>NC_090451.1:48992662-53792662 GCF_031143425.1 Pleurodeles waltl | reverse complement strand
ACCAGAGGCAGTCAAATGACGAAATCATTTGTCACCTAGAAAAGCAACACTCCTTTCATAAAGACATAGGAGTCTTCTACCAAAAGTAGATTTGATGAGGCAACACATATTGCCCTCATGTACAATGAATATGAACATCTTCATAGAAACGAAAAAGTCCCCTGTGCGAAGGTAAATTTCATCAGAAGAGAAGGAAATCTCAAATAATAATGCAGAAGTGTCAGAACAACCACTAAAGTGTGAAGAATATGAACTACCTTATACACAAGAGTGAATGGACTCTACAGAGAGACTATGACTCAATGGAGACCCATGATAACGCAACATAATGCCAGAATATTGAAAGAATAATGTTCAATAGAACATGTTGAAACCATACAAATGTATACACAAAGGTGTAGAATATACACCCAACTGTGATGGCTATGATAGTAAACATTTAAGGTCAAAACAAATAAAGTCTTAAAGTCCACAGAATGCTACCTTCTGATTTATAATGAATCAAATCTAGCAAAAGTAGAAAACCTTTTACTAGTAAATACAAAAAGTATATGGCAAAAGTAGAACGCACCTGAACAAACAATGTAGACAAAAGCTACCTTGTTTGAAAGTACAAGAAGGGCTCAGCAGACAGCCTTAGTGTGGTATAATCCCATCATTGGGACAGTCGCGGCTCTTAGTGCGCGGAAGGGGTAAGGCGCGCACGTGGAGGTGTGGAAAAATGTAATTAAAAAAATGTAATAAACACTTACCTTGCTCGCCGCCGCTCCGCTCCATCTGCTCCTCCATCCTCGAGTGCAGGCACAGGCTCCCAGCCTGCCCTGCGGCCAATCCTGACGCTGCTCAAAGCACAGTCAGAATTGGCTGGGAGTGCTCAGTCAGCACGCTCCCAGGCAGACTGGGAGCCTGTGCATGCTCTCTCCAGCCTGGCAACTGACTTGCTGGGCTGGAGAGAGCCCTGTGCGTATGTGTGTTTGGCCAACCCGAGACGGCCAGCCAAACACACATGCGCTCTGAGGGGGAGTGCTGTGCACGCCCCTTCACTGCTTGTCGCCCCGGTGGCCCCGCCCCGTTACAAGCAAACAATAATAAACTCTGTTTATTATTGTTTCCTTGTAAAGGTTTTGCAGCTGCTGGTAGGGGAGCAACGCTTCTCCTCCCTTATCGAGGAGCAGCCCCTGCATTGGGATATTATTCTATTAAGGAATTCTCACCAATTACCACAAAGAAGAAGAAGAAACTCTTCTTCGTAAAAACCATGATTGATAAGAGGATTATTTGAAATAACTTTCTTAACAGTAAGAAAATAATATAACAATACTCCCTCGGAGCTGCCAATAGTGGACGTTCCCTATAAGGGATACTAAATCTCAAAATCTTATGTATATAAATGCCCACCAAGTATACAAAAAACAATACTCCACTTAGAGTAAGGTACATACCATGAAGGGATTAACCCTTGAGTTCAAGCTCTTCTTCAGAGTAAAGAAAATGATATCACCCGTATATCAGGTGTTCAGTATCAAAAGAACAAACAGCTAAAAAGCTGAACTTGACAACATTGAAGTGGAAAGCAACCACTTCTACACCAAGTAATAACAATAATGAAAGTAGCCTTGAAACATCAAACGTGAAACCTCCATAGAGTCCCAGGGTAATATGTACCCTGATAATCTATCCTTGACAATATAAGGAAGAAAAAAACACCTGCTAAAAGCAGGAACACCCCACCGGGTGGCAGCTATCAAGTGGAACAAGCATTGAACTGAAAAAGCCTTACAGCACTGCCAGAACATGGCTCATCAGTGAGAATAAGAAAAGACAAATATTCTCCCTACAAGCTTGTAACTGAGATGTTAACTAGTAAAGGGGAGAAAGGAATCAATCTAACTTGTTGTTTCACCCCTACTGTCATGAAAAAACCTTAAAGCAGACTCAGCCTGTGCACCAAATACATGGGCCCCATAAAAGGTATGTCAATGTAGCTTGAACAGCCTCCAAAAATCCAGAGGTGCGTAACCACACATAGCGACATAGGGCAACGGAAGAGGCCAAGGCCCGACTCTCAGAGTCAGTAGTATCCATACCACAATGAATGATTAACTTAGCTTCCTGTTGACCATCTTGGATCACAGGGGCAATATTGTTCCGGATGTCATCCGGAAGTGATGGCAAGGTACATACCAATGAATCCCATTAGGAATGGGAAAAACAACAAGAATGCAAGACATATAAATAGAGCGTAGAGCAGATCTGGTGGAGGAACAAATATGCCTGCCACATGGGTCAAGACTCCTGGAATCTCTGTCAGATGGGACATGTGGAAGAGATTCAATATCATTGGAGGCCAAAGCAGCCCGTACCACCAAACTACGATGAGTAAGATGTCGGAGAAGATAGGCCAGATCACCCGGGGCAGGTCTGTGCCTGTGAGATATAGCCTAATCTACAGGGGCCCCTTGTAAGGAAATGCCTCCTTGGCATGGTTGCCCCCTGACTTTTTGCCTTTGCTGATGCTATGTTTACAATTGAACGTGTGCTGAGGCCTGCTAACCAGGCCCCAGCACCAGTGTTCTTTCCCTAACCTGTACTTTTGTATCCACAATTGGCAGACCCTGGCATCCAGATAAGTCCCTTGTAACTGGTACTTCTAGTACCAAGGGCCCTGATGCCAAGGAAGGTCTCTAAGGGCTGCAGCATGTCTTATGCCACCCTGGAGACCTCTCACTCAGCACAGACACACTGCTTGCCAGCTTGTGTGTGCTAGTGAGGACAAAACGAGTAAGTCGACATGGCACTCCCCTCAGGGTGCCATGCCAGCCTCTCACTGCCTATGCAGTATAGGTAAGACACCCCTCTAGCAGGCCTTACAGCCCTAAGGCAGGGTGCACTATACCATAGGTGAGGGTACCAGTGCATGAGCATGGTACCCCTACAGTGTCTAAACAAAATCTTAGACATTGTAAGTGCAGGGTAGCCATAAGAGTATATGGTCTGGGAGTTTGTCAAACACGAACTCCACAGCCCCATAATGGCTACACTGAAAACTGGGAAGTTTGGTATCAAACTTCTCAGCACAATAAATGCACACTGATGCCAGTGTACATTTTATTGTAAAATACACCACAGAGGGCACCTTAGAGGTGCCCCCTGAAACTTAACCGACTATCTGTGTAGGCTGACTAGTTTTAGCAGCCTGCCACAAACCGAGACATGTTGCTGGCCCCATGGGGAGAGTGCCTTTGTCACTCTGAGGCCAGTAACAAAGCCTGCACTGGGTGGAGATGCTAACACCTCTCCCAGGCAGGAATTGTCACACCTGGCGGTGAGCCTCAAAGGCTCACCTCCTTTGTGCCAACCCAGCAGGACACTCCAGCTAGTGGAGTTGCCCGCCCCCTCCGGCCAGGCCCCACTTTTGGCGGCAAGGCCGGAGAAAATAATGAGAATAACAAGGAGGAGTCACTGGCCAGTCAGGACAGCCCCTAAGGTGTCCTGAGCTGAGGTGACTCTAACTTTTAGAAATCCTCCATCTTGCAGATGGAGGATTCCCCCAATAGGGTTAGGATTGTGACCCCCTCCCCTTGGGAGGAGGCACAAAGAGGGTGTACCCACCCTCAGGGCTAGTAGCCATTGGCTACTAACCCCCCAGACCTAAACACGCCCTTAAATTTAGTATTTAAGGGCTACCCTGAACCCTAGAAAATTAGATTCCTGCAACTACAAGAAGAAGGACTGCCTAGCTGAAAACCCCTGCAGCGGAAGACCAGAAGACGACAACTGCCTTGGCTCCAGAAACTCACCGGCCTGTCTCCTGCCTTCCAAAGATCCTGCTCCAGCGACGCCTTCCAAAGGGACCAGCGACCTCGACATCCTCTGAGGACTGCCCCTGCTTCGAAAAGACAAGAAACTCCCGAGGACAGCGGACCTGCTCCAAGAAAAGCTGCAACTTTGTTTCCAGCAGCTTTAAAGAACCCTGCAAGCTCCCCGCAAGAAGCGTGAGACTTGCAACACTGCACCCGGCGACCCCGACTCGGCTGGTGGAGAACCGACACCTCAGGAGGGACCCCAGGACTACTCTGATACTGTGAGTACCAAAACCTGTCCCCCCTGAGCCCCCACAGCGCCGCCTGCAGAGGGAATCCCGAGGCTTCCCCTGACCGCGACTCTTTGAATCCTAAGTCCCGACACCTGGGAGAGACCCTGCACCCGCAGCCCCCAGGACCTGAAGGACCGGACTTTCACTGGAGAAGTGACCCCCAGGAGTCCCTCTCCCTTGACCAAGTGGAGGTTTCCCCGAGGAACCCCCCCCTTGCCTGCCTGCAGCGCTGAAGAGATCCCTAGATCTCCCATTGACTTCCATTACAAACCCGACGCTTGTTTCTACACTGCACCCGGCCGCCCCCGCGCTGCTGAGGGTGAAATTTCTGTGTGGGCTTGTGTCCCCCCCGGTGCCCTACAAAACCCCCCTGGTCTGCCCTCCGAAAACGCGGGTACTTACCTGCAAGCAGACCGGAACCGGGGCACCCCCTTCTCTCCATTCTAGCCTATGTGTTTTGGGCACCACTTTGAACTCTGCACCTGACCGGCCCTGAGCTGCTGGTGTGGTGACTTTGGGGTTGCTCTGAACCCCCAACGGTGGGCTACCTTGGACCAAGAACTAAGCCCTGTAAGTGTCTTACTTACCTGGTTAACCTAACAAATACTTACCTCCCCTAGGAACTGTGAAAATTGCACTGTGTCCACTTTTAAAACAGCTATTTGCGAATAACTTGAAAAGTATACATGCAATTTTGATGATTTGAAGTTCCTAAAGTACTTACCTGCAATACCTTTCGAATGAGATATTACATGTAGAATTTGAACCTGTGGTTCCTAAAATAAACTAAGAAAATATATTTTTCTATATAAAAACCTATTGGCTGGATTTGTCTCTGAGTGTGTGTACCTCATTTATTGTCTATGTGTATGTACAACAAATGCTTAACACTACTCCTTGGATAAGCCTACTGCTCGACCACACTACCACAAAATAGAGCATTAGTATTATCTCTTTTTACCACTATTTTACCTCTAAGGGGAACCCTTGGACTCTGTGCATGCTATTCCTTACTTTGAAATAGCACATACAGAGCCAACTTCCTACATTGGTGGCAGCGGTGGGATACAAGACTTTGCATTTGCTGGACTACTCAGCCAATACCTGATCACACGACAAATTCCAAAATTGTCATTAGAAATTGATTTTTGCAATTTGAAAAGTTTTCTAAATTCTTAAAAGACCTGCTAGGGCCTTGTGTTAGATCCTGTTTAGCATTTCTTTTAGAGTTTAAAAGTTTGTAAAAGTTTGAATTAGATTCTAGAACCAGTTGTAGATTCTTAAAAAGTATTCCAACTTTTAGAAGCAAAATGTCTAGCACAGATGTGACTGTGGTGGAACTCGACACCACACCTTACCTCCATCTTAAGATGAGGGAGCTAAGGTCACTCTGTAAAATAAAGAAAATAACAATGGGCCCCAAACCTACCAAAATACAGCTCCAGGAGCTTTTGGCAGAGTTTGAAAAGGCCAACCCCTCTGAGGGTGGCAACTCAGAGGGAGAGGATAGTGACTTGGAGGACAATTCCCCCCTACCAGTCCTATCTAGGGAGAACAGGGTCCCTCAAACCCTGACTCCAAAAATAATAGTCAGAGATGCTGGTTCCCTCACAGGAGAGACCAACACCTCTGAAATCACTGAGGATAACCCCAGTGAAGAGGACATCCAGTTAGCCAGGATGGCCAAAAGATTGGCTTTGGAAAGACAGATCCTAGCCATAGAGAGGGAAAGACAAGAGATGGGCCTAGGACCCATCAATGGTGGCAGCAACATAAATAGGGTCAGAGATTCTCCTGACATGTTGAAAATCCCTAAAGGGATTGTAACTAAATATGAAGATGGTGATGACATCACCAAATGGTTCACAGCTTTTGAGAGGGCTTGTGTAACCAGAAAAGTGAACAGATCTCACTGGGGTGCTCTCCTTTGGGAAATGTTCACAGGAAAGTGTAGGGATAGACTCCTCACACTCTCTGGACAAGATGCAGAATCTTATGACCTCATGAAGGGTACCCTGATTGAGGGCTTTGGATTCTCCACTGAGGAGTATAGGATTAGATTCAGGGGGGCTCAAAAATCCTCGAGCCAGACCTGGGTTGACTTTGTAGACTACTCAGTGAAAACACTAGATGGTTGGATTCAAGGCAGTGGTGTAAATAATTATGATGGGCTGTACAATTTATTTGTGAAGGAACACCTGTTAAGTAATTGTTTCAATGATAAACTGCATCAGCATCTGGTAGACCTAGGACCAATTTCTCCCCAAGAATTGGGAAAGAAGGCGGACCATTGGGTCAAGACAAGGGTGTCCAAGACTTCAACAGGGGGTGACCAAAAGAAAGGGGTCACAAAGACTCCCCAGGGGAAGGGTGATGAGACAACCAAAACTAAAAATAGTAAAGAGTCTTCTACAGGCCCCCAAAAACCTGCACAGGAGGGTGGGCCCAGAGCCTCTTCACAAAACAATGGGTACAAGGGTAAAAACTTTGATCCCAAAAAGGCCTGGTGTCATAGCTGTAAACAGCATGGACACCAAACTGGAGACAAGGCCTGTCCCAAGAAAGGTTCCACTCCAAACTCCCATCCAGGTAACACTGGTATGGCTAGTCTCCAAGTGGGATCAACAGTGTGCCCAGAGCAAATCAGGGTCCACACTGAAGCTACTCTAGTTTCTGAGGGTGGGGTGGATTTAGCCACACTAGCTGTCTGGCCGCCTAACATGCAAAAATACAGACAGCAACTCTTAATTAATGGGACTAGAATAGAGGGCCTGAGGGATACAGGTGCCAGTGTCACCATGGTGACAGAGAAACTGGTTTCCCCTGGCCAATACCTGACTGGAAAAACTTACACAGTCACCAACGCTGACAATCAGAGAAAAGTACATCCCATGGCAATGGTTACTTTAGAATGGGGAGGGGTCAATGGCCTGAAACAGGTGGTGGTCTCCTCAAATATCCCAGTGGACTGTCTGCTTGGAAATGACCTGGAGTCCTCAGCATGGGCTGAGGTAGAACTAAAAACCCATGCAGCAATGCTGGGTATCCCTGAACTGGTGTGTGTGAAAACAAGAGCACAGTGCAAGGCACAGGGTGAAAAAGTAGAGCTGGAGTCTGGAAAAATGGCCCAGCCTACCAAGAGAACAGGAAAGTCAGTTGGGAAACCAACTGCAACACAGGAAAAAAAGAAAGGGAACCTCTCTTCTCAGGAAGAAGTTCTGCCCTCTGAGGGAACTGAGCCTTTGGAGCTTGAACCTTATCAGGTTGAGCTCTTGGGCCCAGGGGGACCCTCAAGGGAGGAGCTGTGTAAGGGACAAGAAACCTGTCCCTCTCTTGAAGGCCTTAGGCAGCAAGCTGCTGAAGAGTCCAAAGGCAAGAAAAATGGAACGCATAGGGTCTATTGGGAAGATGGACTCCTGTACACTGAGGCCAGAGACCCCAAACCTGGTGCCACTAGGAGAGTGGTAGTGCCTCAGCTGTTCAGGAAGTTCATCCTAACATTGGCCCATGACATTCCCCTTGCTGGACATTTGGGACAAACCAAGACGTGGGAGAGGTTAGTCAACCACTTCTACTGGCCCAATATGTCCAACATGGTTAAGGAGTTTTGCCTCTCCTGCCCCACCTGTCAAGCCAGTGGTAAGACAGGTGGGCATCCAAAGGCCCCCCTCATTCCACTTCCAGTGGTGGGGGTTCCCTTTGAAAGAGTGGGTGTGGACATAGTTGGTCCACTAGAACCTCCCACAGCCTCAGGAAATATGTATATCCTGGTAGTAGTGGATCATGCTACCAGGTATCCTGAAGCTATTCCCCTTAGGTCGACTACTGCCCCTGCAGTAGCCAAGGCCCTCATTGGTATCTTTACCAGAGTGGGTTTCCCTAAGGAGGTGGTGTCTGACAGAGGTACCAACTTCATGTCAGCATACCTAAAGCACATGTGGAATGAGTGTGGGGTGACTTATAAATTCACTACACCATACCATCCACAAACTAATGGCTTAGTTGAGAGATTCAACAAGACATTAAAGGGCATGATCATGGGGCTCCCAGAAAAACTCAAAAGGAGATGGGATGTCCTCTTGCCATGTCTGCTTTTCGCTTACAGAGAGGTGCCACAGAAGGGAGTAGGATTCTCACCCTTTGAACTTCTGTTTGGTCATCCTGTAAGGGGACCACTTGCCCTTGTTAAAGAAGGCTGGGAGAGACCTCTCCATGAGCCTAAACAGGACATAGTGGACTATGTACTTGGCCTTCGCTCTAGAATGGCAGAGTACATGGAAAAGGCAACCAAAAACCTTGAGGCCAGCCAACAGCTCCAGAAGTTTTGGTATGACCAAAAGGCTGCACTGGTTGAGTTCCAACCGGGGCAGAAAGTCTGGGTTCTGGAGCCTGTGGCTCCCAGGGCACTCCAGGACAAATGGAGTGGCCCTTACCCAGTACTAGAAAGGAAGAGTCAGGTCACCTACCTGGTGGACCTGGGCACAAGCAGGAGCCCCAAGAGGGTGATCCATGTAAACCGCCTTAAGCTCTTCCACGACAGGGCTGATGTCAATCTGTTGATGGTAACAGATGAGGATCAGGAGGCAGAGAGTGAACCTCTCCCTGATCTTCTGTCATCAGACCCAAAAGATGGCACAGTAGATGGAGTGATCTACTCAGACACCCTCTCTGGCCAACAGCAAGCTGATTGTAGGAGAGTCCTACAACAGTTTCCTGAACTCTTCTCCTTAACCCCTGGTCAGACACACCTGTGTACCCATGATGTGGACACAGGAGACAGCATGCCTGTCAAGAACAAAATCTTTAGACAATCTGACCATGTTAAGGAAAGCATCAAGGTGGAAGTCCACAAGATGCTGGAATTGGGAGTAATTGAGCGCTCTGACAGCCCCTGGGCTAGCCCAGTGGTCTTAGTCCCCAAACCTCACACCAAAGATGGAAAGAAAGAGATGAGGTTTTGTGTGGACTACAGAGGGCTCAATTCTGTCACCAAGACAGATGCTCATCCAATTCCAAGAGCTGATGAGCTCATTGATAAATTAGGTGCTGCCAAATTTCTAAGTACCTTTGACTTGACAGCAGGGTACTGGCAAATAAAAATGGCACCTGGAGCAAAAGAAAAGACAGCATTCTCCACACCTGATGGGCATTATCAGTTTACTGTTATGCCCTTTGGTTTAAAGAATGCCCCTGCCACCTTCCAAAGGTTGGTGAATCAAGTCCTTGCTGGCTTGGAGTCCTTTAGCACAGCTTATCTTGATGATATTGCTGTCTTTAGCTCCACCTGGCAGGATCACCTGGTCCACCTGAGGAAGGTTTTGAAGGCTCTGCAATCTGCAGGCCTCTCTATCAAGGCATCCAAATGCCAGATAGGGCAGGGAACTGTGGTTTACTTGGGCCACCTTGTAGGTGGAGGCCAAGTTCAGCCACTCCAACCCAAGATCCAGACTATTCTGGACTGGGTAGCTCCAAAAACCCAGACTCAAGTCAGGGCATTCCTTGGCTTGACTGGGTATTACAGGAGGTTTGTGAAGGGATATGGATCCATTGTGACAGCCCTCACTGAACTCACCTCCAAGAAAATGCCCAAGAAAGTAAACTGGACTGTGGAATGCCAACAGGCCTTTGACACCCTGAAACAGGCAATGTGCTCAGCACCAGTTCTAAAAGCTCCAGATTATTCTAAGCAGTTCATTGTGCAGACTGATGCCTCTGAACATGGGATAGGGGCAGTTTTGTCCCAAACAAATGATGATGGCCTTGACCAGCCTGTTGCTTTCATTAGCAGGAGGTTACTCCCCAGGGAGCAGCGTTGGAGTGCCATTGAGAGGGAGGCCTTTGCTGTGGTTTGGTCCCTGAAGAAGCTGAGACCATACCTCTTTGGGACTCACTTCCTAGTTCAAACTGACCACAGACCTCTCAAATGGCTGATGCAAATGAAAGGTGAAAATCCTAAACTGTTGAGGTGGTCCATCTCCCTACAGGGAATGGACTTTATAGTGGAACACAGACCTGGGACTGCCCATGCCAATGCAGATGGCCTTTCCAGGTTCTTCCACTTAGAAAATGAAGACTCTCTTGGGAAAGGTTAGTCTCATCCTCTTTCGTTTGGGGGGGGGTTGTGTAAGGAAATGCCTCCTTGGCATGGTTGCCCCCTGACTTTTTGCCTTTGCTGATGCTATGTTTACAATTGAACGTGTGCTGAGGCCTGCTAACCAGGCCCCAGCACCAGTGTTCTTTCCCTAACCTGTACTTTTGTATCCACAATTGGCAGACCCTGGCATCCAGATAAGTCCCTTGTAACTGGTACTTCTAGTACCAAGGGCCCTGATGCCAAGGAAGGTCTCTAAGGGCTGCAGCATGTCTTATGCCACCCTGGAGACCTCTCACTCAGCACAGACACACTGCTTGCCAGCTTGTGTGTGCTAGTGAGGACAAAACGAGTAAGTCGACATGGCACTCCCCTCAGGGTGCCATGCCAGCCTCTCACTGCCTATGCAGTATAGGTAAGACACCCCTCTAGCAGGCCTTACAGCCCTAAGGCAGGGTGCACTATACCATAGGTGAGGGTACCAGTGCATGAGCATGGTACCCCTACAGTGTCTAAACAAAATCTTAGACATTGTAAGTGCAGGGTAGCCATAAGAGTATATGGTCTGGGAGTTTGTCAAACACGAACTCCACAGCCCCATAATGGCTACACTGAAAACTGGGAAGTTTGGTATCAAACTTCTCAGCACAATAAATGCACACTGATGCCAGTGTACATTTTATTGTAAAATACACCACAGAGGGCACCTTAGAGGTGCCCCCTGAAACTTAACCGACTATCTGTGTAGGCTGACTAGTTTTAGCAGCCTGCCACAAACCGAGACATGTTGCTGGCCCCATGGGGAGAGTGCCTTTGTCACTCTGAGGCCAGTAACAAAGCCTGCACTGGGTGGAGATGCTAACACCTCTCCCAGGCAGGAATTGTCACACCTGGCGGTGAGCCTCAAAGGCTCACCTCCTTTGTGCCAACCCAGCAGGACACTCCAGCTAGTGGAGTTGCCCGCCCCCTCCGGCCAGGCCCCACTTTTGGCGGCAAGGCCGGAGAAAATAATGAGAATAACAAGGAGGAGTCACTGGCCAGTCAGGACAGCCCCTAAGGTGTCCTGAGCTGAGGTGACTCTAACTTTTAGAAATCCTCCATCTTGCAGATGGAGGATTCCCCCAATAGGGTTAGGATTGTGACCCCCTCCCCTTGGGAGGAGGCACAAAGAGGGTGTACCCACCCTCAGGGCTAGTAGCCATTGGCTACTAACCCCCCAGACCTAAACACGCCCTTAAATTTAGTATTTAAGGGCTACCCTGAACCCTAGAAAATTAGATTCCTGCAACTACAAGAAGAAGGACTGCCTAGCTGAAAACCCCTGCAGCGGAAGACCAGAAGACGACAACTGCCTTGGCTCCAGAAACTCACCGGCCTGTCTCCTGCCTTCCAAAGATCCTGCTCCAGCGACGCCTTCCAAAGGGACCAGCGACCTCGACATCCTCTGAGGACTGCCCCTGCTTCGAAAAGACAAGAAACTCCCGAGGACAGCGGACCTGCTCCAAGAAAAGCTGCAACTTTGTTTCCAGCAGCTTTAAAGAACCCTGCAAGCTCCCCGCAAGAAGCGTGAGACTTGCAACACTGCACCCGGCGACCCCGACTCGGCTGGTGGAGAACCGACACCTCAGGAGGGACCCCAGGACTACTCTGATACTGTGAGTACCAAAACCTGTCCCCCCTGAGCCCCCACAGCGCCGCCTGCAGAGGGAATCCCGAGGCTTCCCCTGACCGCGACTCTTTGAATCCTAAGTCCCGACACCTGGGAGAGACCCTGCACCCGCAGCCCCCAGGACCTGAAGGACCGGACTTTCACTGGAGAAGTGACCCCCAGGAGTCCCTCTCCCTTGACCAAGTGGAGGTTTCCCCGAGGAACCCCCCCCTTGCCTGCCTGCAGCGCTGAAGAGATCCCTAGATCTCCCATTGACTTCCATTACAAACCCGACGCTTGTTTCTACACTGCACCCGGCCGCCCCCGCGCTGCTGAGGGTGAAATTTCTGTGTGGGCTTGTGTCCCCCCCGGTGCCCTACAAAACCCCCCTGGTCTGCCCTCCGAAAACGCGGGTACTTACCTGCAAGCAGACCGGAACCGGGGCACCCCCTTCTCTCCATTCTAGCCTATGTGTTTTGGGCACCACTTTGAACTCTGCACCTGACCGGCCCTGAGCTGCTGGTGTGGTGACTTTGGGGTTGCTCTGAACCCCCAACGGTGGGCTACCTTGGACCAAGAACTAAGCCCTGTAAGTGTCTTACTTACCTGGTTAACCTAACAAATACTTACCTCCCCTAGGAACTGTGAAAATTGCACTGTGTCCACTTTTAAAACAGCTATTTGCGAATAACTTGAAAAGTATACATGCAATTTTGATGATTTGAAGTTCCTAAAGTACTTACCTGCAATACCTTTCGAATGAGATATTACATGTAGAATTTGAACCTGTGGTTCCTAAAATAAACTAAGAAAATATATTTTTCTATATAAAAACCTATTGGCTGGATTTGTCTCTGAGTGTGTGTACCTCATTTATTGTCTATGTGTATGTACAACAAATGCTTAACACTACTCCTTGGATAAGCCTACTGCTCGACCACACTACCACAAAATAGAGCATTAGTATTATCTCTTTTTACCACTATTTTACCTCTAAGGGGAACCCTTGGACTCTGTGCATGCTATTCCTTACTTTGAAATAGCACATACAGAGCCAACTTCCTACACCCCTGTATCAGGCTTAGCCCAAGCCCCTAATGAAATGTAATGTAGGGCTTCACTATCTGGAGGCACTGGCTCAACTCCTGTTTGGCCTTGATGAAGGAGGTCAATAAGAGGATTAGTAGTCAATTCCACGGAGGGAAGTGTCTGATCCAAAACCACAGCAACCCATCTCAGAATGTCAGCTAGAGAGGAAACTCACCTCTGTAGCAAGGCCAGGGGGGAAAGGAGGCCAAAGACTGCGGAAGAGTCCAAGCCACTGGCTGCACCTGGGTCAGCCAGCCAGCTGTCCTCTAAAGGAGGCTGATCAACATGAGAAATGGAAGGTACACATCCCAACTCTTCCACAGCATATCCAAGACTATGTCCCTCAGAAGGACAAATGTGGGGGGACTCCCCAGGATGAAGAGGAAGGGTGTCAGGGATAACCAGCACAACTGGTGCCGTGCCCGACGTTGACCGATGCCAGGAAGGCAATCCTCAGTGCCAAATTGTTCAGACGAGGAGAGGCATGGGACATCGCGGCTGACCAGATACCAGCGCCGCGCCGAAGGTAGAAACAACGAAGGGCTGTGCGACTGTGCCGTAACGACTTCGTCAACTGAAGTGGAAGGCCTAACTGAAGCCGAGGCTGAACCCGCTGGTGGAGATACAGTCAAGGCATCCTGCACCTCCTTGGGGCCCAGAGTTGGTCTATGGGAAGGTAATGTCCCAAAGATAGCATGAGGGGAAACATAATACTCATGCATCTGGGTCAGAGTCTCCCCGGCCACTGGGAAAGGAGGGAGACGAGGAGTGGACTTGGGCCTCAACTTTTCCGCTGAGGAGTGGTGGGAGGCCAAGTGTGGCAACGTCGGGAGATGCAGCAACTTTGACAGCTTGCATTGTGACTTACCGTGTGAAGTCGATGGTGTTTGACACCCACGAGAACGACTCCTGGAACCAGTCTTCAAATGGACCTTACTCTGAGAAGGAGACTGAGTTTGACAGGAAGCCTGGGAAGGCTCTAACATTTGCACCACCAGAAGCTTCATACGAAACTCCTGCAGCACCCTCGGCCAAATATGATGACATGAGTCGCACTCTGTGGAGTCATGATGTTCACCCAGGCACCACATACAAATAGGTCCATGGCCACCATTTGTCGTCCACAGGACCCACAGGGTTTAAACCCTCAAGACAGAAGGAAAAAGCACACTGTTCCGTCAACGAAAACATCAAAGTAGGCTGAAAATGGCCTGATAAACCGGTACCGGATGTGCGCTGCAGCTGTGGAAAAGAAGGAACTAAAGGTGGTGCGTTGGTGAGGGGGTGATATGGACTCCGCTGGCGTCACATCCGGTGGATGAAATCGATACGGAGTCACATGGCGCCCTCTTCCATTGTACAGACGTGGTAGGGGAATTTTTTTTCCAGAACCAGGCTTGCGCCTGGGGAAGACTTTAAAGTAAGGAATTTGCGGCTAGATGTCTCTATCAGATATATCATGTGAAATTGCATTGTACAACAATGTTTTTAAAGCAGGGACAGGAAAGAGAAAAGATCATTTGCACGATGAGAATGGCATTGAGTGGGTGGTATACTGCAGTCCAGTAGACCAGAGGTTGGCTCCCCTATGGCGCACACCTCACATTAGCAAAGCAGAATCTAACCCTTCTATTCTAGACTCACTTTCATTATGCATTCTTCTTCCTCGAAGATGTTTAATGTGTATGTAATATGACTTTGAATGTGCACCGATGGAGAAAGACAACACATCTAAAAGTTTTGCAAATCTCACAAAGCAAGGTGCAGTGATGCCTTGGCTGGAAATATTAAATCCCCAATATTGACAGGACAGCATACTGTTACAACAATATTGAGGGTCAAAATATCGAAAGGTACATTTCTATACATTTTCCTCACATAACTCGACATATACATACCTTGCTGATTGTATTTGAGGCCAACTTTAATGTAGGTAACTGAAATTACCTATTGGAGGAACAACAAGTCTGTTTAACGGAAATGATTGATGAGCCGGGTTGCAAAATAAGCAAAAACAGCCAGCTGTTATTCTGGAATAAAATTATTGTGTTTGCAAATTAAATGTAGCTTTTTTTAATGATAACTCAAAACAATGAGAGAACAATTATTCATGATATCACTTTATTTGTTTGGTTGCAGAGGGATATATATATGTATCTTCCAGGTACATAGATGTGGAGCTAAGAATAGTAAATCCTTGCCTCCCTCTCTGCCCTTATCTTTCAATAGCCCTGTTATGGAGTGCAGGTTGATGTTAAAATGTTGATCTTTTTGTAAGACATAGGCCCTCATTGTGAACATGACGGTCCAGACCACCATGTCGGCGGTGGCGGAAATGACCGCCACTGGCATGGCAGTCCGGACCGCCATATAATTAACATGGTGAGACCGCCACAGGCGGAACTCCACCACTGCCAGGCTACCGCCGCCAGGCAGCCCGACGATGGCGGAGTTCCTTATCCGAAAGGGCAGCGCTGCAAGCAGCACTGCCCGCCGGATAATGCACCTGTGTTCCCCCAGCCTTTTCCTGGCAGCCTAGGCTGGCGGATTGGGTGCCCCGGGGCCCCCCTGCACTGCCCATGCACTTGGCATGGGCAGTGCAGGGGGCCTTGTGCACAGCCCCATCACGCATGTCACTGCCCGATTTACGGGCAGTGATATGTGTGACGGGTGCTGCTGCACCTGCCACATTGCTACACATCGGCAATATACAGGCTCAGCATTCCGCTGGGCCGGCTGGGTCTTCAACGTGCTGACGGTCCATTTTCCGACCACCAGCACCGAATTCGGCGGGATTTCCCGCTGAGTTCGTAATGAGGGCCATAGTCATCTATTTTGCTATGGTCATATAGAATCTATCCTTATCGATAATGAAATGCCTCCTTTTGAGATGTGAAATACCTGCCATGATAGCAAGAAAGTGCCCTCTGCAACCAAACAAATGAAGTGATATCATCTGTAGGAAGCTGGCTGTCTAAATATACTATATCAAAGTGAGATATAGGTCCTCATTATGACTTTGGCGGTCTTTCCTTAAGACCGCCGAAGCCACGGCCACCAGGAGACCGCCAGTGCTGGTGGTCTTCCACCCGCCATAATATGGGTACTGACGGATTTCTGCCACACTGTGGGCAGAAATCCAGCAGTATCCATGCTGGCGGTCGAAGGCGCCTGGGCGGTGCTACCACCTGCACCACCCTGCCAAAAGGACGCCGCCAGCCATAATATGACTATTATTATGGCCTGGCAGTGTCCTGCTGGCGGGGCACTGCCATCAGTAGCAGCGTCCCTTCTCTGTCAGACAACCTCCTCGCCGGACAAGGTAATTCAGGCATCTGACAGGGGCGGGGAATGGGAGGGTGAGGGGTGTTGTGTATGAGTGTGTGGTGTCTCTGTGTGTGATGAATGTGTGTGTGCGTGTATGAATGCGTCTGTGAGTGCTGTGGTGTATGCGTGGTTGTATGCATGTGAGTGAATGAGTGTATGAATGTTGCAGTGAGTGCTTGTCTGAATGGCAGTGTGCATGCGTGTGAATATGCGTGTGAGCATGTTAGTGTGGATGCGTGCCTGAATGCGTGTGAGTATGTGTGAGTGAATTTGTGTATGGATGTGTGTGAGTGGATGCATGTCTGGAAGTGAAGGTGAATGGGTGTATGCATGGTGCGTGTGTGTGTGCATGTATGCAGGGGTGTGACTGTAGGGGGGTCAGGTGATTGCCGGGGGTGGGGGAGCTGTCTACCGGTGACAGGGAAGGAATTCCCTGTCACTGGTACCCCTACCGCCATGGCTTTCGTGGTGGTGCTACAGCCATGGAAACCATGGTGGCAGGCCAGCTCATAATGCCACTGGCGGTCTTCTATGGACCCCGGGTCAGAGTTGAATATCTCCAGGCCCGGCTGTTCATACCGCCATGGCAGTATGAGTGGAGATGTCGCAGCTTGGCAGCGGCCACCCCGCCACACTCATAATGTGCGATATAAACCGCCAGCCAGTTGGCGCTGATATCGCTACATTAACCCTTGTGGTCGAAAGACCGCCAGGGTCAAACTGAGGGCCATAGTGTACACAGAGTCCAGGAGTTCCCCAGAGGCTTAACAGAGGCTAAAGTAGATAATACTAATGCTCTCTTTTGTGGTAGTGTGGTCGAGCAGTTGGGCTTATCAGAGGGTAGTGCAAAGCATTTGTTGTACACACACAGAAAATAGAAGAAGCACACACTCAATGACTTAACTTCAGACCAATGGTTTTTATACAGCAAAAATATATTTTCTTAATTTATTTTTAGAACCACAAGATACAAGTTGCAGGTAAGTACCTTTAAAGTTTCATAATTCACATAGGTATCAACAGTACTTTGTTTGAAATAGGTAAGTAAAACAGTTTTTGAATTATTGGCAATAATCTGTTTTAAAAATGGGCACAGTACAATTTTCGGAAACAGTTCCTGGGTGGAAGAAATGTTACATTGTTTTACAGGTAAGCATAACACTTACAGTTTCAGTCTCCAGGTTTTAGGAAGTCCACTGGTTGGGGTTCAAGTTAACCCCAAACACCCACTACCAGCAACACGGTCCGGTCGGGTGCAGAGGTCAAAGTTGAGCAAATTTAATGTGGGCTCCTATGGAGACAGGGGGTACTCGGAACAGGCCTGCCTGCAGGTAAGTACCCGGGCTCGGAGGGCAGACCAGGGGGGAATTAGAAGAGCACTGAAGGGACCACAAGTAGGCGCCAAACATACACCCGGAGCAGCACAGGAGCAGATGGGTGCAGGGTGCAAACAGGACATCAAGTTTTCTATGCTGGTCAATGAGAAGAACCCGGGGGTCACTCAGAGGCTACAGGCAAGGTCCAGGGGGGTGTCTCGGGCACACCACCGGTCGGACAGGGAGGAGAGCTGCCTCCTGAATGTAGAGGCACCAGGGGTCGGGTTCTCAAAGGCCTGGGGGCTGCAGGTGCAGTGTGTCTTTAGGCGTTGGAAATCTTGGTCAGGGGGGTCCTTGGGATTCCCTCTGCAGGCGTCGTCGTGGAGGGGTGGAGAGTGCCGTAGTTTGGACTCTTGCTCTGGGCAAGACTGCTGGTTTAAGGATGACAGTACTTATGTTTGTAGACGACTACTCCTTTCCTAAAACAAGTCGCAACTGTCGTTCCAACCCTCCCGGCTCACTAGCAGCACCTCACCAAAAACCCAAATAGTAAAAGGTGATTTGTGGCAGCCTTTACGCATGGACTTGAGAGTATCACATCTCAGGGAGTGTCGTGGTTAAACGGAGATTACCCCTTTCTCACAGATACATCATGTCTCATCCAAACACAGGCAATAACAAAGATGTAGTGAAGTTTCAATAGTTTTTATTTAACACAACTGCAATCTGCGGTATGTTGCATGGGCTGCAATGATTAGGATAATGAACAGTGCAAAAAACTTAATTGTAAAGACAAGAGTCACTATTACAAAGACCCCCACCATCTTGCAATAGCATGAAAAGACATAAGATGTGTAATAAGTCCTAATACCCTATCATGATAGGCCTAATCTCCTACCTAAAGGAGAGCTAGGTTGTTAAACCTAATCTGCCAATGCCATGTCCATGAGAGGAGCCCCCAACCCTCGCCACCTTGGAATCAGGTCTCTATCTCAGACTCCGCAGGGACATGAAGACTGGGTCAGCGTCAAGACGACGTGCAGCATTGATATCAGCGATGGTGGCGGTGCTCTCTGGTCGGAATCCCTCTGATTATCTGTCTAAAGTGTGATGTATTTATACAGATAAACTTGGACTCCTGATGTAGGTGTGTTCCCAAACAATAGATAACAGGCATGCTTGGAGCGGCAATTAATATAAACAATTCCCTCGAAAGTATAGAGAGGGAAAGTCCCTAAGTGTGAACACCTACTGTTTGTTTGTCTTTGTCACTTGATCTTGACGCCTTAACGCGGTGGCACTGATAATGCAAAGCATAACAAGTAGCTTAACAATAAACAAGTCAGCCATCTTAAAGGAAGTAAATAATTAAATGGGCTAAGACAGGGCAAGCTAAGTAGGTTAAAAGTCACTAGGTGACGGGGGCACGAGTCTGCAAGCCGAAGGCAAAGCTAACTCCTGTTATCCCATTAAAACAAACTAGGATTCACTACAAGAGGTCAACCCAAAGTGGGACCTTGCTCGCAATCACCTGGAGGCCCTCTCTTGCTGGGTGGACCACCTGGACACGGGCCATGGGCGTCAGGTGCACAGGGGTCAAGACTCACTCATCCGGCGTAAGTCCTTGGTTGTAGGTTTTCTTAGACAGAGCCACTGTCCTTGGGAGTTCTTGGTCCTTTTGGGTGCAGGGCAGTCCTCTGGAATTTGGCTGGGGTTGCTGGTCCTGCTGGACGCATTGCTGGTCTTTTTCAGGTTCTTTGATGCAGGAGACAGGTCAGTAGGGCTGGGGCCAAAGCAGTTGTCATCTTCCTTCTTCTCTGCTGGGGGTTTCAGTTTAGCAGTCCTTCTTCTTCTTGTTTGGTCACCAGGAATCTGGTGAGCTGGGTTCAGGGAGGCCCTTAAATCCTAGATTTAGGGGCGTGTTAGGGGGTCAGAGGGCTGTAGCCAATTACTACTGTCCCTGAGGGTGGCTACACCCTCCTTGTGCTCACTCCCTTTTGGGAGGGGGGCACAAATCTAATCCAATTAGTCCCTGTCATCCAAACAAAGATGGAGGACTCTACAGGGAGGGGATCACCTCAGCTCTGGACACCTTAGGGGTAGTCCTGGCTGAGGTGGTCACTCCTCCCTGTTTTCCCTAATTTTCCTGCTGAACTTGCCGCCAAAAGTGGGGCTTTGTCCGGGAGGCAGGCATCTCCACTAGCTGGAGTGCCCTGGGGCACTGTAATCCGAGGCTTGAGCCTTTGAGGCTTACCGCCAGGCGTTACAGTTCCTGTATGGGGGAGGTGAGAAGCACCTCCACCCAGGACAGGCTTTGTTGGTGAGTGCCTTTGCACACTCTGTGGTCAGAAACTTGTCTAAAAGTGGCAGGCTGGCACAGACCGGTCAGTCCTACACTAGCAGTTTGGCTAACAAACAGGGAGCATCTCTAAGATGCCCTCTGTGTGCATTTTTCAATAAATCCCACACTGGCATAAGTGTGGCTTTATTGCGCTGAGAAGTGTGATAACAAACTTCCCAGTATTCAGTGAAGCCATTATAGAGCTGTGGAGTTCGTAATGACCAACTCCCAGACCATATACTCAAGATGGCTACACTGCGTTTACAATGTCTAAGAATGGACTTAGGCACTGTAGAGGCATATTGCTCATGCAGGTATGTCCTCACCAGTGGTATAGTGCACCCTGCCTTAGGGCTGTAAGGCCTGCTAGAGGGGTGACTTACCTATGCCACAAGAAGTGATTTGTGGGTATGGCACCCTGAGAGTCTTTTTCTCCTCATCAGCACACACAAGCTGCAAGACAGTGTGTATGTGCTTGGTGGGGGGTCCCTTAGGGTGGCATAATACATGCTACATGCCTTAGAGACCTTGCATGGCCACAGGGCCCTTAGTACCATGGGTACCTTTTACAGGGGACTTAACTGGGTGCCAGGGCTGTGCCAATTGTGCATACTAAGGTACAGTTTTAGGGAAAGAACACTGGGGCTGGGGCCTGGTTAGCAGGGTCCCAGCACACTTTCAATCAAAGTTGGCATCAACACTAGGCAAAAAGTAGGGGGGTAACCATGCCAACAGTGACACTTTCCTACACAACCCTCCCAAAATGAAAGAGAATGAGACTAACCTTTCCCAAGAGAGTCTTCATTGTCTAAGTGGGAGAACCTGGAAAGGCCATCTGCATGGGCAGTCCCAGGTCTGTGTTCCACTACAAAGTCAATACTCTGTAGGGATATGGACCACCTCAAAAGTTTAGGGTTCTCACCTTTCATTTGCATAAGCCATCCAAGAGGTCTGTAGTCAGTTTGAACAACAAAGTGAGTGCCAAACAAGTATGGCCTTAGCTTTTTCAGGGACCAACCTACAGCAAAGGCCACCCTCTCAATGGCACTCCAACGCTGCTCCCTGGGGAGTAACCTCCTGTTAATGTAAGCAAAAGGCTGGTCAAGGTCATCATCATTGGTTTGGGACAGGACTGCTCCTATCCCATGTTCAGAGGCATCTGCCCTCACATTGAACTGCCTAGAATAATCCGGAGTTGAAGAACTGGTGCTGAGCACATTGCTTCTTTCAGGGTGTCAAAGGCCTTTTGACAGTCATGGGTCCAGCTTACCTTCTTTGGCATCTTCTTTGAGGTCAGTCCAGCGAGGATAGTCACAATGGACCCATGTCCCTTCAAAAACCCCTGTAGTACCCAGTCAAGCCAAGGAATGCCCTGACTTGAGTCTGGGGTTTTGGAGCTTCCCAGTCCAGGATTGTCTGGATCTTGGGTTGTAAAGGTTGCACTTGTCCTCCACCTACAAGGTGGCCCAGGTATACAACTGTGCCATGCCCTATTTGGCATTTAGATGCTTTGATAGAGAGGCCTGGTGTTTGCAAGGCCTGCAAAACCTTCCCCAGGTGGACCAGGTGATCCTGCCAGCTGGAGCTAAAGACAGCAATATCATCTAGATATGCTGCACTAAAGGGCTCCAAACCTGCAAGGACTTGATTCATCAAGCTTTGGAAGGTGGCTGGGGAATTCTTTAAGCCAAAGGGCATAACAGTAGACTGATAATGCCCATCACATCAGGTGTGGAGAATGCTGTCTTTTCTTTGGCTCCAGGTGCCATCCTAATTTGCCAGTACCCTGCAGTTAAGTCAAAGGCACTCAAAAATGTGGCTGCACCTACCTTGTCAATCAATGCATCTGCTCTGGGTATGGGGTGTGCATCTGTCTTAGTGAGAGAGTTGAGTCCTCTGTAGTCCACACAGAACCTCATTTCTCTCTTCCCATCTTTGGTATGAGGTTTGAGAACCAAGACCACTGGGCTAACCCAGGGACTGTCAGAGTGCTCTGTTACCCCTAACTCCAGCATCTTGTGGATTTCGACTTTGATGCTCTCTTTGACTTGGTCAGACTGTCTATATATATTGTTTTTGACAGGCAAACTGTCCTCTGTGTCCACATAATGGGTACACAGGTGTGTCTGACCAGGGGTCAAAGAGAACAGCTCAGCATACGGCTGTGGGACTTGCCTGCAGTCAGCTTGCTGCTGGGCAGAGAGGGTGTCTGAATAGACAACTCCATCTACTGACCCATCCTTAGGGTCAGTTGAGAGGAGGTCAGGGAGAGGTTCACTCTCTGCTTCCTGATCCTCATCAGTAACCATCAGCATGGTTATGTCTGCCCTATCATTGTAGAGTTTCAGGCAGTTAACATGGATCACCCTCTTGGGTGTCCTGCTAGTGCCCAGATCCACTAAGTAAGTGACCTGTCTTCTTTTCTAGAACTGGGTAAGGGTCACTCCATCTGTCCTGAAGTGCCCTGGTAACCACAGGCTCCAGAACCCAGACTTTCTGCCCTGGCTGAAACTCAACCATAGCAGCCTTTTGGTCATACCACAACATCTGGAGTTGTTGGCTGGCCTCAAGGTTTTTGGATGTATTTTCCATGTACTCAGCCATTCTAGAGTGGAGGCCAAGCACATAGTCCACCACATCTTGTTTAGGCTCATGGAGAGGTCTCTCCCAGCCTTCTTTAACACGTTCCAGTGGTCCCCTTACTTCATCAATAAGTTTTCTGTCATTATTTTGAGTTATCATAAAAAAATCTACATTTAATTTTCAAACACAATAGTTTTATTCCAGAATAACAGCTGGCTGGTTTTGCTTATTTTGCAACCCGGCTCATCAATCAGTTTGTCATTTTCGTAAAATAGACTTGTTGTTCCCTCAGTAGGTCATTTCAATTACCTACATTAAAGTTGGCCTCAAATACAATTTTCATCTACAAACATGAATACATGTTAGCCAATGTGTTCCTTGGTCTCCTGATCCTATATCAGTCCTGGCAAAAACAAGTGGTATAATAGCAGGGAAAAATACAATTATCAATATCAGAAATGAAACTATAAACCAGTCATTGGAACTGCAATTTAATTACACTTTCTCAATTAATTATGTTTAAGTCAAACGAAAAAATAGCCTAATACCATTTTGGAACATACAACAAACATAATTACACATACAAAAAACAAAAAAAATTCATAAAACATATAGGGCCTCATTACAACCCTGGCAGTCAAAGACCGCCAGGGTTGTTTTGGCGATTGTACCACCAACAGGCTGGCGGTACAATTTGCCATATTATGAACGCGGCGGTAGCGCCACGGTCGCACCGCCAGGACTGGCGGTTTCCCGCCATCGTTGTCCGGGTGGTTATAATCCGCCAGGGCAGCCAGCTTGCAGCGCTGCCCTGGGGATTATGACTCCCCTTCCCGCCAGCCAATCCATGGCGGTAGAGACTGCCATGGAAAGTCTGGCGGGAAGGGGAGTCGCGGGGCCCCTGAGGGCCCATGCACTTGGCATGGGCAGTGCAGGGCCCCCAGGCACAGCCGCACCCTGCTTTTCACTGTCTGCACAGCAGACTGTGAAAAGCGTGATGGGTGCAGCCGCACCCATCACACAGCCGCAACACCGCCGGCTCCATTAGGGCCAATGTGGTTATTGGCAATACTTTAAATGTTAATCCACATAAGAGAAATGGTTGCATCATGTACACATCTCCACACCGCCATTATTTTTGTACATATTTGAAGAAAGATTTGTAGCCGAAGATTTCCTTATAGGTTGTATTTGGTATTCCTTGCAACCTCTCCTTAAATGAAAAAGGTTGACGCGTTTCGGGACCCTTTGATTTCGGGACCCTTTGATTACGGGCATCATCAGGACTATCGGAGAGAGAAGTACTCCTTTTGAGTTAGGGTCAGTTGTAAACTATTAATGAATAAAATACAAAATCACTCCTTGCAATCAAGCCTAAATGTCACATCGCGGCTCTTCTGTGGCGCATTTGTATGTATGCCACCTTATGAATGCATGTGAGGCTGTTGTGTTCAGTACAGAGCTTGGAGCCCGCTTGGAGCTCCGTTTGTCTGTGTGGAGCAGGGATCAAGCACTAATTGATGCAACTTAGTTTAACATGCCAGCAAGACAAACAAAATTTTAAGTTTTATTTTTTAAAGCTAACTTTATTTTATTTTGCCAGGTCGTCTTTTCTCAGTTTCCACTCATGTTTTTTGTATTTCCTCGTGAGCACTGTTGTCAAAAGATGACAATTACCTTGTTCGAAATATGCAAGACCTATTGCATTGCAAATGCTTGTTTTTTCTTGAGACTGACTCAGCAGTGGATACCTCAGGAAGTGTGCACTATCCATAGATTTTGTAAGAATTACCAGTCCAACACAAGCAACGACGTTCCCCAAGCATCGTTCACATACCTGTCAATACCATAATAGGCCGGGGGGGGGGGTCGCTTATATTTCAGTTAAAGCCATTCTGTGCCCCAAGTATTGGCCGTTTGCCAATCAGTGCCACCAGGGCCCTCATTACAAGAATCAATACCCCTGTCCGTGTCTCCATCCATGTGTATTTGCATGACCACAGTCAGTGACTGCATGAAAGTATGTACATATTTTGAAAGTATGTGTTTCTTTGCATGCTATTAGCGAATGTGTGCAGGTTGACTGCAGTTCTGTGTGTACCACTGTGTGAAATGGTGCACATGTATGTCCAAATGTATCTCTATGTCTGCATCTGTATGGTTTTCTACGCACAGGACCTTAAATGTCTATTGGATGGCGTATATGTGTGCAGTCATGGCTCGCTGACCTCTAAAGGGGCATGGTGGGTGCAGCACGCGGGGGTGGGGGTGGAGGGAACATTTAATAATAAAAAATAATAATAATAAAAACTTACCTCCTGCTGCCGCTCCTCTTTCTCTCGTCGTCGCTCCAGGCTACAGGCACAGGCTTTCAACCTGCCCTGCAGCCAATCCTGACACTGCTCAGAGCAGCGTTAACATTGGCTGGGAGCGCCCAGCCAGGGTGATCCCAGGCAGACTGGGAGCCCGTGCAGGCTCTCTCCGGCTCGGCAACACAGTGCCGGGCTGGAGAGAGCCTACTGCGCATGTGTGTTTGGCCGTCCCGAGACGGCCGGCCAAACATACATGCGCACTGAGGGGAGTGCTCTGTGCACTCCCCTCAAGTGCTCGTCACCCCCAATGCCCCGCCCCTTTTCAAGAAAACAAAAATAAACACAGTTTATTATCGTTTTCTTGAAAAGGTTTTGCAGCTGTTGGGGGGGCGACGCTCCTCCGCCCTCGTGGAGGAGCTGCCGCTATAGGTGTGACTGTTTGTCTGTTGGCTTATTTGCAGGGCTGCTGAAATTGTGTAATTTTTTGGGCCTCAGCGTTTTCTGCATATTTATGCATTTGCTGCATTTGCCACACAATCCCTCAATTACTGCATAATCTGCAGATTTTTACTAAAAAAAAAAGTTTATAGCTCAATTGGATCAAAAGTTACTAAAAACTTGGAATAAGCAGTGCTTAATTTGTGCTTGTTGATTCCGGTGCTGAGCACCGGCACTTATTTGTGAGGGCCGGGGCTTATTCTTATGCCTCAAGCATTTGCTGCGTGCAAAAGACACATATGTGAAAGACGGAAGAAGGAAAAACTAAAAAGGGCCATGAAGGGAGAAAGCAGAAAGTTGCAGGTGTGAGCTGAAGGGGCAGGGGTGTCCGTAAATGGATTGAAGAGGCCCGAGATGGCTTCAGGATTACGCCCTCAGTATTCAGTGCTGGCACATTTAATTACAGCAGCCTCGTGTTTAAGAGGAGGGCTTTGGGCACCGGCACCTCTTAATTTACAAATTAAGAACTGGGAATAAGTGTTTAATGAGATTAACTCTTTACCCAGACAGTGTTACCTTAGTAAAAATTACAAAATAATAAGTAGCACTATTACATGGCGTGCCACATTACGCAGCATAATTGTGCACAAATGGGCCAAATCCGCTCCACCAGTGAACTACAGAAACAAGTGATTTCAAGCCAGTAACACCCAAAATATCCAACCCACCTGAACCGCTGACACAGCTAAACTACCCGCAAACCTGTAACTCTGTAGAGGTTCAAGCACCACCACGAAATTACCCTACCGCTGTTTGCCTACTTTTTCCCATGCAGTAAATGGACGGTAATCTATCAAAATTCATGAATAAAATTGATTGGCACAGCTCAACTAACCTAACACAACTAATGCACAAAGAAAATGAACGATATATATATTTAACCTCTTACTATTAACGTCTAATTCTGGGTTCTGGAGTAGGGGCTACTTGCAGCAAAGTGTTGCAACGCCTCGTCAGAGGTAGCAGGCGCTATATAAACACGATTTAGAATTAGAAATACAACTACACATCTCTTGGTCTGAGTGTGTATGTGTGCATTCAGACCTGTATATGGGACTCTGTTGGTGTGTGCTTAGATCCCAGTGTGTGTGTTATCGTGCCAACACATGCGCATCCTCCCTTTGTGTCTGCATTTTGTGCGCATGCACTGTGCAGAAGCCAGGCCTCCTGGCTGCGGTAAAGCTTGCATTCACAGGGTGGGAAGTGTGCAAACTGACACTTTAACTAGGCTGTGGGACAGGCGTGATCTGGCCTCCCACAAGTTGAAAGAGGAAGTTCTTTATTCCTGTCCCTGTCTGTCCATCACAGGAAGGGTTCAGAGTTTCACTCTGAGTCACGCCTGGGTCAGGGCAACAAGGTATTTGGTGAAGGTGGACTTACAAGCCACAAACCTCCTCCCCTCTTTCCACGGTATTGTTTCTTGGTCCTTACGTCCTGCTTTTGTGGTCTCTCCCTCACCTTCAGTCATTTGATCTCACTCAAGTGACTGAGGTTCCAGTAATTCCCATGGACTGGGCCGAAACGCTGAGCCAGTGGCCTTGAGTTTAAAGACCAGGCCAGTGAGCACAAAATCCTCTCTGTGCCAAGCGTCTGTCATTCTAACGCGCCCCAATTGGTACACAATTTCCATCCCTGAACTAGAAAGCATAGCAAATGTGAACTGATTCCATGGTGGGAACTAAATATAACTCCGCCCCCAGAAAAAAGTCCCATTAGCTCAGTCTGAGTTCCATGACTTTGGAATCGTTTCACCCAATTCTCTGGCTCTTGGGGTTCTGGGGGTATCAAGCTTTATGGGCAAAACTGGGCCCTAACACTGAACTCCATTTTAGGTACCCAATTCCTACTGGGGTTCAGTGGGTGCTTTTAACTGTACACTGGGACATGTACCAGCAGTTTGACACCGTAAGGTGAACATTTTTCTTTGGATAGGAATCCTACTTGACTTTTGGTCAGGGTTTTTTGGGGTATTTAGCACATGTTGCTCTGCTGAAAGTTTTGGCATATTCCCAAACCCACTGAGGTATCACCCCTTCAACGCAGATCGGTGGATAAATCTGGACAAAGGACACATGAATGAAACTTTACTTGACACATTGTAAAATTATTTCAGTCACCTGTAAAGTCACTGACGAGCAGAGTCAAAATAGGAGAAATGATACATACAGGTGTCTGACATTAGCCGTGAATTCATAAACCTGTTTCCCAAGGATAATATTTGTATAGATGCCCATGAGTTTTAGCCCCTAGAATGTGCTAGAACCTTCTGGTTTCTGTTCAACATTTTAACTGCCATTCACATCCTATTTATTAAAAAAAGAAACATTGGGGGTTATTACAACTTTGGAGGAGGTGTTAATCCATCCCAAAAGTGACGGTAAAGTGGCGGATATACCACCAGCCGTATTACGAGTCCATTATATCCTATGGAACTCGTAATGCGGCTGGTGGTATATCTGTCACATTTGGGACGGATTAACACCTCCTCCAAAGTTGTAATAACCCCCATTATTTCTAACTATGCATATATTTCTGGACATTAAGCTTATTATGTGCGAATATTTTGAGTTTTTAATGCTGTATAGTGACTCCATATGGGGATAAGCCTCGACTGCTAGGCCGGGGTATTTTGGGAGAGTCGAGTGTACAGAAGGGAGCAACATAGAGCCTGATTTAAAGTTTGGCTAACACAGAACTCCACCAAAAACGGTCCTGAACAGAAAAAAGATCCCCTGTACCCTTGAAGAAGACTTTGAGTGAAGGGCCTGATTTCGATTTTGGCCGATGGAATACTCTGTCACAACGGTGACAGATATCCTGTCTGACAAAATCTATATCCCATTAAGTCCTATGGGATTTGGATTTTGGCGGATGGTATATCCACCACCGTTGTGACGGAGTCTGCCAATATCTGAATCAGGCCCTTTGTTTAAAACAAACAAATACATTTGCTTAGTGGATGAATTAAACATCACTCAGCAAACTATCAGTGCCTTCAGAGGAGCGGCAGCCAGTCAGCAGTGGTCTCCAAATATGGTGGGCGGTCATCCAGTCAGGGCGGCAGAAGGCAGTGACCACTAATCAGATTATTAGTTATCCAATTGAAGATCAATAGCAGCTATGACCCTAGAAGAACCGTGTCAAAAAATTCCTTCTTGTGTCTGTTAGACCTGACAGCCTTAGGGTAGTCACCCCTAACTTTTTGCCTGCCTCCCTCCTCGTTTTGGATACTGTTTTGCTGGTTTTTAGACTCTGCGCACTTTACCACTGCTAACCAGTGATAAAGTGTATATGCTCTCTCTCTGTAAACATGGTAACTTTGGATCATACCTGATTGAACTATTTAATCTACTTATAAGTCCCCAGTCATGTGCACTCCAGGTGCCTAGGGCATATAGATTAAATGCTACTAGTGGACCTGCAGCACGGATTGTGCCACCCACTTAAGTAGCCCCTTTTCCTTGTCTCAGGCCTACCATTGCTAGGCCTGGGTGTGCAGTTTCACTGCCACCTCGACTTGGCATTTAAAAGTACTTGCCAATCCTAGAACTCCCCTTTTTCTGCATATAAGTCACCCTTAATGTGTGCCCTGGGTATCCCCTAGAGCAGGGTGCTGTGTAGGTAAAAGGCAGGACATGTACCTGTGTAGTTATATGTCCTGGTAGTGTAAAACTCCTAAATTCGTTTTTGCACTACTGGGAGACCTGCTCCCTTCATAGGCTAACATTGGGGCTGCCCTCATACACTGTTGAAGTGGCAGCTGCTGATCTGAAAGGAGCAGGGAGGTCATATTTAGTATGGCCAGAATGGTAGTACAAAATCCTACTGACTGGTGAAGTCGGATTTAATATTACTATTCTAGAAATGCCACTTTTAGAAAGTGAGCATTTCTTTGCACTTAAATCCTTCTGTGCCTTACAATCCACGTCTGGCTAGGTTTAGTTGACAGCTCCTTGTGCATTCACTCAGACACACCCCAAACACAGGGTACTCAGCCTCACTTGCATACATCTGCATTTTGAATGGGTCTTCCTGGGCTGGGAGGGTGGAGGGCCTGCCCTCACACAAAGGACTGCCACACCCCCTACTGGGACCCTGGCAGACAGGATTGAACTGAAAGGGGACCTGGTGCACTTCTTAGCCTCTCTTTGAAGTCTCCCCCACTTCAAAGGCACATTTGGGTATAAAACAGGGCCTCTGCCCTACCTCATCAGACACTTGCTGGAGAAGAAACCGGAACCAGAAACTACATCCTGCCAAGAAGAACTGCCTGGCTGCTCAAAGGACTCACCTGTCTGCTTTCTACAAAGGACTGCTGTCTTGCTGTTGCCCTGCTGCCTTGCTGAACTCTTGTCTGGCTGTGAAAGTGCTCTCCAAGGGCTTGGATAGAGCTTGCCTCCTGTTCCTTGAAGTCTCAGGACCAAAAAGACTTCTTCCTTTCACTTGGACGCTCCGTGCGCCGAAAATTTCGACGCACAGCTTGTTTCGCGGCGAGAAAAACGCCGCACACCGACGCTGATCGACGCGACGCCCTCGGGACGATCGAGACTTCGACGCACAACCTCGCAAGGACAAAGCCGCTCGACTTTCCAGGAGAAATCGACGCGACGCCCACCGTGAGTGCGAAACTTTGACGCACGGCCTCGCAAGGACAACGCCGCCCGACTTCCAAGGAGAAATCGACGCGACGCCTGCCGTGAGACCAAACTTTCGACGCACGGCCTCGCAAGGACAACGCCGCCCGACTTCCAAGGAGAAATCGACGCGACGCCTACCGTGAGATCGAAACTTCGACGCGCAGCCCCGCAGAACGACGCGCAGCCGGAAAACAAGCAGGAGAATCCACGCACAGACCCGGGACATCTGGTAATCCCCGCGATCCACAAAAAGAGACTGTCTGCGCGCCGGAAAACGACGCCCGACTTCCCCGCGTGGAAAAGACCGACGCAAGTCTGTGTGTGCTGAGGAGAAATCGACGCACACACCCCTTTTTCCACGCATCTCTTCTTCTGTGGCCCTCTGAGGAGATTTTCCACCAGAAACCAGGTACCTTGTGCTTGAAAGACACTGTATTGCATTCTAAAGACTTAAGACACTTTATATCACTTCCCTGTGATATTTCTACAATTTTCCATTGCAACTTTATTCTTTTTGACCTACAATTATCCTGATAAATATTATATATTTTTCTAAACACTGTGTGGTGTAGTTTTGTGGTGCTATATGGTGGTATTGTATGATTTATTGCACAAATACTTTACACATTGCCTTCTAAGTTAAGCCTGACTGCTCGTGCCAAGCTACCAGAGGGTGGGCACAGGATAATCTTGGATAGTGTGTGACTTACCCTGACTAGAGTGAGGGCTTTTGCTTGGACAGGAGGTAACCTGACTGCCAACCAAAAACCCAATTTCTAACAGTGTCCAACATGAATGACTTTTTAACTGCAAAAGATTAAATCAGTCTCATCTTGTGCCAAATATAAACTTTTACTCAACCAGCAAACAATTCTTAATTTTAAGAAATGTCGATCAAGCCCTTGTTTTTTAATTGTGCCAAAGACGAGTTAATTCGAATTGTGCCAAATAGTAAATAGGTTTAATGTGTGCAAAATGTGATCAATGGCGTATCTGCTCCAGATAAATCAATTTACACTTTTATTGCATTGCTAGAATTAGTCAAACCAGTTTCTAACCATATTGTGGGTCTAGTGAGCTCTGTGAAGGGTATAAACCTGATATCCTACAAGAATATCAACATTTAATATTGACCTGCTCTTATACCGTCTCAGAATATCGACTACCGATATATCATCAAGGTAAACAGATATGGAGTTTAGTGCAGTAGATCATAGTTCCCTACATTTAGTCATTCGGTCAATATTCAGGAGTCGATACACATGCAGGCTGATAACACTGATGCAATATTTTGAGATATAACTGTAAACCTGCACACGCGTGGTCCACTAACCCAGGCAACCTGTCCCGCGGGTGAACGATGCTTTGAAGTTAGGGCCTCCCATTGCTTCTGGCTTACGATTGTTTCTGATAAATAAACCCTCCTCCTTATACACTGGGCCACCATGCTGGAAGCGCTCGCTCCCTGAAAAGCCGCTAGCTATCCGGCACAGTCTACAGGGACGTGTTGTGAATTAACATGACGGCAGCGGACTCGAATTAGCCCGCTCACCCTCCATGAAAATCACAGACTGGAAGATGTGATGTTATTTTTCTGCTTGCTTCATTTTAATAAAATCTCATCGCCAATGAAGCGTGGGCAGAGGCACCACCGGGGGCTTTTTTACTCTTCAAGGGTTGATTAAGGAAATTTTCCTCCTTTTTTCGCTCTGACAGCTTCTTGCCCCTGCCTGGCCCTCTTTCTTGGCTGCTTTGTGCATAAGAAGTGGAAGGGCCTTGAGGGGAAATGAGAATAATTTTCAGCACTTCTGAGCGGCCAGGAGGGCTGAAGGGGAGTCAGTCACATGTCAGGCGTGGGTTGACACGTGACTTTTTCTAGCCCGACGTTAGATTGAGTAGTCCCCCTCCCAATGACTTTTCAAAGGCACCGTCCTTCCTGGAACTCTCCAACTCTCCTCTTTTTTGTCTAGACCAGCCTATCTCTGGCTTTACACCGGTTCACACAAATGGAGAAGCAATAATTCAAATGCCGCATGCGAAATCGCAGATTTTTTTCCTCGTAAAATTTTGAAAAATTCCAGAAAACGTCTGTCAATTGAGACCTTCTGTGTCTGAACAAGTCTCACGTCAGTGTTGCGTGAGATTTTGTTTTTTTTAGCCAAAGTACACGCTCAGAGCAAAAAAAGATATCAAAACCAAGTAATACAAAATATCAAGAAATTTCATGAATTTCACATAATGCAAAATTGTGGAATTTGGCTGGTGTAATTAAAATTTCACCCAGGCCTAATTTAAAATGTCTGTGCATACGTTTTAATATATATCTTTAATAAACAAATATTTTGTACCTGTGACTTAAAGCAAACAATGAGTGCAAACATTTGATAAGCCAGCCCACACTGCTCCAACCCCCAGTGGGGGGGGGGGGGGGGTTGTAATAATTAGGGTATACCGTGCATCACCTTCAGGGTGAAATTATGGAAATCAAAGAGAACAAGCAAAAAGCATGGAGGATACAAGATTCCCCTTTAAGTTAAAAAATAACAATTATTAGATCCTAGCATATTTGTAAATATCAAGAACAGTTAAAGGAGCAAAAAATGAACCTATTTTCGTAATATTAATGCTTTTCTAGTGTTTAACATGTTTTATAAGGTAATTTAACACCTATAGTGCCGTAAAGCACTCATGTGCTAGCGACTCTATCGTTTTTTTGGAAAGGCAGTAAGGGTAATGCCACTGATGCACACATACACATTGCCTATTGGCTAACAAAATTAAGATATTGACTTCCTTGAAGGGTGTATTCTTATTCTAACTCAATAGCCACTTGGGTATTCGTGTAATGGAATAAGGAGGACCAAAGGAAATGCTGCATTATTGAAACATTTGAAACCACACATTAAAGAGTACAACAGTACAAAAAGTTTTATGAGGTCTGGTCCACATAGCGCACTTGGTCACTGCAGGCTGATTGCCTTGTACGGCGCCAAAATATTATTACTTTGAGGACCACTTACATCCGCAGTGTGCAAAATCACATAATTTATTTCCCCAAAATGTGTTAAATTACATTAAACCTTCATACAATGATGTGAAATTGTGCTCTTGGAGTAAAATATGGTTTGCCAGTATCTCTTGTGACTTTTTTCATGTGAGCAAGCACTTGGTGTTAAAACTTCTTGCAAGATGCCCTCGGGAAACAGGTTCCACCAAAAAATGTCTGTTGGCAATTAATTTCTTGAACAAATGAGTCTCTCTCATGCTAGAACCAAGCAAAATTACATAATGTGAAATTTGGAGAAATTTGAATAACATGAAATTTGGGAATTATGTTAGTTTTGTCGACCCAAAGCAAACTTAATTTAATCTTACCCTCACTAGTGTTTGCCATGCTTGCCTACACTCACACACAAAAGCACACACACAATTTTTTTTTCAGTATTCCATCACTTAAGGACCAGTCTGATTTCCATTGCATTATTCTAAGTGGGTCAGCCAGCACACAGTTGTGGCAAAAAAACATACTTTGAAACTGAGCCCAATGGTTCCTCTATTTCTGTCCTTTGCTGTCTGGAGGGTAGAACTGCACAGCCCCTGGAAATACCACTATATTTGGGACACTGCCTACATACCATCTCCCACATATTTTGGTGAAGCCAAGATTAGAAACCTTAGAAAAGATTAGAAAAGGTATGGTGTGTGTTGTGTGCGTTGATAACCATAACTGGTGAATTTCAGTGGTTTGTCTCATAACTCGTTTAAAGATTATTTCCTGTAATCAGTGCTTCAAAATGAATGGGTTAAGTCCAATTAACTGAATGTCTTACGCCTCGAGACCCCCAATCCCTCGGTCTCTTCCCCTCTTCCATCCTCCTAGGCTCTCTCCGCTGCATCTCCAAATCTGTTGTTATGGTAAAGCCTGGAGGAGGGGCCACCAGCACAGGAGAGTGGTGGGGTTTGGTGTGGTGGATGGGGGATGCAACACCTCCTCGGTGTCCATGTGCTCGTGAAGGCGCTTCGCAGCTCGTGAGGCACCTTCTCTTCTTGAGGCACTGGGGGTTGCGTTCCTTCCCGCTGTGTTTTTCCCTTCACCCGCCTTGTGCCAGCGCCAGCGCCAAGCTGAAAACAACAGAGTGCTGAAGTGTCGTGCTGGAGCCACACGCTAACCACACCGCGCGTCCAGCTGTGCCACGGTCTTAAATGGCCAAGGCTGCTAATTGTAAAACGGTATTTAAGACTGGATTCCCTTTTGGGAAACTATAACTCTCGTCTTGCACTGCTGATGACCTCACGTACTACATCTGCCATGACGTGTTGCATGATATCGCAAATAACGTCACTGATGACATCAGAAATTACATCATGGATGACAACATGGTGCACGATGGGGGTGTGAGTTACAATCTCTTCAGGTAACCATAACTGGTGAATGTCAGCGTTTTTAGTTTAAAACGTTTTGTTTTAACTGATATTTTTACCTAAGTATAGTATCAATGTTTGCTATGTAAATCAGAGACCAAACATCACTTAAAGTATGATAACTTTATTTTTTCAGTAAAATGTTATATATATATATATATATGTGTGTGTGTGTGTGTGCGTGTTTATATATAAAAACATATAGCCATATAATATATATACACATACACACACAGTTCCTCTTATCCAGTTATAAGCCATAACTTTAGTCAGTGTAAACTATTTGCAATTGGTGAACTAGAAATTACACAAGGTTTTCAGTGGAGGGGGAAAAAAAAATATATATATATATATATATATATATAGACAGAGATATATATAGTGAGCTTGCGCTCGTTGTTGTATACACCACGGACAGCAAGCACAGCTGCATTTTGCAAGTTCCTCTGCTATACGGTGAGAAGGCGCGAGGCGCACACAGGATGCTTTTGCAGGCATTGCTATAGTGCAAACAGATCTCTGGGATTACTCCTGCGTCTTCTGAAGTTTCGGAGACTAAACCCGGCCTCCGCCTCCTCTCCTCCTCCTGCTAAACCCGGCCCTCCCGTTCTTCGCTTTAGAAAGGAGCTCATTCCCCCTCCCAGCCTCCAGCAGCAGCTCCATGACCCAAAAACCTGTCAGTCTTCCTCGGAATAAATTGTGGGATGTTCCATTGTGGATGCATCGGGGGGGGGGCGCCTCTTCAAAGGCCTGCGGGCTGCTGGCTTGTGAAAGGCTTGAGCGAGGCCACCGCGCGGGGGCGAGAGGGGGACACACAAGGGGCTCCGCCCCGCTCGCGGGGTGTGCACAGGGCGGGGGCAGCACATGACCCCGGCCTGGAGGCCCGCTCCCCCCCGCCCGGCAGAGCCTCAGTGAAGCCGCCCTCGGTGGATCAATTCACACTGTGGGGGGCTTGAAACCGCCCCAGTCTCCTGCAAGTCCCCCAGTTGGGACTGGAGACCGGTGCAGCCCTGGGCAGTGTGGGGCCCCCGGTGTGTGCCCGTTTCCTCCCGCCTGTTTCACATTCTGGGTCTCGTGTTGGTGTAGCTGTGTGTGTTCATGGGCACAACGTGTGTCTGCCCGTGCTTGTGTGCCCACCCCTGTGTGTGCACGTGCCCGCTGTGGTCAGTGCGGGTTTATATCTGTGCATCTGTATGTGGTTGCATTCACGTGTCCTTGTGTGTATGCACCAAGCGTGTGTGGGGTTACGTATTCATAGCTATGTGTGTTCGCAAGTCAGCATGTGTGTGGGTGCTGGTGTGCAGGTGCACATCTCTATGCACACTGGATTGGAGCCGGTGTGTGCGTTCCCGTACGTGTGACTGCGCGAACATGTTAAGATGTGCGTGTGTCTCTGTGTGCATGTTTACGTTTGTGTTGTTTCCGTGCGTCTGCGTTTTTAGAGCGCATATTTCAGCGCGTCTCTTGTGTCTTTATGTGTGTGCTTGTAACTTAAGCCCCTGCCTAGGTGTGTCGTTGTTTTCACGAGTTGTGTTGTTGTGTGCCCCTGCCTAGGTGTGTATTTCTTTTCACGAGTTGCGTGGTTGTGTGACCCTGGAGTTGCGTGCCCCTAGTTGTGTAGTTGTTTACACGAGTTGCGTGGTTGTGTGCCCCTGCCTAGGTGTGTATTTCTTTTCACGAGTTGCGTGGTTGTGTGACCCTGGAGTTGCGTGCCCCTAGTTGTGTAGTTGTTTACACGAGTTGCGTGCCCCTGCCTAGTTGTGTATTTGTTTTCACGAGTTGCGTGGTTGTGTGCCCCTGCCTAGGCGTGTGTTGTTTTCACGAGTTGCGTGGTTGTGGGCCCCTGCCTAGGCGTGTAGTTGTTTTCACGAGTTGTGTGCCCCTAGTTGTGTATTTGTTTTCACGAGTTGTGTGGTTGTGTGCCCCTAGGCGTGTAGTTGTTTTCACGAGTTGCGTTGTTGTGTGCCCCTAGTTGTGTATTTGTTTTCACGAGTTGTGTGGTTGTGTGCCCCGCCTAGGTGTGTAGTTGTTTTCACGAGTTGCGTGGTTGTGTGCCCCTGCCTACATATGTAGTTATTTCCACGAGTTGCGTGGTTGTGTGCCCCTGCCTAGGTGTGTAGTTGTTTTCACGAGTTGCGTGGTTGTGTGCCCCTAGTTGTGTATTTGTTTTCACGAGTTGTGTGGTTGTGTGCCCCGCCTAGGTGTGTAGTTGTTTTCACGAGTTGCGTGGTTGTGTGCCCCTGCCTACATATGTAGTTATTTCCACGAGTTGCGTGGTTGTGTGCCCCTGCCTAGGTGTGTAGTTGTTTTCACGAGTTGCGTTGTTGTGTGCCCCTAGTTGTGTAGTTGTTTTCACGAGTTGCGTGGTTGTGTGCCCCTAGTTGTGTATTTGTTTTCACGAGTTGCGTGGTTGTGTGCCCCTGCCTACATATGTAGTTATTTCCACGAGTTGCGTGGTTGTGTGCCCCTGCCCGCGTGTGTATTTGTGTTCACGAGTTGGCGCTTCTTTTGAAGGACAGTTTATAAAGCGCAGCAGTGACAAAAAGTGTCCTGAGCATCAGTTAGTTTGAATATTTCCTGACGAGTCAAGAGGCTGTGGTGTGTGTCTCTGAGCGTGCGAGCCACGTGCACAGCTCTGCTCCTCTCGGGGTACCAGGCACAACTGCGCGTGGCCTTTACACCAGGACTAGGAGCGTTAATATCGCCCCCTGGTGGCCCGGAGTGTTACTACCCAGCAGTGCTTTAAATGGGCCGGTACGAGGTGGGGACGAGCCAACAAATTAACGGGGAGCCGAGAGTCTGGCTCGAGTCTTAGAACCTGAGCCCTGAAAATGTTTGCTATGTAAATCAGAGACCAAACATCACTTAAAGTATGATAACATATCTTCAATATTTTAAAAAGTTTATTTCTTTAGCATGTGGACGCTTTACCATTAATACGTCACATTATATCACTGCACTAAGAAGTACCTTATTAAAAGTGATATTTCATTAAAAAAGCAACTTTTATTAAAGTAAGAGGCAAGGCAAGTTTCATGTAAACCCTGTGCTGGCCCAGTTTATTATGGAGCAGTACTCCACATGTTAAGGCTTTTTCTCACCTCTTTGTGCACCTTTCGGTTGATTTTGTATAGCGCAAACGTGACCCGAAGGTGCTGGAGTGCTTTACGTGAGTACCTGGTGCATTACAGAAGGTCACTTGCCCAGAATCACAGGATGTTGAGCTGATGCAAAGATGTGAAGCGGGTTCCCAGGTCCAAAGTCAACTGCTGTGGCACTCTCGGCTCGCTGCGCTCTGAGGGGGCGGGACGGCGCGCTGGGGGGGAGTGGACAAAAACATTTAATACAAAAAAAAACGTACCTGTTCGCCCGCCGCACCACTCCTCTTTCCCTTCTCACTGCAGGCACAGGCCCGGGCCTCCCTGCGGGCAATCCTGACGCTGCTCAGAGCAGTGCTAGGATTGGACAGAGTGCCCAGCAAGGGCACTCCCAGGCAGACTGGGAGCCTGTGCCTGCTCTCTCCAGCCCGGCACGTCTCCAGCCCGGCAACAGCGTGCCGGGCTGGAGAGAGCACAGTGCACACGTGTGTTTGGCCGGCCTGAGGCAGCTGGCCAAACATACATGTGCACTGAGGGGAGTACAGTGCACTCCCCTCGTCCCCATCATCCCCCATGGCCCGCCCCTTTCACAACAAAAGGATAATAAACTTGGTTTATTATCCTTGTTAAAGGATTTGCAGCGGGTGCTGCTGGTGGTGGGCGACACTCCTCTGCCATATGTAAACTGTGGCCCTAACGCTACATCTAGGGTACGGGGAGTGAGGCAGGCAGAAGCCACATGAAAGCTTGTCTCGTTATGGGCTCGAGCTGAGCCAGAGCCAGGCATGAGGCTCGAGCGTGCCTTGAGTTTCAGAGGCTCGTCCACCTCTGGCAGGTACTGTCTGGTACTGAGTACCTGCGCTTCTTTCATTTGAAAGGGAGAGTACCTGCACTTCTCGGCATGGTGCAACACTCTTAATGGGAGGGTACCAGCACTTCTCAGCACTGCTGTATTACAGGGTTCCCAACCTTTTGACTTCTGTGGACCCCCATTTTATCAATACTGGAGCCCGGGGACCCCCACTGAATCATTATTGGAACACGGGGACCCCCAAGGAGTCATTGCTGATAGCTGGGACCTAATATTATTAAATTTTTTAAGCAGCCGCGGACCCCCTGAGGAGGCTTCGCGGACCCCCAGGGGTCCCCGGCCCACAGGTTGGGAACCACTGCTGTAGTACATTCCATGGGGGAGTACCAGGACCTCTCAGGAGCAAACTAGTACTTTAAATAGTGAGTACCTGCACGTTTATATTTAGACTTACAGCACTGGGTAAGAGGCCGTCGCAGACGGACAGATGTTTAAGCATTTTTCTAGATGTTGATTTTCATTTTACAAAGTAGTGCATCCTGGGATTTGTAGTTTTGGTTCTCTTCCTAATGCTCCTCATAATTGTTTGTAAAAGAGACACGCAGGGCTACAGATGTGGTATCGATGTGGCGTAAAGGCATCTATTTGCAAGACCAGAAGAAACTCATGTTTATCTGCGTAAGTGATGCACACCGTCTTTATAGCACCTATCAGTCAGATGGGACTGTTGGCACTTGCCTTCTTAGACATAAACACACCTTTATGAGCTTTATAGTTTGGAGTTTTCGCGCACATGCAGGCATATTAATACAGAAGCACGATCCACCGAGAGGCTCAGATGCAGTCCATGCACCAGGAGGGCATATAGTCTATATTGTGTATGTATCGTGCTTACTGACATCTCTAGAGCTGAAAATGCACTGAGACTAGCAGGACTACAAGTACCAGAATGCAAAGAAAAGATGATGACTATGTGACTAAATCTACATAGAAGTACAAGAGATGAAAATCCTGCCCCCCAAGCCACTATGCCGCCTCGACAGTCACAAGGGTAATTTTTTATCATCATTTTATCCTACTTGAAAAATACATTCTGCTATGAAATATATTTCAAATCCTAAATAAGTGGTTTCAGACTGGCAGTACGTGACAGACAACGTCACAGTGTTCATAATTTAATAAACATGGTCAAATGATCCACTTTCTGCGAACTTCACTCATGGTTTTATTAACAGTCAGATCTGCAATAAAGATTTGTGAATTTTGCAAAACTTGCAGGTAAAATGTCTAAACGTCAGAGTGATGACTTTCTGTAGGTGACTGCGAATGACAGACAATGGGTCCTGCCATATTTTCCAGAGAGATGTCCACTTCCATAAGAAACACGTTCAGCAAATGGGAGCTCCTGGCGAAGGGTCAGGGAGCGGCCATTAGCAGAGTTTTGAGTACAGGGGCGTAGCTCGGTTAGGAAGGTTTTGGGGGGAGGATGGCGAGGTTGACTTTTCCCAACAGTCAAGTGGGTATATAATGTTAAAATACATTATACGACAAGCAGGGCGCACAAGAGGGACGTAAGGGGCAGTGGGAAGGGAGGGGAATGCGGATTGGTAGGGGTGAAAGAAACACATTTTTCAAAACCACCAAACATTTCCAGGACTTGGAAATCAACAAAGATGAGAGAGAGTGAGTGTGTGTTTTCAGTGCATGCTTGCAAAAATCCAAGGTGAAATCCGACAGACACCTCAGCATACCCGACTGAAAGCCCCTGCACCAAACTATTAATCAGAGAATATATTTATTAGGGGGGGGGGGGTGTAACACCCCATACACCCCCCTAAAGTTACGCCCCTGTTTTGAGCACCAATAAAAGTACAAAAACTCCAAAGGCATTTTCCACCCTTAATGCACCTTTAAAGCTACTCAAAATACACTTTTAGTATTCGAGGGCATTTGTGCTAGGTATGTTACTCAAAGCACCCCAACGTTTTTGGAGGGTTGCAGAAGGAAACTGATTTGTCCTCAAAGAAAAAACTGCAAGGTGCGTTTGCAGATTATCTTCTAAACCTGTTGATTGTTCACTTGTGAGTAATCACCGGGTTTATGATTAGAAGAGGTATAAGTACACCTGGACGTACATGATTTATGTATATTCTAAGATTCTGTAATTTGCTTAACCAAAATCCTGAAGATTTTCAGTGAATCTTCAAAAATGATGTGTTAATAAGACTTATTTAAACAAATCTGCACCTGAGAGTTTGGACCATGTCTGTGCTGATATTGCATGGTGGTTGATTGTAAAATCCCAGCCTGAACAAACTTTCGGCCATGAGGTGAACGAGGCGTTCCCGCTCGTGGTGGTGGTGGTGGGCATCTTGTGGAGTAAGTCAGGGGGAATTGGCACAATTTTGGAGTGCGGGTAATCGCTAGGTCTGCCTCGAAGTGAAGATTGACGGAGGGTGCAGCATGTCTCATTCAAACTCATATACCATTGAAGCCGTGGGTGTTATTACTCATCGGCATTTTCCCAAAATGGTGCCCAGGATTCTATATTGGTGCACAGCAGTTGCATCAACCAATAACGTAAACTGAACGGAAAATTCTGCACCTGTTTAATGCACTACAGCCCTGAAAATTGTAGCTTATTCAGACAGAGCTTCGAAATATTCACTTAAATAGTGATTTTAAGAAGAAGGTGGCACCTAAAGGAAGCACTGTCTGAAACAATCCACCCTGTGCAACAGATCACCTTCTGCAGGAATAAGAAAATGTTTTTGAGTGATCAGGAGTCTGTTAGAGGCCTGGCTATGGATGCATTGATACCACTGACATTGACAAGAAATCTATAATATTCATTGTCACACACAACTAAGATAAATGGCAGGTCTAAGCCGAAGAAGGTTTAGAAAATTTGGGGACCCCTGGAGTGTTGGATTGGCACAAATTTTGTGAGAATAAATCATTTTGAATATTTGTTTGCTTAGAGTATTTTAATACTTGAATGTTTTTGCTTTTTTGTACTGTATTGTTTGATGAATTAACTTTGGTTTATGGATCTTGGTTTTTTACTTTCATTAAAAAAAAATTAATAATAAATTGTCATATTTCTCACTGCTTTTAGTACACGGAGCATCATCGAACTGCTAGAATTATATAAAATCAGGATGTTCAGCACCAGTACCTAGCTAATGGAATCCAATCTTACTTGAGTATGGTAGGAGGCGTGACTGCGAGGCCAACAGGTCCTCGATGGGTAGGTTTTATAGTCCACCTCTTGGCAGCTGATTTTAGATTAAGGCTACTCAATTCTGATGCCTTTTACTCGTTCTCTCTACAATGCCTCATCACCCTTCTTGCTTCCTCTAACTACCTCTATCTAGATCAGTAGTTCCCAACCTTTTGACTTCTGTGGACCCCCACTTTATAATTACTGGAACCCAGGGAGCCCAACCGAATCATTATTGGAATCTGGGGACCCTTCCACTGAGTTATTACTGGAAGCCGGGAACCCCGGCCTAAATTTTAAATCCCCAAAATAACACACAAAAAAATACAGAAACAAGTGTTCATCAAACACATACACAAATGATAACACATTTTATTTAATTTGCAAACAAATATAAATAGCTTTTCTAAATTCAGTAGAGGCCACACATTTTCCATACTATATTCTATATCATGCACCTGCACGGCTCCCACTAATCAGTCTGAGGAGACTAATGTAATTTTTAACTTCCAATGTCAAATTCCTTGACATTTACAGTACGTTTTAAAATGTTCAATTGTATATTTAGCCACTTTATTTATATACACTTTATTAGTCTGATAGTATCATGGGACCTCTCGATGAAGCCCATTCCAAGTTGACTGGAGAGCTTTCACCTCCTCGTATGTGTTTAAAGGGGCATCCAATGCAGGGAAGAAAATACCAAGGGCCGGATTTATATTTCGGCAGACGAGTTACTCAGTCACAACGGTAATGGATATTTCATTCGACGAAATCTAAATCCCCTAGAATTTAATAGGATTTAGATTTCAGTGGATGGGATATCTGTCACCGTTGTGACGGAATAAAGCATCCGCCAACATCCAAATCAGGGCCTAAGTTCTCCTTACCCAGGCCTGCATGCTAAGAATCACCAACAAGTGTTCTAGCAGATTTGTTTGATGACGTCAGCCGGGGTTTTGAGACCTATTGTGACATCTTTGACCAGGAGGCCCCTTTAAAACAAGCTAAAACCACTCTCAAAACGCCACTTCCCCAAGTCAAACTCATTAATGGCTGACCATTTCCTCTCCTCGGTTGACTTCTGAACTTCCAGACTCCTGCCGCTGCCCCATCATGGAAATTATCTGATAAATACATGATGTGTCATTGACAACGGTGTGTTAAATTAAGGGCAGTGAGGAGTGTGCAACACACAGGTAATTTACACCAGACTGTTGAGGGGCACAGACACCATGGCTCACAGCCATGGACGTCAGGGGTAGCGGAAGTGACGTCACATGCAGTTTCATCTTTACGTTCACTCCCACACACGTGCTTACATATACACACATTCACTCATACACTCACACACACTCTTAAATAAGCACACACTCACCCGCAAGCAAGCACACAACATACATTTAAAGTATTTTTTACTTACCTCAGCAACCAAGGAGAGTCACATTCCACCTAACTGCACTTCGTTTTTATTACACTAATAGTGAATAAGGTATTATTCACTATTAGTGTGATAAAATACTGAGAGAAAACATGGGAGGTGAGGCCCAAGCAACGTCCATAAGGAGGAGCCGCCCCTGTGCTCCCGGCACTGATCTTGCCACCTCCGAGGCCAGGGGTCGCAATGAGCAAGCCAGGGGTCGCAGCTGCGACTCCTGGAGACCCCTAAATGACGTCCATGCACACAGCCCACCCAAACACCCATTTATTATCAGTGGACTTTTGAAAAGAAAAGGATATTTTTATCATGAATCGAGGTGAGACACACAGATTCACAGTTCTGGAAGATTCCGTGCTTGAGTTGTAAAATAAATAAATAAATAAATAAATGAATGTGGGGCCCAAATTGTGTTCAGAAGTCCACGGCCGGCGCTTTCAAAGGTCGGGGTCCCAAACACCAAGGATGCGCTGTCTCCTCCTGCCCTTTTAATCCACCACCGGACACTCCCTGTCCCTCTCTGCTGCACTCCAAGGGGGTTTTCATCACTTTTCTCTTCCTTTGGAACTCTTTTTCGACCTTTTTCTGTCACTATTTTCCCCCTGTTTTGTGTTTTTTTCCATGAAGCTCTGTATCTTATTTTGTTGGAGAAAAATAAGTGCCGAGCCCCAAAATTGGGTGCTGGTGGGCCCCACCAGCAACCCCCGACTCAAATGAAGCACTTGGAGGATTAGAGGTTGTGATTGTTGATGCTGCTTTAAGGAGCCTTCGTCAGTACTGCGCTATCACACATCATTCATTTTCACAGAAAAATAACTCTCCCTGCAGAGCATCATTTTCTGTTTTTGCAGCATTACCTCGCGGAGAGCTGTTTTTGCCCTCAGCGTGTATAACTTAGGGGAAAAACAATGTGCAATACAGCGAACTATGGCTTTGAGGCAACAGCAGGGAGCCACAGTGCCCTCTAGGGGTCTGTCGGGGTACTTTCAGAAAACCAACAACATGCAAAGACCAAATCCCTTTGTTTGCTAAAACGTGCAAAGAAGAAGCCTTAAGGTCTGAAAATTAAATATTTGGGGGCGATAAACGAGCCGGAGGTTTCACAGGCATGATTCGCTACTCGCCACTGTGTGATATTCTGCATTTGCAGTTTCTCCCCGTGGCACTAAGCGCTGCACAATGGGATGCAACTACATCATAAATGAATGGTCAAATTTGCAGCTCTTAATATTTCAGCATAGAACGAATTAAAAACACAACCTAAGATACTAAGGCAAAAACAGTCAATTATCAAAACTTAAACATCCATGACTTAAAAAATAGACAGAATTCGAATCGTCTAAAAACACAATCTAATCGTTTCTATCATAAACACAGTCGCACATTTAATGGATAAGTTGGACCCACAACTCAACTAACGAGCAGATTACTTGGAAAGTGCAGGTGTGCACTTCATAATATGGTGCAGTCCAGTGCAATATTTCTGCTCCGGTGTTCAACCACAGAATGAATGGGTTCTTAAAGTTCATGTCTCTAGCGCCTCTGGTTTAGAATGGCCACTTTAAGCACTTACCACTCAGATGGTCCGAGTCACAAAATATGCAAATCTGTGCATCATAGGTTTCTTCCAGTGACTTGTGCGCACTGCTGAATTTTAGGTGTTATCACAAAAACCTTCAGGTGTGCGCCAATACATCGATGTAAGTTGAGTATTGGCATTTCTATAGTGAGAACCTCCTTCAGGAGCAATATATCTGTATCATACGTGTGGGAACGGAGGACTATGACAAGGGTTTGCAGAAATTCAGTTCACATTTTCAGCACTGGGAGAGTGAGTTATTTGCCAAGAATCACAAGTTGTTGAAAGCGACACCTAGGCCGGGATTCGAACCGGAGGCTCCAGGGTGCAGGGACGGCAGCTCTGGCGGCTAGGCCACATTTCATCGGAGCTCTTATAGCCCCCCCCACCATTTGAGCAGTGGGAAGAAGTTTTGTAAGACTATGTTGCAGAAAAGTACGTTCGCACTTTTAACCCCTTTCGTCCTCTCCTCATCATGGTATACATGTTTCCACACAGCCAAACACAGTTGGCACCCCGTTTGTAAAGTTAGACCCCATTATGATTGCCATTTAAAAATCCCTGCTATTTCCCCACCCTGGAATTACTGTTTCTGAGGGTCCCATTATTTTGAATGGCAGGGAGAGGTGGAAACGAGTATAGATGGGGACAAGATGGGGGAATCATTGTTTTCATACTGATTTTTTAATATTGTCCCAAATGTTCACACAAACGTTCCTGTGAAAAACCAACACATATAATTCAGATGTGCTCTGTGACTCCTGTGATCGGGTCCGTCAGAGTTTACAGGACCCTTGAAATCGAGGCACGAATGCAGCTTTTTAGGTGGAGCGCACAAGCGCTTTGATCTGTTGTAAGTATTGTGTGCTTTTAACCACGCCCACCTCACGCCCATCACTTTAATTTGTTCCTGGGCTTGCTTTTCAAAAATCTCTTGATGTCATTGGTAATTGCTTTACGGTTGTCCTGCCTTGAGGCTGTTTTTGTTGCAGCTTGCAGACTGCACCCGTTACATGGATTAATGCACGATTGCCGATATACTTCAGCGTGGGTGAACTATTTTTTTCTTTTGTCTCTCCTCTTCGTGCCTCACGGTGACCATGGCGCTCACAGCACGAACAGGCACAACAGCGTGAACTGGATTGACGGTACTGGAGCGCTGGTCACATTGTTCACAGTTGCCTAATCAGAGTCATTTCTTGTGGCTCTCCCCTTAAAACACTTGAAGTTGGGAAATGCTTTAAGTAAAACAGAAATCTTCAAAGCGAAGGCTGCACTCCTGGCACAGTGGGAGAGGCGATACTACAATATTCACGGCACCCAGGAAACTTGCCCCATGATGCTTTGCAGGGCATTACTTTTACAAAACATTTTTGCTCATATCTCTGCCTGTGGTGCTCCTGGGACAATGGGACCACCGCCAAAACGTTCAACACGGGACCACTTTCAAAACATTGACCTCAATGTGCTCTTTCTGTCTACATCATCTCCGTGTCCCCATACTGTGCTAGTGGATACTTCAAAATAATTACCCTACCATCATTCATTATCTTTTAAAACTTTCTCATGACTGGAACGTTTGTTTTACAGCTGGGAGAAGTTATGTTTTATGGTCCTTGTTTGTAATATCATTGCCATAGGCCTGCTAGCCTTGAACATGTGTAATGCACTATGTTCTCTAGGGGCTACATATAGAGTTACACTGCATTATTTTTTCCCCATTCATTTTTCATGTGGTTAGGCTCTCTAAAGGCTGACTGTACAGTCACTTGTCCATGTTTCTTTCAAATGCTATTTTTATTGTGGTGTCCTCTAGGGGCTGTTCTGAGCACTGCCGTCAACATACTATAATATTTGCGGCACAAAAACTCGCCCCAAAATGCTTTGCAGGGCATTACGTTTACAAAACATCTTTGCTCATAACTCATGTCCTAGGACAATGGGACCACCTTCAAAACATGCTTTCGGTCTACATCATCTCTTGGTCCCCACACTAGGTTGGTGGGGACCCCAAAATAATAACCCCTCCCACCATTCAGTGTCTTTTAAGCTTTCTCATGGCTAGTACTTCTGTTTTACGGCTGAGAGAAGTTTTGTTTTAAATGCTTTGTTTGTAATATCATTGCAGTAGGCACGCTAGCCCTAAAAACACCCTTTAGGGACAAAGTAAACGTTACACTGCATTACTTTCTCCAATTCTTTTTTCATGGGGTTATGCCCTCAAGGGGCTAACAATATGGTTACATGGCCATGTTTCTTACAAATGATATTTTTGTTATGGTGCCCTCTAGGGGATATTTTGAACATTACAGTCTAATGCCAAAAGTTTATTGCTGATAAAGGTTTATATGATGATTGTATATGTTTTAATAATCTCTCCTTATTGCAGTTATGACCATGATTCAGGCCAACTTAACATCCTTATTACCTTATGACTGTTTGAACAATCTTCCTATGTATGGATGACCCTTCTGGTTTATTTCTCCTCTGCGGCTGTCTTTTGTCTTTTTTGGGGGAATTGTGTTAGCCAGCCAGCAACTCTGATGGTGGGGTGGTGAAAGTGGTATTCTATTGGAATTAGCATGGCAGATTTAAATTAGGATGCTAAATGGCAACATTTTCATTTTTTGCTACATATAGAGGAAGAAGGTAAAATGACGTACTTTAGTTATTTGCAGGGCCACTGAAATTATATGGCAGGAAAAGACGAAAATATCAGGTAGGATTGACGAATTTATGTGGCAAGAAAAATCCAGTTATGAATTTACAATGCCAATAGCTCTAACTCAAGCAAATGCAAGCCATATTGCACTGCAAATGCTTGTTTACTTTACGTTAAGTGCGAAAACAATTGTGAAAGTCAATAAACATCCACAAAGTTACAGATTTTTGGCTGTGGCGCACATTCATATTGAAGACACTCCTGGGCTAACCCATGTTTTCATCCCTTACAGTAAACCTACCTTTGAAGGCAGTCTACCCTGAATCTGTGACTCAAGATTGGGGAATTCAGAGAAAAAAACATAACTTTTTTGCAGCCGTATGTTTCACGCAGCATGAGTAATTGGACCAGGGTCCAGGAATAGTGAGTGGTCTCTGTGAAATATCAGTACAATTGCTTGCCACAGAGTCATGGCAGGACTGTCACAAGAGGAGGGCAGCCAGGACACTTTACACTTTATCAAAGGATGTGTGAAAGTGGAGTCCAAGTTAGGGAATCAAAAAGCAAAAATAGGGTTTGAATAACACCAAACTCACCACTTAAAAGTCAACTGGGATTGCCAACACTGAGACGTGGATTTACAATAACAAACATTTGTCACAGCTCAGTTATGTTGTCTCTTAAAAGGACTAGTCAACTTCCTGTGGTTGAAGACGAAGTAGTACTGGATCCCGTTCAGCAGGTTTTCCTCGATGTGGTCTCCAGTCACAAGAGTGGGGGCTATTTCTTTGGTTCCATTAACATGTGCTCCAGGTTTTAAATGTTGAAGGGCCTCTATCTCACGAATGGCTGGCTGCAGGAAAGGATCTCCGTGGATGGGGGCATTTCTGGGACTTGTGGACACTGCACTCAAAGGACCACTGGTTTTCCGTGGCAATGAGGCAACTAGGATTTTGGGCTTGCAGGCTAATCGCACTTGCAGGCCCCAGATATCTACCAGAGCTTTGGGACTTTCTTGCACAGTTGATGTCTTTATTTCAGTTTTTGGCAGCAGGGCTGCAAAGTCCTCATGGGCAACAATTTGCATTTGAAAGAAATTTACTGGTCCATCTTTGTACAAGAAAAGTGTGTGGCAGAGTTTGTAGCGGTTACACAAAAATAATAACTCAAAACCTTAAAACCAATCTTAAAAGTTGACAATTGAAAGACAGGGATTACTTGTAAACATCCAGGGGTGTTTGCTAGATAATTGATGAAGCAGAGTTAGAATTTCATTGTGGATAATTTCCAGGAACCAGGCTACAGCAAGAGTGTCCCTGAATATTGGTAGATTGTTCCTTTTTCATCATTTTTGGAGGATTTTGAAGAGCCTTTTGAGGGACTCAAAAATCAAATGGTAAAAGAGAAATTCTAGAAAATGGCCTTAGGCCAAATGACTTCCAGAAGAACGAAATGATTTGAGAATACCTTAATTACAATGAAACCTATTCCCTAATTCACATCATAGACCTTTAAGTTAAAGAAACTACTATCAGACAAAGGTAAAAAGCACTTAGGCAGGAGGGTGCATTGCCACTAGAAGGGATATTCATAAGCCCGACAGCGTAATAAGTTGTTAGTGTCCCATTCTATATACTATTTTCATGTTTTGTTTGTTTAAGGGTCTTATATAGTTATTTTATGTTTTGGATAGGGTTCATGTGACCTGATAAGTGGCTGAAGGAGAATGTTTCACTTTCTTTTTACTTCTTCCAACTTTGGCAGGTGAAGGAAATGAGGCACAAAGAAGGGGAAAGCACTTGCCCAAAACTGCACAGTCTGGTTGAGTGAATGAAAGTGACAAGAGAACGCGATCCCTTGGTTAGCCACTTCACAATTTAACCATTAAATCACGCCTTCTGGAGCCTGACGGTTGTGTTATATCAAGGAACTACGGGAAATGTATATACTGTATTGTTTATTTTATTGAATACTTCTTACTTATATTATCAATGTACTGTCTTTTTATAGTTTAATACTATATAATCTTGATTGTAGTTGATTCCGATACATAATAGTTTTTCATTCCATAATATCCCATTGATAAACAATGAGGACAATAGGTGGGGTAGTCATCACGCATGAGTGTGTTAGGCGTGGAATTGGAGGGTGATCTACCGAGTGTCTACACTGGTCAGCCCCAGTCACCATCGATAGAATGATTTAGACCCTTAGTGCAGTGCAGAAGGGTTAGCATGAAGTCACCAGAGTGAATCAGATGAATCAATTAAAAGTCCCATACAACTTGATTAGATTGGAAAGGGGATTAGCAAGGTGAAAACATTGGCATCCGAAGTGAAAACTGAGCCTCATCAATGTGAATTTCAGAACCTCCCTTTAGAAGGTCGGATTTGGACTTTCGCCATGATCATTGAATAGAGTGAAAGAGTAGGGGTACAATGTTTGTGGAAATGTTTGTGACACACAATTACAACAGATCCATCTTCTCCGGACAGCTTGACGTGTGAGTACAGCCGACATCTGAGACCAAACTATTCAGCCAGTGAATTAATCTCGAAAATATTCAGGAATCAAATGCTAAGGCAGCTTTATTGACCTTTAATTATAATGTTGAGGGAAACAGCGGCATATGACTGCTGTTTATGGCTGCAAGTGAACTATGGGGTCCGTTCTCTCCGGTTCTCGCGTAAAATGCCATTTAATCAGGTAGACGCGTGCTGACAGGAACAGGGAAGGCCATTCGATTAGAACCCATTGTGTTTTGGTGTAAAATGTTGCCTTTTTAAGGGTACGCTTGGTCTGTGCAGCGATTGATGAAGTGAATATTCTTATGTGAGGCAGGCACAAGATTGCTACCTTTGGTACCTACCTTCTGCAGTAAGTGGGGGTTTTGTAGGACGCACAATGCCGTATTAGCTCGTCTTCACCTCAGGGTAGAAGGACCAAGTCGTTCTGAAGGAGGAAGTTTGATTGTATTCAAAACAGAATATAAGAAAAATGTTTTTTAAGGCAAGAATAAGCAAAGAAACTTAAAAAAATACTCTACACTACCTGAAATCAAACATGAGGTGCATCTCTGCCCAACCCATCACTCCAAGTGACATGTTCCATGCTCCACTTGCAAGGAAGGAACTCTACACACACGCATCCTAACAAAGCTATCACTTTAATGAGCTCAGTAAATGACATCACAATAGGCCCAGTGCAGCAAATGATGTCACAAGGTTCCAACGAAAGAAAGATGTCAACGTCGCACTCTGTGAAAGACGTCACAATAGGTCTTATGACGTGATTGACGTCTCAAAAAGTATCGCCCAGTGAGTGATGACGTCAGTCCTCATCTAAGTGACGGACTTTATCGAGTTCATGGTCCCGTTAGTGAAGAATGGCGGAGTAGGTCCTATCATGTGCCCTACAATGCTTACCCTGTCTCCATCACAGCCATGCCTCGTCTGTCTTTTCCCTGTCCCACACCGCTAGCTCCCGCCTCCCTTCACAGGTCTCTCTTCCGTTCTCTCACACCATGATAACCAGTCACTATATATTTTATGTATTTGCCTTATTGTGTCTCTTACTCTCTCTCTCTTCCTCTTTTTATCTACCACCCAACATTGGTTTCTCACCAGTTTTATTTGCACACCCTCCTGCCCTTCATTTCCCACACCACTCTAACGGGGTCGCTTCTCTCCTGTCCGGCCCACATTCTATTATTTCTCACCCCATATCATAACCTGGTAACTTTCCTATCCTGTTCCAAATCCAGATGTTTATTTTCCCCTTTATTCTGCACCCTGGTGTTCCAGTTCCCTTCTAGGCCAGTTATTATCTGTCGGCCTCTGGGAGATTTGTTAGAAAGTTGTACACTGTACGCTGCATAATTACGTCCAAATGCAAGTGTATGAAGCAGCCAAATTAAAAATATAGAGGAACGTAGATCTATATATTCAGTGGTAGGGAGGAAACTGGCAATCCCAACCCAAATCCATGCATGGCTTTTGAAAGGATGCCACCATCACTCATTAAAAGGGCCAAATTCTTCCACTGTCACATTGACTCGCCCACCACCTTCAGGACCCACTTCAACACAAGGCACAAGCATCCAGACTCGAAATCACCCCGAAAATGGTCTCTTTCTTTCTCTTCCACTCAACTTATAACACAGTGTCATAAAACATGGTCCCCGCCTACTTACAGACTTAACAGTGACCTCACTGACCTTCCAACCATGACTCAGGCACCATCTTCAAAGACCCGCCGTAGAATGCGTCTGCTTCCTTTAACTTTTTTCCCTTTGTGGGTTTTTCTTCCTTGCTTTGACCCGCCTAATGAAAAACGTTTTGAGTTTAATGTGGCTGCTTGGAGGAGCCACCTTTTCTTCGTACAATCTACTAGGCATTCAGCAGACATTCTCAGTGTCCAGTCCTTGACAGAAATTGGCAAAATAAGGAGGAGGAGATAGGAAAACAGTGACAAAGGGAGAGACCTGGATAGAAAAGAACCTGAAGAGTGTGAGAGAGAGAGAGTCTCTCGGGAGTGGTGGGAGGAAGAGGCATGAGGTGGAACCAAGAACAGGACGCCCTGGTATTCAGCAACCTCCTGCCTCAGGCTCCCAAGAAAACCTTTGGACTAAGATACTTATTTATTAATTTTTTTATGATAAAACACATTGGGCTCCCATCCCATCCGGATCCAAGCAATGATCAGATTAGAGATCACTTACTACAAAGAACAAGAAAGCTCTTTTTCCTTCTCAGTTCAAAATGTTGGAAGCATCTCCCTGTTGCACTTCAGGAAAGAAGAGAAACCACACGTTTCCTCACTCACCTAACATCAGATGCCCATCTATGTCATGAAGAGCTCAGCAACCCTTGTCTTGTCAAGTCCCTGAGCCTCTCAACAATACAGATGTATACATCAATGGATTAATTACATTCCTAGATTTAGATTGCTAATTCGTCCAGTTGTTTTCTTTTTAGTTGACTTTAGTCAACAGATGCATTGATACTGTTGTTTCTCACGGATCTGGGATTTTCTTCTGTTAGTCGAGCACATTGCTAAATAGTCCAATATACAGCAACATTCTGCTCCTCTAAACGATGCCCATAGGAATGTTTATTCCCATTAACCTAATGTCTCCATCAACAGAAAATCGTATCATGATTCATATATGAAACACTGTCCACTATAAAGTGCTCTATGACTTCTCAGAGCATAATCTTCAAAAACAGAAACAGAATCACTCACTCCTAAAAACCTCTATAAACAGTCACTCTTAAAACCCCATTGAAGCAACAGTTCTCTCCATGCCCGGATTGTTTCCTCTTTGAATTTGTATTATTCTAGAGGAACTTAAGTAGTAAGTAGGATTTAAATTGTTGAAAACAGAATCAAAGATATTGACTTTAGTGTTGGATTCCTATTTGGCCAAATTGTTTGTAGAAAATCACTTCCTTTTCATGTGGCTCTGTTCCCCCACCTGACAGAGTTGAGCCGGATTAGAAGGAGGTTAAACTCCCTTAGTTCCCTGAAAGGGATGGTCAGACGTGGCCAACCAATGTGAACGCTTAGATTGTAGTCAACAACACACATTACCAGCCTTCCAATAAGTGCTTTTTGATATTTCTTATGCTTGTTCATACTTCTTGTGGCCGAGAGACAAGGATACCAGAAATGGGTTAGTGGCGAGACTTAAAGTATTTCCTCACGGAAAGTCCTCACTGAAGTACTAGCCTGAAGAAGTCTGCGTCAGGAGGGCAGCCGGGTGAGTTGCAAAATGGAGTTGGGAGAGAGAAAAAAGACACAGGAGAAAGATAAAGGAATCCGGAAAGGCCTTCCAGGCAAAACTGTGAGAGTAGGGGCATGGGAAAAAAATACTGGCTTGGGAAGAATAACAGGTGTCAAAGAAGTGTGGGGCACGAGGTAGGCGGACGCATTAATAGAGATGTCAATGAGTAGCCAGGTAATCATATGTCATATTTCTTTATCTCGTGCTGTTCTACAATGGTGCAAAATATCAACCCTCAGACATATCGTAAACTTAATATTAACTCCAAAATGTCATCATGCCGAAGGTAACAGTAGTAAACCTACACTAATTTTGATAATACTATTGAAGTCACCATTAAGGTCACGGTATAGCTGAATGTCAATATTTTGCTATCATGACCTTCAGGCTTTATATATAATATATCCTTGCATTCACTACCATAGTTAGAACTCTCCCAAAAATGTACACTTACCTCAATCAGTTTTTATCCTCTTCTATCTCTATTTTTCTGTGTTTTTTTGGATATTTTCTTTGGCCTCAGTCTTTGCCGTTTTCTTGACAGCGGATGAAAAATTGAAGGGGTCCTCATGAACAGGATGTCTAAAGTTTGTCAATGAGGAAAAAAAGCAAAGGCAGATTTGTAGAATAACCCAGCTAGATATTACATTATTCTCACTTGAGTTCTTTGTAGGGAAATATATCACATTTTGATATCCTGAAAATATGGCATGAATCCAGCAAACACAGGATGAGTAAATCTCCTGTAGGAGTAACACAGCAAGGCCTAAAGAGCATGGCCCAAGCAAGAGATCTGGGGTTGAGGTGGAGTCAGTCTCATGGCAAGCTATATCTTACATACATTATAACTAAAGGACACTGTCGGCCTACGGCAAAGAGTGTATAATCCCTTGTCTGTAATTCGGATTCTGAAAATCTGAATATGTAATGTGGTGTTTTTGGGAGACAATTCCTTCAAAAGGACACTGATCCCTCACTACCCTTTTCGGTTGCCTAAGATATACCTTGGAGTAATGAGGTGTTCCTTGCACTCTGGTCAACTTTTATGAATATTCTAAGACTGAGCAGGAAAGGTTGAAATATATAATCAAATTCAAGAGAGGGATTTTGAACATTCCCCTTGGAGCGGGTGAGTCATCAGCCATGGTTAGTGCTAACTACCATGGAGCCAGATATGTTATGCTTTGAGGCTTGGATAAGGCTCCCGGAGAAAATAAAATTATAATCGACTGTTTGATTTTGGAATATTTTTGTTGCTTTTCCAAAACTGTCTCTTCCTAAACTATCCTAGACAAGGAACAAGCTTGCACTCCTAGTTTTTCTGTCAAGGAGGGTGGTATATGAGGAACGAGTCTCTTTAAATTGTTTTTATGTTGTATTTAAGTAGCTGATAAGAGTCTTTAAAAGACATGTTCTGCTACATTAGATGCAGTAAATTTAAATGGCCACAGCTTGGTAGTGGATAGTGGTGAAGTTCCCTGGGAGAGAGGGTGGTGAGTGAGATCTTGAAGAAAGCTAAACACTTTCCCTAAACTGGACCAAATGAGTGAGTCCAACCTCTTGTAAATGATTTAATGGATAGTCCCTTAAGGCATTTTAGAAATAAGCAGTGCCAAATAGTGCATTTTACACCAGAACATTTACAATGATTAGACCCTAGAGACTCAGATGAGGCACTAATGATTATTCCAATAGGTTTGTGCAAGACAATCCTCATTAACCTGGAGAATTTGGGGAATTGCCATCCACTAGAAAACTTTCAAAAAATGGTAAAGCAGTGGACTTTTCAAAATAGTGTATCTAAATTGTACAACAGACAGTTAAGAAGATGTGATCGTGCGGGGTCTCACTGCCTTTTATTTATCACCATGCACACAGCAGCTTTCTTTCTCTCGCTTATTTTTCATTTATGGCATTCACAATACATTGCAAGTCACATGTCATGAGTGAGACTGTAAGTGGAAGGGCATGTTGAACCAATGGAAGGTTATACAAATCACACAAAGACCGGCTTTGGGGAGCAGAGCTGAACAAATCTCACAGGCTTACACAGCAATACAGCTGTTCAATGACATCGAGATCATGGGATCAAATGCACATATATTACACCTAGTTTGCATGCGCCCGGCTCAGATATTATCATGAATGTTTTATCACCATCGATAATAAATAGGGCCAGTGAATTTATGCTATTTATTTTCTAACATTTTCACCTGTATTTATGCATAAGTGTTTTTGGCCACCATTTTGGTAATTATCCTTATTTATTTTGTGTTTTGAGAACAAATGGAGTGGTAAAATGGTGAATTTCCACGTTTATCTGACTGATTGTGCATTTTTCTGTATTTTCTTATCTTTTAAAAATGTATGTGTAAAAATCAGTAAAATTGGAAACTGGGAGCCTCCAGTAGCAGGAACTGAAAGTCATTACCAAGTCTCCCAAACTCAGCATGAATTGTCACTCAAATAACAGTTTTAAACATGTATCAGAAATGCAGTTATTTTGCTTGAAACATCAACGTGCCAGTTTTTAAAAATGCAGGCATTTCATCATAAAATAGAACATCTCCATTTTGGAAATCATGAGTAATTCACACAAACTGCTGTGTGCAAAATTCTCCCCAGAAAACTCTATTTTTCTCGCATAATATCGATTTAGATTTTTAGCAAATACATTTTTGGTCTCCAGTTATCCATTTCTCATTTATGTCCGTTTTCCACCACCAAAACCAAAGATATACATTAAATGGCAAAGACTTTTGAGATTATGCCAGGAACAGCAATATTTATGCCAGATTAAGCAATAATGTAAATAATAAAAAAAGAATGTACCACATTTATCCAATAGGTCACCCAAATTTTTCCAGGAATGCCCATAATATGGCAGCGTAGCACAAGACCTTGCTGCTGCAGCATGAGACTCAGGATTGGCTCTGGGACATTTGTGGGCATAGCCAGAGAAACAGGGCTGTTACGTCTCACAAGACTGAACCACGGGGAGGCATAGTAAGGGGGTGGGGTCGTCAGGCTAGTGCTGTATGAAGCACCGGAGTGGGGTCAGCAAACTTTCTGACCACCCCCAGCAGGTGACAAAGTGAGAATGGTGAAATCTGAGGGACCATGACCTTCCCCTTGCTTCAGCCTTGTGTCTGAAGTTGGTCCAAAATCTTAAGTGTGGCCTTGCAGCACTTCTGTGGGTTTAGGAGGGCTACAGGGGCCAGTGCCCTCCCCGATCCCACACGTGCTCAGTGGACTGCTATGATCTGGGCTAGGGCGTGGCTGAGGGTATGTGACAGCTAGCAATGAAAGACAGACCATTAGCAAAGCACCATCATCAGCCACCCATAACAAACACTGAGAACGCAAACACAACTACAGGAGTTCGCTACAACAGTGGTTCCCAACCTTTTGATTTCTGTAGACCCCCACTTTATCAGCACTCGTGCCCGGGGACCCCCACTTATTCATTATCGGAACCCGGGGACCCCCCAATGACTGATTACTGAAAGCTAGGGACCTAATCTGTTAATATTATTACATTTTCTAAGCAGTCACTGACCCCCTGAAAAGGCTTTGTGGACCCCCAGAGGTCCCCTGACTACAGGTTGGTTATCACTGTGCTACAATGTTGCAAGTGGGAAGACCTCAGCGGTGCAATGGCTGCCCGCACCTCATAAGCCCCATGCGGGGTCCTAATGACTCCGCCCATTCCTGTTTGAAAAAAAAAGATGCCCGCTTCTTCTAAATTGGAAGGTTTGGGTCAGCGGTAATTGCTTTAAGATCCGCTCTGGCATTTATTATGGTTGTGTAATTGACTCGCTCGCTAATTAGGCGATCTTGCCTTTGGCTCGGGCAGGCTGGCTCGTCCCTGATAATGACTGCGGTTGAGGTTATTACGCTGAGTGGTGCGATGAGTAATAGAGAGTTTCTGCACTACAAAGTAAGTACAGTGCGGCGGTATTGCGCCACCAATGGATCTTCTCTGTTTGTGACTTCCTCTGACTAGCTGCAGAAAAATGACTCAGATTAGGTTAAAAAAAGACCTTCCTAATGGGACGTGAGTGCAGATTGCTCAGGCAGCCTCTGCTTTACGGCAGGTAACAGGTAACTAGAGCGCAGGAAGGAAGGATACGTGACGTCAGAAGCCTCTGATGCATTCTACACCTATGTGAATGCTACTAATCCTCAAATTTGGCATATCCTGCGGCCAAAAAGAAAAAAAAACATTTTTATTACATTTTAGGTAATTTGTTAGACGCCACGTGCCACTATTACGCCCCCTTCTAGCACAGAAAAGGGGGTAAAACACATATTTAGTATGAACTCAGCCAGACAGCAACTGTGTTCTGAGCTGCGGGCAAGACAATTCGACCTATATTTCATAGGCCACCAGATGAGGCCATATGTGGGCTATTTTTCTTGTTGCCCTGCCGTTAAATAGGCTGACAGAGTGATGGGGCTGCACAAAACTGAAAGTCAGGGAGGGCTCATTGTTATATACAGAACAACAACAAGCCCCGCCCACCCGGCAGACACACCATGAAGTCTGTCTGACCAGCTCTTGTCATGGCCCGGCCGGAGTCACCCCTTAGCGCGGTCTCTGCTTCTGGGCAGTCCAGTAACACTTTAGCCTCGAAGGAAGATGGCAAACTGGGGCAGGGGGAAACAAGTGCTCAAAATGACTTAACAGGTCACTGTTGAGAGGGTTATCCAGTGCAGAAACCTAAAATAGCCATGGTCTACAATTTAACAAAATGAATGAAAAAAAGACATTAAAAAACTTTACTCATCTAACATTTGTCCAGAAATCAGCCATCTGATGCAAAAGTAATCAATGTTTCACGAAAAGTAGACATCAACAAATGTGGGGCACTTTTTTTGGGGTGTCTAGGCCTATTTTTGTCTCCAGTCTGACTCTAGGTGCAGAGCTTTGAGGCATGATTCAGGATTCTTTACAATGAAGCAGAATGCTCAAGAGGTGCTCACCCTATCATGTTGTGGTGGGAATAGATGGGAGAGGGTGTGCCTTGACAGACAGAGGTGCTGACTTTGGAACTGGGAAACCAAGTTCAAGTCCTGGTGTCAGCTCAGCCTCCTGTGATCCTGGGCAAATGACTTAGGGCCTGATTAGGAGTTTGGTGGTTGGACGAGCCGACCTCCAAACTCGCGAGGATGAGACCGCCATCAAGCCAGCGGCCTCACCCTTAGTCGTATTACGATGTTCCCACCGGGTTGACTGGCGGGAACATCGTATTACGACGTTCCCGCCAGTCAGCCCGGTGGGAACAATGCTACAGTATTGGTCCTGGCTACTTTAAGGGAGCAGAGGTCAATACTGTTGCAGAACAGCACCCTCGGAATGTGCACTGTCTGCAAGGCAGACAGCGCGTGTTCTGTCTGTGCCGTACAAGGAGGGGCCCTGCAATTCCCACAGCATGGTCGTGGGCAGTGTAGGGCCCCCCCTGTGGCCCCTAGCACTTACTTTCCACCAGCCTATTCATGGTGCTTAAACCGCCATGAAAGGTCTGGCGGAAAGGGGACTCGTGATCAGCACTTCGGTGCTAAACTCAGCACTGCCATGTCTGACTATGAGTCCGACCGCCGTCAGCCCGTCGGGAACCATGTTCCTGGAGGGGACGGCGGTCCCCTGGCTGTCTGAACGCCAGGGTCGTAATGTGGCTTTCGGACCGTCTGGAGTGCGGCTGTCCAACTGCTACTTTGAGGCTGGCGGTCTCAAGACCGCCAGCCTTTTAATGAGACCCTTAACCTCCCGTACCTATAAAAAATGAATGTGACCTTGTGTAATGTAACTGGTGCTCAAGTAAAGCATTCCAATACCTTTGGGTCGAGTTTGTGCTATATCAAATTTCAAAAAAGGGGTCTTCCCTTTTGTATAAGCAACAACACATCATGAATATTTCCATCATTGCACAGCAATCTGGTTTCTTCCATATGTAGTAAAAGTGTGCAGAGCACAGATGATTTATGCATTATTTGTTGTTTCACTGGTTGAACAAAATATATTTTGGGGGAGAAACAGGTCACATATGTCAATAGTTTGGAAATTTTCTTTTTAAAGCACCATGGCCCTCATTCTGACCCTGGCGGTCGGTGATAAAGCGGCGGCCAAGCCGCCAACAGGCCGGCGGTCTAAAATATGCAATTCTGACCCTGGCGGGAACCGCCAACACAGCCCGCCGTATTAACACTCCGCCCGCCACGGCGGTACAAACAAACAGCGCGGCGGTCCCCGCCAACAGCCAGGCGGCAGACAATGTACCGCCCACCCTATCACGACCCACCAATCCGCCACCTTTTCCGGGGCGGGAGCACCGCCGATAAGAACACGGCGGAAACAGACTACGAACGGGAAAACGCTCACCTCTACGCACTCCACGCGAGATTCCGGCAGTATGGAACCAGAGTTGCAGGTCATCCCCGCACTCCTATACCTGCTCATATACCAGGAGCACGCCCGGCGGCGCGGAAGACATCGGTGAGTACTGCACCTACGACACAGGGGAGGGAAAAGATTACCGGCACACACCCACCCACCCACACCCACTACAACACACACATCAATGCATTCCCACAGATCACTGTCACAACCCACAAACCACCCCCCTCCGAAATAATGCAAAGACCAAAATAAGAGATCATAAACGGGCAGATATATTGAAATATGTACACCAGTAATCCCAATAAATAAATAAACTATGTACAAAATATACACAGCTACTAAATGTAGTCCAACCACTGTCCGTGGATCACAGGGGTCCTGTGCAAAGGGGCAAGGCCCAGTCCCACGACAAGAACTCCACGGAGAGAACACTGCAGGGGCATCAGAAAGAAAATAGGACAGGCACCTCAGGGGGAAGGGAAGGGGGGGCACCTCAGCCACTTGAGTACACGACGCCAGATCCACGAGGGGACTCCATGACCACTGGGCCATCCTGCGGAGTGCTAAGCCACAGTCCATACAGTCCATACAGTGGGTGGCCTGCCCACTGGGCCATCCTGGGGAGAGCAAAGCCACAGTCCAAACAGTCCATACAGTGGGTGGCCTGCCCACTGGGCCATTCTGGGGAGTGCAAAGCCACAGTCCATACAGTCCATACAGTGGGTGGCCTGCCCACTGGGCCATCCTGGGGAGTGCAAAGCCACGGTCCATACAGTCCATAACAGACCCCACTGCCACTGGAGGAGGCAAGTTGGCCAGAGGACATCCTGCAGCCCTGCCCGAGATAGATCCTGCCCTGCCACGTCTGCCAAAGGGCCAGCGGTTCTTGCCTTGAAGGGCCCAGTTCAGCGATTCTTGAGACGGCGGGGCCCAGCGGAGCGGTTCTTGAGACGGCGGGGCCCAGTTCAGCGGTTCTTGAGACGGCGGGGCCCAGTTCAGCGCTCCTTGCCTTGAAGGGCCCAGTTCAGCGGTTCTTGAGACGGCGGGGCCCAGCGGAGCGGTGCTTGAGACGGCGGGGCCCAGTTCAGCGGTTCTGGAGACGGCGGGGCCCAGTTCAGTGGTTCTTGAGACGGCGGGGCCCAGCGGAGCGGTTCTTGAGACGGCGGGGCCCAGTTCAGCGGTTCTTGAGACGGCGGGGCCCAGTTCAGCGCTCCTTGCCTTGAAGGGCCCAGTTCAGCGGTTCTTGAGACGGCGGGGCCCAGCGGAGCGGTGCTTGAGACGACGGGGCCCAGTTCAGCGGTTCTGGAGACGGCGGGGCCCAGTTCAGCGCTCCTTGCCTTGAAGGGCCCAGTTCAGCGGTTCTTGAGACGGCGGGGCCCAGCGGAGCGGTGCTTGAGACGGCGGGCCCAGTTCAGCGGTTCTTGAGACGGCGGGGCCCAGTTCAGCGCTCCTTGCCTTGAAGGGCCCAGTTCAGCGGTTCTTGAGACGGCGGGGCCCAGTTCAGCGCTCCTTGCCTTGAAGGGCCCAGTTCAGCGGTTCTTGAGACGGCGGGGCCCAGCGGAGCGGTGCTTGAGACGGCGGGGCCCAGTTCAGCGGTTCTTGAGACGGCGGGGCCCAGTTCAGCGCTCCTTGCCTTGAAGGGCCCAGTTCAGCGGTTCTTGAGACGGCGGGGCCCAGTTCAGCGCTCCTTGCCTTGAAGGGCCCAGTTCAGCGGTTCTTGAGACGGCGGGGCCCAGCGGAGCGGTGCTTGAGACGGCGGGGCCCAGTTCAGCGGTTCTTGAGACGGCGGGGCCCAGCGGAGCGGTTCTTGAGACGGCGGGGCCCAGTTCAGCGCTCCTTGCCTTGAAGGGCCCAGTTCAGCGGTTCTTGAGACGGCGGGGCCCAGCGGAGCGGTTCTTGAGACGGCGGGGCCCAGTTCAGCAGTTCTTGAGACGGCGGGGCCCAGTTCAGCGCTCCTTGCCTTGAAGGGCCCAGTTCAGCGGTTCTTGAGACGGCGGGGCCCAGCGGAGCGGTTCTTGAGACGGCGGGGCCCAGTTCAGCGGTTCTTGAGACGGCGGGGCCCAGTTCAGCGCTCCTTGCCTTGAAGGGCCCAGTTCAGCGGTTCTTGAGACGGCGGGGCCCAGTTCAGCGCTCCTTGCCTTGAAGGGCCCAGTTCAGCGGTTCTTGAGACGGCGGGGCCCAGCGAAGCGGTGCTTGAGACGGCGGGGCCCAGTTCAGCGGTTCTGGAGACGGCGGCCGGTCTATGGCCAACTGCTCATTGCCTGGTGGTGCCCTCCTGGGCAGCGGGGATGGTGCTCCTTCAATGCCCACCTGGGCTGTGGGTGGTGGGGCCCTCCTGGCCAGCTGGGCTGGGTCCTCCCTGGGCAGCGGCTATGGGGGTGGTGGGCTCTCCCGGGGCAGCTGTGCCGGTTCCTCCCGGGGCAGCGGCTATGGGGGTTGTGGGCTCCTCCTGGGCAGCAGGCCTGCTGCCTGACCTCTCCGACTTGCTGCCCTTGCCCTCCTTAGTCGTGGGCCTGTGGCCCTTTCCTCCCTTTGGAGCTGTGGCTGGTGACTGTCTCTGGGTGGTGTCCGGGGGGGATGTAGAAGGCGGGCTCCTGCGGCGCCCCTTCCGCCTTCTGCACCTCTTCCCAGGGGGTGGGCTGGCTGTCCCCTTGCTGCTGGGCGAAGATCCAGACATGCGGGCTGGCGGGCTCCAATACCCCTGCACCCTTGTCAAGGGGGCTGCAGGGCTGGTGGTGGCTGAGGTGCTCTTCTTACCCCGACGAGAAGGAGGGGGGGCTCAGGGTCAGGAAAGAAGTTAGTAGTGGCGAGGAAGAGTTTCTTGGGACAATGGAGAGTGGTAGGTACAGTGGGAATGGGAGTGGAGGGAGAGGATGTGGTTGTAGGTGAGTCACGTTTGCTGTCTTTGGGTGCAGGTGCAGGAGGGATAGGCTGTCGTGAGGTGGATGGCTGTTGGGTGGGTGGGTGGCTGCGTTTGTGTGGTGTGGAAGAGGGGGTGACAGACACAGTGGGAGAGGACACAGGGGACGTGTAAATGGCAGTGGGGGTGGTGACTGCACGTGTGCGGACTGGAGTGGAGGGTGTGCTGGTGATGGAAACACTGGCTGATGGTGAGGTGAATGGAGGTGTGAGTGTAGACGTCACAGGGAGGGAGGAGGGAGACGAGGAGGTGGGGGTCACAGAGGTGGTAGTGACTGTTGGCATGTCTGCATCGGAATGTTGCGTGTGTGAATGTCTGCGTGATCTGTGGTGCTTATGTTTGGATGAGCTTCTCTTGGGTGTTGAGGTGTGTGCAGGCTGGTCTGATGGTGTGGGTGGGACAGGCAGAGGAACAGGAGACTGGGAGGAGGGAGTTAGTAGAGGGAGGCAGGAGACAGGGACAATGGCTGCCGTCAGTGCTGAGGCCAGAGCCTGGAACGATCGCTGATGGGCAGCCTGACCCGAATGAATGCCCTCCAGGTACGCATTGCTGCGATGAACCTCCCTCTCCACCCCCTGGATGGCATTCAAAAGGGTAGTCTGCCCAACAATGAGCGTTCGGAGGAGGTCAATGACCTCCTCACTGAGGGCAGCGGGGGTAACAGGGGCAGGGCCTGAGGTGCCTGGGGCGAAGGAGATGCCCGGCTTCCTGGCAGAGCGGGCACGGGGCGAACGCTGAGGGGCTGCTGGGAGGGCGGAGATGGTGCGCTGGGTGGCGGCTGTACCTGTAATGGCGGGGGGCACGGATGGTGCCACCCCCGCAAGGGAGCCCCCTTCCGAGGACGTGTCCGTGTCGCTGCAGGGTCCAGTCGTCCCCGTCGTGGAGCTCCCCTCGCCCTCCGTCTCACTGGTCCAGTCTGACTCTGTGGCATGGCCCTCCTGGGCCATGTGAGATGCAGCTCCCTCCTGCCCCGATGCCACTTCTCCTCCGCCTGATGATGCTGATGCACACAAGCACAGAAAGACAAACAAAAAGGGGGGGGGGGGAGAGAGAAATAAAGGGATATTGAGTACATGGATCTCCGGTACAGTTAGCGGACATGACAGACACAGATGCCCCCTGCACTAAGTTGCGCACTTGGGGTCCGCTACGCATTCCGTGGAACATGCCCTACACGCCTAGAGTTGACAACTGCACCCATGGATGACACGGCCCAGGGATGGCTGTACTGACAAACTACTGAGGGTGGTGGCTGGGGACACAGGGGCTTACGGGGGTGCCCAGCCTACAGATATCGCCCTGGCCTAGGGGGACCCCCAGCCCTCCTCCCCCACCCAGACACCTCCACTGCGCGACAACAGAGTAGATAATGCTTGTACTCACCCCCTTGTGTCTGCTGTGCTGCCCTCACGCGCCCATCCAAATCAGGGTAGGCCACCGCCAGGATCCGGAACATCAGGGGGCTCAGTTGACGGCAGGCACCCCGCCTACGTTGGGAGGCCATCCCCAGCAGAGACTCGGCGGTCTTCTTGGTCCCGCGGCGGATGTCCTCCCACCTCTTGCGGCAGTGGGTGCCCCGTCGATGGTGGACCCCCAGGGTCCGGACTTCCTTGGCGATGGCACGCCAAATCCCGATCTTCTCATGGGCGCGGACCTATGTGACACGTACAGGGAGGGAGAAATACCACGTTCAAGTTTGTCAGCATTTTCCTTGCCAGTGGCCCAACGCCCCCCATCCCCGCCAGGCCCCCCCGCCATGCCCCCGCCAGGCCCAACATGCCCCCCATCCCCGCCAGGCCCCCCGCCATGCCCCCCGCCAGGCCCAACATGCCCCCCATCCCCGCCAGGCCCCCCGCCATGCCCCCCGCCAGGCCCAACATGCCCCCCATCCCCGCCATGCCCCCCGCCATGCCCCCCGCCAGGCCCAACATGCCCCCCATCCCCGCCAGGCCCCCCGCCATGCCCCCCGCCAGGCCCAACATGCCCCCCATCCCCGCCAGGCCCCCCGCCAGGCCCCCCGCCATGCCCCCCGCCAGGCCCAACATGCCCCCCATCCCCGCCATGCCCCCCGCCATGCCCCCCGCCAGGCCCAACATGCCCCCCATCCCCGCCAGGCCCCCCCGCCATGCCCCCCGCCAGGCCCAACATGCCCCCCATCCCCGCCATGCCCCCCGCCATGCCCCCCGCCAGGCCCAACATGCCCCCCATCCCCGCCAGGCCCCCCGCCATGCCCCCGCCAGGCCCAACATGCCCCCCATCCCCGCCAGGCCCCCCGCCATGCCCCCGCCAGGCCCAACATGCCCCCCATCCCCGCCAGGCCCCCCGCCATGCCCCCCGCCAGGCCCAACATGCCCCCCATCCCCGCCAGGCCCCCCGCCAGTGGCCCCAAATCCAGATTGAATTAAACTCACTTGTTGGTCTGGAGGACCGTAGAGTAGCGCATACTGGGGGAGGACCCCATCCACAAGTTTCTCCAACTCCTCTCCAGTGAAGGCAGGGGCCCTTTCCCCAGGCGCAGCAGCCATTGTCCCTTCCAGACCGAGGTCACAGCAACACTTGCAGTATAGGTCCTCTCCTGTGAAAGTTCAAGTCGCAAGTGGATAAGTAGATAGAAAATGGCGGTCACGTCCGCGGCGGTGCGTACCGCGGCGGTGCGTCCCGCCACCGCCGGCGCCCTTCGCCATTGGCTCTTGAAACCCATAGGCTTCAATGTTAACCAATGCGGCTTCGCGCCGCGGTCTTCGCCCGCCGCCCGCCGCGGTGTGCCACGCCAGCGCATTGACCTCACATCCCATTGTCACACTTCACAGGTCAGGCAGCCGCCATTTCCAGGGCCCACATGGCTCAATTTCAACTGCGTCACACAGGCCTAGGCCTTGCATAGCCACTCAGACACGCCATTCACTGCATAGAGAATCGTTTACTGTGCTAGCTGTGAGTACGTACCTGTGGGTTGCTTGACTGTGTGCTCCATGTTGTCCTTCCTAGGCACCGTCCGCTGGGTTGGGCGAGGAGACGGATGAATCCTCCCGTGTACCGACCGCTGGTGGACCTGTCGACAATGGAAGAACGCCACATTATCCTGACCTACCGTCTTAACCGTGCCACTATCCATGAACTGTGTGCCCAGCTGGAGCCCGACCTGATGTCCCCCATCCGCCAACCCACAGGGATTCCCCCTCTGGTGCAGGTCATGTCAGTACTCCATTTCTTGGCAAGTGGGTCATTTCAGACAACAGTGGGAATTGCTTCTGGGATGTCTCAGCCCATGTTTTCGAAGGTGTTATCCAGAGTGTTGTCTGCCCTGATGAAATCCGTGAGGAGCTACATCATTTTCCCTGAGGTGGGCGAATTGGCTACAGTGAAGGGTGATTTCTACGCCCTTGGACATATTCCCAACGTCATTGGTGCCATTGATGGGACCCATGTGGCTTTGGTTCCCCCAAGAGACAGGGAGCAGGTGTACAGGAACAGAAAAAATTACCATTCAATGAACATCCAGGTGGTGTGTTTGGCTGACCAGTACATCTCGCATGTAAATGCCAAATTCCCAGGGTCAGTGCATGACGCCTACATCCTAAGGAATAGCAGCATCCCTTACGTGATGGAACAGCTACAGAGACACTGTGTATGGCTAGTGGGGGACTCTGGGTACCCCAACCTGTCGTGGCTACTGACCCCAGTAAGGAATCCCCGGACCAGGGCAGAGGAACGGTACAATGAGGCCCATGGGCGTACTAGGAGGGTGATCGAACGCACCTTTGGCCTCCTAAAGGCCAGGTTTAGGTGCCTGCATATGACAGGTGGATCCCTAATGTACTCACCTAAGAAGGTGTGTCACATCATCGTGGCCTGCTGCATGCTTCACAACCTGGCTTTGCGCCGCCAGGTGCCTTTCCTGCAGGAGGATGGTCGAGACGGTGGTGTTGTGGCAGCGGTGGAACCTGAGGAGAGTGACGAGGAGGAAGACGACGGGGCTGAAACAGACAACAGGGACAGAATCATTGAACAGTACTTCCAATAGGACACAGGTAACATTTCAAAGATAATTTAGTAAATGTGAACTACTCTCCTGCATCTCTGCTGCCTGTCTATTTGCCCCAGTGTATGATGACTGAGTTTTGGCTTTTCCCTCCCTATTTTAGATCTGGGGTCCCCACTACGAGTCCTGTGCTTCGTTTCCCCATGGACTACAGCTTTGTGGCAGCTGTTTGTTGACTTCACCATGTACAAGGACATATTTGCACTGTCATGTCAATTACAATATATTGAAATCACAGCCAGACTCCAGATAGTTTTGTGCAAAATAGGTGTTTATTTAAGTGCTCAAAATGGGATGGGTGGTTTCAAGTGGGTGGGGGCTATGGTGAAGGAATGTCCATGGCAGAGTCCAGAGTAACAGTCACACAGGTGCATTGTCCAGAGGCCTGTGGAGAGATGGAGCATGGGCAGTTCAAGGATGGACAGGGTGACAATGTGGGACAGTGGGATGACATCAGGTGGTATCCATTGCTGGCGGGGGTCTTGACATCCTACTCTGTCTTCTTGCGAGATCTCAGGGCCCTCTTGCGGGGTGGTTCTTCTCCTGCAGGAGGTGGGGGTCTGGTGGGCTGCTGCTGTGCGGGGGCCTCCTGTCCACTAGCGCCGGCGGAGGTAGTTGGCTGTTCTTGGTCCAGGCTAGTGGCAGGGGCCCTTGGGTGTTGTTGAGTGTCCGCCCTGGTGTTGACGAGGTCCTGCAGCAGCCCTACCATGGTAACCAGGGTGGTGTTGATGGCTCTGATGTCCTCCCTGTACCCCCGATAGTGTTCCTCCTGCAGTACCTGGATCTCCTGGAACCGGGCCAGTACCGTCGCCATCGTCTCCTGGGAGCGGTTGTATGCTCCCATGATGGTGGTGAGGACCTCGTGGAGAGTGGGTTCCCTGGGCCCGTCCCCCCCCCTGTCGCACAGCTGCCCTCCGAGTTGCCCTGTTTCCCTGGGCCTCTGCCCCCTGGCCGGTGTGCCCACTACCACTGCCCCCAGGTCCCTGTTGTTGTTGGGGTGGTGGGTTATCCTGGGTGCCCTGTAGTGGTAGACACACCGCAGATTGACGCGCCCTGGAGACAGAGGCATGGGCCCGCTGGGTGGGAGCTGTGCTGGTGTTCCCAGAGGGGTTTGGGTCTGTAGTGGCCTGGGCCTGTGTGAGGGGAACCGACTGTCCAGAGGTCCCCGATGGTCCGGGCTGGTCATCGGTGTCCAGGTCGACAGAGCTGCTGTCATCGCTGACGGCCTCTTGGGTGGGGGGTGTGGAGAATTCTGGCCCCTCCGCCGCGGTGTGTTGACGGTCGGGTCCTGCAGGGGTATAGAGGTATGGTTATAGTTTCAATGTGTGGCATATGGGTGTATCTATGGGTTCTCGTGTCCCCAAGTGCTGGCATTCGTGTGTGGGGGCTTTGGTGAGGGTGGCTTGTGGGGGGGATGTGTATATGCATTGGGCATGCTTTGGTGATGGGTGTCCATGCTTAGTGGACGCATGCAGGCCTAGGTTTTGGGATGTGTGGGTTGTGATGGTGAGACATTGGCGGGGAATAGGTGTGCTGGGGGTGGGGGTGAGGATGGTGGTGGGGGTGAGGATGGTGGTGGGGGTGGGGGTGAGGGTGGGGTTCGAGGATGGGGGTGAGGGTTGGGGTATGATTTGGCATGCAGGTGGGGGGGAAGCAGTATTGAAGCTTCAACTTACCAGTATCCATTCCTCCGCCGACTCCTGCGAGGCCGTCAGGATGCAGGATGTTCAAGACTTCCTCCTCCCATGATGTGAATTGTGGGGGTTGAGGTGGGGGTCCTCCGCCAGTCTTCTGCACGGCGATGTTGTGCCTGGATACCATGGAACGCACCTTCCCCCGTAGGTCGTTCCATCGCTTCCTGATGTCTTCCCGATTTCTGGGGTGCTGTCCCACAGCGTTGACCCTGTCGACAATCCTCTGCCATAGCTCCGTCCTCCGGGCAATGCTGGTGTATTGTATCTGTGTGCCGAACAGCTGGGGCTCTACCCGAACGATTTCCTCCACCATGACCCTGAGTTCTTCGTCTGTGAAGCGGGGTTGTCTTTGGGGTGCCATGGGGTGGTGTGTATGATGTGTGGGGTGGAGTATGTGTAGTTAAGTGTGTTGAGTGTGGTGGTGTGTGTTGTTTTGTGTGTGGATAGTGTGTGGGTGATGGTGTTGAGTGGCTGTGGCTGTTAGTTTGTGGATGCTGGTGTCTCGCTCTGGCCTTCTTTCAGAATTTTTTTGCGTAGGGGTTTGTGGGTGATGTGGGTGGGTGTTTTATATTGTATTGTGTGTGTGGGAGTGGTGTGTGTATGTGTATCAGGTGTGTGGGATTCAAATCGTCCAATGTGGCTGAGTTTTGTTCGTTTGTGTGTATTCTGACCGCGGCGGTGTGTCCCGCCAATGGAATACCGCGTTTGAATGACCGCCGCGTGGATTCGTGGGTCGTAATGGCATGGGCGTATTTCTGTTGGCGTGGCGGTGGAGGTTTTGTCACCTCCACCTTTCCGCCGACCGCTGGTCTGGCGGTCGGTTGTGGCTGTCGGATTTTCGGAGGTTTGCCTTCTGCGGGTCAGAATGACCGTGGCGGGTTTCCGCGGCCGCGGCGGTGTTATGGCGGTCTTCTGACCGGCGGTAAGTGCATTTTACCGCCGGGGTCAGAATGACCACCCATGTGTCCTTCAGAAGGTCAAACTCTAGGTGAAGTTGTGTCTCAGAGCACTAGCAGAAGACTGAAAATATTGATGCTCACCTCTGAGACCAGTGGGCGAAGAGGGATTTTAAAGCCTGTGCAATATGCAATATGCAAACTCACATTTGGGGCACTTTGTTTAGAATGCAAAGTGTAAATAAACGATTTCTATAACAACCAGGAAAATGGCAGTTTGCCATTTATGTGCTCCCCCTTGCTAGTGCTTAGGCCATTTTGAAGCTATTAATTGCACAGTGGTGTGGGCTTGTGGACGTTCCTGGCAGTTCACTACCTTGAGATGGAAGTATTACTGGTCCTGCATGCTAGATAACCCCCTGTGCCCCTGGACTCAGCAGGGACATCCAAGGGACCAGCACAGAAAGAGTTAATGATGGTTGGGCGCATTTATTCTCCTCAGCGCAGTTATTCCTCAGCACAGAGACCACCAAGGAATCTTTCATTTACATGTGACAAGTTTATGGATTTAAATGATTAAACCTGCATGCAGAACATCATTTAGATGTACATTTAATTGAATTCCAGCTGCACAGAACCTTCCTTTGAATGGAGGAAGGTGGGAAATGAGGCAGACGAGCTGACAGAGAACTCTTGTGATGTGTCAGGACGGGCTAGTGCCTTTAAAAGGCAGGTACCATTACCTATTAAAGGCAGCATCCCGTTGGCAGATGTCTGGGATCAAAGTTGGCCTGTAGACAAAATAAAACGTTGGGTGCAAATCAGAGGTCAAAGTGCCTTAAAAAGTATGGGAACTGGGATATTGCATGCAATGGGGGCAGGGTCAAAGCTGTGGCTAAAAAAACAAAATATTTGTTAATTCTTTTTGGTCGTTCACTGTCAGGTAGATACATGCAAAATAAGGTGCATTACACACAGTATAAGACAGACTGCTACAAAATGCAGAAAAAGGTTTAGGATAAAACTGTGCTTCTGGAATATAGATTTTAGCATTTCCCAGACTGTATGTAATGCAAATTAACTTTACATAACTGTCCCTTCAACACCTGGTCAGGGGTAGTAAACGCTATTTAAATCCAATTACACTTAAAAGTATGCGTCTAGTAGCTAAGTTGTTAAAAATTTGCAACATCGCTCAAAAAGAATAAGGGCCTGATTTAGATATTGGCAGATGGGTTACTCCACCACAACAGTGACGGATATCCCGCCCACCGATATCTAAATCCCATAGGAAATAACAGGATTTAGATTTCTGTGGCAGGGATATCCATCACCGTTGAGACAGAGTAACTCATCTGCCAATATCTAAACCAGGCCCTAAATCTTTGTCATCACAAAGGCTCAGTGATTCGAACAATTAAAGCCCATGCTGACTCCCAGGCATCCTTTACATTTGCATATTACCCTTTACATTTGCAGATTAGCTCCTTGTGCACATTTGCATTTCTTTCAGGCAAGTCGGCACCCTGGCAGCAAGGCTTGTTTAGCTGTCTGCCCGGCTTGTTTCACAGCACAGGAGACTCAGGGCCTGATTCTAACTTTGGAGGACGGTGTTAAACCGTCCCAAAAGTGGCGGATATACCAACTACCGTATTACGAGTTCCATAGGATATAATGGACTCGTAATACGGTAGGTGGTATATCCGCCACTTTTGGGACGGTTTAACACCGTCCTCCAAAGTTAGAATCAGGCCCTCAGTGAATGACACTTAAGCTGAATCATTTAAACTATCCTCTTGGGACTGTTGTCTTCTTACAAAAAGTAGGAGAAGGTTTTTTTCATAAATCCAAAAAGTATGGTCAAGTCGTGCCCCTCCGATCCCTCCCACGTTGACCTCTGGTGCAAGTTGACTCTCATGTAAGGGGTTCTTGAGCAGCTGAAGTCTGATAACATAAATTGCCCTGGTGTCCTACTTTTTTCTAGGTGCCAATCGTACTGTATTACAAGGGTGCACGCTCTATCTGCATTTCTTTTTGTGCATGTTCCCTTTTATAAACTATTATGTACATATTAAATGCAGCCATCAGATTTTTTGTTTACCTTGGAATCTGTCCTTATCCCTGGGCCTCTGAACAGTGGCGTAATGACACTCAAGGGGGCGTCCCCTGTAAAGAACATAGAGGGACCCTCTCTGGACGCACTGAGGAGCTCTCAGGCTAGGATGCTGTGCTGCGGGGGCCCTCTGGACCTCAGGCCTGCCCTCTGCACCCCATGGGCCGCACGGGCCTTTGTTACACCACTGCCTCTGATCCGACTGTTTGTTTATCACGATCTACTTCTTTTTCGAGAGAACAGCTGTCAGTGGCAGAGTGAGTAATACTTGTGTGCAAAGGCTGGGTGCATGCTATTGTAGGAAGCTGCCTCTGTATATACTATACCAAAATCAGATAGAGGACATATTTATACTTTTTTTGTGCCACATTTGTGTCATTTTTTTACGCAAAAGCAACGCAAACTTATAAAATATAATTGTATTTTGTAAGTTTGCACCACTTTTGCTTCTTAAAGTGATGCAAATGCTGTGCAAAACAGGTATATATATGGGCCATAGTGTGCACAGAGTCCAGGGGTTCCATAGAGGCTAAAGTAGATAATTCTAATGCTCTCTTTTGTGGTACTGTGGTCGAGCAGTAGGCTTATCCGAGGGTAGTGGAAAGCATTTGTTGTACGCACACAGTCAAGAAATGAGGCACACACTCAATGAGTAACTCCAGGCCAATGTTTTTATATAGCAAAAATATATTTTGTTACTTTATTTTTAGAACCAAAAGGTCTTTGTTGCAGGTAAGTACAGTTGTAAGTAGATGTCACAAGCATATGTATCTAATGTACTTTGTTTAGGTCTTGCAGATAAAACAGTTTACAAGTAAGTAACACTTTTCAATTTTCAAAGCTGACACAGTGCAATTTCTCATAGGAACCAATGCAGTCCTAGGAGAGGAAAAGTGTTAGCACGGTTAACAGGTAAGTACTCAACTTAGGATCCCAGTCTTCGGGGGTTACGATGTCCACAGGTCAAAGTTCAAGTTGACCCCAGAAGTGCACCACCAGCAACATGGGGCCGGCCGGGTGCAGAGGTAAAAGTTGGTGTCAGGCTGAAGATGGCTTCGAGAGGTCAACCCAGGGTGGACTCAAGGTCGGAATTGCCTGGGGACCTTCTCTGGACCGGTGGGCCACCTGGACATGAGGCGTGAGCTTCGGGTGCAGAGTGGACAGGGTTCCTCGATACGGGACGTGAGCCGCTGTCCTGGGGAGTTCTTGGTCCTCTGTTGGGCAGGCAGTCCTCTGGAGGTTTATAGAAGTCACTGGTCCTGAAGGATGCATCACTTTTTTGTAGCAGGAGTCTTGAAGCTGCAGACAGGCTAGTAGGGCTCGGGCCAAGTCAGTTGTTGTCTGGAGTCTCCACTGCTGGGGTTGACTCTTCAGTTCATCTTCTTTCATCTTTCTTGGGGTCACCAAGTCTCTGGTGAGCAAGGTTCAGGAGTCCCCTTAAATACTAGATTTAGGGACATTACAGGGTTCAGGGGGCAGTAGCCAATGGCTACTGTTCCTGAGGATGGCTATCCCCTTCTTGTGCTCACTCCCTTTTTTGGGGGAGGGGTCACATTCTTATTCCTATTAGTCCCTCTCCTCCAAAACTAGATGGAGGATTCTGCAAGGAGGAGGTCACTTCAGCTCTGGACACTTTAGGGGTAGTCCTAGCTGCAGTGGTCACTCCTCGTTTTACCTACTTTTCCCACTGGACCTGCTGCCAAAAGTGGGGCTTAGTCCGCGGGCAGGCATCTCCACTAACTGGAGTGCCCTGGGGCACTGTAGCAGGAGGCTTGAGCCAAGTGTTGCTGTTCCTGTTGGGGGCGGGGGGAACCCGAGCAGGCTTTGTTCCAGATCCCAGACAGCACAAAGGCTGTCACCCCCTGGGGTCAGAAACTTGTCTGTTAGTGGCAGGCTGGCACAAACCAGTCAGCCTTATACTAGAGGGTTGGGTAACATACAGGGGGCATCTCTAAGATGCCCTCTCTGTGCATTTACACTAAATGCAACACTGGCATCAGTGTGGGCTTATTGTGCTGAGACATTTGATACCAAACTTCCCAGTCTTCAGTGTTGCCATCATGGAGCTGTTGAGTTCGTAATGACAAACCCCCAGCCCATGTACTCAATATGGCCAAACTGCACTTACAATGTCTAAGAATGGACTAATACACTGTAGGGGCATATTGTTCATGCAGCTACGCCCTCACCTGTGGTATAGTGCATCCTGCCTTAGAGATATAAGGCCTGCTAGAGGGGTGACTTATTTATGCCACAGGCAGTGGTTTGTGGGCATGGCACCCTGGGAGGGATGCCCTATCCACTTTACTTTTTTTCTCCCCACCAACAAACACAATCTGCAATGACAGTGTGCATGTGTTTGATAAGAGGTCCCTTAGGGTGGCACAATATATGCTGCAGCCCTTCTGGTTAGCAGGATCCAAGCACAAGTAAACATCAATAGCAGGCAAAAAGTGTGTGTGTGTGTGTGAGGGGGGGGTAACCATGCCAAAAGGGGCACTTTCCTACAGCTCTAGTTAAAGGATATGGCTTAAGATATTGTGACAGGGTCAGCCCGATCGTAAGCGAGGCACCAGCAGGACAAGAGTTGTTTTCGCGTTCCCATGTTGCCATGGGAACGCTTTCACGGCGAGGCCGGCATTTCGAGGTTGCCTCGACAACCTCCGATGACGAGGGCACAGCGGATTGGCCAGCGGGAGGCCAAAGGCCAGGGATTCCCCAGAAGGCGGGGAGAGCGGCGAGCGAGGACGGAGGAGCGGCGAGCGAGGACGGGAGAGCGGCGAGCGAGGACGGAGGAGCGACGAGCAAGGACGCAGGAACGGCGAGTGAGGAGAAGGGCGGCGGCGGCGGTCGGAGAGGACAGCCACACAATCCGGAAGGCAACCCCGAGGACGGAGGGCAGTCCCACTGGCCGGGAACTTGTGGAGACGACGCCAGAGTGGTGCCGGAGCCCACGGGGACCAGACCAGACGACAGCGGGACCGGAGACCAACGAGAGGACCTCCACAGAGCCAGCCACGGCCCCGGAGGGTCGTGGCTCTGGAAGGTACGGTCCTTGTGGACAACCAGAGGGGCACCTTAAAGAGAGACAAGCTGGGGAAGGGAGGGAGACGGGGTGAGGGGAGGACAGGGAGGGAGTCAGAGGGCACCAAAAAAGGGGGGGGCACATAACGAGCACCAAAAATAAGTACGGTTAGGAGATAAGGCAATAGAGTCACAGCCCACAGTCCTCACTGGCACTCCCCTTCCTGAACCCATTCCCCAGTATTGCAGCTAAGTAAAAGGACGTATGTAACGGCCTTCATTCCACTCACCATCGGTATTTATCCTTTTTTCCCCTATATGCTACCCGGGATCATGAGGAAGATCCAAATCGCCACCTAAAAGGAAAAGAGGAAGAGAAGCACGCTAGGAAGACGAAGCTCACCACCCAAAGAAGCAATAGTCTCTAAACCACTTTACCTAATCCTATACATCCTTTATTTGAAATAACAAATAAATACTTACCTTAATAACCCAAGCTGCCTCTACTGAGTGTCTGTACTGTTGGGACTACTACAGTGGTGTCAGAAGTGGGATCTTTAAACCCCTCCTCTTGGCAGTCCAAACAGTATACACAATGAGTGAAAGCCCGTCCTTAGAGACTATGGTCAAGCAGCTAGCGGAGGGGCAAAGACACTTGCAGCTGGTATGGGAAGCCCAACAGCGAGAAGCTAAAGAGGATCGGGAGGCTCTGCAATCTGCTCTGAAGAGTCAGGCGACCATACTGGCTAATAATCAGTTAGTCCATGAAAGCGCGATGAAAAAACTAACTGAGACTATTGCCGCGAGTAAGGTACATCCGAACGTACCTAGTTCGGTACTACAGAAATATCAGGAGGGAGAGGATCCAGCGTCCTTTTTTACCAATTTTGAAAGAGTGGCTTCCTCCGCCCTGTGGCCGGAAGATAAGTGGGGACAGTACGTTGCTCCCTTGCTCACAGGTATCCTACAATCAGCGTATCAAGCCGCCAACCCGGGTGGTGATACCCCTTATCAAGACATAAAAACTAGTATACTGGAAAGGGTGGGCCACGATGCAGAATATTACCGAGTTAAATTTCGTAAAATCAAATGGGGAGTCAATGAAGATCCTAGAACCTTTTATTTTCGAGTAAAGGATTTGGCATTGAAGTGGTTAGGCCACGTAGGAAATAGTCGGGAGGAGGTTCTCAAGACCATCATACTAGAGCAATACCTAGACGGTCTGCCACCGTCTACAAAACACTGGATCAGGCAACACCCAAAAGTGGACACTGAGACGGCCATTGATCTCGCCTGTGCTTTTCATCGGTCTACCGATGTTAGGAACCCTCCGACACGAAACATCCTTAAACCGGTCCTTCCGAACCCAAAGACCTTGTTAAAAAGTCCACCCGACCACCTAGTACCACGAAGATTTCCGGAAGGCCCACCTACAATGGGACCCCAATGTTATAATTGTGGCGAATGGGGACACATCGCACGTATGTGTCCGCAAAAACAGGATACCGGGGAACCAATGGAGATAGGAATGACAAGACGGAGGGTACTATGTACAGGAAAGGGTGCTCTCAAATTTAAACTAATGATAACCGTTAATGGGAAAAGGGTGTATGCCCTGGTGGATTCTGGCTGTAGCCAATCGGTAATCAGAAAAGACGTGACGCATGACGACGCAGAAGAGAAACAATGGGTAACGATATGTTGTATACACGGAGACAAGGCCCAGTATCCTATAAAAATGCTTCCTATCGTGTGGGGACCCTATCAGGATTTCCTACCCGTAGGAATAATGCCCCAATTAATTGAGGAGTGTATCATTGGGACAGACTATATCCACTTCCAAGAGTTGTTGGACCACGTCAGAGATAACAAGGTAGTCAAAGATTGGTGGAGAGAGGCTCCTTTTGCAGAGAGTGGTATAGAGTGTCCAGCTGATCGTAGAAAATTGTCACGAAAGGAAAAACGACATGAGAGGGAGGAATATCGGAAGACTGCAGGTGAAAAATCTTGCGGAGAAATAGTGGCAGAACTTCAAGAAGCCCCTAGTAGTTTTATTCAACAACAGAGAGAGGACCCCTCCCTTACCCACGCTTGGAGGTCAGCCGTATCAGAAGAGACCGAGGAGGTGGGTCCCTACTTTGTAGTACAAAAAAACTTATTGTATCGAGTAACTACCACACGGTTGGGTATACGTAAACACCAACTTCTAGTACCTACCGACTATCGGGATCATGTTCTTGCACTAGCACATAATCACCCAGGGGGAGGACACTTGGGGAGAGAAAAAAACGAAGAATATTTGCTCAGGAAATTTTACTGGCCTGGGGTATACGCCCACATACGAAGGTATTGCGCCCAATGTCCCCGATGTCAGTTAACCGAACCTGGTAGGCCTAGGAAGGCACCTCTTTTACCCCTTCCCATTATAGATATTCCCTTTAAAAGAATAGGGATGGACTTGGTCGGGCCCTTAATTCCTTCATCAAAAGGACACACCTACATCCTGGTCATTGTGGACTATGCCACACGATACCCAGAGGCTATTCCCCTGACGAGTATGACGACCAAGACAGTCGCCCAAGCCATGATTAATGTCTTTGCTCGACTTGGGTTTCCCCATGACATTCTTACAGACCAGGGTACCCCTTTTATGTCCACCCTAATGAAACAAGTGTGCAAAACGTTGGGGATAGCTCAGATCAGAACATCCGTTTACCATCCTCAAACAGACGGACTGGTAGAACGATATAACCGAACCATTAAAACGCTACTTAGAAAGATTATCAATGAGACAGGGAAAGATTGGGATCAAAAGTTGCCACTAGTTCTGTACGCCCTACGAACCCACGAACAAGCATCCACGGGGCATAGCCCATTTGAGTTGGTGTTTGGACGCCAACCTCGCTCCCTACTAGACATGGCGGTAGAAGCCTGGGAGGCTGAGGCGGAGGAAGGGGGGACTCCGTTATTAGAATATGCAAAAAAATTGAGAAAACACCTACACAGCTTATGGGCTGACGTGCATGCAAACATGGAAGAGGCCCAACGAACTCAGAAACTCCAATATGACAAAGGAAGCAAACTACGGGTTTTCCAACCCGAAGACCAGGTCCTAATAATGAGGCCCACCTCCGAACACAAACTCCTCGCCAAATGGCAAGGACCATATCGCATTATCAAGGCAGTTTCCCCCGTCACCTACCTTATTGAAATATCCTCCCATCCGAGAAAAACACAAATATACCATGTAAACTTGCTAAAAAAATGGGAAACACCCGAACAGCCTAACCAAACCATAGAAATGGGTCACTTCATGTGCCCCAAGAAGACACTAGATATCGAGTTCTACCCCACCACCCCATCCACGGAGGTTATTTTACCCTCGGTGAACGATACTTTATCTGAGGGGCAAAAACAACAAGCACGTACAATATTGAAACAGTGGAAACCGCTGTTTTCAGAGAAGCCAGGAAAAACTTCCCTAATCCACCACAACATACGAACAAATCCCGATACAATCACTAGAGAGCGTCCATATCGCATTCCAGAAGCTAGAAAACAAATAATTGAGGAAGAAATCAAAAAGATGTTATCCTTAGGAGTCATCGAACCCTCCAATAGTCCCTGGTGTTCACCGGTGGTCCTAGTACCAAAACCTGACGGTAGTGTCAGGTTTTGTATCGATTTCCGCAAACTTAACGCAAGCTCCCTCTTTGACACTTACCCCATCCCGAGAGTAGACGACGTTCTCGAAAAACTAGGAAGAGCAAAATACATGTCCACTATCGACTTAACAAAAGGATACTGGCAGATTCCCCTAGCCGCTCAGGATAAGGAGAAAACAGCCTTTTCCACCCAGTCAGGGTTGTATCAGTTCACTGTACTACCTTTTGGGCTTCACGGGGCACCCGCAACCTTTCAGAGGTGGATGGATAGGATTTTAAAACCCTTTCCTACATTCTCTGCCGCATACCTAGACGATGTAGTCGTTTTTAGCGAATCATGGGAAGAACATTTGGTACACATACAGAAGATATTCCACGCCCTCAAATCAGCCGGCTTAACAGCCAATCCCAAGAAGTGTATCATAGGTAAGACAGACATCTCCTACCTGGGTTATCGGATTAATCAGGGTACCCTACAACCTCAAAACCCAAAAGTGGAGGCTATCTTGCATGCCCCTCTTCCACACACTAAAAAGGATTTACGTTCATTTTTAGGATTAGTGGGCTATTATCGACGTTTCATTCCGCATTATTCCTCCATAGCAGCCCCCCTTACGGACCTCCTCGCTAAACACCATCCCAATCGGCTTTTGCCTTTTTCGGAGACGCAAAATGCGAGTTTTGAACGACTAAGGGACTCCTTAACCTCCAACCCCATCCTGCGCTGTCCGGATTTTACAAAACCCTTCCACCTTTACACCGATGACTCGGATGTTGGGCTTGGAGGGGTTCTAACGCAACCTGATGCAGAAGGGCTTGACCACCCCGTAGTCTACATCAGCAGGAAGTTATTTCCTCGGGAGCGCAATTACCCAATTATTGAGAGGGAATGTTTGGCTATCAAATGGGCCATAGACTGTCTACAATACTACCTCCTGGGCCGACCTTTTATATTATTCACGGATCACGCTCCCCTTACGTGGTTAGCTGCACATAAGGACTCGAACTCCAGGATACTCCGCTGGTTCCTTGAACTCCAACCCTTCTCTTTTCAGGTACGCCACGTGCCCGGATCTCGCCAGGCCCCCGCGGATTATCTGTCTCGGTTTCCTCTGTCTGCCACTGTCCTAGAGCAGGACAGCTCTTGGGGAAGGGTGTGTGACAGGGTCAGCCCGATCGTAAGCGAGGCACCAGCAGGACAAGAGTTGTTTTCGCGTTCCCATGTTGCCATGGGAACGCTTTCACGGCGAGGCCGGCATTTCGAGGTTGCCTCGACAACCTCCGATGACGAGGGCACAGCGGATTGGCCAGCGGGAGGCCAAAGGCCAGGGATTCCCCAGAAGGCGGGGAGAGCGGCGAGCGAGGACGGAGGAGCGGCGAGCGAGGACGGGAGAGCGGCGAGCGAGGACGGAGGAGCGACGAGCAAGGACGCAGGAACGGCGAGTGAGGAGAAGGGCGGCGGCGGCGGCGGCGGTCGGAGAGGACAGCCACACAATCCGGAAGGCAACCCCGAGGACGGAGGGCAGTCCCACTGGCCGGGAACTTGTGGAGACGACGCCAGAGTGGTGCCGGAGCCCACGGGGACCAGACCAGACGACAGCGGGACCGGAGACCAACGAGAGGACCTCCACAGAGCCAGCCACGGCCCCGGAGGGTCGTGGCTCTGGAAGGTACGGTCCTTGTGGACAACCAGAGGGGCACCTTAAAGAGAGACAAGCTGGGGAAGGGAGGGAGACGGGGTGAGGGGAGGACAGGGAGGGAGTCAGAGGGCACCAAAAAAGGGGGGGGCACATAACGAGCACCAAAAATAAGTACGGTTAGGAGATAAGGCAATAGAGTCACAGCCCACAGTCCTCACTGGCACTCCCCTTCCTGAACCCATTCCCCAGTATTGCAGCTAAGTAAAAGGACGTATGTAACGGCCTTCATTCCACTCACCATCGGTATTTATCCTTTTTTCCCCTATATGCTACCCGGGATCATGAGGAAGATCCAAATCGCCACCTAAAAGGAAAAGAGGAAGAGAAGCACGCTAGGAAGACGAAGCTCACCACCCAAAGAAGCAATAGTCTCTAAACCACTTTACCTAATCCTATACATCCTTTATTTGAAATAACAAATAAATACTTACCTTAATAACCCAAGCTGCCTCTACTGAGTGTCTGTACTGTTGGGACTACTACAGATATATTTGCATAACACATGGAATACGCCCAGACATTCTAAATAATGTCTGCCCAATATCTACTTTACCATTCATTGCAAAGTTTTGGAAACGCTGCCAACAATCTCAACTTAAACTCTTCTCAAGATAAGCACTGGCAAAACCGATAGAGTTGGCGCTGGGAACTACTTTGTGCGGGGATGTGCTCCTTGTGAAAGGCCCCAATGACTTAAGTGGGCTGACCTATGCTGTAGTAGTTGGAGAAAACAGCTGAATTACACAACAGAGCAATGGATAAAAAGGGCTGTCTAAAAGCCCCTATAGTTAAGAATGTTATGTATATAATTTTAGCAAACTCAAAAGGTCTGGACTAACACCAGGCATAAAAAAAAAAGTGCTAGACCAGCTACAGTCTGCCTTTAAAGTAGTTCTGAAACCGTGACACCAAAAATAGTTGATGAAGACAATTGGTGATTCCCTGTGCATCTTTGACAAAGGCAAGATTTGCTTCCTTGTCCAACTTGACTTATCAGAGGCATTCAACACTGTAAAACACCCATAGCGCCTGAAAATACTTATAAAATGGGACAAGATGGCATAGTTGGTTTTAACGTTTCCCAGGAAATCGAGACCAGCACACCAAAATGGCCAATTCTATCTCATTGTAACAATCCTACATCATGGGTTAGTCCAAGGGGCAATGCTTTCACCAGCACTATTCAACTTCAACACGGAGCCTCTGGCAACCATCCTAAACGAGACGCCATATATCATTTCTACCATCACATATCACGTCTATGCTGGTGCCACACAACTATATTCGAAAATCTCCTCTACAAAGGGCAATGTAAAAGTGATCCTGGGTGACAAATCACTACTTGAACCTAAAGCAATTTCCTCTTATCACACCTCCCACCTGGTACACATGGATTCAAGCCTGCCTCAAAGAAGGGACATTGCTTGACATGACATGAATCATTATAGACTCCTCTAAGCACATTGGCGTTATGTTGGCTTGAAATTAATCCAAGACTTTGACAATCTGGAAAAGGAAACACAATTCCAATTCAGATGATCAGAGGTATCATGCATTTTTGTCAGTCCATGGCCTCAAACAAGTTGCCTAGACCATTGTTCTGTTAAAGCTGGACTATGAAAACTCTAGCTGCTGGGAATTTCCAAATTTCATTTAACTTCTCTAAAAGCAGTATTAAATGCAGTTCAAGAAGAGTCACTGGGTTAGAAAATTGACTGTCTCTCTCCAGTCCCAAGCTCTCTGAAGTGGCTTTTAATGGACGCAAGGAATATCTCCAAACTTGCATTCATCACGCGAGGCACTTCACAATGGCACCCTTAACTACCGCCCTCCAAAGCCGTAGATCTCAGGCAGCCAGTGGTGCCTGAGGAGCCCTGGCAACCTTTTTCTTGAAACATCTGTATTGCAGAATCCAAAACATTGAAACTATATTTTTCTGTGGATGCGCCCAGAATTTGGATGTTCATTTTAGAGATAAGGACAATTTATATTATGAAATCCTTAAAAGAGAACTGGAAAAACTGTTATTCCATTGCTACATCCATGCAGGGCTTTATACTGATATCTGGAAGCTGTGTTCACAAGAAAATGTAATAATAGTCTTACTGTCCCCTATAGCCACCATAAGTCCCTAATTTTTTTTATTACGTGTCTGGTATGTATTTCTGTTAGTGACCAATGCTCTACTTCTAGTGTCATTGTGTTACACTCACTATGTATATACAACTCATTTTCTTCCCCAAAATTCAAGCTATGTAAATCTATTGCGATGCGTGGTCAATGTTTTATCTCCCAAAGCCGGTAGGGAAAAACTAGAAAGTAAAGGTCTCTTTACCTGTGGCTCTTGACTGCGCTATGCAAACCGGTGTGTGAAACTTGTAAAGTTTACAAACAGATTAAAGAGGGAGACAACTCTAGCTGCCCTTAGTGGTATCAGGAACCATTCCCGCTTCTGGGCCAAACATAGCGCAGCTGCCTGGCAACCTTGCTCAGCGAGGCCCTGCCTCCAAAGACCTGCTATTAACAGAGCAGAAAGATTTGTCGGTGGGGAGAGTCACCAGGTTGCAATTTACTAGATGGCTGCTGTTTACCGCGCTACAAATCAGGGATAAGGGTTGCTCCAACCACTAGCGGGAAATTGTGAAGTTCCAGATAGAGACACCATTTATAAAACAGGATTAAATGCCTTTTGGTCATTAGTAAACGACTCCTTGTGACAGGATGTCCCGCGCCGCATGGGTAGGACATGTGGCTGAAAGAAATCCTCAGCTGCCATTGGCCAGACCACTAAATGATGGCTCAGGTAGGGCGTGGTGGTCAGATTAGGTATGAAGCTTTATCTGGCTTCCAGAATGGCAAGGTGTTTTGCTCCCCACATTCACAACATTTAAGGTGATGTATTGAGTGCACAAATGCAGTGGATAGTTAGGACTAAAACCCTGGCCAACTTGACATGGCAAGTAAACTAAAAGCTCATTATCTAAGGAAGTAGCTAATTATCTAAATGACCTACCCATAGAAATCTTCATTTTAGCCAAGATGTCATCCCATCCCCAACACAGGCTTCTGCTGGAAATCTTAATGAAAGGACAAAGTTTCTGATGAGTGAGAATGTGAACACAGAGATAAAAATGCGTCAATTCAATGAGTCATGGCAGATTATTTTCTCAAAAATACAGCCTAGGAAGAAAAGAAAAGGCGCAGGGCCCTGAGTGACTCACACTTCATGCTGGCAGCAGAAGGCAGTCATTCATGGAAGTAGATTACAGAAAATTAGAAATTTACGTTTGCAAACCAGAATACGTCAAAAGAATTCTCTGGGGAGTTTTTTTTTATTCTGAGACCATTGTATCTGCCTTTTAGAAACAAAGTGTTACCTTTTTAGGTCTGACCTCTAGATATCTTTAGCTGTATCAGCAGTGTCATGTATTCAAATACATTTATTAAAATATATGCATGCATAGAAGGGCTTTGGCTCATGCCCTTTCATCCATTGGTCTGTTCAACCGTCACTCACATATTGCTTCTGTCCACCACAGCATCATGCAATGGGCCACCCTCCTCATCCTTTGGCACTCTTGCACTGTAAGTGATGGGGTTTTGTTTCATCACGTGCGCATCCGCCTAAAAAGAAATGCATTTCAATGGCAAGGCTGATGGCCCAGTACTTTATTTTGCCAATGCTTTTTCATTCCATTCCTTATTGTGTTTTATTGATGTTTTATGTATCCATCTCTTTTTAAACTTTGTCTCCATGTTACATCAATTTAGTACCAATAGCACCTTTTCTTTGAACCAATAGGATACATGCTTTCCTGGCTTTTCTTGTTTTTTGTGACATATGATTGCAATAAAATGAATTAACCACTGTACCAGCTTGCCAATACCAGACTCGCTGGCTTTGCCAATGCTTTTTGTTCAGCGAGGTTGAAGAAGAATATAAGGGCTATAATAAGTATTAAGAAAAGCATACTGCTTAATACCAGTAGGCATTGGGAGTGCAATTTAAAGACCAAAAACCAATCAATAAATGACTAATAAGAGGCACTGCTAATCAAATGTCCGACCTTGCACTGCACATTGACGCTAATACGCTCCACGCTGCATAAAAGGATCTTCTTAAGTTTAGTCCTGATTCTTGTCCCGAGTGTGGCACAACACAGATTTACAACATGCTTTAGGTGGCCAGTGCTCCTTCGATGAAGATTGGTTTGTCATTCCATAAGGAGACGTCCATTTGGATTACAAACTCTGTCTAGTATTTTACCAGACTTTTCTGCTGAATTAAGAACTTCATAATCAAAGCAAAGCCGTCAGAAAAGAAGTCTGTGGACTCACAGAGTACAGAAATGTTGCTTAGAGAAGAATCTATGAGATGTTATAACAGTCAATATATGATTTTCAAGAGTATACAGTAAATGTAGGCAGGACTACGGAAAGTTATTACGTGACCGTGGATTTAGCAAACCACATGTAGTATCCCAGAATGCTTTTGACCTCCATGCAGAAGACAAGCCTCTCTAGATGGGCATCTTCAGAAATGTCTCTCTCAAGCCTTCTCCATCCTAAAGACGAGTCATCAATGTATGAATGAGAGCGTGATCCCTTTAAAGATGGAAGCAGGTGTAGTTCTCATCCTGGACGCTACAACCTTTCTAAGGCACCTCAGCTTTCCCTGCTTAGGTTCAACATCACTGAACAAATTTTACTAACAAACTGAAGATCATTGACATCATCTACTTCCTTGTGACTTTTACACCTGGTAGCTTCTCTCTCAAATGACCCAAATACATAAAACTGTTGTGCAACAACTCTAGACCTCCGGATCTGGATCAAAGCATAAAGATCAGCACACTGGTGACTTTCAATTTGGATAAATTTAAATCAGTACTCGGTGGTGTGAATTCAATACTGTCAAAAAGGTGCAAAGGATCCTCAAACCAGGGACGTGCACCATAATTCAAGGAGGGCCGGTTCCATGGCATGTTTTAAATCCAATCAGTAAGAAAATAAGATATGTTCAGGTTAGTTTGGTGGGTGTTTATTTCATGTGGCTATCCCGAAAATGTGACCTGGATCCCCCCCTCGTGATTTTGTCTATCTCAATGTTATCAGGCGTACAAATTGCTAAGGTCCAATTTTATTTGCTGCATGGTGTCCTACTGTTTTTGCCCCTGATGTTCGTGCTTCTGAGGAATAACACACAAGCTATACCTCTGCCAGCCAATAATCTGTTGAACAGTGAGTCACTGCAGAGAGCATCAGGATGCCTACTCTGAGTAAAGCTCGTGCTATTTTTCTCTGTAATAGCTGCAGTGATGGCGTTCTCAGGAAGCTGCAGGTGCTGTGAATTACAGTCAACAATTCCAGGAAGTGCAGGCTCGCGCCCGTGTGCAAGTTCAATGAATGCTGCTCTCCCCGTGTCTCTGGAACAAGCAAGAGGAGATTGTGGAAGTTCACCATCATGCCAATACTCTAGCTGATCAGTCAGTGTGTTGGCCTTTTAATTTGTCTTTCTAATTTTTCTTCCCCTCATAGGCTGAACCCAAAACTTGCTGATAAAAAAAGAAAGTCCATCGCTCTTCAACACATATCTCACCCTGGCAATGTCTTTCCATTCCATGACAGCCCTGTAGGGTCAACAGTCGAACCTTTTGTAACTTGTCAATATTGTTTTGTTTACAGGAGAGACATATCTGCATCAGATTTTCAGGATAGTTAATGACTATATCAATCAGTTCCAATAATAATAATTGTACGTGGATTAACGTTATGTAGGCACATTGAAAATCTGCCCAGGATCTTTTCCTCCAAGACCCCTGTTTTTCTGGTTTTGTGTATTCATCTTAATTTTCTCCATTAATAGCTGGCTACAACCAATCTTTTTTTAGTGTTGCACCACTCAGACGTATGTTGAACTGGCCCATTTTTTCACCTCATTATAGCTCGCTACCGAGGGCTATACCGGTTGTTAAAGGCTCTCATCCCGCGTTATGGGCCCGAGCCACAGGCCCTATAACGAGGGAGAGGGCCTTTAACAATTGGTATATCCCGAGGAAGAAAGGTTATAAGGCTATTAGACCATTACGTCCACTAAGGGTAGAATGTTCTAAATTAAGAAGGGATCAAAATTAAGACAAACATTGGCATGTTGGAGCTCCGGGTTATTATTTGCCATTATAAGCCCGGAGCTACTCCTTTGTCTTCAATGGTGCTCTCAACATTCCAGTTTCTAATGCATGTTACCTACTTCAAACCTCACACAGAGATAAAAGTAGGGTAGTTTAATGTTGGTGACCAGAAACCTTCAGGCCTGGGTTTAAATCCCTGCTTCACCGCTGAAAATGCTGTGATTTGGTGCAAAATGTTTTGTGTCATGGAGTCTTGAATAATCAAAATGTGTGATGTGAAAACCAACTGCAGAGTATAGTAGATCGCTCCGCTTGTCCTCATTACTGTGCCCCATCAGTTTGGTTTCTAATGAACAACACAACACTTTTCTATGCACAGCATCCCGTGATAGACACCTCGCTGTTGCATCATGTGGTTTCTCCGCACATTGCTCTGCTGGTCCATGGTCGTAGGTTTCACAAAATCAAATACTCCCAAAGATAATCATATGACGCCCCCCCCAGCTTCTTGTATCATTAAGGAGGATATGTTGTCTGGCAGTGGTTACGGTGCTGAGCTTGAATCCAGGGACTTGGGTTTATTGCTGGCTACATCACTTTATCTAAAATGGTGTGATTTTAAGCAAGTCAATTTAGGTAATGCAAGACCTTAAATTGTAGGTATTTTTGACCAGTAGGACTCAGTTATAGTTTTCCAATTATCACAAATGATTTTCATAATCTGGCTGTAACTGGAAGCCACACAAGATGCTGGTCTATCTGTAGCAACTTGTGTTTGAGGTGATTCTGGCAAAAAAAAAAACGTCTGCATCCAATGTTAGTCCAGTAGAGATGGGCCCATGCCGGAATCTCAGGCTATTTGTACAGCCTTAATGTACATAGAATTCATCTACATGCGGATTGTTTACATAAACAGCAGCTATTCTAAAAATCTTACATGATCTAGGTATGGTGGATCAGTGTCAACAAAACTTATTCTTTGTACAATGCACTGCTTGTAAACCTAAAGCCAGATTCACTCTATATCAACACGTTCGAACAATTGAGGCCTAATTATGAGTCTGGCAGTCACTAGACCGCCAGACTCGCGGTGGCAGTACGGACCGCCGCAGCTTTGACGGTCTTACCGTAAAATTAAGAGTTTGGCGTGCAGACTGCCAAAAGATCGCCATCTTCACCAGGATCAGTGATCCCAACGGAATGACGGCGGTAGTGGTTGTAACCAGCAACGGCTGCGCCGCCGTGCTGACTAAAACCTTGTTCTCCGCCAGCCTTTTCATGGTGGTCTGACCGCCATGAAAAGGCTGGTGGAGAACAAGTGCAGGGGTCCCCCCTGCCCAGCACCCTTGAAATGCACACTGTCTGCTTTGCATCCTGCGTGCAGCAGTATTGCCGCCGGTTCAATTAGGAGCCTGGAGCAATGCTGTTGCATCTTTCCTACTGGGCTGGTTTCCGACGGTCAGCCCAGTGGGAACATTGTAATGGAGCCGGTGGGAAAAACAGCCAGCACCGTGGCTGTCTCCTGGCCAGGAGTTTGGGGGATGGATGTTTCCGTCCACCAAATTCCTAATTACCTCCTTATTCTGTTATAGGTAAATACTTCACGGCAGGATGATCTTTAGTGTGGACTCTTAGCAAACATTTTAGAACTGTCAACAAACTGGAAGAAAAGTCATTTTTTAAATATTCTTGCAAAATTTCCTCAGATCTCTGGGGCCAGTGCCAAATTCTGATCCCTGGACCATGAGCCGAACCAGATTATCTGAATACCCCGAGGACACTCGTTGACCTGAAGTACATCTGAAAGTGAATCATTAACATAGGCAATGATGATCCAAATGTTTGTCATGGATCTGAATTGTATGCACCACAGTTGGGCACTCCTAGTTTAGGGTATGTTCTACTTCAAGAGTAAGGAGACCTTTGCCTTCAGGCCCTGCTGTCTGGAGCATGTACTAAGAGATTTGCAACAGATGAAGGCAACGCAGAATGAATGGATTGGATTATGGTCAGGGCTTTTCATCAATAGTTCACATGGGAAGGATCCAGACAAAGGCATTCACACAAGACAAAGGTACATACAGTTCTTCTTAATGAAGCTCATATAAACAGTGGTTAACACAGAAATCTGGCAGGATCCAGTCCTATTTTTCCAGTGGTGGACACTCTGAGTCTACCTTTAGTCTTTTTCAGCTTTAAATAAAGAATACATATGCACCCCTTCTCCTAGAGTTGTAAGGCCTGCACCCACAGACTTATTTTATGCAGAGAGTGCTAGGTAAGTCTCAAGATGGATGTTTTAATTTTTTAGAGAGATTCCAGACAGGACCTAAAAATGTTACTTTAGTGAAGGTATGATTAGAGGTTGGATACTATTGATGAGACTGTACTGCAGAAGTCAAAAATAGGTCTTTTCTCTTTAGAAACATAGGGTGATGAAAGCAGAAACTAACACATATCTAAGCAGCTGAGATAGGGGGACTGTAGAATGTATGGTGAGCCCTTTTACTTGCAAACACAATGAGAGAACGAATGCTAGATAAACTTACAAACACCTTTCTTTTAAGACAGTTATGTCCTGTTGGCCCTGTGTTCCTCTGCCGCATGGACTTTTTTAAGAAAGAAAGAGAGTTCTTTCTAAAACAGTTTACCACCGCTTGCCCGGGCAGGGTGGTAGCCTACCTCAAAGTGGAAAGTGGGACCAGAGAGCGCCTGATGCAGGATTTGGCAGGCACACATTTTTCTAGTACATTTCTGACCTCCTTTCCAGGAAACAAAAGGCCCAGTTCACAAAAAGAGTTTTGGCCTTTAAAATATGGTTGTTGATTAAATTGACTGGAGTTAAGCCTGCAAAATACTCACAAAAGGATGCTAGCAGGTGTAAATCAATTTACTCCAGCATATTTGTATACAATGACTAGGTAAATGTATGTGGGATTAACTCCCATTCAAGAAGTGAGAAATAGGAATTACGAGTAGTGGTTGTTGGGTTTATGAACATCACCACTAACCTGTGAATGTGTGAGCATTCACAAACTCTTTGACACTTTATCACCCTGAAAATTATCAGAGGATTGCTTTCAAAGTAAACCCCATCCCAGAGTAGGAAGGCAACACCCTCAAGTCCGGTGGGCAGCTTTCTACATGGAAAAAGTATTTTCCCCATGGAGCAAAAAAAAAAAAAGAAAAGATGCCACTGCATTCAGCACTGGCTTTTCACAAAGCAGAATTGCATTGTGCAGACATCTGAGGGTTGTAGGTCTTAAATATCAACACACACAAATATCGAGGTCTAAATATATTTGATCACAATATTACGTTGATATACAGAAAATGGAAATAGCCACAATATCAGCTACACAATTACCTACTACTAAAATATGAACTATAAAAATATATTACATTAAATTAAACAGTGACAATCTAGAAAATAGCAACTTAAAAATACAATGTTCAAAACATTACTGTAAAATAATTCTAGATAAATATATATTTCTAAAAATGAATGATTAAAACTGATTAAAATGTGTGACTATGAAAACATATATGCTAATTAAAAGTACAAAAATAAAAATCTGGATCTCTAGTTAAAAACATAAAAATAAATATAGTTATTTAATATTTTTTCAAATATATATTTAAAAGAAATAACAAACAATTACTTATTGTTATAACAGATGTATTAACTTTTACAAAATGAATGTTACCAGTATAAACATTCTTTTAAATTAAAATATTAAAAAAGCACCAAAAATATAGATCATATTAATAAATATATAATTCCAAAATAAACACTTGGAGCCCAAAAAACATACTGTATGTTCATGCAGCCATTAAATATATTTCACATAACAATTTGAGACATATCTTCACTTTCCTACAATCTTTAATCCATTATTTAAACAGGGAAACATTAAAGAATACAAAATAAAAGCAATAAAAAAATAATATAAAAACATTAAAGAACACAAAATAAAAGCAATATATGTATAATATCAAAACCATCTAAAAATTGCCTTTATCAATTACAATTCTTTAAAACATACAATTTGATGTGGGGATGATATTTGCTACTATAACTACAAAACCACCAACTTTGGGAAAAATGATATACTTGGAATGCATGGTCAGATTTACTGTTTTAATTCCAGGCCCACAAACATTGGGAAGAATGCCTATATTTTGAGGGACGTGAGTGATAACATTTCCATTTATAATTCCAGTTGAGGCAAATCTGGAGAAAATTAATATCTTTGGGGGTGGGGAGGGTCAGGTTTATTACTCTAATTGCAGTACTATACACCTTGGTGAAAGTGTGAATACTGGGGAAGGAACGATTTACTATTCTTGCTTCATTCCCAAAAACATTGGGAAACATGTCTATATTTGGGAGGTCAGATTTACTATTCAAACTCCAGTTCCAGCGACAATAAAGAAAGGGCATATTCTTGGGTGTGAGCCATTTGCCAGAATGCTATTCGAATATGTGGGAGGTGAGGTAATATATAGTATTCTAACTCCTGTCCCATCAACTATGAGTAGAGTGCATATATTTGGGCTGGGGGTCATATTTACTATTCCAACTATGCTACCACAAACACAGGCCAATAAAAAAAAAAATATATATATATGTATTCACTTATGAATGCAAATAAAATAATACAAAATATGCAAAAACATAATATTCAAAATAAATATTAATGTAACCATAAAATTGTTCAAAAATAAAAAAAACACATTTTGGATATTTTTTTAACACTAAACAAAAAATTCATATTCATTTAATAATATTTTATGCTGATCCTAATGATAAATTTCATATTTATGAACATACCTCTTATGTACAAACTAGTCATCTACAACAACAGCACAATATAGCACCCATGCATTTAAATATAACAAATAATTTAACAAACATATACATGAACATAAGTTGCTAACAACAGAAAAATAGCTACAAAAATAATAATTACTAGTATTTAAATATGCTTTATGTAAACAACTGCACACCAACCCCCAGTGAACCCCTAAAGTTACAAAAACACATTTTTGTCATAATATACAATTAATTAAACAAGTAATGAAATAATTTTCAGTTAAAATTAGTGTCTTAAGTCATATAATCTTTGGCTAACATTTAATAATAACCATTTCAATAAAACAATACCCATCCAACTGTGTAATAACCCAATTTAATCAGAAAAAATAATAATAACTGAAAAATAAATATGCAAGTGGATAACTGAAAATAAGTAAACAAAAGTATGTTTTTATATAAAACAATTTCAACAAAATACAACACTTTAAACATCAATATTACTTAAAAAAATACAGAGCAATATATGTTCTATGGATATTTTCTTCCTAGATTTTGTTGTATCACAATATTGTGACTTCTACATTATAGTCACCAGATATTTTGAATATGATACTCAGCATCCATACCAGAATCGTGTGCTCTGAAAGTACCTACTTCTCAAAAAAGTCACTTGACTTTCCTAGGAATAACTTTGAAGCATGCAACAGGTGTCTTTCTCCAACAGGAGGACCTCCTGGAATGGATTGTGAATTGGAAACAAATGTAATAGTGCACTTAGGTGGATGTGTTAATAATTCACACATAATTAATCGCTTTTTGTGATTCTGACCAACATTATCCCGGGGGAACATACCAGTTAAAATTATACCGCGTTCACTCCATTGTGGGGAAACTAGATTCATTTGTTCAAGTCGCTGTTTTCAACATTTTTATTAAAGAAGCTAATTGCCAAACCCGTTTTGATCAACAGACATGCAGTCTATTTTTTTGCACAATCGATGAAAGTGTTTTGGACAAAGGTTTCAATTTCTTAGACGGATGCACTTTGGTCACAGCTGCAGAATTTTGGATCTACTGGTTGAGTGAGGAAGGAGCAAGATGGCAGTGGACTCTCTTAGGTGATAAATGCTCAATTGTGGCTATTTCCTGCCTGGAATTGTACACTTTATTGTACAACGCTCACTCCACAGGGTCTGAATTTGACTCCATGGTGAAGACTCCTGTGACTTTCTCAACATTTGTGACCAGAGAACAAAGTGGGTGGGGTCTAGGCCAACAACAAGCCCAGACTTTTTAAAGTTAGTAAAAACAGCTCCCTTTTTTTTTTTTTAAAAGACAACCATCACAGAACGGTTAGCTTGGAAGCTGGTATTGGTTTCAATTCATACAATCACTTGAAGCTTCATGATGATAAAGAGTTATTATTTTTGGGAGGTACTGTAATGATGTTACCAGCTGAGCTCTGTAGTGCGTGCTCTTAATGGACCCTTTTAAAAATATTTGCACTAGGTAAAGTCTGACTGCATGCTACTAAACTCTATGTTTTTAATGCACTTTTATATGTGTAACTTAAATCGTTTTGCACATTGTGCAGCAGCCTATCTTATAATGCTTGGAAAACAAATTTAAAATAGTGACTTACATATTATTAGTGCTTTCTGTCAGAGGCTGGGACCTTGAAGCACTAAAAATGCAAAACTCACTATTTTTAACTGCACCAACCAGGATTCAAATCTGTTGCCCTGTGGTTACACACACAGACATGTGCAGTGATCACATTAACGAACAGAGTTTTCACTACATAAAATAATGCTTTTCCCACACGTTAGTTCAATTAGTGTTTATTTTTCTTTTAAGATGTGTGCATTATTTTATATGCAGTAATGTGAAAGAGCAAGACTGACAAAACAGTCATAGAACATTTTGGGGGTGATTCTAACCCTGGCGGTCGGTGTTAAAGCGGCGGCCAACCCGCCAACAGGCTGGCGGTAAAAAATATGGAATTCTGACCCTGGCGGAAACCGCCAACACAGACAGCCACTTTAACACTCCGACCGCCACGGCGGTACAAACAAACAGCGCGGCGGTCACCGCCAACAGCCAGGCGGCAGACAATGTACCGCCCACACTATCACAACTCACCAATCCGCCACCATTTCCGGGGCGGGAGCACCACCGATAAAAACACGGCGGAAACAGACTACGGACGGGAAAACGCTCACCACTACGCACTCCAGGAGGAAGGAGGACAGCATGGAACCCGAATTAAACATCCTACCTGCTCTCGTCTACCTTCTCATGTACCACGAGTACGAAGTCCGGCGCAGACGACAACGGTGAGTACTGCACCTACGACACACGGGAGGGGGGAGGACGAAAGGTTACGGGCACACACATATGCGACCCCCCCCCCCCCAACTATGTACACACCAATGCAGAGCAACAAGTCACAGTGACACCACCCAAACACCCCAGAAAAATGCTAGGACATAATCAAATTTGGAATAAATATTTATGTACCAAAAAGCTCCTGAAAATTATCGTACAACCATGAAAGATATTCACAAGAAAACAAATGACATACACATCAGTGTATAACTGAAGTAACAAGTCCTGCACATCCTACGAATTCATCATGTCCGTGGGCCAAAGTTTTGAGAAACAAGGGCAAAGCCCACACAGGAGACCTGAGTCCTTTGGAGAGAACACTGCAGGGGCATCAGATGTAAAAACTACAGGCACCTCAGGGGGAAGGGAAGGGGGGGGCACCACAGCCACATGAGTCCACGACGCCAGATCCACGAGGAGCCACCATGCCCACTGTACCATCCTGGGGAGTGCAAAGCCACAGTCTCTCAATGTCTCTACAGTGGGTGGGCTGCCCACTGTACCATCCTGGGGAGTGCAAAGCCACAGTCTCTCAATGTCTCTACAGTGGGTGGGCTGCCCACTGTACCATCCTGGGGAGTGCAAAGCCACAGTCCATCAGGTGGATGACAGTCTCCACTGGTCAAGGAGGAGGCATGGTGGGCACAGTGAACCATAAACAGTGATTGAGACGGCGGTGCCCAGCCGAGCGGTGCTTGAGAGGAAGGGCCCAGCGGAGCGGTGCCTGAGACGGCGGGGCCCAGCGGAGCGGTGCTTGAGAAGAAGGGCCCAGCGGAGCGGTGCTTGAGAGGAAGGGCCCAGCGGAGAGGTGGAGAGACAGCGGGGCCCAGCGGAGCGGTGCTTGAGATGAAGGGCCCAGCGGAGCGGTGCTTGAGAAGAAGGGCCCAGCGGAGCGGTGCTTGACAGGAAGGGCCCAGCGGAGCGGTGCTTGAGACGGCGGGGCCCAGCGGAGCGGTGCTTGAGAGGAAGGGCCCAGCGGAGAGGTGGAGAGACAGCGGGGCCCAGCGGAGCGGTGCTTGAGATGAAGGGCCCAGCGGAGCGGTGCTTGAGAGGAAGGGCCCAGCGGAGCGGTGCTTGAGACGGCGGGGCCCAGCGGAGCGGTGCTTGAGAAGAAGGGCCCAGCGGAGCGGTGCTTGACAGGAAGGGCCCAGCGGAGCGGTGCTTGAGACGGCGGGGCCCAGCGGAGCGGTGCTTGAGAAGAAGGGCCCAGCGGAGCGGTGCTTGACAGGAAGGGCCCAGCGGAGCGGTGCTTGAGATGAAGGGCCCAGCGGAGCGGTGCTTGAGAAGAAGGGCCCAGCGGAGCGGTGCTTGAGACGGCGGGGGCCAGCGGAGCGGTGCTTGAGAAGAAGGGCCCAGCGGAGCGGTGCTTGACAGGAAGGGCCCAGCGGAGCGGTGCTTGAGACGGCGGGGCCCAGCGGAGCGGTGCTTGAGAAGAAGGGCCCAGCGGAGCGGTGCTTGACAGGAAGGGCCCAGCGGAGCGGTGCTTGAGATGAAGGGCCCAGCGGAGCGGTGCTTGAGAAGAAGGGCCCAGCGGAGCGGTGCTTGAGACGGCGGGGCCCAGCGGAGCGGTGCTTGACAGGAAGGGCCCAGTGGAGCGGTGCTTGAGAGGAAGGGCCCAGCGGAGCGGTGCTTGACAGGAAGGGCCCAGCGGAGAGGTGGAGAGACAGCGGGGCCCAGCGGAGCGGTGCTTGAGACGGCGGGGCCCTCTTCAGCGGTGCCTATCCTCACGGTGGGGCCCTGTTCAGCGGTGCTCTTCTCCACGGCGGGCCCTGTTCAGCGGTGCTCTTCTCCACGGCGGGCCCTGTTCAGCGGTGCCTATCTTCACGGCGGGCCCTGTTCAGCGGTGCCTATCTTCACGGCGGGCCCTGTTCAGCGGTGCTCTTCTGCACCGCGGGCCCTGTTCAGCGGTGCCTATCTTCACGGCGGGGCCCTGTTCAGCGGTGCTCTTCTCCACGGCGGGCCCTGTTCAGCGGTGCTCTTCTCCACGGCGGGCCCTGTTCAGAGGTGCCTATCTTCACGGCGGGGCCCTGTTCAGCGGTGCCTATCTTCACGGCGGGCCCTGTTCAGCGGTGCCTATCTTCACGGCGGGCCCTGTTCAGCGGTGCTCTTCTCCACGGCGGGCCCTGTTCAGCGGTGCTCTTCTCCACGGCGGGGCCCTGTTCAGCGGTGCCTTTCCTCACGGCGGGCCCTGTTCAGCGGTGCTCTTCTCCACGCCGGGGCCCTGTTCAGCGGTGCCTTTCCTCACGGCGGGCCCTGTTCAGCGGTGCTCTTCTCCACGGCGGGGCCCTGTTCAGCGGTGCCTTTCCTCACGGCGGGCCCTGTTCAGCGGTGCTCTTCTCCACGCCGGGGCCCTGTTCAGCGGTGCCTTTCCTCACGGCGGGCCCTGTTCAGCGGTGCTCTTCTCCACGGCGGGGCCCTGTTCAGCGGTGCCTTTCCTCACGGCGGGCCCTGTTCAGCGGTGCTCTTCTCCACGCCAGGGCCCTGTTCAGCGGTGCCTTTCCTCACGGCGGGCCCTGTTCAGCGGTGCTCTTCTGCACCGCGGGCCCTGTTCAGCGGTGCCTATCTTCACGGCGGGCCCTGTTCAGCGGTGCTCTTCTCCACGGCGGGCCCTGTTCAGCGGTGCTCTTCTGCCCCGCGGGCCCTGTTCAGCGGTGCTCATCCAGCAGGTCAAGGGAGCCAGACCTGGCCTGGACTCCCTGCTCAGTCGCCCTCGGACCGTGACGTTTCTGGACCCTTCGGGGACGGACTCCTGGCCTCCTTAGTGTCCTTCTTCCCAGCTGGGATGTGACATGTGGGGTCCACCTTCTCCGCGCTCCTGCTGCCCTTCCGCTCCTTTGATGGGGCTCTCGGGCCCTTGCCTCCCCTAGATGGTGTGGGTGGTGAAGTGGCCGCACATTGCTCCTTGGGGGCAGCCCTGTCGGTCCTCGCACGGCGGCCCTTGTTTTTGCGGGTCCTCTTGCCGGGGGGGGGGGGGGGCTGGACGTGTCCTTGCTGCTGATCGATGTGTCACTGCTGGCAAAGGGTGGGCTCCAGAACCCATGCACAACAGTGACACCCGAAGCTGGGCTGGTGGTGGCTGCGGTGCTCTTGGGACTCTTTGAAGATGGAGGGGGGAGCTCATCGGGGGGAAAGAGGTCAAGGTTAGCCATGAAAAGTTTTTTAGGGCCAAGGTAAAGGGTAGGAGAAGTGGAGATGGAAGTGGAGGTAGAGGAGGTGGTTGTAGGAGAGTCAGGTGTGCTGTCATTGGGTGAAGGTGCTGATGCTGTAGGCTGTCGTGAGGTGGTTGGCTGTTGGGTGGGTGGCTGCCTGCGTTTGTGTGTCTTGGAAGAGGGGGTGACAGACACAGTGGGAGAGGACACAGGGGACGTGTAAATGGCAGTGGGGGTGGTGACTGCACGAGTGTGGACTGTACTGGAGGGTGAGGTGGTGATGGAAGCACTGGCTGATGTTGGGGTGCATGCAGGTGTGAGTGTAGACGTCACAGGGAGGGAGGAGGGAGACGAGGAGGAGGGGGACACAGGGGTGGCAGTTGCTGTTGGCATGTCTGCATCTGGGTGTTGCTTGGGTGAGTGTTTGTGGGATCTGTGGTGCTTGTGTTTGGATGAGCTGCTCTTGGGTGTTGAGGTGTGTGCAGGCTGGTCTGATGGTGTGGATGGGATAGGCTGAGGAACAGGAGACAGAGAAAGGCTGGAGGCAGTAAGAAGAGGGAGGCTGGAAACAGGGACAATGGCTGCCGTCAGTGCTGAGGCCAGAGCAGTGAACGCTCGTTGATGGGCAGCCTGACCCGAATGAATGCCCTCCAGGTACGCATTGCTCTGTTGCACCTCCCTTTGCACACCCTGGATGGCATTCAAAAGGGTCGTCTGCCCAACAATGAGCGTCCTTACCAGGTCAATGAGCTCCGCACTGAGGGCAGCAGGGGCAACAGGGGCAGGGGCTGAGGTGGGGCGAAGGAGACGCGCGCCTTCCTGGGCGAACGGGCACGGAGTGAAGACTGAGGGGCTGCTGGGAGGGCGGGGCTGGTGCGCTGGGTGGCGGCTGTACCTGTAGAGGCGGGGGGCACGGATGTTGCCGCCACCGCTAGGGAGCTCCCATCCGAGGACGTGTCGCTGTCGCTGCTCTCACCAGCGGTCCCCGTCGTGGTGCTCCCCTCGCCCTCCGGATCACTGGTGCCCTCGGTGTCTGTTCCTGGGCCCACCGGGGCCTTGTGTCCTGCAGCTCCCTCGTGCTCCGATGCCAAATCTCCTCCGCCTGATGATGCTAATGCACACATGCACAAGAAGATGAAGAGAAAGGGTGGGGGGAGAAAAAAGAAGACCAGGTTGAGTGCATGCAATGTCAACACCGTTGGCGGAGAGGACAGACACAGGAGCCTAATGCACTAAGCCGCGCATTCGGGGTACACTACTCAGTACTACTGACTAGGACAACAGGCCAAGAGACGTCAAACGCGCACATGGGAGATGCTGGACCTTCAATGGCTGTACTTGTCACCCTACAGAGGTGGGGGCCGGGGGCACAGGGCCATGCCTAAGGGAGAGGACTACACTACAGAAAGCGCCCTGGCCTAATGTCACCCACAGCCCTCCTCCCCCACCCAGACGCCTCCACTGCGCAGAAAGATAGGAGAATGTGCTGATACTCACCCCCTTGTGTCTGCTGTGATGTCTTAAAGCGCCCATCCAATTCTGGGTAGGCCACCGCCAGGATCCGGGACATCAGGGGGGTCATGGTGCGACTGGCACCCCTCCTAGGTTGGGAGGCCATCCCCAGCAGTGTTTCTGCGGTCTTCCTTGTTCCGCGGCGGATGTCCTCCCACCTCTTGCGGCAGTGGGTGCCCCGTCTGTTGTGGACCCCCAAGTTCCGGACTTCCTTGGCGATGGCACGCCAAATCTCGATCTTCTGATGGGCGCTGACCTATTTGACATGTACAGGGTGGAAAGGAGGAAATCATCAATGACCTGCATGTTAGATGTGATTGGCCCCCCCCACCAACTTTGCCATATGGCACATGCTCTCATCTGTCGGGCGTTGCACTCCTCATTCGCCCCCCACCCCACCAACTTACATCCACCCCAATCCACACAGGCATAGCCCATTCCATGTGCACCCGGTGTACTCACTTGTTGGTCTGGAGGACCGTAGAGTAGCGCATACTGGGGGAGGACCCCATCCACGAGCTTCTCCAACTCTTCAGACGTGAAGGCAGGGGCCCTTTCCCCAGTCGCAGCAGCCATTGTATCTTCCAGACCGAGGTCACAGCAGCACTTGCAGTATAGGTCCTCTCCTGTGGATGATCAGGTCTCGAGTGATTAAGCAGATAGAAAATGGCGGTCACGCCCGCGGCGGTGCGTACCGCGGCGGTGCGTACTGCGACCGCCGGCGCACATCGTCATTGGCTCCTGAAACCCATAGGCTTCAATGTTAACCAATGCGGCTTTGCGCCGCGGTCTTCGACCGCCTACCGCCACGGTGTGCCCCGCCAGCGCATTGACCTCACATCCCATTGTCCCACTTCACAGGTCAGGCAGCCGCCATTTCAAGGGCCTACATGGCTTAATTTTGACTGCGACACACAGGCCTAGGCCTTGCATTGCCACACATACACGCCTTTCAACCCATTGCCATTCTTTAACTGTGCAAGCTGTCTGTACGTACCTGTGGTTTGGCTGACTCTGTGCTCCATGTTGTCCTTCCTAGGCACCGTCCGCTGGGACTTGCGATGAGAAGGAGGAATCCTCGCGTGTACCGACCGCTGGTGGACCTGTTGACAATGGAAGAACGCCATATAATACTTCGATACAGACTTGACCGTGCCACTATCCATGACCTGTGTGCCCAGCTGGAGCCAGCCCTGATGTCCCCCATCCGCCAACCCACAGGGATTCCCCCTCTGGTGCAGGTTTTGTCAGTCCTCCATTTTTTGGCAAGTGGGTCATTCCAGACCACAGTGGCCATGTCATCTGGAATGTCTCAGCCTATGTTTTCAAAGATTTTGAGCAGAGTGTTGTCTGCCCTGATGAAACTCATGCGGAGCTACATCATTTTCCCAGAGGAGGGTGACTTGCCTACAGTGAAGGGTGATTTCTATGCCCTTGGACATATCCCCAACATCATTGGTGCCATTGATGGGACCCATGTGGCTTTGGTACCCCCAAAAGACGATGAGCAGGTGTACCGAAACAGAAAAAGTTATCATTCAATGAATGTCCAGGTGGTCTGTTTGGCTGACCAGTACATCTCCCATGTAAATGCCAAGTTCCCAGGGTCAGTGCATGACGCGTATGTGATGCGAAATAGCAGCATCCCCTATGTGATGGAGCAGCTACAGAGACAACGTGTGTGGCTAATAGGTGACTCTGGTTACCCCAACCTGCCTTGGCTACTGACCCCAGTAAGGAATCCCCGGACCAGGGCAGAGGAACGGTACAATGAGGCCCATGGGCGAACTAGGAGGATCATCGAAAGGACCTTTGGCCTCCTGAAGGCCAGGTTTAGGTGCCTGCATATGACTGGGGGATCCCTGATGTACTCACCAAAGAAGGTGTGCCACATCATCGTGGCCTGCTGTATGCTTCACAATCTGGCATTGCGACATCAGGTTCCTTTCCTGCAGGAGGATGGTGCAGATGGTGGTGTTGAAGCACCTGTGGAGCCTGCGGAGAGTGAAGAGGAGGAAGACTCAGAGGACGACACAGACAACAGGGACAGAGTAATAGAACAGTATTTCCAGTAGCACACAGGTAATAATCACCCATGCCATTTTACATTTCCTGAAAGCCTCCTGCATCTCAACTTTGTCGGTTTCCCCCCAGACCTATGAACATGATGTTTGATTTTCCCTTCCCTTTTCTGTGCTGTATGAGCCACTGCGTGACCTCTGCTTGGTTGGCCCATGGACTAATGCTAAGTTACCTCGGTATGTGTAATTCACAATGTTAACAATACGTAATTGATATGTAATGTGTCATACATTTGTAAATAAGACAGGCTGAGTCCTGATTGATTTCAGTGCAATGTGTGATTTATTATTAGTGCATAGATATTGGTACATGATTGTGAAACAGTGATGGGTGGGGGTGGAGTAATGTCCATGGCGGAGTCCAGTTCTCAGTCTCACAGGTGCATTGTCCATATGCCTGTGGCAGGATGGAGCAGGGGCAGTTCAAGGTTTGACAGGGTGGCAATGTGGGACAGTGGGAGGACTTCAGGGGGTATGTGATGCTGGCGGGGGACTTGACATCCTACTCTGTCGGTTTTTTTGATCTCAGGCTCCTTTTGCGGGGCGGTTGTTGTTCAGCAGGAGGTGGGGTTCTGGTGGGCTGTCGTTGTGGTGGGGCCTCCTGTCCACTAGCGCCGGCAGAGGTGGTAGGCTGTTCCTGTTCCTGGCTAGTGACAGGGGCCCTGTGTGATGCCACATGGTCCCGAAACGTGTCCTCTATGCGGTTCAGGGCCTGGACTATGCTCCCCATAGCGGTTGAGATGTTGCTGAGTTGGTCGCTGAACCCCATGTAGCGTTGCTCCTGCTGTGCCTGGATCTCCTGGAACCTGGCCAGTACCGTCGCCATCGTCTCTTGTGAGTGGTGGTAGGCAGCCATGATGGTGGCGAGGGCCTCTTGGAGAGTGGGTTCCCTGGGCCTCTCCTCCCCCCCCTGTCGCACAGCAGCCCTCCGAGTTGCCCTGTTTCCCTGGGCCTCTGTCCCCTGGACGGTGTGCCCACTCCCACTGCCCCCAGGTCCCTGTTGTTGTTGGGTTGGTGGGTTACCCTGGGGGCCCTGTAGTGGTAGACACACCGCTGCTTGACCTGTCCTAGATACAGAGGCATGGGCCCGCTGGGTGGGAGCTGTGCTGTTGTTCCCAGAGGGGGTTGGGTCTGCAGTGGCCTGTGTCTGGGTGAGGGGAACCGACTGCCCAGAGGTCCCCGATGGTCCGGGCTGGTCGTCAGGTTCCAGGTCGACAGAGCTGCTGTCATCACTAGGGGCCTGTTCCGGGGGTGGGATGGACATTTCTGGTCCCTCCTGACCGGTGTGTTGTCGTTCGGGTCCTGCATGGGGTAAGAGGGTATGGTTATTGTTTCTGTGTGTGCATTAGCTTGCGTTTTATGGGTGCCCTTGTCCCCCAGTGCTGGCATTCCCTTGGGGGAGGTGTTGTGAGGGTGTTTTGTGGGGGGGGGGGTGATGGGTATGTGCAGTGGTCATGCTTAGGTGATGGGTGTCCATAGTTTGGGGGTGGCATGCAGGGGTTGGTGTTGGGTGGGTTGTGCTGGGGAGACATTCTCAGTGAGGATGTGTGCTGGGGGGTTGGGGGTGAGGGTGGGGGTTAGCATGCTGGGGGGGGGGTGAAGTGGTTGACCTTGTACTTACCAGAGTCCATTCCTCCGTGTACTCCAGCGAGGCCATCAGGATGCAGGATGTTGAGTACCTCTTGCTCCCATGTTGTGAATTCGGGTGGAGTGGGTGGGGGTCCCCCGCCAGTCTTCTGCACTGCGATGTTGTGTCGCGAGACCATCGAGCGCACCTTCCCCCGTAGGTCGTTCCATCGTTTGCGGATGTCCTCTCGATTTCTGGGATGCTGTCCCACCGCGTTGACCCTGTCCACGATCCGCTGCCAGAGCTCCGCCTTCCTTGCTATGGTGGTGTGCTGGACCTGTGAGCCGAAGAGCTGGGGTTCCACTCTTATGATCTCCTCCACCATGACCCGGAGTTCTTGGTCCGAAAAGCGTGGGTGCCTTTGTGGTGCCATGGGGTGGTGTGTATGAGGTGTGGGGTGGTGTATGTGATGATGTGTGTTGGTGTGTGGTGCTTTGTGCTTCTATGTGGTGTGTGTGATGTTGCGGTGTGCCTCTGTGTGTCTGGCTCTCTATTCTCTGATGTGTCTCTCTCTCTCCTTCGTCTCTGGTTTTTGTTGGTAGGGGTTTGTGGGTGATGTGGGTGTGTGTTTTATATGGTATTGGATGTGTGGGAGTGGTGTGTGTATGTGTTTCAGGTGTGTGCCTTTCAAATTGTCCAATGTGGTAGGGGTTTGTAAAGGTGTGTGTATTTTGACCGCGGCGGTGTGTACCGCCAATGGAATACCGCGGTTGATTGACCGCCGCGTCGATTTGCGGGTCATAATGGGATGGGCGTATTTCTGTTGGCGTGGCGGTGGAGGTTTGGTCTTCTCCAGTTTACCGCTGGCCGCTGATGTGGCGGACTGCAGTGGAGGGCGGATTTTTCGGAGGTTTTGCAGTTGTGGGTCAGAATGTCCGTGGCGGCTGACCGCGGCGGTATTGTGGCGGCCTTCTGACCGGCGGTAAGCGGCTTTTACCGCCGAGGTCAGAATGACCCCCTTAGTTTTTTTAAGCCATGTCTTTGACCCTGCCCAACCTCACTGACCCCACCCCCATTACACTAAGGATCACTGTTCCCATTTTTTAGGTCGAGCGCGTATGCGATCTTGCCTGTTGTAATCTATCTGTGGGCTTTTAACCACGCCCATTACTATCACTCGTACATGGGCTTGGCTTTCAAAAATCCTTTGTTATCATTGGTAAATGCTTTACAATTGTCCCTCCTTGAGGCAGTTTTGTCATTGTCTTGGTCATTGACCTGGTTACATGGATAATTGCACGTCAGCCAATACGTTTGACTGCGAGTGAACTTCTTTCTCCTTTTGTGTCTCTCCTTAGTGCTCATGCTCATGGCGGCCGTGGCACTTTGAATTGTCTCGCTTATGTCAACTGTTTTACTTTTTATTTTCAATTTATTTGGCAGGAAAAGTCCAGTTAGGAATTTACAACGCTAATAGCTCTAACTCGAGCAAACACAAGATCCATTGCATTGCAAATGCTTGTTTTTAGTGCACTTCGAATGCCGTTTCTGGTACTTGCACCAATGAAACCATACACTGAAAAAACTTGTGGCGAGACAGCATAAACTACCAAAATTACTACCTTTAACTCTTTTAAATGTATTTTTTTTCTTTTATTTATCAAAATTGTAATAAACAGTACAAGTGACGAGAAAACATACTACTACTAAAATTACGGCCTTTCTTACATGCGTCACAAATACAGTTTTATCTCCTTTAAATTTCTATGTCTTTATTTATCCACATATTAATACACAGAACAGAAAGTGGGAGACTACAACATAAAAGAGTCATTAAAAAATAACAGTCTTGCCCGGTGGAGGCAAATCCTGCAATGCATGCATAAAATCTAATCCCTGAGCAGTTTTAAATATACTATAGTTATACCGGTTTAAACTAGGTTTCAGGATCCTGCCAAACACATTTGTGCTGAGAGCGCGACTACAGTGAAGGCAGCGTCTCCGAACTGGTCCAGACGAGGGATGGGGTTTCCTTGGCAACCGGAGCCCCATGCAGCTCCTTGGAGCGCTGTTGTTTGTGACAGCTTCTTTCATTTCATTGTACTTGGGGTTGTCGGCCCGAAGGAGGGGGGCCCTGCAGAACTAGTGCTGTTGAGTGTCCTCTGCCCTAAGCTGCCAGTAGGATGCGCCATGAGGGGCCTGTCCTCTCTGGGGTTCAGGGCTCTACTCATGCATTTCGAGAAATCCTGTTGTATGTGGCTGATAATGTGCCTGAGGGCCCAGGGACCAGAATATCAAATATCAGGAAAGCGATTATAAGTGAAACTATCAACTGTGTAAATGTTGAGTGAGAGAGAGAGATAATGAGACAGAAAGACAGAGAGAGGAGGAACACACATTCATTTGAAAAACGATGTCGAAAGCACACAATCTATGTGCTTTATTCCAGACAAGAACCTGATTCTGCAAAAAGACATCAACACTTTATAAACCCAAACACCAAGCCATACCACTCTGAGGAATCAAGTCTCTCAGCCCACCTGAAGACTTCAAAAGTGTAGGGTAATCAGAAGTCCTCTCAAGCTTCCACCGATGGAGCCCCCTACGGACAGGTATACCCAGAATTTATATGGTGCTTAAAGGGACATCATTGGGATGCAGCACAGCTGGTGCCCGGCGCCAGAAAACAGGACCACATTTCTCCTGCCTCTATCACTTTAAACTGGTTTCCTGGTAGGCAAGTCTGCCGGAAAAATGCGGTTGCATCCTTTTCACTATAATTATGGATCTGCCGCATTTGCCACATATCACAAACAATAAAGGTACACTGTTCCTAAAAAGAAAGGAAAAAGTCAGGGAGCAAACACTCAGGACATTTCTAGATTTTAGAACCAAGAGCCCTGACACATCCACTGGATGTCATGCTTCATCATAGGGCGAGCTCCTCGTCAGACTGGCGCTGTAATGTCTGACGGACCCCTCAAGGGGGCTCTTTGCCAGAGAGCTCAAAAACGATGTGCGGTGATGGAGCCCAGTAGGGAAAAGAGTAAGTCTGCTGAAAGAAGTAGCAGGATATGAAAAGAGAGGATAAAATTGACTCAAGAACCTCAAAAACATTTTTTTAATTAGAACACCAAGGGTCTTGGTCAAGATTAAAAACACAATGGAGTGGGAAGGAAACAAGGTACTGCCACTCTCACTAAAAAAGATAGCTAGACAGGGACACTCACCCTCTAGCTGAAAAATCAGGTCAACATGTTTCGCGCCTCAAAAAAGTCCGGATCACATGACGCTTCATCAGGTCCAAAAAACCGTAAAATCCTAAACTACAGTATTCGTCCTAAATGAAATCTAAAGGACACAAAGCAACTTAGATCACGTGTGCTACGGGGCTGAGAAACCTGAGTGGATGCACAACCCTCCTAACTAGGAGCCCAGGTCCCTTGGGAATGCTCAGGCCACTTGCTTGACGTCACTGAATTTTGATGAAACGTCCCCTGCCTGGAACCTACCCGGAGGCCGCAAACCCCGAAGCATTTGCCACATAATCTCTCATGTGATGCTTAATCTGCAGATTTTACCAACAAAATTTAGGTCCTAGCTAAAATGGATCAAAAGTTTATTTAAACATGGCAACGTGTTTTTGTGCTTCAGAAAGCTCGAGGTAAAGGTGACTGGCCATCTTTCAGTTGCTAAATGGTAATAATAGGGGGAAACCTTTTCATAGGCAGTGTTGTCGTGTAAAAATGACAAACTAATGAAGTAATGCTATCTGAAAAAGAGCTGCATTAGCCGCGTAATTTTCCTTTTCTTGACGCATAATTTAGTGAACCCTGCTGCATACATTTTCCAGCGGCCCTGCTTACAGACCACAAGTTTATTCATGCTGGTATGCTACAGCCCCTACCGGGGAAGTCACAAACCACCCAGCACACAAACTAGTCCTTGCAGCTGACTCCTGTCCACCCTGAAGCTCCCCCCTCTAGAGACTCCTAACTTTGAAGAAATACAAAATTCTGAAACAACACTTCCCTGGAGGTTCTTGGGACATGGGGAGCTCTGTCCACCAGGTATGGCAAGTGACCCCTTCTATGTCCCCTTTAACAACGCACCTAAAGGGAGGGAGGAAGAGAGAGAGAGAGACCAACAGAGTGAGAAAGATAACGCCAGGGAGTTAGAGAGAGCGGAAGAGAGCAAAAGAGAGAGAGAAAAAAAAGAGAGATAAATAGGAAGGACTAAGAGAGAGAGAGACGGAAGAGACGGGGAAAAAGCGACAGAAAGAATAAAGGGAAAGGGACAATGCAAGAGAAAGAAAGACAAACAGAAAGAGAGCAGGAGAGAAATGCAGAGAGTGACAGCGGAAGAGAGAAGTGAAGAGACAGAACAAGAGGGCTTAGTTTAAGTAACTGCTGGGCGAGTGGCTCCCGCAGCTGCTCGGTGACCTCTAGAACTGGTCAAGGTTGGGGGGATGTCGGCAGATGCTTGGTGAGCCCAGGGGACCCCACAGCAAGTATTCCCTTGGGATGCCAGAGGCCGCGAGGACCTCACAGGCAGCACTGATGGGGAGATACTGCTGGGAACTGCTAGAAAGATCCTGATGAAAGGTTTAGCTGTATGAGGGAAGGTAGAGAGTATGTGTGGATACATATGGGGTTTGAGTACATATGATGAGTGAAAAAGACGCTGCTACCCTCAAGCTGTTGTGTATTCACGATTTTTTTACTTCCTCGTTCTGCACCCTTCCTCTTGGTCCAGACCTAAAATTGCAAAGCATGCATTATACAAATGTTAATGCCTGCACGAGTGGGCAGAAATAGTTATGTTTTATGGAGGCGCCTAAAACCAAGTGTAGTAAATGACTTTTGCAACCTCAGCCAAAATGAAATTTTGCTGTTTGGGCGCTCCATCTGCCTTGAATAGCCCTAATGTAGCCAGCAGCCTCCAGTGGGCTTTATGTGGCAGCGAGCCTGCTCAGGGCTCCAGGTGGAACAGCGTTTAAGGAACAGTGTTGAAACATTTCAGAGTTGTTTTGGGGAAGTGTGGTACACAGTAATCATTCTAATGATACATTGTGTTCTTTTGGCGCAGATTCGGGGTGCCTCCCTTTCAATATTTCAGCGTTGTTTACACCCTTTTCTTTGCTGACAATAAACACACTTTGGTTTATTTAACCATTTTATCGGCTGAAAATGATAATAATATGTTTCTCCTTTTCCAGTGCTTTCACTCCGAAACACTTTGCAGCTAAGCTTTCTTTGCAACAATTATTATTCAATGTGGAAAAATTGAAGGTTTTTGAATGTTTATTTGTTAATGTAGTTCTTGAATAGATTTTTTTCAAGACAAATGAGTCATGACATTCTTATGCTGATACAAATGTAATTTCTTTTTTTTTAAGACACGTTCGTCAGTCTAGTAAAATAGAGAGCCCCCTCTTAATATATAGCAGCTGCGTGCACATTCAATTAAAGAGTATCTAAAATATGTCTTTATTAAATGTTCTAAACTATAGGTTATGTTTCTTTTCCATCAGATGTAAGGTTTACTGCTGTCACCCTTTGCTGAAGTCTGAAGCTTAATATCTTTATATTTCAAACTTGCATTTCTACTAAACACCCACTGCGGTTACTTCTTTTGTTTTAGGGTGCAATGTGAAACTCTATCAGGCTACAGGAAGAGGGGGTTGGGACTGCAAAAATGAACAACTTCTAACTTGCATAATTCGAAAAAGAAACAATGACTATGCATAATGAGAAGCTGGAGACGATTAAGGGTCGGGGAGGGACACGAGGCCTTGGAGGCAGCCACTGAGCAATGGTTCTGGAACAATTTTCAAAGTGGTCAGAGAAATCTTCAGAGGCGGATGACACCTTCTAATGCTACAAAGAGTTGTAATTAAAAAAGTGTGTTGTTTTCCTTGTGTACTTTTAAGTAAAGTCCATGTGTTCGCATTTGTTTTTACACTACTGGAAATCTTCTTAAATAGGAAACGTACGACCTGTGTACTTCCCATGCTGGTCAAATCGTTTCAAACGTTTGTATCTTAGCAAAACTTTTTTAAAATTAGTCTGGCTTGATAGGGCAGCTGTTGCCAGACAACTATATGAAAATCACTAGAGAGGGGCTTTGCCTCCATCCACCTTTTGAAAGCCAGGAGCATATGTTTTGATTAGACAGAAGTTGTGTGCTTCCACAAAAAAGTGCTTGCCCTCCATCCAGCTGTGATTAGTTTGTTTATTTATCCAGCTGCATGAATGTGAACGTTAAGGGGCACATATATGACTTTGAAATGCTATTAAAAGTCTTAGATAACTAAATAATGTATGTTGCTTTTGTCTTGCAGGAGCACAGATGCGAGGAGGGCAGTCATTAACCTACATGGATTTTTTTGGTCTGGTTTGACAGTGCATCACCTATACCAGTGTTATTCTACATTCTTTGCTTCCACACGAATACATATATATTCCCATGCTATTTACTTGTAAGGCAGCATATACCCACACAACATTCCTTTAAGGCTAAACCTATTGACATTGCCAGTGCTTGTTTAATTTTCTGAACTAAACATGTGTCTATAATGCCACTTTATACGAGGCTACAAGGCCCACACTTTTTGTTTTGCAGTATTATCCAGCGCCAACTTGGACAAAGGACATTTGAGTACTTTACATGAGTACCATATTACATCAAAGAAGGTCAGATTTCTTGTTAGCACGTTAGGTGCGGGCGTCGGTGAGGGTCACGACCAGTGGCCGACACCAGGGAGGGGGTTAAAAAATCCTCGGGTGCATTTTCTTTTTTTTAAACCCCTGGGAGACATGGAAGATCTTCCGTGTCTCCCCTGGACCCGCCCCTCTGTGACGTCAGCGCGCCGCGAGCTGCGCTGACGTCACAGTGTTGTTTTCTCAAGCGGAGCAAGAAGTGGCCTTAAGGCCGCTTCCTGCTCCGATGGGGAAAACGGCCCCAAACGGCCTTCCTGACGCTCAGGAGGGCCTCGTTTGAAAGGGGAGACTCTCCCCTTTCACGCGAGGCCTTCCTGAATGTGTTTCCTGGCCCTCGATCGCAGCACTGCTGCGACTGAGGGCCAGGAAACACCACTAGACACCAGGGATTTCACTTGGGGGTTCGGCCCCCTCAGAAAATGGAAAAGGTAGGTGTCCCTTGGGGTGGCGCGATCACGCTCCATCGCCACCCACCCCTCCCCAAGCCAATATATATAGATCGCTTTTGTCAATGCATGTGTTTTCTCCATCGGAGCAAGAAGTTGTCTTAAGGCCGCTTCCTGCTCCGATGGGGAAAACTGCCCCAAACTGCCTTCCTGACGTTCGGGAGGGCCTTGTATGAAAGGGGAGACTCCCCTTTCACACAAGGCCTTTCTGATTGTGTTTCCTGGCCCTAGATCGCAGAGGGCCAGGAAACACCACTAGACACCTGGGATTTCACTTGGGGGGGGTCGGCCCTCTCGGAAAATGGAAAAGGTAGGTGTCCCCTGGGGGGGCGCGATCACACTCCATCGCCCCACACCCCTCCGCACCCCCCCCGGGCTAAATTAAAAAAAATAAAGAAATAAAGAAATTGACAGGGGGTCGCCGTGGGCAGGGTGACCTCCTGTGGGGGCAATACTTTTTTTTAGTAGTTGTAGGGTTTCCCTGGGGGTCATTTTGGACCCCAAGGAAACCATACAACAACTAAAAAAGATATAGATCTATATATACATAGATATATCTATCTACATGGATATATCTAAAGATAGATCTATACACATATAGATCTATCTATAGATATATCCATGTAGATAGATATAGCTATCTATGTAGATAGATATATCTATATAGAGATAGATCTATATATATATATATATATATATGTATATATATATGTATATATATATATATATAGATCACTTTTGTCAATGCATGTGTGATTTCACTGGGGGCTGTGATCGGCCCCCAGGAAAACCAGACCCACATATAAAAGTGATTTCTCTCTCTCTCTCTCTCTCTCTCTCTCTCTATATATATATATATATATATATAATCATATATATATATCATATATATGTATGTATATATATATATATATATATATATATATATATATATATATATATGTATATATATTTGCCTCCAGTTGTCTTGCAGTTGCAGCTTGCGTCTTCACAGCAATGCACATACTTCAACTGACGCATTTCAACTGTAGCTTTTAGGCAGCAATAAAAAAGTCAAGTAAGTCTTGTAATTATGTTTCTGCTACAAAAGGATCAGACTTTTGTCTAGTGGCAGTTTTAGGGGGTCATTCTGACCCCCGCCGGCGGCGGTAGCCGCCGGCCTGTCTGGGACCGCCAGGAGACCGTCCCGCGGTCAGAAGTCCGCGGCGGTCATTCTGGGTTTCCCACTGGGCTGGCGGGCGACCGCCAAAAGGCCGCCCGCCAGCCCAGTGGGAAACACCCTTCCACGAGGAAGCCGGCTCCGAATGGAGCCGGCGGAGTGGAAGGTGTGCGACGGGTGCAGTGGCACCCGTCGCGAATTTCAGTGTCTGCAAAGCAGACACTGAAATTCAAAGTGGGGCCCTCTTACGGGGGCCCCTGCAGTGCCCATGCCATTGGCATGGGCACTGCAGGGGCCCCCAGGGGCCCCACGACACCCCTCACCGCCATCCTGTTCCTGGCGGTCGGAACCGCCAGGAACAGGATGGCGGTGAGGGGTCAGAATCCCCCATGGCGGCGCAGCAAGCTGCGCCGCCATGGGGGATTCCCAGGGCAGCGGAAAACCAGTGGAAAACCGGCGGGACACCGCCGGTTTTCCTGTTCTGACCGCGGCCAAACCGCCGCTGTCAGAATGCCCTGCGGGGCACCGCCAGCCTGTTGGCGGTGCTCCCGCCGACCCCGGCCCCGGCGGTCGGAATGACCCCCTTAGTGTCATAAAGAAGCCCAGAAGGTTTATGTGACTACTGCAAAGAGCAAATCTGTATTTTATGTAAATAGCTGAGTACATTAGCAAAGTAAGTCATTACCTGCGCTATAATACAAATGAAATGTATGTGCGGGGTGGCTATGGAGAGATGAAGAGCACGTTTGCTGGGTGGTAATGAGGGAATCCGAGGAGGAGGACATGGAAGTGGGAGCACCAATAATGATTGTTGGACTGGGCGCAGGAGGTGCTAAAGACTGTGACGATTGGTATGTGACAAGGTGTTTGAGTGTCTTGAAAGAACGTGCTGATTGAGGGAAGAAGCGCAGGTACTGTTGCACGTATCACACACACACACCAGCAATTTTGTGACTGTCTACGTAGGCTAGTGTTTTAGAGCAACAGTTTAGCCAAAAGCAGAGATGGCATCTTGATGGATACTGCTGCTGACGCCATCACTCAGGTTATAGAGGACAGCTCTGACATAGGATCAGAGACTGAGACAGCAGATACTGAGACACCATCTGAGGGATGGGACAATGGCGCAGACTCAGAGTGATTTTTCAGTCAGAGGAGTCCCATTCGATAACTCCTCTTCCAGTAAATTATGAGGGAGGTGATGAGGACAGTCCTGCTGTCCCTTCGCAAGCACAGTCTGTGCAACGGGGCAATAGTGGGCTAGCCCAACCCAGAGAACAGGTGTATGCGGCGGCAAGTACAGAGAGAGAGTGCTCTCTTGGGAGCTCCCCAATTTAGTTAAGCCCCAAATTCCACCGCCCAAATCGTATTGTGGAGACATCAAAATTATCTATCACAAAACAAACTGGTTTTGTAAGGCAGGCACCTGTGTTTTTGGTCCTGGGTTCGGCGGCCATATAGGGAAACATACTAAACCCAAACATTTCTGGAAACTAGACATCCGGGGGAGTCCACAGAGGTGTGACTTGTGTGGATTCCCCAAAGTGTTCTTACCCAGAATACCCTGCAAAGCTGAAATGTTGAATAAAAACTCTATTTTTCTTGCATTTCTGTCACACAAACTATAGGAATGAGCTGGGATCCACAAAATTCCTACCACCCAGTGATTCGTAAAATGTCCTGATAAAAACACTACCCCACTTGAGTGCCTGTACCTAGTGCTTGCGTCAGGAATGGAGCACCCCAGTGTCAACAGTTGCCTCATGTAAGGACCAACATTGACCGTTGTGTGATCTATTCCTGTTGCGGGCACTAGGCCTACCCATACAAGTGAGGTACCATTTTTATTGGGAGACTTGGGGGAATGCTGGGTGGAAGGAAATTTGTGGCTCCTCTCAGATTCCAGAACTTTCTATCACCGAAATGTGAGGAAAAAGTATTTTTTTCCCAAATATTGAGGTTTGCAAAGGATTCTGGGTATCCGACCTGGTGAGAGCCCCACAAGGCACCCCATCTTGGATTCCCCTAGGTGTCTAGTTTTAAAAAATGCACAGGTTGTGTAGGTTTCCCTACGTGCCAGCTGAGCTAGAGGCCAAAATCCACAGATAGGCACTTTGCAAAAAACAGCTCTGTTTGTTTTAGGAAAATGTGATGTGCCCACATTGTGTTTTGTGGCATTTCCTTTCGCAGGCGCTAGGCCTACCCACACAAATGAAGTACCATTTTTATCGGGAGATTTGGGGGAACGCTGGGTGGAAGGAAATTTGTGGCTCCTCTCAGATTCCAGAACTTTCTGTCACCGAAATATGAGGAAAAGTGTTTTTTTGGCCATATTTTGAGGTTTGCAAAGGATTCTGGGTAACAGAACCTGGTGAGGGCCCCACAGGTCAGCGCATCCTGGATTTCCCTAGGTGTCTAGTTTAAAAAAATTAGCAGGTTTGGTAGGTTTCCCTTGGTGCCCGCTGAGCTAGAGGCCAAAATCTACAGCACTTTGCAAAAAACACATCAGATTTCAATGTAAAAATGTGATGTGTCCATATTGCCTTTCCTGTCACGAGCATTAGGCCTACCGACGCAAGTGAGGTAACATTTTTATCGGGAGACTTGGGGGAACACAGAATAGCACAACAAGTGTTATTGTCCCTTGTCTTTCTCTACATTTTTTCCTTCCAAATGTAAGACAGTGTGTAAAAAAGATGCCTATTTGATAAATGGCCTGTAATTCACATACTAGTATGGGCACCCTGGAATTCAGAGATGAGCAAATAACCACTGCTTCTCAACACCTTATCCTATGCCCATGTTGGAAATACAAAGTTTTTCTTGATACCTATATTTCACTCTTTATATTTCAGCAAATGAATTGCTGTATACCCGGTATAGAATGAAAACCCATTGCAAGGTGCAGCTCATTTATTGACGCTGGGTACCTAGGGATCTTGATGAACCTACAAGCCCTATATATCCCTGCAACCAGAAGAGTCCATCAACTGCAACGGTATATTGCTTTAAAAAACCTGACATTGCAGGAAACCGTTACAGAGTAAAACGTGGAGAAAAATGGCTGTTTTTTCCAGCTCAATTTCAATATTGTTTTATTTCAGCTGTTATTTTCAGTAGGAAAACCTTGTAGCCTCTACAAAAATGACTCCTTGCTGAATTCAGAATTTTGTCTACTTTTCAGAGATGCTTAGCTTTCCGGGATTCAGTATTGGTTTCACATCCATTCCTGTCACTAACTGCAAGGAGGCTGAAAGCACCAAAAATAGTAAAAATGAAGGGCCATATTTATACTTTTTGACGCAAAACTGCGCTAACGCAGTTTTGCGCCAAAAAAATTAGCGCCGGCTAACGCCATTCTGAAGCACCATGCGGGCGCCGTATTTATTGAATGGCGTTAGCCGACCGGCGCTGCCTGGTGTGCGTGAAAAAAAACCACGTACACCAGGCAGCGCCGGCGTAGGGAAAAATGGCGTTTGGGCGTCCAAAAATGGGGCAAGTCAGGCTGAGGCAAAAAAATCGTCTTAACCCGATTTGCGCCATTTTTTTTTGGCACCCAGACGCCATTAACATGACTCCTGTCTTAGCAAAGACAGGAGTCATGCCCCCTTGCCCAATGGCCATGCCCAGGGGACTTCTGTCCCCTGGGCATGGTCATTGGGCATAGTGGCATGTAGGGGGGCACAAATCAGGCCCCCCTATGCCACAATTTGTTTTAAAAAAAAATACTTACCACAACTTACCTTTTCTTCCCTGGGATGGGTCCCTCCATCCTTGGGTGTCCTCCTGGGGTGGGCAAGGGTGGCAGGGGGTGTCCCTGGGGGCTTGGGAGGGCACCTCTGGGCTCATTCTGAGCCCACAGGTCCCTTAACGCCTGCCGTGACCCAGGCGCTAAAATCCGGCGCAAATGCGGGTTTTTTAGTCCCGCCCACTCCCGGGCGTCATTTTTGCCCGGGAGTATAAATCCGACGCAATAGCATCGGAGTCATTTTTTAAGACGGGAACGCCTACCTTGCATATCATTTACGCAAGGAATGTGTTCACGCAAAAAAATGACGGTAACTCCATGAACTTTGGCGCTAGACGCGTCTAACGCCAAAGTATAAATATGGAGTTAGTTTTGCGTCGAATTTGCGTCGAAAAAAACGAAGTAAATTCGGCGCAAATGGAGTATAAATATGCCCCGAAGTATGTCCCAGTAAAATGCCAAAATTGTGTTGAAAAATTTGGTTTGCTGATTCAAGTCTGCCTGTTCCTGAAAGCTGGGAAGATGGTGATTTTAGCACCACAAACCCATTGTTGATTTTCAGGGAAAAAACCACAAGCCTTCTTCGGGAGCCCTTTTTTCCCATTTAAAAAAACAATTACAAAAAAATGTAGCTGTATTTTGGCTAATTCCTTGGTCTCCTCCAGGGAAACCCACAAACTCTGGGTACCTGTAGAATCCCTAGGATGTTGGAAAAAAGGACGCAAATTTGGCGTGGATAGCTTATGTGGACAAAAAGTTATGAAGGCCTAAGTGCAAACTACCCCAAATAGCCAAAAAAGGGCTCAGCACTGGGGTGGGGGGGGTACGCCCAGCAGCTAAGAGGTTAATATTCAGTTTACATATAATAATGGGTGTCATCAAAACAACACAAGAAAACTTGAGAACTCAGCAGGACACAAGGCAACAGACAGAACATAAACACAGACCTGCCAACTCACACGGTGCCACCCTGTGTCACACGATTTCAGCTCCCTTCACAAGGTCACACGGTGAGGAGATGAAATCACACAGTGGCAGGGAAAACAAGTCGAAAACCACTGTAAACAGTAGGTTGCCAGCTCCTTTTAGAGACTGTAAGCAGCTGATGTTCCAAAAAGGTGTGAAAACATCCCATTGCATCGATGACAGCCTCAAACACCCTGTTTTTCTTTTTTTCGGGGGGTGAGGGGCTTGGTAACGGGCAGTGTACCTCTTGGCTCTTGGAGCCTGGAGCTGTCCCCTCTAAGGCCCTGCCCCCTCCTCACACAGTGAAAATATTTAGTAAATTGGCAGATATGCAAACATGCCTACAGGAAGACTGCAGTGTAAGTGGACCTTTTAAGTTCTGCAAAAAATACTATAGCAAAGCAGAAAAAACACAAGGCATTTGGATTTATTAGCTCTTAAGTGATGAACAAATAACAGCTATCAATGCGTGGATGTTAATATTCAGTCAGATATGTTCATAGTGCAGTGGGTGAATGAACAGGACAAATAGCGCTTGTTTGTGGGAGGGGAGATGAGTGACTCAGACCTTGTCTGTGTGAGTCATATGATGCGCTTGCGTAGGGGAGTTGCGGTCAACGTACTGCCCTCAAGAAGGCGCTATACTGTGACAGAAAACACAGGGTTTGCATGTGGTATTCAGGTACGTAATTCCCGGATGCATTTTATTTTATAAAAACAGATTGAAAAAAAACAAAAAACCTCCCTTTGGGGTAACTTCTTAGTACTCACTGCCGTGAGATGAATAAATGTGTTGGGCATTTTATTAAACAAGATATATACCTTATATACACTAACGTTAACTGAATAAAAGATTAACACTCAGTTAAGAAGTGATCAATAGTGGTGAACTGTTAATAGGACAAGCCAACTAAAGAAAAGGAAAGCATCATTTGCAAAGACTGCTAGAAAAAAGTGACCGGTCCATCGGGCGGCAGCCATGATGCCCATATGAGTAGCAATACATGTCAGAAGTGGAGGGAGTCGTTGACTACCAACTATGCTCTCAAACTTTCTTGAGGGGCATGGGAGGAAATGTTAAGAAGACAGTGGATAGCAAATGTGCGTTTTGGGAGTTTGGATGAAGAGGGTGGGAGACAGATGGGAACAGTCACCATTGGAGTATTTCAATTCTGGCTCATAAACCAATCAATTACAGTGCTCAGTCAGACTCTCTTTCTCAAAAGGCCTGTTCTTTTAAAAGCGATGTAAATGATCTCAAATCGAACAAGCATTTGCAATGCAGCGGGTCTCGCATTACGCCGAGTTAGAGCTGTTAGCGTTGTAAACTCCTAACCGGACTTTTCTTGCCACATTAAATGAAAAAAAAAAAACAAGTGCGATTGCACTGTGTAAAACACAGCGCGATCGCGCTGCGAAATAAAGACAAAAAGTAGTCCAGAAACCATACGGAAAACATGGAGCCTCGTATGTTTCCAGTAGTTTACCGGTGCTCTCGAGTCAGGCTAAACAACAGAAAAGGGATGACATAGGTGCGCCTTTCACGAATGAAAACAAGCGGATTTAAAAAGGCAAGCCCACGAACTAATGAAAGTGACTGACGTAACATAGGAGTGGTTAAAATCCCCCTAAAGAGAGATTAGAAGAGGGATGGAGCACTTTGCGCTCGCGCTTAAAAATGGCAACCAAATATTTAGGGCACAAAAACCTTGTCCGTACTCCGGAGGCAACCATTTTTAGAGCAAGTGGGTTCAGAGTAACGGGGTCAGTCAAACCTTCGTAGACTTTCCGCCAGAGTGGTGAAGACTAAGGTAAAACACTGTCCAATCTGGTGTAGCACTGTTGTTGCAGCTCCCTTCAAAGCACTGCATGTGGGCAGGCATCATGGTTAAATTGCCAGATTGGCAAGTATTTTTTATTGAAAAAATAAACTCACAAAGTGGGACTATGTTTTCTCTAAACAATAAAATAATTGGCCCTAAGGGTAATGGAGTTTGCTATGGGGCGACATTGTGTATTTGTTTTCCCCGGGTCCGCTATGATTCAAAGGTGATACGAGTAGAAAAATGAGCAACAAGTGCCCCTGCATAAATAGAGAGGGACAGCAAACACTAGGTCCTGATGGGCTAATGGTGGACTAGCCACCAGGTAAAATATTTCGGGCAGTAGAGCAAGCTAGGATGGTGCCACCAGAAACACAATGCTTACTTCGACTCAAAGTAGAGCGGGAGAACTATGAGTTTGGCAGGACACAAGCATCACCACTCGATGGTGGTCCTCCCACTCCAGCAATCACTAAATGACTCCCAGGACACACATTTTGTTTCACAGTTCCCAGAAATATCATGTTCTCTGGAGATCTGAAAGTAAACTGATGGGGCAGAAGAAAGGTTAGGGAAGAGAAGGCTTTTGTCAACAGTCTTACTTGATTTTCTCATGAAAGCTGCATGGACCTCTGGGGGCTAAAGCATGTAAATCTCTAGGTATGTGAGTTTGTCATAGAGATGCAGAGGCGGGACAGTGATGAGGTCACTGGGCACAGGTTTGATGATAATTATTTTGTCCAAAAGTAGGAGGCCTTTAACTTGTGTCTATCTGACTTTTCGCATTTGCAGGGTAATAATCTCAGAGCAGAAACAATGCCAGCAGAATAGTGAGTGTTAACCAGCATCTAGTTGCTGAAACATGCGCCAGGATACTAAAAAAGAGAGAAGGGGACCAAAAGCTGATGTTTTGGATCAGAGCATATGAGAAACAAATCCTATCTTGGGATACCAAGTCTGGAGCACACAAAAAAGCCATACCACACTTAGAGCCTCATTACGAGACTGGCGGTCTTCAGACCGCTAGCCCCGCGGTGGCGGTCAGGACTGCTGCTGCGGCAGTCCGACTGCCACATAATGACCCTGGTGGTTAGTCCGCCAGGGTTCCACCAGCACCATTGGGATTTATGGTCCCGACGGTCCGGCATTGGTGGAGATCGTAATCTGCCGGGGCAGCTCTGCCCTGTTGATTACAACCTCCTTCTCTGCCAGCCTTTCTATGGCGGTGAAACCGCCATGAACAGGCTGGCAGACAATAGGTGCAGGGGGCCACAGGGAGGTCCCGCACTGCCCATGCACTTGGCATGGGCAGTATAGGGGTCTCTCTGCCCAGCACCATCACAATATTCACTGTCTGCTGTGCAGAGAGTGAACCTTGCGAGGGTGCTGGTGCACCGTGCAGGCGACAGCATTGCCGCTGGCTTGATTATGAGCCGCAGACAATGCTGCTCCCTGTTTCCCGCTAGGCCAGCGGGTGGGAACCAAGGTTTCTGCCTGCCGGCCTAGCGGGAAACACCTAATAAATCCGGTAGAGTGGTCGCCACTACGGCGGTGGCCACCTGTTGGGAGTTTGACGGATGGGCGCCTCCGTCCGTCAAACTCGTAATGAGGGCCTCAGTGTTCTGCAAAAGGGCAGGGTAAGTTGATATTTCTGTGGGCGTGGAAGCAGCCAAGAATGGAGAGATTGGTGGCCAACAACAGTATGCAGCTGTGACACAGATGCAAAAACCAGTGTTGAAGGTGCATGACGAGACCCGTATCAAGTCATTTATAGGCAGAAGACTAAACTATAAGAACCCATGGTCCTGCTGTTTGTACATGGCCATACTAGCCCTGGATTTGAGCAACATCTGGGATAGCAAGCCACCAAGACTGACCTAAAAACTGCAATCAAATCTCAAATGACTTTGCTAAGTCGAGCTAAAGACATGTTGGAGTTATCCAAAAGAAAATTTTCCTCTTTAATCATGGGATCCTGTAATACTTTGGTTGTTCAATATTACCTATTCGAGCAGGTGTACAAATCAACGAGTAAGAAAATAATTAGAATGAGATTTCTGCTCTTTCCAATAAAAGTATTCAGATCAACTTGGCACTCAGAAGCTCTTATAGATCTGAGGTGCAGGATTTACAAGTATAAACAGAAGTCTCTTGTCCACCTTCAATACTGCTGCCCAGTGGTGCAGTCTGAACAACGCATTTATATGACGTAAATTAAGCTTACAAAACTGACAGGCTGTAATGTGGTACTGGGACATTGCCTAAACACCAAAACTAAATTTGATCTTTGTCCCAGTGCAAAATGTTTGCAATCTGTTTTTAATTTTTTTTTAATTAACAACCCAGGTTAAAGTTGGTATCTTTTAATTGTTAATAATTATTGTTTGTACTTGTTGTACTACAGTGCCATTCTATTTAATGGACACATTTTTTCAGTTTTTAAATAATTAATTACAATACATTTATGGCTGAATGACTGACCATATTGGGGACGGCGAAGGTATGAAGCCGACCCTTGATTTTAGGATGACGACAAGAACCGACTGGGCAATATAACCGGGAAGGAAATATTCACTCATGACACCGCAATGGAGCAGCCCTCTAAGCCTTAGGTGACCCCGGAACTGCAACCCACTGGACTGGAAAGGTGGGACTGGGTAGCTTTATTGGGAGTGGGACCAAAAATGTGGTGTTTAAAAAAACACACCCTCTTCAAACGAAGCCCATCCAGTGGAAGGGTAGGTGATGCCTCAGGTCCCACAAAAGGTTTGGGGAAAATAACCAAACACTGGTCTCCCAGGAGTTCAGTGGAACTGGAACTAAGGATGTGGAATGTGCGTCAGAACCGCATAAACCTTGAATTTGCTCCGTCACAACAGTGATGGATATCCCACCTGCCGAAATCTAAATCCCATTATATCCAATGGAATTTAGATCTCATCCGACAGGATAACTCGTCCACCAATATGCAAATCAGGGCCTGGGTTGGAGAATGAACATAGAAGGGGACACTCAGATGATTTTCTTCAGACAGCATTTCTTGTGTTTTACAAGACAGCTTGCCACATACCTCCTACGCCTTAAGTGAGGTGAAATTCCTGGCTAGCACCAGCACTCATGCAGGAGTCACTTTATAGACAGCATTGAGGGAAAGAGGGAAAGGCTAGAGAGGGAGATGCAACCATTCAGGGGACCCTGATGCATGACTTCTCTTGTCTCAAGCAAAGGAATGTGACTCCCTCAAAGTGATAGATGATTGAGCCAGCCAAGATTTCTGGAAACAATTAATGGAAACAAAAGTCCCTAGAAAATTAAGCAATAGACTATAGCAATGAAGTCATAGATTTTGAACAATAGGAATGTCTTTGGGAGGTATTCCTTTTTCCTATCTGTCTCTTCTTCCATCTTTCTTCCTTTTCTACCTTTCCCTCTCCTATTCCAGCCCAAAAATCTGAAGATGAAAAATAAATCCCGGTCCTCAAAAATGAGTGTTGTGCCCAGCACCCGCAACCACCGGCACAAATGAAGCAAAAATCTGAGATTCACTCTAGAGAATCCAATATGTCATTTAATACATCATGGCAAAGTTCTATATTCCCTCTGCACTTCAAATGAAAAAACACTTAAAGCCGCCCCGTACAAGGGCCAGACCATTCATCTGGTTCCGTCTAAAAACTGAACTTCCCCACCTTCATCCATATACGGCGCTCACTTGCTTCATAGCTTGGTTGCACTCTACAGGTATTCTAAAGACACACAGGGGGTCATTCTGACCCTGGCGGTAATTACCGCCATGGCGGAGGTCGGCGGTAGCACCGCCAACAGGCTGGCGGTGCACCGCTGGGCATTCTGACCGCGGCGGTTCAGCCGCGGCCAGAAACGGAAAGTCGGCGGTTCCCGCTGCCCTTGAGAATCCTCCATGGTGGCGGAGCGCGCTCCGCCGCCATGGGGATTCTGACACCCCCTACCGCCATCCGGTTCCTGGCGGTTCTCCCGCCAGGAACAGGATGGCGGTAGGGGGTGCCGCGGGGCCCCCGTAAGAGGGCCCCACGAAGAATTTCAGTGTCTGCTTTGCAGGCACTGAAATTCGCGACGGGTGCAACTGCACCCGTCGCACCTTCCCACTCCGCCGGCTCCATTCTGAGCCGGCGTCCTCGTGGGAAGGGTGTTTCCCGCTGGGCTGGCGGGCGGACTTTCGGCGGTCGCCCGCCGGCCCAGTGGGAAAGCCAGAATGACCGCTGCGGTCTTTTGACCGCGGAGCGGTCTTTCGGTGGGAACCGCTTGGCGGGCGGCGACCGCCGTCCGCCGCGGTCAGAATGACCCCCACAGTGTGGGCCATCACCACATGCCGCTTACAACATGATGCCCGGGCTCACAGATGTGACATGAATTTGACTGGACATGTGCCAAAGGCTGTCAGCATTGCAGGCAGAACAAGCAGGCAGCTTACGACAACGCAGCGGATTACGCTGATGAGTCACGTCAACAGCGGTGTTACATAACATTATATAACTAGCAGATTTTACCATGTAGGCAAGTGGAAGGATTGCTTCTTAGAATTGATATACTAGTGTCTGACAGCATTTTCTTTTAAATATTATATACCGTAAATATATACAGCAGGGTTTTTTTAAATAAATATATAAATACAGGCGCCAAACAACCATACAATACTCACATTTACAGGAAGTCCCTACAGTTTTCTCGTACTGGCATATTATTCATGCCAATAAATGAAGTAAAATACTAGACTTTTTTAAATTTAATTCCATGTAACCATTTCTTCTTACAAACACGTTATTGAGAATTTGAAAAAATGCATGGACTAAATTTTGAATCCTTTGTTTCACCACAAGATTGTAGTGATTCCAATTTAGCTTTAATGAGGAGTTTAGCTGAGCCTTTGGATTGCATGCCTTTGCCCCCGTCACCTAGTGACTTTTAACCTAGTTAGCTTGCTATGTCTTAGTCCATTTATTTTATTTCTTTTAAGATGGCTGCCATTGTTTATAGTTATAAATATGTTATGATTTGCATTATTAGTGCCACTCTGTGAAGGCGTCTGTATCAGTGTCATGATCAAGTGATGTACGTAGGTATTCACATCATGTCCCTTTCTAACTTACGTGTGATAGGAACATAATGTACACTTGCTGGGGATTGTTTATATAATTGCCGCCATAAGTCTGCCTCCTTATCAATTGTTTGGGAACATACCTGTCAAGGGTCCTACATGATCTGTATAAATACATCTCACACGGACAAGGTTAAAAGAGGGGTTCCTTCCAGATGCCATCTAAGCCATCTATGCTGTACGTCACCTTGATGCAGAACTCAGCCTTCATGTCACCATGGAGTCTTACCTAGAGACCTAATTCCAAGGGAACGAGGGCTGGGGGCGCGTCTCATGGTCATGGTGCTGGCAGAGTAGGTTTATCATACCTAGCTCTCTTTAGGTTAGGGATTAGATTCTCCATGCTATGGTTTTTACACTCCATGTTTATTGTAAGATGGTGGGGGTCTTTGTATTCACAACTCTCATCTTCGCAATTATGCTTCTTTTATTGGGATGAACTGAGCGCCTCCTGTCTCTCAGCGCGAGGCCCTCATCCACCCGCAGGCTCGTCTCTGTGCCTCATCCCTGGTGGTCTAGTGGGCATCACAAGTAAGTATTTTCTCTCTGTCGCTCTTTCACTCTTGCTTTTTTCTACCTTTTCACACTCGTTTTTCCTTTTCTATTCAATCTCTCTTCTATTCCTCTGCCCTCTTTCACTCTTGCTTTTCTGCCCTTTTCATTTGTTTTTCCTTTTCTTTTTTATCTCCCCTCCTTTCCTCTGCGCCCCCCCCCCCCCTCTGCGCCGCTCCGGCCCCTGCCCCTCTCCCCGCAAAGCACCTTTACCGCCCTCCCGCCTCCCAGCTGACCGCGCCCCCCTCCCCTTCTTAATGGCGGCCACAGCGATGTGAGAGGGCAACTGCACTAAACTCCTGGTCAGCGTCTGCTGCCCTCCCCAGCTCCTCTGGCTGCTGCTGCCTCTGCCTTTTGCCTGGGATGAACTGAGAGCCTCCTGACTCTCATTTCGAGGCCCTCATCCACCCGCAGGCTCGTCCCTGCGCCTCTTCCCTGGTGGTCTAGTGGCCATCACAAGTAAGTATTTTTTCTCTTTCACTCTTGCTTTTCTGCCTTTTATCACTTGTTTTTCCTTTTCTTTTCCATCACCCCTCCTTTCCTCTGCCCCCCTCCCGCGCCACTCCGGCCCTGCCCCATCCCCTCCCACCACCCAACTGACCACTTTCCCCACACCCGCCCCCTCCCCTTCTTAATAGCGGCCACGTGCAGCAGGCACACCGCTGGCACACCAAAGGCAAGCCCACAGCACCCATCTGTGCCAGGACCGCACCCAGCACCAGGATCCCTGGATCTCCGTTAAACCACCCGCTAGCCTGCCTCTGTTACGACACCAAGACCCTCCTCTGCCTCAACACCGGACATCTCAGCAACTGCTGCATCAACTCCCCCAAGGACACCCATGGACCTTTCACCTGCAGGAATTGCAACTTCGGCACAAGCCTCAACAAGCTGAAGGTACTCTCCACACACAGAGATACCAACAACCTCCACAACCCCATCAGCTGCCTTCTCCTGAACATCCGCTCCCTCCACAAACACGCCACCGAATTCTGGGATTTGATCGACACCTTCCTTACAGAGACCTGCACCACCTCGGGACCAGACATCGCCATCGCCATTCCCAATGGATGCAGCATCTTAAGGAGGGGCCGGCCCTCCCGCCCAGGCGGCGGACTCACCATCGTACACAAGTCCTCACTACGTGCCAAGGCCATCCCAGGAGAACAATGCACCACCAGGGAACACCTTCACTTCCAGGTCCACTCCAACCACAACTCCTCCATCTGCGGCACACTGGTGTTCAGGCCACCCAGCCTCTGCCCAGCTTTTATAGACAATGTTGTAGACATCACTACCCCCCAGGCCCTGGTGTCAGACGACTACCTTCTCCTCAGTGACCTGAATTTGAACCTCTAGGACCGTGCTGATCCAAACACCACCGCTCTACTCGACAACCTCGCCACCCTCGGCCTCAGCCAGCCCCCAGCTGGTCTCTGCACCCACACACATCGCAGGACACACACTGGACCACATCTTCATCTTGAGCAACCGGATCACCATCGAGACCATCTCCACCCCCATACTGGACCGATCACCGCTGCATACACTTCACAATCACTGCCCCAGCAACTGCACCCGCACCCCAGGACCCAGGAAATGGAAAGAAATCACCAATGAGCAACTCATCTCCTCTCTCGGCAAATCCCTCCCTCCGATGACGCCAAGAGAGCAGCGCACAATCTCAACGCATGGATCACTGAATGCGCCGACACCCTAGCTCCCCTCCTGACACAACTACGGAATTTCATCAAGGCCAACAACTGACTGGGCAGCTCCCAGTCTGGCTTCGGTAGCAGCCACCGACAGCATCTGATTACTCCTAGACCGTGGCCACACCACAGCGCTCATACTCCTCGACCTCTCAGCAGCCTTTGACACTGTCTCCTACTGCACTCTACGCAGCAGACTCCACAACACAGAAATCTGCAGAAGAGCCCTGGAATGGATCCACTCCTTCTTCTCTGGGAGGAAGCAGAGGGTCAGACCCCAGCCTTACACATCCAGACCCACAGGAGTCAACTGTGGAGTCCCCCAAGGATCCTCACTGAGTCCCACACTGTTCAACGTATACATGGCCTCTCTCGCAGCCATCGCCAGAAGCCACGGTATGAACATCGTGTCATATGCCGATGACAGACAACTCATAATTTCCCTCACTGAAGACCCGGACACAGCCGAAAGGAACTTCCACTCAGGAATGAAAGCCGTCACCACCAAGATGAGAGAAAGCTGCCTCAAGCTCAACTCTGACAAGACTGAGCTCATCATCATCAGAAATGCCACCTCAGCTTGGGACGACTCCTGGTGGCTCACATCCCTCAGCAACCCCCTGCACCGACTAAGCACACCCACAACCTAGGCATCATTCTCAACTCCTCCCTATCCATGACCCACTAGGTAAACTCAGTCGCCTCATCCTGCTGGCACACAGTCCGCAAACTTCGGAAGATCTTCAGATGGATCCCAGCAGATTGTCACAGGACAGTCACCCGCGGCGTAGTCACAAGCAAGCTTGACTATGGCAACGCCCTCTATGCCAGCACCTTGACTAGAAACATCAAAAAACTACAACTCATCCAGAATGCTGCTGCCAGACTCATCCTGCACCTCCCATGCTGAGAACACATCTCCCAACACCTGAGGACCCTCCACTGGCTCCCGGTCGACAAATGAATCACCTTCAAGCTACTCACCCACACGTACAAGGCCATACACAACGCAGGACCAGCTTACCTGAACCATCGCATCTCCTTCCACATCTGTGCAGATTCCTCCGCTCTGTCCAGATGGCCCGGCCACCATCCCTCACATCCGTAAAACCACTGCCTGAGGACGATCCTTCACCTACATTGCAGCAAAGAACTGGAACAACCTCCCCTTGCACCTTAGACGAAGCCCGTTGCTCACTATCTTCAAGAAGAACCTCAAGACGTGGCTCTTTGGATGAGGCACCTCCCCTTCCCCCCAGCACCTCGAGACCCTCACATGTGAGCAGCTGCACTTTACAAAAACTGATTGATTGATTGAGTGCTGAGGCGGTCTTTAAGGTTCGCATAGCGAATTGTACTAACCATCTGTAAAGTTGTACTAGCTCATTATAAAGTGTGCATATCTCAGCTATTTGCAGTGCCTGTACGACAGGATGTGTTATGTATGTGGCAAACATTGGCCACGTTGGTTTGTCATTACTTAAGGGACCTAATCTCATGGGTTGCATTACATGTGGTAGGATGCCAATTAAATAATTTTGATGTTCTTAATAGGAAAGGGTTCTCTCTAGACACTGATATGCTCTGTACCGCTGCTGTATGTTTGCTATTTTGTATGTGTGAAATGTATATGTTGTCTCATCTTCTTCAGGAAAGGTGAACCAGGAATAGAATGTTTCTGTATGGTAAGCTTCATGCACTTCCACGATAAATGTGACATCCCCGCCCTCATCTGTTAAGCCATGGGCTATTAGATGTTGTTTTAAAGCGTGTCTGACATTTTCTGCAATGTCTGATGTGTTAGCCATGTTGAATAATGGGTGCAGAGATGGAACACCAAATAGTCCTTTTAAGAGTTCAAGCTTGAACAACCTACAGCTTAGTTAGGTGCTCCCTATTCAGCTGAGGATTATCCCTAAGAACACAGATAGCTCCATTTAATGGTACGTAGGGTACCTGCTGTGTGTGAGACAGAGATACTCAGGATATCCATAACTTAGTGCCAAAGCACCATCGTTGGTGGCACCATGTCGTAGTTGGACTTTCACTCCTAAGTGAGACTGCTGGTTTAGCGATGACAAAACTTTTCTTTGTAGGCGACTGAGTCACTCCTACAACAAGTCGCAACTGTCTGCCCAACCTTTCTGGCTCACAAGCAGTACCTCACCAAAAATTAAAACAGTAAAAGGTGATTTCTGGCAGCCTTAAGCATGGACTCTAGAGTGAGAAATCTCAGGGAAGTTGTGGTGGAACGGAAGTTACCCTTTTCTCTCCTTAGCAATAAGTCTCAGTCACACACAGGCAATGAAGGAGATGCAGGAAAGTTTTCAATAGGTTTATTGAAAAGAATGCAAGACATTCTAGGCTGACCGGTATGTCCGCACGGCTGTGAAACTCCTCGGGCAGCTCCTGGGTGACTGACCAGAATGGGCTTCCACAGCATGAATTGCTGACGGGGATGGTGGCAGAGCAGTGAGGAGGAGCGGGGGGGCTGACTGTTGGTGGGGCGCACAAACACCACTTTGGTTGCGGCCCGTGCCCATTTGGCACGCGCACCTCGGAAGCCTCGGGTGAGCCTGAGGTGCGGGGCGGAGTAGTGCTGCCTGTTGGTGTTGGCGGTCGGTCCTCCCTCTCCTCCCCATGCCCAGCCTGACATCGGGGACAGCTGGTGCTCCCCCACCCCGGACCGAATTGGCTACTCCTAGGCAGTGTGGCCCTACCGGGCCACCATTGTGATGTTGGTGGCAGGCAGCTGTGTACGTGGCCCACTGCAGAGGGCATGGGGCCCCTACCCACCCCCCTGTGGTGCAGTGGGCGGCTGCGGCCCTGGTGATGATGGTGTGCTGCTGGGTGGGCCGCGGTGAGCATGATTGGAGAGTGAGCCCCTGGGCTGTTCCCATCGCTGGGCTCCCGGCTGCTGCGGAGTGCCCGCCATCACAAGGCTGGGCCACCCTTTCATCCAACTTTAATGGGACGCTTCTGCTACATTGCAGCGCTGTTTGTGCAGTGCGTGTGCTATTGAGCAGCATCCATCTGGCTGCCCTGTGGTAATTTGGTGCCCGAGTGGTTGTTGTTTGCCCGGCTCTGAAGCAAAGTGGTGCGTGGCTTGGGAGTGCTGGGCGCACTTGGTGCAGCGGCAGTGGAGTTTTGTGGCCTTCTCCCTCTATAAGACATGGGCTGCGGTGACCCAAAACAGTGAAAACTTCCATTTCAGAAGCAGAAGCAGATTGGCACAAATGCTATGCCTTCGATGGATGAGGATGGTACTCATGAATGGCTGAGTTGTGCGCCGGGTTCAGAGCCATTGACACTATGTAAGGAAATGCCTCCTTGGCATGTATACCCCCTGACTTTTTGCCTTTGCTGATGCCAAGTTATGATTTGAAAGTGTGCTGAGGCCTGCTAACCAGGCCCCAGCACCAGTGTTCTTTCCCTAACCTGTACCTTTGTCTCCACAATTAGCACACCCTGGCATCCAGGTAAGTCCCTTGTAACTGGTACCCTTGGTACCAAGGGCCCTGATGCCAGGGAAGGTCTCATAAGGGCTGCAGCATGTCTTATGCCACCCTGGGGACCCCTCACTCAGCACAGACACACTGCTTGCCAACTTGTGTGTGCTGGTGGGGAGAAAATGACTAAGTCGACATGGCACTCCCCTCAGGGTGCCATGCCAACCTCACACTGCCTATGGCATAGATAAGTCACCCCTCTAGCAGGCCTTACAGCCCTAAGGCAGGGTGCACTATACCATAGGTGAGGGCATGGGTGCATGAGCACTATGCCCCTACAGTGTCTAAGCAAAACCTTAGACATTGTAAGTGCAGGGTATCCATAAGAGTATATGGTCTGGGAGTCTGTCAAACACGAACTCCACAGCACCATAATGGCTACACTGAAAACTGGGAAGTTTGGTATCAAACTTCTCAGCACAATAAATGCACACTGATGCCAGTGTACATTTTATTGTGAAATACACTCAGAGGGCATCTTAGAGATGCCCCCTGAAAACATACCCGACTTCCAGTGGCGGCTGACTACTTTTACCAGCCTACCACACACCAGACATGTTGCTGGCCACATGGGGAGAGTGCCTTTGTCACTCTGTGGCCAGGAACAAAGCCTGTGCTGGGTGGAGGTGCTTCTCACTTCCCCCTGCAGGAACTGTAACACCTGGCGGTGAGCCTCAAAGGCTCACCCCCTTTGTTACAGCGCCACAGGGCATCCCAGCTAGTGGAGATGCCCACCCCCTCCGGCCACGGCCCCACTTTTGGCAGCAAGGCCAGAGGAGATAATGAGAAAAACAAGGAGGAGTCACTGGCCAGTCTGGTCAACCTCTAAGGTGTCGTGAGCTGAGGTGACTCTGACTTTTAGAAATCCTCAATCTTGCAGATGGAGGATTCCCCCAATAGGATTAGGGATGTGACCCCCTCCCCACCGGGAGGAGGCACGAAGAGTGTGTAGCCACCCTCAGGGCTAGTAGCCATTGGCTACTAACCTCCCAAACCTAAACACACCCTTAAATTGAGTATTTAGGGGCACCCAGAACCAAGGAAGAGAGATTCCTGCAACCTGAAGACGAAGAAGGACTGCTGACCTGAAGCCCTGCAGAGAAGACGGAGACACCAACTGCTTTGGTCCCAGCCCTACCGGCCTGTCTCCCCACTTCAAGAAAAACTGCAACAGCGACGCGTCCCCCAGGGTCCAGCGACCTCTGAAGCCTCAGAGGACTACCCTACATCTAAAAGGACCAAGAAACTCCCGAGGACAGCGGCCCTGTTCCACAAAGACTGAAACTTGCAACAAAGAAACAACTTTTAAAGACCACACGTTTCCCACCGGAAGAGTGAGACTTTCCACTCTGCACCCCACGCCCCCGGCTCGACCTGCGGAAAACTAACACTACAGGGAGGACTCCCCGCCGACTGCAAGCCCGTGAGTAGCCAGAGTTGGAACCCCATGACCGCCCACAGCGACGCCTGCAGAGGGAATCCAGAGGCTCCCCCTGACCGCAACTGCCTGCTTCAAAGAACCCGACGCCTGGTAAACCCACTGCACCCGCAGCCCCCAGGGACCTGAAGGATCCGACCTCCAGTGCAGGAGTGACCTCTAGGTGGCCCTCTTCCTAGCCCAGGTGGTGGCTACCCCGAGGAGCCCCCCCCCTTGCCTGCATCGCTGAAGAGACCCCCGGGTCTCCCATTGAAACCTATTGCGAACCCGACGCCTGTTTGCACTTTGCACCCGTCCGCCCCTGTGCCGCTGAGGGTGTACTTTCTATGCTGACTTGTGTCCCCCCCGGTGCCCTACAAAACACCCCTGGTCTGCCCTCCGAAGTCGCGGGTACCTACCTGCTGGCAGACTAGAACGGGGGCACCCCTATCTCCATTGGAACCTATGTGTTTTGGGCACCACTTTGACCTCTGCACCTGACCGCCCTGAGCTGCTGGTGTGGTAACTTTGGGGTTGCCCTGAACCCCCAACGGTGGGCTACTTTGGACCCAACTTTGAAGCCTGTAGGTGCTTTACTTACCTGCAAAACTAACCAATACTTAACTCCCCCAGGAACTGTTGAATTTAGCACTATGTCCAATTTTAAAATAGCTTATTGCCATTTTTGCTAAAACTGTACATGCTATTGTGATGATTCAAAGTTCCGAAGATACCTGAGTGAAATACCTTTCATTTAAAGTATTGTTTGTAAATCTTGAACCCGTGGTTCTTAAAATAAACTAAGAAAATATATTTTTCTATATAAAAACCTATTGGCCTGAAATTGTCTTTGAGTGTGTGTTCCTCATTTATTGCCTGTGTGTGTACAACAAATGCTTAACACTACCCTCTGATAAGCCTACTGCTCGACCACACTACCACAAAATAGAGCATTAGAATTATCTCTTTTTGCCACTAGCTTACCTCTAAGGGGAACCCTTGGACTCTGTGCATGCTATTTCTTACTTTGAAATAGTACATACAGAACCAACTTCCCACATTGGTGGATCAGCGGTGAGGTACAAGACTTTGCATTTGCTGGACTACTCAGCCAATACCTGATCACACGACTAAATTCCCCAAATTGTCATTAGAAACTGATTTTTGAAATTTGAGCTATTTTTCTAAATTTTTAAAAGTCCTGCTAGGGCCTTGTGTTAGTCCCTGTTAGCATTTCTTTTAGAGTTTAAAAGTTTTGTAAAAGTTTGAATTAAGTTCTAGAGATAGTTTTAGATTCTTAAAAAGTATTCCAACTTTTAGAAACATAGGGGGTCATTACAACATTGGCGGTATAAGGCGCTTACCGCCGTGCAGAAGACCGCCACAGCCGCGGTAGACCGCCACAGCTATTATGACACACATCACGGAATCCGCCGAAATTCAGACACCCACACAACACCGCCACACCAAAGGTCAACGATAAATTGGTGGAAACAAATCCTCCACCTCCACGCCAACAGAAACACGCCCATGCTATTACGACCCACGAATCCACGCGGCGGTCTTTCAACCGCGGTATTCCATTGGCGGTACAAACCGCTGCGCTCAAAATACACACACATATACAAAACACCGCCACATTGGACAATTCAAAATACACACACCTGATACACATACAGACACCACTCCCACACACGCAATACAATATGAAACACCCACCCACATCACACACAAATCCCTACAACCAGAAATTCTGAGAGAAGGCCAGAGAGACAGCACAGCTATTGACAAGCCCATCACACATAGGCACACAACACCATCACCCACACAACATCCACGCACAAAACACCACATACCACTACACTCACCACACTCATCAACACATACACCACCCCACACATCACACATAACACCACATGTCACGCCAAAGACACCCCCGCTTCTCCGAGGAGGAGCACAGGGTCATGGTGGAGGAAATCGTACGGGTAGAGCCACAGCTATTTGGCTCACAGGTACAGCACACATCAATAGCCAGGAAGATGGAGCTATGGCAAAGAATAGTGGACAGGGTCAACGCCGTGGGACAGCACCCAAGAAATAGGGAGGACGTCAGGAAGAGGTGGAACGACATACGGGGGAAGGTGCGTTCAACGGTCTCCAGGCACAACATCGCGGTGCAGCGGACTGGCGGTGGACCCCCACCTCCTCCCCCACAACTAACAACATGGGAGGAGCAAGTCCTGACCATCTTGCATCCTGAGGGCCTCGGAGGAGTCGGTGGAGGATGGGACACTGGTAAGTCAAATCTTAACTATCACATCCCCCACCCTACCTGCATGCTATCACACACCAACACCCTCACACCCTCCCCTATCACCCCAAATCCTCATAATCTACCCATGACACCAAGCACCCATCCCAACACCAAGCCCTGCATGACACAACTAAGCATGGGCACCCCTCACTAAAGCATGCCCACTGCACATACCCAGAACACCCCCCCAACCATCACCACACAAGCCCCCACACAGGAATGCCTGCACTGGGGATCACGCACACCCAACCATTGCACACCATTACACACACAGATGCAATAATCATGTTCTCATACCCCTGCAGGAACCCGAAGGAATGTCACCACACCAGAGGGTCCAGACAACACCACTCCACCCACAGAAGAGGCCCACAGTGACGACAGCAGCTCTGCCCCACTGGATGCGGATGACCAGCCCGGACCATCGTGGGCCTCGGGACAGTCGGTTCCCCTTGCCCAGCCACAGCCCAACACCGAGCTGCCACCCTCTGGTAACACCAGCACAGCACCCACCCAGCGGGCCCAAACCTCCCTACCCAGGACAGGGCAATCAGCGGTGTGTCCACCACTACAGGGCACCCACAGTAACCCACCACCCCAACAACAACAGAGACCTGGGGGCAGTGGTAGTGGGCACACGGTCCAGGGGACGGAGGCACAGGAACACCGGGGAACTGGGAGGGCTGCTGTGCGACAGAGGGAGGACAGGCCAAGGGAACCAAATCTCCACGAGGCCCTATCCTCCATCATGGGAGCATACCACCACTCCCAGGAGACGATGGCTACGGTCCTGGACAAGTTGCAGGAGACCCTGCGTCTGCAGGACGAACTGTATTTGGGGTTCAGGGAGGAGCTCAGGACCATCAGCTCCGCCCTGGGCACCATCGTAGGGGTGCTGACGACCATTCAAAAGACCTTGAGGGACACCGTGGCACTCCAAGGGGCCCCTGACACTAGCCAGGACGACGAACTGCCCACCACCTCCACGGCGCTAGTGAACAGGACGCCCCGCCACAGGACCACCACACCAGCACCCTATCCCCTGCAGACGGACAACCACCATGCAAGCGGTCCCTGAGAACCAGGAACAGGACAGAGCAAGATGGCAAGACCCCCGCCAGGAAATAAGACCACCCTGATTGTCCCCCCACTGTCCCACTTTGTCACCCTGTCCAGATTGGAACTGCCCCAGCTCCACTTCCAATGCCCAGATGGGCAGTGCACCTGTGAGACGACTAGACTGGACTCTGCCATGGACATTCCTCCACCATCACCCATCCCCATTTTACAACCTTTCTTGATTTTTTTAGCACTTAAATAAACACCCTTGAAAGCCAAAACAATCTTGAGTCAATCTATGATTTGGAACTTTGTATTATCAATAACAGTGTCATAATGGGTTACCCATTGTAAGGCTAACATACCAATGTCACACATCACAAGCCCTTGAAGGATGCAAGCAGTTGACACGTAGGTTACCACACTTGTGAAACTGAAAAGGAAGGGTACAACTCAATTAACAAATAGTGAGTGAAATGTAGGTACAGGATAGAGGTAGACGTGTGAAAGTTAATGTAATGTTAAACCAGAAAATGTTCTCACCTGTGTGTCACTGGAAATATTGCTGTATGACTGACTCCCTGTTGTCGTTTTCTCCATCCTCAGCTTCATCCTCATCACTGTCCACTGGCTCCACAGGCTCCACAGCTGCCACAACACCGTCATCTGGATCATCCTCCTGCAGAAAAGGCACCTGGCGTCGCAATGCCAAATTATGGAGCATGGAGCAGGCGATGATGATGTTGCACACCTTCTTCGGTGAGTGAATAGGGATCCACCTGTCATATGGAGGCACCTGAACCTGGCCTTAAGAAGGCCGAAGGTGCGTTGGATTACCCTCCTAGTCCGCCCATGGGCATCATTGTACCGTTCCTCTGCCCTGGTCCTGGGATTCCTCACTGGGGTCAATAGCCAGGAAAGGTTGAGGTAACCAGAGTCCGCGAATAGCCATACACGGTGCCTCTGGAGTTGACCCATCATATCAGGGATGCTGCTATTCCGCAGGAAGTAGGCATCATGCACAGAGCCAGGGAACATTGCATTTACCTGCGAGATGTACTTGTCTGCCAAACAGACCATCTGGACATTCATGGAATGATAACTCTTCCGGTTTCTGTACACCTGTTCACTCCTGCGGGGGGGACCAGAGCTACATGGGTCCCATCAATGGCACCTATGACGTTGGGGATATGTCCAAGGGCATAGAAGTCACCTTTTATTGTAGTCAATCCTCCACCTCAGGAAAATGATGTATCTCCTTACGTGTTTCAGCAGGGCAGACAACACTCTGGACAGCACGTTGGAAAACATAGGCTGGGACATCCCTGATGCCATGGCCACTGTTGTCTGAAATGACCCACTTGCAGGGAAATGGAGGACTGACAGCACCTGCACGTCAGGAGGGATTCCAGTCGGATGGCGGATTGGTGACATCAGGTCTGGCTCCAACTGGGTACATAGTTCCTGGATTGTGGCACGGTCAAACCGGTAGGTGAGGATGATATGTCTTTCTTCCATTGTCAACAGGTCCACCAGCGGTCGGTACACCAGAGGATTCCGCCATCTTCTCATATGTCCCAGCTGACGGTGCCTAAGAAGGACAACAGCAAAGAACCAGTCACTATTCCTCCAGGTATGTACCCACAGTTACACACATGACTACACCAGACAAAAAAGCCTTCCTGTATGTGTGTTGAGTATAGGCCTAGCTATGCGTGACGCAGTAGTAAATGAAGCCATGTGGGCCCCTGAAATGGCGGCTGTCTGACCTCTAAACTGGGACAATGGGATTGTGGGGTAACTGCGCTGGCGTTGCACACCGTCGCGGTAGGTGGTCGTGGACCGCAGCGCAATGCTGCATTGGTTAACATTGGACCCTATGGGTCCCAGGAGCCAATGAACAGGTGCGCCGGCGGTGATGATGCGCACCGCCGCGGACGTCACCGCCATTTTCTATCTCTTCACTCACTAGATACCTGACCTTCGACAGGAGAGGACCTACACTGCTAGTGCTGCTGTGACCTCGGTCTGGAAGCGACGATGGCTGCTGCGTCTGGGGAAATGGCCCCTGCCTTCACTGCACAGGAGTTGGAGAAACTTGTGGATGGGGTCCTCCCCCAGTACACGCTACTCTACGCTCCTCCAGACCAACAGGTTAGTGAACAGGGAGCACGTTGTATGGGCTAGGCCTGGGTGGAGAGGGCTGGGTGGAAGAGGGAAGGGGGCAGAGTCCATAGAACAGTTATGCATGGGAATGAATGGGCCACATAGCCAGAGTAGGGAGGGGGCCACTCACATTGACGGTGCAGTTGGTAATGACTGTTCCTCTTTCCTTGTGCATGTCATGTAGGTCAGCGCCCACCAGAAGAGGGACATTTGGCGTGCCATCGCCAAGGAGGTCCGGACCCTGGGGGCCCACCAGAGACGGGGCACCCACTGCCGTAAGAGATGGGAGGACATTTGCCGCTGCAGCAAGAAGACGGCGGATGCTCAGCTGGGGATGGCCTCCCAATGTGGGATGGGTGCCCGTTGCACCATGACCCCCCTGATGTTCCGGATCCTGGCGGTGGCCTACCCGGAGTTGGATGGGCGCTTGAGGACATCACAGCAGACACAAGGGGGTGAGTAGAACCTCATTCAGCCCACTTTGCGTGCAGTGGAGGGGTCTGGGTGGGGGAGGTGGGCTGTGGGTGTCCCTAGGCCAGGGCGAGTTAGGTAGGCAAGGCCCCTCCGTAATGTAGGCCATGTGGCACTCAATCACACCTCAGCAGAGTGGCAAGTTGAGGTATAGTTGCCCCTGTGGCATCCATGTGCGCAGATTCCCACCATTGCCATGTAGGCCATGTCCCAGAAATTGCATGTGCAGAGGTCAGGAGCACGGCGTAATGCAGGGGGCTGCTGCGTCTGTCTTGTCCGCCAATGGTAGCGGTATGCCATGCACTAAAACTCTCTTTGTTCTGTCTCCCCCCCTTTTCCTGCTCTCCCTGTCCTTTTGTACATCAGCATCATCAGGCGGAGGTACAGTGGCACTGGAGCACAAGGGAGCTGCATCCCACATGGCCATGGAGGGCCACACCACAGACTCTGAATGCACCAGTGGGACGGAGGGCGAGGGGAGCTTCACGTTGGCCACCGGATCACCAAGCAGCGACACGGACTCGTCCACCGATGGGAGCTCCCCTGTGGTGGCGGCACCACCTGTGCGCCCCACTTCTACAGGTACAGCCGCCACCCCCCTACCAGCACCGCCCTCCCAGCAGCCCCTCAGCGTTCGCCCCGTGTCCGTTCACCCAGGAGGGTGGGCATCACCTTCGCCCCAGGCACCTCAGGCCCTGCCCCAGTCACCCCTGCTGCCCTCAGTGAGGAGGCCATTGACCTCCTCAGGTCACTCACTGTTGGGCAGTCTACCATTGTGAATGCCATCCAGGGTGTAGAAAGGAAGTTGCAACACGGTAATGCATTCCTGGAGGGCATTCATTCTGGTCAGGCTGTCCTTCAGCGAACCCTGCAATCTCTGGCCTCAGCACTGATGGCAGCCATTGTCCCTGTGTCTAGCCTCCCCCCTCCAACTTCCTCCACCCAGACCCAATCTCCTGTACCCCAGCCCATCCCAAGCACACCTACAGACCAGCATGCACACAAGTCAACACACACAAGTAGCTCAAGCAAACATAGGCACCACACACACCACAGGCATCACGCAAGCCTCACCCACATACAGACACAGCAACATCCACTGTCTCCACTGTGTCCCCCTCCTCCTCTTCTCCGTCCTCCCTCCCAGTCTCGTCTACACACACACCTGCATGCACCACATCTACAGGCACTAGGACTCGCACCAGGACACCCAGCACCACAAGCCGCTCACCTGCACTCACCACCTCCACTGCCATTTACACGTCCCCTGTGTCCTCTCCCAATGTGTCTGTGACGCCCCCTCCCAAAGTACCCAAACGCCGGCAATCACTCACCCAACATCCATCCACCTCACGACAGTCTCCAGTACCTGCACCTGCACCCAAAACATCTAAAGTGACACCTCCTACAACCACCTCCTCTTCCTCCACTCCCAGACCCCTCCCAGCTACCCATCCCAGTGTTCGTCAGAAACTGTCCCTCTGTCAAATTGACCTTTTTGCCCCCACACCCCTCCAATTCATCAGTCCCGTCATAGCGCCTCAGCCAAAAAGCCTCCAGTACCAGTGGTGCGTGTTCCAGGTTTTTGGAGTGCACCGGCCACCAGGGCAGGCAGTAGGACCCGGAGCCAAGGCAGTGGCAGCCCACCCCCTGTAAAGGCTCTGAAAATGGACAGTGGACGACTGGACCGTCTTAAGACTCCTGGTGGGACAACAAGTGACATGGGATCGAAGGCGATTGGTGAGTCAGCTGTAACTCCACCAAAGGTGGGGAAGGTCCAGAGGAAGTCTGCCCAGTCTGTTGTGAATGTCACGGCGGAGAAGTGCGCCATCATATCCGGCGGTCCAGACACAACCGCCAGCACCGTCGTCACTGGTCCAGAGACCACCGCCGGAGTCACAGCCCAGGAGGGCACAAGTATCGTCACTGGTCCGGAGACCACCGCCAGAGTCACAGCCCAGGAGGGCACAAGTATCGTCACTGGTCCGGAGACCACCGCCAGAGTCACAGCCCAGGAGGGCACAAGTATCGTCACTGGTCAGGAGACCACCGCCAGAGTCACAGCCCAGGAGGGCACAAGTATCGTCACTGGTCAGGAGACCACCGCCAGAGTCACAGCCCAGGAGGGCACAAGTATCGTCACTGGTCAGGAGACCACCGCCGGAGTCATTGCCCATGAGGGCACAAGTATCATCACTGGTCAGGAGACCACCGCCGGAGTCACTGCCCAGGAGGCGCCAGGATGCCACAGCCCCGCTGGGCAGTGATGGAACATCATGCCACACACCAATGTCCTGTATCAGAACCGCAATGTCAAAGCACCGCTGAACAGGGCAAAGACCGCCATGTCAAAGCACCGCTGAACAGGGCAAAGACCGCCATGGCAAAGCACCGCTGAACAGTCCTGAAACGCCATGGCAAAGCACCGCTGAACAGTCCTGAAACGCCATGGCAAAGCACCGCTGAACAGTCCTGAAACACCATGGCAAAGCACTGCTGAACAGTCCTGAAACGCCATGGCAAAGCACCGCTGAACAGGGCAAAGACCGCCATGTCAAAGCACCGCTGAACAGGGCAAAGACCGCCATGGCAAAGCACCGCTGAACAGTCCTGAAACGCCATGGCAAAGCACCGCTGAACAGTCCTGAAACGCCATGGCAAAGCACCGCTGAACAGGGCAAAGACCACCATGTCAAAGCACCGCTGAACAGGGCAAAGACCGCCATGGCAAAGCACTGCTGAACAGGGCAAAGACCGCCATGTCAAAGCACCGCTGAACAGGGCAAAGACCGCCATGGCAAAGCACCGCTGAACAGTGCAAAGACCGGCATGGCAAAGCACCGCTGAACAGGGCAAAGACCGGCATGGCAAAGCACCGCTGAACAGGGCAAAGACCGCCATGGCAAAGCACCGCTGAACAGGGCATGCACCGTGTAGGAATGAATGGACCGCCACATCAGGCATCCTTCTCCCATGTGCAGCTGGGACAGTGACAGGACAGGTACTTTCACGTGGAGACTCATCCAGTCTGGGCACCAGTCCTCCTCCACAACCAGTGGAGACCTACATCTACTTGAGAGACTGTGGCTTTGCACTCCCCAGGATGGCACAGTGGGCAAACCACCCACTGTAGGACTTGAGAGACTGTGGCTTTGCACTCCCCAGGATGGCACAGTGGGCAAACCACCCACTGTAGTGACTTGAGAGGTTGTGGCTTTGCGCTCCCCAGGATGGCACAGTGGGCAAACCACCCACTGTAGTGACTTGAGAGACTGTGGCTTTGCACTCCCCAGGATACATCAATGGCCATGGAGCCCCGTCGTGGATCTGGCTTCGCATTCATCTGGCTGAGGTGCCCCCCCTTTCCCTTCCCCCTGAGGTGCCTGTAGTGTTTCTATCTGATGCCCCGGCAGTGTTCTCTCCGATTTTGGTCAGGTATCTATTGTGGGCCTCGCCCATGCATTTTTGGACTGTTGGTGCACGGATATTGTTGTGTACATATCTGCACTACTTCTCGGATTGTATGTGTAAATAAGAGTGATTTTGAGATATGTATATCTGTATATTTTTGTATGACATGTATATTGGCACATTACAATGTTTGCCCGAATTTCGCATTGTCTTTGCATTCTTCCGGGGGGATTGTGGGTTGTTACTGTGATTTTTGTGACTACATTGGTGTGTATGGTGTGTTATGCGAGGGTGGGGGTGTTTGGTGGGTGCCCCCCTAACTTTTGCCTCCCCCGTGTCGTAGGTGCAGTACTCACTGGTATCTTCTGCGCCTCCGTAGCTGTTGGTCGTAAAGGAGCAGAAAAACAAGGGCAGGTAGGATTTGTAATTCGGGCTCCATGGTGTCCTCCTTCCTCGTGGGATGTGTTCAGGTGAGCGTTTTCCCATAGCAAAAGCTGTTTCCGCCGTGTTTTTGTTCGCGTTGGTTCCGCCCCGGAAAAGGTGGCGGATTGGCGGGTTGTAATAGTGTGGGCGGTACATTGTCTACCGCCTGTCTGTTGGAGGTAACCGCCGCGCTGCTTGTCTGTACCGCCGTGGCGGTCGGAGTGTTAAAGTGGCTGTCTTTGTTGGCGGTTTCCGCCACGGTCATAATAACACTAGGGTGACCAAGACTTCCACAGGGGGTGACCAAAAGAAAGGGGTCACAAAGACTTCCCAGGGGAAGAGTGTTGAGACATCCAAGGGTAAAAGTAAAGAGTCTTCTACAGGGCCCCAAAAACGTGCTCAGGAGGGAGGGTCCAAAGCCTCAAAGCTCTTAATTAAGGGGACTAGTGTAGAAGGCCTGAGGGATACAGGTGCCAGTGACACCATGGTGACAGAGAACCTGGTTTCCCCTGGACAATACCTGACTGGACAAACTTATCCAGTCACCAACGCTGACAATCAGACTAAAGTACATCCCATGGCTATGGTAACTTTAGAATGGGGAGGGGTCAATGGCCTGAAACAGGTAGTAGTCTCCTCAAATATCCCTGTAGACTGTTTGCTTGGAAATGACCTGGAGTCCTCAGCATGGGCTGGGGTAGAACTCAAAACCCATGCAGCCATGCTGGGTATCCCTGAACTGGTGTGTGTCAAGACAAAGGCACAGTGCAAGGCTCAGGGTGAAAAAGTGGTGTTGGAGCCTGGAATAATGGCCCAACCCTCCAAGAGGAAAGGAAAGAAGACTGGGGAATCAGATTTAACACAGCAAAAGAAAGGGAACCTCTCTTCCCAGGAAGAAGTTCTGCCCTCTGAGGGAACTGAGCCCATGGAGTTGGAACCTTATCAGGTTGAACTCTTAGGCCCAGGGGGACCCACAAGGGAACAGTTGTGTAAGGGGCAAGAAACATGTCCCTCTCTTGCAGGCCTTAGGCAGCAAGCTGCTGAAGAGACCAAAGGAAAAATCACTGGAACACATAGAGTCTACTAGGAAGATGGACTCCTCTACACTGAGGCAAGAGATCCCAAACCTGGTGCCACTAGGAGAGTGGTAGTGCCTCAGGAGTTTAGGAAGTTCATCCTGACCTTAGCTCATGATATACCACTTGCTGGGCATTTGGGACAAACCAAGACTTGGGAGAGGTTAGTCAACCATTTCTATTGGCCCAACATGGCCCAGAAAGTAAAGGAGTTTTGTGTCTCCTGTGCCACCTGTCAAGCCAGTGGTAAGACAGGTGGACCACCCAAAGGCCCTCCTTATTCCACTTCCAGTGGTGGGGGTCCCCTTTGAAAGAGTGGGTGTGGACATAGTGGGTCCACTTGAACCTCACACAGCCTCAGGGAACCAGTATATCCTAGTGGTAGTGGATCATGCCACTAAGTACTCTGAAGCAATTCCCCTTAGGTCCACTACTGCCCCTGCAGTTGCTAAAGCACTCATTGGTATCTTTACCAGAGTGGGATTTCCTAAGGAGGTGGTGTCTGACAGGGGTACCAACTTCATGTCAGCATACCTGAAGCACATGTGGAATGAGTGTGGGGTGACTTACAAATTCACCACACCATACCATACCATCCACAAACTAATGGTCTTGTGGAAAGATTCAACAAGACATTGAAGGGCATGATCATGGGGCTCCCTGAAAAACTCAAAAGGAGATGGGATGTCCTCTTGCCATGTCTGCTTTTCGCCTACAGAGAGGTGCCTCAGAAGGGAGTAGGGTTTTCCCCCTTTGAACTTCTGTTTGGCCATCCTGTAAGGGGACCACTAGCTCTTGTAAAAGAAGGCTGGGAGAGACCTCTTCATGAGCCTAAACAAGATATAGTGGATTATGTACTAGTCCTATGTTCCAGAATGGCAGAGTACATGGAAAAGGCAAGCAAAAACCGTGAGGCCAGCCAACAACTCCAGAAGATGTGGTATGACCAAAAGGCTGATATGGTTGAATTTCAACCAGGGCAGAAAGTCTGGGTTCTGGAGCCTGTGGCTCCCAGGGCACTTCAGGACAGATGGAGTGGCCCTTACCCAGTGCTAGAGAGAAAGAGTCAGGTCACCTACCTGGTAGACCTAGGCACTAGTAGGACCCCCAAAAGGGTGATCCATGTGAACCGCCTCAAACTCTTTCATGACAGGGCAGATGTGAATCTGTTGATGGAGACAGATGAGAACCAGGAAGCTGAGAGTGAACCTCTCCCTGATCTCCTCTCCATTGACCCTAAAGATGGCTCAGTAGATGGAGTGATCTATTCAGACACCCTCTCTGGCCAACAGCAAGCTGACTGTCGGAAGGTCTTACAACAGTTTGCTGAGCTCTTTTCCCTAACCCCTGGTCAGACACACCCGTGTACCCATGATGTGGACACAGGAGACAGCATGCCTGTCAAAAACAACATTTTCAGACAGTCTGACCCATAATGTCAGTTAAGTAAAAGATAAGTTAAGGAAAGCATCAAAGTGGAAGTCCACAAGATGCTGGAATTGGGAGTCATTGAGCACTCTGACAGGCCCCTAGCAGCGTTGGAGTGCCATTGAGAGGGAGGCCTTTGCTGTGGTTTGGTCCCTGAAGAAGCTGAGACCATACCTCTTTGGTACTCACTTTGTAGTTCAAACTGACCAGACCTCAGATGGCTAATGCAAATGAAAGGTGAAAATCCAAAACTGTTGAGGTGGTCCATCTCCCTCCAGGGAATGGACTTTATAATGGAACACAGACCTGGGACTGCCCATGCCAATGCAGATGGCCTTTCCAGGTTCTTCCACTTAGAAAATGAAGACTCTCTTGGGAAAGGTTAGTCTCATCCTCTTTCGTTTGGGGGGGGAGGGTGTGTGTGTAAGGAAATGCCTCCTTGGCATGGTTACCCCCTGACATTTTGACTTTGCTGATGCCAAGTTATGATTTGAAAGTGTGCTGAGGCCTGCTAACCAGGCCCCAGCACCAGTGTTCTTTCCCTAACCTGTACCTTTGTCTCCACAATTGGCACACCCTGGCATCCAGGTAAGTCCCTTGTAACTGGTACCCCTGGTACCAAGGGCCCTGATCTAAGGGCTGCAGCATTTTTTATGCCACCCTGGGGACCCCTCACTCAGCACGGACACACTGCTTGCCAGCTTGTGTGTGCTGGTGGGGAGAAAACGACTAAGTCGACATGGCACTCCCCTCAGGGTGCCATGCCAACCTCACATTGCCTATGGCATAGATAAGTCACCCCTCTAGCAGGCCTTACAGCCCTAAGGCAGGGTGCACTATACCATATGTGAGGGCATGGGTGCATGAGCACTATGCCCCTACAGTGTCTAAGCAAAACCTTAGACATTGTAAGTGCAGGGTAGCCATAAGAGTATATGGTCTGGGAGTCTGTCAAACACAAACTCCACAGCACCATAATGGCTACACTGAAAACTGGGAAGTTTGGTATCAAACTTCTCAGCACAATAAATGCACACTGATGCCAGTGTACATTTTATTGTGAAATACACCCAGAGGGCATCTTAGAGATGCCCCCTGAAAACATAACCGACTTCCAGTGTGGGCTGACTAGTTTTACCAGCCTACCACACACCAGATATGTTGCTGGCCACATGGGAAGAGTGCCTTTGTCACTCTGTGGCCAGGAACAAAGCCTGTACTGGGTGGAGGTGCTTCCCACCTTCTCCTGCAGGAACTGTAACACCTGGTGGTGAGCCTCAAAGGCTCACCCCCTTTGTTACAGCGCCACAGGGCATCCCAGCTAGTGGAGATGCCCGCCCCCTCCGGCCACGGCCCCACTTTTTGGCGGCAAGACCAGAGGAGATAATGAGAAAAACAAGGAGGAGTCACTGGCCAGTCAAGACAACCTCTAAGGTGTCCTGAGCTGAGGTGACTCTGACTTTTAGAAATCCTCCATCTTGCAGATGGAGGATTCCGCCAATAGGATTAGGGGTGTGCCCCCCTCCCCTCAGGGAGGAGGCACAAAGAGGGTGTAGCCACCCTCAGGGCTAGTAGCCATTGGCTTCTACCCCCCAGACCTAAACACCCCCCTAAATTGAGTATTTAGGGGCCCCCAGAACCAAGCAAGATAGATTCCTGCAACCTGAAGACGAAGGACTGCTGACCTGAAGCCCTGCAGAGAAGACGGAGACACCAACTGCTTTGGCTTCAGCCCTACCGGCCTGTCGCCCCACTTCAAGAAAAACTGCAACAGCGACGCGTCCCCCACGGTCCAGCGACCTCTGAAGCCTCACAGGACTACCCTGCATCTAAAAGGACCAAGAACTCCAGAGGACAGCGGCCCTGTTCCACAAAGACTGCAACTTTGCAACAAAGAAGCAACTTTTAAAGACCACATGTTTCCCGCCAGAAGCGTGAGACTTTCCACTCTGCACCCGACGCCCCCGGCTCGACCTGTGGAAAACCAACACTACAGGGAGGACTCCCCGGTGACTGCGAGCCCGTTAGTAGCCAGATTTGACCCCCCACAGCGACGCCTGCAGAGGGAATCCAGAGGCTCTCCCTGACCGCGACTGCCTGCTTCAAAGAACCCGACGCCTGGTAAACCCACTGCACCCGCAGCCCCCAGGACCTGAAGGATCTGACCTCCAGTGTAGGAGCGACCCCCAGGTGGCACTCTTCCTAGCCCAGGTGGTGGCTATCCCGAGGAGCCCCTCCCTTTCCTGTCTGCATCGCTGAAGAGTCCCCCGGGTCTCCCATTGAAACCTATTGCGAACCCGACGCCTGTTTGCACTCTGCACCCGGCCGCCCCTGTGCTGCTGAGGGTGTACTTTCTGTGCTGACTTGTGTCCGCCCCGGTGCCCTACAAAACCCCCCTGTCCTGCCCTCCGAAGTCGCGGGTACCTATCTGCTAGCAGACTAGAACCGGGGCACCCCTATCTCCATTGGAGCCTATGCGTTTTGGGCACCACTTTGACTGACCTCTGCACCTGACCGACCCTGAGCTGCTGGTGTGGTAACTTTGGGGTTGCCCTGAACCCCCAACGGTGGGCTACTGTGGACCCAACTTTGAACCCTGTAGGTGCTTTACTTAACAGCAAAACTAACCAATACTTACCTCCCCCAGGAACTGTTGAAATTTGCACTGTGTCCAATTTTAAAATAGATTATTGCCATTTTTGCTAAAACTGTACATGCTATTGTGATGATTCAACGTTCCTAAGATACCTGAGTGAAATACCTTTCATTTAAAGTATTGTTTGTAAATCTTGAACCTGTGGTTCTTAAAATAAACTAAGAAAATATATTTTTCTATATAAAAACCTATTGTCCTGGAATTGTCTTTGAGTGTGTGTTCCTCATTTATTGCCTGTGTGTGTACAACAAATGCTTAACACTACCCTCTGATAAGCCTACTGCTCGACCACACTACCACAAAATAGAGCATTAGAATTATCTCTTTTTGCCACTATCTTACCTCTAAGGGGAACCCTTGGACTCTGTGCATGATATTTCTTACTTTGAAATAGTACATACAGAGCCAACTTCCTACACACTAGATTTGGTTCCTTAACCTCCAGGTTAGACAACATGGGAAGCAGGCTGGATAACAACAGACATGCCTGGAGGGGGTGGAGGGTTGCATCTCTGCTGTTGAGGATGGGACAGCAACGTTAATGAGGAGGGCAGGTTAAAAACAGTATACTTGGAGGCTAGGGGGCACCGCAACAACCTTCGCATCTCTGGAATTTCTGAAACCACTAATACTGGCTGGCTGGCGCTGTTCATTGAGAATCTTCTGGTGGAGCTGCTGGGATGCCAGAGCTTCACCCCGACATTTGTGGTGGAGAGGGCACATCGTACTCTGGGACCATGGCCTCCCCCTGGAGTGCCTGTCCATCTCATCATTAGACATCTACTAAATTATAGGGACCGCAAAACTGCCCTTCGCCTGGCCAGGGAAAAGGACCCTTTGCAATATCAGGGTACAGTTGTGTCTGTCTTTCCTGACTTTATGCCCACTGTTCAGGACGGCAGGTGGAAGTTTTCTGAAGTCAAACGGGCGCTCCAGAACCTTAACATTCGTTATGGCATGATATATTCGGCTTGGCTGACAGTGGAGGTGGACGTTAAGCCATCCTACTTTGACAATCCTGGCAATGCCATGGCATTCTGTAAATAGCACCCCAGGCGTGGCAGGCCCACTCAGTTGCCCGACAATATGGATGCGGGGCTGGCTTCCAGCATGGATTTGTTTCCTCTGAACTAGGGCTGATGGGCCTGCTGAGAAGTTTCATTCTGCACAGTTCCGAATTGACCTCCCTAGTTTACATATGATAATGGGATTTCCCATTGCTTTGTCACCTTTCTCACAGTTTCCTTATATGGATTGCCCATTCCGAATATGCTATCACTCCTGTCTGCAGTCTGGGAGCACCCCGCAGTTGCGTTGCCATGCTCCCATGATTGATAACGAGATAGTTGTTGTTCTATGGGAAATGTCCCTGTTGGGGGTTACATGGGATTCTCTTGGCAGGTGGGTGTGGGTGGGTTGTTTTATTTCAATGGATTTTATGTTTGCATGTTTCTATGTTATGCAAAGCAGTCAACATTTATACCTTTCTCTCTTACGAATGACCACATGCTCCCCTTAAGTAGCGAGTAAAGTTCCTGTGGTGAAACAGTCTTTTGACTTAACCCTTATGTCCTGGAACATACGTGGTCTTAATAACCCCCGCAAAGGCAAATTGGTGCTGCAATATCTCCACAGGCATAATGTGCAGATTGCCTTTCTGCAAGAGACAAACCTCCCTACCGGCACTGCGCCCTACTTCACAACCACATGGGGCCCCCACCGTTACTTTGCTAGGTATAGCACCTATTCCCGGGGGGTATGCATTTTGGTGAATAAGAGTGTACCGTTTAGGCCCCTATCATCCTAGTCTGACGGCGATGGTAGATATGTTATGGTTGCGGGGCTTTTCGACAATCTCAAGATTTTAGATGGAAACGTTTATGCACCGAATGTTGACACGCCTGAATTGTTTCACAATCTCCACTCCCACATAGCTCGCTTTGAGGTAGACCACATTCTGCTGAGAGGTGATCTTAATATGGCGAAGGACCTGGCGCTAGACACCACCTCTCACGACCCAGCATCTAAACACCAATCCTGCAAGCCTTAAACGACATCTGTGAAGCCTTTGCCCTATATGATCCCTGGAGATTTTATGGTACTGATGCCCTGGTCTACATCTTTCGTTCCCCATGGCACCTGGCTGCGTATCGACTATTGGGTCCTTACTACTACTGTCACTCAGTGAGTCACAGCTGTCAAGCATCTACTCCGCACAGTGTTAGATCACTCACCAGTACAAATCACACTTGCTATTCCTGTGACCGGGGACACTAGGAAACTTTGGAGGTTCCCTGACACGATACTTCAGGCCACATCGTTCTTCGCAAACCTGAGGGAAGCAATGATAGAATTTTTCAAGTTAAGTGAAGGTTCAATAGAGGACTGTGAGGACAGTGGAGAAGTGACCAGTGTATTCAAGTAGTTCCTCAGTGGTTGCCAAATATCTTTCAGCCTAGATGTCACAGGCTGTAGCCATCCATAAAGTTCCCTGTTAGTGTTGCAATATGTAAGACTCGTTAATCAGGAAGTGGCGGTTGGCGTACGTGTGGTGCCCCATAGAAGCGCTATCTCACGTTTGGCCAATAAGAGTGAAATAGCTTTGAGGCGCCTGTTAGCTTTTGGTATATCTCCGGTGTAACCCAGAAGAGCCATGAGTGGATCAGGACGGAAAGGCCATCCCACAATAATTGATAGTCGATCAAACACCTCACACCAAAAGCGCCTGATATTTGGACAGGTCCAGGTCATGCGTGAAAAGTCAGCAGATGATGCACGGCATTTGAGGCAGGCAGGGGAGAGGTTCTGAGCAATGCGGGCTGTGTCAGTAGGGGTAATATAAGCTCTTCTCAGGAATTTGAAATGAAACTTATGGCGCTGGTTAAAGGAGACAAACCAGCTCTGTGCACAACACGCCTCCCAAATTTTGGGGGCATACGGGGCATCCCGTCGTGCGTCATAGACCGGGAGGGCCTCAATACATGCACAATATAGTTTGGAGACCAGTCCTGCTCCTGAGTCCGCTGTAGCAACCAAAATCAGCGGGAGCCAGTGGATAAGTGGGGTACTGTGCACACAAAGCGCTCTGTAGGCGACAAAGTACAAAGTATTATAAATGGGTGACACCCGTAAAGCGGGTATCCGCTGTGGGCGAGAATATGTGGTAATTTGGAAAGACATTACTCAGGGTCTGAAGTTTGAACGTTTGTAATGTTCACTGAACAAGCGCCCCCTGCGTAATAAGGAAAAAATGGTTATTAATCAATATAAGTGCCGAGGAACATAGCGTGTTGCAAGGTAGTAGAGCTGGAGATAGATTAGGAACCCCCAAACCACCCCGTTCATACGGAAGGGTAAGGACCTCCCAGCAAATACGGGGAAGCCTGTCTGCCCACACCAGGCGAATGAGCAAACCTCAGAGTATCACGAAAAAGGAGTTTGTGAGCGACACAGGAATGTCAGAAAGAGATATAGGAATTGTGGGAGAACCACTATTTTAATAAGTGAAATGCAGCCTGCCATAGACAGTGGTAGCTTCACTCATCTGTCCACCTGGGCAGTGAGTCTCTCCACGGCAGGCCCGTAGTTTAAACGAACAACCTGGTCCTCGTCTGTGAATATGAATACCAAGGTACTTTGTGGAATCAGCACACCATCGTGGGAGAAACTCAACTGTGAGCGGAAGGGTGTTGTCGGTCAACGGAAAAAGCTCTGATTCGCTCCACTTAATATGCAGCTCTGAGAATTTATCAAAGCAGACTTCTTCATCTAGTATGGCTTTGAGATTAGTGGCAGGGTGGCAGATAAATAATAGTATATTGTCTGCATATAGTGAGACCAAGAGTGGCCCACTGGTTAACTGTAGTCCTCTCTGTATGTTCCCCTCCTGCAAGTGGCGTACCAGAGGGTCCATCGGTATTATAAAAAGCAAGGGGGAAGAGGGCACCCCTGCCAGCTACTGCACGCTATGAGGAGAAAAGGGGAGAGCGCCCCGTACATTCATATGGCAGCTGTGGGTTACAAGTACAGTAGAGATACAGTACAAATCAGCGTAACCTCGGGGAAACCCAAGCTTACATAGGACGGCATGTAAAAGCGCCACTCAAGAGAGTCAAATGCTTTTTTGGCATCCAGTAAGGCAATAGCTGTCGGTCTCTCTGGGGACACTCTATTGAGCACCACAAAAACAGTACAAGTGTGGAACAAAGTCAGACTGAGCAGGAGAGATAATCTTGTGTAATAAAAGGTAGAGGTGGGTGGCACTCATCTTGGCCAAAATCTTATTGTCCAAATTTAACAAGGAAAGGAGTCTATATGTCTTCCAGTGGCGAGGGTCTTTACCTGGTTTTGGCAAAAGGGTGATAACCGCCTCACGCATTGTCGCGGGGAGAACCCCAGCTTCCAATGCCTCTGCATACACTGAGATGAGGCAGGGACTCAGTATGTCTTTATACCTCTTAGAAGGCCCTTGTAAATCCATTAAGTCCCTGGGTGCGTGCCCCTTCCATTGAATCTATTGCATGTGTATCCTCCTCAGTAGAGAAAGGCTCACTGAGGAACTGCTGTTGGACAGTGGTTGACCACACCATTACGATGTTGTCTTATTAATTTTGCGGCGTGGCGTGTGGGCTGGGCCATGTACAGGCGGGAGTAGTATGTAAAGAGCTCAGTCTAGACCACTGCAGTGCCAACCACTCAGCTACCATCAGACCTCTTAATTTCAAGTATGTGTGGTGCGAGGTATGAGGGATGTAATATTCTGGCCAGCGTCTTCCCAGGTCTGGCGCCCTCACCATATTTATGTGCCCTAGCCTACTTGCCCACTTTCTGCCAGTTCATTAAAAACATCAAACAACAGTTTACGCAGTGGAGTTGGGATATAACATCTGTCGTCCCAGGCTCCCAATCAATATCTGTGAGCTGCATCTCCAATCGGGCTAGACTGCAATGCACATCACACAGGACCCCTGAATGTGTAGCTATGCAAATACCCCTGAGGTATGCCTTAAAAGCATCCCACAGCACTGCCTAAGTACCTGTGGTCCTGTCTTTCCTTTTTTGGCACCCTTGTTCCGAACATGCTGCCTCTATCTTTCTCTATGACGCTGATTTTGCTCCTGTTCTAATTAGTCATTTCAAATGCCATGAACCTGTTCACCCTCTACTTGTCATAAACAGTAATGCCTATACTTTGGAATAATGACTTGTCATTTGCGTGTGGAATAGGTTTTCGCTGGACCTGCACTGCAAAGTGTTTGTTTTTGGTTACATCTGAAAATGATAAAGTGATAAAAAAAAGAAAAGACTGCAATCTATGGTAAAATGCTTGAGCTGCAATGACTAGGATAATGAACAATAAAAGAAGCATGATTGTGAAGATGAGCGTCATGAATATGAAGACACCACCATCTTGCAATTAACATGAAGTGTAAAGTCCCTATCATAGAGAACCTAATCCCTAACCTAAAGAGAGCTAGGTTTGATAAACCTAATCTGCCAGTACCATGTCCACGAGAAGCGCCCCCAACCCTCCTGACCTTGGAGTGAGGGCTGGGTCAGACTCCGAGGGGACACAAAGGCTGGGTTCTTCATGGAGGTGACGTGCAGCATAGTTGGCTTAGATGGCATCTGGGAGGAATCCCTCTTGTAATCTTGTCCGTGTGAGATGTATTTATGCAGATCATGTAGGACCCCTGACGCAGGTATGTTCCCAAACAATTGATAAGAAGGAAGACTTGTGGCGGCAATTATGTAAACAATCCCCAACAAGTGTACATTATGTTCCTCTCACACGTAAGTGAGAAAGGGACATGATGTGAATAACTACGTACATCACTTGTTTATGATGCTGATAGTAACGCCTTTACAGAGTGGCAGTGATAATGCAAATCAAAACATTTTTATAACAATCAAACAATAGCAACCATCTTAAAAGAAATAATAAAATAAATGGGGTAAAATAGAGCAAGCTAAGTAGATTAAAAGTCATTAGGTGACGGGGGCACAGGCCTGGAAACCAAAGGCTAAGCTAATCTCCTGAATCCAAATAAAAGCTCAATTGGATGCACTACACCAGAGGTTCTGGGAAATTTCACGGTTGGAACAGGAGCGTCAACTACCAAAAATTATTTCCGACACCTATACTAGTATAGGACGAGATAGTGTGGGAGTCAAGCTGAAAAAGTCTGAAATTCAGAGTACCCTTAAGGACGGTACTAAACAAACACAAGAGGGTTCTAAAAAACGCTGGGATACGTTGAGTGTAATGGGGACAGGCTTGCACACTAATGTACGAGAACACTTTCCTTATTAAGGGAAATATCTGAACCAAATGTGTGTACATTCATTTAAAAAGTGCATATGGTCCAATCAACAGCTTACGGTTTTGAAAGTTGATACCATCTGGATCTCTAAAAAAGGCTGAGTGAGAAGGAGCCATTAAAAATGCTTATACTTTTATAAATTTTTGGAACACATGATAGATTCATCAATTTTACAGACTATAAAAGTCAGCACTTCTTCGGCAACGAGGGGACAAAAAAACATGAGCATTTGAAAATCCATAAGACTGATTCTCGAAGCCCAGCTTGAAAAGTTGGAAATATACTTCTGTGGGTTTCGTTAATATCTCCGGAATTCACAAAAAATCCTGCAGGGCTCATAGAAAACCCTAGAAAAGACAGATGTACAGAATATTGCGTAGGAAACTTTGATTTTCCAGAATATCGTATCCAAATAATTGACTATATACATAAACCACTCACCTACTTGACCTCGAAGTATAGTATATGTCATTCAAACACAGAAACAGCCAAGAAGAAACTTTAGGGTTGAACAGAATTGCCAAATGTTTACAATACTGATGTCATTGAATTTGCAGACTTTGCTCCCATGAGAGTTGAATCCCTTCCAAACCCTGAGAGTCACATCAAGGGACCTGCCATGGTCAGATGATTTCCAAGAGCAGTTCACTCATCCTTAACCTCTTCTAGCCTTGGCTCTCAGGGCCGCCTTCAGACAGCCTGGCCAGAGACAGAGATACTTTGAGCATATGGTAGGGGGCAATGTTTGATGGTCATACCAGGTTTAATCCTTGCTCTATTTTTATAGAAGATGGGCCACATCCAAATTTTGCACTGCTGCCTTTTCCACCCCCTTTTGTGGCTTTTACCCACATTGCATAATAATGTGACTGCCATGCAGATGCAAATGTGTATTTCAGTGACCCTCCTTGTTTTGGATGACATATTGTTTTAGGGTTGTTTGTGTAGTTCGCACAGTTTGATCCAGCCAAAGTCCTTTGAACTACAGAATTAGTAGGATGGGTAGTGGAGTTGGGTGTGCTCTGACAGACCATGCGAAAGAAAGGGCACACAAGAGGGAGAGGCTGTCCCACCGAAACACTACACAAGACTACCTACGATAACACACATAGGGAAGGAAAGGCAGCAACACATCACAGCTGGCCTTGCCCTTTACAGTGAAGCACTTCCTACCCACCAGCTTCTGGGGCCTGGCAAACATTCAAAGCGAAGGCTGTTGAGTGGTCCAAGGCCTTCCCTCCATCAACCAAAAACCAGAATCTCTGCTCGGATGCTTGAGCCGTCTTTTGTAGCATTGGTGATCTCTCCTTACCAAGGGCTGGGAGGGAGAAATATGACTTGACCTATTCAGTGACGCAAACTTCTGTGGAGTGATAATAAACAGCAACCTGGGATACGGAAAGGGAAGTTACAGGATTTAAACCCGGGAAAAGCTGAAGTGGCAATGAGTCACTGAGGTGAGTGAAGTCGGATGCCTTTACTTAAGAACGGGTACTTCACAGCATTACTCCACAAGTGGCAGAATTCTTATCTATAAAAACAATCTAGAAACTCCAAATCCTACAATGCTCAAACAGTTATAAGGTAAAAGCGTGGGCAGGCTTCTTCATTTCCTAGCGTACCGAGTAGCATTTTAATTTTAATCTGAAGATGCTGAGAGTTAATATTGATACGGGACCTGTGCAGCCGTACATTTACTAAAGAAAAAAAGAGCAAAGTGCCCCCACACGGAACCTCTAAGTGGAGCACTAGATTTGTTCAAAGGAGTCTACTACACATAATATCAATTACAAAAAGGAATAAAGAGATTGGTGTAACAGAGAAATTACACTTAGAAACCAATGAAGCAGCCCGTCTTCCTTGAAGGAACCGCTTGGTAAGGCACTGGGGATGAGCAAGCAGCGGCCCCTGCAGCACTATCGCTCTGGTTGAGGTCACCAGACATGCATCCCAGATGGAAAGCTGACAAATCTACCACCATCCCAGCGCCTTCAGACCCTAACGGGTGAGTAGTTGCGCTATACAAGCACTGATTAATTGATTGATCACAGCCTCCTCTGAAGAGTCTGTAACTTTGCAATTGTTTGCAAACAGGAGTTTAGTCTCTGCTTTAATACATCCCTTCCTGTATCACAGTAAACAAGAGATGCCTCTTTTATGGTGCTTTTTAATTGCCATTCAGAATGGGTCAGTAATCCCATTTCGCGAGTCGGAAATGCTGTTCTGGTTCACATATTGGGTTTAGTAAACAGCAAAAAGTAATTTTGCAGTCGCAAACCCAGTAATTTTGGACCGCTGTACAAAGAGAAGGAACCACGAATTCCAAATAGCTATTTTATCAGAATTGCTCCTTTGGAATTTGTTGTCCTTATGTATGAAACAGTTTGTTTCACACTTGCGATTCCGAGTGGGTCGGAAATTGACCTGAGTCATGAATATTAATGAGGTAGATCACAATTTGTGACCTATAAGGAATCTCTGCTATCACAGGGATGGTGGTATGGTGGGGTCAGCAGACCGCCATGTCTGTAATTGCTTTTAAATAAAGCAATATATATTTTTTTTTAAAGCATCCCGTTTTCCTTAAAGGAAAATGCGGCGTGTTTAAAAAAAGAAAGCAGTGAAACTTTGAAGTTTAATTTTTTAAGAGTAGGCAGCGGTCCAGGGCCACTGCCTGCTCTTAAAAAATGTGTTTCCAAAATTCACAAGGGGATCCCCTTCCAATTTGCGAATGCATTACCACCATCTTCGAGTTGGTGGTAAAATATCAAGGTGTTGTGACGGCATTTCGGTCACAAAACCTTGATACATAACACTGGAAATTGCTGTATGGAAGAGATGCTATAAACATGCCCCTTCCAAATAGCGAGTTCTACACCCAAACTCAGTGCTTAATTTGAGCCGGTGGTTTCCGGTGCTCAGCACTTAACTGTAAACACTGGCTTTTTTGTCCCTTTTTTACTAATTTAATATACATTAGCATGACTAATTCCTGCTGCCAAAGCCATTTTTATAGCTGTGGTCGTCGTGGAATAGTCAGAATGGTCAACCTTGTAGCAGCGTGATGGTTATAAGCTGTGTTGTTCCTGTAAATGGCAGCGCTGACAGTGACAATGGGCACCATGCGGAAGTGGCCTCCCGCTGATGGCCCTGGCACTTGTTTTTATACAAATTAAGCAACGCCGAAAACTGCGCTTCTGGAGAATCGTCCTTGGGCTGTTTGTACATTTGGAAAAGCATTTTTGCCGTCACAAACTGCACGATTTTAGAAATCGGTCCGTTTGTGACGGCAAAAATGCTTCGTATGGCCCTTGGTGAAGAATGTTGCACACATTGTCTGGCAAAATTGCGAGAACTGTATGAATGATGCTGCTGCCCCCTGGTGGTTTCAGGTGGAAACTGAGGATTCAAGGTGGTCTTCTACGATATTGTAGATTTCATAGAGTGCAAAGTCCGCCGTTTTCAGTGGCTTCTAGGAGCTATGTCAAGCTGATCAAGAGAATGCGCGAATGGAAGCTAAGATTCTCAATCTATGTCTATGAACCGCACCAGGTATAATGTGTTGAGGGCCCTGGAAAATACCAAAGCCATTAATGATTGTACTGCTAGGTAGGAGCTTTGGAGTAGTTGAAGATGCCATGCTGATGCTGTAAAGAATCGCACAAGTAAATGTTAAGTATACTTAACATAATAGTTTAATGGAAAATGTAATATGCATTTTTTTTTTAATTTTAATGTAATTAATCTTAACCACAATGACGTGTTCAGTGTTGATAAGGGGTATTGTTCCTGCCATAACCTGTATTTTCCCTCTCCAAAAAGGGAGCTGGCTTATGGGGAGACGAAGGTGTAGGTTTTGTGTGTATATGTACGTGTCTATGAGTGCGTGTATGTTGTGCTCATGGCACAAGTCCTAAAAAAAATAAGCGAGGGGACTAACCAAGTTAGGCAGCATGCAAGTGGCATCATGGTGTGTGACATTATGGCGCATGGCATTGCATGTAGCATCACAGGAAATGACATCACAACCCATGACCTCACAAGAGGTTACATCACATGAAGTGACATCAAATCTTAAGACCTCACACAAGTTTTGCAGGTCCACCATGATTACATGCGAGTTCTTAACAATATTTAAGAAATGAGAATTTGAGTTGGGCTTGTGCCAACAAAGTGACGCAACCCGACACAAAATCTGGGCCTCAACTTATACATTTATGTTTTTTTAAACTCTGCCACAAAGAAATTGGTAACAAGGAGAAATGGGGAAATAAATCTATTCTGCTTAATTGATGGCAAAATCTACAAATGGGGTTAAGGAACCTGCTGCAGATATCTCTGCGTGCCCAGTAAATCTCAGGGAATAATAATAATGGTAAGATAACTTTGGAGGGTGATGCTTTTGCAGGAGAAACCTGTTTTTCCTCTAGCCCCAGTTTTGAATCAAAGTAGCGTAGATGGTTAATGTGCCTCCTGCAAAGCACATCATCTAACTGCAAATGAGAGTTTTTTTTATTATATGTCGCTAGGTAAGCGAGTTACTGATTTTAAAACAGACATCTTTTTGTTACTTGTAGTTCATAAATTATAACTTTTCTAACATATCAAGTTATGACGGACATGTGGCTCCTACACCTTGTAACCCTCACTGTCTTATGTAACATATGTTGTACGTTGATGTACACATCTATAGGATTTATTGACAATGCATAATGTGTATGTGTGGTGTAAAGTGCTCCGACACTCTGCAGTAGGATAAGTAGCGCTATCAAAGAAATAAAACAAAATAGTGGTATTTAATTTGTTATTTGTGCAAATACTGGGACACACTAACAAATCTGACATTCTTACAGTGCATGAAACTCTTTGAAATAGAGATTGATCAATGTAAAAAACATGCCTCTCAAGTATTTATGAAGGGATAACATCAAGCTGTGTGCCTTTGTTTCCCCATTTGCATCTAGGTGTGAGGCTCAGGCAGCTCTCATTCACAATAGTGGAGCAAAAGAGGTCTGCTGGTCCCTTAAATGCGGCCTTTTTAATAGGCTTTGTGGGAGTCTGAAACATGAAAGGCAAGTTGCTGCTGGAAAACGAAAGCAGACACCGGAACAAGTTTAGCATATTTCAGTGGGGCCCACTTCTTGTAGGGTGGAAGGTTTTCCTACCTGTGAAAATAGTGGTTGGACGCCGTGTACCCTCGACTTGAAACCTGATTCTACTCTGTGTACGCATGCATCAGTCCTGGTATACTGTGTGAAATGTTTCTTTTTCTTCTGGTTGCAACCGAGACTGTTGCCCGGGCATTTGAAGCCTAAACGTGCATAATCACACTGGCTCCTGGTGGCACAGAACTGGTATATCCTTGAAACCTGATTCCTTGCAGTAAAGCACAGCAAGCAACCTGATGTCCACGTGTCTTTCCGTGTCATCTGGTAACCAGCATCACTAGCATCACCTATCTTTTTTAATGCAATTTTAATCAAACTGATTAATGGCAATCAGCCATTTTACATTTGCTTGGGTTCCCTGTTTTATCTTGAATCACTTTATTCAATCATATTGTTATTAGACATTATGTAGAACTGGTTGCAGTTAAGTAGAGGGCTCCCTTTCAATCTTAGAATACCCAAATAGTTAGCATTTGTGTGGGTTTCTGAATTCCTGCATTACATATTAATCAATTTTTTGAACAATTAAAACTATGAGATTAAATATGTAAAAAAATGTTTAGAAGCAGCACAGAAATGAAGGAGTTGAATACAATATTTCAATTGCAGGGGTTCCGGATTTAAGGGAGGTGGACTAAGTTATGTGTTTTCAGTGAAAATATGTTTAATATTAGGTAATGGGCCCAACTTAATGGCAAGAGAACATATATGGCACACATGGTCCCATGTTAGACATCCCTCAATTACAGCATCCAATCACAAACTTAACACAAACATTTCTCTAGTGCATAAACATGAACAGCAACATACAGATGCATGACAATCAACCATTAAACACTTGCTCCAAAATACTAGGACTTAACAACAGTAAATTAGTCTAATCCACCTAAATATCCACATAAACGTTTCTCTGTAGATAACCTAAAACTGAACAAACTTCTTGTGCTTAGATTTCGGATTGTTATTTAATTATGTAACGACATACAGCTTTTATTTTACAGATTTCGACAGAATACCAAGAAATTCTTATTTTGTATTAAAAAAAAACTTTACTGGATTTGAACCAAATATTTTCTGTTTCTTTTAAGGGAAGTTCTAGGCTTTCAACTCAAAGAAATAGAACTTTCAGTTTAATTTCAAGACTTTTGACCTGAAATGTCAGTCGTTGAGTTGTAAATTCAATGCAGAAACATGGGTGGGGCTCCATGGGGGTCCACTGGCTGGGTGCAGAGGCCACACATCCAGATTCTCTCCATTAATTCCTAGCCGTGGAAACTCCTATTATCTCTCAAGCAAGACTTTATTATGTTTTGTGTTAGAAATGGGGTCTCTAGTTCACAGTCAGTTTACACACTGTCCAAATACAGACCCTCACTCTAGTTCGGGCAAGGGAGATACTAACAACAGAAAGGATGATGGATGGAGTGCTTAAACTCTTCAAACACTTACTCCCAATCACAGATCTGGGTTTAATCCATCGTTCCTTTGCTCACCATGCCACCCGAATTTGGACCCAGCCATATGCAAATCAGTCTTGACCCTGTTCCTCATGGGAACAGTTCAGCCCGAACTGCCAGGTCAGGTCCTCCCTTGACCGGAAACAAGTATCCTGGGACCAGTTTCAGCCTATCACCCTTCATCAGCCAGGCTAGCTTGAATCCAGTAGCACAGTGAGCTTTAGGAACACAAAAAGATGATGAATTGAGAGCTGCGACTTTTCAAACTCTCACCCAAATCACAGATCTGGGTTTAATCCACCGCTCTTTTGCTCACCATGCCATCCTAGTTTGGACCCAGTCATAGGCAAATCAGTCTTGACCCTGTTCCCTATGGGAACAGTCCAGCTCGATATGCCAGGCCAGGTCCTCCCTGGACCGGAAACAAGCATCATGGGACTGGTTTCAGGGTATCACCCCTCATCAGCCAGGCTAGCTTAAATTCAGCGGCACAGTGAGTACGGGACCCATGTCTTGGCATACCCTTCCCACTTAGGGCGACTTTAGCAACACAAAAGGATGACTGTTTTAGCACAAAGTACCTGGAATGCTTAAAAAATAAAGCTGCACAGGTGAGCGTGCATCAGAAAAGGAAGCGATGCGCCCATTCCTTACGCGCAAGTGCGACCATGTGTCGATTCTTTCTCTGCTGGGTAAGTAATGCGTCGCTTCCTAGACAAGCAGACTCGGGTCAATGCAGTGATGTTGAAGATTTTGACGCCCAGTGACGATGCGTGGAAAATCCAGATGCACAGCAGTGATCAATCCCCGCTGACCTGGTGATGCATCGATTTCCCCATTGCTGCGTCAATTTTTCAGCTGCGGTGCAGCCACTGCGCTGATTTTTCTGCCACTCGGCTCCAATGCGGCGATTTTCACATTGGGCCCACCAGTTTCTCCTTTCAAGGGCCCAGGGATTGGATGTAGCACCACTTGGCAGGGTAGGAGGTGTCAGCAAGAGAGACCAGGTGCTGGCAGATGAAGTCTTTGAAGTAATCAAAAATTGCAGGGTCAGCAGTCCAATACCTATACTCATTTCTGCCTTTGAAGTAGGCAAACTTCAAAGGAAAGTCTTTGTAGTGCACAATGCCCTGCCTCTTCCTTGCCCTGTCCCAGCCACACTCTAGGGGGTTGGAGACTATGGGGGTCATTCTGACTCCCGCCGGGCGCGGTCACCGCGCGCCCGGCGGGAGCCGCCAAAATACCGTACCGCGGTTGGAAGACCGCGGCGGGTATTTTGAGTTTTCCCCTGGGCTGGCGGGCGGCCTTCAAAAGCCCGCCCGCCAGCCCAGGGGAAAACGACCTTCCCACCATGAAGCCGGCTCGTAATCGAGCCGGCGGAGTGGGAAGGTGCGATGGGTGCTACTGCACCCGTCGCGTATTTCACTGTCTGCTATGCAGACAGTGAAATACAAGCGGGGCCCTCTTACGGGGGCCCCTGCAGTGCCCATGCCAGGGTCAGAATGACCCCCTATATTGTGTGAGGTCAGGCGCAGTCCATTCAAGTGCAGGTGTCAGCTCCTCCCTCCCATTGTATCCCAGGAAGACTTTTCAGGATAGGCAGGACACACTTCAGCTCCCTTTGTGTCACCGCCTAGAGTGAATTCACAAACAGCTCAACTTTCAGTATGACCCAGACGTGTATTCAGCAGCCAGGCAGAGGCACAGGATGGTTAAGTAAGAAAATGCCTACTTTCTAAAAGTGGCATTTTCAAACTTTACAATCTAAAAAACAATTTCACAAAAAGATGTATTTTTAAATTGTGTACATGTTCTACCTTTTAGACACACTGCACTCTGATGATGGGGCTGCCAAGGGCCTACCTTAGAGGTGCCTTAGATGTACTAAAAGGGACGGTTTGGGCCTGGCAAGTAGGTACACTTGCCAGGTCAAACTGGCAGTGCAAAACTGCACACACAGACATTGCAGTGGCAGGTCTAAGAAATGTTTGCAGGGCTACTCATGTGGGTGGCACAATCAGGCTGCAGGCTCACTAGTAGAATTTGATTTACAGGCCCTGGGCACCTCTGGTGCATTTTACCAGGGACTTGCCAGTAAAACAAATCCCCAATACAATTTAGACAGAGAGCATATGCACTTTAGCACTGGTTAGCAGTGGTAAAGTGCCCAGAGTCCTAAATCCAACAATAACAGGCCAGAAAAATAGGAGGAAGAAGGCAAAAAGTTTGGGGATGACCCTGCAAAAAGGCTCAGGTCCAACAGTTTGTATTTATGTTGAAAGTTTACTGCACACATCATTCATCCGGAAGTGTCTAGATACCAAGTTGTAAGCTAAATATCAGAGTATGGTGGGGTGTGGCCAAAGCAGCCAAGATGGTAGTTGCAACTTCCCGAAAGAGCCTGTCTCATCCACTGCCCTGGGTCTGTTTTGTTAATCTCCATATGTTGATTTCTGTTCCCCACCCCCTCCTTGCAGACAGTCCTCAGAGGGGTCCCCCGAGGTCGCACCTCTGATCTTTTGGCGCATCGGAGGGGCTGGGCCTGTGGCCTGGACTGAGGGCCGGGTGTCCAACTGAAGCTCCACTGCCCTGGAGAAGAGATCAAAAAGGTGGCGCGGCGGACTTCAATGACGCTGCCCTGACCAAGCCGGAGATGTGTCTGCGTCAATCTACTTCATGTGCGAATTCCTTTGCCTCTGCAGCTCTGCCAGGGCTGCTGAGGCGGCGGCGGCCGCACAGACCTCTGCCCACCAGAAAACCCTGGCTATGTGCAGTAGTTCACTTCGACTGTGGCCCTCCAAAGAATCTGGGGCCGTATCGGGGTGTCCGGAGAGATGAAGGCCACGTGGGCCACCGAGACCTGATGACCCAGGGCCCTGCACCCAAATACACCCCATCTGAAGCCTTGACAGGGCGGGTTGGAGCGGATTTGACGGCGCCCGGACGGATTTATTAATAATATCCTGCAATCAGAGTGAAGACCCTTGAATTGCTTCAGGAGGTGGGTGTGGTGTTCTCTCTATTTCTTTATTGTGTTTATCTCAGCATGGCTTCTCTTTATATGTATTGTGTTTCTTTTAGTTATGTATTTCTCTTAGTTGGTTTCTCCCACTGCTTCACCTGCTTTCCTTTATGTTCTTAGACTCTCTGGAATTTGGAATGCAGGGGAGTCTGGGAAGCAGAGTGGTGAGATTGGAGGATCTTTACTTGGTGGTGGATGAAGTTTCCTTTATGCATCGAACTGGAAATAAACTTACATCAAATCAATCTACTCGTGTCAACTTGAATCTCTCCTTGGATGACAACTTCACAACATTTTTGGCGACGAGGATGGGATCGTGACTTCTGAAACTGTTACCTTGGAAACTTCAACACCTTCATTTATTTGGTTTCTAGCGTTAAGAAAAAAAAAAAAGGTACTGTCATTTTTTTTCGTTTTCTGTGGCTCATATTTTTTTTAATTATTTCTTTTCAACCTGTTTCTTGAGCCACATAGCTCTCCTCTTCGGTTCGTGTTTATTTATAAACAAGCGCGTGTGCCAACTGTCTCCTTATCTCGTGCTTCTGGTGACGCGCTCTCTGCATTTGCTGTTTTGACTTTGTTGCCACAGCAACGTGTACGCGTGCTTTTCTTTCCCGGCCGCGCTCAAGGGAAACACACGCTGTCTGTCTACCCGGCCGCACTCAAGGGAAATACGCTCCACTGGGGAATACGAAACTCCTTTTTGAGTTGTACCTATGTATTGAAGACGCGCATATTTTTATTTTCTCTTCTTCGTAATGCAAACAATTTCAACTAATAAACAAAGAGTATGGCTTTAACCTGTCTGTTAAAACTTCTATTTTACAATGTTTATTTTCTTGGAAACAATGTTGGACTGCTCTACTTTGGTCATTGTTACGGTTTAATGTTTCCAGGATATTTTATTTCATTTAAGTGGCACTTCATTTCACTTCGTCTGTGGCAGCAATCTTTCCTCTGAAAGAAAGACTTCTGTTTTACAACATTGTCTTGGTGCGGAGGGTCAGGAAATCTTGGAAACTTTACCTGCAATAACAACATCAGATGGTGCGGAAGGTGATAACTCTCTGAATGAATTTGATTCTACTCTACTTAGACTGGAAAATCACTTTCTTCCTAAAGTTTCTATTATTTTACAACGTTACTATTTTGGGAAACGAAAGCAGATGGATGAGGAATCTATTGAAGATTTTGTCACAGCTCTACGCAAACTAGCTTCATCATGTAACTTCGGAGATAATCTAGAAGAGCGTATTAGAGATCAATTTATGCTTGAATGTAAATGCGACAAAGTAAGAGAAGCATTATGGGTCAAAAATGATCCATCACTAGATGAAGTGTTATTCATTGCTAAGCAAGTTGAACACTCTATGTCTTGTATTGAAAATTTGAGGAAGTCCAAAGGTGTTTCTATGGACGTTCAAGCTCTAGATACAAAAATTAATAACAAGTTTCAAGCAAACATTAGAGCAAAACTTATGTGTTTTAGGTGTGGTTCTACAACTCACTTAGCTAATAGCAAAGACTGTCCTGCTATTCATGTTACTTGTAACAAGTGTTCCAAGAAGGGACATTTTGCTAAGTGTTGCAAATCATTTTCTAAGTCTAAAGTCAAAGTTCAGGAAATTGATTGCAGTGACGATCGAGATTTTGTTCTTCAGATTATTTATGATGTTAATTGTGTTGCCAATAATAGTTGTCAGTACCCTTCGGATTTTGTGGATGTCAATGGGACATCTATTTCTATGATGATGGATTCGGGCGCAAAACTTTCCTTGGTATCAGTTTCGGATTTCAATAAGCATTTTATGGGAAAAGTTTCTCTCCTGGATCCTGATATAATTCCTTACAGTTATGGCAGAAAACCTATTGAGCTCAAGGGTTACTTTGAAGCCACCATAACCTTTAAAGGTAACACAATTACAGGGAAAATATATGTTCCAGTTATTGGTGACACAATTCTGAGTTGGCCACATCAGAAGTTGCTTGGGATTATATTAAATCCCAATTCTATTCCTCAGGTGTTAGTTCAAAATGTTTGCAGTATCAAAGACGACATCATTGGTGAATTTTCTGATGTATTTACTTCTAAAGTAGGGTGCATTACAGGATACAAACATCGCATTTGTCTTAAGGAGGGTGTCAGGCCTGTAGCGTGCAAAGTAAGGAAAATTCCTTTCACCCTGCAAGACAAGGTTAAGTCTGAATTGCAAAGGTTACATTCTGAAGGCATCATTGAAGAAGTTGAGGCTGCACAATGGGTCGCCCCCATTGTTGTTGCTGAGAAGAAATCGGGGGAAATTAGGCTTTGTGTGGACCTTAGACACCTCAACAAAGCTGTGATTGAAGACAGATTTCCATTACCTAACATCAATGAAATGGTCTGTCTTTTAGGAGAGGCTAAATATTTTACAACATTAGATTTGAGTTCAGCCTATCACCAAGTTCAATTGTGTGAAGAATCAAAATTGCTGACATCATTCATCACTCCCTTTGGTGTGTTCAAGTTTAATAGGATGCCATTTGGTTTGTGCTCTGCTGCTTCTGTATTCCAAAGACTAATGTATCATATTCTTGGGAAAATTGATGGTGTTAGATTTTTTCAAGATGATGTTCTCGTTTGTTCTAACACTCTTGAGCAACATCTTTCCAAAGTTAGGGAAGTCTTGAAAATTTTTCGTAGTAAGGGAATCACACTCAAGGGAGAAAAATGCAAGTTTGCATGTTCAGATATCACGTATTTAGGGCATGTAATTTCTTCTCAAGGTGTTAAACCTAAAGAGGATCTAGTTAAAACTGTTGTTAATTTTGCGGATCCTGTTAAAAGAGAAGATGTGCAAGTCTTTTTAGGCATGGCCGAATTTTATTCCAAATATGTTCCCAATTTTGCCAGTAGGTCTTGCTGCATTAGAGAGTTACTTAAGAAAGGTGTTGATTTTGTATGGTCTGAGGCCTGCAAGAAAGAATTTGAGGATTTAAAGAATGCTCTATCCTCTGCTCAATGTCTCAACAGCTTTCGCCCAGGGTTTCCCTGTTGGATTACAACTGATGCTTCGGATAAGGGTTTAGGAAGTGTTCTTAAGCAAAAGTATGATGGTAAGGATGTTACGATTGCATTTGCTTCCAGAGCGTTAAGGGGAGCGGAGTCAAGATATTCCACCATTGAAAAAGAAGCACTAGCTATCTACTGGGCTATAAAGAAATTTAAACAGTTTTTGTGGGGATCTAGGTTTGTTGTGCAATCTGATCATAAGCCTCTACAAGAGATTTTTGATAAGAAGGGGCTAGACTGTATTTCTTCACGTATTTGCAAGTGGATTGTTGGTCTCCAAGACTTTCAATTTTCTGTCAGATATGTCCCTGGATGCGAGAATCGCACAGCCGACTGTTTGTCAAGGCTAGGCTCTTTTGGCTGGGACCAAGATACAGATTGTAGCACATGGTGGGTGGACGAGAATGTGAAAGTGTGCATTTTGACTGATGGTTGTATCACGGAAGATGAGTGGTTAACCGAGTTTAGTAATGATACTAGTTTAAAACGGGTAAAGGATTTGATTGAATCTAATCGTGTTCCTGCTGACTGTGATGAAGAGAATGTGTATAAAAAAATTTGGAATGAACTTTCAGTTGAGAATGGTTTGGTTTTTAGGAGTGGAAGATTAGTACCTCCATCCGGTTTACGAGAAAGGTTCTTACATCTAGCTCATTTGGGTCACCATGATATTTGCAAGACAAAAGAAAGGTTGAGAGAATTTTATTGGTGGCCGAGAATGGATTTAGCGTTGGAAAGAGTTGTTTGCGACTGTGTGGAATGCAAATTTGCTGATAAAACTCTCAAGTGTAGGTCACGTCCATTAGAAATCAGGAAAATTCCTAATGAAGTGTGGGAGGATGTTGCAATGGATATTATGGGTCCTGTTGTGTGCGGTTCAGTTTCTAAGTACATCGTTGTTGTAATGGACATGTTGTCTCGTTGGCCGGAAATTTTGATTACCTCAGACATAACTTCTCAGTCTATTACTAATTTTCTTTCAGGGGTATTTTCTAGAGAAGAATATCCCAAATGCATTATAACTGATAATGGTGTCCAATTCACCTCTAAGCACATGTGCGAGTTTTTAGCACCTATAGGTATATTACATAAGAAAAGTGCTCTATATCATCCTGAAACCAATGGAATGGTTGAGCGCTTTAACAGGACGTTGAAGGAAACTATTCAAGTGGCAAGATTAACAGGGCGTAGTTGGATAGAAGCTGTTAAATCTAAAGTTGAGAGTTATAGGTATACACCGCATTCCAGTACTGGCCAATCTCCATTTGTATTGTTCAAGAAAAGAGTGCCTAATACAAGCATAAATCCTTCATGGGTGAATAAATATGTTGGTAAAGAGTTGAACCACGAGAAAATTAAAGAACTAGCTGTAACCAATGATAAGATATTACAGGGAAAAAGGAAGTTGACATATGAACTTCGTAAAGCAGTCAAACCTCTTGTTGTTGCAGTCGGTGATTCTATTAAAATTAAGTTACCGAAAAGAAATTGTGCAACTTTTTCTCATTACAGTAAAATCTTTAAAGTTACCAAGGTGTTCAAAGGTGCTATCAAAGTGGATGATGGGCGTATTTGGAATTTGAATAGAGTTGTGAAGATGTAAAAAAAATAATATATATATATATTTTCTTTTATAATTTAGGGGGGAAGATTGTGTGGTGTTCTCTCTATTTCTTTATTGTGTTTATCTCAGCATGGCTTCTCTTTATATGTATTGTGTTTCTTTTAGTTATGTATTTCTCTTAGTTGGTTTCTCCCACTGCTTCCCCTGCTTTCCTTTATGTTCTTAGACTCTCTGGAATTTGGAATGCAGGGGAGTCTGGGAAGCAGAGTGGTGAGATTGGAGGATCTTTACTTGGTGGTGGATGAAGTTTCCTTTATGCATCGAACTGGAAATAAACTTACATCAAATCAATCTACTCGTGTCAACTTGAATCTCTCCTTGGATGACAACTTCACTACAGTGGGTGCCCGGCGTTGGCTCCAGCTCCTGCTTCATCACCTTATTTTGCTGTGCATATTGGCGGACCACCCCTACCATAAAGGTGAGGAGAGGGGGGCTACATATTAAACTCCTGCAATACCCAACAGCAGAGTGACCTACCTCGATAGATGAAAATCCTCCTTAAGACATTATTGATCTGGGCCTCGGAAAATTAGAGCTTGCATGCACTAAATCACCACTGCTTGCCCATTGTCTGTGCACCTAGCCGGACCCCTACACTTTGTGCACATAATACTACATTGAGATTTGACCCCTTATTTTTCCGTCTTCCAGTGCCGATAGAGTGGAGATCCCCCCGCACCCACTCCTTTTCTGCAGGGTCCCCTTATCATCTATTATCTACTGTTGGGAGCCCCTAGCACCATTGCTGTTTGGTGGGTTGGTGCACGCCGAGTTGGTGGACCTAGGGATTGGGCGCGGACAGAACCTCAGCAGACCCGGGCGGACCTCATTAAACCGTGCCTTTCATCCTTCAAGATACCGCCATTCTGATCGCCTCACTGCCCACTTCCATCCACACCTGCACCTGACGACCTTCGTGGACCATCCCATTTAGTTACTGGATTGACCAACGCGACTCCTCGAGCTGCCCCATCTGGGGCAAGTGGGTTGTGGAGGTGAGGTGGCACTCCCTGAAACCCACTGTCTGTCAATCCACCACCGATATATCTCAGATACTAATACTGCTCTCTTCTACCTCTTCCTCCTCGTACAGAAGGGGACCTTGGCACAGGGCACTTGTGAGAACACTCTAATTTCCGCTCTGCTGAACTTTGATCATCATGGGCAAAGATAAACCCCCCACTTCCTCTTCTCACTCCAAGATGGGCAGATTTACCACCAATGCTTCAGGACTCCTCAAGAAATCACTGGATGGAGAACCTGGCCGGATGCTACCAATCTCATCCGACCTACCATGTATTTTACAGGCTATCCAAACATCTCGGGAGGCCCTCAAGGCTAAGATAGGAGAAGCTAGTTTGGAAGTTGGGTTGCTTCATTAAGACCTCTGCTCAGTCACCAGCGACGTACCTGAGGTCGAAGAACATGTTTCAACCCTTGAGGATGACTCCTCGGACCTCAAATCCAAAGTGACCGCCCTCACGGCGAAGGCCCACACTCTGGAAGCCAGGGCTTAGAACTTAGAAAAACACTCCTGATGAACAAGTTACTTACCTTTGGTAACACATTATCTGTTAGAGACGCTAGCTAGCTGCTGATTCCTTACCTTTGAATTTCCTCAGGCATCAGACTGCATCCAGAAACTTTTGCTTGAGCAATACCCTTGCACGCGCCAGTTCCATTTGGTTCCGTGTGCCATTGTTGGCGCAGAATGTTATGTCGCGGTCACCTATATAGGCGCCACCCAGGCATGCAAACATCAGTTACTTTAATCACGACTTTCCACACCAGGAGTGCAGAGACATGAAAGGAACTAACAAATATGTGTGTCCAAACTAGGGCCCCGAAAGGGACCACCCAAACCCTAGCAAATCAGCACGCAGAGCAGGGAGGCACGGGTGGGTGTAAGGAATCTGTAGGTAGAGTCTCTACCAGATAATGCTTTACCGAAGGTAAGTAAATTGTTCACCTGATAGAGACTTCTAGCTGTAGATTCCTTACCTTTGAATAGATAAACAAGACATATCCTCCTGCAGTGGGCTGCAAACAAATTTTCTATACTAGAAAGTCCGGCAGGACTGAACGGGCGAAATGCCTATCCCTGCAGACCTGACTGTCCAGGCAATAGTGCTTTGTAAGTGTGTAAAGGGACACCCACTTTGCTGCCTGGCAGATGTCCTGAACTGGGACTCCACAAGCTAACACTGTGGTCACAGCTTTTCCCTTGGTGGAATAGGCTCCTAAGCCCTCAGGAGGCTGTTTTTTAGCCAGTGCATAGCAGATCTTGATACAGAGAATGACACAGTACAAAATGGTTTGATTCTGTGCTGCCCGACCTTTCTTTGCTCCCACTTAACCTACAAAGTGTTAGTCGTTCACTCGGAACTCTTCTGTGTGATTAAGGTAGAACGACGATGCTCTTTTTAGGTCCAGCCGGTGGAGTCGCTACTCTTCCTTAGAGGGATGTGGGGAGCAAAGAAGGTGGGCAGGGTGACAGTCTGTCCCAAACAGAATGGGGTCACCACCTTTGGGAGGAAAGAGGCATGGGTGCGAAGCACCACTTTGTCAGGAAAGATTGTGAGATACGGAGTCTTGGATGATAAATCCTGCAGCTCACTCAACCTCCAGGCAGATGTCATGGCCACCAGGAAGGCTGTTTTGATGGTGAGCAGCCTGAGGGGACAATTATGAATTGGCTCATAAGGAGCACACATGAGGCATTATGAAGGCAAAGGTGAAAACATATGTACAAGCCCCTTAAGAAACCTGTTTACAACAGGACTTAAATAAAGAGGGTTGTTCAGGCAACCACGGAAAAGCAGATAAAGCAGACAGATAGCCCTTAAGAGGCCCAGAGCAGAGCCCTTCTGGGCAAAGTAAAGAATGAAAAGAAGAACATTATAGAAAGAAGATCAATAGACTTCTCTGTACAATATTTTTCAATTTTTGCATAAGGTAGGTGTATACCGTTTTGGTGGAGGAGCGTATTGCAATGATATAGTATCCATGAGCACAGTTGGCACTAGAATGGATGTTGTGCAATGCTGTTCCAGCTCCACATTGTCAGAAATCAGAATGGGGCTGGTGCTTCCAGTGGGCGCCGGCGGCGCTGGCATCAAAGAAGGTCACCTGGGTACGACCAGCACCGGTCTGGATCCAGAGTTGGATTCATAAGACCCTCATAAGACCCCATCGAAGCTGAGGCTTGAGCCATCTGCCATGAAACAGATGAGGCCTCCTCCAACACTGTGGGGCCCAAAGGCGTGCCAAAGGGGTTGGCCTGCTCAAATCTTTGGCACATGGCCTTGTAAAATTCCTTTACCTGACAGGGTGTCCCTCCGACTCTTGGAAATAGGGGAAGGCATGGAGTTGGACTGGGAAACGGCTCCACAGACCCGTGCCTGGAAAAACGATGTTCCTTGCTCGTCACGTCGACTGATGGATGAGGTGAAGTCCGCCTGGACTTCTTCTTTTTCTGCCTCTTCTCTGAGTGTACCAAGGACCTCAAGTGTGACAAAGAGGACTTGGGGCTCCTGCAGCAGTCCTACGATCTTCTTCTCGACCGGGACCAAGAGAATCAGAGGAGTCAAGTTTGCCAGTGTCATCCACTGCCGGACTGCTTGTAGCTTTAGGGACTACTTTCTCAAGGCTTTCGGAGCCATGGACGGGAAGTCTGAGCATGACTTCGAGTCATGGTCGCGCTCGAGACACCAGAGGCAGATGAGATGAGGATCCAAAACAGACATGCCAAACAGTTTGAACCCTGCTTTCCTGTATGACATCCAAGACACACTTACCAGGAAAAAAAAATGGACAAAATTTCGAAAAAAGGCCTGTCAAAAAGTGACAGAGGGTTGGGTCTCACCAGATCTGTGTTAACTGGTGCAGAAAGAAATTAACTTGTGTCTGTGCGACTGGGTGGTAGCCATACAGGTGACCGTGACATCACATCTGGCACTAACGATGCCGACGACGCCATACAGAAATGAATGGAGTCATACGGCGCGCGCAGGGGTATTGCTCAAGCATAGGTTTCCGGATCCAATCTAATGCCAGGGGAAATTCAAAGGTAAGAAACCTGCAGCTAGAACTCTCTATTAGGGGCAACAACTTGCAGGTAGTGGGATTCCTGGAGGGTGTCGAATCCCCCCAACCCAACTGAGTTCATGGAGACTTTGTTTCAATCCTGGATGCTGGCATCATGAGTCTTGACTTGTTTTGTGGATGAAAGAGCACACCGTGCACTGACACTACACCCTTCCCTCGGGGGTCCGCCACATCCAATCATCGCCAAGATCTTTAACTTTCAAGACCGTAACGCAGCTAGAAATCAAACCCAGCTCATCTACCAATCCTCCCGAATTAGGATTTTCTTAGACTATACTAAAGCTACACAAGCCCAGAGGAAATCTTATGTTGCAGTCAAGCAAAAGTTCAGAGTGATGTTCTTTGCTTATGCCCAACTATTCCCTGCCAGATTCCGAGTGGCGCACAGCTCTAAATCCCATTTCTTTGATACTCCTGGGACAGCCTGGGAATGGGCCACTAAACAACGTGCAGCAGGAGGACTCCCAAACTGCCCCATGGCCCGGAAACCAGCTGGTGCTCTCTCTAGGTCTCGCCACCATCCTAAACACAGGAAATTAGAATAAAGAGGGATCAATCAAAGGAGACCCGCAAGTCCAACGACGACTCTCGCTCTGACCTGCCAAGTAACTCTTTCCTTGCATGTTCTCAGGCCTCGACGGGAGGGGGGATGAAGTTGGCTGGATCGGCAGCGGATCTTGCATAGGTATCCTTGACAAACAGAACAAATAAACCATGAGAATTACTCCAGACCCAGGGTGCTCTTGTAGGCATGTAACATATCCTTTTGCTTATACCCTTCAAATTAAGAGAGAAGAACAATCAAATGCCTCAAGTTATCATTTTGTTTACTTGTGAGAGATACTTCAAGGATGGAATTGTTGGGTTGGAGGTGGAGGGGGAGCTGTTTTTCTTTAGGGATTCAATTTTGGTTTGTGTTTATGGTATGCTTTTGTTTTTTACCAGCAGTCTGGCATGCTTCTCTACTCCCCTTATAAGCCCAAAGAGTCAACCATTCTTGCCCCCGCTGAACGTGCTCATTCATTACACTATGGTCCTGCCATTGACGTTTTTTTAGAACGCAAAAAACTCACTAGTGTTCATAATTCCCTCTGTCTCCATTGGTGGTGGTGCTCCTTCAGAAAACCCACCTTCTAGGTACGCAATGTTCCTTCATAGTTAGATATGGATACACCAGAGTCTTCCACTCAGGCTTCGCCAAAGACTCAAGAGGTGTGGTAGTTCTACTCCACAAAACCCTTCCATTTGCAAACATCCCAACATTCCATACCCTCTTGGTAGATATGTTGGGGTGACAGGCACACTACAGGGAGCACCTTACACTTTTTTCAGTGGCTACATTCCCCCCCACATGTACAAACAAATCTTGCAGGCCCTCACCGAGGAGATAACGTAACTTCCACATTGCATCCTCCTTGTAGGAGGAGATTTCAATGCAGTGGCAGACCCAATATTGGATGTTTCTAGACCTCCTACCCGAGAACGCCGCACTCACTCTAAAATACTTACAACCTGGAGGGACTCTCTAGCGCTCATTGATACATGGAGAGCCTGGAATCCTGGAGACACTGTATGCTCACATACCTCTGCTTCACGGCACACTATGTCCCGTATAGATTGCATTCTTCTCCCAGCCACTGACCTCCCGGCTATGGCAGGAGCGACTATGCTGCCCATGGGTATCTCGAACCAGTCCCTGCAAATCCTCCAATGGGGTTCCTCTGTCCCACACAGGCGGCCCATGTGGCACCTTAACGCATGGTTCCTCATTGATGAACGGTTAACCACTCAGATGGGGGACAAACTTCAGTTCCACTTTGGCTCCAACAACGGGACAGTTGAGAATGCAGGTACTCTATAGGCAGCGAACAAGCCAACGATTCAGGGAGTAGTGAAATAATACTTAGGACGAAAAGAGAGAAAACGCCAATGCAGTATGACTGACTTGGAGGCTCAAATACTACGCACCAAAACAGAGCTCGCCCTTTCCCCAACCAAAACACTCACCTGTTAAAACGGCTCTCAGGCAATTCCTCTTCCACGAGGCTGCCAATGTTGGAGAGTGACTATCCAACATGTGTATGAGCAAGGAGACAAAAGTGATGTCCTTCTCTATTGGCTAGAGACTAAAGGGTCATGTTTCATACCAGCGTGGAGAACTAGATTGGGTGAGCTGGTAGCTTCTGCGCAAGAAATAGCAGCCACTTTTATGGCTTATTATCGCAATCTATACGCCTGACCCCCTCGAACACCAGTGGAGCATACAAAGCCCCTCTTAGCGGGCATCACCCTCTCAGCTCTCAGAAGAGCCCTATGTACCTCCCTGGATGAACCCATTACGATTCAGGAGATTCAAGGGGCTATTCACAACCTGAAATCTGGAAAAACCCAGGCCCAGATGGGTTTCCCTTGGTGTATTATTCAACCTTTTGTGATACACTGTCCCACTACCTGCTCCGTCTCTATAGCGAGGCACAGCAGAAAGGTGTTTCCACAGGACCTGGACCTGACAAATATAGTCGGCCTTCCCAAGACTGACCTGCACTCTAAGCCGTCTTCCTGTCACCCTTGCCTACAGAGATAAACTTTCAGATCTGGCCCTCCTCCTTGTTGACTCTGAAAAGGCCTTTGACACTGTGGACTGGGATTACCTGGGACAGGTGCTTGAATGGATGGGATTTGGGCGCCGGTTCCGCAGACTTATATCCGTTCTATACTCATGTTCACATGCACAAGTTTTCATTAGCGGGGTATTGTCAGCGTCCTTCCTCACTGAGCGAGGAACCTGCCAGTGTTGCCCACCCTTCTCTTTGCCCTGGCTATAGAGCCTTTGACGAGGCTGATTGGATGGGACGCTTAGATACAGGGCTGGAATTGGGGAAACTCTCTAGAGGACAGGATTGCACTCTATGAAGATAACGTTTTGCCCTACTTGGTGGAGCGTGCTGAGGCAGGCCCAAGAGCCCTAGAGCTTCTTCGATTAATCGGTGAGGCCTCCGTCTCAATGCAGACAAATCCCTTCTGGTTCTGTTACGGGGTGACAATGCTTCACGCAGATGGCAAAAGAACACACCTGTGCATCGCCTCAATTTTAAATACCTAGGGATCCACATCAACACGATATCTGAACAAGCCCACTTTCTCAACTGAACACCCCTCATACAGAAAACCAAACAAAGCTTGGCTGCGTGGCACAATCTTCCACTTAACTTACTTGGCAGAGTTGATCTGACAAAGATGAAGACACTGCCCGATTTCTATATACTCTCCAGAACTATATTCCTATGGCTTGGATTCGTGAAGTGGTGGCGCTACTATGCTCTTTTGTTTGGCAGGGACGTCCCCCTAGACTTTCTCATGCTAGGTGTTGGAGGTTGGTTTATGATGGTGGGATCGCCAGCGTGGACATCCAGTTTTATTACTAGGCATTCCACCTCCTGATGGTAAACGACTGGCTGACAGGGGGGTTGGAACAACCCTGGATACAGCTTGGAACTTTATGATTTCGGCTTGGATGGCATGCTTGACCATCTATATAGTCTTCCAATACCTCAGGCGCTTCCGGGGATTACCAGACTAATCGTTTTGATTTGGAGGAGGGCCCGCCATCTTATGGGCTGGGAGAATCTCCTGATGGGTCAAACCGCCTTTTGGTGGGGCTGGCAACTGTTGCAGGTGCCCACACTGGACGGCTTCCGTAAATGGGATTTATTGGGTATTACAGCCTCTGACTTGTGGCATGGCTCGTTCTTATGCTCATTCAACAACCTTCAGGCTCAGCTCTCCCTATCCCACACAAACTTCCATAAACATCTTTAAGTGTGACATGCCTTAGGTTCTTATTACTCGCACCTCAAAAAAATGCCAGAATTCAAACCCCCCCGAAGCAAAACTGCTGATGGAGGCACTGGTGAGAGGCAGGATATACCAACTATATCATACTCAGATTAATAATGCTCCCAAAACGCTTGAATGCCTTCTTCAGACTTGGGAGGACTTGATTGGGGAACATAATGAAGTGAACTGGCGGGAGGCTTGCTTGGCCCTACATGAACTGTCGAACCTGCCACGCTTACGTTTAATACAACTACACTATCTCCCTCATACGTACATGTCTCCTTTATGCCTCCACATGGCCAATATTCTCCCTGATTCCAACTGTGGGAGGTGCGAGACCCTCGCATAGTGTGGCAATGTCTCCTTATTGCTAGATACTGGTTTGCAATTGAATGTACACTGTCAGCTGTCCTAGACGTCCCTGTGCAGTTATCTCCCAACCTGGCTCGGTTGGGGGAGTTGGGGGACATGGGTGGTCTTCGGGGGATTATGCCCTGGTGGGTATCGCAACTTTATTGGCTAAGAGAGATATTGCCAAAGTGTGGAGGGCCTCAAGACCACCACAGATGACTCAATGGCGTGCAGGGAAGGACTGGGGCACCAAGCGAGAAGAACCAATCTATGAAGCCCGAGGGTGCCCGAAGAAAATTGTGAACATTTGGGACAAATGGTGGAAATACTTTGGACTAGACATTGGATTGTTAAATGCCTTTTGTATGGATGTGTGAGCAAACAGGGAACAGACACGAGGGAGAGAGATACCAAAGAGAGATATCATGTACTGTATAAATGCAATGTTTCTCACGCAATCCACGCTCTTTTATGCCATGCCTACTATGTACCTTCTTTGATATCTTTTTTTTTTCCATAAACAATTTTTATTGATTTTCAGAGTATGAATATCTTAAAACAGATGTAGGCCCACCAGGTTTTTAACTGCTTACGGAACATCTACTTGTTCTTAGATCGTGGGGAATGATTTTCCACACTGGTGGGGTCCTAATTATATTTATTGAAAACACCAAGGAAAGAGACTCGTACTGTATGGACACGCTATGGCCTGCTAGCCCCTGTCAACGCAGCTCAAATGTGCAAAGGGAAAATAAAAAATATAAAATAACCTTTACCAACTAGCACAATGTAGCCAGCTTTAACATCTTCACATTTTATTGCTCCTCCACTGCTAGAAACAGATTTTTCCATTCCATTATTTATTTTAAAAAGGGTTCTTGCTAGAGCTAGAACGTGTGGATAATGTTTACATTTTCTCTTTGGTGTAACTAATGCATATATAAGATAGGCTTTTATCCAAGGGAATGGGCATCCTTCCACTTTCATTGTTGGATCCCTGCCACACCCTACTTTCTAGTGAATTAGCACTAGTGTGCTCAATTTTGTGTGAGCCAGCAAAGCTTATCCACATGTATCAATATGTACCCTTTGTTATGCCACCCTATTCTACTTGCCAACTCTTTCCCGCCATCACAATGAAAATTAGTTACTTACCTGTAACTGCAGTTCTCCAGTATTGGTATCTTTCATAGATTCACATGCTTGAATCATCCCCGTCGTTGAGGTGGAAGCCTCACGGTAACCTCGAATACACAAAGCAGTAGGTTTAAAACCACTAGGCCTAAGTAGGCCCACAGGCTGTTTTATAGCCTATCCATTTTGTTTTGTGAAAAAGACCCAAACTTGAGTCCCATCCAATCAGGCTTCGACACCCTCTAGAACACTCCCAACAGAGGCTGTTTTCCCTCAGATTTTCTAGTACAAGTGTGAAGTCAAATATTCATATATAAGGGGAGCCTCTGAGGGGAAGAGGGTGGGTCGCATGTGAATCTATGAAAGATACCAATACTGGAGAACTGCAGTTATAGGTAAGTAACTAATTTTCTTCTCCAGTATTGGATCTTTCATAGATTCACATGCTTGAATCAGAGTAGCGAGCAGTAATGTTGGATAACCAGTGAATTAATCTGTATCTTGCTTTTATAGCAATCCTCTGAATGATATTAATAATAATAATAATCATAATAAATATAACAGGAATAAGAATAATCGTATCTCTAGTTATTATGCTATAGAAATGTATCCATGTTCCTATGAAGTTTAAAAATTAAGCACAATATCAATAAGCGTTGGTATTACGACAAGTACCAAGCTAATTATGATACCAATAAGTACTATAAGCACTGTAATATAAAAGTAAATCTTAATGAAATTAAAGAACCATATCTCACATACCTTGTCTGTGGGGGTGGGATGTCCTAAGAGGCTCACCTAGGCGAAATAAATGCCTCAGCACTGCCTGCCGCACCGCTGTGTCCATGTTACTCATTTCCTCGAGACAGTGCTTCATGAACGTATGTTGGCTGGACCATGTGGCCGCTCTACAAATGTTGTGCAGTGGTACTCCTGCGAAGAGTGCGGCCAAAGTTGCTACTGCCCTTGTAGAATGGGCTCTCACCCTGCTGCGCAGCGGTTTGCCAGCTTGAGTATGACAGAATTGGATCACCTGGCCAATCCACCTGGATATAGTCTGCTTGGATACTGACTGGCCCTTTTTTGTTCCTCCAAAGGCCACAAACAACTGGTCTGATTTAGGTATGCCTTGCGTTTTCTGCAGGTAAAACTTTAGACACCTTTTAATATCTAGCGAATGTAATGTCTTTTCCGCTACTGTCTGCAGATTTGGAAAAAAGGTTTTTAAGGTGACTGGTTCATTCAAGTGGAAAGTTGAGGGAACTTTAGGGATATACTTAGGATTTGTCCTCAGAATTACGCCAGAATTAGTGAATTGGAGAAAAGGCTCTTTGATAGTGAAGGCCTGAATGTCGCTTACTCTCTTAGCCGAAGTAAGAGCCAGTAGTAACGCAGTTTTCCATGAGATGAACTTGAGATCTGCTCCGTGGATTGGCTCAAAAGGAGCTTTCATGAGTTGCACTAAGACAACATTCAAGGACCATAAAGGCGGAGGTCTCCGAACTGGTGGAAAAGCACAGAACAGGCCCCTAAGTAATTGCTTTACAATCCTGGTGGAATATAACAAGACCATATCTTGTGATCTACGGTATCTCAAGATCGCTGCAAGATGTACTCAAATAGAGGAGTATGAAAGCCCTGACTTTGCCAGATGTAACAGATATGGCAGTATTTGCTCTGGAAGAGAAGAGATAGGATATATTCTTTCCGCTGCACACCATACACAAAAACGTTTCCATTTAAATTTGTAAGTCTTATTGGTAGTGTCAGCTCTAGCCCTGGATAAGATTTCCCTACATTCCGAGGAGATGTTTAAAGTTGCATACTCATTGAATTCAGGAGCCAAGCCGATAAGTGAAGAGATGACGGATCCGGATATCTGACTTGTCCCTGGTGCATCGTCAAGAGGGTTGAACTATGTTTGAGTTGCACATGTGGCTGTTCTGAGAGCATTAGGAGTTCCGTGTAGCACACCTGTCTGGGCCATCTGAGAGCTATTAACAGAAGGCGACAACCCTCTGTCTTCATTTTCTTGATGACTCTCGGTATCAGCGGCATCGGAGGAAAAGCATAGGCATAGACCCCGGACCATCTCATCGAAAACGCATTCCCCCACGACCCTCTCTGGGGAAGCCAACTTGCATAATAATGGCATTTCTTGTTCTCGAACGTAGGAAACAGATAGAGATTTGGTCTGCCCCATAAAAGGAAGAGTTGATCGAGAATTTCTTGGTCTACCTCCCACTCATGGTACGGGATAATTGTCCTGCTCAGGGTATCTGCCAGAACATTGGTCTGCCCTAGCACAAGCTCTGCTCTCAGAGAAATGTTGTGTGTGATGGCCCATTTCCAGATGTTCTGAGCCTGTTGCGAGAGTTGCAGAGACCTTGTGCCCCCCTGCTTGTTTAGATAAACATGCTGGTAGTATTGTCCGTCCTGATTAATACGCTTGAGTTTTGAAGTTTTGGCAAAAAGGCTTTGAGAGCTAGACCTATTGAGCTCCAGTTGATTTATGTGGAGTCGAACTTCTTTTGCATTCCAGGATCCGCTGATCTGTAGATCCTGGCAGTGTGCACCCCATCCTTCGAGAGAAGCGCCCGTCGTTACTATATAACTGGACACCTGATGAAGGAACGTGAGCCCGTTGGACAAATTGGTCAGCATTGCCCACCAAGCCATGGTGGTCTGCATTATTGGTGTGATGCGAATGTTGTCCTCGAAAGAGCCCTGCACCTGAGTCCACTGTGCATCCAATTGTTCTTGTAAGGGTTGGATATGCAGCCTGCAATCTGGGACCAGCGGAATGCATGACGAGATCATCCCTAGCAATGACTTGTAGGTACGGACTGAAACGAAAAATTTTGTAGAGAGTTTGCGTGATAAGGAGCTTAGCTTTTGTTTCCTTTCGTGAGATGGATACGCCTTGCCGCGGACCGTGTCTAGTATCGCTCCTAAGAAATCCAATGTTTGTGTGGGGTGAAGATGTGATTTTTGATAATTGACGATAAGCCCTAGGTTGCTGAACAATTGGAGGCAAACCGAAATGTGGCACACCACTTGAGGCTTTGAAGGTGCCTTTATGAGCCAGTCGTTGAGATAGGGAAATACCTGCATGCCCGACTGGCGGAGGTGTGCTGCCACAAAAGCCAACATTTTCGTGAAAATTCTGGGGGCCGATTTCAATCCGAAGGGGAGGACTCGAAATTGTAGGTGTATACCAGTTACTTTGAACCTGAGGAATTTGCGGTGATTGGGGTGTATTGGAATATGAAAGTAAGCATCCTGGCGGTCTAGGGATGCCATATGATCTCCGGTATTTAAAAGGCGCAAGACGTCCTGTAGTGTCACCATCCTGAACGTTTGTTTCTTTAGGAACTTGTTTAGTGATCTTAAGTCCAGAATGGGGCGCCAGTCTCCAGAAGGTTTCTTTACCAGAAAGAAGCGAGAATAGAATCCCCTGTTCCTGTGAGAAATAGGGACCAGTTCTATCCCTCCTTTGCGCAGCATCACTTGCACTTCCTTGATGTAAGGAAATGCCTCCTTGGCATGGTTACCCCCTGACTTTTTGCCTTTGCTGATGCCAAGTTATGATTTGAAAGTGTGCTGAGGCCTGCTAACCAGACCCCAGCACCAGTGTTCTTTCCCTAACCTGTACCTTTGTCTCCACAATTGGCACACCCTTGCATCCAGGTAAGTCCCTTGTAACTGGTACCCCTGGTACCAAGGGCCCTGATGCCAGGGAAGGTCTCTAAGGGCTGCAGCATGTCTTATGCCACCCTGGGTACCCCTCACTCAGCACATGCACACTGCTTGCCAGCTTGTGTGTGCTGATGGGGAGAAAATGACTAAGTCGACATGGCACTCCCCTCAGGGTGCCATGCCAACCTCACACTGCTTATGGCATAGATAAGTCACCCCTCTAGCAGGCCTTACAGACCTAAGGCAGGGTGCACTATACCACAGGTGAGGGCATAGGTGCATGAGCACTATGCCCCTACAGTGTCTAAGCAAAACCTTAGACATTGTAAGTGCAGGGTAGCCATAAGAGTATATGGTCTGGGAGTCTGTCATACACGAACTCCACAGCACCATAATGGCTACACTGAAAACTGGGAAGTTTGGTATCAAACTTCTCAGCACAATAAATGCACACTGATGCCAGTGTACATTTTTTTGTGAAATACACCCAGAGGGCCTCTTGTGAGATACCCCCTGAAAACATACCTGACTTCCAGTGTGGGCTGACTATTTTTACCAGCCTGCCACACACCAGACATGTTGCTGGCCACATGGGGAGAGTGCCTTTGTCACTCTGTGGGTAGTAACAAAGCCTGTACTGGGTGGAGGTGCTTCTCACCTCCCCCTGCATGAACTGTAACACCTGGCGGTGAGCCTCAAAGGCTCACCCCCTTTGTTACAGCGCCACAGGGCATCCCAGCTAGTGGAGCTGCCTGCCCCCCTCCGGCCACGGCCCCACTTTTGGCGGCAAGGCCGGAGGAGATAATAAGAAAAACAAGGAGGAGTCACTGACCAGTCACGACAACCCCTAAGGTGTCCTGAGCTGAGGTGACTCTGACTTTTAGAAATCCTCCATCTTGCAGATGGAGGATTTCCCCAATAGGATTAGGGATGTGCCCCCCTCCCCTCAGGGAAGAGGCACAAAGAGGGTGTAGCCACCCTCAGGGCTAGTAGCCATTAGCTACTAACCCCCCAGACCTAAAAACACCCCTAAATTGAGTATTTAGGGGCCCCCAGAACCAAGCAAGATAGATTCCTGCAACCTGAAGACGAAGAAGGACTGCTGACCTGAAGCCCTGCAGAGAAGACGGAGACACCAACTGCTTTGGCCCCAGCCCTACCGGCCTGTCTCCCCACTTCAAGAAAAACTGCAACAGCGATGCGTCCCCCAGGGTCCAGCGACCTCTGAAGCCTCAGAGGACTACCCTGCATCTAAAAGGACCAAGAACTCCCGAGGACAGCGGTCCTGTTCCACAAAGACTGCAACTTTGCAACAAAGAAGCAACTTTTAAAGACCAGACGTTTCCCGCCGGAAGCGTGAGACTTTCCACTCTGCACCCGACACCCCCGGCTCGACCTGCGGAGAACCAACACTACAGGGAGGACTCCCCGGTGACTGCGACCCTGTGAGTAGCCAGAGTTGACCCCCCTGAGCCCCCCCAGCGACGCCTGCAGAGGGAATGCCGAGGCTCCCCCTGACCGCGACTGCCTGCTTCAAAGAACCCGACACATGGGAAACACACTGCACCCGCAGCCCCCAGGACCTGAAGGATCCTACCTCCAGTGCAGGAGCGACCCCCAGGTGGCCCTCTCCCTTGCCCAGGTGGTGGCTACCCTGAGGAGCCCCCCCCCCTTGCCTGCATCGCTGAAGAGACCCCTGGGTCTCCCATTGAAACCTATTGCAAACCTTACGCCTGTTTGCACTCTACACCCGGCCGCCCCTGTGCCGCTGAGGTTGTACTTTTTGTGCTGACTTGTGTCCCCCCCGGTGCCCTACAAAAACCCCTGGTCTGCCCTCAGAAGTCGCGGGTACTTACCTGCTGGTAGAATGGAACCGGGGCACCCCCTTCTCCATTGAAGCCTATGCGTTTTGGGCACCACTTTGACCTCTGCACCTGACCGGCCCTGAGCTGCTGGTGTGGTACCTTTGGGGTTGCCCTGAACCCCCAACTGTGGGCTACCTTGGACCCAACTTTGAACCCTGTAAGTGCTTTACTTACCTGCAAAACTAACCAATACTTACCTCCCCCAGGAACTATTGAATTTTGCACTGTGTCCAATTTTAAAATAGCTTATTGCCATGTTTGCCAAAACTGTACATGCTATTGTGATGATTCAAAGTTCCTAAGATACCTGAGTGAAATACCTTTCATTTAAAGTATTGTTTGTAAATCTTGAACCTGTGGTTCTTAAAATAAACTAAGAAAATATATTTTTCTATATAAAAACCTATTGGCCTGGAATTGTCTTTGAGTGTGTGTTCCTCATTTATTGCCTGTGTGTACAACAAATGCTTAACACGACACTACTGCTCAACCACACTACCACAAGATAGAGCATTAGAATTATATCTTTTTGCCACTATCTTACCTCTAAGGGGAACCCTTGGACTCTGTGCCTGCTATTTCTTACTTTGAAATAGTACATACAGAGACAACTTCCTACACTTGAGGAGTTGGTTCACCCGCGGGGGTGGAGGGCCTGACGGAGGGATGTCCGGTGGTGTCTGTGTGAACTCCAGAGTATGGCCTCTGGCCACTACTTCGAGAACCCACCTGTCTGATGTTATTGCTGCCCATTGAAAGAAGTAAGAAGTGATGCGACCTCCAATCTTCGAGGTTGCTGTAGGGTAGTATGCTGGTATGGCTGGTAGGTCATTGTTTCCTGCCTGCATCCCTTCCTCTGGCAGCTACTCTTTCTCTCGCTGGGTGCCTATAAGCAGCGGTAGGTGGCAGTCGATAATGCTGCTGCTGTTGGTTGTACTGTTGTCGGGGTCCTGTCGAAGAAGACTGATACTGGGGTCTGTACTGATGGTAGCCCCCTCGAAAGGAATAACCTCCTCTACCCCTTGCTCCAAGAAAGGGCTGCTTCCTGTACTGCAGGGCACCCAGTGATTTAACCGTATCTGTATCTGTTTTGATGGCTTGTAACATGTAGTCGACATGCTTTCCAAACAGACTTTCACCATCAAACGGCATGTCCAGAACCCGGCTCTGGACCTCTGGGCAGAAGGAGGTAGATTTCAGCCACCCTTGCCTACGCAAGACCGCTGCCCCCGCTAGTTGTCTGAAACCTGTCAAGGAAATGTCTAATACGCTATCTATAATCTCAGCCGCAATCCGTTCACCTTCCTGTAATACTTTCTTTGCTTCCACCTTGAAATCCTCCGGCAAGAGATCCAAGAAAGAAGACATGTCTGTCCACATCTGGTGATCATACCTCCCTAGACTGGCCAGGGAATTAGCTGCCTTTACAGTGATCGCCACTACCAAGGAGAATTTCTTCCCAATATTATCCAACCTCCTCCCGTTCTTGTCTGGAGATGCTATAGGTGTGGAAGGTTCCTAGAACGATGCTGTCCCGCCTGAGATATTACCGAATCCAGCTTCGGTTGCGACACTAAGCAGGCCGGAGAGTTATCAGGTGCTTTTATATTTCTTTTCTAGCCTCGGCATTTGTGAAGGCACTGTCGCCGGATTCTTCATCGCCGTCAACCCCTCTTGCCATAGGAAATCTACTATTGGTATAGCTCTTACCAACTTCTTTGATGGCTCCTTGAAGTCATATAGGAAACACTCTGTTTTGTGAGAAACAATAGGCAGATCAAATCGCTTTGCTGCTCTCTCAATCAAATTATGAAAGCCTCCTATGTCTTCAGGAGGCGAATCAACCGGCCCTGCTGGAGGTGGAGATGGTGTGGGGACGAGATAGTCATCCCATTCGCTAGCCACTTACTCCCTTATCTCACCCTCTTCCCTCTCGTCGTTCGTCGAGGGATGATCTTCCTGTGTTTGGCTACTCAACAGTATGCCAGTGTGCGGCGTCCCTGGGAGACTGGTCCTTGGGATTTTACGAGGTGTCTGGTGGCTGTCAGGCCTGGGTGGCGTTATGGGTGTTGATGGTGGAAATCTCCTGTAGTAGTCGCTCATCATACACTAAAGATCTGCGACTATTGTGCTAGGCATGGGAGGGATAATTGTTGTCCCCTCGGTGGGTATGAAGTTGAAGAATAGTTGGGCTGGTACTGCCCTTCATCCTCCTCATCAAAGTCCTGGCATTTTACATGCAGCTGAGATGGACTACTAGCTGCCCCAAACATCCTGTCATCTTGGGAATACATGTCATCGTCGTCATCCAAGAGATGTTGTGGGGGATATGGCAATACCTTGCTCGGGGAGGTATATATTGGAAGAATGTGCAATGATTTCTCCCCCATGGTGATCAGCCCCATGGTGATCAGTGAAAGAGGTAGGAATCCTGTTGAATCCTGCTCTTCAGAATATGGCATCATTGTCGACGATTGCTCCGACGAAATCCCCAGGAGGGTCGACAGTTTATCAGTTGTCATTGTCGTCGACGGTGTCTTCGTCGACGGTTCCCTCGTCGATGGTTCCCCCATCGACGGCTGCATCGTTGACGTTTCCCACGTCGATGAGTCTCCTGTCAGCAGTTGTCTCGCCGACGGTGCTGTCGTCGCCGGTGTGCTGGACGACGGTGTCTTTTTAAGCCTCATCGACAGGTGCTACGTTGACGGTAGTGCCTTTGTCGATTGATGAACCCACGATGCCTCCGCTGTCGACGATGCCTTCGTCGACAAAGCTTTTTAAAATATTTTTGGGGTAACGATCGTCGTCGATGATAATGGTGACGATGTCATAATCATTGGTGGGACCGCCGTTGTAAACGTTGACGACACTGTCGTTGATGTCACTGTCGACACCGTCGTCGATGGGGTGGTCGTCGACTGGCGTTTTTTGTCTGAGGAGAGCCTTACCGGATCTTTTTGCGGTGACAGAGACAGGGATGCACCTTTAGTGGGAACCTTTTTCTGAAGAGGCGAAGTAGGCTCTGAACGAACCTTTTTTGGCAACCTTGTGTGGGTCTCTGATTCAGAATTCGCCTTCTCATGTCTCTTTTGTCTCTCAGTAGAGACATGTTTCATCTTTTTGGCCATCTTCCTCTGTGGCTCGTCAGGCAGTCTTCCCTTCTCACCTGTTCTTTTTAAGGAGTGAGAAGCATGAGATGATGTTTCGCTCTCATCTGAAGAAGGATGTTCCATGGCTTTCTGTCTCTGTAGCCACAACAGAAGCCTACCCTCATGGTCCTTGAGGGTTTTTTGAATGAAGGTGTGACAGATCTTGCAGTCCCTCACCTTGTGGTCTGGATGGAGACAGTAGATGCACGTTTTGTGGGGGTCATCAACATGTAGTCTCTTCTTCCCACAACTGCCACAATCTCTGAACAGACCCTTTTTTGTTTTTTCAGACATCATATAACTGCAAAGCTGGGTTCTCTGAGAGAAAAAGTTCTGTCAGAAAAGGTAAACTGAGCAGGGCTCAGGGAGACTCCCTTCACACGACGTGCGGTAGAAAATCTGAGGGAAAACAGCCTCTGTTGGGAGTGTTCTAGAGGGTGTTGAAGCCTGATTGGATGGGACTCAAGTGTGGGTATTTTCCACAAAACAAAATAAATAGGCTATAAAACAGCCTGCGGGGCCTACTTAGGCCTAGTGGTTTTAAACCTACTGCTTTGTGTATGAGGTTACCGTGAGGCTCTCACCTCGATGACGGGGATGATTCAAGCATGTGAATCTATGAAAGATCCAATACTGGAGAAGTAGATCATACACATACTGGATTCTTTTCAACTACATACCACCTTACATTACATTTAGTTGGATTATCTATCACCTACCAAGAGGATGGATTAGAAGTGACAAATCTGGTGGCCATTTATCAATTCTTCCATCTGCTGGTTACACAAAAATGTAATTACCTAATCTTTAGCATCTTCATAGCAAATATGCCTTATACAAGGAGCTGAGGGTTCAAATCAAGTGAAGAGGGTTCAAGGTCCTAATGGCAAAATGGAAGCCAGTAAGGCGAGGCCAAGAGCTGGATTGAAGCCTATTGCACAGGTGTACAGTATTCCAATTTGCTCACCCAGTACAAGCAACTATTGTTAGGATCCGCTGCATATTTTTTAATTATTTAGGTAGCTACATTTAACAGACTGTCTTGTTTCTCTTTGCAAAATTAATTTGGTGAGATTTCTAGAGTTGCACTGATTTCTTGGAGCTGAGGCTGCTGGATATGGTACTTGGCTTTTGCGTCTCAATTGCCCTATGCCTACTCGCCATACTGCCATGTCTCCTAACGTCTGCGTATTCACTGGCCTGCTGCCTTTGTTGAAATCTCTTATCTCCAGCATGTGCCCACAACCCTCTGTCCCATATTTGCAACTCCTTGTATTAGAGTTGGAATCTGCGTCCCCTGCTAGTGCCCCTGTCTCTCTCTATCCAAGTGTCCTGGCCCACCTCTCACAAAGATGTGCATTTCACCCTATCACTCGGTCCACTTCTTGAGCTCTTCGATCTCCCCTTGCAAGGGTTCATGTCTCCCAGTCGGTATCTACATCACATTGTGACCATGTCTACTATTAGTTAACACGTTTTTCAAAACTTAACATGCTACATGCAAATAACCTGAATGATGAGCAATTAAACAACATGAACCATATTTACACATCAAATTATTTATGATTTATAATTGATGAATGAACTATCATGCCTGGTAGTTTTTAATTTTGTTTTATTCCTCATAAAGGCTGTAAACATGGGTTATTCTGATAAAATTAACACAAGCAGCGCAGTAAATATTCAACAAATATATATATATATATATATATATATATACACACACATTTTGTATATATACACGCAGAGGGATGCATATCAATGTGCAACAATGCATTACTTCAATACATTATTCCAAGAAAACAAATTACATGAAATATAGTAAAATATATTTAGAAATCTGAAAATAGTCCACGGAATTACTTTTAGTTTATTTAATGCTATATGTTATTGTATTTTTAATTTTAAGTGTATTTTTTGCATAGTACATAAAACCTCCCTATGGTGATTTCAGAATGCTTTATGACAAAGGTACACATAGGGAGTAGAAGTTGCAATACTGCACATTTACAAGACCATACATGTGGTGGGGCACCTTTAGGTTGGCTGGCGTGGATGGGGATTACTTGCCGTTGAATGTGTCTCAAATGATGACAAAGTCTTGAGGAAGAGCAAGATTCCTGAACGTCTGGTGGTCAGCCAATGCATGTGACCAACAGGACTTCTGGACACAAATGAAGAAGACAGTTGTGAGGCAAACTGGATTAAATAAATGCCATAAAGGAAAGGTGCATCCCTAAGTATCTTAAAAATCGGAAGTAGCAATTTGTTGGGCTAACAAGTAGTAAGGAACTCCATACATATGTAGGAGATCTGAGCCTGACATGGCCAACTGCTGAAACTCTTGTATCTAGTAAGTCTGGAAATGATTAGGCGCTGGTTGGTGAACCAGAGGCTTCAGGTCGGTAAGTAGGAAGTGAAATATTTTGCAAGATTGTTCAGTGGACAGCCGTGGAGCGTCTTGTTTAAAAAGTCCTCCTTTCTTTTACTCAAAGTCGGTAGAGCTATATGAGGGCCAATGGGTATTGGCCTGCCATTTCAATCCAACAACAGTCGAGCTGTGTAGTTTGGTACTCTCTGGAGCTCTGCAAGATTTGTTAGAGATCAATGTAAAGGCATTTGTATTAATCCAAGAGGCACTACATTAGGGGGCGAGTTCTGAGAGAAGTGGAACAATGGCAATACCGCCTTTAGAAGGTGTAGGTGGCAGAATGCTGTTTTGGTTAACTAAAGTTGTTCTTCGTGAAGGGAGATTGTTTCAGTACTAAAAGCATGTTTAATGCAAAGGAGATACTAATCTTTATAATTCAACTTTTTATTGAGTAAAGTCAGTTTTGTCTGATTTACACACTCATAAGGATTCCAAGAGATTTTAAAACCTGGAGGATACTCTCATTTAGGATTTGATCCTTATAATAAAATGAATGCATAGCATACTTAAAATTAATTCTCGCTCTACACTACACCTTCAGCTGGCCAGAAGCAGTTTCTGCCCCGGATCTCTCATTTCAAGTAAACGAATATGAATGCACACTAAATCTGTGCACATTTAGGTGCATGTTTCCAGTGTCAAAGCATATTAGAATTCAATACATTTATTTCAATATTGCATTTAATGCTCTGTGGTGAAACCAAAGTATTGAACAATGTTAGATCATCTTTTCTGTACAAAAGGTGGGGGCCCAATATATTAAATGTCAAAGAGCAGAAACACGAATACAAAAATCTGATGTCTGCCAACCAAACCGAGATAAATAAGAGCAGCAGAAATAGAGCAAAATCATTCAACCATGCAAAAATGTACACATTGCTGAATGAAGTAATCACAAATATTATAAAAGGTCAGGTTGGTCTTTAACCTCTTTCTCATTGACACTGCCAGGATTGCAGAATTTCAGCATTGTTCTCACATTTTAAGTTCTGGGAAGATCAAGCAATGCATTAGTTAATCTGCTGCAAGACCGACCTAAATGGAGAATTTTGTAAGTGTTCACTCTTAGAGTACAGTTGCCATTGAAAAATAGAAGCTCAATAATCATGTGTTCCTCAGTGCGAAATGACTGGCAGGGCAACAAGACATGGTCCATTACTTTTCTGACAGTGTTCAATAGAGGCCAAGGCAATCAGAAACACAAATAGCTTTGACCCTGACCAAGAAACTGCAGACACCACTGCCCCTACAGTAACTGTTTATTCTGTGACTAGACACGTTTCAATAGCCTTTCTTTTCTCTTTTGTGATATATGGCAATCAGTGCACGTACATCTCAAAATGAACTGATGATTAGACTGAGCCAGGCAAGTCAATTAGCCAAAGGATCCCATACTTTGTGTCGAAATATGTGATCTACAATTACGGTAGTGTATGCCAGAACATAAATCAGCAATACCAATTTAAACTTTTGATGTCTGCTGGATAAGTTATTAACTGTGTTTCATTTCTTTAACACAAGCCTGTGGGTGAATTAAACCAGTGGTTCCCAACCTGTGGTCCGGGGACCCCTGGGGGTCCGCGAAGACTTCTCAGGGGGTCCGCGAAAGCTTAGAAAATAAAAAAAATATTAACAAATATTGACAAATTAGGTCTCCAGCTTCCAGTAATGATTCAGACGGGGGTCCCCGGATTCCAATGATGATTCAGTGGGGGTCCCTGGGTTCCAGTAATGTTAAAATGGGGGTCCACATAAATCAAAAGGTTGGGAACCACTGAATTAAACCAATGCATGTTTAATTCTCCATACCTTTTCAATTTTAACTATGACTCCTTGGACAGAAAATATTGTTAATCCCAAAAATACATGTTGAAAAAGCTAAAAAAGTTATTCAGCAAATTGCAATGAACGTAGTAAGGCATAATTTATATGAAATAGCATTTTTAGGGTGTTTTTTTCTAATCTGTGATTTTAAAATGATTAAACCACAAAGAAGTACCTGAAACGCTGTTAAATGAAAAACTACTTCTTTTCAATAAAGATTACTGAAAAAATGAAACTTTTATAATACAGTTCAAGTGCACCTTAAAAACAGAAAACTGATGGAAAACTAAAATTGTCCTTAAAACATTCTACACAACGCCTGCCAATCCCCTTTGATCGGTATCCCAAACCTACACAGCTGTTACTAGGTGTTGCAATAACCCTGAAGGTTGTGCCAAGTGGACATGATGGATACAAGAAACTTGTACATCTGCAAAATGCTTTAAAATACGTCATAATTATCTTTCCAACCCAGCCCGAAAACAGACTGCCTACTACAGTAGCACTTGAGAATTCAGCCAAATATCTGCAAAAATGTGTAGGCTGGTCAGAATAAAAGGTATAATTTTAAACTCCAAATGGGAACACAATTACAAAAAAATAAAACTTTAACTTAAAAGGAATAAATGGAATGCAAAACAAATGTGACCAAAGACCTGAAATGGATATCTTTATATTACATGTTGTAATGTCTCAATGACCCAAAAATGTTCTCATCGTAAAGGCTGGATCTGAAAATCATTCCACTCTTACTTAGTTCACCTTAGAGTTTGGTACAATTATTATGCCTTCTACTGACCATCATCAGATTTTACAATGGACTCATTTTTTTCCATAGAAGTACGCTGGCTAATGACAACTTTATTGAATTGACTTAAATTTTGGACAGAACTTTAAAAAGATACCTTTATGTATTTTCCTGAAAAATGGTTAGAGGTAACACTGCTGAAGGCTCGTCAAAGCTGTCTCCGTATCTTAGGCCTTCATTGTGAGTACCAACAGAGAATTTTGATATGCGCACTAACTGCTGTTACCACACATATTAGGAGTTGTGTTCCAAAAAAGCAGCCCTACATTTTTCCTCAGGTAAACCTTGGTAGGTCAAACCTGCCGATCTTTAGCTTGCGGGTGGGGTGACAGGTAAATACCTGGACATGGATTTTAGTGTAGCAAAAACCAAAAAAACAGCATGTTATGTCCCATTTTTTAGCAAAAACTTGAAATAAGTGATCACTATCACCTGATCAACTTTGAATACATTGGTGTTGTACTTAATCTAGTGCAATAATTATATCAACCAACACAGCACAGTTGTACTCGAGGTTAAAGAGTCAGCGAGGAAAAGCTTGAACATATGTTGGTGAGGTTTCCAGTGTGGCCCCAGCATATTAATTTGGTGAAACTATTCTGAGTTCCCCATAGGCAGCGTCCTGTTAGCTTTAGTTGCAACTGTTTGTGATCTCACTTTACCAATTCTCTTGAGGCGGGGCTTCATGAAGATGTTGTTTATAATACTCTTTTAAGTACTTTTCAATACAGTGTAATCAGAGCTCTGGGCACATGATGCAACCTCGGTATTTCTTTAAATAATCTGCTGCCACGTTCTATGCCTGTTACACCTTAAATGAAATTCACCAACACTCACCTACAGAAAATATTTGTACCTCAGTGTGACCTAATAGTCTTAAGTAAATTCTTAAGAATATTGCTTCTGAGGACTTAGGCAAGTTTTCTAATTACGCATATTTCAACAATCTATATGTTTTCATTTTAGATGCCTTTGTCTCTACAATCAATTTGTGCAAGAAGCTCAGACAAGGACCTAACAGAGATAAAGTGTTGACAGAAAAGTCCAAAGAACAAAAAAAGGGCCATTACTAAAGAAAAACAAGTAAACAATGTAAACCACCCTTTCAAGATCACAGGGTTCATATCAAATAGAATTTCCAAGAACTGAAACCAATTATGGATGTCAGGTTAGTGAGTACGCATTTACAGAATGAGTCATGGCAGGATTGTTGGCAGCACCACTAGAAGGGTGATATATCTTCAATAATTCCAAATTCCAGGCATATCGGTCAATGGAATACCATCAGTAGCGCATGAAGTCCAATAAAATAAACCTATTAAAGAGAATAAACCTTTTTGAGGATTAAAGTGTTGTTTTAAAGTGCAATAGTGTGCTGGCAAGACTGTCAATTGAAGTCAATGTACAAAGCAGGTTATTAATTTTAGCAGTGCTTTTCCATAGATGTGGCTTAGCCTGCCACATGGACTCAGGTTAATCTCTCGAGGAAAGAGTTTGGAGAGTTAAAGAGTTTTTCATCAGCAACATTCACATTCCTCTGCATGCCCTGGACACGGCTCCATGGTTACAGCTACTCCCATTCCACTGTATCCAGTTGGCATCTCAGCTACTTCTGTCCACTGACCACACTCAGGATTGTAACACTCAACACTTGATAGAAAGCCAGTCAGATTAAACCCACCTGAAAAACACCAAAACAAAGTTTCTTAGTACCTAATTTGATGATTATTCCTGGAGTAATTAACCGTTCAGAAGACCGTAACCAGAAAACACCTCACTGTTAACTGACGTTTGTTTAGAGCTACATTTTCTTTAAATTCACCTTGACTGAAAGAAATGGTGGTTTCTTGTGAATGGCTCTGGCATCTTATGATACGATGTTCTGTCATTTACAACATTTGCACCTCAAGATGTGTGAGGTTGGAAAAAACATGGTTTAAGCCTGCTTCCCACCTCATGCACACATTTATTTATACCTAATAAAATGTTTTTAAATGGGTTTGTCTTTGCATTGTTGGCAGCATACAACATACTTCTGCTTCCCTGCGCTGCCGTCCCGGTAATTGTTTTTTCCTGAAACACACCTGCTATGCACAAAGTTCATGTCACTGAGGCAAGATAGCAGCAAGTTTTAAAGTAACTGGTGGAATTTCACCCAGGATTAGTCGGTTAAGGGCTTGGGGGTGCCTTTCTCTAACCCAATCCACCAACACACAAAAGTCCAAAGAGGAAGAAACGAGCATCCGCTATAAGTATGCCTGAGACTGTAATTCCAACACAAGAGCTAGAATGCTAAAAGAGCAGCAATAAATAACTGTAAAAGTAACATTAAGTGCCCAGACTGTCTCTTGGCTATTAAATAACTGATATTAAGCTATCATGACATGGGGAAGACTTGAGAAATGCTGGATCATTGACAACTCATGCTTTTAACGAGACTCAAATTTTCTTCTCAACTGAGTGCTCTTAATTGGCCAATGCAACATCAGCAATGTACAAAATAATAATAAATGAAGAGACGCCTATTTGGTTGTGCTTCAAATTTCTTTTACTTGTATGTTTCCAGGTACAGCACCAGTAGCTGCTTTACCTCTAGCTGAGTGAGCTCTGCACTTACCTGGAATGGTCTGTAATCAATCTTATAATATTTATAACAAACCTCTCCCTCTGCCTGTGGGCTATGTAGTTAGTTACAAGTTTATACAAATAGAAGGAATGGTTTCTTACCTGTAACTCCAGTTCTCTCGTAGGGGTATTTCCATGATAGTCATAAGCATTGAATAGTTCCGCGCGCCTGCGGGGACCCCGGAGCACTGATGTGAAGTATATTCTTAAGTGCAAACACCAGCCGTTTAAAGAAAAGGTCTGTCAAAAAACACTTAAGAATAACATTGTGCAGCCTATGTGAACAGCTACACAGGCCAAATTGTTGAAAAGAAAATCAATAGTAGTGTAAATTCATGTTCAAACACCTATTTATTCTAGAAATGTAATAACAAATACATTCTCATACTTTATTTACACCTCTGATGAGAATAAAACAATGCAGGGCAGTGTAGCCCATAGGCTGCCATTATACAGAATGTAAATAGAGCTGTGCCTTTAAGAAAAGTAAAGTCTTCCTGTTTCCCATCATGCACAGCAAAAGGCAGTTGCCTCAGTTCTTTTTTGGAGGCTATTACCTGACATGAAGAAAAAAACAAAACATTTGATGGAGTACCAACCTCCATAATATTCATGTTCTATGTCAACTCCACCGGGGAGGAGGGAGGGTTGCTTATGATTATCATGGAAATACCCCTACGAGAGAACTGGAGTTACAGGTAAGAAACCATTCCTTCTCTCGTAGGGGATTTCCATGTATAGTCATAAGCATTGAATAGAGTAGCAAGCCCATCCCCATAACCGCAGTGGAGTCGATATAAGAATACTGAGAAAAACATGAATCATGCAAACAAATTCTTGAGCAAAGCCTGTCCAACCTGAGCATCTGCCCTAGCGTCTGTATCAAGGCAGTAATGCTTAGTAAAGGTATGGACCGACCTCCAAGTGGCAGCCTTGCATATTTCTGCCAAAGGGACATTTCTCATCAAGGCTACAGTAGCTGCTTTCCCTCTGGTCGAGTGGGCTTTTGGTCTACCACCAAGGGATTTGTTTGCTAACTGATAACATAACATTATACATGAAACAATCCACCTGGATAAAGATTGTTTAGATGTGCCCAAACCTGTTCTGATTGGGCCATAGTTAATAAAAAGCTGTTGTGATTTTCGTAAGCTTTTTGTCCTGTCCAAGTAAAATTTCAATACTCTCTTTACATCCAGAGAGTGCAGAGTTCTCTCAGCAGGAGTAGCTGGATTCTGAAAGAAAGTCGGTAATGAAATTGTTTGGTTCACATGGAAGTCGGAGACTACCTTAGGTAGAAATTTTGGATGAGTTCTCATTACCACTTTTGCAGAATGAAAAACCGTGTAGGGTTCCTGAGCGCAAAGGGCCTGGATTTCGCTGACCCTACGCGCTGAAGTGATTGCCACCAGAAAAGCAGCTTTCCATGTGAGATGCTGCAGCGATGCCTTGTGTATCGGCTCGAATGGCGGCAGCATCAGACGTGATAAGACAACGTTCAGTTCCCATGGAGGAGAAGGCTTTCTAATGGGAGGAAAAACCTTTTTTAAACCTTCTAGGAAATCCTTAATAATCGGAATCCGAAAAAAGGAAGTTTGTGAAGGACTCTTTCTGTATGCTGTTATCGCCGCCAAGTGAACTTTTATTGATGACAGTTGTAAGCCCGATTTTGCCAAACTTAACAAGTATGGTAAGATAGATTGTTCTCCACAAGAAACCGGGTCAATGTTGTTGTGTAAACACCAAATGCAGAATCTCTTCCACTTGCTTGCATAGGCTGATCGTGTGGAAGGGCGTTTTGCTTCCCTCAGAATTTCCATACAGTCCTGAGGTAAGTTCAAATGTCCATATTGCACTAGCTCAGGAGCCATGCTGCCAAACTCAACGATGAGGGGTTGGGATGAGATATCTGCCCTCTGAACTTCGTGAGAAGGTCCGGGCGATATGGTAGCCTGATGTGTGGTTTGAGTGACCGGTGAAGAAGGTCTGGGAACCACCACTGGCGTGGCCACTCCGGAGCAATTAGGATCATTTTGGTCTGAGCATTGGACAGCTTCTGGAGAACTGCCGGAATCAGGGGAAGCGGTGGAAAGGCGTAAAGAAATGCCCCTGACCAGCTTATCCATAGGGCATTCCCCAGTGTCCCTGGATGGTAATATCTGGAGGCGAAGTTTTGGCATTTTTTGTTTTCTGGGGTTGCGAATAGGTCTGTAGAAGGGGTACCCCAGAGTGCGAAAATGGAATGAACGACGTCGTCGTGTAGTACCCATTCGTGGTTCTCGCTTATTACCCGACTGAGGGCATCCGCTTGAACATTCTGGATGCCGGGCAGGTGAGTTGCCACTAGCGACAGGTTCCTGGCTAGAAGCCAATGCCAGATTGTCTGGGCCTCTCTGGATAAAATTCTGGACCTGGTGCCTCCTTGTTTGTTCACGTAGTACATAGTGGCCACGTTGTCTGTCTGAAGAAGGAGAGTTTCCGTTCTCAGAAAGGGAAGGAAGGCTTTGAGCGCAAGGTGAACTGCGCGAAGTTCCAGCAGGTTGATGTGATAGAGACTCTCTTTCTGTGACCACTCGCCTTGGACTCGAAGATGTTCCATGTGCGCCCCCCATCCGAGCAGTGACGCATCTGTTACGATGGTTTGAGATGGAGGTCGTTGTTGGAACGGAATCCCCACCAAGAGATTGCTGGGCAAACACCACCACTTGAGGGATTGTAGGGTGTGAGGAGACAGCAGGACTTTGTTCTCCCAATCGTCCCTCAGTTGACACCACTGATCCTCTAGATTTTCTTGCAATGGTCTCATATGGAGACGAGCATTGGGAACCAGATGGATACAAGACGCCATCGAGCCCAGTAGAGAAGCTATTATTCTTGCAGTGGCTTGAGGTCTTTCCTGCAGTTGTTTGCACTTTTGGAGAATCGATAACCGTCGTTCCTCCGAAGGAAACACCTTTCCTAGCTTGGTATCTACAATGGCCCCTAAGTAATGCAACCTCTGAACAGGTGTTGCTGTTGATTTCAGAAGATTGACTTGAAGACCAAGTTTTTGTAGCAGTTGTAGAGTCCATTCGAAATGCTGCTGTGCCTCGAGATAGCTGGAGGCCTTTATGAGCCAATCGTCCAGATAGGGATAGACGAATATTCGCTGTTTCCTCAAGTGGGCGGCTACTACCGCCATGCATTTGGAAAAAGTTCTTGGCGCTGATTTTAGGCCGAACGGTAGAACTGCAAATTGGTAATGGCGTTTTCCGACAGTGAACCTTAGGAATTTTCGATGTTTCTTGGTTACTGGGATATGGAAGTAAGCGTCGCAAAGATCTATCGCACATAGCCAGTCGCCCTGACGTAAATGTGGGTAAATTTGGTGTAAGGCTAACATCCTGAATTTTTCTTTGCGAATCCATTTGTTTGCTGTCCTCAGATCTAAGATGGGACGAAACTCTTGTTTGTCTTTTTTCTGTACAAGGAAATATCTCGAATAAATCCCCTTCCCATGTTGGCTGATGGGAACGGGTTCTATGGCTCTTTTTTGCAATAGGATATTGACCTCTAACTGCAGAGCTTCGAGATGGTGGTTGGCTGTTTTGGGTGGAACAGATGGTGGAGAACTGGTGAATCTGAGAGCGTAACCATGTCTCACAATATTCAATACCCAGGCGTCTGTTGTGATGCGTAGCCACTCGTCTAGATGATTTGAGATACTTCCCCCTACCGGAGTGGGTAACGGAGGAGGGGGAAGCAAAGATTCAGGGCCTAGACGTGGGAGCTTGTCGAGGTGTCTGGGTCTGAGGTGTTGAACGACCCCTTGTCGACCTTCTGGAGAAGCCCCTCTGATGCTGCTGCTGCTGCTGTTGCTGAGGGCGTGAAGACGACCAATGTGGAGCCTGATACCTGTGGGTGAACAGTCTTCTTTGATATGGGCGGAATCCCTTTCGCTGTTCTTTAGGTCGCTCTATGCCTACCGCTTTTAAGGTATCCAGCTCCGACTTCATTCTGGCCATCTCATCATCGGCATGAGAGCCGAATAAAGTGGAGCCTGAGAAAGGCAGGTTCTGTATCCTCTGCTGTGCTTCGGGTTTAAGCGATGTAAGCCGCAGCCATGCATGTCTCCTGAGCGCTATACCATGAGCATAGTTATGTGCGGATAGAGTTGAAGCATCTGCCGCAGCACTTATGATCTGGTTAGAAACCATTGCTCCCTCGCTCACGACCTCTAGGAAATCTTCCCTTTTGTCCCTAGGGAGATGCTCTGCGAACTGTAGTATAGAGTCCCAGAGGGATCGATCATATCTCCCTAATAAAGCAGTGGCACTGGCTGCTTTCATGGTGATAGATGCCGTCGAGCATACTTTTCTTCCTGCAGCATCGATCTTTCTGCTTTCTTTGTCTGGGGGAGCAGAGGAAGACGGTGACGTCGAATGCGATTTCTTCGCTGCCACTATAACTACCGAGTCTGGTACTGGGTCCGACCTCAAGAATAGAGGATCTTGCTCTGGTGGACGGTACTTTTTAATGAGTCTGGAAGGAGCAGACTTTGTTGTAGCCGGCGTGAGAAAAATGTCCATTGCTGGTTCAATAAGACCCGGAACCAGTGGAAGTAAAGGTCGTGAAGATGTCCTTTGATGCAAGGTCTCAAAGATTACTGATGTCGATTGGGCTGGAGCTGCTAGCGGGATATTCAGCTTGGTTGCCCCTCTCACTAAGACCTCCTGAAATGTGTTGACATCATCTATGGGAGACACTCTTGGGGATGGTGAGTCTGATAAGGTTGGAGAGTAGTCTCGTGTGGACGATGAAGAATGTCCATGATGTGATTGACGACGGTGCCTTGAGGTAGATGTACGCCTCGAGGAATAACCAGAACGCCCTGCAGATCGCATTGGAGTCCTCGGAACAGGTTCTGGAGGAGGCGCCGGAAGAGGAGCCGTAGGTGTTACCGGCGTCTGTGGTAAAGGCGACTGCCTTTGTGAGAGCTGTGGTGATGCTGGAAGTAGGATAAGCGAGGCCGAGGATTCTGAGGTTGTATAAACCCTTCTAGGCCTCTTAGATGGTCTTCTCGACGTCGAAGCACTCCTCGACGTCGAACTGCGGTGACGCCGAGTGCCTCTAGACGTCGACTCGTCTCGCCGCTGAGAACCTCTCGACGACGAACCTCGACGTCGGTGCAGTGACGGTGAACGCCTCCGACGGCGAACACTCTCTCTCGACGGCGATCTCCCTCGCCGTGTCGACGGCGAGCCCGACTCGGATCTCCTTGGCGTGGACTGTGTTCGCCGTGTCGACGGCGACCCAGATCCTCTTGACGTCGGGTGTCTTCGCCGCCTCGACGGCGAAATAGCTGTCGACGGCGAACGATGTCTTTTTCTCGCCGGCGAAGCACTCCTCGACGGCGAACATGTTGGCGCCGTTCCCTGCTTCGACGTCGACGCTCTCGACGTCGTCGGAGATCTATGTCGTTTTTCCGCAGGTCTGGAAGGAGTCATGGAGGAAACAGGTTGAGCCCTGGTAGAAGTCTGACCTTCTCCTCGCTCTGTAGTGGAATGGCCACTTTTTCTCCTGTCCTCTTTCGCCTGGAGTCGGATCTTCTCTCTGTCACGAAGGGTTCTTCTAGAGAAGGTTTTACAAATGTCACACGACTCCGGTTTGTGGCTGGATGGAAGACAAATTATACAGACCCTATGTGAATCTGTTTTAGCCTTCTTTCTTCCACAAGAAGGACATTTATCAAAAAGTGAAGGCATTTCTAACTAGAAAAACCTCAAAATTCTGTCAGAATTTAACAGAAATCAGTAGAAAATGATCACTCAAAGGTAAAAACGTCGAGTGAAAATGAAATTCAGAAGATATTTCAATGAATTTCTGTCACAAAAGCTTTTGTGAGGTAGAGCTCAATGCTTCAGGGTCCTGTCAGCAGGAGCCGGAAAAAAGAACTGAGGCAACTGCCTTTTGCTGTGCATGATGGGAAACAGGAAGACTTTACTTTTCTTAAAGGCACAGCTCTATTTACATTCTGTATAATGGCAGCCTATGGGCTACACTGCCCTGCATTGTTTTATTCTCATCAGAGGTGTAAATAAAGTATGAGAATGTATTTGTTATTACATTTCTAGAATAAATAGGTGTTTGAACATGAATTTACACTACTATTGATTTTCTTTTCAACAATTTGGCCTGTGTAGCTGTTCACATAGGCTGCACAATGTTATTCTTAAGTGTTTTTTGACAGACCTTTTCTTTAAACGGCTGGTGTTTGCACTTAAGAATATACTTCACATCAGTGCTCCGGGGTCCCCGCAGGCGCGCGGAACTATTCAATGCTTATGACTATACATGGAAATCCCCTACGAGAGAATTATATTTAAAAAAGAGTTGCTCAATTTTCCCAATATCTTTGGTCCTACTGAAGTCATATGAATCCGAAAGTCGAAATACTAGCCAGACGGATCCCTACACAGGCACATTCCAAGTCAGATAAAAGAGGTAGGGGTACATCTCCTCTTCGTGGGTATTTGGGGATCACTTCTAGACAAACATATGCACTTTTTTCTAATATGACAGTCTAGGAAGTTCTCATGGTTGCTCTTTGTCATCTTTGACAGTGCCAATACAACCTTAAGGTACACTAAACTACCTGTACATTACATAATCGAGAGACACACAGTTCAATTTAGAGATGCAATGATATGTTGCGCATGTGGCCTTCCGTATGGGATAGATGCTCCAGTCTGCATGACAATCTCTCCTGGGATTATCTGGCTATTGAAGATTGGGTATAAACAAACATTTGTGTGCACACACTGCAGTGATCAGGACTGGCCAATTGTACTACTGAATTTCAATAACAAAATATTGTGGAATATTAATATCAAAGACAGAATTTGAAGGCACAAAATACTGAAAGATAAATGCATATAGGAAAGTATAGATTTACTATTCCTAACTTCACGTCTACGTATCTTGAGCATATATGTGCTGTTTAGGTACATATATGTGGAGTTGGGTATAGAACATCTAGGCTTACCCGTCGATATTTTATTTTCACTATTCTCGCGTTGATATTCTGTCCCTTCAATATTGTTGATTCTCTATTCAGGGGGCACAATAGATTGACCACATTCTGTATACTTTCTAAGAATGACTTTCAGTCAAAGATAATATTAAAGCAAGTGCATAGAAAGAATACCTCACAGACACTGAATGGAGTTGAGCTCTGAATATCAAGACACAAAGTCTCATCAATCCACGCTTTTTGCTATTGTAAAAGGTCTCTTTTTAGGGATAAACTTTAATCAAAGATCTATGCTGGTTCCCTGCCACTGATGATCCATTTGCTTCTGGTCTTCTCAGTGCAATCTAGTCAAACGCCTGTTTTCGGTTTCTCAGTGTCAGCTGATGAACGGCTGTGATCTGCAATCTTTTTTTCAGGAGTTTTTCCAAATTGTTTCAGCTTCATTCTCGGGGCCCCTGGTACCCATTCATTTCTGCATTTTCAAAGTCAACATTATCTTTGTTTGTACAAAGTATGCCTAATATATTAAGTGAGGAATGACTGGATGGCCCAGATAGGGCACACTCAACTCCAGCAGGCTGATCTCATAGGATTTTTTTTTTTATGAACAGCAGCCAGAGTTTGCTGGTTAAATAGCACAACGAGTTAAAAATCTATGATTGACCGAGGTATGCAAACTGGCCAGCAAATATGGCAGCGCTGGAGAGGGAATGCGAGCTGCTTCTGTCCAAATATTCTAATGGACAGAAGAATTAACTGAGTCCTTGGGTCAGTTTAGGATTCTCTTTTGAGGAATCAAGCGAAAAAATGTGAGATTGCTGGTCCAAATTAGTCACCATAAGTTAGTGAGAGAGTAGAAGAAAAAAGTGAGTGAAAGTGAAAGACTGAGTGAAATAAAAAAATGAGTAAAAGAGCAACTGAGTATAAGATAGAGTGAGTGAAAGAGTGAATGGGTGAAAATGAGTAAAAAAGAGTGAGCGATGGAAACAAAGTTAAGGAGGAAGAGGAGGGGAAGAAGGAGGATGAGCAGAGGGAAGATGAAGGTGAAGAAGAGAGGGGGGGGGAAACCAAGAAGATTTTATGCATAGATTCCTATAAGCATAGAACAACCTCCCATTGATGCAGTACATGGTTCTCATGTTGTGGCCTACCGTATGCTCCTGCACATCCTATCTAACTTCTGAGTTTTTCCTACCAGATTTAGATATCTCTGTAGGAATGTAAACAACTGCATGATGTTTGTCACCAAGAAGAGAGTATGTTGCACACACTACTCAAAGCCTTAGACTTGCTTGATGACTGTCCAAATACAATACCACAATAACATCAAACACCCTGGGGTTTGAAACCACTGTGTGTCACAAATTTGAATTTCCCTTGGGTTACTTCTGTCCTATTATTGATAGTTCAACACTCAGGTCAGGCAGAAGAACACATTAGGGGGGTTATTCCAACTTTGGAGGAAGTGGTAATCCGTCCCAAAAGTGACGGTAAAGTGACGGATATACCACCAGCCGTATTACGAGTCCATTATATCCTATGGAACTCGTAATACGTCTGGTGGTAAATCCGTCACATTTGGGACGGATTACCACCTCCTCCAAAGTTGGAATAACCCCCTAGGTTTTTTTGACATCCAGAGCAGAATATCTACGAGAAGCAATGTCACAAGAACACAATCTCTTCCAAGAAAGAAGTATTCAATTAAGATAATTACTGCTGTTTCATGAAAAGTTAATATGTTTCTATTGTTAATGTTTTCAATCGGGCTTTATAAAAAATATAAAGGATTCATTCTTACCAAGTGCATAAATTTTCCCTTGGTGCACGGTCACTCCATGAGCACTTCTTTGGTGCTTCATAGGGGCAATGGTCTCCCATCTGTTTTCTTCAACACTGTATCGCTCCACATTGTTTAACTGGTTGCTGCCATCATAACCTCCAACAGCATAAATGTTATCATCAATGGCTACAACTCCTAAGGGAAACAAAGCATTGCATAAAATAAAACTAGATAATTCTTAAATTATAACATAACTTGCTGTTAATGTTGCAGAAAATGGTGACTGAGTACACCAAAGTCTTGCTTATTTGTGCAGTGTCTAGACGTGCATGGCTTTTCTCCCTCTGGTTGTGGTAGGATCATCAACATGGCTTTCGATTGATTGAAACTCTTGTCAATGCTACAAAGAGTGGAGTCATGAGGAGTTGTAGTAGCATGGAGAAGGACGATGTGATACAGGCCTGCATGCTAAAGAATGGCAAGAAAGACAATGTTGCTGTACAGAGGCAGCGCATTCAAAGTGACAAACTATTCAAATCGAAGATGACTGCTTAACGCAATAACTCAGGACCCACTCGCCCTACACTGTGAATACTATCATACATCTCACATCAATCTATGCTGAGGCTGTAGGTACCTGGAGGCTTTTGGATCAGGAGGTGTATGCAATTTGTGAAGTTTCTTGGGCTTGAAGCAACTGATATGATGGAAGCTCTTCTGTACCAGTTGCATCTACAGCGGTGTTTTGGGGAAAGTGAGTGATATCCCACTTGGGAGTTGAGCACAATTTCTGTAACTTACTGAAGCTCCTCTAGGAAAAATGTTTGCGATACCAATTGTGTCTTCAGTGACTCTGATGGGAACTACTAGCTAAATATCACAGTGCAAATAGCACCTTTGTCTTTGAGTTTGCATGTTTTTGCTCTGACATAATTTAGCAATAACGAGGCAAAGGTTACTAACTACGTCGTTTATCACAGTGAATTTGTGTGCGTGTGTGTGTATGTATATATCTATATATATCTATACATACATATATATATATATTTTTTTTTATTTTTTATTCCAGTTTAGGTAAATCATGGAGTAGCCTATAGCATTCACCTTCATGAGAGAGTATGGGTGAAAGTCAGTGATTGTAACAGTTGTGCATATGTGGTAGGCAGCTGAATGTGTAAAGGTGACTGTGTGGGTCACCCTGTAGCTTAATTACCAGTTGCTGTGATGGGGCAGATGTATCCATTTAGGGACCTACTGCACCCTTTATTTGTGTGCTGGCTGGAAACCTTCCATAATATGGTGGGAGGATGCAAGGCATACAGAGAATCAATGCTTAACAAAGATTGCGATGTGTGGAATAAAGAGTGCAGACATTGTTAAGTAATTCGCTGTCACAGTTTAGCAACAAACTCTCATAAACTGGACCAGAGAGAACTGTAAGCAAGCGCCATGAAGGTACAGACTAAGTGGAAGAAAAGCGACATCAGATCAGGTGACATGAAAAGGAAATGAAATGTCTATGACCAAGAAATAAAAAAATGAAGAAAGTTATAGATGGCAAAACCACGAAGGGATATACCAAGTTGGAATAAAATGCAAGCAAAGAAAAGAAAGAACTGATTTATAATAAGGAATTAGTTGTAAACTATTATGTCTGAGGATCTGCAAATATAAAAGGTCCACACTCGGAGGTTCATAATTGGGGTGGGATCATAAGCATTAGTATTCCCAGGGTTAGAAATGGAAAGTTGTAACTATGTAGGCATTCACAAGCATTCACACATCACGTTTGTTTCCAAGAAGTCATCAGCAAGTGAGTAAACTCAGAGTGAAACACTCTGATATTCACTGTGTGCGTAAAGGAAGGATTTCTACACTGGGTAAACACTTACCAAATGAGGGGTAAGAAAAAGTAACACTGTAACCTCCAACGGTAAACTGCTTTCCACAAGCTTACTGTTAAGCATACACAAATTAACTACACTATTTGTAAATTCAGGTACATGGATGTTACAAAATGTGGGGATCCCTTATAGGTAGTATATTTCCGAAAGTTGTAAGTCAAAGCTTACAACTCATACTGTTTTTTGGTCTTAAATAATCAGTCCCACGTTATCTGCAACTGTGTTTAATCCTCAAAAATGCCCTAAACACCACTGAAAGGTAAATACATGAAAGGATGTTATCCAAAAGCTCAAGGACTAAGGCCACTTCCATCCATCAAGAAACAAAGTGATCGATGGAATACTTGATTTAATCTCAGCCACTATCGCGCAGAGATGCACCTCAGTTCATCGTTTTTCGCCCACCATGTCACTTCAGTTCAGACCCAGGCACACGCAAATCAGACTTGACCATGCTCCAATGGGAAAAACCAAGCTCAAACTGCCAATCCAGTCCTTCCCTGAACCGGAACACATGCAACCCAGGACCAGGTTTGCCCTTATTAGGCCCCTCAAAAAGAGAGAGTAACTGAGCTTCCTGATTCCTTGCTGATACAAAGCAGTGTACCAAAGTGGCTTGGTGCCTGTGTGTGTCTTACAGGTTTCCATCTGATCCCCATAACACCACTCAAATTATTAACTGGAGTGTGTTTACTCCTGTTTCTCCACAGGCGGGTGGCACCCAAACTCTACCTACAGTAGAGCCAACTTGTTCTGCACTTGAATCTTGGTTCTTTTTAAACTAATATTTGATTAAATGCCTTGAGGGTATAGTAAATGTAATATTTACCTAATAATGTTACTATGTTTAGGCTTAGTGTAAGGATTAAAGTTAATGCTTTGTATGGGCAAAGTAAAACCAAGAGAATGTAAAAGATAGGAAGAAAAGGTGTAGGCAAGTAAAGATGGTCAAACTAAGGACATTCTTCTGTCTGCCTCAAGTACTTCCATTCATCATCACAGTTTTTGGGCACTTTTTTATATGTGTGAGCAATAAGCATGTGTGTTTGTAACAGTGTACTAGAAGGGTTTATTTGTACCTTTTGCAGACATATAAAAGTTTGTTTGTGTGTATGCTTTCGAGTCGCTACATGTTTGTGTCTACAAAGTTCACCCAAAGACTTAGGTGGTCATTCTGACCCTGGCGGTCTTTGACCGCCAGGGCGGAGGACCGCGGGAGCACCGCCGACAGGCCGGCGGTGCTCCAATGGGTATTCCGACCGCGGCGGTAAAGCCGCGGTCGGACCGGCACCACTGGCGGGGTCCCGCCAGTGTACCGCCGCCCCATTGAATCCTCCGCGGCGGCGCAGCTTGCTGCACCGCCGCGGGGATTCCGACCCCCCCTACCGCCATCCAGATCCCGGCGGTCGGACCGCCGGGATCCGGATGGCGGTAGGGGGGGTCGCGGGGCCCCTGGGGGCCCCTGCAGTGCCCATGCCACTGGCATGGGCATTGCAGGGGCCCCCGTAAGAGGGTCCCTACATGTATTTCACTGTCTGCTGCGCAGACAGTGAAATACGCGATGGGTGCAACTGCACCCGTCGCACAGCTTCCACTCCGCCGGCTCGATTCCGAGCCGGCTTCATCGTGGAAGCCTCTTTCCCGCTGGGCTGGCGGGCGGTCTGAAGGCGACCGCCCGCCAGCCCAGCGGGAAAGTCAGAATTACCGCCGCGGTCTTTCGACCGCGGAACGGTAATCTGACGGCGGGACTTTGGCGGGCGGCCTCCGCCGCCCGCCAAGGTCAGAATGAGGGCCTTAATGCCACGGGAGGAGGTAAAATCAAAACTGCCTTACTGTAGTTAGTAAAGAAGGACCTTATTTGAGCGACACCTCAGTCAATGGGATGGCAAGGAAAAAATGTTGTGATCTTACCATAAGTAATTTCACCAATGCCTGGTACCTTGTGAAGCTTGCTAACTTTTATGAGCCTAACGTCTGCCTGTGGAATGTGTATAACGCTCAGGAGTTGTGGTGGTGTTATTGCACCATACAGTGTACATGAGCGTACTTTTGTGTGTCTGCATCTGTTTTGTGATTTTGCATTTATTTTGTGTTTTCACATGTTACTGTACGTGTGAGTATGCATCTGTTTTATGTGGTTGTTTTGAGTGATTTAATGTTTGAGGATGCACGCATATGTATGATTTGGCTATACATTTTATAATGTTAGTTTAAATGTTAATGTTTGTGCATTTACCTGTAGCTGTGTATGTGAGTGCGTCGTACGTGCCTTCCACCTCAAATTACACCAACACATCTTTATCCTCTCACCAGTCTACATATTAAACATCCTGAAGATGTTAACTTGTTAACTTTAAGCTACCACACCCCCCCCCACACACACACACACACACAATGGTATAAACTTCACATAACAGTCACCGATGCCTAAAAACATAACAATTACCTGAGGCTTAGCAACAGAAACCATACACTGCAGCAGAACAAAACAAATGTACATGTTCCTCAGCACACTCCCTGCACATAATGCTCCACACAGGCCAATAACCGGATCTGCCTAACCACTGACCGGAATTCTAAAAGTTCACTAGGCAATACTTTAGTCTATTGCAGCCTTGTATGTCACTATCCAGCGTGACATGCCTCTAAGGAATATGAGACACAACCAAACACATTATTAAAAGACAATTTTCGATGCTGGCCAACAAGAATCACAAACCACCTGAATTCCAAAAGCACTTTATGAAACTACAAGTGGTGAGGATGCGGTTTACACATGCACCCAAGAAAGTCATCTGCAATCCAGAAGGAAGTCTAAATTGTCAGATCGAAAGTGCTGAACATAGTTGCTGTCTGACGTCACCTGATGAACTTTGTAATATAATGTGACTTTATTTAGAGTGTTCAGAAATCAACATCTCAAATGAACACTTGTATCCAAGGTTTTCAAACGTTATTCTTTCAAAGGTCTATTTGTACCTAATTCCAGGAATGATTTTCCTTCACTTACCTGCGCCACTGCGAGCAGTTTCCATGGGTGCTACAAAGTGCCATGCATCTTCGTCAGGATGATAGCACTCAACAGTGTTCCATCGGTGCTCCCCATCAAACCCACCAACTGCATACAGAAGATAGTTGCACACAGTTACGCCTGCTCCAATGCGGGAAACTGACATCGAGGCCACAAAGGTCCACGTGTTACTATCCGGATCATACCTGTCAAGGTTAAGGATTATGCAAAAGTCACAATGGAAGAAAATCTCTCTTTTTCAAGCTAATTTACTGATCTATGTTGCAGAAGGGTACATTTGGTTTCATTATCAACATTTCTTTGTCATGCGGAAACAATGCATTAATAAAAACTACACACAGGTTATGTCCATAGCTGAAATATGTATTTACTCACTAATGTTAAGCACATTTAGGCTGCAGTAGTAATTTTAGGGAACTTAACTGAGAATATTAAGCGAATTCAAAAAGAATCCAAAGAAAGAATACACTTTTGTGTTTTTTTATTTGTATTATTTTAGGCCTCTCTAACAAAGTATTATTAAATTGATTATTTACATGAATTAAAATGATTACAAAAAAGCAGCGGTTTAGGAAGGGTTCCATTTCTCTCCACCCAGGAAACCTTTCATGAATTACATTTTTTTGAATGGAGGTTAGAGGTACGGTACTTTAAATAAAGTTAAATTATTTTTACGAACCTAAATAAAAGCCACAGTTAAAGATCGGGTATAGTTATCTTCATGGCGAAGTCCCTTTATCGTCCACTTAATTAAAACACGCTTAAAATAAATGAACTTTTATGTCAAAAGGGCACACATTAAAAATACGAATTACAACTGTGTTAGGGTGGGACTGAAAATACATTAAAAAATATCTTTAAAATAACAATTTCTTAGATAAAATTCGAGGATAGAACTGTATTTGACAATAAGAATGAGGGTAAGGTAACAATATTTAAATTAATATAAAATGGCTGAAAATAATTTACTAAAAAGGCAGAGGATGATGGCAAAAAAATATCAGAAACTAGGACACCGTGGCAAGTAAATTCTATGAGGAAATGGCAGATGATAAACCACAACTAATGGTAGGAGAGTAAAGCGGAGGCATGAGAATGCTATGTACACACTGGAAAATTCTTCATTTGGTTCAAGAAACAGACTAACACTCCAAGTGGGTTTCTTGCACCATGATTATAAATTGGCCCGCTATCCTTTAGGTGTCCTGCCACCAAGCTTTATTTCCTCCTAGACCTCATCCCATTTTCTTTTTTTCGATAAACCATTTTATTCATTTATATTGTGTCAACAACATGATAGCAGCAGGTCACATCTGTACTCCAGATCCCCCACAGTATACGTTGACAATTGACAATCAACCCCATGGCCCTCAATCAAGCATTTCACTAGTACTTTGGTACGTCCACAGCTACATTCGTTTAGTATTACCATAGGACAAATTACTCCACAAGACATATTACATTGTCCCTCTCCATTTCCCCCACACTTTGTTGTATCTACCCGGGCATCCTTTCAATTCATGTACTAGTTTCTCCTGTTGGGCTTACCAATCAACCCCCTGCCTCCATCGGGTGAGCGTTGGCGCCGCCTCCGTGTTCCATGCCATTGCTATGTCATGCTTGGCCACCAGGCATGCTATCCCCAGAAAAACACGATCTGCCCTGTTATTTTCTACTCCCTCAAGTTCTTCCAAAAGGATCTGCAGTGGACAGGCCCACACCATATGATAAAAGTCTACGTCTGGACATGAGAATCAGGGGCAGTCAGCATGTGGTCGGAGACCCGCTTTGTGCATTCTGTCAGGGGTAAGGTAGTATGCCTACACCAGCCGGATTGTCATAGTCAGCTGCCTGGCAGCCATCAAGGCATTGCGCCAGTCCTCTCAACGGACCAAGCCAGCCTTCCCAGTGCTCTCTGAGGTTCGCCAGTGGCACTGCTGTGTTGGTGACCCAGGTACGATAAATCTGCAACACTCCACCCCTGCCCAAGATACCCATCATGACTTTCGCCTCAACCGGACTAAATTCAGGGAGGACTGTACCAGCCCGGATGTGGGCCCCCAATTCAGCAACTGCAAATACTTGTGAAACTGGGTCTTGGACAGTGAGTACTGCTCCTGCAGCTCCTGGAAGGGCAGCATGTGGGAACCCCTCTAGACATCCCCCAACAGGGAAATACCTATATTGTCCCACTTGTGAAACCCCTCCAGTGCAGAGACTTCACAAAACCATGTACCCCGCCATAGTGGGGTTTGTTGAGTGAGCATCCACTACCACCCCGTCGCCCTATGTGCTGCCCTCCAGCCCACAAACACCACTCTCGTCATTTCAGGAACCTCTTGTGGGATGAGGACACAATATAGTAAGTCAAACAATTTGGGGAATCCCATTGTCTGTAGTTCAAAGCGGATATGCCGGGTCAGACCACCCGCTCGTCATCCAATCATTGATCACCAGGAGCTGCATAGTCTGATAATAGAGATATAAATTGGACATCCCAAGCTTCCCTCCTGCATATCCCTCTGGCAAGTGTGTAGGGCAAGCTTGGAGCGAGAATTATGCCATAGAAATTGTCCCCCTATTGCATCCATTTCCCTAAGCCATCCCCTGGAGAGTTGATAGGGGTGGTTTTGTAGAAGATAAAGAAAGCAGGGCAGAATCATGATTTTATACAGCGCGATTCTACCCAGGACATTAAGGGGCTGTGTCTGCCATTTTTTAAGATCCTCTATGGTTTTTTGCGTGAGTGGCGTGACATTGAGTGCCCATGCCAATTCAGGCAAGAGGGACACATCGATTCCCAGGTATCGGAAGCTGTTACGCCTAATTGGGATAGTATTTTGCCAGTTATAGCAGTCTCTGGCTGAAGGTAGCGGGACCAACACTGACTTGCCCGGGTTAATGGTCAGGCCCGAGGGCTCGGAAAAGAGCTCCAACAACTGTAGGCATCGGGTTCCGCTGCTAGCTGGAGCAGATAGGTAAAGGAGTGAATCATCCACATACAAAGCAATGCGGTCCTCCCATCCCTGGGACCAGGCCCACCCCTTGAGAAGCGGGTCATCCCTTTCGACCTTCGCTAAGGGCTCAATCGCAAGGTTAATGAGAAGCAGGGATAGCGGACATCCCTGACTGGTTCCCCAGTGGATGGGGAAGGGGGTGGAGACCACCCCAATGACCTGCATCCGAGCTGTTGGGTTAGAGTAGAGGAGTCGCACCAACCCTCTAAACCGAGGTCCAATCTCTGCCTTTGTGAGCACTTGGGCGAGGTATGACCAGTCCACCGTGTAAAACGCTTTCTCAAAGTCTATGAGCAGTAGCGCCAGGGGAGGGGGCAAAGAATGAAGATAAGCCAACGCTGCATGGAGCCGTCCAAGGCAGTGGAGAGTACTTCTGCCTGGCATGAAACCACATTGGTCCAGGTGGACAAGAGAGGGCTCGGTCTGTGGCCGCAGTCATTCTGCATGAAGTGCGGCGTAATACTCAGCAAATCCCTGAGCTATATCGCAGGGCGTCCAGCAATGGGCACCAGAGTCATTAATTATCTCAGGCACAATTCTATTGAGTAGAGGCCGGGATGCCAGCCAGTGCAGTACCTCACCATTCTTATTGCCCCACCAATATACGCGTGCCACTGAGGCATGCCACATGCGTTTAGCGGACTCAAGCATAAGATGACAGATTTCCTCCCGAATCAATCACAGTTGCCTAGTGGCAGGCGCGTGATTCGTGGAAGAGAGTTGCATTTCCAAAGGCAGTGCCCGTGCCTCAAAGTCGAACACCCGCTGGCTCTTGGCTCGCTCCCCCTCCCACTCCCAGAGGTGACACCTAGCGCGCCCTCGAATGGTGGCCTTACGGGTGGCCCAGAGGACACCCACCGACTGCACAAAGCCAGTATTGTGATCGAAATATTGACTTCTGCCCTTATGGCCTGGACATAGGTGTCATCTTGAAGGTACCAGGCATTGAGTCGCCACATAGGGTGCTGGGCCATGCCAGGGTCCTTCATCTACATAAGGACCGATGCGTGATCCGAGACTCCCCGGGGAAGTATCTCCATGGTGGCGACCTGAAGGATATCAGAAGCCGCATGAAGAACAAGTCTATTCTCACGGGTGTGTGATGCGCCGCTGATGCATGTGCGTATTGTTGCGCTCTGGAGTGCCAGATCCGCCACACATCACAGAGACCCATCCTCTCCACCCAGTTGAGTAGCTGATTGGCCCGGGCCCTCCTGCTTGCGGTGGGCGCTCCCGTGGCGACAACGTTGAAGTCACCTCCCAGGATTGTCAAACCCGGGGAAGCCGCACCACCATCTCCCTGAGGGTCACCAGAAAGGGTGCAAGTGCCCCAAGGGGGCATACATACTCAGGATATTAACTGTTTGGCTGCCAAGCGTGTCTGACACAGAAATGTATCGGCCCTGTGGGTCTCTCATGGTGGCACTGATCACAATAGGTGTTGATCAGTGTATCAGGATAGCCACTCCTCTACAGCCTCTGGTGAAGCCCACATGATATATCTTGTCATAGCAACTGCGCGATGGCATCGGGCAGTGTGTGCCCAGCAGGTGTGTTTCCTGAAGCAACGCCACTAAGTGGGCAAAGCAACGAAGAGTACTAAAAACCGCAGATCTCTTGATCTTACTTAGGAGTCCATTAACATTCCACAAGAGGACTTTGTGGAGAAGTCCAGAGATGTGTGGAGAACCCGTACTTAAGAGTGTTTAGGAGTTTGTGCGCATCAGCGTCCCTGTGGAAGGGGCCAGTGGGCGGGAAATCTCCCTCAGGGAGGCCTGCCTGTGGTTTGAATCTAAGGACATGCCGTGACCACCTGTAAAAAAAAAAAAGGTTAACATAACTAGAACATAGCAAGAGCAAAACTTGAATAGCAACCCCCACAAGCCCACCAACCTCCCCCAACCCCATACATCCATCCCAGAAGCACCTGTCACCCCAAAACATAACAAAGTACCCCAAACCAAAATATCCGTATTGGGTGTGGAGTGTACATTCGGAGTTCTGCAAGTAAGCCCCTATCCTGCTCTGATAGTGGCCCCAAGTTCTAAGTTCTCCCCCTCAGCGCTGGGTAGCATATCTGGAACAGCAGTCGCATTGTGTGTCAGGCCAGAGAAGGAGTTTGGCTCAGGCGGTCATCCTCTGGCATTGGCAGGGTCTGCCCGCGCTCCACGCGGGCCCTGGCAATTAACACCGGGTGTGCCTTGGATCCCTCCGGAACTGCCTCGGAGAGTCTCAGTTCTGCGTGTGGCCTCCTACGGCGAGATCCCGTGAGCTCCCGTCGACGCCTCGGGCCCAGGGAGTCGTCTCTTCGGAGTAACCAAGAGCCCCTCGACCGGGGGGAGGATCTTCTCTGGGAACCTTGTGCTCATCCATGAGCCATTCCCATGCAGATTCTGATTTTCCATTGAAAAGGATCTTGAGGCGCGCAGGGAACAGCAGCATGTATGACACTTGCATTGCTCTCAGTTTCTGCTTAACAGTTTCATAGGAGCAGCGTTTGGTTTGTACCTCTCTCGTATAGTCTGGAAAGATCAGGATTTTGTGGTTTTCCCATCGGACCTCAAGTTGCTTTCTCGCCTCGCCAAGTATAGTGCCGCTCTCCCAGGTGTTCGAGTGCATGGCATATTGATCAATTCGCTGTTGTGATGTAGGGGGTGGCTTGCCACTTTTATCTTTCACCATAGCGAGGCTGACAGGGGGCCAGTTGACACCTCACTGACTTCTTTTCCCCCTTTGCTTGAAGGTCAGTGATCACTCGGAGAACATAGGACAAGCACCAGAATCAGTCACTCAGCCACCCGGTATCTCACCTCTTCCGTGAATGTTGTCGCCAGGGATCGCCAGGCCCCCACGTCTTGTCCATCACTCTGGCTTGTCTACCGGGCACTCCCACCTGTGCGGCTCACGACGTCCTTCCCAGCCTCCTCTGCGTTTGTCCTCACCAGACCCCCATGCTTCTGTGGGGCCCAGTGGGATGGGCAGGCCTCACCGCCCTCTCCAATTACAGGTGCTCTCCTTTCCCAGCCCCTCTCACTGCCAGCTCGGATTTTTGCTTGTTGGAGCCCCCAGGCAAGATCTTGGTGCGTTCTCAGTCAAGCATGGGGGTCTCGTGGCCCTCCCCTGTCACTCCTCACATCGGGTGGGATATTGCTACAGCCCGGGCCCACCTCCCCACCTCACCCGGGCCTCGATCGCCACGCCTCACCCCTGGCTCTGGATGGGGCCTTCGTCCCTCCCCTCTGGGGCCATGGAGGCCTCTCTGCAGGCCTTGCCTGCAACCTCCGCCAGACCACAGTAACTGTTGCAACTCAGGTTCTTCTGCTGGCTCACACTGCCCCCATTCTCGCCCCGCTCACTGTGTGCTACAGGTAGGGGACCCACCCAGCATTTTGTGCATGGCCTCCTCACTTTGTAGGCCCCAGGGGCGCAGCACCTCCCCCAGATCTCCTGTGGATCGCCAAGCCTTCTAGGATGTAAGTCCCATTCAGGGCTCGCTCCGCCTCCTCTCTGGGGGTTGAGGGAATTTCTGGCCCCAGCCGGCACTCCCTGTGACGTGACCCAGGCCGATCTCCTGGGGATGAGGGCCTACACTGCTTCCTTGTCCTCTCTAGCCACCGATCGTACCTAGCCGGCCAGGATACGCACCAACAGTCTTCCCTCGCACTAGGGGACCTCACGGCAGCTCACCTTCTCCTTCGGGCCGGCCCCTGTCTCTTTAGCCGCGGACTCCACTCCCGCTCAACGTGGGCATCAGGCGCACTCCCCCTTCCCCTCGGCCTCCGTGTCGTCATCTTTTGGGTGCTCATCTACCGCAGGCACCCCCTTTCCACAACTCCTCGGGGGCCCACTCCTCTCTCCTTGGCGGCCGCATCCAGCCAATACGATGAGGCCGACGGGCCCAGGCAGCGCTGCCACCGCCTCGGACGGCTGGCAGAGCGCACCACCTGGGCCTCGGCCCGTCCATCACTCTTCTTGCTGGGGGCACCTCCCGGTTCTTCACTTCCCTCTGTACTCCTCAGCCGGGGGTGGGCCTTCATCTTCCCGGATGCAATTAGGCCGCAGGACAACAGGGTTTACACGGGTGGATGACGGAGGGGTCCGGAGCACTCTCAGAGTGCGACCGCCATCTTGATGCTCGAAGCCACGCCCCAACCTCATTCCATTTACATTCCAAGTGATTATTTTGATCCTAGCATTCTTGGGCTCAGATCTTGTCCTATCCCCTCACCCTATAGTCCCCTAAAATAATTCTTACATCTTGCTGTATTCAAAAGTGTGGCATCTCCCTCCTTTCCTTTTTTTTGCTTTGCACCAATGCTCCTCACCCAATGTGCTCCCCTTACCCTCACCCTGAGGAATCCCTCCCTCTATTTTTGGTTTACTGCCCACCATTTAAGAGCTCTGATCAAGGATAAGTGTTACATCAACAACACCCATACTCCTTCTGGCCTACATCTTAAAGAGCTGCTTTAATTTCTGCTATCAGGGCATCTACATCAGCTTGATCTCTGAGGTTGTGCATTTTGTTCTTCTACATAATCAGCAACATTATGCGGAACTTCATCCGTACCTTGTTCTTCAGCTTCTGCAATTCATCAATCCTGGCACCAAGCTCCCATTGCCGTTGAGGTGTCCTTTTACCTATATCTTGACAACATAGGTATGAAAGTTCAAGAGTATTTTTCGTGTTGTCCTTCTGTTTAAGAGCAGCTAAAAAGGATCTCTATGAATGCGCTGGATCTCCTTGTCTAGGTCAATATCCACCCTATCCTGTAGTATCCCTCCCTTCAGTAGACTGATCATGCATGTCTTTAGAACTCTTGTTTCCGATCCCTCTGGGGTTCTTATTAAGCTCAGATTGTTCCTCCTGGAATGATTCTCCAGCCTATCTAGGTCCTCCGTTAATGTCTTATTCTGTAATTTAAGTTCATCCATCTCGTGTGTATTGGACTGCATAGCGAGACTCATCCTCTCCAGGTTGTCCTCTAGAAGTTCGCTCTACCAGCTCCTTCTGAGTTATCTTGGAGATTTACATTTTTTTCAATATATTTGATCTGAGACTCAGACGAATGCTCTCCAAGGAATCATGAGGTCCATCTTGACTATCCATTCGTGCCTGCAGCCCCTGCACATCCTTTTCTGCTCCCCCAGTGGTGCTCAGCTCCTTACATAGGTCTATTCCTCTCTCAGAACACAATGGTTATCTATTTCTGCCTCCCTGCCCGGGGTTGACTGACAGCTTTACCCACTGGGATTGAAGAACTGTTTCCCATTTTTCTAGCAGGTTCTCTCTGATTGTATATGTCCTTTGATCCTCCAGTGTTTGCTGCCCCAGCTGCCCCAGTCTGGTATCTTTACTGCTTCCTGTCAAGCCTCTGACACCCACATTAGTAGCAGAAATGGTAAAAGATACCTTCAGGGGTCAGGTGCTGCTTCTCTGACATTTGTGACGCATTGCTTCCGCTTCCCCTCTTTAATTCAGGAGCCTATAGTATATAATGTAGGCCGACGTCTCTCACCTACTTCCAGAAAGCTGCTCATGCTGGACTATGTCCACCCACGCTCACCTGGGAACAGACGCGTTTCTCTGCAGTGCGAACATGCTGCAATGTAACACCTGTTGTGTGCCAGCAGGGGCCCCAGAAATGGTCAGCATCCGCGGCATCAGCCTATGGAGCTGGGGACTATCAAAGTGGTTACTACGGTAAGGTTCTTTTGCAATATTAATGCTCCAGTGGAGGGAAAATAAACCTCGTTGATGTGTTATATGTGTAGCAGCAACAATAATAAAGGAGGGTGCTAATTTCACCTAGAATCCACTTTGTGTAGCCATCCCCCAAGCATTAGCCCACCACCATGTTCCCTATTGGTCTTAATGTCACTGGTTCCATCCCTGCCGGTCTACTTCAACCTTACTTTATTTTGGGATAAAAAGTGAGAAAATGTTTGTGGTATCTCAATACAATCATTTTCCAGAGAAGAAAAACAGATGCCTAAAGTTGCATTATTTAGTGTAGGAGGAATCTTTTTGGAGAAAGCTGTCTAAGGAACTTATATAATGTATCTTTTATACTATCCTAGTCAGGTATTGGCCTTACTTCACTTGTTCCATTTGTCTCTCCTCTCTTGCCCTGTAGTCTGGGTATCTGGACTGGATAAAAAGGACTGCACCCCTCTGATGTTTTTGCTACATCAAAGCCATCGTCAGACAACTTTTTTGAAGACTAGTGCCAGACGTAAGATATTGTTGGTGGTGGATGCCCAGCATTTATGTCAGCATCTGTGGCATTATTGTAGATATCCCAGGTGTAGTGTTTGATGAGCTCTTGCCTATGAAGAGCATCCTAGCTAAGCTGGGCAGCCTGACATCTGCGGGAAATTAAAAAATGCTCCTGATTGCTGAAAGTGGAGTTTTCATCTCTTTCCCTGCCTGCATGTTAGCAAACATGAAAACATTGCTTCTGCATGCAGGGAGATGCTTTTTTGCAGCAGCTCCCTGCGTGCAGGAGCAATGCCGGCTCCTGTAGGAGGCGAGCACATTCAGGCTCCCCGTGGTCCTGTCACTTTCTCTCTCTCTCTCTCTTCCATCCCATAATGGGATGGAAGAGAGAGAGAGAGAGAGAGAGAGATTGTTAGTGCAATGGCCTCTCAAAACAATTACTTCAAAGCGTCACACCAGCAAGATCTTTGGTATGAATATTATAGTTATGTTTTAATGAACAGCAGAACAGAGTCACCTCTGGTCTAAACCTTTTGGACTGTTACTCAATAGGTTGAAGGTTCAAATCCTGGTAGCTCATGGCAGTCTGTCTGTTCATTTATTTGTGTTTTAAATGTTAAACATTCTTAGTGATGGAACAGTTACGTCTTCTTCCCATCACCATCTTTGTATTGAATGTCATAGGGGTGTCTAGACAATGTGTAGTAAGGAGACACATGTGGCCTAATGGTGAAGTTCTTAGATCCTCTCACTGAAGGTTGAGGGTTCCAGTCTAGAGGTGTCCGTTCTCAGTTCTCGGCTTTAAATTGTTTTCAACTTCAAATATTTGAGGTACATACAGAAAGGTTATCTCTCTCTTTTTACTTGTCAAATATTTTTTTGGTTCGCGTCTTTGGCATTGCACAGCTTATTACTCCACATATTATATCATTGATGACATCTTCTATGGCATCTTTGATATCATCGCTGCAACATTTGGGAAAAAAAACTATTGATAAGAAAACTGTGCATGGCCAGGGCGCAAGTTATAGTTACCTTAGGGTGAGAGTTATAGTTACTTGAAATAACTAACTATAACTGCTGAATTTCTATGGTTTTGTATGAGTAAATTCAGAACCTAACTATAATGTCCCTCTAACCTTTGTGTTTTTTTCAGTAAAAATTTCACCATAGACATATATGTAGGGGCCTAGGCGTTTTGGTTTGGTACCATATTAGAGTCATTATTCAAAAAAGAACTAAACTTTAGAGTCAACCAACCAGGAGACACCACCCTATAGAACCTTCCTGAGAGAAGCTTGAGTCCATCAGATTTTCATAGCACTAGTGTTTACAAGCAGTACTGTTCTGGGAGCGATAAAGGTGAGTTTCTCTGGGAAAGTGGGTGGGTCGCATGTGAATCTACGAAAGATTCCAATACTGTAGAACTACAGGTTACAAGTAACTTATTTCCTTACTACAGTATTGGAACTTGCATAGATTCACATGCTTGAATCAGTAGAGAGCAGTATTGAGCACATTTTCTAATATACAACCGATGTTATGGTGCAAAAGATAATACACATAAATATATATGTGTGTATATATATATGTATATATATATATACATATATATATATATATATATATACACACACACACACACACACACACACAAAGAGAACATAAAATGTGCATAATAGGTACGCGGGTGGCGGGTAGAAAGAAATGGCTCACCTTTATTGAAAAAGATGCCTTTGAGCCACTTGTCCTACTGCCACATCTTTCAGTACTTCTGAATCCAAACATTAATGTTGCATGGAGGTGTAAGCAGTTTTCCAGGTTGCTGCTCTGCAGATATCTGGTAACGATACACCCGCAAACAACGCCATGGATGTGGACATGGCTCTTGTGGAGTGAGATCGTACTTTTAAATGCAAAGGTCTGCCAGCTTTCTGATGATAGAAAAGAATGGCGCTAGAGATCCATCTGGAGAGACTTTGTTTCATCAGAGAGAAACCCTTTCTAGGTGCGCTGTATGCTTCGAAGAGTTGGTTGAACTTACGTAAAGTTTTAGTTTGGTCTTTAAGCACATTTTGATATCTAGAGAGTGCAACGCTCGTTCAGCTGACGTCTGAGGATTTGGGAATAAAGATTTCAGAATAACAGGCTCATTGAGATGGAAGTCCGATGGGGCTTTAGGAATGAATTTAGGGTTTATTTGTAGGATAACCCTATTGTCTCTGAATTGAAGAAATGGTTACTGGATGGTGAAAGCTTGAATTTCACTAATTCGCCTATGTGAGGGCGTGAAGTAGAGCTACTTTCCAAGACAGGAACTTTATATAGCAAACAGGTGAATATTTGTTTTGCCTCATTTAAGAAAGATTTGATCTAATGTGTGCTAGTCCAGTTCCCACTCATGACAAAATGTTTTCAGACTGCTTAGTCGTTTTGGTTCCCAGGTACATGTTCTGCAGTCAGATGTATCTTGTGATGAATGCACCATTTCCAGGTTAGTTGAGCTTCCTGGGACAGCAGGCAAGATCTGGTTCCACCTTGCTTGTTTATTTAGTTTATTGTTGTTGTATTGGCTGTTCTTAAGAACACTGAGGACTGTTGGATCCTGTGAAGGAACGCTTGTAGTGTAAGATGCACTGTTCTTACCTCGAGTAGGTTGATGTGAAGGCCCTGATGGGAAGTTGGCCTTTTTCCACTGATCTGGAGCTCTAGAAGGAAAGCTCCCCACCCATCCAAGGAAGCATCTGTAGTCACCAGAGGTGAGGGTCAAGAATGGTAAGCCGATTGACAGGTTTACCAGTTGTGTCTACCAGAAGAGCGAATTGACTACTGGTGGAGTGACTTGGATGATGTCACTGAAGCTTCTGTAGCTTGAGCCCATTGAGTGTCCAATGCATCCTGAAGTGGACACATATGCAGCCGGCACAGTGGTACTAGATGAATGGAGGAACATCATGCCCAGAAGGGATTTGTAAAGGCGAACTGAAAGTGATCTTTTTTGTAATAACTTTGTCAATTTGATCAGTTTTTGTTGTCTCGCTTCCATTGGGGATGCCCTGTTTAAGGGCGTTCCCAGCATGGCCCCTAAGAACGTTATCCGTTGCAACGGTTGGAGATCTGATTTGGTCAGATTGAGCATGAGGCCTAACTCGTTGAACAGGTGTATGCAAACCATGTTGGACACCCTTGCAGACTGGTTGAAAGGAGCCTTGACCAACCAGTCTTCGAGGTAGCTGAAAACTTGATGCCATTGCTGTCTAAGGACGGCTGCCACTGGAGAGAGGCATTTTGTAAAAGTTTGAGGTGCAGACTTGAGACTGAAGGGTAACACTCAGAACTGATACTGGCTGCCAGCTACTGTGAACCTCAGAAACCTCCTGTGTTTCGGATTGAAGGAAATATGAAAATATGCATTTTGAAGGTCTAGGGACGACATAAAGGGCCTGATTACGACCTTGGAGGTGGGGATTACTTCGACCCAAATGTGACGGATATCCAGCACGCCGTATTACAAGTTCCATTATATCCTATGGCACTTGTAAAACAGCAGACAGGATATCCGTCACTTTTGCAATGGAGTAATCACCACCTCCAAGGTCGTAATCAGGCCCATAGTCTCCTCTGTTGAGGAGCTTTAATATATCTTGCAATGTGACTATTAGGAAAGATTGTTTTTTGGGGTATTTATTGAGGTTTCTTAAGTCCAAGATTGGCCTCCACTGCTTTTGACTTCTTGCGAATTAAGAAGAAATGGAAGTAGAAACCTTTCCCTCTCTGAGATAGAGGAACTCCTTCTGTAGCCCCTTTCTTGATCATGGGCTTGACTTCCCATTTAAGACACAGATGTTTATGTACAGAAGGTTGAGGTGGCATTGGAAGGGGTGTTAGTATGAATTCCAGCATGTGCTCGAACCGGACCAGGTCTAGAACTCATTGATCTGTTGTTAACTACCTCCAGCTGTACAGATGGTGGGTTATTCTCCCTGCTACATTGGTTGGAAAAGGGACGGAAGTAGCCGGCGCCTTAAATAGGTCATTGTCGACGGTTGGTGTTCTTGCCCTGCCATCCGGATTTTCATCTGGGAGGAGGTCTGACATAGGCTGCAGATTGTGGTTGCTGTTGCTGGTAGTGGTACCAAAATTACTGGTTAGAGAAGGAATATGTTGGATAATGGTATTGCTGGAAATACCCCTCTATAAGGTGGCTACCCTCTTTCTGAGACACCACTTAAAGGAAACTTTTTGTATTGCAATGTCCCTAACAACGTGTCCATATCTCTTTTTATTGCCTGGATAGCGTCAACGTGCTTCCCCAACAATGCTAGACCATCATAGGGTAGATCAAATATTTTGGTCTGAACCTCAGGCCTGAATCTGGTAGCTCTTTAAGACAGCCGTGACAGCGTAAAACTGCTAACCCAGCCAGCTATCTGAATCCGGTAGTAGCGATGTCCATCATACAGTCGATTACATCTGAAGATGTGTGTTCTCAATCCATTAAAATGTTCTTAGCCTCTCCTTTGATGTTGTCTGGGCGTTTGTGTAGATATGGAGCAATATCAGACCATAGCCGCCGATCATATCTGCTAATCAGAGCAAGTGAATTTTCTGCTCTGACTGGGAGCGCTGACATAGCTCAAAAACGTTTCCCTATGTTATTGAGCCATCTAACCTCCTTGTAAGGGGGTGCTGATAGGAGTGTGGAAGGATTCCTGGACCCTCTTTGGGCCGCCTGAGAGATGACAATATCTGGTTTGGGAGGCAGGCAGGCTGGTGTGTCTTCCGGGGCCTTATATTTTTTTATCGAGCCATGGCAATACTGCTGAAACTGATGCTGGATTGCTCATCACCTTTAGGCCCTATTCCCAAATATAATCAATAAGGGGCATGGCCCTGACAGATTTTCGGAAAGGTTCCTTGAAATCGTAAGGGAAGCAGTCATTTTGTTTTGCAGGGATAGGTAGCCCAAAGTGAAGCGCTGCTCTTTCCAATTTGTTGTGGATACCCCCTATATCCTCTGGAGAAGAGCCAACTCGGGTTGGTGACGAAGATGAGGGTGTTGGTAATACATAATTATCTCACTCATTGTCATAGTCCTGGAGGTCACCTTCTCTCTCTTCCCCAGATGATGTGGGGTCATGTAAATGCGCCACCTGCGGAGAATGTGCTATCTGTGGGGGGAGGGAACAATTGTTTCAAGGGAGGGGAAGTTGAAGTTTGAAGTGGCACTGAAGCTTTTGAAATTGGAATGGGTTGAACAGGACCTGAGGCTGGAGGAAACCTTTTTCTCTAGTCTGACAGCATTAGTTGTAGGTCCAAAACTAGTGTTGATCGAAGGCATATCAGGTCTTCTTGGTACTGTTGAGTTTGTTGGTAGTGCTCTTGGGGTGAATACATGTCTTGTTCGTAGCCTTCTCCCACATCAGAACATTCCTAACATTTAACATAAAGTTCTGAAGGGCTACATGCTACACCAAAAAGACTATCCTCTTCGGAGTCTTCATCCAGAAGATGGGAGGGTAGTAGTGAAGGCACTTTATTCAGTGATGTATGAGCCAGTGTGATTAACTTTTGGTTTACCATAGGTTTGGTCGTCATCATGGTAGTTGACAAGGTCATCGATGATGGAGGCTTAAGAAAAGCTGGCTTCAGTTTCTTCGTCGATGAGGGTATTGTTGTTGACGGAGTAAGTTCTGTCAATCAGCCACCTAGTTTTGACAGTAGTGTCGTTGTCGACGGAGCCGTTGTCGATGGAGGTGTCATCGTCGACGGCGGTGTCTTAATCGAAGGGAACATTGACAAGGAAGTAATCTTCACTGTTGATGATATAGGTGTATGGCTGGTCGATGATGATGTCGTCTATGATGAAGATGCCACTTTTGACACTGTAATAGTGATAGCGGTAAAGGCATCAATGCTGCTGTAACAATCCTCGTCACCAATGGGGTCGTCGACAATGATTTTCTTGTTGATAGAGATGTCATCGACAAGCCATCCGGCGTGGAGCAGATGAAGGCTTTTTAAAAGTGTGCCTCACCTGAGGTGGAGGTGTTGGAGAATCAGAAGTCGACTTTTGAGGTCTTTTGGAGGAGCCTGAAGTAGCCTTCTCCTTGAAGGGAGGTCACTCTTATGAGGTGACTAAGATGGGCTGCGGTGTTTGGGGGAGGCCTGAGAAGACTTCTTGGATGCCTTCTTTAGTGGTTCATCAGATAAATGAGCAGTCGAATCATCTTTAAGTCTCTTAAGAGATGTCTTCTGAGAGGATATAGATAACGTATCACTCTCATCATGTGACACAGGATTTTCTCTGGTTTTGAGTTTTTGGAGCCATAGTAGGAGTTGCCCTCCACAGTTCTTTAGAGTCTTAGTAGAAAATGATGTGCGACACACCTTGCAGTCCTTGGTTTTATGGGCAGGATAGAGGCAGTATATATATCAGCGGTTCCCAGCCTGTGGCCCACGACATATTCCGAGGGGGTCCGCAGGCCTGGGAGGACAAGAAGGCACTTCTCCAGCTAGGGTCTCTTGACAGAAACACATGCGTGTTTTTATTTGTGCAGCAGTTTTAAAAACACTGCAAGGTTCCTTGTACAACCAGCAGCTTTCGAGGAAAAATAAAAGTGTCAAGATAACTTTGGTGATTAATGTACGTGCTGGAGAGAGATGGGAGTTTTGTCTTAGGGCAGTTTTGACTCATCTAAGTTAGCGCAGATGGTTAATATGCCTGCTGCTAAGAACGTGTATCATGGAAAGAAAAGTATTTTATGTGCATAGCACAGTGGGTTACTGCTTTTGTCATAGAGATTCTTTTGTTACTGTGACATTCATAATCTAGCACAGTGAGCTATGAACTGTGATCAAAGAGCTGCATGTAAACTGCATGGCACAAATGAGAAAGTTTATTTTTCCCCAGTCTTTCATTATCCTTATGCTGCTAAAAAAAGGTTTGCTTGCTTGGAAGTACATTCTTATTATTAAAGTCAACGCCTATCACTGTGTTATGTTCTGAATCCCGAGTTTGTGCTTCTCCAGACCAAGCACTCTTAGAAAATGCTTACTAGTGTGGATGACATGTGAATCCTACACCTTGTAGTCCCCTGTAAAGTGCTCTGAGACCCTACATTGGTATACAAGGTGCTAAAAAAATGAATTACATATGACAGAGAGGCTATAGAGATATGAGAGGCCATTATCGTTTTACTTACTTTCCCCACCACATATTTATGTGAAAAAGCCTTCTCAGATGTTATGTATCTAAGTAATAAAATTAGAAAATCGCTCCGAAAATGTAGAATCTGACCAGAGGATTCAGCTTTCCTAAATAAAACAAAATATTGAAAAGTTAGACGCCACGAAGCAGCGCCAACCTTCCCTTTAACATTTTTTCAATATAAAATAATTATATAATTAATAATGCAAGCATTTGTTTGGTGTGTACTTGTTTGTGTATGACTGTTTTAATATTTGAAATTTAACCTGTACACATTGTTCGGGGGTCCCCGGCTTCCAGTAGTGATTCAGCGGGGGCCTCAGGATTCAAAATGTTGGAAACCACTGGTATATATATACAATCCTGGTGGGTGCCATCTAGGTGGAGCCTCTTTTTTCTGCAAGTTCCACAGGGTCTGAAGTGTCCTTTCTCAGGTATGTCTGACATATTAAAACGTCAGTTTGAGACACCAAAAACACAGAACACCTAATGTCCAGGGTAAGTCTGTGAAATGCTGATCAGAAATTCAGCAGAAAATCAGTAGAAATCCTTTTGAAGAGTTTTGACAGGAAAAACTGAGCAGAGCTACCTAGCATGACGTCACGTGCAGCAGAAAATCAGAGGGACTGGAGCTTGTCTCAGGAAGGTTCTACAGGGTGGATCCTCCTGACTGGTTGACATTTAAGTTTACTCCTTTTTTGAATAATGACTCTGATATAGTACGAAACCAAAAAGCCTAGGTCTCTATGTTTATGCCTATGGTGACCTTAGTTTTCTGAGGTACCGGGGACTCCCATCTTGATGACAGGGATTGATTCAAGCATGTGTAAAGTTACATTTACAAAGCAGGACTCAGATTGTCACAGTCTGTGGACCAGAGGGTTAGTGAGGGGACATAGCATTTTGTGAACTGTGCCGGTATAGTTTTGAAAGCACAGCCTACTCTCTGGCAAGAACCATCATTCCCAACAGTCACCAGAGCATTTCCATTGTTGTTATAAGTCCATCTCTGTGCCTCTAGGAGACACTGTTCACAGACCAGCTACTGCCTATAAACCATCAACAGACCTCATCCGAACCTCTACATTCTACCTCCTTGCCACCTCTCACACTGGAAAACCTACCAAAGCTACAGATCCCAAAACGCACTACCGACTTATTAAGCAAACCCACCAGCTACATTGTAAAGCCTTCACCAATATTAGTCCTGATATACCACAGCTTTGGAGTCTCTATTTTCAAGACTTGAAAAAATAGATATACACATGCCTGTCACTAGCCATGTGACTTTGCCTGGGCTTGTTGCTTCATGGAGCTGCTTATGAGTTGCCAGTGAATGAATGAATGAGTCTTTATTTGCATGAATATTTAAAACCTTTGCAAAACACAATACATAAAAGTTATTTAAGACTGCTACAGACTTAAAATCACAGTTCATCATGAGAAGCACAATCCTTCCAAAAGCTTTCATCATACATTACATAAATTTCTCTTAGACTATTGAAAATATAGATCACAGAAAAAGTGATTGTTGTAAAGTGCTATATCAACGAGAATCATTAAAAATATGAAGTGCAAAATCCTTACATAACATGCTTGTAACACATTACATAAGGTTCCCTGAGTCTATTAACATTATAAAATAAGAGTTCACTGTAAAATGCTTATTACAAAGGTGTTGTGTAACTGGGGGCCACTATAATTATGGAGTGGGGTGCTTGCAGAACATGAATGAACAATTGTTTATTGCATAATTGCTGAAAATCATTGCATGCAAAAAGTGTAATAAATATAAAAGGAAATATAAAATAAAACAATGTAAAAACAATATGTATAATATATTTAAAAAATCTCTAAGGCTTTAAAATAAGAATGCAAGTAGCCTGCAGTGCAGTGTCTACCCCCAGTAGGAGCCTTGAACTGTGGCTTTGTCCTAAAAATCTGGCGCTGCGTCCTGTCTCATAAGAAACCCTATCAGCGCAAGAGTGCCTGTAAGAACAGCCATGTAAATGCTAGTGCAGCAGATGGTTGTCCTCTTCGATCTTGATAGGGGTCAGCATTTGGGGGGATAAGTCAGCCACTTCGTTAGCAATGTTGCTTTGGGTGCTGCCTCCCCCTTTTTGATTTCTGCACATTGGTGGGCACGTGCTAGCAGTAGGGTATTTCTCATGAAGTAAAAAATTTCCCAAAGCGGGCCTATTCCATGGGAGTCTCAGCAGTGAATATGTATTTACCGGCATCTTTACATGTTCTTAAGCCATCATTTTAAAAAAAAGAAGTTTTAAAAGTCAGCGTCTCTTTGAGGCCAGGCCTGGGCAGCACCATATTAAGTGACTAATAGATTTGATATGATAGCTGCATAGGATGCATTCCCGAAAGCATCCCCGCATTGGCTTCCAGCTGCACCTAAATTCCCAGGCACGTAGTGTTAGAAGCTGCATGTACAGAATGCTCTGGAAGGCTCCGGCTCCCAGGGCTGCTTTCATATACGGCTGGATGTTGGCGGAGCTATACGATTCAGCTAAGCTCTCTGCCCCACTAATTTCCCTAATTGCCTGTGTGTGATGCTACTTGTTCATGAATTGATGACTTGTTTGTTGAAGCATTCCTGCCTTCTTCCGCCAAACGCTGAATCATGTTGCAGTGTAGCCTGCTGCAGATTTCTCAAAGCCTTACATTACTTTTTGATTCTATATTCTGCCTCCAGCCTGCAGTCAGGTGCTGCTCCTTCTCTAAATTGCTTTGTTTGTTCCTCCTATTCCTGCTACCTTTTCCCTTTGTTTCATTTCTTTTATCTGTTCCTGTTGACCCGCTGTTCATTCCTTATTTCTGTCCTTCATCACTCCATCTGCTCCCCAGTCTCCTACTTTTTGCTTGTTTTATTTGCCCATTGCTTGAGGTTACCCTCTTGCAGTCCCCGTATCCTGCTTGTTATATATTCAGGTACACCTGTGCTTGACCTGAAGTATCCAGATTAGCCCTACCTTGTTGGTTTCTAACATCATTGTACTTGTCGTTCCTGTTTGGTCTCAGGTTTTATCTTGACGCTTTGCTCATCTATGTTTGCCACAGTTCTTCGGTTCATAGTGCTAGCTCCAGTCGGTCTCTAGTTTGCTCTTTCATATTACTTTGTGCTTGCCTTTGGCTCTTAGTGTTTTGGTAATTTTTCTATTTGATCTTCACCTACGTTTAACTGTGTTCTTTTTGTACAAGGGTTGGCTCCTGGATTCCAGGAGACAGGCAATGGGACTTCCTTTGTCTTGTATTACACATCGTCCTAAGTGTCTAATGGTGGGGTTATGCTATCTTCTTAGGAATCTCCACCATGTTCCCACCCTTACCCAGACAGACTTGTCCTGTGCATGTAAGTCCAATCCTTATTTGTGCCCTTGGTACCAGACATAGAATCTCTGTACCCTTTCAATAGGGTCAGTAGGGTGAGAGTCTGCAACAGTAATCAGCACACAGACTACGAGTTTCCCTTTGGTGTGGGACGTTCTGAGTCTTTCTTGTGTGCTATCTTTGTAGTAACCCACTGTATGGTCCTGGTATTAGTTCCTTTGAATGCTTGTACCCATTAGTTACCTTGCTTTTTCTATTGTTACTGTTCCTCTAGCCTGCTAGCATCTGTTCTTATCTAGTGTATGTCAATAACCACTCCTCTACTGCATAGTACTTGCTATAATGTATTTGCATATACCTTACCCAATACTATGATTTTCACAGGAGGGTACTGGATATAATCGTAGGTAAGGCCTGTTTTTGCTGGTGGTAGTGTAAGCTTAGGCAACTCTGACCCAACATATTAAAGAATCAAATCGTGTTGATGGGTGTGTAAACCTGCTATGCTACCCTATGCCATTCAAAAACTGATAAATATGAGTTTTTTATAATGCTAGTGTTTTCAGGTGTATCAAACAAATGGGTCACACAAATGTTAGTTTATACAGCCACGTGTAAAGTAATTTTAGATAAAGTCAACAGTTAACACTATCCCGCTATGTTACGCTAAACCAGACAAACATTCCACAGGTGCAGAGTTTCTATCGGCGACTGCTAAAACATAATATGCAAGTTACATACATATGTTCACCCCAATACTCATTAGATAGCCATATGCACAAATAATAAGATGCGCATGAAGTGTTAAAGCTCCTTAACAGAAATTACCATTACACAGATTTCAAAAAGCAATGCCAGCATCAACTGTATTACGCCAACATGACAAGGGTATATTTTACATTATGAGCTCCCCTTGCTAGACCCAGAGAAAAATCCTTACACTAAAGGAGTTTTGAAATGGTTGACTCTTCAATCCATAATTAAGAACATTCAGAATACCCACACCATTTCTCATTGTTACAAGTTTTTGATGGCAAAAGAACCTGGCTGGAAGCACCTTATGCAGCAGTCCCCATAACCAGTGAATTGTGCCCAGAGATAATATTGCCTTCCATCAGAGCTGTGATGTACACTTGGGAAGGTGGACTTGTAGAAAGTTGGCTCTGTACATACTATCTCAAAGTGAGAGATAGTGTGCACAGAGTCCAAGGGTTCCCCTTAGAGGTTGACAGCGGCAATAATAGATAATACTAATGCTTTATAGTGGTAGTCTGGTTGAGCAGTAGGCTTATAAGAGGGTAGTGCTAAGCATTTGTTGTACACACACATGCAATAAATGAGAACACACACTCAAAGACTTAACTCCAGGCCAATAGGTTTTTATATAGAAATATGTTTTTTTCTTAATTAATTTTAGAACCACAAGATTCAGAATTCAAGTAAATACATAAATTATAAGGTACTTGGCACAGGTAAGTATGGACCTTTGAAGTAAAACAGTAAGGTACACAGTTTTGGAAAACATGGCAATAAGCTATTTTAAAGTGGACACTGCAGAAATCAACAGTTCCTGGGGGAGGTAAGTACAAGTTAGTTTATCAGGTAAGTAAAGAACTTACAACTTCAGTCTCCGAGGCATAGGCAGCCCACCGTTGGGGGTTCAAGTCAACCCTTAAACATCCAGCACCAGCAACACAGGGCCAGTCAGGTGCAGAGGTCAAAGTAGGGCCCAAATAACATAGGCGCCTTTAGAGACAAGGGGTGCTCCGATTCCAGTCCGCTAGCAGGTAAGTACCTGCGTCCTACACCCTCTGTGGCACAGGGGCAGCCAGGTGCAATGTGCAAAGTAGGTGCCGGGCTTTAGATAGACATCAATGGAGGGACCCGGGGGTAACTCTGGTGATGCAGGCAGGGCACAGGGGGGCTTCTCGGGCCAGCCACCGACTGGGCAACGATGAGGGCCACCTGCTGGTCACTCCTGCACCAGTAGTTGGTTTCTCTCGGGCCTAGGGGCTGCTGGTGCAGTGCTTCTTCCAGGGGTCGGGTTCTTTGTTACCGGGCAGTCGCAGTCAGGGGGAGCCTTTGGATTGTCTCTGTAGGCTTTGCCGTGGGGGTGCAGGGAGGTCGTCTCAGGGTGTCCACGTCGTGGGAGTCACCTGGGGGTTGGTTTCTCTGGACACAAGCCGGGGCATCGGGTGCAGAGTGTTGGGGACTCACTCTTCCGAAGTGAGGCTGGAGTCCCTTTCAAGATGGTTTCTTCTTGGATGTTCAGACAGAGCCGCTGTCCTTGGGAGTTTCTTGGTCCTTTGGGATGCAGGGCAGTCCTCTGAGTCGGCAGAGGTCGCTGGTCCTGCTGGATGCGTCGCTGTTGCAGGTTCTTTGAGTCTTGAGACAAGCTGGTAGGGCTGGGGCCAAGTCAATTGCTGTCTCCGTCGTCTCTGCGGGGCTTTCAGGTCAGCAGTCCTTCTTCTTGTTTCAGGTCATCAAGAATCTGAAATCCTGGGTTCAGGGTCGCCCCTAAATACTGAATTTGGGGGTGGGTTAGGGTCACAGGGCAGTGGCCAATGACTACTGTCCATGAGGGTGGTTACACCCTACTTGTGCTCCCTCGCTTGGGGGAGGAGAGCACATCCCTATCCCTATTGGGCTAAATCCTCCAAAACAAGATGGAGGATTTTCCAAGGAGGAGGTCACCTCAGCTCTGGTCACCTTAGGGGTGGACTTGGCTGAGGGGGTGACTCCTCCTTATTTTTCTCATTATCTCCCCGGAGTTGCCACCAAAAGTGGGGGCTGTGTCCGGAGGGCGGGCATCGCCACTAGCTGGAGTGCCCTGGGGCATTGTAACACAAAGCCTGAGCCTTTGAGGCTCACTGCTAGGTGTTACAGTTCTTGTGGGGGGTGTGAAGCACCTGCACCCAGTGCAACTTTGTTTCTGGCCTCAGAGAGCACAAAGGCTCTCACCCCCGGAAGTCAGAAACTCGTCCCTCAGTGGCAGGCTGGCACAGATCAGTCAGTCCTGCACTGAAGGATTGGGTAAAATACAGGGGGCATCTCCAAGATGCCCTCTATGTGAATTTTACAATAAATCCAGCACTGGCATCAGTGTGGGTTTATTATTCTGAGACGTTTGATACATAACTTCCCAGTATTCAGTGTAGCCATTATGGAGCTGTGGAGATCGTTTTGACAAACTCCCAGACCATATACTTAATATGGCCACACTGTACTTACAATGACTAAGAATGTACTTAGACACTGTAGGGGCATATTGTTCATGCAGCTATGCCCTCACCTGTGGTATAGTGCACCCTGCCTTACGGCTTTAAGGGGCCTGCCAGAGGGGTGACTTACCTATGCCACAGGCAGTATTTTGTGTGCATGGCATCCTGAGGGGGGATGCCATGTCGACTTTGCCTTTTTCTCCCCACCAACACACGCAATCTGCAATGGCACAACACATGCTGCAGCCCTTAGGGACCTTCCCTGGTTACAGGGCCCTTGGTACCACTGGTACCTTTTACAAGGGATTTATCTGTGTGCCAGGGGTGTGCAAATTGTGGAAACAATGGTACATTTTAAGTGAAAGAACACTGGTGCTGGAGCCTGGTTAGCAGGACCCCAGCATACTTCACAGTCAATATTAGGCAAAAAGTGTGTGTGTGTGTGTGTGTCGGGGGGGTAACTGCAACAAGGAGCCATTTTCCTACACTTGTCAATTGATTTCTGTAGCATTTCTGTCCCACTGAAGGAAGCTCAAACATTTATTCAGGAGACCCTAAAGCTAAACAGTCATGTGTTTAAATCTAAGATTATTAATGACTGCAGTAAATACTGGTGCATTAAGAAAGGATAGAGTCTAAAGTAGTGGGCAGACCTGAAGACACACTCTCTTCATCCAGGCAACGGCATTATACTGAGAAGCCATGCATTAAAGGAAAAGTGGGGACTTCCTGAGCATACAGACATGATGACTTTTCAATTAGAGGATGATGGGAAACACAAACGCTCTAAAACAGTTGAAGACTTTGCCAGATAAAAACGATTGAAATGACCTAGACTAATGTTTATAGTTACTTTATTTTAAAGAAGGATTCGAATTTACTGAAATTACACCTAAAGGTAACACTACTCTTTTATATAGTTGAAAACAAATATTTTAAAAACATCTTCTTCAAGTTCCTAACACAGTTAATGCAACACTTAAACAAAAAACGGTTGTAGGGAGGCTTACGTGAACCATTGTCCCAAAACCTTTGATGCCCGTAATGATATGTAGGGAGATGGCAGACAAATAATATACTTTGTAATCAAAATGATCATCTCACCATTGCTTTAACTTAGAATTTTATATTAATTTATGTGTTGGAATACATATATTTGTTACTTCTATCAGTGTACAAATTCAGTTTCAAAGGAAAGCAGCTCCACGGTGAGAGCAACAGCTTGACTTACTTTTCAACACTTCTATGGTGATCAGACGCAGAGGACCCTCCAACAGCATAAATAGCACCATCTATGACTCCAACGCCAACTCGATTCCTGGGCACATTGAGTGGTGCTCTTGCCATCCACTGCTGCGTCATGGGATTGAAACAATCCAAAGCACTTGAGTCTGTATGTTCATTTGGAGAGTTATTGCGACCACCCACTGCATAGAAAAGTCCATGGACTACACATGCTCCAAGTCCACTTCGTGGATATGGCATATCAGTGAGTTTTATCCACTTAGCTGTCCCTGGATTATAAGCTACCATGGAGGCCAATGAATGCTGGAGGAAGCCACCAGCAGCGTAGATCCATGGGTTACCACGTAACTTAATACTTGGAAGTGGTTTGTGGAGGGACATTGCTTGAAAAATCTTTGAGAGGTAATCTCTGCAAGAATTTACTTTGTGAAGAATAGGGCACTGTTGAAGTTGCCTCTTGATAAACTTTGGTGGCAAGGCATGGATCTGAACAGCATTGAAAATAACATGAAGGTATTCTGCTCGGTTGCTCATGTCGAACTGAATCCATTTGAGGCAGGCATTGTATATTTCCGATTCACAGAGTACGTTGAGACTTTCTTGGCTGATCAACTCTATAAGCTCACAATTTGTCAAGTTCAAGAACTCCTCTTCTTTGATCACCTAGAAATAAGGGATATTATTTTACTTACAAGCTTCATTTTTGTTTTTTTATTGCATAATAAACCAACATACACACTTCAATACTGAAGCATTCTATCAGTCGCTGAGAGATACGAGCAAGTGCGCTACGAAACCACTTAAGAACAGAACAAGAGCACAGATTTATAAAACAGAAGACAACCCGTTGAGCTAATAAGTAAGTTATTTCAGATTCCCTTTTCACTATTTAAGGAGACCAGAAAGAAGAATCACAATTGAATACTTCCACGTCCTCAGGAGATTCTGGGAGGATGGATTGTAAAGGAAAACTTAATTTGTTCCACCAAGATGGGTTGAATATACTGACAGTGGGTTTAAAGCCTCTATTTGTGTTAAAGTTGCTGCTCCATCCACAGTGTACTGATCTGACACCCCTATAGAGTTGCTGAGGCTTTCCATATCAGATATGGTAATAAAGGAAGGGCTCAAAGAAATTAACTAAACAAACTCACCAAGAGTGCTTAATCCTCTCACCTTGGTAGTTTCTGTTTTCTTCTGGTCCAAAGAAGCCTGGACATAACTGCATTCACCTCTGGAAATGTCACCCTCTTTTCTTTGGTACAGTTCTCACTCAACTCTTGATAGATTGAGATTTCTGTAGAGTATAAACTGTGATATTCTTTTCAACCAGAAGTTGTTCTGCTTAGAAAAACAAACCTAATGGTTCTAAAACAACTGGGCTTTTAACGATGAAACACAAGGCCTGGTGTCTGTTTGTATAAGAAATTGATGAGCTGCTTAATTTTTAAAGGGTCCCCTTAAGACCCTTATCATGAGACCATGAAAGTGCACCACATCTTGAAAGTCACCTAAAACGTTTAGTACTTGTAGAGCAAGCTCATCAGAGTATGCCTTTGACCAAGTATGCTTTGGTCAATCATCATTTGAGAATTCCTTTCAATTGCGTCATTACTACAATCTGGACTTCCAGTCTTGTCTGAACTGGGGCCAGTGATTGTCCAGTTTGTGCTGCAAAGTCCTTTTTGGCAGCCTGTAATAAAAGGCAAGCAGGATGCAATGACAATATTACCAAATGACCTTGTTTTGTTAGACTGCCAATCATGGCTAAGATCTGGTGGATGTGACTCCTTTGAACATAATCAATTTTGACAGTCTAAAATGCATGTTTTACATTGTGAAAGAATCCTAGAAAATTTTGAACTGATAGGCACTCATGTACTTCAGAAGCGGAAATCTGGCTGTAATGTGGGCAAAATTTATGTCTGTAGAATCACCATTTCAAAGTGTCCTTTGGCAATTAACTTGTAAGAGATCTAGACATTCAAGACTGACCTTGAACCTTTTCCACCATCTTTCTAACCACTGAATATCTGAGACCACTGCTCATATTGTTACTTTTTCTAGTAACTGGTATCCAGTTTTGAAGTAGCTTTAAAACGCATGAACATCACAGATGTCAAACTCGGTTAAAGAACAGGTTTGTCTGAATTCTATAGAATGCGACAGGTTCAAGAATCACCAGCATGGTGATGTTACTGCTTTTCTATACATCTTCAGGAGCCATTGTCTGGAGAGGGCAAGGACGAAGTAGAAGAGATATCTTCTCTTGCTAGCCTGCACTATTTCTTTGTCTCTTTCTCCACTCTTCCCTCTCATGAGAATCCTATTGCAATCCTTCAATGCTCTGTCTTTTTTATGACTAAATGTGCATTTTTTAACTAAATGCAAGCAAGGAAAGCAGACCACACGCAGAGAATGTGGATCAGAAGCAACCTTTTTTCTCCCACAGGAGAAGCACTTCAGAAACTGTGTAGGCATTTATGGAGCAAATCCCTTTAAGGATGATAAAATAGGAAGGGAAAGCTCTTCAACCATGTTTAGGATATCAAATGAAGGGTGTATAAACACAATCCTGTGTAGAAAATCTAATAAACTAATAGAATGAACAACAGCTCATGTTTTGAGATCCACTAAGCACTAGATGGAAAAAAGAACTGTGTCTGTGGGGGAAACTGCCAGGAAGTGCATTCTAGTGGATAGAACCTGCTGGTTCCTTATAGCTTGTGCACTTTTAAATTAACAGGTTACAGGTTTTCACCATTAAATCTAATAGTTTTAGAGCAATTTTGCTGCAACGTTGGCTTATGTATTGTTTATAAATGGATATTTATTCACAAGAAGCTGGCCTATTTAATGTGTAGAGGTCACATTGCAGGACAATGACCGCTATTACACCCATTTCAAGACATCAATGATGAGTTTTACTTTGAAAAAATAATGTTCTGGGGTTCCCGCACCCAGACAGGAATGTTGTATGTCTGACCATCACTGAAGAGAAAATAATTTTTTACCACTAGGATAGAGGTCAAACGGTTAATTTCATTAAAATTCTTGCCACCAGTGCAAGCAGTCAAACCTATATTTAGAGATCTGATTAGTTATTAGAGTCTTTTTGATAACTTATTGATAATTTGCTATCTTTATGATAAAGTCTATGAAAAGGTAATTCCATTTGAAGGTTAATCTATGATATTAACTCAATGTAAAGTTTAATTTCAATCCACATCACATACTTTCTGGCAAAATAATTGTATCTGATTTACAGTAGGGATGGCAAGGGTTTCATTGATCTAAAAGGTGTTTAAACTTTTGGCAAATCAAATAGGAGACAGTAATGCAGATATTGTGTTGGGGATAGTTCTTCAAGACGTTTGCATTGTACCTAAAGAAGGTGGCACAGTCATCTTGATGGTTTTAGATTTCTCAGAAGTAGGCCACACAGTAAAAAACATTCTACTCAGCCACTTTTCAGAGGTGGAAATTTAGAAAAGGGCACAGGCATGTTTCTTCCTTGAGCACCAACCATACCCAGGCTGTTTCCCTTTCTCGCTTTTCCTCTATCTTAGGCAGATAAGTGTCAATCGAATCTGCCCAGGCAACATGGTTGATGAGTATCCATTACGCACTACTACAAACATGTTTTTCCCTTTTCCTTCAGCCTTTCTACAAAGAGCACTGGAGAAGATTGGGAGTTAAAATTATGTCATTTACTGCTGCGGTTACCATTTTAGAAAAGAGTGCTTGACGCTTCTCACAGATTATATTTTTAGTTCTTCAAAATCTACCTCATCATTTGTGAAAGTTTACTAACTTGAGCAGGACATGTTTCACCTCCAACCAAATACCATGCAGAGGGTCGCCCCAGCACGGATACGTTTTGTCACAAGAGTTCACTTTCAAAACTGCATTATAGAGATGCACCAAATCAGCAGAATGAAGAGGTTGAATGAGCAAAGCAATTAAATTATATGAAAGCCATCACTGCGTGCCAATCATAGGCTTTTGAAAGACAAAAACTGTCCATAACACCCTCTAGGACCCAATCACATAAAATTCATTAAATCCCCCTTTCTGAGTCCCTGTCCCGGAGCAAGTGAACAAGGTGGAGCAGCAAGCACACACTTCATTGCAACCAAGCTCAATCCAAGCAATTCTGGACAGATGTGCAAGAAGGAGGAGGAGGTTGGAATTAAAGGACCTGTCAGAGGTTTAAGTAAATAAAAACCCCTGAGCTTAGTAGAATCTCTGGTATCAATAGCCTCCGGTTGTTTAACTTTGAGTTAATGAGGGGCAATGCCACAGGTTTTTGAAGCTCCACAGACTACGGTTAACGATCTATGCTCAAATCCCCATCTTATTCCCTGTCTAAAGTATGAAATAGTCTCTGCTACCGAGGACAGGCTCGAGCCCACAGTCCATCAAGCTCATTTCTCTGACACCCAGTCTCTCAAGGGACCTATCTGGCCTATAAGAATTGCAGGGGCACAGGGTACCTCAGACACCTGAATGCAGGAGATGGTTGGTTGTTTTTGTACTGAAAAATCAATAAACAAAGGCTATAAAAAACTCTCATTTAACCACATTTAATAACCTGGAAACTTAAATAATAGTTAGTGATAAAAGACACCTGCTGATCACAAAAGAGACTCAAATTACTAAGAGATGTGGCAAAGAAGCGCTAGTTGATGTATGTCTGCACTGGTTGAAAGACTCTATTTTTTTTGTTTGGGCTCATGACTAAGTATGTTCAAAGAATCTGCTTTTCTGTCTGGGACCAAGACAGATCTTATTTTAATTGGATGTAGTCAAGCCACCTTCAGCATTCCCGAGACGAAGCCAAAGCCTTCAACATGCTCCTTGACATACTTGTATAAGTCTTAAAACCGACTTTTGATAACTGTTGTCAAATTCCTTTTGTCCTTACAATATATTTTCTTTGTTGCTGTATCTTTATTTGTTTTATGCAATTGTAGATGGTGGTAATTTACCTACGTTATTAAATATTGTTTTAACTGCCTATTTGTTAAGATGATTTATATTCGGATGCATCAATAGTCAGTTGACCAATGTGTGTTTAATAAATGAAAACAAGAACATATAATAAGCTTGCTCTTCCTTTTTTATCACCTAAACATTCATTTACATGATCTGCACTGAGCTCAACTGCGCTGAATGGGGAAGGGACAAGTGTGTCTTAGTTTGAACGCAGTAGAACCGTTCACCTTTCAGGGAGAGCAAAAATGCTTATCTTTTCTATTTACTATTAGTTCGAGTTGATCCTTCCACTTAACACATGTACCTTAATAGGTGAAGCAGCATCATGTTGAACATAAACTTAGTAACTTTGTCCTAACAAAATATGAACCAAAATGCATTTTTAAAGGGGAATAGGTTTTGAAATTCGCATTACAAAGATTTACCTCACTGAAATGCATGTTGACATATTCCTTTCCTTTCTTGAACAAGTCCATGCATCCAATCTGCTCTGCAAACTTCAGAATTCCAATGACATTGCTGGCGTCCAGGTGCTTAACAAGAAAGTCACAACAAGCCTTTGTAACATCATCCATCTGGTACCTCGTAGCTGCGAGAAGCACATGCAAAACACACTTTTCGCCCACAGTTATCCTTGACGTGTAGGCAAATTCTATAAGTTTTTGCATCACCCTTGGAGACACGTCTTTAATGGTGATCTCTTCAGCATGGCACTCACGAAAGTTATTTGTAAACATAGCTTTGAAATAAGGACTACAGGAAGCAAGAACAAGTTTATGGACTTGGAAGGTCTCTTCATGGCCACAGTGGTTAACACGTAGACGTGCATCACAAAGTTCACTGTTTTTCCGCAATTCATCCATTCTCTCAAAAGCCTTGATGGGGTGTTCATCTAGTGTATAATCTAAGTAGCCATGACCCCTCATTGAAGGTACGGCTATACCTCGGCACTTCTTTTCATTGGCATTCTTTCTCTTTGGACAGCTCATCTTCAAAAGTTTAAATAAAATGGATTGTGGTACTTCAAAACAATTACATTGGTAAATGTTTCAGGTTAATTCCACTACAGCTTATTACTTAGAGGAGCAACATTTTCAGAGCATGTCTCTCGACAGTTGAACATCATCAGAGGATGTGGTTTAATTCAACACAGAACATGCATGGCACGTGATAGTGTTCCTCGATAGTGTCAAAGGGTTCTTTACTTGCTTCATGAGATACATTTATCATCTTTCTTCCATTTGTTGATATCCATTTCCACGTTTCTTAGTCAATTCCACTGAATAAACATCTTCTATGGAGCTCCCATCAAAGGACTGTCAAGTTTCAAAATAGAAAAGAAAAATATTTTACAATGATCAGATTTGAAATGGAAAAATATCATTAAGAATGTTCTCAATACTTATCAAAATATCCATTCTACATTAGCATGCAACAGTCTTCTATTCCCATCTGGGTGTGAGTCACTCACACTTGCGAGTGACAGAGAGAAAAAATATAAAAACAAAAATAGCAAAGCCCAAGTTAATTGTCTTCATCCAGGTCATACTTTCAATTACCAACTATGCATTTTTTGTGTTTCATTAAAGATTTACAGAGATATGTATGTAACCTCAGAATTTGGCTCCATTGAAATAAAAAATAGGAGCAGTTTTTATAATAAACATCCTCAAAAAATGGAAATACGTCAATAAGAAAAAGAATGATGTTTACCTTGTTCTAACTAAATTTACCTAAGTATCTTCAAAGACGGAAGTCATAAAGAAAAAGGTGTGGGGGTTACGGAAAAATCATTTGGAGTTATTCAGTGCCTAATTAAAACCAGGAAAAGAATTACATTAATAAACTTAAAAATCAGTGCCTAAACTTGTCGTTTGTCGCCTTTAGCTTCCCAAAACATTTCTACTGTGGGCCTCAGATGTTAATTTTGTTATTGTTAGACATCTTACTGTATTATGCCCGTGCAAGCAGGTTTCAAAGTATTTATACTCGACTTGGAAACAGTCAGTATATTGTCCAGAATGGTTGGTGGAACGTCTGCAATTTATATTGACAACAGAATGCAGCAACTGAGAACAGTTTTCATAAACAATTTGGACATCAGCTCCTCAATAAACAAGTGCTCCATGCCTTGAAACAGCCACACAGTCCTGCTTTGGTGTTTTCCAAATTATATTTCATCCTTTTTATTTCATTTACCTTTACACGCTGTTCATACATTTTAATCATGAAATTAACAATTTCATGTTAATTCAGTTACTAAAAAGACACAGCAACAAAGGCCAACTATTTGTGAAACCTCAGCTTACCTTTGCCTGGATGACTCAATGGGGTGGTTGATGTTTTGGTGTGCCAGAAGCCCTATTATGAATTGTCGGGGCTCGCACTGCACTAAACGTGTGAACTCTCATCTCTATTAGGAGCTATAACCATTAGATTTCCAGTGGTGGAGCCAAGTCTGGCTATACAATCGGAAACCTATGACCCATGTGTTATAGAGTCACCAGGACAATGCACTGAAGGCGCACACTATCGGATGCTGACCTTCTGGCACACAGAGTCCAGGGAAGTAAAACTGTATAACAGTCCTGAGGTGCTGGGAGGAAACAAATTGTCCGCCCGTCCGGGCCAATGTTTTTATAGTATTTCAAAAGCAAGCCCCCGCTTTTGGAGGTTAGTTTATAGAACACAACAAAAACTGCCAACATGCTGCCATGGCATAGCCTCTTTACATCACGTACAAGAAAAAGACTAGTCATTTACTAAGTGAAAATTCTATCATTTAAGAATAATTGCACTATAAACATTCTTTGTAAAGAGAGTTTGAGGACAGTAAACAGCTCTCAAAAAAGTAAAGTTCAACACAGTTTCAAATAATAAGAGAGGACTGTAGAGTCAATCCAATCAGAAGACAATTATTGAACTTGTTTTGAAACACAGTCTTAACATTGCATCTAACAATTTCAAGGTGCCAAAGTGACTACGATGCTGACTTAGAGTTTGGCTGACAGAGTACTCTATCACTAATGTGACAGACTATTTTGTCCGCTAAAGTCTCAGTCCACCCGCCTCATTTAGAGACAGGCAGACGTGAGCGGAGCCCTAGATATAATAGAGACGGTCTGAGGAAGAGTATTACAACACCCACTCTCCTTACTGTGAATGGTGTGATGTCCTTATTTTTCTGCCCCTCACAATCAAGAAAAACCTGGTGTTGAAGAACATGAAAAAAATAACAAACCCCACTCCCAGAGAGAAAATTCACAATGTCAGAGAGTCATTCGTATTTGTTTTTCAAAAACATACTCTCACTTCTGCGTTTGTTTTTCAAAAACAAACAATATTAAAAGTTTGGTTGATGACCTTCATAACCAATGGCAGCTGTCACCAAAGTTTTCGTACCTTCAAGGGAACTGCCATGACATTAGTTTCTGCCAGTACAGTGATGATGGCTGAGCCGACGGTTAACTCTAAATTTGGTCAACGGTAGTGTCTCCGGGTAGCGGAAGTAATTTCTCTGCCACCCTGACTGTACTCCATAATCCAGAGTCTAAATCGGCTCCTAGGTGATGTATTGGTGCAGTGCTCAAAACTGTGTGCATAATGTGAAGAAAAAAAAACAATAATGAGCAATAAAAACATGGGAACCTGCTGTTGGATTGATTTTAAACCTATCGACATGTCAGCCCATTGTATATTGAATATGGGGATATTTAATCAGGACAAAGATTGCGTGAGGTCTGTTATGGTAGCATCTTTACCATAAATAATTCTGGAACTGAAAAAGGCCACTCTTAAAACAACTTGTTACCGATGATGCGGTAGTCAAAAATTGCCCTGAGAGTCCATTGCTGCATCCAGTGTAATTATGAAAGGAATAGCTGAGCCACCTAATCTATTAACTTGTGGGTCATCTATGGAGCTAGAGCCCAGAAAAGTTCCATTTGCCTGGTCTCATGGACATTTTTTTTATCTCAACATCAGCGAATGACGAGTTGCTTTATGGGTGACATTTCTTATAATTCAGATTGTGGCCTCATCTCTTTAGCTAGAATCTGGAATCATTTAATTCTTTTGATCTCATGCCCAATTGCAGACACCCAAAAACATTGATAACTGCATAGTTGCTTTCTCTGTAACATCTTTGGAATTACATTTTCTTTTGAACGAGGTGAGACCACAAATATTGTCAGACATTACTTTGTCTGATGATGGGCTCATAATCTATGAATACGTGGGTCAAAACATCCACTGATATGGACGGTCTTCTAGCAACCAATCCTCCTTTAAAGCAACTCTGTACCCCTTGATTTTAAATCGATTATTGTTCAGCAGCATTTTATTGTCTCTCGTGTTTCTATTGCTCCTTTTTTTTCACATTATACATACGATTTGGAACAGTCCAATCACTTAGACATCTTAAAATTGTTCCTTGAGTTGTTAAGACTTCATACAGTAACATGACAATTATACGTATTCTGAAGAGACTGATTGTCTAGTCCTCTCTAATTTAAAACTGTGTTGAAATAACTTTTGTTGCGTGTCCTGACCTTTTCAAAATATACAATTTTCCATGTACTGTTATTACCTAATGATAGATTTACTTTCCAGAAGGAATCTGTAGAAAAACGTGTTTTTCGGATATTAGTCACAGCTGAGTTACACCTAGTACAGAGTAAGGCTCTTCTTTAAATACTCTTTAAAGCCTGTAGCACACTTCTACATCTTGCATACCAGTGTCACCTAAAAGACACATACCTGCCATTATTTAGAGTACCAGCAAAGAAAACACATCAGGTCTGAGCCCCCTGAATTCCAGCATTCCACAGAAACTAGCACTGCTATTCCGCTGATAAGCGATTAATCTGCACCCCACCACCCCAGTAACAAAAACATACAATTGTTTAAACACTACAGTGGTCTAAATCCCTCATACCAACAAATTTCTGGCACTCAGCACATTTCAATCACCCTGTAAATTCAAATCACTAAGACGCAAGTGACAGTTGTGCATATTTGCTTAATATAAAGAAATATGGCTGCTTACTTCTGATTACGCTAAAATGTAATAACTACAATTATCTCTAAGAATCGAAACTTTTCAGATGTTCTGGATTGTTTAAAAGCACACTAATTCTGTTTCCAGACTGATCACTATACCATCACTAGTGGACAATTGGTTAATGACTTGGACTCCAGTCTGAAGGTTGGTAGTTCAAATTCCACTATTGCCATAGTCACTTGTACATCGAAATTCTGTTGAGTCATAAGTGTTTCAATAATTTCGCAAATAAAGTCTTTTTGTTTTAACATCAGTCTGGTCAATTTTGGGTAAAGTAATATGGCTAATGGTGGAAGTACTGCTGCCACTAGACACACCAGCAGGCTGTAGGATGAAGAGAACAGAAGCAACTGAACTAATGTAAATTGACAGAAGCATGGTGCAACCAGTGACACAAATGGGCTGGGAGGTTGGATGAAATGGAAGAAACTGCACAGATGCTCACTTCTTGGGAACATGTGTTGGAAAAAATGGGAGAATGAGTTGAATGACCAAAAATGCTACAACCACAGGGTACATTAGCAGTGGACAGAAAGTAAGAAAAGCAATAGAATAGATGTCAAAAGTGCAGCTACACTAGGCGGGTGAGCGGAGATTTGGGGGAAAACAGCAACAGGCCACTAGAGTAGATGTGATACTAAAAGGTGCAAGAAGGAAGAAGATGTAATAATAATTTGGAAGGCAGATGCCTCATTTAGGCTATGGTGACATATGTCTAGCATGTTCTCAGCTCAACCTCTAGGTGCATCCGCCAACCATAATGGTGCAACATCAACGAGTCATGCTTGCACCTACATGCAAAGCAACTAGACACTCAGTAAAGGCAACATTCTTTCTGTGGAGGCACAAATTTTGATCTGTTGTCTAACTTCTTACCTTGACGCACTATGGTACTACCAATACCAGAGCGTATGCCTATTTGGGTGAAAACTGCAATACACCATAAGTAAAGCATGGGACAATTGTGGTCAGTGTGTGCACACCACATACATTACAACTGTCACAGCTTTTCAAAATAGTCACTGAATTGATGAGAGAGGGAGAAAATGTGTAAGGCAACGGATGCCTTTGAGTCATAGGCTATGAACTTTTCCAGTCAGAGAAAAGTAAGTGGTACTAGAAGGTTTGAGTATGATGAGCCTGTGATTATGATTTTTATGTTAGTAGAAAGAAGGAGCATTACAGTTAATGGTGAATTATAGTTAGGAATTCGGCTTGGAATGCATTAAGTGCAGGACAAGTTGGTACTGCGCAGGAATAAGTGAAAGAAGTAGGCTATTAGTAAAAGAAAAGAGATGTAGGACAGGCTGGCAGTGCAGAGCATGGGGTCAAGTAAAGGGCTAGGGAACAGGACATGTGATTGCATTCATGGATATGGAAACAACATATTGCATAGAGGTGCAGGGTAATGTGGTATAAAGAGGGTGAGGTGTAAACAGGGGTAGAAAGAAGACAAACAGGTGGCAAACAGTAGAACAATACAGAAGACGGACTGGAAGAAAAACAGACGATTAGCACAGAGGAAAGTATAAAGACAGGCTGACACAATATAGATATGGGCTTTAGTAGAATACATTACAAAGAGCCAAATCTGGCCAGGTAGCAAGTAGGCTCTAGAATCATGAGGGTGCAGATTTGTTCACAGGCAAAATTAATCTCCAATACATTCCATGAATTTACAATTAAATTAGACTTCTAGGTTCCAATTGTATGTCATGAGACTGTATTTCACTTTAATCTAAAGTTTGTAGTTCCGGGAACATTACCTATCTCTTAAATGCTCGACCCATCTGGTGGATACCCGTACATTGCATTAGGCACAGTTTCTGCACAGTCAGAACAACAATTACATAGCAAAACTCAGGCCGAAGGAAACAGGAGAAACCTGGCACATATCCAATCAACATGACTCTAGAAGTTAGCACAGCAAGCGTGCCTTGAACCATCTGTATAGAAGGATTACGAACTTCAGTTTGAGGTAGACTGAAAGATTGGTAAACAGGAATATTTACATTGATGGCACTGTAGTACCCTGAAGCACAACCCGAATCATTGCGTTGAACGGTCCACATCTAAGATGACACACTGCTGCTGAGCTGCACAGTGCTGTGTTTTATGGTCGATAAAGGGAAGTAGCTGGAAACTGGTCTCCCAGCAGCACCACAATCACCCAAAAAACGTAAACTAGATTTGCAAAGCCTCCTGTTATTCATGGAGAAAAGCCTGAAAATCTGCACGTATGTTCACAAACCCTATTTATTTAGATAATAATAGATAAATCATTTATTCCAGAGGAAATTTCAGTATGCCTCTGTATTTGTGCATACACTAGTGTTATTGGGGGATGGTTGGGCGGTTGTGGGCATTCATAGCAAAATGAAAAGATTCAGTCCTAAAAATGCAATCTGTTGTGGTACTAACAGTTCAAACTCTGGAGAGTCAAAGATTTTTCTTGCTGTCTATGCACGTGTCTGCAATTCTAAGCCTGAAGCCACATGATTCTAATCCCCTTAGTGGAGCATGCATTAAAGAGCGCATCGATTTCCCCAATTTTAACAAAAGGAGAGGAGGGTTTGGAGGATTTTCATGGAAAATATATGTTTATGAAAAAGGGAAAGAAAAATATATTTGCCTCTAATTCCCTCACATATTCAGCAGAAGCCACAAAGGTGCAGGTTTACAAAAAGCAGACATGCTTCATAGATATACGTGAATAAATTTAACTTCTTGTAAATGTGTTGAAACTGTGGGGGTGCTTGTAGATATGAATCATATCCTGTATACATTGCTCAGTATGTTTCTTTAGCATTTGGGGAGTAATCAGACGTCGATTCTGCTGCAGTGTAGAGCTCCTAATTTACGGACATTTAAGTCTGTGGTGAACTATTTATTTTTGCTGAAAGCTGTATTATTTTTTTATAAAGGAGCCACAACACTCAGAGACCTTACGAGACCTCAATCTAGTGCTTTTAAGGGCGCAGGTCAGGTTCAATCATCTGGGCCTTTATTGTGCTCAAGATGGTTTATAGAACTTTCTTTCAACCTTTCAACAATGAGCTTTTTCCAAATTTTCCCTCCTCAAAGAAGAGATGTTCTTCTCAGGGGTTTCGATACAAAGGAATTTCATTGGAGAATAGACCCCATGATGGCCTAATCTGATCAATGGAATATGTTCCTCTACCTCCACTAATTAACTCAGTAAGAAGATTTGGTCATAGAAGACGTCTGGTTTTTGCGGGCTGTTTGTTATCCAGCACATGTGGATTAAGGACAGCCAGATCACTTACCAGTGTTTCCATCCCTTTGTAAAATCACTCAAATCAAAAATTCCACTCACTGAATAAAACCATGAGATCAGAGAAAAATGAGAAAAAGGCCAAGAGTACTCAAATCGGTTAAGTGCATTTTGTTGGCTACAAACCAGTCAAGCAAAATGCAAAGTGCAATTCAAAAATGGCACATACAGTGTGCATCAAGAGAAGCCAACAGGAATTTAACAGGAATCGTGGTTTTCAGAGGCACAACTTCATGAGTCAACTTTTGTGCCTATTTTATTACATCAAGCACACTAAGGTATTCTTTTTGGTGCGCCTAAGAACATATGCATACAAGTAAAGATTGCCATTTATCCAATATTTTTTTTAAGGGGAATGTAAGTCATGAAAAAAACAACAGCATGCGGGAGTACTCAACAATACTTCTAAATCAATGCTAACGCAAAGAACTGTGCTCAAAATTAATATAGAGTAAATTGAAGTAATTTGGTTGAAGTGTCAGCATCTGACCACTTCAGAATCTCAAACTGTAGGTTAATCCAGCCTCTTTAAAACACCTGGCAGTCCTATAACCAAAACAAAATTAATACTGCATCCATCCCAGACATTTTCATGAACTCCACCCAAGAGTTGTTCATCTATTCCTAATCTTTTATGCATTATGATACATATAAATGTACTTTTACAACTGGAAAAGCACAAGAGCATATACAAGATTTCAATTTGGGAGGGGGTGAAATGCTTACACCTGAAATAGAAGAACTTGGGTTTTCCATCAGAAAGGAAACAGTTGATAAATACTGATCAAACAAAACACTTTACGAGAAAAAAGCTATTAATTGTCTGAAGTATAGATTTCTGATGTTTTTCAGATGTCCCATATTTCATTTTTCGTGCAGACAAGCTGGTGTGCATGTGATTAAATTATGCCCTTTCACGTATTTGTCTCTCTTTGTGAAGTATTCTATTGTTTACGTGGTTTCACGTGGCACGCACATTGCTACTGATAACTCAACAATTAAGTCCTTCTGTCACAGATTAGTTAGGACACAGTCTCACTCCTGAAGAACATAATCAGCCCTAATGATTGATCTGGAAAACGGCCACCTTCGATCACACACCTCGGCCCTGACTCAAGCGAACTCTTAACAGACCTCTCCATTTACCATCCTGTCAACTGTCACCCAGCTTTAAATCTTATAATATGTAGATTACTTTTGAGGAAACCAGAACCCTTTTATTCCAGAATTCAGCATATGCTGTCGAAATTACTGCTCAATATCTTTTTAAAAGGTTTAAAAAATACTCAAATATCACAATTACTATTTGATGCAAACCACATACAAGCGAATCTTTTCAAAAGTACTACGTTGCAAATATGAATTTAACAAAAACGTTCTGTGATTATGATTTTTATGTTAGTAGAAAGAAGGAGCATTACAGTTAATGGTGAATTATAGTTAGGAATTCGGCTTGGAATGCATTAAGTGCATTGGTACTGCGCAGGAATAAGTGAAAGAAGTAGGCTATTAGTAAAAGAAAAGAGATGTAGGACAGGCTGGCAGAGCATGGGGTCAAGTAAAGGGCTAGGGAACAGGACATGTGATTGCATGGATATGGAAACAACATATTGCATAGAGGTGCAGGGTAATGTGGTGTAAAGAGAGTGAGGTGTAAACAGGTGGCAAACAGTAGAACAATACAGAAGACGGACTGGAAGAAAAACAGACGATTAGCACAGAGGAAAGTATAAAGACAGGCTGACACAATATAGATATGGGCTGGTTTAAATTTAGTAGAATAAATTACAAAGAGCCAAATCTGGCCAGGTAGTAAGTAGCCTCTAGAATCATGAGGGTGCAGATTTGTTCACAGGCAAAATTAATCTCCAATACATTCCATGAATTTACAATTAAATTAGACTTCTAGGTTCCAATTGTATGTCATGAGACTAGATTAAAGTGAAATACAAAGTTTGTAGTTCCGGGAACATTACCTATCTCTTAAATGCTCGACCCATCTGGTGGATACCCGTACACTGCATTAGGCACAGTTTCTGCACAGTCAGAACAACAATGACATAGCAAAACTGAAAGTGTGATAAAAGGTGTCACTTTCATTCATTAAAACAATTATTATAAATTTCTGAACTAAAATAAAAGATGGTGCACTTAATTACATTTCCAGGTATAAAGAATGTTGATTGAAATGACTCTTAGCCGTTATTCAGACAGGAGCACCTACAGCTCCGAGAAGCGTCTGGAAGAGATCCCGTCAGGTGTCTGCGTTCATACCTGTTGCGAGATCCCTCCGCCGCTCGCGCCGTACCGCGTGCTCCGTCCGCCCTGACACGCGCGGGTGTACCCCTCCGCAGACCGTTATTCTCTCCGTGACGTGTCGGGGTCCGCAGACTCATCTTTCGTGGCGCGCGAGGTGGGCGTTAGTCAGTTCCCAGAGAGGGGGCGCGCGAGGCAGCCGGGCCTCTGCGCACTCCGAAGCCCTGTCAGACGGTGGCGGGAGGTTTAAAGAAAACTTCCACAACTCAACCGGAGCCGCGGCGGGGGAAGCCCTGCGTGCCGCGCGGGCGAGAGCTGCGCTATTCTGAGTGGCGTGGGCGCGTGGGAACCCGCCGAGCAGCAGCCGGGTCGGGGAGGAGGGCACGCGCCCAGGAGTCTGTCAGTCACGCAGGCCTCGGTGCAGTCATGGTGACTTGGCAGTTTGACGCCTTTCCCGCCCACAGGGTGGCGCGCGGCCGCCGCATTCTTGACATAATTGGGCCCGGTTCGAGGAAGCAGCAACGGCGTTTACAGGAATGACCTCGGACGCGGAGGGCCACACCGGACAAGGAACGGGACAGGAGGACAACAGAGGCGTACCGCGCCAGCGTTAACGGCTGCCAGCCAAACGCCGCGATGTAACAGATACAAAAGTAAACAAACGGAGTGCGAAAGGAAAACAAACAGAAGTGTCAACGCGGGAATAGCCACCCGCGGCTGCCAAACGGTAGCCATTGCCTCCTACGTGGCGATATTTCCTAGTATCTGATTTGGAGAGTTAAACCACAGAGAATTCATTTTCGTCATTAACTTGAATTCAAGGAACAGAAGTTTTAGGTAGGAGGAAACATAAATAGGTTTTTTATTTTATTTACACTCGTACTTTCCTAAAGATCCACAAAACACTGGATAGTAGTTTTAGGGTCGAGCCTGTGTCACATGTGCTCGTGCATGCGTATTGCTAGTGAGACGCTTTAGGGATTAGAAAAGGACTCAGAGCCCCGTCTACGTCACGTCAGTGTCTTTCATTGGCAAGTTGGCTTGCCTGTTAGAATCCGCTTCTTTTGATTAGTGGAAGGCACACATACGTCATGCCTTTTTCGGTGGTTAGCCCTCCTCGAGCGCAGCGAACAAGTACAGAAAACATGCGAGGCTTGCTGGGTTTGTGGACTACTTTTTCTCTGTTTTCGCAGCGTGATCTCGCTGGGCAGAAGTCAAGCGCTTCGTATACTATCGACCTTGTTACTCAGTAAATTGCACTTTTGCCGATACTTTTATTAGTGTGAACTGTAGCAGCGAGACCGTCGGCGTCCCTTTTTTTTTTTTTTTTTTTTTTTATGCAAGAAAAAACCGGTTGGGAGTTTACAACTGTGAACAGCCATAACTTCGACAAATGCGAGACCCTAGTGCATTGCAAATTCTTGTTACAGCTGTTGTCTGATGCTATCTTCGATCAGGGTCGGATTGGACAAGAAATAGTCCCCAGCACCAAACTAAAAGTGGTCTTTGTTAGCAAACCAGGGGCCACATGTATAAAGTAATCGTTTGCGATTATCAGATAGCAACATTTTGTGATTCGCTATTTGGTAATTGCAGACCTAAACATACAGATGTGTCTTCGACACATTTTGCAATTGATTCCCAGTGGGACGCAAATAGATCTACCTCACGAATATTAAAGAGGTAGTTCTCTGTTTGTGACCCATTGGCAATTAATTACATCACAGGGATGGTTTGTTGGGGTCAGCAGACAACCATGTCTGTGATTGCTTTCAAATAAAGCAGTTTTTTTTTTTTGTTTTTGTTTTTTTTAATGGATGTTTTCCTTAAAAGGAAATGGGCTATTTAAAAAATAAAAAAAATACAACTTTTCATTTTGTAAGAGTCCGTGGGCCCAACTGCCTGCTCTTAAAAAGTGTTTTTACAAACATTCACAAAAGGAAATGGCTCCCTTGGGACCCCCTCCCCATTTGTAAATGCGTCATTAACTACTTGGACTACGTGGCAAAATACAAATGTTTTGCAACGGCATTTCGGTCACACGATATTCACATATACCACTGCAATTCGGTATTAGGAAGGGGCGTCCTAAACACCGCCACCCAATACAGAATCACAAACCCAATATGCGATTCAGACATAGGTTACTGAAACGCAAATAGGGCTATAAAACGTAACTAAAAAAGTGGCCCATATTTGAAAATCAGGCCAGTTGTGAACTTGCAAAGACAAGTTGGATGGGTATTTTGAAAGATTTGGGAGACCTCATGCATTTGTATTTGCAGCAGGTAATGTTTGTGGCAATATCAGGGAAATGAACAGTAAACATTAGCCCACCTGTCCATAAAACAGCCCCAAAACCTGCTGGAAAAAGGCTGGCACAATGATCTGTCCAGCCTGTCGGGCACTGCCTTATTGCTGTATAGGCCAGTCTGACCCTTTCTTCGATCCAGGGCACTGGAAAGTTATCCCTACAGACATATGAATTTCATCATTTTACTATGTTGCCAGGAAAACTCCTGAAAGGCTTCAGTGCGATGAGGTCCCAACATTCCAAGGTCAGCCACAAACAACATACACATCAATTACGTTCCACTACATCACTACCACATCATCTCTGATTCCTACTATCACTGTTAGTCCAACTAACTGGGGGCCAAAGCAGCAGCCAGATTTCTCCGCTTACAAGGTGAAGCTCATCAACAGACTACAGATGGACATAGCATCAAGAAACCATTCTGGGGAAAGTACACAAATAGCCTCCACTGCAAAACGTATTTTTCCCACAAGTAATTTATCCAATAACCCTCTGCTGGACCCTCTGTAGTGGACGTGGTTGGTGCTCACCTGTAAAGGAAATTGTACACTTCATAGTCTATGTGGTAGGCATGTTAGAGGGATGATGCCTAATTTTACAATCCAAATGCATCCGTTCCAGTTTGAGGGCCTAGACCTTCAATCATTCATTTACCCAGAAAATATACAAGCTACCTAAGTGCCTTATGTTGTATATTTACAGTGCTTTTTGCAACAGTGCAGTATACGAAGGAAAGACAGTCACAGTTTTTCGGAAAATCACATACACATTCACAGTACATATACTCAATCATTCCTTTTCTCATTGTTTTAGCACTAGTGTCTCACTCACGTTAGGGTAGTAACTTTTTTACCTCCTTTCCATTCTGGGGTAAAGGATCGCAAGTGTCCCTGAGTATTGGGATTTATCTCAAGAAGTAGATTGGTAAAAAAATTAGACTGACTAGGCTTATAAGAATAGGTGCAAGGCTGGTATGCTGTATGTCTTTCTATGCTCCATTTAAGTACTGAGATGTGCCCTTCCTCACCAGCTGGAAAATATAAATATGCCAATGTCTTTGGGAGGAACCCTCTTAGGAATGTGCGCTCCCCTGTTGCTACTTGCCCACTGGAAGCCCTTAGTTGTAACTTGCAAGTTACCCACTTACTGGCAACTGAGAAAGTGCAGGTCCAGCAGCTCTTTTCTGTCTTCAGTGCTTTGTGAAAACAGTCAGCATGACACACACAGGCCTAGCTATTAGCTTTAAGTGGGATGAAAAAAACTGAGGGGGCTCTAAAAGGGGTGTGGCAAACCTGCTAAAGTAGCGTGATCTGCACAATTAGGCGTGTGGCCTAAATTGAGTTGGATGCTCTACAAATAAAGCCTCATATTTATTATAATAGCTTCTAATATTGTTCCTTGTGTAATAACTCAGGGCAAGAAAAGCCAAAAATATAGGGTACACTGATATGGGTTCACTAATAGTATTGTCATCAGAGTGCAGCAAGAAAGTTTGTCAGTTTATGTTTTAAAAACTCTATTTTAATAAACGTCTCTCAATACAGTGAGATAATGTTATGCACTAAGGTAAAACGCTACTCTGTTAAAGAAACACATTTTTAATTTTGAAGACATTTTATAAAATTCAAACTTGATGTTTGTTACACAATTTACATTTATATCCTCATCCTAACCACAGAAAGCACTGAATACACATTGTCTGTGTAGGACACAAATACATGCAGGCAGAAGGCAAGGGTGATCCCAAGGTAAGTTTACCCAGCTATGTCAAGCTCTAAATCCTGGTATTTCCTTAACGTCTTGTGTAATTGCTATCAATAGCACATGTGTGCCATTGTGCTGTGTGTCTAAGGCAAGCCTCCATCTCATTGATGAGTGTGCTGGGGGCACATGACACACTTCTAGCCTACCTGACCACCTTTGAACAGTGTCAATCAAGGAAGGAAGGAATGAATGAATGAACAACGACAACAGAGGCATCTCTCCTCCATGCCATATAAATGAATATAGCACATAAGTGAAACCGAATCCTGGCTCATGCCTTACATAACTTGTGTTTTTTGTAATGTAAAATTGTTGCAGTTTGGCGCTCACATCAGCACAGATTTTGCGGGGCTCCACCTCAGACTGAAGGGTAGCCTGTTACCACATTAATTTACTGACTTGTTTGACCCTGGAAGTGGTAATGTCCAGCACCTAGACATATGCATTGTAGAAAACTGGTCTTCTTTGCAGATGTCCCTCGGCTTTTTGCCCCCTTTAGAACTGCCAGATGCTGGTTTTCGACTCTGACAGTGCACTGAGGCCTGCTAATCAGACCTCCGTGCCAGTGCTCAATCAATTAAAGAATGTATTAAGCGTACCACTCGCCTGTTAGGGTCTCATGGTGCTGAGGGGGGAGGGTTGCAGTTTACTGCTCAAAAAGCCATGTCTTGAGGTGCTTTCTGAAAGTTAGGAGGTGCTGGGTCTTGTGTAGGTTAGTGGGGAGGGAGTTCCAGGTCTTGGCGGCGAGGTGGGAGACGATCTGCAGCCGGAGGTGGTGCGTTGGATGCGGGGGACTGTGGCGAGGGCGAGGTCACCGGAGAAGTTGAGGAGGTGTGTGGAAGTTTACTCGTTTGTTAAGGTAGGCTGGTCCAGTGTCGTAGAGGGATTTGTGAGCGTGAATAAGGACTTTGAAGATGATCCTTTTGCTGATGGACAGCCAGTGTAGGGATCTGAGGTGAGCAGAGATGTGTTAGTGGCGGGGGAGGTTGAGGATGAGACGTGCAGCTGCGTTCTAGCTTTGCTGGAGTTTTTTCTGAAGCTTGGCTGTGGTACTAGCGTAGAGGGCGTTGCCGTAGTCCAGTCTGCTGCTGATGAGGGCATGGGTGACCGTTTTTCTTGTTTCCAAAGGAATCCATTTGAAAGTCTTCCGTAGCATGCAAAGGGTGTTTAAGCAGGAGGACGATACAGTGTTGATTTGCTGGGCCATGGAGAGAGATGAGTCTAAGATGATGCTGAGGTTGCGTGGGTGGTGGGTGTTAGGTGTGGTTCGAGGGCGGTGGGCCACCAGGAGTCGTCCCATGCTGTCTTGTTGGGGCCGAAGATGATGACTTCTGTTTTGTGGAGTTAAGATTGAGGTGGCTTGCTGTCATCCATTTGGCGATGTCGAGGAGTCCGGCGTGCAGGTTTGTCTTGGCGGTGGAAGGGTTCCTGGTGAGGGAGATGATGAGCTGGGTGTTGTCTGCGTAAGAGATGATGGTGATTCCGTGGCGGCGGAGGATGTTGGCGAGGAGGGCTATGTATATGTTGAAGACGGTTGGGCTGAGGGTGGATCCTTGGGGGACACCGCAGATGATCTTGGTGGCTGGAGACCGGAAGGGAGGGAGGCAAACTCTTTGGGTTCTTTCAGCGAGGAAGGAGGTGAGCCAGTCTAGTGCCTTGTGTCGTATTCCTGCGTAAAAAAGGCGTGCGCAGAGGGTTTGGTGGCATACAGTGTCGAACGCTGCAGAGAGGTCCAGGAGGATAAGAGCGACGGTCTCGCCCTTGTCCACTCTGGTTCTGATGTTGTCTGTGCAGGCTAAGAGGGCAGTTTCAGTGCTGTGGTTCTTGCAGAATCCAGGCTGGGAGGCGTTGAGTCTGTTGTTTTCCTCTAAGAAGTGAGACAGTTGGGTGTTCACTATCTTCTCAGCGAACTTGGCGGGGAAGGGGAAAAGGGGGATGGGATGGTAGTTTGTGAGGTCTTCCGGGTTTGCTTTGGGTTTTTTGATGAGCGCGTTTACTTCGGCATGCTTCCAGATGTCTGGGAAGGTTGCGGTGTCGAAGGAGCTTTTGATTACGGCGCGGAGCTGGGGAGCAATGATTTGGCTGGCCTTGTTGAAAATGTGGTGGGGGCAGGGGTCTGTGCTCTTTCCTTGAAATAAGGTATGTCTGATTGTTTTACAATTGGCACAGGACGTTAGCACCCCTGAAAGTCCTTAGTAAATGGTAACTGCGATACCTAGGGCATGGGTACTAAAGAGGGTCCCTAATATCTTATACTACCCTAAGGGACCTACACACAAATTGCACACAGCTTGCCATCGCAGACTGTGTGTCCAGGTGCAAGCCCAGAGTGAAAACACAACATGGCACACTTGTGTGCCATCCCTAATTCCCTGCGTGCATTATATGTAAGTTATACCTACAGCAGGCCTTGAGAGCCTTAAAGCAGGTTCAGGCATGCTCCACTGCTTTGGCAGCGTGCTAGCTGCAGCCCTTTTAAGGTGGAGCGTGTAGCCTTAAAGGCTGCACGCTGCACCTTAACTGCTGCTCGTCTGTTCTCTTGCCCCTCTCCCATTGCACTCGCCTGTTGTTCTTCGGCGTCCATGTTGGCATTTCCTCTCCGCCACGCATCATTTCTCTTTGGCTTAATTTCTTTGACCTTTCCTCACTTGGTGTCCTTGCCCCCATGAGTCGCAGCGGGTTTGCCTTTTGGCGTTGGGTTCATTGGATTTTTCTTCTTGCTGCATTCTGGAACTTTGGAGCACCTACAGAACCTGCAAAAGAGAAAAGACAATTTTTTTTAAGTGGCAAAATCTTCAGGATGGTAACAATTTAATAAGGAGCTATTGTTTTGTAATCAGAGAGATTACTCATGTATACATGGACAGGATATCCATTGCTTGCATGAGAAGTATGGGTAAGAACCTTATATATAACCTTTTGGCGGCCACCACTAGGTATTTATAGTTAGAACCATGTTTCCATAGAAAAGCATTTTTTGACTTCCCTATATCTTTGGCACTGTTTGACGAACCTTCACGAAATTTCCCTAAAAAAGTGTTGCAATGATTCTTGTTGCGCACGGAAAGTTTCGGGTGATCCGTCAAGTGGGGACAAAAAAAAAAAGGGGGGGGTGGGAGGCTCGAAAAAAGTTGTGTTTCTCATGTTAATTCCCATAGGACCTTTAGACTTGTTTACAGCCTGAACCGATGGACAGAATTACACCAAATGTGTTAGAAAGCTAGCTTTCGGTATATAGATCATGCTTTTGCTAATTTGGTGTAAATCCATTCAGTAGTTTTGAGATATTAAAAGGAAAACAAATTTGTATATCTCTGCTCGCAATGACTTCGCAAATATTTCACAAATAATTTGTGAAATTCTCGAATAATCTGCACATGCGTGTGCGAAAAGAAGCTTTGCAGTTGGCTGAACGCAACTTGACTAGAAAGTTACGACCGCCATTTTATTTACTTAAAATAACTCTAATTATAACTGCTGAATTTCTATGGTTTTGTACAAGAAAATTCATAAGTTAAGTATAACGTCCCTGTAACCTTCTTCAATGAATGTATGTATATATATATATATATATATATATATATATATATATATGTATGTGTGTGTGTGTATATATATATATATGTATATATATATATATATATATATATATATATATCTTGTCATTACCGAGGGAGCCTGCTTCACTCTGTATTTTGGTCTTCTAGCAATCCCCGGAGATGGCGCAAATCCGGTACGATTTATTGCTTTTTTACAAAGAATTTCCTAACAATGAAAGTGTGAGGTGCCACCAGAAAAAATGGCCTACATGTTTCGGCAGAAGCCTTCGACTGGGCTATAGATATGTTATGTAAAAAAACAAATTATATATATATATATATATATATATATATATATATAGGAACATTGTATTTTTGAGTTAAATATAGTACATGCACTGTATTTCCTTTATTCTAACTCCTGAAATAGACACTGTAGGTAGGTGTGGGAAATTAATGGCCTATTCAAATACATATATAGGTTTGTATTCTATATATTGTTTCCCTAATGTCTAGTTTTCTAGAATCACTGCACATCATTTCCAGAGTACTAGCAACCTGCTTCTTTCACAAAAGGGAAGAAGGGACATTAAGTAGGTGAATAAGGGGGGCACAGTGTTAATTGCTCTATAACCCATCAGGTTTCTTATAGAAGCTGAAATACCTTCCAGACGTCATCAGGTGTTGGACTTGGTCAGGCTTCGTCCTGGTGGGTCAGACATGATCATTATTTGTTCTGTTTAGGCTACAGGGAAGTAGGGAACTAGGTTGTGTCCATTTCCCTAACGCAAAATGGTAACAAAATCCTGACTGGCAGCGTGCATAATAATACATGTCAGGGCATGTTTGCATGATCAGATATTCCCCTGTGATATCTAGTTCTTTTATTAGATGTTGCAAGTGACTGGGCAGCCATATTAGACCATGTACTGGATTGTGGTCATCACGAGTGACCCAGCTACATGATGGCTGCACGGAAAATAATGGTGTTTGGTATCAAGCACCCCGTCTTAACAAATTCATACTGATGCCATTATTCAATTTATTATGACATGCACCTAGAGGGCACCTTAGAGGTGCCCCTTAAAACCTACTAGTCCTCTAGTTTGCTGACTGACTGGTATCAACCAGTTTACCAACACACAAGGGGTTCTGATGGATGGTATTTCTGCATAGCAAGGCCAGGGACTTCAATGTCCCTGCCACCTTTGGTACGCAAACCACAGCTTTCCCCAAGCCTGGGAGAGGCAACCCGTGCCCTAGGGCCCGTATGGGACCAGGACAGCTGGGAAAATTAGCTAGCCAGGAGGTCTGTCCACCCCCAGGCTAGCTACTACCCCTAAGGTGGGCTACCTGAAGTGCACATGACTAGGCAAATTGCACGACCTTTTTTTGGGGTGGAATTAGGTCCTCTGGGTTAGGGTTATGCCCACTTCCCACAAGAGGTGATAACTTGATGCCAGGAACTCAATTTCAATGGACACAAATAAGGAGTGGACAAAGAAGAGTGCTTACATGAGAACAGAGGAGCAACGAATGACTTGGCACCAATGCTGTCGGCCTGCCTGCTGCCCCTGACAATCGTGGAGAAACGGACCTGTCCTGCCACTGTGCAGACTCCAAGAAACCTGGACGCAGGAATCAGCGACAGAGCCCTGGACTGGATCACCTCCTCTGTCACTGGCAGAACTCAGAGAGCCCGCCTCCCTCCATTCTGTTCTGAAGCCACCAAAATCATCTGCGGCGTACCTCAGGGTTCGTCCCTCAGCCTGACCCTCTTCAACGTCTATATGGCTTTGCTCGCTAGCATCGCCCGATCTCACAACATCAATATCATCTCATATGCCGATGACACCCAGCTGATTCTCTCCTTCACCAAGGACACCGCCAATACCAACCTCCACGAAGGAATGAAGGCCGTCGCCGAATGGATGCAGAACAGCTGCCTGAAACTGAATTCCCACAAGACTGATGTCCTCATCTTCGGCTCCACCCCCTCCGCATGGGATGACTCCTGGTTGCCTGCCACACTGGAACCACACCAACACCCACTGACCACACATGCAACCTGGGATTCATCCTGGACTCTTCACTATCTATGACCCAGCAAGTAAACGCCATCTCCTTCTCCTGCTTCAACACCCTCAGCATGCTTTGGAAGATCTACAAATGGATCCCCACTGAAACCAGAAGAACAGTCACCCAAGCCCTCGTAAGCAGCAAACTGGACTACGGCAATGCCCTCTATGCAGGAACCACGGCCAAACTCCTGAAAAGACTGAAACGCACCCTGAACGCCTCCGCATGCCCCATCCTGGACATACCCCGCCTCTGCCACATCACAGCTCTCCTGAGAACCTGCATTGGCTCCCCGTCAACAAGAGAATCACCTTCAAACTCCTCACCCACGCTCACAAGGCACTGCACAACACCGGACCAGAATACCTCAACAGACTGCTCTCCTGCTACACCCTGACCTGACCACTTCGCTCCGCCGACCTTGCCCTCGCCACCGTCGCACGCATCCGCAGAACAACCACCGGCGGCAGATCATTCTCGCACCTTGCTGCCAAGACGTGGAACACTCTTCCCACCCACCTGCATCAGACCAGGGACCTCTCAAGACATAGCTGTTCGAGCAGTAGCAGCCTTCCGCACCCCGCCCCCTCAGCACCTTGAGACCCTCATGGGTGAGTAGTGCAATTTACAAATTCCCTGATTGATTGATTGATTGATTGGAGAGCTGCCAGTTGCTTTGCACAGCGCAAGAGAACTCCCTTGGAGTAGAGTAGCTACTCCTGCAGCCGAAGGCACTGAAGAAGTAAAGTCCTGCCTCCTACCGGGACTTCCAAAGCTGCAGCCACCTAAGAAGAGGTCTCCATGCTCCCACTGGATTGTCAGGAGCTGCACAACACCAACTACCAGAGTGCCAGCCCCTTGCAGCAACCAAGGCTTGTTTTGTCCAGTCCAGACACCAGCGCCAAGGAAGACTGATCTGCATGTTGAGGGACTTCAGGGACCGTGAGACCCACATTTCCCTTTGTGTATAGGTTTGAATGGATGTTTCATTAATTGGGATAAAACTATGTTGAGCTGCCAAAAAAGGGGAGGCGGTCTGGCTGGTGGGAAAGTCTGGAAGAGACCTCGGAGTAACTGTTGATGATCCTAGTAGATCACAAAGTCGGTAAGTTCCCTGATCATCTGTAACGGGATATTGCAGCCAAGTGCACCTTAATTGAAGCATAAGCCAAATCAGTTCTCGCTAAATGGAGTAGGTAAGGAAGAGCCTGCTCCAGTGATGAAGAGAACAGATGCACTTGAGCTTGTTTGCACTATATGCAAAATCTTTCCCATTTAAGACAGTAAGTCTTGTTATTACTATCCGCTCTGGCAAGAATATGTCTACAGTCAGGAGAGATGTCTAAGTGCATGAATTCATTGTATTCAGGAGCCAGGCTGTCAAATGAAGTGATGCTGGATCCTGGTGCAGTCCTTGACACTTTCTCATTGATAGCAGGCATGGTGTTATTGGCAGAGGGATGCTGGGACTCTGATAGGAGAAGTAGTTCTGTGTACCAGTGCTGGCGAGGCCATGCAGGGGCTATCAGAAGTATTTTGCAGTGTTCGGTCTTGATCTTGTCTTGGACTCTCAGAATCAATGGAATGGGAGGAATGGCGTAAGCATATATTCCTGACCATGCCATTAAAACGTATTTCTTCCAAGAGCCTAAATGGCAATACCGAATTGCAAAGAATTGTCATTTTGCATTCTGGAGAGTGGTAAAACGGTCCAGGTTTGGCTTGCCCATTTAGAGACGATGTGGTTCAGCACCTTCGGATCCAACTCCTATTCGTGGTTGGATGTTGTCAACCTGCTGAGAGAGTCCGCTATCACAATTTGCTCCCCTGGCACATGTTCTGCACTCCATGGAGGGTGGACCAGCTTCAAATATGCTGTGATTCTTGAGATAAAAGCAGAGATCCGGTCCCTCATGTTTATTGATATAGTGCATCACTGTAGTGTTGTCCATACGTATGAGGACTGGTGAAATTTATATTTTTGGTAGAAAAGCTTGAGGAGCTAGGCGAACTGCTTTGAGCTCGAGATAATTTATGTGGAAGGTCTTGTGATGCGTTTTCCGCCTGCTGCTAACCTGCAAGCCCTGAAGCGTTGGTTGTGATCACCCACGAGGATGGAATAAGAGACCCACTGACAAATGGGAGCTCTGGGTCTACCATGAGAAAGTTGTGATCATAGTTTTCAGAATTCTGATCTTATCTTCAAAGGATCCCGTGGACTGCATCCACTGGCTGTCTAGTTGTTCTCAAAGGGGTCCCATTTGGAGACGGCAGAATGGAATGAGAGGGATACAGGAAAACATCAGCCCTAAAAGGGACTTAAAGAGGCAAACAGAAAGAGATCTTCTTTTTTTAATCGATTTGGCCAAGATGATCAGTTTTTGCTGTCTTTACCTTGTAGGAGCAGCTTTGTTGAGTGACATGTCCAGGACTGCACCCTGAAAGGTAATATTTTTTGAGGATTGAAAGGCTGACCTCTTGTCATTGACAGTGAGACCCAATTCTCCAAATAGCTGTATAGAGGTTGCCATTAACCTCTGTGCCTGTGCCCTGGATGTGGCCTTGATCAGCCTGTCGTCCAAATATGGGAATACCCGATGCTTGTTTTCTCAGAAATGCTGCAACTGGAGCTAAACATTTGGTGAAAATCCTGGGGGCTGATTTCAGGCCGGATGGGAGAACTTTGAATTAGAAGTGATTTCCGGCTATGGTAAATCTAAGGGACTTTCTGTGGGAAGGATGGATCGGGAAGTGAAAGTATGCGCCCTGGAGATCGAGAGTGGACACACAATCTGGATTTAGAAGCAAGAGAATATCGGGTAGAGTAACAAATGACAGCTTCTTATGATACGTGTTCAGCTCCCTGAGATCTAAGATTGGACGCATTCCTTCCACTTCTTTTGTATGAGAAAAATGCATGAGTAGAAGCCTTTCTTTCTGTCTATGGCCAAATTGGCTAAGGTTGAGCACCCATTTATTCGAAGTGATGTCTTGCAATTGGTGATAATAATGGGAAATCTTTCCTCCTAATTTTGAATTTGTGGAAAGATTGGTAGCCGGCGCGCGTAAAGTCATTGTCTACAGCCTGTGCCCTTTCCCTGCCATCCTGCTCAGGTTTTTTGCAGAGGCTGTCTGTGGGTTTTGAGGGCAAATGGACTGGTAAGCAGAGGAGTAACCTGAGTACCTGTACTGCTGGAAACCACCTCTGGTGGATGGAAACCTACTCCCTCTGGCGCCCCGAAAAGGTTGTTTCTTAAAAGGAAGAATTCTGAGAGATTTGTCTCTGTCTGTGCCGGTCTTTATAGCCTGCAGGGCATCGTCAATATGCTTACCAAACAGGGCTTCCCTATCTAAAGGTAGATCAAGAATCTTGTTTTGCACCTAAGGCCTGAATGAAGTTGTGCGAATCCAACCCTGCCTTCTAAGAACGGGGGCTCCCGCCGATTGTCAAAAGGCAGTGGTAGCAATGTCCATTGCACAGTCAATAACCTCCGCCAAGGCTCTTTCCCCCTTCTGTGGTATTTTCATTGCCTCTGCCTTGGTATCCTCTGACAGCTGGTCCAAGTAAGGTGAGATGTCTGCCCATAACTGCCTGTCGTACCTGCCTATAACAGCCAAGAAATTTGACGCCCTGACCGTAAGAGAAGACATCGATGAGAAATGCTTTCTGGGGTTATCAGGTCTCCTTCCCTATTTGTCGGGGGTGCATAGATTGGCACCAAAGGGTTCTTGAATCTTTGTTGGGCCGCATGAGTAATTACAGAGTCCAGTTTTGGTATGTCCCGTCAAACAGGCTGAGGCATCTTCTGGTGCTTTATATTTCTTGTTTAGGCAGGGCAGGACCGCAGAAACTGTGGTGAGATTCCTAATCACCTTTAGGCTCTCATCCCATACATAATTGACTATGGGCATGGATCTTATGCTTCTTTGGAAGGGCTCCTTAAAGTCATAAAAAAGCAGTTCATCTGCTTTATCGGCATAGGTAGTGCAAATCGTTTTGCAGCTCTCTCAATGTCATCTGGTGTTGAATCCGCCAGAACGGGAGAAGGAGATGACGGTGTGGGTATAACATAATCATCCCATGCCTTAGTGGCATCTGGCAACTCTCTATCATCATCAGTGGTTGATGAATCTTGCAACGGGGCTGTCTGGGGTGTATGTCTGGGCATCTCAGGTAGAAGTAACCCTGCTTGAGTAGGTGTGGAAGGTGGTAGCACTGGTGACCTTGGTGTTATAGTGCTTGCTGAGCAATAGTAGTAGTTAGTGGAAACCGCTTCCTATAATCTGCTAGAATTAACTGTAAGTCCGATATGAGGGATACAGGTATAGGGACCATCTCTTCCTGGTATAAGTATTGCTCACGAGAGATATAAAGGGCTTGAGGATCATACATGTCGGACCTGTAGGACAGGACCCTCTTTTGTGGCATGGTTACCCCAACTTTTTGCCTGTTGTCAGTGTGTTTTGACAGTGTTCACTGGGATCCTGCAAACCAGGACCCTAGTGACTATGCTCTATCCCTCTAAATTTGGTTGCTTAGGGCTTAGCACACCCCACAAGTGGCATACTGATGCCCCCATATATCTAGTATAGTTTTCTTAGGTACCCACAGCATTGGGGGCACCAGTGGTTCCCCAGGGACAGCAGCATGTATTGTGCCACCCATTGGAACACATGCATAATATGTCTGCAGGCCTGCAATTGCAGGCCTCGTGAGAAGGTGCATGCACCCTTTCACTGCAGGTCACTGTAAGTCGCCCCTATAGCAGGCCCTCCTAGCCCAGAAGACAGGGTGCAGGTACCTGTGTGTGAGGGCACCCTTGCATGAGCTGATGCACCCCTACAAACTCAAGCTCCATTTCTGTGGACTTCGTAAGTACTGGGAAGCCATTTTACCGGTGTACTGGACACAGGTTACTCACTACCCTGTGTCCAGCTACATAATGGTAACTCCGAACGTGGGCATGTTTGGTATCAAACATGTCAAAGTCATACCCCAACACTGTTGCCAGTATTGGTGGTATGATTCCATGCACTCTGGGGGCTCCTTAGAGGACCACCAGCATTGCCCCTACAAGTCTTCTGGGGTTTTCCCATGCTGCTGCTATCCCTCAGAGAGGTTTCTGCCCTCCTGCTGCTTGACCAGCTCAAGCAGAGGAAGGCAGAACAAAGGATTTCCTTTGGGAGACGGATGCAACATCCTCCCCCTTTGGAAATAGGTGCTACATGGCTTGGGAGGGGTAGCCTCCCCAAGCTACCGGTATGCTTTGAAGGGCACATTTGGTGCCCTCCTTGCAAAAACCAGTTTCCACCAAAACTGGACAATGGAAAGGGGAGTGACCACTCCCCTATCTATCAACAACCCAGGGGGTGGTGGCTAGAGCTCCTCCAGGTGGCCACTTGATTCTGCCATGTTGAATTCAAATTGGGTAGAGGCCTCTGGGAGCATCTGAGTGGCCAGGTCAGGTAGGTGATGTCACAGTCCCCTCCTGATAGGTGGTCACCCTGCTGGGTGAACAAACCCCCTTCCTGGGCTATTTAGGGTCTCCCTCCTGGGTGGGTTCTCAGATTTTACATGCAAGATTCCAGCAGGGCCCCTTCGCATCATTTACTTTATCTTCTGGCCACAAGGACTGCAACTGGACCATTCAGGAAACAACAATCTACAACTCAAGCAAAGACTCCACCCTGCAACATTGTTTCTCGTGCTTCTTCCAGTAACTGCAACATTTCCCTGGCTGTGCATCCTCTGAGGGTGACGAGTCTTCAACCTGCACATGAAGCAAGAAGGAATCTCCCTTGGAGTGAAAGAGTCACTCCCTTGCATCCGCAGGCACCAACTTCAACGACAATTGGCTGCGTGGATCCTTTTTCCTCCGGAACTGCATGGACCCTGCATCACAGGTGGTGGTTTGAAGTGGTCCCCTTTGTCCTCTCTACCAGCTGTCCAACGTGGGCAACGGTAAGCCCTTGTCTCTCCTTGTAGGACAGTACCCTTGTGCACCTCGACTCTTGCATCAACAAAGCTTGTTTGTTCCTCCTCCGAAGGATCTTCAGGCTCCGTGTAGCCCTGGCCTCCAGCACTCTTCCCTGCAAAACACAGTCTCCTGCCTGCTGCTCAAGCGACGTGAGACTCCTCTCCAGGTGTGCTGAGTGGGCCTCACTGTGACTCTTATGCCTGCTGTCCGTGGGTTGCCTGTGGGGTCTACCTCCTCTTCTTGTGGCTCTCCCAGCTGCTGAGGGTCAGCTAGGACTCCCCTCCTTAGGTCAAGTGCCCTGGGGCTTGCTGGTCCTCTTCAGCCTTGCAAAACTTTCTGCTCCGATTCTTGCATTTGCCAAGGCTTATTGGTGGTTTTCCAGCATCATTGACTTACTGCATCACGACTGCCGACGTGGGACATCACTTGCGTCACTCCTGGAACTCCTCTTCTGCTCCTGTGCTGCACTGCTGACTTTCATCATCCACCATTGACCTGGTCCTGCCTCCACAGAAGGGTGGGTAGTAGCTCTTGCCACAGTCCGACACTCCAACTCAAACTGGACCTGGTCCCCTTCTTTTGCAGGTCCTCTTTGTCAGGATCCATCTTTAGTTTCTTCCAGTCTTGTCTGGGACTTGCACAGTCCTTTTTCAAAGCTCTCCTGTGGGTTGTGGGGAAACCAGGTACTTACCTCTGCTCTCCTGGTCACTGGTGGGGGGGAGGGGGGCACCATGTTCCTAGTTCCTCCAGTGCCCCTCTACTGATTCCACTTCCTTGGGCGGGGGACTGCCTTTCACATTCTACTTATATAGTATATGGTTTAGTCTCCCCATAGGGCCTCCACCATGTTCTATTGTTTTTACTATTTGTTATTGTTTCTATGCTAATCACTGTCTTCTAATGTGTACATAATAGTGTGTTTACTTACCTCCTAGTAGAGCATTGCCTATGCAGTATTTTATTATTTGTGTTACTATAATAAAGTACCATTATTTTTGTAACACTGTGTGGTTCTTTCATGTGTGTAAGTGCTGCATGGCTGTAGTGGTATTGCATAAGCTTTGCATGTCTCCTAGATAAGTCTTGGCTGCTCATCCACACCCACCTCTAGAGAGCTCTGGCTTCCTAGACATCGTCTACACCTCACTAATAGAGGATATCCAGACCTGGTATAAGGTGATAACACCATAGGTGCTCACCACACACCGGGCCAGCTTCCTCAGGACCCATACCGATTGTCACGGTCAAATTCTTGGCACTTTACATGTAACTCAGACGGGCTATGGACAATACCAAATGCCCCCTCTTCATCCTAATTGTCTTCTTCTAGTAGATGTGCTGGAATTAAGGGTGACACCTTACTAAGTGAAGTGTTTGGATGGTGTCAAATGCCTAGTTTTCCCTTGTTTCTTGTTTTTCTCCGTCGTGGACGGTGCAACTTGTGCCAATATTGTGGGCCCTGTCGACGAGGTGGTCGTCGGCAGTAGAGATGCAGCCATCGATGATTGTATCATCATCGCTTTCGTTGACTGAGAAGAGATAGTAATTTTCAAGGTTGACGGTCTCGCCGTCGATTATGGTGTCATTGTGTGCACAGTTGAATCACTGCAAACTGTAGAGACCGTCATCGCAGTACTGGCCGTCGATGTCGCTGTGGACACTCGTCGTTGATGGTGTCGACAATGATGTTTTTTCAGAAGGCTTCTTGAAGGAATGCTGAATTCTTGGAGGTGGTGTAGGGGGTTCAGAAGAAGCCTTTTTGAGCTGTTCTGAAGAGACAGAATGCTCTTTCCTCTCCCTGTGCGAAGATGAAGATCTTCTGTGAGCAGCGACTGAAGGAATGCACCCTTTATAAGACCCTTGATTGGTCTATTTTAAGGCCTTTTTGGGCTGCTCACTAGAAGCACAAGAGTGAGGTGACCTGTCCCTTTTGTGAGTCTTCCTTGAGGACATAGGAGCTTCCTCACTGTCAGATACAGAAACAGGATCTTTAACTTTTGGAGCCAAATGAGCAGCCTGCCCTCTCTGTCTTTGAGAGTTTTGTTAGAAAATGTCCAGAAGACCTTGCATTCCTTCGCTGAATGGTCTGGATAAAGGCAATATATATAGTTCTTGCGTGGTTCTTCAAAATGAAATCTTTTTCTTGCCACAGGTCTTGCAGGCTCCGAAGAGACTCTTTTTCTCCTTGTCTGACATGGCGGCTGAAGACAAAAATCAGTTATTCTCCAGACCAAAGTATGGTGTGAAGATTTCAGCTTTTAGAAGTAGAATTCTGTGGAAAAATAATCTCAGAAATGATTCTGAAAAGGTGTGACTGAGCAGAGCTCAGTGGAGACTCCCTAGCACTATGTGCATTAGAAAATCAGAAGGAATAGAGCTTCTCACAGAAGTGTTCTGTGGGAAGTTGGCTCTGTATGGATTATCTCAAAGTAAGAGATAGTGTGCACAGAGTCCAAGGGTTCCCCTTAGAGGTAAAATAGTGGCAAAATTAGATAATTCTAATGCTCTATTTTGTGGTAGTGTTGTCGAGCAGTAGGCTTATCAGAGGGTAGTGTTAAGCATTTGTTGTACACACCCAGGCAGTAAATGAGGAACACACACTCAAAGACTTAACTCCAGGCCAATAGTTTTTATATAGGAAAATATATTTTCTTAATTTATTTTTAGAACCACAAGTTCAAGATTTGAAGTAAATACATAAAATGCAAGGTACTCCACACAGGTAAGTTAGGAACTTCGAATTAGAGCAATAACATATACAGTTTTTGTTAAAATGGCAATAAGCTATTTTAAAAGTAGACTCAGTGCAAAAATCAACAGTTCCTGGGGGAGGTAAGTATTGATTAGATTGTGAGGTAAGTAAGACACTTACAAGTCTCAGTTCCTGGGCATAGGAAGCCCACCGTTGGTGGTTCAAGGCAACCCCAAAGTTACCACACCAACAGCTCAGGGCCGGTCAGGTGCAGAGGTCAAAGAGGTGCCCAAAACACATAGGCGCCTATGGAGAACAGGGGTGCTCCTGTTCCAGTCTGCCAGCAGGTAAGTACCCGCGTCCTCGGGGGAGCAGACCGGGGGGGTTTTGTAGAGCACTGGGGGGGAGACAAGTAGGCACACAAAACACACCCTCAGTGGCACAGGGGCGGCCGGGTGCAGTGTGCAAAGCAGGCGTCAGGTTTTGTATTGGTTTCAATGGAGGGACCCTGGGGTCACTTTAGTGGTGCAGGCAGGGCATAAGGGGGCTTCTCAGGCCAGCCACCACCTGGGCTAGACAGAGGGTCGCCTGGGGGTCACTCCTGCACTGAGGTTCGGTTCCTTCTGATCCTGTGGGCTGCAGGTGCAGTGCTTGGTCCAGGCGGCGGGTCCCTTGTTACAGGCAGTCGCGGTCAGGGGGAGCCTCTGGATTCTCTCTGCAGGCGTCACTGTGGGGGTCCAGGGGAGTCGTCTTGGGCTACTCACGGGGTCGCAGTCACCTGGGAGTCCTCCCTGTGGTGGTTGTTATCTGGATCTCGAGGCGGGGGCGTCGTGTGCAGATTGTGAAGTCTTACTTTTCTGGCAGGAAGAGTGAGGTCTTTGAAAGTTGGAGAAAAGTTGCAAGAATGTTGCTGTTTGTTGAGTAGAGCCGCTGCTCACAGGAGTTTCTTGGTTCTGGGGTTCAGGGCAGTCCTCTGAGGCTTCAGAGGTCGCTGGTCCCTGTTGGATGTGTCGCTGTTGAAGTTTTTCGAGTCAGGAGACAGGCCGGTAGGGCTAGGGCCAAAGCAGTTGTCGTCTTCCGTCGTCTCTGCAGGTTTGCAGGTCAACAGTCTTTCTTCTTAGTTCAAGTTGCAGGAATCTGGTTTCTTGGGATCTGGGGTGCCCCTAAATACTACATTTAGGGGTGTGTTTAGGTCCGGGAGGGCAGTAGCCAATGGCTGCTGTCCTGGAGGGTGGCTACACCCTCTTTGTGCCTCCTCCCTGAGGGGAGCGGGGCACATCCCTAATACTATTGGGGGAATGCTCCAAACTTAAGATGGAGGATTTCTAAAGGCAGGGGTCACCTCAGCTCAGGGCACCTTAGGGGCTGTCCTGACTACTGGGTGACTCCTCCTTGTTTTTCTAATTATCTCCTCCAGCCTTGCCGCCAAAGTTGGGGGCAGTAGCCAGAGGGGTGGGCATTTCCACTAGCTGGGATGCCCTGTGGCACTATAACAAAGGGGATGAGCCTTTGAAGCTCACCACCAGGTGTTACAGTTCCTGCAAAGGGAGGTGAGAAGCACCTCCACCCAGTACAGGCTTTGTTCCTGGCCACAGATTGACATGTGGCCAGCAACCCGTCTGGTTGTGGCAGACTGGCAGAAACTGGTCAGCCTAACACTAGAAGTTGGATTGGTATTCAGGGGGCATCTCTAAGAGGCCCTCTGGGTGCATTTTACAATAAATTCCACACTGGCATCAGTGTGCATTTGTTGTGCTGAGACGTTTGATACCAAACTTACCAGATTTCAGTGTAGCCATTATTGAACTGTGGAGTTTGTGTTTGACAAAGTCCTAGACCATATACTCTTATGGCTACCCTGCACTTACAATGTCTACGGTTTTGCTTAGACACTGTAGGGGCATAGTGCTCATGTGCATATGCCCTCACCTGTGGTAGAGTGCACCCTGCCTTAGGGCTGTAAGGCCTGCTAGAGGGGTGACTTACCTATGTCACAGGTAGTGTTGGCATGGCACTCTGAGGGAAGTGCCATGTCGACTTAGTCATTTTCTCCCCACCAGCACACACAGGCTGTGAGGCAGTGTGCATGTGCTGAGTGAGGGGTCCCCAGGGTGGCAGAAGACATGCTGCAGCCCTTAGAGACCTTCCCTGGCATCAGGGCCCTTGGTACCAGTTACCAGTGCCTTATCTGAGTGCCGGGGCTGTGACAATTGTGGAAGCAAAGGTACAGTTTAGGGAAAGAACACTGTTGCTGGGGCCTGGTTAGCAGGGTCCCAGCACACTTTCAATCATAACTTGGCATCAGCAAAAGGCAAAAAGTCAGGGGGTAACGGTGCCAAGGAGGCATTTCCTTACATGTTCTAAAGGGAGTTACAGCCTGATTGGCTGAGGTCTATCTTTGGTCTCTTTTTTTAATAGATTTAGCCTACAAAAGTGAAGGCCTGAGGGCCTTAATGCATTATGTTTTACATTACACTGCTATTGTAAGGTACCGAGGACTTCCGTTTTGATGATGGGGAATTATTCAAGCATGTGAATCTATGAAAGTTCCAAAGCTGGAGTAAGTGGACCAATGGTGTTCCTACGTGCCCGAACATCTCAAGGACTGAGCCCCCTTGTGAGTTTGCCTGGACTGGCCCCGAGTCCCAGCTTTCAGCCTGTTTGTGACGGACTGATCCTCGTAGACTTAAACATTGCACCTGATGCCGAAATGCACCTCTGCACCAGGATGCCCCACTGCCGCCCAGGGTGATCTGTTGGTGCTGCCTTGGACTTTGCCCCATATTCACCTTACATTCAGGAGGAAAGTCTTGTAAGTTGCTGCCAAGTGCCTGAGTGCAGGATATGCTCCCCCACCCCATAGAATAACAATACTGTTTGAGAAATTGCACTGTGTAACCTTTTGGAACCAATAACAATTCATACCTCGAAAAGTACTCACATCATTCTGATGATCTTCATATCTAAATTCATATAGTAACCTGTGTTATTTTTATAAATTGGTGTCAGATTTCTTTATTGAGTGTGTGTCTCACTTGTTGACTCTGTGTGTGAAATAAGTGCTTAACACTATCCTCTGAGAAGCAGTCGCGGCTGGAGTCTCTGCAAAGGGGCGGGGGTGGGGGGGTTAGCATATATATATATATATATATATATATATATATATATATATATATATATATATACACACATACTTACCTAGTCGCCGCCGTCGCACTCCAGGCACAGACTTCCATCCTGCCCTGTGCCAATCATGACACTGCTCAGAGCAGCGTTATGATTAGTTGGAGCACCATGGCGGGGTGCTCCAACGCAGATTGGGAGCTTGGACCGGCTTTCTCCAACTCAGCTACACAGTGCCAGGTTGGAGAGAGCCCTTGTACGCATGTGTGTTTGGCTGGCCCTAGTCGGCCAGCCAAACATACATGTGCACTGAGGAGAGTGCTCTGTGCACTTCTGTTACTACTCTTCACCCCCATGGCCCCGCCTCTTTAGAAATAAAATGACAATAAACAGCATTTATTGTTTTGTTTCTAAAGGTTTGCAGCTCCTGCTGCCGGCGGGGGTGGGGTGATGCTCCTTCACCATAATGGAGGAGCAGCGACCCCTGCCCGCACACAGTACCACAAAAGAGAGCATTTAGGGTTATTACTTGAACCCCTATCGGCCAAGAAGGGTCACCCTGGATGATCTGCAGCATCCCCTTCCATTAATACACTACATAGCCAGTTTCCTAAATGCATTCATACCAGAATCCTGCCTCTGAACCTTTAAAGATGATCCGGCAATATCAGGCAGTGAGGAGGAGGAAAAGATGCAATACAAAGGGACAATGTATGGTCTTGAAATCATTATTTATAAATAGGTCAGTCCCCTCCAAGTTCCAATCGTGACTCACCTTATTTCAACAGGGTGTCTGCCAAGGATTGATTACTTTTTGCCACCAACACGTCATCCAGCAAAAAAGATCATATATGTAGCAAGAAAGGTCGAGACCACAGGGGACAGTTGCAAGAAGCTCCAAAGTGACTCTAGCCACGTTGTTCCAATCGAGCAGAGAGAGGAAGCACGGCAGGCCCAGGATGCCTATAAAACAACATCCTGGTCTCTCCTCTTCAAAATGCACTTAATTTGTCCTTTTTGTGACCGAGGTGGAGGTGAGACTGGCAGAAGTGTTACTAAGTGTGATTCGTATAACATGAGCTACATTTGCTAGGTCTGCACACCAGTTGGTATTGCCAGGGCATAAAAAGGCATAGCCTAAAAACAGAGCCGATAGGGACCCATTTCAATGCCCCCTTTTTAAATCGTCCAGGCCTGAGCATCGGCAGGACCCAACCCACTTAAAACTTGGGCCTACTGCCTGGCTGTTCAGTCCTTGGTTCTGAAAATATGTGCAACTGGATCGCTGAGAATGACTGTTCAGCCTTAATGACCATAGCCATTTACGCTCACATGCTGGTCAGACCTTTTGGTTCAGCCTCCATATCATGTGTATCAATGCCATATTTGTCAAATCATTTACAAAAACAACTAGGTCAAAGAATAAAGCACATTCAGATCTGCACCCAGCGTTTATGTTGCAGCAACCCAGAACAGTACCTGCTGCTTAAAATACTGCTGCCCAAACAGAAAATCAAAAGTATTAATCAGGGGACCATTAATTCAAAAGTCTAGCACATATTAAGTCCAGTATATGAAAGGAAAATCATCTAGATATTGTACAAAAATCTTCTTTATTAGGTTCCAGCCATAAAAGCAATACAGCCAGCGTGTTTCATTCAGATTAACTTCAGGGCGTAAATCCTGTAACCTATTTTTAGTGGATTAGGTTCATTCAAACTTAATTTATTAAGAATTCACAATCCTCCACTTGCATCCAGGATGGTCCTAGTACGCTAACATTGACATGCGGCGTGTTGACACCGCCCCAGGTGTTAACATCTGCTTATATCACTATTAAATAGCTGTGATTGACGTGTATGTGTGGTACAGTTAACCCCTGTTCACTGATACATCTTTTTGAGAATTGCGTTTTGGAGTGGAACACGGTGAACGGTTACACTGCCACTTAAACTTGTTTTACTTCATCCAAAAAGCAAAGCATTCTAAACCTTAGAAAAGGTATGAATGGCAATGAAAACTGAGTGAGCAAGCCTTCTCTCCATTAAATTCTCCAATTATACAGTTTGCTGGACTTTGTGTTTACAGTAAGGGGATCTTCTGTGCAGGTTGCAGGGGTGTGTTGGCCCTCTTCCCCGCTCAGCTGAATTCAGAGGTGTTGTTAACTGAACAGAACAGCAGTTCTGAACAAGCACTCCAAGCCAGATAAAAGCCCCACTGTGCTTTCAATCTCTTCAAGAAAGGAGCACCATAGTCGGCAATGTATACAGCATGTTACCAGTGCAGATACCATGGAGTGCGCTTTTGTATTATACCGTTTGTACAAACTTATCTAAAATAGGCTATAAATGCAAACGAATCAAACAATGGCATACAGTGTACCAGTTTCATTTGTAGACGAAATGCTGGAGAACAATTCACGTTTCATAAGAGACGTGTGCTTTGAGGTAGAAAAAAACGTAGGCCTTCATTATGACCTTGGCGGTAAATACGAATACCGCCGCACTGACTGCCAGCAGCATACTGCCGCGCTGACTGCCACCAGCATGCTGCCGCAGAAGTGGACATCCATCCGCCAGATTATGACACATACATACAAAGCCGACAGAAAACAGCTAAAACCACAAATCTGCCAGACCCACTGTACGTGATTAACTGTCAGTACTACCACCCATACCTTTACGCCACCAATACTATGCCCTCCAAATAATGATCCAGAAAGCATCACAGCGGACATTCAAAGGCAGTAAACCATTGGTGGTGAACACCGCCGCGGCGGATATGGTCACCCAAATACAAAACAAGACAGCACTGGCCAGAAGGAAAAACCCACACATGACACAAATACACACACCCCACACACCACCAACAGCACTATAAAACACACACCCACATCACCCACATGCTAACACGAGAAGACGGCTACACTTTGCAACGCTAATCCAAAAGAGAACTGCACACACATATCACAACTACCAATTCATCCAACACGCACCACGCACCCCACCACATCACACATCATCCTCTTCACAACGTACACACACCACACAACACCCATGTCCCCAAAAAGGCAGCCCTGTTTCACCGATGAGGAGTTGTGGGTCATGGTTGAGGAAATAGATAGGGTAGAGCCACAGCTGTTTGGAGCACAGCCCAGCAGATATCAATTGCCAGGAAGATGGAGCTATGGCGGAGGATTGTGGACAGGGTGAACGCCGCGGGACTACATCCACGCACAAGGGACGACATAAGGAAGAGATGGAACGATCTACGGGGAAAGGTGTGTTCCAGTGCAACAAGGCACCAGCTCACCAACCAGAGGACTGGCGGTGGACCCGTACCTCCTCCCCCACAGCTTGGGACAGCATGGTAGAGCAAGTCTTGGCAATCCTGCATCCTGAGGGACTCACTTGAGTAACTGGAGGACTGGACACTGGTGAGTCAACATTTACTACCTATCACCCCCCCTCCATACCTACATGCCACCTGTGAGAGAACAGGGCTGATTGCAGAGGCCCCCTAACTTTTTGCCCCCATTTTCCACTTTTTGCTGGTGTTTTCCTGACTCTGATGGTGCCCTGGGTACTGCTAACCAGTCCCAGGGCCTGTGCTCTGTGTAAAATCAGTATGCAAATTAGGCTAATTATAATTGGCTAAGTCAACCTACCTATAAGTCCCTAGTATATGGTAGGGCATGTAGGTTTAGATACCCCAGCATAGGTAGTGCACCCATATGTGCACTGCTGAGGTGCCCAGTGTCATTTTAAAGGCAGGTCTGCCTTGCTGGCTGATTTTAAATTAAAGTTATATGCAAATTCGTCTTTGGAATTAAAAGTAGTTCCAAAGTCTTAAACGACCTTATTTTTACATATAAGTCACCCCTAAGGTGTGCCCTATGTGCCCCTAGGGCTGGGTGCCATGTAACTATAAGCAGGGACCTTATAAATAAATGGTTTTATAAGCCCTGGTGAGGTAAAAACAGCCAAATTTGTTTTCCCTCATTGTAGTGAATGGCCTTCATACGCTAGAATGGGGAGACTGTATTTTAATTTTAAAAGTCCCCTTAAGTGACAGATACAAAGAGTTTGGTATCAAATTAATTGTTATAATAAATCCAGTTGTGGGATTTAATATAACTTGTTCAGGTAAAGAGTTTTAAACTTTACCTGAAAAGTTGCCAACTTCAGCCCTGCATTGTTTTTGCTGCTGTGCTCTGATTGGCCAGCCTCTGGCAGCCTGGCCAGGCTGCCTTGATGAGGTGTGAAGTGGCCTGGCTTCACACAAAGAGATGTGCCTGTGGGAGGGGGCTCTCCCCTCAGCAGATGGTGAGGCAGGAAGGGGGGAGGGCTGCCAAACTGGTCTTCAAAGGCAGAGAATGACATCTGGAGCAACCCAGCAACACCCCCACATCCTGCAACCCTAGACAACTAGATGCCCCCTTGATTAGATTAGGAGAGGGCAGGGGAGGGGTGTGTTTATGATTTTTAGCCACACCAGTGGGTGGGCTCAGCCAGATGTAACCTCCAAAAATCACTTTCAGCCATGATGGATTTCTGAGGAATGTTGCCTCCTGGGAATGATTTTTGCCACACTTCCCAGGAAGTGGCCATCACAGGGGGAAGGACCCTGCACCTGATTGGAGAATCAGGACCCCCCTGTTTTTCACCCAGGAGCAAGGATAAAACTGGCAGACCTGCACCCACACCTCAGATCCCTATCAGATTCCAACAAGGAAGAACTACAGGAGTAGGACTGCCCTGCTGGACCCCTGACCTGCACCTGGACACTGCACTCTGGAGGACTGCACCAGTTGCACACTTGGGCTTCACCACTAAAAAGGACTTTACCTGTCTTCTACTGCTTCAAGAAGGGACTCCCTGTTTGCTACAGGTACAAAGGAGCTGCCCAGAGTCCCCTGCATCAAGTCCTACAAGCAGAGCCCAGCTGACCAGCGTCCAGTGGCAATTTGAGGATTCTGACCAGGTGCATTCTGGGAATTGTAGTCCCAACTCCCAATGAGCAACTCAGAGCTTCTGGAACCTTGGATCAGGTTGTGAACACTTCAAGGACACAAAAAGGACCTCTGGGAGAAGATCCAGAAGTTTGGAAACGTTTGGAGCAACTTCATAAGTTGAAGAGGTTCATCGTGGGAATTGTAGTCCCAGACCCCAAGAGGCACACCAGAGCCTCTGAACCCTTGGCGGGTGCTGTGGACCACTTTCCTGAATCAAACACTTCTGAAAGTTCAGGGTGCCACCAGCTGTGGGACGCTGCTATTCCTCAGGACAAAGGCATCATGCACAGAACCAGGATACTTGGCAGTGACGTGGGGGATGTACTGGTCAGCAAGGCACACCATCTGGACAGTGAATGAGTGGAAACTCTTTCTATTTCTGTACACTTGTTTATTGGCCCTGGGGGGGATTAAGGCAATATAGGTCCCGTCAATGGCCCAAATAACATGTGGTATATGTCCCATTGCATAAAATCCAGCCTTCACAGTGGGTAAATCATCTACCTGGGGGAATGCGATGTGGCTGCACATGTGTTTGAGCAAGGCTGCCAAAACCCTTGCAAGCGCAATAGAGAACATTGGCTGTGACATTCCTGCAGCCAAGCCCACTGTCACCTGGAAAGAGCCATTTGCCAGGACATGGAGCACTGAGAGTACCTGCACAAGAGGGGGTATTACTGTTGTGCAACAAATAGCAGGTAGCAGATCAGGTTCCAATTGTGCACACAGCTCTGTGGTTGTGGCCCTGTCCAGACGATAGGTGAGTATGATGTGCCTGTCTTCCAGTGTAGCCAAGTCCACAAGGGGTCTGTACATGGGTGCTTGCCTTCTACTCCTATTCCTCTGCAGTGGTTCGTACCTAAGGGACCCAAAAATAAGAAGGGAGTGACAACAGGAACCATGAACACACTACAGCAGTGTACACAGAGCATGCTTGTATGTTGGACACTGGAATTGTCTAGGTGTGTACACCTATAATGATGCAGTTATTAATCCGTACATGTGTTCTAGCATTAGAAAATGGCAGCCGCCTGTCCGTGTTGCAGGGACAGGTGGAAGTGACCTCACTCCGCTGGCATTCACGTCATGGTGGGAGGCTGTCTGCACCGCCGTGCAATTCCTCATTGGCTAACATGGTCCTCTATGGAGTATGGGAACCGATGATGATAAGCGTCGGCGGTGACAGTGTTTACCGCTGCGGATGTGACCGCCATGGTATTTCTACCACTTCACTTGATTCCTGACTTTCCACAGGACGACATCTCCACTGTGTGTGCTGCTGTGACCTGTGTCTGGAACCTGCCATGGTCTGTGCAACAGGGGAAAGGGCCCCAGCCTTCACGTTGGACGAGTTGGAAAGGCTCATGGATAGGTCCCACCCCTGTATGGGCAGTTGTATGGGCCTCCAGACCTACAGGTGAGTACACCATGGGTACGTTGCATGCGACATGGCTGCATGGAGATGTGTCTGTGTGCTGGCAGTGTGTCATGGGGGCTATGGCTGGTGGCAGTGTTAATGCAGAGGTACGGATCATGTGTGTGCCTGATGAGGGGCAAATGCAGTTTGTAGGCCACATGTGTTTTTAATGCACTACCTTTAAGATTTGATAAAGAATGGATAGATAAATTTCAAGGCAAGATTAGTAGCTTTATAAGGGGCAATACGAGCGCTCGTAGCATGGAAAAAGCTGAGGCAGAGGAAAGAGAAAGGGGGCTTAGCACTGCCAGATTTGCATCTAAATGCGTGGGCAACTTTTATCGCAAATATGAGGAAGGCTTGTGGTGGTTCTTTCACCTCTGAACTGGGGTCACTCTTAAAGGTAATAATGAAAGTGGCAAAGCTTGCAGAGGAGGGCTTTCTGTACAAATTTGGAGGCCCAAATTTTTTCAAGAAAGTGAGGCTTAGAAGAGCAAGTTACTTACCTTCGGTAACGCTTTTTCTGGTGGATACATAAGCTACCTGTGGATTCCTCACCTAATGAATTCTCCCCATGCGTAGCATTCGACGGAAACTTCTCTCTCTAGCTCTGCACGTCGGCGTGGACGTCGCAATTGCCCGACTCCACGCGCCTCTGTGTGACGTCATCGAGGCAATAAGAGGTCCTCGCCGCCGTGCTGACGTCAGTTCACGCCACTTTTGACGTGCCTTTGAAACATATAATGAACATCGACAGCCTACACCCTTTAAGATTAACAAGAATAACTTTATAGAGAATCTTCGTCTAAAAACGTCTGTACAATTCTCCTTTTCTTCTTTTTTTTTATTTTTATTTTTTATAAAAGGCACATACCATTATGAATGGTCTGCAAAGTTGAAAACAATCTGAATCAGAACTATAAACATATAAACATAAGTAGAAACAATGAAATCAAAACACCGAAGTGCACACCCAAGGTGATCCTGGTATGACCAGACAGATAACGGGGAGGCGGGAGGGACCGTGAGGAATCCACAGGTAGCTTATGTATCCACCAGAAAAAGCATTACCGAAGGTAAGTAACTTGCTCTTCTGATGGATACAACTACCTGTGGATTCCTCACCTAATGAATAGAGTCTCAAAGCAGTACCACCTCGGAGGAGGGTGTCCGTCTGGTCAAACCAGGAACTCCTGCAGCACCGACCGCGCAAAATGGCCATCCCTCCGTACCTCCACATCCAAACAATAATGCTTCACAAAGGTGTGGAGGGAAGACCAAGTCGCAGCCTTGCAGATGTCCACCATCGGAACACCTCTGGCCAAAGCTGAAGAGGTCGACTTGGCTCTGGTGGAATGAGCCCTGATCCCCTCAGGAGGATCCTTCTTTGCCATTGAGTAACATATTTTTATACAAAGAACGACCCACCTGGAGAGCGTTCTCTTGTGGACGGCCTTCCCCTTCCTCTTCCCCACGTAACGGTAAAGAGTTGTTCATCCAACCGGAACTCTCATCCTGTCGACATAAAAACTGAGAGCCCTCTTAGGGTCCAGACGATGGAGTCTTTCCTCCTCCTTAGATGGATGCGGATGAGGGTAGAACGTCGAGAGGGTTATGGATTGTCCCAAGTGAAATGGAGACACCACCTTGGGGAGGAAAGCCGCCCTGGTCCTCAAAACCACCTTGTCCTTATAAAAAGTGGTGAAAGGCAGGTGAGCAGAAAGAGCCTGCAATTCACTAACACGTCTAGCCGACGTGATGGCAACCAAAAACACAGTCTTGAAAAACAAATATCTTAATGGGCAGGAATGAAGTGGCTCAAAGGAGGAGCCCATCAAAAAAGTCAACACCAAATTCAAGTCCCACTGAGGAAATTTATTAGTAAGCCCCCTCAAAAATCGACAACTAAAGGAGATTTGAATAGAGAGGGCTGATCTGGAAGATACAAAAAAACCGAAAGGGCCGAAAGATAGCCCTTAACCGTGGCCGCAGCACAACCATGCTGAGCCAATGACAATGCAAACAATAAAACATCAGAAAGATGGGCACTTAAGGGATCAATTTTCTTCTCTCCACACCAACTAACAAAATTAGCCCACCTACATGCATAGACCGACTTGGTGGAGTGTCGCCTGGCCGATAAAAGAACATCCACCACCTCCGGTGGGAGAGAAAAGGAACTCAGGTTGCCCCGTTCAATCTCCAGGCATGAAGGTGCAGGCTCTGGAGGTGGGGGTGTAGAACCTGCCTCTGCGACTGCGAGAGGAGGTCTGCCCTGAGAGGGAGACGGAGCGGCAGGTACAGTGAGAGTCGGAGAAGGTCTGCATACCACATCCTTCGTGGCCAATCCGGAGCTATCAGAATGACTTGGGCCCGGTCTTGGCGAATCTTCCTCAAAACCCGAGGAATCAAGGGTATGGGAGGAAACGCGTAAAGCAGCTGGTCACACCAGGACATCTGAAACGCGTCCCCCAACACTCCTTGCATCGGATACTGAAGGCTGCAGAACGACGGACAATGCACGTTCTCTCGAGTGGCAAAGAGGTCTATTCGGGGGAAAACCCCACATCCGAAAAATGTAAAGAACTAGATCCGGATGCAGACGCCACTCGTGGTCGTCGGAGAAGAAGCGACTGAGTTTGTCCGCACGTACGTTTTGGACCCCAGCCAAATGGTTTGCCACTACACAAAGCTGATGGTCCCGAGCCCAGGACCAGAGTCGCAGAGCCTCTCTGCAAATAAGATACGACTCTACACCCCCCTGTTTATTGATATACCACATTGCGGTCGTGTTGTCCGTCAGAATCTGAACTGACTGACCGCAAAGGGAAGGGAGGAAGGCCTTGAGGGCCAAACGAATCGCCCGCAGCTCTAGCAGATTGATATGAAACCTCTGCTCTACTGGAGACCAACGACCCTTGATCTCCAGATCCTCCAGATGAGCTCCCTACCCTAAGGTGGAGGCATCCGTTATCACCGTGGCCACCGGAGCCGGCTGCGAAAACAGCTTCCGTTGAGAAAGGTTGCCTTCCACAGCCCACCATCGGAGATCCGCTGCAGTGTCTCTGGAGATCTTTATCGATTCCCCGAGATCTCCTCTGTGTTGAAACCACTGAAGAGCCCTCATATGCCAGCATGCATGCGTGACCAACAGAATGCAAGAAGCGAACAGACTGAGCAAACGAAGGACCTTGAGGACCGGAACTACCACTCCTTCTTGAAACATTGGAACCAACACCTGAATGTCCCGTATCCGCTGTGGCGGAGGAAAGGCTCGATTCAATGTCGTGTCCAGTGCTGCCCCTATGAACAGGAGACATTGAGAGGGCTCTAGGTGAGATTTGGGTACATTTATTGAAAAACCCAGACTGAACAACAACTGGGTTGTCAGCTGCAGATGACGCATCACAAGCCCCGGAGACTCGGCTCTGATCAACCAATCGTCCAGGTAAGGGAATACTGCTACCTCCTTCCTCCTAAGGTGTGCTGCAACAACTGCCATCACCTTCGTGAAGACCTGTGGTGCGGAAGTAAGACCAAAAGGAAGGACCGTAAACTGGTAGTGCTGTGATCCTACCACAAACCGGAGATACTTCCTGTGCGACTTGAGAATGGGAATGTGAAAATAAGCATCCTGCAAGTCGACCGACACCACCCAATCCTCCTTGTCCAACGCCAAAAGCACCTGTGATAGAGTCAGCATTTTGAATTTCTCCTGTTTGAGCAAATCCTCAGGTCCAAAATAGGCCTCAGACGACCATCCTTCTTGGGGATCAGGAAGTACCTGGAATAACACCCTTGACCCCTTTCTTGCTCTGGAACCAACTCCACTGCACCCTTCAATAATAGGGAGAGAACCTCCTGTTGTAACAGCAGGAGATGATCTTCTGAACAAAAGGAAGGATGGGGAGGGAAGGGAGGAGGAATCTCCCGAAAGGGAAGGGCGTAACCTCTTCTCACCAAACTGATGACCCAAGAGTCTGTTGTTATGGACTCCCATATGGGGAGAAAAAGTGAAAGCCTCCCCCCTACCGGAGAGGTATGAGAAACAATGGCAAGAGGACTAGGGCTTCTTTCCTTGAGGTAACCCCCCAGAGGAAGAGGAAGAGGAAGGGTGTTGCTGCTGGGTGGCACCTCTTGTGGGACTCTACCCCGCCCCCTGTATGAGCGATAAGGGAGGCTGGAGGACTGCTGCCCTGGCTGCTGTGATCTCCCACGAAAGGAAGCACCTCTTCCAAAAACACGCAGCTGTCTAAAAGATCGAAATGGGGCAGAAGCAGCCTGCAGACCCAAAGATCTAGCTGTGGCCCTACATTCTTTAAAGCGCTCTAGCGCAGAGTCCGCCTTTGAACCAAACAGTTTTGCCCCATCAAAGGGCAGATCCAGCAACGTAGATTGGACTTCTGTCGAAAATCCAGAAGTGCGTAACCACGCATGCCGTCTGGAGGCAACGGAAGTCCCCATGGCTCCTCCAATAGAGTCCGTGGTATCCAGCCCTGTCTGAATAACCTGCGTAGCCGCAGCCTGAGCATCCAAAAGAAGACTACGCAAGTCCTGGGCATGTCCGGAAGCACAGTCTTCGTCGCATCCATTATGGCATGGATATACCTGCCCAGAATACATGTTGCATTGGCAGATTTTAGAGCCATACTACAAGAAGAAAACACCTTCCTGGCCGATTGGTCCATCCGCTTGGATTCCCGGTCCAATGGTACTCCCGGAAACGAACCAGGGGCCGACCTCGAAGAGCAGGAAGCTTGCACCACCAAGCTCTTTGGTGAAGTGTGTTTGGATAAAAACTCCGGGTCCCCAGGCGCAGATCTATAACGCCTGGCCACCGACCTACTAACAGCCGAAGAGGAAACAGGCTTCTTCCAAACCTCTTCGATCGGATCCATCAGGGCCCCCTTAAATGGTAGTAGAGGATCCGCTATGGCTGTTGCAGGATGCAAAAGGTTGGTCTTCACCTGTGCCATCAGTAAAGGAAGATCCAGAAATGCTGCGGCCTTCCTAATAACAGAGTGGTAAGAGGCTGCCTCCTCTGTATATTCACCAGGAGAGGCCAGGTCATACTCTGGAGAGGTATCAAGACCACTTGCTGTGTCCAACCCAGAGAAGTCACCCTGGGGGTCTGTGCTCTCCCTTTCTTTGAGGAAGTGCTGCTGATACTCCCTCTCCTCCAAAAGTCTAAGGGCCCTTCGACGTGACCTCAACTTTGCCTCGAGCCCCGGCATCGACCTGGAGCGGAGAGACGTCAGTGAATGGTGCCGGGAAGGCGTCATGACAGGTTCTCCGGATCCACCCGACGTCGCAGATGGATCCCTCAGCGCCTTAGAGAAGGCCCCGCATCAGATGCCGACATCCGACCTCTCGCCTCCATCACCTCCGACACCGGCGTCGAAGGTCTCTCCCTCGACGTCGAGGGCTGCACTGTTGGTACAGGGGCCTGACTTAAATCTCCAGCCGAACAAAATGGCATAAACAGCGTCGGTTTATATGGAGCCGGAACGCCGAGATTGAAAGCCAGGGGACCAGTGGGGCCAACCGGCGCACCACCTCCCGGAGCCATATTTTGAAAAATCTGAAACATGGCATTAAGGAATGCCGCAGGATCCGTACCCGGAGACGGGAACGAAGGGTAAGCCTGTGGAGCTGGTGCCGGCGCCGGGCTGGACTCTTCAGGCTCAGGGTGCACCGGCGAAGCCAGATGACTTTGAGGCTCCACGATTTCAAAGACTGATGGCGCCGGGGACGTCTGCGGCGTCGCAGGTTGAGGGGACACCGTCGGACTAACTTCCCAAGACTTGCGGCGCCGGGACCATGGAGACCTCGACGCCGACCCACTTCTGGACCGACGTCGGGAGTCATGATGACGTCACTTCTTGTGGGATGACTTTTCAGAAGAGGACCGATGGTGCCGCTTCCTCTCTTTCTTGGACCTCGCCAAGAAACGTTTCGCTTCGCGTTCCTTCAATGCCTTCGGATTCATCTTCTGGCATGATCCGCATTCTTGGACGTCATGATCGGAACTGAGGCACCAAAGACAATCGTTGTGCGGATCAGTCACAGACACGTGACCTCCACATTCCCTGCAGGGCTTGAAACCTGACTTTTTCGGAGCCGACATCCTGGAAATACACAAAGTATCCCTTCCGAAGAGCTAACGATACAGGTAACAGAAAAATAACCGTTATCGAAGGCATGGAAAAAAGGGAACTGACGTCAGCACGGCGGCGAGGACCTCTTATTGCCTCGATGACGTCACACGGAGCCACGTGGAGTCGGGCAATTGTGACGTCCTCGCCGACGTGCAGAGCTAGAGAGAGAAGTTTCCGTCGAATGCTACGCATGGGGAGAATTCATTAGGTGAGGAATCCACAGGTAGTTGTATCCATCAGAATATTAGCTGATTCAGCAAAAATCTGGTATGAAATAAGAAGGGGTACTAACCTGCCATAGTACAGTAAATGGGTCCCCATATGGAACTCACCAGGATCACCCGAATGGACAAAAGACATTTTAGCTGCTCCGTTTCCAGAACCAGTGGCCGAGGAGCCCCCTCCCAAAGAGAAGCCCCCCAGCACCCCCCCGCCCACTGAGGTGCCTGCCCATTTCCAACATGATGTCCTTGAACAGTGGAGACCCGATGTTGTCAGGAGTCAAGTTGGGGCTTGGACTTTGCCCTGTGGGCATTAGAGACTTTGAACTGGCCTTTGGGCCTGCATGCAAATATGCAGTTGCGTATGTTTTTGGATGTGGGCTTTTCATCCAACAGCATTACAGTGGTTGGAACAGAGGTATGTGTCCTGGCTTTCTTTGCTCCTGGGTCCTGTTACAGTCAATGTACTCTGCAGCTGGTTGTGTGTGGTGTGTGTGTATGGTGTGTGTTGTGCGTGTGTGTGTCACTCTCCCCTCCCTCCCTCCTTTGTGTGCTAGGCAGCTGTACTCACTGTCGGCGTCTTCGTTGGTGTTGGTGCTCCAGGATGGCTATGGCATGGTACAGCATTAGGAAGACTAGCAATTCAGGTTCCATGGCGGCTGCGGACTCCTCTGTGTCCCTGGAGGTGAGTGTCTCCTTTTATATGATGATTCCGCCAGGCTTTTGGTGGTGTTGCTACCGCCCCAGAAATCTTGGCGGTGTGCTATGTCATAATATGGTGGGCGGATCCTTGTCTTCCGCCTGCCTGTAGGTGGCTACTGCCATGTTCAGTGGTCGTACCGCGCCGGTGGATGGTGTGGTACATTGGCTGTCTATGGAAGGGATCACCACCATGGTCCTTATTTGGCAGTCATTACCACTGGCCTGGCAACAGTACTACTGCATTCGCCAGTGTGGCGGTCACCTGACCGCCAAGGTCCTAATGAGGGCCTAAGTGATTTACACCCACACTCAGCTTAACAAAGTCCCACATCATGCAAACGCCTTCAGCCTTTTATGAATTCAGTGGAGGGACTTACTTGACTTAAGGCACAAATGGATATATGGTTCTGGCCTAAGTTTGTCCCAGAAAATAAGATGCCCACTAGTATTCTAGCCAGCAGCACAACACATGCTGAGATTGCAGGCCCAACAGTGCAAACAGTTGGATAAGCAAAACTATAAGTCCCAGAACCCAGAGTGCTGTTGGTGGAAAGATATGGGCCGGATAACAATGAATATCGTGCTAACGGGACTACTTGATATGATCAATCAATCAATCAATCAAATTTATAAAGCGCGCTACTCACCCATAAAGGGTCTCAAGGCGCTGGGGGGGGGAGGGGGGGGGGTCAGTGCTCGAAGAGCCAGGTCTTGAGCTGCCTTCTGAAGGGGAGGTGGTCAGGTATGGCGCGAAGGTGGCTGGGTAGCGAGTTCCAGGTCTTCGCTGCCAAGAAAGAGAAAGATCTTCCTCCGGCGGTGGCTTTGCGGATGCGGGGTACAGCTGCCAGGGCCTGACCGGCGGAACGTAGAGTGCGCGAAGGGGTGTAGAAGGAGATGCGGCTGTTGATCAGTTTGGGTCCGAGGTTGTGAAGGGCTTTGTGTGCGTGGGTCAGAAGTCGGAAGGTGATCCTCTTGTTGACGGGGAGCCAGTGGAGTTTTTTCAGGTGTCCGGAGATGTGATGGTGGCGAGGGATGTCCAGGATGAGTCTCGCGGCGGCGTTCTGGATACGTTGGAGTTTCCTCATCAGCTTGGTGGTGATGCCGGCGTACAGGGTGTTCCCGTAGTCCAGGCGACTGGTTACGAGGGCGTGGGTGACCGTCTTCCTGGTCTCGGTGGGGATCCAGCGGAAGATTTTGCGAAGCATGCGGAGGGTATTGAAGCATGCCGAGGTCACTTCGTTCACCTGCCTGGACATGGTGAGGGATGAGTCCAGGATGAAGCCGAGGTTGCGGGCGTGGTCGGTGGGTTGGGGAGTGCTGCCTAGGGCGGGGGGCCTCCAGGAGTCGTCCCATGCGGTGGGAGTGGGGCCGATGATGAGGACCTCCGTCTTGTCTGTGTTCAGTTTTAGACAGCTGTCTGTCATCCAGTTCGCCACTTCCTTCATTCCTTCGTGTAATCTGGTTCTGCCTGCGGTGGGGTTGTTAGTGAGGGATAGGATGAGCTGGGTGTCATCGGCGTATGATATCAGGTCGAGTCCGTGGTTGCGTGCGATGTTCGCCAGGGGGGTCATGTAGACGTTGAAGAGAGTGGGGCTGAGGGAGGATCCTTGGGGTACGCCGCAGATGATTTCCGTGGCTGTTGATCTGAAGGGGGGGAGGCGGACTCTCTGGGTCCTGCCGGAGCGGAAGGAGACGATCCATTCGAGGGCCTTGTTTCTGATGCCGGCATTGCTGAGGCGTCGTATCAGGGTGCGGTGGCAGACCGTGTCGAAGGCCGCAGATAGGTCCAGAAGTATGAGGGCCACGGTCTCACCCTTGTCGGTCAGGGTCCTGATGTCGTCCGTGGCTGCGATGAGGGCGGTTTCGGTGCTGTGGTTGGCTCTGAAACCGAACTGTGTGGGGTCGAGGGAGTCGTTGGTTTCCAGGGCGTTGGTGAGCTGAGAGTTGACAATTTTCTCATTCACTTTGGCGGGGAACGGCAGGAGAGAGATGGGCCGAAAGTTTTTGAGATCGGTGGGGTCTGCTGTGGGCTTCTTTAGGAGGGCGTTGAGCTCTGCGTGTTTCCAGCTCTCCGGGAAGGTGGCGGCGGTGAGGGAGGCGTTGATGACGTCTCGAAGGTGCGGTGCGATGATGTCGTCGGCCTTGTTGTAGATGTGGTGCGGGCAGGGGTCCGATGGGGAACCGGAGTGGATCGAATTCATGGTGCGGGTGATCTCCTTGGTGGTGGTTGGGCTCCAGGTGAGGATGGTGGTGATCTCGTTGGTGGGTTCCGGGTGGGGGTTCGTGTCGGTGGTCGGGAAGCTGTTGTATATGTCGGTGATCTTCTGGTGGAAAAAGGTCGCGAGGGAGTCGCAGAGGTCCTGTGATGGAGGGATGGAGTTTTTTTCTGCGTCTGGGTTGGAGAGCTCTTTGACGATGCCAAAAAGTTCCTTGCTGTTGTGTGCGTTGTTGTCAAGTCTGTTCCGGTAGGTGGTTTTTCGTGCGGCGCGGAGGTGTTGGTGGTGTTGGCGGGTGGCTTCCTTGAGAGCTGACAGGTTCTCTTCGGTCTGGTTGAGGCGCCACGTCTTCTCGCGGACGCGGCATTCCTTCTTGGAGTCTTTGAGGTCGGGGGTGAACCAAGAACTTTTCTTGTGGTTGTTGGAGCTGGCTGGGGTCTTCAGGGGGGCCAGGAGGTTTGCGCAGTCGGAGAGCCAGTTGGTGAGGTTGTTGGCGGCTTCGTCGGGGTCGGTGGTGTAGGTGGGTTGGTTCTGGGAGAGGGTTGCTGCGAGCTGTTCCGTGGTGATACGGTTCCAGTGTCTTCTTGGGGGTTGCTGGGTGTGGTGGTGTACGGTGGTCTTCTTGAAGCTGAAGTGGACACATCTGTGGTCCGACCAGGTGAGTTCGGTGGTGTGGCTGAAGGTGACGTGTCTGCTGGAGGAGAAGATGGGGTCGAGCATGTGTCCGGCGTAGTGGGTTGGGGTGTTGACAAGCTGATTCAGTCCCAGGTTGGCGAGGTTGTCCAGGAGGGCGGTGGTGTGGTTGTCGGTGAGGTTCTCTAGGTGAAAATTGAGGTTTCCTAGGAGGATGTAGTCGGTGGAGGAGAGTTCGTGAGGGTTGACGAAGTCTGCGATGTCTTCGGTGAACTTGGAGCGGGGGCTTGGTGGTCTGTACATGAGAGTGCCTCTGAGGGTGGTCTTGGGGTCGCTGTGGATTGTGAAGTGGAGATGTTCGGTGTCGGGGAGCGAGTTGTCGGTGTCGGTTGCGACTCGGATGGAGTTTTTGTGAGCGATGGCGATGCCTCCTCCTGTGCGGTTGGTTCGGTCTTTCCGGATGATTTTGTAGCCGTCGGGGATGGCTATGACGATGTCGGGTGCCGAGGAGGGGTTCATCCAGGTCTCGGTGAGGAAGGCGATGTCCGGGTTCGTTGAGTTGATAAGGTTCCACAGTTCGATGGCGTGTCTGTGGACGGATCGGGTGTTGACCAGGATGCAGTGGAGGTTGTTTCCGGGGGCGTTGTTATTGGCGGGAGCGGATTGGGTCCGATGGCAGGAGAAGCGGCAGTTGTTGCAGGTGAAGGATCCGTGGGTCCGTTTCGGGGTGGCGCGGTAGCAGCCCGGCGTGCGGCCGGGGTTGAGGTTGGCGAGGGTGGCGGAGTTGTAGGTCAGACGGGGGGCGTGGGGGCCAGGGGTTCGGGCGCTGGGTGCGGTCCAGGCACGGACGGGCGCAGACGGGCTTGCCTTAGGCGCGCCTTCGGCGCGCCAGCGGCGCGGCCTCGCAGCGGCCGCCATTTAAGGGGTAGCAGGGGGGGCGGAGACAGCTGGGAGGCGGGCGGAGGGCGGGTAAGGTGGCGAGAAAAAGAGCGAGAAAAACGGCGATTGGCCTCGGGAGGCGAGCGGGCCAAAAAGCGGAAAAAGTACCCAGGAGGGGTACAGAAGGCGGGAAAAAAGCGAGGAAAACAGCGGGAAAACGGCGGAGGGACGGGGGGGGCACGAGGGGCACCAGGCACTCGGGGGTACAAAAACTAAAGGGGAGCGCGATCACACGGGGGTTAACAGGCACTCAGGGGTACAGAAAGGCAAGAGGGGAGCGCGATCACACGGGGTCAGCAGGCCCTCACTTGGGGATACAGAAATGCAAAAAAGGGTTAGACTGAGGCAGACACACAAGGGGACAGTCACAGAGCGAGCAAAACAGGAGGCAGCAGGCACAGAGGAGCAAGGTGGCGCCGCGAGGGCAGGGGAGCGACCTACCCTGAGGTTAAGGGTCGCTACCACTGCCTCGCAGCGGCCGCCATTTAAGGGGTAGCCGGGGGGGCGGAGACAGCTGGGAGGCGGGTGGAGGGCGGGTAAGGTGGCGAGAAAAAGAGCAGGAAAAACGGCGATTGGCCTTGGGAGGCGAGCGGGCCAAAAAGCGGAAAAAGTACCCAGGAGGGGTACAGAAGGCGGGAAAAAAGCGAGGAAAACAGCGGGAAAACGGCGGAGGGACGGGGGGGGGGCACGAGGGGCACCAGGCACTCGGGGGTTCAAAAAGTAAAGGGGAGCGCGATCACACGGGGGTTAACAGGCACTCAGGGGTACAGAAAGGCAAGAGGGGAGCGCGATCACACGGGGTCAGCAGGCTCTCACTTGGGGATACAGAAATGCAAAAAAGGGTTAGACTGAGGCAGACACACAAGGGGACAGTCACAGAGCGAGCAAAACAGGAGGCAGCAGGCACAGAGGAGCAAGGTGGCGCCGCGAGGGCAGGGGAGCGACCTACCCTGAGGTTAAGGGTCGCTACCACTGCCTCGCAGCGGCCGCCATTTAAGGGGTAGCCGGGGGGGCGGAGACAGCTGGGAGGCGGGCGGAGGGCGGGTAAGGTGGCAAGAAAAAGAGCGGGAAAAACGGCGATTGGCATCGGGAGGCGAGCGGGCCAAAAAGCGGAAAAAGTACGCAGGAGGGGTACAGAAGGCGGGAAAAAAGCGAGGAAAACAGTGGGAAAACGGCGGAGGGACGGGGGGGGCACGAGGGGCACCAGGCACTCGGGGTACAAAAAGTAAAGGGGAGCGCAATCACACGGGCGTTAACAGGCACTCAGGGGTACAGAAAGGCAAGAGGGGAGCGCGATCACACGGGGTCAGCAGGCCCTCACTTGGGGATACAGAAATGCAAAAAAGGGTTAGACTGAGGCAGACACACAAGGGGACAGTCACAGAGCGAGCAAAACAGGAGGCAGCAGGCACAGAGGAGCAAGGTGGCGCCGCGAGGGCAGGGGAGCGACCTACCCTGAGGTTAAGGGTCGCTACCACTGCCTCGCAGCGGCCGCCATTTAAAGGGTAGCCGGGGGGGCGGAGACAGCTGGGAGGCGGGCGGAGGGCGGGTAAGGTGGCGATAAAAAGAGCGGGAAAAACGGCGATTGGCCTCGGGAGGCGAGCGGGCCAAAAAGCGGAAAAAGTACCCAGGAGGGGTACAGAAGGCGGGAAAAAGGCGAGGAAAACAGCGGGAAAACGGCGGAGGGACGGGGGGGGCACGAGGGGCACCAGGCACTCGGGGGTACAAAAAGTAAAGGGGAGCGCGATCACACGGGGGTTAACAGGCACTCAGGGGTACAGAAAGGCAAGAGGGGAGCATGATCACACGGGGTCAGCAGGCCCTCACTTGGGGATACAGAAATGCAAAAAAGGGTTAGACTGAGGCAGACACACAAGGGGACAGTCACAGAGCGAGCAAAACAGGAGGCAGCAGGCACAGAGGAGCAAGGTGGCGCCGCGAGGGCAGGGGAGCGACCTACCCTGAGGTTAAGGGTCGCTACCACTGCCTCGCAGCGGCCGCCATTTAAAGGGTAGCCGGGGGGGCGGAGACAGTTGGGAGGCGGGCGGAGGGCGGGTAAGGTGGCGAGAAAAAGAGCGGGAAAAACGGCGATTGGCCTCGGGAGGCGAGCGGGCCAAAAAGCGGAAAAAGTACCCAGGAGGGGTACAGAAGGCGGGAAAAAAGCGAGGAAAACGGCGGAGGGACGGGGGGGGCACGAGGGGCACCAGGCACTCGGGGGTACAAAAAGTAAAGGGGAGCGCGATCACACGGGGGTTAACAGGCACTCAGGGGTACAGAAAGGCAAGAGGGGAGCGCGATCACACGGGGTCAGCAGGCCCTCACTTGGGGATACAGAAATGCAAAAAAGGGTTAGACTGAGGCAGACACACAAGGGGACAGTCACAGAGCGAGCAAAACAGGAGGCAGCAGGCACAGAGGAGCAAGGTGGCGCCGCGAGGGCAGGGGAGCGACCTACCCTGAGGTTAAGGGTCGCTACCACTGCCTCGCAGCGGCCGCCATTTAAGGGGTAGCCGGGGGGGCGGAGACAGCTGGGAGGCGGGCGGAGGGCGGGTAAGGTGGCGAGAAAAAGAGCGGGAAAAACGGCGATTGGCCTCGGGAGGCGAGCGGGCCAAAAAGCGGAAAAAGTACCCAGGAGGGGTACAGAAGGCGGGAAAAAAGCGAGGAAAACAGCGGGAAAACGGCGGAGGGACGGGGGGGGCACGAGGGGCACCAGGCACTCGGGGGTACAAAAAGTAAAGGGGAGCGCGATCACACGGGGGTTAACAGGCACTCAGGGGTACAGAAAGGCAAGAGGGGAGCGCGATCACACGGGGTCAGCAGGCCCTCACTTGGGGATACAGAAATGCAAAAAAGGGTTAGACTGAGGCAGACACACAAGGGGACAGTCACAGAGCGAGCAAAACAGGAGGCAGCAGGCACAGAGGAGCAAGGTGGCGCCGCGAGGGCAGGGGAGCGACCTACCCTGAGGTTAAGGGTCGCTACCACTGCCTCGCAGCGGCCGCCATTTAAAGGGTAGCCGGGGGGGCGGAGACAGTTGGGAGGCGGGCGGAGGGCGGGTAAGGTGGCGAGAAAAAGAGCGGGAAAAACGGCGATTGGCCTCGGGAGGCGAGCGGGCCAAAAAGCGGAAAAAGTACCCAGGAGGGGTACAGAAGGCGGGAAAAAAGCGAGGAAAACAGCGGGAAAACGGCGGAGGGACGGGGGGGGGCACGAGGGGCACCAGGCACTCGGGGGTACAAAAAGTAAAGGGGAGCGCGATCACACGGGGGTTAACAGGCACTCAGGGGTACAGAAAGGCAAGAGGGGAGCGCGATCACACGGGGTCAGCAGGCCCTCACTTGGGGATACAGAAATGCAAAAAAGGGTTAGACTGAGGCAGACACACAAGGGGACAGTCACAGAGCGAGCAAAACAGGAGGCAGCAGGCACAGAGGAGCAAGGTGGCGCCGCGAGGGCAGGGGAGCGACCTACCCTGAGGTTAAGGGTCGCTACCACTGCCTCGCAGCGGCCGCCATTTAAGGGGTAGCCGGGGGGGCGGAGACAGCTGGGAGGCGGGCGGAGGGCGGGTAAGGTGGCGAGAAAAAGAGCAGGAAAAACGGCGATTGGCCTCGGGAGGCGAGCGGGCCAAAAAGCGGAAAAAGTACCCAGGAGGGGTACAGAAGGCGGGAAAAAAGCGAGGAAAACAGCGGGAAAACGGCGGAGGGACGGGGGGGGGCACGAGGGGCACCAGGCACTCGGGGTACAAAAAGTAAAGGGGAGCGCGATCACACGGGGGTTAACAGGCACTCGGGGGTACAGAAAGGCAAGAGGGGAGCGCGATCACACGGGGTCAGCAGGCCCTCACTTGGGGATACAGAAATGCAAAAAAGGGTTAGACTGAGGCAGACACACAAGGGGACAGTCACAGAGCGAGCAAAACAGGAGGCAGCAGGCACAGAGGAGCAAGGTGGCGCCGCTAGGGCAGGGGAGCGACCTACCCTGAGGTTAAGGGTCGCTACCACTGCCTCGCAGCGGCCGCCATTTAAGGGGTAGCCGGGGGGGCGGAGACAGCTGGGAGGCGGGCGGAGGGCGGGTAAGGTGGCGAGAAAAAGAGCGGGAAAAACGGCGATTGGCCTCGGGAGGCGAGCGGGCCAAAAAGCGGAAAAAGTACCCAGGAGGGGTACAGAAGGCGGGAAAAAAGCGAGGAAAACAGCGGGAAAACGGCGGAGGGACGGGGGGGGGCACGAGGGGCACCAGGCACTCGGGGGTACAAAAAGTAAAGGGGAGCGCAATCACACGGGGGTTAACAGGCACTCAGGGGTACAGAAAGGCAAGAGGGGAGCGCAATCACACGGGGTCAGCAGGCCCTCACTTGGGGATACAGAAATGCAAAAAAGGGTTAGACTGAGGCAGACACACAAGGGGACAGTCACAGAGCGAGCAAAACAGGAGGCAGCAGGCACAGAGGAGCAAGGTGGTGCCGCGAGGGCAGGGGAGCGACCTACCCTGAGGTTAAGGGTCGCTACCACTGCCTCGCAGCGGCCGCCATTTAAGGGGTAGCCGGGGGGGCGGAGACAGCTGGGAGGCGGGCGGAGGGCGGGTAAGGTGGCGAGAAAAAGAGCGGGAAAAACGGCGATTGGCCTCGGGAGGCGAGCGGGCCAAAAAGTGGAAAAAGTACCCAGGAGGGGTACAGAAGGCGGGAAAAAAGCGAGGAAAACAGCGGGAAAACGGCAGAGGAACGGGGGGGCACGAGGGGCACCAGGCACTCGGGGGTACAAAAAGTAAAGGGGAGCGCGATCACACGGGGGTTAACAGGCACTCAGGGGTACAGAAAGGCAAGAGGGGAGCGCGATCACACGGGGTCAGCAGACCCTCACTTGGGGATACAGAAATGCAAAAAAGGGTTAGACTGAGGCAGACACACAAGGGGACAGTCACAGAGCGAGCAAAACAGGAGGCAGCAGGCACAGAGGAGCAAGGTGGCGCCGCGAGGGCAGGGGAGCGACCTACCCTGAGGTTAAGGGTCGCTACCACTGCCTCGCAGCGGCCGCCATTTAAGGGGTAGCCGGGGGGGCGGAGACAGCTGGGAGGCGGGCGGAGGGTGGGTAAGGTGGCGAGAAAAAGAGCGGGAAAAACGGCGATTGGCCTCGGGAGGCGAGTGGGCCAAAAAGCGGAAAAAGTACCCAGGAGGGGTACAGAAGGCAGGAAAAAAGCGAGGAAAACAGCAGGAAAACGGCGGAGGGACGGGGGGGGCACGAGGGGCACCAGGCACTCGGGGTACAAAAAGTAAAGGGGAGCGTGATCACACGGGGGTTAACAGGCACTCAGGGGTACAGAAAGGCAAGAGGGGAGCGCGATCACACGGGGTCAGCAGGCCCTCACTTGGGGATACAGAAATGCAAAAAAGGGTTAGACTGAGGCAGACACACAAGGGGACAGTCACAGAGCGAGCAAAACAGGAGGCAGCAGGCACAGAGGAGCAAGGTGGCGCCGCGAGGGCAGGGGAGCGACCTACCCTGAGGTTAAGGGTCGCTACCACTGCCTCGCAGCGGCCGCCATTTAAGGGGTAGCCGGGGGGGCGGAGACAGCTGGGAGGCGGGCAGAGGGCGGGTAAGGTGGCGAGAAAAGGAGCGGGAAAAACGGCGATTGGCCTCGGGAGGTGAGCGGGCCAAAAAGCGGAAAAAGTACCCAGGAGGGGTACAGAAGGCGGGAAAAAAGCGAGGAAAACAGCGGGAAAACGGCGGAGGGACGGGGGGGCACGAGGGGCACCAGGCACTCGGGGGTACAAAAAGTAAAGGGGAGCGCGATCACACGGGGGTTAACAGGCACTCAGGGGTACAGAAAGGCAAGAGGGGAGCGCGATCACACGGGGTCAGCAGGCCCTCACTTGGGGATACAGAAATGCAAAAAAGGGTTAGACTGAGGCAGACACACAAGGGGACAGTCACAGAGCGAGCAAAACAGGAGGCAGCAGGCACAGAGGAGCAAGGTGGCGCCGCGAGGGCAGGGGAGCGACCTACCCTGAGGTTAAGGGTCGCTACCACTGCCTCGCAGCGGCCGCCATTTAAGGGGTAGCCAGGGGGGCGGAGACAGCTGGGAGGCGGGAGGAGGGCGGGTAAGGTGGCGAGAAAAAGAGCGGGAAAAACGGCGATTGGCCTCGGGAGGCGAGCGGGCCAAAAAGCGGAAAAAGTACCCAGGAGGGGTACAGAAGGCGGGAAAAAAGCGAGGAAAACAGCGGGGAAAACGGCGGAGGGACGGGGGGGCACGAGGGGCACCAGGCACTCGGGGGTACAAAAAGTAAAGGGGAGCGCGATCACACGGGGGTTAACAGGCACTCAGGGGTACAGAAAGGCAAGAGGGGAGCGCGATCACACGGGGTCAGCAGGCCCTCACTTGGGGATACAGAAATGCAAAAAAGGGTTAGACTGAGGCAGACACACAAGGGGACAGTCACAGAGCGAGCAAAACAGGAGGCAGCAGGCACAGAGGAGCAAGGTGGCGCCGCGAGGGCAGGGGAGCGACCTACCCTGATGTTAAGGGGTCGCTACCACTGCCTCGCAGCGGCCGCCATTTAAGGGGTAGCCGGGGGGGCGGAGACAGCTGGGAGGCGGGCGGAGGGCGGGTAAGGTGGCGAGAAAAAGAGCGGGAAAAACGGCGATTGGCCTCGGGAGGCGAGCGGGCCAAAAAGCGGAAAAAGTACCCAGGAGGTGTACAGAAGGCGGGAAAAAAGCGAGGAAAACAGCGGGAAAACGACAGGGGGGCGGGGGGGCACGAGGGGCACCAGGCACTCGGAGGTACAAAAAGTAAAGGGGAGCGCGATCACACGGGGGTTAACAGGCACTCAGGGGTACAGAAAGGCAAGAGGGGAGCGCGATCACACGGGGTCAGCAGGCCCTCACTTGGGGATACAGAAATGCAAAAAAGGGTTAGACTGAGGCAGACACACAAGTGGACAGTCACAGAGCGAGCAAAACAGGAGGTAGCAGGCACAGAGGAGCAAGGTGGCGCCGCGAGGGCAGGGGAGCGACCTACCCTGAGGTTAAGGGTCGCTACCACTGCCTCGCAGCGGCCGCCATTTAAGGGGTAGCCGGGGGGGCGGAGACAGCTGGGAGGCGGGCGGAGGGCGGGTAAGGTGGCGAGAAAAAGAGCGGGAAAAACGGCGATTGGCCTCGGAGGCGAGCGGGCCAAAAAGCGGAAAAAGTACCCAGGAGGGGTACAGAAGGCGGGAAAAAAGCGAGGAAAACAGCGGGAAAACGGCGGAGGGACGGGGGGGCACCAGGGGCACCAGGCACTCGGGGGTACAAAAAGTAAAGGGGAGCGCGATCACACGGGGGTTAACAGGCACTTAGGGGTACAGAAAGGCAAGAGGGGAGCGCGATCAAACGGGGTCAGTAGGCCCTCACTTGGGGATACAGGAATGCAAAAAAGGGTTAGACTGAGGCAGACACACAAGGGGACAGTCACAGAGCGAGCAAAACAGGAGGCAGCAGGCACAGAGGAGCAAGGTGGTGCCGCGAGGGCAGGGGAGCGACCTACCCTGAGGTTAAGGGTCGCTACCACTGCCTCGCAGCGGCCGCCATTTAAGGGGTAGCCGGGGGGGCGGAGACAGCTGGGAGGCGGGCGGAGGGCGGGTAAGGTGGCGAGAAAAAGAGCGGGAAAAACAGCGATTGGCCTCGGGAGGCGAGCGGGCCAAAAAGCGGAAAAAGTACCCAGGAGGGGTACAGAAGGCAGGAAAAAAGCAAGGAAAACAGCGGGAAAACGGCGGAGGGACGGGGGGGGCACGAGGGGCACCAGGCACTCAGGGGTACAAAAAGTAAAGGGGAGCGCGATCACACGGGGGTTAACAGGCACTCAGGGGTACAGAAAGGCAAGAGGGGAGCGCGATCACACGGGGTCAGCAGGCCCTCACTTGGGGATACAGAAATGCAAAAAAGGGTTAGACTGAGGCAGACACACAAGGGGACAGTCACAGAGCGAGCAAAACAGGAGGCAGCAGGCACAGAGGAGCAAGGTGGCGCCGCGAGGGCAGGGGAGCGACCTACCCTGAGGTTAAGGGTCGCTACCACTGCCTCGCAGCGGCCGCCATTTAAGGGGTAGCCGGGGGGGCGGAGACAGCTGGGAGGCGGGCGGAGGGCGGGTAAGGTGGCGAGAAAAAGAGCGGGAAAAACGGCGATTGGCCTCGGGAGGCGAGCGGGCCAAAAAGCGGAAAAAGTACCCAGGAGGGGTACAGAAGGCGGGAAAAAAGCGAGGAAAACAGCGGGAAAACGGCGGAGGGACGGGGGGGGCACGAGGGGCACCAGGCACTCGGGGTACAAAAAGTAAAGGGGAGCGCGATCACACGGGGGTTAACAGGCACTTAGGGGTACAGAAAGGCAAGAGGGGAGCGCGATCACACGGGGTCAGCAGGTCCTCACTTGGGGATACAGAAATGCAAAAAAGGGTTAGACTGAGGCAGACACACAAGGGGACAGTCACAGAGCGAGCAAAACAGTAGGCAGCAGGCACAGAGGAGCAAGGTGGCGCCGCGAGGGCAGGGGAGCGACCTACCCTGAGGTTGATTCCCTATTGACAGATGTTATATTTTTTAACCATGTGTGCAGACATGTCTGTGGTGATTTTACGACTGTGCTCTTTACAACACCATAACCCAGCAACCTAGCAAAGGGGCAAAGTAGGTTACAAAAAATCCATACTGCAACATAACATTCATCCTTCTTTCAGTCATGCTCTTTATTTCCTTTTGTTTTGTACAGCCCTATTGTGTTTCCAGGGCAAAGCTGCTCCCTCTGTTCAGACTTCACTACATTGAACAACTACAGCTAATTAATAATATATGACTGTGCTGCCAGAAAATTCCCCTTGTTAGTTATGGGTATTGTCTACAGTTTTCTAGCTGTTGGTTTGTGAATCATTGCTTTGGATAATAGCAGTACTTACAGTGAGCTTTGAGTCAGCTAATTGCTTTCCATAGGCTCGCTTCCTTGTCAATCTCATGTGATTGCTTGTTAGTCAATAGCTTTCCTAGCTTTACTTCCTCTTCTTGTGCATAGCATCTTTAACATCCCCTTGATTGAATGACTTGTATCTTCCCACTGCTTATACCCTGGGAGCTACTTTTTTTAAAATTAATACTGCACACAGAGTGCCTAAGTTTTCTTGTTCTATCGGCCTAGTGTTGCTCCCCGCCTCAAATCTGTGCACACTTATGTTCTCCATGTTGTTTTTCTCTGAGAATCCCCTGCCATCCCCTGCCTCCAGCTCTTCTGTTGCTTCCAACGCCCCTTACTTTCTGGCTTTTATCTGCTCTTTCTTTTTTCTTTTTTCTTTTATTTTATTGGACACACAGTGGTATATAATTTAATCACAGAAAAGACATCATGATCAATACATAAATCTCAAATATCAGTTATTAACATTTTTTATACACAGAGTAGGTAAATGTTCATGTGAATAGAGAGGGAAAATTCATTAGTAGCCTGGTTTTTCTATCAGTCCACTCTCAGGGCCCTGAAGCCATGAGCACAATGGTGCCCAAATTCTGGAACCTTTTTTCCTAGACACGGTGCCCTTTATACTATATAAACAGTATTCCAGATGATATGCAGATAAGAGCCGCGTAATCCATTGATTCCAAGACGGGGGTTCAGATTCCCACCAATCAGACACAACATATCCACGTAGTACAGACATTGCCAAGAACAAAAAGTATCTTGATTGGTTCTTACAGACAGACTCGTCAACCCCCAGCAGCACCAGCTGAGGTGTTAAATTAATATTATGTTTCAGAATTTTCTTCAAAAATTCTGATATTTAATTAATAAGCCTTGATAGTTTCCCGCAATTAATAAACATATGGCAAAGATCTGCCTCCGAGCTTCCACATCGCGAACAGGTGTTGCTCTCTCTTTTTCCCCAGCTGACAATCTTAGCCGGTGTATAATATAAATTATACAAAACCTTGTAATGCTGGGCTTGTGGGCCGGCCGACAATAAGACATTCTGAGCCATATCTATGGATTCCAAAACTGCAGACTCATTAGCGCCTACCCGCAATTCCCATTTCTTAACAAGCAGTGCCACATCATCCAGTACTGAGTCTAGAAGGAGCAGGTACAAGTTCCTAATAGTACAGCCTCTGGTTTTACTCACAGCCTCCATCACCTTGATCCTATCCCCACACGGGTTGTGTTTAAAGGTAGTTAATAAAAAATTCTCTGCTAAGACAAACTCTGCATTTAAATCCTAAAATGTCTTTATATGACCTCCCTTGAAAAAAAAGTCCCCCACTTTCTGAATCCCACGACTAGCCCATCTTGTACAATACCTATCTTTGAAAATCTCTGGAAACATAGGTGTGTTCCAGAGCGGTGTGTAGTAGCAAACGCGCCCCATGCCTATCTGCTCTTTCTTAATTTCATTTTTAAACCACCTCTTCAGCTTCACAGACCCGGCAGCTGCTCTTGCTTCTGGCCCCTGGTGCTTGTGACACGCCATTGGTTCATCCATTCTGGTGTTACTTCAATTTCCTTCCCTCCGCGTTCCTTATTTTCAGTGTATTTATTTTGTAAGGGCTCGGCAGCTGCTGTTTGCTTCCACTCAGCTCCTTTCACTTGGATGCGCTTGTACTCATATGTTTTAAATTTACCACTCTAAGATTACAATAGTTTATCCTGTAATGGTTAAGTTTAAAAACGTCCGTCGTGTCGTGACGCATATGTATGTACAAGCGTTGTGTAGCAGCATCTTTTTATTTTGTTTTTGTCGATGCTGTGCCGTAGCTTTGAGTATTAAATGCACATTACTCTACACTCTTTGAAGTATTTAATTCTCCTTTTTTCCTTTTTGCCAAAAGGGTGTTTAATTGGAAATTACTATCTGAGAACATTTAAAAAAAAAACTATTGTAATTCAAAAATCAAATCGATGCCAGTTCCATTTGGCGAATATACCTACTGGCCTACCAATAATGTTTTGTCACCGCTTCTCCATGTCTTGAGGTTTATGTGTTGTCACTATGTCATATTCATTGTAAATTTGTCGTACTTGTTTTCCAAATAAAGCACGAAAAATAGATGATGCCACGCATGCATCCCTGAAGGCCTCCAGTAGCAGTTCTTCTGAAATACTCAATACTGCCTCTAGATGGCTTCCGAACACTGTGTATTAACGTGCGGTAAGCGTGAAACATTGCTAGGAAAGGAGCATGTTTGCAAACTTGAGGAAGACATTTAAAAGCCACATCTTCACTTCGATGTTTTGGAGCCGCAAAGTCAGTACTAGATACATAATCAACATATGACGGACTTCAATACGTATTTCATGGACTGTCTTCCTTGAACGAATTCCGTGACTCTGCAGCATCGCCGTCTGCTCAGCAGGCGACCGTATTCTGTTGGGAAATACACTGATAACGGGGTCCATAGGACTAACGTAGGGCCTCAAAGCAGCTTGTATTGTTTGCACGCGAACTGCTTAGCAATCTCACTTCACAGGGAGTCAGACAACTTCCTGTCTCATTACTATGCATATAGGAGGCAGAAGTCCTTTTCCGACACCATGTGAAAGGGCTGTGAGTGCTGATATGAAGGTCTTCGATGGGCAGCGAACCCCATCTCTGCTGTGTAATTCACTGAATGCCAACACTATTTTAAAATCAATCCATTAACGTGGCAAGGCTGTTTAAAAGAAATAAAAAATAGTTCAGTTAATGAGAATGGGGGGGGGGGGGGGGGGAGGAAGGGAGCTGAATGTGTCCTCCCTAATGTTGGCAGACATCATTCACAAGTGTAAGATGTCTGTGTCCAAAGACCTTGCTGCCCAATGTTGAGTCCCCGTAACAGATCACTGATGCAAAGCATTGATACGTTGAATAACAAATCACACTGGTGAGGGAGACCTCCAATACAAGATCAATTTATTTGCGATGTGTTATGGGAAGGCTGCTGAACCTTTGTTCTGAGCCCAGCTGCAAAAGTAAATAAGAAAGCCTCCTCGCTTCCTGCAGGTTGCTGTCCGAAAATGAAACCAGGACAGGATTCCCCTGTTTTCCTGCACTTGTCTGTGAAAGAAAAGATCAGGGTGTTTTTAATTTAATGTAGTCTGTGGTCTCCAGCTCCAGGCGTGTGGACACAATATGTTTCAGACGCGCTTTGGATTCTATTCTACCCCGAATGTATGAATGGGCGTGGAGCCCAGCACAGGTGGCACACACTGTAGTCCGGCTACATTTCATGGTAACATTCGGGGGCTATGTAATTAGCTATCTTTCAGTTTCGGGTGAGGAATAAATAAGACAATCTTCATTCTGTAGTGGACATTTTCAATTTCTTTCATTCTTAAGGGAGATGGAAGTGTACTTGCCGACATCCCACCCTTATATTAACAGCTCACCAGAAGACTACTTATCCTTTGGAGAGCTTTGGCGTGCAAGAGAGTTCTTTGTCCTGAAAAAATGCAGCATCATTCAGTAGACAATAGCTACTTCTGTTCCACAGAGTGAGTCAGTTTCAAAGAGGGGTAATTGCATGCTTCGCTTATATATAGTCTAATAAATGTAGCTTACTGAAAAGTATATTAGAGTTCATCTCCTTAAATCGCAAATTCTTTGCTACAGAAAAAAAATAGGTCAGTTCTCACTTACATGATAATCCTTTGAAATTTTAAAATGAGTGGGAAAATGAAGAGGTTATCCACGATCAAGCAGCTGGGGAGGGGCCCTACTAGGTGCAACCAGAGATCGCTCCTTTTGATGAATGTGTGACTATAAGGGGAATCACTCCTTCCCCCAGACCATGGGCCACCTGCCCTTACTGAGAAGGGCCTCCTAATTTTGAGTTAATACTCAGATAGGCCTGGAGTGTGTTATGTATGAGTCTTTCACCGTTTATGTAGGGGAGGCATTCTCTACACACTATGTCTAGAAGGGATCCTAGGCCCTGACGAACGCCCCAGACCTGTAAAGTCTAGATTTGTGGGCAGAAACATGTTGGCCAGTAGGATTGGAGTGATATTATGAGTCATTATACTCAATAGTGTCCCGACTTTGATTTTATTTTACCAACAGACACTATTATTAAAAGGTGTGAGCCACACTGGTGATCTGCTAGGTAATTTTATTCATATAACTGGATCCCTATATTAGCCAGAGAAATATCAGTTCAGCACTCCCTCAGGGTTCATTTAATCATGAGGTTTATCCCGCCCAGGTGGTACTACCCTACCTGGGCGGGGATAGGTGGCCAAATGATGAAGCATGACACTATAATGTGTGTGAGACCACCTATGCTGTAAGGAGGAACCCCTTTAATAGGTCCCCAACACACGGCTATCACAAGCATCATGTATTTCTGATTAGATCACGGAAAAGAGTGATCTCATCAACAGTTGAACAGGCCCTGCTGGTCCGTTCACTGGATCCCCCATACCTTTTGCATGGCTTTTGATTCTGGGAGGTAGTATGGGGGCTATAACCTTCCTCGTCTCTCCCTATGTGTAACCCAAGGATATCAAGGATCCACTGCACATGAAGCCACATGCTGCGTTTCTGTAGTTCTCATTGGTAGCTTACCGGGGAAAATAACTTGTTTGTTCCAACCTTCTTTTTGGGCCATTAAAGAGGGGGGGCAGCAGAGAAAGCCCCCACTCTTTTATAGGCTCATGCTGCCACTGGTAAAACTATTTACATATCACAAATACATGCCCTGAATGCTTTTCGATGTCTTCATGATGAGGCAGGTAATGTAAGCTGCCAGTAGGAGGCATCATATGCTGTAGATGCCTCCAACAGGCCCCCAAGGCATTTTTATTTTGCTCAAGGTGTCCTTACTACCAGACTACCTCAACAAGACGCTTAAGACTGGTGCAAGAAAAAAGCTTCTAGCAGGCTACTTTCTGGTTTCCTCCTGCCTCTTCTGTTATTTCTTCTTTCAATTATGATGTGGATGTATAGATTTATATGAACGAAAGCTAAATTACCATGACTGCCACTTATTATGTTTCCTGTATCTACTAAACCATGTTATCATGTACCCATCATGTTGCGCATGAGTTGCGTTCCAGTGGAGGCATCACCTGTGTGATATGTGTATGTTCAATAGTCAGGGCCAGACCTGGCACTTTTGTCAAACCAGCCCCTGGGTGGTCGTGGAGGTATTTGTGAGGGGGGGTGCAAGTGCAAAGCACTACTGCTTTTGATATTGGGGGCTGCTTTTGCAGCACTGCTGCAAAACTGGCCCCTAGTAACAAAACCGGCCCCCACCACTGGAAAAAATGGCCCCCACCCTTCCAGCCTCCTGGGGAAACGCTCGATGCTCACTATGGCCAGTCCGGCCCTGTCAATAGTGTGTCCATGGTGGGCATGACAACGACATGGAACTATGCAAAGATTCTTTTGATTAGAGTCTCAACAAAATATGTGTTTAGTAAGTACCACGGAGATATGAAATTTGGGGTAAAATACATTGCCTGTCCCCCCTTTATGTATTTCCAAATGAAAAACAAATGCGGTCTCTTAAAAAAAGTTTAAGTATGCAAAGACACAAATGGTGCCATGCTGTTCCTTTTAGGCACTATCCACGTGCTTGTAGCCAAGCACAGGAAGTCACAAATTGTAATCTGCCTCATTAATATTTATATTGCTGGTCATTCTACAACCTCTTGTGACTGGAGATTTTGTGACATGAGCTTTTAGTACATAAGTGCATCACAAATTCAGAGTCAGGCTGCAAAAAGTTGGTGCACAGTTTGCAACCAGTTTTTGTGACCTGTCTCTTGAAACACTGACTAAAGGTCCTTTTACTAAAGAACATCTGAGACAGTGGACTTAGATAAATCCTAGCCTTGGGACTTCCCCATCTGTTTTGGGGCCTTGCCTACAAGGGATCCTGTTCCATTGGATCCATTGATGGCTGGTCTGAAGCAGCACACAGCAAGTTTTCTATTGGGGTATCAAGGTCATCCTCTGTCTGGGGTCACTCTCTTTGAATCACCGACCTGCCTACCCACTGTCAGTCTGCGTATCATCATCAGTGTTCTGATCTGTAAGAGCCTCTTTCAGTGCACATTTTCCAAGTGTGCAGTACCTTTTACAGATGAGTTGCGTTTGTCAATTTCCAGGCTATCCTGAACCCCTCAATGAGATTTCATGTTCTGCAATTGATTGCGGTCCAGGTGGTGCCAATGCCTGTGTCCCCTTATGACCCACACCTTCAGCCGATAATATCACAAACACCTCATTCAGGGCAGCACCATGAGCTTTAACCTACTCTGGCACAGCACCATGGGCTTTATCCTACTCTGGCACTTTATATTTTTGCACGATCTAGTTATGTTTCAGTTGAATGTTCATTTCACTTTTGTGGCAATACTGAGCTTGACAGCATGTCCTAGGTTTGGGGTTACCGTACATGGGGAGAACTAGGGGAATATCAGAGATGTCATGTTGGGTTCCATGGAGCATGGACAATGAAGCATGGTGGAATGTTAAACTCACAAAGACAATGACTGTATTAAGCTTCATTTCTGAACCAAGATACACATTGGTAGGCATGCATTAGCCATTATCGAGGGTCTGCCATGTTAACTCATACAGCAATTGAGTCTGACGCAGCTAGCGTAATTGTGCAGGGTTGGTAAGGTCATGGCTGTTTTGAGTAAGGTAGTGCAGGACCTACTTGTACGCAGATTCCTTTTCCACACTTTTATTTTGACTGGACTTACAAGGTACTGGATGGTTGCCATGTTGCTGGAGGACTTGTCTGCAGGCAGAAGTGGTGAGTATGTGTTAATGACAATTTCACCTCACACCAGAGTTGAATCATACAGCTGGTCAAAGTGTAATGTGAATTAGAATCTCTGTGGACACAGCAGAGTTCTCATCAGTCACAATACAAAAGCTTTTTAACTTAATTGGATGTTCCATCAGATAAACATCCCAAATGGATGCATGTCACCAAGTAGAAATTTGTGTTTAGACTAGATTTCATACTATAACAATGTCGCCCATACACACTTGACACTCAGGAACACTTTGTTGTTAGCTTCTGTTCTCACCAGGTTGATGGGCCTTCCGTTACATGTGCCCATTTGACATGGCAAATGTGCATTCCATGGTCATATGCGCATCATCTTGGTTCTACCACGGGCAGGGATGAGCTAGTTTTAACCACACCATAAAATGTAGGATTGGGAGGTATTTAGGGTGACTGAAAAGCCTCCTGTTGTTGAACTGCCTGGTGAAATAGAATAGGTGGTGAAGAATGCTTTGGGCTTCCCTGTCCTACTTTGCTCTGCAACAGATCCTGGGCCTGATTGCGATCTTGGAGGATGGGGTTACTCCATCATAAACATGATGAATATCCTGCGCGTCAAATTGCAATTACATTAACCTGATAGGTGCGGGCGTCGGCCACTGGCCGACGCCCACACACCCTCCCTGGTGCGGGTCACGACCAGTGGCCGACACCAGGAAGGGTATCAATAAATCCTCGGGTGCGTCGCACCCGAGGATTTATTATTTTTTTTAAACCCCCCCCCGGGAGACACGGAAGCTTCCGTGTCTCCCCCCGCCCCCCCACCCGCCCCTTTGTGACGTCAGCGCGCCTCGCGGCGCGCTGCCGTTGCAAAGGTGTTTTCCCCATCAAAGCAGGAAGCAGCCTTGCGGCCGCTTCCTGCTTTGATGGGGAAAACGGCCTTTCTCACGTTCGGGAAGGCCTCGTAAGAAAGGGGAGTGTCTCCCCTTTCTTACGAGGCCTTCCTGAAAGTGTTTCCTGGCCCCCCGGTCGCAGCTGTGCTGCGATCGGGGGCCAGGAAACACTTTCAGGTTTCCTGGCCCCCCGATCGCAGCACAGCTGCGATCGGGGGGCCAGGAAACACTTTGAAAAGGCCTCGTAAGAAAGGGGAGACTCTCCCCTTTCTTACGAGGCCTTCTCAAAGTGTTTCTGGCCCCCGATCGCAGCTGTGCTGCGATCGGGGGCCAGAAACAGTTTGAGAAGGCCTCGTAAGAAAGGGGGAGAGTCTCCCCTTTCTTACGAGGCCTTCTCAAAGTGTTTCCTGGCCCCCGATCGCAGCACAGCTGCGATCGGGGGCCAGGAAACACCACTAGACGCCAGGGATTTCACTTTGGGGGGGCGGCCCCCTCGGAAAACGGGCCGCCCCCCACCCCGGGGGCATAATTAATAAAAAAAAAAAAAGGTAGGTGCCCCCTGGGGGGGGGGGGGGGGGGGCGCGATCGCGCCCCCCTCCCCCCAGGGGATTGTTTTTTTTTTTTTTTTTAAATAATGAAAAAAAAAAAAAAAATGACAGGGGGTCGCCCGTCGGCAGGGTGACCCCCTGTGGGGGCATTTTTTTTTTTAGATGTTGTAGGGTTTCCCTGGGGGCCATTTTGGCCCCCAAGGAAACTATACAACAACTAAAAAAAATAGATCTATATATAGATCTATATTTATATATCTATGTAGATAGATATATCTATGTACATGGATATATCTATAGATATATCTATGTACATAGATATATATATATATATATATAGAGGTAGATCTATATATACCAAAGAGATTTATAAAGTGTGCTACTCACCTGTGAGGGTCTCAAGGCGCTTGGGGGGGGGCGGGGGGAGGGAAAGGGGCTGGGAGGTTCACTGTTCGAAAAGCCAGGTTTTGAGGCCCTTCCTGAAAAGAAGTAGGTTTTGGGTCTTGCGAAGGTGGGTTGTGAGGGCGTTCCAGGTTTTGGGTGCAAGGTAGGAGAAGGATCTGCCCCCGGTGGTGGTGTGTTTGATGCGGGGGACAGAGGCGAGAGAGAGGTCAGCTGAGCAGACGTTTTGTGTGGGGGTGTGGAAGGTGACTCTCGTTGAGGTAGGCAGGGCCTGTGTTGTGGAGTGATTTGTGTGCGAGGATGAGGATCTTGAAGGTGATCCTTTTGTCAATGGGGAGCCAGTGGAGGGATTTGAGGTGTGGAGAGATGTGTTCGTGTCGGCGGAGGTCGAGGATGAGTCGTGCTGCTGAGTTCTAGATGCGTGTAGTTTGCGCTTGAGTTTTAGAGTGGTGCCGGCGTAGAGGGCGTTTCCGTAATCAAGCCTGCTGCTGTGTGCGTGAGTGACAGTTTTTCTGGTCTCTGTGGGGATCCATTTGAATGTTTTTCAGTATACGGAGTGTGTTGAAGCATGAGGAGGTGAGAGCGTTGATTTGTTGGGTCATCGAGAGGGAGGAGTCTAGGATGATGCTGAGGTTGCGTGCGTGGTTGGCGGGGGTGGGTGCAGGGCCTAGCGTGGTGGGCCACCATGAGGGGTCCCAGGTGTTTTTGTGTGGGCCAAAGAGGATTATTTCGGTTTTGCTTGAGTTGAGTTTCAGGTGATTGGCTGTCATATATATATCACTTTTGTCAATATGTGTGTGGTTTCCCTGGGGGGAAAAGGGTCCGACTTGTCTAGTGGCAGTTTTAGTGCCATAAAGAAGCGCAGAAGGTTTATATGCCTACTGCAAAGAGCAAATCTGTATTTTATGTAAATAGCTGAGTACATTAGCAAAGTCTATGGAGAGATGAAGGGCACTTTTGCTGGGTGGTAATGAGGGAATCCGAGGAGGAGGGAGTGGGAGCACCAATAATGATTGTTGGACTGGGCGCAGGAGGTGCTAAAGACTGTGACGAATGGTATGTGACAAGGTGTTTTTTGAGTGTCTTGAAAGTACGTGCTGATTGAGGGAAGAAGCGCAGGTAAGGTGGCCTCTACTGTTGCACGTATCTCACACACCATCGATTTTGTGACTGTCTACGTAGGCTAGTGTTTTAGAGCAACAGTTTAGCCAATAGCAGAGATGGCATCTTGATGGATGACTGCTGCCTACACTCGGGTTATAGAGGACCGCTCTGACATAGGATCAGAGACTGAGACATCAGATACTGAGACAGCATCTGAGGGATAGGACAATGGCGCAGACTCTGGGAGTGATTTTTCAGTCAGAGGAGTCCCATTCGATAACTCCTCTTCCAGTACATTATGAGGGAGGTGATGAGGACAGTCCTGCTGTCCCTTCGCAAGCTGTTTGTGCAACTGGGTAATAGTGGGTTAGGTCAACCCAGAGAGCAGGTGAATGTGGCGGCAAGCAGAGAGAGAGTGCTCTCTTGGGAGCTCCCCAATTTAGTTCAGCCCCAAATTCCACCACCCAAATCATATTGTGGAGACATCAAAATTATCCATGGCAAAACAAACTGGTTTTGTAAGGCAGGCACCTGTGTTTTTGGTCCTGGATTCGGCGGCCATATAGAGAAACACACTAAACCCAAACATTTCTGGAAACTAGACATTCGGGGGAGTCCACAGAGGTGTGACTTGTGTGGCTTCCCCAAAGTTTTCTTACCCAGAATACCCTGCAAAGCTGAAATGTTGAAAAAAAACTAAATGTTTCTCGCATTTCTGTCACACAAACTACAGGAATATGCTGGGATCCACAATATTCCTACCACCCAGTGACTCCTCACCTGTCCTGATAAAAACACTACCCCACTTGAGTGCCTACACCTAGTGTCTGTGTCAGGAATGGATCACCCCAGGGTCAACAGCTGCCTCACGTAAGGACCAACATTGACCGTTGTGTGATCTATTCCTGTCGCAGGCACCAGGCCTAACCACACAAGTGAGGTATCATTTTTATCGGGAGGCTTGGGGGAACGCTGGGTGGAAGGAAATTTGTGGCTCCTCTCAGATTCCAGAACTTTCTGTCACCGAAATGTGAGGAAAACTTGTTTTTTTAGCCACTTTTTGAGGTTTGCAAAGGATTCTGGGTAACAGAACCTGGTCCGAGCCCCGCAAGTCACCCCTCCTTGGATTCCCCTAGGTCTCTAGTTTTCAGAAATGCACAGGTTTGGTAGGTTTCCCTAGGTGCCGGCTGAGCTAGAGGCCAAAATCTACAGGTAGGCACTTTGCAAAAAACAGCTCTGTTTTCTGTGATGTGTCCACGTTGTGTTTTGGGGCATTTCCTGTCGCGGGCGCTAGGCCTACCCACACAAGTGAGGTATCATTTTTATCGGGAGACTTGGGGGGACGCTGGGTGGAAGGAAATTTGAGGCTCCTCTCCGATTCCAGAACTTTCTGTCACCGAAATGTGAGGAAAACTTGTTTTTTTAGCCACTTTTTGAGGTTTGCAAAGGATTCTGGGTAACAGAACCTGGTCAGAGCCCCGCGAGTCACCCCATCTTGGATTCCCCTAGGTCTCTAGTTTTCAAAAATGTACAGGTTTGGTAGGTTTCCCTAGGTGCCGGCTGAGCTAGAGGCCAAAATCTACAGGTAGGCACTTTGCAAAAAACAGCTCTGTTTTCTGTGATGTGTCCACGTTGTGTTTTGGGGCATTTCCTGTCGCGGGCGCTAGGCCTACCCACACAAGTGAGGTATCATTTTTATCGGGAGACTTGGGGGGACGCTGGGTGGAAGGAAATTTGAGGCTCCTCTCCGATTCCAGAACTTTCTGTCACCGAAATGTGAGGAAAACTTGTTTTTTTAGCCACTTTTTGAGGTTTGCAAAGGATTCTGGGTAACAGAACCTGGTCAGAGCCCCGCGAGTCACCCCATCTTGGATTCCCCTAGGTCTCTAGTTTTCAAAAATGTACAGGTTTGGTAGGTTTCCCTAGGTGCCGGCTGAGCTAGAGGCCAAAATCTACAGGTAGGCACTTTGCAAAAAACAGCTCTGTTTTCTGTGATGTGTCCACGTTGTGTTTTGGGGCATTTCCTGTTGCGGGCTCTAGGCCTATCCACACAAGTGAGGTATCATTTTTATCGGGAGACTTGGGGGGACGCTGGGTGGAAGGAAATTTGAGGCTCCTCTCCGATTCCAGAACTTTCTGTCACCGAAATGTGAGGAAAACTTGTTTTTTTAGCCACTTTTTGAGGTTTGCAAAGGATTCTGGGTAACAGAACCTGGTCAGAGCCCCGCGAGTCCCCCCATCTTGGATTCCCCTAGGTCTCTAGTTTTCAAAAATGTACAGGTTTGGTAGGTTTCCCTAGGTGCCGGCTGAGCTAGAGGCCAAAATCTACAGGTAGGCACTTTGCAAAAAACAGCTCTGTTTTCTGTGATGTGTCCACGTTGTGTTTTGGGGCATTTCCTGTTGCGGGCGCTAGGCCTACCCACACAAGTGAGGTATCATTTTTATCGGGAGACTTGGGGGGACGCTGGGTGGAAGGAAATTTGAGGCTCCTCTCCGATTCCAGAACTTTCTGTCACCGAAATGTGAGGAAAACTTGTTTTTTTTAGCCACTTTTTGAGGTTTGCAAAGGATTCTGGGTAACAGAACCTGGTCAGAGCCCCGCGAGTCACCCCATCTTGGATTCCCCTAGGTCTCTAGTTTTCAAAAATGTACAGGTTTGGTAGGTTTCCCTAGGTGCCGGCTGAGCTAGAGGCCAAAATCTACAGGTAGGCACTTTGCAAAAAACAGCTCTGTTTTCTGTGATGTGTCCACGTTGTGTTTTGGGGCATTTCCTGTCGCGGGCGCTAGGCCTACCCACACAAGTGAGGTATCATTTTTATCGGGAGACTTGGGGGGACGCTGGGTGGAAGGAAATTTGAGGCTCCTCTCAGATTCCAGAACTTTCTGTCACCGAAATGTGAGGAAAACTTGTTTTTTTAGCCACTTTTTGAGGTTTGCAAAGGATTCTGGGTAACAGAACCTGGTCAGAGCCCCGCGAGTCACCCCATCTTGGATTCCCCTAGGTCTCTAGTTTTCAAAAATGTACAGGTTTGGTAGGTTTCCCTAGGTGCCGGCTGAGCTAGAGGCCAAAATCTACAGGTAGGCACTTTGCAAAAAACAGCTCTGTTTTCTGTGATGTGTCCACGTTGTGTTTTGGGGCATTTCCTGTCGCGGGCGCTAGGCCTACCCACACAAGTGAGGTATCATTTTTATCGGGAGACTTTGGGGGACGCTGGGTGGAAGGAAATTTGAGGCTCCTCTCAGATTCCAGAACTTTCTGTCACCGAAATGTGAGGAAAACTTGTTTTTTTAGCCACTTTTTGAGGTTTGCAAAGGATTCTGGGTAACAGAACCTGGTCAGAGCCCCGCGAGTCACCCCATCTTGGATTCCCCTAGGTCTCTAGTTTTCAAAAATGTACAGGTTTGGTAGGTTTCCCTATGTGCCGGCTGAGCTAGAGGCCATAATCCCACTTTGCAAAAAAACAGCTCTGTATTTTGTGAAAAAATGGGATGTGTCCACGTTGTGTTTTGGGGCATTTCCTGTCGCGGGCGCTAGGCCTACCCACACAAGTGAGGTATCATTTTTTTCGGGAGACTTGGGGGAACATAGAATAGCAAAACAAGTGTTATTGCCCCTTATCTTTCTCTACATTTTTTCCTTCCAAATATAAGAGAGTGTGTAAAAAAGACGTCTATTTGAGAAATGCCCTGCAATTCACATGCTAGTATGGGCACCTCGGAATTCAAAGATGTGCAAATAACCACTGCTCCTCAAAACCTTATCTTGATCCCATTTTGGAAATGCAAAGGTTTTCTTGATACCTCTTTTTCACTCCTCATATTTCAGCAAATGAATTGCTGTATACCCAGTATAGAATGAAAACCAACTGCAGGGTGCACCTCATTTATTGGCTCTGGGTACCTAGGGTTCTTGATGAACCTATAAGCCCTTTATATCCCCGCAACCAGAAGAGTCCAGCAGACAAAACGGTATATTGCTTTCAGAAATCTGACATCGCAGGAAAAAGTTACAGAGTAAAACATAAAGAAAAATGGCTGTTGTTTTCAGCTCAATTTCAATATTTTTTTATTTCAGCTGTTATTTTCTGTAGGAAAACCTTGTAGGATCTACACAAATGACCCCTTGCTGAATTCAGAATTTTGTCTAGTTTTCAGAAATGTTTAGCTTTCCGGGATCCAGCATTGGTTTCACACCCATTCCTGTCACTAACTGGAAGGAGGTTGAAAGCACCAAAAATAGTAAAAATGGGGTATGTCCCAGTAAAATGCCAAATTTGTGTTGGAAAATGTGGTTTTCTGATTCAAGTCTGCCCGTTCCTGAAAGGTGGGGAGATAGTGATTTCAGCACCAGAAACCTTTTGTTGATGGCATTTTCAGGGAAAAAACCACAAGCCTTCTTCGGCGGCCCTTTTTTCCCATTTGTTTGGAAAAAACTAAATTTTCACTGTATTTTGGCTATTTTCTTGGTCTCCTCCAGGGTAAACCACAAACTCTGGGTACCATTAGAATCCCTAGGATGTTGGAAAAAAAGGACGCAAATTTGGCGTGGTTAGCTTATGTGGACAAAAAGTTATGAAGCCCTAAGCGCGAACTACCCCAAATAGCCAAAAAAGGGCTCAGCACTGGGGGGGAAAAGGCCCAGCAGCTAAGGGGTTAAAACCTATGGAACTTGTAATATGGTGGAGAGAATATCTGTCATGTTTGTGGTGGAGTATTTCACCCACCAAGATCGTAATCAGGCCCTCTGTCCCTGCCCACGCCACAAATACAATACGTATAATGGCAGTGCCATGCACCAGTAGACCACGGCGAACCAGGTTGTGAAGAAGATCTACCTGATACCTTGTGCTTTGTAATGTCCACTGCCTGCAGACTAATAGCTTAATAAGTATGAGGTTCCCAGGTTAGGAAGCCCTCAGATCAAGTTAGGAAAACAAGGCACTCCATGGGGAAAATAACAGGGAATACTTCTGACACACTTTGTCAGCAACAATTACTGGAAAATGAATGGACTGCAAACAAATCATAATTAATGGTCAAGCCTTAAGAGGTATTGCTCCAAAGGAGCCATCTTTAACTCTATGGCAATGCATCTGGCTCTGTGCCTGTACATAACTAGTGGTCTACAGAAGTGATTCTGACTGTAGAAAGATGTATGTGTAGGGTAATTGAATGCCCTGGCCAGAAGGCCCCGGGATATTAGGTTCCAGCAGATTAGATATGTCTGACCAGACAACTAATAACATGTCCTACTCACGTAGCCTTGTCTGTTTCTGTTCCATTTTCAGTGATTGATTACTTCTTGTTACTTTCTTTTGTAAAGCTTCTTCTACAAATAATCTATCTCATCAATACAGCCAGTTTAACCCACCCTAAAGAGCAATAATCCTCAATGCACCCAGGGGCAGAGAGCAATTTTAGAAATTAGATATATTGTATTGTATTGTATTGTATTGTATTGTAATCGTATTTATATAGCGCTTACTACCCCTGACGAGGCGTCGAAGCGCTTTTCGATGAGTAGCACGCTACTCCGGTACCCAACAAGAATTAGTGATGGATTAGTATAATTTAATAAGTAATTTAGTATTATTATGAGTTAATTTGAGTTGCGGATATGAGAGTTTGTTAGTTAGATTGACTGGAGTAATGGAGGGGTGGAGGAGGAAAGAAATCCAGAAGTGTTAATTGGGAGTTTATCCTTCATTTGCTCAATCCAAAGGCTTGAGATGAATAAAAGGGGGGCGGAGGGGAAAGAGGATGTGGAAGGGTTAGGGAGAGCATAGTAGCAGGGTGAGATGAATGCAGGAGAATTTAGTAGGGTTGTGTGGGAGGTCACAGAGGTAGAGTGAGGTTTGGTGAGTTAGATGTGGGGGTGGAGGGATGAGCTTAGGCAGAGATATTTAGGAGATGGAAGTGGTCGAAGGGATTTGGGATGAGTCCGAGTGAGAATGGAGGATAGTTTGATAGAGACATGACATAAGAGCGATGAGTAGATAAGTGTGATAAAAAGAGAGCAGAAATTCATAGAAACATGCCAGGCACAGAAACAACATATACACATATATATATATATTTATACACACACACACACACATGACTATACACACACATCTGCACATACAATACATAATTAGAAACATGGGTAAAAAATACTTAGTCGTCCATCCATCATCCTGGTAAAAAGGCGGGAACTCCCCCACCTACCTCGAGGGTGGGCGGGGCGTGGCCCAGCGGGCGGAGCCCACAGGTGCTCCACAAAGGGAGAAACCCTCCACTCTGTGTCTCCAGCAGAGGAAGACAGAAACCGCGCGTCCCAGTCAGACACAGACCACGCTCCAGCACATCATCAGCTCACCTCCAGGAAGGATTCCAGATCCCCTCCGCCATGGGATCTCTGAGCGCACAGCCCCGCCCCGCCCCATCCCTGCTAAGCCCAAGAGCCAGGGTGGGCCGTCCTTTCCAGAAGGTGAGCTTCAAACCGCGGCATCTGCCGCGTCCACATTGTACACTAGGGTACGTGATGGGCCACGGGGGCAAAACGTCTTCAGCAACCTTGTGTGCCCCCGGCAATGTCATTGCCACTAGTGCGTCCCCGAGGAGATGTCCTCGCGCCCCTGCGCATCAACGACGCACCACGCGAGTCGGCGGCAAACGCAGTGGGGTCGCCTTGGAAAGCTGTCCATCATTCTGGCAAGAGGTGGGAATTCCCCTACCTATTTCGAGGGTTGACGGGGCGTGGCTCAGCGGGCGGAGCTTACAGGTGCTTCATAAAGGGGGAACCTTCTACTCTGTGTCTCCAGGAGAGGAAGATAGAAACCGCGCGTCACAGTCAGATACAGATTACGCTCCAGTACATCATCAGTTCACCTCCAGGAAGGATTCTGGATCTTCCTCTGCTATGGGATCTCTGAGCGCACAGCCTTGCTTTATCTTTGCCAAGCCCGAGAGTTAGGGTGGCTTGTCCTTTCCAGAAGCTGAGCTTCGACTGCGGCACCTGCTACGTTTATATTGGTAATTGCTTCCTTTGAGGTTTAGTTTCTGTAAAATGAGCATTGTGGCCTACACAACCGGAGTATTTTCTACGAGTATGTCAGTAAGCGTTACCTAGCATGTTTTATATACCCTGTTTATATTGTACAATAGGGGTACGTGATGGGCCACGGGGTAAACGTCTCCAGCAACCTTGTGTGCCTTTGGCAATGTTATTGTTACTAGTGCGTCTTTGTGGAGATGTCCTCGTGCTTCTGCGCATCAACAACACACCACCGGAATCGGCGGTAAAACGCAGTGGGGTCGTTTTGGAAAGCTGTCCGTCATCCTGGCAAGAGGCGGGAATTCCCTACCTACTTCGAGGGTGGACGGGGCGTGGCTCAGCGGGCGGAGCTTACAGGTGCTTCATAAAGGGAGAACCTTCTACTCTGTGCCTCCAGGAGAGGAAGATAGAAACCGCGCGTCACAGTTAGATACAGATTACGCTCTAGTACATCATCAGTTCACCTCCAGGAAGGATTCTGGATCTTTTTTTGCTATGGGATCTCTGAGCGCACAGCCTTGCTTTATCTTTGCCAAGCCCGAGAGTTAGGGTGGCTTGTCCTTTCCAGAAGCTGAACTTCAACTGGGGCACCTGCTACGTTTATATTGGTAAGTGTTTCCTGTTGAGGTTTAGTTTCTGTAAAAATGAGCATCGTGACCGAACCAACCGGAGTATTTTCTACGAGTATGTCAGTAAGCGTTACCTAGCATGTTTTTATATGCCCCGTTTATATTGTACACTAGGGGTACCTGACGGGCCACGGGGTAAACGTCTCCAGCAACCTTGTGTGCCTTTGGCAATGTTATTGTTACTAGTGTGTCTCTGTGGAGATGTCCTCGTGCTTCTGTGCATCAACAACGCACCACCGGAATCGGCGGTAAAACGCAGTGGGGTCGTTTTGGAAAGCTGTCCGTCATCCTGGTAAAAAGCGGGAATTCCTTTACCTACATTCGAGGGTGGACGGGGCGTGGCTCAGCGGGCGGAGCTTACAGGTGCTTCATAAAGGGAGACCTTCTACTCTGTGTCTCCAGGAGAGGAAGATAGAAACCGCGCGTCACAGTCAGATACAGATTACGCTCTAGTACATCATCAGTTCACCTCCAGGAAGGATTCTGGATCTTTTTTTGCTATGGGATCTCTGAGCGCACAGCCTTGCTTTATCTTTGCCAAGCCCGAGAGTTAGGGTGGCTTGTCCTTTCCAGAAGCTGAGCTTCAACTGGGGCACCTGCTACGTTTATATTGGTAAGTGTTTCCTGTTGAGGTTTAGTTTCTGTAAAAATGAGCATCGTGACCGAACCAACCGGAGTATTTTCTACGAGTATGTCAGTAAGCGTTACCTAGCATGTTTTATACGCCCCGTTTATATTGTACACTAGGGGTACCTGATGGGCCACGGGGTAAACGTCTCCAGCAACCTTGTGTGCCTTTGGCAATGTTATTGTTACTAGTGTGTCTCTGTGGGGATGTCCTCGTGCTTCTGTGCATCAACAACGCACCACCGGAATCGGCGGTAAACGCAGTGGGGTCGTTTTGGAAAGCTGTCCGTCATCCTGGTAAAAAGCGGGAATTCCTTTACCTACATTCGAGGGTGGACGGGGCGTGGCTCAGCGGGCGGAGCTTACAGGTGCTTCATAAAGGGAGAACCTTCTACTCTGTGTCTCCAGGAGAGGAAGATAGAACCCGCGCGTCACAGTCAGATACAGATTACGCTCTAGTACATCATCAGTTCACCTCCAGGAAGTATTCTGGATCTTTTTTTGCTATGGGATCTCTGAGCGCACAGCCTTGCTTTATCTTTGCCAAGCCCGAGAGTTAGGGTGGCTTGTCCTTTCCAGAAGCTGAGCTTCAACTGGGGCACCTGCTACGTTTATATTGGTAAGTGTTTCCTGTTGAGGTTTAGTTTCTGTAAAAATGAGCATCGTGACCGAACCAACCGGAGTATTTTCTACGAGTATGTCAGTAAGCGTTACCTAGCATGTTTTATACGCCCCGTTTATATTGTACACTAGGGGTACCTGACGGGCCACGGGGTAAACGTCTCCAGCAACCTTGTGTGCCTTTGGCAATGTTATTGTTACTAGTGTGTCTCTGTGGAGATGTCCTCGTGCTTCTGTGCATCAACAACGCACCACCGGAATCGGCGGTAAACGCAGTGGGGTCGTTTTGGAAAGCTGTCCGTCATCCTGGTAAAAAGCGGGAATTCCTTTACCTACATACGAGGGTGGACGGGGCGTGGCTCAGCGGGCGGAGCTTACAGGTGCTTCATAAAGGGAGACCTTCTACTCTGTGTCTCCAGGAGAGGAAGATAGAACCCGTGCGTCACAGTCAGATACAGATTACGCTCTAGTACATCATCAGTTCACCTCCAGGAAGGATTCTGGATCTTTTTTTGCTATGGGATCTCTGAGCGCACAGCCTTGCTTTATCTTTGCCAAGCCCGAGAGTTAGGGTGGCTTGTCCTTTCCAGAAGCTGAGCTTCAACTGGGGCACCTGCTACGTTTATATTGGTAAGTGTTTCCTGTTGAGGTTTAGTTTCTGTAAAAATGAGCATCGTGACCGAACCAACCGGAGTATTTTCTACGAGTATGTCAGTAAGCGTTACCTAGCATGTTTTATACGCCCCGTTTATATTGTACACTAGGGGTACCTGATGGGCCACGGGGTAAACGTCTCCAGCAACCTTGTGTGCCATTGGCAATGTTATTGTTACTAGTGTGTCTCTGTGGAGATGTCCTCGTGCTTCTGTGCATCAACAACGCACCACCGGAATCGGCGGTAAACGCAGTGGGGTTGTTTTGGAAAGCTGTCCGTCATCCTGGTAAAAGGCGGGAATTCCTTTATCTACTTCGAGGGTGGACGGGGCGTGGCTCAGCGGGCGGAGCTTACAGGTGCTTCATAAAGGGAGACCTTCTACTCTGTGTCTCCAGGAGAGGAAGATAGAACCCGCGCGTCACAGTCAGATACAGATTACGCTCTAGTACATCATCAGTTCACCTCCAGGAAGGATTCTGGATCTTTTTTTTGCTATGGGATCTCTGAGCGCACAGCCTTGCTTTATCTTTGCCAAGCCCGAGAGTTAGGGTGGCTTGTCCTTTCCAGAAGCTGAGCTTCAACTGGGGCACCTGCTACGTTTATATTGGTAAGTGTTTCCTGTTGAGGTTTAGTTTCTGTAAAAATGAGCATCGTGACCGAAACAACCGGAGTATTTTCTACGAGTATGTCAGTAAGCGTTTCCTAGCATGTTTTATACGCCCCGTTTATATTGTACACTAGGGGTACCTGATGGGCCACGGGGTAAACGTCTCCAGCAACCTTGTGTGCCTTTGGCAATGTTATTGTTACTAGTGTGTCTCTGTGGAGATGTCCTCGTGCTTCTGTGCATCAACAACGCACCACCGGAATCGGCGGTAAACGCAGTGGGGTCGTTTTGGAAAGCTGTCCGTCATCCTGGTAAAAGGCGGGAATTCCTTTACCGACTTCGAGGGTGGACGGGGCGTGGCTCAGCGGGCGGAGCTTACAGGTGCTTCATAAAGGGAGAACCTTCTACTCTGTGCCTCCAGGAGAGGAAGATAGAACCCGCGCGTCACAGTTAGATACAGATTACGCTCCAGTACATCATCAGTTCACCTTCAGGAAGGATTCTGGATCTTTTTTTGCTATGGGATCTCTGAGCGCACAGCCTTGCTTTATCTTTGCCAAGCCCGAGAGTTAGGGTGGCTTGTCCTTTCTAGAAGCTGAGCTTCAACTGGGGCACCTGCTACGTTTATATTGGTAAGTGTTTCCTGTTGAGGTTTAGTTTCTGTAAAAATGAGCATCGTGACCGAACCAACCGGAGTATTTTCTACGAGTATGTCAGTAAGCGTTACCTAGCATGTTTTATACGCCCCGTTTATATTGTACACTAGGGGTACCTGATGGGCCACGGGGTAAACGTCTCCAGCAACCTTGTGTGCCATTGGCAATGTTATTGTTACTAGTGTGTCTCTGTGGAGATGTCCTCGTGCTTCTGTGCATCAACAACGCACCACCGGAATCGGCGGTAAACGCAGTGGGGTCGTTTTGGAAAGCTGTCCGTCATCCTGGTAAAAGGCGGGAATTCCTTTATCTACTTCGAGGGTGGACGGGGCGTGGCTCAGCGGGCGGAGCTTACAGGTGCTTCATAAAGGGAGACCTTCTACTCTGTGTCTCCAGGAGAGGAAGATAGAACCCGCGCGTCACAGTCAGATACAGATTACGCTCTAGTACATCATCAGTTCACCTCCAGGAAGGATTCTGGATCTTTTTTTTGCTATGGGATCTCTGAGCGCACAGCCTTGCTTTATCTTTGCCAAGCCCGAGAGTTAGGGTGGCTTGTCCTTTCCAGAAGCTGAGCTTCAACTGGGGCACCTGCTACGTTTATATTGGTAAGTGTTTCCTGTTGAGGTTTAGTTTCTGTAAAAATGAGCATCGTGACCGAAACAACCGGAGTATTTTCTACGAGTATGTCAGTAAGCGTTTCCTAGCATGTTTTATACGCCCCGTTTATATTGTACACTAGGGGTACCTGATGGGCCACGGGGTAAACGTCTCCAGCAACCTTGTGTGCCTTTGGCAATGTTATTGTTACTAGTGTGTCTCTGTGGAGATGTCCTCGTGCTTCTGTGCATCAACAACGCACCACCGGAATCGGCGGTAAACGCAGTGGGGTCGTTTTGGAAAGCTGTCCGTCATCCTGGTAAAAGGCGGGAATTCCTTTACCGACTTCGAGGGTGGACGGGGCGTGGCTCAGCGGGCGGAGCTTACAGGTGCTTCATAAAGGGAGAACCTTCTACTCTGTGCCTCCAGGAGAGGAAGATAGAACCCGCGCGTCACAGTTAGATACAGATTACGCTCCAGTACATCATCAGTTCACCTTCAGGAAGGATTCTGGATCTTTTTTTGCTATGGGATCTCTGAGCGCACAGCCTTGCTTTATCTTTGCCAAGCCCGAGAGTTAGGGTGGCTTGTCCTTTCTAGAAGCTGAGCTTCAACTGGGGCACCTGCTACGTTTATATTGGTAAGTGTTTCCTGTTGAGGTTTAGTTTCTGTAAAAATGAGCATCGTGACCGAACCAACCGGAGTATTTTCTACGAGTATGTCAGTAAGCGTTACCTAGCATGTTTTATACGCCCCGTTTATATTGTACACTAGGGGTACCTGATGGGCCACGGGGTAAAACGTCTCCAGCAACCTTGTGTGCCTTTGGCAATGTTATTGTTACTAGTGTGTCTCTGTGGAGATGTCCTCGTGCTTCTGTGCATCAGCAACGCACCACCGGAATCGGCGGTAAACGCAGTGGGGTCGTTTTGGAAGGCTGTCCGTCATCCTGGTAAAAGGCGGGAATTCCTTTACCTACTTCGAGGGTGGACGGGGCGTGGCTCTGCGGGCGGAGCTTACAGGTGCTTCATAAAGGGAGAACCTTCTACTCTGTGTCTCCAGGAGAGGGAGATAGAACCTGCGCGTCACAGTCAGATACAGATTACGCTCTAGTACATCATCAGTTCACCTCCAGGAAGGATTCTAGATCTTTTTCTGCTATGGGATCTCTGGGCGCACAGCCTTGCTTTAGTTTCCAAAGAAACTATAAATCAATAGAAATATACATATAATCTGAAAAAAATATTTATCCCCATAGGCATATGCAGTTCATAGTTGTTTGAAAAAGGTGGTTATGAAGGAAAGAGCCAACTCTTGAGTAGTTTCCTGAAAACAAGAAAGTTATCTGTGGCTCTTATAGTTGGGGGTAATGAATTCCATAGTTTGGCTGCTTGGACGGAGAAGGATGTACCACCTACAGTCTTTTTCTTGTATGGTGGTGTTCTAAGGCGGGGTGCCAGTCTTGAGCGGAGGGTTCTTTGTTGGATGTATTTGGTAATTTTCTTTCTGATGAAAAGCGGTCCTGTTCCATGTATAGCTTTGTGGGTGATACAAAGCAGCTTGAAAGTGCATCTTCTGGCAACGGGTAGCCAGTGTAGTGCTCTCAAGGCAGGGGAGATGTGGGCTTGCGGCTTTATATGTAGTAGTAGCCTGGCTGCGGAATTCTGGATACGTTGTAGTTTTTTCATAACAGATAGAGATGATCCATGGTAGAGGCTATTGGCATAATCCAGTTTGGATAATACAAGTGAGATAGTAGCTTGCACCTTGTGTGGAAATCCGAGGTGAGGGAAAATGCGTCGTAAAGTCTTTAAGGTGATGAAGCTTGTGCGTGCTAATTTGTCTACTTGGGCATTCAAAGTTAGTTTGGAATCCATGGTGATTCCTAGGTTTTTCACTTCCTTGGATAATTGAGGAGGTGGTCCGAGATCGTCAGGCCAGCCGCAGAGGGTCATAATGTTTCCAGTCACCACATGTGAGTATTTCAGTTTTGGAGGTATTTAGTTTGAGATGGCTCCAGGTCATCCACTGATCAACGGATCTGAGGCAACTGAAGATTTGAGAGTTTTCAATGTTTTTGGGGTCTTCTAATTGAAGTAGTATTTGTGTGTCATCTGCATAGTTGTAGCATGTGAGATGGAAATCATTGATCAGTTCTGGTAAAGATATCATGTAGATGTTAAAAAGCAAAGGTGAGATGATTGACCCTTGGGGGACCCCTGTTTTTGTGAGGTAGGGTTCGGATGAGAAGGGGGGTGAGTGGATGATATTTGTTCTTTTTTGGAGATAGGAAGTAATCCAGTCGAGCGCAATCCCTTGTATGCCGGCTTCGTGGAGTCTTTGAGTTAGGGTGTCATGGTCAACTGTATCAAAGGCAGCTGAGAGGTCCAAGAGAAGTAGTGCAGCAACTCCATTTCGGTCAACTGTGTTTTTAAGATCGTCCCAGATTGCCATGAGTGCCGATTCAGTGCTTCTTCCTGGGCGGAATCCAGTTTGGAAGTCTGAAAGTATAGAGTTGTCTTCAATGAATTGTGACATCTGGGCGAATGCTGCTCTTTCTATCAATTTGCCCAGGAAAGGTCCATTTGTGATAGGTCTGTAGTTGTTTGGGTCTTGCGGGTCTAGATTTGTTTTCTTTAATAATGGTCGTATGTATGCCTTTTTCAGGTCTGTAGGAAAAGTTCCTGAAGTTAAAGAGTTGTTGATGATTCTTCTTACAGGTGTGGCAGCGGAAGTAGATAGCAGGATGTTCTTGAAGATCTGTGGTGGGCAAGGGTCAGAAGGGCAACCAGAAGGTCTGCTTGCTTTGACTAAATCCATAAATTCATCCTGGGATATTTGTTTGAAGGACTGTAGAGGTTGGGATGGTTTATTCTTAAAGGGTATTTTAGTAAAGGGGTTGGTGCTGATGGTTTTCTTCTGTTTTAAATAGGAGTCCAGTGTGTCTGCCTTGGTTGTGTAGTGAGTTGCCAATTTGTTTGTGAAATCTTGAGTGGTGGGATGACTTCCTTCCATGCATGTGGGTTTTCGAAATTCATTGAGAATTTTGTAAAATTCCTTGGTTGTAGATTGAGCATTTAGAATTCTGTCTGAGTAGTATCTTTTTTTAGCCTTTTTGATTGATGATTTGTATATCCTGTTAAGTTTGTGTAGCTGCAGTTTGTCTTGACTGTTGTTTGTTTTGAGCCAGGTCCGCTGCAACTTTCTGATTTGTTTTTTAATCTTTTTAAGTTCTGTGTTTCTCCAAGGTGTTGGTTTTCTTTTGTCATGTTTAGTTTTTCTGAGTGGTATTAGGACATCAAAAGCTTCCTGTAGCCACTCATAAAGTTTAGGTACAGAATTGATTGTATCTAGATCTGTCTTTGCTGTTAGTTGTGTTTCTAAGTGATCCAAATTGAGTTTTCTCCATGGTCGATAGGTGTATGTATGTAGGTGGTTGTGGGGTGTGTTGATTTGTGGAGTTGTCTGTCGGAAAGTTATCAGATGGTGGTCTGACCAGGTGGTTGGTGTGATGCTATGAATAGTAACAAGTTCAGGCTTAGCAAAAATGACATCTAGGATGTGACCAGCGATGTGTGTGGGATAGTGTACAATCTGATGTAGATTCAATGCGAGTAGGCCAGTGGTGATAGCTTTTGGATGGGGCATATTGGGTTTGTCAAACCAAATGTTTAGATCCCCAAGAATGCATAGATTGGAGTATAGTGTAATAAGGTTTGAGACTATGTCAAGAAAGGCATCTGGGAAAGTGGAGTTGTTAGGTGGAGGTCTGTAAAGGAGGAGAAAGTTACAGGTGGAAGTTGGAGTAGGGTGGCATCTGGTAAGGAGGGCTTCACAACCTTGTATGGAGATGTTGTCTGTTTTACTGAGGTTTATTGCCTGTTTGAATATAATAGCTAGTCCACCTCCTCTCTTGCCTATACGGTTTTGTGTGATGGTTTGATAGCCTGGAGGAAGGGCTTCGTGCAATACTGGTGCCATGTCATCTCCCAACTCTATGGACTCTTCCAACTAGCTTCTGGTGAAGCTGTCCCCTTGATGGAAGTGGAAAGGTTATTTAGAACCAAAAATACCACATTTTGCATAAAGAACAGTTTTCACTCTTGTCAGCGGCATCTACACTAAGAAAAAAGAACAAGGCTATGTCTCGTCTGCCCAACACAGCCTATTTATATTTCTGGCTGACTAGGCTTGATTGTGGTTTATTCCCTCTCAGCAATTAGTCATAAAAACAGAGCAGTGAATTATTGAAGATTTTCGTTGGTCTCATTCACCACTTGTACAGACCATAAGCAGATGTTCTCGTCAATGTGTTCAAATCGCTTATCCTTGGTGTAATAATTTATCTCCTCAATACAGAAAATGCTGATGGTTCACATTTGAAAAACACAGCATGCCAGTGGTTGCCTACCATTTCACCTTTTGCATTCTCAACAGCTCTGGGTTCTTTGTGGTGGTCAGTCTGTCACCTACATTAATTGAGGTCTCTGAACTAGTGCCTCTTACCGCCCATCTTCTTGACAACGTTTAGCCATCTCTACCCTCCTTCCACCTTTTCACTCAAGCTCAAGAAGTATTATTTGATGCTGAAGCACAGGTGCTCTCTTTCCATTTCTGCCTCCATGTGTAGCATGATTGCTCTGTCATTGTCTGTATCACCCCTGAACTTCACCCACCACTGCCTACATGTGGTGTTCTTCCCTTCCCCTTCCATAGGTGGATTGTCCTATTATACTCTTAAGAGGATGGTACACCTCTACTTATGTGCCTCGTCTCTGACCTGTAACACCCTTGCTCTCCTAGACCAGAGTCCCGCAAGTACAAGTTTGTCAATGCACATTAACCCCAGTATACAATGATCCTTGCAGTCCCACTACTGGCATGACAGAGCTCTACCAATGTTCTGCACCTTAAATGTGGGTTGTGGTACCCCTTATTTGTTCCAGTAACGAGAACATCTCATTCAGCCAGTGCAAATGCAGCTATAGCAGGGTACCTCAAGCGTCACCCACAGCACTCCTGTTAATCGACTGTTGGCACCCTGCTACAGCTTTTCGAAAGCAACTCAATCCTAACCAGTGACAGTCGATTCCATGCTAAGCACAGAACCTTATCACCAAAAACTCTGCCAATGCCCGTGTACTATGCCTTGGAGCACCCCAAGCTATTCCTCAACTTTCACCTACAAAGAGATGTTAAGTGAACCTCAACCTCAACACTGCATTAAGTAGCCCTTGACATCTCTTTGCTGGGACCCAAATGCAACCAGTACATCTGAACATTGACCTCGAGAACCCCTTGGCATGGGCACAGCACACAACCCTGCCAGTGCTCCTGCTCCCTGATCTGCAGAGGCCCCTGCTGTACAAACACAGGCACCAACACCCAGCTCCTTCAACTCTTCCAAAGCATAGCGGTCAGGCTCTGTTGTAACCCATTGTTTTCAGCAGCGAACCCAGACACACAACCTGCACTTGCAACTCCCTGCACTTGCAACTCCCACCACTCCACTTTGTAATGTGTAAATATATCCCAGTATTTAATAATAATTTACAGAGTTCTCTAATCAAACACATTGCATTGTGTCTGCTTTTCTCATACCCCATACTTGTTCACCTGCACTTCCTTACCTTTTGTTTGTACCTTACCCACTAGCTCTTGGGGCCTCCCAGAAAAAGGGAACTGACCTTCCACATTGCTGCTTTAGTTACATGAGCAGAAGAGCTGCGAATGCTGCTGTGTCACGAGGAAGGGCCACACTGCGAAAGCTCATGGTGGTCACCGTCTTACTGTGCCACCACAAATGGCCACAAGAGGGCGTTAGGTGGAAACATACACACCCAAGATGCCCCTGTTGCAAAAGGAAAGAGAGCACCTGGGGATCCAGCGTAGCACCTGAGCTGTGTGCACACATCTTTCAGAACTGCTCTCTGCGGGGAAAGGGCCGCCGTTAGTGCCCTTCGTAAGTATATCTCTCATCCTCTTTTTCACAGTCCACCATATCTAAAGTTTATCACCATCACTTGTGTTTTTAACCCAAGGTGCTTCCTGCACCCATGGGTGTTTCCTTCTGGCACAATGGGACTCGGAGCATTTTTTCCTGTTTGGGTCCAAGAAAGCCAGAGAGAAAACCATTAGAGGGCGGCTGTAGATAGGGATTTTTTTTCTTCTAAAGAGACCTATTGTCGTCTACGGACGCCTCTTTGATGCTATTTGCACAACTTCTTCCCATCAGCAGATACTGACGTTATCCCCACCACAAGGAAAACCACAGTCTCCAGCACTCTAAGTTACCCGGAAGATGAGAGAGGTGGGTGGCGGGCCGCCTCTAATATATAGTTACTGCCCTCCTCTAAATGGGTGCCTTAGTTTTATGCCCATCTGACGGATGGAGTCTGTAAAGCAATGAAGAATCCTTTTCACAAAAGTCCCTAAAGAGCCTTGCAATATTAATGATTCTGTAGCAGTCCGTGGTCCTGTTCTAAATACGGGCTCTTCTTGAGAATGGCTGAATCATATTCACAGTGAAAACTCGTGCCTTATTGCCTAATAACACGGTCCAAGTTCTTTTTTTTCTCAAAACCACACTGCAACTGTTTTAGCACAATTTTATCACTGGTATTTTGTGTGGGAAGAATAAGGAACAAGCACTATTGCTGACTGGAGAAATGTTTTAAGCATCACGGCTCGTCTTCAATAGTGTTGGCCACGGGACATTTAATCTCTCCAAAAGAAACAACAAAGTGATGTATAGCTAAAAAGCTTTGTGACTAGACTGTAACTTTTGAAAACTCTTTTAAATTGGTCCACATTCATCATTTTCATTTTTAAGATAGATCACCTTATTATAGCTTATCTAAACAGAGGAGGAGAGGAATGTAACAGATCAGCAGGGTGTGCTACTGACCGGAGGGGCGCTAGTACCATTTTGCTGTGCCTAACAGTGGAGTGAAGGGGAATGAGAGAGGGAGTAGCTTACACTTCTTACATACCATCACTGTGTTTTGTTTGGTAGAGTGATGGTTTATTGGGTGCCCCATGAAGGAAGAGCTCTGGTATTACTCGTGATCACCACAGGTGTGCCCTTATCATGTTGATGTAGCCTTGAAGCTGTGCTCTGCTGTGCATGGTGTGTTGTTTGTGCTCAAATCTGTGTAACTGGGCAGATTGTTGGTTTTCCAGGGCTGTGGTGTCTTAATAGAGAATATTCACAAGCTTCTGATTTTATATGTATTAAAAACGGTTAGAAGGGAAACCCTTACCCTGGTTACGTTAAGAGATTTACTCCTGTCAAGAGTAGAAATAAGTCTGTAATCCCTCCCACTAAATTTAGTGGTGCTGTACGGGACTTCTTTAAAGCAATCCAAAAAATGAAAGCTTGCAAGTGGAAATGCACTTGTGCATGAGTAAATGAGTGCCTGTTATTTGTATGTACCTGATGTCATGCACTCACCTGGTTCCAACTGTGGAGATGATGCTGGCCCGCCAATCCCAGCTGGTGCAGCCTACTGAAACAAGTAACAACTGTCTGGTTCCAAAAACTGCCCACTGGGGGAAAGAGGCGTGGGATAAAACAAGAAAAAGAAGATCTTGCATCACTGAGGGAACTGCTTGGCTGTCTTGTGCACTGCCCAGTAGGATCGGGACTCTCTGGACCGTAATACGCTAAAACAATAAGAGGCAATGTTACTCATAGGTTCCCTACTCAATATGATCTACTAGTTGTTTACACTATTTGTACACTTATAGACTTCATCATAAACATTGCATGAAAGAAAACAGAAACCATTTCAAGAATAAGCTGGAGATTTTCCAGAACTTTGGAACATACAGGATTCTGATTCAACCTTGAAAACAATTCCAAACTGAAAAAGATTCTCTCAAAATATTGGATACAACTGATCAAGAAATACAGTGGGGAACTTTCAGTTCAGGTATAAAAAGAGTTCAGAATGCCGCAATAATGAAGTTCAAAGCGCTGGGCCTCATGGGGTTAAATACTCAAAGTCCAAAATCAACAAATATGCTTACGCCTTCAAGTCTCTGGATAAATCTTAACCTGTAGATTAGTGTACATTAACCTCATTGCAAAGTACTTAGACATGACAGTACTTGAACTGGAATCCGAAGATGACAGGAGACTCAGTGCAAAGAAATCAAGGAAAAAAACAATTTAACTCATGAAGGAAGACACTGAATGCGTCGTTGGTGCATGGATCACAAAGACATCAAGATGGCTTGGAAGACTAGAGCGCTGGAAGTTTCTGGCGAATCAGGAGTTGAGAGCAGGGATGAAGCTTGTGGAGGGCTGGGATGCTGAAGATCCGGGCAACTCAGGAGGTGAGTGCAGGGACATAGCTTATGAAGGATGGGTGTGAGGCCAAGCGCCGATTGAATTTCAGAGGAGCTATTTATATTGGAAGGATGGAGCGTTCCAGAAGGGCATGTGTCCCACATAGACGCATGGAATATTCCAATGAACCTGAGGGGAAGATCACACGTTACATGCAACGGATATGAGGCCTGGCAGGTGCAAACGCAATTGGCAACAATTAGCAAGTACAACTGAACCCCAAGTGAATGATGGTTCAAGTCAATAGGTCACAATGGAAAACGTAACTATCCTAAATAGACATGTGATATCTGCAGGCGTACAATAGACCAACCTTGCATACCAACTGAACAGGAAGGTCACTGGTTCAGGCTTTCTGGGAGGGGGCCTTTAAGTATTTGAGACTGGAAGGCACCACAAGGGAAGCATGACTGGGAGAACTTGGGGCAGGGAGGCACCACAAGAGAAGGGTGACATGAGTCCAGCGAGTAAAACCCACTGCATTTAAGGCACAAGATGGATTCATGACACCTCTAAGTATGAGTGCACATGAGTACTCCTGAAAAGTTGTGACTGTGATAATCTAGATTAATCCACAATTTCGAAAGAATTTACTCCACGTGTGGGGGGAAGCTTATGTATTTGTTATCTAATCAGACCGAATTGTAGGATGGTCTGGTGCTTCTCAAAAATCTTGAGCAGAAACCCCCTTAAGCTTCACACTTTCCATAGCTTCAATCTCTCCATAGCCAAACACAAATGCAAGGCCAAGAAACAAAACATACTTCTGGAACAACTGTTGGAATAAGCACCATCTCCTAATGTTTGAGTGAAACACATTTGAAAGACCCCTCAAGGCCTGCTATGTCAATTGTATCTGAATATTATTCCTTACTTAGACTTATTCCATAGTCAACGTAAGTAGAAATAAGGTTGATGTTTATCAACTGTATCAAGTCAGCTACAGTGATACATCATATCATGCCTGCATATAGTTAACATGCAAAGCCGGCCATCTATTTCTGGCAACAGATAAATGAATTAATTCTTCACACTGAATCATTGCACTGTTGGCTAATTTTAAAGTGCATACCTGTTTCGGTCCGTGTGTCTGGATCATAAAGCTCTTTATTTGAATACTTCCTGGGTTCTGCCCACTAAAGGGCCTTGAATGAGTCAGGCTGATATAAATTAAAGCATGCTTTCTTTCATGCGTTAATTTCGTTCCACTTGATTAATAGTTGTCAGATTTTTCCACAACTGTTTTTTTCCACTTTGTTTGGCCAGTAAAACAGGCCCGGAAAATTGTATGAGATTATAACTGCAGGAGCAGTAAAGTTTCATTCTTCTTTTTAGGTCTTGCATACTAAACAGGAGAAGCTGTTGAGCAATGAAAAAACCTATTGTCACTGTACTGTGGGTTTAGAGCCCACACACTGCATATTATAGGCTTCATTGTCACTCTTATTTGTTCGCTTTTTATTCATGAGCTTGTGAGGGCTTTCCTTCCTCTTCTTGTGTTAGTCCCATCTCTGGGGCATGCTCTCATTAGTTGTGTTCTTCCACAACTTACTTTTCAGGCACTACTTTTTTCTTTTTGGTTATGCACTCCATGAGAGTGCATGTGTTTCACAGCTTTCTGCCTCATGTACTTCTCTTCCTCTCTTCTCTGAGCTCTGTGTCACTTTCTTATGCCTCTGTGCTTTACCCCCACCTCCTCCGTGCTGTGCTCATCCTGTGCATCCTCCCTGTGTTGCTTTTCCCACCGGCCCTCTGCTCCATCTGACCCTCTTGCTCCCCATTGCTGCCCTATCCCACCCCCCAACAGGTCATGTTATGTATTTATTTTAGCAAAAGACCTGGCAAATTGCAAACTGCTGGCAGCCCATCTGATTTGAAGCAATTTTGCACAACTTCTTTTTCTTTAATTTGTTTATTTACCGATCAATGACACCCTTTTCAATTTGCTGCACAGCTTCTTGCCAATGTTCTATACTATGCCTAAAAGGCATTTGCAAAGCCTATAGGTCCAAAAGATTGTAATTGTATGAGTATGGCATTAGTATAGGGAGGTGTGAGTTAATATAATCAGAGGTCATGTTAGTCTGTTAGTTGATTGAATAGAATAATGGAGGGAAGAATCCAGAAGTGTTAATTGGGAGATCATAGTTGTAAGATGAGGTTTGGGATGCGTAATGAGAGGTGGAGGATGCAAGAGTCTGTAGAAAGGTATTAGGGACATCACAGTAGTTAAATGGGGTTTGAGATGAATCAAAGGAGAGATAAGTGAAAGAGAATTTAGTAGGGTTGTTTTGGAGTTCAAAGTCGCAAACTGAGGTTTGGGGTGAGCCAGGAAGGGTAGAGGAGAGAAAAGTCTGGGAAGGGTTATTTTGGAAATCATAGTAATAGAATGGGTTTGGGATGAGTCGGTGAGTGGAGAAGGAAGACAGATTGATAGAGGTATACCCTGTACCCTGTGGTCAGTTTGAGAGAGTAAAAATAATTTTCCGTCTTGCACAGTAGGATTAGAGTAGTAAATATATAGATACATAATTACATAATCAAGGGAATAAGGGCCTCATTACAAGCCCGGCGGAGGGGACCACCCCGCCCCAAATGGGACGGACAACCTTGCACCACAAGCACCACTATATCCTATGGAACTTGCAAAATGGCAGACGGGACATCTGCCACGCCGGGACGGAGTAGTCCCCTCCTTCAAACTCGCAACGAGGCCCCACACGTGTAAGGAATATAATATTGAGATGTAAAGTTCTATCATATAAACACAGGCTTTCAAGAGTTACAGTATTTGAAGCTAATTTATATGTGTACTTTTAGAACAGTATTTTATCTTTCCTCAATATTTCAACAGTGAAATGCTTGTAGATAAAGTTAAGATAATACTTACCTACTGTGATAGATAAAACAAAAAAAGCATTTGCAATGCAGTAGATCTCACATTTGTGAGAGTTAGAGGTACTGGCTTTGTAAATGACAATGTATTTTAGCTATGTGTTTTGGTTTGGAGTGTAGAGAATGTATGCCAGGTGCCACGGCATGCCCCTGAGGTCTCTCACTGCAGGAGAGAGGACACAACAAGGCTGCCATCTTGGGAATGTTTTTACCTAATTCCTACAGGCTGGCTCTGATACACTAGAGATGCAACCCTTTTGAGTGTTTACCTACATTTTTCTAACACTAAACAAGCCACAAAGAGGCACCTTTGTGGCATTTAACCCAGAGAATGAGGGGGTCAAAAGAGTTTGGAGCAAAGAAAAAGGGGGCAGCCATATATTTCTGTGTGTTAAACTTTTAAAGGAATTTTTCTTTGTGCTTTGGTGTAAATCCGTTCAGTAGTTTTGGAGATATTACAGGTTAAAAACACAGATCTCAAGGGACATAGTTCCTCCACTGATCCAACTGTCCCAATACTGATATCTGACTGGCTACCAACGCTTCAACAAGAAGTGTTGGCAGCCATTTTGGGATTTTGCTTCAGCCGAGTCCCACAAAAAAGATTTTTTTTAAAAGGAGAAAAAGGGGCAGGGCTAAAACTCATTTTTTTTTTTTTAAAGGGGCAGTCTCCCACCACTTTCTTTTATTTTGACCCTGGGTGGGCTAGGTGCCGGGAGCACTGGGGGCTTAAAAAAGAGGGGGGCATACTGGCCCCCCTCCTAGGGCTTATGTTAGTTCCGGGGACCACCACCTCCCCAGGGCAATGATGCAAAAATATTCAGGGGGGTATATGGCCCCCGCACCCTGGGGACCACCACCTCTTTGGGGCTAAGTTTTGTTTTGCGTGGTCCCCCTCGTGGTGCCAATAATGGCTCGGAGGACTGCCAGAACTCAGGGCTGGCTCCTGCTATGTCCCAGGGTGTCTCCCACCCCGCACCCCCTGCTGGGATATAGTTGTTTGCCCTGACTTGGCAGGAGCTCAGAGCAAACACTCCAGTTCCAGCAGTGCTCTTGTCCGCTAGAAGCAGAAGTTTCATCTCCTTCTCTGCCGCAGAGATACAGGCAGGGAAAGAGCTGAAACGATTGCTCTTACCCGCAGGGAGCTGTATATTAGCAGCTCCCTGTGTGCAATAGCAGTGCTGACTCCCGCAGGAGGCGGGGAGCTGGCTGAGACAGCTGGGGCCTTGAGGCTACATCCACAGTCCTATTGCACACTGGATGTATGGGGTCCCTGAGGCAGAGATCGGCCCGGGAACGAGGGCTGCACAGTCCCCTCCCCTATTAAATGAAGGCCAGGCCCCAGGGGATTGGGTCCCCAGGGTCAAGACTAGCCAAGGGAGGGTGGGCCACATGGCCCCCCTCCTCTATTAAGTGTGTTTACTCAGCAATTCCATATTGAAAAACAATCTTAAATCCTTTACGGAGGTGAATGCATTGGTGATCTATTGGAACGCAATCTGTATGTGACAAGTGTAGGAGGCTGGACTGGCTTGTAGTGAGTACCAAGGGGTACTTGCACCTTGCACCAGGCCCAGTTATCCCTTATTAGTGTATAGGGTGTCTAGCAGCTTAGGCTGATAGATAATGGTAGCTTAGCAGAGCAGCGTAGGCTGAACTAGGAGACGTGTGAAGCTACTACAGTACCACTTAGTGTCATATGCACAATATCATAAGAAAACACAATACACAGTTATACTAAAAATAAAGGTACTTTATTTTTATGACAATATGCCAAAGTATCTTAGAGTGTACCCTCAGTGAGAGGATAGGAAATATACACAAGATATATATACACAATAGCAAAAATATGCAGTATAGTCTTAGAAAACAGTGCAAACAATGTATAGTTACAATAGGATGCAATGGGGAAACATAGGGATAGGGGCAACACAAACCATATACTCCAAAAGTGGAATGCGAACCACGAATGGACCCCAAACCTATGTGACCTTGTAGAGGGTCGCTGGGACTATTAGAAAATAATGAGAGTTAGAAAAATAACCCTCCCCAAGACCCTGAACAGTGAGTGCAAAGTGCACTAAAGTTCCCCTAAGGACAAAGAAGTCGTGTTAGAGGAATAATGCAGGAAAGACACAAACCAACAATGCAACAACGCTGGATTTCCAATCTGGGGTACCTGTGGAACAAGGGGACCAAGTCCAAAAGTCACAAGCAAGTCAGAGATGGGCAGATGCCCAGGAAATGCCAGCTGCGGGTGCAAAGAAGCTTCTACTGGACAGAAGAAGCTGCGGTTTCTGCAGGAACACAAAGGGGCTAGAGACTTCCCCTTTAGAGGACGGATCCCTCTCGCCTTGTAGAGTCGTGCAGAAGTGTTTTCCTGCCGAAAGAACGCCAACAAGCCTTGCTAGCTGCAAATCGTGCGGTTAGCATTTTTGGACGCTGCTGTGGCCCAGGAGGGACCAGGAGGTCGCAAATTGGACCAGGAGGTAGAGGGGACATCGAGCAGGACAAGGAGCCCTCTTAGCAGCAGGTAGCACCCGGAGAAGTGCCAGAAACAGGCACTACAAGGATGCATGAAATGGTGCTCACCCGAAGTCGCACAAAGAAGTCCCACGTCGCCGGAGAACAACTTAGGAGGTCGTGCAATGCAGGTTAGAGTGCCGTGGACACAGGCTGGACTGTGCACAAAGGATTTCTGCCGGAAGTGCACGGAGGCCGGAGTAGCTGCAAAAGTCGCGGTTCCCAGCAATGCAGTCTAGCGAGGTGAGGCAAGGACTTACCTCCACCAAACTTGGACTGAAGAGTCACTGGACTGTGGGGGCCACTTGGACAGAGTTGCTGGATTCGAGGGACCTCGCTCGTCGTGCTGAGAGAAGACCCAAGAGACCGGTAATGCAGCTTTTTGGTGCCTGCGGTTGCAGGGGGAAGATTCCGTCGACCCACAGGAGATTTCTTTGGAGCTTCTAGTGCAGAGAGGAGGCAGACTACCCCCACAGCATGCACCACCAGGAAAACAGTCGAGAAGGCGGCAGGATCAGCGTTACAGAGTTGCAGTAGTCGTCTTTGCTACTATGTTGCAGGTTTGGAGGCTTCCAGCGCGGTCAGCAGTCGATTCCTTGGCAGAAGGTGAAGAGAGAGATGCAGAGGAACTCGGATGAGCTCTTGCATTCGTTATCTAAAGTTTCCCCAGAGACAGAGACCCTAAATAGCCAGAAAAGAGGGTTTGGCTACCTAGGAGAGAGGATAGGCTAGCAACACCTGAAGGAGCCTATCACAAGGAGTCTCTGACGTCACCTGGTGGCACTGGCCACTCAGAGCAGTCCAGTGTGCCAGCAGCACCTCTGTTTCCAAGATGGCAGAGGTCTGGAGCACACTGGAGGAGCTCTGGACACCTCCCAGGGGAGGTGCAGTTCAGGGGAGTGGTCACTCCCCTTTCCTTTGTCCAGTTTCGCGCCAGAGCAGGGCTAAGGGGTCCCCTGAACCGGTGTAGACTGGCTTATGCAGAATTGGGCACATCTGTGCCCAAGAAAGCATTTCCAGAGGCTGGGGGAGGCTACTCCTCCCCTGCCTTCACACCATTTTCCAAAGGGAGAGGGTGTAACACCCTCTCTCAGAGGAAGTTCTTTGTTCTGCCATCCTGGGCCAGGCCTGGCTGGACCCCAGGAGGGCAGATGCCTGTCTGAGGGGTTGGCAGCAGCAGCAGCTGCAGTGAAACCCCAGGAAAGGCAGTTTGGCAGTACCAGGGTCTGTGCTACAGACCACTGGGATCATGGGATTGTGCCAACTATGCCAGGATGGTATAGAGGGGGCAATTCCATGATCATAGACATGTTACATGGCCATATTCGGAGTTACCATTGTGAAGCTACATATAGGTAGTGACCTATATGTAGTGCACGTGTGTAATGGTGTCCCGCACTCACAAAGTCCGGGGAATTGGCCCTGAACAATGTGGGGGCACCTTGGCTAGTGCCTGGGTGCCCTCACACTAAGTAACTTTGCACCCAACCTTTACCAGGTAAAGGTTAGACATATAGGTGACTTATAAGTTACTTAAGTGCAGTGTAAAAATGGCTGTGAAATAACGTGGACGTCATTTCACTCAGGCTGCAGTGGCAGGCCTGTGTAAGATTTGTCAGAGCTCCCTATGGGTGGCAAAAGAAATGCTGCAGCCCATAGGGATCTCCTGGAACCCCAATACCCTGGGTACCTCAGTACCATATACTAGGGAATTATAAGGGTGTTCCAGTAAGCCAATGTAAATTGGTAAAAATGGTCACTAGCCTGTTAGTGACAATTTGGAAAGAAATGAGAGAGCATAACCACTGAGGTTCTGGTTAGCAGAGCCTCAGTGAGACAGTTAGGCATCACACAGGGAACACATACCTATAGGTCACAAACTTATGAGCACTGGGGTCCTGACTAGCAGGGTCCCAGTGACACATAACAAACATACTGAAAACATAGGGTTTTCACTATGAACACTGGGCCCTGGCAAGCAGGATACCAGTGAGACAGTGAAAACACCCTGACATACACTCACAAACAGGCCCAAAGTGGGGGTAACAAGGCTAGAAAGAGGCTACTTTCTCACAACAAGTGGGTTCTTTCTTGTCCTCTCCTGGTGAGAGCAGAGTCAATCGTTCTTTTAAATTGCTGCACTCACTTGGAACAGTACTGTCCACTACAGTAGTACACATATGTCTTCCCATCCTTTTGCCCGGATGATGGACAGCTTACTAAAAAGTCCCCCAGTGCATTTCAATGACTTTGGTGGCGTGTTCTCAATGGCGAGTAATAGGAGGACATCTCCACAAGAGAAAGAATCACTTACATCATATAGTTAAAAGGAAGGATCCTGGTTTGGTGAGATTTAAGTCTTTGTAATCTCATGTTATCACAGAATTCTAGAGAAAGCCTCAAAAGTAACAATGATGTTGCCAAAACGCATACAAGGTCACTAGTGACATTTCCTTGTGTTCCATTACACAACTGTAGTGTAGAATACATACTGGACATTTACCCTAGGAGGCAGAAAGAACTCCACTTGGGTACATATTTTGTGCAAAGCTGTGGACTCTTGTTGGATAAAAGGGCAGGTGAAGTTCCTTTGTGGCAGAGTCACTCACACAGATGCTGACAAACCCAGACAGAAAAACACCCACACACCAACTCACAGACGCACTGACTCACAGACCCACTTAGACACTCATGCATCCACTCACACATCCACTCAGACATTCACACACCCATTCACAGATCCTCTCAAACATTCATGCACCCACTCACACACCCACTCAGGGCCTCACGGACCCACTCACAGACCCATTCACAAACTGACACCCACTCTCACACCCAGAGACACCTTCTCACACCCAATAGACACTCACACCCACATAGACCATCTCACACCCAGAGACACCCCCTCACACCTACTCTCACACCATGAGAGACAGGTCCAGCGACCAACTCCCAGCCATATGCAACACCGGGCCGGGTGGTTATGGGGGCTTAGCTGCAGGGAGGTTCCGAATCCACTTGCACAAACCACAGAAACTCAGCATCCACAGTCATTTCAAGTAATTATAAGTCACGCACTAGAGTAACTATGACTCATGCCCTCGCCATGCACTGCTAATTACCCCAAATATTGCAGCACTTGTGACAACTTTTAGAACATCAATAAAAATATCAATGGAATGTTAGCAGTCAAAGTATTGAAGAAAAAAACTGTGCATGGAGGGGGTGTGAGCTATACCTACTTGAAATAACTAACTATAACTGTTGAACCCCTATGGTCCTGCCGAGCAAACTAAGAACCCAACTATAGAGTCCCTGTAACCTTTTTAAAAAAAATATTATATATATATATATATATATATATATATATATATTAGCAAAATTCAATCTGGATTGTGGAAAGTGTAGCGCAGCGGTCCCAGACGGGTTTAGGAAACTCTAAACATATCAATCCAATTCCTATTGTGCAAGGAAAAGCCGGGACACCATTGTACTGCTGTGAATTGATTGAGTCATGAATACAGGAAAAGGTTTCCCCTCCAATGCGTTTCGGCAGTAGCCTTGCTCACGGATGGAGTGGGAATACCATTACATGTTTAAATACCACAAACAAAGGACAATAGTTTGTATATCCTGCAGTGTGCCCCAGAACGATGGCAGCCATCTTAGAACTGTGTTTCATAATGTTTGTATAATATATAAATATAATCATTGTGGGATTCAAAATTGTTATCCACCTACATTGAATTAAGCTTTTTTAGAACATATTCATATTGTGACAAAATCAAACCATGATTAACTGTAAGCCAAGTAAATTACTGATGTTAAATACAATCGTATTTTTTTTATTTTAGTGTATATCACACACTCCCTAATTATAGATATCGCTTGGGAAGAAATGAAAAGCAATATCTCCAACTATGGATTGCAGCATATACAAACTATTGTCCTTTGTTTGTGGTATTTAAACGCATAATGGTATTCCCACTCCATCCATGAGCAAGGCTACAGCCGAAACGCTTTGGAGGGGAAACTTTTTCCTGTATTCCTGTATTCATGACTCAATAAATTGACAGCAATACAATGGTGTCCCGGCTTTTCCTTGCACAATAGGAATTGGATATATCTTCACATAAATCAAGCCATCCCAGTCTGAAACAACACCCACTGTCAGACCCTGCAATTCCTTCAGCATTTGGATTGTTCTGGTGCAAACGTGAGTAGTTCAGTTTAAATATGCAGCATAAGTCGAGTAACCTCTTGGGGTAGCTGGCACAGATGCGATCTACTGGCTTTGCTAATGCTTGTTTTTACTCTAATCAAAGAAAGACACAATGCTTCACCCCATCAGAAAAAAAGTCCCTTTTCCACACATACTCCAACACCCAGACACCCCAAACCACACACTCAACGCACTTCCAGTGCATGTGGTAAATGTATGCGGAAGAACACCATAGAATGGCGTAAAGCAGCTCCACATGGTAATTCCCCATTTCATACAATGTATCTCTAATTGCCCGGTTTTAGGCAGATTTTGCATTTGCCAAAGTTAAATACACATGCAAATTACACAGAGCAGTAAATCTGCCTCAGTACTACGCTGCTCATAATTAGTACCTAAGTGTTGCGTAATGATTCTTGACAGATGCTAAGTTCTTCCACTCAGATCTTTCATATCGTTCTTCGTGAATATGCAGCTGTATTTGGGGCTTTAATTGGGATGGGTCTTGCCAGTGCTCAGCACTGACAGTAATTAAATGGTGACATTGAATCAAGAGCCTCCTGAGCCCTGTTCATGCCCTTATATTTACAGGTAAAAAAGAAAGCAAAAAGCACTGCAGATGATAGAGCAAACAAACTCCTTATTGGCAGTCAGAAGAGGTTAGGTGACTCACCAGATACAATGAGGTAGTTGTAATGCTTGAAGCTTTTGAAATGGACTGAAGTCTAAATAACAGAATGTGGATTTTTTCAGGACACATGTCACATACTGACCTCTGAGTCAGTGTAAGCACTTCTTAAGGCATCCTAAGTCAGAGATGCACTCCCTTTTTACATTTTGCATGATTTACTAGCTGTTGAATCCTTTGTGTCCGTCTACCCTACGAGTGTATCCTTTTTAAGGCTGGTGTTAGCCCAAATCTTTTTTTTTAATCCCTAAAAAATATTTACCTGTGCAAACTTACACACAGTTAAAGAGTCAGGCCTCTTCGTCCATCCGTCTGCCATAGAGTCACTCACATTGCTCTTCCGCCCACTGCAGCAAACCACATAATGAAATGGGCCAGCCCCCTTCAGCTATGGTTCCCTACCACATTAGAGATGGCGTTAGGCCCAAGCACAGTGTCATCGCCGACGTAGGAAGTAGTCCCCTTCCGTGCCAGTCATTAGTGCGACAATAGGACATCTTTAGATAAAAACCTTTTTACACTGTTTTATTTTGCAAGGGCAAAATAGCTCCACAGTCACTGATTCTGGGTCCGTGCAGCAGCTCGCAGGGTGATGCGTCCTGCACCGTCACTGTAAGTGGCGCACATCTTTGCGCACACACAGGCGACCTGCTTTGAAAGGTTTTTGCGATACTTTTCAGCATTCAAAGACTACTGACGCCGTGTACACGCACTTCCACCTATCTTTGCATGTTCTGGGGCATTCCCATACAAAGCCCGACGTCCTAACGTGGGCGATGACAACGTGCACGCATGGGTAGCCATCTGTGATTTGTTGTTTAAACAAAAATATGACAAAAAAACATTGCCCCACCATGCGTATAAACCTTCATTACAAAAACTATTTTAAAATGGCCATTCGTGGATGTGCAAGCACGTGCACACGTGAGCCTCCATCATTAGTGATATCTGTGAAAATGTTTTAAAAGAAAACACACATTGGCGCATACAAAAGGTCGGCTGTCAACACAAAACCTACTGGCTTTGTGAATGCTGATTCTAAATGTTATGCTGGACTAATTTTGTTTTTTATACAATACACGAGTCTCGTATAGCTCTCACTGTGAACTACATCCCCTCTAGGTATCTTTGTGGGTTTATGGTGTGAATGGCTGTTCGTGAAAAGGCGACTGAGGACTCTGTGTAGAGGCTGAAGACAGAGTCAATTTCTCAGGGTGCCTGTCCTTGAGTCCAGAGGTGTTCAGCCTACGTGATCATCCAGTACTTGGCCTGTTTGTAGAGTGCACAGAACAATTTGTTACAGATTTTCCAGTAGTTTTTATGATTCTATTGGAAATTGTATGAAGGAGATACACAGTTGTAGAAATGTAAACAGCAACAACGAAAAAGAAAATGCTTTAAGCCATGTTTTTTTTAAAGCGGGTGGGTGAAGAGGGCAGACTAAATTAACCAGAACAGAAATGAATACCTGTTCTAGTAGAGAAGGCATCAATCACCACCAGTCATGCCCTTGCCCTTTACCAAGTTAGTGCAAACATCTGAGAGAGACAGAGAGGGTAGCAAGGGTGTTAAGGCAGGACTCTGTGGCACAGGGCGCCTCCAACCAATCAGGGGGTCCCCAACCCATTAGGGGGCCCTCATTCAGCCCAAGTCCAATGAATATCATTGAGATATAGTAGACTCAAGGGCCCCTCTTCATATTCTGCAGGAGGTCCCATTACTATTTGTTACACCACTGCAGGGTTGGACTTTAACAGAAAATAGACACATACACTAAATTAAAAGTGGCCCCTGTTAGTGAATCAGGGAGCTTAAAAGTGGCCTACATTTGCACATCAGCATAGTTTTACACTTGTGAAGCCAAACTGTGTAGGTCAGTCTTCTCCAACGAGTAGCTCGTGAGCTACTGGTAGCTCTCCAGCTACCTTTAAGTAGCTCTCCTATGTGCTGCCCAGAGTACTAAATTAGAAGCTTTTGCTGGTTTGAATTAATGAACAAGTTACTTACCTTCGGTAATGCTTTTTCTGGTGGATACAATAGCTACCTGTGGATTCCTCACCTTATGAATTCGTCCTTGTCAAACGCATCATTAACAGATACGAGAAAAACATCAAAATATACACATATATAAAATTCATACATATAAATATCACATATCCTAGTGCAATCAGGCAGGCAACGGGGAGGCTGGTGGGATTGTGAGGCATCCACAGGTAGCTATTGTATCCACCACAAAAAGCGTTACCGAAGGTAAGTAACTTGTTCTTCTGATGGATACAACTACCTGTGGATTCCTCACCTTATGAATAGAGTCTCAAAGCAGTACCGCACTTGGAGGAGGGTGCCTGCCTGATTACACTAAGAAATCCTGTAATACAGAACGTGCAAAATGGCTATCCCTCCTAACCTCCGAATCCAAACAGTAATGTTTTGCAAAGGTATGGAGGGACGCCCAAGTTGCCGCTTTACAAATGGCCACCACTGGAACAACCGTTGCCAGGGCCGAAGTGGTTGACTTAGCCCTGGTAGAATGGGCTCTGATACCCTCTGGGGGAACTTTCTTTGCCAACGAGTAGCAAACCTTGATACAAAGAATGACCCACCTGGAGATTGTTATTTAATGGACTTCTCTGCCCTTTCGCTGTCCAACATATCCCACGAACAGCTGATCCTCCAGGCGAAAGTCTTTCGTCCTCTCAATATAAAAACTGAGAGCCCTTCTAGGGTCCGATCGATGGAGTCTCTCTTCCTCCTTTCAGGGGTGAGAAGGAGGGTAGAAAGATGGAAGGGTAATGTTACGAAATGGCTCCCTGTTGCAGTTACCCCCCACTTTTTGCCTGATACTGATGCTGACTTGACTGAGAAGTGTGCTGGGACCCTGCTAACCAGGCCCCAGCACCAGTGTTATTTCACCTAAAATGTACTTTTGATTCCACAATTGGCACACCCTGGCATCCAGGTAAGTCCCTTGTAACTGGTACCCCTGGTACCAAGGGCCCTGATGCCAGGGAAGGTCTCTAAGGGCTGCAGCATATCTTATGCCACCCTGGGGACCCGTCACTCAGCACAGACACATTGCTTGCCAGCTTGTGTGTGCTGATGAGAACAAAACGAGTACGTCGACATGGCACTCCCCTCAGGGTGCCATGCCAACCTCACACTGCCTATGCAGTATAGATAAGTCACCCCTCTAGTAGGCCTTACAGCCCTAAGGCAGGGTGCACTATACCATAGGTGAGGGCACCAGTGCATGAGCACTATGTCCCTACAGTGTCTAAGCAAAACCTTAGACATTGTAAGTGCAGGGTAGCCATAAGAGTATATGGTCTGGGAGTCTGTCAAAAACGAACTCCACAGCTCCATAATGGCTACACTGAATACTGGGAAGTTTGGTATCAAACTTCTCAGAATAATAAACCCACACTGATGCCAGTGTTGGATTTATTAAAAAATGCACACAGAGGGCATCTTAGAGATACCCCCTGTATTTTACCCAATTGTTCAGTGCAGGACTGACTGGTCTGTGCCAGCCTGCTGCTGAGAGACGAGTGTCTGACCTCATGCGGTGAGAGCCTTTGTGCTCCCTGAGGACAGAAACAAAGCCTGCTCTGGGTGGAGGTGCTTCACACCTCCCCCCTGCAGGAACTGTAACACCTAGCAGTGAGCTTCAAAGGCTCAAGCTTCGTGTTACAATGCTCCAGGGCACTCCAGCTAGTGGAGATGCCCGCCCCCTGGACACAGCCCCCACTTTTGGCGGCAAGTCCAGGAGAGATAATGAGAAAAACAAGGAGGAGTCACTGGCCAGTCAGGACAGCCCCTAAGGTGTCCTGAGCTGAGGTGACTCTGACTTTTAGAAATCCTCCATCTTGTAGAAGGAGGATTCCCCCAATAGGGATAGGAATGTGATCCCCTCCCCTTGGGAGGAGGCACAAAGAGGGTGTACCCACCCTCAGGGCTAGTAGCCATTGGCTACTAACCCCCCAGACCTAAACACGCCCTTAAATTTAGTATTTAAGGGCTCCCCTGAACCTAAGAATTTAGATTCCTGAAACTACAAGAAGAAGAGGACTGCTGAGCTGAAAAACCCCTGCAGAGGAAGAACAGAAGACACCAACTGCTTTGGCCCCAGACTCACCGGCCTGTCTCCTGCCTTCCAAAGAAACCTGCTCCAGCGACGCTTTCCAAGGGACCAGCGACCTCTGAATCCTCTGAGGACTGCCCTGCTTCGAGAAAGACAAGAAACTCCCGAGGACAGCGGCCCTGCTCCAAAAGAACTGCAACTTTGTTTCAAGTAGCAGATTTAAAGACCCCTGCAACTCCCCGCAAGAAGCGTGAGACTTGCAACACTGCACCCGGTGACCCCGACTCGACTGGTGGAGAACCAACACCTCAGCGAGGACCCTCCGGCGACTCCAAGACTGTGAGTAACCAAAGTTGTGCCCTACAAAACCCCCCTGGTCTGCCCTCCGAAGACGCGGGTACTTACCTGCTGGCAGATTGGAACCGGGGCACCCCCTTCTCTCCATTGAAGCCTATGTGTTTTGGGCACCTCTTTGACCTTTGAACCTGACCGGCCCTGAGCTGCTGGTGTGATAACTTTGGGGTTTCTCTGAACCCCCAACGGTGGGCTACCTTGGACCAAAAACTGAGACTTGTAAGTGATTTACTTACCTGACAAAACTAACAAAAACTTACCTCCCCAGGAACTGTGAAAATTGCACTGTGTCCACTTTTAAAACAGCTTATTGTGTTTTATGTAAAAAGTATACATGCTAATGTAATGATTCAAAGTTCCTAAAGTACTTACCTGCAATACCTTTCAAATGAGATATTACATGTAGAATTTGAACCTGTGGTTCTTAAAATAAACTAAGAAAATATATTTTTCTATAACAAAACCTATTGGCTGGATTTGTCTCTGAGTGTGTGTTCCTCATTTATTGCCTGTGTGTATGTACAACAAATGCTTAACACTACTCCTTTGATAAGCCTACTGCTCGACCACACTACCACAAAATAGAGCATTAGTATTATCTCTTTTTGCCACTATCTTACCTCTAAGGGGAACCCTTGGACTCTGTGCATACTATTCCTTACTTTGAAATAGTGCATACAGAGCCAACTTCCTATAGGTAATCGTCTGCCCCATATGAAAAGGAGTGACAACTTTTGTCAGGAAAGCCTACCTGGTTTTCAGTACCACTTTATCAGGGAAAAACAAGGTAAAGGGGGGTTTCACGGAAAGAGCTTGAAGCTCTCTTACCCGCCTAGGCGAGGTAACTGCAACTAGAAAAACAGTCTTAAGAACTAAAAACCTTAACAAACAAGAGTGCATGGGTTCAGAAGGCAAACCCATCAAGTAAGATAAAACAAGATTTAGATCCCATTGAGGCATATGAAAAGGCGTGGGTGGAAACATATTAAGCAAATCCTTTAGAAACATAATTACAATAGGTGACTTAATCAGAGAGGGCTGAGCTGGGAGGCAAAGAAATGCTGATAGGGCAGCCAAATAACCCTTAACTGTAGCCACTGTACAACCATTCTTTGCTTGTTCTAAAGCAATAATAAAATATCAGAAAGGTGGGCCTTCAAGGGATCAATCTGTCTCTCTCCACACCAAAACACAAATTTTGCCCACCTACCGGCATGAATGGTCTTAGTGGGGTGTCACCTGGCCGATAAAATAACATCCACTACATCCGGTGGGAGAGAAAAGGAACTCAGGTTGCCCCGTTCAATCTCCAGGCATGAAGGTGCAGGCTCTGGAGGTGAGGGTGTAGAACCTGCCCCTGCGACTGCGAGAGGAGGTCTGCCCTGTGAGGGAGAAGGAGCGGTGGGCACAGTGAAAGTTGGAGAAGGTCTGTGTACCACACCCTTCCTGGCCAATCCGGAGCTATTAAGAGGACTTGGGCCCGGTCTTGGCGAATCTTCCTCAGAACCCGAGGAATCAAGGGTATGGGGGGAAACGCGTAAAACAACTGGCCGTACCAGGACATCTGAAACGCGTCCCCCAACGCTCCTTGCACCGGATACTGGAGACTGCAGAATGTCGGGCAGTGCGCGTTCTCCCGAGTGGCAAACAGATCTACATGAGGAGATCCCGACATCTGAAAGATGTAAAGGGCCAGGTCTGGATGGAGACGCCACTCGTGATCCGCCGAGAAGTGGCGACTGAGACTGTCCGCACGTACATTCAAAACTCCAGCCAAATGATTTGCCATCAAGCAAATATGATGGTCCTGAGCCCAGGACCAGAGCCGCAGAGCATCTCTGCAGAAAAGGTACAACCCTACTCCTCCCTGCTTGTTGATGTACCACATCGCGGTAGTGTTGTCGGTCAGGACTTGAACAGACCGACCGTGAAGGGAAGGGAGGAAGACCTTGAGAGCCAGACGTATCGCCCGCAATTCTAACAGATTGATGTGAAACATCTGTTCCGCTGGAGACCAATGACCTTTAATCTCCAGGACCCCCAGATGAGCTCCCCACCCTAGAGTGGAAGCATCCATTACAACCGTTGTCACCGGTGGTGGTAGCGAAAACGGCCTTCCTCGAGATAGATTGCCGTCCACAGCCCACCATTGGAGATCCGCTGCAGCGTCCCTGGAGATCTTTACCGATTCCACAAGATCTCTTCTGTGTTGAGACCATTGCCGGCAGAGGCCCCACTGAAGAGCCCTCATATGCCATCAGAATGCAAGAAGCAAACAGACCAAGCAGGCGTAAGACCTTGAGGACCGGAACAACCGCTCCATTTCGAAACATTGGAATCAACACCTGAATGTCCTGAATCCGCTGAGGCTGAGGATAGGCTCGATTTAATGTTGTGTCCAGTACTGCCCCTATGAATAGGAGGCATTGAGAGGGCTCCAGGTGAGATTTGGGCACGTTTATCAAAAAGCCCAGATCGAACAACAGCTGGGTTGTCATCTGCAGGTGATGCAGCACGAGCTCTGGAGACTTGGCTTTGATCAACCAATCATCCAGGTAAGGGAATACCGCTATTCCCTTCCTCCTGAGACTTGCTGCAACCTCCGCCATCACCCTGGTGAAGACTCGAGGTGCGGAAGTAAGCCCAAATGGAAGGACCGCAAATTGGTCGAGTTGCGATCCCACCACAAACCGGAGATACTTCCTGTGCAACTTGAGTATAGGGATATGAAAGTACGCATCCTGCAAGTCGACAGACACCATCCAATCCTCTTCGCCCAACGCCAGAAGTACCTGCGCTAGAGTCAGCATTTTGAATTTCTCCTGCTTGAGGAACCAATTCAAAATCCTCAGGTCCAGGATTGGTCTCAAACGACCGTCCTTCTTGGTGATCAGGAAATATCTTGAAAAACAGCCCTGACCCCTTTCTTGCTCTGGGACCAACTCCAGTGCACCTTTTGACAACAGGGTCTGAACCTCCTGTTGCAACAACAGGAGATGGTCTTCTGAACAAAACGAGGGACGGGGAGGGATGGGAGGAGGAAACTCATGAAAAGGGAGAGCATATCCCTTTCTCACAATATTCAGTACCCATGAGTCCGATGTAATTGACTCCCACGCGTGAAGAAAAAGACATAGCCTTCCCCCTACAGGACAGGAATGGTCGATAAAGTGGGGAAAACTAGGACTGCTTCCCTTGCTGTTGTCCTCCAGAGGAAGAGGTTGACGAAGGGTGCTGCTGGGCGGCCCCTCGAGCTCTAGCCCTCTCCTGCCCTTAAAGGATCGATATGGAGGATTGGCAGGCTGCTGGACCAATGACTGGGGCCTTCGAAAAGCTGCCCCATGACCGAACCCCCTAAACCTGAGAAAGGATCTAAAAGGGGTAGCAGAAGTGGCTTGCAACCCTAAGGACTTCGCCGTGGCCCGGCTGTCCTTAAAACATTCCAGGGCAGAATCTGCTTTCTCGCCAAACAGCCTTTCTTCATCAAAGGGCAAGTCTAATAATGTGGCCTGCACATCAGCCGAGAAACCCGAAGACCTTATTCAAGCGTGCCTTCTGGTAGCAATAGATGTTCCCATTGCCCTGGCCACCGAGTCTGTGGAGTCCAAGCCAGACTGAATAATCTGCTTTGCCACAGCCTGTGCATCAGAAAGGAGTGCCCCAAATGGTCTTTGAACCTCCTGAGGCAGAACTACAATCATAGCCTTTGCTGAATCCATGAGGGCGTGGACATACCTGCCCAGCACACAGGTAGCGTTCGCAGCCTTGAGAGCCATGCTGCAAGATGAAAAGGTCTTTTTTGCAGATTGCTCCATCCGCTTGGAATCCCTGTCAGATGGGTTCACAGGGAAAGACCCAGGAGCAGACTTTGTGGAGCAAGAGGCCTGAACTACCAGACTCTTCGGGGTTGGATGGTGTGACAAAAACCCTTGATCACCAGGCGCTCCTCTATGCCTCCTAGCCACAGCTCTATTAACCGCTGGAGACGAAACCGGCTTTCTCCACAGGTCTAAGATGGGTTCCGTTAATGCCTCATTGAAAGGCAGCAAAGGGTCAGCAGAAGTTGTAGGGGGATGCAGCACTTCAGTTAACAAGTTGGTCTTTATCTCAGCTGCAGACAAAGGCAGTTCCAAAAAGTCCACAGCCTTTCTAATCACAGAGTGAAATGACAACGCATCTTCTGTGAACTCCCCGGCGAAGATAAGTCCCATTCCGGGGAAGTATCCAGCCCACTGGCTGACCCAAAGCCCTCATACTCTCCCAAGGGCTCGACAAGCTCACTTTCCTCCAGCTGTCTCCGGTATTCCTCCTCTTCCAGGAGATGCAAGGCCTTCCTGCGTGATCGCAAACGCGACTCCAACCTCGGCGTCGACATTGAATTCGCTGACGTCGAAGACACAACCTTCAAATTCCAAAAAGGCACTGGAGAGGAAGGTCGACTCCGAGACCCATCACTCAGACCAGGCGTCAGCACAGACTCCAACAGCGCCTCCACCGGAGCCGGCTGGCAAGGAGATGTCATCGGCGCCAGCTGACGCGGCGATGGTAAAGGGCTAGTTGGCGACGACATAGGAAAAGCACCCCGAGGTGAAATCATCGGCGTCAGTCCGGTACCTTCAGCTGGGCAAAATGGCATAAACGGCGCCGTCTTGTATGGAGCCGGGGAGCCCAAACCAAACACCAATGGCCCCTTGGGACCAGCTGGTGCACCACCACCAGGGGCCATTGTCTGAAAGACCGCATACATGGCATTTAAAAATGCCGCCGGATCCGCTCCCGGAGCCGGGAAGGCAGGATACCGCTGGTCTTGCTCCTGTTGCTGTCCATCTGACTCCTGTAGAGCCGGAGAGAATCGAGGACTATGAGGAGCCACCTCAAAGACAGACGGCGCCGGAGAAGCCTCTGGACTCTGGGGCTCCGGAGTCACTGTCGGGCTCAGTTCCCACTTATCATGGCGCCGATGAGATGGGGATCTTGACCTCGAACGACTCCGAGCCGAACGGCGTGTGATGGTGCCGCTTCTTATGCTTCTTCGAAGAAGCGTGGGAAGAGGATCTCTTATGGCCTCTATTTAGCATTTTTTCAGCTTTTGCCAAAAAGAGCTTGGCCTCCCTCTCCTTCAATGCCTTAGGGTTCATGCTCTGGCACGACGCGCACTCCTTGACGTCATGCTCAGAGCTAAGGCACCAAAGGCAATCTTCATGTGGGTCTGTGACCGACATCCGACCACGGCATTCTCTGCATGGCTTCAACCCAGATTTTCTCGGGGGAGACATTGTAACCACAAGCGCTACAGTAGATACACCAACCGAAGTTAGCCAGGAAAAAAATGTTAGAGTCAAAGGCACAGAAAAAAGGAAACTGACATCAGCACGCCGGCGAGGACTTCTTAGTGGAGAAGTGTGGCTCAATGGTTAGAGCGGCAGACCCTGAAGCAGAGATCTGGCTCAAGACCAGGGTTCAAGTCCTGCTTCGGCAGGTCTTGGGCTCAATTCCCCTTGACCAGATAATTCTCGCCTCGGTGCCTAATCTAATTCATGGGTCCCACTCTGCAACTCTGGGCAATAGCTTGCTTAATCTCCACAACGGCCCCAACAGCGCTTGGATGCCTGGCTTCACCCTGGGGGTGCTCAGGAGTGGGCGCCTCACAGGGAAAAGCCAGGAGGGGTTCCATAGCGGTATGAGTACAGCGCCTTGAGACCCTAACGGGTGAGTAGTGCGCTATACAAGTGCTAATTTACATTTACATTTACATTGGCACGGTGATGTCAGACAGAGTCACGTGGAGCCGTGCAATTCTGACGTCCTCGTCGACGTGGAGAGCTGGGAAGAAAGAAGACTTTCTGTCGGATGCTGGCACAAGGACGAATTCATAAGGTGAGGAATCCACAGGTATTTGTATCCATCAGAAATATGTATATCAAAATTAAGAACAGTCTATTTGAGATCAGAATGTGCATATTTTCAGATCTCATAAATTGATGATTTGAGAAAAATGAAGCATCAAAGAGACTTCAAGCACATATAACTTAGTACCAGGTCTATTACAGCTATGGCTGTTATGTATTACTCATGTAGAGGCATTCCAAATTGATAAAGCCTTTATTTACCTTGTGTTAGCAAAACTGTCTGTGGTACTAAGGCGATCACTGCTAGCAATTCTGCATAGGGTGGTTGCTAATGTAAGCTTGTCTTATATGCTTATTACTACAATAGTAATAACGGTAGCTCGGGATGATAGGTATTGAACTTAAGTAGCTCCAGTGCTTAATTTGTGCTGGTTTCCAGTGCTGAGCACCGCCACTTATTTGTGAGGGCCGGGGCTTATTCTTCTGCCTCAAGCATTTGCTACGAGCAAAAGACACAAATGTGAAAGATGGAGGAAATGAAAAACGAAAAAGCGTCACAAAGAGAGAAAGTAGAAAGCTGCAAGAGTGAGCAGAAGGGACAAGGAGTGGCTTTATATGGATTGAAGAGGCCAGAGATGGCTTCAGGATTACGCCGCCTCAGTATTCCATGTTCACACGTTTAATTGCAGCAGCAGCATGTTTAAGAGGAGATCTGTGGGCACTGGCACCTTTTTATTTACAAATTTAAGCACTGAGTAGCTCTTATTATTATAGAAAATGTTGGAGACCCCTGGTATAGGTGTTTTTCAAAGTACGCGAGACTGACTCGATTTGACCTTGCTGCATGCAATGTCTGTGGGAATATAAGAGAAATCAGCAGTAAAAACCCCGCCGAGGGGGCCATAAAGCAGGCCCACGAACAGCCAAAAAACACAGACCATCCACTGATCTGTCAGACCGGCCCTTCGGGCAGCGTCAGATAGCCCTATTGGCCAGTCCGGCCTGCAGACTGCACATGTGCAAGACCACATTCTCCTGCACTGGTGTCTGCAGCACCCGCCACAGGATGGTTTACAGGAAGAAAGGGGTCCCAGCTGCTGATTTTTCACTTAAACTTTGAAGCCCCTGGTTCCTAATCACTGTTTCTCATGGTAGAAATAGAGAAGTTACATTTGCTTCACTAGCTGTTTCGGCTTCCCTTTTTTTTAGGGAGGGCTCAGACGGGAAGTGATAAACTCGCTCTCTCTCCCTCCCTCCCTGCCGTGAGTATTTTGTTTGAGAATTTGCATCCCCGGCCACAAGGCGCGCAGCACGGCAGAGCTCGGGCAGGCGGCTGGCCACTGATGCAGAGGTGAGATTCTGCCCTTTTATCGCGTTCTTGGCATTTCTGCCGCGCCTGAGTCCACGCAGGGCACCGACGCCGCTGCGCTTCTTCCTTATGCAGGGTTTAGGGCTGCTGCTGCGAGAACTTTTTTGAGGTAGAGATCTTGTTGTCAGTGAATGAAAGGAAAATAAGGTATTGATAAGCATAAGGAGAGAGATAAAGTAAGGAAAAAATAACTAAGACGAGTATAACATATTTGCTATGTTTTTTGTGGTAGTGTTTTGTGTGGTTCACAACACTTTAAAAGGAAGCAAAGATACAGGGGACGAAAGACAAAAGAAAATGAAATGGAGCACCGTGTGTGATGTGACTAACAGAGGGAAGGGGGAAACACATCACAGTGGCAGACAAGTGAGGGAGGGAGGTTGGGAGCAAAGAGGGAAGATAGACATTTAGATTAAATTCAACTAGAACATTGCAGCGTGTGACCCTGGGCTAGCATCCCCTTGTGTGCTAATACCTCTATCTCCTACGACGGGGAGGGCTTGCAGGCAAATTAAACATCTAGCATAAAGGACAGAATTAGCACCTACATGTACATATGTTTGGCATTCTGTTATTAGGAAATAATTCTGCCACTGACAAACAGGTCTGGCGTAGGTAAAATGTACAGATATATTAAGCTGTTGCAGTTAAGTTGCACGGGTTAAGTTAAGGCAGTGTTACTCAAAGTAGGATCTGGGGCAGCATGCGGCCCTTGACCTTCACCTGCGCCCCCCTAGTCAGCATTGAGCTGCTGTTTACACCACTCAGCATTAATATTGAATAGATATTTATTTAAAGGTTAATTGAAGGTTAAAGAAAGGAAGTAACTAGGGTGTCCTGCACTGCTTAACTTTTAGGAACACATTCATTTTTAAAGACATTGTGCAGCAAAAGTATAAAATATGATGAAATATCTGTAGAATAAAAAAAGTGTATTACATTAACATGTAGAAGCGTTTCACCTTAGTACATAAGATTATCAGTGCAAAGAGAAGTCTTTTTTTTAAGTAATAGTTTTCAAATACAGAGTTAGAAACATTAATTCTCCCAGCCCCCACACTGACAGCAATGCCAATAGTGAACTAAGAGGCAAGTCAGTTGTTGTGCACACTCTGTGGGTGGCCTGGGTTACTATTATACATGGCAAACACAGTTTATTAAATCAAATACAGGAGAAAGTTTTTACAGTGCACACCCTGAAGCTGTATTTCAAGTTCCTCTTATATGTGATAATGAAGAAAAAAGAGGAAAAGTGAAATAAAACAATTCACTGCGATCACACAATTTGTTTAAGTGGAGATTCAGGGACTAATCCCAGGTCTTCTGGTTTTACATTGTGCAATTCAGCCACTAGATGTATATTTTTTGCTTCCTCCACACCAACTCACCACCACACCTGACCCCCACCTTATTGGCATCAATGTGGCCTCGGTCACATCACAGATCAAACTTTTTGGCCAATGGAAAATATTTGTGAATACCCATGAGCTAAGGGTTCATTGAGCTCTTTGTTCCATACTAGCGAGTCCATACAGTCTTATATGCAAGAAAGCTTTGTGCTTTGTTTGACTGTTAAAGCGATATGTGATACTGCGCTAGAAAAGATGCTACACACGGAATTGTTTCTAGGCGCTGAAAAGGTGTTATCTTGACCCATCATACTGGTACTCCTTTATACCTACTATGGTAAGGTGAGAGGCTGAGCAAAGCAGGTTTGTTCACGCATGCGGTGTTCTGACTACACCCTGCATTATGCTATTTTACATAGTATTACACTCCCGCTGTTGACATTGTGCACTTTGGGCAGGGGCAAGTTCTCAGAAGGAAGGTGCTGGAGAGGCTCAGTCACCCCTAAATTGTGCATTCTGAGGTTGGTATTGGTTCCGGTGATTCAATGTGGTGTCTGTGTTTACCATTACTGGATGTGCTTGTGCATATCACTCTTAACATTTTATGTCTTTTTTATGACTAACCTACCGACTCTCACCCACTCACACAAAAGGGAAAACAGAGCCAGTGTCTTGTAATTTGTGAGATGCTTCAATGTCAGAGTGATAATGTAGTCCCGCACCAGATAAGTCAATGGAGCTGAACCAATCTTGAACATGTGATGCAAAGTTTTGTGCCTACTAGGCACTGGCAGTAAATAATTCCAGGGGTGGTTATGCCAAGCTACTGGAAGGTAATTCCACTGTAGTTCATAGAGGTGAACCATTGTTCATTGAAGTTAGTGGAGGTGAGCTATTGTTGAACTGGTGATGCCATTGAAGTCAGTGGAGGTGAGCCATTGTTGGACTGGTGATGTCATTGAAGTTAGTGGAGGTGAGCCATTGTTGAACTGGTGATGCTATTGAAGTGAGAGCCATTGTTGGACCGGTGGTGCCCCTGAAGTCAGTGGTGGTGAGCCATTGTTGGACCTGTGATGCTATTGAAGTCAGTCGAGGTGAGCCATTGTTGGACCGGTGGTGCTGCTGAAGTCAGTGGTGGTGGGCCATCGTTGTACCGGTGGTGCCGCTGAAGTCAGTGGTGGTGAGTGATTGTTAGATCGGTGATTTTACTAAAGTCAGTGGAGGTGAGCCATTGTTGGACTGGTGGTGCTGCTGAAGAAGTGGTGGTGAGCCATAGTTAGACTGGTGATGCCACTAAAGTCAGTGGTGGTGAGCCATTGTTGGACCGGTGATGCCATTGAAGTCAGTGGAGGTGAGCCATTGTTGGACTGGTGATGCCATTGAAGTCAGTGGAGGTGAGCCATTGTTGGACTGGTGATGTCATTGAAGTCAGTGGAGGTGAGCCATTGTTGAACTGGTGATGCTATTGAAGTGAGAGCCATTGTTGGACCGGTGGTGCCCCTGAAGTCAGTGGTGGTGAGCCATTGTTGGACCTGTGATGGTATTGAAGTCAGTCGAGGTGAGCCATTGTTGGACCGGTGGTGCTGCTGAAGTCAGTGGTGGTGGGCCATCGTTGTACCGGTGGTGCCGCTGAAGTCAGTGGTGGTGAGTGATTGTTAGATTGGTGATGTTACTAAAGTCAGTGGAGGTGAGCCATTGTTGGACTGGTGGTGCTGCTGAAGAAGTGGTGGTGAGCCATAGTTAGACTGGTGATGCCACTAAAGTCAGTGGAGGTGAGCCATTGTTGGACCGGTGATGCCATTGGAGTCAGTGGAGGTGAGCCATTGTTGGACTGGTGATGCCATTGAAGTCAGTGGAGGTGAGCCATTGTTGGACTGGTGATGCAATTTAAGTCAGTTTACATGAGCCATTGTTGGACTGGTGATGCGACTAAAGTCCGTGGAGGTGAGCAATTGTTGAACCGGTGGTGCCACTGAAGTCAGTGGTGGTGAGCCATTGTTACACCGACGTCAGAGGTGGTAAGACATTGTTTGGAGGAGGAGACACGTTTGTGAAGTGTGAGATGTTGGGGTGGTAAGGTAGTTCAGTGCCTTAGAAGTCAGTGGAGCTTGCCGAAAAGGGGAAGCAGACGTTTGATCCCATTGAGGTCACGGAGGTGAAACATTGCTGGGAGAGCTATACTGAGCCTTCTAGGGTTAAGGCCATTAAAGTCTTTGGGGGTGAATGATTGTTGAGAGTATGATGTTGAAGTTAATTGGGTGAACCACTGCTGGAGGCTGGTGTAGATATGACACACTGAAATCTCTGAAGGCACTTGGCTTGTTTGGGCAGAGTTTGGTGGTTGAAGACATTTCGAATGGGGGACATTCCCACTACAAGAGTGACATGGGATAAAGGGGGGCATATCACTTACTGGATACTTTGTCAGAATGCATCACTTTTTTTGTCCATGATAACAAGACCCCAAGAGACAATTCTATTTGGTGTGTGGGACTTAAAAATAATAGTTTTTGTACCTAAACATCCTCTACTTTTTGTCCATATTCAGCGATTTCAAATCAGGACTGGTACACCACTAACTAGATTTTGTGTAGCTTCAACTCTTTGTTTAACAAGCTTTCAGGTATGTCTATGAGTTACAGGGTAATTTGAGGACTGACGTGTCATTAGATAGAAATGTCAAGCCCCTTCTTGTTGGAGTCTAGCCACATAACTGTGGCTTCATCCAAACCACTAATCGTTCTGGAGCTTTTAGTTGTTTTTCCTCTCTGAAATAAGACAGGGCGACGGCTACCAGAATGCTGAGCAACATAAGCCCAGAAAGCAATGCTGCCTACCTATGGCCATGACGAGCAAAAGTTATCCCTGGTCAGGCGCATTAGCTCACCCAATCCATCTACATTTTTGCATTGTTGGACTACCAGTTTTGTTTTTCTCCCTAAACGTAGGACCAAAAGCCCATAACAGCAGGACCAATTTGATAGTGGTCTGAGCTTGGAATGGTAACCCTAGTCAGAAATCTGATCATCCCACACTTTACCGGTCTCTCCTCAGCCAGCTGTCCCAGCTCTCACTCTAAGACTAGGGCGTTCCATCCATCATCTCTTCCACAACAGTGAGTCTCTCCTGCTAGGCTAAGCAGATCTGACCTCACACCCCAGGAGGACTAAGCTGCATGAGTTCTTCACCTCCTGCCCTGGCCTTTTTCTGGTGTCCACTCCTTGGCTGCAGTCTGAGTTGATGGAGGCTTTCGGGGTTATGCATGAATGGTGTGTGTGTTTATGCATGGAGGGATTGAGGGATCCTTGGCAGCAGCTGGTTGGATTGGAAATGCAGGTCTAGTGATTACTTAGTGATAACGGCTTAGGTTTTTTTGTCATTCACAACACTTTGATTCCCTGAAAATGGCTTAAATCAGTTCTTTACAGTGACAGGAGTCTTTTCAAGGAAGGCACGTATATAATGTTTGCCATCAGACAACTGAAATAAAGAGATCTCATGCGATTTCCCTGTTGTATAATTTTTCTCTGCTACCATTTAAGGATATGGGACATCACAAGAGAAAGTGATAAGTGTGGTTTTCTGTTGCGCCATCTTAGCCTCCTCTTCTGTTTCTTGTTAGGACATGGTTTCCTGAATGAGGTTCATGATAAATTGTTTGTTATTGGGTCTCGTTCTTCTTTCTTACTCACTGCTGCATGTCGTTCTGTCAGGGAAACAGCGAATCCTTGAGATTTGGCATTGCTACCGTGAGAGCTTGTTGAATCTCACTAACCGGTTAAGACACCGACGGAAAGTCCCGAGGTCCATAAAAGGGCAATGATGTGCACATTCTGTGTGCTACGGCTTCAAAGATTTGTGAAGTCTCTTTTCGCTGTCAGTGCATTGAGCAAGACAGGAATCTGAATCCAAGATAGAAGGTTCAGAATTGAGGTTTATATTTTCCCAACTGGAGAAAGAAATGCCAGCCCAGGTGAGTCTACAGAACTTTGGAGGGATCGAAAGGACTGATTAGGTGATTTTTACAATATTTCGTAGCCATAACATGAGAGGTGATATTATATTTAGTTGGTTCCTGTTTGGTCACCTGGGTCAAAAGGTACCAACCCCTCTGGAATCGGAGAGTTATGATGCCCGGTGACATTCGACAAGATCCAGAGTCATGCCCCCTTTAAGTATCCTTAAATTGTGCCATGGATTCAGTATTCACGGACTAAGTTTGGACACTGAGTTCTCTCATTCTCTTTACTTTGTTAGGTGATTATCACAGACGAAGCAGGTATGGTGGCATTTATAACCGTCAGAGGAGAATGAGGGCCAGATGGTGTATATGTATATATTATTATTATTATTATTTTTTTATAGAAATACACTGTCCAAATTTGTCGGGCCGAACCAGCTTTGTAATGTACTTCTGAATTCTTGATGCTAGGATAGGAGGAGATGGTAACACAGACTGGCTCACCTCCTAAAAAAATCTAATACCAAAGTCTCATATACTTATGCCCATGCCCAATAATCAGAGACCCAGTACAGGTTTTGTCTCTGCACCCCATCCTTAGACCACCTCCTTTGTGAGCAGTTTCAAAATAACCTTCAACCCCAACCCCATTCAGCTTAAAGAGTGATACCCCCAATCTCATTAGCCATGCAGTCTACATCATATGTTCAGAACGCATTAATATCATCCCAGGTCTATAGTACTTACTTTATGCCGCTGGTTTCCACTGGTGACACTGATACTTATGTTTGGGGGCAGGACTTGTTTTCATCTTTAGCCTTTGTGCAAGCGAAAGAAAAGCAAAAAAGTGAGAAAGATCAAGAAATACAGGAAAACGGTGACAAATCGGGAAGATAAGAGGAAGAGAAAGCCAGAGAAACAAGGAGAAAGGGATGAAAAAGAAATTGCACAAGTGAGAGAACAAGATAGAGAGGCACATCACATAAAGGGGGCACTGAAAGTGCTAATTTAAGGCAGGTGACTGCCGTGGTTTTGGGCTGACTGGTGTTTTAAATAGTTGAAGAGATCCAGGAGTGTGAGTTTACCCACTTAGACAGTGATAAATGGTTGATTACCACTAGAACGGTAAAATACTTTACTGGTTTTGACTGGAAATGTAGCAGAATTTTAGCAACTCTAAATTAAGCAACAGCAACTCTAAATTAAGCAACAGAGCGGCAATGAATAAACACAAAGCAAAATAACAAGACATCAACAGAGCAAGACAACTAGCTGTAAAAAAAGAATGCAACACAAAACCACAGTACATCTCAGCACATCACCACCATATCCAAATGCAAAAGATCAAGAATGAACAAACACTCTGGTCACATTTTACCACCTCCTCTAATCTGCTTTCATAATACAGTGGCGTAGGTAACTGGCTCTTTATATATCTGTTAGAAATGGAGTACCTGGTTGGCTAGGGTATGCACCGCAGCGAAGCACAACCCTCCCACTCTAGTCAGGGTAAGTCAGAAACACAACCTAAATTAACCTGTGTGCACCCCCTGGTACCTTGGAACAGGGCAGGCAGGCTTACAGCACTCGCTCTGCACCCTCTCGAGCTTTGCAGTATCTGGGGGCACTTGGCCTCAGGATAATATGGTATTTCCCTGGTCAAGCTCTCCTTACTTGAGCGGCCGTAAATGGTGCGTTTAATTTGGTCCTGCCCCTCCACTGGCTGTTGAAGAGGTGGAGGTGCTTTGCCTCAAGTTGTTAAAGTAACTTTCCCCAGTTGTGCTCTCCTTTACTTGAGCGGCCGGAAATGGTAATTGGACGAAGTTAGGCTCCTGCAAAGACTTAGGCCCGTATTTATACTTTTTTTGCGCCGTATTTGCGTCGTTTTTTGACGCAAAAACGGCGCAAACTTGCAAAATGCCATTGTATTTTGTAGGTTTGCGCCGTTTTGCGTCAAAAAGCGGCGCAAATGCGGCGCTAAAAAAAGTATAAATACGGGCCTTAGTAAGATACAGAAGCGCTTCGCCTCGGGTCTTTAAGGCCAATTTCCCGGTACGTGCTCTCCTTTACGTGAGCGGCCAGAAAAGGTAATTTTCTGAGGTCTGTCTCCAGCACGGTCTTGGCCAGATACGGAGGCGCTTCACCTCAGGTTTTTTTTTTTCAATTGTTTCTTGTCGCACTCTCCTTGCTTGAGTGGCCAGGAAAGGGGTGTTACCAATGAAGTACAGTTTTTTCATGAGGTAGGAAAAAAAAGTGTAGGTGCTTCGTCTGAGGTCCTTCATGGTAGGGTTTCCCCGGCCACGTTCTCCTTGACTCGAATGGTGGTTCAGCTGAGGCCCGGCTCCTGCATGAAAGGGGCAAGTTACGTAGGAGCTTCGCCTCAGGCCCGTACAGCAATTTTTCCCCGGTCACGCTCTCCTTTACTTGAGCAGCCGGCAATGGCAGTGCTGTTGAAGTCTGGCTCCTGTACAGATGGGGCAAGATACGGAGGCAAGAGCAGAGTTGCTTGTGTGGCCCTGGCCGGCTCTCGAGGGCAGCGGCTGTGGTGGTGCTGAGCGGCAGCCTGGTCCACAGGGATGGAGGAGCTGCAATGCACATAGGGTTTTTCCGTCCAGCTGGTCGGGATACGCAGAACAAGAGGCACAGTTGGGTTGTCCGGAGGACGGCCGATCCAAGTGGGCAGAAGTTTGCTGGTAGTAGTCTTTTGGGCAGGCAGGGCACATCAGGCATGTCCTGGAGTCACTCCGGGGTTGCCTTCGGGAATCCTTCCAAAGTGCAGGCAGAGATCAGCAGGCATCAGGGCAGTGCAGCAGGGCAGAGCAGCAGTTCCTGGGAACAGTGAGGTCTGGCAGGGTGGCGATCCTGGCACACAGCAGTCTTTGATCCAGCATAAGCTTGTGGGGTCCAGAAGTGTACTGATGAGTGGGTCACGGGTACTTACTATTTATACAGAAAAGTGCCTTTGATGTGGGGGATGACCAACAAAGAATCCTTGTGAAGTGTGCAGGTCCCCCTTTCAAGTCAGTCTCGGCTCCAGTCAGTGGGAGGTAATCAGCCTCTTGGGTGGACCCCAGCCCTTATCCTTTGAGATGTAAGTGTGAGATCCACCCTACCCCTTCCCCAGGAAGACCTATCAGTATGCAGATGAATGCAAATATGGCTGGGTATCCTGTGTTGTCGGTGTCTGAAGGGAATGCACAAGTGGAATTGTCACCCCACCCCAGCCAGAAGTGTATTGGAGGGAGGCTGTAGGATCACAGGGCGGTGTGTGCAGAAGAATGTCCACTTTATAAAAATGACGTTTCTAGACTATTAGTATTAAATCCAACCTTAACAGTAAAGAGGATTTATTATTACCATTCCAAGGGTACTGAACATGACCCAGCCATTCCTCTCAGATCAGGAATTACAACTTTCAGCTATTATAAGGCATTCCTAATGCTGGCCTTGAGAAGGGTAGGCCTCACAGTGACGAAAAAACACTTGAGGAGTTTTTCATTACCAGGACATGGAAAGTGGAAATATATGTCCAGCCTTTTTACATGGTACTTTGCCCTATGGGCTTCCTGGGGCCTGTTTGAGGGGTGACTTATATGCAGTGGCTGCCGGTAATTTTAGGAAGGAAGGGGTGGGCGGGACACAAAGGCACACATGCACACTCACCCTCATTGATTCACTCATGCACACACACATCCATTCCCAACACTCATTGTGATCAATTATTCAAACATACACACACGCACCAAACATTCATAAAAAAAAAAAAAAACACACACACAGACTTACCTTCAGCTCTCCCTTGGAGGTCGCAGGAGGGTTGGGACTGCTGCCTTCCTTCACTGGCTAATCTATGGTCAGCCAATGAGGGAAGGCAGCAGTCCCAACTCTTCACAGTGTAGGATGCGGTCAGTGAAACTGCTGACCCCACTCTGTGACTGGTTGATACTCAGCCCTGGGTGCTCCAGGGCTTAAAACCGAAGCGCCCAGGTCCGAAGCAATCAGTGATGTTCCCCCTCGTATCGAGAGGGAGGGCCTTGAGGCACCTTTGCTAGGCTGAAGAGGTCACGCCCACAGGGCTGTGACTTCTTCAGCCCAGCAAAGTTCAGTTCAGGCAGCTGGGAGCCTGTGCAAATAGCACATGTCTAACTCCTGTCTGCCTGACCTGAAAATGAAGAGTGTGACACCTGACAGACACCTGACAGACCCCTGACAGACAGTCTTCCTGAGGGGCAAAAGGTGTGTGTGTGTGTGTGGCCCCTTAGCCCCAAAGGATGGGCTGTGGCTGCTTATATGTGAGAAAGGGGGAGTGTAGGGCTTGGAAAGAGGTTTTAAATGCCATGTTGAGGTGGCAGTGGAATTGCACACAAAGGCTCTGCAGTGGCAGGCATGTAACATGTTTACAGGGCTACTTAATGGGTGGCACAAGCAGTGCTGCAGGCCCACTGGTAGCATTTAATTTACATGCCCTGCGCATATGATATGCCACTCTACAATGGACATACAGGTAAATTAAATATGCCAGTTGTGGATACACCAATGTTACCATGCTTTTAGGGGAGACGCACATGCACTTTAGCACTGGTTAGCAGTGGTAAAGTGCTCAGAGTCCTAAGGCCAATAAAAGGATGCAACAATAAAACAGGAGGGAAAGGCAAAAAATCTGGGCTAGGACAATCCTAAGGATGCCAGGTCTAACAATATGAAAATGAGATATATCATGCAAAGAGTTGAGGGGTTACTTTATTAGTGGACAGGGGCTTGCTCCAGCAATCCCAAGGTGCTATTTTTAGGAATAGTGTGGTCGTGCAGCCTTAGGCTTATCAGAGGAGCATTAGACATCTGCCAATACACACAGTCAATAAATGAGACACACGACTCAATAAGGAGATCCACACCAATTTACAAAAATAATATGTATCATATATATTTTGGCACCAAAATCAATACGATCAGGTAAGTACATTTTGCTAGAATTGTTTTTACAGTTCAGAAAAGTCTACACAGTGCAGTATTTGGAAGCTGCGATGTTATTCTATGGAGGAAAAACAAATACGGCAAACAGGTACAGTACATCGACTTACGGGACCAATCTCCTGGGCTTAAGATCATTATTGGCCAAGGGTCAGGGCCACACCAACAGATCGGACGGCACTGGGGCAGCCAGATACAGAGGTGTAGCACAGCATTGGGTACCAAGGGCCAGATGTAGCAAGGCATTAGCGCCTCGCAAACACCGAAAAACGCCGTTTTCGAGGCTCGCTGTTTGCGAGGCGCTAATGCCCGCACGCGATGCAGAAACTCATTTTGCGAGTCAGAACCGACTTGCAAAATGTGTTTTCGACTCGCAAATAGGAAGGGGTGTTCCCTTCCTATTTGCGACTCGCACCGCGATGTAAGTTGATTTGCGACCGCAAAAGCGGTCGCAAATCAACTCGCAGTTACCATCCACTTGAAGTGGATGGTAACTCAGTCGCAAACGGGAAGGGGTCCCCATGGGACCCCTTCCCCTTTGTGAATGATCACAAAATTATTTTTTCAGACCAGGCAGTGGTCCTATGGACCACTGCCTACTCTGAAAAATACCGAAACAAAAGGTTTCGGTAATTTTTTCTATTTGCAGCTCGATTTCCTGCAGCAAACGAGCTGCAGATAGAAAAAAAAAACGGTTTTATTGAAAAGCAGTCACGGACATGATGGTCTGCTGTCTCCAGCAAACCACCATCCCCGTGAGTGCCTAGACTCGCTATGGGGTCGCAAACTTGCACCCCATAGCGAGTCGCAGAAGGTGTCTGAGACACCTTTCTGCATTTCCTTTTGCGAGGTGCAAATAGCGAGTCACTGGGACTCGCAATTTGCACCTTGCAAAAGGAAACCTACCTACATCTGGCCCCAAATGTTAGTCAATGGAGATTGGTCTGGTTACAATGAGGCTGCAGGTTTGGACTGGGAGCCCAGTTGGGGTGAACCAACAGGTAGGTTCAAATCTTGAGCTGCTCAGGGATGTCAGGACGTCTTAGGTCCACTTCCCCACGCCTCAGGGGCGATGGGTGCAGAGGTGTCCTGAGGCATTGGGTTTTCTCCACCGGGAGCACTCGTGGTTGAGGGGGCCTGTGGGCAGTAGGTGCAGGCAGCACCAGTGAGTACACACTGGGAAAGTCCAAGATTGGCTTTGTCTCTGGAGGGCTGGGGACCATTTTAGCACAGTTGGCCCACTTCAGCTCGGGCAAGGTGGCTTGGGTGCAGTGGTGCTTTCAGGTGTTGGGCTTTCAATGGCCCAGAGTCCTCACAGTTCTCTTGGGGTGCCTGCAAGACACAGGGAAGCAGCTCAGCTGCTCCACAGGAGTTCCTGGGTCTTTGTTGAAGGCAGGCAGTCCTCCCAGCCTTTTGGAGGTACACGAGCTTGCAGGATGAGACAACTTTGGAGCAAATAAGGCAGGAAAAGCAGACAGGCTGGCAGGGCTGGGGGCCAAGTCAGGCGCTTCTTTCTCAGACTTTTCTTTCACGGCTCTTGAGGGCCTTCTGCTTCGTAGGTGTAAAGAAATGGATCCCTGTTGCAGTTACCCCCCACTTTTTGCCTGATACTGATGCTGACTTGACTGAGAAGTGTGTTGGGACCCTGCTAACCAGGCCCCAGCACCAGTGTTCTTTCACCTAAAATTTACCGTTGTCTCCACAATTGGCACAACCCTGGCACCCAGGTAAGTCCCTTGTAACTGGTACCCCTGGTACCAAGGGCCCTGATGCCAGGGAAGGCCTCTAAGGGCTGCAGCATGTCTTATGCCACCGTAGGGACCCCTCACTCAGCACAGACACACTGCTTGCCAGCTTGTGTGTGCTGGTGGGGAGAAAATGACTAAGTCGACATGGCACTCCCCTCTGGCAGGCCTTACAGCCCTAAGGCAGGGTGCACTATACCACAGCTGAGGGCATAGGTGCATGAGCACTATGCCCCTACAGTGTCTAAGCAAAACCTTAGACATTGTAAGTGCAGGGTAGCCATAAGAGAATATGGTCTGGGAGTCTGTCAAAAACTAACTCCACAGCTCCATAATGGCTACACTGAATACCGGAAAGTTTGGTACCAAACTTCTCAGAATAATAAACCCACACTGATGCCAGTGTTGGATTTATTAAAAAATGCACACAGAGGGCATCTTAGAGATACCCCCTGTATTTTACCCAATTGTTCAGTGCAGGACTGACTGGCCTGTGCCAGCCTGCTGCTGAGAGACGAGTTTCTGACCCCATGTGGTGAGGGCCTTTGTGCTCTCTGAGGACAGAAACAAAAGCCTGCTCTGGGTGGAGGTGCTTAACACCTCCCCCCCTGCAGGAACTGTAACACCTAGCAGTGAGCCTCAAAGGCTCAGGCTTCGTGTTACAATGCCCCAGGGCACTCCAGCTAGTGGAGATGCCCGCCCCCTGGACACAGCCCCCACTTTTGGCGGCAAGTGCAGGAGAGATAATGAGAAAAACAAGGAGGAGTCACTGGCCAGTCAGGACAGGCCCTAAGGTGTCCTGAGCTGAGGTGACTCTAACTTTTAGAAATCCTCCATCTTGCAGATGGAGGATTCCCCCAATAGGAATAGGGATGTGCCCCCCTCCCCTCAGGGAGGAGGCACAAAGAGGGTGTAGCCACCCTCAAGGAAAGTAGCCATTGGCCACTGCCCTCCCAGACCTAAACACACCCCTAAATCGAGTATTTAGGGGCTCCCAGAACCAAGCAAGATAGATTCCTGCAACCTAAGAAGAAGAGGACTGCTAAGCTGAAAAACCCTGCAGAGAAGACGGAGACACCAACTGCTTTGGCCCCAGCTCTACCGTCCTGTCTCCCCCCTTCTAAAGACACTGCTCCAGCGACGCTCTCTCCAGGGACCAGCGACCTCTGAATCCTCAGAGGACTGCCCTGCTCTAGAAGGACCAAGAAACTCCCAAGGACAGCGGCTCTGTTCACCCAAGACTGCAACTTTGTTTCAAAAGGAGCAACTTTAAAACAATTGCGTTTCCGGCCGGAAGCGTGAGACTTGCTACTCTGCACCTGACGCCCCCGGCTCGACTTGTGGAGAAACAATGCTTTAGGGAGGACTCCCCGGCGACTGCGAGACCGTGAGTAGCCAGAGTTGTCCCCCCTGAGCCCCCACAGCGACGCCTGCAGAGGGAATCCCGAGGCTCCCCCTGACTGCGACTGCCTGTCTCCCAGATCCCGACGCCTGGTAAAGACTCTGCACCCGCAGCCCCCAGGACCTGAAGGATCGGAACTCCAGTACAGGAGTGACCCCCAGGAGGCCCTCTCCCTTGCCCAGGTTAGCTACCCCGAGGAGCCCCCCCCTTGCCTGCCTGCATCACTGAAGAGACCCCTTGGTCTCCCATTGATTTCAATTACAAACCCGACGTGTGTTTGCACACTGCACCCGGCCGCCCCCGTGCTGCTGAGGGTGTACTTTCTGTGTGGACTTATGTCCCCCCCGGTGCCCTACAAAACCACCCTGATCTGCCCTCCAAAGACGCCGGTCTTCGACCTTCGCCGACCTGCTGGCAGACTGGAACCGGGGCACCCCCTTCTCCATTGAAGCCTATGCGTTTTGGGCACCACTTTGACCTCTGCACCTGACCGGCCCTGAGCTGCTGGTGTGGTAACTTTGGGGTTGCTCTGAACCCCCAACGGTGGGCTACCTTGGACCCAAACTTGAACCCCGTAGGGGGTTTCCTTACCTGCAAAAACTAACTAACTCTTACTCCCCCCAGGAACTGTTGAAAATTGCAGTGTCTAGTTTTAAAATAGCTATATGTGATTTATGTGAAGACTGTATATGCTATTTTGATTATTCAAAGTTCCTAAAGTACCTACCTGCAATACCTTTCATTTAAAGTATTACATGTAACATTTTAACCTGTGGTTCTTAAAATAAACTAAGAAAATATATTTTTCTATACAAAAACCTATTGGCCTGGAATTGTCTTTGAGTGTGTGTTCCTCATTTATTGCTTGTGTGTGTACAACAAATGCTTAACACTACTCCTTTGATAAGCCTCCTGCTCGACCACACTACCACAAAATAGAGCATTAGTATTATCTCTTTTTGCCACTATCCTACCTCTAAGGGGAACCCTTGGACTCGGTGCATACTATTCCTTACTTTGAAATAGTGCATACAGAGACAACTTCCTACATTGGTGGATCAGCGGTGGGGTACAAGACTTTGCATTTGCTGGACTACTCAGCCAATACCTGATCACACGACTAAATTCCAAAAATTGTCATTAGAAAAGGATTTTTGCAATTTGAGCTATTTTTCTAAATTTTTAAAAGTCCTGCTAGGGCCTTGTGTTAGTCCCTGTTAGCATTTCTTTTAGAGTTTAAATTTTCTGTAAAAGTTTGAATTAAGTTCTAGAGATAGTTTTAGATTCTTAAAAAGTATTCCAAATTTTAGAAACATAGGGGGTCATTCTGACCCTGGCGGTAATTACCGCCATGGCGGAGGTTGGCGGTAGCACCGCCAACAGGCTGGCGGTGCTCCGCCGGGCATTCTGACCGCGGCGGTACAGCCGCGGCCAGAAGCGGAAAGCCGGCGGTGTACCGCCGACTTTCCGCTGCCCATGGGAATCCGCCATGGCGGCGCAGCTTGCTGCGCCGCCATGGGGATTCTGACAGCCCATACCGCCATCCTGTTCCTGGCGGTTCACCCGCCAGGAACAGGATGGCGGTATGGGGTGTCGTGGGGCCCCTGGGGGCCCCTGCAGTGCCCATGCCAATGGCATGGGCACTGCAGGGGCCCCCGTAAGAGGGCCCCACAAAGAATTTCAGTGTCTGCTTTGCAGACACTGAAATTCGCGACGGGTGCAACTGCACCCGCCGCACCTTCCCACTCCGCCGGCTCCATTCTGAGCCGGCTTCCTCGTGGGAAGGGTGTTTCCCGCTGGGCTGGCGGGCGGACTTTCGGCGGTCGCCCGCCAGCCCAGTGGGAAAGCCAGAATGACCGCCGCGGTCTTTTGACCACGGAGCGGTCTTTCGGCGGGAACCGCTTGGTGGGCGGTGACTGCCGTCCGCCGCGGTCAGAATCACCCCCATAATGTCTACTGCAGAAGAGACAGTGGTGGAGCTCAACCTCACACCTTACCTGCGTCTTAGGATGTCAGAGTTAAGGACTCTCTGCAGAATCAAAAAAATAAAAACTGGATCAAACCATACCAAAGAACAGCTCCAGGAGCTCTTGGCAGAGTTTGCTAAAAACAACCCATCTGATGATGCCCTCACAGAGGGGGAAGCTAGTGATGTGGAGGAGAATTTCCCCCCTCCAGTCCTAGTTAGGGAGAACAGGGTCCCTCAAACCCTGACTCCAACTGGGATAGTCAGAGATGCTGGTTCTCTCACAGGAGGGTCCAGCACCTCTGGAATCACTGAGGATAGCCTCAGTGAAGATGACCTCTTGCTAGCCAGGATGGCCAAAAGATTGGCTTTAGAGAGACAGCTCCTAGCCATAGAAAGGGAAAGACAAGAGATGGGTTTTGGTCCCATCAATGGTGGCAGCAACATAAATAGGGTCAGAGATTCTCCTGACATGTTGAAAATCCCAAAAGGGATTGTAACTAAATATGAAGATGGTGATGACATCACCAAATGGTTCACAGCTTTTGAGAGGGCTTGTGCAACCAGAAAAGTAAACAGATCTCACTGGGGTGCTCTCCTTTGGGAAATGTTCACTGGAAAGTGTAGGGATAGACTCCTCACACTCTCTGGTAAAGATGCAGAATCCTATGACCTCATGAAGGCTACCCTGATTGAGGGCTTTAGATTCTCCACTGAGGAGTATAGAATTAGGTTCAGGGGGGCTCAAAAATCCTCGAGCCAGACCTGGGTTGATTTTGTTGACTACTCAGTAAAAACACTGGATGGTTGGGTAACTGGAAATGAAGTGCATGACTATGTTGAGCTTTATAATTTGTTTATGAAAGAACACATTTTAAGTAACTGCTTCAATGAAACGTTGCATCAGTATCTGGTAGACCTAGGTCCAATTTCTCCCCAAGAATTGGGAAAGAAGGCAGACCACTGGGTCAAGACTAGGGTAACCAAAACTTCCACTGGGGGTGACCAAAAGAAAGGGGTTACAAAGCCTCCCCAAGAGAAAGTGGGTGACACAAGAAACAAAGAAAAAGAGTCCTCCTTAGGCCCCCAAAAACCAGACCAGGTGGGTGGGCCCCAAGACACAACCCAAAACAAAGGTGGGTACCAGGGTAAGAACTGGGATGCCACTAAGGCATGGTGCCAAAACTGTAGACAGACAGGGCACCACACCAAGGACACTTCTTGTCCCAAATACAAACCCCCTAGCAAAATCCCAGGGGTGACCAGTGTAGCCATTGGGGATGACTCCTCAGATGAGGAGGTCTTCATAGCCTTCAACTGGAAAAAGGGCCCCACAGGTAAGTTGGAGATTCCAGAGGGAAGTAGACGCTTCCACCACCTACTGGTGAATGGAATCCCAGCCACTGCCCTGAGAGACACTTGTGCCAGTCACACTATTGTGCATGACAGGCTGGTGTTCTCAAACCAGTACATCCCAGGTGAGACTGCCAGACTAAGAGTTAGCCCAGACAGGGTCACTGATAGGCCTGTGGCTTTTGTGCCTATAGAAGTGGGTGGGACTTTTAGCTGGAGAGGGGTGGTAGTCAGTACAGACCTCCCCCTTGATTGTCTCCTTGGAAATGACTACCCAGAGGTTAGTCAGAGCCCAAGAGAGGAACTGGTCTAGTGCCAGTCCTCTGCTAAGGACTCTGGAGGTGCTACCCCTGCAGTAACTGCAAGTAGGCCCCAGAAGAAAAAGAAAAGAAAGCAGTGTAGGAAGGGTGGACAACCTTTAGCCAAGGTTCCAGCAAGCCAAGGAGATTCTGCTCCAGTAGGGGAAAACTCAAAAAATGGCACTGGTAACGTCCAACCTGACCCACAAGAAGTACTGGCTAGTCAAGCAACTGTTAAGCCTGAGTGGGTGGCTCCTCAGCTAACAGAAGAAAGAGTGGAAGAAGGGTGTTTACTACAAGATGTGGTAACCCCCCACTCTAATACAGCAGACAGGCACCCTGAACCCAAAGAAGCCTGTAACTTAGCCCCTTCCCTTGTAGGTGAAGAGCTAAAGGTGTGGTTCTGGACACTGACAGCTGTCAGTGGCCTCTGCTGGGTGTTAGCCTTTATGGCTGCACTATCCTTGGCATGGTGGTCTGACGCCATGCCAAATAGCAAATTAGGCCCCCTGACCCTGTTGGTCATGGTGGGGTTACTCCAGTTCTGGGTAACCTCTTTGGGTAAGTTAGGGGTGACCCTGGCTAAGATAAGATTAGCGGAGGTGGATGCCTCTAACCCCAAAATAGAGAGAATGGGTGGAGACATTAAAGACACAGACAAGAGGCAATTCAGACTAGGACTAAGTGGGTCAGTTCCCCAGAGGGAATGACCTGAACAGGAGGATGTAAGGCAGAGTAGGCCCTGCAACAAACCAGCCTATTTCCTTTACTCTTCCTCGCCTGACAGACTAGGAAGACTCTCCCAGCTTTGACTGAGTCTCCTGGCCTGTGGGCTGGGGGGGGCTTGTGTAAAGAAATGGCTCCCTGTTGCAGTTACCCCCCACTTTTTGCCTGATACTGATGCTGACTTGACTGAGAAGTGTGCTGGGACCCTGCTAACCAGGCCCCAGCACCAGTGTTCTTTCACCTAAAATGTACCGTTGTCTCCACAATTGGCACAACCCTGGCACCCAGGTAAGTCCCTTGAAACTGGTACCCCTGGTACCAAGGGCCCTGATGCCAGGGAAGGTCTCTATGGGCTGCAGCATGTCTTATGCCACCCTAGGGACCCCTCACTCAGCACAGACACACTGCTTGCCAGCTTGTGTGTGCTGGTGGGGAGAAAATGACTAAGTCGACATGGCACTCCCCTCAGGGTGCCATGCCAACCTCACACTGCCTGTGGCATAGGTAAGTCACCCCTCTGGCAGGCCTTACAGCCCTAAGGCAGGGTGCACTATACCACAAGTGAGGGCATAGGTGCATGAGCACTATGCTCCTACAGTGTCTAAGCTAAACCTTAGACATTGTAAGTGCAGGGTAGCCATAAGAGAATATGGCCTGGGAGTCTGTCAAAAACGAACTCCACAGCTCCATAATGGCTACACTGAATACTGGAAAGTTTGGTACCAAACCTCTCAGAATAATAAACCCACACTGATGCCAGTGTTGGATTTATTACAAAATGCACACAGAGGGCATCTTAGAGATACCCCCTGTATTTTACCCAATTGTTCAGTACAGGACTGACTGGTCTGTGCCAGCCTGCTGCTGAGAGACGAGTTTCTGACCCCATGTGGTGAGGGCCTTTGTGCTCTCTGAGGACAGAAACAAAAGCCTGCTCTGGGTGGAGGTGCTTAACACCTCCCCCCTGCAGGAACTGTAACACCTAGCAGTGAGCCTCAAAGGCTCAGGCTTCGTGTTACAATGCCCCAGAGCACTCCAGCTAGTGGAGATGCCCGCCCCCTGGACACAGCCCCCACTTTTGGCGGCAAGTCCAGGAGAGATAATGAGAAAAACAAGGAGGAGTCACTGGCCAGTCAGGACAGCCCCTAAGGTGTCCTGAGCTGAGGTGACTCTAACTTTTAGAAATCCTCCATCTTGCAGATGGAGGATTCCCCCAATAGGAATAGGGATGTGCCCCCCTCCCCTCAGGGAGGAGGCACAAAGAGGGTGTAGCCACTCTCAAGGACAGTAGCCATTGGCTACTGCCCTCCCAGACCTAAACACACCCCTAAATCGAGTATTTAGGGGCTCCCAGAACCAAGCAAGATAGATTCCTGCAACCTAAGAAGAAGAGGACTGCTAAGCTGAAAAACCCTGCAGAGAAGACGGAGACACCAACTGCTTTGGCCCCAGCTCTACCGGCCTGTCTCCCCCCTTCTAAAGACACTGCTCCAGCGATGCTCTCCCCAGGGACCAGCGACCTCTGAATCCTCAGAGGACTGCCCTGCTCTAGAAGGACCAAGAAACTCCCGAGGACAGCGGCTCTGTTCACCCAAGACTGCAACTTTGTTTCAAAAGGAGCAACTTTAAAACAACTGCGTTTCCCGCCGGAAGCGTGAGACTTGCTACTCTGCACCCTACGCCCCCGGCTCGACTTTTGGAGAAACAACGCTTCAGGGAGGACTCCCCGGCGACTGCGAGACCGTGAGTAGCCAGAGTTGTCCCCCCTGAGCCCCCACAGCGACGCCTGCAGAGGGAATCCCGAGGCTCCCCCTGACCGCGACTGCCTGTCTCCCAGATCCCGACGCCTGGTAAAGACTCTGCACCCACAGCCCCCAGGACCTGAAGGATCGGAACTCCAGTGCAGGAGTGACCCCCAGGAGGCCCTCTCCCTTGCCCAGGTGGTGGCTACCCCGAGGAGCTCCCCCCTTGCCTGCCTGCATCGCTGAAGAGACCCCTTGGTCTCCCATTGATTTCAATTACAAACCCGACGCGTGTTTGCACACTGCACCCGGCCGCCCCCGTGCTGCTGAGGGTGTACTTTCTGTGTGGACTTGTGTCCCCCCCCGGTGCCCTACAAAACCCCCCTGATCTGCCTTCCAAAGACGCGGGTACTTACCTGCTGGCAGACTGGAACCGGGGCACCCCCTTCTCCATTGAAGCCTATGCCGTTTGGGCACCACTTTGACCTCTGCACCTGACCGGCCCTGAGCTGCTGGTGTGGTAACTTTGGGGTTGCTCTGAACCCCCAACGGTGGGCTACCTTGGACCCAAACTTGAACCCCGTAGGTGGTTTACTTACCTGCAAAAACTAACTAACTCTTACTCCCCCCAGAAACTGTTGAAAATTGCACTGTGTCTAGTTTTAAAATAGCTATATGTGATTTATGAGAAGACTGTATATGCTATTTTGATTATTCAAAGTTCCTAAAGTACCTACCGGCAAAACCTTTCATTTAAAGTATTACATGTAAAATTTGAACCTGTGGTTCTTAAAATAAACTAAGAAAAGTTATTTTTCTATACAAAAACCTATTGACCTGGAATTGTCTTTGAGTGTGTGTTCCTCATTTATTGCTTGTGTGTGTACAACAAATACTTAACACTACTCCTTTGATAAGCCTACTGCTCGACCACACTACCACAAAATAGAGCATTAGTATTATCTCTTTTTGCCACTATCCTACCTCTAAAGGGAACCCTTGGACTCGGTGCATACTATTCCTTACTTTGAAATAGTGCATACAGAGCCAACTTCCTACAGTAGGTCAGTAGGAATCTGATTTGGTGGCAGGGGCTCCCCTAAATACTAAAGTTAGGGGCATTTTGGGGAGTGTAGGGTAATAGCCAATGTTCAACTTACTGATGGGGTCACTATGCCCCCTATATGATCACTTCCAGTGGGAAGTGGGCATACCCCTGTCCCAGAGTTCCTAATTCTGCCAACACCAAGATGGTAGATTTCCAAATGTTGGATTCACATACAGCAGTGGGATTGACCTAAAGGATGGACACACCTCCTTGAATACTAACTTTCCTGCCTGTCCCGGTGCCAAATGGGCCCTGGGCCAGGGGGATCAGCAGCTATCCTCTGAGTGAAGCCAGATCTGCATACCAAGGGCAGGGGCCTTCTTTGAAGCTCCCTGCCTTGGAATGCAGATTCACAGGTCATCCTGTTAGGTGGGCAATGTAAACACCTCTCCCAGGGCAGGATTTGTTTCTGACCACCCAAGAGCAAAAGCTCCCACCCCTGGGGGTCAGATGTGTGTCTGGTGGTGGCAGGCTGGCTAAAACTAGTCAGTCCACACACTGGTAGTTGGTAGGTTTTCAGGTGGCACCCCTAAGATGCCCTCCAGGTGGATGTAATAATAAATCTATAACTGGCATCAATGGGGGTTTATGAATACAAGATTGTGGGAAACTAACCTTTTTACAGGGTTTCCATTGTCTTTTTGCTTCTGACCTCCTGTTTTTTATTCAGTGCTGAATTACATTTTTGCTGGCTATAGGACTCTGGGCACTTTACCACTGCTGACCAGTGCTAAACTGCAAGTGTTCTCTGTCTAAATTGTATTGGTGATTGTCTCTCCATGACTGGCATATTTGATTTACTAGTAAGTCCCTAGTATAGTGCACCAGGTGTGCCCAGGGCCTGTAAATCAAATGCTACTAGTGAGCCTGCAGCGCTGATTATTCCACCCACATAAATAGCCCTGCAAACATTTCTCAGGCCTGCCATTGCTGTGTGGGTGTGTGTGTAGTTTTAAACTGCCATTTCGGGCTGGCAAGTGAACCCACTTGCCAGGCACAAACCTTCCTTTTTACTAAATGTATGTCACTCCTAAAGTCGGCCCAAGGCAGTCCCGTGGGCAGGTTGCAGTGTATTTAAAAGGTAGGACATGTACATATGTGTATTACATGTATAGTGAAATACTGCTAAATTCAGATTTCACTATTGCAAGGCCTATCTCTCTCATAGGTTAACATGGGGATTGCCTTGAAGTATCTTTTAAGTGTAATTTCCCATTGGGATCAAATAGAGATATGGAGTATGGTGTCTCTGAACTCACCATTTAAAAATACAACTTTTGGTCAGGTTTTTGTTTTAACTGAAAGTTTGAAAATGCCACTTATAGAAAGTGGGCATTTTCTTGCTTAACCATTCTGTGCCTCTACCTGCCTGTGGAACACACTTCTGGATTAGGATGACAGTTGGGCTGTTTGTGAATTCAAAAGGAACTGAGGTGAGCCCTGCATTTCCTGATGGGTCTTCTGAGCTAGAGTCAGGGGAGGAGCTGACACTTGCACATGTCCTCCCTGGAGTGTCAGGGGCCAGTGCAGGGAAAGGCAGGGTCTTGTGCACTATAAAGACTTCTCTTTGAAGTTTGCCTACTTCAAAAACAGAAATGGGTATAAGTACTGCTCTGATCCCACAAAGTTAGAATCCTTCTGGACTGGGGACATTCTGCCAGGAAGAAGAACTGGAGGCTGCAGGAGGGACTGACACTCCCTGCCTGTTGCTTTGCTGTGCTGGCGTGCTGCTTGCTGCTTCTGTCCTGGGAGTAAAAGGACTGGACTTTGCTTTCTGCATTCTGCTTCCAAAGGTTCTCCAAGTGCTTGGACTGAGCTTGCCTCCTGTTACGAAGTCTCAGGTACATCAAAAGCTTCAATTGCCAGCACGTAGGCTCTCTTGCTGAGAGTCCTGACTTGTCAAGTGGTGCCAAATCCAGTTCCTGGACCCTTGGGAGTGAGTTCTGGTGCAACCAAGAAGAAACCAAGCACAACTCCAGAGTGACTCCTTGCCGCTGCCTGCACAGGAGCCGTGGTCTACGCTGAGTGCAACGACCGTGACTGACGCCGCAGGCCCGATGCTGCAGCAGCACCCCTAAAGTCCCACCACAGTGTGAGTTCAGAACACTGTGTTACCGACATCCATGGCACCCAGCTCCGACTCCCCGCAGCACCTGTGGCCCTGTGGTGTGATCCCAACACCACGAAGTTGACGTCTTGTAGCTTGACCTGCTGGATTCATCAACCCTGCCTTTTCTTAAGGAACCAATGCCTCGCCACCGTCGTCGTATCACCTCCCCAGCAACTGTAAGGAACCAACGCCTTACCTCCCCTGCCTAGCAGTAAGGAACCAACGCCTCACCTCCCCAGTAGCAGTAAGGAACCGACACTGCACCAGCTCCGGCAACGCCTCCCCTGCCTGACTCCATGCAAAGTCTTTGTTTCCTCATCGTTTTCCAAGGTACAGTACCTGGGGTCAGTGCGACTCCATGACTGGCCTGCATTCCCTCACGAGTAGCATCGAACTATTCAGAATGACTCCGTCAAGATGCTGTGGTAGCCTCAATTGGAGCTACTGTGTTTCTAAGCGCTATACTAAGATTTAATCTATGAAAATTCATATCTTTACTTGTGTATGTTGAATTTGTGTTGTTTCAGTCTTGTTTTACTCAGATAGAAATTGCCTATTGTTATACACTGGTGTGGAGTACTTTTAATGTGTTTTCACTGTGTTACTGTGTGTGCGTATATAAATACTTTACACATTGTCTCTGAGATAAGCCAGACTGCTCACGCCAAGCTACCAAGTGGTTGAGCAGGGGTTTTGTTAGCTGTGTGACTCTCTTACCCTGACTAGAGTGAGGGTCCCTACTTGGACAGGGAGCAAACTACTGCCAACAAAGGACCCCATTTCTAACAAAGATGTTTGATACCTAACATTCCTATTTTCACTGAAGCCCTCATGTAGCTGGGGAACTCGTATTGACCAGTGTCCAGAACATGTACTTGAAATGGCTTCCCTGTTCACTCATTGTGTCTAAGAATCGACAAAGACATAGCAGGGGCATGCCCTCACATGTAATACAATGCACCCTGCCTTAGGGCTGTAAGGCCTGCCATAGGGGTTACTTACATATATTGCATGCAGTGTTAGGGGACAGGGCACACAGACTGTGTGCCATGTCGTCTTTTCACTTTTAGCTGCGCCAAGACATGCAACCTGCACTGTGGGCTGCTTGTGCTAGGTGAGAGGTCCCTGAGGGTGGCACAATAAATGCTGCAGCCCTTGGAGACCCTCTTTGGTACCCATGTCCTAGGTAGCAGGGGTACCATTTACTAGGGACTTACAGAGGGGCCAATGGTATTGCCAATTTGGGAACAATTGCATAGTTTTAGGGAAAGAGATCTTGCACTGGGGACCTGGTTGGCAGGAACTCAGTGCACTTCCAGCCAAAAATGCATCAATTACTAGGCAAAAAGTGGGAGTGACCATGTCTAAAAGGGGCACTTTCCTACAAGTGGCAAAAGGTATTTAAAGCAAGGACTGCCTTAAGTTCCATAAAGATATGATTTAGCACCAGTCAAAAATGTTTTATGATCTGGCACAGGAAATGCAGAGCAATAAAAGAAAGAGGCAGGAGGTGGAATCAAGAATAGGCACCCTTGGTAAACATGATATAAAGAGAATAGAACGTCAGGGGTGGAAAAAGAGGCATGAGGTGGAGTCAAGACTTGGCAGCCTAAGTATTCATGAGATAAAAAGACAGGAAGTATAGGGGGTGTAAGAAAGAGGCACGAGGTAGAATAAAGACTAGGCAACCTTGGTATTCATGAGATAAGGCAGAAAGTGTAGGGTGATGGAAGAAATAGGCAGGAATCATGACTAGGCACCATTGATATTCATGAGATAGAGAAACGGAAAGTGTAGGGTGGTGGAAGAGAGAGGCATGAGGTGGAATCAAGACTAAGCAACAAGACTAAGCAACCTTGGGGTTCATGAGATAAAGAGATCAGAAGTATAGGGTGGTGGACGAAAGAGGCAGTAGATAGATCAAGATTAGGCAGCATTGGTAATCAGGATCATCAGCATTCTACAGTAGCTCCTAAGAAAGGTTCTGTGCTCCAGCACTTATTTTTATACAATTTAGGCACAGCCGGACTGGAACATAAGATCAGACAGAATTGCTTCTGTCGTCTTAAGCTGCCTCTCAGGTATAGCACTTCCTGTTACGAAGTGCTGCTCTTACATCGGGTCAGTGAGGGAAGTTGGGAGATGCACAGACAATGGTGACTTCTCCTCGCTGTGTTGGCCGCTGAGCACTGCTGCCTTTTGTTTACTAGTTAATATAAATGTAAATTTGCATTGTTAGTGTTTCTGAGTACCGCACCGTGGAATTTTTTTGTTATGCCTCTCAAGAAGCTTAATAAACCTTTTTAAAAAGAAAAGAAACAAAAAAGAGAGTACGTTTTGCATGCAACAAATGTGTATACCTTTAGACATGCTGTGTGCATGAATATGCCTGGTACAATGTGAGTCAGGCAATTTTCTGAATTTTTAGGTACATTCGTGTATGTAGTGGTTTGTTTTGAACGGTTGGTGTGAAAGTAAGTGCCTGAAAGCAGCCACAGCTAATATTAACTGGTAAAGGAAGCTACTGCTAACTGTGTGGCAATAACATGCAAAGCCAAACAGACGTCTTGTTAACTGAACAGTCGGCCGTCTCCAACAGATCCTAGTGCCCTCCGTGTTCAGCAGTGTGGTGAAAGTCTTCACAGTGGTGAAGCGGTGCTTCAGCCCACATTTCTCAACAATCCCTCCTCATTACATGTAACCACATACCAACTGAAAAGGCACTGAGCAACCCACTCCACTACACCACACCTGTACCCATCCACGAAACCTCCATCAAGTGCACCATGCACCATCAGAGAAAAAGCGTCAGACCACACAGTACATACTCCTGTAGATCAACACAGCCGACACATGAGAGTCAATCCCACCAACAGCTGCCAAGTTCCAAAACACATCACGTCCCAGTCTGCCACACTCCACACTAGCACCGTCCAGCAGACTCCGCTCCACCACTCCAGAACATCTACCACCACTCAGCAAACTCAGCCACTCATCGTTCTCTTGACTTCAAAACTAATATTCAACACTCAACTCTTTCCATTATCCGGTTTGTTTCTATTGATGATTCTATTTTGGCATTTTTTTGCAATAGGCGTTTTTGTTACTCATTTTTACAGTGTCGGTTTTGCTGTTCTCAGAATGATGAAAAGTTGGGTCGACCTTTCCTCAATCCACTCTCACCTGCTGATTACACACTGATCTCTGGAGCAGCCAGTAAGTGCTTGTAAGATTCAGCAGGTAGCACACCACAACCTTTCCCAAACAGTGTAAGAGGTGCTACGTTTAAGGTGAAGAGGCAGGTATGGTGTAATATTGAACTCCACATCCTCTTTTCCGTTCAGAAACTTTAGGTACTCCTGCCACGTGAAGATGGGTGCAGAAACTGCTCTTGAAGGTGAGATAGTATTTGCCCCAAGGAGTCTTAATAAACCTTGCAAGTGGAACAAATACCTCAATGGAGGGTGAAATTACCTGATACAAAGTCAATCAGTCTCCATGTGCCCTCTGACTTGTTGCATTGGGATGTTATTGTCACTTTCTTAGGAGAGTGCAGCAACAAAGCACGTGGATTCTTTGGGATGTAGGCCACCTCACTCTAGAAATTCTTTTGCATCATAGACTCTAGCTTAGGTCCTCATCTGGAAACAGATTCCTGAATCTGCCTTAATGCTCAAGATTGGTAAATGCCTCTCCGTAGAAGTACAGAGCTGCAGATCGGTAGCAAAAAGAGCATGAACTCGCCTCACTCTCTGGGGTTTAACCAGGGTTTCTGACTCTCCATCCTCATTTGTAACTCTTGATAATTGCGCAGGAAAGTTAAGCCCTGCTCTTCTGGGGTCACTCTCTGTTAGATTCCAGTCTGACAGGGTAGTGATATCTCCTGACTCACCCTCTAGTCTGTGGTTGAGTCTGAATCCTGCACTGTGTAAGGGGCTGTTGTGGATGGGAGTGCCACTCAGAAAGCGCAGAATAAGCCCTGACTTCAGTCTCATGACACCAGTGCACAGCCACAGAATGAGGGTATCTCTGCCTGGGTGGCGCAAGAACTACCTGCCATCACCAGCCTAGTCATAGAGCCTAAGGACTGCTGCATCTTTGATCTCAGAAATCCCCCAGCTTATTCCATGATGCTGATGATGGCTATTGTGATTGGTATAGTTATGCCCTCCCACATGGACAAAGAGGTGATATTTCGGCAAATGTTGACAAAGAAAATGTACCAGTGTGGTGGTCTTTTTCTGCGGCATACCAATGCTAATGCTGTCATAGCTAGTTAACGTCTCCACTACTCGTACAAGTTTGCTTGTTATGTCTCCTTGCTCCTGGACCACACTTCGAAGGAGTATTGATTCATGCTTTACCTAGGAAAGGATGCTACAAAGCAGAACCTGCTAATTTTCAAGAACCTCACACACAGGACCAGCCAACCATGAATTCTGGTCTGGTCCTTAGGAGGCAGTCAAAGTTCAAGACCTCAGATGAAAACCCTACGCCCAAGCAAAAGTCGTTGATCCAACCTTTTAATTTGAATAGCCTGTTCCATCCAATGAAGGACGAGGTCCTCCAGGAATACAAGACAAGTAAAGTGATGGCCACATTTCTGAGGCACGTCCATTTCTGAGTGATGGTAGTCGCTAGCCTTTCTTCCCTTCTCTAGATGCTGAAGGTCTTTCAGTCTTTAAAGGTTAGAGACTCTTTTTTGACCCAAGCCTTCGGGTGGAGCCTCTTCTTTCTAAAACATAGGAAGGCAAAGAGAAGTTGCTTCATGACGAAGACTACGCCTGCTCCCCCCGCCTCAAACAAAGCTTAGAAGTTCTCCTTGGACAAGACAACCTCCTCAACACCTTTTCATGTGCCCATATCACACCAGAATGGTTCACAGATAACAAAAAATGTATGGGCTGAACACATCTGTAGCAAACGGTTATGCCCTAGAGCTGCCATCCCCACCATATAGGCCAAGGTTGGAATCCAAAAAATTTCTGCGTGAGCAGGTTCCATCCCCAGAAAGGTGGCAGGGTCACTACACCCACTACCTACTTGTAGTAAAAAGGAAAGGGGACCTATCCTTTACAATCTTAACCAGTTAGTACCCAAGAGAATTTCAAATTTCGGACTTTGGCTGTGTATTGGACATTAAGGGAAGCAATGAATAGGTGTGCTCAGTGGACACTCAGGATGTCTGCTTTTACATACCCACCCTGAAGAGGCACAGGGCGAACTTCAAATTCACGTACAAAACAAGCAGTATAGGACAAGTAATATGGTGTCAGTGCCATCATTTGGGTCTTTACAAAAACCATGGTTCTGACAATAGTCTTCCTGTATCCAAGGGAAGGCTGATTGCTAACCATAGTAAACTATTATCTCTTTCAAGCAGAGTCCATGGACGATACAAAGTCCACCTTAGCCTTTATACTAGATACAAAAACAAGCTAGTTTTCTTAATGAAGGACATCAAAAACCTTTCTGGTTTCCTTCAAAAGTATTCAGTTTGTAGGGTGCATTACAAACTCTCGCCAGACAAAGGTGTTCCCCTTGCCAGATATGTAGGTTCTAGAGGCCTATAAACTCCTAGTTATGGGCTCCTCACCAGTCTCAACCTGTGTTCCCTGCAGCTCCATCTGTTGGAGCCCTGGGACCTGCTACAAGAAGACAAGTTTCAGTAGGTCAACTATTGGTTTCACCCTTGGAATTTTGGGGTCATACTACTAATCACTTAGTGAGACGGCATTTTTACTTGCTCCATTCACAACTCAGTGCCAAAACCAACTCTTTAGAACATGGGCGGTGAGCACAATAACAGACAGTTCTCCATCAGTTTCAAAGACTGACAGTTCCCTGTACCTGGATCGCTGGCAGTTTTTATGACCAGAGAAACAAATTGTTTCTTTCATTTATCATACTACTGTCCAGTCTGGTAAGGCTTCCTGTGCCATGTAAGAGGCAGTGGTGATGCCTATTCTAATGGATCCTTAAATGTGGATCAACCCTTAAACATAGGCCAGTCTCAGTCCTTCTGACAATGGCGAAACTTGCAGAAAAGTTTGCGTCCAGCTAGTTTGTAAACTATCTTGAAGAAATTAACTATTTTGGACTCTCAACAGAGTGGTTTTCAACAACTAATGGGGGTTTAAGGATTTATTACCATCGTAGAAGGTCTGCATCACACTGAAAATGGTGGTTGCACTGTAGCTTTGGTCCTTTTGGACCTACCAGCGGACTTCGACACCATCAACCAAACAATCCTTATCAACTACAAATTAATAATGCAGGAATTCTCAACCTTCCTCCCACAGTTATCATAAGGAAGACTGCAATGAATGCGAGGGACATAGCGCTGTCACAAGTCAATGCATCCAGGACTGTGCTACTTGCACATGAATGCTTAGAATGTATCAGGTTTGTGTTTTTGTGATCAGACAGTGCTAAGGATATCCACAATTTATTTTCAGATCAGACTCTCCAGCGAATTCTCGAGATAATAGAACAAGCCTGGATGGTTAAGCATAATGTGCTTTATGGAATTATAACTCCATTGCTTGACTCGTGTAGTAGAGAAAGAGTATTCGACAGAGTCTAACCTCACATAAAACCAACATACCCATCTAATAATATTTATTTTGAGTTTTTTGTAGAGAACTGTAGCCTGCTTATGGTAACTTTAAAGATTTAAGTGAGATGCCAAAGCGAGGATTTAGAGTGCAGTTAGTGAAGGGAGAGTTCTGTTGGATAGTTTTAAATCACCCCCAACCCAAAGGGGAGAGAATGTTTGTCCCATTTTTTTTGTTGACACCCCAATTCATGCTATCATAAGGCCACGATTGTGCTTCCCCGGAACTACTGCCACCACTGTGTGTGTTTATCCAATATTTTATTAAATGATTCCACTATCATTTTCATGAAATATAATTTTTGTTGTGCAACTTTTGTCAATGTCCTGGCTAGATTTCCCACTTTTTCTCCCGGGTATACATAGTGAATGAGCAAAAGTACAAGTCTAATGCCTCTACAGTCTTTTTCAATTACAAGTTACCTACCCCCGACTAACCAGCAACTGCTGACACACTATGGGGGTGATTCCAACTCTGGCGGGCGGCTGCCGCCGCCCGCCAGGCGGAAACCGCCATTTGGCCGCCATGCGGACAAAATTCCGCGGCCCCCATTCTGACATTCCCGCTGGGCCGGCGGGCGCTAACCAAGTTAGCGCCCGCCGGCCCAGCGGGAATGAGGCCGCAACACAGGATGGAGCCGGCGGTGTTGCGGCGGTGCGACGGGTGCAGTTGCACCCGTCGCGCTTTTCACTGTCTGCCATGCAGACAGTGAAAAGCTGGCCGGGGCCCTGTTAGGGGGCCCCTGCACTGCCCATGCCAGTGGCATGGGCAGTGCAGGGGCCTCCAGGGGCCCCAGGACACCCGTTACCGCCAGCCTCTTCCTGGCGGTGAAAACCGCTAGAAACAGGCTGGCGGTACGGGGGTCAGAATCCCCAGGGCAGCGCTGCTTGCCCTGGCGGATTCTCCCAGCCGGGGCAAAAACGGCGGATGACCGCCGGCCCCGGCAATCTGACTGCGGCTTTACCGCCGCGGTCGGAATGGGGATTGAAGCACCGCCAGCCTGTTGGCGGTGCTTCCGTCATTCGTGGCCCTGGCGGTCCAAGACCGCCAGGGTCAGAATGACCCCCTATATCACGAACAGCCTCTGCAGTGGCTCCAAAGTGACACGGGGTAGCTTGGAAGATGCAGAGCCATCTTGGCAAGAGAATAACATCAACCAGTGACCCCTGGCACACCATACTGGCCCTAGTGTGCAGAAACAGGCAGAGAAGGTTTATGTGGCAGGGGCATAGCTACCAATAGTGACCAAGGACCCACTCCACCCCAAATATGGCTGTACTTTACTATGCAAATTTCAGACTTCCCATTTCCCTTGCTTGCACCCGGGGCCATGGCACAATTGCTATTGGAAAGGGCGAGGGGTTGCTAAGGAGAGGGAGTGTTGGTCATATATGAGGAATAACAAAAAAACAATGACCCCTCTCCAGACTGTGAGGGTGGTGCACAGAAAAAGGCAGAGAGAGCCTGTTGAGAGGGAGACTTGTGACAGAATTGATAAGTAGAGCATAGAAAAAAAACAAGTATTGGCAAAACCATTAGGTCTTGCCTATGTAAGAGTTATTGGTGTTGCCAATGTGTTTTAGTCATGTTGCATCCCAGTGTGGCTACTGTTCAGCATGGCTAAATGTTAGTGGTGTAGAGGAGAGCGGCGTGGAGTAAAGTGAGTGTCACAGAGTGGAGTGGAGTAGAGTGTCATAGACTGGAATAGAGTAGAGTGTCGTAGAGAGGAGTGGTGTAGAGTGGAGTAGAATAGAGTGCCATAGAGTGCCATAGAGTGGAGTAGAATAGCCTAGACTGTCCTCAGGTGGAGGGTCATAGAGTGGAGTAGAGTAGAGTGGCATGGAGTGGCATAAATTGGAGTAGAGAGGAGTGGTGTGGAGTGAAGTGGCATAGAGTGAAGTGATGCAGAGTTCTGTACAGTGGAGGGGCATAGAGTGGAGTAGAATAGAGTGGAGTACAGTGGCGTAGAGTGTCCTCCAGTGGGGTGTCATACAGTAGAGCAGCATAGAGTGAAGTGCTGTACAGTGGAGTGGCATAAAGTGGACTAGAGAGGAGGGGTATAGAGTGAAGTGGTGTATATTGTCAGAGTTGAGGGCCGTAGAGTGGTGTAGAGTGGAGTGGCATAAAGTAGAGTAGTGTCATGAAGTGGAATGGCATAGAGTAGTGTGTCATAGAGTGCAGTGTCACAGAGTAGAGTAGAGTGTTGTAGAGTGGATTAGTGTGTTGTAGAGTGAAGTAGAGTGTTGCAGAGTGGATTGGTGTAGAGTAGAGTGGAGTGTGGTAGAGTTGAGTGCAGTGGTGTAGAGTGGAGTGGCATAGAGTGGAGTAGGGAGTCAGATTGGAGTGACAGAGTATCGCAGAGTGGAGTGGGGTATAGTGGAGTGTAGTAGAGTAGAGTGTCATAGAGTGGAGCCATGTAGAGTGGTATAGAGTGGAGTGGTACAGAGTGGAGTAAAGTGGAGTTGGGTAGAGTGGAGAAGAGTGTTGTACAGTGAAGTGTTATAGAATAGAGTGGCGTGGAGTAGAGTAGAGTGTGATGCAGAGGAGTGTTGAAGAATGGATCAGAGTGTTGTAGAGTGGAGTGGCACAGGGTGGAGTACAGTGTCATAGAGTGGAGTGGTGTAGAATGGCTTGGAGTGGTGTAGAGTGGAGCAGCATAAAGTGCCACACAGTGCAGTGGCATAGAGTGTCGTAGAGCTGAATGACGTAGAGTGGAGAAGGGTTGAGTGGCGTGCAGTGGAGTGAAGTGTAAAATATAGTGGAGTATAGTGGAGATGCATAGAGTGGTGTACATTGGAGTAAAGTGGCATAGAGTGGAGTGGCATAAAATGGATTATTCTTATGTGTTTAAATTGTGATGTGTTTAAATTGTGTCTTCAGGTTACAATAATTCAAAGCCAATACTATGTGCAACAATAAGAATCATATTTTCTTGTCATGTGCACTGAAACTAAACATCAACTGTGAAGACAAACATTAGGGAGGAATTAAATTTCAAGTGGGTCCGTGGAGTGACTATATTGCATTGACATTTAACCAAAGCGTGAATGTACAGTACTACTCACATATCCCAAGAAAGAAAGAAACTTCTCTCTTCACTGTGAGCATGGAGCATTCTTTACGACAACTGCCAACCTGCATGGGACAATTTCTCTCCTAGTAGCGACACAACCTGTCTTCCATGGCTGGGAGTATTCGCAAATGCTGTCTCCCACAGACGTTCTCTAATTTTCACAAGTTTAGATAACAGTTCGTAGCTTGCAGTTTTTTGCAAGTCGGTTTTCATACTCACACTGTAACTTTCACACCTCTTTTAAATTGTTGTGAGAGAAAAACGACCAACTTCAATCCTGTTTCAAAGTCACTACAAAACTGGTTTTAAAGTTAACTCACAGGATAGTCCAATAATTGTCATCTAAGCAAGACTTTCTGCATGTAATTAAAATTCAAACACTCCTACTATAAACTCAAGATGGTGTCTTAAAAACACCTTATGTGTCATCCAATTGTGTGGCAGAAAATTATTATTGCTTAAGGCATTTTTCTACTCAGCTTCACTGCCCATATACCAAAATATCTTCCTAGACGCCTGCCCCCTGCTTTTGGTGCTGCAAAAATGTGTTAAAAGCTCAAAAACCAGCCGAGGAAGGCTCTAGCCGGAATAGCATTCATATCATGCCATGATCTAAATTTCTGAAGTGTGATAGTTGTCTCTAAAAGCGCAATAGTACAACTAAGGCACATTTAGGCACAGAAAAAGAAAGCAAAGGCAGACTAAGAAGAGAACAGGATTGCAGGATATCTAATTAAGCGATTCAAGGTGAAGACTGTAGGTGAAGACTGTGCCTCCAAGGAAATATCTATGGTCACCAGTATTTTGAATATAGTTAAGCAGTTTGTTCCAGAGATTGTCAGATAGGTATGAAAAGGGCCTGCCACCCATTACAATTCATCCAGTTAATGGAATGATGAAATAGAGCTGCTCAGCTAAAGAGAGCCTTCCAGTTGAAAGTTGCTTGAGTAATGCATCAGTTGTAGAGTGCAGCCCAATGCCATGGTGAGCTCAATGCACCAGCTGAACAGTGCATCATAAGGACCAATAGGCACCAAAGGGCTTCACATTAGGGCTTGTGACAGCTCCTACACGTCAGTATGCTGGTACTGGCCTTTCTAAATGGATTGGAGAACACCATCAAGTGTGTGCGCCAATTCATGTATAAAGGAGAAGGGATGGCAATCTACCCATTTTTTTGCACCTTTAATCTTGGATGTTCCAGCTAGCCATTGCCATTTTGTGCAGCAAAGATGCAACTTTAAATTAATACAGGGAGTGCAGAATTATTAGGCAAGTTGTATTTTTGAGGATTAATTTTATTATTGAACAACAACCATGTTCTCAATGAACCCAAAAAACTCATTAATATCAAAGCTGAATATTTTTGGAAGTAGTTTTTAGTTTGTTTTTAGTTTTAGCTATGTTAGGGGGATAACTGTGTGTGCAGGTGACTATTACTGTGCATAATTATTAGGCAACTTAACAAAAAAAAATATATACCCATTTCAATTATTTATTATTACCAGTGAAACCAATATAACATCTCAACATTCACAAATATACATTTCTGACATTCAAAAACAAAACAAAAACAAATCAGTGACCAATATAGCCACCTTTCTTTGCAAGGACACTCAAAAGCCTGCCATCCATGGATTCTGTCAGTGTTTTGATCTGTTCACCATCAACATTGCGTGCAGCAGCAACCACAGCCTCCCAGACACTGTTCAGAGAGGTGTACTGTTTTCCCTCCTTGTAAATCTCACATTTGATGATGGACCACAGGTTCTCAATGGGGTTCAGATCAGGTGAACAAGGAGGCCATGTCATTAGATTTCCTTCTTTTATACCCTTTCTTGCCAGCCACGCTGTTGAGTACTTGGACGCGTGTGATGGAGGATTGTCCTGCATGAAAATCATGTTTTTCTTGAAGGATGCAGACTTCTTCCTGTACCACTGCTTGAAGAAGGTGTCTTCCAGGAACTGGCAGTAGGACTGGGAGTTGAGCTTGACTCCATCCTCAACCCGAAAAGGCCCCACAAGCTAATCTTTGATGATACCAGCCCAAACCAGTACTCCACCTCCACCTTGCTGGCGTCTGAGTCGGACTGGAGCTCTCTGCCCTTTACCAATCCAGCCACGGGCCCATCCATCTGGCCCATCAAGACTCACTCTCATTTCATCAGTCCATAAAACCTTAGACAAATCAGTCTTGAGATATTTCTTGGCCCAGTCTTGACGTTTCAGCTTGTGTGTCTTGTTCAGTGGTGGTCGTCTTTCAGCCTTTCTTACCTTGGCCATGTCTCTGAGTATTGCACACCTTGTGCTTTTGGGCACTCCAGTGATGTTGCAGCTCTGAAATATGGCCAAACTGGTGGCAAGTGGCATCGTGGCAGCTGCACGCTTGACTTTTCTCAGTTCATGGGCAGTTATTTTGCGCCTTGGTTTTTCCACACGCCACTTGCGACCCTGTTGACTATTTTGAATGAAACGCTTGATTGTTCGATGATCACGCTTCAGAAGCTTTGCAATTTTAAGAGTGCTGCATCCCTCTGCAAGATATCTCACTATTTTTGACTTTTCTGAGCCTGTCAAGTCCTTCTTTTGACCCATTTTGCCAAAGGAAAGGAAGTTGCCTAATAATTATGCACACCTGATATAGGGTGTTGATGTCATTAGACCACACCCCTTCTCATCACAGAGATGCACATCACCTAATATGCTTAATTGGTAGTAGGCTTTCGAGCCTATACAGCTTGGAGTAAGACAACATGCATAAAGAGGATGATGTGGTCAAAATACTCATTTGCCTAATAATTCTGCACTCACTGTACGTTAAGAGAATCCTCCCTATCATTCATGCACAGAAGTAGTCCATACGTATTCAGATTGTGTGTACCTCCAGTTCCCTCAACATATCACTACACCCATACCACAAACTGAGCAGACTCCGTATCTCACACTCTGTGAAGAATTCTGCACAGTGCAATATTCCCCAAATATGCAAATACCATCACCGTGAACAGGCTTCAGACAATTTTCATCAGAGAACATTTGTCTCCAAACCTCAACCCTCATTCAATACCTGCATTTCTACAAGCAACAGCAAGTGATCCCTTGACTGCTTAATGAAGTCTGCCTCCGAGATATCCGAAAAATCTTCCTGGCCTTGCATTTTTAAGGATTCTGAACGTTTTGACGCTTCTTGGCTGCCACTGCCCTTTTCTCCACTTCCCAGTCTCTTCTCGTCCTATCTTTGGATAAATTGGATAATAATTCACAACTGATAAAACATTAACCAAAGAAATAATTTACTTCCTCAACAACACATCTGTCAAACACTCTAGTTTTGTTTGTTTCTGGGGCAACAGCCTGATTGGACCCTATTAAAAGAAAACCCTAAATCGACTGCTTTCCAAAGTCTAGACACACTGAACCTCAGGTATCAGATCATCTAATGAATGCACTAAGACAGGAAACACCCTAAACCAGGTCTTCACTGCAATGCCAGTCTAACCCTTTGGTGGCAAAAGCCTTTGTTATGCTGAATCCACAATCCACCCACCATGCATACCACAAACCTACGCACACAAAGACACGTTTTCGGCTGCCTACAAATGGACACACTAAACAAGTCATTGTTACCCCTACTGCTTGAGCATACCGATGAGTAAACATCAACACAGTCTACAAATAGACTGTTAACATCACTCGGAAAGCAAACCTAAACTCTCCTCCTCCTGAAGCATTAGTGCACCAATACACTATCATTCCAGGTCATGTAAGAATACATCAAGAAGACCAGAAGACAAGTCTTCTTCAGATAAGCTGCCATGACCTGGAACAACAGCCAATCACATATCTTGCTAACCCTTCACTCCTGTACTTCATATAGGCGACAGCATCTATCTTCATCATACTACTTGCGTGCCACCAATAAAGAGTCTGCTTTCTCTGTTAGCTTTGAGTCCCAACATCAGGAGAAGTTCTCCTCTTCTCCACAGTTATGTGCACAGCCTTGAATTATTCCAGATATTAGATAAAGTGTTTTGTAAGTTCCTATCCAGGTTTGTGGTATATCAGCATCGATGCAAATAAACACATTTCAATGCCTCGTCAACAATCAATCCCGCAAAATATCACAATATCAGGGTTCATATTTTGAATTAAAATTAACCTTCTCTCAACAAAATCAAGAAAGTGAATCCTACCTCTGCCGCCAGAAAAAAATATGCAGGGTATACAACTTTATCTTTTTGAATATGAGATTATTTTAAGCCCTTGATAGATCCATTTTTGACTATCATCCCTTTAGTGAAAAGACATTTCTAACCACTATTATTGTTGCAAGAGAATGTTTCAACCTCGTCCTATTTTTCTTCTGTTTACCTACCTAGAGGCACACCCAGGGCTCTAAGCGAACTGTTGTGTCACGTATGGCGTACCTGCACTTATTTAATTTAAAAGGATGCATAGCAGTACTTCTCCACAATGATGGAATACCTTTTATGGAAGTGTACTGACACTCCTCAGTAGCAAAAAAGTACTACTGAATACTGAGTAACTGAACTTCTAACCATGGGTCACTTGATAACTCAGCAAGCATCCTGGGCTCACAGACAGTCTGTCTACACCATGTTGTAAGATACAAAATGTTCAAGTGTTGAAAGTAATTGAAATACAGGAAATATGAATGACAAACTACAGAAGTGAAACCGAGATTCCGTTCTTGCATAACATTATAATTACACCATTAGGGCAAAAATTTGCATCCTGATTGAGAGTTTCTGCAGCTGACAATGCGGTCACACAGAAGCTGCTCTTTGTTGAGTTTTCTGCAGGGTCCAAGGTTTTTCTACCAATGTGGAGGTGTCTCTTAAGGGAGGGGTCATTTCGGGAAGTAAGGCTCTGGTGGACAATGGACCGAAAGAGGTCAATGAAGGCATATGTACAATAAAGCAAGGGTACGTTGTCAATGCCACATATCTGGTCACACTAACATTCTGCTTTGTCCCAGAATGTTAAGGATACCATACTTTGTTTCTGTGAAAGTCCACCATAATTCAGACTTTTTCAGAGTTCCCTAAAGTGGATTAGAGGTTGATTAATTCTGAATCATGATAGAATCCGGTGGAGTCAACTGGCGACACATTGACTACACTAAATGTGTCAGGTATACCACTGGGTATACCACTGGATGTATAACCACACTATTATTTTTTTGACAATTTTTCGGAGCATGCCTTTTTCTGTATCATGACATTACTTTTAAAAGTCTAGTTAATTATTTCTGTTATTATGCATTTTTAGTGCGTCAATATTTCCCAGTAGTCAAGGAGATTATCAGTTTGTAGCTTTATTTCATAGAAGTTGCAAACATGATGAGAACCTTCCAATAAGCCATACAGTGATTCATAACTCGAAGGTTATTTTGCTTTACATCAAGTGCTACAAAATTAAATTAAACGACAAACACTAAACATAGGTCTTATATATCTTTTAACTGGTGATCAAAATATCCCCCTGAGTTGTACAAGCACATAAAAGGTAGTTCAAAGTACTTCCTGACCAGGTAAGAATCAAAGATTTTAACATGCAGCTCACTAGTTCAGGCATGGTGTCTCTGTAAAGGGACTACGGCTGTTCGCTGTCCCGCTCATACTAAAGATTTCGACACCTAGGAAACAAGGATACCACAAAATTTCAAACCATTGTAAAAAGTCAAGAGTCACAAGGCTGGAATTTTAAGGAATCTTAAATTGACCCTTGTTGTAATTGAAAAAGTTCCTCCTCAGTAACAATATTTCGTCTGCACCCACACAAGACTCACACAACCCTCACAAGGGACAATGTTTCAGGGTAATTTTGTAATGTATCTTCTTTACCAAAGTCATTTGGTCTATTGAAAAGCCTTTGACAGTATTGAGTAAATTGTAACCTTTGCAAGTCACCGTGGCTCAATGGATAAAAACAAGGTCGAGAGGGATGTATATGCCTATATACTATAATCTCAAGGAAAGCCATTTTCACAGGATTAACATTTTCTACTTCTCCTTCCTGGATTTCACCTATTCCAAACCTGTGTGTGTAACACTGCCAAATGTTGAACTGGAATCCACATCTCAAAGTGCTAATACAAAGCATCTCCAGTTCCAATTTAAACTCCAACAGTTCTGGACCTTGGGAGCTCCATTGTGTCCTGGTCTTTTCTAGTCTACTGTCAACTTTTCTACTGTGTTTTCAGTTTTACTAGCACATGCAGCAATGCTGCACGTTCCACCCAAGTGTGTTGTGACACCAGCTGTTTGCTTCACTTCTCTTTGGCTCCTTAATGGGAAAGAGTGATATGCTGGGTTTTGTGCTCATGTTTAGGAGATGCTCATGGGTCAAACCTTGAGTTGAGACACTGCTGAGTTGTTGTGTCAAGTCTCACTCTCCATCTGGTCCAGCAACCTGTCTTCCCTATGGACTGGCTATTCTATCTAAAGGTTGTTTTGGCAAAAGCGGGCAGCATCACCAACAAGCATTGTGCAGCACTTTATCTATCCCACCAATCCCTCCATTGACCTCTCTCGCAACCGCCCATCACAAATGGCCACAAATATACAACAGCAGACCTAGCAGTGCACTCCTGAGATAGGCTGTGTTTTCTGATCCTTGTAGGTATAATGCTAAGCTTGGTGAACTGAAATGTTTTGCTTAAGAATAGTAAATCCATACCGCCTTCTGGAAACTTCCCTCTTCAATATTTTGTCCCTTGATATAGTGAGCACAATGTTGTGACCCTTCAATATTCTGCCTTTCATGTTCCTTACCACGATCACCTATCACATATTCAAATCAAGCCCAAGATGGCAATTACTATTTCTTTCAAGGGACTTTCCTTTCCACTGACCAGTTTACCTCTTCTTCACTTGGTCAGACAGCTTCACCCAGGCCTGCAAATGGGGACTCCTGTAGCCTACCAACCTTGCTACCAAGCGCCATATTCTCAATACTCATTCAGCATGCTTTTCAGCCAAGGGCTTGGCCTTCAGATACAATACGCATAGCGGTATCCTTATCTAAATTGTGTTATCATCTGATTAACTAGTGTGGCTGTGGAATGGTTTACCTTACTACAGAACCACTTGAAAGCATGTGAAGAAAAGGTCCCTGTGCCCAGCTCTTGATAATGTTTATCAGCAAAACACACCTGCTTGAGTTTCACCGTTACCAAGCAATATGAGCTTAATTTTGTTTGGCTTCTCAGTTTGTTATCATTTCTGGCTATGGACTTGTTTACTTTGCTAGATGTTTCTTAGTTCCAGGAACAAGAAGGTATAGTAATCACCTGTTCTAAAAGTCTTTAGTCCACTTGAAAGTTGAGTATGGAATTTCTCTATTGACAGAATGACGTAAGCTGCACGTAGCTCCTATGATATTGACCACATTACTCCTATCCACATCACTCTCCAGTGGAGTCCGGTTGAAGTCAGGAGGTATTTACTAAAGGCCGCTTTAGGAAATAAGCCTCCTCATCCTGCAGTCTCCAATTATCTGGTTCAGAAATAGACATCTCAATAGATGTATATTCAAAGCTCTAAGACGCTTCGCTTGGAGCCCCATGTGTTAATGAAGCAAGATACAACTTTTATGGTAGTGTGCTGAAAATATGGAATTCCTTCTCACCCTCTCTACTCTGTAGCACAACACATCTTTCCATGTCTTTGAAACGCAACTTATATCTCTTTTGTGGAACCAACAACTACAAATCTAAGTACCTAAACAGTTTCACTCACCTTCTGCTGCTGAGAGTCACATAATGGCTCTCACTCATTTAGGGTGGAGACTTATAATATCTAGAGTCTTTATTATATTTTCTGACGTATATTTCATTCATAGTGTTTAATATATTTAGACAGTTATATAAATCTTCTTACAATATTGTTCTCTTGTATATTTACCAGGCGACCTCATTGGTTTATATGAAATAAGTTACTACCTGTAACTGTAGTTCTCCAGTATTGGAAGCTTTCATAGATTCACATGCTTGAATACTTCCCCGTCGGCCGAGATGGGAGTCCCCGGTGGAATGTACAACCTAGGCCTGAAAATTTACATATACAATACATGGACTAGGCCTCAATAGAATAACCTATCATAGTCGTTTTGTAAAATAGACCCAAACTCAAAATTGAACCAATCAGATTGCCTCACCCCTTAGAACCTCCTGTGAAGAGCTGCCTTCCCTCAGATTTTCCAAGCATAAGTGCTGTAATAATAAAGAACACTGAGAAAAGAGAGAAGGTGAGCTCCCCTGGGGAGGTGGGTGGGCCGAATGTGAATCTATGAAAGGTTCCAATACTAGAGAACTACAGTTACAGGTAAGTAACTTATTTCTTTCATAGATTCACATGCTTGAATAAGACTAGCAAGCAGTAACCAACACATTTTCTGTACTGACAAACACTGTTCATCTCATCATGAGATATCGTTCAGATTAGACAGGGAAATGCAAAGCAACAAAGTTAACCTTCTGAAACATAAATGAATATGCATAAGAGGTACGTTAATACTGAACAGAAAATGTGACATTATATCAGAACCGGATGGTGGGAAAACAAACAGCTCACCTTATCGGAACAAATGTCTAAGGACTGCTTGTCCCACCGCTGCATCTCGGAGCGCCTCACCATCCAGATTGTAATGCTTCACGAAGGCGTGTGTCGTTCTCCACGTGGCTGCTTGACACATGTCCGGCAGTGACAACCCAGAGAAGAGCGCATAGGATGTAGAGACTGCCCTGGTAGAATGCACACGTACTCTGGCGTCCAGGGGTTGACCCGCTCTTTGATGGCAACAGGCTATTGCACTTGAGATCCATCTAGAAATAGTATGTTGAGTAACAGGACACCCTCTTCTGGGCGGACTAAATGCCACAAATAGTTGATTTGATTTCCGGATCGAGGATGTTCGCTGCAGATAAAATTTAAGGCATCGTTTGACGTCAAGGTAATGCAGCGACCCTTCTGCCCCAGTCTGACGCCATGGAAAGAAAGTCCTTAGCACTACTGGCTCATTAATATGGAAGTCTGACGGCACTTTGGGGATAAACTTAGGGTTTGTCCACAGGATGACTTTATCATCCACAAACCTCATGAAGGGTTCTTGGATGGTAAATGCTTGGATCTCTCTTACTCTACGAGCAGATGTTAAAGCCAAGAGGAGCGCTACCTTCTAGGTGAGATACTTAATGTCTGACTTATGAATGGGCTTGAATGGTTCCTTCATTAGTTGACCAAGGACTGTATTTAGCTGCCAAGCTGGAGGCGGTGCTTTGACTGGAGGAAAAGATCGGAACAGCCCTTTCATGAATTGCTTGATAAGCCGATGAGACCAGAGGGATGGTCCTTTAGAAAGCTGTCTATATCTGGAGATAGCAGCTAGGTGAGCTTTAATAGATGCATGCGTGAGACCATAGTACGCCAGATGAAGAAGATACGGTAAAACCTGCTCTGCAGCAGATGTAAGCGGATGAATGCCATTTGGGGCACACCATAAACAAAACTGTTTCCATTTTAATTTGTACATTTTACTAGTGCTATCAGCACATGCTTTAGCTAAAATGGTTTGACAGTCAATAGGAATATTCAAATGGCCGAACTCATTGAACTCAGGAGCCAGGCACACAATCTGAGAGTCTTGGGATCCGGATGCCTCACTTGACCCTGGCTGATGATTAGTACCTCCGGTATCGGTGCTAACCTGATGTGAGGACAGCAACAGAAGTTCTGTGTACCACAGTTGACGTGGCCAGGCTGGAACAATTAGGATTATCTGGCAGGGTTCCGATTTGATCTCGCTGATTACCTGCAGAAGAAGAGGTTATCAGAGGAAAAGCGTAAGCATAAATCCCTGACCATGTAATCGAAAGGGCATTTCTGCCCGACCCTGGTTGGTGATGCCAGCTTGCATAAAACCGGCATTTCGCGTTCCGGGATGTCGCAAAGAAAGTCCAGGTTTGGTTTTCCCCACCTGAGAAATATTGTGTCCAGCGTCCTCTGATTCAACTCCCACTCATGGGAAGATGTGCCGAGCCTGCTTAGTGAATCTGCTGTGGTGTTGCTCAATCCCGGAAGAACGTTCTGCTCGTATGTGCACTGAATGTTGAATGCACCAGGTCCAAATGGTTTGAGCTTCTCTGGACGGCAAATGAGACCGAGTTCCTCCTTGTTTGTTGATGTAGTGCATGGTGGTCGTATTGTCCGTTCGGAAAATCACCAATGAGCCTTGGATTCTTTGCAGAAAAGCCTGCAATGCCAGGTACACAGCTCTGAGCTCAAGGAGGTTGATGTGAAGAGTAGGATGAGAGGGGGGCCACCTGCCGCTCACTTCAAGATCCTGAAGGCATGCACCCCATCCCTCCATCGAAGCATCCTTTGTTAGCCTAAACGGAGGGACCTGAGCTACGAATCCTAAACCCTTGGAGATGTTTGACGGTGTTGACCACCAATCGAGGGAGTCGACGATCCTTGCTGTTATCTGTATGATGTCCCCGAAAGAACCTTTTGTCTATTTCCACTGTTTGTCAAGCTCTTCTTGAAGAGGGCGCATCCGAAGGCGACAGTGGGGAATTAGATTGATACAGGAGGACATCATCCCCCGTAACGATTTGAACTTTCGAACTGAAAGAAACGTTCTTTTTCAAATTGTATCTACTAGGGTAACAAGTTTGAGTTGTCATTCCTCCGCTGGGAATGCCTTTACTTAAGTCGTGTCCAGTATAGCTCCCAGGAAAACTATTCTTCTGGTCGGCTGAAGATGGGACTTGTCTCTGTTGAGAGTGAGACCTAGTTGATGCGATAGACGTAACGTGGTCTTGAGAGAGTGGCGTAGAGTGTAGATGTCTGGAGCCTTCAGTAACCAGTCTTCCAGATATGGGAATATCTGGTGAATGAAATGCCTTAGATATGCTGTAACAGGGGCTAAGCATTTTGTGAAAATCCAGGGAGTGGATTTGAGTCTGAAGGGTAGCACTTTGAATTGAAAGTGGCAGCCGGCTACCATGAATCTTAAGACTTTTCTGTGCCTGGGTGAATGGGAATGTGGAAGTATGCATCCTACAGATCTAGGGAAGCCATGAAATCCCCTCTGTTGAGAAGTTGCAAAACATCCTTCAATGTCACCATGCAGAAGGATTGCTTCTTTAGATATTTGTTGAGCTGCCTCAGATCCAGGATGGGTCTCCACAAACGAGACTTCTTCCTGATGAGGAAGAAGCGAGAATAGAAACCACTTCCTTTTTGAGAATAAGGGACTTCCTCTATCGCCCCTTTGGATAACATGACATCTATTTCCAGAAGGAGAAGATGCAGATGCTGTTGATGTTCCTGGGAAGGCGGAGTCTCAGGGGGGCATGCAAGTGAACTCTAGCAGATGACCATAAGTTATTATGTCCAGAACCCTCTTGTCGTTTGTGATCTGATGCCAACGTTGCAGGTGATGTGTCAAAGAAGGAGAGGTAGCCGGCCCCTGGAGGCTGTCATTGACTGCTGGAGGTGTCCTTAGATTGTCTCCCCAACTTCCTTCTAGGAGGAGGTCTGTTGTATGCCACCGCCGGAGGTTGTCTTTGGTGGTATTAGGGTCTGGAAGATTGATACTGGGAGGAATAGGTTGGGTACCTGAAAGACTGGTAGCCACCATGAAAGGAAGAGTGTCCTCTACCCCTGGCTCCTCGAAAGGGTGTGCGCTTATACTGTAGTGATACTAAAGACCTGGCAGTATCCGTATCTGTTTTGATCGCTTGAAGAGCATCATCCACATGCTTGCCAATCAGGTCTTGTCCATCGTAAGGGAGGTCAAGGTTCTTGTTTGGACATCAGGTCTAAAATTTGTGGCCTTAAGCTACCCTTGGCGTCTTAGGACAGCTGAACCAGCCAATAGCCAAAACCCCATAGCAGCAATGTCCAAAGCACAGTCAGTAACCTCTGCAGATGTGCGTTGACCCTTCATGAGGATCTTTCTCGCTTCCGACCTGCTGGAATCTGGAAGATCGTTGACAGAGTGCGAAATGTCTGACCATAGCTGCCTGTAATATCTACACAGGAGCACCAGGGAGTTTGCGGCACGGACCACAATGGCAAACATAGAAGAAAATCTTTTACCAATGTTGTTGAGGCGCCTACCATCTTTGTTTGGAGGTGCAGATAGAGGTAGTGAAGGTTTTCTGGAGCATCGCTAGGCAGCCTGAGAAACCACTAAATCTGGTTTTGGATGACCCACTAGGCAAGCAGGGGCGTCCTCTGTCGCCTTATATTTCTTGTCCAGCTTTGGCAATACCGCTGGCACCATCGCTGGGTTCCGCATAATTTTCAATCCCTGTTTCTATACATGATCTATTATAGGGATTGCTCTGACTAATTTCCTATGCGGCTCCTTAAAGTCATATGAAATGCAATCCTGCTGTGTGGATGGCATCTGGATCTCAAAACGTGCAGGTGCTTTTTCTAACAGATTGTGAAAAGAGCCAATATCCTCTGGAGGGGATTCAACTGTTGTTGGCTCAGGTGAAGAGGTGCTGGGGGTACATAATCATCCCATTCATCCTGGTCTGAAAGACTTCTCCTTTTTCAGCCGTTTCGTCCAAAGAGGCTTGGACTTGAGGACTCTGTGGAGCTTGAGGAGGAATTAGTGGCGCAGCAGGAAGAACTGGTAGAGGTACTGGAGTAAATGGTGCAGTCACTATTGGTTTAGGATCTTTTGCCGACTGAGGATGGAAGCACTTCCTTGTAATCTGCCAGCATGGCCTGTAGGTCAGAAACAAGACCAGATGGCAAGCACACCATTACTTGTTGTTGCTGTGGGACTGGATCATAATAATGCTGATCATAATGGGAGTCATCATCAGAGTACTCCTGACATTTAACATGCAACTGGGAAGGATTCCCAGCTACTCCAAACAATGCGTCCTGATCTGATTCCTCATCATTGTCGCCATCTAAAAACCTAGATGGCAAAAGCCTTGACACCTTGCTTGGTGATGTGACAGACGGTGTCAAATGAGTCTTGGAAAGCCTCTTGAGAGGAGTATGCTCCGCAGATTGATACAATGGCAATGTTGATGTTCTTTGCCGCTTTGCTGGAAACGTTTTCATAGTCGACGAGAAGAAACCTGTTGTTGTCGACGGGGGTGTCGACGATATCGTCATCACTGGAAAACATCGTCGACGGAGGCGTCGTCGGAAGCGTCATCGACGGAGGTGTCGTCGACGAGAGCATCGGCGACGTGAAATCAACTGTCGATGGGAGTGTCGTCGACCAGAGTATCCTTGACCAAATGGGGCCTACCTTTGACGAGGATGATAGCGTCATCGATGAGGATCTTGCAACCGCTGCCGTCGACACTGAAAGAGTGATTACAACCGGTGTCAGTGAAGAAATATTCGTCAACAAGAGTACCGTCGACGAGGGCGCCATCAACGGTGCTGAACATGGCTTCTTGAACTTGTGGAGAACCTTAGAAGGTAGAGTAGCTGGTTCAGAAGCAGTCTTTTTTAATGATTTTTGAGGGTTTCTGTGCCTGCTTTCTTCCTCTGTGGATAGCTATGACTTTTAGCAGATGTCCCTGCTGGTTTTTGCACCATTTTATTAGGTGGCTCTTGAATATCTAAGCCCTTCTGCTTTCTCTTCACAGGTGTTTTAGGAGCAGAAATAGAGGAGGAGGCACTGTCCTCATCAGAGGCTGAGTGACCAGTCTTACCTCTCTGAAGCCACAAAAGCAGGCAACCATCTGTGTCTTTCAAAGTCTTTGTAGAGAATTTTCTACATATTTTGCAGTGCTTTGTTTTGTGGCTGGGATATAAGCAGTAAATACATTCCTCATGTGGATCATCCACATATTGTCACGACTCACGTGCTGCTTGCGCCTGGAATTTGCAGATCTGGTGGCGTGGATCTTCAATGTTCGACTTTGGCCCAAAAAGGGGCGACTCTTTCTGGTAGCCACGGTGCTGTAGGCAATGGAGACGCCAAGAACAGACCGTGCCCTTCAGAAAATAGCGCCAGAGGGAAAAAAACCCTTAGAAAAAGGGGAAAAACCTCCAAACAGGAAGATTCCTGGAAAAAACAAGAACAAACAAACAGGAATCCAAAAGGAGCAAAAGTCAGGAAACACAGAATGCGGAAATCCAGAACCAAAAGGTGAGGAAATCAGGAGCGAAGACACTAACTGAGCAGAAAGTGTTGCAGCGCAAAGAAAGAAGAAAACACAGCCCTTATATACTAAAAAACAGGAAGTGACCCACAGGAAGTAAAAGGACACCATCTTAGACAGGGAAACAACACATAGAACAGAATAGAACAGGAACCATAGAGAATAGGGAACAAGGAATGCTGGGAAAGAACAGGAATCTGGGAAGGGGGAAAGGACATAAAGAAAGGCACAACAAAAGACTGCAGAAAAGAAGAAAAAGAAGAAAAAAGGGAAAGAAACGAAAAAACAGGTAAGAGGGGTCATAGACCCCTAGTATAGTGGAAAGCAGAAGGTAGAACGAGGCCCCATGCAAGTCTGGGGCCTCGAAATGCGCAGGAGAGGCTGGGGGCGCGCCGCGTCCTAGCAACGCGGTGCGCGGCCCGAGCCGAACGCCCGGCTTGAGTCGAGCTCTCGGCTCGCGCCGCACTGCGCGGCGCGACAGTAGGTCCCCCTCCCGAAGGTCCAGGTTTGAGAGGAAATAAACCGTGAAAGCGTTGAATCAGGAGAGGTGCGTGAACGGAAGATGCATCTTCCCAAGAGCATTCACTGAGAGGATAACCCTTCCAATGAATCAGATACTGAAGGCGTTTGTGAAAAAGACGAGAGTCACAAATTTCCTGTACTTCATATTCAGGAACATCATCCACGAGTACAGGAGGTGGACAAGGAAACTGACGTGAGTAAGGGTCAGGCACATAAGGTTTAAGCTGAGAAACATGAAAGACCGGATGAATCTTCCATGTATGAGGTAAGTGAAGACGGACAGTGACAGGATTGACCAACTGAAGAATACGGAAAGGCCCATAGTAACGAGGTGTGAACTTATTTTGAGAAAGACGTGAGGGTAAGAATTTGGAGGAGAGCCAGACTTTATCTTGCGGATGATAGTCTGGATTGGTTGCACGTCTCTTGTCTGCAGCCTTCTTCATATATCTCTTGGTATGTAATAAATTAGATCGAATTAGTCTATGGATTTGGAGAAGGCGTTTGGAGAAATAGGTAATGGCGGGTAGAGGAGAGTTGGATTGTGGAGAAGTAGGAAAAGAGGTAGGATGAAAACCATAAGAACAGAAAAAGGGAGTGACCTTGGAGGCACTATGGACTGAGTTATTGTAGGAAAATTCAGCTATAGAGAGGTAAGTGTTCCAGTTACTTTGGGTAGAATTGCAAAGCATCGAAGATATTGCTCTAGTCCTTGGTTCAGACGCTCGGTCTGGCCGTTGGTCTGAGGATGGAACCCTGAAGACAGGGCTCTATTAATATTTAGTGTTTTACAAAAATGCCTCCAAAATCGGGAAATGTACTGAGGTCCTCTATCAGATATTATGGTATGTGGAAGTCCATGGAGACGGAAGATATGATCAATGAATATTTGACTTAGTTCTTGAGAAGTAGGTAGCCTTTTCAGGGCAGTGAAATGAGCCATCTTCGTGAAAGAATCCACAGTGACCATGATGACCCGGTTTCCTGCTGATGGTGGGAGTGAACACATAAAATCAGTAGAGATGGTATGCCATGGGGCCGGTGGAACAGGCAAAGGCTGTAGTAATCCTGCCGGTCTGGTATGGGGTATCTTGATTTGGGCACATATGGGACAGGCCTGAACATATCTTTCCACATCCAGCTTCCAGGTAGGCCACCAGAAAAATCGTGAAAGAAGTTCTTGAGTGGCCTTGATGCCTCTATGGCCAGCTACAGGTGAATCATGGCACATTTGTAATGCCTTTTCTTGCACCTTGTTAGTAGGGAGGAATATCAGGTTTTGATAATAAAAATATCCTTGTTTCTTATGTAATAATGGTCTTAGTTCTTCTATGTCGTGGTCCGATAGGTTGGCGTATTCCAGTTGTACTTCTTCCAGGAAAGACTGAGCCACTCCAATGATCTTACTGGGTTCCAGAAGATACTGAGATGAGGAAGGAGTACACTCTGGATATCGGCGAGACAGAGCATCAGCCAGAATGTTTTGAGATCCAGGAATATATGTGATGAAAAAATCGTACTGACTGAAGAAAAAGGCCCAGCGGGCCTGACGACTATTCTGGCATACAAAATTTCGTAGACATTGTAGGTTACGGTGGTCTGTCCTCACCTCAAATGGTTCCTTGGAACCCATCAGAAACTGTCTCCACTCAAGGCAGGCTGTTTTCAGAGCCAATAATTCCCTTTCCAGTACAGAATAGTGTTGTTCAGCTGTGGAAAGGATATGAGACAAGTAGAAAACAGGATGTTCAAGACCATCATCCTCTTGTCGTTGGAGTAAGACAGCTCCGATGGCTCTCTCAGAAGCATCAGTTACGACTATAAATTGTTTGGTGGTATCTGGATGTCTCAAGATGGGGGCTTGGGTGAAGGCTCTCTTTAATTCTTGAAAGGCTGCTTCAGCCGCCTCAGTCCAGACAAACCCTTTCTTTAAATTTTCCTTTTTTAAGGTGTGAGTTATGTGGCTAGTCAGTCTGGCAAAGTCTAGAATGAATTGTCGATAGAAGTTTGCTAACCCTAGGAAACATTGTGTTTCTTTTATGGAAGAAGGAGAAGGCCACTCTAGGATAGCTCGTACCTTTTCCTGATCCATAGCTATGCCGGTGGGACTTAAATGATAGCCCAGATATTTGACTTCCGTCATGTCAAACTCACATTTTTCTGGTTTGCAAAATAGATGATGAGCACGAAGTCTTTGAAGAACTTGTTTCACATGGGAAGAATGGAGTTCAGGATTTCTAGAATAATTAAGAATATCATCTAGGTAGATCACGACTGTCTGATTCAGAAGGTCTGAAAACACTGAGTCCATAAATCTCTGGAAGATTGCGGGGGCGTTAGTGAGACCAAACGGCATAACCCTATATTCAAAATGGCCAAATGGAGTCCTGAAAGCTGTCTTCCATTCGTCGCCTTCTTTTATGCGTAAAAGGTGGTAAGCTCCTCGTAAATCTAATTTAGTAAAACGTTGAGCCCCTCTGATAGCTTCTAGTATGTCCCTGATGAGAGGCAAAGGATAACGATCTTTAATTGTTATTTTATTCAGACCTCGAAAATCCAGGCAAGGACAAAGATCCTTTGTCTTCTTGGGCACAAAAAAGAGAGGAGCCCCAGCCGGAGACGACGATGGGACAATAAGACCACTCTGTATATTTTCGTCCAGATACTCTTTTAGAACTTACCTTTCGGGTTCCGTGAGGGAGTACATCCTCCCAAAAGGAACAATTGTGCCGGGTTCCAATGGAATAGCACAATCATATTCTCGATGTGGAGGTAGCACAGGTTTCGACGGTTTTTGGAAAACATCCTGAAACTCCAAATAGTGGTCTGGGACCCCTTGGACCGTATTAATGGACATACCAGTGGCACCTTCAGTATCTAAGGATCTTTTCGGAGACCAATACTTGTCAGAAGTAAAACAGTTCTCATGACAAAATTGCGAAGACAAAGACACTGTCCGGGTTACCCAATTTATATACGGGTTATGTCTGATGAACCACGGAATTCCAAGAATGATGGTATGGTTGGGGGACGTGATAAGATCGAAGGAAATGTGTTCTTGATGGTTTCCCACCTGTAGACTTAACATCAGGGTAGTGGTGTCTACAGGACCCGAGGATATCAAGGATCCATCCACAGTGTGTACCTGTTCGGGTACTTCTTTTGCTTGTGTAGGAACTTGGTGAGCAGCAGCCCACGTCTTGTCCATGTATATACCACTAGCACCACAATCTAGTAATGCCATAGTCTTTTCTTGACGACCGTCAGGAAGTTGTAACAGGACAGGAAAAATGAACAAGGCGGTTGTATTGTCATTAAAGGAGCTGATGGAAGGTATAGCTGTAGATCCCGTCCCCTCCCTTCTTACAGAGGACGGGAGGTGGCGTTTCCCGAAGGCCTGGGCGGATGTACAGGACAGGTACGAAGCATGTGACCAGCAGAACCACAGTACAGGCACAACCCTCTCTTGCGTCTGTCTTCTCGTTCACTAGCAGAGAGCGGACCTCGGGTAGTATCCACCTGCATGGGTTCCCCTTCGATGTCTCTAGCAGGAGTGCGAGGTTCCTCGGAACGCTGCAGGCAAGCTCGTGAGCTACTTGGCTGGGAAAACCCTCTACTCCTTTTCTTTTCCGATCTCCGTTCCTGAAGACGATATTCGATGGACAGTGCTTGATCCATCAGGCCACGAAGATCTTCCGCTCTGGTAGAATGTACTAGTTCATCCTTTATTTCTTCTTTGAGTCCTCTACGAAATAAAGTTACCAGAGTACGTTCCACCCAAGTGGTCTCTGCCGCCAGCTGACGAAAACGGGTTATATATTGCAGGACGTCTTGCGAGCCTTGTTGGATGTCACATAGGGCTTCTTCAGCAGAGGCTTCCAATCCAGGACGGCTAAACATCTGTTTGAAGCGACTCACAAAGGTGGAATAGTCCGACAATACAGGGTCGTTGGAGGACACCATCGGGGTTGCCCAGGCCAAGGCTGGACCGGATAAGGCACTGATAAGATAACCCACCTTGGTCCTGTCGTGGGAGAATTGGGTAGGTCGGAAGGCGAAGTACACTGTTAATGCATCCAGGAACTCGCGAAGCTTGGTTGGTTCACCAGAGAAACAAGGGGTAGAAGCGGAGATGGTTGGAACATCACTGGTGCGGAGAGCCAAAGCCTGTCGTAACGCAGCATTTTCATTGCGTAGTTGTTGCAATTCCTGAGCTTGTTGCTGAATCGTGGTCAAAAGAGATTGTTCCGGATCTGCAGCAGCCGCCACTGTGTCATCCATGGTGTTTGAGGACGTCGGAATGGTTAGGCGCTGCAATCTGTCACGACTCACGTGCTGCTTGCGCCTGGAATTTGCAGATCTGGTGGCGTGGATCTTCAATGTTCGACTTTGGCCCAAAAAGGGGCGACTCTTTCTGGTAGCCACGGTGCTGTAGGCAATGGAGACGCCAAGAACAGACCGTGCCCTTCAGAAAATAGCGCCAGAGGGAAAAAAACCCTTAGAAAAAGGGGAAAAACCTCCAAACAGGAAGATTCCTGGAAAAAACAAGAACAAACAAACAGGAATCCAAAAGGAGCAAAAGTCAGGAAACACAGAATGTGGAAATCCAGAACCAAAAGGTGAGGAAATCAGGAGCGAAGACACTAACTGAGCAGAAAGTGTTGCAGCGCAAAGAAAGAAGAAAACACAGCCCTTATATACTAAAAAACAGGAAGTGACCCACAGGAAGTAAAAGGACACCATCTTAGACAGGGAAACAACACATAGAAAAAAAAAAAAAAAAAAAAAAAAAAAAAAAACACAATGAGGAACCCCAATGGCACATATAGAATACAAAAATATCTAATTCACAAAAACTTGGTTGCAACAATCAGTCCATGATGTAACCTGTAGATTTTCAAGTCACTCAGTGCAGATAATTTGATCAGTTCAAAATTTATTACGAATAGGATGTCACAAGAGTAATCAGCAATCCAAATGAATTCGTGCTTCCAATTTTCCAGCCAACACGTGTTTCGTCTTTGGGAGTATTTTACAATCCCTCTACGACTTCTTCAGGGCTAGAAATCACAAATAACACATACGAGTTAAGACCAATATGCTCAATCGTCAAATACACATTAGGATGTGCCAAAGCCCCAAGGGAGGTAAATAAGAAAGACACCCACACACTGTGAAGAACCACAACACTCAATAAAAGTGAAAAACCTATCACAACCAATGCACCAATGCCCACAAACATAAAGTGAGTGGGAAAACTTATACACACGATATACGTGATCAATCATCATAACACTCCATTAAAAACACCACTAAGTTACCAATAGTGCTCAGTCACTTACTAAAATCACCAAAATTGTGGCTCAACATAATACCTTATAGATCCAGTAATGATTGAGAATAAATGATAATATCAGTTAATCAAGCAACCGAAATGTTGCTGTGTAGATAATCTCCGAATGGAAGTTCAAACCACTGTTAATAAAGAACAGGTGTCACTCAAGAATAAAGTTTCAAAATATATACACATCACAGCACCAGTTCGTCAAATTATTACAGCAAAATTCATAACATCCCTAACCAATACTAATTGAAGCTCCAACTCGAAATACGTGCATTCTAATAAAATTTGTTGGAGAGAAACTCGGTTCTCAACCAACTAATGCAGTTATCCCATGCACTCACCAATTGTAATCTTGTAAAAAGTCCACGTATTCAAAGAGCGGCGCCTCCGTGTCAGGGTGCCTCGCGAGTGCGCTAGTAACGCGCATGTGAACTCCGGAAGTTAAAGTACACTTCCGGGTTCATCCCTTCCGAATTCGGAGCAACTATAATAAATAACGGACACACGCTGCCCGGTAATGATTATACGTCTCAACCGCACATTAACCCTTTATGCCACTAGCTTTACCACGAAATAATCAGTAACCATGTCATACGAAGGTGTGCCAAAGATGCCCCCTATTTCACCACACCGCAAAAATTATCTAAGTTGTCAAAAATGGATAAAAATATTTAAATCAATAACCAATATACACCACTATACACTTTTATTTAGTGCAATAGGGCAAACCTACCACCCATAAGGATGATCAACCCGACTTTAAGTAGATATAAATATATCAATTGTCCAAAATTTCCACATCTGAGATTAAATTGTAACGTACACAATATTACCCAACTGTCCTATTGATGCACAGCATAGGGAGGAAGATCATACAAATAGTAAAAAAGTCTAAAGGATTAGGAGAACCCTCCAACTAAGTACATTTCTGACGTTTGAGAATTTTGGCATAAAACTCGTATAAACCGATGGAGCTTAACATCATTAAATAAAGATATACCACAGCACAACAATTAGTAATACAAATGCAAAATTCATGTATTTGATACAATTAATGAAAAGCATAATAAAACACATTGAAGTCAGGAATTAGTCCCCCAAAAAAAATTCCAATTCTCTATCAGTGTTCAACCCTGATTCCACAGCTCTTAATCTCAAAATCCAAAGTGCCTCTTGTCTACGTAAACGTAATTCTCTATTCCCACCCCTAGGGTCACGGGGGATATGCTCTAGTCCAAAAAATTCAAAGCTTTTATAAGTTGATTGTGCTACACAGGAAACCATATGTGCCACCAAGGGATATCTCAGATCACCATTTTTGAGTGCCCGCATATGTTCTCCTATTCTTATTCTAAGTGGTCGTATAGTACTTCCCACATATATTTTAGAGCACTTGCAGCGTATTATATACACAACAAAATTAGAATTACAATCCATGGTATAACATATCGAATATGATTTACCCTCATGGGAATATTCCTTAAGCTTATTACAAGCCCAGCGACACACTCCACACGAACCACATTTGAAAAAGCCCACTTCTCTCTTGGATAACCAAGTTATCTTGGGGGAGCTAGTAGTATAACTAGGACTTAACATAGTTCTAAGGGTTTTGCCTTTACGAAACGATGTCACTACTGTTCCAGAAACTATGTCCTTGAGTGATGTATCCTGTGACAGTAAATTCCAATGTTTAACAATAATTTTTTTCAAAATCAAAGAAGCCTCATTATGATCAATTATGAGCCTTACCACATCGGATGCCAAATCAGTCTTTTTCTGTTCTTTAAGTTTTAATGTTGCATTTCTATCTATATATTTCACCTTATGTCTAGCTTTCTTTAATAACTTATTTGAGTAACCACGGATTACAAATCTCCTCTCCATGTCATTCATTTGGGCAACAAATTCGTCATTTATACTACAATTTCGTCGTGCTCTTAAAAACTCTCCAAAAGGAATTGATGCCACCTGATGTCTGGGATGAGCACTATTAGCATGCAAGATCGAATTACAGGCAGTTGTTTTTCGATACAGTCTGCTGTGAATTTTATCGTCCATAATAAAAAGTTCCACATCTAGAAATTCAATCTTCACATTACTAAATTGATATGTGAATCTCACATTCATATTGTTTAAGTTTAGGAAATTACAGAATTCAATAAGTTTTTGTTCACCACCAGTCCAAATCATCAAGCAATCATCTATGTAACGACCCCAGAACAAGATATATGTATGCCAAGCAACAGCTCCTGGGCTCCAAATCCATGTGTGTTCAAACCACCCCATGAATAAGTTTGCATAGGATGGAGAGAATTTGGAGCCCATAGCTACACCTTGTTTTTGTCGAAACCATGTGTCGTTAAACAAAAAGAAATTGTTATTGGTAATCATGCTAGTCATGTCTAATAACATCTTGGTATGATCCCATAAATCTGCTGATCTTTTATTCAAAAAATATTTCAAGGCTACTAAGCCTAGATCATGTTTGATACAGGTATAAAGTGATACAACATCTAAGGTTACCAAAAGCATGTTGCTGTCCCATTCAACATCACTCAAGACACTCAGAATATGTGTGGTGTCTCGAATAAAAGAGGGAAGGTTGTGCACCAATGGTTGCAGAAAATTGTCCACATATTCTGAGAGCTTTTCCGTGGGACCAAGTATACCTGACACAATGGGTCTCCCTGGTGGAAAAGGTAACCCTTTGTGTATTTTAGGTAAAGTATACAAACAAGGATACCGAGGATAGTACACCTTCAAATACAGGTGTTCTTCTTTATTCAATAACCCCTGCTGTTGCCATGCCAATAAATTCTTATTGATCAACAGTGTAAGGTGTGGGATGGGATTGTACATAATCTTCTCATAACAAGACGCATCGTTCAACTGTGATAAAATTTCATGGGAAAAACCTCCAAACAGGAAGATTCCTGGAAAAAACAAGAACAAACAAACAGGAATCCAAAAGGAGCAAAAGTCAGGAAACACAGAATGCGGAAATCCAGAACCAAAAGGTGAGGAAATCAGGAGCGAAGACACTAACTGAGCAGAAAGTGTTGCAGCACAAAGAAAGAAGAAAACACAGCCCTTATATACTAAAAAACAGGAAGTGACCCACAGGAAGTAAAAGGACACCATCTTAGACAGGGAAACAACACATAGAACAGAATAGAACAGGAACCATAGAGAATAGGGAACAAGGAATGCTGGGAAAGAACAGGAATCTGGGAAGGGGGAAAGGACATAAAGAAAGGCACAACAAAAGACTGCAGAAAAGAAGAAAAAGAAGAAAAAAGGGAAAGAAACGAAAAAACAGGTAAGAGGGGTCATAGACCCCTAGTATAGTGGAAAGCAGAAGGTAGAACGAGGCCCCATGCAAGTCTGGGGCCTCGAAATGCGCAGGAGAGGCTGGGGGCGCGCCGCGTCCTAGCAACGCGGTGCGCGGCCCGAGCCGAACGCCCGGCGCGACACATATAGGGCCTCATTACGAACCTGGCAGCTGGCGGTAAGCTGGCTGCAACACTGCCAACAGGCTGGCGGTGTTCCGGCAGCTATTATGACCGTGGCACATTAGCCACAACCATACTGCCGGCCCCTCCAACGTACCGCCAGGCGGAAAGGGCAGCGGTGCAAGCACCGCTGCCCTGGGGATTATGAGTCCCCAGCCGCCAGCCTGTCCACGGCGGTAAGCAACGCCATGGAAAGGCTGGCGGTAAGGATGACTTGGGGTGCCCCTGGGGGCCCCTGCACTGCCCATGCACTTGGCATGGGCAGTACAGGGGCCCCAAAGCACAGCCCCATTGCGCATTTCAGTGCCCGAATTTCGGGCAGTGAAATGTGTGACAGGTGCTGCTGCATCCGCTACACATCAACATTGCCGCCGGCTCTATTACGAGCCGGCTGTAATGTTGATGTGACTTTTCCGCTGGGCCAGCGGATGGAAACACTGTTACCGTCCGCTGGCCCAGAGGAAAAGTCATAATAGGGAGCCAGATATACCGCCAGCACTGGCGGTATACTGGTGCCCGCAGCAGTTGTAATGAGGGCCATAATCTTCACTTCAAGCAAGAGGCACAGGATCTAAAAAGGCCTTTCCTTGGTGTCTCTGAGATGGCAGCCAGTTTGAAGCACCAGAGAAGAAAAGAAATGTCCTAGAACTGAAGTAGTAGATCTTCTGAGAGAAGATATTGAGCAGAGCTCAAAGGAGACTCCTCAGCACAACGTGCGGTGGAAAATCTGAGGGAAGGCAGCTCCTCACAGGAGGTTCTAAGGGGTGAGGAAATCTGATTTGTTCAAATTTGAGTTTGTGTCTATTTTACAAAACAACTATGATAGGTTATTCTATTGAGGCCTAGACCATGTATTGTATATGTACATTTTCAGGCCTAGGTTGTATATTCCACCGGGGACTCCCATCTCGACGACGGGAAGTATTCAAGCATGTGAATCTATGAAAGTTCCAATACTGGAGTAATTATTTGTTAATATGCCATCTGTTGTTCATGGTCTGCTCACAATATTGCTCTTGAAAAATGGCCCTATTAGTCACATTTAACTGCTTTTTTTATTTGGATCCTATTTAGAGGTTGGCATTAAAAGTGCGTCCACCAGAAATTGATGGATGTGGAGTCTTTCATCCTCTCAGTTTTCCAACCTCATTTATAGGTGGGGAAGCTCCTTGTTTCCGAGGGCAGAGCCATAGCTAGCTTTCCCATCAGAAATATTTTTTCTGACGGTAGACTGCCACATGTCATACCGTCAACAGGTGTGCCCTATTTAGGAAGGCTTTCCATGCCATGTTAGCTCTGTTTTAGGTCTGGCATTGGCGAAGCTTTTTGATTGTACCAAATATGTATCATATACCTATTTCTAGGGTTTTTCAGACAGCCCTCTTTATTATTGGTCTGGTGTGTTACAGCAAGGGGAAACTGGTAGGCCTACTTCAGCCATTGGCTAACTTCACTATAAGTGACTACATTATACCCTTTCACTAGGAGCACATCTACATATAAAGTGGTTCCTTTTGATGCCAGGGACTACTATGGTAACATTTGCTTTTTGAGATTAAAAGAAATATTACTTTTAGCCAATATTTGTTTGGATTGACAAGGGCCCGGCAGTTTCCTAAAAAATAACATTTTGGAAATACCACTACAAAACAACGAGGCTGGCTGAAAATAATTTGAGAACTATTGGCTTTGTTAGCGCTTGTTTTAATTTGTACCAGACAGGAAAATAGAAAAAATTCCCCACTGTGCGTCAGGGATTTGGATTTTTTGTTTCTCAAATGCAAAGATATACCTTGGGGGCTTGTTGTTGGAAAAGGAAAAGATGCCGACTGGTCCACTATGGCATGACAGGCAGGCAGGCATTGTTTATTTTCAGTAAAAGCCCTCCTGCTTTGTTGTCTGGAGCACTTTGGTGACTCGACTATCCAGTACTCTAGCAAGTACAAGATTTGGATATTTTATTATTAGTTGTTGTGCTACTAATGTTCTCCATCTGCTCTGTTAGGTGCTTTGGCCTGGGTTACTTATTGGAACTATAAAAAACTACAAAACTAAAAAGAATGGAGTAGGTTGAATGTTTTGGTCTACTAACTAATCAATATAGGCCCCTTTAAAAATATGCATTTGATCTCTTAGCTAAGTTCTCAATTTACCAAGCACTGAGTAGGTATTTAATTCGTAATTGACTTCATTAATGTAACTAGTACCCCATAGTTTTTTAGGTTTTTGGAGCATATACTGTGTACAGTGGAATATATTTAAAACATTTCCACAATCTTGCAGTGTAAACATCATAGTGAGAGTGTATGAGAATTATTTTCAATACTGGAATCTACTTTTAAACTTTAATGTTAGTGATCAAATAGATTATTCTACTTAATACATAATATGAAAGAGGTCAGCATTAACAATAGAGTCTAGATTAATATATTCTGACTTCTTAAATCTGTTTAGGAACAGAATTTAAGTTATGTTCCAACAGAAGACTTTAGAACCAATCTCCAAATGGGTTGTTGGTCAGGATATGGTATACAGAAATACTGTCTGAAATAAAAATTGTGTACTACACATTGTTTACCAACATCTCATCCCATAAGGTGTAGATTTAGATTTTCTGCTTTTAACTCCAATGGAGAGATATCTTTGTAAACAAAGTGTAGGACACAATATTTTTGTTAGACGATAATTAGACCATGAGATAATGGTGCAATACTGATCTGACCATCAACATAACATGTCATCAGCATAATTGATGAAAGTTAGCAACAGTGGCAGTGTCAACCATCCCCCTAAATAAAATGTTGACCCTATGGACTTGTCAATTTAAAAAAATCAAGCACTAATGGTAAGTAAAATTTTCAAATAGTGATTGTGCTACGCAAAGAGTTTAGTATTTTAATAGAGTTTTTGGGCATTTTACTTATAATATTTCTATTTCTAAGACTAAAGCTACATTGCAGAAAAAAGAGAGGTAAAAGTACCTAATTCAGCTGGGTGGTTGTATTTTACCAGACCTAGTCTTAAGAGCAAAACATTACTCTCAATGCAATCTATTGGTATTTCTCGAATAGTTAGTCTTTGTTCGGTAGGCTTATCTGTCTGCCTGCTGACACACAAGAAAAACAGACACTGCTATTATACTAAGAGCTGCTTCCTTGTTCAAAGACATTATGATTGTGGGAACCATCACTGAAACTCAAATTAGGCCCTTTCTTTGGTGCTACGTTCAGCTTAGTTATCCAAAGTGGTGTGGGTGGGGTTGTAAATATTGACATAAAGAAAAGTGTAATGATTTTACCAACTTGTTCCAGAACTATTTACTTTTTATACTTTAAGTAAATTTTGTTGCTACAATAATGTTTATATTCATATTAGTTATCATTCATATTGTGTGCAGTAGGATAAGGTTTTGATTTTTAAACCACAAATCTTAAAAATATAACCATGTTTTCTACTGTTCTTGTGTGTGTCATCATAATAAAAATGATTTCAGTCCGACTAATTATCCCTGTGATATCTCACAGGAATGATTGTTATCGGAAACTCTTCACACTCAGATATTGCACAGGGAGTTGTGGGGTGGTCGCAGCCCAATAGGCTTTCTAGCACATTGGCAAATTGCTTAGTGCCAAAGGTTTTAAAAAAGCGTATTTCCGGAAAGTGTTCTGAAATATTGATCCAGAAAAGGTATCACAACTGCAGTGAAACTAGAGTTGTCTAAGATGTCACTCAGAACCTGAGGTGAAAAACAAACCTGTTATTCACTTTTTACCCATCTATAAGTATGTGTTCTGTATGGTACCTGAAATCTTCTGCCACTGCATCAATTGCTACACAAGTGGTAGAAAATTAATGGGGGAGCCAAACATAACATGGCCTCTCCTCCTTGTCCTGAACGTAAAAAAAAATATATCTGCCTCCCCTGAACTTCTCCCTTGTATTCCCTCCTCCTTTCTCCTCACATCTGTACTCTCAGCATCATAGTTGAAAGCCAGTGACGCGCTGATAAACGTACAAGGAGTTCAGTCAGAGCAGCCTGGAATTCCAATATGAACTACATTTATTATTTACAACTTTTGTTTCGCACTGTTGGTACCTCTTTGCTGTGAATGACCAGATTTAGAATCTGATATTCACGTTAGTAACACACAGTGACAGCCATATATAACAATGACTTCATTTTGAATTTATAATTTGCTAATTATTTTCTTCTTATTGATATCTTACAGATAAGATGATGGTGGTATTGGCATTAATGGTTTTAGTTCAGGTGATAACATATGCCAATGGAGACTGTTTCACAAACATTAAATGTTCTGAGAAATTGGACTTAAATAATATGGGCAAAAACTGCAGTAAATTGAATTGGTCAGAATTTGGCAAATGTGCAAACATTTCAGAATTAATCCTTAGCAATAATAATATCACAGATATTGAAATTTACTCCACGAGTAACATGAAAAATCTCTCACATCTCGATTTGTCCTTTAATAAACTGAAATATCTGCCAAAAGAGTTTTTGTTCCAGACCAAAGAACTGACAAAACTCAACCTCATGAACAACTATCTTTTAGATCTACCAGAAGAATTTTTTAATGCTTCAACTAAACTTAAGGTCTTACATCTGGAAGGAAATCCAATATTCTCTGTCCCCAATACCATCATCAAAACCAACTTGGTCAATTTGACAGTGGATTGCAGATGTGACATAACGAAGAGCATTATGGAATTATTTTCACGGTCTTGTCAAAATGCCACATTTAATGAGTGCAACAAAGGTACATTCTACTGCAAATCAACAAACACATGGCTAGATATAAGTGTTTTCTACACAGAGAACTGTCACTACCCAAGGTTTCTTGCAGTTTATATTTCTGTACCCCTAGTGATTGTGGGGATCACTGCTGTGGTTGTAATCATTGTTGTTGTAAGGAAGAAGACAAGGTCAACACACTTTGAAGACAAATCAGACACCAACGCACCTCAAGCTCACACTCAGCCCAGGTATACAAGCAGAAATGTGGAAAGTCTCCCAAAAGGAGGTTCAAGCAACCTGAAAACACCAACTAAACCATATGAAAATGTTTTCATTGGCCAGCTTCACCCTCCTCCTGCAGGGCAGTATGAATGCCTCGACAGATCACAACAAGATACAAGGTAAGAAACATGGATGTCAAAGTTCAACTGCATATTTGGGCATGAATATTGTATTTTGAAATGTAATAGGTTCTGCCAGCTTTAATGCCATGTACCTAAATTGTAACTTCACTAGCATAAAGATATTTTAATGTTCCATGCTACGTACAAGTTTGTCTTATTTGCAATACAATTTAGTGCAATATGGTCATTGCAGAAATGTTGAATTTTCTGTTGTGAATGCTTCTAGCAAAGGGTTGTAAGTCAAAATACTGAGGTAAAAAATATTGACCTAGAAGAATATGGCCTGTAGAATTTCATCTACTATGATATCATCTAAATAAGTATATATAAAATGTAGATTTACTAATCTTAACTCCACATCTACTTACCTTGGGGAAAAATAATATATATATATATATATATATATATATATATATATATATATATATATATATATATATATATATATATATATATATCAAACCAAATCACTTCCAAACAGAAGAGAAAGTTGCAGCCACTCGTGTCACTAAAGGTAAATATAATTTTAATGTGGCAGAAAAAACAAAAAGGCAAAAAAAAAACCAACCCTCTAACGCGTTTCAGGAGGCAAAGCTCCCTTGTTCACAGAGTTGTTTACCGCCCCCATTCCCTCTCTACCTTACATACTACCAAGTTCAACAACATAAAAAACGGACTCAATTTCCTGCACAAAATAATGGCTGCCATCTTTAAGTGTACTACTGATATCATTAACCTTAACACTATTAAACATAAAAATCAACTTTGTTCAGTTGTTTCTCCTTGTAACTGTAATCCATTTATACACATTTTATATCTAATATAGCTTCCCATATACATCTAACAGTTGACTTTATGTATAATTTTAACACAATTTTAACATAATTCTTTACACAATTTCTACAAGTAGTACTTCATATTATTATCATCAATACATCAATTCAAAGAGACCTCACTTAGCTTATCATACCTCATATAATCATTAGAGTAGTCTCAAAACCATACTTAATGTGAAGTCCTTGAATTGAATTGATATAATAGCTCTTTTGCTTTTTAAATTAAATGTGATCTCCTGTTAAGAAATAGAAATGAGGAAAAGTTAATTAGTGATGTCACATCAAACTGATCAAAATACATACAATAAAATAACTAATGTTAAATCTACAAAATTCTATTAGCAGAGAAGCAAATACTAAAATTTCAACTAATCAGTGCAAATGTACGGATAATTCTTCATCCCTATTCATCCCTATAGGTTCCATCGTATTACATTGTGTGTATAATAAGCATGGATTCCAGTTTCCTCAAATCCAGAGTCCTATTGCCACCTCTTACTCCCATATGGATCCTATCAAGGACCATAAACTGTAGTGTGTGTGCATTTTTTAAATGAAATTCTTTAAAGTGCCTAGCCACAGGATATAACTTGTCTTCGTTTTTAATAGCTCTCATGTGCTCCAGGACACGTTTTTTAGCTGTGTGTATCGTACTACCAATGTAAAATTTATTACACGGGCATCTTAATGTATAAATGCAATAATCCGATATACATGAGAGATGTTTCCTTATTACAAAGGATTTTTTTGTCCCCGGAAACTAAACCTCCTTACAGTTGGAGCTATATTTACACGCTTTGCAGTTGCCACACGTATAAAATCCTTGAATAGGCTTTACATGTTCCTCTTTAGACATCAAACTTCGACTTAACACATCTTTCAAAGAACGACTTCTTTTAAAAGTGAAGCGTTTGCCAGTACGTAGTTATAGTTAGGACCTAGTTTCCCTAGGGAAAGCATTTTTTGTTTTGCCAATAACTTTGGCACTGTCGGATTAATCGTCAAAATTAATACGCTACTCACTTCAACTGCTGTCTTGAAACTTTTGGGGTGATCCGTCAAGTGGGGGCTGAGAAAAAGGGGGATTCCCAAAATGCATTTTCGCCAAGCATTTTCCCACAGGGTCTTTAAACACAGCTATAGCCTGAGCCACTGAGCGGAATTACACCAAATTGGGCAGGAGGCTAGATCTTGGTGCTCAGACCACGCTTGTGTTATTTGGTGTAAATCAGTTAAGTAGTTTTTGAGATATTAAAGTACTTAATACGTTTTGGCAGCCATTACAAGACTCAGGGACTTGGTCCCTGGGTCCTTAAAATGAATTAAAATAAATATGTAAGTGGGCACGGGGAGCACATCCATATCCCAAAGGATATATATGGGGGGTCCCAAATGGACCACCCCCCCCTTTTATTGTCTGGCCACAACATGGACAACATGCTGTGGAAGCACTTACAGGACTCTGAGGCATGGTCCCCATTGACATGCATTGTAGTGAATGGCAGGGTTTGAGGGTCACAGAAAGGAGAATGTATACAGGGTGATAACAGATTTTAGTTATAATCTAAATTATTTGTTGATGGTCCCATACTCGTTTTATGAATTGTGGTGTGTTCTAAGGTTATTTTCCCCTGTAAAAAGCCTTCTGCTGGGGTTTCATGAATTCTTTTTGAGAGAAAACTGTTTTCTTATGATGTTTCCATAGAGGTTATGGAAGATGCTCTAGAAGATAAAATGAGAGCATGTTTTCTGTAAATTCACTCTATCCTTCGCAGACATAGGAGAATGAAGTCTGACATTCTCAGTAAAACATGCACTTCCAACAGGAGCAGCCTGTCAGTTCATTCCCTTGTGTTCTACGGCAGCCTCCCAGAGTGTACTAAAGAACAACTAGAGCACTAACACTCTCACTTATGACAAACGTATGGCACACCTGAAGCCATCTTGATTGAATCAAACTGGTTAAACTTAAAATAGTTCATTTGGAAAGGACCAAAGTGAGGGGGTTCATTTTGTCATAGAATTATGGTTAGTGCTGTAGAAAGAAAAATTAGGACATGTTTTAAGTAAGTTCTCAAATATCTTCCTATTCTATGTCATTAAAACCTTCTGACATATACACTGAAACATGCACTTTCAACACCAGCAGTAGACTGCCAGTTAACTCCTTGGTGATCAGCAGCGTATTACAGTGTTCTAATAAGCAACTGAAGTGCTAACATTCTGAATTTATGCCAAAAGTATGTCACATCTGAACGCCATCTTGATAGAATCAAAGTTGAAAACTGAAAGCATATTCTACTGAGAATACTGCAGTAAATGAGAAAGTTAGGGAGCTTCATAACAAATAAGTCTCCCAAGATGCCTACCAGAGAAACAAGATCCCAAATGCAGCCAGATATCACCCAAATGTAACCCGGGTACAGCCCAATGAGAGGAGTGTGCAAAACATTTATTGTTTTGTTTTTTTGGCAGATATATATAGCACAGACTTGACCCGAAGGTATTGGAGTGCTTTACAAAGACACATTCATTTTGATTTTAGGCATAGGGAGATTAAGTCATTTGCCCAGAATCACAGGATGTTGAGCTGATGTCGAAACTCGAACCTAGTTCCCCATAGGCAAAGTCTGCAGCTCTGGCCATAACACCACATCCTGTCTGCTAAGTGTAACATATAATTAAGTGATCAACTAGATAAAAAACATAAAGATAGCAAATAATTTAAAAGTGCTTTGTCGCTATTTGAGAACTCAGAAAAGGTGTTCTCATTTTAGTTTTTTAAAGCGCTAACCATAACATCTATGGGAATAAGACTATGGGGGTCATTCTGACCCTGGCGGCCGGTGGCCGCCAGGGCCACCGACCACAGGAGCACCGCCAACAGGCTGGCGGTGCTCCCACGAGCATTCTGACCGCGGCGGTTCAGCCGCGGTCAGAAGCGGAAAGTCAGCGGTCTCCCGCCGACTTCCCGCTGCTCGGGGGAATCCTCCATGGCGGCGGAGCGCGCTCCGCCACCATGGGGATTCTGACACCCCCTACCGCCATCCTGTTCCTGGTGGGGGTGCCGCGGGGCCCCCGTAAGAGGGCCCCTGCAGTGCCCATGCCCATGGCATGGGCACTGCAGGGGCCCCCGTAAGAGGGCCCCACTGTGTATTTCAGTGTCTGCAATGCAGACACTGAAATACGCGACGGGTGCAAACTGCACCCGTCGCACCCCTGCAACTACGCCGGCTCAATTCTGTTGGAGAGCGCCCGCCGGCCCAGAGGAAATGTCTGAATGGCCGCCGCGGTCTTTTGACCGCGGTGCGGTCATTTGGCGGCTCCCTCCAGGCGGGCGGCTCCCGCCACCCGCCGGGCTCAGAATGAGCCCCTATGTCATTTTTATAATTCCTAAAGGAAATGGTTTAGGTATTATTGTCACGACTTGAGTGCTTCTTACCGCTATAATCAGCCAGTCTCTGGGCACCACTTGGTTTCTTGCTTGTTCTGGATTTACCAAGGTAGGGGCGACCCTTTCCAGTAGCCACGGTTCTGCTGATAATAAAACACCAAGCAGGCTGTAACTTTCAGAAGGAGTCTCAGAGGAAAAAACCCAACGTGGGAAAACTTCAGAGTCAAGGACTCATGAAAAAAGAAGAACAAAAGCACAAAAAAGAACTGGAACAAGCTGCAGGTGGAAAAAGAACAGGAGAAATCCAAAATCACAGGCTATGGGAGCGAGGAGCACAACCAGGAAGGAAGTGTTTGCAACGCAAGGAACAGAAGACCAACTGTGTTTATATACTGCCAAACAGGAAGTGACATGTAGGAAGTATTAAAGATGCCACCTTGGATTGGGAAAGACCACATTCAGGTGAATGGAAAAATAGCCATATTATAGGACGGTAGTGAGCAAAGCATGCAGGGAAAGGAACACAGACTCTTGGGAAGAAGAAACATGGCTAAGGCAAGGAAAAGGAAAAAGGGAGAAAAAAGAAGAAAAGAGGAAAACAGCAAGAACAGGTAAGCACCTTAAAAGGGTAAAGAGTGAGGGCAGTGTAAACAGTGCCCAAAGGGAAAGTTTAGCCATAAAGCGGACCGCAGCAGAAATGGCCATCCGAGACGCAGACTGCCGATCTGACCGCAGCCCGTAAGTGAGGCGCCGCCGGTCTTTGCGGTGTCACAATTATGGTTTGAATGCATCAAGATGACGTTAGGCATGCCACACTTTTGCAATAAATATAGAATGTAAGCAATCTATTTGTTCAGTAGAGTACTGTGTGGAGGCAGATGTCAGAGGCACCGAGTCGGATAATAGAGGGCAGGTAGAAGGGTACATAGGGAACAAGCTGAACACAATGGGTAGGCGGGAGGAGAAGTGGCAGCACAATGGAGCATGGAGGGAAGGGGAAAGGGGGCAGGGCATGAAACTAACCTTGCAGGACAGGCAAGAAAGGATGTGGCAAAATAGCAGACCCTTGGGGGCAGAAGGAAGAGGCAGTGGCAGTACAACCACACATACCTAACAGACCCAATTCAGGCATTAGACTCCTGATGTTTTTAAGCCCGAAAGGGCTTTATTTTATCTTTTTTCTGCCTAATGTCTCCTCTTTATCAATGTAAGTCAATGGGAAAATTTAATTCCCCAGGTTTTATTTTCAAAATCTCCCTCTTACCAAGTTCACAGTGTTGGCAAGTACGGTACATTGGACCATGAGGGCAGGAGGAATGGGGCATGGACTTGGAGAACAGAGGACAGGAGATGATGGGCAGATGCATCAATCTGACCTTACAGGGCAGGCGTCAAAGTTTGCAGCAGGACAGTGCACCACACAGGGCAAGCAAGATGACAGTGCAGCACAATGGACATAGACAACAGAGAGCAGAGGGGAAAGAGGCAAAGGCAGCAAGCTGACCATAACAGACAGACAGGAGGGACAGTTGCAGCATCACGGACCATGAAGGGCAGGAGGGATGGGGCAAGGGCATGATAAAGGACCAGACAAGGCAGGAGGGAGGGGATAGGGGCATGAACATGGAAAACGGAGGGCATGGCAGGAGTAGCAAGCTGACCATGGAGTGCAGGTGGGATGGGCACTGAAAGCACAACACACTATGGAGGGCAACAGTGAGACTATAATGGCATACACACAGACAACAGAAGAAAGGTGGGAGGGGGTCAGGGGCAGCATGCTGACCACACTGGGCAAGTGGAAGCGGCTGTGGCAGCACAGACGACTATGCATGGCAAGCAGTAGGGTTATTGGGAGCACAATGGCCATCGTGGGCAAGACCAAGGCGGCAGCGGCGTGCTCAAGGACCATGCAGGTCAGAAGGGAGGGACTGGGCACAGACAAGAGAAGGTATGCTTCACAACAGACCACGCAGGGCAGGCAGGAGGAGCAGTTGCAGCACAACAGAGCATGGAGGGCAGAAGGGAGTGGTAGCAAAATGGACCATGTAAGACGGGAATGAGGGGCTAGGGCCATGGAACTTGGACAAGCAGTAGCTATCTGACCATGCTAGGCAGGTGGGAGGGGCAGTGGCAGTTCAACAGAGCACTCAGAGTAGGTAGGATGGGCAGTGGCAGGTCCAAGGAACATAGTGGGCAAAACAGAAGGAGCAGGGACATGCACACCGACATCGGAGGGCAGAGGAAGGAGGGTAGGGGCAGCAAGCTAAGAACAGAGGCTAAGCAGGAGGACAATGATGGGGCATGGAATTGAGCAATGGAGGGCAGGAGTAGCGGGCAGGGACATCAAGCTAAATAGAGTGCTTTGGCAGCACATGAGACCAGCTAGAGCAGGAGGAAGGGGGCTGGTGCATGGACTCGGACAACAGAGGAAAAGGAGGAGGTGGATGGGGCAGCAAGCTAACTGTTCAGGGCAGGCGGGAAGGGCATTGGAAGAACAACGGCCACACAGGGCTGTAATGAGGGAGCAGGGGCATGGATTTGGACAATGGATGGCAAGGGAGGGTGGGGCAGGAAGCTTGGGTGGCGGCAACACAATGCCAGTCCAGCCTCTTCATCCCAAACCCGCTCTACTCTCCCACCTTGCATTGAACTGGGCATCTTACTTCAGATTTAGAAATCCCTAGAAATTCATTGAAAAAAGCAAAGGTTATAGGGATGATATAGTTAGGAAATAGAATACATAAAAACCTTAGAAATTCACTAAAAAAACAAAGTTTACAGGGACGTTAGAGTTAGGTTCAGATTTTACAGGCTCAAAATCATAGAAATTCAACTTTTATAGTTATTTATTTCAAGTAAATATAAGTTGTGCCCTAAGGTAACTAGAACTTGCGCCCTCACCATGCACTGCTAATTACCCCAGCTATTATATCACTCATGACCTCTTCTATGATATCATTGATACTATCACTGTAACATCTGTAGTAAAAGTATTAATGAGCAAACTGTGCATGTCGAGGGCACGAGCTATAGTTACCTTACGGCACAAGTTTACATACTTGAATTAACATAATGTGTGGGCCAAATAATTCATTGAAGCCCTGAAACAATATAACATTTCATTTCTCCAGAGTTTCTAGATTGTAGTTGCCCGTAGTGGGCCATTAATCAATTATGAATTAGTGGCAACTACAAGATGGCAATTGCAAAACAAAATGCTGGTCAGCAGTTATTGTTGAAAGTCTGTCTGTTTATAATAGGTAATCAATGTTGTACAATGGGAAGCATCCCTAAAACGTGTTGGGTGGCATCTGTTGCTAGAAAAAAGTATGGACCACTTATGCACAAGTGAGCCCGCGTCCTGTGTGCTGTGAAGTGGAACGCTGCCTGTTGAGAAATTTACATACGGGCACATTCACGCCCGTAGATGCGATCCACCACAAAAGGAGGCCAGGGGTAAGTGGATATGGAGTTAAGAATAATAAATCTAAACTGTTCTATATCTATATACCTTGATGATGTAGTGCAGCTGATGTCCCATACAACACACAAGAAAAATGGGACAGAGAAATGGCTGCTGAGCAGAGAGTTATTCTCGTCACAACTCTGGGCTGCTTTTAACTGTCAGCCTTAAAAAAACATAGGCCTACAACTATTAACCAATGCTGAAAGCCTCAGCCAGGGATTTCTGATGAAAGCAATGGACAAACTGCACTGAGCAGAAGCAAGAATGTTTTCCCACTGTTGCACAGGACCACATTTTTACTCTCATCATTAAAAAGTATATATTTAGAAGTTTTAAAACATTTTTACAAAGTCCCGAAACATATGACTTTGCAACTTCACACACCCCAGGCCTACACCAAAAACCTTATGATGCTTGTTATTTGAAACAAATAATATAAATACATTAGAATGTCATGGGTCCAATTAAAAATAGAAAATGGTGGAGAGTAAATTGTGATGTGTCCAACACTGCTGCATTGATCTTTTTGCTTTTCCCAGTTTAGAACACTCTGCCTTCAGTATGTGTAATGTTGTAATAGCCAGATGGTCCTTCAACCTAGTCTATTCCAATCACTACATTTTCTATTGCCCTTTACAGGCCTTTCCCTATTAGTCAGGCTTAGGATTCAGTGGAGAGGCCTGTAATGACAGCTGGAGTACAAGACAAGAGCTATTTATAGGGGCAATATACTTTGTGCTGCCATGAGAGGCAGGGCACAGCTTCAGGGGGGACTGTTTGGGGTGCTACATCCCACTAATAAATGTATTTTCTGATAACTAGTTGGGTACAGGTGCTTTCAGTTGGGTATTGTGAGATGTCAGTCGGATTTCAGCAGGAATGTTTACATACACACAGACAAAAACACATACACTCTCAGTCGCTGCTTTGAAAGTCCTTAAAAATACTGGTTATTTTACAGAATCTTGTATTTTCGGCATTCATCTCCCTTTCCACTGCCCCCTAGGCCACTCTCATGCACCTTGTTTGTTGTTTAATGTATTTAAACATTATGGGGGTTATTCTAACTTTGGAGGAGTGTTAATCCGTCCCAAAAGTGACGGTAAAGTGCCGGATATACCACCAGCCGTATTACGAGTTCCATAGGATATAATGGACTCGTAATACGTCTGGTGGTAAATCCGTCACTTTTCCGTCACTTTTGGGACGGATTAACACCTCCTCCAAAGTTAGAATAACCCCCTATATGCCAGCCTGATAGTCGGAGAATCTGAAGCTCACCCCCCTCCCAATCTGACTGACCAAGAGACGCCCCTGTTAAGAGCCTGCTCACTGTTCCTGCTAGGAAAGTGGCTTCATCAAATATTTCTCTTGATGCCAAGCCCTTTTCAGAACATAAACTGCAAAGGGTTTCTTTACATGTTAATATTCCGGATAACCAGAGTGAGAAGAAGTAAAAACAAGGCTGTAGGATTTTCTATAATTGTATTAGATAAGGTTAGAAGGTTTCTCAGTCCTTAGTTTCAATGTTTCTTGTGCTCCTAGTAAGAAGATATCTATTCTAGTGCTTTGAACTGACCTCAGAAAATATTATGGCAAGATTTTCACCACAAAACATCAGTTCATTTGGATAACTTATTTGCTTATTTCGCCAATGTCAACAATAGATCTTAGGACTAGAACAAGGATTTTGGCCCCCTAGAGTAAGTGAAATTTCGACTTTCCAACTTCAGTGATAGTAGGGTGTTATTTACTGACTGTAAGATCTATGTGGTCCCTCTATTATTGGGAACCGTATTTTCTATTGGCAGCTAACTAGTAATGTCTTGTCCTGGAAGTGACTCTGACGTATGGGTGGTCAATAAATCCCGCTCCGCCAGCGGAGTTAGCAGAGTTTTGGCCACTGTGAGTTACGTATGTAACATGGAGTTCTGGCCAAGTTTCACCAAATGCCGCATGGCAGAGTTTTTTCTTGCATATGGCTCGCCAACAGTAAGCTGGCGAGTGCAAGCAACATTTAGTGTTCCCGTGCGTGATTTTCGGTCGCTAGAAGGGCACCCAGTGAGATTTCTCTAATGAGGGCGATTGGACAGTTTGTGGTCAGAAAGCTGCTGCTTGACTAGACAATATACTCGAGCGGCAGCAAAATCAACTTGAGAAGCAGCACCCTCTGGCACTCCGCGTGGTGCCGTTCATGCTGATTTTTCAGAGTGGAATGAGCTCCCGGCACTAAAAATCAGCATGAGAATGGCGATGTGCCTAATTCCGCCCATTTGTGGAACTCTGCAGAATCTCATGAGTTTAAATATAATGGAATACATACAACGTGACACTCTGCAAGTTACGCCCACCCCTACCCTGACCACTTCTTTACCCCATTACCCCAGCTTCCAATCAACACCTAATCTGGTTAATCTTTGTTCATCTGTAATACTGGTGAGTACCACTAAAGGAGCAAGGGTAATGGCTCAACACATAACCAGCGAAGATACAGCCACGTCCACAGGGAGGCAAATAATTGTTTGGCAATTTATTTTAGTTATCTCTTTGGGTATTTGTAAAGTACAGACCGTTCAGCAAAAGGTATTACGGACCTGAAGACCTATATTAGTCCTATAATAAAAAAAAGCTGAAAGCTGTTCCATGTTTTAAGAAAAAGAAAAAGTAAAGAGTCAGGTATTTAAGGCATTCCTGAGTCTGAATAAGTATATGTGAGACCTTAATGATATGATAAAGGGAAGGCAATCCACTGCTTAGCTGCTGCTACTTAGAATGCTCTTCCAACAATGGTGACCCGACCAAACTTTAGTGCTGTCACCAAAAAAGAACTCGCAGATTGAAGACAATGGTTTGGTCTGTAGAATATAAACCAAAAAACATGAGATAGAGGGGCGATCCTTACATCATAGACAGCTTTATTAACGAGACGGACAGATCTGAAAGAAACTCTGCTTTCCCAGAAGCCTCAGCCAATTCAAGGGGCCAAAATAGGTGATATAGAATCAGATCTCTTAATATTAAACACCAATCTGGCTGAAGAAGTTTACGCTAAATATAAGTTGTAAAGTGCCTTTGTGGGTAAGTTGAGATAAATGACATTACAGTAATCTAAAAGTACTGCAATGACCAAGTTTAGAATCTGAACCGTGTGAGAGAACAAGAAGTGGATGTCCAGCTTAGGTGTGTGGAGTTGAAACTAACAGGAACTGACAAAAGAATTAATATGACTAAACAAGAACAGTGAGTTTAACTTCCAAATTTCTAAAACAGATTACAGGTACAGGTTTCTCACCAAGTCAAGACGACCCAAAGGGAACTCCCACACAGGAGATGATTTGAAATGGAGCAGGTTCTCGTTCTTTCCTCCATTCAAATTGAGTTGGTGTCTTCTCTACCAATATTCACCTGCCTACAGGCAGCCACACAGATTGCAGGTACTCTGATCACCAGAAATCTTAAAAATAATTTGAGTGTAGTCAGCGCGGATAAATAACCAAATACCGAAAGACTGAACAGGAGATGCCAAAGTAACCATGTAGATGTTAAACAGAAAAGGTGACAACACAGAACTCTGAGGTCCACAACAAACAGGATTAAAGTGACAAATGTGTTGTCTGTACAGTGTTGAAGCTCATCCAAGGCTTTTGTTAGTTCAGTATCTGTACTGCAACCGGTAAGAAAGCCGGCCTGCATAGACTCTAAATTATTATGCTGATTGATTAAAAGATTTATGTTTTAGTAATTTACCTAGATAAGGGAGCTGAGACTTCCCTGTAGTTGACTTAATTTTCAGGATTCAGAGATGTTTTCAGAAGCGCAGTAATGTGGGTTCACTTTCATTTGACCTGAAATACTACAAAATAAAAAAGGAAATATTTATAAAAATACATCCCACTCCTATTGTCAACCAGTAAAAGATTGCTATGAAACTTCTTAGAAGAGCTGATAGTTTGCTGCCTTTCAGCATTGTAGCATTGCATGGAAGCCACCACTAGAAGTATATTGCTCTGTTATTAATGATGTCTGTATTTTGTAGGACTCTTCAACATGTGTATTGTTGGGAGGGGCAGGGGCACCAAAAGCAAGGCAATGAAAAAGTTACTTTAACTACTGTTCTCCAGCATTGGCATCTTTCATAGATTCACATGTTTAAATCATCCCCTTCATCAAGTTAGGAATTATTTACACCCTGAGGACAGGAAATCTTTCAAGTTGTGAATCTTTGAAAGTTCTAATGCTGGAGAATAATTTTTACCTGGAATGCAATGGTGGGAGGAAGGAGTTGTAGGATTTTTCGAAGCATGTGTATTGATAGTGAGTCTTGGCATTACCCATGTGTCCCTGTTGTACTTATACATCTGTCTGCTTTCTCCACCATCTACAATAGAAGCCATGTTGTGGACGAAGACTATTACATGCAGTGCGATACCAACGAAGGCAACCAACCTATCTACGGAAATACAGAGCAGATGTATTACAATTATGCTGGCCCGCTAAATCAGGCAGACGATGATGTCTACATTATGCCTGACGCATAATCCCAACGAAACTTTAAAACAGAAACTGTGATGCTTACCGTGTGCTTCAACGAGAAATTCCAGTTTGCCAAAATTCGGTTGTTTTCTCTACCAGAAACGTGGAAGAACCTCCAATGACTCTATTTAGTTTATCTTAAAACAGACCCAAGATGGTAGAGTAATTGAATACTTGTGGTTTTTTTTTCAAACTGCTGTGCCTTATTTGGGGTCTGTGGGAGAGAACTGCTGGTTATATGGCCTTCATTCTGTTCTCAAGCTTATGGGGTCAAACCAATAGTCTATTTCTTGTCACTTCTGGGACAGATGGGATTATGAAAACGAGTGGAGGTCTTTAAAGCAGCACCTTCTACGTGAACTTTATGAGTGTCTTATATTGGCGATTCTGAAAAGATCGGGTGTCTGCAGTGAGGAAGAGGAGGACAGGCGGTGTGGGCTGTATCTTAGGATGGAATGCTTTTTCCCTATCATTTGGGTCTTTGCTTTATGACTCCATACACAGTGTTATCTTGGGAAACCACTTCCCTGCTTTGTGCCACAGAGTCTCAATATTGGGGTGCGCAGGAAAACTAGCGGATTGCCACTCAACAGCTTGTAAATGTAAATTCATTAATCCATGCTAAAGGCTCCTTCATACAGAACCAGATAATCTTCATAATAATAAAAAACATCTAAGGAAAAGAAAAATCAATCGACATTTCGAGGGAAAAAAATGGAGCTACTGGACTTCCTTTAATGTAGGTGCTTTTCAAGCCTCAAACCCATGCAGGAGATTGTGTTTGCTTTTAGCGAACTAAACTAGGCACACTCCGCTTTAAAGGTTAAACCTATATGTCAGGCACAGTGGCTTTTAATTAGAGAAAACATGCACAGCTTTCAATACTGTAAGGCAAGAGTGTTTTAAGTTAGCTCCCGTGGGCGTCATTAAAAGCTGAACAACGATATTTCCGTTTCGTATTTTGGAACTGACCTTCTCTCCACCCTCATTCTGTTTTCAGTTACTGGCCACTGTCAATGGTATGATGAACTTGTTAATGCAACATATGTGCATTGTTTGTGTTTGAGATGCAAGACTACATAAAAAACACAAAACCAAAGACCCAACTAAAGGTTTAAATCTACTGCACTGTCCTGAAACTGAAAGAGTTTTTGTGCACTCAAGGTATCCCCTTCTCCCAAAACACAGTGCACAGTATCACCGTGGCCCACTGTTTAGTCCATCCTTCTAAAATGTAGTGCATCTGATATTTCACCAAGGTACAGAAAAGGTACCAAAATGCTCCCATGTATCGAGAGCTAGTAAGTTTCCAATTGTAAGGTAGTTGGCAATACACTGTCACTTACAAAGAAGGGTTTTCGCGTCTCACTCTGTGCTGATGTTTCCATTCCCCAATAGACCTTACCTTTGAGGCTATCATTCTCTAGAATGAAAGGTCTCAGGTTCCCTGCCCTTTCCAGACTCATTGCCCTCCTTATTGCTGCATCCTTAAATTCGCTCATAGGAACATTCTTGGTGGGATACCTATCAGAGGGACACCCCCATTTCCTGAGGGAAGTGAAACACCATTGGTTACAATAGCCTTCGATCTTGCTTACTGGCTTGGTACAACAAAGATGGTGATGTGATAGTGGAGGAACGTGCGGTGAGTGTTGGGCTGTCAATATGATATGTGAAAAGCGGTCAGATGTATGATGAAGTGGTGGAACTTCGTGGTCCTGTATTGTGGTGTGGCAGTGCTTGTTGTACAGTGAAGTGGTAAATTGTCATTGGGAGAAACTACGTGTAGAGATTTTTATTTCAAGTGATCTGGCTTGCCTTTGGGTGGGACAGTGTAGTATTTTGTAATGGCTTCGATGTCATGTGTTGCAGTATGGTGTCCGATATAGAGTGGCGCCATGCAGTGCGACGACATGAATTGTGTAGTGTGAGGCTTCCTGTGATGTGGTGGGTTGTGTGTAAGGAAGAGGGAAGGTGAGATTGTCAGTGATACTGTGGATAACAGGTGTTGTGTGTGACATGATCAACAGGACTTTGTGTTAGATAGTGGTATTTAGTCACATTCTGCAAGCTGTCCGGTACTGGGTGGTTTAGGGCTGTTTGTTATGGTTCGATACAGTTTTGTTTAGTTAGGTTGCAAAGGTATTGTGCTGTGTTTGGTGACAGGGAATTGTACTGATGTATGCTGGTACATGCTGAGACGTTGTTCTATCTATGGCGAACTGCTGTCTGCAGCAATAGTCTTGTCTGATGTAGTCTGAAGAAATCTGGTCAAGTAAAGGATTTGGGACTTTTGAGAGGAGAACGCAGCCAGGAAAGAGGAATAAGAACAGAGGAGAGCGAGGGGAAGGACGGAAGGAAAAAGTGAGCTTGTGAGAAGGGAGTGGGGAGAGAGACGAGACTTAAAGGTAAGGGAGAATAGGCAGGGCGTACAGGAGTGAGTGTGAGGATAAATGAGAGATGAGATGGAGTGGGAAAGGAAGGGAAGCAGGAGGGGAGGAAGTAAGGGGTGGAGGTGAGATTGAGGTAAGGGGAGAAAGGAAGCTGGAAAGCAGGGAGGAGAGAGGAGATGTGATCGACAAGAGTTGTACCGTGTCATATTGCGATGAGGCGCGGAAGCTTAGATGCTGTCTAGTGCGGCAATGTGTGGTAGGTGATTTGAGGTGCGAGAGGATTTGTGGTGTGTGGTAGAGTGATGGCCTGTTGCATGATGTTGTAGGCAGTGGAAATTGTGTTGAAGAATGTGAATGGTGCAAATAATGTCGATAGGTTTGCTGTGAATTTATTTGTAGTGTTTATCCTTGTCACATGTACATAAAACAGTGAGTTTGTAACTCTGTAGACACAAGCAATTAAATAGTCAATTTCTGACAGAAACAATGTGAGCCTCTTTTCGTTGTTGCCTGTGCCTCGAAATATTTCAGCATGTATTTGTCTGCCATCTTTGAATTTACTTCAGAAATTATAAGTCATCTTTTGACAAATTAAAATGCTTTACAATAGAGATAAATGTAATATCATGTTCTTTTTATTTGTAAATAATCAGTACACATCCCACCTGTAACTACTTTGTTCCACCCTTTAATTAAAGCTGCCCCGAGTTTGATCATTTTCAAGAACTTAAAATGTTCCACTGTTTCAGCTTTGTTTTTCAGCTCAATAAAAAGTGTCCGACTAGAGCCTTCTTGTAGCAGTGCTACCTCGAGGGGCCTGCCTATCCCACCTGTGGGAGCAGAGATCTAAGGCTGCTTCAGGTTAGGTGCGATATGTTTAGAGAGTTCTTTTTCCAGTTAGTACTGCTTTGCATTCTGGTATTATTCCTTTTCTTGACACATTATGAAATGTAAATTCTGTAGTCCAAGCAGAGTTTGAATGGGCCTGGACATGCCAGTTCAATATGCTATCAGTGAACCGACTGGCCGGAGCCATGTTTGCATGTGATACTGTTGAACAGCGGGTTCTCGGAGTCCTGGGTCATCGCAGAAGGTTGCATCTGAAGTGCAACCTGGTCAGGTCTTTCTGCTCTGCTGAACTTCTGCGCAAGAAGGTTGAATGCAAGGATTCCCAGACATCTGATTCATCATAAAAGCTGAGGCAGGATTCTTGCAGCATAGTCTTGTGACCTATTTTGCACACAGAAATGGGGCAGAAGACTTCCATTTGCACATTTGCATTCAGAAAATGTGGTAATGCGAATGCCACAAGCGTGCCACATTATGAGCTGGGCATCAGTGGGGGTGGCGAGTGGAACTGGGTGTTTGCTGCCAAGCTGGCCTAAGCACAGTCTAAGCTTTCGCAACGAACAGCTTGCACGTCGCTCTTGACTCACATCACTGACATCTTCTCGCTGTGTATTTTCTACTCAGTCTTTAGCTGTCTTATTATCTATTGTCTGTCTCTCTGCCTCTCTCGCCCCTCCACTCTCGCTCTGTCTCTTTCTCTATCTCCCGCCCCTCTTGTTCCTTCTAACACTGAATCTCGCTCCCCCTCACCTCTTCATCTCACTCCCTTTCTCACATTGCCTTGGCTCTCTCATCACTTCTACGCCTTCGTTTCCTACACCCTCTCAGGCCCCCTCTCTGCTTCACAGTTCATTCTGCTAGTTCACAGTGTAGATCCCCTTGATACTGCAGGTGTCTGTGAGTGCAAACCCACTCCCTACTACACTTGTTGTGTGCCTTCACTCTGCAAAGCTCCCTCCTACTGAACGTCAGGCAGGGTCTGCTTTAACTACAATCACCTGCCTCTAAAGAAGAGCAACAAAGGGGTGGACCCAAGATCCATTTCCCACACTGCTTAACCTTTTTTGTAATCACGAGAGCGCTGACAGACAGCTAACGCTGCTAAGTCAGACCTAACAATAAAACATGTTTCCATTATGTCTGCGTCTATCTTTATCTGCTTAGAAATGCAGTGAATATTGAGAAAGAAATACATATAGAAAGAATGGGTTTAGAGAACAGTGAAAGCTAAAGTTCATAAGAGTCAACTTTGTAAAAAAAAATAGTTGACTGTAAATAAGTGCTGTGTAAGAAACATGACAAGTATTGGTAAGGTTACCAGATGCTTCATGTCCTCAAGGATGTATTGATCCAGTTCTTGTCTTCTGTTTTGCAAATCATTGTTTTCTGGTTTATTAGTTCAAGTGCCTCAACCGCAAGGTCAAGCAGGACTACAACTTTCAGAAAGGATTACGGTGTTAATTGAAAAAACAGTACGGGAACCCAGCCTCCTTGGTGACATGGAGTCATCTAGTAACCTCCCATAGTGGGCAGTGATGTCCACCTTGCACTGTGCTTCATGCTTGTGCTCGCACAGCAATGTCAAGTAGGAAGGGAATGTGTGGCTTGGGGTAGCGGGTACTCGCAACAAGCCTAGATAGAGTCAGAGAACAGCATATTGCCACCCACTGTGACCTATCTATCATAACTAGAGCGGTAAGTATGATATGGAGAAGGTGATGTCCACACCCACTTCATGTCCATGGTTTATGTGAGGAAGGCCGAGATATTATTGAAGTTAGATGGCCGTGTGATTGTCATAGGGTGTGGTTTTAGGAGAATGAAGGGTTTGTGTGTCTGGCTGAGGTGCAATGATGTAATAGAGAGGGAACGTAGTGAACTCCCTGGACCCTTCTTTCCAAGACTTTTATCTGAACTTCCTACTAAAGCCATTCACCTAGCAGAACCCCTCTTTGGCCACTTCTCTTACTCCCTAGTATGAATCTGCTGGACGAATCTATTAGCTTGTGCCTTTTATCCCTTGACTAGTTTCCCTATAGAATGTCCCTCTTCTATCACCTACTACCTATTCTGCTTTCAGAGAGACCTCTTAATGTCCTTCCTGTCACCTGTCACACTATGCTGAAAAACACAATTATGCATAGGTCACATACCTGGACATCCCGGACTTGTTAAGTGTTTCGCTGGGCTTCACTGGAGGACCAGAAAGATGTGTTTAAAGCAATGCAAGCAGAGATCAGGGAACATTTGCTTGCACAGACCTTTCATTTATATTCCAAAATCAAGTTCCCCTTTCCCACCAACTAGCGGCAGTTCCTCCATAGGGGTGGAGGAGCGTCCCCCCCCCCCCCACACTGCTGCTCAGAAAGTGTGAAAAATAAAATGGCAATAAAATGATTTTATTACCATTTTATCTTTTACTCTCTGCCAGCAAATGGAGTGTGAGGGCAGAACCAGTGTGTCGTGGCCACTTTAGTTTGAAGTGCGCATGTTGGTTTGGCTAACTACCTTGCTATGGCCAAAATGGCACAAACAATTCAAACTACTCCAACCCAGCTGTCTTAGAGAGCTGGGTTGGAGAGCAGACACAGACCTCCAGTGCTTTTCAGAGCACTGAGGAAGCCTGCTCCCGTCCGTTAAGATGCTTAACTCATGCTGATTAACAGCATGAGAGCGGTGTCTTGATTGAGAAAAGGAGTTGGCCGCGGGACCTTACGCTTGGACTGGAGTCCGGAGCCAGAAACATCGAGAACATGCTGCAGAACATCGGGGATGTGCTGCCGGCATAGTAAGGTAAGTGAACCTTTATATATATATATATATATATATATATATATATATATATATATATATAATGTTGTCTTGCGCCCCCTCCATTTAAATATCTCACCAACCACCACTGCTGCCAACCACAAACTACAGTTCTCAACACCAACTAGAAGAGAAGCAACCCTTATAATCAGAGACCCTTTTTGGAGTGATTCATCTCATTGGTTTTGTCTCTCGGTGGTCCTTTGCGCCAGCTCAATGATTTTTTCAAACATACTTGAGCATGATATTAATCCTCAATAATCTTTTTATGATTATTATTACATTATCATTACTATCCTTATTACAAATATGGTTCATTACTGCTAACCCTCACCAGGTCTGCCAGGGTTCCTTATGGCTCCTTTAACCAGTCTGTTCTGTCCTGTTTGTTCGGACATGGCTGAATGGTTCATGGGAAACTGCTACCAGCAGATTCAAGTGATCAATGATGTGTGGACTGATTCAGTATACCCCATTCTTTAACTCTAGCAATTAACTCTAGTTAAGAGTAAGGTTGACTGACGTTGCAAAACTTTGTAACATTTTTCGAAATGTACTTACCGGTATCTCGCGTGAAAACTGAATGCAAAGAGAATGTTCCTCACTTTCAAAAGACATGCCAGACTCAGGTAGGGGACTGATTTTGGGAAAGACGTCATGCTACAGGAGTTTTACTGCTCTTGCAACATTTTCTGCTTCACCCAGTCTCCACAGCATGATTTTTTGCATATCAAAAAACTTCACCTGGGCATAGCTAGGAGCTAAAATGTAAAACAATTGAACTGTAGTTTGTGGTGATTAAATTGACCAGAGCTGTGTCATAGCTTATCATACTTTACTGCATATTTCAGAGCCATTATATGATGAATGGAAGAATAACACTAAAAGATTAATTGAGTGGTATCAGATCTATTTATTCTATACTGCGTTCAGATGTCTTTGTTAGTGTGGAGTATAAAGGGCACAAGTCCTAAAAAAGAGAAGTGGGGGGGGGGGGCTAACCACGTTAGGCAGTATGCAAGCAAAATCACACCATGTGACATCGCACTTGGCATTACAGGAAGTGGCATCACAACCCATGACTTTACAGGAAGTGACAAAATAAGAAGTGGCATCAGATCTTAAGATCTCAGACGTGTTTAGCAGGTCTATCATTAGCACATTCGAGTGCATTATGAGTATAAATGCAAACACCCCTGTGTAAGGAAATGCCTCCTTGGCATGGTTACCCCCTGACTTTTTGCCTTTGCTGATGCCAAGTTATGATTTGAAAGTGTGCTGAGACCTGCTAATCAGGCCCCAGCACCAGTGTTATTTCCCTAAAACTGTACCTTTGTCTCAACCATTGGCACACCCTGGCATCCAGGTAAGTCCCTTGTAACTGGTACCCCTGGTACCAAGGGCCCTGATGCCAGGTAAGGTCTCTACGGGCTGCGGCATGTCTTATGCCACCCTGGGGACCCCTCACTCAGCACAGACACACTGCTTGCCAGCTTGTGTGTGCTGGTGGGGAGAGAATGACTAAGTCGACATGGCACTCCCCTCAGGGTGCCATGCCAACCTCACACTGCCCATGGCATAGATAACTCACACCTCTAGCAGGCCTTACAGCCCTAAGGCAGGGTGCACTATACCATAGGTGAGGGCATAGGTGCATGAGCACTATGCCCCAACAGTGTCTAAGCAAAACCTTAGACATTGTAAGTGCAGGGTAGCCATAAGAGTATATGGTCTGGGAGTCTGTCAAACACGAACTCCACAGCACCATAATGGCTACACTGAAAACTGGGAAGTTCGGTATCAAACTTTTCAGCACAATAAATGCACACTGATGCCAGTGTACATTTTATTGTGAAATACACCCAGAGGGCATCTTAGAGATGCCCCCTGAAAACAGACCCGACTTCCAGTGTGGGCTGACTAGTTTTACCAGCCTGCCACACACCAGACATGTTGCTGGCCACGTGGGGAGAGTGCCTTTGTCACTCTGTGGCCAGGAACAAAGCCTGTACTGGGTGGAGGTGCTTCTCACCTCCCCCTGCAGGAACTGTAACACCTGGCAGTGAGCCTCAAAGGCTCACCCCCTTTGTTACAGCGCCACAGGGCATCCCAGCTAGTGGAGATGCCCGGTCCCTCCGGCCACGGCCCCACTTTTGGCGGCAAGGCCGGAGGAGATAATGAGAAAAACAAGGAGGAGTCACTGGCCAGTCAGGACAACCCCTAAGGTGTCCTGAGCTGAGGTGACTGACTTTTAGAAATCCTCCATCTTGCAGATGGAGGATTCCCCCAATAGGATTAGGGATGTGCCCCCCTCCCCTCAGGGAGGAGGCACAAAGAGGGTGTAGCCACCCTCAGGGCTGGTAGCCATTGGCTACTAACCTCCCAGACCTAAACACACCCCTAAATTGAGTATTTAGGGGCGCCCAGAACCGAGGAAGACAGATTCCTTCAACCTGAAGACGAAGAAGGACTGCTGACCTGAAGCCCTGCAGAGAAGATGGAGACACCAACTGCTTTGGCCCCAGCCCTACCGGCCTGTCTCCCCACTGCGAGAAAAACTGCAACAGCGACGCGTGTCCCCCAGGGTCTAGCGACCTCTGAAGCCTCAGAGGACTACCCTGCATCTAAAAGGACCAAGAACTCCCGAGGACAGCGTCCCTGTTCCACAAAGACTGAAACTTGCAACACAGAAACAACTTTTAAAGGACTCCATGTTTCCTGCCGGAAGCGTGAGACTTTCCACTCTGCACCCGTCGCCCACGGCTCGACCTGTGGAGAAACAACACTACAGGGAGGACTCCCCGGCGACTGTGACCCCGTGAGTAGCCAGAGTTGACCCCCCTGAGCCCCCACAGCGACGCCTGCAGAGGAAATCCAGATGCTCCCCCTGACCGCGACTGCCAGCTTCAAAGAACCCAACGCCTGGTAAAGACACTGCACCCGCAGCCCCCAGGACCTGAAGGATCCGTCCTCCAGTGCAGAAGCGACCCCCAGGTGGCCCTCTCCCTTGCCCAGGTGGTGGCTACCCCGAGGAGCCCCCCCCTCCTGCCTGCTTCGCTGAAGAGACCCCCGGGTCTCCCATTGAAACCAATTGCAAACCCGACGCCTGTTTGCACTCTGCACCCGTCCGCCCCCGTGCCGCTGAGGGTGTACTTTTTGTGCTGACTTGTGTCCCCCCTACAAAACCCCCCTGGTCTTCCCTCCGAAGTCGCGAGTACTTACCTGCTGACCGACTGGAACCGGGGCACCCCCTTCTCCATTGAAGCCTATGTGTTTTGGGCACCACTTTGACCTCTGCACCTGACCGGCCCTGAGCTGCTGGTGTGGTAACTTTGGGGTTGCTCTGAACCCCCAACGGTGGGCTACCTTGGACCCAACTTTGAACCCTGTAGGTGTTTTACTTACCTGCAAAACTAACCAAGTTTCCCTGTAGTGTTGTTTCTCCGCATGTCGAGCCGGGGGCGTCGGGTGCAGAGTGGAAAGTCTGACGCTTCCGGCGGGAAATGTGGAGTCCTTTAAAAGTTGTTTCTTTGTTTCAAGTTTCAGTCTTTGTGGAACAGGGCCGCTGTCCTCTGGAGTTCTTGGTCCTTTTAGATGCAGGGTAGTCCTCTGAGGCTGCAGAGGTCGCTGGACCCTGGGGGACGCGTCGCTGTTGCAGTTTTTCTCCACGGGGGAGACAGGCTGGGGCCAAAGCAGTTGGTGTCTCCGTCTTCTCTGCAGGGCTTCAGGTCAGCAGTCCTTCTTCGTCTTCAGGTTGCAGGAATCTGTCTTCCTCGGTTCTGGGCGCCCCCAAACACTCAATTTAGGGGTGTGTTAAGGTCTGGGAGGTTAGTAGCCATTGGCTACTAGCCCTGAGGGTGGCTACACCCTCTTTGTGCCTCCTCCCTGAGGGGAGGGGGGCACATCCCTAATCCTATTGGGGGAATCCTCCATCTGCAAATGGAGGATTTCTAAAAGTCAGAGTTACCACAGCTCAGGACTCCTTAGGGGTTGTCCTGACTGGCCAGTGACTCCTCCTTGATTTTCTCATTATCTCTTCTGGCCTTGCCGCCAAAAGTGGGGCTGTGGCCGGAGGGGGCGGGCATCTCCACTAGCTGGGATGCCCTGTGGCGCTGTAACAAAGGGGGTGAGCCTTTGAGGCTCACCGCCAGGTGTGACAGTTCCTGCAGGGGGAGGTGAGAAGCACCTCCACCCAGTACAGGCTTTGTTCCTGGCCACAGAGTGACAAAGGCACTCTCCCCATGTGGCCAGCAACATGTCTGGTGTGTGGCAGGCTGGTAAAACTAGTCAGCCCACACTGGAAGTCGGGTATGTTTTCAGGTGGCATCTCTAAGATGCCCTCTGGGTGTATTTCACAATAAAATGTACACTGGCATCAGTGTGCATTTATTGTGCTGAGAAGTTTGATACCAAACTTCCCAATTTTCAGTGTAGCCATTATGGTGCTGTGGAGTTCGTGTTTGACAGACTCCCAGACTATATACTATTATGGCTACCCTGCACTTACAATGTCTAAGGTTTTGCTTAGACACTGTAGGGGCATAGTGCTCATGCACCTATGCCCTCACCTATGGTATATTGCACCCTGCCTTAGGGCTGTAAGGCCTGCTAGAGGGGTGACTTATCTATGCCATGGGCAGTGTGAGGTTGGCATGGCACCCTGAGGGGAGTGCCATGTCGACTTAGTAATTTTCTCCCCACCAGCACACACAAGCTGGCAAGCAGTGTGTCTGTGCTGAGTGAGGAGTCCCCAGGGTGGCATAAGACATGCTACAGCCCTTAGAGACCTTCCCTGGCATCAGGGCCCTTGGTACCAGGGGTACCAGTTACAAGGGAGGTACCTGGATGCCAGGGTGTGCCAATGGTGGAGACAAAGGTACAGTTTTAGAGAAAGAACACTGGTGCTGGGGCCTGGTTAGCAGGCCTCAGCACACTTTCAAATCATAACTTGGCATCAGCAAAGGCAAAAAGTCAGTGGGTAACCATGCCAAGGAGGCATTTCCTTGCACAACCCCCCCCCAAACGAAAGAGGATTAGACTAACCTTTCCCAAGAGAGTCTTCATTTTCTAAGTGGAAGAACCTGGAAAGGCCATCTGCATTGGCATGGGCAGTCCCAGGTCTGTGTTCCACTATAAAGTCCATTCCCTGTAGGGAGATGGACCACCTCAACAGTTTTGGATTTTCACCTTTCATTTGCATTAGCCATCTGAGAGGTATGTGGTCAGTTTGAACTACAAAGTGAGTACCAAAGAGGTATGGTCTCAGCTTCTTCAGGGACCAAACCACAGCAAAGGCCTCCCTCTCAATGGCACTCCAACGCTGCTCCCTGGGGAGTAACCTCCTGCTAATGAAAGCAACAGGCTGGTCAAGGCCATCATCATTTGTTTGGGACAAAACTGCCCCTATCCCATGTTCAGAGGCATCAGTCTGCACAATGAACTGCTTGGAGTAATCTGGAGCTTTTAGAACTGGTGCTGCGCACATAGCTTGTTTCAGGGTGTCAAAGGCCTGTTGGCATTCTATAGTCCAATTTACCTTCTTAGGCATTTTCTTGGAGGTAAGTTCTGTGAAGGGTGTCACTATTGATCCATATCCCTTCACAAACCTCCTGTAGTAGCCATTCAAGCCAAGGAATGCCATGACTTGAGTCTGGGTTTTTGGAGTTACCCAGTCCAGAATTGTCTGGATCTTGGGTTGGAGTGGCTGAACTTGGCCTCCACCTACAAGGTGTCCCGTGTAAACCACAGTTCCCTGCCCTATCTGACATTTGGATGCCTTGATAGAGAGGCCTGCTGCTTGCAGGGCCTTCAAAACCTTCTTCAGGTGGACCAGGTGATCCTGCCAGCTGGAGCTAAAGACAGCAATATCGTCAAGATAAGCTGCACTAAAGGACTCCAAGCCAGCAAGGACTTGATTCACCAACCTTTGGAAGGTGGCAGGGGCATTCTTTAAGGCAAAGGGCATTACAGTAAACTGATAATGCCAATCAGGTGTGGAGAATGCGGTCTTTTCTTTTGCTCCTGGTGCCATTTTGATTTGCCAGTACCCTGCTGTCAAGTCTAAGGTACTTAAGTATCTGGCAGCACCTAGTTTGTCAATCAATTCATCTGCTCTTGGAATGGGATGGGCATCTGTCTTGGTGACAGAATTAAGTCCTCTGTAGTCCACACAAAACCTAATCTCTCTCTTACTATCCTTGGTGTGAGGTTTGGGGACTAAGACCACTGGGCAAGCCCAGGGGCTGTCAGAGTTCTCAATGACTCCCAATTCCAGCATCTTGTGGACTTCCACTTTAATGCTTTCATTAACTTGGTCAGACTGTCGGAATATTTTGTTTTTGACAGGCATGCTGTCTCCTGTGTCCACATCACGGGTACACAGGTGTGGCTGACCAGGGGTTAGGGAAAAGAGCTCAGGAAACTGTTGTAAGACTTTCCTACAGTCAGATTGCTGTTGGCCAGAGAGGGTGTCTGAATAGATCTCTCTATCTACTGAGCCATCTTTAGGGTCTGTGGAGAGGAGATCAGGGAGAGGTTCACTCTCAGCTTCCTGGTCCTCATCTGTTACCATCAACAGATTCACATCTGCCCTGTCATGAAAGCGTTTGAGGCGGTTCACATGAATCACCCTTTTGAGGGTCCTGCTAGTGCCTAGGTCTTCCAGGTAGGTGACCTGACTCCTTCTCTCTAGCACTGGGCAAGGGCCACTCCATTTGTCCTGAAGTGCCCTGGGAGCCACAGGCTCCAGAACCCAGACTTTCTGCCCTGGTTGAAACTCAACCATAGCAGCCTTTTGGTCATACCACATCTTCTGGAGTTGTTGGCTGGCCTCAAGGTTTTTGCTTCCTTTTCCATGCACTCTGCCATCCTGGAACGTAGGCCTAGTACATAGTCTACTATATCTTGTTTAGGCTCATGAAGAGGTCTCTCCCAGTCTTCTTTTACAAGAGCCAGTGGTCCCCTTACAGGATGACCAAACAGAAGTTCAAAGGGGGGAAAACCCTACTCCCTTCTGAGGCACATCTCTGTAGGTGAAAAGCAGACATGGCAAGAGGACATCCCATCTCCTTTTGAGCTTTTCAGGGAGTCCCATGATCATTCCTTTCAATGTCTTGTTAAATCTTTCTACAAGACCATTGGTTTGTGGATGGTATGGTGTAGTGAATTTGTAAGTCACCCCACACTCATTCCACATGTGTTTCAAGTATGCTGACGTGAAGTTCCTGTCAGACAAATCCCACTCTGGTAAAGATACCAATTAGTGCTTTAGCTACTCCAGGGGCAGTAGTGGACTTAAGGGGAATTGCTTCAGGGTACCTAGTGGCATGATCCACTACCACTAGGATATACTGGTTCCCTGAGGCTTTGGGAGGCTCAAGTGGACCCACTATGTCCACACCCACTCTTTCAAAGGAGACCCCTACCACTGGAAGTGGAATGAGGGGGCCTTTGGGTGTCCACCTGTCTTACCACTGGCTTGACAGGTGGCACAGGAGACACAAAACGCCTTTACTTTCTGGGACATGTTGGGCCAATAGAAATGGTTGACTAACCTCCCCCAAATCTTGGTTTGCCCCAAATGACCAGCAAGTGGAATATCATGAGCTAAGGTCAGAATGAACATCCTAAACTCCTGAGGCACTACCACTCTCCTAGTGGCACCAGGTTTTGGATCTCTTGCCTCAGTGTAGAGGAGTCCATCTTCCCAATAGACTCTATGTGTTCCAGTGATTTTTCCTTTGGTCTCTTCAGCAGCTTGCTACCTAAGGCCTTCAAGAGAGGGACATGTTTCTTGCCCCTTACACAACTGTTCCCTTGTGGGTCCCCCTGGGCCTAGGAGCTCAACCTGATAAGGTTCTAACTCCATGGGCTCAGTTCCGTCAGAGGGCAGAACGTCTTCCTGGGAAGAGAGGTTCTTTTTCTTTTGTTGTGTTGAAGCTGGTTCCCCAGTCTTCTTTCCTTTTCTCTTGGAGGGTTGGGCCATTATTCCAGGCTCCAACACCAGTTTTTCACCCTGAGCCTTGCACTGTGCCCTTGTCTTGACACACACCAGTTCACGGATACCCAGCATGGCTGCATGGGTTTTAAGTTCTACCTCAGCCCATGCTGAGGACTCCAAGTCATTTCCAAGCAAACAGTCTACAGGGATATTTGAGGAGACCACTACCTGTTTCAGGCCATTGACCCCTCCTCACTCTAAAGTTACCATAGCCATGGGATGTACTTTAGTCTGATTGTCAGCGTTGGTGACTGGATAAGTTTGTCCAGCCAGGTATTGTCCTGGGGAAACCAGTTTCTCTGTCACCATCGTTACACAGGCACCTGTATCCCTCAGGCCTTCTACACTAGTCCCATTAATTAAGAGTTGCTGCCTGTATTTGTGCATATTAGGGGGCCAGGCAGCCAGTGTGGCTAAGTCCACCCCGCCCTCAGAGACTAATGTAGCTTCAGTGTGAACCCTGATTTGCTCTGGGCATACTGTTGATCCCACCTGGAGACTGGCTATTCCATTGCTAACTGGAGTAGAGTTTGAAGTGGAACCTTTCTTGGGACAGGCATTGTCTCCTGTTTGGTGTCCCTGCTGATTACAGCTACGACACCAAGCATTTTTGGGATCAAAGTTTTTTCCCTTGTACCCAAAATTGGGTTGTGAAGAGGCTTTGGACCCTCCCTCCTGAGCAGGTTTTTGGGGCCATGTAGAAGACTCTTTACTTTTACCCTTGGATGTCTCAACACTCTTCCCCTGGGGAGTCTTTGTGACCCCTTTCTTTTGGTCACCCCCTGTGGAAGTCTTGGTCACCTGAGTCTTGACCCAATGGTCCGCCTTCTTTCCCAATTCTTGGGGAGAAATTGGTCCTAGGTCTACCAGATGCTGATGCAGTTTATAATTGAAACAATTATTTTAAAGGTGCTCTTTCATAAACAGATTGTACAGCCCATCATAATCATTTACACCACTGCCATGAATCCAGCCATCCAGTGTTTTGACTGAGAAGTCAACAAAATCAACCCAGGTCTGGCTCGAGGATTTTTGATCCCCCCTGAACCTAATCCTGTACTCCTCATTTGAGAATCCCAAGCCCTCAATCAGGGTAGCCTTCATGAGGTCATAGGATTCTGCATCTTTTCCAGAGAGTGTGAGGAGTCTATCCCTACACTTTCCAGTGAACATTTCCCAAAGGAGAGCACCCCAGTGAGATTTGTTTACTTTTCTGGTTGCACAAGCCCTCTCAAAAGCTGTGAACTATTTGGTGATGTCATCACCATCTTCATATTTAGTTACAATCCCTTTAGGGATTTTTAGCATGTCAGGAGAATCTCTGACCCTATTTATATTGCTGCCACCATTGATGGGACCTAAGCCCATCTCTTGTCTTTCCCTTTCTAGGGCTAGGATCTGTCTTTCCAAAGCCAATCGTTTGGCCAACCTGGCTAGCAGGAGGTCATCTTCATTGAGGCTGTCCTCAATGCTTTCAGAGTTGCTGGACTCTCCTGTGAGAGAAGCAGCATCTCTGACTATCACATGTGGAGTCAGGGTTGGAGAAACCCTGGTCTCCCTATCTAGGACTGGAGGTGGGAGTTCCTCCAACTAACTAGTGTCCCCCTCTGTGAGGGCATCATCAGAGGGGTTGTTTTTAGCAAACTCTGCCAAGAGCTCCTGGAGCTGTACTTTGGTAGGGTTTGAACCAGTCTTTATCTTTTTGATTTTACAGAGAGACCTTAACTCTGACATCCTAAGATGCAGGTAAGGGGTGAGGTTGAGTTCCACCACAATCTCTTCTGTAGTAGACATTTTGTTTCTAAAAGTTTGAATACTTTTTTAGAATCTACAACTATCTTTAGAACTCTAAAAGAAATGCTAACAAGGACTAACACAAGGCCCTATCAGGACTTTTAAAAATTTAGAAAAATAGCTCAAATTAAAAAAATCAGTTTCTAATGACAATTCTTGGAATTTAGTCGTGTGATCAGGTATTGGCTGAGTAGTCCAGCAAATGCAAAGTCTTGTACCCCACCGCTGATCCACCAATGTAGGAAGTTGGCTCTGTATGCACTATTTCAAAGTAAGAAATAGCATGCACAGAGTCCAAGGGTTCCCCTTAGAGGTAAGTTAGTGGCAAAAAGAGATAATTCTAATGCTCTATTTTGTGGTAGTGTGGTGTGCCATTTTTGCCAAAGCTGTACATGATATTGTGTTGATTCAAAGTTCCTAAGATACCTGAGTGAAATACCTTTCATTTAAAGTATTGTTTGTAAATCTTGAACCTGTGGTTCTTAAAATAAACTAAGAAAATATATTTTTATATATAAAAACCTATTGGCCTGGAATTGTCTTTGAGTGTGTGCTCCTCATTTATTGCCTGTGTGTGTACAACAAATGCTTAACACTACCCTCTGATAAGCCTACTGCTCGACCACACTACCACAAAATAGAGCATTAGAATTATCTCTTTTTGCCACTATCTTACCTCTAAGGGGAACCCTTGGACTCTGTGCATGCTATTTTTTACTTTGAAATAGTGCATACAGAGCCAACTTCCTACACCCTGTGTTTGTAAAGTACACATAAAACAATATTGCCTTTTGTCAGCGTATAGTTTTCTTATCCAAGGACCAAACAAACTACCTCCATCAGGCATAATAGTCTATATGCAGCACATTTCCATGTAGATTAAATTGCTTTTGCTGCCTGTGCATGAACCGATACCTGAAGAAAGGCAATGCAGGACAATGTGCTGCCTTGCATTTGTGCTTTTTTTTAAACAAATCTACACAACTGTGATTTGTGTGGCACTGCAAATCCCAAAATAGATTTTGCATCAGGGTTGTGGCAGAAAAGTGACGAAACCCTGACACAAAATCTGCACATCAACTTATACATTTGAGTTTTTAAAACTCTGCCACAAAAAAATGGCAACAAGGAGAAACAAGACAGTAAATATGCTCTGCTTAACTGGTTGCAAAGTCTAAATTTTAAAATTTATTGTGTGGTTAAGACAGCTACAGAGATCTTTGAGTTTTCAGTAAATCTGAGGGTATAATAATGGTGAGATACCTTTAGTGGTTAACGGATCTGCTGTGTTTTGTCTAGTGCCTGTTTTGACTCAAAGTAGCATGGAGGGTTCTAGTGCCCATTATGACTAAAAGTAGCATAGAAGGTTAATGTGTCTCCTGCAAAGCACATCATGTAACATGAAGATGACAGAATTGTATTTTATGTAAGTAGGTAAGTTACTGTTTTAAGGTAGAGATGCTTTTGATACTTGCAGTTCATATGTTGTAATCCTTCTAAAATAGCACAGGGAGCTATGAAGGACGATATATGACCCCTACACCTTGTAACCCTCACGGTCTTATGTAACATATCCTGAACATTGATGTACAAACTTGTATGATTTATTCTCAATGTAATGAGCATGGGTGATGGAAAGCGCTCTGACACCCTGCATTTTGACGAGCAGCACTATAACAAGAACAATAATAGCGGAATTTAAAATGTTATTTTGTGTAAATACAGGACAGACTACCATATCTGAAATGATTATAGTGCATGCATATCTGTCATATGCCGGGACTGAACAAAGTGAAAAGGGTGCCTCTCTTAAGTACCTTCGAAGCGCTAACAAGCTCTGTGCCTTTGTTTCACCTCCACTGCATTTGCATCTAGATGCGACGCTCCAGATTCCTTCCAGCCAAGGTTACGCCAACAAAAAGAGGCCTCTTAAACTCAGCCTTTGCTATAGGCCCAGCTGGAGTCTGAAAATGGAAATACCCCCTCGCCGCCTGCACTTTGTTGTTTGAATCAAAAGCAGACAATGTGCAGGAGCTGCTGAATGTGCCCCCGTGTCTGAAAAATTCACAGGGTCTAGTTCAACATTTTACAGCGGGCCCAACTTCTTGGTAGAGTGGACGCCGTCCACCGCATGAACCCCTGACTTTTGCCCTAGGAGTATATAGGGGCATCTTGCATTCAATGACATACTTCCACTTTCCTCTACATTGCAGGGGGACTGTCTTTTTCCAGGGCTCGGTTTAATGTTGGAAAGCTGTGTTAGTACAATGTATTTAAGAGAAGCAAACCAAGACTACAACTCCCATCCTGTATTAGGTAGTCAAATGACGTCCATGACTCTACTATACATTGTCATTCGCTTGCAATGCAAGCAAAACATGCCAGTCCAGCTGGGAAAATGCACGAAGCAACTGCCATTATTTCCTCTGGTTTAGGCACTTTCAGGGTAGTCTGAAGGTAATGCGATGCCTGGACCGAAACTTAGTGGAGGTGGGCCTCGTGGATGCTGCTTCGGGTTTGGCCAAGTGCGAAACGCAACACCTATTTCTAAGGCTTAAAAAATGCACTCCAGGGAAAAAGAGAACATGACATTTGTTAACTGGTGCCATCTAGTGGCCAGGCCACTCAAGTTACCTCACCATTAATGAAGATGGCGGATTTGCTTGCATTTAAAATGAATGTATAAATGTTGCAGAATGAAAGAGGACTCTGGAAAGGGTGAGGGTTCGGGGCATAATGTCGCCTTCGGTCCCCTCCCCCTTATGACGACCATGGTACTTAAGACTTCTGTTTGCCATGTGCATTAACTCCTGGGTATTTTTCACTGTCCATTAATGTCGTCAATGTTGGACATTAGTTTCTCAGGCTCGGCTGACTTGAATAAAATAAGATGTTGGGAGAGGCCGAACACCCCATTTACAGCGATTAAACAATTAGGCAAAAACAAAGAGGTCTAGTATCATCCACAGAGTTTGCTGCTTATGTTTCAGCTCTGCAAGGAGGCGATCACAGAGTTTGCTGCTTATGTTTCAGCTCTGCAAGGAGGCGATCACAGAGTTTGCTTCTCATGTTTCAGCTCTGCAAGGAGGCGATCACAGAGTTTGCTTCTCATGTTTCAGCTCTGCAAGGAGGCGATCACAGAGTTTGCTGCTTATGTTTCAGCTCTGCAAGGAGGCGATCACAGAGTTTGCTTCTCATGTTTCAGCTCTGCAAGGAGGCGATCACAGAGTTTGTTTCAGCTCTGCAAGGAGGCGATCACAGAGTTTGCTTCTCATGTTTCAGCTCTGCAAGGAGGCGATCACAGAGTTTGCTTCTCATGTTTCAGCTCTGCAAGGAGGCGATCACAGAGTTTGCTTCTCATGTTTCAGCTCTGCAAGGAGGGGATCACAGAGTTTGCTGCTTATGTTTCAGCTCTGCAAGGAGGCGATCACAGAGTTTGCTTCTCATGTTTCAGCTCTGCAAGGAGGCGATCACAGAGTTTGCTTCTCATGTTTCAGCTCTGCAAGGAGGCGATCACAGAGTTTGCTGCTTATGTTTCAGCTCTGCAAGGAGGCGATCACAGAGTTTGCTTCTCATGTTTCAGCTCTGCAAGGAGGCGATCACAGAGTTTGTTTCAGCTCTGCAAGGAGGCGATCACAGAGTTTGCTTCTCATGTTTCAGCTCTGCAAGGAGGCGATCACAGAGTTTGCTTCTCATGTTTCAGCTCTGCAAGGAGGCGATCACAGAGTTTGCTTCTCATGTTTCAGCTCTGCAAGGAGGCGATCACAGAGTTTGCTGCTTATGTTTCAGCTCTGCAAGGAGGCGATCACAGAGTTTGCTTCTCATGTTTCAGCTCTGCAAGGAGGCGATCACAGAGTTTGCTGCTTATGTTTCAGCTCTGCAAGGAGGCGATCACAGAGTTTGCTTCTCATGTTTCAGCTCTGCAAGGAGGCGATCACAGAGTTTGTTTCAGCTCTGCAAGGAGGCGATCACATAGTTTGCTTCTCATGTTTCAGCTCTGCAAGGAGGCGATCACAGAGTTTGCTGCTTATGTTTCAGCTCTGCAAGGAGGCGATCACAGAGTTTGCTGCTTATGTTTCAGCTCTGCAAGGAGGCGATCACAGAGTTTGCTTCACATGTTTCAGCTCTGCAAGGAGGCGATCACAGAGTTTGCTTCTCATGTTTCAGCTCTGCAAGGAGGCGATCACAGAGTTTGCTGCTCATGTTTCAGCTCTGCAAGGAGGCGATCACAGAGTTTGCTTCTCATGTTTCAGCTCTGCAAGGAGGCGATCACAGAGTTTGCTGCTCATGTTTCAGCTCTGCAAGGAGGCGATCACAGAGTTTGCTGCTCATGTTTCAGCTCTGCAAGGAGTCGATCACAGAGTTTGCTGCTCATGTTTCAGCTCTGCAAGGAGGCGATCACAGAGTTTGCTGCTTATGTTTCAGCTCTGCAAGGAGGCGATCACAGAGTTTGCTTCTCATGTTTCAGCTCTGCAAGGAGGCGATCACAGAGTTTGTTTCAGCTCTGCAAGGAGGCGATCACAGAGTTTGCTTCTCATGTTTCAGCTCTGCAAGGAGGCGATCACAGAGTTTGCTTCTCATGTTTCAGCTCTGCAAGGAGGCGATCACAGAGTTTGCTGCTTATGTTTCAGCTCTGCAAGGAGGCGATCACAGAGTTTGCTTCTCATGTTTCAGCTCTGCAAGGAGGCGATCACAGAGTTTGCTGCTCATGTTTCAGCTCTGCAAGGAGGCGATCACAGAGTTTGCTTCTCATGTTTCAGCTCTGCAAGGAGGCGATCACAGAGTTTGCTGCTTATGTTTCAGCTCTGCAAGGAGGCGATCACAGAGTTTGCTGCTTATGTTTCAGCTCTGCAAGGAGGCGATCACAGAGTTTGCTTCTCATGTTTCAGCTCTGCAAGGAGGCAATCACAGAGTTTGCTGCTTATGTTTCAGCTCTGCAAGGAGGCGATCACAGAGTTTGCTGCTTATGTTTCAGCTCTGCAAGGAGGCGATCACAGAGTTTGCTTCTCATGTTTCAGCTCTGCAAGGAGGCGATCACAGAGTTTGCTGCTTATGTTTCAGCTCTGCAAGGAGGCGATCACAGAGTTTGCTGCTTATGTTTCAGCTCTGCAAGGAGGCGATCACAGAGTTTGCTGCTTATGTTTCAGCTCTGCAAGGAGGCGATCACTAAGAGCATCCTAACAATGTGTTCGCTCTTTGGTGTCAGTGGAAACATTCCAAACTAAAGAGCGCGCCCTTTCAATCTTATGACTATTCACATGTGTACAAGTGTGCATAGTGTCAGGTTGATGTAAAGTGCAAGTGTATTAACTGCACTGTGTGCACTCATTGAATACCAATAACCAGAGAAGAGAGAAGGATGTAACCCTACAGTCAATGAACTGCACAATATGAAATCCTGCACTTAAATCTCAGCTTCACAACTTGACAGTTGTCATCTACAGATCATCGTTTTACTTCACTATGTATCATTTTCCTTTACCATCCAGTTTGACAGCACATTAAAGTAAGTCAGTAAACAATCTATACTCTACAAAAAAACTCATATTTGTATATATGGTTAATATAAATTAATATTGCTTCACATTCAATAACAATGTAGACTGTATAAGCAGAGAACATGACAAAGTGACACAGTTAATTCATGTCATTAGGTCATAGAGGTATTCTTGAATGTTTCACGTTTAAAATAATACGTTAAAAAGTGTACTTAAATCAAAGGTGTAATCGTATGCATGTAATGAAACACAGAACATTGTTCAAAATACTTTTTGAAAAGCTTTTCATGTTTTTTTTCATGACATTTGTTGACTGATTTACATCTTTTGAGGGCTCAGCTCATGCTTTAGCTCTTAGAGACAAGTCAGACCCTATGTTCGCCTCCTCTCAAGGCTGTCTGTGCCCTCCCAAAGAAATGTAGTGTCTCTCACGCCGTTGATCTGAAATATGAATGTTACTTGTAAACTTTTCAAGGTATGAATCACAAAGTTGCTTCCTTAGTTCCCTACTGCTTTCATTGGCCTCGCACCTCAGAGCAATAGTGACTGTGTTGGAAATCAACCCCTTCGAAAAAAAAAGAATGAAACTCTAAAAAACAGAATCTGAGATATGTCTCTTTCTGCATCATTTAGGAGATCTTTTTTAAAGTTGTCACGTGGCATTTTTTTTTTGCCGCCTAGTACCTGTTATTTTGCTTTTCAAAAAGGTAAGTGCGGGCGTACCCGGTCCAGAATGCCAAGATAAAAACTGGGCTGATTAACCTGTTCTGGCCTGGCTCAGAAGAACATGGCATGCAGCTAAAGCGAAACGAAAGTCTCCAAACTCTCAAAAAGTATGACGCACCTTTTAAATACTAGGGTATCTACATTGCTCGATGTATTTATCTGTTTTGGAAGACAGGATCCATATCTTTGTAGCTTCACAGCGCTATCCAAATTGTGAACCTAAATCAAAAAGTACTTAAAGAAATTACACGAACAGTGTAGGAAGCGGGCTCTGTGCATGCTATATCAAAAGGAGATATAGGTGGTCATTACAACCCTGGCGGTCGTTGTTAAAGCAGCGGTAAAACCGCCAACAGGCCAGTGGAAAAAAAATTGGAATTACGATCGTGGCTGAAACCGTCAACATAGACAGCCACTATAACACTCCGACCGCCACAGCGGTACAAGCAGACACCGCGGCGGTAACCGCCAACAGACAGGCGGAACACAATGTACCGCCCACAGTATCATGAGAGGCCAATCCGCCACCTTTGCCGGGGCGGATTCACCGCGAACAAAAATACGGCGGAAACAGGACTTCGAAGGGAAAACGCTCACCTCTACACACCCCACGAGGAACCAGGACGCCATGGAGCCGGAACTTCAGATACTCCCAGCCTTTATCTTCCTGCTCCTCTACCAGGAGCACGAACGCCGGCAGCGACGGTCTATTTCGCTTTTCGCCCCTCACAATTTGTGCAAGACAAGACCAAGGTGGGGTATTTGATTAGCGCCCTATCTGGGCCAGCCTTGGCGTGGGCCACTCCTTTAGTGACAAGAAATGACCCCAGCCTGTCTAATTATTCCAGCTTTGTCACTACCTTTAAACAGATGTTTGATCGCCCTGGACTCGAGTCTTTTCAGCAGAAGAAGCTCTCTGTGATATCCAACAAGGAAATCAAGATGTATTACAATATATCACCCGTTTCAGACAATTGGCAGCAGAAACGTCCTGGGTGGAACGTACCTTAGTGACTCTGTTTCGCAGGGGTCTCAGAGAGGACATTAAGGATGAACTGGTGCACTCTGCCTTAAGGGGTTGATGGATCAGACCCTGACGATAAAATATCGGTTGAATGAGCAAAGAATGAAGAAAAAGAAGAGTCGTTTGCCATCACACTCAGTGACGTCTCGCACCTTCCCTCATCGTACCGAAGAAGTCCGTCCTGAACCTAAGGGGGCTACCGAGGAAGAGCCAATGCAAATTGATATGGCTCGAGGACCTTTATCATCTAGTGAACGAGAACACAGACGAAGGAAGGGACTTTGTCTGTATTGTGGTGCAGCTGGTCACCTAATTCGCACCTTCCCTGTTCGTCCAGCCAAGCCTTTGGGAAACGCCAACTCCCGTCCTCAGTGAGAAGGGTGAGGACGGGATAACGTGAAATACCTTCCATTTGTTCTTCCAGGGAGGAAGGAACCGCTCTTTTCCTTTTACCAGTTATCCTTCACTTAACTGATGGCCGGGAAGAAAGAACTCTGGCCTTATTGGACTGCGGAGCCAGTGCTATCTACTTAGATGAAGCGTGGGTAAAGGAACGACAGATAGCACAAATACCTAAGGAAGTACCAGAACAAGTCCACACGGTGGATGGATCACTCTTGGCCTCAGGACCCGTGCAGTATACCACCCCTACTTTCTGTCTCCAATTCGGGAAACACCAAGAAAATCTTTCGTTCGATTTAATTTCATCACCACATCACGCCATGATCCTGGGAATTCCATGGCTCACACAGCACAACCCTTACATCAACTGGGAAACAAGAACTATTTCGTTATCCTCTCACTTCTGCCAACACCACTGCTACCTAGCAGGAGATTATTGGTCCCCAAAAGGTCTTTTAACAGCACCCCCTAAGGTGGGATGTTCTATTAACGTCCTACAGGGAGTACCCAGTCATTATCAAGAATATGCCGATGTATTCCAGAAGCCAGAAAAACCTGAACTGCAACCCCATAGAGAATATGATTGCGCCATTCCTTTGGAACCAGATGCTGTGGTTCCTTTTGGGCGAATGTACTCTCTAACAGAACCTGAGAAGCAGATTGCTAAGGAATACCTTGATGAAAACATACAGAGCGGATTGATTGCTCCCTCCTCTTCACCTGCAGGGGCTCCTCTCTTCTTTGTGCTTAAGAAGACGAAAGACTTGCGTCCCTGTTTTGATTTTAGAGGATTAAACAAGATCACTATTAAGGAACGGTACCCGTTACCACTTATTAAGGACATCTTGGAAGCGGTCATAGGGGCAAAGAGATTCACCAAGCTGGATCTCAGAGCAGCATACCATCTTTTAAGGATAAAAGAAGGGGATGAGTGGAAGACCGCCTTTAGAACACCTTTCGGTCACTACGAATATCGAGTAATGCCATTCGGACTCACCAATGCCCCTTCCATTTTTCAGAGGTTCATGGACTCTATTTTTTCCGATCTTCTACAACAAACAGTAGTTGTTTATCTAGACGACATTTTAATATTTTCTGTCCACCCAGAGCACCACTCTAAACATGTTCTCCAAGTTCTAGAGAGACTCAGACAACACCATTTATTTTGCAAACCAGAGAAGTGCGAGTTTGATTGAACAGAAGTAAAATACTTGGGATATTGCATTAACCAAACTGGGGTCACCATGGATTCAGACAAGGTACAAGCTATACTGGATTGGCCATCTCCCTCTTCCATCAAAGAAACTCAGTGTTTTTTGGGGTTAGCCAATTTCTATTGACAATTTATAGCAGACTTTGCCCAGAGAACCAGTTACATTACTCAAACCCTTAAAAAAGACAATCTAAAGAAGGCCTTTTATTGGACATCAGACACAGAGTTAGCCTTTCAAGACTTAAAGAAAGCCTTCATTCAAGCACCTATTCTACGACACCAAGACACCAGCAAGCAGTTCATTGTTGTCGCAGATGCCTCAGAAAGAGCCATTGGGGCTGCTTTACTGCAAAAACAAGACGATGATGATTTAGAGCACCCTGTATTCTACCTGTCACACACCTTATCCGATTCAGAGCGGAACTATTCAGTGTTAGAACGAGAATTACTCGCCTTGAAGACCGCGTGCACGGAATGGAGACACTTTCTGATGGCCTCGAAAGAACCCTTTGAAGCCCGGACAGACCACAGAAATCTACAATGCTTGAGAAACTTTCAGTGTCAGAATAGCCGGCAGGCTCGATGGGCTTTCTTTTTCAGTCAATATGACTTTTATATCACATACACCCCTGGTTCTCAGAATATCCTGGCTGATGCCTTGTCTCGGCGTTACCCTGAGTGTAGCGATTCTCCTGTACAGAACCTATTTGAAAATAACAAGATAATTGGTTTAGTACAGACATTTTTAGACCAAGTCAAGTCCGAGTATTCCCGTTTAGAAGATACAGAGCTGAATAAGTTTTGTCCGCAACTTCAAATAGATCAAGGGTATTAGCATGACAAGGCCCTGTTCTTACCCACTAAGTTAGTACAGACCGAAGCCTTACGTATGTGCCATGATTCCCCCATCGCAGGTCATCGAGGAATGAAAGCTACCCAAGAACTTCTGCTTCGCTCCTGCTGGTGGCCAACTCTCAAGACGGATACTGAAGATTATGTATCATCCTGTCCTATATGTGCTCAAGCCAAGACACCCCGTACTAAACCAGTAGGATTACTTCGCCCATTACCCGTTCCCCCAGGTCCATGGCACACTATCTCCACTGATTTCATGTGCTCGTTACCCTCTTCAGTGGGAAATCAAGTAATTATGGTAACCGTTGACTCTTTCACCAAAATGGCTCATTTCACAGCGTTAAGAAAGTTACCAACGGCCAAGGAATTGAGCCAAATCTTTACACAAGAAATCTTCCGACTTCATGGATTACCTCAGGTCATTATCTCGGATCGGGGTCCTCAATATATTTTCCGATTCTGAAACAATTTGGTAAGATCTTGGGAATCGAAGTGGCCTTATCATCAGGGTTCCATCCTCAAACCAATGGACAGACGGAACGACTAAATCAAGGCCTCAAACAATATTTACGCAGCTTCTGCAATGCTACGCAGAGTAATTGGTCTACCTATTTACCACTTGCAGAATTCTCCTACAACAACTCAAGACACAGTGCCTCGAAAGTCTCTCCTTTCTATGTGTCTTACGGTTTCCATCCTAAGGCCTTTCCAACTCCCCTGAAAGATACTTCCAATCTTCCTGCCATCTCCTCCTATGTTCGGCAGCTATGGGGTGTCCAACGTGTTATCCATTCTAACCTTATGGTCACTAAGTCCCGCATGAAAAAGATGGCTGATAAAGGACATTGTGAGGCTCCCCAGTATCAGGTCCATGATAAGGTTTGGCTTTCCTCTAGGTTTTTACCTCTTCGACTTACTCAGAACAAATTTAAACCCCGTTATTATGGTCCATTCCTGATTCTCAGAAAGATTAATCCAGTGTCTGTGCGTCTTTGTCTGCCCCAGACTTGGAAGATACACCCTGTGTTCCATGTCTCTCAACTCAAACCTTACCTTCCTGATCCCTTTCACAGACAATTCTCCTGTCCTCCTCCTCTGTTGATTGATAATGTGCCCGAGTGCGAGGTCCAGGAAATCTGTGACTCTCGGTTTTTTCATGGACGCCTCCAATATCTTATTCATTGGAAGGGCTACCCTATGAGTGACTGTTCCTGGGAAGATGCCCATTCGGTTCATGCCCCTCTTTTGGTCCGTTGCTTTTTCCTCACAAACCTGGGGCCTCGGGGGGGGACCTACTGTCGCGCTGCGGCCGCAAGCACAGCAGGGGAAGCCGCGGCTCGCAAGCAGGCCGCGGGGGAAGCCGTGACTCAGGTCAGGGGTCGCGGCACTCGCCGCGCCCCCTTCTTTCCCTCGCCACTTCCAGGGCAGATGCAGGCAGGGGAAGAGACTCCGAGTTGGGTCTCGAACCTGCCGCGCATAGCGCATTTAGTGCGCTTAACACTCTGGGGCATATTCTACAACCCTCTTTTCCCTCACTTACCGGTCACACAGGCAAAAGCCGACTGAATGCACATGATTTCTTTTTATGCATGCTTTCTCTTTTCCCAGCATGCTGTTCACATCCTCTCTTCCCTGCATGCATTGCTTTTCCTTTCTAGGCACATGTTCCCTATCTTTACTCATGACCTTTTCCCCAATCCAAGATGGTGGTATTTCTACTTCCTGTTTTTCACTTCCTGTCTAGGGGTATATAAGGGGAATTTAGCTTCTTTCTCATTGCGTTTCAACACTCCTGTGGTGGTAGTCACGCTCCGGCTGGTTTCCTCTTGAGAAGCCAGTTATTCTTGACCTGTCTTTCGTCTCCTGTACTCCTGAATGCAGTATCTTCCGCCCTAACGACCTTGTGTCCCCCTTCTGTTTCAGGGAGTTCCTGTTGGAGGTTTTATACCCTTTTGGGGTTTTTCCTCTGTGTTAGAAATGGGGTCTTTGGTTGACAGTCAGGTTACCCCCTGTTCAAGCAAGGACCCTCACTCTAGTCAGGGTAAAAGAGAATCACCCTCAGCTAACCCCTGCTTACCCCCTTGGTAGCTTGGCAGAGCAGTAGGCTTAACTTCAGAGCGCTAGGTGTAAAGTATTTGTACCAACACACAGAGTAACTTCATGAAAACACTACAAAATGACACAACACCGGTTTAGAAACATAGGAAATATGTATCTAAACAAAACAAGACCAAAACGACAAACATCCGACATACACAAGCCAAGTTATGAATTTTTAGAGATTAAACTCAAAAATAGCACTTAGAAACAAAATGCTTCGATGAGATGTTAACACGGCGTCGTTCCCAACAAGCCGACACCAGCAGTACCAGACACGGAGTCGTGTAGACCCCCAAGTACAGTACCTTTGGTGAAGAGTGAAAACAAGCCGATGCGCGAAGTCGGGGATCGCGGCGTCTGTGCGAAACGTTGAATCCACGCACTTTGAGCGGCGTCGGTCACGACGTGGTGCGGCGACTTCCACGGAGTCGCGGACTTCAGCGGGGCTGCTGCAGCGTCGGGCCTGCGAAGAGCGTTGCGTTCCAGCGAAGGTCACGGCGTCAGGTGCAGGCGGCGTTACCGGATTCAGCAGCGGCGTCAGTCCGAAGTCGTCGGAAGTCGATTTCCCTGGATTCCACCAGCTTTCCTTTCAAGGGCCCAGGGCTGGATAGGGCACCACTTGTCAGAGCAGGAGTCTCTCCAGAGACTCCAGGTGCTGGCAGAGAGAAGTCTTTGCTGTCCCTGAGACTTCAAACAACATGAGGCAAGCTCTAAATCAAGCCCTTGGAGATTTCTTCACAAGATGGAAGGCACACAAAGTCCAGTCTTTGCCCTCTTACTCTGGCAGAAGCAGCACTGCAGGAAAGCTCCACAAAGCACAGTCACAGGCAGGGCAGCACTTCTTCCTCAGCTATCAGCTCTTCTCCAGGCAGAGGTTCCTCTTTGTTCCAGAAGTGTTTTTAAAGTCTGTAGATTTGGGTGCCCTTCTTATACCCATTTTAGTCTTTGAAGTCACCTTTCTTCAAAGGGGACTCACACCTACTTGTGAAATCCTGCCTTGCCCAGGCAAGGCCTCAGACACACACCAGGGGGTCAGAGCCGGCATTATCAGAGGCAGGCACAGTCCTTTCAGATGAGAGTGACCACTCCACCCCTCCCTCCTAGGAGAGATGGCTGATCAGGAAATGCAGGTTACATCCCAGCTCCCTTTGTGTCACTGTCTGGTGTGAGGTGAAAAACAACCCAACTGTCAAACTGACCCAGACAGGGAATCCACAAACACGGCAGAGTCACAGAATGGTTTAAGCAAGAAAATGCTCACTTTTTAAAAGTGGCATTTTCAAACGCACTATCTTAAAATCAACTTTACTAAAAGATGTATTTTTTAATTGTGAGTTCAGGGATCCCAAACTCCACATGTCCATTTACTCTCTAGGGGAATCTACACTTTAATCATATTTAAAGGTAGCCCCCATATTATCCTATGAGAGAGACAGGCCTTGCAACAGCGAAAAACGAAATTGGCAGTATTTCACTGTCAGGACATATAAACCACATTACTATATGTCCTACCTTATCCATACACTGCACCCTGCCCTTGGGGCTACCAAGGGCCTACCTTAGGGGTGCCTTACATGTAAGAAAAGGGAAGGTTTAGGCCTGGCAAGTGGGTACACTTGCCAAGTCGAATTTACAGTGTAAAAATACACACACAGACACTGCAGTGGCAGGTCTGGGACATGATTACAAAGTTACTTGTGTGGGTGGCACAACCAGTGCTGCAGGCCCACTAGTAACATTTGATTTACAGGCCCTGGCACCTCTAGTGCACCTTACTAGGGACTTACTAGTAAATCAAATATGCCAATCATGGATAAACCAATTACATACAATTTACACGGAGAGCATATAAACTTTAGCACTGGTTAGCAGTGGTAAAGTGCTCAGAGTTGAAAAGCCAACAGCAACAGGTCAGAAAAAAATAGGAGGCAGGAGGCAAAAAGACCGGGGATGACCCTGCATAAGCAAAAGTCCAACATGACCCCCTACCAGCCTAAAGCCAGGGGAGAACAATCAATACCTTGATGTACTTCCCTGATTGGGGCGATAGAACAAGGACCCAGGCCCACAACAGCAGGGGCATGTTCCAGTTCTACGCCTTCATGACTCCAGTTGGATCCCTCTGTCCATACTCTCGGGGCCCACTAAGCTAACCCATGGGGAACCCTTCTCCACATCTGCAGACACCATCTGTGCAGCACCTAACTTTACTTTGCTCACAGATGTATTGCAATGGGCAGATAGTACCACCAGGGCCAACACAGTGGTGTTGCCCACTCCACCCCTGGGGTGTGACTCTCGTCCCACACCCAGGGGCAACTCTGTCCACCAGGACAGCAAGCCACAGTGACCCTGATGACTGTCAGGGATGAGAGCCTGACCTCAGGCCTCTCCACCCACTGTGACTGTGGAGAGTGAAGGGCGGTAGCCCCAGGTGCCTGACACCCTTTGACCACTCTCCCTTCCACCAGGTCAGAGAAGATAACCTGACCCTGGTCCTCCCCTCTGGGGCTCTGTACCCTCCCTCCAGGAGCGGCACCCCCAGAGTAAAAAATTGTCAGGGTGCTTGTAGAAGCAGTCCTGTATAATTCTTCCACCAGTGCAGGGATGTTAACCTGCAACTGATCCTCCAACCTGGGGTCTGTACCTTCAGGTTGAACCAGGGCCAGGGGTGAGGCTTCCCTCCCCCTGCCGTCTCTTCTGGGGTCCTGAACCACCCAACTAGGAGTGGCCCCCCCAGAAGACAACATGGTAGGGGCACTGTTAGCAGTAGCCCCTTCCTCCAGGTCAGGGGGGACACCCTGAACCTGGCCTTGCAATCCAGGGTCTGTACCCTTAGATTGCTCTGGGGTCAGGGGTGAGTCTTTCTCTCCCCTTCCCCTACTCTCATGGTTCTGCACCCACCCCTCAGGGAGAGTACCCCTTGAAATCACACCGGGGGGGTGATTGGGCAAACAGCCCCCCCCCCCCCTCAGGTCAGGGTTTATCCCCTGCACCTGATCCTCCAGTCCAGGGTCTGTACCCCCAGACTAGACCACTGCCTGGCAACCCAGGAATTCCTGGGGGGCATACCTACCCCCCACCAGGTCAGAGTTTACCCTCTGAACCTGGTCATCCAACCCAGGGTCACCACCCTGCGGTTGAACCACTGCCTGGCGCACCAGGACTTCCTTGGGAGCACACTTACCCCCCACCAGGTCAGAGTTTACCTCCTGAACCTGATCATTCAACCCAGTCACCACCCTGTGGTTGAACCACTGCCTGGCACAGCAGGACTTCCAGGGGTGCACACTTACCGCCCTCAAGGGACACACTGTCCCCAAGGGCCACACAAGAGTCTGGCTGGCGCAGGTCTCCTGACCTCTGCCCATCTGACAGAGTCTGGATCCCCCCCAACCCAGAAATGGTCTTACCAAGGTCATTCCTGGGGGGCTCTGCTCTCAGAGCTGACCCCTGACCCTCCAGGTTCTCCACTGGGGTCCGCAACCCCCTCTCAACCCTCTGTCTGGACTTCTGCACCCCCTCACTAGGAGTGGCACTGCCAGACACCAGAACTGGTGGGACGCTGGCTACAGCCGCCCGCCCCAAGTTCTCCTGACAATGTGGGATCTCCCTCAACAGATGGCCCTAAGGTACAGGCTAGGCTCCCCTCCTGGTGTTCCCTCATGGAACCCTCCAGGACCTGGGACTGGATCTCGGGCACCTTGGACCTCAGCCCATCCCCATTACCTCTCCTCAGAGACTGGACATGGGATCCCTCACCCATCCCACTACACTGGGACCTACCTGGGACACTACAATCCTTCCCTACCTCACCTGGTTGGGAAATACCTAGACCACTCCTCTCAGGAGCCCCCCCAAATGCCTCTTCAGACTCTCTGGTACTCACCAAGAGGTCTGCCTCCATTGTAAGCTCCCTGGGGTCAGAGAACTCACACTCCACCTGGTGTTGGCGTAGCTCTGGAAAATAAGGACTAGACATATGCTCTCCAGCAATTACATCACTCAGCCCCTTACATGAATTAACCAAAGTACCCTTCACCCAACCATCCAGTGACTCTGCTTTGAAAACGCACCCCACATCACCCTCCTGAGACTGGTGAAACAGTACCTGATTGTCCCTGACACTCAACCCACACTCTTCTGGGATGTCTTCACACTCCATAACCAGGACTTCTACCTGGGGGGAACCCCTCTCCCTGTCACTCTCAGCTAGAGTCAGTAGAGTGTCCCTCCCACCAGTAGGAATATAACTCCCCATGCCAGTTCCCCAATCCACCTCAGGGACCCTGTGCATCACTGGAGCTACCTCATACCCCTGAACCTCCTGGCGTGTGTTAACTCCCTCCTTCAAGTAGGGCACCACATCTCTGGGCATGTGCACTTCTTCAGCAGTACTGGATACAAGATTTTTGCTGCCACCATCTGAACTGGACTCAGCCCTCATGGTCTCCAGCTTCAGCTCTTCACAGCTCAGCTCTTGAGCTGTAATCCTTTCTTTTTCCAGGACTAAGGCTCTCTTCTCCTCAGCCCTCTCAAGCTCTGCATCTAGCTCTTCCAGACTCTGGATTCGAGCTAGGAGCCAATCATCTCTTTCTGTTCCCTCCTCAGGGCCACTGCCCTCCTCCTCAGAGTAGTTATCCTTCTCAGACTCATTTGGTGGTGTTGCCTGACAACGTTTCAATTCATACTGAAACAGGGCTGACTCAAGATCCTCCCTTCTGGATTTCTTGTTCACAGCCATTCCCCTTTCCATGCAGAATGCTTTAAGCTGCCACTTTTTATACATAAATAGGTGCCAGAAATTGACTTCCATTCTGCAAAGGCTTCACAAACAAAAAACAAAGTCCCAAAATATTAGCAATACTTCCAGGAGGACATCAGAGAACAAAAAGCAGAATCACAAGACAAGTAGTATGTGGTCAAGTAGTGGTCTGACCTCAAAACAGTAGTGTACACTTAATCACTGTATGTCAAGTACAAATACAAGTCCAAATCCCAACCGCTGATCACCAATGTTAGAAATGGGGTCTTTGATTGACAGTCAGGTTACCCCCTGTTCAAGCAAGGACCCTCACTCTAGTCAGGGTAAAAGAGAATCACCCTCAGCTAACCCCTGCTTACCCCCTTGGTAGCTTGGCAGAGCAGTAGGCTTAACTTCAGAGCGCTAGGTGTAAAGTATTTGTACCAACACACACAGTAACTTCATGAAAACACTACAAAATGACACAACACCGGTTTAGAAAAATAGGAAATATTTATCTAAACAAAACAAGACCAAAACGACAAACATCCGACATACACAAGCCAAGTTATGAATTTTTAGAGATTAAACTCAAAAATAGCACTTAGAAACAAAAATGCTTCGATGAGATGTTAACACGGCGTTGTGACGGAGTCGTTCCCAACAAGCCGACACCAGCGGCGCCAGACATGGAGTCGTGTAGACCCCCAAGAACAGTACCTTTGGTGAAGAGTGAAAACAAGCCGATGCGCGAAGTCGGGGATCGCGGCGTCTGTGCGAAACGTTGAATCCGCGCACTTTGAGCAGCGTTGTTCACGACGTGGTGCGGTGACTTCCACGGAGTCGCGGACTTCAGTGGGGCTGCTAAAGCGTCGGGCCTGCGAAGAGCGTCGCGTTCCAGCGAAGGTCACAGCGTCAGGTGCAGGCGGCGTTACCGGATTCAGCAGCGGCGTCGGTCCGAAGTCGTCGGAAGTCGATTTCCTTGGATTCCACCAGCTTTCCTTTCAAGGGCCCAGGGACTGGATAGGGCACCACTTGTCAGAGTAGGAGTCTCTCCAGAGACTCCAGGTGCTGGCAGAGAGAAGTCTTTGCTGTCCCTGAGACTTCAAACAACAGGAGGCAAGCTCTAAATCAAGCCCTTGGAGATTTCTTCACAAGATGGAAGGCACACAAAGTCCAGTCTTTGCCCTCTTACTCTGGCAGAAGCAGCACTGCAGGAAAGCTCCACAAAGCACAGTCACAGGCAGGGCAGCACTTCTTCCTCAGCTATCAGCTCTTCTCCAGGCAGAGGTTCCTCTTGGTTCCAGAAGTGTTTCTAAAGTCTGTAGATTTGGGTGCCCTTCTTATACCCATTTTAGTCTTTGAAGTCACCTTTCTTCAAAGGGGACTCACACCTACTTGTGAAATCCTGCCTTGCCCAGGCAAGGCCTCAGACACACACCAGGCGGTCGGAGCCGGCATTGTCAGAGGCAGGCACAGTCCTTTCAGATGAGAGTGACCACTCCTCCCCTCCCTCCTAGCAGAGATGGCTGATCAGGAAATGCAGGTTACACCCCAGCTCCCTTTGTGTCACTGTCTGGTGTGAGGTGAAAAACAACCCAACTGTCAAACTGACCCAGACAGGAAATCCACAAACACGGCAGAGTCACAGAATGGTTTAAGCAAGAAAATGCTCACTTTCTAAAAGTGGCATTTTCAAACGCACAATCTTAAAATCAACTTTACTAAAAGATGTATTTTTTAATTGTGAGTTCAGGGATCCCAAAGTCCACATGTCCATTTACTCTCTAGGGGAATCTACACTTTAATCATATTTAAAGGTAGCCCCCATATTATCCTATAAGAGAGACAGGCCTTGCAACAGTGAAAAACGAAATTGGCAGTATTTCACTGTCAGGACATATAAACCACATTACTATATGTCCTACCTTATCCATACACTGCACCCTGCCCTTGGGGCTACCTAGGGCCTACCTTAGGGGTGCCTTACATGTAAGAAAAGGGAAGGTTTAGGCCTGGCAAGTGGGTACACTTGCCAAGTCGAATTTACAGTGTAAAAATACACACACAGACACTGCAGTGGCAGGTCTGGGACATGATTACAGAGTTACTTGTGTGGGTGGCACAACCAGTGCTGCATGCCCACTAGTAACATTTGATTTACAGGCCCTGGCACCTCTAGTGCACCTTACTAGGGACTTACTAGTAAATCAAGTATGCCAATCATGGATAAACCAATTACATACAATTTACACGGAGAACATATGCACTTTAGCACTGGTTAGCAGTGGTAAAGTGCTCAGAGTTGAAAAGCCAACAGCAACAGGTCAGAAAAAAATAGGAGGCAGGAGGCAAAAAGACTGGGGATGACCCTGCATAAGCAAAAGTCCAACACTCTGGGACTCCTTCTGGAGGGCACGGACTGTCGTGGCTTGCTATTGTCAAACAGCACCGTGGCTACCGGAAGGGGTCGCCCCTACCTCGGCCAAAGCAGAACCTGCCGGAACCGGGGTCGTTCCCCACCTCTCATCAACTTTGACGGTAAGCCCAGAGTGAACCGTGACAAGGACTGAGGTAGTGGATGCTTTTCTCCACTGGTTCTGGAGGGGGCTTGGTGCCCAGAGTGCTTCATCCTGCCAAGGACTGAGGTAGTGGATGCCTTTCTCCATTGGTTCTGGAGGGGGCTTGGTGCCCAGAGTGCTTCATCCTGCCAAGGACTGATGTTGTGGATGCTTTTCTCCACTGGTTCTGGAGGGGGCTTGGTGCACAGAGTGCTTCATCCTGCCAAGGACTGAGGTAGTGGATGTGACTCTCCACTGGTTCTGGAGGGGGCTTGGTGCCCAGAGTGCTTCATCCTGCCCGTGGCAACCTCAGTAGCGTAGTAATCATTGGCGCTCACTGTCCTGCGGTGGTGCTGGCGGTCTTGTCCTGGGCAGCGGGGCGGCTGCTGGCGGTCCTCTCTTGGGCAGCGGGGCTGCTGCTGGCGGTCCTGTCTTTGGCAGCGGGGCTGCTGGCGGTCCTATCCTGGGCAGCGGGGCTGCTGCTGGCAGTCCTGTCTTGGGCAGCGGGGCTGCTGCTGGCGGTCCTGTCTTGGGCAGCGGGGCTGCTGGCGGTCTTGTCCTGGGCAGCGGGGCTGCTGCTGGCGGTCCTCTCTTGGGCAGCGGGGCTGCTGGAGGTCTTGTCCTGGGCAGCGGGGCTGCTGGCGGTCTTGTCCCCCGTGCTGATCTTCCCAGACTTGCCGGATTTAATGTGCCCCTTCCCCAGCTTGGATGGTGTCGCAGCTGTCTCCACACTCCCAACTGTACCCCTGGGAGCGGCTTTGGTGGCTGATTTCTTTCCCCTCTCCCACGGCACTGGCCAACTTTTTATGCTTGACAGGTGGGGGACTGTCCGTACTCTGGCTCCTTGTCACACTGGCTGCCCTGCTGCCTGGTGCACTCCAGAAGCTGGTGACTACTGGCACCACTGGTCCCGCCGATGTTGTGGCTGAGGTGCTAGTTTGGGGCCTGGAGAGTCGGGCCCTAAGAGACTGAAGGGGTGGGGGAGGTGAGGGAAAGAGATCAAGGTTGGCCAGGAAAAGTTTCTTCAGAACACTGGGACGGGTAGCTGGAGGGGGTTTGGGAGTGGAGGATGAGGTAGTATTTGTAGGAGATGTATTTCTGCTGACTTTGGGTGAAGGTGCATGGGCTGGAGGCTGTTGTGAGGTGGATAGCTGTTGGGTGGGTGTGTGGCTGCGTTTGTGTACCTTGGGGGTGGCCTCACAGACACACTGGGAGAGGACACAGGGGACGTGTGAATGGTAGTGGGGGTGGTGGCTGCACATGAGCGGGGTGTGGTGGTGGGTGTGCTGGTGATGGACGTACTGGCTGAGGATGTAGTGCATGCAGGTGTGAGTGGAGACGAGGAGGAGGGGGACACAGTGGAGACTGTGGATGTTGGTGTGTCTGCATGGGTCTGATCCTTGCGTGAGTGCCTGTGGGATGTGTGGTGCTTATGTTTGCCTGAGCTTCCCTTGTGTGTTGAGGTGTGTGCATGCTGGTCTGATGGTGTGCTTGGGATAGGCTGAGGTACAGGGGTGTGGGTCTGGGTGGAGGAAGTTGGAGGGGGGAGGCTAGAGACAGGGACAATGGCTGCCATCAGTGCTGAGGCCAGAGTCTGAAGTGCTCGCTGAAGGGCTGCCTGACCAGAGTGAATGCCCTCCAGGTATGCATTGGTTTGTTGCAACTGCCTCTCTACACCCTGGATGGCATTCAAAATGGTAGACTGCCCAACAGTGAGGGACCTGAGGAGGTCAATGGCCTCCTCACTGAGGGTAGCAGGGGTGACTGGGGCAGGGCCTGAGGTGCCTGGGGCGAAGGTGATGCCCACCCTCCTGGGTGAGCAGGCACGGGGCAAAAGCTGAGGGGCTGCTGGGAGGGCGGTGCTGGTAGGGGGGGTGGTGGCTGTACCTGTAGATGTGTGGGGCACAGATGGGCCTGCCACCGCAAGGGAGCTCCCATCAGAGGAGGAGTCCGTATCGCTGGTGTCAGCTCCTGTCCCCGCCGTGGAGCTCCCCTCGCCCTCCGTCCCACTGGTGAATTCAAACTCCGTAGTTTCACCCTCCAGGGCCATGTGGGATGCAGCTCCCTCCTGCTCCGGTGCCACTGCTCCTCTGCCTGATTATGCCAATGCACACAAGAACAGGGAGACCACAAAAAGGGGGGGAGAAGACAGAAGAAAGACATGTTCAGTGCATGCAATACCGCTACTGTTGGCGGACACGACAGACACAGAAGCCCCCTGCACTACGCCGCGCACTTGGAGTCCACTATTCAATCCCAGGGACATGGGTTACAAGGCTATGGGCAATTTCTGCACACATGGATGTCACAGGAGCCTGACTAGGTGTAGTTGGCAATGCACACAGGTGTGGTGGGGTGCCACAGGGCCTGCCTTAAGTAGGGTCCTTGCCTACTAAACTCGTCCTGGCCTAGTGGAACCCACAGCCCACCTCCCCCACCCAGACACCTCCAATGCACGCTGAATCAGCAGAATGAGAGTGTACTCACCCCCTTGTTGCTGCTGTGATGCCCTTAAGCGCCCATCCAACTCCGGCTACGCCACCGCCAGGATCCTGAACATTAAGGGGGTCATGGTGCGACGGGCACTCCTCCCACATTGGGAGGCCATCCCCAGCTGGGCCTCTGCAGTCTTCTTGCTCCAGCAGCGAATGTCCTCCCATCTTTTCCAGCAGTGGGTGCTCAGTCTGTGGTAGACCCCCAGGGTCCGGACTTCCTTTGCGATGGCAAGCCAAATGTCCTTCTTCTCGTGGGCGCTGACCTACAGGAATAGTACAGGGGAAAAGGAGAAGATATTACCACCCGCACCGTCACAGTCATTGGCCCGCATCCCTACCCTTGCCATGACGCACATGCACTCACCGTCTTTTCATGCACGCCTCATTCTCACCCCCCCTATCTTTCATCCGCCCCACTCCACACAGGCATTGCCCATACAGCATGCTCACATTGTAGTTACCTGTTTGTCTGGAGGACCGTAGAGTAGCGTGTACTGGGGGAGGACCCCATCCACGAGTTTCTCCAACTCCTCCGTGCTGAAGGCAGGGGCCCTTTCCCCAGACACACGAGCCATTGTCTCTTCCAGACTGAGGTCACAGCAGCACTTGCAGTGTAGGTCCTCTCCTGTCGAAGATCAGGTATCAAGTGATTAAACAGAGAGAAAATGGCAGTCACGTCCGCGGTGGTGCGTACCGTCACCGCCGACGTACATCATCATAGGCTCCTGGGACCCATAGGGTCCAATGTTAACCAATGCAGGATTGCGCCGCGGTCTTCGACTGCCTACTGCGACGGTGTACAATGCCAGCGCAGTTACCTCATATCCCCTTGTCCCACTTTACAGGTCAGGCAGCCGCCATTTCATGGGCCCACATGGCATTACGTTTGACTGCGTCACACATACGTAGGCCTTGCCTAAACACTCATACAGGCTAATTTCAAATTGCTAATATTTTCAGAGTAAGCTGTGTCTACGTACCTCAGAGTTGGTTGATTCTCTGCTCGCTGTTCTCCTCCATAGGCACCGTCCGCTGGGGCATGTGAGGAGATGGCGGTATTCTCCGGTGTACAGACCGCTGGTGGACCTGTCGACAATGGAGGAGCGACATGTGATCATCACCTACAGGCTTGATCGAGCCACAATCCATGAACTGTGTGCCCAGTTGGAGCCAGACCTGATGCCAGCTATCTGCCATCCCACAGGAATCCCCCCTCAAGTGCAGGTGCTGTCAGTACTCCATTTCCTAGCAAGTGGGTCTTTTCACACTACAGTGGCCATAGCATCAGGGTGTTGTCCCAGCCTATGTTTTCCAACGTGTTGTCCAGAGTGTTGTCTGCCCTGCTGAAACACATGCGGAGCTACATCGTTTTCCCTCAGGTGGAGGATTTGCCTACAGTGAAAGGTGATTTCTATGCCCTGGAACATATCCCCAACATCACAGATACCATTGATGGGACACATGTGGCCTTGGTACCCCCCGCAGGAGTGAACAGGTGTACAGAAACCGGAAGAGTTACATTCCATGAATGTGCAGATGGTGTGTTTGGCAGACCAGTACATCTCCCATGTTAATGCCAAATTCCCTGGCTCAGTGCATGATGCTTACATCCTGCGGAATAGCAGCATCCCTTATGTGATGGGGCAACTCCAGAGGCACCGGGTGTGGCTATTAGGTGAGCACATGGACCCAATACAGGGGGAATAGTTGTCTGGGTCTGTGGATGTCCCTATGAGTTTGTGTGTGTCTAACAGTTGTCCCTCACCATTTGCAAGTGACTCTGGTTATCCCAACCTGTCATGGCTACTGACCCCAGTGAGGAATCCCAGGACAAGGGCAGAGGAACGCTACAATGAGGCCCATGGGTGGACTAGGAGGATTATAGAGCGGACCTTCGGCCTCCTGAAGGCCAGGTTCCGGTGCCTCCATATGACAGGTGGTTCCCTATTCTACTCACCAAAGAAGGTATGCCAGATCATCGTGGCCTGCTGTATGCTTCACAACTTGGCTTTGCGACGACAGGTGCCTTTTCTGCAGGAGGATGGTCTGGATGGAGGTGTTGGGGCAGCTGTGGAGCCTGTGGACAGTGAAGACGAGGAAGCAGAAGAAGAGGACATCTACAACAGGGACACGGTGATCCTGCAATACTTCCAGTGAGACACAGGTAAGAAAACAACACTGCCTTCTACATCTGATGTAAATGTACTACCTCTCTACTGTCTGTCATTTTCACCCAGTGTATGGTCACTGAGTTGTCACTTTCCCTTACGATTTCACAGATGTGGGTCCCATTGTGTGACATCTGCTTTGTATCCTCATGGACTATAGCTGTGTGACATACGTATGTTGACATTACATTTGAATGAGCATTTTGCCACTGTAATTGCTAATACACAATTTTGAAATCACAGACAGACTACTGATTGTTTTGTGCTTTAAGGGTGTTTATTTAAGTGCTCAATATTGGAGGGGGTTGAAAAATGGTGAGGGGTGATGGTGGAGGAATATCCATGGCAGAGTCCAGTTTATTAGTCTCACAGGTGCATTGTCCAAAGGGGCATAGGAAGTGGAGCTGGGGCAGTTTAAGAATGGACAGGGTGACAAGGTGGGACAAAAGGATGACAATCAGGGTGGTCTCATTTCTTGGCGGGGGTCTTGGCATCATTCTCTGTCTTTGTACTGGATCTCAGGGACTGTTTGCGGGGTGATTCTCCCTCTGCAGGGGGTGGGGTGCTGGTGTGGTGGTCCTGTGGCGGTGCCTCCTGTCCACTAGCACCGGCGGAGGTGGTGGGCAGTTCATCGTCCAGGCTAGTGTTAGGGGCCCCTTGTTGTGCCACAGTGTCTCTCCTGGTGTTGACGAGTTCCTTCAGCACCCCTACAATGGTGCCCAGGGTGGAATGGATGGATTTGAGTTCCTCCCTGAAGCACAAATACTGTTCCTCCAGCAGCCGCAGGGCCTCCTGAAACTTGGCCAGTACTGTTGCCATTGTCTCCTGGGAGTGGTGGTAGGCTCCCATGATGTTGGAGAGGGCCTCGTGAAGAGTGGGTTGTCTGGGCCTGTCCTCCCCCTGTCGCACAGCAGCCCTCCCAGTTCCCTTGTGTTCCTGGGCCTCTGTCCCCTGAACCGTGTGCCCACTGCCCCCAGGTCCCTGGTGTTGTTGGGGTGGTGGGTTAGCCTGGGTTCCCTGTAGTGGTGGACACACTGCTGCTTGACGTGTCCTGGGGACAGAGGTATGCGCCCGCTGGGTGGGTGCTGCGCTGGTGTTTCCAGAGGGGGGAAGGTCTGTAGTGGCTTGTGCCAGTGTGAGGGGAACCGACTGTCCCGAGGTCCCAGATGGGCCGGGCTGGTCATCTAAATCCAGTTCGACAGAGCTGCTGTCATCTCTGTGGGCCTCTTCTGTTGGTGGAGTGGACATATATGGATCCACCTGTCCGGTGACGTTGGGTAGGGGTCCTGCAGGGGTGTAAAAGCATGATTATTGCATCTGTGTGTGCCATGGTGTGCAATGGGTGGATGACCGTGTACCCCAGTGATTGCATTCCTGTGTAGGACCTTGTGTGATAATGCTTTAGAGGGGTGTATGGGTATGTGCAGTGGCCCTGCTTTGGTGATGGGTGTCCATGCTTTGGTGTTGCATGCAGGGCTTGGGTTTGGGATGTGTGGTTTGTGATATTGGGACATGTGTGAGGAGTTGGAGTGATGGGGGTGAGGGTGGGGGTATGTGATGGCATGCAGGTAGGGTGGGGGATAAGGTAGTAAAGATTTGTCTTACCAGAGTCCATTCCTCCAGCTACTCCTGCGAGGCCCTCAGGTTGCAGTATAGCCAAGACCTGCTCCTCCCATGTTGTTAGTTGTGGGGGAGGAGGTGGGGGTACGCCGCCAGTCCTCTGTACTGCGATGTGGTGTCTTGAGACCACGGAACGCACCTTCCCCCGTACGTCGTTCCCCCTCTTCCTGATGCCATCCTTAGTTCTTGGGTGCTGTCCCACTGTGTTGACACTGTCCACGATTCTTCACCATAGCTCCATCTTCCTAGGTATGGAGGTGTGCTGCATCTGTGATCCGAATACCTGTGGCTCTACCCAGATGATTTCCTCCACCATGACCCTGAGCTCCTCCTCAGAGAACCTGGGGTGTCTTTGCGGTGCCATGGGGTGGTGTGGGTGATGTGTGGGGTGGTGTGTGTTGTGATGTGTGGGGTGATATTTAGAGGTGTGTTGTGTGAGGTGCGTGGATGTTATGTGAGTGATGGTGTTGAGTGCCTGTGGATGCTCGTTTGTAGATGTTGGTGTCTCTCTCTATGCGTCTTTCTCTATTGTTGTCGTAGGGGTTTGTGGGTGATGTGGGTGTGTGTTTTATATTGTATTGGATGTGTGGGAGTGGTGTGTGTATGTGTATCAGGTGTGTGTATATTTCGAATTGTCCAATGTGGCTGTGTTTTGTAAATGTGTGTGTATTTTGAGCGCGGCGGTATGTACCGCCAATGGAATACCGCGGTTGAAAGACCGCTGCGTGGATTCGTGATAGTGTGGACGTATTCCTGTTGGCGTGATGTGGAGGTTTTGTTATCGCCAGTTTCTCACTGACCTTTGGTGTGGCGGACTTGTGTGGGTGTCTAGATTTTGGCGGATTCCGTGCTTTGGGTCATAATGACCATGGTGGAATTCCGTGGCTGCAGCGGTGTGTTGGCGGTCTTCTGCACGGCGGTAAGTGCCTTTTACCGCCAATGTTGTAATGACCCCCATAGTGTGCACAGAGTCCAGGGGTTCCCAGAAGCTTAACAGAGACTAAAGTAGAGAAGATTAATGCTCTCTTTTGTGGTAGTGTGGTCGAGCAATAGGTTGATCAGAGAGTAGTGCTAAGCATTTGTTGTACACACACAGGCAATAAATGAGGCACACACTCAATGACTAACTCCAGGCCAAAGTATTTGTATTGGAAAAATATACTTTGTTACTTTATTTCTAGAACCAAAAGGATCATGTTGCAGGAAAGTACATTTGTAAGTAAGTATCATGCATAAGTATCAAAGACACTTTGTTTGGATTTGGTAAATAAAACAGTTTACAGGTAAGTAACATTTTTCAATTTCAAAAGTTGACTGCAATTTTCAGAACAGTCCTGGAGGGAAAAGTGTTAGTGCAATAATGAGATAAATACTCGACTTACAGTTCCAGTTTCTGGGCGTTAGGATGTCTGCTGGTCGGGGTTCAGGATGACCCCAAACTTACACCACCAGCAACATGGGGCTAGGGGGGTGCAGAGTTCAAAGTTGAAGGTAGCTTTAGAATGAAATCGTATGGAGATTGGGGGCACTTGGAAACAGATCTGCTGACAGGTAAGTACCCGTGACTTCGGAGGGCAGACCTTGGAGGTTTAGGTGAGCACCGGGGGGCCAGGTCAGCACCAAACACACATCCTCAGCAGCACAGGGGCAGCCGGATGCAGGTAGCAAACACATTGTCGGGCTCACAATTCTTTTCAATAGGTGGACCCCGGGGTCACAAAGATGCTGCAGGCTGGGTTCAGGGGATTGGTTCCGGAAAAACCAGAGGATGGGCAAGGAGTAGGGCCGCCTGCTTAATGTTGCTGGACCGGTGGTAGGATTCTCCAAGGCCAGGGGGCAGCGTGTGCAGGGCTACCTTTAGACGTCGGGAATTTTCATCCGGTTCTCTTGCAGTAGGGGGGTCCTCCGGATTTAGGCTGCAGGCGTCGTCGTGTTGGTCAACCCAGGGTGGACACAAGGTCAGAATCACCTGGGGACCTGCTTTGGACCTGTGGGCACCTGGACATCGGGCCATGGTCTTTGAGTGCAGAGTGGGCTGGACTTGCAGATCCAGGGCAGTTCTGGAGTCCTTCTTGGTAATTCTTGTGGACAGGGCCACTGTCCTCAGGAGTTCTTGGTCCTCTGGTGGGCAGTCAGTTCACTTAGGGTTTGGAGAAGTCGCTGGTCCTGCAGGATGCATCGCCTTTTTGTAGCAGGGCTTCTCAAGCTGGAGACAGGCCGATAGGGCTGGGACCAAGTCAGTTGGTGTCTGGAGTGTTCTCTGCTGGGGTCAGCTTAGCAGTCCTTCTTGCTTCTTTCTTTGTTTCTTCTTGAGGTTGCCAGGAATCTGGTGAGCTAGGTTCAGGGGTACCCCTATATACACAATTTAGGGGCATTACGGTGGTCAGAGGGCAGTAGACAATGGCTACTGTCCCGGAGGGTGGCTTCACCCTTCCTGTGCCCACTCTTTTTTGGAAGGGCCGCACATTCCTAACCCTATTGGTCCCTGTCCTCCAAACCAAGATGGAGGATTCTGCAGGGGGGGGGGTCACTTCAGCTCTTGACACCTTAGGGGTGGTCCTAGCTGGAGTGGTCACTCCTCCCTGTTTTACCTAATTTTGCCACCAGACCTGCCACCAAAAGTGGGGCTTGGTCCCGGGGGGGTAGGGGGGGGGAGGACACTGCCAAGTGTTACAGTTCTTGCAAGGGGGGAGGTGTTAAGCACCTCCCCCCAGAACAGGCTTTGTTCCTGTTCCCAGCGAGCACAAAGGCTCTCCCAATGGGTTCAGAAACTTGTCTGCTAGTGGCAGGCTAGCACAGACCAGTCAGCCCTACATTAGAGGGTTGGATACAATACAGGGGGCATCTCTAGGATGCCTTCTGACAGCATTGTACAATACATCCAACACTGGCATCAGTGTGGGTTTATTGTGCTGAGAGGTTTGATACCAAACGTCCCAGGCTTCAGTGAAGCCATCATGGGGCTGTGGAGTTCATAATGGAAAACTCCCAGCCCATGTTCTTAATATGGCCTCACTGCACATACAGGGGGTTATTCTAACTTTGGAGGAGTGTTAATCCGTCCCAAAAGTGACGGTAAAGTGACGGATATACCACCAGCCGTATTACGAGTTCCATAGGATATAATGGACTCGTAATACGGCTGGTGGTAAATCCGTCACTTTTCCGTCACTTTTGGGACGGATTAACACCTCCTCCAAAGTTAGAATAACCCCCACAATGTCTAGGAATGAAATTAGACACTGTAGGGGCATATTGCTCATGCAGCTATGCCCTCACCTGTGGTATAGTGCACCCTGTCTTAGGGCTATAAGGCCTCCTAGAGGGGTGATTTACCAATGCCACAGGCATTGGTGAGCATGGCCCCCTGAGAGGGATGCCATGTCAACTTTTACATTTTTCTCCCCACAAGCACACACAAGCTGCAATGGCAGTGTGCATGTGTTTGGTGAGGGGTCCCTTAGGGTGCCACAACACATGCTGCAGCCCTTGGTGACCCCCCCCTGGTCTCAGGGCCCTTGGTACCACTGGTACCTTTTACAAGGGACTTATCTGTGTGCCAGAGGTGTGCCAGAGGTGTGCCAATTGTGGAAACACTGGTACAGTTTTAGGGAAAGAACACTGGTGCTGCGGCCTGGTTGGCAGAATCCCAGCACACACACAGTCAAGTTCGCATCAGATACCAGGCAAAAAGTGTGGGGGGGAGGGTAACTGCAACAAGGGCCAGTTACCTACAGACAGCATTAAAGAACAATTAAAAAAGCATTAGATTTACTTTGACGGGATATGGTTAACATTATAGATAACCATTTTAATAGATAACATAGGGAAAGACAACAGATTTGGTTGGTAATCTGGGCATAGCTGAAAAGTTGTTCATAGATGGACAAGAAGTTGCAAAGTACGGTTGTGAAGAAGCATATATTGTCACTGGGATCGTTGTCAGTAGCATTCGTTTAATAGGGTTAGTTGGTAACTATGACTACAACTCCCAGAATGCATTGCGTTTGTCAATGATTGCCCATCATGACTCAAAAAGTACTGTCCCAGCGATACGAGCCACCTGCCCCGCCCCTTCCCCCGTTCAATCCCACCATTACTTTAGCGCTCCCTAGAAGTAATCAATTGGGTCTGATCGAAACTTGCTGCAGAGGCCTGCGTTGAGAAACCAAGTTGTTTTTTTCACAATGTGTGTCCTAGGCCTCTTCTTGTTGAGGGGTTAATCAAAGCTCTGACCCCTTCATGCTTCTTAAGAAAAGGCCTGTAAATTACTTGCCTGGATTATGATGAATTATTTGGTTTGGGGTTTGTTCTCAGACAATATTATTGCAACCACATGCACAATGTTGAGCCTTGCGGCAGTAATTGCATATCGGGTTGTGGCTAAAATATAGTGCCGTGTTTAACAATAGATATTAAGTTTATGCACATCAGGAACAGGCTTCTTGGAGCTAAACGTGCAACCGCGACAGAGCTTTCGCACCCGTCTGCCTTGTATTGATCTGCATAAAGAGAGGCGTTAATCAAAAACACTAGTATGTTTCAATGTTAATGGAATGGAAACATTGAGCTGGTCTGGTAAGCAGTGCTGTAGAGCCCCAGCAGGGGGTGCAGTAACACAACTTTGAGTTTAGAAGAAAACTTTTACTGTTATTCTTTTTTGATCTGGAAATGTCCGCTTCAAACTTATTTAAAAAGAAATGTCAGCAATAGGAATAATGGTTAACCATAATTTATAGGTATTACCGACCTGCTTTTCACTACTACACGATCACCGTGAAATACCTTCCTTCCTTCGGCCAGGTATTCCATGTTTTTTCAGAGGAGCAGCGAGTATTAGGGAGGAGAGATGCCCGTGCCTGCTGTAAGTGGCCTTTATGTATTTTAAGGACACCGATTACACACAGATAGAAGGGATTCAAACTTTTGGTTTTTTTCTGGGAGATTAAAATGAGTTTGACTGAAAGCCACATTGAAACAGCTTTAATTAATCATCAGCCTTAATAAACAGCAAAACTGCGCTAGTAAGGCCAAATAAAACGTGTTTCAGCAATGTCATGTTTGGTAGGAAAGGACAAGTGGGTTTTGGAGAGAGGTGTCGCAGCAGGACGTGTTCTAGGCATGCTACATTACTAAGCCGAATACATAGTCGAAGCCTGGTGATCGGCTCTTTCTTTATCCGTACCGCTTTGCCCTGATTAGGAAAGTAGTCTGTTAAGATCAGTGTTCTTTCCCTGACTTTGAATTACCATTACTGGGCCCATTTACCAGCCCCTGGTAATGAAGGCCCATCTCAGGAGGTTTCCTGCAGAAAGCAAGATTGCTGTACGGTGGCGGATTTCTGATGGAGAAGGCACACTTCAGCACCTGAGAGGAAGTTCCCACATTTACTACTGGAACTTGTGAACTTCAGGTAACACACATATACGGTGCAATGTGCATTGACACCGTGATGTAGCTCACAAAGATTGGAACAGGTGAGTTAAAAGTTATCCCTGGACACAGGGAGACATCCTCACAGGAAGAACCCAAAGAATCTGCCTACCCCCATTCACCTTGGAACTAAAGAACATCATTTGTGGTGTCCCTCAAAGCTCACCCCTCACCCACACCCTATTCAACACTTACATGGCAAATAAGTTACTTACCTTCAGCAACACATTATCTGGTAGAGACCATGGTGGTCATTATGAGTTTGGCGGTGTTAGACCGCCCCGCCGGCGGTGCGGACCTCCGTATTATGAGTGTGACAGTGTACTGTGAGCAATATAGCCACCTCACCGCCTGTACCGCCAGTGCGGTACGACTGCAGCTGACGGCGGAGGCCATCTTCAGGCCGGTGGAAAGGCCCATCCCGCCCACTGTATTGCGATTCACCACACCGCCACAATTTCCGGGGTGGAACCACCGCCACACAAAGCCTGGCGGAAAGGAGCTGTATAAAAGGAAGCACTCACCGTAGGGGCACAGACGAGGCCGACGACGACATGGAGCGTGAACTTGAGATCTTTCCAGTGCTAATCCTTGCGATTTATCTTCATGACTGTGACCGCCGACGAAGATGACAACGGTGAGTACAGGCGCCTAGCACAAAGGAAGGGAAGGGGACAATTACAAAACCACACGCATTCCCCACACCGACTACCACGCCCACATACATGCAGACCAACACCCATAGACACACACACACCCTCCCCACCAACACCCTAACGCGCACACACACACACACACACACATACACACACACACAGGCCAAAGTATACATTCCGTACAAAAATATACCTACCTGACACATGCAGAAAAATAAATTAATGGATGCACATACCTGTGTACACGACCCTCCCATATTAAAACGCAGGACAATGGAATATCATTGCACCAACATGCCTGTTGGCCAGATTAATTAAGTGATAATGAGAACTAAAAATTAACTACGTACAAACAAGGCCATGGGCCAGACAATAGTAAATGTCCAATTGTGCCAACAAGGCACATACTTGACTCCTACCACGACCATGTTCCGCAGCTCCCGGTCAGTGAAGCGGGGGTGCTTAGAGGGTGCCATGGTGTGTGATGTGAGCGGTGTGGTAAAGGGGAGTTAGTGGAGATTGTGCAGTGTGTGTGTACGTGTGGTTACGGATTGTGGGTGTTTGGTTGTTGTGTAGAGCGTGTTGATTTGTGTGTGAGACTTGTGTGATATGTGTGTGGTGTGCATTTGTGTGTGATGGGTTTATGGTCTGTGGGCGTAGTGAGTGTCAGGTAGTTGGCTGGCGTCAAATTGGCATTGTAAAGGATGGTGGGATGTGTGTGTGTTATGTTGGTGTGCGTGGATGTGTCGAGTGTGTGTATGGGTCTCAGGTGTGAGGGTTTCACAATGTCCTATGTGTGCAGTTGTTTTTGGTGGGTGCCATTATTGACCGTGGTGGTCCGTATCACCAATGGAGGACCGCCACTGAATGACTGGGGTGCTGATCTGTGGGTCATAATTTGGTGGGCTGTCTGTTGTTGGCGTGGCAGTGTCGGGTTGCTGACCTCCGGCTTTCCGCCATTGTTGGCCCTGACGGTTTCAGGAAATTGGCTGTTTTTTGGCGGGTTGTGTTTTTGTACTCATATTACAGCAGCATGGTTACTGCAGCCACCAGAGGTCTTTTGGTGGGCACTAGCACTGCGGTCGGCGGTAATTACCGCCAAACTCATAATGAGGGCCTATATCTAGCTGTAGATTCCTTACTTTTCAATTTCCCGAGGCGTCAGACTGGATCTGGAAACTTTTGCTTGAGCTATACCCCTACACGCGCCGTCGGGTGGCTCTGTTCAGTTCTGCATGGCATCGCTGGCATCGTTAGCAGCACATGTGACATCGTGGTTACCTATAAAGAAAGGCGCCACCCATCCGTGCGTACATCAGTTACTTTTGTTTACGAATTTCCACACCTGGAGCACAGAGCTATGAAATGAACTGACGATTGAGTGTCCAATCTAGGGCACTGAAAGGGATCACCCTAACCCTAGCAAATGAGTCCGCAGAGCAGGGAGGCATGGGTGGGTGTAAGGAATTTGCAGCTAGATATAGTCTCTACCAGATAATGTGTTACCGAAGGTAAGTAAAATGTTCATCTGATAGAGACTTCAAGCTGCAGATTCCTTACCTTTGAATAGATACCCAAGCTGTACCATCCTGACATTGGGCTGCAGACACATTTTCTACACTAGGAAGTCCTGCAGGACCGAACAGGCAAAGTGCCCATCTCTGTGGACCTGACTGACGAGGCAGTAGTGTTTTGCAAACGTGTGCAGCAATGCCCAAGTTGCTGCCTGACAAATGTCCATGATTGGAACACTGTGTGCCAACGCCGTGGTCATAGCTTTACCCCTTTTTCCATTTCCATTTCATTAACATTGAAACATACTTGTGGTTGCAGCTTTACCCCTGGTGGAATGGGCACTCAAGCCCTCTGGAAGCTGCTTTTTACCCAGTGAGTAGCAGATTTGTATACAGAGAACAACCCAGCGTGAAATGATACGTTTCTGTACTGCACAACCTTTCTTTGCTTCCACATTTCCCACAGAGTTGGTGGTTGGGGTTACCACTTTTGGGAGAAAAGAGTCACGGGTGCGAAGCACTACTTTATCAGGAAACACTATGAGAAATGGAGGCTTGGATGACAGGACCTGCAGCACACTCACCCTCGGGGCAGATGCTATGGCCACGAGAAAGGCTGTTTTGATGGTGAGCAATCTGAGGGAACAGTTATGAAGTGGCTCAGATAGAGCACATATAAAAAATGTATGAACCAGATTCAGGTCCCACAGAGGCGTAATGAGGGGTGAAGGGGAAAAAATATATACTAGCCCTTTTAGAAACCTATTTACAACAGAGAACTGAAACAAAGAGGGTTGGTTAGGCAGTCACAGAAAAGCAGATAAAGCAGACAGATAGCCCTTAAGAGTGCCCACTGTAGAGCCCTGCTTGGCAAGGGACGGAATGAAAAGAAGAAGATCAGAGAGAGAAGCAGAAAGAGGCTCTAAAGACTTCTCTGTACAATATTTTACAAATATTTGCCAACAGTAGGCATATACCATTTTTGTGGAGGAATGCCTGACTGCTAAAATAAACTTACAGACTTCGGCAGAAAAGTTGAAGGCTGTCAACTGTTGCCGCTCAATCTCCACGCATGAAGGTGCAGAGTTGACAGGTTCGGGTGGAGAACCCTCCCCTGCAACTGATTTTCCTAAAGAGGCAGCCTGATTGGAGAATCAATGCTCATTTTCAGAAGTTCTGGATACCGAACTCTCCTTACCCAGTTTGGAGTCCCAAAGATTTCTTGGGCCTAGTCATTCTTGATCTCCTGGCTAGGAGTGGTATGGGGAGAAAGGTGTATAGAAGGCCTGATCTTCACTTGGAAACTCCAACACGCAATACTGCTGACATTGCAGGTTCTCTTCGGAGGCGAACGGATTTAACTAAGGCTCTCCCCACTGCTGAAAGAGTCCTTGAGCTACCTCAGAATGGTGACGTCACTCATGATCCACTAGGCATCGATGGCTGAGTTCATCTGCCCTGGTGTTCAGAGAACCTACTAGGTGTTGAACCACCAGGGTTATGCCCTGCTGTTCCAGCCATGTCCAGAGACGCAGGGCCCACTTGACAAAGGGTCCATGACCCCACCCCACCCTGCTTGTATTAGTACCACATGGCGGTGGTGTTGTCTGTGAGCACCTGCACTAACTTCCTTTTGACAGAGGGAAGAAATGCTTAGCCGTATTGCGTGGCGCACCAACAGGTTGATGTGCAGCCCATTTTCCGCTGGAGACCAGAGTCCTCTGATCTCCACCTCTCCCAGATGGCCACACCATCCCAAAAGTGACACACCTGTCACTACTGTGAAGTCTAGTTGTGGAAGGGAGAGGAATCTGTCTTTGACCTAATCACTGTTCATAAACCACCACTGCAGGTCTTTTGCAGTTCCCTCCGAGATCGGGACCATGTTGGGGAGATTTCCCTGATGCTGCGCCAACTGGAACTTCTGGTCCCACTGCAGAACCTGCATATGCCATATGGCATGATTTACCTGCAGGAGGCCATGAGGCCCAGCAGCCTTAGAGTCTGTCTCACCGAAACACAGGATAGAGGTCGAAACAACAGTATTATAACCTGAATATCCTGGACTCGCTGCTTGGGAGGATAAGCCCAAAACTGCACTGTGTCCAGAAGAGCTCAGATGAAGGAGAGCATTTGAAAGGAAGTCAGGTGTGACTCTGGCATGTTTATAGTGGACTCTAGTGAATGCAGGAGGTCTGCCATAGTCTGGAGGTGGGAGACGACAGTCTGAGGTGAGTCCGCCTTCAAGAGCCAGTCATTGAGGTAGGAAAAGACTGAAATCCCTAACCTGCGCAGATGAGCTGCGACCACTGCCATCACCTTGGTGAACACCCGAGTGGCACTGGTAGGGCCAAATGGAAGCACAGTGAACTGAAAGTGCTCGTGGGCTACCTTGAACTGAAGGTAACGCCTGTAGGCAGGCAGGATGGGAATGTGAAAATATGCATCCTGTAAGTCCAACACTACCAACCAGTCTTGGTCTAGGGCAGACAATACCTGAGCCAACGTGAGCATCTTGAACTTCTCCTTCTTGAGGAACAGATTGACAATCTGCAGGTCTATAATAGGGCGTTTTCGGTATCAAAAAGTAGCCGGAATATTAAACACTGCCTACTTCTGATATTGGGACCCTTTCTGTAGCTCCCTTGGTCAATTGACCTGTAACTTACTCTCAGCTGTTTGTATGTTGACAGTACTGGGGAAGGAAAAGATTGAAAATGCAGGGCATAGCACTTCTGAATGATCTGCAGAACCCAAGCCTCCAATGTAACGGACTGCTAGTGGAGGAGATGATCTTGAATTTTCCCTCCAAATGGAGCAGCATGATCCTACAGAATAAGAGGACTTGGAGAGTGCAGCTGTGGGGGGCCGGGTGGCGAACGACTTATGGTTTCCAGACCCTCTCGGTTTGAAGACACCGCACCCATGACCTCGCATATCTTGGGGATCTTGAGCAGGACGGTGGTTTGCATAGGGCTGGCACTATGGTACACCCTTTCCGTGGCCACGAAAGGCAGATGGTGGATGAGGGGTCTTCGAGAGGCCCAAGGACTTGGGCGTAGCCCGAGAGTCCTCAAAGCGCTCCAGTGCTGAGTCTGCCTTCTTGTCAAACAAGCGAGTCCATCGAAGGGCATGTCATTAAGGTTTGCCTCGACTGCCCAGAGAAGCCAGCTGTTCTCAGCCTGGTGTGGTGCCATGAGGTCACCTTCGATGAAACCGCCCAGCGAGTCAGTCGTATCCAGGCCACACCTAATGGTGAACTTTGCCGCATCTCTTCCATCTTTCTTGGGAGAGGAATGCCCTGGCCTCCTTCGGGACCTTTGGCAGCACTTACACAACTGTGTCCCATAAGGTGTGCAAGAAACAGCCCAATAAGCATGAGATGTTCACTGACCTCAATGCCAGGCTGGTGGAAGAAAACATCTTCTTCCCACGATGATGCCATGCGGAACTGGACGGAGCCACCTGACAAAGGGCACAGGGGTAGTGCTCAAGCAAAAGTTTACAGATCCAGACTGATGCCTGTGGAAATTCAAAAGTAAGGAATCTGCAGTTAGAAGTCTCTATCAAATACCCTTGGCCAACATCTTCAGAACCCATAGCCTCAACTTCATATCCTATGCAGATGACACCCTAGCTCATCTTCTTGCATTCAGAAGAACACTCCACCACTAGGACCAACGTCCACAACTGCATGACGAGTGTTGCAGACTGGAAGAAGACCAAGGGCCAGATCTAGGAAACGATTTGCGACTCGCAAACGGCAAAAATTGCCGTTTGCGAGTCGCAAATGTCAGTTTCCTATGCAGAAATGCATTTTGCGAGTCGGGACCGACTCGCAAAATGCATTTCCGACTCGCAAATAGGAAGGGGTGTTCCCTTCCTATTTGCGAGTCTGAGTGGTATGCAATACCATTTGCGACCGCGTACGCGGTCGCAAATGGTATCGCAGTTACCATCCACTTCAAGTGGATGGTAACCCACTCACAAATTGGAAGGGGTCCCCATGGGACCCCTTCCAGTTTGTGAATGGACCCCAAAAAAATTTTTCAGGGCAGGTAGTGGTCCAAGGGACCACTGCCTGCCCTGAAAAAAAAACGAAACTAAAGGTTTAGTTTTTTTTTTAAAGTGCAGCTCGTTTTCCTTTAAGGAAAACGGGCTACACTTAAAAAAAAAAAAACTGCTTTATTTAAAGCAGTCACGAACACGGAGGTCTGCTGACTACAGCAGGCCTCCATGTTTGCGAGTGCCTTGACTCGCTATGGGGCCGCAATTTGCGACCCACCTCATGAATATTGATGAGGTGGGTCATTGCTACCCCATAGCGTGTCGCAGTCGGTATCTGAGACACCGTACTGCATAACATTTTGCGAGTTGCAAATAGCGAGTCGCTATGACTCGCTATTTGCAAGTCGCAAAATGTTTCTTTTCTACATCTGGCCCCAACTGCTTAAAACTCAACAAGGACAAGAAGGAACAGCTGATTTTTGGAAATAACTCATCCCTGTGGAACAACTCCTGTTGGCCCTCCGAACTCGCAGCCACCGACTGACCATGCCCACAACCTTGCTATCATCTTGGACAGTAAACTCACCATGAAAAGCCAGACCAATGCAGTTTCGTCTACCTGCTTGCATACTCTTTGCATGCTCCATAAGATCTTGAAGTGGCTCCCCATCAACACCAGGAAAACCATCACCCAAGCCCTAGTCACCTGCCGGATGGACTATCGCAACGCATTCTACGCAGGCATCGCCACTCAACTCCTGAAGAAACTCCAGACGATAGAGAACTCAGCTGCCAGACTAATTCTAGACCTCCCTAAATGGACCCACACCACCTCCACCAAAGGAAGCTCCACTGGCTCCCCATCGAGAAAATATGCCAATTCAAGATGCTTATACATGCCTATAAAGCCCTCCATGACCAAGGACCTACATACATCAAGAAACGCTTGAATTCCACCAACCATCCAGACACAAGTGCTCTGCATCCCTTGCTCACATTCCCCACATCTGTCAAAGCAATAGTGGAGGATGCACCTCCTCCTACTTCACCACTAAGTTTTGGAAAGGCTTTCCCCTGCGCCTCAGAACCCATCCTCTCTCCTGGAATTCAGAAAAGGACTCATGACCTGGCCTGTCAACTGATCCCACCTTTTCAGCAGCAAGAACCTAGCACTTGACAGCCGCGCTCTACAAATCTCAGTTGATTGATTGAGCTACTTGTCATCTTAATTCTTCACCATGGGTATTCTCTCTGAATTCATAAAATGGTAGCATATCTCTACAAGTGTGAGCTCCTGAAGCACATCTTATTTTTTTTTGCCAAACAAACATGCCTGACTAGACAACATTTACTGTTTATTTAACAATTAGATGTCCAATTAGTGAGATAGCTTTAACAGTAGGCTGCGCCGCAGTTTATATATAAACCTTGAGGGTTCTATAAAATCTGGAGGTGGCAATATTTTTCTGCATGTGTTACATAATGATGCCAATCTAGCTCTTGTTGGAGAGGGCAAAGTACCAAAAGGCGGCAAGCCTTCCATCGTCCATAAATATCTCCATGTCAAGAAGTGTTTGGTCATCAGCCCAGAATGTTCAGAACCTCTTGAAATTGAAGCACAGGAAAGCCTCAACTCTGAGTGACGTCCTGAAGAGCACTTGATGATAATCGCCTCAACACTGACTGAGAACTGAGTATCCATGACTCTAGAAGCTGCCCCCTTACCTTAGGAAAGAACAGAAGCAATGCAACAAGAGGAAGCTATCGGAAACAGGTCCTCTCATCTCAGAAGCAGATGAAGACGCAGTGGAAGAAATCCTCTTCTCAATGTTGCCCCTTTTAGCCCTAAGGAGAACCTTCGTCTGTCTTAACCACCTGCCTGATATTTTCACACAAACATTACAGTCCTTGATGACATTCATTTCAGGAATACAGACCGCACACCTCGAATCCATTGCATTGCATAGTATTTTGCTAGACATTTTCCCACCATTGGCTGGGCATATGTCGAAAGGAGAGGAAAGTGAGCAAACTAGGAAAAATGTATCAAAACCTGTTAGGTTTTTCAGAGGAAAATAGAAACAAAAAGTAGGAAAGATCAAAGATGTTGAGTGATATGGAAAACCCCCAATAATTTGGTGTTTTTAGGGTTGAAAAAAGGCAGAACATTTTAGGGGTGTTGCTTACATGGAAATAAATTAACTGCCTAACTGTCCCTTTACTTGGTATGATGGGGTAGGTCAACCTTGTGGAATTCTTAAAGTGTCAGGGTCGCATTATAACAAGTCTGGTAGTGGTGTTTTCAACCAAAAATAATTATAGGTTTTAATTTGGATAACAAGATATTTAAAAAAAAAAACAGTATGTGCCTTTCTGCAAACATATTTTCTTCAGATGTGTACATACGTGGATATTAACAAGTTACTTAATTCGGTAACGCTTTTTCTGGTGGATACAATAGCTACCTGTGGATTTCTCACCTTATGAATTCACCCTTGCGCCAGCATCCGACGAAAAATCTTCTTCCCAGCTCTCCACGTCGACGAGGACATCACAATTGCACAGCTCCACGCAACTCCGTCTGACATCACCGTGCCAATAAGAGGTCCTTGTTGGCGTGCTGACATCAATTTCACCCAATTTTTACGTGCCTTTGAGGCGAACAGGTGAGAACCGACTCCAGAATGACTCCAATAAATACATATGTACATAAAGCCTTCATGATGCAACATAACATAATCAAAACCATCATTTATATATACATAGGAAAAGTATCAATATACACATACATTTATACAACCACAATTCGAAGTGCAATCAGACAGGCAACGGGGAGGCAGGTGGGACTGTGAGGAATCCACAGGTACCTATTGTATCCACCAGAAAAAGCCTTACCAAAGGTAAATAACTTGTTCTTCTGATGGATACAAAGTACCTGTGGTGGGTGCCTGTCTGATTACACCAAGAAATCCTGCAAAACAGATCGTGCAAAATGGCCATCCCTCCGAACCTCAGAGTCCAAGCAGTAATGCTTTGTAAAGGTATGGAGGGATGCCCAAGTTGCCGCCTTGCAAATATCGACCACCGGAACCCCCCCTTGCCAGGGCCGAAGTAGCAGACTTAGCCCTGGTGGAGTGGGCTCTGATACCTTCAGGGGGAACCTTTTTCGCCAACGAGTAGCAGATCTTGATACATAGGATAACCCACCTAAAGATAGTTTGTTTATGGACTGCTCTGCCCTTCCTCTGTCCAACGTACCCCACGAACAGCTGATCTTCCAGGCAAAAGTCCTTCCTCCTTTCAACGTAAAAACTAAGCACCCTTTTAGGGTCCAACCGGTGAAGCCTTTCTTCCTCCTTTGAGGGGTGAGGAGGAGGGTAGAAAGATGGAAGGGTAATAGTCTGCCCTCTATGAAAAGGAGTGACATCTTTTGCCACGAAAGCCACCCTGGATTTCAACACCACTTTATCTGGGAAAACACAAGGTAAAGGGGGGTTTTACAGAAAGAGCTTGGAGCTCACTAACCCACCTAGCAGAGGTTATGGCAACAATAAAAACTGTCTTAAGCACTAAAAACCTTAACGGGCAAGGGTGCATGGGCTCAAAAGGTGACCCCATTAAAAAGGTCAAAACAAGATTTAGGTCCCACTGAGGCACATGAAAAGGAGGGGGAGGAAACTTATTAAGTAAACCCTTAAGAAACCTAAATACAATAGGTGATTTCAACAATGAGGGCTGATCCGGGAGGCAAAGAAAGGCTGACAGAGCAGCTAAATAACCCTTAACCGTAGCCACTGCACAACCCTTCTTTGCTAAGTCCAAAGCAAATAATAAAATATCAGAAAGGTGGGCCTTCAAAGAGTCAATTTGCTTTTCTCCACACCAAGCCACAAATTTTGCCCACCTACCGGCATAAATGGTCTTAGTGGAGTGTTGCCTGGCCGATAAAATAACATCCACTACATCTGGTGGGAGAGAAAAGGAACTCAGGTTGCCCCGTTCAATCTCCAGGCATGAAGGTGCAGGCTCTGGAGTTGGGGGTGTAGAACCTGCGACTGCGAGAGGAGGTCTGTCCTGAGAGGGAGACAGAGCGGAGGGCACAGCGAGAGTTGGAGAACGTCCGTGTATCACACCCTTCTTGGCCAATCCGGGGCTATTAAAATAACCTGAGCCTGATCTTGGAAAATCTTCCTCAGAACCCGAGGAATCAAGGGTATGGGGGGAAACGCGTAAAGCAACTAGTTGCACCAAGAGATCTGAAACGCGTCACCCAAAGCTCCTTGCACTGGATACTGGAGGCTGCAGAATGACGGGCAGTGCACGTTCTCCCGAGTGGCAAACAGATCTATCACCAGCGTACCCCACATCCGAAAAATGTGCAGGACCAGATCCGGATGGAAACGCCACTCCTGATCGGCTGAAAGGAGCCGACTGAGAGAGTCCACACGCACGTTGAGCACCCCGGCCAGATGATTTGCTATCAAGCAAATCTGATGATCCTGAAGCCAGGACCAGAGACACAGAGCTTCTCTGCAGAGAAGATACGACCCTACTCATCCCTGCTTGTTTATATACCACATCGCAGTAGTGTTGTCAGTCAGGACCTGAACTGACTGACCGCAAAGGGACGTAAGGAAGGACTTGGGAGCCAAGCGTATCGCGTGCAATTCCAACAGATTGATATGAAAAGTCTGTTCCACTGGAGACCAACGACCCTTGATCTCCAGGTCCCCCAAATGAGCTCCCCACCTTGGAGTGGAAGCATCCATTATGACCGTGGCCACCGGCGGCGGCAGAGAAACGGCCTTCCTTGCGAAAGGTTGCCGTTCACAGCCCACCATCGAAAATCCGCAGTAGCATCTCTGGAGATCATAATCGACTACTCGAGATCCCCTTTGTGTTGAAACCAGTGTCTGCGAAGGCACCATTGGAGAGCCCTCTTGTGCCAATGTGCATAAGTGACCAACAGAATGCAAGAAGCGAACAGACCGAGCAGGCGTAAAACCTTGAGGACTGGAACAGCAGCTCCATTTTGAAACATTGGAATCAACGCCTGAATATCCTGGAGCCTCTGAGGCAGAGGATAGGCCCCAATTCAATGTTGTGTCCAGCACTGCCCCTATGAACAGGAGGCGTTGAGAGGGCTCCAGGTGAGATTTGGGTACATTGATCGAAAAACCCAGCCTGAACAACAACTAAGTTGTCATCCGCAAGTGACGCAACACAAGCTCTGGTGTCTTTGCTTTGATCAACCAATCATCCAGGTAAGAGAATACCGATATCCCTTTCCTTCTGAGACTTGCTGCCACCACTGCCATCACCTTTGTGAAGACTCGAGGTGCTGAAGTAAGACCAAATGGGAGGACCGCAAACTGGTAGTGTTGCGACCCCACCACAAACCGGAGATACTTCCTGTGCAACTTGAGTATACGGATATGAAAGTACGGATCCTGCAAGTCGACAGACACCATCCAATCCTTTTTGTTCAACGTCAGAAGTACCTGCGCTAGAGTCAGCATCTTGAATTTTTCCTGTTTGAGGAACCAATTTAAAATCCTCAGGTCTAGGATTGGTCTCAAACGACCGTCCTTCTTGGGGATCAGGAAGTATCTTGAATAACAACCCTGACACCTTTCCTGCTCTGGAACCAACTCCACCGCACCTTTTTACAATAGGGTCTGAACTTCCTGTTGCAACAACAGGAGATGGTCTTCTGAACAAAACGAGGGACGGGGAGGGATGGGAGGAGGAAACTCCTGAAAAGGGAGATCATATCCTTTTCTCACAATGTTTAGCACCCATGAGTCTGATGTAACTAACTCCCACTCGTGGAGAAAAAGACGTAATCTTCCCCCTACAGAAGAAGTATGGTCGACAAAGAGGAGAAAACTAGGGATGCTTCCCTTGCTGTTGTCCTCCAGAGAAAGAGGATGACGTAGGGTGCTGCTGGGTGACCCCTCTCGCTCTAACCCTCCCCGCCCTCTAAAGGACCGATATGGGAGGCTGGTAGGCTGCTGGAATGAGGAATGGGGTCTCCCTCGATAAACTGCCCCACGTCCAAACCCCCTGAACCTACGAAAGGACCTAAAAGGGGTAGCAGAAGAGGCTTGCAATCCTAAAGACTTTGCCGTGGCCCGGCTGTCTTTAAAACGCTCTAGGGCAGAGTCCGCTTTATCTCCAAACAGTTTTTCCCCATCAAATGGCAAATCCAACAAGGTGGTCTGTACATCTGAAGAAAATCCAGAGGACCTTAACCAAGTGTGCCTCCTGGTAGCAATAGATGTACCCATTGCCCTGGCCACCAAGTCCATAGAGTCCAGGCCAGACTGAATTATTTGTTTTGCCGCAGCCTGCACATCAGATAGGAGTTCCCCAAATGGCCTCTGTATATCTTGAGGCAGATCAGGAACCATGGCTTTCGCAGAGTCCACGAGGGCGTGGACATACCTACCCAGCACACAGGTAGCGTTTGCAGCCTTGAGAGCCATGCTGCAAGAAGAAAAAGTCTTCTTTGCAGATTGCTCCATCCGCTTGGATTCCCTGTCAGAAGGAATCACAGGGAAAGAGCCAGGAGCAGACCTTGTAGAGCAAGAGGCCTGGACACCAAACTCTCCGGGGTAGGATGCAGCGATAAAAACCCCAGATCACCAGGTGCCACTCTATATCTTCTTGCCACAGCTCAATTCACCGCAGGCGACGAAACCGGCTTTCGCTCAAAGTTCTAAAAGGGGTTCCTTAAAAGCCTCATTGAAAGGAAGCAAAGGGTTTGCAGAAGCCAAAGAAGGATGCAGCACTTCCGTTAATATGTTTGTTTTAACTTCTGCAGCAGGCAATGGAAGCTCTAAAAAGTCCGCTGCCTTCCTGATTACCGTGTGAAACGAAGCTGCCTCCTCCGTAAATTCCCTGGTGAAGACAAAGTTCCATTCCGGGGAAGTATCCAGCCCACTGGCCGACTCCAAGCCCTGATACTCTCCCAAGGGCTCGACAATCTCTCCTTCCTCCAACTGCCTTTGATATTCCTCATCTTCCAAGAGATGCAAGGCCTTCCAGCGTGACCTCAATTGAGCCTCCAACCTCGGCGTCGACATGGAATTGGCCGACGTCAAAGACACCAGCTTCAACACCTGATGAGGCACCAGAGAGGAGGGTTGACTCTGCTGGAATCCATCACTCGGGTCCACGCCAGCAAGGATCTTAATGGCATCGAAGATGCATCTGACTCCACCATCGGCACCGGCTGACAGGGTGATGATATCGGCGCCATAGATCTAGAGGGCCACGTCATGGGATTCACAGGACATCGACGCAATGTCATTGGCGCTGGTCCGGTACCCTCAGCCGGATAGAATGGCATAAACGGCGCTGCCTTGTACGGAGCCGGGGAGCCCAATGAAAATGCCAATGGACCCGTGGGACCAGCCGGTGCACCAGCAGGGGCCATGGCGTTGAACATAGTAAACATGACATTCAAAAATGCCACTGGATCCGCTCCCGGAGCCGGGAAGGCAGGATACCACTGGTCTCCCTGTTGCACCTGTGCTTGCTGATTATCTGACTCCTGAGCAGCAGGTCAAAATCGGGGACTGTCCTGAGGTGCCACAACCTCAAAGACGGACGGCGGCCGGAGAAGCCTTAGGACTCTGGGGTTGCGGAGTCACAGTTGGACTCACCTCCCACGTCGCACGGTGCCATCGAGATGGAGACCTCGATCTTGATCGGCTCCGAGCCGAACGGCGCCAAGAGTCATGACGGTGCCGTTTTTTATGCTTCTTTGAAGAAGCGTGAGAAGAGGATCTTCTATGGCTCCTATGACCCGTCTTCGCCTTGGCCATAAAGAGTTTGGCCTCCCTTTCCTTTAAAGCCTCAGGATTCATGCTCTGGCAAGACGTACACTCCTCGACGTCATGCTCAGAGCTAAGGCACCAAAGACAATCGTCATGAGGGTCAGTGACTGACATGCGACCGCCACACTCTCTGCAAGGCTTGAAACCAGACTTCCTCGGGGGCGACATTGTAACTACAAAGAGCAACAAGATGAAACCTCCAACAGAAGTGAGAGCTAGAAGAAAAAGTTAGCGTCTAAGGCACGGAATAAAGGGAACTGATGTCAGCATGCCGACGAGGACCTCTTATTGGCACGGTGACGTCAGACGGAGTCGCGTGGAGACGTGCAATTGTGATGTCGACATTGAGAGTTGGGAAAAAGATTTTCCATTGGATGCTGGCACAAGGGTGAATTCATACTGTAAGGTGGGGAATCCACAGGTAGTTTGTATCCATCAGAAACGCTTTATTTTATTATCGCAGAGAAAATCCCATGCTAAAGAACGATGTTGCACACGGATTTCTTGAACAGGTAGATTAACTCACTGATCTATCTAACTGGGACATAATAGGAACATTTGCCATACAGAGCAAAGGGCATCAGTGGCCGTACATAGTGCATGCATCAATGGGTCTAGTAATAGTGACAGTTCTTCAAGTTTGCTTTAATGGGCCTAGTAACGTCTGTCGGTAGCCCTGTAATTTTAAAAAGTCAATACGTTTGGCAGTTTTATAAGTGAAAGTGAAACTGCAGTGATTTTTAAGTTGATGTTTGTGGTTGTGATGATGGGTGAGTAATTGGGCAGTGTGTTGTGTCAATGGTTGGATTGACAAGTGAGGGGAAGGATGAACGAGTAAATGACTAAGTGCATGGATAATTAATAGGTAGGTGAGCACATGGAGGGCTGACTGCATGGATGAAAAAGTTTATTTTGATCGACAGCTGGATGAGTGGGTCAGTGTTTAACTAGAAGGGTGGATACCAACATGTGGCGGCAATCCTAGAGGCAGAGATCCGAGCAGCAGCAAGATCATAAAGATGACAAAAGTAAGCACCATTAAGCCAGTGCAAGTGTACACGAGGACAGGTGTAAGGAATACTACTGCATTAAATTATGCTGCAATGTAGAAACCAGCATTCCATTGAGTAGTATTGTAGTACAGCTCTATTGTCTAGTATTTTGTAATGTAATCCATTGCATTGCGTAGTATTTTAAAATGTTGTATTGTTTAGTATTGTACCGTTCAGTGCTACATTGTATTTTATTGTTGCACTGCATAATAATGCTTGCATAGTATTGTAGTACTGCATTTCATTGTTCCATGAACTGCAATGTATTGCTGTATAGCACTGCATTGTTTAGTATTGTACAATACTACGTTGGATGGTATTGTTGTACTGCATGATAATGCTTGTATAGTACTGTTGTACTGCATTGTATTGCTCCATGCACTGCACTGTATTATTGCATTCTAACAAGGAAACAATGGTTCTCCTTAAGAATGCCCAACATTAATAAGCCACTGATGTGTATCATATAAGCACAATCACAAATTACCACAAAAAAATAAAATACCTGTCAAAGGTGATCAGTTAAATTAATCAAGGAAGCATTGTGTGCAAAAACTATTGTATTTAACATAATATATATAAAATGTGCTCAGTGTCCCATGTGAACAAAGGAACAAAACAAACAGTGCATCATGAAAATTGCAGACCAATATCAATGAAGATTATTAACCTCTTAGCTGCTGGGCCTTTCCCCCCCAGTGCTGAGCCCTTTTTTGGCTATTTGGGGTAGTTCGCGCTTAGGCCTTCATAACTTTTTGTCCACATAAGCTACCCACGCCAAATTTGCATCCTTTTTTCCAACATCCTAGGGATTCTAATGGTACCCAGAGTTTGTGATTTCCCCTGGAGGAGACCAAGAAATTAGCCAAAATACAGTGAAAATTTCGTTTTTTCCAACAAAATGGGAAAAAAGGGCTGCCGAAGAAGGCTTGTGGTTTTTACCCTGAAAATGCTATCAACAAAGGGTTTCTGGTGCTAAAATCACCATCTTCCCACCTTTCAGGAACGGGCAGACTTGAATCAGAAAACCACATTTTTCAACACAAATTTGGCATTTTACTGGGACATACCCCATTTTTACTATTTTTGGTGCTTTCAGCCTTCTTCCAGTTAGTGACAGGAATGGGTGTGAAACCAATGCTGGATCCCGGAAAGCTAAACATTTCTGAAAACTAGACAAAATTCTGAATTCAGTAAGGGGTTATTTGTGTAGATCCTACAAGGTTTTCCTACAGAAAATAACAGCTGAAATAAGAAAATATTGAAATTGAGTTGAAAACAACAGCCATTTTTCTTTATGTTTTACTCTGTAACTTTTTCCTGCGATGTCAGATTTTTTAAAGCAATATACCGTTATGTCTGCTGGACTCTTCTGGTTGCGGGGATATAAAGGGCTTGTAGGTTCATCAAGAACCCTAGGTACCCAGAACCAATAAATGAGCTGCACCCTGCAGTTGGTTTTCATTCTATACTGGGTATACAGCAATTCATTTGCTGAAATATGAAGAGTGAAAAAAATAGGTATCAAGAAAACCTTTGCATTTCCGAAATGGGCTCAAGATAAGGTTTTGAGGAGCAGTAGTTATTTGCACATCTCTGAATTCCTGGGTGCCCATACTAGCATGTGAATAGCAGGGCATTTCTCAAATAGACGTCTTTTTTACACACTCTCTTATATTTGGAAGGAAAAAATGTAGAGAAAGATAAGGGGCAATAACACTTGTTTTGCTATTCTATGTTCCCCCAATTCTCCCGATAAAAATGATACCTCACTTGTGTGGGTAGGCCTAGCGCCCGCGACAGGAAATGCCCCAAAACACAACGTGGACACATCCCATTTTTTTGACAGAAAACAGAGCTGTTTTTTGCAAAGTGCCTAGCTGTGGATTTTGGCCTCTAGCGCAGCCGGCACATAGGGAAACCTACCAAACCTGTGCATTTTTGAAAACTAGAGACCTAGGGGAATCCAAGATGGGGTGACTTGTGGGGCTCTGACCATGTTCTGTTACGCAGAATCCTTTGCAAACCTCAAAACGTGGCTAAAAGAACACGTTTTCCTCACATTTCAGTGACAGAAAGTTCTGAAATCTGAGAGGAGCCACTATGTCCTTCCACCCAACGTTCCCCCAAGTCTCCCGATAAAAATGATACCTCACTTGTGTGGGTATGCCTAGCGCCCGCGACAGGAAATGCCCCAAAACACAACGTGGACACATCCCATTTTTTGACAGAAAACAGAGCTGCTTTTTTGCAAAGTGCCTACCTGTAGATTTTGGCCTCTATCTCAGCCGGCACATAGGGAAACCTACCAAACCTGTGCATTTTTGAAAACTAGAGACCTAGGGGAATCCAAGATGGGGTGACTTGTGGGGCTCTGACCAGGTTCTGTTACCCAGAATCCTTTGCAAACCTCAAAACGTGGCTGAAAAAACATGTTTTTCTCACTTTTCAGTGACAGAAAGTTCTGGAATCTGAGAGGAGCCACACATTTCCTTCCACCCAGCGTTCCTCCAAGTCTCCCGATAAAAATGATACCTCACTTGTGTGGGTAGGCCAAGCGCCCGCGACAGGAAATGCCCCAAAACACAACGTGGACACATCCCATTTTTTGACAGAAAACAGAGATGTTTTTTGCAAAGTGCCTACCTGTAGATTTTGGCCTCTAGCTCAGCCGGCACCTAGGGAAACCTACCAAACCTGTGCATTTTTTAAACTAGAGACCTAGGGGAATCCAAGATGGGGTGACTTGTGGGGCTCTGACCAGGTTCTGTTACCCAGAATCCTTTGCAAACCTCAAAATGTGGCTAAAAAAACACGTTTTCCTCACATTTCGGTGACAGAAAGTTCTGGAATCTGAGAGGAGCCACAAATGTCCTTCCACCCAGCGTTCCCCCAAGTCTCCCGATAAAAATTATACCTCACTTGTGTGGGTAGGCCTAGTGCCCGCGACAGGAAATGCCCCAAAACACAACATGGACACATCCCATTTTTTGACAGAAAACAGAGCTGTTTTTTGCAAAGTGCCTACCTGTAGATTTTGGCCTCTAGCTCAGCCGGCATAGGGACACCTACCAAACCTGTGCATTTTTGAAAACTAGAGACCTAGGGGAATCCAAGATGGGGAGACTTGTCGGGCTCTGACCAGGTTTTGTTACCCAGAATCCTTTGCAAACCTCAAAATGTGGCTAAAATAACACGTTTTCCTCACATTTCGGTGACAGAAAGTTCTGGAATCTGAGAGGAGCCACAAATTTCCTTCCACCCAGCGTTCCCCCAAGTCTCCTGATAAAAATGATACCTCACTTGTGTGGGTAGGCCTAGCGTCCGCAACAGGAAATGCCCCAAAACACAACGTGGACACATCACATTTTTTCATAGAAAACAGTGCCTACCTGTGGATTTTGGCCTCTAGCTCAGCCGGCACCTGGGGAAACCTACCAAACTTGTGCATTTTTGAAAACTAGAAACCCAGGGGAATCCAAGATGAGGTGACTTGTGGGGCTCTGACCAGGTTCTGTTACCCAGAATCCTTTGCAAACCTCAAAATGTGGCTAAAATAACACGTTTTCCTCACATTTCGGTGGCAGAAAGTTCTGGAATCTGAGAGGAGCCACAAATTTCCTTCCACCCAGCGTTCCCCCAAGTCTCCCGATAAAAATGATACCTCACTTGTGTGGGTAGGCCTAGCGCCCGCGAAAGGAAATGCCCCAAAACACAACGTGGACACATCACATTTTTTAATAGAAAACAGTGCCTACCTGTGGATTTTGGCCTCTAGCTCAGCCGGCACCTGGGGAAACCCAGCAAACCAGCGCATTTTTGAAAACTAGAAACCCAGGGGAATCCATGATTGGGTGACTTGTGGGGCTCTGACCAGGTTCTGTTACCCAGAATCCTTTGCAAACATAAAAATTTCACCAAAAAAACACTTTTTCCTCTCATTTCGGTGACAGAAAGTTCTGGAATCTGTGAGGAGCCACAAATTTCCTTCCACCCAGCATTCCCCCAAGTCTCCCGATAAAAACGGTACCTCACTTGTGTGGGTAGGCCTGGTGCCCGCAACAGGAATAGATCACACAACGGTCAATGTTGGTCCTTACATGAGGCAGCTGTTGACCCTGGGGTGATCCATCCCTGACTCAGGCACTAGGTGTAGGCACTCAGGTGGGATAGTGTTTTTATCAGGACAGGTGAGGAGTCACTGGGTGGTAGGAATTTTGTGGATCCCAGCATATTCCTGTAGTTTGTGTGACAGAAATGTGAGAAAAATAGAGTTTTTATTCAACATTTCAGCTTTGCAGGGTATTCTGGGTAAGAAAACTTTGGGGAATCCACACAAGTCACACCTCTGTGGACTCCCCCGAATGTCTAGTTTCCAGAAATGTTTGGGTTTAGTGTATTTCTCTATATGGCCGCCGAACCCAGGACCAAAAACACAGGTGCCTGCCTTACAAAACCAGTTTGTTTTGCCTTAGATAATTTTGATGTCTCCACAATACGATTTGGGTGGTGGAATTTGGGGCTGAACTAAATTGGGAGCTCCCAAGAGAGCACTCTCTCTCTTTCTCTCTGCTTGCTGCCGCATTCACCTGCTCTCTGGGTTGGGCTAACCCACTATTACCCAGTTGCACAAACTGCTTGCGAAGGGACAGCAGGACTGTCCTCATCACCTCCCCCATAATGTACTGGAAGAGGAGTTATCGAATGGGACTCCTCCGACTGAAAAATCACCCCCAGAGTCTGTGCCATTGTCCTATCCCTCAGATGCTGTCTCAGTATCTGATGTCTCAGTCTCTGATCCTATGTCAGAGCTGTCCTCTATAACCCGAGTGCCGGCAGCAGTCATCCATCAAGATGCCATCTCTGCTACTGGCTAAAATGTTGCTCTAAAACACTAGCCTACGTAGACAGTCACAAAATCGATGCTGTGTGTGAGATACGTGCAACAGTAGAGGCCACCTTACCTGCGCTTCTTCCCTCAATCAGCACGTTCTTTCAAGACACTCAAAAAACACCTTTTCACATACCATTCGTCACAGTTTTTAGCACTTTCTGCGCCCAGTCCAACAATCATTATTGGTGCTCCCACTCCCTCCTCCTCGGATTCCCTCATTACCACCCAGCAAAAGTGCCCTTCATCTCTCCATAGCCGCCCTCCACCCGCACATACATTTCATTTGTATTATAGCGCAGGTAATGGCTGACTTTACTAATGTACTCAGCTATTTACATAAAATACAGATTTGCTCTTTGCAGTAGGCATATAAACCTTCTGCGCTTCTTTATGGCACTAAAACTGCCACTAGACAAGTCTGACCCTTTTGTAGCAGAAACATAATCACAATACTTACTTGACTTTTTTATTGCTGCCTAAAAGCTACAGTTGAAAAGCGTCAGTTGAAGTATGTGCATTGCTTTGAAGACGCAAGCTGCAACTGCAAGACAACTGGCGGCAAATCTATATATATATGTAATAATCACTTTTATATGTGGGTCTGGTTTTCCTGGGGGGCGGTCGCAGCCCCCAGGGAAACCACACACATATTGACAAAAGTGATATATATATATATATATATATATAGATCTATCTCTATATATATATCTATCTACATAGATATATCTATAGATAGATCTATATATATATAGATCTATCTATACAGTAGATATATCCATGTATATAGATATATCTATATATATACATCTATATATATATATAGATCTATTTTTTTTAGTTGTTGTATGGTTTCCTTGGGGGCCAAAATGGCCCCCAAAAAAGCCCTACAATAACTAAAAAAAATATTGCCCCCACAGGGGGTCGCCCTGCCCACGGGCGACCCCCTGTCCATTTATTTTTTATTTTATTTAAAAAAGAAGAAAAAAAATGTTGCCCCGGGGGGGGGGGGTGGGCTACCTTTTTTTTAAAAACAATATGCCCCCGGGGGGGGGGGGGCGGCCCGTTTTCCGAGGGGGCCGACCCCCCCAAGTGAAATCCCTTGTGCTGCGATCGGGGGCCAGGAAACAGTTTCAGGAAGGCCTCGTAAGAAAGGGGAGAGTCTCCCCTTTCTTACTAGGCCTTCTAAAACTGTTTCCTGGCCCCCCGATCGCAGCTGTGCTGCGATCGGGGGCCAGGAAACCTAAAACTGTTTCCTGGCCCCCGATAGCAGTACAGCTGCGACGGGGGCCAGGAAACACTTTCAGGAAGGCCTCGTAAGAAAGGGGAGACTCTCCCCTTTCTTACGAGGCCTTCCCGAACGTGGGGAAGGCCGTTTTCCCCATTGGAGCAGGAAGCGGCCGCAAGGCTGCTTCCTGCTCCGATGGGGAAATCAACTTTGTTACGTCAGCACGCCTCGCGGCGCGCTGACATCACAAAGGGGCGGGTGGGGGCCGGGGGGAGACACAGAAGCTTCCGTGTCTCCCTGGGACATAAAAAAATATATATATATCCTCGGGTTAACCCCCTCCCTGGTGTCGGCCACTGGTTGTGACCCGCACCAGGAGGTATTGCGGGCGTCGGCCAGTGGCCGACGCCCGCAGTGAAGGGGTTAATGCAAAATAATTGTAAGGTGCTTACCCCCACAGAGAACTGAAGAAAACACTGCAGTTTAAGCCCCTTAATAAAAGATGTTGTATGGCTGGGGCTCTGCAGTGGGTGCCGTAGCAGTATGAGTGATCGATGCATATTCACGTCGTGGTGGAAAAAGTGCCCAGGCAGCGGACACAATGTGGCGATTGCGTTTAGCACAAGGAACTGGAGAGTAGTAATGGCGGGCCACAAGAGTCCAGCCTCGCTGCTGCTGTACATAAACAGAGTCGAATAGATGATATGGAAGCTTTCATCCCTAAGATACCGACGGGGGATGAAAACAGGACTTGGAGCGCATTGTGCTCCAACAACCTCCAATCAGTGAGGTGGAGGGCAGGGCTAAAATGCTGAAATTATCAAACGTGTAACTTCCAAAATTGGCAAGCCCTGATGTCAATGGGGAACCAGAGGATTCACGTGTAGCACAACAACACTGCATGAGAAAAATATATAAAACAAGATAATATTTACAGTACTTCATAATAAATACTGGGGAATCACATATACCATAAATATACTCATGCAGTATAATTATATCATTGAGGAGGAGGCAAAATTAAATGTTAGCCCAGGTGAAATTACTCAAAGGTGCCAAGATTCAATAAATACAACTGACTGAGAAAGAATAATAAACAATTATAGACATAACAAGGAAAAGAAGATCAAAGGTTATATACAAACCAAGGTCTATGGCACGGTTAGTGTTGACATTTGTAAATGAACAAGGGTCCCTAAGGAAAAGTTTGCAAGTTACATACAACATGGAAATACAATGAAGTCTATGTAGAATATACAATTAGAAAATAATATGTATTTATTATAAGCAAATAAAAAAATATTGTAGTGTACAGCATCCATTTTAGGACATCCTCATTTCTCACTCCTCATCCCTACTTCTCATCCCTGCTTCTCATCCATCATCCCTACGTCTCATCCATCATCCCTACTTCTCATCCATCATATATTATCCCTACTTCTCATCCATCATCCCTACTTCTCTTCCATCATCCCTACTTCTCATCCCTGCATCTCATCCCTGCTTTTTATCCATCATCCCTACTTCTCATCCATCATCCATGCTTCACTTCCATCATCCCTATTTCTCTTCCATCATCCCTACTTCTCATCTATCATTCCTACTTCTCATCCATCATATATCATCCCTACTTCTCATCCATCATCCCTACTTCTCATCCATCACACATCATCCCTACTTCTCATCCATCACCCCTACTTCTCATCCATCATCCCTGCTTCTCTTCCACCATCCCTACTTCTCATCCATCATCCCTGCTTCTCATCCATCACCCCTACTCCTCATCCCTGCTTCTCATCCATCATACATCATCCCTACTTCTCATCCATCATCCCTGCTTCTATTCCATCATCCCTACTCTTCTTCCCTGCTTCTCATCCCTACTTCTCTTCCATCATCCCTACTTCTCATCCCTCATCCCTGCTTTTCATCCCTACTTCTCATCCATCATTCCTACTTCTCATGCCTCAGCCATCATCCCTACTCCTCATCCATCATCCCTACTCCTCATTCCTCATCCCTCAGTCATACCCACACATTTTAAGTTTTGTGAAACACACCTTCAAACTGATTGGTTAGGAACAGCCGATCAGAGTTATGAGAGAGAGCTGCATTCTTACAGCTCTGCTGGTTTGGGAAATACAAGGAGCCCACAGCTAGGGCCATAAATCAGCTCTTGGAGAAAGGGTTACACAGTTCATCTACAGTTCAGAAAATCTTTCTGGTTTCAGAAAAGAAAAAAAACAGCTCTCAGAGATAAAAGCAGCTTTGGATGTAAACATGTTATTTGTTACAAATAAAAAGCAGGCTCAGATTTAAACATTTTATTTGTTACAAATAAAAATGAAACCAGAAAAGGTTTGGATAAATTGGATTGCACTGTCACCAGAGTTGATTTTAAACCGCCGCCCGCCAGAGTTCCCCCCTCCAGAATACCGCACCGCGGTCAGAAGACCGCTGCGGTTATTCTGTGTTTCCCGCTGGGCTGGCGGGCGACCGCCAGGAGGCCGCCCGCCAGCCCAGCGGGAAACCCCCTTCCCACGAGGAAGCCGGCTCCGAATGGAGCCGGCGGAGTGGGAAGGTGCGACGGGTGCAGTTGCACCCGTCGCGAATTTCAGTGTCTGCTGAGCAGACACTGAAATTCTTTGTGGGGTCCTCTTACGGGGGCCCCTGCAGTGCCCATGCCATTGGCATGGGCACTGCAGGGGCCCCCAGGGGCCCCACGACACCCCATACCGCCATCCTGTTCCTGGCGGGCGAACCGCCAGGAACAGGATGGCGGTATGGGGTGTCTGAATCCCCATGGCGGCGCAGCAAGCTGCGCCGCCATGGAGTATTCAGCAGGGCAGCGGAAAACCAGTGGGAGACCGCCGGTTTTCCTGTTCTGACCGCGGCCAAACCGCCGCGGTCAGAATGCCCTGCGGGGCACCGCCAGCCTGTTGGCGGTGCTCCCGCCGACCCTGTCCCCGGCGGTCAAGGACCGCCGGGGTCAGAATGACCCCCTTGGTTTCTACATATGAAACTGAGACCAGAAAGGTTTTCGGTTGAACTGTAGATGACCTGTATAACCCTTTCTCCAAGAGCTGATTTATGGCCCAGGCTGTGCCTTCTTGTATTTCCCAAACCAGCAGAGCTTTCTGCAGAGGCCTGTGCAAACAGAAAGACACTGAGTTAAATAAAATGAAATATTGTGCAGCCTTGAATTCACTGGAAACAAACACACAGTTGCATTTCCTCTCCTCCCTCTTGTGCAATGAGGAGGCTGTTTTTCATTGAAATAGAATGCAGCTCTCTCTCATAACTCTGATTGGCTGTTCCCAAACAATCAGTGTGAAGGTGTGTTTCACAAAACTGAAAATGTGTTGGTATGACTGAGGTATGAGCAATGAGGAGTAGGGATGATGGATGATGAGTAGGGAAGATGGCTGAGGCATGAGAAGTAGGAATGATGGAAGATGGATGAGAAGTAGGGATGAGAAGCAGGGATGCGGGATGAGAAGCAGGGAAGAGGGATTAGAAGTAGGGATGATGGAAGAGAAGTAAGGATGATGGAAGAGAAGTAGGGATGAGAAGCAGGGATGAGGAGTAGGGATGATGGATGAGAAGCAGGGATGATGGATGAGAAGTAGGGATGATGTATGATGGATGAGAAGTAGGGATGATGGATGAGAAGTGAGAAGCACGGATGATGTATGTATAGAAATGGCTCCCTGTTGCAGTTACCCCCCACTTTTTGCCTGATACTGATGCTGACTTGACTGAGAAGTGTGCTGGGACCATGCTAACCAGGCCCCAGCACCAGTGTTCTTTCACCTAAAATGTACCATTGTTTCCACAATTGGGACACCCCTGGCACACAGATAAGCCCCTTGTAAAAGGTACCAGTGGTACCAAGGGCCCTGTGACCAGGGAAGGTCCGTAAGGGCTGCAGCATATGTTGTACCACCCTAAGGGACCCCTCACCTAACACATGCACACTGCCATTGCAGATTGTGTGTGTTGGTGGGGAGATAAAGGTAAAGTTGACATGGCATCCCCCTCAGGATGCCATGCACACAAAAAACTGCCTGTGGCATAAGTAAGTCACCCCTCTAGCAGGCCTTACAGCCCTAAGGCAGGGTGCACTATACCACAGGTGAGGGCATAGCTGCATGAGCAATATGCCCCTACAGTGTCTAAGTCTATTCTTAGACATTGTAAGTACAGTTGTGGCCATATTAAGTATATGGTCTGGGAGTTTGTCAAAAACGAACTCCACAGCTCCATAATGGCTACACTGAATACTGGGAAGTTTGGGATCAAACTTCTCAGAATAATAAACCCACACTGATGCCAGTGTTGGATTTATTAAAAAATGCACACAGAGGCCTGTATTTTACCCAATTGTTCAGTGCAGGACTGACTGGTCTGTGCCAGCCTGCTGCTGAGAGACGAGTTTCTGACCCCATGTGGTGAGGGCCTTTGTGCTCTCTGAGGACAGAAACAAAAGCCTGCACTGGGTGAAGATGCTTCACACCTCCCCCCTGCAGGAACTGTAACACCTAGCAGTGAGCCTCAAAGGCTCAGACTTCGTGTTACAATGCCCCAGGGCACTCCAGCTAGTGGAGACGCCGGCCCCCTGGACACAGCCCCCACTTTTGGCGGCAAGTCCAGGAGAGATAATGAGAAAAACAAGGAGGAGTCAATGGCCAGTCAGGACAGCCCCTAAGGTGTCCTGAGCTGAGGTGACTCTGACTTTTAGAAATCCTCCATCTTGATTTTGGAGGATTCCCCCAATAGGAATAGGGATGTGCCCCCCTCCCCTCAGGGAGGAGGTACAAAGAGGGTGTAGCCACCCTCAAGGACAGTAGCCATTGGCTACTGCCCTCCCAGACCTAAACACACCCTAAATTCAGTATTTAGGGGCTCCCCAGAACCTAGGAACTCAGATTCCTGCAACCTAAGAAGAAGAGGACTGCTAAGCTGAAAAACCCTGCAGAGAAGACGGAGACACCAACTGCTTTGGCCCCAGCTCTACCGGCCTGTCTCCCCACTTCTAAAAGACACTGCTCCAGCTATGCTTTCCCCAGGACCAGCGACCTCTGAATCCTCAGAGGACTGCCCTGCTCTAGAAGGACCAAGAAACTCCCGAGGACAGCGGCTCTGTTCACCCAAGACTGCAACTTTGTTTCCAAAGAAGCAACTTCAAGACAACTGCATTTCCTGCCGGAAGCGTGAGACTTGCTACTCTGCACCCGACGCCCCCGGCTCGACTTGTAGAGAAACAACACTTCAGGGAGGACTCCCCGGCGACTACGAGACCGTGAGTAGCTAGAGTTGCCCCCCCCTGAGCCCCCACAGCGACGCCTGCAGAGGGAATCCTGAGGCTCCCCCTGACCGCGACTGCCTGACTCCCAGATCCCGACGCCTTGAAAAGACTCTGCACCCGCATCCCCCAGGACCTGAAAGATCGGAACTCCAGTGCAGGAGTGACCCCCAGGAGGCCCTCTCCCTTGCCCAGGTGGTGGTTACCACAAGGAGCCCCCCCCCCCTTGCCTGCCTGCATCGCTGAAGAGACCCCTTGGTCTCCCATTAACTTCAACGACAAACCCGACGCGTGTTTGCACACTGCACCCGGCCGCCCCCGTGCTGCTGAGGGTGTACTTTCTGTGCTAACTTGTGTCCCCCCCAGTGCCCTACAACACCCCCCTGGTCTGCCCTCCGAAGATGCGGGTACTTACCTGCTGGCAGACTGGAACCGGGGCACCCCCTTCTCCATTGAAGCCTAAGCGTTTTGGGCACCACTTTAAACTCTGCACCTGACCGGCCCTGAGCTGCTGGTGTGGTAACTTTGGGGTTGCTCTGAACCCCCAACGGTGGGCTACCTTGGACCCAAATTTGAACCCTGTAGGTGGTTTACTTACCTACAAAAACTAACAAATACTTACCTCCCCCAGGAACTGTTGAAAATTGCACTGTCTAGTTTTAAAATAGCTATATGTGATTTATTTGCAAAGTATATATGCTATTGTGATTATTCAAAGTTCCTAAAATACTTACCTGCAATACCTTTCCTTTGAAGTATTAAATGTAAAATTTGAACCTGTGGTTCTTAAAATAAACTAAGAAAAGTTATTTTTCTATACAAAAACCTATTGGCCTGGAATTGTCTTTGAGTGTGTGTTCCTCATTTATTGCTTGTGTGTGTACAACAAATGCTTAACACTACTCCTTTGATAAGCCTACTGCTCGACCACACTACCACAAAATAGAGCATTAGTATTAGCTCTTTTTGCCACTATCTTACCTCTAAGGGGAACCCTTGGACTCTGTGCATCCTATTCCTTACTTTGAAATAGTGCATACAGAGCCAACTTCCTACAGCCATCCTCTCCTGGACTAAGGCCTCCTCTGCCTCTGTCCTTCTGTTCTCCACAGCCAGTCACCCTAACTGCAACCTCAAGTCCCTCTCTTCCCACCCATCTCTGAGCTCCTCAGGCGACAGGGAATGGGAGGTGACACTGCTCGTAGGACTGGACCCAGCAAGGGATTCTCTATCTATGGGGTTCTCCCTCCCTACTGGCTTCCCTGCCCAGTCATTTTCTCCCTCTGCTTCAAACTCTTTGGGGTCACTGTCGCCCTGGGGTGTGGACTGGGATTGCTCTCACTCAGAGTCCTCAAAAATCTCGGGGTCTTCCTCAAAACCACTAACTCCCTGGTTCTCTGTTAACACTGTTTCACTATCTTCTTCAAAATAGTGCAGGGCTCTACGAAGCTCTGCTATATGGTCTTCCTCACTTACAGGTATGCCCCTCTCCCTGCAGAACTCCTTTAACTCCCCAAATTGTAGCACAACAGGTTGTCAGGGTCAATGCTAGTGCAACAACAAGATTCCTAAGAGCAAGAGTTGACGCAGGAAAAATGACAAAATCAGAAAATTAGGAAAAACAAAACACATAATGGCCTAACTGCAGTTTGGAGTGCAATAATGAGTCACAATGGTATTGTGCAAGCCCAAGTTCTATCTTCACGTCTGATCACCGATGTTAGAAATGGGGTTCCTGGTTGGCTACGGTAGGCACCTCAGCCAGGCAGGGACCACCATTCTAGTTAGAATAAGGGAGATACACACCCAAGATAACCCCTGTTCACCCCCTTGACAGCTTGGCATGAGCAGTCAGGCTTAACCCAGAGGCAATGTGTAAAGCATTTGCACAACACACACAACACGTGACACAGTAAATACACCACTAAGAAAGTTCCACAACCAGTTATATAAAAATATACTATATTGCATAAAACATCCTTAGATCAAAAATGACATGTATCAGTATTACCCTGCTACAAAAGCAGTTGTCAGAACATTATACATGTTATTAATACCCTGTGAAAGCAAGCATGAGTCAGGTAAACACATACCTTAGTAGTATTATGCAACACAAGCAGTAGTCAGGTCATCATTATCACTATAAATGTGCATGTCAGTCTAAACATATTATCAGAAAGGCCAAGGCATCAGGGATATGCCCGTCATAGGTATTCCCCTACCAGGGTATCCTAGGGAGATCCTAAATTATATTGGCTAGCCCCACACAAGTACCAAGACCTATAATCAGGCCTCCAGTCCTGGAAATGCAGGAGAATCACTGAGGTCAAACGAGTACAGTGGAAGACATTAGACTATATAGAGATCTCCCACAAGGCCCTTTATGTGAAGGCTATCGTGAGTCCTTGACACTGTTAGGGATCATACAATAAGGCACTGAACACTACGTAGTGACCAGGAGCTCCAGCGCTCCTGTCCGGGGTAATATGGTAAGTAAAGGCGACTGTGCAGGCACAGTACCTCCATTGAAGATCTCCTCCCCTCCTGCCAGCCGTAGAATACTGCCAAAGAAAGCAACCCTGCCTCAGGGTCTGATCTTCCCAAAGTTAAGGTCCCACCCTTCCTCATGGGACGGCAGCCTCAGGGTGAGGGAAAAGATATCACACGGACCTACTATGGCAGTGCACGAGGGGAAAGCGGGGTGGCTCCAGAAAGTTATATTTATCTATGTGGATGATATCAACATGGGCACTGACAGTTTGTGACTTTACTCCTGTATTTCCTTTATGTCAAAGAAGATATGCATGAGTACCTAGACCTTGTTTTTCCCACTACAATGTTTTATTTGCTTTTAATAAATATATATTATTTTCTAATTGCTTAATCTACATAGACTCCATTGTATTTCTATGTTATATTCACCTTGCAAACTTTTCCGAAGGGACCCTTGTTCCTTTACAAATATTTATACCCCTGGTCCCTTAGCACCTGTGGGTTTCCTTTGTCTGTGGTGAAATACAGTTAGTGTTGAGGCAACCATCAACTTCCCAGTCTCATTGTCACTTAAAGCATATAGCAGAGACCGAGAGAGATTCATGAAAAGTATAGTTTAATTGGAGAAAAATCATACAGCAGAAGGTGTTACATAGCAAGCCATTGATACAGTCTGCATCCCGGAAAGAGGAGGAGACCTGACTTGCATTCTTCAGAAAATGGAGTGTAGATTAATCGAACAGTTTGATTCTATCAACCATGGACTGAACACATCAGAAGAATGACGAGCATTTGTTTCTGAACACAGTGTTTGATGTACTTTTGATGACCATCTCTCTTGGTCTCCGGAATATGATTTGAGTGACAATGCGGCTTGGAGGTTGATGTTGCCTCAACACTAACTGTGTCATATACCTTTGTTTTTTATATACCCTTTGATCTTATTTTGCCTGTTATGTGTATGATTGTTTCTTATTCTTTCTCAGACAGTTGTATTTATTGAATCTTGGCCCCTTTAGTAATTTCACCTAGGCTAACATTGAATTTTGCCTCCTCCTCAATGATATAATTATACTGCATGAGTATATTTATGGTACATATGATTCCCCAGTATTTATTATGAAGTACTGTAAATATTATCTTGTTTTATACATTTTTGTCTACCAGACAATGGCCCTCATTCGGACCTTGGCGGGCGGCGGAGGCCGCCCGCCAAAGTCCCGCCGTCAAAATACCGTACCGCGGTCGCAAGACCGCGGCGGGTATTTTGACTTTTCCCCTGGGCTGGCGGGCGGTCGCCAAAAGACCGGCCGCCAGCCCAGGGAAAAACTCCCTTCCCACGAGGATGCCGGCTCGTAATCGAGCCGGCGGAGTGGGAAGGTGCGACGGGTGCTGTTGCACCCGTCGCGTATTTCACTGTCTGCCAAGCAGACAGTGAAATACTTGTAGGGGCCCTCTTACGGGGGCCCCGCGACCCCCCCTACCGCCATCCGGTTCCCGGCGGGCGGACCGCCGGGAACTGGATGGCGGTAGGGGGGGTCGGAATCCCCTCGGCGGCGCAGCTAGCTGCGCCGCCTTGGAGGATTCAAAAGGGCGGCGGTACACTGGCGGGAGACCGCCAGTGTTGCCGGTCCGACCGCGGCTTTACCGCCGCGGTCGGAATGCCCTTGGGAGCACCGCCGGCTTGTCGGCGGTGCTCCCGCGGTCCTCCAACCCGGCGGTCATTGACCGCCAGGGTTGGAATGACCACCAATGTGTGGTAGGCTGCGGGTGGTACAGAGGGGTCTGAGCCTTTAGATAGGGTGAAGGATATTTTATTTAGTTTTAATCTAGTACAATTGGGTTGTTTGTAAGTCTTGTAGGTTCTTCTGGTCACTTTTAACCTTCTTGTGTTTTGTTCTTCCTCTAGTTCGGCGGACGTCTGATCCTTGGGTCTCCTGTGAATACCGAAAAACAAACAGAGGAGATACCACAGGTAAGTTTGTTGTGGGGCGCTTTTGTGGGTTTTTTTTAGGGCCACATGCAAGGAGGGGTTTCTCAGGGCTTTGGTGGTGAAGGTTGTCCAGCTGTGAGGGTGTGGGTATGGATACTTTTGGCACGTTCTATCCTTTCCTTGATTAGGAAGAACTATGCCCCAAAGTGCTCCCCAGTGGCTCACCGGTGCTCCCCTGGCCCACCTCCCCGGTTCCTTTCCCCTGTGTCCCTATTGTCTTCTTGTGCCCTGTTTGTCCTAGGAAGGACCGTAGGTCGTTGTTTCTCGTGCTCCAGTGGAAACTGCCTCGCTAGTCCCTGGCGTCTGTGCAGGCTCGGGGAACTCTTCCTCGGCGTCCAGCGGTCTTCTCTCCTCCGTCTTTTCCGGCTCCGTGTAAGGCGCGCCCTCCTGGAAGTCCGTCTTCTCTTTTTGTTCCTCAATCCATAAATCCGTTCCTGAGGCGTCTGTCGGCATCTCCATGGTAACATGGGGACGCAGAAGTGGGTTGAGCGAGGCGTGCGAACGGCGCCAGCTCTGGGAGGCAGAGGACGCGGTCGAGGAGACCCGTCTACACTCCCCATCCCATGATCGGGACTGGTAGAGGACCGAAGAGGAGGGGAATCGGGACAGGTAATCGGCAGGGCCCTGCTGAGAACCCGGTACGTGGCAGACCTGGAAAGTAAAAGGTTGGAGCTCAAGAAACCATCTTAATACTCTAGAATTGGAGTCTTTATGGGAGGCCAGCCAAGTGAGAGGGGCATGGTCGGTGTAAAGAACAAAAGGTCTGCCCAAGAGGTAATATTGCAAGTTTTCCACAGCCCACTTAATGGCCAGACACTCCTTTTCAATAGTGGGGTAATGACATTCTCTGGGAAGGAGTTTCCTACTGATAAAGACAACGGGATGATCAAGACCCTCCATGTCAGGTTGGGTGAGGACTGCACCAAGGCCGACGTTAGAAGCGTCAGTATAAAGGTGAAATGGCTTGGAAAAGTCAGGGCACTTCAGGACGGGGTCGGTTGTAAGGGATTGTTTCAACTGTTCAAAGCTAGTAGTTTGTGACTCTGTTAACGGGGCCAATGTAGAGGGGCGTTGTTTTGTCAGGAGATCAGTAAAAGGGGCGGCAATTGTGGAGTACTGGGGTATGAACCTGCGGTAATAGCCCACTAACCCTAAAAAGGAACGTAGGTCTTTCTTGTTCTTTGGCCTTGGCACTTGCATTATGGCCTCAATTTTATTTTTCTGGGGTTGGAGAGTCCCGTTGCCTATCATATAACCTAGATAAGATATCTCAGTGTTCCCCAGGGTACATTGTTTTGGATTGGCCGTCAGCCCGGCTTCCGCCAAGGCAGTGAACACCTCATTGAGATGGCGTAAATGACTGAGCCAAGTGTCGCTAAAAATTACAATGTCATCCAAGTACGCTGCTGTAAAGTCCTGGAATGGTTTAAAAGCCAGTCCATCAAGCGTTGAAAGGTAGCAGGGGCCCGTGGAGGCCAAAGGGCAAGACTGTAAAGTGATATAGGCCTGATTGTGTCACAAAAGCTGTTTTCTCTTTGTCTTCTGGTGCGAGGGGAATTTGCCAGTACCCCTTTTAGATCGAGTGTGGACAGGTATTTGGCTCTTCCTAACTTCTCTAAGACGTCATCGACACGAGGAATAGGATATGTGTCAAAGAGTGATATGTCATTAAGCTTACAAAAATCAATGCAAAACCGAACAGACCCATCGGGTTTTGGAACGAGAACCACCGGAGAACACCATGGGCTCACAGAGGGTTCAATTACCCCTAGGGCTAGCATTTTATCTATTGCTTCCTCAATTATATGTTTCCGGGCTTCGGGTATGCGGTAGGGGGGAAGACGAATCGTCTGCCCCGTTGGTGTTTTTATTTTGTGGTGGATTAATGAGGTTCTCCCTGGTGTCTCAGAAAAAAAACGTGAGTGATGTTGTAAGAGGGCGGACACTTATGACTTCTAAGTTTCAGTAAGAGAACTGTTTATGCATGGAGTTTCTTCCTTTGGTTTCTGGTTCCCCATGGGATAGAGCTCTAACCCTAGGCCTGTGGATGGCGTGATAAAAAATCCGTCAGATGATCTGCTAGTGATATCTTCTGGTTGTTCCCATTTTTTTAGTAAGTTTACATGGTATATTTGGGTTCTTTTTGGACGTGAACTCAGTTCGATGAGGTAGGTGACGGGAGAAACTGCTCTTATTACTCTATAGGGTCCTTGCCATTTAGCTAATAATTTATGCTCAGATGTTGGTCGCATTATGAGAACTTGGTCGTTAGGGAGGAAAGATCGTAATTTAGTTCCCTGGTCGTAATATGTCTTTTGATTGGATTGTGCTTTCTCAAGATGTTTACGCACATCCTCCCATATAGTTTGTAACTGTGTTTTCAAGTTATGGACATATTCTAGTAAGGGTTTCCCTTCCTCTCCTTCCTCTTCCCACATTTCTGCGGCCATGTCTAGGAGACTACGTGGTTGTCTTCCAAAGACTAATTCAAAAGGACTATGTCCTGTAGAGGATTGTTCATGAGTCCAGATAGCATAAAGGACCAGGGGTAGCTTATGGTCCCAATCCTTTCCGGAGTCATCTACTATTTTCCTCAATAGAGTTTTTATGGTACGGTTGTAGCGTTCCACTAAACCGTCAGTTTGGGGGTGGTATACAGATGTTTTTATCTGAGTGATCCCTAATGGTTTACAAATCTGTTTCATAAGATTTGACATAAAAGGAGTGCCTTGATCAGTGAGGGTCTCTTGGGGAAATCGTATTCTAGAAAAAAAAGTTATCATGGCTTGAGCCACCGTTTTCGTAGTCATGCTGGATAAGGGAATTGCTTCTGGATATCTCGTAGCATAGTCTACCAGGACCAGAATGTACGTATGCCCTCTGGCTGATGGAAGTAGTGGACCAACTAAATCCATACCCACGTGGCTAAAAGGAACCTCAATAATGGGTAGGGGTTGTAACAGAGCTTTCGTGGGTATTCTTGGTTCCGTCAGTTGACACCTAGGACATTGTAAACAGTATCTCCTGATGTGAGCATAGACCCCCGGCCAATAGAATCTCCGTAAGAGATACTCCTCAGTCTTTTCTCTACCGTAGTGACCACCCCCTGGCTGGTTGTGAGCTAAGAACAGGATTTGGCTTCGATAAGGTTCCGGTACAACTAGTTGTTGTTTTTTTTCTCCCGTTGTAGTCGTGGTAATTCTATACAGAAGGTTCTTCTGTATTAAAAAATAAGGACCCACCTCGTTTGTGGATTCTGTTTTGGCCATGTTCCAGGCGTGACAGAGAGGAGGGTCTTGTTTCTGACTGGTTCTAAAGGAGACGGTTGCGTCACGGATTTCCGCTACCAGTTTGTTGGGATTTGACTCCTCTCTGGACTCCTGATATTTTAGTTTCCCTTGTCTTTTCTCCCTTCGGGTTAGTTTTCTGCGACTCGGAGGACACTCAATAAAGCTGTTAGAAAACGGTGCTTCTGTCCACCAGTCTGGGAACTGCTTTGGTACCCGAGTTTGATCTAGGAGGTTATAGAACCGGATATAATCAGTCCCGATAATACAGTCTTCAATCAACCTGTCCATAATCCCCACTGGGAGGAAGTCGTGATACTCGCCCCATTCTATCTTGACCAACGCTAGGGGATATTGTTCCTTATCGCCATGAACGCAGCAAATAGTGACCCACTGGTTTGGGTCTGTAGGGTCCAATAAATCTCTTTGTATTACAGATTGACTACAACCTGAATCAATTAAGGCGTATATAGGGTTTCCATTTATTTTGATGACCTGTTTGAATTTAGAGTTTCCCTTGCCTGTACATAATACCCTACGTCGGGTGACCGCAATTTCCATGGGTTCGACTCCATGGTTTTTTCTGGGACACACCCTTGCAATGTGCCCCCACTCTCCACAACTAAAACACTGGGTTTGTTGCATAGGATTACTCTCCCCATGTTTGTGGGGTCCGGTTTCTTCCATTGGGTATCTTGGGGAATACTTAGGGGGGGTCGGTATGGGTTTCATGGTGGTTCTGGGGTTTATGGGTTTAACATCCGTAGATCGGTGGTAGGCACAGGCCAGGTCTATGGCTAGTTCTGTATCGACCTTGGGATGTTTTCTTATCCAATTCCTGGTACTATTCGGAAGAGAGTCTAAATACTGTTCCAAAATAATTGTTTTTATCACATCTTCTCTGGTTGTTCCTAGGGGTCCCAACCATTTTAATCCCAAATCTTTAACCCTAAAGTAAAAAGTGCGAGGATCTTCATTCTGTCCCCATTTCACTTTTCTGAACTTCATTCTGTAGTATTCTGTGTCATGACCAACTCTTTCTAGGATACTCCTCTTGATATCCTTGTAGGGGGTGGTGCCTCCCGGATTAGCGGCTTGGTAGGCTGTCTGTAAAATTCCCGTGAGAAGTGGTGCGATATACTGTCCCCACCGTTCCTCAGGCCATTGAGCTGAAGAGGCTACATGTTCGAAATTTGTGAAGAAGGAGTCTGGATCTTCTCCTTCTTGGAACTTTTGTAAGACAGAGCTCGGGACATTAGGGTGTACCTTGCTGGCTGCTATGGTGTCCGTTAGTTTCTGCAGCGCAGTCTCATGCACGAGCTGGTTGTTAGCCATGATCGTAACCGCCCAGTAGCCTCTCGGGTTATAAATCCCACTTCTGACACCACTGTGGTAGGCTGCGGGTGGTACAGAGGGGTCTGAGCCTTTAGATAGGGTGAAGGATATTTTATTTAGTTTTAATCTAGTACAATTGGGTTGTTTGCAAGTCTTGTATGTTCTTCTGGTCAATTTTAACCTTCTTGTCTTTTGTTCTTCCTCTAGTTCGGCGGACGTCTGATCCTTGGGTCTCCCGTGAATACCGAAAAACAAACAGAGGAGATACCACAGGTAAGTTTGTTGTGGGGCACTTTTGTGGGTTTCTTTTAGGGCCACATGCAGGGAGGGGTTTCTCAGGGCTTTGGTGGTGAAGGGTGTCCAGCTGTGAGGGTGTGGGTATGGATACTTTTGGCACGTTCTATCCTTTCCTTGATTAGGAAGAACTATGCCCCAAAATGCTCCCCAGTGGCTCACCGGTGCTCCACTGGCCCACCTCCCAGGTTCCCTTCCCCTGTGTCCTTATTGTCTTCTTGTGCCCTGTTTGTCCTAGGAAGGACCGTACCTTGTAGAGCCACGACCCTCCTGGGTCGTGGCGGGCTCCGTGGGTCGTTGTTTCTCGTGCTCCAGTGGAAACTGCCTCGCTAGTCCCTGGCGTCTGTGCAGGCTCGGGGAACTCTTCCTCGGCGTCCAGCGGTCTTCTCTCCTCCGTCTTTTCTGGCTCCGTGTAAGGCGCGCCCCCCCTGAAGTCCGTCTTCTCTTTTTGTTCCTCAATCCGGAAATCCGTTCCTGAGGCGTCTGACGGCGTCCCCATGGTAACATGGGGATGCGGAAGTGGGTTGAGCGAGGCGTGCGAACGGCGCCAGCTCTGGGAGGCAGAGGACGCGGTCGAGGAGACCCGTCTACACAATGTTGTTATGCTACAAGTGAATCCTCTGGTTTCCCATTGACATCAGGGCTTGCCAATATTGGAAGTTACACGATTTATAATTTCAGCATTTAAGCCCCGCCCTCCACCTCAGTGACTGGAGGCTGTTGGAGCACAATGCGCTCCAAGCCCTGTTTTCATCCCCCATTGGTGTTTTGGGAATGAACGCTTCCGTGTCATCTCTTCAATACTGTCCATGTACATGTGGCCCGCCATTACTACTGTCCAGTTCCCTGTGCTGTACACGATCTCCGCGTTGTGTGAGGTGTCTGTGCATTTTTCCCAAAATGCAGTAAATACGCATTAGTCGCTCATACTTCTGCAGCTCCCATTGAGGAGCCCCACCCTTACAGCATCTCTTACTAAGGGGTTTATACTGCAGTGTTTTCTTCAATTCTCTGTGGGGGTAAGCAGCTTACTATTATTTTGCATTAAGATCCTTCATTCATATTGGGCTGCAATTTTCATGATTTCCCTCATTTCTGTTCAGTTCCAATTCAGATGCCCCAGGTGAGTTCACTTTATTTTGGCACTATCACTTGGTGCGCATACTGGTTTATATATATTTTTTTTATATCTTCGAGCACCATCAGGTAACTTGTTACACCTTCTAATAGGCTTACATTTAGAGGTTCTTTTTCATTACAATAGTTTTTAAATGTGCTTTTTTTAACCCTTCATTGTCTGATGAGACCCCACATTACACAAGGGGTTGAAGTGTCATCAACATATGTAAAAACTAACCAACTTGTTAGTCCCTTTAATTCATACAATGGTCAATTCTAAATACTTATAAGTTCATTCCGCTTGGTCAGTTTTGGTTTCATGGAAAAATATTTATTCATTCTTTGTACTAGATGTACAAGTTACTTACCTTCGGTAACGAAATATCTGGTAGTGACATATTCTAGTTGCAGATTCCTTACCTTAGAATTTCCCCCCGGCGTCAGACTGGATCCCGAGATTTTTCGAGCAATACCCTTGCACGTCGGTAGGTGGCGTTGGTCGACTCCACAGGCATCGTTGGTGTCACAGTCGCCGTGATGACGTCGGGAGTAGTACATAGATGCCGCCTCAGCGCAGTGATGTCAGTTTCTTTTAACGACTTTCACGCCAAAGCGCAGAGCTGCTAAGAGCACTGAGATTGGTGGTGTGCCAGAGCTAAGGACCTGAAGGGGGAATCCCTGTCCCTAGAAATCAGTTTGCAAGCGGGGAGGATGGCTGGGTAGGTAAGGAATATGCAACTAGAATATGTCTCTACCAGATATTTCGTTACCGAAGGTAAGGTACTTGTACATCTGATAAAGACTTCTAGTTGCAGATTCCTTACCTTAAAATAGATATCCAAGCAATGCCATCCTCGGGGTGGACTGCAAACCATCATACTAGAAAATCCTGCAGGACCGAACGACCATAGTAGCTGTCCCGACAGACCTGACTGTCCAGGCAGTAGCGTTTAGCAAACGTGTGCAGGGACACCCACGTAGCTGCCTGGCAGATATCCAGGACAGGAACTCTGCATGCCAACGCAGTGGAAGCAGCAGTTGCTCTGGTGGAATGAGCACGCATGCCCACAGGGGGCTGTTTCTTGGCCAAAGCGCAGCACATCTTGATGCAAAGAAGTACCCATCGGGAGATGGTACGTTTTGCACTGCCTTCCCTTTTTTCGCACCCACATACCCGACAAAGAGTTGCTCGTCCACCCGGAAATCTTTAGTATGATTAAGATAGAACACCAACGCTCTTTTTGGGTACTGACGGTGGAGTCTCTCCGCTTCATGGGAAGGATGTGGGGGTGCGTAGAAAGTAGGCAGGGTGTGGTGATGGACTAGGCTACGTGAAAAGGCGTAACCACCTTTGGAAGAAAGGAAGCCTTAGTGCGCAACACCACTTTGTGAGGGTGCACAGGCAAGTATGGAGGCTTGGACGAAAGGGACTGAAGCTCACTCACCTTGCGAGCAGAGATGGGATGGCAACAAGAAAAACAGTTTTGAAGGTGAGGAGCCATAAGGGACAATTGTGCATTGCCACAAAGGGAGTACACATCAAATAACTAGGTACACGGTTGAGGTCCCTGTAGGAAGTTGGCTCTGTATGTACTATTTCAAAGTAAGAAATAGCATGCACAGAGTCCAAGGGTTCCCCTTAGAGGTAAGATAGTAGCAAAAAGAGATCATTCTAATGCTCTATTTTGTGGTAGTGTGGTCGAGCAGTAGGCTTATCAGAGGGTAGTGTTAAGCATTTGTTGTACACACACAGGCAATAAATGAGGAACACACACTCAAAGACAATTCCGGGCCAATAGGTTTTTATATAGAAAAATATATTTTCTTAGTTTATTTTAAGAACCACAGGTTCAAGATTTAAAATCAATACTTCAAATGAAAGGTACTTCACTTAGGTATTATAGGAACTTTGAATCAGCAAAATAGCATGTACAGTTTTGGCAAAAATGGCAATAAGCTATTTTAAAACTAGACACTGCAAATTTCAAACGTTCCTGGGGGAGGTAAGTATTTGTTAGTTTTGCAGGTAAGTAAACCACCTACAGGGTTCAAAGTTGGGTCTAAGGTAGCCCACCGTTGGGGGTTCAGGGCAACCCCAAAGTTACCAAACCATCAGCTCAGGGCCGGTCAGATGCAGAGGTCAAAGTGGTGCCCAAAACGCATAGGCTTCAATGGAGAAGGGGGTGCCCTGGTTCCAGTCTGCCAGCAGGTAGGTACCCACGTCTTCTGAGGGCAGACCAGGGGGGTTTTGTAGGGCACCGGGGGGGACACAAGTCAGCACAAAAAGTACACCCTCAGCGGCACGGGGGCGGTCGGGTGCAGAGTGCAAACAGGCGTCGGGATTGCAATGGAGTTCAATGGGAGACCCAGGGGTCTCTTCAACGAAGCAGGCAGGCAAGGGGGGGGGGCTCCTCGGGGTAGCCACCACCTGGGCGAGGGAGAGGGCCACCTGGGAGTCACTTCTGCACTGGAGGTCGGATCCTTCAGGTCCTGGGGGCTGCGGGTGCAGTGTCTTTACCAGGTGTCGGGTTCTTAGAAGCAGGCGGTCGCGGTCAGGGGGAGCCTCTGGATTCCCTCTGCAGGTGTTGCTGGGGGGCTCAAGAGGGTCAACTCTGGCTACTCACAGGGTCGCAGTCGCCGTGGAGTCCTCCCTGTAGTGTTGTTTCTCCGCAGGTCGAGCCGGGGGCGTCAGGTGCAGAGTGGAAAGTCTCATGCTTCCGGCAGGAAACGTGCAGTCCTTTAAAGTTTGTTTCTTTGTTGCAAAGTTGTTTCTTCTTTGGAGCAGAGCCGCTGTCCTCTGGAGTTCTTGGTCCTTTTAGATGCAGAGTAGTCCTCTGAGGCTTCAGAGGACGCTGGACCCTGTGGGACGCGTCGCTGGTGCAGTTTTACTTGAAGTGGGAAGACAGGCCGGTAGGGCTGGGGCCAAAGCAGTTGGTGTCTCTGTCTTCTCTGCAGGGCTTTCAGGTCAGCAGTACTTCTTCATCTTCAGGTTGCAGGAATCTATCTTACTTGGTTCTGGGGGGCCCTAAATACTCAATTTAGGGGTGTGTTTAGGTCTGGGGGGGTTAGTAGCCATTGGCTACTAGCCCTGAGGGTGGCTACACCCTCTTTGTGCCTCCTCTCTGAGTGGAGGGGACACATCCCTAATCCTATTGGGGGAATCCTCCATTTGCAAGATGGAGGATTTCTAAAAGTCAGAGTCACCTCAGCTCAGGACACCTTAGGGGTTGTCCTGACTGGCCAGTGACTCCTTCTTGTTTTTCTCATTATCTCCTCTAGCTTTGCCGCCAAAAATGGGGCTGTGGCCAGAGGGGGCGGGCATCTCCACTAGCTGGAAGGCCTTGTGCCGCTGTAACAAAGGGGGTGAGCCTTTGAGGCTCACCGCCAGGTGTTACAACTCCTGCAGGGGGAGGTGAGAAGCACCTCCACCCAGTACAGGCTTTGTTTCTAGCCACAGAGTGACAAAGGCTCTCTCCCCATGTGGCCAGCAACATGTCTGGTGTGTGGCAGGCTGGCAAAACTAGTCAGCCCACACTGGAAGTCGGGTATGTTTTCAGGGGGCAACTCTAAGATGCCCCCTGGGGTGTATTTCACAATAAAATGTACACTGGCATCAGTGTGCATTTATTGTGCTAAGAAGTTTGATACCAAACTTCCCAGTTTCAGTGTAGCCATTATGGTGCTGTGGAGTTCGTGTTTGACAGACTCCCAGACCATATACTCTTATGGCTACCCTGCACTTACAATGTCTAAGGTTTTGCTTAGACACTTTAGGGGCATAGTGCTCATGCACTTATGCCCTCACCTATGGTATAGTGCACCCTGCCTTAGGGCTGTAAGGCCTGCTAGAGGGGTGACTTATCTATGCCGTAGGCAGTGTGAGGTTGGCATGGCACCCTGAGGGGAGTGCCACGTCGACTTAGTCATTTTCTCCCCACCATCATACACAAGCTGGCAAGCAGTGTGTCTGTGCTGAGTGAGGGGTTCCCAGGGTGGCATAAGACATGCTGCAGCCCTTAGAGACCTTCCCTGGCATCAGGGCCCTTGGTACCAGGGGTACCAGTTACAAGGGACTTACCTGGGTGCCAGGGTGTGCCAATTGTGGAAACAAAGGTACAGTTTTAGGGAAGGAACACTGGTGCTGGGGCCTGGTTAGCAGGCCTCAGCACACTTTCAAATCATAACTTGGCATCAGCAAAGGCAAGAAATTAGGGGGTAACCATGCCAAGGAGGCATTTCCGTACACAACACCCCCACCCCCCAAACGAAAGAGGATGAGACTAACCTTTCCCAAGAGAGAGTCTTCATTTTCTAAGTGGAAGAACCTGGAAAGGCCATCTGCATTGGCATGGGCAGTCCCAGGTCTGTGTTCCACTATAAAGTCCATTCCCTGTAGGGAGATGCACCACTTCAACAGTTTTGGATTTTCACCTTTCATTTGCATTAGCCATCTGAGAGGTCTGTGGTCAGTTTGAACTACAAAGTGAGTACCAAAGAGGTATGGTCTCAGCTTCTTCAGGGACCAAACCACAGCAAAGGCCTCCCTCTCAATGGCACTCCAACGCTGCTCCCTGGGGAGTAACCTCCTGCTAATGAAAGCAACAGGCTGGTCAAGGCCATCATCATTTGTTTGGGACAAAACTGCCCCTATCCCATGTTCAGAGGCATCAGTCTGCACAATGAACTGCTTGGAGTAATCTGGAGCTTTTAGAACTGGTGCTGTGCCCATAGCTTGTTTCAGGGTGTCAAAGGTCTGTTGGCATTCTACAGTCCAGTTTACCTTCTTGGGCATTTTCTTGGCGGTAAGTTCTGTGAGGGGTGTCACTATTGATCCATATCCCTTCAGAAACCTCCTGTAGTACCCAGTCAAGCCAAGGAATGCCCTGACTTGAGTCTGGGTTTTTGGAGCTGCTCAGTCCAGAATAGTCTGGATCTTGGGCTGGAGTGGCTGAACTTGGCCTCCACCTACAGGGTGTCCCAAGTAAACCACAGTTCCCTGCCCTATCTGGCATTTGGATGCCTTGATAGAGAGGCCTGCTGCTTGCAGGGCCTTCAAAACCTTTTTCAGGTGGACCAGGTGATCCTGCCAGCTGGAGCTAAAGACAGCAATATCGTCAAGATAAGCTGCACTAAAGGACTCCAAGCCAGCAAGGACTTGATTCACCAACCTTTGGAAGGTGGCAGGGTCATTCTTTAGACCAAAGGGCATAACAGTGAACTGATAGTGTCCATCAGGTGTGGAGAATGCTGTCTTTTATTTTGCTCCTGGTGCCATTTTGATTTGCCAGTACCCTGCTGTCAAGTCAAGGGTACTTAAGTATTTGGCAGCACCTAGTTTATCAATCAATTCATCTGCCCTTGGAATGGGATGGGCATCTGTCTTGGTGACAGAATTAAGTCCTCTGTAGTCCATCTTTGCTGTGAGGTTTGGGGACTAAGACCACTGGGCTAGCCCAGGGGCTGTCAGAGTGCTCAATGACTCCCAATTCCAGCATCTTGTGGACTTCTACTTTGATGCTTTCCTTAACTTGGTCAGACTGTCTGAAAATTTTGTTTTTGACAGGCATGCTGTCTCCTGTGTCCACATCATGGGTACACAGGTGTGTCTGACCAGGGGTTAGGGAAAAGAGCTCAGCAAACTGTTGTACGGCCTACTTACAGTCAGATTGCTGTTGGCCAGAGAGGGTGTCTGAATAGATCACTCCATCTACTGAGCCATCTTTAGGGTCTGTGGAGAGGAGATCAGGGAGAGGTTCACTCTCAGCTTCCTGGTCCTCATCTGTTACCATCAACAGATTCACATCTGCCCTATCATGAAAGAGTTTGAGGCGGTTCACATGGATCCCCCTTTTGGGGGTCCTGCTAGTGCCTAGGTCTACCAGGTAGGTGACTTGACTCTTTCTTTCTAGCACTGGGTAAGGGCCACTCCATCCGTCCTGAAGTGCCCTGGGAGCCACAGGCTCCAGAACCCAGACTTTCTGCCCTGGCTGACACTCAACCATAGCAGCCTTTTGCTCATACCACATCTTCTGGAGTTGTTGGCTGGCCTCAAGGTTTTTACTTGCCTTTTCCATGTACTCTGCCATCCTTGAACGTAGGCCTAGTACATAGTCCACTATATCTTGTTTAGGCTCATGAAGAGGTCTCTCCCAGCCTTCTTTTACAAGAGTTAGTGGTCCCCTGACAGGATGGCAAAACAGAAGTTCAAAGGGGGAAAACCCTACTCCCTTCTGAGGCACCTCTCTGTAGGCGAAAAGCAGACATGGCAAGAGGACATCCCATCTCCTTTTGAGCTTTTCAGGGAGCCCCATGATGATGCCTTTCAACGTCTTGTTAAATCTTTCTACAAGGCCATTGGTGTGTGGATGGTATGGTGTGGTGAATTTGAAAGTCACCCCACACTCATTCCACATATGTTTCAGGTATGCTGACATGAAGTTGGTACCCCTGTCAGACACCACCTCCTTAGGAAATCCCAATCTGGTAAAGATACCAATGAGTGCTTTAGCTACTGCAGGGCAGTAGTGGACCTAAGGGGAATTGCTTCAGGGTACCTAGTGGCATGATCCACTACCACTAGGATATACTGGTTCCCTGAGGCCATGGGAGGTTCAAGTGGAACCACTATGTCCACACCCACTCTTTGAAAGGGGACCCCCACCACTGGAAGTGGAATGAGGGGGGCCTTTGGGTGTCCACCTGTCTTACCACTGGCTTGACAGGTGGCACAGGAGACACAAAACTCCTTTACTTTCTGGGACATGTTGGGCCAATATAAATGGTTAACTAACCTTTCCCAAGTCTTGGTTTGTCCCAAATGCCCAGCAAGTGGAATATCATGAGCTAAGGTTAGAATGAACTCCCTAAACTCCTGAGGCACTACCACTCTCCTAGTGGCACCAGGTTTGGGATCTCTTGACTCAGTGTAGAGGAGTCCATCTTCCCAATAGACTCTATGTATTCCAATGATCTTTCCTTTGGTCTCTTAAGCAGCTTGCTGCCTAAGGCCTTCAAGAGAGACAGGTTTCTTGCCCCTTACACAACTTTTCCCTTGTGGGTCCCCCTGGGCCTAAGAGTTCAACCTGATGGGCTCAGTTCCCTCAGAGGGCAGAACCTCTTCCTGGGAAGAGAGGTTCTCTTTCTCTTGTTGTGTGGAAGCTGGTTTCCCAGTCTTCTTTCCTTTTCTCTTGGAGGGTTGGGCCCTTTTTCCAGGCTCCAACCCCACTTTTTCACCCTGAGCCTTGCACTGTGCCCTTGTCTTGACACACACCAGTTCAGGGATACCCAGCAGGGCTGCATGGGTTTTGAGTTCTACCTCAGCCCATACTGAGGACTCCAGGTCATTTCCAAGCAAACAGTCTACAGGGATATTTGAGGAGACCACCACCTGTTTCAGGCCATTGACCGCCCCCTACTCCAAAGTTACTATAGCCATAGGATGTACTTTAGTCTGATTGTCAGCGTTGGTGACTGGATAAGTTTGTCCAGCCAGGTATTGACCAGGGGAAACCAGTTTCTCTGTCACCATGGTGACACTGGCACCTGTATCCCTCAGGCCTTCTACACTAGTCCCATTAATTAAGAGTTGCTGCCTGTATTTGTGCATATTAGGGGGCCAGGCAGCCAGTGTGGCTAAGTCCACCCCATCCTCACAGACTAATGTAGCTTCAGTGTGAACCCTGATTTGCTCTGGGCACACTGTTGGTCCCACCTGGAGACTGGCTATTCCAGTGTTAGCTGGAGTAGAGTTTGAAGTGGAACCTTTCTTGGGACAGGCCTTGTCTCCAGTTTGGTGTTCCTGCTGATTACAGCTACGACACCAGGCCTTCTTGGGATCAAAGTTTTTACCCTTGCACACAAAATTGGATTGTGAAGAGGCTTTGGACCCTCCCTCCTGAGCAGGTTTTTGGGGCCCTGTAGAAGACTCTTTACTTTTTCCCTTGGATGTCTCAACACTCTTCCCCTGGGAAGTCTTCGTGACCCCTTTCTTTTGGTCACCCCCTGTGGAAGTCTTGGTCACCCTATTCTTGACCCAATGGTCCGCCTTCTTTCCCAATTCTTGGGGAGAAATTGGTCCTAGGTCTACCAGATGCTGATGCAGTTTATCATTGAAACAATTACTTAAAAGGTGTTCTTTCACAAATAAATTGTACAGCCCATCATAATCATTTACACCACTGCCATGAATCCAACCATCCACTGTTTTGACTGAGAAGTCAACAAAATCAACCCAGGTCTGGCTTGAGGATTTTTGAGCCCCCCTGAACCTAATCCTGTACTCCTCAGTTGAGAATACAAAGCCCTCAATCAGGGTAGCCTTCATGAGGTCATAGGATTCTGCATCTTTTCCAGAGAGTGTGATGAGTCTATCCCTACACTTTCCAGTGAACATTTCCCAAAGGAGAGCACCCCAGTGAGATCTGTTTACTTTTCTGGCTGCACAAGCCCTCTCAAAAGCTGTGAACCATTTGGTGATATCATCACCTTCTTCATATTTAGTTACAATCCCTTTAGGGATTTTCAACATGTCAGGAGAATCTCTGACCCTATTTATGTTGTTGCTACCATTGATGGGACCTAAGCCCATCTCTTGTCTTTCCCTTTCTATGGCTAGGGTCTGTCTTTCCAAAGCCAATCTTTTGGCCAACCTGGCTAGCAGGAGGTCATCTTCATTGAGGCTGCCCTCAATGCTTGCAGAGCTGTTAGACTCTCCTGTGAGAGAAGCAACATCTCGGACTATCACTTCTGGAGTCAGGGTTGGAGAAACCCTGGGCTCCCTAACTAGGAGAGGGGGTGGGAAATTTCCCTCCTCATCACTAGCTTCCCCCTCTGTGAAGATATCATCAGAGGGGTTGTTTTTAGCAAACTCTGCCAAAAGCTCCTGGAGCTGTACTTTGGTAGGGTTTGAACCAGTCTTTATCTTTTTGATTTTGCAGAGAGACCTTAACTCTGACATCCTAAGATACAGGTAAAGGGTGAGGTTGAGTTCCATCACTATCTCTTCTGCAGCAGACATTATGGGGGTCATTTTAACCCTGGCGGTCGGTGACCGCCAGGGTTAAAGTGGCGTTCGTACCGCCAACAGGCTGGCGGTACGAAAACCCATATTTGGACCGCGGAGGTACCGCCGCGGTCGCACCGCCGGGGCCGGCGGTATTCCGCCATTTTAGCCCCGGTGGTGATAATCCGCCAGGGCAGTGCTGCAAGCAGCACTGCCCTGGGGATTATGACTACCCTACCGCCAGCCTGTTTCTGGTGGTTTGCACCGCCAGGAAGAGGCTGGCGGTAAGGGGACTCAAGGGGCCCCTGGGGGCCCCTGCACTGCCCAGGCACTTGGCATGGGCAGTGCAGGCGCCCCCAGGCAGAGCCCCGTCGCGCATTTCACTGCCCGATTTTCGGGCAGTGAAATGCGCGACGGGTGCTACTGCACCCGCTGCACATCAGCATTACCTCCGGCCCAATTATGAGCCGGCGGCAATGTTGATGTGACTTTTCCGCTGGGCCAGTGGATGGAAACACTGTTACCGTCCGCTGGCCCAGTGGAAAAGTCATAGTAGGGAGCCAGATATACCGCCAGCACTGGCGGTATACTGGTACCCGCAGCAGTTGTAATGAGGGCCATAATCTTCACTTCAAGCAAGAGGCACAGGATCTAAAAAGGCCTTTCCTTGGTGTCTCTGACATGGCAGCCAGTTTGTAATGACCCCCTATGTTTCTAAAAGTTGGAATACTTTTTAAGAATCTAAAACTATCTCTAGAACTTAATTCAAACTTTTACAAAACTTTTAAACTCTAAAAGAAATGCTAACATGGACTAACACAAGGCCCTAGCAGGACTTTTAAAAATGTAGAAAAATAGCTCAAATTTCAAAAATCAGTTTCTAATGACAATTTTTGGAAATTAGTCGTGTGATCAGGTATTGGCTGAGTAGTCCAGCAAATGCAAAGTCTTGTACCCCACCGCTGATCCACCAATGTAGGAAGTTGGCTCTGTATGCACTATTTCAAAGTAAGAAATAGCATGCACAGAGTCCAAGGGTTCCCCTCAGAGGTAAGATGGTGGCAAAAAGAGATAATTCTAATGCTCTATTTTGTGGTAGTGTGGTCGAGCAGTAGGCTTATCAGAGGGTAGTGTTAAGCATTTGTTGTACACACACAGGCAATAAATGAGGAACACACAGAAACCAAGACAATTCCAGGCCAATAGGTTTTTATATAGAAAAGTATATTTTCTTAGTTTATTTTAAGAACCACAGGTTCAAGATTTACAATCAATACTTCAAATGAAAGGTACTTCACTTAGGTATCATAGGAACTTTGAATCAGCTAAATAGCATGTACAGTTTTGGCAAAAATGGCAATAAGCTATTTTAAAACTAGACACTGCAAATTTCAACAGTTCCTGGGGGAGGTAAGTATTTGTTAGTTTTGCAGGTAAGTAAAACACCTACAGGGTTCAAAGTTGGGTCCAAGATAGCCCACCGTTGGGGGTTCAGGGCAACCCCAAAGTTACCACACCAGCAGCTCAGGGCCGGCCAGGTGCAGATGTCAAAGTGGTGCCCAAAACGCATAGGCTTCAATGGAGAAGTGGGTGCCCCGGTTCCAGTCTGCCAGCAGGTAGGTACCTGCGTCTTCGGAGGGCAGACCAGGGGGGGTTTTGTAGGGCACCGGGGGGGACACAAGTCAGCACAAAAAGTACACCCACAGCGGCACGGGGGCGGCCGGGTGCAGAGTGCAAATAGGCGTTGGGTTTGTAATGGAGTTCAATGGGAGACCCAAGGGTCTCTTCAACGAAGCAGACAGGCAAGGGGGGGCTCCTCGGGGTAGCCACCACCTGGGCGAGGGAGAGGGCCACCTGGGGGTCGCTTCTGCACTGGAGGTCGGATCCTTCAGGTCCTGGGGGCTGCAGGTGCAGTGTCTTTACCAGGCATCGGGTTCTTAGAAGCAGGCAGTCTCGGTCAGGGGGAGCCTCTGTATTCCCTCTGCAGGCGTCGCTGGGGGGGGGCTCAGTGGGGTCAACTCTGGCTACTCACAGGGTCGCAGTCACCGGGGAGTCCTCCCTGTAGTCTTGTTTCTCTGCAGGTCGAGCCAGGGGCATCAGGTGCAGAGTGGAAAGTCTTACGCTTCCGGCGGGAAACGTGCAGTCCTTTAAAGTTTGTTTCTTTGTTGCAAAGTTGTTTCTTCTTTGGAGCAGAGCCGCTGTCCTCAGGAGTTCTTGGTCCTTTTAGATGCAGGGTAGTCCTCTGAGGCTTCAGAGGTCGCTGGACCCTGGGGGACGCTTCGCTGGTGCAGTTTTTCTTGAAGTGGGGAGACAGGCCGGTAGGGCTGGGGCCAAAGCAGTTGGTGTCTCCGTCTTCTCTGCAGGGCTTTCAGGTCAGCAGTCCTTCTTCGTCTTCACGTTGCAGGAATCTATCTTGCTTGGTTCTTGGGGCCCCTAAATACTCAATTTAGGGGTGTGTTTAGGTTTGGGGGTTAGTAGCCAATGGCTACTAGCCCTGAGGGTGGCTACACCCTCTTTGTGCCTCCTCCTTGAGTGGAGGGGGCACATCCCTAATCCTATTGGGGGAATCCTCCATCTGCAAGATGGAGGATTTCTAAAAGTCAGAGTCACCTCAGCTCAGGACACCTTAGGGGTTGTCCTGACTGGCCAGTGACTCCTCCTTGTTTTTCTTATTATCTCCTCCGGCCTTGCCGCCAAAAGTGGGGCCGTGGCCGGAGGGGGCGGGCATCTCCACTAGCTGGAAGGCCCTGTGGCGCTGTACAGCTCCTGCAGGGGGAGGTGGGAACCACCTCCACCCAGTACAGGCTTTGTTGCTAGCCACAGAGTGACAAAGGCACTCTCCCCATGTGGCCAGCAACATGTCTAGTGTGTGGCAGGCTGGCAAAACTAGTCAGCCCACACTGGAAGTCGGTATGTTTTCAGGGGGCATCTCTAAGATGCCCTCTGGGGTGTATGTTACAATAAATTGTACACTGGCATCAGTGTGCATTTATTGTGCTGAGAAGTTTGATACCAAACTTCCCAGTTTTCAGTGTAGCCATTATGGTGCTGTGGAGTTCGTGTTTGACAGACTCCCAGACCATATACTCTTATGGCTACCCTGTACTTACAATGTCTAAGGTTTTGCTTAGACACTGTAGGGGCATAGTGCTCATGCACCTATGCCCTCACCTATGGTATAATGCAACCTGCCTTAGAGCTGTAAGGCCTGCTAGAGGGGTGACTTATCTATGCCATAGGCAGCGTGAGGTTGGCATGGCACCCTGAGGGGAGTGCCATGTCGACTTAGTCATTTTCTCCCCACCAGCACACACAAGCTGGCAAGCAGTGTGTCTGTGCTGAGTGAGGGATCCCCAGGGTGGCATAAGACATGCTGCAGCCCTTAGAGACCTTCCCTGGCATCAGGGCCCTTGGCACCAGGGGTACCAGTTACAAGGGACATACCTGGGTGCCAGGGTGTGCCAATTGTGGAAACAAAGGTACAGTTTTAGGGAAAGAACACTGGTGCTGGGGCCTGGTTCGCAGGCCTCAGTACACTTTCAAATCATAACTTGGCAACAGCAAAGGCAAAAAGTCAGGGGGTAACCATGCCAAGGAGGCATTTCCTTATAGTCCCACTGAGGCATGATAAATGAAGTGGGAGGAAATAAATGGGTGACACCTTTGAGGAATCTACTCACAATGGGAGATTTAAAAAGTGAGGGCTGATCAGGTAACCAGAGGCCAAAAGGGCAGATAAGTACGCTTTAAGAGTGCTCAAAGCAGAGCTCTGCTGGGCTAAAGAAAGAATGAACAAAAGAACCTCGGATAGAGGGGCAGAAAGGGGATCAACAGATTTGTTGGTGCACCATGTCACAAATTTATGTCAACGACAGGCGTATACAGTTTTGGTGGAGGGATGCCTGGCTGCCAAGATGACATCACAGACTTCAGGTGGAAGATCAAACGTCGTCAACTGTCGCCGCTCAATCTCCATGCATGAAGGCAGAGATTGGACAGGTTCGGGTGGAGAACCGTCCCCTGTTGCTGTGACAGAAGATCCGCCCAAAGAGGCAGTATGAGTGGAGGATCGATGGCCATACTCAATAGCTCTGGATACCAGACTCTCCGTGCCCAATCCGGAGCCACCAAGATGACTTGGGCCCAGTCGTTACTGATCTTCTTGAGAAATCTGGGCAGAAGTGGTATAGGCAGAAAGGTTAAAGGAGGCTGGAGTTCCACTCAAGACATAAAGCATCTCCGAGCGAGTGCTTTCTTGGAAATTCCAACGTGCAAAACAGCTGACATTGCGTGTTCTCTGCGGAGGCGAACAGATCTAACCATGGCTCTCCCCACTGCTGAAAGAGACCTTGCGCCACCTCCGGGTGGAGACGCCATTTGTGATCGGCTGTGCATTGACGGCTGAGTTTGTCTGCTCTGGCATTGAGAGAACCTGCCAGGGGTTGGACCACCAGGGTAATACCCTGATGTTCCAGCCATGTCCAGAGACATATGACCTCTTGACAAAGGGTACAGGACCCTACTCCGCCTTGTTTGTTGCAGTACCACATCGCGGTAGTATTGTCCGTGAACACCTGCACTAATTTCCCTTTGAGGGAGGGAAGAAATGCTTTCAACGCAAGCCTGATGACCCAAAGCTCCAGAAGACTGATATGGAGCCCAGACTCTGCCGGAGAGCAGAGGGCTCTGATCTCCACCTCTCCCATGTGGCCGCCCCAACGGAGAAGTGACACATCTGTCACTATAGATAGATCTGGGTGGGGAAGGTAGAGGGATCTGCCGTGGACCCAATGCGGATCCGTGAGCCACCATTGCAGGTCTTTCGCATTCCCCTCCGAGATCAGGACCATGTCAGGGAGATTCCCCTGATGCTGCGCCCACTGCAACTTCAAGTCTCACTGCAGAACCCGCATATGCCATCTGGCATGTGTCACAAGGAGGATGCAGGAGGCCATGAGGCCCAGCAGCCTCAAAGTCAGTCTCACCGAAACCCAAGACAGAGGCTGAAAGATCGGAATCATAGCCTGAATACCGTCGACCCGCTTTTAGGGAGGATAAGCCCAAAACTGCAATGTTTCCAGAACAGCTCCGATGAAGGGGAGCATCTGAGAGGGAGTCAGGTGTGACTTCTGCAGGTTTATAGTGAACCCAAGCATGTGTAGGAGGTTCGCCATAGTCTGCAGGTGGGAGACGACTTTCTGGGGTGAGTCTGCCTTCAACAGCCAGTCGTCGAGGTAGGGGAAGACTGAGACCCCTAACCTGTGCAGATAGCTGCAACCACCGCCATCACTTTCGCGAACACCCAAGGGGCGCTGGTAAGGCCGAAGGGGAGCACAGTAAACTGAAAGTGCTCGTGACTTACCACGAATCGTAGGTAACGTCTGTGGGCAGGCAGGATGGGGATGTGGAAATAAGCATCCTGCAAGTCTAACGCTACCATCCAGTCTTCTGGGTCTAAGGCAGACAGAACCTGTGCCAGGGTTAGCATTTTGAATTTCTCCTTCTTGAGGAAGTAGTGGAGGTCCCAAAGGTCTAGGATGGGCGGTAAGCCCTTGTCCTTTTTCGGCACCAGAAAGTAGAGGGAATAACAACCACAACCTACTTCGGCACAGGGATCTTCTCTATTGCTCCCTTGGCCAAGAGAGCTGAAACTTCCTGGTGGAGAAGTGCCAAATAATCCTCTGGGAGTTAGCTGGGTGATGGAAGCATGGCTGGTGGAGCAGTTTCGAAAGGGAGGGAATAGCCCTTTCGAACGATCTGCAAAACCCACCTGTCTGTAGTGATGAATTCCCAGTGGGGCAGGTGATGGAGAATCCTGCCGCCAAATGGATGGGAGGGAGAGGAGGGTGGGACTAGGAGGGTTTGGAGGCTGCAGCAGGGGCAGAGGTAGACTAGGCAGATCTCTGGTTCCCTCCCCCACACCCACGTGGGATTCCGCGTCCCCAGGCATGCAGCGGCTGGACAGCATGGGTGGCATGGTGGCTGGGTGGGGAATGCGACATGGAGCCCCTTCTGTGGCCACAAAAGGGGAGAAAAGTGGACTGCAGGGGGAGAGGGTCAGAGGAAAGACCAATGGACTGAGCCTTAGCGCGGGAATCCTTGAATCTCTCCACGGCTGAGTCCGCTTTGTCTCCAAAGAGACAAGAGCCATCAAAGGGCATGTACGTGAGAGACTGTTGGACATCTGCAGAAAAACCAGAAGTACGCAACCATGCGTGGCGCCGCAAGGCCACTGTCGTAGCAATCGATCTGCCCAGAGAGTCGGTCATATCCAGCCCACAACGGATTGTGAACTTCGCTGCATCTCTCCCATCGTTGACAGCTTGGGAGATGATAGCATGGGCCTCCTCCAGTATCTGGGGCAGGACTTGTGCAACCATATCCCACAGAGAGTGGGTATAGCGGCCCAAAAGGCATGCGGTGTTCACAGACCGCAGCGCGAGACTGGAGTAAGAAAACAACTTCTTCCCAAATTATTCCAGCCTTTTTGATTCCCGATCTGGGGGTGCGGAAGGGAATGCACCTGAAGAAGAGGAAGCCTGGAAGACAAGACTCTCAGGCATGGGGTGTTGGGACAGGAATTTAGGGTCGTTCGGATCGGGCCGATGGCGGCATGCGATAGTCCTATTCACAGGAGCCCCTGTGTTGGGTTTGGACCAAGTACCCAAAAGGACATTGGTGAGGCACCATACCATAAGTTGCTCCCTCCGCCATAGCCACGGTAGGAGGAGACAGCATGCCAGCGTCTGGAGAAGTATCTACTGGCGTCGCCCAATTCCTGTGCCCAGTCCAAAAATGGGTCATCCTGGTATTCATAAGGATCCATGGACCCCTCCAATCCTTCCCCAAATTTGTCCCCATAGGAAAAAGGGTCTGAATCCGACCTGGGGTGAATAGTCCCCATTGAAGAGAAAGGCGGCGTCAGTTGAAGCCGCTCCAACTCTGAGTCGTTGGGGATAAGGATCCGGTTGACGCCGATAGTGGGCACCACCGATGTCAGGAGCGTCGACAATCAACCCGACACAGGGGAAGTTCTCAATGGTGCGACCGGCACCGGTGCGGATCCGTGAGCGGATCCGGAAGCGACCTCGGTGGCTGGAGCCAAAGCCACCGGCGCGGAACCCGAAGGCCCCTCAACCGAACCCCTTGGGCCCGAATGTGCCGTATCGGGGTCAGTCCGCCCAAAGATGAGGCGCATGGCCTCAAAGAATTCCTTAAGTTCGGCGGGGTCGCTCTGGCTCCTGGAAACTGGGGGAAGCGCAGAGCGCACCCAGACGCAGGCTCCGAGGACAGAGGCATTGAGTATCGATGCTCCTCCTGCGTCACGTCAGCGAGAGCGATGGGACCTCTTCGACTTCTTCTTCTTACCTGCACCTAAACCTGACGTGTGGTGATGGCTCTGCGGTCTCAAGACCTTCCTCTTGATCGAGACAGGGACCTACGTGGAGTCGAGCGCCGGGCTGCCATGAGTTTGAGGGACCTCTCTCTCAAGTCCTTCGGGTGCATGGCCCTGGACTCGGAGCACGACTTCGGGTTGTGGTCGAGCTCAAGACACCACAAACAAACCCGATGCGGGTTCGTCACCAACATCACACAGTGACAGTCCTCACACAGCTTGAAACCGGTCTTCGGGGACATCCTCGATGCACCAAATAACTCACTAGAAAAGTTGACATGTTGAATTCGGCCAAAAAGAGACCAGGGTAGCTCTCTCCGGATCAACGCATGGTGTGGAAAGAAAAGAATTGACATCACTGCGCTAAGGTGGCGTCTATGTACTGCTCCTGACGTCATCACAGCGACTACGATGCAAACTACGCCTGTGGAGTCGAACGACGCCACCTACTGATGCACAAGGATACTGCTCAAAGAAAAATCTCCGGATCCAGTCTGACACCTGGGGGCGAATTCTAAGGTAAGGACTCTGCAAAAAGAATATGTCTCTACCAGATATTTCGTTACAGAAGGTAAGTAACTTGTACATCTAGTACAAAGAATGAATAAATATGTTTCCATGAAACCAAAACTGACCAAGCTGAATCAGATATGTGATTAATTTGTTGTTTGTTTTGTTTCTTTGTTCAGATGGTACACTGAGCACACTGTATATGTATTATGTTAAATACAATGATTTTTGCATGCAACGATTCTTTGATTAATTTCACTGATCACCTTGGACTGGTATTTTATTTTTTGTAGTGATTTGCGATTGTGCTTATATAATACACATCAGTGGTATTATAGTCGGGTATTCTTAAGGAGAATTGTTGTTTCCTTGTTAGAATTTATTACCCTGGTTCTCTTGTTACAGGGTTTCCTTGTTTCTTTATTGTTGTATAGCATTGCATTGTTTAGTATTGTACAGTACTACATTGCATAGCATAATAATGCTTGTATAGTAGAGTTGTACTGCATTGTATTGTTCCATGTGCTGCACTGTATTGTTGTGTAGAACTGCATTGCATCTCATTGTTGTCAGTGCTTAATTTGAGAGCAGGGTTTCCGGTGAGGGGCACTGGCACTTATTTTTGAGGCCGCACTTAGTTTTCTGCATCGGGCATTTACTGCGAGCAAAAGACACGCACGGGAAAGGTGAAGGAAGAGAAAAACGAAAACGCGTCAGAAAAGGAGAAAGCTGCAGGAGTAAGCTCAAGGGGCAGGGAGTGACTTGCTCGCTTATTTAAATGCTGCAGCCGCGTGTTTCAAAATAGAGCTTTGGGCATCGGCACGTTGTTATTTACAAATTAAGCACCGATTGATGTATTCTGTGGTATTGCCCAGCACTGCACTGCAACAATAAAGAAAGGCTCCATCATCAGCAGCGGCAGAGAAGGCCAGCATTATGTGGCTGCTCTGGGGAGCTACCTGCACGGGTGTCGGAGACAGAGCGGATTCTGCTGTAGGGGAGCAAGTGCTGCCTCGGCTCACTAGCCGCAAAGTTGGAGACGGGCTTTGAATTCCAATCACAACTGCGGAATATGGGAGCTCCAGACAGACACAAAATGCCTCGGGCTGATCCTAAAGCTAAATGACACTTGCGCCAAGAGTTGGGGAAGAAGGGGTGGCAATAGGATGGCTGAGGCAGATATGGATTTACAGGCGGATCGAGCTCAGCGCAGGACAACCCTTCAGATGCGTCCAAAACTGAGATTGGTAAAATTCCTTTCTGAGTTCGTGAGCAGTGTAGCGGCTACAGAATGGATCGCTTGGTCATGCTCCTTCCCAAGGTTTAGTCAGAAGTAAACAGGCATTGGGACATGACTCAACAGGCGTGGCACTCCCAATTACTAAGGGCTGTCCTGCGCGCTGATCACAAATGTGACTGACAGTAGCAACAAAGTCTCTGTGGCTGAAAGGGGGCTACCCTGTGTCTCCACTCTTTGAATTCTGTCAAGTGAGCTGATCCTAACCGTGAAAGACACTGAGAAATGACTGTACGAGGCTACCCAAAACCCAAATCATTTCATGACACATTTTATTTATTTATTTTACAAAAGGCTGCTTCAAGCTAAAACTGGTCCTAGTCCAGGACTTAAAACGGGTGTTAGGGACCTCTTTGGTCGGGTTCCAAAATCTCCTGTTTACTATACCTCTAACCAACTGCAGCTACGGGGTGAGCCTAGGCTCCACTCACTGTAGAGTTGATGGATGAGATGTTTCAGTTCAATGTGAAGTCTGTGATGCCAAGGATTATGGCCTTGCCACCATCTGTACGTGAAAGGTTTTAACAGCAATTCTAAAATGTGTTCCTTAAGGGCGAGTGTGGTCTCCAGGGTGAATCTAATTGACTTAGCATTGGGTGATGTTTGGGGTTCTTAACTGTCAAGGTTCTTGACATAGAGACAGGTTTGCACTAGTGATTGATTGCTGTTCTTAGCAAACAACAGTAATACTCTCTTGTTGGGGTTGAGCTTCATTACCCAGGTCTTAATGTGCTGGAGGCAGAATCCAAGGCCCTGGATTCCTGGAACAGAGGAGACTTTCACGAAGATGTGCGGATCATCAGCATATTGATGCATTATAATGCTGTTATTATATAGGGTTCTATGTTTATATGGTTTCAGAATAATTTATGCCCCCACACACCAATTATTCATGTGTTACATGCATAAGATGGTTTCACAAGAAAAACCTATGCACGTTAACTCATAATAAAAAGCTCACGTTAGTGCACAGGCCCAGGAAATTCATGAAAATCCATAAATTAAATGTAGGCCAATAATACAAAAGTACTCAAATCCATGCTTAATGAAAGTTTAATAGGCCTTAACTGTAATGTGATGTTACAGAATTTGCAGTGCAATATTACTGGAATAGTGAAATTCTGTTTTATGCGAAGAAATGTGCATTTAGCCTATTACCACAAACTTCTCCTGTAACCACACCACATTACATAAGGATGTTTGTGTGTAACCTGCAGGTCACAGGTTTAAATCTCGACAGAGTCCTGCATTTTTCCACGAAATGGGCACCATTGAATTGGGCAGAAACTTCACTGATAATCAGGCAATTAAAGGCCATTCTGTGGCCGTGGCTGCTCCACAATGGTGGAGGAGCGTCACACTACTGGCTCAGAGCCAGCAGCAGAAAAATAAAATAATATATTGTTGCGTGTGCAGGGAGGGGTGGGACTGGGCCATGGGAGGGGGGAGGACAAGTGGAGTGAGTGCACTTAAGTGCGCATGTCAGTTTGGCCAGCCTAAGACGTCCGGGCAAGCAGACATTCGCTCTTAGGTTTCACCAGCCCAGCTGTATTTGACAAGCGGGCTGGAGAAACAGCACAGACTCCCTCTGCCTGAGCGAATGGTAAACCAACCTGCTCAGGCCAATCCCTGCGCTGCTCTCATGCTTGGTAAGCGTGGCGATTGCACAGGGAGTCTCTGAAGCCGCTGGGACCAGAAAGAGGAGTGCGAGGCAGCTGGCAGCACCAGATAAGTTTTAATTTTTTTATCACTAACCCCCACCCCTGCGCGCTCCCCCCACCCGTCCCACTACTTTTCAATTGCATCAGCTGCCACTGCAATTCTGCTTTTGGTGTAGCAGTTGAAACAGTCAATATTTCTCCTGCCATGAAGTTTGTGCTGCTGCAGCATAATAGAAGTTATTATCCGAGGTCATGAATTCATGCAGGTGGATCTGTAAGAAGAATTTTTATTCATAAACATATCTGACATTCCTTTGCTTTTATGCAGTTGTAGCATTGTGCAACCCCTTCTAAGCACACAGTGGGAAGACCTGAGATGCACAGACAATTGGGTAAACCGTCTCTGGTGATTTGAAATGGACTCCGCCGGCAGATCATTTTATGGCTAAGATAAGAAGTTGAAAGAGTAAAATGAAAGGCTGAAAAGGCTTACCACTTCATTCGGGCTTACTAATTGTGTGGAACATTGTACTTTATGAGTCACGCCAACAACAATGAATCATTTCACTGCCCTCCCATTTCAAACAAATTTAAATGGGATGTGGTAAAGGGACTTCCCATGGAACAGAATTAGATTCACCTACATTCCTCCAGTAGGTCAAGGCAGCGGTGATGCAATTTTTGTACTAAGAACGGGCAGGGACACTGGGTTCTAAGGTGTATTTGAGGAAGCCCACAGAAAGAATTCATTCAGAATGAGAAAGCACCAGAAAATGGTAAAAGTTCACACAAAAGATGTGAAAACTAAAACAGATGAGTTGCCAAGTAGCTCAATGATTACGCCCTATAATTCAAAAATCTTTCTGCCAATTGATCACTGATCATATTTGGTCAAGGACAGCAGTGATTGGAAGTTTTTGAGTAAAAGTGCTGAGTCTGAAGACAGGGTCTTCACACAGAGGAGAACACTGGTTGGCAATAGTACGTCCTTTATTGTGGTTAAGCCCTAGTTACAGCCTCAGCAACATAGTTCCTGTCAGGTGTCCAGTCAGTAATTCCGTCGTCAACAGACATTGCCAGACATTTCACCAGATTCCCCAAGTGGGTGTAGAATGACAGGAGTAGACACCTTGGGCCCGATTCACTATGGTTTATATACATGTGTATATTTACTATGACACCTACGCGTAACTGTCCACATTTATGCCATTCACTGTTTCTGAGTGGAGATTTACTCCTAGGTGTAAACTTATATGTCTTCATCACCTAGAGTGGGGGGATGGAGCCTCCTACAATGAAAAGTTTCTACAACTAAATTTATGATTTTTTTTTTTTACAGTTGGCGGGGAAGACCACCACTGAGGTGACGACCTCTGGCATGGAGATGGGGATCTTTCTCTGGGAAAATATAGGTAAATTTAATACATTTATATATGTATATATACATCTAGATGTAAACTATTTGTAAATATTTATTAATCCGTGAAAAAATAAAATAACATTTTATGGCATATCAACTCTTAAATTAAAGGTATAATAAAAATATATTAAATACAATTTCTTTATTAACTCATAAACATTAAATGTTAAATGATAATTAAAACTTTCTCACCCTCACTAATATTTTAACTGGGTTAAAAGCTATAGAATGCATGATGGAACAACGCATGCCCCAACCATGCATGCCTGAACAACGTGGTCAGAACAATGACTGCGTTGTTTCCATGAATGCCTTTACAATTATTTTTCGTTATAAAGGCATGCCTAGTAAAGGCATGTGTGGAACGGCATGCGTGGTTTTCACATGCCACCCCCACACCTGCCCTAAAAATACAACTACCCCGACCCTCCACCCACACTAAAAATAAAACTACCCGACCCACCCACCGCCCCAAGAACTGACCCCCACACCAAAAACAAAACTACCCCATCCCTAAAAACAAAATTACCCCAAACTCCCACCCCCACCCTAAAAATAAAACTACCACGACCCCCCACCCGCCTTAAAAATAAAACTACCCTGACCCCAACCCACAAAATACAACTACCCGAACTCCCCACCCTCCCCTAAAAAGTACCTCAATACCCCCACCCTGAGCCCTAAAACCAACCCTGACCCCCCACCCGCCCTAAAAACTGACCACCACCCCAAAAATAAAAACTACCCCACCCCTAAAACAAAATTACCCCGACCCCCACCTCACCCTAAAAATAAAACTACCCCAACCCCCCCAACCACCCCTAAACACTACCCCGATACCCCCACCCACCCTGAGCCCTAAAACGTACCCCAAACCCCCACCCGCCCTTAAAACAACCGACCCCACCCCCAAAAATAAAACTACCCCACCCCTAAAAAAATTACTCCGACCCCCACCCCCACAAACCCAACTACCCCGACCCCCTACCCCAAAAAAAACAAACTACCCTGATCTCCCACCCCCAAAAACCAAACTACCCCGACCCCACACCCCCAAAAACACTTACTACCCCGACCTCCCACCCCAAAAGAGAAACTACCCCGATCAACCCACCCCCAAAAACCTAACTACCCCAATCCCCCGCACCCAAAAGCCAAACTGCACCACCCCCAAAAACCAAACTGCCCTGACCCCCACCCCCAAAAAACAAACTAGCCCCATCCCCACACTGTCAAAAACTAAACTACCATGATCCCCCACCCCAAAAATAAAACTACCCGACCTCCACCCCCAAAACAAAACTACCTGACCCCCACCCCTAGAAACAGAACTGCCCCGATCCCCCGCCCCTAAAAACAAGAACTGCCCGACCCTCACCCCACCCCTAAAAAAAAAAACTACCCGACCTCCCCTCACCCAAGCCCTTCATCCACCACCACCCCTAAAAACTACCACCAACCCTGTCCCAGCCCCACTTACCTGACCGCGTCCTCTCACAGTGGTGACTCCCTTTTTCTCTGCCTTAACCACTCATGTGCATTGTGCAGCACATGCATGGTTAAGGCAGAGAAAAAGGGAGTTATTGTTAACGCAAGCGTGGTTCTGCTTGCGTTAACAACGTAGGTCGTTGTTTCGGAGTCGTAGGTTCAGATGTTCCCCAAAGCTATATATTTGATTAATTTAAAAAGTATTTTTTTAACAAAGTTTAAATGTTTAATGTAATTGTTTTAAAATGCAGTTGATTATTACATTTAAAAAGAAAAAATAGATCTTTACCAAGAAAGGGTGCTTTTTGTAATTTGGTGTAAATCTGTTCAGCTGTTTTAGAGAAATTTAAGGTTAAAAAAATAACGATATCTGGCACGGCAGGACTCCTCCTGTAAAAATGTCACAATAAGGCATTCTGTATGGCTGCACCCCCGGGACTGAGTCCGGTCCCGCGGACCGAGAGCTGTGATTGGCTGGTCGAAGCCTGCAGAGAAATGTTGCAGCCGCAAAGACTCAGGGACTCGGTACCTGAGTCCTAAAAATGAATGTAAAAAGGAAGATGGCAAGGCAGAGATACCCTGACTCGTAGTCCTCTTGCGGGTGGTCCCAGAGAGACCATCCCTTGCAACACAATTATAAAACCATTCTTTTTGGGTTGTTACAGGCCTATGAAACTCCAGGGGGAGCCTGTGCGGCCTCCTGTGCACTGCAGTTGGAGTCCCAGAGGACCGCCCAAAAAAAGGCTAACATGGGGCATTGTACACCTGTGGGTGGTTAGTCATCCATGGAGAGTTCGCCTCAAGGCATGACTACAGGCCTGGCCCTGCGGCCTATCGCCTGCCACACAAGGCAGAAGGCAGTGCGTGTGGCCACAGAGAAATCGGAATAAGATCTCCCTTTTCTTTAAAAACAGACATAGAAATTCAAAGTAAAAATATAAAGATTAAAGTGGAGTGTAACCTATGTAAGTTAGTGAGATTTTAACTTACTTTAAAAACCATAGAAATTCACTGGGAAAAAAAGGTTTAAGTAGAGTTATAGATGGGTCTTCTAATAATAAAATCTCTACAGTTTTAAAACAAAAATAACACTGAAATCCACCTGTTATACATAACTAACCTAAGTGTAACTTGCACCGCTATGATGCACTGCTTATGACTTCGCTTTTTACTTCGCCTGATGGCATAGGTCAATTGCGTGTACCTGGTGAATTTCAGTGTTTTCTTGGTTTTAAAACTGTATTTTTTTCAATGTGTGACGACCTATGTATATTGCCACTTTTACTGTTGTGTTTTTCAGCGATTTTAGTGTTTTTCAGTGAATTTTAAATGTTGACTAATTGTATAAATTTAACACTAGTTCCTATGGGGTGTTATTTTAATTAACTGCCTCTATTGATTTCTACAGCAATGTATTGCAGTACCAGTCGTTGGCTATGTGGAGGGCGTGATTTACTCCAAGCCTGGGGTGGAGTGTAGTTACAACTCTTATTTTCGACACCTCTAGCGCGGGAAACATCCTTTTTTACGACTTTTTTTTTACAAAGGTCGTGGTTAACGAAAGCGCAACAACGCTTTTTTTAACCACGACTTAGTTTTTTTGTGCCTTAACTACGTATGTTCTGAACAACGAACATGCGTGGTTAAGGTACAAAGAAGGGACTTGGCGAAGGTAAGTGGTGGGTTTAGGTTTTGGGGAGGGGGTGGGGGGTCAGGGGGTTTTAGGTTTTGGGGTGGGGTTGGGGGGGTGGGGCATTTTTGGTTTTGGGGAGTGGGTGGGGGGTCAGGGGGTTTTAGGTTTTGGGGTGGGGTTGGGGGGGCGTTTTTGGTTTTGGGGAGTGGGTGGGGGGTCAGGGGGTTTTAGGTTTTAGGGTGGGGTTGGGGGTGGGGCGTTTTTGGTTTTGGGGAGTGGGTGGGGGGTCAGGGGGTTTTAGGTTTTGGGGTGGGGCGTTTTTGGTTTTGGGGAGTGGGTGGGGGGTCAGGGGGTTTTAGGTTTTAGGGTGTGGTCGGGGGGTGGGGCGTTTTTGGTTTTGGGGAGTGGGTGGGGGGTCACGGGGTTTTCGGTTTTGAAGTGGGTTTGGGGGGGTGGGGCGTTTTTGGTTTTGGGGAGTGGGTGGGGGGTCAGGGGGTTTTAGGTTTTGGGGTGGGGTTGGGGGGGTGGGGTGAGGGATGTAGGGTGAATGGTGCCTATTGCTAATGATTTTATCAGGAATGCCTTTACAACGAAATATCGTTGTTAAGGCATTCGTGGTAAAATCATTAGTAGTAGCAACGAGGTCGGTGTTCCGACCTCGTTGTTAAGGCAGTAGTTGTTTTTGCAGTCGTTGTTTCGTCTTATATTCCTCTAGCGCTCTAGTAACTTTTGAAGTGTAATTTGTGACTTGTAATTGTCGTACTCTTTAGTGGGTGTCTGTTTTGCATGAGTATGTCGCTCTCAAGGTCCTCCTTAAATTTCCATAAACTGCTCCCATTTAGTAGTAAGTATTCTTCATACTCCAGTCATTCTGTCTCGTCTCTCCAACATCTACTACCAACATTTATACCTACATATGCAGAGATCTCTGCACATTTGGTAGAGACCTCAGCACAGCAAAGATAGCATGGCTGAAAGTTAGAAACAAAAGCGCTATCATGCGCCAGCTTTTTTTTCAAACTTTCAGCCATGCAGAACAACAGCTGTGCTGCTGTACACCATGGCTAAAAGACACAGGTAAGGCCAAACAGCTCTCTCATTGGCCAGACACATTGGCTTTCCCAGTGTTTGTTATAGTTGATTTCCCCGATAACCATAAACATTGCCAGCAGCAAGCACAAATGCACAAGGTTCCCCATATCTTGCAAAGAACTAGTAAGCTTGCCTTTAAAGATTCCAAACTGTCCCGATTTGCAAACGTGGCCACCCTTTTATCCAATTTGCCAATGGGACTATTTTTATTTTGGTGCCCGGGTCTGCTTTCTGTACCAGTTCGACCTTGTTGATCATATGTCACTGCCACTCAGCTTTACCAAAGTACCTTCCTGTCACTTTTCTCTAGTGCCATAATTCCCGTCTATGTTGGACTCAAAGTCCTTTGAGTATTATACTGCCTGCTTCTGGGTGATGAGCACTTCTGTCTCACTGCCATTTTTTAAGTTGTTTTGCACGTTTGGTTAGACTTTGCTTCATCCAAGGTCTTTGACTCCAGGGACAGGGATCCCTGGTTCACGGACCTGGCAGACGTGCAACACTTAAGTGGAAGAACAAACACAGTAGCCTTCACGGCGAAGTGTGCTGCCACAGCATTTACACAGAGGGCAGTGACATTCAAACCCTTAGGATGGGCAGCAGAAAAGTTGTTGAAAACACTCTATGAATTAAATGCAAATGCCCAGCTTTTCATACAGTGCTCCTATTAGGTTAGCCTGTTCTATTACCTCCCAAATCTAGTAGAGAATTAAAATGAGGTGATGACACTTAGGTAAAATGGCCTCCAATAGCTAAGAAAACAAATGTGAAAAGTGGGGAAGAACAGAATAATTGCAGGTTATTTACCAGCTCAAATTTAGATTTGAAAATGTCTAAAATTAAAACTTTCGAGTGAATAATGGTGCAAAAACGTCACGGAGATGCCACAGGACCGTGGATATAAACAATGTACTAATAATAAAATAACATGGCAAAATGATTAGCAGTTTTCATTGGTTGTCTCTTGTTTTTTGGGCCAAAAAAACGAACTCTCCAGTTTGTCCTCCCCACCCTTACCTCCAAGCTAAACTAATTTAGTGCCAGTCCAGCGCATTACAGTCCAGAAAACGCACTATTTTTTTTTCTGTAAAATAATAAACTTCACTAAGTTCCCACCAGCTTTTGACCCAGTTCCCTGTCTTTGCCACGCGGAAATGTATTTACTCTAGCTCTTAACAAAAAGTAAACTGCCAACCACTTCCAACGTGGGAAGGGGTTGGAAACTCGCTTGTGACTTTGTGGGTTTGCGCAAATTTACAGGACATTCCCGAACTGGAACGTCCATTGATTTCTCAGTATTCTGGAGATTACACTGTTTGAAATGTGAATAGTTATGGATCTACACAGATAGTTTAAATGCGAGCATAGTGAGGCTCTATATATAGATGTTTCGAAGACTGGTGTGAGCCATTTTCTGCAGAACTCCATAAGTAACCTCCCTTTGGGTGGAACATTTTCTCATGCAACAAACAGGAAATCTGTTTCCTAGAAAGGAAGCAAATCATTTAGAAGCTGCAACCAACAAGCCCTGCCGACTATCAGTCCGAGATATTCGCAAAACGATCTGCCTGTGTAAGTTATACTAAAGGAATAAAGAGGCATTTTTAACAAGCGCAAAATGAGTGTTGCTGGCCTCAAAATTTCGTTTTGCATTTTTAAAAGGATTTACTCATACGAATATTTACGTTTGAGTACATCCACAAGTAGTGGCATGGTTGAGAAGGGAGTGGCGAATGCAAGGTGGAATGTCATCTGCATTCGTGAAAGGCACAACTGTAGATGTGCTTTGTAAATAAAAAGTCGCTTCCGACTACAGATTAAAGATTTGGTGTCACATGGACCTTTCCAGTGGGATCCGGGCACAATGCGTGGCCCAACATTTGAAACTGGTGGTAAGTGGGAGATGTCTAAAAAAATCTAAGTATTCGGTTTCCCTATTCACTTGCTTTAAAATGGATATATTATGAGGATGAGAGTGAAAATAAGGGTTTTTGTCTGTTCCTATCTTCAAAAATGTCCTTCCCCTAAACCAAGTCTTAACCAGAGTTCACCAGGCAATTTAGTTGTCCACAGATCAGCCTAGTGCTCAGGAGTAAATATGGACACAGTTGGTGTAGAGCCGTAATAGCCTCTCTTATATTTTCTAGTAAAGAAGGAATGCTGTAATTCAGATGTTGGAAAACGTTATTGTGCTTCAAGCACACACTGTTACATTTACAGTATTTTCTGTTCATATGTGCACAGTCGAGTTAGAAGAATTTCTTCGACCTATACTACTTACAAACATTTTTACATGCCCATTTTCAGACTGTTGTCCTTTAAAGCTAGCCCTCTTTGTTTCAACATAGAGCTCACGATCTGGATTCGTTTCATTACTATCTTGGCGAAGGTGCAGGATTTACAGTGTCTCTCTTCACCCCAGTGAACTAAGTGAAATTGAAGTATCTCGCCTAAACATACCTATAACTGTGTATATTCATCTACCTACTTCCTTCTGCTGCAAAGATTTGTTAATTTTGTGCTAGCCAAGCACCAACTTGTTCTTTAGTCAATCTATGATTGACCACTCAGCATGAGCAACACAGCTGCTCAAAACAGAAGTCCGTATCCTTTCCATGGGCATATATGCAGGATTTACCACTCATCCATCCACTACTATTCTCCTTTGTTTCCTGATGGCCATGTCATAAGTTGTCAATCAGTTAGTTCCTTCTGGTAAAGACATACAACTAGCATTTGCATTGTCTCTATTCGCTGGGTGTGTGCCTGCGTTTGTGTATCTTGGGAGGGGGCGTCACAGACACAATGGGAGAGGACACAGGGGACGTGTGAATGGTAGTGGGGGTGGTGACTGCACGTGAGCGGGGTGTGAGGGTGGGTGTGCTGGAGAGGGACGTATTGGCTGTAGAGGTAGTGCATGCAGGTGTGAGTGTAGATGAGACTGGGCGGGAGGAGGGAGATGAGGAGGGGGACACAGTGGAGGCAGTGGATGTTGGTGTGTCTGCATGTGTGTGATGCTTGCGTAAGTGCCTGTGGGATGTGTGGTGCTTATGTTTGCCTGAGCTTCCCTTGGGTGTTGAGGTGTGTGCATGTTGGTCTGTAGGTGTGCTTGGGATTGGCTGAGGTACAGGGGATTGGGTCAGGGTGGAGGAAGTTGGAGGGAGGAGGCTAGAGACGGGGACAATTGCTGCCATCAGTGCTGAGGCCAGAGTCTGAAAAGCTTGCTGAAGGGCCGCCTGACCAGAATGAATGCCCTCCAGGAATGCATTGGTTTGTTGCAACTGCCTCTCTACACCCTGGATGGCATTCAAAATGGTAGACTGCCCAACAGTGAGGGACCTGAGGAGGTCAATGGCCTCCTCACTGAGGGCAGCAGGGGTGACTGGGGCAGGGCCTGAGGTCCCTGGGGCGAAGGTGATGCCCACCCTCCTGGGTGAGCGGGCACGGGGCAAAGGCTGAGGGGCTGCTGGAAGGGCGGTGCTGGTAGGGGGGGTGGCGGCTGTACCTGTAGATGCGGGGGCACAGATGTTGCCGCCACCACAAGGGAGCTCCCATCAGAGGACGAGTCCGTGTCACTGGTGTCAGCTCCTGTCCCCGCTGTGGAGCTCCCCTCGCCCTCCGTCCCACTGGTGAATTCAGACTCTGTAGTGTCGCCCTCCAGGGCCATGTGGGATGCAGCTCCCTCGTGCTCCGGTGCCACTGCTCCTCCATCTGATGATGCTAATGCACACAAATAGGGAGACCACAAAAAGGGGGGGGGGGAAGACAGAAGAAACACTTGTTGAGTGCATGCATTACCGCTAACGTTGGTGGACACGACAGACACAGAAGTCCCCTGCACTACGCCGCACTCTTGGGCTCCACTGTTCAATTCTGGGAAATGGCCTACAAGGCTATGGACGACATCTGCACACATAGATGACACAGGGGCATGATTAGGTGTACTTGGCACTCTACAGAGGTGGGCTGGGGTGCCACATGGCCTGCCTTACGGAGGGGCCTTGCCTACGGAACTCGCCCTGGCCTAGGGAAACCCACAGCCCACCTCCCCCACCCAGACACCTCCAATGCGCGCAAAGTCAGCAGAATGAGAGTGTACTCACCCCCTTGTGGCTGCTGTGATGCCCTCAAACGCCCATCCAACTCTGGGTAGGCCACCACCAGGATCCTGAACATCTGGGGGGTCATGATGCGACGGGCACCCCTCCCACGTTGGGAGGCCATCCCCAGCTGAGCCTCCGCCGTCTTCCTGCTCCAGCGGCGAATGTCCTCCCATCTTTTCCGGCAGTGGGTGCTCCGTCTGTGGTAGACCCCCAGGGTCCGGACGTCCTTGGCGATGGCACGCCAAATATCTTTTTTCTGGTGGGCGCTGACCTACATGAAATGTACAGGGGAAAAAGAGAAGTTATTACCAACTGCACCGTCAAAGTGATTGTCCCCCATCCCTACCCTTGCCATGTGGCACATGTATTCACTGTCTTTCATGCACGCAGCACTCTCCCCCTTTCCTTCTTACATCCAGCCCTCTCCACACAGGCATAGCCCATACAACATGCTCCCTGTGTACTTACCTGTTTGTCTGGAGGACCGTAGAGTAGCGTGTACTAGGGGAGGACCCCATCCACAAGCTTCTACAACTCCTCCGATGTGAAGGCAGGGGACCTTTCCCCAGACACTCGAGCCATTGTCTCTTCCAGACCGAGGTCACAGCAGCACTTGCAGTGTAGGTCCTCTCCTGTCGAAGATCAGGTATCAAGTGATTGAACAGATAGAAAATGGGGGTCACGTCAGCGGCGGTGCGTACCGTCACCGCCGGCGTACATCGTCATTGGCTCCTGGGACCCATAGGGTCCAATGTTAACCAGTGCAGCATTGCGCTGCGGTCTTTGACCGCCTACCGCAACGGTGTACAACGCCAGCGCAGTTACCTCACGTCCCATTGCCCCACTTTACAGGTCAGGCAGCCGCCATTTCAGGGGCCCACATGGCTTCATTTCCAACTGCGTCACACATACCTAGGCCTAGACTCAACACACATACAGGCCACATTTTGTGTATGTTTGGTGTTCTGGGTAAATTGTGGGTACGTACCTCTGAGTTGTTTGACTCTGTGCTCGCTGTTGTCCTTCATAGGCACCATCCGCTGGGGCATGTGAGGAGATGGCGGCATCCTCCGGTGTACCGACCGTTGGTGGACCTGTCGACAATGGAGGAACGACATTTGATTATCACATACAGGCTTGACCGTGCCACAATCCAGGAACTGTGTACCAAGTTGGAGCCAGACCTGATGTCAGCAATCCGCCATCCCACAGGAATCCCCCCTCAAGTGCATGTGCTGTCAGTGCTCCATTTCCTTGCAAGTGGGTCTTTTCAAACAAAAGTGGCCATAGCATCAGGGATGTCCCAGCCTATGTTTTCCAACGTATTGTCCAGAGTGTTGTCTGCCCTTCTGAAACACATGCGGAGCTACATCGTTTTCCCTCAGGTGGAGGATTTGCCTACAGTGAAAGGTGATTTCTATGCCCTGGGACACATCCCCAACATCATAGGTGCCATTGATGGGACCCATGTGGCTTTGGTCCCCCACCACAGGAGTGAACAGGTGTACAGAAACCGGAAGAGCTATCATTCTATGACTGTACAGATGGTATGTTTGGCAGACCAGTACATCTCCCATGTGAATGCCAAGTTCCCTGGCTCAGTGCATGACGCCTACATCCTGCGGAATAGCAGCATCCCTTAAGTGATGGGTCAACTCCAGAGGCACCGTGTGTGGCTATTAGGTGAGCACCTGGAGGCAAGTCAGTGGGAATGGTTGTCTGGGTCGGGGGATATCCCTTCAGGTTAGTGCGTGTCTAACAGTTGTCCCTCACCATTTGCAGGTGACTCTGGTTACCCCAACCTGTCATGGCTACTGGCCCCAGTGAGGAATCCCAGGACAAGGGCAGAGGAACGCTACAATGAGGACCATGGGTGAACTAGGAGGTTGATCGAGCAGACCTTCGGCCTCCTGAAGGCCAGGTTCAGGTGCCTCCATATGACAGGTGGATCCCTATTCTACTCACCAAAGAAGGTGTGCCAGATCATCGTGGCCTGCTGTATGCTTCATAACTTGGCTTTGCGACAACAGGTGCCTTTTCTGCAGGAGGATGGTCCAGATGGCAGTGTTGTTGCAGCTGTGGAGCCTGTAGACAGTGAAGAGGAGGAAGCAGAGGAAGAAGACATGAACAACAGGGACTCAGTGATCCAGCAATATTTCCAGTGAGACACAGGTAAGAGTACAGACCTGCCCACTACATGTACTTTAACACTACTACCTCTCTACTGTGTGTTGTTTTCACCCAGTGTTTGGTCAATGAGTTGTCACTTTCCCTTACGATTTCACAGATGTGGGTCCCACTGTGTGACATCTGCTCAGAGTCCTCATGGACTAGAGCTGTGTGACATAGGTATGTTGACATTACAATTGAAAGAGCTTTTTGTCACTGTAATTGCTAATACACTATTTCGAAATCAAAGACAGACTCCTGATTGTTTTGTGCTTTAAGTGTGTTTATTTAAGTGCTCAATATTGGAGGGGGTAGTGAAATGGTGAGGGGTGATGGCGGAGGAATGTCCATGGCAGAGCCCAGTCTATTAGTCTCACAGGTGCATTGCCCAAATGGGCATAGGAAGTGGAGCTGGGGCAGTTAAAGTATGGACAGGGTGACAAAGTGGGACAGTAGGATGACAATCAGGGTGGTCTGATTTCTTGGTGGGGGTCTTGGCATTGTGCTCTGTCTTCGTCCTGGATTTCAGAGACCGTTTGCGGGGTGGTTCTCCCTCTGCAGGGGGTGGGGTGCTGGTGTGGTGTTCCTGTGGCAGGGCGTCCTGTCCACTAGCGCCGGCGGAGGTGGTGGGCAGTTCATCGTCCATGCTAGTGTCAGGGGCCCCTTGTAGTGCCACAGTGTCCCTCCTGGTGTTGAGTAGTTCTTTCAGCACCCCTACGATGGTGCCCAGGGTGGAGCTGATGGTTCTGAGTTCCTCCCTGAAACCCATATACTGTTCTTCCTGCAGCCACTGGGTCTCCTGAAACTTGCCCATACCGTTGCCATCGTCTCCTGGGAGTTGTGGTATGCTCCAATGATGGAGGAGAGGTCCTCGTGGAGAGTGGGTTCCCTTGGTCTGTCCACCCCCTGTCGCACAGCAGCCCTCCCAGTTCTCCTGTGTTCCTGGGCCTCCGTCCCCTGGACCGTGTGCCCACTACCACTGCCCCCAGGTCCCTGTTGTTGTTGGGGTGGTGGGTTATCCTGGGTTCCCTGTAGTGGTGGACACACTGCTGATTGACGTGTCCTGGGGACGGAGATATGGGCCCGCTAGGTGGGTGCTGTGCTGGTGTTTCCAGAGGGGGGTGACCTGTGACTGGGTGAGTGGAACCGACTGTCCAGAGGTCCCCGATGGGCCGGACTGGTCGTCTAGATCCAGTTGCTCAGAACTGCTGTCATCACTGTGGGCCTCTTCTGTTGGTGGTGTGGACATGTGTGGACCCCCCTGTCAGGGACGTTGGGTAGGGGTCCTGCAGGGGTATAAAAGGATGGTTATTAGATCTGTGTGTGTCATGGTGTGCAATGGGTGGGTGACCGTGCACCCCAGTGCTTGCATTCCTGTGTGGGACCTTGTGTGAGACGGTTTAGAGGGGTGTATGGGTATGTGCAGTGGGCATGCTTTAGTGATGGGTGTCCATGCTTTGTTGTTGCATGCAGGGCGTGGTGTTGGGATGGGTGGTTTGTGATGTTGGGAACATATGTGAGGAGTTGGGGTGCTGGGGGTTGAGGGTGGGGGTATGTGATGGTATGCAGGTTTGGTGGGGGATGTTATAATTAAGATTTGTCTTACCAGAGTCCATTCCTCCAGCTACTCCTGCGAGGCCCTCAGGATGCAGAATCGCCAAGACCTGCTCCTTCCATGTTGTTAGTTGTGGGGGAGGAGGTGGGGGTCCGCCGCCAGTCCTCTGAACCGCCAGGTGGTGTCTTGAGACCACGGAACGCACCTTCCCCCGTAGGTCGTTCCACCTCTTCCTGATGTCCTCCCGATTTCTTGGGTGCTGTCCCACTGCGTTGACCCTGTCCACTATTCGTCGCCATAGCTCCATCTTCCTAGGTATGGAGGTGTGCTGCACCTGTGCTCCGAATAGCTGTGGCTCTACCCGGACGATTTCCTCCACCATGACCCTGAGCTCCTCCTCCTAGAACCTGGGGTGTCTTTGCTGTGCCATGGGGTGGTTTAGGTGATGTGTGGGGTGGAGTGTGTGGTGATAAGTGTGCTGATATGTAGTGGTGTGTTGTGTGAGGTGCGAGGACGTTCTGTGGGTGATGGTGTTGTGTGCCTGTGGATGCTGTTGTTCTTGCTGGTGCTGTCTCTCTGGCCTTCTTTCGGAATTTTTTGTCCTGGAGGTTTGTGGGTGATGTGGGTGTGTGTTTTATATTGTAATGGATGTGTGGGAGTGGTGTGTGTATGTGTATCAGGTGTGTGTATTTGGAATTGTCCAATGTGGCTGTGTTTTGTAAATGTGTGTGTATTTTGAGCGCGGCGGTGTGTACCGCCAATGGAATACTGAGGTTGAAAGACCGCCGCGTGGATTCGTGTGTCGTGATAGTGTGGGCGTATTTCTGTTGGCGTGACGGTGGAGGTTTTGTTTTCGCCAGTTTATCACTGACCTTTGGTGTGGCGGACTTGTGTGGGTGTCTGAATTTTGGCGGATTCCGACTTGTGGGTCATAATAGCTATGGCGGAATTCCACGGCCGCAGTGGTGTGTTGGCGGTCTTCTGCACGGCGGTAAGCGGCTTTTACTGCCAATGTTGTAATGACATCCTATCTGTTGTACTGTCCGACACCTTCTTGATTTAATACTAGTTAAATGCTTTCCTAGACATCATTATTCTTGTAGCTTGATGCCCACCCCTCATCAGAGTAACAGCTACTCATGGCAGCAAGGAATATTCTATCCTGGGACATGGAAACTCATGGCCTCTTATTTTCCTGAGAGCCAAGCAGCAATTTACCACACAATCAATGCTTTCTCATTTTCAAAGAAGATAAGCAGCAGCATCATCCTAACAACTACATCTGTAGCCTCCTGATTTCCGGCTATCAAAGTACTACTTGACACATACTAGTCAGTGACGCAGCATCTGCACGGAAGACACATGTCAGCAATACTCCCATGTGATGTAGTTCTCAGCCGAGAATCCAGCATGGCCGCCCCTGCCCGGAAGTACCACATAGCTACCAGAACCAGACCTAGGCGAGGGCTCCCATCTCATCATGGGGTGGGCCCACGGAAACATAAGAAGATTGTAGAAACATGGTCGACAGCGGTCCTTTGCTCGCATGCACAAGTGTCACAAGTTGTACCCAAACAACAGACTACACACAAGCCAGGCTCAAAGCCCAAACGATCCTATCAAAATGGTGGGCCTGTTCATTTCTAGCCCTAAACCATCCACAAGTACTCCTGCACTCCTCTCCTAACTACCTGCCTGCGCCAAAAACAATCACCTCTCATTGAATTGTGTGGGATCCCACTCAAGCACTTGTCTGCTGAAGAGTGAGCCATACCATAGGAAACCCGCCTTAATGACATTCTGGGAGCTCCTAGTGTAATTAAGGATTAAAGTTAAAGTCCTGTTAATCATACAATATGTCAATTGGAGCAATGGTCAATCAGGTGCCATTAATAATCTAATATGTAGATAATCCACCAACTAAAGTACAAGCACCTATAGGACAGGTAAAAAAAGCCTTCTAGAAATCGTAGAGTTCATGCAAGCCTTAGGGACATTTAGAATTTGAAAGATGCCCTAGAGGTGGGCAACCACAGGATTTCTGACAGCAGCCCATTTAACTGGATCAGCTCTGCTGTCAGAAAGCTCTGACCTCACAGGCACCCCAAGTCAGAGTGATGGTTGGCACAGTATTCAGGAAGGCCCAACATCACTAGATTTCCCTGTCTGAAATTAATGGCCCTAACAGGTGTGGAGAAAGCAGCTTTGGAATTACATTATAAATGTAATGTCTGCCCTTGTTCTAGATCCTAGTGAACTTGAGACCAAGTGAAGTCAACCATTGTTACTTTTGTTTAAGAAATGTAAAGCATTCAAATGCAAATGTTGGCCTAGTTCACAATTGGAAAGTACATGTAACAATAACTAATCAAATACATCAAATATGTCATAAACTTCATACACCTCCATTACTGGGACGCTCTGAAGAAGACAATGTTCTCTTCAGAATGCCATAGCGGAGATTTATCCACCCACAACTACCTATTTCAAATCACTACAAATTCAGAGTAGATTTAGAAGATTTGCAACATTTTCTGTAACTGAAGAATTGGCAGCAACTGTCATGTAGATCAGTCTCTGAAAGGCCTCTGCACTGATTGCTGGGTTAATGAATAGCCATATTATCGATGTTGTTTAAATGAGGTGCATGAACAAATAATTTAAAGACAAACCTTATTATATGACAATGGCACATCATAAAAAGGAAGACCCAACAGTACTTTGGGATGAGCAGTGCTATCAGCAGGTTTATTACCTTGCTTTTCACAGTTAGGCCAAAGGAGAGTGTCTTGTTCAATTCACAGTCCAGAGTGGAACAAACAGTCCAGAGCGGACGAGAGCTGGCATCAGCAAAGAGCAGCGTGCCTTTCTTCACACGCTCTTTGAACTCGTACTCTAGACAGTCTGAGTATGAGTAATGCCTGTTGAGGATAGATACTATCCTGCTGATGGCATCAGTGATATTCCTTCTCTTGCGAGCAAGTCTTAGTTACAACCAGTAGCGGCTTGCGGGGCGCGGAAGGGGCGGGTGGCACACAGCAGGGGAGCGGGGGGGGAAATAAACTATAATTTAATTTTTAAAAAGAACCCACTTACCTTCACTCGCCGCCGGGCCGCTCCGCCCCTCCTTCGCATGCTGCAGGCACAGGCTCCCAGCCTGCCCTGGCGCCAATCCTGACGCTGCTCAGAGCAGCGTCAGGATTGGCTAGCACCCAGCCAGGGCACTCCCAGGCAGACTGGGAGCCTGTACCTGCTCTCTCCAGCCCAGCAACCCAGTGCCAGGCTGGAGAGAGCACACTGCGCATGTGTGTTTGGCCGGCCTGAGACAGCCGGCCAAACACACATGTGCTCTGAGGGGGATTGCTGTGCACTTCCCCTCACTGCTTGTCATCCTGTGGCCCCGCATCTTTACAAGAAAAGGATAATAAACCTAGCTTATTATCGTTTTCTTGTAAAGTTTTTGCAGCTGCCAGTGCTGGTGGGGGGGTGATGCTCCTCTGGTTACAACCAAGGTACCAGCCCAGTGTCGGACCCTAAAGGAAAATCTCACACCAAGATGAGAAGAACTCATAAGTGATATACACTTATTAGACATTGCAAATTGCTCACCCAATTCTAGTTTTGTGTCAATGAATGAAAACACACATGTTCAGACAAGCATTCAATTAACTTACCTATATGTGTAGATGGACCTCGGCCCACCTTTCTTAACATCATGTTGATAATGATGGATTATGGATCGTAATCCAAAGCAAGACTAAAAACACAAAAGGCTAGTTCAGCCATGAACTACAGTAGAAAGTTATTTTCTGGCCTGATGAGAAGTATGCCCCATTCTGTTGATTTCATTCTTATAGATGTTTAGTTTGAAATGATTACCATCCATCTGTGCAGTATTATTTTTAAGGTAGTTTGAAAACATTTTTGAGAGCTAGAGGATTCTTATTGTAAGTGCAGGTCCAATTGAGTGTCATTGGCATAGTAATAGAATTGAAAGCCATCAGTGCTGATCAGATGGGCTAATGGGCTCTTTTATACATTGAACAACATAGGACATGGACATTTGTTCAAGGAAAGACCATGCGGAACAAAACACTTCACATCACCATCATGTGTGGACGTACCTGTACCCTTTCAACTAGAGGACAAAAAAGCAAATAACTAGCGCAGGGCGGAATGGCATATGTACAATTCAAGATCCAGTATACCAAGCACTGAAGAGAATATAATTGAGGGGGAAGGGTTAATTTTTATTATTCTAACTCCAGTCCTATAACCAATCGGAAACATGCATACATTTGGGGCGATATGAATTACTTTTATAGTTCCTGTCACACCAAACATTGTAGAAAACAAGTATATTTTCAAATTTTATATTCACTATAAATTCCCTTGAAAGTTCATTTTATTTTTAAATTTAAAAAAGTGTAATACAAATGTAAAATACAATATTAGTTTTTGTTTTATTATTTATAATTTTTAACATTAAATAAAGTTAATATATATTTTATATGTTTAACATTTGAAATAAATTAATTTATTCTAACATAATTTCCTATGGGCCTTTTATTTTAAGTCCCTGCCTCCCTTATTTTATATTTGTGGTGTTGCAGTTCCAGTATTTGGCCATATGTGGTGCTGGATTTACACAAGATCTGAGCTGGAGTACGTGTCTGACTATTTTGGAACCTTTGTGGCTATAGTAACTAAAGAACTGCAGTTTGTGAATAGCAATGTGCTTGCTTTTTGTGAGTGATATTTTCCCCTGCCTAACCCCCTCCTTATGCCTCCTTTAACACCTTCTTGCCACTCCGCCTTGCTCCTCCCAGATTTATGAGTGTGGAGGTCTCTGCAATTAAGGCTGAGATCTCCGCATAGACATTACATCACTCATTGCATTGAATTAATTAATTTATGACATCACTGATGGCATTTCAAATGACATCATTGATGACATCACTGATAGCACCATTCTGTCATTTTGACAGCGTTCTATAGTCTGTGGACTTAAAATAATTCAACATGTTACACCTGTGCCCAATTTTCAGTCACAAATAAAGTGGTAATGGACATAGCCTTTGACCACATGCTGGGCACAGAGCATTTCTGAAAAGTCATCCATATTTGTTGGATGCTACCCACTTTACTGGTATTCACCCACCTAACAATGCCACCAGGGGTAGCTCCTCTGTAAGGGCGGAGGAGCGTCACCCCCCCCCCGCCAGCAGCGACAGCTGCAAACCTTTTCCCCCAAAACCATAATAAACTTGGTTTATTATCATTCTGGGGGGAAAGGGGCGGGGCCACGGGGGTGACAAGCAGTGAGGGGGAGTGCACAGCAATAATCTCCCTCAGAGCACGTGTGTGTTTGGCCGGCCATCTCAGGCCGGCCAAACACACATGCGCACAGGGGTCGCTCCAGCCCAGCAACTGTGTTGTTGGGCTGGAGAAAGCCTGCACAGGCTCCCAGTCAGCCTGGGAGTGCCCTGGCTGGGTGCTCCCAGCCAATCCTGATGATGCTCTGAGAAGCGTCAGGATTGGCGCAGGGCAGGCTGGGAGCCTGTGCCTGTAGAGGAGCAGGTGGAGCGGATGGAGAGGTGCGTGGCGGAGGAGGTAAGTGTTTTTTAAACATTATTTTGTATATTTTTTAATTTAATCCCCTCTCTTCCCCCATAAATCCCCCCCGCGCAGCCCCGCCCCTTCTGCGTCTTTCGATCCACAACTGAGTGCCACCATCAACTTTAGTGGTGTCATCTCCTTTTTATACCTTGAGCACCCTCCAAAACAGTATGTACTCTATTTATCATAACAGGATCACTGTTACACATGACACACAACTTTAAGTCACAAGGTTAATTTGCCACTGATAATACGACTTCTGCCAGGTATCCCAAACCTGCACCTTCTTGTTCCAAGTCTTCACGAGAGCAGAATGATGCTAAAAACCCAATGCCCCTCTTGAACGCAATTTCAGTGAAACACTAAATAGAGATTAAATGGGTCTCAAGGGGGGGGAAGGGATGTGGAGGTAAAAGTGACTGCTTCATCTTTTTTGGGACTTCTACGAACCACTGTCTTGTGGTGTCGCATAAGCGGTAAAACAAGCAGACTATCTCTATACTTCTTAATCTCATTATCTAAATCACAATTACCTTTTTAATTAATGCTATTGGTTCTACAATAATAACTTGCATAACCCTTTATACTGAGAGCTTTGCTTCTCTTCTATTCATTCAAAGGATGATTGAGCATTTATGTATTTATATATATAATTGCATTCAACCTTGATGTTAGCACAGTCCTGTACAATTGCTTGTATCAGTATCTTTTGTGATAATGAGGTTGTTAAGAACTTGATATTACTAATGTTTTATCTTTTCTGTTCTTAGACATAAATAATAAGGCATGTTAAAGAGCCTCTTTATCTTTTTCTTCTTCTAGGAATACTCGCGTGGACGGTGCTGTGGAAAAGACAACGAATCACTGGATTTAAATAAGTGTCTTTCAACTTCTTCCTTCTGCTCTAACTCTTGCCGTATGTTTTCTCAGTAAGACCCTCCTCAAGAATGCTGAGGTGATTACTCACACTGTGAATTCTCACAGGAACGCTTGGAAAAGATTTTGGCGGTCATTCTGACCCTGGCGGTAAAAACCGCCAGGGCCGTGGTCCGTGGGAGCACCGCCAACAGGCTGGCGGTGCTCCTTTGGGACCGCCGCGGCCAGAAACGGAAAGTCGGCGGTCTCCCGCCGGCTTTCCGCTGCCCAGGGGAATCCTCCATGGCGGCGCAGCTTGCTGCGCCGCCATGGGGATTCCGACCCCCATACCGCCATCCTGTTCCTGGCGGTTTCGGCCGCCAGGAACAGGATGGCGGGATGGGGTGTCGTGGGGCCCCTGGGGGCCCCTGCAGTGCCCATGCCAATGGCATGGGCACTGCAGGGGCCCCCGTAAGAGGGCCTCACTTAGAATTTCAGTGTCTGCTTAGCAGACACTGAAATTCGCGACGGGTGCTACTGCACCCGTCGCACTCCTTCCACTCCGCCGGCTCCATTCGGAGCCGGCTTCCACGTGGAAGGGTGTTTCCCGCTGGGCTGGCGGGCAGCCTTTTGGTGGTCGCCCGCCAGCCCAGTGGGAAACCCAGAATGACCGCCGCGGTCTTTTGACCGCAGTACGGTCTTCTGGCGGTTCCCGCTTGGCGGGCGGCTCCCGCCGCCCGCCAAGCTTAGAATCACCCCCTTTATCACCAGCGTATCTTTCTTACCTTTTTGACTAGAAAATAAACTCTAAATAAACAATGAACCGACGTTCGGAACGAGGTGTTCCTAAACTGAACCGCGGACCATACACAATGGAAACGTATGCAAGACACTACTCTAAAGACCTGTGAACGTGTCGAGAAAAGCCGCTACCTCAGGGGAAGTGAGCCGCTTGTGAGGCTGTGCAGGCTCTTCACACTACACTGCGGTCCTTGTGAAACCTGAGCATTGTTAAACCACTAGGGCAGTAACATTCTTAATCATTTGCGGCCGCCATCTTGTGGGACCACTTTTGCCACAGTGATCCCCAAGGTAGTGTTTTTTCTCTTTGGAAAGCTGATGAGTTTGTTCTTTCCGTTCCTCTTGCACTGAACCCACAGCGCCCACTGAACCCACAGCTTGGGGAATAGAACTCAGAACAGCAATTAAGATTCCTGACAGTACCCCTTTGCAGGGGTGGGCCCCCTGGTCGTAGTTTGTGGGGGTATTGACAATGAAAAGCCTTGACTAATCTTGGATCATGAACATCAGTTTATAACTCCCAAGATCTTTCTTCAGGCCTATAACCCAATCCAACTGATCAGAATGTACAGTATTCCTTGTACCAATGTAGAATCTAAAACCCTCTTCACCTCAAACTCTTCACCACCTTCCTTTTGTATTGGTTTAACTGGTGATTTCTCTCTGAAACCTGGCAAAGTCTTCGTTAGTAATGATATGTGAAACACCGGGTGAATCTTAATTTGCTGGGGCAACCTTAGCCTATAAGTCATGGGGTTTATCATTTTTTCAATGGACCAATAAAGCAAGGTAGGAATTTTTGGTTTGCTTTTAATCTTAGGTGTCTAGTGCTCAGCCAGACTTTGTCTCCTGCCTCTTAGGTGTTTTCTACTCTTCTTTTCTTATCAGCGTAACTTTTATATCACTCTTTTGATAGTGCCAAATTATCTGTAGCAGACTTGTGAGTAGTCACTAATTGCTAAACTAAGGCCCCCATTACAACTTTGGTGGTCTTGGCCAAAGACCGCCAAAGCTGCGGGCGCCAGTATACTGCCAGTGCTGGTGGTATCTCTGGCTCCCTATTATGACTTTTCCGCTGGGCCAGCGGACGGTAACAGTGTTTCCGGCCGCTGACCCAGTGGAAAAGTCACATCAACATTGCAGCGAGCTCGTAACAGAGCCGGCGGCAATGTTGATGTGCAGAGGGTGCAGTAGCACCCGTTGCACATTTCACTGCCCGAAATTCGGGCAGTGAAATGCACGATGGGGCCCCCAGGGGCACCTCAAGTCTCCCTAACCGCCAGCCTTTCCATGGCAGTGTTTACCGCCGTGGACAGGCTAGCGTCAGGTACTCACCGCTGCCCTGGGGATTATGACCGGCAGGCGGAAGCCTGGCGGTATGTTGGAGGGGCCTGCGGTATGGCCGTGGCTATTGCGCCACAGTCATAATAGCTGGCGGAACACCGCCAGATTACCGCCGGCGGCCAGGGTCATAATGAGGCTGTAAGTCCTTTACTGCTGTGACAGTGATTTCCTTAGTGCTAACCTGTGTGGATGTCTACCGTAATTTAAGAAAAATGGAGAAAAATGGAGTATAACCTGTGTAAGTGTTCTTTGCATTGTTATGTGCAAATTCAACTGCCCAAAGATCTGGTCAATCCCCTTCTTAAACCAGCAGAAGTAGTCTCAATATTGCTCCAATCCCTGATTAGCTCTTTCTGACTGCCCATCTGTTTTGGGATGGTAACTAGTTAAGTACCGTTGTCTATTTTCAGCCCTTGAGTCAATGTCCTCCAGAAATGAGGCGAGAATGGTGACCCCCCCTAACAGAGATGATTACTTTTGGGATACCATGTGGTTGTACTATGTGTAAACTGAATTGTTGGGCCAGTTCTTTTGCATTGGGAATGTGCTTTAATGCAACAAAATGGGCCATTTTTCTGAAGGCATCTTCCATAACTAGAATGGTATTGTAACCTCACTGGAGGGCAGGTGTAGCCGGGCGATCCCGGCTACGAGCACAGCAAATGACGTATCAGCCGCGGCCGATACGTCATTTCCGCGTCTTCCCGTTGCCGGGGAGACGCGGCCCGAGAGCGGCAGGCAGGACGGCGTTGCCCGGGAAACGACGTGTGTTTCCCGGGCTAGAGAGGAACATAAAGGAGACGCGCTGGAGAGGGAGAGAGACGCGGAGAGCAAGAGGAAAGCGGAGAGAGACAGAAACACGGAGAGACCGAGGCAAGAGCAGAGCGAGGAGGAACAGAGGACCAGGCAAGAAGCAGACGAGGAACTGGAGGAAGGAGAGAGAGGAGAAGAGCTCCAGAACCTGGAAACAGGAGACCAGCAGGAGGAACCCTACCAAGCCAGCCACGGCCCTGGAGGGTCGTGGCTTAACAAGGTACGGTCCTTTTGGACAGGAAGAAGGGAAATTGGGGAGAAGGGACTGGGGAGGGGTCATAGAGGAGGGTTGGAAAGGGAGGTAGCAGGAAGGGCACTATAAGTAACTCACCAGTGTCACTTAATCCTACACTAAAGAATAGAAGTGTGCACACTAGTCCCTTAAGCACTCCTCACTGGCACCAACCCCCTCCTTTTGTGTGTACCACCTCCCAGTCCAAAGCTAAGAAAGAAAGGAAGGACCCTATTAAAAACCCCATACTTACCTTAGCGTTCTCCCTTCTATTTCCGGCACCACCCTGGACTCCGACGAGCGAGCGAGGCAGCTGGGTTACCTGTAAAATAGGAAGCAAGAACATACCATCACGAACCTGGGAAAAGGGACGAAAGAAGAACAAAGTGACTAAGAAAGACGATACCACTTGTGATTTTGTTCAACGTTCTCTACACCCCCCGTATCATTAACAATAAACCACTTACCACTACCTAAATAACGCCTCAGTGGCCTTCATACTGTTCGACCTGCGACAGTGGTGTCAGAAGTGGGATCAAAAACCTGTGTAGCCTCCTCGCAATAATCGAACAGTATAACCATGAGTGACCAACCCTCATTGGAGGATATGATAAAGCAATTGGCCGAGGGCCAACGTCATCTCCAACTGGTGTGGGAGGCCCACCAGCGAGAGGCCAAAGAGGACAGGGAAGCATTGCAGTCAGCTTTGAAAAGTCAGGCGACCATCCTTGCGAACAATCAACTGGTCCATGAGACGGCCATGAAAAAATTGACTGAGACCATTGCTAGTAGTAAAGTGCATCCCAATGTCCCAAGCTCCGTGTTACAGAAATATCAAGACGGAGAAGACCCCGAAGCCTTTTTTACTAATTTTGAGAGAGTGGCCTCATCCGCCCAATGGCCTGAGGATAGATGGGGTCAGTATGTCGCCCCCTTACTTACAGGGATCTTACAAGCAGCATATCAAGCAGCAAACCCAGGTGGAACCACGGCATACCAAGAGATAAAGACTAGTATCTTAGAACGTGTGGGACATGACACGGAATACTATAGGGTTAAATTTAGAAAAATCAAATGGGGACCAAATGAAGACCCCCGAACCTTTTATTATCGGGTAAAGGACTTGGCCTTAAAATGGTTGGGTTCTTCCGGAAATAGTAGGGAGGAAGTGATCCAAACAATTGTCCTTGAACAATATTTAGAGTCCTTGCCTACCACCACTAAACACTGGATCCGTCAACATCCAAAGGTGACTACGGACATGGCAATTGATTTAGCGTGTGCTTATCATCGCTCCACTGATGTGAGAAATATGTCCAGTCGACCCAGCCTAAAACCAGGACCTCCCAATCCTAAAACTACACCAAGAACCTTTTCGGAGGAACCAGTACCTCACCGATTTCCTAACCCTCCACCGGTAGCAGGACCTCAATGTTACAACTGTGGGGAATGGGGCCACATTGCCCGAATGTGCCCCAGAAAACAGGATAGTAGTGAGCCAATGGAAATCGGAGTTACTAGGCAACGGGTACTGTGTACCGGAAGAGGTAACCAAAAGTTTAAACAGCTTCTGAAAGTCAACGGGAAATCCATATGGGCCCTTATTGACTCAGGGTGTAGCCAGTCGGTGGTGAGAAAAGACATAGGGCCTGATTCTAACTTTGGAGGACGGTGTTAAACCGTCCCAAAAGTGGCGGATATACCACCTACCGTATTACGAGTTCCATAGGATATAATGGACTCGTAATACGGTAGGTGGTATATCCGCCACTTTTGGGACGGTTTAACACCGTCCTCCAAAGTTAGAATCAGGCCCATAGTCTCCATAGTAGATGAAAGAACAGAACAATGGGTGAATATATGTTGCATACACGGAGATAAGGAACAGTACCCTTTATATGACGTCACAGTCGAGTGGGGAAAACACCGGGATATCTTACCGATGGGTATAATGCCCAATCTGATTGAGGAGTGTGTCATTGGAACTGATTATGAACATTTCCAAGAAATACTAGATTATGTTCGACAGCCCAAACTGACACAGGATTGGTGGAGAGACGCTCCTTTCTCCGATAGCAGTATAGAAAGCCCCACAATCCGGAAGAAATTATCACGTAGAGAGAAACGAATAGAAAAATTTAATTACTGGGGAAAGGAGAGATCAGGACCGAACATAGGCATTATTGCGGAAACACATGAAGTCCCTGTCAGTTTTCCCCATCAGCAAAGAGTAGATCCTTCTCTCGCCCACGCCTGGAAGTCGGCCAGAGAAGAAGAAACCGACGAGGTGGGTCCCTACTTCCTCATTAAGAAAAACCTCTTATATCGGATAACCACTACCGGTACCGGAGAACGTAAACAACAATTAGTGGTACCCGAGCATTATCGAAATCAGGTCCTCACGATGGCCCATTGTCAACCCGGGGGAGGTCATTATGGGAGGGAAAAAACAGAAGAATACCTTCTTAGACGGTTCTATTGGCCGGGAGTATTTGCTCACATACGTAAATTTTGTTCCCAATGTCCCAGATGCCAACTCACTGAACCCGGCAGACCTAAGAAAGCACCCCTGATGCCCCTACCCATTATAGACATTCCCTTCAGTAGGGTAGGAATGGACCTAATTGGACCTGTAGTACCATCCACAAAGGGTTACACGTATATCCTAGTCATGGTTGACTATGCCACACGATACCCCGAGGCCGTTCCCTTAAAAAGTATGACAACTAAGACAGTGGCGCAGGCCATGATTAACATTTTTTCCCGAGTAGGGTTCCCGCATGAAATACTCACCGACCAGGGGACTCATTTTATGTCCACTCTTATGAAGCAAGTATGTAAAACCTTAGGTATTTCCCAAATCCGTACCTCGGTATATCATCCACAGACGGATGGACTAGTGGAACGATATAACCGAACAATAAAAACCTTATTGAAAAAAGTGATGGAAGAGTCAGGGAGAGACTGGGATCAAAAACTACCCTTAGTACTATATGCTATTCGAACACATGAACAGTCCTCTACAGGACACAGCCCCTTCGAGCTGGTGTTCGGAAGACAGCCGAGATCTCTTCTTGACATGGCCATCGAAACATGGGAGGAAGAGGCAGAAGAAGGGGGAAGGCCCCTTCTAGAGTATGCCCATAATTTAAGGTCACAGCTACAAAGTCTATGGGACACGGTCAAAGTGAATATGGAACAAGCTCAAAACACTCAAAAACGATATTATGACCAAGGGAGCAAGTTACGGGTTTTACAACCAGGAGATCAGGTCTTAATTATGCGTCCAACCTCAGAACAAAAACGAATCGCCAAATGGCAGGGCCCCTATAAGATAATAAGAGCAGTATTTCCGGTTACCTACCTGGTTGAATTATCGAACACTCCCCAGAAATCACAGATTTATCACATAAATCTCCTAAAAAAATGGGAAGAACCAGACCCCTCGAACACTGCCAGCGTGTTGGCAGGATTCCTATGTCCAAATAGTAAGTCAAGTATTAAGTTCTGTCCAACCGAACACAGCAACTGGGAAGATCTACCCCAAGTAAATGAAACCTTAACAAAATCAGAAAAGGAACAGGTGTCCAATATACTAGAGCATTTCCGGGATTTTTTTTCAGCGTTACCAGGTAGAACCACCTTGATAACTCATAAAATTAGAACCATACCAGGGAAAATTGTGAGGTTACGGCCATATCGTATTCCTGAGGCAAGGAAGCAGATCATGGAGGCGGAAATACAGAAAATGTTAGAACAAGGGGTAATTGAACCGTCAAATAGTCCCTGGTGCTCCCCGGTGGTTTTAGTACCAAAACCCGATGGTACTATTAGATTCTGTATTGACTTCAGGAAGCTTAACGAAAACTCCCTGTTTGATACATATCCTATACCCAGAGTTGACGACGTATTAGAGAAACTAGGAAAAGCCAAATATATGACTACCTTAGATTTGACAAAAGGGTATTGGCAGATTCCCTTAGCCACAGAAGATAAAGAGAAAACAGCATTCGCCACCCAGTCCGGTCTTTATCAGTTCACTGTGTTACCCTTTGGTCTACATGGAGCGCCAGCTACATTCCAGAGGTTAATGGATAAACTCTTAAATCCCTTCCAGTCTTTTGCAGCAGCCTACCTAGACGATGTAGTCATTTTCAGTGAAACCTGGAAAGATCATCTAAAACATTTACACCAAGTTTTCCACACTCTTGTCACCGCAGGCTTAACTGCCAATCCTAAAAAGTGCGTCATAGGAACACCCGACATATCATACTTGGGCTACAAAATTAGTCAAGGGAACCTAAAACCTCAAACAAAAAAAGTAGAGGCCATATTAAATGCACCTAAACCGGCAACCAAGAAAGAGTTACGATCCTTCTTAGGGTTAGTAGGGTATTATAGAAGGTTTATACCTGATTATTCTACATTGGCCGCCTCTCTCACGGACCTTCTGTCCAAATCCCATCCTAATAGGCTAGCACCCTTTTCGGACCAACAGCAAGCTAGCTTTGAACAACTAAAATCCTTCCTAACCAAAGACCCGATACTCCGATGCCCAGATTTCTCGAAACCTTTCCATCTCTATACTGATGCCTCAGATGTGGGTTTAGGGGGAGTATTGGCCCAACCCGACGGGGAAGGTAGAGAGCACCCGGTAGTATACGTCAGTAGGAAGCTGTTTCCACGGGAACAACACTATCCGACCATTGAAAAAGAATGTCTGGCTATAAAATGGGCCGTGGATACGTTACAATATTACCTTCTAGGCCACCCCTTCGTGCTTTTTACAGATCATGCTCCCCTCACGTGGTTGTCTGCGCATAAGGATACCAATCCTCGGATTTTACGATGGTTCCTTGAACTGCAACCATTTTCCTTTCAGGTCCGTCACCTCCCGGGTCACCAACAGGCCCCAGCTGACTATTTATCTCGCTTCCCAGACGCTGCTACGGTCCTCGAGCAGGACCTTTCATGGGGAGAGGGGTGTAGCCGGGCGATCCCGGCTACGAGCACAGCAAATGACGTATCGGCCGTGGCCGATACGTCATTTCCGCGTCTTCCCGTTGCCGGGGAGACGCGGCCCGAGAGCGGCAGGCAGGACGGCGTTGACCGGGAAACGACGTGTGTTTCCCGGGCTAGAGAGGAACATAAAGGAGACGCGCTGGAGAGGGAGAGAGACGCGGAGAGCAAGAGGAAAGCGGAGAGAGACGGAAACACGGAGAGACCGAGGCAAGAGCAGAGCGAGGAGGAACAGAGGACCAGGCAAGAAGCAGACGAGGAACTGGAGGAAGGAGAGAGAGGAGAAGAGCTCCAGAACCTGGAAACAGGAGACCAGCAGGAGGAACCCTACCAAGCCAGCCACGGCCCTGGAGGGTCGTGGCTTAACAAGGTACGGTCCTTTAGGACAGGAAGAAGGGAAATTGGGGAGAAGGGACTGGGGAGGGGTCATAGAGGAGGGTTGGAAAGGGAGGTAGCAGGAAGGGCACTATAAGTAACTCACCAGTGTCACTTAATCCTACACTAAAGAATAGAAGTGTGCACAGTAGTCCCTTAAGCACTCCTCACTGGCACCAACCCCCTCCTTTTGTGTGTACCACCTCCCAGTCCAAAGCTAAGAAAGAAAGAAAGGACCCTATTAAAAACCCCATACTTACCTTAGCGTTCTCCCTTCTATTTCCGGCACCACCCTGGACTCCGACGAGCGAGCGAGGCAGCTGGGTTACCTGTAAAATAAGAAGCAAGAACATACCATCACGAACCTGGGAAAAGGGACGAAAGAAAGAAGAACAAAGTGACTAAGAAAGATGATACCACTTGTGATTTTGTTCAACGTTCTCTACACCCCCCCCGTATCATTAACAATAAACCACTTACCACTACCTAAATAACGCCTCAGTGGTCTTCATACTGTTCTACCAGCGACAGCAAGTCTACAATTAAACCCATTGTAATTGTGTGCCAGGGATGAAGAGAGGTGGGTAATGGTTGTAAGAATCACTGAGGTGCTTGCCTGATCGATTTTCCTTGTGCACAAACTCCACAATCAGCCGCATATTGCTTAATGTTTTTAATCATATTTTGCCACCAACAATGCCTACTAATCAAGCTTTCTATTTGATGGATTCCTTTATGACCTGCTAGAGGATTGTCCTGACAGTCATATAGAGCTCTCTCTTGAGTGGGCAAAAAGGCCCCATTATGGTATGGCTGTTGATTCTGTATTTCACTTGAAGGATCCTTTTCCACCCCTTCTTGCATTTCTTCTGGTATCAGCAACTGTTTAATCTTTTTACCCAGAGCTTGATTCACTATAGTTCCCACAATCTTTGATTCTTGAATGAGCTACTGATTTTAAATATGAACTCTCTGTCCCTTGGTGTTAATTCTTGATAAGGCATCGGCTTTTCAATTTTAGTTTCCTGGTCGATAAGTTTTCACAAAGGTATAATCTGCAAAGTAGAGGGACCAACGCAGCTGTCTGAGTGTTAGGGTTTTTGCTGATTTAGGAACTCCAAATTCTTATGATCTGTGAACACAGTTGCTGTATGCCTACCTCCCATCAAATAATACCTCCATTCTTTGAAGGCATATTTTATGGCCAGTATCTCATTCTCAGTAATGGTGTAGTTCACTTCTGCTGGCATTAGTTTCCAAGATATGTAAGCTACTGGATGTAACAGTCCAGTTTCCTTGTGTCTTTGCAATAGAACACCCCGATTGCCTGATCTGATGCAACTGTTTCCAAATTAAATGGTTCGGAAGGATCTGCATGAAGCAAGATAAGAGCTGTGGTAAAACTCTCCTTCAAGGACCGAAAAGCCTCCCTGGCTTCCTTGAACCACACAAATGGAACTCCTTTTACTAACAAATGAGTTAGGGGGATCACCTTTTGGGAGAATTCCTTGATAAATCGTCTGTAAAAATTGGCAAAGCCAATAAAGCTATGAATCTCTTTTACAGAGGTGGATGAGGACAACTCTATCACAGCTTTTATTTTTTGTTCAGTCATGGTTACTCCCTCAGGATTTAGAATAAAACTCAGGAAATCAACTGTTCTGATATTGAAAGCACATTTCTCCAATTTCACGTACAGACTGTTTTCTCTCAGACTTAGTAGTACGGCTTTAACATGTACTTGATTTTCTTCTCCTGGTGCAGAGAAAATTTAAATATCATCAATATAGGCGATTGCACACCTGTCTATGAACTCACTCAATACATCATTTATGAAAAGTTGAAAGGCGGCTGGAGCGTTTTACAGGTCATAAGGCATTACTTGATATTCGAAGAGCCTGTATTTTGTCCTAAAATTGTCATCTCATTCTCCTATTCTGATGAGGTGGTACGCCCCCCTTAGATCCAGCTTCGTGTTTATCTGAGCTCCCTTCACCTAGTCAAGGAAGACGGAAATCAAAGGTAAGGGTAACAGTTCTTGACTGTTATTCGATTCAAGGCTCTAAAGTCGATACACATTCTCAGGTCTCCTTCTTCTTTCTTCGGAAAAAAAATTACAGTGAAGAAACAGGTGACTGCGATGGTCGAATTAAACAGTTTTTTAGGTATTTTTCAATATACTCTTTCAGATGCTCATTTTCTTTCTCAGTTAAGGCATACATTCTAATACAAGGAAAGTTGGCACATGGTTCTAACTCAATCTTGAAGTCATATGATCTATGAGGAGGAAGCTTCTCAGCCTCCACTTCATCGAATATGTAGGAAGCTGGCTCTGTATATACTATACCAAAGTACGGTATAGTGTGTACAGAGTCCAGTGGATGCCTAGAGGTTTTGCATAGGCTAAAGTAGATAATAGTAATGTTCTCTTTTGTGATAGTGTGGTCAAGCAGTTAAGCTTACCAGAAGGTAGTGCTAAGCGTTTTTTGTACACACACAGTCAAGAAATATGGCTCACACTCAATGACTAACTCCCGGCCAATGTTTATGTATCAAAAATATACTTTGTTACTTTATTTCTAGAACCAAAAGGGTCTTTGTTGCAGGTAAGTACAGTTTCAAGAATGTATCACTTTCAAGTATCAAATGCACTTTGTTTATAATTCACAGATAAAACAGTTTTCAGGTAGTAATATTTTTCAATTTCAAAAGTAGACAGTACAATTTCTCATAGAAAGAAATGCAGTACTAGGGAAGGAAAAGTAACAACACAGTTTGGAGGTAAGTACTCAACTTACGATCCCAGTCTTCGGGGTTTAAGGTGTCCACAGGGTGAAGTTTAGGAAGACACCAAGAGTGCACCACAGACCAGCAACACAGGGCCGGCCGGGTGCAGAGGTCAAAGTTGGTGTCGGGCGCCCAATAGAATCTTATGGAGAGTGGGGGAACTTAGAAAGAAACAGCTTGCTGGTAAGTACCCATGACTTCAGGGCACAGACCTGGGGGGTTTAGATCAGCACCGGGGGGAGGGGGCCACAGGTCAGAACCAAACACGCACCCTCAATGGCACAGGGGTGGTTTCTATGGAGGAAACCAAGGGGTAAAAAAAAAGGCTGCAGTCTTGGTCCAGGGAGTCAGCTGAAGAAGACCAACAGCTAGAGAGGTAAGTAGAGAGCCCAATGGACATTGCTGGACCATTGGTTGGGTTCCTCAAAGCAAGGGGGCTGTGGGTGCAGGGGTACCTTTGGGTGTTGGGAAATCTCAGGGGGGTCCTCTGGATTTGGGCTGCAGGCTATGTCGTGTTGGTCAGGAGGGGCCAACTCAGGGTGGACTTGAGGTCGGAATCACCTGGGGACCTTCTCTGGACCGGTGGGCCAACTGGACTCAGGCCGTGGGCGTTGGGTGCAGAGTGGGAAGGACTAGTGGTTCCAGGAGGGTCTGGAGTCCTTCTTGGAGGTTTCTTTGTAGATAGGGCTGCTGTCTTCAGGAGATCTTGGTCCTTGGGTAGGCAGGCAGTCCTCTGGGGGTTTGTAGAGGTTGCTGGTCCAGCAGCATCGCCTTTTTGTGGCAGGAGTCTTGAAGCTGCAGACAGGCCATTAGGCTGGGGAAAAGTCAGTTGTCGTCTGGAGTCTTGTCTGCTGGAACGGCTCTGCAGTCCTTCTTCTTCTTTCAGATCACCAGAAATCTGAAGAGCAAGGTTCAGGAGTGCCCCTAAATACTAGATTTAGTGGTATTACAGGGGTAAGAGGGCAGTAGCCAATGGCTGCTGAAACTAAGGGTGGCTACGCCCTTCCTGTGCCCACTTCCTTTGGGGAGGGGGCACATTCCTAACCTATTGGCTAACACACTCCAAAACAAGATGGAGGATTTTGCCAGGAGGGGTTCACATCAGCTCTGGGCACTCTACGGTTGGTCCCAGCTGGGGTGGATACGCCTCCTGGTGTTTACTAATTTTCCCGCCAGACCTGCCACCTTAGCTGGGGTGCCCTGAGGCAGCAAAACAAAAGGCAAGAGCCTTTGAGGCTCACCGCCAAGTGTTGCTGTTCCTGCAGAGGGGAGGTGTGAAGAATCTCCACCCAGAGCAAGCTTTGCCCTGACCCCTGAGAGCACAAAGGCTTTCACCCCATGGGGTCAGAAACTTATCTTGTAATGGCATGCTAGCACAGACCGGTCAGCCACACACAAGACTAGAGAGTTCGTGAGTTTCATGGGGCATCTCTAAGATGCCCTCTGTGTGCATTTTACAATAAATCCAACACTGGCATCAGTGTGGGTTTATTGAGCTGATATGTTTGATACCAAACTTCCCAGCATTTAGTGAAGCCATCATGGAGATGTGGAGTTAGTAATGACAAACTCCTCGCCCATGCACTTAATATGGCCACACTGCATTTACAAGGTCCAAGAATGGACGTAGACACTATAGGGGCATAATGCTCATGCAGCTATGCCCTCACCTGTGGTATAGCGCACCCTGCCTTAGGGCTGTAAGGCCTGCTAGAGGGGTGACTTACCTATGCCACAGGTAGTGGTTTGTGGGCATGGCACCCAGAGTGGAATGACATGTCGACTTTACCTTTTCCTCCCCACCAACACACAATCTGTAATGGCACTGTGCGTGTGTTTGGTGAAGGGGTCCCTTAGGGTGGCACAACACATGCTGCAGCCCTTGGAGACTCTCCTTGGCCACAGGGCCCTTGGTGCTACTGGTACCATTTACAATTGCCAATTGTGGAAGTATAGTACAGTTTAGGGAAACAGCACAGGTCCTGGGGCCTGGTTAGCAGGATCCCAGCACACACTCAGTCAAGTCAGCATCAGATATCAGGCAGAAAGTGGGGGGTAACCATGCCAAAAGGGGCACTTTCCTATACAACCCCCTCCCAAATGAATAAAGATGAGACTTTCCATTCCCATGAGAGTCTTCATTGTCTAAGTGGAAGAACTTGGGAAGTCCATCTGCATTGGCACGGGCAGACCCAGGTCTGTGTTGCACTGTAAAGTCCATTCCCCTTAGGGAGATGGACCACCTCAAAAGTTTGGGGTTCTCACTTTTCATCTGCATAAACCATCTAAGAAGTCTGTGGTCAGTTTGAACAATGTAGTGAATACCAAACAAGTATGGTCTCAAATTCTTCAGGGACCAAACCACACCAAAGGCATACCTCTCAATGGCACTCCAACTCTGTTCCCTGGGGAATAACCTCCTGCTAATAAAAGTAACAGGCTGGTCATGGCCATAATTGTTGGTTTGGGACAGGACTGCTGCTGTTCCATGTTCAGAGGCACCAGTCTGCACAATTAACTGCTTAGAGTAGTCTGGTGCTTTGAGAACTGGCGCTGGACACATTGCTTCCTTCAAGGTGTCAAAGGCCTTTTGACAACTAACCGCCAAGTGAACATTCCTGCGCATCTTCTTAGAGGTAAGGTCTGTGAAGGCTATCACAATGGATCCATACCCCTTCACAAACATCCTGTAATAATCAGTCAAGCCAAGGAATGCCTTGACTTGAGTCTGGGTGGTAGGAGCTTACCAATACAGAATTGTCTTGATCTTGAGCTGTACGGGTTGCACTTGGCCCCCATCTACAGTAACCCCTAAGTCCAGCATCATGTTGACTTCAACTTTGATGCTCTCCTTAACTTAATGCGACTGCTAATATATCTAAGATTTTACAGGTAAGCTGTCTCCAGTGTCCACATCATGGGTACACCAGTGTATCTGTCCAGGGGTTAGGGAGAAGAACTCTGCATCCTGCAATAGGACTTGCCAGCAATCATCCTCCTGTTGGGCAGAGAGGGTGTTTGAGTAGACAACTCCATCAACTGACCCATCTTTAGGGTTGTAAGAGAGGAGACCAGTGAGAGGTTCACTCTCTGCTTCCTGATCCTCATCAGTAACAATCAGCATGGTTACATCAGCCCTGTCACAGAAAAGCTTGAGGCGGTTTACATGGATCACCCTCTTGGGTGACCCGCTAGTGCCCAGGTCTACCAAGTAGGTGACCTCACTTTTCTTCTCAAGGATGGGTAAGGGCCACACCATCTGTCCTGAAGTGCCATGGGAGTCACAGGCTCCAGAACCCACACTTTCTGCCCAGGTTTTAACTCCACCAGTGCAGCCTTTTGGTCATTCCACTGCTTCTGGAGCTGTTGGGTGGCCTCAAGGTTTTTGGATATTTTCTCCATGTACTCTGCCATTCTAGAACGTAGGCCTAGTACATAGTCCACCACATCTTGCTTAGGTTCGTGGAGAGGTCTCGCCCAACCCTCCTTCACAAGAGCAAGTGGTCCTCTAACAGGATGGCCAAACAGAAGTTCAAAGGGGGAAACCCTACTCCATTTTGAGGTACCTCTCTGTAGGCGAAAAGCAGGCATGGCAAAAGGACACCCCATCTCCTTTTCAGGGAGTCTGATGATCATGCCCTTCAATGTTTTGTTGAATCTTTCAACACGTCCATTGGTTTGTGGATGGTATGGCATGGTCAACTTGTAGGTCACCCCACACTCATATCACATGTGTTTCAGGTAATCTGACATGAAGTTAGCATCTCTGTCAGAAACCGCCTCCTTAGGAAACTCGACCCTGGTAAAGATACCAATGAGGACCTTTGCTACTGCAGGGGCTGTAGTAGATCTAAGGGGAATTGCTTCAAGATACCTGGTAGCATGATCCACTTTTACCAGTATGTATTGGTTTCCTGAGGCTGTTGGCGGTTCAAGTGTACCCACTATATCCTCACCAACCCTTTCAAAGGGAACCCCAACTACTGGTGGGATTGGGGGACCTTTGGGTGGCCACCTGCCTTACCTCTGGCTTGGCAGGTGACACAGGAGCTGCACAAATCCCTCACCTTGTGTGATATATTGGGCCAGTAGAAATGGCTGACTAGCCTATTCCAAGTTTTGGTTTGGCCCAGATGCCCAGCTAGGGGGATGTCATGGGCTTGTATGAGGATGAATTCCCTGAACTGCTGAGGCACTACCACTCGCCTGGTGGCACCAGGTTTAGGGTCTCTGGCTTCAGTGTACAAGAGTTCCTCCTCCCAATAGACACTATGGGAGCTGCTGACCTCTCACTTTTCCTTTGCAGCAGCTTGGTGTCGCAGGCCTTAAAGAGTGAGACAGGCCCTCTGTCCCTGGCACAGCTGGTTACTAGAGGGGCCCCCCTGGACCCAAGAGCTCAACCTGCTAAGGTTCAGGTTCCATGGGCTCAGGTCCCTCTGGGGTGGGTAAGACTTCTTCCTGAGAAGTGGAGTGTTGAGCTTTTTGCTGTTCAGAAGCTGGTCCCTAAGTCTTCTTGCCCTTTCTCTTGGAAGGTTGGGCCATTATTCCAGGCTCCAACACTTCTTTTTCGCCATGTGCTCGGCTTTGTGCTCTAGTTTTCACACACGCCACCTCAGGGATTCCCTGCATGGCTGCATGGGTTTTGAGTACTACCTCAGCCCAGACTGAGGACTCCAGAGCATTCCCTAGCAGACATTCAACTGGGATTGCAGAAGAGACCACAACCTGCTTCGAGCCAGTAGCCCCTACCCTTTCTAAGGTCACCATAGCTATGGGATGGACCATAATTACATTATCAGCATTGCTAACTGGATATGTTTTTCCTGCCCAGTACTGTCCTATGGAAACCAGTGTTTCTGTCACCATGGTGACACTGGCACCTGCATCCCTCAGGGCTTCTACTCTAGTCCCATTACTCAAGGGATGCTGTCTGTACTTGTTCATGTTAGTGAGGCAGACAGCAAGAGTGGCAACATCTACCTCACCCTCAGAGACTAAAATATATTCAGTGTGAACCCTGATTTGCTCTCGGCACAATGTAGATCCCACCTGGAAGACTTCCTATACCAGTTCTAGCTGGTGCAGTACTAGGGGGAATGTTTTTGGGACAGGCCAAGTCTCCAGTTTGGTATCCATTCTGTCTACAGTTGAAACACCATGCCTTTTTTGGGATCAAAGTTTTTACCCTTGTACCCATGAGTGGATGATGGAGAGGTTCGGAGCCCACCCTCCTGAGCATGCATTTGTGGCCCTTTGGAAGACTCTTCACTTTTATCTTTAGGTGTCGCACCCTCCTTCCGCTGGGCAGGCTTAGTAACCTCTTTCTATAAATCACTCCAGTGGAGGTCTTGATCACCCTAGTCTTGACCCAGTTGTCTGTCTTCTTTACTAATTCCTGGGGAGAAATTGGACCTAGGTCTACCCGATATTGATGCAAGTGTTCTTTTATAAACAAATTATGAAGCCCATCATAATCATGCACTTCATTTCTAGTTAACCAACCATCTAGTGTTTTCACTGAGTAGCCTATGAATTCAACCCTGGACTGGCTGGAGGTTGTGTGAGCCACCCTGAAACTAATTCCATACTCCTCAGAGATGAATCCAAAGCCCTCAATCAGGGTGGCCTTCATGAGGTCATTGGGCTCAGTACCTGCTCCACTGAGTGTGAGGAGTCTATCCCTATACTTACCAGGGAACAGCTCCCAAAGGAGAGCTCCCCAGTGAGTCATTTTTCACTTTTCTCATTCCACAAGCCCTCTTAAAGGCATTTAGGTATGACAACACCATCCTCATACTTGGGGAAAATCCCTTTGGGGATTTTAGGGTCATAGGATTGCTCTTTGTCCCCAGGTATTAGGTTGCTGCCACCATTAATAAATACTAAGCCCATTTCTGCTCTCTCCCTCTCTATAGCTAGGAGCTATGTCTCCAAAGCTAATCTTTCGTCCATCCTTCCTAAAAGGAGGTACTCTTCACTGTGGCGGCCCTCAGTGTTCCCAGGGGAACTTGACGCCCCTGTGGGAGACGACCCAGGTCCTGTGAGTACTATCCTTGGAATCAGGGGCACAAAGGCCCTGTCCACCCTAGTTAGGGTAGGAGGGGAAAGGTCATCCTCCTGATCCCTAACTTCTTCCCCATCTGATGGGAGGTCTTCCTCCTCAGCAGGGTGTTCCTTTGCATAGTCTGTCAAGAGCCCATGGAGTTGGATCTTGGTAGGGTTGGAACCAGTTTTACTCTTTTTGAGACTGCAGAGGGACCTTAGCTCTCTCATCTTGAGATGGAGGTAAGGGGTGAGGTTGAGTTTCACAACCATATCCTCTGAGTTGCTCATTATGTTACGGTTGGGGATTTCTGTTAGGAACTAAACCTACTTCTAGTTACTTACCTCTAACTATAGTAACTTTAAAACATTTTTAGGAAATGCTAAAAGGGACTTAGCCAAGGCCCTAGCAGACTTTTAAAAATTCTGAAAAATTGTCAATTCAAAAATCTATTGAATCTAAAGGCAATTTTAAAACTTAGGGCCAGATGTAGCAAAGGTTTTTCCCCATTCTGTGTCTATGGGGAAAAGTGTTCGTACATATGGCCCTTAGTTGTGTGATCAGATGTTAGCTGAGTAGTCCAGCAAATGCAAAATTGTAGACCCCACCGCTGATCCACCAATGTAGGAAGATGACTCTGTATATACTATACCAAAGTAAGGTATAGGGGGTCATTCCGACCCCGGCGGGTGGCGGGCACCGCCCGCCGGGCGGAGACCGCCAGAAGACCACACCGCGGTCAAATGACCGCGGCGGTCATTCTGACTTTCCCGCTGGGCGGGCGGGAGACCGCCAAAAGGCCGCCCGCCCGCCCAGCGGGAAAGCCCCAGCAACGATGAAGCCGGCTCCGAATGGAGCCGGCGGAGTTGCTGGTGTGCGACGGGTGCAGTGGCACCCGTCGCGATTTTCAGTGTCTGCTTTGCAGACACTGAAAATCTGAATGGGGCCCTGTTAGGGGGCCCCTGCAGTGCCCATGCCAGTGGCATGGGCACTGCAGGGGCCCCCAGGGGCCCCACGACACCCGTTCCCGCCATCCTGTTCCTGGCGGTTTTTACCGCCAGGACCAGGATGGCGGGAAGGGGGTCGGAATCCCCATGGCGGTGCTGCGAGCAGCGCCGCCATGGAGGATTCTATGGGGCAGGGGTAAACCGGCGGGAAACCGCCGGTTGCCCTTTTCTGACCGCGGCTTTACCGCCGCGGTCAGAATTGCCCATGAAGCACCGCCAGCCTGTTGGCGGTGCTTCCGTGGCACTCTGCCCTGGCGGTTTTCAACCGCCAGGGTCAGAATGAGGCCCATAGTGTGTGCGTAGGCCATTGGATCCTCAGAGGCCTTAAAGAGGCTAAAGTAGATAATACTAATTCTCTCTTTTGTGATAGTGTGGTTGAGTAGCTAGACTTATCAGAGGATAGTGCTAAGCATTTGTTGTACACACACAGTCAAGAAATGAGGCACACACTCAATGACTAACTCCAGCTAAGGTTTATGTATCAAAAAATATACTTTGTTACTTTATTTCTAGAACCAAAAGGATCTTTATTTCAGGTAAGTACAGTTTCAACAATGTATCACTTTCAAGCATCAAATGCACTTTGTTTAGAATTCACAGATAAAACAGTTTTCATTTAAGTAATGCTTTTCAATTTCAAAAGTAGACACAGTGTAATTTCTTATAGATAGCAATGCAGTCCTAGGGGAGAAAAAGTAACAACACCGTTTGCAGGTAAGTACTCAACTTACGATGCTAGTCTTCAGAGGTTAAGGTGTCCACAGGGTGAAGTTTAGGAAGATAGCAAGTGAGCACCATCAGCAAAACGGGGCAGGTTGGTGCAGAGGTCAAAGTTGGTGTCGGACGCCCAATTAAATCCTATGGAGACAGGGTCACTTGGAACAAAACAGTTTGCAGGTAAGTACCTGTGACTTCAAGACACAGACCTGGGGAGTTTAGATCAGCACCAGGGGGGCCACAGGTCAGCACCAAACACACATCCTCAGAAGCACAGGGGTAGGGTGCAAACACAGCATCAGGAGCCCAATTCTTTTCAATGAGGGAACCCCGGGGGTCACAAAGAGGCTGTAGGCTTGGTCCAGAGAGTCGGCTGGAGAAGACCAACGGCTGGTAAGGTAAGCAGAGAGCCCACTGGACATTGCTGGACCATCGGTTGGGTTCCCCAAGGCAAGGGGTGTGCGGGCGCAGGGGTATCTTTAAGAGTTGAAAAATCTTCACCAAAGCTGGTTGTGGTAAGAGGGGCCCTCTGGATTTGGGCTGCAGACGTTGTTCTGTTGGTCAGGAGGGGTCAACTCAGGGTGGACTCGAGGTCGGAATCACCTGGGAACCTTCTCTGGACCGGTGGGTCACCTGGACATGGGCATTAGGTGCAGAGTGGGCAGGACTTGCAGATCCGGGAGGGTCCGGGTCCTTCTTGGAGGTTTCTTTGTAGACAGGGCTGCTGTCCTCAGGAGATATTGGTCCTTGGGTAGGCAGACAGTCCTCTGGGAGTTTGTAGAGGTCACTAGTCCTGCAGAATGCATCGCCTTCTTGTATCAGGAGTGTTGAAGCTGCAGACAGACCGGTAGGGCTGAGGCCAAGTCAGTTGTCGTCTGGAGTCTTCTCTGCTGTACTGGCTCTTTAGTCCTTCTTCTTCTTTTAGGTTGCCAGGAATCTAAAGAGCAAGAATCAGGGGTGTCCCAAAATACTAGATTTGAAAATTAGTTACTTACCTGTAACTGTGGTTCTCCAGTATTGGTATCTTTCATAGATTCACATGCTTGAATCATTCCTGTCGTCGAGGTAGGGGCCTCACGCTAACTTCAAATACATATAGCAGTAAGTGTTACACACTAGGCCCTAATGGCCCAAGTAGGCACTTTTATAGCCTATCCATGTTATTTTATAAAAAGGAACCAAACTTGAGCTACAGCCAATCAGTCGTCAACACCCTCTAGAATACTCCCAACAGAGGTTAATTCCTTCAGATTTTCTAGTACAAGTGTGAAGCAGAAAGTTAACCTATAAGGGGAGCCTCTGAGGGGAGGAGGGTGGGTCGCATGTGAATCTATGAAAGATACCAATACTGGAGAACCACAGTTACAGGTAAGTAACTAATTTTCTTCTCCAGTATTGGCTCTTTCATAAAGTCACATGCTTGAATTAGAGTAGCGAGCAGTAATATTGTCTAACTAGGTACTAGCTGTATTATCATAATAATAACAATAATAATAATAATAATAGGAGTAATCCTAGTCACTATTGGATAGCAATATACCAATCTTCACAGGAAGATAACAATAGGCACAATAACCATAACCATAAGCATCACAATAAGTATCAAGCTTGTTACAACAATAATAACCACAATAATCATTATAAGCAGAAAAATTAACCTTGACCTGATTAAGGAAACGTAGTTCACATACCTTTTTCGTGGAAGGTGGGATGACCAGAAATGCTCACCTTAACGTAACAGATGCCTCAGCACTGCTTGCCCCACCGCTGTGTCCATGTTATTCGTCTCTTCGAGACAGTAGTGTCTTGTGAAAGTATGTTGGCTGGACCATGTGGCCACTCTGCAAATGTGCTGCAAGGGCACTCCCGCGAAGAGCGCTGCCGACGTGGCTACCGCCCCTGTAGAGTGGGCTCTAACCTTGCTGTGGAGCGATTTACTGGCTTGAGCCTGACAGATTTGGATTGCCAGGCCGATCCACCTGGCAATAGTCTGTTTAGACACAGGGAAGCCCTTCCTCGCATCCCCAAAGGCGACAAATAACTGGTCCGATTTGCAGATGTTCCTTGCTCTTTGAAGGTAAAATTTCTAACACCTCTTAATATCCAACGAGTGCAACGCTTTTTCTGCTACCGTCTGCGGGTTAGGAAAAAAAGTTTTCAAAATGACAGGTTCATTCAAATGGAAACTTGAGGGCACTTTCGGAATATATTTAGGATTCGTCCTAAGAATTACGCCAGTAGTGGTGAATTGAAGAAAAGGCTCTTTGATGGTGAAGGCCTGTATGTCACTTACTCTCTTGGGCGAAGTAAGAGCCAGCAACAACGCCATCTTCCATGAGATGAATTTAAATCCGCCCTGTGGATTGGCTCAAAAGGGGGTTTCATGAGTTGCCCCAACACCACGTTTAGGAACCATAACGGTGGAGGTTTACGCACCGGTGGAAAAGCTCGAAACAGACCCCTAAGAAATTGTTTCACAATCCTGGTAGACTATAACGAGGCAGTGTTTTAAGATCGGCGGTACCTTGAAATTTCTGCCACGTGCACTCGGATGAAGGAATACAAGAATCCAGACTTTGCCAAGTGCAACAAATACGGAAGTACTTGTTCCGGAAGTGAAGATATAGGATGGATTCCTTCCGCAGCACACCTCACACAAAAACACTTCCATTTCAGTCTGTAAGTCTTATGGGTGGTGTCCGCCCTGGCCTTGGCTAGGATTGCCCTACATTCTGATGAGACGTCTAAAGTGGCGTATTCATTGAATTCAGGAGCCAGGCCGACAAGTGTAGAGATGACGGATCCGGGTGCCTGACCTTGCCCTGATGCATGGTCAAAAGGGTTGGCGTCTGTCTGAGTAGCACATGTGGCTGTTCCGAGAACATGAGCAGTTCTGTGAACCACACCTGCCTGGGCCACCTGGATGCTATTAGTAGAAGGCAACATCCTTCTGTCTTCATCTTGCTGATGACCCTCAGCATCAGTGGGATCGGAGGAAAAGCGTAGGCATAAACCCCTGACCATCTCATCAAAAATGCATTCCCCCACGACCCTTTTTGGGGAAGCCAGCTTGCATAATAGGGGCATTTCTTGTTCTCGTATGTGGCAAAGAGATCGAGATTTGGTCTGCCCCATATCCGGAAGAGTTGGTCGAGAACCTCCTGGTCTAGTTCCCCCTCGTGGTATGGGATAATCGTCCTTCTCAGAGTGTCCGCTAATATGTTGGTCTGTCCTGGCTCCACCCTCAGAGAAATGTTGTTTGCTATGGCCCATTTCCAGATGTTCTGGGCTTTGTGTGAGAGCTGTAGAGACCTTGTGCCACCCTGCTTGTTTAGATAAAACATGCTCGTAGTATTGTCCGTCCTGATCAGAACATCTGAGTTTTGAAGTCTTGGTAAAAAAGCTTTTAGAACCAAATCTATTGCCTTGAGCTCCAGCTGGTTTATGTGGAGTTGCTTGTCCTTTGAAGTCCAGGACCCGCTTATTTGCAAATCTTGAAGGTGGGCACCCCAACCCTCGAGGGACGCATCCGTTGTCACTATGTAGCGGGGTACCTGAGGAAGAAACGTGAGGCCGCTGGACAAGTTGGCCGGTGTCCCCCACCAAGACATGCGGCCCGCATTGCCGATTTGATGAGAATTTTGTCCTTGAAGGAACCCTGTACCTGAAGCCACTGAGCATCCGATTGCTCCTCTAGGGGTCTCATATGTAGTCTGCAATTAGGGATCAGCGGAATGCATGACGAGATCATTCCTGTTAATGACTTGTAAGTTAGAACTGAAACAAACTTTTTTGTTGAGAGCTTGTGGGCCAAGCTGGACAGCTTTTGTTTTCTTTCCTGAGATAGGTATGCCTTGCTTTGGACAGTATCCAGTACTGCTCCCAAGAAATTCAGTTTCAGTGTGGGGTGAACGTGTGACTTTTGGTAATTGATGGTAAGCCCGAGATCCTCAAACAACTGGAGGCAGGCGATTGTGTGGTGTACCACCTGAGCTCTTGAGGATGCCTTGATAAGCCAGCCATCGAGATAGGGAAAAACCTGCACACCCAACTGGCGTAGGTGCGCTGCCACTGGAGCTAACATCTTTGTAAAAATTCTGGGGGCCGATTTCAAACCGAAGGGAACGACACGAAACTGCAGATGCATACCAGCTACCCTAAACCTGAGGAATTTGCGATGGTTTTGATGTATTGGGATGTGAAAATACGCATCCTGGAGGTCTAGGGATGTCATGTGATCTTGGGAATTTAAGAGGCGCAAGATGTCCTGCAGCGTTACCATCCTGAACGACTGCTTCTTCAGGAACTTGTTTAATGATCTTAAGTCCAGAATGGGGCGCCAGACTCCTGAAGGTATCTTTACCAGAAAGAAGCTTGAATAGAATCCCCTGTTCCTGTGAAGAGTTGGGACCAGTTCTATTGCCCCTTTGCGCAGCATCACATACACATCCTTGAGGAGTTGCTTTAATTGTGGAGGTGGTAGGCCTGACACAGGGATATTTGGAGGACTCTGAACGAACTCCAGAGTATGCCCCTTGGCCACTATATCCAGCACCCACCTGTCGATGTTATGCTTGACCATCGAAGGAAGCGAGAAGTGATGCGACCCCCAATTCTCGAGCCCCGAGTAGTGTTGGAAGCTGGTATGACCGTCCGATCATTGTTTTCTGCCAGTATCTCTTCCACGTGCAGCTGATCTTCCCTTTGCGAGGGTCTATAAGCAGCGGTAGGTGGCAACCGATAATGCTGCTGTTGCCAACTGCATTGCTGTCGGGGTCCTGTTGGAGAGGACTGGTACTGCGGTCTATACTGTTGGAAATCACCCTGAAAGGAGTAACTTCCTCTACCCCTCGCACCTCGAAAAGGCTGTTTCCCGAACTGTAATGTACCAAGGGATTTCGCTGTGTCTGTGTTGGTCTTGATGGCTTGCAGCATGTTATCCACATGCTTCCCAAAGAGGCTTTCCACATCAAACGCCATGCCCAGAATTCTACTCTGAACCTCTGGTCGGAAGGAAATAGACTTCAGCCACCCGTGTCTACGCAAGACCACTGCACCTGCCGGAAACCTGTAAATTAAATGTCGATAGCGCAATCGATGATCTCAGCTGCAATCCGCCCACCCTCCTGTAACACCTTCTTTGCCTCCAACTTGGCATCCTCAGGCAAGAGGGATATATAGGCAGACATGTCTGCCCACATTTGGGCGATCATACCTGCCCAAGATGGCCAACGAGTTAGCCGCCTTCCCTGTAATTGCCGCCACTGAGGAAAATGTCTTCCCAACATTGTCCAAACGCCGTCCATCCCTGTCTGGAGGTGATGTGATTGGTGCCGAAGGGTTCTTTGAGCGATATGGCGCCGCCTGAGATATGACCGAATCCTCTCTGCAGGCTCTTTAAAGTTGTATAAGAAACAATCAGTTTCCTGGGAGATAATGCGTAAGTCAAATCTTTTGGCCGCCCTTTCCATCAAATTATGGAAGCCCCCTATGTCCTCAGGGGGTGAATCATCTGGCCCTGCTGGTGGTGATGACGGTGTAGGGATGAGGTATTCATCTCACTCACTAGGAGCTGTCTCCGTTATCTCACCTTCTTCCCTCTCCTCATCTGTAGAGATACGATCATCCTGAGGTTGATGAACAAACGGGATGCTTCTGTGTGGCGTTCCCGGGTGACTGGTAACAGGGGTTTGCAGAGCTATCTGCGGGTTGTAGGGCCTGGACGGAGTCGCTGGCATCGATGGTGGAAACCGTCGATAATAGTCTTCCAATTTACCCTGGAGGTCCGACACTAAGGATCTAGGCAGGGGAAAGGAAGCCTTCATCTCTAATGAGGGGTATGATGGATCCTGTTGGAGTGCAGATGACGAATAGGTGGGCTGGACAAGCCCTTCATCCTCCTCATTCAGGTCCTGGCATTTTACATGTAATTGTGACCGACTACTGGCTGCACCAAACATTCCCTCCTCTTGAGAATAAATGTCATCATCATCCAAGAGATGCTGAGGAGGGTACGCAAACACCTTGCTTGGTGAGGTATGCCCCAGAAAAATTGGAGATGTTTTATCCCCCATGGTGATGAAAGAAAGATGGAGGAATCTTGCTGAATCCTGTTGCACCATAAAATCTCCTGCAGATGGTGCTGTCATTGACGGTTGGGCCGACGAAACCGTTGATTTCCTCATCAACAGTTCTCCCGGCGACGGTGTCCTCGTCGGTGGAGCTTTCGTCGTCGACGGTTCTTACCCCGTTAACGGTTTCCTCGTCGACAGTACCTTCTTTGTCGAGGTCCTTGATGCCTTCTTATAGATCTTAGCAGTAATGATCGTCGTCAATGACAGTGGCGACGATATAACGATCATCTGGGACACTGCTGGAGTAAACGTCAACGTTACCGTCATCGCAGTGACCGTCGACACGGTCGTCGATGGGATCGTCGTTGACGGACCCTTTCTTGGCAGCATCTGAGGAGAATCTTACTGGGTCCTTCCCCGGCGACAGGGGCAGAGAGGCACTTCTTGGGGGTGCCTTTTTTTCCACAGGTGTGGTAGGCTCAGAGTAAACCTTTTTTGAGAGTCTTAAGTGGGTCTCTGATCCGGAGGCAGCACTCTCCTGGCGATTATGTTTTTCCACAGAGATATATTTTGTCTTTTTCGCCATCTTTCTTGGAGACTCTGTAGGCAGTTTCCCCTTCTCTCCAGGTCTTTTTAGAGAGTGAGAAGTGTGAGATGAGGCTTCACTCTAATCCGAAGAAGGATTTTCCATGGCCTTCTGTTTTTGGAGCCACAACAAAAGCCTACCCTCACGGTTCTTTAGGGTTTTGTGACTGAAGGTGCGACAGATCTTACAGTCTCTCACCTTGTGATCTGGATGCAGGCAGTAGATGCATTTTTTGTGGGGATCATCAATATGAAGTATTTTCTTCCCACAACTGCCACAGTCTCTGAAAAGTCCTTTCTTAGTCTGTTGGGAGATATTGTCCAATGCAAAGCTGGGTTCTCTGAGAGAAAATATCCTGTCAGAAGAAAAAACTGAGCAGAGCTCAGGGAGACTCCCTTCACACGGCGTGCAATAGAAAATCAGAGGGAAACAATCTCTATTGGGAGTATTCTAGAGGGTGTTGATGCCTGATTGGCTGTAGCTCAAGTTTGGTTCCTTTTTATAAAAGAACATGGATAGGCTATAAAAGTGCCTATTTGGGCCATTAGGACCTAGTGTGTAACACTTACTGTTATATGTATTTGAAGTTACCGTGAGGCTCCCACCTCGACGACGGGGATGATTCAAGCATGCGAATCTATGAAAGATCCAATACTGGAGAAACAGGTGCTACAGGAGTTAGAGGGCAGTAGCCAATGGCTCCCAAAGAGGGGAGCCATGTCGACTTTACCCTTTTCTCCCCACAAGCACACACAAGCTGCAATGGCAGTGTTCATGTGTTTGGTGAAGGGGTCCTTTCGGGTGGCACAATACATGATGCAGCCCTTGGGACTTTCCCTGGCCATAGGGCCCTTGGTACCATTGGTACCTTTTACAAGGGACTTAGCTGTGTGCCAGGGGTGTGTCAATTGTGGAAGCACTGGTACAGTTTAGGGAAAGACCAGGTGCTGTTGCCTGGTTAACAGGATCCCAGCACACACTCAGTCAAGTTAGCATCAGATATCAGGCAAAACATATGGAGGGTGACCATGCCAAAAGGGGTACTTTCCTACACAACTCCATCCCAAAACGAAAGAGGATGAGATTAACCTTTCCCAAGAGAGTCTTCATTGTTTAAGTGGAAGAACCGGAAAAATCCATCTGCTTTGGCATGGGTAGTCCCAGGTCTATATTCCACTGTAAAGTCCATTCCATGCATGGAGATGGACCATCTCAAATGTTTAGGGTTCTCACCTTTCATGTGCATAAGCCATCTGAGAGGTCTGTGATCAGTGTGAACAATTAAGTGAGTACCAAAAAATAAGGTCTCAACTTCTTCAGGGACCAAACCACAGCAAAGGCCTCCCTCTCAATGTGTCAAGGAGACCAGATCCTCGGGGCCTGCACACGCTCCCAACATGTCCACCACTAGACAGCTCCAAAACTCCGATAGAAATATCACAGAGCCTGAGAGAGTCCAAGTGGGGAAAAAGGGGATTAGGTAGGGAACAGCTGGGAAGGAGACCTGTAGGAAGCAAAAGGTTAAACAACACAATATCAAGATATAATCACATTGACTTTCACTAGACTATGGTTCTAAGCGTTGTCATACTGTAACCATGGATAACCTAAGAAGTGACTATAACTAGACCTCAAGAACTCTGGGTACCTGGAAAAAAATCAAGAATGGTTAATACAATATTTCATATGAGCTTTTCATGAAATGCCACATACTGTCTAGGAATACAAGAACCGTCTAGAATAATGTTTCAGAACAAACATTGCATCTTTAAGTGAGGACAAAAGGCAATCTGAAACATTCCCTGGAAAACAATAGGAATTGTACTAGGGACTTAATATGCACAAAGAAAGTCACATTTTGAATTTAGCATCTTCACAGAAAATCCAAAGGCCCAGGATAAATGTGTGCACTTCAACAAACACTACACATCAAAGTTTTAAATGCCATGAAATGTCGCGCACACTATTGCCGACCTGAACATCAAGTTTTACATGCTGGAAATGAATCGCGCACACTGTCAATTCTAACAAGAATATGCAAATGCCATGAAATGATCGCGCACACTTGCCGATCTGAACATCAAGTTTTACATGTGGAAAATGAATCGCGCACACTGCCGCTTTGAACAAGAATATGCAAATGCCATGAAATGATCGTGCAAGTTGTTGCCGATCTGAACACCTAGTTTTACATGCGGGAAATGAATCGCACATACTGCCGATTCGAACAAGAATATGCAAATGCCATGCAATGATCGCGCACACTGTTGCCGATCTGAACATCAAGTTCTACATGCGGGAAATGAATTGCACACACTGCCGATTCGAACAAGAATATGCAAATGCCAGGAAATGATGGCGCAAGCTGTTGCCGATCTGAATATCAAGTTTTACATGCGGGAAATGAATCGCGCACACTGCTGATTCGAACAAGAATATGCAAATGCCATCGAAAGATCGCACAAGCTGTTGCCGATCTGAACACCAAGTTTTATAAGCGGGAAATGAATCACGCACACTGCCGATTTGAACAAGAATATGCAAATGCCATGAAATGATCGTGCAAGCTGTTGCCGATCTGAACACCAAATTTTACATTAGATCAATGATTCACGTACTCTGAAAGTTTCATGAGTAGGCCCAAAACTCAAGAGTCTTTGAGAACGGGGTCGGGGACCCAGCCCGACCTCCGCCTTACCACCCTGCTCAAGGGTCACCAAAATAATGCGGGCAGGACTGGAACATCAAGGTAGGAGCTCAGGAAATTGCTGCTGCTCTACACCCGGACCTCTGAATAGTGAGCACTTGGAGCTGGGCTGGCTCCCTTATATAGAGTCTGGCCCAGCCCACAAACCACACCCAGTCATGCTGCAGGGAAAGCTTCTAGAAGGTCCTAGAAAGGGACCACACCCTAACACTCTCAGTAAGTCTGCAGCAATAGCTTGCAAATGTACAGTTATTGCAAACATCATTAATAGTGTTTTTCAAGGTTAAAGTCTGCAATGCAAAAGGTTAACATACTGCATATAAACACAATGCATGAATTATGCTCTTGCTTAAAGGCTGGGTTTTTGCATTTTTGTCACCCGTAGAGCGCGCACTGTCCTGATGTTGACACAATGGCACTCCAGTGCTGTTCTATGGGAAGTAACGTCCTGCTAATGAAAGCAACAGGTTGGTCATGGCCATCATTGTTAGTTTGGGACAGGACAGCTCCTATCCCATGTTCAGAGGCATCTGTCTGCACAATGAACTGCTTAGAGTAGTCTGGAGCTTTGAGAACTGATACTGAGCACATTGCCTCCTTCAAGGTGTCAAAGGCCTTATGACAATTAACCATCCAGTTAATTTTCTTGGGTGTCTTTTAGAGGTAGGTTCTGTGAGGCATGTCACAATGGATCCATACCCCTTCACAAACCTCCTGTAATAACCAGTCAAGCCAAGGAATGCCCTGACTTGAGTCTGGGTGGTAGGAGCTTCCCAGTGCAGAATTGTCTGGATCTTGGGCTGTAAATGTGGCACTTGGCCTCCACCTACAAGGTGGCCCAAGTATACAACAGTGCCCTGCCCTATCTGGCATTTGGATGCCTTAATAATGGGGCCTGCGAATTACAGGGCCTGCAAAACCTTCCAGGAGGTGCTAAAGACAGCAATAGCATCTAGATAGCCAAACCAGCAAGGATTTGACTCACCAACCTTTGGAAGGTGGCAGGGACATTCTTTAAACCAAAGGGCATAACAGTAAACTCATAATGCACATCAGGTTTGGAGAATGCTGTCTTTTCTTTTGCTCCTAGTGCCATGTGAATTTGCCAGTACCCTGCAGTCAAGTCAAAGGTATTAGCCCTGGGTATGGGGTGAGCATCTGTCTTGGTGAGGGAGTTGAGACCTCTGTAGTCCACACAAAACCTCAATTCTTTCTTTCCACCCTGGGGATAAGACTTTGTTGACTAAGACCACTGGGCTAGCCCTGGGGGTGTCAGAGTGTTCAATAACTCCTAAATCCAGCATCTTGTTGACTTCAACTTTGATTTGACAGGCAAACTGCCTCCAATGTCCACCTCATGGGTGTACCAGAGTGTCTGTCCAGGGTTTAAGGAGAAGAGCTCTGCATACTTCTGTAGGGCTTGCCTGCAGTAAGCCTGCTGTTGGGCATAGAGGGTGTCTGAGTAGACAACTCCCTCAATTGACCCATCTTTAGGGTTGTGAGAGAGGAGGTCAGGAAGAGGTTCACTCTCTGCTTCTTGATCTTCATCAGTAACCATCAGCATGGTTACATCAGCCTTGTCACAGAAAAGCTTGAGGCGGTTCATATGGATCACCCTTTTGGATGTCCTGCTAGTGCCCAGGTCTACCAAGTAGATGACCTCACTCTTCTTTTCTAGGATAGGGTAAGGGCCACTCCACCTGTTCTGAAGTGCCCTGGGAGCCACAGGCTCCAGAACCCACACCTTCTGCCCTGGTTTAAACTCCACCAGCGCAGACTTTTGGGCATACCACTGTTTCTGGAGCTGATGGCTGGCCTCAAGGTTTTTGGATATTTTCTCCACGTACTCTGCCATCCTAGAACATAGGCCGAGTACATAGTCCACCACATCTTGCTTAGGTTTGTGGAAAGGTCTCTCCCAACCATCCTTCATAAGTGCAAATGTTCCCCTGACAGGGTGGCCAAACAGAAGTTCAAAGGGGGAAAACCCCACTCCCTTCTGAGGCACCTCTCTGTAGGTGAAAAGCAAGCATGGCAAAAGGGCATCCAATCTCCTTTTGAGTTTTTCAGGGAGTCGAAGATAATGCCCTTCAATGTTTCATTGAATCTTTCAACCAGTCCATTGGTTTGTGAATAGTATTGTGCAGTGAACTTATAGGCCACCCCACATGAGTTTCAGATAAGCTGACATGAAGTTGGCACCTCTGTCAGAAACCACCTCCTTAGGAAACCGTACCCTGGTAAGGATACCAATGAGTGCTTTGGCTACCTGTGGGGCTGTAGCTGACCTAAGGGGAACTGCTTCAGGATACTTGGTAGCATGATCCACTACTACCAATATATATTGGTTTCCTGAGGCTGAGGCGGCTCAAGTAGACCCACTACATCCACACCGACCCTTTCAAAGGGAACTCCAATCATTGGTAGTAGAATTAGGGGGGCTTTGGGTGGCCACCTGCTTTAGCACTAGCTTGGCAGGTGATACAGCAGTTGCAAAACTCCTTCACCTTTTGTGACACGTTGGGCCAGAAGAAATGGCTGACAAGCCTATTCCAAGTCTTGGTTTGGCCCAGAAGCACAGCTAGGGGGATGACATTTGCTAGTGTGAAGATGAAATCCCTTAACTGTTAAGGCACTACCACTCACCTGGTTGCATCAGGTTTGGGGTCTCTGGACTCAGTGAACATGCGTCCCTCCTCCTAATAGACCTTGTGGGAGCCACTGACATCTCCCTGTTTATGTGCAGCAGCCTGCTGTTCTAGAGTCTCAAGAGTGGGACAGGTTCTCTGTCCTTGGCACAGGTGGTCCCTAGAGGGTCCCCCTGGGTGCAAGAGCTCAACCTGGTAAGATTCAATTTCCATGGGGTGGGTAAGACTTCTTCCCTAGAAGGAGTGTTGAGCTTTTGGCATGTTCAGAAGCAGGTCCCCCAGACTTCTTGCCTTATCTTTTGGAAGGTTGGGCCATAATTCCAGGTTCCAACATTTATTTTTCACCCTGTGCTCTGTTTTGTGCTCTGGTTTTCACACACACCACTTCAGGGATTTCCAGCATGGCTGCATGGGTTTTGAGTTCTACCTCAGCCCAGACTGAGGACTCCAGAGCATTCCCTAGCAGACATTCAACTGGGATTGCAGAAGAGACAACTACCTGTTTCAAGCCAGTAACCCCTCCCCATTTTAAGGTCACCATAGCCGTGGGATGCACCCTAGTTACATTATCAGCAATGGTCACTGGATATGTCTGTCCAGCCGAATACTGTCCTGGAGAAAGCAGTTTTTCTGTCACCAGGGTGACACTGGCACATGTATCCCTCAGGGCTTCTACCTTAGTCCCATTAATTAAGGGATGCTGTCTGTATTTGTTCATATTAGAGTGGAAAACAGCAAGACTGGCAACATCTTCCTCACCCTCAGCAACTAAAGTAGCTTCAGGGTGAACCCTGGTTTGCTTTGGGCACACTGTTGATCCCTCCTGTAGGCTGGCTATACCAGAGCTAGCTGGTGCAGTACTAGGGGGGTTCTTTTTGGGATATGCTGAGTCTCCAGTTTGGTGTCCTTTCTGTCTACAGTTGAAACACCAGGCCTTTTTGAGATCAAAGGTTTTATTTTTATACCTATGAGAATAGTGTGAAGAGGTCTTGTCCAACCCTCCTGCTCAGGTTTTTGGGGGCCTTTAGAAGACTCTTTACTTTTATCTTCAGGGTTCTCTCCAACTTTCCCCTGGGATGCTTAGTAACCCCTTTCTTTTGGCCACACCCAGTGGAAATCTTGGTTAGCCTAGTTTTGAACTAGGGGTCTGCCTTCTTTCCCAATTCTTGGGGAGAAATTGGACCTAGGTCTACCAGATATTGATGCAACCTTTTATTGAAGCAGTTACTCAACATGTGTTCTTTCATAAATAAATTATAAAGCCCATCATAGTCATGCACTTCATTTCCAGTTATCCAACCATCTAGTGTTTTCACTGAGTAGTCTACAAAATCAACCCAGACTGGTTCGAGGTGTTGTGTGCCCCCGTGAACCTAATTCTATACTCCTCAGTGGCAATTCCAAAGTCATCAGTCAGGGAAGCCTTCATGTGGTCATAGGACTCGGCATCTGCACCAGTGAGTGCAAGGAGCCTACCCCCACATTTACCAGTGAACAGTGCCCAAAGGAGAGCTCCTCAGTGAGACTTTTTCAGTCTTCTGGTTCCACAGGCCCTCTTAAAGGCTGTGAACCACTTGGTGATGTCATCACCATCCTCGTACTTGGGTACAATCCCGTTGGGGATTTTAGGGGTATCAGAATTTTCTCTGTCCCTAGTGATGGAAAATGGGTCATTGGTAGTGGTAAGTATGAACCTACCACTGGCAATAAGTCCACTAACCAAATATAGGTTCTGTCACGGTACACCTTCCTCTTACCGCCCTAGTCAGATGGAGTTGAGGTGCAACCTCAGTTCTTGTAGGTCCTGCTCTGGCTGAGGTAAGGGCGACCCCTTCTGGTAGCCACGGTGCTGCTGACACTGGTACGCCACAACAGTCCGTGCCCTCCAGAAGGAGTCCCAGAGCAAAAACCCCTAAGGGAAAAAAACTCTAAGATTGGAACTTCCTGGAACAGAAAAAGGACACGTCAAAAATCAGAACTCCAATGCCAGGAAAGGAAAGCAGGAAAAGCTGAAAAAGCAGGAACAAAAACTGGAATCAAGAAAAAAACATACAGAGCATGATCACCACCAAGGGAAGTGTTGCAATGCAAAGAGAACAAGAATCTGACCCCTTACATACCATTTAACAGGACATGCAGGAAGAAGCAAGAACGCCATCTTAGATTGGGAAAGGAGCTTTAGAATAAGGCAGAATAAGGCACCATTTTAGAAAAGGAAACAGATGCATGCAGGGAAACAAAATGAGAATGCTGGGAAGAAGAAAACATGGCCCCACAAGGAAAAAGGAAAAAAAAGATGAAAGGAAGAGCCCTAGATCAGGGAATCAGGTAAGTGAAGGGCCGTGGGGGGGGGGATGCAGACACCCCGCGGTGAACATCCATACCGCACATTGAACGTGGTGAGGCACAACGCCCAACTCTGGGCCTCCGACCTCACCGCGGGCAATAAATTATACTGCAGCTAAGGAGAAAGGCCGCCGCAAGCTCCATGATCCGAAAGATGGACCGCAGCCCTCACCGTGGCCTGAGCAGGAGACGCCACGGGAGCCCCCAGCATGACAGGTTCAGTAAAGGTCTCAGTAAATTAGCCTCCTGCTCAACCCTTGGTAGATGTAAGCAAGCAAACATGCCTAACTTAGGAGACACAAGTGTAAAGCATTCAAGCACACCAATACAGTAAATAAGTGAGACACAACACACAATAAAAATCCCACACCAATTTATAAAAATAGGTTATATTTATATGAGTAAATAGACACCAAAACAACAAAAATCTAATGTAGGGAACCAGAGATATGAATTTTAAAAGAATAAACACTTTCTAGTGCTTAGAAACACAAAATGCCAACTTTACCAAAATTCTCCAAACTTCAGGAGGTGTTTCTTGAAGTCCTCCTTGCAGGTCCAAAAGGTCCAAAACACAGATATAAGGGTCTGGAATATCCTGGTTAGTCCTTGGAACTCAAGATATGATTTTTTTAAAGAATAAACATTTCCTATAACTTAGAAACACAAAGAACCACCTTTACCAAAATTCTCCAAACTTCTACAATCTTTAGGAGGTGTTTCCTGAAGTCCTCATTGCAGGTACAGAGGGTCCAAAACACAAATCCAAGGGTCTGGAATCTTCTGGATGGTCCTTGGAAAGTTGGACCACAGTTCCCACAATGCACCTGGACAAATCCTTAAAAGTCCACTGGATGCACTCCAGGCTGGGGATTCTTCCTGGGGATGATGCAGGTAAAGCTCTGTTAACCTGTAGCTGCAGGGAGTCCAATCCTGAGTCCTTCTTGAAGCAAGGCACCGTCCCCAGGGCTGTAGCACCAGATTGTGCAACAGGCACAGTTCACTCAGAAGTGAAGTCCAAGGGTGTAGATCCAGATTCCAGCAGGGCAGTCCTTCTTTCTCTGGTAGTTTCAGGCAGCAGATCTGAGAGGCTATGCACCTCTCACATATTTATTCCCAGCTACTGGGCATCAGGAAGTGGGGTACCCAACCAACAGAATGCAGAGTGATGCCCAGATGCATGACCACTTCCTCCAAAGTGTGGCATATTCCTGTCCTAGAAAGCACCATTCTTCCAAAATCCATGATGACAAAAATTTCAGCAGAGCAGTAAGAGCTGACTAAACCATCCTTCAATGTGGTTCATTTTCATAGCTTTCCTCCTCCTAATATCTGCAAATTCCTTCTTTAAGCTTGGTATCTGGCTGAGGAGTCCAGAAGGTAGGGGTTAGGTGATCTGGCAATCCCTCCTGTCTTGCTCTCCTTTGAGCCTGTAAGTTTAATTACCCCTCCCCCTGCTCTGGCATTACTGTGTAGGCCCAGAGCTGCCATTCACCGGATAGGCTCATCCCTGGACAACCGGAGGAGACCTTCAGAAGGCTGGATTTTGGCTTACAGTAATAAAAGCCTTCTAACTTATTTTCTGTACAAGTTGTGATAAGTTCACCAATGTAAAATTGCTGGATTTGTCAAAACAAATCTTTTAAGTCCTTGAATGACTTTGTTGTGCTTTTCCTTACTATAATTACCATGAAATACAATATAGCAATGATATGGCCAGTATCTATAATGGAGGGAAATGAAATAATCAGTTTTCCCCTAACCAGGCTTTATAAAACATCTTTTATCAGGCCCCTGCTTAAAGTTACATGACCCCCATCCTGGGACACCGAGGGGAGACCCTGGTAGTACCTAATATGTGAAAATAAGATAGATCATCACATTTAAAGTGCCCACAGCACCAAAGTCGAATTGGGACACCATTTCCATTTAAATGCAGTCTGCAGAGTCAGGCTGCATTTAAAAATGACAGAAAACCTCCAGCAGTGCCCACATGCAAAGGGGAAGCAATTCTGCTGGGCCTCTACTTCCATGCCCTAATATGTACTAGGATCTTATAGGTTGTTGGCACCCCTTTGCCACATTACTTACTAAGGACTTATAGGAGCTGTCGTGCAAATGGTAGGAATTTAACCTGCATTTAAAAGGACAGGAAGCTCACAGCAGTACACACATGCAAGTGCGGAAATTCTGCTGGGCCTCTAATCTCCATGCCCTATTATATACTAGGGCTTATAGGCAGAATGTACACTCTTGCCCTATTATATACTAGGAACTTACAGGGACTGTCAGGCCAATTGGAAGGTGACCTTAAGTCTCTAATCTTGAGATAGAGGTAAGGGGTCAGGTCGAGATTGAAAACTATGTCCTCTGAGCTGCTCATTATGTTACTAAGGTTGGGGATTTCTTTTAGAAATTAAAAACTACTTCTAGTTACTTACCCCTAACAATGGTAACTTTTAAAACTTAAAAAGAAATGCTAAAGGGGACTTAACCAAGGCCCTGGCAGGACTTTTAAAACTTTACAAAAATGTCAAATTCAAAAATCAATTGAATCTAAACGGTAATTTTGGAACTTATTCATGTGACCAGATATGGGCTGAGTAGTCCAGCAAATGCAGCTGTAGACCCCACCGCTGATCTACCAATGTAGGAAGCTGGCTCTGTATATACTATACCAAAGTAAGGTATGGTGTATACAGGGTCCAGTTGATCCCCAGAGGCTTTATAGAGGCTAAAGGAGATAATACTAATGCTCTCTTTTGTGGTAGTGTGGTCAAGGAGTTAGGCTTTTCAGAGGGTAGTGCTAAGCATTTGATGTACACACACAGTCAAGAAATGAGACACACACTCAATGACAAACTCCACGCCACTGTTTTTATATAGCAAAAATATATTTTGTTACTTTATTTCTAGAACAAATGTTTACAAGTACGTAACACATTTCAATTTCAAAAGTGGACAGTGCTATTTCTCATAGGAAGCAATGCAGTCCTATGGGTAGGAAAAGTGTTAATACAGTTTACAAGTAGGCAATCGGCTTACGATCCCAGTCTTCGGAGGTTAGGATGTCCACAGGTCAAGGTTCAAGTTGACCCCAAAAGAGCACCACCAGGAACACAGGGCCAGCCGGGTGCAGAGGTCAAACTTGGTGTTGGATTTTTACTGGAATCCTATGGAGACTGGGGGCACATGGAGAGAAACAGGCTGCAGGTAAGTACCCACAGCTTCAGGGCACAGACCTTGTGTTTTAGATTAGCACTGGTGGGCCACAGGTCAGCACCAAACACACACCTTTAGCAGTACAGGGGTGGTTGGGTACAGGGGGCAAATACTGCATCAGGTGCCCAATGCTTTTCAATATAGAAACTCCATGGGTCACAGAGATGCTGCAGGTTGGGTCCAGGGAGCCGGTTGTGGAAAACCAAAGGCTGGACATGTAGGGACGAAGCCCGCTGGACGTTGTTGGACTGTCGGTCGGATTCCCCAAGGCCAGGGGGCTGCAGATGCAGGGGTACATTTGGGCATCGGAAATCTTTGTTAGATCCAGTTGTGGTCAGGGGGGTCCTCCAGATTTAGGCTGCAGGCATCGTGTTGGTCAGGAGGGGTCGACCCAGGGAGGACTTGAGGTCAGAATCGCCTGGGGACCTCTTCTGGTCTAGTGGGCCACTTGGACACAATCCATGGGTGTCAGACACAGTGTGGGCAGGATTCACAGACCCAGGGAGGCTCTGGGGTAATTTTGGAAGGTTTATTGTGGACAGAGCTCCTGTCCTCTGGAGTTCCTAGTCCTCTGTTGGGCAGGTTGTCCTCTGGAGGTTTGTAGAGTCGCTGGTCCTGCAGGATGCGTCGCCTTTTTGTAGCAGGAGTCTTGAAGCTGCAAACAAGCCGGTAGGGCTGGGCCCACATTTCGTCTGGAGCCTTCACTGCTGGGGTCAGCTCTTCAGTCTTTCTTCCTGAGATCACTAGGAATCTGAAGAGCAAGGTTCAGGTGTGCCCTAAATATTAGATTTAAGGGCATTACGGCAGACGAACGAGTTACTTACCTTCGGTAACGACTTTTCTGGTGGATACATTAGCTACCTGTGGATTCCTCACCTCATGAATACTCCCATGGCGCCAGCATTCGACGGAAATCTTCTTACTAGTCTCTGCACGTCGACGAGGACGTCACTGTCGCCCACGCGACGCCGTCTGACGTCATACAGGCAATAAGAGGTCCTCGACGACGTGCGGACGTCAGTACCAATCATTTTTTACGTGCATGAGAACAACCAGGCAATGCAATGAAAGAGCAAGGCAACATCCATTATATTGTAAAAATACACCACATTGTATGAATAACTGTAAATCTTTTTATGTACATATATATATAAAACTCTCTCTTTTAAAATATATACACACACCAAGTATATACATAAAGATATATACATATATACATATATATATATAAATATATTATATATACATCTATTGCACCCTCAAAGACCAAGAGGAGCGCACTCAAGGATTACTTGGTAAGACCAGAAAGGCAACGGGGAGGCGGGTGGGACCGTGAGGAATCCACAGGTAGCTAATGTATCCACCAGAAAAGTCGTTACCGAAGGTAAGTAACTCGTTCTTCTGATGGATACAACTACCTGTGGATTCCTCACCTCATGAATAGAGTCCCAAAGCAGTACCACGCCCGGCGGTGGGTGCCTAAATGGTCAAACCAAGAAATCCTGCAGCACTGACCGTGCAAAATGGCCGTCCCTTCTAACCTCAGAATCCAAACAGTAATGTTTTGCAAAAGTGTGAAGGGACGACCAAGTTGCGGCCTTGCAGATGTCGACCACAGGAACACCTCTGGCCAAGGCCGAAGTGGCCGACTTAGCTCTGGTGGAATGAGCTCTAATGCCCTCAGGAGGATCCTTCTTTGCCAAAGAGTAACATATTTTAATGCAAAGAACAACCCACCTGGATAGTGTTCTCTTGTGGACTGCCTTTCCTCTCCTCTTGCCCACGTATCCAATAAACAGCTGATCCTCCAGCCTGAAATCCTTTGTTCTATCGATAAAGAAGCTCAACGCTCTCTTTGGGTCCAGACGGTGCAGTCTTTCTTCCTCTTTGGAAGGATGAGGCGGAGGATAGAACGTGGACAAAGTAATTGCCTGAGCCAAATGGAAGGGTGAAACAACCTTCGGGAGGAAAGCAGCCTTGGTCCTCAACACCACCTTATCCCCATAAAAAGTTGTATAAGGGGTTTTTACTGATAAGGCCTGCAACTCACTCACTCTCCTTGCTGATGTTATAGCTATCAGGAAGACTGTTTTTAAAACCAAATACCACAAGGGGCAAGAATGCATAGGTTCAAAAGGGGACCCCATAAGGAAAGTCAGGACTAAGGACAAATCCCATTGCGGCATAACGAATGGCTTTGGAGGATATTGATTTAGAAGACCTTTCAAGAATCTGATAACAATAGGGGATTTAAATAAAGATGGTTGGTCTGGAAGACATAAGAAGGCTGACAAGGCCGATAAATAACCTTTAATGGTAGCCACTGCACAACCTTTCTGCGCCAGAGATAGAGCAAAAGACAAAACGTCCGATAGATGAGCATGCAAAGGATCAATCTGCCTCTCTCCACACCACGCAACAAATTTAGACCACCTATTAGCGTAGATAGATTTAGTGGAGTGTCGCCTGGCCGCTAATATAACATCCACTACCTCAGGCGGGAGAGAGAAGGAACTCAGGTTGCCCCGTTCAATCTCCAGGCATGTAGGTGCAGACTCTGGAGGGGGTGTAGAACCTGCCCCTGCGACTGCGAGAGGAGGTCTGCCCTGAAAGGGAGACGGAGCGGCGGGCACATTGAGAGTTGGAGAAGGTCGGAGTACCACACCCTCCTTGGCCAATCCGGAGCTATTAAGATTACTAGAGCCCGGTCTTGGCGAATCTTCCTCAATACTCGAGGAATCAAGGGTATGGGAGGAAACGCATAAAGCAACTGGCCGCACCAGGTCATTTGAAACGCGTCCCCCAACGCTTCCTGCATCGGATACTGAAGGCTGCAGAACAACGGACAATGCGCGTTCTCTCGAGTGGCGAACAGATCTACCCGAGGAAACCCCCACCTCTGGAAGATTAAACGGACTTGATCTGGATGGAGACGCCACTCGTGGTCTGCCGAGAAGTGGCGACTGAGACTGTCCGCACGCACGTTCAAAACTCCGGCCAGATGGTTTGCTATCAAGCAAATCCGATGGTCCTTTGCCCAGGACCATAGTCGAAGAGCTTCTCTGCAGAGAAGGTACGACCCCACTCCTCCCTGCTTGTTTATGTACCACATCGTGGTAGTATTGTCCGTTAGGACCTGTACCGACTGACCACGAAGGGAAGGGAGGAAGGCCTTGAGAGCCAGACGTACAGCCCGTAATTCTAACAGATTGATGTGAAAAATCTGTTCTTCTGGAGACCAAAGACCTTTGATCTCCAGATCCCCCAGATGAGCTCCCCACCCTAGAGTGGAAGCATCCGTTATGACTGTGGCCACTGGTGGCGACTGCTGGAACGGCTTTCCTTGCGAAAGATTGTTGCTTACAATCCACCACTTCAAATCCACAGCAGCATCTCTGGAGATCTTGACAGTACCCTCTAGATCCCCTCTGTGTTGAGACCACTGCCTTCGGAGGCACCACTGAAGAGCCCTCATGTGCCAGCGAGCATGCGTGACCAACAGAATGCAGGAGGCAAAAAGACCGAGCAGACGAAGGACCTTGAGGACTGGAACTACCGCTCCATTTCGAAACGTTGGAACCAAATCCTGAATATCTTGAATCCGCTGAGGCGGAGGAAAGGCCCGACCCAATGTTGTATCCAGTACTGCCCCTATGAACAGGAGGCGCTGAGAGGGCTCTAGGTGAGATTTGGGCTCGTTCACCGAAAAACCCAGGTCGAACAACAACTGGGTTGTTGACTGCAGATGACGCAACACAAGCTCCGGGGACTTGGCTTTGATCAACCAGTCGTCCAAGTAAGGGAATACTGCTATCCCCTTCCTTCTGAGCTCTGCCGCAACCACCGACATCACCTTCGTGAAGACTCGAGGTGCTGAAGTAAGACCAAACGGAAGGACCGCAAACTGATAGTGTTGCGATCCCACCACAAACCGGAGATACTTCCTGTGTGACTTGAGTATCGGGATATGAAAGTAAGCATCCTGCAAGTCGACAGACACCATCCAGTCTTCCATGTTCAACGCCAAAAGCACCTGTGCTAGGGTCAGCATCTTGAACTTTTCCTGCTTGAGGAACCAATTCAAGATCCTCAGGTCCAGAATTGGTCTCAAACGACCATCCTTCTTGGGAATCAGGAAATACCTTGAGTAAACTCCTTGACCCCTTTCCTGCTCCGGGACCAACTCCACCGCGCCCTTTAAAAGGAGGACTTCTACCTCCTGTTCTAGCAACAGGAGGTGTTCTTGTGAACAATACGAAGGGCGGGGCGGGATGAGGGGCGGAAACTCCCGAAAAGGAAGGGTGTAGCCTTTTCCCACAACACTGAGAACCCAATTGTCCGACGTAACAGTCTCCCATTTGGTGAGAAAATGCTGTAATCTTCCCCCTACAGGAGAGGCGTGAGTTGGAAATGGTGGAAGCCTAAGGCTGCTTCCCCTGCTGCACCCCGCCAGAGGATGAGGAAGAGGCAGAGTGCTGCTGAGAGGCTCCTCTGGTGCGGACCCTACCTCTCCCCCTAAAAGATCTATAGGGATGGGAAGAGGCAGGTTGCTGATATCTTCCCCGAAAGGAAGAGGAGGAAGAGCCACGCCCAAATCCACGAAACCTCCTGAAAAATCTGGAAGAGGCCGTGGAAGAAGGAGCTTGGAGCCCTAACGACTTAGCCGTGGCCCTGCTTTCCTTAAAACGTTCCAAGGCCGAATCAGCCTTAGCCCCAAACAGTTTGTCCCCATCAAACGGGAGATCCAACAATGTGGACTGTACATCAGCCGAAAAGCCCGAGTTACGGAGCCAGGCCTGTCTCCTTGCCACCACAGTTGTGCCCATTGCTCTGGCTACCGAGTTGGTGGTATCCAGTCCCGTCTGGATAATTTGGGTCGCAGCAGCCTGGGCATTTGAGACAAGATCCAAAAGACCCTGGGGAAGCTCTGTAAACGAAGAGGAGATGTCATCCATCAGAGCATGAATATACCTCCCCAGGATACAGGTTGCATTGGTGGCTTTTAACGCCAGACTGCAGGACGAAAAAATCTTCTTCGACTGCGCCTCTAGCTTCTTTGAATCTCTGTCCCCAGGCACCGTCGGAAAAGAACCAGGCGCTGACTTGGACGAACAGGAGGCCTGCACCACCAAGCTCTCCGGCGTAGGGTGCCTGGACAGAAAACCAGGGTCAGTTGGAGCCGCCCGATACCTCCTGGCCGCGGCTCTGTGAACTGCTGGGGAAGATGCCGGCCTCTTCCACACCTCTAAAACCGGATCCAGCAGAGCGTCATTAAAAGGTAACAGAGGCTCCGCCGCGGCTGAGGCCGGATGTAACACCTCTGTCAAAAGGTTTTGTTTCGCCTCCACCACCGGCAAAGGCAGGTCCAAAAAACTAGCTGCCTTCCGTACCACTGCATGAAAGGAAGCAGCCTCCTCAGTATATTCCCCCGGGGACGAAAGGTCCCACTGGCCGACTCCAGTCCACGCAGCCCATCACCCGAGTCCTCTAGCTCTCCTTCCTCTAGGGCTCGTTGGTACTCCTGCTCTTCTAGTACCCGGAGAGCACGTCTCCTTGAATGCAGTCGTTGCTCAATCCGCGGAGTCGACAATGCCTCCGCCGAAGTCGGAGATCGGCGCCGATCTTCCGAAGCCACCGACGCCGCATCCGGCGCCACAGGTAACTTCGGCGCCGACTGAAGAGCAGTTGAAACGGATGGACCCACCGGAGTCACAGGCCGAAATCTCGACGTCGACGGGATGGAAATCCCTGGGGCCAATCCTTCCGAAGCCACCGGAGCGGCCACCGGCGCCGACACTGGCGCCGAGCCCACGTTCCCAAACGGGAGAAAGGGCATAAAGGGTGCCGGGCGAAGAGGCGCAGGATCACCCAAAGAAAAGGCCAAAGGCCCAGCCGGAGCACCCCCTGGAGCCATCTGTTGGAAGATGGCATACATCGCATTCAAGAATGCGGAACTATCGGCTCCAGGGGTGGGAAAAGCCGGATACTGGGGTGCCTGTCTCGGAGGCGACCCCGACGCCGGCCTCGGCGTCTGCGCCGGAGAAAACACTTGAGGCTCCAATACCTCAATCACCGACGCCTGTCCAGGTGAAGTTGGAGACGCCGGAGAAGGCAACGGCGTCGAAGGATGCGGCGTAACCGTGGGGCTGACCTCCCATGTTCTTCGGCGCCGATCCGGAGACCTGGAACGAGCCTCCCTTGAATGACGCCGAGATTCTCTACGGCGCCGGGAGTCTCGATGACGCCGATGTCTTGGAGAAGACTTCTTGTGATGCTTCTCCTTTGACTTGGCCATAAACAGCTTCGCCTCACGTTCTTTAAGAGCCTTTGGATTCATGTGCTGACATGAATCACAAGTCGAGACGTCGTGGTCGGAGCTCAAACACCAAAGGCAATCGGAATGAGGATCCGTCACCGACATCTTGCCTCCACACTCACGACAAGGCTTAAATCCAGACTTTCTCTGCGACATTATTTCCACAGCGAAAGACTACGCAGCAAGATATACACTGTAACCGCAAGAGTAACAGTTGCTCCCTCGAAGATAACCGTTTCGAATGCACGGAAAAAAGGGAACTGACGTCCGCACGTCGTCGAGGACCTCTTATTGCCTGTATGACGTCAGACGGCGTCGCGTGGGCGACAGTGACGTCCTCGTCGACGTGCAGAGACTAGTAAGAAGATTTCCGTCGAATGCTGGCGCCATGGGAGTATTCATGAGGTGAGGAATCCACAGGTAGTTGTATCCATCAGAAAGAGGGCAGTAGCCAATGGCTACTCCCCCATGAGGGTGGCTACACCCTTCCTGTGCCTACTCCCTTTGGGGAGAGGGGCATATTCCCATCCCTGGGGGATGGAGGATTCTGTAAGGCAGGGGTCACTTCAGCTTTGGACACCCTAGGGGTGGTCCTAGCTGAAGTGGTCCCTCCTGCTTGTTTTTTCCTAATTTTCCCACCGGACCTGCCGCCAAAAGTGGGTCTTGGTCCCGGGGGCGGGCAACTCAATTAGTTGGAGTGCCCTGAAGCAGTGTAACAGGAGGCGTAAGCCTTTGAGGCTCACCATCAAGTGTTGCAGTTCCTGCAGAGGGGAGGTGTGAAGCACCTCCACCCAGAGCAGGCTTTGTTCCAGACCCCAAAGGCTTTCACCCCATGGGGTCAGAAACTGTCTGTTAGTTGCAGGCTGGCACAGACTGGTCAGCCTTACACTGAAGGGTTGGCTAAAATACAGGGGGCATTTCTAATATGCCCTCTGTGCATTTTTCAATAAATCCAAATCTGGCATCAGTGTGGGTTTATTGAGCAGACAAGTTTGATATCAAACTTCCCGTTCTTCAGTAAAGCCATCATGGAGCTGTGGAGTTCTAATGACAAACTCCCAGCCCATGTACTCAATATGGCCATAGTGCACTTATAGGGTCTAAGAATGGACTTAGACACTGTAGGGGGTATTGTTCATGCAGCTATGCCCTCATCTGTGGTAGTCTTAGGGCTGTAAGGCCTGCTAGAGAGATGACTTACCTATGCCACAGGCAGTGGTTTGTGTGCATGGCACCCAGAGAGGGATGCCATGTTGACTTTATATTTTTCTCCCCACCAACACACACAAGCTGCAATGGCAGTGTGCATGTGTTTGGTGAGGGGTTCCTTTGGGTGGCACAATACAGGCTGCAGGCCTTAGGGACCTTCCCTGGCCACAGGGCCTTTGATACCACTGGTACCTCTTAGGTGTGTGCCAGGGATGTGCCCATTGTAGAAGCAATGGTACAGTTTAGGGAAAGAACACAGATGCTGGGGCCTGGTTAGAAGGATCCCAGCACACAGTCAAGTTAGCATCAGATACGCAAAAAGTGTGGGGGGGAGGGGTAACCATGCCAAAAGAGGCAGTTTGCTACATGACTTATTGATGCCCCTCTTGGGATATTAACTAAACACTTTCGGTATGACACACTATGGGACCAAAGGAGACTACTGAATAGCCCTTAATTCCATCCTAGAAGCGAATTTCGGGTCACAGAAGTTTTCAGTGGCTCAAGAATCTATCACTGAAATGTCTGACAGCTGAATTTCCAAATGTTAGCGTCATAGAAAGATTGAGATGCGGAGCGGATGACTCCAGTGTGTTGGCCAATTGATGGGTCTTTGGAGTTGTATTTTCTGTAGCACTCACCAATCCAGCCCCTCCTACTGGTGGTGCTGCAAGTCTTCCTTCAGTGATAACTTAGGCTTTTTAGGACAAATCTTGACGAAATCGCCACTTGCTCCACAATACAAGCAATGATTGTTTTGCTTCCTTTTTTTCTTTTCCTCTTTCGAAAGAGGCCCTCATACAGCGCCTATTTGTATGGGTTCTACTGATTGACCATTTCTAGAGTCCTTAAATTCCCTGTTCTCATCCGATCTAACCTAGGCACACTTGGGTGAAAGTCTCTCTTCTTCTCCCCTCGTCTCTCTATTTGCCGGTAGTCTATCTCCAAAACCAAGTCTATTAACACTGAGACTTCAGTAGGCCTGTTAGATATTTCTGATATGGTGTCCTCAAGTTAATCCTTTAGAACCCTGTAGAATAGGGATGCCCTTTTGTTCTCTGGCCATCCAGTTTCTACAATTAACTTGTTAAATTCAGTGTGGTGGGCAACCAGCTCCTTATTGCCTTGTTTCAATTCCAACAGTTCATTGTCTGTCGTCTGGGCTACTCTTCTTCTGTCAAAGATTCTAAAGCATTCCTTCATGAATTCTTCAAAGTTGTATAGAATTGCAGCATACTTATACACTAATGGCAAGGACCAAGCAGCAGCATCACCACTTAGATAGGACAATACGAAGGCTACTGGGTATTGTGCATCAGAGAAAATCACCAGTTGACACATGAAATTGAGTGAACATTGAATGAAGAAAATTTGGGATTTTTGCGGGTCACAACTAAAATGCTCAGGACGTGCCCATGGAATTACTGGCAGCAACAAGTGGACCACCTGAGTAGTGTTTCTAGGACTGGCAATAGATGTTGAACTAGAAGCCTGACTTTCAGGGGACGAAGCTGCAAAACTCACTCCAGTTAGATAACCACCCATCTTAGTCGCTAATTCTGTTGTTTTTCTCCTAGATGCCACTATTGCTCTGTCTCAGGCTTTTGTTCGCTTCTCTAACTGCCATTAATTTGTTTTGAATGACCTTTAGGATCTCTCCCAGGTTCTTTAAATCAAAACCTTCAGCTATTCTGCTCAGGTAAAAAAATTTGATGTGGGCACTTCACTCTATCATGAACCTGTACCTTCTTGTTCCAAGTCTTCACAGGAGCAGAATGATACAGAGAACCCAATGCTCCTCTGGAACCCCCTTTAGTCTCAGTGAAACACTAAATAGAGATTAAATGGGTCTCATGGGGGGAACGGGGATGGGGAGATACAAGAAGAGACTGCCTCATCTTTTTCTTGGGACTTCTTTAAAACCCCTTGTCTGGCTTCTCTCAATATACTTCTGAACCTCGTTACCTGAATCACAATTTACTTTTTAATAAACATTAGTTCTACAATAATAACTTGCATACCCCTTTAGACTGAGACCTTTGCTTCTCTTCTATTCAATCAAAGGATGATTGAGCATGTATGTATTTACATAGATAAATGCATTCAGTCTTCATTGTTAGCAAAGACCTATACAATTGCTTGCATCAGTATCATTTGTGACAATCAGGTTGTTAAGAACTTGAATTACTATTGTTTCATCTTTTCTGTTCTTAGATATAAATAATAAGGCATGTTAAATAGTCTCTATCTGTTTCCTCTTCTAGGAATACTTGTGTGACCGGTGCTGTGGAAATGACAATGAATTACTGGATTCAGGTAAGTGTCAACTTCGTGCTTCTGCTATAATTCTTGTACGTTTTCTTATGAAATGCTGAGGTGATTACTTGGGGGAAAGAGCTGAATGCTTACAGGAATGCTTGGAATAGATTTTATCACCAGTGTATCTTTCTTTCCTTTTTGACTGGAAATAATTTGAAAAAAACAATGAACCGAAGTTTGGAACTAGGTGTTCCTAAACTGAACTGCGAACATGTGCAACAGAAACTTGTCCTAAAAGGCTACTCTGAAGTCCTGCGCATGCGTCAAGAAAAGGTGCTACCTCAGGGGAAATCTTTAGTGAAGTGCGCCGCTTGTGAAGCTGCGGGATCACTTCACACTACACTGAGGCCCTCATGAAGTCTGAGCAGTGTTAAACTACTACATGAGTAACTTTCTTAATCACTGGTGGCCACCATCTTGTGAGACCACTTTTGCCGCAGTGATCTTCCAGATAGTGTTTTTTTCTCTTTAGGAAAGCTGATGAGTTTGCACTTTCTGTTCCTCTTGCACTCAACCCACAACATGGGGAGTGGAACTCTGATCAACACTAAGGGGGTTATTACAACTTTGGAGGAGGTGTTAATCCGTCCCAAAAGTGCCGGTAAAGTGACGGTTATACCAACAGCCGTATTACGAGTCCATTATATCCTATGGAACTCGTAATACGGCTGGTGGTATATCCGTCACTTTTGGGACGGATTAACACCTCCTCCAAAGTTGTAATAACCCCCTAAGATTCCTTACACCAGATCTCATGGGCAACCATTTGTAGTTTAGTAAAATACACTACATTCCTGAGATGAGCATAATGGCCTGCACTCTAAGAAATCTGTTATAACCTAGTGTGAGTTAAGCTACCCAAGTGGGTCACCCCCACATTCTACAGTTTTTAACAATCTGCAATGCTTCAAAACATTAATCAAAGTACTGGAAACAAATATCCACCATCCACCTCCCCGGGACTTAAATCATGATGAATGCAGGGGAGGGCGTGAAGCCCTGGGGACCACCACCTTCCACTGGGCTTTAATTACAATGAATGTGGGGGGGCATGCGCCTCCCCCCCATAGCCCATGGGACCTTCACCTCCCCGGGGCTTTGATCAAAAAGAATGCGGGGGCAGCGTGCCCCGTGCAGCCCAAGGGATTGCCACCTCCCTGGGGCTTAAATCACATAGTATGTCGGGGGCTGCGAGGCCCCCCCCTGCAGTCCTGGGGATAGCCACCTCCCTGGTGCTTAAATCATAATGAATGAGGGGGCACCCCCTGGCAGCCTCAAGGACCGCAACCTCCCCGAGGCTTTAATTATAATGAATGCAGGGGCCGTGTGCCCCTGCAGCCCCAGGGATCACCATCTCCCCAGGACGTTGATCCAAATGAATGAGGGGGGGCACGCAACTCCCTGCACCCCCAGGGACCGCCACCTCCCTGGGGCAAAGTGTCAATTGTGTGCAGGGGGGGTCGCAAGGCTTCCCTACAGCCCAGGGGATCGCCACCTCCCCAGGATTGAATTCACTTAAGGGTCATGGACCACCGGCCCTGGGAACCACCACCTCCCCGGGGCTACTTCACATTGGAGGGGGGCTCCCTCGTGGAGCCAATAATGGCCTGGGCACCACCACCCCCCAGGGCCAGCTCCTGCTATGTCCTGGGGTCACCACCCCCAGGTTCATAGGTGTATGCTCTCACTTGGCAGGAGCTTTGACAGCTCCAACCAAGTCAGAGCAAATACTCCACTTTTTGGAAACAGGAGCAGTCAAACAGCTCCCGCTTGCAGAAAGCAGAGTTTTCATCTGTTTCCCTGCACACATGAAAACATTGCTCCTGCAAGCAGGGAGCTGCTTCTTAAAGCAGCACCCTGCTTGAAGGAGCAATGTAGGCTCCAGCAGGATGCAGGAAGCTGGCTAGGATCACAGAGGCCTTGAGGTTACCCACCCCCACCGCAGTCCTGTCACTCTCCCTGTTCCATCCCATAATGGGATGGAAGAGAGAGAGAGAGATTGTTTTTCCAATGGTTACTCCATTCAATGACTTCAAACATCAAACAAGCAAGATGTTTGGTGCAAATGTTATACTTATGTTTTGACGGACAGGGGACCAGGGTCACTTCTGGCCTAATGGTAAAGCTCTTGGACTCTCAGGTTCAGGGTTCAAATCCTAGTATCTCATGACAGTGTGTCTGTTTATTTTCTAGTTTTGACTGTTAAACATTCCTAGTGATGGAACACTGAAGTCTTTTTCCCCTCAAAATCTGTTGGTTGAATGTCATAGCTAAGTCTGGACACTGCACAGTAATGAGTCACCTGTGGCCTTGTAGTTAAGGTCTCAGACATGCACACTGAAATGTAAGTGTTCCAGTCTAGGTGAGTCTATGGTCATTTCCTGCTCTAGTTTCTTTTCAACTATAAATATTTAAGTTACATACTGAAAGGTGATCTCACTCTTTTTCAATTACAAAAACATTTTTCTTTTCAATTTGTCCGGCCATATCTCATTCTAAGTATATCATTAATCAAAGCCTAAAAAAATCTCTATCTGTGTCTCTCAAGTCCTCTCTGTCAAATCTTTCTCTAAATCTCTCTCACTTTCTCTCTCTCTCTCTCTCTTTGAGTGGTTATAGGGGATTGGTTGCAGGGCCTGCGGCCAAGCCCCACTGTGCATGACCGAAGGCTGTGCGCGGCGGTGGGTGGATTAACATACAGTAATAAAAAAATACTTTATATTAAAAGAAAAACATAGACATTCACTGAAAAAAACAAAGGTTACAGGGATGTTATTGTTAGGAAATGGAATTTAAAAAAACAGAGGAATTCACTTAAAAAAAACAAAGGTTACAGTGACATTATAGTTAAGCTCACATTTTAAACATACAAAACCATAGATATTCACCTGTTATAGCTAGAGTTATCTCAAGTAACTATAACTTGTGTCCTAAGGTAACTATAACTCGCAACCTTGCCATGCACCCCTAATTACCTCACAAATTATGACCCTCATGACAACTTTGATAACATCATTGATAATATCAATGTAATATTTCCAGTAACATTTTTGACGGAAAAACTGTGCATGGTGGGCACACGGGTTAAAGTTTCCTTAAGGCACGAGTTATAGTTACTTGAGGTAACTCTAACTATAACTGGTGAATTTCTATGGTTTGGTACGGTTAAAATCTGAGCCTGACTATACCGTCCCTGTAACCTTTGTTTTTTTAACTGAATTTCTATGATTTTTTAAATTCTATTTCCTAACTATAATATCCATATAACCTTTGTTTTTTTCAGTAAATATATATATATATATATATATATATTCATTTAAAGAACCAAAGGTTACAGGGACATTGTAGATAGGTTCTGAATTTACACACACAAAACTTTAGAAATGCAGCAGTTATAAAGTTATTTCAAGTAACTATAACTTGCGCCCTATGTTAACAATGCGTGCTTCCACCATACATAGTTTTTTCTTCATTAACTTAAATGCTACTGCTTCATTTATATTTTTAATAACATTATAGAAGTTGTCATAAGTGCTGTCATATCTGGGGTGCATGGTTAGAGCACGGGTTATAGCTACTTGAAATAACACTAACTATAACTGCTGAATTTCTCCGGTTTTCTGTGAGTAAATTCAGAACCTAGCTATAACGTCCCTTAACCTTTGTTTTTTTAAGTGAATTTCTAAGATTTTTTAAATTCTATTACCTAACTATAACATCCCTCTAAACTTTGTTTTTTTACTGTGAATTCCTAAGTTTTTAATAATAAAGTAATTTTTAATTACTATGGGGGACATTACAACCCTGGCGGACGGTGTTAAAGCTGCGGTAATACCGCAAACAGGCCGGCGGCAAAAAAAAGGGAATTATGGCCGTGGCGGAAACCGCCAACATAGACAGCCACTTTAACACTCCGACCGCCACGGCGGTACAGACGAGCAGCACGGCGGTCACCGCCAACAGACAGGCGGAAGACAAAGTACCGCCCACAGTATCACAACCTGCCAATCCGCCACCTTTTCCGGGGCGGATTCACCATGGATAAAAACACGGCGGAAACAGCTTTTGCAATGGGAAAACGCTCACCTTAACACACTCCACGAGGAAGGAGGACACCATGGAGCCCGAACTACAAATACTCCTGCGCTTGTCTTTCTGCTCCTCTACGATCACCATCTATGTAGGCGCCGAAGACAACGGTGAGTACTGCACCTATGACATAGGGGAGGGGGGAGGCAAAAGTCATGGGGACACACATGCAACACCCCCACCCCCACCCCCACCCTCACCCACTACAACACACACACCAATGCATGTCCAAACAGCACAGTAACAACCCACCCCCCCAGAAGAATGCAAAGACAAAAGGAAATCAGGTCAAACATTGTAATGTATCAAAATACAGTAAGCTAATATATACAGATATATTTACACATTCCTGAATTGATACATGACGATTAGTAGTGCAGGTATGCACATATCAATGTCCGTGCACCACTGGGCCCAAGATGCATAGGCGAGGCCCACATTAGATACCTGGCCACAAACGGAGAGAACACTGCAGGGGCATCAGATAGAAATACAAGAGGCACCTCAGGGGAAAGGGAAGGGGGGGGCACCTCAGCCGGATTACAGCACCACGCCAGATCCACAACGGGGCTCCATGCCCATTGATGTATCCTGGGGAGTGCAAAGCCACAGTCTCTCAAGTCTCTACAGTGGGTGGCTTGCCCACTGTACCATCCTGGGGAGTGCAAAGCCACAGTCTCTCAAGTCTCAACAGTGGGTGGTTTGCCCACTGTACCATCCTGGGGAGTGCAAAGCCACAGACTCTCAAGTCTCTACAGTGGGTGGGTTGCCCACTGTTACATCCTGGGGAGTGCAAAGCCACAGTCTCTCAAGTCTCTACAGTGGGTGGGTTGCCCACTGTTACATCCTGGGGAGTGCAAAGCCACAGTCTCTCAAGTCTCTACAGTGGGTGGCTTGCCCACTGTACCATCCTAGGGAGTGCAAAGCCACAGTCTCTCAAGTCTCTACAGTGGGTTGGTTGCCCACTGTTACATCCTGGGGAGTGCAAAGCCACAGTCTCTCAAGTCTCTACAGTGGGTAGCTTGCCCACTGTTACATCCTGGGGAGTGCAAAGCCACAGTCTCTCAAGTCTCTACAGTGGGTGGTTTGCCCACTGTACCATCCTGGGGAGTGCAAAGCCACAGTCTCTCAAGTCTCTACAGTGGGTGGGCTGCCCACTGTACCATCCTGGGGAGTGCAAAGCCACAGTCTCTCAATTCTCTAAAGTGGGTGGCATGCCCACTGTACCATCCTGGGGAGTGCAAAGCCACAGTCTCTCAAGTGGATAACAGTCTCCACTGGTTCTGGAGGGGGACTGGTGCCCAGACTGCATCAGGCTCCCCATGACGGTTCCTGTTCTGTCACTGTCCCAGCTGCACATGGGCTAACTATGCTTGATTTGGCGGTCTTTTCCCTGCCCAGCGGTGCTTTGCCATGTCGGTCTTTGCCCTGTTCAGCGGTGCATTGCCCTGTTCAGCGGTCTTCACCATGGCGGTCTTTTCCCTGTTCAGCGGTGCTTGACTTTGCAGTTTCTGACCTGTTCAGCGGTGCTTTGCCCTGTTCAGCGGTCTTCACCATGGCGGTCTTTTCCCTGTTCAGCGGTGCTTTGCCATGGCGGTCTGTGCCCTGTTCAGCGGTGCTTGACTTTGCAGTTTCTGACCTGTTCAGCAGTGCTTTGCCCTGTTCAGCGGTCTTCACCATGGCGGTCTTTTCCCTGTTCAGCGGTGATTTGCCATGGCGGTCTGTGCCCTGTTCAGCAGTGCTTGACTTTGCTGTCTGACCTGTGCATTGGTGTGTGGCATGACGGTCCCTCATTGCCCAGCGGGGCTGTGGCTGCCGGGGCCCTCCAGGGCACTGACGCTGGCGGTGCTCTCCGGACCAGTGACCACAGTGCTGCCCTCCAGGGCAATGACTCTGGCGGTGGTCTCCGGACCAGTGACGATTGTGCTGCCCTCCTGGGCAATGACTCTGGTGGTGGTCTCCGGACCAGTGACAATTGTGCTGCCCTCCTGGGCAATGACTCTGGAGGTGGTCTCCTGACCAGTGACGATTGTGCTGCCCTCCTGGGCCATGACTCTGGCGGTGGTCTCCTGACCAGTGACGATTGTGCTGCCCTCCTGGGCAATGACTCTGGCGGTGGTCTCCGGACCAGTGACGATTGTGCTGCCCTCCTGGGCAATGACTCTGGCGGTGGTCTCCTGACCAGTGACGATTGTGCTGCCCTCCTGGGCAATGACTCTGGCGGTGGTCTCCTGACCAGTGACGATAGTGCTAGCGGTGGCGTCCCGGCCGCCGGGGAGGATGGCGCCCTTCTCCGCCGTGCTGCTCTTCCCAGACTGTGCAGACTTCTTCTGGCCCTTCACCACCTTTGGAGGAGTCACAGCTGACTCGGCACTCCCCCTGGGACCCTTGTGAGCAGTTTTGCCGCCAGGAGTCTTCACCCTGTCCTGTCAGCCACTTTCCAACTTAAGGTGCTTTACAGGGGGTGGACTGGCAGTGCTTTGGCTCCGTGTCACACTGGCTGCCCTGGTGGCCGGTGCACTCCACACACCTTTAACACTCACCACTGGTACTGGACTTTTTTTGGCTGAGGTGCTACTACGGGACCTATGAATTGGAGGGGTGGGGGTGGTGACAAAGAGGTCAACGTTGCTGAGGAAGAGTTGCTGACGAAGACTGGGATGGGTAGCTGGAGGGGGTCTGGGAGTGGAGGAAGAGGAGGTGGTTGTAGGAGGTGTAACTTTAGGTGATTTGGGTGCAGGTGCAGGTACTGCAGGCTGTCGTGAGGTGGATGGATGTTGGGTGTGTGGGTGCCCGCGTTTGTGTACTTTGGGAGGGGGCATCACAGACACACTGGGAGTGGACACAGGGGACGTGTAAATGGTAGTGGGGGTGGTGAGTGGAGGTGAGCGGGGTGTGGTGCTGGGTGTTCTGGTGCGGGTCCTAGTGCTTGTAGATGCAGTACATGCAGGTGAGAGTGTAGACGACACTGGGAGGGAGGAGGGAGACGACGAGGAGGGGGACACAGTGGAGGCAGTGGATGTTGTTGTGTCTGTATGTGGGTGATGCTTGTTTGAGTACCTGTGGGTTGTGCGGTGCTTATGTTTGCCTGAGCTACTTTTGTGTGTTGAGGTGTATGCATGCTTGTCTGATGGTGTGCTTGGGATAGGCTGGGGTACAGGGGACTGGGTCTGGGTCTGGGTGGAGGAATTTGGAGGGGGGAGGCTAGACACAGGGACAATGGCTGCCATCAGTGCTGAGGCAAGAGATTGCAGGGTTCGATGAAGGGCAGCCTGACCAGAATGAATGCCCTCCAGGAATGCACTACCGTGTTGCAACTCCCTTTCTACACCCTGGATGGCATTCACAATGGTAGACTGCCCAACAGTGAGTGACCTGAGGTCAATGGCCTCCTCACTGAGGGCAGCAGGGGTGACTGGGGCAGGGGCTGAGGTGCCTGGGGCGAAGGTGATGCCCACCCTCCTGGGTGAGCAGGCATGGGGCGAAGGCTGAGGGGCTGCTGGGAGGGCGGTGCTGGTAGGAGAGGTGGCGGCTGTACCTGTAGAAGTGGGGGGCACAGATGGTGCCGCCACCAAAAGGGAGCTCCCATCAGCGGACGAGTTTGTGTCGCTGTTTGGTGATCCGGTGACCGACATGAAGCTCCCCTCGCCCTCCGTCCCACTGGTGTATTTGGAGTCTGTGGTGTGGCCCTCCATGGCCATGTGGGATGCAGCTCCCTCGTTCTCCGGTGCCACTGTACCTCCGCCTGATGATGCTGATGCACACAAGAACAGGGAGAGCACAAAAAGGGGGGGGGGGGGGCGACAGAAGAAAGACAGGTTGAGTGCATGGCTTACCGCTACCGTTGGCGGACAATACAGACACAGCAGCCCCCTGCACTACGCTGTGCTCTTGGCCTCTACAGATGCAATTCCTGGGATCTGCCCTACATGGCTACGGTGGTCATCTGCACACATGGAACACACAGGGGCATGTCTACCTGTACTTGGCACTCTACAGAGGTGGGGTGGAGTGGCACATGGCCTGCATAACTGAGGGGCCTAGCCTACGGAACTCGCCCTGGCCTAGGGAAACCCACAGCCCTCCTCCCCCACCCAGACCCCTCCACTGCACGCAAAGTCCGCAGAATGAGAGTGTACTCACCCCCTTGTGTTTGCTGTGATGCCCTCAAGCGCCCATCCAACTCAGGGTAGGCCACCGCCAGGATCCGGAACATCAGGGGGGTCATGGTTCGACGGGCACCCCTCCCACGTTGGGAGGCCATCCCCAGCTGAGCCTCCACCGTCTTCTTGCTCCAGCAGCGAATGTCTTCCCATCTTTTCCGGCAGTGGGTGCCCCGTCTCTGGTGGACCCCCAGGGTCCGGACGTCCTTGGCGATGGCACGCCAAATGTCCTTCTTCTGGTGGGCACTGACCTACATGACATGTACAGGGGAAGAAGAGAAGTCATTAACAACAGCACCGTCGAAGTAGGTGGCCCCCATCCCTACCCTTGCCATGTGGCACATGCATTCACAGTCCTTCATGTTCCCTGAACTCTGCCCCCTTCCTACTGACATCCAGCCCTCTCCACCCAGGCATAGCCCATACAACGTGCTCCCTGTGTACTTAACTGTTGGTCTGGAGGACCATAGAGTAGCCTGTACTGGGGGAGGACCCCGTCCACAAGCTTCTCCAACTCCTGAGCAGTGAAGGCAGGGGCCCTTTCCCCAGACGCAGCAGCCATTGTCTCTTCCAGACCGAGGTCACAGCACCACTTGCAGTGCAGGTCCTCTCCTGTCGAAGATCAGGTATCGAGTGATTGAACAGATAGAAAATGGCGGTCACATCCGCGGCGGTGCGTACCGCAGCGGTGCGTCTCATCACCTCCGGCGCACTTCATCATTGGCTCCTGGGACCCATAGGGTCCGATGTTAACCAATGCAGCATTGCGCCGCGGTCTACGACCGCCTACCGCGACGGTGTACAACGCCAGCGCAGATACCTCACATCCCATTGTCCCACTTTAGAGGTCAGACAGCTGCCATTTCAGGGGCCCACATGGCTTCATTTACTACTGCGTCACCCATACCTAGGCCTACACTCAACACACATACAGGAAGAGTTTTGTATTTGGTGTCATGTTCTGTGTAGCTGTGGGTACATACCTGGGAATTTGTTGACTCTGTGGTCGCTGTTGTCCTTCCTAGGCACCGTCAGCTGGGACATGTGAGGAGATGGCGGAATCCTCCGGTGTACCGACCGCTGGTGGACCTGTTGGCAATGGAGGAGCGACATTTAATCATCACCTACAGGTTTGACCGTGCCACAATCCAGTAACTGTGTACCCAGTTGGAGCCAGACCTGATCTCACCAATCCGCCATCCCACAGGAATCCCCCCTAACGTGCAGGTGCTATCAGTGCTCCATTTCCCTGCAAGTGGGTCTTTTCAGACAACAGTGGCCATGGCATCAGGGATGTCCCAGCCTGTGCTTTCCAACGTGTTGTCCAGAGTGTTGTCTGCCCTGCTGAAACACGTAAGGAGCTACATCGTTTTCCCACAGGTGGAGGATTTGGCTACAGTGAAAGGTGACATCTATGCCCTTGGACATATCCCCAACATCATAGGTGCTATTGATGGGACCCATGTAGCTCTGGTCCCCGCCGCAGGAGTGAACAGGTGTACAGGAACCGGAAGAGTTATCATTCCATGAATGTACACATGGTATGTTTGGCAGACCAGTACATCTCCCAGGTAAATGCTATGTTCCCTGGCTCTGTGCATGACGCCTACATCCTGCGGAATAGCAGTATCCCGTATGTGATGGGTCAACTCCAGAGGCACTGTGTGTGGCTATTAGGGGACTCTGGTTACCCCAACCTGTCATGGCTATTGACCCCAGTGAGGAATCCCAGGACCAGGGCAGAGGAATGCTACAATGAGGCCCATGGGCGGACTAGGAGGGTGATCGAACGCACCTTCGGCCTCCTGAAGGCCAGGTTCAGGTGCCTCCATATGACAGGTGGTTCCCTATTCTACTCACCAAAGAAGGTGTGCCAGATCATCATCAATCTTGCTTTGTGACGCCAGGTGCCTTTTCTGCAGGAGGATGGTTCAGATGACGGTGTTGTGGCAGCTGTGGAGCCTGTGGAACCTGTGGACAGTGATGAGGAGGAAGCTGAGGAAGAAGACATAGACAACAGGGAGTCAGTCATACAGCAATATTTCCAGTGACACACAGGTGAGAATATATTTTTTTACTATTACATTCACTTTCACACTTCTACCTCTATCCTGTCTGTCATTTAATAGCAGTATTTGGTAACTGAGTTGTACCTTTCCATTACGGTTTCACAGGTGTGGTTACCAACGTGTGTCATCTGCTTGCATCCTTCATGGACTTGTGATGTGTGACATAGGTATGTTGACATTACAATTGAAAACGCATTTTGACACTGTCATTGATAATACAAATTTACCAAATCACAGACTGACTCCAGATTGTTTTGTGCTTCAAGGGTGTTTATTTAAGTGCTCAAAAATGGAGGGGGGTTGTAAAATGGTGATGGGTCATGGTGGAGGAATGTCCATGGCAGAGTCCAGTCTATTCATCTCACAGGTGCTTTGCCTATATGGGCATAGGAAGTGGAGCTGGGGCAGTTCCAATGTGGACAGGGTAACAAAGTGGGACAGTGGGAGGACAATCAGGGTGGTCTCATTTCCTGGCGGAGGTCTTGCCATCTTGCTCTGTCCTGTTCCTGGATCTCAGGGACCGTTTGCGGGGTGGTTGTCCGTCTGCAGGGGGTGGGGTGCTGGTGTGGTGGTCCTGTGGCGGGGCGTCCTGTCCACTAGCGCCAGCGGAGGTGGTGGGCAGTTGATCGTCCATGCTAGTGTCAGGGGCCCCTTGGAGTGCCACGGTGTTCCTCATGGTCTTTTGTATGTCCTTCAGCACCCCTACGATGGTGCTCAGGGCAGAGCTGATGGTTCTGAACTCCTCCCTGAACCCCAAATACTGCTCCTCCTGCAGGGGCTAGGTCTCCTGAAACTTGGCCAGGACCGTAGCCATCGTCTCCTGGGAGTGGTGGTATGCTCCCATGATGGAGGAGAGGGCCTCGTGGAGAGTGGGTTCCCTTGGCCTGTCCGCCCCCTGTCGCACAGCAGCCCTCCCAGTTCCCCTGTGTTCCTGTGCCTCCGTCCCCTGGACCGTGTGCCCACTACTACTGCCCCCAGGTCCCTGTTGTTGTTGGGGTGGTGGGTTATCCTGGGTTCCCTGTATTGGGGGACACACCGCTGATTGACGTGTCCTGGGTACGGAGGTATGGGCCCGCTGGGTGGGTGCTGTGCTGGTGTTACCAGAGGGTGGAAGGTCAGTGTTGGGCTGTGCCTGTGCAAGGGGAATCGACTGTCCCGAGGCCCACGATGGTCCGGGCTGGTCATCTGGATCCAGTTGGCCAGAGCTGCTGTCGTCACTGTGGGCCTCTTCTGTGGGTGGAGTGGAGATGTCTGGACCCTCCTGTGTCGTGACGTTCTGTAGTGGTCCTGCAGGGGTATAAGAGCAGGATTATTGCATGTGTGTGTATGTCATGGTGTGCAATGGGTGGGTGTGCGTGTACCCCAGTGCAAGCATTCCTGTGTGGGGGTTTGTGTGATGATGATTAGGGGGTTGTTATGGGTATGTGCAGTGAGCATGCTTTAGTGAGGGGTGACCATGCTTAGTTGTGTCATGCAGGGCTTGGTGTTGGGATGTGTGGTTTGTGTTATTAGTACATTAGTGAGGAGTTGTAGTGATAGGGGAGGGGGTGAGGGTGGGGGTGTGTGATAGCATTCAGGTAGGGTGGGGGATATGATAGTTAAGATTTGACACCCCAGGTTTTCCGAGGAGGACCTCCTCCACCGACTCCTCCGAGGCCCTCTGGATGCATGATGGTCAAGACTTGCTCCTCCCATGTTGTTAGTTGTGGGGGAGGAGGTGGGGGTCCGCCGCCAGTCCGCTGTACCGCGATGTTGTGCCTGGAGACCACAGAACGCACCTTCCCCCATAGGTCGTTCCACCTCTTCCTGATGTCCTCCCGATTTCTTGGATGCTGTCCCACAGCTTTGACCCTGTCCACGATTCTGCGCCATAGCTCCATCTTCCTGGCTATGGAGGTCTGCTGCACCTGTGAGCCAAATACCTGTGGCTCTACCCATAGGATTTCCTCCTCCATGACCCTGAGCTCCTCCTCGGAAAACCTGGGGTGTCTTTGGCGTGACATGGGGTGGTGTGGGTGATGTGTGGGATGGTGTATGTGTTGATGTGTGTGGTGATGTGTAGTGGTGTGTGGTGTTTTGTGCATGGAATGTTGTATGGGTGATGGTGTTGTGTGCCTCTGTGTGGTGGGGTTCTCAATTGCTGTGCTCTCTGTCTCTCGGCTTCCTCAAGATTTCTGGTTGTAGGGGATTGTGGGTGATGTGGGTGTGTGTTTTATATAGTGTGGGGTGTGTGGGAGTGGTGTTTGTATGTGTATCAGGTGTGTGTATTTTGAATTGTCCAATGTGGCGGTGTTTTGGAGATGCGTGTGTATTTTTAGCGCAGCGGTGTGTACCCCCAATGGAATACCGCGGTTAAAAGACCGCTGCGTGGATTCGTGGGTCGTGATAGCATGGGCGTGTTTCTGTTGGCGTGACGGTGGAGGAATTGTTTTCGCCAGTTTAACACTGACCTTTGGTGTGGCGGACTTGTGTGGGTGTCTGAATTTCGGCGGAATCCGAGATGTGTGTCATAATAGCTGTGGCGGAATTCCGCGGCCGCGGCGGTGTATTGGCGGTCTTCTGCACGGCGGTAAGCGGCCTTTACCGCCAATGTTGTAATGACCCCCTATATGTAAATCCAAATACCGCTTGCAGTGGAGTGTTGCCAACCCTTATAACCACCCAACCCTGCGCTGTGCACTGCCTTCAGCCATGCGCAGCTGGGGTTGGCTGCAGGGCCAAGCCCCTATAACCACGGAACCCTGAGACATGCACGGATGTGGCCAACCCCTGTATGCATATTTGCGTGCAGGGAAACTGAGGAAAACTCCACTTTCTGCAAGCAGGAGCTTTTTGACAGCTCACACTTGCTGAAAGGGAAAGATGTTTGCTTTTGCTTGGTGGGAGCTGTCAGCTTGTAGTTTGCTCCTCGTACAACTTTGTCAGGTACATGATTGAATCTACCCCAGCTTGCTGAATCAATATTCCCTTCGATATATTGTGAAATTGAAGTAAATGCAGCTGGAGCGGTTGACTAATGCAAAAATAAATACAGTATTTGATACCAGTTTCCTAGACCGGTAAGTTTATTCGAAAAATGGGCTTTGTTAATATATTCTTTTGATGTGCTTGATGCCTGAATATGGGCCCGAAGATGCTCATGGATCTGCGGATAAGAGAATGCAAGGTCAGGTGACAATTTGGGGTTATCTGCCGCTACCTTTCCATAGGTTTTTATCTGCCCAGCTAATAAAAGATTCCCAAAGTTATTGTACCCTGCCCTAGCCCTCTTTTTAATGATATTATGTTGCAGGGATAAGCCTATTAGCCCATATTCCTTCAATTGCATCTGCGGATGCATCAGAGGGAAATGGTAATCTTCTTGGAGCCATGTAAACTTTTTTGCAAGTACTCCCAGGAGCTTATACCGAGAGCACTTGGGCAGCTTCAGGATTTAAAAAAAGAAAACAGGTAGCTGGATCCAAGACCCAATGAGCATCTTCTGCAAATAAAAGCAACTTGATGAAGTGCTTTCTGCAGCACCTCAATTTAGCTAATTGAGAAACAAAGCTTGATAACATTTCCTCATGTGTGGGAGTGCCCGACCCCCATCTTCCTCTGCAAACAAACACTTGCTTAACTGCAATTGAAATATTAGACAGGACAATATTAAATGAGGGGAGAATCAACATATTAGTTACCGCTGCCAGTCCAATGATGGATAATGGTACGTTATGCCAGCTAGCCAAAATGCCACATGACTTACTTAGGGTGGTGACATAATTTATCTTAAACAAATCTAGGATCAATCAATCAATGCATTTATAGAGCGCGCTACTCACCCGAGAGGGTCTCAAGGCGCTGGGGAGAGGGGGGGTGGGTTACTGCTGCTCGAAAAGCCATGTCTTGAGGCGCTTCCTGAAGGCGAGATGGTCCTGGGTAGTTCTTAGGTGTGCGGGGAGGGAGTTCCATGCTTTGGCTGCCAGGTAGGTGAAGGATTTTCCTCCTGCGGTGGTTCTGCGGATACGTGGGACGGTGGCGAGGGCGAGGCTGGCTGAGCGAAGCTGACGGGTGGGCGTGTAGAACGAGAGGCGGCTGTTGAGGTATTCGAGGCCCATGTTGTAGAGAGCTTTGTGTGCGTGGGTGAAGAGCCTGAAGGTGATCCTCTTGTTGATGGGGAGCCAGTGCAGGTGTTTCAGGTGGGCGGATATGTGGCTGTGGCGAGGGATGTCGAGGATGAGGCGTGTGGAGGCGTTCTGTATGAGTTGGAGATGTTTCTGTAGCTTTGCGGTGGTCCCTGCGTATAGGGTGTTTCCATAGTCCAGACGGCTTGTGACGAGGGCATGGGTAACTGTCTTTCTGGTTTCGGCGGGGATCCATCGGAAGATTTTTCGGAGCATGTGTAGGGTGTTGAAGCATGATGACGAGACGGCGTTGACTTGCTTGGTCATAGTGAGGAGGGGGTCCAGGATGAATCTGAGGTTGCGTGTGTGGTCTGAGGGGGTTGGTGCGGTGCCCATAGCCGTGGGCCACCAGGAGTCTTCCCAGGTGGAAGGGGATTGTCCGAGGATGAGGACCTCCATCTTGTCTGAGTTCAGCTTTAGGCGGCTGAGCTTCATCCATTCCGCGACGTCTTTCATTCCTTCCTGTAGGTTGATTTTGGCGGTGGTTGGGTCTTTGGTGAGGGAGAGTATCAGCTGGGTGTCGTCGGCATAGGAGATGATGTTGATGTTGTGTTTGCGTGCGATGTCGGAGAGGAGGCTCATGTAGATATTGAAGAGGGTTGGGCTGAGCGAGGAACCTTGGGGTATGCCGCAGATTATCTCGGTGGGTTCTGAGCAGAAGGGCGGGAGGTAGACTCTTTGGGTTCTGTCGGAGAGGAACGAGATGATCCAGTCAAGGGCCTGTCCTAGGATTCCAGCGGAGGCGGGTTATTAAGGTGCGATGGCACACGGTGTCGAAGGCAGCCGAGAGGTCCAGGAGGATGAGGGCGGTTGTTTCTCCGTTGTCCATCAGAGTTCTGATGTCATCGGTGAATGCAATGAGGGCGGTTTCTGTGCTGTGGTTGGCCCGAAATCCTGATTGGGAAGGGTTGAGCGAGTTGTTAGCTTCAAGAAAATTGGTCAGCTGCTTGTTGACAGTCTTCTCGATGACCTTGGCCGGGAAGGGGAGAAGAGAGATGGGGCGGAAGATCTTCAGGTCATTGGGGTCAGCCGTGGGGTTTTTCAGGAGGGCGTTGACTTCCACGTGTTTCCAGCTCTCGGGGAAGGTGGCAGATGAGAATGAGCTGTTGATGATGCTCCGAAGATAGGGGGCAATGATGGAGTCGGCTTTGTTGAAGATGTGATGGGGTCACGGGTCAGAGGGGGAGCCGGAGTGGATGGTGTTCATGGTGATTCTGGTCTCCTCAGAGCTGATGGGGGTCCAGCCGTTGAGTGTAGTGGTGGGGGCTGTTGGTTCGGTGGTGGGCGGCGGGGTCTGGGGTCCGAAGCTGTCGTGTAGGTCTGCGATCTTTCGGTGGAAGAACGTAGCTAGGGAGTTGCAGAGTTCTTGTGATGGCGTGATGACGTTGGAGCTGGCGCTGGGGTTGGAGAGCTCTTTGACCATGTTGAAGAGTTCTTTGCTGTTGTGGGTGTTGTTGTCTAGTCGCTCTTTGAATGATGTCTTTTTGGTGGAGCGGGTCAGCTGGTGGTGTTCACGGGTGGCGATCTTGAGGGCTGACATGTTTTCTGTGGTGCGTTCTCTGCACCAGGTTTTTTCGAGGGTACGGCAGGATTTCTTGGATTCTTTGAGGGCGTCCGTGAACCACAGGGGTTTCCTGATGCTGGTCCCGCTTGGGTGGCTTTTAAGTGGAGCAAGGTTTTCGGCACAGTTGGTGATCCACTGTGTGAGGCTGAGGGCTGCGTTGTTGGCGTCAGTAGTGATGGCTGGTGGGTTTTGGTTCAGTGTTGAGAGGAGCTGCTCTGTGGAGATTTTGCTCCAGTGTCTGCGGGGGATTTGTTGTGTGTGATGGTGGTGGGTCTCCCGTTTGAAGGTGAAGTGGACGCATCTGTGGTCGGTCCAGTGTAGTTAAGAGGAGTGCCTGAAGGATATGTGGTTGCTGGCGGAGAAGATGGGGTCGAGCGTGTGGCCAGCGGTGTGGGCGGGGGTGTTCACCAGTTGCTTGAGTCCGAGGTTGGCGAGGTTGTCGAGCAGGGTGGCGGTGAGATGTCATGAGAGACAAGGATGCCCAAATACCTTATGGGGTGCATGGCCGAAAAGTGCTGTTACATCTCTCTGGGTAAGATTGCGGGTGAACGGTGATACAGCAGCACTTCTGAGTTAGCTTGGTTAATGTCTGAAAAAGATTGTATTTTGACCAAAGTACTATGGATATTGTGAAATGCACCTGCTAAATAAAGGACAATATCGTCAGCAAATAATTTTAACTTCAGAGCACCGTAATGTGGCGGCCAAATTTTGGGATCCTGCCTAAGGGCAGACAGCAGCGGCTCCCCAAAGGGAAAACAGTCACAGTGACATCGGATAGCCCTGACGCATGCCTCTGCATATTAAAATGGATCCAACTGCTCGGGAAGTAATCATGATCTTGGCTTCTGCTTTAGCTTATAAATTGTGCAGCAGCTCTATATGTTTGAAAGGAAAACCTAAACGCAGAAGAATCGCGAACGAAACCTCCTACTGTAAATGGTCAAACTTCTTCTCAGCATCAAGCATAATAATAGTTGCTTCTATGTTATTAGCGAGGAAGTAGTCAATTGCCTGAACAAGAAAAATCGCATTTATTGATGTAGACCTTACAGGCAACTCAACGTTTTAGTCCCTGTGTATTAGTGAGTTCAGCAAGCTTAGACGATAAAAGCTAGACTGCTCAGGAGGTAAGAGCCAGACTGCTCAGGAGGTAAGAGCCAGACTGCTCAGGAGGTAAGAGCCAGACTGCTGTGGAGGTAAGAGCCAGACTGCTCAGGAGGTAAGAGCTAGACTGCTCAAGAGGTAAGAGCCAGACTGCTCAGGAGGTAAGAGCCAGACTGCTCAGGAGGTAAGAGCCAGACTGCTCAGGAGGTAAGAGCCAGACTGCTCAGGAGGTAAGAGCCAGACTGCTCAGGAGGTAAGAGCTAGACTGCTCAGGAGGTTTGTCTTTCTTAGTAAAACAAACAATGACTGCCTCTGTGAATTCTTTTGGGATTTCACTTCCATCCAGGAATTCATAAATAAAACAACTAAAAAAAATCCAGCAACTGCCCAGCGAATATCCTGTAAAATTCAGATGGCATACTGTTATTACCTACCGCATGCTTTGGCATCAGGGAGATGTTTAATAGTGTCATGAATATCTGCTAACGCGAACTTCTATAATTTTCCGAAATTCGTTATCTAAAGAGGGAGTTTGATCAGATGCAAAAAAGCTTCCATCGCGCTGGGCAAGGGATTGTCACTAGGGATGTAAAGCCAGGTATAGTGTTCTCAAAACGCCCTGCCTAGCTGATCTAGCTCCGTCACAATGCAGCTCTGCTTTGCATCTATGATCGCTTTAATAGTCCCCTGATAACATATCTTCTTAACCAACCGTGTTAAAAAAGCATCCGGCATGCTCACTTTCATCATAACATTTCTGGATACGGGACCTCAGATTGATTATGTCTCTCGACACAAAATCGTCTTTATGATTCTGGCTTGCCAACGTCAATCTGGCTTTAGATTCATTAGTGTTTGAAATAAGATCAGCTCTTCTGGCCTGTTCCAGTTTTTGTAGTAAGGTGCTATTTTCCTCACATCTTGCTCTGTTTAATTGGGCTGTATATGAGATGGCTTCTTCCCGTATAAAGGCTTTCCATGCTCCCCAGACTAAACAGATCGAGGCTGTACAAGAATTCCTCTGCATAAAATATGTTAAGGCAGTATGCATACTGGTTACCCAGCCTTCTTGCGTCAGTAGAGATTTATCCAAGGACCATCTTGTTCCTTCCTTGGAAGAGTTCATCATTTTAAGATCTATATATGGAACGGAGTGGTCAGAGAATGGATACAAGCATACCCCTGATCAGGCTCTTCCCTAGCTATGTGGTAATAAAATAGTCGATAAAGGATGTAGAGTTGAAGCATTTACAGAAACACATAAACTCATGCCCTATTTGGTACTCAACTCTCCAGGGGTCGATCACAGCGAGATCCCCTCCCAGACAAGCCAAAAACCCTTGCTGATTTTGGTTTATTCAGGTGTTTGTTTTGACGAGAACAAAGGCAACTAACCTCCTAAAAGAGGTTGAAATCCCCCCCATTGGTACTAGTCCCGCAAATGGGCCTAGAATGTTATAAACTTCTTCCAATGGCATCGTTTTGTTCTCAATGGGCCCAAAGAAGCTGACTAGATGGATAACTTGGTTATATGCCCTTAAACTAACCAAAATCCACCTGACTTTGGATCTCGCACCACCTGCAAAACTTCACCAGGACATTTCTGAGTTAATAGGATGGCAACCCCCTTCACTGCCACGTTTGCAGATCCAAAGAATGCCTGCGATATACATTTTGGCATTGCTGGCTGCTTAGCTGGTGCCTTCAAGTACATCTCTTGAAGCAAAATTATTTGAGCGCCTGTTGATCTAAGCCACGATAGGATCAATCTACGTTTGCTCGGGTTGTTAATGCCATTTGTGTTGCATGAAATAACCCTAAATATTTCCACTTTGTGTCTTGGGATAGTAATACTGGCATTTCTGCTTTGGCTTCCTTCATACCAAGATCTGTCAACATAGCAGAATCCACTCAGCCCAAATCTAGGATATCCATCTGATTCCTCATTTTGCGTGCATATTCAAAGGTCCAAGATACTCTAATAGTGTAGTTATTATTTTCCTGATTATCTTTTTTTAATGCTTCTCCCTCCCTTCCTCCTCTCCCCAGTGCCCCCTATCTCCCCTCCAACTCTCCTTGTCCCTGGAGCCCTCCCCGCCTGGGGCTCCTTGGAGAGTTACCCCCCTCCCCTCAATCCAACCCCTCCTCCCACCAATCCCACAGATGCTCTCCCCACTTCTTCCCCTACACCCATCTATGGTGCCTTGACATAGCGCTTGGAGGCTGTCTGAGGGCTGCTGACAGCAATACTTAGAATATATAGCTACTAAACATCTATTATAAGACAAAGGCCCCATGTTCGTTGTGATGCTGCCAAAAGGAGGAGTCAAAAGTACACATTTCCACCCCTTACAAAATTCCAAAACTTATTTGGAGGTTCTAGCCCCCGCCGACTTCCCCTCGACTGCTGAAGAGAATGAAGAAAGTCTTGCACCTGCTCATCAGACTGCACCCGTCCCTTGTGTAAAACTTTTAGCTTGCACTGTTAGGTGATGCCTGCTGGGAAACCAAGCTTCTGGAAACAATTAATTATGGCTTTAAATTCTTTGTGGCGTTGTGCAGAAAACACGGACATGTCTGCAAAAATCTTAAAGAAGTTCTCCGAGGTCTAGTATGTTTTGTGTCTTATTGCGATAGCCAGGATACACTCCTTTATCCTGTAATCCTAAAAATTCACAACAATCATACGATAATATTTTGCATTAGATGGTTGGACTGCGGAACAAGGTGGGCTTGCATAATTGTTAGGTCTGTTTTTTGCGCAGTAGCCTCTGGATGAATCTGTTTTAGGATAAGGTCCGAAACTAGGCTAGAAACCGACTGGCCATTTTGGCACCCCTCAGGTATCCCTGTGATTTGTAAATTGGAGCGACGTGACCTGTTTCTGCATCATCCACCTTCATCTGAAAATCCAACAGTTTGGTCTGTAGTTTACTCGCTAGAGTTTCTTGGCATAAATTGGCATCCTCCAAATCAGAAATATGTTGTTCTACACCTGAGATTCGCACGGTAAGCTGCTGCATATTTAGAGTGGATTAAGCTAAGTCGTTGCTCTGTTTTTGATGAGCCTCCTCTGGTGAGATTTTACCTTGTTTTAGGCCCCCTACAATCTGATGGAGAAGTTCATTGATGCCCATAGAAATTCAGCTGTTATAGTTGGTTATTTCAAGTAACTATAGATCGTGCCCTAAGGTAACTATAACTCGCTCTCCCACCATGCACATTTTTTTATGAATAATCTTACAACAAATGTTACAGTGATATTATCAATGATGTTATGAAATATGTCATGAGTGCTGTAATATCTGGGGTAATTAGCAGTGCATGGTGAAGGCATGAGTTATAGTTACCTTTAGGGCGCGAAGCTGAATTTGGATGGTTTTGTACGTTCAAAATGTTAGCCTAACTATAACATCCTGGTAACCTTTGTTTTTTTGGGTGAATTTCTGTGTTTTTTCCCCTCTATTTCCTAACTGTAACGTCCCTGTAACCTTTGTTTTTTTCAGTGAATTTAATTTTTTTTTTAAACGTAAACAAATTTAAATTACTATTCGTTTATCCAACCACTGATGTGCAGGGCCACCCCTACTAGGGTTTATTAAAGCCCCAAGGACCAACACCTCCCCGGGGCTAAAGTATTATAATAGGTGGGGGGTCATGTGGACCCCCGCACCCTGGGGACCACAACCTCCCCTGAGGAAAGAAATATAAAATCAATGCACCCCGTGGAACCCCGCCCCAGGCCCCAGGGACTACCATCTCCCCAGGGCTAAATTGAAAGAAGGAGGGGGTGTGCTTCTCCCCAAGAAGCCGTATATGGCCCTAGAGACTGCCACTTCCCCACTCCCCCAGACTGGCTCTTGCTACCTCCTGAGGTGCCCTCCCCTGGGAGGAAGCTGTTTGCTTTTGCTAGGCAGGAGCAGTGTCCTCATGCTGAGTTTTCATCTCTTCCCTGCCCACTAACATGTGGGCAGGGAAAGAGATAAAAACATTGCTCCCACACGCAAGGAGTTGCTATTTTGTAACAGCTGTCTGTGTACGGGTGCAATGTCAGCTCCTGCAGGAGATGGAAGCCGATGGGACCACGGGGGTCTTGAGGTTCCCCTGCAGTCCCAATAAGTTTACACTGGGTGCCCTGGGAACCCAGTAACATGTGGCCAGGCCCTTAGGGTTGGGGTCCCCAGGGCTGAAATCAGCCTAGGAAGGGGAGCCACATTATTATATATATGTATATATTACTTATTGGCAGATGCCAGTAGGTAGTTATAGTTGGGACCTAGTTCCATAGGAAAAGCATTTTTTGTTTTGCCATTAACTTTGGTGCCGTTTGATGAACTTTCACATACTGAAGCTTGCTCCAGAGTTAGTGTCCTCGGCCCTCGTACCTGTGTATCAGGAGACTTTGAACATTGGAGAATTTCCTCCGTCATGGAAGGAAGCCATTGCTGTTCCTTTGAAAAAGAAACCTGGTGGAGCTGCGAGTGATCACAAAAACCTTCGGCCGATAGCCTTTCTGCCTTTTCAGGCAAAAGGTTTGAAAAACATCATAACACAGAATTAGCTCAATTTTCACAAGATGCAGGTTGCCTGGATCCCTCTCAGCATGGCTTTAGGAAAGCTCATAGCACTGAATCCGCCCTTATCACCTACTCAGATACTATTCGCAGACTGGTTGATAAAGGGGATGGAGCTATTTTAGTGTTATTGGATTTATCTGCCACATTTAATACCATCTAGCCACACGCAATGGTACAACGTCTTCACCAAGCGGGAGTCACAGAGAAAGCCTTGAGTATTTTGAAGTCTTTCCTGTGCAAAAGATCTACCACAGTAAGCTGTGGCGATTTCAGAGCTCCCCCTTATCAGCTATCTTGTGGAGTCCTACAGGTCTCCTCCCTCAGCCCTACTCTGTTTAATCTTTTTGTATCCCCATTAGCTAGACTTATCCATTCTTTTGCCTTTCTGGCCACCTCTTATGCCGATGACACTCAGCTAATTATTCCTGTTAATAAGAACCGGGAGGAAGTAGCAGATAGGTTCCATCTCTGCATGAGTGAGATCAATAAATGGATGGGCCATAACTGGATTAAAATGAATGGTGATAAAAAGGAGATCCTCTTTTTTGGCTCTAGCAGTGAATTGTGGAGTTCACGTTGGTGTCTGCAATCTTGTGGCGACCTGCCTGTCCCCATAGCCTCTACCAGAAATCTTGGGATTGTGTTTGACAATTCTTTGTCCTTCATGTTCAAAGTAAATTCCACCACCAAAGCCTACTATTGGATTCTAAAAACCTTGAAGAAAATGTTCCCTTACCTCCAGAAGGAACTTAGAATTTCTGTACCTCTTGCCTTGGTGATCTCCAAACTAGATTACTGTAATGCGCTGATGGTAAACATTGATCACTTGACAGACTGCAACTGATTCAGAACTCTGCTGCCCGACTGATACTAGATCTCCCTCGCTCAGCTTCAGCTAGCAGCAGTCTGAGACAGTTGCATTGGCTACCTGTTGAGAAGCACATTACTTTCAAGGCTCTTTGTCTAGCTCATAAGGCTCTTCACTCGGCAGGGTATGAATACCTCTGTACTTCTTTACAATGGTATGTGCTAGGTCATCAGCTTAGGTCAGCAGGACTCCATTTGATTTCTGTCCCTCGTAGTCGTAAGGCTAGGTGGGGTGACAAAGCTTTCATAGTAGCAGCAGCCAAATGCTGGAACACTCTCCCCTTGTCTATAAGAAGAAACATAACTTCCTGTCTTTCAGGAAGCAGCTAAAAACTTGGCTCTTTCCACATTAATTCCTGCTATTTTTGGTAGCTTCCCATTCCCTCTCTTGGTGCTTTCTTTACTCTCACTTGTTTCTGTTTGATGCTACGGCCGGAATGAGCTCTACAAAATACAAATACGAATCTTAATGAAACCTTAAAAACTAAACGTCTGCTGTCTTGAAAGTTGCAGTGATCTGTCTAGCAGGGGTTGAGAAAAAGGGGGGTCCCATAACACATTTTCCCCATGCATTTTCCCATGGGGTCTTTAGACACATCTACAGCTTGAACTGCTGGACCGAATAACACCAAATTTGTCAGGAAGCTAGATCTTGGTGTGCAGATCATGCTTTCGTGATTTGGTGTAAATCTGTTTAGTAGAATTAGAGATATTAAAGGAAAAACAAATACAAATATCTAGGAACACGGATCCTCCGCGGATCCAACAATACTGTGATGATATCTGAGTGGCTGCCATCATATCAACCAGGAAGTGTTGGCAGTCATTTTGTGACACTGCTTCAGCTGAGCTCCCCCCCCCAAAAAAACATTAAAAAAAGAAAACAGGGAAGGGTAAAAATACCCTGACCCCCTAGCTTTGGTACTGGGGTTCCTCTGGGACCCACCCCCCTGGGCAAAAAAGCATCATTTTGATATGTTCTGCAAAATTTGCAGAGGATCTGTGAAGCTGGCAAAAATTTACAAAAGGTCTCTCGCGTCTGTTCCTTAGTTAGCCCCCGGGTGGGCCAGGTCCCGGAGCATTAGCATTACCACCACCTCCCTGGAGCCAAATACAATTTTTAAAACAGGGAGGGGGGCACACAGCCCTCTACCTAGCCCATATACGGTCCGGGGACTAACACCTCCCTGAGGCTGTCCTGTGCAAAAGAAAGGAGGGGGACCGAGTGGCCACCCTCCTGGAGCCATAAACGGCCCTGGGGACCGCCACACCCAGGGCTGGCTCCCGCTATCCCCCAAGGTGCCCACCCTCAGGAGACAGCTGTGTGCTTTTGCTTGGCGGGAGCTGTCACAGCTCCCGCCAAGTGAGAGCAAACACTAACTCCACTTCGAGCAAGTAGGAGCTGTCAAAATGCTCCCACTAGCTGGTGCTGAGTATTCATCTGTTTCCCTGCTCGCTGTCATGCAGGCAGGGAAAGAGATGAAAGGATTGCTCTTGCACGCAGGGAGATACATTTCTAGCAGCTCCCTCCATGCAGGAGTGATGCCGGCTCCCACAGGAGCCATTGAGCCTGCTGGGACCATGGGGGCCTTCAGGCTCTTCCCAAAGTCCTCAACAAATCTCTCAGTTTTTCTCTCTTTCTGTTTCTAAGAGAAAGAGATTGTTATTGTAATGGTCTCTCCATACAATGGCTTCAAAGAGTCACACTAGCAGGACATTTGGTTTAAATGTTATAGTTTTGTTTTGATGCACAGCAGAACAAAGTCACTTGTGGGCTTCTGGTAAAGCTCTTAGACTGTCACTGAGTAGGTTGAAAGTTCAAATCCTCTTATCTCATGGTAATGCGTCTATATTTACTAGAGTTTGAATGTTAAATATTCCCCGTCATGTAACATTTATGTCTTTTTCCAATCAAAATCTTTGGGTTAAATGTAATAGTTATATTTGGACACTGCAGCATGAGGTGTCACCTGTAGCCTAGTGATTTAGATCTCAAACCCTCACACTGAAGGATGAGGGTTCCAGTTTAGATGTATCAGTGGTCCTTTCCATACTTTAATTTAATTTTGACTTCAAATATTTAAGGTACATACCAAAATGTGATTTCACTCTTTTATTTGGCCAATACATTGTGTCCTGACATATCTCAATTTAAACATATCATTCATCAAAGCCTAAAAAATCTCTCCCTCTCTATCTCTCTCTCTCTCAATTTTTATCTGTCAAGCTCTTTCTCTAAATGCCTCTTTCTCTCTCTCTCAGTCTCTGACTTTCTCTCTCTCTCACTCATCCCATAGTTGGATGGAAGAGAGAGAGAGAGATTTGTTTTGCAACGGTTTCTCTACACAGTGACTTCAAAGTGTCACACTAGCAAAATGTTAGGTTTGAAGTTTTCAGCTATGTTTTGATGCACAGAACAGTCACCCCTAGACTTCTGCTAAAGCTTTTGGACAGTCACTCAGTAGGTTGAAGGTTCAAATCCTGGTATCTTATGGCAATGTGTCTGTTTACTTGTGTTTTGAATGTTGAACATTCCTAGTGAAGGAACATTTACATCTTTCCCCCATCAAAGTATTAAGGTTGAATGTCCTATCTATATTTGGACACTGCATGGTAAAGAGTCACCAGTGGTCCAGAGATACTTCCACTGAAAGTTGAGGGTTCCAGTCTAGATATGTCACTGGTCATTTCCCTGCTTTAATTTCTTTTAAACTTCAAATATTTAAGGTACATACAGAAAGGTGATCTCACTCTTTTTACTTGTCAAATAATTTTTTGTTTCAATTTGTCAGAACATTTCTAATTCTATTTTGTTCAATCAATGTCTAAAAAAAACCTCTCTCTATGATCTCTATGACAGTTTCTCTCTCTGTCAATCTCTTTCTCTAAATCTCTCTCTCTCTTTCAATCCCTCACTTTCTCTGTCTCTCTCTTCCACCCCATAAAGGGATGGAAAAGAGAGAGATTGCTATATGGTCTGTCCATACAATTACTTCAAAACGTCACACTAGAAAGATGTTTGGTTCGGATGTTACAGTTACGTTTTAGCATAGCAGAACGGAGTCCTTTTTGGCCTACTGGTGATTCCCTCAGACTGCCACTCAGTAGTTTGAAGGTTCAGATTCTGGTATCTCATGGTAGTGTGCCTGTTCATTTACTAGTGTTTTGAATGTTAAACATTCCTGGTGATGGAACATTTATGCTTCCAATCAAAATTTTTGTATTGAACGTAATAGAGATGTCTGCAAACTACCTGGGGGCTTTGTTAAAAACAAGTGCAGGAGACCACACGTTTTTTTTTGTTTTGCATCAGCAGCAGTTTCCCAAATCCAACGTGATTTTGCCGCCACAATAAAAAAAAAAAAAGCTTTTAGGCTCTGATGGGGTTCCAGGGAGACCCCAGCACCAAGACTAAGGGGTTAGGGTGTTCCTACCCTAGCCCCTTTTTTTTTGTTACCCAAGGCTGTGGTTGACAGCTTATTAGGGTTTTAGGTGCATACCTGGCCAACGGCCAGTTCCTGCAGCCAACCCCTGGTGAGCACAGCTGAAGAACGTGCATGGAGTGAGGTTGAGTTCTCCTAGGGGGATGGCCGCAGGTCCTGCGGCCAAGCTCCAGTGTGCAAGGCCAACAACCGCACGTGGTGGGGAACTGGGTACATATAGGGGATAGACTACAGGGCCCGGCCACAAACCATGCATGGCAGTGGTTGTATTAACGTAAAGTAAATAAAACTACTTTGCATAAAAAAATACCATAGAAATTCACTGAAAAAAACAAAGGTTACAGGGATGTTACAGTTAGGAAATAGAATTAAGAAAACATAGAACTTCACTTAAAAAAAACAAGGGTTAAAGGGACGTTGTAGTTAGGTTCTGTATGTACAAACAAAACCATAGAAATTCACTATAGATATGGACCTAGTTTCTATAGAATTTTTTTTTGTTTTGCTAATAACTTTTTTGCCGTTTGATGAAACTTCATGAAATTTCCCTAAAAACAATGGGGGTCATTTCAGTTGCTGTCTGGAAAGTTTCGGGGTGATCCGTCAAGCAGAGACCTTGAAAAACAGGGCGTCCCAAAACACGTTTTCCCCCATTCATTTTTCCATAGGGCTTTTGAACAGCGATAGCGCCAAAACTACTGGACGGCATTACACCAAATTTGGCAGAAAGGTAGCTCTTGGTCCTTGGTTTGGGGTAAATCTGTTCAGCAGTTTTAGAGAAACTGAAGAAAATCTAAATTTGTATATATAGGGACACAGAAGATGCACGCCCCCTTCCGATCTCATGCTGAGATCTGATTGGCTGCCAATAGTTCAACAAGGAAGTGTTCGTAGCAATGTTGGGACTTGACTTCAATCAATCAATCAATCAAATTATTTGTAAAGCGCGCTACATACCCGTGAGGGTTTCAAGGCGCTTGGGGGGGAGGGGGTGCTGCTACTGCTCGAAGAGCCAGGTCTTGAGGAGTTTTCTGAAGGAAAGCAGGTCCTGGGTCTGTCTTAGGTCAGACGGGAGGGTGTCCCAGGTCTTGGCGGCGAGGTACGAGAACGATCTGCCGCCGGAGGATTTGGGGATGGAGGCAAGGGCAAGGTTGGCGGAGCGGAGTTGCCGGGTGGGGGTGTAGAAGCTGAGTCTGCTGTTCAGGTAGGTTGGTCCGGTGTTGTGGAGTGCGTTGTGTGCGTGGGTGAGGAGCTTGAAGGTGATCCTCTTGTTGACGGGGAGCCAGTGAAGGTCTCTTAGGTGGGGGGTGATGTGGCTGTGGCGAGGGATGTTGAGGATGAGTCGGGCGGAGGCGTTTTGGATGCGTTGGAGGCGTTGTAGGTGTTTGGATGGGATACCGGCATAGAGGACGTTGCCGTAGTCGAGTCTGCTGCTGATGAGGGCCTGGGTTACTGTTTTTCTTGTTTCTATTGGGATCCATTTGTAGACTCTGCAAAGCATGCGGAGGGTGTTGTAGCAGGAGGAGGATACAGCGTTGACCTGCTTTGACATGGAGAGGGTTGAGTCGAGGGTGAAGCCGAGGTTTCGTGCACTGTCGGTAGGTGTCGGTGGGGGACCCAGTGAGGCCGGCCACCATGTCCCAGGCGGAGGGGGTGGGCCCAAGGATGAGGACCTCTGTTTTGTCTAAGTTCAGTTTTAACCGGCTGTCTCTCATCCAGTCGGCGATGGCTTTCAGTCCCTCGTGGAGGTTGGTTTTGGCGGTGTGTGGGTCCTTGGTGAGGGAAAGGATGAGTTGGGTGTCGTTGGCGTAGGAGATGATGTTGAGGTTGTGCTGACAGGCCACTTGTGCGAGGGGGGCCATGTAGATGTTGAACAGCGTCAGGCTGAGGGATGAGCCCTGGGGTACACCGCAGATGACGTTGAAGGCCTTGGATTGGAACGGGGGGAGGCGGACTCTTTGGGTTCTGCCGGCGAGGAAGGATGCGGTCCATTCGAGGGCCTGGTCTTGGATTCCTGCTTCGTGGAGGTGGGTTTTCAGAGTGTGGTGACAGACAGTGTCACAGGCGGCCGATAGGTCTAAGAGGATGAGGGCTGATGTTTCTCCATTGTCGAGGTGGCTTCTGATGTCGTCTGTGGTGGCGAGGAGGGTGGTTTCGGTGCTGTGGTTATGCCTGAAGCCGGACTGGGAGGAGTCGAGGATGTTGTTGTCTTCGAGGTACCGAGTGAGCTGTGTGTTGCCGATTTTCTCAATGACCTTCACCAGGAAAGGGAGCAGGGAGATGGGCAGGAAGTTCTTTAGGTCCTTGGGGTCCGCCTTTGGTTTGATGGCTGTGTCTGCTTTGTTAAAAATGTGGTGTGGGCAGGGGTCTGATGGTGATCCGGAGTGGATGGAATTCATGGTCTTGCGGGTTTCGTCGTCGCTGATGTTGGTCCAGGAGGTCAGTCAGCTGGAGCGGGTGGAGTTCGTGGAGGGCGGATTAGGAGTGTCCGAGGTATGAAGGGAGTTGAAGCTGTCGTGGATGTCAGTGATTTTTCGGTGGAAGGCGGTCACTAGGGCGTCGCATAGTTCTTGGGAGGGGGTGATGTCGTTGACAGTGGCGCTTGGGCAGGAGAGCTCTTTTACGATGTTGAAAAGTTCTTTGCAGTCGTGGGCATTGTTTTCTAGGCGGGTTTTGAAGGAGGATTTTTTTGCTAGCCTGATGAGTTGGTGATGTTTGCGTGTAGCATCCTTGAGTGCCTTGTGGTTGTTTGGAGTGTGTTCGAGTAGCCATATTTGCTTGAGTTTCCGGCAGTGGCGTTTGGAGGCCGTCGGTGAACCAGGTGGCTTTTTTGTTGACGTGGTTGTTGGAGGGTTTTCTGAGTGGAACAAGGCGGTCGGCGCAGTCGTTGATCCATAGCTTGAGGTTGTGTGCGGCGATGTCAGGGTCGGTGGGGTTGGCGGGCGGTTTCTGGGCTAGGGCGTTGGTTAGTTGATCTTCGGTGACTTTGCTCCATCGTCGGCGGGGTGGTTGTTTGTTGAGGTGGTGTTCTGTTTGTTTCTTGAAGGTGAAATGGATGCAGTGGTGGTCGGTCCAGTAGAGTTCGGTGGTATGATCTAAGGTGACATGGTTGCTTGTGGAGAAGATGGGGTCAAGAGTGTGACCGGCTGTGTGGGTGGGTGTGTTGACGTGCTGTGTGAAGCCGAGGTTGGCGAGGTTTTCGGTCAAGGTGGTGAAGTTGGTGTCATTGTTGTTTTCGAGGTGAAAGTTCAGGTCCCTGAGGAGGATGTAGTCTGTGGAGGCGAGTGCGTAGGTGCTGGGCAGGTCGGCGATGGCGTTGCTGAACGGTGCCCTGGGTTCTGGAGGTCTATAGATGAGTGTTCCTCTGAGTGTGGTGTTGGGGTCGGTGTGGACTTGAAAGTGTAGGAGTTCAGTGGCGCTAAAGGAGTCGTCCAGGGTGGTCTTGACTTTAAGGGTGGATTTGTGGACGATGGCTATACCTCCTCCGGTTCTGTTGGTGCGGTCTCTGCGAGAGACTTTGTATCCGTCCGGGATGGCTATGGCGATGTTGGGTGCTGCGGAGTCATTCCACCAGGTTTCGGTTAGAAAGGCCACGTCCGTGGTGGTGGAGTCGATCAGGTCCCAGACTTTGATGGTGTGCTAGCGTGCTGAGCGGGTGTTGAGGAGTATGCAGCGGAGGTGATTGGTCTTGGTCCTAGGGGGTTTGTGGGCTGGGGAGGGGGAGACACGGGCACGGCTTGGTGGTGCTGTGCGCGTGGGGAGTGTGCTACCAGGCCAAAATAGGGACTTCAACTGAGTCCCACAAAAAAAGGTTCAAAATAAAGAAAAGAGGTTAGGGTACGGACACCCTGACCCCTGAGCTCTGGTGGTGGGGTCCCATATCTTATTCTTTCTGTCATATGGACTGCTGTTTTATAATAAATACAAATATATAAAGCATCTAAGAACAAGCCACAGTGTTTTGCTGATTTAACCTCAGCAGGAAAGGAATAAGGAAAATACAAAGAGTATGGAGGCCTAATAAGTGTCAGAAATCGACATCTGCATTAAAATCAGCCATTAGGAAATACAGACACGAAATTATCTTTCCTTAGGCTCAGTGTCTTCGAACAAGAGGAATAACTCTGTATTTTTCAGGCTGATGAAATTCCATTCCTCAAATATATGCAAAGTATAATGTTCCAATTTTAAAGCAAAGGTGATGAAACTCCTCAACTCCTCTACCAATAAGGATGAACTGATAAGAAACACCAGCCTCACTAAAGACATGTCACCACAGATGACATCCATAACACCAAGACATTCCAAGGAAATATGGGGGTCATTCTGACCTCGGCGGTAAAAGGCGCCTACCGCCGGTCAGAAATCCTCCATAATCCCGCCGCGGTCGCGGAAACCCGCCACGGTCATTCTGACCCGCAGAAGGCAAACCTCCGAAAATCCGACCGCCACAACAGACCGCCAGACCAGCGGTCGGCGGAAAGGTGGAGGTGACCAAACCTCCACCGCCACGCCAACAGAAATACGCCCATCCCATTACGACCCACGAATCCACGCGGCGGTCATTCAAATGCGGTATTCCATTGGCGGGACACACCGGCGCGGTCAGAATACCCACCAACGAACAAAACTCACCCACATTGGACGATTTGAATCCCACACACCTGATACACATACACACACCACTCCCACACACACAATACAATATAAAACACCCACCCACATCACCCACAAACCCCTACGCTTACAAAATCGTAAAGAAGGCAAGAGCGAGACACCAGCATCCAAAACATAACAGCCACAGCCACTCAACACCATCACCCACACACTATCCACACACAAAACAACACACACCACCACACTCAACTCACTTAAATACACATACTCCACCCCACACATCATACACACCACCCCATGGCACCCCAAAGACAACCCCGCTTCACAGACGAAGAACTCAGGGTTATGGTGGAGGAAATCGTTCGTGTAGAGCCCCAGCTGTTCGGCACACAGGTCCAATACACCAGCATTGCCCGGAGGACGGAGCTATGGCAGAGGATTGTCGACAGGGTGAACGCAGTGGGACAGCACCCCAGAAATCGGGAAGACATCAGGAAGCGATGGAACGACCTACGGGGGAAGGTGCGTTCCATGGTATCCAGGCACAACATCGCCGTGCAGAAGACTGGCGGAGGACCCCCACCTCAACCCCCACAATTCACATCATGGGAGGAGGAAGTCTTGAACATCCTGCATCCTGACGGCCTCGCAGGAGTCGGCGGAGGAATGGATACTGGTAAGTTGAAGCTTCAATACTGCTTCCCCCCCACCTGCATGCCAAATCAGACCCCAACCCTCACCCCCATCCTCGAACCCCACCCTCACCCCCACCCCCATCCTCACCCCCACCCTCACCCCCACCACCATCCTCACCCCCACCCTCACCCCCACCACCATCCTCACCCCCACCACCATCCTCACCCCCACCCCCAGCACACCTATTCCCCGCCAATGTCTCACCATCACAACCCACACATCCCAAAACCTAGGCCTGCATGCGTCCACTAAGCATGGACACCCATCACCAAAGCATGCCCAATGCATATACACATCCCCCCCACAAGCCACCCTCACCAAAGCCCCCACACACGAATGCCAGCACTTGGGGACACGGGAACCCACAGATACACCCATATGCCACACATTGAAACTATAACCATACCTCTATACCCCTGCAGGACCCGACCGTCAACACACCGCGGCGGAGGGGCCAGAATTCTCCACACCCCCCACCCAAGAGGCCGTCAGCGATGACAGCAGCTCTGTCGATCTGGACACCGATGACCAGCCCGGACCATCGGGGACCTCTGGACAGTCGGTTCCCCTCACACAGGCACAGGCCACTATAGACCCTAACCCCTCTGGGAACACCAGCACAGCTCCCACCCAGCGGGCCCATGCCTCTGTCTCCAGGGCGCGTCAATCTGCGGTGTGTCTACCACTACAGGGCACCCAGGATAACCCACCACCCCAACAACAACAGGGACCTGGGGGCAGTGGTAGTGGGCACACCGGCCAGGGGGCAGAGGCCCAGGGAAACAGGGCAACTCGGCGGGCAGCTGTGCGACAGGGGGGGGAGGAGAGGCCCAGGGAACCCACTCTCCACGAGGTCCTCACCACCATCATGGGAGCATACAACCGCTCCCAGGAGACGATGGCGACGGTACTGGCCCGGTTCCAGGAGATCCAGGTGCTGCAGGAGGAACACTATCGGGGGTACAGGGAGGACATCCGAGCCATCAACACCACCCTGGTTACCATGGTAGGGCTGCTGCAGGACCTCGTAAACAGCAGGGCGGACACTGAACAACACCCAAGGGCCCCTGCCACTAGCCGGGACCAAGAACAGCCATCCACCTCCGCCGGCGCTAGTGGACAGGAGGCCCCCGCACAGCAGCAGCCCACCAGACCCCCACCTCCTGCAGGAGAAGAACCACCCCGCAAGAGGGCCCTGAGATCTCGCAAGACAGAGTAGGATGTCAAGACCCCCGCCAGCAATGGATACCACCTGATGTCATCCCACTGTCCCACATTGTCACCCTGTCCATCCTCGAACTGCCCATGCTCCATCTCTCCACAGGCCTCTGGACAATGCACCTGTGTGACTGTTACTCTGGACTCTGACATGGACATTCCTTCACCATAGCCCCCACCCACTTGAAACCACCCATCCCATTTTGAGCACTTCAATAAACACCTATTTTGCACCAAAATATCAGGAGTCTGGCTGTGATTTCAATAGATTGTAATTGACATGACAGTGCAAATATGTCCTTGTACATGGTGAAGTCAACAAACAGCTGCCACAAAGCTGTAGTCCATGGGGAAACGAAGCACAGGACTCGTAGTGGGGACCCCAGATCTGAAATAGGGAGGGAAAAGCCAAAACTCAGTCATCATACACTGGGGCAAATAGACAGGCAGCAGAGATGCTGCAGAGTAGTTAACTTTTACTAAATTATCTTTGAAATGTTACCTGTGTCCTATTGGAAGTACTGTTCAATGATTCTGTCCCTGTTGTCTGTTTCAGCCCCGTCGTCTTCCTCCTCGTCACTCTCCTCAGGTTCCACCGCTGCCACAACACCACCGTCTCGACCATCCTCCTGCAGGAAAGGCACCTGGCGGCGCAAAGCCAGGTTGTGAAGCATGCAGCAGGCCACGATGATGTGACACACCTTCTTAGGTGAGTACATTAGGGATCCACCGGTCATATGCAGGCAGCGAAACCTGGCCTTTAGGAGGCCAAAGGTGCGTTCGATCACCCTCCTAGTACGCCCATGGGCCTCATTGTACCGTTCCTCTGCCCTGGTCCGGGGATTCCTTACTGGGGTCAGTAGCCACGACAGGTTGGGGTACCCAGAGTCCCCCACTAGCCATACACGGTGTCTCTCTAGCTGTTCCATCACGTAAGGGATGCTGCTATTCCTGAGGATGTAGGCGTCATGCACTGACCCTGGGAATTTGGCATTTACATGCGAGATGTACTGGTCAGCCAAACACACCACCTGGATGTTCATTGAATGGTAACTTTTTCTGTTCCTGTACACCTGCTCCCTGTCTCTTGGGGGAACCAAAGCCACATGGGTCCCATCAATGGCACCAATTACGTTGGGAATATGTCCAAGGGCGTAGAAATCACCCTTCACTGTAGCCAGTTCGCCCACCTCAGGGAAAATGATGTAGTTCCTCACGGATTTCATCAGGGCAGACAACACTCTGGATAACACCTTTGAAAACATGGGCTGAGACATCCCAGAAGCAATTCCCACGGTTGTCTGAAATGACCCACTTGCCAAGAAATGGAGTACTGACATGACCTGCACCAGAGGGGGAATCCCTGTGGGTTGGCGGATGGGGGACATCAGGTCGGGCTCCAGCCGGGCACACAGTTCATGGATAGTGGCACGGTTAAGACGGTAGGTCAGGAAAATGTGGCGTTCTTCCATTGTCGACAGGTCCACCAGCGGTCGGTACACGGGAGGATTCATCCGTCTCCTCGCCCAACCCAGCGGACGGTGCCTAGGAAGGACAACATGGAGCACACAGTCAGGCAACCCACAGGTACGTACTCACAGCTAGCACAGTATACGATTCTCTATGCAGTGAATGGCGTGTATGAGTGGCTATGCAAGGCCTAGGCCTGTGTGACGCAGTTGAAATTGAGCCATGTGGGCCCTGGAAATGGCGGCTGCCTGACCTGTGAAGTGTGACAATGGGATGTGAGGTCAATGCGCTGGCGTGGCACACCGCGGCGGGCGGCGGGCCAAGACCGCGGCGCGAAGCCGCATTGGTTAACATTGAAGCCTATGGGTTTCAGGAGCCAATGGCGAAGGGCGCCGGCGGTGGCGGGACGCACCGCCGCGGTACGCACCACCGCGGACGTCACCGCCATTTTCTATCTACTTATCCACTTGCGACTTGAACTTTCACAGGAGAGGACCTATACTGCAAGTGTTGCTGTGACCTCGGTCTGGAAGGGACAATGGCTGCTGCGACTGGGGAAAGGGCCCCTGCCTTCACTGGAGAGGAGTTGGAGAAACTTGTGGATGGGGTCCTCCCCCAGTATGCGCTACTCTACGGTCCTCCAGACCAACAAGTGAGTTTAATTCTATCTGGATTTGGGGCCACTGGCTGGCTTGGGGGCCTGGCGGGGATGGGGGGCATGTTGGGGCTGGCGGGGGCCTGGCGGGGATGGGGTGCATGTTGGGGCTGGCGGGGGCCTGGCGGGGATGGGGGGCATGTTGGGCATGGCGGGGGGCCTGGCGGGGGGCCTGGCGGGGATGGGGGGCATGTTGGGCATGGCGGGGGCCTGGCGGGGATGGGGTGCATGTTGGGCATGGCGGGGGGCCTGGCGGGGATGGGGGGCATGTTGGGGCTGGCGGGGGGCCTGGCGGGGATGGGGTGCATGTTGGGCATGGCGGGGGGCCTGGCGGGGGGCCTGGCGGGGATGGGGGGCATGTTGGGCATGGCGGGGGGCCTGGCGGGGGGCCTGGCGGGGATGGGGGGCATGTTGGGCATGACGGGGGGCCTGGCGGGGGGCCTGGCGGGGATGGGGGGCATGTTGGGCATGGCGGGGGGCCTGGCGGGGGGCCTGGCGGGGATGGGGGGCGTTGGGCCACTGGAAAGGAAAATGCTGAGTAACTTGAACGTGGTATTTCTCCCTCCCTGTACGTGTCACATAGGTCCGCGCCCATGAGAAGATCGGGATTTGGCGTGCCATCGCCAAGGAAGTCCGGGGCCTGGGGGTCCACCATCGACGGGGCACCCACTGCCGCAAGAGGTGGGAGGACATCCGCCGCGGGACCAAGAAGACCGCCGAGTCTCTGCTGGGGATGGCCTCCCAACGTAGGCGGGGTGCCTGCCGTCAACTGAGCCCCCTGATGTTCCGGATCCTGGCGGTGGCCTACCCTGATTTGGATGGGCGCGTGAGGGCAGCACAGCAGACACAAGGGGGTGAGTACAAGCATCATCTACTCTGTTGTCGTGCAGTGGAGGTGTCTGGGTGGGGGAGGAGGGCTGTGGGTCCCCCTAGGCCAGGGCGATATCTGTAGGCTGGGCACCCCCGTAAGCCCCTGTGTCCCCAGCCACCACCCTCAGTAGTGTGTCAGTACAGCCATCCCTGGGCCGTGTCATCCATGGGTGCAGTTGACAACTCTAGGCGTGTAGGGCATGTTCCACGGAATGCGTAGCGGACCCCAAGTGCGCAACTTAGTGCAGGGGGCATCTGTGTCTGTCATGTCCGCTAACTGTACCGGAGATCCATGTACTCAATATCCCTTTATTTCTCTCTCCCCCCCCCTTTTTGTTTGTCTTTCTGTGCTTGTGTGCATCAGCATCATCAGGCGGAGGAGAAGTGGCATCGGGGCAGGAGGGAGCTGCATCTCACATGGCCCAGGAGGGCCATGCCACAGAGTCAGACTGGACCAGTGAGACGGAGGGCGAGGGGAGCTCCACGACGGGGACGACTGGAGCCTGCAGCGACACGGACACGTCCTCGGAAGGGGGCTCCCTTGCGGGGGTGGCACCATCCGTGCCCCCCGCCATTACAGGTACAGCCGCCACCCAGCGCACCATCTCCGCCCTCCCAGCAGCCCCTCTGCGTTCGCCCCGTGCCCGCTCTGCCAGGAAGCCGGGCATCTCCTTCGCCCCAGGCACCTCAGGCCCTGCCCCTGTTACCCCCGCTGCCCTCAGTGAGGAGGTCATTGACCTCCTCCGAACGCTCATTGTTGGGCAGACTACCCTTTTGAATGCCATCCAGGGGGTGGAGAGGGAGGTTCATCGCAGCAATGCGTACCTGGAGGGCATTCATTCGGGTCAGGCTGCCCATCAGCGATCGTTCCAGGCTCTGGCCTCAGCACTGACGGCAGCCATTGTCCCTGTCTCCTGCCTGCCTCTACTAACTCCCTCCTCCCAGTCTCCTGTTCCTCTGCCTGTCCCACCCACACCATCAGACCAGCCTGCACACACCTCAACACCCAAGAGAAGCTCATCCAAACATAAGCACCACAGATCACCCAGACATTCACACACGCAACATTCCGATGCAGACATGCCAACAGTCACTACCACCTCTGTGACCCCCACCTCCTCGTCTCCCTCCTCCCTCCCTGTGACGTCTACACTCACACCTCCATTCACCTCACCATCAGCCAGTGTTTCCATCACCAGCACACCCTCCACTCCAGTCCGCACACGTGCAGTCACCATCCCCACTGCCATTTACACGTCCCCTGTGTCCTCTCCCACTGTGTCTGTCACCCCCTCTTCCACACCACACAAACGCAGCCACCCACCCACCCAACAGCCATCCACCTCACGACAGCCTATCCCTCCTGCACCTGCACCCAAAGACAGCAAACGTGACTCACCTACAACCACATCCTCTCCCTCCACTCCCATTCCCACTGTACCTACCACTCTCCATTGTCCCAAGAAGCTCTTCCTCGCCACTACTAACTTCTTTCCTGACCCTGAGCCCCCCCCTCCTTCTCGTCGGGGTAAGAAGAGCACCTCAGCCACCACCAGCCCTGCAGCCCCCTTGACAAGGGTGCAGGGGTATTGGAGCCCGCCAGCCCGCATGTCTGGATCTTCGCCCAGCAGCAAGGGGACAGCCAGCCCACCCCCTGGGAAGAGGAGCAGAAGGCGGAAGGGGCGCCGCAGGAGCCCGCCTTCTACATCCCCCCCGGACACCACCCAGAGACAGTCACCAGCCACAGCTCCAAAGGGAGGCAAGGGCCACAGGCCGACGACTAAGGAGGGCAAGGGCAGCAAGTTGGAGAGGTCAGGCAGCAGGCCTGCTGCCCAGGAGGAGCCCACAACCCCCATAGCCGCTGCCCCGGGAGGAACCGGCACAGCTGCCCCGGGAGAGCCCACCACCCCCATAGCCGCTGCCCAGGGAGGACCCAGCCCAGCTGGCCAGGAGGGCCCCACCACCCACAGCCCAGGTGGGCAGTGAAGGAGCACCATCCCCGCTGCCCAGGAGGGCACCACCAGGCAATTAGCAGTTGGCCATAGACCGTCCGCCGTCTCAAGAACCGCTGAACTGGGCCCCGCCGTCTCAAGAACCGCTGAACTGGGCCCCGCCGTCTCAAGAACCGCTGAACTGGGCCCTTCAAGGCAAGAACCGCTGAACTGGGCCCCGCCGTCTCAAGAACCGCTGAACTGGGCCCGCCGTCTCAAGAACCGCTGAACTGGGCCCTTCAAGGCAAGAACCGCTGAACTGGGCCCCGCCGTCTCAAGAACCGCTGAACTGGGCCCGCCGTCTCAAGAACCGCTGAACTGGGCCCTTCAAGGCAAGAACCGCTGAACTGGGCCCCGCCGTCTCAAGAACCGCTGAACTGGGCCCCGCCGTCTCAAGAACTGCTGAACTGGGCCCTGCCGTCTCAAGAACCGCTGAACTGGGCCCCGCCGTCTCAAGAACCGCTGAACTGGGCCCCGCCGTCTCAAGAACCGCTGAACTGGGCCCCGCCGTCTCAAGAACCGCTGAACTGGGCCCTTCAAGGCAAGAACCGCTGAACTGGGCCCCGCCGTCTCAAGAACCGCTGAACTGGGCCCCGCCGTCTCAAGAACCGCTGAACTGGGCCCTTCAAGGCAAGAACCGCTGAACTGGGCCCCGCCGTCTCAAGAACCGCTGAACTGGGCCCCGCCGTCTCAAGAACCGCTGAACTGGGCCCCGCCATCTCAAGAACCGCTGAACTGGGCCCCGCCGTCTCAAGAACCGCTGAACTGGGCCCCGCCGTCTCAAGAACCGCTGAACTGGGCCCTTCAAGGCAAGAACCGCTGAACTGGGCCCCGCCGTCTCAAGAACCGCTGAACTGGGCCCGCCGTCTCAAGAACCGCTGAACTGGGCCCTTCAAGGCAAGAACCGCTGAACTGGGCCCCGCCGTCTCAAGAACCGCTGAACTGGGCCCCGCCGTCTCAAGAACCGCTGAACTGGGCCCTTCAAGGCAAGAACCGCTGAACTGGGCCCCGCCGTCTCAAGAACCGCTGAACTGGGCCCCGCCGTCTCAAGAACCGCTGAACTGGGCCCCGCCGTCTCAAGAACCGCTGAACTGGGCCCCGCCGTCTCAAGAACCGCTGAACTGGGCCCCGCCGTCTCAAGAACCGCTGAACTGGGCCCTTCAAGGCAAGAACCGCTGAACTGGGCCCCGCCGTCTCAAGAACCGCTGAACTGGGCCCCGCCGTCTCAAGAACCGCTGAACTGGGCCCTTCAAGGCAAGAACCGCTGAACTGGGCCCCGCCGTCTCAAGAACCGCTGAACTGGGCCCTTCAAGGCAAGAACCGCTGAACTGGGCCCCGCCGTCTCAAGAACCGCTGAACTGGGCCCTTCAAGGCAAGAACCGCTGAACTGGGCCCCGCCGTCTCAAGAACCGCTGAACTGGGCCCCGCCGTCTCAAGAACCGCTGAACTGGGCCCTTCAGGGCAAGAACCGCTGAACTGGGCCCCGCCGTCTCAAGAACCGCTGAACTGGGCCCTTTAGGGCAAGAACCGCTGGCCCTTTGGCAGACGTGGCAGGGCAGGATCTATCTCGGGCAGGGCTGCAGGATGTCCTCTGGCCAACTTGCCTCCTCCAGTGGCAGTGGGGTCTGTTATGGACTGTATGGACTGTGGCTTTGCTCTCCCCAGGATGGCCCAGTGGGCAGGCCACCCACTGTATGGACTGTATGGACTGTGGCTTTGCTCTCCCCAGGATGGCCCAGTGGGCAGGCCACCCACTGTATGGACTGTATGGACTGTGGCTTTGCTCTCCCCAGGATGGCCCAGTGGGCAGGCCATCCACTGTATGGACTGTATGGACTGTGGCTTTGCTCTCCCCAGGATGGCCCAGTGGGCAGGCCACCCACTGTATGGACTGTATGGACTGTGGCTTTGCTCTCCCCAGGATGGCCCAGTGGGCAGGCCACCCACTGTATGGACTGTATGGACTGTGGCTTTGCTCTCCCCAGGATGGCCCAGTGGGCAGGCCACCCACTGTATGGACTGTATGGACTGTGGCTTTGCACTCCCCAGGATGGGCCAGTGGTCATGGAGTCCCCTCGTGGATCTGGCGTCGTGTACTCAAGTGGCTGAGGTGCCCCCCCTTCCCTTCCCCCTGAGGTGCCTGTCCTATTTTCTTTCTGATGCCCCTGCAGTGTTCTCTCCGTGGAGTTCTTGTCGTGGGACTGGGCCTTGCCCCTTTGCACAGGACCCCTGTGATCCACGGACAGTGGTTGGACTACATTTAGTAGCTGTATATATTTTGTACATAGTTTATTTATTTATTTGGATTACTGGTGTCCATATTTCAATATATCTGGCCGTTTATGATCTCTTCTTTTGGTCTTTGCATTATTTCGGAGGGGGGTGGTTTGTGGGTTGTGACAGTGATCTGTGGGAATGCATTGATGTGTGTGTTGTAGTGGGTGTGGGTGGGTGGGTGTGTGCCGGTAATCTTTTCCCTCCCCTGTGTCGTAGGTGCAGTACTCACCGATGTCTTCCGCGCCGCCGGGCGTGCTCCTGGTATATGAGGAGGAATAGGAGTGCGGGGATGACCTGTAACTCTGGCTCCATACTGCCGGAATCTCGCGTGGAGTGCGTAGAGGTGAGCGTTTTCCCGTTCGTAGTCTGTTTCCGCCGTGTTCTTATCGGCGGTGCTCCCGCCCCGGAAAAGGTGGCAGATTGGTGGGTCGTAATAGGGTGGGCGGTACTTTGTCTGCCGCCGGGCTGTTGGCGGGAACCGCCGCGCTGTTTGTTTGTACCGCTGTGGCGGTCGGAGTGTTAAGTTGGCGGGCTGTGTTGGCGGTTCCCGCCAGGGTCAGAATGCCATTTTTAATACCGCCGGTCTGTTCGCGGTCCGACCGCCGCCTCTCCGCCGACCGCCAGGGTCAGAATGAGGGCCTATATATCTTCAGATTTGTATCAAGGTAGAACCTTCAAAATCGTGAAAAAAACTACATTTGCTTATTTTGTTATACCAGCCCTTGAGAAGAACTGCAATCCTCTATGTTACTTTTGGTGCCAACTCATCAGTACTTTTCTTTAAAATGGATTGTCGTGGAATTTAGCATTGGGGATGTATCTCCCCACTGCTAAAGAAGCACATAGATGATAGTGATGTGCTGATCCACTACCACCCAGTAACGAATTTCTTGTGGCTTGGTAAACTACGGGTGAAATGTGTGGCTATCCAAATTAACTTTCATATTGAACAAACCAAACTCCCGGTCCCAGATCAATATGTATTTGTAGAGGTTGCAGCACTGAAAGCGATACCCTTGAAATACTGAAGACATTTACTGTACCGTGGATGCTGAAGCCGCCTGTCTCTTCGTCTTTGATTGTCAGTGGCCTTCAGCCCAGTTGATCATTACAAGTGGCTCTGAGTCCTGGAGGAATGGAAGCGCATGAAGGATGGGGCTCTAAATTACTTTTCATTCTTCCTAACTGTAAGCAGTGGGTCAAGGTTAGAGAGATTTTATGCAGATTCTGCACTGGTATTATGCTGCCTTCATGAGGCAGGTCTTAGCGCTTACTCTGTTCAATATGCATATAAAGTCACTACACTTTCACACAAGGAGGTATATGTGGCCATACACCAACATGCAAATGATACTCAGAGCTAGATGAAGTTTTTCTCAGTTCAAGACTTGGTTACACTTACAAAGTGTCTCAGATGTGTCTAAAACAGGAGGCCCTCTAATCTCCTAATGCTTAGATGGGAGAAAAATGGAATTTGTACTTATCAGAAGACTTCCAGATGTAGATCCTTACAGTGACTGGTTTGAAAGCATTTATGCAAACTGTTCCATACCTCCATTATCCCCAGAAGGCAAATATTTGGGAATGTGTGTAGACTGCTATTTGTCTATATCCACTCTCGGGCACCCTCAGACCCTTGCCCACTTCACATCGTCAACCGAGCCAGTGCCATCATCACCTCCAAACTATGCCACACAATCAACCACTCCATCGAAACCGCCACCTTCCCAAATGACTGGAAGCACACAGAGATCCAACCGCTACTAAAGAAATCTTCCGCCGACCCCAGAGGTATGAAAAACTACAGACCCATCTCTCTTCTCCCCTTCCCAGCCAAGGTAACCGAAAAAGCCATCAAAATGCAGCTCACAGAATTCCTTGAGTCAAACCACATCCTGGACCCCTACCAATCCGGCTTCAGTAGCAACCACAGCACCGAAACTGCCCTCATAGCAGCCACGGATGACAGCCGCACCATACTAGAACATAGAGACACGGCTGCCCTCATCCTCCTCGACCTCTCCGGAGCTTTCGACAAAGTATCCCACACCACCCTATGCGCCAGACTTCATGACGCCGGCATCTGTGGCAAGGCCCTTGAGTGGATCTGCTCCTTCCTTGCCTGAAGGACCCAGAGAGTCAGACTCCTGCCATTCCTCTCAGAACTTACAGAAACCTGCTGTGGAATACCCCAGGCCTCCTCCCTGAGCCCTACACTCCTCAATATCTGCATGGCTCTGCTCATCAAATCATCAGACAGCAAGACCTCAAATTAGTCTCCTATGCTGAGGACACACCTCTAACTCTCTCCCTCACTGACAAACCATCAACAGCAACTTTCACAACGGATTGAAAGAAGTCGCAGAATGGATGAAAAACAGCTGCCTCAAGCTCAACTCGGACAAGACAGAGATCCTCATCCTGGGACACACTCCCTCCACTTGGGATAACTCCTGGTGGCCAGCTGCTATTGGAAGCGCCCACCAACCACGCACGCAACCTGGGCATCATCCTGGATTCCACACTCTCTACCTCCTCTGGAAGATCTTCAACTGGATCCCCACGCACTTGTTAGCAGCAGACTCGACTACAGCAATGCTCTCTGCGCTGGAATCAAGAAGAAGCTCTAAGCAAGACTCCAGAGAATTCAGAACGCAGCAGCCAGACTCATCCTAGATATCCCCCACTGCAGTCACATCTCGCCCACCATAGAGACCTGCACTGGCTCCCCATCAACAAACGCATCACCTTCAAGCTCCTGACACATGCCTACAAGGCCCTGCACAATATTGGACCGGCCTACCTCAACCACCACCTATCTTTCTGCTCCCCTGCCAGACAACTCTAATCTTTTCAACTTGCCCTCGCTGCCACCCCTAGAATCAGGAAGAGCACAGAGGGAGGCAGATCCTTCTCCTACCTCGCAGCGCAGACCTGAAACACACTACTTAACCACCTCAGGCAGGCCCCCTCGCTGAATCAGTTCAAGAAGGACCTCAAGACTTGGCTCTTCGACTGATCTGCAATCTTACGACAGCAGCTTGAGGCCCCATGGGTGATAAGCTGCGCTATACAAATGAAGATTGATTTATTTATTTATCCTCATCTGCACACTGCTTCTACATCCATGGCCACAAAAGATGAACCATTCTATCATCCAACAGATTTTTGGCAAGTAGAAACCAGAATAAAGCTTAAACTTGTATCACCTTTAAATATACACTTGCCTCCAACACCCAAACTATCCTAGATTTTCTCTAAAATTGCCCTTTAAAAAAAAGACACCAAAGGAGTTTCTATACCCAGAACACGGAAAATAAATAAATTCAGAGCTCATAAACTTGCACCTTTCTATCTTTCATTGCAGCACCTTCTCTACAGAACTCACTCCCTGTTGACATGAGATGTGCCGAAACCCTGGGCCAATTATGACATTTCTGCCTGGCTGAGTTGCGGACACCGCCATATTTCGAGGTTTCCACCTGTCAGCCCAGCAGAAACAGTGCAGTGGCATTGGCCTGGGCTCCACATCCAATGGCGTCACACAGAAGGGGCCTTCGTCACCCTCAGAATGCACACTGTCTGTGCGCATTTCAAGGGTGCTGAGCGGGGGAGGGCCTGCACTGCCCATGACATGGTCGTGGGCAGTGCAGGGGGCCCCTTGCACTGTGTTTCTGCCAGCCTTTCCATGGCAGTGTCACCGCCGTTGCTGACCACGACTCCGACCGCCACCCTGCCGCCAAGAACCATGTTCCTGGCGGAAACAGCAGTTCCCTGGCAGTCTGGCCACCAGGGTCATATCGTGGCGGTTGGACCGCCTGCAGTGCAGTGGTCCGATCGCCACCGTGAGGCTGGCGGTCTAATGACCGTCAGCCTTGTAATGAGGCCTTCAGTATTTTTAAAAAATATCCGAAGTATCAATGGTTGAGCTTTGTCTGTCTCTGCTCTCATCGAAATTTTAACTATGACTCTCTAGGATTTTAGAGTAAACCGACCTAACATCATATGTTATTGGTGCATTTTCACTGATTTTCTATGTTTATTCCTTTGAGTGACAGCGATAAACAAAATAAATACATACATACACACATTTGACTACTTGAGTTTAGGTAATTAACTCGTTAAATATACTGTTTGTGTCTTTTTATGATCACTGTGTTAATATGTAGCAGCCTAGAGTTTTCTGTAAATACATCTAAAAGAAAATGCCCACAAGCTTAACCTTATTCGGTAGATTGTCTGATGTCACTTACTGCCATGTCCTTAACCCGTGCGTGATGTGTATTCCACTTCCCGATCTTGGGAATCTTCCTTAAAATAGGCATGCTGGTGCTAGCCCAGTCTCTCAAGAAGGCGATAAACGCCTTTCTGGCTGATAAAGACATTCATTAAGAATGCAAACATGAGCAAATCAACACAGAAATAAAGCCATTTGATTTGAGAACTTTCCCATTTTTTTATTAACCACCCACTCAGATAAAAATACAACCTAAGTCGTCACTAAAAAATGTCAAGAACACACAATGGCATTTCATAAATATTCAGTGAAAGTTGTCCTTACGTCTACATGCATGTATTTACCAGTGTGAATGACACAGGTGGTTAGTTAGTTAGCCTAGAACGCAATCCATATCAGCTTATATTGATGAGCAGATAGCTGTTCACAAAATACACCGCGGTATCCAACAATAAGACTTGTCACTGGTGGAACTAGACAATGTCGATCTTAGACATGGTTAACTAGAGCAAGCAGTCGGTTAACTCCTTCAATGCCCTTTTATAGCAGTCATACTTCAGGCACGAGTCTCGACGGTGTCCTATATGGTGAGTTAAAAAGCACAACAACGAGTTTGGGAGTTTTTTATTAGTTCGACACAGAGTCATTGTCACTTTTACTCTCGTTTGATGCCAGTGCTTGCCATGCAGGCATCCCGCTGTACCGGAAGCTTAGTAAAGCAGTCAGTGCGGCAGAAAGATAAACTGGTCGTTTTGATGTGTATGAAAATGAACACTGTCGCTTTGAAGGAGAAGAGGCGTGTGGATAGCATGCAGGCAGGGGACAAACTGGTTGAGTTTGGGCAAAGAAGTAACTGTGTAGGACTGATTCTCAGGGAGGTGTGTTCGAGCAATCCATCTCGCACCAGATGACTATCAGTGCATGTTCCTGCCCTGCTTTCAGGGAAACTGGAAACGGAGATGAGGATGCCACGTGTTTCTCCGCTGTCACTCATGTGACAGTAGGGACACAAATAGCTGCACCCAGATGCCCTATCCGTGAGGCATCAGTTTGCAGCAAATGGGCAAACTTTACTATCCTGCCCTCAGGCAAATTTGGGAAACTGAACTTCTTTTTGAAGTTTAAAAATTCACATACGCTCCTGATTATACTAATGCAGCCGTGCAGTTGACAGGGCTTGCTGTTAACCTCGTCAAGGTCAAACAAGTGGATCTCTCACTTACCCTTTGTCTCTGGTCACATGCCTGAGAACTGTAGTTGACAGGGGTGGAGGGGTTGGCCTCCACCGCTCCTGCTTCCTCCTGGTCCTCCTATTCCACATATTCTGCCGAGCCCCGTTTGCCAACATTAGCTCGGCTGCTGCCTTATTCGTATGTTTGACACTGCACAATTTGCATGCAACAGTAAGCCAAGGGCAGAGTTCAAAACGTTCACTTTCCCTGCTAGGCCTACGGTGCCCCTTCCAGGTGGATGATTTTCTAGAGGGCTATGGTGGGAGCTCGAGTATCTAACAGGACCTCACATACCTGGACATTAATTCCTTCAAAGACATCCCACCCCTAAACTGGAACACCTGAAAATCAGGTTAGATGTCGTAACCCATTGGCCTGCAGATAGATGCCTTTTGCTGCTAATAGTAGAAGGAGGATGATGAACTAGCTGTAGGGACATCCTGCTGAGTCCTGTCTTTCATGCCCTCTTCTCTATCTTCTGGGATTAACCTACCCATCTTCTCATTCCTTCCCAACTCTACTGAGCATTTCCACATGTTCAGAGACAAACCTGTATTTTCAGTTTTTTATTGTGCCAAGATTATGCACAAGTTGCCGAAATACAAATTTCCCCAAAAAATACTAGACCTGGAGTTCGAACACCAAATTGTATTATTGTCTTCAATTATTTGGCAGCGTTTTTATGCTTCTCTTCTGACTTTAATGGCAGGCATAGATACAAATATATATCTGGAAAGCACAGACTAAAGGGACAACAAAGACACTATAGTGCTGTCTGTCACATGGTTGCTCACGAAGGTACATCAACCAATGGGTACAACTCTGTATATGAGTAATGATTAAAGTAGTAATTTTCACTTAAAAAATAGATTGTAACAGAATAATGTCCTACAGTTACCTCCATAAGCCACTCGTGCAATGCCGTTGTCCTAGCCAAGCCAATGATAAAGATACTAAGACCAATAAGACGCAGGAACAACTTTGTTAATGTTCCAAATACAGTAGAAACTAGCTTGATTTTGCTTAATAAATCATCACATTGCATTGCTAACCTTGTTCAAATATACAAAGTGATATTCAAACATATATCTTGGTGTATACTGCTGCGTTAAGAATTCATGTGTGTTCCTATTTACAGACCCTTATCCACTGGAAATTACATAATATCATGGGCAACCATGAAGTACTGCCAGAAGACCTAGATCAGCAGCAGGTTAGCTCTTCCTCGAACCAGCCACGTGCCCAAGTGACACACTCATGAAGAGTGTTGGGATACCTGGCTCTAGGTTGTCAGGATACTTGGCTCTAGGTTGTCGGGATACTTGGCTCTAGGTTTTGGCGCTGTAATTTTTGGCATTCTTTCTGTTTACACCTGGTCAAATCTATAACAATTACTGGGGTCTGTTTAGTCAGGTTTTCATTGGCCCTGTGTGCAGCTGTCCCTGGGGAATCATGAGACAAAGAGGATGCCCACAGGGTGACTCATGTCTCAATACCCAATGCCCGTCCCCTGAGGACCACCACATCTTGTAGACAATCGCTGAAGTGTATGGAGAAAATGACAACAGGGCCTAATTCCTAAGGGCAGTGGGGTATGTAGAGAAAGTTTACAGGCTACCAAAATGACCAACTCCCTTCACGTTGGAGGGACTAACAGTACATCCCTGCTATTTGCGGGGTTCTCTAGTCAAGAACGAAGGTCCCTCAAGAAAAGACTAAGGCCCTCATTATGACAGTGGCGGTAAAAAACACCTACCGCCACAGTGACGGCCGCCAAAAAAAACGTCGCCGCAGCTACCAGCCATCTGTCATACTATGACCGTAGCTGGAATTTCGCCCGAAGGATGGCGGAATTCCAGCTGTGGTCATGGCAGCGGATAGCGGTAAGGTGGCGCTGGCCAGTAGATCGCCGTAGACCATATTATGACCCATGATACGACCTGGCGGTGTCCTGCTGGCGGACGCTGCTGCTGGCAGCAGCGCCCCATCCCGTCTCCTGCTGGAGGACCCCCTGAAATCAGGTAAGTTGGGTGCTCCGACAGGGGAGGGAGTGGAGGGTGTTGTGTGTGTGTGTGTGGGGGTGTGTGTGTGTATGTTTGTGTGTGCATGAATGCGGGTGTGCATTGCTTGTGGTATGTGTGTGCATGTGTGGACATGTGAGTGCGTGTATTGTGTGTTGTGTGAATGCGTGTGTGCTTGTATGTATGTCAGTGTGTTTGGATGTGTATGTGAATGGATGTATGGATTAGTGGGTGTATGTGGGTATGAGTGTGTGTATGAGGGTGTGTGAAGGTGGGTGTATGTTGGGGGGTGGGTCTGGAAAGGAAGGGAGGGGTTGGGGAGAAATCTGGGGAGGTTTTAGACCCCTATCAGTGACAGGGAAGGAATTCCCTGTCACTGCTAATGTCTTCCGCCATGGTTTTCGTGGCGGTAAGGAGGCCACGAAAACCATGGCGGTAGGCGGGGTCATAATCCCACAGGCGGGCTAGTGATGGCCACCTGGCTAGAGACTGAGGTCTCCAGTCCGGTGGCTGTTACCGCCGTGGCGGACGGAGTGGTACATTGGCGGTTTGGCCAATGTCATATTGTGGGGAAAAGTACCGCCAGCCTGTTGGCAGTACTTTTCTCCATAATACCGCCGTCCGCCAGGGTAGTAATGAGGGTCTAAATCTTTTTTTTTTTTTTTTCCCTTCGCGTACGGTCTAGGTAGTCTAGAAATTACGTTATGGAAAAAAGCAAACAACGGTCTCAAGAAGCACACCAATTTCGCATTTCTGCAATTGAGATAATGTTTCTATCACTATCTCTGAAACTGAAATTTAAAAAAAAAAAATACAATGAACCTAAATTGTACAGTTTTGCAGTAAAAGAATAAACATGAAAATAATTATTGCTCATCATTAGCAGGAGCTGGACAGGCTGCTGGCAAACACTTTATGAAGGAATGAAGTAGGGTGACTTCGGAGTGACGAAAGTAGCAGCAGCTCGACTTCTGCGACCAATATTAACTCTCGTCTCTTAAATATTTACTAGTCGTTGCAAAGACAAGTGACAAAAGTCTATGGGCCCGGGCGATGTCCACATGGGATGGCCCCAGTTGTTTGCTAGGGAGGTTCTGGCACTTCCTCGACAAGGTGATTATTACTCCAAGGTTGCAGAAATATAAAAGGAAGACTTTGGTATGATAAGTGGCGGTGAACTTTTTCCACCTCCCACTTAAACTGCGGGTCTATAAAATGACAGTACAGTAGCAATGAAACGTGGTATCTGACGATGTGGAATGCTTTGTGTGATTCGTAGGCAGCTGCCTGGAGGGATGAGACACAGGCAGTGCCCCAGTTGTTAATTTCAGCTTTTTAATCGTTTGATTTACAGTTGTGCTAATGGAAAATCTCAGATTGTTCAAGGAAGTATTAAATGACCCGCTGCAGGATTCTTCTTCGGTGAATTATCTCCGACGTAGGGCTCTGGAGGAGGTATTTTAGCCAACATATGGTCCACGAGTGGAATTTCAAACCTCCTACTCAAATTTAAGGAATATTTCTTATCCCACATTTCGAAATCAGGCCCCAAATGTATTTCGACTCATTAGATGCCTTGTACTGCGGCTGGGTTCTGTATTACTTCGCTGAGATGTCAGTTGACAGCATTTACGTTGTCCTGACACCCTACTCTCCAGTCTGCTATCTGCGGCGATCTTTATTTGTATTATATGTTTGGCCTAGGTCTGTCCTTTGTAAAACCTCTTGATGTCGTCAGTTGTCACATACTGGAATTGTAAAGTGTGCTGGTAGCATGATTCGTATACACAGAGGGGGTGATTCTGACCCCGGCGGTCGCCAGGGTCGGCGGGAGCACCGCCGACAGTCCGGCGGTGCCCCGCAGGGCATTCTGACCGCGGCGCTTTGGCCGCGGTCAGTGCAGGAAAACCGGCGGTCTCCCGCCGGTTTTCCGCTGCCCGTCAGAATCCTCCAAGGCGGCGCAGCATGCTGCGCCGCCTTGGGGATTCTGACACCCCCTACCGCCATCCTGTTCCTGGCGGTTCGCCCGCCAGGAACAGGATGGCGGTAGGGGGTGTCGCGGGGCCCCTGGGGGCCCCTGCAGTGCCCATGCCCATGGCATGGGCACTGCAGGGGCCCCCGTAAGAGGGCCCCGCAAAGTATTTCAGTGTCTGCAAAGCAGACACTGTAATACGCGACGGGTGCAACTGCACCCGTCGCACCTTCCCACTACGCCGGCTCCATTCGGAGCCGGCGTCCTCGTGGGAAGGTCGATTTGCCCTGGGCTGGCGGGCGGCCTTTTGGCGGCCGCCCGCCAGCCCAGGGCAAATCCCAAAATACCCTCAGCGGTCTTATGACCGCGGAGCGGTATTTTGGAGGGGGAACATTGGCGGGCGGCCTCCGCCGCTCGCCAATGTTAGAATCACCCCCAGAGTCTTAAAGTGGGGGGTGGGATTGGGACCCCCAATGTACACCCCATACTGACTGTGGGATGTGTTCTCCATAGAAGAGATGACTTTCTTGCCTCTGAGAAAAGGATATGTACAGACACTGTAGGAAGTGTGATGACTGTGTAACTTCCACTAGTGAACTATACAAATGCTGGTGGTAGTGCTTTTACGCACTAGGCTTCATGGGTATGAATTCTGTAGGCTTCCACGGTAGAAAAGCCAGCAAATATTAACATTTTCCCACTAAGTGGCCAAGGCTATGCCTAGGCGTGGGTCCCCTGCTCACTGTGTCACTGGAATGAAGCTGCACCCGACTAACCAGTCCCAATCATGGCAAAATCAATCTTGGGTTGCTTGTGTTCTCGTACAGAGAGCACTTGGCTTGGCAGTTTGGGCTGGAGGGTTCTTACTGGTGCAGGATCAAAATGGTTTTGCCTATTGCAGGGTCTAATATGAGGTGGCGTGGGGGGGGCCAAGAAAATATGAGTTGGAATCCTAGCCAAGCAATTGCCAGTGGTTAGACTTGTTGCAAGCATTCCTCCCATCACCTTTAGTATGTTTGATGTAACGATTTAAGTTGTCAAGGGTATGTGCACACGCAGGTCCTGTGCTCACTGTTACACTGGAACCAAGCTGTAACCAAGTGGAAGAGCTTGAGTCAGGGAAAAACAGGGCAAAACCAGACTTGGGTTGTTTAAGTCCACTTGAGAGAGGAACCTGGCTTAGCGAGTCTGAGCTGAACAGTTCCTACTGGAGCATGACCAAAACTGATTTCCATAAGGCTGGGTCTAATCTGAGGTGGCACGGTGGGCAAAAGAACAATGGGTTGGAATGGTACCCTGAGCAACTGACAAGTCATTCGACTTACCGCAAACTCCTCAAGTCACCTTTTGTGTGGTCTGATATAATGCCCTAAGTGGCCAAAGGTATGCCCACATGTGGGTCTAATGCTAATTTTGCCACTGGAAGCAAGCTGAACTCAACTGACAAGCCCCGATCAGGGCAAAACCAGTTTTGGGCTGTTCGTGTTCTAGTTCAAAGAGGACTTGGTTTGGCAGTTCCGCCTGGACTGCTCCTATTGAACCATGGCCTAGACTGATTTGCATATCCTGGGTATAATATGAGGTGGCATGGGGAGCAAAGGAATGATGGGTTGGATGCTACCCTAGTGTTTGCCAGTGGTTATACTTATTTAAGCATTTCTCTCATCACCTTTTGCATGTTTGATGGAGTTAGAATAGTAACAGTCTCAGCTCGTTTGCACTAACTTTGCGATTCTAAGACTGCCTCAAATTGTGCATTTTTTTTACCCAGGCAAATCAATGAAAGCATTATCTGGAGGAGTATAGAGAGTGAAAGCATGTCTGAAAAAGAGGAACATATGTTTTTTTTACCATTCAGTAGATTCCAAATTGCATGTTGCTCTCCTTTCCTACCAGTGTAACTTAGAGTTGTCTAGTAAAATAATTTCGTCGTTTACCTCCTGTTAATTTTGGCCAGGTAAGAATGATTGCATGGATACAGAACGTCAAGGACATTGCTGGTCAAATGGAGATGGCAGGGAAATCCAAAACAGTAATGAAAATGTCACTTACCCAGTGTACATTTGTTCGTGGCATCAGTCGCTGTAGATTCGCATGTTTTGCATAGCTCGCCATCTGGTGTTGGGTCGGAGTGTTACAAGTTGTTTTTCTTCGAAGAAGTCTTTCGAGTCACGGGACCGAGTGACTCCTCCTTTTGTCTCCATTGCACATGGGCGTCGACTCCATCTTCGATTGTTTTTCCCCGCAGAGGGTGAGGTAGGAGTTGTATTGTAGTAATAGTGGCCATGCAATGGAGTGACTAAGTATGCACCTATTTAAGGTTAAAATAATATATATACAAATAGTTGAAGGTACCTTCCGAACTGCTACAGGCTCCCGGGGAGGCGGGTGGGCACATGCGAATCTACAGCGACTGATGCCACGAACAGATGTACACTGGGTAAGTGACATTTTCAGTTCGATGGCATCTGTCGCTGTAGATACGCATGTTTTGCATAGACTAGTAAGCAGTTATCTCCCCAAAGCGGTGGCTCAGCCTGTAGGAGTGGGAGAAGTCTGAAACAATGTTCTTAATACGGCTTGACCTACTGTGGCTTGTTGTACGGATAACACGTCTACACAGTAGTGCTTGGTGAATGTGTGAGGCGTAGACCATGTGGCTGCCTTACATATTTCTTGCATTGGGATGTTTCCTAGAAAGGCCATGGTAGCACCTTTCTTTCTGGTTGAGTGTGCCCTTGGTGTAATGGGCAGTTGTCGTTTAGCTTTAAGGTAGCAGATTTGGATGCATTTAACTATCCATCTGGCTATACCTTGTTTTGATATTGGGTTTCCTGCATGAGGTTTTTGGAATGCAATAAATAACTGTTTAGTTTTCCTGATGCTCTTTGTTCTGTCAATGTAATACATTAATGCTCTTTTGACATCTAAAGTATGTAGTGCCCTCTCAGCTACGGAATCTGGCTGTGGGAAGAACACTGGAAGTTCCACTGTTTGATTTAGATGGAACGGTGAAATAACTTTTGGTAGAAATTTAGGATTAGTCCTTAGGACGACCTTATTCTTGTGTAGTTGTATAAAAGGTTCTTGTATTGTAAACGCCTGAATCTCGCTTACTCTTCTTAGAGAGGTAATGGCGATGAGAAATGCAACCTTCCATGTTAGGAACTGTATTTCGCAGGAGTGCATGGGTTCAAAAGGTGGACCCATAAGTCTAGTTAAGACAACATTTAGGTTCCATAAAGGAACAGGTGGTGTTCTTGGTGGAATAATTCTTTTAAGGCCCTCCATGAATGCTTTAATGACTGGTATCCTATATAGGGAAGTTGAATAGGTAGGCTGCAGGTATGCAGATATTGCTGCAAGGTGTATTTTAATGGAAGAGAAAGCTAGGTTAGATTTTTGTAAGTGAAGCAAGTAACCCACTACATGTTTTGGGGTTGCGTGTAATGGTTGGATTTGATTAATATGGCAGTAGCAAACAAACCTTTTCCATTTACTGGCATAGCAGTGCCTGGTGGATGGCCTTCTGGCTTGCTTTATGACTTCCATACATTCTTGGGTAAGTTGTAAGTGTCCGAATTCTAGGATTTCAGGAGCCAGATTGCTAGATTCAGCGATGCTGGATCTGGGTGTCTGATCGTTTGGTTGTGTTGTGTTAACAGATCCGGCCTGTTGGGCAGTTTGATGTGGGGTACTACTGATAGGTCTAGCAGCGTTGTGTACCAGGGTTGCCTTGCCCAAGTTGGTGCTATTAATATGAGTTTGAGTTTGTTTTGACTGAGTTTGTTTACCAGATAAGGAAGGAGAGGGAGAGGAGGAAAAGCGTAGGCAAATATCCCTGACCAGTTGATCCATAGGGCATTGCCGTGGGACTGTCTGTGTGGGTATCTGGATGCGAAGTTTTGGCATTTTGCGTTCTCTTTTGTCGCAAACAAGTCTATTTGAGGTGTTCCCCAGAGCGTGAAGTAAGTGTTCAGAATTTGGGGGTGAATTTCCCATTCGTGGACCTGTTGGTGATCTCGAGAGAGATTGTCTGCGAGTTGATTCTGAATTCCTGGGATAAATTGTGCTATTAGGCGAATTTGGTTGTGAATTGCCCAACGCCATATCTTTTGTGCCAGCAGGCTCAATTGCGTTGAGTGCGTCCCCCCTTGTTTGTTTAGATAATACATTGTTGTCATGTTGTCTGTTTTGACGAGAATGTATTTGTGAACTATTATTGGTTGAAAAGCCTTTAGTGCTTGAAAAACTGCTAGCAGTTCTAGGTGATTTATATGCAGTTTTGTTTGATGTACGTTCCATTGTCTTTGTATGCTGTGTTGATCGAGGTGTGCTCCCCACCCTGTCATGGAAGCATCTGTTGTTATTACGTATTGTGGCACTGGGTCTTGGAAAGGCCGCCCTTTGTTTAAATTTATATTGTTCCACCATAGAAGCGAGAGGTAAGTTTGGCGGTCTATTAACACCAGATCTGTAAGGTGACCCTGTGCTTGTGACCACTGTGATGCTAGGCACTGTTGTAAGGGCCTCATGTGCAGTCTTGCGTTTGGGACAATGGCTATGCATGAAGACATCATGCCTAGGAGTTGTAATATCATCTTTGCTTGTATTTTTTGTGTTGGATACATGCGTTGTATGATGTTGTTGAAATTTTGAATTCTTTGTGGGCTTGGAGTGGCTACTCCTATTGTTGTGTTTATTATGGCTCCTAGGTATTGTTGTACCTTGCGCGGCAGAATGTTGGATTTTGCGAAGTTGACTGTGAACCCTAGTTTGTAGAGGGTTTGTATGATTTGATTTGTGTGTTGTGAGCACGTTATTAACGAATGGGTCTTGATTAGCCAGTCGTCTAGATACGGGAATACATGTATTTGCTGCCTTCTGATGTGTGCAGCGACTACTGCTAGACATTTGGTAAAGACTCTTGGTGCGGTTGTTAAACCGAAAGGCAGTACCTTGAATTGGTAGTGTATTCCTTTGAATACAAACCTTAGGTATTTCCTGTGCGATGGATGTATTGGTATATGGAAATACGCGTCTTTGAGGTCTAATGTTGTCATGTAGTCGTGTAGTTTCAGCAATGGTAACACTTCTTGTAGTGTGACCATGTGAAAGTGGTCTGATTTGATGTATGTGTTTAGTATTCTTAGGTCTAGGATTGGTCTTAGCGTTTTGTCCTTCTTTGGTATTAAGAAGTACAATGAATAAACTCCTGTGTTTATTTGTGTGTTTGGTACTAACTCGATTGCGTTCTTTTGCAATAGTGCTTGAACTTCTATCTCCAGGAGCTCGGAATGATGTTTTGACAAATTTTGTGCTCTTGGTGGTATGTTTGGAGGGAATTGTAGAAATTCTATGCAATAACCATTTTGGATAATTGCTAGAACCCAAGTGTCTGTAGTGATTTCCTCCCATGCTTTGTAATAATGACCTATTCTTCCCCCCACTGGTGTTGTGTGGAGGGGGTGAGTGACATGTGAGTCACTGCTTAGTTGTAGGGGTTTTGGGGCTTTGAAATTTTCCCCTATTCCTAGGGAATTGCCCTCCTCTATATTGGCCCCGAAAGCCTCCCCTGTACTGTCCCCGGTAACTGGATGGTGTTGCCTGTGAGGTGCTGGCTTGTGTGGCCTGACCCCGAAACCCCCCTCTAAAGGGTGTTTTGCGGAAGGTGCTGTAATTTCCTCTGCTCTGCGGGGAGTAGAGTGCGCCCATGGCTTTAGCAGTGTCCGTGTCCTTTTTAAGTTTCTCAATCGCCGTGTCCACTTCTGGACCGAACAGTTCTTTTTCGTTGAATGGCATATTGAGAACTGCCTGCTGAATCTCTGGTTTAAACCCAGACGTTCGTAGCCATGCATGCCTTCTGATGGTCACAGATGTATTTATTGTTCTTGCAGCTGTGTCTGCTGCGTCCATGGAGGAGCGTATCTGGTTGTTTGAAATGTTCTGTCCTTCTTCAACCACTTGCTTTGCCCTCTTTTGTAGGTCTTTGGGTAGATGTTCAATGAGATGTTGCATCTCATCCCAATGGGCTCTGTCATAGTGCGCAAGAAGTGCCTGTGAGTTAGCGATGCGCCACTGGTTTGCAGCTTGTGCTGCGACTCTCTTTCCAGCTGCATCGAACTTGCGGCTTTCTTTATCTGGGGGTGGTGCGTCCCCAGATGTGTGGGAGTTGGCCCTTTTCCTAGCTGCTCCTACAACGACAGAATCTGGTGGCAGCTGCGAAGTTATGAAAATAGGGTCTGTAGGAGGCGCTTTATACTTTTTTTCCACCCTTGGTGTGATTGCCCTACTTTTGACCGGCTCCTTAAAGATGTCTTTTGCGTGCCGAAGCATACCAGGGAGCATAGGCAGGCTTTGGTAGGAGCTGTGGGTGGCAGAGAGGGTGTTGAATAGAAAGTCATCCTCGACTTGTTCTGAGTGGAGGCTTACATTGTGGAATTGTGCTGCTCTAGCCACCACCTGAGAATATGCAGTACTGTCCTCTGGTGGTGATGGCTTTGTAGGGTATGCCTCCGGACTGTTATCTGACACAGGGGCGTCGTATAAGTCCCATGGTTCCTGATCCTGGTCACCTTGGCTCATGGTGGTGTGAGCCGGGGAATGTGATGGAGTTTGTGCTGGCGAGACGTGAATTATAGGTGGAGGAGAGGGTGGCGGAGTAACCCTTTTCACCATTTTTGTTTGTGGTGTTTGGTCAGTTTGAAATTCCAGTCTTCTCTTTCTCCTAATAGGGGGAAGGGTGCTTATCTTTCCTGTCCCCTGCTGTATAAAAATACGTTTCTGCGTATGGTCTACATCGGTGGATTGCAGGTCTTCCTCAAACCTATGCTTTCGCATTTGGGAGGTCATTGATTGCTCTTCGGTATAAGAGCCTGAAACTGGGTCGGTTGCAGGTTGTTTCGGCACCGAAATCCTGTCTGCATCTTTTTTCGGCTCCGAGGTGGCTTCTTTCTTTTTCGGAGTCGAAACATCTCGGCGTCGATCTTCATCGGTGCCGCTGTCTCGGCGTCGAGCCGTGTCTACACCGCTATCTCGGTGTCGATGTATGTCTCCAGCACTTTCTCGGTCCCGAGAAGGCTGCGTGCCGGTGTCTCGACCGGAGTCGGACGGTCTCGGCACTGATTGGGCCTTTTTCGGTGCCGACGGTCGGTCACCGAATTTATGGGTGGAGCCATGGCCTGGTGGCAGTGGCGTCCCCTGGGCCTTGACAATCTTCTTATGCGTGGTTTTCGACGTCTTACTCACGGTTCGTGGATCGTCGAATTCCTCGGAGTCCGATTTGTGTATCGAAAAGGTTTCTTCCTCTTCCTGTACCTCGAACTCTCGGTGTGCTGTCGGCGTGGACGCCATTTGAAGTCTTCTGGCTCGACGGTCTCGGATTGTTTTTCGGGACCGGAACGCACGACAGGCCTCGCAAGTGTCTTCACTGTGCTCAGGTGACAGGCACAGGTTACAGACCAAGTGTTGGTCTGAATAGGGGTATTTTTTGTGGCATTTGGGAAAGAAACGGAACGGGGTCCGTTCCATCGGCGTTCTTCTACACGCGGTCGGGCCGAGTAGGCCCCGACGGGGATCGAAAACTACCCCGAAGGGCTCCGGAGCTCTTCGATCTTCGATGCGGTGTTGATTCTAACTACGCCGATCCCGAACGCAACAATACCGACGAAAATCTTCCGAAATTTAGCTGTTTTTCCGTTCCGAAACTCGGAGCGACAGGAACACGTCCGAACCCGATGGCGGAAAAAAAACAATCGAAGATGGAGTCGACGCCCATGCGCAATGGAGACAAAAGGAGGAGTCACTCGGTCCCGTGACTCGAAAGACTTCTTCGAAGAAAAACAACTTGTAACACTCTGACCCAACACCAGATGGCGAGCTATGCAAAACATGCGTATCTACAGCGACAGATGCCATCGAACATGCATTTACACCTGCCTGGAATTCCCTTGAACTTCTGACACACATAAGAAGTTACTTTTGGCCTTATGTTTATGTCTGCAATTCCCTCAGATAATTGAAACCATTGTGTAGGAAGTTGCCTCTGTATAAACTATTTCAAAGTAAGAAATAGTGTGCACAGAGTCCATGGGTTCCCCTTAGAGGTAAGATAGTGGCAAAAAGAGATAATTCTAATGCTCTATTTTGTGGTAGTGTGGTCGAGCAGTAGGCTTATCAGGGGGTAGTGTTAAGCATTTGTTGTACACACACAGGCAATAAATGAGGAACACACACTCAAAGACTTACTCCAGGCCTATAGGTTTTTATATAGAAAAATATCTTTTCTTAGTTTATTTTAAGAACCACAGGTTCAAGATTGACAAGTAATACTTCAAATGAAAGGTATTTCACTTAGGTACTCTAGGAACTTTGAATAATCACAATAGCATGTACAGTCTTTGTAAAAATGGCAATAAGTTATTTTAAAAGTGGACACTGTGCAAAAACAGTTCCTGGGGGAGGTAAGTAAAGGTTAAGTTTGCAGGTAAGTAAAACACTTACAAGTCTCAAAGTTGGGTCCAGGGTAGCCCACCGTTGGGGGTTCAAGGCAACCCCAAAGTCACCACACCAGCAGCTCAGGGCCGGTCAGGTGCAGAGGTCAAAGAGGTGCCCAAAACACATAGGCTTCAATGGAGCACAGGGGTGGCCCGGTTCCAGTCTGCCAGCAGGTAAGTACCCGCGCGTCCTCAGCAGAAGTGATTATACACTGTATAACTAACACAAGGCAAATAGTGAGCCTGTGTGATATGGAAAAAAGTAATTAAAACGGGTAGTCAAGAGGCTGGAGGTCGCGTAAATAAGACCAATATCTGTGAAACGTAATCGGGCCCGGCCGTAATCGGCCTTGTGTTAGTTATACAGTGTGTAATCACTTCTGCTTCATCGGGAATATAACCTTGGCTCAATATATGCCTTGTGTTAGTTACACTTTGTACAAACACTTTTGCTTAATCGGGAAGACATTCTTGCCCTGAGGAAGCCCATTTGTATTGGGCGAAACGCGTTGGCTGCTTTTTCCTTTTGTATTCCATGTGACGTCTGAAATAAAACACCGTCTGAAGACGACTGAGAGAAGCTTCGTATTAGTATCATTTCTACAGTTATTGGACTTACCTGACCTACTGTGACCGCTGCACGTTGTGGAGTGGTGCACCCCCTACATTTATTAGCATTGTTGGGGCCCTAATTGCCCCCTTTGGCTCTTCTTTGCAGCAGGGGCCTGGGTTGAGTTGCACACCAGCGTTTTCAAATAATCACTGTTTTTCACTGGGTTTATATCGGGATTGATGCGTGTTTTTTAGGCCTGCTGCACCCTGTTCTTCTTACTCAAACTCCCAGACCATATACTCCTATGGCTACCCTACACTTACAATGTCTAAGGTTTTGCTTAGACACTGTAGGGGCATAGTGCTCATGCACCTATGCCCTCACCTGTGGTATAGTGCACCCTGCCTTAGGGCTGTAAGGCCTGCTAGAGGGGTGACTTACCTATGCCACAGGCAGTCGGAGGTTGGCATGGCACTCTGAGGGGAGTGCCATGTCGACTTAGTCATTTTCTCCCCACTAGCACACACAAGCTGTGAAGCAGTGTGTATGTGCTGAGTGAGGGGTCCCCAGGGTGGCATAAACCATGCTGCAGCCCTTAAAGACCTTCCCTGGCATCAGGGCCCTTGGTACCAGGGGTACCAGTTACAAGGGACTTACCTGGGTGGAGGGTTGTGCCAATTGTGGAGACAAAGGTACAGTTTAGGGAAAGAACACTGGTGCTGGGGCCTGGTTAGCAGTGTCCCAGCACACTTTCAAGTCATAACTTGGCATCAGCAAAGGCAAAAAGTCAGGGGGTAACCATGCCAAGGAGGCATTTCCTTACACAACCCCCCCCCCCCAAACGAAAGAGGATGAGACTAACCTTTCCCAAGAGAGTCTTAATTTTCTAAGTGGAAGAACCTGGAAAGGCCATCTGCATTGGCATGGGCAGTCCCAGGTCTGTGTTCCACTATAAAGTCCATTCCCTGTAGGGATATGGACCACCTCAACAGTTTAGGGTTTTCTCCTTTCATTTGCATGAGCCATCTGAGAGGTCTGTGATCAGTCTGAACTACAAAGTGAGTACCAAAGAGGTATGGTCTCAACTTCTTCAAGGACCAGACCACAGCAAAGACCTCCCTCTCAATGGCACTCCAACGCTGCTCCCTGGGGAGTAACCTTCTGCTAATAAAAGCAACAGGCTGGTCAAGGCCATCATCATTTGTTTGGGACAGGACTTCTCCTATCCCTTGTTCAGAGGCATCTGTCTGCACAATGAACTGCTTAGAGTAATCTGGAGCTTTTAGAACTGGTGCTGTGCACATAGCTTGTTTCAGGGTGTCAAAGGCCTGTTGACATTCCACGGTCCAGTTAACCTTCTTGGGCATTTTCTTGGAGGTACGTTCTGTGAGGGGTGTCACTATTGATCCATATCCCTTCACAAACCTCCTATAGTCACCAGTCAAGCCAAGAAATGCCCTGACTTGAGTCTGGGTTTTTGGAGCTACCCAGTCCAGAATAGTCTGGATCTTGGGCTGGAATGGCTGAACTTGGCCTCCACCTACAAGGTGTCCCAAGTAAACCACAGTACCCTGCCCTATCTGACATTTGGATGCCTTGATAGAGAGGCCTGCTGCTTGCAGGGCCTGCAAAACCTTCTTCAGGTGGACCAGATGATCCTGCCAGCTGGAGCTAAAGACAGCAATATCATCAAGATAAGCTACACTAAAGGACTCCAAGCCAGCAAGGACTTGATTCACCAACCTTTGGAAGGTGGCAGGGGCATTCTTTAAGCCAAAGGGCATCACAGTAAACTGGTAGTGCCCATCGGGTGTAGAGATGCTGTTTTCACTTTTGCTCCTGGTGCCATTCTTATTTGCCAGTACCCTGCTGTTAAGTCAAAGGTATTCAAGTATTTGGCAGCACCCAATTTATCAATTAACTCATCTGCTCTTGGAATGGGATGGGCATCTGTCTTGGTGACAGAATTAAGCCCTCTGTAGTCCACACAGAACCTCATCTCTCTCTTGCCATCTTTTGTGTGAGGTTTGGGGACTAAGACCACTGGGCTAGCCCAGGGGCTGTCAGAGTGCTCAATGACTCCCAATTCCAGCATCTTGTGGACTTCCACTTTGATGCTTTCCTTAACTTGATCAGACTGTCTAAATATTTTGTTTTTGACAGGCATGCTGTCCCCTGTGTCCACATCATGGGTACACAGGTGTGTCTGACCAGGGGTTGGGGAAAAGAGCTCAGCAAACTATTGGAGGACTTGCCTGCAGTCAGCTTGCTGTTGGCCAGAAAGGGTGGTTGAGTAGACCACTCCATCTACTGAGCCATCTTTAGGGTCAGAGGAGAGGAGATCAGGGAGAGGTTAACTCTCAGTTTCCTGGTCCTCATCTGTAATCATTAACATGTTTACATCTGCCCTGTCATGAAAGAGTTTGAGGCGGTTGACATGGATCACCCTTTTGGGGGTCCTGCTAGTGCCTAGGTCTACCAAGTTGGTGACCTGACTCTTTCTTTCTAGCACTGGGTAAGGGCCACTCCATCTGTCCTGAAGTGCCCTGGAAGCCACAGGCTCCAGAACCCAGACTTTCTGCCCTGGCTGAAACTCAACCATAGCAGCCTTTTGGTCATACCACATCTTCTGGAGTTGTTGGCTGGCCTCAAGGTTTTTGCTTGCCTTTTCCATGTACTCTGCCATCCTTGAACGTAGACCTAGTAAATAGTCCACTATATCTTGCTTAGGCTCATGAAGAGGTCTCTCCCAGCCTTCTTTCACAAGAGCTAGTGGTCCCCTAACAGGATGGCCAAACAGAAGTTCAAAGGGGGAAATCCCTACTCCCTTCTGAGGCACCTCTCTGTAGGCGAAAAGCAGGCATGGCAAGAGGACATCCCATCTCCTTTTGAGCTTTTCAGGGAGCCCCATGATCATGCCCTTCAATGACTTGTTGAATCTCTCAACAATACCATTGGTTTGAGGATGGTATGGTGTGGTGAATTTGTAAGTCACCCCACACTCATTCCACATGTGTTTTAGGTAAGCTGACATGAAGTTGGTACCTCTGTCAGAAACCACCTCCTTAGGAATTCCATTCTGGTAAAAATACAATGAGTGCTTTGGCTACTGCAGGGGCAGTAGTGGACCTAAGGGGAATTGCTTCAGGGTACCTAGTAGCATGATCCACTACTAATAGGATATACTGATTCCCTGAGGCTGTGGGAGGTTCAAGTGGACCCACTATATCCACTCCCACTCTTTCAAAGGGGATCCCCACCACTGGAAGTGGAATGAGGGGAGCCTTTGGGTGGCCACCTGTCTTACCACTGGCTTGACAGGTGGCACAGGAGGAACAAAACTCCTTTACTTTCTGGGACATATTGGGCCAATAGAAATGGTTGGCTAACCTTTCCTATGTCTTGGTTTGTCCCAAATGCCCAGCAAGTGGAATGTCATGGGCTAAGGTTAGAATGAACTCACTAAACACCTGAGGCACTACCACTCTTCTAGTGGCACCAGGTTTTGGATCTCTTGCCTCAGTGTAAAGGAGTCCATCTTCCCAATAGACCCTGTGGGTTCCATTGACATTTCCTTTTGTTTCCTCAGCAGCTTGCTGCCTAAGGCCTTCAAGAGACGGACATGTTTCTTGCCCCTTGCACAGTTGTTCCCTTGTGGGTCCCCCTGGGCCCAAGAGCTCAACCTGATAAGGTTCCAACTCCATAGGCTGAGTTTCCTCAGGGGATAGAACTTCTTCCTGAGAAGAGAGGTTCTTTTTCTGTGCTGAAGCTGGTTCCCCAGTCTTCTTTCCTTTTCTCTTGGAGGGTTGGGCCATTATTCCAGACTCCAACACCTCTTTTTCACCCTGAGACTTGCACTGTGCCCTTGTCTTGACACACACCAGTTCAGGGCTACCCAGCATGGCTGCATGGGTTTTGAGTTCTACCTCAGCCCATGCTGAGGACTCCAGATCATTTCCAAGCAGACAGTCTACTGGTATAGCAGAAGAGACTACCACCTGTTTCAGGCCAGTGATCCCTCCCCATTCTAAAGTTACTATAGCCATGGGATGTACTTTAGTCTGATTGTCAGCGTTGGTGACTGGATAAGTTTGTCCAGTCAGGTACTGTCCTGGGGAAGCCAGTTTGTCTGTCACCATTGTGACACTGGCACCTGTATCCCTCAGGGCTTCTACTCTAGTCCAATTAATAAAGATCTGCTGCCTGTATTTTTGCATGTTAGGGGGCCAGGCATCTAGTGTGGCTAGGTCCACCCCACCCTCAGAGACTAATGTAGCTTCAGTGTGAACGCTGATTTGCTCTGGGCATACTGTTGATCCCACCTGGAGACTGGCTATTCCAGTGCTAACTGGAGTAGTAGTTGAAGTGGAACCTTTCTTGGGACAGGCCTTGTCTCCAGTTTGGTGTCCCTGCTGATTACAGCTACGACACCAGGCCTTTTTGGGATCAAAGTTTTTACCGTTGTACCCAAATGAGGATTGTGAAGAGGCTTTGGGCCCACCCTCCTGTGAAGGTTTTTGGGGCCCTGTAGAAGACTCTTTACTTTTTCACTTGGATGCCTCAAAACTCTTCCCCTAGGGAGGCGTTGTGACCCCTTTCTTTGGGTCACCCCCTGTGGAAGTCTTGATCACCCTTGTCTTGATCCAGTGGTCTGCCTTCTTTCCCAATTCTTGGGGAGAAATTGGACCTAGGTCTACAAGATGCTGTTGCAGTTTATCATCGAAACAATTACTTAAAAGGTGTTCCTTCATAAACAAATTATACAGCCCTTCATAATCATCTACACCACTGCCATTAATTCAACCATCCAGTGTTTTGCCTAAGAAGTCAACAAAATCAACCCAGGTCTGGCTTGAGGAGTTTTGAGCCCCCCTGAACCTAATCCTGTACTCCTCAGTTGAGAATCCAAAGACCTTAATCAGGGTAGCCTTCATGAGGTCATAGGATTCTGCATCTTTTCCAGAGAGTGTGAGGAGTCTATCCTACACTTTCCAGTGAACATTTCCCAAAGGAGAGCACCCCAGTGAGATTTGCTCAAAAGCTTTGAACCATTTGGTGATATCATCACCATCTTCATATTTTGTTACAATCCCTTTGGGGATTTTTAGCATGTCAGTATTCTCTCTGACCCTATTTAAGTTGCTGCCACCATTGATGGGAGCTAAACCCATCTCTTGTCTTTCCTTTTCTATGGCTAGGAGCTGTCTCTCCAAAGCCAATCTTTTGGCCATCCTGGCTAACAGGAGGTCATCTTCATTGAGGCTGCCCTCAATGCTTCCAGGGATGCTGGACTCCCCTGTGGGAGAAGCAGCATCTCTGACTATCACTGGGGAGTCAGGGTTTGAGAAACCCTGGTCTCCCTAACTAGGACAGGAGGGGGGAAATTATCCTCCTGGTCACTAGCTTCCCCCTCTGTAAGGTTGTCTTCAGAGGGGTGATCTCTAGCAAACTCTGCCAAAAGCTCTTGGAGCTGTACTTTTGTAGGGTTTGATCCAGTTTTTATCTTTTTTATTTTACATAGAGTCCTTAACTCTGACATCCTAAGATGCAGGTAAGGGGTGAGGTTGAGTTCCACCACCATCTCATCTCTACTAAACATTATGGGGGTCATTATGACCATGGCGGAAGGCGGAGAACCGGCGGTAAGACCGCCAACAGGCTGGCGGTCTTACTTGGTGGAATTATGACCATGGCGGTTACCGCCATGGTCATCCGCCGGTTCTCCGTTCCACCCGCCAGGGCGGAGACGACCGCTGGGCTGGAGACCTGGGTCTCCAGCCCGGCGGCCGTCACTATACCGCCGGCGATATTTTGACCCGGCTTACCGCCGTGGATTTCAAGCGGTTTGAACCGCCATGAAATCCATGGCGGTAAGCACTATCAGTGCCAGGGAATTCCTTCCCTGGCACTGATAGGGGTCTCCCCCGCCCCCCTCCCCCACCCCGACTCCCCCCCCTTCCCCCCCACCACCCCTGCCACCCCCCAAAGGTGGCAGGGCCCCCCTCCCCACCCCGACCCCCAACATCACATCACCCATACCCACACGACACGCACGCAGGCACCATCTACACACTTACACTTACACGCACACACGCTGACATACATGCCTCCATCCACACACACAGTCAGACACGCACACCCACATTCAAACATACACGCACATATCCGTACAGACGTACCCACAGACATACATGCACTCACTCCCATACACACAACACCCCCGCAAGCATACACGCACTCACACTCCCCCTCTACATACACACACGCACGCACACCCCCATGCACCCACACAACACCCCCCCCCCTCCCCTCATGGACGATCGACTTACCTGGTCCGACGATCCTCCGGGAGGGGACGGGAGCCATGGGGGCAGCTCCGCGGACACCACACCGCCAACAGAACACCGCCACGGTGAATCACAGGACGTGATTCGCTGGGAGGTGTTCTGTTGGCGTGGCGGTGGAGGTGGAGCAACCTCCACTTCCCCGCCTCCCGCCAGTATGGCTGTTGGCGGCTCTCCGTCCGTAAAAGGACGGAGATCTGCCAACGGTCATAATAGGCCAAGCGGCAAACCGCCAACACTGGCGGTCTTCCGCACGGCGGTCCCTTGGCGGTTTTTAAAAAAGACCGCCGAGGTCAAAATGACCCCCTATTTCTCTAAAAGTTGGGATACTTTTTAAGAATCTAAAACTATCTCTAGAACTTAATCCAAACTTTTACAAAACTTTTAAACTCTAAAAGAAATGCTAACAGGGACTAACACAAGGCCCTAGCAGGACTTTTAAAAATTTAGAAAAATAGCTCAAATTTCAAAAATCTGTTTCTAATGACAATTTTGGGAATTTAGTCATGTGATCAGGTATTGGCTGAGTAGTCTAGCAAATGCAAAGTCTTAGACCCCACCGCTGATCCACCAATGTAGGAAGTTGGCTCTGTATATACTAATTAAAAGTAAGAAATCGTGTGCACAGAGTCCAAGGGTTCCCCTTGGAGGTAAGATAGTGGCAAAAAGAGATAATTAGGATGCTCTGTTTTCTGGTAGTGTGGTCGAGCAGTAGGCTTGTCAGAGGGTAGTGTTAAGCATTTGTTGTACACACACAGGCAATAAATGAGGAACACACACTCAAAGACTTACTCCAGGCCAATTAGTTTTTATATAGAAAAATATATTTTGTTAGTTTATTTTAAGACCCACAGGTTCAAGATTTACAAAGTAATACTTCAAATGAAAGGTATTTCACTTAGGTACTCTAGGAACTTTGAATAATCACAATAGCATGTACAGTCTTTGTAAAAATGGCAATAAGCTATTTTAAAAGTGGACACAGTGCAAAAACCAACAGTTCCTGGGGGAGGTAAGTAAAGGTTAAGTTTGCAGGTAAGTAAAACACTTACAAGTCTCAAAGTTGGGTCCAATGTAGCCCACCGTTGGGGGTTCAAGGCAACCCCAAAGTTACCACACCAGCAGCTCAGGGCCGGTCAGGTGCAGAGGTCAAAGAGGTGCCCAAAACACATAGGCTTCAATGGAGAACAGGGGTACCCCGGTTCCAGTCTGCCAGCAGGTAAGTACCCGCATCGGGGGGCAGACCAGGGGGGTTTTGTAGGGCACTGGGGGGACACAAGCAGGCACAGCAAGTACACCATCAGCGGCACAGAGGCTGCCGGATGCAGAGTGCAAACAGGAGTCGGGTTTTAGAGAGGAAGTACTGGAGGGACCCAGGGGTCACTTCAGCGTTGCAGGCAGGCACAGGGGGGGCTCCTTGGGGTAGCCACCACCTGGGCTAGGCAGAGGGTCGCCTGAGGGGTCACTTCTGCACTGGAGTTCGGTTTCTTCAGGTCCTGGGGGTTGCGGGTGCAGTGTTGGTTCCAGGCGTCGGGTCCCTTGTTACAGGCAGTCGCGGTCAGGGGGGCCTCTGGATTTCCTCTGCAGGCGTCGCTGTGGGGACTCAGGGGGGTCGTCTCTGGCTACTCACGGGCTCGCAGTCGCCGGGGAGTTCTCCCTGAAGTGTTGGTTTTCCGCAGGATGAGCCGGGGGCGGCGGGTGCAGAGTGGAAAGTCTCACGCTTCCGGCGGGAAACGTGAAGTCTTTAAAGTTGTTTCTTTGTTGCAAGAAAGTTGCAGGTTGTTAAACAGGGCTGCTGTTCACGGGAGTTTCTTGGTCCTTGGTTGCAGGGCAGTCCTCTGAGGCTTCAAAGGTCGCTGGTCCCTGTTGAATGCATCGCTGTTGCAGTTTTCGTCGAAGTTGGGAGACAGGCCGGTAGGGCTGGGGCCAAAGCAGTTGTCGTCTCCGTCTTCGCTGCAGGGCTTCAGGTCAGCAGTCCTTCTTGTTAAGGTTGCAGGAATCTAGTTTCCTAGGTTCTGGGGAGCCCCTAAATACTGAATTTAGGGGTGTGTTTAGGTCTCGGAGGGGAGTAGCCAATGGCTACTGTCCATGAGGGTGGCTACACCCTCTTTGTGCCTCCTCCTCCCTTTGGGGAGGGGGGCACATCCCTAATCCTATTGGGGGAATCCTCCATCCACAAGATGGAGAATTTCTAAAAGTGAGGGTCACCTCAGCTCAGGACACCTTAGGGGCTGTCCTGACTGGTGGGTGACTCCTCCTTGTTTTTCTAATTATCTCCTCCAGCCTTGCTGCCAAAAGTGGGGGCAGTGGCCAGAGGGGCGGGCATCTCCACTAGCTGGGATGCCTTGTGGCGCTGTAACGAAAGGGGTGAGCCTTTGAGGCTCACCGCCAGGTGTAATAGTTCCTGCAGAGGGAGGTGAGACGCACCTCCACCCAGTACAGGCTTTGTTCCTGGCCACAGAGTGACAAAGGCACTCTCCCCATGTGGCCAGCAACATGTCTGGTGTGTGGCAGGCTGGCAGAAACTAGTCAGCCTACACTGGGAGTCGGGTATGTTTTCACGGGGCATCTCTAAGATGCCCTCTGGGTGTATTTTACAATAAATTGCACACTGGCATCAGTGTGCATTTATTGTGCTGAGAAGTTTGATACCAAACTTCCCAGTTTTCAGTTTAGCCATTATGGTACTGTGGAGTTCGTGTTTGACAGACTCCCAGACCATATACTCTTATGGCTACCCTGCACTTACAATGTCTAAGTGTGGTATAGTGCACCCTGCCTTAGTGCTGTAAGGCCTGCTAGAGGGGTGACTTACCGATGCCACAGGCAGTGTGAGGTTGGCATGGCACTCTGAGGGGAGTGCCATGTCGACTTAGTCATTTTCTCCCCACCAGCACACACAAGCTGTGAAGCAGTGTGCATGTGCTGAGTGAGGGGTCCCAAGGGTGGCATAAACCATGCTGCAGCCCTTATAGACCTTCCCTGGCATCAGGGCCTTTGGTACCAGGGGTACCAGTTACAAGGGACTTACCTGAGTGCCAGGGTTGTGCCAATTGTGGAGACAAAGGTACAGTTTAGGGAAAGAACACTGGTGCTGGGGCCTGGTTAGCAGGGTCCCAGCACACTTTCAAGTCATAACTTAGCATCAGCAAAGGCAAAAAGTCAGGGGGTAACCATGCCAAGGAGGCATTTCCTTACACAATGACACTCCGGCTTTATTCCCATTACAATGGCATTCCCTCCGTATCTGCAATGCAATCTCAACCTCACCTGTAACACAGGGCCACGGTCTGGCTGAACTATGGTCCCTGTGGCTAACAAGCATTGGCAAAGCCATTAGATTGTAACCATAAGAGCTACTGGTAAAGTCAATGGCCCTCATTCTGACCTTGGCGGGCGGCGGAGGCCGCCCGCCAAAGTCCCGCCGTCAGGTTACCGTTCCGCGGTCGAAAGACCGCGGCGGTAATTCTGACTTTCCCGCTGGGCTGGCGGGCGGTCGCCTTCAGACCGCCAGCCAGCCCAGCGGGAAAGAGGCTTCCACGATGAAGCCGGCTCGGAATCGAGCCGGCGGAGTGGAAGCTGTGCGACGGGTGCAGTTGCACCCGTCGCGTATTTCACTGTCTGCGCAGCAGACAGTGAAATACATGTAGGGGCCCTCTTACGGGGGCCCCTGCAATGCCCATGCCAGTGGCATGGGCACTGCAGGGGCCCCCAGGGGCCCCGCAACCCCCCCTACCGCCATCCGGATCTCGGCGGTCCGACCGCCGGGATCTGGATGGCGGTAGGGGGGGTCGGAATCCCCGCGGCGGTGCAGCAAGCTGCGCCGCCGCGGAGGATTCAATGGGGCCGCGGTACACTGGCGGGACCCCGCCAGTGGTGCCGGTCCGACCGCGGCTTTACCGCCGCGGTCGGAATCCCCATTGGAGCACCGCCGGCCTGTCGGCGGTGCTCCCGCGGTCCTCCGCCCTGGCGGTCAAAGACCGCCAGGGTCAGAATGACCACCAATATCTTTAGCCTTGCTATACAACTTAGCTGCTGCTGTGCAGCTTAGCTAAAAAAATGTGGTGATGCAGCAGCCACATCAGTTGGTTGGCATGTGCATGCATGCAACACACATGCATGCTTCTACAAGAGGACACAGACGCATTTTTGTTTAGTTTACCGATCTGCAGTGGATCGCTATATAAAAAAAACTAGCTCAAAGAAACTTTTTAAAACATAGTTCAAAGGTACTTAAAAAAACCAGATTAGAGGGTTTGGGGGGAGTGTGGTGTGAAGAAATACAGCGTAGGAGAGAAGCAACAAGAGGGAGAGAATATGTGGAGTGCAGGGTTGAGAAGCATACAGGCGAGAAAGAGCGACACAAGTGAGAGTGGAAGGAGAGAAGGACATGGACAAGAGAGAGCAATGTGGCTGGGGGAGAAAACCACATGGGGAGACAGTTAGACAGTTACGAAACAAATGCACTTTCATGGAGTGCTTAAACAAAAAGAAAGGTAGAATGGGGTACAGTGAAATTGGGTATATTTGGGTAGACTGGTCTGGAGGAACAAGATTGGGGAAGTTGGAGTGGGGTAGATTGGAGTGTAGTGGGGCAGACTGGAGTGGACCGGGGTAGACTGCAGTGAAGTGGAGTAGACTGGAGTGAAATAGGGTAGACTGGAGTGGGATACATTGGTGTGGGGAAGCGCATAGCGGGTAGATTGGAGTAGATTGGAGTGGAGTAAATTAGAGTGGGGTGGGGTGGGGTAGATTGGGCTGGGGTGAGGTAGATTAGATTGGGGTAGACTGGGGTAGACTGGAGTGGAGTAGATTGGAGTGGAGTCGGGTAGATCAGTGTAGAGTATAGGAGACTGGAATTGAGTGGAGTAGTTTGGAATGGGGTAGATTGGAGTAAAGTGGGGTAGACTGAAGTGGAGTAGATCTGGGTAGATTGTAGTGAAGTGGGGTAGATTGGAGTGGAGTAGATTGGGGTAGATTTGAGTGGGATAGATCCAGATAGACTGGAATGGAGTGGGGTAGACTTGAGTGGAATGGGGTGAATTGGACTGGAATGGGGTAGACTGGAGTGGAGTAGGGTGTGTGGAGTGGAGGGGTGCGTGGAGTGGAGGGACGTAAAGTGGAAGGGAATAGAGTGGCATACAGTAGAAAGATGTGTTGTGGAGTGAGCTTTGTGGAGTGGCATGGCATGGAGTCAAGTGACTTGTTTGTCGTAGAGTTTCTTGGAATAGAATGGAGTGGAATGTCGAGGAATGGAGTAGCATGGCATAGAATAGACAGACATAGAGTGGAACACAGTGTTGTCTAGTGGAGTGATGTATACTACAGTGGTGTAGTGTAGTTTATGTATGGTGTGGTAGCCCACTGCCATAACAAACAACACATTTTCAACTGTAATCATCATTACGTGTGCACTTACAAATGGAAATGTGTGGAAAAGTAATCACCTAATGTATTGATGTGTTTTGATCATATTCAAATATTTGTTTCCCCCACACTTCTAAATTACACTAAAATGAGCCTCAGTTCTACTTTTCTAATAGTGGTATATTCATTTTTGTTGTGTGCTGGAAAAAATAACATCCTACACCCTTTCCTTTCACATGGGTACTGAGCAGGATTGTCACAAATTCTCTCACTTTGAAGCCAGAGAAAATAAACACCAAGTTCCCTCTGAAGACAGAACCTGACATTTGACCTCTGTCTTTCAATGCACACCAAATAAGAAAGGTAAGAACACGATTTAAAGGCTTATTTACAGTTCGCGAGTACTCGAAAGGATGAAGTTAACAAGGGATGCTCATGGGAGGGAATAATTCAAATTGGCCAGACTAAAGCAAATAAAGCCAGCAAAAAATGCGTTCCCAGGGAACCTTTCAGAATGCGCACAAGAAATCGTAAGCAAACCAGACAGCTAGGCTTCGACTTAAAAATGATCTGCAGTTTGTGAAGCCATGATGATGAAACACAGGCCTGTGAAACATTTTCACTTGCAGACTGGACAAACCGTAGCCAACACTCACCAATACCATTTGTTACTGTAGCCAACAATTTTCCATATTTTCAGATTTTGTGTTGTAGTAAAGAATTACTGCATTGAGGGAAGTTTAGGGGGCGTTTCCATTTGTCTCTGTACAAATCAGTCCGCAAACAGTCAAACTTATTGTATATCGGTCCCCGTCCTTGAAAGTCAATCTTGCAAAGAGCTGAAGTATGTGGCTACCAATGTGCAAAAACAGGGGGAACAACCCTTTGTTTAACGGGGGTGTAGTGGAAGTTTTCCTTGTGGGCTCCAATGGCCTCTACCTCAGCCGGTACCTAGGGACACCAACCAAACCTGTGCATTTATGAAAACTGGACACCTAGGGGAAGCCAGGATGGGGTGACTTGTCGGGCTCTCACCAGGTTCTGTTACCCAGAATCCTTTGTAAACTTCCAAATTTGGCCAAAAAAACACTTTCCCCTCACATTTTGGTTAAAGAAAGTTCTGGAATCTGAGAGAAGCCACAAATTTCCTTCCACACAACACCCCCCCCCCCCCCCCCAAGTCTCCTGATAAAAATGGTACCTCACTTGTGTGGGTAGACCTAATACCCACAAAAGGAAATGCCTCAAAACACTATGTGGACACATCAAAATTATCAAATACAAAACTACCTGTTTTTTGCGGGGGGAGTAGCGTTTTTGATCCTGGGCTAAGCAGCCACATAGGGAAACCTACCAAACCCAAACATTTCTGAAAACTAGACACCTGAGGGAATCCAGGGAGGTGTGACTTGCGTGGATCCCCCAGGGTTTTCTTACCCAGAATCCTTAGCAAACCTCAAATTTAGCTAAAAGAAAATCACATTTTTCCCACATTTCTGTGTTGAATCACCGTACTGGGACAAATTTCCTACCACCCAACGTTCCCCTCAGTCTCCAGGTAAAAATGATACCACACTTGTGTAAATGGGCCAAGTGCCTGTGATAGGGAAGAGCAAAAAGATGTCAAAATTGAGGGGGAACCAAAGCGGGTCCAAAAGGGCAGTTTGAAAAAAAAAACATATTTAGGCTGACAAGTGGGGCAGAATTGTTATCGGTATAGATGCAACAATGCTGGGTGGTAGGAATTTTGTGGATTTCTGCAGATTCCGGAAGGTTCCATCACAAAAATGTGGGAAAAATGTGTGACTTCCAGCAAAGTTGGAGGTTTGCAGGGCATTGTGGGTAAGAAAATGATGCTGGGTGCAAGTAAAGCACACCACCCTGAACTCACCCAGATGTTTAGTTTTCAGATGTGTCTAGGTCTTGTGGATTTTTCTACATGGCAGCGCCCCATTGTCCAAAAAGTGCAGCCCTCACCATTCCAAGTGGGACGATTTTGAGAGTTAGACAAGCTCTCATGGCCCAAATGTAAAAACCAAAATCCAAAGTAATCAAATGTCCTCTTGCTTGCCGTTTGGATAAGATCTTTTAGTGTGCAGGGGGAGAGCTGAAAGACTGTTACCCCCTTCAGCTGCGGTGGGGGCAAAACCATGCACATACTGGTTGGTATCCACCACCCCACTATTTTTTATGTTTTTTAATTCCCTGGCATCTGGTAGGCTTTCTGCCTCCCCCAGCCCCTGGGGAGTGGATCGGGGTAATTACCCCATCTGCCTACCGGTGGGCAGAACAACTTTGGCCCCATTTATTTGGGGTAGGGGTATGGACATACCCCCACCCTCTTTGTTTGAAAAAATAAATCTTCCCTGGCCTCTGGTGGGCTTTCTGTCCCCCTGGGGGGGCAGAAGGGCCTTCCAAAAATAGGTTGATCTAGCCCCAAGGGGGGCAAATATGGCCAACAGTAATGTGCCCCCATGGTTAGTGACCCTTGATCAAGGGGCTGCCCCCCCACCAAACAAAACACACACATACACAAACACCAATCCCTGGTGCCTAAGTGGTTCCTGCCCCCCCCCCCGGGGCAAGATCGGCCAAATAAAAATAGGCTGATCTGTCCCCGAGGGGGGTTTGGGGGGGGCAGAAATGGCCTGAATTAAATTTGCCCCCCAGGGGAACAACCCTTGCCTAAGGGGTTGCTTCCCTTGCGTGAAATTGACAAAAAAAAAATCCCTGGTGTCTAATGGTTTCACTGACCTAATAAAAATAGGCCGATCTGCCCCCAACAGGGGCAGAAATGGCCTAAAGATAATTTTGCCCCCAGGGGAGCAACCCTTGCCTAAGGGGTCACTCCCCACATATAAAAAAAAAAAATCCCTGGTGCCTAGAGGTATCTGCCCCCCTGGGGGCAGATCGGCCTAATTACAATAGGCCGATCTGCCCCCAAGGGTGGGCAGAAATGACCTAAAACAAATCTACCCCCCAGGGGAGCGACCCTCATGTGAAACTGACAAAAAAAATCCCTGGTGTCAAGTGGGTTCTGCCCCACTCAGCCTAATTACAATAGGCTGATCTGCCCCCAAGGGGGGCAGAAATGGCCTAGAGTTAATTTTGCCCCCAGGGGAGCGACCCTTGCCTAAGGGGTTGGTCCCCACATATAAAAAGAAAAAACAAACAAACAAAAAAAGATCCCTGGTGCTGGGTGGGGGGGCATGAGTGGGGGCAGAAATGTCCGTAAAATAATTTGCCCCGTGGGGAGCGGCCCTTGCCTCTCCTTTCATGCCTCTCTCACCCCCTCCACTTGATCGAAGGAGAAACGCTTTTGCATTTCTCTCAATTGCTCGCTGATATCATCAGATGCCACATGGTGTCGGGGGGTGGAAGGGGAAGCGATTCCCCTTCCATCCCTGCCCAGGGGAGGGGGGTGCAAGGACTCCGGGGGGAGTACTAGCACTTCCCCGAGGGCCCCTACCTGGACGTAACAGTCACGTCCAGGGCACCTAACCGGTTAAACAAGACATTTCTTTCACGTTGTGCTCTTCTCAAGGCTGCAATAAGATAGGTTCTCAGCAAAAGTGTTACGCTTTGACTCTAATGTTCACGGAAACTGTTAGAAATGGGGCCTTTGGTTGACAGTCAGGTTACCCACTGTTGAAGCAAGGGCCCTCACCCTAGTCAGGGTAAAAAAGAATCACCCTCAGCTAACCCCTGCTTACCCCCTTGGCAGCTTGGCAGAGCAGTAGGCTCAACTTCAGAGTGCTAGGTGTAAAGTATTTGTAACAACACACACAGTAACTTAGTGAAAACACTACAAAATGACACAACACCAGTTTAGAAAAATAGAAAATATTTATCCAAACAAAACAAGACCAAAACAACAAAAATCCACATTACACAAGTCAAGTTATCAATAAAAAATCAAAGAGAGTCTTTAGGTAGTTTCAAACACACACTAACATTAGCGTGAAAATGTACCTTGGGTGTGTCAAAAATAACCCCGCATGGGCGACTGTGCACTAAAAAGGGCTTGCGATGTGTCGATTCCACTCACGAGCGGGACCTTGCTCGTTTCTCCTTTCGTTGGGTCAGGCGCATCGTTCCTTCTCTCCGCAGGACAGTGATGCGTCGATCCAGTCAGCACTCTCGGGCCCAGGCAGGCCTTGCGTTGTTTTTACACGCCCAGCGGTACTTGCGTCGGAAATCCAGCCGCACAATGATCCGAAAACCACACAGCTCGGGTTGCGATCTCCCAGCGTCAGCGATGCTGCGCGTTGTTTCTCCTGCTCCGTGCGTCGATTCTTCGGTCACTTTTTTGGCGAGCGTACATTTTCAGCTGCAGAGCCGGCGGTGCATCGTTTCTTCAGCCGCAGATCAGGGTCGCATCAATCTTTTCCCCGCACGACGCTCTGTGCATGGATTTCGTCCTCTTAGGCTGCCAGGACAGTGATGCGTCGATCCAGTCAGCACTCTCGGGTTCAGGCAGGCCTTGCGTTGTTTTTACACGCCCAGCGGTACTTGCGTCGGAAATCCAGCCGCACAATGATCCGAAAACCACACAGCTCGGGTTGCGATCTCCCAGCATCCGTCAGCGATGCTGCACGTTGTTTCTCCTGCTCCGTGCGTCGATTCTTCGGTCACGTTTTTGGCGAGCGTAGATTTTCAGCTGCAGAGCCGGCGGTGCATCGTTTCTTCAGCCGCAGATCAGGGTCGCATCGATCTTTTCCCCGCACGGCGCTCTGTGCATGGATTTCCTCCTCTTAGGCTGCCAAGCTTCTCCTTTCAGGATCCCAGGGACTGGATGGGCACCACAGGGCAGAGTAGAAGTCTCTCCAGAGACTCCAGGTGCTGGCAGAGAGAAGTCTTTGGTGTCCCTGAGACTTCAAACAACAGGAGGCAAGCTCTAAATCAAGCCCTTAAAGAGTCCTTCTCAAGATGGAAGGCACACAAAGTCCAGTCTTTGCCCTCTCACTCTGGCAGAAGCAGCATCTTCAGGATAGCTCCACAAAGCATAGTCACAGGCAGGGCAGCTCTTCTTTCTCAGCTCTTCAGCTCTTCTCCAGGCAGAGGCTCCTCTTGTTTCCAGAAGTGTTTTCTAAAGTCTGTGGTTTCGGGTGCCCATCTTATACCCAATTTCTCCTTTGAAGTAGGCCTACTTCAAAGTAAAGTCTCTTTTGAATGTGAAATCCTGCCTTGCCCAGGCCAAGCCCCAGACACTCACCAGGGGGTTGGAGACTGCATTGTGTGAGGACAGGCACAGCCCTTTCAGGTGTAAGTGACCACTCCTCCCCTCCCTCCTAGCACAGATGACTCATCAGGATATGCAGGCTACACCCCAGCTCCCTTTGTGTCACTGCCTAGTGTGAGGTGCAACCAGCCCAACTGCCAAACTGACCCCGACCGGGAATCCACAAACAGGCAGAGTCACAGAAATGGTATAAACAAGAAAATGCCCACTTTCTAAAAGTGGCATTTTCAAACACACAATCTTAAAATCAACTTTACTAAAAGATGTATTTTTAAATTGTGAGCTCAGAGACCCCAAACTCCACATGTCCATCCGCTCCCAAAGGGAATCTACACTTTAATCAGATTTAAAGGTAGCCCCCATATTAACCTATGAGAGGGACAGGCCATGCAATAGTGAAAAACAAATGTAGCAATATTTCACTGTCAGGACATAGAAAACACATTACTATATATCCTACCTTAACCATACACTGCACCCTGCCCTTGGGGCTACCTAGGGCCTACCTTAGGGGTGTCTTAAATGTAAGAAAAGGGAAGGTTTAGGCCTGGCAAGTGGGTACACTTGCCAAGCCGAATTTACTGTTAAAACTACACACACACAGACACTGCAGTGGCAGGTCTGAGACATGATTACAGAGCTACGTATGTGGGTGGCACAACCAGTGCTACAGGCCCACTAGTAACATTTGATTTACAGGCCCTGGCACCTCTAGTGCACTTTACTAGGGACTTACTAGTAAATCAAATATGCCAATCATGGACAAGCCAATTACATACACATTTTGTAAAGGAGCACTTGCACTTTAGCACGGGTTAGCAGTGGGAAAGTGCCCAGAGTAACAAAAACAGCAAAAACAGAGTCCGGCACACATCAACAACCTGGGAAACAGAGGCAAAAAGTTAAGAGAGACCACGCCAAGGATGAAAAGTCTAACAGAAACACACACACTCTTACATTGGGATCCTTTCTTGGATCATCAGCCGTTTTATTATAAAAACACTACTTTGACCCATGTATTTTAGAGGGATATTCCAGCCAGATGACCACGACTGTATGCTGACTGCTAAGTGCTTTGCTGCAGCTGATCATGTAGACTATAGGCCTCTTGCTCAGGTATGAGGGATGATGTCTTCCAGGGGAACCTGAAGGGCAGAATTAGAGCTTAACATGCTGAGCTCTAACATAGCCTAGGTAGGAGCTATTCTTAACGATCTTAGTGACAATATGGTAGCGTTATTTTTATGTTTAACTCTCCTTGTAACAATTTTAATCGTGTCATGCTTCATCATCCTAGTTATTGCAATCCATGCTTTATTATCTAAGATGCAGTTACTTCAATAAAACCTTATTGAACTATACTCTGCCTCTGATTGTCCTTGCATATGTGAGACTAATGTAACTGAGAGAAAGGGATGAGATCTGAGTGACCACGATTTCCCTGAGGAGTCAATTGTGTGGTGCGCTCAGTAGCCCAATCATCCCTGCTCCTGGGTAGAGATGAGGCATTGCTAGTTAGCCGGAACAAAACCCAGTTTAGGCTGACTGGTGTCACCTGAAGTAGGTTCAGACTCAGTCCCCCACAGTGCATGTGATTCTGCCGCCCGAATCCAGTAGTCTCATTAGGATAATGAGAACCTACGCAACAGGATGATCACACTCCCTAGGGCATGAGGTTCCTACAGTTGAAGAAATAGCTGTTTCATCGATGTGCACGTGCCTCTTAAATGTGAAACTGTAAATCTTTGCTGAGCTACAGAAAGAAAGCATCTTTGACTATAAAGGGGAAAAAGATGCCTGTGCACCACCAACACAAGTTTTTCTAGGACAAAAGGAATGCGATTGAAGAGGGACACCCGAAGAGAGACTGAAGACTGAAACTGAGTACCATTAACTTTGATACTAGTAAAATCTATTATTGCAGCACTTAGAAATGGCAGAAATGCGGTATGAAGGGCAACATAAAAATAACCTATCATTAATATTAAACAGGGAAGAGTATGCTGAAAATAAGAAAACTGAGTGACCACTGCAGCAGAGCGATTGCGGCACTCTACTCAAGAGGGACATTAAAGAGTAGCACACAGAACAAGATGAGATCAAGGGAAGTGGGGTCGTGGATGCGTGAAGAAATGAGGCAAACAACGGAGGGCCTCTGAGGGCAAGGAGTGCATTCCAACATTGTGCCATGCATCACCGTAAGTCTTCGTAACTCACGCTAGCCTCTTCTTTATCACCAGGGTAGTTCAGGAAACCTTTCTTTTCAAGGCCGAACTGCTGCAATTGCCATTGAGATTATGATGTGGCTCCCGGTTAGCCTTGGCCTTGCATATATAACGTAGGCACTTCTCCCTTGATCTGTAGATAATAGTGTGTCCAATTAGACAGTTGTAAAGTTAATAACACCACAACTGGGAAAAACAGAAACGTTTTCAGTCATGAATAAACACCACCAGGCTGTTAAGATCAAAATCCTTTAGCTGACACACGTACAGAACGAGCAGTAAGAATACCACCGGTGTGGTAACTAATCCCCACCTGGCACTAAATACAACCCCTTAAAGAAGGAGAAACATACCTCAGAGTGGTAAAATTAACACTACAAGTTACTGCTCCAGTGCAATTACCACTGACAAATATGGCATTACCTCCAAGTATAACTACTTAAGTAAAGGCAGAAAATCAATGCTGGAAAAACTACTTTCCTAAAATAATGGAAATTGCCATCCAAAATAAGATCAACTCTGCACAGACCTTACAAAGTATAAAACTCAGTGCCAGAGTTTGTAAAGAGGACTGATGGCTATGCATATTCCTTGGGCATTCAATTAATAACACAAGCTTTTTTGGCCCACACAGACATTATGCCTCCCCATAAAATATATATTTTCTTGGTGGAGGTATTTTATAGCACCTGGCAGCAAAATTGCTTTTGTTTCGTGCTTAAATGCACAAGAATATCTGTTACACCGTTTCTCATCCCGGGGATTACTATTCAAGCAGTAATTGTTAGCAGCACTAATTTACAGCGGAAATATAATTTAAGATATAATTTTCCAACTGGGTTAATTCAAATGTAATAAGGAGATCTACATTCCTCATATTCTTACTTTCACGTGCATTAGAATAACTTGATCTAAATAGAGTTTATTCTGCTTATATATAATGATCTCTCCATTCTTTTTGGTGTAAATTGTATATCATTCTTGTTACCAAGAAACATGAGTTTTACGCTAAACCAATACTTGTGTTGCCTCTTGAATTTAGCCAAGGTATAAAACAGTGAGGCAGACAGTGACAAAAATATTTCAGAATAGGAGTGGAACTTGTCTTTTCCCTAGGCCTAGCAGGCTTGGAGATCCGGGAGCTTTCCATCATTCATTCAGTGTAAATTTACCACAAGTCAATTTCGTCAGCAGACATTACCAAATCATCTTATCAAGTACTTCCCAGTTGTGCAACACAAAATTATGGGACATGATGAAAGAAACAGTGAGGGGCCTCTGAGATTACTCCAGTCAGTATAATTACTAGACTATGATCATACAGATGATAACACTCCAAGGAAACACCACAGGGTTGAACAGAACAAGTTACTTACCTTCGGTAACGCCTTTTCTGGTGGATACACTAGCTACCTGTGGATTCCTCACGCATTTAATTTTCTCCATGCGCCAGCTTCCGACGGAAATTTTCTTCCTAGCTTCTGCATGTCGACGAGGACGTCACAATTGCGCACGCGACGCCGTCTGACGTCATACAGGTAATAAGAGGTCCTCGCCGGCGTGCTGTCGTCAGTACCAACATTTTTTACGTGCCTCTGAGATGAACAATGCGCCAGCATTCAACGGAAATTTTTCTTCCCAGCTCTGCACGTCGACGAGGACGTCACAATTGCCGAAGCCACGCGACTCTGTCTGACGTCATTGTGGCAATAAAAGGTCCTCGCCTGCGTGCTGACGTCAGTTTTCACCATTTTTTACGTGCCTTTGAGGCAAATAGGTGATCATCGACTTCACAAACTCAATATATATACATCAATCAAATATAATACATAATATTTATTCAAATAAAAAGAGCAAAAACAAATATACATATACACCCAAAGAAATGTTGGTATGACCAGACCGGCAATGGGGAGGCGGGTGGTACTGTAAGGAATCCACAGGTAGCTAGTGTATCCACCAGAAAAGGCATTACCGAAGGTAAGTAACTTGTTCTTCTGATGGATACAACTACCTGTGGATTCCTCACCTTATGAATAGAGTCCCAAAGCAGTACCGCACTTGGAGGGGGGTGCCGGAATGGTCACACTAAGAAATCCTGCAGCACAGATTGTGCAAAATGGCCGTCCCTCCTAACTTCCGAGTCCAAGCAATAATGCTTAGCGAAAGTGTGGAGGGAAGCCCAAGTTGCAGCCTTACAGATCTCAGCAACCAGGACACCTCTTGCCAAGGCTGAAGTGGCAGACTTAACCGTGGTGGAATGGGCCCTGATACCAACAGGAGGAACCTTCTTTGCCAAATAATAACAGAGTTTAATGCAAAGAATGACCCACTTGGACAGTGTTCTCTTGTGGACTGCCATTCCTTTCTTCTTCCCCACATAGCCAATGAAGAGTTGATTGTCCACTCGAAACTCTCTGGTCCTTTCAGTATAAAAGCTTAAAGCCCTCCTTGGGTCAAGCCGATGCAGTCTCTCCTCCTCTTTCGATGGATGGGGAGGAGGGTAAAAGGACGGGAGTGTTATGGATTGCCCCATATGAAATGGAGTAACTACCTTTGGTAGGAAAGCCGCCCTGGTTCTTAGCACCACCTTGTCTGCATGAAAGGATGTGAAAGGGTGTTTTACACTAAGAGCCTGTAGCTCACTCACACGCCTAGCAGACGTGATAACTGTGAGGAAAGCTGTCTTCAAAACCAATAACCTTAATGGGCAAGAATGCAAAGGTTCAAATGGTGAACCCATCAGAAAAGTGAGAACTAAATTCAAATCCCACTGAGGCATAACAAACGGAGTGGGAGGAAACTTAACCCTTTAAGGAACCTAAGAACTATAGGGGACTTAAATAAGGAAGGTTGATCAGGAAGGCAAAGAAAAGCAGACAGCACTGATAAATAGCCTTTCACCGTCGCAATTGTGCAACCCTTCTGTGCCAATGAAAGTGCAAAAAGCAAAATATCAGATAACTGGGCCTTTAAGGGATCAATTTGTCTCTTTCCACACCAAGTAACAAATTTCACCCATCTACCTGCATAGACCGTCTTGGCGGAGTGTCGCCTGGCCGATAAAATAACGTCCACCACTTCTGGCAGGAGAGAAAAAGAATTCAGATTGCCCCGTTGAATCTCCAGGCATGTCGGTGCAGGCTCTGGAGGTGAGGGTGTAGAACCGGCCCCTGCGACTGCGAGAGGAGGTCTACCCTCTGAGGGAGACAGAGCGGAGGGCACAGTGAGAGTTGTAGAAGGTCTGTGTACCACACCCTTCTCGGCCAATCCAGAGCTATTAAGATAACTTGGGCCCTGTCTTGGCGAATCTTCCTCAGAACCCGAGGAATCAAGGGTATGCGGGGAAACGCGTAAAGCAACTGGCTGTTCCAGGACATCTGAAACACGACCCCAACGCTCCTTGCACCGGATATTGAAGGCTGCAGAACGACAGGCAGTGCGCATTCTCCAGAGTGGCAAACAGGTCTACCTGAGGAAACCCCCACATCTGGAAGATGTAATGGATCAGGTTTGGATGGAGCCGCCACTCGTGATCGGCCGAGAAATGCTGACAGACTGCCCGTACGCACGTTCAGAACTCCGGCCAGATGGTTTTCTACTAAGCAAATCTGATGGTCCTGAGCCCAGGACCAGAGCCGCAGAGCCTCTCTGCAGAGAAGGTATGACCCTACTCCTCCCTGCTTGTTGATGTACCACATTGCGGTAGTGTTGTCCATCAGCACTTGGATTGACTGGCCGCAAAGGGAAGGGAGGAAGGCCTTGAGAGCCAGACGTATCGCCCGCAATTCCAACAGATTGATATGAAACATCTGTTCCACTGGAGACCTTTGACCTCCAGGTCCCCCAGATGTGCTCCCCACCCTAGAGTGGGAGCATCCGTTATGACCGTGGCCACCAGAGGCGGTAGTGAAAACGGCCTTCCTTGTGAAAGATTGCCGTCCACATCCCACCATCGTAGATCCGCCGCAGCATCTATGGAGATCGTTATCGACTCCTCGAGAGCCCCTTTGTGTTGAAACCACTGCCTGCGGAGGCACCACTGAAGAGCCCTCATGTGCCAGCATGCATGAGTGACCAACCGAATGCAAGAAGCGAACAGACCGTGCAGACGTAGGACCTTGAGGACTGGAACAACCGCTCAATTTTGAAACATTGGAATCAACGCCTGAATGTCTTGAATCCGCTGAGGCAGAGGAAAGGCCCGATCCAACGTTGTGTCCAGTACTGCCTCTATGAACAGGAGGCTCTGAGAGGGCTCCAGGTGAGATTTGGGCATGTTTATCGAAAAACCCAGATCGAACAACCGGGTTGTCATCTGCAGGTGATGCAGCAAAAGCTCTGGAGACTTGGCTTTGATCAACCAGTCGTCCAGGTAAGGGAATACCAATATTCCCTTCCTCCTGAGATTTGCTGCAAACGCCGCCAATACCTTCGTGAAGACTCGAGGTGCTGAAGTAAGACCAAAAGGAAGGACTGCAAACTGGTAGTGTTGCAACCCTACCACAAACCGGAGATACTTCCTGTGCGATTTCAGAATAGGAATACGAAAGTAAGCATCCTGTAAGTCGACAGACACCATCCAATCCTCTTTGTTCAATGCCAGAAGCACCTGCGCTAGGGTCAGCATTTTGAATTTCTCTTGTTTGAGGAACCAATTCAAAACCCTCAGGTCCAGGATAGGCCTCAACCGACCATCCTTCTTGGGGATCAGGAAGTATCTTGAATAACAACCCTGACCCCTCTCCTGCTCTTGAACCAACTACAGTGCCCCTTTCGATAAAAGGACTAGAACTTCCTGCTGCAACAACAGGAGATGGTCTTCTGTGCAAAAGGGTTGGCGGGGAGGGAAAGAAGGAGGAAACGCTCGAAAAGGAAGGGCATAACCTTTCCCCACAATGTTGGGAACCCAGGAGTCCGATGTGTCTAACTCCCACTCACGGAGAAAATGAAATAACCTTCCTCCCACAGGAGAAGCATGAGACATAATAGTCGGAGAACTAAGCTGCTTTCCTTGCTGCGTCCCCCCTCCTGCTCCTCTAAGAGCCTCAGTGCTCTTCTCCTAGATCTAAACCTGGCCTCTAATCTCGGTGTCGACATGCAATTCGCCGACGTCGACGACATCGGCTTCAAGTTTGACTGACGACCAGCAGACACACCCCGATCTCTAGATTCATCCGGCGCCGAAACCAAATCCATTGGCGCCGTAGACTCTCAGGGCCGCTTCTCCGGTGTCGATCGAACCTGGGGCGACGTCATCGGCTCCACTGGTCTAGCAGGTGAAGACATTGGCATCAAAGGTCTTCCAGGCGATACCATCGGTGCCGGACCAACACCTCCGCAGGATAAAAGGGCATAAACGGCGCCGGCTTGTATGGAGCCGGAGCGCCCAATGTAAAGGCCAATGGACCTGTGGAACCAGCCGGTGCACCACCAGGAGCCATGGTGTTAAAGATATTAAACATGGCATTCAGAAATGCCGCTGGATACGGCTCCCAGAGTGGGAAGGCAGGATACCGCTGCTCCTCCTGCGGCATCGGTGCCGGATCTGGAACATCCGACAGTGCTCCAGGTGAGAAGCGAGGACTTACCTGAGGCTCAACCACCTCGAAGACTGACTGCGCCGGAGAAGCCTGAGGACTCTGCTGTGGAGTCCCCGTTGGACTCACCTCCCACATCGCACAACGCAGTCTGGATGGAGATCTCTACCGAGACTGACCTCTATCCGAACAACGCCGGGAATGATGTCGATGCTGTTTCTTGTGCGACTTCGAGGATTTTGTGGAAGAAGACCTCTGATAACTCCTGTCCTTCTTCGCCTTGGCCAAAAATGATTTGGCCTTCCTCTCCTTGAACGCCTTCGTGTTCCTCTTCTGGCAAGACCCACACTCCCCCACGTCATGCTCAGAGCTCAAGCACCACAGGCAATCATTGTGTGGATCGATCACAGACATGCGACCCCGCACTCCCGACAAGGTTTAAAACCGGATTTTCTAGGGGGAGACATTGTAACAACAATCAACACCTTCGACAACAGTAGCCTTTCCGAAAAGAGCTAGGAGAAAACCGTTATACTTCGAAGGCACAGAAAAAAGGGAACTGACGTCAGCACGCCGGCGAGGACCTTTTATTGCCACCATGACGTCAGACCGAGTCGCATGGCATCAGGCAAATGTGACGTCCTCGTCGACGTGCAGAGCTGGGAGGAAAAATTTCCATTGAATGCTGGCGCATTGGAAGAATTCATAAGGTGAGGAATCCACAGGTAGTTGTATCCACCAGACCGTTACTTACCTAATGCATTATCTGGTAGAGACTATAACTAGCTGCAGATTCCTTACCTTTGAATTTTCCAGGCATCAGACTGAATCTGGAAACTTTTGCATGAGCAGTAGCCCTGCTCGCCATTCGTTGGCATCATTGGCACTGGATGTGGCATTGTAATCACCTATATAGGCGCCACCCAGGCACACGGAAGTCAGTTACTTTTCACAACTTTCCATGCCAGGAACGCAGAGCCATGAAGTGAACTGATGATTGTGTGTCCAAACTAGGGCACTGAACGGGATTAACCCTAACCCTAGAAATCTTTCCGTAGAGGAGGGAGCCATAATCTCCTGGTGGTGGGCTGTAGACAAATTCTCTAAACTAGAAAGTCCTGCAGAACGGAACAGGCGAAATGTCCATCCCTGTAGACCTGACTATCCAGGCAAACATGTGCAGAGTCACCAACGTTGCTGCCTGGCAGATGTCCAGGACTGGGACTCCATGAGCCAAAGCCGTGGTCACAGCTTTTGCCCTGGTAGAATGGGCCTTAAGCCCTCAGAAGGCTGCTTTGTAGCCAGAGCGTAGCAGATCTTGATACAGAGAACGACCCAGCACAAAATGGTTAATTTCTGTACTGCCTAACCTTTTTTATCTCTTACATAGTCAACAAATGGTTGGTCATCCCCCCTGAACTCTTTTGTGCGGTCAAGATAGAACAACAATGCTCTTTTTGGGTCCAGATGGTGGAGTCGCTCCTCTTCTTTAGAGGGCTGTAAAGGAGTGTAAAAGATGGGCAGGGTGGCAGATTTCCCGAACTGGAATGGAGTCACCACCTTTGGGAGGAAAAAGGCCATGCTGCAAAGCACCACTTTGTCTGGGGACGCAGATAGATAAGGAGGCTTGGATGACAAAGCTTGCAGCTTACTCACTCTCCGGGCAGATGTTATTGCCACTAGGAAGGTTGTCTTGATGTTAAGCAGCCGGAGGGGACAATTGTGCAGTGGCTGGAAGGGAGCACACATGAGGTATGTGAGACTTAAATTAAGATCCCACTGAGGCATGATTAAGGGCATTGGGGGAAACATATGTAAAAGCCCTTTGATAAACCTATTTACAATAGGGGACTTAAATAAAGAGGGTTGGTCAGGCAGTCACAGGAAGGTTGACAGAGCAGAGAGATAACCCTTAAGGGTACCCAAAGCAGAACCCTGCTAGGCAAGAATAAGAATAAAGGGAGGAATATTAGAAAGAGAGGCAGAAAGAGGATCAATAGACTTTTCTGTACAATATTTTACAAATTTCTGCCATCAAGAGGCGTATACCCTTTCAGTTGAGGAACAACTGGCTGCCAAGATAATGTTACAGACTTTGGGAGGAAGGTCAAAAGCTATCAACTGTCGCTGCTCGATCTCCATGCAAGGAGGCGGAGAGTTGACAGGTTCGGGTGGTGAACCCTCCCCTGTTGCTGTGACAGAAGATCCTCCTGCAGGGGCAGCCTGACTCGAGGATCGATGCTCATTTTCAGAAGCTCTGGGTACTAGACTTTCCTTGCCAAGTCTGGTGCCACAAGAATGACTTGGGCAACGTTATTCCTGATCTTCTTGAAAACTCTGGGCAGAAGTGTTATGGGCAGAAAGGCATACAGGAGGCCAAGACTCCACTCAAGACGAAAAGCGTCTCAGAGTGATAGCCGCCTTAGAAACTCCAACGTACAAAACTGCTGACATTGAGCGTTCTCTTCGGAGGCAAACAGATCCAGGGCTCTCCCCACTGCTGAAAGAGTCCTTGCACCACCTCCGGATGGAGACGCCATTGGTGATACACTAGGTATCAAGGGCTGAGTTTGTTCGCTCTGGTGTTCAGAGAACCTGTCATGTGTTGAACCACCAGGGTGATGCCCTGCTGTTCCAGCCATGTTCAAAGATGCAGGGCCCCTTGACAAAGGGACCACTACCTCATCTCGCCTTGCTTGTTGCAGTACCACATGGCAGTGGTGTTGTTCATGAACACCTGTACCAACTTCCTCTTGACAGAGGGAAGAAATGCTTTCAATGCTGGGCGGATCACACAGAGCTCCAGAAAGTTGATGTGGAGTCCGAATTCCTATGGAGATCAGAGTCTTCTGATAGCCACCTCTCCCAGATGGCTGCCCCAACTCAGGAGTGACGTGACTGCCACTACTGTCAAATCTGGTTGGGGAAGGGAGAGGAGTCTGCCTTTGACCCAAACGTGGTACACCAATCCCCAATGCAGGTCTTGCACAGTTCCCTCTGAGAACTGAACCATGTCAGAGAGATTCACCTGATGCTGCGCTCACTAGAATGTCAGAGCCCGCATATGCAATCTGGCAAGATTCACTAGCAGGATGCAGGAGGCCATGAGACCCAGCAGCCTTAGAGACATTCTCACTGAAATCCAGGACAGAGGCTGAAACATCAATATCATAGCCTGAAATTCCTGGACTCACTGCTTGGGCGAAACTGCAATTGTGTCCAGAATGGCTCCAATGAATGGGAGTGTCTGAGAAGGAGCCAGGTGTGACTTCGACACATTTATAATGAACTCCAGCAAATATAGGAGGTCCATCGTAGACTGAAGGTAGGGAGACAACAGCCTGGGGTGAACCCACCTTTAACAGCCAGTCTTAGAGGTAGGGGAAACTGAAACCCCTTGTAGGAAGTTGGCTCTGTATGTACTATTTCAAAGTAAGAAATAGCATGCACAGAGTCCAATGGTTCCCCTTAGAGGTAAGGTAGTGGCAAAAAGAGATAATTGTAATGCTCTATTTTGTGGTAGTGTGGTCGAGCAGTAGGCTTATCAGAGGGTAGTGTTAAGCATTTGTTGTGCACACACAGGCAATAAATGAGGAACACACACTCAAAGACAATTCCAGGCCAATAGGTTTTTATATAGAAAAATATATTTTCTTTGTTTATTTTAAGAACCACAGGTTCAAGATTTACAAACAATACTTTAAATGAAAGGCATTTCACTTAGGAACTTTAGGAACTTTGAATTAGCAAAATAGCATATACAGTTTTCACATAAATGGCAATAAGCTATTTTAAAACTAGACAGTGCAATTTTCAACAGTTCCTGGGGGAGGTAAGTGTTTGTTAGTTTTGCAGGTAAGTAAACCACCTACAGGGTTCAAGGTTGGGTCCAAGGTAGCCCACCGTTGGGGGTTCAGGGCAACCCCAAAGTTACCACACCAGCAGCTCAGGGCTGGTCAGGTGCAGAGGTCAAAATGGTGCCCAAAACGCATAGGCTTCAATGGAGAAGGGGGTGCCCCGGTTCCAGTTTGCCAGCAGGTAAGTACCCGCGTCTTCGGAGGGCAGACCAGGGGGGTTTTGTAGGGCACCGGGGGGGACACAAGTCAGCACAGAAAGTACACCCTCAGTAGCACGGGGCGACCGGGTGCAGTGTGCAAACAGGCGTCGGGTTCGCAATAGGATTCAATGGGAGACCAAGGGGTCTCTTCAGCGATGCAGGCAGGCAAAGGGGTGGGGGGCTCCTCGGGGTAGCCACCACCTGGGCAAGGGAGAGGGCCACCTGGGGGTCGTTCCTGCACTGGAGGTCAGATCCTTCAGGTCCTGGGGGCTGCGGGTGCAGTGTCCTTACCAGGCGTCGGGTCTTTGAAGCAGGCAGTCGCGGTCAGGGGGAGCCTCTGGATTCCCTCTGCAGGTGTCGCTGTGGGGGCCTAGGGGGGTCAACTCTGGCTACTCACGGGCTCGCAGTCACCGGGGAGTCCTCCCTGTAGTGTTTGTTCTCCACAAGTCGAGCCAGAGGCGTCGAGTGCAGAGTACCAAGTCTCACGCTTCCGGCGGGAAACGTGTTGTTTTCAAAAGTTGCTTCTTTGTTGCAAAGTTGGAGTCTTTGGGGAACAGAACCGCTGTCCTCAGGAGTTCTTGGTCCTTTTAGATGCAGGGTAGTCCGCTGAGGCTTCAGAGGTTGCTGGACCCTGTGGAACGCGTTGCTAGAGCAGTTCTTTTGAAGTGGGGAGACAGGCCGGTAGAGCTGGGGCCAAAGCAGTTGGTGTCTCTGTCTTCTCTGCAGGTTTTTCAGCTCAGCAGTCCTTCTTCGTCTTAGGTTGCAGGAATCTAGTTTCCTAGGTTCTGGGGAGCCCTTAAATACTGAATTTAGGGGAGTGTTTAGGTCTGGGAGGGCAGTAGCCAATGGCTACTGTCCTTGAGGGTGGCTACACCCTCCTTGTGCCTCCTCCCTGAGGGGAGGGGGGCACATCCCTATTCTTATTGGGGGAATCCTCCAAAATCAAGATGGAGGATTTCTAAAGGCAGGGGTCACCTCAGCTCAGGACACCTTAGGGGCTGTCCTGACTGGTGGGTGACTCCTCCTTTCTCATTATCTCCCTTGGACTTGCTGCCAAAAGTGGGGGCTGTGTCCAGGGGGCGGGCATCTCCACTAGCTGGAGTGCCCTGGGGCATTGTAACACGAAGCCTGAGCCTTTGAGGCTCACTGCTAGGTGTTACAGTTCCTGCAGGGGGGAGGTGTGAAGCACCTCCACCCAGAGCAGGCTTTTGTTTCTGTCCTCAGAGAGCACAAAGGCCCTCACCACATGGGGTCAGAAACTCGTCTCTCAGCAGCAGGCTGGCACAGACCAGTCAGTCCTGCACTGAACAATTGGGTAAAATACAGGGGGCATCTCATTTTTTAATAAATCCAACACTGGCATCAGTGTGGGTTTATTATTCTGAGAAGTTTGATACCAAACCTCCCTCTATTCAGTGTAGCCATTATGGAACTGTGGAGTTCATTTTTGACAAACTCCTAGACCATATACTTAATATGGCCACACTGTACTTACAATGTCTAAAAATAGACTTAGACACTGTAGGGGCATGTTGCTCATGCAGCTATGCCCTCACCTGTGGTATAGTGCACCCTGCCTTAGGGCTGTAAGGCCTACTAGAGGGGTGACTTACCTATGCCACAGGCAGCATTGTGGGTGCATGGCATCCTGAGGGGGATGCCATGTCGACTTTGCCTTTTTTCTCCCCACCAACACACACAATCTGCAATGGCACTGTGCATGTGTTAGGTGAGGGGTCCCTTAGGGTGGCACAACATATGCTGCAGCCCTTAGAGACCTTCCCTGGCATCAGGGCCCTTGGTACCAGGGGTACCAGTTACAAGGGACTTACCTGGGTGCCAGGGTTGTGCCAATTGTGGAGACAATGGTACATGTTAGGTGAAAGAACATTGGTGCTGGGGCCTGGTTAGCAGGGTCCCAGCACACTTCTCAGTCAAGTCAGCATCAGTATCAGGCAAAAAGTGGGGGGTAATTGCAACAGGGAGCCATTTCCTTACACCCCTGACCTGCGCAGATGAGCCACAACCACCGCCATCACCTTGGTGAACACCTGATGGGTGCTGATAGAGCCAAAAGGGAGCACAGTGAACTGAAAGTGCTCATGGCCTACCATAAATAGTAGGTAACGTCTGTGGACAGGCAGGATGGGGATGTGAAAATATGCATCCTGCAAGTCCAACGCTACCAACCAGTCTCCTTGGTCTAAGGCAGACTAGACCTGAGCCAAAGTGAGGGTTTTGAACTTCTTTTTGAGGAAGTAATTGACGGTTTGGAGGTCTGGAATAGGGCAAAGATCGTTGTTCTTCTTGGATAACAGAAAGTAGCAGGAATAACAACCACTGCTTACTTTTAATATTGGGCCCTCTCTATAGCTCCCTTGGCCAAGAGAGCTATAACTTCCTCTTGGAGTAAAAACATATGATATTCCATCAGCCTTTCTTTTGTTGGCCGTATTGTGGGATCAAAAGATCAGAAAGGGAGGGAGTATGCTCCCTGAATGATCTACAAGATCCATTTGTCCAATGCAGTGGACTGCCAGTGGAGGAGATGATGTTGGATTCTCCTTCCAACTGCGCACCTACAGTCTTGCATAACCAGTCGAGGGCTTAGAGGCTGCAGCTGCCGGGGGGTTGGTGGCAGACAACTTTCCGCTACCAGACCCTTGGGATTGGAGTGCCCTTCATCTATATCCTCGCACAGCTTGGGCAGCCTATGGAGGATGGTGGCAGGCATAGGGCTGGCAAAGTGGCATGCTCATTCAGTAGCCACGAAAGAGGCAAAAGGCAGACTTGGGCGAGGAGTCACTGAGAGACCCAAGGACATAGCTGTAGCATGCAAGTCCTTGAAACACTCCAGTGCCGAGTCTACCTTCTTTCCGAAGAGGAGAGTCCCGAAAAAGGGCATTTCCAAGAGGTTGGCCTAGACACCATCTGAAATGCCAGATGTTCTCAACGAGACGTGGTGCCTCAAGGCCACTGTTGAGGAAACCGTTCTGCCCAGTGAGTCAGTCGTATCCAAACCACACCTAATGGTGAACTTCACAGCATCTCTCCCGTCTTTCACTGCTTTGGAGAGGAAGGCCGGGGCCTCCTCTGGGACCTGTGGCAGCACTTGCACAACTGTATCCCAAAACATATGGGACTAACAACGCAAAAGGCATGCAGTGTTCACCGACCGCAATACTAGGATGGTGGAAGAAAAGATTTGCTTGCCTAAGCTATCCAGCCTCTTGGATGCCCTGTCCATGGGAGTGGCAGGGAACATGCCATGGGAAGTTGAGGGTTGGACTACCAAGCTCTTGGGGGTAGGGTGTTGGGTGAGGATACTAGGATCACCTGGGGCAGGGCGATTGCGGCAGGCAATTGTCCTGTTTACAGGAGCCCCTGTGTTGGGCTTGGGCCAAGTTCTCAGCAGGAGGCCAGTCAGTGCTTCATTAAAGGGCAATAGGGGTTTGGATGAGGAAGCCCCAGGCTTCAGCACTTCCGTCAATAGGTTAGTCCTGACCTCATCAGAGGGAAGTTCGAGGTGAAGGTCCTCCGCTGCATTCTTCACCAACATTGCATAAGGTGCTCTCTCCTCCGTAGCCACGGTAGGTGGAGAGAGTATGGCAGTATCTGGGGAGGGGTCCAGATCACTGTCATCTCCTAGTTCCTCATACCAGTCCAATGAAGGTGGGATCTCTAACTGGTATTACCAAGGGTACAGTGACCCCTCCCACTCTTCCCCCATGCCTGGCTGCTCCAGAAAACACCCAAGCAACGACCTAGGACCAATGGATCCTGCCAGCACCGGAATAGGCGCTGGTTGACGCCATTCCGACTCTGAGTCGTTGGAGATGAGAATGGGGGCTGGCTGCACCGGTGGGCGCCTACAACACGGGGAGCATTGGTGCCGGAAATGGGGCTGGAGAAGGCCACGTTAGCATGACCGGTGCCGAACTGATCTGAGACCGGATCCATGAAACCCCATCAGAGCCAAGGCCCGAGCCATTAGCACAGAACCTGATGGGGCCTTCACTGACCCCGGAGGGCCCGGAGACACTCTGGAGAGGTCGCCCCCCTCGAAAATGGAGCGCATGGCCTTGTAAAAGACTTTCAACTGAGCCGGTGTCACTATGGCCTCCGGAAATGGGGAGAGGCACGGAGTAATACCTGGCAGTGGCTCCACAGAACTGTGCCTGGAACCCCGATGTTCCCCCCTCGCGGGTTCGGCCGATGGATGAGGCTTTCAGCGACATGGCCCAACAATCCGAGCACGGCTTCAAATCGTGGTTGCACTCGAGACACCACAAGCACAGCAAGTGCGGGTCCGTTACCGACATGGCACGGTGACAGGTGCCACGCAGTTTCAAACCTGCCTTCCTGGAGGACATCCTTTGACACACTATCAAAGTAGTTGATAAAAAAAGTGTTTTGAAAAACTGTGAAAAAGAGACAGAGGGGGTAGTTCTTCTCCATATCAGCGCTAACTGGTATGAAAAAAAAACCTGACATCTGCGTGCCCGGATGGCGCCTACATAGGCGACTGCGATGTCACTTCCAGCCCCAACAATGTAAACAAAGCTGCTGTTAGAAATGGGGTCTCTAGTTGGCAGTCGGTTTGAACCAATAGACTGGAACAATACCCTGGACTTTCCTCCATCATCTCCCCAGCCCTTTGCACTTGCCCCTCTACTTCTTAGCACTTAAATAAACACTTTAAAAAAATTAAAGTATGGAGTATGTTAACCTTATTTTTGTATGTATTGGTTTAACCAGGTTCAAACATTGCAATTCAACTGTACAGTAATGTTCAAATAGGAAAGGCCTGTAGTTGGCTGAAGTGATCACATCAGGAGCGATAGTGGGGCACCAACATCTGCAAAATGAGTTGCCAAAGGGTACAGTGAGTGGGCATAGAAGTGGGAAATAACAGCATGCCAGTGACAAAGATAAACTGTAAATTGAAAATTAAATATGAAGTAACACTGTCTTACCATTGTACCATTGGAAGTATTGTTGAATCACTGCAGTTCTGTTGTCTTCATCCTCATCCTCACTGTCCACAGGGTCCACTGCTGCCACACGGCCATCTCCAGCTTCCTCCTCCTGCAGAAAAGGCACTTGGCGTCTGAGGGCCAGGTTGTGCAAAATGCAGCATGCCACAATTATCTGGCAAACCTTCTTGGGTGAGTAGCACAGGGATCCACCTGTTAGATGGAGGCACCGAAACATGGCCTTCAAGTGGCCAAAGGTACATTTGATAATCCTTCTTGTTCGCCCATGTGCCTCATTGTAATGTTCTTCTGCCCTTGTCCTGGGATGGGTTCAGTAGCCATGATAGGTTTGGGTAACCAGAGTCACCTGCTAATATTGAGGGACAACATTTAGCCACACACTATCCCATATGGGGCCCACACCATACCCATACACCATCATCCACTGGGTGGGAACCAGGGCTCACCTATTAGCCACACCCTGTGCCTCTGTAGTTGGCCCATCACATTTGGGATGCTGATATTCTTCAAGATATAGGCATCATGCACCGACCCAGGATACTTAGCATTGACATGGGAGATGTACTGGTCCGCCAAGCACACCATCTGGACATTCATTCAACGAAAACTCTTTCGATTTCTGAATACCTGTTCATTTTGACGGAGGACAAATGCAATAGGTATACCATCAGTTGCCCCAGTGATGTTGGGAATATGTCCCATTGCATAGAAGTCAGCTTTCACTGTGGCTAAATCCTCCACATGGGGGAAAACAATGTAGCTACATATCAGGGCAGACAACACACTTGTGAGCACTACTGAGAACATTGGCTGTGACATTCGTGCTGCCAAACCCATTGTCACTTGGAAAGAACCAGTGGCCAAGAAATGGAGCACAGATAGGAATTGCACAAGAGGGGAGGATCCCAGTGGGGTGACATATAGCAGATATCAGGTCAGGCTCCAGTTGGGCACACAGCTCTGTGATTGTGACACTATCAAGTCTATAGGTGAGGATAATTTGCCTGTCCTCCAGTGTTGCCAAATCCACCAGGGTTCTGTACACGGGTTATGTCTCCATCTCCTATTCATCCGCAGCGGTAGCAATCTATGGGGCAAAAGAGTGAGGAGCCAGTCACAAACTGAAAATCGTAGCCACAACAGTACAATGCATGATGTTAAATTTCAATGTATAAGTGGCATTTGTCCTGAATGTCCAAATTTGAACTGTACGCTGTTATTATCCAGGGCTAGCTCCCCCCCCGAAATGGCAGCCGCCTGTCCTGTATGGAGGTACAGGTGGGAGCGAGGTAATTCCGCTGACGTTGTGCACCGATGCGTGAGCCGGTCATGAACTGCCGTGCAACTCCTCATTGGTTATTATTGGGCCCTATGGGGTACAGTGGCCAATAGTGATGTATGCCGGTGGTGACGGTATGCACTGCCGCGGAGGTGACTGCCATTTCCTATCAAATCACTCACTTGCTACCTGACCTTCAACAGGAGAGGACCTACACTGCATGTGCTGCTGTGACCTGTGTCTGGAACCTACCATGGCTCGTGTGACTGGGGAAAGGGCCCCTGCCTTCACCCAGACGGAGTTGGAGCGACTGGTGGATGGGGTCCTACCCCAGTACGGACTGCTGTATGGGCCTCCAGACCAACAGGTGAGTACACTGTGAGCACAATGCATGGGGCATGAATGCATGGAGTGGTATGTGTGAAGGCCTCGTGTAGGGGGTGTGTGGATGCCCGCTGGGCGGCGTGCAGCTTGTTTGCTGGGCCCTGTGTGTGCAAATGGCGTGGTGAAGGGGTATGGTGAGCCATAAGTGTAACAGGCAGAACTGTTTGTCTAAATCTATTTTCCTGTGTGTATTTCCTCTGCAGGTCAGCGCCCATCAAAAGAAGGGTATATGGTGTGCCATTGCCAAGGAGGTGTGGACCTTGGGGGTCTACAGCAGGCGGAGCACCCACAGTCGGAAACGGTGGGAGGACCTGAGATGCTGGGCACAGAAGATGGCGGAGGCCCAGCTGGGGATGGCCTCCCAACGAGGAAGGGGTGCCCGTCGAACCCTGACCCCCCTGATGGCCGGCATACTGGCAGTGGCCTATCCGAACTGGATGGGCGCTTGAGGGCTTCACAGCAGCCACAAGGGTGTGAGTACAGTTCCCATCATTACAACTTATGCATGGTAGGTGGGTACCCGGGTGGGGGATGTGTGTCAGTAGGTGCCCGCAGGGCAGGCCTGACATTGCAGCATAGGTCCCCTGGTGGCTAGGGTTCTGAAGTGAAAATCCTGCTACCTAGCTTGTAGGCATCCACTATTGGTCAGGGCTGTGTGGGTCCCAGGTGTGCTGCATTTGGCGGTATGTGCCCCTCCCCATGCCCTGGTGGCTAGCATTATCACTGGTATTGAATTGCTTTATGCGTACGGCTGTTCCCTGTGTGTGATGGTGGTGTGAATGCCAACGGTGGTGTTGGAGCAGCCATTGACCAAGTGTATACTTTGTCTCTCCCCCCCCTTTAGGTCTAGTCACCCTGTCCTTATGTGCATTAGCATAATCTGGCAGAGGAGCAGAGGCACCAGCGACAGAGGGAGCTGCATCCCACAGGCCCCAGGAGGCAGAGCCCACCGACGGTGAGGGCACCAGTGGGACAGAGGGCTAGCGGAGCAGCATGGCGGTGACAGGAGGGGACAGTTCTGACACAGATACCTCCTCCGATGGAAGCTGCCTGGTAGTGGCAGACACTTCTGTGACCACCCCAGCTACAGGTACAACTGCCACCCCCGTACCAGCACCGCCCTCCCAGCAGCCTCTCAGCGAGTTGCCCGTGCCCGCTCACCCAGGAGAGTGGGCATCTCCTTCGCCCCAGGCACCTCTGGCCCTGCCCCAGTTAGCCCTGCTGCCCTGAGTGAGGAGGCTATTGACCTCCTGAGATCCATCTCTGTAGGGCAGTCAACCATTGTGAATGGCATCCAGGGGATGGCAGCCCGAATGCAACAGACTACTGCACTCCTGGAGAGCATTCACACTGGCTTGGCGGCCCAACAGAGATCAATGCAGGCTCTAGCCTCATCTCTGATGGCAGCCATTGTCCCTGTTTCTATCGCCCCCCTCCTCCAACTTCCTCTTCCCAAACCCATTCCCTTCAACCCCATCCTATCCCAAGCACACAGGCAGACGAGCATTCACACAAGACAACACATAAGAGTGGCACAGGCAAACACAAGCACCACACATCATCCCACAGGCACTCACACAAACACCACCCAGATGCAGACATACCAACATCCACTGCCTCTACTGTGTCCTCCTCCTCCTCCACCCTCCCTCCCAGTTCAGTCTACACTCACATCTGCATGCACTGCACCATCATCCACTACCAGCATCACCACCACACCTAGCAGAACACACACCTCACTTGCAGACACCACTACAACAGCCATGCACATGTCCCCTGTGACCTCTCCCATTGTGTCTGTCCCACCCCCAAGGTACACAAACTCAAGCACTCAGACACCCAACAGTCATCCACCTCACAACAGCATCCAGCCCATGCACCTGCACCCAAACACAGCAGACACCTCCTACAACCACTCCCTCTTCCTCCACTCCCAAACCTTCTCCCTCTTCCCATCCCAGTGTCCCTAAGGAGCTTTTCCCCTCCACCACTGACCTCTTCCCTACCCCTCCCCCCCGTCCTTCACGTCTGGCCAGGGTGCCAAAAACCCAGGCAAGCACCTCAGGCAAGCACCTCAGCCACTAGTCTCCACACCCACTGGGAAAGGATCCAGGGCACCAGCCAGCCTCAAAGTAAGTGGGCCTGCCCCAGCTGCTGCCCGGAAGGGCAAGGAGCCATCCCCAGCTGCGGCCCGGAAGGGCAAGGAGCCTGCCCAAAGTGCTGCCTGGAAGGGCAAGGAGCCATCCCAAGCTGCTGCCCGGAAGGGCAAGGAGCCTGCCCAAGTGCTGCTCAGCAGGGCAAGGAGTCATCCCCAGCTGCTGCCAGGAAGGGCAAGGGGCCTGTCCCAGCACGCAGGAAGGACAAGGAGCCTGGTGCAGGGACTCAGTTGGAGCCCCCACCACCAACCATGGTTGTGCAGTCATCCGAGGCTGCAGGGGATGGGCTGGAGCATCCCCCCACCACCATCAGCAGCACTGTCACCACAAGCAGTGGGCAGCCGTCCGAGGCTGCAGGGGATGGGCTGGAGCTTCCCCCACCACCAGCAGCAGCACCGTCACAACCAGCAGTGGGCAGCCATCCGAGGCAGCAGGGGATGGGCTGGAGCTTCCCCCCACCACCAGCAGCAGCAGCACCGCCACCACCAGCAGTGGGCATCCGTCCGAGGCCATGCACACGTCCCCTGTGACCTCTCCCACTGTGTCTGTCCCACCCTCCCAAGGTACACAAACGCAAGCACTCAGACACCCAACAGACAGCCACCCCACAACAGCATCCAGCCCATGCACCTGCACCCAGGGCTGGAGTTTCCCCCCACCACCATCAGCAGCAGCAGCACCGCCACCACCAGCAGTGGGCAGCCGTCTGAGGGCTCAGGGGATGGGCTGGAGCTTCCCCCACCACCCCAGCAGCAGAAGCACCACCACCACCAGCAGTGGGCAGCCGTGCAAGGCTGCAGGGGATGGGCTGGAGCTTCCCCCCACCACCAGCAGCAGCAGCACCGCCACCACCAGCAGTGGGAAGCCGTCCAAGGCTGCAGGGGATGGGCTGGAGCTTCCCCCCACCACAAGCAGCAGCAGCAGCACCACCACTACCACCACTGAGCAGCCGTCACCGCCGGCAGACAGTCTGTAGTCCTGCCTCCATGGGCTGCTGTGCAGCCTGCCCCCTGCAAATCCTGTGGGAATGACACCCAGCTGAGAGACTGTGACCTTGCATTCCCAGGATCAGAAGCACGGGGCACAATGCCCTTCCAGAACCAGTTGGTAAGCCACCCACTCACCCCATCCTCCCCAGGATCAGAAGCACAGGGCACAATGCCCCCTCCAGAACCCGTGGGTAAGCCACCCACTCACCCCATCCTCCCCAGGATCAGAAGCACAGGGCACAATGTCCCCTCCAGAACCAGTTGGGAAGACACCCACTTGAGAGACTGTGGCCTTGCACTCCCCAGGACAAGGAGCAATGGGCATGTTGCCCCCTCCAGAGCCAGTAGGCGAGTCACCACCTTGAGAAACTGTGGCCTTGCACTCCCCAAGATCAAGAGCACAGGGTATGTTGCCCCATCCAGTGCATGTATTGTATTGTATTGTAATCGTATTTATATAGCGCTTACTACCCCTGACGAGGCGTCGAAGCGCTTTTCGATGAGTAGCACGCTACTCCGGTACCCAACAAGAATTAGTGATGGATTAGTATAATTTAATAAGGAGTACAGTTTTAGTATTATTATGAGTTAATTTGAGTTGCGGATATGAGAGTTTGTTAGTTAGATTGACTGGAGTAATGGAGGGGTGGAGGAGGAAAGAAATCCAGAAGTGTTAATTGGGAGTTTATCCTTCATTTGCTCAATCCAAAGGCTTGAGATGAATAAAAGGGGGGCGGAGGGGAAAGAGGATGTGGAAGGGTTAGGGAGAGCATAGTAGCAGGGTGAGATGAATGCAGGAGAATTTAGTAGGGTTGTGTGGGAGGTCACAGAGGTAGAGTGAGGTTTGGTGAGTTAGATGTGGGGGTGGAGGGATGAGCTTAGGCAGAGATATTTAGGAGATGGAAGTGGTCGAAGGGATTTGGGATGAGTCCGAGTGAGAATGGAGGATAGTTTGATAGAGACATGACATAAGAGCGATGAGTAGATAAGTGTGATAAAAAGAGAGCAGAAATTCATAGAAACATGCCAGGCACAGAAACAACATATACACATATATATATATATTTATACACACACACACACATGACTATACACACACATCTGCACATACAATACATAATTAGAAACATGGGTAAAAAATACTTAGTCGTCCATCCATCATCCTGGTAAAAAGGCGGGAACTCCCCCACCTACCTCGAGGGTGGACGGGGCGTGGCCCAGCGGGCAGAGCCCACAGGTGCTCCACAAAGGGAGAAACCCTCCACTCTGTGTCTCCAGCAGAGGAAGACAGAAACCGCGCGTCCCAGTCAGACACAGACCACGCTCCAGCACATCATCAGCTCACCTCCAGGAAGGATTCCAGATCCCCTCCGCCATGGGATCTCTGAGCGCACAGCCCCGCCCCGCCCCATCCCCGCTAAGCCCAAGAGCCAGGGTGGGCCGTCCTTTCCAGAAGGTGAGCTTCAAACCACGGCATCTGCCGCGTCCACATTGTACACTAGGGTACGTGATGGGCCACGGGGGCAAAACGTCTTCAGCAACCTTGTGTGCCCCCGGCAATGTCATTGCCACTAGTGCGTCCCCGCGGAGATGTCCTCGCGCCCCTGCGCATCAACGACGCACCACGCGAGTCGGCGGCAAACGCAGTGGGGTCGCCTTGGAAAGCTGTCCATCATTCTGGCAAGAGGTGGGAATTCCCCTACCTATTTCGAGGGTTGACGGGGCGTGGCTCAGCGGGCGGAGCTTAAAGGTGCTTCATAAAGGGGGAACCCTCTACTCTGTGTCTCCAGGAGAGGAAGATAGAAACCGCGCGTCACAGTCAGATACAGATTACGCTCCAGTACATCATCAGTTCACCTCCAGGAAGGATTCTGGATCTTCCTCTGCTATGGGATCTCTGATCGCACAGCCTTGCTTTATCTTTGCCAAGCCCGAGAGTTAGGGTGGCTTGTCCTTTCCAGAAGCTGAGCTTCGACTGCGGCACCTGCTACGTTTATATTGGTAAGTGCTTCCTTTGAGGTTTAGTTTCTGTAAAATGAGCAACCTGGCCTACACAACCGGAGTATTTTCTACGAGTATGTCAGTAAGCGTTACCTAGCATGTTTTATATACCCTGTTTATATTGTACAATAGGGGTACGTGATGGGCCACAGGGTAAACGTCTCCAGCAACCTTGTGTGCCTTTGGCAATGTTATTGTTACTAGTGCGTCTTTGTGGAGATGTCCTCGTGCTTCTGCGCATCAACAACACACCACCGGAATCGGCGGTAAAACGCAGTGGGGTCGTTTTGGAAAGCTGTCCGTCATCCTGGCAAGAGGCGGGAATTCCCTACCTACTTCGAGGGTGGACGGGGCGTGGCTCAGCGGGCGGAGCTTACAGGTGCTTCATAAAGGGAGAACCTTCTACTCTGTGCCTCCAGGAGAGGAAGATAGAACCCGCGCGTCACAGTTAGATACAGATTACGCTCTAGTACATCATCAGTTCACCTCCAGGAAGGATTCTGGATCTTTTTTTGCTATGGGATCTCTGAGCGCACAGCCTTGCTTTATCTTTGCCAAGCCCGAGAGTTAGGGTGGCTTGTCCTTTCCAGAAGCTGAGCTTCAACTGGGGCATCTGCTACGTTTATATTGGTAAGTGTTTCCTGTTGAGGTTTAGTTTCTGTAAAAATGAGCATCGTGACCGAACCAACCGGAGTATTTTCTACGAGTATGTCAGTAAGCGTTACCTAGCATGTTTTATACGCCCCGTTTATATTGTACACTAGGGGTACCTGACGGGCCACGGGGTAAACGTCTCCAGCAACCTTGTGTGCCTTTGGCAATGTTATTGTTACTAGTGTGTCTCTGTGGAGATGTCCTTGTGCTTCTGTGCATCAACAACGCACCACCGGAATCGGCGGTAAAACGCAGTGGGGTCGTTTTGGAAAGCTGTCCGTCATCCTGGTAAAAAGCGGGAATTCCTTTACCTACATTCGAGGGTGGACGGGGCGTGGCTCAGCGGGCGGAGCTTACAGGTGCTTCATAAAGGGAGACCTTCTACTCTGTGTCTCCAGGAGAGGAAGATAGAAACCGCGCGTCACAGTCAGATACAGATTACGTTCTAGTACATCATCAGTTCACCTCCAGGAAGGATTCTGGATCTTTTTTTGCTATGGGATCTCTGAGCGCACAGCCTTGCTTTATCTTTGCCAAGCCCGAGAGTTAGGGTGGCTTGTCCTTTCCAGAAGCTGAGCTTCAACTGGGGCACCTGCTACGTTTATATTGGTAAGTGTTTCCTGTTGAGGTTTAGTTTCTGTAAAAATGAGCATCGTGACCGAACCAACCGGAGTATTTTCTACGAGTATGTCAGTAAGCGTTACCTAGCATGTTTTATACGCCCCGTTTATATTGTACACTAGGGGTACCTGATGGGCCACGGGGTAAACGTCTCCAGCAACCTTGTGTGCCTTTGGCAATGTTATTGTTACTAGTGTGTCTCTGTGGGGATGACCTCGTGCTTCTGTGCATTAACAACGCACCACCGGAATCGGCGGTAAACGCAGTGGGGTCGTTTTGGAAATCTGTCCGTCATCCTGGTAAAAAGCGGGAATTCCTTTACCTACATTCGAGGGTGGACGGGGCGTGGCTCAGCGGGCGGAGCTTACAGGTGCTTCATAAAGGGAGAACCTTCTACTCTGTGTCTCCAGGAGAGGAAGATAGAACCCAGGACCAGTGGTGTTCTTTCTCCTGGCTGAGATGCCCCCCCCCCATCCCCTGTCCCCCTGAGGTGCCTGCCTTTTTTCCAAATGATGCCCCTGCAGTGTTCTCTCCATGTTGTTGCAGGTGACAAGTGGGGCCTTGGACTTTGGCCTTTGGCCCTGTGGCCCACGGACAATAGGGACTGGGCAGTGTCCCTTGAACTGTACATATGTATATACCATTAGATTGATTTTTCCTATTTCTACGGTATTTATATTATTACACTCAATTTTCATCAATTCCTGTAGTCCTTGCATTATTCCTGAGGGGTACGGGGTAATTATGTTTTAATTTTGCATCTGATTGTGTGTATGGTGTTGGGGGAGTGTGTGTGTTGCGTGTGTGTGTCACTCTCTTCCCCCCGTGTGCTAGGCGGCTGTACTCACCGTGGTCGTCCTATTGGTGGTATTACTGCCACTTTATCACTGACCGCCAGGGTTGTAATGAGGGCCAAAGTTCCCAGTGCTGCAGGTCAAGAAACTGAAGTCTTTGGTGTCCCTGAGACTTCCAACAGGAGGCAAGCTCTACTCCAAGCCCTTGGAGAACTTTCTCAAGCAGGACACACAGCAAAGCTCACCCTTTGCACTCTTTTCAGGCAGAAGCAGCAACTGCAGGCCAGTCCAGCAAAGAAACACAGTAAAGTGACAGTACTCCTCCTCCAACTCTTCAGCTTTTCTCCTTGGCAGAGGTTCCTCTTGATTCCAGAAAGATTCTAAAAGTCTGGGGGTTTGGGTTTTCTTCTTATACCCTGTTCTGCCTTTGAAGTTGGCAAACTTCAAAGCAAAGTCTCAAGTGTTTGCAAGATCCCTTCTTGTCCAGGCCAGGCCCCAGACGCATACCAGGGGATCGGAGACTGCAAATATGCCAATCGAACGAGTTACTTACCTTCGGTAACGACTTTTCTGGTGGATACATTAGCTACCTGTGGATTCCTCACCTATTGAATACTCCCCTTGCGCCAGCATGCAACGGAAATCTTCTTCCTAGCTTCTGCACGTCGACGAGGACGTCACAATTGCCCACGCGATGCCGTCTGACGTCATATAGGCAATAATAGGTCATCGCCGACGTGCCAACGTCAGTACCAACATTTTTTACGTGCCTGAGATTAATAGGCCATTGAGACAATCAATCAAATAACAATATTTAATAACATCCAAGATAAAAACATCATCCCAAAAATGCAAAAAGATTTTTTTTGGGGGAAAAAATTATAAATAAATAAATACATAAATAAATATATATACAGAATATGTACAAGCCCTCAACACCAAGGGGAGCACACCCAAGAACAACTTGGTTAGACCAGACAGGCAACGGGGAGGCGGGTGGGACCGTGAGGAATCCACAGGTAGCTAATGTATCCACCAAAAAAGTCATTACCGAAGGTAAGTAACTCGTTCTTCTGATGGATACAACTACCTGTGGATTCCTCACCTATTGAATAGAGTCCCGAAGCAGTACAGCACTCGGTGGAGGGTGCCTGAATGGTCAAACCAAGAAATCCTGCAGCACTGACCATGCAAAATGGCCATCCCTCCTAACCTCAGAATCCAAGCAGTAATGCTTCGCAAAAGTGTGGAGGGATGACCAAGTCGCGGCCTTGCAGATGTCGACCACAGGAACACCCCTAGCCAAGGCTGAAGAGGCCGACTTAGCTCTGGTGGATTGAGCTCTTATTCCATAAGGGGGTTCCTTCTTTTCTAGAGAATGACACAGTTTAATGCAAAGAATGACCCACCTGGAGAGTGTTCTCTTGTGGACTGCCCTTCCTCTCCTCTTTCCCACATACCCGATGAAGAGTTGATCCTCCAACCTGAAATCCTTTGTTCTGTCCACATAGAAGCTCAACGCTCTCCTCGGGTCTAAGCGGTGTAGTCTTTCTTCCTCTTTCGAAGGATGAGGTGGAGGATAAAACGAGGAAAGAGTAATTGTTTGGGCCAAATGAAAGGGAGATACAATCTTCGGCAGGAAAGCAGACTTGGTCCTCAACACCACCTTATCCCCATAAAAAGATGTGTAAGGGGGTTTAACAGATAGAGCCTGCAGCTAACTCACTCTTCTTGTGGAAGTAATTGCAACAAGGAAAACAGTCTTCAGAACCAATAACCTTAAAGGGCAAGAATGCATAGGCTCAAACGGTGAACCCATAAGAAAAGTCAAAACTAGGTTTAGATCCCACTGAGGCATAATGAAAGGAGTGGGAGGAAATTTATTAATGAGACCTTTTAAAAATCTTAGCACTGTAGGGGATTTAAATAAAGAAGGCTGGTCTGGAAGACATAGAAAGGCTGACAGGGCCAATAAATATCCTTTGACTGTAGCCACTGCACAACCCCTCTGTGCCAGGGACAACGCAAAAGACAAGATATCCGATAAGTGGGCACGTAAGGGATCAATTTGCTTCTCTCCACACCAATTCACAAATTTAGCCCACCTGCTAGCATAGATAGATTTAGTGGAGTGTCGCCTGGCCGATAAAATAACATCCACTACCTCAGGTGGGAGAGAAAAGGAACTCAGGTTGCCCCGTTCAATCTCAAGGCATGAAGGTGCAGGCTCTGGAGGTGCGGGTGTAAAACCTGCCCCTGCGACTGCGAGAGGAGGTCTGCCCTGAGAGGGAGACGGAGCGGGGGGCACAGAGAGAGATGGAGAAGATCCGAATACCATACCCTCCTTGGCCAATCCAGAGCTATTAAAATGACTTGGGCCCGGTCTTGGCGAATTTTCCTCAAAACTCGAGGAATCAAAGGTGTGGGGGGAAACGCGTAAAGCAACTGGTCGTGCCAGGTCATTTGAAAGGCGTCCCCCAACGCTCCTTGCACCGGATACTGGAGGCTGCAGAACAACGGGCAGTGCGTGTTCTCCCGAGTGGCAAAAAGATCTATCCGAGGGATCCCCCACATCTGGAAGATTTGACGGACTTGATCTGGATGGAGACGCCACTCGCGATCGGACGAGAAATGCCGACTGAGACTGTCCGCACGCACGTTCAAGACTCCGGCCAGATGATTTCCTACCAAGCAAATCCGATGGTCCCTTGCCCAGGACCATAGTCGCAGAGCTTCTCTGCAGAGAAGGTACGACCCTACTCCTCCCTGTTTGTTTATATACCACATCGCGGTAGTATTGTTCGTCAGGACCTGAACCGACTGACCGCGAAGGGAAGGGAGGAAGGCCTTGAGTGCAAGACGTATTGCCCGCAACTCCAACAGATATATAGGAAACATCTGTTCCACTGGAGACCAATGACCTTTGATCTCCAGGTCCCCCAGATGAGCTCCCCACCCTAGAGTGGAAGCATCCGTTATTACTGTGGTCACAGGCGGAGGTTGCGAGAACGGCTTTCCTTGGGAAAGATTGCCGTCCGCAACCCACCATCTTAAATCCACAGCAGCGTCCCTGGAGATCTTTACCGATCCCTCGAGATCCCCTTTGTGTTGAGACCACTGCTTCCGGAGGCACCACTGAAGAGCCCTCATGTGCCAGCGAGCGTGAGTGACCAGCAGAATGCAAGAAGCAAATAGACCGAGCAGACGAAGGACCTTGAGGACTGGAACGACCACTCCACTTTGAATGATTGGAACCAACACCTGAATGTCCTGAATCCACTGAGGCTGAGGAAAGGCACGACTCAATGTTGTATCCAGTACTGCCCCTATGAACAGGAGGCGCTGAGAGGGCTCTAGGTGAGATTTGGGCACATTCACTGAAAAACCAGGTCGAACAACAACTGGGTTGTCGACTGTACAGTAGGTGACGCAACACGAGCTCCGGAGACTTGGCTTTGATCAACCAGTCGTCCAGATAAGAAAATACTGCTATCCCCTTCCTTCTGAGCTCTGCCGCAACCACCGACATCACCTTTGTGAAGACTCGGGGTGCTGAATTAATACCAAACGGAAGGACCGCAAACTGATAGTGCTGCGACCCCACCACAAACCGGAGATACTTCCTGTGCGACTTGAGTATTGGGATATGAAAGTAAGCATCCTGCAAGTCGACAGACACCATCCAATCTCCATCGTTCAGCGCCAAAAGCACCTGAGCTAGGGTCAGCATCTTGAACTTCTCCTGTTTGAGGAACCAATTCAAGATCCTCAGGTCCAAGATTGACCTCAACCGACCATCCTTCTTGGGGATCAGGAAGTATCTTGAGTAACAACCCTGACCCCTCTCCTGCTCTGGAACCAACTCCACCGCACCTTTTGAAAGGAGGACTTGAACCTCCTGTTCTAGTAACAGGAGATGCTCTTCTGAACAGCAGGATGGGTGGCGGGATGGGGGGAGGAAGCTCCCGAAAGGGAAGGGCATAGCCTTTCCCCACAATGCTGATGACCCAGGAGTCTGATGTTATAACCTCCCACTTGCGGAGAAAGTTCAATAACCTCCCCCCTACAGGAGTGGTGTGAGAAGGAATTGGTGGAAGGCTAAGGCTGCTTCCCATGCTGCAACCCTCCAGAGGAAGAGGAAGAGGCAGAGTGCTGCTGGGCGGCTCCCCTGGTTCAGACCCTACCCCTCCCCCTTTAGGATCTGTAGGAGAGAGCAGAGGTGGGTTGCTGCTGAAATCTGCCTCGAAAGGAGGAGGAGGAACCATGACCAAACCCCCTAAACGTTCTAAAAAGTCTGGAGGAAACAGAAGAGGAGGCCTGCAAGCCTAAAGACTTCGCCGTAGCCCTACTCTCCTTAAACCTCTCTAGTGCAGAGTCCGCCTTGGAGCCAAAAAGTTTATCCCCATCGAAGGGAAGGTCCAAGAGTGTTGACTGTACATCGGACGAGAAACCAGAGCTACGAAGCCAGGCTTGCCTCCTTGTAGCAACAGCAGTACCCATAGCCCTGGCTACAGAGTCAGTCGTATCCAGTCCAGATTGAATTATTTGGGTTGCCACTGCTTGAGCATCAGAAACTAGGCTCATCATCTCTTGAGGCACTTCAGTATGAGATGACTTTATTTCGTCCATCAGGGCGTAAATGTATCTCCCTAAAATACATGTAGCATTTGTGGATTTTAAAGCCATGCTACATGACGAAAAAGCCTTTTTTGAAGAAAGGTCCATCTTCTTTGAGTCTCTGTCCGAGGGCACAGCTGGAAATGAACCTGGGGCAGACCGGGATGAACAAGAAGCCTGAACCACCAGGCTTTCAGGGGTTGGATGCCTTGAGAGGAAGCCTGGGTCAGCAGGAGCCACTCGATATTTTCGAGCCACCGATCTGTTCACTGCCGAAGATGACACCGGCTTCTTCCATATTTCCAGTATTGGATCTAACAGAGCCTCATTAAATGGCAGAAGTGGCTCTGCAGCTATTGAAGCAGGATGCAATACTTCCGTTAGAATATTAGGCTTAGGCTCAGACACCGGCAAAGGGTGGTCTAAAAAATCAGCTGCTTTCTTAATGACTGAATGAAATGTTGCAGCCTCCTCCGTATACTCTCCGGGTGATGTCAAGTCCCATTCTGGAGAGGTGTCCAGACCACTGGCTGTGTCTAAACCATGGAGGTCTCCTTGAGATTCCTCTATCTCTCCTTCCTCTAATGCTTGTCTCCGATATTCTTGCTCCTCAAGGAGGCGAAAAGCAAGCCTCCTTGAATGTAACTTTTCCTCAATCCTAGGGGTCGACACGGCTTCAGCAGACGTCGAAGCCTGACGCCGATCCTCGGATCCATCAAATGCCGGATCCATCGGTGCCATGGATTTCTTCGGCGCCGAACGAGGCGAAGGGCGGATAGGAGACTGTTCTGGAACCAGAGCCACAGATCTACTCGGCGTCATCGGCTGAGGGGCTGACGCCATAGGCACCGGCGCCGAGCCCACATTTCCCATGGGAAGAAAGGGCATAAAAGGTGTCGGTCATAACGGAGCCGGAGCACCTATGTTGAAGGCCAATGGGCCCGAAAGACCAGCCGGTCCACCACCTGGAGCCATCTGCTGAAAAATTGAGAACATCGCATTCAAGAATGCAGAACTGTCGGCTCCAGGGGCCGGGAAAGCCGGGTACTGAGGAGCCTGGGTTGGAGGCGACATCGGCGCCGGCCCCGGCGTCCGAGAGGCTGGAGAGAACTCCTGACGCTGAGGAACCTCAAACACCGAAGGAGGATTCACAGGCGACGTCGGCGAAGTCGGAGATGTCGGTGATGCAAACGGCGTCTGCGGCTGGGGAGAGATGGTGGGACTCACTTCCCATGTCTTCCGGCGTCGAGCTGAAGGCGACCTCGAACGCGACCTCGCGGTGAAACAGTCGCCCTCATTCTTCTCGACCTCTCGGCTGTCTTTGACACCGTCTGTCACCGCACCCTAATCACCTGCCTCCGCTCCACCGGGATCCAAGACCAGGCCCTGGACTGGATCGCCTCCTTCCTCGTAAACCGCTCCCAAAGAGTCTACCTCCCTCCGTTTCGCTCAGAACCCACTGAGATCATCTGCGGCGTACCTCAAGGCTCATCACTCAGCCCGACACTCTTCAATGTCTACATGAGCCCCCTCGCTAACATCGTACGCAAGCACGACATCATCATCACCTCCTACGCCGACGACACCCAACTTATACTCTCCCTCACCAAGGTCCCCGCCAGCGCCAAGACCAACCTACAAGAGGGTATGAAGGACGTCGCAGATTGGATGAGGCTCAGCCGCCTAAAGCTGAACTCTGAAAAAACTGAAGTCCTCCTCCTCGGCAACACCCCGTCCGCATGGGACAACTTCTGGTGGCCCACGGCCGTCGGCACCGCACCGACCCCCGCAGACCACGCCCGCAACCTCGGCTTCTTCTTGGACCCCCTTCTCACCATGACCAAGCAAGTCAACGCCGTGTCCTCCGCCTGCTTCCTCACCCTCCGCATGCTCCGCAAGATCTTCCGCTGGATCCCCGCCGACACCAGAAAAACCGTGACCCACGCCCTCGTCACGAGCCGCCTGGACTACGGCAACACCCTCTACGCTGGGACCACCGCCAAACTCCAAAATCGCCTGCAACGCATTCAAAACGCCTCAGCCCGCCTCATCCTCGACGTACCCCGCAACAGCCACATCTCCGCACACCTGAGGCACCTGCATTGGCTCCCAGTCAGCAAAAGGATCACCTTCCGACTTCTCACCCACGCACACAAAGCCCTCCACGACAAGGGACCGGAATACCTCAACAGACGGCTCAACTTCTACGTCCCCACCCGCCCCCTCCGCTCCTCTGGCCTCGCACTCGCCGCCGTCCCTCGCATCCGACGCTCCACGGCGGGTGGGAGATCTTTCTCCTTCCTGGCGGCCAAGACCTGGAACTCCCTCCCCACCAGCCTCAGGACCACCCAGGACCACTCCGCTTTCCGGAGACTCCTAAAGACCTGGCTGTTCGAGCAGCGATAACCACCCCCTTTGTCCCTAGCGCCTTGAGACCCGCACGGGTGAGTAGCGCGCTTTATAAATGCTAATGATTTGATTTGATTTGACCTCTCCCTACTCGACCGGCGCCGAGATTCTCGAAGACGCCGGGAGCCACGATGACGCCGATGCGACTTCGGAGAAGATGACTTGCGATGATGCCGCTTTTCTTTTTTCTTCGACTTCGCCAAAAAGAGCTTTGCTTCCCGCTCTTTTAAGGCCTTTGGATTCATTCGTTGACAAGAGTCACATTTGTCAACGTCGTGGTCGGAGCTGAGACACCACAAACAGTCAGTATGTGGGTCCGTAACCGACATCTTGCCACCGCAATCATTGCAGGGCTTGAATCCGGATTTTCTTTGCGACATTCTGGCGGTGATTCTAACCGCGGCGGGCGGCAGTCGCCGCCCGCCATGCGGTTACCGCCAAATGACCGCACCGCGGTCACAAGACCGCGGCGGCCATTCTGGCTTTCCCGCTGTGCTGGCGGGCGACCGCCAAAAGGCCGCCCGCCAGCACAGCGGGAAAGACCCAGCAACGATGAAGCCGGCTCCGAATGGAGCCGGCGGAGTTGCTGGAGTGCGACGGGTGCAGTAGCACCCGTCGCGAATTTCAGTGTCTGCTAGGCAGACACTGAAATTCTTTTTGGGGCCCTCTTACGGGGGCCCCTGCAGTGCCCATGCCATTGGCATGGGCACTGCAGGGGCCCCCAGAGGCCCCGCGGCACCCCCTACCGCCATCCTGTTCCTGGCGGGAGACCCGCCAGGAACAGGATGGCGGTAGGGGGTGTCAGAATCCCCATGGCGGCGGAGCGCGCTCCGCCGCCATGGGGGATTCACACGGGCAGCGGAAAAACGGCGGGAGACCGCCGGTTCTCCGCATCTGACCGCGGCCGAACCGCCGCGGTCAGAATGCCCTGCGGGGCACCGCCGGCCTGTCGCGGTGCTCCCGCCGACCAGACCGCCGGGGTCAGAATGACCCCCTCTATCTTTTCACAAAGAAGAAACAGCAAAAACAACTGTAACTACGTCGAGTAGTAACAGTAGCTCCGTCGAGGAATAACCGTCGTTCGAATGGCACGGAAAAAAGGGAACTGACGTCGGCACGTCGGCGAGGACCTCTTATTGCCTGTATGACGTCAGACGGCGTCGCATGGGCAATTGTGACGTCCTCGTCGACGTGCAGAAGCTAGGAAGAAGATTTCCGTTGCATGCTGGCTCAAGGGGAGTATTCAATAGGTGAGGAATCCACAGGTAGTTGTATCCATCAGAAATGGATAAACCAATCCACAGTACAATTTACATGGGGAGCACTTGCACTTTAGCACCGATTAGCAGTGGTAAAGTGTGCAGAGACAATAAACCAGCAAAAACAGACCCGAAAAAATAGGAGGAAGGAGGCGAAACGTTTGGGGCTAACCCTGCCAAAAGGGCCATTTCCAAAAGCTGCACAGAACCCAAAAGAAGCTACCTGATGGTCTGTAGGGGTACTGCACACACAAAAGTTTCCAGATCCGGTCTGAGGCGTGGGAAAGTCAAAGGTAAGGAATCTGCTGCTAAAAGTCTCTATCAGGTAGCTGCCGTTGGGTTATGGCTGGCTGTGGTGTCAACTGTAACCCTGGAAAGGAAATGCTGAGATTTGGTCTACAGCTCACAATGCATTTTACAGCAGCAAATGTCATTCCTAGAACCTCCTTGCACAAGGTTTTTAAAAGCTGAGTTTTTGGACCTAGTGGAGGCCTTTCTCAACCTCATGAGCAGCAAACCGAACTACACATAGGGGGTCATTACAACCCTGGCGGTCGGTGTTAAAGCGGCCGTAAATCCGCCAACAGGCCGGCGGGAAAAAAATGGAATCACGACCATGGCGGAAACCGCCAACATAGACAGCCACTTTAACACTCTCACCGCCAGGGCGGTACAAACAAACACCGCGGCGGTAACCGCCAACAGACAGGCGGAAGACAATGTACCGCCCACAGTATCACAACAGGCTAATCCACCACCTTTTCCGGGGTGGATTCACCGTGAACAAAAACACGTCGGAAACAGGACTTGGAAGGGAAAAGGCTCACCTATACACAACCCACGAGGAACCAGAACACCATGGAGCCCGAACTCCATATACTACCTGCCTTTGTCTTCCTGCTCCCCTACCAGGAGCATGAACGCCGGCAGCGAAGACTACGGTGAGTACTGCACCTACGACACAGGGGAGTGGGAGGGAAAAGAGAGTGACACACACACGCAACACGCAACACCCCCAACAACACACACAAATACATGTAGATACATTACAGTTACATCCCCCAACCCTCCTGGAAGAATGCAAAGACAAAAGGAAATTATTGTAACGATTGTAATCAATTCAAATCCAGTACTCAAAAATATATATACACTATTTACAAATATATACATCAAGAATTCAAGTCCATATACTGCACATACATAGTCCGTGGACCACAGGGCCCAAAATGCATGGGCGAAGCCCACACAAGATACCCAATCAAAACGGAGAGAACACTGCTGGAGCATCAGATAGAAATACACAGGCACCTCAGGGGAAAGGGAAGGGGGGGCACCTCAGCCGGATGAGTGCACGACACCAGATCCACGAGGGGGCTCCATGCCCATTGATGTATCCTGGGGAGTGCAAAGCCACAGTCTCTCAAGTCTCTCCAGTGGGTGGTTTGCCCACTGATGTATCCTGGGGAGTGCAAAGCCACAGTCTCTCAAGTCTCTCCAGTGGGTGGGTTGCCCACTGATGTATCCTGGGGAGTGCAAAGCCACAGTCTCTCAAGTCTCTCCAGTGGGTGGTGTGCCCACTGCTCTATCCTGGGGAGTGCAAAGCCACAGTCTCTCAAGTCTCTCCAGTGGGTGGTTTGCCCACTGCTCTATCCTGGGGAGTGCAAAGCCACAGTCTCTCAAGTGGATAACAGTCTACACTGGTTCTGGAGGGGGCTTTGTGCCCAGAGTGCTTCATCCTGCCAAGGACTGGGGTAGTGGATGCCTTTCTCCACTGGTTCTGGAGGGGGCTTTGTGCCCACAGTGCTTTATCCTGCCAAGGACAGAGGTAGTGGATGCCTTTCTCCACTGGTTCTGGAGGGGGCTGTATGCCCAGAGTGCTTCATCCTGCCAAGGACTGAGGTAGTGGATGCCTTTCTCCACTGGTTCTAGAGGGGGCTGTGTGCCCAGAGTGCTTCATCCTGACAAGGACTGAGGTAGTGGATGCCTTTCTCCACTCGTTCTGGAGGGGGCTTTGAGCCCAGAGTGCTTCATCCTGCCAAGGACAGAGGTAGTGGATGTCTTTCTCCACTGGTTCTGGAGGGGGCTTTGTGCCCAGAGTGCTTCATCCTGCCAAGGACAGAGGTAGTGGATGCCTTTCTCCACTGGTTCTGGGGGGGCCTTTGTGCCCAGAGTGCTTCATCCAGCGAAGGACAGAGGTAGTGGATGCCTTTCTCCACTGGTTCTGGAGGGGGCTTGTGCCCAGAGTGCTTCATCCTGCTCGTGGCGGCCTCAGTAGCGGCGGTGCTTGCGGCGCTCATTGGCGTGCGCTGCTGGTGGGTGGCTCAGTGCGCGTGCTGGTGGAGGCGGTGTCCTTGGCAGCGGTGCTGGTGGCGGCGGTGTCCTGGGGATCGCTGCTGGTGGTGGCAGTGTCCTGGGAAGCGGTGCTGGTGGTGGGGGTGTCCTGGGAAGCGGTGCTGGTGGCGGTCTTGTCCGCCGTGCAGGTTTGCGGCGACTTGCCTTTCTTTCTGTGCCCCTTCCCCACCTTGGATGTTGGTGCAGCTGTCTTCACACTCCCAACTGTAGTCCTGAGAGAGCCCTTGGTGGCAGGTGTTTTGCCCTTCTCCCTCCGGGCAGTGGCCAACTTCTTATGCTTCTGAGGTGGGGGACTGTCCCTGGTCTGGCTCCTTTGCACACTGGCTGCCCTGCTGCTTGGCGCACTCCAGAAGCCGGTTACTGCTGCCACCACTGTTCCCACTGATGTGGTGGCTGAGGTGCTGGGTTGGGACCTTGAAAGGCGTGCCCTAGGGGACTGAAAGGGTGGGGGAGGTGATTGGAAGAGGTCAAGGTTGGACAGGAAAAGTTTTTTAGATACACTGGGACGGGTAGATGGAGGGGGTATGGGAGTGGAGGAAGAGGTAGTGGTTGTAGGAGGTGTACGTTTGCTGACTTTGAGTGAAGGTGCATGGGCTGGAGGCTGTTGTGAGGTGGATGGCTGTTGGGTGGGTGTGTGACTGCGTTTGTGTACCTTGGGAGGTGGGATCACAGACACACTGGGAGAGGACACAGGGGATGTGTGAATGGTAGTGGGAGTGGTATTGCACGTGAGCGGTGTGTGGTGATGGGTGTGCTGGTGATGGACGTAGTGGCTGAAGATGTAGTGCATGCAGGTATGAGTGGAGACGTGATGGTGGGAGGAGGGAGCTGAGGAGGAGGGGGACACAGTGGAGCCAGTGGATGTTGGTATGCCTGCATGGGTATGATGCTTGTGTGAGTGCCTGTGGGATGTGTGGTGCTGATGTTTCCCAGAGCTTCCCTTGTGTGTTGAGGTGTGTGCATGCTGGTCTGAGGGTGTTTTCAGCGTAAATGTTGGAAACCTACAACAGTTATAGATTTTGAGATATCAATTTGGAAAGCTTTTTTGAATTCTGTTTGTTAATGGCAGAATATAAATATATAATCGCATCTCTGGCACCCCCACCAGTTTTGGGGTTGGTCGTGGCCCCTTCCCACCTTCAAGATACAGCTGGATGGGACGGAAGGATCTTCGGTCTCTAGATTTCTCAAGACCTACCGCTTTCATAGTGTCCAGTTCTGCCTTCATCCTTGCCATTTCATCGTCGGCATGACAGCCGAACACTGTGGATCCTGAAAATGGCAAGTTCTGAATGCGCTGCTGAGCGTCTGGTTTCAGGGACGTTAGACGCAGGCATGCCTGCTTAAGGATATTCCATGGCAGTATGCATGTGCCAAGAGCAAGGATGAGTCTGCTGCTGCGCTAATGATCTGGTTCGAGGCCATGATGCCTTCTTTAACAATTTCTAAAAAATCCCCTTTCTGATTCCTCGGGAGATGGTCTGCGAATTGGAGCAGGGAGTCCCACAAGGATTGTATCTTCCCAAGAGGGCTGTTGCGCTTGCTGCTTTTATGGTTGTTGCTGCCGAACTAAATACTTTGCGGCCTGCCAAATCCACCTTTCTACTCTCCTTGTCAGGAGGAGAGGTAGCTGACAGAGAGGTGGCGTGAGATTTGCGGGCTGCCAGGATCACCACCAAATCAGGTAGAGGGTCGGAGCTCAGAAACAAAGGGTCCTGTTCTGGAAGACAATACTTTTATAATAGTCTGGAAGGAGCAGAGTTTGTTGTGGCCGGTGTAAGGAAGACTTCCATGGCGGGTGTAAGGAAATGCCTCCTTGGCATGATTACCCCCTGACTTTTTGCCTTTGCTGATGCCAAGTTATGATTTGATAGTGTGCTGAGGCCTGCTAATCAGGCCCCAGCACCAGTGTTCTTTCCCTAACCTGTACTTTTGTTTCCACAATTGTCACACACTGGCATCCAGGTAAGTCCCTTATAACTGGTACCCCTGGTACCAAGGGCCCTGATGCCAGGGAAGGTCTCTAAGGGCTGCAGCATATCTTATGCCACCCTGGGGACCCCTCACTCAGCACAGACACACTGCTTGCCAGCTTGTGTGTGCTAGTGGGGATAAAAAGACTAAGTCGACATGGCACTCCCCTCAGGGTGCCATGCCAACCTCACACTGCCTACAGGTATAGATAAGTCACCCCTCTAGCAGGCCTTACAGCCCTAAGGCAGGGTGCACTATACCATAGGTGAGGGCATACGTGCATGAGCACTATGCCCCTACAATGTCTAAGCAAAACCTTAGACATTGTAAGTGCAGGGTAGCCATAAGAGTATATGGTCTGGGAGTCTGTCATGCACAAACGCAACAGCACCATAATGGCTACACTGAAAACTGTGAAGTTTGGTATCAAACTTCTCAGCACAATAAATGCACACTGATGCCAGTGTACATTTTATTGTAACATACACCCCAGAGGGCACCTTAGAGGTGCCCCCTGAAACCATAACCGACTACCCGTGTAAGCTGACTAGTTTTAGCAGCCTGCCACACACCAGACATGTTGCTGGCCACATGGGGAGAGTGCCTTTGTCACTCTGTGGCTAGTAACAAAGCCTGTACTGGGTGGAGGTGCTTCTCACCTTCCCCTGCAGGAACTGTAACACCTGGCGGTGAGCCTCAAAGGCAGATGGAGGATTCCCCCAATAGGAATAGGAATGTGCCCCCCTCCCCTCAGGGAGGAGGCACAAAGAGGGTGTAGCCACCCTCAAGGACAGTAGCCATTGGCTACTGCCCTCCCAGACCTAAACACACCCCTAAATTCTGTATTTAGGGGCTCCCAGAACACAGCAAGATAGATTCCTGCAACCTAAAGCGAAGAAGGACTGCTGAGCTGAAAAACCCTGCAGAGAAGACGGAGACACCAACTGCTTTGGCCCCAGCTCTACCGGCCTGTCTCCCCACTTCTAAAGACACTGCTCCAGCGACGCGTTCCACATGGACCGGCGACCTCTGAAGCCTCAGAGGACTGCCATGCATCTAGAAGGACCAAGAACTCCCGAGGACAGCGGCTCTGTTCCACAAAGACTGCAACTTTGCAACAAAGAAGCAACTTTGAACCAACACACGTTTCCCGCCGGAAGCGTGAGACTTTGCACTCTGCACCGACGCCCCTGGCCCGGCTTGTGGAGAACAAACACCACAGGGAGGACTCCCTGGCGACTATGAGACCGTGAGTAGCCAGAGTTGAGCCCCCACAGCGACGCCTGCAGAGGGAATCCGGAGACTCCCTCTGACCGCAACTGCCTGCTTCAAAGACCCGAAACCTGGTAAAGACTCTGCATCCGCAGCCCCCAGGACCTGAAGGATCTGGCCTCCAGTGCAGGAGCGACCCCCAGGTGGCCCTCTCCCTTGCCCAGGTGGTGGCTACCCCGAGGAGCCCCTCCCCCTTGCCTGCCTGCATCGCTGAAGAGACCCTTTGGTCTCCCATTGAATCCTATTGCGAACCCGACGCTCGTTTGCACACTGCACCCGGCCGCCCCCGTGCCGCTGAGGGTGTACTTGTGTCCCACCCGGTGCCCTACAAAACCCCCCTGGTCTGCCCTCCGAAGACGCGGGTACTTACCTGCTGGCAGACAAGAACCGGGGCACCCCCTTCTCCATTGAAGCCTATGCGTTTTGGGCACCACTTTGACCTCTGCACCTGACCGGCCCTGAGCTCTGGTTTGGTAACTTTGGGGTTGCTCTGAACCCCCAACGGTGGGCTACCTTGGACCCAACTTTGAATCCCGTAGGTGGTTTACTTACCTGCAAAACTAACCAACACTTACCTCCCCCAGGAACTGTTGAAAATTTCACTGTCTTGTTTTAAAATAGCTTATTGCCATTTGTGTGAAAACTGTATATGCTATTTTGCTAATTCAAAGTTCCTAAAGTTCCTAAGTGAAATACCTTTCATTTGAAGTATTACTTGTAAATCTTGAACCTGTGGTTCTTAAAATAAACTAAGAAAATATATTTTTCTATACAAAAACCTATTGGCCTGGAATTGTCTCTGAGTGTGTGTTCCTCATTTATTGCCTGTGTGTGTACAACAAATGCTTAAAACTACCCTCTGATAAGCCTACTGCTCGACCACACTACCACAAAATAGAGCATTAGAATTATCTCTTTTTGCCACTATCTTACCTCTAAGGGGAACCCTTGGACTCTGTGCATACTATTCCTTACTTTGAAATAGTGCATACAGAGCCAACTTCCTACATTGGTGGATCAGCGGTGGGGTACAAGACTTTGCATTTGCTGGACTACTCAGCCAATACCTGATCACACGACTAAATTCCAAAAATTGTCATTAGAAACTGATTTTTGAAATTTGAGCTATTTTTCTAAATTTTTAAAAGTCCTGCTAGGGCCTTGTGTTAGTCCCTGTTAGCATTTCTTTTAGAGTTTAAAAGTTTTGTAAAAGTTTGAATTAAGTTCTAGAGATAGTTTTAGATTCTTAAAAAGTATTCTAACTTTTAGAAACATAGGGGGTTATTACAACTTTGGAGGAGGTGTTAATCAGTCCCAAAAGTGACGGTAAAGTGACGGATATACCACCAGCCATATTACGAGTCCATTATATCTGATGGAACTCGTAATACGGCTGGTGGTATATCCGTCACTTTACTGTCACTTATGGGACGGATTAACACCTCCTCCAAAGTTGTAATAACCCCCATAATGTCTAATGCAGAAGAGAATGTGATGGAACTCGACATCACCCCTTACCTGAATCTTAGGATGAAAGAGTTAAGGTCTCTCTGCAAAACAAAAAAGATTAGAACTGGTTCAAACCCTACCAACATACAGCTCCAGGAGCTTTTGGCAGAGTTTGCCAAGAACAACCCCTCTGAGGATGACCTCACAGAGGGGGAAGCTAGTGATGTGGAGGAAGTCCCACCTCCAGTCCTAGTTAGGGAGGCCAGGGCTCCTCAAACCCTGACTCCAAATGTGATAGTCAGAGATGCTGCTTCTCTCACAGGAGGGTCCAGCACCTCTGAAATCACTGAGGATAGCCTCAGTGAAGATGACCTACTGTTAGTCAGGATGGTCAAAAGATTGGCTTTAGAGAGGCAGCTCCTAGCCATAGAAAGGGAAAGACAAGAGATGGGGTTTGGTCCCATCAATGGTGGCAGCAACATAAACAGGGTCAGAGATTCTCCTGACATGTTGAAAATCCCTAAAGGGATTGTAACTAAATATGAAGATGGTGATGACATCACCAAATGGTTCACAGCTTTTGAGAGGGCTTGTGCAACCAGAAAAGTAAACAGATCTCACTGGGGTGCTCTCCTTTGGGAAATGTTCACTGAAAAGTGTAGGGATAGACTCCTCACACTCTCTGGAAAAGATGCAGAATCCTATGACCTCATGAAGGCTACCCTGATTGAGGCTTTGGATTCTCCACTGAGGAGTATAGAATTAGGTTCAGGGGGGCTCAAAAATCCTCGAGCCAGTCCTGGGTTGATTTTGTTGACTACTCAGTGAAAACACCGGATGGTTGGATTCAAGGCAGTGGTGTAAATGATTATGATGGGCTGTACAATTTATTTGTGAAAGAACACCTGTTAAGTAATTGTTTCAATGATAAACTGCATCAGCATCTGGTAGACCTAGGACCAATTTCTCCCCAAGAATTGGGAAAGAAGGCGGACCATTGGGTCAAGACTAGGGTGACCAAGACTTCCACAGGGGGTGACCAAAAGAAAGGGGTCACAAAGACTCCCCACGGGAAGAGTGTTGAGATATCCAAAGGGAAAAATAGTAAAGAGTCTTCTACAGGGCCCCAAAAACCTGCTCAGGAGGGAGGGCCCAGAGCCTCTTCACAATCCAATTTTGGGTACAAGGGTAAAAACTTTGATCCCAAAAAGGCCTGGTGTCGTAGCTGTAATCAGCCAGGACACCAAACTGGAGACAAGTCCTGTCCCAAGAAAGGTTCCACTTCTAACTCTACTCCAGCTAACACTGGAATGGCCAGTCTCCAAGTGGGATCAACAGTGTGCCCAGAGGAAATCAGGGTTCACACTGAAGCTACATTAGTCTCTGAGGGTGGGGTGGATTTAGCCACACTGGCTGCCTGGCCCCCTAATATGCAAAAATACAGGCAGTAGCTCTTAATTAATGGGACAAGTGTAGAAGGCCTGAGGGATACAGGTGCCAGTGTCACCATGGTGACAGAGAAACTGGTTTCCCCTGGTCAATACCTGGCTGGACAAACTTATCCAGTCACCAACGCTGACAATCAGACTAAAGTACATCCCATGGCTATGGTAACTTTAGAGTGGGGAGGGGTCAATGGCCTAAAACAGGTGGTGGTCTCCTCAAATATCCCTGTAGACAGTTTGCTTGGAAATGACCTGGAGTCCTCAGCATGGGCTGAGGTAGAACTCAAAACCCATGCAGCCATGCTGGGTATCCCTGAACTGGTGTGTGTCAAGACAAGGGCACAGTGCAAGGCTCAGGGTGAAAAAGTGGTGTTGGAGCCTGTAAAAAGGGCCCAACACTCCAAGAGAAAAGAAAAGAAAACTGGGGAACCAGTTTCAACACAACAAGAAAAAGAGAATCTCTCTTCTCAGGAAGAAGTTCTGCCCTCTGAGGGAACTGAGCCCCTGGAGTTAGAGCCTTATCAGGTTGAGATCCTAGGCCAAGGGGGACCCTCAAGGGAACAGTTGTGTAAGGGGCAAGACACCTGTCCCTCTCTTGAAGGCCTTGGGCAGCAAGCTGCTGAAGAGTCCAATGGAAAAATAACAGGAACACATAGAGTCTATTGGGAAGATGGACTCCTTTACACTGAGGCAAGAGATCCCAAACCTGGTGCCACTAGGAGAGTGGTAGTGCCTCAGGAGTTTAGGGAGTTCATTCTGACCTTAGCTCATGATATTTCTCTTGCTGGGTATTTGGGACAGACTAAGACGTGGGAGAGATTAGTCAACCACTTCTATTGGCCCAACATGTCCCAGAAGGTCAAGGAGTTTTGTGTCTCCTGTGCCACCTGTCAAGCCAGTGGTAAGACAGGTGGACACCCAAAGGCCCCCCTCATTCCACTTTCAGTGGTGGGGGTCCCCTTTGAAAGAGTGGGTGTGGACATAGTGGGTCCACTTGAACCTCCCACAGCCTCAGGGAATCAATACATACTAGTAGTAGTGGATCATGCTACTAGATACCCTGAAGCAATTCCCCTTAGGTCGACTACTGCCCCTGCAGTAGCCAAAGCACTCATTGGTATTTTTACCAGAGTGGGTTTTCCTAAGGAGGTGGTGTCTGACAGAGGTACCAACTTTAAGTCAGCATACCTGAAGCACATGTGGACTGAGTGTGGGGTGACTTACAAATTCACCACACCATATCATCCACAAACCAATGGCCTTGTTGAAAGGTTTAACAAGACATTGAAAGGCATGATCATGGGGCTCCCTGAAAAACTCAAAAGGAGATGGGATGTCCTCTTGCCATGTCTGCTTTTCGCTTACAGAGAGGTGCCTCAGAAGGGAGTAGGGTTTTCTCCCTTGGAACTTCTGTTTGGCCATCCTGTAAGGGGACCACTAGCTCTTGGGAAAGAAGGCTGGGAGAGACCTCTTCATGAGCCTAAGCAAGATATAGGGGGTCATTCCGACCCTGGCGGTCCATGACCGCCAGGGCCGGGGACCGCGGAAGCACCGCCAACAGGCTGGCGGTGCTTCCTGGGCTATTCTGACCGCGGCGGTAAAGCCGCGGTCAGAAAAGGGGAACCGGCGGATTCCCGCCGGTTTTCCCCTGGCCCAGGGAATCCTCCATGGCGGCGCTGCTTGCAGCGCCGCCATGGGGATTCCGACCCCCTTCCCGCCACCCTGTTTCTGGCGGTTCTTCCCGCTAGGAACAGGATGGCGGGAACGGGTGTCGTGGGGCCCCCTAACAGGGCCCCACAAAGATTTTCACTGTCTGCTTAGCAGACAGTGAAAATCGCGACAGGGGCCACTGCACCCGTCGCACCCCTGCAACTCCGCCGGCTCCATTCGGACCCGGCTTCCTCGTTGCAGGGGCTTTCCCGCTGGGCCGGCGGGCGGCCTTTTGGCAGTCGCCCGCCGGCCCAGCGGGAAAGTTGGAATGCCCGCCGCGGTCTTTTGACCGCGGGGCGGTCATTCGGCGGTGACCGCATGGCGGGCGGCGACTGCCGCCCGCCGCGGTCAGAATGACCGCCATAGTGGACTATGTACTAGGCCTACGTTCAAGGACGGCAGAGTATATGGAAAAGGCAAGTAAAAACCTTGAAGCCAGCCAACAGCTCCAGAAGTTTTGGTATGACCAAAAGGCTGCTATGGTTGAATTTCAGCCAGGGCAGAAAGTCTGGGTTCTAGAGCCTGTGGCTCCCCGGGCACTTCAGGACAGATGGAGTGGCCCTTGCCCAGTGCTAGAAAAGAAGAGTCAGGTCACCAACCTGGTGGACCTAGGCACTAGCAGGGCCCCAAAAAGGGTGATCCATGTGAACCGCCTCAAGCTCTTCCATGACAGGGCAGATGTGAATCTGTTGATGGTAACAGATGAGGACCAGGAAGCTGAGGGTGAACCTCTCCATGATCTCCTCTCCACAGACCCTAAAGATGGCTCAGTTGATGGAGTGATCTATTCAGACACCCTCTCTGGCCAACAGCAATCTGACTGTAGGAAGGTCCTGCAACAGTTTGCTGAGCTCTTTTCCCTAACCCCTGGTCAGACACATCTGTGTACCCAGGATGTGGACAGAGGAGACAGCATGCCTGTCAAAAACAAAATATTCAGACAGTCTGACCAAGTTAAGGAAAGCATCAAGGTGGAAGTCCACAAGATGCTGGAATTGGGAGTCATTGAGCACTCTGACAGCCCCCGGGCTAGCCCAGTGGTCTTAGTCCCCAAACCTCACACCAAAGATGGAAAGAGAGAGATGAGGTTTTGTGTGGACTACAGAGGACTTAATTCAGTCACCAAGACAGATGCCCATCCCATTCCAAGGGCAGATGAACTGATAGACAAACTAGGTGCTGCCAAATTCCTAAGTACCTTTGACTTGACAGCAGGGTACTGGCAAATCAAAATGGCACCAGGAGCAAAAGAAAAGACAGCATTCTCCACACCTGATGGGCATTATCAGTTTACTGTTATGCCCTTTGGTTTAAAGAATGCCCCTGCTACCTTCCAAAGGTTGGTGAATCAAGTCCTTGCTGGCTTGGAGTCCTTTAGTGCAGCTTATCTTGACGATATTGCTGTCTTTAGCTCCAGCTGGCAGGATCACCTGGTCCACCTGAAGAAGGTTTTGAAGGCTCTGCAAGCAGCAGGCCTCTCTATCAAGGCATCCAAATGCCAGATAGGGCAGGGAACTGTGGTTTACTTGGGACACCTTGTAGGTGGAGGCCAGGTTCAGCCACTCCAGCCTAAGATCCAGACTATTCTGGACTGGGCAGCTCCAAAAACCCAGTCTCAAGTCAGGGCATTCCTTGGCTTGACTGGGTACTACAGGAGGTTTGTGAAGGGATATGGATCTATAGTGACACCCCTCACAGAACGTACCTCCAAGAAAATGCCCAAGTAAGTAAACTGGACTGTAGAATGCCAACAGGCCTTTGACACCCTGAAACAAGCAATGTGCACAGCACCAGTTCTCAAAGCTCCAGATTACTCCAGGCAGTTCATTGTGCAGACTGATGCCTCTGAACATGGCATAGGGGCAGTTTTGTCCCAAACAAATGATGATGGCCTTGACCAGCCTGTTGCTTTCATTAGCAGGAGGTTACTCCCCAGGGAGCAGCGTTGGAGTGCCATTGAGAGGGAGGCCTTTGCTGTGGTTTGGTCCCTGAAGAAGCTGAGACCATACCTCTTTGGTATTCACTTTGTAGTTCAGACTGACCACAGACCTCTCAGATGGCTAATGCAAATGAAAGGTGAAAATCCAAAACTGTTGAGGTGGTCCATCTCCCTACAGGGAATGGACTTTATAGTGGAACACAGACCTGGGACTGCCCATGCCAATGCAGATGGCCTTTCAAGGTTCTTCCACTTAAAAAATTAAGACTCTCTTGGGAAAGGTTAGTCTCGTCCTCTTTCGTTTGGGGGTGGGGGGCTTGTGTAAGGAAATGTCTCCTTGGCATGGTTACCCCCTGACTTTTTGTCTTTGCTGATGCCAAGTTATGATTTGAAAGTGTGCTGAGGCCTGCTAATCAGGCCCCAGCACCAGTGTTATTTCCCTAACCTGTACTTTTGTTTCCACAATTGGCACACCCTGGCATCCAGGTAAGTCCCTTGTAACTGGTACCCCTGGTACCAAGGGCCCTGACGCCAGGGAAGGTCTCTAAGGGCTGCAGCATATCTTATGCCACCCTGGGGACCCCTCACTCAGCACAGACACACTGCTTGACAGCTTGTGTGTGCTAGTGGGGATAAAAAGACTAAGTCGACATGGCACTCCCCTCAGGGTGCCATGCCAACCTCACACTGCCTACAGGTATAGATAAGTCACCCCTCTAGCAGGCCTTACAGCCCTAAGGCAGGGTGCACTATACCTAGGTGAGGGAATAAGTGCATGAGCACTATGCCCCTACAGTGTCTAAGCAAAACCTTAGACATTGTAAGTGCAGGGTAGCCATAAGAGTATATGGTCTGGGAGTCTGTCATGCATGAACTCCATAGCACCATAATGGCTACACTGAAAACTGTGAAGTTTGGTATCAAACTTCTCAGCACAATAAATGCACACTGATGCCAGTGTACATTTTATTGTAACATACACCCCAGAGGGCACCTTAGAGGTGCCCCCTGAAACCTTAACCTACTACCCAGGTAAGCTGACTAGTTTTAGCAGCCTGCCACACACCAGACATGTTGCTGGCCACATGGGGAGAGTTCCTTTGTCACTCTGTGGCTAGTAACAAAGCCTGTACTGGGTGGAGGTGCTTCTCACCTTCCCCTGCAGGAACTGTAACACCTGGCGGTGAGCCTCAAATGCTCACCCCCTTTGTTACAGCGCACCAGGGCACTCCAGCTAGTGGAGTTGCCCGCCCCCTCCGGCCACAGCCCCACTTTTGGCGGCAAGGCCGGAGGAGATAATGAGAAAAACAAGGAGGAGTCACTGACCAGTCAGGACAGCCCCTAAGGTGTCTTGAGCTGAGGTGACTCTGACTTTTAGAAATCCTCCATCTTGCAGATGGAGGACTCCCCCAATAGGGATAGGAATGTGCCCCCCTCCCATCAGGGAGGAGGCACAAAGAGGGTGCAGCCACCCTCAAGGACAGTAGCCATTGGCTACTGCCCTCCCAGACCTAAACACACCCCTAAATTCTGTATTTAGGGGCTCCCAGAACACAGCAAGATAGATTCCTGTAACCTAAGATGAAGAAGGACTGCTGAGCTGAAAAACCCTGCAGAGAAGACGGAGACACCAACTGCTTTGGCCCCAGCTCTACCGGCCTGTCTCCCCACTTCTAAAGACACTGCTCCAGCGACGTGTTCCACAGGGACCAGCGACCTCTGAAGCCTCAGAGGACTGCCCTGCATCTAGAAGGACCAAGAACTCCAGAGGACAGCGGCTCTGTTCCACAAAGACTTCAACTTTGCAACAAAGAAGCAACTTTGAACCAACACACGTTTCCCGCCGGAAGCGTGAGACTTTGCACTCTGCACCCGACGCCCCCGGCTCAGCTTGTGGAGAACAAACACCACAGGGAGGACTCCCCGGCGACTACGAGACCGTGAGTAGCCAGAGTTGACCCCCGCTGAGCCCCCACAGCAACGCCTGCAGAGGGAATCCAGAGGCTCCTCCTGACCGCGACTGCGTGCTTCAAAGACCCGACACCTGGTAAAGACTCTGCATCCGCAGCCCCTAGGACCTGAAGGATCCGACCGCCAGTGCAGGAGCGACCCCCAGGTGGCCCTCTCCCTTGCCCAGGTGGTGGCTACCCCGAGGAGCCCCCCTCTTGCCTGCATCGCTGAAGAGACCCTTTGGTCTCCCATTGAATTCTATTGCAAACCCGACGCTCGTTTGCACACTGCACCCGGCCGCCCGGTGCCACTGAGGGTGTACTTTTTGTGCTGACTTGTGTCCCCCCCGGTGCCCTACAAAACCCCCCTGGTCTGCCCTCCGAAGACGCAGGTACTTACCTGCTGGCAAACTGGAACCGGGGCACCCCCTTCTCCATTGAAGCCTATGCGTTTTGGGCACCACTTTGACCTCTGCACCTGACCGGCCCTGAGCTGCTGGTGTGGTAACTTTGGGGTTGCTCTGCCATTTGTGTGAAAACTGTATATGCTATTTTGCTAATTCAAAGTTCCTAAAGTTCCTAAGTGAAATACCTTTCATTTGAAGTATTACTTGTAAATCTTGAACCTGTGGTTCTTAAAATAAACTAAGAAAATATATTTTTCTATACAAAAACCTATTGGCCTGGAATTGTCTCTGAGTGTGTGTTCCTCATTTATTGCCTGTGTGTGTACAACAAATGCTTAACACTACCCTCTGATAAGCCTACTGCTCGATCACACTAACACAAAACAGAGAATTAGAATGATCTCTTTTTGCCACTATCTTACCTCTAAGGGGAACCCTTGGACTCTGTGCATACTATTCCTTACTTTGAAATAGTGCATACAGAGCCAACTTCCTACAGCGGGTTCTTGAAGACCCGGCACCAGAGGGAGTAAAGGTCTTGAGACCGTACGTTGTTGTAGTGTTTCAAAGTTGACTGAAGTAGTTGGTGTTGGGACAGCCGTAGGAATGTTTCGTTTTGCTGCGCCACAAACTAGAACTTCCTGAAAGGTGTTAACGTCGTCCACTGGTGAAGTAAGAGGTTGAGGCGAGTCAGATAGAGTGGGTGAATAGTTTCTGGTAGACGGAGAGGATTCTCCGTGGTAGCTTCAGAAAGAATGTGACCTTGATCTTTGTCGCAATCTGTGACAGGAGTGTCTTGATCTCGTTGTAGAACGGCCAGATGTATGATGGCTATGATGTGAATGGCGGCACGATCTTGAGCACGGTCTAGGAGCTGGAGTAGTGCTCAGTACTTGAGGTACCGGAAGTGGTGTAGGTGCCGGGAGCACCGGAGAAGCCGGCAATGGGGTAGGCAGACCTTGAGGTGGAGGCTGTGGTGGAAGAGTTGCAGCCGGAGGAAGAGAGGTGGGAGGAGGTGAAGGAGATGAAGGAAGGAGAACCAGCGACAGAGAAATGTCTCTGGAACGCTGTGACTCCGATGAGGAATAGATCCTTCTCCTTTTAGAAGTTTTCTGTGTCCTTGACGTCGAGAGACTCTTCGACGTTGACCTCTCTCTCAGTCGTCGATGTACCACCGACGACCTAGACCTCGATGTCGGACTGTGACGGGGACGTTTCCTTTGTCTCAACGTCAAGCCCACCAACGTTGACACACTCCTCGGCGTTGTGTGCCGAGTATCCGGAGTCCTGTCTTGGGGCCTCTTGACATCATGCAGTCTCTCAACGTTGTGCTACAACGCTTGTGCAACGTCTAACCAGACTTCAACGGCAAACATGTCGGCGCCGTACCTCCTCTCGACGGCGATCTCCTTAAAGTCGACAGGGACCGAAATCGTTTTCTCCCAGAAAAATGCCTCTCAGACCTTCCACGTCCACTGGAGGCTGAGGGAAGAGCTCTGGTGGAAGACTGACCTTCCCATTGCTCAGAGGTCCTACTGGCTTCTTGCTGGCGTCGCCTCTCAGCTTTCCCTTGAAGGTGAATCTTCTCCCTGTTGCCCAGGGTATGTCTGGAAAATGACCTGCAGATATTACATGAGGCAAGAAGGTGTGAAGAAGGCAAGCAGATGATAGACATAATGAGAGTCTGTTTTGGCCTTCTTTCTGCCACAACGTGGGCATTTGTCAAAAAGAGAAGGCATTTTCCAGGGAAAAATACTGCAAATCCTGTCAGAAAAAGGCACTATTCAAGAAAGAAAGTCTTAAGATGTTGAATGAAACAGTTGCTAGTGAGATTTTCATTCAATTTGTGTGGACAAAAACCTAAAAGGGTCAAGCTCAATGCTCCAGGGTCCTGTCAGCAGGAGCCGGAAAAAAGAAATGAGGTAACTGCCTCACTCTAGGCATGATGGGATACTGGAGGTCTGTTTGTTCTTAAAGACGTCTCTTTTTTTTTCTTCATTTCTAATGGCTGCCTATGGCTACACTGCCCTGCACTCCATCCTTATTCTGCATTACAAAAAGGTTTGTAAAGGATTTTTTCTGCAAAAAATGTTCAACTCTTTCATGCTTTTGAACACATGTGCCTTAGAATATGGCCCTTTTTGAAAGCAGACAAGATGAAGAATTTTGGACTCTGTAGCCCTTTTCCTTTAGGCTGCATGTTTATATTCTTAAGTGACTTTGCTGGCCTTCCTGAAGTAAGGCGAACATCAACACTTAAGAAGATATTTTGTAAAAGTGCTCCGGGGTCCCTGCAGGCGGGCTGAATTATTCAACGCATATGACTATACATGGAAATCCCCTACGAGAGAAAGTACATTCCCGCAGCATGCAACAATTTTGGAGACCGAAATGATGCAAACTATTCAGGCTCACATCCCACAACAGCTCTCGCTGTTGAGGAGCACATAGCTGCCATTCGAGAGCACCTGGAATGCAGGTCTAATCAAGGGGACTCCCTTCAGATAACAAGCCAAGTTCGCTGCTGAGGCTTTACACGCCTCATTCAAGGACAGCTGTTTACAAACCATCAAATGGCTGACAGAAGTCTCACATTCACTACCGCTCAGAAAGACCTCTTTCATGCCACTGAGACATTTGTACGAGAAGGGTAGCTCCCACACTTCATGGATGTAACTTTCTCCTAGCCTTCCATATCTGCCCACTGGAATGTGTTTTAAGCAGGATGTGAATTGAAGTGTTGAAATAGGCTGATTGATCACCCCATGTATTAACCACTCAGCAGATGGTATTTCAGCCACAGTAAAAGCCAACTTTTCTAATTTCTCAATATTTTTATGACTTAAGTTGCTTCTTTCTTAGCCATTAGTTGTTGTCGTGTTAAATTAAATCTGGAAAATATGTCCCTTGCGCTAACGTGTTGCCAGGGAACGCGACCTGTCTTTAGTGCTTGTAGTGTCCAACCAAACTGCATAATGGACATTAGTTGACTCTGTCTATGATGTAAAGACGACATGTCGCTTTGTATTATGTCTATTGCAGAAGAAACAATGTTGTTTAAGGTGTTTATCCAGTCAGACAGGGTATTATTCCCATTGTCTACAACAGCCAATGCCTTCTGGAAGTTTTCCTGATCCATTTGCCTTAACCGGGTGGCGGCTTCTTGTTGGGAAAGTTTCCATATTTCATTATAGACTGCATATAAGAAGCGCTTTCTGCGTTGTTTTCTGGGGCCTAACAGGAAATCCTGTAAATCAGTGTCGTTAGACAGGAGATTGAGGTGTTCTTTAACAGCATCTAGTAAGGAACCCTTCAACCATTGCTGGCATAGTTTCCCGACACTGTATGTTGTTACTATACCCGCATGTTCAGATGACACATAGCGAGGGTCTGGCCTACTTGTTCTAAAATCCCCAGTGGAGTTTACAAAACATTTATGACACCCATTGGTATCTACTGGCCACAATAACCACACACTAGGACGTGAGAGGGAATCATTAAATGTGCCATTCTGGACCCATTCATCGAGCTGATCTTCAGTTGCATTGATATACTTTTGCCATTTGTAAAGATTTGCAGGGGCAAGAATTCTGGGGACATTCAATTCCTTAATTTTTGCTAAGCCTAAACAGCTTGTCTGTTGTACAGTTTCATTCAAAAATATCATGTGAACAGGTATCAGGCATGCTCTAAATAAAGCTTCTTTTCCCCTTATTTCCAATTTTTTTTTCCCCACACACTTTTTTGTCAATCAACTTCAACTAATATTCATAGCCTTCTTTAGCCAACCGGGAAACAAAGGAATCTGAATAAATGAACTTTGTATCTGTCAATAATATATGTACATTTTCCATTAATGGCAATTTAAAGTAATATGACTCAGCATTTTTAACATTTTGCCCAGAAAAATATGCACATTTTTCTGAATATGTTTTAGAACTTCCTTGTGGAGGAGTTCGACAATGTTCCCAAATAGTCTTTGGGGTACTTGCTCTGTAAATCAAATGGTGTCCATAATAATTATAGCAGAACATGTCAACCATAATTTTCTCTGGATTGATAAACATCCTCACTTTCAAATACAGTAAAATACTGCAATTCAGTCATCATAGAATCAACTGTTTTTACATTCCAGTCATCAGAAACAACTCCGGGTATTATTACATCATTCATAGGAAGTTTAACCACATAAGTATTTGAATAACCTCCGTCAGGCCATATATATCAAATGTGACTTTATCCCAAACAATCCAGTCAGGAATTGGTATAGTGGAAATGATCACGAAGGACAAGTTTCTGCAGACCTTGTGGGAAGAAAAATAGGGTTTTAGGACCTCATCCACCAGTTCAGCTGTTGGTTGTTCTGGAAGGTAATGACCAGGTATTAAGAGAAAGAAAGTAATAACAAAGCCAGTCCAAAGGAGAAAGGCCAATACAGTCAAAGAAAGCCACAGATAGTTCCAAGGAGAAATAAAATAATTTGTTTTAAGCCAATTTATCAGCTTGCATGTTTTTGACAGTTGAGATACAGGAGAGGCAGAGGAGTCAGAAAAGGTGTCATTGATGTCGGCAAAGTATCCAGAAGCAGTTCGTGCAAAAACTGGAGCTGTATTTGAAGGAGGAGAACTGGTAGGGGTCTCCCACGGTGGTTCATAATAAATGATGCCATCCGTCTGTGTAGCAGTCGAGTCAAATCGATCAGCAATTTCTGTGATGCTTGTTGTAATCGATGTTAGTGGAACAAATGCAAGATAATTTTCCACCCTTCCCAAGCTCGGAGAGGTGTCAGCGTTGCTGTTTAGGTCTTGTAGAGGGACATCTTGATCAGTAGTGAGAGGGATTCGGGAACTACTGGTTGTTCCTCCTGTGCAGGATCAGCCACATGGCGTAACTTGACATTGTCAATGGAGACAAAGCGGTTTTCTTTGGAACCAGGCAGCGGTGGTAAAATGACAGTTCTGGTACCATGTATTCCCAGGACTGGAACCGGTGCACGATATGAACGACCGAACTCCTTTTTCACAGCAACTGTTTCTCATACTAGATCTCCAACCTTTGAAATCCAGCCGGTAGGTGTTATTGGTACATCCTTAATTCCTACGGAGGCAGCACTGGCAGAAGCGTTGTTGTCACGGAACTGTTGTAGTTCCTGCAAGACAGTCACACGTTCATTTATGTCAAAAGGTGTTTCTGCTGCCTCCACGCCTTGACCATCAAGATCTGGAACATACATTTGAGTTCCAAACAGGCACTCGTATGAAGTACGACCCCCAAGGGACCTTCTAGGCAGATTATTAAATGCTCTCTGGACTCCATATAGGTGATAAAGCCTACTATGACCCTACCTAATACTCTGGCTGTTAAGGATTGCTTTAAATCACGGTTTTGTCGCTCCACTACACTATTTCCCTTGGGATGAAATGGAGACGAGTAATGGGTTTGGACCACTAATGAAGCCATGGCGTTCCTGAATGCCCTTGAGGCAAAAGCAGGGCCCTGGTCCGAGTGGAAAGCCGCAACTGCATATGTGCCAATAAAGACTTGCAAAGCTTGAATAACAGTCCGAGCGTCAGCCGAGCGTTGTGGCCACACCCATAGAAATCTGGAGCAGGAGTCAACAGCGACTAAGAAGTGTTTGTATGCACAGTCCGGTGTTAGGGGACCACAATAGTCCAAGTACACACATTTTAATGGTTTGTTAGAAATTAGGAGGGGTGTCTACGGTGGGTGTTTGACGGTGGACCCCTTAATTTGTTGGCAGATGTCACAACAAAGGACATACTGCTTGGTCGGTTTGTATAGACCTGGCCACCAATAACGTGCTTGCAACAATGATATTGTAGCCACCACACCAACATGGGCAGAGGCAACCCCCTCATGCGCTGCTTTAATCAACTCTGGTCTTAGGTCTTTATTGGGAATCACTCGAACTCCCATGCCTGGTATTTTTACTTCTGTGTCTAGGAAGCCTCCCATCCAGTAGGAATATTTAGCAGGGAATGCTTCTGGCGTGCCTTCAGCCGTGGCTTTCACAGCAGCCCATATGTCATCATCTGTTTTAGTTCTAGAACGAGTTACTGCAGCAACAGAAGCCGTAGCTACTGCTGATTTGGCTGCTTCATCAGCCAGTGTATTTCCAGCAATGTGTATTCCGCGCTGGTGTCCAAGTGTATGTACAACATGGACATTTGGTAGAGTCTCCTTCAGATCCGCTAATTTCCCCCACAGTAGTCTGTGTTTGATGGTGTTACCTTTAGAATCTCTGAACCCATTCGGATACCAATAATGCAGATATTCATTAAAGGACTGGACACAATAATACGAATCACAGACAATCAGCGTCAGCTGGTCAGGATCCGCGTGTTCCAGTGCCATCACCAGAGCCTTCAGTTCTGCTAGTTGTGCTGTGCAATCCTCTAGGGTTTGCGTAAAGGTATGTTGTGGATAGAAATTGCTACCTTCCATGTAGCCGCTCACGACTGCGCAAGCAGTGGAGTATTGGTGTTTTGTACCTATAGCAGGTTGTGCTGAGCAATCGGTGTACATGACTCTTTGATATTGACTAATAGGCAATGTATTTGCCGGAACTGGGTATTCTAGTTCGTATTGGAAAAATTCTCAAGTTTGTAACTTTGGATCAAAAATATAGTCTACATCAGTGGCTGTCAGAGATGTTGCCCATTGGATCCAAAGTGGATGTAATGCTTTAGCGTTTGGAACGCTGGCTTTGGTAACAGCCTCAAGGGCTGGGATTGGAGATACGACAATAATGCATTTCCCCTGGGCTAGTGGTCTTTCTTTAATGACAGCCATCTGAACAGTAGTGAGCATTTTCTCAGTGGGAGCAAAGCATTGTTCTGCTGCTGAATACAAATGTGATTTGTATGCAATCGGGACGGTCTCACCCTCATTGAATGTCACATAGGTGAAACCAATGGCACCAGCAATTACTCTGATGACCAGATGTTTTTTATTGTCTCTTGTGTGTAGGTGTTGTGCTGCAAGCATGTCTGTTTGCAAAGCTCTGAGAATGTGTGTGTGTTCAACTGTTCAGAATTTACTGGAGAAGTCAGGACGTATTAAGTCATATAAGGGTTTAATGTGTGATGCATAATCTGGAATATAAATTCTGACAAAATTTAGGAAACCCAATAGGGACTGGAGTTTTTTTAATGGTATTTGGAGGTTGTAACTGTGTGCATTTTTCTAAGAATTGTGGCGCTAGGCTCTTTCCTTCACTTGATAATTCATAACCCAGAAACAGGAGGCTAAGGAGGCTATTTTTGTTTTCTTGAAATTGAATTTATAGCCGAATTTGGCAAATCCTACAACAATGCGGGCTACCCGTCTTAGATGTCGTAATAGTTCATCATCTGTAAGATAGATATCATCTACATAGGACAATGTTTCAGGGTCAATGTCATGCAATGTAGAAGTTACACGAGGCGCAAACAGTCCTGGACTGTTCTTGTACCCTTGTGGTAAACAACAGAATTTTTCTGAGAGCCTAGTGCGCTGAAACTTGTTAGATCTCTACTCTCGGGGGCTATGTTTTGGCAGAAGAAACCACTGGAAATGCCCAGTGTTGTTTTGTATTTTTTGCTCACTATGTTTTTCATAAGTGCTGTGCTATGAGAGTTATGTATAGCATATGTGCGTGTATGACTGTTTAAGTGTCTGTAGTCTAAGACTATTCTGAACGAATGATCCGGTTTAGCTACTGGGAATAAAGGATTATATATTGGTGGTTCAGATACGCCCTCGTACTCTAGTTGTGTGAGGATTTCCCTCACAGGTGCTTTAGCATCATGTTTTATTGGGTATTGGGGTTGCGGTTGATTCTTAATTGGAATTACATAATAGGGTGAATCCTTATCCCACCCTACGTGGTTGCGGTATAACTCGGGTGCCTGTGCCAATGCCCAATCAATGGCATAGGATTCTGAGAGCTCCTCTGGAACAAGAGGCGAGAAAGAAGGTTTGATAACCTCTTCCCCGCATGGGCAGTACAGACAAATTCAGGTGGCCAATCCCTTTCGGCCAGTAGAATATCATATATATTTACAACGCAATTCCAAAAGATTGTGTCGATTGTGCGTTCAATGTCTCCTTCTAACTGTAACGTTAATTTATATACCCTGTCAAGGGTGGAGACACGCATGTCCGCAGTTTCAGCTTGTAAGAAGTCATCAGTTTCTTTCACCTCGAGATGCTCTTGAAGATTCCGGCGAACTATTGTGACTGCTGCTGCCCTGTCTAGCAGAGCTAGTGCCCAATTCTTGTTCTTCAATAGAGCCCTCTTCTTGAGTGACATGACGAATCACAACTGCTGCCACTTTTTTCTTTTTAAATTGAGGTTATTGTTGGGTAAGTTTCTCTTCTTTTTTTAACAGAAACTTCTGTAGAGCATTGTGATTCCTGTCTCGGTTTCACGTACTCAGTTCTTCACTCTGAGCGCCCACCTCCCTACTTAGCTGAGGAGGAAGTATCCTCAATACCACGGACATCTCCGTACATAGTACTGAGGTGCCTTTGCACGTAGTGAGACAGAGATACTCAGGAGGATCCAAAAATTAGAGCCTAACCAAACGTTGGTGGCTCCATGTCACGCTGGTTCTCATTATCCTAATGAGACTACTGGATTTGGGTGGCAGAATCGCCTGGACTTCGGGGGACGGAGTCTGAACCTGCTCCAGGTGACGCCTGTCAGTCTAATCCGGGTTTGTTCCGGCTAACTGGCAGTGCCTCCTCTCCACCCAAGAGCAGGGATGACTGGGCAACCAGCCACATGACATAAATGACTCCTCAGGGCAATCGTGGTCACTCAGATCTCTTCAGTTTCTCTCAGTTACATTAGTCCCACATATGCAAGGACAATTAGAGGCAGAGTAAAGTTCAATAAGGTTTTATTGAAGTAACTGCATCTTAAATAATAAAGCATGTACTGCAATAATTAGGACACTGAAGCACAAAAGGATTAAAAAAGTGACAAGGAGAGTAAAACACAGAAATAACGTTACCATATTGTCACTAGGGTTTGTATAGATAGTTTCTACCTAGGCTATGTTAGAGCATGTTAAGCTCTAATTCTTCCCTTCAGGTTCCCCCTGGGAAGACATCATCCCTCATACCTGCGCAAGAGGCCTGTAGTCTACATAAGCAGCTGCAGCAAAGCACTCAGCAATCAGCATACAGTCGTGGTCATCTGGCCGGAATTTCCCTCCAACGTACATGGGTCAAAGTAGTGTTTTTATAATAAAACAGCTGATGTCCCAAGACAATATCCCCATGTAAGAATGTATGTTTCTGTGAACAGTGGAGACAAAGCGTACCAATTTTGCCAGCAACCCATCTCACTGCAGCCTTAAGAAAGTAGAGTGAAAGAAATGTCAGTGTTGACTTAGGCGAGAAGCAACTAGATAGAGAAAATAAAACAAGACCGCAAATGTGGCTGTTATTAAAATAATATAACAAAGCTAGAATAAAAACATATCTAGGTTAAAGTGCACAACGGCAGGCCTGTGGAACGTGTATGAAGCTATAGCTAAAATGGCTACACAACAATGCCACTGTACTCTACACCACTTTACTCTCCGCCACTACATTCTATGCCACTCTACACAACCGCACTCTCCCCTGCACCACTGCACACTACACCACTTCAATCTACTCTGAAACAATCTAGTCTATGCCACTCTACTCCACTCAATGTCATTGCATTCTGCACCACTATTCAATCACTGCACCCTATGCTAATGCACTCTACACAACTGCACTCTGTCACTGCACTGTATGTCACTGCTCTCTACTCTGCATCACTGTACTCTATGCCACTGCTCTCTCTGCCACTCTGCACAACTGCACTCTACTTTGCAACACTGCACTCTCCGCCACTGAACTCTATGCTTCTCTACTCTGCACTACTCCATTCTATGCTAGCCCACTCTATACCACTGCACTCTACGGCACTATATTCTACTCTGCACCATTGTACACTACTGTACTCTGCACTACTTTATGCCACTGCACTCTATGCCACTCTACACTCTATGCCACTGCACTCTATGTCACACAACTCTACTCTGCGCCATTGCCCTCTGCATCACTTAACTCTGCACCATCCTACGCCACTGCAATCTACGCCACTGCACTCTGTGCCCCACTACTCTGCACTCTGCCCCACTGCTCTCTGCGCTACTTGCCTCCTCGCCTGTACTGTGCATCACTCTAATCTACATCACTGCATTCTACAACGTTGTTTAATTCAATGCCAGTGCACTCTATGGCTCTATACGCCACAACACTCTACACCAATGCACTCTACATCGGTCCACTCTACTCTATGCCACTCCAGTATATGCAACTCTTCACGACTCCACACTATGCCACTCAAATATACAACACTCGCTGCCTTTTCACTCTATGACACTCTATTCCACTCTTCAACATTCCACTCTACGACACTCCACCCCTCTCTCCTCTAAATCACTAACTTTTAGCCATGGTGAACAGCAGCCACGCGGGTGTACAACATGACTAAAACACATTGGCAAAGCCAATAGCTCTTGCATAGGCAAGACCTATTGGCATTGCCAATTCGTATGTTACACTCTTTTAGATATGGCATGGCATAAAGCTGGGTGTTAAAATTAGTTCTGGCCGTTTAGTACTCCACTAAGACTGATGTTAGACAACCTGAATACGTGTAACTCTCTTTCAAAGAAAATGAGCTGGCAAAGCATATTTACTCAATTGGAAAGTGTTTTCCACCTCTCTGCTGAATATTTCAAAGGGCGACCTTAGAAGTAACCCTCTCAGCTATGCCTTAGGACCCTGCCACCCATTAGCCACTCATTACCTGACAAGTCGAGGATTCCAGTTTAAAACCAGACCATATCAACTTAAATATTCAGCAGTATAAGCCTTTCCGGTAGGAAGCAGCCAGCCATACAATACCAAAGGCATTGTTTTAGCCTAGATGATTCTGGCTACTGAAAGAAACAAGCTGACTCAGTGGCTCTAACCTGCCATTTTCTTGTCTCGCAGAAAGCCAAGGTTCAGCGCTCAGCAAGGATTCCCCAATTGCTGACTCGACTCTGTGCGTCAGCTATTTCCAGGGAGAGGGTGGCATCTAAAAATAAACCCATGTACAACTGACAGACCAGAATATCATATATCATGTACTGACTAGAATTTATTCTTTTTTCAGTTCATGGTGAGAGGCTAACTAGTCTCCTTAAGAACCAAAAATAGCCATAGGAAAGGAAAGTGTGCAAACCAGCTCCCACATTGTTTCATCCAGTCAGGATAATAGGTTGAAGCAGTCTCTCTCTCTCTAGTAAGTTAGAGGTAGATTCTGTTCCCAAGGAATTTGTTTGTATAAAAATGTGTCTATACAGTGTTAATTTGTCAAATGCATTGGCTAAAACAAAAGAATAAACAGGGAGTTCTGAAGGGGTATAAAATGAACATAGTTCATGGTCGACTACAGTGCCCAGGAGGAACACTTCTTCAAAGCAAAATAATCACAAAATGCAACGGAAATAAAACACTGTGTGCCACACACAAAACACTGGGTGCAAGCGGGCGTGGAAGATGCAGTGTCTACCGGATAGAGTGTGCTCTACTGAGCCAATGCTCAAAAAGAAACCTATGCCGGGCGGAGCAACATCGGTTTTAAATTCTGTGCCAGTACAATGCACACAACTGTTTGTATGCCTCCTAATAATCCATAAAAATGTTGTGCTACTAATAATAATACGATAAATATTGAAGTCTACCAGTGATGAATCTTAAATACTGAGTACTGTTCAGAAAAGTAGTTGATCACTGCGATCATTGGCACTGGAAAAGGCAAAGCCTGCTCACTGCAATAAGACTGCGCTCACTGTGGCAATGTGCTACTCAGTCTGTGACTCCTAGTCTTTAGACAGCTGGGACAGATGCAGTTGACTTATGCAGACTCAGGCCTTTCATATCAATGCTATTCATCGTGTTACAAGTTCTACCACGATGGCTGTGACTTTACCAATCTAAGATAAAACACATTTTTGCTGTCCTAGCATTGACACCCATCCTCCTTACCCTCATTGAAATTCCTTGCTTTTTTTTTTACTTTCATAGTCCTCTGATGTAGTTGGGTGGCAAAATATAAGCACTTTATAAAACCTCTTAAATAAATTATAAATAAATGAATCAATACCGTACTATGGATATGCCAGAATCCATATTTCTCTAGTTTGTAAATCACCAGTAAAATGCAAGGGTGTATGTACATGCATGTTTATCCAGGACCCTTGTTGATCCAGCATGGAACATAATCTACATGTAATGGGTGCTGCTGTAAGAGAAGTATGTGGGCTTCTTGGCTCGATCTGAGGACTGGCGGTGGCCTATAGCTAGAAGGCTATAGGCACTTTGAGCATTGAATCATGGCAGCCCACCCAAGCCACTGAATTAGAGGAGCCCCACTCTTAAAACACCTAGGTTGCAGCCCACTCGAATGACCCTATAGTGCACAAAGGACATAGGTCCTCATTACAACCCTGGCAGTAAATCCCGCTTACCGCCGTGCAGAAGACCGCCAACATACCGCTGCGGCCGCGGAATTCCACTACAGGTATTATGACCCACAGCTCGGAATCCGCCACAATACAGACACCCACACAAGTCCACCACACCAAAGGTCAGTGATAAACTGGCGATTACACAACCGACACCGTCACGCCAACAAGAATACACCCACACTATCACGACCCACGAATCAATGCAGCAGACTTTCAACCTCAGTAAACCATTGGCGGTACACACTACACACACATTTACAAAACACAACCACATTGGACAATTCAAAATACACACACCTGATACACATACACACACCACACACCCACACCACTATAAAACACACACCCACATTACCCACAAAGCCTTACTACCAGAAATGTAAAGTAGGCCAGAGAGATACACCACCTTAAACACTAGCAGCATCCACAGACACCGACACAACTCCATCACTTACACTACATCCACGCACCCCAAACAACACACACCAATACATCCCCTCACACATCACAACGGACACCACCTCACACATCACCCACACCACATCATGGCACCTCAACGACACCCCAGGTTCTCTAAGGAGGAGCTCAGGGTCATGGTGGAGGAAATTGTCCGGGTAGAGCCACAGCTATTCGGATCACAGGTGCAGAGGACATCCATTGCAAGGAAGATGGAGCTATGGAGGAGAAATGTCGACAGGGTCAACGCAGTGAGACAGCATCCAAGAACATGGGATGACATCAGGAAGAGGTGGAACGATCTACGGGGGAAGGTGCGGAGAAGCTGGTGTCTCCTGAAGAAAAGGCCCTCATTAGTGAGCTATATCATAAGAGGGCCTTTTGACGAGAGGATAATTTAGGACAGCTAAAAAGCTTCATTCAGGGAAGCTGGTTTTCACAAGAGCTTGTACAAAGACCAGAGCTAATCCCCTAAGAAGTAAGTCCACGAACCTGAATGTGGTGAAAGTTTTTAATGCAATCTCTACCTTTTTCTCGAAAAGAGGAGCAGGGGCAAACACAGGGGTCTCTAGGGTGAGTTGTCAGGAATTAACAGTAAAACCTTTGTTTGATATTTAGTCAGAAAACTCATCCATTTTATTTAGTGGAGCCAATAATATAAAGGAGCAAATGACCCAGTTAATTCCTTCAACTAAGGAAAGGGTTCCTTTTGTTGAAGACGTAACTTTCCCGGACATTGAAATAGCCACATTTCCCAATTTGCTCCGCTCAGCTTCTTTAACTTCTGATTCACTGCAGGATGCTGTGGGAAATAAGAAGGGTGCCCCTTTGCGTTCCCCACCTAGGATGCAGTTTTTTTGTAGTTCACTTAGGCCCTCATTTTAACATTGGTGGTAAAAGCCGCCTACCGCCACGGCGACAGCCGCCAAAAGACCATCGCCACTGCAACCATTGGTCTGCCAAATTATGACCACGGTTGGATTTCCACCACAAGAAGGGCGGAAATCCGGGTGTGGCCATACTGGCGGATGGTTGTAAGGTGGCGCTGCTACCACCAGCAGCGCCACGCCAGTAGACCGCCGCCAGCCGTATCATGACACATGATACGGCCTGGTGGTGTTCTGCTGGCAGGCGCTGCTGGCGGTAGCAGTGCCCCGTCCCGTTCCCTGCCGGAAGACCCCCTGGATGCAGGTAAGTTGGGCTTCCAACAGGGAAGGGGGGTGTGGTGTGTTTGTGTGTGTGTGGGGTTGTATGCATGTATGTGTGAGTGTGTGCGTGAACGCGACTGTGTGTGTAGTGTTGTGTGCGTGGGTGTATTCATGTGTGAGAATGCGTGTAGAAATGGAAATGTGAATGCATGTCTGCATGTCAGTGTGAATGTGTGTACGGATGTGTGCGAGAATGAATGGATGCATGCATGAATGAATGCGTGTATGCTAGTGTGAGTGAGTGTGTGTATGCGTGGTGTGTGTCTGCGAGTGTGGGAGGGGGACCGGAAGTGGGGGAGCCTGGATGGAAAGGGGTGGGGGACGTCTGGGGACTGTTTTGGGGGGTGGGTGAGCCTCCTACCAGTGACAGGGAAGGAGCTCCCTGTCACTGGTATGGCCCACCGCCATGGTTTTTGTGGCATTGCGAATGCCACAAAAACCATGGCAGTGGGCAGGCTCAAAATGCCGCAAGCAGTACAATAGCGGCCGCCGGGCTGGAGATTGTTATCTCCGGCACAGTGGCTGCAACTGCCATGGCGGTAGGAACAGTAAATTGGCGGGTTGGCTGCAGTCAACCCGCCAATGTCATAATGTTGCGGTATGTACCGCCAGCCTGTTGGTGCTACTACTGCCACATTATCACCTACCGCTGGGGTCATAATGATCCCCTTACTGTAAGATATTCAGTTAATTTGGGGATGTCTGACACGCCGGAACTTTGCCTCTCCCCAAATATCTTCAGAAACCCCTCGGAGAAAAGGGACCGGATGTCTGACACGCGTAAGTGCTTACAGCAAATTTTGTCCTCAATTTCGGCTTTGATGAAGAAGAAAACAAGTTACTTACCTGTAACTACAGTTATCCAGTATTGGTATCTTTCATAAATTCACATGCTTGAATCATCCCCGTCGTCGAAGTGGGAGTCCCACGGTACATAAAATAGCAATAAATAATAAATAATTTTTTTTTGCCATAGGCTATAATGGAGTCAGAGCTTGCTCATATAGCCTATCCATGTCCTTTTGTGAAAGGACCCAAACCTGCCTGCTGTCCAATCAGGCACCAGCACCCTCTAGAACCTTCTCCAGAGAAGCTCCCTTCCTCAGATTTTCCAGCACGAGAGTGAAAAATTAAAAACCTGAGAGGAATGCGAGCATCAAAGGGGAGGAGGGTGGGTCGCATGTGAATTTATGAAAGATACCAATACTGGATAACTGTAGTTACAGGTAAGTAACTTGTTTTCTTATCCAGTATTGGATCTTTCATAAATTCACATGCTTGAATCTGAATAGACAGCAGTATGGTTGATAAACATTGTATCCAGCGTGGGTGGAGGGTGCGAGCATGAAGACCCTCTATCTAAATTATAGTTAATAATAATCATAATAATAATAATAATAACATTTATAGAAAACTCATACATTTCTGAGCGTGAGTTACGAAGGAATACAGATACTCTAAGTACGTGCATATATATATATATATATATATATATATATATATATATAAATATAGATAAAATTCATCTATCTGCATACACATTAATAAGTACATACATACGTACACTTTAGATATTTCACCAGGAAACACAATAGAAACATGGTTATCTGCATCTTAAACCATATGACTATAACTAAGGAAAGGTCTCACCTTAATGAAAGAGATGGCGTAGCACAGCTTGTCCTACTAAAGAGTCTGTTCTTTGTGATGACTCCAAACAATAGTGCTGCGTAAAGGAGTGTGTGGTTTTCCATGTCGCAGCCTGGCAAATTGTTTCAAGGGCAATACCTTTAAAACAAAGCAGCCGATGTGGAGACTGCTCTTGTAGAGTGGGCTCTCGGGCGCCTAGTCAAGGGTTTTCCTGTCTTGGTGTGACAAAATTGGATTGTGGAAGAAATCCATCGGGCTATAGTGGCCTTGGTTACTCCTGTTCCCTGACGTCCCAGAGAATAAGATACTAGGAGTTGGTCTGATTTCCTGATGTTCTTGGTACTTTGCAGGTAAAATTTTAGGCATCGTTTAATGTCCAAAGAATGGAGAGTTCTCTCTGCTATCGTAGTAGGGTTTGGAAAAAAGGTTTGTAGAATAACTGGTTCATTGAGGTGGAATGAAGATGGAACTTTGGGAATATATCTGGGTTTGGTTCGGAGCATAACGAAATCCTCAGAAAAAAATAAAAAGGGTTCTCTAGTAGTGAACGCTTGTATATCACTGACTCTTCTGGTAGAGGTGAGAGCGAGCAAGGTTGACACTTTCCAGGTGATGTACTTGAGTTCAGCTCTATGGATGGGTTCAAAAGGGACTTTCATGAGCTGGGAGAGAAATATATTAAGGTGCCACTCTGGCGGAGGTAAGCGAACTGGAGGAAAGGTGCGGAACAGTCCTTTCATAAACTGTTTGATGACTCTGGTTGAACCAATAGACGGCATGTTAGCCGATCGTCTGTAAGAGGCTATAGCTGCTAGGTGAATCTTGACTGATGCATAGGAAAGACCAGCCTTGGAAAGGGAGAGCAGGTAAGGAAGAATTTGCTCAGGATTGATTTGAAATGGGTGAAAATTGTTCTGAGAACACCAAACACAGAACCTCTTCCATTTTAATTTGTATGTCTTATTCGTGCTCTCCGCTCGCGCTTTAGATAATATGAGCCTACATTCTTGGCCGATGTTCATATCTTGGAACTCTCTGAACTCAGGAGCCAAGCATGCAAGTGCAGTGAAGTTGGGTCAGGATGTAAGATGAGACCCTGATTCTTCGATAGAAGATTGTGGTTGCAAGGGAGACGGACTGGATTGGCTATTGACCGGAGGAGGAGCTCCGTGTACCAGTACTGCCTCGGCCACTTGGGGGCTATGAGAATGATCTTGCAGCCTTCGGTCTTCATTTTCCTGAGGAGTCTGGGAATCAGTGGAATGGGGGGAAAAGCGTATGCAAAGATCCCGGACCATCCTATCAAAAGAGCATTTCCCCACGACCCCGGGAGTAGGTATCGACTGGCGTAAAACTGGCATTTGGCGTTCAGGTTGGTGGCGAACAGGTCTAGGAGCGGCCGACCCCATCGTTGAAAAATGCTCTTGAGTATGGTCTGGTTGAGTTCCCACTCGTGACAGTTGTCGTCTGTCCTGCTGAGAGAGTCCGCTAGAGCATTGTTGACCCCCGCCAGGTGCTCTGCCCTGAGGCGGACGTTGTTCCGTGTGAGCCAGTTCCAGAGAGACTGAGCTTCCCTTGAGAGGGAGAGGGATCTTGTTCCTCCCTGCTTGTTGATGTAGAACATGCTTGTTGTGTTGTCTGTTCTGACTAACACGGATGATCCTGCAATGCGTGGCAGAAAAGCTTTCAGCGTAAGATGAATCGCCTTCAGTTCTAACAGATTTATGTGCATCTCTTTTTGGAGCTTGGACCATCTGCCTTGAATGCGCATGTCCTGTAAGTGGCCTCCCCATCTTTCCAGGGAGGCGTCTGTGGTGATAACGAAATCTGCTATTGGTGCCAGAAAGGTTAGACCGTGGGAGAGGTGTTTGATGTGGGACCACCATTCTAACGTCTGCCGAATCCTTGGTGTGATGGTTATTAAATCGTCGAAGGATCCTTGTGACTGGGTCCATTGGAGTTGTAGTTCTTCTTGTAGAGGTCTCATCTTGAGTCTTGCCAGCAGTACTAAGACTATGGCTGAGGAAATCATGCCCAGAAGCGATTTGAATAGTCGTACTGAAACGAACTTTCTTGCGGAGATTGCGACAGCCAATTGGGTCAGCTTCTGCTGCCTTGCTAGGGTAAGATATGCCTTGTTTTGGATAGTGTCCAATTCTGCTCCCAGGAAAACTCTCCTGCGTGCGGGGAACACGACTGACTTTTGTAGGTTCACTGTTAGACCCAAACTGTTGAATAGCCTTTGGCAGGCATCTGTGGCTTTTGAGGCTAGTAGAGATGACGGAGCTTTTATGAGCCAGTCGTCCAGGTAAGGGAACACTTGGAAACCCTTGCTTCTGAGGGAGGCTGCAACTGGGGCAAGGCATTTCGTGAAGATTCTCGGAGCTGATCTGAGGCCAAATGCAGGACTCTGAATTGATAATGGGCACCGGCTACTGTAAAACGGAGATATTTGCGATGTTTTTGGTGTATTGGAACGTGGAAGTAGGCGTCCTGGAGATCTAAGGTTGTCATAAATTCTCCAGGATTCAAGAGGTGCAAGATATCTGACAATGTGATCATCCTGAAGGATTGTTTCCGAAGGAACTTGTTGAGCTTCCTGAGGTCTAATATAGGACGCCACTCTCCCGACTTCTTCCTTATGAGGAAAAAACGGGAGTAGAATCCGAGACCTCGTTGCTGCAGAGGAACTGCCTCTATAGACCCTTTGGCCAGAAGGGTGAGGACTTCCGCTTGAAGCAGACGAAGGTGGAGAGAGCTGCCTGATGTTGGTGGGTGAAGCGGTGCCATTTTCTGTGAACTCCAGGGTATGACCTCTTGTCACTATATCTAGCACCCACTTGTCCAATGTTATCTTCTTCCACTCTTGGATGAAGTTGGAAATGTTTGCTCCTATTTGTTGATGTTGCGGGCATTGAGGGAGCATAGCCGGTGCCTGTGGAAGATCATTGCTTTCTGGGTTGATCTCTGGATTGTGACCCCTGTCTTCGTTTCCCTCCCTGTCTGGTATAGGAGGCAGTCGATGATTGCCTGTACTGCTGATGGTATGAAGGCCTGTACTGCGATTGCTGGTACTGTCTATGAAAGGAACCTCGAAATGAGGTGAAACCTCTCCCTCTAGCCCCTCGAAAGGGCTGCTTCCTGTACTGCAGGGTACCCAGGGACTTGGCCGTGTCTGTGTCCGTCTTAATGGTTTGAAGTGCGTCATCCACATGTTTGCCAAACAAAGATTCCCCATCGTAAGGCATGTCTAGAATTCGGGACTGCACTTCTGGTGTGAAGGATGTGGCCTTGAGCCAACCTTGTCGTCGTAAGACAGCGGCGCCCGCTAGTTGGCGGAAACCAGTAGAGGCTATGTCCAGAGAGCAGTCAATTATCTTTTCCGACGCACGCTCACCTTCCTGTAGGATCTTTTGTGCCTCTTCTTGCTTATTTTCTGGGATGAGGTCCAGGAAAGGTTGCATGTCGGACCACATCTGACGATCACAAACAGTTAGGAGCGCACCTGCCTGACATCCCAGCAATTAATCTGCCCCATTGCATCATGGTAGATGTAGTATCTTCAAAAAACGAACTCCATTAATTTTTAAATATTTCACCTTTAAGTAGGTACAGCCTTTACTGTGCATCTCTGGACACATGTGTTTCTGGGTTAGTCCCTTCTTCAGCAGAGAACATATTTGTGGGGTGCTGGGAATGCTGCCATAAATCACCCGGTTTCAGTACCTCTTCCCTGGCCTGCTGGTGCCTGCTCCAGAGCTCGTCAGCCCAATAGCTCAAGGGAGCCTTTAAAGTCACAAACAGTTAGGAGCGCACCTGCCTGACATCCCAGCAATTAATCTGCCCCATTGCATCATGGTAGATGTAGTATCTTCAAAAAACGAACTCCATTAATTTTTAAATATTTCACCTTTAAGTAGGTACAGCCTTTACTGTGCATCTCTGGACACATGTGTTTCTGGGTTAGGCCCTTCTTCAGCAGAGAACATATTTGTGGGGTGCTGGGAATGCTGCCATAAATCACCCGGTTTCAGTACCTCTTCCCTGGCCTGCTGGTGCCTGCTCCAGAGCTCGTCAGCCCAATAGCTCAAGGGAGCCTTTAAAGTCACAAACAGTTAGGAGCGCACCTGCCTGACATCCCAGCAATTAATCTGCCCCATTGCATCATGGTAGATGTAGTATCTTCAAAAAACGAACTCCATTAATTTTTAAATATTTCACCTTTAAGTAGGTACAGCCTTTACTGTGCATCTCTGGACACATGTGTTTCTGGGTTAGTCCCTTCTTCAGCAGAGAACATATTTGTGGGGTGCTGGGAATGCTGCCATAAATCACCCGGTTTCAGTACCTCTTCCCTGGCCTGCTGGTGCCTGCTCCAGAGCTCGTCAGCCCAATAGCTCAAGGGAGCCTTTAAAGTCACAAACAGTTAGGAGCGCACCTGCCTGACATCCCAGCAATTAATCTGCCCCATTGCATCATGGTAGATGTAGTATCTTCAAAAAACGAACTCCATTAATTTTTAAATATTTCACCTTTAAGTAGGTACAGCCTTTACTGTGCATCTCTGGACACATGTGTTTCTGGGTTAGTCCCTTCTTCAGCAGAGAACATATTTGTGGGGTGCTGGGAATGCTGCCATAAATCACCCGGTTTCAGTACCTCTTCCCTGGCCTGCTGGTGCCTGCTCCAGAGCTCGTCAGCCCAATAGCTCAAGGGAGCCTTTAAAGTCACAAACAGTTAGGAGCGCACCTGCCTGACATCCCAGCAATTAATCTGCCCCATTGCATCATGGTAGATGTAGTATCTTCAAAAAACGAACTCCATTAATTTTTAAATATTTCACCTTTAAGTAGGTACAGCCTTTACTGTGCATCTCTGGACACATGTGTTTCTGGGTTAGTCCCTTCTTCAGCAGAGAACATATTTGTGGGGTGCTGGGAATGCTGCCATAAATCACCCGGTTTCAGTACCTCTTCCCTGGCCTGCTGGTGCCTGCTCCAGAGCTCGTCAGCCCAATAGCTCAAGGGAGCCTTTAAAGTCACAAACAGTTAGGAGCGCACCTGCCTGACATCCCAGCAATTAATCTGCCCCATTGCATCATGGTAGATGTAGTATCTTCAAAAAACGAACTCCATTAATTTTTAAATATTTCACCTTTAAGTAGGTACAGCCTTTACTGTGCATCTCTGGACACATGTGTTTCTGGGTTAGTCCCTTCTTCAGCAGAGAACATATTTGTGGGGTGCTGGGAATGCTGCCATAAATCACCCGGTTTCAGTACCTCTTCCCTGGCCTGCTGGTGCCTGCTCCAGAGCTCGTCATCCCAATAGCTCAAGGGAGCCTTTAAAGTCACAAACAGTTAGGAGCGCACCTGCCTGACATCCCAGCAATTAATCTGCCCCATTGCATCATGGTAGATGTAGTATCTTCAAAAAACGAACTCCATTAATTTTTAAATATTTCACCTTTAAGTAGGTACAGCCTTTACTGTGCATCTCTGGACACATGTGTTTCTGGGTTAGTCCCTTCTTCAGCAGAGAACATATTTGTGGGGTGCTGGGAATGCTGCCATAAATCACCCGGTTTCAGTACCTCTTCCCTGGCCTGCTGGTGCCTGCTCCAGAGCTCGTCAGCCCAATAGCTCAAGGGAGCCTTTAAAGTCACAAACAGTTAGGAGCGCACCTGCCTGACATCCCAGCAATTAATCTGCCCCATTGCATCATGGTAGATGTAGTATCTTCAAAAAACGAACTCCATTAATTTTTAAATATTTCACCTTTAAGTAGGTACAGCCTTTACTGTGCATCTCTGGACACATGTGTTTCTGGGTTAGTCCCTTCTTCAGCAGAGAAGCAGGCACCAGCAGGCCAGGGAAGAGGTACTGAAACCGGGTGATTTATGGCAGCATTCCCAGCACCCCGCAAATATGTTCTCTGCTGAAGAAGGGACTAACCCAGAAACACATGTGTCCAGAGATGCACAGTAAAGGCTGTACCTACTTAAAGGTGAAATATTTTAAAAATTAATGGAGTTCGTTTTTTGAAGATACTACATCTACCATGATGCAATGGGGCAGATTAATTGCTGGGATGTCAGGCAGGTGCGCTCCTAACTGTTTGTGACTTTAAAGGCTCCCTTGAGCCATTGGGCTGACGAGCTCTGGAGCAGGCACCAGCAGGCCAGGGAAGAGGTACTGAAACCGGGTGATTTATGGCAGCATTCCCAGCACCCCGCAAATATGTTCTCTGCTGAAGAAGGGACTAACCCAGAAACACATGTGTCCAGAGATGCACAGTAAAGGCTGTACCTACTTAAAGGTGAAATATTTTAAAAATTAATGGAGTTCGTTTTTTGAAGATACTACATCTACCATGATGCAATGGGGCAGATTAATTGCTGGGATGTCAGGCAGGTGCGCTCCTAACTGTTTGTGACTTTAAAGGCTCCCTTGAGCCATTGGGCTGACGAGCTCTGGAGCAGGCACCAGCAGGCCAGGGAAGAGGTACTGAAACCGGGTGATTTATGGCAGCATTCCCAGCACCCCGCAAATATGTTCTCTGCTGAAGAAGGGACTAACCCAGAAACACATGTGTCCAGAGATGCACAGTAAAGGCTGTACCTCCTTAAAGGTGAAATATTTTAAAAAGTAATGGAGTTCGTTTTTTGAAGATACTACATCTACCATGATGCAATGGGGCAGATTAATTGCTGGGATGTCAGGCAGGTGCGCTCCTAACTGTTTGTGACTTTAAAGGCTCCCTTGAGCCATTGGGCTGACGAGCTCTGGAGCAGGCACCAGCAGGCCAGGGAAGAGGTACTGAAACCGGGTGATTTATGGCAGCATTCCCAGCACCCCGCAAATATGTTCTCTGCTGAAGAAGGGACTAACCCAGAAACACATGTGTCCAGAGATGCACAGTAAAGGCTGTACCTACTTAAAGGTGAAATATTTTAAAAATTAATGGAGTTCGTTTTTTGAAGATACTACATCTACCATGATGCAATGGGGCAGATTAATTGCTGGGATGTCAGGCAGGTGCGCTCCTAACTGTTTGTGACTTTAAAGGCTCCCTTGAGCCATTGGGCTGACGAGCTCTGGAGCAGGCACCAGCAGGCCAGGGAAGAGGTACTGAAACCGGGTGATTTATGGCAGCATTCCCAGCACCCCGCAAATATGTTCTCTGCTGAAGAAGGGACTAACCCAGAAACACATGTGTCCAGAGATGCACAGTAAAGGCTGTACCTACTTAAAGGTGAAATATTTTAAAAATTAATGGAGTTCGTTTTTTGAAGATACTACATCTACCATGATGCAATGGGGCAGATTAATTGCTGGGATGTCAGGCAGGTGCGCTCCTAACTGTTTGTGACTTTAAAGGCTCCCTTGAGCCATTGGGCTGACGAGCTCTGGAGCAGGCACCAGCAGGCCAGGGAAGAGGTACTGAAACCGGGTGATTTATGGCAGCATTCCCAGCACCCCGCAAATATGTTCTCTGCTGAAGAAGGGACTAACCCAGAAACACATGTGTCCAGAGATGCACAGTAAAGGCTGTACCTACTTAAAGGTGAAATATTTTAAAAATTAATGGAGTTCGTTTTTTGAAGATACTACATCTACCATGATGCAATGGGGCAGATTAATTGCTGGGATGTCAGGCAGGTGCGCTCCTAACTGTTTGTGACTTTAAAGGCTCCCTTGAGCCATTGGGCTGACGAGCTCTGGAGCAGGCACCAGCAGGCCAGGGAAGAGGTACTGAAACCGGGTGATTTATGGCAGCATTCCCAGCACCCCGCAAATATGTTCTCTGCTGAAGAAGGGACTAACCCAGAAACACATGTGTCCAGAGATGCACAGTAAAGGCTGTACCTACTTAAAGGTGAAATATTTTGAAAATTAATGGAGTTCGTTTTTTGAAGATACTACATCTACCATGATGCAATGGGGCAGATTAATTGCTGGGATGTCAGGCAGGTGCGCTCCTAACTGTTTGTGACTTTAAAGGCTCCCTTGAGCCATTGGGCTGACGAGCTCTGGAGCAGGCACCAGCAGGCCAGGGAAGAGGTACTGAAACCGGGTGATTTATGGCAGCATTCCCAGCACCCCGCAAATATGTTCTCTGCTGAAGAAGGGACTAACCCAGAAACACATGTGTCCAGAGATGCACAGTAAAGGCTGTACCTACTTAAAGGTGAAATATTTTAAAAATTAATGGAGTTCGTTTTTTGAAGATACTACATCTACCATGATGCAATGGGGCAGATTAATTGCTGGGATGTCAGGCAGGTGCGCTCCTAACTGTTTGTGACTTTAAAGGCTCCCTTGAGCCATTGGGCTGACGAGCTCTGGAGCAGGCACCAGCAGGCCAGGGAAGAGGTACTGAAACCGGGTGATTTATGGCAGCATTCCCAGCATCCCGCAAATATGTTCTCTGCTGAAGAAGGGACTAACCCAGAAACACATGTGTCCAGAGATGCACAGTAAAGGCTGTACCTACTTAAAGGTGAAATATTTTAAAAATTAATGGAGTTCGTTTTTTGAAGATACTACATCTACCATGATGCAATGGGGCAGATTAATTGCTGGGATGTCAGGCAGGTGCGCTCCTAACTGTTTGTCACATCTGACGATCATATCGGCCTAAAATTGCTAGTGAATTCGCTGCTCTGACAGTGATTGCAGACATTGAGGAGAATCTTTTGCCTATATTATCCAGTCTGCGACCTTCCTTGTCTGGAGGAGTGGAGATAGGCGTTGATGGATTTTTGGAGCGCCTTTGAGCAGCCTGTGAGATGACCGAATCAGGCTTTGGATGGCCAGTAAGGCATGCCGGAGAATCTTGGGTCGCCTTATATTTTTTATCCAGTTTTTGTGGAACTGGAGGAACAGTAGCCGGATTCCGCATAATCTTTGTGCCCCCGCTCCAAATGTAATCAATAATCGGAATGGACCGTACCGACTTCCGTGATTGTTCTTTGAAATCATGCAGGAAACATTATTGGGAGACAGATGTTGGTAGGTGGAAACGTACTGCGGCTCCGTCCATAAGATTATGGAAACCACCTATGTCCTCGGGCGGAGAATCAGAGGGGCGAGGAGGTGGTGGAGAAGGAGTGGGGGCCAAGTAATCATCCCATTCCTCTGTAGGATGTTGTGGAGTAGAAATTTCTCCTTCTTCTTGCTCTTCTTCCCCTGAAGTGGAACCTTCATCTCTGGGGGGTGCAGCTAACACTGAGTGTGATGTTGATCTTGGAGTAGCTGGAGGAGGAGGAGCATTACCTGGCTTCACTGTAGAGACCGGCGCCGGTGGTTGACCTTCCGCTGGAAACCTTCTCCTATAATCCTGAAGCATGGATTGTAAATCCTGGATTAAGGAGGAAGGCATTTCTACGGTGTCTCTGTGTTGAGGCTCCCGTGTTTCATAGTATTGGTCCTGATGAGAGTAGTATGGTTGATACTGTTCATACTCATTCTCTTCATCGTCATCTTGATATTTGACATGGAGCTGCGAAGGGCTATGTGCATCATCAAAAGGACCTTCGTCCGATTCCTCCCAGTCAAGAAGATGACTGGGTAGTAAAGCCGACACCTTGTTTGGAGATGTGTCGGTGGGATAAACGTCCTGTGCAGGTAGACTTCTGATGCTGACCATGGCTCGGAGAGCTGGAGACCTGGAAGAGGTAGGAATGGCCTCAACGTGTCCGCTAGGCATCACTGCTGTCGATGGCGTGAAAGTTGATGCAGCCGTGGATGGTGCAGATTTTTCCGTCGACGGTGGTCTCGTCGACAGTGGTCTCGTCGACGGTGGAGTCGCCGACGATGGTTTCGCTGACGATGATTTCGCCGACGATGGTCTCGCCGACGATGGTCTCGCCGACGATGGTTTAGTCGACGGTAGTGTCGTCGACGGTAGTGTCGTCGACGGTAGTTTCTTTGACCCCGTCGATGGCGATAGCGCCGATGAGAATGACGTGGGTGAGGTTATAGTCGACGGGGCAGTCGTCGACGGTGCCGATGGAGTCTGGAGAGAAGGGATCGGACCCCTTACCGTCGATGTTAAGGTCGTCGACGCTGACGACGGTCTCGTCGACGATGAAGTGGAGACGGTAAATGTAGGTACCGTCGTCGTCGTCACGGTCGTCGACGGTGTCGTCGTCGTTGTTCTAATTTTCAGAGCCATCTTTCCAGAAGTAGAAGGCTCTGAAGAAGGAGATAGATGGTAAGACTCCTTCTTTTGAAGAGGAGAGGAAGTCTCAGAGGAGACTGAAGTCTGTAAGCCCTTCCCATGATGAGATTTCTGCCTCTTTCTGGATTTCTCTATGTGGCCTAGGTCCTCAGATCTGGACCTTTTATGTGGCCTCTCTGACCCACTCTCCTCACCTGAAGTACAGGATTTGGCCTGTAACCATGTCAGGAGTCTGCCCTCCCGGTCTCTGAGGGTCTTTGTGGAGAAGGTGCGACATATTTTGCAGTCCTTAACCTGATGTTGTGGGTAGAGACAGTACAAACATTCTTTATGTGGGTCACCCACATGGAGCCTTTTCTTCCCACAGGTCTTGCAAGGGCGGAAAAGGCCTTTTCTAGAAGAATCTGACATATTTGAAGCTTTCTTGAGAGAAAATCTCTGAAGTAGAAGAAAAAACTGAGCAGAGCTCAGGGAGACTCCCTTCACACGACGTGCAGTAGAAAATCTGAGGAAGGGAGCTTCTCTGGAGAAGGTTCTAGAGGGTGCTGGTGCCTGATTGGACAGCAGGCAGGTTTGGGTCCTTTCACAAAAGGACATGGATAGGCTATATGAGCAAGCTCTGACTCCATTATAGCCTATGGCAAAACAAAATTATTTATTATTTATTGCTATTTTATGTACTGTGGGACTCCCACTTCGACGACGGAGATGATTCAAGCATGTGAATTTATGAAAGATCCAATACTGGATAAATCGGTAAATAATTCTGACCAAATCTTGGATGCAAACCTGGCCTTAACAAAATATTTGGTCCTAGACAAAAGAACCCTTCCTGAAAAGGCTACATCTCCTTTGGCTAAAGGTTGTGAAGATTTGCTTGAGTGGTCTCTTCCTAATTGAGCTCCAAACATGGTCTCTGGAGGAAAGGAGGTTCTTCTCTCTTCTTGTAAGGATTCTTGCACTCATGCAGGCCTGCCTTTAAGTAGGCGACAGGAGAGAGGGAGTCAGGATTTCTTTGAGCTTGACTAGTCTTATTCTCTTGAGTCGTTTTATCTGATTGGAGAGAAAATGTTACAGCCCACAATCATGCCCCCCTGCAAATAAAGCAAAGGAAGAAAATCTTTGTGACAGGGCTTCACTGCGAGAGCAGGATGGAAGAGCCCCGAGCCGGTGGTTGAGTCCCCCAAGGGGACTCACAAGGGAAGAACGTCCGTACGCATCCAGGAGCATGCGAATATTGGAGAGGAGAGAAAAATGAAGACAGAGCGCGAAGAGGAGGAAGCCAGGATGAAGGAGCGGGAAGCGGAGAGAGAGCCGAAGACAAAGACAGAGAGCCCGGAGGGACGTGGCTAGTTCAGGTACGGGGACCACTTGTGCAGTCACATTGCACCGGTGCTAAGAAAGGTGGGGGAGACAGGAAGGGGCTGGGAAAGAAGGTGGCTGGAGGACCCAGGGCACACCTGAGGAGTTTAAAGAAAGTGTGATCTATCCTTTTTTTCTATACTGCATGCTAGCACAGGAAACCTTCCCCCAAAACACCAAGGTCTTACCGGGGCAGCATATAGTAAGCGGAAAAGGCGTGAATCACATTAGGGACTCCCTCACAATCCCTTCCCCTATTGCATGCAAAATAAAATAAGGAATTACCCGATCATGTCCTTTTTGTTGTTTTGTATCCCTACTCCCGCAGTCCGCCCGTCGCTGGACCATTGAGAGCACAAAAAGACCTGTGGATGAAAAAGAACCGTTACCAGTGGGGAAGAACACTAAAGAGAATGACTATATATTGAACTGGATAAAACAAACACACATAGGTTAAGAAACTCTGTGCAGTTAACAGAATAAACACTGATTGGATATCACGTCCCTGACTCGGGTGACTTTATAGAGAAAAACCTAAGCACTGTGACCTCCGTGGGTGAAACCCTATTACAAGCTTTTTCCTATTTTTCAAAATAAGGAGGCCTCTGTTAATCGAGAAAAGATGGTCAAGTTAAGCAAGAACAAGTGTGTGAACGGACAAAAGTCTTCAATGAGGAAGAAACCCCGCCGCATTAATAAAAGACGGTCAAGAAACCTTTGTTTCTAAGTGAATTGGGCTACAAATTTTCCCTCTAACACCGGATTGTCTCAAAATATTGAAACCACAGAGGGAGTTTTGTTAATAGAAGGGATACGTCCCCTTCTATCTGTATTGCCTCCTGGGGTCTCGCTGTTGTTATTGCCAAATGCACAAGGAGGAAATTGTCGGTCTGTAGTAGCTACTGGTCAGACAGATGTGATCTCCTCTTATGCTCTAACTCCTCAAGCTGACCTGTTTGTTTCTAAAGTGGGAAACAATGCTATTTATGGTACAAATAAGAAGGGGTATATGCAAGGGATGTTTCCCTTTACAATCAGGTTCCAACTCCCAGGTCTTTAGAATTTTTTTATATTTTTGATTAGGAAACTCTGAATACGTTCTTCTTATTGGGTTGTTTTGCTGAAATACCTGACCTTAAAATGATACAAAGAAGTGGCCTCTCTTTGGTACAATTTATTGACCATGATCGGTATGGAGAGGCAAAAGTTATTTTTAATTCAACATTAATGTAAGGAAATGCCTCCTTGGCATGGTTACCCCCTAACGTTTTGCCTTTGCTGATACTAAGTTATGATTTGAAGGTGTGCTGGGACCCTGCTAACCAGGCCCCAGCACTAGTGTTCTTTCCTAAACTGTACCTTTGTCTCCACAATTGGCACAACCCTGGCACTCAGGTAAGTCACTTGTAACTGGTACCCCTGGTGCCAAGGGCCCGGATGCCACAGAAGGTCTCTAAGGGCTGCAGCATTTCTGATGCCACCCTAGGGACCCCTCACTCAGCACATGCACACTGCTTCACAGCTTGTGTGCGCTGGTGGGGAGAAAATGACTAAGTCGACATGGCACTCCCCTCAGAGTGCCATGCCAACCTCACACTGCCTGTGGCATAGGTAAGTCACCCCTCAAGCAGGCCTTACAGCCCTAAGGCAGGGTACACTATACCACAGGTGAGGGCATATGTGCATGAGCACTATGCCCCTACAGTGTCTAAGCAAAACCTTAGACATTGTAAGTACAGGGTAGCTATAAGAGTATATGGTCTGGGAGTTTGTCAAACACAAACTCCACAGTTCCATAATGGCTACACTCAAAACTGGGAAGTTTGGTATCAATCCTCTCAGCACAATAAATGCACACTGATGCCAGTGTGGAATTTATTGTAAAATACACCCAGAGAGCATGTTAGAGATGCCCCCTGACTACCTACCCGACTTCTAGTGTAGGCTGACCAGTTCCTGCCAGCCTCCCACACACCAGACATGTTGCTGGCCACATGGGGAGTGCCTTTGTCACTCTGTGGCCAGGAACAAAGCCTGTACTGGGTGGAGGTGCTTCTCACCTCCCCCTGCAGGAACTGTAACACCTGGCGGTGAGCCTCAAAGGCTCACCCCTTTTGTTACAGCGCCCCAGGGCATCCAAGCTAGTGGAGATGCCCGCCCCTCCGGCCACTGCCCCCACTTTTGGCAGCAAGGCTGGAGGAGATAATTAGAAAAACAAGGAGGAGTCACCCACCAGTCAGGACAGCCCCTAAGGTGTCCTGAGCTGACCCCTACCTTGAGAAATCCTCCATCGTGAGTTTGGAGGATTCCCCCAATAGGATTAGGGATGTGCCCCCCTCCCCACAGGGAGGAGGTACAAAGAGGGTGTAGCCACCCTCAAGGACAGTAGCCATTGGCTACTGTAAAAAGCCAAAGGTACACAGTTCCAAACAGTGAGTTCTATACAGGTTCATAGAGTAAAAAATGGATCCTGTGAATCTGCTTGCTTTAGAACAAGCCATTGGCTACTGCCCTCCCAGACCTAAACACACCCCTAAATTCAGTATTTAGGGGCTCCCCAGATCCCAGGAAATCAGATTCCTGCAACCTGAAGAAAGAAGGACTGCTGACCTACAAGCTTGCAGAGAAGGAGGAAGACGACAACTGATTTGGCCCCTGCCCTACCGGCCTGTCTCCAACTTCAAAAACCTGCTCCAGCTACGCATCCGGCAGGGACCAGCGACATCTGAAGCCTCAGAGGACTGCCCTGGGCTAAAGAACCAAGGAACTCCTGTGAACAGCGGCCCTGTTCAAAACCTGCAACTTCTTTGCAACAAAGAAGCAACTTTCAAAGACTGCACGTTTCCCACCGGAAGCGTGAGACTTCATACTCTGCACCCGACGCCCCCGGCTCGAGATCCAGAGAACAAACACCACAGGGAGGACTCCCCGGCGACTGCGAGCCCGTGAGTAGCCAGAGACGACCCCCCTGAGTCCCCCCAGCGACGCCTGCAGAGAGAATCCAGAGGCTCCCCCCTGACAATGACTGCCTGTAACAAGGGACCCGACGCCTGGAACTAAAACTGCACCCGCAGCCCCAAGGACCTGAAGGAACCGAACTTCGACGCAGGAGTGACCCCCAGGTGGCCCTCTGCCTAGCCCAGGTGGTGGCTGTCCCGAGAAGCCCACCCGTGCCTGCCTGCAACGCTTGAGTGACCCCCGGGTCCCTCCATTGTTTTCAATCTAAAACCAGACGCCTGCTTTGCTCACTGCACCCGGCCGCCCCTGTGCCGCTGAGGGTGTACTTTGTGTGCCTTCTCGTGTCCCCCCCGGTGCTCTACAAAACCTCCCTGGTCTGCCCCCCAAGGACGCAAGTACTTACCTGCTGGCAGACTGGAACCGGAGCACCCCTGCTCCCCATAGGCACTTATGTGTTTTGGGCACCTCTTTGACCTCTGCACCTGACCGGCCCTGAGCTGCTGGTGTGGTAACTTTGGGGTTCCCCTGAACCCCCAATGGTGGGCTGCCTATGCCCCAAACTTGAGACTTGTAAGTGTTTTACTTACCTTCAAAACTAACCTTTACTTACCTCCCCCAGGAACTGTTGATTTTTGCAGTGTCCACTTTGAAAATAGCTTATTGCCATTTTTACAAAGACTGTACATGATATTGTTCTTATTAAAAGTTCCTAAAGTATCTAAGTGAAGTACCTTATATTTAAAGTATTAACTGTAAATCTTGAACCTGTGGTTCTTAAAATAAACTAAGAAAATATATTTTTCATTATAAAAACCTATTGGCCTGGCGTAAGTCTTTGAGTGTGTGTTCCTCATTTATTGGCTGTGTGTGTACAACAAATGCTTAACATTACCCTCTGATAAGCCTACTGCTCGACCACACTACCACAAAATAGAGCATTAGAATTATCTACTTTTGCCACTATCTTACCTCTAAGGGGAACCCCTGGACTCTGTGCACACTATTTCTTACTTTGAAATAGCATATACAGAGCCAACTTCCTACATTGGTGGATCAGCGGTGGGGTCTAAGACTTTGCATTTGCTGGACGACTCAGCCAATACCTGATCGCACGACTAAATTCCCAAAATTTTCATTAGAAACTGATTTTTTAAATTTGAGATATTTTTCTAAATGTTTAAAAGTTCTGGTAGGGCCTTGTGTAAGTCCCTGTTAGCATTTCTTTTAGAGTTTAAAAGTTTTGTAAAAGTTTGGATTAAGTTCTAGAGATAGTTTTAGATTCTTAAAAAGTATCCCAACTTTTAGAGAAATAATGTCTAGCACAGAAGAGATGGTGGTGGAACTCAATCTCACCCCTTACCTGCATCTTAGGATGTCAGAGTTAAGGACTCTCTGTAAAATAAAAAATATAAAAACTGGATCAAACCCTAACAAAGTACAGCTCCAAGAGCTTTTGGCAGAGTTTGCTAGAGACCACCCCTCCGAAGACAACCTTACAGAGGAGGAAACTAGTGACCTGGAGGATAACTCCCTCCCTCCTGTCCTAGTTAGGGAGACCAGGGTCGGTCCCTCAAATACTGACTCCACAAGTGATAGTCAGAGATGCTGCTTCTCCCACAGGGGAGTCCAGCAACTCTGGAAGCATTGAGGGCAGCCTCAATGAAGATGACCTCCTGTTAGCCAGGATGGCCAAACGATTGGCTTTGGAGACACACCTCCTAGCCATAGAGAGCGAAAGACAAGAGATGGGTTTAGCCCCCATCAATGGTGGCAGCAACTTAAATAGGGTCAGAGAGAATACTGACATGCTAAAAATCCCCAAAAGGATTGTAACATCACCAAATGGTTCACAGTTTGTGAGAGGGCTTGTGCAACCAGAAAAGTAAACAGATCTCACTGGGGTGCTCTCCTTTGGGAAATGTTCACTGGAAAGTGTAGGGATAGACTCCTCACACTCTCTGGAAAAGATGCAGAATCCTATGACCTCATGAAGGCTACCCTGATTGAAGGCTTTGGATTCTTCACTGAGGAGTACAGGATTAGGTTCAGGGGGGCTAACAAATCCTCAAGCCAGACCTGGGTTGATTTTGTTGACTTCTCAGTCAAAACACTAGATGGTTGGATTAATGGCAGTGGTGTAAATGATTATGAAGGGCTGTGTAATTTGTTTATGAAGGAACACCTTTTAAGTAATTGTTTCAATGATTGATAAACTGCATCAGCATCTGGTAGACCTAGGTCCAATTTCTCCCTAAGAATTGGGAAAGAAGGCAGACCACTGGGTCAAGACAAGGGTGACCAAGACTTCCACAGGGGGTGAACAAAGGAAAGGGGTCACAAAGCCTCGCCAGGGGAAGAGAGTTGAGACATCCAAGGGAAAAAGTAAAGAGTCTTCTACAGGGCCCAAAAACCTGCACAGGAGGGTGGGTCCAAAGCCTCTTCACAATCCTCATTTGGGTACAAGGGTAAAAACTTTGATCCCAAAAAGGCCTGGTGTCGCAGCTGTAGTCAGCATGGACATCAAACTGGAGACAAGGCCTGTCCCAAGAAAAGTTCCACTTCAACTACTACTCCAGTTAGCACTGGAATAGCCAGTCTCCAGGTGGGATCAACAGTGTGCCCAGAGCAAATCAGGGTTCACACTGAAGCTACATTAGTCTCTGAGGGTGGGGTGGACTTAGCCACACTAGCTGCCTGGCCGCCTAACATGCAAAAATACAGGCAGCAGCTCTTTATTAATTATTAATGGGACTAGAGTAGAAGCCCTGAGGGATATAGGTGCCAGTGTCACTATGGTGACAGACAAACTGGTTTCCCCAGGACAATACCTGACTGGACAAACTTATCCAGTCACCAATGCTGACAAGCAGGCTAAAGTACATACCCATGGCTATGTTAACTTTAGAATGGGGAGGGGTCACTGGCCTGAAACAGGTGGTAGTCTCTTCTGATATACCAGTTGAATGTCTGCTTGGAAATTATCTGGAGTCCTCAGCATGGGCTGAGGTAGAACTCTAAACCCATGCAGCCATGCTGGGTATCCCTGAACTGGTGTGTGTCAAGACTAGGGCACAGTGCAGAGCTCAGGGTGAAAAAGAGGTGTTAGAGTCTGGAATAATGTCCCACCCCTCCAAGAGAAAAGGAAAAAAGACTGGGGAACCAGCTTCAGCACAGAAAAAGAAACAGAACCTCTCTTCTCAGGAAGAAGTTCTATCCCCTGAGGGAACTGAGCCTATAGAGTTAGGACCTTATCAGGTTGAGCTCCTGGGCCCAGGGGATCCCTCAAGGGAACAGCTGTGCAAGGGGCAAGAAACTTGTCCCTCTCTTAAAGGCCTAAGGCAGCAAGCTGCTGACCAAGAAAAAGAAAATGTCAGTAGAACACACAGGGTCTATTGGGAAGATGGACTCCTTTACAAGGCAAGAGATCCCAAACCTGGTGCCACTAGGAGAATGGCAGTGCCTCAGGAGTTTAGGGAGTTCCTTCTGACCTTAGCCCATGACATTCCCCTTGCTGGGCATATGGGACACACCAAGACATGGGAAAGGGTTAGTCAACCATTTCTATTGGCCCAATATGTCCCAGAAAGTGAAGGAGTTGTGTGCCTCCTGTGCCACCTGTCAAGCCAATGGTAAGACAGGTGGCCATCCAAAGGCCCCCCTCATTCCACTTCCAGTGGTAGGGGTCCCCTTTGAAAGAGTGGGAGTGGATATAGTGGGTCCACTTGAACCTCCCACAGCCTCAGGGAATCAGTATATCCTAGTAGTAGTGGATCATTCTACTAGGTACCCTGAAGCAATTCCCCTTAGGTCCACTACTGCCCCTGCAGTAGCCAAAGCACTCATTGGTATTTGTACCAGAGTGGGATTTCCTAAGGAGGTGGTTTCTGACAGAGGTACCAACTTCATGTCAGCGTACCTAAAAACACATATGGAATGAGTGTGGGGTGACTTACAAATTCACCACACCACACCATCCACAAACCAATGGTCTTGTTGAGAGATTTAACAAGACATTGAAGGGCATGATCATGGGGCTCCCTGAAAAACTCAAAAGACGATGGGATGTCCTCTTGCCATGCCTGCTTTTCGCCTACAGAGAGGTGCCTCAGAAGGGACTAGGGTTTTCACCCTTTGAACTTTTGTTTGGCTATCCTGTTAGGGGACCACTAGCTTTTGTGAAAGAAGACTGGGAGAGACCTCTCCATGAGCCTAAGCAAGATATAGTGGACTATGTACTAGGCCTACGTTCCAGGATGACATAGTACATGGAAAAGGCAAGTAAAAACCTTGAGGCCAGCCAACAACTTCAGAAGATGTGGTATGACCAAAAGGCTGCTATGGTTGAGTTTCAGCCAGGGCAGAAAGTCTGGGTTCTGAAGCCTGTGGCTCCCAGGGCACTTCAGGACAAATGGAGTGGCCCTTTCCCAGTGCTAGAGAAAAAGAGTGAGGTCACCTACCTGGTGGACCTGGGCACTAGCAGGACCCCCAAGAGGGTGATCCATGTTAACGCCTAAAACTATTCTAGGACAGGGCAGTTGTAAACATGTTGATGGTTACAGATGAGGACCAGGAAGCAGAGGGTGAACCTCTCCCTGATCTCCTCTCCACTGACCCTAAAGATGGCACAATAGATGGAGTGATCTACTCAGACACCCTCTCTGGCCAACAGCAAGCTGACTACAGGCAAGTCCTCCAACAGTTTGCTGAGCTCTTTTCCCTAGCCCCTGGTCAGACACATCTGTGTACCCATGATGTGGACACAGGAGACAGCATGCCTGTCAAAAACAAAATATTCAGACAGTCTGACCAAGTTAAGGAAAGCATCAAAGTGGAAGTCCACAAGATGCTGGAGTTGGGAGTGATTGAGCACTCTGGCAGTCCCTGGGCTAGCCCAGTGGTCTTGGTCCCCATGCCTCACACAAAAGATGGCAAGAGAGAGATGAGGTTCTGAGTGGACTACAGAGGGCTTAATTCTGACACCAAGACAGATACTCACCCCATTCCAAGGGCAGATGAGATGATTGATAAATTGGGTGCTGCCAAATACCTGAGTACCTTTGACTTGACAGCAGGGTACTAGCAAATAAGAATGGCACCAGGAGCAAAAAAGAAAACAGCATTCTCTACACTTGATGGGCATTATCAGTTTACTGTGATGCCCTCTGGCTTAAAGAATGCCCCTGCCACATTCCGAAGGTTGGTGAATCAAGTCCTTGCTGGCTTGGAGTCCTTTAGTGCAGCTTATCTTGATGATATTGCTGTCTTTAGCTCCGGCTGGCAGGATCACCTGGTCCACCTGAAGAACGTTTTGCAGGCCCTGCAAGCAGCAGGCCTCTCTATCAAGGCATCTAAATGTCAGATAGGGCAGGGTACTGTGGTTTACTTGGGACACCTTTCTAGGTGGAGGCCAAGTTCAGCCGCTCCAACCCAAGACCCAGACTATTCTGGACTGGGTAGCTCCAAAAACCCAGACTCAAGTCAGGGCATTCCTTGGGTTGACTGGTTACTATAGAAGGTTTGTGAAGGATTATGGATCTATAGTGACCCCCATCACAGAACTTACCTCCAAGAAAATGCCCAAGAAAGTTAACTGGACCTTGGACTGTCAAAAGGCCTTTGACACCCTGAAGCAAGCAATGTGCACAGCACCAGTTTTGAAAGCTCCAGATTACTCTAAGCAGTTCATAGTGCAGACAGATGCCTCTGAACATGGGATAGGAGCAGTCCTGTCCCAAACAAATGATGATGGCCTTGACCAGCCTGTTGCTTTTATTAGCAGGAGGTTACTCCCCAGGGAGCAGCGTTGGAGTGCCATTGAGAGGGAGGCCTTTGCTGTGGTCTGGTCCCTGAAGAAGTTGAGACCATACCTTTTTGGTACTCACTTCATAGTTCAAACTGACCACAGACCTCTCAGATGACTCATGCAAATGAAAGGAGAAAACCCTCAACTGTTGAGGTGGTCCATATCCCTACAGGGAATGGAGTTTATAGTGGAACACAGACCTGGGACTGCCTATGCCAATGCAGATGGCCTTTCCAGGTTCTTCCACTTAGAAAATGAAGACTCTCTTCAGAAAGGTTAGTCTCATCCTCTTTCGTTTGGGGGGGGGGGGGGGGTTGTTTAAGGAAATGCCTCCTTGGCATTGTTACCCCCTAAAGTTTTGACTTTGCTGATGCTAAGTTATGATTTGAAAGTGTGCTGGGACCCTGCTAACCAGGCCCCAGCACCAGTGTTCTTTCCCTAAACTGTACCTTTGTCTCCACAATTGGCACAACCCTGGCACTCAGGTAAGTCACTTGTAACTGGTACCCCTGGTACCAAGGGCCTTGATGCCAGGAAAGGTCTCTAAGGGCTGCAGCATGTCTTATGCCACCCTAGGGACCCCTCACTCAGTACATACACACTGCTTCACAGCTTGTGTGTGCTGGTGGGGAGAAAATGACTAAGTCGACATGGCACTTCCCTCAGAGTGCCATGCCAACCTCACACTGCCTGTGGCATAGGTAAGTCACCCCTCTAGCAGGCCTTACAGCCCTAAGGCAGGGTGCACTATACCACAGGTGAGGGCATATGTGCATGAGCACTATGCCCCTACAATGTCTAAGCAAAACCTTAGACATTGTAAGTGCAGGGTAGCCATAAGAGTATATGGTCTGGGAGTTTGTCAAACACAAACTCCACAGTTCCATAATGGCTACACTGAAAACTGGGAAGTTTGGTATCAAACTTCTCAGCACAATAAATGCACACTGATGCCAGTGTGCAATTTATTGTAAAATACACCCAGAGGGCATCTTAGAGATGCCCCCTGAATACCTACCCAACTTCTAGTGCTGGCTGACCAGTTCCTGCCAGCCTGCCACACACCAGACATGTTGCTGGCCACATGGAGAGAGTGCCTTTGTCACTCTGTGGCCAGGAACAAAGCCTGTACTGGGTGGAGGTGCTTCTCACCTCCCCCTGCAGGAACTGTAACACCTGGCGGTGAGCCTCAAAGGCTCACCCCTTTTGTTACAGCACCCCAGGGCATCCCAGCTAGTAGAGATGCCCGCCCCTCCGGCCACTGCCCCCACTTTTGGCGGCAAGGCTGGAGGAGATAATGAGAAAAACAAGGAGTAAACCACCAGTCAGGACAGCCCCCAAGGTGTCCTGAGCTGAGGTGACCCCTACCTTGAGAAATCCTCCATCGTGAGTTTGGAGGATTCCCCCAATAGGATTAGGGATCCACAGGGAGGAGGCACAAAGAGGGTGTAGCCACCCTCAAGGACAGTAGCCACTGGCTACTGCCCTCCCAGACCTAAACACACCCCTAAATTCAGTATTTAGGGGCTCCCCAGATCCCAGGAAATCAGATTCCTGCAACCTAAAGAAAGAAGAAGGACTGCTGACCTACAAGCCTGCAGAGAAGGAGGAAGACGACAACTGATTTGGCCCCAGCCCTACCGGCTTGTCTCCAACTTCGAAAACCTGCTCCAGTGACGCATCCGACAGGGACCAGCGACCTCTGAAGCCTCAGAGTACTGCCCTGGACTAAAGGACCAAGGAACTCCCGTGAACAGCGACCCTGTTCAAAACCTGCAACTTCTTTGCAACAAAGAAGCAACTTTCAAAGACTGCACGTTTCCCGCCGGAAGCGTGAGACTTCATACTGTGCACCCGACGCCCCCGGCTCGAGATCCAGAGAACAAACTCCACAGGAAGGACTCCCCGGCGACTGCGAGCCCGTGAGTAGCCAGAGACGACGCCCCTGAACCCCCCCAGCGACGCCTGCAGAGAGAATCCAGAGGCTCCCCCCTGACCGCGACTGCCTGTAACAAGGGACCCGACGCCTGGAACTAACACTGCACCTGCAGCCCCCAGGACCTGAAGGAACCGAACTTCAATGCAGGAGTGACTCCCAGGTGACCCTCTGCCTAGCCCAGGTGGTGGCTGTCCCGAGAAGCCCCCCTGTGCTGCAATGCTAGAGTGACCCCCGGGTCCCTCCATTGTTTTCAATCTAAAACCCGACGCCTGCTTTGCTCACTGCACCTGGCCGCTGAGGGTGTACTTTCTGTGCCTTCTCGTGTCCCCCCCGGTGCTCTACAAAACCCCCTGGTCTGCCCCCGAGGACGCAAGTACTTACCTGCTGGCAGACTGGAACCGGAGCACCTCTGTTCCCCATAGGCGCCTATATGTTTTGGGCACCGCTTTGACCTCTGCACCTGACTGGCCCTGAGCTGCTGGTGTGGTAACTTTGGGGTTGCCTTGAACCCCCAACGGTGGGCTGCCTATGCCCCAAACCTGATACTTGTAAGTGTTTTACTTACCTTCAAAACTAACCTTTACTTACCTCCCCCAGGAACTGTTGATTTTTGCACAGTGTCCACTTTGAAAATAGCTTATTGCCATTTTTACAAAGACTGTACATGATATTGTTTTCATTCAAAGTTCCTAAAATATCTAAGTGAAGTACCTTACATTTAAAGTATTAACTGTAAATCTTGAACCTGTGGTACTTAAAATAAACTAAGAAAATATATTTTTCAATATAAAAACCTATTGGCCTGGAGTAAGTCTTTGAGTGTGTGTTCCTCATTTATTGCCTGTGTGTGTACAACAAATGCTTAACACTACCCTGTGATAAGCCTACGGCTCGACCACACTACCACAAAATAGAGCATTAAAATTATCTACTTTTGCCACTATCTTACCTCTAAGGGGAACCCTTGGACTCTGTGCACACAATTTCTTACTTTGAAATAGTATATACAGAGCCAACTTCCTACAATTAACATATAACTTAATACTTTTGAATGGTGACAAGTTGCATTGTCATGGTATTGATGTTCTCCCTGACCTGGAGGAAAAGTTTTTTTGAAGCTTTTTCATATAGTCCTTGTTAGAAATGGCAGAGGTATACACCCTTGTCCAAATAGGGACCACAGTCCTAGTCAGGGTATGTCACAACACAATCCAAATTACAGTGCCCACCCTTCGGTAACTTGGCACTGAGCAGTCAGGCTTAACGTAGAAGGCAATTTGTATATTATTTGTGCAATAAATCATACAGTAACACAGTGAAAACACCACAAAAATACACCTCAAAAGTTTGGAAACATAGATAATATTTATCTGAATAAAATAAGGTAAAAACGAGAAAAATCCAATAAGCACTAGTTGAAATATCACTTTTAAAAGGTTTGAAAGAGTCTTAGAGGGTCATTCTGACCCTGGCGGCCGGTGGCCGCCCAGGGCCACCGACCACGGGAGCACCGCCAACAGGCTGGCGGTGCTCCAACGAGCATTCTGACCGCGGCGGTTCAGCCGCGGTCAGAAGCGGAAAGTCAGCGGTCTCCCGCTGACTTTCCGCTGCTCGTGTGAATCCTCCACGGCTGCGGAGCGCGCTCCGCAGCCATGAGGATTCCGACCCCCCCTACCGCCATCCTGTTCATGGCGGGAAAGCCGCCATGAACAGGATGGCGGTAGGGGGGGGTCGCGGGGCCCCTGGGGGCCCCTGCCGTGCCCATGCCAATGGCATGGGCACGGCAGGGGCCCCCGTAAGAGGGCCCCGCAAAGTATTTCAGTGTCTGCTTTGCAGACACTGAAATACGCGACGGGTGCCACTGCACCCGTCGCACCTTCCCACTCCGCCGGCTCGATTACGAGCCGGCATCCTCGTGGGAAGGTCGTTTTCCCCTGGGCTGGCGGGCGGTTTTTCAGCAACCGCCCGCCAGCCCAGGGGAAAACTTGTAATACCCGCCGCGGTCTTTTGACCGCGGCGCGGTATTTTGGAGGGCGGCATCCTGGCGGGCGGCCTCCGCCGCCCGCCAGGGTCGTAATGAGGCCCTAAATCCTTAGAAATTAACAGTTGTTTCTTTGTTACACGCAGTACCTGGGATGCGTTAAAAAGAATAATGCACGTAGACGCAGAGGAAATGCGTGGAAAAATAAGGTATTGCATTGGATATTCCAGTGTGGCACAGACAATTCATTGTTTCTTCCCATGCTTCAAGGGTCTGCGTCGTTTTTCAGCGTGCAGTCTTGGTTCCTTACAGCGTTGCAGGAATATATTGACGCCCAGAGACGACGAGTTGAAAATACTTGACGCACAGAAGAAGGAGCAGGCGTTGCGTCGATCCGGTAGGCGATGTGTCAAATTTTCGATTTCAAGGTGGGTGCTGGGTCAAATATCCAGTCTGGAAGCTGGTGCTGAATCATTCGGGTCGGCTTTGCAGCAATTTCTCAGCCGCGATGAAGGCTTTGCGTTGATTTCTGCAGGCGTTGCATTGATTTTCGACACACAAGGGGTTTCTGGAAGAGGTGAAGTCTTTGTTGACTTCAGAAACAGGAGGCAAGCTCAATCCAAGCCATTGGAGAGCACTTCAGGAGGAAGGCAGAGTCCTTCCAGTAGAGCCAGAGGTCAGCGGGGCACAGCAGGGCACCAGTCCTTCTCAACAAAGCAGTCCAGATGAGTCCTTTGGGCAGCCATACAGCTCCTCTGACAGGGTACAGGTGTAGGCCCAGAAGTGTCTGATTTTGTGGGGTCAGTGACCCAGTTTATATACCCAAAAATGCATTTGAAGTGGTGTGGACTAACTTCAAAGAGTAGTTTTGAAGTGCACAAGTTCCCCTTTCAGCCCAGTTCTGTCTGCCAGGGTCCCTGTGGGGGGGGTTATCAGTCCTTTGTGTGAGGGCAGGCCACTGGCCTTTGAAATTTAACTGTGAGGCCCTCTACCCTTCCATTCCAGGAAGACCCATTCAGTATGCAAATGTGGCTGAGTGTCCTGTATTTGTGGTTGTCTGGGTGAAATGCACAAGGGAGCTGTCAACCAGCACAGACCACATTTGGACTGGAGACAGGCTATAAGGCACAGATGGTATTAAGTGCAGAGAAATGCCTACTTTCTGAAAGTGGCATTTCTAAAATAGTAATTTTAAATCCATCCTCACCACTAAGCAGGATTTTCTATTACCATTCTGCCGTACTAAATATGACCTGGTTACTCCTTCCAGATCAGAATCTACCATTCAAACGTATATGAGGCAGTCCCAATGCTAGTCTATGAAAGGAGCAGGCCTCACAGTAGTGGAAAACAAATTTATGATTTTTTCACTACTAGGACATGTAAAACACATAGGTACATGTCCTGTCTTTAACCTACATAGCACCCTGACCTAGGGGTTACCAAATGCCTGCCTGAGAAGTGACTTATATGTAGAAAAGGGGAGTTTAAGGATTGGCAAGCAATGTTAAACTCAAAGTCAAAGTGGTAGTGAAACTGCACATACAGGCCTTGCAATGGCAGGCCTGAGACATGGTTAAGGGGCTACTTATGTGGGTGGCACAAACAGTGCTGCAGGCCAACTAGCAGCTTTTAATTTACAGGCCCTGGGCACATGTAGTGCATTTTACTATGGACTTACAAGTAAATCAAATATGCCAACTGAGTATGAACCAATGTTACCATGTTTAAGGAAGAAAGCATAAGCACTTTAGCACTGGTTAGCAGTGGTAAAGTGTCCAGAGTCTTAGAGCCACCAAAAATTAGGTCAGAAAAAGAAGAGGAGGAAGGAAAAACGTTTGCTGCAAGCTACCCCACATATTACAGTAATTGTATCTTCTATGGTAGCATTGATAATATCAACATTTGCAGTAAAATTATTTATCTGAAAACAGTGCATGGCGAGAGCGCCAGTTATAGTTACCTTAGGGCACGAGTTATAGTTACTTGAAAGAAATATAAATATAACAGCTGAATTTCTATAGCTTTGTGCGTGTACATTCTGATCCTAACTATAACGTCCATGTAACCTTTGGTTGTTTTGTTTTTGTGTGACAAAAAAATAAAATATATATATATATATATACATACACACACACAGACACAAAAAGTAAGAGAGAGAGAGACAGAGAGAGTCCTCCGTTATGCGGCCATGCAGGGGCTCAACTACCTTACATCAGTGCAGAGCAGATGGAGGCCATGGAGGCTGCTCTGCCTCCCACATCAAACAACTCAAAATCTAGGTTTTAATGACCGGTGTAGTTTATTTGTGACATGTTTTGGTGCAACCAGGGCCGTTGTCAAAGGCACTGGCTGAGCCGTAATACGTGATGAATAAACTATACCTGTGATGATAGACAGACAGACAGGTAGACTGACAGACAGACAGACAGATACATAGATAGATAGATCACCAGTTGTGGCGGTTGCTAGTGGGTAGTTATAGCTAGATCAGCATTTTGCGCATTGCGCAGTTTTACAAATCTTCACAAAACATTTAACAAAAAAGTGCTAGTTTTTGTCTAGCTTGCACATTAAATGTTTTGGGGTGATCCGTCGAGTAAAGGCCAAGAATAAGTAGGAACCCAAAACGCAAAGTTCCCACTCATTTGCCATAAAATCTTTGAATAGCGCTACTACAAAAAATACTGAACAGAATCCATTCAAATTTTCTGGAAGCTATATCTTGGTCCAGAAAGTATGATTTTTGCGATTTGGTGTAAATTTGTTTAGATGTTTTTTAGCTATTCAGTCTCAAAAGTGTGTATATTTGGATGGTTGAGTGTCAGGGACTCTTGTGAGAGTCCCTCAAACCCGATTTTGAAAAACAGAGTTTTCTGATTGGTCCAGGTGGTTGTTTGCCCTTGGGCCATCTGACGATAGCGGAAGTCAGACATCCACTGGAGCAATCACTCGAAATGACTAAAATGAAGAAAAATGTTGCTGGCAGCCACTACTAGACCTGGGGATCTAGGGCCAGATGTAGCAAAGTTTTGCGAGTCGCAAATGGCCCGAATCGCTATTTGCGACTGTGCAAAATCGGAAATGGGATGCAAAAATCCCATTTCCGACTCGCAAAAAGCAATGCGAGCCGTTACCGACTCGCAAAATTTGCGACCCCATTTTGCGACCCGCAACTAGGAAGTCGCAATTTGCGAGTCACAAACCATATGCAATTGCAACTCGCAAATTGCGACTAGTCGCAAAAAGCCCAGTTTGCATGTCCCATTTACCACTAACTCAGAGCAGGTGGTAATCATTACCAAAGTATAAAAGGAGACCCAGAAGGCATCTGGGTTACTCAAGATGGCGGAGATATACCTGATAGCAGTGAGGAGGAGAGTCCACGCAGCCCAGCAGAGGAGGAGGAGGAGCCACAGACAGGAGAAGATCTATAGAACAAGGCAGACTCTTTTTCAGCAAACTGAGGAAGAGATATCTGATAAATACCGCCTTAGCAGCGCAGCCATACTAGAATTAATTGAATTACTAAAACCACAGCTAGAACGCCAGACTCTGCACAGCTGCGCCATCCCTACGCATGTGCAAGTGCTATGCTCACTGCACCTCTTGGCCTCAGGGAGCTATCAGGGGGTCATTGCTGTGGCAGGTGGGGTATCACAAAGTGCACTATCAAGGTTCCTCAGGGCATTCCTAGATGCCTTACTCACACACATGTCTCACTTCATATACCTACCCAGGAATGAGGCAGAAATTAACAGCACCAAGCTGGACTTTTACCGGATTGCCAACTTTCCCCATGTCATAGGATGTGTAGATGGGACACATATTCAAATATGCCCCCTGCAAACCTGGAACATCTGTTCCACAACAGAAAGTGTACCCACTCACTCAATATTCAGGTTGTTTGTGACGCCCATTATGTCATCACCGACATTGTTGCAAAATTTCCAGGCAGTACCCATGACTCCTACATTTTTAGGCACAGTGGGATACACCAACGCCTGGAACGTGGGGAGTTAGGAGACGGATACCTCCTAGGTAGAGATGCATACACCTTGCAGACATACACACAGATCACTGTGCACACCAACCAGGACTTTCTAACAGTGTAATGTTTGTGCCCAACAGGTGACAGTGCATATGCTCTACGGCCATGGATAATGACTCCTTTCTTAACACCCAGCAATGATTCAGAGATGCGATACAACAGTGCACATAAGAGGACCAGGAACATCATAGAACGCACCTTCGGATTACTGAAAGCAAGGTTCAGATGCCTCCACCGCAGTGGAGGTGCCCTCCAGTATACTCCCATTACAGCATTCAAAATAGTTGTTGCATGCGCCATCCTGCACAATATTGCCAACTGACGTGGGCTACCTCTCACCCCTGCAGACCCAGATTCTGAGGATGAAGAGCAAGAGCAACCACATCGCCATCATGGGGATCGGAGTATAGCAAATCAAGGCAGACTGAGATGGGAACACATCGCAACCCAATACTTTGGAAGGTACGTGTCAACTTCAACCATACTCACCTATTGACCAAAAACTCCATTTGTTAAGTGGAACAAAAAAACTACTTAATATGTGCAGAAATACAACTATTTACAATTACTAACTGTTAATGTTCATCTAAATGCAAACCATGCATGGGGCACATTGCTGTCATGTGCCCCAACATCAGGGACAGGGTTCTGTCTATGTCCTACGGCGGCTTCTGCCAGCCTGGCTGGTCCCTGGTGGTTCTGCAGTGCTCTGCCTGGTACTCCCACTCCAGAGCACCCTAGTGTCACTGGCAGAGACACTGCTCACTGTAGAGCCCTCCTCGCTGTCCTGGGGTGTGTCCCCTGTGCCCCTGGACAGATGCTGTGCCTCCATTAAATCAATCACATGTATGATACGGCCCAGGCCTCTAGCCACATCCCCTGCAAAATGGCCCATTTCTACTTGGAGGCCAACTGTCCTTCTCGACAGGCCAGTGGTGTTAACAGCCAGTCTGCCAATTGATGTGGCCATCCTGTCAAGCCTCTGTAGCAGCTGACGGTCCCTGCACCGGCCACCCTCGCCCTGTGCCAGTAGTCCTGCCACCAGATCCCTCATGGACAGGGCTAGGTCCCCAGTGTTTGTGGCAATCACGTCCAATCGGGAATGGAGCTGCTGCATGCTGGCCTCGTTGTTTCTCACAAAGCGGTGCAGCACCCCACTAATACGCCCTAATATATTGTTTTGCAGGCACTGACCACGGAGCAGCTGTGCCTCGCTGTTGGTGGTAGATGGACGGCCGGACGCAGCCTGCAGCCCTGCTCTCCTGTACCTGCGTCGCCTGCGCAGCGGTGGATGCCCTGTGTGCTCTACTGTGGCACTGCTGCCTGTTGCTGGCGCAGCCTCCTGAAACACAGTTGCAGCAGGTGTGGACATCACAGGGATGGTGTTGGTCGTGCAGGTGGGAATGGTGGCAGCTCCTGTGCTGTCCTCATGGGGCTGGCTGCTGAGGCTTGTGGTGGTGTCTTGTGGGAGACCTGTGGGACATGGGGAACAGACTGTCAGTGTCTACTATCTGTTGCACACTTCCTAATAAACATTTGCCTATGAACTGGCTATTTGACTACATTTCCCATAATGCATCATTCTGGTGTTTGCTACCCTGTGATGGAGCTATCTTGGTTGTGCATGCCCCTGTGTACATGGTGGGTAGGGGTATGGCATTGATGGGGGTACAGGCATATCACATGGTACTCACCGGTTGATGTAGTGGGCTCAGAGGTGTCCAGATCTCCTATTCCTGTCACTGCCTCCTGCTCCAGGGTCTCCTCCACCCTTTCTTCCAGGGGTGTGGGTGGTGGTACGGATGATGGTCTCCCTCCTGTGCCTCTCATCTCCCGGAGCCTTTCTGCCACCCTCTCCTTGGTCCGGGAGCGGAGGTCATACCACCGTTTTTTTATCTCTTCCACACTCCTGTGGCTCACCCCCAGGGAGTTCACTTTTTCTTGGATCTCCAGCCAGAGTTGTTTTTTGGTGGCTTCTGGCACATTGAGGGCTGCCTTTCCGAAGAGTTCATCATAGTGCTGACAGCATTCTTCTGTCAGCACCTCCAGCTCCTTCTCAGAGAATTTGAGTTTTCGTTTTCTAGGTGTTTCAGCCATTGTAGCTGCTGTTCCTCCTGTTTGCAGTTCAGCAGTTTAAAATGGGTGTGGTCCTCCCTCCTCCCAGGTGTATTTGTAAACTTCCTGGCTGTGATGTCATCATCATGTGCCAGGAAGTGTTTCCAGAGTGTTCTGGAGTGGTTTCTGGAGTGTTCTGCAGCACCTGCAAGCAATTTACATGGTACTCGCAATTTGCGACACCCAGCGACCTCGCAAACAGCGGACTCGCTATCTGCGTTGCGACTCCGGGTGCGAGTCACAAATTGTACACGGACATTGTACCTGCATTCCTATTAGCGACACACAATTTGCGAGTCGCACATACTCGCAAATTGCGAGTCGCTAATTTTTTTGTACCTACATCTGGCCCCTAGTCCCCTATCCTGCTTTGTAAAGAAAAACAAATATACATGGGGTAAAAGTAGGGATACCCTGCCCCCTAGCCCTTGTTGGAAGGAGGGTTCCAGAGGGGACCCCGGGCTCACAATACAAACAAAATTAGGTGTTTTTGTCACGATTCAGCATACGTGGGGAGGGAATAGTGAGTTGGGTCCTCCTCCCTGAGCCGATTTGAGCCCTGGGGATTCCAGTCTCTGGACTGAATAGTAATGAAGGGGAGAGTGGCCACACCCACCTCCCCATGCCTCAATGAGGCCCCAGAGGTCCTATGCCCCTGGCTGCACTAACTGTGCCCCGAGGAACCAAGTCAGAGGACACATTTGTATTGCCCTCAGGAGCATGGGCAGGGACTTTTCTTCTCCCATTCAGCAGGAGCTGCAAAAATGCTTCTGCTGAGTGGGAGCAAACATTTGTTTCCCTGCCTGCGCTAAGTGGCCAGGGAAATATAGATTACTGCAACCTGATAGGAGCAGAAGAAAATGCCTGCTCCCGTCAGGTGGGAGAAATGCCAGCTCCCACTGAACCACGGATGGGTGCATATGGGGAGCCAGCGGGGTCACGGCGACCCTGTGTCTACCCCCCAGACTCTCAACATAGTTTGTAGTGGGTGCCTCAGGTACAGCATCCATTTTAGGACATTCTCATTCCTCACTCCTCATCCCTAATTCTCATCCATCATCCCTACTTCTCAACCATCATACATCAGCCCTACTTCCCAACCTGCATCCCTGCTTCTTTTCCATCATCCCTATTTCTCATCCATCATACATCATCCCTACTTCTCATCCATCATCCTTACTTCTCATCCATCATCCCTAATTCTCATCCATCATACATTATCCCTACTTCTCAACCATCATCCTTACTTCTCTTCCATCACCGCTACTTCTCATCCCTGCATCTCATCCCTACTTCTCATCCATCATCCCTACTTCTCATCTATCATCGCTGCTTCTCATTCATTATACATCATCCCTATTTCTCATCCATCATCCCTGCTTCTCTTCCATCTTCCCTGCTTCTCATCCATAATCCCTACTGCTCATCCATCATACATCATCCCTACTTCTCATCCATCATCCCTGCTTCTCTTCCATCATCCCTGCTTCTCATCCATCAGACATCATCCCTACTTCTCATCCATCATCCCTGCTTCTCTTCCATCATACTTCATCCCTATATTTTATCCATTATCCCTGTTTCTCTTCCATCATCCCTACTTCTCATCCCTCATCAATGCTTCTCATCCCTACTTCTCTTCCATCATCCATGCTTCTCATCCCTACTTCTCTTCCATCATCCCTACTTCTCTTCCATCATTCCTACTTCTCACCCCTCATCACTGCTTCTCATCCATACTTCTTATCCATCTTCCATCATTCCTATTTCTCACACTTCATCCATCATCCCTACTCCTCAATCCTCAATCCTCATCCCTACTCCTCATTCCTCAGTCATACCAACACATTTTCAGTTTTGTAAAGCACACCTTCACACTGATTGGTTGGCAACAGCCAATCAGAGTTAAGATAAGAGATGCATTCTATTTCACTGAAAAACAGCCTTCTCATTGCATGTGCTGGGTGACGATGGAGGAGAGGAAATTAAACTGTGATTTTGTTTCCAGTGAATTCAAGGCTGTACAACATTTCATTTTATTTAGCTGAGTGTTTTTCTATTTACACAGGCCTCTGCAGAAAGCTCTGCTGGTTTAGAAAAAACAAGGAGCCCACAGCTTGGGCCATAAATCAGCTGTTGGAGAAAGGCTTATACAGTTCAGCTACAGTTCATCGTAGTCCGTAGGCCCCAAAATGGATTAGGAAAGGGGTAATGGGCTCCCTTCCCAAATAAAAGGCTCTAGGGGATTGGGTCCCGAGGGTTGGAAGAGGTTTGGGGAGAAGGGCTGCGCCAATGGGTTGGACGCAGGGCCTGAAGCCAACCCACACTGATCGCAGATGGGGGTGGGCTTTACATATGGCAATAAAGAACAAGTTACTTACCTTTGGTAAAGCATTATCTGGTGTAGACTATGGTGGTCATTATGGCTCCACTTTTGGCAGCAAGTCCAGGGGAGATAATGAGAAAAACAAGGAGGAGTCACCCACCAGTCAGGCCCTAAGGTGTCCTGAGCTGAGGTGACCCCTGCCTTTAGAAATCCTCCATCTTGATTTTGGAGGATTCCCCCAATAGGAATAGGGATGTGCCCCCCTCCCCTCAGGGAGGAGGCACAAAGAGGGTGTAGCCACCCTCAAGGACAGTAGCCATTGGCTATTGCCCTCCCAGACCTAAACACACCCTTAAATTGAGTATTTAGGGCCCCCCAGAACCAAGGAAGATAGATTCTTGCAACCTGAAGATGAAGGACTGCTGACCTGCAGCCCTGCAGAGAAGGCAGAGACACCAACTGCTTTGGCCCCAGCCCTACCAGCCTGTCTCCCCACTTTGAGAAAAACTGCAACAGCGACGCATCCCACAGGGTCCAGCGACCTCTGAAGCCTCAGAGGACTACCCTGCATCTAAAAGGACCAAGAAGCTCCCGAGAACAGTGGCCCTGTTCAACAAAACTGCAACTTTGCAAAAAAGAAGCAACTTTTAAAGACCACACGTTTCCCGCCGGAAGCGTGAGACTTTCCACTCTGCACCCGACACCCCCGGCTCGACCTGCGGAAAACGAACACTACAGGGAGGACTCCCCGGCGACTGCGAGAGCGTGAGTAGCCAGAGTTGACCACCCTGAGCCCCCGCAGCGACGTCTGCAGAGGAAATCCAGAGGCTCCCCCTGACCGCGACTGCCTGCTTCAAGGAACCCGACGCCTGGAAACCACACTGCACCCACAGCCCCCAGGACCTGAAGGAACCGAACTCCAGTGCAGGAGCGACCCCCAGGCGAGCCTCTTCCTAACCCAGGTGGTGGTTACTCCGAGGAACCCCTCCTGTGCCAGCCTGCATCGTTGTAGAGACCCCCGGGTCTCCCCATTGAAAACCCGATGCCTGTTTGCACTCTGCACCCAGCCGCCCCCGTGCCGCTGAGGGTGTACTTTCTGTACCTGCTTGTGTCCCCCCCCAGTGCCCTACAAAACCCCCCTGGTCTGCCCTCCTAAGTCGCGGGTACTTACCTGCTGGAAGACTGGAACCGGGGGCACCCCTATTTCCATTGAAGCCTATGTGTTTTGGGCACCACTTTGACCTCTGCACCTGACCGGCCCTGAGCTGCTGGTGTGGTAACTTTAGGGTTGCCTTGAACCCCCAACGGTGGGCTACCTTGGACCCAACGTTGAACCCTGTAAGTGTTTTACTTACCTGTGAACTTAACATTTACTTACCTCCCCCAGGAACTGTTGATTTTTGCACTGTGTCCACTTTTAAAATAGCTTATTGCCATTTTTGTCAAAACTGTACATGCTATTGTGATTATTCAAAGTTCCTAGAATACCTGAAGAACGAGTTACTTACCTTCGGTAGCGACTTTTCTGGTGGCTACATTAGCTACCTGTGGATTCCTCACCTAATGAATACTCCCATGGCGCCAGCATTCGACGGAAATCTTCTTCCCAGCTTCTGCACGTCGACGAGGACGTCAGGAATCCACAGGTAGCTAATGTATCCACGAGAAAAGTTGCTACCGAAGGTAAGTAACTCGTTCTTCTGATGGATACAACTACCTGTGGATTCCTCACCTAATGAATAGAGTCCCAAAGCAGTACCGCACTCGGTGGTGGGTGCCTGTATGGTCAAACCAAGAAATCCTGCAGCACTGACCGTGCAAAATGGCCGTCCCTTCTGACCTCAGAGTCCAAGCAGTAGTGCTTCACAAAAGTGTGAAGGGACGACCAAGTTGCGGCCTTGCAGATGTCGACCACAGGAACACCCCTAGCCAAAGCCGAAGTGGCCGACTTAGCCCTGGTGGAATGCGCTCTAATACCATCAGGAGGATCCTTCTTTGCTAAAGAGTAACAGATTTTAATGCAAAGAACAACCCACCTGGAGAGTGTTCTCTTGTGGACTGCCTTTCCTCTCCTCTTGCCCACGTATCCGATAAACAGCTGATCCTCCAGCCTGATATCCTTCATTCTGTCAATGTAGAAGCTTAACGCCCTCTTTGGGTCCAAGCGATGTAGTCTTTCTTCCTCCTTTGAAGGATGAGGCGGAGGATAGAACGTGGACAAAGTGATTGTCTGGGCCAAATGGAAGGGTGAAACAACCTTCGGAAGGAAAGCAGCCTTGGTCCTCAACACCACCATATCCGCATAAAAAGTTGTATAAGGGGGTTTTACTGATAAAGCCTGCAACTCACTCACTCTCCTTGCAGATGTTATGGCCACCAGGAAAACTGTTTTAATAACTAAATACCTTAAGGGGCAGGAATGCATAGGCTCAAAAGGGGACCCCATAAGGAAAGTCAGGACCAAGGACAAATCCCATTGTGGCATAACAAATGGTTTTGGAGGATATTTATTTAGAAGACCCTTCAAGAATCTAAGAACAATAGGAGACTTAAACAGTGATGGTTGGTCTGGCAGACAAATGAAGGCTGACAAGGCAGACAAGTAACCTTTAATAGTAGCCACTGCACAACCTTTCTGCGCTAGAGACAAAGCAAAAGATAAAACATCTGACAAATGAGCACGTAAGGGATCAATCTGTCTCTCTCCACACCACACCACAAATTTAGACCACCTATTAGCGTAGATAGATTTAGTGGAGTGTCGCCTGGCCGCTAAGATAACATCCACTACATCAGGCGGGAGAGAGAAGGAACTCAGGTTGCCCCGTTCAATCTCCAGGCATGAAGGTGCAGGCTCTGGAGGTGGGGGTGTAAAACCTGCCCCTGCGACTGCGAGAGGAGGTCTGCCCTGAGAGGGAGACGGAGCGGAGGGCACATTGAGAGTTGGAGAAGATCGGAATACCATACCCTCCTTGGCCAATCCGGAGCTATTAAGATTACTTGGGCCCGGTCTTGGCGAATTTTCCTCAATACTCGAGGAATCAAGGGTATGGGGGGAAACGCGTAAAGCAACTGGTCGCACCAGGTCCTCTGAAACGCGTCCCCCAAAGCCCCTTGCATCGGATACTGGAGACTGCAGTATAACGGACAGTGCGTGTTCTCCCGGGTGGCAAACAGATCTATCCGAGGAACCCCCCAGAACTGGAAGATTAGACAGACTTGATCTGGATGGAGACGCCACTCGTGGTCGGCCGAGAAATGGCGACTGAGATTGTCTGCACGCACATTCAAGACTCCGGCCAGATGATTTGCTACCAAGCAAATCTGATGGTCCTTTGCCCAGGACCATAGTCGAAGTGCTTCTCTGCAGAGAAGGTACGACCCCACTCCTCCCTGTTTGTTTATATACCACATCGCGGTAGTATTGTCCGTCAGGACCTGAACCGACTGACCGCGAAGGGAAGGGAGGAAGGCCTTGAGAGCCAGACGTACAGCCCGCAACTCCAACAGATTGATATGAAAAGTCTGTTCCTCTGGAGACCAAAGCCCTTTGATCTCCAGATCCCCCAGATGAGCTCCCCACCCTAGAGTGGAAGCATCCGTTATGACTGTTGTCACCGGTGGTGACTGCGCGAACGGCTTTCCTTGAGAAAGATTGTCGCCTGCAATCCACCACTTCAAGTCCGCAGCAGCATCTCTGGAGATTTTGACAGAACTTTCGAGATCTCCTTTGTGCTGAGACCACTGCCTTCGGAGGCACCACTGAAGAGCCCTCATGTGCCAGCGAGCATGGGTGACCAACAGTATGCAGGAGGCAAACAGACCGGGCAGACGAAGGACCTTGAGGACTGGAATGACCGCTCCATTTCGAAACATTGGAACCAATTCCTGAATATCTCGAATCCGCTGAGGCGGAGGAAAGGCTCAATCCAATGTTGTATCCAGTACTGCCCCTATGAACAGGAGACGTTGAGAGGGCTCTAGGTGAGATTTGGGCACGTTCACAGAAAAGCCCAGGTCGAACAACAACTGGGTTGTTGACTGTAGATGATGCGACACAAGCTCCGGGGACTTGGCTTTGATCAACCAGTCGTCCAGGTAAGGGAATACTGCTATCCCCTTTCTCCTGAGCTCTGCCGCAACCACCAACATCACGTTCGTGAAGACTCGAGGTGCTGAAGTAAGACCAAATGGGAGGACCGCAAACTGATAGTGCTGCGACCCTACCACAAACCGGAGATACTTCCTGTGCGACTTGAGTATCGGGATATGAAAATAAGCATCCTGCAAGTCGACAGACACCATCCAATCTCCATTGTTCAACGCCAAAAGCACCTGATCTAGGGTCAGCATCTTGAACTTTTCCTGCTGGAGGAACCAATTCAAGATCCTCAGGTCCAGAATTGGTCTCAACCGACCATCCTTCTTGGGAATCAGGAAGTATCTCGAGTAACAACCTTGACCCCTTTCCTGCTCTGGAACCAACTCCACCGCGCCCTTTAATAGGAGGACTTGAACTTCCTGTGCTAGCAACAGGAGATGTTCTTTTGAACAATACGATGGGCGGGGCGGAAACTCCCGAAAGGGAAGGGTGTAGCCTTTCCCCACAATGCTGATAACCCAAGTGTCCGATGTAATAGTCTGCCACTTGTGAAGAAAGTGTCGTAACCTTCCCCCTACAGGAGAGGAGTGAGTGGGGACTGGTGGAAGCCTAAGGCTGCTTCCCCTGCTGCACCCCTCCAGAGGACGAGGAAGAGGCAGAGTGCTGCTGAGAGGCTCCCCTGGTGCGGATCCTACCTCTCCCTCTAATCGATCTAAAGGTGAGAGAAGAGGCAGGTTGCTGGTATCTCCCCCGAAAGGAAGAGGAGGAAGAACCCCGTCCAAAACCACGAAACCTCCTAAAAAACCTAGAGGAGGAAGAAGAAGGGGCTTGCAGTCCCAGTGACTTGGCTGTGGCTCTGCTCTCTTTAAACCTTTCCAAGGCCGAATCCGCTTTGGCTCCAAACAGTTTGTCCCCATCAAACGGGAGGTCCAACAGGGTCGACTGCACGTCCGCAGAGAACCCTGAGTTGCAGAGCCAAGCCTGCCTCCTTGCCACCACAGCTGTGCCCATCGCCCTAGCCACCGAATCGGTCGTGCCCAACCCAGACTGGATAATCTGGGTGGCGGCAGCCTGGGCATCCGAAACAATGCTCAGAAGTCCTTGGGGAAGCTCCGTATACGAAGATGAAATGTCGTCCATAAGAGCATGGATGTATCTCCCCAAAATGCAAGTCGCGTTGGTGGCCTTCAACGCCATACTGCAGGACGAAAAAATCTTTTTGGATTGTGCGTCCAACTTTTTGGAGTCCCTGTCCCCTGGTACCGTCGGGAAAGATCCAGGCGCTGATCTAGAAGAACAGGAGGCTTGCACCACCAAGCTCTCCGGCGTAGGATGTCTAGACAGAAAGCCAGGGTCAGATGACGCAGCCCGATATCTCCTGGCCACAGCCCTATGAACAGCCGAGGAAGATACTGGCTTCTTCCACACCTCTAACACTGGATCAAGCAAAGCCTCATTGAATGGCAAAAGAGGCTCCGCTGCAGTAGAGGACGGATGTAGCACCTCAGTCAGCAAATTCTGTTTCGCCTCTGCCACCGGCAAAGGCAGTTCCAGAAAGTTAGCTGCCTTTCTTACCACAGCGTGAAAGGTAGCAGCCTCCTCCATATACTCCCCTGGAGATGATAGGTCCCACTCAGGGGAAGTATCCAGCCCACTGGCTGTATCCAGACCATGAAGTCCATCACCAGAGTCCTCAATCTCTCCTTCCTCCAAGACTCGTTGGTATTCCTGCTCTTCCAAAAGACGGAGAGCACGCCTTCTAGAGTGCAGCCTTTCTTCGATACGCGGAGTCGACATGGCCTCCGCCAAAGTCGAGGATCGGCGCCGATCTCCGGATCCATCCGATGCCATGTCCGGCGCCACAGGCAGCTACGGCGCTGAGGTAGGACCAGGACGAAGAGAGTCGCGTCTTGGAGTTTCCGATGGTCCCGCCGGAGTCACAGGTCGAAATCCCGAAGTCGACGGGATGGAAACATCCGGGGCCAAAACCTCTGGAGCCACCGGAGCGGCCACCGGCGCCGACATCGGCGCCGAGCCCACATTCCCTAAAGGGAGAAAGGGCATAAACGGTGCCGGACGTAAAGGCGCCGGAGCACCCAAGGAAAAAGCCAACGGCCCGACGGACCAACTGGAGCACCTCCTGGAGCCATCTGCTGAAAGATGGTATACATCGCATTCAAAAATGCAGTATTCTCGGCTCCAGGGGCAGGAAAAGCTGGATACTGGGGTGCCTGGATCGAAAGCGACCCCGACGCCAGCCTCGACGTCTGCGACGCCGGAGAAAACACCTGAGGCTGCGACACCTCAATCACGAAAGTCTGTCCAGGCGAAGTCGGTGACGCCGGAGAAGGCAACGGCGTCGACGGATGTGGCGTGACCGTGGGACTGACCTCCCAAGTCTTTCGACGCCAAAGGCGACCTCGAACGAGACTCCTTGCTGGAATGACGCCGTGAATCCCTACGGCGCCGGGAGTCTCGATGACGCCGATGAGACCTCGGCGAGGATGACTTCTTATGATGCCTTTTTTCTTTCCTCTTCGACTTCGCCATGAAGAGTTTAGCCTCTCGTTCTTTTAGGGCTTTTGGATTCATGTGTTGACATGAATCACATGTTGCAACGTCGTGATCGGAGCTTAAGCACCATAAACAGTTGGAGTGAGGATCAGTAATGGATATCTTGCCCCCACGCTCCCGACAGGGCTTGAAACCCGACTTTCTCTGAGACATAATAACCGCAGAGAAAATTCACACAGCAGAAAATATATACTGTAACCACGAAAGTAACAGTTGCTCCCTCGAAGATAACCGTTTCGAATGCACGGAAAAAAGGGAACTGACGTCGGCACGTCGGCAAGGACCTCTTATTGCCTGTATGACGTCAGACGGCGTCGCGTGGGCTAATGAGATGTCCTCGTCGACGTGCAGAAGCTGGGAAGAAGATTTCTGTCGAATGCTGGCACCATGGGAGTATTCATTAGGTGAGGAATCCACAGGTAGTTGTATCCATCAGAATGAAATACCTTTCATTTAAAGTATTGTTTGTAAATCTTGAACCTGTGGTTCTTAAAATAAACTAGGAAAATATATTTTTCTATATAAAAACCTATTGGTCTGGAATTGTCTTTGAGTGTGTGTTCCTCATTTATTGCCTGTGTGTGTACAACAAATGCTTAACACTACCCTCTATAAGCCTACTGCTCGACCACACTACCACAAAATAGAGCATTAGAATTATCTCTTTTTGCCACTATCTTACCTCTAAGGGGAATCCTTGGACTCTGTGCACATTATTTCTTACTTTGAAATAGTATATACAGAGCCAACTTTCTACAGGGAGCCTCTGGATTCTCTCTGCAGGCGTCGCTGTGGGGGCTCAGGGGGGGTCGTCTCTGGTTACTCACGGGCTTGCAGTCACCGGGGAGTCCTCCCTGAGGTGTTGGTTTTCTGCAGGTCGAGCCGGGGGCGTTGGGTGCAGAGTGCAGAGTCTCACGCTTCCGGAGGGAAATGTGAAATCTTTGGAAGTTGCTTCTTTGTTGCAAAGAAGTTGCTGGTTTTGAACAGGGCTGCTGTTCACAGGAGTTTCTTGGTCCTTTAGTCCAGGGCAGTCCTCTGAGGCTTCAGAGGTCACTGGTCCCTGTCGGATGCATCGCTGGTTTCTGACGTTGGAGACAGGCTGGTAGGGCTGGGGCCAAAGCAGTTGTCGTCTCACGATGGAGGATTTCTCAAGGTGAGGGTCACCTCAGCTCAGGACACCTTAGGGGCTGACTGGTGGGTGACTCCTCCTTGTTTTTCTCATTATCTCCTCCAGCCTTGCCGCCAAAAGTGGGGGCTGTGGCCGGAGGGGCGGGCATCTCCACTAGCTTCAGGGTGTCAAAGGCCTTTTGACAGTCCACGGTCCAGTTAACTTTCTTGGGCATTTTCTTGGAGATAAGTTCTGTGAGGGGTGTCACTATTGATCCATATCCCTTCACAAACCTCCTATAGTACCCAGTCAAGCCAGGGAATGCCCTGACTTGAGTCTGGGTTTTTGGAGCTACCCAGTCCAGAATAGTCTGGATCTTGGGTTGGAGTGGCTGAACTTGGCCTCCACCTACAAGGTGTCCCAAGTAAACCACAGTACCCTGCCCTATCTGACATTTACATGCCTTGATAGAGAGGCCTGATGCTTGCAGGGCCTGCAAAACCTCCTTCAGGTGGACCAGGTGATCCTGCCAGCTGGAACTAAAGACAGCAATATCATCAAGATAAGCTGCACTAAAGGACTCCAAGCCAGCAAGGACTTGATTCACCAACCTTCGGAATGTGGCAGGGGCATTCTTTAAGCCAAAGGGCATCACAGTAAACTGGTAGTGCCAATCAGGTGGAGAGAATGTGGTTTTCTCTTTTGCTCCTGGTGACATTCTTATTTGCCAGTATCCTGCTGTCAAGTCAAAGGTACTGAGGTATTTGGCAGCACCCAATTTATCAATCAGCTCATCTGCCCTTGGAATGCAGTGAGCATCTGTCTTGGTGACAGAATTAAGCCCTCTGTAGTCCACACAGAACCTCATCTCTCTCTTGCCATCTTTTGTGTGAGGTTTGGGGACCAAGACCACTGGGCTAGCCCAGGGACTGTCAGAGTGCTCAATCACTCCCAACTCCAGCATCTTGTGGACTTCCACTTTGATGCTTTCCTTAACTTGGTCAGATTGTCTGAATATTTTGTTTTTGACAGGCATGCTGTCTCCTGTGTCCACATCATGGGTACACAGGTGTGTCTGACCAGGGGTTAGGGAAAAGAGCTCAGTAAACGGTTGGAGGACTTGCCTGCAGTCAGCTTGCTGTTGGCCAGAGAGGGTGTCTGAATAGATCACTCCATCTACTGTGCCATCTTTAGGGTCAGTGGAGAGGAGATCAGGGAGAGGCTCACTCTCTGCTTCCTGGTCCTCATCTGTAACCATTAACATGTTTACATCTGCCCTGTCATGGAAGAGGTTTAGGCGGTTAACATGGATCACCCTCTTGGGGGTCTTGCTAGTGCCTAGGTCCACCAGGTAGGTGACCTGACTCTTTTTCTATAGCACTGGGTAAGGGCCACTCCATTTGTCCTGAAGTGCCCTGGGAGCCACAGGCTCCAGAACCAAGACTTTCTGCCCTGGCTGAAACTCAACCATAGCAGCCTTTTAGTCATACCACATCTTCTGGAGTTGTTGGCTGGCCTCAAGGTTTTTGCTTGCCTTTTCCATGTACTCTGCCATCTTTGAACGTATGCCTAGTACATAGTCCACTATATCTTGTTTAGGCTCAAGGAGAGGTCACTCCCAGCCTTCTTTTACAAGAGCTAGTGGTCCCCTAACAGGATGGCCAAACAGAAGTTCAAAGGGGGAAAACCGTACTCCCTTCTGAGGCACCTCTCTGTATGCAAAAAGCAGGCATGGAAAGAGGACATCCCATCTCCTTTTGAGTTTTTCAGGGAGCCCCATGATCATGCCCTTCAATGTGTTGTTAAATCTCTCAACAAGACCATTGGTTTGTGGATGGTATGGTGTGGTGAATTTGTAAGTCACCCCACACTCATTCCACATGTGTTTTAGGTAGGCTGACATGAAGTTGGTACCTCTGTCAGAAACCACCTCCTTAGGAAATCCCATTCTGGTAAAAATACCAATGAGTGCTTTCGCTACTGCAGGGGCAGTAGTGGACCTAAGGGGAATTGCCTCAGGGTACCTAGTAGCATGATCCACTACTACTAGGATATACTGATTCTCTGATGCTGTGGGAGGTTCAAGTGGACCCACTATATCCACTCCCACTCTTTCAAAGGGGACCCCCCCCCACTACTGGAAGTGGAATGAGAGGGGCCTTTGGATGGCCACCTGTCTTACCACTGGCTTGACAGGAGGCACAAAACTCCTTTACCTTCTGGGACATATTGAGCCAACAGAAATGGTCGACTAACGTCTCCCATGTCTTGGTTTGTCCCAAATGCCCAGCAAGGGGAATGTCATGGGCTACGGTCAGAATGAACTTCCTAAACTTCTGAGGCACTACCACTCTCCTAGTGGCACCAGGTTTGGGATCTCTTGCCTCAGTGACCCGGGGGTCACTCTAGCGGTGCAGGCAGGCACGGGGGGGGGCTTCTCAGGACAGCCACCGTCTGGGCAAGGCAGAGGGTCACCTGGGGGTCACTCCTGTACTGAGGTTCGGCTCCTTCAGGCCCTGGGGGCTGCGGGTGCAGTGCTGGTTGTTGCAAAGAAGTAGCTGGTTTTGAGCAGGGCAGCTGGTCACGGGAGTTTCTTGACCCTTTAGTCCAGGGCAGTCCTCTGAGGCTTCAGAGGTCCCTGGTCCCTGTCGGATGCGTCGCTGGTTGCAGGTTTTCAAAGTTGGAGACAGGCCGGTAGGGCTGGGGCCAAAGCAGTTGTCTTGCTCCTTCTCTGCAGGCTTTTAGGTCAGCAGTCCTTCTTGTTTCTTCAGGTTGCAGGAATCTAGTTTCATAGGTTCTGGGGAGCCCCTAAATACTGAATTTAGGGGTGTGTTTAGGTCTGGGAGGGCAGTAGCCAATGGCTACTGTCCTTGAGGGTGGCTACACCCTCTTTGTGCCCCCTCCCTGAGGGGGGCACATCCCTATTCCTATTGGGGGAATCCTCCAAAATCAAGATGGAGGATTTCTAAAGGCAGGGGTCACCTCAGCTCAGGACACCTTAGGGGCTGACGTGACTGGTGGGGGACTCCTCCTTGTTTTTCTCCTTATCTCCCCTGGACTTGCCACCAAAAGTGGGGGTTGTGTCCAGGGGCCAGGCATCTCCACTAGCTGGAGTGCCCTGGGGCATTGTAACACGAAGCTTGAGCCTTTGAGGCTCACTGCTAGGTGTTACAGTTCCTGCAGGGGGGGAGGTGTTAAGTATCTCCACCCAGTGCAGGCTTTGTTTCTGGCCTCAGAGAGCACAAAGGTTCTCACCCCGGGGGGGCGGAAACTCATCTCTCAGCAGCAGGCTGGCACAGACCAGTCAGTCCTGCACTGAAGGATTGGGTAAAATACAGGGGCCTCTCTAAGATGCCCTCTGTGTGCATTTTTTAAATAAATCCAACACTGGCATCAGTGTGGGTTTATTATTCTGAGAAGTTTGATACCAAACTTCCCAGTATTCAGTGTAGCCATTATGGAACTGTGGAGTTCGTTTTTGACAAACTCCCAGACCATATACTTAATATGGCCACACTGTACTTACAATGTCCAAGAACGGATTTAAACACTGTAGGGGAATATTGCTAATGCAGCTATGCCTAAGTCCTCTGAGGCTTAAAAGGTCGCTGGTCCCTGTTGGATGCGTCGCTGTTGCAGTTTTTTTTGAAGTTGGGAGACAGGCCGGAAGGGCTGGGGCCAAAGCAGTTGTCGTCTCCGTCTTCACTGCAGGGCTTCAGGTCAGCAGTCCTTCTTGTTAAGGTGCAGGAATCTAATTTCCTAGGTTCTGGGGAGCCCCTAAATACTGAATTTAGGGGTGTGTTTAGGTCTGGGCTGCTGTCCATGAGGGTGGCTACACCCTCTTTTTGCCTCCTCCTCCCTTTGGGGAGGTGGTCACATCCCTAATCCTAGTGGGGGAATCCTCCATCCACAAGATGGAGGATTTCTAAAAGTGAGGGTCACCTCAGCTCAGGACACCTTAGGGGCTGTCCTGACTGGTGGGTGACTCCTCCTTGTTTTTCTAATTATCTCCTCCAGCCTTGCCGCCAAAAGTAGGGGCAGTGGCCAGAGGGGCAGGCATCTCCACTAGCTGGGATGCCCTGTGGCGCTGTAACAGAAGGGGTGAGCCTTTGAGGCTCACCGCCAGGTGTTACAGTTCCTGCAGGGGGAGGTGAGAAGCACCTCCACCCAGTACAGGCTTTGTTCCTGGCCACAGAGTGACAAAGGCACTCTCCCCATGTGGCCAGCAACATGTCTGGTGTGTGGCAGGCTGGCAGAACCTAGTCAGCCTACACTGGGAGTCGGGTATGTTTTCAGGGGGCATCTCTAAGATGCCCTCTGGGTGTATTTTACAATAAATTGCACACTGGCACCAGTGTGCATTTATTGTGCTGAGAAGTTTGATACCAAACTTCCCAGTTTTCAGTGTAGCCATTATGGTACTGTGGAGATCGTGTTTGACAAACTCCCAGACCATATACTCTTATGGCTACCCTACACTTACAATGTCTAAGGTTTTGCTTAGACACTGTAGGGACATAGTGCTCATGCACCTATGCCCTCACCTGTGGTATAGTGCACCCAGCCTTAGGGCTGTAAGGCCTGCTAGAGGGGTGACTTACCTATGCCACAGGCAGCATTTTCTGTGCATGGCATCCTGAGGGGGATGCCATGTCGACTTTGCCTTTTTCTCCCCACCAAAACACACAATCTACAATGGCAGTGTGCATGTGTTAGGTGAGGGGTCGCTTAGGGTGGCACAACATATGCTGCAGCCCTTAGGGACCTTCCCTGGTCACAGGGCCCTTGGTACCACTGGTACCTTTTACAAGAGACTTATCTGTGTGCCACGGGTGTGCCAATTGTGGAAACAATGGTACATTTTTATTGAAAGAACACTGGTGCTGTGGCCTGGTTAGCAGGGTCCCAGCACACTTCTCAGTCAAGTCAGCATCAATATCAGGCAAAACGTGGGGGGTAACTGCAACAGGGAGCCATTTTCCTACAACGACGTCTACTGTATGCCGCCATAGGAGGCTGTCTTTGCTGATACTGGGGCCTAGAGATGTTAAAGGTGGAAGAGTAAGATGGATACCTATACTGCTGGTATCCTCCACGAAAGGAAGAATGTCCCCTTCCTCTGGTTCCACGAAAGGGCACCTTCTTGTACTGCAGAGCACCAAGCGATTTGGTGGTATCAGTGTCTGATTTAATCGTCTGGAGGGCATCGTCAACATGCTTCCCGAAAAGTGCTTCTCCATCATATGGGAGATCTAAAATGTTTGTTTGGACCTCCGGGCGGAAATTAGTTGCCTTTCACAAGCCTTAACACCTGAAAACTGCTGAGCCAGCTAGAAGTCTAAAGCTCATGGCAGCAATTTCTAGCGTACAATCGATTATTTCTGCAGAAGATCGCTGTCCTTCCATCAGAACTTTTTTGGCCTCCACCTTGGTGGTGTCCGGAAGCTCGTCGAACTGCTGACTTACGTCGGACCAGAACTGTCTATCATACCCGCCAAGGAGCGCCAAGACATTTTTGCAGCTGGCACATTGGCAGACATTGAGGATAATCGCTTGCCGATATTATCCAGGCATCTACCTTCCTCATCTGGTGGTGTGGTTACAGGCGCGGAAGGGTTCTTGGAGCACCGCTGCGCCGATTGTGATATTACGGAATCTGGTTTTGGATGACCTGAGAGGCACGCAGGAGCATCATCCGTGGATTTATATTTTTTATCCAATTTAGGCAGCACCGCCGTACTGATGCAGGGTTACGCATTATATTTAAATCTTGCTGCCAAACCTGGTCTATAATTGGAATGGCTCTGACGGTTTTCCTGTGGGGTTCCCTAAAATCATATAGGAAACAGTCCTGCTGAGCTGTAGGCATTTGAAGCTCAAACTGTGTGGCTGCCCGTTACAAAAGGTTGTGGAAAGTACCTATATCTTCCGGAGGAGATTCCACTAATGGTGGTACAGGAGATATTTGGGTGCTGGAAGTATATATTCATCCCACTCATCTTGCAGAGAACGAACTTCGCCATCTTCAGCCCCGTCATCTGAAGAAGTTTGTGGATGAACCTGAGGGGAGCCCTGTGGTTGAGGGCTAAGCAGCACCTGTGGTCGATGAGGTTGTGGAGGTGGAGGCGGAATGATGGGAATCACTGGTTGTGGAACATTTGCAGGCATTGGTGGAAAACGCTGTCTATAGTCTGCCAACATTGCTTGGAGATCCCACACCAGACTGGAAGGCAATGACACTAGGTCCTGTTGCTGTTTATGAGGCGGCTGTTCGTAATAGTGGTCATAATAAGAATCGTCATCCGAGTAGCCTTGACATTTAACCCTTAACTGGGATGGGCTCCTAGCCGCTCCAAACATCCCATCTTCCTCTGAATCATCCTCAACCAAAAGGTGTGATGGTAATAATCTGGACACCCTACTTGGGGATGTAATGGATGGGATCAAATTGTGTTTTGATATCTTTTTAAAAGAAATATGGTCAGCAGAGGAAAGAGGTAACATCAACAGTTTCTGTATTGGTGTGGTCTTCGACGAGAGCTGGATTGTTGCGTTGACGGCAAAGGTGGCAACAGAACAAACGTCGACAGAGATGTCGTCGCTGGCAATCCCGTCAATGGAAGCGTCGTCGTTGGTAACCCAGTCGATGGAGGCATCGTCGCTGGTGGTACAGTCGATGGTGGGGCCGTCGACGGGGGCTCCTGAGATAAAATCGTCAACGGGAGCTCCGTCGACAAGAGGATCGTTGACGAGAATGGCGGCGACAAAGAATGAAGTTGCAGTGACAATATGGGACGCACCACCGACAAAGATGATAGCATCGTCGGCGAGGTCTCAGTTGAGGCTACGGTCGACATAGAAATAGTAAGTACCGTTGAAGTTACTGTTGATACCAGAGCCGTCAATGATGGTACTGTCGACAATGGTACTGTCGACGATGCAGATCCTTATTTTTTTTTAATGCATGTTTGATGCGCAGAGGCGGCGTTGGGGGATCAGAAAAGGTTTTCTTTTTAGATTTTAAGAGGGAACCTGATCCTCCTGGTTTGCCAGCCTGCACACAGTGTTTTGTAGAAGGGCTATGATTTTCTATAGAGCCCTCAGATGACTCTTTAGCAACCTTTTTTGGAGGCTCTTTGGACGTCGACGGCTCACTATGTTTTTTTCAGGCGTTTTGGTGACAGACATAGAAGATGAGGCACTGTCCTCTTCAAAGACTGGAATGTCCCTGGTCTTCAACCTTTGTAGCCAGAGCAGAAGACAACCTTCTCTGTCCTTTATCCTCTTAGTGGAAAACATTCTACATACCATGCAGTCTCTAGTTTTGTGGTTAGGATAGAGACAGTATATACAGTCCTCATGAGGGTCGTCTACATGTAATTTCTTCTTCATACATGTACTACAGGATCTAAAAAAGCCCCTTCCTTGGTGTCTCTGACATGATTGTCAGTTTGAACACCTAGCTGAAGAAACATTTTGAAGAAATAAATCCAAAATCTTCTTGAATAAGTCTCTGAGAGACAAAAAATGAGCAGAGCTCAGGGGAGACTCCTAAACACGACATGCAGTGGAAAATATGAGGAAGGCAGCTTCTCACCAGAGGATTATAGAGCGTGGTGTGTTGTAATTGGTTGACTCTAGGTTTGGTCCTTTTTGTACATAAGGACTGCGATATGCTACTAAGCCAAGGGCTTAATATATATCCTGTATATACATTTATATATATATATATCTATATACAGTATATATATATCTATATATATATATATATATATATATATATATATATATATGGAAAATGTCACTTACCCAGTTTACATTTGTTCGTGGCATGTTCCGCTGCAGATTCACATGCTGTGCACTGTTCCTGCCATCTAGTGTTGGGCTCGGAGTGTTACAAGTTGTTTTTCTTCGAAGAAGTCTTTTCGAGTCACGGGACCGAGTGACTCCTCCCTTTCGGCTCCATTGCGCATGGGCATCAACTTCATCTTAGATTGTTTTCCCTCATAGGGTGAGGTAGGAGTGGTAGAATGAGAATAGTAAAGATGTCCATGCAATGGAATAGATATGTATGTACATAGTTTAGTCTAAAGGAATGTTTATTTACATATATACAGTTTTCTAATTGCAACTTAAACGGCTACAGGCTCCCGGGGAGGTGGGAGGGCGCATGTGAATCTGCAGCGGAACGTGCCACGAACAGATGTACACTGGGTAAGTGACATTTTCCGTTCGATGGCATGTGTAGCTGCAGATACACATGCTGTGCATAGACTACTAGGCAGTAATGTTCCCCAAAAAGCGGTGGTCAGCCTGTAAGAGTTGAAGTTGTTTGAAATAATGTTCTTAGTACATCCTGTCCTACTGTGGCTTGTTGTGTTGCACAGTAGTGTTTGGTAAATGTATGAGGTGTGGACCAAGTGGCTGCCTTACTAATCTCTGTCATTGGTATGTTACCTAGAAAGGCCATTGTTGCTCCTTTCTTCCTAGTGGAGTGCGCTTTTGGTGTAATGAGTAGTTCTCTTTTAGCTTTTAGGTAACAAGTCTGTATGCATTTAACTATCCATCTGGCTATAACTTGTTTGGATTTAGGGTTACCAGCATGGGGTTTTTGGAATGCGACGAACAATTGTTTAGTTTTCCGAAATGGTTTTGTTCTGTCTATATAGTACATTAAAGCTCTTTTTATGTCTAATGTATGCAGTGCTCTTTCTGCTACTGAGTCTGGCTGTGGGAAGAAGACTGGAAGTTCCACGGTTTAAATGAAACGGTGAAATGACCTTTGGTAGAAATTTTGGATTTATGCGTAGAACCATTTTATGTTTGTGTACTTGTATAAAGGGTTCCTCGATAGTGAAAGCCTGTATTTCGCTAACTCTTCGTAGTGAGGTGATAGCCACTAGAAATGCTACTTTCCAAGTTAAGAATTGGATTTGACAAGAAGAACGAGTTACTTACCTTCGGTAACGACTTTTCTGGTGGATACATTAGCTACCTGTGGATTCCTCATCTCACCTAATGAATACTCCCATGGCGCCAGCATTCGACGGAAATCTTCTTCCTAGCTTCTGCACGTCGACGAGGACGTCACATTAGCCCACGCGACGCCGTCTGACGTCATACAGGCAATAAGAGGTCCTCGCCGACGGGCCGACGTCAGTACCAACATTTTTTACGTGCATGAGAACAATAACCCAATGCAAAGAAAGATCAAGGCAACATCTCATAACATTGTAAAGTACACAACATTGCAATAAAATGGCTATAGATTTAATATAACTCTCTTTATATACACAAGGTAATATATATATACAAGTATCCATATATACAAAATCTATTGCAGTCCTAAAGACCAAGAGGAGCACACTCAAGGATTACTTGGTAAGACCAAAAAGGCAACGGGGAGGCGGGTGGGACCGTGAGGAATCCACAGGTAGCTAATGTATCCACCAGAAAAGTCGTTACCGAAGGTAAGTAACTCGTTCTTCTGATGGATACAACTACCTGTGGATTCCTCACCTAATGAATAGAGTCCCAAAGCAGTACCATGCCCAGTGGTGGGTGCCTAAATGGTCAAACCAAGAAATCCTGCAGCACTGACCGTGCAAAATGGCCGTCCCTTCTGACCTCACAGTCCAAGCAGTAGTGCTTCGCAAAAGTGTGAAGGGACGACCATGTTGCGGCCTTGCAGATGTCGACCACAGGAACACCCCTAGCCAAGGCCGAAGTGGCCGACTTAGCCCTGGTGGAATGGGCTCTAATACCATCAGGAGGATCCTTCTTTGCTAAAGAGTAACAGATTTTAATGCAAAGAATAACCCACCTGGAGAGTGTTCTCTTATGGACTGCCTTTCCTCTCCTGTTGCCCACGTATCCGATAAACAGCTGGTCCTCCAGCCTGAAATCCTTCGTTCTGTCAATGTAGAAGCTTAACGCCCTCTTTGGGTCCAAGCGATGTAGTCTCTCTTCCTCCTTCGAAGGATGAGGCGGAGGATAGAACGTGGACAAAGTGATTGTCTGGGCCAAATGGAAGGGTGAAACAACCTTCGGAAGGAAAGCAGCCTTGGTCCTCAACACCACCTTATCCCCATAAAAAGTTGTATAAGGGGGTTTTACTGATAAAGCCTGCAACTCACTCACTCTCCTTGCAGATGTTATGGCCACCAGGAAAACTGTTTTAATAACTAAGGCGGTCATTCTGACCCTGGCGGTCAAAGACCGCCAGGGCGGAGGACCGCGGGAGCACCGCCGACAGGCCGGCGGTGCTCCAATGGGGATTCCGACCGCGGCGGTAAAGCCGCGGTCGGACCAGCACCACTGGCGGGCTCCCGCCAGTGTACCGCCGCCCCATTGAATCCTCCAAGGCGGCGCAGTTTGCTGCGCCGCCGAGGGGATTCCGACCCCCCCTACCGCCATCCAGATCCCGGCGGTCCGATCGCCGGGATCCGGATGGCGGTAGGGGGGGGTCGCGGGGCCCCTGCAGTGCCCATGCCACTGGCATGGGCATTGCAGGGGCCCCCGTAAGAGGGCCCCTAAATGTATTTCACTGTCTGCTGCGCAGACAGTGAAATACGCGACGGGTGCAACTGCACCCGTCGCACAGCTTCCACTCCGCCGGCTCGATTCCGAGCCGGCTTCATCGTGGAAGTCTCTTTCCCGCTGGGCTGGCGGGCGGCCTGAAGGCGACCGCCCGCCAGCCCAGCGGGAAAGTCAGATTTACCGCCGCGGTCTTTCGACCGCGGAACGGTAACCTGACGGCGGGACTTTGGCGGGCGGCCTCCGCCGCCCGCCAAGGTCAGAATGAGGGCCTAAGTACTTTAAGGGGCAAGAATGCATAGGCTCAAAAGGGGACCCCATAAGGAAAGTCAGGACCAAGGACAAATCCCATTGAGGCATAACGAATGGTTTTGGAGGATATATATTTAGAAGACCCTTCAAGAATCTAAGAACAATAGGAGATTTAAATAGCGATGGTTGGTCTGGAAGACAAATAAAGGCTGACAAGGCAGACAAGTAACCTTTAACAGTAGCCACTGCACAACCTTTCTGCGCTAGAGACAAAGCAAAAGATAATACATCTGACAAATGAGCACGTAAGGGATCAATCTGTCTCTCTCCACACCATACCACAAATTTAGACCACCTATTAGCGTAGATAGTTTTAGTGGAGTGTCGCCTGGACGCTAAGATAACATCCACTACATCAGGCGGGAGAGAGAAGGAACTCAGGTTGCCCCGCTCAATCTCCAGGCATGAAGGTGCAGACTCTGGAGGTTGGGGTGTAAAACCTGCCCCTGCGACTGCGAGAGGAGGTCTGCCCTGAGAGGGAGACGGAGCGGAGGGCACAGTCAGAGTTGGAGAAGATCGGAATACCACACCCTCCTTGGCCAATCCGGAGCTATTAAGATTACTAGAGCCCGGTCTTGGCGAATTTTCCTCAATACTCGAGGAATCAAGGGTATGGGGGAAACGCGTAAAGCAACTGGTCGCACCAGCTTCTCTGAAACGCGTCCCCCAAAGCCCCCTGCACCGGATACTGGAGACTGCAGTATAACGGACAGTGCGCGTTCTCCCGAGTGGCAAACAGATCTATCCGAGGAAACCCCCACATATGGAAGATCAGACGAACTTGATCTGGATGGAGACGCCACTCGTGGTCGGCCGAGAAATGGCGACTGAGACTGTCCGCACATACATTCAAGACTCCGGCCAGATGATTCGCTACCAAGCAAATCTGATGGTCCTTTGCCCAGGACCATAGTCGAAGAGCTTCTCTGCAGAGAAGGTACGACCCTACTCCACCCTGTTTGTTTATATACCACATTGCGGTAGTATTGTCCGTCAGGACCTGAACCGACTGACCGCGAAGGGATGGGAGGAAGGCCTTGAGAGCCAGACGTACAGCCCGCAACTCCAACAGATTGATATGAAAAATCTGTTCCTCTGGAGACCAAAGCCCTTTGATCTCCAGTTCCCCCAGATGAGCTCCCCACCCTAGAGTGGAAGCATCCGTTATGACTGTGGTCACTGGTGGTGACTGCGCGAACGGCTTTCCTTGTGAAAGATTGTTGCCCCCAATCCACCACTTCAAGTCCGCAGCAGCATCTATGGAGATTTTGACAGAACCTTTGAGATCTCCTTTGTGTTGAGACCACTGCCTTCGGAGGCACCACTGAAGAGCCCTCATGTGCCAGCGAGCATGCGTGACCAACAGTATGCAGGAGGCAAACAGACCGAGCAGACGAAGGACCTTGAGGACTGGAACGACCGCTCCATTTCGAAACATTGGAACCAACTCCTGAATATCTTGAATCCGCTGAGGCGGAGGAAAGGCTTGATTCAATGTTGTATCCAGTACTGCCCCTATGAACAGGAGACGTTGAGAGGGCTCTAGGTGAGATTTGGGCAAGTTCACCGAAAAGCCCAGGTCGAACAACAACTGGGTTGTTGACTGCAGATGCGACACAAGCTCCGGGGACTTGGCTTTGATCAACCAGTCGTCCAAGTAAGGGAATACTGCTATCCCCTTCCTTCTGGGCTCTGCCGCAACCACTGACATCACCTTCGTGAAGACTCGGGGTGCTGAAGTAAGACCGAACGGGAGAACCGCAAACTGATAGTGCTGCGACCCCACCACAAACCGGAGATACCTCCTGTGCGACTTGAGTATCAGGATATGAAAATAAGCATCCTGCAAGTCGACAGACACCATCCAATCTCCAATGTTCAACGCCAAAAGCACCTGAGCTAGGGTCAGCATCTTGAACTTTTCCTGTTTGAGGAACCAATTCAAGATCCTCAGGTCCAGGATTGGCCTCAACCGACCATCCTTCTTGGGAATCAGGAAGTACCTCGAGTAACAACCTCGACCCCTTTCCTGCTCTGGGACCAACTCCACCGCGCCCTTTAATAGGAGGACTTGAACTTCCTGTTCTAACAACAGGAGGTGTTCTTTTGAACAATAGGATGGACGGGGCGGGATGGGAGGCGGAAACTCCCGAAAGGGAAGGGTGTAGCCTTTTCCCACAACGCTGATAACCCAAGTGTCCGATGTAATAGTCTGCCACTTGTGAAGAAAATGCCGTAACCTTCCCCCTACAGGAGAGGAGTGAGTGGGAATTGGTGGAAGCCTAAGGCTGCTTCCCCTGCTGCACCCCTCCAGAGGACGAGGAAGAGGCAGAGTGCTGCTGAGAGGCTCCCCTGGTGCGGGCCCTACCCCTCCCTCTAATTGATCTAAAGGTGAGAGAAGAGGCAGGTTGCTGGAATCTCCCCCGAAAGGAAGAGGAGGAAGAGCCACGTCCAAATCCACGAAACCTCCTAAAAAACCTGGAGGAGGCAGACAAAGGGGCTTGCAGTCCTAATGACTTAGCTGTGGCCCTGCTTTCTTTAAACCTTTCCAAGGCCGAATCCGCTTTGGCTCCAAACAGTTTGTCCCCATCAAACGGGAGGTCCAACAGGGTCGACTGCACGTCCGCAGAGAACCCTGAGTTGCGGAGCCAAGCCTGTCTCCTCGCCACCACAGCCGTGCCCATCGCCCTAGCCACCGAGTCAGTCGTATCCAACCCAGATTGGATAATCTGGGTTGCGGCAGCCTGGGCATCCGAAACAATGCTCAGAAGTCCTTGGGGAAGCTCTGTATGTGAAGATGTTATGTCGTCCATAAGAGCATAGATGTACCTCCCCAAGATACAAGGCGCGTTGGTGGACTTCAACGCCATGCTACAGGACGAGAATATTTTCTTAGATTGTGAATCCAACTTCTTGGAGTCTCTGTCCCCCGGCACCATCGGAAAAGATCCAGGCGCAGATCTAGAAGAACAGGAGGCCTGGACCACCAAGCTCTCCGGCGTAGGGTGTCTGGACAGAAAGCCAGGGTCAGATGGCACAGCCCAATACCTCCTGGCCACAGCCCTATGAACAGCCGAGGAAGATACTGGCTTCTTCCACACCTCCAACACCGGATCAAGCAAAGCCTCATTAAATGGCAAAAGAGGCTCCGCTGCAGTAGGGGCCGGATGTAGAACCTCAGTCAACAAATTCTGTTTCGCCTCTGCCACCGGCAAAGGCAGTTCCAGAAAGTTAGCTGCCTTTCTCACTACAGCGTGAAAAGTAGCTGCCTCCTCAGTGTACTCCCCTGGAGATGACAGGTCCCACTCAGGGGAAGTATCCAGCCCACTGGCTGTATCCAGACCATGAAGCTCGCCAGACTCCTCAATCTCTCCTTCCTCCAAGACTCGTTGGTATTCCTGCTCCTCCAAAAGACGGAGAGCACGTCTTCTAGAATGTAGCCTTTCTTCGATACGCGGCGTAGACATGGCATCCGCCGAAGTCGAGGATCGGCGCCGATCTACGGATCCATCCGACGCCATGACCGGCGCCACATGCAACTCCGACGCCGAGGCAGGAGCCGGACGAAGAGAGGCGCGTCTTGGAGTCTCCGATGGTCCTGTCGGAGTCACTGGTCGAAACTCCGAAGTCGACGAGATGGAAACCTCCGGGGCCGAAATCTCTGGAGCCACGGGAGCGGACACCGGAGGTGAAAGCCAACGGCCCCGAAGGACCAGCTGGAGTACCGCCTGGAGCCATCTGCTGAAGGATGGTATACATTGCATTAAAAAATGCAGTATTATCGGCTCCAGGGGCAGGAAAAGCCAGATACTGGGGTGCCTGGATCGAAGGGGACCCCGACGCCAGCCTCGACGTCTGTGACGCCGGAGAGAACACCTGAGGCTGCGTCACTTCCACCACTGAAGAAGTCTGCCCAGGCGAAGTTGGCGAAGCCGGAGAAGGCAACGGCGTCGACGGATGTGGTGTGACCGTGGGACTGACCTCCCATGTCTTTCGACGCCGAGCCGAAGGCGACCTCGAACGAGACTCCTTGCTGGAATGGCGCCGTGATTCCCTACGGCGCCGGGAGTCTCGATGACGCCGATGAGACCTCGGCGAGGAAGACTTCCTATGATGCTTCTTCTCCTTCCTTTTTGACTTCGCCATGAAGAAAAGTAGCAGAAAAATACACTGTAACTTCGAAAGCAACAGTAGCTCCCTCGAAGATAACCGTTTCGAATGCACGGAAAAAAGGGAACTGACGTCGGCGAGGACCTCTTATTGCCTGTATGACGTCAGACGGCGTCGCGTGGGCTAATGTGACGTCCTCGTCGACGTGCAGAAGCTAGGAAGAAGATTTCCGTCGAATGCTGGCGCCATGGGAGTATTCATTAGGTGAGGAATCATTAGGTGAGGAATCCACAGGTAGTTGTATCCATCAGAATGCATGGGTTCAAAGGGTGGGCCCATGAGTCGTGTAAGTACAATATTAAGATTCCACGTGGGTACCGGTGGTGTTCTTGGCAGTATGATTTGCTTTAGTCCTTCCATGAAGGTTTTAATAACTGGTATTCTAAATAGTGATTTTGTGTGTTTAATTTGCAAGTAAGCAGAGATTGCAGTGAGATGTATTTTGATGGAAGAAAAAGTGAGATTAGCTTTTTGTAGGTGTAGTAAATAACCCACAGGGGGTCATTCCGAGCTTGGCGGCCGGTGGGAGCCGCCCGCCAAGTGGGAACCGCCAGAAGACCGTCCCACGGTCAAAAGACCGCAGAGGTCATTCTGGGTTTCCCACTGGGCTGGCGGGCGACCGCCAAAAGGCCGCCCGCCAGCCCAGTGGGAAACACCCTTCCACCAGGAAGCCGGCTCCGAATGGAGCCGGCGGAGTGGAAGGTGTGCGACGGGTGCAGTAGCACCCATCGCGAATTTCAGTGTCTGCTAAGCAGACACTGAAATTCAAAGTGGGGCCCTCTTACGGGGGCCCCTGCAGTGCCCATGCCATTGGCATGGGCACTGCAGGGGCCCCCAGGGGCCCCACGACACCCCTCACCGCCATCCTGTTCCTGGCGGTCCAAACCGCCAGGAACAGGATGGCGGTGATGGGGTCGGATTCCCCTATGGCGGCGCAGCAAGCTGCGCCGCCATGGGGGATTCCTCAGGGCAGCGGGACACCGCCGGTTTTCCGGTTCTGACCGCGGCCATACCGCCGCGATCAGAATGCCCTCAGGAGCACCGCCAGCCTGTTGGCGGTGCTACCGCCGACCCCGGCCCCGGCGGTCAAGGACTGCCGGGGTCGGAATGACCCCCACAATATCTTGTATGGAGGCATCTAACAGTGTGATTTCGTTCGCTTGACAGTAGAAAACAAACCTTTTCCATTTATTAACATAGCAATGCCTTGTGGTAGGTTTTCTTGCCTGCTTAATGACTTCCATACACTCATTTGGAAGATTTAGATAGCCAAACTCTAAGACTTCAGGAGCCAGATTGCTAGGTTGAGCGTTGCTGGATTGGGGTGACTGATCTGTTGTTTGTGTTGTGTTAACAGATCTGGTCTGTTTGGGAGTTTGATGTGAGGAACTACTGAGAGGTCCAACAGTGTGGTGTACCACGGTTGGCGTGGCCACGTTGGTGCTATGACTATTAGTTTGAGTTTGATTTGACTCAGTTTGTTGACCAGAAAAGAAATGAGTGGGAAAGGGGGGAAAAGCGTAAGCAAATATCCCTGACCAATTGATCCATAGAGCATTGCCCTTGGACTGAGGGTGTGGGTACCTGGACGCGAAGTTTTGGCATTTCGCATTTTGTTTTGTTGCAAACAGATCTATGAACGGTGTCCCCCACTGGTGAAAGTATTCTTGTAGTATCTGGGGATGTATTTCCCACTCGTGAGTTTGCTGGTGATCTCGACTAAGATTGTCCACTAATTGATTGTGAATGCCTGGAATATATTGCGCTATTAGGCGAATGTTGTTGTGAATTGCCCAGTACCAAGTCTTTTGTGCTAGTAGGCATAGTTGTGATGAGTGTGTTCCCCCCTGTTTGTTTAGGTAGTACATTGTTGTCATATTGTCTGTTTTGACAAGAATGTGTTTGTGAGCTAGAAGAGGTTGAAAAGCTTTTAGTGCTAGGAAGACCGCTAGCAGTTCTAAGTAATTTATGTGTAGTTGTCTTTGTTGACTGTCCAATTGCCCTTGAATAGTGTGATTGTTGAGGTGTGCTCCCCACCCAATCATTGATGCATCTGTTGTGAGAATGGCGTGAAGCACAGGGTCTTGAAAAGGTCGCCCTTTGTTTAAATTTACGGGGTTCCACCATTGAAGCGAATAGTGTGTTTGGCGGTCTATCAACACTAGATCTTGGAGTTGACCCTGTACCTGCGCCCATTGTTTTGCAAGGCAATGATGTGAGGGCCGCATGTGTAGCCGTGCGTTTGGGACAATTGCAATGCATGACGCCATCATGCCTAGGAGTTTCATGACAAATCTGACTGTGTAGTGCTGATCTGGTTGTATGTTTGATACCATTGTTTGGAATGATTGTACTCTTTGTGGGCTTGGAGTGGCAATCGCTCTTTGAGTGTAGAGTGTTGCTCCCAAGTATTGTTGTAGTTGGGATGGTTGTTGGTGAGATTTTTGGTAATTTATAGAGAACCCTAGTTTGAGTAGGGTATCTATTACATACTGTGTGTGATTTTGACACCGTTTTTGAGTTTTGGCTTTTATTAGCCAGTCGTCGAGATATGGGAATACGTACATGTGATGTCTCCTTATATGAGCTGCTACTACAGCGAGGCATTTTGTAAATACTCTGGGGGCTGTTGTTATCCCGAAGGGCAATACTTTGAATTGATAATGTTTGCCCTGTATGACAAACCTGAGGTATTTTCTGTGAGATGGATGGGTATATGGAAATACGCATCTTTTAGATCCTGTGTTGACATGTATTCTCCGTGTTTTAGTAAGGGGACTACATCTTGTAGTGTGACCATGTGGAAGTGGTCTGATTTGATGAATAGGTTGAGAGTTCTGAGATCTAAAATTGGACTTAGTGTTTTGTCTTTTTTGGGAATAAGGAAATATAGGGAATAAACCCCTGTTCCTTTTTGTTGGTGAGGTACTAGTTCTATGGCTTGTTTTGTTAATAGTGCTTGCACCTCTATTTGTAACATGTCTAGATGTTGTGCTGACAGTTTCTGCGCTCTTGGGGGAATATCTGGAGGAAAATGTGTGAATTCTATACAGTAACCATATTGGATAAATGATAGGACCCATGTGTCCGTGGTTATGTCTGTCCAATGTTTGTAGTAAAATGTTAGTCTTCCCCCCACTGGTGATGTGTGTTGGGAAGGGTGACGGGCAAGTCACTGTTTGTTATTAGTGGCCTGCTTAGTGGGCTGAAATTTTCCCCTTGACCTTGGGAATTGACCCCTGAAGGACCTGCGAAACCCCCCTCTCTGATATTGGGATTGGTAAGTGGGTTTTGCTTGACAGGTGGATGACTCTGAAGGCTGTTGTCTGAAACCTCCCCTATATTGCGGTTTCCTCAATGTCCCTGTGACGGGTTCTTTTTATCCCGAGCCGAGGGGATGTTGGAAGAAGGTGACAGACGCGACGCTGAAGGGTGTAGTACGTTTATTTATTTGTTAGTTGGGATTGTAGCCCTAGCTTTTCCGCCAAAGTGTGATATTCCAGTACAAAACTAATATATAAATCCCTTTTCTTTCAGGGTTCTTTGATGCTCCCGGGACGGGCTGGTCTGGTCCGGAGGGAGAGGTCTTGTTCAGCCGGCTCTCATGGCCCCAGGATTTCCCAAAACAAAAGAAGGAGAAAGGAACAGGTAAGTGGGGAAATTTATTTATATACGGTTAATTGGGGTTAGTAAGGTGAGAGAGGGGGGGGGAGTTGTGTGGAGGTGAAGGAATGTGGGGTTACACTTCTCTTGTGTCTTTCTTTCGTCGTGCCCTGTTTGTGACCCCTTACAGTTTCATTCACTGGTCTGGGTATGGTCCTTGTGGGGTTATCCTTCAGTTTAACTGTGGTCCTGTTTAAATAGGCTCCCCTTCCTTACACGACCTCAGCCCTCCCTTCTTAACCCCCTTAAACCCAGCCAACCACCCAGAACCCCAGTCCCAGCCCCGGTACGCTCGTATCTGGCTTGGCCATGCCCCTCCGGGGACGTGGCCGGCTTGTAGGCGATCTCCCGACTTCGTCTCGGCAGGGGCGGGAGGCGCCCAAGGGTTTCCGCTCTCCGTGCGTTGCTCCTTCTTCACGGCGGGGTTTGCCTTCTCTCTTGGTGGTCCGCGGTGTTCTTCTCTCCGGCTTTCCTTGACGTCGGCGGCTCCCTCTGGGTCGCGCGGCGCTCTCCCTTCCTCGGTCGTCCTTCCGGCTTCTATCTGACGGATGACGTTGGACGTCATCACGTCAGGAATTCCTTGGGTGCCCCCGGGGTATCCTCCGGCGGTCGTTCGCTCCGCCCAGGAACCGGCGTCCGGAGGCGCCCGGTTACACATCCCCTCACATGAATGGGGCTGATCGAGCCCCATCAGATCCGGAAACCGGGACAAATAGTCAGCCTGACCCATAAGGTCACCAGGGAGGTGACAAACCTGGAAGGAGAAAGGTTGGAGCTCCATGAACCATCTCAATATACGATTGTTGGTATTCTTATATCTTGAGAGCCACGTAAGCGGTGCATGGTCCGTATATAGTAGGAAAGGTCTGCCCAAAAGATAGTATTGGAGACTTTCGATAGCCCACTTAATGGCAAGACATTCCCGCTCTATAATGGGGTATCTTTGCTCCCTGGGAAATAGCTTACGGCTAATAAAGACGACGGGATGGCTCACTCCGTCTTCATCCTTTTGAAAAAGAACGGCCCCTACTCCCACGTCGGAGGCATCCGTTTGGAGATGAAAGGGTTTGTCAAACTCAGGACATTTCAATATCGGTTGAGTGGTGAGACACCTTTGCAAGGTATGAAAACTATGAAGTTGAGTCGGGTCTAGTCCTGGCATATTGTTGGGCTGTCCTTTTCTTAAGAGATTGGTTAGGGGGGCAGCCAAACTGGAATACTGGGGAATGAACCTTCAATAGTACCCCACTAGACCTAAAAAGGAACGAACTCCCTTCTTCGTGGTGGGAGCACTGGTGTGTAGGATGGCTTCGATTTTATTTTTTTGGGGTCGCAGTATACCGTTGCCAATGTGATAACCCAGGTAGGAGATCTCACTAAAAGCCATTCGGCTCTTGGCGGGGTTGGCTGTCAATCCAGCCTTCCCTAAAGCCGAGAGGATGTGGTCTATGTGGACCACCAGGTCTTCCCAGGTCTCACTGAAAATAACGATGTCATCCAGATAGGCCGCCGCATATCTGGTATGAGGTCGTAATATGGTGTCAATGAGACGTTGGAAGGTGGCGGGGGCGCCATGTAACCCAAAAGGGAGAACCTTAAAGTGATACAATCCTGAGGGAGTAGCGAAAGCCGTCTTTTCCTTGTCTTCGGGATCCAACGGGATCTGCCAATATCCCTTGGTCAAGTCAAGGGTAGACATGTATTTCGCTTTCCCCAGTCTTTCTAAGAGCTCGTCTATCCTAGGAAGAGGATATGTGTCAAATTGTGATATGGAATTGACCTGTCTAAAGTCGATACAAAAACGTATAGACCAATCAGGTTTGGGTACCAAGACCACGGGCAAACACCAGGGGCTTTGGGAAGGTTCTATGATGTCTAGATCTAACATCTTCTCAATTTCGTTTTCTACGAGGGTTTTCCTAGCTTCAGGGATACGATAAGGTTTTAGTCGCACGGTCTTCCCAGGTGGTGTGAGGATTTGATGATGTACCAACTGTGTCCTACCGGGTACCGAGGAGAACACCCGCCCGTTTTTATCGAAGAGATTCTTCAATTGTCTATTTTGTTGAATCGAGATCTCTGTATTAATGGTAGGAACCTCCCTCTCGCCAGGGGGATCAGTGGGGCACCACCCTATCTCTAGTTCCTTAACGGTATTAACTAGGCAGCCGTGCCTTGGGTCGTTCGGAGGTTCTTCCCATCTTTTTAATAAGTTAACATGGAAGATCTGTGACCTAGGGGGAATGTCGTTAAGCTGAATTCTATAAGTTACAGGGGTTACTAGTCCTGTTACGGTGTAGGGTCCCTGCCACTTGGCCAACAATTTGTTGTCTGAACTGGGAAGAAGAACTAGCACTTTATCTCCTAGGGAAAAGGACCTCAATTGGGTATTCCGATCATAATTCCTTTTCTGTTTGTCTTGGGCCCTCTCCATGTGTTCCCTTACGCTTTCCCATACTGTATGCAGGTGGGTTTTTAACTCACGGACATACTTTAGAATGGTTTTTTCCCCGTCTTCTTCTTCCCACATCTCAGCGGCCATATCTAGTAGGGTCCGTGGTTGTCGCCCAAACAACAGCTCAAACGGACTATGGCCCGTGGAGGCTTGTTCGTGTGTCCTGATTGCGTATAATACTAAAGGGAGTTTCTTATCCCAGTCCTTACCAGTCTCTGAGATAGTTTTCTTTAGTAGTGTTTTGAGAGTACGGTTGTATCTCTCCACCAAACCATCGGTTTGTGGATGGTAGACCGACGTCCGTAACTGTTTAATCCCCAATAGCTGACATATTTGTGTCATCAGGTTGGACATAAATTGGGTACCTTGGTCCGTTAGGATTTCTCGAGGAAACCCAATTCGGGAAAAGAACCCTATCATGGCGTGAGCAACACTTTTGGTGTTAATACTAGAGAGGGGAATAGCCTCAGGGTATCTCGTGGCGTAATCTACTAGTACCAATATATAACAATAGCCTCTCGACGAGGGCAGAAGAGGGCCAACGAGGTCCATCCCTATTCTAGAGAAGGGGACATCAATAATGGGGAGGGGTTGTAAAGGGGCCTTTCTCCGCGAGCCTGGGTCAACCAATTGGCATTTTGGACATTGTTGACAGAATTTCCTAATCTGGGAAAATACCCCCGGCCAGTAAAACTTCCTCAACAAATATTCCTCTGTTTTCTCCCTCCCATAGTGTCCACCCCCGGGCTGGCTGTGTGCTAAGTGTAGAACTTGTTGTCTATAAGGTTCTGGAACTATCAACTGTTTCTTTTCGTCTTGGTCTTTGTAAGTAACTCGGTATAATAGGTCCTTAACTATGGTGAACGAGGGACCCTTATCCTGGGGGTTCCGTGGCCGTGCACTTTTCCATGCATGAATTAAACTAGGGTCTTCTCTTTGCGAAGTCCGGAAGCTGGGATGGGCAGTGAGGGCGAGGACCTTTGTAATTACCCTGGTCCTGTTGGAGCGGTCTTGGGTATAGGCTTTCTTAATAATTCTTTTCTCCTTCCGGGTGAGTTTAGGTCGTACCCTCGGAGGTGATAGAGGCATATTGGAGAAAGGAGCGTCCTTCCACCAGTTGTTGGTTTCTTCGAGCTGTCTAAGGCTGTCTAGGAGTTGTGGGAACTCCGAAAAGTCAGTTCCTATAATAGCTTCTTCAACCAGTTGCTCTACTAAACCCACTCTTATGGGTATTTCTTTTCCTCCCCAGGTGAGGGTGGTCCAGATTAGGGGATATTCTCTGGTTTCTCCATGGATACAACAGATTGATACCGTGAATTCCGAAGTGTAGTAAGGTGCGTCGAACAACCCGGCCCTGACCACAGATTGACTGCACCCTGAATCGATGAGGGCTACTGTGCTTTTCCCATTGATAATCAGTCTCTTTTTATAAGGGGTGTCTCTTCTCCCTGTATAAAAGACTCTTCCCCTAGTGACCCCTATTTCCATGGGTTCCGATTTTTCTGTTTTCAGGGGGCAACCTCAAGCTATGTGGCCCCATTCCCCGCAACTGAAACACTGAGGTTGTTGTATATAGGGCCTATCTAGTCCCCGGGATTTCCCTATGTCATCATTGATTCTTCGTCCCACCGTCGAAGATGTTCCCGAACCCAGACGCAGGGGACTAGGTGTTGATCGGGGGGTGGTTACTTTGAATTCAAGGGAGCGATGAAAGTCACAGGCCAACTCGATGGTAGTACTGGTATCCGGGTTTGGATGTTGTTTGATCCAGTTGCGTGTAGACGGGGGCAGAGCGTCCAGGTATTGCTCTAAGAGCACAATCTCAATAATGTCTTCCCGATTTGTCCCTATGGGACCCAACCATTTGAGACCCAGATCTTTGATCCTAAAATATAGGGCCCGGGGATTTTCGTTGGGTCCCCACTTCGCTTTTCTAAACCGGACTCGATAATGTTCAGAATCAAACCCCACTCGTTCTAAGATGCTCTTTTTGATATCGTTATAGGGGGTTATTCCACCGGGGTTTACCGCTTGATAGGCTGCTTGGAGAGTCCCGGTCAATAAGGGGGCGATATATTGGCCCCATCGCTCCTGAGGCCAAGTAGCGGAAGTAGCAACCCGTTCAAAATTGGTGAAAAAGGCATTGGGGTCTTCACCTTCTTGATATCGTTGTAAGACCGAACTGGGCACATTCGGGTGTACGCGGGTAGCAGCGATGGTATCTGTGAGATTCTTAATGGCGGTTTCATGAACCAACTGGTTGTTGGCCATTATGGTGGCCTGACTCTTAAGGGCATTTTGTAGTGCCTCCCTTTCCAATTTGGCCTCTTTTTGTTGCTCTTCCCACACTAATTGTAGGTGTCTTTGTCCGGAGGCCAACTGTTGCATCATATCGGATAGGGTACACTTCTCCTCCATGGTTGGGAAGTCTCTGTCTCCTATTCCAACATCCCACTTCTGACACCACTGTGACGGGTTCTTTTTATCCCGAGCCGAGGGGATGTTGGAAGAAGGTGACAGACGCGACGCTGAAGGGTGTAGTACGTTTATTTATTTGTTCGTTGGGATTGTAGCCCTAGCTTTTCCGCCAAAGTGTGATATTCAAGTACAAAACTAATATATAAATCCCTTTTCTTTCAGGGTTCCTTGATGCTCCCGGGACGGGCTGGTCTGGTCCGGAGGGAGAGGTCTTGTTCAGCCGGCTCTCATGGCCCCAGGATTTCCCAAAACAAAAGAAGGAGAAAGGAACAGGTAAGTGGGGAAATTTATTTATATACGGTTAATTGGGGTTAGTAAGGTGTGAGAGGGGGGGGGGAATTGTGTGGAGGTGAAGGAATGTGGGGTTACACTTCTCTTGTGTCTTTCTTTCGTCGTGCCCTGTTTGTGACCCCCTTATAGTTTCATTCACTGGTCTGGGTATGGTCCTTGTGGGGTTATCCTTCAGTTTAACTGTGGTCCTGTTTAAATAGGCTCCCCTTCCTTACACGACCTCAGCCCTCCCTTCTTAACCCCCTTAAACCCAGCCAACCACCCAGAACCCCAGTCCCAGCCCCGGTACGCTCGTACCTGGCTTGGCCACGCCCCTCCGGGGACGTGGCCGGCTTGTAGGCGATCTCCCGACTTCGTCTCGGCAGGGGCGGAGGCGCCCAAGGGTTTCCGCTCTCCGTGCGTTGCTCCTTCTCCACGGCGGGGTTTGCCTTCTCTCTTGGTGGTCCGCGGCGTTCTTCTCTCCGGCTTTCCTTGACGTCGGCGGCTCCCTCTGGGTCGCGCGGCACTCTCCCTTCCTCGGTCGTCCTTCCGGCTTCTATCTGACGGATGACGTTGGACGTCATCACGTCAGGAATTCCTTGGGTGCCCCCGGGGTATCCTCCGGCGGTCGTTCGCTCCGCCCAGGAACCGGCGTCCGGAGGCACCCGGTTACAGTCCCTCTATATTGGGACGAGTAGAGCGCGCCCATGGCTTTGGCCGTGTCAGTGTCTTTCTTCATCTTCTCGATGGCTGTGTCCACTTGTGGCCCAAACAGTCGTTGCTGATTAAATGGCATGTTTAGTACTGCCTGTTGTATCTCAGGTTTGAACCCTGAGGACCTTAGCCAAGCATGTCGTCTAATTGTGACTGGCGTGTTCACTGTTCTTGCAGCAGTGTCTGCGGAATCCAATGCCGAACTAATTTGATTGTTCGATATTGCTTGCCCTTCCTCTACCACCTGTTGAGCCCGTTTTTGATACTCCTTGGGGAGATGCTGGATGATGTCACTCATCTTGTCCCAATGCGCTTGGTCATAACGTGCGAGGAGGGCTTGAGAATTTGCAATACACCACTGGTTGGCAGCCTGTGACGCCACCCTCTTTCCTGGTGCGTCAAATTTGCAACTCTCTTTGTCTGGAGGTGGTGCATCTCTTGATGATTGTGAGTTGGCTCTTTTTCTTGCAGCACCAACCACTACAGAGTCCGGGGGCAGCTGTTGTGTAATGAACACTGGGTCCGACAGGGGTGGCTTATACTTCTTTTCCACCCGCAGTGTGATGGCTCTCCCCTTCACAGGCTAATGAAAAACTTGCTGAGCATGTTTAAGCATGCCTGGGAGCATAGGCAGGCTCTGGTAGGAGGCATGCGTGGAGGCCAGGGTATTAAAGAGGAAGTCGTCCTCCAATGACTCTTAATGCATGCTAACATTATGGAATGCAGCCGCCCTGGCCAAGACTTGGGTGTATGAGGTGCTATCCTCCGGTGGAGACAGTTTTGAAGGGTAGCACTCAGGGCTATTGTCCGAGACAGGGGGATCGTAGAGGTCCCAAGGGTCTACATCATCTTGCGACTGCACAGTATGTGTGGGTGACTGTCCAGTGGGCGTGGCAATAGGTGACCCTGTCCTTTGTGGCAAATATGGGAGAGAAATTTCTGGCGAAAAGTGGCGAGTTGGCTATTTTTCCCTGCCCACTTTAGGTCTTGGCTGATCAGTCTCTGATTGTTCTTGGAAGGCCAGTTTTCTCTTGATTTTGAGAGGAGGGGCAGTTTGGATCTTTCCAGTATCCTTATGGATCTGTATCCTTGCCTGCGTTTGATCAATCTCTTCAATTTGCAGTTCCTCCTCAAATCTGTGCCTCTCCTTTAGCTGTTTAGAGAGGCCATGTTCCTTGGTGTACGAGGCCTTTTTCGGCTCCGAAGCCGGTTTTCTCGGCACCCAAATGACCATGCTGATGGAAGGCCTCGGCTCCGAAAGGCTCTTTCGAGGCTTTGACGACTCGACAAGTCGGTGACAAGGTTTTTCGACGCCGGGTTCTTGGCTCAAGTCCGAAGACTTTGGCACGATTTTGGCCTTTTTCGGTGCCGAAGGTGTTGCTTGGTCACCGCTTTGTATTTTATGGGTCGAGCCATGGCCTTCAGGCAGTGGCGTCCACGAAGCCTTATGTTTCTTGGGCTGACTGTGGGCTTGGGTAGGGGCAGGCGTATTCACTTGTTGGCCTGCTGTCAGTGGCCAGTCTCCGTCAGAGTCATCCGAGTCCGATCCCTCTTCGACGTCGAGGTGTTCCGAAGATTTTGACGCCATCTGCATCCGCCCCGCACTCCGATCCCTCAAGGTCTTCTTTGATCGAAAGGACTTGCAGGCCTCGCAAGTATCCTCTCCCTTGCTCCGGTGACAGACACAGATTACAGACCCGATGCTGGTCTGTATAGGGATACTTAGCGTGGCACTTCGGGCAGAAGCGGAAAGGGGTCCAGTCCATTAGGCTTTACGACGTCTGTGGTCGGGCCGACCAGGCCTCAGCTGGGCGTGGAATCCCCGAAGGGCCGCCGAAACTGTGTCTCGTCGGTGTTGATGGAAGATGTCTCCCGATCGCAAACAATACCGACGCTTTTCGAGGATTTATAGTCTTTTTCCGTTTCGAATAACGGAGCGAAGAGTAACACGTCCAAACCCGATGGCGGAAAGAAAACAATCTAAGATGGAGTCGATGCTCATGCTCAATGGAGCCGAAAGGGAGGAGTCACTCGGTCCTGTGACTCGAGAAGACTTCTTCGAAGAAAAACAACTTGTAACACTCCGAGCCCAACACTAGATGGCAGGAACAGTGCACAGCATGTGTATCTGCAGCTACACATGCCATCGAACATTATATATATATATATATATATATATATATATATATATATATATATACACACACATATTTAAGCAAAGCTTTTATATTACACCGGGGACTCCCATCTCGACGACAGGGAAGTATTCAAGTATGTGAATCTATGAAAGTTCCAGTACGGGAGTAATGGTTTGTTTCTGTACTTTCCAATCTTTTTTTAGCTCCTACATAGCCCATGAAGAGTTGGACGTCCACCCGGCACTCTTTTGTGCGGTCAAGGTAGAACAGCAATGCTCATTTTGGGTCCAGTCGGTGGAGTCACTCCTCTTCCTTAGAGGGATGCAGGGGAGCAAAGAAGGTGGGCAGAGTGACAGTCTGTCCCAAATGGAATGGGGTCACCACCTTTGGGAGGAAAGCGGCACGGTGCAAAGCACCACTTTGTCAGGAAAGACCGTGAGATATAGATGCTTGGATGACAAGGCCTGCAGCTCACTCAACCTCAGGGCAGATGTTATTACCACTAATAAGGCTGTCTTGATGGAAAGCAGCCAGAGGCAAACAATTGTGCAGTGGCTCGAAGGGAGCGCATTTGAGATTTGTGAGAACTAAATTAAGATCCCTCTGAAGCTTGATAAAGGGTGAAGAGGGACCCCTTTGAGAAATGTATTTAAAATAGCGGACTTAAATAAAGAAGTTTGGTCAGACAGCCGCAGAAAAGCAGACAGAGCAGACAGATAGCCCTTAAGAGTGCCCAGAGCAGAGCCCTGCTGGGCAAGAGATAGAATGAAAAGAACATCAGAGACAGAAAGAGAAAGAGGATCTATAGCCTTGTCTGTACAGTTTGTCACAAGTCTTTACCAACGGCAGGCATTTACCATTTTTGTGGAGGAACGCCTGGCTGCTAAAATAGCATTATAGGCTTCAGGAGAAAGGTCAAAGACTGCCACCTGTTGCCGCTCAATCTCCACGCATGAAGGCACAGAGTTGTCAGGTTCAGGAGGAGAACCCTCCCCTGCTGATGCGCCAGAAGATCCTCCCGAAGGGGCAGCCTGATCGGAGGATCGATAATCAACTTCAGAAGCTTGGGATACCAGACTCTCTGTGCCCAGTCTGGAACCACAAGGATTACTTGGGCCTGGTCATTCTTGATCTTCTTGAGAACTCTGGGCAGGAGTGTCAGTCATTTAGCCAGTTGACAGGCATGTAGTAGTTTTCAATCAGGAGTATAGGCTGCAGGGTTGAGGTGATCGCTGCTAAGTTTGGGTATCGCTTGCATGACTCTATTGTAATTGATTGCAAAATGGTCTTGTGTTTACCCGGCAGAGGCTAATTTATGTATTGTTTGTATGTGAAGTGGATGTGTGGGTTATCACCATTTCCTCCCTTTGTTTCTCCCACCCTCCTTCTCTCTCCACCTCTGTCTATGTGTGCATTAGCATCAACTGGCAAAGGAGGAAGGGCATCGGCGAGTGGGGATGCAGCAGCCCAGGGGACGAGGAGGCAGGCACCAGCGAAGCCAAGGTATCCAGCAGGACAGCGGGTGAGGGGAGCACCACAGAGGAGACTAGAGCAACCACCACATCAGATTCAGATTCCTCCTCCGATGGCGGCTCCCTGGCGGTGGTGGACCCATCTGGGATCACCCCAGCACCATCCTTGTCCGCCATCCCCCTTACCAGCACCGCCCTCACTGTAGCTCCCCACCCAGTTGCCCGCTCACCCAGGAGGGTGGGCATCTCCTTCGCCGCAGGCACCTCTGCCCCTGCCCCAGTCAGCCCTGTTGCCACAATGTGGAGGCTATTGACCTCCTGAGGTCCATCTCTGTGGGACAGACAACCATTGTGAATGCCATCCAGGGACTGGAATCCCAGATGTAGCAGTCCAATGCGTTCCTGGAAGGCATTCACAGTGCCTTGTCTGGCCTACAGAGATCGTTTCAGGCTCTGGCCTCCTTGTTGATGGCAGTCAAAGTCCTTTCATCTTCTGTCCCCCCTCTAGCTACCTGTTCCCAATCCACAACCCCTCTCCCTACACCCATCCAGGGCACACATACAGACCAGCATACACCCACTACAATAGACAAAGTGCACAAAGACAGACATAAGCATCACAAATTAACCCACAGGCATGCACACACACAACACACATCTGCATACACATCAGACACTTCCCCCACCACCTCCTCCCTTATAGTCACATCTCCACTTACACCTGCCAGCACTGTATCATCACACACTGGTCCTGCTAGCATTTTCACAGGCTCAATCACCACAACAGTAGACTCACAAACCCCCACCCACACACCACATCCCCACTCACGACTACCTTCTGTCACCTGCAGCATATCCACCTCACTTGCACACACCACCCCAACATACACTCACACATCTCCCATTCCCCCTCCCTGCATCTCTACCCCCTCCTCCCAATGAATGCACACGCACCCACTCACCCATCCAACATGCACCTACCACAGACATGTACAAATTGCACACACCAGCATCCACGTACAGCACACCAACACATCAGACGAGCACTCCCTCTGCCTCCACTCTCAATCCTTAATCATGTGACCACCCGGGTACCTAAAAAAGTCTTCCTTGCCACCCTTGACCTCTTCCCTATTCCCCTCCCACTCCGTGTTACCCCTAAATGTCGTGTCCCCCTACCCCTCCTAGATCCTTCCACCTCCCATTCCTCGGGTGCCCCTTCTGGTGTTTCCCCTGCTCCTCCACCCAGCAAAAAATCCACTCCTCCCACAGCCAAAGTCGCCCCTCCCAAGCCCAAACCGAGACATGCCCCTTCCAAATCAAAGCCACCCCTACCGCCACCCTTACCCCCACCACTCCCCAAACCCCTGAGGTGCCTGCCTGTCCCATTGATGCCCCTATGCCGTTGAGACCTATTTGCTGTCAGGAGTCAAGTGGGGGCCATAATATCTAGACAATGTGTCCTGCATTACCGGACATTGAACTTGGCATTTGGCACATTCTGTATATAGTTTATTGTCATTTTTTTTTTTTTAAATACATCTGCCGACATTACTATGCTTGGCAAGCTGAGATGCTTGTCCTGGTTTCCTTCCACATGGTGGTGTGACATCTGTAGGCAATGGTGTGTGTGTGGTCTGTGTATGGGTTGTGTCCGTGTTGTTGCATGCACTGGGTAGATAGGTTGTGCCATGTGCATGTTTTGTGTCTGACTGCTTGCTTGTGGGATTGTATGGAGTATTGTGTGCGTCCGTGTGTATGGTGCTGCATGTGTGGATTTCCTTGTATGTTGTTTGTACATGATGTGTCACCTGTGCCATTGTTTGGATGTGTGTTCACTGTTGTTGATTGTGTGTCACTGCAACATACAGTTTATGGTGTGTGTGTGTGTATGTGTGGTGTTTCACAACGTGCCTGTCTATGCCTGCGTTGAGATGTTTGTGGTCTAGTTGTTACTGAGTGGTTATGGGGTGTTGTGTAGGGATGTGAATGACAGTGTTGGTGTGCGTTGTGCTGTATGTGTGGCACATATCTGCTTGGCTTTGTGTGTGTATTGGGTACTTGGCTTTGACTTATTTTGTGTGTGCCTGTGTGTGTGTGGATGTGTGTGCTGTTACGGTATGTTTGTATGTGTGTGTGGCCTTCACTGTCCGTGCCAGGAATGTGTGTTATGTGTGGGTGTGTATCACTGCCATTTCCTCCACTCTGTGCTAGGTGTACTTACGGTTGTCGTCTTCATCTTTGTCACTGGCCCTGAAGGTGTATGCGAGATACAACGCTAGGAAGGCAAGCACTTCGTCTGCCATGGCGGCCAGCCCGCTCCGGATATCCTGGCGGTGTGGTGACTTGGAATGTGGTGGGCAGCACATAAGTTTCCGTCAGCCTGAAGTTGACTACCGCCACTGGATGCTGCTCGTTGGCGGTGGTGGTGCTGGCGGTCAGTTCTCTGTGTTGCATTGGGATCACCACCTTACTCGTTATATGGTAGTCTGCACTGCCACCCTGGCATCGGTCACAACACTGCCGCCGGTGTGGCGGTCAGGTTACCGACAAACTCAGAATGACCACCTCATTCCGGGAAGTAGTTTGTCCTGAAACTTAGGTGGCTCACCAAGAAGTTGGTCAGCAAACACGCTTGATTCTGACCAGTCATCCTCTTCCTCCTGCTGTGGTATTTCGGGAACAGTATAATCAGGTGGTATAAAATGCTGGTTCATTTTGATCATGGTTAATCTCTCCATGTTTTGAGGCGAGAGACTGGTCCTTCTCACTGTAACAACTGTGCCAGCTGCACTGAACACACGTCCAGCAGACACACTGGCTACAGGACAAGTCAGATACCTTATTGCCAGCCTGCTTAGCTGTGACCATTGCCGCCTCTTTCCATGTCAATACACCAATGGGTTTTAAACCACATACACCTCTTTTGGGTCATCCAGATACTCCTGGAACATCCTCTGAAGTGTCATTGGTACTGCTACTTGCTCAACCACTTATGCCTTTGCCTCTGCACTAGACTTAAGACCTTCTACTTGAACCAGGCCAATGAAGAGGTTGGGCCCAATTCTTCCAATGCTATTGTTGCCGGGTTTTTTGTTGCTGGTGTTGGCTGCTGTAAGACAAGACTGCTCTCTCTGGAAGTTAAACGTGGTGCCCCAGAACTGTGGAGTTTGACTCTAAATTCCTGTCAGGAAGCTCACCTGGCTGCCAGGGTCCCTTTAGGGAGGCAATAAAAAAGGTGTTTGAGGAGTGGTGCCATTATTTAATGGCCGTCTTGAATACCGTGACAGTAATTACTGATCATAGAAACCTTAAATTTCTCAAGTCAGCTAAGGCATTATCTATTAGACAGTTGTGTTGGACATAATTCTTCACTGCCTATGACTTGGTTATACAATTCCAAGCGGGTTGGCAGCATGGAAAAGCAGGTGCTCTGTCCTGTTTGAGTCATGGCCGTGTGGAACATGAACCAGAAACTCCTTATATAATACCCTCTGATCATTTTCCAGGTGCAGCGATATCTGAAAAATTATTTTGGGCAGATGAAGCTGCCATCCAGCTCAGCCAAGAAGCTCAAGAAGCCCTGCAAGGACAAGAGACTATGGTTGTAGTGGACATGTTTACCAAATTGGCCCATTTCACACCCTTACAGGTCTACCTACATCCAAAGCACTGGCAGATGTATTTTTGCAATCAATAGTCCATTTACATGGATTGCCCTCTATAGTTGAATCAGATCGGAACTCTCAATTGATTGTTAAGTTTTGGAAAGCTTTGTGTAATGTTTTGCAGGTAGACATCCATGTTTCAATTGCTTACCGCCCACAATCTGATGGTCAAGCAGAAAGGATAAACCAATGTTTAGAACAATTCATTAGGTGTCAAGTATTAAGTGATTCCACGGAAGGGGGGTGTGAGGTCCTACCTTAGGCTGCTGCATTCCCTTATAATAATGCACAACACAGCTCTACCAAAGTAACTCCTTTTCAATGTAACTATGGTTTGCATCCTAATTTCTTGTCGTTGTCTTCTGCAATTAGTACTGAGGTACCAGCTGTTTAAGACTACAGAGCTCAATTATGTAACATTCAACGAACAGCACATGATAATTTGGATCAAGCCAAAGAAATTTATCAGGTTAATGCAGATACACATTGTAGACCTGGTCCAGAATAGGTCTGGTTATCCACCTAATACCTGAAATTTAACGGACCATGAGAATTCCAGCCACCATACATAGGGCATTATCCGATTCTCAAAAGTATCAATGATGTTGCCATGAAACTGGAGTTACCATCTCACTTGCAACTGCATCCTATTTTTCATGTATCATTATTGTAACTTGTTGCCCCTGGTACCACATTGTCTGCCAAAACCCCAGCAGTGTCAATAGATGAACCTGAATATGAGGTGGTAGCAATTCTGGATTCCAAATGTATTCGATGCAGACTGTATTATTTGATCCATTGGAATGGATATGGACCTGAAGACCTCACCTGGGAACCTGCCTGTAATGTGCGCATGCCCCTTGCCTCCTGTTCCTTTTCCATAGCCAATATCCTCACAAACCAAGGCCAGTGGGAGTTGTCTATGGGGCACACAGCAGCTTCCGGACGGAGGAGCGTGTAGTTCTTAAGGCTGCGCGCTGCACCAAAATAACTGCTTGTCGTCTGTTCCCACCCCCATACTCACTTGCACATCCAGATTTCTCCGATCAATCGGCGTCCGGTCTTTTTCATCTGGCCTTTGTTTTTTTCCACATTGTTTTGCTCTTCCCTGGATCTTCGCAGTCAGGATTCCTAGAAAATAGAAAAGAATACAGATATCAGAAAAGCCGGAGATGTTCGGTGTATTTTGGGTTTGATTACTTTATATTAACTAAACATAAAGGATTCCTTATCAGATTTTTGAACTGGAAGGCAACTCAAGGTAAGTTTAACCCTGGTTCTTCATATACAATTTAATCTAAAAGAAAAGCAAGGACATCCCATTGAGTATATTGTTCTACAAAACACATTTTCTGTTCATTTGTACATGTTAAAGAGACTCATGCGAAGGTATCTATTTTGAGACATTAATGAAAATATTTGTATATAGTAAAAGCATTATTTGAGAGTTATCAAAAAACCTGAACTATTTTCATTTTTAGGATAAGAATTATTGACTCTTTAGAAAATTTGAACTGTGATATAGGACTGGTGTTGTTTTCCTTCTAGTTTGTATTATGGTAGGTGCAATACAAAGTATGGAAACTTAGGCGCATTTATATTGTATACTGGAGTGTATAACCCTGTGAGTTTTTGTTTCTTAGATATCTTGTGTAGGAAAAAGACAGTCCTCAGGAACCAGACTCTGAAAAGAAAGGGAGAAGGGACATAAGGTATGCAATGAGGAATAACTGAGCTTAAATAGAATAGACACGGTACCACAAACTGTAAGATATTTAAAGAGTGTTCTTTGTTTTCTTTAGAAAGAAAACCAATGTTGTTCAAGTGGAAGATTTAGTCTGGACCTGGTCTCAGTTCGTCCCTTCATCCCGGTGAGACAGACGTACCTGATTTTGGGTCCGTTTGCCTCACAGGGAGGTTGGGAACTACATCATGCCCGTTTTGCTCCCGTGGAGAAGGTACCATTCTGACAGGTCTAGCTGTTCTTCTTCCAGTTCTCCGGATTGCTCAACAATCCACCTCTTGTATTTTTAAACATCCCAGTAGGAAGTTGGCTCTGTATGTACTATTTCAAAGTAAGAAATAGCATGCACAGAGTCCAAGGGTTCCCCTTAGAGGTAAGATAGTGGCAAAAAGAGATAATTCTAATGCTCTATTTTGTGGTAGTGTGGTCGAGCAGTAGGCTTATCAGAGGGTAGAGTTAAGCACTTGTTGTACACACACAGGCAATAAATGAGGAACACACACTCAAAGACAATTCCAGGCCAATAGGTTTTTATATAGAAAAATATATTTTCTAAGTTTATTTTAAGAACCACAGGTTCAAGACTTACAGACAATACTTTAAATGAAAGGTATTTCACTTAGGAACTTTGAATTAGCAAAATAGCATATACAGTTTTCACACAAATGGCAATAAGCTATTTTAAAACTAGACACAGTGCAATTTTCAACAGTTCCTGGGGGAAGTAAGTGTTTGTTAGTTTTGCAGGTAAGTAAACCACCTACAGGGTTCAAAGTTGGGTCCAAGGTAGCCCACCGTTGGGGGTTCAGAGCAACCCCAAAGTTACCACACCAGCAGCTCAGTGCCGGTCAGGTGCAGAGGTCAAAGTGGTGCCCAAAACACATAGGCTTCAATGGAGAAGGGGGTGCCCCGGTTCCAGTCTGCCAGCAGTTAAGTACCCGCGTCTTCGGAGGGCAGACCAGGGGTGTTTTGTAGGGCACCGGGGGGGGGGGGGACACAAGTCAGCACAAAAAGTACACCCTCAGCGGCACGTGGGCGGCCGGGTGCAGTGTGCAAACAGGCGTCTGGTTTGCAAGGTAGTTCAATGGGAGACGCAGGGGTCTCTTCAGCGATGCAGGCAGGCAAGGGGGGGGCTCCTCGGGGTAGCCACCACCTGGGCAAGGGAGAGGGCCACCTGGGGGTCGCTCCTGCACTGGAGGTCGGATCCTTCAGGTCCTGGGGGCTGCGGGTGCAGTGTCCTTACCAGGCGTCGGATTCCTAGAAGCAGGCAGTCGCAGTCAGGGGGAGCCTCTGGATTCCCTCTGCAGGCGTCGCTGTGGGGGCTCAGGGGGGGTCAACTCTGGCTACCCACGGGCTCGCAGTCGCCGGGGAGTCCTCCCTCTAGTGTTGTTTCTCCACAAGTCGAGCCGGGAGCGTCGGGTGCAGAGTGCAAAGTCTCACGCTTCCGTCGGGAAACGTGTGTTCTTTAAAAGTTGCTTCTTTGTTGCAAAGATGTTTCTTCTTTGGAGCAGAGCCGCTGTCCTCGGGAGTTCTTGGTCCTTTTAGATGCAGGGTAGTCCTCTGAGGCTTCAGAGGTCGCTGGACCCTGTGGAACGCGTTGCTGTTGCAGTTTTTCTTGAAGTGGGGAGACAGGCCAGTAGAGCTGGGGCCAAAGCAGTTGGTGTCTCCGTCTTCTCTACAGGGCTTTCAGTTCAGCAGTCCTTCTTCGTCTTAGGTTGCAGGAATCTATCTTGCTGTGTTCTGGGAGCCCCTAAATACTCGATTTAGGGGTGTGTTTAGGTCTGGGGGTTTAGTAGCCCAATGGCTACAAGCCCTGAGGGGTGGCTACACCCTCTTTGTGCCTCCTCCCCGAGGGGAGGGGGGCACATCCCTAATCCTGTTGGGGGAATCCTCCATCTGCAAGAGACAGACGTACCTGGTTTTGGGTCCGTTTGCCTTCGCAGGGAGGTTGGGAACTACATCATGCCCGTTTTGCTCCCGTGGAGAAGGTACCATTCTGACAGGTCTAGCTGTTCTTCTTCCAGTTCTCCGGCTTGCTCAACAATCCACCTCTTGTATTTTTAAACATCCCAGTAGGAAGTTGGCTCTGTATGTACTATTTCAAGGTAAGAAATAGCATGCACAGAGTCCAAGGTTTCCCCTTAGAGGTAAGATAGTGGCAAAAAGAGATAATTCTAATGCTCTATTTTATGGTAGTGTGGTCGAGCAGTAGGCTTATCAGAGGGTAGTGTTAAGCACTTGTTGTACACACACAGGCAATAAATGAGGAACACACACTCAAAGACAATTCCAGGCCAATAGGTTTTTATATAGAAAAATAGATTTTCTTAGTTTATTTTAAGAACCACAGGTTCAAGACTTACAAACAATACTTTAAATGAAAGGTATTTCACTTAGGAACTTTGAATTAGCAAAATAGCATATACAGTTTTCACACAAATGGCAATAAGCTATTTTAAAACTGGACACAGTGCAATTTTCTAACAGTTCCTGGGGAAGGTAAGTGTTTGTTAGTTTTGCAGGTAGGTAAACCACCTACAGGGTTCAAAGTTGGGTCCAAGGTAGCCCACCGTGGGGGGTTCAGAGCAACCCCAAAGTTACCACACCAGCAGCTCAGGGCCGGTCAGGTGCAGAGGTCAAAGTGGTGCCCAAAAAACATAGGCTTCAAAGGAGAAGGGGGTGCCCCGGTTCCAGTCTGCCAGCAGTTAAGTACCCGCATCTTCGGAGGGCAGACCAGGGGGGTTTTGTAGGGCACCGGGGGGGACACAAGTCAGCACAAAAAGTACACCCTCAGCAGCACGGGGCGGCCGGGTGCAGTGTGCAAACAGGCGTCGGGTTTGCAAGGTATTTCAATGGGAGACCCAGTGGTCTCTTCAGCGATGCAGGCAGGCAAGGAGGGCAAGGGAGAGGGCCACCTGGGGGTTGCTCCTGCACTGGAGGTCGGATCCTTCAGGTCCTGGGGGCTGCGGGTGCAGTGTCCTTACCAGGCGTCGGATTCCTAGAAGCAAGCAGTCACGGTCAGGGGGAGCCTCTGGATTCCCTCTGCAGGCGTCGCTGTGGGGGCTCAGGGGGGTCAACTCTGGCTACCCACGGGCTCGCAGTGTACGGGGAGTCCTCCCTGTAGTGTTGTTTCTCCACAAGTCGAGACGGGAGCGTCGGGTGCAGAGTGCAAAGTCTCACGCTTCCGGCGGGAAACGTGTGTTCTTTAAAAGTTGCTTCTTTGTTGCAAAGATGTTTCTTCTTTGGAGCAGAGCCGCTGTCCTCTGGAGTTCTTGGTCCTTTTAGATGCAGGGTAGTCCTCTGAGGCTTCAGAGGTCGCTGGACCCTGTGGAACGCGTCGCTGTTGCAGTTTTTCTTGAAGTGGGGAGACAGGCCGGTAGAGCTGGGGCCAAAGCAGTTGGTGTCTCCGTCTTCTCTGCAGGGCTTTCAGTTCAGCAGTCCTTCTTCGTCTTAGGTTGCAGGAATCTATCATGCTGTGTTCTGGGAGCCCCTAAATACTCGATTTAGGGGTGTGTTTAGGTCTGGGGGTTTAGTAGCAAATGGCTACTAGCCCTGAGGGTGGCTACACCCTTGTTGTGCCTCCTCCCTGAGGGGAGGGGGGAACATCCCTAATCCTATTGGGGGAATCCTCCATCTGCAAGATGGAGGACTTCTAAAAGTCAGAGTCACCTCAGCTCAGGACACCTTAGGGGCCGTCCTGACTGGCCAGTGACTCCTCCTTGTTTTTCTCATTATCCCCTCCGGCCTTGCCGCCAAAAGTGGGGCCGTGGCCAGAAGGGGGGGGGGCAACTCCACTAGCTGGAGTGCCTTGGGGTGCTGTAACAAAGAGGGTGAGCCTTTGAGGCTCACCGCCAGGTGTTACAGTTCCTGCAGGTGGAGGTGAGAAGCACCTCCACCCAGTACAGGCTTTGTTACTAGCCACAGAGTGACAAAGGCACTCTCCCCATGTGGCCAGCAACATGTCTGGTGTGTGGCAGGCTGCTAAAACTAGTCAGCCCACACTGGAAGTCGGTATGGTTTCAGGGGGCATCTCTAAGATGCCCTCTGGGGTGTATTTTACAATAAAATGTACACTGGCATCAGTGTGCATTTATTGTGCTGAGAAGTTTGATACCAAACTTCCCAGTTTTCAGTGTAGCCATTATGGTGCTGTGGAGTTCGTGCATGACAGACTCCCAGACCATATACTCTTATGGCTACCCTGCACTTACAATGTCTAAGGTTTTGCTTAGCCACTGTAGGGGCACAGTGCTCATGCACTTATGCCCTCACCTATGGTATAGTGCACCCTGCCTTGTGGCTGTAAGGCCTGCTAGAGGGGTGACTTATCTATAGCTATAGGCAGTGTGAGGTTGGTATGGCACCATGAGGGGAGTGCCATGTCGACTTAGTCACTTTCTCCCCACCAGCACACACAAGCTGGCAAGCAGTGTGTCTGTGCTGAGTGAGGGGTCTCCAGGATGGCATAAGACATTCTGCAGCCCTTAGGGACCTTCTCTGGCATCAGGGCCATTGGTACCAGGGGTACCAGTTACAAGGGACTTACCTGGATGCCAGGGTGTGCCAATTGTGGAAACAAAGGTACAGGTTAGGGAAAGAACACTGGTGATGGGGCCTGGTTAGCAGGCTTCAGCACACTTTCAAATCATCAGCAAAGGCAAAAAGTCAGGGGGTAACCATGCCAAGGAGGCATTTCCTTACAACCCCCCTCAGAAAAAGGAATTAAAGTGGGAAGAATTATTTTGTAGCGTGGATCAAGTAGGGTGCACAGATATACTCTTTGGACTTGACAATGCCATTTTGAAGCCTTGCATTGCAAGTCAAGCAATATCTTAGGCTCTCAACCAAGGCATGCTCATCTGAGTTTTTGTTCACACCTCCGAGTGTGACCCTTTCACACACCTTCTTTGGCTGCTCCTGTAGCAGATGCAACAACTGGACAGTTTGACCCATTCTACTGTCCTCCTTGCTAACTCCACACGTGAAAACCTCAAAAGAGAGCAGCATCTGTGTTAGGCATTTGACTAGGCTCCAACTGTCCACATCCATGGTCATACCTTTCCCAACTGCATCCCCTCTTCTTAGAATGACATATTCATTGATTTGTCAGTACTGCTCAAACAGGCTTTGTAACATATAGTAGGTTGAGCTCCAACATGTTGGCACCTTGTGTATCAGGGCTTTAACTCTACGCTGAATAATCCACAACTGCTTCCGGGTTTTAAAAGAATAGTGTAGATTTGTCTGCAGGTGGTCAGTATGTCTTCTTTTATGAGAACGTCTTGCACAACTGGGTTGATGCAGTGTGCCAAACACAGGACTCTAAAATAGCTACCGGCTGCCATGGCCTTGAGTATGTTATTTCCATTGTCCGTGGCAACAAATCCAAAATCCAATTCTGAGACCTCTGGGTCTAGCCATTCAGACACCTAGCTATTAAATTTGTTCAAGATGTTTGCAGCTGTATGTGATTTCTCCATGGCGAACATGGCTACTGTTGCATGCTGCTGAATGCTCTTAAAAATTTCTTCAGGTTCAAGACCTGTGCCTAGTTTTTGCTTTACCCCCAAAAAGAGATCTAGTGTGTAGTGATGCACATGTAATCAGTAGCCTGACAAGTGGTCCACATGTCTGTCGTCCGGTGTGGCAACACTTTGCTGCAAATCTTGTCCAACCAATTGCAGCACATCGTGATGCAGTGCTTGAAAAGCAACTCAGGCAAAATAGGTCCAACTTGGAAGCTTCCATTTGGGCTGATGGCTGCTACAGAACAAAAAGGGAGGAGGTCCAGCACTAACATTTTTGCCACCTTCCCATTGTACAAGCGTCACATTGGGTGGTTGCGGTCATTTAGCCCCTCCTGCCTAAACATGCCCATATTAGTAGCCTGTATTTTCTTCTTTTCTGGGGCCACTGACACAGGCGACTTTTGAGGTCTAAGTGGTGGTAGACTCGATGTGCATCGTGGTGAAATCACCATATGCCATGGTGTCTCCATCTGACTCTTCCTGTGCCATTGTGAGGTTGCTGAGTGAGGTGATTCTGGCATGTTGCTGGGGACAGAGCAGCTTTGCGTGAGGATGTCACCCTCTTCTTCCTCGCCTTCTACTGTGATGTGACCAGTTGTAGCTGATGTTTCCCAGCTCTCCTCACCTTCACCACCGCGATCACATTCAGCAATGTTTTGAGGTGCTCCTCCTACCGGATTGCATGATGTTTTCTCATATGGATCATCTGGTCTCCAGTACCATAATGTGAACCAGTCTTACCTCAACGAACACTCGCTTGACAAATGGAGCATATTGCAAAGTGCTCCTCCTGTTTGCTAATCGTAAAAAGTCCCAAACTGGGGAGATTTATTTTTTTACTGGCCCACTGCCAATGCCTCAAGAAGAACTGGAGGTAGGTGGGTTTATCAATTGCCTCTATGCAGTGCATATGTCTACTGAGGTACTGGTTGGTGCAGGTCTCTGCTGAGGCCTTACAAATATGGGAGCTGGCAGTGTTGCCTGTGCCACATCCCTTGAAGCAGGTTGGATAGTAATGTCGGAATCCTCTGTGCCGGCTTCCACAATGACTGGCTCGTCATCATCATCTTCCTCACCATCATCCCCTTCCATTATTCTAAGACTTACTGGAACTTTTATTTTCCCTTACCTCTCCTAGCATCTGCTGGACTCTACCATGGTCCACTCCATGTCCCTATCATCATCATCAGAAGTGGTACTTGGAGAAGATGGCAGAGTAGTACCCTTCCTTTTGCTTACTGGAGATCTGGGAGCCACTGATTCTAAAAGAGGAGGTTCCTGCTCAGCAGGAAGCTCAATGTCCTGTTCTGCTCCAACTTTGGGAAGATCTACTATTGCTGGTTGCGGATGGAGTCCACTTTGCTCTGTTTTCTGAAATTATTGTGTACTACTTTGCGAAAGGGACAAATCCAATTCAATGTCACTGCTTGTCAGCATCGCTGTGATTGCAGTGGCTGCCTCACTGACTGACATGGTCTTGGGCTGAGGTTGGGGTGGTGCTGTAAATGTGGGAGTGCTGCTCCCAGGTTCCTCCTGGAAGGCCAGTGTGGCAGGCACAAGTCTTTTGAAAAAGGTTGCAGTCTGCAGACCACTGGTGGAAAGCTGCTTCTTCTCACTGTCAACTTTCTTGGAAGCAACTTTCTATAGGGCCATCTTAAATCTCTAATGTGGCAGTGGCATTAAGCTGCACAAGCAGAAGAGATCTGAGGACTTAACTGTACTGGCCTCCTCTTTGGCAATGCTGCGGGTGCTGCGACATCTTTTCTCTTGGGCACCTAAAAGCAACCAAGCAAGAAAAGCATGTAGTTAGTAAAACGTGACATTGTTGCAGGTTGAATTAGTACAGATAAATGCAATTTTAGTTTGATTGGTTACTTATGTAATAAATACCAATTTAATCAAACATTATAAAGTCAAAACACACCACCACACCATAAAATTTCATTTAAAATCAGGCCGCAGAAAATGCAAATATAGCTCTTTGCTTTATCACCATCTGTTTTAAAGGAGACACCTGTGGTAGTACAAGAGAGGTGCATGGGTAAATGTAATAATCCTTTAAAAAAACTATAACGGCAAGGTGGTCCAGTGGAAATGGAATAATCACTGATTTGTCTGCAGTGCACTGCAGCAAGGTTGTTCAGGAGGAAATGGAATTATTATACACCTAAAGAAACCGAGTGCTGTAGTGCAGTTGTGTGCCTTTGGGGGATGGATGGAGAAATGGATGTGGATGGATAGAGGGATCAAGGCAAAATGCAGAATTAAATCAAATAAAAAATTAAAAGATCGAAAAACATTAAAATAAACTACAATACAAATAAAAAACAAGAAATAAAAAATTTAAATAAAAAATTACAAAATGTAAATAAAAATAAAATAAAAAACAAATAATGATTAAATAAAAATAAAATAAAAAAACATTTAAATAAAAAATTAAAATAAACATTTAAAATAAACAAATGATCAATAATTAATGATGTTTGTATGTAAGTCTGTGGCAAAGATACACTGGATGGATGCACAAAATGGCTGCCATCATCATGGTCAAACAACAACAAGGAGGCATGGCAAACAAAGAACACATGCAAGCCTATGGGAAAGGCACACAGGTTGGATGCACAAAATGGCTGCCATCCACATGATCAAACAACAAAGTGCAATGAGGTATGAGGAGCAAAGAAGAACCCATGCAAGCCTATGGCAAAGACACACTGGCTGGATGCACAAAATGGCTGCCAACAACATGGTACAAAAACAAGAAGCAAGGAGGCAAGGCAAACAAAGAACATCTGCAAGCTCATGGCAAAGGGACAATGGCTGGAAGCAGAAAATGGCCGCCAGCCACATGGTCAAACAACAACTGCGAACAAGGAGGCATGCAGAACAATAGACACATGCAAGCCTATGGACATAGACTACACAAGATGGCCCCTGGCGTCATGGCATGGAGAACAAAGACAAATGGTGGGCGATAACAACCACACACACACACACATAAGGAGGCATTGTGGTAACACTGAAGAAAACACTAACATTAATTCAGCAATCCAAAAACTAAGTGAGCTACACAAATTTCACAACAACAGTAGACATCCTCCTATGTCATCAAATATTTTGAAAAAAAAAAATGCAAATAGTCAACATTTTTTAATTTAATTCAATGCCACCTCTGCCCTAAATGAAGTTTTAAGAACATATAACACTGAAATATTTATTTCATGCACTGATGATTACTAATACTGGGCCTACTGGCTGGATGGCCATTTGAAAATCTAGGCCACATGGTAAAATAATATTGTAAATGTTACAACCATGTAGAAAAGGACAGGTACGGAGCTGTGCAATAATTATCTTTTACAAAAATGAAAAATCAATTACATGCAAAATAAATAAATAGGCCCATACTTAAACTCCAGGCCACCCACCACTATACATTTTTTAAATCAAATTAAAGTACAAAGAAACACTGGCAAATGCCCAAGCAAACAAACAACACCCTTATTCAATAGTTTTGGAACTTGTGTGACTTCACAAAAAACAGAGGCCCATATTTATACTTTTTGACGCAAACCTGGGCCAGTGCAGGTTTGCGTCAAAAAGTTTAACGATGGCTACCGCCATTCCAACGCGCCAGCGGGGCAGCATACTTAAGGAATGACGGTAGCCGGTGCTGCGGCTTGGTTAGCGTCAAAATAAATTGACTCTAACCAGGCAGCGGAGGCATAGGGAAGACTGGGGGTTGTGTATCAAAGAATGGTGCAAGTCAGGTTAGAGTACAAAAAAATGACTCTAACCTGACTAGCGTCATTTTTTGACACACAACCCCCATGGAAATGACTCCTGTCTTAGCAAAGGCAATAGTCATGCTCCACTGCCCCCCACCCAATGGCCATGCCCAGGGGACCTCTGTCCCCTAGGCATGGCCACTGGGCACAGTGGCATGTAGGGGGGCCCAAGTTAGGCCCTCCCTATGCCACCTAAATAAAATAAAAAAGTTACTTACCTCTACCTACCGTAGATGGGTCTCCCCATCCATGGGTGTCCTCCAGGAGTGGGGGAGGGTGGCAGGGGGTGTCCCTGGGGGCAGGGAAGGGCACCTGTGGACTGCTTTCATGGTCAGAGACCATGGAAATGAGCCCACAGGTCCCTTAACGCCTGCCCTGACCCAGGCGTTAAAAAACGTCACAAATCAGGCTGGGCGCCATTTTTTAGGGCCCGCCTCCTCCTGTGCGTCAAAATGACGCAGGAGAATACATAAGGCGCACATGCCTTAAAGTAATTTTTTTGCACGGGAACGCCTACCTTGCATGTCATTAACGCAAGGTAGGTTTTCATGTACAGAAAATGACGCACACTCCATGACTTTGGCGCTGGACGGGTACAGTGCCAAAGAATAAATATGGAGTTAAGTTTGCGCCAGATTTGCATTAAAAAAATGACGCAAATCTGGCGCAAACAGAGTATAAATATGCCCCAAAGTCTTTAAATCCAAAGGTATATCCAGGAGACAAAGAGTGATCCTTCCACCTCAAAATTCAAGAGAAAAGTGGCTAGGAGATGGACAAAGCACTGGGAGGAGCCTGCTGGACAGGAACAGGAAGTTGGAGTCTCTGGGGCACTTCCTTCTTGTTTGAAAAAAAAAAATGAAAAAAGGCTTCTCAATCTAAAAAACAACTTGAAGGGTCCAAATCTAATCCAGATGAGTTTGTGCTCGCAAGGGAGACTGGTTGCTGTTGTGGCAAGAAGCAGCGGGGGTAAACGCGAAGTGTCATGCGCACGGCCTGAAACAGGATGAGTGAACGCAAAGTCTCACACGTGCACACTAGCACCCCAAGAGTATTGTGGCGCTCGTGAGAGAGCCCCAAAACCAAATCTCGCATGTGCAAATGAACTCCACTCTGCACCGGATTGTGGAATTCTGGAACTCCCTGCTACTTTGTGTAGCACAGAGTGCCTGAATTCAGAAAACTTTGCAGACGAAGTGAAGTTCTACACCCGGGCCTAGTTTATACCTCCATTCCTACTTGCACTGGGAAAACAACATACACTTAGTGGCATCAGATTTAGTATTCGTCCGTGCCTACTAACATTGGGGAAACAATTTAAATTTAGGGAATCAATTATTTCTTTAACTCCTGGTAGATTTTCAAGCATTATTAGTGTAAAGAGTGCTTTGAAAATTCTACTAGTTCCAATCTTGAGAGTCAGGGTGTGGAATTTCAAATTACTTTATTATGCACCTACTTGCACAAAAACATTGTGAATTGGGTCCTCTGTACCTATGTGGGATCATCAACCAAATATTTGGAAGATGGATGGATTATTCGGGAGCATTCATATTGTACCGTATAATTTCTCAATATACTGTATTTGGAATAACAGAAGAGTGAGTCACTTATATAGGCCACAGTATGAAAAGGAAGAGAAGAAAGCCATTCCGTGTTCTTCAAAGAATCCATAAGTTGCTGTAAAACAACCTTTATTACTTGACCTGTGGACTTCAGGGTTTTCTGACTTGCTACACTAAGGGAACTCCTCATTTTATGGCATTTGTACACACACTGGAGAAAAGCAGAAATGCTCTTTAAATAGAACTAGAATAGGTTTGAGTAATGATTAGCAGGCTAGTCAAGTTGACAATCGCTTCAGAAATTAGCATTCTTTTACTGACTGAATTGCCTTTGATAATCCTCAAAAATGTCTTGAATGCTCTATTGCGTCATACTAATACAGTAGCACATGTATGCTTAAGGGTTCTTCTATTTCAGTGTTAAAATAATAGTTTCTGTGACTGTTTCGTCTGAAGTTTCCATAAGGATATTATCTGAGATCTATTTCTGATTTTGAAAGAAGAGATTTCTTGGGGACAGTTATTGGTTCCAAAATTCAGACTGGTCTGAAAAAGGAATTTAATGTATTCAATTATAAATCTCTCAGTTTACCTGGTTAGCTAATTTAACATATCATCACACTTTCAACAACAAACTATTCTTTGGACCTCACTTAAAGGTGGACAACAATAAATCCTTTTCCATAAAAATAGACATGTGTTCTGACTTCAGTGTTCCTTCCATCCCATTAAGAAGTAAGGGGAAACGGTGCTCCTGAAAGCTGAGCCACCTCATGTTTTGGCATTGTGATAACCAATCGAACAGACGTAAAGCTCAAAGATACAGCACTGGACCAGTCACACAATGTAAATGACCAATCCACCATGTTTTCCAGTGGTGCCAATTGTATTCACGTCCACCTTGCGAACCATGGTGATCTTCCACAGAAAACCCTTAAAATATTTTTGATGCTATCAGAAAACACATACTTTAGGCCACATTTTTGTAAGTGTTTCATATTTGTCACAGAAGTTCCAAATTGTTGCCAGGGTATGGTGGACCAACTGCCTTGGAGGGTTTTTCTTTTGGACACTCAATGTAACAGCAACACTTTAAATGCTTGATTACTACTTTTAATGATTCTGGACTCACTTACCAAAGGCTGAGTAGTCCCCTTAGCCATACCCCCTTAAAAAAAATGCAACATAATGTGCTATTATTAAAAGGTCATTTATTCGGTGAATAAAGGTTTTGGCATCAGATAGGTTATACATATTAGCTTAGCCTTATTTACTGTTGCCAAGCAGAACCAACAAACAATAATATTGTGATGTAATGAAGTCACTGGCGTTACAAGACCTGAAAAACAGGTTCACTCAAAAATCTCTTACTACAAAACTAACAGTGGGTTAGTTATTACGTGGATTTCTGACCACAGCATTCCACAGTCTGCTAGGGAAAGAAGCCTGTCCGGACCTGTTAATAATGAGATGCCACACCTCCGCAAATGATCTTTTGACTTCAAGACTTACTGTTAGTGTGCAAACTACACAAATTTTGCATTTCCCTGATATGGATACATGTTGATAAAATATGTGCCTGCTTGACATCCTTTTTATTCACCTACTGTTAGCGAAACCATTTTAGAACTTTCCAAGGCAAACTGATAATGTATTTATTTTGCTTCTCATGTGCCACTAGCACTAAGGTATTGTGTACTTAAGTATTAATTGGCTATGTCACTACTGTAAGAACCGTAACCAAGCCATGATGGACAGCAGATAACAAAGACAAACATATTAAGAAATGGAAGCATACAGGCCGGGAAGTGTGTTTGCAACGGCTGGAGCAATTATTTTACGCCCATTACCGTCAATTCAAATCCATTTGGTGGGTGTTGCATGCTTTCTACTTTTATTCATCCACCTGACAAACAACAGGCCTGTATAGACTTTAATGGAATTTACAGCTTTTTAAACTTCTAGCAACCACTAAAAAAGTGTTTATTCCCCATTGACCACAATGGGATCACCTCAAACGCCTGCCTTCACCCATATTTCTGAGGCAAAGGGTTGATGGATATTTTGTCAACAGGCCCTTTCTGATTCTTTCAGAATGTTTATGTTGTTTGAACTTTGCAAAGTTTTGCACTTTTTTTCCAACTGCCCCTCATGGCGAGTTTTTCTTGCAGAAACCCTTTTTTGTGTGAAAATCATAATTAGCAATTCAATTTGCAAGGTTTAGTCTGGTCAAAATAGGCGAAAGAACCATATGTTGCTGGAAAATAAGTTAACAAATTGGAATCTTTTGCTTTAAAAATCTGCACACTTTACGACATTCATTATTTGAAAACAAACTGCATCAAAGACTCATTAACAATGCATACCATAATTCTGTACCCAAAATTGAGTTTTCTACTTCTTAATGAGTAAGTAAACCATTAGTGTTGGGGCAGAATGGCCACACTGCATGGTGTTCATCCGTGTTCCTTGGCCCAAGTGCCTGGTACTCAGACATTTAAATTTTGTCCTTGGAATCCTGCTTATCTAATGTGTGTGCAGATACCTTTGCTGCCTGCCCCTGCAGGTACTGGACCTGGAGGTGCACACCAGTGTGCTCTCATTTCCTGGTAGTGGACTTCTGTCCATTCATGGGTTTGGCACTTAAAACAATGGTGGAAGTGTATTGCATTTTTTAAATCCATAGTGTGAACGGACATGTTTATCTGAGTCACTGGAGCGGATTACGATTTGCCCATTTGTGTAAAGTTCTGCTTCTATGACCTTCACAATGCCTAGGGCTAACATCCTAGATGAGTATTATGTGTGTGGCCAGTGTGCTGGGGCCAGAGTAATTGAGGCTGGTGGGATCCATTAAGGATACCCTTGTCCTGGCTTTCCACAAGAAGTAGGTGAGGGTTGGGTTCTCAGACAGTGGGTATGTATTACTCAATTCCTAAAGTTGGAGGGAGGACACCTAGATACTTAGGTTACGGGAGTGGAGGCAGGGCTCCTTTAAAAAAATCCAAAGCAGGCAAGAAGATGCTGATTATTCTTCTGCTGATGATTCTTTCTGAACCTGCCATTTGGTTGATGGTAAAGGGTGGGGGGGGCGGTCTCCTGAGTCTGTTGTGGAAGCTGAGGAAACAATTGATTGAAGCCTGCCCCTTTGTCCTTCCCTGATTACTCTTAAGTTGGTTGCTTGATAGCCACATGCAGAATCCTTAGAAGTCTCTGTGTATTTATTCTGTGCTCCAGGTGGAGACAACCGTGCAGGGAGATGCATCACTCTACACAAATGTTGTGTGTAGAGACCAACCTGGGATGGACATTTGCAATGATAACCACCATAATCCTGTTCTTCAGTTTTAGGTAGTGCATACCAATCTCTTCTCTGCCCGTTGTGTAAAAAGCTCAGGCACTACCAAACTTGATTTTCCAATTCCAAGTGCTCTATTGCCTAGACAGGGAGTGCGCCACATTTTACTCAGAGGATTGCTGTACAACCATGGCTGGTGTCTGCCTGCCAGCCAGTCTCCTAGAGGTGAAAGGACACCTGGAGGAGCTGTTTACTTGTCCTAAAGCACCTACAAGCCTATCTGCCTGCTTAGAGCAGAAAGAAGCCACCACCCAGCAGGTTGAGTGCCTGTTGAGGGGGTGCTGGGCACCCCTGATCTCTCTGGAGCAACCAGAAAAGGGTGCTGGGGAGAGCAATCTGCTACACCCTGGTTTCTGTGGGCTTGCAGTCTCTCTATGATGATTCCAGGAGGGAGCTGTAACTTTGTGACCTCTATGGATGAGGCAAAGTCGGGGATGCCAGGGTGTATCTGACTAAGCCTTTGGATTGCTTTAACTGCCAAGTGTGGTGACCACCCTCTGCATGGCCGCAACTGTCCAGAAAAAGAAGAAATCAGTCAGTGCTTGCCCATGACAGCCCACTGTGATCAGCCTTTGCTGGCCAGAGGAGAATGGTAGGCAGTGGGGGCCACCAAAGTGCGTGGCATCAGCACTCGAGGCAGGAGCACAGAAGAGTTGCTAGCCGGCGCTCCCTCTCAAGTTGAATGTTATCAACCAGACTAAAATCCCTAGGTCCATGAAAAGTTAAAGGCTAAATGTGTACAGAAGATCTGAAATCCAAGACTCTTTTTCTAAAGATTGGACTACCTGTCCCACTCCAGGTGATTTGCCACAACTACCCATAGGTACTGTCCTACAGTCAGTGAGTTGGAATCAAACCTGTACCAGAACACCTGGACTTGGAGACTTCCATGACTGAATGGCCAGACAACATGGGTTCACCAGAAACCAGTAAACACAAAAAGTAAAGCACAACTGACACTAGTCCATTGAAATGGGGGTCTCTTATTTGAAGAAGGTGGAGGCTCCAACCATAAAGGAGAAATGCCCTCCAGAGCAAAATCTTAGGAACTCTTGTACATGAAACAGAGGCTTAAAATGTAACTCTCAAAAACCCCGGCAGAAGGCTCCCGGGTCAAAGCCGGGAGCCAATCCTTTTGTATCCCTATAAGAGACACAAATAATGCTGTTATGTGATGTCCCGGTCCCCAATCTCACTCTTGCCTGGAATGAGTAAGAAGCCAAACTGGGTCTAAAAATCATGAACTTTAAGCCCAAGAGGTAAGCATTTTACAAAATGAGGCTCTTTGTCTGACAACACAAACAAAAACCTGGAGCTTTAATAGACAATGGTCACAGTGGAATTCAGTCCTTATCCTGCAGGACAAGCATCAGAGATCTGAACAATAGGCCTTAGGAGATGCTTCTATCGAAACGAGGGTGTAGGATCACAAAGTTAATACAGCTGTATAACTGTACTGTTTGCACTTATGTCACACAAAAAAAGACTGTAACTGAAACATTTTGTCCACTTTATATACAAGTATATATATACATATACTCATATACACACACACAATACTGAAAAGACCAACTGTGAAGGTGACATTATAGTAGGTGTTGGAATAAGACACGAGCAACAGCTTAAAAGAAAACATGAAAATATACCTGTAATAGGTTAGGGAATCAACTATAACGTGCGTCCCCATCATGCACTGCTTATGACCACACATATTTTTTAACAAGCTTTTTCTCTCATGTTGTTGAGAAAATGGTCTCTGGAGCAACTTCGCCTTCTCCTCTGGATTTGCTCAGATGCTGCCATTCCTTTTAGCATCAGAAATATGAAAAAAAGCAGACGTTTTAGATGCACAATCCTCTGCCATAAATGCCTATTGGCATCAAACGAATTCAAAGCAGATTTTGTAAAATAATTTTTTTTAATGTTACTCTTCAGTCATATCCTTCACCTCTCGTACATTATCAACTAATTGTAATGCCATTCTGCAAAAAACAAACAAAAAAACTGCCCGTTACACTGTAATTCTCACCCACAGCATTGTGGCTCGACAAATTTCACTATAGTAAACTGACGATTTTAACATATCCTTGTTTCCTCTAGGAAGTACAAACACACTAAACAATTACCGTGCCACTGGTCTTAAGCTGAACAATCAATAAAAAGAAGAAGCAACATACAGGAAGAATAAAAAATAAAAAATAAGAGCCAAATAAAGTTTTCAACCCGTTTTCCATTCCCAAAACAGGTGGAAGACAATTGATAAAGGTAAACTAGATAACATTGTCTATAACCATTTCAATCATAGTGTAAGAGAGTAAACGGAAACCAATGTTTTTGGTTGGTTTAAAAGACAGAAAGATGAATAAATGTAACTGAGTTTTCAGTCAGAAAAACACAAAACTTAAACAGACTTGTGAGGACAAACAGTTTGATGCAGATGGGACGTTTGCCTCAGTGAACAAAGTTCGATTATTTTAATGGTGCTCAAACTTCGAGGTTTTATTGGATGAGGGCTCCTCAAGCTTAGGGAGTCAATGGAAAAGAAGAGTTGGTTATGTAGATGGTTAGCAAATACAGTTGTGGGCAACTTGATCCATTTGTTCGTTAGAGAGTTGCTGCAATATTTGTATCACCTATGGGCAGCAGAAGCAGCAGCTAATATTCAACAAGTATTGGCAAAGCCAGTAGTTCTAGCCTGTGAGAGCGATTGGCTTTTAGCAATCATTTTGGCTTTGACAATGATTTTTAGCCATGATATACAGCAGACAATCTGCTGTGCAACATGGCTGAAACTTTTGTTTTTAAAGTGTTATGATGCAACGAGTACAAATGTGCTTTGTTCTTAAAAAAACAAATGGGGATAATGTGTTGGGAGGATGGCGGAAGAGAAAGATGCAAGTGGGCGAAGAAGACCTGCAAGAGACAATGGGGAAGCACACGGATTTTGGAGAGTGGACAAGAGTGTGTGGGGAGAAAAAGGATAAATGAGGGTGGATGGGAAGGCTGGGGAATCAATCTGACAATGGAGGGTGGGTGGGATGGAATAGGCATGCACTCTGAAAACGGAGGGTAGGTGCAGAGACTGGAGAAGCCAGCTGACAGCAAAGAGTGAGGAGAGAACCTGGGAATCAAGCTGAAAACGGAGGATGAGTGGGAGGTCTGGGAGGGCAAGCTGTGGGTGGGATGTGATGGGGCAGCAATCTGACTGTGGCGAGTAGGTGGGAAACAGTGGCACTTTAAGCTGACAGAGGACGGGCAGGAAGGAATGGGGAAGCAAGCGGACAATGGAGAGTGGGCGGTGATGGGGAAGCAAGATGACAACAAATGGTGGATGGGAGGTGCTGTGGAAAGAATCTGACAACAAAGGGTGGGAAGAGATGCTTGGGAATCAAGCTGACAAGCAAGGTGGGCAGGAGGGGCTGGGAGAGAAAGCTGACAATATAAGGTGGGGCATGCACTCAAAGCACACATCGAAGCGGAGCGAAGTTTGCGCTTTTTGAGAACTCCTGAGACAAGGCCAGAATTATTATAATTGGAAATCTGCTAGACAAACTCACAGCAAACTGAAAACTGGGTGGCCGAAACCCGTCGACATACACCATTGGAGGAGTCCATTTGATTTTGATTTGGAGCTGAAACACTGGTCAAGGGCATTGTTGTATTGGAACTATAAGAGGGCAATGATTTGTCCTGTGCACTAAAGGAGTACTTCATACAAGGACTGCTTTTGAAATAAGGATGCAGCCTAAACTAAGTGATTAGTGGAAGCCAATAATGTTATTTATTTGTGGGGAATCATGTAATGTTTGTATTATCTAAATGTGATCACAAGATGGTGTTATTTTCGATATTAATTTCCATAACAAGTGCCCAGGACATGCCTGAGATATTTTCTCAGCAAGCAAGAGTTATTTTCCCTGCAAGACAGGTAAGGTTTACAAGATCACTTTCCGCAGAGGTACGGCTTCGGAAATTACGTTTTTATTGGGCAGCCAGTCCAAACACTTTTTTGTGCAGTCACAGATGGTAGATGGGGTTTCCCATGATAAAGTGGATGGTTGATCTGCCATTGTGAATGCCACCCCTCCGGGTACTCTTATTTTGAACGTATTTTTATTATTTGTGATCATGACATATGTGTTCTTGAAATCTTCACAACAGTCTGCATTTTCTTACATTTATCCGACATATAGGAGATATCGGAGTGAGGTTCTTAGACAATTCTGTGTACTGTTAATGAAAACATGGAGGTGATAGATGGGACTTATGTTTTTGACATAAGTCTTTTACTGTCTACCTCTAAATCAACCTCCATGCCACTATTCATGATAACAGCCTCTGTAATTTTATTAGAAACAACTTCATGCCATCATCCAGTGCTATAGCAAACACAAATATAGAGATGAAAAGCAAGCACACTAAATGCATTCTAGAGAAGCTGGTTCTCTGGAAACATAGCTGACATTACTTTTTCATGCTACTTACACTATTTAATTAATGTAAAACTACTCAATGTTTTAGAAGAATGAAAAAATTCCAAATAATATTATGTTCGCATATAGTTTATTAAAAAGGAACTTCTCACAATCTACCTAGGATAGATGGATTGTTTAATATATTAAAATATATTTATATATACACACACACAATATTTTCATAAAATATAAAAATAGTTAACAGTATAAAATAAACACCAATAAGTTATGAATAAATAAGAAACATGTATAAATAAACTTCAAATCAATTAAATGACTGCACTTACATTATATCGAGGGATAACAATCTTTCAACAAATACTCAGGGAAAGCAGGCCTGATAACTTTATGAAATCATTTGCATTAACAATGTCCAATAAAGTATGAAAGGAGTGTTACAAGAAATACAGTGTTTTAAGTCCTACCTCTTTTTTTTACAAAATTGGCTGTAATGGATAAATGTTTACACTTGTTGGAATAAACTCTGAAACAAAAATCATAGCCAAAATTTTGAATGTTGAGTTTACACCAATTCTTCAGTAAGTAGTGAAACAAGCACATTGTTTTAGATCGAGACTGGTCATTTGTTGACTGAGTGTATAAGCCACTACTTCGCTAAGCAGCAAAATGGAATGAAATGATACATAATTTATCCTACTAAATCTTTAAAGGATTAAAACAATTTCCTTCTAAGGAAATTATAAGTAACATCAAACCACAGATTTTACATTGACCTTTAGTCTTGTTCGTAGAAAAGTGCATTTTGCTCAGAAAAGCAATCATATGTGCTATGGTCTTGTCATATTAAAGCACATAAAATGCACTCTCGTCTTTTTAAAACTTGCCTTTGGTATATCTAATTTTGTAATATGTCTTTGGTTCTGTCTTGATACAGAAGAAAACTACTTGTTTAAAACATGTACCCCACCAGTTCATAAAAGGTCACTCAGTGTGCCTTCTTCTGAGAAAAGTCTGCACGGTTAATATTTTGTTTCTCTCTCACACTTCCATGAAGAAAAATAGCCAGAAATGTAAAAAGGATTTTCGGTTTTCGAAAACTGCTCTATTGATATTGCAACATGTCTAAATGCAGCAATCTTTCATATGCAGCCAATATAGAATAAATGATGGTTAAGAATTGCATTTGCTTTTAATAAACCTCGATAAAAAGGTGACTAAGGCAGTATGCAAGAAAACAGACTAAGGGGCTGATTATGAGCTTGGCAGACGGAAACATCCATCTGCCAAACATCTGATGGGGAGGTCACTGCAGTGCTTGCGACCTCCCCGCCAGCCCCAATACGACTTTCTCACTGGGCTGACCTGGCGGAAACCAAAGTTTCCGCCAGTCAGCCCAGTGGGAAAGGTGCAGCAGCATTGCTGCTGACTCATAATAGAGCCGGTGGCAATTCTGACACATGCAGGGGGTACCAGCACCCATGAAATGCACACTGTCTGCACAGCAGACAGTGCGCATTTCAAGGGTGCTGGGCAGGGGGACTTCTGCACTGCCCATGCCAAGAGCATAGGCAGTGCAAGGGGCCCGCCTGTGGCCCCCTGCACTTGTTCTACGCCAACTTTTTCATGGCGGTGGAACCACCATGACAAGGCTGGCGGAGAACAAGGTTGTAATCAGCAGGGCGGCACTAAGTTCAGCATCGCCCTGGTTGAGTACAACCAGCCCGCCGTCAGCCTGTCGGGAGCCAGGATCCTGGCAGGGATGGCAGTAGGTTGGCAGGTCTGCCTGCAAACCTCATAATGTAGCTGTCGGACCTTCACAACTGCATCGGTCTGACTGCCACTGCGAGTCCGGCGGTCATCACAAAATAAATATTGGCCTACTCAAAATTACTTCTAGTGCAAGAATGCCTTTATCAAACAAAATAATCCCTGAAGAAGATATTTCCAAAAGGATGCTGAAATTAACACATTAAGGACCATCAGTTCATACTTTCTTAAACATAACTAAACCCTCTGCACTTTCAGTTCAATTTAAGAAGGCCTTGTAAAAGCGCACCAAGGCTTGAGTGATATGGAATGGCTGACGGCAACATTTTTATTCCAGTCCCCTGCAGAATGAAAAGATAGTGCCTAATGAGTACAAGCAATATTCCATGTATTTTCACTATTTTGTCAACAAAGTTTGAAAAAAAAAAACACTCTGAAAATATTAAAATATTGCTATGCACAGTGACACTTCCTAACAAGTATGTCCTCACATGGTGTCAGAGACAATTCTCCTGCACTGTTGTAGTGCATGAGTAGCAAGGGTTCATAGCTAGCAGGAACACAACAGGGTCCCGGAGTAGCGCCATTTGACAACTGGTGCATTTTGGACTTGATCTGTGCATGCATGCTTGCTGATTTGTAGTTACGAGGGCAAGACCCCTCACAAAAGAACATGGTATAGCTTTCTGGAGCAATGACCCAATCCGACAGGCCTATCTCTTTAAACGAGACATGTAAGGATTTGCGACAACAATGTTTCTCATTTTTCTTGCAGTCTTCTTGGTCTTGTGTTGGGAGCTCTCTGGTCTTTCTCGCCCTTGCTTTGCTGGCCTTCTGAGTTTCCACTTCCAATATCAAAGAGTCAGTCCACTTTTTATATTGGTTAACCTCTGAAACAAGTGGAAAATCAGAGATAAACATTAATTTCATCTGCAAACGTTCTTCAGGGCTTGCTACCCACTCCTGGACTGCCTTCACAACATTTAGATTTAAAGTCCCAGTTTCAAAAGGTTTGGAATCCAGAAGTTTGAGCTCTGGTTCACCGTTTGCATCACTTGATTCTGTCACTTTATAAATATTCACCATTGGTGGTGGTCGGTAGTTTATTATGGGGAATCTTTGGCTTTGGGCAATAAGAAAATGCTTCTGCAACTGAAGCTCAGCCTTCAAGACTCTCAGTTCTTGATGGAGTGCCAGAGTTCTGGAAAATACAAGGTTGACTGCATGACTGTGTTTTTCTTGTCCCTGGCGGCTGTCTGTTGTCTTGATCTTCAGAGTCACTAAAATAAAGAAATAAAAGCTATAGAAAATCCACTTTTAAACACACATATACATTTCAGACCGAGAGAGGACAAAATGTAACTGAGAATGACAAACAAATGAAACAGACGCTGCCACTTCTATTTAATTTCGAGTTGACTTTCATATGATGATAAGAACATGTTTTACTGCCCTAAATCCAAATAATGTAAAGGTCATTGAGGCTTTGTTACGGTTATACTATTTCCATCTTTACTGTGTATATGCAGAAGGATCAAAACACCAAGAGGCATTGGACAAACTATTTGTCTCCGGTAGCAGCATTTCCTACTCTTTTTGGACTATAAAAATGAACACAGGCATTGTTCAATAAGAAACATTTCCCAATGCACTTAATAACATCTAGTCATTACAGAGTAGTTGTAATGTAATGTGCAACGCCACCCAGCGTGTTTGAGAACTTTAACAGGCTCAAAATATATATATATCATAATGGGCCATACCTTTCAGTCTGAATTTCTATGACTGCCATTAACCAAGCACAAGAAGGAAAAGGTTGAAAACATATCTGCCTTCCAAAAGAGTCTAAAAAGAGCCACGTCACTAAGTTGTCTCTGTGCTTCCACTCGAGAAGCCTGAACACTGAGTGTTTCACATTGATTCACGTTTAAAGGGAAAGTGGCATTTTGAAAACTGGAAGCCCTCTGGTTACATTTGCACAATAAAAATGGTGGACACCGAATGCGAGATTTCAAGGATTTATAGAGAATATGATCCCTCACGTAGCCTCAATTTGAGTACTGGAACACCAGCATGAATATAAACACCATTGGTGCCCATCCTGCTAGTCTAAATTCTGATTGAATACTGCACACCCATGTTTTTTTCCTGCACAAATTCCTACAGACATAACCTGAAGGTATTGGAGTGTGGAAAAGGGGTTGGCAATAGGAAAAATTACTGGTGCCAAATTTTGCTCTTGGGTTGATTTTAAGCTGACAGCAAAATTAACTAATGTGCAGTCTGCATTTGTAATTACTGACAGTAATTCCAAGGGCCGCACAAGTAAAAAGCAAAAATAATACTGGCAAAACGGGGTAGAAAAGCATCATGTTTAATTGCCAATATTTTGCACCTAAGTATAAATCAAGCTCAAAACTTGAAAAACACTTGGGACAAAATATTTCTGCTGCTTTGTTTTTGCTCCAGGTTTTATCATTGTTTTATGGTATATTTGCAAGGTCATTTAAGCGGCGGTGATAATGCTAGAACGGGTGCAAACAGCAATTTTTGCCAAACGTACTTCGCTATCGCGAAAAGGCATCGAAGTACCACTACGTGGACCAACAGGCTCAACCAACAGGCTCAACTACCACACAGGTGTGTTTGGAGGAGCTGTATAATTTCTTGTCAGTCACTTGGGAGGCTTACGTCAAATAATAAAGCAGTAGCTGGCGTGCTTACAGAAAACAACAAAGATTTTGTGCTGGGCTTTCAGATTTGGAATGACACTGTAAATCAATTGAGATCAGTTACCGACTTTAACATTTTCAAAAAGTATTTAACAAAAGAACTTAAAAAAAATCTTCTGCCTTTTAATCCTGTTTGTTTTCGTATTTGCCTCCCAGGGGCCTTTGCGCCTCGGACCCTTGTTTTTTTTTTTCTCTCCGTTGTCTATTCCCTCGAGTCTAAGCCTCCACATCACTGTTGACAACTTCCAGCATATTACAGTGTTTAGGAGCCGATATAGTTTATGGCTATGCTAAATAAACATTTAAATCAAGTATGAATCTGGGCAACAAGAGAGTTCGATTGTTGTCTTAGACAAGCCATTGAATCTGCTCCAAATGCTCATTAATATGTTGAACTAATACATGATTCAGTTTCTAGCCGTTTCATTACAGCAAACTTCGCAAATGTTATCTTTAAAGTTTGTGAGATTTGTGAACCTCACCAAGCTTAAGGTGATTTTGAAACCCTTGGACAAGGAGCATACCCCCATTAACAACATGCGAGGACCGGCCCAACTTTTAGAAGTAGAAAGCTGCGTCTAGGGCACTTAAACGAGATGTTGTGTGTGCCTGGTGACATGCACGCAGACAAAGTCACAAACTGGCACCGCTACATTTTCTCATGCATTTGTATACCCTTGAGAGTTCCCTTACTAAACCAACCACTGAAAAGCCAAACGGGCTGACATGAGTTTCTAGTTATATGCCAGCCTTATTGGTAATGCTGGTCATCTGGAAGGATGAGACTGAGGCACAAACCAGCTTAACAGCAGCAGCGGTTCTTTTTAATATTCCCCTTGTCCTACAGAAAGGGAGTCGTCCCGCACAGCGGCAGGATGGAAAGGAATACTCTTGCAAGTTCATCACGCCATTTCTGTCTGACCTCAAGATATCAGCTGTCTGCAGGTCAATCTTATGTAAAAAGAGATAGGAGTGGAGCAACCATTTTTGGGCCAGGCTTCCACTAGAGAGCTGATGAAAGCATCTTTATTACTACAAATTAAGGTGTAACATAAGTAACTGAAAGTGACAAAAAAGACATGAATTTCGTTTTTTCTAGATGTAAAATAGTCCCACGTGTATCCCAATAGAGGTTAAACGACACACCCAAACCGACATTAGAATGGCAACATATAAATAATACTTTTTTTCTGTCTAGAAAGTGCAATATGACCTTAACTGTAATACATTTATGGTTAGTAATGAAACTCATTACATCAGTATTCATTCCGTTTCTAAGCACTTGCCATTTCGGCAGATACAGGACATAGAGCTGCTGGGGATAATGTGCACAGGATCACACAGTAGTCAGGTAGAGAAGTTCATGGCATGTTCTGTATGTGGATGTTACTAGTCAAAAACGTGACCGCTAGACCACAACACTTTTTTTGCCAACTCAGTTGTGTGAACCTCTGGATGATGAAAGGTTGAGTCCACTCTGCTGGTATGTAGAACTGTAACATGCAGGTTTACGCAAATCTACTCAGTGAGTGTGAAATCCACTGAGATTTATCACTAGTATCCCATTATTAAAGCTATGCGGTTAGCTCAGGGTTCTCAGGCAAGGCATACGTCCTAACAAAATAAGTAGAGGGGATTAACTAGGTTAAACTGCGCAAATGACATCATGGCGTGTGACATCACTGCAAACCACATCGCATGTGGCATCACAGGAAGTGGCACCTGTAAAATAATTAAGTTAAAGAAAATGACATTCAAATGACCATTGGTGGAGACTGAATAAAGTCAAAAGCTCTTAGGCGATTGTGAAGTGATAGAAAAAGTGTGCCTTTGTTTCCCGTCCTCTGCTCTTGCACCGAGGTGCGAAGAGGTGGATGGCTCTCAGGCGGAATTGTACTGCACAAAAGGAGCGCTGGTGGCCTTTAAATCAGCTCTTGGCGCTGCTGGATGGCAAACGAAAAAAGCCTCTCAGCTGCCTGCACGTTCTTGCATGGCGGAAAGCAGACAACGTGCAGGCTCTTCTGAATGTGTCCAGGTGTCGGAAAATTACCCTGGGACAAGTTCAGCTTAGTTCACAGGGGCCCAGCTTCTTAGCAGGGGGAACGGCGTCCACCATGAAAAAATAGGGAATAGACGCCATCTACCTGCGGGTACCCTCGACTTGTGACCTGTTCTCAGGTATAAGAAAAAAAGGCTGAGAGCGAACGGAAACCAGTATAAAAAGAAAGTGGTCTAGTCTAGTGGAGAGTGGATTTTAATCACGGCTTCCTTTCTTACTCAATGTGTCATCATTATCAGCAAAGAGCTTCATCTCCATCACCCTGCAAAATCGGAAGTGCTTAAAAACAGACCGAAACCCAATAACAAGTCACGTTGTCGACTCGTTTTTTTCCTTTAAGTTTGTGAGCACCAAGAGGCAATGCAGTTTTACAGTGTTGCTATATACATGCTCATCATTTGAATCATCTCAACAAAAAGTTAAACAAGTCGGCAAACTTACATTTTGGAGTTAGGAGATGCACTCTGTTCTCTGTCGCTGTCAGCATGTTTTCTTCTTGACTGGTGTTGCCTTTCAGTTCTAGCAGCGTCTCCTCGTAAACCTTGTACATCCTTTGTAGCGCCTCCTTGTCCAGCCTTTGATGGGTGGGGGGTGGTCTGTGGAGCCCTAGGCGCTCCAATATTCCTCTCTTCACCGCCTCCAGCTGTATCCTCTTCTCCTGCTCCCCCAGCGGCCGCAGCTCCACCGCAGTCAGGAGAAAGAGGAGGGCCAGGCAGGCCTCGGGGTACCTGGCAGACTGGCCGGAGCTCCGCATGGTGTGGTGGGTGGCGGCCCGGCAGCGCTGCGGCGAGGGCAGTGAAGTGCGCCGGTGTCAGTGCCCCGAGAATGAATGAAATCCTCTATTCTTGCCCTTATATTCAGCTGAACTTTGATTCGCCACACGCCCACGCACACACAGGTTAAGACGTCACTCACTATGTGCAGAAGAAAAACAATACCAGTGCAGCAGGAATCCATCCTTCCCAGTCTTGCTGCTCCCCGAGCTCGGGGCATTGTGTGGTTCTTATTTAACGTGAATTAGCCACTGGCAGAAAAGCCAGCCAAGAGGAACACGCGGGCTGCCATCACTAATGATGGGAAATTAGGGGAAAGGGAAATTATGAGGCATTATACGATACATTTTTGTGATAGAATTGTTTTGTCATTTTTAAACGTCATAACACTGTCTGGGCTAGTAGCGTGCTACTCGTCTAAAAGCGCTTCAACGCCTCGTCAGGGTTAGTAAGCGCTATATAAATACAATAAAAATTAGTCAGTACCAGTATAACATGGAAGCTGTTGCAAAGGACCTTCCGCTGTCAGCAACATATGTCGCTTCATTTTTGGTAACTTTTTAAACGTTTGAGCTAGGAACAATTTTTTTGTTGTTAAAATCTGCAGGTTATGTGGCAGAAAATGGATTATGCGGCAAATGCGGAAAATCTACAATTATGCGAAAATTGCCGCGGCCGCACAATCGCATTATCCCTGCGGCCCTGCTACAGCATTAATAAACTATTCTCTTAACACGAGAAAGTAAGAAAGAGCTGAGAAACTATAACTGGAGCCTACAGGTCTTCCTCGACCTGTGTAAATACAAAATATTGTTTAATTCCTAAAATAAGAGTATCTAGAAACGCTGTCAAAATTAGGAAGTACTAGCAGTTGCAAATGAGTATGTTAATAAAATAAATAAATGATGTTATGCACGGAAAATATGCATTGCCTTATGGTAAGGTCTAAAGTCCAGGGGTGTTTGGTGCAGCTGTTCCGCCTACCACAGTCTCAGACCTATCCCTTAAACTTCCCCTTTTTCTACCTGGCATGCGATGCCAGAGAACAGCATGGTCCAAAGGCACATACTAGATTCAGGGCCTGATGTAGACTTTGGTGGACAGGATATACTCTTGTGATGCAGATGGAGTAAAGTACTCTGTCACCTTGCCGAAATACCCACCCAGCAAATTTAGAGATGTCCGCTGACCCAGCGGACATCTCATGCACTGGCAGGAATTGCCATCACAGTGGTTCCTGTCAATGCACCAGAAGTTTGACAGATGGCTCCGTCAACATGACGGAGCTGGACAATAAACTTTCAAAAACAAATGAAAAAAATAAAAATAAAACAATGACCTTCTTGCCATGTGAGTTTCTTTCCTGTTGTGGGGGTCATTCTGCAGTCTTCACTGCCCTTTACTGCCAGGTTTTACCGATAGTGAAAACTTGCCATTTGTTAACCCACTCTAATTAGGGCGGGTGGACACATGGCAAAACCTCTGATGGTCCTTAATCTATCAGGCCATCAGAAGTGTACGTTAGTGTCAGGGACGGAGTAGCCTCCACATTCAATATACTCTAGGTCCGCCTGACTCTAAAAAAAGGCGTAGGACCTTCAGTTTGGCAGCAAGGGTATTCAGTTGCCTCTGCAATGGTATACCATCTCCACCAAATTCAAAATCAGCCCCTTATGTCTGGAAAACAGCCCCTCACAAAGTAAGTAGGGAGATTGCTTAGTCTGTGAATTAGCTGGAGTACAGCATTTTTTTAAATTAAACTCTGAAGCACTGGACATTCCTCATAACCAAATTCTACTTCACACCACTGTAGGTATGAAGAAATTACATTAAAATACGTATAAAGCCCACTTGAGCAATGTATGTATGTAATATGTTATGTAATATGTAATGTGTTACCCCTGGCAGAAGTCGTCAAGCCATTTGGGATGTCCCTAGTTTCTTATGCGGATGATACACAGCATAACTTTCTACGAACTCCAATGTCAACGGCTCGACACTTGCTCCTTGCCTTCAAGCTGTGGCGGCATTGATGTCACAAAGTAGGCTGAAACTGAATGATGATAAGACTGAAGTGATGATACTTGGGCATCAGTCACAGCTTAGATCTAATCCCTTGGTCCTGGAAGGCTTGGGAAATCTTCCGGCTCCTAAAGTACTTATTAAAAGTCTGGATGTCTGGCTTGACCCCCAACTTACTATGGCTCAACAGGTCCAAAAAATCTCTGCAACCTCGTTTGGCCTGCTTAGGCTTCTGAGGAAGGTTTTTAAAATCCTTCCTTTTGCTGCTAAAAGACTAATTATAAAGGCCATGATTAGTTCTCGGTTGGATTGCGGAAATGGTCTTTACACTGTATCTCCTAAATTTGTGATTAAAAAGATGCAGGTGGTACAGAATGCCTCGGCTCGTCTGCTTCTTAATATAGTAGGCACGAATCTGTAAAAGCAGCAATTTCTTCTCTTCATTGGCTTCCTGTGGCACGCCGGATAGAATTTAAGTCCCTGCGCTATATGCACAGAGCTTTGCACAGGAGAGGCCCCCTCTTGCTCAGAACATTGGCCTCTTTTTACACCCTTCTAGACAACTTAGGTCCTCTACTGCATTTCTAGCTATGGTTCCCAGGGTGAAGAAGTCCAAATGGGGTGGAAGTTTTCTGGCACACCAAGGGGCCAAGTTATGGAACTCATTGCCACCTAGCCTTTGCATGATTAACCATGAACTATCCTTCCGGAAGGCTCTTAAAACCTGGCTGTAATAGTTGGTACATCCTTCTCTGTTCAAGCAGCCAAACTATGGAATTCTTTACCCCCAAATATAAGATCCACGGATAACTATCTTGTCTTCAGAAGACTACTCAAGAGTTGGCTCTTTCCTTCATAACCACCATATTCAAACAACAATGGCCTGCTTATGCCTGTGTTGATAAATATTTATGTGAATACTCTAGATATGTATAGTTCTATAAGAAATATGTATAGTTACTATTTCATAATAATTTATACAGATACTCCTTAAGCCTGTTTAACAAATGTATATTTACCCACAGTAATATATATATATATATCACATGTGAGTATATATGTGTGTATATACATATATATGTGTTTCTTATTCTATGCTTAACATGTTCATAGGTCACTACATAGCTCCTAGATAAGTTGGTATATTAGATACTTATGAACCCCTGCTTTCTTTTTTATATCACAATGAGCAAATGTTATCTTAAATATTTAACAGCAAGCATTTTGCTATTGAAAAATTGAGGAAAGATGAGTGCATGTTATAAAAGTACACTTATTAAATGAATCTATCCTCCATCCCCACTCAGACTCATCCCAAACCCATTCTACTACTTTGATCTCCAAAATAACCCTGCCTAAGCTCTTCCTTCTTCTACTGGCCTAAGGAAATGGCTCCCTGCTGATTCCAGAACCTTCCATTGCAGAAATGTGAGGAAATGTTTTTTTTTTTTGTCAAACTATTTAACAGAACCAGTGCTCATGTAAAGCACTGTAATACCTTTGTATCGAGTTTGTGCTAACTGTACTCTATTTGAAGAGGCCCAATTTACATCCAAAGGCTAGACGTTTTTGCTATCAAGCTTGAGGCCATTAAGTGCTTAGGTCTGGAGTCGCAACTCATTTTCCACCATTTTGGAGACAACACCTTTCGCCATCTTCTTGCCTAGAACTAACCTATGTGCTTGGTTGGTGACCCTCCGGAGGTTATCAAGAGCAGGTGCTATCACCTAGTGTTAAGCTCTACTCAAATCAGTTGGTTAATGCACCCACTACAGAGGTCTTGACAAAACGAGAATGTCACAGAATACAATCCTGACATATCTTTTTCACCTCATATCTGCAAGGCCAATGCAAATGAATTATAGGGATTTTGTTACTAGTGGCACCTGCTTTGCAGCACTATGAAATGGCAGGACCTGTATTACCAAGTGCTATATTAAGAAAAATGAGGTATTCCCAGGCTGCCTCACCAGACAAAGAACGCTAGTGGAGATTATGTGGCGTAAGGGCCAGAGCAGCCGACTTTGGAGCCAGGGAACACAGTTCGAGTCTCAGCACCGGCTCACCATCCTGTGATTCTGTGCAAATCAGTTAATCTCCCCTTGCTACCAAAAACAAATGTGTTCTTGTGTAATGTAACCAGTGCTCATGTAAAACACTATAATACCTTCCTATCAAGGCAAAAATTAAATAAAAAAAAATAAAAAAATAAAGAGCTCCAATACCTTCATGTAACAGGGTCAGTCTTCAAGGCAGTAACAAACCAGCCTCAAGGCAGGACAAATGTAAAGCATTTACCAATGACATTAAGGGATTTTTGAAAGGCAGGCCCAGGAACAAATGAAAGCAATGGGCCTGGTTAAAGCCCACAGAATAGACTACAACATGTTGAACTGCTATGCTTTACCTAAAGAAGGGATGGTTGAAGTGCTTGCAAGTATTCACAGCCACTGGCAATGGCTTGGAACTGCATTGAAGTCCATTATTTTTCACCAACTGTGCAATTTCATAGACCAGCTGTTTTAAATAAGTCTGGGTCCTATGCTAAAAGTAACAGTCCAGCCAGACTGCAAAGCAAGGTCCCCTTTGGAAGGGCACACAATCAATCCCAGTCCTGTTTTGGCCTACTTATGCTGCATCAGTGAGGTATACCTTGAGTCCTGTTAACCAGTGAGCACAGGACCAATGTCTGAGCATACGCATCACCCTTCGGATGTCACACAGAGGAAAACACTGAAGTGATTGGTGAAATGCTTGCAAATAGTCTCATCCACTGGTCATTGCTTGGCCTGAATTCTAATCCATCATTTTTCACCCATTATGCTGCTCCAAATATAGACCAACTGTATGCAATCAGCCTTGGTCTTGCTCCAGTAGGGACAGTCCAGCCTGGACTGCCAAGCCAGATTCTCTGAATTGGAACACAAGCAACCCTAGGCCAATTTTGGTCTGCCTAGAGTGTCACTAGGGGTGAAAAAAGATTGGATGGAATTCTACCTGGATCGATTACCAGTGGGTTAGACTAATTAAGAACAATCTTCCCATCACCTTTTGCATGTCAGATGTAATACTCAAAGTACCAAGGGTATTCCCAGGCTTGGGTCCCTTGCTAGCAGTATCAAAGGCTCCAAGCTATATCTCACTGACGAGGCCTAACAACAAAACAGGCCTGAGGTTGCTTATGTTACCTTCTGGAGCAGGCCCCGTCTGCCAGTCGACAGTGATTAGACTATTTACAAGCACTGCTCCCATCACCTTTTGTGTGTTCCATGACAAGTTACACCACACACAAGTGACTGTAAAAAAATGACCCCATACACTTATGCAAAAAAGACCAGCTTGTTTTCAGGACAACATTCTCTTATAGGGTAATATAAAAACAAACAAATGTAAACATTCCCTTATCATGTCAAGGCTAACTTACTGCATCTTGACCAATGATGTAAATATACAATGTGTCCATCTGCTATTATACATCTCTGAATGTGTGAATAAAAACCATGCCATATTTTGTGAAAGGGTCTTGTGATTGTTCATGCTACAGACAACACTGTTGCTTTGAGAAAAGTCTGAGGCTACACAGTTGCGTGCGCTGACAAGTATATATTTTACTGGGCCTGGCATGTATGTATGCAAGTGGTTGCATGATTTGGGTGTTGCTTTTCAAATCCCTGAATAGTGGGATATAACATCTTCCAACCCAGCTTCTGAGAATTGTGTTCACGTACATTGTTTGAATAAATAAAAAAAAATGAGCTGAATCTTTGAAAATATTCCATGAACCAGAGACCATGCATTCTTCACTTCCTTTGCTCTAGATAGGAGCCGTTCATGAAGTCTAAACAAATAGCGCTACTAGGTACCACTCTTCTACATTTTCAGTCACCCTAATTAGGCACACAAGTTATTTACATTGTCAGTCACTCTAGTAAGGCACACAACTTATTTCAGAGTGTTAAATTTACAGCCAGAATTTACTCAAAAACATATATTTAGCTATAGCTATCTGTCACCAAAGTAAAAATACCACATATGTTCACTGTAGAAGAGGTATTGCAATTAAAACGAATAATTAGTAACTGAACACTCTAACACAAGTGGTGTAGCGAGAGTGCCATGGACCTCTACCCACTGATTTGACAACTAAAACTGCTTCAATTTGGTTGAAGTTGTGCCTCAAACCTTGGGTCTCAGTGGCACTGCACCTGCTGCATTAAAATTACCTATGGTCCTATTTCAATTTCCTCTCTCTAAACACAATACAGGTTGGGGAGGGGGATTAGAAAAGAAAACATGGTTGTCTTGTACTTTTAGGCAAACAGTTGACAAACGGGCTGTCCTTCAGGGACGATGTGTAATTTTCTCCTAAATGAACTTGTAAAACAACCATTTAGTTTCATTAGTATAAACGGTTAAAACTTAAGCAACATCTTCATTTAAAACCACTCCTTTAGCATGAAATGTGTGGAGTGTGTATGTCATTGTCGTACGTGAGTTAACGCACGAGGCCGGAGGGACAGAGCTAGTCTGTCTTCTATGTTTAGACGCCTCATGACGCCACGACCAATCTGTAACGAGGACGGTCGTGACGTCAGGGGGCGGCGCGGCGGAAAGGCAGAGGCGCGAACAAAGCGCGGTGTTGCGGCCGGCCGGCTGCTCGTGGGCCTTATTTCTTGTGGCAAGAATAAAAGATATTAACATGAAATCTGCCTCCCTCGCATCCTTCATACTTGCCACTACAAATGGCGATGAGGGTCACAGCTTCTACCAAGGCCCACGAGTGTAGCCCACCTTACCTGGTGTTTCGGGAGGCCAGTGGAAAGCGCTGATATCTCTTCACTGGGGACTACGTGCAACCCCTAAGGCGCTGATGCTGCGGTCTCCACACGATTGACTTTGACGACTCCTACCGTTCTGCGCAGCCCAGTAGCCTCCCGCTTTCCGGCCATGTCGCAGACAGGTCATATCTGCGTACCTCCTCTCTTCCTGGACTCTCCTGGTAAGCCATGCATGAAGTGGAAAGGATGGCTGCGCGCATTTGAGAACTATATTATCTCAATTGATGGTCAGGGGTATAGCCCCGAACGGAAAAAGTCTTTGTTATTCGGACTGTTGGGGAAGGCTGGACAAGAGGTTTTTGATAGCCTGCCGGTATATGTGAATCCCCATGGAGCCACAGCTCCGCTGAATGAGTACCAGGAGGCTGTACGGCGGCTTGAGTTGCAGTATGCAGAGGAGTGCAACATCATGGTGGGGCGCCATAAATTCGCACTGCGGAAACAAGAGGAAGGAGAGACTATCGAGGAGTATATTGCATGTCTACATGTTCTAGCTCAAGATTGTGAATTTGCAGTGATGACTGATACGTACATTAGAGACCAGGTGGTGTTCTACTGCCATTCAAAGAAAGTGCAGGAACGTTTGCTTTCATGCAGGAATCCTTCGCTGAAGGACGTAATTACCATTGCAAAGGCAGTGGAACGCTCCATGGTATCTTCCAAGGAACTGGCGAACACTAGTCAGGCTTCAAATGTGTTCTATGTACAGGACAGCCGTAAACATGTGCCCGGAAATTCAGAAAGGGCAGCGAGTGATAGAGGGGGAGGCAGGAGGCAGCTCGTCTGTTATAGATGTGGGTCAAAAGATCACTTAGCGGATAGCAGGGCCTGCCCTGCCGTGCACAAAAGCTGTTCTAAATGCAGGAAGTTGGGCCACTTTGCGGCAGTATGCAAAGCAAAAAAATATAATACGGGCATGAAAGTGAGCTCGGTAAGCGAGAATGATACTGATGCGGATGCGGACATGGTGTTGTCCATTGATGGTGAGGACGGTAGAGTGAAGGGTCCCATTGGCTCCGTCATGATTGGTGTGATAAAATTGCCATTTACGGCTGATTCTGGTTCCCCCCTTACCCTGATCTCTGATAGGACATTTGATTCGAAGTGGCAAGATGTACGACTGCACGAGACGGATGTGAGTCCAAAGGCCTTCGGGGAACACGACATAGTGATGAAAGGTTACTTCTGGGACTCCCTCACCTTTCGAGGGCGCACTGTGAGAACAAAGATATATGTGGCTGAAAATGGGAGGAGCCTTGTAGGATGGAAGGACCTGGCGAAGCTAGGTGTGATGCTAGTCCCTGGGGCAGAAGATCCCATAGTTCTGAGAGATGACTGGGTCAATTATGTGCAGCCTGATGATTTACATGATGGATTAGCTGAGGTCCTCGAAATGTTTGACTCCGTTTTTGAAAACAAGGTAGGGTGTGTAAGAGGATTTGTGCATGCTATACGGCTAAAAAAGGGTGCCCTACCCATAAAACACAAAGTCAGAACAATTCCTCTTTCAGTAAGGGGGGAGCTTAAGGCTGTTCTTGATAAGCTGAAAAGGGAAGAAGGAGAACACTGTTGCATTCATATCGCGGTCATTGAGCGAAGCAGAGAAGCACTACAGCACCATCGAGCGGGAGACGCTCGCGTGCGTCTGGGCCGTGGAGAAACTGAGAAATTATTTGTGGGGCAGGGAGTTCGAATTAGTCACCGACCACAAACCCTTGATATACATGATGGACGGTGAAGGACGTGGCAATGGCAAAGCCAGCTCTAGGCTCTTACGTCTACTGTCTAAGTTGCAAGAATATCACTTCACCGTCAGACACATCAAAGGGGGCCTCAACTGCAGGGCGGATTGCCTATCTCGCATACCGATCCCGGACGAGGAGAATGATTCCCTGGACGACACGGAGTGCGTTGTGGCAATGGTTGACGCAACAGCCATGTGCGAGGGATCCATATCAGAGGAAGAATGGTTGACGGCTCAGGAGAAGGACGGGACTATGCGGAGGGTGATGGACCACATGAAGGCTCATTGGCCCCCTATCCGGAACTTGCACGGGGCACTCAGAAGTTTCCAACAGATTAGTCCCGAACTCACCATCGAAGGCGGCTTTGTGAAGAGACACGAGCTGTTTGTACCTCCGGAAAGTTTAAGAGACAAGCTAATCAGGATTGCCCATAAAGGCCACCCGGGCAATACCGCTACAAAGAATCTCCTCAAGCAGTACTACTGGTGGCCAGGGATGTGCAGCGATGTCAGCAGATTCATTGATCGGTGTGGACCGTGCTTAAGGGCCGATAAGCACTGGAAGACGACAAAAGGAGAGTTGCAGCTGGTGGACATACCTGCCGGCCCGTGGAACAAGATTGCCATTGATTTTGCGGGCCCATTTACAAGGCTACATGACGAGTGTAGACATCTCATCGTCCTTACGGATTACTTCTCCAAATGGATTCACTACAAGTTCGTCAGGGAAGTCACCACCGAACGAGTGATCAAGGCATTGACGAAAATTTTCGCGATTGAGGGACAGCCGAAGATCATGGTGTCGGACAACGGCACCCAGTTAGTGTCCAGGCGGATGACGGATTTTCTGTCCAGGTTGGGGATTAAGCAGGAGAAAACCCCGCTGTACAGCCCGAAGACCAATGGGCAGGTTGAGCGTATGAATAGATTCCTCAAAGAGGGCGTGCAACAGGCGATCGCTTCCAACATGAATGTGAAAGCCTTTCTGGCGGACAAGGTGAACACTTTCCACAACACGCCCAATGAGGTTACTGGACACACTCCGTTTTATTTGATGAGAGGGAGAAGATGCATGAGTGAGCTTACCCCCAAATTCAATAAGTGGTATGACATGAACCGGGAAATTGAGGCAGAATCTGATGAGAGATTGAGAGTCAAAGCAAGAATAGTGGCCAAACAGGAAAACAATAAGAGGTACGCTGACATGGTGAATAGAGCCAAAACTAAAAATATAGCGCAAGGGGATTGGGTATTGGTGAAGAAACCCAACAGGGTGATGAAGGGGGAGTCTGTGTTTCAAACCCCGGTGCGTGTGCAAGGAGTGACAAGAGGGGCAGTCTGCCTGGAAGGAGCGGGGTGGCGGAGCAAGGACGACATAGTTAGGCTCAAGGCTGGGCAAGAGAAAATCATCATGAAAGATGTCCGTGTGGATGGGGCCGAAGGCACGGATGATGTTGACGAGTGGCAAACTCACGAAGCCAGGGATGTAGTCATTGATGAGGAGGAATGTGTGAATACGCCTTCCAGGCCAGGAATAAGTAGACAGGAGAGTGCGGAGCGATGCGAGAAGGCATGGCGTGGCTTGACGGCTGCCTCAGGACAGAATGGCTGCAGGTCCGAATCTGTGGAGAGCGACAGTCACAATGTAATGGGGTCAAGCCTAGAGGATGCGTGCGCCGTCAAGGCGAATTCACTTCAGTATGTTACTCCGAGCAGGCCAATTAGGCGTATCCGAGCACCCAAGAGGTTCGAAGATTTTGTTATGAGGTGAAGTTCATTAAGTTTCTTGTTCTGTTGAAAAGGGAGATGTCGTACGTGAGTTAACGCACGAGGCCGGAGGGACAGAGCTAGTCTGTCTTCTATGTTTAGACGCCTCATGACGCCACGACCAATCTGTAACGAGGACGGTTGTGACGTCAGGGGGCGGCGCGGCGGAAAGGCAGAGGCGCGAACAAAGCGCGGTGTTGCGGCCGGCCGGCTGCTCGTGGGCCTTATTTCTTGTGGCAAGAATAAAAGATATTAACATGAAATCTGCCTCCCTCGCATCCTTCATACTTGCCACTACAGTCATACACGAATATTAACGTTTCTTTTGCCAATGAAAGTTTTTTCTGAACAAGCAATACTTAAAGATCATCAAACGCTCTATTTTGCGTAGTCACTTTCAAAACGTATGTCTACAATTACAAAGATTAAAACGCTTCCCTGTCTATGACTGGTCTCGCAGACGCCCGTTTCAGCTCTTTCAAACGCACCTGTTCCATCGAAGACCCGTTTCAACTGACACTTTTTAAAAATGTCCTCAGTACAACCATCCTAGGACGGGGTAAAGCCGCGCTTCCCGCTCTTTTTAACGGCCGTACGTCACACGCGCAGTGACGCATTAGGTTCCACCGTGACGTTTTGTATCAGTCAGCTGCGCTCTCTGGCCTGTCACGCGCTGTCAACTCGGCGAAGCCCCTCCTCCCTGACAGAGCCATGACGTAACCATTAAAAGCACCAATCAATCGCCCTGCGAGGAGGTTGTTGACGCACCTCCACGCTCGCTCCCGCCTTTTTCAATGGCGTCGTGTTTGATTGGTCAGATGGTTGTCTTTGGCTCAGCTCGAGGTCCTCTTTGAACTTGAAGCCGAAAACCAGCCGATGTTTTGCTGGAGGTGGTGTGGCCTCACAGCTATAGCTGCAAAGGTATGGTCACAGAGGTGGGGACAGGAATGTTTCTCAGTGTCAGCTTAAAAATTGTCACTTTAATAAAAACATTTTCAAATTATCTGATGTGTTAAAGCGAAAAGCATTAGTGAGTTGAAGTACAATTTTTAAAAATTTTGAAATCACCATGTCAATTTCTAACATGATGTGTATATCATGATTTACAAGCCAGGTATTTTCAGGGGGTGCAAAGGCACTTAAAGGTGAGTCAGCCCCTTGGTTCAGCTTTCCCTGTTAATTCTGTGGCTTGCCCACCTCTAGTGTAACATTAAAAACGTTATAAAACATTGTTTCCAATACATCCCACCCACTTCAATCATAGTATGTCACCAAAAAGTGGTATGTTTTCAGGTTTCAGAAATTATAATTAGCATAGTGGTGACAGGTATAGGATGGCTGTCCCTCCTGTTTTCTGTTGGTCCAGCTTTTGAGTGGTCTAGCTTTTTGAGTTTCAAAAGGGATGAGAAACACTCATCAGGAGGACTGATGCTTCCTACGGAAACACCTCAGGTAGCCTGGCTGCTTCATATAAGCTGCAAAAGCGGTACCAGTCATAACTGGAACACGAGGGGTTTTGCACAGTGCTGCTTCAGGGGCACTGGTCAGCTTCAGAGATGTAAATACACACTGTGTCCACCTGCCAGTATACATCTCTGAATGTGTCAATAAATACCATGCATGCATTCTATACTGGGATTATACCCTTGGTGTATGTTTCTTCGGTTTTCAAATTGTGAGCTAAAGGGACAGAGGCACGAGGCAAATATAATGTGCCCAAGATCAAAGTTTGTTAAACTAGAAGACCAAAGACTGCATGCTGCACAGTGCCACTTGCTGAAAAGGCTACATCATCACTACCATATATTACATTTGGTGTGTAGCCCAAGAGACTGGGCATTGTCTACCCCCTAGTCATGGGGCACCATCAAGTTGACAATTGTTGTAACAACAGGCATCTCAGCTACTTTTAGATTTAATATAAACACTCCCATACTTGTTAAAAAAAGAAGAGAAATAACTTTAAAAAGTGACTGCCCAAGAGCACACAGTTTGGCCAAATCTGGAGATTACAAGTGAAAACCACGTCTCGGTTTCCAGCTGATGTAAAAGACCCTAAAGGGAATAACAGTGATTGTGATGGCAAGGCCAAGGGATTATCCTTCCCAGAGAAATGTCACTGAATTGTGGGCCCTGTCTATTTTTTTTATAATTCAGTGTTTATTTCCAGTATCTTTAGGACCAAAGCTGAGTTTACATTTCAAATCTCCTCATTCCAAGGCTAAATCAATTGGACAACATATACTAGTTGTGTCTGCCCACATTGTAAGGAGTTTTGCAAAGGTTTTTGAAAGCAATTATTATTATCATTACATTGTTTTCAAAGCTCCTTCAATATTTTCATATAATCAATCAATCAGGGATTTGTAAAGCGCACTACTCACCTGTGAGGGTCTCAAGGCGTTGAGGAGTGGGGGGGTAGAAATTGGGATGGTGGGTGCTGCTACTGCTTGAACAGCCAGGTCTTGAGAAGTTTCCTGAAGGTAAGGAGGTCTTTGGTCTGGCACAGGTAGGTGGGAAGAGTGTTCCACGTTTTGGCAGTGAGGTGCGAGAATGATCTACCGCCGGTTGTAGTTCTGTGGATGCGTGGGACGGTTGCGAGGGCGAGGTCGGCGGAGCAGAGATGCCGGGTCGGGGTGTAGAAGGAGAGTCGTCTGTTGAGGTATTCTGGTTCGGTGTTGTGCAGTGCCTTGTGAGCGTGGGTGAGGAGTTTGAAGATGATTTTCTTGTTGACGGGGAGCCAGGGCAGGTCTCTCAGGTGGCCTGTGATGTGGCAGTGGCAGGGGATGTCCAGGATGAGGCGTGCAGAGGCATTCTGGATGCGTTGCAGCCTTTTCTGGGGTTTGGCCGTGGTTCCTGCGTAGAGGGCATTGCCTTAGTCCAGTTTGCTGCTTACGAGGACTTGGGTGACTGTTCTTCTGATTTCCGTGGGGATCCATTTGTAGATCCTTCGGAGCATGCAAAGGGTGTTGAAGCAGGAGGAGGAGATGGCATTGACTTGCTGGGTCATGGATAGTGAGGAGTCCAGGATGAATCCTAGGTTGCGTGCGTGGTCGGTGGGAGTCGGAGCGGATCCCAGTGTGGCAGGCCACCAGGACTCATCCCATGCAGAGGGGGTGGAGCCAAAGATGAGGACCTCAGTCTTGTCGGAATTAAGTTTGAGGCAGATGTTCTTCATCCATTCTGCGATGGCCTTCATTCCTTCGTGGAGGTTGGTCTTGGCGGTGTCCGTGGTGAAGGAGAGGATCAGCTGGGTGTCGTCGGCGTATAAGATGATGTTGAGGTTGTGAGATCAGGCAATAATAGCAAGTGGAGCCATGTAGATATTGAAGAGGGTCGGGCTGAGGGACGAACCCTGGGGTACTCTGCAGATGATTTTGGTGGCTTCAGAGCAGAATGGAGGGAGGGGTACTCTTTGAGTTCTGCCGGTGAGAAAGGAGGTGATCCAGTCCAGGGCTCTGTCACGGATTCCTGCATTGCTGAGGAATGTGCGTAGGGTGTGGTGGCAGACGGTGTCAAACGCGGCTGAGAGGTCCAGGATGATGAGGGCCGCGGTTTCGTCGCTGTCCAGTATGGTTCTGAGGTCGTCGATGGCAGCGATGAGAGCAGTTTCAGTGCCGTGGTTGCTGCGGAATCTGGATTGGGAAGGGCCCAGAGTGCTGTTCTCTTCAAGGAAGCGGGTCAGTTGTCTCTTGACAACCATCTCGTTTACTTTTGCCAGGAAGGTGAGCAGGGAGATGGGACGGAAGTTATCGCGGTCCTTTGGGTCTGCCTTGAATTTCTTGAGGGGGGCGTTGATCTCAGCGTGTTTCCAGCTCTCCGGGAAGGTGGCGGACTCGAAGGAGCTGTTGATGATCTTCCGGAGTTGGGGTGGGATGACAAAGCTTGCTGGGGTTGGATGGTGAGCCAGAGTGGATGGTGTTCATGATTTCGATGGTGTTGTTGTTGACGGGGATCCAGGAGAGCAAGAGGCTGGTGGGTGGTGAGTCTGTGGTGTCCGTGGTTGCCGGGGGGGGGTCTGAGTGCTGAAGCTGTTGTAGATGTCTGCAACTTTGCAGTGGAAGTAGGAGGCTAGGGAGTCACAGAGGTCTTGTGATGGCGGGATGTCGCGTTGGCTTTGGAGTTGGGGTTGGAGAGTTCCTTCATGATGTTGAAGAGCTCCCTGTGGCTGTGTGCGTTGGTGATGCGTTCTTTGAAGGCGGTTTTCTTGGTGGTTCGGATGAGTTGGTGGTGTCTGAGGATGGCGTTTTTGAAGGCTGTGTGGTTGTCCAGTGTCTGATTATGGCGGCACTTCTTTTTGAGTCTTCGGCATGTCTGCTTAGTGTCTGAGTGGGTCTGTGAGTGAGTGCATGTGGATCAGAGTGGGTGCATCAGTTTTTGAGTGGGTCTGTGAGTGTATGCGTCAGTGTCTGAGTGGGTCTGTGAGTGGATGCATGAGTGTCTGAGTGGGTTTGAAAGTGGGTGTGGGAGTCTATGAGTGGGTCAGAGTGGGTACATGAGTGTCTGGGTGGGTGTGTGAGTGGGCGCATGAGTCTCTGAGTGAATGTATGAGTGAATGAATTAGTGTATGAATGAGCCTGTGAATTAAAAAACATATTTTTTGCTTACTTGTGATTAATCTTGATCAATCTCTAGTAATCTCGATTAATCATGAATATCATGCATAGTGACGAAAAATCATTTTAAACCAGTAATTTGACCCACAAACACCCCTATATAACGCTCCTAGGGACAGGATACCTCAACCCTGACCCCTTATGCTACTTTTCATTTTGTTTTTCAGCCCCAGGACCATGTCCCAAGACCTACAAATGGTGGCCCTAACTTTATGTTCAGGTTGCTGCCAGCCAATTACAGTGCTTCTATTCATGCGCGCATTCGCAAAAATTTGCGAGTATTTGCGAATTATTCGCGTGCTTAGATACACAAATTTGGATTTTCTTTAATGTACTGTAAACTACTAAACGGATTTACACCAAATAACCAAAAGCGTACTGACAGATAGCTTTTTGCCAAATGTGATATAATTCCGTCCAGTGGTTCGGCTGAAGTCATGTCTAAGTCTAAAGTTGCTATGGGAATTAACATGGGAAACCCAACTTTTTTGACTCCTGCTTTTTCTCGGCCCCTGCTTGACGGAACACTCACCACCTTGAAACTTTCCATATGATACAAGAAGCACCTGGCCACTTATTTTGGAAAATTTTGTGAAGGTTTGTCTAACGGTGCAGCCACCTACTGGCAGTCGCCAGTAGGTAGTTATAGTTAGGACCATGTTTCCACAGAAAAAGCGTTTTTTGACTTACCTATATCTTTGCCACTGTTTGACAAATCTTCCTGAAATTTTCCAAAAAGGTGGCCCGGTGGTTCCTGTTGCACATGGGAAGTTTCGGGGTCAAGCTGAGGCTGAGAAAAAAGGGCCTAAAAAAATGTTGCGTTTCCCTTGTAAATTCCCATAGGACCTGTCAACATGTCTACAGCCCGAACCACTAGACGGAATTACACCAAATTTGGCAGAAAGCTAGCTGCTGCCACACAGATGATACTTTATATTATTTGTAAATCCGTTCAGTAGTTTAGGAGATAATTAAATTTGTATATCTCTGGCAGCAATTAATCATGAAATTCGTGAATTTTCATGAATATGTGTCCGAAAAGAAGCACTGTAATTGGCTGACCGCAACCTGACTAGAATGTTGTGACAGCCATTTTATTTCATGTACACGGTCCCCGGGGTTGAAAATTGAAATTGAAAGTGGTATAAGGGGTCAGGGTGAAGGTACCCTGACTCCAGGGGTGTGATGTAGGTGTGTTTTGGGGGCAAATTATAGGTTCAATATAATTGCGCGTCACAACGCGCAATATTTGTGAAAATTCATGAATTTTCACTAATTTCCACGATTTACTTGCAAAATATTTGTGCTTATAGAAAAAGTGAAAGAAAAAACACAGACTCACTCATACACTAATTGATTCACTCATACATGCACTCAGATGCTCATGTGCCCACTCACACCCCCAATCAGGCACTCATACAACCATTAAGACACACTCAAACTCATACACCCACTTTCAGATCCACTCAAACACTCACACACCTACTCAGACATCCACTGACAGAGATAGGCCCTTTGGCCAACCTGCGCTGCTCACGGCCAAAGGCCATGTATGACTGGTATGGTTGGGTGGTTATAAGGACTTGGCTGCAAGGCCTGGCTAAAGGCAGGGGTCGGAATAACTTTAGTAATTAAAATTACTTTATGTTAAAAAACAAACATAGAAATTCACTGAAAAAACAGAGGTTACAGGGACATTATAGTTGGGTTCTTAATTTACTCGTACAAAATCATAGAAATTCAGCAGTTATAGCCAGATTTCTTTCAAGTAACTATAACTCACGCCCTAAGGTAACTTATAACTTGTGCCTTCGTCATGCACAGCTAATTACTACACATTATGTAACTGATGAGATCTTGTACGGCATCTTTGATATCACTGCAACGTTTGCAATAACATTATTGATAAGAAAACTGTGCATGGCAATGGCGCGGTTTATAGTTACCTTAGGGCACGAGTTATAGTTACTTGAAAGAACTCTAACTATAACTGCTGAATTTCTATGGTTTTGTACGAGTAAATTCAGAACCTAAATGTAGGAAGCTGGCCTGGTGTGTTGTGGGTACCTAAGGTACTTACACCTTATATCAGGTCTGGGTATCCCCTAATAATGTAGTGTAGGAAGTGTATAGAAGCCAGGCTCTCTAGAGGTAGTTGTGAATGAGCAGCCAAGGCTTATCTAGGAGACATGAAAAGCTCATGCAATACCACTGTAGTCACACAGCACTTACACACATGAAAGAAAACAATCAGTGTTACAAAAATAAAGGTGAAGAGGAAGGCCTGTGGAGGAAGGGGACCAAGTCCAGAAGTCACAGAAGAGTCCAGTGGGGGCAGGAGCCACTACCCACCCAACTGTGGTTGCAAGAGTTAGTCGACGGTAGGACAAAGACGGTGAGGAATGCAGCCCTGGAGCAGTGAAGAGTTCCTGGAGAATGCAGTTGACGTCCCAAAGCTGTGGGGATGATTGCAGTTGGTCAGTGGCATGAAAAAGCCACCAAGAAGCCTTGGCAAAGGCCGCAGTCGCGGTAAAGCAGAAGTGGAGCTGCCGGGGACGAGCAAGGTCCAGGACTCAACCCATGGGAGGGGTCCTAAGGGGAAACTCAGCAAGGCAGAGAGTCCACAGAAGAAAAGGCAGCCCCACAGGTGACCCACTGGAAGAGGAACCAGGAGTCGCAGGGGAGCCCACGCAGCACAACTGGAGAGGGGTCCCATGCTGCAGGAGAAGCACACAGAGGGCTGTGCATCACAGGAAGGAATGCTGGGGGCTACACAGAGCCTGAAGGTCCCTTGGAAGAGATGCTATCAAGCCAAGTTAGATGCAAGAGATGCAGTGCATGGGTGTATTGTCCTGCGTGGGAAGGCAAGGGCTTACCTGCAGCAAAGATGGACAGCTGCCAGAGAGGACCAAGAGGACTACTACAGACCACCACCCGTAATGCAGGATCCACGCAGCTCAGGCTGAGAGGAGATCCATGCAGCTGGTCATCGTTGCAATTGGTGCCTACAGATGCAGGGAGTGACTCCTTCACTGCAAGGGAGATTCCTTCTTCCTTCTCATGCAGACTGAAGATTTGCCGCCCTCAGAGAATACACAGCTATGGAAATGTTGCTGAAGCTGGAAGGAGCCGTGGAAAACAATGGTGCAAGCAGAGTATTCGTCGTGGATGTAGATTGTCGGTTCCTGGTGGGTCCCGTCGCGGTTCCAGTGGCTAGAAGTCAAAGTAGATGTTGCTGAGGAGCTCTGCTGGAATCTTGCAAGCCGAATCTGAGGACCCACCGAAGAGAGAGACCCTAAATAGCCCTGAAAGGAGGATTGGTCACCTAGCCAGGTGACCACCTATCAAAAGAGGGCTCTGACATCACCTGCCTTACCTGGTTACTCAGACCCTCCCAGAGGTCCCTGCCAACCTTGGATTCAAGATGGTAGAACCCAGGGACCCTCTGGAGGAACTCGGGGCACAACCCCTGGGGTGGTGATGGACAGGGGAGTGGTCACTCCCCTTTTCATTGTCCAGTTTTGTGCCAGAGCAGGGACTGGAGGTCCCTGAACCGGTATAGACTGGTTTATGCATGGAGGGCACCAAATGTGCCCTTCAAAGCATACCAGTGGCTTGAGGAGGCTACCCCTCCTAAACTATGTAATATCTATTTCCAAAGGGAGAGGGTCTTGCCCCCCTCTCTCAAAGGAAATCCTTTGTTTTGCGTTCCTAGCCTTGAGCTGTTCAAGCAGCAGGGGGGCAAATACCTGTCTGAGGGTTGGGAGCAGCTTAGGCTGCCTGGAAAACCCCAGAAGGCTGGTAGGAGCAATGCTGGGGGTCCTCTAAAGAGGCCCCAAGGTGCACTGAATCATACTTCCAATACTGGCATTAGTATTGGAGTATGATTTTGACATGTTTGATACCAAACGTGCTTAGGTTCGGAGTTACCATTATGTAGCTGGACATAGGTAGTGACCTATGTCCAGTAAATGCATAAAATGGCGTCCCTGCACTCACGAAGCCCAGGAAAATGGAACTGGAGTTTGTGGGGGCACCTCTGTTAGTGCAGGGGTGCCAACACACACAGGTACCTGCACCCTGCCCTCTTGGCTAAGAAGGCCTGCCATAGGGGTGACTTACAGTGAGCTGGCACAGTGACCTGTAGTGAAAACGGGTGCATGCACCCTTTCATGCAGGCTGCAATGGCTGGCCTGAAATATAAATTGCATGGACTCCACATGGGTGGCATAATACATGTTGCAGCCCATGGGGATCCCCTGGTACCCCAATGCCCTGGGTACCTGGATACCATATACTAGGGACTTACATGGGGGCACCAGTATGCCAAATGTGGGGTGTAAGTGGTTCAAGTAACCAAGTTTGAAGGGAGAGAGCATAATCACTGGGGTCCTGGTTAGAAGGATGGCAGTGAACACAGCAAACACACTGACAAACAGGCAAAAAGTGGGGGGAACCATGCTAAAAAGGGGCTATCTTCTTACATAACTATAACATCCCTGAACTGTAAGCGTTGTTTTTTTCAAAGAATATATATATATGTATATATATATATATATATATATATATATATATATATTAGGTTAGGCTTGTGTCTGGGGTTTCATTTGGCACACAAAAGTATTACTACAAAAGAAATAGAAAAGTTAATATTTATTTTTCTCTTCCACACACTCACATGGAGACATCACAAACAGACCTAAAGGCAAACACACTCACACGATTAAGACACATGATCTAAGAGTCCTGTTTGTGACAGAATGCACCAGAGGCCCTTTTTAAATGAGTAGCTCAAGGTTTCATTTAAAGATGCTGGATATTTAGAGCTGAGATGGAGATTGCTGTAGAGGTATCTGTGGTTGATCTTGTGAGACAGCACTTTCCTGTGTCATCCACCTGCGAACACAGGTTGGGCCGTGTTTGCAAGGTCGTGGGATTTTCCTTTCCGCTTACATTCAATGGCTTTGGAGAACTGCAGAGGGTAGACGGAAGCACACAATTAGTCATCCCTTTGATCGTCAGAGTGATTACAGGTAACTGCATTTTGCTTTCAGGATAGCTCCAGTTTGTGATAAGAAAAGCTGAGGAATGTATCTGTGTGCCACGTCTCTGCTTGTAAAATGTATTCTCAAAACGGTTTACAAGAGCAGAGCCAACTCATTAGAGGTACAGCCCTGTTAACAACTGTTTGTTTCTGCTTAGCCACAAAATTCTGCAAAGTTCATGTGCAGCTGCATTTGTTTCACAGAAGTAAACCTTTCAAAGAAAGTGCCAGCAAGAAGAGAAGCTCACAATTCCATGACAAAACGAAATGGTGATGGGTGCGACTTTAAACATGCACCTCTGAGTACCGCTATAGAAGTGCCTGACATCTCTAGTATGCTCAGCTCCACGTGGGGGGAGCCAAAAAGAGGATAAACCCCAAATAAACAGGAAATCTGCTGAAAATTAGCCATGGTCAAGACTAAGTCCTACCAAAGAAACTTAAAACGTAAAATTAAAACATCCGTTAGCTGCATTAAAAAATCATGTGCGCGTGTTTAAAAATGTTTATGTTCCGGTAGGAGGGGAGGTGTATTGTTTTTTAATGGTGTATGATGGTTGGTTTACTGCCCATGCTGCTGGTGTTCCTCTGTGTGCCTCCCTTCCTTTTATACCATGTTTGTGCCCCTTGACCAGAGGCGGCCGCTGCTGGTAAGGCTTGGTGGGGCATTGCGGGAGCAGGGTGAATAATACAATGTTAAAAAAAAAGCCCTGCCCGCCACCTCGGTGCTTCTGTGCTTGCTCCCCTCCTCACCCAATCCAGACGCTTCTCTCATGCTGGTACCCAGCACGAGAGGAGTGCCGGGATTGGCCTGAGCGGGCTGAAATGCCCTCAGCTAGGGAGTGGGAGCCACCTGGCTGTGAAACACAGCTCAGGTGGAGAATTCTAAGTGCGCATGTCAGTTTGGCCAGCCTCAGACGGCCGGCCAAAACTGACATGCGCACTTAGAATGTACCTAGCACTCCTCCAACCTCTGCTGATGCAGAGGATGCTGGCCACGCCCCGCTCTTGACTAGGCAGACTGGTAGTGGCTAAGCAGAAAAATAAAAAGATAATAAAATACTTTTTTATCATTTTGTTTTCTGCTTTTTAGTGGCTTTCAGCAGTCGAGCGACCCTTGCCCTTGACACCCTGCAGATCCTTAGTGTGTTCCTTATAACGCTCCCTCAGGCAGCCCCAGTGTGCACCTGCACCATTTCTGTCACCCTGGGTGTTGCCCTCAGTCCCCTTCAGGCATTCTGTGTCCCTATTCCTCGGTTGCCCCTTTAGGCAACCCCACCTCTCATCATATATCCCTCACCCCTTGCAGACTTTCTGTATGCCCGCTTTAGCCCCGTGTGCCACCCCGCTCTGTTCCTGAAGCTGCCCCCCTGTGAACTGCTCCACAACCTGCTTCCCTTCCGTGTGTGCCTAGCTGCCCCAGCATGCCTTTTTGTATTCCCCACCACCCTGCAGGCCTTATGCTTGCCACTGTCCCCCCTGCAATCCTTGTGGGCCCCGCTACCACGCCCTCTCCAACCCCTTTGTGATCCCCTTCCCTCTTCTTGCAGCCCCTTTGTGTACCCGCATCCCACCTGCATACCCTGTTTATACCACCAGGACAACCTAGCATCCCATGTGTGCACATGCCCCATCTTGCTGCCTTTGCCCTTCTTGCTGCCTGCCTTGTCACCCCTCTGTGTGTCCCCTATCTGCGCACCTCACCTTCTAATGGCCCTCTATGTCCCCTCATCTCTCCTGTATGACTCTGGCCTCTTGCAGCCTCTCTGTGATTCTGGCAGCCCCTGCTTAGCCCTCTACCGTGCCAACCCACCCACGTAGTGTGCCCTCTTTCCGCCATACAGCCTCTCAGTATATTCCCATCCCCCCAGCACCCGCTGCTTGCACCCACACCACAATTCACACCCAGTGTGTACCACTGGCCTCCTGTGGCACCTGTGCACTGCCCTTTCTGCCCCGCTGACCCTTTTTGTGCTCATCTGTCCTTGCTATGTGCCCATTACCTGCCCTGCAGCCCCTCTATTTCCCCCACCATCCGCCTTTGTGTCCCTGGTCACCTGCTGTGCCTCTGTGTGTTCTTGCCCTCACAGACCCCGTGTGCTGCCTTGCCCTGTTCTTGCTTACCCACTGTGTGCCATCATGTATTTCCCATGCAATCCCTCTGTCTGGTCCGCTGCAACACTGGTGTGTGCCATCCAGCTTTGCCTAGCATAGCAACCCATGTATCTATCTTCAGGCTGGAAGAGTGGCAGATCCCGCTGTTTCTTGTAACAAAATGCTGTACAGACCTATTGGCTTTGCCAGGGCGTTTTTTTTTTTTAAATCTCTCCTGATGTTTCTGAAGACTGGAGATTTTTTTTCATAAAAATATTGAGCACATGGATCCGCAGGCTGTGTCTTTTTTTAACACACTCCGGTCCTTCGACTCAGTTAAAAAACAATCTCTCCCGATAATCCATGGGTGGATATGCTTATTCGGTGAGAAACATTTATGCTGTTTTAAATTTTAGCTCAGGCTCTGCACATCTGGAAGCCAGATATTACTGAGCCACATCTACCAGAGGGTGAGTGACAGTGCCCCTTACAGCCTTTTGGATACTTTTTTTGCAGTAATCAGAGTTTTCCGCTTTGCATCTTGTAATGGAGATTGCAAATGTTGTCAGTTGCATCCAGCCACTCAGATCATCTACATCCACACATCTGTATTTTTCCAAATGTATCATCAACCGAGAATTTGAATATCCAGATACACAAATAATTTGCAGATTAACAGTTATAATATATAATCTGAATTCTGTTAGGAACATTTTAAATTTATTTTGTGTTTTACAAAAAAAGTTTCGTGTTTGAGTGAGTAGATCTTTCAAAATGACGACGTTTGTATTTTTAAGGCATGTGAAGGTTCCCAGTTGGCTTTGTGTGTGAATAAATACTTATAGTTTGTGATATGTGTTTTGATGAACTATGGTTTGCTTTTATTAGGTGTTACACTTGGTCAATACTAGATCGTTCTGTATTTATGAAGGTATAGACGTTCGTGCTTCATCAAGCCCCTCACCATGAACATTACTGAAACGTCCACGGTTGAATGAGATTGTGTCGTTTGCTGAGAGAGAATCCAGGAGAAACAGGTATGTTATGTGATAAGGTTTCAGACTTCCTGCTGCTATGAATATTCGATTGTAAACCTGAATCTGAGATGTATCCTGTGGAACTTTGCTCGCTCAGAATTGCTGGACATCTGTCGCTGAATGATAAACTTCATGCGTTTTATTATAAAATGTTCAAGTGATGCATTAATTTGCTAGCTGGAGCTGCCCTGTTACTTAAACCAGCGAGGAAAGAGTCGGTGGATCACTGCCACACCAACATATCTCAGAGTGCTGGCTCCTCTAAAAATAGATCTAGAACATTTTCCTGTCGAAATTTAATGTCGCAAAACAACAAAACACATCCAATTCATGGTTTTCTTGTAAACCTGCAAAATTTCACATCTTTGCCATCACTGCAGAGAAGTGAAACAGAAGGTCTGACTTTCTCCTTTCATTACATCATGGTTCTGCGGTCTCACTGAAATAGAAGATACTTTTGAGCTGCCAAAGTATTTGAACTTTGGAGGAATGTTTCTGGAGTGCACGTGTCATTAAAACCGTCAGCAGATAAATAGTTTCCAGGCCTGGATTTTTTCACCTCCATCACTTCTGGTCTGTACATGTCTGGGCTATGGGAATCAGCGGCGGCTGATACCCTCTGAAAGTGATGGGGCAAGGGAAGTGCCCCACCACGTCCCAAAAAATTAATAAAACACCCCCTTCCTCCAAAACCCCAAAGTAAACACCGCCCCTCCAAAAACCCAAACCATAACTGAGTACTGAAAAACACAACCACTGCACTTACATGCATTACACACATACCTGCGTTACACACACATGCACCACACATTTAAAATTAAAAACTGCACTTACCCCGGGCTGTGCTTCCTCCTCAGTGCTTTTCTCCTTCGGCGATGCCGGAAGAGCTCCCCTAACCAATCCAGACACTGCTCTCATGCTGTTAACCACAATGAGAGAAGTGGCTGGATTGGATGGAGCGGCTGACTAGATGCTCCTTCAGGCCCTGGAGGCCTGTTCGCGGTCTTCATACAGCTGAGTGGAGAGCTTCAAAGTGTGCATGTCACTTTGGACTGCGCATAACAGCCGGCCAAAGTGACATGCACACTTTGGAGCATCCTGTCAGCCCTGCTCCAGTCCTCTGCTGCAAATCGTAACAAAGGACAGGCCCAGCATGACACTGGGCCCGTGTGTGCTGTGCTGTAAAAATAAAATGGCAATAAAAGCTTTTTATTGCCATTTTCGTTTTGCATGTGCAGCCCGCAGCAGGAGGGGGGGCAACGCTCTGCTGCCCTCGAGAAGAAACCACCGCTGATGGGAATGCCTTAGTTTGAGTGGTTTCAGAGTAGAGCATTGATAATCAAAGTACGGCCCAGGGGCCGCATGCTGCCCCTCTGACCTTTACATGCGGCCCCCAGGTCAAAAGCAGCACTGGGCGGCCATTTTCTTGAATCAGCACTAACATTAACGAAGAAGTTAAATAAAAAAGAAACAAGCCTTTATGTAAAGGTTAACTGAAGTTAAAGAAAAGAAGTAACTAGGTTATCCTGCACTGTTTAACTTCAGAAACACCTTTATTTTTAAAGACCTCTTGCATCAAAAATGTGAAAATATGATAAAATCTATTTAAAATTCAGAAAGTGTATTTCATTACCATATATTCCGTTTCACCTTCGTAAATCACGTTATCAGATCCTTGATAACTAATTTTTTTTTAAGCGATAGTTTTCAAACATGAATTTACATTCATTTTTTCCCCACCCTAACAACGGTGTCAATAGTGAGCTAAGATGCAAGTCACTTGTTAAGTGCACTCCTTGGCCTGGGCTCCTCTTATACACAAACAACATCATAGCTTATTAAATCGAACACAGGAGAAGGTTTTGCACATCTTGAAGTCATGTATGTCAGCATCCTTTTATATGTGATAATGATGGGGGAAAAAAAGGAAAGTGGAACAAAACAATTGCCTAGGATCACACAATTTGGTAAAGTGGGGAAACTGGGATTAATTCCAGGTGTTTTGGTTTCACTTGTGCAGTCCAGCGGCTGTATATGCTTTGCTTCCAGCACACCCACCTTACTGGCACCACCCCGAGGAACTTTCTCCTCCTGAGTGCCACGCTGCTAGCATTAATGCCACCCTCGGTCACATCATAGACTAAACATTTTGGCCCCCGGGAAAATGTTTGTGAGTACCCATGGAGTAGAGTGTGTTGTACTTGAATGGACAGTCTGTCTTCATTTAAGAGTCCACTTCCGTCCAGTGATGATTTTACTCATGCCTGTTGCATACACATTCTTTTGGACTGCGATGTGTTTGCACAGCATCTACCACATGGCTGCAATTCTCTTAGAAAGGACTGGTAGAAAACCTGCCCCATCAGTATCCATGAGGAAGGATTCCTTTTGTGATGCAGTCACATCAACTGCAAATGCAGAAACCGAGGCCTGCGAGTTACAGCTAACCTCCATCTCTGCTTTAGCATTCGTGGTACAGTGTCGCCTTGCCATTTGTGCGCTAGAAGCGGTCTCCCGTAGACAGCTCGCGCAGTGTGAACGGTTACCAAGCAGTTAGTAGCCTTTCAATGCTTTTTTTGCCATTGGAAAGGTTGCAAACCATTGATGCATGTCTTTGCCAGGGTCGGACTGTTCGATGGGGCAATCTTGGCAGTGGCCGAAGAGCTGATGTTATAGCTCAGTTTATGGGCTGTTTTTTTGGCTGTGTTTTTTTTACTTCATTTATGGTCTGGTAGGTGGTTTTTACTGTTGGTTTCTATGAGATTTCCACCAATATTGCCTGACGCAAGCACAAAGGCATGCACTTGCCCATAGCTTGCAAAACCATTATACAGCTCGTGTTACAAGCTTAAAACTGCCCTGATGTGCAAATGTAAGCCACTTTTCTAGCTATATCATTTGCTAATAGGGGCCAATTTTAATTTGGCTCCTGGTCTATTTTCTGTCCTAGTCCATTGCAAGGTATGGGGAGGGGTGTGGTAACATGCTTCACTGCCCCCTTTATCCTCCTGTTATATAAGGAATCACAATCAATGTCACAAAGACATTTGCAATGGCACTTCGATCCATTTTGTTTTTTGTTGTCAAAGTCTGCCCCTTTTTGCAGGCTTTCTCAGGTAGGAAAACTGTTAAACATCAGGCACCAAACACCAACTAAGTGTGTCTTTCATCTATCACTTTTACCAGAGAACCCAAAAGGGAAATCTGACAGAGACTTCTTGTTACACATTCCACACAGTAGAATATTCCCCAGCTTAATTGTTTGGGGACATCTTGTGACACCAGCAATGAAAATCTCAAAAAAAAAAAAAGTTCAACAAAAGTCGAGAGAACAGCCAGTCAAAAAATGACTGAGTGTAGCTCTTTATGGATCAGTGCTATCTGGAACGGAAACTAAACAACTGACATCAGCATGCTGCACACGTCATTTCCAGCATGGGTGATGCCGACAATGTCGATGTTGAGCCAAACATCGCCACCTACCAGCACACAGGGGTACTGCTCAAAAACATCTGGATCCAGACTGACGCCAGGGGAAAATTCTAATGTAAAGAAGAATCCGTAGCTAGAGAGCCTCTACCAGATAAAGCTTTACCAAAGGTAAGTAACTTGTTCTTTATTGCTGTCCCATAAAATGTGAAAGACAATGGGCAATTATTTCTGAATGTCAAAGACTCACTGTCAGAATGACACAACACTCGCTGTAGACATCAGAAGGCTGATAAATGGTTCTGTTAATCAGGGAGCAGCCCTCTAACTCATTGAATCATGGGTGGATCCTACCAACTACAAACCCACTTCGAATCTTCAGTACCTAAGCAAGATTTTGAAATGCAAGACCACAAAAGAAGCTCGATGATAAGCTGTATTGCGAAACAGAAAGAGAGTATGGATTCTGCTAGCAAAAATAACTTTGGCGTCTGATTTGGAGTTTGGTGGACTGATTACTCTGTGTCAAAGTGATGGATATCACGCCGGCCTTATTGCAAGTCCCTTTGGATATAATGCACTTATAATAAGAGATAGCTTTCATGTTTGCAAGGAAGCACCCATCTGCCAGATGCTAAATCAAGCCCTAAGTGTGCATTGGCTGATGGCCACAAGTCTTTTTCATGCATCTAGCTAACACAACACACTGTTTCATTAAATTGCTTCACTTTGTCAGTTGTACGATAATAGGGAGCATTTAATTATGATTAATCACCTAAGTAAAGGGGTTAGGGGATTACACCTGCTCTGCAGTGGGTGAACCGTCGCTCACAAACCCAGTAAACCCAGAAAGCTTCTCTCCCTGCCTTGCCAATTCTCCCACACACACTTGTGGATGCAAAATCAAGCACCTAGTATGTGCCTCTGTCTTAAAACTCATGGTCAGATGACATGAGCTTTAAAATCGCTCCATTGGCTTTCGGTAGAACACAGGGTAAAGTTCTGATCAGTGAAACCATGGTCTTAAGGGCCAGTTGCCTGGCTTTGTGTCCTTCACACTTCCTCACCAGAAACTTCTGGTCCAGCCATATGTCTGCCTAATCAAGGCAAAGCGAAAAAATATGAAGGGAGACCCTAGAGAACTTTGCACTAATCATATGGAACTCTGTAACACCTGATGGTGTAATCAAACCTTAAAATGCTGGGACTAGTGATGCCTACTGTAATTGAGTATGACCCAAGCCCAGGTCAGGGTCCACAGAAATATAGTGGGTAATCCTTGACCTTGGTATACCTGTATCTCTGAGAATTCTTCAACCTTCTTCTACCTTATGCTACATGTGGCATACCTGCCTTACTTAGATTGGTTTGTTATCGGTGGCATAACAAAGGGCCCGCAGCCAGTGCATGGGGGCGCCAAGCTCTAGGGGGCCGTCTTACCACAGTACTCTGGCCTGAGAGCTCCTAAGTAAGTCTGCAGGTGGGCCTCCATATACTGTGCAGGTGGGGCCCTCATTTTTCGTTACGCCCCTGTTTGTTCTTTGTCGTGATTTGCATTTTCCATTTATATTAATGCTGTAGAACATTTATTATGTAAGGTTGAAGAGCAAGAATGTTAGAGGGAAAGCTGTGATTAGGCAGTGGTGGCCACTGCCATGGATGGCTGGAGGGGCAGTGCGGAGGGGTGGGCGGGGGAGAGGAAAAGTACATAAAAAAAAAAAAAAAAACACTTACCTGCGCTGCGGAACTGGAAGCCGCCTCTGTGCTCCTGCCGCCTCGGTGCTTCTCTGCTCCCCTGTCTACCCAATCCAGACGCTTCTCTCATGATGTTACACAGCATGAGAGAAGCGCCGGGATTGGCCTGAGCAGGCTGAAATGCTGCTCAAGGAGGGAGTGGGAGTCTGCGCTTGGTCTATACCCAGCTGTAAAACACAGCTGGGTGGAGAGTCCTAATTGTGCATGTCAGTTTGGCCGGCCGCAGACAGCTGGCCAAACTGGCAGGCACACTTAGAGCGCACCACTACTCCTCCTCCCTGATGACGTGGGGGTTGCTGGCCATGCCGTCTGTAAGCGGAAAAATAAAATGATAATAAAGTACTTTTATTATCATTTTATTTTTCTGCCTTTCAGCAGTGGAGCGACGCTCCTCCGCCATAGCAGAGGGACCGCCCCTGTGATTAGGGTCATATTTGGTTGTTATAATTTGTTTTATTTTGGGGCACATTACGAACCTGGCGATAAAAAACCGCCTACAGCTGCGGGGCGGCCGCCAAAAGACCGTCACCGCGGCTACCAGCCGTCCACCCTATTATGACCACAGCTGGATTTCCACCAGAAGGATGGCAGAAATCCGGCTGTGGCCATGCCGGCAGATGGCAGTAAGGTGGCGCTGCTGCCAGCAGCAGCACCACACCAGTAGACCGCCGAAGACGGGATCATGGCCCATGATACAGCCTGGCGGTGTTCTACTGGCAGACGCTGCTGCTGGCAGGTAAGTCGGGTGCTCCAGCAGGGAAAGGGGGTGGTGTGTGTGTGTGTGTGTGTGTGTGTGACCGTGGGTGCGTGTATGCGGGTGTGTGTTGTGTGTTGTATGTATGTGTGTGTATGTATGTATGGATGTGTGAGTGCGTGTATGTTGTGTGAATGCATGTGTGCATGCATGTATGTCAGTGTGTGTAGATGTGTGTGTGATTGGATGTATGTATGCTTGGATGAATGTGGGAATGAGTGTGTGTATTCATGTGTTCGTGTGTGAATAAAGGTGCATGTATGTAGTGGGGGGTCTGGAGAGGAAGGGGGGTGGGGGAAATCTGGGGAAGACCCCTATCAGTGACAGGGAAGTAATTCCCTGTCACTGATAGTGCCTACCACCATGGTTTTCATGGTGGTAAGGTTGCCACGAAAAACCATGGCGGTAGGTGGGGTCATAATCCCGCAGGTGGGCAAGTGACGGCCGCCGTTACCGCCACGGGGGTCGGTGTGGTACCAAACCGCCAATGTCTTAATATGGAGAAAAGTACTGCCAGCCTGTTGGCAGTACTTTCCTCCATATTTACGTCGTCCGCCAGGTTATATTGACCCCCTCAATCAGTTTGTAGAAAAGGGACTGCCTTGCAGCATTTCCCTATTCTAAAGGTGTGAGGTACTGTTTTGTGACCCACAAACTCCTCCACTTCAAAGTTGAGCTCATCCTCATCAGTGGCAAGCTCACAGAACCTGTTGCAATAATAATCCTAGGATTGACGTCTTTCCCAGAAAAAATATGTTGGCCATCTGTTCATATTTTAAGATTCTGCCAAGGCCCAGATTCGATTCTTAAGTAGAATTTTATGTGAAGTCATCTGTACTCATCATTAACATGCCCTTTCTTTCTGTGTTTACCATAATCATGAGTAAGGTGTTGTAGGAAGTTGGCTCGGTATATACTATTTCAAAGTAAGAAATAGTGTGCAGAGTCTAAGAGTTCCCCTTAGAGGTAAGATAGTTGCAAAAAGAGATAATTCTAATGCTCTATTTTGTGGTAGTGTGATCGAGCAGTAGGCTTATCGGAGGGTAGTGTTAAGCATTTGTTGTACACACACAGGCAATAAATGAGAAACACACTCAAAGACTTACTCCAGGCCAATAGGTTTTTATATAGAAAAATATATTTTCTAAGTTTATTTTAAGAACCACAGGTTCAAGATTTACAAGTAATACTTGTCATTAGAAACTGATTTTTGAAATTTGAGCTATTTTTCTAAATTTTTAAAAGTCCTGCTAGGGCCTTGTGTTAGTCCCTGTTAGCATTTCTTTTAGAGAGTAAAAGTTTTGTAAAAGTTTGGATTAAGTTCTAGAGATAGTTTTAGATTCTTTAAAAAGTATCCCAACTTTTAGAGAAATAATGTCTACTGCAGAAGAGATGGTGGCGGAGCTCAACCTCACCCCTTACCTGCATCTTAGGATGTCAGAGTTAAGGACTCTCTGCAAAATCAAAAAGATAAAAACTGGATCAAACCCTACCAAAGTACAGCTCCAGGAGCTCTTGGCAGAGTTTGCTAGAAACAACCCCTCTGAAGACAACCTTACAGAGGATGAAGCTAGTGAAGTGGAGGACAATTTCCCCCCTCCACCCCTAGTTAGGGAGACCAGGGTTCTTCTAACCCTGACTCCACAAGTGATAGTCAGAGATGCTGCTTCTCCCACAGAGGAGTCCAACAGCTCTGGAAGCATTGAGGGCAGCCTCAATGAAGATGACCTCCTGTTAGCCAGGATGGCCAAAAGATTGGCTTTGGAGAGACAGCTCCTAGCCATAGAAAGGGAAAGACAAGAGATGGGTTTAGCTCCCATCAATGGTGGCAGCAACTTAAATAGGGTCAGAGAGAATACTGACATGCTAAAAATCCCCAAAGGGATTGTAACTAAATATGAAGAAGGTGATGATATCACCAAATGGTTCACAGCTTTTGAGAGGGCTTGTGCATCCAGAAAAGTAAACAAATCTTACTGGGGTGCTCTCCTTTGGGAAATGTTCACTGGGAAGTGTAGGGATAGACTCCTCACACTCTCTGGAAAAGATGCAGAATGCTATGACCTCATGAAGGCTACCCTGATTGAGGGCTTTGGATTCTCAACAGAGGAGTACAGGATTAGGTTCAGGGGGGCACAAAAATCCTCGAGCCAGACCTGGGTTGATTTTGTTGACTTCTAAGTCAAAACACGGGATGGTTGGATTAATGGCAGTGGTGTGAATGATTGTGATGGGCTGTACAATCTGTTTATGAAAGAACACTTTTTAAGTAATTGTTTCAATGATAAACTGCATCAGCATCTGGTAGACCTAGGTCCAATTTCTCCCCAAGAATTGGGAAAGAAGGCAGACCATTGGATCAAGACTAGGGTGACCAAGGCTTCCACAGGGGGTGACTAAAAGAAAGGGGTCACAAAGACTCCCCAGGGGAAGAGTGTTGAGACATCCAAGGGTAAAAGTAAAGAGTGTTCTACAGGGCCCCAAAAACCTGCTCAGGAGGGAGGGTCCAAAGCCTCTTCACAATCCACATTTGGGTACAAGGGTACAAACTTTGATCCCAAAAAGGCCTGGCGTCGTAGCAGTAATCAGCAGGGACACCAAACTGGATACAAGGCCTGTCCCAAGAAAGGTTTCACTTCTACTACTACTCCAGTTAGCACTGGAATAGCCAGTCTCCAGGTGGGATCAACAGTGTGCCCAAAGCAAATCAGGGTTCACACTGAAGCTACATTAGTTTCTGAGGGTGGGGTGGACTTAGCCACACTAGCTGCCTGGGCCCCTAATATGCAAAAATACAGGCAGCAACTTTTAATTAATGGGACTAGTGTAGAAGCCCTGAGGGATACAGGAGCCAGTGTCACAATGGTGACAGACAAACTGGTTTCCCCAGGAGAATACCTGACTGGACAAACATATCCAGTCACCAACGCTGACAATCAGACTAAAGTACATCCCATGGCTATGGTAACTTTAGAATGGGGAGGGGTCACAGGCCTGAAACAGGTGGTAGTCTCCTCTTTTATCCCAGTAGACTGTTTGCTTGGAAATGACAGGGAGTCCTCAGCATGGGCTGAGATAGAACTCAAAACCCATGCAGCCATGCTGGGTATCCATGAACTGGTGTGTGTCAAGACAAGGGCACAGTGCAAGGCTCAGGGTGAAAAAGAGGTGTTGGAGCCTGGAAGAATGGCCCAACCCTCCAAAAGAAAAGGAAAAAAGACTGGGGAACCAGCTTCAACACAGCAAAAGAAAAAGAACCTCTCCCAGGAAGAAGTTCTGCCCTCTGAGGGAACTGAGCCCATGGAGTTGGAACCTTATCAGGTTGAGCTCTTGGGCCCAGGGGGACCCACAAGGGAACAGCTTTGTAAGGGGCAAGAAACCTGTCCCTCTCTTGAAGGCCTTAGGCAGCAAGCTGCTGAGGAAACAAATGGAGAAGTCAGTGGAACACACAGGGTCTATTGGGAAGATGGGACTCCTTTACACTGAGGGAAGAGATCCCAAACCTGGTGCCACTAGGAGAGTGGTAGTGCCTCAGGAGTTTAGGGAGTTCATTCTGACCTTAGCTCATGATATTCCTCTTGCTGGGCATTTGGGATAAACCAAGACATGGGAGAGGTTAGTCAACCATTTCTATTGGCCCAACATGTCCCAGAAAGTCAAGGAGATTTGTGCCTCCTGTGCCACCTGTCAAGCCAGTGGTAAGACAGGTGGCCATCCCAAGGTCCCCCTCATTCCACTTCCAGTGGTGGGGGTCCCCTTTGAAAGAGTGGGAGTGGACATAGTGGGTCCACTTGAACCTCCCACAGCCGCAGGGAATCAGTATATCCTAGTAGCTGTGGATCATGCTACTAGGTACCCTGAAGCAATTGCCCTTAGGTCCACTACTGCCCCTGCAGTAGCCAAAGCACTCATTGGTATCTTTACCAGAGTGGGATTTCCTAAGGAGGTGGTTTCTGACAGAGGTACCAACTTCATGTCAGCATACCTTAAACATATGTGGAATGAGTGTGGGATAACTTACAAAGTCACCACACCATACCATCCACAAACCAATGGTCTTGTTGAAAGGTTTAACAAGACATTAAAGGGCCTGATCATGGGGCTCCCTGAAAAGCTCAAAAGGAGATGGGATGTCCTCTTGCCATGTCTGCTTTTCGCCTATAGAGAGGTGCCTCGGAAGGGAGTAGGGTTTTCCACCTTTGAACTTCTGTTTGGCCATCCTATTAGGGGACCACCAGCTCTTGTGAAAGAAGGCTGGGAGAGACCTATTCATGAGCCTAAGCAAGATATAGTGGACTATGTACTAGGTCTATGTTCCAAGATGGCAGAGTTCATGGAAAAGGCAAGTAAAAACCTTGATGCCAGCCAACAACTCCAGAAGATGTGGTATGACCAAAATGCTGCTATGGTTGAGTTTCAGCCAGGGCAGAAAGTCTGGGTTCTGGAGCCTGTGGCTCCCAGGGCACTTCAGGACAGATGGAGTGGCCCTTACCCAGTGCTAGAGAGAAAGAGTCAGGTCACCTACCTGGTAGACCTAGGCACTAGCAGGACCCCCAAAAGGGTGATCCACGTGAACCGCCTCAAACTCTTTCATGACAGGGCAGATGTAAACATGTTAATGGTTACAGATGAGGACCAGGAAGCTGAGAGTGAACCTCTCCCTGATCTCCTCTCCACTGACCCTAAAGATGGCTCAGTAGATGGAGTGATCTACTCAGACACCCCCTCTGGCCAACAGCAAGCTGACTGTAGGAAAGTCCTACAACAGTTTGCTGAGCTCTTTTCCCTAACCCCTGGTCAGACACACCTGTGTACCCATGATGTGGACACATGAGACAGCATGCCTGTCAAAAACAAACTTTTTAGACAGTCTGACCAAGTTAAGGAAAGCATCAAAGTGGAAGTCCACAAGATGCTGGAATTGGGAGTCATTGAGCACTCTGACAGTCCCTGGGCTAGCCCAGTGGTCTTAGTCCCCAAACCTCACACAAAATATGGCAAGAGAGAGATGAGGTTTTGTGTGGACTACAGAGGACTTAATTCTGTCACCAAGACAGACGCCCATCCCATTCCAAGAGCAGAGTTAATTGATAAATTGGGTGCTGCCAAATACGTGAGTACCTTTGACTTGACAGCAGGGTACTGGCAAATAAAAATGGCACCAGAAGCAAAAGAAAATACAGCATTCTCTACACCTGATGGGCACTATCAGTGTACTGTAATGCCCATTGCCTTAAAGAATGCCCCTGCCACCTTCCAAAGGTTGGTGAATCAAGTCCTTGCTGGCTTGGAGTCCTTTAGTGCAGCTTATCTTGATGATATTGCTGTCTTTAGCTCCAGCTGGCAGGATCACCTGGTCCACCTAAAGAAGGTTTTGCAGGCCCTGCAAGCAGCAGGCCTCTCTATCAAAGCATCCAAATGTCAGATAGGGCAGGGTACTGTGGTTTACTTGGGACACCTTCAGCCACTCCAACCCAAGATCCAGACTATTCTGGACTGGGTGGCTACAAAAACCCAGACTCAAGTCAGGGCATTCCTTGGCTTGACTGGTTACTATTGGAGGTTTGTGAAGGGGTATGGATCCATAGTGACACCCCTCACAGAACTTGCCTCTAAGAAAATGCTCAAGAAGGTAAACTGGACTGTAGAATGCCAACAGGCCTCTGACACCCTGAAACAAGCTATGTGCACAGCACCAGTTCTCAAAGCTCCAGATTACTCCAAGCAGTTCATTGTGCAGACTGATGCCTCTGAACATGGGATGGGGCAGTTCTGTCCCAAACAAATGATGATGGCCTTGACCAGCCTGTTGCTTTCATTAGCAGGAGGTTACTCCCCATGGATCAGCGTTGGAGTGCCATTGAGAGGGAGGCCTTTGCTGTGGTCTGGTCCCTGAATGAGCTGAGACCATACCTCTTTGGTACTCACTTTGTAGTTCAGACTGACCACAGACCTCCCAGATGGGTAATGCAAATGAAAGGTGAAAATCTAAAACTGTTGAGGTGGTCCATATCCCTACAGGGAATGGACTTTATGGTGGAACACAGACCTGGGACTGCCCATGCCAATGCAGATGGCCTTTCCAGGTTCTTCCACTTAGAAAATGAAGAATCTATTGGGAAAGGTTAGTCTCATCCTCTTTCGTTTTGGTTGTGTAAGGAAATGCCTCCTTGGCATGGTTACCCCCCTGACTTTTTGCCTTTGCTGATGCCAAGTTATGATTTGAAAGTGTGCTGGGACCCTGCTAACCAGGCCCCAGCACCAGTGTTCTTTCCCTAAACTGTACCTTTGTCTCCACAATTGCCACAACCCTAGCACTCAGGTAAGTCCCTTGTAACTGGTACCCCTGGTACCAGGACCTAATGCCAGGGAAGGTCTCTAAGGGCTGCAGCATGTCTTATGCCACCCTAGGGACCCCTCACTCAGCACATACACACTGCTCCACAGCTTGTGTGTGCTGGTGGGGAGAAAATGACTGAGTCGACATGGCACTCCCCTCAGAGTGCCATGCCAACCTCACACTGCCTGTGGCATAGGTAAGTCACCCCTCTAGCAGGCCTTACAGCCCTAAGGCTCGGTACACTATACCACAGGTGAGGGCATGTGTGCATGAGCACTATGCCCCTACAGTGTCTAAGCAAAACCTTAGACATTGTAAGTGGTCAGGGGGAGCCTCTGGATTTCCTCTGCAGGCGTCGCTGTGGGGACTCAGGGGGGTCAACTCTGGCTACTCACGGGCTCGCAGTCGCCATGGAGTTCTCCCTGTAGTGTTAGTTTTCCGCATGTCGAGCCGGGAGCATCGGGTGCAGAGTGGAAAGTCTCACGCTTCTGGCGGGAAACGTGGGGTCTTTAAAATTGCTTCTTTTTTTGCAGAAAGTTGCAGTTTCTTGAACAGGGCCGCTGTTCTCGGGAGCTTCTTAGTCCTTTAGATGCAGGGCAGTCCTCTGAGGCTTCAGAGGTCGCTGGTCCCTGTTGGATGCGTCGCTGGTGCAGTTTTCGTCAAAGTAGGGAGACAGGCCGGTGGGGCTGGGGCCAAATCAGTTGTCGTCTCCATCTTCACTGCAGGACTTCAGGTCAGCAGTCATTCTTCTTCTTTAGGTTTCAGGAATCCATCTTCCTCGGTTCTGGGAGCCCCTAAATACTGAATTTAGGGGTGTGTTTAGGTCTGGTAGGGCAGTAGCCAATGGCTACTGTCCTTGAGGGTGGCTACACCCTCTTTGTGCCTCCTCCCTGTGGGGAAGGGGGCACATCCCTAATCCTATTGGGGGAATTTTCCTTCTACAAGATGGAGAATTTCTAAAAGTAAGAGTCACCTCAGCTCAGGACACCTTAGGGGCTGTCCTGACTGGGGGGTGACTCTTCCTTGTTTTCCTCGTTATCTCCTCCAGCCTTGCCGCCACAAGTGGGGGCAGTGGCCGAAGGGGCGGGCATCCCCAGTAGCTGGGATGCCCTGTGGCACTGTAACACAGGGGATGAGCCTTTGAGGCTCACCTCCAGGTGTTACAGTTCCTGCAGGGGGAGGTGAGAAGCACCTCCACCCAGCAGAGGCTTTGTTCCTGGCCACAGAGGACAAAGGCACTCTCCCCATGTGGCCAGCAACATGTCTAGTGTGTGGCAGGCTGGCAGAAACTAGTCATCCTACACTGGAAGTCGGATATGTTTTCAGGGGGCAACTCTAAGATGCCCTGTGGGAGTATTTTACAATAAAGTGAACACTGGCATCAGTGTGCATTATTGTGCTGAGAAGTTTGATACCAAACTTCCCAGTTTTCAGTGTTGCCATTATGGTGCTGTGGTGTTTGTGTTTGACAGACTCCCAGACCATATACTCTTATGGCTATCCTGCACTTACAATGTCTAAGGTTTTGCTTAGACACTGTAGGGGCATAGTGCTCATGCACATATGCCCTCACCTGTGGTATAGTGCACCCTGTCTTAGGGCTGTAATGCCTGCTAGAGGGGTGACTTACCTATGCCACAGGCAGTGTGAGGTTGGCATGGCACTCTGAGGGGAGTGCCATGTCGACTTAGTCATTTTCTCCCCACCAGCACACACAAGCTGGCAAGCAGTGTGTCTGTGCTGAGTGAGGGGTCCCCAGGGTGGCATAAGACATGCTGCAGCCCTTAGAGACCTTCCCTGGCATCAGGGCCCTTGGTACCAGGGGTACCAGTTACAAGGGACTTACCTGGATGCGAGGGTGTGCCAATTGTGGAGACAAAGGTACAGGTTAGGGAAAGAACACTGGTGCTGGGGCCTGATTAGCAGGCCTCAGCACACTTTCAAATCATAACTTGGCATCAGCAAAGGCAAAAAGTCAGGGAGTAACCATGCCAAGGAGGCATTTCCTTACAGGTGTCAATAAGGCAGCTGTAGGACACATTTTAAAGTGTTTTCTTCTAACATTCACTGTTTAACATATGTACAGATAAGGGGAAAATGCTGGCTTTAGGTCTATTTTTTGACTTTTTGTCCCTGTCATGGCAGTGGGCAACCCCTTTTCCTTCTTTCAAACTGATGTGACAACGGAAATCAACATATTTTATTGGACTTATCACGTGTGAGCTTGTCATAACCTAAAAGGTGTACTTGTCTCACTTTTTTTGCCATCAAAAACCACATACTTGCCCACAAAGTTGGGGAGCTAACAGGAACTCTAATAGGGACTGGAAAAGTAGCATATGCATGGTACACAAGCACCATATTAAAAAGACAGACCTCTGGTCGCCGAGCTTTCTCCCTTGAAGGCTAAATTATTTAAGGTCACTGTTGAAAATGGTTGTCTGAAATGCTGGAATGTATGGAGTCTCGGTGTGGCCAGGATCGGATTGGTAAGGCGGGCATTCGGCCAATGCCTAAGGGTGACATGTGGGCCGTTTTTTTTTAGGGCCTCTGTCAACCGGCCTACGGCAGGCGATCAGCACTCTTTAGGATATGATGGGCAAGGGAGGGGTTAGGCTGAGATGGCCTGCTAGGGGCGAGGCGTTGCTCTTGCTCTCGGGCCATTCTCACCTCAGCCCCCTACGGGAGGGCTATGACCACAAGCAATCTCTGCTGGGCCATTACATTGAGGACATGGCTGTATGCAGGGTCTCCCTGGAGGAGAGGGGGCGGGCAGGTGATTTTGTAACCATTGGGTCATTTTCACCTCAGCCCGGTACAGAAGCAGCAACGTGTTTTTCTTAACCCCTCCTCTGCCAGGCGATCACCCTGAGATAATGGTGGGCTGGAAGGAAGTGACTCAGGCGAGGTGATTTTGTGGCCTTTGGCCTCCAGCTTTCTGTTACTAGAGCAATAGCAGCCGTGTGTTTCACTGGACCCCCGCCCCAGTCACATTTCTCTAAAAATGAGTCTAGTGAGACTAAGCAAAAAGTATTTCATGAAAAGGCACTGTCCAGGAATGTGAGCCACTTTTTTGGGACTACCCGGGCCTAATTATGATCCCAATCCGACCCTGTGTGTGGCTGGTACAAACTCTCCGATTGCGGTGGAGTTAATGAAAGTATTGATTAGTAAGATTAGTATACTTTGTATAGATACATGTTTCCTATGTACCTGGGGTCGATATGGGAAACCTGTGACCCGCTGCCAGATGTGGGAAACCTGTGATCAGCTTGTTACATCAATCAATCAAGGATTTATAAAGCGCGCCAAAACACCAGTGAGGGGCCCAAGGCACTGATGTTACATTTTTGACAAATTGGCGGGGGTCTCTATCGTAGAGAAGGCTCTGCTTGGCCAATGAAGACGGGGCTTGGCGCATAACCACCTCCTAAGTACTCACACATATTTTTTTTTTTTATGATCGCCAGGACCAGGATGAAGGTGAAGCTTATCACATAAGAAGCAGAGAACCACTTGGCAGAAAAACATATGGCTCAATCCTTAGTGCAAGTAAAAAAATTAAAAAAAAGAGAAACAAAACAAAGTTACAATCAATCCAAAAAAAAATAGGAGTCCACACTTAGCAGATGTAGTTCTTTGCACCACACCAACAGAGCCGGATTGGTGTTAAGATATCTCAGCACAAGAATTGCGTTCCTTCAGGCATCACATCGCCCTCCAGAGATGTATGCACCAGGACTTGTTTCCAATACAGTAAAGTCATCACAGAAAACCGAAGCGGATGCCATCGCTGCACTGCGCCGTGTTTAGTATCCCGGTCGCATGGCTCCCTCAAATACACTTCCTCCTGAGTTTACTCTAAAAATAGGACTTTGCAAACAGAGGCGTGGAATGCCGCCCAGCATTTTTATTTCATTGATAGTAAGTCAGAGCTACCTCGGTTTAAATCGGGGAGTTCTAATTTCGGATGCTCATCTGCTAATTTCGTAGATGTACATTTTGAGCGCTTAGATGCCTCAATAGAATGAGTAAATATATCACTTAGCATCCTTTTGCTCATTACATCCGGGGGAAATGATCCCTCTGTAGATCTGTAGGTGGAAACATTGCTCTGCCTTGTTATACAATATTTGCACAGTATTGATCTTTGTGGAAATAGGATGGTTTATTTTTCATGGTATTAGTAAAGACACCAGTGGCCTGCTTCCAGTTGTGGCAAGGTTGCGCACTTAGCTGAGATGGTACTGCACATTTAATACAGCACTTTTGCGCCTAAACATTCAGTAGAAGGCACTTTCACTCTAACGCAGTGGTCTCCAAACTTTTTAATGCCGCGCCCCCCAAGTTGAAAAATAAAAATCATTGGGCCCCCCCTTAGAATTTTTCACAATTATTTTATAAAGATGGCAATGTTTAAATATGTCTACACCTATTTAAACATTACAGTTAAGTACTGTTACCTTTTTAAAACTGCAATAACATACTTCTGCTTAAAACAAAGGCCTGGTATCTGCTTAATATTTCTTTTGGCCAGAGTCTGGCGCTCCCCTGGGATCACTTGAGGTCCCCCTAGGGGGGCCCGCCCCCCAGTTTGAAGACCTCTGCTCTAGCGAGTTAAGAACGTTTCGGTCATGATGAAGGTTCACCCTTTCTGCCTGCTCTCCCTCCCAGCGTCACGGCTCTCACACAACGCTGCTAGCACTGCGCCAGGCGATGGGTTTGGTGCCAAGGGCTAGCATGTATAGACCCAGGGGAGCAAAAACAGATATATACCACCTGGGTCCTTGTTCAATTTTTAAAAATCTAACTTCACCAATGACTAGGATGTTTAATAAACATGAAAACAGTCCTCAAATGACTATTTTAGCAGTTTCCTGTAAAAAGTTACTGATTAAGGTTTAAAGACATTTTTGGGGGATCCAGCCTCCGCTTTCTCTGTGAAAATATATTTTGAGGGCTAGTCACTGGAGGACTATGCCAACTCTGATTTCACAAATGTTCCACTTTTTAATATCATATACCCAACCTTGTGGCAGAACGAAGTGGACTTAGGGCTGACTTATTCATATTTAAAAGCAGGGTTTCCTGTCTGTCACGAAGGGTTGTTTTGACAGGTTTGACAGCACGTTATTAAGGTGGTGCTTCAGGCTACAAAGGGTTGGTCTAAAACCATGTTTTAAAGACCCATTCTGCAGAAGTCGCAGGAGGTGCAGCAGTCCACAGGTGTCATTTAACATATAGGCCCTAGGTTTATTTCCTTCATCATATACTAGGGACGTATTGGCACACTGAATATGTTAATTAGTTGTCATCCAATTTAATCATATTTAAAGGCACTTTACTCCTGTTTAGAAGGCGTAAAGCACACAGAGTTCACATACCAGCAAAAATAGAGTCCAGAAAAAGGCAAAACATCTTGGGTGCCAATGCAGAAAAGCAGATTTTTCTACAGTAGAGGGTTGTATTATCAGGCATCTTAAATGTCATTTTTGAGAAAAAGCAAGGCTTTAGAAAGTAGAGATGCTGTGAAATCTATACAGTTCGCCAAAGAAGATTGGCATATCTATTAAGCTGTGGTAAGTTGCAATAGGTTCTTTTCTGAAAAGTAAGTTGATCTGCTTTATAAAGGTCCTACGGATTGTAATGCTGAAAAACAATTGAAGTAAAAAAAAAAAAAATGGAAAAGCAGATTTTGCTTTAAACAGAAAACCACTTGTATTAGGAAAAAATAATTCGTAGAAAAATATATTTACTACCAATTTTTCTGCCATAGGCGATGCTTTGCAAAGTAAATAAATTGCAGAAACTTTATTAGGCGTGAGGGATGTCAGCATCTCACAAAACCTGTGATGTGGTGCAATTGACATCAAGCTAGTTTACTGTAAGTGACCAACAACAAATATTTTGCTCGTTATTTGGTAAAGAGCACGAGGATTTCCAACACTGACTCAAAGCATGAAAAGAAGTATAGCTGAAGGTAAACTCCTATGAAAGTATTTCCCTAGATATGACGATTTTTCAAAATGTTAACGTAACAACCTCAGTCTGAGGTGCAGCCTCTGGTTTTGCAAACTCCGGAAACGCTAAAGGACATGCGTAACCGAACAATAAAAAGCTCTGAAGGTGCAGTCTGGGGATGAAAGGAGCACAAAAGACAGTTTGGTGCAGGCATGCTGAACAGGTTGGGTGCTGTTAAAGCTGCCTCCAAAGGAGACGCCCCTTTGTTGACTCAGAAAAAGGGTTAACTCAAACATTTCTTTCAAGTAGAAGGTGCATTTACCTTCAGCTTCAACTATAAAACAGTCAGAAATGAAAGAAACCAGAGCAAGCTTTGAGAAATGTGTTCATTAGCAAACATCTGAATCATGGCACTCATGACTTCCTTGGTAAAGGTCAGGTGAGATTCCATCTCTGATACTCATAATGGGTGATGTAAACAGTCCAACATCAGCTTGTTTCTAAGGGACCCTACTTTACACATCTGGAATCCTTTAGTTACAGACTAGAGCATCATGGGAGGGCCTACAACCTAAGCTGGTCGTGTGGAATGTCAAATCTGCCCAATCCCACAGAAGCATTGCCGGAGTTACCACTGGGGCATTAACATCACAATATTGTATGGTGGTGGTGGTGGTAACACCCCAGGCGGTAATCCCACTGAGGGTGGATTTACCACGTTGCCAGTAATCATTAGGTTCTACACAACCACACATCCCAAATCAGGTCTTACACAAAGTGGCCACCATGGTGCCTTAAAGCTTTTGAAAAATGTTCATATATATAGAAATATTAACAAGCATTTGCAATGCAATAGGTCTTGCATTTTCTTGAGTTAAAGCTACTGGCATTGTAAATTCATAACTGGACTTTTCTTGCCACATAAATTGGTCAACCCTACCTCATAATTTCGTCTTTTCCTGCCACATAATTCCAGTGGCCGTGCATTTAATTAAAGCACTTCCATACCTTCTTCCTCAATCTTAAAACATATACAATTATCATATAAACCTTTATCAGAAATAACCTTTTGGCAGTAGAGTGTAATGCTCAAAACACCATCACTAAAATATCATTTGGGACGGTTTGGAGGGTGAAAGGAAAGAGGGAGTCAGGAGTAAAGATGGAGAGGACAAGTGTTGTAGCAACGGTGTCACGAGCCCTGGAGTAAGAAAGGAAAATGATTGACTGCAATTTCGGTAGGAAAATACCGCAGTAATTAGAGTTGAGTGAGCTCCATAGGTCTCTGGGCCCCGGCGCCACTACACCTGTTGGTCCATTGATAACTAGGCTTCAGGAGAGAAAGCAGATGGGGCAGAAAAAGAGAAGCGAAAGGAATACAACAGACAAGAGGAAGAAGAAGGGGTCGCAAAAAAAATAAAGAAGGGAAAGAAAGAACGAGAAAATGAATACAAAACTAAGAGAAGAAGTAGAACAAACATATGAGACAAAAGAAAAAAGGGAAGGAAGCTAGCGAATGAAGGTAAAGAGGAAAAATAATGAAAGAAGTGTGAAAAGAAAGAGAAAAATTAACATTAGAGAAAAAAGAGAGATGGTGAGAGAAACAAGCAGTGAAAGAACCAGGGCGTTTATGTACTGACACATTTCCCACAGACACAGAATGGGAAAACCACTTTGACATTCGGGTCCCAACAAGTAACTTGTGGCTTCCACACACAGACGGGAAAAAGGGATTTATAGTAAAACATGAATTGACAGATAAAGATAAGAAAAACACCAAAGGAAGAAAGATCTTAAAAAAAAAAAGTGAAAGGACACATACTGAATCAAAGAAAAGAGCACACAAAAAAAAAGAAGAAAGAATGAAGGGAAGCGAAAATGAAAGAATGAATGCCTGATGAAGAAAAGAGAGAGGAACGAAACAAGAAAGACAACCACGTTTTTGTGAGTTTGAATGAGAAGGTAGCAAGAGGAAGAGAGAATTTTTTTTTTTTTAAAGTGAGAGGAGCAGAAATAAACAGTTGAAAGAAAGAACAAAACTGTTAATATGTGGATTTTAAGAGCTGGAAAGAGAAAAGTGGGAGAGAAAGAAAACACAGAGAATAAACAGAGCATAGGAAAGAACAGAGTGAGACAGGTGAAACAGACACTCCCAAATAAAGATGGCAGCTAAGAATAGATTTAATTGGCTCCCCCACGTCCTCAAATAGAAGGCAGAGTGTGGAACAGCAGGGGGCACTGCAGAACAGCAGGGGTTGCATTAGCAGAGTTGTATGTGAACCCCAATACAGCAATATTGGGGCACTTCAGATCAGGATTTGGGGAGGGGGGTATAGACAGAGCTGTGTCCCAGCCCAGTGCTGGAATATTAGAAAGGCAGCGGGTGAAGAATGAGAAACGGAGCACTGTGTAATTCCTGGTATTGGAATAATGAGGCACAGCAGGTTAGAGTTGAGGTGCACTGACAGAGTGGGCTGCAGTATTGGAATAGTAACGGGCACACAAGTTCAGAAGTGAGGTATGTTAATGGAGCTATGTGGGGAACCTAGTATTGGCGTGCCAGTGTTTCTGAGTGTTAGCCTGGAGGTGGCCTTGTGAAAATGAGTGGGGCCCAGTATGGGAGTGGCATTGCCTCTGAACCACAAAAGCAGGAGTCCTGAAGGGCGTGTGTGAGAGTCTTAGTACTGAGAAGAAATGTGCACTGAATGTTAGAATTGATGGATTCTGGTGGAGCTGTGGTGGTTCCCATCAACAGTGGTGTTGGATGTTATACTTGAGGTGCACTGGTTGAGCTGTGTTTTTCTCTTTTGGGTCCAGTATTGGCTTGTCAGTGGGACTGAATATTAGAATTGAGCTGCTGTAATGGAATTGCATGTGAGCGGGGTCCCAGTATAGGAAAGAAAGTGACTTTATGGGGGGTAGAACTGAGGTGCCCTGATGGAGCTGCGTCCGAGGTACCAGTACTGGAGCAGAAGAGTGTACTGACTGCAAGAACTGAGGTGCTCTGGCAGACAGCATGTGTGGGATTCCTGGCACTGGCACGGCTGAGGGCTTGGAGTGTGTGAACTGAGGTGCACTGTTGGAGATGCACCCAAGGTCCCAGTACGAGAGAAGCAGAATGTACTGACTGCAAGAACCGAGATGTTCTGGCAGGCAGCGTGTGTGGGGTTCCTTGCACTGGGACGCATGAAAGCTTGGAGTGTGTGAACTAAGGTGCACTGATGGAGCTGTAAGTGAGATCCCAGCATGGAGCAGAAGTGGACACTGTCTCTAAGGATTGCGGAGCCCTGGTAGAGCTGGGGGCCTAGGCTATAAGCAATTACAAGCTATCCTCTGCCCTTCCTCTCAGCACATTGGCAGGTACACTTGGTAAAGAAAATCCAAGCCAAGGAAGGGCAGGAGCCAGGCAGCTGAGAGAGGGTGCAGAGAGCCCACAAAGATAAAATGTGACCAAGATAACAGCCTGACTTAAAGCCTTGTTTACAGCTAAGCACAGTCGAAGAATGTGCTCTGCAAAAGAAAAGGGGATATATATTGTGCATATGTTTGGTGATGCCTGCCTATACCGGTGTGGAAGGTTTACTGACAACGCGATTAGAGCTAGGTTTCCTGAACTAATAACTTTGGGTTTCCTTCCTCCTCCAGAAAATCCAAGATGGTGTCTGCTCTTCATAAAATCCTTGTGCCAGGGCCTTTGGCTGTTGAAAGGCTAGGACCTGGTGGGTAGGTGATTGGAGCGTAGGGCTTGATTTAAAGGTGGAAGTGAATCGCAAGGCTGGAAGTAGAAAGAAGCATTCAGAGCGACAGGAGGAGAGTGTGCCGGTTTCATTTGGCAATGGTCTCCACTACCTCTGCCCCTTCCACCCACTTGTTTATCCATTTCCCAGTGAGAAGTGTTCAGTGTAAGACAATGGCGTTGGCCAGTCTTGGAGCTATCGTCTGTAGAATATGCATAGAGATCACAGTGTGGTCCGACCCCCCGTGGAGCTTATTTTCGGTCCACATGACTCCTAATGTGGTGCTGAATTGGGGCCCCCTTAGAAGCTTTAGGCGGCCCTCCAGTACCTGTGAAGGGTGTATGGGGTACCCTAAGGGAAGGGTAAGACTTAGTAAAATGGCCTCATGGAACAAAAGGGTAATCCTTTCAGAGTCCTGTTAAGGTGTACCAAGCACTTTTTAAAGCTTGTTTCTCATCTGAGGCACAGTGGACACCTCTAAAGGCGGAAGGCCTCTTCGCCATGGAGGTCATCTAGGTGTCACCAGGGTCGCAGCTGAGACACCTAGCTTGACCCTTGCAGCCCTTGGCACTTCCTTTGCGACCCCTAGCCTCAGAGGTGGCAGAATAAGTGCTAAGTACACAGGGTGGGGGTGTGGCTCTACGTGTCTTATTTTGAGCCTTTTTCCTTTATACTAATACAGTGGTGTATGAAAAGTGAGTGGCCGCCCCTGCACAGTACATGGAGGGGCCCCTCTCCAGACTCACTCAGGAGCTGTCAAGCCAAGGTGCTGTGTTGAGGAGATGCCCTGGAGCACCACCACCCCTGCACTGCAGGGGTTGCGGGGCCTTTGTTACACGCTTTTACTAATAGCGAATACTATTGTATTATTCACTATCAGTGTAAATGAAAGGAGCTCACTTAGCTGGAATGGGACCTTTGGTGGCAGCTGTGGCAAGCACACGTTTGTAAATGTACGTTGTATGCATGCTTGCAGCTGAGAGAGTGTGTGTATATGTGAGCATGTGTAAACGTGTGTGAGAAAAAGTGAGCGAGAGTCAGTGACAAGTATTGAGTAAGATTGCGTGAGACTATTCTTTAACGAAAGGCAATGCTGCACCAAACATGATGCACTGACTTTAAAAGAGAAAAATTAAGCATATGTACTAGGATATGGTGCCTTGTTTCCCTCCCTGCGTGCTGGTGCACTTTTGGCAGCCATGCGCCAATGCACAAATCTTTGTGGGGTAGTACAAGGGTCTATGAGTTCTCTGAAGGATAGGTTTTGTACTGGAAAAATGTCCTTCCAGTACAAAATCTGTGCTTTAAGGCTTTTCCCACTTCATATGTGTGCTGTACAATGGAGCACACGTCCAAAGTTGGAAAATGAAGTTGAAACATTTCTACTCATTATGCCTGCCTCTAAGAGTCATAAGATTTTGCCACAAATTCTGCTCTACCAATGTTTGTAGATAGGGATTTGCGTCAAAACCCATCGGTGGTTGCATGAGAGCACCCATGTACTACCCATGGAACGCCCACTTGATGCAAAATAACACAAAGCAGTATATCAGGATTTGCTCTGGATAATAAATTCCACCCTAACACAAAAGTGATACAAACACGGTGCAAAGAATTAGCAAATCTTGGAGTGTCAGTAATTATGAGTGAGTATGAGTTAGATTAAGATGAATGCATTTGAGTGGGAATGATTAAGAAGGGTGTGCAAGAGTGTGTGGTGTTCGGGTGATATGGCACTCACTCCTGGAAAAAATAATGGTCAATGGCCATATGATGTCACTTCCTGTGACGTCATTAAGGTCAAAGGGTATGTGATGGCGCTTCAGCTACCCCTGGCATTTGTGTGAATCGAGGTCCATGCTCTTTGCCCTGTTCCAGGCTTGCTTTTCTTCCCACATGTCTTTCCCCCCCCCCAACAGAGGTCCATCCAACATACAGATATCACAAAGATGGCATGGGACCAGTTCTTGTGTTTACGCCACCCCAACACCGAGGACATCCAGCTTGATTATCGCAGGATTTGGTGGCATGAGCCATAGTAAACACAGAATCCGGGGGCATTCACTCTGGGTTAAGCAAAATGAGAGGTCACACATCCTGGAGTAGAAGGGGCTGAGAGAAGGAATGAAAGGGCATATGGGATCAACCGGTTGGCATCCTGAGACACCTAGGGTACAAGGGATGGCAACAGAAGATAAAAAGGATCCGTGGGCATGCATCATGCTGTACAGAGAATCTGGGGGCATGCATCCTGGGAAGCGCAGGGTGCGAGGTGCAAGGACATTTAGCCTCATATATAGCGAATATATACCGAGTCTGAGGGTACCGTGCAGATGGGCATATTAACTGTGGTCATTCACCCTGGGACAAAAGCCCTTATCTGTGCTCCAGCTGTAGAGGTGGGATGCCCGGAGGCAGCTAAGGACCCTCAGATGGACATGTTCTCTTTGGTTCTCCTGCTCAGGGTAATGCCAGGAGCATGACCACCTGTTTGCTGGCACAGCCAGGATTACATCAAAACCTGTCCACGTGTGAGGGTTCAAAGGCAGCAATTGCGCAGAGCTCTAAGGTTTATTGAATCAGTATTGCAGGCGGTGCTAGGGAGAGCATTTTTTATTAGTTGACTTCCTCTTGCCAGATCTTTGCGGCTGAGCAGACGTGACTGTCCCACTGTCTTCCTTCCAAGGAAGTGGCCTGTAGGTCATTGCCTGGACGCGGGAAACAGCAGCAGCCTCCCCAATGAGGATGGATGGATATGCAAATTTATCTCAAGACAGAGACTACTTTGACTAGTCAAGGAAGTTTACTGCTCCCTGTTGGTTTACCATCTTCAATTCTGCCTGCATAGCTTCGAAGCAACGTGGCATTCCCTGATGTGCACATAGTATACTTCTCAGATAAGTGTCACAATAACACCGGAAGGAAGTGGACTTTGGAAAAGTGACAGCATAGCAGAGTAAGACGAGCCTTTATGATTTTTAAGTAGCTAAAAAAATCCTAATATCCCTGAGTGGAGACAGCTCATCGGGAGCTCTCCTGTAAATTGGCAGGGCTCCCACTTCACCAAACGCGCTGCTCGCCCACCCTATCTAGTTGTGGGAGGGGTACAAGCTTTGCAAAGCGGAGCCTCGGCTGACTGCCCTCAGAATGCACTTACTGGCAACCTGCCCACCCACAAGGTAGCCAGGTCACAGTGGTGGTCGCCCTATCTTATTTAAAAAGCAACTACTGCCGCTGATTCTCTCTCCCGCGGTGCACTGTGCAAGGCATGGCGGTCCCAGGCAGGGAATACAAACAACTGTGTCGAATAGAAGGGAGAGACTTCCCTTTTTTGTTTATTGCTGTTTGTTTCAGTAAAGCAAGAAAGTATGCAGAGCAGGGCTAAAACAACACGGCACTACTCAGCAAACCTCTGTGGCTTACATCCACTGCTCAGGCAGGATCTCAAGTTATGGCAGGTTGTCCCACCAAGGTAGCAGAGGTCAGAGCCTCCTTGACGCGTCGAGCTGCAAACTTAGGGGCCTGCCAATTTTATAATTTTGCTGGCAATCCTTTGCACATTGATTGAAAATTATCATTTAAAAAATGCCTTTCCAGATTAATTCTCCACCATCACTGTTTGTGATTACATTCTGCTGCTGAAATTGACACGTCCTCAGTTGTTTACCAACAATCCTGATTTTGCAGAGTTTTTCTATAAAGCTTACTTCACGAAGTTTACAAACTTATGCCTAACCTGCAAACATCTCATCGGAACAAAATTTCACCATTTCATTTCCTTTGCAAAACAAACAAAAACAAAATACAGACATTTCGGTGTGATCTGGAATACAGAGTTCAACTTTGATCCACTACCTGGGCCTATGGTCCAGTCTTTCTTGCTTCGGCAAAAACAACTATGAGACTTATATTGCTAAAGATGATCATTTAGTGGTTGTTGGAACTTTGATTAATGACATGTTAAATAAAGTATATGAAAGGCTTCATGTGACCTTGTAACCGTGAAGTTCCCACACAAGGCAAAGGCAAAACCGATCCCTGCAAATAGAACATTTGATTGGATTCTCCAAGGTGAGTGCTCATTGCACTTTGATTCAGTTAGTAAGAGCTACTTTTAACTTAGTTTTAAATGTCTTGACACCAGTGTGTTTCAAAAAGAAAGTATTGCCTCATGGTTCCACATGGCCTCTTTGAGATCTAGCAACAAAGATCTTCCAAACATTCCCAAAACCAAATTTAAATGACGGGTAGATCAGAAATTTGGTGCTTCTGCCACCAAACTGTGAATCACTCTAACCCCACAAATCAGACTGGTTGTTCACATCTGGATAGCTGCTCACCTCGATCTGCCTGAATTGAGTAGGACAATTTAAAGTTGTCTCTGAAATGTCCAGTCTCTGAAATGTCCAGCCTTCTCAGTAGACTTTTTACAATTTTTGATGCAAACTATTTTTAGATCTGACAGAATTCTCGTCATTTACACAGAAAGGGGACAGCCTCTCCAGCTATTGCTAGTTTACAATACCTTGTACTGTCCAACAAGTGCCAAAGTGTGACGACACACATTGAGTTGAATTTAGATCCTTTTGAAAGTCTTTAACTGCTTTTTATTTTTATTTTCACAAGTTTCTCTTTCTTTCTTAAGCAGACTTGGGAACTTGTTTTACTTTGAAGCATGCAATAGTTTTTAATCCTTTTACAACTCCTGATTGAAGGCACCTAGAGGCAACTGTGTTCGTGGAATTTATCTTTGAAATAAGAAAACAAACAAAAAAAAACATTAAGAAGTTGATTCAGCTGGTTGAAGAGGAAAGAGAACTGTTTGAGTTTATTATCATCTACTCCTGTGACAGTTGTTCAGCAATCATATCTTCAGCACTCCGTCTATCATCCTTTTGTGTTCCTAAAGTTGCCCTAAGTGGGAAGGGTATGCCCAGACGTGGGTCCCTTGCTCACTGTGCCACTAGATTCAGGCTAGCCTGGCTGATGAAGGGTGATACCCTGAAACCAGTCCCAGGATGCTTGTTTCCGGTCTAGGGAGGACCTGGCATGGCAGTCAGGGCTGGACTGTTCCCATGGGAAGCAGGGTCAAGACTGATTTGCATGTGGCTGGGTCCAAACCGGGGTGGCATGGTGAGCAAAAGAACGATGGATTAAACCCAGATCTGCGACTGGGGGTGAGTGTTTGCATTATTCAGCACTCCGTCCATCATCCTTTTGTGTTGCTAAAGTTGCCCTAAGTGGGAAGGGTATACCCAGACGTGGGTCCCTTGCTCACTGTGCCACCGGATTCAAGCTAGTCTGGCTGATGAAGGGTGATACCCTGAAACCGGTCCCAGGATGCTTGTTTCTGGTCCAGGGAGGACCTGGCATGGCAGTTCGGGCGGGACTGTTCCCATGAGGAACAGGGTCAAGACTGATTTGCATATGGCTGGGTCCAAACTGGGGTGGCATGGTGAGCAAAAGAACAGTGGTTTAAACCCAGATCTGTGACTGGGGTTGAGTGTTTGCATTGTTCAGCACTCTGTCAATCATCCTTTTATGTTGCTAAAGTTGCCGTAAGTGGGAAGAGTAAGCCCAGACAAGGGTCCCTTGCTCACTGTGCCACTGGATTCAGGCTAGCCTGGCTGTTAAAGGGTGATACCCTGAAACTGGTACCAGGATGCTTGTTTCCAGTTAAGGGAGGACCTGGCATGGCAGTTAGGGCTGGACTGTTCCCATTATGAACAGGGCCAAGACTGGTTTGCATATGGCTGGGTCCAAACTGGGGTGGCATGGTGAGCCAAAGAACAATGGATTAAACCCAGATCTGTGACTGGGGGTGAGTGTTTGCATTGTTCAGCACTCCGTCCATCTTCCTTTTGGGTTGCTAAAGTTGTCGTAAGTGGGGAGGGTATGCCCAGACGTGGGTCCCTTGCTCACTGTGCCACTGGATTCAAGCTAGCCTGGCTGATGAAGGGTGATACCCTGAAACCGGTCCCAAGATGTTTGTTTCCGGTCCAGGGAGGACCAGGCATGGCAGTTCGGGCTGGACGGTTCCCATGAGGAACAGGGTCAAGACTGATTTGCATTGACTGGGTCCAAACTGGGGTGGCATGGTGAGCCAAAGAATGATGGATTAAACCCAGATCTGTGACTAGGGGTGAGTGTTTGCATTGTTCAGCACTCTGTCCATCATCCTTTTGTGTTGCTAAAGTTGCCCTAAGTGGGAAGGGTTTGCCCAGACGTGGGTCCCTTGCTCACTGTGCCACTGGATTCAAGCTAGCCTGGCTGATGAAGGGTGATACCCTGAAACCGGTCCCAGGATGCTTGTTTCTGGTCCAGGGAGGACCTGGCATGGCAGTTCGGGCGGGACTGTTCCCATGAGGAACAGGGTCAAGACTGATTTGCATATGGATGGGTCCAAACTGGGGTGGCATGGTGAGCAAAAGAACAGTGGTTTAAACCCAGATCTGTGACTGGGGTTGAGTGTTTGCATTGTTCAGCACTCTGTCAATCATCCTTTTGTGTTGCTAAAGTTGCCGTAAGTGGGAAGGGTAAGCCCAGACAAGGGTCCCTTGCTCACTGTGCCACTGGATTTAGGCTAGCCTGGCTGTTAAAGGGTGATACCCTGAAACCGGTACCAGGATGCTTGTTTCCAGTTAAGGGAGGACCTGGCATGGCAGTTAGGGCTGGACTGTTCCCAATATGAACAGGGCCAAGACTGGTTTGCATATGGCTGGGTCCAAACTGGGGTGGCATGGTGAGCCAAAGAACGATGGATTAAACCCAGATCTGTGACTGGGGGTGAGTGTTTGCATTGTTCAGCACTCCGTCCATCTTCCTTTTGTATTGCTAAAGTTTTCGTAAGTGGGGAGGATATGCCCAGACGTGGGTCCCTTGCTCACTGTGCCACTGGATTCAAGCTAGCCTTGCTGACGAAGGTTGAGACCCTGTAACCGGTCCCAAGATGTTTGTTTCCGGTCCAGGGTGGACCAGGCATGGCAGTTCGGGCTGGACTGTTCCCATGAGGAACAGGGTCAAGACTGATTTGCATTGACTGGGTCCAAACTGGGGTGGCATGGTGAGCCAAAGAATGATGGATTAAACCCAGATCTGTGACTAGGGGTGAGTGTTTGCATTGTTCAGCACTCTGTCCATCATCCTTTTGTGTTGCTAAAGTTGCCCTAAGTGGGAAGGGTTTGCCCAGACGTGGGTCCCTTGCTCACTGTGCCACTGGATTCAAGCTAGCCTGGCTGATGAAGGGTGATACCCTGAAACCGGTCCCAGGATGCTTCTTTTGGGCCATGGAGGACCTGGCATGGCAGTCCAGGCTGGACTGTTCCAATGAGGAACAGGGTCAAGACTGATTTGCATATGGCTGGGTCCAAACCGGGGTGGCATGGTGAGCAAAAGAACAATGGATTAAACCCAGATCTGCGACTGGGGGTGAGTGTTTGCATTGTTCAGCACTCCATTCATCATCCTTTTGTGTTGCTAAAGTTGCCCTAAGTGGGAAGGGTATGCTCAGACGTGGGTCCCTTGCTCACTGTGCCACTGGATTCAAGCTAGCCTGGCTGATGAAGGGTGATACCCTGAAACCGGTCCCAGGATGCTTGTTTCCGGTCCAGGGAGGACCTGGCATGGCAGTTCGGGCGGGACTGTTCCCATGAGGAACAGGGTCAAGACTGATTTGCATATGGCTGGGTCCAAACTGGGGTGGCATAGTGAGCAAAAGAACAGTGGTTTAAACCCAGATCTGTGACTGGGGTTGAGTGTTTGCATTGTTCAGCACTCTGTCAATCATCCTTTTATGTTGCTAAAGTTGCCGTAAGTGGGAAGGGTAAGCCCAGACAAGGGTCCCTTGCTCACTGTGCCCTGGATTCAGGCTAGCCTGGCTGTTAAAGGGTGATACCCTGAAACCGGTACCAGGATGCTTGTTTCCAGTTAAGGGAGGACCTGGCATGGCAGTTAGGGTTGGACTGTTCCCATTATGAACAGGGCCAAGACTGGTTTGCATATGGCTGGGTCCAAACTGGGGTGGCATGGTGAGCCAAAGAACGATGGATTAAACCCAGATCTGTGACTGGGGGTGAGTGTTTGCATTGTTCAGCACTCCGTCCATCTTCCTTTTGTATTGCTAAAGTTTTCGTAAGTGGGGAGGATATGCCCAGACGTGGGTCCCTTGCTCACTGTGCCACTGGATTCAAGCTAGCCTTGCTGACGAAGGTTGAGACCCTGTAACCGGTCCCAAGATGTTTGTTTCCGGTCCAGGGTGGACCAGGCATGGCAGTTCGGGCTGGACTGTTCCCATGAGGAACAGGGTCAAGACTGATTTGCATTGACTGGGTCCAAACTGGGGTGGCATGGTGAGCCAAAGAATGATGGATTAAACCCAGATCTGTGACTAGGGGTGAGTGTTTGCATTGTTCAGCACTCTGTCCATCATCCTTTTGTGTTGCTAAAGTTGCCCTAAGTGGGAAGGGTTTGCCCAGACGTGGGTCCCTTGCTCACTGTGCCACTGGATTCAAGCTAGCCTGGCTGATGAAGGGTGATACCCTGAAACCGGTCCCAGGATGCTTCTTTTGGGCCATGGAGGACCTGGCATGGCAGTCCAGGCTGGACTGTTCCAATGAGGAACAGGGTCAAGACTGATTTGCATATGGCTGGGTCCAAACCGGGGTGGCATGGTGAGCAAAAGAACAATGGATTAAACCCAGATCTGCGACTGGGGGTGAGTGTTTGCATTGTTCAGCACTCCATTCATCATCCTTTTGTGTTGCTAAAGTTGCCCTAAGTGGGAAGGGTATGCTCAGACGTGGGTCCCTTGCTCACTGTGCCACTGGATTCAAGCTAGCCTGGCTGATGAAGGGTGATACCCTGAAACCGGTCCCAGGATGCTTGTTTCCGGTCCAGGGAGGACCTGGCATGGCAGTTCGGGCGGGACTGTTCCCATGAGGAACAGGGTCAAGACTGATTTGCATATGGCTGGGTCCAAACTGGGGTGGCATAGTGAGCAAAAGAACAGTGGTTTAAACCCAGATCTGTGACTGGGGTTGAGTGTTTGCATTGTTCAGCACTCTGTCAATCATCCTTTTATGTTGCTAAAGTTGCCGTAAGTGGGAAGGGTAAGCCCAGACAAGGGTCCCTTGCTCACTGTGCCCTGGATTCAGGCTAGCCTGGCTGTTAAAGGGTGATACCCTGAAACCGGTACCAGGATGCTTGTTTCCAGTTAAGGGAGGACCTGGCATGGCAGTTAGGGTTGGACTGTTCCCATTATGAACAGGGCCAAGACTGGTTTGCATATGGCTGGGTCCAAACTGGGGTGGCATGGTGAGCCAAAGAACGATGGATTAAACCCAGATCTGTGACTGGGGGTGAGTGTTTGCATTGTTCAGCACTCCGTCCATCTTCCTTTTGTGTTGCTAAAGTTGTCGTAAGTGGGGAGGGTATGCCCAGACGTGGGTCCCTTGCTCACTGTGCCACTGGATTCAAGCTAGCCTGGCTGATGAAGGGTGATACCCTGAAACCGGTCCCAAGATGTTTGTTTCCGGTCCAGGGAGGACCAGGCATGGCAGTTCGGGCTGGACTGTTCCCATGAGGAACAGGGTCAAGACTGATTTGCATTGACTGGGTCCAAACTGGGGTGGCATGGTGAGCCAAAGAATGATGGATTAAACCCAGATCTGTGACTAGGGGTGAGTGTTTGCATTGTTCAGCACTCTGTCCATCATCCTTTTGTGTTGCTAAAGTTGCCCTAAGTGGGAAGGGTTTGCCCAGACGTGGGTCCCTTGCTCACTGTGCCACTGGATTCAAGCTAGCCTGGCTGATGAAGGGTGATACCCTGAAACCGGTCCCAGGATGCTTGTTTCTGGTCCAGGGAGGACCTGGCATGGCAGTTCGGGCGGGACTGTTCCCATGAGGAACAGGGTCAAGACTGATTTGCATATGGCTGGGTCCAAACTGGGGTGGCATGGTGAGCAAAAGAACAGTGGTTTAAACCCAGATCTGTGACTGGGGTTGAGTGTTTGCATTGTTCAGCACTCTGTCAATCATCCTTTTGTGTTGCTAAAGTTGCCGTAAGTGGGAAGGGTAAGCCCAGACAAGGGTCCCTTGCTCACTGTGCCACTGGATTCAGGCTAGCCTGGCTGTTAAAGGGTGATACCCTGAAACCAGTACCAGGATGCTTGTTTCCAGTTACGGGAGGACCTGGCATGGCAGTTAGGGCTGGACTGTTCCCAATATGAACAGGGCCAAGACTGGTTTGCATATGGCTGGGTCCAAACTGGGGTGGCATGGTGAGCCAAAGAACGATGGATTAAACCCAGATCTGTGACTGGGGGTGAGTGTTTGCATTGTTCAGCACTCCGTCCATCTTCCTTTTGTATTGCTAAAGTTTTCGTAAGTGGGGAGGGTATGCCCAGACGTGGGTCCCTTGCTCACTGTGCCACTGGATTCAAGCTAGCCTTGCTGACGAAGGTTGAGACCCTGTAACCGGTCCCAAGATGTTTGTTTCCGGTCCAGGGTGGACCAGGCATGGCAGTTCGGGCTGGACTGTTCCCATGAGGAACAGGGTCAAAACTGATTTGCATTGACTGGGTCCAAACTGGGGTGGCATGGTGAGCCAAAGAATGATGGATTAAACCCAGATCTGTGACTAGGGGTGAGTGTTTGCATTGTTCAGCACTCTGTCCATCATCCTTTTGTGTTGCTAAAGTTGCCCTAAGTGGGAAGGGTTTGCCCAGACGTGGGTCCCTTGCTCACTGTGCCACTGGATTCAAGCTAGCCTGGCTGATGAAGGGTGATACCCTGAAACCGGTCCCAAGATGTTTGTTTCCGGTCCAGGGAGGACCAGGCATGGCAGTTCGGGCTGGACTGTTCCCATGAGGAACAGGGTCAAGACTGATTTGCATTGACTGGGTCCAAACTGGGGTGGCATGGTGAGCCAAAGAATGATGGATTAAACCCAGATCTGTGACTAGGGGTGAGTGTGTGCATTGTTCAGCACTCTGTCCATCATCCTTTTGTGTTGCTAAAGTTGCCCTAAGTGGGAAGGGTTTGCCCAGACGTGGGTCCCTTGCTCACTGTGCCACTGGATTCAAGCTAGCCTGGCTGATGAAGGGTGATACCCTGAAACCGGTCCCAGGATGCTTGTTTCTGGTCCAGGGAGGACCTGGCATGGCAGTTCGGGCGGGACTGTTCCCATGAGGAACAGGGTCAAGACTGATTTGCATATGGCTGGGTCCAAACTGGGGTGGCATGGTGAGCAAAAGAACAGTGGTTTAAACCCAGATCTGTGACTGGGGTTGAGTGTTTGCATTGTTCAGCACTCTGTCAATCATCCTTTTGTGTTGCTAAAGTTGCCGTAAGTGGGAAGGGTAAGCCCAGACAAGGGTCCCTTGCTCACTGTGCCACTGGATTCAGGCTAGCCTGGCTGTTAAAGGGTGATACCCTGAAACCAGTACCAGGATGCTTGTTTCCAGTTACGGGAGGACCTGGCATGGCAGTTAGGGCTGGACTGTTCCCAATATGAACAGGGCCAAGACTGGTTTGCATATGGCTGGGTCCAAACTGGGGTGGCATGGTGAGCCAAAGAACGATGGATTAAACCCAGATCTGTGACTGGGGGTGAGTGTTTGCATTGTTCAGCACTCCGTCCATCTTCCTTTTGTATTGCTAAAGTTTTCGTAAGTGGGGAGGGTATGCCCAGACGTGGGTCCCTTGCTCACTGTGCCACTGGATTCAAGCTAGCCTTGCTGACGAAGGTTGAGACCCTGTAACCGGTCCCAAGATGTTTGTTTCCGGTCCAGGGTGGACCAGGCATGGCAGTTCGGGCTGGACTGTTCCCATGAGGGACAGGGTCAAAACTGATTTGCATTGACTGGGTCCAAACTGGTGTGGCATGGTGAGCCAAAGAATGATGGATTAAACCCAGATCTGTGACTAGGGGTGAGTGTTTGCATTGTTCAGCACTCTGTCCATCATCCTTTTGTGTTGCTAAAGTTGCCCTAAGTGGGAAGGGTTTGCCCAGACGTGGGTCCCTTGCTCACTGTGCCACTGGATTCAAGCTAGCCTGGCTGATGAAGGGTGATACCCTGAAACCGGTCCCAGGATGCTTCTTTCTGGTCCATGGAGGACCTGGCATGGCAGTCCAGGCTGGACTGTTCCAATGAGGAACAGGGTCAAGACTGATTTGCATATGGCTGGGTCCAAACCGGGGTGGCATGGTGAGCAAAAGAACAATGGATTAAACCCAGATCTGCGACTGGGGGTGAGTGTTTGCATTGTTCAGCACTCCGTTCATCATCCTTTTGTGTTGCTAAAGTTGCCCTAAGTGGGAAGGGTATGCTCAGACGTGGGTCCCTTGCTCACTGTGCCACTGGATTCAAGCTAGCCTGGCTGATGAAGGGTGATACCCTGAAACCGGTCCCAGGATGCTTGTTTCCGGTCCAGGGAGGACCTGGCATGGCAGTTCGGGCTGGACTGTTCCCATGAGGAACAGGGTCAAGACTGATTTGCATATGGCTGGGTCCAAACTGGGGTGGCATGGTGAGCAAAAGAACAATGGATTAAACCCAGATCTGTGACTGGGGGTGAGTGTTTGCATTGTTCAGCACTCCGTTCATCATCCTTTTGTGTTGCTAAAGTTGCCCTAAGTAGGAAGGGTATGCCCAGATGTGAGTCCCTTGCTCTCTGTGCCACTGGATTCAAGCTAGCCTGACTGATGAAGGGTGATACCCTGAAACCAGTCCCAGGATGCTTGCTTTCCAGTTCAGGGAGGACCTGGCATGGCAGTTCGGGCTGGGCTGTTCCCATGAGGAACAGGGTCAAGACTGATTTGCATATGGCTGGGTCCAATCTGGGGTGGCATGGTGAGCAAAAGAACGATGGATTAAACCCAGATCTGTGACCGGGGGTGAGTGTTTGCATTGTTCAGCACTCCATCCATCTTCCTTTTGTGTTGCTAGAGGTGCCAAGCTAGGGCAGCAGCTTCAATGCTCCGTAACTGGTGATGATTTTATCCAGAACCTTACTCACAATGAAGAAGCTTGCAGTGGTTGTATAAGTGATGGGATCAATCGAGTCCAAGTTGACATTTCCCAAAAGAGGAGTTCTGATTGCTTGCTCTCACATGGGAAGGATCACATCTCCATGACTGAAGGTTTAATGGTGGAGTTGACACAGGGCTGGTGAGATGCAGGAACCTGGGCAGTAACCTTGCTGGAGCAAGTCATTGTCCTTACAGCATCTGAGATAAATCAGACATTTCCCTCTGAGGTAGAAATAAAGATGAATCCTGACAAATAGATGGCATCACATTGTTGTGAGGTTGGTATAACAAGTAAAGTTGGCAGAGGGCTAAGAATGGAAAACACCTGTTTTTTTCCATCTTTAGTTTAACAGAACAGTTACCTTCATATTGTGTCCTTCCCAGATAGTATCCATGTAATTTGGGCTTTTTTTTTTAATATATATTTTTATTAACTTTTCACTCTTTTACATATGCAATACATTTCGTGACATTAACTGGTTTCCATTAAATTCACATTTGTAACTTGCAGCCTTAAAGTCCCAGTATACTTGGTACGCTTATGATTGTTAGATGTTCACTCTTTTCGTGTGTGTGCTGGAAACCCAGTTTACTCTTGTGTCTATTTAACAGTTTTAACTAACAAATTCTATTATTTTAACGTGGTGGCGCTATTGTGAGACGGTGCCCTCCATTGCTGGGATGAGTTCTTTTTTTTTTCTTTTTCCCCATAGAGGTCGGGCCGGTGCCACCCCAAATCCCTCGTCGCTACCCACTCGGTCTTGGATAACTGTGCCTTGGAACGGGTCTGTCTATTCCCTATTGCGCAGTGTTACGCCCGCCTGTCTCATTCGCTTTTCCATCCCATGTGGTCCCCGATCTTCCTCCCACTTTCTTTCACCTCTAGTGTTACCTCCAACCCGCCCTGTTGCTTCATGTCCCATATCACTGGTTATTCTGTTCCTTCCCCTATTTCCCCTCCTTCCCTTGTCCAATTGTCCCATTCTAATAATATTTCTTCCCAAGCCGGAGCCATAGGGGTTTGGCGCAGGCCCCTCGCTTCCTCGCTCTTTAGCACTTGTAGTTCGGCTCTAGCCCATTTCGTCACGTCGCGCCTCCAATCACCCGTTGTTGGACGCCTGGGGGACTTCCAGCCCAGCATGATCCGTCTCTTATAAAGAGCCAGTGCAAGGTCTAGAAAGTGCGCCCTCACCATCCCGAGTGGGATACCCAATTTCACACCCAGTAAGCATAGAGTTGGGGATAGGGTCAGCTTTACTTCCAATACTCGTGTTAGGTCCGCTAGCGTCGCAACCCATCCCTGTTGGAGTTCTGGACAGTTCCACACCATGTGATCAAAGTCTGCACTTACGTCCTCACATCTGGGGCATGTCTTTGGGGTTCCACCGTAAATTAGTGTCAGTCGGTGCGGGGTAAGGTATGTTCTCTGAATATAGTTGTACTGTATGTACCTCAGCCGGGTGTTTCGAGAGACCGTCCGGGGGTATGCTAGAGCCCTGCCCCATTCCGTGTACGTTAATTCCCTGCCCACCGTCCTTTCCCATCTTTCTCTCTGGGATTGCAGTGCATCCATTGCTTCCTCATTTTGGGCCCTATAAATTTTAGCAATTAAGTGGGATTCCCCCCCAGATACCAATAGGAGATGTAACACTCTATGTGTGGGAGGTTCTGCATTAATCGTCCCCCAGTGTTCTTTAAGTGTGTGTATTAGTTTCCGATGTTGGAGGAATTGTCCCTTTGGGACTCCCGCTTCTGTTAGTTCCGTGAAGGACCTCAGCACCCCCTCTCTGAACAGCTCTCCAACTGTCACCACACCTGCCTTCTTCCAGGGTCCCAGCCCCAAGCCCACCAGGTTCCTCTCATCTGTGTCTTCCCTCAGCACCGAAAGTGGTAGCGCCGGAGAGTATGGCTGTCCTACCCCTACTCTTCTCGCACTTCTCTTCCAGCACGTTGCTGCTACTCTCGTCATCAGACTGTCTGCATGCTTGGTCCTTTTCATGCTTATCATATGAGCAGTAATCCTCTCTGTTCCAACCTCTTCATGTGCGGTGTATCTGTCCAGTTGTCCCCTTCCGCTCAGCCATCCTGCAACCCATTGTAATTGGGAAGCTAAGTAATAGAATTCAAAGTCTGGGACTCCCAGACCCCCAAAGTGCGTTGGCCTACAGAGTGTTGAGAGTGCCGTACGCCTGCGGCCATCGTCCCATATGAGTTCCCTGATCAGTGTGTTGAGTTCGCGGAACCACGTCGTTGGGATCAGTAGTGGTAAGTTTCCAAAGTAATAGAGGAGGCGGGGCAATATTATCATTTTAGTCAGTGAGACTCTCGCCATTATGGTTAGCCTCAGGGAACGCCAGAATCTCACAGAGGCACGTAGGGACCGGAGCGCCACTCCAAGATTACCGTCACGTAGGTCCCCCATCTCATGAAACACTTGCATGCCCAGGTACTTAAAGGTCCTCGGCGCCCAGCCCACATCCATCGGGCACGAGACGGGGCGGTCACAGTTCGTCAGCAAAGGGAAGACATATGTTTTGCCTCTATTGAGTCGCAGCCCCGACAAGGTCCCGAAGTGCTCTAAAGCCTCCAGAGCCCAGGGGAGTCCCGTCTCTCCGTCCTTGAGGTAGATAAGTATATCATCTGCATAGAGGGAAACTATATGTTCTACCTGCCCCCATTGTGTCCCTTTACCCGCACCGTCTCCTCGCAGCTGGGCTGCCAGTGGCTCGATGGCCAGGGCGAATAGTAGAGGCGACAGTGGGCATCCCTGCCTGGTGCCCCTGTGTACTGGGTAGGTGTCGGACACCGTCCTGCCTGTCCTCACCCTAGCCAGAGGGGATGCATATAGCAGATCCACCCACTTTACCCAACCCTCCCCCAACCCCATTTGCCTCATCACTGCTCTCAAGTAATCCCACCTGATCGAGTCAAAAGCCTTTTCGAAATCTACGGCAAGTAACACACCCGCCACAGGTTTTACTTCCCTGGGCATATGTAGGATAGCGAAGAGGCGCCTTAGATTGAGGGATGTTCTCCGGTTCGGGACAAACCCGTTCTGGTCCTCATGTATCAGCGTGGGTAAGTAGACGAGCAACCGGTTGGCCATGACTTTGCTGAGTATTTTGAAATCGTTGTTCAGCATTGACAGGGGGCGAAAGTCAGCAACCGACGCCTCTTTAGATTTGGTTTTGGGTAGGGGGATCACCAGTGCTTCCCTCAGCGTGGCCGGCAACTCGCCTCGGCTCAACGCCTCAGAATACATTTCCACCAATCGGGGGGCCAATAAGGTACCGTACTTCTTGTAAAAGTCCATGGGTAGGCCGTCCGTCCCTGGGGTCTTCCCGGGTGCTAGTTGCGATATAGCATCACACACCTCCTCCACTGTCACCGGGGCTCCCAGTCCCTCTCGCTCCTCATTTGTCAGCGTTGGCAAGGGGAGTCGTTGTAAAAATATATCAAGGGCGGGGACATTCAGTTCACCGGGTTTCCTATATAGGTGAGTATAGTATTCTTTGAAGGCATCATTTATAGCGCCCGGACTATGTCTTCTCTCTCTGTCCATGGCTATCACCCTTGTGATAGGCTCGACCTCCCCTCCCGGCCTTGCCAGCCACGCCAGCATTTTACCGGATCTACCCTCCTCGGAGTGTAGTGAGGCCAGGTATTTTTGCATATTGTGGCACCGGAGTTGTTCTTCCGTCTGGGAGTGGGCTCTCCTTGCCTGGGCATACCTCTCCTTTTCCTGTCCGTCTATTCCCTGTCTCCGTTCCCCTTCATGCATTTCCTTCTCTAGTCTAGACAATTCCCGTTCAAGTGTACGTCTCACCCCAGTTGTCTGTCCCATACAATACCCCCTGGTTGTTACTTTAAGAGTCTCCCACTCTATGGATCTAGTCAGTGGATCCTTTATTAATTTTAATATGGTCAGCTAGGTACATGCGAAGTTCGTCTCTATATGTCTGGTCCTCTAAAGCTCCAGGGGCCAGCCTCCACATCGGGATGGGGGGGCCTATCCTCCTTCATTCTCCAGGTCACTAGTAGGGGGTTATGATCAGACAGCGTACGTCCCAAATACTCAGAGAGGACCATTCCTTGCATTAGCGTTGCTGTGCAGACCACTCTGTCTATTCTAGTGTGTACTCGGTGGAGTCCTGAATAGTATAAATAATCTTTTTCAGCAGGGTGCTGTTCACGCCATATGTCTAGTAGTCCCCATGTGTCTAGCCATTCTCTCAGCCTTTGGGCTACTTTACCTGTCATTGCACCGGACAGTGGTGGGGTAGAACGGTCCAGGTCTGTATCCAGTACACTATTGAAATCCCCACCAATCAAGAGACCTCCCACCCGCTCCCGTGTGAGTTGGCCTGATAACCGTGTCAAGAAAGGGACCTGCTCCTGATTAGGGGCGTATATGCAACTCAGGATAATCGGTATTCCCTGTAATCTTCCCTCTAAAACCACAAACCTGCCCTGGGGATCAATGTTGGTGGATTCTACTTCGAAGGGGACCCCAGCACGTACCCAGATCAGTACCCCTCTGGCAAATGCCGAGTATTCCATGGCAAACACCTGTCCTCTCCATCTGCGCCTTAGCTTTACCACTTCCCCTTTTGCCAAATGGGTCTCTTGTAGCAGCGCCACTTGAATACCCCTTCTTTTTAGGTAGGACAGTATTTTATGTCTCTTGTTTGGCGTTCCCATCCCTCGCACATTCCATGTTAGTAGGTTATACTCTGCCATGACGGAGGGACAGTCGCACCATTGCTTTCCCGGCCCGCCCCAGCGGTCGGCATCCCCTGGGTGACTAGATAACTAACCCAGACAAGCCACATCCCACAGTGCGCCACCAAACCAAACAAATATGTAACCCATCTCCCCTTCCCCAGGGCGCCTTTCAAACGGAGGGCTGCCCAAAAAATTGTGCAACCGTGCAACTCAATCAAACATTTAACTCTAGTCCTCTCCAGTCTGTCGGAATGGACGAGATTCTGGTTGTGGGGGCCATGCCCGGAGGGGCCTCATAATCGCGTTCCTTCCCCGCCTCGGGGGTCCGTTGTGTACTCCAGTATCAAAGTTCGTCCGCTGTCTGCGGGGTCACCCTCGGGGCCACCACCGAGCAGGCCGATCCCCCCGCGGAAGACACCGCTGTGTCGTCTGATTCTCCATCTGAGCCCTCCAGGGGTGACTCTTCTCTGCTCATGGAAGCAGCTGCTTCTATAGCTGCCTTTTTCCCCATCTTCTTCTGTGACTGGGTTGGCGCCAAGCGGAGACGGTCCCTGTTTCGCCGTCTTCCCGAGCCTCGACGGGCTCCACCCCCACTCGGGCCCCCATTCACATGTCGTTCCACCTGGGCCCCCCGAGCCTCCAGCCATTCCCACGCCTCCTCGGGGGTCTGGAAGAATGTAGTCTTACCGTCTATTGCCACTTTCAGTTTGGCCGGGAAGAGAAGCGAGTATTGGATTCCCTCGTCCCTTAAGGCCCTCTTAACTGCCAGGAATGAAGCTCGTTTGGTCTGGACGTCCAATGTGAAGTCCGGGAACAGTGTCACCTCCCCATTCGCCACTTTAAAGGGGCCCACCTCTCTGGCTCTTTGTAGGAGAATGTCTCTGTCTCTGTAGTGTAATAGTCTGGCTATTACCACGCGAGGAGGGCGGCCCGGGGCCAGGGGTCTAGAGGGCACCCGGTGCGCCCGTTCCAGAGTGTAGAAGGGGGTCAGGCAGCCCGGCGCCACGACTGTGCGCAACCATTCCTCCAGGAATTTCATCATATTTGCACCCTCAGCCCCCTCCGGCAATCCCACCACTCGCACATTGTTCCTGCGGCTTCTTCCTTCTGCATCCTCTGCTCTTTGCTCCAGTCGTGCAACCCTGTCCACAAGGTACGTCACCTCAGCCTTTAGGTCTTTTTGTTGTGGTGCAATTTCGGCCAAAGTGTTCTCTGTTTCCTTTACTCTGTCCGCCAGTCTGTGGTGATCCGCCCTCAGTAGGCCGACTTCAATTGCGACCTGATTGATGTCGCGTTGTAGCGTGGATTTTGTGTCTTCTATTGCACCCAAGATCTTGTCTAAGGTGTCCTGTACCGTGGGTTGTGGAGGGTCCTGTTGCTCCCCTCCCCTGCGTTCAGCTGGTGTTGTATTGTCCATGGTTTTACTTTTGTGGCGGTTCTTGGGTGACATTAGGCGCTCAGGGGGGTGCGCCGTGCGGACCAGGGCGACTATTGTTATGTTCACTCTTCCGTTTGGGTTCTCCCCTCCTGGTCCAACCCGGATTGGGTTGTGTCCCCCGGTCTGTGCCTTCACCGACTGCTGAGAGGTCGCCTGTTCCGTTTCTTGCGCTCAGGAGGTCCCTTGGGGTGTCTTGGGGAGTCCCGGATTCCCCCCACCAGTCGGTCGTTCACGCTCACCAGGGCTCAACAGAGGTCCGTATTTCCTGCGTTCTCCCTCACTCAGCGCAGGGTTCTTCTCCACTTGCCTTGGGGGGGGGGGCTTCGCCTCCCTCCCTCTCTTTAAGCTTTATTCAGCAGTCTTGACTGCTTTTTTTTTTCCCTTCTTTTTTTTCCCCATTTTTCGGGGGGGGGGGGGTCTCTCCTGATCTTCCTCCTCGTCGTCTACTGTTCCCCCCCCCCCCCAGAGCTTTCCAAAGCTAAGGGGGCAGCGCGCAGGGGCTCCAAAACCGGGCGTCCGCTGCTTCACCCAGTCATTGCTGCCTCCAAGGAACCGGTATATTCAGGTGCCACCTCCGCGCTCTCCCTGCTCCAGTCTATGTTATGGGCATCGGCTGCCCCTCGACCCAGGGTCCGCCGGCTCCCTCTGCTGCTTGCGCCGAATCCGGGCCGCGTCTGGGGGCCCCCGGCATCGGCACGCCCCCAGCTCACCTCAGGCTCGAGCAGCGCGCCGAAGCCGCTCCCCGGTCCTTCGCCGCCATTTCCGGCCGGCCGATGTAGGGGGCCCGTTTTCAGCAGGTCGTGCGCCTGCACGCAAGTCCCCGGCTTTTCAGGGTGGATCCGGCCTCCGGCTACGGAGTCTCCGACTCCTTCAGGATCTGCCCATCAGCGTCCGGAACGGCTCCTCTATGCCTTCTCAGGCTCCCCAGCGCTGTGATTGCGGGATGCCCCGAGGCTAAGTTCGATATCCGTGGATAAATTGCAGGCCCCCTCCGGAGCTCCAGAATCAAGCGTGCGCCATCATCCTTCGCGTGGCCACGCCCCCATGTAATTTGGGCTTTAAGTGATCCTAAACCAGTTAATTGATTTTGCCTTGAAGTGCTAGAGTTGAATAAATCTTGTGACGTGTACAAGGGAATATTTCTTAAATATCTCTGCCCTACCACTGCTGCTCCATCTAGAAATCACTCCCCCTACATTTCCTTCTGTAACCAAAGCAAGTCAGGTGCCCCAGAGGGTTAAAGACCATGCTTTCTGCCCTGTCTTGCATCATAACAGTAATGTGACCATCTTGTTCTATTTCTTCCCACCTAACATCTGTGAAGCAGTGGGAGTGGGAGTGCTCACTAAATTAACTTGAATAACAAGAAAAAAATATTCCTATATTTACTGGGCTAGTGGAGTGCCCAAGCACTCAGGCCCAGTGTCTGTTTGACAGGTCCTAGGATAAGAATATCTGCTTTGTGTTATTCAACTAACATATTCCGCTGCCTTCAACCATGACTTTCAAGAAGGTAGTTTATACCACTAAGATGGCGTCAAATGGAAGTCACAAGCGTAGCAAAGTTTAAAAATAACTACTGGTGTAAAAAATGTGTTTGCAACACTAGAAAAGTTATTTTTGTCCGAACATTTTCTTGGGTCAACATCTTTTACCTGAAACCTCACCACAGATTTGGGAAACTGGGCAAAAGTCGTAAACTGCAGAATGCAAATTGTGCCAACGGAGCTCAACTAACTTGGAGAGTGCAGAGTTTAATACCTCGCCCTCCCCTAAACAGTATCAAGCCTGTGTATATGTGGTCTTTATAGACTGCCAACTTTTTGCTATATTCAGTATGCCCTTGTTATCACAGTGATCTGGTATGATCCATCCGCTGCCTACATCCGTGATCATTGCACAGTGGTATATGTGTTAGTGTAACAGTGAAGCTGGAACCTTCTGCATCTTACACTTCCCTGTGTTCTGGGATAATTGCTTGTTTAATTAGAACTTAGAATCCCCTTTCTTCCAACAACCCAACAATGTGTTTATGTCTCCTTCATGTACTGAGCAATCATGTTGCATGGCTGTGGATAGGATCTGAACAAGGGCCACTGCTGGAGGAAGGAGTTTTGGGATGCACCTGGAGATGCTGCAGAGACTGAGATCATGGGGAAAAATAGGCATTTGGCTGTGGTCTCTTGTATGTGGCATTAGTGTGGCACCATAGAAGAATGGGCACATTGCGCTCCCTGGAGTAGCGGATCCATGAAAGTGAAAGACTCAGGAATGGCAAAGCACCGCTGAGATGGGTAATGATAACACCTATTTAAACACCAGTATATCTATTTATTTTGAAGTTTTATAAAGCTCTAAATGTTGTTTTAAAACTTCAGGGAGCTCGTGATGTGCAGTCAGAATAGAGCAAGAGTAGGAAATAGATGCCTAGTTGTCATGGTTTAGACTCTAAAATGTAGTGACAGGGATATAAAATATAATTCCGGTCAAGGTTAGAGATTACAGTGGACCAGGGATGCATAAGTACCTGCTTGTAGTGACTGTTCCCATTTCATTGCACAGCAGTAAAAGAGATCAGGAGCAGCACAGTATAAATATTTAAATTCTTTGAAGGGAATCTGTCATTTGAGACAGTCATAGGAATGGGTTTCGGCTTTGACTTACCACAAGTTATCTCCCTCCACCTCCTCACGTGGTGACTTGAGCTCAACACTTGATGTGCCTTAGAATGAATCAGAAGCCAGACATCCCCCACTTTAAAAATATCACTTGAAGTACCGTAGTCACAAGAATAGTTCTATAAACATTACAGATGGAGAAATCCATACAAAGCAATGACTCATGCAGAGGTTTGCAACAATAATATCATCTTCCCGCTAGTCCCTGCATGGCTGGTTATGCAGTGTTAGAACTATGTTCGCCAGGCAATACCTCTCTCTTTGGAAAGTGAGTCAAGAGATCACAAGAGCAACAGCACCAGCCTGGAGATCCACAGTGCTCTGTGATGTTTACATGTCAGTGCCAAGGATGTGGAGAGGCTTGAAGCGCCCAAAACTCTTTGGTAAAAAGATGGGACCCTTCAAATTCTGTTTGATTACACAAAAATGTGCTTTGAACAGTCTGAAATAAATGTAATCATCTTTGACTTTGCGTACAAATCATATAACGTTTTAGGAGAAATTCAGCATTCGTTGAAATAAAGCCTTCACTGAGGGGATGGGTATCACCGGTCCTACTTACAAAGTTTGTGTAATCCTTCTTGGAGTATCTCTTCTGGGGTATATCTGCTCCTGATTGTTTTGCTGCTTCTGTCAGTATTACTCCTTACTCCAGTATTACTCCTGTAATGGTCCATCTCATTCTGAAGCTACTGCTCCAACTGGAGGACTCTCCTATTGAGGTATCTCTCCTTGAGGGCATCAATATTTCTGGGCATATCTCTTCTTCTGCGAGTATCTATCACTCTTTCTGAGGGTATCTTTTTTTCCTAAGGGTATTAAGCCTACTCGGTTGTTCCTTCTGTGGATCTTCCTCTTTTTGGGGAATCTCCTAATCTGAAAGCATCCTTTCGTCAAGGGTCTAGTTCTTTCTGAGATTACCTCTCCTTCCGAGGGTATTGCTCCATGAGAGATAACTTTCCTTCTGATGTTATTGCTTCTTCTGCAGGTATCACGCCTTCTGAGAGTACCAGTCAGTGTAAGGGTCTCTCTACTAAAGGTATCACTCCGTATGGGGTGTCTCTCCTTCTTAGGTTAATTATTTTATCGCTCTGAAGGCCTCATACTGCAGATTTTGGTGAGGGATACCGGAGGCTGGAAGCCTTGATTCCAGGCAGAATGGACAAATTCACATGCACCCTAAGATACTGGGTCCTTTTCAGTGTGATTTTCCTGATACCAGGAACAAAACCACAGACATTTTTTGCCTGTTCTCTGAAGGCAGAAAGTGTCAGGAAAATGGCCAACAAGGGTTGGGGAGGGGGTGTAGGGTGGGGTGGAAAGTCCAGGCAGGCTTCCGCCTGACTGGGTGGAGCATCCTGTGACTCCCCGACTGGTGCAGGGGTTGGAGGGGATGGCTGTGCTGCTGCCCTTGGCCTCTGTCCCTGCAGTCTGGAAATTGTCTGCCATCTCCTGGCCTGGAATTATTGAGTCTTGCAGTCTAGATAGTCTAGGCCTGGAGACTCCTGGAATTGTGGACGTAACATTTGACACAGAGTTATCATTTTGGGTAAAATTCTGCCACTCCAGTTGAAGGTTGTTACTCCTGGAGTAGTTCTACGTGAGTAGCTCTTCTTCTGAGAGTATTGGTAAATCAAAGGCTACATTTCCTGAGGGTATTATTCCTTTTTGGGGTTTCTCTATTTCCAAAGCTATATTCTTTTCTGATGACGTCACTCATTTGTGTGTGTGTGTGTGTGTGTGTGTGGGGGGGGGGGTCTCTCTATCTGACGTATTGCCCCTTCTGCAGGTATTCCTCCATATGGGGTACCTAAATTTCTGAAATTATCCTTTCTTCTAAGGGTTTCTTTCCTGACGATATAACTTGTTTTGAAGGTATCTGACACTTCTGGTGGTATTAATCCTTCTAAGGAGGTGTCTCTTTTTAAAGGTTTCTCTGAGTGTATGCAAGTGCAGGTACCTTTATAGCACAACCCTAGCTGGGAAGGGGTGCAGTGCTTCTCTTTCTCTGAGTATTGTTCCTTCTCAGAGAATCTCTCTCTTCCTGATGGTATTATTCCTGGCAAGTCTTCATCTGTGAGTATATGTTCCCAAAACCGTTCATCTCCTCAGTGCACACATAAGTAAACTGCAGCATACCTGCATAATTCAGCTTTTTTTTCATGCCTTCTCACCACCAGTGGAGCATCAGTGGTAAGGAAAGGCTCTGTGTATGAAATACTTTTGGGTAAGGGAAGTTTACTCAACTTTAGCATGATTGATTTATCAGAAAACGTATGCATACAGATTCAAAATATCATAATCATCTTTGACATTCTGAAAAAATCTAAAATGACTGGAATGTTCCCGTTGCCCTGTTTTCATCTGAAGCAAGCTCATTCTGAACCATATTGATATCTCCTGTCTTCTCTGCGTCTAGACTTCTTATTTACCAATGTCTGTGTGCGCTGCCTGATTATTTCTCCGCATCTCGGAATATTTATTCTTCGGAAGCCTTTGTTCTCCTGGGGTACGGCTCCTGAGCATACCTCTGTTTGTTGGCTATCGCTCCCACTGAGATTTCACTCCTTCTCATGGTATTGCCCTCTAGGAGGATATCGCTTTTTCTGAAAGTATCTTTCTCTCTGAGGGTCAGCTCACTCTCGCTTTGCAAGACCCAATCCTTCTGAGGATAACTGTGGCTTCTAAGGATCTCTCTTCTAAGAGTATCTGTCCTTCTGAAGCTCCTTTTCTCTTTCTGAGAATGTCTTTTCTGCTGAAGATATTGCTTCTTCTGTACCTCTCTTGCCAGGATTATCTCCATTTGCAGATCCCTCTGCAGACTTAATTCCTTCTGCAGGTATCACTCATTCTGAATGTATCTCATCTGAGGATCTCTCTCCTTCTCAGGCTATCATTTACTTGGGACGGATCTCTCTCCCACTGCAAGAATCTCTCCTAAGGATTCTATTCTTTAATAAGCGTATCTCTCCTATTATTTCTCTACAAAGTCTCTTGCCTTCACGACAGGCGCTCTCTCAATTCCCGCGTTAGTAAACTGTTGAGTTCTTGCATGCTTTTGCTTTGCTTTCCTAGAATGCTGTAGGCAAGGTACTTGACTGCTGATTTCCAAGCTATGACCACCCATTCAATGGCCCTACCCCACATGAGTGAGGGAAACACTTTTCTCTTTCTATCTTCTTAAATCACAGGTCCCTCTTCTAAAAGCTGTACTGCATTCTATAGATTGTCTGATCTCAGTGTGCTGAGCATTTTAACACACTTCTCCCATTCTTTGACATTTCCATTGACTTGCATCAAAAACAACCAATTGTTGTAAACTCAGGCGGCTGTGGTGATTCTCGCATAAATGTAAACACATAACTTCTGCATCTGTTGGAATCGTTACCCTAGTGATGGACTTGCTGGAGCTGCTCTGCTACCCCTTGACGCGCTAGGATTTCCCTAGGCCAAAAGGCTTTAAAGACTCCTGTCATAAGATGGAGATTGTAACAATTAGGAAAACAGTTAAGTTACAACTAGTTGTAAAGAACGTAACGCTTTAGCTTCTAAGCACTATAGCAGAAATTCTGAAGTGGCGCTACGGGTAAAGGATGAAACCTGAGCAGCACCATTCAAAATTATCCTAAATTTACATTAAAAGTAAGAGTCAGGATTTTAAGACTGTGTCTGTGCTTGTCTACTTAAAGAATACCTCTTGGTTCTGGCCTGAGGTCTGGGGCCTGATGTAAAGTAGAGCAATGAAGTGCAATTCTCTGAAAAGCAGTGCCAATAAGACCTCATCTACAAGGGTAATTTCTATTGGAGCCTTGTCCTCCAGAGGAAGCACCACCACCATGTTGGCGTACAGCATTAGTCATTTCTCTGGCAGAAACTCCCCTTGTAGATTTTACTTCTGGGTTGAAGATTATGGTAGTAATCAAGGATGTATGATTTGCTGTTACAATTATACAATAAAACATGTCATACATTTTTAAAAAGTTTATTCAGAAAATATTAAGTAAAAAACGCAATGCATGAAAATATTTTTTTACAGAAATGAGTAAAATTGAGATCCAATTGTTAAATAATTGCGTGGGTAAGATAGGAAAATAACCACATCTAGTCGGAGGAAGGAGTTCAGCAGCACAATAACTTACATGTACATTTTAGGATGAGCCCATTAAATTAACATTTCAACCAGCAGCCAAGCACTGAGTCACACCAAGAATAGCAGAAATACTGACAAAATAGCTATTAAGTTTTTATTCCCTCCATGCAAGTAAAGGCTAAACAAAAAAAGAACAGACCAAGGAGGAATCTGTCCGTGACGCCTGTAAGAAATTGTGCAGATATGCAGGAAATTCCTTTAAGTAGCTGACGTGATCGTTCAGGTGGATTTTCTGTCGGTCTGCGAAAGAGATCTGCGTCAGCTGCAAGGCAGGAGTCTGAATAATGGGCTGACTCTCACTCTCATCATTATGAAGTTGATGAAGCGAGTACCACTCAGCTGAGTAACACTTACTCTTACAAACTCCACAAAGTGTCTACACACGTCACACAATGACTGTGCACTCTTTGTAAAATGAGCAACTAGCAGTTTTCCAGTGTAGGGGAATGGGCAGATGTTCCATGGCCTGTGGGAGATAGCCTCTTGCTGGTCCACAAGAACAAAGGGGCCCATGACTTGTCCAGAGGAACATGCATTCCTTTTGGAACGTCTCTCCTAAAGCTTTGGAACATAAAATTGCTGCTGTTCATTTCTTCAGCCAATCCATGTGAAACTTCTCCCAAAAGACACGTGACAAGAGGGAAGTTGGGCTGCTATAGAGGAAATCAGAAACCAAGTTGCCATTGGACATTTAGCTGTGGCCCTGACAGTGAGTTGGGGAACCTTTCGCACAACCTGAAACCACAGTCTAGTGCCTAAGAAGACACTCCTGGATGGGTGGAGACATTTGAAGTAGCATGTTACTTTGGATGACACTAAGTAAATATTAATCTCTGTAGTACCAAGACAAGAATCCAAGGATGCTTGAAAATACATAACATGGCACATTTAGGAGGTGTGTTCTGATGTGAGCTTTTGATTGCATGTGTTAGTCTGCAGATGAAAGATCTGACCTAGAGGATACACCAAGCCCTCCCTCCTCACTCCACCAAAAGTCATACAAACACAACGCAGGGCTCCAGGCTTGCACCACTTCTCATCATACCACCTCACCATGAAAAATCCAAAGCAGGCACTGCTTTCTCAGTACAAGCTGCCAAGCTACGGAACTCACTACCAGTCAGAAGCACCCAGCAGCATATACACCTCCAAAGACAGTTGAAAATATGGCTATTTCCTTAATACCTGCATCACCTATATCGCGGGACAGTCGCAACTGCAAGTGCTCTCGAGCACAGTCCTCAGCTCACCTTCCATGAATTGGAAACAACTCAACCTGCAAACTGCTTTCGATGTGTAGGTAAGCTAAGGAGGCCTGGCCTACGGTTCACCATGGCATTATACACTTATGCACTTGCATATATAAAAATGATGCTCCACAATCATTCTAAAACCGTAATAAGCAGCGGTCAGCAGCAATTGTAACTTATACATCTTAAACTGAAGGCATATCTGCTATGAGGATAGTGCAGCACTGTGCAGCCAAAACACAAACGTCAGTGTACGATTAGGCATGCAATAACTCAAGGGTGGTAAGTACTATATACATGCTGCAATACATTACAATCTGCAGTAAAACTGTGCTTGCACAAACCAGTCGCAATTTGCATATTTACTTTTTGCAACCGCCAAATTATTTTGTGAACAAAGCATCGTACTAATAGGTCGGTTCACAAAATGATTCAGAGCTGGTCACAGAATAGTCTGCCAAACGAGAACTCATCAGGCAGGTTGGAATGTGTCGCTCCTCAGATCAGTTGTAAAGACTGGGATGGTTGCCTGCAATGGACAGCAGATCGTCAGGCTTTTTAAAATTTTAAAACTGAAAACCTTCTGTAAAGAAAATGGTCTGCTTTTGAAAAAGCAGTAAGAATTGGCAGTGGTTCTCTGCCTCACTGACAACGAAGTGGGCACCACAATTTGCAAAAAGACAAATTGTATCCAGAGGTCCCCTTTCCCTCTGTGAATGAGTTACCACCTCAAATTGGGAGTCTGTAACTTCTCAGTACTTTTAGACCCATTCTTCCAGAGGGTACCAGTTCGCTATTTTAAAGGGACAAGCAAAACACACCCCTTCCAAATACTGAATGGGTTTCTAAATTTATTTTGTAATTCGAAAAACCATTTCTGAATTTAAAATCGATGTAGTAGGTATATACACATGTTGTTGTGTTTGCAAACCCTGACTTTTAATAATTGGGAGGTGGGGGTATACGACCCCAAAAACCCTTAATACAGGTGGTTCTATGTTCCCGGTACATGGCCAATCAAGGTGGCAGTTAAAAAGAAGTACAATATGCATTGTATCACACCCTCATTAAAACATTTTTATGATTTTTACACCTCACTGTTTGTTCATCAGATTGCAACATAACCTTTTATGGAAGCATGCACTTATTGTCTGCAGAGTGAGGTGTATACCTTAGCAAGGTCAGTTTCCTCTGACCAAATACAACAAATACATAAAATATGTCACAGTCATATATTATTGCCAAACATTTTAAGAACACTGGAAATAGCATCATAGTTAATCATTGATAACAAATTATTAAAACTGTGTCAGCATTTTTGGTAAATGTTTTGAGCTGGCATTTTCGTGCTGCATCCTTCCCATGCAGAATAGGAGGGTTTTCGGCACTGGTGAACGACTCGGTTGGCTGTCAGCGCCACCTAGTGATTTTGATAGAAGCTGACAACTTTTTAGCTGTCAGTTGTTCAACTCCAAAGTTTAGATAATTCAGTAATATAACTGAACGGACATGGTTATGCTCAAGCCATGAAAAACTCTGAACTTAGTAAGCTAGTACCTCTTTCATTAAAAATAATAATAATAATAATACTGTACCAGTCTCCATATCCTTTAGCATCGAAAGACAAGCGATGTAAAACAGGGTAATGATGTATTCTATTCCAGTGTTTTGAGTATCACATTGTCAAATGTCTTTGGAAGACCGGTGACAGGTTGACCCATACTGGAGGATCCGCCCACAGGGGGCTTGCAAACCCCACTCCGACCCTCTGCCTGCGTGTGTGTACTCCCAGTTTCATTGTGTTGTGCTGTCCTGGGATATTTTAAATCTAGTTTAGGACATCCTTGCTCCATTTGTTGAGCATTCATATGTGGTACTTTGTTCTCTGTAGCATAATTCATGCGCTCTCGATCCACCTGACCACTCACCTGTGGTAGTGGTTATTACTGCGAATATCTAGTAACTTTCTGACGGCCTGTAAGCAGGGCCGGCCTTGGGCATGGGCGTCAATATTCCGAGGGATGCAGCAGGGAGCTGCCTGACCTAATGTTGTGCAAAGAGCAGCTAGGTGCCGGTGCCCAAAGCCCTCCTCCTAAACAGGCGGCTGCTGCAATTAAGTGTGTGAGCACGGAATACTGAGGCAGCGGAATTCTGAAGCCATCTCGGGCCTCTCCAATCCATTTACAGCCACTCCCGCCCCCTTCACCTCACTCTGGCAGCTCTCTACCTTTGTGGCACTCTTTTATTTTTCTCTTCCTCCATCTTTCCCATATGTGTCTTTTGCTCGCAGAAAATGCTTGAGGCAGAAGACTAAGCGCCGGCCCTCAAAAATAAGTTCCGGAGCTCAGCACCGGAAACAACAAGCACAAATTAAGCCTGCGTCCATCCCACTTGGTCTCACTCGGGTCCCGTTAAAGATTTTGTAATCAGCCCTTAATGTACCTCAGCATAATTGTTAGTACCATATGAACCTCTTGTCCTCCCCCATCTTCCTCACACCTCCTGCCGTTACACCGCAAGAATCCCCCACCCACATAAGAAACACTACATTTTCTTTCCACCCATCGCACTGTCCCAGTCAATATGTTTTAGGCCCAGCCCTGCCTGTAAGAGTATGCAGAGGATGGATGCTTGCTGTGCCGCTGACTTACATTTGGAAACTAGTGTCCGAATCCTTGCCTTGAGGTTCCTGTATAATGCATGTAGTGTTTGTTGAGATTGGAGCCATTATGTTATCCTGTATTGCAGTGGAGTGCCACACACCCATAATTCTAAAACAGCCAGAAGTGGAGCCAATTGTGCAGTTATGCCATTAAGGCGTGTGCCCCAGCACTCCAGCTGAGAACTTGGAGAGGGGTAGGAGCGATACTTCAAACCCGCTCACATTCAAGTTTCTTTCAGGAAAGGGAGGCAAGCAGTCCCTGCAGAGTTGTGGCACGGTGTGGAGTGAGGCTGCTCGTGCACAGATAATGCACTAGGAGACAGTATCCCATTAATGAACTGCAATTCTTAGCAGAAAATGAACTCTTGCATAGTCCGGAGAGATGACGTTCATCAAGTTATCTGGGTAGAACTTCCCTCGTGGACCAGTGTCTTTGCTACGCAATCGTGATACAATGTTGCCAGGGCTGTACCAGAAAGATTTAAATGTTAAAAAAAACGGTACTTTTCGAAGACTATAGCTTACTACATTTTACTAAGGGTTAGCTTGTGTCGGAAAAAGGTGGTTTGGTAGCTCTTGCTATGTGTGAATGTCAAGAAGAAGGTATTAGAGTTCTAGTATATTTTTACAAATTTGTTAGATTGTGTAATACAGCAAAATATTAACATTGTTTATTAACTTGAAATGATACATGAGCCAATTATAAATTGCAACGCAATTTCAATGGAGGGTGCATTGTGATGAAGCTTGATGTAATTATTCAATTTGTAGGGGGAAATGTTAGTAAACATATATCTGATAGAGACTTCTAGCTGCAGAATCATTTACCTTTGAATTTCCCGGGTGTCAGACTGGATCCGGAAACCTTTGCGTGAGCAGTACCCCTGCGGGCTGTCGGGTGGCTTAATTCGGTTCCGCACTGCATAGTTGGCACCAGAAGTGACATCACAGTCCCTATATATGCGCCACCCAGGCACGCAGACTTCAGTTCTTTTCTTTCTGCTCCAGTTAGCACAGGTCTGTAGAAGAGCTACCCACCAGTCTCTTTCAGACAGGCTTTTTTCAACATTCTGTTGAATATTTTTTCTTGTGTTTCAAGAATATGTCATCTAGCAAGGTAGGGTTTAAGTTGTGTGGCACCTGTCACCGTGCCATGTCGGTTATTGATCCGCACCTTGTGTGCTTATGGTGTCTTGTGCGCAAACATGACTTGAAGTCGTGCTCAGACTGACGGGCCATGGTGCTGAACACTTTGCGAGAGCGGTCCCTACAGCTTCTTGTGGCCTGGCACTCAAAGCCATGTAATGTGACTCCTAGGAGGTCTCAGTCCCGATCGAGAAGAGTGTTGCAGGGCCGTCCAGGAGGCCCAAGTCCTTTTTGTCACACTCTGGGTCCTGGGGACACTTGGGGAAGAGGCACATGAAGAAGAAGAAGAAGTCTAAACAGACTTCAGCTTCACCTCATCCATCGGCTGATGTGACAAGTGAGGAACATCGGTGTTCCAGGCACGGTTCTGCGGCGCTGCTGTTGCCAGGTCCAACTCCGCACCTCCCCACGTATCCGGAAGCCAGAGTGACCCCCCTCAAGTTAAGGAGTTTTACAAGGCCAATCGCCAAGTGTTAGAGTGGGCCGATTTCTCTGGAGTGCCTTTGGGCCCCATGGGGTCGGAGGAGGCCCCATCAGGTTCCACACCGACGGCTCTGGTATGGGCTCCGGAGGAGTCTCACGGATCTGATCTTGGATTCAGATCGGCACCGGTCGTGCCAATGCAGCCTTCTCTGGCGCCAATCCCAACTCAATGCTCCTGGCGCCGCCGGCACCCGCTGGCAGCACCAACCCCATTCTCATCCCGGACTATTCTTGCAGGGCCCAGTGCTTCTAGGTCATTGCCTGTGCATTTTGTGGAGCAGCCAGGCATGGGGGAAGAGTGGGAGGGGTCACTGGACCCTTTAGAATACCAGTTAGAGACCCCAACATTATTGGACTGGTATGAGGAGCTAGGAGATGCCAGTGGACTAGACACCTCTCCAGATACAGGCTTGCTCTCTCTACCCACCATGGCTATGGAGGAGGGGGCATCTCATGCAATGGTGGTGAAGAGGGCAGCGGAGGTCCTTGACCTTGAACTTCCCTGGGGGCTTCCTTGTCCGAACCGCTATTGCCCTTTAATGAAGACCAGCACAGAGGCTCCTGTGAACAGGACAACTGCCAGCCACCATCGCCCTGTCCCGGGTGATCCTTGTTTCCTAAGTCAACCCCCCAACCCTCTGAGCTTGGAAGTCCAAGCCTCAACTTGCCATGGCGCATTCACTGCCGCTCACCCGGACAGGGAATCCAAGAGGCTGGACACACTTGGGAAGAAGATGTTTTTTACCACCAGCCTGGCATTGCACTTGGTGAACATGGCATGCCTTTAGGGCCGTTACTATCACACCCTATGGAATACGGATACTGAGTTTCGCTGGTTTAGGATTACAGTTTGAGGTGTGGCCCTCCCCCTGAGTCGTGCTAGTGCCCGTCCACATGTTGCTCGCCAAGTCACTCACCATACGTGGAGAGGAGCCATGAGGTGAAGGCTGTTGTTAAACGCAGCCGCTTGTTGGGTCTGGATCGGACAGAATTGAGCAGAGCTGATAGAGGCCCTGCCTAAGCCCCTGACCTGGTGGTAGCTGGTCTCTCTGCCGCCGCCATTACTATGTTGCTGCCCCGACCGCCGACCCTGTACCTGGCCCGCTTGTGGAAATGGGCGGGTGTAGGTGTACGGCAGGGCGGTTAGGACTGGGAACAGCGTTGGCTGCGGGAGCTGTTGCTGGAGGGCATTGTGAGTTGTCGTTGTAGAGTCTGGCTGTGGCTGTACCTTGGGCTGCCGCGGTCAGTCCCCCTCAGCTGTGGTAGTCTCTCCAGCCGAAGGAGGGGGTATATAGTAACCCTGAAGGGGTATTGTAATCCTGAAAAAGTTCCAATGACAGTCAACAGACAATCGAGTCCAGGGGCAGATAACTGACAGTCAATTGATCATTGACAATTGATATTTGAGCCTGCAGCCCGGGGGTTCTATTTAGCAAGCTCCATTAAGCGAGCTGGCCACCAGTGGATTATCAGCATTGTGGCCTGATGCTAACTGCCATTTTTGCCATTTGTCCCATTTTTTGCCATCTGCTGCCATTTCCTTTCTCCTGGCATTCATCTGCCATCATCTACGGCCTTGGCTTGTGTGGATGGAGGCGGTGGCTGCAGGACTAGGGGGAAGAGGTAAGTGGACAATTGCTATTGCTGTTTCTGGGCTGCTGGTTGGTTTCTTTCTGTTGCCAGTTCACCTTGTTGCTGGCTCTGCTGGCCTAGTCACTGGCTTTGTCACTGGCCTCGCCCTTATTGCTACATTTTGGCTACATTCTGGCATTCCTATTGCCATCTCTGCTGGGGGCACAACCTTTCCTTGCCACATTTCCTTCTGCACTGTAGCAGTTGGCTTCTCCTCCCCTTTTTAGGAGCAACCTAACTGCCCCACACGTTCCAGGGGGGCTGTGACATTCTGGGCATAGCTGTTGTAAGAGGGTCCTACAAGTCCCAGGATTCCCTGGCCCTACTTCAATTGAGAACAATTGCAATCATGGGCGAGCGCAAACTGTCTCCAGCAAAGGACAGTATAGTGAACAATCCCCCAGCTGGCACAACCTTAGATTCCTTTCTGGTCGGGGCAGTTTGCGCAGCCAACAAGGAAATTGAGCTGGCTGAAGGCGCCCATAACTTGAATTGGGAGAAAGGCCCAGTATTGTTATGCATTGCCGAGAGGAATCACTATTTCCCAGCCTCTATCGGCTGATGCCCTTGAGGTCGCTTCTACAAACCATGCAAACAGAATTATTCCAGATGAGGGTATAAGCCATTTTTTGCCTAAGACAACATCTGGAGAGTCATCTACGAGTGCTCTTGGCTTGCCTTTACGCACTAGTCCCTGTGAACCTTCCACAAGAAAGAGGAGAAAAACCAAAAGAAGAGTCACTTCTGGAATTTCTGGGAGAAAGTTGAGACACCCTACTTGCCTCTCCAACAGCACCCGCAACCCTTTCAATTAGTGCCGTTTCCACGCAGAGTTGGTGCTCCCCAAAAATTCTGTAGTAATAGGGGATGGCACTAGACCAACTTGGGAAGCAGTTCTGGACCAAGTCAAATCTTTAATAACATCTGAAATTGCCCCCCTTGTAGACAGGATAGGCTTACTGGAAGGGACCATTCAAGAATTATCCCGCAAGCTTACCTATCCCCTGACATCAGCAGTTCCCTCACTCAACTATTGAGGCATCCACCTGTGATCATCTAAGACCCAATAACAGTAACTTTTCCACTGTGCAGATGCGTCTATCTCCTGCAGACTCGTCTGCCCCCTTGACTCTCTTACCACATACAACAGCAGGACCAGGGGGCGTTCCTCCTAACTGGAAAGCAACAGTTAAAACCAGGGACAAAGGGTTGCTGGGGCCTTTTCAGGTAGCAGATCTCTATCAGGCCCAAGTCTGTACGAATCCAGCAGTTCCTGGACTTGCCACTCCAATGTTGTCCCTATTTTGCAGTTCTGCTAGGAGTGCTGCCTCTGCCAGCCGACAAAGAGAAATCATACCCAGAATTAAAAAATAAAGTCTGCCATTAGCTTCTACGGACCACTGCATTTACCATACCTGGGTACAAAGACGTAGGCTCTCATCACAAGTTTGGTGGGTGGCGGAGGCCGCCTGCCAAACTCATACCACCATCTGACCGCCAGTGCGGCTAGAACACCGCCGCCCCTATTACAAGTTTCATGCTGGGCAGGCGGACGGAAACAGCGTTTCCGGACGCCAGCCCAGCTGGAAACAGGGCCTTAACATGGACACCGGCTCGTTATTGAGCCTGTAGCAATGTGGCGGGTGGCGGGAGCAGCAGCACCCGCCGCGCTTTCTGCTGCCCGTAATTCGGACAGTGGAAAGCGCGACGGGCTGTCCAAGGAGGCCCTTGCACTGCCCATGTCAAGTGCATGGGCAGTGCAGGAGTCCTCAGGTGGCCATCGAAGCCCTCATTCCGCCAGCCTTTCCATGGAGGTCCAACCGCCATGAAAAGGCTGGATTGAGGAGTCGTAATCCCCAGGGTCATGCAGCGCCACCCTGGCGATTACAACCGCCGAGACTACCAGGCTGTTGAATGGCAGCAACCTGGCAGTGTCAGCAGTCTGACCGTGGCGGCTCCCCCATGGTCGTAATGTGGCGGTCGGACCACCACGACCGCGGCAGTCCGACTGCCACCGCTAGTCTGGCAGTGTTATGACCGCCAGACCCGTAATGATGGCCATAGTATTAGGAGGATTAGGTGAATTGGCCATTAGTCTAAATCATCTGAGGGGGACTGTTTGATCAATAATTGTGGAAATCCATTTCTGGCACAGCGTTTGATTTTCTCTGGGTCTGGGTTTAGGCACAGCTGTGCAAGTACAACCATTAGTATCGCCCCACTGGGCTACTTTTATAAACCAAGGTTAACTAGCACATCTAGCCAGCCCAGTCGACTTGTAAGGAAGGAAAATAGAAATCGTCGTACAGAGCTATGGGGTGTCTCAAGTATTGATACTTCCAATAGGTAACTGCCACTTTCTGGTTTAGATGCCAATGACTGACTTGCACCTCTCCTGGACTTATTGAGGGAGTCTGGAACCTTGGCCGATAGTGAGGTAGTAACTGGCTGTACGGCTGCTCCCTATCCTCCTCTGGAGCCTATTCGATCTGCACTGGAAGTCCCTGGTCACGATGATTCATTGTACCAACATGTACCTAGTAATCCTCTACTCACCGCATCTCCTCTTTCCAGTGTTTATTCTGACCATGATTCTATTGCCTTGGTGCTCCCCCTCACTAAGCTGGTTTCCTGGAACCTTGCTGGTATTAAAAACAAGTTGGCATGCCCTGAATGGGGTAGCTTTGTGGACTGATTCAATCTATGCATGTTTCAGGAAACGTGCTGTTAAGCCATATTTTAGACCTGGGTTTCCTCATTTTGATCAACCTGCTCATTTTTCAGGGCAGGAAAAGGCCAGGGAAGGGAAGGGGGGGGGGGGGGGGGGGGAGGAGGAGGCAGGGGCTTGCAATCTGGTTGAGAACCATTTTGGCCTGTACTTCTAAAGTCATCAATCTTGGGTCCCCTGACGTGCTATGTGTACTTTTGCAATTTCCTGATGGGTTTTCATGATGCCTATATAATGTCTACTGTAGGCATGAAGGTAACACAGCTGATCTTGCTGTTATGGATGATATTAATGTGCCCTTTTCATCCCTCCCAGTCGGGATCTTGCCACTCTGGTCTTTCACTGCAGAGTGGCAACGTCCCCATGCCGATGCCGAACCTGACCTAAGCTGTCCCTTCTGCCCTGTGGCCAAGGAAACTGTAGATGGAGTCTTAAATTTCTTTCCGAAATATCATGCATTACAGGAGGAAATGGATGCTGCTGTTGTGCCACAATCTGGTTATCAGGGACTACAAAATTGCAACTAGGATACTTACGGCAGACACTGCTCAACCAATAGTATCTGCTGTTTCCCACTTCCTTACATATATGTGGAGACACAGACAGGAAATGGTCACCCAATCCATGCTCAGTGCCTAGTGCTCAAGGCTTGTGTGATCTCATGTTGTATCCTGCAGTTCCTATGATTTCATAAATGTTATACTGTTTCATTGAATGGACTACTGCCACATGCTAGAGTATACAATTATATCTTGGAGGTCTGAAATGAATTTTAATCTATATTTTAAGTTACGTTATGTCTCCCTCATATGCTGCTAGTTTCTATGTTTTTGTGCCTTTCTAACTATCTTATACGCCATTATTTTATGGATTTTAATGTTTTAATGATTTTATTACTATTTACACATTATTATATTTGCTTTTACGGCAACAGCCGAAATAAAATCTAAATAAAAGATATGGTTGCTTAAGTGCTGCCACAGGTCCTGGAGGAGGCCCGAGCCATCCTCTCCCAAGCAGTGAAGGATGGAGGAACACAGCAAAGCTCACCATTAAGTGTGCTCTGAATACAACTGACTCGGTGGGCGGAATGGTTTCGTCGATTGTGGCCTTATGTCAGAGTCACCAGATCCTCGGGGTCTGTGCACGTTCCCAACACGTCCACCACTGAACAGCTCCAAGACTCTGATAGATAAATCACAGAGACTGAGAGAGTTCAAGAGGGGAAGAGGGGATTAGGAAGGGAACAGCTGGGAAGGAGACCTGTAGTAAGAAAAAGGTTAGAACACACAATATGAAAATTATATCTCCTGAAATCAATACTAGACTATGATTCTAAGCCTAGTCACTCTGAAAACATGAACAATCTAAGAGTTAAGTTTAAAATGATTAAGTTTCAAGATGGCTTGATACCTGTAGGGGAATCAAGATGAATTAAATAAAAACTTTCTTATTCAAGTACTTTCCTTTACATGAGAATCAGAAAAACATTCTGACTAAATTTTAAACCAGTCATATAAATCCTGTTTTGAGAATGTATACTAGGACCATACAATATTGCATCTAGAAACTCTGGCCTTCTGTGTACTCTTAAAATGTTTCAACACAAATTGCGCATATTGCAGATATATATATATATATATATAGTAAACACCATAAAAGGATTGTGCACCATGAATAACACGATATGGATTCAGGAAACAAATCACATAACTTGTCAACTCAAATATTACATAATAAATATCTTAGAATAGTGGCATACAATAAACAACATGAAATAAACTCGGAGAGAATCGTGCGTCTTGCCGATTCAAGTGCCACCATGTAAAATACCAAGAAATGGTAACACTCAATGAATATCAAGGTCAAAATCATTAATCGAATCGCGCGTCTTGCCGATTCGTAAAACACGATGTAAATGTCAAGAAATAACAGCTCACAATAAATAACAAGATCAAAGTACAATGAAACGAATCGCGCTTCTTTTGTCGATTCTTCAGCCACCATGTAAATGTCAAGAAATAGTAGCGCGCAATGGACAACAATGTTTAAACACCATAAAACGAATTGCGCGTCTTGCCTATTCTTAAGCCACCATGCCAATGTCAAGAAATGGTAGCACGCAATGAATAACAAAGTCAAACCTTTATGAAACCAATCGCGCGTCTTGCCTATTTGTAAACTACCATATAAATGTCAAGAAATGGTAGCGCAAGTAATCTGTTACTCATTTAAGAATTAAACCAAGAATATGAAAATTCTCAATAACGGTGTCGGGGCAGTCCAACCACCGTCTTACCGCCTGGAACAATGATCACCGATGAAGGGCAGAAGACTGGAAAATCCAAATAGGCCGCCGGAACAGGAGCTCAGGAAGAAGCTGCTGCTCTGCACCGGGACCTCTGAATAGTGAGCACTGGGGGTTGGGCTGGCTCTCTTTTATAGAGTCTTGGCCCAACCCAGAACCACACCCAGGCATGTTGCAGGGAAAGTCTCTGGAAGGCCCTGGAAAGGGGCCACACCCTAACACACTCTGAAAACCTGCAGCAATACATTGCAAAGGAACAGTATTTGTAAGCATATTAAAAATACGTTTTCAGGATTGAACTCTGCAATGCAAAAGGTTAAACCACAACATATCAGCGCAATGCATAAATTACTTTGTTTTGAGAGTGCTGGATTTTTGCATTTTTGTCGCCAATAGAGCACGTACTGCTCTGGTGTTGACACCTTATGGCGACCCGCCTGGCTGAGAACATCTGGCTTTTCAGGGGATGTCCAGGTAAACCTCATGGACATGCCCTTCGGAGAGAAGGCCGACTCGGTGCTGGAGCGCTTCAAGGACTTGCAGGCTACGGCCAAGTCTTCAGGCCTCTCACTGACACCTAGCCTCCAGTCTACCTTCTGCCCCTTTCATGGCTACAGAAGGGACATGCCACTGCGCCAACTCTATGCCAGCCACCATCCTGTGCAAGCTTCCCAAGCCGTGCGAGGATGTGGACGCGGTGCATTCCAAACCGGGGGTCTGGTAGCCAGAAGTCACCCGCCACCAACCCCCCGGCAGATGCAGCCTCTAATCCCTCCCAGACTGGTTCTGCATGACCACGGGTGCCCCGTTGGAGGAAGAATCCAACATCATCTCCTCCATTGTCCATAACATCGGACAGATGGGTCTTGCAGATCATTCGGAGGCTACTCCCTCCCTTTACAATCTTTCCCTTCCCCATACCACCATGGTCCACAACAAAGCACAGAGAGCTGCTTACACTTAGATATTGGTAAGGTGTATCCATTCACGATTACGGCTAAGTGCAAAAGCCTTTGTGGCAAGATACTAATAAAGATGAACTTTTGCTAGATATTCACTACATCCTGCAGCAATCTTTCACCAGCAAAATTGAAGAATCAGGGCAGCGGAGTACAATGCCTTTGTTTTCTCTCCTACCCCATTCCCTACTTTCTATTACTGGCCCTCATACATTTTGTATGTGGTCATGGGTGAAGTTGGTGAGAGGAGTACATTGCTCCTGTTGGATTCTGAGCACAATTTTGTTTTTTAAATATTTACTTTACTGGGATAGAAAGTTAATTTCAAATATGTTTTAATACCAATACATCACTAGCTAAATAATTTATTTAAAATATTTCCAGACTTTTCTGAATTTAAGGTGACTATCTAGGGCCTGATTTAATTCTTGGTGGTTGGGCTGTTTTATGCCAGGGCAATGGAGTAAAATACTCAGTTGCCCTTGCGGAGGTCCTGACCGCCAAATTTAGAAAGGTCCTTTGGGCCAAACAGCATTTCTAGCATTCACATGAACTGTCACTAAGGCGGTTCCTGTGAGTGCACTCGAACTTTGCCCTACGGATCCGTCAAACATGATGGAGCCATACAACAAAGTTTCCAAAGTTTTTTTTATTTGGAATACAAAAAGCAAAATAAGTTTTTGTGTTTGAAAATAAAAAAATAAAAAAAAACCCAGCTGGACTATTCTTTTTGGACCAGAATTCAAGACTAATCTGTCTACACAGGCATAGTAGGTAAAACATGAAATACTGGAATACAGCCTGAACAATCACCAGTGGCTGGGATTAATTCAAGAATTCCTCTCGTCACCTTAGAAATGTCTAACTTGTTGAGTGGTAGCACGGTAAACTGTATGATTTAGTGTGATGTGAAATTGTACAACCTGGTATTAGATGGTGAGAAGTTTGGGGTTAGTAAAGTTTAGAACTGCATGGTGTTTTATAGTAAGATGTAATCTAGTGTGGTATAGGTGATCTGGCTAAATTGGTGTGGTGTTTGAGATTTAATTAGATTAGAGGTTGTATAATGTGCTGGTACAGCACAATGTATGGTACAGTATAATGTGCCATGGTGGTGTGGTATGAAACTACATGATAGTGGTGGGCAGTATTGTTTGATGTTGCAGAATATAGTGCTGTGAGGTTTTGTGTAGTGTACCGTGCTTTGGGCTTATGTGGCTAGATGTGCAATTTGTGCAGTTTGGTACGTTTTGATGTGTTATTCACTTGCATGGATTTATACTGTTGCATATAGTGTGACAGGGTTTGAGAAGGTGTAACATATTATGGTGTGGTGTGATACAGGGGATCATGATATGCTATGTCGTCGAGAGGATAGGTACAGTATTTCTGCCTCATACAGTAATGTCTTATAATAGTGTCCCTGGGCCATATGTTGAAAAGTTGCATTGTATAGGACAGTGTTGTGTGGTAGGGTGTGATGTGGTGTTGGGTATGATACACTGTTTTATGCTGCCGTATATAGGGATTCGGTGTGATGCTCATGTACCATGCACAACATTCTTGTCAGAAATAGGGACATTAATTTGGGAGGAGGGACCTCTACCAATTACACAAATACAATCTGGCTAGGCTAAAACTCTATTCTAACAGAATGGCTGCTCAATCCCTGGTAGCTGTCACATAAGCCACAGACAATTTCCCACAGTTAAGCTCAGTACGAACAATCTTAGTGTCAAGAAAACAACACAATAAAATTACGAAACCAGTTTTGAACAAGAGAAAAATTTCTTTAGCATAAAAAAAGAGAGCAAAACAATCAAAACCAGAGGAGAACTGGAGAAGCAAAAGGCACCTAGAAAATGTAAAGTGACAATTTAATGTATCACTTTGTGGTTGACTGGGTCTTAGGTTAAATTTCAAGCCAACCACAATGGAGCAGAGCAGACGTCTGCTACACCTAGTAAGCTACACCAGTCAAAATGTCTACCTTGGAATTTGATCTACTTTTTAGAGATCAAAGTTTCCAATGGGGCAAATCCGGGGTTATGCTCGTTGAGGGCCCACCAAAGGCAGATATGTCACCATCAAGCACCTGCAGAAGCGGTTCGTGTTGGCTTTATCAAAGGAACAAAGCTGGATTGCATTGCCCCAGAGGTTGTTTTGCATCAGGGACGCTGTACGGCAGTGGTTCCCAACCTGTGGTCCGGGGACCCCTGGGGGTCCGCGAAGCCTCCTCAGGGGGTCTGCGACTGCTTAGAAAATTAAATAATATTAACATATTAGGTCCCCAGCTTTCAGTAATGACTCAGTGGGGGGGGGGGGGGGTCCTCGAACTCCAATAAAGATTCAGTGGGGGTCCCCGGGCTCCAATAATGATAAAGTGGGGGTCCACAGAAGTCAAAAGGTCGGGAACCACTGTTGTACAGTACATCTAAAACCCACTGGTAGAGCAAATAGGCCCTGAAGGAAAGACTTACTGGTTTTGCCATTGCTGGCTAGTTTTTACCTTTATGGTGCTTAGGTCAAAATCCTTCAGCATCTTTTGCTCCAGATCCTTTCGCCGTTGACTACAGGCACTGTTAATCGCATTATGGATCAGTGATAAGCAGTATTTTAGTCTTCAAATTTATCAATTCAATGTTTGGGTGTTTCCTCTTGCCTCTAATACAATGCATGAGAGGCGACCAGGAGCATTGAGAATTGAGCCCTGATCAAAGCATCTAAAAAACGAAAGCATTGGCAAATCCAGTACGTCTTGCATTCTTCAACCGATTGGCTTTGGCAATGCTTTTTTGTTAACGCATCTTCAAAAAGAAAAAAAACAACAATGATATGTACACACACCTAAGCATCATAATGCTCTGGCAACCTAGCACGATGACAAATGCACCACCACGCATGCACACGCCAACCGCAAGATGCGGCTGCAATTTTTTTTATTTTTATTTACTGCTCCAATATGGCAGACACTACTTAGAGCTGTACACGCTCCAAAAAAATTAATTTAAAAAAAAGTAAATATTTGCGAAATCCTGTTTCAAAACCAAAGCAGCTGGGCAGCATCAGTGCCATGCAAACGATTGTACATTGAAAACAATGTAAAAAAATGTTTCTTTAGGGACTGCAACAGGAGGGATGGATGGTGAGCAACAGAAGGTTGGGTAGAGGAGAAGTCGAGGGGGGACTGCAATGGAGAGTGGGCATGAAAGCAACAATGGAGGAAAAAAGCCAAAAGACAAAGTGGGAGAAGAAATTGAAAAGCTGATTGAGGCATGGGTAGGAGGGAGCGTATTTGAGTGGGGAAGCAGCAAACGCGGAAAAAGAGTAAGAAAAAGACCTGAACTCATGGAGTGCTGAAAGAACAGGAAAAAAGTAGTTCCCTGAATGTGAGCAGTGGAAGCTGGCAGGAGCAGTAATACTCCTGGGGAGGGACAAACACGAGAAGAAGAAGAAGTTAAGCCGCGGGATAAGACCAACCAATAGGAGACACTGGGCGGGCTTTAGCTCACTGTAACATTTTTGTATGATCCACAAGAGGTCTTTCGAACAAGGAACTAAAAAAAATAGGTTGCTTTATCTTCTGTAGCATCAAATTGTCAGAAGGTCTTCTCAATGCTCACATGCAGTGCTGCTGCACCATTTGCGGATTATAAACCTAGTAGACACCTTGGAGTAACATTTTACATTCTAAATTAATATGCTACAGAAAAAAATGTATGCTATATAACAATGTACACTATACAAAAGAACACAAGTTTTTATTTAGGTCTCGCATGCTGACAGCTCTTAGCTGTCAGTCTGGAAGCTTGTAGCTATTTGCGAAAGACGCCTAGGCCCATTCCAAAAACCCAGAGTGGGTTAGCACCCAACCATCACTTAATATTGTTTGGCTTTATTGCTGCTCTCATTGCTTGCTTCCAAGTTGATGGCTCGCCTTCCTCTTCTTATTTGCATCCCTCACACAGCCTCTTCCCATGCTCACATTTATGGCACTACCTTTTTGTTTTTGCACTCTGTGAGAGTGCATGTTTTTTCCAGCTGTCTTTGTGTGCTGCGTCCCTATCCCACAAATAGGGGCCTATCTGTGCTCCATCTTGCTCCCTCCCATACCCCCACTTGCTCTCTCACTTGTGTTCTGTGTTTCCAGTTCAATACTCCCCCTCCATGCACTTCACATTTTTCTCTTCTTCCCACACACTGGCATGCGGTTTGTCCGTTTTCACTCTCTATTGCTTCCGCCCATCCGCTTCTTTGTTGCTCCCCCATCCCTTTCAATAAGGAAAATACTTTTTCCAAACTTTTTTTTTTTTTTTTTTACTTGCTGCTGGTCACTCCTCTTTCAAATATATGCTTTTGTTAAAATGCATTTTTTCAGTTCATGGCTCAAAGAGGCCATCTTGGATTGTTAAATAAAAAAAAATATAAAATGATACCAGCATCATGCAGTAGGAATGCGCATGCCTGGTGACGCATGAACACACCTACAGGAGGACATGGCCACATGACGTCACGATGCATGCATGCTCAAGTCATCAAGCCTTTCTTCTTTTGCTGATGCTGTACAGCACGGTCAGAAATCATTATGTGTAAAACACAGGGACAAAGTCAATAGGTCACAAAGGCTTTGCAATGCTTGTTTCTGTGGCATACATTTTTCAGAAGCTTTTCTTTGTGTTCACTCTCCAGTTTACAAACAAGCAGGCATTTGACGTTTATAAAGTATGTGTACACATAATACAATTGTCAAACCCATAGACTTTGCCAATGTTTGTTATAAATGGATTGCTAGTTACGTGGCATGAGGTGTAGGCCCGGAAAGTCCCAGGTTGTCCCACCCATCATAAAATTAAAAAGCACTTCCTATTTGTGCACAATCTCCAGAAAAGCAAAGCTAAGGTTCACACACATTTGTGTAAAATCAGGGGCCTACAAGTGTTAATTCTCAATACCTTCATTCAATAAAGAAACAAATACTTAACAGAACCATGCTTGAAGTATATTGACAGACATTGCGTAACTCATTGTGTTAATACTATACATGTTTTATTTACATTTTTTATTAAAATATTATTCCTGAGCACTGTCAAGCTCTTCGGTGTTACGCTCCATCATCACATGTGCTGCTGAATTTTACTCTCATCTCACGCCACCAAATCCAGAAAGCAATAGCAAAAGGCATCTGTGGTCATATAGTCACCAAAACCAAACTTACAATTGATTTAATGTATTTCCTGCAAAGGACACTCCATTTAAATGTTTAGTGACAGGTAGTCATTGCAGTTAGAAATATTCTACATTTGACTGGGTATTATCTTGAAGATAACAAATTCTCCAATAGTGGTCGCATTCTTTCCGCCTAAAAAGCATCACGTATGACTCACAAAACCTTCTTAACTGCTACAAGCCAGGATTTGTGCATTACATTTAGCAAAACCCTTTCAGCAACAAGCTGGATAAATATCCACACATTTCTTCGGTTCCATCTTTTTGTATCCACCGCTCTCCTCGCGATTGAACTTTCTTTCATTAAACAGTTCTCAAAGAGTAGAGAAAAGGGCAAAGTTTCAGATTCACTTGTTGCTCTAGAGAGAGACACAGGGCCGAAGCTGTTTTGTGATTATTATTTTTTTAATCAATCCTTTGAGAAACCAGATCATCGATTTTTTTTTGTCTGTAAAATTAGGTTAATTTATGTCCTTTTGTTTTCTGTGTTTTAAAGGTCATTTCTTTTTGCAGCAGGATATATTCTAGAAGTGCAAACGGAAGGCACTTAGCCCAAGTTCAGTACTCGTGGCAGCAGTTGATTGTATTCTCTGATTGCTCCAGAACTTTGATCATCTCTTCAATGATGGTCTGCAGAGCGCGGCCCAGCTGCACCGCCGTGTAGGGCTTCCCTAGTGGCGGCACATGCACGAATGCCGAACGGCCGTGGCTTTCATACAAGGACGTATAGTACGTAAAATCACACAGGTACCTGGGAATAAAAAACGGGGAGAAAATGGGATGAGTTGGCCATTTCAGCAGCTGAAATCATTAGCACTTAGGCTCTCTGTGTGGCTGCCTCCCGCAGCTCTGCAAGTGGCAAGCAAGCCTGCATGGAGGGTGTGGTACTTGAGTGGCTGCTATTTTCCTATTCCGGCCTTACATATTTAAAATGAGTTTTGTGTCCAATTACAATAAGACATATACAGGGACACTCAGACACAAATCCCAGCATGCCTCCAAATATTTTGCAAAGGCTGCAAGGAACGGCGCATTTTATGGACCATGTTCCCCATAATTCACTTGGTGGTTAAGTTATTTGCTTAGATACCTTAAATGCACAAGTGTTTCCCCATGCTCGATCAATAACCAAAAATGCACCTACTTTCTTTTCATGGACCAAATTCATGTACCACCTCCCTTGTTTTCGAATGATGGCCACTTCCGCACCCCTTTCAAAAACTGTCCTTGTGCACCGGCTAAATGTATAATAAGCATGTACAGAGAGGTTGTACCCATGCAGGTTACTGAGAGCAATGTGCGCGCAGGCATACCTTCCAGCTTTTTCCAAGTATACCTGGCATAAGCAAGAAAGAGCTGTGTCATCAGGCTAGCTACCGCCTTGACTAGAGGACAGATCGAGCAAACTCAGGAACTTCCTTCTGGCGAAGTTTCCCCCGCCACGTTTTAAAAGGCTGGCCCAGCTGCAGGCCGGGTTTGCAAGCACAGGGTATCCCCTGGGCTTGACATCCTGGCACAAGTAGATCTCGAGGAGGCTAGCTGGGAGCACCCCTCGCAGAGGTGAAAGGGTTGGAGAAGCAGAAAGTGAGGGACAGACTCGGGGAGTGGGGCTCGGGATGCTGGGGTGCAATTGCTATGGGGCAACTGAGAACAACTCCTGGGAGTACTGAGGGGCACCATGGGACTGCTCAGGTGAGGGTTCATAGCAGCACCCATGGAAGGAGACAGGCATGTTGTTTTGTGTGCACTTCATCTCTGGCCTTTACACATGCTGGTGTCCACTTAAAACCCATGTGGTCATGGGCCTGGCAAAGCCGAAGAGAGACGGGTAGAGAGGATGTCGGGGCAGGGGACAGCTCGCTGCCCTTTGCTGCAGCATAACCTCGTTTCCCCTGCACCGAATCTGCCCTTTTTTGTCCCATCTAAAAGCTCACAAAGTTGATTCCTGAAGATGCGAATCATCAGAATTCAGAACACTACACACCCCTTGTTTTGACCCATTTTTAATATACAATGCCATCCAAGGTAGAGACATTAGATGGACGGTGAATTAGCATCCCGCATGGAACACGTGGCGAGTTAAATACCACAGTTAAAACTAATCACTGTCCTCCCCAAATCCAAACAGCACACGATCACATTTAAGTTTGTGATGTATGGTAGCGCAGGGGTCGTGCAACCGTATCTATTATTTCAATAGGCTGCAGAGATGTGTTTGCACCTGTGTCAGACGCAGAACCCTAAATGCTGGTAGTGCAGTTTTCAGCATTCAGGAATTCTCTTTACCAGATAAAAAATAAAAGGTTTGGTGACTGAATGCCTAACCCAAAAAGTTGTCTGGTGATCTTACAGGACACATTAAAGGACCGCTTTTGTCAGTTCTGAGGAAGGATTTTGAATGGAAGTGATTCAGGTGGGATGCTGATTCTACCGACAGAATCTAATAGTTTATTTCAGGTCTTACGAAAGGGCCAATTATAAACAAGAACTCAGTCTCCAGGATGTCCTCGAGCATAACTCAAACCAATAATGATGCAAGCCTCCCATTATTTAATAAACCACTAAGAAGCATTTTTGTGGAAGTAGCACTTAACAAACTGTGTTAGTTAACAGGTCAGAACAGACAACTCCCACCACTCTTCAAATATGCATATCAGTTGTCAATATCAAATTCACAAAGGTCCAAGGTAACCGCAATGCACTGAGTGGTAATAAGCTTCCTTGGAGGATGCAATTCCACGGGGGAGAGGACAATCAGACTCAAACCTTGCATGCCAACATCATCTGGACCCAGTAGGAATGACCCAACCAGCCAACTTGACTTGTACCGTTTCCTTGCTCGACAATTGGAAAACAGCACATTCCAGAATTCTTCAGAGAAGCTAGAACAGTTTTCCACTTTATAAACATGGAGTAGAGGGGTAAGATTTTATGTTTTCTCTTTTGAAACACAATGCTCCAATGGAGAATAAATCAAAAGGGTTATCCCATCTCTAACTTGGCTGATTGCATGCGACAAAAGACAGAAAATGTTGCCTCACATAGACAAATCTGCTTGCTGGGGTTGCTTTCAATTTGGAAAGCTATTTAAAGTGTTCCAGTACACTGCACATGCGCAGAGGTATTCTACTTTCTGAATTAAGAGAGTACGCTAATGATGGAGGCTAGGATTCTTAACAAATAACTTTTCCTTCCTTACCAGTCTGAAAACAATTTGTCGTGATCATGCCTCATACCTGCCGGCGTCTTTTGATATGGAAACTGCGACCCCTGGCTCGGAAGCCGTGACCCGCTGGCAGACCGCTTCCAGGTCAAGGACTGAGTCTATGCACTCTGGTCCGCCGTCCACACAGCAGCGAGAGCCTGGGCAGAACTGAGAGTTGTCCAAACCGATGTAGCCCACATTATGTCCACACTTCTCCAGAGTGACAGTCGTAGCCATGCTGGACACGCCCACATGGACGACCAACTGCGAAGAAGAAAGACACTGATCACGCAAGGGTAACAACTGCTGAAAATGTGATACTGGGGGTAGGAGGAACTTTAGTAATTGTGACAATCATTGCTGTAAATTGCCTGCTGAGTGGAATTCATGTTTATTCTGTGTGGCTGTCAAGTATGAAAACAACTGCAGGTTTGACCCAAACACACCCTGCCAAGCTGCTACTCAACTGTGTAATAACTATACCCCTGCAAACCCTCATCATTACCGACATGTTGGAACTTTGTCGCAGCGTGGTCAGTGAGGACCCACTGTTAGATTACTCAAAGCAAGGCGAGGGAAGGCAGGAAAGGATGCAGGCCTCACCGAAGCATCCCAGCCAGAGGTTCCCAGTTCACACTCAGGGGTTCCTACCTCCCCTCAACTCCTTTACAAATTCCACCCAGGGCTACCGAAGCTGCATTTAAGCATCATCACTTACTTTTACATTACTGCTGTTTAGTGCTTGTAAATAGCACCATCTGCCATGAGCATGGCATCGCGGCATCTTATCCTGCGACCGCCAATCCAGAAAGACCACAAGCTCCGAAAGCAAGAAAGGAGCGGACGTAGGTGGCGGCACAAATCAGAATGAAATTTGGGGGAAGAGGTTTGCAATATCCCCTACCCAATGTGGGGGTCTGCAGTACTGAGTGTATCTAGGCTGAGACTTGAGTAAGACCGGCAGTGTAGCACTTCTAAGCAGGCGTGGCACCAGCCAGCTTATAGAACACTGAGATCCAGTACTTTTTTATAAAACACAACAGGCATTTTTTTTTTTTTGTTAAGGTGTGATTAGCAAAGAAGTCTTCGAAAAGAAAAACATTTAGATGGAAAAGGATTAAAACATTTCTGAAATATAGCTCAATAATGAAGGCAAGTGAGTCATCCAGAGGCGTCCCCTCCGGAGATGAAGAAAGAGCTATGCGAATCTATGATACCTCTAGCGAAGTCAAAGTAGGATTTTGAAGCTCGCCAAAACTCAGATTGTGTGGTGTGTCAGCAGTGGAGCCATGGGGGCTGTGAAACTGGCAGAAAGAGATTTTGATCAAAGATAGTGATGGTACCACTGCACTTTGTTTCTCACCTTTTCTTGCAAGTAGAGATGCAAATGGTGACAATGCAGAAAATCAACAGGTATTAACTACACATACGAGAATCTTCTTTAAAGGGGTCTACCTTAAACACATGGAAAAAAAGGCAAGGGACGAGCTTCCTCAGTGGATGACAGGCTAGCACATATATAGATAGATAGACAGATTGATAGACAGATTGATAGATAGATAGATAGATAGATAGATAGATAGATAGATAGATAGATAGATAGATAGGAACAAGGATGACATAACACACCTCTAACATACAAACAAGAAAGTAAATAAAAAGCCACTGCAATGAACAACACACGACGGAAGAACAAAGAGAAGCAATCACACAAAATCTCCATAGCCTCACCCACTTACTCAAGTAAAAGTTCCATGCCACTTACCAGGGGTGTGGAATTTATTAAAATATCTACTTGTCCAGGGGACAGGTTGCTTCTCAAATCTACTTGTCCTGTAAAAATATCTACTTGTCCCTTTGGTGCCATGTAGTGTGGCAACAAATTATGGCAGCAATCTCATTATGTAAGAGCTCGGATAATAGCCTCTCTGATTATGCCAGGGCTACTACCATAGTAGGGCTTGAATAATTGCAGTTTCCTTATTTTGCCACCTTTCTGCAGATCTGCATACTGGGGCTGGAGGAAGCAGTAAGCAATAGTTCCAGGACTGGAGTGCCTTTGAGTCCGCAAACCTACTAACCTGCATGTTTTAAAGATTTTCACCAGCTTCTCTCTAATATTTTCCCATAATAAGAAAGGTTGGACATTTACTCCTGCAATGGCAGAATTAGAACTTCTTCCAGGGTTGGGAAGAAAGTGGCTGGAGGGAAAATGAACTTGCAAATGCTCAATAGATTTTCACATGAGCAAATCTACACATGCGTATTTACCCATGCTAAAATACAGTTCACAAATATTTTATAGGGGTACGGCAGATACCATAGGTGCACTTTTGTGACTTTCTTTAAGAATTGGGGGCCACATGTAGGTAGGTTCAGATTTGCGACCCGCAAATTGCTAGTCAGAGCGACTCGCAATTTGCGAGTCGCAATCCTAATGTAGGATGGTGTCCCCGACACCATCTGTGATTCGCAAGGGCTTCGTAAATGCCCACCTCATGAATAATCTTGAGGTGGGTCGCAATTTGCGATCGCCTTGCGAATGGCGGCCCTCAAAGGGATGGTGGCCTGCTGGAGACAGCAGACCACCATGTTGGTGACTGCTTTTCAATAAAGCAGTTTTTTTTGGTAATGCAGCCCGTTTTCCTTAAAGGAAAACAAGATGCATTACAAAAACGAAAAATGAAACGTTTTCGTTTCACTTTTTCAGAGCAGGCAGTGGTCCGGAGGACAACTGCCTGCTCTGAAAAAATGTTTACAGTGACATTCACAGTGGGGAAGGGGTCCCATGGGGACCCCTTCCCTTTTGCAAAAGTGTTAGCACCCATTTGAAATGGGTGCAAACTGCGATTGGTTTGCGCCCGCGGTCACAAAACAATCCTACATTGCACTGCGAGTCGCAATTAGAAAGGGGTCGCAAACCCATTTTGCGATTCAGTAACCAGATTAACGAATCGCAAAACTGGGTTTGTGCATCGCAGTGTGCTTTTTGCACGTCGCAAACAGAGAAAGTCGCTGTTTGCGACATGCAAAAAAGCTACCTACATGTGGGTCTTGGTCCCTAATTAGGTCTGGTGTTAACAAAGACATTTTGTTTTTATTAAACTTCTATTTCTCTCTCTTTTGGCTGGCTTTACTGTGAGTGATCGCACTCTGCTCTTCCACAAGGAGCATATTGGCACACAAAGTCGTTTTGTTCAGTGTCGGGAACTACAGTGGCAATCAGTGACGTAATGAAACTGGAGGGTGCCCCTTTGCAAAGAACATGGAGGAGTCCCCCTCTCCAGACCCACTCAGGGCCGGCGCTGTGCTGAAGGGGCCCCCTGGAGGGAGGCTGCTGAGCCTTTGTTATGCCACTGGTGGCAACGTGTGCTTTTAGAGTTCAAAACCTTTTTTTTTTTTTTTTGCCATTGTTTGTTACAATGTTGAGGGCCTGGTAGCTCCCACAACAATAAAGTGTTACAAAAGCCATGTCAAAACAAGACACGCATTGATGAAACTAAAAGACTTAGAAAAATGTCAGATCAGTTGGCTTTGTCAGTGTTTGTTTATTTTCATGCTTCCCATAATCGTGTTGAAAATGGTTACACTGATTTTCAATTAGAAATATTTTTGGGAAATACTAGCATGCATCAACACATTTTACTAAATTACACTTCATTTGCATCTAATCAGAGAGCATTCTGGGAGCATTATACTTAGCCTCATAGCCTAAACTTTTCAAACATGTGTATACACGTTTTTTTTTTTTGTACTGGAACCAACGTCAGTAGTGAAGTGTGACCTTAAAACATTTATTTACAGCACTAACCCTAATAATGAAGACTTTCAAATAATGAACCATAAATACAAGTTCGAACAGCATTATCTTTTGGAAACATTACCGCAACTGCAGGCAGCCAAAGGGTTTGTGCTGCAGAGGGTTGGGCCTACTTGTCCCAAGGACAAAGTAAACATAAAAATTTGTTGCCCTTGACCTCAAACAAGATGTCCCGGGACAACAAATGTCGCAGCACATCCTGCAATAGGTGAGGGTCCACATAACATTACCAGAGCACACAATTAATGGAGACAACATTTAGGTTGAGAATTTTCAGACTCGCATCAAAACTAAAACACGCCTCGATGGCCAAGGCACTGCATCCTCCAGTCTACTTTGGTACAGCGGTTATTTTACCCCTCCCCCCCCCCAACACATCTGCACATAGATGACATAAAACCTACAGATTTCTGGTAGATACTTGTAACCTTACATTCCTCACCCTATAAATAATTCCCGGGCATGTGAGCATTGTTGAAATAGAGGAGGATTTGCTTGGTGTTAAAGAACTTCTTACCCACCATCTAAGGAAGGCTGGTGCAGGTGCTCACAGACAACACATTTGGCAACACTAAGCAACAGTATCAATGCACATTTCCTAATTTACCCAAGTATAAATGCTGTTAGGTACTGCTCATACACTAATGCACATCGTTGCCCTGATGTGCTTTCCGGTTTTTCATAGAAAAGACCGTAATAATAGAACCAAACAAAATGTACTAGCGGAGCACAACAATTCTTTTCTTTCTTTCTTTTTTCTAAAGTATTGATAATCAAAAAGTCAAATAGGACTATAAATTAGTAAATTGTGATAGACTGTCCACAATCCATATACATTCATGTATTATTAACCTCAAGCAATGTAGGTTCTCATAATTTTATATAATGAAAATATTTATTACAGAAATTGGTGACAATGATAAATAACATACAACACTAGACCCCTACAGTAAACAACCAATCAACATAAAAGACATAATGTAAATAGATACAATAAAAGTCCATAATCTAACACAGAAATAAACTATGAGTCAAAGGACCGGAAGCCACCACCTGAAGGTGCTATGTCACCTCTTTTCTATGTTGGAGTTTTCAAGGCGTCTCGCTCTCTCTCGCAGATACGTTCTGCCTAGAGTGGAATTTGAGACTCCCGTATGCCAATACCTATCCTGAGTTCTGGAGAAGATCGTGCATGACTGGGCCCAACTTATCCCAGTGGCATCACACTGGGCACAGAGAGTGTGATAATCAGAACCCTTGGGCATAAGCATCTACTTTTTGAGCAGGCTGGCAGCTCAGGAGGATCTACTGTGGCAGCTGCAGGGCAGGTTCCTGCACTCAGCCCTGCTCAATCTTCACTTCCATGCTTAGAGATTGAGCAGCAACAGCTGACTGCATTCAGCCTCCTTCCCTAGGTAGATGTCATCTTGGCACCCAGGAAACTCAACAAACTCAGTATACGCCGGTCGCTGGGGCACGTTTGCGGTTTGGTGAGGTACTGATCAAAATGACCCATTTCAAGCCAGGGAAACGTCCTAGCAACACGTTGGGAACAACGTGGACGTTTTCCACACAAGCGTAACCACGCTTGCCGGAACAACGACTGCCTTTTTCTGTGCCTTAGCCACACATATGCTGAACTACTCATATGCATGGTTAAGGCACAGAAAAAGGCAGGGTGGATCGGGAGAGGAAGTGGTGAGGTAAGTGGCGTTTGGGGGTAGTTTTTAGGGTTGTGGGGGTGGATTAAGGGCTTGGGGTGGGTGGGGGTGATACGCTACTTTTTTTAGGGGCGGGGTGGGAGGTGTTTAGGAATGTCTTTTTTTTTTAAGGGTAGAGCTTAGGGTGGGGTGGTCGCACTACTTTTGTTTTTTAATTTTTCAGGGTGGGGTGTGTGCTATTATTTTTAAGGCCGAGAGTGGGGGGGGATTTGGGGATTTTTGGGTGGGGGGGTTTGTACAATTTTTTATTTTTTTTTTAGGTTTTAGGGCTGGGAGTGGATTATGGACTAGGGTTGTCTTGGGTGGGGGGTGGGGCATTTTAGGTTAGGGGCTCACGCTATTTCTTTTAGGTTTTAGGTGTGGGGGTGAACTAAGGGCTGGGGGGGTGGGGGTAATTTTTTTTTTTTAGGGTTGTGGTGGTTAGGTATTTTAGGGTGGGGGTCACCATTTTTTTTTTTTAATTGTAGGGGTGGGGGTGGATTAAGGTCTTGGGGGGGGATTGGGTATTTTAGGGTGGGGGTCACATTTATTTTTTTAGGTTTTAGGGGTGGGGTGGATTAAGGGCTTCGGCTGCGTGGGGGAATGGGCATTTTAGGGTAGGAAGGTTGCGCTTTTTTTTTTTTTTAGGTTTTAGGGGTGGATTAAGGGCTTGGGGTGGGTGGGGGTTGGGCTATTTCTTTTTAGGGGCGGGTGGGGGATCTGGATATTTTAAGGTAGGGGGTTGCACTTTTTGGGGGGGGGTTAGAGGTGGGGTGGATTAAGGGCTTGGAATGGGTGAGGAGGTTAGGCATTTATGGGTGGGAGGGTCGTTTTTTTTTTTTTTTTTTTTTTTTAGATTTTAGGGGTGGGGTGGATTATGGGCTTGGGCATTTTGTGGTAGGGGGTTGCACTATTTATTTTAGGTTTATGGGGTGGGGATGGATTAAGGTTTTAGGGTGGGTGGAGGGTTGGGCTAATTTATTTTTTTAGGGGCCGGGTGGTTGGGTATTTAAGGGTGGGGTTGCGCTATTTTTTTTTAAAGTTGTAGGGGTGGGGGTGGATTAAGGGCTTGGGGTGGGGGAATTGGGTATTTGAAGGCAGGGGGTTGCACTTTTTTTTTTAAGGGCGGTGTGGATTAAGGGCTTAGGTATTTTAGGGTAGGAGGGTTGGGCTATTTTTTTTAGGTTTTAGGTTTGGGGTGGATTAAGGGTTTGGGGTGGGTGGGGAGGTTGGGCTATTGTTTTTCTTTTTTAGGGGCAGGGTGATGGCCTGGGTATTTACGGGTAGGGGGGTGCGCATTTTGGGGAGTTTTTGGGGGAGGGGTGGATTAAGGACTTGGAATGGATGAGGAGGTTGGGCATTTTAGGGTAGGAGGGTCGAGCTATTGGGGTGAATTAAGGGCTTGGGGGTGGGGCTAATTCTTTTTTTTTAGGGGCAGGGCAGGGGGTTGGGTATTTTAGGGTGGGGTTGCTCTTTCTTTTGGGGGTTTTAGGGGTGGGGTGGATTAAGTGCTTGGGGTGGGCCTTTCAGGGTAGGGGACGTGCTTTTTTTTTTTTTAGGTTTTAGGGCTGGGTGGGTGGATTAAGCGCTTGGGGTGGGTGGGGGTTGTGCTATTTTTTTTTAGGTTTTAGGGGTGGAGTACTTTTGCGCCTCTGGGCGGGTGGGGGGTAGGTATGATAGAACCACACATGCCGCTCCCACACATGCCTTTACTAGGCATGCTTCTACAACGAAAAATCATGTAAAGGCATGCGTGGTAAAGGCATGTGTGGTAACAACATGGTTGTTGTTCCGACGGCGTTAAGGCATGCGTAGTTTCATCATACATTCTTCAAGCCAAGTTGTCCAAAGTACTGCTTTCTGCATTGTTCCTAGCCCAGCAAGACTTACTTTGGGCACAGTTAAGGAGTGAATGTCAGCTTTTTTGTGGTCACTGTATCAGCCCCCTTTGTTTAAATCACCCACTATGATGACATTTTTGAAGGGTTTGCAATATTTGTTTCCACCAACTCCCTTTATCATGTCTCACTGAGACCTTAACTTGGTCCTCACCTTCCTGATGTGTACTCCTTATGACCATCTGCTCAGTACGGCTTCTCACCTTCAAGACGGTGTTCCTCATCACCATACCATCAGCGCTGGGGCGACTGAGCTGCAAACTCTCCATCAAGCCACCATAGACTACTTTCTTCCTAGATAAGCTGGTCCTCAAAACCGAGCTTCCTTTCTTCACAAAGTGATGACTCCTTTTGACATCAGGCAAAACATCACCCTACTGACATGTAGGTTCCATCAGCTGGATCCTAAAGGGGTTCTTAGATTTTACAATGGTCATACTAAGGGATAGCAATTGGATGATGAGCTCTTTGTGGGATTCAGTGGAGCGAAGAACGGCAAGGCAGTGCAGAAATGGACCATATCTTGGTGGATCATGCTCTGTATTAAAATATGCTTCACACTGGCCAAGAAGTTGTCGCTGGAAGTTTTGTGGGTTCATTCAGCCAGAGACATGGCTGCTGCTACTGCATTGGTGTTACTCCGCAAGTTCATGAAGCATTACTGTCTGGACAGCAACGGCTGTCGTGATGGGCTTTTAGGCCACATCGCCCTCAGAGAACGTTTTGGTTTGAGCCAATTCACAGACTTACCATTTGAGGTTACTGCTTTGGTATCTATTCAAAAAGTAAGGAATGAGCAGTTAGAAGTATCTATCGGGAAAACAAATTACTTACCTTCGATAATGCTCTTTCTAGTAGATACTCTAACTACAGATTCCTCACCAACCAGCCAACCCTCCCCATTCTGTGAACTGGACACTCTTCCACCTAAAAAGTTCCAAAGTATAGAGATGTATACACTGGTCAAAACCAATTTGTTATTGGGTTCTATGTCTGGGGGCGTGGATAGCCTAGATAACAACTGATGTCAGGGTGGAATGAGGTCAGCACAGAACTGCACACCACCACCTACTGGCACACAGAGATACTGCAGAAACGTTCTGGATCCAGTCTGATGCCTGGGAAATATTCAAAAGGTGAGGAATCTGCAGTTAGATAAGAGTATTTACCAAAAAGATCTTTCCTGAAGGTAAGTAACTTGTACCTTAAATATCTTAATGATGTTTAGAACTAAAAATGAAGAGAGTTCCTTCACTAAAGAGGAAGGGCATGGATAGGCCAGCAATGGCTGGTGTTCATGGCAATAGAAAGGGGAGGGACATATGAGAGTTCATAATACAGACGGATGGAATGGGTTTCCTTTTCCTCTTCTGAAGGACCAATACCTTCATGAATTGGCTTGATTGTCCTAAATTCGTAAAACATAAAGGTCGCTTCTTTGGGTATTCAGTAGATCTAGAAGGTTTAACCTAGAAACTTCCTTAAGAAACTCAAAATGCTCTATCAAATTACTGACAGCTTAAACTCTAGTGTTAAAACAGGCAGAAAGTCAGGATCGAGTTGGCATATTCTGAGTGAACTCAGGGCACTATAGTCAAGGTGGGGGCAGATATTACTTAATGAGATATTTTGAAGTACTGTTTTTTAAACAGTTTTGGGGCATGGACACGCAAGCCCACGTTACTGTTGTCTTTGAAGCATAACCACTTTGGAACAATGTGGTGGGTGGTCCCTAAGTAACAAATGCATCATTTACCAGAATGTACTTGTTGGGTCATGGTGGAAGACCCCTTTATAGTAGCTTTTGAGTTTCGTATACTTTTTGTGACACTAGTATAGCCCTTGGGCAAAACTCGGATTGCACTGGTTGGACCTTGAAGAACCTTTGTGTTCAAAGATAGCAGTGCTAATTCACATGCGAACCTGGGCTGTGCTTGGTGGGGAAGTATGGCAGTCTCATTCTTCATCAACTGTGGATGATTTGATTGGCTGGGGGTTTCCACGTCCAAATCTAAGCACTCATTGCCCATGAACCTCAGTGAGCAGGGCAGTTAATAAGGCATTTCCATGTTGCAGCTTTCCTGTTAAAGATAAGTTATTACAGTTTCTATTCTCCCGCAAAGGTTTTGCAAGATTGCTTGCTATCGGACATAAGCTATAATAGCTTGATGTTAGATCTAGCACAGGCAAATAAAAAAAGTATTTTATCATTGGGTCCCCTCAGATTGACCAGTGTTGTGGCTGTGTAGTGAATCCGTGGGATCATCAATGCACCCCAGAGTGAAACAGATGAGCAAACCAGTTACCTGCTGGCTCCTGTCGACCTCAGGTTTATTCAGGTTACCGCCACTGTGATGCTTCATCCACCAAAACCACGGTGATGAAAAAGATTGTCTGCTTTGGTGGGGAAATTAGCTGGAGAAAACACTAGGGGAGAGTAACAGTAGAGGCAATGGGAAGGAAATTTGTCTACTTGCTACTACGGAGAAATCGGAGGGGGGGCATTCAAAAATGCATACTTACTGTTTATCAGGAGGTCCACCTTCTCAGACAGTGGATTCTAAGAGGGATTCAGTTTTAAAGATTGGAATCTTCAGTAGGAAAACATTAGAAGTGTCACAGCAAGATTCCTGATGGGATAAGCTGGGGAGCCCTACAGCACATGGGAGGACCTAAGACACTACAAGCACCAGAGGTAGAAATGCAAATATAAAAAAAACTCTGGGATATACTCAAGGTATTGACAAAATCCCTTAATGGCTTTTACTGGAGGGTTAGGTGGTCTGCTTTTTTCTACCCTGACCCTACTTTGCTTACTGTCAATGTATGTAGGCATGTATGTGTTGGTATTTATATATAGTGCAAACCTAGCTAGGAAGCCAGTGAGTGCTTCACCTTTCGTGGGCTGTTGGTCTATAAGATCATGTACTTCAAATGAGATTACACAAAAAAACAGATCACTCTGTATTCTTCACATTTTTTATCAATTCACATTGCAATGGGGGTAAAACGACTGAAACATCTATCCTCTCCAAACGAATTAGATTGGTCTTGGGATTCACACAGGCCGAAACTGTAAATTCTGATATTGAAATTGTTTTGCTTCTCCATTTGCGCATTTCTTATACGAAAAGCTCAGACAAGATGAAAAGTGCATAATAAAACTATCCATTCTTTGGCATCAAACCTCTCAGATAAACAGTGGCAGTCAAAGGAACGTGCTTATAACCATATTACTCACTTGTGGTGTGTGCTTTTTCCACAGCTCTGGAATTATCCTCTGTACAACCTGGTATTCAACTGGAACCTCATACACATAGAGATCAACAGAGTCACCCAGACCCAGCTTCTCCAACTCCTAAAATGAGTGGAAAAAAGAGTTCTGACTCCACTAGTTATCAAGTCTTGTCCCATGATGTCTCCATCCTCTTTAAGGGATCACAGCAAATACAAAAACAAACCATCACACATTTAAGCAATTAAGGCGAGGCCAAATAAAGTGATTTCTGCATTGTGCAAGAAAACACAAAAGTTAAGGTGGACTCTCATTAAGCAATCGAGAACGCCATTGTTTAAAATGGTACCCGTGACTGCCCTTATGGCTCATAGATCTGTCTTAAAAATGCATAGACTTCCTCAGAAAACCTGGCAGTCAGTGAAAAGGTTAAATTCTCATTGTACTGCTCCTCAAAGATTATAAAATGATTTATAGACTTGAAAATTCTAACCAAATTAAAGGACATAAAAGCATTAGCCATAGCCCTGGAGAGAAGGGCAGATATAGTGGAGACAGTCATGAGCTTCCTACCACACAACAGGGTGAGAAATATTTACATGTTTGTTCATTCTGACCACAATCCGGTTGTACAAAGTATGTCCACTCACTGCATCTTTTCTCTATGACTGATGATATGTAGTTGCATTCAATGGTATTCCTAGTTTTAGGAAAAAAAGAATAAAACAAATAGAAAGGGACATCTGAGGAACTGATGGGTATACGTGTACCATATGGACTTCCACTTTGTGGGACAGGTAGTTTTCTCGTTATTTTAATTGAACATTCCACTAAGAGGGGATTCCATAATCCAGATTTTGTAGTTCAGAGCTAAAAAGAGACCATAAGAGACAACCTCTGTGAAGCAGTAAGAACTGGTTCAGAGTGCTCCTACCTGGAGAAGGCTAAGGTGAACTACATCCATACAGTTTCAGTCTTTGCCAGTTTGTCCAAGTAGTGAACCAAGCCTTTAAACTTTCAACAGTTGCTCAGGCCTACCAGGCACGACTGCTAGGCTTACCCTGGTTCAACGCAAGCCAGAAGCATTCTATTCAGACAGAATCAGAAGTAATGTCCCTTGGCACAGCAGGCAAGAATGAAAGCTATGTCAGAAAAGCAGTACTAATCTTGTGTGCATTGCTTTAGATCCAGCGTAACTGCAGTATCCAATTAACACTTACATTACCATCACCTTATTCAGGCTGAGTGGTAAGAGCTCAGCAAGCATAACTGGGGACAATTCTTAGTTATAAACTCCTGCAGATACTCACATGGAAGGATTCAAGTGGATAGCTAAAGAGAAAGACGGTCAAATATCACCCAAAGTTTGAAGCATGCCATACAAACATTTATTTTCATATCTTACCCTATTCTTCTGAAAAAGTAATGGAAAATAAGTTACCTGAACTGCGATCCAGCTGGCATTAACTGTATGCTCCCCAAAAGGACCAAATCCTGAAATTACACAAATGTCAACAATTGCAAACTTTGTTTTCCTCTCCATATCAATTTATTTTTGTTCGTATATTGTATTGGTTTTACAGATAAACAGCAAAAATATAGCAATGCAGGGCATTTACTTTAAATAGAATTTCAGCTGCTGGCTCAGATAGTTCTTGCTTTGAAACACCAGTCCTGCTGTTAGGCAGTAGACTTACTCTGGGATTTAACCTGGCAACCACTCAAACCTCTGTAATGGCCGATAGCTCGCAGCCTGTAAGTGGTGCAAGAGATGAGTCACAGTCCAGCTAGCTAACTGTGCTCACTACACGAGTCAGTTTTAGGTTCAGGTTGGGACACTGATATAGACAAGGGAGTCTTGCAACACTTTCCTCTACCTGTGCCCACAGAACATGGGAAGCGTTGGGTTTGAGATGGCGCGCAGACACTGTAGAGTCTGGAAGTAGTGCGTGCCTTCTGGGAACATGCTCAAATACAGACATTCGGGTCGTTTTCTGTTACCCTGATATCACAATACTTCTGACGTTAAACAGGGCATAAAATATTGTATTTATACCAATGAATGCTTTCATTTGTTTTCTTGTGGTGTTGCGGTTTATCAGTTTCAGCTGCGAGATACTTATATGGCCTAGAATCAGACTGTCTGTTGACTAAATTTAAAATGGGCCCTCCAGGCATTTTTATTATGTTAAGTTGAGAATGTAAATCTTTGAGACCCTCCATATGCAAGTACAGAGTGACAAGCTGGTTATCTGCAGAAATTGAGAAAGAATGGAATTCTGAATGACCCTAGCCTGAGGCCGCAACCATGGGGAGAAAAAAACTTTAAAAATAATATCGGACCTTAAAAATGGCATACAGCTTTTGTTCAAAGCAAAGCATATTTGTTCAGAACAAACCAAACGCTGGTACGCCACGCTCTGCTCACTGTGCAAATGGTCAATGTCCACTGCACAGATGATCTTTTGTAATGAGTAACCACTGTTATCATGCAACGTCAGACTGTCATCTACTGTAACAAGGCCTTCTCGAAGAGAAGGGGCTTGAAAAGAAGTTTAGTAATTCTAATGTAGCGCTTTTCAGACAAGGATTTCAATTTATTGCTTGGCGGAGGCTTACAAAGTATGAAGGGTTTGAACCAGAATCATTAACTAACATACAAAAAAGCACTTTACATACAAGTCTTATCGCCAGATAACTAAGAAAGACAGAAACATGTTCACAGCAGACCCTTAAAAGAAAATAAAGTATTTATCAGGATTTAACTGCTACATTGTTCTGCACCAGACCAGACAACTGAAACAAACATAATCCACTACTAAAATTCAGATTTAAGTAGTCCACCTTGGGACTGGGCAAAATATTAAAATATGGCCAAAATAATAAATTCTGGAAGAAGGTGTGCTCCAAGTTATTGTTAAAACTTAACAAGGTCTTACTTGAATGCTTCTTTTTTTATGAAGCCAGGAATTATAAGTATTGCAATTCTGCCCAAAAGGGTGTGTCACATGCAAACCATAAAACGCTGCCAGAACGCGGTCAAAGGCGGTAGATGCAAGGATGTCTGCGACATCAAGGAGACATAGATTTTCTGCCTGCAAGCATCTCTTCACACTTCTGCAGCTGCTCCACACAACACCACCGACATAAGGAGGTACTACTTGGCTGCAGAGTCTCTAGTTAAGCATTTTGGGATCCCCAAACCTACAGAAAAATAATCAACAGGCAGAAATAAACTTTCCTATGCTAAACATACCCTCTCAAACGAGGCTGAAACTATCTCCTATGTTGATTTTTAAGTTGACAAACCCTCTGCTCACCAACTTCATTGGAACTGCTACAACTTCAAATAAGCAGCGAAAGAAAACAAGAGAACCGGCTTGTGCAACACACTTACCTAAAAAAAATTGTTAATAAAACATTTTAACGTTTTAGGATGATTGGCATCCACCATCATTTCTGACTAAAAACAATCCTCTCAGAATCTCAATCAAAGTACCTCCATGTTTCATTTCTAAAAACGTTATTGATGGAGCTGATTTTATCTTTTGGCCCAGAACATATTATTTATGGCCCGTAAAAATATATTATTTTTTTATCTCGTGTCTTTTAAAGTCTATAGACTGCATTTTAATTGAATCAATTCGGACCCACAAAATGTCCGTCATGCAACTAAAATATATATTTTAAAAATGCCATTATTAAAAACACTAGAATTCCAATATGATGGGGGCAAAATAACTTTATTTGAACAGAAAAATAACTATTATTAAAAACTTAAAAATATCTATTATCATTGCAACAAAATGTACATTATTCGGGCCCCAAAGGGTCTAGTAAGTTTTATATTTGTTCCTTTAAAAAGTGTACTTTATCGAAGCCTAAGTGTCAGTTATTTGGACTTCAATACTTTCATTATCATCATCATACTCCAATTTAAATTTAAATGATATGTAGTTCAACTTCAACTCACCTTTCTTCAGAACCTTACTGAACATACTTTGCCTGCCCCTTGCATGCACGTTTCGAAGACTTTAAAAATCGCATTTAACTACAAATGTTTCGTGAAACACCTCTAAAGTATCTAATTTACAGCCCAAAATGACAATTATTTTGGTCCAGAGCTGTTTTAAGACGACCCCGAAACATAGCGTACTTATTTATTAGGGACACTAAATGCACTTTATTTGGAACTCAAACAGGTATCCTTTGCTAAGCCCCTTTGCACTTGTTTGGTTTCCAACAAAGAAGTGCTGGACGGAAGCAAGGACAAAAGAGCTCAGGGCAGGGGGCCGTGCACGGCCTGCTGCGTGGCACTCACCGGTCACCACCACGGCTTTCTTCCGGGCCTCCATGGCTGTCGCCTCCCCGGGTCCCCAGCCTCCCCGGCGGCTGCTCCTCTTCCTGCCACTCGCTGGCCCGGGCCGCCCGGCTGAGCTCGCGCTCAGACAGCACCACTCCCAGGGACCAGTCACAAAGCAGCTGTCACTGGGAGCGGAAGCAGTGCCCGGAGGGAGAGCGGCGGCGCCATCTTTGAGTGGGGCGGGCACACATGAACGAGGGCAGGAATCTCAGTTAAAATATCAGAAATAGGCCAAAACCTTTAACATATTTCATCATTTGTGAAGGAGTGACACACGACTCAAATATCAGAATTATTTTGCGCGCCAGTTTTGAAGAATATTAAAAAAATGAAGTTGATTAATGAATGGCTATATTCTTTTTGAATTCTCCGAAAACATTTTATTTCATTTTTTTTTATAAACTGTGCATCCATAATGACAAGTTATTCGTTAAAATAAAAAGTTTCATTCATTAGCATTTGGAATGTGTCGTTGCACTACGAAAGCAGTGTACAAATCTCCTTAGGCTGACTGCAACCCATTGACAGTTTTGCTGTCGGAACTTCTGAAACATTGAATTATGTGCGGCTTTAATTGCCATCTTGAAATGGGGAAACAGTTTTTTTTGGTTTGTACGCCGCTTTGTTATGTGTACAGTTTTTAGTTAATACATTTAATACTTTTTTGTATTTTTTACAATCATACACAGTCTCTCCAAACGCTTTGAGCTCATAATCATGTAGGTTAGGTACTATGGTTTAAGTGTAAGCAAATAACTCGTATACTTGTTTTTTTTTTTTTAGACTGAAGAAATAACCTTGTGCGTAAACCCTTTGTGTCCCTGCTTTCCCTATATGGGTCAGGTGTTGTTACTCCATAGACGAAGTGGAGTAAGTAAAAAAATTCCTATCTATCGTAAAGGAACGTTTCAATTCTATTTCTATTTCTTTAAGACATCTCACCACATAAAGCTTAGGATAAGAATCAAAATTAGGGTACAATACTGACCTGGTATTTGTCTTGGTCCATCTGGAAATTGTAAATGTAACTCCTTCAGGGGTGAAAACCCTTATCGTAATGCCCGGGGCCCGGACATCTGAAACCCTTTTGCAAAAAATAAGACACAACAACATGGCAGCTTCACTGAAATCTCTCTCCTAGATAGGAATTGATTATCCTGCCAGTATGAAAGAAGGTGAAGTACCCTATTCACATCCCATAACCCTGGATACCTGGGTTCCGAAGGTCTAGATAATCTGACTCCTGTCAGAAGCTTACTCACAGAGGCATGCTCCCCTACTGGTTAATTATTGATGGGCAGGTGCCCTGCTGAAATGGCTGATCGGAAGTAATTGATTGTATGATATGTCAATCCAGAATTGTAAAGATCTGCCAAGAAATTGATTATAAGAGTGATGGGCACCCCCACAGGAATCCACGTTCCTCTCCATACACCAACAGGCCATCGGTTCCAGGCTGATTCATATCTCTTTGTCGTGCCCGGTGCCCAAGATTGTCTGATGAGGTTGCCATCCTTCTCCGAAAGCTCAATATCTTGCCATCATCTCCTGAAATCCTCCATGCCATGAGGATGAGATGTCCCTGCAACACCAATGGATGTGGGCTTCCTGCTGGATCCCAGAGGATCCCCAATGAGGCCGGTAACTTCAATGGTTCCATTCAGGAAAGTTTCAGCAGGGTAGGGAACCACGCTTGTGACTTCCAAATCGGAGTGACTAGTACTAAAGAAGCTCTCTGTCTCCGGACCTGAGCTACCACCCTTGGGATCAGAAGAAAAGAAGAAAAGGAGGGAAAGCATATCCCTCTGTCCAGTCCTTCAGGAAGGCATCCACTGCTTCCGCTCCTGGAACTGAAGTACTTGTGGAGCTGAGTGTTCAGTCTGGATGCAAATAGATCCATGCTGCAGGGTCCCCATTGATCCATTAGAGAATGGAAAATTGAAGGATCCAATTGCCAATCACTGGAATCCTTGAGGTAGCGGAAATTTCCAATCCGCCACCATGTTTAGTGATCCCAAGAGATATTCCGCTGTCACCAAGATCTGCTTCTGTAGGCAGTAGTGCCAGAAATCCTTGGCCAGCCCCACCAGAGCCTTGGACCAGGTGCCCCCCAGTCTGTTGATATACTGAACTGCTGAAGTGTTGTCCATCCTCAAAAGGATGCATCAGGAGACCTTGTCCTGATTCAGGGATCGGATCGTGAATGAACCCGCAAGAAGCTCCAGGCAGTTGCTATGAAGATTTAGCTCCTCCTTTGTCCATTTTCCCACCATGGAGATCTCTCCGCACCGCGCTCCCCAGCCCAATCTAATGGCATTGGACTCTTTTATCATGTCCGCAAGAGACACCAAAGGTCGCTCTCCTGTTCCATGCCTCCATGTGATCTCTCCACCAATGGATCTCCGATCTGCCTTCCAGTGATAACTCCACCAGCTCTGAGTATGTGAGGCCTTTCCTGAGATGGGATGCCTTCAGTCGCTGTAGGGCTCTGTGATGCAGTGAACCCGAAAAGATAGCCTGAATCGAGGATGACAATAGTCCCACAATCCTCGCTGGTTGTCTGAGGGAGATCTTGTCTCTCCTGATCACTTTTGAGAGCTACATCTTGATCTTGGAATTCTTGCATTCCAGGAGTTTTAGTGTGGCTGGTATGGTATCTATTAGGAACCCCAGGAAAATCACTGAATGTGAAGGGGTCAACATTGACTTCTCCTTGTTGATAACAAACCAGAGGTCCTGAAGTAAGGCAATAGTCGTGCTCAGGTGGACCAGCAACTGCAAGTGGGATTGGTCCATCAGGAGAATATCGTCGAGATATATTATCAGTCTGATGCCCTGAGTCCTTAGGGTCTCCACGATCGGTTTCAGCAACTTTGGGAAACACCAAGGTGCTGATGAAAGGCCAAATGGTGGACATTGAAACTCGTATATCTGGTCCTTCCATTGAAACTGCAAGAACCGACGATGCAGAGGAAAGATGGGGACCATCAGGTATGCATCCTAGAGATCCCAGCGAACCAGCCAATCGCCCTGCAGCAGTAGGTCTCAAAGGAGGTGGATACCCTCCATCTTTAAGTGGCAATAAACTAGCCACTCATTGAACTCCTTGAGGTTTATTACAAGACAGAAGCCCTTGCCTTTCTTTTCAACGAGGAAAAGATTGCTCAATAAACCCCTCAGCTGTAGGCTTGATTGGGTGAAGGCATCCTTGGATAGATGTTCCTGTATCTCTGCCTCGATCATTTGAGAATTCTGTAAGTTGAACTGAATAGGGTGCAGTTTCACCTTTGGAACTGGGGTGCCATTGCCGTAGAATTCTATGTGAAAGCCCCTGACTGTCTCAGTCACCCAAGGATCGGATGTGATCAGTCTCCATTGTGTGCAAACAGTCTCAGTCTCCCTCCCAGACTTCGAGGGGAAAAAAGGGTACCGATTATGGTTGGAGCCTCCTGGGGCATTAGCACCTCCTCTTGCAGCCCAATTGGATATGCCCCTGCTGCCCCATTGGTTGGGGAAGAAGTTTCCCTGCCTTTCATAATTCCAGCTGTTTTTACAGCGGGCTTGTGCTCTGGAGGGCCAGCCTGGAAGGTGCGGCCGGAGGAGCGACCCCTGCCTCTTCCGGCCCCATAGAAAATCTTCCCCGGGAAAATCTTCTTAATAGAAGATTGCGCTTTATCAAGCGTCAAAAAGGTTGCCACAAACATCCCGAGTTCCTTTACGAAGGGTTCCCGAAAAGGTTGCCTTTTGCAATTGTGCCAGCCTCTGAAGTGGATAGTTCCCCAAGCTTGGGATACATTTTTATTAGGAGAGCTCGTTGTCTCTCTGCGAGATGGCACAATTAGCATTTCCAAGCAGGCAGACCACCTGCTGTGCCCAGCCCGCAATTATGTCTGTTGGCATTGGTAACCCCCACTGCCTGGAAGATTCCGCCAGCTCAGTAATTTTGGTTAGGAGTCCCAAGACGTCCAAGTACTTGTCCTGGCAAGCTCGCTGGGAGCGAACGATCCCTTTCTTTGGATCCCACAAGTTTTTGGTGAAAAAAATACAAGTTTCGGTGGCTGCCACTTTGCCCTCCAAAGCAGGCCTGCGGCAGTCCACGCGGAAGCGAGCCCTTACCTCCTTGTCCAAGGGGTGTCTAATTGCCTTGGCCACGTATGCAGCCACCTTTGAATCCGGGACCAACTCCAAAGACCTAGGATGGTAAATGTCTTCAGGATAAAACATATTTGTGTCTTCCAGCTCCTCCTTACCATAGCCCAAGGTGGTCGCAGTTGAGCGCCAAGGTCTGCCTGAATCGCACCCCTCATCTGATGAGCCCTCCTCATCGGAATCACCTCCCCCCCCGAATCAGAGAGACTCCAGGTCCGGATCCACATCTGGGGTGGCCATGCCGCCAAGCTCCCCGGGCAATGCATCCTCACGGCAGGGTACATTGTTTAGCATTTGCGCACTGTTACAGAAGGCTTCCAATATTCTGTCAAAGCCTTCCAGGTAGCTCTCTTCGCGTTTTAATGGCCTGGAAGAGAAAGAGTTGGTTGAGGCACTGGTCCCAGCCCCTGAGTCCCCCAGGATGCCTGGGGTGTTCGAAACCATGGTCCATGAGCTTGTTAACTGTCCTGCAAGGGTGCCAGCGCCTTGGCAAACGCCTGCAATAGGAGTCTGTCTACCCCTGCAGGCAGGTGGTGCTGAGAAGGCCACTCCTTCTCTGCTGCCAGGCTAGGGGCATAAGCATGGTACTCGAAGGACTCCAGAATACCTTGCAAAAAAATATGCAAGTGTTCTTAACAATGTTATTTATTCTTGCAAATATATGAAGTCTCACTTTAACAATATTATTAATTGTGTGTTTACTTGGGGTGAGAGCACCAGATACACACCCTGTAACTATACAACAGGCAGCCCCCTCGATGGTGCTCAAGGGCCACGATTGATGGCCCAGTCTCTTCAGAGTTGCCCTTAGAGGGCATCCTGTACAGGTCACAGCCTGTATTGATCGCACTTGTCCTTCGAGGGCGTTAGTAAAGCAGGCCTTGCCTGCTGCTTACCGTGCTAGCAGTGTCAGCGAGGGTTAGAGGGGAAGCACAACGATCCAGCAGACCCTGAGGGCAAGAGTCGGATCCTTTCCCCGATCGTGCGCTGGAGGTCAGTGCTGCGTGCTGCTAAAAGCGCTTAAACGGCCTGCCATGCGCCCAATGGGTAGTGAGTGCGGCACGAAAGTGCGCCACCTACTGGACCCTGTGGTATTGAAAAGTGCGCTCTGGCCGTAGGCTGCGCACGCTGCAGAAACAAAGATGTTAGTATGCAAGAAACATAATCGTAATAACGCTAAGCATAATTGACACAAGGCAACCCCCCGGCAACCCAACACAATTTAGAAATGTGAAGAAGTGAGGGACTTAACTGACGGGTCAGCAGTGAAGAAAGAGGAAGGACTGGACCCGACGGACATTTATATGGATATTCTGATATTGTTATGACTGGTTTATAGTTTCCATGACTACGTTGTTGGCCTCATAGGAGTTGGAGTATTTTATAATAGTTTTTGTTTGAACTTGCTGTATTTAATAAAAATGAAGAAAGGACTGCATAATCCTCGCCTCGGGTCCTGACATAGAATCCCACTGTGTTTGCATTTAATATTGGGCATCTGTCTTCATCACATATTTTAGGTGAAAATTTGGCAGACGTAAAATACCCAGAATATTTTCTAAGTGTATTTCCCCTTTTAGTTGTTTATCTGAAAGGACTATCAATGCTGGCTTTTGCAGGTTTTGCCAGATTTTAACAAATTCCAGTAAAAATAAATAATTAATTGGAACTCTGAACTTGTCTTACTCGTCCTGTTTTGTAATTTGCTTACTGGTACTTAAACTTTGATTTTCTAACTATGAAAGCAGAAATACAGTGCTTGTTTAAAAGCTAGACCCCTTGTTTATGAATGCATTTCCCTTTAGCTACAGAATGTTTAAGACTCCTGCATACATCAGCATACCTGTCAACTCAGCTGCATTTGGTGCATGTCACCCGCTTTTTTGTATTTGTTCCCTATTCACCTAATGAGATTACCCTCCTAAATGCATAAGTTCACTTTCATCTATTATACAAGAGGTTGACAGGTATGCATCTAGCTCTAGATTATTTATTTGTTGAAACAAAGACATCCTTGTCAATAAATTAGGGCTATGGCAACAATAATTTTGTACATATTTCAGTATCTTTTTTTATGGGGTCCCAAATGGAGAAAGTGGGATTCAGTTTTTCAGTCCTAGTTGTCCAGACCTGTTGTAGTCTGAGAAACATTAGTTATTTATTTCCACGACCTAATGTAATTTTCAGTAACTTAAATATTTGTAACTATACTCTTAAAAACAACATTACTAGATGTGTAGTTTCAGACAGTATGGTGTCGGCAGGTCACGTGTGCCTAGGCTGCGGGTGGGGAATATGGCAGCAGAACAAACGGACACACACACACACAGCATATGGGAACACGAGCGATTGCTTAGCATTTATTTATACCCTCCGGCTGCACCTGGCCCTCAGGTTGTGCACAGGATACATTGCCGGGTGGCACTCTACATCCCTTCCAACTTTTATTGAAGTGAAAAAAACAACAGAAAAATATAAAGGTGGATTATAATTATGGCTCCCAGTTTTCTGTTTTTACTGATTTTTACAGATAAATAGTTACAGAAAACAATGTGTTTCCTGTCGTATTTAGTTTAAAAAGTGGAAACGTAACAGAAAACAATGTGTTTCCTGTTGTATTTAGTTTAAAAAGTGGAAAAGTACAGAAAAGTTTACTTCTTGTTGGTGACTCTCAACGCTGTCTTTCGTGATTTCCGGGACAACAGCTGAGTAGATAGATGGCATGGGAAGTTAAAAAAACAGGTTGAGATTTCTTTGAGTGCAGGAATATGTTAACAAATATTTGTATTTTAATGCAGCTATTTACCTGTCAGTGTAATGTTTTGCTTAATTTGGCTGCTTAATTTGCTAAAAGCCAGCAGGAGGCAGCAAAGTATGAATGCATGTGTTCCAGTTAAAAAATGTGGAAATATTCCATTTATGACTCCATTCATTCTAAAAAGACAAAATAAATATGGATAAATACCAATAAAGGGCCAATAAATAAATACGGATAAATACAGACGCAAATGTAAAAAAAAAAAATACCATAAAACCGGGAGCCCTAATTATAATGCTGGTGTGCAGCAGACAAAGGGGGTCATTATGAGTTTGGTGGAAGGAAAAGGCCGTCCGGCAAACTCCTGTGGTCAGATTGCCGCCAGTGCGGCCACCTTCCCGTGGACCCCATTACGAGTTCCCCGCTGGGTCAGCAGGCGGAAATGGTGTTTCCGCCCACTGGCCCAGCAGGAAACAGCCTACAACATTGACGCCGGCTCACAATTGAGCTGGCTACAATGTTGCAGTGCGTAGGGTGCACCAGCACCTGTCGCGCTGTTCACTGTTTGCAATGCAAACAGTCAGACCGCCACCGCGACCCTGGCGGTCTAGGGGTCCTAATGAGGCTCAAAGTCTTTGAGTCTCTGATGGGTGCAGGATTGGGTCGAAGTTCATTTCTCTGGCTGCGACTATTTGAATCCTGGCTCATCTGTTGTTTGTTGCTGTCATCCGTTCGGGTGGCTGCTTGTTGGCTTGGAGTGAGTGGTGAATTGGCTAATAATGCCCCTTGCCCAGTGTCGTGGTGTGAGTCTTTAGCAGTGGGATCCTCATCTAAGTAGTCATGGCTTTCCTCTTGTTCAGGCCTTCTCAGTCTGATCTTTTTGAACTATGACACGTTCCTGGATGTTTCAGATTCTCCTCTTGAAACACTATTGTCCCTTGCACTAAGATGACTTACAAAACTTCATTTTCAACAGGGGAGCGAAACTTCCACCCAGGGTGACAATCCTTCATGATGAGTTTGTCACTTATGCATATGTCTGGCTCTATGGCTCTGCAATCTCTGCTGACTTTTGCATTAGTGACACCGTGTTTCTCTTGGGTGGCACGCACATCAATGAATGCTGGTTTCCAATTTGGTCCTGCAGGGAGGATGTCCCAGGCACACCTCTGCATCAATAGGTCACTCAGGGCACACCCTATTGTGCTCTGAGGTGTTTGGTGATATGCTTTTAGAAATGGTGAACTGGTGTAGGCAGCACTCTGCATCATCACCTTTTCCCACTCCGATTCTAAGTGTTCATTTGCATGTCCGCATAAACTTTTCTGCTTGTCCGTTGGCTTGAGGCCATTGCGGCGTTATCCTTCGGTGCTTAGTATTGAGGCTGTGTAGATACTCTTGGAGTTCTTGCCCCTGTAATGGTGTGCCACTGTCAGTTTTTACTTCATCAGGTAGCCCTAGCAAGGCAAATATTTTCTCCGTTGCTGGTTAGACATACTTGAAAGCTGTCGACCTCCCCAACTCTACTGCAGGAAACTTTGTATGGCTGTACATGATAACAAGAGAGTTTCTATTATCTGGAAAGCCTCCGAAATCAATGCTGACCAATGACCAAGGCTGTGTGCTCCCTTCTTCTGTTAACAGAATTGGTGGTGCAATTGGTGGGTCTCAACTCACGATGGCTCAGGGGGGACAGTTCTTCACTTTCTCCTCAACCCACTTATCCACGACAGGGAACCACACCTTGTCCCTAAGGTGGGCCTTGGTTTTGGCAATGTCCTCATGTCCCTGGTGGGCTAGTCCGGCAACTCGGGTCCATAGACTACGTGGGGTGACAATTTGGCGACATCAAAGCAACAATCCCTCATCACTCACACTAAGCTCATCACAAACTTGCCAACGTTGCGTCATGCTTTTCTGCAGTGAGTGCTAGTGCTCCATCTAGGAAGTTGCGTCATTGTCATCTTTGGAGGGCTTCTTTAGCTTTTGAGATGCATGAATCAGTCGCTGTTGCTTCTTGGATTTCGACAAGAGATAGTACTTTTGGACACACATCTTCAACAATCATCCTCACGAATCCTTCCGCACCTTGGTCTTCTTCATTGAGTAGGGCTGCTTCAGATGCAAGGGGCTGTCAGGCAAGGCAGTCTGTGGGGTTGTTCACCCCTCGTCAGAATATTACTTTGAATGAGTATTGTTGAGGCTGTGCAGCCCACCTTTCAACCCCAGATCACCAGAGCCTCATGCTCAATCTAAGCATATCGGGTTTCAACATCAGTGAGAGCTCTGCTAGCATATACAATGGGGACCCACAATCCTTCACAGTTCTATTGGAATAGGACTGCGCCCAGGCCCACTGGACTTGCATCTACTACAAGTTCAGACTGTCGCTTAGGTCTGAAGTACGCCATGGTGGCGTCATGGAGGACTGCATACTTTATCTCTCTAAACACTTGGGCTTTGTTATTCCAGTCCCACAGAGAGTCATGGTTTGTCAGAGCTTGAAGCAGTTCAGGCAGGGTAGTCAGATTGGGGGTGAAGAATCCACAGTAATTGGCCATGCCCAGTAAACTGTGTAATTCCGATGGAGTTTGTGGGACTGCAGCTGACGTAATGGCTTCCTCTTTCTTCGGTTCGACTTGTAAAAGTTAATTTGAAAAGTGGTAGCCATAGAACTCCACAGCATTGGTATAGAAAGAACACTTTTGTCAGTGTAGTATTAGTCCGCTGTCCACTAGGCATCTGAAGGTGTCTCTCAGTCTTAATTGATATACCTCTACTGTGTTCTAGAAGAAAAGGATATCACCACCTACATTGATCACTCTGACTAGGCCTGATAGCATCTCATGAATAGTTTCTTGAAAGACTTTGGCAGCTGAAGATTTTCAGAAATTGAGGTATTTGTATCGGCAAAGGCCTACATGAGTTGAGAATGTCGTGATGTACATGCTCGCCTCATCAAGAAGTAGTTGGTGATAGCCTGAGTTTAAATCAATCTTGTACCTGCTCACCTCATCAAGAAGTAGCTGGTGAAATCCTGACTTTAAATCATTTGGCTCTGTTCAGATCTACTACGATTTTGTCAATAGTTAGGGTGATATGCAGCTCCCGGCGGGTGGCTTTGTTGAGCAACCTCATGTTGACACAGAGTCTTATGGTCCCTTGCTGGTTGCGTTTCGGGGCTATCACCCCGATACCCATGATGTCGGTTCTGTTTTTCAATCACTCCTAGCCACTCTAGATGCTCCAGTTCCTTTTCTACTAGTGGGCAAAGGTTAAATGGCACCCTTCTGTGTCGCAGTGGTACAGGCTGTGTTGTCTCATCTATGTGGCGCTTGATGGTTCTGCCTTTTAGGCAACCAAGTCCTTTGAATAGTTTTGGAAAGTTGGTAAAATGTTGTCTGCGTGAGATTGGTGTATTTGTCAGGCAAAGAAAACTAAGTCCTCTGCTGAATGGCACCCTAGCAAGGTGCCTGTGTTTCATTCCATTACGTGGAAACTGGTATGTATTTTTGTGTCATAATTTTCAACCACTACTTCAATTACACCTTTCAGTGGGATGGGGTCTGTGCCTCCCTAGGTGTAGATGTTGGCTTTCATAGGTGTGATTTTAGGTAGTGGATTTAGCTTGTAGAATTGAGTGGTGTCTATGACATTTACAGAGGTGCTGGTGTCTATGACATTTACAGAGGTGCTGGTGTCGATGACATTTACAGAGGTGCTGGTGTCGATGACATTTACAGAGGTGCCGGTGTCGATGACATTTACAGAGGTGCTGGTGTTGATGACATTTACAGAGGTGCTGGTGTCGATGACATTTACAGAGGTGCTGGTGTCGATGAGGGCCATGATTTGAAGTCCGCCGATTCCTGCCTTGCACATGGGCGGAGGTCTCTTGCAATGATTATCCCTGTCTTTGAATGATATTAAGAGTACCTCTTCGTTGTTGTCATCTTCAGGGTGGCTCGTAGCCGGGCTAATATGATCAGTTCGTCTTTCCTCGCTGTCTTCTATGGACAGTTGTCAGAGAGTTGTTGTTCTTTGTCTTCCGGGGTCAATTGTTGGGCTAATGGTGCGTCAAACGTTGGCAAAATGGTCATGGCGGCCACACTTCAGGCAGGGCTTCCCCTGTGCTGGAAACACATTGGGTGTGCTGCGCATCATGCTGCAGTTCCCACAGATTCTCTCACTCTGCTTGGGGGTGGTGATCACACTAGGTCGTGCAGGGCATCGCTGTATCGCATCTACCCTTCTTCCTTGATCTTCACCATGCTCGCTGTCGTTTGGTGTATTTGAGGCACATGTCAGGGCTGTTTCCATGTCTTTAGCCCAGCTATCTGCCAGCTTGTAGGACCGAGCTAGTACTAATATGGTTCATCAAGGGTACCATGGTTAAAATACATCATGACCCTTTTTGGAAAATTGGGCAATAAAGACTATTATACAAATCCAGTCTCATTGCAGAAGATATCTAGGAAGGATCTGAGTAAAGTGGCATTAAAACATCTAGAAGACATACGTTGGGGTGTGGAATAAAAAAAAACTTCAGTCATTCATAACCAAATAATTTTGACGGCTGAGGGCATGCAGCCTTACTTGGCAAATATGGTACTCCCTCGCCACCGTTATGTTCTTACTAGATTTAGGCTAGATACTTTTCATCGCCTAGTTTCATTCCCAACTATGAACGATTGGTCCACCTTGTTAAAACCATGACCTTGTGATGCAGAAACACCGCAATCCACAATCCATGTGGTTTTATTTTGTAATTTTTACGCCTACCAGAGGAAGCGCCTGGTTGTTCCACTTTTAAGGAAAATCAATCTCCCCCAATATCGCACAGCCTACGCCTGTCTCCAGTCACTATCTTCTTTAGAGACATGTGGAATCTTAGCTATTTTTTTATGCTCTGTATTAAAGATAAGGAAATCTATGGGGGATACAATCGAAATATAATCTACTGTGATAGGTTTCTTTTACTGTTGTGTGTTTTTATCACATTTTTATTATTTTACCTACTTGATTTTTTATTGTACATTGAAATGTATGTACCATAACTGGAGATCTTTTTATGATTGTTATGTCTTTTATGACTTGGTGAAAGTCGAATAAAGATTTTGTACTACTACTACTACTAGTACTAATATGTTGTCAAGCATGATGCCTGTTTTTTGAAGAATGAACTTCCTTAGGTAGGACGACCAGCACCCTTGGAAGAGCTGCGCTCTGATTTCATCGTGTCGGTCAATGTCTGTGCAGGTAATTACAACTTGCGCAGATGTGCATGAAATGCATCTACTCATTCGCCTTCGGTAAGGTGGGCCTGCCTCAGTTTGAAAATGTCATACTCTGGATTAACTGTCGGTCAAAGTGCTGATTCAAAGCTGCCACTGTAGTGTTGAAATCGTTGTAATCTCCGGTGTTGGGTAAGTTTTCAAACAAGTCATAGAGCTCTGCACCACCCATGCGAAGCATCAAGGATCATTTGACTGCACCATCCTTCTTGCGCGTGGTGTGAAAGTGGTGTTGGAGGAGCTCAATTCACTGGCGCCATCGTGGGACAACAGTCACTGGGTCTGCCAGCTGGCTGAAAGGGGGTAACGTCACGACTAGCTCGTGTGCACAATGTTGTGTCGTTGGGCACTCGGCTCCTTGCAGGGGTGCAGACATGCCGTTTTCGTGCACATATTATAGTGTTTCTTTCTTGCGCTGGATCACTGTGGTCCCATGTAAGCATGCCTTGTGGGTTTCTTTTGCTTTGTTTACTCTTCAGTATTCTGTTTTTTTCTTCGATTACTCTTGCCTGCTGTGAATGAGAGGGCTGGGCTGTTAGGCTGCTGGTGACTTGCTTGGTGGAGCCCTCCTCTGTGTGTGTTATTTGCAATAATGTTCTCCTTTTTTTTTCTTTAGGGTTGTCACTATTCTCTCTCTTGTAGCTGTTGAGCCACGTAAGGGGGAGGCTCTTTCCTAATTTACCCTCTTGAATGATGTGGCCGTTTCTATGGGGGGTGTATCGCTATCTATTTTTTCTCCTCATGAGCTTTAGTGAGTGCCTTGGATTGTCTGCTTGGCACCTCGGGCAAAGGACCCGAGTACGTGGTGTTCCAGGCCGTGGTATACTGGGCCGCACAGGGGGGGTTCAGGGTAAACAGCTGAGGTCGCTGAGCCGCCGGGCACTCGGGCCTATGCGGCACTGTTACCTGGGGCTGGTGGGCGCAGCATCCTCCTGGCCACGTGCGCTGGCGGGCCTGTAGCGGCGGCGCGGCGGCTGCTATCCGATGGAGCACTGGGCGCGTTTTCTTGCAGTTTGTCCTCAGCATGAGGCAACGCGTTCCTTTGCTCCGAGGGCATTGGCCGGGGTATGGTAGGGGCACCGTCATGGGCTCACCATCGGTCTGCAGGATGCCTCACACTGGAGCTGGGCGCTCCGTGCAGGGTGCAGCCTCTGTGATGGTGGTGCTGTGCCGCACGCTGGCTGTCCTGATGAGAGGCAGGCACCCCCTTATTTCACACACGTACGGGACGCTGGCCTCGTCGCCAATGTGGTGGCGGCAGGTCACGCGTGCCTAGGCCGCAGATGGGGAAAATTTCAACAGAAAAAACTGACATATACACACACAGCATGTGGGTGATGCTAAGTGACCACAAGCGTTCGCTTAGCCTTTATTTATACCCTTGGTCCGCCCCCGGCCCTCAGTTTGTTCACAGGATACATTGTATGGAGGAGGCCGGGTGGCACTCTACAGACAAGGTATCTCAGTATAACCTCAGTTGTTCCAGTAAAAATTGTGAACAAAACTGTTAAAGTCCAGCATTTACCATCAGCTTAATGCCTATTAGTGTGTGGTATGGTTGACAAGATTTGAGTCACAGAAAACAGCACAGTGTGCTTTTGGAAGGGTATGCGTAATTGTCAATTAACTGTAACATACATGCCAGCACTCCCAATTCAGACGGGAGATTATCGAGGCTAGTCTTCTGCCTCCCAGTTCCTGCATGTAAAAATCTGATTCCTGGGAAGGTCTCAGCCAACAGAGACTGGTTTTGTGTGTCTCGGAGTACGCACTGCCAGTAACCTGCTCCTGTAGGCGAGTACACAACATGTTTGTCACACTCTCTCTCTGCCTGCCATAGCACTTTCTCCGAGCTCCTGACAGTTAAGGGAAAAACACTTTATTTGCATGTCTCATATCCGATCCTGCAGCGGCACACTTGCAAGTCCCAAAAATACCAATAGGACTGATTCAGGCCTCAATAGAAGTAATTGGGAGAAATACAATCTCCCCCTTTTCTAAATGCTGGCATGTATGCTATAAGCCATGGGTACTCACAAACTTTTTCTCGGGGGCCAAAATTGCAGTATGGTTTGCGGCCGAGGGCCGCACTGAAGTGACAGCGGGGGGGGGGGGCGCGGGGCTTAGAGGGGGCGGGGCTTAGAGGGGGAACAATCCGTTTCATTGAACAATTCAATTTTTATCCTCCAGTGTGGAAAATTAATCATTGATCGGCATAGACCTATATCTTCCTTATCCTCTTGAGGTAGTGTATGCGGACACAACCTTGCCTCTTTTATTCATATTTGCCCGGTACCTGAATATCGCACTAATTGAGGCAACGGAACAGCATAGATTAGGCTTATTTTCAGAACAGAATTAATTAACTTAAAGGAATTTCAAACTTTAAAAACTGTCTTGAGTTAGTGCTTTGGATGCAACTTGTGAGAGGACTTCACCTCAACAATAGAATTATTCGGCATACTGGAAGGGAAGGCACTCCAACGCCATATCATAATGGCCGCCGTATGTAAACATAGAGGAGGGCCGCGGGAGCATGCGCAAGGAAGCCACTGTTGCGCGTGCTCCCGCGGCCTTCTTCTATGTTTACATACTACGGCCATTATGATATGGCTTTTGTTGTGCGTGTCGCGGGCCGCCAAGCTAGGTCCGTGGGGTTGCTGGCGGCCCGCGGGCCGTACTTTGAGTACCGTTGCTATAAGCCATAACCAACACCATCAGTCAGCCCTATTGTTTTCCACAACATGATTCTGTTATGGAAGTTCTGGTACCTGTCCATTAAATGGGCAGCAGCCATGCTGGAAAGTACTATTACCAGTCAAATAAAAAATGTCAGCACTGATGAGAAATTCTGCTGCTGGTTTTACATTTTATTCCCAGCCTGATGAATTAAATGTGCTGAGGCAGGGTTTGTGAGGCTGAAAAAATAAATAGCATTGTACCAAAATGATATTCTCGACTCAAACCTTCATTTTCAACTGGGGACATCCTTTGAGTTTAAGCCATGTCTCACTAACCTATGATGCAACAATGTAGTGTCCAGGAAGTGTCATCACTGGAAGTGACAATATCAGAGGTGATTGTCACTGCCAAATAGTCCTTCAGATGGATTGTTTTAAGTGTTCTGTTGCACTGATCCCTCTGTTTTCCTGGGCCTGATGCTCCATGTTTCCCTCATTTTGTGGGGTTTGGACTCTAGGTGTTGTTAGGCATCCAAAACTCTTGGCTCAAAGCATCACGCTTCCTGTAAGAGATCTAGCCCTTTCCCTTCTGGTTTTACCTATCTGGGGCTGCTAATACATTTTAGTTCTCACAGAGTTCTGTTTCATCCTGGAAAGGTAGCAAGTCCTGTGTCAAATGGGCCAGTAGTTTTTTCTGTCAATTTGAACTTTCATTCAGAGCAGGCTCCCCTGCTGATATTTCTCTTGCTGGAGTATTCAGTGGGCTGTGCTTTCAAACTGGAGACTCTGGGGTGTACCATTTCCTAGGCTTTATGCAGTCACCCAGCCACTCTTAGAAGTCTCAGCTTGGGGTCATATTTTTGAATCAATGCCCTCTATTCATCAATGGCTTTATCTATTTGAGTCCCTTTTTGTTTCACTGACCTCTATAAATTCTCTGCACTTTTGTTTTGGTTTGGGGAATCCCCTTTGGATCTTCTTTGTAGCAGTGTAGATACCATCTTCCTTTTCGAGAAGCCGGGGTGTCCTTCACTATTGCTTCCTTCTTTTGGAATATCATGCAGACATCTATGGGGAGGGTTTGACCCAGCAGGTATTCCTGTGTTGGACCTGTTCTTAAGGAGCCACTTTACTTTGGAAGGCCTCGTGGTATGCGCTAGTTGTCACTGAGGAGGTGCAGTCTTAGTGGGGCAGAATCCACTGCTCATGTACCTCACCCTTTCCATTTTCTGATCACAGATTTGTACAGCACGATTGTTGATGGTCAAGCACGTAAAATGCTTCTTTCTATAGGCTGTGTTACGTCTTTGGAAAATGTAACCAGAAAGCTTAGCAGAAATCTTCATTGCATTCAACTAGGAAAATTCAAAGTCTTTCCTGGCCAATGCATGGTCAAGTCCAGAGTAGGCTTTGATAGCTAAGCTCCGACCGTGCTAGAGATTGTGCAATGCTACACCTGTGATGACACGCATGCGTCTACCTCTGTTACTAGTATTCAGGTGGCGTCTTGCAGGTGGATACTGCTTTCAGGGAAGCCACTCTCCGAGCCTCCACTATCAGGGATATCTGGCTGACATTTATGGGCCTCTCACGGCAATACTGCCATGTGTCCTCTTTAAGGGGCAGCATTTTATTCAACCCGGCTACTTATAGTGCGTTGACAAGCACCATGTGGGCTCAGCTATTTCAATGAAGATTCTTAAACACACTTCAGTTAGTGACTTATCTCCAAACAATATCGATCTTGTACCTTCAATTATTACTTCTGAAGTCGTCTCTCACATAGTCGTAGGAATCTGTTTTCCATTGTACTTTCCCACTTGATTAGAGTTGAATCCTTAGGTAATTCATGAAAATGATTGTGTCACTGTTTTGATTCTTGGCACCCAGTTATTTGCCTGTTCTCAAACCATACCATTGTATTAACAAAAGTATTGCATTTTAGAAAGTCAAAACAAAGGTGGGTATATTCTCATTTCCATTAGATATATTTCAAGAATTTTGAAGAAAACAATTTATCAAAATATCAACAATAATTAATTCATGTGTATGTTGTAAGGAAAATGTCCATCAATAAAGACAAATAGATTCATGAAAGACAGCAGAATATTACTGCTCTAAATCATAGTAAATACATATAAAATAGTTTAGGTTTGTATCAATTTACTTAAAAGTAATTGTCGCATATATTTTAAATGGGAAATTAAAACATGAAGAGCATATTGATTAATGACAAATTACTCACTAGAAATTGTGCATCTGTCCTCATCACAATCTGAATATTACATGTCTTCCATTCATCATCACCTACAACCTTACATGCATACATGAGTCATACATACATATTTCTCTCAGTAGCAAGGAAGACATGGGAAAGATATGTCATTTGTTTTAATCAATTATAATTATTCGAATTTCATAAAACTATTTGTTTCAAGTATTCATATTTCCTTTTTAGTTGTGGGATGAGCAGTATATTCATATCTTACTGTTTTCATAATGTCAAAAGTTACAAATTCTTGAAATCTGGCCATTCAATCGTAGTCCAATTTTTGAAGTTGATTACTTCACAGAGATAAGCAATTCATGTATAAAGATAAATCTTATTTATTTTGAATAATCTTTATTAAGTTTTAAGTGACACGTATAACGTGTAAAGGAAAATAAAGAACATTTACAAAGCAACAATAGCAGTAATATGTAATCCACGAGATGGGCTTCTAGCAACTGTATTGTAATAAAAATTGATATTAAAGTTAAGGCATAAGTACAAAGAAGTGAAGAATTTTAAATTCTTTCTCGCTGAATTGTTTGATTGAAATGATTCATTACAATTTTACAACCAACCTCTACTGCTTTATACGGATTTGACATTGCAAAGACTGAGTGAGAGAAAACATTTAAATATCTCAGGCATCTTGGAAATAACTGAGATCTATGCAGATGCATTATGTGATTTTTTTATTTTCTGGGGAACATAAATATGCAGACTGTGCATTAAAAAGCGAAAAAGAATAGGAGAACCGCTTGAATTTGTATTGACTATTGTTACTTGCTTGGTGCTGAAATCCATTCCATAATAATTTTGCTCCTGATGTCACTCCCAACAGGGACAAATGATACGTACAGAGTGTTGCCCCAGTAGGAACACTCATTTAGGAACTACCCAGCCACCTTTCTTTTAAACAGAGACCAACCAACCACAGACTGGGTTGAGCCTTGTTTTGCTTCTTCATTAAGGTGTAGATTGCATCCTATAGAAAGGTTAGCAATGTTTTATATTTAATGTCTTGTATTTTTTAAATTGAATGAGAGACTCTTAGTCATAAATTATAAAGCATAAATGTCCCAGATTTCCTGGGTAGACGCCAGTTGAAAAACAATGACTACCTTGGCGGCTGGGATACTTCGTCACAAATGTGATGGATAGCCCGCCGTTCTACAAGTTCCATTGGATATAATGGAACTTTTAAGATGGCGGACGGGATATCCATCATGTTTGTGACAGAGTATCCCATCCGCCGAGGTCGTAATCAAGCCCTAAGTGTCTATAGAATGTGTTGCCGGCATATGGAGTGCTTGAACAATATCACAAATTATTGTTAGACATGCCGATGGTTCAGCCAGAGTCTTCACTTTAAATGTATTAACCCCAGTCATTTCGGTACTCTTTAATTTTGCCTGGTGTGTTTTCGTAGGTTCTCTCAGATTTCTCTCTAGTGTCAAATTTCCAATTCTGACCATGATGACTTTGAGTTAAATATTGATAAACTTACCTGGTGTGCAGAAGGCACATAAGAGACAAAAAAGAAATACTGTCTACCAGCCAGTAAGAAAAGAGGAATAATTTGTATTTCATTTTTTCATATATAAACATTTTTTTATTAGTTCATTAAAAATAGCCTTTCTAGGTTGAGCTAGGCAGCATGCATGTGCTGTCTTCGACATGTTGTAATCTACATATATGGGCTTTACCCACCCCCATCTCACATCCATCACTTTTGTTTGTTCCTTGGCCTGCCTTTCAAAATTCCTTTGATTTCATAGGAAAATGCTTCACGTTTGTCCCCCCTTGAGGCTGCTTTGTTACCGCCTTCCAGACTGATCCTATTACATGGATGATTGCATGATCGGCCACATACCTTAGTGTGGTGTACTATTTTTTTCTTTGGCCTCGCCCCTTCACGCTGCAGGGCCGTATGTGTTTTTTTTTGCCTTGGCACCATTTGTAATGCTTCCCCATGTCACAGTCACTTCATTCAGTTTCAGTGCGCTTCCTTTGTGGACTTCCACACGCCCACACTACTTGTACGCCTCTTGCTTGCCACTGTTTATTTAATTTTATTTGTAACTGAGTTTATTTTTAGATCTGCATTTTTTTTTCTTAAAAGTGCCGATGCCAAACTTGAACCCCGGTCCCGGGTCCCAAAGTCGGCAGCTCTGTATGTTACACCACATCACTGTTGTCACAAGTATTCTTGCACCACACTGCATCGCCCTGCCGTCCCCTGCAGTTTGTGTATGGCTTTGGGGGTTTGTCTGCACAGCTCTGTCCATTAAGTGTGTAGCGCTGGGGGTGTAAAGTCGTACATAACCTTGGTCTTTCTCGGGGACAGCGTTGGGGTGGGCTGTGCTTTAACTTGAAGCACTTGTGTAGCCTGAGTTGCCTGTTGGTTTTGTCTGTGCAGCCCAAAGTCTTCCCCTATTTGCCATTATGGTGTCTGGGTAGTTGGCCTACCCCACTGAACTGCCGTGCACGGCATAGGCAGTGAGCGCCTGCGCCAGGAATGGGTTGAAAGTCCGGGCGGTGCGCTGCTTCTATCTTGCTGGTTCCGCTGCTCGCTGCGAGTTATGGTTAAGTATCCGTTGGCCATTGACCACTCGCCCTCTGCACTGGAAATACTGGCTGGCTAGGCTCGGCAACAAATAACTTCTACTGAAGGGGACAGATGTGTCTCTATAGACATTTTCCGCAAGGTACCTTGTTTTTTTTTGGGGTGACTTCTAACTTCCCTATTATCTCTATTTTACTTCTCAGCCTTCTTAAATTACTCTGCAGTTTAATATAGTGAAAACTTGGTCCAAGGACCTTAGAGGGCTTTTCATGGGCACCAAATCACATTGCAGAAGGTCGGATTCACATTCTTTCTTTTTAAACATGGGAATTATAGGTGAATTGCCCAGAATTATAGGATGTTGAGCCGGCGCCTGGACTTAAACCCTGGACCTGCTACCCCAACTCCACGGTCAAAAATCTGTGGCCACATCTCCTCCCTTTCCCGTTGAGCCTTAAATGCTGAATTCAGTGTAAGCAACTTTTGTAAAACTAGTCATTGGGCTGTTGCCTTGGACCTCTGCCTGCCCAACGTTACGGACAAAATTGGGCGTGCCACGCAGGGGGGCGAAAATATTGTGGGCATCAGTGCTCCACTGGGATGCCATGATCTGCTGCTTCATCTTTTCTTCTAGGATCCAGCTTGCTGTGTTGTGTCACCGCCCGCTCTTAGTTTTTAACCACCCCAGGGATAGTTGTTTTCCATTTTCTTTTGTCTGGACTATAAGAAAAGATGGCCTTGTCAGAGTCTCGTTTTAATGAGCCAAAGGAAGTCGGATTGAGCGACCGGCAGCACTCTTTGTGTCATTCTTTATTTTTATACCTCATGTCTTCCCTACTGAGTTTGATACAGTAGGTTAAAAACACTTTTATTTTCAACCAAGATTGCTGCTGGAGTGCATTGCATCACAGGGCATCACTTTTCTTTGGACTGAAACTGGCTTAGTACAGCACCTAATCCATGCCACCTTTCTGTACTTTAATAAGCAGCATGTGTGCGGTTGTGTGTCTATCAGTCTTGTGTTTTCAGATTCATATCTTGCAGTGAATTTGAGCTCTGTGTACAAACAAAAATTAAAAGTAAACTTAGAAATTGCAATATTCTCTATATGAGTTTTCATGGAGTTGGAGCTGATTTGAGTTCAATAGCAGACAGAGGAAGAAGGTAAATGGAAGTGCTTTAGTTATACACGTGGCCACTGGAATTATGTTGCAGAGAGGATCAAATTATGCGGCAGGGTTGACCAGCTTATCTGGCAAGACAAGTCTAGTTAAGCATTTACAACACCAGTAACTCTAAAGCAAATGCGAGACATATTGTATTGCAAATGTTTGTTTTAAGTTGCCAGTTCATCATTTCCAATAGTTAGGGCCTGGAATAGAGTTTACCAGATGAAATGTACTCTTATGGGATGGCAGAGGACAATACCTCTGCCACTCTGAGGAACCTCGACTTCTCAAATTTAGAGTTGTCCGCCGGCCCAGCGGACAACTCTCTGCATTGACATGAAAAGGAAACGTGTGATGGACAGTACTAACAGCAATGAATGCTGCCATCAAACATTTCGAAGTTTTTTTGATTTTCGAAAGCAAATTCCTCAAGTGGATGTTTGTTTTTGAAAAACAAACTACTTAATTCCGCCCCCCCCCCCCACCCAGCCCCCACCCTGGGAATTTGCTCCCAGGATGTGTGGTTTCTTATTGCTATTTCGAGTGACTTACTGCCCTTTTTTTCTTGGCAGCGATGGGCAGGAAATGCAAGACTTTACAGGGTCTACCTTAAATAGGGCAGACGGTGTAAGGACCTTCCTCTGACAGATCGTACTCCATCTGTCACGGGCTACTCGTCGTTTATGACTCTGGCCAACTGGAACTGCAGAGTGATCTTGATCCTTGTAGGTTCTGCCTTTCTGCTTAAGGGCTGCCCTTTCCGGTAGCCACAGTGCTGCTGACGATGGAACGCCAAAAGGCAGTCCGTGCCCTCCAGAAGGAGTCCCAGAGGAAAAAAACCCAAAGGGAAAAACCTCTATAGCAGGAACTTCCTGGAACAAAAATAAGCAAAAAGGTAAGTCTTCCAACAAGAAAACAATACTGGAAGGAACTGGAACAAGCGAGGGAAAAAACTGGAGAAAAAACAACAGGAGTGAAGATCACCACCAAAGAAAGTGTTGCCGCGCAAGGAGAACAAGAATCACACTCCTTATATACCCTAAAACAGTAAACGAACAACAGGAAGAAGAAAGACACCATCTTGGATTGGTAAAGAATCATAGGGGAATATAGAGAAAGGCGCCATTTTGGAAAAGATTCCTAAGGCATGCAGGGAAAAAGAAAGGCATGCTGGGATAAAGAAGAACATGGCTGCTAAGTGTAAAAATATGGAAAGAAGAGAAAAAGAAGAAAAGGAGAAAGGAACAGGCTGCATCAGGTAAGTGAGTGGTCGGGGGGAGGGGGTGCCCATGCCTAATATCGAGGGTGCGGCGCACCTAGAACTCGCTGAGGCCCCATGCCCATTTTCGGGCCTCGTGCGAGGAAATACAAAACAGAAGGGGCGTGGCACGCGTGGCACGCCTGGCTGCTAGAAACATGAACCACAGCAGTGCCTGAGCTGAACGCTCAGCTTGCGCCACGGTGGGCCACGGCACGACACCATCAGGCCGTCAGGGTAAGTATTCAATTGCCAGAGGAAATGGGGGTTTTGTCAACAGAATACTTACAGCTAGGGACACTGGAATTGTGTGGTAGAGGAGGGCCAAATTATGCATCAGGATTGACTAAATTATGGGGTAAGAAAAGCCAGAATATGCAGCATGCATAATTTGACCCTCCTCTACCACACAAAATGGTAGAGGAGGGCACACCCAGAACTCGCCGAGGCCCCATGCACAGAAGCTGGAGTAAAGCACCACCGAATGTAACATATAATGTGCCTTTCCTTCATTCCTCCATTAATTTGGCACTGACACAAAATTCTTCCAGTCCTACCTAAAGTCACTGATATGTGAAAGCACTATCTAAAGGTTTCTTCAATAAAGAAATAAACTTTGATGGTTAAGATATCATGCACCAGTACAGTTTGATAGTGTAAAAAGGTGAAGGAATGACTTTTTTCTACACAACTTGATATAGTGAGTAGTGGCTTGGGACACAACGAAGAACATGGTTGGTGAAAAACAAGAACGGACTTTAGTACATCTTAACCTGACACCGAGACACTGGTAAAAACAACAATTACAAAAATACAAGCTGGAATCTCAGTCTAATTGTTTATTTCTTGAGATCAATGTTTTCAACAATACTATGTGGTATTTGAATGAAAAATATTTCCTGGCTCAACTCGATCCTCCTACTTGCACAGTTTTGTCATCAATGGTGCCATTTCAGTTGTCATCAGTGATGCTTTCAGTGATGTCATAGTTCATGTCATAAGTGTTGTCAGATGTGAGGTCGTAAGCTGTGCATCATGAGGGTGCGAGTTATAGTTTTTTAAAGTTAACTTTAACTGGTGAATTTCAGTGGACTTTTTTTTAGTTTAAAACTTTACTTTAACTTGACATTTTCAACATACTATAACGTCTCTTTAACCTTTTTTCAGTGAATTTCTTGGATTGTTTTTATTGTAAAGCAAAATTTAATTACCATATGTAACTATGCCAACCTCCCGTCATGCATGGTTGAAGGTCATCCCCTATGCTCAACCCCCGCAGACGGCCAACCTTCTGCATGCACGGTAAATTGTATAGGGAAATGGAAATTGCGTTTTGGGATCCCCTTTTTTTCTCTGCTCCTACGTGACAGATCAGCCCAAATCCTTCAAGGAAGGAGCTTTAGTACAATAACTACATATATACACACACACACACACACACATGAAAATATATATATATATATATATATATATATATATATATATATATCACCACTAGGTAGTTATAGTTAGGACCTTTTTTTACCATAGCCGGAGCATTTTTTGTTTTTACAATAACTTTGCCGCCGTTTGACAAATCTTCACAACATTTTCAAAACTCATACTTTGGTCAGTTTGGCTGCAGTCTTGAAAGTTCACTGGAAAAAAAAAAATAATTACAGAAACGTTATTGTTAGGTTCTGAATTTACTCGCACAAAACCAGAGAAATTCAGTAGTTATGGTTAACCCAAGTAACTATAACTTGCACCCCAAGGTAACTATAACTTGCGCCTTCGCCTTGCAAAGCTAGTTTCTCCACATATTACATCATTGATGACACCTTCTATGGCATCATTGCTATTATTACTGCAACATTTCCAATAAAATTATTGATGAGAAAACCGTGCTTGGCAGAGGCACAAGATATAGTAGCCTTAGGGCGGAAGTTATAGTTACTTGAGTTAACCATAACTATAATTGCTGAATTTCTTTGGTTTTGTGCGAGGAAATTCAGAACCTAACTATAACGACCCTATATAATAATGTATTTAACAAAGATATTTCTTATTGTCCATCCATACAAATGAATTATACATCCACTGGGTAGATATCTCCCTGATCAGTTTATCTTTATAGAGAGGCATGCACAATGAACTATAACCTTGTGTGGGAGAGCCCTGTAGGGGGTAAAGAAACCTTATTCATAGTATAATAATAGAGGGCACATTTTCCTAACATATACCAAAATGCTATACACCTTAGCTGTGATGGAATATTAGAACCGATCACAAAAGGTCCTCTCAACTACACAATGTGGGTATAAAGTGTATTACATTGCATGTGAAGAATTCTCAAGTCATTCCCACTGGAGTTTAGAGCTAACAAAAAAGAAGAAAATAGAAATAGAATCATATGGACTCAAATATCTTTCAGCAAAGTAAACAGAAAATAAATGCACAAAAAGCAAGTTGCTCTTTTTAGGAGAAATTAAAACAAACTCCTCATCTGCTTAATATCAGGCAGATATGGACTGTTGATATGTTCCTGTAATGCATCACATATATTGGTACAAGGTGGTAATTGGGCCCGGCTCTAGAACTCCTACAATACTGTCACAGTCTAGTGCCATCCCCAGCAATTATGGAGAGGTACCATTAAAATGGAAATACAATTGTGTAAAGGGAAGAAGCATTTTGCTCCATATATTAGCAAATTTTCTTCTGTGTGTGTCCCATTAAACTCTTCATCCCCTCCCGACATACACACAAACCTTCACCTTAGGGTTTAAACTCTTTTTAATAATGTTCCAATTACCAAACCTGCTAATCTGTTGAAGAATCACACTGTAGTCAATTTCCAAGGCTCCTTTGCCCGATCTTCCCTCAATTTATTTCTAGCTGTCATGTTAACAATTACAAGCATATGCATCATGATGTAGAAAGTAAAGTAGAAGAAATACCTCATTAGCAGGGGCAGCCTCTCCGCTATGGCAGAGGAGCGTCGCCCCACTGCTAAAAGGCAGCAAAAAAATAAAATGATAATAAATTATTATCATTTTATTTTTCCACCGAGTCTAGGGAGGGGCGGGGCCACTAGGGAGGAGGAGGAGTGGTGCACTCTAAATGCACATCTCAGTTTGGCAGTCGGTTTGAGGTCGGCTGAGCTGACATGCGCACTTAGGAACGCTCCACTTGAGCTATATTTCACAGCCTGGTGAAGACCAAGCGCAGGCTCCCACTTCCTCCCTGGGCAGCATTTCAGCCTGCTCAGGCCAATCCTGGGGCCAGAGAAGCATCTGGATTGGGTGGGGAGGGGAAACACCCGGAAGAACGAGTCCGGAACCACGACGTTGAGAAAAACAAAAGCAAAACAACGCTTTCGTTTTCCACGACTTCCTGGTTTTGGTACCTTAACCACGCATGTCTGAACAACGTACATGCGTGGTTAAGGTACAGAAGAAGGGAGTCGGAGTGGACGCGGTGAAGGAGGAGGTAAGTGGGGCTGGGACTGGGGCTGTTTTTGGCGGGGCGCTCGGGCTGATTAGGGTTTAGGGGGAGGCAGGGTTTAGGTTTAAGGGTTGGGGGTTGGAGTGTTTAGGTTTTAGGGGCGGGTGGGGACTCGGGGTATTTTTAGTTTTTGGGGTGGGGTGGGGGCTGGGGTTGATTAGGGTTTGGGGGGGTCTGGGTTTAGGTTTAAGGGGTGGGGGGCTGGGGTGGAAGTATGCTGGGTCGTGCATGCTGATTGCTAATGCCTTTACCAGGAAAGCGTTTACAACGGTAAAATCGTCGTAAACGAATTCGTAGTAAAGGCTTTAGTGGTTAGAACGAGGTCCTTGTTCCGACCTCGTTGTTGAGCCACGGGTGGTTTAGGCACCTGTGGTTCCGAGATATAACCGGTGGGGAGGGGAGCAAGGCAGGCAACATGGCGACGGGAGCAGCGGAAGCGCAGGTAAGTGTAATTTATTTTAAATATTTTACCCCACCTGCTCTCCCCGCTGCCCCACCAGCCCTTCCTGGCAGTAACCGCCACTCCTCATTAGCAAGATGTAAAGTACAATTCAATTCTTCTGCTGAGAAATGTGCTAGTATTGCACCTATAGTTAGGACCCATAACTATGTACCCCCCACAGTGTGCACATGGGCATCAAATCTCCGGAACGCCAGGGGTAGCGGAAGTTACATCACACACCCTTTGACCTCCACTCTCACTCACACACATATACTTCCACATACACACAAATTCACACTTACATACACTCTCACGTAAACACACTCTCACACACAAGCTCGCACACAACATACATTTAAAAACTTTTTTCCTTACCTCAGCTGCCATGGAAGGGCATATTCAGATAATTGTACTCCATTCTTATTACACTAGTAGTGAATAATATACTATTGTTCGCTATTAGTGTAATACAAATTGACATAAAAGAAAGAGTGGAGCCCCTGCTGACGTCCACAAGGAGGAGCTGCCACTGTGTGCCTGGCACTGAATTTGTCCCCTCAGAGATCAGGGGTTGCAAGGAAAGTCCCAGGAGCCGCAAAGGGCAAGCCATGGGTCGCAGCTGTGACCCCTGGCGACCCCTAAATGACGCCCATGGGTGTGCAGTGGTAGTCCGTGACATAACGTGTATCTGAAAAGCTCATGTTCATCCAGAGGGAGTACCTTGGCGCCGAATAACATGTTTATTGTTCACTTAATAATACTCATTTTAACAATTTCGGAAGGATGAAAGGCCGAGTGGACTCACCATAGATTGACCCTGTGACCACGTGGTCAAACATCCCTGGAATGGATGCATTAGTCCTTTGAGCCACCAAACCTAGCTAATGGCTAGCCCCATGACAGATTTACAGAACACCTGCATACAATACAGTCTAATGAACCTAGGGGGAAATTATTTGCACAGTCAGTGGTTATTCTCACACCAGGCGTTTGATACATCGCAACGCTGTACTCCACCAACTTCACTGCAATCAGAATAACTAACAAACATTTTTGCAAGGCTATGTTTTTTTGACTGTTAAAACAATTAGGCACCACTAGATGGCGGGCAAAGCATAAAAATGTACTAAACGATCACTTATGCAATTTTGTTACATCATTGCTTTCAAATTAACGACATGTTCCTGCAAACTGGATCAAAGCTACAATGCTTTATGGTTTAATTATTAATCAATATCGGTGTTTTAAATGGGACTAACGAGCTGTCTCTTGCAATGCTAGGTGCTGGACATCACACACAACATGGAAACACTTCCCACAGAGGATCAAACCGAAGACAACATCCTAGCCCTACATGGTGTAGCATACTCCTCATGTAGGCAAGCGCCTCGAGGCCACACATAGGGTTAATAAGTGCAATATAAAAGCTAGCATACAAAACAATGTACACTTTAGGTGAGGTACACCTCTAACTACTGACCCCATGGACTAGGCAGCACCATTTATTAATGCTATGACGTCACTTGGCTCAAACCAACAATCTTGACATAAAGGGGCAAATATGTTCGGCATGGAACCGGTCAGTATTACAAAAACATGAAAAAACATATACTTAACGATATCCCAAAGCCCTACAATGTCATTGCACAACATCTGGGTATCCATTTTGCTGAAACAGAATAGCCTCTGTTTGGAGATTGTCGCTTAACCGACTTCAGAAGGGTAAAGGCTGAGTAGGCCCTACAGGATTGGCGGCTGCAATCATGAGTGATTATGAGTCAAACTCAGATTCCTGGAGCAAGTGCACTGAGCCACAAGACCCGGCTGTTGTGGTCGCCCATCCTGAGCAGTATGGCGTTATGTCACGGTGGGCTGTTCGGATGCCCATTTTGCTCCAGAACTAAATAACAGGAAGAAAGGAGTGATTATGCGAGTCTGCCCATTTCGCTCAGGAACGAAGGGCCAGATGTAGCAAAGCGTTTGCGAGTCGCAAACGGCGAAAAACGCCGTTTGCGAGGCGCAAAAGCCTCACCGGTATGCAGAAATGCATTTTGTGAGTCGGATCCGACTCGCAAAATGCATTTCCGACTCGCAAATAGGAAGGGGTGTTCCCTTCCTATTTGCGACTCGCAATGCGATTCAATTCCATTTTGCGGTCGCAAATGGAATCACAGTTACCATCCACTTGAAGTGGATGGTAACCCAGTCGCAAACGGGACCCCTTCCCCTTTGTGACTGGAATAAAAAATATTTTTTCAGAGCAGGCAGTGGTCCAATGGACCACTATCTGCCCTGAAAAAAATCCGAAACAAAAGGTTTCGTTTTTTTTTTCAAAGTGCAGCTCGTTTTCCTCGTTTTCCTCGTTCTCCAGCAGGCCACCATCCCTGTGAGTGCCCATGCTCGCAATGGGGTCGCAAACTGCGACCCACCTCATTAATATTAATGAGGTGGGTCTTTGCGACCCCATTGCGAGTTGCAGAAGGTGTCTGAGACACCTTTCTGCATACCAAATTGCGACTTGCAATTTGTGAGTCGCAGGGACTCGCAAATTGCAAGTCGCAATTTGGTATTTTGCTACATCTGGCCCTAAATAATAGGAAAGAAGGAGCGATTATGCGGGAAGCAGCATGAGCCACAGAGAAAATCATGGTGGTTTGCCATAACATATTATACTCCAATATGACCGCCATGATTGCAAAACCCAGAATTCGGCAGACTAGGAGAATGTGCGCAGATTGGTCTGATATTTAGAGAGTTAGTAAGCGGGGTAGGGTGTCTGCTATTCTGAATCCTTTGCCCCGATGGCTCCACTGTTCTAGCCCTGCAGTGTTGGCGTTGCACCTGTAAATCCTCATGGGATACAAAGCTAAGTCGGGCTCTTGTTCGGGGACTGGGGTTCCAGTCGGTGGTTGGGAGCGTGCAGCTGGCCCTTGTGAGTGTTTCCAGTTCCATAACTGCTCCATTTGCTTGCCGAGATGGCCGGCCAAACATTCATGCGCACTGAGGGGATTGCTCTGTGCACTCCCCTCACTGCTCGTCACCCCAATGGCCTTGTCCCTTTAGAAATAACACAACAATAAACAGTGTCTACTGTTGTTTTGTTTCTAAACGTTTGCTGCTGCTGGGATTGGGAGGGGTGAGGCTCCTCCGCCCTAACGAAGGACCCGCCCCTGATTGAAGCACATGAGTACAGAGAGTATTAATCATTGCTGAGTATCTACAAATGCAAATTACATGCTAATCAGTGATTATTTGTATATTTTTCTCTTTGCAGATCTCCCTCCCTCCCGTTGTACCTTAACTATATTCCCTTCCCCCATTTAGCCCCTCCGCTTCTTTGGACGCCTGTACACAGAGGAGGAGCTGCTGGAGGGGAGGCCTCTGGGTGGTACTATTCCTGAGGACAGGTAGTCCTGACAGGTTAGTTGATCTACTCCTCCAGAACACACGGTGATGGGCTGTTTCAGAGCCTCTTTTCAGACCTTTGTTCATCCAAACTGATGTGCAGTGCTGAAGAGACTTTTTTATTGTCTGCTATTTATTTATTTATGCAATTTTATATTGTGCGGACATTACCCAGGGGTGTCAGGGTGCTTTACAATAGAGCCAAGAAAGTTGCATGAGGAATTAAGAGAAAGAGGGTAGTAGGAGACTATACATGTAGCTACTATGGTTACGCATGGTGAGAGTTACGCATCTGTAGCGTTCATCCTGCTACTGCTGAATGTAACGGAAGCACGGCTTCCAGGCACAAAATGATGTTGATGATGTTTTACTTTTTGTTTGTCCTCACAGGTATAGCTCTTTATTTATGATGCTTTTGCGACCTACTACACCTACTCGAACTCAGAATGCAGTGTTCCTAACGGATAACAACATACCCCTGTAGTAGCAAGTTACAGCGAGAGCTGAACCCGGATTCTAAAACATTTGGGCCCATATTTATACTTTTTTAGCGCCGCATTTGCGCCACTTTTTGATGCAAAAACTTCTCAAACATACAAAATTAAATTGTATTTTGAAAGTTTGCACCGCTTTTGCGTAAAAAAATTACACAAATAAAGTATAAATATGGGCCTTGGGCTCTCTATGGAATTTTTCCACACCTGGCTTGTGGTCAATGTGGATTGTTGATACCGCATAGATAATTGCATCTGGAATACTGCTTTATTCCATTATTTGATTAATGCTGCTGTCCAACTTGACTAGTGAGTGCAACATCCAGATTGCAACGCCATGATCTCTGTGAGGAATTGAAGATTTTAAGCATGATCTAAAAATGTTTGCAGAGACACCTCTTTTATCTTTAACAAAAAGAAAATAATCTGGTGCAGCATGTTTTTAGCTGTTATCTTAAATCAAACCAGGTCTTTCTCCATGTGGTTCCTCTCACCACAGCACTACAATTCATTCATGTCCTTTTCTTAGCTATCCCTAAAGTTTTGAAACACCCTTCTGCAATATAGTGTCACCCACCATGGTGTAAAAACTTTGGGGAAAACTCTACTGTAGCACCTGGTCCTCAGAGAGGGCCCTTGTTGATGTGGTGCATAGGGATCAGAACTCGCTGATCATTTGTGGCGAGGGTGCACGTTTTAAGCTCCTTTTACAAAGCCTTACATCGAAGCACGGAGGAGGTTTGATCTCTGCAGCATAGATTTCCTACTAGAGATCACGCAAATATCTGCATGCCCGGGGATTCACAACAGATTAATGCAAATCTTGAATACTCTTAATCCTAAAAATGACACATTTTTTACAGTTGGAAAATCCACTAGTTTGTGATTGAATTTACGGTGCAAATCCACTATAACTTTTTTGCTTTTTTCTGCAGCATTTCTCTCCTGTTAAGAATGTGTTTCCTGTTCAGAGATCTCCTTTCATACAACTCAATGGAACTTGGAAGTGTTTGGGTATCATTAATACCAAATATTCAAGCTTTGCACCAACATTTAGGGCCTCATTCCGACCCTGGCGGTCTTGGACCGCCAGGGCCGCGGGCAACAGAAGCACCGCCAACAGGCTGGCGGTGCTTCATTGCCCATTCTGACCGCGGCGGTAAAGCCGCGGTAAGAAAAGGGGAACCAGCGGTTTCCCGCCGGATTTCCCCTGGCTGGGCTGAACCTCCATGGGGATTCCGACCCCCTTCCCGCCATCCTGTTCCTGGCGGTAAAAACCGATAATCCAATATTCAAGCTTTGCACCAACATTTAGGGCCTCATTCCGACCCTGGCGGTCTTGGACCGCCAGGGCCGCGGGCAACAGAAGCACCGCCAACAGGCTGGCGGTACTTCATTGCCCATTCTGACCGCGGCGGTAAAGCCGCGGTAAGAAAAGGGGAACCGGCGGTTTCCCGCCGGATTTCCCCTGGCTGGGCTGAACCTCCATGGGGATTCCGACCCCCTTCCCGCCAGCCTGTTTCTGGCGGTTTTTACCGCCAGGAACAGGATGGCGGGAACGGGTGTCGTGGGGCCCCTGGAGGCCCCTGCAATGCCCATGCCACTGGCATGGGCATTGCAGGGGCCCCCTAACAGGGCCCCAGCATGATTTTCACTGTCTGCATAGCTAGGCAGAGTGTTTTAATTTTATTTTGTTAAATAATTATTATTTGTAAAATAAATGAATATATTTAAATTATTTATTAAACTTTTATTTTGAAAAGATAACATGCACTAACATATTGTATTATTAGTTCTAGAGTAAAAATAATGACTTCAATTTACATTTATATTTTAAAATAAAATAAATACAAGTTTTCTATATTAATACCCTTTAATCATTTTCCCTGTTCTCCATAGGGAGAGCTCCGCTGCAGTGGCCAAGATCTCCATTGTGGAGGTTGAGATCTCCTCCACATTGCTGGAGAGTTCCACCTACATGTGAAAAGCTGTCACGTTACATTTGTAAGTTTGGTTTCACCTCCAGGACTCAAGAGGTAGAGACATGTAAGTGTACACTTTGGAAGAGTTTACACTTGGAAATGATGAATAGACAAAAGTGGTAACTTCACTCCAAAGTGTAAGAGTAAACTTTACACAGGTAGATTTACTTGTCTAAGTTTACCTTTGTGATGAGGTCTCAGCATGTTGCACACTCTGTTAGTTCTTTGGGTTGCCAAAGGCGGAAATGGACATCTGAAAATGTTTTAAAGCAAGGAAGTGTTGGGACCTTCATAATAAGACACATAATCTTAGCTGGATTAAGACGTGAGAGGAAACAGAGGACACAATGAAAGATGCTTGAAAACCATGCTCTCCTGCCAAGAGAAACAGGAACAGAAACTGGAACAGTTGATGATGCAGCTGCCACTCCTGTTAAGCCTAAGATAACCTGTACTTTATGGTATCTTTATCTGGATTGAAAACAGTCAACCGCTTAGTTGGCTTTGTTTGCCCACTTCACAGCTATCCTTTGAGAAATGTTGCGACATGCACATTTAACACCTGTTCCAGCCCTGGCTCCCATTGTCCTAATTTTGCTCCTCATCATACAAACATGGATTCAAAGTTTCAGCATCTATCACATCCCAAGAACATGAGAGGAAACAGAGGACACAATGAAAACACCTATCGAGGAAGTCCTCTGTGGCTTGCTTTTTCTGCTTCCACTAGAGTGAGACGGCATTGCTCACCAGCCTTGCTTTTTGGGGCATCAGAAAACAACCATCAGTGCACCTCTGTGTCTTGTGCCATCTTTCTACTTTGTTCCCCAAAAACTGCCACTGGTTTCCAACTGAGAGGGACATTCACAGTGTGGGGGGAGACTACACAACAGAAGTCACCCTAGATAGCAATGGAACAAGCCGGGGGTAGAAGAGGCCTCTACAGGCCTGTGGCCTAGGCTTGTGGAAAGACTTATCCACTGGAACCCCTTTCTTGTCCACGCCACATTTGTGATGTCAGTGTTTTGCATCCTTTGCAACTGATGGATTAAACGCAGATCTGTGACTGGGGGTGAATGTTTGGTTTGTTCCGCACTCTGTCCATCATCTGTTCTTTGTGTAATTTCATCTTTAAGTAGGCAGCAACAGGGTTGTCCAGTCTGTCTATGGCACCACCGACATTTTTCATTCTGCGATATTAATATATCGACATGTAGCCTTTTTTTGTAATAATATAGATGAACATTTTTGCCATATACTACTAAGTAATTCTTTTTTTGTATACTTCAGTTTTATTTTTATTATATTTTTGGTTTCTGCTTTCTTAAGTCCATGCACCTCAACCTTATGGAGTTATTGATTCCATGCCTGACTATGTGGAAAAGTATATTTTTGGTTTAGCGATATAAGTTCTTAATTTCATTGGCATTTCAGCATGAACCTTACAGTCATTTTTGTTTTTTAAATTAAATACAAATATTCCTAACTTTGAAGCGACCACAAAAAATCAACTGTTATTATCTTTTGGCTTCCAAAGCACCCATTCCCCCCACCCAAGCACTCTTCACACTGCGCATTTTCATGTCCTTTCTCTCACCTGCACCAGTTTTTATGATGGGGAAAAGGGGCTAACGTTGGATCACATCACTGCTGTTTTAAGGAGTCTACACCTAATCTGGGCAAGGGGCAACGTCAACACAGAAATGTGATATTTTATTCAGAAGTTTCTCAAAATCATAACGTAAAGTTATTTTAGTGCAGCAGTTGTTGGCCAGTGTTGCTGCTTACATCCCTATGGTCCACTTTGCAGTGCCTATAGTTTAATCAACTTGCTTTATGGTCTTGTAAGTTAATGGGACCTTCAAGTGAATGTTGTCACAGTATGTGTCAAAACTCAAGCAGACATCAACAAACAAAGCAATGTTCTAGAATTCTTATTGTTGGTGATGCAGTTCTGGGCAAACCAACTTTTTCCTCACTTTATCTGATGGACCTTTAAGGACTATCTTCAGCTCTTCTAGTATTGGCAGATGGCTACATGGGACAGGTTGTTTAGAAGCATCCATGGGTAATGAGCATGGCAGACGTCTGGACCTTGGCTTTTCCACCAGCAGCGCGTCGTTTACTGTGGCTCCGAAGCCAGGCGTGTGTAGCCATACACCCATGTGTTCCATTGGAATCCAGTATATGACATAGAATGAATAATTGGTTTATACATAAAAAGTAGAAAAAACTGAAAACTACAGAAGCGCAAGTTCAAAGTATGTTAAACATAGAAGGGGAAGAAATCATTCACACATCCTTGGTATATGACTAAAATGTTAAACACAGTATAAGTGAAGTGCAAGAGACAGAGAAAGGAGTAAAGATAAATTACTAAATTGTTCACAAACTAAATCCCATCAGTGGTACTTCTAGTGAAGAGTGGGCGAATAACTGCTGAAAGCCTCAGACCTGCTTAAAGCTGACTTTTCGTAGTCATTTAGCTTGTGCCTTCCCTCTGTAATGCAACACCTTCTAAATCTGCTGCTTAGATTTAGGGTTTCTCTTCTGACCATGCTCTTTTGAGTGATAATCCACACCACTGCCTCTTTCCTATGTGGTAGTCAAACTCAGAAATCTCTAGCAGAATTCTCATGAGTTGATGCTAAACTCTGAACAATTGATCTCTGTATCCCAAGTACATCAAGAAGACATTTCTTTATTGACGTCCAAACAGTTTGTGACCACCAGATTATATATGTGGCATTTATGGGGTCATTACAAGTTTGGCGGTCGGAAGCATCTGACCGCCAAGCTCCCGATGAGGAGACCGCCACGGTACAACGTTCCCACTGGGATGACAGACAGGAACCAAGGTTCCTGCCTGTCAGCCCAGTGCGAAAAGTGAGACAGCATTGTTTCCGGCTCATAATCCAGGTGGCGGCAATGCTGCCCACACAGGGTGCACCAGCATCCTTGAAATGTGCACTGTCGGCACAGAAGACGGTGCGCATTTCAAGAGTGCTCCGCAGGGCGACCCCTGCACTGCCCCTGCGGCCCCTTGCACTTGTTCTCCGCCAGCCTTTTCATGGCAGTCAGAATGCTGTGAAAAGACTGTCAGACAACAAGGTTGTAATCAGCAGGGTAGCGCTGACTTCAGTTCCGCCCTGGCTGATCACAGCCAAAACCGCCTTCATCCCATCGGGATCAGAGATCCTAGCTGAGACAGCGGTCCTCTGGTGGTCGGATTGCCAGGGTCAAGATGTGGCGCTCGGACCGCCACCGTGAGTCTGGAGTCTAGAGACTCACTATCAGGCCCTTCAATAGTTTTTGGGCCTTCACTTTACGTGTGGTGCATTGTATCTACTTTGCATGGCTTAATGTTCTGAGGTAATAGCTCACTAGTTCTTTCTATTCCTGACAAAGGAGAACAATAAACATTTATCTTTTCAAAGGTGTTTTCTTGATATCCATTTGGAGTCAAGTAATCTAATGATATTTTAAGTCCCTCTAATTCTAGTATTTTCGTAGAAACTACTCCCTAGGTCAGAAAATTTACAATTCCTCATTTGCAGGCATGCATACGAACACACCTGGTTCAGGAGGAAGTCTCCTCATTTGTTAGACCGTGGCAGTTTTATTTAAGCTCTCTTCTGCCTACAATTGCATTCACCTAAATATAAGTCCTACATTTGTTTTCTAAATCTCACTCTTTCCTATTTCCAAATATTGGCAAGCATATGTATGTATGTTGTATGCAAAACGGAAAGGGTATATATAGCTCTGCCCCCCAGCACTCATCACACACGCCTCGCTGGTAGGACTGCAGTGATTGCCGGCAGGTAAACATTGGAGTTAACCTGCTCCTGGATCCAGAGACTAACACGCACAGATGAGTCTGTTTCATAGACTTGAAACCTTGGTCTGAGTAAAAGGAAGCAGTAAATGAATTTCCAGTGAAAGTGTTTGACTTCACCTGTGCCTAATCTTTACCTATGCTTTATGGTGTTTTTTGGGGGGGGTTTAGTCATGGTGTACTGAATATAATGGAGAGTGAGATCAGGGAAGGGTTGGTGTAGCACCTCACTGATAAATCCAACTTAAGATACAGCCCTATAATGCATTCTTTAAAAAAAAAAAAATGTATTGATTTTTTAAGTAGAAGTACAACAAAACGTCCATCACATGTACAACATTTCAACTTATAAAACGGGGAGAGCATGCATGTCGCATCACAATCAACATTTCGATGAGGGGTTGTGTGTTCATTCAAGATTGTCCACCTAATACACAGTTGCTTAACCTTACACACTGTTCCGCAGTATATAATTGTACACTGGTCTTTCTGCCACAGTCAGGAATCCAGGCTTGGATCAAGTGTATAGTGAGTAATCCAGGCATTCCGTATCTACAATGAATTCTTATTGAACTGTGTTGTATTAAGTTTGATTTGATTTTAAGGTACTTTTTACGTTTGCATAAGCACTGGCCTGGACAATGCGGTATTGCATGTGTTGTTTTACTGTTGAGTTCTGAGCTCTTGTCCACCACACTACCTTTCGGAGAAGTTTGTAACTGCTCATCCTCGCTACCCTGAGAGTAAAGTGTGGAAGGGCTTGCATGTCCCACAGCTTGCAGAGCCATGGAAGGAGTGATGCCAGTTCACCAGTAACAAACAACCTCAATCACCAACGTTGGGACCCCGTGACCCTCTCTGCCTGGTGCCAACCGCCCCCCGCCCACCCCAACTGGGTCTGACTGGCAGCCATTGCGGTTACTGCTTGGTAGTACTATCCGTGATGCTCTGTATTAAGGTAAATAAGGTTATTCATGGCATCCCTCCATTCTTCAATTGTGATTGGCCCAGGAAATGACTCAATTTTTATCACACTTGATATATCCCAACAGGGATCTGGATTTAAGCGGTACGATAAAGTACCCCAGTCATGATTAGTGCCCTCAGACTGGGGCACAATCCTGCACCAAAATGTACATCTCCTGTTATTTGCTGGGCTTTTGCGGCCCTGCAGTCATCGGCAGGCTTGACACGCTGACATTGTTTGGGGACACATGCATACCCCACAACTCTAAAATGCGGCACGTGCAGTGACGGGGGATACATTTGGCGATTTATCAGGCCTACCGCTTAGCCTGAAATGTTTTACGTCTTTAGTGACGCACTCGTGTGTATATTGGTTGGGTGTGTTTCTTAAATGTACTTACCTGCCAAGAAACTGACAGCTTTGTTTGAGGCTCTTGCTTGAAAAACCACAAAAGATTAAAAAAACGCCCGTCAAAGCAGTGAAACAAACATAAATGGGCAGGATATAAGGATGTTAAAAGCAATAATGGGCCAGGTACAATGAAATGCCACGAAGAAAACATTTAGGTAAATTCTACCATGAATCCAACCAATGGTAGTTGTGATTCAATCAAGTCTGTATTGCCCTCTCTTCCAGCTGCGTGGCTTGCCATGTGCTTATTTTTAGCGCGGTTGACTGGAATGTCAACCGCGCCCCTAGAGAAGCTCATTGGGGATGTATGAGGTGCAGCAGCAAAACAGTGGATACTTAACCTGTTAAAGATAAGAGGGGTTTACTCTTGCAGTTTACTCACTCTTCTTTCAGGTTCAGGACAATGCTGGCCGGCTGCCCAAAGCTCTGGGTGCTTCTTGGAGGTGACTTTGTATACAACCTAAATACAGTATCTAACATCTCACAAACAGCAGATGTTACGTTATGTTATCGCATGCTAGGCTAAACGTGTATTATTAAGGCATCCACGCATCCCAGAAGCTACTTGAGGGCATGGGATGCCCATCACACCAACCGGGGGGGGGGCTCCTCCGCTATGGCTGAGGAGCTTGGTCCACCAGGTGTTGCGCAGCAGCTGCAAAACTTTTATAAGAAAACAATAATAAACTTGTTTATCATTGTTTTCTTGCATAAGGGGCGGGGCCACGGGCTGTGACGAACAGTGAGGGGGGAGTGCACAGCACTCCCCCTCAGTGCGCATGTATGTTTGGCCGGCCGGCTTGGGCTGGCCAAACACACATGCACACTGGGCTCTCTCCAACCCTGTAACACATGCACTGCGTTGCTGGGTTGGAGACAGCAGGCAGAGACTTTCACTCTGCCTCTGAGCACCCTGGTTGAGCGCCTCATCCAATCCTAACGCTGCTTTCATGCTGCCAGCAGCATGAAAGCAGCATTAGGATTTGATGCAGGGCAGCCTGGGAACCTGTGCCTGCACTGCATTCGCGGCAAGAAAGATACTTTTAAAATTATTATATTTTGTTTTCCTCCCCTGCCACGCGCCGCCCCTCTTCCCTCCCGCGAGCCGCCACTGACACCAAGGCCAGTATCTCAGTCTGTAGCTCGCTTCATGCCTTGCTAAGCTTTGCTCATGACTACAATTAACCTGCGCTAAAGCAAGCCATCTTAAGCAGTCTTCTATGACAGAAGGTATGCACCACAGCTTTAAGGTCTTTGGCAGGGAGTTCTATGCCAGGTAGCCAAGAGGCCTTCCCATATCTCCTTTGTTCGCTGCTTCGTAAACATGTCTCCCCTTACCTCTTTAGTGGAAACCAGGGCCACTGGAATTATGCCATTGTGCGGCCACTGCTATTTTCGCATAAATATAGATTTGGCGTAATTGCAGCATGATCCATCATCTGCCGCATAATCTACAGATTTTAACACAAAAAAATAGTTTCTAAAGTTACTAAAAATGCAGCAACACGTGCTGTCGCACAGTGAAAAGCCCTTTGCAAAGCTGGACTGGTCACCTTTTGTTGCTTATTTTTGTATTTGGGTGGTAAACAGGTACTTATGAAGTGCAACCAATGTTCAGATAGTGTTACCAAGTTTAAAAATGATGAAATAGTGGAGTAATACTATTACAAAATGTTCCTACATTATGCCACATACTTTGTCTCTTCTTGCTGCATAATTTACTCAACCCTGACACATAATTTGGCCCTTTCCTGCAGCATAATTCCGGTTGAGCTGGTGGAAACCCAACTATCTGTATTTCACACTCAAAGATGGCAATGTCAGTTAACCCACAAATCTGATTTGTGCACTCTGTACCTGTGGAACCTCCAGCCCTGAGTGAATTAGCGATGATGGTTGGGAGGAGTTACCTCAGCTTAGTTGAGTGCAAAGCCCAACCTAGGCAAGCTAAGATTTTCTATATCCATATTTATAAGTCACAACCATCTTTTCATTTTTAAAATGGAGGTCCAAGGGACAAAAGACGTCACAACAATGTAAAGGTTGGGTAACTTTTTCTTTGATTAGCTTCAAGGCTTGGCCATTGTCTAACAGGCCACTGATTTATGTTGTAGTTCAGAGTATTATTGCCTGTGCACGTCGCATCCAGCTCAAGAACCAGAGGAGGCAATCAGACCTCAAGAGACGGGGAGGGGAGCCAGGCAGACTCAAAGAGTTTGGCCAAGTCAAGTGACTTCTAAGGAAATAGCACCTAGAATCCGGATTTCCCTGCTGCTATGAAGAGCATCCGTTCAGCGGCTACACGGAGAGCTGAACTGAGAGCCCAAGCATCCCTGGCAAATTTTGTCAGACCAGCCCCCATAGGGTGCATAGCGAGTGAACCTGACCACTACAATGAGGCTTGGCGCCAGTCCCACCTCCAAGAAAATCTGGGAAAAATGGTAAAACACAGCATTCTACAACACATTTTCCATTATATATTCAATTGTATTCATTTTTTAAAGCATAGTAAATGATGACCTTACAGTGCGCCAGGATACAGGAGTCTATTGGGGTTCTTCAATGATTCCCTCTCAATCACCCTCTAACAGGGCCTCTCATCTCTCCATAGCTCCTCTCTCACATGTATTTCAGTTGTTTTACAGCGCCTCTGTTACCCACCTAGGGTGTTAGATCACTTTACATCACAAACACATACAGGGACAATGAACCATATGTGTGTAAATCAGTGTATAGAAAATGTTGACAAAGGGGGCTACACAGTGTAGGATTCACATGTCATCCATACTGGTGGCATTTTTAAGAGTGCTTGGTCTGGGAAGCATAAACTCAGTATTCAGAGCGTAACACAGTAGTTAGAGTTACTTTTACTATTAACAATTTATTTCTGCTGAAAGAAACCATTTTAAACAAAATTAGGATAATCAAAGACTGGGAAAAGACACAACTTTCTAACCTGTACCATGCAGTTTGCATGCAGCTCTTTGAGGCCAGGTCATAGCTCACTGTGCCAGATTATGATTGTGGCTTGTGAACTGCACAGTGACAAAAGGATCTCTGTGACAATAGCAGTATCCCACTAAGCAATGCACATAAAATACTGTTCTGTGATCTGCATAGTACACTGTAGGAGGTGGGGGTATAGCGCTACGTGGACAGAGCTTAAACAAGTCGAGATACTGGGGTTTTCAAGTTGATACTTTTATTTCTCTTATTTATGTCTTCCTTATTCAGTCTATTTTATTCAATTCTCAGTCTTTTTCTGGTTTGATGAGATGATTTCCACGACTCCCTTTTTTCGATCCATCACCCGTTCTTCTATCCTTTTCAGGTGGGTCTTCCTGGTAATGGGATCTCGTCATCACCGAAGAAGTGAAGATCCAACGGCGTTGGAGGTGGACAAGGAAGGGAACGGAAAAAGAAACGAAAGGTAAGGCGGATGTTTTTGGGTTCTCTGTATATGGTTAGCAAGGGGGAGGTGCAGTGAAGTGGGAGGGATGTTGGGATAACCACCAGCTCAATACAGGTATTCACACAATAGTGTTGTGCTCCCCTTTTCCACTAGCGACCAGACAAATGTAAAATAAAAATAAAAATAATACTCAGGCAGAGATAGGAGGACTGTTTGCTTCACAGTCCTCCTGGCGTTTTAGTACTGTGGGTTAGAGAGAGAGCAAAGAGGAAAAAAACACACCCAGTAGCCAAAGGCAGGCCTACGAGATAAACACCAAAAAAAATCTTCAGGGCAGGAGTGTTTGCTCTCGCCCTCCCATTTTTCCCTTTCCACCGCCCACTCCCTCCCAAGGATTGGCCGGTATCGGCTTTGTAAGCAGGAACGTACCTGCGTTAGCCACGCCCCTACAGGGAAGTGGCAGGAGATTGGTCCTCTAGGGGCCTCCGAGCCCCGTGTCGTCAGGTCTGGACCTTCTTTGTGCCACTCTGCTGTTTCTTCCGTTCGTTCCTCCGACCGCGCTCCTTCTCCTTTGGGGACTTCCTTCTCTCTTCTCCCTGGCGCGGGCGTCGGTCGTCCGCCTTTTCTTTTGTTGGAAACCCGGATGTCTGGGTTTTTGTGTATTCTGTTTCCGGGTCGTGCTGAGCGGTGCCCCCGGGGCACCCTTCGGCCACTCCATCATCGGCGCGAGTAACCGGGTGGAGAGCAACCCAGTTACATACACATTCTTTGCAGCAGACATATTGACCCTCTGCACTACCTTAGCTCTCTCAAGCAGGTGCATTAATCACAAGAATTATTGGCACTTTTATTGTTGCCTGAAAACTGATGGGCAAACAAAGAACTCTGGAGTGCTTCAAAACCGGCCCCCAGTAACAAAAGAGGCCCCCACCCTTCAAGCCTCCAGGGGAAACGCCGATGCCTCGTTCGCCACACGGCTTGAGTTCTACAATTCGAAATTAGGGCAACACGGCAGTATACTGTATCTTTCTTCCCTCCCAAATCCAAAATATTACTTTTTTCCCCCAGGCGTATTCTGCCAGGTATTTTATGGCAACATTTTTTTATGGCAAGAGTGTGAGATGTGTGCACTACTTTAAGGGCAAGATGTACCAAAGGATTTTACCCATTCTGTGTCTATGGGAAAAAGCTTTCGTACATATGGCCCTAAGTTCGGATTTGGAACAAACTGCAATTTGTGCCTGAATCGATTATTATGGGATTTAGATTGAGCTCCCTCATTAATCAGAAACCAGCCTAAAGTGCAAAAGAAAGAATACGTGCAGGTTTGTAGAAGCAGCTACATCTGTTTTCCCAGGAACAACCCTTGAACGGCGGATCGAGGCAGTGAATGGAGCAGTAACATTACTCCACATTGCAAATACGAACCATTGCTCCAAACTCTTCGCAGACCTGTTCCAGCTACAAACCTTACACGAGAAGTAAAAACATGCAACATTTACTAAAATGTCACTTTATACCAGCCAAAGTACAGTTGCAACCTCCTTCAGTGTCTAACAAACTGTAGTGTATGATTATACTTTTACAGAGAAATATTGAACTTTAGTGCTACTCTTCCAAGGGTTTTTGTGTCTTCCAGTTACACCTCTACCACTTCATGGGTCTCCCTGTCCTGGTGAGATATGTTATTAAAAAACAAAAAAGAAGTGAAATCAGAAAATCAGTTGTTTAATGTCCATATTAGTAAATGTCTGCTAGGGGCAGGGAATATGGCTAGACAGCAAATGGTTTCTTGCCCAAACCATCATTAAAAGAAAAAGCCATATAAGTGGATTTCATTGTATAGTATCCCTCTCCACAGGAACTGCTATAACTACAGTTTCCAGCATCCATCTCAACAGGAAGTGACATCACTGCAATTTCCAGCATCCATCTCTACAGGAAGTGGCATTGCTGATTTCCCACCAAAACCTAAAGGAAGCCACCAGACATTCTGTCTTCATTCCCCAGCAGTCATCTCCACTGGAAGTGACATTGCAGTTTCCAGTATCTATCTCTACAGGAAGTTGCATTACTGGTTTTCAGACTAAACATCTTTATAAGAAGAAGCCGGGCAAGCAGACTTCTTTCCCCAGCATCCATCTCCACAGAAAGGGTGATTACGTCAGTTCCTAACATTCATCTCTACAGGAAATTACCTCACTTCATGCCTTCTCCTTACTTCAGTACGCTCTAGCACCACTACACCTCTGCAGTGAGTGCATACAAACATGACAGTCTCCAGCTTGGACCTATTATTGCCAGAACCATTTCTACATTGCATCCTACAAGGTAAGAGCTCATCATGTGCCTTCCACAGCACATCATACTGCTTATCCTAAAATCACACCCAGACTTAGACCACACAAAGACTCACGTAGTATCCTTACAACACATAGACTCAATCTCATACACATCCAGATACCCACCACACACCCAAACACACTCTTCATCCCAACTCCTAAATCCACGCTCTTCAGTACTGCTTGCGCCAGATTACCTATCACAACCTTGATGCAGTTCTCATCACAGAAAAATGTCTCACTCCTACATCCTCTTGCATCCTAGAAGCCTTTCATCCCACAGGCTACACCATGCAGCATGTGCGCTGTGATTTTAAGGAGGGAAAAGGCCTCACTGTTACCTATAAGTGTTCAGGGTCCTTCGACCTAGGCATAGGCATTCAACCAACTCTCAACTCCAGGGAGCTCTTAACATATCATTTCACACTCTCTACAACTCAGTTTGCCACCTTCCATCTCATCTACAAGCTTCTTGGAGAGAGCAAGGACTTCACAGATGAATTATCTGACTGTCTCATCTCCTCATCCATCCAACACAGCCACAAGACCCTACCCGATGACTTCAACTCGCCATATAACTCTAGTACGAAAACAAAAGGCACCCTTCTCAATCTCATTGACACAACAAGGTATAGCATGCCGTCCACTATAAATGCCACATCCTACGTCTTGTCTTCTCAACATCACCAACCATCTAGTGGTAGTCCCGGCCCCTTAATATAACTCCATAAAAAAATTGCTCTCCAGAGAGTTTAATTTTTGATTAGTGTTTTTGTATCATTAGAGAAGTAATTTAGCTTGGGTAGACACTGCTAATCCAGGCCAATTTTTTCTGGACGACATTTTTAAAAATGGCGGATGTGTTTCAGTGATGATGTAATATTTCAGGAACCATGAGACCTATATACTTAATTTTTGTGTCAAAACATAGGTTTTGGGGGTCAAGTAATTTTTTAGAGACAGAAAATAACTCCTCAGAGCGACTGTTCTGCCATTTTCCAAAATGGCAGCTCTATAATGATGTGTTTGAGCCATCATACTGGTAATTTATTTTAATATTGCTTTTGTTTCAGGTTTTCCATTGATTCAAATTCATAAACATGAGCACAGCAGGAGGTAGCAGAGGATTTTCACCTCCTGACAGAGTGTTCCTAACTACAAAATCTGACGACTCCTTCAACAAAGAAAAATGTGCCATATGCCAAACTAATCCAAAAGAAAAGCTAACATCAACTGCGGCTGGACAGAAGAGAGTTTGAGATGCTGCAGAAATACAGCATGACGAAGTTCACAAAAGAGTGAAACTGATGGATGAAAAGGATGAAATATTTTATCATTGTAACAAGTGCTACAAGTCGTATACAATGGAAAAAAGCCTGGAAAAAAATCATCAAAAAATAGCACAAATCAGTGAATCACAACAACAATCCGAGTCTCCTGAGAAAGCGACGACAACCAAACCCAATGCCCATTCATTTAGAAGATCGATGGCTACCCCTCGTACACCTCCAATAACTGATCAGAAAGCAGAGGATCTTCAATGTGTCATCTGTGGTTTAGCCAGAACAAGGGCCAAAGGGATTGATAAAAGAACAAAGTACACAATATGTGAGTCTCAAAGGGCCAACATCTTTTCATCTAGTTTCTAGGCTCAGTAGGCGCACAGGTGCTTCACCATTTAATGGCTCCCGTGAGCCTTTGAGCTGACGAGCTCTGGTGAAGCACCTGTGCGCCTACTGAGTGGTACAAAAACCTGAGAATACATTTAGGCGGCATTTCAAGCAACCCTGTCTGCCACACTTTGCTCTCCGCTGATGACGGCCGAAAGCCAGAAACACGTGTCCGGAGATACAGCATTCGTCGCACCAACTTATGGTGAAAAACTTTCTACAACATTACAGCACTTGATGCACCCATTTATGGTGAAAGACTTTTTGAAATATTATTTGAATTCATTCTAATGACTGCATTTATCATGATGCTTTGGGGCTATTCGAGCTGAAATGTAAGACAGGGTGCTCCCTTTTTGGATTGTGTATTTAACGGCTCCCGTGAGCCTTCGAGCTGACGAGCTCTGGTGAAGCACCTGTGCGCCTACTGAGTGGTACAAAAACCTGAGAATACGTTTAGGCGGCATTTCAAGCAACTCCGTCTGCCACACTTTGCTCTCCGCTGATGACGGGCGTAAGCCAGAAACACATGTCCGGAAATACGGCATTCGTCGCACCAACTTATGGTGAAAAACTTTCTACAACGTTACAGCACTTGCTGCACCCATTTATGGCGAAATACTTTTTAAAATATTATTTGAATTCATTCTAATGACTGCATTTATCATGATGCTTTGGGGCTATTCGAGCTGAAATGTAAGACAGGGTGCTCCCTTTTTGGATTGTGTTAAAGTCACGCTTGAGTGCTGACTATAGGTTTACACTCAGTGAGATCAGAGAAATAATGGTCAACTTTAATGAAGCTGTATTGATCCCTAATTATGAAATTAAGATTGTTCTGGTGAGAATGTACAATGATAGAATTCATTTTTGTCAGTCTAACAAAACGAATGAGCCACCTATGGTGTTCTCAGCTGATTTGACTCTTAAAGTTCTTGCTGCCAAAATAAGATCAAAGGAGGCAGTAAAATCAGCATGAAGCATTTTAAGAAACGTCCTGAAAGATTTTTTTGGGGACTTATTGACAAATTTTGTGATGCCCCAGAGCTCAGCAAATCATGGGAGTCAACAAGAATGCCTGATGTTCTATTAACATTTTTTACATCATTAATATCGTAGATGATGCTCTCCTGCCCACTGATAAAAGATGCCCTCTAAACACAAAACTGCTGCCCGGGAGTGAGTAAGTCTAGTCTAAAATGTATGTAAATCCATGACCCCCTTTGCCACTGCAGAACAACATCAAATTAATAAACTATTGTGTGTGCAAGCTTTCACACACTCCCCACTTCCCCTGCTCCATGTCACAGAGATAAACAAGCGACCAATAAAGAAAAAAACAAAGTATATAGCGACCCCATCACCTCGACGTGCCCAAGCTGCAGAAAATGATCCAAAAATAAAACAGAAATAATTGTGTGCCCTCCAACTCTGGTTTAGTCTTCATTTTCCTTGTTTTTTAGTGGTGCAACAAACACTTTTTTTAATTTATTTTTTTAGAAAAAATAGTATTTCTGTCCTTCCATCAATAGAAATGCCCCCCATAGTAGTCCCCAGAAACAATAAAACAAACATCTTTTTTTAAACAAAAACTGAGATATTCTGCAGAAGATTCCTGTTTCATTCAGTCATTATGAAGTCTGAGTCATATGTTCCCCGACAAGAAAGAGATCAGAGAGAGAAACAGAAAGAGATATAAGACCTCATTGAGAGGTTGAGGGGAACCTAAAATCCTTCAATATCCAAACATGGAGTACACTCTAAATTTCCTCCTCATGGGCATTCTTTATTAAGGAGTCACGCATGCACACAACACAACGTACATGCACACTCACATCCATTCATGTACACATGCATTCCACACGCCACACACCCGCATACACGCACACAGAAACATACACACACACCCACACCCACACACACAACACCTCCCTCCCCCATCAATATACAAACATGGAGTACACTCTAAATTTCCTCTCCCATGGGCATTCTTTATTAAGGAGTCACGCATGCACACAACACAACGTACATGCACACTCACATCCATTCATGCACACATGCATTCCACACGCCACACACCCGCATGCACGCACACAGAAACATACACACACACCCACACCCACACACACAACACCTCCCTACCCCATCAATATACAAACATGGAGTACACTCTAAATTTCCTCCCCCATGGGCATTCTTTATTAAGGAGTCACGCATGCACACAACACAACGTACATGCACACTCACATCCATTCATGCACACATGCATTCCACACACCACACACCCGCATGCACGCACACAGGAACATACACACACACCCAAACACACAACACCTCCCTCCCCCATCAATATACAAACATGGAGTACACTCTAAATTTCCTCCCCCATGGGCATTCTTTATTAAGGAGTCAGTCCAGCCAGTGGATTCTACTCAGTGTTTAGAAAGTCGAGAATTTCCTTTTCTCTCCAAACTTGAAAAGTCAATTTACAAAAGCATTTGTTTGTATGGGGGGTGGTACTCTGTGAGCTGGCCACATTTGGAGGCCCATCGTGACAGTAATATCAGACCCGCCGATCCTTGAGATGCCTTTTTTTATCAACGGTGTAGTTTGCAGTAACAAAAGTTACTGCCCAAATCTGGATTACAACATCCAGGGTAGATCTGCAGCACAAGACTAGAGTGCTTTTAGCAGGTGGAATTACCGGTTGAAATTCCCAAGGCACAATGGGCAATAGCTAGAGGAATCAAGACCAGAATTACTGGTTTTCAGGGTAGTTCCTAATATCTAAGGGGTCTCCCAGGGTTTTATGACGGAGGACTGGGCAAGGTCAATTGAAGATCATCAGAAAGCCCTGAAATGATAGTAAAGTGAAAAACGTTGTAGTGTAGGGGAAAATAAAATGAAAAGTTTACAAAGGATAGAAACTGTGTTTCACAAATCCTGCATGTGGTAATTTTTGCACATACTTCCTAGCATCTGATATAAAGAGGAATCTATGGGTAGGAAATCCTGGTTTTGTTCCAGATATTATTGGTCTAGGCCTTGTTGGTGGCCCGATCAGTTTGTGTTGTGATCTGAGTTTGTAGAGGTTATTTCTGTCTCTACAAAGGCAGGCCACACTGCCAGCGCTCTCCTGTAACCTCTGTGCCTGCTTTCAAGGCATAAGCCTAAATATGCAGCCCGCATGGTGCTTGCTACAAAGCTGAGACTGACTGAAAGTCTGAAAGTGTCACAGATTACTTTTGGAGACAGGACACCCTTTTTAAATGTTTTCTCTAAATACTCCAGTAACAGTGGGAGCCTTTTATCACCAGGTCTGACACCGCCCTGGCTGTCATTCTCCAACCTCCCTAACATTCTCTCCATGAGGGACCTATTTGTATCGGCAAAACATTATACGTTTGTATAAGTACCCTATATGCATATATTATGTATTAACACTTCTGTTATTTTTTTTTTTTTTCTCTGTGCTTTTCGCTTCCTGTGTGAGCAATCTCAGTAGTCCAGCATAATCATTGTATTGTGCCCTAATGCCTGCAACCCTATCTTAGGTAATGAAAGCACTCAAACAAATTAGAGAAATCACTCTTTGCTTATGTGCAGCAGCAGCAGCTTGTCTGCTCTGGCGGAGGAGCGTCACCCCCCCCCCCCCCACCCCCAAGCTGCAACAGCTGCAAAACTAGAAAAATAAAACGATAATAAACCATGTTTATTATGTTTATTTTTTAAGGGGGCGGGCCATGGGGGATGGCAGGTACGGAGAAGTGGTGTGCACTCACCTCAGTGCACAAGTGTGTTTGGCCAGCCATCTCAGGCTGCGTTTCTGGGTTGGAGACAGCAGGCATAGGCTCCCAGTCTGTCTCGGAGCACAAAGTGAGGGCACTCTGGCCAATCCTAATGCTGCTCTCATGCTGCCAGCAGCATGAGAGCAGCATTAGGATTGGCCATAGGGCAGTCTGGGAGCCTGTGCCTTGTGGACGACAAAAGTGCTGATGCAGATTTTTTTTGTCCTCCCCACCCCACCACCCCCACGCCGCCCTGCCACTTTACCCCACCGCCAACTGCAACTGCTTAGGTGTAGGGGGACACAAAAGGCAGTGGGCACTCCTGGGGCTGACCATAGTGACAAATTAGCCCGACCGAAAGCTTTAGGTCTGCCTACCCATGGTTCTTTGTGACCGTACAGATACAACAGGAGGTCGATTCTCCTGCATTTTGCCATCTCCACCGTGGAATTCTCTTCTGCTTCATTTCAGACTGAAAAATGACCATCTCAAATTCTGGCATCTTCATCCAGGCATATGGATAATCACTCCTTATCCATATCATCTCTCCACTGATGGATAGTCTTACCTGGTCGGATGCCTAGGAGTGGCTTCACCTTCTTTTCTTGGCCCTCAGGACTTTGAATCTTCAAAACTTTACGATCTTATTCAGCTACACTTGATGATGGGCGTCTCCGACCATTGCTCTTGTCGCTGCTGCTTCTCTAGGTCCATATTTGGCTTATGTAGTAAAACGCACTGACTTTAGTTCCATTTCCTTAAAGCACTGTCAAGCCACCCAGGGAGGATAGTAACACTTTAACCCCTCCAAATTAAATAAATATTACTACAAAATACCCATACCAAAGTAAACAGGGCTTGAAACCAGTGCCAGCATGTAAGGAAATCCAGTTTCCTCTATCATTCAAATACTGAGTTTTGCTGACGCTGAACACAGGAATGTGGAGGTGCCCATTGTATCCTGTTTCCCCAGATGCTTACGGTTTGAGTTTTGTTGTGGTAGAGTTTGAGTAAGAGGGTGCTGCTTCACTTTCACTCAGTCCCGGGAAGCCGACTTTGAGGTTGAGTAGGAGAATGTTGGTAGTGATGTAGAAGTACAGGAGGTCAGGCTTGCCGTTAAAGGGTCTTCTCTCTTGAAGTTGTTTAGTATTGTGGTTATGTGGTTAGGTTGAAATGTGGACAGTGAAAGGACTGTGCTTGGTTAGTGTCTAGTGGGGCTTTTTAGCAGGAGTGGTGCTTGGTTGTGACCTTTCAGCAAAAGAGTCAAACTAAGGGCCTGATTTAGATATTGACGGACAAGTTACTCCATCACAACGGTGACAGATGTCTTGTCTGCCGAACTCTAAACCCCATAGGATATAATGGGATTTAGATTTCGGTGGATGGTGTACACGTCATTGTTGTGATGGAGTAACTCGTCCACCAATATTTAAATTGGGCCACCCTAGTTGAAAGCAGCAGAGGTAGTATGGGTTCGCCAGAATCTATTGCTTGGAGATGCTGACCTTTAAAAGTATTACTTCCGGGCCATGGATTGTATGTAGAAAATAGCAAGGATCACACCTGTGCCTTGCTACACGGTGTTTCTTTGCTCCATGGCACTGCTCTTCTGCCAGTGATGGGCATCTCTAACAATAGGGCATGCCCAAATGACCATCAATGATTTGAACTTAAGCTGTTTGTCTGTTAAGTAGGGTCTGAAATGTGCTCAATCAATCAATCAGTGATTTGTAAAGCGCACTACTCACCTGTGATGGTCTCAAGGCCCTGAGGAGGGGAGGTGGAGAAGGTGGGGGGGGGGCTCTGCTACTGCTCGAACAGCCAGGTCTAGAGAAGTTTCGTGAAGGTAAGGAGGACTTTGGTCTGGTGCACGTGGATGGGAAGAGTGTTCCACGTTTTGGCGGCGGGTGTGAAAATGATTTACCGCCGGTTGTAGTTCTGCGGACGCGTGGGACGGTTGTGAGGGTGAGGTCACCGGAGCGGAGATGGCGGGTCGAGGTGTAGAAGGAGAGTCGTCTGTTGAGGTATTCTGGTCTATTGTTGTGCAGTGCCTTGTGAGCGTGGGTGAGGAGTTTGAAGGGGATTCTCTTGTTGATGGGGAGCCAGTGCAGGTCTCTCAGGTGGCCTGTGATGTGACAGTGGCGGGGGATGTCCAGGATTAAGCGTGTGGAGGCGTTCTGGATGCGATGCAGCCTTTTCTGGAGTTTGGCCGTGGTTCCTGCATAGAGGGCATTCCCATAGTCCAGTTTGCTGCTTACGAGGGCTTGGGTGACTGTTCTTCTGGTTTCCGTGGAGATCCATTTGTAGATTTTTCGGAGCATGCAGAGGGTGTTGAAGCAGGAGGAGGAGATGGCGTTGACTTACTGGGTCATGGATAGTGAGGAGTCCAAGATGAATCCTAGGTTGCGTGCGTGGTCGGTGGGAGTCGGAGCGGTTCCGAGATTGGCAGGCCACCAGGAGTCATCCCATGTGGAGGGGGTGGAGCCGAAGATAAAGACTTCCGTCTTGTCCGAACTGAGTTTGAGGCAGCTGTTCTTCATCCATTGGCCTTCATTCCTTCGTGGAGGTAGGTCTTGGTGGAGTCCTTGGTGAGGGAGAGGATCAGCTGGGTGTCGTCAGCATATGAGATGATGTTGAGGTTGTGGGATCGGGCGATGTTAGCGAGCCAGGCAATGTAGATGTTGAAGAGGGTCGGGCTGAGGCACGAACCCTGGGGTACGCCGCAGATGATTTTGGGGGCCTCCGAGCGGAATGGGGGGAGGCGGACACTTTGGGTTCTGCCGGTGAGAAAGGAGGCGACCCAATCCAGTGCGCTGTCGCGGATTCCAGCATTGCTGAGGCGTGAGCGTAGGGTGTGGTGGCAGACGGTGTGGAATGCGGCCGAGAGGTCCAATAAGGGCTGTGGTTTCGCCGCTGTCCAGTATGGTTCTGATGTCGTCGGTGGCGGCGAAGAGGGCAGTTTCGGTGCTGTGATTGCTGCAGAATCCGGATTGGGAAGGGTCCAGGGTGTGGTCCTCCTCTAGGAAGCGGGTTAGTTGTCTGTTGATGGCCTTCTCAATGACTTTTGCCGGGAAGGGGAGCAGGGAGATAGGCCAGAAGTTCTTGAGGTCCTTTGGGTCCGCCTTGGGTTTTTTGAGGAGGGCGTTGATCTCGGTGTGTTTCCAGCTCTCCGGGAAGGTGGCGGACTCGAAGGAGCTGTTGATGATCTTCCAGAGTTGGAGTGCGATGACGGATCTTGCTTTGTTGAGGATGTGGTGAGGGCAGGGATCAGACAGAGAGCCAGAGTGGATGGTGTTCATGATTTTGATGGTGTCGTCGTCGTTGATGGGGGTCCAGGAGAGCAGGAGGTTGGTCGAAGGTTAATCTTTGGTGTTGGTGGTTGCCGGGGGCGTCTGGGTGCTGAAGCTGTCATGGATGTCTGCCATCCTGCGGTGGAAGTAGCAGGCTAGAGAGTCGCAGAGGTCTTGGGATGGCAGGATGTCGTTGACGTTGGAGCTGGGGTTGGAGAGTTCTTTCGTGATGTTGAAGAGCTCCTTGTGGCTGTGTGCGTTATTGTGGATTCGGTCTTTGAAGGCGGTTCTTTTGGCGACTCGGATGAGTTGGTGGTGTCTGCAGATGGCGTTTTTGAAGGCTGTGTGGTTGTCCAGAGTCTGATCTTGGCGCCACTTTCTTTCGAGTCTTCGGCAGCTTTGCTTAGATTTGTGGAGGTCGGCGGTAAACCAGAAGGCCTCTCTGTTGGTGCTTCTATTGGAGGGATTCTTGATTGGGGCGAGAGTATTGGCACAGGTGTTGACCCATTGCCTGAAGTAGCGTGCAGCTGCATCAGCGTCAGTGGTGTCGATGGGTGGGTTCCAGGAGAGGGTCGCGATAAGTTGGTCTTCAGTGACCTTGTTCCAACTGCGGTGGGGGATCTGTTGTGGGCGGTGATGTGTTGTGGGTTTCTTCAAGGAGAAGTGGATGCAGCGGTGGTCTGTCCAGTGGAGTTCGGTGGTGTGGCTGAAAGAGACGTGATTGCTGGCAGAGAAAATAGGGTCAAATGTGTGTCCTGCAGGCCGAGGTTGGAGAGGTTGTCGAGCAGGGTGGCGGTGTTGTTGTCATTGGTGTTCTTAAGGTGGAAGTTTAAGTCTCCGAGGAGTATGTAGTCAGTGGATGTGAGAGCGTGCGTGCTGATGATGTCGGTAATGGAGTCGCTGAACTGCTGTCGTGTGCCGGGGGCCTGTAGACAAGGGTCCCTCGAAGGGTGGTGTTTGGGTCAGTATGGATTTCGAAGTGCAGGAGTTTGGCGGTGCTGAGGGTGTCTTTGGTGTTGGTCGTGATCCTGAGGGTGTTGTAGGGAGGTGGGGGGAAGGAGAGGACAACTGGGAGGTGGGAGGGGGACAAAAAACGGCTTGAAAAGGGGGCGGAGCCGAAAAAGGAGGTGGGGGAGCAGCAGGGGAGAGAGAGAGGGGGAGAGCGAAATTGAGAGAGAGAACAGAGTGAGAGAGAAAAAAGGAAAAGGAGCACTATGGGACAGTAGTGGAGCAGAGCAGAGCAGAGCAAAGCAAAAGAAGGAGAGAGGCAGAAGGTAGCCTCCTTAGACGGTGGAGCCACAGAAGGCAGAGCAATGCACTGACCAGGTCTCAATGAGTGTTCAATAAATTACATATTGAACAGTAATGGGAGAAAAACTATATATAGGCACATGCTAGCATGTTAGTGGCCAAGCAGACTATGCCGGAGATCTCATAACATCTGGCTGAGCCCTTTCTTCAAAAGCCCCAGATGAACTGTACCCAATTTTTAGCACCCACTGTGGTCACTCCTATCAAGTGAGCTGTGAAACTCAGTAGCATCCCACTTCAGTGGCCATGAGATGATCATGAATATTGTGTCAGTGCCGCGCCGAGCGTGACAACCCTGAGAGAGACAATTCCAGGAAGACATTGGGAACCTTTTATTAACAAATGTGTATGGCAATGGAAATAATCAGAATCCTTTGGAAACCACCTCTTGGCAGCATGGTGTTGAGCAGCTTTAAGGCTTGCGTTGACATTTAATTTCAAAGCTCTCAGCATCATTAGCATTCAGGTAGAGGGTTACGTAAATATAATTGATAGGGTACAATCATAAAGGATTTCAGAACAATGAAGGGAGAAGAGTAAGGTAAAATGTGGATTCATAAGTGTGCAAATGTTTTATTCTAGAGGCTTTAAGTACTGAGCGAAGATTCATATTTTTACACAAACTATTGATACTAACAAAAATTAATAAGTGAGTATTGGTTGCACATTGTTAGCTACAATATGAGCGATATGAAAGAGCAGAATCAAGAATATGCTAGTCAAGTCACCTACCAACTGCAATAGGAATTATTACAATTTCAGGATATTTTTATAATTGTCTTGTTGGGTATATTCGATTACACTACTGAATATTGTGGCTAAGAATATTGAGATACAAGAATGTTGTGGAAACATATTGAAGAGCAAAATATCAGAAGATAACTGCATATAGGGGAAGTATAGATTTACTTTTTCTAACTCCACGTCCACTTACCTTGAAGAAATATATCATCAACATACATATAGAGCTAGGTATAGATGTCTGTACTTACCTTTCGATATCTTGACTTCGATATTGTTATACTTCTATATTCAGGGATGTAGTATACCATCCATTCAAATCAGTCCTTTCACCACTAGTTGTGCTGATGCCTTTAGGCTTTGCTTATGTGGTCCATTGGAAAGAGTTAGCCTATAGCAAAGAGGAACTGGCAAAACCAATAAAAGCCTTGATTTGCTTGAAATGTATTTCTTTATTAACATATGCAATATGGAAAAAATCGCTTTGCAAATGTGGTATGTGTATGTTTTGACAGGATTGCATTTCTTACATCAGACGATAACGTGGCCAACAATTGCCCATTCTTTCTTTTTTTACATCGTATCCAAGTATATTTTCAAACATATAATATCACTGATCCACTTGATCTATATAGTTCAAAGTCTAAAATTGTTATAAAAATAGATTTGAAATGTCTTCTGATGAATTATGACGCTACATCCTTGGCAGAATTAGCCACAGTGAAACAGCATCAGCAATGAATGTCCTCAATTCAGTATGAAATATTACTGGAATATCGAATTTAAATAAATTATGGAAGTAGAATAATGCCAACCAAGAGCTTAACATTGCCTGAAAAAATACATTTTGTTTCTAAATGCCAACCACCTATATAACTAAAGTTTGTGGACTTAGAAAAGAACTTCTGTCATTCAAATACCATCTTTTTGCTGTCAGTAAATCCATGTGTTTGCTTTGCTTCCCAAATACCAGCATGTTACATTTTTCATCAAGTACTCACATGTGCTAAAGTCACACATGAACAGAGTCTGTCTCATATCACCAGCACCTGCTGGGTGTGCACCTCATATGCTAGCTAGGCCACCAGGTGTCTTGGAAGGCCACATTATGTCAAGATGTCCATCAGAAATTATTGGTAGACCGTGGAAGCCTTGTGCTGTGATGTCTGAGATGACACGGTAATGACTGGAATGCTGACAATTTGACATCTAAAGGATTGCCACCTTATCATGGTGTCACTATTAGGGCAGGGGAGACACCATGACGCATGGGATCTGGACAACTTGTCCACGAGGTCCACCATAAGTCAGCGCCTCCACCCCAGTATTCGCTGATTTTCAAAATGAATCACAACCAATTCCTTTACCATCAATGTTATTGAAGAAGGTGGCTTGGGTTCTTTAGCACTGAGAGGGATTCCAGAATCCATCAAAGGGTGGAGCAGGGCACTGGTTGCATGTCAATGCATAGTATTGCTCTGAGGCCAGCCTCTTTGTGTAGGTGGACCTTTTCTTTTTTTTAAATAATCCTTTCATAGGCTCTAGGCCACTTTTAAGGAATGTATGCCCTCATTATGACATTGGTGGTATTCTTAGAATACCGCCAATGCCAAAGGCACCGGAAGACTGCCAGTGCTGGTGGTCTTCCGCCCGCCATATTATGGACACTGCAGGATTTCTGCCACAATAAGGGTGGAAATCCTGCAGCAGCCATGCTGGCAAACGGTGGCGCCCTGGTGCTGCTACCACCAGCACCGCCCCCCAGTATGACGCTGCCAGCCGTATTAAGGCCATTAGTACAGCCTGGTGGTGTCCTGTTGGCGGGACGCTACTGGCGGTAGTAGCGCCCCTTCCCGTTCCATGCCGGACGACCTCCTCGCTGGACAAGGTAAGTCGGGCGTCCAACAGGAGAGGGGGGTGGGAGGGTGGTGGTGTTTTGTGTGAGTGTGTGGTGTCTGCCTGTGTGTATGCATGTGTGTGTGCGTGTGTGAATGTGAGTGTTGTGGTGTATGCGTGGCTGCATGCATGTGAGTGAATGTATATATGAAAGTTGAATTGAGTGCATGTCTACATGTCAGTGTGTATGCATGCCTGAATGGGTGTTTGGATGTCTATGTGAATGCGTGTATGAATGCTTGTGAGTATGTCTGAATGAATGCTTGCCTGAATGCGTGTTGGTATGTATGAGCAAATGCGTGCATGGAAGTGTATGTGAATGGGTGTATGTGTTGTGCGTGTGAGTGTCTGTGTGTGTGTATGTGGGGGGTGAGGGGTGCTGTGACTATAGAGGGTGGGAGAGGGGGTGATGTGAGTGTATGTGGCTGTGTGCGTGTATGGCTGTGGGGGCAGTTGCGTGGTGGGTGCATGTCTGCGTGTGAATGAATGACCGCTCAGCCCTCCACTGGGCTTGGTCGCCCCACTCACTGCTGCCGCTCCTACCTGCCTTTGCCGCCTCCTGCCTGCAGATTCCTTCGCTCGCTGCTCCTGGGATTCCCGCTGCCTGCTGCTTCTTGGGATTTCCCGCCGCTGCCTCCCTGCGGCCCGCCCCCTGTGATTCCATTCGCCGGCCCGCTCCCGCCACCCAGCTGCTCCTCCCTCCCGGCTCCTTACTTAAGGGGACCGTAGAGGACCACAGAGTGTGACCGCTCAGCCCTCCACTGGGCTTGGTCGCCCCACTCACTGCTGCCGCTCCTACCTGCCTTTGCCGCCTCCTGCCTGCAGATTCCTTCGCTCGCTGCTCCTGGGATTCCCGCTGCCCGCTGCTTCTTGGGATTTCCCGCCGCTGCCTCCCTGCGCCCCCGCCCCCCTGTGATTCCATTCGCCGGCCCGCTCCCGCCACCCAGCTGCTCCTCCCTCCCGGCTCCTTACTTATGACGCCCCCAGAGCGACCGCGCAGCGGACGCGCGCAGCGGGAGCACCGACTGAGCGCCGAAGGTGCGCCAAAGGTAAGCCCGTCTGCGCCCGTCCGCGCCTGGACCGCGCCCAGCGCCAGACCCTCTGGTCCTCGCCAGCACACCCTGCACATCTACGATGCCAAAACCCTCCACGCACTCAACGCCGGCCGAAACACCGCCTGCTACCGAGCCACCCCGAGACGCACCCACGGACCCTTCACCTGCCTGACCTGCCGCTTCACCAGCCTCCGACCCAACACCGCACCTACTAAACCGAGCCCCAGCAACAAACACCTGATGTGCATCCTGCTCAACACCCGCTCCGTTCACAGGCATGCCGTCGAACTCTGGAACCTCCTCGACTCGACAGCACCAGACATCGCCTTCCTGACGGAAACCTGGATGAACGCCTCCTCAGCACCCGACGTCGCCATCGCCGTCCCAGAAGGCTACAAAATCACCAGGAGGGACCGCGTCAACCAGACAGGAGGAGGCATCGCCATCATCCACAAGAACACCATCCGCATCACGACCAACTCCGATGACACCTTCACCTCCGCCGAACACCTCCACTTCCAGATACACGCCGACCCCAAGACCACGCTCAGAGGCACCCTCATCTACAGACCACCGGGACCACGCACACAGTTCAGCGAAGACATCACAGACTTCGTCAGCCCCCACGCCATCAATTCCACCGACTACATCCTCCTGGGGGACCTCAACTTCCACCTGGAGGACGACATGGACCGCAACACCACTGCTCTACTGGACAACCTCGGACTCAAGCAACTGGTAACCACCCCCACCCACCACGCCGGCCACACGCTTGACCCAGTCTTCTCATCCAGCAAATACGTCACCTTCAGCCACTCCACCAATCTCCAGTGGACTGACCACAGCTGCGTCCACTTCAGCTTCAGTAAAACGACGACCCACCACCACCCTCAACAAGCCCCCCGCAGGAGCTGGAACAAGATCACCGGCGACCAGCTCACCACCTTCCTCAGCCAGAACCCCCCCATCAGCTCAACAGACCCCAACAAAGCCGCCAACAACCTCACACAGTGGATCACCAACTGCGCAGACGCCCTCGCACCACTGAAGAAGAACCCCCCCAGCAGACGCAGCAGCAAGAAAGCCTCCTGGTTCACCGACGAGCTCATCACCTCCAAGAAGAACTGCCGCTCCCTGGAGAACACCTGGCGCACCAGCCAGACCACAGACAACATGACGGCCCTCAAACACGCCACCCGCAAACACCACCAACTGATCCGCGCCACAAAGAAGACAGCCTTCAAGGAACGACTGGACAACAACACCCACAACAGCAATGAACTCTTCAGCATCGTCAAAGAGCTCTCCAACCCCGACGCCGGAAACAATGACATCACTCCCTCGCAAGACCTCTGCGACTCCCTCGCAGCCTTCTTCCACGACAAGATCGCCAACATTCACAACAGCTTCGGCCCACCAACCACAAACCCCACCACCGAACCGATGCCCCCCACCGCCACCCTCCGCACCTGGACCCCAGTCAGCACCGAAGACACAACACGCACAATGAACACCATCCACTCCGGATCCCCTACGGACCCCTGCCCACACCACATCTTCAACACGGCCGACCACATCATCGCACCCCACCTCCGCGACATCGTCAACGCCTCCTTCAACACCGCCACCTTCCCGGAGTGCTGGAAACACGCCGAGATCAGTGCCCTGCTGAAGAAACCAACTGCAGACCCCTCCGACCTCAAGAACTACCGCCCCATCTCGCTCCTCCCGTTTCCTGCCAAAGTCATCGAGAAGACTGTCAACAGACAGCTAGCCGCCTTCCTCGAGACCAACGGATCCCTCGACCACTCGCAATCCGGCTTCCGAGCCAACCACAGCACGGAGACCGCCCTCATCGCAGCCACAGACGACATCAGATCCCTAATGGACAATGGGGAAACTGCGGCCCTCATCCTCCTGGACCTCTCCGCAGCGTTCGACACTGTCTGCCACCGCACCCTGGTATAGCGCCTGAACAACACCGGCATCCAGGAGAAGGCCCTGGAGTGGATCACCTCATTCCTCGCCGGAAGAACCCAGAGAGTCCGCCTCCCCCCGTTCCGGTCAGCGGCCACCAAAGTCATCTGCGGCGTTCCACAAGGGTCATCGCTCAGCCCCACCCTCTTCAACGTCTACATGAGCCCCCTCGCAACCATCGCACGTCAACACAACCTCAAGATCATCACCTACGCCGACGACACCCAGCTGATCCTCTCCCTCACCAGCGACCCGGACGCCGCCAGAGCCAGCCTACACGAAGGGATGAAAGACGTCGCCGAATGGATGAAGAACAGCCGCCTGAAACTGAACTCAGACAAGACGGAGGTCCTCATCCTGGGATCATCACCCTCCGCCTGGGACGACTCCTGGTGGCCCCCCGCCCTGGGAGCCACCCCCAAGCCAACGGACCACGCTCGCAACCTAGGTTTCATCCTGGACTCCTCCCTCTCGATGACCAGACAAGTCAACGCCGTCTCATCTTCATGCTTCAACACCCTGCGCATGCTTCGAAAGATCTTCCGGTGGATCCCCACTGAGACCAGGAAGACGGTCACCCAGGCCCTCGTCACCAGTCGGCTGGACTACGGGAACGCCCTCTACGCCGGCACCGCCGCCAAACTCCAGAAGAAACTCCAACGGATCCAGAACGCCTCAGCACGACTCATCCTGGACATCCCCCGACACAGCCACATCTCCGGACACCTGAGAGACCTGCACTGGCTCCCCGTCAACAAAAGAATCACGTTCCGACTCCTCACCCACGCACACAAGGCCCTCCACGACCTGGGCCCCAAGTTCCTCAACAGCCGCCTGACCTTCCACAAGCCCACCCGCCAGCTCCGCTCCGCCAGCCTCGCTCTCTCCACCGTCCCCCGCATCCGCAGAGCCACCGCCGGAGGAAGATCCTTCTCCTACCTGGCAGCCAAGACATGGAACTCCCTCCCCATCCACCTCCGGACAACGCAAGACCATCTTGCCTTCAGGAAGCAACTCAAGACCTGGCTGTTCGAGCAGTAGCGTTCCCCCCCCCCCCCAGCGCCTTGAGACCCTCCGGGTGAGCAGTGCGCTATACAAATGCCTTTGATTGATTGATTGAATGAATGGGTGTTGTATGTGTGAGTGTGTGCGTGTCTGCGGGTGTGTGCATGTATGGGGTTGGGGGTGCTTTTGAATGAATCGGGGTGGGGGGGTGAGTTTGGATGGGGTGGGGGGAGGGTTAGGAACTTGCTGGGAGGGAGCCACCTACCAGTGACAGGGAAGGAATTCCCTGTCAGCGGTAGACCCTACCTTCATGGTTTTCATGGCGTTGCTAACGCTGCGGAAACCATGGCAGTAGGTCAGCTCATAATGCAGCCGCCGGTACTCTGAGCCTCTGGGTCGGAGATGAATATCTGCGGCCCGGTGGTTCATACCGCCATGGCGGTCTGAGTGGTGGTGTGGCAGTATACACTGCAAGCCTGTTAGCAGTGATACCTCCACATTAACCCTGGCGGTCAAAAGACCGTCAGGGTCATAATGACCCCCTTATAATCTTTTATTAACTGGTGAATTCACATTTTTTTCCTTCAACCAAATCACAAATCATTTTATAATGAACCACTTGTTCCACCCTAAAAGAGAACAGAAAAAACACTTTATTCAAACTAAGCGAATGAGTCAATAAATTAACACATACTAAGGGCCTGATTTTGCTTATGGCGAATGGTTACTTCATCACAAACGTGATGGATATCCTGTCCATTGTATTATAAGTACATTATATTCAATGGCACTTGTAATATGGAGTATGAGATATCCGTTCTGCTTGTGACAGAGTAACCCATCTGCCGAAATCAGCCTAAGACATTAAACTAACCTATAATTGGAGAGGACCAGCCAATCTCAAAAGGTGTAGTGTGTTGCTAGACAAATCTATCTTAAGTCTTTCAATCGTACAAGCGAAGGATGTTGCATCTGAAGGGAAAATATATGTGTTTGCAGTTTATTTAACTATGCAGTGCTGCTTCATAGCCTTCAAGGCGCTATGGAAGGAGACCCAAGCATTCTCAAGGAGGAGGTTGAGTACAACTCTTTGAAGCATGTGAAACATTTTTGGAGTATTTTATTTATGTCTTCTGTATCAGAGTTTCTTTTGAAAGTTAAGCACTGCATTTCTTCTCCCTTCTACCCCCCAAATTAATGACACCAGCATTGTTAATGTGGGATCCATGCTCCCCATTTGTTTTTGACTACCTCGCTCCATGCTCCTCTGTACGCCTTTACATTACAGAGCCTGGTAAAAGCTAATTGGACCTGAAAAGGGTGTGATAGCTCTTGATCCTGGATATTACCACTAAATTCTGGATAAATAAAAAACCGGTCATAGCACGATGTTCTTGTCCCAGAGTATCAAATGCAGAATACTGACCTGCAACAATGCTGACTACAGAGTATCAAAAGCCAATTTATGCTCAAGGTAAGTAAATATATACGTACGTATAACTTTACTATTCTATATACCTTATGGTAAATATGTGTTCGAGGCACATAGTTGCAGAATTAAGAATAGTAAGTTTATACTTACTTATATAGACTTGCCATGATGATATTGTAGTCAATAGTTTACGGGCGATATTGTTGCAGGTCGATAGACATACAGCAGGTACCATCATGTAGTCTTTAAAACCAAAGATACCCCTGGCTATGAAAATGCCTGGCAGGACCTGTCCCAGTATCTACAGAAACAGGGTCCTTTCCCTGATTATGGAGACTTTTGCACTTAGAGTTCCTCTCAGCAGGAGTTGAATGCAAGTGGGGGGGGCTGAATGGGGCACGGTAAGGGGGCCGTAGGGTTGAGAGGGTGTTATCAGACAAAGCATGAAGCAGGGAGTGGGCCACGCTCCTCTGGAGCTGTGAGAGGGGGGTGGGTGGCAGCACTATCTATGCATGTATATCTCTCCTTTCCACTCCATACCCAGTGGTTGTACTGGTTTTTTTTCTGGATCTGATTAAGTCGAGCCTTATAGTCACTCACCCAGTAATTTCAGGCATGAACCATCCGGGGTGTAATCCCTTGGGAAGACCACTCCAGCTGATGCTGATAGTCTATGTACTCACATTGAATGCTCAAGCAGAGATGGATTCTGTCTCCGGGATGTTCATGAGGTGGCATGTGGGGTCCTTCCTTACAGGCACACAGGGATACTGAAGAAAATGCTTCATGCTTCATGTGCAATCATTGACAAACCTGCCTGTAGTAGAAGTCAGTTCAAGACAATTGCTCTGTTCAAGAAGCTTATGGGCGAAGCCCATCCCATCATGGGAACCAGTGAAGGCAGAGCTTGGCCGCGGATATGGAGGCCGGACTTCCGTAAACCTCCATACTGCCTGCAGCATCACTGACTCCTAAGGACAGGCTGAACCGCATCACAGGAATCACCGTAGTACAAAATATGAGTCAGAATGTTGTGCATCTGCCTTGATCCTGCGTTGATGAACAAGTGAGAAAATGGCAAGGGCTGGAAAGGGGACCGAGGCAAAGGGTTAGAGTTTGACTGAGTAACACCATGGCGATTCAATCCTCTTTGAGTTGTCAGAAGAGCAAGATATTTCTATTTCAGCCCCCATTAGCTTGAACCTCCTTTAGAAAAGTAAACAACTGGTATACCGATGAACCTGGAAGACACTAACAGGCTAGACAGCGGATGTATAGACCCCAAAGCTAGGCTAGTTTGCCATTAAGTGTGCAAGGCCTTGGTGATGTACATCAGTTTCCTCTGCACAATTAGAGGAAAATGAGGAGAGGGAAAAAGAGAATTGAGACAGTGCCTTAAGAAGCAAGCTCACACAAATTGTGAGCCTTTAAACTAATTCCACAGACCCCCACAGCAGCAATTATTAAAAGGCTTACATCAATGTAAATGTAATTCCGTGAACCATTTAAAGCAAGGCAAATATGATATCATGTCATGTTCATATCATACAATACAACTTATGATCACTTTGGAACACTTCATCGCATGTAACACGGGACACATTTTTGACAACACTGAGACCAGTCCCTTATAAAATTACAGTTTGTTACAGCTCCATGGCAGAAGGTAGTTCCCCTACGAAATAGGATTTGTCTGTGGCACCACAGTGAAAGGGGAGCATTCACTAACACACGGTGGATTATCTACCCCAAAGTGGATCCTATATTCTGCTTGAGCTGCAGGGTTCTGGATGTTGAAATGGAATCTGTCTAGAGAACTTCTGTTCACATAGTCTGTGAAAAATATGGGTACCCTCAATTACTTAAAAAGGAAAAAGGAACTCCTCTCACTCAAAATAACATTAGTTCATTGGAAGACAGCACCTCAAGTGTTTTGTCGGTTGTAAAGTCCATAATCTGTGAAGTTGCTACATGGACAAGATGCCTCAAATCAGTGGAAAAAAGGGTGAGAAATGTTGAGGATCAGCTACACTGCACTCCAGGTTGGGAACAGGAACTCTGGAACCCAAAAGGTTGACCTAGAAGACACAAGCAGGCGGGACAAAATAAAACTCTCAGGGATCCTGGAGAGAAAAAAAGAAGGAAGGTAAGTTACATTTTCTAAGCTCAGTCATCCCCGAACTGGTATAGTTTGACTACTATAGAATTTCAGCAGGAACACAGAGTTCATTTACAATGGGGAGCACGGAAAAACTCACCGTGGCCAGTGACATCTTACTTTTAAAGTATGGACAGGGAGAGTCAGCGAATGATTTGTAAAAAAAGAAAATAACAAGAAGTTCCAGGGCCCTCGTTAGCGGGATACTGTTGCTTGCACCACTCATTACCCCTGCCATTGCTGCCAGCGACAGTACCAACACAACCACTAACCATCACACGCTAGAAGCATGACAATACAGACTATTCCAAGCCCCCAAATCTATGAGAATAGCCTGGGTGGCAGATATTAGTCATTTTAATCTATTATTGAATTAGTAAATAATTGTTGCTGCGCTCATCTCTATATGAGACAAACAGCTCCACCATGTGGCAAACTGTTGAAAGTGCCGGCGCTGGCAATTAAGTATTGGTGTCGAGTACCAAAAACCACTGGCTCAAATTAAGCAGTGCGCACAGAAGGTGATATTGTCAGCAAAACATCATGGTCCGTACCAGTAGAGCAAACATAACATTTTCATCTCGGCTGACTTTTTGTACAAATTTAACTCAAAACAGATTTTGCTCTGTAGCCAGCGCTAAAGAAGTGGGATCGCTGCTTTGGCTTGTTTGGTCGAAATACAAACGCTTCCAGACCAGTTCAGCTAGATAGAGCATCACGGCTGCCTGCTACTGGTGCCTGTTCATCGTTTATCCACCGGTCTTATGTTCCAGTGATGTCTTGTCCCTGGTCCACTGATGCTCAAGGGTGGTTAGTGACAATACAGACTATTCCAAGCCCCCAATACTGGACTATTGTAAACATCAACATTGAAGAATAACTTTCAAACAACGCACCAGGAGGGTCCCATCCACACAGCATATCCTAACCTGTGTTTTTTTTTATTCTGAGTGGTGGTTTAGAGACATTTCCTGCAGACCCGTGGGTGAACTGTGCTGGTTAAAGTCTGCGTTGCTGTCTGGATGACAGTCGCACAGTTATGTGAAGCGCACCTGGGTTATTTCGAAGGCGCTTTTGAGCTATATAACAGACACACTTATAGAAAAATTACACTACAACCACTTTGTAACATTTCTTTTCCAACAAACCGATGCTAATCCGGTACAGCCCATCCCTTTGCTGCATGTTTAAGTAATGAATGAAAGGGGTGCATTTTACGGCACTATATGTACCACAAACGCCCGATTTTTGTGAGTGTCATTTAGACACGATTGTGGTTTAAAGTTAATATTTTGTGCGTTTTTATGTAGTTTGCCTTTCATGCCCCCGAAAATATTCACTTTTTAGATAAACACACATTTATGCATAATCTACGCATACCTAAATAACTACCTTAGACACATACACAACACACACGTGTACACGGACACAAATAACACTCGCATGTGTGTAAAGGAGATTCTGAATTACCGAAACATTAGGTATGCATTATATCTGACTTCTAGCTAGCGTAATTCACATTTACATTAGCAATATGTTTCAAATTAGGCCCACTCTGCTACTGCATTCGGCCGTTCAGTCTCTGGCTGACGGTACTCAAGCGCTTTGAAGCCTTTGAGCACTTCAGCGCCTTGAGACCCTAATGGGTGAGTAGTTGCGCTTTACAAGCACTGATTGATTGAATACGATATACACAAGTAATGTAATTCATGTGTTTTTTGCTTTGTTGAATGGAGGGGCCTGTGGAGAGAGAGAGACTCGCTCTAGTCTCTCCGCGGGCACGTTCGGGAGACGGCAGGAAGTGGTGTGAAGGAGTTGGATTGGCGGACAGGTAAGTGGGGGTGGGATTTAGTGTAGGGTTTAAAAGGGGGGAGGGAGGGAGGGTTGGCCTCTTTCTGCGCTGACCGCTGTTAGGGAAGTGTCGATTTTGAGGCCGACCCTCTCGTCTGAGTAGAAAGGCGAGAGTGGAGGATTTTTTGGGGTTAACGGTAAGAGGCCCTGAGGCTTTGCGGCCCCGGAGCCAGATAGCGTAGTTTGATTTAATTTAGCTGAAGCGCTAGGCTCTGCGGCCTTCGCGCTAGAGAGGGTAGTGAGAGGTTTCCGGGGGGCGTGTCGCCGGTTTTCTATTCTGCACGCGGCTTCGCCACTTACACTGCACAGCGCCATGGCAACCAGCCATGACGCTGAAGCAGTCAAGGCGCGCTTCGCGTGTTAGGCGAAGCCGGCCATTCCGACCTGCTCAGGCCTGGGATTCTCGACCAGGCCAGGGTCGGAATGACATGGCCGACGCGTGCAGCGTCGAGCCGGGTAGCGGCTGCCATCGCCGCATGTGAATCTTTAGACTCGGATGGTGATAAGGAGGGGGAAAAAGCTGGGGAGGGGGCGCGAAGCGCTCACAGCCCCTTAATGTTTTCAGGAGAGGAGGATGAAAAAGGGGTCGGGCTGAGGGGCCCATGGAGGATATGGGTTCAAGCTCAAAGCAGATTGGGCCCCCAGGTACCATAGGGGAACAAGTGGGGGGGAGACATCGGCAAAGCAGGCAGATGGGGATGAAGATCCCATGCCGGGGCCCAGCAGGCTTTGGGTCCCTTTAGATTTGTCATGCCCCGGGGGGGGGCCCGCTTCCTCTGTGGGGGCGGGGGCCCCAGCTAAGAAACACGGAAAATATGCGGGCAAAGCCAGGGGGGGGTGGCTAAAGCCAAGGCAGCCCCAAGACAGTCCAGGCAGATTAAGCACAAGGCAGGCGGGGACGGGGGGCCCCAGGGCCCTCGAGCCCTTGCAGGCAGCAGGGTGGGACCAAGCAGAGACGTGGGATTTGGAGGCTAGGATCCGGGAGCAGCGCAGGGCCGTTGCGGAGACGGAGGCCAGATGGGCCCAGTTATGCAGGGACCGGGAGGAGTTAGCGGCACAGGGTGAAGTGAGCAGGAGGGCTACAAATGTATTGGGCGCCAGGGGGCCTCAGCCCTCCAGTTCCGGGGCAGGGAGTTGGGTCTGGGTACCACAGACAGGGGGGGTACAGGAGGCTAGTGCGGCCGAAGGGCAGGTCGCGCCGGAGGCCCTGGTGGCGCACACGGCCACAGGGGGAGAAGCAAGACGATGCCAACAGCAGAGGTTGTCAGAAGAAAGGTGACGCCAACTGGGCGCAACACAGCCTCAACACGTTGGTCTGAAGCAGTAGAGGGGCAGGCGGCGGCCTTCTCTACACCGCGGGAACGTGGGTACCAAATCAATGGTTCAAGAACCAATTGCCGCATCAACAGTGAAGCCACGGGGTATGTGGTGAACAGGTGTGAGTGGGATGGAGATGATGAGTTTGATCTGGACTATGAAGAAGAAGGGGATGATTGGGAAGAAGGAGAGATCCGGGAGGCGGAGGTGAGCGGTGTCACGAGGGGGGGCGAGGGCGCAAGTGTAGCGCAACCTCTTCCTCTGCTTTTGTTTTACAGGACACCGTCTTGGCGGAAGGGCCATCAGGAGAGCGGCAAATGACGTCACAAGGACGGTTCTTGAAGAAAACGCCGCTGAATATGGGAGCAGTGGACAGAGATAAAGGGAGTTGGTGGTCAGTTTGGGGTGAGGGGGGAGGAGGCACCAAAGGCTCATGTACACACAAGTCCATTGGTGTCGGAGATGGGTCAGTTTTAGAGACACCTGGGGTTGGTTCAGGCCAGGAAGGGGACGCGAGCAAGATTAAGGAGGCCCTACCCGCAGCAGTTACTGAGCAAGGGTAGTGTTAAGCATTTGTTGTACACACACAGGCAATAAATGGGGAACACACACTCAAAGACAATTCCAGGCCAATAGGTTTTTAGATAGAAAAATATATTTTCTTAGTTTATTTTAAGAACCACAGGTTCAAGATTTACAAACAATACTTTAAATGAAAGGTATTTCACTTAGGAACTTTAGGAACTTTGAATTAGCAAAATAGCATATACAGTTTTCACACAAATGGCAATAAGCTACTTTAAAACTGGACACAGTGCAATTTTCAACAGTTCCTGGGGGAGGTAAGTGTTTGTTAGTTTTGTAGGTAAGTAAACCACCTACAGGGTTCAAAGTTGGGTCCAAGGTAGCCCACCGTTGGGGTTTCAGAGCAACCCCAAAGTTACCACACCAGCAGCTCAGGGCCGGTCAGGTGCAGAGGTCAAAGTGGTGCCCAAAACGCATAGGCTTCAATGGAGAGAAGGGGGTGCCCCGGTTCCAGTCCGCCAGAAGGTAAGTACCCGCGTCTCCGGAGGGCAGACCAGGGGGGTTTTGTAGGTCACCGGGGGGGACACAAGTCAGCACAAAAAGTACACCTTCAGCGGCACGGGGGCGGCCGGGTGCAGTGTGCAAACAGGCGTCTGGTTTGCAATGTAGTTCAATGGGAGACCTAGGGGTCTCTTCACCGATGCAGGCAGGCAAGGGTGGGGCTCCTCGGGGTAGCCACCACCTGGGCAAGGGAGAGGGCCACCTGGGGGTCGCTCCTGCACTGGAGGTCGGATCCTTCAGGTCCTGGGGGCTGCGGGTGCAGTGTCCTTACCAGGCGTCGGGTTCTTAGAAGCAGGCAGTCACGGTCAGGGGGAGCCTCTGTATTCCCTCTGCAGGCATCGCTGTGGGGACTCAGGGGGGTCAACTCTAGCTAATCACGGGCTCGCAGTCGCCGGGGAGTCCTCCCTGTAGTGTTGGTTCTCCACAAGTCAAGCCGGGGGCGTCGGGTGCAGAGTGCAAAGTCTCACGCTTCCGGTAGGAAACGTGTGTTCTTTCAAAGTTGCTTCTTTGTTGCAAAGATGTTTCTTCTTTGGAGCTGAGCCGCTGTCCTCAGGAGTTCTTGGTCCTTTTAGATGCAGGGTAGTCCTCTGAGGCTTCAGAGGTCGCTGGACCCTGGGGAACGCGTCGCTGTTGCAGTTTTCTTGAAGTGGGGAGACAGGCCTGTAGAGCTGGGGCCAAAGCAGTTGGTGTCCCCGTCTTCTCTGCATGTTTTTCAGCTCAGCAGTCCTTCTTCGTCTTAGGTTGCAGGAATCTAGTTACCTAGGTTCTGGGAGCGCCTAAATACTCGATTTAGGGGGGTGTTTAGGTCTGGGGGGTTAGTAGCCAATGGCTACTAGCCCTGAGGGTGGCTACACCCTCTTTGTGCCTCCTCCCTGAGGGGAGGGGGGCACATCCCTAATCCTATTGGGGGAATAGTCCATCTGCAAGATGGAGGATTTCTAAAAGTCAGCTTAGGGGCTGTCCTGACTGGCCAGTGACTCCTCCTTCTTTTTCTCCTTATCTTATGGGGCCGTGGCCGGAGGGGGCGGGCAACTCCACTAGCTGGAGTGCCCTGGGGTGCTGTAACAAAGGGGGTGAGCCTTTGAGGCTCACCGCCAGGTGTTACAGTTCCTGCAGGGGGAGGTAAGAGGCACCTCCACCCAGTACAGGCTTTGTTACTAGCCACAGAGTGACAAAGGCACTCTCCCCATGTGGCCAGCAACATGTTTGGTGTGTGGCAGGCTGCTAAAACTAGTCAGCCCACACTGGAAGTCAGGTATGGTTTCAGGGGGCATCTCTAAGATGCCCTCTGGGGTGTATTTTACAATAAAATGTACACTGGCATCAGTGTGCATTTATTGTGCTGAGAAGTTTGATACCAAACTTCCCAGTTTTCAGTGTAGCCATTATGGTGCTGTGGAGTTCGTGCATGACAGACTCCCAGGCCATATACTCTTATGGCTACCCTGCACTTACAATGTCTAAGGTTTTGCTTAGACACTGTAGGGGCATCATGCTCATGCACTTATGCCCTCACCTATGGTATAGTGCACCCTGCCTTAGGGCTGTAAGGCCTGCTAGAGGGGTGACTTATCGATGCCTATAGGCAGTGTGAGGTTGGCATGGCACACTGAGGGGAGTGCCATGTCGACTTAGTCATTTTCTCCCCACCAGCACACACAAGCTGGCAAGCAGTGTGTCTGTGCTGAGTGAGGGGTCTCCAGGGTGGCATAAGACATGCTGCAGCCCTTAGAGACCTTCCCTGGCACCAGGGCCCTTGGTACCAGGGGTTCAGTTACAAGGGACTTACCTGGATGCCAGGGTGTGCCAATTGTGGAAACAAAAGGTACAGGTTAGGGAAAGAATTCTGGTGCTGGGGCGTGGTTAGCAGGCCTCAGCACACTTTCAAATTATAACTTGGCATCAGCAAAGGCAAAAAGTCAGGGGGTAACCATGCCAAGGAGGCATTTCCTTACACATGTCAGGAGCAGTACTCCCACACCACAGGATTAGGATTTTGTTGGCCCTGAGAGAGGCCATTAAAGTTTGGGAAAGATTTCAATGGGGTACCTATGTCTATTGGGGACACTGATACAGTGTAACAGGTTAAAACATTTTCTGATGCAGTGGAAGCCTCGGGTTTCGGTCTATATTGGGACGGGAGATGGTGCGCTGAATCATGGCCCCGGCAATGGGTGCAGCAAGGAAGGAGCATTGCTTTCCTCGAGTTTTTTCCACTTCTGGTGGCTCTGGCAGTCTGGGACAGGAATTGGCCAACAGGAAAGTGATTTTTCAGGTGGACAACATGACGGTTGTGGAACTAGTCAACAGGCAGCGTGCAAGGGACCTTAGAGTGTTGCGCTTACTGCAGCAGTTTATGCTTAAATGTTTATCTCTAAATGTTATTTTAAAAGCAGCAAACTGGGATTTACAACGAGATTGCGGACTCACTGTCTCGTTCACAGTGGCAGCGTTTTCGCGAGTTGGCCCCAGAAGCGGAATGGAGCAAGACTGCGGTCCCGGCAGACATTTAGGAGTGGGGGGGGCGTGATGATCACGGGGCTTGTGGAGATGTCTTTAGCAGTGTCCACTTGGTGGAGTTACAGGCTTGCATGGTTGGATTTTCAATCTTTTGAGTTGGTTGTGGGAAAGTTTTGGGCTTTAGGATCACAGGATCTTGAGGCATGTGCACTGCGTTTTGTGCTTTATCTGATTGAGGAGGGTTTATCTCCTACAACTATTGGGGGAAATCTGGCTGGGGTTTCGTTGTATGGGAAATTGTTTTTTGGTACCGATACAGCGCGCAATGATTTGCTAGGGCGAATGTTGAAGGGCTAGGGTAGAGTTAGGTCCAGTGCAAGCAAACCAGCCAGAGAACCCATCATTTGACATACTTCTCGAGTTATTGCATGTATTGCCAGTATGCTGCTCGGACGAGTATGAAGTGGGTTTATTCCGCCTGTGCGTGGTCTGGATGTTTTTTGGTGCTTTCAGAGTGTCTGAATTGTTGGGGGTGGGGAAAGAGATAGGGGTAAAGACAAAGGAGGTGTGAATGCATGGGGACCGGTTGGGCATTTGGCTCAGGCACTCGAAGACAGACCAGTTTGGAAAGGGAAAATGGGTATGGCTGGAGAAGGGGGGGAATGAACTGGCGTGCCCAGTGAAGGAATGGATGGAGTTCAAACAAAGGCTGCGCAGGACGGGGGAGTACGGGGTATTTGTCCATGACACAGGGGTGAAGCTTACTAGTTATCAGCTGCTGCAGGTGTTGAGAATGGCTCTTGGGCGAATAGGCCGGCGCGCGACGGACTTTGGCACGCATTCATTTCGGATTGGCGCAGCTACAGCGGCAGCTCACTTGGGTTGGGACTGGGAGAAAATTAAGGCCATAGGTAGATGGAAATTCAGATGTTGTGAACGTTATGTGAGACCATGATACAGCAATTTTCAAACGGGCGTTTTTTGATTACCTGAGGGGTATGGTGTGGGGGGGCTTAAGTTTTCAGGACAGCCTTTACAGTGTTTTTTCTTTGCAGGTTGTGTGGCTGGTCGACAGAGAGACAAGATGGTGACATGGCTGGTCGGCCATTCTATCGTTCACTGGGCAGCGAAGTTTGCAGAGAAGCAAATTTACGGCAGGGCAATGGGACTGCCTAGCAGACACCACAAAGTTTTTTGGTGGGGGAAGAGTGGCATGAGGTGGGGAAGTTTGCTTCCATTTATCACTGCGAGTTTGCCGGAATGGGGATGTCCTGATCTATTGCTGATTCACCTGGGGGAGAATGACCTTGTGAAGCTATCAGGGCTCACACTCATACAACTGATGCAGAGAGACTTGGAACTCTTGAAACAAAGGTTGCACAGCACATGCCTGGTGTGGCCAGAATTTGTGCCCAGGCGAGTGTGGAGAGGGTCTGTTAATCATGGAACCATTGAGCGGGCTCGCAGGAAATTGAACAGAGCCATGAGGGTATTCTGTTGGGCTCAAGGGATCAAGGTCCTTAAGCATGAGGACATCAAAGAGCATGAGGAGACACTTTTTAGGGCGGACAGGGTACATCTGTCGAAGTTAGGAAACGCGTTTTATTTGACAGAATCGAGGCTGCTGTTAGGCGAGTTATGGGGAGAGAAGCTGTGGTTTAGAGAACAAACCTAAGAGTTAAAAAAAAAAAAAAAAGGGGCTCCTGAAGTAGGTTTTTTTTTTCCTGGGGTGGGCCAGAAAAACACCAAGTGGGTTTTGCTGGATGGCAGAAGATGGGGGAGGGTGGAGAGCCAGATGCGGGCTTGTCCACCTGTGACCGGGTGTCCCCGGCACAAAACGCTCCCAATGACGTATCGGACGAGGCCGATACGTCATTTCCGCGTCTCCCCTTTGCCGGGGAAACGCGATGGGAACGAGGCTGGCGGACTGCCGTTGCCAGGGAAACCATTATGGTTTCCCGGCACGGCGCTCGTAAAGAGGAGGACGCGCCGCAGCGAGAGGAGTCCGGCGGGGGCGAGGAGAACAGGAGACCCGAAGAGACCACTGACGGGCAGGAGCCCGAGAGCGGAATACTTACCTGGTCGGAGGAACGAGAGAGTGCGGGAAACCCCGAGGAGATCGAGCGGAAAGGCCCTGGAAGGAGAGTGCAGCAGGAGGATCGTGACAACGCCAGCCACGACCCTGGAGGGTCGTGGCTAACCAAGGTACGGTCCTTGTGGACACAGAAAAGGGGCACAACTGTAAAAGGGACTGGGGAGGGGATATAGAGGAGGGGTGGAAAGGGAGGATTACTAAAGGGGCACGTCGACCAGCACCTGTGTGGCACCTTTACACCACCACTATTAGTTTATGGTCACATTCATTTCCCCACCTCCTCACGGACACCAACCCCCTCCTTGTGGTTTTGGCCTTTTTCCCCAGTCCATGCTAAAGAGAGAGAAGAAAACCTGTTATAAGTCCCATACTTACCCGAGCGTTTTGTCCTTCTGTTTTCCGGTACCATCCTGGATGCCCCTGAGAGGTCAAGCCACCACGTAACCTGGAAGAGACGAGAAATCAATTAAAGACAACACCAAGCCGGGTGAAAAGCCGACGAACAAGTCCACAAGTGCGGGGAGAACAGCCACCTCTATCAAAACCCTTTATTGCTACCAATTACTGAGAATAAACCACTTATATAAATCAATTCCATACCTCTCAGTTGCCTTTATACTGTTCGATCTGTCACAGTGGTGTCAGAAGTGGGATCGTTTGTTTAGGACGCCATCCCAGACAACCGAACAGTATACATCATGAGCGACACCCCCTCGTTGGAGGATATGATTAAACAACTGGCCGAAGGCCAGCGACACCTGCAGCTGGTGTGGGAGGCCCACCAGCGAGAAGCAAAAGAGGATAGGGAAGCCTTGCAGTCGGCTTTGAAAAGTCAGGCAACAATCCTTGCAAATAATCAACTGGTCCACGAGACGGCCATGAAAAAATTAACTGAAACTATTGCTGTTAGTAAGGTTCACCCCAATGGCCCAAGTTCTGTGTTACAGAAATATCAAGAAGGTGAGGACCCCGAAGCCTTTTTCACCAATTTCGAGAGGGTAGCTTCATCTGCCCAATGGCCTGAGGATCGATGGGGTCAGTATGTCTTGCCCCTACTTACAGGGATATTACAAGCAGCATATCCTCAGCAAACCCGGGTGGAACCACCCCATACCAAGAAATAAAGACTAGTATCCTAGAACGGGTGGGACATGACACTGAATATTATAGGGTCAAATTCCGGAAAATCAAATGGGGACCGAATGAAGACCCCCGAACTTTTTACTATTGTGTAAAGGATTTGGCTTTGAAGTGGTTGGGACCCTCCGGTAATAGTAGAGAAGAAGTGATCCAAACAATCGTTCTCGAACAATATCTTGATGCTTTGCCTACGGCTACAAAACATTGGATTCGTCAACATCCAAAAGTGAATACGGAAATGGCAATTGATCTAGCCTGTGCCTTTCATCGCTCGGTGGATGTAAGGAATGTACCAACCCAACCCAGCATAAAACCAGGAATATCCACTCCTAAAAGCACTCCCAGAGCCCTCCCCGACGAACCCATTCCTCGCAGGCTAATCGACCATCCACCAGTGACTGGACCCCAATGTTACAACTGTGGGGAATGGGGCCACATCGCCCGCATGTGTCCGAGGAAACAGGATAGTAGTGAGCCAATGGAAATCGGAGTGACTCGACGACGGGTATTGTGTACAGGCCGAGGTAACCTGAAGTATAAACCTACACTGAACATCAATGGACGAGCGGTATGGGCCCTTATTGATTCCGGGTGTAGCCAGTCCGTAGTGAGGAAAGATATTGTAAACGTAGCAGACAAGGAAGTAGAGCGATGGGTGAATATCTGCTGTATTCACGGGGACAAAGAGCAATACCCCTTATGTGATCTAACAGTAGAGTGGAGACATTACCGGGATGTCCTACCTATGGGGCTAATGACCGATCTGATCGAGGAGTGTATCATTGGGACAGATTATGAACATTTCCAAGAACTCCTGGATCACGTCAGAAAACCTAAATGGACACAGGAATGGTGGGGGGAAGCTCCTTTTTCTGACAGCGATATTGAATGTCCCATAACCCGTAGGAAATTGTCACGTAGAGAGAAGCGGGCAGAAAAAGCAAATCATCAGGGAAGAGAGGAATCAGGACAGAATCTAGGTCTTGTTGCCAAAACGCATGAGGTCCCTGTCAGTTTTCCCCAACGACAGAGAGGAGACCCTTCTCTTGCCCAAGCCTGGAAGTCTGCTAAATCAGAAGAAACCGAGGAGGTGGGTCCTTATTTTTTAATTAAGAAAAACCTTTTATACAGGGTAACCTCTACTCGTACGGGGGACCATAAACTACAATTATTAGTGCCCGAGCATTATAGAGAACAGGTCCTCACTTTGGCTCATTGTCAACCGGGTGGGGGTCATTATGGAAGGGAAAAAACCGAAGAGTACCTTCTTCGGCGGTTTTATTGGCCGGGGTTTTCGCCCACATACGCAAATATTGTTCCCAATGTCCCAGGTGCCAACTTACGAAACCGGGTAGACTTAAAAAAGCACCTCTAATGCCCCTACCCATCATAGACATACCTTTCAGTAGGATGGGGATGGACCTGATTGGTCCTGTGGTACCCTCAACTAAAGGTCACACGTACATCTTAGTTATGGTTGATTATGCCACTCGATACCCCAAGGCCGTTCCTCTAAAAAGTATGACAACCAAAACCGTAGCCCAAGCTATGATAAATGTTTTTTCTCGAGTTGGATTCCCGCATGAAATACTCACTGACCAGGGAACCCCTTTTATGTCTACACTGATGAAACAGGTGTGTAAGACATTAGGTATTTCCCAAATTCGAACTTCGGTGTACCATCCACAGACGGATGGACTGGTGGAAAGGTACAACCGAACAATAAAAACCCTATTGAGGAAAGTAGTGGAAGAGACAGGGAGAGATTGGGATCAGAAGTTACCATTAGTGTTATACGCAATACGAACTCATGAACAGGCCTCAACAGGCCATAGCCCATTTGAACTGGTGTTCGGGAGACAGCCACGGTCCCTTTTGGACATGGCCATTGAGACCTGGGAAGAAGAAGCGGAGGAAGGAGGGAAACCCTTATTAGAGTATGCCCACAATTTACGTTCTCAACTACACGATTTATGGGAAACAGTCAGAGTAAATATGGAACGAGCTCAACAAAACCAAAAACAATATTATGACCGAGGAAGTAAGTTAAGGGTTTTACAACCTGAGGATCAAGTATTAATTATGTGTCCCACGTCTGAACAAAAACTGGTGGCAAAATGGCAGGGTCCCTATAAGGTGTTACGATCTGTTTCTCCGGTCACTTACTTAGTTGAAATCTCGACCACTCCTCAGAAAACCCAAATTTATCACATAAATCTCTTAAAAAAATGGGAAGAACCAACCAATTCCAACACTGTCGAAGCGGTGGGCCGATTTGTATGTCCTAGAAAAAACTGGCATATCGAATTTTGCCCAACCGAACACCAGAATGGGGAGGGGCTACCCGTAGTAAACGAAACCCTAACGAAATCTGAAAAGGAACAGGTATATAACCTACTAAAACCTTTCAGAAAGTTTTTTTCAGAAGTGCCAGGTAAAACCACCATGATAACCCATAAAATAAGGACTACCCCAGGTAAAATTGTTTGGTTAAGGCCATATCGTATCCCCGAGGCAAGGAGACAGATTATGGAGAACGAAATCCAGAAAATGTTAGAACTAGGAGTGATAGAACCTTCAACTAGTCCCTGGTGCTCCCCAGTTGTTCTAGTACCGAAACCTGACGGTACTATTCGATTCTGTATTGATTTCCGGAAGCTTAACGAAAATTCCATGTTCGACACATATCCCATACCTAGAGTGGATGACGTCCTACAAAAACTGGGAAAGGCACAGTATATGTCCACACTAGATTTGACTAAAGGATATTGGCAGATTCCATTAGCCCCAGAAGATAAGGAGAAAACGGCTTTTGCCACCCAGTCCGGTCTTTATCAGTTCACCGTGTTACCGTTCGGACTGCATGGAGCACCAGCCACGTTTCAACGGTTAATGGATAGACTCTTAAATCCATTTCAAACATTCACAGCAGCTTACTTGGATGACGTTGTTATCTTTAGTGAAACCTGGGAGGATCATCTAATACATTTACAACAGATATTCCACACTCTGGCAAACGCTGGCTTAACCGCTAACCCAAAAAAGTGCGTTATAGGACGATCCGACATATCATACTTAGGATACAACATCAGTCAGGGGAACCTACAACCTCAAACTAAGAAAGTAGACGCCATTCTGAATGCACCTAACCCTACAACAAAAAAAGAGTTGCGCTCATTCTTAGGGTTGGTGGGCTACTATCGACGGTTCATACCTGACTATTCCACCTTAGCCGCTCCCCTCACTGATCTTCTGTCTAAATCCCATCCTAATCGGTTAGTCCCTTTTTCGGAGCAACAGAAGTCTAGCTTTGAGCAACTCAAGTCCTGTCTGACTAGGGATCCAATACTACGGTGCCCCGATTTCTCAAAACCCTTCCATCTATATACGGATGCCTCTGATGTGGGGTTGGGGGGAGTATTGGCCCAACCAGATGGGGAAGGTAGGGATCACCCCGTGGTGTATGTCAGTAGGAAGCTATTTCCCCGAGAACGCCACTATCCTACCATCGAAAAGGAGTGTTTGGCCATCAAATGGGCCGTGGAGACTTTACAATATTACCTTTTAGGTCGGCCGTTTATACTATTTACGGACCATGCTCCCCTCACTTGGTTATCTGCTCATAAAGATACAAATTCACGGATTTTTAGATGGTTCCTTGAATTCCAACCATTTTCCTTTCAGGTCCGTCACATACCTGGTACCCAACAGGCCCCGGCTGATTTTTTGTCTAGGTTCCCGGACTCGACTACGGTCCTCGAACAGGACCTTTCGTGGGGGGGGGGTGTGTGACCGGGTGTCAAAGAAAAACTGGAAGTTGGGGGTTTAGTTAATGTTTGGGTATACACTTGAAGTTCAATGTTGTTTATGTTTAAAGCCTGTCCTAAATAAATGACCTTTTGCACTATACTAGTGTCACTGTATGTGTGTGTCCTGATGCAGTGTGAGGTCGTCCTGCAACCTTCTGTACATGTGGAAAATGTGGATTCAGTGGCCTTGCACAATACACGGGGGTGGGGGTGGGAGGAGTTATGTGTTATTCTGTGCATAAAATACAGTGGGATCCTGTTCACCAGCACTTTAACAGAGCTGACCTTTTCCAGAGGGAGAAGCAACCATTCTCCTGACTGTAGGCTGGTTTCAGCTGACCACGAGTCCCACATTTGCCAGGACAGTCCCGGTTTTTGATTTTCTGGCCGGCCAGATTTCAGTAAATTAAACATTTGTCCCTGTTTTTTAGGGTAACTCCACTGAACAAGCTTTTATGAGTTCCAGTACGGGAATACGTACCAGTCTTTTCAGAAATCAATTTATTCAGCACTTATGACTGTCTCTGTAAACGCTGTGTTTAATTTACACCACTCAGCGCCTCGGTGTCTGCTACATTGCTGAGTGATATATTTTAATTCACTTTGTGCCACTCTGCTATGTGAAATTGTAGTCCTACTTCTATTTTTGTGAATGTCGCGCTTCTTTGTTTTAAATATCCGCTCACCCTAGGCTGCAGATGGGCGGAGTTCGATATATGTACATTGGTAAGTACAAGGTAAAGCTTGAAGTGAAGGCGCCTCTCGCTCTAATCTATATCAGTTCAGAGACTTTGCTAATATTAGTACAGCAGACTCAGGTCTTTCTCAGGATGCAGAACGGGAGTCGGACCGAAACTAGGTTTCCTGGAATCTTGGCCGATTTGTGCAATTCAGGCATGACCACTCTGGTTGAACATTAACCTTCTCCACAAGAACAAATGCCCTTCTGTGGAGAGAAGTTGGTGCTGCAGCAACCGTGGGTGGGGCAGGCAGGCCTGTGCCGAGGGGCTCCCTGACCACTCTAGCCAGAGGAGTCAGTGCTTAATTTGCAAATAAAAAAGTGCTGGTGCCCAAAGCCCACCTCTTAAACATGCGGCTGCTGCAATTAAATGTGTGACCATTGAATACCAAGGCAGCTGATCCTGGAGCCATCTCAGGGGTCTTTAATCCACTTGCAGCCACTCACTGCCCCTTCAGCTCACTCTTGAAGACTTCTGTGGACCCCCACTTTATCATTTCTGGAACCCCGAGATCCCCCACTGAATCATTACTGGAATCCGGGGGCCCCTCCACTGAGTTATAACTGAAAGCTTGGGACCTAATTGGTTAATATTATTTAATGTTGAAGCAGTTGCGGACCCCCCAAGAAGGCTTCGCTGACCCCCAGGGGTCCCCGGACCACAGGTTGGGAACCACTGCTTTAGGCTGCTTTGTTTCTTCCCACTCAATGGGTAAACTCAGGGCGATATGCATGTACAGGAGAGAGTGTACAGGAGTGAGTGTACAGGAGTGAGTGTACAGGAGAGAGTGCACAGGACTGAGTGCACAGGAGAGAGTGCACAGGAGAGAGTGTACGGGAGAGAGTGCACGGGAGAGAGTGCATGCACAGGAGGGAGTGCACAGGAGTGAGTGCACAGGAGAGAGTGTACAGGAGAGTGTACAGGAGTGAGTGCACAGGGGAGAGTGTATGGGAGTGAGTGCACAGGAGTGAGTGCACAGGAGAGAGTGTACAGGAGAGAGTGCACAGGAGAGAGTGCACAGGAGAGGAGAGAGTGTACAGGAGTGAGTGCACAGGAGAGAGTAAATGTACAGGAGAGAGTGCACAGGAGTGAGTGCACATGAGAGAGTGTACAGGAGTGAGTGCACAGGAGAGAGTAAATGTACATGAGAGAGTGTACAGGAGAGAGTGCACAGGAGTGAGTGCACAGGAGTGAGTGCACAGGAGAGAGTGCATGTACAGGAGAGAGTGCACAGGAGTGAGTGCACATGGGAGAGTGTACAGGAGAGAGTGCATGTACAGAAGTGAGTGTACAGGAGAGAGTGCATGTACAGGAGAGAGTGTACAGGAGTGAGTGCACAGGAGAGATTGTACAGGAGAGAGTGCACAGGAGAGAGTGTACAGGAGAGAGTTCACAGGAGAGAGTGCACAGGAGAGAGTGTACAGGAGAGAGTGCCTGTACAGGAGAGAGTGTACAGGAGTGAGTGCACAGGAGTGAGTGCACAGGGGAGAGTGTACAGGAGAGAGTGCACAGGAGAGAGTGCACAGGAGTGAGTGCACAGAAGAGAGTGCACAGGAGTGAGTGCACAGGAGAGAGTGTACAGGAGAGTGTACAGGAGTGAGTGCACAGGGGAGAGTGTATGGGAGTGAGTGCACAGGAGAGATGCATGTACAGGAGAGAGTGTACAGGAGAGAGTGCACAGGAGTGAGTGCACAGGAGAGAGTGCACAGGAGAGAGTGCATGTACAGGAGAGCGTGCACAGGAGAGAGTGTACAAAAGAGAGTGCACGGGAGAGAGTGCATGCACAGGAGAGAGTGCACAGGAGAGAGTGCACAGGAGTGAGTGCACAGGAGAGAGTGCACAGGAGAGAGTGTACAGGAGAGAGTGTACAGGAGTGAGTGCACAGGAGAGATGCATGTACAGGAGAGAGTGTACAGGAGAGAGTGTACAGGAGTGAGTGTACAGGAGAGAGTGCACAGGAGAGAGTGCACGGGAGAGTGTGTACAGGAGAGTGTGCACAGGAGAGAGTGTACAGGAGAGAGTGCATGTACAGGAGAGATTGCACAGGAGAGAGTGCACAGGAGAGAGTGTACAGGAGAGAGTGCATGTAGAGGTAAGAGTGTACAGGAGAGAGCGCACAGGAGTGAGTGCACAGGAGTGAGTGCACAGGAGAGAGTGCACAGGAGAGAGTGCATGTACAGGAGAGAGTGTACCTGAGAGAGTGCATGTACAGGAGAGAGTGCACAGGAGTGAGTGCACAGGAGAGAGTGCACAGGAGAGAGTGCACAGGAGAGAGTGAACAGGAGAGAGTGCATGTACAGGAGAGAGTGTACAGGAGTGAGTGCACAGGAGAGAGTAAATGTACAGGAGAGAGTGCACAGGAGTGAGTGCACAGGAGTGAGTGCACCGGAGTGAGTGTACAGGAGAGAGTGCAGGTACAGGAGAGAGTGCACAGGAGTGAGTGTACAGGAGAGAGAGGAGAGAGTCCACAGGAGTGCACAGGAGAGAGTGCATGTACAGGAGAGAGTGTACAGGAGTGAGTGCACAGGAGAGAGTAAATGTACAGGAGAGAGTGTACAGGAGAGAGTGCACAGGAGAGAGTGCACTGGAGTGAGTGCTCAGGAGTGAGTGCACGGGAGTGAGTGCACAGGAGAGAGTGCACTGGAGAGAGTGCACAGGAAAGAGTGCACTGGAGAGAGTGTACAGGAGAGAGTGCACGGGAGAGAGTGTACAGGACAGAGTGCATGTACAGGAGAGAGTGCACGGGAGAGAGTGTACAGGAGAGAGTGTACAGGAGAGTGCACGGGAGAGAGTGCACAGGAGAGAGTGCACAGGAGAGAGTGCACTGGAGAGAGTGTACAGGACAGAGTGCATGTACAGGAGAGAGTGCACGGGAGAGAGTGCACAGGAGAGAGTGCACAGGAGGTTGTGGACTAAGGTACTGAACTCACACCGTATGAGCTGGACAGCTCGAAGGGGGTGATTTTTTATTTATTTTATTTATTTATTTAATGCGTTTTTATATAGCGCAGACTTTACCCGGAGGTGTCAGAGAGCTTCACAATAGGCAAAGTAAAGATACAAGAGGAGAGGAATTACAAGTGAGCCTGTTACAAACGCAAACGTTACATTACATGAGGCAATTCGAAAGGAGAAAGTGACGTGTGCAGGTTACAAGAGCAAATAAAGTACGAGTAGAGGAAAAAAAAAAAAAAATAGCAATAAATGGTAGACACTCAAAACACTAAAACAATAGTTACGTTACATGAGGCAGTGGTGGCAGTTGTGCATGTATCAAAAGCAAACAAGATAAAAGAGGTAGCAAATGATACGTTGTAAAAGGAAAGGTGCCGTGTGCATGATACAAAAGAGTACAAAATACAGGTAGAGGTATAAAACTGCACTAAATGGCAGACACTCAAAACACAAAAACACCCTGGGAAGGCACTTCTATAGGCATGGAGAACAGAATTTCCTATAATGGAAGGACTTCCTTCAGAAAATAGAGGGCTTGAATTAAATTTGGAAGTGTCTTTGAAGGAGGAGAGCTTTGAGGTCAGTTTTGAAGGCCTGGGAAGAGGTGGTGGTCCGAAGCTGAGGCGGAAGTGAGTTCCAGATTCTCACCGCGTTGCCTGAAAAGGATTGGGCCATCGATCTTTCCTTCTTGAAAATGGGAGGTTCAAGCAATAACTTTTCTGCATTACGTGATGGTCTGGAGCCGCCAGAGAGTTTCAGTTTATTCACCAGGTAGCCAGGGGAGGAGGAGTGCAAGGCTTTGTGGGTGATACATGCAGTTTTGTAGATAGATCTTGCCTCCATGGGAAGCCAACGGAGGGTGGATAAAATGGGTGTAATGTGGTCGCTTCTTTTGGCCCCATATATGAAACGAGCTGCTGAATGGAGAATAGACTTCAGGGGGGAAAGGGGGGATTTGGGAAGGCCAGTAAGAAGAGAGTTGCAGTAGTCCAATCTGGAGAGAACCAGCGATTGGACCAGGGTTTTAAGGTCGTGCTCCGGGAAGAAGCTACGAATTCCCCAAAGAAGGCGCAGTTGGTGTCGAGCAGACTTTGCAATGGAGTCGATGTGGAAGAGTAGATTGAGTTTTTTGTCGAGTATGACATCAAGGGATTTTGCGCTCTCGACAATGATGGGCTTATTGTTCATTAGATTGATCTGATCCATCCATGATTGCACTGGGGGATGAGAAAGTGAGGAGGAGAGGAGGAGGAATTCTGTTTTGGAGGGATTCAGGATCAGTTGATGAGTTAACATCCAGTTTTGAATGGAGTCGAGAGTAGAGCTAAGGAAGGAGAGATCGTGATTGGAGGCCACCTTAAGGTAAATCTGAGTGTCATCCGCATATAGATGATAGTGGATCCCGGATTTACTCAGGAGATTTCCCAATGGTTCTAACTAGAGATTGAACAGTGTGGGTGCAAGTATGGAGCCTTGAGGAACACCTTGACTGACCGCTAAAGGAGCTGAGAGACTGTTCGCTGTTTTGATCATTTGGGATCTATCAGAGAGGAAGGAGGCAAACCATTTGAGCACAGTGCCCTCCATGCCCATTCTCTGTTGAAGAGCGTTAAGGAGAGTGTTGTGATTGACAGTGTCAAAGGCTGCAGAAAGGTCAAGAAGAATTAGAAGACAAGACTCCCCTGAATCGAGTATCCGCAGCGCGTCATCAATCACTAGCAGCAGGGCTGTTTCAGTGCTGCAGTTTTGAATGAAGCCGGACTGGAAATTGTCAAGAAGATTATTTTCCTTGATATGGCGAGAAAGTTGTTTCGCTACACATTTTTCTGTGATTTTCGCAAGAAAGGGTAGGTTAGTGATGGGACGGTAGTTGTTGAGGTCGTTCGCATCAGCGGTGGGCTTTTTAAGCAGGGGGGTGACCTGTCCAGTTTTGAAGGAAACAGGAAGGGAGCCTTGACTGAGGGAGAGGTTGACCAAAGTTGTCCAATAGGAAAGAGAGTTAGTATAGAAGTCAATGGCAATGGCACTAGGGATGGGGTCAAGAGAATGGTTAGAGGGCTTTGTATCGAGGATGCATTTAAGGAGAGCATCGTCAGAGATGGGGTCAAAGTTTTGCCAAATGGTTAAGGATTTGCGCTCCTCTGTAGGCGGTAGGATGAATGACCTGATCTACAAGTGATTTTACCTTTTCGTCAAAGAATACATAGAATTTCGCTGCTTTCTTTGTGGAATCTTCCAATTTGGAGGTTGGGGGAGAGCTGCTTGGGTTCTTGATGAGGTCAAATAGTTTTTTGGGTCTATTTTTGGCTGAGTCAAGGAGGGATTTGTAGTGTGACGCTTTTCCAAGGAAGATGAGCTTGTGGTACTTGGATCTTGCTGAACGAAGCGTGGCCAAATTTTCAGTGGAGGGCGCTTGTCTCCATTGTTTCTCAAGGGCTCTTAGGAACTTCCTTTCTTCATAGAGGGATTTGTTGAACCAAGGTGCTGAGGGAGTGGGCCTTTTATTTTTGCTTTAGAGAGGAGCGACATTATTGATTTCGACTGCAAGGACTGTGAGGCATTGGGAGGTGAGTTCGTTAACATCTAGGTCCGGGTCTAGCCTTGGAAGTGATAGCAAAGCAGAATCACAGAGGGTACTGAGGTCAATATTTTTCGTGTCACGGAACCAGGAAGTAGCCCTCTTAGGCTGGCCAAGAGTTATAGAGTGTGATAGGTGAAGAGAGAATGGGATGAGGAGGTGGTCTGACCAGTCTACTTGAATAGGGGTAGCGATAGTCAGCAAGCCTGCTTTAGAAATAACAAGGTCCAGGATTGAGCCTTTAGAGTGTGTTGTTTCTGTGCAGTGTTGGATAAGATCGTTTGCAGAGAGGAAGGTGGCCAGCAAATTCGCATAGGTGTCTTGAGGCGAGCCCCAGTGGACATTGAAGTCACCCACGAAGATCTGATTGTCACTTTGCGTGTATTGGTCGCTGATGCAGTCCGTGAGTTCCTCCATAAACGAAGGGCTGCTACCAGGCGGGTGGTAAATAGCATGGAATCTGAGAGGTGAGTGGTGGTGCAATTGAAGCTCAAGAGATAGGCATTCAAAAGTTTGGAAGGAGCTGTTAGGAAGAGCCTTAAATTGAAGGGAGTTTCTAAAGATGACTGCAACACCTCCCCCAACTTTATCAATTCTGTCATTTCTAAGTATAGAATAGCCTGTGGGTACAAGGAGATCAAACATAGAGTGAGAGGTATCGTTGAACCAGGTCTCTGTGAGGAAGAGCATGTCAATATTGTGCAAGTTGATGGTATCGGAGATTTCAAGTTTGTGTTTTATTGCAGATCTGCAGTTGTGGAGCAAACAGCGCAGCTCTGACGCAACTGTTTTGGTGACGGGGGCACTTGGGCTATGAGGGGTGATAGGGATATTGTACTTATATGAGGGCGCTCGGGAGGGTTTAGGTGGGCGAGTGGTTCTGACAGAGGAGATAGTCGGAATAGTGTAGATAACAGGGTTACTGGGAAGTGGAAGTGAAGGAAGGGTGGCGTTCGAGTGCTTGTGTGGAATTGCAGACGACAGGCTATGCTTAGCTATACTGGGGTGTGGGGGTGAGGTGCATCTCGTGGAAGGGTGAGTGTTTGCCAAAGGAATTGAGGTGTGTGGAAAAGTCGAGATCTTGGAGCTTAAAACTAAAATGGTAGCTTCAAGTTGGGAGATGGCGGTGATTAGAGAGCCTAGCTTATTTTCCAGAGAGAGTAAGGAAGAGCACAGCATGTTGGGTGGTTCGATGGATACAGGAGGGGGTGCACTAGGCAATGTACGGTAGGGAAAGGTGGGGGAACGGGAGGGGAGTAGGGGTAAAGGGTTCAGGGTTGGGGAAAGGTTTTGGATGAGAGCAGGAGTTGGTGCGCCAGGGGTGAGAGGAGAGTTGTCGTTGTTGGCTTTGCAAGAAGGATAGGAATTAAGGGCAAAATTAGGGGGCGATAGGATAGGATTGGGGCGGTGGGGCGGTAGGAGAGGGGAGGAGAGTGAGGAGTCATAGGGATTAGGGAGGTTTGGAAGGAAGGGAGGGGAGGGGGTTGGATAGGTCCTGGTAGCTAAGTGAGGTGGCTGTGAGGGAGCGGGTATCAGGCAGAGTGGGGGGGATTGGGAGAAAGGGAAGTTGAGGAAAGGAAGTGATTCTGCTCGGTCCGAGGGAGGGAAGGGGTTACCAGGGGAGGGAAGGGGGTAGCACAGCATTGCTGGAGGAGAGTGGGGAGGGAGAGAGATGGAATGTATTTGTGGGGAAATCGGGGTACATAGTGAGGGGAGGAGTGGGCGGAAAAGCAGAGAGGAGGAGGGAACAAGGGGAACGTAGGGAACATAGACAAGGGGAGAGGGCTGGAGGAGAGGTGGTCTAAGGGGGGTGGCCGGAAGGGATAGGGGGGAGGGGATGAGAATGGAGTGCCGGGATGGTGCAGAATGGACGAGGAGCGTGTTAGCTAGAGGTAGGGCTGAAGTGAAGAGGGGAGGGGCATACTGTGAGGGGGGAGGAATGGGAGGGGAGGTCCGAGGGGAGAGAAGAGGGTCGACCTGAGCCTCCCCAGGGTGCAGCCTATTGTAGAGTGGGGGGGTCAAGGGAGGAGAAAGGGAGTAATTGGTGGAGCTAGATGGAGAGTCAAGGGATAGCCCAGTCGCAGGGGAGGGGAGTAGGGAAGGGAAGAGGCGGTCAAAGAGAGAGCGAACGGTGTCTTTGGCTTGGATCATAACAGTACCGTTGTTATAGAGTGAGATAGTGAGGGAGCCGTTAAAACCCGCAGAGGGGGAAATTTTTAGCTGTTTCCCATGAGGGATAGAGGAGGAGGAGGTGACGTTAAAGGAATTGTAAAAGCTGGTAGACCAAGAGGGTATGTCGTGTGTGAAAAAAATTAGATCGTTTTTGAGCCCTCCATACCGACCATTGTAAAACTGATCGACAAAAAGGGAATCGGGGAAACATTCAATGGTGTTATGCTTGAAACGTTTTGCTGCAGCTTTAGTCAGGTTAGAAGGGTAGATGATTTTGTAGCAATTAATTCCAGACTTAATTCGAGCGGTGGCCATGTTGGGAAATAGTGGAGGAGGAGGGTGGTGGGGATAAGGGAAGGGTGTAACTAGGACGGTGGTGGTGGGGAGAAGTATGAGGGCAAGAAGGGGGCACGTAATCCAGACGTCGGGTGAAGGAACCTGAGTTATTGTGGAGACAGGAAAGTGAGGCGATTAGGGATAGGTTGTTACTTCAGAACAGGGCTGATTCAACAAGATAGGACTGAAGAGGGAGTGGTGTAAGAGGAAAATCACTGTACTTATCATCCTGAGATATAAAGCACATATAGCACAGCATCACAATAGGTATCAAACGCATTGTACGCCCAAAATCTCAACAGTCTAATATTAGACACTTACCTCCTAAGTATCACCAACATTATGGGCAAAAAGCACAGGGTGGAACATAATTACACTAGCATAACCCAAAGTATGCAAGACGACCTCAAAATTATAAAACACACTTTAGAGGTAGCCAGAACAGGGACTGACAATCAAACTACAAGAAATACATTTCCTAGCACCACAAATACACAATGGGGCCTGGCGCCCTACAAACCACCAGGACCCCCTGGTCAACTGGCCAAGTCAAAGGGGCTCAAATGCCCTGTTTCCAGAATGTCGGGGCTGCTGCCAATGCAGCGAAAGACCAGCGTGCGTACTTGCGCAAATCTAAACGTTGCAACTGGCACTAAGTGCTGCACAGCTGTGAAGAAATGGTGCAAGGAGTGCATCTCACTCCTAACTCAGACAGAACTACCTCCAAATGCCCTAAGAGTCAAGAGGAGGATACCTTTCGTCAGTTCACCCGTTGGGAGAGGATTTATCTGCTCTTATTGTGCAGCTGTTCCCACCATTGTCTCCAGCTTACTTTATATATAGAGCAGCGGACTAGAACAAAAAGAACTTATTCAGTCTTTTAACATTTCTTATACTCCTTTATCTTCAATTTCTATTGGTGTTGCATAAAAAGCAACCAGCGTGGTTCGTGCAGTACCGTATATAGTCCAGATAACTTCTTCAGGGAAGTATAGAAGAAAGATGTGACCTTGATGTCTCAGGCAAGAGAAAAATAATTGATGACTTTAGTCCCTCAAAATAGAAGTCATTTCCGGTAATGGAAATATAAATGATGTGGAGGCTGAGTACTTTGCTGGATACTTTCCATGTTGGACATGTTTTGCCGCTTGGTGATCTTCTCAGGCAGTGATAAAAGGTCCTTTGATGGTACTTGACAAGAGCACTGTCTTAATAGCAATCTCCTCTTACTTCCTGGTCTTCCAAGTTTGTTTTTTTATCAGCTGCTTCCTGCTTCTTGGTGACGACAGTGTCACGCGCCACCGAGCCCAAGGGTAACAAAATAGAAACAAGACTCACGAAGTGAGCTACCGAATGGAGAACGTGAATCTCTGTGTAAGCCGGGACCCTGCCTTCTTCGCAGAATCAAACATAAAAATGCGCTTCACAGATGACTGCGCGAAACGTATCTCTAAAAGTAAAGTCTTCCAATATTGTGCCAGACAAATAGAATACCGTTTGCTCTTTCACACGTAAGACCCGCGTTTCTGTGTGCAGTTGTAGGAGGCACACTTAATCTGAATGAAGTGGGAGGAAATAAACGCCGCGGTAAAACCAACTGCGATATTGTCTCTTGGTACCTAGGGATAGTTTTAAACCCCCCACTGTAGGCAGCACTCTCGTAATAGGCCCGTCTCACGGAGTATCACTTATCCTGTAAAACAATGTGTGACAAACTGTGTGGGAGGATATTTTGGAAATTACGATCACTTGAAACGATCAATGCTGAACAACTATATATAACCATTCCTTTGCTGATGCCTTGCTCAGCAGAGAGTACTCAAGATCAGCTAGAAACCCTGGGGGAAGAAGGAAAGGAGACGACAAGGAGCACACGGGGTGGTGTGGAGCCAGGTGGCACCCTTCTGAAAAAAGGAATCGCAACCCCCTTAAAGAGATTAGTCAGTGTCAGCGGTTCTTAAACTTCTGACTGCTGTGGGTCCCCCGGGGAATCATTAATGGAAACAAGGAATCCCCACCGAGTCATTCTAAACAATTTCTATGATTGGAACCGCAAAACAATACACAAAATTACAAAAATACAAGTATACACCAACCAGATACACAAATATTGCAATATTCAGTTTAACTCATGATCAAATTTGGAAACATTTTGCTTCTTAATTTGCATATATTACATTAATTTTAGTTTATTACTTTTAATATTAGTTCATCTTGTAGAACAAGTGTGGACCCCCTGAATAGGCCTTGGGGACCTCAGTGATCCCCGGACCGCAGGATAAGCTTTACTGGCCTTTGGCATTCAAGATCATTCCGACTGTCCGACCGGACCTCTTTCAGGCTCATTTGACAAACCTGACCTTACCATTTGTGCAATGTATATATTAGAGAGCGCAGAAGTTATTTGTGCTTGTTGAACTATTATGAAATATTAGATTATGTTAGCTTTTTTATTTTTGATTGTTATATTATGTTTTTTAAATCTTACATTGCCTAAGATCATTAGATGGTGCAACTACCATCTGACGCCGGCTAATGTTGGTGTCCTTGAAACAGTAGAGAAAACCACTGACTTCATGTAACTGTAATTAGAAGCAAAAGGTTTGTGCCTGCAAGTGGGGCATAGTACTTCACTATTTAGTTGCTGATGGACTCAATATTTACAAGAGGATTGAAGGTGTTGGTAATGATGGAAGAGAACCAAAAGACATACATGAGATGTTGATAAAGATCCTGCTAAAAAGCAGGGGTGAGCGGTGAGTTCCGCTGGCGGAGCTAACTGAGATTTTGGCACTCCGCACTCCACTTGGAGCGCGGAGTCCGACCAAAAACTCCCCTAGCCCCGCCAGTGGAGCGGAGCTCGCGCCATAGACACTACAGCCCAGACAGTCTTCACTTGCGCTGTGGCACATAAGAGGGCTGCAGTGCGCATTAACTCACTCACCCGACATCTGCAAGCTGCTTCCAGGCCTCCCTCCGACGGTGACTGCCAGCGCCAGTTCAGGTGCAGGGGGCAGAGGGAGGCAGAGAGTCAGGCAGCTGGCAACAAGTACCCCTTGGGAAAACCCAGGTAAGTCCTTGTTCTCTTCCAGGGGATCCTCATCAATAGTCATAAACATTGAATATTCCCGCCCTTGTGCGGGGACCCCGGAGCATATATAAAATATATACCTATAAAGTATGAAATATGCACAAAAAATATATATATAGCATTTTTAGTAGGCATATCTTTCATACTAAACTCATATATACATGTGTAAAACAGCAATGCAGGCTATAACCATAAACAAGCTAAAATGCTTTATTTCTATGAAGTTTTTTTTTTTTTTTAATCATTATAAAATTACAATAGAGACTAAGGGGGTCATTCTGACCCTGGCGGTCTCAGACCGCCGGGGCCAGGATCGGCGGGAGCACCGCCGACAGACCGGCGGTGCCCCGCAGGGCATTCTGACCGCGGCGGTTCGGCCGCGGTCAGTGCAGGAAAACCGGCGGTCTCCCGCCGGTTTTCCGCTGCCCGTCAGAATCCTCCAAGGCGGCGCAGCATGCTGCGCCGCCTTGGGGATTCTGACACCCCCTACCGCCATCCTGTTCCTGGCGGTTCGCCCGCCAGGAACAGGATGGCGGTAGGGGGTGTCGCGGGGCCCCCGTATGAGGGCCCCGCTTGTATTTCACTGTCTGCATAGCAGACAGTGAAATACGCGACGGGTGCAGTAGCACCCGTCGCACCTTCCCACTCCGCCGGCTCGATTACGAGCCGGCTTCATGGTGGGAAGGTCGTTTTCCCCTGGGCTGGCGGGCGGCCTTTTGAAGGCCGCCCGCCAGCCCAGGGGAAAACTCAAAATACCCGCCGCGGTCTTCCGACCGCGGTACGGTATTTTGGCGGCTCCCGCCAGGCGCGCGGTGACCGCACCCGCCGGGAGTCAGAATGACCCCCTAAATATCTACCCAAGCCCCCAAAACTGGGCTTAGGGAAATAAGCAGCAGCAATATCTAGAGGAAAAAGAGAAAAAACTACATTGAAAAACAATGGAGCATTCTTAGCCAATAGGCTGCATGCAGGTTAACACAGGAGAACCATAAAAACTTTGGCACCGTGCCTTTAAGACCCTGAGCACCTCCAGTATCCCACCATGCCTCAGGGGTGAAGGAAAGGTGACAGTTAGTTCACAGTTAGGTCAGTTCTTTTTTCCGGCTTCTTCTGAGAGGATCCTGGAGCATTGAGCTCTCAGTTTTTCTGAGTTTTTCTCAGAAAAATACTTAAAAACAGCGTTTTTTCCTGTTTCACTCGACATCTAACATCTTTGTCTGAGTTTGGCAGTTTTTTTCTGACAGAAAAATGCCTTCCCTTTTTGTCAAATGCCCTTCCTGTGGGAAGAAGAAAGCCCAGTCAGATCCACACTCTCTTTGTATTGTGTGCCTGCCTCAGAGTCACTGCCCTGACACTTGCAAACACTGCAAGAATATGTCAAAGAGGACTCTGAAGGACAGAGAAAAGATCAGACTTCATGGGCTTCACGAGAGGCAGAAGACATCATCCTCTTCGCTTCCCAGGCAGCCAACAGGCCACTCTCAGGAGAGAATGGCTAGGTCGACGTCAGCAGGTAGGAAAGTACCTGTTTGTTCCCCGTCGACGTCGTCGCTGCCACCATCTCACCGCCATAGATCACCGTCGACGGCGACCCGACCGACGTCGAAGGACACGGCGTCGAGAGAACATGGCCATCGCAGGGGCATATCTCCGTCGACGGCAGCCCGCCGATCGACGTCGAGCCATCACCGGCGTGCCCGTTCGCCGCCGAAGACCTCACGCCCCCGACGTCAAGAGACAGGACGTCGAAATCACCACGGCGGCAAGAGCGACATCCGCCGTCGGCCACCCACCGCTCCACGTCGAGGCACATGACGGCGAGTAGGTCAAGGTCCAGGGATCGCCGTTCGGCGTCGAGACACTCTACGTCGAGGCACTCAACGTCGAGACACTCAACGTCGAGGCAAGAACAACCGGCGTGCCCTTCGACGTCGGCACAGCCGTCGACGTCGACACAGGTTTTACCTGTCTCGCAGGGAGTAGAACATCGTCCTCCAGCAGATAAGGCCGCGCCTTCTCCAGTGGTCTCCATACGGAGTGATTCATCTCGTTCGAGAGCGGCATCATCGGGGCATGTTTCACCCATCAACTTATCACCAAGATGGTTGGAGAGCCTTAATACACCAGCGGCCTCCCCGGATTCACAGTACTCACGAATGTACTCTCCTACTGCCTCTCTCCCGAGAACACCATCACCGACAGCGCGGGCAGAACGGGCTCGTTCTGCTCCTCGCCAACCAACCACGAGGCCTGGGCGCTCTGTTACAGCGTCTCGCAGCAGGTCACATTCCCAACGGCGATCTAGGTCACGATCACAACACAGAAGATCACCCTCTTGGTCGTCGTCAGGATCATCTGTCGGACGTTACTCCCCCACCCTAACAGATTCTCCACCAGCTAGGGTCTCACCGGTGGATGAAATTACCACTTTTAATGAGGTGCTGTTAAGGGGAGCGCAGAAGTTAAATATAGAGGTTCCAGAACCATCTACCTCCTCGTCAGTCATTTTTTAGACTCTGCAGCATAGAACAGTGTCGAAAAAGCTACTGCCGCTAGTGTCTGGTTTGTTGCAGACAACCATGGACACTTTTTTAGCGCCAGCCACCCTCAAATCGGCCCCGGCTAGGATTCTGAAAAAATATAAGGCGCCTGAACAGGACCCTTTATTCTTAAGAAAGGACCCGCCACCGGACTCTGTAATATTGGCCGCAGCCCGAAAAACCCACTCAGTGGCATCATCCTCCACGGTCCCACCGGACAAAGAGAGCAGGCATCTAGACTCTCTGGGGAGAAAAATGTGCGGCACGGCGGCATCTGTAATGAAAGTCTCCAGCGCTTCTGCACTCCTGGGCAGGTATGACCGTTCTCTGTGGGACTCCCTCAACAGATTCACAGAAAAGTTGACCAGGGAAGACAGACAGGATTTTCAAGAGATCCTGCAAGAGGGATGTCTGGTATCTAACCAGGTCATCAGCGCAGCGGCAGATGGGGCAGACTCAGCTGCACATGGGTACGCACATGGAATCTGTGCAAGAAGGTCTTCCTGGCTGAGACTGACTGGTTTAAAACAGGAAGCACAACAGCGCATCCTAAATCTCCCATTCAACGGGAACTCGCTGTTTGGTACCCATGCGGATGAAGAAATGGCCCGCATGAAGACCGAGGTGGACACCATGAGGGCAGTAGGCCTGGAAAGGAAGAAAGACTTCAGGCGGAGGTATAGGCCTTATGACAAGCGCCCTTTCCAGCAGAGGGTTCAAACCCCTCACTGGTCCCAGAGGCCTCAGCAAAGGCAGGGACGCCCTCTTTTTCAGGCTCGAAAGGCCACAAGGGAACGAGGGTCAAGTAGACCTCAGCAGTCCACACCGAAAGCGCCGGCCAAACAATGAGTTCTCGCTTCCCTCGACACTGTACACCACTCCGGTGGGGGGAAGTATCACAGGTTATCTTCACGAGTAGCACTCTATCACAAAAGACAAATGGGTGCTCAACATTGTCGAAAATGACTACGCTCTTCTTTTCAGACAGCCTCCACCACACTTGCCACCAGCTAAATGCAATCCATCTCATCTCAGCCTGCTGCGCAAAGAGGCTCTCGCCCTCTTACAAAAGAAGGCAATAGAACAGGTTCCACTTGCGCACAGAGGAAAGGGGGTTTACTCCCGTTATTTTCTGGTGGCGAAAAAAGGGAGAGAGGGCGTTTTCAGACCAGTTCTGGACTTACGGCTGCTGAACAAGTACATAAGAAAACAGAAGTTCAGGATGCTGGCTCTTCACCAGATTTTCCCTCAGCTACATCAGGGAGACTGGATGTGCTCCATCGACCTGCAGGATGCATATTTTCACATCCCAATAGCTCCCAAGCATCGGAAATTCTTGCGCTTCCAAATAGCCTCACAGCACTATCAGTTCAGAGTACTACCATTCGGCCTGAAATCTGCCCCCAGCGTCTTCTCGAAATGTGTGGCAGTGGTAGCGGCACATCTTCGAAAACAAAAGATCTTCATCTACCCATACCTAGACGACTGGTTACTGAAAGCTTCCTCTCCGGATCAGGCGAGAAGCCATCGGGACACTGTGCTCAAGGTTTTCGAGTCTCTAGGCCTTCAAGTCAATTACCAAAAGTCCACCTTGGTTCCAACACAGAACCTTCACTACCTGGGAGCTATACTAAACATAGAGCTCCAAAGAGTGTATCCTTCGGAGGAACGACTATTTTCAATAAACAGGAAGTGTCAACACCTGTTAAAATCCGTTGCACCTACGGCCCGTCAGGTGACATCGCTGCTGGGCTCCATGGCATCATGTATTTTCATTGTCCCAAATGCCAGGCTGCACATGAGGCCCCTCCAAGAGGCGTTGGAGAACAACTGGAGCCAAAGGACAGGTCGCTGGGAGGACAGAGTGCGGCTACCGATAGCGGCTACCGATAGCGGCACTTCAGTCATTGCAATGGTGGATGCACAGACCTCACCTGTCAGTAGGTGCTCCGTTTCACCAGGTAATTCCATCCGACATTCTGGTAACGGATGCGTCTCTTCAGGGATGGGGGGGCTCATCTGGGTCTCCTTCAAGCTCAGGGCCTGTGGTCCGACAAGGAAAAGAAGTACCACATCAATCTGCTGGAGCTCAGAGCGGTCCATCTGGCTCTCAAGTCTTTTGTTCCATCGATTCAGGGGAAATCTCTCCTAATACAAACGGACAATACAACCACAATGTATTATTTGAACAGACAGGGGGGGACGAGATCCCTACCCCTATCTCGAGAGTCACAAACGATATGGCATTGGCTCCTGGCCAGAGGAATGTCACTTACAGCGGTTCACCTGCCAGGTCAACAAAACGCGGAAGCAGATTTCCTGAGCAGACACCTAGAGGACGCCCACGATTGGGTCCTACACGGCAAAGTCGTCGAAGACATCTTCGCTCAATGGGGTCGGCCTCAATTGGATCTCTTCGCAGACGAAGTAAACAAGAAATGCCCAGACTTCGCATCCAGGTTCTACCGTCCGGGATCTCGAGGGAATGCCCTGTTGATCGACTGGTCAGGGATATTTCTCTACGCCTTTCCACCGATTCCCCTCATACCGGCAGTGATCAACAAACTTTACAGGTCCAGCACCAGAATGATTCTCATAGCGCCACAATGGCCCGTCAATTCTGGTACACAGATCTCCTCAACCTATCGGAAAAACCTCACAGGAGGCTGCCGTGCAGACCGGATCTTCTGAGCAGGATGGAGGGCAGGGTTCTGCATCCCAACCTACCCTCTCTGAGCTTGACAGCATGGCTCCTGAATTCCTGCAATATGGGCACCTAGGGCTCTCGCAGGAGTGAATGAACATCTTGAAAGAGTCCAAACGACCTTCCACGCGGCGTTCTTACGCTTTTAAGTGGAAGAGATTCTACATATGGTGCTGTCAACAAGGTCAGAATCCCATACGGGCTCAGGAGGATGTCATACTGTCTTACTTACTTCATCTGGCAAAGTCTGGTCTGCAGGTATCATCTATTAAGGTACATTTGTCTGCCATTACAGCCTATCGTAAGTCACCTTCTCAGGAATCCTTCTTTACGAAACCAGTAGTCAAGGATTTCTTAGAAGGTTTGAAAAAAGTTTTTCCGCCCATTCGGAGACCCTCTTCTCCATGGGAACTGAACATAGTATTGTCAAAACCTATGGGCCTTCCTTTCGAACCTATACACAAAGCCTCTTTGCAACACCTTACGTGGAAGACGGCTTTTTTGGTGCCCATTACTTCCACGAGGAAGGTCAGTGAAATTCAGGCTTTGTCTTCCAAAGAACCGTACACAGTTTTTCACGACAATAGAGTGGTTCTGCAGACTCACCCATCTTTTCTACCGAAGGTGGTGTCAGAATTCCACATCAATCAGACTATCTCTTTACCGACTTTCTTTCCCAATCCGGAGACTCTGTCGGAGAAAGCATTGCACTCCTTAGATTTGAAAAGAGTGCTGAAATTTTATTTGGATAAAACAAAATCGATTAGACATTCCAACCACTTGTTTGTAAATTATGGTCATTTAAGGACAGGAGAGGCAGCATCTAAACGAACGAAATCAAGATGGATAGTTTCTTGTATTGTTAATGCATACCAGTTGGCTAACAAACAACTACTAGCTTGGCCTAAAGAGCATTCCACAAGGGGAAAAGCGGCTACTGCTGCCCTCCTTAACAATGTTCCAATATCTGAGATTTGTAAGGCTGCTACATGGAAGTCTGTACATACATTTACTAGACATTACTGTTTGGACTCAGATGCAAGAGCAGATGCCGAAGTGGGGCAGGCCTCTCTGAGAAATTTATTCGCATGATACATGTATATATTCCTGCACTTCTATTAGACAGTCCGCAGAGTTTAGGGATGGGCTTGCTAATCTATTCAATGTTTATAACTATTGATGAGGATCCCCTGGAAGAGAAGGATAAGTTACTTACCTGTAAATCCTAGTTCTCTTCCAGGGGTATCCTCATCAAAGTCATAAACAACCCACCCTCCTCCCCGGACGCACGTCTCCTAGAAGTGCAGGACAGACTGTTTTTCGAATCAGTTTCACAGATTGTCACCGTAAAAAAGTACTGACCTAACTGTGAACCAACTGTCACCTTTCCTTCACCCCTGAGGCATGGTGGGATACTGGCGGTGCTCAGGGTCTTAAAGGCACGGTGCCAAAGTTTTTATGGTTCTCCTGTGTTAAACTGCATGCAGCCTATTGGCTAAGAATGCTCCATTGTTTTTCAATGTAGTTTTTTCTCCTTTTTCTCTAGATATTGCTGCTGCTTATTTCCCTAAGCCCAGTTTTGGGGGCTTGGGTAGATATTTAGTCTCTATTGTAATTTTATAATGATTAAAAAAATAAAAAAAAATAAAAAAAACTTCATAGAAATAAAGCATTTGAGCTTGTTTATGATTATAGCCTGCATTGCTGTTTTACACATGTATATATGAGTTTAGTATGAAAGATATGCCTACTAAAAATGCTATATATATATTTTTTGTGCATATTTCATACTTTATAGGTATATATTTTATATATGCTCCGGGGTCCCCGCACAAGGGCGGGAATATTCAATGTTTATGACTTTGATGAGGATACCCCTGGAAGAGAACTAGGATTTACAGGTAAGTAACTTATCCTTTTTTGTCTTTGTTAATGTGCACACTGGTGCACAAGAGGCCTGAAATGCCAGCTTTTGCTGCCTACGGCCCTGAAATCAGGCCAAGGCCATAGGCAGCTAATGCTGCAGTTTCAGGCCTCTTGTGCACCAGCTTGCCCAGGCCTATTGTGCACTGGCCTGTCCCGTGTGCACTGACTACACACGGGGCAGACCGGTGCACAAGAAGGATGAAAACTGCAACTTTTGCTGCTGCCTGCCCTAGCCTGAAAGTGCCCGAACTCAGAGGCGCTAAGAAGGGCCGGCCCTGCTTAGCGCTTTCGAGAACGAGCACATTCAGGCCAGGACAGGCAGCACTCCGCCGCACGCGGAACTCCGCGGAATTCCACAGAGTAGTTTACCAACTCTGCAGAATTCTGAGAAGTAGAGCTCTGCGAGCCCCGCCCACCCTTAATAAAGAGAACATTTTTGCCGTGAATGAAGTACTACCTGAATAGCATACAATTTTGAGGCTGCAAGGGAAAGAAAGTAGGTAGCAAACTACATAGCATGCCTGGGTAACAAGATCTGCCCCTGCAGTTTTGGGAACCTGACACAGTTGCTAATCAGATATCAAATGGTGCGATGCACAAACGATCCCAAAGTGCAAGCGATGCTCTTGGCAAAGAACTCTATAATGGAGGGGGGGGGGGGGCGCAGTAGCCTTAGAAGAAGACATGGAGCACACCCTAAGCTGTATTAGGAAATTAGCAATACTTCTGCATGGTTGGTAATGGAGTTGGATAAACCAATAAGCAGAGCTGTCATAAGAAAAATAAAAGCAAGCAAGTAAAAGATGAACACATAAGAATTGGGCTAAATATTTACTTTGTGGCCAGTAGAAAAGGCTTCAAACAGTCCAAGTTGTTTTGTAAGAAATCCTGCATCTAGAAATTGTAGTAGGTGGGGGAATTATGCCCAAGTATGGAAAGTGGAAAAAGTTAATCAACAAGAAGTAGATAAAGGTGTGAAGAAAGTAAAAGTTCTAAAAAAAAAGAGCAATCGGTATGGTGCATAAAGTGAAAGGTTTCCTAACATAATGATTGAGTCACTGATGTGTGGAGCTGAAAAGTGATGTGTAGTGGAGAGGGGGCTAAAGGCGTTGTACCTGTAGTTTGAGACCACACTTTTGGCACGTGAACAAATTAATGTTCAGTGTGACCAATCTGTCCATGAGTTTGGGGGTGAGTTTTGGAGGTAAAACCATGGAAAGAGTAAGAAGGAAACCAGGTCAACTTACTATTTAGTCACTGATGGATCTATACTTGCATCACAACATTGATGCAGACCTCAATCAGTAAATTCAGATTGCAGGCTCTCTTTTAAAGGGATTGAGGCTGAAATCATGGACAGCTTCTACATCAAGGGAGGGTGCAAGACAGCCATAGACCTTGTGCGGATATTGTACCTTCATGAATGTGTGCCTAAAGGAGGAGTGTCGTGACCACCTGCCCCTGATTGGTTTTACAGGATTTAGCTGTGGCGGAAGATCTGTTGCAGCGAGCATTTGAGATCTTGTAATTTTCCTACAGTACTGACTCTTGGGACGTTAGTTGACAGTAAGGATGGTTTTAGGAGATCCCTGGGTTCTGAAGAAGGACATAGACCTTTCATTGGCCCTTAGTGTGGGCCAAATCATGTTGACTAGTGGCTAACTCATATATCGTGTATTGCTCCTTTTTAATCCTGCTGTGGCTTACTGAATAAAGAATCAATATGTTGCCTTACAGGCAATTTTACTCAACAACATCTGGATCCCTCTGTTTTTTTCAGATATAATCCTCCTCTTTTGATCCACTCCATGGTTCAATAAGACCCCCTTGTTTACTAGAGCCCAAATGCAAAAATGACATATCTGGCCCAGATAAAGAAGGAACCTGATGATGTCACTATTTGTGGGTGAGGGTTCCACATTCTAGTACATTAGGTGATTGCAGAGAGATGGGCGGAAATAAGGTTTAGGAGGCTTACTTTTCAGTCTTTTAGTAACGTTTCCTCTTTTTCTTTGTACTCTTAACAAGAAAAAAATATCCTTTGTCAGGGTGAGTCCAAGTTCATAAATCTTGTTGTCTTGAATGTCCCAGGTAGGCAGATTATCCCTTAACCCTCTCTCCTTTTTTACCAGGTCGAGGATGTCAGGTGCCCACCGACAGAACCCTTATAAAGGAAACAACGAAACTCAGGTAAGTGTTACCCCCATCATCAAAGGTTGACTCCATCATGAAAGAGGACACCCAAAGACTCATGAACTCCATCCACTCGGGAGCACCCTCAGATCCGTTCCCTCCTCACATCTTCAATCTGGACAGTGCCACCATAGCACCTGAGCTCTGCTGAACTATCAACCGATCCTTCGAGACCACCACCTTCCCACCAGACTGGAAAAACACCAAGATCAACCGACTACTCAAGACACTCATCGCCGACTCAAGGGAGCTGAAAAAACTACAGACCAATCTCTCTGCTCCCTTTCCCAGCCAAAGTAACGGCACAGGTCGTCAAATAGCAACTCACCGAATTCCTCGAGACACACTAAATCCTAGACCCATCCCAATCCGAATTTAGGAGTAACCACAGCTCAGAAACAGCACTCCTAGCAGCCACCGATGACATACGCACCATACTAGACCGCTGAGGCACGGCAGCACTCATCCTCCTCTACCTCTCCGCTGCATTCAACACCATCTGCCACTCCACCCTTTGCACCAGACTCCATGACGCCAGAATCTGAGATGAAGCTTGTTGCACCAGGCCCTTTTTACAGGGTCATCTCCAATCTTTTTTGCCTCCTGCCTCCTATTTTTTCTGACCTGTTTTTGTTGGCTTTAGAACTCTGGGCACTTTACCACTGCTAACCAGTGCTAAAGTGCATACACTCTCTGTATAAATTGTATTGTTGATTGGTTTTCTATGATTGGCATATTTGATTTACTTGTAAGTCCCTAGTACAGTGCACTAGAGGTGCACAGGGCCTGTAAATCCAATGCTACTAGTGGGCCTGCAGCACTGGTTGTGCCACCCACATTAGTAGCTCTGTAATCATGTCTCAGACCTGCCACTGCAGTGTCCGTGTGTGCAGTTTTAAGCTGCCAATTCGACTTGGCAAGTGTACCCACTTGCCAGGCCTAAACCTTCCCTTTTCTTACTTATAAGACACCCCTAAGATAGGCCCTAAGTAGCCCCATGGGCAGGGTGCAATGTATGGTTAAGGTAGGACATATACTAATGTGTTTTATATGTCCTGAGAGTGAAATATTCCTAAATTCGTTTTTCACTGTTGCAAGGCCTATCTTTCTCATAGGTTAACATGGGGCTGCCTTTAAATAGGATTAAAGCGTAGATTCCCTTTGGGAGCAGATAGACATGTGGAGTTTGGGGTCTCTGAGCTCACAATTTAAAAATATATCTTTTAGTGAAGTTGGTTTTGAGATTGTGTGTTTGAAAATGCCACTTTTAGAAAGTAGGCATTTTCTTGCTTAAACCATTCCGTGACTCAGCCTGTTTTTGGATTCCCCGTCTGGGTCAGTTTGACAGTTGGGATGTTCACACCTCTCCTCTAGACAGTGACACTAAGGGGGCTGGGGTGTAGCCTGCATATCTTGATTAGCCATCTGTGCTGGAAGGGAGGGAGGAGTGGTCGTTCAGACCTGAAAGGACTGTGCCTGCCCTCACACAATGCAGTCTCCGACCCACTGTGTGCGTCTGGGGCCTGGCCTGGACAAGGAAGGACAAACAAGAGACTTTTCTTTGAAGTAAGCCTACATCAAAGGGCAAAATGGGTATAAGAATGGCACCCAAAACCACAGACTTTAGAATCTTTCTGGAATCAAGAGGAACCTCTGCCCAGGAGAAGAGCTGAAGAGCTGAAGGAGGAGTACTGTCCCTTTGCTGTGCTGCTTTGCTGGACTGGCCTGCAGTTGCTGCTTCTGCCTGAAAAGAGTGCAAAAGGTGAACTTTGCTGTATGTCCTTCTTGAGAAAATTCTCCAAGGGCTTGGAGTAGAGCTTGCCTCCTGTTGGAAGTCTCAGGGACACCAAAGACTTCAGTTTATTCGACCTGCATCACTGGGAACTGTGTGTTTGGTGCTGTTCAAGAGGAGAAACCACCGCGCCGCCGGCAACGACGGCGCTGGCCTGCACCGTGACCTGCCGACGCCACACGGAGTCGCATTGCCCCGCTTCGCACCGTGAACCTGGTCTCCCCGACACCGTCATCGGACGACTTCACTGAGCCGCTGCCCGCACCGCAACCTGTGGGCCCTGCACTCCGGCATCGCCTGCTCACACCGCAGCCTGGGCATCCCCGACGCTGCCGCTCCTGCTGACACCCGCGCCGCTGCCTGCACCGTGGTCTGTGGACACCGCTCGTGAGGTACACAAAGCACCGTTCCGTCCCGCGCCGCAGCCACGGTCCACCGACGCCAGCACCATCGACTCCTGTGTCGTCAGCAGGCATCCTGCCTGCACCGTGACCTGTGGACACCGCACGTCGCACCGCCCCGCTTCACACCGCAGCCCTGGTCTCACCGACGCCACTGGACGCCGTCACCGAGCCGCTGCCTGCACCGTGACCTGTGGGCACCGCACGTGGCATCGTCCCACTTCGCACCGCAGCCCCGACGCCATCCACGCCCGCGTACCTGACTTCATCAGCCTGGAGTTCGATCTGCAAAGCGTGTGACCTCAAGGGCCCGACGACTCCTGCACCGACTCCAGACCCAAAACCGCGACATCAGTGACGCCGCCCTCCGGAGCTCACCGCAAGGATCACTATGCCCTGCAAATCCAAGGTACTGTTTGCAGGTCTTCCAGACACCGTAGCTGGCCCACAACACCGTGGCCGGCCTGAACTGTTTGTTTTGTTGATCACGACGCCATGATAGCCCCAGGTGGAGCTATTGACTTCAAAGAACTGTAGTTTTGAGTAAATCTTGCATAATTCATATTTCTCTTACTGTATGTTGGATTCTTATTGTATTTGGTCTTGTTTTATATAGATAAATATTGGCTATTTTTCTAAAACTGGTGTGTTGTCCTTTTGTAGTGTTTTCACTTATTACTGTGTGTTATGTGCAAATGCTTTACACATTGCTTGTGAGATAAGCCTGACTGCTCGTGCCAAGCTACCAAGGAGGTGAGCAGGGGTTATCTGAGCAGGTATCTCCCTTATCCTGACTAGAGTGAGGGTCCCTACTTGGACAGGGTGCAAATCGACTGCCAACTAGAGACCCCATTTCTAACATTGGTTGTCAGCAGTGAGGATAGGACTTGCACTTGCACTTGACTTACAGTGATTGGTGTACACTACTACCATATCGCGTACCACTACGTACCACATACTGTGTGTTCCTTTTTGTTTCTCTGGTGTCCTCCTCGAGATATTGAGATATTTTTGGACTCTGGTTTTTGGTTGTGAGGCCTTTGCAGAATGGGAGTCAACTTCTGGTACCTGGAGTACTACACAATGAGGGAGCTAAAGGTTTTCTGCAAAGAAAGGGGTCTGGCTGTGAAGATCCCGAGGTGGGTCTTTGAGACAGCCCTGTTTCAGTATGAGATGAAACGCTGGGAAGCAGCCATACCAGATCGTTCTGAGGAGGAGGACTACTCTGATCAGGAAAGGGAACCAGAGAGAGAGGAATGGCTCCTAGCTCAAGAGCAGTGGATGAGAGAACTGGATGAACAGCTCGAGAGAGCTGAGCCTAAGAGAGCCTTAGCCAAGGAAAAAGAATTGTGTGCAGCTCAGGAACTGAGCTGTGAAGAGCTGAAGCTGGAAGCCATGAGGGCTGAGTCCAGTTCAGATGGTGGCAGCAAAAGTGTTATATCCAGTGCTGATGAAGAAGTGCACATGCCCAGAGACTTGGTGCCTGACTTGAAGGAGGGGGTTAACACACACCAGGAGGTTCAGGGGTATGAGGTAGCTCCAGTGATGCACAGGGTCCCTGAGGTGGATTGGAGAACTGGCATAGGGAGTCATATTCCTAGTGATGGGAGGGACACTCTACTGGCTCTAGGTGGGAGTGACAGGGAAAGGGGTTCCCCCCAGGTAGAAGTCCTGGTTATGGAGGGTGGAGGCATCCCAGAAGAGTGTGGGTTGAGTGTCAGGGACAGTCAAGTATTGTCTCATCAGTCTCAGGAGGGTGATGTGGGGTACTTTTTGAAAGCTGAGTCACTGGATGGTTGGGTGAAGGGTAGTTTGGTTAATTCATGTGAGGGGCTGAGTGATGTAATTGCTGGAGAGCATATGTCTAGTCCTTATTTTCCAGAGCTACGCCAACACCAGGTGGAGTGTGAGTTCTCTGACCCCAGGGAACTCACATTGGAGGCAGACCTCTGGGTAAGTACCAGAGAGTCTGAAGAGGCATTTGGGGGGGGCTCCTGAGAGGAGTGGTCTAGGTATTTCCCAACCAGGTGAGGTGGGAAAGGATTGTAGTGTCCCAGGTAGGTCCCAGTGTAGTGGGATGGGTGAGGGACCCCATGTCCAGTCTCAGAGGAGAGGGAATGGGGTTGGGCTGAGGCCCAGGGTGCCCGAGATCCAGTCCCAGGTCCTGGAGGGTTCCATGAGGGAACGCCAGGAGGGGAGCCTAGCCTGTGCCACAGGGCCAGCTGCTGAGGGAGACCCCACAGTGTCAGGAGAACTTGGTGGGGTCGGCTGTAGCCAGCGTCCCACCAGTTCTGGAGTCTGGCAGTACCACTCCTAGGGAGGGGGTGCAGAAGTCTAGACAGAGGGTTGAGGGGGGGCTGCAGGCCCCAGTGGAGAACCTGGAGGGTCAGGGGTTAGCTCTGAGATCAGACCCCCCCAGGAATGACCTTGGTGAGACCATTTCTGGGTTGGGGGAATCCAGACTCTGCCAGATGGGCAGGGGTCAGGAAACCTGTGCCAGCCAGACTCTTGTGTGACCCTAGGGGAAGGTGTTTCCCTTGTGGGAGGTAGGTGTGCCCCCCATGAAGTCCTGGTGTGCCAGGCAATGGTTCAACCTCAGGGTGGTGACTCTGGGTTGGATAATCAGGTTCAGGGGTAAACTCTGACCTGATGGGGAGTAGGTGTGCTCCCAAGAAAGTCCTGGTGCGCCAGGCAGTGGTTCAACCGCAGGGTGGTGACTCTGGGTTGGATGACCAGGTTCAGAGGGTAAACTCTGACCTGGTGGGGGGTAGGTGTGCCCCCCAGGAAGTACTGGGTTGCCAGGCAGCAGTCCAGTCTGAGGGTACAGACCCTGGACTGGAGGATCAGGTGCAGGGGGTAAACCCTGACCTGATGGGGGGGCAATTTGCCCAATCACCCCCTGGTGTGATTTCTAGGGGTACTCTCCATGCGGGGGTGCAGAACCCTAGGAATAGGGGTGGGAAGGGAGAGACTCACCCCTGACCCGAGTTCAATCTAAGGGTACAGACCCTGGTTTGGAAGGCCAGGTTCAGGGTGTCCCCCCTGACCTGGACGGAGGTGCTACTGCTAACAGTGCCCCTACCATGTTGTATTCTGGGGGGCCACTCCTAGTTGGGGGTGCAGGACCCCAGAAGGGAGGGCAGGGGGAGGGAAGCCTCACCCCTGGCCCTGGTCCAACCGGAAGGCACAGACACCAGGTTGGAAGACCAGCTGCAGGTTAGCATTCCTGCACAGGTGGGAGAATTGTTCACGACTTCTTCTACAAGCACCCTGACAATTCTGAACTCTGGGGGTGCTGCTCCTTGAGGGAGGGTACAGAGCCCCAGAGGGGGTGACCAGGGTCAGGCTGTCATCCCTGATCTGGTGGAAGGGAGACTGGTCAAAGGGTGCCAGGTACCTGGGGCTATCACCCCCCACTCGCCACAGTCCCAGTGGGTGGAGAGCTTTGAGAGGCCTGCGGCCTGGCTCTCATCCCTGACAGCTGTCAGTGGCCACTGTGGCTTGCTGTCCTGGTGGACAGAGTTACCCCTGGGGAGGGACAAGAGTCACACCTCAAGGGTGGGGTGAGTAACACCACTGTGTTGGCCCGGGTGGTGCTATCTGCCCCTTGGGATACATCTGCGAGCAAAGTAAGGTTAGGTGCTGCACAGATGGTATCCGCAGGAGAGGAGAAGGGTTCCCCATGGGTTAGCTTAGTGGGCCCTGAGAGTATGGACAGAGGGATCCAACTGGAGTCAGGAAGGCGTAGAACTGGAACATGCCCCTGCTGTTGTGGGCCGGGGTCCCTGTTCTATCGCCCCAATCAGGGAAGTCCAACAAGGTATTGATTGGTCTCCCCTGGCTTTAGGCTGGTGGGGGGTTGTGTTGCACCTGGCCCTTTCTACAGGGTCATCTCCAATCTTTTTGCCTCCTCCCTCCTATTTTGTCTGACCTGTTTTTGTTGGCTTTAGGACTCTGGGCACTTTACCACTGCTAACCAGTGCTAAAGTGCATATGCTCTCTGTATAAATTGTATTGTTGATTGGTTTTCCATGATTGGCATATTTGATTTACTGGTAAGTCCCTAGTACAGTGCACTAGAGGTGCCCAGGGCCTGCAAATCAAATGCTACTAGTGGGCCTGCAGCACTGGTTGTGCCACCCACATTAGTAGCCCTGTAATCATGTTTCAGACCTGCCACTGCAGTGTCTGTGTGTGCCATTTTAAGCTGCCAATTCGACTTGGCAAGTGTACCCACTTGCCAGGCCTAGACCTTCCCTTTTCTTACATATAAGACACCCCTAAGGTAGGCCCTAAGTAGCCCCATGGGCAGGGTGCAGTCTATGGTTAAGGTAGGACATATACTAATGTGTTTTATATGTCCTGAGAGTGAAATACTGCCAAATTAGTTTTTCACTGTTGCAAGGCCTATCTCTCTCATAGGTTAACATGGGGCTGCCTTTAAATATGATTAAAGCATAGATTCCCTTTGGGAGCAGATAGACATGTGGAGTTTGGGGTCTCTGAGCTCTCAATTTAAAAATACATCTTTTAGTGAAGTTGGTTTTGAGATTGTGTGTTTGAAAATGCCACTTTTAGAAAGTAGCCATTTTCTTGCTTAAACCACTCTGTGACTCTGCCTGTTTCTGGATTCCCCGTATGGGTCAGTTTGACAGTTGGGCTGTTCGCACCTCTCCTCTAGACAGTGACACAAAGGGGGCTGGGGTGTAGCCTGCATATCTTGATTAGCCATCTGTGCTGGAAGGAAGGGAGGAGCATTCGTTCACACCTGAAAGGACTGTGCCTGCCCTCACACAATGCAGTCTCCGACCCACTGGTGTGCGTTTGGGGCCTGGCCTGGGCAAGGCAGGATTTCACAAACGAGAGACTTTTCTTTGAAGTAAGCCTACTTCAAAGGGAAAAATGGATATAAGAAGGGCACCCAAAACCACAGACTTTAGAATCTTTCTGGAATCAAGAGGAACCTCTGCCCAGGAGAAGAGCTGAAGGAGGAGTACTGTCCCTTTGCTGTGCTGCTTTGCTGGATGGCCTGCAGTTGCTGCTTCTGCCTGAAAATAGTGCAAAAGGTGAACTTTGCTGTGTGTCCTTCTTGAGAAAATTCTCCAAGGGCTTGGAGTAGAGCTTGCCTCCTGTTGGAAGTCTCAGGGACAGCAAAGACTTCAGTTTCCTCGACCTGCAGCACTGGGAACTGTGTGTTTTGTGCTGTTCAAGAGGAGAAACCGCTGCGCCGCCACCAACGACGCCGCTGGCTTGCACCGTGACCTGCATACGCCACACGGTGTCGCATTGCCCCGCTTCACACCGCAAACCTGGTCTCCCCGACACCGTCATCGGACGACTTCACTGAGCCGCTGCTCGCACCGCACCTGTGGGCCCTGCACTCCGGCATCGCCTGCTCACACCGCAGCCTGGGCATCCCCGCCGCTCCTGCTGACACCGGCGCCGCTGCCTGCACCGTGGCCTGGGGACACCGCTCATGATGTACACGAAGCACCGTCCCTTCCCGCGCCGCAACCCGGGTCCACCGACGCCAGCACTATCGACTCCTGTGTCGTCAGAAGGCATCCTGCCTGCACCGTGGCCTCTGGACACCGCTCATGAGGGTCCCGAAGCACCGTCCCGTCCTGCACTGCTGGCTTGGGCCTACCAACGACAGCGCTTCAGCAAGATGACGCCGCTGCCTGCACCGTGACCTGTGGACCCCGCACGCCGCACCGCCCCGCTTCACACCGCAGCCCTGGTGTCACTGACACCGCTGGATGCCGTCACCGAGCCGCTGCCTGCACCGTGACCTGTGGGCACCGCACGTCGCATCATCCCACTTCGCACCGCAGCCCCGATGCCATCCATGCCAGTGCACCTGACTTCATCAGCCTGGAGTTCGATCTGCAACGCATGTGACCTCAAGGGCCCTACGACTCCTGCACCGACTCCGGACCCGACACGTAACGTCAGTGACGCCGCCCTCCGGAGCTCACCACGAGGATCACAACGCCATGCAAATCCAAGGTACTGTTTGCGGGTCTTCCCGACACCGTAGCTGGCCCACAAAGCCGCGGCCGGCGTGAACTGTTTGTTTTGTTGATCACGACACCATGATAGCCTCAGGTGGAGCTATCGACTTCAAAGAACTGGAGTTTTGAGTAAATCTTGCATACTTCATATTTCTCTTACTGTATGTTGGATTCTTATCGTATTTGGTCTTGTTTTATATAGATAAATATTGGCTATTTTTCTAAAACTGGTGTGGTGTCCTTTTGTAGTGTTTTCACTTATTACTGTGTGTTATGTGCAAATGCTTTACACATTGCTTCTGAATAAGCCTGACTGCTTGTGCCAAGTTACCAAGGAGGTGAGCAGGGGTTATCTGAGCGGGTATCTCCCTTATCCTGACTAGAGTGATGGTCCCTACTTGGACAGGGTGCAAACTGACTGCCAACTAGAGACCCCATTTCTAACAAAGCTCTAGAATGGATCAGGTCCTTCCTCACTGCAAGGACACAGAGTATCAGGTTACCTCCATTCATATCAAAACCCAAAGATACATGCTGCGGAGTGCCCCAAGTATCATCACTCAGCCTGACGCTTTTCAACAGCTACATGGCCCACTAGCTAAGATCATCAACAACACAGGCTAAACATAGGCCCTCATTTGGAGATTGGCGGTAAAAACCGGCCTACTGCCACAGCGCCAGCCGCCAAAAGACCGTCACCGCGGCTACCAGCCATCGGCAGTATTATGACCACAGCCGGATTTTGACCAGAAGAATGGTGGAAATCTGGCTGTGGCCATGCCGGCGGATGGCGGTAAGGTGGCGCTGCTGCCACCAGCAGCGCCACGCCTGTAGTCCGCTGCCAGCCGTATTATGACCGCCCTGTCCCATCTCCTGCCGGAGGACCTCCTGGATCCAGGTAAGTCGGGTCTCCAACAGGGGAGGGGGGTGGTGTGTGTGTGTGTGTGTGTGTGTGAATGTTTGTGTGTGTGAGTGCAGGTGTGTGTTGCGTGTTGAATGGGTGTGTGCATGTATGGAGGTGTGAGTGCCTGTATGGAGGTGTGAGTGCCTGTATGTTATGTGAATGCGTGTCTGCGTGTATGTATGAAAGTGTGTGCGGATGTGTGTGTGAATGAATGTATGCGTGGATGCATGTGTGAATGGCTGTGTGTATGCGTGTGTGTGTGTGAAGGGGGCGTGAATGTAGGGGGGGGGCTTTGGAGAGGGGGGACACCTCAGGGAAGGAATTCCCTGTCACTGATATTGCCTACCGCCATGGTTTTTGTGGCATTGAGGAAGCCACAAAAACCATGGTGGTAGGCGGGGTCATAATCCGGCGGGCGGAACAGTGACGATCACTGGGCTGGAGACAGATATCTCCAGCCCGGCGGCTGTTACTGCTGTGGCGGTCAGTCTAGTACACTGGCGGGTTGGCTTCAGCCAACCCGCCAATGTCATAATATGGCGGTAAGTCCGCCAGCCTGTTGGCAGTACTTACTGCCATATTAACGCCGACTTCCGGGGTCGTAATGACCCCTATAGTCTACTATGCCGACCATACCCAACTGATCCTCTCCCTATCCGACGACCCTGTAAGGCCAAGAGAAATTTCCACAATGGGATGAGAGCAGTCGCCGCCTGGATGGCCAGCTGCCTCAAACTCAACTCAGACAAGATGAAGATCCACGTAATCGGCTCCACCCCTTCTGCCTGGAACGACTCCTGGTGGCCCACCGCACTGGGAAATGCCGCGCTCCCACAGAGCAAGCACGCAATCTGGGCATCATCCTGGACTCCTCTCTATCCATGACCTGCCAAGTCAACACAATCTCGTTGTCATTCTACCACACCCTCTGACTCCTTCGAAAGATCTTCAAGTGGATCCCCTTCGACACAAGGAAGCCAGTGACCCACGCACTCATCACTAGCAAACTGGACTACGGCAACTCACTGTATGCATCACCAAGAAACTACAATCAAGACTACAAAGAATCCAGAATGCAGCAGCAAGATTCATCCTGGACATCCCCTGACACAGCCACATCACCTGTCACCTCAGAGACCTACCCTGGCTCGCAGTCAACAAGCGCATCACATACAAACTCCTTATCCACACCTACAAGGCACACTGCACAACATAGGACCGACATACCTCAACCACCGCCTTGCCTTCTACGTAACGAACAGACAACTCTGTTCCTCCCAGCTCACCCTCGCCGCTGTTCCCAAGATCCAGAAAAGCACAGCAGGAGGAAAATCCTTCTACCTCGCAGCTGGGACATGGAGCACGCTACCTTTCAAGCTCAGGCAGATCGCATCACTGAAGCAGTTCAGGAAGGACCTCAAGACCCGGCTCTTTGAATGAGCAGCACGCCCACATACAGCGCCTGGAGACCCTACGGGTGATTAGCTGCGCTTTACAAATCACTGATTGATTGATTGTTTACATGTGGACGAGATGACTTTAAGATTTCCTAATTAAATAAACCATTTACAACCCTTGTGTCTTTCGTAATTAAGTCTCCCAATACCTTGTCTAGTAATTAGAATGAAGAAACTCATTTGGGGGGGAAGAGAAAAGAAAATAAGGTTTCAGAAAACATGTTGCTCTAACCAGGTCGTGCCCTTTTATACTTTCATAATGGTCCCTTAATGCCCCAGTCTAATCAATAGATCTCACTCATTGAGTATGAATCTCACACCTTGGTTTCATTGGATGCCAGTCTCATTCTTTGGAACACAGTTTGACTCATTGATCACGAGCATGATTTCTGGGAGCATAATGTCCTCAAAGTTTTATATTTTTGAGCAGCATCACTCATTGAGTGTGAGTCTCACACATTGATCTCACTCATTGAGTGTGAGTCTCACACAGTGATCTCACTCATTGAGTGTGAGGCTCACTCACTGATCTCACTCACTGGGTGTAAGTTCTACACCTTTGTGCACAGCTTCATTGATTCGGGTAGAATCTCACAATTTGTAGTACAGTCTCTGGATGTCAATATGACCTGGAACACAGCCTCACTCATAAACACTCAACATACACCTTGACCACAACAGATTCTGACACCAGCATTTAGTTCAAAGCCTTCAAATCTGACACCCATCATCTCTTGGTCCTGAGGCCTATGAGGAGGCCTCTCCTGGAGTGTCTATGGTTGTGGGTTTAGCTGTTTATTTATTTACGGAATTTGTAAAGTGCGACACTCATTCCCTAGGGGATATCACGGCACTGAAATCATTGAGAGCTTGTCATTCTGTGGGCCTCCGCGGCCCAGGCAGAGGAACCGGTTTGGGCCACAGTTGGAGCTGCGGTCCGTTTTCCCAGCCGCGGGGCTCGCCACGGCCCTTTTTTCAGAATCGGGCATCGGATCTCACCATGTTCGGGGCGCGGCGCGGCTTCAGCATTAGATATATGTGCCCCACTCACCCCTCACTTACCTGGTGTCTTGTTTGGGCAATTTTTTCTTCTTCCTTCTTCTTCCTTTTTTCTTTCTTTCTTTTTCCTTTTCTTTTCTCTAGTGGGGCCATATTTCCTTTCTCCCAGCATGCCTTGCTTCTTGTCTTCTTCCCTGCAAGCATCTGGTTCCGTTTCTAATATGGCGTCCTATTCTACCCTGTTCTACAGTCTTTTCCCAATCTGACATGGCGTTCTTGCTTTTTCCTGCATGTCACTTCCTGCTCAGGGGTATTTAAGGGGTTAGATTCTTGTTCTCCTTGCTCTGCAACACTTCCTTTGGTAGTGATCATGCTCCAGTGGTTTTCTTCCGATTCCAGTCTTTATTCCTGTTTGTTCCAGCTTTCTTCCAGTTATTTTTCTTGACTTGAAGTCTGATATTTTTTCACATCTCTTTTCTTCTGTTCCAGGGAGTTCCTGTCATAGAGGTTTTTTCCCTTTAGGGGTTTTTCCTCTGGGACTCCTTCTAGAGGGCACGGACTGCCTTTGACGTACCATTGTCAGCAGCACCGTGGCTACCGGAAAGGGCCGCCCTTACCCTGGCCAGGGCAGGACCTGCAAGAATCGAGGTCGCCCTCCAGTTCCAGCTGACAGAGGCGGTAAGCCAATGGTAGACCATGACAGAGTTTGAATGTCAAAGGCAGGATAGTAAAGAGTAAAGAATACAGTTAGATAGGGATTCATCTGGAAAAGGGCAAGTTTTTAAGTTGTTTATGAAGGTAATATGGTCCTCTGTAAGGAGGATGTCAAGGGGCAGTGAGTTCCATTGGGGGCCGCCGCTGAATAGGAAAAGGAGCGTCCCCTTGTACTACCTTTTTTGATGCGCATTCTTTTGGCCAGTGCTAGATTCTGGGATCTCAAATTATGAGGTGGTTCGTGGAATTCTAGTTTAGACCTGTGAGTCGAAGGGGTGAGGTTGCTAAGCGACCCAGGCCAGCATTTCAAAGTTATTTCCATTTAAGGCAATCTTATCAAAATAGTGAGGTTTCTCCTGAGAAAATGTAAGGAACCAAGCCTCCTGCCTTTGTTCTGCTGTTGAGGTAAGAACTCCTGATTACAGAGTGGCAGATTGGGAAGAATGATAGAGTGGGTATATGGGGGGGCTGCTGTGAGAGAGCAACCCCCAAGACTACTACAAGTGACCGCAGCACAGCATTGCTGCCCTAGTATGCAGGATGGGGTGGGCACAATCTGTGCTGTGCCCACGGAGGCCTGGTGAGTATGACCAGCAGGAAGGAGCTAAGGAAATGAAGGCTACCTGACTGCTACATTTACACAGTGCTTCACAGCCCTCAAGAGGCATCGAGGCACTTTTAGTGACTGGTAACTCGCGACAACGTACATCATGGACCATGAGCGAGAGCTCAGTGTAGACTTTGATCCTCTGCCCTAGTCTGATATAAAAATGCCACTGGTGGCACCTTCTTTCCCACTCCTGGGATGGTGCCCTTGTGTGGAGGAACGGGCACCTACAGTGCTTGCGGGCTGGTGTGAGACAGATGCGGAGAGGCGGGGGGACATGGAACTGAAACGAGTGTTGTGACAACTGAAGGGCATGCAGCAAAGGGCAGAGAGGCCACTGCAACAATATGGCATCCAAAACTAACAAAAACAAGTGAGAGGGAGATAGTGAGGAATATTGCCTGTGGCAGGGCATCAGGAGTGGCACCATGGAGGTAGTGCCTCCAGCCCACTGGTTGCCAGGTCACCTGGCTACCCAAGAGCAGAAGAAGCATGGTATGCGGGTGGTCGCAGGGCTAGCACCTGCTTGCACTGTGCAGGAGAAGAAACAATGGGCTGTTGTTCTATTGCACTGCCCAGTTATGCATGTTGGGTAACACACTTGACAACAAACCCTCCTGTGTTGCACTTTCCTGTGCAATGTACAGTACTCCCTGTGGAGTAATCTGGTGGGCAGCAGGACAATCTGTGCTTGGAGGTGTTGGAACCAGGGCTTAATTTGAGCTGGTGGTTTCTGGTGCGGGGCACTTATTTTTGAGGGCCGGCACTTATTTTTCTGCCTCAAGTATTTACTGCTAGCAAAAGACAGGTATGGGAAAGACGGAGGAAGAGAAGAAGGAAAAAGCATCCCAAAGGGAGAAAGCAGAAAGCTGCAAGAGTGAGCTGAAAGAGCAGGGAGTGGCTGTAAATGGATTGAAGAGGCCAGAGATTTACGCTGCCTCAGTATTCCGTGTTCACACACTTAAATGTGCCGTGTTTAAGAGGAGGGCTTTGGGGACCGGCACTTTTTTATTTACAAATTAAGCACTGGTTGGAACCTTCTCATATTCTGTTACACTAAGAATACTGTGCATGACTGAATTTAGGAGTCAGATTTAGAGGCCGTTGGTCAGGGAAAATCTGCAAAATTCTGAAGCAAAATTCTAAAACCGAAGGAAAACCTACATGCTGCATTTCCTCCACCAGAGGGATTGTATGGTGCATGAATGATGATTCGTCAGAGAGCCTAGAGTTGAGGAGTGATTTCCCCTGACCCTTGACTCCAGTAACACCAAAGGGTTAACATATGCCTCCTTCCTCAAACCCTCTAAAGCCTTCTGTGTGCTGATGAGAGACCAGGGCATGGACAAGTGAGGCCACTGCAGGAAATAATCTGGACTCCGGGATCCCTGCTTAGTTTATGCTCCTGTTGCTGCCTGCATGACCTCTGAGACCGGGATGCAAGGGTAGTCCCAGCGGTACCAAAACAGTGGTGCGAGTACTGCTTCCGCTCTTGTTTACCCCTAGTGGTGTAGCATGGTATGGTAGAGGTGCGCCCCCTGAATATCGACACCACAGTATCAATGGGTTACAATATAGAGGACAGAATATCGAAAATAGCATATTGACAGATAAGTCTAGATTTTCAATACCTAACCCCACATAAGTACAAATTAAGGCACAGGTCTTGTAATGTTCAACACTGTGATATGATCTTCATGTTTATTTCACATTCACATAGCCATCTTCTGAGCTACAAACATTTCTGGAACGATTCCCCAACACGAGGGGTGGATGAACTGCTAAAGAATTGGGCATTACGGACTAGTGTGGTTGTTAAGGGCCCTGATAAAGTCAATTGGTTACATCCCAATAGACGAAACACGTGATGGCTGGAGTTTGAGCTGAAGAAGACGGCTGTGTGAATGCGAAATAAAACACGAAGATCATATCACAGCGTTGAACATTACAAGACGTGTGCCTTAATTTGTACTAATGTTTCAACAATCACTGATTGTTAATGTATGGGGTTCTGGGTGTGTTCCCTGTAAATAGCACTGTCTTGCAAATAGTCTTTGATGGACTGCATAGTGTAGCCTAACATAATCATTGAATGATTGTGAGCGCCGAATTTCCCCTTAAAACCACCCATTTGTGAATTAATATAACCCCACATGTATGTACCCATGCACAGGGCCGGCTGTAGGGCGGTGCAGCTGCAAGGTTGCTGACCTGGATGGGGGGAGGGGGGCAATGCCCTCAGTGGGGGCGGTGTTTAGCAATAACTTACGAAACTTGCGATTTAAAAGCACCTGCTGAAAAGTTCCTAGTGCATCCAGCCTTCGGGGAGCAATTATAATGTCAACATAACTTGTGATTAATGGTCTTGCTAGGGAGAAAGATGGAAGTTTTGCCCTGTGGCAGCTTTGACTCACCACAAAGTAGCGCAGAGGGTTAATGTGCCTGCTGTAAAGCACAGAATTATGTTTCATGTGGATAGCTGAGTGGATTAGTAAAGCCAGTTTTTACAAGCACTTTAAAACAAAAGAAATGTATATGAGGGGGTGTTATGGAGAGATGAGGGGCACTTTTTCCTGGAAAGGGATTTCGATATTTTGTCCCTCGATAGCCTGTCCTTGATAGTTTTGTACCTCAATAGTGTTGGTGTTGACACATTCCGTAGTAGAACCATGGTAGAGGCAGACTCCTCACCGATTCATCTCTAGACATAGAATTTCTTCCAGTAGCACCAACCGGTATCCTGGCCCCAAGCTGTCCTCCCTAGGCCCACTCCTAAAAGTAGCTGACAATTCAAATAAGGCTTTCGTTTTTGGGTGAGTTTATCTTTATACACAAAACTTACTGACTTTGCTAATGCTGCCTTCCCTGCACAGCCCCACAGAAACCACTGTAACATCTGCACAATACTTTTGACAAAAAGGGATTAATACACTAAATGCATCAATGAGTTACTCAGCTTATTTCATTTTTCATTGCATGCTATTGTGTTTTAAAAACATTGGTATGTGCTCTGTATTTCTGGCTTGCTGTCTGAATATGTTCGAGGGCTCTGGTTTAACCACAGTAATGATGAACTGGTTCATTTGTCATTTTCCATAGTTGCTCAGAAACAATTGCTGGCTCTAAATGAGTTACCTTTGTGTTTTGCTTCCGCTAGGTCAGGCCACATATAAATCACTCATCACTACACCGCCGTTTACAAAGGGTTGGCGCCAGTGTCCTTTCAATGGTTCATTTCACACCTTGAGTATAACATTCTGTAAAGACAAAGGGTTGTTCGAAGGGCTGGTAGCCATACACCTGCTCTGTGAATAGTGTTGTTCCTGGGCAGAGCGAGACTACCTGGGCCTAAGGAGCCAAAAGAGTGAACGCTGCAGAGCGCTGCTGATAGCAAACGTTACTCCATTTCAGTGGGAAGCAGCAGTACTCAAGGAACAACAAAGTTTCTTGGGTCAATGTCATTCCAGATGCTTTGTGCTATGCTCCACTAGAGCCAGAAAGCCTGCGAGCGTGCTGATTTAAAGGCATCCCCACAACTAAGACATTGAGTTGAAATCGAGACACTTCTTTCCTAGAGAGATGACATTACAAAGTCCCAGAAGCCTTTGGGCCCAGCTGGAATTCTACATAGGACCCTACCCTTCAATACTCCACTTGACATATTGACAATTTAATCTCTCCTAGCTTTAGTTAACATCACTGAACCAATTTTACTATTATTGTGATCTGCAAGATGCACAGATATCCCATTGCTGAGACATTAAGAGCTCTCCCATCCAGTACTAAGGCATTCCCAGACTCTACCTGCACCCATAGCCCAAGACTGAGAGAACACGATGACATTGCAGGACCTCGGTCAGTGGTACCTGTGTTGCAGGGACGAGTGTATCCTCCACGTTAAGAGAAGAATCACAGTAGCATAGTTTAAAGTGACTGGGAGTCCACTGCAGAGATCTGTGTGGATTGGGAAGATCACAGACTCCAAAAAGGGAAGACAAATGGGAGTGTTAATGCACCTATAGCTGGGATGCCTGCGTTACCTGTGGGATACAGGCTCCAGCTCCATGGAGGCAGCACGTTGGGTTGATGTGTTGCAGATATCTTTGTGTAACTTGCATATCACATTTTCCAAAGTCAGATGGATAGGTCAGGGGGGTGAGGGTGCCCTCTGTATAGATTTTCGAGTGGGCGTGTTTGTGCATGAGAAAGACAGAGATAAAGAGACCTGCAGGCCACATGTTTCAAACACAGCAGGATAGTTGGTGGTGTTAGTGTGTCTAGTTCAAGAGGCGCTTTACTCTGCAGGTGATAGTATCTGGTCCCGGCACGGGGGATGGGGGGAGGCGGGGTTGGAGAGAGAGAGAGAGGGATATATATATATATATATATATATATATATATACATATATATATATATATATATATAACCCAAGCTTTGTGGCACGGATCGGTGCTCATACCATGGATAAACCCTGGCAGAACCGGACAAACGCTATCTTTGTGAGGACCGGTGTGTTATGAGGAAAGGTCCCAGTAGTGTGTTTAGGTACCTTTGATCGAGTGCATCAGAAAACTAAAAGTGCAGTTATAGTTTCCTTGGTCTGCTGTATAACCTACCCCAGTCTCAAAGCGTGCATGGAGTTAGAATAATAAATACACACTTGATTACGGTCGATGGTGTGCGTGTGTGTTTGTGTGTTACTCACACTTTCAAAGTCGACAAACCAAGGCTTCTGACGGTTGTAATCCGGTGTGGTATTAACAGCTGTTTCTATGTTTAGGAGGCAGCACCTGCGAGCTATGGGTACTTGCTCAGGTCCACTCTTTGAGTATGAAACATACATAGACATTCCCTGCTTCACTTGCTATGGAAAATGTATGGTGCGCTGCTATGTATTGTTGAATTCACTCCCCATTGTTGAACAGAAAACATAGAATAGGCCATACCAGCAAGTAAAGCATTCACCTTTGCTTCCTCTAAGCAAAGGTATTTTAGGAGCATCAACCTTTAGCTAGCCAGTCTAAAAAAATATACAACATAAAGTCTACCCTCAGGGCAGACATATTGAGAGCCCTAATTCGAAGGAATCGTCTGGTGAATGATGTCACAATAGTTCTCAGAACCCAAACACACCATCAAACAGGTACAATCTAGAACACCTATTGTTGGCCAGTTTCATGCAAATGTTTACTTTTGAGCCCACAGTGGAAGTGGGAATGGGGGACCTCCAGTCTAACTCAGCTCCTAGGTGTCGGGAATTCAGGAACGGGGGGGCTTCAAGTTTCTAGGATGGGCCCCTGAAACAGTGCAAGAGACTTTGCCCCCGCACTTGGGTGTGGAGATGGTTGGCAGCCCCTCGTTATGTATGTCACTTCTACCTTGGTGCCAGGCAGCTGACATAAGAATCATAATAGTCATGTTATTTTGCTTTCTGTCATAAAAGTGAGACAAATATTTGTGGGAGAACGCTGACATCCACACAGCCCTTCCCCTGTCACCATGTTGCCGCCATTCCAGAAAGATCATCCGCTGCTTCACCGACTCAAGGTACCACGAGGGTTTTTTATTTATACATCCACCCTCTACCCAGTTGTGTAACGAAACCTGAGGGGCCCCCTGTGCAGTATATGGAGGGTCCCGCTCTCATGGCTCACTCGGGAGGTCTCGGGCCAGTGTACTGTGCTGAGGGGGATCAAAAGAGCTTAGGGCCCCCGCACTGCGGAGGCTGCAGGGGCCCTTGTTAAGCCACTGCCTCTACCCAGCTCTGCTGTTGCTCCTACTCACCGCCTTACTTTGCTCCCTCCTCTGTTGCTCCCTGCCCCTCACACTCTTCTTGAGTCCTTCTTTAGGTTGAGTGCCCAAGCGCTTCGACTTGTTGTAAGTCTTGTGGGCTTGTAACCACGCCCACTGCACGCCCATCACTTTCACTCGTTCCTGGGCTTGCCTTTCAAAATTACTTTGTTATCATTGGTAAATGCTTTCCGTTTGTCCTTCCTTGGGACGGTTTTTTCACCGCCTTGGCCATCGACCCTGTTCGATGGATAATTGCACTTTTGCTGATACGTTTGACTGCAAGCGAACTTCTTTTTCCTTTTGTGTCTCTCCTTCGCTCTCACGCTTATGGCGGCCGTGGCGCTTGGAATCGGCTTGCTTATGTCAACTGTTGTACCTTTCCACTTAAATTTTGGTGGCAAGAAAAATCCAGATAGGAATACACAAGGCTAATAACTCTAACTGGAGAAAACACGAGACCCATTGCATTGCAGGCGCTTGTTCCATTTGTTTTCCTTTGTCGGAGCGCCTAGCAGCTGCAACATGCTTCTGGGAGGCCCTTACTTTAAAAAATGCCCTTTTAGGCACATTTGACATTTTGTACATAAACTGCTGTGGCCGCTGTCGTGTCACCATGAGCTTACATTTGCATTTGTCATCACTCTATTGTTCTTTTTTTTTGCTCGTACTGTTCTGCGTCGGCAAACAAATATGTTTTTTCTTTTTGCAAGTCTGCAAAAACATTGGCTAAGTCAATAGGTCGAGTTAGCTCGTTGAAAGATGAGACCAATTAGCTTTGCCAATGCCTGTTACTCTCTCGTGTGCCTTGCTGTCGCTTCCATGACGTGTTTCAGCCTTCACCCCGGTGATATTTGTTGTTTTTGGGTGGCGTGACCTAGAAAGTGCCTTTGGCTGCTATTGTGATGCACCGCAAACAGTAGCCGAAGCTAAAATAATACAACAACTGTTGCCTGTGTTGAGCTTACTTTCTGTACCCTAGTTTCCTTTGCTTATTTGGAAACAAACCTGGGTAAAGTCTCTCATTAGAGAAGATAAGGTGTAAATGTCTTTTTCAAATTAAGATTTTATATACAGTTATATCAATAGCAACCTTTGGCAATATGTGCTTGTTCCTAAAAACGTCTCGAACAAAGCTTTAAACCTAGCCCATCGTGGAGTAGATCCGTGGGTGACTTAAAGTTTCTACACAAATTCTGCAAAATATGAAATTGTGAAAAATCTCTCGATTTGAATTGGGCCACGTACAGAGGAACGAAGTCCACGTCTTTGGGGCACAACAAGCCCATGACACACGCCCATGAATATATCTAAAACCTAAGGAAATATCAGAACTGGTCGTAATCATGACAACTTCCGGGAACAACACTAACAAACTCAGAGGAGTGAGGACAGATACCAAGTGATACTACCAAACTCTCACACAAGCCGCACCTCCACTGCCACGTACAAAGGCCTCAGACCAATGGCGGCTGGTGACATTTGAAAGTGGTGGGGCGTAATAGTCTGGGTGCGACTTTTATTTCGCGAGCAAGCTCAGTGGACAAATGTGGGGTCCAGGGTGGGTCCTCCACCCAAGAAAAAATAGATAAAAGATTGACAAGTGGTCCATTTGAAAGGAAATAAATTTAGTGAGAAAGCAAGGTTTATAAAGCAGTGGGAATGTATAGTCTTAAAATATTAAACATATATCTAACTGCATTAATACGTTCACCCTTTACTTTAATATGCGAATTGTACACTGCAACAACTTCAGGCCCTTTAAAGTGTGTGTTTACCCACTGTCTTGCACCTCCATGCAGCATCAACTTTGGAAGAATATGTTCTAACCAGGCATCAGGAAACACACACAACTGCTGGCTGCAACCAGTCATACAGAAATATGTGCAGACAGGTCTTTAAGTGGGATGAAAAAAGTGGGGGCTCTCTAAAAGGGAACATGCAAAATGAGATGTTATTGCGTCCAGAAATATAACACAACAATTGACATCACGTAAAGCCTGTCAGTACAGTTGGCTTTGTCAATGGTTGTTAGCTGTGGAAGATAAATGAGTAACAACAATGATTAGTTATAAATAATTAACATTGAAAATGTTTCAATTCTGAAATTGTGAGACTGTGAATTAAATATTGTTGAGGCCTGCGGAAGGAGTAGGGCCTTCAGTTATTTGTTCTTTAATGTTAGATATGTTTGCCCTATTTCTCAATACATCTCATCCATCTGCACATTTTCAACCTCCTCTCTCCTCTTCAGCGCCCTCTTTTCACTCTCCCCTGAATGCACTCCCTGCACCTCCCTCATTTTACCACCCCAAACATACATTGCGCTCATTTCCATATGAGCACTTTATTTCCTTTTGCTTTTGCCTTCTAAATATTATGACCTCTGTGCATCCTCTTCACACACATTTACACTAAGGGCCAGATGTATCAAGGTTTTTTGCATTCGCAAACTGTGCGAATGCCCGTTTGCGAATGCAAAAAGCCAGTTCAGAATGTAAGAAAGACATTCTGAACGCAATTTTAAGGAATCGCTAAAAAAGCGATTCCTTAAAATTGCGACCCTATTTAGAGAGTCGCAAATTGCGACTCTCTAAATAAGAAATCGCAAATAAGGATTCCTTATTTGCGATTTCTTAGCACATGTATGAAGCCATTCCTAAATGCGATTTGGGCATTTAGGAATCGCTATTTGTGCAAAATTAAAAAATGCATTTTAAATGCATTTTTAAAATGTACACGTAAAGCACACATGCCCTTTTGGCATGTGTGCACCTTACATGTCCCCAAAAATAATTTTGGGGTGCAGCAGAGGGGGCCTAAGGCCCCCAGCACCCTGGGGTTTTGCATTTCCAAAATTGCGATTTCTGGTTAAGAAATCGCAATTTTGGAAATGCAAAAAATTCGCAGATATGGGCCAACAGGCCCATAGGTGCGAATGGGGCGGTATCTCAATTTGCGATTCGGTAATAGCATTTGCGTTTTTTAAGAAATCGCTATTACCGATTCACAAATGTGATACATGCCATTTTGCGAGTCGGAAATAGCGATTTCTTAAAAATCGTTATTTCCGAATCGCAAAAGGCCTTCATGATACATCTGGCCCTTAATGTCAAATGTAACTGGAAAACGTGAACATTGTTCTGTGTGCTTTGTGAAGACGCCAACACACTGACAGGCACTTTGCTTTACCTTCAGCCTCAGCACCAGCACTCTCAATAAAAGCCCCTCATAAACACCTGGCATGAATCAAAGTGTGCACTAGGCAAGACAGAAACAGATCATGATGAAACAGCTAACTCTCTTGGTGAAAGCAACATTAATTAAAACATGTGAAATAAGAGTAACTAAATCACTTTTTAATATTCATTGTTTGCATATCAATTCATGTTTTTGGCATTAATGCTAAGGGCATGATGATAAGGACAGTTTTAAGGCCATACAGCGGATAAATGCCTTTACTGTAAGCACATATTTCTCCCTTTGTGCTTGAATCCAATATTTGGATCAGTTTTACAAGGGAACAAGAACCATGCTTGTCTTTTGGATCAATTTCATGAGGGAACAAATGCAGCACCTTCACTTATAAAGGAGCCAGCGATTTGCAGCCAGGGCCTGGGGCGTCACAGTGGGGGAGGTTAGTGTGGCAAGGGGTCTCAGTACCATAAAGATAACATAAGATTAGCATTACCCAAGACAAGACACCAAGTTACTCATGCTTTCATCCACTTCTACTGCGTGAGGAATGGGAGAAAGAGTGGGCTCTATGTCAGTGAATGTTAGACGGCTGGGATGAAGAAGTTTCAGTGCTAAAAGGTACACGTTTATTTGAGCTGCGGATTACATGTTTAATATGAGAGATCATGTTATTAGTCTGCAGAAGAAATAAAAGGAGCATAACTAACCATGATAAATTACTGGAACCATTACTGCCTTTGAGAGACAAAATCACCTACAGAGGCAGTGAAAGGAGAGGAGAGCTGAGAGAACAGATTCTTTTCTTATTGTCTGTAAAAAAGATAGAGCTCCAACTTACTTGTGTGCAGGGTTGTCTTTGGCATATTTATGACTTGAGGTCTTCAGGTCACACTCCTGTCTCCCTGAGAGCCCTGGATGGAGTTATTTATTGTATTTATTCCATTTCTCTGCCACAGACTGCTTGCAATGCAGGAAAAGGGGATTTTCTTTGAGCAATGCCACATTCTTTTAATATAATATGACCTCTGGTACATAGACCCTTCTGATCACACCCCACCATTTGAGTAAATAGGAAAGGGTGGATAATAATATTGGAGTGACATGAAGTTTTCAGAAACCCGGGCTGAACAAAAAACGCTCCAGGCTGTTTACTATCAAGGTTTCTGGTGGAGGAGGAGATAAGCCAGGAACGTCACTGCGTTCTGAGAAAACGTAAGGGCTTTGTGTGGGCAAGCCCTGTCAGCCGACTCATGCAGGCGCAGTGGGGCTAAATATATGCTTCACTAGAGAGGCCAGAAAAGGCTAAGGGCACAGCCCCTTAGCACTTGAACACCAGCCGCCCCTGCCTCAGACTCACACACACAGAAAGCACTTCGCACATGTGGTGCAACTTTCAGAAAAATCGAAGGTTTGGGGAATGTAATTAGTAGGTACTTTACAGAAAGGGTTCGATGTCTCTGACATACAGAGGTTATAGCATGATAACCATACCTCCGTGGTCATCAGGACCAAAGTGAACCACTTCCCATGCGGGATCAAAGCAAGCACAGCATCCCTCCCACCACACACACTACACGGTGTAGCATGCCTCCCATGTGGGCAAGCGCTTCACATGTAGGGGAAGTTAGTGCTATACAAATGCTGCAGTACTAATACTATAAAATACCTTTTCCAGTTAGGTGGTTGTATTTTACCAAACATAGGAGTTGGGCGCTTTCCTTCGGTTGGCTTAAAGGTGGGTAGAGTGCAGAGCAATTCTTTCCCATGTCTTTGGGCTTGATTTAGATATCGGCGGACGGGGTTTCCGGTGACGGATACCCCATCCTCCGAAATATAAATCCCATAGGAAATAATGCAAGGGGGAAGGGAGCTCACTCTCTCTCATCCCAGCACAGTTTACTCCATTGCATCCTGGTAAATGCAGTACACTTATTTCAAAGTCGCTGCAGTTTTTCACCAAAGTTGGTGCAGGTAGTGCTGTTATCTCTAGACGTGTTTCTGGGTTTAGCCCTTCATCAGTAGACAGAAGAAGTAGTAGAGAGCAGAGAGAAGTCATCTGGGGTTGCTGCAGTGCTGCCCCAATCTTAACAGGTCCCAGGTCCACTCCACAGGCACACAGGTGCATCCAGGTGAGCTCGTCCACTCATTGGCTCAAGGGAGCCTTTTAAACACAAGCAGGAAGGGAGCTCACTGCCTCTCATCCCATGGGAAATAATGGGGTTTATATTTCAGCGGACAGGATATCCATCGCAAGTATAACGGAGTAACTTGTCCATCAATATCTAAATCAGGTTCATGAAGTTCGTAAACACTGCTGATAATCTGTGAGTTGCCCCAAAGTATGGCTCAGCCACTTTTCTTTGTCACGTATCCAGGGTTACAGCGGCTGCCTTCAGCATATCCAGGAAAGGATTACTCCTTCTCTCCATCCTCGTGATCTCTTCTGTGCACTTCTTTCCACAACTATTTCCAGTTTTAGGTTACTATGCAAGTATTTTTAAATGTGATGTTTTATTGTGTATTTGTGATACATAAAAGCCAGGAGGTAAATACAAATAAAAGGAAGCATTGGCAAAGCCAATAGGTCTGCTATAAAATGCTAGAACATAGAAACACAGGCATTTGTAAATGTAAGTGCCATAGGTAGCATGCACAAATGCTGTTTATAACACTAAAGTCTGTGCTAGAAGACAAGTACAGTGTCAGTAATGAAAGCCTGCAGGCGATAAGGATACAATGTGACAAACAGCCTGATGATTTCGAGTACTTTTCAGATGTACATTAGTCCATCATATATTCCAATTGAGTTCATAGTGGTCAGAATGATCCACAAAATAGGAACATGTTATGGAAAAAACACTCCTTTGGGTGGAGCTAAAGCCCACTCTTTGTATATTTTAAATAATTGGAAACAATACGTGTAGAAGACATCTGTGCTACAAACCTTTTGTGATAATTCAGCCTTCACATTCACTGGGCATCTACATGCTCCTGTACCCAGGGCCGGCTTTAGGGCAGTGCAACTGGTGCGGCCGCACTGGGCGCTGACCTCAGGGGTGGTTGTAACCGGGCGTCCATCGCCACGGTTACGAATGTCAGCCCCGAGCCGACGAAATGGTGCCCCAGGGGCACGGCCGGGAGAACAGCCAAAGGAGGAGAATCATCGGACCCAGATATCCGGGTCCCAAACGCAGAGGTACATAGAGAGGAGGAACGAGAGTGGTGGCGTCCCGACAGCTTGTAGAAAGTCTCACAGACGGAGACGGAGTGGAACGCGACGCCAGGAGCAGGAGGAGGAACCGAGTCCCGCGAACCCTTCGGCTACGGGGACTCGATTGACGACTGTGGAAATTCCGAGGTCAGGAGAGAGCCGTGGTGGATCCGAAGACCCGCAGAGAAACGCCGAGGAAGAGCGAACAACGCCGCCACGTCCCTGGAGGGGTGTGGCTTGCACAGGTACGATCGTACCTTAGACTAAAAGTCCTGCCCGAGTGGATGTGGGGTAGGAGCAAGGGTGAGAGACCAGGAGAAGGGCTGGGAGGAGGGAATTAAGGGGAAGGATGTTGGGAAAAATATATATTCACATGTATGTACCTATAGATATTATACTTTAGTTCCAACTCTCTTTACCCTTATCTGAATCCCAGTAAGACTTCCCTACTGACCTCTCTGACACCTATGCCAGTTGTACAAACAAACCTCTCCAGGCCACGTTGTTAAGTTTAGCTCAGTCTCACACTTTAAGTTCAGCCAGCAACCCAGCCCCCATTTCTTTAGGGACCACCTGTTGTCTGTTCACATGCTCATGCTCACACTGCATTCTGTATATTTTTACACTATGGACTTCTAGTTTTGTATGTGCAGCATTTCTTTTGTATGTGCGTGCCCATGTTTGGACTGTGTCCCCTTTTTGGGTTGTGCAGTGACAGCACTTATCAACATATATAAATGCCTGACTTATATGCTTCAGGGCAGAAGATGCCAGCTTGTAAGACGTTACACTGGGATGTGCGTCTGCCTTCTGCCTTGGCATGCCAATAAATCTTGGTACCTCAAGACACATTTCATCTGTTCCGGAGCCTTGCCTGGTGTTTGTGTTTTCTTTGCGCCACTCTGGGGAGGGTTGCTATTTCTTATCTAACACCAAACATTTCAGTTGTACCGCATATTGCAGCGCATGAGCCATTAAACTTGGGGAGTTTTGCTCATAGGTATCAAAGAGATATACATACACCTATTCTGGAGGCTAGACAAGGTCTATTTTTTGAGCTAATGCGTATATTAATCCCTGGATATGGCGTATATGATTTGGAATTGGCCCTTGTTAACATGTCTGCTGAGCTAGCCATAGCATTCAATGCAACAAGAGATGCACTTCAAGAGTTGCAGGTGGAAATTAATTCAGTGGCTGCCATGACTATCCAACATAGAATTGCCCTTGACCTCCTGACACTACAACAAGGAGGACTGTGCGTTTTGTTGAATTCCTCTTGCTGTTATTTTTTTAATAAAAGTGGAAACATAGCAAGGGATGTCACCCAAATTAAAAAAGCAGTTAGAATATTTCATGGAGCAGAGAAAATGTCTGATTCTGATGATTGGTCCTGGCTTTGGTCATGGTTACCAACAGGATGGCTGAAGAGCTTAGTTCTAGCGCTATTAGGTATCTTTATAACAATAGTGGTACTTTTGTGTTGCCTCCAGTGCTGTTGCTCCATGCTCCAGCAGTTCTGTAGTAAGAACATCTATTCATTTTCTGCTGTTAAAGTCCTACATCCTACAGAGCAGGAGATAGCCCTCAGATATCTTACAATACAACAAGATGTAGAGGAAGCACACAAAGAAATGTTTGATTTAATGGCTATAGACCCATAACACATGAATGCTTTAGATTAAATACTAGCATATCATTTAGTCTATGTTTAAATAATGAATACCTCATAGATGTATATCTAGATGACAATATATGTGTTTCATCTGAACAAAATGTGTAATGCCATCCAAAGATATGTATTTTTGATATGTTATTACTATATTTCTGCAATGTATATATATATTTTTGCAATCCAGTATGATATTACTATCAAAAAGGAGATATTGTTGGGAAAAATATATATTCACATGTATGTACCTATAGATATTATACTTTAGTTCCAACTCTCTTTACCCTTATCTGAATCCCAGTAAGACTTCCCTACTGACCTCTCTGACACCTATGCCAGTTGTACAAACAAACCTCTCCAGGCCACGTTGTTAAGTTTAGCTCAGTCTCACACTTTAAGTTCAGCCAGCAACCCAGCCCCCATTTCTTTAGGGACCACCTGTTGTCTGTTCACGTGCTCATGCTCACACTGCATTCTGTATATTTTTACACTATGGACTTCTAGTTTTGTATGTGCAGCATTTCTTTTGTATGTGCGTGCCCATGTTTGGACTGTGTCCCCTTTTTGGGTTGTGCAGTGACAGCACTTATCAACATATATAAATGCCTGACTTATATGCTTCAGGGCAGAAGATGCCAGCTTGTAAGACGTTACACTGGGATGTGCGTCTGCCTTCTGCCTTGGCATGCCAATAAACCTTAGTACCTCAAGACACATTTCATCTGTTCCGGAGCCTTGCCTGGTGTTTGTGTTTTCTTTGCGCCACTCTGGGGAGGGTTGAAAATAGTTTCCTAACAAAGGAAACTAATTCACACAACACAGGAGGGCTGGTGAAGTTAACCACCCTTCTGTATTAGAGAGAGAAAGAGAGAGTGATTCAGTGCACGATAACAGTGATCCCACTATAGAATTAGTCCGAGCACAGCCCAGCACCCCCTGCCCTTCCACCTCACTACTAACCCTATAATTGCACCCCAACCAAAATACATACTTACCTGCTTTCCCGTTCTTTCTTTTGGGGAAACCGGCTCACCCTTCGGGAACGAGTTCTGTTCCAACCCGGCGAGGAGCCAGACGGGATCCTGACCATCTACCGGAACGCCCTAGAAGAGAGACAAATTACCATTAACTTTGGGAAGAAGAATAAAAGACTTTCTCAAAGACAGTTGCTAGGGAAAAGCCATTTAAACAAACCACAAATAAAAGAAAATTGTAACAACAGCCAGTGCCCACCTGAGTCAATTTGCCTATCACCCAAACCCGGAACCCGAACCCACTACAGTGGTGTCAGAAGTGGGATTTTTTAAAACACAAGCTCAACGATACTGGGCAAGGTCACTATGGAAGGCGCCCCCACCATAGCCAATATGATGCAGCAACTGGCAGAAGGCCAGAGGCACCTCCAGATCGTGTGGGAGGAGCAACAGAAAGAAGCCAAGGTAGAACGCGAAGCCCTTCAAACCGCTTTAAAAAGCCAAGCGACCATCATGGCCAGTAATCAGTTGGTCCATGAGAATGCCCTAAAATCCTTAGCGGACACCATTGCAGCTACGCGGGTCCATCCCAATGTGCCGAGTTCGGTCTTACAACGGTACCAGGAAGGCGAAGACCCGGACTCCTTTTTTACTAACTTTGAAAGAGTTGCCACATCAGCCGCGTGGCCCCAAGATCGGTGGGTCAGTATATAGCCCCTTTATTGACCGGGACTCTCCAGGCAGCTTATCAAGCAGTGAACCCAGGAGGTACCACACCCTACCAAGACATTAAGAGTATATTAGAACGGGTAGGGTTCGACACGGAACACTATAGATTACGGTTCAGGAAAGCCAAATAGGGTCCTTCTGAGAATCTGAGAGCTTTATATTTCCGGATAAAGGATTTAGGGCCAGATGTAGGAAGCACTTTGCGAGTCGCAAACGGCAAAATTTGCCGTTTGCGACTCGCAAATGCGTGTTTCCAATGCAGAAATGCATTTTGCGAGTCGTTACCGACTCGCAAAATGCATTTCCGAATCGCAAATAGGAAGGGGTGTTCCCTTCCTATTTGCGATTCGCAATGGTATGCAATTCCATTTGTGACCGCTTATGCGGTCGCAAATGGAGTCGCAGTTACCATCCACTTGAAGTGGATGGTAACCCATTCGCAAACGGGAAGGGGTCCCCATGGGACCCCTTCCCCTTTGTGAATGGACCCCAAAATATTTTTTCAGGGCAGGGAGTGGTCCAAGGGACCACTCACTGCCCTGAAAAAACCGAAACAAAAGGTTTCGGATTTTTTGAAATGCAGCTCGTTTTCCCTTAGGGAAAACGGGCTACATTTAAAAAAAAAAAAAAAACTGCTTTATTGAAAAGCAGGTCGCTAACATGGAGGCCTGCTGACTACAGCAGGCCTCCATGTTAGCGAGTGCCTATACTCGCTATGGGGCCGCAATTTGCGACCCACCTCATGAATATTCATGAGGTGGGTCATTGCGACCCCATAGCGAGTTGCAGTCGGTGTCTGACACACCGTACTGCATAGCAATTTGCGAGTTGCAAATTGCGAGTCGGAAGGACTCGCAATTTGCAACTCGCAAATTGCTTCCTTCCTACATCTGGCCCTTAGGTCTCAAATGATTGGGGCCTATAGGAAACAATCAAGAGGATATTATAGAAGCTATACTATTGGAACAGTATCTAGAAGCACTACCTGCCACAACACACGCAACTGGATTAAGCAACACCCGAATCCAGACACTACCGCCACCATAGAGTTAGCATGTGCCTTTCACCGCTCTATGGAATTTAAAACTCCTCATCGGGTGACCCCTACTCCATCCCATCAGAACATGGGGCAGATTCCCTCCGGGGGAAGAAAACCACCCGAGCATACTATCAGACCCCGAGTAATGGAGAGACCGTTTCCGCAACAACCCTAGTGCTATGGCTGTGGGGAGTGGGGACATATAGCCAGGGTATGCCCCCTTAAAATCGACAAACCAGAAACCATGGAAATAGGCATCACTCGAGGACGGGTTTACTATACCGGTAGTAAAGATAAACATTATAAAAAGGAGTTATTGCTTAACAGGCGACCAACCCTGGCACTCATCGATTCAGGCTGTAGTCAGTCCGTCATCAGGGCTGATTTGATAGACAGCCGTGCCATCACTCCCGGGGTCACCGTATCTATCTGTTGCATTCACGGGGAGTCCCGTGAATATCCCATGAACTGGGTCACGCTTGCATGGGGAGGGAACGAAGCTCACATCCAGATGGGAGTAGTAGACCGCTTGGTAGAAGAAGCCATCATTGGAACCGACTATAGGGACTTTTCTACTCTTTTAGACAGCACAAAGACAATCAAAGGAAGTGATTCATGGTGGAAGGACGCACCTTTCTCTAATGAACTGATACAACCCCAGGCTACCCGTTATAAACCAAGCAAGAATGAGAAACGAGAAGCCAAAAGACTCTATGGACATAAGGATAAGAGATCCATCAGGGTAACTACACGAGTTCATACCCTCAATAGTCTTCCCCCGTTTCGCTCATGCCAGAGAGAAGATCCTAGTCTCCTTAATGCGTGGAGAAGCACCCGCCCTAGAACCCCAGAAGATAAGGGTCCCTCATTCTCCATAATTAAAAATCTACTATATAGGATCACTAACTCTGATAACCAGGAAAAGAAACAATTGCTAGTTCCTGAACCCTATAGGCTCCAGGTCTTACATTTGGCCCATAGTCAGCCGGGAGGGGGTCACTACGGTAGAGAGAAAACCGAAGAATATCTGTTAAGAAGATTTTATTGGCCGGTAGTGTTTCCCAGATTAGGAGGTTTTGCCAACAATGCCCCAAGTGTCAACTTACAGACCCTGGACCAAGAAAAAGGGTCCCCCTCCAACCCTTACCTATTATCGAAGTACCTTTTTCCCGGGTAGGGATGGACATAATAGGACCTCTCATATCTTCCTCAAAGGGTTAGAGATATGTACTGGTATTAGTGGATTACGCCACCCGATATCCCGAGGCCATTCCTCTCACTAGCCTCAATACCAAAAGCATAGCTAACGCCATGATAGGGTTCTTTACCGAGTTGGTTTCCCTAGAGAAATCCTGACTGACCAGGGGACACAGTTCATGTCAAATCTGATGGCTCAGATATGTCAGCTTCTGGGAATTAAACAAATAAGGACCACGGTTTGTCATCCACAAACCAACGGTTTGGTAGAAAGATACAACTGTACCCTAAAAAAATCGATATCCGAGTCAGGGAAGGACTGGGATAGGAGGTTGCCTCTAGTACTCTATGCCATCCGGACACATGAACAAGCCTCTATGGGACATAGTCCATTCGAGTTGGTGTTTGGGCGGCAACCCCGAACGTTACTAGACATGGCAGCGGAATTGTGGGAGGGGGAGGAAGGAGGAGAGAAATCCCTTTTAGAGTACACTAGTGACCTAAAGTCCCAAATCCAATCAGTGTGGGAAGACGTTAGGGAAAACTTGGAAAAAGCTCGGAATAAACAGAAACAATATTATGATAGGAATACCCAAATGCGAACTTTAAACTGAGGGGACAAAATGCTTGTACTCCTACCCAGTTCTGAGAATAACCTTCTGGCCAAGTGGCAGGGCCCTTATGAGGTTCTAGGAGCCGTAACCCCAGTCACCTACACCATTAATATGATAGGTAGTCTAAAGAAGACCCAGATATTCCACATAAACCTATTAAGGAAATGGGAGGAACCCCCTGAGTCAATGAGAACTCAGGCAGCCGGATACTTAGTTAATACCACCAAGAAACTAGATATTGGCTGGTGTCCCACTGATAGAGACGTAAAACCAGAAGAGCCACAGAGAAATACCTGCCTCCTAAAAACCCAGCAAGACCAGTTAACCCAACTGCTCTCCTATCATGACCGATTATTTTCCACTCATCTGGGAAAAACTACCTTGGTACAACACCATATTAAAACCCTACCGGGGAAAATAATACGACTGCGACCGTATCGCATACCCGCAGCAAGAAAAATTTTGGTAGAAGAGGAGATAGAGAAAATGTTAAACATGGGAATTATAGAACCATCAAAAAGTCCTTGGTGCTCCTCGGTGGTCTTAGTTCCCAAACCTGATGGGTCAATTCGTTTCTGTATTGACTTTCGACAGGTCAACGCTGTATCTCATTTTGACACATATCCCCTTCCCAGGGTAGTCGAACTCCTAGAAAAACTTGGGAAAGCCAGATATATGTCCATCCTTGATTTGACAAAGGGTTATTGGCAGATCCCACTAGCAGCAACAGACAAGGAAAAGATGGCCTTCTCTACCTCCTCGGGGCTTTACCACGTTAATGTCCTCCCGTTTGGATTGCACGGTGCCCCGGCCACTTTCCAACGTCTGATGGATTCCCTGTTACGACCCCACACCGGATATGCAGCTGCCTATCTGAATGATATCGTCATCTATAGCGAGACCTGGGAAGACCATCTGAACCATTTGCATAACATATTTTCTGTCCTACACCGAGCGGGACTCACTGCTAATCCCACCAAAAGCCGCCTAGCCTTCACCGATATCTCCTATTTGGAATATCACATAGGAAACGGCGTCATTAAACCCCAGATGAACAAAGTAGAAGCCATCACCTGTGTAAAAACCCCCACTACAAAACAAGAAATACGTGCCTTCCTAGGGTTGGGATGGTACTATCGAAGATTTATACCCCACTACTCTACTCTGGCTGCCCCTTTAACAGACCTCTTAAAAAAGGGACAACCCACAAAAATAGCAAGGCTGACCCCATCCCAGCCCTATAGTTATATAACCCTACAAAAGTGTCTCACAACTGAACCAATATTGTGCTGTCCAGATTTCAGTCGACCCTTCCATTTACAAACTGACGCCTCAGATGTAGGTTTAGGTGCGGTGTTATTCCAGAAAGGTGAAGAGGACACCAATCACCCCATTGTTTTCATTAGTCGTAAACTCCTGACAACGGTACCCAATAACAGAAAGAGAATGTTTGGCCATTAAGTGGGCCATAGAAAGCATACAATATTACCTCCTGGGACGCCCTTTTGTCCTATATACTGATCACGCTCCCCTGACATGGCTATCGAGGCACAAGGATACCAACAACCGTATTTTCAGATGGTTCATGGAACTCCAACCTTTTTCCTTTCAGGTATGCCATCTTCCAGGAGAACTAATGGGACAGGCCGACTACTTATCGCGCTATCCGGTTACTTTGGGACTCGAACAGCCCCAATCGTGGGGAGGGACATGTAACCGGGCGTCCATCACCACGGTTACGAACGTCAGCCCCGAGCCGACGAAATGGTGCTCTGGGGGCACGACCGGGAGAACAGCCGAAGGAGGAGAATCATCGGACCCGGATATCCGGGTCCCAAACGCGGAAGTACATAGGGAGGAGGAACAAGAGTGGTGGTGTCCCGACAGCTTGGTGAAAGTCTCACAGATGGAGACGGAGTAGAACGCGACGCCAGGAGCAGGAGGAGGAACCGAGTCCCGCGAACCCTTCGGCTACGGGGACTCGATTGACGACTGCGGGAATTCCGAGGTCAGGAGAGAGCAGGTGGTGGATCCGAAGACCCGCGAAGAAACGCAGAGGAAGAGCGAACAACGCCGCCACGTCCCTGGAGATGCGTGGCTTGCACAGGTACGATCGTACCTTAGACTAAAAGTCCTGCCTGAGTGGATGTGCGGTAGGAGCAAGGGTGAGAGACCGGGAGAAGGGCTGGGAGGAGGGAATTAAGGGGAAGGAAACTAATTCACACAACACAGGAGGGCTGGTGAAGTTAACCACCCTCCTGTATTAGAGAGAGAGAGAGAGTGATTCAGTGCACGATAACGGTGATCCCACTATAGAATTAGTCTACCTGCTTTCCCGTTCTTTCTTTTGGGGAAACCGGCCCACCCTTCGGGAAAGAGTTCTGTTCCAACCCGGCGAGGAGCCGGATGGGATCCTGACCATCCACCGGAACACCCTAGAAGAGAAAAAAATTACCATTAACTTTGGGAAGAAGAATAAAAGACTTTCTCAAAGACAGTTGCTAGGAAAAGGCCATTTAAACAGACCGCAAATAAAAGAAAATTGTAACAACAGCCAGCGCCCACCTGAGTCAATTTGGGGGGAGAGGGGCACTGTACTTGGGGAGGGGGCACTGACATCAGGGGGGAGTGCTGTGTTTTGTAATAACTTAAGATTTGAAAACTCCTGCTGCAGAGTTCCTTGTGCCTCCAGCTTTCAGGCGGCAATAAAAATGTCAAGATAACTCTTGTGATTAATGTTCCTGCTAGAGAGAGAGATCCAAATTTTGTCTGGTGGCAGTTTTAACTCGCCATAAAGTAGCTTAGAGGGTTAATATGCCTCCTGCAAAGAATGCGCACGTGCAGATCACAGATCTGTATTTTATGTGACTAACTGAGTGGACGACTGCTTTTGTCACAAATATCCTTTTGTTACCACAGTTCATAAGATACAGTCCTGATATAGAACAGTGATTGTTACAAACTCTTGTCAAAGAGCTGCATGCAAACTGCATAAAATAGATTAGGATGTTATGCATTTTTTCTCTTTCATTATCTATTCCTAATGTTACTATAAAGAGTGGGTTCGTTTGGGTAGATATACATTCTTATTAGAAAATCCAGTCTTTACCAGCGCTTTAAAACAAATGAAATGTATGTGAGAGAGGGGCTATGGAGAAATGCGGGGCACTTTTGCCTGGTGGTAGTGAGGGACTCTGAGGTGGGGTCTTGTGAGGAGGGGGGTGCCAAGATGATTGTCACGCTGGATGCCACCAGCACTAAATGTGGCCCTGCTTGTACCCTCCCAGATTACGATATGCAATTATTTTATAACCAGCATTTCCTCTGAAGAGACCAGTTCTGTTTTTTTTCTAATGCACTTCAATCCTCATCCGTGGAACAGACTGGTAAAAAAGGCTTCTTGCTTACCTAAACCACAAAACAGAAGGGCGATGTTCCTCCCTTGGTATGTATTGTGACCTCACCCACACTGAGCCACATTCAACAACATTCAAATAGGCAACTACTCTAATAATCGGAGCCTTAAATTTGCAAAAACCTTTCTTGAGAGCTCAATGCACCTGCACTCCCTGCTTCCTGGCTGCCTATATTTGTCCTGCCACAAGGCTAGTATTAATTTATATCCGGTGCTTCTGCAGCCTTCTTTGCTACATCCTCCTTGTGCACTGTTTTGCCTCTGCTTTTCCCATCCAGGAACTCCACTTCGAGGACATCACTTCCATAAACTGCATGCGGCCTTCATGTACCTTGGTAAGGTTCTGAATTAGACCGTGCCGTATGATAGGTACTCCATTAGGGCGACAGAGTAAATTACTACATTACCCTTAAGGCGTAACAATACTCCAGATTTAGGAATACGAGCTGCCCCAGGGGAATCTCTTACATTCGCAGGAACCGCAGTCACAGCGGTTCCTCTCAATACATTGAAATTGTGCTGTTTGACTCTGTTAAAGCCTTCGGTGACGGGGACGTAACAGTTACGTCCTCGGCAGCACCACTTGGGTGTTGAGGACGTAACCGTTACATCCTGCACCAGGCCCGTGGGGGGAGTGCTAGTGCTCCCCCCATGGGTCTAAGGGCAGGGATGGAAAGGGAATCGCTTCCCCTTCCACCCCCGCCCCGAGCCCCCCAGTGACGTCTGACGATAGTGCACAACCACGTGCTGACCTCATCAGAGGTCGCCTCCATCGCACTGGAAGCATGGCCTCTAGCGTTATCCGAGAAGAAACTGATTAGTTTCTCCTCGATACGGAGGCAGGGGAAATCAGGGAGGCATAAAAAGGAAAGGAAAGGCTTTTCTTTTCCTTTTCATGTCTCTCTGAGCGTTCCTTCAGCCCGATCGCATTGCGATCAGGCTGCAGAAATGCCAACTAGAATCCAGGGATTTTATTTTGTTTGGTTTATTGTTATAAGGGGAGCGACACCTTAGGCAAGGGTCGCTTCCCTGGGGGCTAAATTTATTTTAGGCCATTTCTCCCCCCCTTGAGGGAATATTGGCCTATTTCTGTAAGGTCCATCTGCCCTAAGGGGGGCAGAAAGCCCATCAGAGACCAGGGAAGATTTTTTTTTTTTTTAAAGAGGGTGGGTTATGGCCATACCCCCACCCCAAATAAATGGGGACAAAGTCGTTCTTCCCACAGGTGGGCAGATGGGGCAATTACCTCCGATCCACTCCCCGGGGGGGGGGAAGCATACTAGATGCCAGGGAATTAAAAACAAAATAGTGGGCTGGTGGCTGCCCACCAGTATGGGCATGGTTATGCCCCCACCCCAACTGAAGGGGGTAACAGTCTTTCAGCTCTCCCTCTGCACACTAAAAGATCTTATCTCAATGGCAAGCAAGAGGACATTTGATTATTTGGGGTTTTGGTTTTACATTTGGACCATGAGAGCTTGAGTAACTCTCAAAATCATCCCACTTGGAAAGGTGAAGGCTGTTCTTTTTGGACTTTGGGACACTGCCATGTAGAAAAATCTACGAGACCTAGACACATCTGAAAACTAAACATCTGGGTGAGTCCAGGGTGGTGTGCTTCACATGCACCCTGCACCATTTTCCTACCCACAATGCCCTGCAAACCTCCAACTTTGCTTGAAATCACACATTTTCCCCATATTTTGTGATGGAACCTTCCGGAATCTGCAGGAATCCACAAAATTCCTACCACCCAGCATTGTCGCATCTATACCGATAAAAATTCTGCCCCACTTGTCACCCTAAAAATGTTTTTTTTCAAACTCCCCTTTTGGACTCGCTTTGGTTCCCCCTCAATTTTGACATGTTTGTGGCTCTTCCCTGTCACAGGCACTTGGCCCACCAACACAATTGAGGTGTCATTTTTATTGAAAGACTGAGGGGAATTTTGGGTGGTAGGAAATATATGCCGGTGCGACGATCCCACACAGAAATGTGGGAAAAAAATTATTTTCTTTAGCTAAATTTGAGGTTTGCTGAGGATTCTGGGTAAGAAAACACTGGGGTATCAACACAAGTCACACCTCCCTGGACTCCTCGGTTGTCTAGTTTTCAGAAATGTGTGTGTTTGGTATGTTTCCCTAGATGGCTGCTGAGCCCAGGACCAAAAACGCAGATGCCCCCGCAAAAACAGGTAGTTTTGTTTTTGATAATTTTGAAGTGTCCACGTAGTGTTTTTGGGCATTTCCGGTCACGGGCTCTAAGCCTACCCACACAAGTGGGGTACCATTTTTATTGGGAGACCTTGGGGAACGTTGGGTAGAAGGAAGTTTGTGGCTCCCCTCAGATTCCAGAACTTTGCAGCCCCAAAATGTGAGGAAAAAGTGTTTTTATGCCAAATTTTGAGGTTTGCTATGGATTCTGGGTAACAGAACCTGGTGAGAGCACCACAAGTTACCCCATACTGGGTTCCCCTAGATGTCTAGTTTTCAGAAATGTCCAAGTTTGCTAAGTTCCTAGGTGCCGGATGAGCTAGAGGCCAAAATCCACAGATAGGCACTTTCCAAAAAACACATCAGGTTTCAATGTAAAAATGTGATGTGTCCATGTTGTGTTGTGGGGCATTTCCTGTCGTGGGCCCTAGGCCTACCCACACATTGAGGTACCATTTTTATCGGGAGACTTGGGGGAAGCCTGGTTGGAAGGAAATTTGTGGCTCCTCTCAGATTTCAGAACTTTCTATCACTGAAATGTGAGGAAAAAGTGTTTGTTTTGAGGTTTGCAAAGGATTCTGGGTAATAGAACCTGGTGAGAGCGCCACAAGTTACCCCATCCGGGGCTCCCCAAGGTGTCTAGTTTTCACAAATGCACAAGTTTGGTAGGGTTTCCTAGGTGCCCGCTGAGTTAGAGACCAAAATTCACAGCTAGGCGTTTTCCAAAAACACGTCAGTAGTCGATGTAAGATTTGATGTGTCCATGTTGCGTTTTGGGGCGTTTCCTGTCACACGCACTAGGCCTACCAACATAAGTGAGGTACCATTTTTATCCGGAGACTTGGGGGAATGCTGGATGGAAGGAAATTTGTGGCTCCTCTCAGATTTCAGAACTTTCTATCACTGAAATGTGAGGAAAAAGTTTTTTTTTGTGGCCAAATTATGAGGTTTACAAAGGATCCTGGGTAACAGAACCTGGTGAGAGCCCCACAAGTCACCCCATCCTGGATTCCCCTAGGTGTCTAGTTTTGAAAAATGCACAGGTCTGGTAGGTTTGCCTAGGTGCCGGCTGAGCTAGAAGCCAAAATCCACAGCTAGGCACGTTCCTGTTGCGGGCATAAGGCCTACCAACACAAGTGAGGTACCATTTGTATCGGGAGACTTGGGGGAACACATAATAGAAGAACAAGTGTTTTTGCCCCTTGTCTTTCTCTACATTCTTTCCTTCCAAATGTAAAACAGTGTGTAAAAAAGACATCTATTTGAGAACTGCCCTGTAATTCACATGCTAGTATGGGGAACCCGAAATTCAGAGATGTGAAAATAACCACTGCTTCTCAACCCCTTATCTTGTGCCCATTTTGGAAATACAAAGGTTTCCTTTATACCTATTTTTCACTCTTTATATTTCACCAAATGAATTGCTGTATACCCGGTATACAATGACAGCCCATTGCAAGGTGCAGCTCCTTTACTGGATCTGGGTACCTAGGGTTCTTGATGAACCTACAAGCCCTATATATCCCCGCAACCAAAAGAGTCCAGCAGACGTAATGATATATTGCTTTAAAAAATCTTCCATAGATGAAAAAAGTTATATATATATCAATTCAATATTTTTTAATTTTAGGTGTTACTTTCTGTAGGAAAACCTTGAAGGATCTACAGAAAGGACCCCTTGCTAAATTCAGAATTTTGTCTACTTTTCAGAACTGTTTAGCTGTCCGGGATTCAGCATTCGTTTCACAACCATTTCTGGCACTAACTGGAAGGTGGCTGAAAGCACAAAAAATAGTAAAAATAGGGTACGTCCCAGTAAAATGCCAAATTGTGTTGAAAAATGTGTTTTTCTGATTCAGGTATGCCTGTTCCTGAAAGCTGGTTAGATGGTGATTTTAGCACCACAAACCATTTGTTGATGCCATTTTCAGGGAAAAAACACAAGCTTTCTTCTGCAGCTCTTTTTTCCCATTTTTTAAAAACAAACAACATTTTTGTTGTATTTTGGCTAATTTCTTGGTCTCCTCCAGGGAAACCCACAAAGTCTGGGTACTTCTATAATTCCTAGCATGTTGGAAAACAGCACGCAAATTTGACGTGGGTAGCTTATGTGAATCAAAAGTTATGAGGGCCTAAGTGCGAACTGCCCGAAATAGCCAAAAAAAGGCGTGGCACCTGAGGGGGAAAAGGCCTGGCAGCGAAGGGGTTAACTTGACGTTACCATATGGCACACTTTCAATATATATATTTTTACTTTCAACAACTAAATCCCAAAATAGTATTTTCTTTTGGGGAATTAAAAAAACAGTGGCCCTTCTACCCGTAGGTGTTTTCCTCAATGGTGTGAGGGTCATTAAAAACGTTTTTACTTTCACTTGCTTCCACGTTTTGGATGATGGTGTGTCAAAGTAAAAAGAAAAAATTTGACATTTGTCTGCCCACTGTAAATACGGTGGTCAGACAAATGGCTAAACCTCCGATGGCCTGATGGGGTAAGGAGTGGAGACAGATAATTCTCCACTTAAGTTCCACCTAGCTCTAAATGCAGCGGGTGGAATATCAGTTTGGCACAGAGGGTACTCCATAGTCATTGCGACAGCGAACCTCCTCACCCAAACTTTAAATCCGGCCCCAAATCCCTCATTCTACACCAAAGGTTCTTTGTGGTACAGCAGCACTGTTGTCTCTTTATTATGATAACACTTCAAGAGTCTCTTAATATTTTTAGATACAAGTTGGGTCCAAGTAACAATGGACAAATAGATCCAACATAAACCCCCTTTGTTATCCTGTAGAACTATGCTTGACAAACCTGACCTTCAACCACCTTGACAGTAATTCGCACAGCTGAATATTTTGGCATAACTGCCAAATACCTACTTACTTTCTTCAAGTCGTTATCTTCTTACACAGCTTGCATTCACTCTGCATTGGAGAAGTCACAATCTCAAATATGTTACTTTCAGAAAATGTAGTACTAGAATATTGTGGACTAATTATCATTTGACAAAACCATGGTGCTCTATTGGTTACAAAATATATTCTCATTGGAGATAAACAGAGAAAATCATCACCCAGTGGAGCAATGTTCTTGTAAATAACATTTTTTAGGACGTCCTCTTTCTGCAGTCAGCATTTTTTTATATTCTGACTTGCTCACTCCTCTTCTTGCCATTGCAACAGTAAGCGATAAGTAGCCTTCTCTGGCAATCTGTGCTTAACACAGAAATTTACTTTGGATACTTATACCTGTAATTTCCTCCACCATTTTGCAAGGCAAGACATGGCCTTTCATGTTCCACTGGTGGCAAGGATGTCCATCTGCTGGGTATGGTTGGTTCTGTCTTAACTTCTAAAAGTCATAGATATGAGTGGAAATGCTGTACACACTATGCCTGGGCGGAGTTCATAGAGCCTGACTTAAAAAAAATACTCAGTGGGATTCCGCGGAAGCAGAGTTACATGACCCGCGGAGTCCTGAATGCGCCAGATCTCGGAAGCTCTAAGCAGGGTCGGGCCTTGTCAGCCAGACCCAATCCTGCTTTCGCTCCCGAGATCAGGGACATTCAGGCGAGGGCCTTGGCAGTGAAAGCAGAGAGGCCTCTTGTGCACTGGTCTGTCCTGTGTGCTGCACAAGAGGCCTGAAACAGCAGCTTTCTGTCACTGCCAATGGCCCTGGCCTGAATTCAGGCCAGGGCCGTAGGCAGTGAAAGCTGCCAGGCCTCTTGTGCACCAGTCTGCCCATGTGCAGAGCACACAGGGCAGGCCGGTGCACAAGAAGCCTGAAATGGCAGCTTTCACTGTCTACGGCCATGGCCTGAATTGGGCCAGGGCCGTAGGCAGCGAAAGCAGCAAGGCCCGTTGTGCACCGGCCTGCCCCATGTGCACTGCACACGGGACATGCCGTGCACAAGAGGCATCAAACGGCAGCTTTCACTGCCTATGGCCCTGGCCTGAATCCAGGCCAGGGCCGTAGGCAGTGAAAGCTGCAGTTTCAGTCCTTGTTGTGCACCAGTGTGCACAAATAACAACCAAAAAAAGAGAAGAGGAGAAGAGGACTTACCTGGGTCTTCCCGGGGGGTCCTCTTCTCCAGCAGCTGCCTCCCTCCTCTGCCCCGGTGTGCTGCAGCCCAGCACAGCGCAGGTGCAGACTGTCTGCACTTACGCGCTGCAGCTTACCGGGTGAGCTCTGCTCCGCTGGCGGAGCTAACAAAGCGGAGCACCCCGCACACCCCTAGTACACACCGGAAAGAAATAATTGCAGTCTTATATGCCTCAGATTTGGAGATGCTACATAAATTACAGGGTTGGCACCTTAAACCAGGTTCAGGCAACCCTTATTAGTAAGTGTAACAGTGTCTAGGAAGCCAGGGCTCTCTAGTGGTAGGTGTGGTGAGCAGCCAAGACTTATCTAGGAGGAGTGTAAAGCACTTGCAATATCACAGTAGACACACAGTAACTAATCACACATGAAAGGAACCCCACAGTGATGCAAAAATAAAGGTACTTTATTATAGTAACACTGAACTAGAATACTACAGGCAATCCCCCCTCTCTGGAGGTAAGTACATCCAAAATATTTACAAGTAAGTACTTAGGATTAGCATAGAAATATTAGAAATAGCAAGAAATAGCAAGGGTCCTATGGGGGGGGGGGCCAAACCACATACTACAATAGTAGAACGCGAGGATGGGTCCCCCACCAGAGGATATGGAGCAGTTAGCCAAGCGCTGGGAGAGTATGGAACTCCAAGAGGTGAGTATCTAGAAGACTCCCAGCGACCAGGAGAGCAGAGATAAGTTACTTGGTCGTCCCATGGGGAATTAGGATTGGAACAATGCAAGAACATGACCGGACCAGTGGAACCCGATGGTGGATTACAGATGAAGAGAGAGGACCTGTGAAAAAGGGGGGCAGAGTCCAGTCCACGCAGGAGTGTCCAGGTGGGGCAGGAGGCAATGCCCACCCTTCTGCGGGTGAAGATCCGGGATGATGGTGATGGATGAAGGTCGGCTGCGGAGTCCAAAAGATGCAGAGAAGTCCCTGAATTTACCTAGGAGCTGTCGCTCAACCATCACTGGATTGCAGACGGGTCAGTGGTCAGGAGGACCACCAACAAGCACAAGCAAATGCAAGTTGGAGCTGAAGAAGATTTGCAGGGCTGGAGAGAACTAGCAAGGTCCTGGGAACTTGACCTTTGTAGGGGAGTCCGGTCTGACCCTCAGAAGACAGGAGAGCTAGCAGAAGCAGTTGGAGCCCCCACAAGCAACCCACTGGCAGCAGGCACAGTAAGTTGCAGAGAGGCCCAGGCAGCACACCTGAAGAGGAGTCCCACGTCGCCGGAGCAGTAGAGAGGAGACTATCCTTGCAGAGGTAGAGTACTGGGGAGCCAGGCTACTAGAAGCCTGACGATCCCTCGGAGCAGGAGTCAACAAGCCTTGCTTGCTGCAACAGTCGTGGTGAGCAAAGATTCTGTCCTGAGGAAGAGGCACAGGCTCACTGTCTCCCAAGCTGGACAGAAGGCAAAGAGGACTCAAGGGACTTCTCAGAACCACCACCTGTGTTGGAGAGTCTTCGCAGATCCAGAGGATCTCAGCAGCCAGATGTTGTTGCCTTAGTTGCCTGCATATGCAGGGGAGTGACTCCTTCACTCCAATGGAGATTCCTTCTTGAATCTTTGGTGCAGCTGAAGTCTTGCTGACCCCACAGGATGCGCAGGCACGGAAATGTTACAAAGTGCTGACAGGAGCCATGGAAACAATGTTGCAGGGCGAGGTCATCTTGGTGTTGCAGTCTTGTTCGGTTCCTGTGAAGTCCAGCAGTGGTTCCGGTGGTCAGGAGCAGAAGAGGTTGTTACAGAGGAGTCCTGGTGGAGTCTTGCACGCCAAATCTGGGGACCCACCCATAACGAAGTCCCTAAATAGGCCAAAAAGGGGCTTGGTCACTTTGCAAGGTGACCACCTATCAGAGGGTGTCACTGACATCACTTGCCTAACCTGTCCACTCATATGCTCCAAGGGGCCGCTGCTCATCTCGGTTTCAAGATGGCAGAATCAAGTGGTCACCTGGAGGAGCTCTGGGCACCACCTCTGAAGTGGTAATGGACAAGGTAGTGGTCACTCCCCTTTCCTTTGTGTAGTTTTGCACCAGAGCAGGGACCGGGTGTCCCTGGACTGGTGCAAACCACATTATGCAAGAAGGGCACCAAATGTGCCCTTCAAAGCAAGCCGTTGGCGTGGGGTGGCTATCCCTTCTCAGCCTTGTAAAACCTATTTCCAAGGAAGAGGAGGTTGCACCCCTCTCCCACAGGAAATCCTTTGTTCTGCCTTCCCCTGTTTGAGCTGGTCAAGCAGCAGGAGGGCAGAACTACTCTGTCTGGGAGGCTGCAGCAGCATGGGCTGCTCGCAGACCCTAGAAGACTTGTAGGAGCAATACTGGGGGGTCCTCTAATGAGCGCCCAGAGTGCATGGAATCATGCCACCAATACTGGCATTAATATTGGGGTATGATTCCAAATGTTTGATACCAAACATGCCTAGGTTTGGCATTACTATTATGTAGCTGAACCTTAGATAGTGACCTATGGCCAGCTAAAATGGCTTCCCTGCACTTATGATGTCCAGGGAATTGGAACTGGAGTTAGTATGGGCACCTCTGCTCTCGCTGGGGTGCACAAACACACACACAGGGGCCTGCACCCTGCCCTTAGGGCTAGAAGGGCCTACCATAGGGATGACTCACAGTGACCTGGTGTAGGGACCAGCAGTGTAAGGGTGCATGCACTTGACTTTGCACAGTATGCAGAAGCAACATCAGGCAAATTTACAGACGCTATATAGAAGATAATTTGGCACAGACTACCCTTAGATCTAAGCGCTCCTAAACTATCAAAGGTGGTTACATCATGCAATCTTTCATCCTGTTAGAAGGGTGTTCTTGTTTGTTTTGGATAATGCTATATTGACCTGAGGATATAATACTGCTAAAACCAGCAAGCAGGAACCGCTTAGTATATTTTGTTATGCAGGCTGCAAATGGAGGCCTGCAGACACAGTTTGCATGGGCTCCCATGGGTGGCATAATGCATGCTGCAGCCCATGGGAGACCCTGGTTATACCAATGCCCAGGGTACCTAAGTACCATATACTAGGAACTTACAGGGGTACAACAGTATGCCAATTCTGGAGTGTAAAGGGTACCAAGGCAACCACAATTAGAGAGAGCACAATCACTGGGGTCCTGGTTAGCAGGATCCCAGTGAAAACATTCTAAGTACACTGACAACAGGCAAAAAGTGGGGGCGACTATGCCAAAAAGAGTGACTTTCCTACACTTGTCCAGCATTTTCTCGTTGAACTTGCATTGCCTCGTGTTTCCCCTCACCTGTATAGCACTTTCTGCCAGGTCAAACGTCCTCAGACATGTTAGGATCAGTAATTTGCTCCTAGTGTCTGAAGGCTTAAAATGACCATCTGGTGAGTGATGTCATATTAGGCCTCATAACCCATGATGACATCATCAAACAAAGCAACATGCTAGATTGTGTGTTGTTGGTGATTGTTAAAGAAACAGGACTGGGCAAAGAGAAGAGATGTTTCACTACAGTAAATGCCCTTTTAGCTAAAGGTGTGGACAACATTCTTTCATCTCCACAAATGCCCTTTTACCCTCTTTCCACCATTTCCACAGTGTATCTTTCTTCATCAGATCTCTTAGTTTCATTGTCTTGTCAGAAGGTATTGCACAAATTACAGTAGTACTCTGCTGGTACCAGTAAAAACTGGACATGATCACTATTCTTGGGACTAAGACAACATGTATGGCTTAAAAATGTAATATTCTGCTTAATCATCCTTCTTGTATGTGGTGTGTTCCAAACGTTCCCCAGCCTCTACAGCAAGTTTAAGGTTCATCCTTATTTTGTCAACCTGCCATGCTGCAAAATGCCCACAGTGCCATCATATACCCCTTTTTGTATTAGCGGACTGCCCTACAATATCACCTTAGAAATAGGTGAGTCTCTAAATCTTTAGAAACACGGCAGACGTAGAGGCTAGTCCAAACATCTGCAGGAAATGAGTTTTACCCTCCGGCGACCAACGTTCTGTTAGAAGGAAAGATTCTTTGTGAAGGCTGATCTGATGATATGCATTAGATAAATATTTCACAGTCAATGTTCTGACACCTGCCAGCATGGTGAGCATTTTTCGATAGCTGCTAATCCAAAAACATGCACCGTTTACAATCATACAGATCTACACATTTCCAAAGACCTGCCATTTGGTTTTCAATGACTGCTGGCGGTAACCAGATTGATGCTTCAGTTGTCTTCGGGTCCTTTTTCAATACCCTTCTCTCCATGAAGGGCTCTAAGCAGACCCTAGGGACCATAGGATCATCACTTTCCTTTAATAAAAGTTTGTGAACACTCTCTCTAATGTTTTTCAGGCATTCTTGGAATGACTCCAGAGGGGTCTTCTGCCTGTGACCCGTCCCCACCTGTGCGCTCTAGGGCAGTTCCTCCTCCCTACGTCAATGCTTATGGTCCCTGATTTAATGCAGTGTGATACTCAAACCACAACTGAGACAGCCCACAGCCTTCTCTTCAGTTGCCTCTCCCGAACGTCATCCATCATTTTCAGTCCAGCTGACACAACTAGAAGTCAAACAAGAGAAACAAATATGCTGCTTGTCAAGTTCCAAATGGCCCAAGAGAGCAAAGTGTGGAGGGGTGGGGAGAATCACTTATGGCGGACAAAGAGAGAGTTTGTGTCCTCCAGAGGCAGTCTGGGCTCCAGTGCTGCAGTGCTACACAAATATGTTTTTCTGAATATCTTGCAGGGTGTATTGCTACAACCTCACAGAGAATTTTGATGTCTGATGGTATGAGGCTGAGCCGGCTCAATCATGGTACCTGTTTTGGGCAAAACAAGCTTGTGTACTCTGGCCATTTCTCTCTTCTGCAGTCTTTAAATTCATTTTAAACATGCTCTTAAACTTTTCAGATTTGAAGGAAAAACAGGTGCAAGCCTTAAAGGACCCCAGGAAAATTGGTCAGTACTCCTGGGCTAGTCCTAGAGAGGCAAGAGACCACCTGTTTCAGAATTCAATATAGACCTGAGTGACATCAAGTTTCTCTGGTCTGAAAACTTCTCTGTGGAGTTAATAAATCATTGTCAGGTTTCAAAAGGGGTTCTAGCATGGCAGGAGAATCAACCTTGTTGGTGACTGCTTCTCCATTAGGCTTTCTTGTGTGTGAGCCTAGGGTTCCCCCTTCTAACCAGGTAACTTGGTGTCTCAAAATGGAGGTTGCACACTTCAGATCATTGCTTGTAGTATGTGCGGATACTTACACTTGCCGCAACAATTATACCTCTATCCATGCCTGCATTGATGGGGCCTGTGCTGAGCATGTGCAGTGCATATGAGGGAAGCTTGTACTACTGCTACCTGTGCTATGGATGTGCTGTGCATGTGAGGGAAGCTTGCAGTGCTGCAACCTGTGCTATGCACGTGCAGCACACCTGAGGAAAGCTTGTACTGCTGAGACCTGTGCTATGCATGTGCAGTGCACGTGAGGGAAGCTTGTACTGCTACGACCTGTGCTATGCATGTGCAGTGACTGTGGGGAAGCTTGTACTGCTGCGACCTGTTATACGCATGTGCAATTACCTTGAGGAGGTTTGTACTGCTGTGACTTGTGCTACGCATGTGCAGTGACCGTGAGGGAATCTTGTACTGCTGCAACCTGTGCTACGCATGTGCATTGACCATGAGGAAGCTTGTTCTGCTGCGACCAATTCTACGCATGTGCAGTGACCGTGAGGAAGCTTGTACTGCTGCGACCTGTGCTACACATGTGCAGTGCATGTGAGGGAAGCTTGCAGTGCTACGACCTGTGCTACGCATGTGGAGTCCGCTTGAGGAAAGCTTGTACTGCTGCGACCTGTGCTACACATGTGCAGTGAGTGTGAGTCCACCTGGGCACACGTTGTGCAACATATTTCTGATATTGTGGACGCTCCCATCCCATTAGACCCACTGCTATGCCTCTTAGGGATAACTCGCAGATCTAAATTGTCCAAGTATTATTTAAAGTTTGTGGATCTCGCCGTAGTCCTCTTTAAACGCTTGATTGCCATGAATTGGAAGGCCCGAAACCTCCTGATTTATCACAATGGCTTCGAGGGGTACTACACTGGGCTACGATTGAAGCACAAGCACTTGAACATGACAACCGCAAACGTGGGGGCGAAGGTGAGATTACACTATGGGACACGTACCTAGTGAAAGTAGAAGATAAATTAGCCGCCCCTGCCCCTATCGATTCACCTTGTGCGGATACCATCCAACCCTAGCTAAATTAATCGTATGTGTCTGCTCCATGGTCCCAACCCACCAGTAGCCCTCGCGCTCTGAACTCGCTGCCCCCTCACATCGTTCCACCCCGACCTTACAATTACTGTATCGCATCGCTTATTGCTTCCTTCCCCCTCCCCCCACCCTCTCCGATTGTAATCATTGCACGTCAAATGATTGCACCCCACTCAATGATGTACCTATCCAAATCGTGTGCCGATGCGCCTCCTCTTCACCAAGTAGCTCTTTATTGTGGTTTTCTCTGTTTTGCTTAGACCTTATTGGTTCCTGAAGCTTACTGTATATCCTTCCTGTCTTGGACTGCATTACACCCTACAATGTCTCAAATTATAGAATTGTGTATACTCAATTATTAGCTCATGTATTTCTGACGTTCTCTATTATGTATGAATGTAATACAATATCTCTCAACATCTGATTCACGCACGATGCACCGCCCTACTTATACCCGACTATTGTTAACGGGTAATACCTGACTAGTGCAGATATGTTTTCTATCTCCACAAGTGTAATCTCTATCTGATGTGCGTGAGTGTATAACAGCCAAATGAAGATATGGAACAGATCGCTTACACAGAGATGTTTTATTATGTATGCTTTATCCAACTTAAAATACCAATAAACAGATTTAACAAAAAAAAATGTGCAGTGATGTGAGGGAAGATTGTACTGCTGCGGCCTGTGCTGGGATTTCTGATTTGTAAAATAATGTGTGCCGGTGCCCAAAGTGCTGCTCAGAAGCCTGCGGGCATCACTATTAAATGTCGCTCGCTGAACACAAAGGATGAGTAGTCCAAAATGTACCTCAGACTTTTTAAATCTACTATCAGATAGTCCTTGCCTCTTTATCTCACTATTGCAGGTTTCTGTGTTCCCCCTTTGCGACGGTTTTCCTCTCTTTCTCTTCCTCCTTTTTTCTCATTTCTGTGGACTCCACTGGCAACACCGTCTCAAATAAAGCACTGTGTTCAGCGTATGTGAGAGAAGCTTGCACTCCTATGACCTGTGCGGCAGGTGTTCAGCTGTGTAATGCACATGGGGGAAGCCTGCACTGCTGAGACGTGTGTTTCTTCTATTTGTTGTATGTAAGAGAAGCTTGCACTTTCCCTTATGGTTGTTGATTTATACTGTGTTGGACACACTTTACATTGAATGGTTTGTAAAAGCAGTGGGGGACATGTGAACATGGACCACTAAATATGTGTGCTCTCTTAGGAGATTAGCCTAAAAAAACATCTGATAACTTTGAAAGTAATATGCTGACAGCATTCACCTTTGAACATCTCAACAACTTACCCTGGTCACTGGGGCTGGACACTTTTTTCCCCCCAAGGGGTGCTTGGTACAACACATATCTAAAGACTGCTGAAATGTCCTGTACTATTCTCACCTTCTTTAGACAACTCTCAATCAGTGTAGTTATGCTCAAATTTAATTCCAAAAATGTGCCCTCTCCAATCCTAACTAAGGGCCTGATTTAGAGTTTAGCAGAGGTATTACGGATATCCTGTCCGCCGTATTGCAAGTTCCATAGGCTATAATGGAATTGTAATACAGTGGACGGAATATCCATCACGTTTGAGATGGAGTACCCCCTTCCGGCAAAATCGAAATCATGCCCTAAGTCATGTAATATCCTAATATGAGATAGCGTTCACAGTTAACATTGGTCACTGAGAGCCACTCTTTCAAACTTTCAGAGCACATTCTTGGCTGCGAGTGAGTACAGAAGGCCATATTCAGTAAACATTGCCCCCTGCGACCACTCTTTCAGACTTCTTGTACACATTCACATCTATAGGGGGGCAAGAAGACCCATAGTTGGGTAAGATTGGCCTTCCAGTAACTCCTTCAAACTTTCAGAATACTTTCATAGCTGCGAAGCGAGTAGAGAGAGCTTAATTCAGTTAACTTTGGCCCCTGAGATCACTCCTTCATATTTCTTGACCACATTCACATCTATCAATGGATACAGAGACCAAGATCACTCCTTCAAACTTCAAGATTACATTAATCTTGACTGGGCGTACAAAGACCCAAGGGGCCTGATTCTAACTTTGGAGGACGGTGTTAAACCGTCCCAAAAGTGGCGGATATACCACCTACCGTATTACGAGTCCATTATATCCTATGGAACTCGTAATACGGTAGGTGGTATATCCGCCACTTTTGGGACGGTTTAACACCGTCCTCCAAAGTTAGAATCAGGCCCAAGGTCTGTTAACATCGGTCACTTACGGTAACTCCTTCAAACTTCAAAAAACATTCCTGGCCGTGCTGAGTACAGAACACCACAGTATCAGACTTCGAGAACACATTCACATCTATCAGGGGGTGTAGAGACCCAAATCGATTAACATCCGTCACTTACAGGAGCTTCTTCAAACTTCCAGGACACAGTCTTACCTTAAAGTGAATATGGAAACCCTGAGTCAGAAGCCTGACCAAGTTCTGAGTTGCTTGACTTTGCAACTTAGCACTCCCCTCCTTCCAAATACACCTTTTATTGAAAAATCCTGATACAATAATTTATTTTGGATGTTTGATTGTAGCAAACAAGTTTAAAAAAACATGTTCTAAGGATGTTTTACTTACTTTTCTGAAAAAGACTGGTCTGCAGAATGGTAATTTTCTTAGTAAGTCCATTGTTGGTAGATATTTTGTCATTCATTTTAAAAAAATCGAACTTGACTTTGCACAGTATGCAGAAGCAATATCAGGCAAATTTACAAACCCTATATCAAAGGTAATTTGTCACAGACTCCCCTTAGATCTAAGCGCTCCTAAGCTATCAAAGGTGGTTACATCATGCAATCTTTCATCCTGTTCGAAAGGTGTTTCTGTTTGGTTTAGATAATGCTATTGACTTGAGGATACAATCCTGCTAAAACCGGCAGGCAGGAACAGTTTAGTATATTTTTTAAAAGATTACTTGTCCTATAGGTCAGCGTCTAGGTTATGGTAAGCAGAAACAAAACTACATAATGCCACTGTGTACTGCCTATTTGACGTCAGTCCACATATTTTATCTATATATTCAATCTATGGTTATTCCAATGTACTGTGCAGTAGTTTAACACTGCAATTCAATAGATGGAGAAAAATATGTGAAATAAATAAACCTCTTGCTTCTCACTATACAACATCACAAAAGCCGTGTTTAATTTGTACTAGTGGTTTCTGGTGCTCAGCATCGTCACTTAATTGTCAACACCGGCTCTAGTGACAATCCACTACATGGTGGCGCTATCTGTCCAGTTTCAAGATTATCACAACACGTTTAATAAGTCAATATAGATTGAAAAAGAACAATACCTGCCACTCATGCCTATAGTATAGGTTTGGGTGACTGAATTCTGAATTGTCACTCTTGTATGAGTGTGATGATTAGTGGTTGTGTTGATACCGTAATTGGCAGTGCTTAAAAAAAGGGGGGGGGTGCAGTCTGCAATGGCCTTGTGAGAAGGGCACTAGTGCTTATGTTTTTACAAATTAAGCACTGCATAAAAGCAATGTGGGTCACATGATTAGACCATAACCTATCTTTTTCATTTCATAAAAACGCATGTGTGCGGGCATATTCAGTGCTGATGACTATTGATGAGGATCCCCTGGAAGAGAAACAAATCTGCGAGGTTGAAGCCTAGGATAAAACAATACGAAACTAATGATGTAAAGGGACCACGCTCCAGAGTCCGTGGCAGTAGGCATTGGCAAAGCCAAGGGGTCAGGCTTAAATGCTGCTGACACACGGCATAGTAGTGTAAGACACATGGAAGGGAGACGACAGAGGACAGCACATGGTCTGCGAGATGAATGCTCCCAAGGGCAGAGCCACGCATGACTGATAAGGTCTCAATCCAAAGACTCTAAGAGGCTGGTTGACGAAAGCTGGTGGCTGAAAGGGACGGACCCAAAGCTGACGCTATGAATTTGGTTAGCATTAGGTCTATTTGAGAACTGTGCTGTTGATAGGAGCTAGAAGTTAAATGCCTTGATTGAGCTAACACTATGTTGTTTTAGTTCACAGTTTGAAGGAGGTCTTCTGTCACCAGGCAAAGTGAGAACGAGTCTCACCAGACTGCTCCTGAGTGATATGTTGATCTTTAAAAAATGTGGTTACCATTCCATGCATTGCTTTCACTATACTAGACATTGTTGGAGATGGGGGCTGGACGAATGTACTTATGCAGCCGAACTGGAAGAACTTCTATTGGTGTAACTCAGTTACAGGGAATGGCCAATTGACAATCTACATTAAGAAAGGCCTGTGCTGTCCTAAAAACATGCTCTTAGACCCAGGCTTATTGAACAAGTTTTTATGTGTTTTTGAAGGAATTTTTTTTTGGTTCCTGACAGATTTAGGGCCTGATTTAGAGTTTGGCTGATGGGTTACTCTGTCAAGAAGCCCGTCTGCCGTATTACGATCTCCATAGGATATAATGGGATCAATATTCGGCGGTTGGGATATCCATCACGTTAGTGATGGAGTAACCCCTTTGCTAAACTCTAAATCAGGCCCTTACTTTGATATCAGAGGTGCTTAAGTTCCTTAAGAGAAGGCGTGAGAGTGCATTGGCTCTCGACTCACTGCTCGCCCAACGCGGCTGAGGTTAGTGATGTAGGTCAGTGGTTCCCAACCTTTTGTCTTCTGTGGACCCCCATTTTATCAATACTGGAGCCCGGGGACCCCCACTGAATCATTATTGGAACCTGGGGACCCCCACTGAGTCATTACTGATAGCTGGGACCTAATATTATTAAATTTTTTAAGCAGTCGCGGACCCCCTGGGGAGGCTTCGCGGACCCCCAGGGGTCCCCGGCCCACTGGTTGGGAACCACTGATGTAGGTGATGAGAAGGGACAGTGTACCTTGGGAGTAGGGAGTAATCAGTTATGAAAAATCTTTTTCTTCACCCGCAAAGACATTGGGCATTTCCGAGCTTTCGTGCTGTAAAAGGAGCATTACTATGTGTGGCCGTCTAGGGACTCGGGATTGATTATTTCCCTGAGCAAAAAATCTATTGAGTGTAAAATCAGTAATTTTGATTTTAGGAGGATTTCCTCACTAGCGAGTTAATGAGGTGTAAACGACAGGTTGGATGATTTTAAAGGTGGAATATAAAGACTACCTGGCATAATAACTGAACAAGGAAAGTTGTATATGCATTTTAAGTTGGCTGATAGTTTCTATTGCCCTTAGGAGTGTGACTACAGGGAAGTGTCCCTCCCTCCGAGCCGATGGGGCCTGCTTAGAAACCAAAATTAGGTGAGTCAGGTTGAAACCCACACACATATGAAACCATATATAACAGCGGCACATGCGATTTCTATGCTGCCCCATGTATACATGAGAAGTGAGTAGCCCTCTGGGTGTGTAGTGGATTTTTACTAGGGGCTGGGATCATGCTTACACTTCCCTTGCTGCAGACACGGAATGGATGGGTGAGTTGTGTCCACCTCAGGTTTTCCTGAGTTGACTGAGGATGCTCAAACAAAGATAATGCCTTTATAGTATCCTACATTTCGTGAAAAGTCCTGGTCAGGGGAGTCTTATGCCTGTTTATGTTTACTGTTCCCTTAGAAAAAGATGAGGGTGGTAAGGGAGGTCTAGGTGCCCAGAAGATGGCCGAGTGACTGATTTAGAATCAGCCGAAACATGTTGGCATGATAAGTATGCTGTAACTATTGGATTCCCACTAGGCATCCATGGCATAGATTTTTTATCATGGTGTGTATTTTCACTGAATAAAGATATTTAGGATATACCCATTGACATTTTTATATTTGGCTGGACCCCCCCGGAATTGTCCAAGAAATTAAATATTTTCGAGCTCCCTGATTAGGTTGAGCCCACCTGGATGGCAATGCCCTACCAGGGCGAGAGAAAACAGCGATGATGAAGCATGCCACTATTTGGTAGATGAGGGGTTTTCTGTTAATATTATTAATATTTCTGTAGGTTATGTTATGAAACTCAGTAAGCAATTCATTTCTGGGCTTCCGCATTTTGTGGTGTAAAGTTTATGGGGCTAAAAGTACCTTGTACTCAGGGCTCCGGTGTCTGTATCACAACATTCCAAGGTGAAAGTGACATGATATCACCTATAACCTCCTCAAAGAGATGACAGGAAGTGACATCACATAATCTTCAATTGCGATTCCATAACAAGAAGTGACATCGTGCAGTCTTGGTCTATGAGGACATTTCATGACGCAGATACAAACTTACGGTCACTATGAAAGTTATGCATACGGAGATAAATGGAGGTGATAGTATTTAAAAAGATGAATTTCGGTTGCATCTTTCTGTTGTTCTTCAATGAGTCCCATCCCATCAGACCCTGTGACGCAGAGGACATGGACATCTGATCTTTCTGGGTTTTTCTGGACTCAGAGGTGGTTCTCACAAGGACTTCTATTTCAAGATGCAGGAGATGTCTCATCAGAATGCTGAACCTGTCTGCAGAGCAGGGGCTGCAAAGGCAATATAAGGGAAAAAATGAAAAGGCTAGGCTACATGCCTTATAAACAGCCTGGACCTGGGACAACCTCTGCCATTCCATCTGGATTACTCACCCCTTTAATTATTAAGCTTAGTAAAGAGCTGAAGACGGGAAACAGCCTTAGCAACGCGGCCCGAGTCACGTTGTGCCTTTACAACATGGCCTGAACCACGAATGCGTCTTTACAACGCATTCCTTTACCGCTCAAGTCATTACAACGACTTGCCTTAGGGAAGGTGTTGTTGGACTGAAGTAGGACTTTAAGTCCAACGCTTTCCCTACTGTGGCGCTGACTGGAGTTGGAATAGTAAACGATACTATTCTAAAGTCCAGCGCTTTCCCCAAGACAAGTCGTTGTAATGACTTGCTTGGTAAAAGAATGCCTTTCAGAGACGCATTCGTGATTTGGGCCGCGTTGTTAAGGCAGGCGTGCTAAAGACCTACGTTGTTCCGACACACAACTGCTGAAGACACCTCTTTAAGAAACAATAGATCACAACACAACAAAAAGTCCACCTTTCCTCTAAGCCAAGCACCCCACTCCTGGAGTCACTCTAATTGCATCTCTGCCTTCCATCCTGGACTGCTCTCCACGCCTTTCGGAATCACAGCTATCAGGGGTTATGTGCGAGTGGGTGTTTGGGGTGTTATACGCCCCTACAAAATGTATTCTGTAGTAAATAGCTGGGTACAAGGGCTTTCAGTTGGGTACAATGGCGTGTCTATCGGATTTCACATATATATATATATATATACACACACACACACGCACACATACCACCCCCTGTATCTTTCTCTCATTACTGGTTTGAAGGTCTTAAAATGTTGATCAGTATGAAAAATGTTCTGCTTTAAGTTCCCATAACTGCCTTGTTTTCTCGTTCCACTGCCCCTAATCCCCTCTGATGCCCTGCTTTTCATATAATCTGTTTTAACAAGAAATTCCAGCGTGACTATTGAGAAATCTGATGCTCACACCCCACCAAATCTGACCAAGCTACACCCCGGACAACTAGGCCTGTGGGAAATCTCTCCTGCAACATGTAGAGGAATGATGTTGGAGCCGCTGTAATCTGGGGTCTGCCTGGATGCTGTTTTCTGAGACAATTTGACTGTACCCTAATCAGGTCATTGGTAGGGGAAAGTGAAATTTAAATTTCGTTTGAAAACTTGATAATCTCACACTTTGTGACGTTATTAAAGTCTGTTAACGTTCCATAACTTTATTTGACATGAACCTTCAAGTGAAAAATTCAGGAATCAATTGTCCTGGGAAAAACTTATTTTCTAATAAATTCTCCCTAGAAGGGCACAGATTAAGAAGTTACAAGTGATGGACAATCTATTTACTTTAGGAAGGGAGAGTCGGGCACTGTCAAACTTTGCTTTGTTAAATGAAATTAGAGTAATTTTAGTGGCGACGTTATTTAGTTCTAATACAGATACGAATGTGTTTCTTACAGAAATGCTGAGACATTTTAGTTTTCGCCCAACTATTTCAAAAGACTTTCGCTAGGGATCCATAGAGGACACCTGAGCGAAGACCAACTTAGAATTTAAAATGCAAGTTGCACTTCCTTGTGTTAGGGGAGTCACCCTTCCAGTATTTCTGCACGTAAATACGTATCTGCCTTCTTGGGAAACGGCGGAAAATAACACATCACTGAAGCAACTTTTCTCGTTCGGCTTGGTTGACTTTGCAACAGATCGGGAGGCCTTTCCCCCAAGGCGGTAACGAAGTGGGTGTACCGCCATGCTGTCTGTTGCGTGAGAATGCTGCAGGCACCGAGGGGATGTCTCTTCATGGGCCGCATGTCTTCATCCAGGACAAGAGTCCAATGGCAGGCTTGTGCTCTATAAATACCTATGATGTCAAATTAAAACAAATAAAAACGTCACTGAGGTATTTTTGGCATAAATTACGTTTTTGGTTTTACATACCTACATTTCCCCCCACTTAAAAATGCCGTGTTTTCCCCTGTCAGGCATTCACAAAAAGATTCCTGGGATTCGTAAATGAATTTGCCACTGCAAATGTCTCCACCAGGAGAGTTGAAGCATTTGCTTCAGTAAATAGCACGTGATGGGATGGCACATAGGCTTTACAGGGTATGGTTTGCCTTGTAAACCTATAAACATACTAACATGTAAGTTAGTGGGCATGCACAAACTGAAATCTAAGCCGTTCCCACCCTGGAAACGATCAGGAAGTCCTCCACCCGAGGGCTGGATTAAGTCTCCTCGAAGGCAGCTATTGAAGTGGATAACCCCACACTTGATGGGACTGAAGGGGAAGGATTTTCTCCACAGGAAAAAAGTTTTCCCATAGAGATGAAATAAATGTGCAAAGGGGATCCCTTCCCCCTGTGCTTAAATCTCCTCTTTTCAGATTTCCACAAAGGGTGAATAGTTGCTCTCAGAGGATGCCACGTGAAATTCATAATAGTACATCTAGAAATCTGCGCCTGGTTTAGCGGTCTACCCCTACTTCTAGGAATGTTTGTGAACTGAAGAAAAAAGATGAATGTACGTTCATGTGGAGAAGTAATCTCCACCAGCATATTATGGGGCATATTTAAAAGCCCCTTGCGCAGTACTTAATTTGTAAATAAAAATGTGCCGGTGCCCAAAGCCCTCCTCCTACACATGCCTCTGCTGCAATTAAATGTGTCATCACGGAATCCTGAAGCCATCTCGGCCCTCTTCAATCCATTTGAAGTCTCTCCCTGCCCTTTCAGCTCACTCTTGCAGCTTTCTAATTTCTCCCTTTGTGACGCTTTTTCGTTTTTCCCTTCCTCCGTCTTTCCCATATGTGTCTTTTGCTCACAGCAAATGCTTGAGGCAGAAGAATAAGCCCCAGCCCTAAAAAATAAGTGCCGGTGCTCAGCACCGGAAACAACCAGCACAAAGTAGGCACTGCCCTTGCATTACCTTAGCACCGGCATAGCGTAATTTTTTTTATGCAAAGGTGGTACTAAGCTGGCTTTTCTGCTGCGCCGTTTGTACAAAGTGGCGCAATGTTTCCATTGCACCACTTTGTAGACCTTTGCGACACATTAACCCTGAGCCAGGCATAGTGTATGCACGGGGGGAGTTCCGACGCAGGGAGGCCCGAAAAATCAACGCAGTGACATTTACAACATTTCAATGTTTTCCCTCCATTTTTTTAACGCCTGCTCAGATCAGGCCTTAAAACGATGCACCCATTATATTCAGTGGGCATCCCCCTGCTTTGCTGCGCTAGCCTCAACATTTTTTACACTAGTGCAGCAAAGCGCAACAACAGCGTCAAAAATGTTGACACTATTGTCCTAATGACCGCCATACGTCGTATTGTAAATACTGTGCAACCATGGTGTGTTAGGTGCCGGTAATGGGGGGGGCGCAAGAAACGTGCTGCATGAGCTCTGATGCACCACTTTCTTGTAAATTTGCCTGTTAGTTTTTTTTTTTTTAAATCAGCTCCATGGGGGTGCAACGGAGCAAACTCTGATAGCAAGCATTCTGGCTTGACCTGGAGCTGGGCTTACTTATGTTGCTTGCGAGAGTGAAGATTTATAACTTGTGGGAGTTGTAAAAACATGTCCAAGGAAAGGATGGAATTCTGCAGTAGTCTAGCAACTCCCACACACAATCCCAAAAAGTTTTGCGAATTTCATTTCCTCAAGTAAAAATATACGAACGCAAATTCTCGCAAGAGGAATGAAAAAAGCAAACACACTTACAAACTTTTTTCTTCCCCTTTCTTCGTGAAGAACCCCCTTCACCCACTCCCCCCACCAATTGTCGAGGTGTTTCCTTTACACTCCCGCCCTTGTCAGGAGTAAATCACTAACTGTTTTCATGCCAGGGATGTCTCTGAGAGGTGGTCATGAAACCCCACAAATGTTTAATTTTCTGAGTGTTCACAAGCTTACCTGCCGCCCCCACCCTGAAAATTCCACTCCGACCTCAGAGAAGGAATTTTATACTCATGGAAACGTCAGTGGGAGAAACTCCGTTTACAGATGCGAAAACGACTTTTGTAAAATGCAAAAGTTGTTTATCACTCATCGGGACATACATACATGACACTCTTTTTGGTGTAAAAGGTCATTTATTTTAGAACAGGGTTTAAAACACAAACATTACTTAAACTTTTAACTGTATATCTTCTTTTAAAAGCAGATCTTAACTTTTACAATTCCTTTGCCTTCATTCCTTCCTCAAATATCTCCCTTCAATTCTCCTACCGTATATGCTCCCCTATTCCTCCCATGCCTTCCCTGCTTGTGGCCTACCCCTCCCCGCTCTGATCCTTCACCTCCTTGTTTTTCCCCCTGGAAGGGTGGACAAGCCCGCATCTGGCTCTCCACCCTCCCCCATCTCCTGCTACCTTTCTCAATTCACCTGTCCTAAATGACTGTTAACCGCCCCTACCTGCCTACCTTCCTGCCTAAATATCCTCTCCTCCCCCCTGCCTTCCTATGCTGGGTGGGTGGGTGGTCACTGGAAAAAACCCTCCCTCTCTAGCTGTCGGCGCGGAGAAAGAGGCCGACCCCACCCTCCACCCCCCTTATAAACCCTTAAACCAAACCCCTCCCTTACTTACCTTACACCAATGGGCGCCTTCCGCGCCATTTCCCCTGTCCCGAATACACCCGCGGAGAGACTAGACTGCGTCTCTCTCTCCGCGGGCCCCTTCATAAAAGATGCTATTCGGCCACAGGGTTTTGTGATCTGATAAATGACACTTTGTCTGGGGAGTCAAAAATACTTGAACTGAACAAAATCCTTCAGAAGCCCGGGTATTCACTGGGCGGTTTGCATCAATGGCTTCTAACCAAAAGATCTGATGATATTTGCTGAAAGGAAAATTTGCATAGATCTATATTTTTTTTCCAGGAAACTAGAAGATACTTCTGGTGTTTTTAGTAAATGGCCAAACCTCGTTTCACACCCCCTTCTAAGCGCTACATTTAGTTTTCGCGAAAGAGGTAGTCTTAAGAGGGTGTTGCATCAGAATAACAAAAGTATATTTCAATCAGGAGTTGCCAAATACACCTGCAGATTTCATGAGGAAAAAACACACATCTCGCTCATTGCTTACACGACGTCACCTCAACCGCAACAAACTAAACAAACCATTCATGCTTCCAAAACATGTTCGACCAGTTTGGTACAGTCACACTAGACTTCAACCACGGAGACTGACTTCCAGTCATAGCAGGTGCTGCTCATGCAAACTACGTTCCTTTTGTCTCCATTCAATGACAGTAAAGTCCCTCCAAGGACTTGGCCCAAGCGTACCAGACGGGCGCGCCTCAACCACGTCTACCTGTGGACAAAGGCGGGTTTTATTTGGATGGATCACAAACTGAACTCTTGACTACAGGAGGGGGCACCAAGTGCTGCTGTCTGTCAGTGGGCCATCCAACCAGTGCACCCATCCCATATCTTTCTAACAAGTAAGCAGTCTGTGGAGTCATCTCAATTAGGACTAAACTTCCCCCCAAAATCCATGCTGGGGTCAAGGGAATTAACTTTCAACCTTCTTTCCTCTGGAAAATCCTCTTTCCCCTAAACTAACTAGCAAATTGTGTTTTCGGCAGACTTGGCTACTATGACCTAGTCCTCAGCGGCCTCCTAAAAATCTCACCCCCAGACTGCAAAGAATACAAAATTGCATAGATGGCGCCTTCACTTTCATTAAACATGGTCACATTAATACAGGCTTCAAAGACTGCGCTGGCTTCCTGGTTAATTAGGAGCAAGTTGAATACTGCAGTTTGCAAGAAGCATTACCAGGTTTAGGTCATGGGGACCTTCAAGACCTGGCATGGCTTCCCACTCTAGTCTGAATCCCGCAGTCTTCGTCAGCATTTTTGATTTAACAATGGCCCTGGCAGAGATTCTTGGGAGTCTACCAACCAACATTATAGGCCAGCCTTAGTCGCACCTCCAAATAGAAGCTGATTATGTTCAAGAAACTCTTGAAAAACAAACTTTTCAGACACTCTTCCAAGTAAAATGATTGTCGGACACATCACCAATGGGAAGCTCACGCGTGTTGGGTGGGGAAGCGTTGGTACCATGGGTCTTAACATAAGCATGTCAGAAGGGCCCCTATGCCCCAGTTGGGTTGTAAAATAGAGGCGTAACTGGTGGTCACTAAGTCACTCACACTCCTGGCCCCGGTGACACTGCACCTTTTGCACTAAGGAATCTCAGAACTGGAAGGCAACAGCCTTGAGGTTCCTGGGCCGCCATAACCTGCCATCGTAGCACATATCCCTGTACATGACATAGTGACATGTGTGTGTGTCTGACAAATGAATTCCCAGTACTGCACGTGTTGACACTGCATATATCCCCTCCATGTGTAACCTGTGGTCTGGAACACCAGCAGGCATCCTACCGTCTGTAGCATCATCCAGGACTCTAGTTTGCAGGTGTCAAGTGTAACACAACTTTGTGTAGCCTCTTCAGGTCTTGCTGTCCTATTCCACACCTTTAGGAGACCATATTGCTGCCCATCAAAGGCCAGGCACTATTCCTTCTTTACAGCAAACTGAAGAACAGCAGGTTTATGTTGTGCAAAGTGTTTTCTTCACTAGCAGAGGTCTGCAACATTCACAGTTTTTACTTGTCGTGTGGGCTCATGGTTTACCTTCGCCTTCGAGACTTTTTCTGCACTGCAAGATCGTTTTTACAGCCTAGATAAATAATTTTCCCTGTTATCAAACCAGCGAGGATGGAAAATGCATGCAGAAATTCTCTCCGAAAGCAAACTTTTGCAAAGTTTTTCCATGCACAAAGCCAAATGTTTGCAGCTTTCTTTCTGCAAGTTTACCTTTAGCGGAGCATATCCATGCACAATTTCATTTGGCATAAAACAAACAATGCGGGCATGATTTATATATCTCGGGTTACAGCCCTTTCTTCCTTTTAGGACAGGGACTGCATTTAAAAAATAAGCATTGGCAAAGCCAAAAGATCTGGCATTGGCTTCCTGACTTTTGACCGTGTCACACCTTGGTTTATTTTACCATTTGTTATAAAACTGTAGTGTTGGTTGTTCTGCTTGGCCATTTCCAATATCATTACCAATATCTGCATAGTAGACTTCCACTGAGGGGAACTGTAGGAGGCTGGCCTGGCTTATAGTGGGTACCTTGTGGTACTTACACCTTGTGCCAGGTACAGTTATCCCTTATTAGTAGAATAGAGGGGTTTCTAGCAGCTTAGGCTGTTAGAGGTAGCTATGGCAAAGTAGCTTAGGCTGAACTAGGAGACATGCAAAGCTCCTACTATACCACTTATATCATATAGCACAATATCACAAGAAAACACAATACACAGAGTTACTAAAAATAAAGGTACTTTATTTTAGTGACAATATGCCAAAAGAATCTCAGAGGATACCCTCACTTAGGAGGTAAGTAATATACACAAATTACAAACCAAAATCAGGTAAGTAACAGTTAGAAAAGTAGTGCAAACAATGTAGTATCACAATAGAATGCAATAGGGAGAAATAGGCCTACGGGCAACACAAACCATATACTCCAAAAGTGGAATGCGAACCACGAATGGACCCCAGGCCTAGTGTGGTGTGTAGAGGGTTGCTGGGAGTGTCAGAAAACACTAAGGGTGTCCAAGATACCCCACCCCAAGACCCTGAAAAGTAGGAGTAAAGTTACCCTACTACCCCAGAAAGACAGTAAAGTCGAGATAGGGGATTCTGCAAGGACAACAACTGACTGCAAAATACTGAAGACGGATTCCTGGACCTGAGGACCTGTAAAAGAAGGGGACCAAGTCCAAGACTCATGCAAGTGTCCGGGGGGGCAGACGCCCACTAAACTCCGGATGAAGGTGCAAAAGGGCTGCCTCTGGGTGGAAGAAGCCAAAGATTCTGCAACAATGGAAGGTGCCAGGAACTTCTCCTTTGGTCAGAAGATGTCCTACGGCATGCTGGAGGATGCAGAGTTGTTTCCACGCAGAAAGACCACAAACAAGCCTTGCTAGCTTCAAGAGTCGCAGTTGATGATTTTGGGTGCTGCTACGGCCCAGGAAGGACCAGGAGGTCGCCCCTTGGAGGAGGAGACAGAGGGGGCGCTCAGCAACTCAGAGAGCCCAAGCAAAAGCAGGCAGCACCAGCAGAAGCACCTGAACAGGCACTTAGAAGATCTGAGGACAGCGGTTGACTCAGAGTCACAAAGGAGGGTCCCACGACGTCGGAGTCCAACTCAGCAAGTTGGGCAATGCAGGATGGAGTGCTGGGGACCAGGGCTAGGCTGTGCACGAAGGAAGTCTTGCAAAAGTGCACAGAAGCCCGAGCAGCTGCAGATCACGCAGTACACAGGATTACTGTCTGGCGTGGGGAGGCAAGGACTTACCTCCACCAAATTTGGACAGAAGGGCCACTGGACTGTCGAGGACACTTGACCCAGCTCTTGTGTTCCAGGGACCATGGTCGTCAGGATGAGAGGGGACCCAGAGGACTGGTGATGCAGACGTTTGGTGCCTGCGTTAGCAGGGGGAAGATTCCGTTGACCCACATGAGATTTCTTCTTGGCTTCCAGTGCAGGGTGAAGGCAGACAGCCCTCAGAGCATGCACCACCAGGAAACAGTTGAGAAAGCCAGCAGGATGAGGCACTACAATGTTGCTGGTAGTCTTCTTGCTACTTTGTTGCTGTTATGCAGGCGTCCTGGAGCAGTCAGCGGTCGATCCTTGGCAGAAGGCAAAGAGGGAAGTGCAGAGGAACTCTGGTGAGCTCTTGCATTCGTTATCTGAGGAATAGCCCAGAGGAGAGACCCTAAATAGCCCAAAAAGGAGGATTGGCTACTGTAGTGCTTTCCTCTTATCTAGTTTCTAAGCACTAACATAACACAACAGAAATGCACTTCTGAGGTCAAAGAAGACTTTTATTGTTGTTAATTCTTCCCCAACCACAATATTTATGAATGACGAATTAGTAGCTTTCAAGTCCGCGTTAATCAAACAAAATATATCAGTTTGCAATATACACAGCAGGTTATATTTATAAGATATTGAATGCAAAGCAAAACAAATACTTCACCGTGTAGGAACTATCTACAGCTTCATCTTTCTAAGGTCTGCAAGCTGATGACCCCTGTCAGCCGCGGGAAAGAGATTCATCTACCCACACGGGATTGCTGGCAGCTGGCGCCAAGCTCCAGCACGAGGTCCGGCAGATTCGAATCTGACCCTCTGCAGCCTGTTACATTCGTTACAAAGGTGTGCCCCCTCCTCTCAGACCTGGGAAACTGAGCAAGCCTTTTGGAGACTGGCCAGGTCTCCAAGACTACTCCTGTTCCCAAGCTCAAGCAGAGAGAACAACACCCATGTACTCTCTCTTATCATGTCTAGTCTACTGTGAGAAAAACATCTTGGTTCTCTGGTGCAAAAACACAGCTTGGAAAAATACAGCTTGGATTCTCAACTGCAATGTCTAACTCCACGTTAAAGGCAATGGGCAGCTAACCTAAATATCAAATGCAATGTCATGTTAAAGGCAATAGGCAGCTAACCTAAATATCAAATGCAATGTCTAGTGTCATGTCAAAGCCAATAGGCAGCTGAGCTGAATACAAAATGCAATGTATAATATCATGTCAAAGCCCATAGGCAGCTGAGCTGAATATAAAATGCAATGTATAATATCATGTCAAAGCCAATAGGCAGCGGAGCTGAATACAAAATGCAATGTCTAATATCATGTCAAAGCCAATAGGCAGTTAAGCTGAATACAAAATGCAATATATAATATCATGTCAAAGTCAATAGGCAGAATATCTAATAGCATGTCAAAGTCAATAGGCAGCTAAACTGAATACATCATGTCAAAGCCAATAGGAATGCAATGTCAAAGCCAATAGGCGGCTAGACTGGATACAGCATGTCAAAGCCAATAGGCAGAATACAGAATGTAATGACTAATGCAATGTCAAAGCCCATAGGCGGCTAAACTGAATACAGAAAGTAATGGCTAATGCCATGTCAAAGCCAATAGGCGGCTAAACTGAACAAAACATACCATGTGCTACTGGTGAACATTGAGCAACTAATATGCGCAGTGGTGAAACACAAAGTCATTGGTCAAACAAACTCCATCAAATGGCAGTACATTCCGCCCTTTGACCAATGAATTTTTGTTTCACATATCTCTTGTTTCAAACAAAAACAAAAAAAAACATCAGATCAAAGCAATCCCTGTAAAGCAATAGAAGTGGATTAACACATTGATTTCATAACCTTTCACATCAGATACATCTACATAGAGAAGACTGGGCAATTTTTATACTCTCAATGAGTCTCTAATTCAACAGTGTTAGCAATTTGATGTGGCATGAGTACTACTCATGTAAAGGTGCACGGTCCACCTGAAAGGTTTGCTGGAAGGTAAGCAAAAGTCAGAGTTCCATACGAGAGGGAAAAAAAGAAAAAAAAAAAAAACACAGCTTAGTTCCAGTGGAAGAATGCAATCAAACAAGTTGAGCTTGAACTGAAGGCGCAGTTTGCGCAAAATGGATCCATGGTGCTGGCACTTTACTCAGCCAGGTTCAGGTTGGGGATTTGGTCCCTTCCCCGACCCCACACGCACACACCGGAAGGGGGACCACACAGCACACTCAGGGACAGTGGCGAAACGTGGTAGGATCTGCAAAAGAAACAAGTATGACTTTTCTTGCAAATAACATTTTTCATTTAAACTGCACCCTTCCTCTTTCTTTCCCTGTTTTATAATCAGCAGGACGTTTTGGGGGCCCTTTGTTATATTCACTGCAGGTTCTGGAGGATCACTTGGGGCTTCAGCCCACACATCAGCACTGAGGTTTTTATCTGCTGCGCCACAGCTTCCCTTTTCTTGCACTGTCAGAAGGGCTGGGGCAGACTCCTTCTTTAACAAACCTCCATTCACTGCACTTTTGTCAATTTGGGCCATTCTGTCTCCAATTTGTATGAATGAATCAGATTCTTTTCTAGGTATCAGCATAATTTCGATTTTTCCTTGGTAATTTGCAGCAATCACTTTCCCTTAAACCTGATCAATTTGCCATTTCTGTTCTGGTAACTTTCCTCTCCCCAACTGCTCTGTGACTGCTTGCATGACAGATTGCTTTTGTGCGTGCTGCACAGTTTTTATCAAATCTAGGGGAATGTGCATCTCTCTCATCTCTGCCCACCTGTAAGTGGCTTTTTCTCTCAGCTGTTCACATTTCTGGGGCACCCACTTAGCCATCCCCACTAAGGCAGAATTCTGGGTGTACACTTCTCTCTCTGAATTTTTCTCATTAACATCTGCAAGGTAATTGAACCAGTTAGGTGCTAAAACATTAGCAATGAACCAAAAATCAGCGTAAAAATGACACATCTCACGTAGCTCTTGCTTTAAAATCTGACACACATTATACAACGCTGTTCCTTCTACTGTGCCAGAAAACAACATTTCAGTCAATGAATCATTAGTAAAACAAACATGCTTTTTATCTTCAGTGGACACGAATTCAAATGGTGCACACAACTTCATTGATAACTCTTTTACCTGTGGTACTCTAGCCCTGTCTTGCAAGTACCAGATCCATTGTATGATTCTAGCTAGGGGCACTATTTTCTTTCATTGTTCATGATTTACGTGTACATAAGTATTTGCACTCAATTTCACTGCGCAGAAACCTGAAGTCTGCATTATTTAATTTGCCAAATCACAAGCGCGCAGCTGCATATTATTTTTCCAAGTGACCATATACAAAAGTGTTAGGATTTCTCTCAAATGAGGGCTATTCTTTTTCCAAAAATCAAACAAACTAATGAAACTCGGCTCTTTCTCTAAAATCTTTGGTTTTACTTGTGCATTTTGCAACTCGTAAATCACATTCTGGTCTCTCTCGTCCGTGTTATCAGTTAAGGAATGCGCTTTCACTGCCAAAAACCCTGGCTCACACGAAAACTCAGTGCAGCTCGGAGCTGTCTTAACCCCCTCATTACTGGAATGGGACAAGAAAGATTCTTCAAAAACAGCCTTTTTATAACTTTCAGTCGGGCTAATTTGCTCACGTAAATTCCTATTTTCATGTTCCAACTTCCTACATTTCTCCTACATTTCTCTGTAAGCAGATAAAGGTATCCAGACCTTTCTGTCATCATTACTTCCAAAAGACACTTTTTCTACATATGTACAACGGAAATTATTTCTCAAAACACTATCAGGCATTTTAGCTAAACATGCATTTTCAGACATGGTCTGCAGTGCTTCTGTAATTCCCCAAACAGAAAACAATTCACAGTTTTTCGTAGCACCATCAGGCAGTTTACCAATACATGCATTCCCAGACATGGTCTGCCGTGCTACTGTGATTCTCCCAAAAAAACAATTTCTGTAATTCTCCAAACAACAAAAACAATTACACTTTTAAAGTGTGCACTTAGAAATCTACCAACTCGTCAACACCCTCTTAATCACCTCTTAATGACCGACACCCCACGACTCCTGGTACCAATTGTAGTGCTTTCCTCTTATCTAGTTTCTAAGCACTAACATAACACAACAGAAATGCACTTCTGAGGTCAAAGAAGACTTTTATTGTTGTTAATTCTTCCCCAACCACAATATTTATGAATGACGAATTAGTAGCTTTCAAGTCCGCGTTAATCAAACAAAATATATCAGTTTGCAATATACACAGCAGGTTATATTTATAAGATATTGAATGCAAAGCAAAACAAATACTTCACCGTGTAGGAACTATCTACAGCTTCATCTTTCTAAGGTCTGCAAGCTGATGACCCCTGTCAGCCGCGGGAAAGAGATTCATCTACCCACACGGGATTGCTGGCAGCTGGCGCCAAGCTCCAGCACGAGGTCCGGCAGATTCGAATCTGACCCTCTGCAGCCTGTTACATTCGTTACAAAGGTGTGCCCCCTCCTCTCAGACCTGGGAAACTGAGCAAGCCTTTTGGAGACTGGCCAGGTCTCCAAGACTACTCCTGTTCCCAAGCTCAAGCAGAGAGAACAACACCCATGTACTCTCTCTTATCATGTCTAGTCTACTGTGAGAAAAACATCTTGGTTCTCTGGTGCAAAAACACAGCTTGGAAAAATACAGCTTGGATTCTCAACTGCAATGTCTAACTCCACGTTAAAGGCAATGGGCAGCTAACCTAAATATCAAATGCAATGTCATGTTAAAGGCAATAGGCAGCTAACCTAAATATCAAATGCAATGTCTAGTGTCATGTCAAAGCCAATAGGCAGCTGAGCTGAATACAAAATGCAATGTATAATATCATGTCAAAGCCCATAGGCAGCTGAGCTGAATATAAAATGCAATGTATAATATCATGTCAAAGCCAATAGGCAGCGGAGCTGAATACAAAATGCAATGTCTAATATCATGTCAAAGCCAATAGGCAGTTAAGCTGAATACAAAATGCAATATATAATATCATGTCAAAGTCAATAGGCAGAATATCTAATAGCATGTCAAAGTCAATAGGCAGCTAAACTGAATACATCATGTCAAAGCCAATAGGAATGCAATGTCAAAGCCAATAGGCGGCTAGACTGGATACAGCATGTCAAAGCCAATAGGCAGAATACAGAATGTAATGACTAATGCAATGTCAAAGCCCATAGGCGGCTAAACTGAATACAGAAAGTAATGGCTAATGCCATGTCAAAGCCAATAGGCGGCTAAACTGAACAAAACATACCATGTGCTACTGGTGAACATTGAGCAACTAATATGCGCAGTGGTGAAACACAAAGTCATTGGTCAAACAAACTCCATCAAATGGCAGTACAGCTACTGAGAAAGGTAAGGACCTATCAGGAGGGGTCTCTGACGCCACCTGCTGGCACTGGCCATTCAGAGCTGTCCATTGTGCCCCAACACCTCTGGATCCAAGATGGCAGAGGTCTGGGACACACTGGAGGAGCTATGGGCACCTCCCCTGGGAGGTGCTGGTCAGGGGAGTGGTCACTCCCCTTTCCTTTGTCCAGTTTCACGCCAGAGCTGGGCTGGGGGATCCCTGAACCGGTGTAGACTGGCTTATGCAGAGATGGGCACCATCTGTGCCCATCAAAGCATTTCCAGAGGCTGGGGGAGGCTACTCCTCCCCAGCCCTTCACACCTATTTCCAAAGGGAGAGGGTGTAACACCCTCTCTCAGAGGAAATCATTTGTTCTGCCTTCCTGGGACCAGGCTGCCCAGGCCCCAGTGGGGCAGAAACCTGTCTGAGGGGTTGGCAGCAGCAGCAGCTGCAGTGGAGACCACGGAAAGCAAGTTTGGCAGTACCCGGATTCTGTGCTAGAGACCCGGGGATGCATGGAATTGTCCCCCCAATACCAGAATGGTATTGAGGTGACAATTCCATGATCCTAGACTTGTTACATGGCCATGTTCGGAGTTACCATGGTGACGCTACATATAGGTATTGACCTATATGTAGTGCATGCGTGTAATGGTGTCCCCGCGCTCACGAAGTCTGGGGAATTTGCCCTGAACAATGTGGGGGCACCTTGGCTAGTGCCAGGGTGTCCACACACTAAGGGGGTCATTCCGACCCTGGCGGTCATGGACCGCCAGGGCCAGGGACGGAGGAAGCACCGCCAACAGGCTGGCGGTGCTTCAGGGGCAATTCTGACCGCGGCGGTAAAGCCGCGGTCAGAAAAGGGGAACCGGCGGTTTCCCGCCGGTTTTCCCCTGCCCCAGAGAATCCTCCACGGCGGCGCTGCAAGCAGCGCCGCCTTGGGGATTCCGACCCCCTTCCCGCCATCCTGGTCCTGGCGGTAAAAAACGCCAGGAACAGGATGGCGGGAACGGGTGTCGTGGGGCCCCTGGGGGCCCCTGCACTGCCCATGCCACTGGCATGGGCAGTGCAGGGGCCCCCTAACAGGGCCCCATAATGATTTACAGTGTCTGCCTAGCAGACACTGAAAATCGCGACGGGTGCCACTTCACCCGTCGCACCCCTTCAACTCCGCCGGCTCCATTCGGAGCCGGCTTCATTGTTGAAGGGGCTTTCCCGCTGGGCCGGCGGGCGGCCTTCTGGCGGTCGCCCGCCGGCCCAGCGGGAAAGTCAGAATGACCGCTGCGGTCATCTGACCGCGGTACGGTCTTCTGGTGGTTCCCGCCAGGCGGGCGGCTTCCGCCGCCTGCCGGGGTCCGAATGAGGCCCTAAGTAACTTGGCACCTAAGTGAGGGTTAGACATATAGGTGACTTAGAAGTTACTTATGTGCAGTGAAAAATGGCTGTGAAATAACGTGGACGTTATTTCACTCAGGCTGCAGTAGCAGTCCTGTGTAAGAATTGTCTGAGCTCCATATGGGTGGCAAAAGAAATGCTGCAGCCCATAGGGATCTCCTGGAACCCCAATACCCTGGGTACCTAGGTACCATATACAAGGGAATTATAAGGGTGTTCCAGTGTGCCAATGAGAATTCGTAAAATTAGTCACTAGCCTGCAGTAACAATTTTAAAAGCAGAGAGAGAGCATAACACTGAGGTTCCGGTTAGCAGAGCCTCAGTGATACAGTTAGGCACCACACAGGGAACACATACAGGGCATACATTATGAGCACTGTGGTCCTGCCTGGCAGGATCCCAGTGACACATAGGCAACAACAAACATACATACAGTGAAAATGGGGGTAACATGCCAGGCAAGATGGTACTTTCCTACACAACCCCCCCAAGCGAAGGACAATAAGACTAACCTTGCCCAGATGAGTCTTCATTGTCTAAGTGGAAATATCTGGAGAGTCCATCTGCATTGGAGTGGGTACTCCCAGGTCTATGTTCCACTGTATAGTCCATTCCCTGTAGGGATATGGACCACCTCAACAATTTAGGGTTTTCACCTTTCATTTGTTTTAGCCAAAGTAGAGGTTTGTGGTCTGTCTGAACAATAAAGTGAGTACCAAACAGGTATGGTCTCAACTTTTTCAGTGCCCAGACCACAGCAAAGGCCTCCCTCTCTATGGCAGACCAACGCTTTTCTCTAGGGGTCAACCTTCTGCTGATAAAAGCAACTGGTTGGTCCTGGCCCTCAGTATTCAGCTGTGATAGCACTGCCCCAACTCCTAATCCAGAAGCATCAGTTTGTACAATGAATTTCTTGGAGTAACAAGGGCTTTTTAGGAAAGGTGCAGAGCACATGGCCTGTTTGAGCTCCTCAAAAGCTTTCTGACAGCTAGCTGTCCATAATACCTTCTTAGGCATCTTCTTGCTAGTGAGATCATTAAGAGGGGCTGCTATGGAGCCATAATTCTTGATGAATCTCCTATAGTACCCTGTGAGGCCTAAAAAGGCTTTCACCTGGGTTTGAGTTGTAGGGAGAGCCCAGTCCATAATAGTCTGGATCTTCCCCTGTAGTGGTGCAATCTGTTCTCCACCTACCAGGTGGCCCAGATAAACCACTTTCCCCTGCCCTAACTGGCACTTTGAGGCCTTGATAGTGAGGCCTGCCTTTTGCAGGGCCTCCAAAACTTTCCATGGGTGGACCAGGTGATCATCCCAGGTTGAGCTAAAGACAGCAATATCATCTAGATATGCTGCACTAAAAGCTTCTAACCCCTGCAGGACTGTATTCACCAACCTTTGAAAAGTGGCAGGTGCATTTTTCAGACCAAAGGGCATTACTGTGAATTGGTAGTGCCCTCCAGTGGTTGAAAATGCAGTCTTGGGTTTAGCATCTTCTGATAACCTAATCTGCCAATAACCTGCAGTTAGATCAAAAGTGCTTAGATACTTGGCAGAAGCCAGTGTATCTATGAGCTCATCTGCCCTGGGTATAGGGTGAACATCTGTCTTGGTTACTTGGTTGATCCCTCTATAATCCTCACAAAACCTCATCTCTCTTTTTCCATCTTTGGTGTGAGGTTTTGGGACAAGCACAACTGGGCTAGCCCAGGGGCTTTCTGAAGGCTCAATCACCCATAAATCCAACATTTTCTGTACCTCCTGTTTAATGCAGTCCCTGATATGGTCCGGCTGCCTATAAATTTTTACTTTTGACAGACAAGCTGTCTCCAGTATCAATTGTATGTTCACACAAAGTAGTAGTACCTGGTATAAGTGAAAAGAGTTCAGAAAACTGACTTAGGAGATTGACACAGTTGTCTATCTGTTCAGCAGTAAGACAATCTGCTAAGACCACTCCCTCCACTAAGCCATCAGCTTCAGTGGTGGAGAAGAGATCAGGGAGAGGGTCACTCTCTTCTTCCTGTCCCTCATCTGTTGCCAGGAGCAGGGTGAGATCAGCCCTGTCATAGTAGGGTTTTAGGCGGTTGACATGAATCGCCCTAAGTGGACTTCTGGCAGTGCCCAGGTCTACCAAATAGGTAACCTCACCCTTCTTTTCAACAATTAGATGGGGTCCACTCCATTTGTCCTGGTGTGCTCTTGGGGCCACGGGCTCCATTACCCACACCTTCTGTCCTGGGTGGTACTGAGTCAGGACAGCCTTCTGGTCATGCCATTGCTTTTGCAGCTCCTGGCTGGCCTGAAGGTTTTCACTGGCCTTTTTCATGTACTCAGCCATTCTGGATCTTAGGCCAAGTACGTAGTCCACTATGTCCTGTTTAGGAGCTTTTAAAGGTTGTTCCCAACCCTCCTTCACAAGAGCAAGGGGACCTCTTACAGGGTGCCCAAAGAGGAGTTCAAAGGGGCTGAAGCCCACTCCTTTTTGGGGTACCTCCCTGTAAGCAAAAAGGAGGCAAGGTAACAGGACATCCAATCTCCTTCTGAGTTTTTCAGGGAGTCCCATTATCATACCTTTGAGAGTTTTCTTAAACCTCTCAACCAGACCATTTGTTTGTGGATGGTAAGGGGTGGTAAACTTGTAGGTTACACCACACTCCTTCCACATCGCTTTGAGGTATACAGACATGAAGTTGCTACCTCTGTCTGACACCACTTCCTTAGGAAACCGCACTCTGGAAACAATTCCCAGGAGGGCCTTTGCCACTGCAGGAGCTGTAGTGGTCCTTAAGGGGATGGCTGCAGGATACCTAGTGTTATGGTCCACTACCAAAAGGATGAATCTATTGCCTGAAGCTGTTGGAGGGTCAAGGGGGCCAACTATGTCAACCCCTACCCTTTCAAAGGGCACCCCAACCACCTGAAGTGGAATTAAGGGGGCCTTTGGAGTGCCACCAGTCTTGCCACTGGCTTGGCAGGTCACACAAGAGTGACAAAACTCTTTAGTGTCCTCTGACATATGAGGCCAGTGAAACAAGGGGACAAGTCTTTCCCAAGATTTAGTCTGGCCCAAATGCCCAGCCAAAGGAATGTCATGTGCCAGAGTAAGAAGAAACTCTCTGTACTGCAAGGGAATGACCAATCTCCTGGCTGCTCCAGGTTTAGGGTCCCCTGACTCTGTGTACAAGAGGTTGTCTTCCCAATACACCCTATGGCTATCACTGACATCCCCATTCTGCTGTTTGACAGCTTGCTGTTTTAAACCCTCTAATGTGGGACAGGTTTGCTGTGCCACACTCAGCTCTTCCCTGGCAGGCCCCCCTGCACCCAACAGCTCAGCAGTGTCTGCTGCCAGCTCCTCTGGTGTAGGTTCTGCACAGGGAGAGGATTCCTCTTCCTCAAAAGGGGAATCATCTGTAGAGGGGGGGGGGGGGTAGTGGGCTGGGATTTACCCTTTCTACCCCTAGTTTTTGGAAGCACTTGGTCCATTGTCCCAGGATCCAAGTTTCCCTGTCCTTTTTGCTTTTTGGCCTGAGCCCTTGTCAAAGCAAGCATATGCCCAGGAATGCCCAACATTGCTGCATGAGCCTCCAACTATACTTCTGCCCAAGCTGATGTTTCCAAATCATTGCCCAGTAAGCAATCTACAGGTAATTCAGTGGCTACCACAACTTTCTTTGGACCAGTAATCCCACCCAGTTGAGATTCACAACAGTCATGGGGTGGCTAAGAGTGTTGTTATGAGCATCAGTCACTTGGTACTGCTGACCAAGTAGGTGTTGATCAGGGTGGACCAGTTTTTCTATCACCATAGTTACACTGGCTCCTGTGTCCATGTAGGCCTCAACCTCAACACCATTGATTAGGGGTAGTTCCTTGTACTTATCCATATTAAGGGGACAAGCAACCAAGGTGGCAAAGTCAATGCCACCATCAGAGACTAAAACAGCCTCTGTGGTCTCCCTAACAAGACCAACCCCAACTACATTACCAATAGTGAGCCCAGCCACACCCTTGGATTGGCTATTTGTAGTAGATTTCCCACCACCACTGCTATTACTAGGGGCACTAGAGGTTGCAGTTGGGGTTGTGGTGGTGGGAGGTTTGGTGTTTTTCTTTGGACAAGTGGAATCACTTGCCCAATGGCATTTTACTTTACAGAAATAACACCAATGCTTTTTCTGATTGTTTGAAGAGGATTTGGACCCACCACCCCCAGAGGATTTTTGTGGGCCTGATGAAGACTCAGAATGTTAACTTTTGTCCCCACCCTTGTCAGAAGACCATCCTTCTTTTTGCCATCCTTGCCACCCCCTGTATGAACTTTTCTGTTCACTCTTGTTCTGACCCATTTGTCTGCCTTCTTTCCCAATTCTTGGGGAGAGGTTAGATCTGAGTCTACCAAGTACTGGTGCAACAAATCAGAAACACAGTTGTTCAGAATATGCTCTCTCAGGATCAGATTATACAGGCTTTCATAGTCATATACTTTACTGCCATGTAACCAACCCTCCAAGGCCTTCACTGAACAGTCATCAAAATCTGTCCAGTCTTGAGAGGACTCTTTTCTGGTGTCTCTGAACTTAATCCTGTATTGTTCAGTGGTTAAGCCAAATCCATCCAAGAGTGCATCCTTCAAAACTTTGTAAATATTGGCATCACTTTTGCTGACAGTAAGGAGCCTATGCCTACCCTTTCCAGTGAAAGATAGCCACAAGATAGCAGCCCACTGCTTTGGAGGGACCAACTGTACCATACAGGCCCTCTCAAGTGCAGCAAACCACTTGTTAATGTCATCCCCCTCCTTGTAAGGGGGGACTATCTGGTGCAGATTCCTGGAATCTTGCTCTCTAACAGGATTACTATCTGAAACACTGCTGCTGCCACCATGGGGACCTAACCCCATTCTCTGTCTTTCCCTCTCTATATCTAGGGATTCCCTGTCTAAGGCCAGCTGCTGCTGTTTAAGCTTCAGTCTGGTCTCTTTCAACCTCATCTTTCTGAGTTCCTTTTCCATTAAGTTATCTTCAGGGTGGGAGGCTTGGGAATGTTTGGATACAGAGGAAATGTGGGAATTGGCAGAGAGAGACCTGTCCCTAACTGTCTGGACCCTAGTAACCTGGCCTTTAGGAGTGAAAGATGCCCTACTAATGTGTGAACCTCTCCCACTACCAGTGTCACTAGGAGGCCTGTTAGGGGGGCAGGTCTTTGTAAGAACCCTCCCCAATCTCTTCAGGGAACTCCTCTGAGTCTGACTGGGCAGCTTCCTCTCCTACCTCATTCTCCTGAGATGGGTCAGACTGGTTCTGGTCACTTTCTAAGAGCAGGTTAAAGAGGAATTCTTTTGTAGGATTCTTACCAACCTCTTTCTAAGCAGACACCCCTCAAACGTTTGTAGTTTAAACTCTCATAAGTTGCCTGAACAACTTTGGGAGTGAGCTCTACTGAAGACATGATAGAAAAGGTTTAAGACAGAGAGAGAAAACGTTTTAGGACTTTTGAAAGTACAGAGAAAAAAAAACGTTTTCAAACTTTTAGAAAACTTTTAAAAGTTTTCAGAACTTTTCTGAAACTAAGTAGAAAGTTTAAGAGTAGCAAAGTAAACTGTTTTTTGTTCAATGTACATATATTAAAATATTTGGTATATGTTTTTCTTATGAAAAGCACCAAATGACAAAGTGGTAAAGCAGTTACAAGTACTTATCCCACCGCTGCACCACCAATGTAGGAGGTTGGCCTGGCTTATAGTGGGTACCTTGTGGTACTTACACCTTGTGCCAGGTACAGTTATCCCTTATTAGTAGAATAGAGGTGTTTCTAGCAGCTTAGGCTGTTAGAGGTAGCTATGGCAAAGCAGCTTAGGCTGAACTAGGAGACATGCAAAGCTCCTACTATACCACTTATATCATATAGCACAATATCACAAGAAAACACAATACTCAGAGTTACTAAAAATAAAGGTACTTTATTTTAGTGACAATATGCCAAACGTATCTCAGAGGATACCCTCACTTAGGAGGTATGTAATATACACAAATTATATGTACACAAACCAAAATCAGGTAAGTAACAGTTAGAAAAGTCGTGCAAACAATGTAGAATCACAATAGAATGCAATAGGGAGAAATAGGCCTAGGGGCAACACAAACCATATACTCCAAAAGTGGAATGCGAACTACAAATGGACCCCAGGCCTAGTGTAGTGTGTAGAGGGTCACTTGGAGTGTCAGGAAACACTAAGGGTGTCCAAGATACCCCACCCCAAGACCCTGAAAAGTAGGAGTAAAGTTACCCTACTACCCCAGAAAGACAGTAAAGTCGAGATAGGGGATTCTGCAAGGACAACAACTGACTGCAAAACACTGAAGACGGATTCCTGGACCTGAGGACCTGTAAAGGAAGGGGACCAAGTCCAAGAGTCACGCAAGTGTCCAGGGGGGGCAGGAGCCCATTAAACTCCGGATGAAGGTGCAAAAGGGCTGCCTCTGGGTGGAAGAAGCCAAAGATTCTTCAACAATGGAAGGTGCCAGGACTTCTCCTTTGGTCAGAAGATGTCCCACGGCGTGCTGGAGGATGCAGAGTTGTTTCCACACAGAAAGACTGCAAACAAGGCTTACTAGCTGCAAGAGTCACAGTTGAGGATTTTGGGTGCTGCTAGGGCCCAGGAAGGACCGGGAGGTAGCCCCTTGGAGGAAGAGACAGAGGGGGCGCTCAGCAACTCAGAGAGCCCATGCAGAAGCAGGCAGCACCCGCAGAAGCACCTGAACAGGCACTTAGAAGATCTGAGGACAGTGGTCGACTCAGAGTCACAGAGGAGGGTCCCACGACGTCGGAGTCCAACTCAGCGAGTTGGGCAATGCAGGACGGAGTGCTGGGGACCTGGGCTAGGCTGTGCACGAAGGAAGTCTTGCAAAAGTGCACAGAACCCAGAGCAGCTGCAGATCACGCAGTACACGGGATTACTGTCTGGCGTGGGGAGGCAAGGACTTACCTGCACCAAATTTGGACAGAAGGGCCACTGGACTGTCGAAGACACTTGGACCCAGCTCCTGTGTTCCAGGGACCACGCTCGTCAGGATGAGAGGGGACCCAAAGGACCGGTGATGCAGAAGTTTGCTGCCTGCGTAAGAAGGGGGAAGATTCCGTCGACACACAAGAGATTTCTTCTTGGCTTCCAGTGCAGAGTGAAGGCAGACAGCCCTCAGAGCATTTACCACCAGGAAATAGTCGAGAAAGCCGGCAGGATGAGGCGCTATAATGTTGCTGGTAGTCTTCTTGCTACTTTGTTGCGGTTATGCAGGCGTCCTGGAGCAGTCAGCGGTCGATCCTTGGCAGAAGTCGAAGAGGGAAGTGCAGAGGAACTCTGGTGAGCTCTTGCATTCGTTATCTGAGGAATAGCCCAGAGGAGAGACCCTAAATAGCCCAGAAATTAGGATTGGCTACTGAGAAAGGTAAACACCTATCAGGAGGGTCCCTGACGTCACCTGCTGACAGTGGCCACTCAGAGCTGTCCATTGTGTCCCAACACCTCTGAATCCAAGATGGCAGAGGTCTGGGATACACTGGAGGAGTTCTGGGCACCTCCCCTGGGAGGTGCTGGCCAGGGGAGTGGTCACTCCCCTTTCCTTTGCCCAGTTTCGCGCCAGAGCAGGGCTGGGGGATCCCTGAACCGGTGTAGACTGGCTTATGCAGAGATGGGCACCATCTGTGCCCATCAAAGCATTTCCAGAGGCTGGGGGAAGCTACTCCTCCCCAGCCCTTCACACCTATTTCCAAAGGGAGAGGGTGTAACACCCTCTCTCAGAGGAAATCCTTTGTTCTGCCTTTCTGGGACCAGGCTGCCAGGCCCCAGGGGGGCAGAAACATGTCTGAGGGGTTGGCAGCAGCTGCAGTGGAGACCACGGAAAGCAAGTTTGGCAGTACCCGAGTTCTGTGCTAGAGACCCGGGGATGCATGGAATTGTCCCCCAATACCAGAATGGTATTGGGGTGACAATTCCATGATCCTAGGCATGTTACATGGCCATGTTTGGCGTTACCATGGTGACGCTACATATAGCTATTGACCTATATGTAGTGCACGTGTGTAATGGTGTCCCCGCACTCACAAAGTCCAGGGAATTTGCTCTGAACAATGTGGGGGCACCTTAGCTAGTGCCAAGGTGCCCACACACTAAGTAACTTGGCACCTAACCTTCACCAAGTGAGGGTTAGTCATATAGGTGACTTATAAGTTACTTATGTGCAGTGAAAAATGGCTGTGAAATAATGTGGATGTTATTTCACTCAGGCTGCAGTGGCAGTCCTGTGTAAGAATTGTCTGAGCTCCCTATGGGTGGCAAAAGAAATGCTGCAGCCCATAGGGATCTCCTGGAACCCCCAATACCCTGGGTACCTAGGTACCATATACAAGGGAACTATAAGGGTGTTCCAGTGTGCCAATGAGAATTGGTATAATTAGTCACTTGCCTGCAGTGACAATTTTAAAAGCAGAGAGAGAGCATAAACACTGAGGTTCTGGTTAGCAGAGCCTCAGTGATACAGTTAGGCACCACACAGGGAACACATACAGGGCATACATTATGATCACTGGGGTCCTGCCCGGCAGGATCCCAGTGACACACAGGCAAAAACAAACATACATACAGTGAAAAAGGGGTTAACATGCCAGGCAAGATGGTACTTTCCTACAGGAACTACTTTGTGTGAGGATGTACTCCTTGTGAAAGAGCACAATGCTGTCACTCACAGTGAAACTAGCCAATGGCTGACGTTGGCTGACCCAGTATCCCATGCTGCATTCTGTAGTAGGTGTATGAAAAAAACAGGCAAATTGCAAAATTACAGGCCAGTGGATGAAGAGGGCTGGCTGAAGGTCCCTATAAGTAAGTATAAAGTGCTTAATTTGTGTCAGTGGGGGCCACCGGCGCGGGGGGCTGACACCTATTTTTTCTCATTGTTTATTTACTGAGTACAAGAGAGGGAAATTACACAATCAGAAAGAGTAAGGAAGAGAAAGTGGCAAAACCGTCACAATAGGAGAAAGGAGGAACCTGCAAGAGTGAGATAAAGTGGTACGGAGTGTCTGGTAGTGGATTAAAGAGGCGTGAGGTGGTTTGAAGACATGTCCAAGTTTACTCGCACATGCCGCGGGTTTCTGAGCAGAGTTTCAGGCACCAGCACTCTTTCTTTCACAAACGAAGCACTGATTATACTTCTAATTTTAATAAGATGAAAAGGTCTTGACTAATGCCAGATCTAAAAATCCCACACTGTGAGTGGCACTGAGGGTAACAGGTAGTGGTCCCCGGACTAATGCGTGCTCCCACATGAACCCACACTGACAAAGCTGAAGCTCTCCCTCACAGACAGTACCAGCCCAGTTGAAGTACTGATATGCCACAAATGGTTTGCATCCACAATTGGCGGCTGCTTCTCATTGCGATTCGTAAGGAAGTGCGGTGGGGCATTTCATTTTCCCTCCTCCTTATAAATTGGTAATTCTAACAAAGCAAAAATCTTCACAAACTAGTAAAGTTGCAAAGTTTTGTAGACCTTGAAAAAGTTGTCAAAAAACATCAGCTTCTTACACCCAGAAGGCAAGTGTTAGCTTCTAGGGTCCACTGCAAATATGTCTTTACCTAGACCCTGGGTGAGGCCTGACAGATATGGTGCAGTCTCTTGTTATTCAGTGGAGTTCCATTTACACCTGAAGTTTTCCTTCAAACTACTTTCTTCAAGAAATCCATAAGCGACCAGAGTTCTCTTACACAAAGGCACAACCAATAACAGGTTTACAGAGAATTGTTTCTTAATATGGCGTATTGTTTGCCAAACAAATCACATACAATATACATTTATAGATGGGCTTTCGGTCAGTGGGCTTCATTCATTGGATTGTTAAATGGTTATTCATATTTTGCTTCTACCCACCGCAGAGTCAGGAATGGGGCAATGGGTCACCTACTTTACTCATTGGCTCCCGTCACTTTGAGTGACTGCACAAAGTCTGTGCAAGTTGTTCATATCTTCCTAAAAATAGTTCCTTTCTTTTCAATTACAAACCTCTTTCAAAGAGTGCTTTTTTCCTTTTATTTTTATTTTTGTATATCTTTTTTAAAAACTGCTTATTTTACTTGTATTTGTAGATGCCCAGTTAGCTGGTGACTTATTTCCTGTCTCCTTTTTAGGGTCGAGCCTGCGTTGCATGCACTCGCGCATGCGTATCGCAGCGTGAAGCTTTAGTATTTAGAAAAGGTCTCGGAGCCCTGTCAACTTCACGTCAGTGTTTTTTATTGGTTCGTGGGCTTGCCTAATAAAATCTGCTTGCTTTCATTAGTCGAAGGCACGCATACGTCATGCCTTTTCCGGTGGCTAGCCCTCCTCAAGCGCAGCGACCAAGTACAGAAAACATGCGAGGCTCGCTGTTTTCCATCGGGCTCGTGGACTTCTTTTCTCTAATTTACGAGCGCGATCTCGCTTGGCAGAAGTCGAGCGCTTTACATAGTTAATTTCACTTTTTTGGGTTACGTACATAAATGCACTTTTGCCCGACAGGTGAAATGCGGGTTAGGAGTTTACAACGCGATCAGCTCTAACATGAGCAAACGCGAGACCCGTTGCATTGTAAATGCTTGTTTAAAGTTGTTGTTATAAAGTGTTTGAGTGACATTGTAGCTGCCTGCAATTTGAGTGCTTGGTTGAGAAATGATTTCTTCTTGTCACATTTATAAAAAATAATAGTAAACTGCATGGCACCACTGGAAGGCTTGTTTTTAATGTAAAATATCACTAGCAAAATAGCCACATAAGTAATTTTTGTAATACCGTTTTATTGAAAGCATATGGAGGACACATTTAGGTGGCAGTATGTTTTATTTCATTTTTATTTTTGTGGCACATGCTTTATATATAAAATTTTACAAAATAACTACGGCACCGGCATGCCAAGGCAGAGTTATTGGATTTGCTAGTGCTTGTTTTGAAAAGTGCATTCCTTTTGTAACCTGAGCGAGCTTGAAAGCATCTGAGCACTGACAAAAAATTAACTAGCACACCGCTATATATATTAGACCGATGGAGAAACACTGAATAAAGAAGGCTTTCTATAATCACCTTAAACTTTATGAGAAGCCTGCAGAATAAACGCGTTAACGACCAGAGTCTACCTCTCACACGTCCTCTCTAATCACATTGCTAAGCGCTGTACCCCAAGACAAGAAAAAAACCTACTCTGGTCACTCATACTTGACTCCAAGAAACTATTCAAGCACTCAGCCCATGGTGTAGCATGCTCTGCGTCCCATAAAAGAGATGGGGGACCAATAAGTTAACCGGGAGAGCTGAGTCAAGGGTCGGACTTTGCTCTAAGAGACCGGCATAAGCCATACCCTGGAAATGTTTGGCAAGTAAATCATGGCACAAATATCATGTAAAAGTATACAGTTTCTTCAAAATTCGGAAGCGCATTCACTTAGCACACAGAAGATCACTGTAGGAGATTGGATTATATCACTGCATTTGGAAAGATGTATTAAAAGTGATAGTTTTTAAACATGACAATGGAAACATGTGAGAAAGTAGCCTCTTTCTAGCCTTGTTACCCCCACTTTTGGCCTGTTTGTGAGTATATGTCAGGGTGTTTTCACTGTCTCACTGGGATCCTGCTAGCCAGGGCCCAGTGCTCATAGTGAAAACCCTATGTTGTCAGTATGTTTGTTATGTGTCACTGGGACCCTGCTAGCCAAGTCCCGAGTGCTCATAAGTTTGTGGCCTATATATATGTGTTCCCTGTGTGATGCCTAACTGTCTCACTGAGGCTCTGCTAAGCAGAACCTCAGTGGTTATGCTCTCTCTGCTTTCCAAATTTGTCACTAACAGGCTAGTGACTAAATTTACCAATTCACATTGGCATACTGGTACACCCATATAATTCCCTAGTATATGGTACTGAGGTACCCAGGGTATTGGGGTTCTAGGAGATCCCTATGGGCTGCAGCATTTCTTTTGCCACCCATAGGGAGCTCTGACAATTCTTACACAGGCCTGCCACTGCAGCCTGCGTGAAATAACGTCCACGTTATTTCACAGCCATTTACCACTGCACTTAAGTAACTTATAAGTCACCTATATGTCTAACCTTCACCTGGTGAAGGTTGGGTGCAAAGTTACTTAGTGTGTGGGCACCCTGGCACTAGCCAAGGTGCCTCCACATCGTTCAGGGCAAATTCCCCAGACTTTGTGAGTGCGGGGACACCATTACACGTGTGCACTGTACATAGGTCACTACCTATGTACAGCGTCACAGTGGTAACTCCGAACATGGCCATGTAACATGTCTAAGATCATGGAATTGTCCCCCCAATGCCATTCTGGCATTGGGGGGACAATTCCATGATCCCCCGGGTCTCTAGCACAGAACCCGGGTACTGCCAAACTGCCTTTCCGGGGTCTCCACTGCAGCTGCTGCCAACCCCTCAGACAGTTTTCTGCCCTCCTGGGGTCCAGGCAGCCCTGGCCCAGGAAGGCAGAACAAAGGACTTCCTCTGAGAGAGGGTGTAACACCCTCTCCCTTTGGAAATAGGTGTGAAGGCTGGGGAGGAGTAGCCTCCCCCAGCCTCTGGAAATGCTTTGATGGGCACAGATGGTGCCCATCTTTGCTTAAGCCAGTCTACACCGGTTCAGGGATCCCCCAGCCCTGCTCTGGCGTGAAACTGGACAAAGGAAAGGGGAGTGACCACTCCCCTGACCTGCACCTCCCAAGGGAGGTGCCCAGAGCTCCTCCAGTGTGTCCCAGACCTCTGCCATCTTGGAAACAGAGGTGTCTGTGGCACACTGGACTGCTCAGAGTGGCCAGTGCCAGCAGGTGACGTCAGAGGCTCCTTCTGATAGGCTCTTACCTCTCTTGGTAGCCAATCCTCATTCCTTGGTAGCCAAACCTCCTTTTCTGGCTATTTAGGGTCTCTGCTTTGGGGAATTCTTCAGATAACGAATGCAAGAGCTCACCAGAGTTCCTCTGCATCTCCCTCTTCACCTTCTGCCAAAGGATCGACCGCTGACTGCTCAGGACTCCTGAAAAACCGCAACAAAGTATCAAGACGACTACTAGCAACCTTGTATCGCTTCATCCTGCAGGCTTTCTTGACTGTTTCCAGGTGGTGCATGCTCTGGGGGTAGCCTGCCTCCTCTCTGCACCAGGAGCTCTGAAGAATCTCCCGTGGGTCGACGGAATCTTCCCCCTGCAACCGCAGGCACCAAAAGACTGCATCACTGGTCCTCTGGGTCCCCTCTCAGCACGACGAGCATGGTCCCTGGAACTCAGCAACTCTGTCCAAGTGACTCTCACAGTCCAATGACTCTTCACTCCAAGTTTGGTGGAGGTAAGTCCTTGCCTCCCCACGCTAGGCTGCATTGCTGGGTACCGCGTGATTTGCAGCTGCTCCGGCCCCTGTGCACTCTTCCAGGATTTCCTTCATGCACAGCCAAGCCTAGGTCCCCGACACTCTAACCTGCAGTGCACAACCTTCTGAGTTGTCCTCCGGCGTCGTGGGACTACCTTTTGTGACTTCGCGTGGACTCCGGTTCACTCTTCTTCCAAGTGCCTGTTCAGGTACTTCTGCGGGTGCTGTCTGCTTCTGTGGGGACTCCCTGACTTGCTGGGCACCCCCTCTGTCTCCTCCTCCAACTGGTGACATCCTGGTCCCTCCTGGGCCACAGCAGCACCCAGAAACCTCTACTGCAACCCTTGCAGCTAGCAAGGCTTGTTTGCGGTCTTTCTGCATGGGAACACCTCTGCAAGCTTCATCGCGATGTGGGACATCCATCCTCCAAAGGAGAAGTTCCTAGCTCTCTTCTTTCTTGCAGAATTCCAAGCTTCTTCTAACAGGTGGCAGCTTCCTTGCACCCTCAGCTGGCATTTCCTGGGCTCCTGCCCACTCTCGACATTGTCGCGACTATTGGACTTGGTCCCCCTGTCTTACAGGTACTCAGGTCCAGAAATCCACTGTTGTTGCATTGCTGGTGTTTGTTCTTCCTGCAGAATCCCCCTTTCACGACTTCTGTGCTCTCTGGGGATAGTAGGTGCACTTTACACCTACTTTTCAGGGTCTTGGGGTGGGGTATTTTTCAACCCTCACTGTTTTCTTACAGTCCCAGTGACCCTCTACAAGCTCACATAGGTTTGGGGCCCATTCGTGGTTTGCATTCCACTTTTGGAGTATATGGTTTGTGTTGCCCCTATACCTATGTGCTCCTATTGCAATCTATTGTAACTTTACACTGCATGCATTACTTTCCTTGCTATTACTCGCATCATTTTGGTTTGTGTACATATATCTTGTGTATATATCTTATCCTCATACTGAGGGTACTCACTGAGATACTTTTGGCATATTGTCATAAAAATTAAGTACCTTTATTTTTAGTACTTCTGTGTATTGTGTTTTCTTATGATATTGTGCATATGACACCAGTGGTATAGTAGGAGCTTTACATGTCTCCTAGTTCAGCCTAAGCTGCTTTGCCATAGCTACCTTCTATCAGTCTAAGCTGCTAGAAACACCTCTTCTACACTAATAAGGGATAACTGGACCTGGCACAAGGTGTAAGTACATCTGGTACCCACTACAAGCCAGGCCAGCCTCCTACAAAACATTCCTGTCCTCCCACCCCTGCCCCAGCTACTATGGCATTAGTAAACTAAGAGGCAAGTCAGACCAGTTCACCAACCTGGGCTGCTTCTTAGAAGTTAGCTCAGTTAAGGGGGCAACAATGGTGCCATGTCCCTTAACAAATCTTCTGTAGTAACCAGTGAGCCCCAGGAATGCTCTCAATTCAGTTTGGGTTTTAGGTGGTTGCCAAGCTGCGATTGTCTCAATCTTGGCCTGGAGGGGCTGCTCCTTGCCATCACCTACCAGGTGTCCCAAATCCAGAGTGTCCAATTTGCCACTTACTGGCCTTGATTGTCAGTCCTGCCTGTTGAAGGGCCTAGAGCACCTCTTTGAGGTGAAGCAGGTGTTCCTCTGTAATGGGTTCTTTATCTCCAGGTGGGAGAGATATTGGAATAACTCCATAGGCGCAGGCTTGAGTGGATAAGTGATTTATATAGAATTAATTAAGGTTGTCCTCTTTATTTCTTATGTCTCAGATCTGCTTCCTGTTATTCATCCGGGTCCTTTTTCTCTCGTCAGGTTTTTAATTGATTTCTGTTCTGGCCTGTTCCCAATTTGAAGGTGGTCCGGTCTCTCCCTTGTGGCAGCAGCCCAGGGTTCCCCAAAATAAAAGAAGAGCAGAAAAATAGGTAAGTGTGGAGGTAATGCAGGGTTTAATTAGGGTTAGTAGGGTGGTGGGAGGGGAGGTACGTGTGGGGTTTGTGGTGGGACAACTTCCATTCAATAGTGAGGGTCACCTTCCCGTGAATCCTCTAGTTTCTTCTTACTTTCTTTCGACAGTCTTCCCCTCGCAGTGAGGTTAGGGAGGAAGAGTCAGTATGGTTTCCCCTTTCTTATAGGAATCCCCCTTCCTTACTCCCCTTCTTCCCCTCCCTTGTTTCTTTTCCCCTTAACCACCCCGGCCAGAAAGCCCAGTTTAGGTACGAACGTACCTGTGGGTGCCACACCCCTCCTGGGACGTGGCTGGCCCCTTTGTGGTCTCCCGACTTCTCTCCAGTATGGGCGGGAGGCGCCCTAGGGTCTCCTTCCTTCTCTGGCGTTTCTCCTGTCGCGTCGCTCTCTGCTTCGACATTCTGACACTCCAGTGTTTCTCTCCCTTCCATGCGCGTCTCTCCGGTCTCCTTCTCTTCTCTCTGACGGCGTTCGAATGGTCTGTCTTCCCTTTTCTCTATCGATGAGACACCTTCTGCGTCTGACGACATCCCCCCGGGACTCTCTCGAGTGCCCCGCGGGTATGTAAATATAGCCTCTGGAGTTGCGTGTGAACCGGCGTCGACGGATGCCAGGTTACATCCTCCCAGCTGGCACTGTAGACACCAATGTCATCTAAGTAGGCATCACAGAACAACTCTTTACCTGCCAGGACCCTGTTAACCAACTGTTGGAAGGTAGCAGGGGCATTCTTCAAGCCAAAGGAGATCATTTGGAACAGGTAATGTCCCTCTCGGGTTGAGAATGCTGGCCTCTTTTTTCCCCCCTCAATCAAGGCAATCTGCCAATACCCGGGTGTCAAATCAAAGGTACTGAAGAGTTTGGCAGCACTTATCCAGTCAATGAGCTCATCAGCTCTGGGGATGGGGTGTGCGTCAGTCTGGAATTGAGACCTTAATAGTCCACACAGAAATTAAGTTCTGGTTTGGCACTTGGTGGGGTAGCCTTCGGTGCAAGCACCACTGAGCTGGACCAGGGACTGTTGGAGGTTTGAATCACTTCTACAGCTAGCATATTTGCAACTTCCTCCTTGATGCTGGTCTTCACCCTGTCCATTTTGTTCTTTACAGGACTGTCTCCTGTGTCAACATCATGGATAAACAGTTCTGTGAGTCTGGGGTGAGGGAAAACAGGAAGGAAAACTGTTCCGGTAACTGGTAACAGTCACCTCACTGGTTTAGTGCAGGGAGTCAGAGAGGTTGACACCCTCCACTGACCCATCACTTTCTTGTGCAGAGAGGAGGTCAGGGAGAGCTTCATTCCCCTTTTCCACACCCTCATCTCTCACCAGGAGCATGCTGACTTCGGACCTCTCAAACTGAGGCTTTAGGCTGTTTACATGGAGCACCATTATTGGGTTACTAGGGGTCTGGAAGTCCACTAAGTAAGTGGCCTCCCTCTTACGCTCCTTTACTTCATATGGGCCAGTCCAACGATCCTGGAGAGCTCTGGGCTCTACTGGTTCCATGACCCATACTTTGTCGCCGGGTTGAAACTCCACCAGAGTGCCATCTGGTCATAACATCATTTTATTACTCTTGACTGGCCTCAAGGTTGCTTTTGGCTTTTTTCCAGAAGTGGTGCACCTGGTTGCGGAGGGTCAACATGTAGCTGACCACCTCCTGGGGGGTTTCCTGGGAGCTTTCTCCCACCCCTTCTTGACAGTGCGTAAAGGCCCCCTAACAGTGTAGCCATAGAGAAGCTCAAAGGGGCTAAACCCTACCCCCTTCTGGGGCACCTCTTTGTATGTAAAGAGAAGGCATGGCAAGAGGACATCCCACTTACGCCTCATAGCCTCAGGTAAGCTTGCAATCATGATCTTCAAGGCCTTGTTGAATCTCTCAACTAGACCGTTGGATTGAGGGTGATAGGGTGTGGTGAACTTGTAGGTTACACTACACTCATCCCACATGGACTACATGTACGCAGACATAAAGTCAGTGCCTCTGTCAGACACTATCTCTTTGGGGAACGCCACACGGGTAAAGGTCCCCATCCAGGTTCTGGTCACCACAGGTGCAGTCATCGTCCTCAGAGGGATTGCCTCTGGGTAGCATGTGGCATGGTCCACCAAGACCAGGATGTACCTGTTGCGTAGGGCCCAATGGAACAATGACATCAATGTCCACCCTTTCAAAAGGGGTGCCAACGATGGGAAGTGGGATCAGTGGAGCCTTCAGCTTTTCCCCTGACTTCCCTCTGGCCTGGCAGATGGGAAAGGACCAGCAGAATGTATCCGAGGCTGTCCTCATTCGGGGCCAATAAAGTGGGTGGCAAACCTGGCAAAGGTCTTGTCTTGCCCTAAATATCCTGCCAGGGGTATATCATGAGCCAAACCTAGTAGGAAGGCCCGGTAACACTGGGGGACGACCAGCACATGTGCAGCCCCAGTACCCGGAGCCTTAGGCTCACTATATAGGAGGTAATTCTACCAGTAAATCAGTTGATCCCCAGAGGCTTCACCTGCTGCATGGGCTGAGGCCTGTTGCCTCAAGCCCTCAGGAGTGGGGCACTCTTCCTGTGCGTTGCAGAATTCCTCCCTGGTGGGCTCACCCTCAACTTGCCAGCCAGCAAACTTAGGTAGGTCACCCAGGGCGGCAATGTCCTTCCGGGTTGACTCAGGGGCCTACTCTTTAGGGACCACATCAACCTCCAACACGAGAACTTCTGGGACCGATTTCCCACGCCCCTTGGCCCTCTCCTTGGCAGCTGTCTGGCCCATTCTTCCAGGCTCCAGACGCCCTTGACTCCCCTCCCAGGCAGCCATGGACAGTGTGGTCATACAGACCCACTCAGGCACTCCCATCATCTACAAGTGAGACCTGAGCTCTAAGTCCCTCCAGGTAGTGTGCTCTAGGTCATTGCCTCACAGAAAATCTACAGACATGGCAGGACTCACAGCTATGTTCAGAGTACCAGAGACCCCTGCACTCAAAGGGAACCAGAGCTACCGGTAGATGGCTCTCTTGATTGTCAGCGACTATGACTTGGTGAAATGTGTTTAGTAGACCTGCTCTGCTGACACCAGCGGACCTTTGACAACAATCATGCTGACTCCTGTGTCACACAGAGCCTCCATCCGTTGCCCAATAATGATGACCCACTGCGTATACTTAGAAGTATTGGCAGGCATGTGGGCTTTTGGCACCATATCTGCATCCCCTAGGGACACTGGGGTTACCTGTCTCTGTTCCCCAAAGCTAACTGGGACCACATCCTCCTCACTGAGTGCTACACTAGCCAACCCAGGTGTCTTCTCACCATTGGGGGGCTGTACCCTCTTTGGACATTTGGAGTCGCCCTTAGAGTGACCATACTTGGAGGACTCTGCACATTAGGGTACAAACCTCCCTGTCTTATGATCAAAGAACCATTTCTTCTTAGGATCAGACTGGGGTTGGTTACCACTATTCCCTGGGGAATTATTTTGGGGACTTTAGAGAACTCCTTATTTTTACATTTTTCTCCCCCCTCTTTCTTCTGTTGGGAACCCCCGCTCCCCCCAGATACCTTTTTGGACACTCTGGTGCTAGCCCAGACTAGAGGTCTGCCTCCTCAAGCAAGTTTCCTGGGATCAGTCAGCTTACTGTCAACAAGGTGCTCGTGGAACTCTACAAAACAAATATTGAGCATGTGAGAAAACCACTTGTCATTGTCATCTCCCACCACATAACTGGGCACCAAGTCCTTTGGCATATGTACCTTCTTGTCTCCATCGAGTACAGTATGTAAGCTTCCACAATCACTGCTGGACTCCGAATGCTTAGCCTTGAGGTCCAGCTCTTTTAGACTCAGTTCATGAACCAGAAGTAATTTCTTTTCTGCCAAGGCTCTCTAGCTTCCCTCCCAGCCTTCCTCTCCTCTGCCTCCATTTTTAATCTTGCCAACTGCAGCCTGAATTCTCTCTCCTCTCTCCTTTCCTCTGCAGTCAAGCCATGACTGGAGAAACCGCTTCCCAGTCTCACAGGAGGTACAAATCCAGGGGTGTCATCCCCTATTGCTGTTGGCAGTTCCTCGGCAGCGCCCTTCTCAGGCCCCCCCAACTCATCATGCTCTTAGGAGCGGATTCTGCCCAGGCCCACAGCGCCTTTTGGTACTCCTCCTTCTTGGAGGCTTCACGGGTAGGTACCCCATCCCCTTGCAAAAGCCCTTCAGATGGTTAACTACGTACTCCTACAGCTTAGCCAGGTCAAACTCCCCAGCTCCACTTGTGGACCCAGACAGAGACATAATGTATAGGGTTGATTAACAAATATCAAGCGTGGAAAGTTTGCAGAAGAAGAAAAAAATCTAATTGACCTTTAACTGTGGGTAGGTAGTGTACATATAGCTATTGTATGGCACTGCACAAACACAAGTCCTATCCTCACCGCTGATCACCAGTGTTAGAAATTAGGTCTCTAGTTGGCAGAATAGATGCACCTTTGTCCAAGTAGGGACCACTCAGGGTAAGATACAGCACAACCTAAATTATCCTGTGCTCACCCTCTGGTAGCTTGGCACAGAGCAGTCAGGCTTAACTTAGAAGTCAATTTGTAAAGTATTTGTGCAATAACTCATACATTAACACAGAGAAAACACCACAAAAATACACCACACAGGTTTAGAAAATTAGATAATAATATTTATCTGAATAAAAGAAGATCAAACAAACAAAAATCCAATAAGCACAAGTTGAAATTTCACTTTTTAAAGATTTAAAAGAGTCTCAATCCTTAGGAATCAATGGTTGTTTCTTTGTAACACACATTACCTGGGATGCGTCAAAAATAAAGACGCATGGGGACCGCAGAGGAGATGTGTGGAAAAATAAGGTGTTGTGTCGGATTTTCCCATGTGGCACAGACAATGTGTCATTTCTTTCCATGCAGCAAGGTGATGCGTCAATTTCCTGGAGCGCAGCCTTGGTTCCTCACTGCGATGTAGGGATATTTTGATGCCCAGGGACGATGCATTGAAAATACTTGATGGGCTGGGAGATAGAGCAGGCACTGCATCGATCCGTTTGCCAATGCAGTGAAATTTCAGCCATGAGGCAGGCGCTGCATTGAATTTCCAGTTGTGAGTCTGTGCTGCATCGTTCTGGTCGGCGGTGTGGCGATTTTTCAACCGTGATGCAGGTGCTGCATCAATTTCTGCAGGCGTTGCATCGATTTTCTGATGCATGAGGATTTCCTGACGGGGTGAAGTCTTTGTTGACCTTAAGACTCCAGAAACAGGAGACAAGATCAATCCAAGCCCTTGGAGAGCACTTTAGGACGAAGGCAGAGTTCTTCCAGCAGTGTCAAGAGCACCAGGCAGCAGGGCAACAAGCAGGAAAGCAGTCCTATAGCCAAGCAGTCCAGATGAGTCATTTGGGCAGCCAGTCAGTTTCTCTGACAGAGTACAGGTGTAGGTCCAGAAGTGTCCGTTTATATATCCAAAAACACCTTTGAAGTGGAGGAAACTTTTAAGAGTGGTTTTGAAGTGCACAAGTTCCCCTTTCAGCCCAGTCCTACCTGCCAGAATCCCTGGGGGGGTGGGGGGGTAATCAGTCCTCTGTCTGAGGGAAGGCCACTGGCCTTTGAAATGTAAGAGAGAGCCCCTCCACCCTTTCTGCCCAAGGACGCCCATTCAGTATGCAGATGAATGCAGATGTGACTGAGTGTCCTGTGTTTATAGCTGTCTGGGTGGAATGCACAAGGGGAGCTGTCAATTAGCACTGAGCAGACGTGGATTGGAGACAGGGCTGTAAGGCACAGATGGCAGTAGGTGCAGAGAAATGCCCACTTTCTAAAAGTGGCATTTCTAAAATAGTAATATTAAATTTAACTTCACCAGTAAGCAGGATTTTCTATCACTATTCTGGCAATACTAAACATGACAGGGCCACTCCTTCCACATCAGAATCTACCACTTAAAAGTATATGAGGGTAGTTCTAATGCTAGTCTATGAGAGGAGGAGGCCTCACAGTAGTGGAAAACGAATTTGTGAGTTTGTCACTACTAGGACATATAGAAACACATAAGTACATGTCCTGCCTTTTACTTATATAGCACCCTGCCCTATGGGTTACCTGGGGCCTACCTTAGGGTTACTTATATGTAGAAAAGGGGAGTTTAAGGCTTGGCAAGTAGTTTTAAATGCCAAGTTGAAGTGGCATTGAAACTGCACATACAGGACTTGCAATGCCAGGCCTGAGACATGGTTAAGGGGCTACTTATGTGGGTGGCACAACCAGTGCTGCAGGCCCACTAGTAGCATTTAATTTACAGCCCCTGGGCACCTGCAGTGCACTTTACTAGGGACTTACAACTAAATTAAATAGGCCAGTTGGGTAGGAACCAATGTTACCATGTTTAGGGCAGAGAGTGTACGCACTTTAGCACTGGACAGCAGTGGCAAATTGCACGGAGTCCTAAAACCAGCAAAATCAGGGTCAGAAAAATGGGGGGAGGCAGGCAAAAAGTTGGGGGATGGCCACCCTGAGACTGTCAGGTCTAACACCACGTATACCCTAAAAGTGGCCCAGATTCCTATTATACATGGAGCAACATTGTAGTTTGTTAAATCAAACATGTTGTTTTTTAATAGCACACACTCTGAACTCACATAGCCGAAGGTGTTGCAAGGCACTTGAGGCTGCTCAGTTGTCCTCATGTTGCATGTTGTGTAGTTCACCCCGTAGCTGCGTACGTTGTGTGCTTCCTGTTTTACATCAACAGTTAATACTCTGACTTCAGTTCTCTGAGCATGAGGTTGATGCATGACTTGTAGACAGACAGGATAAAATGGGAGACAAAAATGAGGTTTGGACACCGATCAGTGAATTTAAAACCTAAAAAAAACTGGCCCATGTTTGCAAATCTGGGCCATTTTGAACTTGTAAAGACATGTTGAAGAGTTTTGCAAGTGGTGGAAGTCTGCATCGATTTGAGTTTCCAGCAGGCAATGTTTGTTTCTAATCAAGGAAATCAACAGTAAAAAATGCGGCCTAACAGACCATAAAATACACCCACAAACAGCCAAAAACCAGCTCTCGCACTGACGTGTTAGACCAGTCCATCGGGCACTGCCTGACTGCCTTATAGGCATGGCTAAGGGGCTACGTACGTGGGTGGCACAACCAGTGCTGCAGGCCACTGGAATTACACAATTGTGCGGCACTTTTTGCATAATTGTACCATACATGCCAGGAGGCTCGATTCAGGGGGAAAATGTTAAGCCAAAAAATGGGCGAATTAAATTCTCCCAATTATTTTTTTTAAATCTCCCAATTTCATCTTCTAAAATGTTGGCACGTATGTTGTACGTTTGCAGCATTTACCACATAATACATCATCGGCTACATAATCTGCAGAATTTAGCAAAAAATGTTCAAAAATGGTTTAAGTTACTCAAAACATAGTGACGTGTTCCAGCGCAGTGGTGGGGCATTTGCAGAGGTTGATTATCTTTTTGTGGCCTATTGCAATATTTGGGTACTGAACTGGAACTAATGAGAGACAACTAATGCCGAGACACTGTTAACAAGTGTGAAAATGACAAAACAGTGAATACTATCACAAAATGTGCCACATTACGCCGCATAATTGACTCAACCCTGACGCATAATTTAACCCTCCCCTGCCGCACAATTCCATTAGCCCTGCTTATAGGCCAATGTGACACTGTAGGCCGAAGCCACATGAAAGCTCGGCTCGTGTTGGGCTTCAAGGCGCACGAAGCCCTCGAGCTGAGCCAGAGCCGGGCGTCTGGCTCGAGCCCGGCTCGATCTTTCTGTGGCTCGCCCACTTCTATCCGTGAATGCACTTCAGCACCTCCCAATGGAGACTGAAGCGCTATCTGAACGCCTGTCTCTCTGCTGTGAGCTACTTTCCGGAGTTTTGGCAGAAAACGGCTTCGGATCAGCGCGAAGGTTTCGTGGCTTCTGCTCTCTGTTTGTCCACTGACTCGTGAGGGTTTTTTCTTTTTAAACGTTGGACTTCAGACTCCGCCGACATTACGCAGGAGATTCGTGAGAAACACGTGAGCTTCAGTGACTGGAAAATAACTTCCACCTGTTTGACGCGGTAACATATTCTGGGAATGGAGATTTCATTTTTGCTGACATAGGGCCTTGTTCTGGTTTTCCCCTCAAATCCCGATGCAAGCATGAACTCCCGATTGTGGAAATAGGGCTCCCCGCAGATTGGACCCCCCTTGATTTTTCACTAAGTAAATCATTCTCACGACGACTAGATGTAGCGCTGCAAGGCCGTACTAATGAAAACCCAGCGCTGTAAATGTATACACATTTCAGTTGACAGGTTTCGCACCTGTGGTTCTATGTACCTATATATTTGTAGTGTATACATGCCTCTCTAGGAGATTCTCGGCGCCGCCTGAACCTCAGGTGAGCGCCTGTCATTCCCATATCTCTAATCTGCGGGGGCGGGGCGCCTCGAAGTGGGAGTTGCGGTGAGAGCGCTGTCCTGAAGCTCCGTGCCCTCAGCGAATGGGGCTGAGCAGGTGCGCCGGAGGGAGTGGCCGCCGCCTGCCCCGGGGCTGCCAGGGATCACACACACACCCAGGGAGTGAGCCGGGCATTGCCCCTGGCCGAGGCGCGCGCGCCAGCCTTCCCTGCTCAACACCCAAAGATGGTCTCGGTGAAGAGACACCTCGTCTTCCTCCTCGGAGTCGTTTTTGTGTTCGGCTTCGCCGTGAGTTTCCAGTGGATCTCTTTGAATCCGGATTATCTGAGCGGAATCAGCAACCTTGGCATTTTTCGGCTGGATGTCGGTGAGTCGTGGGGTTGGTACTTGGGGATAATGCTAAAGTTTTGGGGGGGAGGTGGGAATAGTTTGTAAAACGCCGCTGGAAACGAACGTGAGGGGGTGAAGTGGGAAAGACGTGTGCGTCCGGGGAAGATTAAACAGTTGTTTTTGGTGTAGTTGGTTCGTTCGTGCGAACGCAGTAAAGTTCTCGGTGTTTCGCGAGGGAACCCAAAATGGGCCAATATTTTACAGCGGTCTTCAAACTTTGAAAGCCTGCACCCCCACCTTGTGCCAGTCCTAGAATGACTAAGCTTCTTTCTCATATGACTTAATGAAGCTGGCATCTCTGAACATGTTAAGCAATTGAAACATTAAAGTTATGTTTAGTTTTAAAATGCTCCAGGTCCATGATAACCAAAACGCTAGCGGCAGCCAAAAGTCCTTAAGACTGGGAACGTGTCCGCGGTGTGACTCGTGTCCATAAGTGACGCAAGGACATTGCTTTGAGGGTTATTTGGAAGCCCCTCTCCCCAGTATGACACTTAGGGCCAAATGTAGCAGAGGTTTTTACCCATTCTGTGTCTATGGGAAAAAGTCTTCGTACATATGGCCCTTACTTCCAACCAGGACGAGATAAAAATACCTGATTGTTGGATCGTCACAGAGTGGCTGAATGGCACTGTTTTCTGCCACTAAAACTCAGCATTGGTTGAGGCATTTGTGACTATGTTTCTCAAGGAGGTAAGAAATACCCTTCTTGGCCACAGACTGGCACCCACCCTCAGATCATTTCAGGTTCCCTCCCAGGGGCCCCAGCTGTCAGCTTGAAGAACTGCCACACCATCGCAGTAGTTTGCTACCTTTAGGGTGCCCACTGCGATGGGCATGTTGGCCCACCTTGGCTCACGTGTGCGGGATCTTTGCCAGATATTCAGGAAACTCCTGTACTATAGGGGAACATATAATTAATCTAAACGGTAAACTTTTGCATTGTTTTGCAAACGTGGCATGGATCACTGCTAGGGCTGTGTCGAGGCATTTTCCACCCACAGACAAGGTACTTTTTTGACTTACGCCCTTTCCTTTGCGGCACCCAGGTAGCTCCAACCGTCACCAGAGGTTCACGAGTGGCGCTCTGTGCTGCTGGTAGCACCGCAGGCTGCCCCCTTCACTGCCCATGCCTTGGAATAATCCATATTACAGTGGCTTTATTGGCCAAAGTTGAGCATCCCTAGTTGACATGAATGTTTAGTTGGCTAGAGTGCGGCAAAGACTTGTACCAGCCCATTGGCATCAAATGGATTTACGAACATCCCTTTCTACCTCCGATCAGATGTACATCCGATGCAGTATTTCCCTTACAGTATTCTAGGGAAGTCAACATATACCAAGAGGGCCCGGCCCATGCCAGATTCCACCAACTAACCTTTCGACTAGCTACATGGGCACTCCAAACGTTTTCCAGGGGCCACAAAGTAAGTTCTGTGGTGTGCTCAGTGGCCACATTGACGCCAGCACGGTGGCAGTGGGGCTTTTTGTTATGCTGTATCTGATCGCAATCCCTCTACCACCCCTTGGGCTAAGCCTTCTCGGCTTGCTATCGCTACCTTGGGAGATCCAAGTGTTAAAAGGAAGTAGCTTAATTATTGAATTGGAATTAAATAGAATTGCACAATATAAAACCATAAAACCTGGGATTAATTGTGGCTTCCCCATTTGACCAAATTGTGAGATCCTAGGTAATTGTTTAGTTTTGCTTTGCCTCCTTTTTCTTCATTTCAACATATAAGAACACCTTGAAGAAAATGTGGTGAAGATATTCGCTGTATAAAACTTTCTCTTGTGTTTGATTTATTAAACTAGAATCTTGTTCATCTATAGTAACAACCCAGAGCACCTGCCAGGTTGGTAGGAGGCACGACTGTTTCTATGTTTATTTTGAAAACTGTAACTTAAAAAAAATCTCAAAGCACTGATATAATGTGATGTAGCTCGGTGAAATGCATGTTAATGAAATACACTTTTTAAAATTTTAATTTTGATGAGACTTTATTTTTACGTTTGTTTAAAGATGTCTTAAAAATGAGGGTATTCCTAAAGTTAAGTGGTGCAGGACCCCTCACCCGCTTCCTTTATTTCAGTGAGTGTAAAGAGACACATGCCTGTTTAATTAAAATCCTTATGAATGTTGATGCTGGCAGAAGGCCAGTGTGGTGGCTCAGATGGGGGCCCATGGGAAGGTCAGGAGGACCTGTGCTTCATGTAAACCCCTGGGCTGTGCTTTGAGCATCACTGCCCCATATAAATTCCACATACATACAGGCAAATAGTGTGAATGAATGTATTTTACTTTGAGAGCTGAACTTCCAGAATGGATTCGGTGCTGCTGGGCCTGCATGGTACACCCTACCCTCTTGTGACCTTCAGATAGAAATAGCATTTCTATCATATTCATGGGATATCATAATTGATTCCTGTCAATATCTATCAAGGACCGTGTGAAATAAACCAGACCTTCATGTAAGAAAAAGGTAACTGTAATTGAAACCAGCTGCTGAGAGTTATTTTTTAATGTTTAATAATTTTTCTTGACGAGACCACGATACAGGTTAAGGATATGACATTATTCACTATAATACACATAACAATTCAAAAAAATAAAACAACTGCTTATATAAAAAAAGAGATGAATGCAAATGTACAATCTCGAGTTAGCAAATGTATAAATGTCAATAAATATAGGTGCAAACTGGAGGAGGGCAGAAGAGAGACAAAGAGAAACGTAAATAGAGGAGAAAAATGAATATATTTAAAAGTCCTAGAAACAATCTAGTTACAAGTAATATCTGAGTCACTTGCGAGACTCACTTTTACAAATAATGTACTTGAAGGTGGGCACCTTGGTGTTGTTTGGTTTGTTACATGCACACTGCCCAGGTTGGCCCACACCCAGAGACACCAGAAACAATAAAAATGGAGGGGATAAGGGGGTACAGAGGGGTGTTAACTCTCTTCACCTCCCCTATTAATGGGTCAGTCCAATGAATGATGTCATAATTGGGCTCAAAGTTCTTCATCAAGCAAGGGACGTTCTGGAATGCCTATTGCCGGGGATTGTCATAGAAGAAGGATTGAGCGAAGAAAGCATAGGTAATGGATTGAGAACCTAAAGGAACAAGCATTGGCAGAGCCAATGTGTTTGTTCTTGGCAAGTGAGCAGTTGTTTTAATGTCTATTCTTTGCATACATATGGTAAATACATGATTAACTTAAAATAATTAACTATTTAAAAAAATGAAAGCAAAACTGGCCTCAAAGCTCCGGCACTGATGAGCCCTATTTTTTAAGATTATGTGCACATGTGATCAGGAAAAATGCCATCACTCACATTGCAAGATACCTAGTGGCTATCGTGGCCTACGCCTCATGTGGTATGCAGTGGTGCAGTCCTGCCAAGCTTCCCAGGTCCATGCGTGCATGTGCTGCTCCAGTCCAGGTTTTTAAAAAAAATTCTGGGACTTGTAGTCTTGTTTATTCCATCATAAAAGAAGATTTCAAGTTCCAGATTTCAAAGGGAAAAAAACCTGGACTGGAGCAGCACATGCACGCATGGACCTGGGAAGCTTGGCTGCTATGGTGGTGGCTGAAAGCAAAATTTAAATGTTAATTAAACAGGCCAGTGGAATAAAAGGGCAGACCCGGAGGCCCTATAAGTATGTTTATATGTGTGTATTTTGTATTTATGGATGTTTTTAATAATACATACTGTCTCTAGGTTAGACGTAAAAAAAGAAACTACGAGTACAATAAGGCAAGCTGCAGATCTAATCAGAGATGCCAACATAACACAAACCATAGAAATGAGTGTCTGTATCCCACACCTCTTAGTTTAAAAAAAAGAAAAAAATTATTATAGTTTTGAACTTATCAGTAACAATTATATGGTAAATTCTTCAACTGTTCACCCATACCCCCCTCCCTCCCCACATGCATTTACATTTATATGATATGATTCATAGTTGACAAGTCTCATTAGGTAAATTTTTACGTTCTCTCTTCGCAAAGCATTAGGTTTCGGGTGTGGTGGCTGGCTCCGCTTCGGAGTCCGAGGTGGGTGTGTTCACTTCTGCGGCTGATGTTTTTGGTGTCCTTGCCCTCGTAGTGCTTCTCGCAGCAATACTACTCCTTCTGTGTCTGCCCATTTCTCCAATGCATTTTGCCATCTGTTTACTTGTGGACCTGCTGGGGCCTTCCAATTTGAGGTGATTTCTCTTCTGGCAAGGATCAGAGCAAGGTCTATGAACTTGTTGGATATTATAAGGGCTGCAGGACGTGGAAAGTCCCCCAATAGGGCCATTGTTGGGGACTTGTTCAGTGTTCTATCGGTACAGGCTGAGATTTTTTCGAGTATCTCTTCCCAGTATTAGTTAAGCTGGGGGCAACTCCAGAGCATGTGTACGAGGCCTGCTGCGGGTTCAGCACATCGGGGGCAGCCTGTGGTGTTTGTGTTGTCGATTTTGGCTACCCCCATTTGCGGGTTTAGATAGGCCCTGTGGTAGCTATATAGGTTTATTAGTTTGAATCTGGCATTTCTGGATACTGAGTAGACATGGGAGGTGATCTGGTCCCATTGAGCTTCTTCAAATGTAATATCTAATTCCGATTGCCATTTGGTTTTAAGTTTTGTTAAGGGCAAGCGTATGCTAGCTAGCAGTGCTTTATATATTCCTGAAACCACTGCTTTCTGATCCCCAACTGAGCAGATAGTATTACAGCTATTATGGGTGGGGGGTTCAAGAGTTCCAGTTCCTCATGATTTTTGGGCGACCCTAATAATGGCGTTGTGGGTAATGAATAAACCGGGAGGGAGATCGTATTGAGTTTGTAGTTCAGTGTAGGTGTAAAGTTTCCCTCCGCCGTATAGGTCTCCCAGTTTTGTAATATTGTGTGTTATCAGTTTATTAATACCTGGGAGTATTTGATTCCCCGAAATGTGTTTCAGACAGGACAAAGGAGCCTCTGGTGCATATGGAGTTTTAGTGTGAGAACGTTTTAGGTATTGGTCCCAGCAGTATCTGGACGATTCCCATTCTATTGGTAACTGTTGTTTAGGTTTCGGGGGGTTCAGTAGTATCCCCATTATTCTATATGTTGAGCAGTTTAAGGGGAGGCGTAGTTCAGCTGCGATTGGGGGGCTGCTAATTAATTTTGCAATCCGTTGCAGTTGCCCTGCCCAATAAAACATTTCAATGTCTGGGGTGACTAGTCCGCCCCGGTCGTGGGTCTTTGAAGGGAGCGTAATGCTATTCAGTGTCTGCTCGATCCCCATAGGAAATTCGTAGACATGGACTCTATCTCTTTGAACGTCGTTTTCGGGATTATGAGTGTGATGGTTGAAAAATAGTATAGCAAACTGGGCAGTACTATCATCTTAAGTAGGACAATTCTTCCTGTGACCGTATAGCAGAAGCGCATATTAGCTCTAATCCCTCTAAGTGCTCCCTGTATATTCCCTTCTAGCAAGTCATCCATTTCGTGGTAAATCTTTACTCCCAAGTATTTAAACGTACTTGGGGACCAGGGCAGACCCCTTGTGTTATTAGGCTCAGGGGTGTCCTTACGCAGCGGGAAAATGGAGGACTTCCTCCAGTTGATTTGGAGTCCGGAGGCTGCTCCATAATTCTCCAGCATCTTCATAGCCCCCGGTTGATCTGTCTCTAGATTTTGTAGGAAGAGCAGCATATCGTCCGCGTATAAAGCGATGTGGTGGGTCCAACTGTAGAGTGAGATACCCCTAAAGTGTAGACCGGTTCTAGCCATTTGAGCTAGGGGTTCTACTGCGATTGCAAAAAGAAGAGGGAATAGTGGGCATCCTTGTCTGGTGCCCCTTCCAACCTGGAACAGGGCAGATTTGGTATTACCTGTTCTTACTCTTGCAGTGGGATTGGCATGACTGCTCTAAGTAGTCCCATCTTAGGCTGTCGAATGCTTTCTCTATATCGATCGAGACGATCACTGCTTGTGACAGAGTCTGGGGCAAGGAGTGGAGTACTGATATTAGGCGCCTAATATTTTGGGATGTGCTGCGTTTAGGTATGAAGCCTGATTGGTCTTGGTGTATCAATGAAGTCATATGGGGGAGTAATCTATTAGCAAGGATCCGGCTCAGTATTTTATAGTCAATATTAAGTATGGAGAGAGGGTGGTAGGAGCGAACATCTGTAGCAGGCCTATCAGGTTTCAGCAGGGGGATCATGATAGCTATGTTGGTTGTTTAGGGGAGGGTATTTCTACTCCAGGCTTCTGCGTATAGTGTGCTAAGGTGGGGAGCTAGTAAGTCTTGGCACTGGTGGTAAAACTCTAATGGGAGCCCATCCGCCCCTGGGACCTTGCCTCTTTCCATGCTTTGGATTACTGTTTTTATTTCTACGATCGAAACTGGTAATGCTAAGGCTGTGTTCTCTTCTGGTTTCAGGTTGGGGAGAGTGAGGGCCTCTAACTACCGTATCTGGGTAGTACTCGGTGGGAGGCGCATATAATTTTGCATAGTATTTACGGAAGACAGTGCTTATCTCTTTTTGGGTGTATATGTTTTTGCCTTGAGAGTCTTCGACTTCGACTACAACGGTTTGTTTTTTGGGGGTTGCACGAGCCAAGCTAGTAAGGCACTGGTTTTGTCACCTTCCGAGTGTTGTCTAGTTAAATATTGCTTGTAATCGAAGCAGGCTAGTTTGTTGCTGGCCTCGTGTATTTTCATCCTGGTTTCTTCCAGAATGGGGTGTAAGTCAGGTTGTGTAGGGCGTCTTCTCTCCAGGTCTCTAAGGGAGTCTCCCAATTGTTGGAGTTCTGTTTCTATTGATTTTCGGACACCTATATTTTCGGTGATGCATTTGCCCTGAATTACTGTTTTAAAAGCTTCCCATTCGATGGACCTGGAAGACGCAGTTCTCTTGTGTTTAAAATATTCAGCTATAGCTGTATGTAAAGTGTGTTTAAATGCTTCATCTTCGAGCATTTCGGCTCTGAGGCGCCAGGTTGGGATTGTCGGTCTCTCCCTGCCCCAAGATAAGGACGACATCAGGGGATTGTGATCGGATATTGTACGGCTGAGATATTCAGCTGTTATCATGTAGTTTTGAATTTCGGGGGATACTAAGAAGGTATCAAGCCTGACATGTAACTCATGCACTGGTGAATAATATGAATAGTCTCTTGAGTGTGGGTTGGTTGTTCTCCAGCTATCTATTAGTTGCCAGTGGTGTTGCCATTCCGTGAACAATATAGCGTTTTTTAAGGATTGGGATTGTGACTCTGGTGGGTGTGACCTGTCTAGGGTGTTGCTTGCTATACAGTTGAAGTCCCCCCAATTATGTTTACGCCTGCTAAGAGTAGGCCTATTTCTAGAGATAGTCTATCGAAGAATTTCCCTTGTTCATGGTTCGGTGCATATATACCGCCTATGGTTACTTCTCTCCCCCTAGTCTTCCATTAATCACCACGTATCTCCCTTCCTTGTCAATGATATTGTGGAGTATCTGGATAGAGACTCTGGGACAAATCCACACCAGCACTCCCCTAGCGTAAGCTGAGTAATTAGTAGCAATTATTTGGCCTCTCCTTCTTTTATTGAGGGCTTTAACTTCTTGCTCTACTAGATGGGTTTCTTGTAAGAGAGCTATGTGTATCCCTCTGCTTTTAAGATAGTTGTGCACTTTGTATCGTTTGGACATATTATTTAAGCCTCTTACGTTCCAGGGTATTATTTTATACTGTGTAGTCATTATCTTGGTTTTTCTTAACAGTATTGACAGGGTTAAGTGTGTGCTTTGCGATATTAGAAGTTCGGATTAATGGTAAAGGTCTAGTTTGAGACCCGTCAACTTTAGTGATGGCATGTGCATGAATTATCCCTTTTCTAAACTTAACAAGCATTTCTCCCAACTCCCTCTCCCAGGACCAGATACCAAAACATTCCCCGTCCAAACCATTATAACTTAACTTAAATCCTATTGGTGGGTGGCATGTCAGAACCGAGAGCCTACACTCCAGGCCGTTCTGGGGACCCGGCAGACACATATCTGCTGCCCATGGTGGTGCATTCAAAGTCTGCTGTACCTTGCGGTTACGTGGTGCTTTCCTCTGGTAAGTGTTATATGTAGCTAATGTTCGAGGGGTTAGTCGGGTATTCTCTGTTCTGCCCATGAGGAGTTAAATGATTTCCTCTGCTGTTCTGGGAGTTACTTTTGGCAGGCTAGTACAAGTGTCCTGTGATGAAATTGAGGAACTCCCACAACTCGAGTCGTGGTCCGAGGCATCTCCTGAGGTTTGCGAGAGGCAGAGGGTCCCTCCGCTCAAGGCCGCCGCTGCATCCATTGCCTTGTGCATTTCTTGTAGAGATTGATGTCTTTGAGGCGCTGTTTCCAGGACCCTTTTGGTGGATCTATTACGTATCCTGCCTGGTGTGCGTGAGGTTCTGATCCGGGAATCCATAGGTGTAAGGTTTAGGGTCTCCAGCCAGTCTCCCACCAGCTGTGGGGTTGAAAAAAAGTGCGGCTTGCCCTCGTGTTCTATTCTGAGTTTGACTGGGAAGAGCATTGCATATTTTAAGCCTTTTTTTACGTAGAGTACGTTTATAGTCATTATAGGAGGCTCTCTGGGTTTGGGTTCCTTTGGTGAAGTCAGGGAATAATGTGATTTCCCCTCTTATGCGACTTTGCGAGAGGATATAGGCCCTCATTCTGACCTTGGTGGTCTTTTCGCAAGACCGCTGAGTTACCGCCGCGGTGAAGACCGCCGACCGCGGCGGTATGCCGCTGTACGCATTCCGACCGCTGGGAGCGTTCCGCCGGAAAACCGCCAGCAGCCACACTGGCGGTCGGCGGGAAAGTGGAGACTGGTCAACCTCCACCGCCACGCCAGCAGAACACCGCCCACAGAATTACGACCCACATTTCTGTGTGGCGGTCTTCTGTTGGCGGTCACCTCCCCATGGCTCCTGTCGCCTCCCGGAGGACCAACGCACAAGGTAAGTTGATCGTCCGTGAGGGGAGGGGGTGGGGGGGGTGTTGTGTGATGTGTGCGTGCATGGGGTTGTGCGTGTGAGTGTGTAGAGGGGGTGTGTGAGTGCGTGCATGCGGGCGGGGGGTGCTGCTGTGCCTATGGGCAATGTGTGTAGTTCGGCGGGTGCGCGTGTCGGCATGTATGTGTGCGGGTATGTGTCCCCGTTGTGTATGTGTGTGTGTAGGGGGTGTGTATATGTGCATGTTGGGGGTGTGTGCATGTCGGGGTGCGTGTATGTGCATGTCGGGGTGGGGGTGGGGAGGGGGTTCGTACCACCACTGGTGGGTAGCAGGGGGGTGGAGGGTGTGGGGGGAGGACTCGGGAGGGCAGTGGGGGGTGGGGGAGACCCCTATCAGTGCCAGGGAAGGAATTCCCTGGCCCCGATAGTGCCTACCGCCATGGTTCGCATGGCGGTTCCCGACCGCCAGAAACCGCGGCGGTAAGCAGGGTCATGATACCGTTGGCGGTCTTGGGTCGACCGCCGGGCCGGAGTGCGCAAACTCCAGCCCGTCGGTCATGACCGCCGTGGCGGTCGGAGTGGGGAAGTGGCGGTCGATCGCGGCGGTGACCGCCGCGGTCAGAATGCCATTTTTTTGACCGCCGGTCTGTTCGCGGTCCGACCGCCGCCTCTCCGCCGACCGCCAAGGTCAGAATGAGGGCCATAGTCCCTATCTTTGAAGTGCAATATTTTTGCCAATATCGGTCGCGGTCTGGATCCTGGTGGGGGAGGTCTGCCGGGAACTCGATGGGCTCTTTCTATCGCAAAAAAGGCTGAGAGGCCTTCAGGTGGAACTATGTCTTTGAGCCATCTTTCCAGAAATAATTCCATATTTGCCGCAGAGGACTCCGCACCTTCAGGTACTCCGACTAGTTTCAGTTTGCTCCTGCGGGAGTGGTTTTCCGCGTATTCTGCTCTGGCCTCCAGTGCTTTGATTCGGGATGTTAGTTCGGCAGTTTCGATAGACGATGTTTTCTGTGTAGATGTCACCAAGCTATGGTTTTTTCCGTTGCCCCTACTCTTTCCGTGAGTTTACGATGGTCGTCTCGCAGCAGTGATAAGTCCACTGTCAAGTTGTCTATTTTTTGTTCGAGTGCTTCACGGGATTCCCTAATGGCCTGTTGGACTGTATCTAGAGTTGTTTCTTGCTGAGTTGGTGCGTTCTGGGTTGTCAAGTGTGGAGGTTGTCCAGGCATTCTGCTGGCCATCAAGTCGTCTTGGTCCTGCCCATTGCGTTTTTTGGGTTTGCCCATTCTTTGAAGCTTGTTGCGGGCTGGATGAGGTAGAGGACTTCAATTGTAGTGATCGGGTATTCTAAAATTCAGGCGCCATGGCAGGGTAGATCACTTTGCGTATTTTGCGACTTTACATTGAGCGTCTGATTAGGGGAAAAGTTATTATCGAGTAGGGGGGTTCAGCTCCCAGTTTGCCGGTTAAGGCAGCGCTGGTTTCTGCTTGGGATATAAGTGACATCGGGTTTCAAAGTTCCGAGGTAGACTCCTATCACCGCACAGTACCTTGGTGGGCCAGGGGGCGGTAATCAGTGTGTGATTGGGGTCTGCAACTTTGCTCTCGGCCTAGTGGGGGTGGTTATCCTGGTGGAGGGCCTCTTAGATGGGTTTATTTGGGTAATGTGAGGCCCAGTACACGATACTGGGTGTTCGTTTATATCACTTGGGATTCTGTGGTTTCTGACTAAAAATTCCCCTGATAGAGACCTGCGGGGAGCACTCATCGGGCCTGATGATGTCAGTTTCAGTCGCTTCCCGTGGCTCCGGTGTTGGTTGACCGCTTCGTTTTGCCCCTAGTCGCCGGTGTCCTCCGCGCTTGCTCTCGTCACCCTCCTTCCACTGAGGTGAGTGTCGGATGCCCCGGGTTCCCTTTGCCTCTCAGATGGGATAGCGGTGCCGCGTTCTCAGGCGAAGGGCTCTCGCCGTTCCCCCTTTTAGTTCTTGCTGTAGTTATGGCTAAGAACTCCCTGCTGTGGCTACGAACTCTCCGCTGCGCCCAACGGGGAGTTCCAGGAATTGTCGCGGCTCCTCACCTCGCTGGGTCTGGGTCTGCGGGCCTCGGCATTAGTTGTGTTCTGCAGCTCCGGTGACTTTTTGTCGCTCTGCTATTTTTATCTGCAGCGTGTCCCGTCTTTGTTTGGGTCCTGTGTTCGTGCCCCTGTCAGTGCAGTGCTCCCACCCCCTTCTAGCTGGAAAGTGGTGTCGTGCTCTCTGACATGGGACTCCGAGTCGGGGCGCCCCGTCGTCTCACCTCAGCGGGGCTGACATTCCGATGCGGCCACCATCTTGGGTCTCTGGGATCATGGAAATCGCTTGCTATTTTTTCCTCGCTTGTCCGGTCGGTGCTGTTGAAACTGCTCCCACTTTTGCTCGGAGGTCTTCCGAAGTTAGGACCGCTGTTGTTTGAAGATGGGATTTGACCGGGCCCCGTTCTCGGCCTCGGAGTGCCGCACAAGGCGTGCAGCTTCATCGGCTGCAGGCTACGCCCCCCTCCCACACCTCTTAGTTGATCACACTGCTAATCGCTGTGTACTCTCATGCGGTTACCACACCTTGGTGACCTCCTTGCCACATAGACAACACATCTCCAACTAAGCACCCCCATGGTGAGGCACTTCTGTGCCCCACATAGGCGTGGTAACTGCTATACAAATGTTCTAATACAGTGGTTCCCAACCTGTGGTCCGGTAACCCCTGGGGATCCGTGAAGCCTCCTCAGGAGGTCCGCAACTACTCGGAAAATGAAATAATATTAACAGATTAGGTCACCAGCTTTCAGTAATGACTCAGTGGGGGGTCCCAGGATTCCAATAATGATTCTGTAGGGGCCCACAGGTTCCAGTAATGATAAAGTGGAGGTCCACAGAAGTAAAAAGGCTGGGATCCACTGTTCTGATACAGTAGGAAGGTTCTTGTCTTTACATTAGATGGGCCCTTTAAACCCACTAATCTTCAGTCAACTGTTGTCGTTTACCACATAGTCATGTCTCAAAGATGTTCAGTAACCACAGACGCTTTGCAAATATGCATCTGTGTGATGTTGAGTACAAACACTAGGAATTATATAATACGAGAGAGAGCGCTAACATCAAAGCTGAAGGAAGTAATCAGTTAAAAATAATGGTGTGTGGAAAAAATTACTTATCATTACAAGGTAGCTCAACATATTAGAGAGTGCATGCTAGAAGGACTTGGACATCAACCTTTTGAATTTCAAGTAACATTTGAACTGTTTGAATTGGGTGCACATTGGTGAAGGTGGGAGCTAGCTTCTCTAAAATGTGACTATTACTATGCTGATTGCACGTTTTTTATGACCAAATTAAAAAAATATATATATATATTTATTGATTTCCCTAATGCAGAATAAGGGGGTCATTTAAGGGGAGGTGGCAACCGTGCCTCAGGAGAAAATACGTGGATGTGCTGTTCCACCTATCCCTCGGTTTTCCTGCCTCATTTAGAGGTGGGGAGCAGCTTTGCTTCTGAGAGTTGGGGAGAGCCTCAGCCAGCTGCATTGTTACCCCTTTACGGTGGGCCGGCCACCACAGAACCGCAGCCAAGACAGCATTGTTACAGTGGTGTAACAAAACTTGAGCCCCCCCACCCCCCCTGCAAAGTACATGGAGAGGCCCCTCTTCCAAACTCACTCAGGAGCTCTCAGGCCAGGGTACTGTGCTGAGGGGAGCCCTGGGGGCCCACACAATGGGAGCTACAATGGCCTTTGTTACGCCACTGTATCAATATAGGCCTTGATAGGCCTCTCGTTGGCGCCCTCACCGCAGCAACCAGACTGCACTCTCTGCGACATCCTAATGGAAGGCAAGATGGGTGTGGGCTGTGTCAGTGTGGAGGCTGTGTTAATAACCAGAACTAGTGCTGAATAGGATGGTCACCCACTCTTGACTCTAGTTGGTTACAGACACTGGGGGTCATTCCGACCCCGATGGGCGGCGGGCAGAGACCGCCAAAAGACCGCACCGCGGTCAAATGACCGCGGCGGTCATTCTAACTTTCCCGCTGGGCCGGCGGGCGATCTCCAAAAGATCGCCCCTGCAAAGAGGAAGCCGGCTCTGAATGGAGCCGGAGGATTTGCAGGGGTGCGACGGGTGCAGTGGCACCCGTCGCGATTTTCAGTGTCTGCAAAGCAGACACTGAAAATCTTTGTGGGGCCCTGTTAGGGGGCCCCTGCACTGCCCATGCCAGTGGCATGGGCAGTGCAGGGGCCCCCAGGGGCCCCACGACACCCGTTCCCGCCATCCTGTTCCTGGCGGTAAAAACCGCCAGGAACAGGGTGGCGGGAAGGGGGTCGGAATCCCCATGGCGGCGCTGCAAGCAGCGATGCCATGGAGGATTCCCTGGGCCAGGGGTAAACCGACGGGAAACCGCCGGTTCCCCTTTTCTGTAAAGCCGCGGTCAGAATGGCCCAGGAAGCACCGCCAGCCTGTTGGTGGTGCTTCCGTGGTCGAGGGTCAGAATGACCCCCACTGTTTCCAGTCCTGTACTTTTCACCTACAAATCATTGATTTCAGGTGTTCCAGTCTAATTAGTTCAATGGAGGCAAAAAGAGACTACAGCACCCAGGGTGCATTATTCTACGACATAAAAAGTCCAGGATCCGAAATTGTCTTCATAGTGACCTCTAGTAACCATTTACATGAACAGTGAGGCCGGCTACCAGGTGAGCACCCAATGCAACAAAGATGTGCTGACTCCTAGGAAAGCTGTTTTTGTTGCCTTGCCTATATCTTTGACGCCGCTTGACGAATCTTCACAAAACTTTCCAAAACATATGCCAGTCATATCAGCTGCTGTCTGGGAAGGTTCAGGGTTATCCGTCTGGGGGGGGGGGGGGGGGGGGGGGGGGCGAGAAAAAGGGGGGTCCCAAAACATGTTTTCCCCATTCATTTTTCCATATGGTTTTTGGACAGCGATAGTGCCAAAACTACTGGACGGAATTACACCAAATTTGCCAGAAAGAAAGGTCCTGGTCCAGAAAGCAATTTTTTTTTCGGTGTTATTCTGTTTAGTAGTCCAAAATCCAAAAGTGTGTGTATATTTTATATATATATATATATATATATATATATATATATATGGATTCGTGAACCCTCCCGATCTCATACAGAGTTCTGATTGGCTGGTAACACTTCAACAACAGCCCCACACCCCCCGGCCTAGGGAACTCCAGCTCCCCAGGGTTGTAAATATTGTTTTGTAATATGCGGGAGGGTGCTGTCCGACCCCCTTCCGCTGCCCTGGGACCACCACCTCCCTGGGATGAATTGTAAAATAAGAGCAAGGGCCAGGTGGCCCCCCCCACACCCCAGGATCCACCACCCCTGGGGCAAAAAATGCTTTAAGTAAGTGAGGAGGCCCACTGGCCTCCGCCACAGCTCCATGGACCACCATCTCCCCGGGGCTACACTGAATTATAAGCGGGGGCCGCGCAGCCCCCCACTGCCCTGCTTAAAAAAAGAAAGGGGGTCCCTTTGGGACCTGCAGACCCCAGGCTGTGTGCACAGTTGGAGGGGTGTGGCCCCCCTTTTGGAGCCACAGATGTCCCTGTGGGCCACCACCCCCCAGTGCTGGCTCCTGCTATGTCCCGGGGTGCCCACCCCCGAGGACATAGCTGTTTGCTGTGACTTGACTGCAGCTAAGCCACAGCAACACTTCAGTTTTGGCAGGACCTGTAAATCAGGTCCCGCTGTCAAAAACTGAAGTTTTTATCTCTGTCCCCTGCATGCCTGCAGGAGACAGAGATGAAATTCTCCAGCAGGCACAGAGCTGCTGTTAAGGCATCCATGCTTGCTGAAGCAATGGCACTGCGAGGAGAGCCTTAAGGCTTCCCCCGCACTGCCAGATAGCTGGTAAGGGCATATTAATAAAATTATTATTATTTTTAAATATGGAGGGACTGCAGAAGAGCCCTTGAGAGCTTCCTGCGGTCCCAGAGAGCCCATAAAGGACCAAGAAAAAAATAAGAAATACATACAAATCCAATGGCTCAGTGTGAAGGTCTTCACACTGAGCTGTCAGGGTTTGAGACCCGCCAGGCTCACTTCCCTCCTTTTTTTTTCCAAGTACAAATTATTTTTATTTTTTTAAATTACAGATACATTTTTATTTTAAATTGTAGAGAAATATCTCATTCTAAGTATATCATACATCAAAGCCTAAAAAACTCTCTATCTCTCTTCCTCTCACTTTTTTCTCTCTCTCTGCATCTTTCATACAATTTTCCTCACTCACACATCCACTCAGACACTTATGCACCCACTCAGACCCTCTTGCACCCACTTACAGCCTCAGTCAGACCCTGAAGCACCCACTCACAGACCCGCTCAGACTCTCACACACCCACTCACAGACCCACTGATAGCCTCATGCACCCACTCACAGACCTGAGTATGCACTGACACACCCAGTAAAACACAGTTGTACGCGCTTTCACACCCAGACAGACATTCTCACAGCCACTCTGACCCCCATATGTACCCTCTCACACCTATTCTGACACCCAGAGAGGTCGCGGCCAACTTCCGCTGCTCACGGCTAAAGGGCTGTGTGCAACATGTGGTTGGGTGGCTAGGGGGGGTGGTCCACAGGGTCTGGCTGCAGGCCAGGTCTTGCGGGTAACCTCCACTGCGCACAGACAAAGGCTGTGCATGGTGCAAGGTAGGGTGTTTATAGGGGATTGGCCTCTGGGCCTGTGACCAAGCGTCGCTGCGCACGGCCAAAAGCTGTGTTCACTGAAAAAAGAGGTTACAGGGACGTTATAGTTAGAAAATAGGATGAAAAAATAAAACATAGACATTCACTTTAAAAAAACAAAGGTTACAGGGACGTTATAGTTAGGCTCACATTTTACAGGGATGTTATAGGTAGAAAATAGGATGAAACAATAAAACATAGACATTCACTTAAAAAAAACAAAGGTTACAGGGACGTTATAGTTAGGCTCACATTTTAAATATACAAAACCATAGGAATTCACCAGTTATAGTAAGAGTTACCTCAAGTAACTATAGCCTGTGACCTAAGGTAAATATAACTTGCACCCTCAAGCGTACATGAAAATCCAGTGTACGCTATTAGACCGTACAACACTACATTTGATGCCACCCACTGTATGCCGCTCCACTCTACGTAACTAAACTCTATGTCACTACTATATATGCTGTTTCACTGTAAGACACTACACTCTACGTCACTCTACTCGAGAGTGGCGAGTAAGTTGAGCAGATTGTGGACGGAGTTGCTCGACTTATAGTAATTTGAAGGTGGAACGTAAATTCTAATTGTCAGTTATAACTGAGTTATAGTAATTTGAAGGTAGCACATCAATTATAAATTTAAGTTATAACTATAACTTTAGAATTTCTAATGTTTGTGGGATTGTATAGAAAGTAGAAATAAAGTTTTCCTAACTATAACTTATACTTAACCTTTTTTAATACATACATTACTTATAGGAGCTTTGTTTCCTGCCTCCACTGTGTGTGATAACATTTTGCTCTTTCACAAGGACAAAGTGATTGCCTTCAGTGGCAGGGACTATTATTATGGCAATGTGTGATTTTTTTAGACCAAAAATATATATATTTTTGCTTTCAGACAATTTGCAATGTCAAGGACCCAGCAGCTCTGTTAACAATTCAGTTTTACATACTCCATGAAAAAAAAAAAAACAATATCTGACAAAGTCAAAAGTTTAACAGCCAAATCCCGACTTATTTTGTTTTGCCGATGCTTGTTCAGTGTGCGACTACTAGGCCCGAGGGTGCGGCCCAGAGTCACCGCGCCCTCCCCCCACTTACCCAAGAACAAGTGCTCGCTGTGTGATAGATCACGTCTGAGTGGGACAGGTCAACAGAAGCAAAGCAGGACTACAACGCCCATGATGCACTGATGTGTTGAATTAAAGGCCCCTCCAGGTCGCAAGATGTCCGAAGGAAAGCTATGGCAGTGTAGGCGTTCACAGACCGATGACTCCAGGACATGGGCCCCAACTTTTATCAATCTAAAAATCTTCACCCGAGTGCCTGGGGTGGGGGGGGCGTGGCTTGATCATTGTCCTCTGGTTATCAGCCTGTTGCTCTGTTGTGGTGTCAGAGCAGATGTTATTGTTTAACCTTCCTTTCTGGTCTGTCCAGTTTGAGTTCCCCTCTGTGTTTATGCTGACGCCTGGGGTGCAGTTCAGATGCCGTGTGAAGTGGGTGTGTATCTTTCAAGACTGGGCTAGTCGACAATACATGGAAAACTCTGAATGAGGGTATGCTGGGAGTTCGCTCGTTGGTCCATCTCAGAGGAATGATCTAACACCCTTCACTGGAAGGATCACTTGTAAAAGCAAGTTAAGCAAGCTGTCTGAAGTCAGACAAATATGTTGACATAACGCCTTTATTTTAAACAGGGAAGTTCTGCTTTAAATTTCCATTCAGCGGAACAGAAGCTGGCCAATCAGGGAGGGAGTGGTCGTAGGTGGGTGGCTGGCCTGTATTTACACAAGTTTGCTAGTACCGGATATTCCTTGGAAACAGTGATATTTTTGAGCAGCAAGTTCATAGCTGGCACGTTCCCCAGGTCCATGCGGAATGTGCTGCTCCAGTCTATGTTTTTTTCCTGTTGAATTCTGGGACTTGTAGTCCCATTTTATAATGGGATAAAAAAAAACTGCACGTTTCATAATTCTAGGAAAAAAAACCTGGAGTGGAGTAGCAGTTCACACATGGACCTGGGAACCTTGGCAGGGGGTGCACAAGAGGCCTCAAATGGCTGCTTTCACTGCCTACGGCCCTGGCTTGAATTCAGGCCAGGGCCATAGGCAGGGAAAGCTGCTGTTTCAGTCCTTGTTTGTGCACCAGTGTGCACAAACAACGACAACAAAAGAGACAAGGACTTACCTGGGTTTTCCCAGAGCTACTTCTCTGCTCCTCGTCCGACGGCGACGAGTCTCAGCATGGCTGCCTCTCTCTGGTCTGCACCGGTGAGCGCTGCACCCAGGTGTGGGCTGCACAGAGCAAGCGCAGAGTGTATGCCTTGCGCGGTGCAACCCACACTGGGCTGCAGCGCGCACTGGGTGAGCTCTGCTCCGCTGGCGGGGCCAGAGGAGTATTTTGGATAACTCTGCGCTCCGAGTTCCAAAAACTCCGTTAGCTCCACCAGCACAGCAGAGCTCCCTGCACACCCCTAGTCAGTACCAAGAATAGCTGTCGTCAATTTGCCGCCGTGAAAAATGGCAGAGCTTTCTATTTGTTCGCATAATATGTATTCTTAACAGGAAGAAGTGTTTACAACCACAGGTACATAAAGGGGTCTGCGCAGAGACGTTTTAAGGCATGGGAAAAATGGGCTCTGGTCCAGGGCCCCAGAATTTCAGGGGGGCCCTGATAAAGCCAGCTCTGTTCTGCAGATGACCTTGAATAATTGTTAAACAGATTGTTCTAAATCTTGTCCTCCTTTCATTTATTTTAATGCAGGTGGTGTGAGGGACCATTATAGACATTTTGAAGAGATGTGTATTTCTGTTTCATGCAACATCCATAAAGAGGGTCGAAACAGGACTTCACATATGAGAAATGGGAAGGGAGCATAGAGGTTGTTTGCAGTAGTATTAGTGAGCTGCTGCTGTGTTACGATATTGGAAACACACGTCACTATTCCTGAGTTTTAAATGTAAACACTTTTACAATTTGAACCGGTGCGCCTGTGCACTGTCAGTGACCTGACCCAAGAGAACACGGAAGAGCCGAACCTGGATCATGAATTCTGTTCCAAACAGGGGCCCCAAAATTCAATGGCCCAGGGTCACCAAAAATCCTCAAGGTGACTCTGAGTCTGTGTTACATGCTGTGCACCACAGAGTGCATAGTCTGCACAAGAAAGTGTGTATAATGTGCACCAGTCGCACTTGACGCAAAAAGGAGACCTGTTGAATAACGCGTCGGAGAACACAGAAAGAGCTTTAATCCATGTGGTACTGTGCTCTGCAGTGTCATGTGCAACATGTCAGTAGCACAGGCTGTGCGCAAATAGTGCCTTGAAAGCAGTTATCCGGGAGCACATAATGGGCGCTATGCCCCATTGTATGATGTGTCGCCCCGACAGCCTGCACAAGACACAATGCAGTGCACGCGAGAGTGAACATAAGCCACTCCCCGCAAAGCTGCAACCATTTATGCAGTGGTCGTAGTGGGCGGGATCGGAGGGGTACAGCCAGTGCTTAATTTGTGCTTCTTGTTTCTGGTGCGGAGCACGGGCACTTATTTTTGTGGGCCGGCACTTATTTTTCTGCCTCAAGCTTTTACTGCAAGTAAAAGACACAAAGGGAGAAAGCAGAAAGCTACAAAAGTGAGCTGAAGGGGCAGGGTGTGCCTGTAAATGGATTGAAGAGGCCCAAGATGGCTTCAGGATACTGACAGCGCTTTCTGTGGGGATGCCAGCTGTTGGAAATCAGGCACTTTCCCTGCATTGATGTGTGCGCGCACGAGGCACTTTATAACTAATCGAGTAATTAATCGCCGTGGTTGGACACAACAGTGGCCTCTAAGCGTCCAGGTTACAGCAGCGGACCTACAGCTTTCTACTTTTTAGTTTTCATATTTCCAGCTCTGTTTTGCTACAGGTGACGTGTGTAGAGCGACCACTTGGCATTGATGCAAATTCTGGACAAGACTGTAAAAAATTCAGGACAAAGGGTCAAAATTCAGGACACAAATTCAAGAACAAACGTCAGTTTTACAGACACAGGCATGAGAGGCCATGCCTTACTATGTTGTCAGTGACTTTATTTACTCTTTTTAAACATAGCACTATCTATTCACTGTGGTCTTTTTGTGATTGCCCCCTGGTATGCCACATTCAGGTGTCACATTACGTCCTTGTTCAGTAGTAAATTAATGCCCTTCAGTACTGCGGCAAGGCCATCACCCCTACCCAAATCTGCCCAATCTTTCTTGTGGAGAAAGTAACAGCAAATTTTTGATAATGTTTCTGAACATTTTAAAACCCCTGGCAAACAGTTTGGGAAACATTAAGGTAATTAACCTTATGTAAGTTTAAACACATTGAACAAAAACATCTGGCTTACCCCAACCGCCCATAGACTTTCAATCTAAAAAGAAATTAAAGAGGTAGGGCAGATGGTGTTGGCGACAGTCTCACACCTAATGTCGGGATGTGAGGAACCCACAACTTGTTTGTAGTCTCACAGCACTAGAGTGTATGTCTGGGGCTCTACATTTATCTCATGAGTCTACGCTGCACTCTGACACTGCACCACTCTGCATTACTGCATTCTCTGCCACTCTATTGTATGCCACCCTACTCCACTGCACTCTATGCTGCTCTACCCCCATGCCACTCTATGCCACTGCACTCTGTGCCAATACACTCTACACAACTGCACTGTATGCCACTGCCCTCTACTCTGCACCACTGTACTCTACGCCACTGCTCTCTGTGCCATTCTACTCCACTCTACATCACTGCACTGATTCTACTCTGCAACATTGCACTCTCCGCCACTGTACTGTACACCAATCTACTCTGTACTCCTGCACTCAATGCCACTGCACTCAATGCCACTGCACTCTATGCCACTGCACTCTATGCCATTCTACTCCACTCTATATCACTGCACTGATTCTACTCTGCACCACTGTACTCTCCGCCACTGTAGTGTACACCAATCTACTCTGTACTCCTGCACTCAATGCCACTGCACTCTGTGCCACTCTACTGTGCATCACTCCACTCTACGCGACTGCACTCTACAGCACTATACCCTACTCTACACTGCACCACTCTACACTATACTACGCCACTGCACTCTCTGCAACATGAGTCTGCTCGACACTCTATGCCACTGCACCACTCTACACTACTGCACTCTCTGCCACTGTAATGTATGCCACCCTACTCCACTGCACTCTATGCCACTCTACTCTGTCCCACGCCACTCCATGCCACTGCGCTCTACACCACTGCACTCTACGCCAAAGCACTCTAAAAAACTGCACTGTACCCTGCATCACTGGGCTCTACGCCACTGCTCCTATGCCGCTCTACTCCACTCCACTCCACTATGCCACTAACTTTTAGCCATGAACAGCAGCCACTCTGGTGTATAACACGGCTAAAACACATTGGCAAAGCCAATAACTCTTGCACAGACAAGACCTATTGGCTTTGCCAGTGTTTGTTAGTACTATGAGGTACCGAGGCCCCTGAAAGAACTGTGAATGTGTAAGTCCTTATTTTAAACATGCATTTGACTCTTAGGGGTAGTAAGCGCTATATAAATACAATTACATCATAATATAGGCTGCTGCAAAATGCGCAAATACATTTCGGTTAAATATTAAAAAGTGCTTCTCAAATAAAGATTTGAATAATATACAGTTTATACCTAGTACTAACTTTTTTTTATAACATTCCATTAAAACCACACGCTCCAGCTCACCTTGGAACACCCTTAAGGTACCTCTCTAAAAAAATATATCTTTGCCAGCAGAAAGCTTTAAGTGACTCCTTTGTTTAAAGTTAGTGCAGGTTTTCAAGGCCCCTTACATTTACAGATTTACCAGTTAGCACATTTGCATTTCTTTAGGGGAGCCACCCTGGCAAGAAGGCGGTTTCTTACCTGTCTGCCCCTCCCTCCGAGCGAGCACGGGAGACTCCCTGCCTTTCCATCCAGCTTGGAAAACTAATCTACCTGTAACTTGGCCCTGCCTTCGGTGTCCTTTTGGTGAAAGGCTAAAATCACGGACAAATGCCGTCCGTTAAGGCTTTCATCAAGGACAATGGACAGCAGGGCGAAATCAGGGGCAGTCCATGAAATTTAAGGACGGGTGGTCACCCTATATTCTGCTTTCCTAAGTCGGACGTAACTTTGCGCGAGCACGTGCGTTTTTTGGCGGCATGAGCAGCAAGTCTCGTAAGCGTGGACAAAACCAATAGGTCTGGCGTGGGAAGGCATGCATTCACATGCCTGTGTTTCCCATGCTCTCTCCTTGCCAGTGCTTGTTGGGTGTGGCACCCGCACCGTTTACGGGGAACAGCCTGCGTTGTCTACTTACTTCGGTGGGCTTTGGGTAGGCCTCGTCAGCCATCGGCCAGTTTCACTCTTAAACCTTCAGCCAGTAAATCACATCTAGAACCAACCTACGGGCCTTATTGGAGTCTTGCGGCTTTTCTGTTGTCTGAATGGGTGTGTCCTTCCTCCCTAGTGAAATGCTTAAAGGCCTTGCTTTCAGTCCAGCATTGTGGCTTTAGAAATATCGTTCTGTGGAGCGCTCGTATCTCTAGTATTATATTCATTGCATAGGGTTTTTTCTCTAATTCTGTTCCGTGTTTTCTTTCCTCCAATAGAATCTTCTTCCCACATTTCCTCCAATAGAAACTTCATTCCGCACGCCCCTGTGTGAACAGTTTCAAGTATTTCTTAACCTACTGAGAAATTTGACCTCTATAGATAAACAGAATATTCCAGTTATGATTGTCCTTCCAGGTGCGGCTGATGTCATATCTCCAAAACGGCGCGATTAATATGTTAAAAAAAAAAACTTACCACACACTGTGGGTGATGGCAAAGGCCCATTTAGGAGAAACTGCCAGAATTCTTACCTGGGGTCTTGGTGGACATCAGTGCTTAATTTTGTAAATAAAAAGGTGCCGGTGCCCAAAGCCCTCCTCTTAAACACGCGGCTGCTGTAATTAAATGTGCGAACACAGAATACTGAAGCGGCGTAATCCTAAAGCCACCTCGACCCTCTTCAATACATTTACAGCCACTCCCTGTCCCTTGATCTAACTCTTGCAGCTTTCTGCTTTCTCCCTTAGTGACGCTTTTTCGTTTTTCTCTTCCTCCGTCTTTCCCATGTGTGTCTTTTGGTTGCAGCAAATGCTTGAGGCAGAAGAATAAGCCCCGGCCCTGAAAAATAAGTGCCGGTGCTTAGCACCAGATTTAACAAACACAAATTAAGCACTGGTGGACATCATCCCAAGGGTACAGGAACACATCTGTACCCAGATCAGGGACAGGCAGCCACCAACCAGGCGGTCTTTCAGGTAGTATCAGAACCCCAACTTGTCCGACAAGTCCCCGCAACCTACCCTTGAGCGGGATGCCAATCATTCCACGGCCTGGCCTTTTCTCACCGCCTCGCTGTTTTGCCATCGTCAAAATACGTTCAACTTTAGTCATTTCCTTGTTCCTCCTCCTTACTTGACGCACATGCTTTGCATTTTTAGTAGATTCTTTTTATTAAATTTAAATCAAATTAATTCTGTTGTCGTACCCTGTTCTTGCTATAAGTGACTCTAACCCTGGCCTCTGATAATATGTATTATTTTTATATTTAATTTACGTGAGTGCCTTTTAGTGTATTGTTAGTTCCCGACTACAGTCCCAGTACCTTTTTACCTTTAAACACCTCACTTAAAAAATACCTTATGTACCACTCATTTATGTTTAAACTTCTTAGTTTTAATTATGTTTATTTAAGTAATCTCATTTTTTATTCAACATACTGTCCCATAACCGTAATCCAAGAAAATAAAATCCATTTAACATATCCCAGAGTGAGAAGGATGTATTTCCTTAATAGCTTAATTAATTAACCTCTTATTATTTTATAATACCGTACCCTACCCATTAATACTTTAATTACTGGGATTTCCGAGGGGTTAGGGTTTGATGTAATTAAATACAATCTGAATATTCCCTGCCATATTAATAAGTATTCCCTAAAATTATCCCAACTAAAACCCACATTGTTTAAAGAAATGTAATATTTGTAGTTACCCTGTAGCACAAAATGGCCATGAGGAGATTGCATTGTGTGATTTAGTGTTCACTCCTTAAGTGACCTTTGGGAATCAATGTACAGGGGGGTTTTCAGAGAAATAAAATATAAATCCCACCCTTCTATGCTGAATTAGCCCCCCAATATACAAATGTAAAGTAAGAAATGTAAAGGCGATGGGGAAAGGGTGCCTGAAAAAAAGTATTTTGCACAGAACTGCCTGTCTCGTGTGCAAATGTACTTAGCAGTTGCAAACCTTTGGATTTTCCTAAGCACAGGGTTGGTGACCACAAAACCTATTGGCACAACTCAGCGAAGACGTTTATGAGTCAGAGAATTCTGTCCACCTCGCAGGTGACCTTTCGGTCTCAGCCATAGGGCATGAAAGCAGATCCGCCCTTCATCCCTGTGGCGAGGGCTGGCTGCAGTTTGCTGCTAGGTGTGTGAACTGCTCAAAGGTGTACTTAGTCTCGAAAGAGCGTACCATTGGGGAGGGGGCGGTTGCACAGTCGCCCTAGCACGGCCAGTAGTCGGCTGGGACTCACCAGAACGGTATGCCTCACCTTGCACGCGTGAGTGGCGCATGCCACGTGTTTCATCACTTACACAAACAAGGTGGGAACATTTCCGGGGCGGGGAGTGTTTGCGCTCGCATGCATTAAGTGAAGATTTCACCTGCGGGAGCAGGGCGCATGCGCGCTCCTGCTAGTCAAATGAGGATGTGGAGGCGAAGGTCAACTCCCGAAGCTTCCTTATGTGTGAGGCTCATCTCAGGGCGCCAGTAGATCTGAGGAAAGGCCCCATGCTCAGCCCTGCTAAGTTCCATGCATGATGTGTTGCTCCAGTCCAGCCAGTGATTGGCATCCCGCTCAAGGGCAGGCTGCGGGGACTTGTCGGACAAGTTGGGGTTCTGATCTCAAGACAATAACTTTCTTCCGCTACTACCTGAAAGGCCGCCTGGTTGGTGGCGGCCTGTCCCTGATCTGGGTACAGATGTGTTCCTGTACCCTTGGGATAATGTCCACCAGTGCTTAATTTGTGCTTGTTAATTCCGGTGCTAAGCACCGGCACTTATTTTACAGGGCCAGGGCTTATTCTTCTGCCTCAAGCATTTGCTGCAACCAAAAGACACACGTGGGAAAGACGGAGGAAGAGAAAAACGAAAAAGCGTCACTAAGGGAGAAAGCAGAAAGCTGCAAGAGTTAGATCAAGGGCAGGGAGTGGCTGTAAATGGATTGAAGAGGGTCGAGGTGGCTTTAGGATTACGCCGCTTCAGTATTCTGTGTTCGTACATTTAATTACAGCAGCCGCGTGTTAAAGTGGAGGGCTTTGGGCAGTGCACCTTTTTATTTACAAATTAAGCACTGATGTCCACCAAGACCCCAGGTAAGATTCTTGCAGTTTCTCCTAAATGGGCCTTTGCCATCACCCACAGTGTGTGGTAAGTTTTTTTTTTTTTTTAACATATTAATCGCGCCGTTTTGGAGATATGACATCATCCGCACCTGGAAGGACAATCATATCTGGAATATTCTGTTTATCTATAGAGGTCACATTTCTCAGTAGGTTAAGAAATACTTGAAACTGTTCACACAGGGGCGTGCGGAATGAAGTTTCTATTGGAGGAAATGTGGGAAGAAGATTCTATTGGAGGAAAGAAAACACGCAACAGAATTAGAAAAAAACCCTATGCAATGAATATAATATTAGAGATACGAGCGCTCCACAGAACGATATTTCTAAAGCCACAATGCTGGACTGAAAGAAAGGCCTTTAAGCATTTCACTGGGGAGGAAGGACACACCCATTCAGACAACAGAAAAGCCGCAAGACTCCAATAAGGCCCGTAGGTTGGTTCTAGATGTGATTTACTGGCTGAAGGTTTAAGAGTGAAACTGGCCGATGGCTGACGAGGCCTACCCAAAGCCCACCGAAGTAAGTAGACAACGCAGGCTGTTCCCCGTAAACGGTGCGGGTGCCACACCCAACAAGCACTGGCAAGGACAGAGCATGGGAAACACAGGCATGTGAATGCATGCCTTCCGACGCCAGACCTATTGGTTTTGTCCACGCTTACGAGACTTGCTGCTCATGCCGCCAAAAAACGCACGTGCTCGCGCAAAGTTACGTCCGATTTAGGAAAGCAGAATATAGGGTGACCACCCGTCCTTCAATTTCACGGACTGCCCCTGATTTCGCCCTGCTGTCCATTGTCCTTGATGAAAGCCTTAACGGACGGCATTTGTCCGTGATTTTAGCCTTTCACCAAAAGGACACCGAAGGCAGGGCCAAGTTACAGGTAGATTAGTTTTCCAAGCTGGATGGAAAGGCAGGGAGTCTCCCGTGCTCGCTCGGAGGGAGGGGCAGACAGGTAAGAAACCGCCTTCTTGCCAGGGTGGCTCCCCTAAAGAAATGCAAATGTGCTAACTGGTAAATCTGCAAATGTAAGGGGCCTTGAAAACCTGCACTAACTTTAAACAAAGGAGTCACTTAAAGCTTTCTGATGGCAAAGATATTTTCTTTTAGAGAGCTACCTTATGGGTGTTCCAAGGTGAGCTGGAGCATGTGGTTTTAATGGAATGTGATAAAAAAAAGTTAGTACTAGGTATAAACTTTATATTATTCAAATCTTTCTTTGAGAAGCACTTTTTAATATTTAACCGAAATGCATTTGCGCATTTTGCAGCAGCCTATATTATGATGTAATTGTATTTATATAGCGCTTACTACCCCTAAGAGTCAAATGCATGTTTAAAATAAGGACTTACACATTCACAGTTCTTTCAGGGGCCTCAGTACCTCATAGTACTAACAAACACTGGCAAAGCCAATAGGTCTTGTCTGTGCAAGAGTTATTGGCTTTGCCAATGTGTTTTAGCCGTGTTATACACCAGAGTGGCTGCTGTTCATGGCTAAAAGTTAGTGGCATAGTGGAGTGGAGTGGAGTAGAGCGGCATAGGAGCAGTTGCGTAGAGCCCAGTGATGCAGGGTACAGTGCAGTTTTTTAGAGTGCTTTGGCGTAGAGTGTAGTGGTTTAGAGCGCAGTGGCATGGAGTGGCGTGGGACAGAGTAGAGTGGCATAGAGTGCAGTGGAATTGAGTGGCATACAATAGAGTGGCAGAGAGTGCAGTAGTGTAGAGTGGTGCAGTGGCATAGAGTGTCGAGCAGACTCATGTTGCAGAGAGTGCAGTGGTGTATAGTGTAGAGTGGTGCAGTGTAGAGTAGGGTATAGTGCTGTAGAGTGCAGTCGCGTAGAGTGGAGTGATGCACAGTAGAGTGGCATAGAGTGCAGGAGTACAGAGTAGATTGGTGTACAGTACAGTGGCGGAGAGTGCAATGTTGCAGAGTAGAATCAGTGCAGTGATGTAGAGTGGAGTAGAATGGCACAGAGAGCAGTGGCGTAGAGTACAGTGGTGCAGAGTAGAGGGCAGTGGCATACAGTGCAGTTGTGTAGAGTGTATTGGCACAGAGTGCAGTGGCATAGAGTGGCATGGGGGTAGAGCAGCATAGAGTGCAGTGGAGTAGGGTGGCATACAATAGAGTGGCAGAGAATGCAGTAATGCAGAGTGGTGCAGTGTCAGAGTGCAGAGTAGACTCATGAGATAAATGTAGAGCCCCAGACATACACTCTAGTGCTGTGAGACTACAAACAAGTTGTGGGTACCTCACATCCCGACATTAGGTGTGAGACTGTCGCCAACACCATCTGCCCTACCTCTTTAATTTCTTTTTAGATTGAAAGTCTATGGGCGGTTGGGGTAAGCCAGATGTTTTTGTTCAATGTGTTTAAACTTACATAAGGTTAATTACCTTAATGTTTCCCAAACTGTTTGCCAGGGGTTTAAAAATGTTCAGAAACATTATCAAAAATTCGCAGTTACTTTCTCCACAAGAAAGATTGGGCAGATTTGGGTAGGGGTGATGGCCTTGCCGCAGTACTGAAGGGCATTAATTTACTACTGAACTAGGACGTAATGTGACACCTGAATGTGGCATACCAGGGGGCAATCACAAAAAGACCACAGTGAATAGATAGTGCTTTGTTTAAAAAGAGTAAATAAAGTCACTGACAACATAGTGAGGCATGGCCTCTCATGCCTGTGTCTGTAAAACTGACGTTTGTTCTTGAATTTGTGTCCTGAATTTTGACCCTTTGTCCTGAATTTTTTACAGTCCTGTCCAGAATTTGTATCAATGCCAAGTGGTCGCTCTACACACATCACCTGTAGCAAAACAGAGCTGGAAATATTAAAACTAAAAAGTAGAAAGCTGTAGGTCCGCTGCTGTAACCTGGATGCTTAGAGGCCACTGTTGTGTCCAATCTAGTCCTGCAGTGGGGGGCTGGTGTGAACATTTTTGCCAGGGCTGACTTTGGTTCCCAGGCTGGTCCCGGAGATTAGTGAAAAACTATGAATTGCTGCTGCGCCAGTTTCGTAAAACCCGTCCAGGAGGTATAGATTTTACAGCGCAGACAGGTCACCTATGGAACAGGCTCCCAGCAGAACCTAAGGCCCGATTCCCAAGGAACCTGCGCAGTCGTGCTGAAGGCTCTGCAGTCGTGGCAGGATCTCTGCACTCCAGTTTTTCTGTTACGGAGATCCCGCCACGAGTGCGGAGATCCCGCCACGAGTGCGGAGATCCTGCCACGAGTGCGGAGATCCCGCCACAGCTGCGTAGCCTCTGCCACGACTGTGGAGGTTCTTTGTGAATTGGGCCCTAAGGGCGGAAGGCAGTCATCTCCGATACAGATCATAGCTTCTTGGTACCTCAGCACACTAATGGTGTGACTGGAAGACTGCTCCTTATTAGTTTAGCAATGCCGGACCAGATGCACGAAGATTACATTTGCAAAAAATGGTCGCAAATTGCTTAGTGACTTTTTGAGAAAGTACTCTTATTTTGCCAGCTGATAAATGTAAAAACATGGCAGTTTCCAAAATACTGATTCACAGGGAATCGTAGAATGACCTGTCTAATTAATATTCATGCATCAGGTCGCAATTTGCAACACCATGCAATTGAATATAATCACAAGGATGGTGGCCTGTAAGGGTCAGCAGGCCAGTAGGTCTCTGATTATGTTTAAAGGAAAAAACATTTTTTAATGCAGCCCTTTTTTCCTTAAAGGAAATGGAACTGTGTATTAAAAAACAGTTTTCCTTTTAAAAAAAAAAAAGTTACACAGAGATTTGGCAGTGGTATCACAGACCACTACATACAAACCCTGAAATAATTTGTTGAACATTCACAAATTGGTCCAGGGGGTACTCCTTCCCCTTTGCGAATCAGTTACAACCACACTTTGTAACCTTTCAATGGTCTGCAACCAGAATTATAGTCAGAAACCATGGGTACATCCGGTTACAAATAGCAATTTGGAAGGGACAGCCACAACATGTGCCTTCCTAAATGGATTTGTGATCCATTTATAGACCCCCTATATCAGTGCTTAATTTGTAAATAAAAATGTGCTGGTGCCCAAAGCCCTCCTCTTAAACACGCTGCTGCTGCAATTAAATATGCGAACACGGAATACTAAGGCAGCGTAATCCTGAAGCCATCTCGGGCCTCTTCAATCCATTTACAGCCACTCCCTGCCCCTTCAGCTCACTCTTGCAGCTTTCTGCTGTCTCCCTTTGTGACACTTTTTCGTTTTTCCCTTCCTCCGTCTTTCCCATATTGTCTTTTTTTCACAGTAAATGCTTGTGGCAGAAAAGTGCCGCCCTCAAAAATAAGTGCCGGTGCTCAGCACTGGGAACAACAAGCACAAATTAAGCACTGCCCTATAAAGATTTGTAAACATTTTTCATAATTGAATAATCAGTAAATGTGTATAATAAATACAAAAATGTTTTTTAACGTTCACAAAATCTCTGACTTAGTGAATAGGAGGGTTTGCGACCATCAACGTTTTATATATCAGGTACCTAGTGCACTGAAAGCAAAGCTAGTTGATGTGCTAACTCGGCTAACTTCGCTAGCTGATCAGAGTGTGAAGATTACCAACTTTACCACCCTGACTACGAAGTTTAAAACCTTGCCCATGCCTTGAATTTTGATAGAATCAGTGCCTTTGCAAAATTCCGAACTTCCACCAACCTTGATCCCAAGTTGGTGTCTGAGCCCACCTCACTTTGTCACGCGTGGATCTCCTCCCTCACCTCACAAGCATCCCGGTTCACCAGCATTATCCTCCCATGAAGTGCCTGTTATTTGCCTTTCCCTGGTGCTTGCAGCATCCTCAGCACTCTCATGCAAATCCGTGCATAGGTTGTCTATACCTCTATTAATAGAAGCATCACAGAGAGGCAATGGAAACAGATCCTCTTGTAGGCACAGAGCGTAAATATCCATTGCCCTGGCTTAGAAGCTATGGTTTTGGGTAGTGCTAAATTTGAGCCGGTGGGGGCCACCGGAACTTATTTTTGAGCACAGCATTTATTTTCCCTCAATCAATCAGGACTTGTAGAGCCCGGCTATTCACCCATAGTGTCTCAAGGCGCTGTATGTGGGCGTGCTGCTCAATCGAAGAGCCCGGTCTTGAGGTCCTTCCTGAACTGCTTCAGTGATGCGGTCTGCCTGAGCTTGAGGGAAGTGTGGTCTATGTCCTGGCTGCTAGGTCCTGATCGGACAAACACACACAAATGGGAAAGAGGGATGAAGCGAAAGGCAGAAAAGCGGCATAAGAAAGAAAGCAGGGGCCAGCAGTAGTGAGATAAATTCGGAGGGAGTGCCTTTCTGTGGATTACAGAGGCCTGGGGTCCATTCAGGGCTACGCGGCCATGCTGTCACTGTGCCCGTGTTCCACTGCACCGCCCTGGATTTTTGAGTAAGGTTTCGGGCACCGCACTTTTTCTCATACAAATTAATCGCTGGATCTGGGACAATGCAGGTATTCAGAAATTTGTAGTGGATTATGGTGGTCTCAGTCTTTTATGATCTGGGATGGTGCTTTGAAGCGGCCCCCTTGGAACCTTCGATTGCAGCCATGAGAGCCTCGACGGTACCTGCCACATTAGTAAGTGAGGCCGGTGCCATAGAAGTTTCTTTGCGATAACCCAGTGAGTGATAAGAGAAATGTGTTTTCTCCAGGGTCTGTTCCATGACTTGAACTTGTTTAGGCAATGGTGGATCTACTTACCCTCGGTGCATTCTTCTTGTGTGCATCCATTTCAGTGTACCTAAGTCCTACCTCCAGGAGCGGACGTCAGCAGTGGTAGAAACTCCACCAGCTAGACAATATCTGCTTTGGATGAAATATCTTTAAAAAACTTTTATCATTACTTTTTTTTTCTTACCATAGAATGTCTTGAAAAATTTATTTTATAGGTCGGTTCTCCTGCTAAACCAAATGTCAGTAGGACTTTTGAGTCTTTTTTTTTTTTTTTTAATTACAAAGTTGTTACAATTTTGCCTGTCGTTTTTTGGACTTAGTGAATGCGGTTGGGATGTTGAAAGCGAAGGGTGGTAGGTAAGGCGGGATATGAATGAAGCATTTATTCTGGGTCTCTAAAGTAGGCAAAGGCAAAGTTGAGAAAAGTGTTTTTAAACTTTGCAAGCCTCACACAGTGCAAGCTCAGATATTTTATGAGTAGGAAAAGCCAACCACTGCAGCCCTGGACCATAAGTGGCAGTGAATAAATCACCTCAGCTTGGCATCCATGTACCAGCAGCAAAATGGTTGGTGCAGTGCTGCTGTGCTGTGGTTATACTGCTGGTTGGGACTATGGACTGGTGAGGTAGTCGGTAAATTGGCCCGCTTGGCTGCTGTTGTCCCCTTGTTACACAGCTATAACCATGTCAGGGCCGGTTTTAGGGTGGTGTGACCAGTGCTGTGTTTAAAAATAACTTATGGCTTTAACCTGATGAGTCCAGCAGTTTTCAGGCAACAATAAAAATTTTAAGATAACTCTGGTGATTAATGTTTCTGCTGGTGAGCAATTGGAATTTTTTCCAGTGGCAGTTTTGACTCATCATAGCAGTGCAGAAGGTTAATGTGCCTGCTGCAAAGACCGTGTGCCATGCAGATCACAGAACTGAGTGTGAGTGAACTATGAGTTGCGGTATAAACAAGTTGTGCTATAAAAAATAAAATGTATGTCAGAGAGGGCTATGGAATGATGAGGGATACTGCTGGACGGTGGTAGTGAGGGAATTTGTGGAGAAGGAGGTCATGGGGGCTGGGGTGTCAAAAAAGGCTGTCGCCTTGGGTGACACCAGCGCTAAAGCCGGAGGTGAGCCATGTAATGAATAAAACCATAATCTGGGGAAATCCAAGCACAACAAATCAACTGTGCTTTTAGCTAGGTGCCAAGTGAACCTCTGCTTCCTGGGTGATGGGAGCTTCTGCGGGGACCTGTTTCCTCTTAACTAAACTCTAAGGATAAAGTTTTCATTTGGCCCACCACCAGTCTCGTGGCAATGACTCTTAGGGCCTGACTCACAAAGGGTCTCCGTAGTCGCGGACTCCCCGCCGCCACGGATGGGTTCCGTACTCGTGGTGGGACCTCAGTTCTGCAAGTGCCCATTGCGGAGGTCCCGCCACGACTGCGGTGCCTCTGCCTTGCCTGCGGATGCCCTTCGTAAACCAGGCCCTTCGTTTTCGACCCACTGAGGGGTTGGTCACTGTTGTGCTGCGACTGAATGTGTCACTGCAGGAGTTCGGTTCTCAGGAGAATGAAGGTAGGCGTGGCTCCGGTTAGATGCAAACATCACGAAAGGAAGCAACCGAGATTTGGCGCAATGATAGCAGCATGGATCTGGCGGCTGGGTGGATCCATTTCTTTCACATGGTGCAGTCTGCAAGGAAACCACATTGCTGTCTACCTCGTTCACTAGACCTGTAATGCGGGAAGCGCAGAGGAGTCAGGTGATGGGTGGTTGCGTTCTGAAGGCTGTAGTGGTTCTCTTGCAATCACACCCTTAGGATGAGAAGTGCCAGGACAAAGGACGCCTCAATGCGTGTAGACTGTGTGCCCACCAAACGTCTATCCTTTCCAGGCTCCAGCCAGACTAACACTGGCCCAGCTGGTGACGTGTGCGAGGGATGTTTGCACAAGTACTGGTACTTCTGCAGAACGTGCACTGTGTGTGATGGAAGCCTTCAGTGGCGCTGCCTGGGCTGGGTTTGACGTCATCTAGCCCTGCTGCTCGTGACATGCCTGTTCTGTGCGTGATGCAGCTGGCACCGGCCCTGCGTGGGCTGGGTTTGACGTCATCTAGCCCTGGCTCTGCCTGGACTGGGTTTGACGTCATCTAGCCCTGCTGCTTGTAACATGCCTGTTTTGTGCATGATGCAGCTTGCACCAGCTCCGCGTGGGCTGAGTTTGACGTCATCTAGCCCCGCTGCTCGTAACATGCCTGTTCTGTGCATGATGCAGCGTGCACCGGCTCTGCGAGGGCTGGGTTTGATGTAATCTGGCCCTGCTGTTTGTAACATGGCTGTTCTGTGCGTGATGCAGCTTGCACCAGCTCTGCATGGGCTGGTTTTGACGTCATCTAGCCCTGCTGCTCGTAACATGCCTGTTCTGTGCGTGATGCAGCTTGCACCGGTTCCGCGAGGGCTGGGTTTGGCGTCATCTAGCCCTGGCTCTGCCTGGGTTTGACATCATCTAGCCCTGCTGCTCGTAACATGCCTGTTCTGTGCGCGATGCAGGTGGCACCAGCTCTGTGTGGGCTGGGTTTGACGTCATCTAGCCCTGGCTCTGCCTGGACTGGGTTTGACATCATCTAGCCCTGCTGCTCGTAACATGCCTGTTCTGTGTGTGATGCAGCTTGCACCGGCTCCGCGAGGGCTGGGTTTGACGTCATCTAACTCTGCTGCTCGTAACATGCCTGTTCTGTGCGTGATGCAGCTTGCACCGGTTCCGCGAGGGCTGGGTTTGACATCATCTAGCCCTGGCTCCGTGTGGGCTGGGTTTGACGTCATCTAGCCCTGCTGCTTGTAACATGCCTGTTCTGTGCATGATGCAGCTTGCACTGGCTCTGCCTGGGCTAGGTTTGACGTCATCTAGCCCTGCTGCTTGTAACATGCCTGTTCTGTGCATGATGCAGCTTGCACCAGCTCCGCGTGGGCTGAGTTTGACGTCATCTAGTCCCGCTGCTCGTAACATGCCTGTTCTGTGCATGATGCAGCGTGCACCAACTCTGCGTGGGCTGGGTTTGACGTCATCTAGCCCTGCTGCTCGTAACATGCCTCTTCTGTGCGTGATGCAGCTTGCACCGGTTCCGCGAGGGCTGGGTTTGGCGTCATCTAACCCTGGCTCCACTTAGGCTTGGTTTAACGTCATCTAGCCCTGCTACTCGTAACATGCCTGTTCTGGGCATGATGCAGCTGGCACCGGCTCTGCGTGGGCTGGGTTTGACGTCATCTAGCCCTGGCTCTGCCTGGACTGGGTTTGACGTCATCTAGCCCTGCTGCTTGTAACATGCCTGTTGTGTGCATGATGCAGCTTGCACCAGCTCCGCGTGGGCTGAGTTTGACGTCATCTAGCCCCGCTGCTCATAACATGCCTGTTCTGTGCATGATGCAGCGTGCACCGGCTCTGCGAGGGCTGGGTTTGATGTAATCTGGCCCTGCTGTTTGTAACATGCCTGTTCTGTGCATGATGCAGCGTGCACCGGCTCTGCGAGGGCTGGGTTTGATGTAATCTGGCCCTGCTGTTTGTAACATGGCTGTTCTGTGCGTGATGCAGCTTGCACCAGCTCTGCATGGGCTGGTTTTGACGTCATCTAGCCCTGCTGCTCGTAACATGCCTGTTCTGTGCGCGATGCAGCTGGCACCAGCTCCGCGTGGGCTGGTTTGACGTCATATAGCCCCGGCTCCACCTGGGTTTGACATCATCTAGCCCTGCTGCTCGTAACATGCCTGTTCTGTGTGTGATGCAGCTTGCACCGGCTCCGCGAGGGCTGGGTTTGACGTCATCTAACCCTGCTGCTCGTAACATGCCTGTTCTGTGCGTGATGCAGCTTGCACCGGTTCCGCGAGGGCTGGGTTTGACATCATCTAGCCCTGGCTCCGTGTGGGCTGGGTTTGACGTCATCTAGCCCTGCTGCGTGTAACATGCCTGTTCTGTGCATGATGCAGCTTGCACTGGCTCTGCCTGGGCTGGGTTTGACGTCATCTAGCCCTGCTGCTTGTAACATGCCTGTTCTGTGCATGATGCAGCTTGCACCAGCTCCGCGTGGGCTGAGTTTGACGTCATCTAGTCCCGCTGCTCGTAACATGCCTGTTCTGTGCATGATGCAGCATGCACCGGCTCCGCAAGGGCTGGGTTTTATGTCATCTAGCCCTGCTGCTCATAACATGCCTGTTCTGTGCATGATGCAGCTTGCACCAGCTCCGCGTGGGCTGAGTTTGACGTCATCTAGTCCCGCTGCTCGTAACATGCCTGTTCTGTGCATGATGCAGCTTGCACCAGCTCCGCGTGGGCTGAGTTTGACGTCATCTAGCCCCGCTGCTCGTAACATGCCTGTTCTGTGCATGATGCAGCTTGCACCGGCTCCGTGAGGGCTGGGTTTTACATCATCTAGCCCCGCTGCTCATATTATGCCTGTTCTGTGCGTAATGCAGCTTGCACCGGCTCTGCCTGGGCTGGGTTTGACGTCATCTAGCCCTGCTGCTTGTAACATGCCTGTTCTGTGCATGATGCAGCTTGCACCAGCTCCGCGTGGGCTGATTTTGACGTCATCTAGCCCCGCTGCTTGTACCATGCCTGTTCTGTGCGTGATGCAGCGTGCACCGGCTCTGCGAGGACTGGGTTTGACGTCATCTAACCCTGCTGCTCGTAACATGCCTGTTCTGTGCATGATGCAGCTTGCACCGGCTCCGCCTGGGCTGGGTTTGACGTCATCTAGCCCTGCTGCTTGTACCATGCCTGTTCTGTGCGTGATGCAGCGTGCACCGGCTCTGCGAGGACTGGGTTTGACGTCATCTAGCCCTGCTGCTTGTACCATGCCTGTTCTGTGCGTGATGCAGCGTGCACCGGCTCTGCGAGGACTGGGTTTGACGTCATCTAGCCCTGCTGCTTGTACCATGCCTGTTCTGTGCGTGATGCAGCGTGCACCGGCTCCGCCTGGGCTGGGTTTGACGTCATCTAGCCCTGCTGCTTGTACCATGCCTGTTGTGTGCATGATGCAGCTTGCACCAGCTCCGCGTGGGCTGAGTTTGACGTCATCTAGCCCCGCTGCTCGTAACATGCCTGTTCTGTGCATGATGCAGCGTGCACCGGCTCTGCGAGGACTGGGTTTGACGTCATCTAGCCCTGCTGCTTGTACCATGCCTGTTCTGTGCGTGATGCAGCGTGCACCGGCTCTGCGAGGACTGGGTTTGACGTCATCTAGCCCTGCTGCTTGTACCATGCCTGTTCTGTGCGTGATGCAGCGTGCACCAGCTCTGTGTGAGGGGAGTTTGCACTGCTGCATTCACTCGAATGTTGATAAAACTGTAGAATAAAAGACGTTTAATGCTGCTAGGCTAAACGCTGCCTAAACCTCAAAGCTTGGTCTTGTGTAGCATGTGACAGGAATATATTTCATGTCTTTGGCATGAGGCTGTCAGGTCTGTGCAGCCCGAGGTGTGTGCCGCTGCACACTGCACGAGTGCCCTGGTACTAGGATAGGGCGAGGTCTGGTCTGCCCTTGGTACAACTGGCTGTTGGCACCCGTGTGCTCAGGGTGTGCAGTGGTATAAGGTCCCTGAGTGTGCACAGTGTATAGGGGATCTGTGTGCCGCTGCACACTGCTCGCGTGTCCTGGTGCCAGGATGGGGCAGGGTCTGGTCTTGGTACAACTGGCTGCTGGCACCCGTGTGCTCAGGGTGTGCAGTGGTATAAGGTCCCTGAGTGTGCGCAGTGTATAGGGGACACTGCTCAAGTGCCCTGGTGCCAGGATAGGGCGAGGTCTGGTCTGCCCTTGGTACAACTGGCTTCTGGCACCCGTGTGCCTAGGGTGTGCAGTGGTATAAGGTCCCTGAGTGTGCACAGTGTATAGGGGATCTGAGTGGCACTGCACACTGCTCGCGTATCCTGGTGCTAGGATAGGGCAGGGTCTGGTCTTGGTACAACTGGCTGCTGGCACCCGTGTGCTCAGGGTGTGCAGTGGTATAAGGTCCCTGAGTGTGCACAGTGTATAGGGGATCTGTGTGGTGCTGCACACTGCATGAGTGTCCTGGTACTAGGATAGGGCGAGGTCCGTTCTGCCCTTGGTACAACTGGCTGCTGGCACCTGTGTGCCCAGGGTGTGCAGCGGTATAAGGTCCCTGAGTGTGCACAGTGTATAGGGGACACTGCACAAGTGTCCTGGTGCTAGGATAGGGCGGGGTCTGTTCTGCCTTTGGTACAACTGGCTGCTGGCACCCGTGTGCTCAGGGTGTGCAGTGGTATAAGGTCCCTGAGTGTGCACAGTGTATAGGGGACACTGCACAAGTGTCCTGGTGACGGGATAGGGCGAGGTCTGGTCTGCCCTTGGTACAACTGGCTGCTGGCACCCGTGTGCTCAGGGTGTGCAGTGGTATAAGGTCCCTGAGAGTGTATAGGGGATCTGAGTGGCACTGCACACTGCACGAGTGTCCTGGTACTAGGATAGGGCGAGGTCTGGTCTGCCCTTGGTACAACTGGCTGCTGGCACCCGTGTGCTCAGGGTGTGCAGTGGTATAAGGTCCCTGAGTGTGCACAGTGTATAGGGGATCTGTGTGGCGATGCACACTGCATGAGTGTCCTGGTGCTAGGATAGGGCGAGGTCCGTTCTGCCCTTGGTACAACTGGCTGCTGGCACCCATGTGCTCAGGTTGGCGGTGGTATAAGATCCCTGAGTGTGCACAGTGTAGAGGGGACCTGATCGGCGCTGCGAGGCGTGCTGCTAAACCTAGTGCTTGCATGCTTCTTTCTGGGTGCTTGTCAGGGGTCTGGAGACTGGGGGTTTGTCTGGCGGAATGTGTGCGCTTAGGTAGGTTGCCTGGCTTAGGTAGGTTGCCTGGAATCTGCGGTTTTCGGATCCCTAGGGATTCTTTCTCTGTGGTGGTTCTTGGCATGAATGGTCCCACCCACAGCTGTTGATGGATACACGACCTTGAGGCTGAGAAGATACACACGGCGCGAAATTTACCGGTAACATGAAGTAACCCATAGAACCCCAAATCCGTGCCAGCAGCCCTTGGCAAGCATCATTGCACATTTGTCTGTCCTCTGACTCTGAGGTTGGAGCCTGAAATGTGTATAAACCCCAAGCAATCTGACGTGAAAGGGTTTAACATTTCCCTGTTTTTTGAAGTGCACAGATTTTACAAAACATGTTCTTGGACGAGTTCAGTCATGTCGAGCACATTGCAAGGTTCTGAGTAACCTTTTGGTCTCCAGAAAAAAAACCGGTTCAGCAACTGAATGGGGTTATTGACAATCGAGACATGAGGGGGCTACCTCTGACTTGTAGTGATGTAAGGAAACTTGAGCCCCCCTTCCCTGTAATGTTCATGGCTGGGCTCCCACTGGACTCACTCTGGAGCTTTCAGGCCAGGGTACTGTGGTGAGGGCTGCGGGGGCCTTTGTTACACCACTGCTGACTTGCTTTTTAGAACACACTTGTTCACAGAGGGCATGAAGACAGGGGAGAAAGAGAAGTGGGCTTTGAAAGTCATGCTTTTTTTGGGGGGGGGCGGGGAGGGAGGGGAGGGGTCCACTTCCTGTCCTCCCCGGCTCCTCAGCAGCAAAGAGGAGGCTTTTGAGGGGCTGCCTGGGGACACGGAGCCAAACCTCTCAAGTTACAGTGGGTCACAGGAAAGCAATGTCCCTTTCGCTAACATTGGTAGTTTTTTGACTCGACATCCTTGGAAATCGTTACCATTTGTTAAATACAACTTTTGGAAACGAATCATCTTTTAAGCTAGGCCTGAGCCCAGGGCCCAAAAATGCTTTACACACCTTTAGCCGGTCTGCCCTACTGATGAGGGATGAGCTGTTCTTTCAAGAGATTTGTTTTCAGATCTTACCAGGATTTGGGGAGAGAAGGGGCGAGTGATGTGCACCGGGTGGGACTGGGGCTAAGAGGCAGCAGAACAGGATGACCTGATTCCTTCCTTGTCCAACAGGGTTAAAAATGCCTTATATTTTTGGTGGGGACCTTTCAGTTAAGGTTGTCAAGGTAGCAGTTGCCAGCATTGGCTAGCTTTATGGTATCCCTGACAGTCCTTTGTATGTTGTAGGTTGGGGCTTGCACAAACAAATTGAGCTCTTCTACCTAAGTATCGTGTCAAGAATATTGTTAAAACAAAAGTACCTTGTCACAGAAAATCGTTGGCAAGAATAACATTTTTTTCGAGTGAGTAATTTCTTTTTATATTTTTGTAATTTTTCAAAATTGTAAATGAGTTGCTAATGTTTTTCAAATCTCTCTCTCTAGATATATATTGTAGCTTTATGTTTATTTTTTGTTTATTTTATAGTGTTAAAATATTTTATTTCTTTTAGTCAATAGTAAGAGTTACATACTTTGAGTACGTATACCATTTTTATCTTTAAATGTCCTTTAATGTTACCATTTTTAAGCATATCTTTATAAAAACAGCTTAGTTTTGTTTTTATTTAGCATATATATAAATATATATATATAAGTGTTAAACTTTTCATCCTTGGCGTGCTTTCCCCTGCCTTTTTGCCGCTGTTTCCCAGGTTGTTGATATGTGCTGGACTCTGTTTCTGCTGTTTTTGTTACTCTGGGCACTTTACCACTGCTATCCAGTGCTAAAGTGCAAGTGCTCCTATACAAAATGTGAATGTAATTGGTTCATCCATGATTGGCATATTTGATTTACTAGTAAGTCCCTAGTACAGTGCACTAGAGGTGCCCAGGGCCTGCAAATCAAATGCTACTAGTGGGCCTGCAGCACTGTTGTGACACCCACATTAGTAGCCCTGTAATCATGTCTCAGACCTGCCACTGCAATGTCTGTGTGTAGTTTTAAACTACCCACTTGCCAGGCCCATACCTTCCCTTTTCTTACATGTAAGACACCCCTAAGGTAGGCCCTATGTATCCCCATGGGCAGGGTGCAGTGTATGTTTAAGGTAGGACATATATTGATATGTTTCATATGTCCTAACAGTGAAATACTGCCAAGTTCGGTTTTCACTGGTGCAAGGCCTATCTCTCTCACAGGTTAACATGGGGTCTACCTTTAAAAATGCTTAAAGCGTAGATTCCCTTTGGAGCAGATAGACATGCAGAGTTTGGGGTCTCTGAGCTCAAAATTTAAGAATACATCTTTTAGTAAAGTTGGTTTTAAGATTGTGTGTTTGAAGATGCCACTTTTAGGAAGTGGGCGTTTTCTTGCTTAAACCATTTCTGTGATTCTGCCTGTTTGCGGATTCACTGTCTGGGTCAGTTTGACAGTTGGGCTGTTTGCACCTCTCTCTAGACAGTGACACAAAGGGAGCTGGGGTGTAGCCTGCATTTCCTTATGAGCAATCTGTGCTAGGAGGGAGGGGCGGAGTTGTCACTTACACCTGAAAGGGCTGTGCCTGCCCTTACTCAATGCAATCTCCAACCCCCTGGTGTGTGTCTGGGGCCTGGCCTGGGCAAGGCAGGATTCCACAAACAAGAGAGACGTTCCTTTGAAGTAAGCCTACTTCAAAGGGCAAAATAAGGGCACCCAAAACCACAGACTTTAGATCACTTCTGGACATCAAAAGGAACCTCTGCCTGGAGAAGAGTTGAAGAGCTGAGGAGAAGTGCTGCTCTGCCGAGACTGTGCTTTGTGGAGCTATCCTTCAGTTGCTGCTTCTGCTTGTGCAAGAGGACAAAGTCTGGACTTTGTGTTCCTTCTTGCTTATGAGGAAATCTCCAAGGGCTTGTCCTGAGCTTGCCTCCTGTTGTTGAAGTCTCAGGGCCATCAAAGACTTCTCCTGCCAGCACCTGGACTCTCTGCTGAGACTCCTGCCCTGCCAAGTGGTGCCCTGTCCAGTTCCTGGGGCCTTGGAAGGTGAAGCTGGCAGATCAAGACTGAAAATCCCCCACAGACTGCTGTGCAAAGAAAAATTCGACGCACCTTCCGAGACACAGCTAAAAAATGACACGCCGCTGGCTTCGCAGCAGAAATCAATGCTCCACCGGCATCGCGGCTGGAAAATCGATGCACGGAGCTGGAAGAACAACGCTTACACTCGCTGACGGAGGCTGTTAACGTCGCAACCCAGATTGCATGGTTTTGCTGAGACCGTGCAGCAGCATTTTCGACGCAAACCTTGCTGGGCACGGAAAAAGGACGCAACACCTGCCCGGACCCGAGTGCTGCCCAGGTCGACGCATCGCTCCCCTGCGGGGAGGAAAAATGACACACGCAGACCCGACCAGAGAAGGAGAAACTACGCACAAGCTCACTTGGGGTTGAGAAATCGACGCACCACTTACCATTTTTCGACGCACACTCACCGGTGCGTTGTATTTTGACACTACCCAGGTACTTTTCAACACTAACTATGTTTTATCTGTGTACAAAAGGATTTGAGACTCTTTTTGCTTTTTAATTAATAACTTGACTTGTGTATGTTGGATTTTTGTCGTTTTGGTCTTGTTTTGTTTAGATAAATATTTTCTATTTTTCTAAACCTGTGTTGTGTAATTTTGTAGTGTTTTCCTTACGTTACTGTGTGTGTTGGTACAAATACTTTACACATAGCACTCTGAAGTTAAGCCTGCCTGCTCATGCCAAGCTACCAAGGATGTGAGCGGGGGTTATCGAAGGGTGATTCTCCTTTACCCTGACTAGTGTTGAGGGTTCTTGCTTGGACAGGGGGTAACCTGACTGCGAACCAAAGACCCCCATTTCTAACATTAGTGATCAGCGTTTGGGATTGGACTTGTATTTGTACTTAACATACAGTGATTAAGTGTACACTGCTGTTTTGAGTTCAGACCACTACGTGACCACATACTACTTGTCTTGTGATTTTGCTTTTTCTCTTTATTTTTATTTTTCCCTACTTCTATTTTGTGGTAATTCTTGATTGACTTTTGAACTTCATTGGGAACTGGTTTTCTGCCTTTGGAACTTTGCACTTTTGACTCTCCATCATGTCTCAGTCTGGAGATCCATCAGCTGGAGCTGCTTTTGATTTAAGGAAACTGGAGAGTTACACAGTAGCCTGTTTGAAACAGTTCTGTAAGGATCTTGCCTGCCCCATTAAGAGCTCCACCAGGAAGGAGGAGCTGCAAAAGGCACTAAGGGCCTGGGTGGCAGCCAAGGAGGCTGAGGGGCACACAGAAGATGAGGGTGAGGAGGAGGTGCAGAGTATTCACAATGGTATTGTGGGTGGGCCTGTTCCGTCTGGGGGAAGGATGTCCAGGGCAGGTAGCAGTGTCTCATCTAATGGTCCGACTTCTGAAGAGTTGCAGGACAGATAGGCAGAGAGGGCTCACCAGCTGGAGTTGGAGAAAATGAGGATGGCCATAGAGGAGAAGAAGTTGTTGTTGGCTCATGAGCTCAGCTTGAAGGAGCTGGTTCAGAGGAGCCAGTCTAATAGGGATGGTGGCAGCAATAACAGTGCAGCCTGAGAGGAGGGTGCACATTCCTAAGGACCTTGTGAAGGATTACAAAAGGGAGGATGACATACTGCTCTGGTTTAAGGGGTATGAGTCTGCTCTCCACATGAATCTGGTCCCTGAAGCTCATTGGGGGGTGGGTCTGTGGAAGCACTTTGAGTTAGAGGGGAGGGATACTCTGACATCCTTAGGGGATCCCCAAGGGCTCACTAACCCTATCATGCAGGATGCCCTGATTGCTAGGTAGGGTCTCACTCCTGATCAGTGTAACGATAAGTTTAGATCTTATAAGAAGAAGGAATCACAAACATGGTTGGAATGTGTAGACTCATTCTGCAGGTCACTGAATGGTTGGGTGAAGAGCAGTAAGGTGACAACGTATGAGGGGCTTCACAATCTGATTGCTTGGGAGCACTTGTACAGTTTATGTTTTCCAGAGCTGCGCCAGAACCTGATTGACAGCAAGCTGATTGACCCCAGGAAGCTTGCGCAGGAAGCCGACCGCTGGGAGAGCACCAGGGTCCAAAAGAGGTATAGGGGAGACCACGCCAAGAGTGGGCAGGGTAACTCTCAGAAGAAAAGGGGGGGGGGGTAAGGGCAAACAGGGAGTTCTCTAAAGGGCCCCAATCTGATTCCCAGGGTAAAGATTCCCAGCCCCCCAGTGAGAAGAAGCCATGGTTCTCCAAAGGGAAGCCAGTGGTAGGGGGTCCCCCACATAAGTGCTATGCATGTGACCAGGTGGGTCGTGTGAGGGGGGGACCCAAAATCCCCCAAGAGTACACCGGCACCCACTGGTGTGCAGTTCCAGGGTTCGGCTAGGGTAGCGCTTGAGGAGGAGTTGGTGCCAGGTGGGTGGGAGCCAGCTGAGATGACCCTTGTCTCACTAGGGGACAGTGAGATGGTCGAGAAAACCCTAGTGCCTGAGAACACTAAAAAGTACAGGCAGTGGGTGACCATCAATGGACAGAGGGTGGAGGCTCTGAGAGACACAGGAACCAGTGTGACTACAGTGAGGAGTCACCTGGTGTCTGAAGAGCAGATAGATCCCCGGGTACTTCACCAAGTAGTTGCGGTAGACAACTCAGAGCGCCTGTGCAGAGTGGTGCAGGTTCCGTTTGAATGGGGGGGTCTCAGGTTCCTTGAAGGTAGCTGTGAGTCCAACCATGCCTGTAGATTGTTTGCTTGGCAATGACCTGGAGGATTCCCCCTGGAAGGCGGTAGAACACAGGTCACACTTGGAGATGTTGGGTCTGCCTGGGTGGGTATGCGTATCCACCAGGTCTATGGCAGCCCGTCAGGGTGCTCAGTAGACCCTGGAGCCTGAAAGAGTGGCCTAGGTGTCTGCCAGAAGGAGGAAGGGCAAGGGGTGAGGGAAACCGACCCCAGAAGTTCCCACAGTCCAGGAGGAGGCTGAACCTGAGGGGGAGGCCCTGGAGCCTACAGGGGAACAGGTGGCTGAACTGGGTGAGGTCCCTGAGTTGTGAAAGTGGCAGCAGGAAGGGGGGCCCACCAGGGAAGCATTCTGTGAGGCACAGAAGTCATGCCCTACTCTGGAGGGTTTGCAGCTGCAGACTGCAGACCAGGCGAATGGCAAGGAGCCTGGATCACACTTGATTTCCTGGGAGGATGGCCTCCAATATAGCGAGCCTAAGGTTCCTGAGCCTGGGTCAGCCCGTGTGCTGGTGGTACCCCAGAGCTTCAGAGCCTTCCAACTGGGTCTGGCTCATGATGTGCCTTTAGCTGGTCATTTGTGGCAGGACAAGACCTTTGAGCGGCTTGTCACCCACTTCTTTTGGCCCCAAATGGGCAAGTACTCTGATGCTCACTTCAGGTCTTGCCCAACTTGTCAGGCAAGTGGCAAGAGTGGGGGGAAATGTAAGGCTCCCCTCCAACCTATTCCTGTTGTCAGTACCCCCTTTGAAAGGGTTGGCATTGAAATTGTGGGCCTCTGGATCCCAAGACAGCCATGGGCAACAGGTTTATCCTGGTCTTGGTGGACCATGCCACCCTGTACCCAGAAGCCATTCCTTTAAGATCAACCACTACCCCTGTGGTGGGCTGTGCCTTGATGGGAGTTTTTACCCGCATGGGGTTCCCCAATGAAGTGGTATCTGATAGGAGTACCAACTTCATATCTACCTATATTAAGTCTCTGTGGAAGGTGTGTGGGGTAACATATAAGTTCACCACACCTTACCACCCCCAAAGTAATGGTCTGGTTGAGAGATTCAACCGCACCTTGAAAGGCATGATTATGGGCCTGTTAGAGCCCTTGAGGTGGAAGTGGGACATCCTCTTGCCATGCCTTCTGTTCGCTTACAGGGAGGTGCTTCAAAAGGTACTTGACTTTAGTCCTTTTGAGCTGATTTATGGCCACCCTTTGAGGGGACCTTTAAGTCTGGTTAAGGAGGCTTTGGAAAAAGCTTCTAGTAAATCACCCCCAGGGTGTATTAGCTACATGCTGGCTCTGAGAAACCAGACTGCCCGCTTCAGGAGTCTCGCACAGGATAACATAGAAGCAAGTGAGGAGGACATGAAATGCTGGTATTTCCAGAATGCCACTCTGGTCGAGTTTCAACCTGGTCAGACAGTGTGGGTGATGGCACCAGTGGAGCCTAGGGCGCTCCAGGACAAGTGGACTGGGTCATTTGTGGTGGTGGAGCGCAAAAGTGAAGTCGCCTACCTGGTGAACTTGCAGACTCCCAGGAACCCGTTAAGGGTCCTGCTTGTTAACTGGCTCAAGCCACATTTTGATTGGACAGAGTTGTCCATGCTCCTAGCGATAGATGACGGGGTAGAGAAGTAGAGCGAGCCTCTTCCTGACCTCCTGTCTGTAGGAGAAAAGAATGGGTCTGTGGAGGGAGTGAACCTCTCCCCCTCCCTGACTGCAGAGCAGCAGAGGGACTGTCGCCAGGTGTTGGGACAGTTCGCCTCACTGTTTTCTTTTATCCCAGGGGTCACACACTTGTGTACACATGATGTGGACACCGGGGACAGTACACCCAGTAAACAAAAGGTTTATAGGGTGACTGACAATGTCAGGGCTAGCATCAAGGATGAGATATCCAAGATGTTAACCCTAGGGGTTATTGGGCATTCAAGCAGTCCTTGGGTCAGCCCTGTAGTTTTGGTCCCAAGGGCTGCTGCTCCTGGTGCCACCCCAGAACTTTGGTTCTGCGTGGACTACCGGGGACTCAATGCAGTCACTAAGACTAACTCATACCCCATCCCCGAGCTGATGAGCTCATTGACCGGTTGGGAGCTGCCAAGTACCTAAGTACGTTTGACCTTGCTACTGGCAGATTGCCTTGAATGAGGGGGGGGCAAGGAGAGGTCTGCATTTTCTACCCCAGATGGGCACTTTCAGTTTACAGTGATGCCATTTGGGATGAAAAATGCCCCTGCCATCTTCCAGAGGTTGGTAAACGAGGTATTGGCTGGACCGGATGAGTTCAGTGCCCCCTACCTGGATGACATTGCTGTCTTCAGTTCCACATGGGAGGAACACTTGCAACACCTCTGTAAAGTGTTGGAGGCCCTGCAAAAGGCAGGACTCACTATTAAGGCAAGCAAGTGCCAAATGGAGCAGGATTTCGTGGTGTACTTGGGACACCAGGTGGGGAGTGGCCAGGTGGCACCCCTACAGCCTAAGATTGACACAATTCTGGCTTGGGAGCCTCCCAAACCCAGACTGAAGTGAGAGCCATTTTAGGTCTCACAGAACTATAGGACGTTTGTCAAGGGGTATGGCACAATTGTTGCTCCCTTAACTGAATTTACATCCAAGAAGCAGCCCAGAAAGGTGATCTGGACTGAGTCTTGCCAGACGGCTTTAGATGTGCTGAAGGCACCTGACTACTCCAAGGAGTTTGTTGTGCAAACAGACGCCTCAGAGCATGGAATTGGAACAGTACTCTCACAGCTTAATGAAGAGGGCCTAGATCAACCTGTAGCCTTCATTAGCAGGAGGTTACTTCCCAGGGAACGTAGGTGGAGTGCAATAGAACATAAAGCTTTTGCTGTGGTCTGGGTGCTGAAGAAGCTAAGACCCTACTTGTTTGGGACTCACTTACGGGTTCAGACCAACCACAGGCTCCTCAGATGGTTAATGCAGATGAGGGGTGAGAATCCAAAACTCTTAAGGTGGTCCATTTCCCTGCAGGGGATGGACTTTACGGTGGAAAACTGCCCTGGCACAGAACACGCCAGTGCTGATGGTCTGTCCAGGTTCTTCCGCCTTAGTAATGAGAACTCCCATGAGGTTGGGTAGTTGCTCCTTACTTTCAGCTGGGGGGGGGACACGTGTTAAACATTTGATCCTTGGCGTGGCTTCCCCTTCTTTTTTGCCTCTGTTTCCCAGGTTGTTGATGTGTGCTGGACTCTGTTTTTGCTGTTTTTGTTACTCTGGGCACTTTACCACTGCTATCCAGTGCTAAAGTGCAAGTGCTCCTATACAAAATGTGAATGTAATTGGTTCATCCATGATTGGCAAATTTGATTTACTAGTGAGTCCCTAGTACAGTGCACTAGAGGTGCCCAGGGCCTGTAAATTACATGCCACTAGTGGGCCTGCAGCACTGGTTGTACCACCCACATTAGTAGCCTTGTAATCTTGTCTCAGACCAGCCACTGCAGTGTCTGTGTGTGCAGTCTAAAACTGCCAATTCAACTTGGCAAGTGTACCCACTTGACAGGCCTAAACCGTCCCTTTTCTTACATGCAAGACACCCCTAAGGTAGGCCCTAGGTAGCCCCATGGGCAGGGTGCAGTGTATGTTTAGGGTAGGACATATATTAATATGTTTCATATGTCCTAGCAGTGAAATACTGCCAAGTTCGGATTCACTGTTGCAAGGCCTATCTCTCTCATAGGTTAACATGGGGGCTATCTTTAAAAATGCTTAAAGCATAGATTCCCTTTGGGAGCAGATAGACATTTGGAGTTTGGGGTCTCTGAACTCACAATTTAAGAATGCATCTTTTAGAAAAGTTGGTTTTAAGATTGTGTGTTTGAGGATGTCACTTTTAGAAAGTGGGAATTTTCTTGCTTAAACCATTTCTGTGACTGCCTGTTTGTGGATTCCCTGTCTGGCTCAGTTTGACAGTTGGGCTGTTTGCACCTCTCCTCTGTCATGAATGCATATTGTTAGAAATGGGTCTCCAGTTGGCAGTCGGTTTGCACCCTGTCCAAGTAGGGACCCTCACTCTAGCCAGGATAAGGGAGATACCCACTCAGATAACCCTTGATCACCCCCTTGGTAGCTTGGCACAATCAGTCAGGCTCATCTCAGAAGCAATGTGTAAAGCATTTGCACATAACACACAGTAATAAGTGAAAACACTACAAAAGGAGACCACACCAGTTCTAGAAAAATAGCCAATATTTATCTATATAAAACAAGACCAAATACGATAAAAATCCAACATACAGTAATAAAAATATGAATGCTGCAAGATGTACTTAGCAATACAGTTCCTTGAAGTCGATAACTCCACCTGGGGCTATCACGGCGTCGTGAACAACAAAACCAAAAGTTCAGGATGGCCTTGGCGTCGTGGCCCAGCTGCGGTGTCGGGAAGACCCACAAACAGTACCTTGGATTCGCAGGGCGTCGTGACCCTCACGGTGAGCTCCGGAGAGCGGTGTCGCCGGCCTCGGTTCCGGAGTCGGTGCAGGAGTTGTCGGGCCCTTGAAGTCACGCACCTCGGGGATCGAACTCCGGGCTGATGAAATCAGGTGCGCTGGCGGGGATGGCGTCAGGGCTGCGGTGCGAAGCAGGACAATGCGACGTGCGGTGCCCACAGTTCATGGTGCAGGCAACGGCTCGGTGACGGCATCCAGCGGCGTCGGTGAGACCAGGGCTGCGGTGTGAAGCGGGGCGGTGCAATGTGCGGTGTCCACAGGTCACGGTGCAGGCAGCGGCGGCGTTGTTGAGGAAGCGCTGTCGTCGGTATGCCCAAGCCAGCGGTGCAGGATGGGACGGTGCTTCGTGACCCTCACGAGCAGTGTCCACAGGCCACGGTGCGGGCAAGGATGCCTGGTGACGACACTGGAGCCGATGGTGCTGGCATCGGTGGACCGGGGCTGCGGCGCGGGATGGGACGGTGCTCCGTGCTCCTCACAAGCGGTGTCCACAGGCCACGGTGCAGGCAAGGATGCCTGGTGACGACACTGGAGCCGACGGTCCTGGCGTCGGTGGACCGGGGCTGTGGCGCGGCACGGGATGGTGCTTTGTGCTCCTCACGAGCGGTGTCCACAGGCCACGGTGCAGGCAGCGGCACCGGTGTCAGCAGGAGTGACGTCGCCCAGGCTGCGGTGTGAGCAGGTGATGCCGGAGTGCGGGCCCTCAGGTCGTGGTGCGAGCAGCGACTCGGTGAAGTTGTCCGATGACGGCGTCGGTGAGACCAGGGTCGGGGTGTGAAGCGGGGCAATGCGACTCCGTGCGGCTTTGGCAGGTCACGGTGCAGGCCAGTGGTGTCGTTGGCGGCGTCGCAGTGGTTTCTCCTCTTGAACAGCACAAAACACACAGTTCCCAGTGCTGCAGGTCGAGGAAACTGAAGTCTTTGGTGTCCCTGAGACTTCCAACAGGAGGCAAGCTCTACTCCAAGCCCTTGGAGAATTTTCTCAAGGAGGACACACAGCAAAGTTCACTCTTTGCATTCTTTTCAGGCAGAAGCAGCAACTGCAGGCCAGTCCAGCAAAGCAACACAGCAAAGGGACAGTACTCCTCCTTCAGCTCTTCTCCTGGACACAGGTTCCTCTTGATTCCAGAAAGATTCTAAAAGTCTGGGGTTTTGGGTCTGCTTCTTATACCCAGTTCTGCCTTTGAAGTTTGCAAACTTGAAAGCAAAGCCTCAAGTGTTTGCAAGATCCTTCCTTGTCCAGGCCAGGCCCCAGACACCCACCAGGGGGTCGGAGACGGCATTGTGTCAGGGCAGGCACAGTCCTTTCAGGTGTGAGTGACCACTCCTCCCCTCCACTCCAGCACAGATGGCTAATCAAGATATGCAGGCTACACCCCAGCCCCCTTTGTGTCACTGTCTAGAGGAGAGGTGTGAACAGCCCAACTGTCATACTGACCCAGACGGGGAATCCACAAACAGGCGGAGTCACAGAATGGTATAAGCAAGACAATGCCTACTTTCTAAAAGTGGTATTTTCAAACAGACAATCTAAAAACCAACTTCACTAAAAGATGTATTTTTAAATTGTGAGCTCAGAGACCCCAAACTCCACATGTCCATCCGCTCCCAAAGGGAATCTACACTTTAATCAGATTTAAAGGTAGCCCCCATGTTAACCTATGAGAGGGACAGGCCTTGCAACAGTGAAAAACGAATTTAGCAATATTTCACTGTCAGGACATATAAAACGCATTACTATATGTCCTACCTTAACCATAAACTGCACCCTGCCCTGGGGGCTACCTAGGGCCTACCTCAGGGGTGTCCTACATGTAAGAAAAGGGAAGGTTTAGGCCTGGCAAGTGGGTACACCTGCCAAGTCGAAGTTACAGTAAAAACTGCACAGACAGACACTGCAGTGGCAGGTCTGAGACATGATTACAGAGCTACTTATGTGGGTGGCACAACCAGTGCTGCAGGCCCACTAGTAGCATTTGATTTATAGGCCCTGGGCACCTCTAGTGCACTTTACTAGGGACTTACTATTAAATCAAATATGCCAATTATGGATAAACCAGTCCACAGTACAATTTATATGGGGAGCACTTGCACTTTAGCAGTGATTAGCAGTGGTGAAGTGCGCAGACACAGTAAACCAGCAAAAACAGTCCAAAACCAGGAGGTCAGAAGGCAAAAAGACAGGGGAGACACGCCAAAAAGCTGCCAGGTATAACACATATCCTTTTGTAGACATCAGATATGAATAAACCAGCTTCTTTTTATCAGCTTACACAAGTTTGTATCTGAAAACATCTGCATGAAAGGAGCACTCAGTTTTTGAGATATGTTGGGATATGGGCCAGTCTGTGAATGTATCCATAGAACGTAATACAGGTTATTAAGTCAGTTAACCATTATTCCCTTGTTTACTAGAAGCAATCCAGTGCTGGACTTTGCACCACATATCAGTTTTATTTTTTGTTCTTGCCATCAGTCTATAAAGATTATCCTTTTATTGTTAAGCATTTGGCTATCGACAGCCGACAGTCCTTATCTCTTGGAACGAAAATCAAATATTATGTTTCTTAGCACAGTAGTAAAATTCTGGCTTCAGACCACATTATACTTCTTGTTTCTGAGATTAACTTTAAGTCCTTCATCACAGGGCGCCCACCTGTGTTTCCCCATTTGGCTGGGACTCAATAGTGGTAGAGTACTACTGTAGTCGGTATTCACAGATGCAGTCATTTTGTATATTAACCCACAGGTCGTATGTAAGGGAAGTAGTGAACTCTGCATGTATTGTCCACATTTCATCCTGGAACATTACAGGCTCAGCTTGTAGTGTACTGTTAACACTAGGACCCCATTTTACTGATGGCTTCCTATACCAACAACCCCTTTTCTACATTTCAAAATCAGCACCAGTGAGACAACTCGTGATGTATGTATCAATAAACACTACTGAGCTTGAAAAATGTTCAACAAGCATCCTTCTAACCCGCAAGTAACATGCTGTAACCCTATTAAGGTAACTCAGCAGGTTAATGCACCTACATAATTTCAAGTCACATGTTCAAATTGGAGAGTGGCGATTTAGGTCCTGATTATGAGTTTGACGGTTGAACTGCCCGAGCTCCAATACGGTGGTCTGGAGGCGGCCGTCAAGCTGGTGGCCTCACAACTATTATATTACGATGTTTCCGCCAGGCTGACCAGCGGAAACATCATTTTACCATACACCTGCTGGGCTGACCGGCGGAAATAGTGTGGTGCCATTGGCCGCGGCTCCTGGCCTCACTAATTTGCACTGTGGCCTACTTATGGACTTTTCCACTCTGCCAAGCTCGTTATTACAAACTTAAGCCCCTTCCAGCCTCCACAAACAACAATCAATGCTTCCAAAATATGTCCAGGGCAATGGAAATATGTGGCATTTTAAGGGAAAATTATGCGGCAGGGTTGAGTAAATTAGGTGGCAAGAAATGGGAAATTATGTAGCACAATGCAGCACATTTTGCAATAGTATTTTTTAAATTATTTTGTCATTTTTAAACTTGCTAACACTGTCTGAGAATTGGTTGAACCCTATTAGTACCACTTTAACACCAAAATACAGCAATAAGCAAGAGAAACGTGGCCAGTCAACCTTTGCAAAGGTCCTGGACTTCGCAGCAACGTGTCACTACATTTTTAGCAACGTTTGAACCATTAGAGCTAGTAAAAAAAAAATTGTTTGTTGGAATCTGCTGATTATGTGGCAGATGATGGATTATGTGGCAAATCTTTAATTATGCAAAAATCGCAGCAGCCACTCAATCGAATATCGACTTTCAGCTGGCAATCATTCTGTTCCACCATTCCTTCCTGACTTTAAACCTACAAATCCCCCACTTCAACTATGAAGACCCAATTCTCTTAAGGTCTACCATTCATTCATGAAATGAGACCTGCCAGTCTCTGGGCTACTGAACCCCATTTTCCTTCAAATCTTCCTTTCCAGCCCAAATTCCATCCTTTCATCTCACAGGCAGCTTGTCCACAGGTGGACTAGGGTTGTCATTCTCACCCCTTCCCCTCCATCACCAATTCACCAGGGTATGTAACCATCCCTTTAAACACAGCACAGCATCCACATTTGTCTTCTTCCCCACCACTCCACCCTGCCACAACAAACACCCCACACAGTGCCTGCAGCAGCTCTTTCATGAAAAATGTCTGCATTTCTGAAGGATATGTGGCAGCTTGACTCTGCCTGGCCCTGTGGCAACACTTCCTCACCCCGATGATGGTTTGTCAATAAGGCCACCAAGAGGGCATAGCTTCAGGGGTGGAGTTTTGGTTGTGACCCCACCCCCGATACATGCATTCTTGGCTTGAGAGTTAGGTTTAAGGGACCTGAGTCTAGTTAGCTTTTTCTTTTTTGTTTCTTCTCGTCATCCTTGTTTAACTAAGAGGTTTTAACTTGTTCTTTTTTTATCAGGAACATATATTTTGTGTGTTTGTGTGTGTGTGTGTGTGTGTAGTGATTGGTTTATAAAAAACAAATAGTAAATCTGCACCCAAAGAAGTACTCCTTGAACAGGTGCAAATTTACTACTTTGTTTTGGAAATCACAATTCTTGGCAGTAATCCTAGGCTTGGAAAGTTGCACCATTCTCGGGGTTCCCGGCATACTACTGGTGATGGGGAAAAATGTTTGCAAATAGTCCGACGACTGGCAATTTCTGGGGCAGCATTCTGACCCAATGTTTTTCACCCACTGTGTTAATCACTCTAGGCAGAATCCCACCTAATACAAATCAGTACTGGTCCTGGTCCTCATGGGAAGAGTCCATCCTGAACCTTGGTCATCTCACTCCTCCACCCTGAGGCATACTGTGTTTTTAGTTGGGACATGAGATCTGCGTCACCCAGATCTCACTGACTTAGCCACGTCCCTGACCACCAAACCGAAATTTCCCTTATTGTTGAAGTTAAATGGACCTTCACCGAGAGGCGCCGGCCAGTGGGGCATAGTGTTCTGCACACACTGTGGATTGAGAATTGTTCCTTGTCGAGCAAGGTAATGTACATTGGAAAAGTGCTTCCTCGAGCCCAAAAGGAAAAATTACTTTAGAAAGTAAGTTGATGCAAATCTTTGATGCAGACATTTTGTACAGACCATCCCAAATCAGTGAGCATCCATTCCACAAGGCCAGATGCCCAGGAGGCATTGTAAGAGTTGTTAGATTGACTCACACACGCAGGCATGTGTGCATACACAAACACACTCTAACATACACAGTCATATACAAACTCAAAAAATATGCACTCCGACATACAAACACACATTCGTAAACGCACACTATGACATACATTGCTTTTATTTTTCACTTCCTCATCCATCAAACGCCATTCCAGGGTGCGGCTTTCACGTTCCGTCTCTGCCTGCTGTTGTAGAGGCAGCTCAGAGTGTTTGGTCCCTGCTGTGGTGCCCTCACGCTGTAGTGTATTTCCCAAATGTCTTCAAACAAAATCGATATTTTGTTCCTGTGACTGTGCACTTGTCACAGGAAGAGAGCTTGACAAGCCCCTATGGATTTTTTTTTTTTATCCTCCACATACAGGACAGCCCCACATTCAATGCACATCCCATATGCAACTAGCATGTAGGCAGCATTGTAAAGCACCACACATGTCCGCAAAGCTACAGAAACACTACTGTCATTTTCCTTGCAAAGTCAAAGTCTAAGTACAGTAGTGCCTATAGGCCTTCTTTCGCCTCTATTTGGTACGCTGGACTGTCCTTGGGGCTATGTTGATGTGTCTCTACTTTGCCTTTACTAAGAGGGTTCCTCGTGACTGTCTTACCCTAGCCTTTTGTTACATAACACGAAGACAATTACAATCGTTCCAGAAAACAGTAGGATGTCGGTGTATTTTTTTTACACCGCTCATACCCCGTGACACAGAAGGGATAACAATGGGTATATTCACACACGCAGCCTCTCTTTGCCAGCCGCAATTATTGATTAGTAAAAGCAGGAAGCAAGCCGGTCTGCATCCATGCCACAATTTCAGCCAGCCATGTCCACCTTAGCTCACAAAAAGTTTGAAATCAGACAGTACCCAAGGTGCTAGTGACGGCGTCCACACTGGCGTCCTTTGGGGTGAATCAAGAGATGACAGAATAGTCAGGAGGGACAGGGTGCAGCTGTATGATATTGGAAGCTGGACCAGATCCTTGGCCAGTGACACACAGATAACGCAATAGCGGTGAACAAGTCAAGCAACCACATGTGACGGCAGAACCATAGACAAGGGTCACAGTACAATTAGCCCTGTGGGGTGATCCTACTCCCACCCCTTATATCAATATGTAGCGAGTGCAGGGGGTGTTTGTACTGTGTGATTTTTGCAGATTAAATCAGTCAATTGTCATAAAAATCTGTATTATGTCTCCCAGGAGTCCACCCACCTAGTCTTAAAATTTTCTAAAAATTCTTATCCTAAATCGCAAATGCATGAAGTCAAAATAAATCACAGTACACCACCTTGTTGTCAACCCTTCCTTCATCAATCAAAAACCACTTTCGCACACAAACTTATTTATATCTCAAAAACCACTTTCAGACACACACACCTATTTATACCTCAAAAACGACTTTCACACACACACACGTAATCAAACGAGCATCTATAATTTACACCATTTCACATGAGTAGCCGATAGTTCAATATGCCATAAGCATTGTTCAAGGAGCTGCAATATCACAGGAAACAGATAACATAACAATTGTTTAACACGACAAACAGAGCCTGCCTGCTCCACTGGAATGAACAACTATCACTCCTATAAACACAAGGATGCTGACATCACATGCCAGTTCCTCTTAAATGTACACATAGAACCTGGAACGGACCTCTACCATTCCATTTCACATCTGGGCAACGCCCTGTTAACCAGGGGTTGGCTTGGCGCCCACAACACCCTCTCTGGCCAGAGTTATCCGCCCCAGCCCCTCCGGCTGGGGACTGCAAACAGCGACTCGCGCTGTGTTCTGAAGCAACACCGCTAGTTACCTCTATTCCTCGGACATCTTTTTTTTAACAGTAACAAGCTACATGAAATACAGGAAGCTATTCTAAGTATACAGCTGCAGCGCAGGTTAGGAAGGAAATGGTGTAATACAATGGAAGAACCAAATTAACACAGAATGCTAGCAGCCTGCGGACGGTTATAGTTAACTATCTGAATGTTTTCACGAGGTGCATTATCGGAGCCCGCAACAGAGGACAACAGAGGAAGAAATGCCCTTGGCATGCCACCGGAGACAGAGAAATAAAAAGATGTCATTACAAAAAGCTGGCTAAGGGGTACGGCAAATAGAAATATTAACCATAAATGCATAACCACTCTATGCAGGAAACATATTAACGAAACACCCCAGTTACCTCCCTGTTTCGCAATATTTACACCGGAAAAACAGTAGAGCAAACAGCGAGAGCAGGACCACGAAGCAGCAATAGATACTCACGACAGCTCCAGACTCCGTCGCAGGAGGGGCCCTGTCCAATGGGTCAGCTGTCGCCCCAACCGAAACAGGAGCCGGGCTGAAGGAAACTATTCGCTGAACGAGACCGCAATTCTTCCATTCTCCACCAAATGTTGAAGCCTAATTATTCAGCACCCATTCAGGATACAAACGACCGTTAGCCAGCTCTTCTAGATAAACATAATATCAATTTATTAGGGATAGAATAGAAAGACATGTACATGGAGGATGCTCTGTACTAGTGTACACTCGAGCAGCCTAATACAAGGAAGTAATACATGATCTTTTATAGTATTAAACCACAAACATAGTTCAACGTCTTATTGGTTCTTTGGCTTTGACGTATGATTGACGCATGACTACTTCTCCATTATGGCTGAGGTCGTTTTTCCTATCATACTATATATAGTAACAAAAAGCATAGAAAAGGATTTTACACAAGGTGGCCTACGTGCCTAATATCACATGGTCCATCTTGTGACAGAACTCGAGAACATCACGTACTCAGACTGGTACTTTCCAGAAGGGAGATTGCTTCAGCTAGCATGCAATGACGAGGATCTTTCATGATGTCTGTTCAGAGGGCAAGCCTTGCAACATAATGCGTTCCTAGCAGTAGCGAATTACATTTGTAGGCCTCTTTACTTAATGATAGGCCTGTGCAGAGATTGTCATTGTGTATCACAGGGGCCACTAGGCATAGCATACCTAAGACCTGTAAAATGCGATTCCACATTCCGCCCTCTGATACTCAATGACAAATCTAAGGGTCATGGTGTATTGCTCTCATTTATACCTCTTGCTTGTCCCTGTTGTCATCCTTATATCTTTTTCTTTGATAATGTGTGTGTTTCTGGTGACAGTTTCTTTTTTTTTTTTTTTTTTTTTTTTCAAGAGTAGGGCCAGGAAGGATGGACAAACTGGTATGAGCACACATATCGTTATCAGTGCCACGATCCCTATCGCTAGTACCTCTACCAACCAGGTACCCCAACCCCTGAACCATGCTGCTACTCGATCCAGCATTCCTCTGACGTCTGTCCCATCTGCCACTTTCCCAGCTCCTTCTTCTTCCTTTTTTATATCCTCTATTTCCTTTCTTATATTCCCCACGTTGGTGTCCTCTTCCTGCGCACCCCGCCAAGTGTTCTCTTTTCCCCCTTCTGTAATTCTGTTCTATGTGCCATTTTTGGTAGCACAAATGCTAAGTAGCAGGTACCTTGCCAACCTGCTGGCAATTTAAAAAATGCAGATGTCCCACATATAATAAATATTCCTTTGGGAGGTGTCAGGCCTATGGACAAGCCTGTTGTGTCATTTCTTTTGTAGTCCAGGCTCAAAGTTGTATTGCAAATACTATGTCCCACATCAATTCCGTGTTTGCTAGTGTTTGCGTTACCTCTTGAGCATTTGAAACACCATGGTGCCTTTATTTCTGTATCTATGGCCAGGCATGGTATTCGTTGTTCTGAGCCATGATCCCTTTCAGTGTAACCCTTCCCTCTTTCTGTTGTAAATGCATTCAATACATTCTCTTCTTCTTTTTTTTTAAATTCTAATCTCCTACACTTCTTTCTTCTCCTTCTATCTTCTTCCTTCAATTTATTTGACACTCTTTCTACCAATTTTCCTTGCATATCACCTACATAAGGTTCATCTTCCAAACCATACTCATCCCTTTTTCTCCTCATTTCTCCTTTGTTTATATTTTCTCTTATTCTCTCCTTTTTTTTTCTTCTTTTCCCTGTACTCATTCCTTTTAAATTTCCCCCTAACATATTATCTAATATGTTACGTGCCACGAATTCTGTGAGGGGCATTTAAGTGTAATTTCTTTTCTCCTGGCTAGTGGTCGGTAGGTGGGTACCTATATAACAATCAGACACATTTGCTAGTTCTTTGTACATTGATACCATTTGCACAAATGTATTGTCCTTATAATCTTCTCCATCTTCTTTCCATTTTGTATATTTCACCCATTTTGTTTTATCCTCCACCCTCTCATGTTATTTTGAGATATTGTTGTTCTCACCACCTGTTGTTCTTTCACCTTGGCCATTTTTGGGGATGTAGTGTTCCTGGTCGAGCCATGGAATGTGTATGTCGTCTTTATATACTATCAGTATTGTTGTTATTACTATAGCTGCTTCTGGGGTGAGTAATGCTGTGACCACCACAGGCCACTTCTTCTGCTCCTTTTTCTTATGTTGTAATCTTAAATCCATGTCGCCTTATAGGGTGTGGTCAGATGTGGCTAGCACTTGAAACCAGTTCTATTGGTATGTAACCTTTGGTACCTCCTTATTCCTGTAGGAGTGCCACACGAGTAGTCTATTCCTTCTGTATATTTTCGGGGCGACGTTGAATGCTATTTGACACTTGTAGTTATGCAGAGTATAAAGGGATGAATCCCAGTGTCCAGTTCTAAGGGAGTTGAATGCGATAGTCCCGAGGGATGGCCCTTTTGTCCTATTTTTGCTATATTCCTAATTGGAAGAGGCACCTCCCAATGGGGCTACAAACCGCACTGATCCTAGTGACCAGCCGCTTCCGTAGGACTGGGATCTGTACCTCTTGGCGCAAATTTTTCTAGCGGACTTTTAGTATTCTGTTCATTTATATCCTGATGTCTTTAATACTTAAGTGGCCTTGCTTGACTCTCCGACTCCTGTGGAGAGTAGCACGAGCAGTTCTGAAAGAATATCCTGGTGTCTTGAGGACCCGCTTGCACCCTCCGACTCCTGTGGGGTTGCAGCACGAGCAGTCCAAGAACAATGCTCTGGTGTACTGGGGAACCCGCTTACACTCTCCGACTCCTGTGGGAGTGTAGCACGAGCAGTTCCGTCAGTGTTGACTGGTGGTGCTTGTCGAACGAAGGTTGTACCGCTGTGGTGAAGGTGGCATTACTCTCATTGGCAACTTTGTTGGCGGCTGGTCGTCCTTTGGTCCAGCGGCCTTCTTGGTGTGTGAGGTATGGACCCAGGATGTGATGCCCTCACACTTGACTGCTGTGGCTGTTGTCAACAGGACTTGGTATGGTCCCCTCCACCGTAGTTGAAGGCAGTGACGTCTGGTGTGGCCTTTACCCACACCCAGTCTACAGGATGCAGTTGTGTTCCGGTGGTGTTCCTTCTTGGTGTAATAGCTGTGGATCCAGGAGGTCATTCCCTCCTACTTTTCAGGAGACCCAAGCCCAATCTCCCTGTTGGAGATCATGTCCAGGTAGTGCTGTCCAGCCAGGAAGGGCCTGCAGCACCTAATGCTGAAGGTAAGGCAAACTGCTGTCAAAATGTCCTATCAGATAATAACTTCTCAGCACCAGACATGTTCATAGGCCAGTCAAACAGTATCTCAGTCGGTGCTCACTTTGACAACTTTGTCAAGGGTGCCTTTCTTGACCAATGAAGCAAGCGGTATTGCATCAATCTAGAACCGCTCAGCAGATGCACAAAATCTTATAAAGTGACATATCTGACTTGTTTATGGGGTAACTAGCACACTCTTAAACTCAAATAAACACTAAAAAATAAATAACAATTACACTCAGTAACAGTGGAATATTCACACAAACTATTTCACCAAACAAATGGTGATCCAAAGGTCAGGAGAAAACACATGTTACACTGGTATACAGCCAGTATAATTTTTTAACATAGCATTGTATCCTATTATTCTATTTCAACACCCTGAATATCTGCATCAATACTGGAAGGGTTGGGACTTTGCAGGCATCACTGCCATCAGAAGTCACTTCCCCTTTCTCGTACAAGTGTGATGTTCTGAAATGCTGATGTTCCTTTAAGATATTATATTTATTTTATTTATTTATATTTGGCACCCTCATCATCAGAGGTATATTACTCATAGCTGTATTGCAGTACTACATAGCACATCCTAAGGTAGTAATAACTCTATCCTAATATAGGTATTTTCAATACCCAAAACCAGTTTTTGAGAATATTTAGTTGCAATCTACCAACACATGAAGGCAATCCATTTCACTGCGCTCATTTAAGATGTACCACGGAAGACTCCCATTAATTATGAAAACATAAAACGTAACATAGACAGACGGATACAGAAACCACATCTTCTCGTCCATGTTCTGAAACCTAGGGAAAAACATGGATAGAAAAATACTCCTACGTAGATACATACATCCTGCGTCCAGGGTGTATATAAAAAAAAAATCCTATTCCATTCAGCTGTACATTTATTTTACATTTCTACTTGGAACGTCATGGTAACATATCGCAACAATCCGTGGCTTTGCCCTTGGAGTCATGCCCAGAGTCTGTGGTTTTCAGAAATGGGGAAGGTAATCTTAACTGCTACAATTTAATATAGGGACGGGACCTGGCAGATAAATGCACAAAATAAAATACCATAAAAATAAAACACATTTGTGACAAATGTGTTGCATTTATACCCATTCATTGCCCTTTTGACACCCTTGTTGCACTCACATGACTTCAACATACTACATGTACTGCAGATGTTTAAACATCCACTTGTGTTATTTTCTTTTAGCCTCTCATTAAGTGAAATAGATAAGTCACTAACACGTCATGTGTAATAATTATTACTGCACTAATGTGTTTATTTTAAATATCAATACACCTTAGTAGAAGTTTGTTATCACTTCATTAACTCACTCTACACCCCAACAATAACCCACATTTTTATATATCTCTTATTTACTTATATTATTTACAATTCATCACATTTAACACTTCTTTTAATTTCTATATCTCTTCTTTCATTGAACATGACTAAATTATTAGTATGTACTCTATAGAGCTATGAAGAAATACACAACCAGGGGTATGGAACTACAAATAAAAGCAAAATTTTGTTATTCCTTGCTTTCAAAATACCTTCACAAACAATGTAACTAGGAAAGAAACATTCTGCTAAACTACCATGATGTTTTAGGTGTCATTTCTTTGAAGCATCATTTAGTAAAATGTGCGGATGCATGGTGGTATTTCCAACATTTATATTCATAACAGGAAAAATCAATGTAACCTTTTCATCAAAGTTACACATTGCCATAGTAGTTCCTGGCATGAACAAAACTACTTTGTGCCAAAACTACTTTGTGCCAATATTCTTCGTATGGAAGAGCAGAATGGTGTCACTACCACTGAAGCCAGCCAATAAACAGAGAGACAGAATTCAAATAACAAAAGATCTGTGATAACCAGTTTATGGCAGAATTCTCAAAGAAAATCACAAAGTACACCCATGGTATCTGTTCCTGCATTAGTGCAAATTTACAGCTTTTATACATGAGCTAGCATTTAATGAGGCAGACCAGGAAATCGAACTCCTAGACAATATTTGTAAACACCATTTTAGCAGGAGGAAAATATGCATGTCTTTTTACAGGACAAGTAGACTGATGACACAAACTGTCCAATGGACAATTTAGACATTTTATAAAATTCCACACTCCTGACAACATATTGTTAACTGCTGCAAATGAATCCTCTGTTCCCTCCAGACTAAATTTGTTCACTGTAAGAATTTTGGCAACCTTTGCATGGGTCAAATATTTTTAAATGTAATCCCTACATAAGAAAGTTCTAATTTGTTGTACACCTGTGGTTCCTAACCTTTTTACTCCTGGGGACCACCAGTGAAACGTTACTGGAAGCCAGGTACCCCCAAGCAATTTGCACAATTTAAATTTCAAACATGAAATCATTCTTTTTATATTGAAAAAATATGCAAAAATCTAAACATTTTATTGGAAATGTTGGTGCTGCATCTTGGCGACCAACTTTTCAATTTTTAACCATAAGTGCCTCTCTTCTCTCCCTATCCTTTTTGTCACATTTAATTAATTTTTATTATAGCATCTCTCATACCAGTGTAGGTGTTGGAGCACTTTACAGCACTTTAAAATGAAAGACTGGGAAAAAACAGCTTTCTAATTTGTGCTATGCAGTTGGCATGCAGCTCCTTAATTGCAGTTCATAGCTCAATGTGCTAGATTACTATTATGAACTGTACAGTAACTAAAGAATCTCTGTGACAAAAGCAGTAACCCACTGTGCCATCCACTGCCACTGTCCAAAACTCTCATTCCTCCCCAGCAGGTACATTAATCACTGGAGTTATCTTGACGCTTTTATTTTTTTGCTGTACAATGCTCTTTGCAGTACTTTTAAAGCAAATAACAAGTAATAAAGTCTGAATTTTGTGTCTTATTACGTGTGATAACTTAACAATTAAACTTAAATTTTCTACAGTGTGTAAGCATGTTACAGCCATCCCTTGTCTACTTGCAAACCTTTCCCATACTCAGTGTAGTGTCAAATTATAGTGTAGTAATTGGAGTAGTGGCCACATATTTCAGGCCAGTGTATCGCCTTCTTACAATCCTCCCACCAATCTCATGGTACAATAATGCTAAACAATGTATCCAGATCCTTCCAAAGCAGCCCTTCCCATGGCTATTATTCTGTTTAACTCTGTACATTTTTATGTACGTCGAGAGACTGTCTCTTGTGATCTCCAGCTGTGTGTTTGTATTGCTGAGCACCTCCTTCCACATCTTGATGTTATGCATTGTGTGATGTGCATACGTGGACATATCCCATAGTAAATTGTGTGATCCCTCTCGCCCCTTGCCAATACATTTTTCCATTTAATTTGATATCTGTTCGTACTTCTGTTCATTTTTTTCTTATTGCATTAGCCACTTCCTCTTTACCCTGGCTATGGAATAACTGTCTAATTCTTTCACAAGGTCTCTTACGTTTTGCTTTTATTTTTCACTTCCTCATCCATCAAACGCCATTCCAGGGTGCGGCTTTCACGTTCCGTCTCTGCCTGCTGTTGTAGAGGCAGCTCAGAGTGTTTGGTCCCTGCTGTGGTGCCCTCACGCTGTAGTGTATTTCCCAAATGTCTTCAAACAAAATCGATATTTTGTTCCTGTGACTGTGCACTTGTCACAGGAAGAGAGCTTGACAAGCCCCTATGGATTTTTTTTTTTTATCCTCCACATACAGGACAGCCCCACATTCAATGCACATCCCATATGCAACTAGCATGTAGGCAGCATTGTAAAGCACCACACATGTCCGCAAAGCTACAGAAACACTACTGTCATTTTCCTTGCAAAGTCAAAGTCTAAGTACAGTAGTGCCTATAGGCCTTCTTTCGCCTCTATTTGGTACGCTGGACTGTCCTTGGGGCTATGTTGATGTGTCTCTACTTTGCCTTTACTAAGAGGGTTCCTCGTGACTGTCTTACCCTAGCCTTTTGTTACATAACACGAAGACAATTACAATTGTTCCAGAAAACAGTAGGATGTCGGTGTATTTTTTTTACACCGCTCATACCCCGTGACACAGAAGGGATAACAATGGGTATATTCACACACGCAGCCTCTCTTTGCCAGCCGCAATTATTGATTAGTAAAAGCAGGAAGCAAGCCGGTCTGCATCCATGCCACAATTTCAGCCAGCCATGTCCACCTTAGCTCACAAAAAGTTTGAAATCAGACAGTACCCAAGGTGCTAGTGACGGCGTCCACACTGGCGTCCTTTGGGGTGAATCAAGAGATGACAGAATAGTCAGGAGGGACAGGGTGCAGCTGTATGATATTGGAAGCTGGACCAGATCCTTGGCCAGTGACACACAGATAACGCAATAGCGGTGAACAAGTCAAGCAACCACATGTGACGGCAGAACCATAGACAAGGGTCACAGTACAATTAGCCCTGTGGGGTGATCCTACTCCCACCCCTTGTATCAATATGTAGCGAGTGCAGGGGGTGTTTGTACTGTGTGATTTTTGCAGATTAAATCAGTCAATTGTCATAAAAATCTGTATTATGTCTCCCAGGAGTCCACCCACCTAGTCTTAAAATTTTCTAAAAATTCTTATCCTAAATCGCAAATGCATGAAGTCAAAATAAATCACAGTACACCACCTTGTTGTCAACCCTTCCTTCATCAATCAAAAACCACTTTCGCACACAAACTTATTTATATCTCAAAAACCACTTTCAGACACACACACCTATTTATACCTCAAAAACGACTTTCACACACACACACGTAATCAAACGAGCATCTATAATTTACACCATTTCACATGAGTAGCCGATAGTTCAATATGCCATAAGCATTGTTCAAGGAGCTGCAATATCACAGGAAACAGATAACATAACAATTGTTTAACACGACAAACAGAGCCTGCCTGCTCCACTGGAATGAACAACTATCACTCCTATAAACACAAGGATGCTGACATCACATGCCAGTTCCTCTTAAATGTACACATAGAACCTGGAACGGACCTCTACCATTCCATTTCACATCTGGGCAACGCCCTGTTAACCAGGGGTTGGCTTGGCGCCCACAACACCCTCTCTGGCCAGAGTTATCCGCCCCAGCCCCTCCGGCTGGGGACTGCAAACAGCGACTCGCGCTGTGTTCTGAAGCAACACCGCTAGTTGCCTCTATTCCTCGGACATCTTTTTTTTAACAGTAACAAGCTACATGAAATACAGGAAGCTATTCTAAGTATACAGCTGCAGCGCAGGGAGGAAGGAAATGGTGTAATACAATGGAAGAACCAAATTAACACAGAATGCTAGCAGCCTGCGGACGATTATAGTTAACTATCTGAATGTTTTCACGAGGTGCATTATCGGAGCCCGCAACAGAGGACAACAGAGGAAGAAATGCCCTTGGCATGCCACCGGAGACAGAGAAATAAAAAGATGTCATTACAAAAAGCTGGCTAAGGGGTACGGCAAATAGAAATATTAACCATAAATGCATAACCACTCTATGCAGGAAACATATTAACGAAACACCCCAGTTACCTCCCTGTTTCGCAATATTTACACCGGAAAAACAGTAGAGCAAACAGCGAGAGCAGGACCACGAAGCAGCAATAGATACTCACGACAGCTCCAGACTCCGTCGCAGGAGGGGCCCTGTCCAATGGGTCAGCTGTCGCCCCAACCGAAACAGGAGCCGGGCTGAAGGAAACTATTCGCTGAACGAGACCGCAATTCTTCCATTCTCCACCAAATGTTGAAGCCTAATTATTCAGCACCCATTCAGGATACAAACGACCGTTAGCCAGCTCTTCTAGATAAACATAATATCAATTTATTAGGGATAGAATAGAAAGACATGTACATGGAGGATGCTCTGTACTAGTGTACACTCGAGCAGCCTAATACAAGGAAGTAATACATGATATTTTATAGTATTAAACCACAAACATAATTCAACGTCTTATTGGTTCTTTGGCTTTGACGTATGATTGACGCATGACTACTTCTCCATTATGGCTGAGGTCGTTTTTCCTATCATACTATATATAGTAACAAAAAGCATAGAAAAGGATTTTACACAAGGTGGCCTACGTGCCTAATATCACATGGTCCATCTTGTGACAGAACTCGAGAACATCACGTACTCAGACTGGTACTTTCCAGAAGGGAGATTGCTTCAGCTAGCATGCAATGACGAGGATCTTTCATGATGTCTGTTCAGAGGGCAAGCCTTGCAACATAATGCGTTCCTAGCAGTAGCGAATTACATTTGTAGGCCTCTTTACTTAATGATAGGCCTGTGCAGAGATTGTCATTGTGTATCACAGGGGCCACTAGGCATAGCATACCTAAGACCTGTAAAATGCGATTCCACACTAACACTGTCTGAGAATTGGTTGAACCCTATTAGTACCACTTTAACACCAAAATACAGCAATAAGCAAGAGAAACGTGACCAGTCAACCTTTGCAAAGGTCCTGGACTTCGCAGCAACGTGTCACTACATTTTTAGCAACGTTTGAACCATTAGAGCTAGTAAAAAAAAAATTGTTTGTTGGAATCTGCTGATTATGTGGCAGATGATGGATTATGTGGCAAATCTTTAATTATGCAAAAATCGCAGCAGCCACTCAATCGAATATCGACTTTCAGCTGGCAATCATTCTGTTCCACCATTCCTTCCTGACTTTAAACCTACAAATCCCCCACTTCAACTATGAAGACCCAATTCTCTTAAGGTCTACCATTCATTCATGAAATGAGACCTGCCAGTCTCTGGGCTACTGAACCCCATTTTCCTTCAAATCTTCCTTTCCAGCCCAAATTCCATCCTTTCATCTCACAGGCAGCTTGTCCACAGGTGGACTAGGGTTGTCATTCTCACCCCTTCCCCTCCATCACCAATTCACCAGGGTATGTAACCATCCCTTTAAACACAGCACAGCATCCACATTTGTCTTCTTCCCCACCACTCCACCCTGCCACAACAAACACCCCACACAGTGCCTGCAGCAGCTCTTTCATGAAAAATGTCTGCATTTCTGAAGGATATGTGGCAGCTTGACTCTGCCTGGCCCTGTGGCAACACTTCCTCACCCCGATGATGGTTTGTCAATAAGGCCACCAAGAGGGCATAGCTTCAGGGGTGGAGTTTTGGTTGTGACCCCACCCCCGATACATGCATTCTTGGCTTGAGAGTTAGGTTTAAGGGACCTGAGTCTAGTTAGCTTTTTCTTTTTTGTTTCTTCTCGTCATCCTTGTTTAACTAAGAGGTTTTAACTTGTTCTTTTTTTATCAGGAACATATATTTTGTGTGTTTGTGTGTGTGTGTGTGTGTGTAGTGATTGGTTTATAAAAAACAAATAGTAAATCTGCACCCAAAGAAGTACTCCTTGAACAGGTGCAAATTTACTACTTTGTTTTGGAAATCACAATTCTTGGCAGTAATCCTAGGCTTGGAAAGTTGCACCATTCTCGGGGTTCCCGGCATACTACTGGTGATGGGGAAAAATGTTTGCAAATAGTCCGACGACTGGCAATTTCTGGGGCAGCATTCTGACCCAATGTTTTTCACCCACTGTGTTAATCACTCTAGGCAGAATCCCACCTAATACAAATCAGTACTGGTCCTGGTCCTCATGGGAAGAGTCCATCCTGAACCTTGGTCATCTCACTCCTCCACCCTGTGGCATACTGTGTTTTTAGTTGGGACATGAGATCTGCGTCACCCAGATCTCACTGACTTAGCCACGTCCCTGACCACCAAACCGAAATTTCCCTTATTGTTGAAGTTAAATGGACCTTCACCGAGAGGCGCCGGCCAGTGGGGCATAGTGTTCTGCACACACTGTGGATTGAGAATTGTTCCTTGTCGAGCAAGGTAATGTACATTGGAAAAGTGCTTCCTCGAGCCCAAAAGGAAAAATTACTTTAGAAAGTAAGTTGATGCAAATCTTTGATGCAGACATTTTGTACAGACCATCCCAACTCAGTGAGCATCCATTCCACAAGGCCAGATGCCCAGGAGGCATTGTAAGAGTTGTTAGATTGACTCACACACGCAGGCATGTGTGCATACACACATACTACAAACACACTCTAACATACACAGTCATATACAAACTCAAAAAATATGCACTCCGACATACAAACACACATTCGTAAACGCACACTATGACATACATTGGAACCACACACACTCTGACACACACACATATATATATGTATATATATATATATATATATATATATAAAACTATATATATCTATCTCATATATATATATATATATATATACACACACACACACACACACATATATATCTATACAGAATCACAAAAAGGGCTCCTGGTTTTATGGTATTTTTGTAACATTTCTGCCTGTATTTAGCCATATTTATTTCTTTGGCCATTTTATCTGTATTTAGCCAAATTTATTTTGTGTTTTGCTAAAAAATTAAGTTGTAAAATTGTATATTTTATTTCCATATTTATTTAACTGATAGACACATACTTATACTTTGATGTCTGTCGTGTTTTAGCTACTTAAACTGCCATATTACATAACAATACACCCCCTCGTAAATATTAGCATTATACCACAAATGCATGTTGACATATGCCATTTTTAAAGAAATTTCATCCTGTGTTTATAATTTCCAATATCTTCCATCTGCTCACCTGTTGGCCTATAATTCATGTAAAATAGCACAGAGAGTCACTTAAAAGAAGCTTATTTTTTGTATTCATCAACTTTTAAAAATAAATGCAGACAGAAAGCATATTGTTTTCTGCCTGTATTTACCTGCACAAATCTGTAAAAACGGAAAATGGGAGCCTTACTTATGAAAGGTTACGAAAAAGGCAGTAGGCCTGATGTATTTATGTTGAAAACCTGTTTATTATGAAAAGTTACAACAAAGGCTATCTATCTGAGAAACAAAGCACAAAATATAATATAGATAATAAGATGACCAGAAAATAAGTATCCACACACAAAATGAAATGTTAAAGTAATAAATAAAATAATCCCCAACTATGTGCAATAGAATAACCTTACCTAATGAGGACAGTGTCACCTCAGGGTCTTATGACTTTAAAGAATATTTGTTGTCGGGACACGAACCTCCTTGGTCACTTGGAATATCCTGATTACACACATTTGGGGGCACTTTATCCAATATATACCAAGGAAAGGTAAATTACAAGTAAGGCTCCCAATTTTCCATTTTTACTGATCTTTACAGATAAATACAGATTTTCTGGCTGTATTTATTTTTAAAAGTGGAAAAATACTAAAAATTGAGCTTCTTGTGAACAACGCTCCATGCTGTCTTACATGAATTCTGGGCCAACAGCTGAGCAGATAGCATGGCGAATTAAAAACAAAATGAGGTTTCCTTAAATACAGGCATATGTTAACATATATATATATATATATATATATATATATATATATATATATATATAGTTATAGGTAGGACCTAGTTTCTCTAGAAAGTGTTTTTTTTTTTGCCTATAACTTTGGCACCTCCTAACGAATCTTCACAAAATTTTCAAAATGTATACTTTGCTAAGTTCAGCTTATATTTTGAAAGTTTCAGGGTAATCTGTCAAGCGAGGGCAGAGAAAAAGGGGGTGGGGGGTCCCAAAACGCATTTTTCCTATTCATTTTTCCGTAAGCCCTTTAGACACGCTTACAGCTCGAACCACTGAATGGAAAAATACAAAATTTGGCATGAAGCTAGATTCTGTTCTGCACATCACACGTTTTGTGATATGGTGCAAATCTGTTCAGTAGTGTAAGATATATAGGGACACTGATCCTCCGCTGATCCAACTGTCCCTGTGCTGATATCTGATTGGCTCAGAACACTTCAGCAAGAAAGTGTTTGCATCCATCTTGGGACTCGGCTTCAGCCATACAAGATCTCATCAGTGATATAATATGTGGAGTAATTAGCTGTGCATGGCGAAGGCACAAGTTATAGTTACCTTAGTCCACGAGTTATAGTTACTTGAAAGAACTCTAATTAGAACTGCTTAATTTCTATGGTTTTGTACGAGTAAATTCAGAACCTAACTATAATGTCCCTGTAACTTTTGTTTATTTCAATGAATTTCTATGTTTTTTTTAAGTAAAGTAATTTTAATCACTGTACGTTATTCCAACCCCTGCCACGCATGGCCTTTGGCCGTGAGTGGTGCAAAGGCCTGGCCTGCAGCCTTACAGCCAAGCACTTATAACCACCTAACCCCATCAGCCTTTGGAGTGTGTGCATGAGTGTCTGAGTGGGTGCGAGTGGGCGCCTGAATCTCTGAGTGCATCTATGAGTGAATGAATTAGTGTATGAATAAGTCTGTGTTTTTTCTTCAAATTTTTTCATATTTGCGAATATTTTGCTAATAATTCACGAACCACAAATTATTTGCAAAATATTTGCAAAGTCATCAGGGCCAGAGATATACAATGTATTTTCCCTTTAATATCTCAGAATCTACTGAACGGATTTAAACAAAAGAAATGAAAGCGTGATCTGCATACCGAAAGCTAGCTAGTTTGGTGTAGTTCCGTCCAGCGGTTTGGGCTGTAGACATGTCTAAAGGTCCTATTGGAATTAACATGGGAAACACAACTTTTTTCACCTCCCTTTTTCTTGGCTCCCACTTGACGGATCACCCCAAAACTTTCTGTGCGCAACAAGAATCACTGCAGCACTTTTGTGGGAAAGATTAGTCAAACGAGCCAAAGATAAAGGGAAATCAAAAATGCTTTTTCTATTTATATACAAATATATGAATTATAATGGTAATATCTACCTGTGGGTGTAGTGTTTTGTGATATTTGTCAGCTTAGTGTGCTAAAATGCAACACGCATCAAAGTATGAATGCATGTTCATTAGTTAAATAAATGTGGAAATATACTATTTTGCAACACCATTTATTCCAAAAACACAAAATAAATATGGATAAATTGCAATAAGTGGATGAAAAAATAAATATGGATTAATACAGACGAAAATTTTTAAAAAACAATTAGCATAAAACCAAGAGCCCTATTAAAAAATAAACAGATCAAGCATATAAGCATAATCATTGGCTTGACACCATAAACTAATCAGTACTGTCGTAGTGAATACAAACTTTGCCACAAGCTAAAAAGTGCAATCCATGGATTCTTTTCGGTGTGAGGACACAACTTCGGCTCAACCACTGCTTCTGCTGAGGAAAGCCAATATGTGGGTGGAGCCTAAGGCCCTCTCGTACAGGTACTCTGGAAGATCTTTTTTGTTGATTATGGTCGACACTGTCAAAAGCAGATCGAAAAAATGGATGTAGGGTACTGTAGCCCTGGGCATCCCATATCACTCTCAAACACCCAAATATGCTCTGATGTCTAAGGTTAATAATAGGGGTGGGCGGAACTTGAGGAGTATCACTCTGCAGAATTCTGCATAGTTACATGAACATCCCGCAAGATTCCGCGGAGTGCCTCGAACAGGCGGAAATCGGCCTGTCACACTGGCAGGGTGCACAAGCAGGGTGCCAGAGAGTGCGGCTCCTCAAGTTGGTTTGGCTGTTGCTCGAGTAGATTTTCTCACTGCGAATGGCCATGACCACCTACGTGTGGGAAATCTATCTTCCCAAGTGCCCTCCAAACACCAAAAAATCGCGCTAGGGTATGCCATTTCTTTCTAACGCTCGTGGCAAGCCACACCCACAAGGAAAAAACTGCACCACATGACGGCTGGTGGCACTGGACAGAACTCATTGTTACAAGCGTAACACAGAGTGGCCAAAATTCTGCCAACTCGACTGGTGGAGCGGAATTTATCACCCACTTCTTTTGAAGAGGAACTCTGCTTCTGCTAGAGAAAAACATTGTAAAATATTTATGTATCTAAGGCCCTTTAACAGTGCCATGTGTGTGCCCCTTAAAGTTTAAGCTCCGTCCCGTTGTAAGCTTGATATGTTAAATGTGTAAGTGAGCCTTCTCTATGCAGCCACACAGCTGCTGACTCATGGAGCTGGAGAAACAAACAAAATAATCACAGCTTTGTGGAGGGGAAATACACTTTCTGTGGACGCACACAACTTCTACTCGACCAAAACATGTACTTGTGTTCACCAACTTTGTGCCAAAGCCCCTCGCTGTGGTACTCCTGCAAGCTTCCGAGGCAACTCACACAAGGTCTGACCACAGCTGCTCTGTCTAGCAAAACCTAAAAAGCATTTTCTCACGTTGTCTATTTTGTACTGTTGTAATAAACTTGAATTTGACTTTTGCACCGTGGAAGTAAATGTGTGCTTATTAGTACAGATGCTCTAACCAATGTTGTATTGGGCCACATTTTGTGCGAACAATATGATCCTATATAAACATTGCCACCATAGTGCGAGTATATGTGCATATTTAGTCAAGGAAATCTCATAATTTTTTAGTTCCCCAGGTGGTAAATCTGCACTGTTATTTTTCTAGCAGCTGTGTGTGGCATCATGGCGAGTCACTTAAAAGAAACCCTGCTTTATGTATTTTCCATTCCAGGAAAATGTATCTTTGCTTATTTGTGAAATTAAAAACGGAAAATGCAGGATCTTTACTTAAAATACCTGATTTCTTTATTACTAACCATCGGAGACTCAAAAAATGAGACCAATTAAAGATGAAGGGCTTGTTCACAAATGTGAATTTACAAGTATAGGTAGGAGTATATTTACTATATTTCACTTTTCACCATTTCCAAGTGTAAAGTTACTCCTACCTGCAGACGTACATGTGTCCACCCCTCTCTTCAGGGGTGAAGTCTGCATAAATGTAATTTTCAATTTTTAAGTTACTATTATGAACATTACAGTTGTAGTCAATATCCCACATAATTGGTGCAGAACTTTGAAAAAGGGGAGGAGGATGTGGCCTTAGGGCCAGAGGTGTTGACTCTGAAACTGGAGACCAAGGTTCGAGTCTTGGCATCTGCTCAGTGTCCTGCGACTCTGGGACAGTGCTTAATTTGTGCTTGTTGTTTCCGGTACAGAGCACCGGCACTTATTTTTGAGGGCCGGCGCTTATTCTTCTGCCTCAGGGATTTACTGCGAGAAAAAGATACATAACGGAAAGACAGAGGAAGAGAAAAACAATAAAGCGTCACAATGGGAGAAATCAGAAAGCTGTAAAAGTGAGCTGAAGGGGCATGGAGTGGCTTCAAATGGACTGAAGAGGCCCGAGATGGCTTCAGGATTACGCTGCCTCAGTATTCCGTGCTCGCACATTTAATTGCAGCATCCGCATGTTTAAGAGGAGGGCGCACGGCACGTTTTTATTTATTAATTAAGCACTGCTCTGGGGTAATCACTTACTCTCCCATGTCTAAAAAGAAAAAGAAAATCTGACCTTGTGTAATGTCTAATGTAAGTGGTGCTCATGTTAAGCATTCTAATACCTTTGGATCAAGTTTGCACTAAAAAGAATTTCAAAAAGGGGGCCGAGACCTCCGGAACTGGGCCAGTGACCCCCCCCCCCCCCCCATGAACGAGAAAGACCTCTGCATGCAATGGAATAGAATTACCTACACTGGTACCAAATGACACACACCTGACACCCATTCCCTTCCAACAACATAAATATTGCCCACACCATACGCTCTGCTTTTTTTCTCTTCATCATTTAGATCCTGCAACCACCACGTTCTCCTGTAATAATGTAGGCCACAATTTTGAGAGGAAGAGAAACTTCACTGAGGAGGTGACATCCCTTCTAGTTAAATATGTGGTAAAACGCGGCACACAACTGCATGGGCTGCCTCCATTCTCCATCAGTGGAACACACAATGCAGCCTTGTGGCAGAGGTGACAGACTCTGTCAATGCATTTGAAAGGAGGCACGCCGCGTGGGGGATGTTAAACAGAAGTGTGAAGATGAGAGGAGGCGGGTGAAAGAGAAGTGTTCTGGATTCAGCTGACACAACCTCTTTCCTGAGTGGAACCTGGATCCTGTTTCTATCTCATCCTGTACGAGAAAGATATTCTCTATAAAATGCAGCTTCATCTGCTATATAGGCCGTCACTTTCGGACAACACTAATTTTGTTCCAGATAAGATGTTAAGCCCCTTTCTCTTTCACTAAAAATAAAATTACAATCACTCAGCCAACTATCTGAAGCTCAACGCAGACAAGATAGAAGAAGTGATCTTCAGCAAGAACACTTTACATGGTTTTCCAACTATTGGTCGGCCGCACATGGACCCACACCCAGCATCCATGCCAGGAGCCTCCGAATAATCAATAAAAGGAAACTGTACATGACTGCACAAGTCAACTTCATCACTGCATCCTGCTTCCACAGTCTTAAGAGGCCAAAGAAGATCTTCAAATGGCTCCCTAGCAACACTAGAAAAACTTTCACTCACTTCCTAGTCACCAGCAAGTGGTACTATGGAAACACCATCTACACCGGGATCACCAAACAGCTCACTAGAAGAATACAGACCATCCAGAATTTGCCAGCCACACTCATTCTTAACCTTCCACTAAGAACTCACATCCTACTGCACCCCAGCAAGCTCCACTGGCTCCCGATTCACAAACACACTCATTTCAGGGCAGCACACACAACAGGTCTCTTAATGCGTACCAAATATACACACAATTGTACTCTTATGCTACCAATGTCACTGCCACACTATTGGAAATTTCTCTCACTTTGTTAAGGCCTAAGATCTTATTTTACAAAGTGTTTTAACTACTTTTAATTGTAGCCTAGTATGACCTTGCCATTTACATCGTTAACCCACTATATACTTATAAACTTTCTTTTTTCACTTTGAAGGCCCTCTGTGGTTGTTCCACCCACCTGCACAACATCTGCTTCTGTCCATGGCACTGCAGCACCACAGAGCACAAGGCTGGCAGATGGTTGGATGACATGTAGCTGCTACAGCATCCATTTTTAGGACATCCTCATTCCTCACTCCTCATCCCTACTTCTCATCCCTGCTTCTCATTCATCATCCTACTTCTCATCCATCAAACATCATCCCTACTTCTGATCCATCATCCCTGATTCTCTTCTATCATCCTTACTTCTCATCCATCATCCCTACTTCTCATCCATCATCCCTACTTCTCATCCATCATATATCATCCCTACTTCTCATCCATCATCCCTATTTCTCATCCATCATCCCTATTTATCATCCATCATCCCTGTGTCTCATCCATCATCCCTGTGTCTCATCCATCATCCCTGTGTCTCATCCATCATCCCTACTTCTCTTCTATCATCCCTACTTCTCATCCATCATACATCATCACTACTTCTCATCCGTCATCCCTACTTCTCATCCATCATCACAACTTTTCATCCATCATCCCTACTTCTCATCGATCAGCCCTACTTCTCATCCGTCATACATCATCCCTACTTCTCATCCATCATCTCTACTTCTCATCCATCATACATCATCCCTACTTGTCTTCCATCATCCCAACTTCTCATACCTGCGTCTCATCCTTCCTTCTCATCCCTGCTTCTCATCCATCATCCCTACTTTTCATCCATCATACATCATCCCTACTTCTCATCCATCATTCCTACTTCTCATCCATCATCCCTACTTGTCTTCCATCATCCCTACTTCTCATCCATCATACATCATCCCTGCTTCTCTTCCATCATCCCTGCTTCTCTTCCATCATCCCTACTTCTCATCCATCAGCCCTACTTTTCATCCATCATACATCATCCCTACTTCTCATCCATCATGCATCATCCCTACTTCTCATCCATCATTCCTACTTGTCTTTCATCATCCCAACTTCTCATACCTGCATCTCATCCCTGCTTCTCATCCATCCTCCCTGCTTTTCATCCATCATACATCATCCCTACTTCTCATCCATCATCCCTACTTCTCATCCATGATCCCTGCTTCTCTTCCATCATCCTTACTTCTCACCCATGCTTCTCATCCATCATCCCTGCTTCTCTTCCATCATCCTTCTCATCCATCATCCCTACTTCTCATCCATCATCCCTGCTTCTCATCCATCATACACCATCCCTACTTCTCATCCATCATCCCTACTTCTCTTCCATCATCCCTACTTCTCATCCATCATCCCTGCTTTTCATTCATCATACATCATCTCTATTTATCATCCCTGCTTCTCTTCCATCATCCCTACTTCTCATTCATCACCCCTACTTCTCATCCATCATCCCTACTTCTCTTCCTTCATCCCCACTTCTCATCCCTGCTTTTCATCCTTACTCCTCATCCATCTTCCATAATTTCTACTACTCATGCCTCAGCCATCATCCCTACTCCTCATCCATCATCCCTACTCCTCATTCCTCATCCCTCAGTCATACCAACACATTTTCAGTTTTGTGAAACACACCTTCACACTGATTGGTTGGGAACAGCCAATCAGAGTAATGAGAGAGAGCTGCATTCTCTTTAATTAAAAAACAGCCTTCTTGTTGCGAGGAGATGAAATTCAACTGTGTGTTTGTTTCCAGTGAATTCAAGGCTGCACAATATTTCATTTTATTTACTTAAATGTTTTTCTGTTTGCACAGGCCTCTGCAGGAAGCTCTGTTGGTTTGGGAAATACAAGGAGCCCCAGCTTGGGCCATAAATCAGCTCTTGGAGAAAGGGTTATAGAGGTCAACCGAAACCCTTTCTGGTTTCAGTTTCATTTGTAGAAAGAAAATGTTTAAAATCCACTCTGGTGACAGTGCAATCCAATTAATCCAAACCTTTTCTGGTTTCATTTTTATCTGTAACAAATTAAATGTTTAAATCTGAACCTGCTTTTTATTTGTAACAAATAAAATGTTTAAATCTGAGGCCCCTTTTATCTCTGAGAGCTGTTTTTTTTTCTTTTCTGAAACAAGAAAAATGTTCACCAAACTGTATAACCCTTTCTCCAAGAGCTGATTTATGGCCTCTCCTCTGTATTCACCCAGCACATGCAATGAGAAGGGTGTTTTTGAGTGAAATAGAATGCAGGCCTCTCTCTAACTCTGATTGGCTGTTGCCAGCCAATCAGTGTGAAGGTGTGTTTCACAAAACTGAAAATGTGTTGGTATGACTGAGGGATGAGGAGTAGGGATGATGGATGAGGAGTAGGGATGAGAAGCAGAAATGAGGGATGAGAAGCAAGGATAATGGAAGAGAAGCAGGGATGATGAGCGTCGGAGCATTGCAAATAGTTTACGTCCGGCCGTTGGGCCGCAGCTGTCCCACAAAGCCCGTTTCTCCAATGGGAGGGGCAACAGTTAGGAATAGGACGTTCTAACCACACACGAACATTGTAAGTGACTGGAGTATTGTCAACTGATAGTCTTAATATATAGGAGTTTTTTTGCAGTTGTATAGAAGGAGAATTACATTCCCACCTGGTCCTGAAGAAGTGTCGCTGTATCCTTTTGGACCATTAGAGATGCAAAACATGTTGACCCTGTTGTTAGGGATAGTCTGGTACTTCCACTTGCCCCACCTCTTTTTTCTCCATTACATGTGGTTGAGAGTGTTTTGACCATTATACTCACTTCACTCTCCACATTATTTTTAGTCCTGGCCTCTACCCTTCATGGTTAAATAAAATTGTTATCCCTTGGTGCTGGGTCCTGAGCCAATTTTAAATACCCTCACTATCACTCTCTTTCTTTTTCTCCTCTTCCCAAGCTCACTTGTTGGGCCTTGGCATCACCGAGTAAAGATCTCCAGCAGAGAGCCCCCCTACGGGGGGTGCCCGTCAGACATTGCAGCGCCAGTCTGATGAGGAGCACTTCCGATGATGAAGCATGACACTCATTTGGGTGTGTGAGGATTCTTGCTCCTAGAATTAGGACTTCCTTCTCCCACTTTCTCTTTGTATAAACAAGTGATTCAGGTCCAGGCATGTTATGTAGGCGCACAGGAGCCATTGATTAGTGTTAGTAAGGAGACAGCAGAAAAGCACACGAGAGCCATTGCTTAATGTTCGTAAGGAGACAGCAGAAAAGCACACAGGAGCCTTTGCTTGGTGTTAGTAAGGAGACAGCAGAAAAGTGCACAGGAGCCATTGCTTAGTGTTAGTAAGGAGACAGAAGAAAAGCACTCGGCACCAGTGGCATAGCAAAACTTAAGAGCGCTCCCTGCACACTACATGGAGCCCCTAACCCTCACCCCGGACTCACGCAGGAGCTCTGAGGCCAGAGTTCTGAGGGGGGCCTGGAGCTCGGGCCCCCACACCGGCCTTTGTTACGCCACTGCATGGCATATGTGCAAAAGGCTGTCTCCGCGGTGACAGGTTCAAGAGAAGAAAGCTCAGCGCTGGGGCGCATGAACCATTGCTGGTGAAGTGGCTTCCCGTAGGAAGAAATGCATGGAAAGCGTTTTCAACATAAAGGCTGTCAGTGTAGCAGCCAGAAAAAGCAAGCAAGTGAAAATATGTCATAACACAGAACTGTAAAAACAAAGGCAAAAAATAATAATAACAGAAATCAATTTCCATACAAGGGGGTTTAAAAATGTCTCCGGAACAAATTTCAAGTGAAAATACGTCATTGTCTTCAGCTTTAAAAACTCCAAGAATCCAAACACAATGGCAATCACATACAAGGCAGGATGAAGAAGAAAATATATTGAATGTCACATTTAGGAGACCCCCCCCCCTTTTGAAATGTCCGATCCCCAAATGTTTGGTCCAAGATGAGAGATGTAAAGATGCAGATTTCAGCATCCAAGCTAAAATCCAAAGATACAGAGCTCAACGAGCAAGTGATCCACTATTAAACTTTGTGAGAGAGGATGTGGAGGAACTATTACAAATGTACCCAACAGAACAGCCTCACCATTGGAAAGGATCTATTAAATGTGTGAATGCACAGCTTTGTCCTCAGGGAAATATAGTTTGTGGGAGAGAGGTCTTTAGTTTGTCCTGCCAAGGAGAAGTTGCAAATAAGGATGAATTTGCAAACACATTGAGTGCCACAAGGATAATAGTAAGGAAGCAATCAGACTACGCATTACTCAAGGATATCCTCAAACAACGTTTACAGTAAAACTAGTAAAAGAAACTCTAAAACTAAAAAAAGTAGCGAGAATTGAAAGGAAAACTGATATACATGCTACAGGGTTGGAAGAAGGAAGGCATAGAGAGGGGGAAGAAGGAGAATGTTACTTCATATTCAATATATTTTCATGGTTATCTGGTGGCTCTGTTATTTTCTACGGAAGTACAGTGGTTGGAATACTAGTGGTTGGCCAAATGTAGTGCTGAACTGACTCTAATGTTGGGCAGTAGTACATTTACAACTGTATTGGACCCTTTTTTGGCTATAATGCGTTTAGAAGTGCAATTTAAGAATAGCAGTGGTCTTCCTCTTTTGGGGTGTGTAACGGGAGTGCCGCCGAACACAGCTCCCAAACACCTGTCGGGGGAGGAACACAATGGCCCGGGGGCACGAGCGGGAACCTCCCTGCCATGACGTATGACGCTGAGGGCGTCATAAACATCAGAAGAGAAGACGGACGAGGGAGATCAGAAAAAAAGAAGGAGGAGCCGAGAACGCGAGGAAGCCGGAGTGAGGAGATCGCCATCGGAGCATCGGAAGAAGAGAGAGAGACCGCCGTGACCGGAGAGCCGACAACGGAAGGGGAAACCGCCATCACCAGGGGGCCGGAGGAAGAGAAGGACACCGTCGAGGCCGGAGAGTCGGTTACAGCGAGGGGAAGCACCGCCATCCGAGTGCCCGGGACGGAGGAAGAGACCCAGAAGTCAGGACGCCTCGAGGGAAGGAGGAACCACTGGGCAACTCCCGGCCCAGACGAAGAGAAATCGGGAGACCACCCAAGTGCCGGCCGCGCCCCGGGAGGGACGTGGCCCTCCCAGGTACGTCTATACCCTGCCTGGCAGACCCTGTCAGGCTGGCTGACAGGGAAAAGAGGGAGGGGGGGGGAAGAAAGGGAGGACGGGAAGACCTCGGGAAAGAAGGGGACTTAGCAGAAAAGGAGAGGGGGACCTAAACTGCTTTAACCCACAGACAGGGACACCACCCGAGAAACCCTAAGAAAAGGAAAAGAAAGGGGTTTTCTTGGAGTAAAAAGGAAATAAGGGCACAATAACCACAGAGTGATACCCACCACCAACACCAGCCCTACCTAGTCCCCACCACCCTACTAACCCCTGTTTGAACCCTTGTCTTGCCCCTACTTTATTCACTTACCTGATTACTTTTATTTTTTCTTTTTTTTCTTTTGGGAACACGGGAGATCGGAGGACGGAAAAACCAGACCGCCTCAAGACGGAACCAAGACACCACCAGAGACTGTAAAACCCAAGAAGGGCTTTGGGGAAACAGAAATAGGGCTAATCTTGTGGAAAGAAACAAGAGAGAATTGGCCAACTTTAAATAAAACAGTTATTATTCCGTCAAATAGTGGTGCCAGTCGCATTATTCCAATATCTTACATCATTCCGATAACGAACCCATTTACAGTGGTGTCAGAAGTGGGATATTGGAACAGGCGACAGGAGAACCCTAGAAAATGGAGGGTACGCCCACAATGGCGGATATGATGCAGCAACTAGCTGAGGGGCAACGCCATCTGCAAATTGTATGGGAGGAGCAACAGAAGGCAGCCAAGGTGGAAAGGGAGGCTCTGCAAAACGCGCTTAAAAGTCAGGCTACTATCATGGCCAACAATCAGTTGGTACATGACAACGCGATAAAGACTTTGACGGATACCATTGCAGCAACTCGGGTACATCCAAATGTACCTAGTTCTGTTTTGCAGAGATATCAGGAAGGCGAAGACCCCGACGCCTTCTTTACTAACTTTGAACGCGTCGCCAATTCAGCCACCTGGCCGCAGGAAAGATGGGGTCAATATATCGCTCCCTTATTAACCGGGACCCTCCAAGCAGCATACCAAGCGGTTAACCCGGGTGGGACAACACCCTATCCGGACATCAAGAAGAGCATCCTAGAAAGGGTCGGCTTTGATACAGAACACTATCGGGTTCGCTTCAGGAAGGCCAAGTGGGGCCCCTCTGAGAACCCTCGAGCTTTATATTTTAGGGTCAAAGATTTAGGTCTCAAATGGCTTGGACCCATAGGGACGAATAGGGAAGATGTTATTGAGGCCGTTCTCCTAGAACAGTAGCTAGACGCCCTACCCGCCAATACTCGCCATTGGATCAAGCAGCACCCGAACCCCGACACGAATACTACTATTGAGCTGGCCTGTGCTTTCCACCGCTCCCTCGAATTCAAAACACCCCTTCCGCGGTTGTTACCTCAACCAGTTAGGCAAAACACGGGACAATCCGCAGCCTCGGGGAAAAGGCCGATAGAGGAACCGGGAAGGTTACGAGGGATAGAGAAGCCCTATGGACAGCAGCCCCAGTGTTTTAGTTGTGGGGAATGGGGACACATTGCCCGATTTTGCCCGCTGAAGTCCGGAAAACCCGAACCCATGGAAATAGGGGTTACGAGAGGCCGGGTTTTCTACACCGGGGGGGAAAGATACCCAATACAAAAAGATACTGTCCATTAATGGGAGGGACACCGTAGCGCTCATCGACTCCGGATGTAGTCAGTCCGTAATCAGAGCGGATCTGATTGCCGAGCATACACTTGACCCAGGTTTCACAGTATCCATATGTTGTATTCACGGGGAAACAAGAGAATATCCCCTAATATGGACTACCCTTTTTTGGGAAGGTACAAATACCCCCATACGGCTGGGGGTAGTTGAACGGTTGGTGGAAGAGGTCATCATAGGAACAGACTTTAAAGACTTTCCGATCCTTTTGGACAGCACACAGAGCAAGAAAGACCTGGATGCCTGGTTGGGAAGCGCCCCTTTTTCTGAATTACCCATACCAGCCCCGGCGATCCGCTATAAACCCACTAAAAGAGAAAAACGAGAAGCCAGGAAGTCCTATAGAAGAGAGGATACAAACCACGACAGAGATAACGCACAGGTATTCGCCCTCGTTGGTCTTCCGCCCTTCCGATGTAGTCAAAGGGACGATCCCAGTTTGATCCACGCCTGGAGAAGTGCCAAACCTCGAACCATAGATGATAAGGGTCCCTCCTTTGTGATCAATAAAAATCTGTTATATCGGATCACCAGTAACGAGAGAGGGGAAAAGAAACAGTTATTGATTCCCGAACCCTATAGGCAGCAGGTGTTGCATCTAGCCCATAATCAGCCGGGGGGGGTCATTACGGGAGAGAAAAAACAGAGGAATACCTATTAAGGAAATTCTACTGGCCTGGGTTTTTTTCCCATATCAGAAAGTTCTGTCAGCAATGTCCTAGATGTCAGTTGATAGATCCCGGACCCAGGAAAAAGGCCCCCCTACATCCTCTTCCCATTATTGACGTACCGTTCTCTAGAGTAGGAATGGATCTAGTCGGGCCCCTCCTACCGTCTTCCAAGGGATACCGTTACAATCTAGTATTGGTCGATTACGCCTCTAGGTATCCGGAAGCTATCCCCCTAACTAGTATTAGCACTAAAAGTGTCGCCAACGCCATGATAGGTTTCTTCTCACGAATAGGGTTTCCCCGAGAAATATTGACGGACCAGGGGACCCAGTTTATGTCCAACTTGATGGCTCAGATTTGTCAATTATTAGGGATACGACAGATAAGGACAGCGGTTTATCATCCCCAGACAGACGGACTAGTAGAAAGGTATAATCGCACCCTGAAAACCCTTCTGAGGAAAGCGATCTCCGAGTCAGGTAAAGATTGGGACAAGAAACTTCCCCTAGTGTTATATGCCGTCAGAACCCATGAACAAGCATCTACAGGACATAGTCCATTCGAACTGCTGTTTGGGCGACAGCCTAGGACCCTATTAGACATGGCAGCTGAGTTATGGGAGGAAGACGAAAGCGGGGAGAAACCTCTCCTAGAGTACACCAGTGAGTTAAAGTCCCGACTACAAACGATATGGGAAGATGTGAGAGGGCACATGGAAAAAGCTCAGGAGAAACAAAAGCGTTATTACGATAGGAACACTCAAATGAGATCTTTTGTAGAGGGAGACCAAGTATTAGTGCTTTTATCCAGTTCAGACAATAAACTTTTGGCAAAATGGCAAGGCCCATATAAAATAATAAAAGCAGTAACTCCGGTTACCTATAAACTGCAACTCGCGACTAATCCCAACCGATTTCAAATCTTTCATGTTAACTTACTAAAAAGATGGGAGGAATTTCAAGTAGACCGAAATATAAACTGTTTAGTTAACACAGTAAAAGAGCTAGAAATAGGGTGGTGCCCCACAGACCCCCCCTCAAAGGGCGATATACTCCTCCGAAATGCAGAGTTAACAGTGCAACAGAACCAACAACTAAACCAACTCCTTAATGCGCACCCCCACGTGTTTTCCCCTGTTCCAGGTAAAACAGAGCTAATCCACCACCAGATTATAACCCAACCGGGTAAAATAATCCGGTTACGTCCCTATCGCATTCCCGAAGCGAGGAAGGTCATAGTTGAAGAGGAGGTAAAAAGGATGTTAGATTTGGATATTATAGAGCCGTCCCAAAGCCCCTGGTGCTCCCCGGTGGTGTTAGTGCCAAAACCGGACGGATCCATACGCTTTTGTATCGACTTTAGACAAGTCAATGCCGTGTCCCAATTTGATACATATCCTCTTCCCAGGGTAGACGAACTTCTAGAACGGCTCGGTAAAGCCAAATACATGTCTACCCTGGACCTAACAAAAGGATACTGGCAGATTCCTTTAGCTAAAGCCGATAAAGAAAAAACGGCGTTCTCCACCTCTTCCGGTCTATATCACTTTAAGGTACTCCCTTTTGGACTGCATGGAGCCCCCGCCACTTTTCAGAGACTCATCGATACTATATTACGACCACATACCAGATACGCGGCCGCCTATCTGGATGACATCGTTATTCATAGCGAAACCTGGGAAGACCATTTAAACCATGTAGGACAGATCTTTAAAGCACTGTCGGCGGCCGGATTGACCGCCAATCCTTCCAAGAGCCGACTGGCTTTCAATGAAATTCCCTATCTGGGTTATCATATTGGGAAGGGGAATATCAGGCCCCAAATGAGTAAAATAGAAGCCATTTTACGTATAAGCGCACCCACCACAAAGAAAGAGATCCGATCCTTCCTCGGACTAGTGGGGTATTATCGAAGATTCATACCCCACTACTCTACAGTGGCCGCCCCCCTCACTGACCTCTTGAGGAAGGGGCAACCCAAGAACATCACAAGTCTAACCGGTCCACAATCACATAGCTACCGTACCTTGCAACGATGTCTAACCACGCAACCCGTATTAAAATGCCCTGAATTCAGTCGTCCCTTCCATCTCCAAACGGATGCCTCGGACGTAGGCCTGGGTGCAGTACTGTTCCAAAAAGATGAAAATGAGATAAGCCATCCGGTGGTCTTCATTAGTCGTAAGCTAGTTCCACGGGAACAGAACTATCCCATAATAGAGCGTGAGTGCCTGGCCATTAAATGGGCTGTTGAAAGCCTTCAATATTATCTCCTAGGGAGGTCCTTCCTTTTATATACCGACCACGCCCCTCTTACCTGGCTCTCGAGGTATAAGGACACCAACGTTCGCATTTTAAGATGGTTTATGGAGCTCCAACCTTTCTCCTTCCAGGTTTGCCATCTCCCTGGAGACCTTATGGGACAAGCAGACTATTTGTCTCGATTTCCGGGACCTGGGGGGCTCGAACAGCCCCATCCAAGGGAGGGGATGTGTAACGGGAGTGCCGCCGAACACAGCTCCCAAACACCTGTCGGGGGAGGAACACAATGGCCCGGGGGCACGAGCGGGAACCTCCCTGCCATGACGTATGACGCTGAGGGCGTCATAAACATCAGAAGAGAAGACGGACGAGGGAGATCAGAAAAAAAGAAGGAGGAGCCGAGAACGCGAGGAAGCCGGAGTGAGGAGATCGCCATCGGAGCATCGGAAGAAGAGAGAGAGACCGCCGTGACCAGAGAGCCGACAACGGAAGGGGAAACCGCCATCACCAGGGGGCCGGAGGAAGAGAAGGACACCGTCGAGGCCGGAGAGTCGGTTACAGCGAGGGGAAGCACCGCCATCCGAGTGCCCGGGACGGAGGAAGAGACCCAGAAGTCAGGACGCCTCGAGGGAAGGAGGAACCACTGGGCAACTCCCGGCCCAGACGAAGAGAAATCGGGAGACCACCCAAGTGCCGGCCGCGCCCCGGGAGGGACGTGGCCCTCCCAGGTACGTCTATACCCTGCCTGGCAGACCCTGTCAGGCTGGCTGACAGGGAAAAGAGGGAGGGGGGGGGAAGAAAGGGAGGACGGGAAGACCTCGGGAAAGAAGGGGACTTAGCAGAAAAGGAGAGGGGGACCTAAACTGCTTTAACCCACAGACAGGGACACCACCCGAGAAACCCTAAGAAAAGGAAAAGAAAGGGGTTTTCTTGGAGTAAAAAGGAAATAAGGGCACAATAACCACAGAGTGATACCCACCACCAACACCAGCCCTACCTAGTCCCCACCACCCTACTAACCCCTGTTTGAACCCTTGTCTTGCCCCTACTTTATTCACTTACCTGATTACTTTTATTTTTTCTTTTTTTTCTTTTGGGAACACGGGAGATCGGAGGACGGAAAAACCAGACCGCCTCAAGACGGAACCAAGACACCACCAGAGACTGTAAAACCCAAGAAGGGCTTTGGGGAAACAGAAATAGGGCTAATCTTGTGGAAAGAAACAAGAGAGAATTGGCCAACTTTAAATAAAACAGTTATTATTCCGTCAAATAGTGGTGCCAGTCGCATTCTTCCAATATCTTACATCATTCCGATAACGAACCCATTTACAGGGTGGTTGTTTGTAGCTCCTCAAACTATAATGCACATAACCTCTGCTTCTTTGGCCCATCCATAATCCTCCATAAACCCCTTCCATTTAGGAGTAAGAGCCTGATATAGAGTTTGGCAGACTGGTAACTCCATCACCAATGTGACGGATATTTAATGCTTAATTTGAGCTGGTGGTTTCCAGTGCTCGGCACCAGCACTTAATTGTCAATACCAGCACTTAAGACAGTCTGCCACATGGTGGCGCTCTTTGTCTAATTTAGAGCTGAAAACAACAACAGTTGTTTATTAATTAAATATACATTAAAATGACTAATACCTGCTGCCCAAGCCATTGGGGGCCTGGAATAGTCTGGATCATAACACGAGTAGGAGTGTGATGGTTGTTAGTTGTGTAGGTACTGTAATTGGCAACACTGGCAGGTGCCATGGGTGGTGCAAGGTTCAGTGGCCTCCTGACAAGAGGCCTGACACTTTTTTTAAACAAATTCAGCACTGCTGATATCCCGCCTGACCTTTTACAAGTGCATTATCTCCTATGGCACTTGAAACTAGGTGGGCGGAATACCTGTCATGTTTCCGTCCACTATACTCTAAATCAGGATCTAAGTATTCCCCATTTTTCAGGTACTCTCACAATCCCCCCAGATTTAATACAAAATACAGGTTATGTTAAGTTGTAACATAACCTATTACCACCTTGATGGAGGATATTACTCCATGAGAAACGCAACGTGATGGGTATCCCGGCCGCCGTATTGCAAGTTCCATTATATCCTATGGCACTTGCAATACGGCGGAGAGGATATCCCTCACGTTTGTGACGGACTAATACCCTCCGCCAAGGTTGTAATCAGGCCCTATGAAAATAAGTGCGCCACTTTTTCGACATAGGACTACGTTTTACAGTTGATTTGTGTGTTGAGCTCACACATTTCTCAGGGAAAAATACTGGCCAACTGTTCACATTTTAACATTCTGCGAAGGTCTCGACATTATTCTTAAGTAAAGCTTTTTAATAAATCCTCAGTATTCATTTTCTAACATGGTCCTATGGTTAATAGTCCGGGGTCATTCTGGTAGCGGTGGAACACATTCCAAAGTGCTTTGTCCTTACGTATACTCAGTCCTTTATTTGTGCTTGTTGTTTCCGGTGCTGAGCACCGGCACTTATTTTTGCGGGCCGGGGCTTATTCTTCTGCCTCAAGCATTTGCTGCGATCAAAAGACACATTTGGGAAAGACGAATGAAGGGAAAAACTTAAAAGCGTCACTAAGGGAAAAAGTAGAGAGCTGCAGGTGTGAGCTGAAGGGGCAGGGAGTGGCTGTAAATGGATTGAAGAGGCCAGAGATGGCTTCAGGATTACGCTGCCTCAGTATTCCATGTTCACACATTGAATTGCAGCAGCCGCGTGGTTAAGAGGAGGGACTTGGGCACCGACACCTTTTTATTTACAAATTAAGCACTGCTTATACTGTAAAGTATGTGCTGATAAGGTTAAAAAATACCGGCTTTAGGTGATTTTTATAATTTTTGTACTGGCAGGGACATTAAAATACTGGCCATAAATCCCGCCAGGTGGTAACTCTACTTGTATGGTGGTTGAGATAATTACCTATATAAATGCTGTTGCAAACCTGTTGGGAACAGTCCACCTTCCCACATCACCTTACTATAAGCCTCACAATAATGCCACAGGACTTAGGCTACCGGATATGACATCACCCAGTCACTTCCTCTCCCCTCGAGCAGTGTCCCCAACAGGGTCTAGTTTGGTCCGCATTACGTCATATGTTCCTACCTTTGTAGTATGTAGGCTGCTAATTTGGCACTATATTCCTGCTGCATCTGGGAACCTGTGTGAACCATTCTTTGTTGTCCATGGCAGGCAGTGTAAAGTGCTGCGTTGCCTGATTTAGATTTATTTAAGACAAGCTTTGCTGTTGGTTGGAAGACCGGCTTTATTGACCTGTCAGCTGTTTGACTCTATTAGCGGTACGCTTCATCTAAACAATTTGAATCCTTGAGTGAAGCATTGTTTGCATTAATCTATTTTCTATGTGTGGACTTTTTGGAGGTTAGGGGGGATTTTTGATTTTTATTTGCAGACTTTTAGAGGCTCTGTGGGCTTCTGGCATTTTCCTTGGGGAGTTTGGTTTTGTTTGCTGTTTTTCGGAGGGAGTGTTTTTTCTCACCCTGGGGTTCTATCAGTTCAGGGACATTACCATTACCTGTCGGTGTGTGAGGGCACTAGAAAGCTCGGCGGTTGTTTTTACTCCTCGTGGCCGACCGGAGGTGCTATTTTTGGGAAGGGTGAGCTCTAGTCGCACGGGGAGTTAGTTGTACACTCCTTACTGAAGCAGCGCTGCGACGCAGACGCGCAGTGGGCGCGTCGCTGATGCACCGAAGGGATGTCTAAGTCAAGCCCATCTGCGCCCATCCGTGCCATGGCCAGCGCCTGGGAGTACCGCTGGGCCGTATGGCATCAGGTATATGGTGCAGGAACTGGACGCACTCACTCCGCCATTGTGGGGCCCCGTGACGTTGGAGCTGGGACATGTTGGGGTGAGGTTGCATTGTCACACTGAGCTGCCGGTTGAGAGACAGTCTAGGCAGGCGGTTGAGGGACGTGCCAGCCAGGAGCGGGGGTGAGGCCTGGGCAGGTTCCAGGGTTGCAACTATGTTAATAAATGCCCTTTCCTTGCACAGACATGCACTGAATATCTTTGATCGTCTCAGTAGTTTGGAACACGGTGCGCTTTTTATGACTGAAACCTGGCTCAGCGATTCGGGGGCTCCCGATAAGGCTTTAGCGATCCCGACGGCTTACACTCTGGTACAGCTGGATAGGATCCACCAGAGGAAGGGGGTGGTTGGCGATCGCTTTTAAGCAGATACTACAGTTCTCCACCTTTGAGATGCTGGAGCTTTTCTGGGTTGAGAGTTTGGGATTTTGCCTTTCAGTCAGTTGTCCCTTCCTGGAGCCTCAGTTTACTGCCCTCCGACCTGTGCAGGCAATTTTTCCTGCACGAGTTCATTTTACATTTCATTTTGCTATTTGTTCTCTGCTGGGGACTTCAGTCTGCATTTAGACAACTCTAGTAATACGTTGGCAGCTGCCTTGGTAGATTACATGGCCTCAGTTAATCTGTCTCAGCCGGTGACCCTCCCCACTCACTCAGCAGGACACATTATTGATTTGATGTTTTCTCAGGAGGTGCCTTGGTCCGACCACTTCCAAATTCTGTTCAGATGGAGTTTTGAAGCCAGTTACCAACAGGCCAGACATGGAGACCAGAAAGTTTTTCCAGCCTGGAACAAAGTTAAGGCCAGCGATTAGTCGTTGTTTCTGGCTAGGAGGACTCCCCCTCTCATCAGTGAAATAGCCTCGATTGTTGACGCTGTTACCCTTACAGCTGAAAGGAGAGCCGACAAGAAATTAGAGAGAGACTAGTCACAGGCTCTATCCTACCACTATTCAACGGGCACAGGCCTCTTACCTTGGGTGTAAAATCAGCTCTGCGTCTAATATCCAGCAAGCAATCTTTCAGATTGCAAGGTCCCTTTTGTCTCCAATGGCTTGTAATAGGGCGATTGTTCCCTCTCAGGAAATGTGTGATGGGCTGGCGGATTTCTTTGAGGACAAGATTGCTAATATTCAAAGGAGCCTTCTCACTTCCGGAGTCTCCCACTGCGATGCTGTCCCATAAAACACAAAAAAAATTAAGTTCAGGGCAATTTCTCTTGAGCAATCTGCATCTGCAATTTTAAATTGCAGATCTGGTTCACACCTGGACCCGTGTCCTCCTGTGATGCTAGCACTGACCATCGAGGTCATCAACTCGGTGATAAGTAGGGTTTTCAGTCTTTCATTATCATCTGCCACTGGTGTCCTGAAGCTGGCTAGGGTTGCTCCTTTGCTCTGAAACCGTCATTAGACCCTAAGATCTTTAATAATTTTAGGCCCATTTCTGTGCTTCCATCTTTTTCTAAGGTTTTAGACAAAATAGTTAACTCTCAATTAACTGAATATATGGAGAAGGCAAGCTTTTGCATCCTGGTCATTTGGGGTTTCGGCTTCGCCATAGCACAGAGCCAGAATTATTATAGATATCAGAAAACATCGAGATGTCCCTGGATCAAGGGGAAACGCGGCACTGAGTTTACTCCATCATCAGTATCTGATACTGTCCGACATGCTATCGTTTTACAATGCCTGGCCAGTCGGAGGGGGTTGGAGGCACAATGTGGGGCTGGGTGAAATTGTTCCTTTATTCCAGAAGGCAATCAGTCTGATTTGAGCCCTTTTATTCTGCCGACAAATAACTTAAGCAGAGGGAACCACAGAGTTTCTCGTTGAGCCTTACTCGAACATTTTAATAGCCCGTGGGTATCATTGGTGGAATCGTTTGGGTGCAAAATAATTTCTTAATCAGATGATACTGTCTCCACCTTGGTGGAAAAGCCATTTAAAACATTCATGCTGTTTTCAATTGGATGCATAGTAGCCAGCTTAAATGCAACTCAGATAAGGCAGAAATCCTTTCATTTGGCTCCCATCAAGTCAACTGGTGGGTGGAGGGCTGGCCTTCTTCTTTGCCAACCCTTCCACCCCATCTTCTGTGGCCAAAAACTTGGGAGTCCAAGTTGACAATCAACTTTCTTTCCAGCCACTGGTCCCGGCTGTGGTCAGCACCTGTTTTGAACTGCTTCGTACCATGAAGACATTTTTGTTTATATTACCTATACAGTGCAGGTAGGCTGATTCATGCTCTATACTAATACACTATTGTACATATGTTGTATGGAATATGGTCTTCCTGTTTAAATAGCACACAGGCCTTCATATGCGCCTCACAGTGGGCCAAGGGACTCCCGCGGTTACCCAAGCAAGCCAGAATCCATTACAAATCATGGACTCCTCCTTGCGTCTCGTTGCTTACGTCTAGAGGGTTCGAATAGGGAGTCAGAGTAAGGACTCCCTTCTCTTACACACACCTGTCTTGAACACTTCCAAGCAATCCTACCCTGCCACTTCTTCTAGTTTCTGTAACTCACTCCCCTCATCACCACTGAGGACCCAACTGATTGCTCACCTTGTGGAAGCTGTTGAAACCCTACTTGTTCTGGCTCTACCTGGACTCAATCAATCAATCAGGAATTTGTAAAGCGCACTACTCACCCGTGGGGGTCTCAAGGCGCGGGGACTGATCGTACCTGTAACAAATCTGTTTGGACTTTTCCTTCTTTTCATAAGGCTTGCTCCTTACTGCTTTCTTTGTTCTAGGAAATATTTCTGCTCTTTGTATGTCACTTGTTATTTGTAAAACACGCTAACACCAGCCATGTATGGCTACGCGATAGAAAACCGTCAATAAAATAACTTTAAAAATGTTGCAAAAGTAACTTTTTCTATCTGTCCATTTTTAAATAGGCACTACCCCGTCTGTGGATGTCACAAAATTCAAGGTGGTGTTTCACCAACGTGAAAACATTGGTAATTCTACAGCAGAAGACAGGCCTCAGTGCCCGGAAACTTCATCCACGTTAGGTAAGGAGGCGTGTTCATGAGTTCACACTTTGCTATCGGACATATATGTGATTAACTGCAATTTTTTTATTTTACTGTGGTGTCCACAATGACAAGTCCCGGCTCCATAATCCTTGGCATCCAGATTATCACTCATCTTTACTTGCCACAAGAGTCAAAGTACAAACTTTGTTAATGCAAATGCCTGTCACTCCCGAAAGGGGGAGGAGTGAATGGAGATCCCGCTTTGGGAGGACTCTGACAGCAGCGCGTCCCTCCTGAAGGATGTACTGGACCCTTAGTGACCAAAGGGCTCGATGGTGTGTCACTGGGCCATCTTTGGAACACCTGTAGGCAGGAACCCCTGGGCTGTCTGGTCTCAGCCCACCTTTGCCCGGCACGAGGCACACAAGAGGGAGAGAAGCCTGAGGAGTCCACAGCTGATGGATTGCTCGTTAGGTAGTAAATGGTTAATGCACTCTGGGTCACCACTGCTAGGGCCACTAACCACAGTAGGTGAGATTCAGGGCCACAGGTTGCAAACTGTTCCACTGCATGGGGAATGGGCTCTGCTCTCGACCTTTGACCCACAGTTATGTCATACCCATGCATTTTTTTGCAGCAAGAACTATATGCAATGCGTTAGGAGGCCCCAAAAAATGGCACAGTGGAATCTATGAGATTCCGCTGCGCCATTTCTAGCATCATTTTTAACGTCTGCCTAAGGCAGGCGTTAAAATGAGGCTCCCATTGTTTTCAATGGGCCTCCTGTCACTTTGCAGGATTAGCATCAATTTTTGGCACTAATCCTGCAAAGCGCCAAACCTGCATCAACATTTATGGTGCTAGTTCCCTAACATGCGCCATGGTGCACCGTATCATAAATACGGCGCACACATGCTGGCGTTGGGGGGGTGCTATGGGGCGCAAGAAAAGTGATGTATCATGACATGATGTGCCACTTTTCATAAATTTGCCCCTCTATGTGAGAGGTTATATGTGTTTGTGCATGCACTTATGTGTGCACATATGTGGGCCCTCGTATGCATGCCTGCGAAAAGTCCCACTCCAGTCGGCTGAGGTCCACTCCAGGCGTTGTGTATTGTACATTTTGTAACGTAAGTTATACAAAGAAGTTGTCTTAGAAGATCTCTGTCCTGCCAGGCTCCCGGTGTTAACTAACCACCTCACATCATTGAAAGCTTCCTGGTCTGCTTAAACTTTCTTAAATGAGGGAGAGTATACACAACTGGTCAGCCTCCAAAGTTCTAAATCTGTTGGCAAATTCTGATTCTATCTGCTAAATTTAGCTTGTGGCCTGGAGAGCTATCCATGAAATGTTTAACTTCCAAAAACTGCTTTGAATGTTCTCGGAGACCTGAGTCATTTGATCTCCTTGCCCTCAATATTTTGCAACAGTAGCATGTACCTATGCATTGAAGAGGTTTTTGGGGGCTAGATAGAGGTGGCCAGTACTTCGAACCAACTCCGCATAGGACCAGAGCCGGACCACCTACCCATTTCACTCTGCGGTGTGAAAAGTCTTACTTTACTGAGTAAGTACCATGGAACTTGGCAGACTCTACAATCATCGATCAGGGTCTGACCAGAAATGTGGATGAGGAGCAAAGGTTTTCCTGTAGAAATGGGAAGTGATGTAGAATATGTGGTCCACTTACTAGTTGATGACCGTTAAACCTGGACATCTTAGCTCCAATACCACCTTAGGCATAGGATCAAAAATAATGGGCAAGTGTTTTTTATTTATCAACACCCATTTTCAGGAAACGGAGCTACTGCCCTTGGTGCATTGGGCCTGTATCTTAAACACCAGCATGGCTAGAAAAAAAGGGAAAAAAAGAAAAAGAATGGACAAAAAAGAGTTGGCAAAGGGTACTTGCCATGGCACTGTGTAGTACTTCTTTGTAGGTAGATGTGCTCATTTGATAAGCTACAGAACTTCTTTTTAGGTGAATGTGCACATGTGATAAGCTGCAGTGCTTCTTTTTAGGTGGATGTGCACATGTGATAAGGTGCAGTACTACTTTTTAGGAGGATGTGCACATGTGATAAGCTGTAGTACTTCTTTTTAGGTGGATGTGCACATGTGATACGGTACAGTACTTATTTTTAGGCGGATGTGCACATGTGATAAGGTGCAGTACTTTTTTTTTAGATGGATTTGCATATGTGATAAGGTACAGTACTTCTTTGTAGGTGGATGTGCACATGTGATAAGATGCAGTACTTCTTTGTAGGTGGATGTGTACAGGTGATAATGTCTAGTACTTTTTAGACGGATGTGCACATGTGATAAGGTACAGTACTTCTTTTAAGGCGAATGTGCACGTGTGATAAGGGGAAGTACGTCTTTTAAGGCGGATGTGCACGTGTGATAAGCTACAGTACTTCTTTGTAGGTGGATGTGTACAGGTGATAAGGTGCAATATTTTTTAGACGGATGTGCACATGTGAAAAGGTACAGTACTTCTTTTAAGGCGGAGGTGCACATGTGATAAGGTGCAGTACTTCTTTTAAGGCAGAGGTGCACTTGTGATAAGATGCAGTACTTCTTTTAAGGCGGAGGTGCACATGTGATAAGGTGCAGTACTTCTTTTAAGGCGGAGGTGCACATGTGATAAGGTCCGGTACTTCTTTGTAGGAGGATGTGCACATGTGATAAGGTGTAATAGAGCCAAAGGCTGAAGTGGGCTGACCCATCCACCTATGCTGTATGCTATGGTGGGTTGAAACAAAATATGATTTACTGCTGAACAGGTCAGAGGGTGAAGGGGGCTGGTGCAAAGCCCCTCTGCATATGTGTTTGTTTATTTATGAACTTTGTGGATTACATGAGGCTTGCAATACAGGTCAATCTTTTTCTAGGCCACATGTAGAAGAGGGCAGAGAGATCCGATTACCGACCAGTAGGACTAGAAATGCAGCAAGACAAATACAAAAGGCAAAGTCAAGAAATGGGAGGGTGTGTTGAAGGCAGAAGGGATGTTTTCACACTGAGCAGCGTCCCTGTGCCAACCACATGATGCAGGGTGGAATGTTTTTTTGTTCTACTGTTTACAGTAGTTCAATTAATAGTTTCACCATCAGGCGGTTCGAGACAATGAGTTCTGCATGTCAAAGCCAGAAATAATTGTTTCACTTTCGTCATCAACATTACCCTAAAGTGTTATTACACAATTTATAATGACCATCCTTACCAAGTAACAAAACAATTATGGGAAAAGAAAACACATTTTTGTAATAAAATCATACGCACACTGTAAAAAAAAAAACCTTTACGCAGTAAGATAACAAGCACTGCAAATGCAATAGGATTGGCTTACATTTTCAATTCTGTCTAAAACCTAAAAGCCTGCTGAAGTGAAAAAAACAAAACAACAATTACATTGCATCTGAGACACATAATTAATGTGTGATGATGTGTGAGATGTAAAATAGTCCCTCATACATTACACTGCAGGAACTCGATAGGAGGTGGAATGATACACCAAACAGCAAGTAGCATAAGGTGAGAAAGTTTTATAGCCCAGTAGTGTGGTGTGCGCCAACCCTGACCACAACAATTTGGTTAATCCAGGCAGCAGATGTGAGGGATCTTGGAAAACATTCTGCGATCCATGGTGGTATTCCTTGGATAAGCTAACAAGAGGTTACTTTTTTGTACAGGGTTTGCTACTAGGTAGCAGGTATATGTATTGTGTGGACCTATTAACAACAGCGATTGCATTTTGCTTGTTTTACAACTCTAGAAGGATGAAGGCTAAGGCGATCATACTGAATTTCAAGCGTGTGACTTACAGGTAACATCAAACCTCAGCAGCAAACAAGGACCAGTAAAAGAAGACACTTTCTCAAGGGAGTCATTGAGGATTAAATGGTCCATGTGAATTACCTGTCAGGAAAGTATTTGGCCAGCAGAGGGTTGAGCAATAGCCAGACAAATAATACACTGGCCATGTAGGCAGAGCAGAACCTCAGCCTGGTGCTACCAAGAGAGAGCTTGCAGATGTGACCAGCAGCAGCGGGATGGAGCCGGACAGTTTTACAAGAGAGACACAGAAAGCTGGGCCTAAATTAAGGCTATGGTAGCAAGTGCCTTACAATATAGCAATCCTTAGAAAAAATAAGCATTGGCAAAGTTAAAATGACTTGTGGTGGCTACCAACCTTGGGTTTTGTCAATGAGTCCTTTGTTTTGTCACAGTTTTTGCAAATTTTATTGTTGGAGAAGCTTACAGGCCTTAGTCAATCTAAACAAAAAAGTACATTGGCTAAATACAAGACTATTTTTGGTCTCACAAGCACTAATTGCCAATGTGGGTATGTGTGCATCCTTCTAAAAGGGCACAATGCTGTCACTCTTTAGCCAGAGGCTGGAGTGGGCGGACCCATAGCCCCATGGCATACGCAGTGGTAGGCGAAGAAGAATGTGAATGACACAACAGACCAAAGTATGAAGCTGCCTGGTAGAAAGCTCCTGTAAGTATGTATATTATGCATATAACCAGTGGCGTAACAAAGGTCCCCATAGCCCCCGTGGTCTGGTGGGGGCCCTGAGCGCAAGGGGGTGCCCTCCCAATCTGTGCAGGTGCAGCAGGCCCTTGGCGTGAGAGCTTTTTACCGTGTCCAGAGCGTGGGGGAGGCCACCTCTATGTATCTTGCAGGGGGACTCCCTCACATTTTGTCACCCCACTGGCATATACATTTAGTAAAATCAACACCACATCTAAAAAGTGGTTTGTGTAAGCACACTCCTTTCCTGGCACTCGTTCTAATACAGTTTCCGATAATGAGTGCATTCTTGCCCCTTACCAGCGGTGGAGTGGTGCTGGTATGTTCTGTCTGTGTCAGGGACTCCTTATTCGTCTGCTAGGTACTGTTTTTAACATTTCCTGCTATTTGTAAGTTGAGTTGTACTCACTGAATGCACTCTGACTATCTGAATCTAGAGACTATTATTTCACCAAACCCACCCTCTTGGTCACTCCTCATAGCCCCTTCTTTATAGTGTCCTTACACAGTCTCTGTACAGACGGGAGCATTTCCCACCCACTTGGTTATTCCTTTTCTACCATGCCTTTTCACACTATTTTTTTTCCCCTCTTTTTAGGTTAAGCATAGCAGCGCGCAGCTTTTCGACCTGTTGTAATCTATTCTGTGGGCTTAAGCCACGCCCATCTCAGGCCCATCACTTTCATTTGTTCATGAGCCTGCCTTTCAAAAATCCCCTGATGTAATCGGTAAATGCTTTACGTTTGTCCTGCCGTGAAGCTGTTTTGATACCACCTTGCAGACTGACCCTTTTACATGGATTATTGCACCATGTGCCATAAACTTTACTGTGGGCGAACTACTATATTTTTCTTTTGTTGCGATCTCTGGCGGCCATGGTGCTTTGAAGTTTCATACCGCACCAACTCTATTATTGTGGCGCTTTGCAGGAGACCAGTTACGTCACACTGTTATAACTTTAATTTTCAACCTCGCCTGTTGTTTCCTGCTCGCTTGAATTGGGTCCCGGTGTTTACTGAAAAGCCACGACAGCCATGAAGCTTTCACGCACAGGGCTGCCGATATCTGCCGCCTGGGTACGGTGAGCATTCCAGGGAGGCCGGGCTGTGGCACCGCCGCTCGGCTTAATGTGTAACAGCTTCAGAGATACGCGTCGGCTGCAGATTTGGAGCCGGCGAACTGTGACAAAGGTGACTGTTTTTACAACTTATTTTTTTCTGATGTTTTGGCTCTTAAATTACTGAAACTTCATCTGCGTACCTGCTGTGAAGTGGCTTCAGAGAAATATCAGCAGGTTAGAAGTCAACAAAATAAATTTGAGGGGGTGACATGCCAAATAGCTCAGCTCAGCTTTTGACTTCGAAGTCTCGGTGGTAATGCCGAGCTCCGCTCAGGATCACATTGTGTGGCTCTCAGACAGATATTGAAGGGTTGGGCTGCTATACTTTTGCTGACACGTGCTCACGATGAAAACTTTGAATCGTGACTTCTTTCCCCATGGTCTCCAGATCTTTGACCTAAATTGTGAGTGGTTCACCGTGATTTGAAATATTTCACTGAATTGCACCAACATATATTAAGAAGCAAAAGGCAAATTCTTCAGCTACGATTAGGTATTTTTCTACCTTAAATAAAAATTTGGTTGACCTCCCTGTGGATCCCCCTGTCGATTGTCTTGTCCCATTCTCCTGCAAGCAGGCAGGCAGGCGTGCATCCCTCAGTCCAGCGAGCCTCCGGAGAGGGAAGGATACTTCCTGGATCTGAGCTCTGCGCTGTGCGTCTGTTTCTGCTCAGCTTAGATCCACGCTTTCTGGTGCATTAAGCTGCGTTCAGATGTCAATGAACCTGAGCAGTGGATACTGTGCACTCCAACAGAACGGCAAATACATCCATGCAGTTAATGCACCATACGGACCCATAACCGGATTTACAGCCATATTTACAAGAAATTGGCCCCTAATGCCACCATGGTAGCGCCGTATTTACAATAAGACGCACAATGGTGCATGTTATGGGTAACAGCGTCATTTTTTTCACGCTAGTGGAACGCTATACTGGATTAGCGTAAATAAGAAATTACGCTAATCGAGTATAGTGTTAAGAGGCTCATTGCAGTCAATGGGAGCCTCATTTTAATGCCTGTAGGAAAGTACCATCTTGCTGGCATGTTACCCCCATATTTCACTGTATATATGTTGTTTTAGTGTATGTGTCACTGGGACCCTGCCAGCCAGGGCCCCAGTGCTCATAAGTGTGCCCTGTATGTGTTCCCTGTGTGATGACTAACTGTCTCACTGAGGCTCTGCTAACCAGAACCTCAGTGATTATGCTCTCTCTGCTTTCTAAATTGTCACTAACAGGCTAGTGACCAATTTCACCAATTCACATTGTCATACTGGAACACCCTTATAATTCCCTAGTATATGGTACTGAGGTACCCAGGGTATTGGGGTCCCAGGAGATCCCTATGGGCTGCAGCATTTCTTTTGCCACCCATAGGGAGCTCTGACAATTCTTACACAGGCCTGCCACTGCAGCCTGAGTGAAATAACGTCCACGTTATTTCACAGCCATTTACCACTGCACTTAAGTAACTTATAAGTCATCTATATGTATAATCTTTACCTGGTAAAGGTTGGGTGCTAAGTTACTTAGTGTGTGGGCACCCTGGCACTAGCCAAGGTGCCCCCACATCGTTCAGGGCAAATTCCCCGGACTTTGTGAGTGCGGGGACACCATTTCACGCGTGCACTATACATAGGTCACTACCTATGTATAGCGTCACAATGGTAACTCCGAACATGGCCATGTAACATGTCTAAGATCATGGAATTGTCACCCCAATGCCATTCTGGCATTGGGGAGACAATTCCATGATCCCCCGAGTCTCTAGCACAGACCCGGGTACTGCCAAACTGCCTTTCCCGGGGTTTCACTGCAGCTGCTGCTGCTGCCAACCCGTCAGACAGGTTTCTGCCCTCCTGGGGTCCAGCCAGGCTTGGCCCAGGAAGGCAGAACAAAGGACTTCCTCAGAGAGAGGGTGTTACACCCTCTCCCTTTGGAAAAAGGTGTCAGGGCCGGGGAGGAGTAGCCTCCCCAGCCTCTAGAAATGCTTTGATGGGCACAGATGGTGCCCTTCTCTGCATAAGCCAGTCTACACTGGTTCAGGGATCCCCCAGCCCTGCTCTGGCGCGAAACTGGACAAAGGAACGGGGAGTGACTACTCCCCTGACTTGCACCTCCCAGGGGAGGTGCCCAGAGCTCCTCCAGTGTGCTCCAGACCTCTGCCATCTTGGAAACAGAGGTGCTGCTGGCACACTGGACTGCTCTGAGTGGCCAGTGCCAGCAGGTGATGTCAGAGACTCCTTCTGATAGGCTCTTACCTGTGTTGCTAGCCTATCCTCCTTCCTAGGTAGCCAAACCTCTTTTTCTGGCTATTTAGGGTCTCTGCTTTGGGGAATTCTTTAGATAACGAATGCAAGAGCTCATCAGAGTTCCTCTGCATCTCTCTCTTCACCTTCTGCCAAAGGATCGACCGCTGACTGCTCAGGACGCCTGCAAAACCGCAACAAAGTAGCAAAGATGACTACTTCAACCTTGTATCGCTGATCCTGCCGCTTTCTTGCCTGTTTCCTGGTGGTGCATGCTCTGGGGGTAGCCTGCCTCCTTCTTGCACCAGGAGCTCTGAAGAAATCTCCTGTGGGCCGACGGAATCTTCCCCCTGCAACCGCAGGCAACAAAAGACTGCATCACTGGTCCTCTGGGTCTCCTCTCAGCACGACGAGCGTGGTCCCTGGAACTCAGCAACTCTGTCCAAGTGACTCCCACAGTCCAGTGACTCTTCAGTCCAAGTTTGGTGGAGGTAAGTCCTTGCCTCCCCACTCTAGACTGCATTGCTGGGTACCGCGTGATTTGCAGCTGCTCCGGCTCCTGTGCATTCCGCCAGGTTCTCCTTCATGCACAGCCAAGCCTGGGTACCCGACACTCTAACCTGAAGTGCACAACCTCCTGAGTTGTCCTCTGGCATCGTGGGACTCCCTTTTGTGTCTTCAGGTGATCTCCGGTTCACTCCTCTTCCAAGTGCCTGTTCCGGTACTTCTGCTTCTGTGAGGGCTCCCTGACTTGCTGGGCGCCCCCTCTGTCTCCTCATCCAAGTGGCGACATCCTGGTCCCTGCTGGACCACAGCAGCATCCAAAAACCCTAACCGCGACCCTTGCACCTAGCAAGGCTTGTTTGCGGTCTTTCTGCGTGGGAACACCTCTGCAAGTTTCTTCACGACGTGGGACATCCATCCTCCAAAGGGGAAGTTTTTAGCCCTCTTCGTTCTTGCAGAATCCACAGCTTCTACCATCCAGTGGCAGCTTCTTTGCACCCTCAGCTGGCATTTCCTGGGCATCTGCCCACTCTCGACTTTGTCGCGACTCTTGGACTTGGTCCCCTTGTTCCACAGGTATTCTCGTCTGGGAATCCACTTTGGTTGCTTTGCTGGTGTTGGTCTTCCTTGCAGAATTCCCCTATCACGACTTCTGTGCTCTCTGGGGAATATAGGTGCACTTTACACCTACTTTTCAGGGTCTTGGGGTGGGCTATTTTTCTAACCCTCACTGTTTTCTTACAGTCCCAGCGACCCTCTACAAGCTCACATTGGTTTGGGGTCCATTCGTGGTTCGCATTCCACTTTTGGAGTATATGGTTTGTATTGCCCCTATACCTATGTGCTCCTATTGCAATCTACTGTAATTTTACATTGCTTGCATTACTTCCTTTTGCTATTACTGCATATTTTTGGTATTGTGTACATATATCTTGTGTATATTTGGCATCCTCATACTGAGGGTACTCACTGAGATACTTTTGGCATATTGTCATAAAAATAAAGTACCTTTATTTTTAGTATATCTGTGTATTGTGTTTTCTTATGAATACTGTGCATATGACACCAGTGGTATAGTAGGAGCTTTGCATGTCTCCTAGTTCAGCCTAAGCTGCTCTGCTATAGCTACCTTCTATCAGCCTAAGCTGCTAGAAACACCTCTTCTACACTAATAAGGGATAACTGGACCTGGTACAGAGTGTAAGTACCCCTTGGTACCCACTACAAGCCAGGCCAGCCTCCTACAATGCCGCTTTAAGGAGGCGCTAAAAATAAAGCTAGAAATGTTTGCAATGGAATCTTGTAGATTCAGTTGCCCCATATTCAGCGACCCTCTAACGAGGGAACGCCCCATTTGCATATATCATGCATATATTATGCATGATGTGGCGCAAAGGGTTTACAAGGTGGTGCAAACCTAGTTTGCGCCACCTTGTAAATATGGCGCTATGGTAGTGGCCCGTTAGCATCACATTTTCGGCAAAAACTTTGCTGCAAATGTGTCTCTTAGGGGCGCCAGGGCCTTGTAAATCTGGCCCTTAGTATGCTGCTATCCAACTTAATCCCACATCAAACAGTGCACGGTTCCTTTCTAAAGACACTGGTTTATTTTTTAATTATATTTGACTTCTAGCTACTGTTTTATAACCTGTTACCTACCCCAGCTAACAGAAAAATGAAATGTTCAAGAAAATTTGTAGCTGTTTCTTCATTGATTCAGGGTGAAAAGCTAGGCTTCAGCTGAGGTATATTTGGGCAGGGGTGACTTCTCCATGAGGACGGAGGAGCGTCGCCCACAACCCCCCGCCCGCCAGCAGAAGCAGCTCCAAAACCTTTACAAGGAAACAATAACAAACAGTGTTTGTTATTGTTTCCTGGTAAAGGGGCGGGCCACGGGGTGACGAGTGTGAGGGGAAGTGCTCAGCACTCCTTCTCAATGCGCATGTGTGTTTGGCCGGACGTCTTGGGCCGGCCAAACACACATGCAACTGTGTTGCTGGGCTGCAGAGGGCCTGCACAGGCTCCCAGTCTGCCTGGGAGTGCCCTGACTGGGCGCTTCCAGCTAATCCTGACGCTGCTTTATGCAGGATTGGCCACAGGGCAGGCTGGGAGTCTGTGCCTGTCTCCAGCCAGCAAAGGACCGGAGCACAGCACTGCACGGCGTAAAGGTACGTTTTTTTTTTTTTTTAATTGTATTAATATTTGTAAAACATGTCCTATTCTTGAACACAGACCGTGCCTTTGCACCTGGACTGTTTTTTGAGCAGATGGTGTTTTCACGTCTAGCTCCTTTCGCAGCCCTTGTGAGTTTAAAACTCTTATTCACTTTTGGTGTGTGCAGCATTCTTGCCTTTACAGAGGTTTGGCAGGTGGTGTAATTTTAGGGGCTGAATCTATGGTTGCACTGCATTACTTTCTGCCTTCCGGTTTTCATCTGCGTATGCCCTCTAGGGTCTGACTGTATGGTTACATGACTATGGGGGTCATTCTGACCCTGGCGGCCGGTGACCGCCAGGGTCACCGACCACGGGAGCACCGCCAACAGGCTGGCGGTGCTCCCGAGGGCATTCTGACCGCGGCGGTTCAGCCGCGGCCAGAAAGGGTAAACCGGCGGTCTCCCGCCGGTTTACGACTGCCCTTGTGAATCCTCCATGGCTGCGGAGCGCGCTCCGCAGCCATGGGGATTCTGACACCCCCTACCGCCATCCTGTTCCTGGCGGGTCTCCCGCCAGGAACAGGATGGCGGTAGGGGGTGCCGCGGGGCCCCTGGGGGCCCCTGCAGTGCCCATGGCATGGGCACTGCAGGGGCCCCCGTAAGAGGGCCCAGCAAAGTATTTCAGTGTCTGCTAAGCAGACACTGAAATACGCGACGGGTGCAACTGCACCCGTCGCACCCCTGCAACTACGCCGGCTCAATTCTGAGCCGGCGTCCTCGTTGCAGGGGCATTTCCTCTGGTCCGGCGGGCGCTCTTTTGGAGAGCCTCCGCCATCCGCCAAGGTCAAAATGACCCCCTATGTTTCTTCCAAATGCTATGTTTATTGTGGTGTTCTCTTGGGGCTGTTTTTATTGGGCTTACATGATAATTGTATGCTTTATTGATCTCTCCTTATTGCAATTATAACCATGATTCAGGCCAACTTAACATCATTATTACACTATAACTGTTTGAACAGTCTTGATATGTTTGGGTGACCCTTCTAGTTTGTTTCTCTCGTTACTCCTCTGTGGCTGTCATGTACCTTTTTGGGGGGGAATTATGTTAGCCAGCCAGCAACTCTAATGCGGGGTGGTGAAAGTGGTATTCTATTGTAATTAGCATGGCAGATTTAAATTAGGATGCTAACTAGCAACATTTTTATTTTTGCTGCAGATAGAGAAAGAAGGTAAATGGACGTACTTTAGTTATATCCACGGCCACTGGAATTATGTGGCAGGAAAGGACCCAATTATGAGGCAGAGTTGGCCAATTTATGTGGCAAGAAAAGTCCAATTAGGCATTTACAACGCCAGCAGCTCTAACTCAAGCAAATGTGAGACCTATTGCATGGCAAATGCTGTTTTATATGCTTTTCGCTTCTTCTTTAACTGTGTATCCCTTTCCCTGCCTTGGGGACCTTGATTGTAATGAATCTACTAAACAGATCCATCTATATATCTATCTATCTATCTATCTATCTATCTATCTATCTATCTATCTATCTATCTATCTATCTATCTATCTATCTATCTATCTATTCTCACACGCATTTAAGCAATCTTCATCTCAGAATGTCTTCTTCAGATGTGCCACGTTCCAACCAAACTGTTGGAGTCCTGTCTGCAAGAGGTGATGAAGGCGTTCTCCTACAAAGCTATCACTTTTCATTGGGTGTCACTGTATGATGGTTAAGTCAGCTAGTCCATCTTAGAAACAATAGGAGGGCCTGCTTCCGCTGGTCCCCAAGCTGCACAAGGCTCTATGGACGTCTATCTACTTTCCACCTAAGTGAGAGCGCCAGCGCCTGGTCCCTCGCCGTCTGACGTGTCTATGGGGACAGTGAAGTGGCTGCTCTTTCTTCCTTTAGAACTGGCCTCAGCCGTGCTCTGCTGACATGGCTTTTCCGCCATCCTTGGAATTTTACTCAACGAGTGATCATGCCCCACGGTTGGGTGTTCGTGTCACACTTAGGGTGTTGCAATGAGTGAAAACACAAAGAAGAATTGTGGAATGCTTGAAAAGAAGTTGCCACTGGCAGTCACTCGGGCTGTAATCAGGTCCATTGTTATTCTCCAACAGTGGCACTTTAGACAGGGACCAGTCATATATGCTCTAGTTGGAACAGTCTGGCATGAACTGTGTGGTCTAATCCCCTGCGAACTGAAGGCCAGGCCCACCAAAGTGGTTTCAGCTTGCTTAGGTCTTATCAGCGAGGTACACCATGAGTCCTTGGTACCGGCAGCACGGTACACTTCTGGGCTTACCTATCGAACGCAGAGCATTCCACAGAGTATAATATAGCCTTAGAACCCGCCGTAGCCCGGAGCACTCCATTGTCTTCAATTGACATGCCAACATTCCAATGTTCTAATACAAAGGAGACAAGTGGAATTCTTGCAAAAGTCTCAACCATTGGCAATCACTCAGGGCCACATTCCATCATTCGTTCTTCACCTGCTATGCCACTTAAGGCAGAGGAGGAGAGCTTGTGGTGATGGACTGTTATTGACAGCTGCTTGATGTACATTTTTTATGCATTCTTTGTCTACCAAGCTTACTGCAGGCGCAAGAATCACCTGCATCACCCACAACGAGAATGCACGTTTACACTCCAACAAAACCCACCCTTTTCTATCACACACTGAAACATGACACCCCTGCTGGGATGGGAATAGTCTCTTCCCGACTCTGGCCTTATTTACCTATTGAGTGACTGGGGATTTCAGCTCTTTTCCTTTTGTCTCAGATTACCAGACAATCTTGTGACTACACCAAGGGCCCAGTGTATTGTGGATTAGGACCCACAGCAGCGTTCTGTGGTGTGGAGGGGCACACCCCGTGCAGACTCCTTAATCGAGCAGGACGCGTGTCAGCTCCAGTGGCGTAACAAAGGCTCCTGCAGCTCGCCAGCTCTTGGGGCCCCCCTCAGCACAGAACACTGTGCACGGGCACAGGGGGGAGGGGCCCCCCTACAGGTACTTTGCAGGGGGGCCCGCTCAAGTTTTGTTACGCCACTGGTCGGCTCATCAGGCCCTACCTTACTGACAGTGGTGGCAGGGACGTGTTTGGATAGTAGGAAAAGGCCTTTTACCTGTAATCTTTGCAGGGTGATTTACCTGCAGGCTCCTCCCTAAAATTGGTCTGCTGGTCCTCTGCAACCACCCCCTTCTCTTCACCCAGTTATATGTGTATAGGGTGTGTGTGCATGAGAATGCGTAAGGTGTGTGAGTGAGTGGGCCATCGTTGACTGTAGGTACTGCGTAATCTATTTTGGCTTTACGCAGGTGATGGAGTAGAAGGAGCCTACCACATGAGCAGTGTACATTGCTAGTTTCTTTAAAACCTTCCTGAAGCTCTTGCGCTGAAGTACAGAGCCCTTTTGTTCCACTGGAGGTGTTACCTATACCTGACTGATGAGTGCAAAGTATGAAAACACCTCCCTCTTCTGTTCCATATTTTCATATTATCGGAGGCACGCCCACTGCTACTTCCTGCTGTCGCTCAAAGACTGTGGCGTAAACAATCTGGGAGGAATACACAAAAGTAGTAAAACTGTCTGAAAACAATCCCAGAAATGTGCCAGAAGTTGTACCAGAAGAATCTCCAAACTCTGTCTAAGAGAAGAATCCATGTCAATGTTTCTAGACTTCTCACTGACCAGTGCTGAGGTGATACCCCTGTAGGCTGTTGGATAAAACGTGTGGGATTCACACCTGGTGACTCAGACAATCCGCTTTCAAGCCAGCTCAGCAACACACTTTGGAAGTTAAACAGTATCTTGAACCGTGTCTGGCTGTTTCTTTGACTCTACACATGCAGAGTTGCCCAGTGTGTGTCCCTGACCATTGCCCCTCTACCACCACTGCAGCACTGGAATCCCGCAGTGCGTGTGCAATGGACAGCTTCCATCCTGGTTGGGCTCCTTCTTCACCTGTTAGTGGGAAGTTTGCTTTGATTCATCTTTGGTCTGGGAAATAATCACAGCTGTTGACCACGGCTGTATCTGACTACTATTTGACTGCTCTGCAAGATCGGAGACATGCACGTGCACGGCTGCAGGGACTGCAAGAGCAGACAGGGTGGCTCCGGCAGTGGAGCGCTCTTCCAGATTTGACCACCAATGCAGCCGTCATCAGTGATGTCTTCATATCATGTCATTTGAGATGTCATCAGTGATGTCATAAATTATCCATACATTCTGCACTGAGGGAAAAAATAAACAAGTTGAGGCAAGGGTAGGAACGAGGGTGGGAGGGATTTGTGGAGGTGATCGTTACTATTTGTGAGGGGACGGTTTTTGTAAACACAATGCTAGGTGCATGTTGTTTAAAAAAAAACAGTGATATCATAAATTATGACATAGAACGTGCCATGAGTGATGTAATATGTGAGGTCATAAGCAGTGCATGGCGGGGGTGCAAGTTGTAGTTAGATGTGATAATTACAACTGGTGAATTTCTGTGTTTTGTTTTGTTCAAAATGTTAATGTTGTCACTGACATATTCACCTATAACGTAACTTTAACCTTTGTTTTGATGTGTGTGTGTATATATATATATATATATATATATATATATATATATATATATATATATATACACACACACATATAGATAGATGGATGGATGTTTCTGCTCTCACATCTGTCTTCTGTCATCCAGTCCATGGGGAGTAGGGTAGATCAAGATGGCCGTCAGTGAGGGTGCTTTCCCAAACCAGATAGAGCGCTCGAGGGATGCCGCCCATGGCGCACATGTTCCAGTGCTATTGTTGTTGGCTTAATTGAGGTGATAAAATGTGACGCCTGCCCTGTAGTGTGCCACGCAACCACTGGCGCCTCCTCCGTCCACAACGCATGACTTCACTAAGGGGTTAACTGTGGCGCCACTTGTCTGATGCCGCCTGAACTAATGATCAACTACAGAAACTTAAGGCTCTGCCAGACCCACATGAGGCTAGATGGGCTCAGCAGCACTTCTGTTTGTTTGAGTTTGTTGAGCAAAAAAATGCTTAATTCCAGCATTAAAATGTGTTAGTCGAACCCCTGATGCGTGGTACTTGGCAGGGCTGCTTTAAGGCAGAATAATAACAGACCTACCCCTAAATGCCTATAACCTTTAATATATGCTTTTCACAATAATGTACCTGGCCTTTTGTTCTTTTTTGAGGGGGAAAATTCTATTTGTTTGGATTTTGTGATAAAGCACATTTAATATCAACTTTAAAGACAATAACAATAGGTTCATTCCGCAGACAACCCAAGCATTTCCTATCTGAGTAATTAACCTTGCCAAGAAAATACTCATTGCCCATCCACCATAAACTAGTCAAATGTCATTAAAAAACATATGCACTTCAACCATCCTCACGAAATTTCTGTCGGGTTACCCCCACCCCGATTCCCAGTGCCATCCTCTGCTCCCTGATGCAAACCTGGACTTCATATTGAGGTTTTCCATTAAACAGCGTAAGTCCATCTCTGCTCCCACCCAACCTCTGCCCCACCCCGCCCCTGAAGGGAGCCCCAGTCTGTCTCAGTTAATGGGCAATGTCTATTTTGCATGTCTCCAAGCCCAGTCTCACAAGGGTCCCCGCTGCACTTAAACCCTTAACCGTCAACTACAGCAAGGGAAGACATTTTGGGAGTGAGACCAATTGGGCGGCCAACAACATCTCTGAGTGTTGTGTCAGTGGAGGCCTAAAAAGGTAGCGGGACTGTGCAGCTCCAAACCGTGTGTAGGAAATCGTTCTCCCATCCTGCAACAGAGGCAAGTGGGATCTGCCACTCTTGTTCATTCGCCAGAGTCTAGTGGGGTTCAGTATAGACAGTGCATTTATTTATATTAGATCAGGCGGAATCATGCGATAATCGTTGATTCCGGAGGTCCCATTAGAGCTATTACCCGTTCAACATCATCTAACCGCCAGAGGCCCCCCTCCCAGTTTTCCTGGAGTCCTTGGAAGAAATCTGGAGTGTTATGTACCAAGAACATATATGGTGGACACATGACCCAATGAGAAAGGGGAACCATGATCAATTTTGCTTTGAGAGCTCTATAGTTGGGTAGGTCAGCGACTGAATGGAAATATGGCTGGAGCGCATGCTTCAATTGCAAGTATCTATAAAACTGGGTGTATCCCAGCACAAACTCATCTTGCAGTTCACTGAATATCTTGATACCAGTGCTACCAATATAGCATGGCCCGGGGGTGTGATGCCCAAAGACCACCACTGCTGAACACTCTCCAGTTTGGGGACCTGCGGCAGGAGGTTGCCATGACAGGAAAGAGTTTCACCGCTTAGTCTGCCCTTCAACTGGAGGTCTCTGTGAGTTGTTTTCCAATTTTTAGAGCTAACAGAGTGAAGGGGGGACCTTGCCCATAAAGTGATTTTGAAGAGGAGGTAGTTGCCTGTGACCCAGTGTTTAAGTCTGCAGCCTGGATCGCCGGCAAGTCCATATAGCCAGTGGTTAAGGACCAATAAATAGGAGGCTGTAAAATATGAGATCAAGTCAAGCGTCACAAGCCCCCGTTGTAGTTCAAGTTGCAACATTTGGTGAATGCCAAATGATGCCAAATGATGTGGCCTTTGACCCCATATTAACACGGAGAGAGCAGAGATAAGGGAGGACAATGACACTCCTGATGTGGTGTAGGGGTAGTTTTGTATTGTACGTAATAATTTTGGAAGGGTAATCATTTTAAGTGGTGCAACAAAGACAAAGGCAGTGAGGATCATCACTCAAGTCGCCACGCATCGCAATAAACAGATAAGATGACCAGTTTTGGTTGCCATAGTGAAGCTGTGAATATTAAAAGCCCGTGACGGCTACCATTAGGAGAGCCCGACGCAACGACTCCACGGTTTGTCATGGTAGGCCAATAGGGAATAATCTAGTTTTAGCTCTGATGTCTTTGTAGTATCCTTTCATAGTAAACGGATCACGCCTACAGCACTGATTGTTGCTTGACCGCCCTAACCAATAGTCTTACAGCACTGAGCATAAACTTCCCCAAAAGGCAGCCGCTAAGTATGCAGTAATAAAACTAAAATAATGTACAAAAGTATACCGGTGAACACAATATAAAATCTGTTTTATGGGGCCTAATAATGATTATAGTAGTCCAGCCCTTCTATCCCTACAGTATGTGTAAGTTGTTCACCACCCAAACGCCTGTTGTATTGAGCAGTAGCTTTCCCACAAGGCAAACGTGCAAAACAAGTACTCCTTTTCAGTGTAAGCACACAACTTCTACCAATCAAATGCTGTAATCCAGGGAATCCAAATGGCCACATAGTCGAAGCCCCGTTCTCATTGGTACTTCTGAAAGCTCTTTTTCTGTTGATCACTTAATGGCAGATGAAAGATGCACTGTCAAGCAAGGCCTAAAAAAGGCTGGGATCGAATTCAGCAAACTAACCCCCATAAAGACAAATCTATGCACCAAGACCAAAAAGGGATTCAATAACATGACTCCTATTAGACCCCACAGCAGCATACAAATGAGGCAAAGACCCATATTGCTCTGTGTAGGAGGCTGGACTGGCTTGTAGTGAGTACCAAGGGGTACTTACACCTTGCACCAGGCCCAGGTATCCCTTATTAGTGTAGAGGGGTGTCTAGCAGCTTAGGCTGATAGAAAAGGTAGCTTAGCAGAGCAGCTTAGGCTGAACTAGGAGACGAGTGAAGCTCCTACAGTACTACTAGTGTCACTTGCACAATATCATAAGAAAACACAATACACAGATATACTAAAAATAAAGGTACTTTATTTTTATGACAATATGCCAAAGTATCTCAGTGAGTACCCTCAGTATGAGGATAGCAAATATACACAAGATATATGTACACAATACCAAAATATGCAGTAATAGCAATAGAAAACAGTGCAAACAATGTATAGTCACAATAGAATGCAATGGGGGCACATAGGGATAGGGGCAACACAAACCATATACTCTAGAAGTGGAATGCGAACCACGAACGGACCCCAAACCTATGTGACCTTGTAGAGGGTCGCTGGGACTGTAAGAAAACAGTGAGGGTTAGAAAAATAGCCCACCCCAAGACCCTGAAAAGTGGGTGCAAAGTGCACCTAAGTTCCCCAAAGAGCACAGAAGTCGTGATAGGGGAATTCTGCAGGAAAGACCAACACCAGCAATGCAACAACGATGGATTTCCAGACGAGAGTACCTGTGGAACAAGGGGACCAAGTCCAAAAGTCATGATCAAGTCGGGAGTGGGCAGATGCCCAGGAAATGCCAGCTGTGTGTGCAAAGAAGCTGCCACCGGATGGTAGAAGCTGAGGATTCTGCAAGAACGACAAGGGCTAGAAACTTCCCCTTTGGAGGATGGATGTCCCACGTTGTGAAGAGTCGTGCAGAAGTGTTTTCCCGCAGAAAGACCGCAAATAAGCCTTGCTAGCTGCAAGGGTTGCGGTTAGGGTTTTTGGATGCTGCTGTGGCCCAGGAGGGACCAGGATGTCACCAATTATGTGAGGGGACAGAGGGGGCATCCAGCAAGACAAGGAGCCCTCTCAGAAGCAGGCAGCACCCGCAGAAGTGCCGGAACAGGCACTACGAAGTGGAGTGAAACGGTGCTCACCTGAAGTTGCACAAGAGAGTCCCACGCCGCCGGAGGACAACTCAGGAGGTCGTGCAATGCAGGTTAGAGTGCCGTGGACCCAGGCTTGGCTGTGCACGAAGGAAATCCTCGGTGAGTGCACAGGAGCCGGAGTAGCTGCAAAACACGCGGTTCCCAGCAATGCAGTCCAGCGTGGGGAGGCAAGGACTTACCTCCACCAAACTTAGACTGAAGAGTCACTGGACTGTGGGAGTCACTTGGACAGAGTTGCTGAGTTCAAGGGACCTCGCTAGTTGTGCTGAGAGGAGACCCAGAGGACCGGTGATGCAGTTCTTTGGTGCCTGGGTGGAAGGGGGAAGATTCCGTCGACCCACGGGAGATTTCTTCAGAGCTTCTAATGCAGAGAGGAGGCAGACTACCCCCACAGCATGCACCATCAGGAAAACAGTCGAGAAGGCGGCAGGATCAGCGTTACAATGTCGCAGTAGTCGTCTTTGCTACTTTGTTGCAGTTTTGCAGGCTTCCAGCACGGTCAGCAGTCGATTCCTTGGCAGAAGGTGAAGAGAGAGATGCAGAGGAACTCTGATGAGCTCTTGCATTCGTTATCTAAGGAATTCCCCAAAGCAGAGACCCTAAATAGCCAGAAAAGAGGGGTTGGCTACTTAGGAGAGAGGATAGGCTAGCAACACCTGAAGGAGCCTATCAGAAGAAGTCTCTGACGTCACCTGCTGGCCCTGGCCACTCAGAGCAGTCCAGTGTGCCAGCAGCACCTCTGTTTCCAAGATGGCAGAGGTCTGGAGCACATTGGAGGAGCTCTGGGCACCTCCCAGGGGAGGTGCAGGTCAGGGGAGTGGTCACTCCCCTTTCCTTTGTCCAGTTTCGCGCCAGAGCAGGGCTGAGGGGTTCCTGAACCGGTGTAGACTGGCTTATGCAGAAATGGGCACCATCTGTGCCCATGAAAGCATTTCCAGAGGCTGGGGGAGGCTACTCCTCCCCTGCCTTAACACCTTTTTCCAAAGGGAGAGGGTGTAACACCCTCTCTCTGAGGAAGTCCTTTGTTCTGCCTTCCTGGGCCAAGCCTGGCTGGACCCCAGGAGGGCAGAAGCCTGTCTGAGGGGTTGGCAGCAGCTGCAGTGAAACCCCTGAAAAGGCAGTTTGGCAGTACCCGGGTCTGTGCTAGAGACCCGGGGAATCATGGGATTGTCTCCCCAATACCAGGATGGCATTGGTGGGGCAATTCCATGATCTTAGACATGTTACATGGTCATATTCGGAGTTACCATTGTGAAGCTACACAGAGGTAGTGACCTATATGTAGTGCACGCGTGTAATGGTGTCCCCGCACTCACAAAGTCCGGGGAATTGGCCCTGAACAATGTGGGGGCACCTTGGCTAGTGCCAGGGTGCCCACACACTAAGTAACTTAGCACCCAACCTTTACCAGGTAAAGGTTAGACATATAGGTGACTTATAAGTTACTTAAGTGCAGTGGTAAATGGCTGTGAAATAACGTGGACGTTATTTCACTCAGGCTGCAGTGGCAGGCCTGTGTAAGAATTGTCAGAGCTCCCTATGGGTGGCAAAAGAAATGCTGCAGCCCATAGGGATCTCCTGGAACCCCAATACCCTGGGTACCTCAGTACCATATACTAGGGAATTATAAGGGTGTTCAAGTATGCCAATGTAAATTGGTAAAATTGGTCACTAGCCTGTTAGTGACAATTTGGAAAGAAATGAGAGAGCATAACCACTGAGGTTCTGATTAGCAGAGCCTCAGTGAGACAGTTAGTCATAACACAGGTAACACATACAGGGCACACGTATGAGCACTGGGGCCCTGGCTGGCAGGGTCCCAGTGACACATACAACTAAAACAACATATATACAGTGAACTATGGGGGTAACATGCCAGGCAAGATGGTACTTTCCTACACAACCCCCCCTCCCCAAACGAAGGACAATAAGACTAGCCATACCCTGATGAGTCTTCATTGCCTAAGTGGAAATATCTGGAGAGTCCATCTGCATTGGAATGGGTACTCCCAGGTCTATGTTCCACTGTATAGTCCATTCCCTGTAGGGATATGGACCACCTCAACAATTTAGGGTTTTCACCTTTCATTTGTTTTAGCCAAAGTAGAGGTTTGTGGTCTGTCTGAACAATGAAGTGAATGCCAAACAGGTATGGCCTCAACTTCTTCAGTGCCCAGACCACAGCAAAGGCCTCCCTCTCTATGGCAGACCAACGCTTTTCTCTAGGGGTCAACCTCCTGATGATATAAGCAACAGGTTGATCCTGGCCCTCAGAATTAAGTTGTGATAAGACTGCCCCTACCCCTAATTCAGATGCATCAGTTTGGACAATGAATTTTTTGGAGTAACAGGGGCTTTTCAGGACAGGTGCAGAGCACATGGCCTGCTTCAGCTTCTCAAAAGCTTTCTGACAGTTTGCTGTCCATAATACCTTCTTAGGCATTTTCTTAGATGTGAGGTCATTAAGAGGGGCTGCAATGGAGCCATAGTTCTTTATGAACCTCCTGTAGTACCCAGTGAGGCCTAAAAAGGCTCTCACCTGAGTCTGAGTTGTAGGGGGAACCCAATCTATAATAGTTTGGATTTTCCCCTGAAGTGGTGCAATCTGTTCTCCGCCTACCAGGTGTCCCAGATAAACCACTTTCCCCTGCCCTATCTGGCACTTTGAAGCCTTGATAGTGAAGCCTGCCTTTTGCAGGGCCTCTAAAACTTTCCATAGGTGGACCAGGTGATCATCCCAGCTGGAGCTAAAGACAGCTATATCATCTAGATATGCTGCACTAAAAGCTTCCAGCCCTTGCAGGACTGTATTCACCAACCTTTGAAAAGTGGCAGGTGCATTTTTCAATCCAAAAGGCATTACTGTGAATTGGTAATGGCCACTGTAACCGGACGTCTCCGGACGCCGGTTTTCAGGATATTGTGCCGAACGCCATTAAGGGGGCCCTACACACTTGGGAGGGACGCGAGCCTGTGACGTCAGACGCCTTCGGCGTCTGGACGACAACCGAAAGAAAAGACGGACCAAAAGAAGATGAAGAGGAGGAGACGGAAGTAGACGCTCGACGTACACGGCCGGAGGAGAAGGAGACCGGGACGCCGAGGACAGAGAGGAAGGAACCCGTCGAAGGAGCGGAGGCTCCGAGAGAGAGAGGAGAGCCCCGGGGCACTCCCGCCCCCGTCGGAGAGAAGCCGGGAGGCTGCCAAAGTGCCACCTCAGGTACGTTCGTACCACAGCTGGGGGTTTGCGAGAGGGTGGTTATTAGGAATAGGGGGGGATAAGGGAAAGGAAGGGAGGTCCTGCAGGGAAGGGGAGACCATATGACAACAAACCCTAAAGTAAACCTAACCTCACAAGGAAACCAACCGCCAGAGGATTTCTACAAAGAAGGGAAGGTCTGAGAACACCTATAGGGGGAACCACAAACTAAAGGACAGTTAAACCCTCACTTCCCTTCACTTATACCTATTCCCCCACCACCCTACTAACCCTATATACTTACCTTATATATATATCCCACTTACCTGTTTTGTTATCCTTCTTTCTATTTCTTTGGAGAGCCTGGCCCACTGACGTAGAGGAAGATCGGAGACCTTCCCAAAGCTGGACCTGGTTACTTATGGACTATCACCAAAACCCTGAAAGAGAAGAAAAAGGGAACTTTTGTTAATTATTTCTGGATTGCAAGTGCGTTATCCTTGTGAACAAGAAACAGGGGATAAAAAGCCATCCTTAAAACCAAAACACGAATAAATTAGCTAAACCCCCACCTTCTGCGCCTGTTATATTATTCCAATATCCCTTTTATTTGCTTCAGGGATAAAGAACCCATTACAGCCACCAATGGTTGAAAATGCAGTTTTTGCATTTGCATCTTCTGATAATTTGATCTGCCAATACCCTGCAGTCAAATCAAAAGTGCTTAGATACTTGGCAGATGCCAGTGTATCTATTAGCTCATCTGCCCTGGGTATAGGGTGAGCATCAGTTTTGGTTACCTGGTTGAGACCTCTATAGTCTACACAAAACCGCATTTCCTTCTTTCCATCTTTGGAATTAGGTTTTGGTACAAGTACCACAGGAGAGGCCCATGGACTTTCAGAGTGTTCAACCACTCCCAGTTCAAGCATTTTCTGCACCTCTTGCTTTATGCAGTCTCTGGCATGGTCAGGCTGCCTATAGATCTTACTTTTAACAGGCAAGCTGTCTCCAGTATCTATAGTGTGCTCACACCAAGAAGTGGTGCCTGGCACAGTAGAGAAGAGTTCAGAAAACTGACCCAGGAGATTTATGCAGTGGTCTTTCTGCTCAGCAGTAAGACAATCTGCCAAAACTACCCCTTCCACTAGAGTATCTTGTTCTGTGGAAGAGAAGAGATCAGGGAGAGGGTCACTGACTTCTTCCTGTCCCTCATCTGTTACCATGAGCAGGGGGAGATCAGCCCTGTCATAGTAGGGTTTCAGGCGATTGACATGGAGCACCCTAAGGGGACTCCTGGCAGTGCCTAAGTCAACTAAGTAGGTGACTTCACCCTTCTTCTCAACAATTATGTGGGGTCCACTCCATTTGTCTTGGAGTGCTCTTGGGGCCACAGGCTCCAAGACCCACACTTTCTGCCCTGGTTGGTACTGAACCAAAACAGCCTTCTGGTCATGCCATTGCTTTTGGAGCTCTTGGCTGGCCTGAAGGTTTTTACTGGCCTTTTTCATGTACTCGGCCATCCTAGATCTGAGGCCAAGTACATAGTCCACTATGTCTTGCTTTGGAACTTTTAGAGGTTGTTCCCAACCCTCCTTAACAAGTGTTAGAGGACCTCTCACAGGGTGTCCAAATAGGAGTTCAAAGAGGCTGAAGCCCACTCCTTTTTGGGGTACCTCCCTGTAAGCAAAAAGGAGGCAAGGTAACAGGATATCCCATCTCCTGCGGAGTTTTTCAGGGAGTCCCATAATCATGCCTTTGAGAGTTTTGTTAAATCTCTCCACCAGTCCATTTGTTTGTGGATGATAGGGTGTGGTGAACTTGTATGTCACACCACATTCCTTCCACATGGCCTTTAAGTAAGCAGACATGAAATTGCTTCCCCTGTCTGATACCACCTCTTTTGGGAAGCCCACTCTGGAAAAGATTCCCAGGAGGGCCTTTGCCACTGCAGGAGCTGTAGTGGTCCTTAGAGGAATTGCTTCAGGATATCTGGTGGCATGGTCCACTACCACCAAGATAAACCTATTGCCTGAAGCAGTAGGAGGGTCAAGGGGGCCAACTATGTCAACCCCTACCCTTTCAAAGGGAACCCCAACCACAGGTAGTGGAATAAGGGGTGCCTTTGGAGTGCCACCTGTCTTGCCACTGGCTTGACAGGTTTCACAGGACTTACAAAATTCCTTTGTGTCCTCTGACATTCTAGGCCAATGAAACAGGGGAACAATCCTGTCCCAAGTTTTCATTTGCCCCAAATGTCCAGCTAAGGGAATGTTGTGGGCTAGAGTTAGGAGGAACTTTCTGTACTCCTGAGAAATCACCAATCTCCTGGCAGCTCCAGGTTTTGGATCCCTTGCTTCAGTGTACAAGAGGTTGTCTTCCCAGTAAACTCTGTGAGAGTCACTGACATCCCCATTTGCTTGTTTGACAGCTTGCTGCCTTAGACCCTCTAGTGTGGGACAGGTATGCTGTGCCACACTCAGCTCCTCCCTGGCAGGCCCCCCTTCACCCAAAAGCTCAGCAGTGTCTGCTTCCAGCTCCTCTGGTGTAGGTTCTGCACAAGGTGGAAATTCTTCTTCCTCTGAAGTAGAATCCACTGTAGAGGGAGGGATAGTAGGTAGTGATTTACCTTTACTAACCCTAGCTTTAGGGAGCACTTGGTCCATTCTTCCAGGATCCAAGTCACCATGTCTTTTTTGCTTTTTGGCCTGAGCCCTGGTCAAAGCAAAAATATGCCCTGGAATGCCCAGCATTGCTGCATGAGCCTCCAACTCCACTTCTGCCCAAGCTGATGTCTCTAAATCATTCCCTAATAGACAGTCTACAGGTAAATCTGAGGCAACCACAACTTTCTTTGGACCAGTAAACCCCCCCCCCATTTGAGATTCACAACAGCCATGGGGTGGCTAAGAGTGTTGTTATGAGCATCGGTTACTTGGTACTGGTGACCAAGTAGGTGTTGTTCAGGGTGGACCAGTTTCTCTATTACCATTGTAACACTGGCACCTGTGTCCCTGTAGGCCTGAACCTCAACACCATTTATTAGGGGTAGTTGCTTGTACTTATCCATGTTAAGGGGACAAGCAACCAAGGTGGCTAAATCAATAGCCCCCTCAGAGACTAACACAGCCTCTGTGGTCTCCCTAGTTAGACCAACCCCAACTAAGTTACCAAAAGTGAGCCCAGCTACTCCCTTGGATTGGCTATTAGTTGGTTTGCTCCCACCACCACTGCTATTACTAGGGACACTAGGTGTAGCAGCAGGGGTTGTAGTGGTAGGAGGCTTGGTGCTTTTCTTTGGACAACTGGGATCTGTTGTCCAATGGCCTTTTATTTTACATAAATAGCACCATGGTTTCTTTTCTTTGTTTTGATTTAAAGAGGGTTTGGGCCCACCACCCCCACCAGAGTGTTTTTGTGGGCCTGATGAAGACTAATTTTTAGATTTTTCCCCACCCTTGTCAGAAGACTTACCATCCTTCTTCTTGCCATCTTTGTCACCCCCTGTATGAACTTTTCTGTTCACCCTTGTTCTGACCCATTTGTCTGCCTTCTTTCCCAATTCTTGGGGAGAGGTCAGATCAGAGTCCACCAGGTACTGGTGTAACAAATCAGACACACAATTATTAAGAATATGCTCTCTCAGGATTAAGTTATACAGGCTTTCATAGTCAGAAACTTTACTGCCATGTAACCACCCCTCCAAGGCCTTCACTGAATGGTCAACAAAGTCTACCCAGTCTTGTGAAGACTCCTTTTTGGTTTCTCTGAACTTCATCCTGTACTGTTCAGTGGTTAAGCCATAACCATCTAGGAGTGCATTCTTAAGAACTTTAAAATTATTGGCATCACTTTCTTTAACAGTAAGGAGCCTATCCCTACCCTTTCCACTGAAAGATAGCCATAGGATAGCAGCCCACTGCCTTTGAGGGACCTCCTGTACAACACAGGCCCTCTCAAGTGCAGCAAACCACTTGTTAATGTCATCCCCCTCCTTGTAAGGGGGAACTATCTTGTGCAGATTCCTAGAATCATGCTCTTTTGCAGGATGACTATTTGGAATACTGCTGCTTCCACCATGGGTTTCCAAACCCAATTTCTGTCTTTCTCTTTCTATTTCCAAGGAAGGCCTATCTAAATCCAGCTGTTGCTTCTTGAGCTTCAGCCTGGATTGTTCCACTCTCAATCTATTGGGCTCCCTTTCTAACACTCTGTCATCAGGGTGGGTGGGTAGGGCATGTCTTGAAACAGAGGAATGGTGAGAATGAACAGAAGGAGACCTGGCCCTAACAGATGGCACACTAACATTCTGGCCTACAGAAGTGACACTTCTACTGTGATGAGAAACAACACTATTACTGTGATGTGAAGCAACACTCTTACTGTGATGGGAATTCACATCAGTACCAGCTAGGTGGCCTGCTAAGGGGCAGGTTGGAAAGATTCCCTCCCAAATCTTTTGCTAGGGGTGCCCCAGAATCAGAATGGGAACCATCAGCTAATTTCTCACCAGAAGTGCCAACAAAAGTCTTCTCTTGTTCAACTAGCATGTTAACTAATAGTTCTCTAGAGGGATTCTTCCCTACCCCTAAACCTCTTTCTACACAGAGACTCCTTGCTGCCTTCCAGCTAAGGTAGTCATAAGCAGTCTTGGACAGATCAACAGTTTGGCCTGTGCCAGACATTATAGAAAGTGTTTAAGGGACAGAAAAAGTGAGAAAAAGTTTTTCAGAACTTTTTAAAGGACAGAAAAAAAAATGTAAAAACTTTTTAAGAACTTTTTGAAAGTTTAGAGGTACTTTTCAGCACTTAGAAAAGAAGTGAGAGAAAAAAAGCAAAACTTTTTGGTTAGGTGTACATACACTGAACTTGTTTTGTATATTTTTCTCTTATGAAAAGTACAATGACAAAAGTGGTAAGTAGTTGCAAAGTACTTATCCCACCGCTGCACAACCAATATAGGAGGCTGAACTGGCTTGTAGTGAGTACCAAGGGGTACTTACACCTTGCACCATGCCCAGGTATCCCTTATTAGTGTAGAGGGGTGTCTAGTAGCTTAGGCTGATAGAAAAGGTATCTTAGCAGAGCAGCTTAGGCTGAACTAGGAGACGAGTGAAGCTCCTACAGTACCACTAGTGTCACTTGCACAATATCATAAGAAAACACAATACACAGATATACTAAAAATAAAGGTACTTTATTTTTTATGACAATATGCCAAAGTATCTCAGTGAGTACCCTCAGTATGAGGATAGCAAATATACACAAGATATATGTACACAATACCAAAATATGCAGTAATAGCAATAGAAAACATTGCAAACAATGTATAGTCACAATAGAATGCAATGGGGGCACATAGGGATAGGGGCAACACAAACCATATACTCTAGAAGTGGAATGCGAACCACGAATGGACCCCAAACCTATGTGACCTTGTAGAGGGTCGCTGGGACTGTAAGAAAACAGTGAGGGTTAGAAAAATAGCCCACCCCAAGACCCTGAAAAGTGGGTGCAAAGTGCACCTAAGTTCCCCAAAGAGCACAGAAGTCGTGATAGGGGAATTCTGCAGGAAAGACCAACACCAGCAATGCAACAACAATGGATTTCCAGACGAGAGTACCTGTGGAACAAGGGGACCAAGTACAAAAGTCACGATCAAGTCTGAAGTGGGCAGATGCCCAGGAAATGCCAGCTGGGGGTGCAAAGAAGCTGCCACCGGATGGTAGAAGCTGAGGATTCTGCAAGAACAACAAGGGCTAGAAACTTCCCCTTTGGAGGATGGATGTCACACGTTGTGAAGAGTCGTGCAGAAGTGTTTTCCCGCAGAAAGACCGCAAACAAGCCTTGCTAGCTGCAAGGGTCGCAGTTAGGGTTTTTGGATGCTGCTGTGGCCCAGGAGGGACCAGGATGTCACCAATTGCGTGAGGGAACAGAGGGTGCGTCCAGCAAGACAAGGAGCCCTCTCAGAAGCAGGCAGCACCCGCAGAAGTGCCGGAACAGGCACTACGAAGTGGAGTGAAACGGTGCTCACCCGAAGTTGCACAAGAGAGTGATGCAGAGGAACTCTGATGAGCTCTTGCATTCGTTATCTAAGGAATTCCTCAAAGCAGAGACCCTAAATAGTCAGAAAAGAGGGTTTGGCTACTTAGGAGAGAGAATAGGCTAGCAACACCTGAAGGAGCCTATCAGAAGGAGTCTCTGATGTCACCTGCTGGCCCTGGCCACTCAGAGCAGTCCAGTGTGCCAGCAGCACCTCTGTTTCCAAGATGGCAGAGGTCTGGAGCACACTGGAGGAGCTCTGGGCACCTCCCAGGGGAGGTGCAGGTCAGGGGAGTGGTCACTCCCCTTTCCTTTGTCCAGTTTCGCACCAGAGCAGGGCTGAGGGGTCCCTGAACCGGTGTAGACTGGCTTATGCAGAAATGGGCACCATCTGTGCCCATGAAAGCATTTCCAGAGGCTGGGGGAGGCTACTCCTCCCCTGCCTTAACACCTTTTTCCAAAGGGAGAGGGTGTAACACCCTCTCTCTGAGGAAGTCCTTTGTTCTGCCTTCCTGGGCCAAGCCTGGCTGGACCCCAGGAGGGCAGAAGCCTGTCTGAGGGGTTGGCAGCAGCTGCAGTGAAACCCCTGAAAAGGCAGTTTGGCAGTACCCAGGTCTGTGCTAGAGACCCGGGGAATCATGGGATTGTCTCCCCAATACCAGGATGGCATTGGTGGGGCAATTCCATGATCTTAGACATGTTACATGGCCATATTCGGAGTTACCATTGTGAAGCTACACATAGGTAGTGACCTATATGTAGTGCACGCGTGTAATGGTGTCCCCGCACTCACAAAGTCCGGGGGTATTGGCCCTGAACAATGTGGGGGCACCTTGGCTAGTGCCAGGGTGCCCACACACTAAGTAACTTAGCACCCAACCTTTACCAGGTAAAGGTTAGACATATAGGTGACTTATAAGTTACTTAAGTGCAGTGGTAAATGGCTGTGAAATAACGTGGACGTTATTTCACTCAGGCTGCAGTGGCAGGCCTGTGTAAGAATTGTCAGAGCTCCCTATGGGTGGCAAAAGAAATGCTGCAGCCCATAGGGATCTCCTGGAACCCCAATACCCTGGGTACCTCAGTACCATATACTAGGGAATTATAAGGGTGTTCCAGTATGCCAATGTAAATTGGTAAAATTGGTCACTAGCCTGTTAGTGACAATTTGGAAAGAAATGAGAGAGCATAACCACTGAGGTTCTGATTAGCAGAGCCTCAGTGAGAAAGTTAGTCATAACACAGGTAACACATACAGGGCACACTTATGAGCACTGGGGCCCTGGCTGGCAGGGTCCCAGTGACACATACAACTAAAACAACATATATACAGTGAAATATGGGGGTAACATGCCAGGCAAGATGGTACTTTCCTACACTCTGGCACAAAAATTAATGCTGATATGTATCTTAGACCCCAACCAAGGCAAACTCCCAATGCAAATAGGACTTACAGATGCCCTGTGTGCAGGCATCTTCTTGACAAGCCTTGGGGACCAGCCCTGGAAATTGAATACATTTTGTGGCCCCTACAGGAGTCCTAGATGCTCAGATGAACTAGGATTTAGTTCTGTCTTTTAATTTTTTTAATTTCCCATTGCATTCCACCACTGCAAATTTGACACTTCACCCTACACATACCTTTTCAAAACATAACAATCTGGGTATCTTATAAGTTCACCAGGACAGTCTGCTAGGTCAAAAGATACAGGAGGGTTTGAATCTGACATTAATAGTTTCGGTATCATTTACAGGGTGTCTGCACACGGTAATCCCCACTCATGCCTTGTAGATTTAGTCAAGCAGAAATCTTTGAGTGAGTTAATCCAATTACATGTGTAAAATCAACTTTCTTGAATTACAGTATTTTTTCTGATGAAAAGAAGGCTATATGCATGTGTAAATGTCACCTATATGTGTACATAACTTAGAGAAATGGGCCCATTGCATGTACCTGTATTATAAGAGTTGATTTTAAACTATAAAACTGAAGGTTGAACAATGTGGCCTACACACAACTGCTTCCCTCCTATGCCATTGCCCTGACTGTTCATAGGGAGACTTATAAATTCATAAGTTAAGGTGGATCCCAATAGTAATGACAGCCACGTTTTCCTACCTAGGACAAAGTTCACACTGTTAGTCATTAAAAAGTCTGAGTGGCATCATAAATGTGCATTACAAAATTCTCTGTTAGTCAGTTAAGTATTAAATTATTGATCAAATATGATATCTTACTTATTCCAGCTTACTTATTCCAGCTTACTTATTCATTTCCAGCCAGATGGTTGCTTAAACTGTTGCTGAACCCTGAGGATATGTGAGTTGAAGGCTGAGCTAGGCATGTGATCCATTCTGTCGTTGTCTCCTTGAAAGAGGTTGAGACGGGGTTAGTTTTCCCCCAGGGCCTGATTTAGTTTGGCAGAAGCGTGAATCCATCGTAATTTGTGATGGATATCTCATCAGCCGTATACGTGCATTATATCTTGTAGCACTTTCAATCGGGGGAACGCAATTCAGGTGGGAGACTCCCAATTTGTGAAGCCAAAAATAGCTTTATTTTAGCTGTCTCCTGCCTGAAATTGCCTCTGCGTCAATAGAAGTTAACTGAGGAAATGCATTCTTCTGATAACTTTTTTAAATCTCCAGCTTCCCTCTTCTAAAATGTTGGTTAACTATGGGGATGAGATATATCCGTCATTTTTGTGAAAGAGTAACACATCCGCCAAACTCTAAACCAGGCATTTAAACCTACAGGCTCCACACTCTTTAACCACTGAGAACGTCCTTCTGCTCATGGCTTCGTGGAGTACCTAGTAGGGATGCAGGTAGTGCACTGTAATGAGTCCATGGTGCAGTGGAATGATGCCAATTACCACCATTTTATCTCATGTATAGAGGCCACTGGGGCTCGAATCTACACGTGTTCCTCATGTCCATGGTTATGTGTTGAATGACCCTGCACTGTCTTGGCATGTCTTGGTGTGTCTCATCACCCAGAAACCCAGACTCCATCACCACAGGCTTCTCATCAGGAAGGGAATTAATTTCAAAACACTCTGCCTTCTGTACGTTTTCTATGCAAGCGAGAAATCCTTGAAAAAACTCTTTAATTGCTGCAACTCTGGTTGGAGCCCCCCATCAAACTCCGGTCTTAGTCTCTGCCTCGTGCCCCAAGCAGTCCCAGTTAGAAGGTGGTCCTCAGAATAGGAATAATCTTTTTCTTCACCTCTCAGGCACTCATTTCCACCTTACCTTTAAAAAACCTTTTTATTCTATCAGGTGCTCCTTTCATGAGTTTTTCAATCTTCTCTTAGGGAGGATCCTATTTCATTTTTTTATTTGCATCCGATCTGATTGTTCTTCCACGCCTAAATGCCTACATGGGTAGATGTGCCCTTCATGAGCATAAAAAAGGGTGGTGAGCCCATGTTTCCACGAATAAGGACACCCGGTACCCCCTCATGTATTAACCCCAGTATTGGAGTTTGAGGCCCAGTTTGTGCTCATGTTGGGTGGGCGTGGTGACATAGTTCTAGAGATGCTCTATCAAGGATGAAGGTCCAAGGAAGTATGGTTTGTTGGCGGTCTGGTTGCCCATTGGTGAGAGGAAGCACAGATTGTGTCACCTTCTGTCCCACCGACAGAGAGGGAAATGCACCCTGTCCAGTGCACTCATTCCACGTTGGGGGTTTGGGAGGCAACCAGCAGCTACAAGATGCTAGTTCAATATATTCCAACTCCAAGCCTAGTAAAGATGTAGAAAATATTATCTGATTTGTGTGAGGTATTAAATGGTAGTTATTTTGTACTTAGCTGTGTTTTGAGTGTAGTGTAGGTGATGCTATGTTTTTGTTACAATTCCATGATGGAGCTGTTAGCCTGGACCCATGTTATAAATCTAGCGTACTGCCCCAGTCCACGTCATGACACACTTTTGACTTTGTGCATCAAACACGGTGCAGGTCAGTGGGGATGATCACAACGCCCTGTCCCAGTGCAGCTGGATACTGAAAGGCAGACCGACTGTTGGAGGCTGCAGTGTGCAGGCAGCAACCAGCATGCACTTCTAAGGGGACAGAGATTTCCCTGCAGGTGAGAGCTGGGAGTGCCTGCACTGGCCTGCAAGGGGGTGCCTGGGTGTCCCCAGGACCACCTCTCCTTTTCCAAGTGGTGCCCTTCATGGATGCATGTGTGTCACCTCTGTGCCGTGAAAAGTTAATGCCCCTCCTGATGGTCTTTTTGCCTCTGAACCCATATCCATAATGCAAAGTGGGTTTCAGAGGCAAAGTATTTTCTGGTTTGCATGATTCCGCACCCCTGTGCAGATGAAGGACACTTTGTTAAGATCGCAGCAGCACTATATGTGCACCAGAGCCCTCTGTATTACACACGTGGCCGCGCAGGCATCTGCAACACCTCCTGTAACTCCAAAGTAACACGGACCCAGAAAGTGGGTGTACACACTCATTGCTTCCAGGGGACGTTTGATATATTCACTTCAAGGATTCTGCTGTTGAATGTCATCAGTATTGCTTTATTTATGATGTAAACTTTTAAAAATCCTTTATCTTTAAACATTTATGGCCACATTCACTGATTAAAAAAAAAAACATTTTTGGACATGGGAATGCTGCAATAACTGTTGTCCAATGCATATTATGTGTTGGCATCAAGAATGTAGCCGAAGAACTCATATTGCGTATTGAATTCTGGGATATGCATTGCGCTTCACACCCCTAACAAAGTTGTGAAGCTCTGCAATTCACACTGGGCTCGTTGGCGTCCTTCTTGAGTGCATGGATGATATGGTCTTGCTTGTAGTAAGGCCTGGATGGAAGATTTGGGTGAGGTGCAGGATGCTCCGGGATGTGTTCTGAACATGGTGTGACAAACCTACAGCTGTACACAAGCATGGGCATCACAGGAAAGTGTAAGAACTGACAGTCACACACATGGATTAGTAGCCAATGTTTTCCAGTCTCAAAATATTTTAGCAGGGAGGAGAGTAATGGGTAAAAACTGAGGCCTCTACGCATGGGAGACCTTGTGGCTCTTCTGTCCTCAGTCGCTATAGTGAGAGATCTGGAGGTAATTCACCTTCAGAGAGTACACCACAGTCCTGCAGCAGTAAGTAAGGTGCCAGGGTTGAGCCTTGTGTACTTTGCACATTGGGACGCCTCTTCACTTTGTACTCATTTCGCCCTCTGCAAAGAGTTGGCGTGTAATAGTGTAGGAAAGTACCATCTTGCCTGGCCTGTTACCCCCATATTTCACTGTATGTATGTTGTTTTAGTCTGTCTCACTGGGACCCTGCCAGGCAGGGCCCCAGTGCTCATAAGTGTGCCCTGTAAGTGTTCCTTGTGTGATGACTAACTGTCTCACTGAGGCTCTTCTAACCAGAACCTCAGTGGTTATGTTCTCTCTGCTTTCCAAATTGTCACTAACAGGCTAGTGACCAATTTCACCAATTCACATTGGCATACTGGAACACCCTTATAATTCCCTAGTATATGGTACTGAGGTATCCAGGGTATTGGGGTTCCAGGAGATCCCTATGGGCTGCAGCATTTCTTTTGCCACCCATAGGGAGATCTGACACTTCTTACACAGGCCTGCCAGTGCAGCCTGAGTGAAATAACGTCCACGTTATTTCACAGCCATTGACCACTGCACTTAAGTAACTTATAAGTCACCTATATGTCTAACCTTCACCTAGTGAAGGTTGGGTGCAAGGTTACTTAGTGTGTGGGCACCCTGGCACTAGCCAAGGTGCCACCACATCGTTCAGGGCAAATTCCCCAGACTTTGTGAGTGCTGGGAAAACCATTACACGCGTGCACTATACATAGGTCACTACCTATGTATAGCGTCATAATGGTAACTCCGAACATGGCCATGTAACATGTCTAAGATCATGGAATTGTCACCCCAATGCCATTCTGGCATTGGGGAGACCATTCCATGATCCCCTGGGTCTCTAGCACAAAACCCGGGTACTGCCAAACAGCCTTTCCGGGGTCTCCACTGCAGCTGCTGCTGCTGCCAACCCCTCAGACAGGTTTCTGCCCTCCTGGGGTCCAGGCAGCCCTGGCCCAGGAAGGCAGAACAAAGGATTTCCTCTGAGAGAGGGTGTGAAACCCTCTCCCTTTGGAAATAGGTGTGATGGCTGCGGAGGAGTAGCCTCCCCCAGCCTCTGGAAATGCTTTGATGGGCACAGATGCTGCCCATCTCTGCATAAGCCAGTCTACACCGGATTACGGATCCCCAGCCCTGCTCTGGCACGAAACTGATACCAGTGCTACCAATATAGCATGGCCCAGGGGTGTGATGCCCAAAGACCACCACTCCTGAACACTCTCCAGTTTTGGGACCTGCAGCAGGAGGTTGCCGTGCCAGGAAAGAGTTTCACTGCTTAGTCTGCCCTTCAACTGGAGGTCTCTGAGAGTTGTTTTCCAATTTTTAGAGCTAACATAGTGAAGGGGGGACTTTGCCCATAAAGTGATTTTGAAGGGGAGGTAGTTGCCTGTGACCCAGTGTTTAAGTCTGCAGCCTGGATCGTCGGCAAGTCCATATAGCCAGTGGTTAAGGACCAATAAATAGGAAGCTGTATGATATGAGATCAAGTCAAGCGTGACAAGCCCCCGTTGTAGTTCAAGTTGCAAGATTTGGTGAATGCCAAACGATGTGGCCTTTGACCCCATATTAACACAGAGAGAGCAGAGATAAGGGAGGATAATGACACTCCTGATGTGGTGTAGGGGTAGGTTTGTATTGTACGTAATAATTTTGGAAGGGTAATCATTTTAAGTGGTGCAACAAAGACAAAGGCAGTGAGGATCATCACTCAAGTCGCCACGCATCGCAATAAACAGATAAGATGACCAGTTTTGGTTGCCATAGTGAAGCTGTGAATATTAAAAGCCCGTGACGGCTACCATTAGGAGATCCCGACGCAACGACTCCACAGTTTGTCATGGTAGGCCAATAGGGAATAACCTAGTTTAGCTCTGCTGTCTTTGTAGTACCCTTTCATAGTAAACAGATCAGGCCTACAGCACTGATTGTTGCTTGACCACCCTAACCAATAGTCTTACAGCACTGAGCATAAACTTCCCCAAAAGGCAGCCGCTAAGTATGCAGTAATAAAACTAAAATAATGTACAAAATTATACCAGTGAACACAATATAAAATCTGTTTTATGGGGCCTAATAATGATTATAGTAGTCCACCCCTTCTATCCCTACAGTATGTGTAAGTTGTTCACCACCCAAACGCCTGTTGTATTGAGCAGTAGCTTTCCCACAAGGCAAAGGTGCAAAACAAGTACTCCTTTTCAGTGTAAGCACACACCTTCTACCAATCAAATGCTGTAATCCAGAGAATCCAAATGGCCACATAGTCGAAGCCCCGTTCTCATTGGTACTTCTGAAAGCTCTTTTTCTGTTGATCACTTAATGGCAGATAAAAGATGCACTGTCAAGCAAGGCCTAAAAAAGGCTGGGATCGAATTCAGCAACCTAACCACCATAAAGACAAATCTATGCACCAAGACCAAAAAGGGATTCAATAACATGACTCCTATTAGACCCCACAGCAGCATACAAATGAGGCAAAGACCCATATTGCTCTGGCACAAAATGTAATTCTGATATGTATCTTAGACCCCAACCAAGACAAACTCCCAATGCAAATAGGACTTACAGATGCCCTGTGTGCAGGCATCTTCTTGACAAGCCTTGGGGACCAGCCCTGGAAATTGAATACATTTTGTGGCCCCTACAGGAGTCCTAGATGCTCAGATGAACTAAGATTTAGTTCTTTTACTTTTTTTTTATTTCCCATTGCATTCCACCACTGCAAACTTGACACTTCACCCTACTCATACCTTTTCAAAACATAACAATCTGGGTATCTTATATGTTCATCAGGACAGTCTGCTAGGTCAAAAGTGAAAGGAGGGTTTGAATCTGACATTAATAGCCTTTTCCTGTGTGTAAAGGGTCGAAGATTCATTTATGAATAGCCACAAATGTTTTGGTAACATTTACAGGGTGTCTGCACCCGGTAATCCCCACTCATGACTTGTAGATTTAGTCAAGCAGAAATCTTTGAGTGAGTTAATCCAATTACATGTGTAAAATCAACTTTCTTGAATTACAGTATTTTTGCTGATGAAAAGAAGGCTATATGCATGCGTAAATGTCACCTACATGTGTACATAACTTAGAGAAATGGGCCCATTGCATGTACCTGTATTATAAGAGTTGATTTTAAACTATAAAACTGAAGGTTGAACAATGTGGCCTACACACAACTGCTTCCCTCCTATGCCATTGCCCTGACTGTTAATAGGGAGACTTATACATTCATAAGTTAAGGTGGATCCCAATAGTACTGACAGCCACGTTTTCCTACCTAGGACAAAGTTCACACTGTTAGTCATTAAAAAGTCTGAGTGGCATCATAAATGTGCATTACAAAATTCTCTGTTAGTCAGTTAAGTATTCAATTATTGATCAAATATGATATCTTACTTATTCCAGCTTACTTATTCATTTCCAGCCAGATGGTTGCTTAAACTGTTGCTGAACCCTTAGGATATGTGAGTTGAAGGCTGAGCTAGGCATGTGATCCATTCTGTCGTTGTCTCCTTAAAAGAGGTTGAGACGGGGTTAGTTTTCCCCCAGGGCCTGATTTAGTTTGGCAGAAGCGTGAATCCATCCTAATTTGTGATGGATATCCCATCAGCCGTATACGTGCATTATATCTTGTAGCGCTTTCAATCGGGGGAACGCATACATGTTATTTGACCCAATTCAGATGGGAGACTCCCAATTTGTGAAGCTAAAAATAACTTTATTTTAGCTGTCTCCTGCCTGAAATTACCTCTGCGTCAATAGAAGTCAACTGAGGAAATGCATTCTCCTGATAACTTTTTTAAATCTCCCGCTTCCCTCTTGTAAAATGTTTGCAACTATGGGGATGAGATATCCGTCATTTTTGTGAAAGAGTAACACATCCGCCAAACTCTAAATCAGGCATTTAAACCTACAGGCTCCACACTCTTTAACCACTGAGAACGTCCTTCTGCTCATGGCTTTGTGGAGTACCTAGTAGGGATGCAGGTAGTGCACTGTTATGAGTCCATGGTGCAGTGGAATGATGCCAATTACCACTATTTTGACTCATGTGTATAGAGGCCACTGGGGCTCGAATCTACACGTGTTCCTCATGTCCATGGTTATGTGTTGAATGACCCTGCACTGTCTTGGCATGTCTTGGTGTGTCTCATCACCCAGAAACCTAGACTCCATCACCACTGGCTTCTCATCAGGAAGGGAATTATTTCAAAACACTCTGCCTTCTGTACGTTTTCTATGCAAGCGAGAAATCCTCGAAAAAACTCTTTAATTGCTGCAACTCTGGTAGGAGCCCCCACATCAAACTCTGGTCTTAGTCTCTGCCTCGTGCCCCAAGCAGTCCCAGTTAGAAGGTGGCCATCAGTATAGGAATAATCTTTTTCTTCACCTCTCAGGCACTCATTTCCACCTTACCTTTAGAAAACCTATTTATTCTATCAGGTGCTCCTTTCATGAGTTTTTCAGCCTTCTCTTAGGGAGGATCCTATTTAATTTTTTTATTTGCATCCGATCTGATTGTTCTTCCACGCCAAAATGCCTACATGGGTAGATGTGCCCTTCATGGGCATAAAAATGGGTGGGAAGCTCATGTTTCCACGAAGAAGGGCACCCGGTACCCCCTCATGTATTAGCCCCAGTATTGGAGTTTGATGCCCAGTTTGTGCTCATATTGGGTGGGCGTGGTGACATAGTTCTAGAGATGCTCTATCAAGGATGAAGGTCCAAGAAAGTATGGTTTGTTGGCGGTCTGGTTGCCCATTGGTGAGAGGAAGCACAGATTGTGTCACCTTCTGTCCCACCGACAGAGAGGGAAACGCACCCTGTCCAGTGCACTCATTCCACGTTGGGGGTTTGGGAGGCAACCAGCAGCTACAAGATGCTAGTTTAATATATTCCAACTCCAAGCCTAGTAAAGATGTAGAAAATATTATCTGATTTGTGTGAGGTATTAAATGGTAGTTATTTTGTACTTAGCTGTGTTTTGAGTGTAGTGTAGGTGATGCTATGATTCTGTTACAATTCCAAGATGGAGCTGTTAGCCTGGACCCATGTTATAGATCTAGCGTACTGCCCCAGTCCACGTCATGACACACTTTTGACTTTGTGCTTCAAACATGGTGCAGGTCAGTGGGGACGATCACAATGCCCTGTCCCAGTGCAGCTGGATACTGAAAGGCAGACCGACTCTTGCAGGCTGCAGTGTGCAGGCAGCAACCAGCATGCACTTCTAAGGGGACAGAGATTTCCCTGCAGGTGGGTGCTGTGAGGGACTGCACTGGCCTGCAAGGGGGTGCCTGGGTGTCCCCAGGACCACCTCTCCTTTTCCAAGTGGTGCCCTTCATGGATGCATGTGTGGCACCTCTGTGCGGTGAACAGTTAATGCCCCTCCTGATGGTCTTTTTGCCTCTGAACCCATAGCCATAATGCAAAGTGGGTTTCAGAGGCAAAGTATTTTCTGGTTTGCATGATTCCGCACCCCTGTGCAGATGAAGGACGCTTTGTTAAGATCGCAGCAGCACTATATGTGCACCGGAGCCCTCTGTATTACACACGTGGCTGCGCAAGCATCTGCAACACCACCTGTAACTCCAAAGTAACACGGACCCAGAAAGTGGGTGTACACACTCATTGCTTCCAGGGGACGTTTGATAAATTCACTTCAAGGATTCTGCTGTTGAATGTCATCAGTATTGCTTTATTTATGATGTAAACTTTTAAAAATCCTTTATCTTTAAACATTTATGGCCACATTCACTGATTAAAAAAAAAACATTTTTGGACATGGGAATGCTGCAACAACTGTTGTCCAATGCATATTATGTGTTGGCATCAAGGATGTAGCCGAAGAAATCATATTGCGTATAGAATTCTGGGATATGAATTGCGCTTCACACCCCTAACAAAGTTGTGAAGCTCTGCAATTCACACTGGGCTCGTTGGTGCCCTTCTCGAGTGCATGGATGATGAGGTCTTGCTTGTAGTAAGGCCTGTATGGAAGATTTGGGTGAGGTGCACAATGCCCCGGGACGTGTTCTGAACATGGTGTGACAATCCTACAGCTGTACACAAGCATGGGCATCACAGGAAAGTGTAAGAACTGACAATCACACACATGGATTAGTAGCCAATGTTTTCCAGTCTCAAAGAATCAACATATTTTAGCAGGGCGGAGAGTAATGGGTAAAAACTGAGGCCTCTACGCATGGGAGACCTTGTGGCTCTTCTGTCCTCAGTCGCTCTAGTGAGAGATCTGGAGGTAATTCACCTTCAGAGAGTACACCAGAGTCCTGCAGCAGTAAGTAAGGTGCCAGGGTTGAGCCTTGTGCACTTTGCACATTGGACGTCTCTTCACTTTGTACTCATTTCACCCTCTGCAACGAGCTGGCGTGTAATAGCGAATATTGATTCACTATATTTGCACTGGTTGAGCAATGGCGCTGGAGCAATTTTCAGAGTGAGGGCGCTGCCATCAATGTCACATCACTGAGGTTAAAGGGATTGTGAAAAATGCAAGCGCCACCAGCTGAACAAGAGTAGCAAACAAGCCACACCCATTCAGCAGGTGAGCGGTGATAGAGCGGTCCGTACTGATAATTTTACCTGTGTTCGGACGCTCTTTAGGCCGATGAATCTTTTGACTAAGTGGGACTCTCCGTACTCTTAATCGATCAATTGCATCAAATCAATAATCAATAACTAACATAAGCAATACCTTGATCAACATAACACTTAACAATTAATCCAGAATACATTTCGGCGAACCCTGACCTTTCAGTCAGGAATAACCACACCAGTTTATTCAAAGTTAGTGAATTTTATTTCCCTATATTAACAAAGCTAGCACAATGTAGATGTGTCTCAACACTAAATGATAAACATATATGAACATTAATAGCTGTCCATAACGGCGAAACAAGTGCAATCTATGTAGCATTTGAATCACAAGGCATTCGATAATAGCAATGCAAATCACTAATACTATAATCTGTAACGAACTAATTGCATACATTTAGTCAGCATAACAAGATCTCAAATTGCATTGTGCGACATATGGAATCCTCGTCTAACCTCAAATTAGCATCGGCATGTGGGACTTCATGCAAAAACAATTTAGCAACATTAATTTAGAAAAACTCCTAACTAGGGCACTTATCAAAATCAGCAGTTGGTTACCTAAAAGAAACACAATGCAATTTTACAATTTCCTTTCATATTTATCAATTACGATCAGCAATCAAGGAAGTCTTCGTCTCACAGGTACCGTTTCTCGATCAGCATGGGTACCGTTTCGATCAGCATAGGACGGGGCAAGGGGCAGGGGTGGACGGGGCAATTGCCTCACGGCGACAAGGTAAAACTACTACTTCATGCAAGGGATCAAAGTTAAAGTCTCTAGGGCCAGAATCATTAAAGTCTCTTTCTCTCGATTAGAGAAAGCATCAAAGTCTCTTTCAAAATGGCGTCGCAGCAAAGTGGGCCATAATAGCTACGAAGTCTGCAAAATGGCGGGTATCGAGCTGGTAATGGCTACCTTCTTCTCGTGCACCTGGGTTTTATAGACAATAGTTCAAATCCAGTAGGGTCTTCCATTGGAGGGTTCATAGGTTAGCTTCAAATTGTCCAATCAAAAACGACAGTTCTCAAGCTTTTACTTAAGCATACATTATCCTTGGAGATGGGTACGCAAGTTGCAACATTTTATACCAATTAACTCACTTTCAGAGCTTCCATTGTCCGCACCTGCAGATCGACCTTGGAGTAAAGAGAAAATATGCCAGGCTGGCACGAAACCTTAAGATAAGCATGTGAACGGTCTCAGTGGAAAAGTACAGCTTCAAGCAAAAATACACGTTTAATAGCACATTGGAAAAATACGAGCATCTAAACCGTGAGACCAGGCAACTAGGCCAAAGCCTCCGCTAAAGTTATGCTAAGCTAGAACATTTCAAACAAGCAAATCATAGCACACGTTTATAATTATGTCGGATTAGTGCAATTCTAATACATCACGTTATATAAAGCACGCTTATAAATGTTGGCAAATTACTCTGAGGGCACATTTTGTCCCCTTACAATCTTTATTAGTTCGGTTAAAGTCACACATGATTATTTCACACTACGTTTACGCGTTAATAAATGTAAAACCTTCATTTTCTGCTTCATCAATCCCTCCTCTGATGACTACTAGTCATCACACCAAACCATGCCCACAAATTTTATTCCATTAAAATTCTGTCAGTTCTCTTTTCCTTTTAATTCCCCTAGTTTGCGCCTTGTATTCTTCTGCCATTCTTTTCATAATTTTCTCTTCTTTTCTTCTCTTAATTCTTTCCATAATCATTATTATTCCCCTTTTTATTCCCCAAATTCCAAATATGCAAATTATTACTATTAATATCCCTTCTATTATTTTGAGCAATATTCCATTCCAAATTCCCCCAATCCAATGTCCCACTGAAGCAAGTCCTTTTCCAACCTTCTCCCACACTCCTGGTTCTTTCAGTTCCTTCAAATCTGCACTCTCTTTTGTTAGATTAGCAAGCATAGTTTTAATCTTCACACTATTGTCAGGAATATATGTACAACAGTGTCGTGCACCAAGCATTTTGCAAACGCCACCATCCTTTGCTAGAAGAATGTCTAAAGCAAGCCTATTTTGAAGAGTCATAGCTCTTTCCGCTGCAAGCTCAGCATCTATCAGGATTATAGCACCTGAAAACTTTGTCAACATGTTATCCACTATAGTAGACAACTTTCTTATTTTGATGGAATTCAACACAACTCCCAATGAAGGAATCATGGCTCCAAATATATCTCCTACCACAGCAGCTGCGGTCTCTCTTTTCTGGATACGATGGGATCCAGATGTCTTTTGAATCATCGATAGGTCATCCAGTTGATAAACCTTTGGGAACACTATACCCAAATAACATCTCCCCCACCATCCCTTTGGAAGACGATAATAGGCATTATACCCACAAATGTAATATACACCTGGAATGACAGGGTCAAGTCCGTTCATCATGAATGTCCATTTGGCCTTAAAAATAAACGTATGTTTACACTCACTCGCTCCTACAAAAATGTTATCATAATAAGATTCACCTCGATATATACAAAATTTCCCTACATGCCAAGCATCTAAAGCTATTTTCCCTTGTGTCTTTATTGCAGCAAAATCATAATTATCTACTGAAGTCCTCTTATGTAGCTCCTTTTCTAATTTCGCATTCATTTGTGCCCTTCTATCATCTGTGCGATCTAAAAAGCTTATTTCTATTGCAGAGAGCGAGCAGGTAAGGTTTTCCCTATGAGCGTGAGCCGTTTCAAAAGGTTGCATTGGCTCGAAAAATTCCCTCATTATTTTAGCATCCCAATCTTTAGCAATCTGGCTTAGCTGCGCTATTATAGGAACATATGCAAAGGTAACATCATAATTCGAGTAAAAATACTGTATGTTAGTTTGACCATAAAACCTAGACATTACTATACTACATGTAATCCCGTATGTAAGAGGCATGTGGTGATAAGTCACCCCTTCCTTCACTGATGTCGGTATCTGTGTACACACATAACAATCTTTTGCATCCATAGTCTCAACATATTCTGTTAGCAAGCGATAGAAAACGTTATACGAAAGCTCTTTCTTATCGTGCAAGAGTCTCTCATCTAATGCTAGTCTTTTCAATGCGGTTAGTTCAGTGACAGTAACAGGAGCAAAGGTAGAAGCATCAATTTTCTCATTCTCACCCTTTCCATGCATTCCAAGCACTATTGCCATTATTATTAGTACACATGCAGTTACCAAGCCTATACACACATATTTACAATATTTCTTTCTACTATTTTGTGTAGCGTACCCAGTCATGATCTGTATAGAATCAGAGAGCTGGAAGCACCTGTAAAAGAAACTATTTAGCAATTCAGTTACAAAGCTGAGCGAGCGCAATGTTCACACCGTCTTCTTCAAGAGGCCAGTCACTTATCGGTTAGCAGCATTTGTCTCTATTCGGCAATAACTCAGTCTTTATCGGTTTAGCAAGTCTCATCCGGTTTAGCAATGTCTCAGCTGGTTGTTTGTTTCACGTTATATTGTAGCAAGCAATATCATTTATTACCCTTTCAATCGACAGAGTCCATAAAACTTTTCTTTTCTATTGGTATCTCTTCTTCTTCTTCGTTCTCGATGCTTAGAGATACAAACTCGTCAGTCCAATCGTCATTGACTACATATGCCCATTCAGGACCGGAATATCTCCTGTTTGGTATCCTTTTCCTTTTCAATTTTGCTTCTCTTTTTGATTCTGCTTCGCTGGTACTTTCCTCTTTTGTCAAGTCTTTTTCTTCACTTGAGGATTGTTCCACAACAGTCACTTCCTTTCTTTTCTCTTTCACTTTTGGCCTTTCTCCGTCGTTCAAACTTTCTTTAGTCCTTTCTTTTATTGGTGATATACTTAGTCTCCTCTTTGCACCGTGTCCATTTGATGGACCTGCGATCTTTTCTGTGGAAGCTTGAACTTTTTCGTCTTGTTCTGCCTTGTCCCCTCCTTCTGGGGAATCAATCACGTTCTCTTTTCCCTTTTCTCTATCGTCTGCTTCTGGGAAAGCCCTCCTCTGATCAGGCTCTCCTGCTTTTTCACCTTTTTCGAGCCCTTCGTCACCGTTACTTTCGTCAGGCTCTTTATCACTTTCAGCTGCTTCAGGTGCTTTGTCACCTTCAGCTGCTTCAGGCTCTTTGCTACCCTCAGCTGCTTCAGGTTCTTTGTCACCTTCAGCTGCTTCGTCGCTGTCTGAACTTTCTCCTTGGTCTCCCCCAAGCGAGTTGGTCTCTTCGTCCTCAGAGAATATCTCTCTCTCTCCCGTTTCTGCCTGTTCGCTTTCAGTTCGGTTTTGCTCTGTCTCAGCACTCAGCACTGCTTTGTCAGGCACTGGTAGTTTCAGCGCTTCAACTTCCTCATCTGTGGGACACAACACCTTCTTGGTGTGACTGGCGTGAATCCAGTTGGGAACCCCCGCACACTTCACAGCGGTAGTTGTCGTCAGGATCACTTGGAAAGGGCCTTTCCAACGGGGTTCCAGACACGACTTTCTCACGTGCTTCTTTACCACGACCCAGTCACCTGCTTTCAGTGCGTGTCCTGGACCTTGAATCGGTGGCAAGGTGGTCGCTTCCACCTGGTGAGAGAAAGAGCGAACCACGTCAGCTAGACCCTTGCAGTAGTCTAACACCATATCATCTGTAATATTCAAAAGCGCGTTTGCGGGAACTGCAGGAAGTCTCATAGCCCTGCCCATGAGAATTTCGTGCAGAGACAATCCAGTCTTTCTATCAGGGGTGTTTCTCATTGACATTAGCACCAAAGGCAATGCGTCAGGCCATTTCAAATTTGTCGATGCACATATTTTCGCCATTCGTGATTTCAATGTACCATTCATCTGCTCCACCAGTCCTGAGGCTTCAGGGCGATAGCTACAATGCAGTTTTTGCTCAATGTTCAGCGCTTCGCAAAGTAACTTTATCACCTCGTTATTGAAGTGACTTCCCCTATCTGATTCTAAAGAGATCGGGAATCCGAAACGTGGTATTAACTCCCTCAACAATAGCTTTGCAACTGTAAGGCTGTCATTTCTCCGTGTGGGGTATGCCTCAATCCAGTGACTAAAAATGCACACAATCACCAACACATATTTCAGACCTCCATGCACAGGCATCTCAATGAAGTCCATCTGCATACGACTAAAAGGCCCGCTTGCCCTACCAATGTGGCTCGAGTTCACAACTGTTCCCTTTCCTGGGTTCATCTGCTGGCAAATGACACATCGATGGCAAACTGCTTCTGCAGCTTGACGAAATCTGGGGTTAAACCAATCAGTTTTGAACAATCGTATCATGGCATCTCTCCCTAGGTGAGCTTGCCCATGATAGAACCGCGCAAGCTGTGATAAGAGACTGTTTGGCAAAACAAATTTTCCCTCATTTGAAACCCATAGCTCGTCTGGTCTCTTTATACATTGTGATTTAATCCAGGAATCTCTTTCATCCTCTCTGACGCTATTCTGTAATGCTTTTAATTCATCTATTGTGTCTACGACCTTCAAGGCAAATGCTTCAGCTGGTTCGAGTTCTGGTTCACTTATCGAATTCCAATCATCCCTGAGTAATATACAGTTCAAGGCACAAAATCTTGCGACTTGATCCGCATATGCATTTCCCAGAGAAACATAGTCCTGTCCTTTCGTGTGAGCACTGCACTTTACCACTGCAACTTCGGCTGGCACTTGAATGGCGTGTAACAATTCCCTTATCCTCTCCCCGTTCTTCACTGGGGATCCTGAAGAAGTCAGGAAACCTCTCTGGGACCATAGTTGTCCAAAGTCATGCACAATCCCAAACCCGAATTGACTATCAGTGTAAATGGTGACTTTCATCAATGCAGACAGTTGACATGCTCTGGTAAGGGCTACAAGTTCTGCTACTTGTGCAGAATAGACTCCTTGAAGCCATCCCGCTTCCAAGACCCCTGTTACAGTACATACAGCATATCCTGCTTTCAAAATCTCCATCCCGTCTCTTAGACATGAACCATCAACAAAAAGAATTTGGTCATTTTCATCAAGCTTAGTATCCTTAATGTCCGGTCGAGGTTTTGTGCAAAATTCAGTCACCTGAAGGCAGTCATGCTCGACGTCTTCAGCGTTCTCAATTTCGGCATTTTCTCCAGGGAGCAAGGTTGCTGCATTCAACGTAGTGCACCTTTTCAGCTGCACATTCGGTGAGCCCAGAATAATCGTTTCATACCTTGTGAGTATAGCTCCAGACATGTGCTGCGTTCGGGAGCGGGTCAAAAGTATCTCAACTGAGTGAGGGACCATGACTGTTGCTGGGTGTCCCATCACTATTCCTTCACTCTGAGTGAGGCTGATACCAACTGCTGCTACAGCGCGCAAACACCCTGGGAGTGCTGCTGCGACCGGATCCAAAGTAGCTGAAAAATACGCTACTGGTCTGTTTACGCCACCATGGGCTTGAGTCAAGACAGACAAAGAACATGCATCACGTTCATGACAAAACAATGTGAAAGGCTTTGTGTAGTCAGGCATACCTAAAGCTGGAGCCCTGCACATGCATTCCTTCAATTCAATAAAAGCATCCATCTCATCTCCTTTCAGCTCAATTTGATCCAAGGCATCCTTCTGGGTCAATTTCAGTAAAGGCTTTGCTAGAGTTGAGAAGTTGGGAATCCACTGGCGACAGTAGCCCACCATTCCCAAAAACTTCCTCACCTCCCTCCTTGTCTTTGGTGGACTCATTTGAAGTACACTCGTTATTCTTTCCTTCATTATTCTCCGTGACCCTTTCTCTATCTGGTGACCCAAGTATTTCACTTTCTTCTGACAGAACTGCAATTTGGAAGGAGACACTTTATGTCCATTCCTTCCCAAATGATTCAACAGAGCAATGGTATCGGCTGTGCAGCCACTTTCTGTCTTTGATGCAACCAGTAAGTCATCAATGTACTGTACTAGAGTTGACTCGAATGGCAATTCTAATGCTTCCAAGTCTTTCTTTAGAATCTGATTGAAGATTGACGGTGACTCAGAAAACCCTTGAGGAATTCAACACCAACTGTACACTCTGTCTAAGAATTTGAAACAAAAGAGAAATTGGCTGTCCTCATGAAGAGGCACTGAGAAGAACGCTTGTGACAAATCGATGACTGAGAACCACTCAGCATCACAAGGGACCTGGAACATTATCACAGCTGGATTTGGTACTACTGGGCAGCATTTGACTATGATGTCATTTATTTTCCTCAAGTCCTGCACGAGTCGGACCTTTCCACTCGGCTTTATTAGTCCCATTATTGGTGAATTACATGGACTGCTTAACACTTCTTTCAGTACTCCCTGTTTTACAAATTCGTCAATAAGTTGGGCAACTTTCATGAGGGTGTCTTGTGCCATGTGGTATTGTGGGGTCTGGGGAAAGATTGCATTGGGCTTTACAGTCACTTTCACTGGTTCCACTCCTTTCATCAATCCCACCTCTTTCCCAGTCATATCCCACACTTCCTTTCCGACTGTTTCCCGTAACTCGGCTGGAATATCCTCTTCAGTCATCATCGGGAAAAGACAAATCAGAGGATACTCTTCATCCACAGTTTCCATCTCGTCCCCCTCTACACTGTCCTCTTCTTCCCCATCACTGCTCGTCTGTATTGTTATTCCTTCATTCGAACACATGATCGAACAACCCAATTTGCACAATAGGTCTCTCCCTAATAGTGCTATCGGGCTTGAGTCACATACCACAAACTGATGTACCCCTTGATAGTTACCGATGCTGACTGGTACCGGATCTGTTATTGGGTTCGTCAGATGTCTGTTTGCTACTCCCACCACTTGAACTGTCCTCCCTGAGAGTGGCAAATTTGGTACTTCACTGCTCTTAACAGTTGAACGTGTGGCTCCCGTGTCAACCAAGAATGAGACACGATGACCCATTACTCTTCCCTCTACGTACGGACCCTTTTGATCAACTTCCAAGGATGCTGCAAGCACACAATCTCCTTCTTCTTCTGAGCTTTCACTCTCCCATACATTGTTTATTCCACTCTCACTGTGTAGTGGGAACTGTTGTACGGTGCCATTTGTACTCATTACCTGACCCGAGACCTGTGGAGGAACCATCACTTGCTGCTGACTCATTGGTGCCAAGGGTATTTGCATTTGCTGATTAGGTACCATAGGTAACTGCTGTTGCATTGGCTGCATTTGCGTCATCTGCGTACGGGGCATCTGCATCTGCTGCGGCTGCATAGGTTGCAATCCCTGCAACTGATTTATGGTCTGAAAATTTGGGTTTGGACCTCTCATTTTCGGTCCCTTCATTGTCTGGAATGCATTGACATCATTGTTTTGCTGACCAACACCTACACCTGCACCTGCACCTTCCTGCACCACAATCGGGCACTCGCGTTTCCAATAACCTACGATTCCGCACACGTGACACGGCATCACCTTCTTCATTGCCTGCACACCCGTCACAACAGTGTTCAAATCCGGACCATTATTCACAAAACCTCCTCTGCCTCTGCCTCTGGCCTGTGGCTGAAACGCCATGTTTCCCTGCAACTACGGCTGCGGTTGCGGTACCTGCTGTTGGAACCCTTGCATCCCTTGCAAACCTTGCAGACCTGTCTGAGCTGCCTTAAGCTGCATCATCATCACCTTCTCTTTCAACCTCTTCTGTTTCACTTCAATTTCGTCGCTACAGTATTTCGCATAGTTCAAGACTTCGTCAATCGGTTTAGACTGCCAGCAAATCAAATGCGACTTTATCATCTGACTTATCTCTGGCCTCAGCCCTTCCACAAATCTAAACACAAAATGAAGCATGTCCTTCGCCTCTATTGTTTCCGTGCCACTGTAGTTCTTGAACGCCTTCAACAACCTCTCATAGTAACTGTGAATCGATTCTTTAGCCTCTTGGGCAGTTCGATCAATCTTCTGCCAATCCACATTTTTCGCTGGTACCTTCGTCTTCAAATGCTCAATCACCTTATAGTACAAGCTCATCACCATAGGTGATGGTGCACCCGTCTCCCTGTCTCTCTCTGGTTCACTTGTCGGCCAACCTACAGCTCTTTTGCAATCCTCCCACAAATCTGCCGGAACCACAATCTCAAAGAGAGTATTCAGGTCTTCCCAGAGACATTTTGCAAGCTTCACAAACCTGTCAGTCTGCTGATACCATTCAATCGGCTTCTCTCTCAGTTTGGGAAAATCGTCCGTAAAAGACTGAATGTCACTTCTGTGCCATGGTACATGTATTAATTTTCCCCCTGCTGTCTCCCTCATTGGTAACATGGTTACTGTCTCGCTGCTTTGTGGTCTTTTCTCATTGTGCTCTGTAGCGCTGTCCCTCCTCTTTTCCTTTCTGTTTACCCACCTGCTTTCCCACTTGTCTAAACATCTCCACACTTGTGCACTCTGCAACAATTCTCTAAGGTGTGCCTTCATGCCTGCTGACCTCATGTGTTCAAAATCTGTGGCCCCAAAATCCAACCTGTAGCTTCTGCTCAAGTGTTTTGTCTTGTCTATGTCAACCCCGTTTTTGTCAGCTATTTCCTGCAAGCTTTTATGTACCTTGTTCACTTCCTTCGTAATCCTGGGACATAGATACCTCAGCTCCTCTTCTGAGTAGGACTCTAACCTATTCACACCCATAGGCGGTCATTCTGACCCTGGCGGTCAAAGACCGCCAGGGCGGAGGACCGCGGGAGCACCGCCGACAGGCCGGCGGTGCTCCAATGGGGATTCCGACCGCGGCGGTAAAGCCGCGGTCGGACCGGCACCACTGGCGGGCTCCCGCCAGTGTACCGCCGCCCCATTGAATCCTCCAAGGCGGCGCAGCTTGCTGCGCCGCCGAGGGGATTCCGACCCCCCCTACCGCCATCCAGATCCCGGCGGTCCGACCGCCGGGATCCGGATGGCGGTAGGGGGGGTCGCGGGGCCCCTGGGGGCCCCTGCAGTGCCCATGCCACTGGCATGGGCATTGCAGGGGCCCCCGTAAGAGGGCCCCTAAATGTATTTCACTGTCTGCTGCGCAGACAGTGAAATACGCGACGGGTGCAACTGCACCCGTCGCACAGCTTCCACTCCGCCGGCTCGATTCCGAGCCGGCTTCATCGTGGAAGCCTCTTTCCCGCTGGGCTGGCGGGCGGTCTGAAGGCGACCGCCCGCCAGCCCAGCGGGAAAGTCAGAATTACCGCCGCGGTCTTTCGACCGCGGAACGGTAACCTGACGGCGGGACTTTGGCGGGCGGCCTCCGCCGCCCGCCAAGGTCAGAATGAGGGCCATAGTCCCTTCCACCAATTCTTGTGCTTCCATGTTCAGCCTCATCCTGTTCATATAATCTTCTCCCTTCCCACTGGCTGAGCTTTGTGTGGAATTCAGACTGTTGAACCACTGCGTCAGCTGTTGCGCATTCAACCCCATAAGTGTAGCGTTCACATCGACTGCCATTGATGGTTGCGGCAACTTCTCAGTGTTCGATGTTAGAGGTATTATCAGTGGGGGACTCGACCTCACCAGTGTTGACTGAGCACATATGGGACTAAACTCCATCAAGGACCCAGATCCATTTGGCTGAGCCGCTATCGGAGTTATCCCTGGAGTGTTTTCTATGCACCTTCTTTCTGTCCCGTTCTGCAGCATTGATCCCTGACCGCTCATACCTAAGTTAGGCTGACTATACAAAGGTACAGGTGGACCTACAGTAATGGGTAGTGATATCGCATCTGGGTTTTGTCCATTTCCCATGTTCTGAGGCATGTTCATTCCCACACCATGGGTCATCATTGTCGGCATGCCCATCTGACTCCCCGTCATCTGAGCATGTGCGTTTCCCCCCTGCATCTGCTTTTGGGGCATCAAAAACTGGGTTGATTCAGCTTGTGTCAATGTCTGGTTGTGACCATTCTGTCCTCCCCTTTCGGTTGGATCTATAATCATTCCTGCACTGTTATCACTGCTGTAGTACCCTGGCATCTGCGGCTGATAATTTTCTGCTGGTTTCAACATGGGCACATCTGGATATATTCTCCTAACCTGCGGTATCTGCGGGGTGAACAATAAACTCGGGTCCTTAGATCCCGATGACGCTCCTGAACTCTGGGTTTCACTGTTCTGTACCGGTGCCGGAGGGGCAGAACTGGTACTTGGACCTTGTCCATTCTCCGCATAAGGTGGTGGACGGTCGTTCAGCAATTGCATTATTAACTCCTCATCCTCTAACTCCTCTTCTCTTCTCAACTTTTCCTCGTCCTCTCTATCCTTGGAACACTTCCTGTCTGTTTTACAGGTAGCTTTCTTACCTATCTCCTCTTCTTCCTTAGTAATTGCGGGAAACAATTTTATCCCCTGCAATACATCTGACCTCCACACCTTCTGTGCATTATCCCACCTAGCATCCGCTAGTGTCTTTTCTACCTTTCTCATCCTGGTCTCAAACTTCTTCTGCTGTTGCTGTCTGGCCATTAGTTCCCAAATTGCTAGAGCCTCAAACTGGGCTGGCCTTGGAGGCACCTTCATGTCGTACATCGTGAATCTCAAATTCTCTAGGATCTTTATATTGAATGTCCCATGTATCGGGAACGCTACGCTCCCATGTTTCTCTGTCAGTTTGTGCCATTGCTTTAGCCAAAGACACGGAGCTACCCCCTTCTCTTCCATTACAATGTAAGCTGGTGTACCCTCGGGCGGCGTTTCCTCTCCTACGCTCGCTTTAATGTAAGACTCCCCCTTCATCGCGCTCCTGAATGCTTTAAAGAATTTCATTTTCTCGTCTTTTATTTCACAAAGTTTGTAATCAATAGGTGACTTTAATTCCCGGAATACTCTTCACTTGCCTTTCCCCTTCCAATCGAGCCCCACGGACTGCGTCCAATCCGTGCGCGACCCTTCTCTGCAACCAACCTATCCCAGCGCGGCTCCTAGTGACGTCACACTCACACACACTGCGGCTGACAAAGCCTCGCGGCTAGTCTTCCTTCACTCACCTCCTCTCGTAACAACTTCTTGCATGTATCGCGAGCTACCAAAAAAAATAAAACAGATCTGTCGGTTTACTACAGGAAGGGTAACACAATCGCTTCAGGACCTTAGGGACTTTTCACTAGCCTCGGCAGTTATTCCGTCTTTCTCGGTCCCCACGTTCGCAAGCAAATCTGACCCGCAGACCTACTCTCAACTTGTCAATGATCTGTTCTAGTGCACTTAGAATCTTGTCAAAGCCCGAAGTCAAAGTTTCTTTCACTCCCTAACACACGTACCGACTCGTTGACCACGCCCAATCAACCTACTAAACCGCCCAGACCACAACATAGATCAACATACTCCGGAGTCTCTTGACCTCGCAGGGCCCGTCTCAACAACAACAACCACGTGGACCTTTTTATGCACAAAGCGCCACACGCACATGAAGTTCGACGACTTCCCTACTCTCACACTCGGAGTCGCACCTCCGCTATCTCTATGAAGTTCGACGACTTCACTACTTCTACACTCGGAGTCGCACCTCCGCTATCCTCTAAAAAGAAAAAATTCCTCGCAACCTTTTCACACACCCTGCGGCAATAAGCTGTGCAAGCGCAAAACCCTAACTTCACTCATACCATCACTAGTACCGCCAACGCCGATTCCACACCTCCATTCTCTCCATTCGCAAGCTCCGAGATCCCGGGAAAGTCGCGGTGGACCTAGCCCATCATCATTCTGTCAATCTATTTTATCCAAGAAAAATCTAATTCAACTTCTCGAGTGGGGTCTCAAAATGCGTAACCGTTAATTCAACACCATGTACTTTAAGAGTACAGGGTCCCAAAAGACGGAACCGTCCTCTGCTACCATCTACTGATAGAGCGGTCCGTACTGATAATTTTACCTGTGTTCGGACGCTCTTTAGGCCGATGAATCTTTTGACTAAGTGGGACTCTCCGTACTCTTAATCGATCAATTGCATCAAATCAATAATCAATAACGAACATAAGCAATACCTTGATCAACATAACACTTAACAATTAATCCAGAATACATTTCGGCGAACCCTGACCTTTCAGTCAGGAATAACCACACCAGTTTATTCAAAGTTAGTGAATTTTATTTCCCTATATTAACAAAGCTAGCACAATGTAGATGTGTCTCAACACTAAATGATAAACATATATGAACATTAATAGCTGTCCATAACGGCGAAACAAGTGCAATCTATGTAGCATTTGAATCACAAGGCATTCGATAATAGCAATGCAAATCACTAATACTATAATCTGTAACGAACTAATTGCATACATTTAGTCAGCATAACAAGATCTCAAATTGCATCGTGCGACATATGGAATCCTCGTCTAACCTCAAATTAGCATCGGCATGTGGGACTTCATGCAAAAACAATTTAGCAACATTAATTTAGAAAAACTCCTAACTAGGGCACTTATCAAAATCAGCAGTTGGTTACCTAAAAGAAACACAATGCAATTTTACAATTTCCTTTCATATTTACCAATTACGATCAGCAATCAAGGAAGTCTTCGTCTCACAGGTACCGTTTCTCGATCAGCATGGGTACCGTTTCGATCAGCATAGGACGGGGCAAGGGGCAGGGGTGGACGGGGCAATTGCCTCACGGCGACAAGGTAAAACTACTACTTCATGCATGGGATCAAAGTTAAAGTCTCTAGGGCCAGAATCATTAAAGTCTCTTTCTCTCGATTAGAGAAAGCATCAAAGTCTCTTTCAAAATGGCGTCGCAGCAAAGTGGGCCATAATAGCTACGAAGTCTGCAAAATGGCGGGTATCGAGCTGGTAATGGCTACCTTCTTCTCGTGCACCTGGGTTTTATAGACAACAGTTCAAATCCAGTAGGGTCTTCCATTGGAGGGTTCATAGGTTAGCTTCAAATTGTCCAATCAAAAACGACAGTTCTCAAGCTTTTACTTAAGCATACATTATCCTTGGAGATGGGTACGCAAGTTGCAACATTTTATACCAATTAACTCACTTTCAGAGCTTCCATTGTCCGCACCTGCAGATCGACCTTGGAGTAAAGAGAAAATATGCCAGGCTGGCACGAAACCTTAAGATAAGCATGTGAACGGTCTCAGTGGAAAAGTACAGCTTCAAGCAAAAATACACGTTTAATAGCACATTGGAAAAATACGAGCATCTAAACCGTGAGACCAGGCAACTAGGCCAAAGCCTCCGCTAAAGTTATGCTAAGCTAGAACATTTCAAACAAGCAAATCATAGCACACGTTTATAATTATGTCGGATTAGTGCAATTCTAATACATCACGTTATATAAAGCACGCTTATAAATGTTGGCAAACTACTCTGAGGGCACATTTTGTCCCCTTACAATCTTTATTAGTTCGGTTAAAGTCACACATGATTATTTCACACTACGTTTACGCGTTAATAAATGTAAAACCTTCATTTTCTGCTTCATCAGCGGTACGGGTTTAGCATGCAGCGCGGGTGCAGTTTGGTGCATAATGTTGCAAATGTATTATTAAATTATGGTCTGATAACACAATCTCATTTAAAGACAGCACATTTTCCATTGAAATCGCCAATAAATTTGCACAAGCATGCAGTTGCACTGATAAAACTATATACCGCACAAAAGACAATGCATGAAAATTGGGTTTTAGCAAATATTTCTCATTTGTGCATCACAGAGTAAAGTGTTTTGATCCTATTAAAACCTTTGTTTCCATCATACTTCACAGTTACAAAACATGTGCTTCATTTTTACTTTCCTAACTACTATTTTATTATGAGATGTGTGTACAGTTCATTTGGAGATATTTAAATTGTGTGGTGTGTTGAAAAAAAATCACATTCTACAGCCGATCCTTTCGCTTTCCATGTACTCCAGCAAGACTGTCATATAGTTTAGATTACAAAATGCTCTCAATTTTTTTGTCTAAGAGGGAAAAGTATACAGCAATCTCCTAGTTAAAAATACTGACCAATTTGTCAAAATACATAGCCTGGCGTTTGACCTCTATCTATGAACGTATAGGAAATGAGACAAGATAAAACACATTTTTATTGCTGATTTACCTTCTGAACTTCTGCATGAATATTTTGTGGGTTCTGTAGCACCCCCAACACCCCTACTTCTAGCATCTGTGGGGTTGAGGCTTCCAAGCTTTAAAACAAACAACGCTAAGCCCAGAAGTGTCCTCTCTTCTCTTGGTCTAAACAGGCAAAAATATTTTTCTAATTAATTTTGCAAAGTACAACCGCAGAAGTGCTTTTTTAATTTGTGCTATTATCAGTGCTAATTGCTTCGCAGTTACAAGCTGTAGAACCTCTACTGACCTGTGACTCTACCTGGTTGAACCACAGGTTGCCACACTTTAAATCCTTGTGCAAAAATTCCATTCCGATTGAATTTAATTTCAGCGGGAAAACCAGATGATAAGTGTTCATTATGCTCAATAAATGCTAACAATGACTTCATTAAAACAGCAATTAAGTGTTTTTAATATTTTTTATCTTTTGCAGTTGGGCCTCTCAACATTGACCTGAACGTTAAAGTAACGATTGACGATATCATTGCGGAACATGGAGATGTGAGCGAAGGGGGGCATTTTAAGCCAGCGGAGTGCACGGCCCACCAGCGTATCGCCATTGTTGTGCCTTTCCGCAACCGCGAGACACATCTCAAGCTCTGGCTGTATTACCTGCTCCCCATCCTCAAACGACAGCAAGGAGACTTTGGAATTTATGTGATTGAGCAGGTAAATGTCCCGCTCGGTTTCATACTGAGGTTTACTTACGACTAAAAAATAATCGGGCAAAAAATCTTGTGCCGAGCCTGAATGTACTAAGGCGAGATCACCGGTTAAGTAGAGACAGTGAACAGTGCGTGGGCGGGTGGACGATTTCCATTAGATGCAGACTTCCTGCTTGCACATCCATAAGAAACATATTCTTCCAACTTTTGCCCTGCATGGGACTTCTCACACCCGTCAAGGTTCATTTGTTGTCTGTGAGCGTTGTTTGTTCTCCATTTTAAGTTTACAATTGGCTAATGCAACTTTTTGGTTAATATCTTTTGGGTAACTTTTTTGTTGCTTTACGTTATTTTTCAGTCATGCAATTTTTCTTTTACTATTTGTATCAGAAACATTATTTCCAACTCTTCCTTTCTTTTTTTTACTCTTCCTTTGTTTTTCAACATTACTTTTTTGTTTTTATTGGTATATATGCGACTGAGAACTGTTATGGCTGTTTTTCAGTTTCAAAGCAAAAAACGTCATTTTTGTGTTAATATTCTTATGTATTCAACGTCTCGAATGTTATACTTCTTATATATTTACTTAGTAAAACTGTTAATTGCTTTGTCATGAAACTGTTATATACATTATATTAATTAATTAAAGATTTAAAAAACTTCATGTGTTCAGGGCAGACGGGTAAAAGTACTGTGCAAATAATAGCGGGTAATAAAGATTACCTGTAGAGAGCAATACCTCTTGTCCGTCTTCATTATTACAGTACTTACTCTATGGTAGATACCAAAGCAAAGCAAATAGCCTTGATTGGTCACCCGTGAGTCTAAGCCCCAAAGTTTGCTTAAATGTAGACACACTTGTAGCCAAACCAGCTGAGGATTAAAGCTGGGCGGTAAGGTGAACAATCTTAATTTTCTATCGCCCTAAAGAAAAGACAGGCATATGAAACGATAGCCAATCCTTTTTTACGGTTCATCAAAGAATGAGGATCTCAAGGCTTGAGCATTCTTTCGACAACCTAAAACATCTACTCTGGGGTAAAAACAAACCAAAAAGTCAGATGTATGAGTTTGTGAAAACCAGGGAAATTGCCTACCAAAAGAATGCAAAACCAAAACCATAGAGGAGACATTAGGTTGCAAGAAAATTCTGGACGGGAATCTCAACATGCTTGTGTGGTATGGCAGTATTATGTAAATAGTACTTGTGTACTATCAGTGTAACCGCAAATTGAGGTTACTTTACAGGTTCCCGCTCTTCAAGTATCTCTGACATGCAACCAAGTCTCTCCTGCATGGTTCTTCTGTTGCAGTCCTGTCGAAGGACATTTTTCCCTGTTTTCACAATCACACGCATCTGACTTGTGTCAAAGCGGGAAGAGGGTTTAAACTAGGGTTGTCTGTTTTACGACTCATTCCACATATGGAGTGTCAAACACCAGGGAGGTCAAATGGGAATTCTTCTAATGTTTGGCAGAAGTCCTCTCTGTTACATGCTCTAAATTAAAAAAAAACTTATTATGTGTTTTTTTGGCACATTCCTAACAGCTTTCTGTTTTTCTCCGTAGTTTGGCGACACAACATTTAACAGAGCCAAGTTGATGAACGTGGGCTTCAACGAAGCCCAGAGGGAATATGATTACAACTGTTTTATCTTCTCAGACATTGACATCATTCCAATGGATGACAGGAATTTTTACCGGTGTGGTAGCAATCCTCGGCACATGGCAAATGCAGTTGACAAATTTGGCTTCAGGTAACTAATTATGGTTTGCATCCGTCATTTAATTTTATTTTTTTATCATACTGATTAGTGGAGAGGGAAGGCAAACAGTCAGCAGAGTGGAAACTTTGTAACTTGATACATGCAACAGTAGCAATCTATGTGCCTGACAACATGATGGTAAATGAAAATTCTAAGTAAAGTATCCGTATTAACACATACAGGGGGTGATTCTGACCGCGGCGGACGGCGGTCGCCACCCGCCACGCGGTTCCCGCCAAAAGACCGCGGCGGTCATTCTGACTTTCCCACTGGGCTGGCGGGCGACCGCCGAAAGTCCGCCCGCCAGCCCAGCGGGAAACACCCTTCCCACGAGGACGCCGGCTCAGAATTGAGCCGGCGGTGTGGGAAGGTGCGACGGGTGCAGTTGCACCCGTCGCGAATTTCAGTGTCTGCTAGGCAGACACTGAAATTCTTTTTGGGGCCCTCTTACGGGGGCCCCTGCAGTGCCCATGCCATTGACATGGGCACTGCAGGGGCCCCCAGGGGCCCCGCGGCACCCCCTACCGCCATCCTGTTCCCGGCGGGAGAACCGCCAGGAACTGGATGGCGGTAGGGGGTGTCAGAATCCCCATGGCGGCGAAGCGCGCTCCGCCGCCATGGAGGATTCTCAAGGGCAGCGGAAAGTCGGCGGGACACCGCGACTTTCCGTTTCTGGCCGCGGCTGAACCGCCGCGGTCAGAATGCCCAGCGGTGCACCGCCAGCCTGTTGGCGGTGCTACCGCCGACCTCCGCCATGGCGCTAATTACCGCCAGGGTCAGAATGACCCCCACAGTCATTTAGCTAACAACATCTTTACATTGGTGTCCTAAATTCCTGGCACCTCTGCCTTACATGATATACATGATATCAATATATGGAAACATTTGTTTTAAAATATTCCCTTATCTGCAGATTTTACCTGTGGAAAAAAAGAACAATTTGTTAAGATTCTATGGTCTTTTGTACTGGAGAGAAAATAAATTTGCTGGTTCTCTGGCTACCCTGTAAATATTTGTAGATTTACAATTGTCAGATCTATAAATCTTGATCTTTTTTGGAGTTATGTCAGGTGTATGTTGACTATCTAGTGATTAACTTCATTTGTTTGATCTCCATGTGATTTTTGATCTAATTATGAGTTTCTACTTAGGTTCATGACAAGTTTTTAAGGAAAAGGGATAGTTGTGTTAGGGAGTGACACAGGGGACCTTTCCACATTTCTAGCATTTCTGTATAGTGTTTCCCATATTATGCCACTAATTCTTCTTCTGACTTTTGGAAGCAATCTCCAGGTATGGCTAGGTGTTTTGATTCAGGATGTTGGCTAGCAAAATTCAGACAAATGGCAGCTGTGATATGGAGGGTGCGTCCTGTCCCTTTTGAAAATGTACTCCTGGCCAGAAATGTGAATCAATTGCACAGGATTTTAATGCACTAGATATAGTGGTAAATTGTATCTTTGGTTTGTGCATGAGTAACACAAAACAACAATTCTTAATGTGATATAGTGATTCGAATAAAAATAAAATATATATTCTTACTAAAGTATTCAGATTTTAATTGAACCAGTATTTGGGTCCGCTTGATACCAGACTAAAGAGGAGACTAACTTAATACATATGTTTTCAAATTGTTACCCTCTGAAAGACTATTCAGACATATTTTTATGTCTCTTCTACAGGTTTTCATCATCATCATATAATGTTTATGTCAGAAACAGAGGTTACCATAAAACATATAGATATATAAAAATAAATTAAATAGAATGAATATGATTTCAAACTTCACGCTTTACAAAGTACACATAAATATGCTTAAAAGTGCAAAATACATAGAGTTCATATATAGCAACAAAAAAAAGTAATTCCATCTCAAAATTTCTAAATTTGTGTTTTTGTCATTTTAATATACAGCAGGTACAAATACACCAATCCCATATTTTAGTCACAATAACCCTATCCTATATGGCCAATCAGTATATGTAAATTGCGTACAAAAACAAATAAAAGGTGTGTCATTTTTGTTACAAATAAATAATGCCTTCTTTACTGAAACCTATATTCAAGGTTGTAAATGGCATTTACAACCAAACATTTTGTAATGTTGAGTTAGAAGGACATTAAAGAGAAAAAGGAGTTAATCTTCCGAACAACCCAAATTCTACAAACAATCTCAAGAATTTACGAAGGCTATCTGAACATAAAACCAGGCATGCAAAAATTGCCTAGAAGAAATCTTATGTACAAAAAGAGCACTATTCTTCTACCCCTTCTTCAAGGGGGACGCTGATGTGACTGAAAATGTGTATTCATCATCATTGCCATCAAAATTTACATTATAGGCACTAAATGGTCGTGGGATCAAATTTCTGATTTGACCAATTGAACATCTGACCATTGGAAGACATGTATCCATCATCAAACCCCTGCCTGATAGAACTTAATACCTGTTTAGAAATCAAAGAATTATCACTTTTAAGGAGCTACACGAACATTAATGATATTTTGTGGTTTAGGGTCATTATATGTACATTTTTCAATTTGAAAATTTTAAAATATTGTAGAAGTTTGCTGACTGCCTGCCATATTTGACATAGGTGTCCCTCAAACTTTGACAACATTGACAAGAACCGCTGCATTGGCAGTTCCTGACCATGTTTAGAAATGTCGATGAGACTGACGGACATCCCAAAATGTAGTGGACGGGATGTCCATCAGGTCAATTGAGTATAATATGCCATACCCCTGATAGAAAGGTACCCGTCCCTCAAACTCAAAATGAGGCCCAAGTCTGTGAATTTGGGTATATGAGTTAAAACAGAGAAAAGTATTCCACTAAAATTCATATATAGCAAAGCAGAGAAAAAGTAACGTACAGAGGTGATTAGGGTCTGGGTTTATGGTGCAAGTGTAGGTTTAGGGTAAGCATTGAGTTATGGTTTAGTTTTGGAGTAATAATTTAGTTGGAAACATTTTTGGAGATTTGTAAATATGAGATTTTTAGTTAAGCTTAACATTAGTTAAATAGCTGCAAAAACATAACTTTGCCTCATACATATATATTGTGGATATCCTGAACATAAGATTTAATTTACTAATCGTGTGGCCGACAAGCTCACCCCCACATTGCAGACTTCACCATACCTTTTATTCTAAATTGAGCAATATTACTTGCAGTGCTGTCACTCCCACGAGTAATTTGTTTAACCTTCATCTCTGGCATCCACAGCACCTCGGTGATTGGCCATCTTTGCAGAGCTCTTTTTACCAATGTTTTATTTTGGTGTAAATATAGTGCTACTGTTGAAGCACAAATCGATTCATGACTTGGAACACAGCAGGTCATACACGTGGGTGTTTTAATCTGTTAGCCGTCCATTTGAGTCAGCAAGTTAATCACAGAGACATAGGCTCCTTGGTGTTTATTGCAATCATTTATTTTTTATTTGTTCATCATAGGTGCAATTTCATGATGATAAAATACTGAACCTGCCTAGAGCATCACACGTTTTGAGGTGTGCCTTTCATCAGGGGAGTTTAATTAGTGAAAGAAAAGTCTAACGCCTCTAAGTATTCATGTGGATTCCTACGCGTGGAAATGAGCAAGTATAGTGGTAGAAAGTGCATAATTGCAGTGCAAACAGATGGTTTATTTGCACCAGAATGCACTTCCTTTAAATTTGCACATGAACAGAAGCAAAGACAAAAAGTTATTTTTCATCATCACTGCCTTGCATACTATAGCATATTGTGGTGACTGCTCATTTCATAGCTTTCAGACCCACATCCATTTTAATTTGCTGCTGCTTTCATCCCCTGCACTGGCACTCAGGGGCGGGTTGCAGCCTTTGAAAGTGATTGGGCGAGTGAAGTGCCCCACCACTTCCCAAAAAAATAAAAAATAAACCACACCTTCCCTCCAAAACCTCAAAGTAAAGCAACCCTCTCTCCAAAAGCCCAAATAAAACTATAACGCTAACTCCAAAATAAATACAACCACTACAATTACATGCACTACACACTTATATACATTACACACACATGCGTTACACATTTAAAATAAAAAAACGGCACTTATGCACAGGCTGTGCGTCCTCCTTGGTGCTCTTCTCCGATGCCGGAAGAGCAGCCCTAACCAACCTAGGTGCTGCTATCATGATATAGACCAGCATGAGAGCAGCACCTGGATTGGATGGAGTGGGCTGGATGGATGCTCCTTCAGGCCCTGGGTGCCTGTGCTGGGTCTCCACCCAGCTGTCTTAAGACAGCTGAGTGCAGATCTTCAAAGTACGCATGTCACTTTGGCTGGGGCAAAACAGCCGGCCAAAGTGACATGCGCAGTTTGGAGCATCCAGTCAGCCCTTCCCAAGTCCTCTATTGCCAATCAGCAGCAGAGGACATGCCCAGTGCGACACTGGGCTGGTGCGCGCTGTGCCGGTGAAAATAAAATGCCGCTGAAATCTTTTCATTGACATTTTATTTTTGCCTGGGTGGCTCGCGGCGGGCTGGGGGGCGGAGGGCGACTCTCCCCCACTCTCGAGAAGAAACCTCAGCTGCTGGCACTCTTAAAGGTGACTTGCACGACGCACAACCTGGCACAGGTAACTGGGGACTGTCTAGCATAGAATTTGTATTCTGCCAGAACAAATTCCTAGGCCTCGACAAACTCAGAAGGACCGACGCATTATATGTTTCTGTGAACTTCTGCACACATGCAATCTGGGAGGTTTTTTTGTTGCTGGCTCCTGCTCCAAGGAGTCGCTGTGTCTCAGAAATTATGAGTGTTTGGATTAATCCCCCTTTAATGCAAAGTGACGGAAAGCAGCGCAAATCGATTTTGTGCTGGAAAAAGGGCACCTTTCCAGTGCAAAATGCCTTTCGCGGTGGAAAGTAAATAGCTATGCATTGCGGATCTTTGCGTGAATTTGCATCAGTCTGTATCAGCAACACAGTCTGATAGTAAATCTGAGCCCTCAAACATCAACTTAAAGTGTTGCCTCACAATCACACATAAGTGCCATTTTGCCCTGAAATTTACAGGCTACTCTGTATTTGCTACCAGGGTGAGTGCAAGGGTTAGTATTAGAAATGTCACATATAAAATATAAAAATTCAATACAATTAGAAAATAGAAATGAGGAAAAACAGAATTTAAAAAACGACAGGACTCCGAATAAATTGGCAGTGGTTCTGTTATGGAAAGAGGGCTATTATGGCACAGGGAATGCAGGGAAGAAGTGAAAAAGTGCTGCAAAGCTTTGGTTACAGGTGAGCTGGGAAAGAGGGAGAGAGTTGCCCGGTAAATACCAACACTGAGGTGAGACATTTACTGAGTGTTGTTCATACCTCATATCCAGAGTTTTGTTCCGGAAATACATTTGGCATTGCTGTCTTCCGCAAAAAAGTATGCGTAAATTACAATCTACCCAACATTTTCTCACGGTTAATTTCGGCAGGTGTGACCTACCGAAATTTGCTGAGTGGAAACTATTTATGCCAGAGCAATGGCTGAGGTGAGGTGAGACGAGGCTGTGCGTTGCCCTGAGCTGAAGCAAATTGTGAAAGCCAGCTGATCAGACCTGACCATTTCACCCGTGCAAAATGTGCATATTTGTATGAAATGTTTGATGTTCGATTTGTTTGTTAATCCTTTGGCTGTCAAAACTGCCTTTGAATGGCTTAACCCGGAGGCTAGAAATAGTTCAGTTTCCAACTTCTCAGTCTGCACTGCAAATGCATAGAAAATGTACACTGACTTCTACTTTTTGGAACTTTCGTTAGATAACAAAACAGGGATTGCTAAATATGCTTATTTACATAATTATGTCCATGCAAAGAGATGGGGAAAACATATTTTACTGGAGCAATATGCTGTTTACCTTGGCAATGAGAAGGTTTGATAATAGTGACGAGCAGCTTCTCTTATTTTAAAAGAACTGGCATTATAGGTAGTTTTAATAAAGTACAAATTCTGGCCTCTACCAACAGGCACCATTTTTTTTTTCAAGAGACACTCCAGCTCCATTGATCGGGTTTGGGGAATTCATACCTAGGAAGTGTAGCGTGTAATAAATTGTAATATCATGGTTGATAAGTCCATCTCATTAATTCTGTCAAATATTCCTCTTTTCACAGCTTACCCTATGATACGCTCTTCGGTGGTGTGGTAGCGTTCACCAAGGACCAGTTTCTCAAAATCAATGGATATTCGAACATGTTCTGGGGCTGGGGAGGAGAAGACGATGAACTGTATAGCAGGTCTGTATCTCGGATATAGTCCCAAGTCCTTTTGGTACGGGTTCTGCCTAAAGGCCAGGGGCGAATGCACTTCAACAATAAACAGATATGTGACCACATTATGTCCACAAATCGGCACAATCTGGTTATGTGTCGGGTCTTTTCTAAAACAAAGAATTCAAGAGGGAATCAGTAATTCCCATTCTGTGTCCTCTGTTTAATCCTCATTTTTCACCTGATATTTCACCTGGAAATTTCACCCGTATGGCCCATTACCAAACCAAATGGATTACATAGGCACGAGTTATCAAGACAAACGGCCTGATTAGAGTGTGGTGGTCCTCAAACCACCACACTCGCAGTGACTGTGGGGCTGCCGCGATTGTGGGGGTCAGTTACGAGGTTGGCCGCAGCCCCACTAACCTATGGCCGTCTCCGCCAGGATCTTCGATCCTGATGGGCTGACGGCGGCCACAGGTCGCAATTACCAAGGATGGTGCTGCATGTAGCGCCACCCTGCTGATTACGACCTGGTTCTCCTTCGGCCTTTTCATGGCAGTTACACCGGCATGAAAAAGCTGGCAGAGAACAGGTGCAGGGGGGCAACCAGGGAGCCCATGCACTGCCCATGGTCCCCCTGCCGTCACGCTCAAAGCTGCTCCTGCGCCCTGCGGGAGGAAGAATTGCTGCGGGCTCGATTAAGAGCCGGCAACAAAGCTGCCGCCACTTTCCCGCTGGGCTGATGGGTTCCGGCCCTCAGCCCAGTGTGAAAGTTGTAATGGGCCCGGCCGAGAGGTAGCCAGTAAGGCGGCAACCTCTCCGTCAGAAGTTCAGCGGACGAGTCTTCCCGTCTAATGAACTCGTAATTGGCCCCATAATCTCTTGAACCCACCAGAGCAGATGGATCGGTTTTTTTTTCTGTGCACTACTCATCTCCTGTGGGGAGGGCAAGAGGGCATCATGCTTTCTAAATACAGAATATTTCTGGTAAATTGATGTGTTACACTTGGACTGTCCTTCACCTACAACAGAAACTACCCAGAGTTCTTCTTTCTGATTTGCATAATTAATGTGACACCCTATGACACCTACAGTATATATTTCATACATAATTTTTCAAGAAATGCACTATTGCTACATTTAAAATAACAACATTTATATGTGTTGTATGAATCTATCTATTCTAAACACTGTTGTATTTAAACAACCATATGGCTCCCAAGTGAAACCTAAAGAAATGTTATCTGTAGGCAATCCTGAAGAGGAGTACCGAATAAATGATTTAAGATAATCCCCCTCTTTCCCTCAATTGGTTGCTAATGCATGCACTGAGTGAGCAGAGAAACTGGCTTTCCATCAAGTAACATGTGTGCTCTTGTCCACAATAAACAGGGTTGCTGCAGCAGGCATGAAGGTTGAGCGTCCCAACAGTGTCATCGCAAAGTCCCGAATGATAGTCCACAACAGGGATCCGGGGAATGAAAGCAACGGGAAAAGGTATGTTGTGTGTCGGCACTGACTGAGCTGCAGCGTTCATAGTCACCACCACAAGCGTTGTCAATATGTGCATCATTGTGCTAAGAGATTTTATTAGAAAGAACATTAGAAGCCTCTAACATCCGAGTATGAACTTTAGATGCAAAATGTGTAGATATCAACACAATTCCACATAGCAGTTTAAAAGCTTAAAGTAACAAATGCAGAATCTATTAACAAGCAATGAACAACTGAAAGAAACAAAGGGAATAAACTAGAATTAGGGCTGAGTGGTGAACTCCAATCTGTTTGCAGTGTTTTTTCCTCGTTTGCACACAAAGAGAAGTTGGCGACCACAAGTGGGAAAAATCTTACTTAAGACCACCTCCCAGTGAGATTTCTCAACACGGGCGGTCACGGATGGTCACTAACGCTTGTGTTGAGAAACCTTCCGTTCGCGTTGAGGAATCTGCCGCTCGAGTAGAAAATCTACTTGTGCAGCAGAAAAGAAGCAGTGCCCTCATGCACTATGCATGGTGCCATCCACGCTGTTTTTATAGTGTGGGACAAACACCCGGTGCTAAAAATCAGTGCGAACTGCGTGACCTAATGCACTCTGCTGCTTGCAGAACTCCACATAGTGCATCAGAATGTTTTGGTCACTTCAAGGAGTTCGTTCTGCCTAGTGGGACTCCACGAACTCCAGCCAGGCCTACTCAGAATATTACTCAATAAAGGATGCTCACATTGCTTAAGTTATGTAATTTTCTTCATATTTTTGAAACCCTATCTGGTGTACTCACAATCTCACGAGGTGTAGAGCTCATTAGCGATGCCCAAATATATGTAGATTTTCTGAACTGACTAACACTATCACGATTAATTTGCTGTTGGACGGATTGCTATATTATTGTCATTGGATTGGTTTATAATAGCTTGAATTTCTTGAGGAGGTATTTTGCTTGACTTGTTTGACATTTTCACAGGGTTCCCTTCAATGCTTTTCAAAGTTCTTTTGATGGTCAGGCAGCCATCTTGATTTGGCAAACATGCATTAGGTCTTGTTGACCAAGGTCTGATAGACTCGCAAACATTTACGCAGCAAACACGTGTTGCAGGAGTGTCCCACTGAACTCAGTAAAGAGAAATAGTGCTCAAAGATCTTATAACTCATCAAAGTAAGGACTTGAGAACTCACACAAGAATTTAGAAAAGTCAGCACATCCACAGTAATGTTTCAAGCTAGTTTGTTATGGGCTTTTAAAATGGAAACTTGCCTAAAGTGTGCAAAGCTATTGCGAAAGACGGGCCACAGAATAGAAGTAAACAATAACTATTTTATTTAGATACATGTAGTGACCCATTTCTTTTACGATACATAAAGATTTTTTTACTATGGCGCATGTTTCATTATTTCTGTCAAATGATGTGCGTGTTACGTGAAAAGAGTCATCAGATTTTATGGGTGATGGTAGCAATTCACTAATGGTTGTACAACTCATTATTGCTCAGTAAATTGAGCAGTTTCCTTCTTGTGTGTAAACAGCCCACCAGGAGTAATTAGAAAAAAACTCTTGCACTGTAGGCCATTCCCACCATATGCTTGTATAATTTACTATGAGGTAATACGACTAACACACATGTTGATCAAAGAATAAATACAAAGATTTTGTAATCAACAATTATTTTATCCTCAACTGTTGTGACTGAACAATGACAAGAAAGTGATATTCCAGATGGGATGAGCCAACTATGAAATCATGCAATGATGTTGCTAAATCATCAACTTCTTTGAACTTTATTTCTCAAACTTGTGCATATTATACCCCTCGAAACAGAGGAACCTCAACATGAAATTTGTGGCTGTAGCTGCACACATTTTCTCTGATAACACCGTTTTCTGAGGCACCTAAATGCTCACCCAAGGGAGATATAATGAGCCCCAAACCAAAGGCTTCTCCATAAGAAAATATTGGCATACTCAGCAACACCACTCCCACAACGGTCCTTTCAAAATGTAACTTACGTTGTGCTCCATCCTTCAAGCAGGTCACCTGCCCACCCCCCCACCATAGTACCTCTCTTTTCAGGGTAACAATTATCCATATGGCACACAGTCTTCCACCTGGAAGTACCATAAAACAAGGGTTCCTATTCCCAAAACTCACCTTGAGGCATTCATTCCCATCTAACGGTTCCCAAACATAGATTCAGGATGCTCTTTCCTCTCTGGTCCTTTAATCATCCCATAGCATTTGAAAGACCAGACACCTTCTCTCAACTTAGACATTTACTTTGGGTCATGAAGCTTCAGCTATATTAGGAAAAAAGGTTTTCTATCGTGGAGCCTGATTTGTGGGACAAGAAAAAAAGATCCAACAAAAATTGGCAGATAGTCTGGAAAATTCTACCATGAGTGCACATAAGACCTCACTTAGAGGTTGGTGGATGGCGTGCATCCTACAGAAAACATAAGACACCTTGTCCACCAACTTTGCAGTTCACGTGTCCCATTTAGAAGTGGGGTACCGAACGGCTTCCAGCTGCAGATCCTAATTGCCTCTAAATCAAAAACTCCTGGCCTTTGGGCCGAGAATCAAAGTCCATATTTATTATTTATAATTTGTGTGCTACCTGTCCACCTAAAAGCACTTTAGCTTCCGTTGCAAGTGACACAATATATAAGGATGAAATTGCATTCCAACCACTGACACTTTCTCATATCAAATGATCTTTTAATTTTTAAATTTAAACCCATTTCCAAAGATTGGGATTTAGATGTACTCCCAATATTTTATGAAATAGTATTTCAATGTGAATTTTAATAAACATATTTAACATTGATATCTTTTCCTTCTTTTTAAATGGATCTCTTCCTTTGTAAGGCCAGACATGAGCCTGGAAAACATTTGCTTTACTTAACAAGGAGAATGCACTGCATGCAACGTTAGGGACTGTGTGCACAGATTTGTACATAGCTCAGTTTAAGTGGTGGCAGCACAATATTAGGGAGGAGCGAACTACAGAGAAGTGACAGTGATTTATTCAACCACAGTCCTAACTCTTTCTTTAAAAGATGCTTCATGTATAAAAGCTGTGTGTTGCAAACAGCAAGGATGCCCAAACTGTAAAACCTCTGAACCTAGGAATTTAAAGGGCTCCCTGACATGTGGTACTGAAAATACCTTCATATGATACTGTGAAACCTAATCTATATTAAGTGAGGTAACACTCAGAAGTCTTTTCTTACATTACTAGATCAAACAAAGACAACCATAGTTTCCACTTTTCTGGATTATAGCCTGATTTAGAGTTTGGTAGACAAATTAATGGACGTCAGGGTAAGGAGTACTTTAATCTGTTGCCCAGACGAGATCACATCCACTAAATGTAGAGATGTCCGCATGCCAGATGGATCTCTCTCCACATTTCCATGAACAGCCATCGTGGTGTCTACTGTCAATGAAGGAAAGGTTTGATGAAAGGTACGATTGACCATGATGGTCGACTGTCAAACTGTTCAACAATTCTTTGTTTTTCAAACAAAGTTTGTTTGTGAAAGCCAAAACAATAATGACCCCATAGCCTGGGAATTTTCCTCCAGGGTGTGGAGTCCATTATTCTGTTTTTTCCTGGCTCTCAGTGCTAGGTTTGTCCTGGTAGTGATGGACAGGAAAACAATTAATTACACCATCCACCCTAAAAAAGAGTGGACGTTTTAATGTAATTCTTTTGACTGCCCCTAGTCCGTCATGCCGTCCGGTGAAGTAGTCTATTGACAAAGCCAACAGGCGCTCTCTTAACAGAATACTTTTGGTCTGCCCATCTCTAAATGAGTATCATGGACCAGAGGTTTGGCGGGCAGGATTCTCCTTTGCTTTTGCACCGAAATACGCTGTCCGCCAGACTCTAAATCAAGCCCTTGGATTACATGGCGGATTACATGGCGGACCGCAACAGCAAATAAATGGCTGGGTAATGTCGGAGGAGCCGCTCTGACAAAGGATGTCCCTGCAATTCCCTTCTTACTGGCAGACTAGTGATCTGGTCTACTAATGTCTCCACCAGAAAAATACAGCAGTCGCCCTGCCTGTAAATAAGGTAGGGTAGCCGACAATTGGATAAAATGTAATCTGTCATTTTTTGGCTCTGTCATGAAGCCACATCTTGTTCTGCAGTATTGTATTGTGTGACAAACCACACAAGAATCCTAAAATTATTTAGATGGAGGAATTCTCTACAACTGTAATTTACAGCAGTGGTGAAACGCTTCTAGTTCGAAAGAATTAGCGAATGGGATTCACATATTCTGATTCTGAAAACCCCAATGTTGACGCCTGGGTTACGCTCTCTTGCTGTCACTTGTAACCCTATGAGCTTTCCTTATTCATGAGTTTTAGTTGTGCTAGTGAACATCAGCCTAGATCATTCTTCCAAACATTACATTTTTGTAGAAATGTATTCAAGACATGCCAAGCATGTTTGAAAAATATTTGTAAACCTTGTATGAAATTTTGAAAATATATTTATCTCTTCCTTATTTCTCAAACCACAATTGAAACAAATATCTGTGCACTGTATAAATTCTAAATGTTAGATATATGTAAACAGATTAAAGAAAACTTAGAGCGCATCACTATCGATATTATGCTGTGCAATTTGTAACTTTTCTGCATTTTATGTTTTTCCAGCTTTCCGCTCATTAGCCAGGCTCAATGGAGGATGCGCATCGATGGGCTGAGAACTTTGAGTTACAAAACTGTAAACACAACCAGGCATAAGCTGTACACAAAAATCACAGTGGATCTTGGACAACCTGGGAAGTAGTACAATTCAGAGGCCACGGTTGGCCGACTGGACAAATGTCACCGATCTACCTCATGATCGAACAAGGCGGTGAGGCCTGCGGACCTGTGAATTTACAAAGGAACTATTTTCAAATAATATGCTGTAGGATCTGAGGTACGGCGCTGATGGTCAACGGAGTGTGCCACTCGTTTTGAAGACTTGGGCCCAAATCTAACTATGAAGGACTTTCTTTCTTGACACAAAATACTGAGGATGTGCAGTGAACTGTTGGGATGACTAATTTGTCATGAACCAAAAGGGTATTGGAGAGGAGCATTCAGAACTAAACCAAAGTAACTCTAAAAGACTGAGGTCATTGCAATGATACCTCCAGAATTGTATTTTTTTATTTGTGTGGTGTGCAAACCCTAAGGTGGTTGAGGGCTCAATTCTTCCAGTTTTATGGTAGAAATTAAGGGGGTTTGGTTGTTTTGTATGGTCAGACGAGCAAGTGTTTCTTTGGCAGGTATGGCTTGTTGCGCACGTAAGAAAGTGTTTATTCCTTTGAGGGACTGATTAATGATCTGGTCTGTGGATGAAGAATGAAAATGTTTTAGATTGTGAGCTTTTGCCCTCCCATAATGTGGATTATATATATATATATATATATATGTGTGTGTGTGTGTATATATATATATATATATATATATATATATATATATATATATATATATTTAAAAAAAATATATCGTAATATATTGTATTATTCTCCCCTCCAGGAGCCTCTCTTCTTTCCTAACTTAATTGTAGGTCCCAAATAAGAAAGAGAGATAAGGCGGCACCACCAGGTGTGGAATTAAAAAAATATTGATTGATTTATTTGCTTACAAAGTGCTTGGTGCTTGTATATAAAAGAGATTGCATCGATCTGTTCTTCGCTAACAGCGTGGCAGACACAACAATCCTGCCAGGCGCAGTTTTGTATCGCGCCACAGACGTGAATAATGAGTCTCCGTCACAAAACGTTGTTGAAGTGAAGATTTTAATTGACACATCAAATCCAACGTGTTTCGGAAACAAAGTTTCCTTGTTCACAGGTTCCCTATATATATATATATATATATATATATATATATATATATATATATATATATATCTCTAGATCCCCATATATATATCCCCCAGATAAAACTCACAATCTAAAACAATATAATTCTTCATCCATAGAACAGATCATTAACCAGTCCCTCAAAGGACTATATATATATATATATATATATATATATATATATATACTGTATATATATTAGACATCAAAAACAACTTCTGACAAGCAGCCTTGCTCACGTGTCTATGAGCACGCTTTGATGAAGAAAAAATAAATATATATATATATATATATATATATATATATATATATATATATATATATATATATAAATATATATGTGTGCCATAAATAAATGTGGCCCAATAACTCATGTCATTTGGAGCAACTGTGCTAATAAATGTACATTCAGAGGTTTATTTCTACAATGCAAAGGTCAAATTCCAGTTTACCACGTGAAGGTGAAAATCTCCATTGTTTATTGCCTGACAGGCTGCATGCTGCAACGACTTTACACAAGAAAACCACTGATCTAATAGACTCAAGGCTCCTTCAATGTGATTTCACTTTCATGCACAAATGTAACACCTTGCATCCTGGTTAGGTTAAAGATGACTTTTTAATCAACTGCACAGGAAAAGTGCCACTGCATAAACCATGTATGTAGTTGTGCAGAATGTAAGATATTATATATTGTCATTGTTGAGGGAGGGCGAGGGGCGCCATGATCCGTTCAAGCCTTCGCTGCCCTCCCAACCTCCACTCAGCAGTGGTAATAAATAGCAAATTACACTGCACATCTCCATATACATGTGTGTGTGTGTGTGTGTGTCTGCGTGTGTCAGAATGTATGTTGCTACCAACTAGTTGAAAAACAACAGACCGCTATATATAGAATCGGGACGATAGAAGGTGAGAAGATCGGCCAGACTACAAGAATGTGGCTTGGACCGGTGAGGGACCAGGTAGGGGGATGCTCAGTCATATCATGAAGTTGTTGTTGTGGTGGAATGAAACAATGAAAGGAAATGTGCAGTAATCATTTCTGCACCAATCTCCATATTCCTTTGTATCATCGTTGATGTACTGGAAGGTAAGATAACTGATGGAACAAAACATGCAGATCCACACTGAAGGGATTAGCCAAAGAAGGAGGACACAGAGGAAGGGGAGCTTGAGCATACTTTTACGGACCATGAAGTGAAATGGAAAACCAAGCTCAAGCTGTGTCCACAGTGCAATTAAAGGCTTGGTTGTGTATGTTGTAAATAAATCAAGTCAAAGACCAAAATCCAGACTTTTATATCCATTTGTATTTATTTGTGTGCTCCAGCATCTGGCAAGCAAGCTGCACGCGGATCCAAGAAGTGAAACTTGAGACCGGACACCTATGGATAAAATGACATGGTGATCCAAAGGGGAAATGCAGAGTGAAAGTGGGGTGCGACATTCTGAAATGTGGGAACCGGAAAGGTCAAATATCTCAAAATAGGCAAAAGTTCAGTATAACCGAGTATAAACTGAGTGCAAGTGGTGCTCAACGGGCAAGTGAGAGGCGAGAAAAGGATTAAGTATACCACAAAAAGCCCGCAAAAATTAGGGAAATCTCTTAGAAAAACTGTATATTCTTACAACGCAAAAGCTAAATTTTTCTGAGGAACCACCTTTCAAAAGTTTGGTTTGCAATGAATTACATTATCTGCAAACTTTAGGTATTAGGCATATGTCTGACAGACTTCTGGTGCGATTCGTAGAACAGTCAGCCAATTTTATTTTTTAACCCTAGTATTAAAACGGACAAGAGTGCAATAACTGGTATTGTAATTCCTTACACAATGAGGCATGAGGAGAAGGCAAGACACACACAAGGGAAAATAGTACAAAAAAGTGATGACAATGTTTCTGTAATACATGAGAATATAAATAGTATACATTTGATAATGACACTCTTCTGGCTACATTTGATGTTAAAACAACATTATACACCAATATACCACATGATGATGGGCTTATGGCATTATCTGAAGCTATTACTAAAAGAACTGTGAATAAACCATCAACAAATGTGCTTACCACCTTTGCAAGAGTTATCCTTAAATCCAGCAATTTTACCTTCAATGGTGAATACTATCTGCAGATACAAGGGACATCCATGGGCACTCGGATGGTTCCTCCTTCCTACGCAAATATCTTCATGGGCAAACCGTAGGGCTATATACTTGCGAGTTCTAACATCAAATCACTGGTATGGCTACGACACATTGATGACATATTTATAATATGGAATGCAGGAAACAAAACACTGGAGCAATTTACAGCTTTTATCAACAGTATCCATCCTACCATCAAATTCACTGGCAGCAACACTAAACAGAAGAGTCATCTCCCTTTTCTGGATGTGTTACTCACCATTCATGAATTAAAAATTATAACTGATCTGTACCACAAGCCTACAGATGCTCATTTGTATCTAAACTGGACTTCGTGTCACCCACGCTACACTAACACTAAACTCAGCATCATCTACAGCCAAGCACTCGGAATACGACGCATCTGCAGCAATGAAGACACTTGTAAAGACCATCTACAGGAGCTTGTTACATTATTTGAAAAGCGAGGCTATCCTCTGCATATCATTCTGCAACAAACTGACAAGTCTTTGCAGTTACCCAGGGAAGCACTTATTTGGAATAACAACAGAAGAAACAAAAGTGACAGAATCCCATTTGTGGTTGACTGTCATCCATCAGCTCCCAACTACAGAAATATAATACAAACAACTTTTCCCTTACTAGCCACTTGTGAAAAGTTGCAAAAGCTTTTTCCAAAACTGCCGGTCATTGCTTACCACAGAGCTCCCAATTTACGATCGCTTATTGTGAGAGCTGAACTTAAGCAAGCTGTAACAAATGCAGGAGTTCATTGCTGTGATTCTAAAAGGTGTGTCACATGTGATTACCTTTCACAAGCATCATCATCATGTAACTAGCTCTGTTACAAGAAGGACCTATGGAATAAGAGAGCATCTTACATGTCGCTCAACATGCACTATTTATGTGATTCAGTGCCAGCGTCTAAGCTGTAAAAAACAATATGTAGGCCAAACAGTGAATGACCTCCTTACACAATTCATGAACCACAAATCAGCAATAACGAACAAGAAACGTACCAGCCTGTAGCCAATTGTTTTAACCTTGTGGACCATTTACTATCAGATTTGAAGATTTTCCCTGTGGAACATGTTTTTAAAGGAAGAACTACTGGACATGAGAGAAAACGTCTGAATGTACCGTTTAAATTCACTGCATCCAGATGGACTGAACATCACTGACAACACCACTTGATTTCTGCATGTCTGAAGAGTTCTCAGGACTGCATTGATTCCACATTCCAACTGGAATCTTCACTCGTGATGCTTTTTGAAAATCCAGCAGTGTCAGCTGTGCAGCCACTGAGCAAACCATCTTGTACCACCTGAGGAAGGCGGAAGCCGAAACCTTGTAGTGGAAATATATTTTTGTTCTTTGGTGAGATCATCTGTTTGAGACACTTTATATCTATATATCTATATATATATCTATATATATATACACATATATATATAGATATATATATAGATATATATATATCACTTCTTTCACTATTACGTAAGTAAGCATTTTAGTTGGGCCAGGGTTAAGGTTAGTATTGTGGTTAGGGTTATATTTAGAGGAGGGGTGAGTGTGGCAATAAATTCCGCTCAGCTGGCAGAGCTGGCGGAATTTTGGCCACTCTGTGTTACGCTTGTAATGCAGGGTTCCGGCCAAGTTTCAGCAACCGCTATGTGGCAGAGATTTTTCTTGTGTGCGGCTCACCAATGATAATTTGGCGAGCGGGAATCGGCATTCCCTAGCATGATTTTGGGTCACTGTGAGGACACCCGGTGAGATTTTTCCAACGCAGGCAGTCGTGACCGTGCATGGTGAGAAGGTGCCGCTCATGCAGAAAATCTGTTTGAGGGGCATCAGAATCAACTCTAGCAGCTACTGTTTGTGCTGATTTTTCAGCACAGAATGAGCTCTTGGCACTAAAATCAGTGCAAGCAACACAGCATGCCGATTTCCATCCATTTGCGGAACACTGCAGAATCATGCAGAGTTTTCATGTAACTCTGCGAAATTACACAGCAAGTTTCCCCCACCCCTAGTTTAGAGTTTAAGTTAAGGTTAGAGTTATGCTTATGTTAAAGCCAAAGCTAGGCTTACTGAAATGTATCAGCACACTATTAGTAGCATTGTTTGGGTGATAAGTTAGCATTAGGCCTATGGCTAGGTTTAGTGTTAAGTAAAGAATTGGATTCAAAGAAGCAAAGAAAAAGGCCCTACTCAGCCACATAGAGGAGAGCACCAACCGCCCGAAGGAACTCTTCAAGATCGTCAAAGAGTTCTCCTGCCAGCAGCCACCGAAAACACAATGCAACCCACCCAGGCCCTCCGCGATTCACTAGTCGACTACTTCCATGACAAAATCACAGCCATCTACAGTAACTTCCAACCACATCCCTCCACCATTGAACACCTTTTACCCCATATGAGGACTCCCCCACCCACATCATCACAGACTAGAGCCACTATCCATCCTGGAATCAGCCATCCTCATGACCGCAACCCACTCCGGCTCACCCAAAGACCCATTCCCACATTAAATTTTCAACCTGGGCCAGAAGGAAATCAGCAGCATCCTCTCTCCCATCCTCAACACCTCCATCAGGACTGCCGCCATCTGCACAGCAGGGCAACAAGCAAAGGTCCATCCGCTCCTGCAGAAACCTTGCTCTGACCCCAGTGAACTTAAAATTTACTGCCCCTTCTCTCTGCTCCCTTTTCCATCCAAAGTCCTGGAAAAAGCCATCAACAAACAGCTCTCGAGACACCTGGAAAAACACAACCTACTTTACCCCTCTCAATGCAGCATCCGCACCAGCCACAGCACCGAAATCATCCTTATCATCGCAACAGATGACATCAGATCCCTCCTAGACACAGAGGGAAAGTGGCCCTGATCCTCCTAGACCTCTCCGCTGCATTCAACACCATCTCCTACTTCACCCTCACTACCAGACTCCACCACATCGGGATCCGAGTCAACGCCCTCAATTGCATTCATGCCTTCATCACAGGCAGTACTCAGAGGGTCCGCCTCCCACCTTTGGCCTCAGAACCTGAGAGCAACATTTGTGGCATCCCCCAGGCATTCCTTCTCAGCCCAACGCTCTTCAACATTAATGTGATGCCACTGGCCGAGATTGTTCTTTCCCCTGGACTCAAAATCATCTACGCCGATGACACCCAACTGATACTCTCCCTTGCCAAAGACCATGCCACTCCCAGAGACAACTTCAGCAATGCCATGACATACGTCACGGATTGGATGAAAACCAACTGCTTGAAACTGAACACAAACAAGAGGGTAGTGATCATCTTCGCTAGCAACCCCTCCCCTTGGGATAACTCATGATGGCCCTCCACGATTGGACAACCCCCGTCACCAACTGACCATGCCCGCAACCTCTGCATCATCATCAACAGCAACCTCACCTTCAAACAGCAGATAAATGCACTGGTCTCCTCCTGCTTCTACAACCTCCGCATACCATGGAAGACCCTCAAATGGATCTCCATCGAAATCAAAAAAAGGTCATTCAAGCCATCATCACCAGCAGACTAGACTATGGAAATGCCCTCTACTACATCAGACTCATCACCTAACTCCTCCACCGCCTCCAGGCCATCCAGAATGCAGCAACAAGACTCGTCATGGACCTTCCCAGAAGAACCCACATCACCCCCACCCCCTCAGAAGTCTGCACTGGCTGCCGATGCACAAGAGGTGCAAATTCAAAATACTCATCATCGCCTACAAAGCCCTCCACAACACTAGACCCAAGCTAATCAACTGAAGCCTCTCCTTCCACCAGCCATTCAGGGAATTCTCTGCGACAACCCTTGCCCTCCCCAATGTCCTGAGAATCCGGCATACCCACTGGGGAGGGATCTCCTTTTCCTACCTAGCCACCAAGAACTGGAACAACCCTGCCCACCAACTCTGCATCTCGCACACCCTCCTATCACTTCAGAAACAAACTCAAGACTTGGCCCTTTGAGGAGTTGCTCGGACACACAGCGACAACCCTGAGCACCTGGATACCCCCGGGGCGATAAGCTGCGCTTCACAAATAGTATGATTGATTGATTGATTTGGTGTTAGGGTTAGGTTGAAGACTTGGATTAAAATCCCACTTATGTTTAATATCAAAGTTAGGATTTCTGCTCTGGTGATGTTTAGGGTTAGATTTAGTGTTAGGGTTAGAATTTGGTTTAATATCATGGTTAGTTTTAGTTTCATAGTTAGGATTACATCTATGGGTGATTTAGAGTTGGTGTTAGTGTTAGTGTTAGGGTTTGGTTGAGGATTTGGGTCAAATACATCGTTAGGGTTAGTTTCAGAGTTATGATTACTAATAGGATTGGTTTGGGAACTTGGGTTAAAGTTGTGACTAGGGTGAGTTTCAGAGTAAGGATTACTGCTAGAGTTAAGTTTAGGGTTAGATTTTGTGTTAGGTTTAGGTTGTCGATTTGGGTCAAGTTTTGGTTTCTGTTTGCATAAGTATTAGAGATGGGCTACTGCTAGGCTTAAATGTAGGGTTGTGATTAAAACTGTGCCTGGGCCTGATTAAGGGGGTCATTTTGACCTCAGCGGTCTTTTGTCAAGACTGCCGAGGGACCGCCGTGCTGAAGACCGCCAGTACTGGCGGTTTTCCACTCGGCGTATTATGACTGGCGGTCGGCGGGGAAGTGGAGGTTGCTCCACCTCCACCGCCACGTCAACAGAACACCGCCCACCGAATCACGTCCTGTGATTCGGCGTGGCGGTGTTCTGTTGACGGTGTGGTGTCGGCGGAGCAGCCCCCATGGATCCCGTCCCCTCCTGGAGGATCGATGGACCAGAAAAGTCGATCGCCCGTTATGGGAAGGGGGTAGGGGGTGCCGTGTGTTGTGTGCGTGCATGGGGGTGTGTGTATGTAGAGGGAGTGTGTGAGTGTGTGTATGCTTGCTGGGGTGTTGTGTGTTTGGGAATGAGTGCGTGTATGTCTGTAGGTATGTCTGTATGGATGTGTGCGTGTACGTTTGAATGTGGGTGTGCGTGTTTGACTGTGTGTGTGGATGATGGCATGTATGACAGTATGTGTGGGTGTATGTGTGTTGGTGGTGCCTACGTGCGTGTCGTGTGTGAATAAGTGATGTGATGTTGGGGGTCGGGGTGGGGAGGGGGGTCCTGCCACCTTTGGGGGGTGGCATGGGTGGTGGGGGGTGTAGGGGAGGGAGTCGGGGTGGGGGAGACCCCTAGTGCTTACCGCCATGGATTTCATGGCGGTTCCAAACTGCATGATCCATGTCGGTCAGCCGGGTCCAAATACCACCAGCGGTATAGTGACGACCGCTGGGCTGGAGACCCAGGTCGGAACGGAGAAGCGGCGGATGACCATGGTGGTAACCGCCATTGTCATAATTGCAAAAATTTGACCGCCAGCCTGTTGGCGGTCTTACCGCCGCTTCTCCGCCGTCCGCCAAGTCTTATGTTTAGGGTTAGGATTGAAGTTACTGATAAGAGGAAGGTTAGGGCTGTGAGTACAGTAATTGTTAGAATCATTATTTATGGTTACTGTGGTGGCTTGGGTCATGGTACAGATTAGATATTGATAGAATTGAGGCTGTACTTACTTGAATATACTTATGCTCACAATATTTTGATAGTCAATATTTTATCAATTATAATTTTGCAGCATCATATGTTTGTAATATTCTGACATACAACCACAGCAAGGTCGGCGTTGAGTTAGTGTTATAGTTGGGGCTGTATAATGGTAACTGTTAAGGTAAGGTTTAAGCTTAAGGGGCCTCTTTAGTCTGTTAGTTAAACTAACAATATTAGTCTTAGTGGAAGGTTTATGGTTTGAGTGGATGGAGCTAGGACTATGACAGGTTACTGTTGGCTGGGTCTTAGATGGGTAAGGGTTAGGTTTAGAGTTAGTGTTAACCGTTATGGCAACTCATAGGAAAAGGGTTAAATTTACGAGGGCTTAAGTTTCTGTTAGTGTAACGGATCAATTCAAGATCAGACATAAGTTTTGGGGCCTATGTTAGGCTTGGGACAATAAGTAGAGATACACTTAAGATAAAGGGTAGATACACATTGATGGTTAGGGGCATTTGTCTTTTTTGTCATTATTGTAATATTGTTGCAAAATGTAAATATGAATATTTCCTGTCCTAGAGCTCATAATGATTCAGCACTATTATTTTCCCTTTATGTTTGCAGTTTGTTTTTAATTTTCAAATGTTTGTGTTTTGTTTTTAACTTTCAAAGAGAGCCACTTACAAAATCCAAACTGGCTACCATTGACTGTCCAGAGAAGATCACAGAACCCTTTCATGATAAAACTCTATTTAAGTCTATGATGATGTGTACATGGATAGCATTGTAATTAGACCTGTGTCTGTGATTCAAAGTTTATAAAATAAACTGACATATCAGTACCATCCTGGTATGTATTTGTGTTCTATTTGAAGAGAATCTTTAAATGCCTGAGTTAGAGGATGATAATGTGAGATTTTGCAAGTGATATTCGACAAGTTCTGACGCGAGTCCACCTCACTCTCCAGAGTGCGTCCCAGCACCGGACAGGGTCAAACACTGGGGGTGTGGGGGGACGCCGGACAAAGAGACAGAAAGAGACAGGCAGCACGCTTAACCATTCTTTAGTAAGGATCTTCATGGTGGTACACTGTGCTGGTGTTCACAGAGGCTCTAAGGAGGTTAGGAAGGTACATGCAGCATTTTAGTGTTAATCAAAATACATGGGGCTTCATTCTGAGGCTGGCGGGAACCGCCATATGGCCGCTCCGCGGTCGAAAGACCGGGAGGCCATTCTGGCTTTCCCGCTGGGCTGGCGGGCGACCGCCAGAAGGCCGCCCGCCAGCCCAGCGGGAAACCCCCTTCCCACGAGGAAGCCGGCTCCGAATGGAGCCGGCGGAGTGGGAAGGTGCGACGGGTGCAGTTGCACCCGTCGCGAATTTCAGTGTCTGCTAAGCAGTCACTGAAATTCTTTGTGGAGCCCTCTTATGGGGGCCCCTGCAGTGCCCATGCCATTGGCATGGGCACTGCAGGGGCCCCCAGGGGCCCCACGACACCCCATACCGCCATCCTGTTCCTGGCGGGCGAACCGCCAGGAACTGGATGGCGGTATGGGGTGTTGGAATCCCCATGGCGGCGCAGCAAGCTGCGCCGCCATGGAGGATTCATGAGGGCAGCGGAAAACCGGCGGGAGACCGCCGGCTTTCCTGTTCTGACCGCGGCCAAACCGCTGCGGTCAGAATGCCCTGCGGGACACCGCCAGCCTGTTGGCGGTGCTCCCGCCGACCCCGGCCCCGGCGGTCCTTGACCACCGGAGTCGGAATGACCCCCATGATGTCATCAGCAAACATACGATAGGCATGTATACTGACTGGCTTCCGAAAGGTGGGTCATAGTGAACCTAAGCCAGGAGTAAGTGAAGCTGGAAAGCCTCAGACTCAGGCAAGTGTCCAGGATACATCTACACAAAGGAGGGGGACAGAAGACACAATAGGCAACAAGCAAACCAGAGTTCAGAGAGCAAGGCCAGCACAACAGGGAGATGGTCAGAGAGTAATATAGGAACATGTCACAGCCAAAGAGAATCCAGGCATCAAGGTCAAAGTTAACAGGCAAAGACTCAAAGAGACATACAAGAGGAGAGCCCCAGTAGCACGGGAAAGCCAAACAGAATCCACAAAATGAAATCAGGGTAAAGAGACAAGGAGGGCAGAGAATCTGGGAAAGAAACGTCAAAGGGGAGGGATGGGGACAGTGGACAAACCAACAACAGTGAACAGCAAATACAAGGTGAAGCTGCAGAGACTTCAGCCTTGTCCTGTTGACCTTGAATAATTCATAAAAAGATTGTTTTAAGTACCGTTTGTTTTCCTTTTAGTTTTGATGAGGGTGACGTGTTAAAGTGGTAAGGTTTTGTGCAGCATGGCCACGTAGACGGTGGGTCCTTTAACCACATCAGTGGCCTGCATGGAGCAGGAGACGACTGCACTGAAGGTGAAACCAAAGTTCCTGACATCCTAGGATGGGCTTGTGCTGGCCCTTGGATTTAGGGCAACTGACTCAGCCACTTGCCTTCAGGGTCGTATAGCGCTAATATGTTCCTCTGGTGTCATTGAGCCGGCGGAGGCCGCACCCCATCCAAGGGTAGATGTCCTCTTGGCATGTGGGGAAAAGCTTGGTGTGGGCCTCTTTCCCATTCTCCATTCAGGGGCAAATCTGGATGTCATCTGCATGCATTACAAATCCAATTTGTGTTATTTGATCAGTTCAAATGTCTACCGTCTAAGGGCACCCTTAAGGGGGGCTGGCTTTAGCGCTGGCGCCCCCACCCCATGACCACTGCCTCAAATTCCCTCACAACCACCCGGCAAATGTGTATTGTATTGTAGAATGAAACATGTACCTATGAACAGTGCAACCCTGATGTGCAGACAGTCCTTGGCCAGTATGCATGTTTATGAGAATATGTAGATATAGTGTGACCTATGTGTGAAGTCTTGGGTGACACTTGAGGGCTGGAGGTAGCCTTGTGCTGAACACTTTGGGCAGCAGAAGACTGCAAGGCTGACAGAGAAGCAGATTTTGAGAATGTATGATCTCTGTTCAGCATTGCTCTAGAGGGGAACTCTCATTTTAACCCCTCACTGCCCTACTTGTACATATGTCATAAAAATGCGCACACAGTATGCCCTATATATATATACATCATGGGTACGAGACACAAAAGTCAAGGGCAGTGCCCGTCCAATGTTTGTACAAGATCTGGGAAAACATGAAAGAAAATGTCAGGCACTTGAGTGCAAAACCCCTGGCAGTCAAAGGGTTAAAGAGGCATTGTTTGTCTAGGATCATGAGACATTAGCAAATAGGGCAGAAGGCAGGGGTGTAGCTTGGTGAGTAAGACTGGGAGGGTGTGAGCTGCAGATTTCCCAACAGTCTCACTGGCACATGATGTTAAATTACATTATATGACAAGCAGGGCGCACAAGAGATTTAAGGAGCAGTGGAAATGGAGAGGAATGAAGATTATTCTACTGAAAACAAAATACTTTATATAAGAGCCACCATTTGAGTGAGAGAGAGAGAGAGAGAGAGAGAGAGAGAGAGAGAGAGAGAGAGAGAGAGAGAGAGAGAGAGAGAGAGGTGTGTGTTTTAGTCTGTGTGTGCATGTACAAATCCCAGGTGAAATCCGACAGACACACCATGCCCGACTAAAAGCACCTGTCCCCCACTATTTATCACATAATACATCTATTAGGGGGTGTAACACCCCCCGAAGCTATGCCCCTTGCAGAAGGTCAAATTATGGGGCCTGTAATTCCAGAATTAGTGCAATACCATCAATAATGAGTCAATTTTTTTTATGAATGACCATTCCAGGATTTGAAGTGGTGGATGCAATCCTTGCCTCAGCAGCTCCATCGTAGGCCTTCCCCGTAGAGCACATGGTCACAGGACCCTTCAAGTGTGTTCAAATAAACTATTCAACACTCAGTGCTTGCGTCAGCTGCTTGAGACAGACCGAACTAAAAGAAAACACCATTATAACACGCCTCCACATTTAAACAAAACATGGAAATGAACAGTACAACGAGGAAAAGACAAAAAACAGACAGATTATTCTCAACAAATTAAGAAAACCTGATGTAATACCCACACAGACTCTTTAAGAAGAACCTGACGCACAGAAGATCTGTTAAAGAATCTATGAGAAACAAATTGTTGATGAGCAACATGGGATCTTTGAGCCTTAACACATGGACTTTCAAGTTCTCCAGTTTCAGAATAAATTTTCCCCAATGACGTTTCTTCTCTACAAGGAAATAGAAACCCTAATCATCAACACAAGCTTTATTCGGTCATAAATAACCATCAAAGCATAAAACCATAGCAATCCAAAAATGACATACATAATAAATAAATAGATAAAAGAGATTAAGGGCAGCAATCACTAATAAGATGAAGTTTTTAAAAAACAAGTATGTATATACCATGCGGCCGCAAGGAACTTGCTAACCGCAAAAATTAAGGCAGGAGAAGTATCACTCCTCAATATCCTATGGGCAACACTACATTGTCTTATGCCCATATTCCGGCAAACTGGACGTATCCATTTACGCCAGGAAAAGTTATATGCTGGACAGAAAAACATAAAGGGTCTGATTACAACTTTGGAGGAGGTGTTAATCCGTCCCAAATGTGACGGATATACCACCAGACGTATTACGAGTTCCATAGGATATAATGGACTCGTAATACGGCTGGTGGTATATCCGTCACTTTACTGTCACTTTTGGGACAGATTAACACCTCCTCCAAAGTCGTAATCAGGCCCAAAGTGGGCTACAGATTTGGGAACACAATTACAGCCAGGACATAAATCGAATGTCGATAGTAATCTCCAACTTCCGGTAAAAGACTTTAACGGTAGGCACCCAAATCTAAAACAAGCATACATGCTCTTACCTAATAAATCAGGAATAAAATCCAAGTAAGATTCGAACTGGGGATACCATTTAAAATCAAGAAATTGTGTTGTCAATCTTCCATAAGATATACATAGGGAATCATTTTTCCTGACATAAGACCAGTAAACAGATTTAAAAAGTTGTTTCTGGGCCCTCCCCAAATTTTGAGGATTCTCCCAGTAATTCCCAAGTCCCAAGGTGTAAAACCATTTAGACATATGCTTAAGCCAAGGGATAGAGACTGCATTAGGTCTATTTAAAATATCAAGAAGGGAGTCCCTATAGACAATGAGCTCTGGAGTAGTCCAAATTCGTACCCAAAAGAGTAAAGGTTTCAGGACTATCACATCAGTGATGCTATTGAACCCGAGATCCCAAAAAAACTGAATCAAGGGTGTGCTACGTGGACATGCAAGAAGAGCTCTGGTGAAAATATTTTTGCCCACAGACAATTTATTAGTATTAGAGGAGCCCCACACCTCAGCACCATAAGTCTCTGCACCTTGCACTTTTGCCAGATAGATCTTAATAGCCGGAGAAACAGCTTTCATGGTGGTTGTAGCCGGCAGTTGTACTTCCCGGCTACATCACGGGCTAAATCGGGAATGGAGTCCCGATTTTCTAACCCGTGCGACGACCATGACGGCATCGGGAATCCGAGTGGGCGGATTCCCGATTCCCTGTCCGGGCGCCATGACAACGAGGACGCGACCAGCCTCACTGGGAACCCGGATATCCGGGTTCCCGAGGGACTAAAAAGTGAAGACGGACTGCACGGGGGAGGCGCGTTTGTAGGAGAGGACGCTGAAGGAGACGAGAGAACAGAGAAAAGAAGAAACTGGGAAGCCGAAAGAAGACCAGCCACGGAGGAACTGAAGACATCTAGTGTCAAGGACACTGCAGCGAACGCAGAGGTTCCAGACGGGCGCGAACTCCGCCACGTCCCCGGAGGGACGTGGCTCAATCAGGTACGGTCCTACATAAAGGACAGTTTACGGTTAAATAAGGTGAGGGAGGGGGCTGCGGGAGAGGGGAACAGGGGAGCGAGGGGAGGGGAGGAGAAGAGGGGAGGGAAGGCACTGGAGAAGGGCACTAAAAGAGACAAATAAGAGCACTCCAAAGAACAAACCCTGACACTTATACAGTAAAAGACACACAAAGGTGACTCCCTTTTATATTCTGACCTTCAGGTCATCACGCTATTCTAGGGAGCTCTCTATCGCTCTCTCTCTCTGTCTTTCTCTCCTGCCTGCACGAACATATATCACAAATCAAAAGCCCCAGACTCACCCATATTTCCATTCCTCTTGTTTCCAGTCCACCTGGAAATCCCACGGAGAGTACCTTCGCCTGTCAAGAGGAGTCCTCGGAAAGAAGAAAACAGCACAGGGTTAAGAGTCAACAGGCCATATACTATTGAACACTGATAACTAAAATTAATAAAAACCATCGTTTCACACCCCAACTGAGCATCATAATCCTTACTATCGCCACGCCCACTGCCACAGTGGTGTCAGAAGTGGGATTCAAATAGTGTGCGATAGAGGACAGAACCAAAGGTGAAAATGGGGGAAAACCCACTTTGGAGGACATGATCCAGCAACTAGCTGAAGGGCAGCACCATCTTCAGCTAGCATGGGAGGCTCAACAGAGGGAAGCTAAAGAAGATAGAGAGGCCCTGCAGAGCGCGTTAAAGAGCCAGGCCACCATCATGGCCAACAATCAATTAGTACATGAAACGGCCCTCCAAAAGCTCACAGACACGATTGCAGCTAGCAAGGTCCATCCTAATGTGCCTAGCTCGGTCCTACAAAAGTATCAGGACGGGGAGGACCCGACGCTTTCTTTACCAACTTTGAAAGAGTAGCCTCCTCCACCCAATGGCCCGAAGAATGCTGGGGTCAATACGTAGCGCCGTTACTGACAGGTATTCTCCAATCAAGCTGCAAATCCGGATGATACCACACCATATGAAGACATTAAAAAGAGCATATTGGAGAGAGTAGGTCATGATGCCGAGTACTGCTGCCTACGGTTTCAGAAAATAAAATGGGGCCCTACGGAAGACCCCCGGACATTATATTATAAGGTAAAAGATCTGGGACTGAAATGGCTGGGCCCTCTAGGAACAGAGAGGGAAGACGTTATAAAGGCGGTGATTTTGGAACAATATTTTGAATCCCTCCCTCCATCCGGAGTTGGATACGTCAACACCCTAATGTCAATAAGGCTATGGCGGTGGACTTAGCCTGTGCCTACCATCGATCGGACAAATTTAAGAGCGGGATCCCTAAACCAACAACCAGGTCATCACCCATACCTCTACGAACCCTTCCCAGGAAAACCTCAGAAGACGTGGGGCTTCCGAAAATGGGGGACAACCCACCTATGCAACAACCACAGTGTTACAGCTGTGGAGAGTGGCGACATATAGCTCAAGTTTGCCCTCGGAAAGGGGACAAACCTGAGGCTATGGAGATCAGAATCACAAGGGGAAGAGTCCTATGCACAGGAAGGGGGACTCAAGGTACAGACAGGAAATAAAAGTAAATGGGAAAACTCTCCTAGCCCTGATAGATTCAGGATGTAGCCAATCTGTCATAAGAGCCAATGTGATAAATCTATCGGGTCAACCGACACACCAATTGGTCTCTATATGCTGCATACACGGGGACAAAGGCAACTACCCCCTGTCCATAGTACAGATAGAATGGGAAGGACAACAAGATCTACTACCGGTGGGTGTCATGGATCGTTTGGTGGAGGAATGTATATTAGGAACTGATTATATACGCTTCAGGTCATCACGCTATTCTAGGGAGCAGTCTCTCTCTCTCTCTCTCTCTCTTTCTCTCTCTCCCTCTCCCTCTCCCTCTCCCTCTGCTGCCTGCACAAACGTATATCACAAATCAAAAGCCCCAGATTCACCCATATTTCCATTCCTCTTGTTTCCGGTCCACCTGGGAATCCCACGGAGAGTACCTTCGCCTGTCAAGAGGAGACCTGGGAAAGAAGAAAACAGCGTAGGGTTAAGAGTCAACAGGCTATATACCATTGAACACTGTCACAGATAACTAAAATTAATAAAAACCATCGTTTCACACCCCAACTGAGCATCATAGTCCTTATTATCGCCACGCCCACTGCCACGGTGGTGTTGTTATAAAAGCGCAGAATAGCACCTGACCTATGCTGAAGATGTGAAACATTTACCAATCTGGTCCTCCCACTGCACGTTATTTGTAATTCTTACTCCCAGGTAATCTATTGAACGAACTTTACTTAAGGGGGACCCATCTAAAGTAATAGTACATCTCCTAGCAGGACCGATGCTTAATATCATCAGTTTAGTTTTATTGGCATTGAGTTCCAGGCCATGATCTGCACAGAAAGCATTGAACCTATCAACCAGGATCTGAAGACCCAGGGGTTTTAGAAATCAAAAGAGAATCATCTGCAAATAGGAGAATAGGAATTTTTTACCCATTCAGCGAGGGAGCATCATTTTGGCAAGAAGACACAGCGTGCACCACCTCATTAATAAATAAGGTAAAAAGAGTTGGTGCAAGAACACATCCTTGGGGAACCCCCCGCCGGAAGGCTATATGATCAGTTAGCTCTCCCAAACTACCCCATCTCACCTAAGCATATGTATTCTCATGCAACCGTTGTAGTGAATATAACGTATTATCAGTGGTACCTGTTCTGCGCAAAACTTCCCATAACGTTTCTCTGGAGACCAGCTCAAAAGCAGACCGAAGGTCCACAAAAACAACATATAAGTTTTGCTTTGCCAAAACTACATATTAACAATATAGGAGAGTCAGCCTGAAGACCTGATCCACCGTGCTAATTTTTGGGCGAAAACCCACCTGAAGTGGAGATAACACCTAATGATCTTGAGACCAGTCCAACAGCCTATCCAAAAGCTGCTTAGCAGCAAAGATTTTTTGAAGATTATCAATAAGGCTAATTCGTCAATAATTAGCAGGGGAACCCACATCACCCTTTTTATATATAGTAATTATTTCAGCCCCTTTCCAAGTTTTGGGAATAGGGCCTCCTGCAGCTATGGCATTTGATAACGTGTTTATGTACCAGGACTAGATTACTGGTTCGGATTTAAAAAGATCCCATGGTATCGTATCAGGGCCTGGTGCCTTAGCTGATTTTAAAGAATTAATAGCAGCTGTAGTTTCTGCCATCGAAAAGACAATACAATCTTCAGGACTACCAATATACATTCCTTGATCAACGATCTCATGACACATTTTGGCCTAATACAAGGAGGGGGATTCCTGCATCATGAAAATAGTGGGTGGAGCAAAAAGCTGGGAAAGTGTTCCACCCATCTTTCAGGTTGAATATGCATATGGATAGTGCCATTACCCCCTCTGTGTCTATTGGACAGTAACTTCCAAAAAGTCCCATTATCATGGAGTTTGGTTGCATCTAACAGTTTCTGCCAGGTAATGTCTTCCCAACTTTTCTTTGCCAAAAGCAAAGTTTTGTTCTAAATAAGTTTAGCTATTCTAATCGCCCTCTGTGAAGGAGTCATAATGGCTGATTTTAGAGCTGATTTAGCATTGGAACAATCCTTGTTAAACCATTCCCTGACTTTAAAATTATCAGAGGGTTATATCTCGGAACCACGGGTGCCTAAACCACCCGTTGCTCAACAACGAGGTTGGAACAGCGACCTCATTCTAACCACTAATGCCTTTACCACAAATGTGTTTACAACGATTTTACCGTTGTAAACGCATTCCTGGTAAAGGCATTAGCAATCAGCATGCACGACCCAGCATGCTTCTATCCCAGCCCCCCACCCCACCCCTTAAACCTAAACCCTGACACCCCTTTTCCCCCCAAACCCTAATCAACCCCAGCCCCTCACCCCACCGCAAAAACTAAAAATACCCTGGGTCCCCACCCCGCCCCTAAAACCTAAACCCTGCCTCCCCCCTAAACCCTAATCACCCCCTGCCCCCCAAAAACAGCCCCAGTCCCAGCCCAACTTACCTCCTCCTTCACCGCGTCCACTCGGACTCCCTTCTGTACCTTAACCACGCATGTACATTGTTCAGACATGCTTGCTTAAGGTACCAAAACCAGGAAGTTGTGGAAAACAAAAGCGTTTCGCTTTAGTTTTTCACAACCTTGTGGTTCCGGACTCGTTCTTCCGGGTGTTTCCCTTATCAGAGGATTGCCTAGTAATAGTCTTCCTATAAAAAATATCCTGCAAATTCCTTACCATTTCTTCGTGAATGCTAATGATTGGGATGTCACTAGCCTCATGCTCCTCATAGCCGGTCATAACATTTAAAAAAGATAAATAGATTTTCTTAGTCAAATAGGGATTAGACATTACTTTTGGCCAGCTAACACAAGTATGCCTATTATTCAAGAGAATTCCAAGGACCTCGGAGATCTGTATATTCTGCAATCTCCTAAACACATTACTATGTAAAGTAAGGAAGGGAGGATTATGGTCACTCTTGTGACGAGGATCCACCTTCATGTTTATTGACAAGAACCAGAGCCTGACATCCACTAGGAAATAGTCAATGACACTGGAAAACAGTCCTCGTTTGAAAGTGGGCGCATTGTTCAAATCAGAGCTAGTACGTCCATTACATGTTCTTAGTCCAAAATTAAAACAAAGGGAAGCCAGCTGTAAAGAAACATGTGAGCCAATGCACTGTACATTTTCCGTCAATTGAGGAATACCCCAAAATTCATCCTCCTCCGCCATCAGATCACTGTTAAAACAAAAGGGTTCAAAAGTGCAATTCATGTCCCCTGCAACCTCTAATTTAGTTGAGGAATGCAAAGTATCCATATATTCGGATAACTGGACAAGTGTCTAAGACTCTAATCCCCGAGAAACACATTAATTATAGTCATCTTAAAATAGGGGTCAAATAAAAGCTGGACGCCCAATAAATCAGGAGAGTCAATATTTAAAACTAAATGATCACACTGTAGATTCAGACCAAGTTTCCTGAAATAGGCATATATCCTGCTTATTAATAAAATTAACCCACTCGGGGTCTCCCACCATCTTGCCTAGCCCAGCCAAATTCCAGGACATAATTGAAAGTTCCAAACAAGGTGTCTGAACACTAGGAATATAATACAGAACTTCCCCAGAATTGCCAATCCCCTCTTCAGAACTAGCCCCAGAAGCTGCAATAGGAGTCATTAGGAGAGGAACGGTAGGTTGTCATTCTACTTCTAATGGTGAATGGAGAAGATTACCTAACGAGACCGAAGCACACCTTTGGCCAAAATCGTGGTCCCTACCCACTGGGCCATCACAAAGAATTGGTAAACTACCCGAGGGCGGATGAAGTTGGAGTCTAATACCAGCCCCTCTAAGATTCCTAAAGTGACAAGTGCGTTATTCAAAATCAATGAGGTTGCCCACCAGCAATCCGTCTACAAAACAAATAGAAATAAAGTCAAAATCTGATCCTGATTGGCTATGTCTGCCCACCTCAAGAATGTCAGCACGAATGACAGAGAGACAATATCTCTGAATTTGTAGCCAATAAATAACCTTACTTGTAAGGGAGTCCTGGGTTTCCCAAGAGCCAGTGGATGGCTTAGGTACCCCAACCATATAAATAGTACCACCTTTACTCCTCAGGCCTCGACCCTCATTCTTAGCAGTAGGTCGATTTGTTCCAACCCGGTGTAAAACCTCACCAGATGTCTTAGGAAGATCAGTGGAGGAACTAATTGATCCAGCATGCACCTGAGTGCCAGTAGCCCCCCGGGGACCCTTTACAAAATCAGTAGACTGAGCTATGTGCGGCCTCCCTAGTTCACAAGTATTCCTATCCTTAAAACCAGAATTAAGCTTCGGGCTAGCAATTGCTGGAGCAACCAGATGATTCTCGGTACAAATTACAGACGGGCTGCCAGGCGGAACAATAGAAATCAGGCCTGGGGAGGCTTGTCCACTTGAACACAGGTTTCTATTGCAAGGGGGACAGTGGGCAACCCCCCTAAAGCAGGCATAGACCCACCCCCGCTGACACTCTGACAGCTACACACGTCCCTCTGTACTGGTTCTGTCAAAAATGTGTTCAGCACTAGTAATACCAAGCTCTTTAGATCATCCAATTTCTGGGAAATAGAGGCCAAATCAAGTTCCCCACATGGCCATGCTTGTCTATCCTGATTCAAAGACAAGTTAGATGCAACATTTCCTCCTTTGCGCTCTTCAGAGTGTAAGTGTAAATCGCAGGCTAGTGGCTCCCCAATTTCTGACATAATGATTAAAACATGGAATGTCAGATAACACCAGGACCTCAGGGCTTAGAGGGAAATGGGGGGCCTTTCCCCCAATTGGAAGGCACCCAACGGACTCACCACACGGGAAAAAACTCAACAAGGGGGGAGAAATTGGTCTCAAAACTTGAGGTGCCATTTGTGGTTCATCCTCTATGGGAAGATTAGGCAACTGAGGCCTTTTCCTAAAAATATCAGGAATCTTTTTGGAAGAAGTAGTACCATGGCGTACAGAGGGAGGAATCGAATTGCTTCCCAGGATGGCTTCCACCTCTCCAAATAAAATATCTATTTCTTCTAGAGGATTACTACCTTTATTTGGCTGGCCACTCGTTTTGTTGTTAAGACAGTTTTTTTGATTTCTTGATGCCACTGGGATGCGCAGGTAGGTCCACTACCTTCTGTTTCCCCATGCCTGTTCAATCAAATATTGAAGTCAAATACAAAACCAAAGCAACTTCCTTAGCAAAAACTTCCCAGGGCTTAAGGGATGTGCCCAGCCCAGCCTCTGTCAGACAATGACGGGCACGACCCGCACTGCACGAGTTCAGAACCCTTTAAAAAGCCCCAAGGAATGCAGAGAATGCTGGGGGATGTGGTCCCATCTCAGGTGCCGGTGTAGAGTGTCTTGCCAAAACAGCCCGTCCCTAATCTTTCTGTGACGTCTTTTACCTTAATCACATGATCCAGACTTCACCAATCCCCATCCTCCATTTTTAGGTCGAGCATAGCAGCGCACAAGAGCTGCTTTTCGGACGTGTTGGTATGTATCTGGTCTTTTAACCACTCCCACCACACGCCCATCACTATCACTCGTTCACGGGCTTGCCTTTCAAAATCCTTTGTTTTCATTGGTAAATGCTTTATGTTTGTCCCTCCTTGGGGTGGTTTTGTTACCACCTTGGGCATCGACCCTGTTACATGGATAATTGCACTTTTGCTGTTAACTTTGACTGCAAGCGAACTTCTTTTTCCTCTTGTGTTTCTCCTTCGCGCTCACAGTCATGGCGGCCGTGGCACTTTGAATCGACTTGCTTATGTCAACTGTTTCACTTTTTATTTTCAGTTTGTGTGGCAAGAAAAGTCCAGTTTGGAACTTACAATGCCAATACCTCTAACTCGAGCAAACGCGAGACCCATTGCATTGCAAATGCTTGTTATAGATGTTATTGCAACAGGAACAGCAGACATAGATCAGAAAACACCAACATCTCTTTAGTCACGGATCTAGCTTTACTAATCATCACCCACCCTCCCACTTGCAAGCCTAGCTATTTCACATATCCCTAATCCTTCTTAGCACACGACAACATGCTCTTTGGCCTCATTAAGTGTGCCCGGGTGTTAGGGCTGATATGTATAATCTCTGGCAAAATTTGACTGGATTGGTAAAAATTTATCAGGTCCAATATTTGTTGGGGATTGACGTGCAGATCTGGTGCGTAATGCACTAAAATCAGCTTTTCCCTGGAATTATCAGACATTTTTCCCCAATAAATTTTGTCATTTTTGACCTGCCAAAATGTATCCGCGGAAAGCTGCAGGAATATAGTGTTAGTTGCCAAACTCCTAATTGCGATAATTGCGGTAACAGGAATTGCAACACAAGATGCAATTATCCGGGCCATGTGGTTCCTAGCCTGTTTGTCAACGACACTTCTTTTTGTTCTTTTCTAGAGTCCTTTTTTGGAGTATTTTCGAAGGGTGAAACCTGTGGTTCCATGAGGTTTTACAATGGTATGCCCAAAACGCCTCATTAAGCCATGAGCATAACAAAGGCCCCTGCAGTTCAGGGGCCCAACCCTTCAGTCGGACCCCTACTCAACTCAAGGCTAGTGAATATCAGTTCGATATGGTAGACTCAGGGGTACCTCATCATTTTCTGCAGGGAGATGGGGAGCATTGTTTTGCATCACCTCACTGCCCTGAGCACTCATTGCCATCTACAAGACCTACTAGTGCTGCCTGCAAACCTTTGCAAATGATTTTGTTCACCGTTTCCACTAGTCAGTATGTTTTTTTTCTCCTGCCTCCTTTTTAGGGTTGAGCCTGCGTATTGCTTGCGAGACGCTGTAGTAGTTAGAAAAAGGCTCAGAGCCCCGTCCATGTCACGTCAGTGTCTTTCATTGGTTAGTGGGCTTGCCTATTAAAATCTGCTTGCTTTCATTAGTCGAAGGCATGCATATGTCATGCCTTTTCCGGTGGTTAGCCCTCCTCGAGCGCAGCAACCAAGTACTGAAAACTTATGGGGTTCGCTGTTTTCTGTCCAATTTGTAAAATACTTTTTTCGCAACGCAATCTCGCTTGTTTAGCAGCGCAATCGCGCTAGTTTTTTTTTCAATTTAATGAGGCAAGAAAAGTCCGGTTGGGAGTTTACAAGTGCTAATAGCTCTAACTCGGAGAAATGCGAGACCCGTTGCATTGCAAATGCTTATTCTCTCTGGAGCATGAAATCCTATATAATGTTTGAAGTAAACCTAACATCCTTTCCGGTCACCAAAAGAAGTGATCCCTCTCCAAAGAACACTTTACATAAATTACAACTTCCCCCTGTGGTAGACACACAGGTAAACTTTCAATCCACACACACACTAAGAAAAGAAATACACAATTACCCTCACACGTTATGTCATTCCCTTACAGTGTAATCCGTCTCTTACATTCCAAAGTACTTGAAATTCAGGACTCAGATCTTTCTCTTTTTGCCGGCTTTTAGCCTCAGATCTTCGTCCAGTCATCTTGACTGACCTCTTGCAGTTGTAGTGGATAGAAATTAAAGGCACACTGTTCCAATAATTAGGGCTATGAAGGGCCTAATATTGACAAGAGCAAGAACCCTCAAGCATCACATTGGATGGCTGGCTTCATCATCGGGACAGCTCCTCGTTAGGCCGGTGCTGCAATGCCTAACGGGCTCCCCGAAGAGGGGGCTCTTAACCGTATTTGTTCAAAGCGGTGAAGTTTCAAACAATGAAGGAGAGTATAGAAATATTAAAATTGGTTATCCATCAAAAGATATAAATTATAAATTTTAATACAATTGATAAGATGGAGACCAAGATTAAAAACCGAAGGAGGGAGTCTAGAAATGAGTTGTAATGCTCACATACTCCCAACAATAACACAAGAGGATAGAGCCTTTTATGGTGCCTCTGGTCAGGTCTACATGTTTCGCCTCTGGTGGTCCAGCCGGATCCAATGACGCTTCATCAGGACCAACAAGAATTATAACTTCTCCAAAAATGATTTTAACTATGAGCCCAACTAGGGGAATAAAAGCAAAAACAGTCACTTACTTAGTATGTTTATGCTATGTCAAAAAAGGTCGCCCATCCCCGGTAGTCGGAAAGGCTCCTTAGAATCACCTGTCAGGAACTGGAACTGACAATTCGTGTGTTGCCGTTCGTAGGTTGTTTAACCTGCCCGCCTGACAGCGTCCTTTTAGACGGTCTATTCTATACTCTCCTTCATTGTTTGAAACTTCACCGCTTTGAACAAATACGGTTAAGAGCCCCCTCTTCGGGGAGCCCGTTAGGCATTGCAGCACCGGCCTAACGAGGAGCTGTCCCGATGATGAAGCCAGCCATCCAATGTGATGCTTGAGGGTTCTTGCTCTTGTCAATATTAGGCCCTTCATAGCCCTAATTATTGGAACAGTGTACCTTTAATTTCTATCCACTTCATTAGGGAGACTGTACACTGGACCATTAACCTCCCGGTCCCCCTTCTTTTGTTTCTCTTGCAGTTGTAGACCTAGTGCAAAAGTCGCCTTTCTGTTACAAAAGTAACTATTTGTGTGTGTAAGTCAAATTTACTGCAATCGGCACAAACAACTGGGGGGGGGGGGACGCTATCGCTTGTGCAACAGCTGCTCTAGGCCCAGGGTCCCAAACGGCCAAAATCATCGGGTTTACTTCATTGCTTAATTTGAGCCGGTGGTTTCCGGTGCGGGGCACTGGCAGTTATTTTTGAGGGCCGGCACTTATTCTTCTGCCTCAAGCATTTACTGGGAGCAAAAGACACTTATGGGAAAGACGGAGGACGAGAAAAACGAGAAAGCGTCACAAAGGGAGAAAGCAGAACTCTGCCAGAGTGAGCTGGAGAGGCAGGGAGTGTCTGCAAATGGATTGAAGAGGTCCGAGATGGCTTCAGGATTAGGTTGCCTCAGTATTCTGTGCTCTCACATTCAGTTGCAGCAGCCGCGTGTTTAAGAGAAGGGCTTTGGGCACCGGCACATTTTAAACAAAAATATATAAATTAAGCACTGATTTAATTCTGTGTATTAGGCAACTAAGATCACATGAGGATATTTAAAGAAAAGGTGGATATTGGTAACATTTGCTACTACCAGCGTTTAGACGTGTTAGATGTGGGCAATGAAGCGCTATTAAAAGTTATTGTGAGTGCAAAAAGAAGAATCTAAATTTAAAGGCCTACATATTAGCAATAAAATACCCAACTGCAGTTTATTGTGGATACTGCAGGTTCCTGGAGCCTCCGGTCTAATAAAACGGCTCCGATGCCAGAGCTGGCAGCGGGGCAGATGGAGGGCGCCATTCTCTGGTGGCATCTGCTTTAAACGAGGCCCTCCCTCTCTCTATTGTCGATGGAGTTTATTGACACTTCCTGCCAGTTCACGCCTTTTCAGGATAGCTTGTGGGATTAGAATAACCCCAAAATGATGCAGGTGGAGCGGAGGGGACTTCTTCAATGGGAAACAGTTTCACTGTTAAGAAAAAATAATAATTGGAACCAGAAATGTACCTTTCCTCAACCTCTACAGAAATGTAAAATTGGAGAATTCCAGGAATATTCCTGTAACTCTTTGACTATTTCTAAACTGTCAAAACCTAGCGCTAACATAAGTGTAAGCCACTGATGTACATTTTCCCTCCGTTTGAGAATGAAAGTAGCATGTACAAAATCAGTAACAGGAACACCGGGCATTTGATAGCTATGCTTAGCCTGCCACCTGGTGTACAATTAGTAGTATGCTACGCGAAAACATTACCGAAGCAAAAAGCGACACCATTGCAACAAGTGCCTGGACAGTTGTGACAAAGTACAGATTTGATAAATGTCGACTAAAAACTAAGGGTGATGGTGCCTCACCTGCTACACGAAGTAGTGAAATGTGGGTGTGTGGAAGAGCGAGCAACCAAGTGAGTGCGTGAAAAACGTGGAGGTGTTAGTTATGCTGTGAATCTTAGAAAAAGGGCCTTGCATGGGCGGCTCCTCCATTAGAGCGGAGGAGCGTCGCCACCACCCCGCAAGCAACAGGAGCTGCAAAACTTTAAAAATAAAACTGTAATAAACTACATTTATTATAGTTGTACTTCTAAAGGGGGCGGGGCCATGGGGTGACAAGCACCGAGGGGAGTGCACAGAGCACTCCGCTCAATGCGCATGTATGTTTGGTCGGCCGTCTCGGGCTGGCCAAACACACATGCACACAAGGGTTCTCTCCAACCCAGCACTATGTAGCCGAGTTGCAGAGAGCAAGCCAAGGCTCCCAGTCTGCCTTGGAGAACCCAGCCAGAGCGATCCAGCCAATCACAACGCTGCTTTGAGCAGCATCACGATTGGCCGCAGGGCAGGCTGGGAGCCTGCAGTGCAGCAGATTGGCGGTGACGTTCAGATCTGTTTCTTAAAATTTATTATATATGATTTTTTTTCTCCCCCCTATCCCCCTACTTTTCCAAGTTGCCAGCCACGACTGCTTGTTTCCTCGTATGTCTCAGTCCTGGTATGAAGTTCTCTGTGGTCTGTGCCTCATTGCCAGCAGAATGTTCACCAAAGTCCCTACTCACCTGGGAGCAATCTTGTTTCATGAGGATTTGCAGCCCATTCTCTCTTTAAACGACAGCTCCAAGTATTGCATGCATGTTTGGAAATAAATTACTCATTTTATTGTCTCTCTCTTACCCTTTAGTTAGGGTGCCTGTGTTTACATAGTGTGAAAAGTAGTGCTATATACTGCTAATTCTGTCATCAGTGCTCTTACATGGCTTGCATCTATGTGAAAATGAAACTAGAGACATATAAATGATGGGTGAAAGCCACTACACCCCGTTAATAAGTATCAGTTGTTCACTTTCAGAAGTTTATAGAGATGAAGAGTTTGTAATTTCACAATCAGTGCACGTAGTGTTCGTCTGATTTCGACACTGAACAAGTGGCAATTTCACCCACAATTTACTGTTTCAGTAATTTACGCTACATTTTGCCTGTCAAAGGAAACTGCAACTTATACATTACTTACAAATAGGAGAGCCTGATATGCAATGTTTTGTAAATCTAAAAAAAATCTAATAAAAAACTTTGTACAGCATGGTGGCAGTGCATTGTGGTAGCAGCAGTTGTACGAGGCTCTGACAAACAGTGGAGCCTGTTGTGCTATTTATAATCCTAAGAATTCATCAGTTAACACTTTGTGCTGTTATACATTCCACTCCTGCTAACATACAAAATATAAACTAAACTAAGCCTAGTGCAAAGTATCACGCATCATGGTTCAGTGTAACACACTTTATGAAATTCCCAACATTGTCAGAAATGCGCTGCATTAATCACTGATTCCACATTACATCATGCCCTGTAAGGATTTGAAACTCTTTGTGTCTGAAAACGCTGAATTTTTACTAATAAATATTCATGTATTTTGAATTATGAATCTGCATAAAATTTCGTAACATAAAAAATAATGTTAACTTGGAAAATGTGCCCACTTGAGTGGTCGTCATTAACCATGAAGTGTCTTTATTAAATGCTTAGAATTAATATAGATTGATGTGCTCATGTTTAAGAATGTAGTAATATCAAATATTATTGATTATTTGCTAGGTATGTGCTTTATTAAATTGTAGGCCTTAAATTTGCAAAGTTTGGGCCTAGTTGCACAGCCTCATGTTAGGCTGCATTGCTTAAATAATTCACATAAAATGGCTTGTTAGAGAAATTAATTAATGCATTGTTTTCCACTGCATTGACCAAATGTTAGCCAATCTTCTAACTTTCTCATGAGAACTGCTTCCTAGAATGTTCTGTACTTAGAACGTTACATTTTATAATGTAATACGTGAGACAGCAATGTTTCCCAAGGACTAACAATGGATGCACTGACTGGAGCATGGATGGATGCAAAAATTGTTACCTAACGAATCTGACGCTGGGAACAGGAGAAGAAGAACCAATCATCAACATGTGAAAGACAGTTTAGTTATATCTTAGATTTAGAAATGAGCTCTCATTAAGCTCATTGAAAACTTATGATTTTCTGATCAATGGCAATGTGGGAAGTTCTTTGGACAATTTTAACTTAACCCGACTACAGGACAAGGAACAAAGCCATTCTGTTCATTCTATTTGGCTGAAGGAGCTGGCAAGTTCACAGAGACTTTTATTGCTTAATATCTGATACTGATCCCTAGACTTTGTTTCCTGATGGTTCAGATTGCTTAGAGTCCATTATCTGAACCATTCCCTTACATGGTCCATTACTGATGCCGACCGAACAGATGTCCAACTGATGAATATAATCGCAGCTTGCCGATCCACACTGACGATAGGTATAACAAAATGCTACTGTTCATGATGTGACGTGTGTCTTTGTTTCTAGGTGCCAACCGCTAATATTGATAGCTAAATGTTTTCCAAAATTATGTCTACTAAATTGTTTTGCATGAAACCCAAACATGGTATGCTAATCAGAAGGTTAGGTAGGGAATTCTGAAAATATGAAAAGATTGAAATTAGTTTAAATTGATGACATTCATTGCTGAAGCTAAATCTATGCTATTTCTATTTTGCAGCAATTTTTGCTGTCAATTTGTATTGTGGTGTTAGATTGTCTAATGATTAATGCGCTAATTAGGTTGAGACTCTTTAGAAGGTTTGGTTAATTGGTGTTGTTCTTGTATGTGTATCAGTTTGTACTGAGATTGATTTACATGATATTAGTATTGTTAATATAGGGAAAATAAACTTACAAATTTTAATCCAAAGTGTGGTTTTTCATGGCCAAATGGGTCATGGTGTATGATGATCATTGACTGCAAAGGTATTTAATGTAGATTATTGATGATATTGTGCCGTATCTGGAATTTATGCTTCTCTAAGCGCAGTCAAAAGGTCCATCGAACCTCTAATGCGTCCCCCTATAGATTAGAATAAAAAAAACAAATAGGGTCAGACACGCTAACTGAGACGGTAGCAGAGTGTGATGGTTTTTGTTCTTAAGAGCCCATCATAAGGTCCCTATTTTCAGAAGTGTACAATTTGTAGAAATTGTGGAATTGGTAAGAGAAATTGGTAAAGATGAAGATTTTCATATTTCAATTATCAAGTCAGAGAGAGAATGTCTCCCTAAAGACCCACTATGACTTTCCCAGTACCTTGGAGCTTGCCAATATTTGTTTAAGAATATTCTCAGCGTTCTAGTGACAGTGTGAATGAATAGACTTTGCGCTTGCACGGCTTAAAGGAAATTGCAGATGAGAGGTGATGTTTGCAGGGTTTAGGGAGTTTGCATACTCCAAATTAGGTTGTTGAAGGAGTTTACGTACTACGAAGTGCGAGAGTAGAGAAGTCATTGAACTTCACATGGGTGTGGTGCTTTGTGCTCAATATTGTCCACGTGGTTGTTGATGTACGGACCCTACAAGGTCTAAGACTGCGGAGTACTGAATAGGTGTGTCAGACACTTGGTTTATGCTGTAATATGTCTGTTTAGTAGGTCAACCGGGCGTGGTTGACAAACTCGAGAGTGTGAGTCAAAGTGAGTGAAAGGTTTTCAACAGAGTTTTGGTGAATCCTATGTGCACCAGGACAGACCCAATGATCAGTTGAGAGTGAAATTTGTGGGTCGAATTTTGTTTGCGAATCTGGGGAACTGAGAAAGAAAGAGTCGCTGTTAGAGGGAAAGCGTCAGTGAAAAATCAGTATGGTTTCTGAAGCAATTGTGTTACGTATCTGTTGTAAACAGAAAAACTGGGTTTTAATTTTATTTAGTGCTCGCAATATTTTCAATTAATTTTGTGTGAATTGAGTTGAGGAGGGCAAGCCGAAGGACATTGTCAGTCACTGCACGTGTGGGCGTGACGTCATTGGAGCCGTGCTGGGATAGGTTGGTTCGGGAGAAGGGTCACGCACGGGTAGGTGGACAACCGTGAAGCGCAATTGGTTGGGAATGTTGGCAAAAGGGATTTTGGGATTAAAAGTAACTTCCTGATTCGATTATAACTATCGTAAATTAGCGAGAATGACATTTTTTAAAGCTTTAAAAAGTGCCCTGTGGAAAGATACGTATATTCCAACGAGAATAGGAGAAGTTACACCAGCAGAAGGTACACCCGCCTATATTGTATTCGAAGAACAAGGTGCTGCGCCATGTCTTTGGCAAAAGCAATGGTGCAAAGAGACCGAGAAAGAGGGGAACTTAGCTTTTCCTGCCCATGGAACATTCAATTTGAGGGTGTTAGAGAATTTGAGGAGATTATTGTATGATTTGAAACCTCCGCCGAGACCAGCACAGTTTGAAGTTTTAGCTATTTGGGAACTAGTAGCCAGATAACAACAGCAACTGAAATTTGAGAGAAGAATGAGGAAGGCTTAGAAGACGCTAGCAGAGGCTAGATGGGATAGTGAGCAGAAATTATGGTGAACTGAGAATTTACAGAGATTTAAACTGTTTTCTGCAATAACCCAAGAGAATGGGAACGAAACTAGGAGAAGCACTAGAAAGGAGGATTCCTATCCTTCCGCTGACAGAGTAGAAATCGACAGAGTCTAGAAAGTCATTGGCACACGAGGAAGACTCAGAATATGACAAATTTACAATTGTCCTCCACCTTATGCAGCACTTGAGTCAGGTCCAAGCACTAGTGTAGACCCTACAGCTCTGACACCAATTGAATCGATCCTAAGTCAGGTACCGGTTAGCCACAGCATTCCGAATACCTTAGTGGTGCAGACAGGACAGGTTTACCAGAAGCCGACATTAATCCAGAGCGAGTCTTCCCTGAATTTAATATCCCAGATACAAGCACAGACAATTTCAGGTTACACCAGGATAACAGGATCCTAGGTGGAAATGCTTGCCTTAATGAGACAGAATACAGAGATAATGTACCAAAGAGAGTCAAATTCCGGACCAAATCCAAATGCTGTGTCAGTACCAGTTACCATAGGTCCGGTCATGCCATTGTTCGCTCAGAGAAACAAGAGTAGTGAGCAGAAAATGTTGAACCCAAGTATGCTGAGGGAAAGATTTTAAGACAACGCAAGAATGATGACTCCCATGAGACCACATTTGATGGAACAGGCCCATTGATTGATTTAGTTTTGTTTAGAACTCCTTCAAATAGTCAGGAAAGGTTCGAAGCATGCCCAAATCCAAGTGTGGTAACACCAGAAACCCCAACCCTAACGTTGCAGCAAATGCCAGGTGCAGGTAACAATAAAATTTAATTGCAAGTTTTGACAGCTCAACAGTTAACTGAATGCTTGGAGCAGCTGAATAGCACTCAAAGTGGTTTCAGCAGGAAAAGTGCCCTGAATTGGACCCAGCTTAGATTAGAAGCAGAAGACTTGATTGAAGAAGCAATAGGGTTAGACAAGATTGATTCATACAGAGAAGAAGAGCTGCAATACTTGTGTAGACTGATTACCAACAAAGCGGAAATAGTGCACCAGAAATTAGCAGATTTGGCAGAAAAGTATTACATAGAGATTGAGAAAGCATAGCATTTAACAAGTAGTTAAAGGTTAGAATTTGATTCCAAGGACTTTGAGAACATGAGAATGACTGGTATGAAAATTCACATTAGAGCATTAGTTCAGAACATCCAGGCAGGGGGAGCTTTAGACAAATGGGAAGGCAGTTGGGTGAAGAAAAGAGACAAGAGAAAAAGTGATTATGGGAATCTTTTTGTAAGTGTGCAACAAGCTGGATACCCAGGGAAAATATTGTCTATGAGAGAGATTCCAGGAGAAAATTCTGTTAATGTCCCTTTGAGCAGGACTGACATCTTGTCATTTACGAATGACTACCCCAGATTGAAAGAGAAACCAGTAGAGTGGTATCAGCAAACAGATAGGTTTGTGAAACTCACAAAATGCCTGTGGGAGGATCTGAATACCCTGTTAGAGCTAGTGGTTCCAGTAGACTTCTGTGTCAAATGTAAGAGGAGTGTAGATTGGCCAACAAGAGAACAGCAGAGAGATCCAGCAACAGGTGCACCATCTCCTGATGTAATGAAATATTACTATAAGGTGATTGAATTCCTGAAAACGAGAATTTCACCCAGGAAAATTGACTGGCAGAGAATTGAAAGGATGGCTCAGGAAGGCAAGGAGTCGATACACGCATACTGTGAGAGATTGTTGCAGGCATTCAAGCATTACAGTGGGACAGAAACAATTGAGCCGAAAGACATGATTCATTATGTGTTCAGATTTGTTGAAGGATTGAGACCGGAAATTAGCCAGATGATTAAGAGTCATTTGATTTGTTGGCAAGCAAAGTCGATTGATGAAGTATTGCAGTATGCAAAGTAATGTAGAGACGAGATTGAGTTAAAGAAGAGAAAGTTGAAGGAGAAGGCAATGGTGATGCAGATTGAAGCGGCACAAACAGGGACGCAGGGAAATTTTCTGCAACAGCAGGGAAACATGGTATTTCAGAATCAGGCAAGAGGTAGAGGGCGTGGGGGAATTGGCAATATGAATCGTGATCCTGATTTGAATACTTTGATCATTCAGATTAATGTGCAAGGGACGAAGAGAATGTTGCTGTGTCACGCTTGCGGAGGCCTCGGACATTGGAAGCAGGAGTGTTCGATGTTAGGTCAAGAAGGTGTTGCTGAGCAAACAAATGAGATCAATTCTTTCCCAAATATGAGAGGTGTGCGAATGAGGGGTCAAAATCCAAATTTTCAAAGCAATGTAAACCTGATGCAAAATGTCAAGCTTATACAACCAGTGCAAATGCCACGTTTGCAGATGCCTCAATCACAGCAAATGCAACCTCAAATGCACATGGTACCTAGACAACAAATTCAAATACCTCGAGCCCCAATGGAATAGGTGCAGGTGATGCTTCCTCAGCAGGTCATGAGTCAAGGGTTTAATCAGAATAATAACACAGTAAACCAATTCCCACTACACAGTGAGGATGAGGCAAATGACGATTGGGTGAGTGAAAGTGCGGATGAAGAAGAATGCATGTTAGCAGCTTCATTAGAAGTAGATGAGAAAGGCCCATTCGTGAAGGGAAAGGTGATGGGTCTCAAGGTTTATTTCTTAGTTGACAAAGGAGCTACACGCTCAACTGTGAGAACTGCAGAAGTTCTGAATTTGCTACTTTCCGGGAAAACAGTACAGATTGTAGCGGTTGTAAACCAGTATTTGACAAACCTGATTACTGAACCCATCCAGGTCAAAAATGGAAATTTTGAAAGGTTACACAAATCGTAGTTTGTGACTCGAGTCCAGTATCCTTATTAGGAAGGGACTTGTTGTGCTAGGTGTTCCATTACCTGCTCAAATGATGGAATTGCCATTCAGACAGACAGTGATGAAGACAACTTGTCCACGGAAACAGATTGTGGCACAGTGAATGAAGGGTACCCTTTGATCAGCTTCTTTCCAGTTTTCAAAAAGAGAGATCTTCCTTCTGACCTGCAGGGAACAGTCAAAATGAGAGTGTGGGATTGACAGGGAGAGACATCTGTCTGATTAGAGGGGTTGAGCCAGTTAAGGTCCCAGTCAAACCAAACGCGATTTTTCCTTAGATACCCTAATACCCCGTGATACAGGACACCATTGAAGGGATTGTTCCCATAATTGCAGAATTTGTGAACCAAGGCATTCTAAAAGAGGTGCTGAGCAGCCCATGTAACTCACCGATGATGGGATTGAGGAAGCCATTTAGGAAGTTTCAGATTGTTCAGGATTTAACGAAAGTAAATGACATTTTGATTAAATGTTCTCCCGTAGTGCCAAACCCAGCAGGTATTTTGTTTCAGATCCCATGCGATGCGGAATGGTTCACCGTAGTGGACCTGCCACAAGCATTCTTTTCTGTACCTCTTCATGGGGATAGTCAATTTCGCTTCTGTTTCAAATTTGTGGATCGAGTGTACTGCTGGTGCAGAATTCCTCAATGGTTTTCAGAGTCACCGTCCATATTCAACCAGATTTTGAAAAAAAACCTGGAGTCATTGGAAATTACTTTCCAATCGGCCCTAGTACAGTACATTTAGGACCTGTTAGTTACGTCCAAAACAAAAGAGGCATGTAAGTACAATACTTTTGCCTTACTGAATCACTAGGGGAAGAATGTTCATAAAGTTTCCCCAGCCAAATTACAGTATTGCAGAAAGAAGTGAAGTATTTAGTACACCAGATTGAGAAAGGAACTAGAAAGATTTCCAGAGAGAGTGTCACAGCCATACTACAGATGAATCCCCCAGCAACACAGCGGGATGTGAGGATGTTTTTGGGAATAGTGAGCTATTGTCGCCGGTGGATTCCCAACTTTTCAGTCATCTTGAAGCCGTTGCAGAAGTTGACTCACAAGGAAGTTACTGATCCCCTGGTGTTAGACCAAGCATGTATGAAAGCTTTTACTGAATTGAGAGAAAGTCTGTGTAAAGCCCCAGCTTTGGGAATGCCTGATTACACAAAACCCTTCACTGTTCTGTTATGAGCGTGATGCATGTTCTTTGTCTGTCTTGGCTCACGTACACGGTGGTGTAAACCACCCAGTAGCATATTTTTCAGCTACTTTGGACCCGGTCACAGCATCTTTACCAGGCTGTCTGCGTTCCGTAGCAGCGGTTGGACTGAGCCTCACTCAGAGTGAGAGCATTGTGATGGGACATCCTTTCACTGTCATGGTCTCTCACTTCATTGACATTTTACTCACCCAAACCAAAACTCAACACCTAACAAACGCTAGGCTGACACATTATGAAACGGTCATCCTGGGGATTCCTAATGTGTCACTCAAAAGGTGTACAGTGCTTAACCCAGCAACCTTATTTTCAAATGAAAATGTTGAACTTGACAAATTGAAAGAAATTGAAAATGACTACCTAGAAGTAATTGGTTTGTGCACAAAACCGAGACCTGATATTCAAGATACTTGATTGGAAGAAAATGACCAAATTGTCTTTGTTGATGCTTCCTGTTAAAGGGATAACATGGGAACCCTGAGAGCAGGATATGCTGTGTGCACCATTTCTGGTATACTTGAAGCATCATGGCTTTGAGGCGTGTACTCCACACAAGTGGCTGAGTTAGTAGCCCTTACTAGAGCATGCCATGTTTCTGCACAACTTAAAGTTACCATTTATATGGACAGTCAGTACGGATTTGGAATAGTCCATGACTTTGGCCAGCTGTGGTCACAGAGAGGTTTCCTGACCTCTTCTGATTTACCAGCAAGAAATTGTGAGAGAATCCATGAGCTGTTAGAAGCTATTCAGATGCCCACAGAGATTGCTGTGGTGAACTTCAGTGCACACCTGAAATCACAAGACTTTGTGTCAATGCGAAATGGATATGTGGATCAAATCGCAAGGTTTTGCACATTAAACTGTATATCGTTAAAGGATAAATGGGAATTGTTACAAGAGGAAGAGGAAAACTGTACTAGTTATACCTTGCATGTAGTTGATACTTTGGAAGAACTGAAAGATCTTCAAGAAAATGTTGATAGGGAGAAAAAAATTAATTGGGTGAAATTAAAATGTGTCCAACGTGAAGATGAACTGTGGGTTTCAGAAGAGGGACAGTTGGTAATGCCTAATAGTTTGTTCACTCAGATGGCAAGATTTTACCATGGCCAAGCACATGTTGGGATGGATGACATGATTCGAACGTTCAAGCAATTTTGGTTCAATCCAAAATTTAGACAGGTTGCCAAAGCAATTTGCCACCGCTGTGTCATCTGTCAGCAGATGAACGTCGGTAAGAACACTGTGGTTAATATGAGCCACATAGTTAAAGCGGAAGGTTTATACAGCAGGATGCAGATGGATTTTTATTGAGATGCCTGTGCATTGAGGATTGAGATACGTACTGGTGATTGTTTGCATCTTTAGTCACTGGATAGAAGCTTACTCTACATGAACAAATGACAGCCTCACAGTAGCGAAGTTACTGGTTAGGGAACTCATACCATGTTTTGGTTTCCCGATCTCCTTAGAATCAGGTAGGGGAATTCACTTCAACAATGAAGTAATTAAGATGCTATGTTCAGCTTTAAACATTGAGCAGAAGTTGCATTGCACCTACCCCCCTGAAGCATCAGGACTTGTGGAGCAAATGAATGCTACCTTGAAATCAAAAATTGCAAAGATGTGTGCGTCCACAAATCTGAAATGGCCTGACGCATTGCCGCTAGTTTTGATGAGTATGAGTAACATTCCCTACAGGAAGACTGGATTGTCGCCGCACAAAATCCTCATGGGCAGAGCAATGAGGTTGGCAGCGGTTCCTGACAATGCTCTTGTGAACATAACAGATGATATGGCGTTGGACTACTGCAAAGGTCTGGCTGATGCGGATCGCTCTTTCTCTCATCAGGTGGATGCCACCACACTGCAACCGTTTCAAGAGCAAGGCCACAGCCTGAGAGCTGGTGATTGGGTTGTGATCAGGAAGCACGTGAAGAAGACGTGTTTGGAGCCTCTGTGGAAGGGTCCCTGCCAAGTAGTACTGGTTACTACTACAGCTGTGAAGTGTGTTGGAGTCCCGAACTGGATCCACGCAAGCCGTACTCGGAAAGTACCGTGCCCATTGGACAATGAAGAAGAGTTGTTGAGAGTACCAACAATTTCCAGACTAACTCCAGAATCAGAGACAGGAGAAGGAGAGATAGAGACTGAATGTGAGCTAACCGAAAGCGGTTCAACCACTTCTGTGAGAGACGAAATGGAGGAAATACAGGAGAGGGAAGGTGAACCGACCTCAACTGAGGTAGCAGGAGAGTCTAATCAGAGGAGGGCTCTCCCAGAAGCAGATGGTCTTGAAAGACAAACAGAGCAAGCAACAAACTTTGAAGGTGAAGGAGTTGAGGTGGACCAAAGGCAAAACGATCTGACTCCTCCTGAACTAGTTGTGGATGCATCAAGAGAAAATCCTGCTAAACCAGCAGAAATCGCAAATCCAGCACTGGAGAGAGCATCGACCAAAGGTCCATTGAAGGGAGATAAGTGGCCGCAGTCACAAGAAAAGAGAAAAGAAACAATTACAGTGACGACAATTGAGGAGGAAGTAGACACAACAAGAAAGGAAGATTTGAGTGATGGAGTGTTAAATGGAGATCGAAGATTGAAAAGAAAGAGAATTGCAAGTTAAAGGTACGCAGGTCCTGACTGGGCATATGCAACGACAAGTGAATGGCAGAAGGAATTTTTGTCTTTTTGTTTTGATCAGGGCATTCAAGGTCAATAGTTTGGCACATGAAGAAGATCAATGAACTGAACTGCTGAAAGCTATAAACTGAGAATCAGAAAAGAGACTATTGAGATAACTGGAAAATACTTTGGTAACCTGATTTGACAAGCTGCTAGACCGATTTTGACAAAAGCTACTTATTTTGACAAGGGTCCTGAAAGAAAGATTGAAAGCTGTCAACAACTGCTAAAGAAGATTGAAGATTTTGTTTTGGTTTAGATCTTTTTCTGCATAGCTATAAACCTTCTCTTCAACTTTCTGATTCTTTACAGACCTTGATAAACAGGGTAGAAAGAATAGGTACTGTAAATATAGGTATTGGTTTGGTGATTGTGTGCATGATATTACGTCTGGTGTTGGTTATCAGCATGACCCTTCTTGACAAAATTGTGGCCAACCATACCAATGCTTTGGAGACAACTACTACACTTACAGAACTAGATACATTTAGGATAGATGAGAAGTACTTGCACGTAGACAACAACCAAGGAGTTCTTTCTTCTAACATCTTCTATCGCCTACTGCGGGAGAATGTTGAAACGATGGATGCGAGAGAATGTTATGTGTGTACGCAGATTCCTTCATCAGTGGAAAAAGGAATTACTTATCATAGCTTGCCTCTTGCTTACAGAAGAAGCTGTAGTCTTTTACAAACCAGATTCTATAACCAGGAGTACATTCAGGCCCATATTTATACTTTTTTAGCACCGCATTTGCGTCATTTTTTAAACGCAAAAGCGGCGCAAACTTGCAAAATACAATTGTATTTTGTACGTTTGTGCAGTTTTTGCGTCAAAAAGCGTCGCAAATGCGGCGCTAAAAAAGTATAAATATGGGCCTTAGTATTTCTTTTCTAATCAGGGTGTTGTGTTTTCATTTATCCCAACAATAAAGTATTGGAGTACAGTAGCTAAGGAAAACAATATAGAGATAGTGAGAGAATTCTTTGAGCCTAAATTAACATTTGGCACAGCTTACAGGCATAGAAATAACCTGACTTACTTGCTGACACCCGTAGGAAAGAGATTTTTAGATCACACTGACGACAGGAGGAGCGCATTAAAAGAGAGAATAGAAAAGGGTTTAGAAAAGAGGATGCCTAGTAATGATCATGCATTTACCAACATAAAGAAACAAGTGAAGTTAGCTTTAGATGCACAGCATGTAGGAAAGCTTTGTGTATTTAGGCCTAAATCTACAACTGACACGTTGTTTGTGGGAACGAGTGAATATAGACATGTGTTTCTGCTTCAGAGGAAATGGACATTTATTTTGAATTGGCAAGACCCTGCTGTTCCAGGAGTTTATTACATCTGTGGACCAAATGCATATTACCGTCTTCCAAGAGTTTGGTATGGTACGTGTTACCTGGGGATAGTTTTCCCAAAGATTTATCAACTTGAGGACCTAAACAAAATACCTAAAGTGACTGAATTGCATCAGATCAGACAAAAGAGAGAATCTTCCTATAGTGTAATAGGAGATATTTTTGGAGCAATGATTACTTCAGCAGGAGTTATTCTAAATTCTGTGAAAATTCAAACGTTGTCAACTATCGTGGACAACATGCTGACAACATTTTTAGGAGCCATGGTTCTAATGGACACAGAAATGGCTGCGGTAAGATCTATGACTCTTCAGAACCGCCTTGCGTTAGACATCCTGTTAGCAAAGGAGGGCGGAGTTTGTAAAATGCTGAACTCGCAACAGTGTTGCTCATATATACATAATAATAGTAAAGACATTACGGGTTTAATTACTAATTTGACTAATTTAAGAACTGACTTAGAATAGCTGAAAGAACCTGGAGTTTGGGAAAAAGTTGGCAAAGGTTTTGCTTCTGTGGGAAATTGGACTGGCAACATTGGGAAATGGATAATTCTGAAAGTAATGCAAGTGATACTGATTATTGTGATTTGTCTATTTGGAATATGGGGAATTTATAACTTGTATAATGTGATTAAAATGAAAAAGATGAAAAATGATTAGAGGAGGGAAGAGATTAAAATGGAGAGATTGTTTAGGTAAAATTTGAAAAGGGAAAGAAGAAATATAATTTTTAAGGAGAGCAAGTTTTAGATGAATAACATTTGGGGGCATGAAAGGTGTGATGACATATTTAGTCACCAGAGGATGGATTGTGAAGGCTGAATTTTTACTAATAAATATTCATGTATTTTTAATTATGAATCTGCATAAAAGTTTATTAACATAGAAAATAATGAGAACTTGGAAAATGTGCTAACTTGAGTGGTGGCCATTAACCACAAAGTGGCTTTATTAAATGCTTTTTAATATAGATTGATATAGATTGATGGGCTCATGATTAAGAAGGTAGTAGCATGTCACATTAATGATTATTTGCTAGGTATGTGCTTTGTTAAAGTGTAGGCCTTAAATTAGCGAAGTTTGGGCCTAGTTGCACAGCCTCATGTTACGCTGCACTGCTCAAATGATTCACATAAAATGGCTGGCTAGAGAAATAATGCATGCATTGTTTTCCACTGCGTTGACCAAACGTTAGCCGATGTTTTAACTTTCTCATGAGAACTGCTTGCTAGAATGTCCTGTACCTAGAAAGTTACATTTTATAGTGTAATACGTGAGACAGCAATGTTTACCAAGGACTAACAATGGATGCACTGACTGGAGCACGGATGGTTACAAAAATTGTTACCTGACGAATCTGATGCTAGGAACAGGAGAAGAGGAGCCAATCATGAACATGTGAAAGAAAGTTTAGTTATATCTTAGATTTAGAAATGAGCTCTCATTGGACTAATTGTAAACGTATGATTTTCTGACCAATGGAAACGTGGGAAATTCTTTGGACAATTTTAACTTAATCCAACTACAGAACAAGGAACAAAGCCATTCTGTTTATTCTATTCGGCTGAAGGAGCTGACAAGTTCATAGAGACTTTTTTTGCCTAATATCTGATACTGAATACTGATCCCTAGACTTTGTATCCTGATGGTTCAGATTGCGTAGAGTACCGTATGTGAACCATTCCCTACATGGTCCATTGCTGATACTGACTGAACAGATGTCCAACTGACGCAGAGAATTGCAGCTTTTTGATCCACACTGAGGATAGGTATAATAAAATGCTGCTGTTCATGATGTGAATTGTGTCTTTGTTTCTAGGTGCCAACCGCTAATTTTGATAGAGCCATAGCTAGATGTTTTCCAAATTTATGTCTACTAAATTGTTTGGTCATGGTGTGTGATGATCATTGACTCCAAAGGTATTTACTGTAGATTATTGATGATATTGTGTTGTATCTGGAATTTATGGTGGGAGCTTCTCTAAGTGCAGTCAAAAGGTCCATTGAACCTCTAACGCGCCCCCTTATAGATTAAAATCAAGAAACCAAAAAAGGTCAGACGTGCTCACATGTCATAAACAGATTCTGCAGTGTACATTTGGCAGGCAAGACAACGATTAAGAAACCTAGGGCCAAGTCGACCTGTGCACCCCTGTTGATCAGAAAAAAAACAGCTTGAATGGTTCATGAGATAGTGCTGCACCCGCAAACAACACCATGAAGCTGTGTGCATGTATGAGGAGGCAAACCTGCCAGTCCAGAAGGTACCGCCATGTGTCACACAATGTAAAATGTGCATACAAATTGAGTTGGAAACTTCTAAACAGGTTAAGTTTCCACAATGCTTTTTAAAAATCTGCAACCTTGAAGTCGTTATCCTAGGACAGGTGAGGTGGGCTTCAGAAGCCTTCATTTTTGTATTTTGGGGAGCACAGGCATGGCTACTTAGCAGTGCTGGGCTAAATCCCCACGCTTTTGTCCACAGACCTGTCCATTCTTAGACTGATCAGGTAGTCACTGAGGCGGAGCCAATCCACCTTTCTCCGCAAAGTCCCAGGGGGAAACATTTTTCAAAGTTTGCAGGTCTGAACAGTAAACAGGGAAGGATGTGAGGTAACTTCATGGCAGATATTGCTGTCAAGTGGCTGTGTGTTGTGCAACTGACCCCAGTGACACCAACACAACCAGCCTCCCAGAAAACATGGGAAACATGGCAACTTGTCTCCGACCCTACCCACATCACAGGACACATGTTTGACCCAATCTTCATGTCCAGTGACAGAGTAAAGTATAACCACGTCTCACAGCTCACCTGGACCGACCACTATAGTGTCCATTTCACCATCTTAGGACCTCTGAAAACTGGCACCATGCTCCCCACCTCCACGTGCAGAAACTGGAAAAAGGTATCAGCAGACCAATGGAATAATGCTTTCAAATCCCACCTCTGAGACACAACATACAATCCAGAATAGGCGGTGAAGAACTTTTCCTAGTTGATCACAGAATGGGCTGATGCAATTGCCCCGCCAAGCCAGTCAAATCCAAAGGACCTGCCAAAAGAGATAGCTGGTTCCCCGCAGAACTGAAATGCTCCAAACGCAACTGCCAGCTACTAGAAAGGAAATGGTAAACCAGCAAAAAGACAGGAGACCACACCATCTTCAAGATAGCACTCAACCAGTACCACCACCTCCTGAAAGAAACAAAGAAGCCCTAGCAGACAGCTTACAAGCCAGCATAAACCGCAGCAAGGAGCTCTTCGCCATCGTGAAGGAGTTCTCAAAACCCCCGTTGCTGAGAACGACATCACACCCTCCCAAAAACTGTGTGACACCCTGGTGGACTTTTCACACTACAAGGTCCCAGTCTTCTACAAAAACTTCAAACCCCAAACCCCTGCCACTGACAGCATCAGCCTGCTCACACCCATGAACACAAACACCAAATACCTGCTCACCCATTGGGACCCCCACACAACTCAAACCACTATCTCCATCATGAACTCCATGCACTCAGAAGCACTCACGGACCCCTGCCCTCACCATGTCCTCAGCTTCAGGAGCAAGATGATTAGCGACAAGCTCAAGAAAGTCCTCAACACCTCAATCACCTCGGCCTCCTTCCCTGAGGTCTTGAAAACATGCTGAGGTGAGACCCCTCCTGAAGAAACCATCTGCCAAACCAGCAGAACCAAAGAACAACTGGCCCACCTCCCTGCTCCCCTTTCCAGCAACGGTCCTCAAGAAGGCAATAAACCAGTGCTTAATTTGAGCCGGTGGTTTCCGGTGCGGGAAACCAGCACTTATTTTTTAGGGCTGGCACTTATTTTTCTGCCTCAAACATTTACTGTGAGCAAAAGATTCATATGGGAAAGATGGAGGAAGAGAAAAATGGAAAATCTTCACAAAGGGAGAAAGCAGAAAGCTGCAAAAGTGAGCTGATGGGGCAGGGAGAGGCTGTAAATGGATTAGAAAGGCCCGAGATGGCTTCAGGATCACGCTGCGTCAGTATTCCTTGCTCGCACATTTTAGTGTGGTAGCCATGTGTTTCAGAGAAGAGTTTTGAGCACCGGCACATTTTTATTGACAAATTAAGCACTGCAACAACCAATAACTCACAGAACACCTGGAACGCAACAACCTTTTGCACCCTTCCCAATCTGGATTCTGAGACAACCACAGCTCCGAGACAGCCCTAATCACAGCCCACAATGACATCAGGGCACTCCTAGACTGCGGTGAAACTGCAGCCCTCATCCTCCTGGACCTGTCAGCTGCCTTTGACACCGTTTCTCAACACATCCTGATCATCAGGCTCTACCACATCAGAATCCAGGGAGACACCCTCAAGTGGATCACCTCATGCCTCACCGGAAGATCCCAGAGAATCTGTCTCCCACCGTTCACCTCGGAACCCAAGAAGATCACCTGCAGCATCCCCCAAAGATTGTTCATCAGCCCCACTATCTTTAACATGTACATGCCCCTCTGGCCAACACCATCAAATCTCACTAACTCAATATCATCTCCTATGCTGACGACACCCAGCTCATCCTGTCGCTGTCAGAAACTCACTCCACCACCAAAGGCAGCTTCCACAGATGTATGATGAATGCTGTTGATTGGATGAAAGACAGCTGTCTCAAGCTCAATACGGACAAGACGGAAGCCCTTATTTTTGGGACAACATCTTGCCATGGAATGACGTATGGTGGCCTGCTGTGAGGCCCAACTCCTGCCCGACGGACCACCCCCACCACCTCTGCATCATCTTGGACAGAAAAGCTATCCATGAAGCCATCCATGAAGAAACAAATAAACACAGTCTCATCCACCTCACCACTCTATGTATGCTCTGCAACATCTTCAGATGGCTCCCAATCAATACTAGAACGACCATCACACAGGCCTTTGCCAGCAGCATGTTGGACTATGTGAACACTACCTAGGAATTACTGCACGCCTCCCAAAGGGGCTACAGACAATACAAAATGCAGCAGCAAGGCTCATCCTCGTCCTCCCCAGGCGGTCCCATACCCTACCTGAAGAAGCTACACTGGCTCCCAGTCCACAAGAGGTGCCAGTTCTGGATGATGACCCACGCATACAAAGCCCTACACAAAGAAGGACCAGCATACATCAACAAACGCATGACCTCCACCACCCAACCAGGCACCTACAATCCGTCTCCCTTCTCCTCGCTGGCACCCCCCAGATCCGACGAAGCAACAGTGGGGGAAGCTCCTTCTCACATCGGGAGGCCAAAGCTTGGAATGACCTTACCCTGCACCCCCGGACTGCCTCATTGTTCCAGCAATTCAGAAAAATACTGAAGACCTGGCTGTTCGAATGAACAGGTAGGAAGTAGCAAATTCCAGCACCTTCAGATCCTCACAGGTGATTTGCCACACTATAAATCATTGAATGATTGATTGATTCAGTCCTGGCTTCTTAGCCAAGAGCACTTAACAATTTGGGGCTTCAATTGGTGTTTTTTGCAAAGGCAGTTTGACCTTATTGGGCTAATACTCCTTTGGCCATGATATTTAGTTGGCACCAAGCGTTAGCGAGTAGGTCCTGCATCAATGTTACAGTTTATCACGCTGTTCATTATTCCGTTGTCATGGTTTGTTAGGCTTCACATCCAAACACATTATGCGATTCCTTATATAGGCTTATTATGTTTTGTTGTCATGTATTTGTGTTAACACTGCTGTACACTATTATTGAATTCAGATTGCATAGGGTGCCTGCAACTGTTAAATAAGCACTACATTTGCTGTAAGGTACTTTGTAAACTACTGCATTGCACAAAACTGTATAAAATGTGAAAAATGGTTTCTTACTTCATGGATATATCTGCCTCAACTCACCATAAAATATTGCTCAAAGTATCACGAAGAAAAAACAGAAATGTCAGACATAAGCTAACTAAAAACAATGGACCTGTGCTAATGCAGCAATGTACAACACGCGTAAATAAGCCAACCACCCCACTTTGAATTCTATGTCAGGACTGGAGGCTTTGCTTATGCTTTCTATTTCTTTTACTGCAAATCTCAGTAGCCAATCACAATACAGAAAAACAAAAACTACATTACCCATGAACATGTATAATACATAACACGGTCCAATTACAATACAGGAACCCCGTACATATATTGTCAATCTCATAATAGTTTCCTCTTTCTTTGCTGCCCTGCAGCGAGATAAGTACTTAATAATGTCATTATGCTGTAATGTTGTTATTTCTATAAATCTTTAGCGACGCATTCTGCATGTTTTATTGTCTTATACATGCATTGCTTTCAGCTCATCTAATACGCGATCTGCTTTGTCAAGCCAACTCGCGTTCCTTGCCTTTGGTGGAGCGGGAGCAGACAAGCTCGTAGCTGAGCGTAGTCCCTTTTCTATGTCTATCGCCTCACATCACGTTGCAGTATGAGCATGCGTTCTGAAGCTTTGAGCACTTCAGAAGCCGGCTTGTCTCTTCAACGCGACCACCTGTGTACCCTCAAGAGTGCCCTTTACTTTCCTTTGCTCCCCTGGATGCCCTGTTGCAAAGAGCACAGGGTTGGACAAATAATATTAGGCTCTGCCTAGAGTGTGCCCAGGCTGCTCCCTCCACACTTTATATTGGCTTATTATTATTGCTGGCCTTGCCGAGGTTCACCACACTCCCCCTTGAGATCTCTTCCATTCCTTTTTAACTTTTAGGTTTAAAGACAAGAGAATGGCCCAATGGGACTCTTATGAGGCTGGAACAGGGTGTTTCCCCTTAAGATAACAGCAGTCAACTAGAAATGAATCTAGTAGAGGCCTTAGACTGCAGAGTCCAACAATCTGTTAATGATGCCCTGGTCAGAGTGTTGTGGTCATTTACTGGCCAGCTCCTGGATTATGCTCGCACCCAAGGTTGGATGCCCGAATGCCCTGCAGAGGGGGATGACTCTGCCCTCAGAAGTAAAGAAAAAGCATCAAATTCCATGCCATCTGATGCGCACACAGAAGTCTTTGATAAATTATGCCACAAATGAGCCAACAAGCATAACTACAGTTCGACTCAAGACTCTTTGATCTCCCCATCCTCATAAGACAAATCCCGGGTGGCGGATGCGTCCTCATCTGATTCAGATGATTCTGATAAACCAAGACCCAGTAAGAAATCTAAGAAGCGATCCTCAGGACCTTCCATCCCCAAGGTCCTGACTTTTGATCCCACAGAGGTAGTATACCCCAGAGCGCCTGATTGGATCCCTCCCCGAGGTGGCGAAATATGTGCAATCGCACATATGCAAAAGTTTCAATAAGGAAGTCCGTTCCCGTCTAAGGGCGGAATGTCCCAGACCAAACTTTGAAGGAAAAGTTGTGGACACTCCTGAAGTTGATCGCATAATGGTCACGTTCATGAAAACGTACTCCAGGGATCCGAAGAATGGCTTGGACAGAGCTTGGCGTAATTGTCATGATAAACTTCTGGACCTGACCGGACCGTTAACCAAGATCATGGAGCTTGCTTACCAAGCTAGGGAGTCTGGTTTTCTGGTAGATACAGATATCTTAATAGGATGGGCGCAATGAGCAATCTCTCAGCTAAAAAACACCAATTGCGCCATCTCATCTGAATGTAGACAATCCATATTATTGAGGATTGACCCGAAGCTAAATGACTTGGCTACATCCAAGGCGGGTCCAGTGGCAGAGAGTCTGCTCTTTGGAGGCAATTTTGTTAAAGAGCTCGCCAAATTCTGCTCCACGTAATCCAATCTTGACAAGCCCCAAGTGTCCCTCAAAAACGTTTTCAAGAGTGGCCTTTTTTGTCAGGACCGGATGCTATGGAGGGTGTGTTCCCGGCCGAGGTTAATTTGCTGTCCCTCAATAGTCCTTTTACCCTCAGGGAGAGGGGGCTGGTAGGGGGAGTTCTTGAAATCCACCTTCTACCCCAAACGTTCCAGAGGGGGACGCCCCAAATTTCGCAGTCCCCGCCGTGAACAACAAGGAGCAATTCAAGACTCTGGATACTCCAGTAAGAATTATCTCCTTTTCAGAGGAAATGTTGGGGGTCAGAGTGGGATTGTTTCTGGACAATTGGAAACAAATTACCGGCGATCTTTGGGTACTAGAGACCGACCTGGGCTTCAAACTTGAGTTTTACAATACTCCCACTCAGACTTATCCTCTACAACAGATGTATTTATTCCCAAGCAGAAGACTCAGAGGTTCAGTCTCTGCTAGACAAAGGGGCAGTATGTTTTTCCAAACCTCACCCACTTGGATTCATCAGTCTATTTTTCCTGGTAGACAAAAAGGGTGGGGGCCATCATCTGGTCTTAAACTTCAAGGATTTCAATCTTTGGATCTTGAACAGACATTTCAATACGGAGGGAATTCACATGTTGACAGATATTTTGTTGGAAGACGATTGGATGGTCTCTTGGGACCTCAAGGACGCCTATCTAGCCATTCCCATTTTCGCTCCTCACAGGAGATTTTTACAATTCCTGTAGCGGGAACATTGTCTGGAGTTCAAGGCTCTCCCGTTCGGGCTGTTGTCAGCCAATTGGTGCTTCACCAAATTGATGAGACCAATAGTGGAGTCTCTCAGATCCCGGGATGTTCGGTTGATAGTTTATCTAGATGATCTGTTGATGGCTCGGGACCCTCAGACTCTCCGGAGTCATTTATCCTGGACCATTCATCTCCCGCAGGAGCTGGGTTTCATCATCAATGTCCAGCAGTCACTTTTGGTTCCCTCAAAGCTGATAAATTTCCTGGGCTTCCAGATAGACTAGATCCAAGCCCTTTTAATTCTTCCATCCCAAAAGATTCGCAATATCAAGGGAGAATTGAGGTCTGCGCTAGCCAGCCAGTCTGCGTCACTGAGGTCGATTGCCAGGATAGTGAGACTTCTGGCATCATACATCCAAGCTATTTTCCCAGCCCCTCTTCATTATCGCGCCCTTCAGAGGTTGAAAATTCAACACTTATAGAAGGACCTAATTTTTTCAGAGAAGATCCCTCTCCACAACGAGGTCAAGACAGAAATTCTTTGTTGGTTGGAATACATGGAGGCCTGGAATGGCAGAGGCATCTTCCGGTCTTCTCTAGAGATAATGATCGAATTGGATGCCAGCAGAGGAGGCTGGAGGGCAAGATGCAGCTCTGTTTCGACCGGAGGTCGTTAGTCAGAAGCAGAACTGGGTCTCCACATAAACTGTTTGGAGCTTTTGGTGGGTTCTTTTGACATTAAGAGCCTCTCCCCTCAGAAGACAGATTATTGCATTCTGCTACAGATGGACAACATATCAGCAGTTCGCTATGTCAACAAGCTGGGGGGAACAAAATCCAAAATTCTGGCAGAGGTAGAAAGGGTTTCAGGCATTATTGTCTCAGCCATAGCCTTGTCATTACGGTGGAATGTCTTCTGGGATCCAGGAATACCTTAGTGGATTGCAATTCCTGGTGTCTGAGGGATTCCAGCGACTGGAGGCTGGACCCTGTGATGTTTCATCAGATCCTCAAGGAATGGGGCACATGCGAAGAAGACTTATTTGCGTCACGTCTGAATTACAAGTTACCGAAGTTCTTCAGTTGGCATCCGCATCTGCAAGCTCTTGCGACAGATGCCTTCTCCAGGACTGGACTCAGTTTTGGAGGTATGCGTTTCCCCCATTCATGATGGTTCCCAGGGTTCTGTCTCACATCAGGCGACAGAAAGTGGAGATTGTAGGGATCCTACTGTGTTCAACTGTGTTTCCCTGTAGCCCTGCTGTTAGCTTGCGCTCCTCTGATTCTTCTTCTTCCTCGTCCAAATCTTCTGCTGATCCCGGAGGGACTTCAGCACCCATTGATTCTCTCAGGCAAACTGCAATTGATGGCGTGGATGTTTTCAGGGGAGATGGAATAGCCCGGTCATTTTGCAGCAAGCAGCTGATTTCCTCAGAAAGGCCTGGGCTGCAGGCACCCATAAGCGTTATGCCTCAGCTTGGAGGTGATGGAGTGGTTGGTGTGACATGTGGAGTCTCGATCCTGTGGGGACAGACATTTGCATGATTGTGAATTTCTTGTCTGAGCTTGCAGCATCAGGTTTAACTTGTAGAACCTGTAACAATTTTAGGTCTGCCATTTCTGCTGGGCTTGTGCCGGTTGATGGAAAACCGGTAAGAGAACATCCCTTGCTCTCCAAAGTGATGAAAGGGATTTGCTTGTCCATCCCTCCTCAACCCAGATATTCTTCTCTTTGGGATGTTCATATAATTTTGAGATTTTTAGATAAATGGCCTGCCAATCGCTACCTCTCTTGAAAACAAATCTCTGCAAAGTTGACAATATTATTATGTCTGATCTCATGTAAACGAGTTTTAGACGTTCGCGCCTTGGATTTAGCGGTTAGAGTTTATTCCCCGGACGGTGCAACATTTTATATTACTAGGAGAACTAAATCTAATTGCAGGTTGGTAACATCCTATGATTCCAGAAAATCCACAATTGTGTGTTGTGCAATATTTAAAGGTATATGAGAATGTTACTGAGGAACTGCAACAACAATCAAAGGGTCAATTGTTAATTGTTCTTCAGAGATCTTTCAGACCAGTGTCAGCAGCTACCTTGGCCAGCTGGATGAGATGGTTTTCTGGCAGAGGCCGGCATTAATACCTCAGTTTTTGGAGCACATCCGGCCAGAGGAGACAGGGCTTCCAAAACATATGGTTTAGGGTCTCGCCTAGAGGATATTATGAAGGCAGATTGGTCTTCTGACTCTACTTTTCATAAATTCTATCTTAAACCAATTGTTAATGTAGCATCTGTGGTGGTGATGCAGCTTTAAACAAGCTTAAACGGAGCCTCCGGTCCTGACATAGAATAAAAAGAATTCTAACTTCTGCATCAAGAATTTTCAATTCTATTAAGGACACGGAGGCAAGGATTATCCAAACCATTCTATTTATGTAATAATTTGCATTTACTGAATCCATTGTCTTATGTTATTGTATACATTTGTTATTGATCTCCCTCCCTGATTGAATGGTAATTATATTACAGTGTAGTATCTGTATGTTATTTTCTGCTATGGGAGTATTCTGACCATTTTTATCCTTCCAGGGAATGACCAGAAGACGGGTTGAGTGTGGTTTGATGATCGTGGTGAAGTGGTCCTGTGGTGCGTGATCTGCTTCATTCCAAGATGGTTGAGTTCCCATATCTGTGCAGGCTCCTGTACATCTGGTGGATCTTTGGAACAGTGAGATTTGGAATTTGCATAATTCTTGTTGGGATCAGTTTTCAACTGTACCGAGTTTACTTTGAGCAAGAGTTGTAGTACTTATACGACTTTACAAAGAAAGAGGACACTATTTTCAGCTTGACAATATATATATATGTATATATATATATACATATATATATATATACATACACACACACAGGTATTTTGTATTGTGATTGGGCCATGTGATATGTATTAACATGTTCATTGTTCATGGGTAATGTAGTTGTTGTTTTTCTGTATTGTGCTGCTGGGATTTACAGCAAAAGAAAGAGAAAGCATAATCCTCGCCTCCGTATCCTAACAGAATTGAAAATTCTTGACGCATAAGCTAGAATTGTTTATTTCCGGTTACATTCAGGATAACAATGTGCATTTTGTGCTCTTTTTCACGTTTATCCCCTTCTGTGCCGGGGACGTAATGGTTACGTCTGCTGGCACAGTGCTCCGGTGCCGAGGATGTAACCATTACGTCCCCAGACATGAGCTCGGAGGGAGCGTGGGCTTCCCTCCCGCCTCCCCAAGGCAGGGATGAAAGGGGAAGCCCTACCCATTCCACCCTGACCCCCTCCGCCCACACTAATGACATCCGCACGCGATTGCACGCTGACATCATTACAGGGTGCCGGTCGCGCTGGAAGCCATTTGCTTCCAGCGTGCGATCCGGAGAAACAGGTAAGGTTCTCCTCCGGCGGGTGGGGGGTTCCAAACAAAGAGGCACTGGGGGAAAGGAAAGTGTCTTCCTTTCCCCCAAGGTGATCGGGCAGCAGGAATGCCCACTAGACGCCAGGGATTTTTTTTTGTTCTCCTGTTTTTTTGTGTGTCGGGGAGCAGCTCCTTAGGCAATGGTTGCTCCCCTTTGGGGGCCATATGATTTATAGCCATTTCTGCCCCCCCTTGGCCTATTATTTTTAGGCTGATCTGCCCCCAAAGGGGGCAGAGTCCACTGGAATGCCAGGGATGTTTTTCATTTGTTTATTTCTGTGGGGGGGGGGCATAGAAATGTTGGCCATTTCTGCCCCGCTTGGGGGCAGATCGACCTATTTTGTTAGGCCCATCTGCCCCAAGGGGGGCAGAAGCCACTCAGGCACCAGGGATAATATGTGTGTGTGTGGTTGTAGGATGGGGGTGGCCCCTTGGGCAAGGGTCGCTCCCATTAGGGGGGCATATTATTTATGGCCATTTCTGCCCCCCTTGGGGGCACAGCGGGCTAATATTTTTAGACTGATCTGCCCCCTGAGGGGCAGAAACCACTGGAACCCCAGGGATTTTTTTTATTTGTGTATTTCTGTGGGGGGGCACCCCTTTGGGCAAGGGTCACCTCCCCCAAGGGGGGCATAGAACTGTTGCCCATTTCTTCCCTACTTGGGGGCGGATCGCACTATTTGTTTTAGGCCCATCTGCCCCCAAGGGAGGCAGAAGCACTTAGGCACCAGAGATAATGTGTGTGTGTGTGTGTGTGCGTGTTTATTGGATGGGGGACGGCCCCTTGGGCAAGGGTCGCTCCCCTTAGGAGGGATATTATTTATGACCATTTCTGCCCCCCTTGGAGGCAGAGTGGCCTATTATTTTTGGCCAGAAACCACTGGAGCGCCAGGGATTTGTTTTATTTGTGTATTTCTGTGGGGGGTGCCTCCTTGGGCAAAGGTCGCCCCCCCAAGAGGGGCACAGAACTGTTGGCCTTTTCTGCCCCCCTTGGAAGCAGATCAGCCTATTCTTTTTTTAGGCCCGTTGCCACCAAGGGGGGCAGAAGCCACTTAGGCACCAGGGATAGTGTGTGTGTGTTTTTTTTTGTTTGGGGCGGTGGCCCCTTGGGCAAGGGTCACTCCCCGTGGGGACACACTACTAAAGGTATTTTCTGCCCCCCTTGGGGCAGATAGGCCTATTTTTTAGTAGGCCCATCTGCCCCTATTGGGGGCACAATCCACTTAGGCACCAATTTCTAAATGCTTGATGGTGGGGTGTTTGTCAACTGGTGAAGTATTTGCATTTGTGATTAAAAAAAATCTCCTTTTTGTTCTAGTTCAAAGCTTTTGCTTTCTTTGCTGTGGCTCCTTGCGGTTTTGGCGGTGGTTGACCTGCAGTTTCATAGTTGCATGTTTTAGGTAAGTAAAAACTATTTACTCCAAAGGAGTATTGTTGCCATGCATGAATTACATGTTTGTAGGTGGTGTACTAAATGCAGGATTGTGTGTGAAATTGTCCTTAGATTTGTGCACAATGATATTTGTGTTGTCTTATTTCTAATTTGCTTTTCTTTATTTCTTTTTAGTGGGATATCATTGGTGATTGCTGTGTCTGTGCAGAGAAGTTGCTGGTGAGTAGGTTTTTCTGGCAAGTGAGCTGTAGCGTTTTTCAATACATAAATCTTTGTGTAAAGCCACACTTTGTTTATTACTTATCTTACACAGTGCTGGTTGTTTGTGGTGCATATGTCCAGTTACCTTTCGTAGGAAGGATCATGGCTAGCCACAGGATGACCGCCCAGCAGGTTGTCGGTATGCTTTTTGAGTCATTGTCTGATCATGATTATGAGACTGACTCTGCATCTGAGGCAGAGGAGGAAGTGAGAGATTCTGGAGTGAAGTTTCTGTTGGGGAGGAATCTTCCGATGAGGAAGCCACTCTCAGTGCAGATAAAGGGCCTATTTTAGAGGAGGACACTGATGTGCCATTAGTGCGGCAACCTGGGGCTGCAAGGTTTTCCGTTAGAAGACCCGAACTCTGGGTTGCCCCAAACATGGAGCAGCCAGAGTTGCCTGCCTTTACTGGTCTCCCGGGGTGTAGAGTCAATACAGAGAACTTTTCACCTGTCAATTTCTTTGAGTTATTTATGGATGATGTGTTTTTGGAAGAGACTGTTGAGCAGACTAATTTGTATGCGGAGTAGTATTTGATGGACAACGCTGCTAGACTTAGGCCACAATCTAGAGCTACCCAGGGGATTCCCACAAATTTGGAGGAGATTAAAAGGTTTTTGGGTTTGACTCTTTTGATGGGGTTGATAAGGAAGCCGGCACTGGCTTCCTATTGGTCTACTAATTCCTTGATGGCAACAGCTATATTTCCTGCAACCATGAGTCATAATCGGTATTTGGTTCTTCTTAGGATGCTGCAGTTTGTTGACAATGCTTTAGCCTTGCCACAAAATCACCCTGATTCTGACCGTCTTTTTAAGATTAGGCCTGCCCTTGATCATTTTGTAGCTCGGTTTTCAGAGGTCTACGTTCCAGGCAAGGAAATAGCTGTGGACGAGTCTTTGGTCCTCTTCAAGGGTCGTTTGGTTTTTAGGCAGTACATTCCTAGCAAGAGGGCACGATATGGAATTAAATTGTATATGCTGTCTGTCTGAAAGTAGCACAGGATATGTGTATAATTTCCAGGTCTACACTGGTAGGGATTCCAGTATTGACCCCCCCTGGTTGTCCTCCCACTTTTGGAGTTACTGAGAAAATTGTGTGGGAACTTGGTAGATGACTGTTTAACGAACGTCACCATTTGTATGTAGATAACTTCTACAATGGAGTGCAGTTGTTCAAGGAATTGTTTAGAGTAGACACTGTTGCTTGTGGCACAATACTTTGTAACCCGAAAGGCTATTCAAGGGAGCTTGTCTGTAAAACATTTGAGAGGGGACAGTGCAGTGTCTTGCGGAATGATGAGCTGCTAGCTTTGAAATTTTCAGACAGGAGGGATGTCTGCATGCTAAGTACCATCCATGATGAGAGTACTTCACCTGTGACTTTTTGGGGCCAGGTTGCTGAAGTGCGCAAACCTGTGTGCATTTTAGATTTAAATAAGCACATGGGAGGCGTAGATAGAGTTGATCAGAGGTTGGAACCTTATACTGCTATTCGGTGGTCTTACGTTTGGTATAAGGAGTTAGCAATTCACCTCTTCCACTTGGCAACTTTTAATGCTTTTATTGTGTTTAAGGATAGTTCTCCAGAGTCAAAGATGACATTTGTGAAATTTCAGGAGTCAGTGATAGAGTGCCTTATTGTGGTGGAACAGGCAAGAGTTCCTAGAGAAGCAGGGGTGGAGGATGTGGCTAGACTGAAAGATCGCCACTTTGCTGAGCACATTCCTCCCACGCCCAAAAAAGATTTTCCAGCTAAGAAATGTAGAGTCTGTGCTCGAAGAGGTATCCGGAGGGAGACTCTAATGTACTGCCCAGATTGTCCTTCAAAGCCTGGGCTGTGTGTGGGTGGTTGTTTCAAGAATTACCACACCCAGAAGAATTACTGGGAACTACCATGAGTGTAAACTGCCTGTTTTATATTTTCATGTGTTCAATTTCATGGGTTGGCATTTCTGTCATGTACTTAGATAGAGCTTTTGTGTTTGTAGGTTTGTAATTTATTTCTAATTAGTGGTTTCTTTGTTTTTAAAACAAACAAAAAAAGTGATGTAATTGTGTGTGGAGTGGCGCTTGGCTGGCGGTGTAAATATTGACTTGCTGTTGGCTACTGCAACACACTGCCAGCCAAACACCAATCCACACACTCCCATCAGTTGGTGTGATTGCTGTATCAGGCATGGGGGCGTATGTAAGTGATGGGCCTTTGAGTGGCGCTGTCTTTGATGCGAGTGTTGTAATGTTCTGGGCCCGTGGCTGGCGGCGTGAAAGGTCTGGTGTATGTCATGCATGAAAGGTGTGTGAATGGATTGTAAAGCGGTTGATGCCTTGTCGTGGCATAACAGCTCACGAGCTGTGAGTCATTGCTTCAGTTTTTTGGCCTTTCGGTTATTAACAGTGCATTTAATTTTTGTTAAATCTCTTGTTCATAAAATTTGATCCACTGAACCATCACTCACCCTAGTGCCAAATCCAACCAGTATGTGTGATAAAAATGACAAAACCTTTTCCACTTTAATCAGGCGTCGCAACACACCTGTGACACGCTAGGTGTCTCGGGTGGGACCCCGATGATGAAGCATGCCACCAACTTGGTTGGTGGGTGAGGTTTTTTTTTAACATAACCTAAGTGTATTTCTTTTCAGAATTTTAGTTTTTGGAACAGCACATAAGTACGTGGACACATCAAAATAATCTATTGCAAAACTACCTGTGTTTGGGGGGCACCTATGTTTTGGGTCCTTCATCTAGGGAAACCCACCAAACCCAACATGTTTTAAAAATAGACACCCCAAGGAGTCCAAGGAGATGCGTGTTGCCTGGATCCCCCAAAATTTTCTTACCCAGACTCCTCTGCAAACCTCAAAATGTGCTTTAAAAAGCATATTTTCCTTACTCTTCTTTGTAGGATCACTGCTGCTGCACAAATTTCCTACCACCCAGCTTTTCCCTCAGTCTCCCAAGTAAAATGATATCTCACTTGTGTGGGTCCCCAAAGCAGAGTCAGCCTAAAATATGTATAAAAGAAAAATATGTGCTTATCAACTCGCTGTGCTATCCCCTCAATCTCTACAGGTTTTTGGCATTTTTCTGTTGCAGGCACCTGGGCCACCCATACAAGTGAGGTATCATTTTTATCGGGAGACTTGGGGGAACGTTGGGTGGAAGGAAATTTGTGGCTCCTCTCAGATTCCAGAACTTTCTGTCACTGAAATGTGAGGAAAAAGGGTTTTTCTCCAAATTTTGAGGTTTGCAAAGGATTCTCGGTAACAAAACCTGGTCAGAGCCCCACAAGTCACCCCATATTGGATTCCCCTAGGTGTCTAGTTTTAAAAAATGCACAGGTATGGCAGGTTTCCCTAGTTGCCGGCTGAGCTAGAGGCCAAAATCCACAGCTACGCACTTTGTCAAAAACAGCTGTTTTCTTTTGGAAAATGTGGTGTGTCCCCGTTGTGTTTTGGGGCATTTCCTGTCATGGGCGCTAGGCCTAGTAACATAAGTGAGGTACCATTTTTATCTGGAGACTTGAGGAAATGCTGGGTGGAAGGAAATTTGTGGCTCCTCTCAGATTCCACAATTTTCTGCACCGAAATGAGAGGAAAAAGTGTTTTTGGGGCAAAATTTTGAAGTTTGCAAAGGATTCTGGGTAATGTGGTAAATAATTTAAAATACCTCTGAATTTGCCTTGTAAGTTAAATAAATAATAAAAAAGGAAAGAGACGGGGTCCGAGATGTAGAGAATAACCGGGATTTATTCAATAACTCGAGTTAAGGGAGAGCTCCTTCACCAAGCGGGTTAGGGAGTAGTCTGTCTTACTTCGCGCAGCATAGAGCTTTTATACATTTTTCTACTACATGCAAACAAATGGCAGAGGTTCAATCATTTTCCACTAGTTAGGTATAAAAACATTTGTATGCCTCCGGGGAGAGGAGTGGGAGATTGCTTACAAACAAAAATGTGCAAACAGCTGAAGCGTATAATAGTGTGTAGTAAATGGCAGGTATGACCTTGTTCCAATTGCAGGTTATTCCGTGGAAATTAGTTTTTCTCAAAATTGGCTTAACCGCAGGTATGTGGCCGGTCTGGTATTCGGCCTTAGGCATATTACACGATGTAGCTGCTTTCAAGCTGCATCTTTTTCTGCCTATTTCCTCTGCGACGGGGTGTTTAGAACACTCACAAAATGGATGCCATATTCAATATGGTTGTCCTGATATCAAATGAACAGTGGTTGCACGAAGGGTGAGAAACTATTTTTCCACATTCCCTCCTTGCACCAGAGTGCAACCATTGTCCTCTATTTCGATGGCCATAAGATCATCAATATGATCTTGGAGCATAATCTTAACATTTTCTTTTTTCTGGATGTGTGGTTTAGGAATGCACATGGTAGCACACAATCCACAGAGTGGCGGGCCGCACTGGATGCACAGGCAGCATCCCATTAATGTAAACAATGCTATGCCAATAGCAGAAATCAATTTCCAGCCCCATGTGGAGATTAGTCCCCAAAACCATCCTGACCAGGTCCAGTTGCCAGGATCCTGGTGTAAGCTGGACCAATTTTGTGCAATTTAGAAATAGCCTCATAGACAGAGGGGGCATTATCAGGTATGAAAACACAGCAGCTCGACCCGATAATTTTACACGCTCCACCCCTCTCTGCTAGTATGACATCAAGAACAAGACGATTTTGAAGCGCTACCATTCTGATAGCGGATTGTTCCTGTGTCAAATTTCCCAGAGCGGCTATAGTCTGATTTACAACTGCTTCTACTGTTCGAGTAAGCCTACGGATAAGCTTACTATTCTGAATCGGTCCAATAAAGAAAAAAAAACCTCTATTGAAGTCTGTATACTGTTCCAGGGTAGTCTCTGTTTGGTCTATCCCCGAAGTATCTATAGATCTCTTATGCCTCTCATTAGGGAGTAGGCGATCCTTATGATACATCGGAGGGGCAAGGAAAACGGGAGGCAATAGGAAAGATATATAGCATCTTCCTTCCCATCCGAGGGGAAGACGTATATAGGCTATCTCTCCACAGACAAAATATGTATGTCTAGACGCTGGAAACGTTGATTGGCCTTTATCCTCGAAACTCACAGTAATATTACATTCACTGTGTCCTACCTGGATTATACCAGTCTTCTGGACACACAGCTGTCCTTTCATTTTGGAAACAGATATGGAGGTTGGTCCGCCTTTCTTTTTAGGCTTGGTATTTACTAATTTGGAAGACCAATACTCCTGTTTGTACTCTTCACTTTCGAATATAGTCCCCTTAGCCTGTGGTATTCCATTATCATCGGCATAACAGACTTGATTAAGGACGGTATTCAGATCTCCCCATGGCCACCCATTCTTACATATCCGAGCATCTCCTTCAGGGCATGCGTAATTGGAGGTATTGTACGCTGTTATTAAGGCAAACCAAGCCTCACAGGTACCATTATATGAAAATGGAAAAGGTACCAGTGGCATCCCTCCGTCATTCTGATGAGGGGGAATCTGTCCGCATATCCAGCAATCGGTAGTATTGGCAACCTGGTGAGTATAGTGCAACATCCGTACAAAGGAGTTATTTTGCATAGCTAATCTGTGGGCCCGTTCATGAGGCGTAAGATCATAATAGGTATGTTCTTGTGTACTGTTGGGTGAGAATATAGGGAGTTGACTAGATGGAAAAATTAAATGTAAAACCCAACCTAAACACATTGCTGCTGCCAGAAACAACATTAACATCATTATACAAAAATTTCTTTCCGCACACATTTTCTTTCTGTATTTGTCTCTCAACATCTTCTGCTTCACTGTCTCCGTCGTCATTTTTGTCAGGTATACTTCTCAGAGCCCCTGCCGTTTCACCAACAAGTAGAGCTTGTTTGGACTTAATTGACCTGGGCTCGAGTAAATGACCTGAGTTTAGATCTATAATTCTGGTGGAGACTTTCTTCTGTGGGTAATGTCAATTGTTCTGCGTTCTGTTGTGTCTGAAGTGGCGATGTCTGTCCACTTTTTTCCTTGGGAAAATGTTTCTTACAGTGACTGGCATGGAGCCATCCCTTACGACCTTCGACTTTTACAGCTGTCCTGGTAACCAGTAGAACGAGCTTCGGTTCCTTCCATCGAGGCTCAAGAGGTGTTGTTCGATCAAAATTGCGAATATAAACCCAATCGCCTGGTTTGATCTGGTGCTCTTTGGGCTCAGTATTATCAGGAAATGCGGCTGCAACCTGTGAACGACAAGATTGAAGTGCAGACATCAAGGAAGCCAGGTAATCAGTCAGTACAGGTATTTCAATATCTGTTATAGACTTAGCTAGAGGTATCCCCCATATGTTAGGTGGCCTACCAAAAACTATCTCGTAGGGCGCGAGCCCCATTCTGGAATGAGGAATCATACGCATGTAAAACAGAGCTACTGGTAAGGCAGTAATCCAATCAACTCCCTTTTCAGCACATATCTTTGCCATCTTGTTTTTTAAAGTCTGGTTATGTCGCTCAACCAGGCCTGCTGCCTGTGGATGACGCACACAGTGAAATTTCCACTGGTATCCCAAAAGGAGCGATATCTTTTTCATTAATTCAGACGAGAATGGTTGACCATTATCAGAATATATAACTCGGGGCAGACCGAACCTAGGGAAATACTCCTTAATCAATTGTTTAGCTGTAGTGCTGGCAGTATAGTCAGGTACAGGATAAGCTTCGGTCCATCGTGTTAATGTACATACTACTACGAGTACATACTTCTGTCTTCTGCACCTTTCCATTTGTATATAATCCATCTGTATAACTTCAAAAGGGTGTTCAGGAGGATGAAATCCTCCTGCCCCTACTGTTGTGCCTTTTCCAATATTATACTGACAACATATCATACATGTTTGGACTCTTTGTTTGGCTGCTGCCCTAAGATGTTTATTGTCCCATATATGTTGTATTGCATCTAGCATAGCTTTTTCCCCAAGGTGGGCTGGTCCATGTATTGTATCTATAATAATCTGCACCATGGCATCGGGAAGATACCAGGCTGCTTTATGTGGTGTCATCCATCCTTGATCAGTTAGTATCCCTCCTTCCTCTTTCCATTTTTCTTTTTCCTCATTTGTGGCGTGACTCTGTATGTCTTGGATGTCCATAGTTATATCTCGTGTGACCTGCATATGCATAAATTCGGGACCGTGATGCAGCGTACTCTCTACGTCTTTCTGTGTCATGTCTTGAGCTGTTTGATCTGCTAATGCATTTCCTAATATAACATGATCTGTCCCCTTTGTGTGTGCTTTGCATTTTATTATAGCTATTTGTTCTGCTAGATGTATATCATCTAACAATTGTGTTATCAAATCTGCATGTTGTATTTTTGATCCATGCGATGTCATGAATCCTCTTTCTCTCCATAATGTTCCAAAATTGTGTACTACTCCGAAGGCGTACTGTGAATCAGTATAAATATTTTTTTTTTTTCCTTTACCCAATCGACAGGCCCTGCTCAATGCTATCAACTCGGCAGCTTGTGCTGAGAGAATGGGTATCTGTTTGCTTTCTAAAATTTGAGTATTTGTGGTAACAGCATAGGCGGCCCTTATCTCCCCCTTTTCTGTTCTTTTACAAGAACCATCCACGTAAATATTTTCTTCTGCATCTGGTAATGGAGTGTCTTTTAAATCTGTTTGTGGTTTTGCCACTTGTTCAATCACTTCCATACAATCATGTACCTCATCTATGTTCTTGTGAATGGGTAAAAGTGTGGCAGGGTTCAGGGTATTGCATCTTAAGATCTGTATGTGAGGTTGAAAAAGTGTCAGTTCATACCCTGACAGTCTTGTTATTGTTAGATGTTGTGTCTGTGTTCTGTTAAGTAATAGTTCTACTGCATGGGGAACTCGTACTATCAAAGGATGTCCCAAAACTATAGCATTGCTTTGTCTAATAGCTTGAGCTGTTGCTGCTACAGCCTTCAGGCATGCGGGAAGAGCTTGTGCTACAGGATCTAAGGTGGATGAAAAATATCCACATGGTCTTTGTTTTCCAGCTTGCTCTTGTGTCAGGACCGATAGAGCGGTCCCATTCTTTTCAGTGACGAATAGTGTAAAATCATTATGATAATCAGGGGTGGCCAACACCGGGGCCTGACACATCGCCTCTTTCAATGTTTTGAAAGCGAGCGTGTGTTCCTCTGTCCATGGAAGCTGGGGTGACATGCTGGCTTCTAATGTTGTCAATTTTACAAGTGGTTTTGATATTAGTGCAAATTGGGGTATCCATTGTCTGCAGTAGGATGTTAGTCCTATGAATTCGCGTACCTGTCTCTGTGTTTTTGGCTGTGGTATATTTTGTATCAATTGTATTCTCTCCTTTGTTAGCTGCCTTCCCTCCTTTGACAGTAAGTGCCCTAAGTAGGTCACTTGCTGTTGACAGAATTGCAATTTCTTTGGCGACACTTTGTGGCCATTTTCAGCCAAGAATGTTAATACCAATAATGAAGCTTCGACACATGACTGCTCAGATCTGGCCGTAATGAGTATATCATCGACATACTGCAGAAGAGCTGTTTGATCAGGCATTTGTATGGTGTCTAGCTGTCTTTTTAGTGCTTGGCTACAAATGCTCGGGCTGTCAGTAAATCCTTGAGGAGCTCGGGTAAACCGGAAACTCCTTCCGGATAATGAGAACCCAAACAAATATTGATTGTCTTCATGTATTGGTACACTGAAAAACGCGTTTTTGAGATCGATAACGGTAAAATGTGTGGCTTCACAATCAATTGTTGTTAAAAGGGTAGATATGTCTGGTACGACAGGATGTTGTGCCACAACACATTTATTTAATTCCCGTAAGTCTACCACAAGTCTATAGTTGGTATTTTCTCCTTGTTGTACTTTCTTTGCCACAGGTAATACGGGTGAATTCACGGTATTTGATGGTACTTCGATCACCACTCCACTAGTGATGAGGTCCTCTATAATGGAAATAAGGTCTTTCTCAGCTTGTGGAGGCATTTTATATTGACGGAGTCGTGGTAGTATGGCTCCCTCCTTTAAAATGATCTTGTGGGGCGTAATGACCATCCGCCCGACCGATGTGGGACTGGTGGCCCATAACTCGGCTGGGAGGTGGGCCAATCGAGGATCTAAATCTCTGACTGTATAATGGCCCTTGAAGTCCCGAAGGAACAGACGCACATCCTGGGGGGAGCACACTATTATGGCTCCTAATTCTTTCAATTGTTTTATTCCTAATAGATTCTCGGGGCAAGCATCAGTCAAGAGAAGATCTGTCGTAGTGGTAAGGGGGCCAATTTGTAAGGGTAGTGGCTCTGATGTATTACTCGTAATGGGTTGACCAGAGAAACCCAGCGAAATATTTTTATTTCCAGAAAGTGGAGCTTGTGGGAGCTCATTATGATCTATTGTTGTCTTACTTGCCCCTGTATCCAATAGGAATTTCTTGTCTTGTCCCAGGCGGTGAACGTCTACATATGGACCAGTTTGGTCCACAGGTATAGGGATAAGGGGCAATTTATCCTCAACCCCCCCTGGGCAGCCTCATAAAAAACTGGGGAAATCGGCATATCCAGTATTTTCATCAGATATGTACATTTGCGTTGTGTTTGGTATTCCCTGATTCTGTTCTTGGGGCGTTCCTTCTTGAGGTCTGTACTGATCTCGAGGAACATGTATTCTGGGTGTAGTTTTCCCAGTGGCCACATTATGTTTTAGAACTGGGCACGTAACGTTCCCTTGTAAATCTTTAACATAATGTCCTGGTTTTTTACAATAGTTACAAACACCTTTAGAGTTATTACCCTTTCTTTGTACCTGAGGTTGTGGCCCTGATTTGGGCATCACTGTTTGTGCCACTAGTGCTCTTAACTTAGTCTCTTTTACCCTAACCTTTTCGCTTTCTTCTTCCCCCCTTATCCTGTTTTGGTGGTATTGTAATATTCGTAGGACTTGGGAGGGACTTTGTGCTTGCCAGGAGCTCTCTACCTTCTGAACTCTTTCCCTTAACTTCAGGAGGCTGTTTTCCACCAATTTGGATACAAAAAGATGTGCATATGAATCACTTTCTAATTTAAGACCACTATTGGCAGTGAAACATTTCTCTAATCTCGTATAATAATCCCCTATATCTTCACCTGGCTTTTGTTTACAGGCGGAGATAGCATCCCAATCCTCTTTCCTTGTGGTAAGAAGTTGGGGCAACACTTTAAGAATGAGGGTCGGTGCTAATTTCACATCATCTGGTATGTCGGCTCCAGCTGTCCTGGCGTTGTCATTTGTCTCTAAGGCGGCCCAATTCAAATTAGCGTTATCCACTAACCAGTCTTGTCCCCTTAATTTCTCATATATACCTGGGGGCAGCAAATTTTTTAGTATAATTGTTAGATCCGTTAAGGTATATATTCCCATAGTAAGGACGTCTGTGAGTTCCTTAAAAAACCCAACAGGATCCTTAGAATGCGGTGGTACCATTTCTTTCATTTTCATTATTTCTAATTTAGTAAGAGGTGTATACACAAAAACTTTCTGCAATTCATTTGCGGCGTTTACTCTAGGATGGACCTCTCTGAGAGGGTATTGTCGATACATTTCTTTCTCCCCGTAATCAGTATGTCGGGCCTGAAGGAGTGTCCTAGCCACTTCATCATGATATTCCTGTCGTGCATCTTAAAATATGTTAAGGAATTGTGCAGGATCTTGCAAAAAGGCCAAGGAGGTACATTTGGAGAACAAGTTTTCAAGGGCTGATTGATGGGGTCTGAAAACTCTATTCAGTGTCATCAAGTGTTGTGTCATGTACAGACTTGCTAACCTACGCTGGATGAGGGGTAAACTAGAGTATAACTGGCCTATAATGTCCGAATTATAAATCTTCGGTTGTGAAGTCCATAGGGTAGCAGTACGGACCAGTTCTTGTTCCTCGGCTGTCAATGGCGGTTCTTGTTCAAAGAACCAGTCGAGAGCTTCCTCCGTTTCCTCATATAATTCTTCACTACTGGGAGGTTCTGGGAACGCGAGTAGGGAAGCAAACCTATCCCTTAGGGGTGGTACGCATCGTACAGGGTGCTGTTTACTGATTTTCCTCTCAGGAGTTACTGCTCCTTCTTTAAATTTATGTCTATGTTCCCTCATAAGATCTAATAATTTGTTCAATTTGGAATCCACTCCTTCTCCCTTATCCCCCCTTTCCTCTTCCTCCGCCACCTCTTCCATTAAATCTTCTAATTTCGCCGGATTTCTTAATCTCTTAAATTGGAAGTATCAAGCAAATAGATATAACATGAAGGTATATATATACATTTGTTGTTTTCTGTTTCTTCCTTTCAGAACATCTTGATAGGGAGTAGAGTCGCCCCCTCTTAACATGAATTCTAGCATACCATTGATATTATTTTGTACAGCGGGGATCTTTTCTATTTTTTTCCAAATGGCAACTAGTCTTTTTCCCTCGTCTCCTAAGGCGGGGTATATCGTGGATAAGGGATCGTGTGGGCACTGTCCTTCTGGTTCTCCCCCTCCCGCTTCGTCCTTCTTATCCTTTTCTGCTATAGAGAGGAATCTCGCGGCTTCGGAGAGATCCTCAACAGTTTCAGGAGAAACCACTGGTGGTAGATGATGTACGGGTAAGAGTGGTCGTGTATTGGTAGAATATGGGGGTGGCACATCTTGGTAGTACGGGGTATAAACCTGTAACATTTCCTTGACTTTCTCTTATCATCCGCTCGAGAACTACCTCCTTTCCTTTCTCTTGTAGTTCCTCCTGTCTATTTTTTCCTGACATTCTCTGGGCTTTCTCAACTTTTCCTTGCGCTTTCTCTTGCCTCCGTTGGGCTTCTTTCCTCCACCATTCTATGGCCTCTAACTGGCCCTGTCTTGCTTTTCTCCTGAACAACTGTTCCTCTACTTTGAGGACATTTTCTATATCAAAAGTCCCCGTACTTGGCCATTTAAATCGTTCCGCTATTTGACTAGTATATTCTACCCATAGGTCCAAGAATACAATGGCGGGCATACCATGTTTGTTATACATGAACCTAGCTGGAGTGTCCTTGGGTGGGAGTGCAATCGCCCTCTCTAACAATTTTTTCTCTTTTGCCCGATACTTGAATTTAGTAAATAATGACATTCTTAATATATATCTGTACCGTTTCTGTTTAAACAGAAAACGTCTTGATACTTTTCAGCAGTACTCACCGAAAAGCAAACTGGTTATTCTTCGATCGAATCCAGACGCTGCGCGTTTTGAGGGATCTCGGACGTCTCGGACTCCTCTTCTCCTCGTTGTCGCACTCGGGTATGGACTTTCCGCGTCTCTCACCACCTCATGTGTATGCCGGGTCTCCGAGGGAGTTCGGCGGGAAATCCCCACCGGGTGCGCCTAAAGTCCGTCGCGAGAGAGAGTAGGGGAAAAACGGGCGACCGGCAAAACCGGCGCGTGTAGAGAAGGGAAAGTCCCTGTTCGGGCGCCAAAATGTGGTAAATAATTTAAAATACCTCTGAATTTGCCTTGTAAGTTAAATAAATAATAAAAAAGGAAAGAGACGGCGTCCGAGATGTAGAGAATAACCGGGATTTATTCAATAATTCGAGTTAAGGGAGAGCTCCTTCACCAAGCGGGTTAGGGAGTAGTCTGTCTTACTTCGCGCAGCATAGAGCTTTTATACATTTTTCTACTACATGCAAACAAATGGCAGAGGTTCAATCATTTTCCACTAGTTAGGTATAAAAACATTTGTATGCCTCCGGGGAGAGGAGTGGGAGATTGCTTACAAACAAAAATGTGCAAACAGCTGAAGCGTATAATAGTGTGTAGTAAATGGCAGGTATGACCTTGTTCCAATTGCAGGTTATTCCGTGGAAATTAGTTTTTCTCAAAATTGGCTTAACCGCAGGTATGTGGCCGGTCTGGTATTCGGCCTTAGGCATATTACACGATGTAGCTGCTTTCAAGCTGCATCTTTTTCTGCCTATTTCCTCTGCGACGGGGTGTTTAGAACACTCACAAAATGGATGCCATATTCAATATGGTTGTCCTGATATCAAATGAACAGTGGTTGCACGAAGGGTGAGAAACTATTTTTCCACAGTAACAGAACCTGGTCAGAGCCCCACAAGTCACCCCAGCTTGGATTCCTCTAGGTGTCTAGTTTTAAAAAATATGCAGGTTTTCTAAGTTTCCCTAGGTGCCGGCAGAGCTAGAGGCCAAAATCAACAGCTAGAAACTTTGCAAAAAACAGCTCCATTTTCTTTGGGAAAATGTGATGTGTCCACGTTGTGTTTTGGGGCATTTCCTGTCGCGGGCGCTAGGCCTACCCACCCAAGTGAGGTACCATTTTTATCGGGAGACTTGGGGGAACGCTGGGTGGAAGGAAATTTGTGGCTCCTCTCAGATTCCAGAACTTTCTGTCACTGAAATGAGAGTAAAAAGTGTTTTTTGGACAAATTTTGAGATTTGCAAAGGATTCTGGGTAACAGAACCTGGTCAGAGCCCCACAAGTCACCCCATCTTGGATTCCCTTAGGTGTCTTGTTTTTAAAAAAATGTGCAGGTTTGGTAGGTTTCCCTAGGTGCTGGCTGAGCTAGAGGCCAAAATCTACAGCTAGGCACTTTTGCAAAAAAAGTTCAGATTTCAATGAAAAAATGGGATGTGTCCGTTTTGTGTTTCCTGTCGCGAACATTAGGCCTACCCATGCAAGTGAGGTATCATTTTTATCGGGAGACTTGGGAGAGCACAGAATAGCAAAACAAGTGTTATTGCCCCTTGTCTTTCTCTACATTTTTTCCTTCCAAATGTAAGACAGTGTGTAAAAAAGACGCATATTTGAGAAATACCCTGTAATTCACATGGTAGTATGGGCACCCCGGAATTTAGAGATGTGCAAATAACCACTGCTTCTCAACACCTTATCTTGTGCCCATTTTGGAAATAAAGAGGTTTTCTTGATACCTAGTTTTCACTTTTTATATTTCAGCAAATTAATTGCTGGATACCCGGTATAGAATGAAAACCCATTGCAAGGTGCAGCTCATTTATTGGCTCTGGGTACCTAGGGTTCTTGATGAACCTACAAGCCCTATATATCCCCGCAACCAGAGGAATCCAGCTGATGTAACGGTATATTGCTTTAAAACATCTGGCATTGCAGGAAAAAGTTACAGAGTAAAATGTGGAGAAAAATTGCTGTTTTTTTCACCTCAATTTCAATATTCTTTTATTTTAACTGTTATTTTCTGTAGGAAACACTTGTAGGATCTACACAAATGACCCCTTGCTGAATTCAGAATGTTGTCTACTTTTCAGAAATGTTTAGCTTTCTGGGATCCAGCATTGGTTACTCCCCCATTTCTGTCACTAACTGGAAGGAGGCTGAAAGCACAAAAAATAGTAAACATGCGGTATGTCCCAGTAAAATGTCAAAATTGTGTTGAAAAATGTGGTTTTCTGATTCAAGTCTACTTGTTCCTGAAAGCTGGGAAGATGGTGATTTAACCACCACAAACCCATTGTTGATGCCATTTTCAGGGAAAACCCACAAGCCTTCTTCTGCAGCCCTGTTTCCCCATTTTATTTAAAAAAAAGAAATTTTCGCTGTATTTTGGCCTCCTTCAGGGGAACCCACAAAGTCTGGGTACCTCTATAATCCCTAGGATGTTGGAAACAAACATTTGCAATGCAACGGGTCTCGCATTTCTCCGAGTTACAGCTATTAGCAGTTGTAAACGCCCAACCGTACTTTTCTTGCCACATTAAATGGAAAAAAAAGAGTGCGATTGCGCTGCTTCAGTTCACTCGTAGTGAAACCTATCGGTAAAAGTACAATTATCTACAGAACCAGCAAAAGTACAATTAACTATGTAACAGGCTCGATGTCATGGAAAGCGCTCGACTTCTGCCAAGCGAGATCGCGCTGCGAAGCAGATTTTAACAGGCAAGCCCACGAACCAATGAAAGACACTGACGTGACATGGAGGGGGCTCGAAGTCCTTTTCTAACTACTAAAGTGTCTCGCAAGCGAAATGCATGCGCAAGCGCATGCAACACAGGCTCTACCCTAAAAAAGGACGCAAATTTGGCATGGGTAGGTTATGTGGAGAAAAAGTTATGAGGGCCTAAGCGCAACTGCACCAACTAGGCAAAAAAAAAGGCTCGGAACAGGAGGTGAAAAGGCCTGGCAGCTAAGGGGTTAAATTTCGTTGCATTCTAGTGCAAGTCTATAAAAAGGAAGCTATCACTTTTCAATAATATTTAAATAGCACTCAATTAATTTTAAAGATAATGTAGAACGTCCAACCGAACATGAAAATTAAACTGCATTAGAGACAAAGGGAAACGAGAATAGCTTTCAAAGACTAAAAGAGTTTACTGGCGAGAAGTAAATACTCCTACATCCAACATGGCCGCCCACTTTTATGGACGTGTTTAATGAGCGCGGTCTAGTTTTTAGCCTCGTTCTCGTCCACTCCTCTACCTTGGAACACTCCCGTTCCAGCTTTTCGTCAACGCGCTGAAGTAACGTCACATATTTGCGCCCATGCGCTGCCTTCATCGGTGTTCCATGCTGAGGGCTTTGATTGGTCTACCTTCTGGGCTGATCAGGAGACTGGAGGGGAGAGGTGTCAATCAGGCGTTTGACCGGGAGCGGGCGCGCGTGCTGCCGAGAGAGTGACGGAGGAGAGAGAAAAGGGGCGCCGGAAGCTGCGGCACTATGGCAAGTGATGGCGGAGCCGGGGGTTGGGGGGATCTTTAAAATAAATACTGCAGGATGCTGTGAGAGGGGGGTATAGGAGGGCCGCACGGACCAGCGGGCATGATCATCTTTACCTCCTCCTTTAGGGATAGTGAACGCCCCATACTTAATGCACATTACACGCTAAGTCTGCCGCTTTATTTTTACATGCAGGCTGGCAGTCATACGTGTAGTTGGACAGCTGCCAATGCACTTAAACTGCAAGCGTCGAAAAGAAGCACACAGTGCTTTAAATGAGCACGTTCCCCTGTAGTAAGTGCACGCCTTAAAATTAAAAAAATACCTGCACTTCACTGGGTTCAAAATGTTTAATGTGAAAGACTCTTCCATACTCTGTAACTCTGTAACTGAGCACTGGATGTAGAGGTCTCGGCCCCGCCCAGAATAAATATCCGCTAATTGATAATCCTGTTGCTTTATATCACATTAGGTATGTTCTTGGTACCCCTTTGACAAGCTTGTGGGCCGTTTATATTACAAAACATATTCATAAACGCACCCACTGCCTTTAATAGAGATAAAGCACCCATGCGTTTGTATAGTCACCCCTCGCGTGTAATTAGACATTTAACCCCAGCCTTTAGAAGCAATGCATCCTTCTCAGCCTCAACATTCAGCCCCTCAAACATTACTATCGGGACCACCCAAGACGTGTCCAGCTATATGTTATGAAGGGTACTGATGATCTTAATGCAGCACTTCTGATGGAGCTGTAAGAGTACAGTTTTTCTTTCCAGGTCCCACTTAACTTCTCTTTTGGAACTCGCACACGTTGTTTATTGATCAGCTTCTCAGTTGGCCCTTCTACCATGCCCATCAAATTCACTTTCTCAGCAGCCATAATTTTGTACCTTCCCCCGACACATTCATGCCCGCACGTTTTTGACCACTTGGCACCTTATCTCACCCGGTAAAGACATTAGCAATTTGCTTTTCCCTGAGTTTGGTTTTTCTCTTTTGGTTTTTCTCTTTGGAGACAGTGGTCAAAGATGCCTCTTTTACCACTTTGGACTCAGCACAATTTTACAGCCACCTTAATACATGCCCAACAAGACTGTTCCTTTAATGAAGGTCTAAAAAGAAAAAACTACTTCGAAGAAATCTACAGTTAGTATAAGATCGTTGCTGATTTAAATGAAACACCCTTTTTTCCCTCTGGGATGAAAGTTTTTTTATAAGACCACATTACATTCATGTACTGTGCACCATGTAGAAGCAACTCTCTGACAAAATGTCACCCTCAAAATGATTCTGTTTATTTGACACCTTCAGTACAAATAGTCAGATTTTACAGTTTCTTCTCTGGTTTGACTTGCAAATTCAATAACAGCACTCCATGTTTCACAAATTTCTAATCATCTCTTTGGAAGACTCCTTCAGATCACTTGCTTTCCCTCAGTTTCATATTACAACAATCTTTCTAATTCAAGTCAGACTTTTATATGGCAAATATGGCACCACAGATGATAAAGTTCATGGGGGTATGCAACAAAGATTTTGTACATCAATGTTTATTTTTTGTTTTCGAAGCAGCCTATGTATGTGCCACGCCAATTCTGAGACATCAAATATCTTAGGGTTCACTTTAAATTCTCAGTACGGGTATTATATTGAACTGAAATTACTGAAACATATCTGTCATTTGTTGATGGCCTCCAGGCAACAGTAGTGCAAGCCTGCTGCATTTGGACTGTGCAAAGAGTATATAAAGGATACAGAGTCCCCCCCCCCCCCCCCCCAAAAAAAAAAATCTAGTCTTTTGGTTTTAAATGTCTTGCAGCTAGGCTGCAGCAATGACGACTGAACATAAAGTTAGGTGCAGAGGGCAAGACAGTCTCTGGATTCACCAGAACGAAAACCATACTGAGGAGTAGGTAATAAACCATAAAATGAGGTAGTGTGCAGCGTAAAATGCATTTGAAAATGTTGGACCGAAAAGGCAACAGAGAAATAGGGAAATACGAGGAAACCTAGCATCATATGAAGGTTTTTATATCAATAATACCCTGTTGAGGGGACAAAAAACATAATTAAATGCAGAATAGATTAGGGAGGGCTAGACCAAATAGCTGCTGCAAAGGCTTCAGGTGACCTCTGGCAAAAGTTGTGCTGATAATGGAATGTACTGAACCGACAGCAAAACATTGAGTTCCAAAGCACAAGTCCTAAAAAAAAAAAAAAAAAAAGTGGGAGGACTAACCAAGTTAGGCAGTATGCAGGTGACATCGCACATGGCCTCACAGAGCATGACCTCACAAGAAGTGAAATCACAAGAGGTGACAGTAAATCTTAAGAACTCCCACATCAGTTTAGCAGGTCCCCCATGAGTACATTTGAGCGCATTACAATATTTCACTAATGTGATTTTGAATTGGGGATGTGCCAAAAAAGTGACAAAACTCCTACGCAAAATCTGGGCCTCAGCCTATACACTTATTTTTTTAAACCATGCCACAAAAAAATTGTCAACAGTGACACATATGGCAGTAAACCTCTTCTGCCTAATTAGTTGCAAAGTCTGCATTTTAAAATGTCTTATGAGGTTAAGACACCTGCTGCAGAGATCTTAGTGATCCTGTTAAATCACCTTTGATGTACAGTGCTCGGACACCCAGCATTTGGATGAGTAGCGCTCTAGCGCTATAAAAGGACTAAAACCAAATAGTGGCATTTAAATAGTTATTCATGTAAATACTGGGACAGACCAGCACATCTGACATTCGTACAGTGCATGCATATGTCTTGTATACAAGGATTGAACAAAGGCAAAAACCTGCCTCTCTTAACTACCTGTGAAGTTATAAGCTGTGTGCCTTTTTTTTTTTTCCCCTCCATTGCATTGATGCGTGAGGCTCCTGATAGCTCCCAGTCAGGATACTCCAACAAAAGCCTGATGACCCCTTAACTTTGGCTTTTGTTATGGGCCCAGCTGGAATCTGATATGCCCTTTCTCAGCTTGCACGTTTTGCTCTTAACAAAAGCACACAACATGCAGGTAGTGCTGAACGTGTACTGTGTGGCTAAAAATTACACTGGGAAAAGTTAAGCATATTTTTGTGGGGCCCAGCCTCTTGACAGGGTAGAGGCTGTCCGCCCTATGAAAAACGTGGTTAGACGCTGTCTGCACATGTGTACTCTCGACTCATTCCCCGATAGGGCACTGGTCCTTCTGAAGAGGAGCTAAAACATCTAAAATACTTGAAGGCCCATGTGGTAGCACCACAGGCTGTTACTGCACCGTGACTGTATTATCAGTTCAGTAAAGGCAACTTAAACATTTTTGCCTCATGCCAAATACATGATGTCCATTTTTTTAAAGATCTTTTGAAGAGACTGCTTTATTGTTGTGTGTGTTTTTTTTTTTTTTTATATGATTAAAACCTGGTTTCAAATTTGGCTTTGTAGCAAAGAGTTGCGTTTTATCACATTTCACAACAGCTATGATGACCCTTTTTATTACACACTTATGACAGTAATCATCTCAAAGCACTTGTGTCACTATTGCCAGCTGCTGTTAGAAGAGGAAGTGGAATACAAATTGATTAGGAGACCAGCTTTAAATCTTGATGAAGACGGCGCCAGGATGGATTTTCATGAGAGGAGCTCCAAGGGTGGTTGCAAATTTAAGAAGCCTGGCCATGCTGGCGAGGAGTGAGTGAATAGGGCGTCGACTCCCATTGTTCGTTAGTTTGCCCAGAAGTCTTATTCAAGACTTGGAATCAAGCCCATCTGACCATTTTGCCATCTGCAAAGGCTGGTCTTGCTGATTTTATAATATCAGCAATTATGATATTATAAACTAAAAAATTGGAAAACAGTGTGTAGTGCCCAGATCCAAGAATATTCGCCCAGATGTGAAGGATCTTTTTGAATTCCGCTTGCATTCTTGTTGACGAATATTGTATTGAAAATGTGTCAAGCATTACAGCTGTTGCACACCAAAACATTCTCCTTAAGAGTATGATTATACTGTTACACTCCTAATAGTTCTATCAAATCTAACATCGTACAAAAATGCAACTCTACATGATAAAGCAGGGAAGACTAAATTTGCATTTTTTGATACATAAATGTTGTTAAACTACTGACTGTGTGCATTCTTCTTCCCATTGATGATCACAATTCTTTGAAATAATCACAAGGTCTAAAATCTAATCGTGAACAAATTACATTCATTTGGTTTGCCATGCCCTAAGTATTTGATTCTTTGCAAGAATAATTGCCTGATATACTTGCATTCTGAGACTGCTATGTAGCCTATAATCATCATTAAAAAATATTGGAATACTATTGTTAACGGGGAACTACTTAATTTAATATTCAGTTTAAATTCTATGTTATTAAAATCTTATTTTCAAAAATCTTGCTGTTTCACGATCCACAGCATATGCTGTGAGAACATTATAGCTGCTCGGAACAAATAACTTTTCCTGGATGCCGTCAACACCAATAACATCAATCATGTTGGAGTAACCAAGTTTAGTAGTCTGTACCTAGTTAAATTGGTTATATTTTTAAAAATCTTTCCTTAAGATAAATTGTCTGTACGTACTTGTGATTGCCATACATAGGTGTTGTGTTGCCGTTGAAGATAACACCTGGATTTGTTGTACAGGGATGCCCATACCAGTAATTTGTGTACACAATTTAAACTATTTTGTGACCTCTCACATAATTAAATAAGACCCTATTTTTGAAATAATAATCACTTTAGAATATGTTCATTAATCTGACAAGGGTGCAGATCTGCTAGAAATGAACCTGAAACATCAAAAAAAAAATCTGGTGTCTTTAAAAATTATAATCGTTGTACACGTTTTACAGCTTGACTTTGGCTTGTTTTGGTTACGTTTTTGTCATTGTGTGAATTGCTGTTTCTTTTGTTTCTTTCAGCTGCCTTTATCATTACTGAAGACTGCTCAGAACCACCCTATGGTGAGTAAAGAAATAATCCCCAAGCATAAGAAAGCTGGTCCAAGAGTATATCTTCTCTAAAGAATCGGAGAGTTCTTCTGGCCTGTTTCCCGAGGCCACTGTTAATTCTGTCTCAGCCATAACCTGTATTGGTTTTGGGTGAGAATGCATTTCTGTAAAAGAAAACCCTTGCGTTTACGTGGTAGTCAGTTGTGTGCCAATGTTAAGGTGACTTGCCCTGAACCTGTTGGCCTGAGTGTGACACTGACAGGGTAAACAACAGACAGACCGCCGTTTGTCCTTTCTTCATACAAGTCCCCAAACGAATTGCTGTAAACATTCTAGTTACAGTGGATGGGTTTATAACCTACCTGCCCAACATCTACTCACCAAACCCTTCATCCTCACCTCATGTCTTTGAGCTACCTACAGAAGTGAAGGGTGGTATAGATTTACAAGTGGCTTTCATATGACTTAAAATCAAGCAGTTGCACAGAAAATAACCTTCCATTTCACGTTTAACTTTAATTTCTTCATTTGTTTCAGTTGGTGGAATTGAAAAATGGAGAAACGTATAATGGTCATCTAGTGAGTTGTGATAACTGGATGAACATCAATCTCCGAGAAGTGATCTGTACCTCCAGGGTAAGTTCTCGCTTTTCATTTTCATAACTCTCCAATACTAAAAATGGTTAGAATGAACTAGATGGTATTTTTTTATCTTGGCCCCTGGAACACAGACCAAATTGCAATTCTAGTCCCCAACCACTGTACAGCTTTAAATGAATACAAATTCTAGAAATGTGCTTTCTGTAGAATTCCCTGTTTCCTCACATTGAACATCTCAGACCAATAAGTTTATTTAACAATGAACATGCTTATGTACAAACCGAAGTACGTTCAAGTTTTATACATATCCCCAACTGCATTGTTGATTGTAATATAAGCTTTTCTCCTTCCGAGTTCCATAATGGATTCCTGACGGAATACCCGCTCCTGGCAAGCTCATCCCTAGCGTACTCAGCATCTCAAATTCCATCTTGCAGTCATGTTCCACAAACAGGCTTCATTCACATAACAAATAGATACCACACTTTCCTTACCTCAATCACCTATATGGTTTTAAATAAAATCGTTATCACCTTTACGTGTCCAAGAGAAGCGAAATCATTTTTGGACGGTAAATCTAGGGGCCTTACGCAGTGTACCCGGAAGTAGCGCTGGGTCATTGCACCTTTGAGAGGTTGGTCAGCTTTCCTGCTTTGTTCAGTTGCCGTAGGAGTCCATCCTTCTCAAGAGTATTGTAAACGCTGCCCATGTATTGTAGCGTGAACTTACAACATAACCAGCGAAACTTAAAACTTTAACAAATTTAATGACAGTAAGTGCTGAAATTAATTTAATTATAATTATATAAAGCGATACTGTATTTACATAGCTTTGAAGTCATCTAGGATAAGACATTTACAATTCCGATCACTGGATCTTGCTAAAGGGAACAAAACCTAATTTGAAGTTTTGTTGTTTAATAATTTCAAACAACTGCCATACTTATAATTAAAATTCCTATTGGCTGTGCTAGGCTTAGTTCCTTAGCACTGGGGTGAAATGGGTTTTGAGTGGGATATTTAATAGTTAATGTATTTAGTTTCTGTAAACAAAATCTGTTTACATTTGAAGTTCGCTTTTTGGTTGAAACAAGGTATCATTTAACTTTTTTCCCCACCACATTTATAATAATTTCTTTGGGCAACTAAACTGCCAGTCCACAGAGGCTTTCCCAGACAGTTCTTTGTCAAAAGCTGGTATCGATACAGTTGTGTCCGCAAACAAGTCATTACTCCTTTTATGCAATACAAATGACCTTAAAAGCTGGCGTGCCTAATTCCACTGTAGTGGATCCTGTTTAGTTTTAGTGGGTATCAGGACTTTAGCTTAGCCTTCTGGTTTGCAGGCCTGTGCTCCGTCACCTACTGACTTTTAACCTACTTATTTTGCTCTGTCTTAGCCTATTTATTTTATTATTTCTTTTAAGATGTCTGCCATGTTTAGCTAGAGAGATGTTTTGATTTTACGTTATCAGTGCCACTCTGTGAAGACGTCAGCGTCAAAGTCAAGTAATGCAAGTAGGTAATCACATCATGTCTCCTTCCCACTTATGTGTGGCAGGAACAAGATGTACTTTTGGAGGGAATTGTTTATATAATTGCCGCCACAAGCCTGCCCCCTTATCTATTGTTTGGGGACATACCTGCGTCAGGGGTCCTACATGATCTGTATAAATACATCTCACGCAGACAAGGTTACCAGAGGGATTCCTACCAGATGCTATAGACACCGTCTGTGCTGCACGTCGCCTTGATACAGATTCAGCCAGATTCAGCCTTTGTGTCACCACAAAGTGTGACCTAGACCTCATTCCAAGGTAACAAGGGTTGGGGGGCGCTTCTCATGGACCTTGTACTGGCAGATTAGGTTTACCACACCTAGTTAGAGATTAGGTTCTCCATGCTACGATTTTAGGGATATTTTACATTTCATGTTTATTGCAATATGGTGGGGGTCTTTGCATTCATGACCTCATCTTTACCGTTCTGCTTCTTGCACTGTTCATTTTCCTAATCATTGCAGCTCATGCATTTTACAGTATATTGCAGTCTTTTTGATAAACCTGTTAAAACCTCTCCTGCATCTCATTTATTGCCTGTGTGTGACTGAGACTTCTTACTAACGTGAGAAAAGGGTAATCTGTTCCACCACGACTCCCCTGAGATGTCACACTCTGGAGTCCAGGCGTAAATGCTTCCAGAAATTGCCTTTTACTGTTGGCGTATATGGAGAGGCACTGCTTGTGAGCTGGGAATGTTGGGCCTACAGTTGCGACTTGTTGTAGGATTGGCCTAGTCGCCTACAAACAAAAGTGCTGTCATCCCTAAACCAGCAGTTTCGCCCAGGAGCGAGAGTCCAAATACGACACCACCATAGCTGAGACTTGCTCTATTTGTGAAGGTTTTCCTGCTGTATTTGTTGCAGATCAGCAGAGGTGAATACCAAGTTTTTGGCTCATACTCACAGCCACCCAAGAGCAGGTTTTTCCATTGTACGACTAAGAACACAAGTCCTTGCGCACCTTCAGACAGGACACTTTATTGAGGCTCAATAGAATAAGAACTGAGAAGGCCAGAGGTAATGCCGTAGAGAAGCTATGTTCACAGTGTGCCTAGGAAACAAAAGGAAGCCTACTGGAGGAAGCTGCTGTATTCTGAGGACATGAAAGTTGGCCTTTTCCTTACAGAAATGTTTGGGAGATCAACTAATTACAACTTTGGGACAAAATTGGGGCATATATTTGTCTTGATTGACTGAACAAAGCAGTTGCTTTGAAACTACTGATACCACATGAGATGGTACAGTAGACTATAAACCCGCAGCATGATGGGCGGGCAGCCTTGTCCAGCATGGGCTCTGGAACACAGATTGTCTTTAACAAAAAACTGCTGCAGTGTCTGAAGGGGGAAGAGAAGAACTACCTGTTGAATCTAAGTGGTGTCCATGGACAGTGCCATTAGAAGGGCAAACAAGCAGGTGAAATAACTGGGGAGGAAAAGCACTGCCGGGGAGAAATCCCAGAAAAAGTCTTTGACGACAGAAGCATAAATGTAGAAAAACGTGCAAAGCCCCAAGAACCCACCTTGGAGGGCTGCCTGTGAGATTTGAATGAAATCCCACTGAAAACATATGTAACAAATGCCCGGAGGACTTCATAGAAATAGTAGGGTTCTGAAGCAAGCACAATCCTGAAAGCAGCAGTCGAGGAACCCTGGAAATCAGCTTTTGGCAATGTGAGTGAATTGACTTGGCTGCACTCTCTGCCCCCTCCTCCATCTCCTTCCGGGTCTAAATCTTCACATTGTTGTCCACCTTCCTTATCTTCCACATACATTTTTTTTTGGTTGCAGTCCCTCAACTTCTCTCTTCCAACTCCAGATGCAAACGTTTTAGTTACTAAATAAGTCTCAGACTTCTCGGGAGTTGCATCACTTAATAGAAGGGCGAGGAGTCCCAAAGGTCTGCCTGCCCATGGACTACCGGTTGAGAGCATTATGTACGGTTATTCAAGTGTGGTTGTGATATTGTGCTCTGCTTGGCAGACAGAGACCGCCTGTGTGCTGAAGTCATGCGTGCTTGATAACTTTCATCACCACTCCTCTGCTACTCTCAAGCACCCCTGCCTTTCTTCTTTTCTACTAACCTAGGGCCAGATGTACCAAAGGATTTAACCCATTCTGTGTCTATGGGGAAAAAGCTTTCGTTACATATGGCCCCTAGTTCCTTCCTCAGATCCAGTTGTATGGTGTTTTTAAACAAGGGTGCCGTAGCCATGATTCGTCCTAACAATCCTGGTTTTATTGCACCACAGCATGCTATATTCCCGCTCCTCTGCCCTTTTGTGCTGGAGTCTCCCATTATAAACAAATAAATACCACAAATCAGTAACGATGAATCAAGTAAGTGATATTGATGGCACATAGTTTATAGAGGGGCAGCTCAACCTTTTATCCTTCAGAGGATATTAAATATAATGTCTTTAAATTGGGTAATGGTAACACATTTTATTTAAATCTCTTGGAGGCGTAATAACTGTAGTATGAAGTACTATATTGAAACAAATTAATGTTTACATTAGTGCTTTTAAATTTAACCCAGATGTGTGTCTAGGGCTACCCACTCCATGAGCACCACTTATAACTTTATCTTTAATGCTATAATAATTTACATTTAACTAGTATTTTTTTAAGTCCCTAGGGTCTGGTGCTCTTTTTGAGTGGCCCTAACTGCTTCTCAAATTGGTCCCAGTAAAAGCAATTCATTCAAGATGCAGAGACCAAAGAAAAAGGATAAACGTTATTATTAAGAAAGCACTCTGAATCCATTGTCAAATGGATGTCAGGCACAACTGTTAGTATTTTTTTTTATAAACAAATTTTATTGTTTTCAAAGAATTATGGCAACAACCTTTTAGCACAGGTACAACCAGACAGTTCAGTGTTATACATTTGCTGTGTACATGTTTTTCCTTTTCCTCTCGGGGGAGGGCATATGTATTTCCCTGATCTCGCTCGGTGGGGAGGAGGACGGTCCGGTCTAATCTATGACAGTGTTCCGAGTCAAGGGCCCCATATCTTTTCATATTTCCGTGGGCATCCTCTTGATTCATATATTTGTTTCTCTTGGACTGCACACCAGTCTACTCCCTTTCTCCATTTCTGCAGGGATGGGCCGGCAGACGAGGTCCACACCGCGGCTATGTCTCTTTTGGCCACCAACAGGGCTGTCCCAATGAAAGCTCGGTTGGTCCGCAATCTCAGTCCCCCCTCCATGATCCCCAGTAGTATCATAGTGGCGGAGAGTTGGAGTTTCGTCCCTATTGTCTTATTTAATTCGTTTAGCACCTTTACCCAGTAGATCTGTAGAACCGGACAAGACCAGACCATATGGAAGAAGTCTGCGCGCTCCATTTTGCAGCAGGGGCAGCGTCTGTTCGGCCATAGTCCAGCCTGTGAAAGCCTATTAGGCGCCAAATATGCTTTATGTAGGTAGTAAAATTGTACGGTGCGTAGTTTTGCTGACATGGCTAGGGTTTTGGGGGCTTCTAGTGCTTCTGCCCATTCCGAGTCTTCCAAAGCCCCGGTCCATGTCTCCCACCCCATCCTCATCGAATTCGCATCTCCTGGCGTATTGTTAATCAGCATTCTATAAAGTTGTGAAACCCCTTTCCCTCCTATGTTTCCCATTAGTGTTTTGGCTTCAAGGGGGCTAAATTCCGGTAGCAGATTCTTGGGGATTTGTGTTCCTATGGCATGTCTGAGTTGAAGATATCTAAAAAATTGTGTTCGGGATAGTTGGAACTCTGTCTGTAGTTCCTGAAAGGATTTTAGCGTTTCTCCCTTCCATAAGTCTCCCACCAATGAGATCCCCAATATATCCCATTCCGCAAATCCCTCCAGTGCGGCGGTGGTGCTCATCCATTACCCTCTCCACAGCTGGTTCTGCAGGGTGATTACTGCGTTCTATTGAGTGTGCCTCAGCGCAGCCCGCCACGCCAGGAGGGCAGCTCTAGTTGTCTCGCCCATACGGTGGGGGAGAGGTGCCCCGTACAGCGCATCTAGGATGCGTGGGAAGCCTAGAGTGTTCAGTTCCATTTGGTATGCTGGGTCTGACCACCCTCCGTTAAACCAGTCATGTACAGTTAGAATCTGTGTCGCCAGGTAGTATAAGTATGGGTCAGACATCCCCAGGCCTCCCTCGTGTGTTCCCCTCTTACAGTACTTTACGGCTACACGGTGTCTGTTCCCGCCCCAGAGGAATTGTAGTGTTGCTGTTTCTAGGGTCCGAAACCATGAACGCGGGATGGGGAGGGGGAAGTTCTGAAAGGCATATATTAATCTGGGTAGGATCATCATTTTATATAAGGCCGCCCGCCCCATTATGTGGAGTGGTAGTGTCTGCCATTTTTGTAGGTCTGTCTTGACTCGTGTTAGCAGCGAGTCTACGTTCTTTGCCCAGGTCAGTTCTGGCAGGAGGGTCACGCAGACGCCCAGATATTTAAAGCTCAGTCTGCGAAGGGGTATTGTGTTCTGCCTGTCGAAGCAGTCTCAGGTGTTTACTAAAGGGACCAGAACCGATTTGGCCGGATTCATCTTCAGGCCTGAGGTCGTTGCAAAGCTCTTAAGGAGTTGGAGACTGCGTGGGCCAGACGTGCTTGGGGTGCCCATATAAAGTAATACGTCGTCTGCACATAGGGCTATTTTATCTTCTGTAGCGTGTTTCCATTTCCAGCCGCAGTATTCTGGATCTGTCCGGAACATCTGGGCCAGGGGTTCTATAGTTAGGGCGAAGAGGAGGGGGAACGGCGGACATCCCTGTCTTGTTCCCCCTTCTGACTTCAAAGAGTGATGACAGGGTTCCATTAATTTGTACCCGGGCCGAGGGGGTCTGCATACAACGCTCGTGTTAGTTGGCAGAACCTCGGTCCCAGTCCCGCCCTCTGCAGCACCATGAATAGGAAGTTCCAGTCTACGGAGTCAAAAGCCTTCTCAAAGTCAATAAAGAGCAGCGCTAAATCTCGGGGTAGTTTGTGTCTCCCATCGAGGGCCACGTGAAGGCGGCAGATGCAGTGACGGGTGCTGCGGGCTGTCATAAATCCACACTGATCTGCATGGATCAGTTGTGGTAATACTCTTTTGAGACGTGTTGCGAGTATATTGGCTAGGATCTTGACCTCGCAATTGATCAATGAGATCGGTCTATAGTCTGCACAGTGCGGTGATGGAGGATAAGATTTAGGAATCACTACTGTGGTGGCTTCATCCAGCCCTCTCGGGAAGCGCCCCTGTTGTTCTACTTCTGTGAAAAGGGCCATCAGATGTGGCATTAGCTCCTTCCTATATTTCGTGTAATATTCTGCTGGGAAGCCATCAGGGCCTGGGGTTTTCCCAGCTCTCAGTCCCGAGATGGCATTGTTTATCTCTTCTTCTTTCAAAGGCTCGTCTAGAATCTGCATCTCCGGAGGAGGCAGATGGGGCAGGGGGATTGTGTCTAGTAGTCTACGACCATGGGCTGGGTCGACGGAGTCTGAGGCCTTATATAGTGTTTTGTAATAGCGGGCAAAGGCCTCTACTATATCTTGGTGTTTCTCGACCTTGCCCTGTTCTCCGTCCCCTATTTCGGAGATAATGGCTGAGGCTCTGTGATGGGAGATCAGCCAGTGTAGTAACTTCCCTGTTTTGTCCCCCCCATCCATATATTCTTGCTGTGCTTGCTCGCCAGAGAGCTTTTGCTGCCTCTAAGGACAGGTCTCTGATTTCCTCTCGTATCCGGGACAACCGTCTTGCCCCCCTCTCGCTGGGGTTCCCTTCTTGTGCTAGTTCTAGCTCTGCTGCTTGTTTCTCTAGTGATTCAATATTTTGAGTTTTTAGATGCTCTAGCTTTCTTATCAGGCCTCTGGCTGACCCTCTCAGGACAGCCTTGCCCACAGCCCATAAGATGCCAGGCGAAGACACTGATCCCTCGTTCAGGCCAAAGTAGTCATTTTGTGCCTTTTGTAGCTGTTCTAATCAAATCAAAATAAAATCATAAACGTTTATAAAACGCGCTACTCACCCGTGCGGGTCTCAAGGCGCTAGGGGAAAGGGGTTGCTGCTGCTTGAAAAGCCAGGTCTTGAGTAGTCTCTGGAATGCGGAGTGGTCCTGGGTGGTCCTGAGGATGGTGGGGAGGGAGTTCCAAGTCTTGGTAGGAGAAGGACCTCCCACCCGCCGTGGAGCGGCGGATGCGAGGGACGGCGGCGAGAGCGAGGCTGGTGGAGCGAAGAAGACGGGTGGGAGTGTAGAAGCTGAGGCGGCGGTTGAGGTATTCGGGTCCCTTGTTGTGGAGGGCTTTGTGTGCGTGGGTGAGGAGTCGGAAGGTGATCCTTTTGCTGACGGGAAGCCAGTGCCACAGAATTCTACAAATTCTTCGTCTTGTAAGTACCAAGCATTTAGCTTCCACATGGGTCGGTTCGTCTGCCGGGCCTGACCTAGAACCAGGCGTAGTGGTGCGTGATCAGATATGCCTCTTGCCAGTATTTCAATATGTGACAAGGCACTGCAGTCTAACTGTTAGTATTTTTAACTGCTTATGAAGTAAGTTATGAAGTTGTGGTGGATAGGCTAAACTGAACACAGGCACTGAATGATAGCAAATGAATGTATTCAAAATGGACCTGTCCTTGAAGATATTAAGAATAGTTATACTTGTTACAGGTACAGGAAATCACAGGTGGAACACCAAATGGTTACAAGGCAACTCCAGACTTACTGGTGTGTAATGCAGACTAGGGGACAACAAACCTATATTAGAATGCATTTGATTCTATTTCATGAACTGTTTGGCATATTTCTGTGTTAACTCCACCTTTAATGATGTGGGAAGCGATAAACAGGACGCCTCTCGCCCATGAGCCACCTTTAATTGTAGCATCTTAAATCCTCGATTTGCCTTTGTCGTGCATCACCATCCACCTCCTTAATGGGTCATTTTTTTCCAACATATTTTATTCTTTTGTGTTCAACAGGATGGCGACAAATTCTGGAGGATGCCCGAATGCTACATTCGAGGTAGCACGATTAAGTACCTGCGAATCCCAGATGAAATTATTGACATGGTGAAAGAGGAAGTACTCTCCAAGGGCCGGGGCCGTGGTAGCGGTGGAATGCAACAGCAACAGAAGCAGCAAAAAGGGAGGGGAGTTGGAGGCGCTGGTCGAGGTATCAAATCTAAAGTATATGAATATTATTAGGTGCGAATGTGTGTGTGTGTGCATAGGTGTCTGTGTTGTCTCGCAAGCGAATCGCGTGTAGTGAATAGTCCATATTGTGAGTGCTCGTCTTGGATGGTTTCCATCACTTCTAGTAGGATGGGTTGGAAAACAGAGGCCTACTACAAATCCCAGCCGGACGCTTTAGTGACCTGATGGACCGCTTGAGCCTCTATTGAGTGGCTTCAGAGATTTACGTTTGTGGTATTTTTTTTTCTTCAAGAAAATGGAAATTGTGTTTGGTTAGCTGAGGCATTCGACTTGTCATTCTGGTGATCGGCCTTCCAGAACTTCCATGGCAAAGAATAATTACAGCAAATACATTTCCTTTGAATTATTTTATATTGAGGTGTATGAAATTGCAATTTAACGAATAATGCACATATAATTAACATTTTAAAAAACGGACGTGATATCTACATCATTGTGCTTCATTTTCCTCCTATGTGTTGGAGAAAATGATTTGATTGAATTCACAACGCAATCGGCTTCTAAAAACTGTTTTTTAAATTTATTATTTATTTATTTTTATTTTTTGGAGGGGGGTCGCGTTATTTTCCTTGGTTCTAAGTAACCAAGTGTCAACAACCTCCTCATGTCAAACAGTTTAACAGTTATAAGGATTTTACTTTTTATGTTTAAGCTCCACCTGCCCAGCTTTTATAGGGCATTGCAATATTTGGAGAAAAGGGGGCAGAGTGTACGGAAAAGACCAACAACATCGCTGTGCTTTGTCACCATCTCCAATTTACCATCCACCCATCATAACCTCCAGTTCCCTATCCACCCAGTTGGTTATGTATTGGTTTTCCCCTGGGCTTTCTGTCTTCAAGCAATTCTCTTCTGTTGAATGTAATCGGTTCATAAGCATTATACACTCACAAATCCTTCTTTGAGTGACCTTGCTGTGGCCACGTTGGGGTCACATGAACAGATTGTGTATGCATAGGGTTATAGGAAGTTACAACGGGGGCAGGCGTAGGACTCCCATGACACATGAAAGCCCGGGACAAGCACTTTATATCTCTACATAGTCTCGAACCATTCCTGTATCGCTCACACTATCATAAACATACACACGATACATGACACTCATGCACTATAAATTACACAGTATTTTACACACATACAATTTTAAGCATGTACTACTGCTCCGCATCCTGTATCTGTTCGGTGTATGCGAGAAGGGTGTACTATTGGTGGTGACTGTGTTGCATTGCTACTGCTGCATGTTATGTCTCTGCCTTGTGTGTAAGGAAGCATGTACTAGTGTGCGGGTGTAAGCATGCATGGATAATGTGGAATTCCTAAAGCCCGATGCCCAAGACCTATTGTTTGGGGTCAAGGACAACAGGTTTTCAGGTTTTGTTTGTCCTTGGGACAAGTAGGCCCAACTCCCTGCAGTACAAACCCTTTAGCTGCCAGTTTACTGTACCACATTATGGAGCAGGGAAGGGAATAGTCTGCAGTTGAGGTATTATTTGTGTCCTTATGTTGATGCTGTTCGAACTTGTATTTATGGTTCATTAATACAAAGCCTTTATTAGGGTGAGGGCTCTCAAAGTGTTGTAAGCTCAGACTGTACTACGGACAGTGGTTCCAATAAAAAAAAATGTGTACACGTTTGCAAAGCTTAACAATGAGGCTCTTTATAATGCTCTCAGGATACCCTCTGATTAGATTCAGATATTTGCATAAGCTTCCTAGCAAGATTGATGATTCTTTGCTTTCAAAATAAAATGTTCACAAAAACATCCAGCTACGAAAAAAACGTTTTGCTAAACTACCACTTCTTTGAATCATCATTTAGTAAAATGTGTGGATGCATGCTAGTATTTCCAAAGACTACTCAAAATGGAAAGTCTGTGTAACCAGGTTCAGCAGGATTATGGGAAACAGGAATATAAACAGGCATTGTCAAAACCGATAGGTCAGACATTGACGGTCAGTCTTTTGGTTTTGTCAATGCGTGTCTTGTTTTTACATGGCTTTTTTTAAAATTATTGTTGTGGGAGCTGCTTCACCCTCACCACTGTAATAAACATTGGCAAAAGCATTGTTTGGTCTCAACAAGCACATATTGCCACAGTAGTTCCTGGCAGTGATCAAAACTACTTTGTATGCCGATATGCTTCTAGTGAAATGGCAGATTGCGATCATTCACAGTGAAGCCAGCTGATAAAGAGAATTTTACTAAAAACAAAAGGTCTTGGTTAGTGCAGGCCTATTTAGGGGCCCAATGCTTAAAGAAAGTCAAAAAAGTGCACCCATTGTATATGTCTTTGCCTTAGTGCAGATTGACCTATTTCATGATTTCATAAGAATTTGCAGAGATAGCTCAGGGAATCATACTCCTAGAAAATATTTGTTAACTGTAATTTAGCACAAGCAAATATGCGAGTGCTGATTTGTTCATGTGAAAATCTGGTGAGCGTTTACAAGTTCACTTTCCCCTTAACCACTTTTTTCCGAACCATGAAAGACGTTCTACTTCTGACCCCTTTCAGGAGTAAATTCCCAACCTTTCTTAGTATAGGAGATGATGAGAAAGGAGCTGGTGGAAACCCTAAAGACATTGAAGTTAGTAGGTACAGCACACAAACACATCTGCAGCAGCAGGACAGACCTCCCTCTTACAACACTTGCTAACCTTCCAGTATGTGCAGAAGCAGGAGGCAAACATCCCTTGTATCTTCAGAACTGTTACAGGCAGGAGCATTAGAGGCTTCCTATGTGCTGCAGCTTCTTGGAATTTTTATATTCTGTGACCTCAAAGTGAGTACATAACATGACGACTCGGAGACTGGAACTATTGAGAAGGAAAGATAATAAATCTAGCATAAAATTGTATATCATTTTTAACTTTTCACCTGTGGTACTGTGGGGAATCGATAAGTTGTATAATGACTTGATTTCAAAGCCTCACATGTAGAAATGCTCATACCCTTAGAAGCCATCTCTTGTGCATTTGTTAGTGGCAGTGGATGGCTCCTCGTATTTAGTGTTGTAATTGTATTTTTTTCGCAAGTTAAATTTTTTTTCTTCAGCAGTTTACTCATGAACTTAGATTCACCAAGAGGTCAGTGCTAGTGGAAGGGACATCAGGCATCCTTTCATGTGATCTCACTGTTTTCCTCTCTCAAGCCTCCTTTTTGCTGCTTTTGAGGGCTAAGCTAAGGGCACGAAGCGAAATCAATGCATACAGGAGACTTTGGCCCTGATTATGAGTTTGGCGGGTGGAAAAGCCTGTCCGCCAAACTCCTGTTGTCGGGTTACCACTTATGCAGCAGCCCTTCTGCAGCCCCTATTACGAGTTTCCCACTGGGTCAGCGGGCGGAAACTGAGGATCCACTGTCTCCCCACTCGTAAAATTTAAAAAATAAATGCTTTTTAGCCCAGGGAGGAGGGCGGGGGTCCCTTTAGGACCCTAGCACCAGAGCTAAGGGGTCAGGGTGTTCCTACCCTGGCCCCTTTAGTTTTTGGGGGGATTCAGCTTCGGCTGAAGCCGAATCCCAAGATGGTTGACAACGCTTCAACAGCTTCTGTTGTTGAAGTGTTATAAGCCAGTCAGATCTCAGCACGAGATCGTTAGGGGTCGCAAATCCTTCGCATCCCTAGATATACAAATTTGTTTCTCCCTTAATTTCTCAAAAACTACTGAATGGCATTACACCAAAACAAAAAAAGCACTCTTTCTGGACCAGGATCTACCTTCCTGCTAAATTTGATGTAATTCCGTCCAGCAGTTTTTGCACTATTGCTGTTCAAAATCCCTATGGAAAAGTGAATGGGGAAAAGTGTTTTGGGGATCCCCCTTTTTTTCTCTGCACCCTCTGGACAGGTCACCCTGAAACTTTTCAGGCAGCAGCTGACAGTACTGGCAAATTTTTGGGGGAAAGTTTTGTGAAGCTTGGTCAAGCACTGCCAAAGATATATGCAAGTAAAAAATCCCTTTTTGTTTAGAAACGTGACCCTACCTAAAACTACCTAGTGGCGAGTGCCACTAGGTGATATATGTATGTGTGTGTGTGTGTGTGTGTGTGTAAAAGTCAAGTGAGGTGCAGAAAGGAGACCAGTTGGAGGAGAAAATGAAAAGCATTTTCTTCTTGAACTAGCGTTTCGCTGGCAAACATGTCAAATTCTGCACCTGTGAAATCTTGCAAAAGTTGATTTAAGATTTTGACCAGGTAAAACGACCCTGGAAGTCCAGGATACCTGATCACAAATGACCTGGTTCTTGGGCACTTGGTAAACTATCAGCAAGTCATGTAGTGTGTTAGAAAGCTGGAAATGAAACCTCTGACACTTACACTTCTAACAATGTTTAGGTGTGTTCGGAGGACGTGGGAGAGGTGCCCCAGGTGGTGGCAGAGGACAGCAGGAGAAGAAACCAGGCAGACAATCTGGGAAGCAGTGAAAACAGTTTGGACTTTCTTTTTTTGATCTTTGGACGTTGGCGTGCAGCAGTGAGTTTAGTTTCCGATGAAGATTGCTGATTATTTAAAGTACTACATTTCTACACTTCAGTCAGTGAATCTGACTCTGTTCTTTGTTATTGAATTTGTAAAACTCTACCTACCATTTACTGGTAGAATTGTATGTGCAACATTGAGTTGGAGATTCTTATTTTTGGTTTAAAAGGGGGAGAAATGCTGTGCAAGGAGCTACATTTTCAACTACCACATCTTGTATATTTTAAATGAAAAAAGTAAAAAAGATCATGTCATGATATTTTAAGCACTTGTTAAATACATTTTTGTGTTTACCTTTTTCACGAAACCTTTTCTAATTTGAGTTTTGTGTTTTTTGGAATTAGTGGAACATACTGGTTTTATGTTAAGTAGAATTTGACAAGCTTATTAAAATTCTCAAAACAGTCAGAATTTTGTCACTTTGTAAGCTTGTTTTATCAACTGTTTTTATTTTTTATTTTGTCATTTGTTTTGCCTGTTTAGTGGTCTGCCCTACTGTTCATTTACCTTGCTAAAGTTCCAGGTTCATTTGACGAAAAACAAGTTCAGTTTGTTTCACAAGATTAATAAATGGAAAAATGAAAATTGGCATTCTGATTTTAGTTTGTTGTTTAATGCTTGGTGCGAAGAACTAAATACTAGCCGTGCCATGGAAAGAAATATCATGAAACTAATATTACTCTTTTTAACATTTGTAAGTGTTTTTAGTTACTACAATTTTGGATGGTCTGATATTTATTCAAATGTATAGTAATCTTAAAAAATATTGAGAAAGAATACAACACAAATTTAAGAAAAAAACAATACCCTTTACATCAAATCCTGGAGTGAGCCAATGGACAATCAAGTGTATGGTACACACTGTATAAATCATAATTATACATGGAAGAATGTTATGGTATTGTAAAACATGCAGCAGAAGATGTATTTATTTTAGTGCACACTCTTAATTGAATTACTTGTTAGTTTTGCCCAAATATCCTGGAAAATGAGTCAATGAAGCAAAGTGTGGGTCGTCCCTACTGGTCGTGTGGGGAAACCAGTATATAGACAAATGATCCTTTTTGCACGCGCTCATTCGGCCGCTGGCCAATGTATACTCCTCTGTACAACTTTATAGAAATTTTGCTGATCTGTCTTTCAAGAGATTAATTAGTACACTGTATTTAAAAAATCCTGCTTGTAATATAGGCATGCTATTTTAATCCTAACACTCTAAAGGTCTTTCTTTATACAAGATACGCAGATCATCTAAGATTGGTCCACGGTGAGTAAAGTATAAAGATTAAAAATACTTTATTTGTGATCATGCTTAGCAGTCCAGCTGAATAATACAGATTAGAAATGTAGTGCTGCTGTTTTCCATAATACAATGTTAAGTGTAAGAATTTCTGTCGATGAATGGATCCTTTTCCTGAGAAAATCTGAATAGGCACCGCCATGGAGACCATCAGACAGTCCACAAAACAGTTGGAGGTTCAAGTAGCTTTACAAGCTTTCAGTGGGAGAGACCTGTCAAACGCAGCCGCGACCTGGGGATCTTCGTGACATCTACATTTAAACTCTGTGTAAGATGTTCATGTAAGACACCTTTCTCACTGGATCTATGTCCATGTGTAACATGCTCATCAAGTGTCCATCATTTAGCCGGCTATTGTGATGACTTTCTTTTTCTTAAACTCATTGGGGTTGGGGGAGTGTGGCCAGTGCCCAGGATGCTTATTTCAGCAGTCTTGTGGGACAGTCGTTAGTGGGAGCAGCTGTGTTGCCTCCTCAAAATGTTGTTCTAATATGACAGCAATGCGTGAATGCAGGGTGCCATTTTAAAACATTTTATGGGAAACGCTACAGAATTGTATCAGGGGCGAGTTTGTTCTTTCTGCTTCTCTGTGTGTACTGTGCTGTTGCCATTGCTAAAATTACTATTTTCCGCAAGCATAATAGTGTTCTACCCCATGATTATTTATCGGGGTTGTTGCAGACAGGATACCTGTCAACATTCTAAATGTCACTGTTTTCAGTACAGAACAGACTTCCAGAGCTGCAGGGCCAAGAACCCAATCGTTAAACTACAATAGAACGTGATATTGTTCAGGCTATGAACAGTATAATTTTCTGCTATATTTCTGTTGAAAGTGTGCCAATATTTCTGATTCTTGTTAATCAAGTAGCATTAAAGTGAAATCCATTAAATGAATGGATTGGAGGCAATGTGTTAGTTTTCTCTTGAGAGAGCTGCGGCCTGATGAACTCCTGGATCTCGTGGTTTCAAAGCCTTCAATTTGCAAGATCATCACCTTGCAGCAGCGGAATCAAGATTTGCAAAATATCAGAGGCACATCGTGAATCCCAAATATCTTTGTGAGTCAAGGCTTACGCTTTGTGACCAGCTCGAATAATTAGGAAAAGGACATTTGAAAGGGGCGATGGAGAAGATTTGTGGAGGAAATTACTTCAAGCAGGAAATGATCTTGAAAATTCTTCGCTAGTATATGTTCACGGTTTGCTTACCTGCATATCCCCACTCCAAATGAGTCAACCCTTCCCGATGATTCATAGCGGGCTGTAACCATGGTTGATGACCACATTTGTGGTTGCAAACCCATCGACTGGATCCTGACCCCATCGAGAGGTATCATTGTGCAAAGTTGAAGCTGTCCATGATGTGAAGTGGGCAAAGGGCATCTTGGGAGCATACAGCAGTTGGAGGAATCACTGCGCGCCTCCAACCCCTTCTCCCCACTTGACTCCGCATCATGCCAGTTTTTTAGGTCTGGCGGTAGCCAAGACCTTTTGGTTTTACTATAGCTTTACCTGGCTATACCATCCATTAAAGGCCCGCTCCAGTATTAAGGCGAGAGTCTTTAACAAGGGAGCGGGCCTTTAATGGTATAGCCCAGCTACAGTGAGTTATAAGGCTATTGGAACATTCCGCCTCATCAGGGCAGAATGTTCTAATTAGTTAAAACAAAGGCCTCAGGAGCCCGAGGCGGTTGAAATCCCCTCTAGCTCCGTGAGGCCTTTGTTCACAGTTGTTTCCATGAACGATAAACATTGTAATGTTGATGGTCTGGGATTGTACCAGAAATTAGAAGCCCAGAGCTATTCCATTGTCTTCAATGGAGTGCTCAACTTCTCAATGTTCTAATATAGCCTTAGAACCCGCCGTAGCGGGCTCTACCGGCTATTAAAGGCCCGCTCCCCGCGTTAAATGCCCGAGCCGAAGGCGAGGGCATTTAACAAGGGAGATGGACTTTTTTAATAGCCGGTAGAGCCCGCTACGGCGGGTTCTAAGGCTATTAGAACATTCTGCCACTCAGGGCAGAATGTTCTATTAAAAAAAAAAATCACAGAGCCCGAGGGGATTAAAATCCCCTCGGGCTCCGTAAGGCTTTGTTCACAGCTGTTGCTGTGAACAAAGCGAACATTGGAATGTTGGTGCTGCGGGCTTTTACCGGCCAGTAAAAGCCCGGAGCACTCCATTGTTTTCAATGGAGCCCCAAGCATTCCAATGTTCTAATAAAGTATGCATATGATATACTAAGATGAGCTTTCATTCAGCCCTCGTCATCCATTGATCTGTTCTTGTGCCATTCACGTGTTTCTTCCGGCCACTGCAGCATGCAGTATAGGCAGTGATTCAGTCCACCTCAGCCACTTAACTTTATGGTAAGTGACAGAATTCCTCTCCTTCACATGGGGCGCCTCCACACAAAGTAGTCCCCTCCAGTACCAGGGACTGCTACGGCAAGGTGCTCTTTATTAGGCCAAAAATGTTACATGTTTTTGCTTTCAGCCATTGTTTATATTGGCGAGGGGCTGGGACCTCTTAAAAAAAACATCCTGACAAAATAAGCACTGATGAAATCAGAAGGCTGGCAGCCAATGCCAAACATTTGAGCTTTGCCAGCACTTTTTTTTCTGTTTGCAGTCTCTATCCCTTTCAGACACAGCAACAGTCAGAAAGTTAAAAAACATTGTGTAATGCGAATTATATTGCAGGGATGAAGGGCGTCTGTTTCCTTTGCACGTCTCTGTACCTGCATCCATAGCCCTTTTGGATGATTTGCAAATAGAGACCTTCCTCATTAATATTGATTCTGCAGATCAGTACATCCAGCACAGTGCAGAATAAGCCCTAGTCACAAACCTGTTGTTGTGCAAACATAGCAACAGCATTGCAGCTGTGGGCTTTGCACATTAGGCCCTCTGGTCTTCAGTTCCTGCTCACATAAAGACCAAGCCTTTTCCACTTTTATAAAGGGTGTTTGCAGTTGCTTAAGCCACGAACTTTTACCTGCAAAGAACTTCCAAAGTCAACAGAATTGCTGCTTTAAAACGCTGAAATGACTTTCTCACCTGCCTTCCTAGAGCCCCCATTATTTGTTTTGCTTTGATAAAGGTTCCCAGGTGAGATTTCCTATCTTTACTGATTTCTGCAAATACTCAAGTGCGGTGTTTTTTGAGGTTTTTATCAATTGCTGAAATTCTTTGAAAACTACTTGAGAGCTCACAGAAGGGATGGACTAACTATTAATTTGTGCCTTGGCTATGTACGTGAATAGTAAATAACCTTCCTTGACACGGAGGATAACATTCATAAATTATAATATATGAAACTGTAAATGTACTTATCGTAAGTTTCTTCCTGTTTTAGTGGTTTCACACGTCTTGAGGATTAAAAAAACAAAAAAAAACTACGTTTGAATTGACTTCCTGGTGGAGTTCGCCCTCCCTCTACGCCAATGTGCAAGTGTATTGTTCATTGAGAAAGTTTGTCAGCACCTGCAGTGCTTTGAGTTTTTGGGTGTGCGTCACTTGCCTAGCCAACTCATGTCCCTCCTTTGGGAGCATCTGTAACCCAGAACTTGCTAAAATGGAAACTGCACCCAAAAAGGGTGATTTATGACTGGAAAAATACTCAGATTGAGAATCTGAGATTTAAAACCCCATGCTCAATTGGAGAATCTGAGATTTAAATACTAAGTTCAAATTCTGTGGGTTAGGGCAGTGGTTCCCAACTTTTGGAATCCGGGGACCCCCTACTGAGTCATTACTGAAAGCGGGGGACATGATCTGTTAATATTATTTCTTTTTCTAAGTAGCCACGGACCCCCTGAGGAGGTTTTGCAGACCCCCAGGGGTACCCGGACCACAGGTTGGGAACTACTGGGTTAGGGTGTCCACCTCACTCTCATTACAGACATTCCCTCCAACCCTGAGCTTTTCACCTAAGGAGTCTGAATGCATTGCATCGTTTGTTTCTGTTAAACACCATTCATGATCACCTGTAATGAAATACTCCAGGCCTAAGCTTTTTGTTCAAGTACACTGCACCCTGAAAGCAGCAAGGCACTTGGTTCAACAGCTTGAAGGTGTGCTCTCCGACAGGGGATGAAAAACGAAAAAAGATTTATGTCAGACCACATGCAAATAGCCTGATATAAGGTGTGGCCAACGATTTCACCAACATGGCCTATCCCACTCTTTTGGTGGGCACTGACACGAATTCTTTAGATGTCTTAACTTCTGCAGAGCCTAGTAAGACGATTTTCTTAGCCACAAGGTAATACTGTGCCACATAAAGGCCTTCCAAGGAAATGCCCTCCTTGAAATCTCATTCAGCGTCACCTGCAGCAACTTTGATTGAGCCATGCATGGCACCACTAGACTGGCCCAAGACAATGCTCATCAAAAAAGAAAACGACCAAGGGCCTCATTATGAGTTTGGTGGATGGGAAGACCCGTCCGTTGAACTTCCGACGGGGAGGTTGCTGCCATGCTGTCTAAGTCGTAATTAGGGCGCACTGCATGCCGCCGTAAGCATCACCGATCCCGACGGTGATGCCGGTACCCTGGCGGTCTAACCTCCAGGGTCGTAATGTGGCGGTCACACGCACGCAGCACCCACAGCAGCGGAGCTTCTGACCGCCACTGCGAGTCTGGCGGTTGAGTGACCGCAGTAATCAGGCGCTACGTGTGTAATCCACAGGGCACCATTGCAGTTCCAACTCTGGTTTGCTATCAGACTGATATCAAACGGGTTATTTGGATTGTTAACACTGTTCATGCAGATTCACTTGGCAGGTTGAGCTGGATAGCCTCTTCTCCCTATTGGGGTTGTGGTGCGGGTGGACACCAACCTTCTTAAGATCTCATCTACAGACCGCTTTAGTTGAAGACTTACTGTCACTAATGCATTAAAATGTATAAATATAGTAATCTTTGGGGCAGTCCCTTATTCTTGATTGGATGGCTTTCTTGTCCGTGTCATTTTGCTGCTTCTTATTCGTTGGCTACTCCCTATTTGTTAGTGCCGACTCAGGGCCATTTCTTCTTTACTGTTTTGTGATTGGATGACACGTGTTGTTCCACTCTTGCGTTCAGGGAATTACTGTTTTCTTTGTCTTTAGTACTTCAAGGGAGTGCATATTTTTTTTTCTCCATCCCATGTGTTCTGCTTCCAGCCTCACCTGCCCTTACCAACTCTGCTGTACATGTTCCTACCTCAGTTGGTATTTTATCACCTTCTACCCAACTCTCCCCTTCCCTGACCCACCTTGTAGCTCTCACCACCATTGACTCCCTTGCATCTCCTTAACTTTCATTTTTTACTTTTCTTTTCTTAACATTTACTTTTTTGGGAGAGGCTGGCAACTGCAGTTGCTGCCAGGCTGTTTTATTTATTTATTATTATTTTTTTAAACACCTCTCCAAGATGGGTGTCAGCACATTCTCTGTGGTGCATGCGCACATATATGTTGTCAAGCTATGTTTCTGTTGCATCAAGGCACAGCATAACTCTTGTTTGTTTGTAGATGCTGTTAAGCATATTCATAGAAGAACTTTGTTTTCTTGTTGCCAGTGTGAAAGCTTTAATTTACCACGTTGTGCCTCAGTACCTGCACGTCATTTTCTAGAAAGCAGATTTTTTTTTCAAATTGTCACAAATCAAATTTTAATGCTATCGTTATTGCATGCTACTACTGTTTAGGTTCTGTAATTAATTTAAGCCTGTGATATTTTTGCACGACTATCATATTTTACTCTCTGGGCTCGGTCTAGATTGTTTTTCAGTAATCCAGCGCTTACAAATTCTACCATATTTCAAGTGGGCTGTTGGACCTGGTCCTTTTTGCAGGGTAATCCCAAAACTTTTTGCCTTCCTCTTCCTGTTTTTTTGACCCTCTTTTTGTCGGCACTAGGACTTTGGGCACTTTATCATTGCTGATCAGTGCTAAAGTGCATTTGCTTTCCCTTCTAAATTTAGTATGATTGGCACAACCCAGATTGGCACATTTAATTTACCTTCAAGTCCCTTGTACAGTGGTATCCCTTATACTCAGGGACTGTAAATTAAATGCTACTAGTTGGCCTACAGCGCAGCTTGTGGCACTGAAGTAGCCTTTCAAACCCGTTTCAGGCTTGCCCCCGCAGGGCCAACATGCACAGTTTACTGCCGCATTGGCTTGGCATCCGGATTTACTTTCCAGTCCTGGAACTCCCTTGTACTACATACAGGTCACCCCTAAGGTAGACCCTATGCAGTCCCATGGGCAGGGTGCTGTGTAGGTAAAAGGTAGGACATGTGCCTATTGTGTGGCCTGTCCTGGTAGCGACAAACAACTTGTTTGGTTTCTCACTGCGGTGAGTGCTGCCCCTCTCATTGATTTGCATTAGGAATGTGGCCATGTTTGGAGTGGTAGTGAGGAATCCTGTTTATTGGTGTAGGTGGATTTTTTTATTACCATTATAGAAATGCCACTGTTTGAAAGTGGGCATTTCACTGTGCTTATGACTCGTGTGCTTTGCAGCCTGACGCCAATCCATGTCTGGTGTAAAGTAACAGCTGGACTTTGTGCTTACTTTCCAGACAGCCATCCCACAGAGAGGGTGAAGGTGTAACAGGATTACATTTGCATACTGAATGGTCTTCCTGGGCTGAAAGAGGGAGAGGTGGGGCACACTTACATTTGTATAGGCTGTGTCCTGCCTTCGCACAAAGGGCTTGTTTACCCCTTGCTGATGCCTGGAGCCAAGGCCAAGGTTGAAGGGGGGTGTTGTGCACATCTAAAGGTCCTTTGAAGTGCTCCCTGAGATCAAAGACAAAATGAGTATAACTACAGGGGTTGTTCCCCATGTTTTTGACACTGTGGACTTGGCAGACGGTACTGCTAGAAGGGACTGCTATGCCAGGAGGAACCGCCATTAGGACTGACTGCTACTTTCTTGCAAAGACCCTGATGAGCTGGCCTACTGCTGCATCTGGCGGTGTCATCCCCCCTCCCCCCCCCCTTTTTAGTTGTTCTCCAAAGGTTGGGGAGTGGGTATCACCCCTCCTCCCTCTTGGAGTTTCTACAGTTAGCGCAAAATCAGACTAGGGGAGGCACTGGAAATTTCCCTGCCTGGTACAGTCTGATTCTCCCCTGATCTTTGAGCAGTATGCTGTGGCCAAAGAAGTGCCTGGTGGGCACTTCAAGATTTGGCCTGTTACTGCTGGAGTTGTATTTTGGTCCCTGTGGGGCTGGAGAGAAGGAGTGCAGCGGTCGTGTCTTGGTCAGTGAAATCGAGGCGCACTCTATCAAGTGCCCCTGGGGCACAAGCAAGAACCTACTTTGGGCAATTCACCGCTGCTACCCGGGCTAAAGTAGCAGAGAAGCCAACTTGTGACTGCAGACGACGGGAGGTTTCCCTGGGCCTGGCTGGCTCCCTGGGAGAAAGGTAGCGCTCCAGGAGGCCCTGGAGGGCTCTGGATGCTCTCTTGTGACACGAGTGGCTGGAGAGGAAGCTGCTGCCGATAGCTGCCCCTGCATCGAGCTGGGCGGCTATCTGAAGTGTTGTCCTATGTGGAGGACCCAAAGAGGTCTCCCCGCCAGTGTGGGAACCGTGTGCACCCCTGCAACCCTTGGCATACCTTTGCTGGTACGGCAGGACGGGGTGGTGACCCTCGACGGAGGTCCCGGATCCTGCTTGTGCTATTTTGGTTTCACCACATTCACTAGGGTAGGAGCTGAGGAGCTCCTGCGCTATGCTTGGTGGATTTTGGTGTTCCTACCGTAAACCTCCTAGAAGGAGCCCAGGCGTGCTGTAACCCTCGTGGGGGAGGGGCTGGGAGGATCGTTGGATGTTCTGCCTCGCCCACTATGTTTATACCCTTGTATTTTGCTATGGAGTATTGTATGACTTGAGGTGATTCGTGATGTCGTTATTGCCTGGCAAGGACAACCAGTGTATTTCCGGATCTGCATTTCACGCATTGGGAGGGAATGTTTTTATGACCTGTGCAGTATAGCAAGGTTTCTTGTATTTTGCACTCACGATGATGACAATTGCCTGTTTGGCAGCCTTTTACTGATTCATGACGTTTTTGGTCTAATGGTTTTTATGCAATACAGTTTATTTTTATATAACTTGTTGTAAAGTATCTTTTGTGGTGTGGGACAGTGAGTTGTGTCTGTTGTGCAAATGCTTTACACGTTGCCTGTGGGATAAGCCTGACTGCTCGTGCCAAGCTACCAAGGGGGTGAGCAAGGGTGATCTTAGGTGTGACTCTCACCCTGACCAGAGTGGTGGGTACTGCCTGGATTAGGTACCTACCCTAGCCAACCAGGAACCCCGTTTCTAACATGGGCAAAACAGTGTGGCAGATAGATTGCATCTTACTGGCAAATGCCCTCCTCATAGGTCTCAAGTTTACTTTACATAACTTGACACTGAGCTTTGTAGCAAGTTGCTGTCACCAGTAATGGATGGCCCTTTGGTGTCACCTTTAGCGCGTGACCTGCGGATTCCTGCAATGAACTGTGTAATTCTGATGACCTCCAATGAGAGGGAGACCCACGTCAAGAGTTTGTTTTCTGAGATCCGGGTGCGAATGGAAGGTATTCTACATATAAATCAGGAATGTTCGTAATCAAACAAGCCCATTTAAACTTGACAAATCTAAAACCACACTTCTTACCAAAATTCAGATATTAAAATATGATTTGATTACATTTTTAAAAACATTATTTCCATTAGATTTGCAAACTTGGTAAAAATGTCTTACAAAATCATCTTGCATACGAAGCACTTTGCTTTTTTCGTGATCCCCAGTTCATGTAAATAAATCAAACACAAGGGCTTTCTATTTCAGTTCTAGGTCTGCAGTAGTTTGCCAGGATGATATGTCATACTTATGCCTGTTTCCACAGCTGTGTGATATTTCTTTCATTATGTCGGTGGCTAGAAACTTCGTTATATAATCCAAGGCAACCCTGTACACCTCCAAAAGGTTGTAAACTAATTAGCAAACGGGGAGCTGTGAGGATTTTAACAACATTTTTATTATTTATGATTTAAATATTTATCCTTTTGTGAAGGTAAGCATGTATTGCATATGTTAACATCAAAAATAGACGAATGACCCTATGGAAAATGTTTCAGTGAGAGGAAAAAGAAACTTTTTTTTTTTTTTTTAAAGTAAGAATTGGGATTTGGAAACGTTTCCTGAAATTAGAAAATAATCTGAATGGATAATGTAAAGTAATTTGGCGTACAGTCAAAGGAACGAAAATACTTTTGAAAGGTGACGAAGAAAAAGCTAATGGTGCAGAAATTTGCAAAATTCCAATATAATATTAGTACTCGGTTTTAGTTGTACACAATAGAAAAAGAGAGCTGTACGAAGAAATTACACCCGCTCTTAAAACCTATATATAGTCCCGGAATAATACAAAATATCGGAAAGATACTGCACTGTAGTACATAAATGTAAAACTTCTACAGAGTAATTCTGTTACATGTGCTCTTCCTAAACCTTTTTAAATAGGGCCCTGTTTGTGACAAAGGTAATCTCTAAAAGAATGTTGAATAACTACCCCTCTGTGGGTTCCTATATAATTAAATGCAACAGACGGTAATTTCATTGGTTGCTGTGGACATGTTGTCGGTGTCAGCTTTCTGTGGAAATATTGTGCCTTTAAGCTGGGAGCATCTCCGAGCTTCATTTGCAAGGGTTTGTACTGAAAACTGTTTATCCTTTTGGCAAGTTTTGGAAATGGATCATTCTCTATAAACACCCAAGAAAGAAAGCTTTGGTAGATAGGCTTGGTTGCCATCTCAATGGAAAGTCCACAATCTTCTTGGAAAGGACACCTCGTTTTGAGTTTTTTTCCTTAGAAATGTCATTACATAGGACTTGGGGACATATAAATCGTGTGTCCACTCACTTCAAAACTCTTTAAAACAAGGTATGCACAAAGCTTTAAATTGTGCCATTTTATAGATTATTTTTTTGGTAGCTGGTGTGTTATTCTGGTAGAAAAGTGATTCACTTGAATCCTAATACAGTAAGGATGAAGGAAGCCTGCTTAGAACTCCATCGTCTTACAAAATGACCCTGCCTCGTGGCTTTTAATACTCTCCGGGTGACTCTAGGTTAGCAATACTCTACTTGCACGTGGCAGGGGCTCCTCGTCGGACGTGTTTTTGATCAGCGATGCATTCTAGCTCATCCCGCACAGAGGAGAGATCCCTGCTTTTCTGTGTCCACCCCTACAGAATTGATGAGTTTCACCAACCAACCAAAATTACTTCTATACCTGCTCTGAAAGCTTAAAGTTATGTTAAGTTTGGCACAACTCTTCAGAAGGTAATGAAGAATCCTTTGCTGCCTAGTCTGCTTAAGTATCCTTTTTGGATCCCACACAATGTCTAGCGGCATTTTTTTAATAAACAAAATGTGGAATAACGTAAAAGCAGGTATTGAAAGGGTGTTTTTGCGTGAAAGTAGTGTTTTTTTGTAATTTAATTAAATATTTTACTCTTAAGATCTTTGGTGCAGCTAAAGCACATTCCAAGGGGTAATGCTAGGAAGGGACGATGAAACCAGCTTACTGCCCCAAAATCTGGTTTCATGTCCTGCATGGAGCAGTTCCCACCAGGGTTGGGGCTACCCTCTGTTTTTTAACACACTGCTGTACAACATTTCCCTCCAGCCTGCTGTGGCGCTTGGGGAATGGCTGACTTAGGCTTGGCTTTGAAGTGGTGACCTGACCGTCACCCAGGGTCACTGAAGCTGCTTTTAAATGGCCTTGCTTTGAGTAGTCCAGGGTCACCTACAGATATCAGTTTTCATGGTAGACAGTGGGAATTTTGTACCATGCACCCATAATATTGAAAACTTAAAGGACTTTTAATTTAACCAGCTGAGAGCAACTTGGAATAAGTCCAGATGAAAGTTTTTTTTTATTTTTTTTATTATTATTATTATTATTAAAAGCTTTTATAACGCATGTACTGGTGAGCCTCTGTAGCCCTTCTACGGTTCTGGTAGCATGTGTAAGTTGTCATTACTTAATTTACTTAAACGTTTTACTTTCTTTTTGAAACACGACATGCCTGTCTTCCTGGCACCCTAGCTCAGTAGGTGTCTTTGTTGGTATGTGTGTGAAACAAAGAACAATGTGTTACCTTACATAGTTGAAGAAAGGTGTAGAATGTTTTGTAGATACGTTTCCCAGATTCACCTTGGTGACAAGCATCCTTCTGATGCCCTGGCTGCTTGCAAGTACTCGTCAACTCTGTCGTCCCTTCGTCCTCCGCACGCTCCTCAGGGGTCACCTTGGGAATCTGCTGTAGCAGGCCCTCTTTACAAGGGTAAAGGTTTATCTTCAGCCTGTCTATGCTAATGGAGAAGATATATATTCACCCTTTACTATAGACATGCCAGCTCATCATACAACAAGCCTTGACAAAGGCAAGCATTCTAGTATTTGTCCAGTGGCGTTTTTCCTCAAGCTTCCGTAAGATGCACTCAGTAGACATGGGCAACAGCAGTGCAAGCTTCCTTGTCATACAGAAGCTTCAGGGCATAAATATCAACAGTGCAAGCTATTCGTCTGCCCGCTGCAGAGCTTGGTTTACACGCATGCACTTAGTAGAGCTGAGGATTGGAAGCAGTACACAGGCTACACACACTCACGGGAGCACGTGATTTCCACATGACTAACTAAAGTGATGGCTTGTGCTGGAGGCTTGGACAAGTTGGGACTGGGTTCATGTAGAGTGTTGCAAGTGGGATGTACATGGGGCGAGGGGTCATGGAGACGAGGTAAAGGGACAGAGATAAGAGCATGTGGCAAAAATGGCAGGGTATTCCCATACGGTAGCAGCTGATGGACCTTTAATGCCATGCTGCTGAAGGAACACAAACCTAAATGTCCTGGAGGGAACACAACTTTTTCCAGCAAAGGCACTCCTGGCTGGGGGAAGAAGAGCGAACCCTGCCAGGGCACAGTTAATCGAGCGCAGGGGCTCTGGTCATGGACTCTTTGAAAAACTTGCTAATTTGCATATTCATCATTGATCGCAAATTGTCAAGAGCCTCAAGTGTTGTAGAAAATGAAACCCTGTGAAGAAAAATGCTGGAAAATTGAAGATCATGGAGCCAATCCACAACGGTTAGCACCAACAGGAAGTAATGAGGATAGCCCAATTGCATACACGGCGCTCCTGGAGTCCTATCCAGAGAGCCTCAAAAGCAGAATGTGGGCTCCTAGAATCCTGAGCTTCTCACCACATCAGGAGAACAGACTTAGGGATACCCTACTCCTGGGCGTCGTGAAAATGGCATGAGATGAGACACCCTTTAACTGCAGTTAGATATTCTACAGTAACTGCCAGGGAAATTGGCCGGGCATTCCCAAGGACACTATCTTCTTGGAACTGGGGAATTTGGACCAGAGAGAGTGGTGGTCACTGGTACAGGAGCTTAAATCCTAAATTGACCTTCTCAGACATAAGTCCACATTTGAGTCAGAAGGCCTAGGGATATGGCAGGATCCTCCGATCAGAAGGAAGTCTTTGCTTGACCAATTGCTTCATCATTGTGGTACCCAGCGAGGCTACTTGTGGGGAAGTGGGCTATTGGCATATTTTCAACCAACAACTTACTACTGGAGACTTCCAGGCGGCTAAGCAGAGAAAGTGGTGGGAACCAGATCCTGGCAACAGTGTGCCTAGGGCTATGTGTTTCTGTTTCCTGTCACCTGAGAATTTAAATTTGCCTCATCTGTTTACCCTAGGTCTGCAGTACTTTGAGTTCTCCCTTGTGTCTTAAATCTGTCCCATCTTACACAAAAACATAGTAACTGGGGAAGGGGGTCCCCCTCACCTGGCCTTCCACTTCCTTTGGGAACCCTAGAGTTGGGAAATTGTTCCTACAGCAGGGCAGCCCCTACCCGGGTCCACGCAATAGTCAGTGTCACCGAAAGATCACATCCGGACAGGGGCTTCTGCTAAAGGCAAAGCTCCTTTTTGCATAAATGGTATGGCCGTGCCACGCTTGCATGGGTAAGCATTCAGCCACACATACAAACCAATAAAAGTCCCTGGCAGAGAGTGGCAAAGCACCGTTTTGCATAAATGGTATGGCCGTGCCACGCTTGCATGGGTAAGCACTCAACCACACATACAAACCAATAAAAGCCCCTGGCAGAGAGTGGCAAAGCTCCTTTTTGCATAAATGGTATGGCTGTGCCACGCTTGCATGGGTAAGCACTCAACCACACATACAAACCAATAAAAGCCCCTGGCAGAGAGTGGCAAAGCTCCTTTTTGCATAAATGGTATGGCTGTGCCACGCTTGCATGGGTAAGCACTCAGCCACACATACAAACCAATAAAAGCCCCTGGCAGAGAGTGGCAAAGCTCCTTTTTGCATAAATGGTATGGCTGTGCAACGCTTGCATGGGTAAGCATTCAGCCACACATACAAACCAATAAAAGTCCCTGGCAGAGAGTGGCAAAGCACCTTTTTGCATAAATGGTATGGCTGTGCCACGCTTGCATGGGTAAGCATTCAGCCACACATACAAACCAAAAGCCCCTGGCAGAGAGTGGCAAAGCACCGTTTTGCATAAATGGTATGGCTGTGCCACGCTTGCATGGGTAAGCACTCAACCACACATGCAAACCAATAAAAGTCCCTGGCAGAGAGTGGCAAAGCTCCTTTTTGCATAAATGGTATGGCTGTGCCACGCTTGCATGGGTAAGCATTCAGCCACACATACAAACCAAAAGCGCCTGGCAGAGAGTGGCAAAGCACCGTTTTGCATAAATGGTATGGCTGTGCCACGCTTGCATGGGTAAGCACTCAACCACACATGCAAACCAATAAAAGTCCCTGGCAGAGAGTGGCAAAGCTCCTTTTTGCATAAATGGTATGGCTGTGCCACGCTTGCATGGGTAAGCACTCAACCACACATGCAAACCAATAAAAGTCCCTGGCAGAGAGTGGCAAAGCTCCTTTTTGCATAAATGGTATGGCTGTGCCACGCTTGCATGGGTACGCACTCAACCACACATGCAAACCAATAAAAGCCCCTGGCAGAGAGTGGCAAAGCTCCTTTTTGCATAAATGGTATGGCTGTGCCACGCTTGCATGGGTAAGCACTCAGCCACACATACAAACCAATAAAAGCCCCTGGCAGAGAGTGGCAAAGCACCGTTTTGCATAAATGGTATGGCCGTGCCACGCTTGCATGGGTAAACACTCAACCACACATACAAACCAAAAGCCCCTGGCAGAGAGTGGCAAAGCTCCTTTTTGCATAAAAGGTATAGCTGCGCCACGCTTGCATGGGTAAGCACTCAGCCACACATACAAACCAAAAGCCCCTGGCAGAGAGTGGCAAAGCTCCTTTTTGCATAAATGGTATGCCTGTGCCACGCTTGCATGGGTAAGCACTCAGCCACACATACAAACCAAAAGCCCCTGGCAGAGAGTGGCAAAGCTCCTTTCTGCATAAATGGTATGCCTGTGCCACGCTTGCATGGGTAAGCACTCAGCCACACATACAAACCAAAAGCCCCTGGCAGAGAGTGGCAAAGCTCCTTTTTGCATAAAAGGTATCACTAGTCACTATGCCGGAAGTGTCTTTTTACAAGCTGGCCGTAGCCTGTGCTGTCTTATGTGTGCACAATTAGCTTTACTGGTCCAGGGTTTTAGATCATGGATTAGTTTCACTCCAGGTGCAGTTTTGCCCTTTCCTGCAGGGGCAGTGGACCTTCTAAAGCCGAGCTAGTCCTGATCTGTGCACCACTGTTCTCGTGAATATTTAGCTCTTGTTACTGGGCCGTGTTTGGATTTCGGGAATGGTCACTTCTCTATTTTGGGGACATTAATTTGCAAAGTACACCGAGACATCAGTGAGTCACAGATTCTGTGCATGGAGTTCAGAGGGCAGGATTATTTAAATCAACATCCCACAGGGTGTGGCTATAAAACTTTCCTTGCACACTTTGAAATAGCCCGCTAACCCACTTTTAATTTCCCTTGCCCATGTTATATTTACAGACCAAATTTGGCATCGCGTGAATGAAGCGATTCGCGTCCCACGGGCTGGATGAATGGAGGACTGAGACAGCTTCGATTCATGCCCAGTCACATAATGTTCCCCTTTTGTGTATCTCAGAGGACAAGCAAAGGCTAAGTTTGAGTTTTGAAAATGCAAGCCAAAAAAACTACAGGGTATGTCTGAAATCGGTTTTAAACTTTCTTCACAGCCCCCCCCTTTCAGAAATTATCTGCCCTCCAGCCCCCCATCCTCTCTCACCCCTATTCGCCCTCCTCAGGCACCAGACAAAACTAAACAATATGTGTGACACTTGTCTGGCTCTTTCACTGAACATTCCTAGTCTGGTCATTTTTCTTCATAAACAGGACTTTTATTTTTATCAGCACAACCACAAATTTATATTGGTGTTCGTCTTCTGCAAAGTCGGTCCTGGAGAGCCGGTCCCTGCCAGATTTTTTGCATATCCACATTTAGAAACAAGATGTTTCAGAATTCTACATTTTTCTAAATGTGGATATGCTAAAAATCTGGCATGGACCCGGCTCTCCAGGGCCGACTTTGCAGAACCTCTAGGCCGATGATCTGTAGGGACACATTAAGAGTAGCCCATGTTTAGGTTCACCTGCTGAGTTATCTCTGCATCAAACTTTTGTTTTAAAGTGTCTCCACACCAACCAGCCAGTGCTAGTGAGACAGCAGCCGCATACTTCCTGATTGGAACCATGTGTGATTCTGTTATCTCTGAATCACCTCTCAAACCAAGGGCGCTGCGCACTCAGGGTAGGGTGCATTATTGAAAAGCCATGCATTGCAGCTCACAAAGCTACTTAGCGTAGACATTGCATATCCCATGAGCTTTAGGGTAGGAATAAACTCCAGAAAAAAAGAAGGACTTGCTCTTTAAATCCAGAACTTCAACATGTCGTACTCAGTGCGTCCTTCTTGTGATTGTGACTGTGTAGCAGTTCTTTTTGTTAAAGCAAAAGGAAAGCCTTTCCACCGTGGCTTGCACACAAGTGCAATTCTATGTGCTTGCCATCTTTGAATTACTTTTCTTTTAGCAAAAGAAATACCATTCCAATATGGATGCCGCAAAGGCCCAAAGAGTGGTCATCCTTCCACCTTGATTTTTTTTTTTTGTTGTTACCCACTGGCCCTGTAGTAAAAAGAAGCATTGACAAAGCCAGTAGGTGTGGCAGGCGTGGCAGGCAAGAGCTGGTGACTTGTTGAATTTTTCAGTTTGTAAAGCAACCTGGCACCCCTGGGGACCTTTTTGATGCAGATCTGATCCTGTGGATTTCATAGTTTATATCCTGAATCAGTCCTCACATGTATAATTTTCACCATGTGATGGAGAAGGGGTGATGTCTCTTTGCCACTGTTGTATACTGGGAGTGTAATGTTATTGTATAAGGTTGCACAGTCTGTGGAACTGACATTAGAGAAAGGAAGCTGGGAGAGGACGGTGTCTCCTTTTGGGGTTGTCTATTTTTCCAATAGAGCTTATTAATACATTTCATTCAAACTCCCCTCACCTTTACATGCTTTTTTGGGGTCGAGGGTGCAAGCGCTCTGGCCTGTTGTGATCTCTCTGTGGGCTTTAAACCACAACCACTTCTGCTATTCATTCTTAGTTGTGCTTGTCTTAAATGCTTCATCTTTATTGGTGCATTTTGTGAAATGTCCCTCCTTTGTGTGCCGAGTTCCCTCCCAGGCGATTTCACTAAGTGACCCTTTTTGTTGGCCATCACACTACATCGCCCTTCCTCCCGTTACAACGTGTGAAGGCCCCTCCTCCAGTTTGACTTTGATCCCTGCCACGATTGTTTCTAGACATTCATGCCGCGAGCCAATAACTCTCACGCTCATGGCGGCCGTGGCGCTCTAAATTAACTTACTCATATCAACTATTTTACTTTTCATTTTTAATTTATGTGGCAATCAAAGTCCAGTTAGGAATTTACAACACTAATAGGTCTTACTCGAGCAAACGCGAGACCCGTTGCATTGCAAATGCTTGTTTTGCCTGTCCTAATGTTGACAAGTGTGCAGGCTGGCCTGCCTTGGCTGCTCTAGTCTGCTCGGTATTTTTCCTTGGCTGCTAAACCATTGACAAAGAAACAAGTCACTTTCTATTTAAAGTCCTCAAGCACGTGGGTCAGGTAACGTTGCTGCTTGGCATCTCAGAGTAACCAGGCAAGTTAACAGCAAGAAGACATAGGTCAGACTACCAGCGCTTTAAAAGCGGCCGCCGAGGTGTTTTTCAGACTGAAGGCCAACAGCAGACTGACTCACCAGAGCACAAAAACAGGTGGCCTGGAATACTGTCCAAAAATAAAGTCTCATAATTATTATTTTCAATTACCCTACCCAGCAGGACATAGCAAATCGCTCTTATTAGAGGAGACACGACAGACTGGTACCTTGTAACTTTTTTATTGTCCAGCTCTTTTCCACCAGAATTCAAAATAAACTCCAGCTGACTTAATTTGCCTCAGTCTCGGCTGTTCAGTTCCAGCTTTCGTGTCGTGTGGCGATTTAATTTATTTTCCGTGTTTGTTTTGTTTTTCTGCCACACTTGAGGTTCGAACAATCTTCCTTCCCGCTTGTATTTTTCCGTAGCGTTTGGAAATGTAAAAATCCTGCTGCGAGTCATTAAAAAAAAAAAAAATGTCTACATATTTTAAGGAAGTCCATTTAAAGGCGCATTAAGGCGGACAGTTCTGCATAAAGTGCGTGTTGAAAAGGGGAAGTTGCCCTCCAGAAAGGTTAGGAGAGTAGAGCCCTTGACCAGTGCTTAATTTGTAAATAAAAAAATGCGGTGCCCAAAGCCCACCTGTTAAACACGCAGCTGCTGTAATTAAATATGCGAACACGGAATACTGAGGCAGCATAATCCTGAAGCCATCTCGGGCCTCTTCAATCCGTTTACAGCCCCTCCTTGCCCGTTCAGCTCACTCTTGCAGCTTTCTGCTGCTTTCTCCCTTTGTGACGCTTTTTCGTTTTTCTCGTCCTCCGTCTTTCATTTATGTGTTTTTTTTGCTCGCAATAAATGCTTGAGGCAGAAAAATAAGTACCGGCCCTCAAAAATAAGTGCGGTGCTCCGCACCAGAAACCACCAGCTCACATTAAACACTGCCTTGACCTCGCAGGCAGTCCGGGAATAACATCACGTCATATATATATATATAGAGTGCTCCATATTTGGGCCGGGTGACGCCGCAGACTGCAGGGCAGCTGTGGTCGTGAAGACCCGTCCTGTCTTTTAACTGAGCTCTGGTGCGTAGATAAGCGCCTCCCTCCTCCTCGGAAGCACTTTACCCAACAGGGAACTACAAGGATGAAACGGCGCCTTTCACTCTCCAGTCCAGCCCGGCTCCGGGCCTTTCCGCAGTACCGTGTGTTGTGTCTCCGAGCTGAGGACAGGGGTGGGCACGGGGGACAAGCAAGTGCCTAGAGGACATCCTTCCAGCCACGTACAAGCAGAACACGTAAACAGTGCACATTCCGGACCACAGGATCCTGGGCGACCCGTTGAAGGCATTGGAGTGGCTCAGGGCCATTAATGGCTGGTATAGGCCCTGCTCCAACATTTCAAAGTTTGTCTTTCTGTTTCTTCCATTTTTAATTTAGAACATTCTACCTCATGTGTGTAGAATGTTCTAACAGTACTACCGCCCTACTGGTCGGCCATACCAGTTGTTAAAGGACTTCTCTCATTACAGGAGTTCGCCGATTCCTCTTTCAGGGGACCTTTAACAGCCGGTATAATCCTAGACAGCAAGCTGCAATGCTATATTCTGGCCCACTGGAATTACGTGGCAAGAGAGGGAACAATTATGCGGCAGGGTAGAGTAACTTATGCGGCAAGGAAAAGCAAATTGTGTGGCATTTTGTGGCACATTTTGTAATAGTATTACTTCATTATTTCATCATTTTCAGACTTGGCAACCCTGGGCATTATTTGCACCTGATTAGTACCAGTTTAACACCCAAAGACAGTAATAAGCAAGAGAAAGCTGACCAGACCAGTTTTGCAGATGGCCTTCCACTGAGCGGCAACAGATGTCACTGCATGTCTGGTACCCTTTGAACCCTTCAAACTAGAATTTTATTTTTCTGAAAATCTAGATATTATCTAGCAGGTGATGCATTATGTGGTAAATCTAAATGCGAAGATCGCATAATTCCGCTGGCCCTGGCTATATTACAACTCTTTTTGGGAACTTTTTCTTTACTGAAATATTAATTTCTATTCTAGGGCCTGAATGAAGTACACATTGGAAGTGTGAAGCATCTTTTTACAGAGCCCAGTTCACAAATGAAAGCATTTTAGAGGCGAGTTAGTGCAGGACAGACGTTGCCCTTCACATATATGTAGGGTATCACCTTGTGTCCCTTATACTGGTAAGGCTGGTCAATGAGTTGACAATTGATGCTAGCATCGGGTGGTCTGCGGTCACGAGCTCGAGACCGAGCATGACTGACTCAGACTTTCATCCTTCCAAGGTTAACACATTGATAAAAGTTCTCCCTACAGCGCTGGGAAGTATAAAAAAATATACACTTACAAAAGGCAGTGAAAGCATGGCATTGTTAGGTTCACAATTTTTTTTATGTTTGTACGTCAATGACAGGTGGAGTAAAGTACTGGTCTGTAGTAAGTCTGTGGGCTTCTCAGACACGTGCGCCTGCTTCTGCTTCAATGTTTACGAATGCCCATGAAGGCTAAGTTTTAAGGGGCTGGTGCGCCCTTTTTTTCCATCGGTACAACCTTTGCTACTCCCACTTTTACTCATGAATCCGCATCCTACTCAAGCGTCATTTACGTACCGGCTTGCGTGTGTAATCCACGCTTGCGTAACTCCAATATTCCTGGTTGGTTTCCACACCAAGAATGCAGAATTTGTGACTTCGTTATTTGTGCTGACTTTACACGGGAGTAATGGCGGATTTTTACACTCCACACTCTTACTTGTGCCTGGAAATAAGTTTGATACTCGGCCCCGGCAGGAATTCTGAAAGGTTAGAGGGGAGACCGACAGTATCATTAAGAAACAATAGCGGTATTGGTAAAACAAAGGTTTCCAGGCAGCCAGTGTCCGAGAGAGGGCGCCAGAGTGCCAAGCAAAGGACGGAAGAGCCGCTTCAAAACAGAGGGGTCAGGGTGCACATCTGCTGCAGGAAAACAAGACCGGCCCCACCGTCCAAACCTCTGCCAAGAGCTAAGCGGCACACAAACAGAACACGCGTTTTCTTCCTGAAAGTTGGCACTTTGAGCAAAACTTGTAAAAGAAGGCCAAAGTAACTGATGTAGCACTCACAGTTTAACAGATTCGGTTTTCTCCCCTTGTACAGTACATTTTGAAATATATGAACTGAAATCAGTTGATATATTTCAAAATAAAGATTGCATTTTTTCAAGTAGTGAACAGGGTAGGACTGGGACAGAAAATAGGCCCGGGTGGCAAAAAAGTGCCCCCCATTACCAAATCAGATGCCTAAAAACTGTGGCACGTTTGCAAGTTGGGGACATTTTGAACTTGTAAAGTCACGCCTTTGATGTGATTTGTAAGGTTCGTGGAAACGAATGTATTCGTGCCTGCTGCCTGTAATATCTGCGGTGCTGACAGCAACATCGAAAGTAAAAACCCGCCCACGTGAGAATAAAACAGGCCCACAAACAGCCAAAAAACAGGGCCACGCACCGACTTTCGAACCAGCCCATTGGGCACTGCCTGATTGCCCAGTCCCACCCTGGTAGTGGGGGGGGGTATTTAATAAACATTAGATTATGTATATTTATGGGCAAAAGCGGAGAAAATTAAAAACACCGACTAAAACCAAAAGATACCTGCAATTTGTTGAAGTTTTATGGATAGGAGGATTCGATGAGGCAAAGGATTTTTACAACTTTCACACAGGTCTATTTTAAACTTTGGCTTTTTTCGTTCGTATGAAAATGGTGAGCTTTAGCAGTAATCTTGTTGTGTATGCCTTCATTAAAAACTAAAAAAATGTTCTGCATGACACACACTGCAAAAAAAAGATACCGTAGTTCTGCTCAACTCAAGCCCAGAAAAAGCTTTATAAACTATAAAGTTGCAGAAAAAAATCTGCACCTTTTTTGGACTTGGCTGGGGTGGGTTAGAGTAAAAAATTATGTCGTTATACAGTGACAATTATTTCGCTCTGTAGAGAAAAACTTTATTCTTGGGAAAGTGATGGTCAGTCGGGCAATTTTGCAAACTTTTCAAAATTATAGAATGAAAATGTATTAGTGGGGAAAAAACCTACACACCTTACTGTATGGCTGTTCAGGAGGAGTCCAAACCCCTTATGTCACTTAATCAAGTGAAGACCATTTGTAAAGGGCCAATTGGAATATCCACCAGAAACCAAAGCAATCTTGCCACAGTTCTGTATTTGGGATGTCTTGACAATTTTTCGGAGGCTATCTGGAGTCAAGACAGCTTTGTTTTGTTAAAAGCTCCCCCGGGCCTCTGACATTTTACCTTTGAATAGTCAGTGCAAACGCTGAGGGTGCTGCCATGATCGAAGCGTTACCCCTTTAAACCTAACCTTCTCACCTGGAAGATGGACACCTTTCCAAGTTGTTAAACCATCATAAACCGTTTTGGGCACTGTAAGGGCAGATTACAAGGGCATATTTTGCACGGATTGTGAGGCATGAGGCCGCACGAGGGCTAATACCAAACACCAAAAATGGCACCCTGCTGTGAGAAGTCAGAAACTAGCCACCAATAGTGGTTTGTCCATCTAGGGTCGGACTGGTCCTCAGGGAGACAGGTGGAACCCCAGAGGGCAGACGTGAAGGAGTCTGCTATCGTGGGAGGAAAAACCGAGTGGCCCTGAAACCACTGAGCACTGAAAGTAGACCTGAGGGAGTAGCCCACACCATTCTTAAGGGCACATGCATGATTTGCTGCTGCAGAGAAATAATACTCATGGACATACTGCCAGGCACAAGTTCTAGAATATTTAATGGACTTCTCTTCATAACTCAGGGTAAAAAGTATGGAGTTCAGAGTTACACATTTGTAGGATTGTGCGGAAAAATTTATATTTTTGACTCATTGAAAATTAAAGAGTGATGGGGACCCTTCACCTCCTCGCGAGACGGTTGGGCGCTCTTGTTTCCGGAATAGTTAGCCCTCAGTCCATTTCTTTGAGATGGTGTAATACTGGCCGCTGCACTTTGTGCCTTGAAGTCAGGCCCAGGAGTATAAAGCACTTGCAGCATAAAGAACTGTGGTCTGGACATCTGGATCACCAAATGCTCCAATGGGGGCCATTGAATATCTAATCTAGGAGGGTTCCTGCTATATTTCATCCCTGGAAAATATACATATTTGCACAAGAATATGGTTGAAGGTCTCATTCTTGGCCAAGTCTTGGACTCTCTAAGCACTTGAAGCCTTGAAATATTCAAATGTATTCCTAACTAGGGTCTGGTGTCCCTGGAGGTCCTGCAGAAAAGGGGCGATGCTCACCGGAGCTTATATGACCATAGGTGAAAACATTAATTAAATATATATATATATATATATATATATATATATATATATTCAAATTCCTAAAAAAAAAAGTTAATTTTTTTTTTGTAAGGAAATCCTCAAAATATATTTTATGATGAATTTCACGTGACTAAACTCTTGTTAAAGCTTTTCATTTGGGGGGGGGGAGGGGGGGGGGGGGCAGGTCGTCAATCACAAACTAGGTCTGTCATCTTTGAAAAACGTCCCGAACAAAACTGTATTTTTACACACATCTAATTTTCAGTAGAACTCTTCCAAATCCATAGTGCTTTCATACCGTCCTATTACTTTTGTAAATGTACCTATTTATTTGAAATGTGTTGCAGAGCGAGCCGTGTCCTTGAATACATTAGAGTGCCTTATAGTTAGAGACGTCCGTATTTATACTTGTAGTAAGCCGCACTTAGTCACAGGGAAAAAGATCTCGTGAGTTGTATCCTGAAAGTGGAAATCATAAACAGACAAGAAAGTTCCCATAACAGAACCTACTTAAGAGTGCACAAAGTCGCAATGTTTGTGTCTGGAAACCTCTTAAAGTTTTCTTCAAACATTTTCAAGCTTTATTTACTGCATAAATATTGCAGAGTTTCAACACATTTGTTGTGAGGTGAAAATCCAGGAAAAGTATAGGGTTGGCAAGAAAAATCCAGCGTGCAACCCCATTTTAATGGCCAGAGTTTCTTGCAGAATTTTTTTTATGAGAAAATATTTCCACACTTTTTTTAGGACATTTTGTATGGCTGTTTGCGTTCCTTGATGGAGACAAAGGGAGGTTGCAAAGATTGTCACCATTACCAGCCAAAATAATATTTTTTCACCTTTCCTACACCTGTTCTTCTTGCCACTGGTAACCAATAAAGTTCCTTGAGAGCAGGTATCAAGTGGCCCCATTTGTCTAGGTCTAGAAATTTCCTAGCAGCCACGTTCAGGATTCTTTGCAGCTTGCCAGTTAGTTTTCTTTGGAGTCCGATGTACTGATCATTGCCATGGTTCAGAAAGGATGTTACTGGGGCCAGGAATGCCTGCTTGAAAGTCTTGGGTAAGCAGTAGATACCTCTGTGTATTCTCATTGTGAGAATGCATCTCTTGCCACTTAATTAACTTGGGCTCCAAGTGAGTAATTTGAGTCCATGATCAGGCAATTTTGTTTTTGATATTGTTTTATTTTTCTTGACTTCTTTAATTCGAGAGGCCAGAAGGTTATGGTCTTATGATTTTGTCAAGCTCCACAGATGAGTACTTCTGTTTTTGAGGAGTTAAGTTTGAGGTGATTCTTCAGCATCCATTTGTTTGACGGCTTCTAGATGTCTGCCACATCTCCAAACCTTGGTTTCGGAGGGTTGATTAGTGCTCTTCAGAGGACCAAGGAAACCTCTTTAGATATTAGTCTGTGTGTCTCTGTTAGCCTTCTTAACTCAAGTCATATAGGTTGACTCAACACATTACAAGATTCATGGTTGTTGGCTGAAGCTGTATCCAGTCAGAGTCCAAGCTGAAAGTGAGCCTTTCCATATCTAGACAGATAAGTGATGATTCCTTCCTTCAATGGTGTGTCTTACATTCAGAATGGAAATGAAATTACCAGATATTTGGCAGGGGTGGGCAAAATGTGCTCTTGCAATGTGAAGTTCTGGGCAAATTACACCAATCACTGTGTGCCACAATTGTTTTCCTGCGAGGCTCCAGAAATGCGAGCTGGCGAGTGAGATTTGGCTTCCTCTAGCGCAGTTTTCTAACAAAGGCTGTCATGAGCGGTCACGGTCAGAGCCCTGCTTCTTGAGTAGATTTGCTGCTGCTCGAGGTGGTTTTTTCACTCGAGCGGCAGCAAAATCAACTTGAGTGGACGTGTGCTCTTGCACACCGCATGGTTCTGTTTGTGCTGATATTTTAAGGCCGCTTGTGCTACTGGCACTGAATTGCAGGGCGGACAGCACGACCTGCATATTTTCTGGCAGTTGGAGGAACTTTGTGGAATCTCATGGAGTTTTAATGAAAATCTGTGGGATTCCGTCGGAGTGAAACTCCGCAAATTCTGCCCCCCCCCTAATTTTTGGCACCATCACTTAATGAGCACCAGTGTTGAAACATCCAGGTAATTGCTGCCCTCCTGAATGTCTTGCCAGGACACCCACACTTTGAAGCAGTTGCTCGAGCCTGCTTACTTCCAAAATTAATACTTGGATTGAAAATTAATACTTGGGTTGAGTGTGCTTTTAGGTGGGATTGCTAACCGCAGTGTCTACATTCAGCCCTTCTCAGTTTTGCTGTGTGCTCTAGAAACATCGGTGGAATATTCGGCAGATGGGGTTACTCCATGACAAATGTGACAGATATCCCATCCACCGTATTACAATTCCATTATTTCCTATGAAATCGTTTTTCCTGTTTATTGGCTGTGAGTATTCAGTGTTGCTTTGAAGCCCTGGGATTTCGTCTCCTCCATTTTTAATTTTTCGTTAAGGATTGTGGCATGTTAGAAAGCAACCAACATGCCTGTGTACCCAGGGCAAGCTCTGGTTATATGAAGAACACTGCACCAGTCTTTTATATAAATACACAAAACAAGTTTTAATCCCTTTTAATTAAACTCTAGAATTTAAGACAATTTAGGCCAGATTTTAATTTTTTGGTACAAGTGGCTGATGATGAGACAAGTTACTATGTCCGCTCCTTTTTAAGATCACTGTTCGGTCTCGAAGCACAATGCACTTTGAATAGGCCAGCACCCCTTTTTCATTAGCCTTGACATATGTGTATGCAATTCCCAAATTACAATGTGTTGTTGAGATATGTGATTGCTGTCATTGGATCTTAAAGTGTTTTTATTGTGTTTTTGCTGTATGTTTTTATTTTTGGATTGTGTACTTTTATGGATGCTTCTGCACCCGAATAAAGTTATTGAAACTTGAAATTCGCAGAGAAGTTTCCGGAAGACAAATTGTAGAGCAAGAACCAGGGTTGGAGAGATTTAGAAAGAGAGTAGAGGTTGCTAGGCCAATGAATAGTGAGAAATTCAGCTGAGAGCAAAGTCCAGTTTTGTAGTGGGTTCTCCCTGGTACAGGAGTGGAGGCCGCGCCCACGAAGCCTTAGTAACCGCGCATCCGTCCACCATGATTGGTTGATTGAGGGACCATACTGATCTTCCTTCCTCTTTTTTGGGCGTCATCATACAACTCACCACAGGCCCTGAAGATCCTCTCACCAAAGAAACCACCTGATTGAATATGGGCATATGGGTAGTAGTTTTTTTTTCAATGTTGTTTTCCCTCACCTGATTACAAAGCGTACTGTGCGCCCTGTGGCCTTCTCCGGTGATTTTATTGCACCAGTGCATCCTTATGTGTTTTAGGGGCAGGAATTTATAACTGGTAAGGTTTATTAAATTAAAATGTTCTTTTCAGTGTTTCCCAAAAATGTAATTCTACAGATGCCTTGCATTTGTGGTGCAGCAACCAAAGTTTTCTGTAAGATGAGGTGGTTTGGCGACTTATTGTTACAAATGGCAAAGGATACAAACGACCTTCCAGTGTAAGGTTTACTTTTGTGGATGGGAGAGAGGAGGCGTAGACATATTGTCCAAAGGTTACCCGTCCTGCCAGCAGTTATCACTAAACCACACCTGCTCGATGTGTACTGGTAATCTTTATTTAGGTTGATTGTACCTTTATGGCGCCGTCATATCTATGCTACAAGGAGGACAGATCTGACACCCGTCTACTTATGCCAGGCTCTGAGGGCGTGGACAGAAGTGGGGTGGGGGGAGTAGAAGAGAGTTGTGCCAACTTCAAATACGCTTTGCAGGGCGCAGGGATGCCTCGCTGACTAGGTACAAGGCCTCTCCAACTCTCTGTGGTTGGCCTACAACTGGGACTGAGAAGATGTCAAAAAAAAGTCATGTTCGGTATTAGAGTGACATTCGTCATTGTATGGAGTCTTGGCGCTTGTTATAGAACTCTAGTTTTCTAGGTACTCGTTTGCCCAATTGTGGGTTCTGTGGGGGGAGGAAGATATATATATATATATATATATATATGTGTGTATATATATATATATATATATATCTGCTTCAGTGTCGCAACATCTGGCCTGAAAAGATCAGAGCTAGAATAACCATGCACGTATGTGCAGAGCTGCCAGGAGGGTGGGTTGCTAGCTCCTCACTCCTTCATTTCTTAACAAGTTCATGGCACATGGGTCGACATGGACTTCAGATTTGTATACATCATGTATACGGTATTTCCATAACGTGAACCTAGCCAGAAGGCAGCAGGGCTCTGTAGAAGGTCAAAGACAAACATTAGGTTAAACATGATAGGAGAGGTAGTTGAGTTAAGGATCATTAATGCATTGTGTGTTCTATAAAGAGTAGTAGTGGGCAATAAATTCCGCTCCAGCGGCAGAGTTGGCAGAATTCTGCCCACCACGCATTATGCTTGTAATGCGGGGGTCCGGCCATATTCCTCCAACCACAGTGTAGCAGTTTTTTCACGTAAGCAGCTCGCCAATGGTAAGTTGGTGAGCACGACCAAGAATTGGCGTCACCTAGCGTGATTTTCAGCTGCTAGGCGGGCACCCCTGAAGATTTTCTCACTGCGAATGGTAGTGGGCAGTCACGAACGCTCATGGTGAGAAAGCTGCAGCTTGAGAAGAAAATCTACAAAGCAGCAGAACCATCAACTTGAGCAGCAGCAACTTCTGGCACACACCAATGTGCCCCTCCATGCTAATTTTTCATCGCGGAACAAGCTCCTGGAGCTCAAAATCAGCACAAGAAGCACAACATGCCGATTTCCACCCATTCACGGAACTCTATGGAACCTCATGGAGTTTTCATTTAACTCCGTGGAATTCCGTAGGGTGAAACTCCGGGAGTTCCGCCCACCCCTATGAAAGAGGTGTGTCTTCAACTCTTAAATTCGAGCAGCGTAGGAAAGCTCCTGATGGATACAGAAATGTTTTTCTACATCCTGGGTGCATGGATGGAAAAGGTCTGCTGCTTTGTTTTTCTTTTTTGCACTTCCAAGGTTGTGGTCTAATTGTGTCCTTTCAGTGGTGGGCAGAGATCCACCAAAGATGGTGAGCCTGAGTGCCATATAAGTGGGGGTCCTGGCCATGATGGTTTGTAAACAACACAGCTTGTTTTGGAGATGGTGCAGACTGGCAAAAGGAAGTCAATGGAGTTCCATCAGGAGGAGGATTATGGGATCGTATTTCTTCAGGCCCTGGATGAGACATGCGGCGTGTAGGATGCTGTTAAGGCATGCATGCCAGTGTGGAGTCTGAGAAGCCATGGAACATGGCATTTCCAACATCCAGATGCACAAGTACAATGGCTAGAACAGCAGTGCTGACGTAGCTTTCTGGAAGAAATGGTTTCACTTTCATTAGAAAAGAGAGATGGTACCAGGCAGTCTTTGTTTTTTGGGGAACGTTTTCATTAAGGGTGAGGTTGGTGTCAAAGTTAAATCCATGTGACCTGGAATTCAGCAAAAGCTGGGGTTCAAAGCCATCAAGCTTCATGTCACCAAGTCAGGTTTGTATTATTTCTTGTTTGTTGTCCTTCACAACCAACAGGAATTCTGTCTTGGTTGGTTTGAGCTTCAGATCGGTGCTGGACATCCAGGTCTGGACTCTGCACAGGCAGTGTTGGAGGTGTTGGATGTCTGAAGCAGAGGAGACTTCGAGGGTGCAGCCCACCCAAGTGTGCAGTGGACACTCCATGATCCAGGCCTGGCCCTGGCCCCCACCGCTCACGGCCTGACCCCAGGCTGATAGGGTGTTTTTTCTGGTGGTGCACTAGGTGGGTCTTACTTGAAGCTTTTGAATTGCCTTGATGTCCACATATTTTCTTTTCTTCATCACTCAAACATTCAAAGGGTGACACAGTCTAATTTGTGCGCTTTGGTGGGCGCTTATTTTTGGTGGAATGGGGGTTATTTATGTCATCGGACTTTGACCCAGAGTTAAAAAAAAAAAAAAAAACGAGATAGTCTGAAAAGGGAAAAAAAACAGGAACAGAATGAAAGAAAAACAAACAGTGGCGAAAAGATGAAAAAGAACATGCAAGAGAGAGATTAAGAGAAACTGTGTAGGGTGGTGGGAGAAAAGGGCATGCGGTGGAATCAACACCAAACTTGAAAAACTTTAAGCCGCAGCACTTAAGTTTCTTTTTTTTTAAGAGGCACTAGCGACACTCTCTTCGAGCAGAAAGCCGAGCACGGAGATCAGATTACAGCTCTGTACATTGGCTGAAAATATGTTCTGCCTGTCAGCTCAGGAAATTAATTTTTCAGGAAGCTTTTGTGACATTAACCGAGTCTGGTTTCCGTGGATACGCGCACTTCCCCGCCCCTGATGTCTCAAAGAAAAGGTTACATGCGAAACTCTTACTTGGGTACACCAGTCTCCTGCCCTCAGGTCCTTTTAAAGCAAATACTATGCAAAATAAAAGATGATAAAAGATTGGCTGGACCTTGTTCTTTCGTAGACTGAACAGGGCAAAAACTTATTTACATCAGTTTCTACACCTGTGCAGTTTCACGAAGCTGTAATCCATCAGTCTTGCTGTCACTGAACTCAGATGAGAAAAGACTGGTTCTCTGTTGTTCAGTGCCAATGAAACAAACAGAAAAGAAGTCAGCCAATAAACACTGGAGATGCTTGTCAGCCAATCCCCTCAACCCTCACGAGTGAGCATCGAGCTAACCACTTCACTCAGGGAGCGTTGTTCTTTGTATGAATGTAAAAAGGTTTTTGGAAACCAAAGGGGCGTGTAGAAGTGATGAATCAACCGTAAGAGGAAGTGCACACAGAAAACAGGTGAGAAAGTATCTGAGTAAATCTAAGCATTAAGTCTCAGAACTTTACCCACCTTAAGTGCTGTTGACATGTTTCTGCTAAAATATAAGCTCTGTAACTTTTTCAGGGCTTTCTCATGAAACTTAGAAAAATGTGCTTCTTCAAGCTAGTTTTTCTTGTCTAAAAGTCTATTCTTGCAATAATTTATATTTTTTAATTTCTTTTGAATATAGCTTGTTTTTGATTATGTTCTTTTTCTATAATCTCTTCTTGTGTTTGTCTTTTCTTGTGGTCAGTTTAAATGTTTTTTCATAAGTATTTTCATTCCTTGTGCTGTCTCGACCATTGTTTGTTTTTTATCTCTAAAGTTATGTATTGTAGTTTTTTTAGTAACTAATGATACATAAGTACGTTTTTTTGTTATTGTCAGCTAATTTGTATTGTGCACTACCCATCACTTTTAGGTAATTCGATTGTAGCAAATTTCCCAAATGAAGTGAGCTATGACACTGCCTGCAGATCAGCGCTTGATAAGATGCTGTTTTCACTGTTTTCTAGTAGGTTATGTTGTAATTAATTTTTGCATGTAACCCGTAATTCTTGCACAGATTATATGTATTACGTGAATTGTTCCTGAAATGCTTATGGAGTTCAAAAATACTAATGTTGGACATGCAATACAGAGTTGTATTTTGATTGTGGTTTCAACTGCTACGTGCATTATTAGAAGAACAGATTTTGCAAAAAGCCTGTTTCATCTGCATCAAAGCCTTCACTAGCAAGAAGCTTTCTTGCTTATCCAGCAAATTCAGTATTTTAAGGGCTTGCGCTACCAAACGTCAAGCCTTGACTAATCTAGAAACACCTTTGAAAAAGGGGAGAGAACCAGCAGTCCCACCTTGTACATTTACTAGCTCAGGGTTTCTTTGCAGCCTTGGGAAGAGCTGAAACATCCCTCTTCAAGAACCATCTCCTGGGCTTATCTCTAACTCAGTAAGCTGGCCAGCTCATCCAGGCCTTCATGATGCCCTGTGAGATGCTGTTGCACTATCAAGATTTTCTGATATTGCCCTCTGTGTCCCAGCGGGGCTGGAATCTAGAACTATGATTTCTGCTGAGTCAGGGTTAGCATTGAGTAGGTTAGTGACAATGCTGGCTCATCAAAAACACAGCCTTGTTATGGTTCTCTAGTCACCCACTTGCTTCTTTTTAGGTCAAGCGTGCAAGCGCTTTGACTTTGACTTGTTAGTGTTGTGGGCTTTTAACCACGCCCACCACACACCATTCACTTTCAAAAATCCTTTGTTATCATTGGTAAATGCTTTATGCTTGTCCCTTCTTGGGGAGGTTTTGTTACCGCCTTGCAGACCGACTCTGTCACATGGATAATTGCACAGTTGCCGATATGTTTGACTGTGAGCAAACTTCTTTCTCCTTTTGTGTCTCTCTTTCGCACTCATTGCGGCCATGGCATTTTGAATCGGCTTGCTTTTGTCAACTAATGTTTTACTTTTCATTTTCAATTTATGTGGCAAGAAAAGCCCAGTTAGGAATTTACAACTCCAATAGCTCTAACTGAAGCAAATGCGAGACCCACTGCATTGCAAATGCTTGTTTTCAATTATGGTTCTCTGGTCACCCAGTTGCTTCTTTTTTCAAAAGTAGGCTGGAAAATCCTAGTGGGTCATGGGTGGCTCAGATCCTCATCGTCTTATGGACGGTACAGGGACCTTATTACATGGTTAAATATTCTTCATGTGGGCGAAACAAAGGAAATATACGTTGACTCATGTGATATATTGGCAATATCAATCAAGTTAAACCAGGACTCTAGGCTTCTGTGTCAATGTATATAACAGACCAGGCCCACTAAGTCAAACTACTACCATCATCAGCATGTTGAGTGCACTGGTCTCTGATTTTCTTCCTTCTCACTATGTCCTTGTCGCTGGAGATTTTCATGTGCCCTCAGAGCCTAACTCCCTTTTTTCTGAATTAATTCAAATAGAGGATTCCTCATGGGGAATTCCCCCTTTTTTTAATCAACAAGAAATCAGCCTAAACTTAGTACCAGGGCTCTACAGGTTATTGATTTCATGCTAACGAATGGCCTTCGCCCGGGAAATGGGTGTTTTCCCTCCGATATGCCAGCTAAATCGACCTTTTTTTAGAAGGAGGTACAACAGCCCTGTTGACTTTGTGCTTATTGATGTCAGGATCTGGCACAGTAGGGACCACTTACTCATCTTAGTACAGTGCGAGAGGTGGTCCTCGACTAAAGCTAATATCCAGCGTGAATGTGAGGGTATGCTGCCTATTATGGTGGCAAATAATAATCATTCCATACAGTGGGAGACCTTCGCAAATTCCAATGGGTTAGTAGCCAAAATGCACAATCTAATTCTCAAGTACTCAACTGTGGTTGCACCATCTATACGTTCACCTACTCAGTTTATAGCCAAACATTCAGTGTTTTTTTTCCACTATGAGGGATTTATTCTCCAGAGCTTGCAAGGGGAAAAACAGTGTACAGGTAGCAACTCTAGGTGGTTCAATAAAGAGTGCAGGCAGGCCAAGAGTAAACTCTTGGAAGCAGGAAGAACGAATAACAGAGAGAAGATAATTTTAGCAAGACGCGAGTACGCCCATACGATGAAGGTCTGCAAGTCCAATTGGGAGGAGGCGACCTGCCAAGATCTGTTACAAGCAGCAAAAGACAGTAATTCTAAACGATTTTGGTCTGATTGCTACTAGAGAGCGCAATAAAAATCTTAGACCTGAATGCCATATTTCTGCTGAAAATTGGACGATATATTTTTCAGACCTTTCCAGACAGGAAATAGTTCCTTCTGCAGGCATTGAGAGCATAATAGAGTCAGATACTTTAGATACAAGTGCGCTTATACCGTTTACCTTAAGGGAAACAGAGACAGCAATTTTAGAACAAAAATCAGGAAAGGAGCCAGGTCTACATGGAATCACTTCTGATGTGTTTAAATCCGATCTTACATTCTGGGCCCTTATGTCAACAGCACGTCCAATACAATATTGGAAGGCTGCCAACCTCCCTGAACATGGAGAGGTGCAGTAATTGTCCCAATCCATAAGAAAGGGGACAGGTCAATTCCAGGTAACTATAGACCAATAAGCCTCCTAGACAACCTACAGAAGATTTTTTCTTACCAGTTCCTGTGTAGGCTTAGGGAATGGATTGAAGACAATGATGCATTAAGCCACTTGCAGGCAGGATGTAGGCAGAAAACAAGCACAATAGACCAGATTTTCTGTTTTCTAACAATTAGATGGAAAATTGTTGACCTGGAGACAGGGAGACTTTTAGTCGCCTTTGTGAATCTCAAGTCCGCTTTTGACCTGGTCCCCCGAGATAAACTATGGGAAATTATGGGTATGGTCAGAGTTCCGGGACCCTTGCTAAAATTGATTCAAGATTTATACTCTGGGAGTTCTGCTAGACTAAGATGGGGAACAGATGGTGAACTCACAGAGGAACTCCTAATACGGAAAGGTGTGAGACAGAGTTGTGTATTGGCCCCCACACTTTTTCTACTCTTTATAAATGCTTGCGTACCCTATTTACATGAGTGTGAAAATTACGCCCTGAAATTGGATGGACCTAAGACACCATGCCTCCTGTTTGCAGATGATACTTTATTGCTCTCACAAACTGCTTCAGGATTAGCCAGGCTCCTCGAGAAATGTGGGGGGTTTTGTATGGACCACGATCTCCAAATTAATGCCACCAACACTAAATATATGGTATTTGGGGACACAAATCGTAGAATGAGGAAAACGATAATGCTTGATGGAAAAATTCTAGAAAGAGTAACAGATTTTGACTATTTAGGAATCAGGATGGAGGATTCGCATAAATGGTCAGCTCATCTGCTAAAGTGTAATATGTAATTTAAACAAAAAGCAGGTGGCATATTGAGATTTGCTGCTAGACCATCTAGATATTCCATCCCACCAGCAATGGAAATTTACAAAACCTAAGTTAGAGGAGGAGTCACATATGGTGCAGAGCTATGGGGGTATAGCAATTTGCAAGATCTAGAGAGAGAAGAAAATTTGTATTTAAAGACATTGTTAAAAGTTCCTTCGAGCTCTCCCACATTGCCCATCCGATTGGATGTAAACTTACACTCCATAGCAAAGATAGCTGCCTTAAGACCGCTACAGTACTGTATTAGATTATGGCTTAGGTATATTAGACCCATACAGAGCTTGGCTCAGAGTGGTGTTAGCAGCCCCTCAAACAGAGAAAATCCCATGGTGTAAGTATGTGAAAAAAAAACTTTTATAAACTTGGCTTAGGCCAGTATTGGGCCGATCCTAAGCATCTTCCAAAGAATGCTAGCCAGACTCTGAAGGATGCCTATTGGATGAGCTGGCAAGTAGATGAGTTGGCATTAGTCGCATCTTCCAGCCTGACAGATGAGTTTTTACTAACTAAGTGCCAATACGAGTTTGGGCACTATTTAGATATAATTACTTCACCTTTAGCATGTGCACTTTTTATCAGATTTAGACTTGGATCATTACCTTTGTAGGCTTTTACTTCAAGATGGGAACAAACAGAAAGCCCAATTGATCTCTGTCCAATGGGATGTTTGACCTGAGAGAGCATTGCACATGTTTTATTTTTTGCCAGGCGTACAAGAAACATAGGGCTTGCTGGATTAGACCATTATGCACATCGCTGGGTATAAGGGATCATCACTCGGCTCTTAGAATTTGCAAATAAGCCTGGGCATGATTGTGGTATGCACACTGGCAAGGTTTTTAGAGGCAATCTGGTACGTCAGAAGCTCATTTTTAAGTATAAAAATATAAATTGTATTTTTTACTGGATATTATTCTTGGCACACATACAGTTCTAGCGAATAAGAGAACTTATTTGATAGATGAAATTATTTGCAGTTATTAGCGAGACAATAGAACGGGAATCTTATTTGTGCAGATAGGGAAAGGACACAAAGTACTCTATACATCGTGTGAATTGATAGGTAGTTATTGCTCTCTGCACACATATTTGTATTCATAGTTATATGGCGATGTGTATTGCGTACTTCTTATACTAATTATATTACTGATATCTTGTACCACATGATTTTGGGAGTTTTGGAGTTCTTTGGACCTGCGTTTTATTAAGTTGTATCTGAATGTAATTGATCTTCTTAAATGTTTTTTTTTAAATGTAAGAATCTTTGCCAACGTGCTTTTATGATATTTTTTGCCGAAATAAAGCTGAACTGACTAAGGTGACCAGACGTCCTGAATTTTCCTGGTCAGTCTCGGTTTTTCAAGAACTGCCCAGGTTCCTGACACTTATTTGTAATGTAAGATATTTGTAGATTATGCCTGTGTAGCCCTGCGTCTTATACGTTGTCATTGTGTTACTTTGGCTATGGTGAGTACCAACGTTCAGTCCCATTTCTATGTCAAGTACTGTCCCGGTTTTTAGATGCAAAAATCTGGTCCCCCTAATCTTCAGGACACTGGTGGTGTCAGGACCAATCAAAAGGTGAACTTTCTTTGGATTGCAAATATTCTGTCCTCTTTTTTTCTCACTTTCTCAATATAACTCCAATACACATGCAAAGACACCTTTGTAGGCAAGGGAAGAGTTATATTTTTACGAAGGTGGGCCCTGACCTTCCTCCGCGTTTACCTTCTTGAAAGAACATGCGTTAGAACTGTAATGAGCTCTATGTTCACTCATTCCATGTTATAACGATGACCCCCCCACTTCATTTCACAGGAAACACTATTTCTTGCCATTAACGTTTCACTTACAAATGAGAGCTATCAGATGTGATGTTTATTCGGCTACACTTGAGGCCAATCTAGACCACAACACTCATGGTGCATCACGTTTTCGCATCAAAGTTCAGGACTGAAAAACGTGTTCTTGATGACATGGTGTGAGGTGGTCACCCAGTCTGTAGGCAACCCGCAGAAATGCTACAATATGGATTTTCTGCTGTTTTTGTACCAGTACACAATGTGCCCGAACAACCTCCTGGTGTGGCCCCGAATTACAATTAAGCAACCTGCAAAGGATTAACATTATTTCGTAGCAATACACAATGGTTGTATAATGCGCGCTCTTCGAGTTTTTGCTCTTATGCCTCAGCAGACCGGATGTTCGACCATGGAGAGGCTGGCTAGCCCCACGAGGCAGGCATCGCTCTGCGAACAGCCAGTCTTCGTCTGTAGTATTCAGAGCACGACTCTGCCTAAATTTAGACTCAATTATAGCTGCAATTTGACGCACTAGAGCCAACAAGGTAAAAATAACAGTGTCTCCCCTGAGAAGCGATGGCGTAGGAGCCCCTGCCTGCATCAGCAGCGGAGGACAGAAAGGGCTTTTTTCGGTTGCCGTGGCAACGCTGACATCAGTGCGCGCAAGACCTGGTACCATTCGTGAAAACGGAGGAGAGAGGGCGGTCGAAGGTAGCTGCTGGAGTGTGTGGGTGTGTGTGTGTGTGCGGGGTTTGGGGGGGCTCGAGGCTAGGAGATGAGTGCTGCAAAGATGCACCTTGTGCCCCGAACCTGCCTCAAGCAGTTGTAACATTGGACCGCAGTTGCCGCTACCACACAAAGCAGCCTTCCTGGAACTCATGGACTTTACTCTTTTTGTGGAATAATATTAATAATAACATTGACTCTATCCAATGCACTTCTCTATGCCTCACCCCATTCTCTCAATATATCCTCTGCCTCCGCTCGCTAACTCATCCCCCAAAAAATCATTCTACTACTGTGATTTCCAAAATAACCCTTTCAAGACTCTCCCCTCCTCTATCCCTCCTTGGATCACCGAAAGTCTAATTTTCCTACTATGATCTCCCAAGGAACCCGTTTCTAAATTCTTTCCTCATGTATCCCTTCTTTGACTCATCCCAAACCTCATTTTACTACTATGATCTTCCGAATCCATTTCCAGGGGCTCTTTTCTCCTCCATCTCTCCTTTTATTCATCTCAAATCTCTTTTCACTACTATGATCTCCCAAATAACACTTTTTAGACTCTTACCTCTTCTTTCCCTCCATTATCCTATTCAACCCAACTAACAGACTCCACTCAAATTAAATCATACTTCCCTATAGTAATCCGCCACTGATCCTTTTTGAGTTCCGGAGCAGCAGTGCTACTAGCCTAAAAGCACTTCAATGCCTCGTCAAGGGTGGTAAGCCCTATATAAATACAATTACATTACATTGGATTATTCATTTCCAGTTCCCATCGCTATAGCTACAGCAGAGATCCTGTTTAATGTGTGTCGTCTGGTTGTGTCTTTGCTTTTCAGCGCACCTTGTAGACACTGATGTCTTGTGTTGGCTCGTGCCTTAGAAGCAGAACTGTGGAGTGCCCCATTTATCATTGCTGTACTCCTCCTCGTCACTAAATTGTATGAATTCCAGAAGAAGGGTCTCCAAGTCCTTTACTTTCTCACCATCCCTTTTTCTTCTTTGTACAGATTTGCTCTTCCTGTGGTTATCATCTCTGACTAGTAATCCCTGATCCCTGGATAGGTCCATAATGTATGCAAAATATCAAACCTTCAAACCTGCATCTTGTGCTCTGTGGTCAGGAGATCATATATCTTACGGAGTTTACTAAGCATAAGGTAGGTCCTATGTAGTATAACATCTGAAACTTGGCATTTCTAAAACATGAAGGACCATATGACGGTATTAAGCTCCATTGCATATATTCTAATTTCCTGCCTAAGGCATGAGACCAGTTTTTCCTCATAGGCAACTCAGGTCCACCCTGGTCTCTGCCAGTGGGACCTCATCTATTACCACAACCAATCACCTGCCTCCCGCTCCCCCACTTATCAGAATCTGTTCCAGAACCATGCGAGTTCCTGTCTGTCTGTTAATTGTTTTGATGAGTTTAGGATTTTAGCATGTGTCAGAAATTGGTCTCCAGGAATGCCTTCATTCTTTCACAATTGGTCCTGAAATGCTTGTGTTTCGGATTAGGGCGGACCTGCCTTGGCAGTTTGGGCTGGAGTGTTCCCACTGGGGCAGAGTCAAGGGTGACTTGCATATGGCTGGTTTCAAACTGAGATAGCATGGTGTGCAAAATAATAATGGACTGGTGTGCTGGGGTATGTTCAGATGTGGGTCCCATACACACTATGTCACTGAAACAAGCTGTACCTGACTTGTGAGCCCTAACTAGGTTGAAACGAGTCTTGAGTTGGTTGTGTTCCGGTTGATGGAGAACCTGGCCTGGGAGTTCGGGCTGGACTGCTCCAATGAGGAGCATGGTCAAGACTGATTTGCATATGGCTGGTCCAAACTGAGGTGGCATGGTGAGCAAAATAAAGATGGACTGGGATACGGCCTGAGTAAATACCAGTGCCTGAATTTCAGTCAAGCATTCCATCCATCACTGTTTTGTATATTTCTTCCCAGTTTCTGAGCTGTGAACCCATGCAGCATTCCTCATGCCTGCGGAGACTTCTATCGGAGTGGCGGGCACATAGAGTATTTTCACTCCTGGTCCCTTAATGCATGTTCTCCAACAATAGGAGGGTACATGGAGTAAGCTCAGTTGCACCCATTCTTGCCTTAGGTTCTAGCATCTTCCTTACTAGTCCTCCTTTTGGGAGCCCAGAAAGGACCAGCCTCATATCACAAGCTTCAGATGCTGCAAACCACTTTAGGATGCACTGTAACTCACTGATCCACTGTAACTGGGCCACCCAGAATAGGACACTCCCAGGTAACCCTCTTTGGGAGTTTGCGTTTTTGTAGGGCAACCTTATACCTCACTTTCCTCCACATAGGCATCCCCTTAAGCTTCCTAAATGGACAGGATATCAATAGTGTTAGTAAATTTAAAAATAAATATAATAATCTAGGAAGTACCACTATATTTGATAGGGTGAGTTGCCTCATAATAGATAGTGGAAGGCCACTCAATAATTATATATATATATATTATATGCTTCATTTTATCAACTATATCACCTTCATTAACTTAGTTTCTACAACTTTGGGCAATGTTCTACACGTTTGCACACCCATATATCTAAAGGTTGTATATTCCCATCTGATTTGAACAGGGGGTACTGGTACAAGCTCTTCGGAGTCTTCAGAATGTGTCTTATATTTTCAGGTTCACTTTTAGGATGTTATATCCCACCAGCTACTTCACCAGAGACCAGAGGGTCGTGCTGACATCTCTCAGGTATATCAAGGGGTCTTTGGTATGAAGTGAGATGCAATGTTGCACTCGGCAATGCATATTCTCTTCTACAGTTCACCGATTACTGTTTCTGAGTTTGCTTTGCAGGTTCTGATGGCATTTTCTGGTCTTCCCTAAGGAAAGCTACACCTATTGTGAAAGCATCTATCTTATTTTCAAGTGCTTCCCTTGAGGCATTGATGGCTTCTAGACTTGTATCCAGTTTCTCACTATGCATCTCTACAGAATTCATTTGTACAGTTTGGATGTTTGAGATCTGGGCCTTGGTGCCTTTTGACCAGGGTTGGTCTTTGGCAGTTTTTGTTCTTGACATGTGAGGAATCATTGGGGAGTAACTCCTTGTGTTCATGCGATGACTATCAATTCAGGCTGGATCTATTTGTTAACCTAGACTCTCAGGATATTACCACTTTATGTAGGGGATTCTCACACTTGTTTATGTTACCCCCTTCAGTGGATGTTGGCGCTATGACCAGGGCCCTCCATATTCCTGTCCCAGTCTGAGTTCAGGGCCAAGCCATTGATTAAGTCCTCCACAGTCCTCAAAGGAGCGCTTTAGTAAACACTCAGTCAATCCATCTCTTTACAGGAACATTTAGAGTGCTTTATATTGACTTTTCTAGTTTGCAAGGGGATCGTTCTCATGCACAACATCCTATGTGAACCTTTAAGTATCAGGAACTCAGGTTACAGCAAGAGAAATCAACAGGGCGGACACAGACGGGCTGGCCAGCAGGATCTCCCTCGTTTTGCTTCCTACTCCACTGCTGACTGACCATGGCCACTACCTGTCTAGTGTTGATTGACTACAATTGATTCGGTTTATCACTTGTAGGGCATAGTTTTGATCTGGAGAGGCATCTAGGCACTAAAGTAAAAGTCGTAACTCGGCCACTCCCAACTAAAAGTAAATTATAATAACATCCAAAAGAAAGACTGTCAACAACACTTACCGAATAACCAGTTTTAAGAGCCTTTCTAACAACCAAGTGATCCTGAATTGAGCACATTCGAATTGGAAGATCATTGCATCACTGAAGCGCTATAAATCCAGGAGACCAACCGGTTCCTTTGGTATTATAAGAATTGTACCAACAACAAACATGACAAAAATCCCTAAAGTGCAGAAGAATGCCAGTGGATGAAATCTCCTGCCATGGTGTCTCTCCACAGGCAGTCCCATTTCACACTAGAAGTTTCAGTCTAATTTATTTTTCCATTCTCTTTCCCCCTTATGCAGAGAGGTTGGTATCCAAAATTTACTGTACTTATTTCATTCATTTGCCCCAACCCCAATTGCAACCTCATACCTGCAAGATTGCAGGCTGAAGTTAATGTTGTTGGCCCACCATGGCCATAATCATGCAAGATTTTCAGCATGTCTACGTGATATGCATTTCCCTACGATTAGTCTACCTGAGAATCATTCATGCCTGTCTGAGCTGTGCCGGATTTTGAAAATAGCCAAGTGAAATATACACATAGAATTAGTTCTAATGGGAATTACTTACAATGAGAGTGGTTGTCCTGAGGATCTGGCCTGGATCTAACCCTTAGGGCAACAAAAGCAAACACAAATGTTGGATGGAATGCGGAACCAATCAAACATTCACCACCAGTCACAGATTTGGGTTGAATGCATCAATTCTTTTGCTCACCATGCCACCCCAGTTTGGTCTAACCCTAACAGAACAATATTAGATAACTCCGACAAGGCAAACTAGCACACGAAAAGACCACCACAAGCACAGGATAGTACATGTCAATAATACCTAAAGTAGTCAACCAAAGAAGACAGACATCTCTTTAAGTGTAGAACCAGTGGGACGGGCTTTGACACTCCCACAACTGACCTACAAAAATGAAAAACATGAGTTAATTAAATCTTTCATTTGAAACACCTATAAAAGATAGGAAATATCAAACTTTATAAACTTGAAACTAGCATGGACCAGAATCACCAGGCCTAATATTAGCTTAATATTTCAGTAGGCTTTGTGTTCAGCATCACCACCCTTCCCCCACTCTCCAATTCAGAGTGCACACAGAGCTTTCTAACAAACACAAGTGCAGAGATGTCCATGTTGAGGGCAGTTGTGCAAGCAGTTTCTTCCCTCTGCCGTCGCTGCTAACAGTGTCAGTCTTTCAGGGGCGTGCTGTGATGTTGCTAGAGAGTGTTGCTAGGCAGCCCTCTGCCTCTTGGCAGCCAGCCACAGCTCTTTAACTGAGCTGTCTGTGCAAGAGAGAAAACAATAAAAACGCAGCTAACTTGGAAACGCCCAGTGTTAAACCCAGCTTTCAGAAGTCTGTTTCACTCTCCATATTTTAAAGATCTAATCTTCAAAAAACACATATTTATTCTCGGTCACATTGTGAACCCTGGCAAGTGTGCTCACATTTTTAAAAATAAAAAAGTATTGAAATGTGGTTGCAGGTGTGTGGGGCTTGGGAGTGGGAACAACTTGTGAGCAGCACACCCCGGGAATGTAAAATCCAGATGGTGTGTTACCAGTGTGTCTCAGCTGGTCAGCTTCAACCAGCTCCGCTTTATATGGGGTTTCCACTGGGGCGGCCATCTTTCTGTGGAACAAGTTTTAAAACACGAAAAACCAATGAATGAAGGTAGGGTCTCTCTTCTCTCTTCATTAGCCCCCAGTTTAAGGGAGGTGTTGGTATGCCAGGCTGCAAGTATGGACAAACTAGCCAAGGGAGTCCACAGGGTACATAATAGAAGGATCTTCCATCTTCTGAGACAGGCACTGAACCTGTAATCAACAAAGTGTTTGTGAAATATATTCTTGTTGTTGAGCGCAAACTGTTCAGATAATCAAACTGTTTTAAAGGTGGTGTTTAGAACCACTTTTGCTTGCATTCATTATTTTGGTAAAGAGGGCAATGGCTGCTGGGTGCAACCAGCCTGATTTAGGTTGGTGGCTCAGAATAGGGTATTATCCAAAGTTGTTTTATCCTGATTTGGGGCAAAATCCCAGCAGCAATACAGCATCAAAAACAATAATATGCACGTTAAAGAGTAGAAGTCATATTTGCAAATAAGTATTGAGTTTGCCTAGCTAGATGCCAAATATTTATAGACGCATGGATTTCAACATGGTTCCTTTGTGAGAAGTGCTGCCAGGCTAGTGTTCTGCCATACAGAACAAGGAGGGTACACAGGAAGCAAGGGTTGTACCTCACGGCAATAGGTATGAAGCCTCCCCTTGGCCATATGCAACCAAAATGCAAATGATTCATCAAACACTCAATACCACTGCTGGAGTCTTGCTACAAATTTGCAAAACAACCCATTAGCACATGCCATATGTGTGCAATTTTTAGGGTCGAGAGCACAAGCGCTCTGTCCCTGCTGTAATCTCTCTGTGGGCTTTTAACCACGCCCATGTCACGCCTGTCACTTTCATTAGTTCCTGGGCTTGCCTTTTAAAATTCGCTTGATTTCATTAGTGAAAGGCATGCATACGTCATGCCTTTTCTGGTGTTTGGTCCTCCTCGAGCGCATCAGCCAACTACTGAAAACATGAGTCTCTGTGTTTTCAGTATGGTTTCTGGACTACTTTTTCTCTCATTTCGTAGGCAGTGTGATCTCACTGGGCAGTAATCAAGTGCTTTTCATGACTGCCAGTTTAATTCTAATATTTATCCTAGCGCTCCTTCACGAATTCAAGGTTTTACACAGCGTGATCGCGCTCGTATTTTTTTTTTTATTACAATGGAAAGGCGAAACCGGACCGGTCTTTTTGTTCTGATTAGTCACCATCACACTCATGGCGTGGCCCCTTAAATTGGCTCCCTTATGTGAAATTGTATTACTTTTCATTTTCAGTTTATGTGGCAAGAAAAGTCCGGTTAGGAGTTTACAACGCTAATAGCTCTAACTCGAGCAAACGCGAGACCCACTGCATTGCAAATGCTTGTTTATATGTGTAAGGAAGAGAAGAAGACGAAAGTTAAGAGGGTGAAGAGCAGGGGGCAGAAGAGATGATATGTGAGGAGGACCCTTGACTTGGGAGGGGCAGCATGCACATACATTCCTCTCTACACACATGAAAATACTGCTAGCTTCTAAATTCTAAGAACCTGCTGCCGTGTTGGCCCTTTCAGAGAGTTCTGTTCTCAAATGTAACTGAACAAATACTATCCTCACACAAGCAGACAAATTTACAGGAGTGAGGGAAAATGTCCATAACATTGCTAATCTTGCAAGCTTTATCCAAGTCACTAATGGTACATATAAACATTTTTCCACAACATGGCGGCAGAAATTGTACAGCACAGCCTGAACCAATGGGAATGTCGTGACCAACATGTCACAATTTACGTAGCATCACTTATTCCGGGACGTGGTCATGACTCCTCCATCTTCAGCTGCCTTGGCATCCTTAATGGGTTTGCAGATGGTGACCGAAGAGATTATGTGGTAAGCTCCCATGCCGCCTATGGCGGTAATGGAGGACATGCAAGTGATGGCAAAGCTTTGAAGTAGAAATTGGTGCAAAATCATTGCTTTTAGATCTGAGAGTCCAATTAATTCAACAGATAGTGACAAGAAGCCTTAGAAGGCACTGACTTTGAGAACTTCGGCTCAGTGAAGTAACGCAATGCTGTAAGAACCACAGATTACTAAATGCAACCAGGGAAATTATTGCACACTGCACTCACAATTTTGGTGCATCCCCTTCAAGCATCGGCCACAACAGTCCTTGATACCATACTGATGTTTCTAACAGTCTACTCGGTAGATGCAGATATCATGGATCACATACAAGAGCTATCATGAATAGATGATTTTTTATGTACTTTAATTAATAACCTGACTGACCAGTAAACATTTTTGTAACTTCATTGATCACTTATTTCAACTGAAATGGAGGTTATATACATTAATTTCGATGAAAGAGTCCTATAATAAGAACCTGAGAGATTAAAGCATTGTGGATTAAAGTATTGTATCTCATAATTAAGGGGCCCTGAAGAAGTTCCTGAGGGAAACGAAACGCGTTGGCTGGCGGGAATGACCAAATAAATATTAGAAATGAACTACACATTATTAAGTCTTTATTTTTTTGCAAATGTTGGGAGACAAGAATCAAAATAGGTGAGCTCAGCTGTATAATGCTGAATTCATCTAAATTATTATACTAGTATTGTACTAGTTTATTAGTGCATCTCTTATTTAATAATTTGACGCAGTGCAAAAAAAAATCCAGAGAAATATTATTCTTACAATTGGAATTAATAATAGTTTTTTGTTGAAGACTGTATCTTTTGAAGTCAGAATAAACTCAGAAAGTGCAAACAATTCTAAAGACAACTTCTCTTAAAATAATACTAAGTTAAAATGTGACTTCGGTGTGCTGGGTCCACCAAGGACTTAAATTCCCAAGAGGACCAGCATGTTCTAGGCATCTTATTTAAAAGGGGCAGAGTGTTCCTAGGCGCTTCATAAGTAAAGTGCCACAGTGATCCTCGGAGCCCATATTTGGTAGAGAACCTGGGCTGTAGGTGTGCATTTATTGGACATATACCTGGCAACCATTCCAGGACTGTAAATTCTGCAAATGGCAACCAATAAAAAAATTACATTACTGAACCTTTTGAAGTATTCTGTTTAGTTTAATGGTTTTCTTTTGGGGTTTTTTCCACGTCACTTGAATATGTTTTTCTTTCTGCAACAACATGATATTACTATAGAATCTGGAGAATGTGTGTTCCACAAATTACAGATCACAGGTATGTGAATGAATTAATGGCATCAAAGTGCAATACTTGATCCATGTTTTAATGTAAAGTTATAGTTATCAGATGATACCATAACAATGTTTTGCCATCATGAGTTTTGGAAAAATATAATGCATTATGGGAGCTGTAGTCTTGTTTATTCAAATTTAATAAATTGGTCTATAAACAGCTGAAAATAATGATTTGTAAAAGCAAAGCCCTGGTGCACCCTACGCACTACAGCATTGCTGCAGGCTCTATTATGAGCCAGCATCAATGTAGTAGGCCGTTCCCCGCTGGCCAGCGAGAATCTCTTAATGGGGCCTACGGTAAGGGGGCCGCACTGGTGGTAACCTGACTGCGGGAGTTTGGCGGACGGCCTTTTCCATCGGCCAAACTCATAATGACCCCCTAACTATTCATATTTTTAAATATTAATCATGAATGTAACAACACATTTTGGATGCCGGTCGGAAGAGGGTGTTTCGTTAATTGCTGCAGGTGTTTAAATCTCTATGCTTCCGTTTATTGACTTGCTTCCAAATGAACAACTGGACCCACACCTCTTGTGTTTAAATGTCTGTCTTGTAATTTTACATCGATTTACAGACCTTTTTAGGAAGTTTTCTCATTAAAACCAATTAGCATCAATTCATTTTTAATGACAAGTAGGATTTATCTCAGTCCTGCCTGGAGACCAGTGCTTAATTTATGAAAGAAAGAGTGCCGATGCGTGAATCTACGCTTAGAAGCTGGCGGCTGGTGCAATTAAAAGTCAGAGCGCCAAATACCAAGACCAGTAGTCTTTACTCCTTTGCCGTGCTCTCTCTGTCCTTCTACTCTCACTTGCAGGTTCCTGCTTTCTGTTTTTGACGAGTTTGCCATTTTATTTTCCTCTGGATTTGTATCTGTGTGTTTTTACCGGTCTTGCCCTCAGTAAATGTCTGATAGGGAAAGAAAAAGTGCTGGTCCCCAAAAATAAGTGTTGGTGCCCCCACCGGCAACCATCGGCTCAAATTAAGCACTGCTGGAGACCCTCCAGGCCTGATTCCCAGAAGAAATTAGTAAATCTACCCCTAGAGGTGTACAACCTCTCATGGGTGTAGATTTACTGATTTTCAGAATTGACTCTAAACCTGTGCTAACGAGTATATCAGCGGCAGATCCTAGTGATAATAATTGACTGGGTGGGGGGTAAATAATAAATAAAATAAAAAAGGTACTTACCTGCTGCTGCCGGCCGCAGTCTGTCTTCATCAGCTCCAGGCCCGATTCCCCAAGTGCTGGAACACATGCGCAGGCTCCCAGACGCCAATCAAGACACTGCTTTCATGCTTGTAATACTGTTTACCAGCATGAGAGCAGCGCCGTGATTGGCCTGAGCAGGCTGGTTTAACAGTCCCTCAGGGCCTGGGAGCCTGTGCCTATTCTCCACCCTGTTGTGCAGCTCAGCTGGGTGGAGAGATCTAAGTGCGCATGTCAGTTTGGTCATCCTTGGACAGCCGGCCAAACCGACATGCGCACTTACTGTGCGCACTACTCCTCCCTGCTACAAGGCCCCGCCTCAGCCTCGGCTCGCTCTAGAACCCTACGAAAAATAAAATTATAACAAAATTGTTTTATCATCATTTTATTTTTCATCTTTCCCTCTGCTGGCTCTCGGCAGGGGAGCGATGCTCCCCTGCCATAACGGAGGAGCCAAAGCTAGTGCGGATGTTTGTACGTCAAAAAGTGGGAGCAAGTGCAAACACTCTTGCTCCTTTGTTCTCCACAGGGGTATCTATTGTTCATTTTCTTCATAACTGGAGCAAACCATGAGATTTCCTTGGGTAGTAAGGGGTTCAAAGCAGATCATGAGTATTCACAAGGGGTTCACAGCCTAAGAGGGTGTTTCCCCTGTGTAACATCTGCTGGCCCCTCTACTTCTGAGCCATGCACAGGGTTCATCATTGGAGTGAGTCCACATACGAGTGCAAAACCCATTTTTAACATTAGAATAGTGGTTTTACACTCAAAAATAAGGATATTTGAATGTGTAAATCTAATTTGCAGTCTAATTTCTGGCCTCTGTTGTTTGGCCGTGACAGTTATGTTTGTTGCATATTGCACTTCGTATTATTTTCCTAATAAAATAATAGTTATTAAACAAAAAAGGCTCACTTGCAGGAAACAATAGCATTTTGAAATCCTTTAACCTCAATGTTATAAAACACCAAGCTGTGTCCAAAATCCCCACCTGCCCAAGGGTACTCCAGAAGGTCTTGCTTTAGCAGCCAACAGCAGTAGGCTTGGACAGTGGCGTAACAAAGGCCCCCGCAGCCCCCCCTCAGCACAGTACACTGCACGAGCGGCAGGCCCCTGTCTGGGTCCGGCGGGAGGCCCACTCCTCAATGTACTTTTGAAGGGGGAGGGGGGGGGGGCTGACGTTTCGTTACGCCACTGGACTTGGAAATATTTTTGTTTCTCTGCCCCCCTTCGTAGGCTCTCCAATACCTACTCCTCGTTTGGCCTGTCTCTCTCGTGAGCTGGTGTGTGAAGATGCCATTGAAATCTGTCCCTTTGCACCGGTCGCCACATCCATAACGCATAACAAGGGCGGGGACCAGCTATCCAGCCGCACGTGTGTGGACCGAGGGCAGAACTTGTGCAACACTCATATTTTTAGCGTCTCCCAGGCCTTTCCCAACAAGGGTGGAGCGCGCAGACGCCCTTGCTGGCGTCAGGCATCTCGGCCCTTAATCCTCACTGGGCAGCAAAAGCAGGGGAGGGGGGGCGAAGGGGGCCAGATCTGATAGTGAATGCGGGGCGTGCAGCTGTTCTGTCAGGACAGTGAGAAACGCCAGACGCGGACACAGACCTCGGTGAAAGTGAGTTCACCAGTGGAGTCACCATGGCCTAGTAAAGTGCCACATGATTGCTTTGTATTACACTGGAATTTCTAAAGCGCTTTTCCTGCACCTTAGGACCACAGCGCTTTCGACGTGGTCCACTATTTTCTCCTTTTGTTATGCGTGGTTGAGGGTTTGTCAGAGAGGGGTACGCGACTACAATTTTGTGTAAGAGATTTCGCATTACAAAATTATTGTGACCTAAATATCGACTACCAAAATATCATGAAGGTAAGTATGTAAAGGTGAGCAAAACTCCACAATAAAACATTATAAAATGACTAAAGACTTCAACTCCCAGAATGCACCGGGTTGGTAACAAGAATGCAGGACTGGAAAGCGGCGTCCGGGGCGCGACATCTGGACACCTACCTGCATCCCACCATTGCAAACTCATGAAAAGGCAGAAAATACTTCATTGAAAAAGCATTTGGCAAGTGTCTGAAGGCAAGAGATTTGCTCTGGTTTTAATAGTTTAGGTGTCTGCGAGGCGAGTCACGAGTGAATAATCAAAGACGGGTCCGCTGGGAGGAGTTCCCTGGTGGCGCCAAATCCCTGTCAAATAAACACAACTTTGCTAGAGAGCTTCAGGTGTCCTTGGAGAGGGGGGGCAAGAATCACACGCGACACCCCTGCTATTGATTGTCTGTTGTGCCCCCCAGGAGTGCCCTGGCACAGTCTCTGAGGAGGGAGAGCGCTGTAATCCCGCTGTTCCTGAGGGATGCTGGGGTCTCAGCGACGGGCGTGCTTTACTCATACGTGTATTACACAATGCCGAGCAAATACATCTCAGCTGCTACTCGGTTTGATTTTTCGTGCTCGTCACTAAAGATACTCCGTGTATTTTTTTTAAAGATATGTGTAAATCTGCAGAAACATTTTCGAATCTCCGCTGGGAAAAAGTACTGAGAAATCTGGTGAAACACGGGGGGGATGCGTGCTAACGCTCTCCATCTAGTGCCAGAAACAAAGAAACAAAGGCCATCACGTGTTACTCCCTCTATTTTATTTTTGTTCCCGTTGCCAATTATTGTGAAACCAAAATACTCTGAATGTCCTTTGTCTCCATCACACACAGTGTGTTTCTAGGGCTGTTGAATGTCCTATCTGAGGTATTCTAGGGGTCAGCAGTATGTAGACCCTGAGTGGGTCTGAATTTCCATCTGAGTAGCATTTACTACCCCCATACCTACTAAGCTTGCTAAATATCTCATTCTTTGTTGAATTACGGACCTATCAGAATTTAACAGCGGAAAACAATACGGTATGCAGAAGGACGAGAAGATTTTTGTGCAGTGGGCACTAAACAACTGAATGTGGTTCCCCAAAAACTCAGAATGAGTACTTTTTACCTCAAAAGATAAATTCCACACCAGAGAGCCAGATTTTATCAGGTGCCATAAAAAAATCCTTCCTTTCCGACGACCTCCTAATCAGGGTCTTAATATTTATTTCGTGTAAATGTTGAGACGTGGTCTGCTCTCAAGACCTACAATCTGTGCGTCATCGGCGCAGATAAGTGGACCATGCGCTACTGGGAAATTAGGTTGCAACAGTGGTACGGGTAGCCTTCTCTGGAGCAAAGAGTAAACCTCTCTGACAAACACTGATATGTTTCCTGTTTCTCTTATGGATCTTAGAGCCAGATTTTGAGTCTGGCTATCTCAAGATTGCCACGTTACAAGTCTGGCAGCAGGACCACCAAAAGACCGCCGTCTTGACGAGCTCACGGCGGGCTTGGTTGTGATCAGCCAGGGTGGTGCTGAGGTTAGCGCCGCCCTGCTGATTGCAACCATATTCTCCGCCAGCCTTTTTGTGGCGGTTCAACTGACATAAAAAGGCTGGTGGAGAACAAGTGATGGGGGCCACAGGGGGGCCCCTGAACTGTCCACAACATTGTTGTGGGCAGTGCAGGGACCCCCCTCCCCAGCACCGTCGAAATGTACACTGTCTGCTCAGCAGACAGGGCACATTGCAAGGGTGCTATGGAGGCCCCCTGTGCAACGGCACTGGACTCGACTCCATGTGGAGCCGAGTCCAATGCCGCCGCATGTTTTCCACTTGACTGACCGGCAGAAACCTTGGTCTCCTCCGCTCACCCCAGTGGAAAACTCCTAATAGGACAGGTGGGGAGACCACCAGCTCCGCGATGGTGTTCCCACCACGGGTCTGACGGTTGGGTTTTCCGATTGCCAAACTCGTAATCAGGCACTAAGTTTTGATTGGTGGTCGGTGACCCTACTCCTCCAACTGATTGGATAGTATACCATTCAAGACATTCATGGGATATGGCGGATTGCACGATTTTCCTGTTACTTGTTGATGTACGCCTTCATATTTTTATCGTTGATTATCGATATTCATTTGTTTATATGCAAACGCCTTGTGCGGCCTTGGGAAAGCCCCAGACTTAAAAGTGTAGGAGATGAAACACATGCTGGCTGGCTTCTAAATGTTATTAATATACTGGGCTGCTTATTATAACTATTACACAGGAGACAATCAATTACAAAAAACATCATTTAACATCACAGAAACCAAATTTTGTTGCCTATTATATGAGAATTTTGTTTGAACACTAAAGATCTTTGTGTGAATGGATGATTTGATTTATATGCTGTTGTCACAGTACCTTGGTTCGATTCCCTCAGGAGCAGAAGATAGGTCCTCACTCCCAACCCAGACTACTCACAACGGATGGAGTTCCCCATTTTGAGCACCCTGGAGGGGGAAAGAGGAATGGGATAAAGACAGACTGCCTCAGAGGTCTGCTTCTTCATTACCTCAGTCTGTCATACTCTTCTCCGTTTATCTTGGAAGCGGCACCTGAAAGATTATCACCACAATTGCTAGGGGCACACTGTTTTCTACAGTCCTTCAACATTCACTAACAATTAATTAGGTTTACTTCTGCTATTTTCTCAACTCCCTTTACCTGAATTTTCTGAGGAATTTGCCTCTCTCTCCCGTATGGTATATGTTAATGTTAATAGTAAATAAGTTACGTTGAGGATGATCTTTCTGTTTGAAGTAATAGTCAATCTGATTTTGTTGAGTTTTGATGTCTTTGCAGGCATATGTTATGAGTTAGCTTTTGCCTACATTTCCTCTGTGTAGAATTGTTGCTATACATATATATTTATATAGAGAGAAGTTAAATATAGTCATATGACTTATGAAGATGAGATTCTTATTGACTGTCTTTTTATAAACCTTTTACAGGTAACAGTATCCTTGAGGCTCATTCACGAGTGTTGCAGAAAATACCTCTGAATACTTCTGAACTTTTATCATCTTTAAACAGTTAACAATATTGTCTGTGACTTATTGGAAATGTTCTTGCAATGTTCGAGTTATGGCGCCCAGCCATAAACTCTAGGGAACACTGCTGAATATCTTGGAACTTTTATCGTCTTTAAACTGCAAAAGTATTATCTGTGGCTTACTTGAATGGCCCTTTGCAATATTTGTGTAGCGGGGACCTTGCTGGAAACCTTTACCTCACGTCAAGCGCTCTCTCAAAACACCTCTGAATTTCAGTCAGAACTCAGTTGAAGTGCGCGGCGCCTGAGGCGTGCGCACGTATTAACAGTTCAATCTCAGGAGTGCAACACTAGAACTGCAAACTCGTACCTGAACAACCTGGCGGCTATCTTGGATTTCTTTCTCTGTTCTTTCCTTGTAATGTTTGTAATATAACTCAACAAACTATCTTCCAGTAAGAACATCGCCTTTTCCACTGCGGATACTTCTTCACCTGCAGATATTTTGTTTTTCTTTCACACTTCACATGAGTCAGAACATTGCAACTCTGGAGGTTCTTGACAGTACTCCCCCTCAAAGAATGGTTCTCCAGTTTAGGTTTGTCTGGGTGAGTTTTGTGAAAGTTATTTATTAATCTTGAGGCATACACATTATTTTGAGGTTCCCAAGATCTTTCTTCCGGGCCATATCCCTTCCACTCAATTAAATAGTACAACTTGCCCTTTATTATTTTGGAATCTAAAATCTGATGTACCTCATACTCATCTGCAGAGTTAATCTGAATTGGAATCGGAGGAGTGTTTAATCGCAAACCTGGAGGACTGTTCTTTAACAATGAAACATGTAAGACTGGATGTATTGTTAAATGTGATGGTAGCTGCAGTTTTACTGCCCCTGGATTGATCATTTTCTCACTTTAAATGGACCAATGATTCGATGCTGGAATTTACGATTCCCTTTGAGATGTAAATGACGTGCGGATAACCAAACTTTGTCTCCCCTTGTAAAAATAGGACTCTATCTTCTTTTTTTATCTGCGTGAATTTTATATGAAATTTTTGCTTGGGTTATGTTTTTCTTAGCGCTCACTAAGGTGGTTTGCAATCTTTTTACTAAATCTTCGACTGCTGGAACTGTGTTATCTTCTTTACCCAAAATTACATTAGGATGCCTGCCTTGATTTAGATAAAAGGGGGGAAACCCAGTGGTGGAATTCACAGCATTATTATAAGCAAATTCAACTGCCCAAACCAACTCCGACTGTTCCTCTTTTTGATCAAATAAATAGAGTCTTAATTATTGTTCTAACTCTTGGGTTACTCTATCTGTTTGCCCATCTGTTTCTGGGTGATAACTGGTAGAGAAACGTGACTCAATTCCTAACCGCTTAGTAAAAGCTCTCCAAAAGTGGGAAGTGAATTGAGATCCTCGGTCAGAAACAATAATTTTTGGAATCCCATAAGCTCGTACTATATGTTGTGTAAATAACTGAGCAACTTGTGGGGCTCAGGGAATACTCTTTAGAGGGATGAAATGTGCCATCTTAGTGAAAGTGTCCACAAAAAACAGAATAGTATTAAAACCTTGACTGTAGGAAGATCTACTATGAGACCCATGGTAACAATATGCCAAGGGTGAGATGCTGTGGGTAAAGGTCTTAAAAGACCTAGTGGAGCTGATCTGTTGGATTTTCCCCTTTGACACGTTTCACAAGTTGACACATTGTCTTATCTGAGCTTTCATTTGTAGCCACCAAAAATTTCTCTGTATCAATTCTTGAGTTTTTTGAAGCCCTTGATCATCATGACAAGCCTGAAGGACTTTTTCTTGTAGATCTAAGGTTGGTATATACAATGCACCTTTATGATAAGGCAATCCATCCTTGATCACTTTTGCTAGTGCTTCGTTCGACCACATCAAGATTTTTTTCTTGTGTTAAGGATTCTTGAATCCCTTTGGCCAAGTCTGCATAACGGATGGTTAATACAAACTTCTCCTTTGGAATGATCAAACATTTTTTCTGGAATCTCCATAGATAGATTGACATCTCTTTGAGACAGTGCATCCACCTTGCCATTATCTTTTCCAGGTGGAAAGATAATGACAAAATCAAAGTCTGCAAAATAAAGGGGCCAACGCAATTGTCTTGCTGTTAAGGTGCGGGCTGATTTCAGAAATTGTAAGTTCCAATGGTCAGTGTAGACAGTTACCTTACGCTGAGCCCCCAATATATAATGTCTCCATTCACACAAGGTTTCTTTGACTGGTAAAAAAGCTCCTTATCAGCGATGGAATAATTTACTTCTGGTGGGGTCAACTTTCGAGAGAAGAAGGCTACCGGATACAATTGTCCTGTATCTTTATGACGCTGAGAAAGAATATCCCCAATAGCGGCTTCAGAAGTGTCGGCTTCCACATTATAGGGCTCATCTGGATTGGGGTGTAGCAGAATTGGGGCTGTGGTGAAGGAATCTTTCAAAAAATTAAAAGCATCATCTGCTTCTCTCTCTTGACCACTCAATCTTCACTCCTTTTTTTAATAAACAAGTGATGGGACTGATTGTTTGTGAGAAGTAGAAAATGAACCTTCGATAGTAATTGGCAAATCCCACAGAACTTTGGATTTCCTTAACACTGCAATGAGGCGACCAATCTCGAACTGCCTTTACCTTAGCTGAATCCATACTGACCCCTTCAGGCGACAAAATAAATCCAAGGAATTCCACTCACGTGAACCGCACCCTTTTCCAATTTTACATAAAGATTGTGTTCTTGTAATCTTGTAAGGATGGATCGGACATGTGACATGTTCCTGCAGATTGTCAGAGAAAATCAAGATATTGTCTATGTACACCACAGTGAACCTGTCAAGATATTCTCGTAATATATAATTTACAAAGTGTTGAAAGGCCACTGGGGCGTTACATAACCCATATGCCATCACTTGATATTCAAATAATCCATATCGAGTTCGGAAGGCAATTTTCCATATATCGCCAGATGCCACTCGTATTAAATGATACACACCTCGTAGATCTAATTTGGTGTATATTTTAGCATTTTTCACTTGGTCAAGGAGAACTGACACCAGAGGTAACGGATATCGGTTCTTGATAGTAACCTGATTGAGGGCTCGATAGTCTATGCAAGCCCAAAGACCCCCATCTTTCTTAGGAATGAAAAACAGTGGGGAAGAGACTGGAGATTGAGAGGGGCAAATAAAGCCATTAGCTAAATATTGATCTAAATGTTCTTTCAGATGATGATTCTCAGCTTCATTTAACACATATATTTGACTGCATAGCAGTATTGCTCCCGGCTCCAACTCAATTTTGCAATCATATGGTTGATGTGGTGGCAATTTCTCAGCCTCTTTCTTGTCGAAGACGGTAGTTAGATCCTCATATTCTTTCAGAATTTCTGTGGTTTCAAGAACACAAATCATAGGAGAATTCGATGTTAAACAGGCCACCTGCGATTTTGTGGACGCCCCCACTTGATCATGAAAACATTTCGCTTTACAATATGGAGAGGTCATTTCAATCTTTTTTTTCACTCCAATCAGTACAAGGGTTATGCTCGGTGAGCCAAGGCAGTCCCAAAATCAATTGAAATTGCAGGGCATCTATTAAATTAAAAATGATTTGTTCCTGATGTCCACCAAACCCTTGTAACTGAATTGGCTCAGTTTCATGAGTGATTGGGCCTGAGGAGAGAATGGTGCCATCTACGGCTCTCACAACTTCCAAGGCAGTTTTCTTGACAAATCGAATTTCCAGGCATATTTAATATTACAAAAGTTGCCCGTAGCGCCAGAATCAATCATAACCGAGATCCCTTGAATTTGGCTGAAACAGATTGTACCAAATGCGGCACAGCCGCCTGTTATGTATTTGCCACTTGCTGTTCTGTAGGAGTTGTCTTGGCTTCTGCTTTCATGAGGACAACTCCTCCTACGGATGAAGCATGCCTTTTCCCGACTGCCCTATTTTTGGTTTCTTGGGACATTCTTTAACAAAATGTACGGATGTATCACAATATAAACACAATTAGTTTGCTTGTCGCTTTTCCTTTTCTTCTTTGGACAATTGTCCTCGTATAGAACTAATCTGCATTGGTTCCTCCACTGCCACACCATCTCCTACCCTTGTGTGGTTACTTCTTACTGGATCAAATCTTGGTGGGAGGGGACGATAATCTCTTCTCTTCTCAGCTCTCCTCCAGTTAACCAATGGTCAATTTGCAATACGAGATCAATTAATTCTGAGACTTCAGTGGGTCTGTTTGGGACTTGGGCCAATGCATCCTTCAATTCATCTTAAAGGCCACGATAAAATATGGCAGTCCTTTTTGATTCTAGCCATTTGGTTTCTACTATGAGTTTATTAAAGTGGGATACATAAGCTACTAAGCCTTTGTTTCCTTGCTCCATTTCCAGAAGTTAATTATCTGTGGCCTGAGCTGCAGTTCGATAATCAAATATTTGCAGAAACTCTTCCTTGAAATTTTGAAATATATATAAAATTGGATCATTTCTGGATACAATTGGCATGGAACAAGTAGCTGCATCACTTGTCAGATAAGACAATATAAATGCCACCTTGGATTGGTCTTCACAAAAAAATATTGGTCTACACAAAAAATGCAATGGGCATTGTGTTGAAAAAAATTGCACTTTATTTGGATCTCCACCAAAACGCTCAGGCTTTGCAAGGGGGATTATGGGAGGAAAAAGCATGAATCAGTTGAGTAGCTATACCTGTAGTCTGTGAAGTACTGGGGTCTCTGAAAACGCTGAGTCATTGGACTTGGCGGTGGCTCCTAACTCATTTATTCTTTGTTTTATCTGTACTGTCTCTTCTATAGTGTTGTTTAACTGTTTCTGCAACCCTTCTAAGATGGGAGCTAATGCCTTTACATCAATTCCCTCGGCCATTCTACTCAGGAAGTAATCTATCTTGCCAGTAAATACTAGGAAGGCAGTTCAATCTGTCACAGTACCTTGGTTCGATTCCCTCAGGAGCAGAAGATAGGTCCTCTCTCCCAACCCAGACTACTCACAACGGATGGAGTTCCCCATTTTGAGCACCCTGGAGGGGGAAAGGGGAATGGGATAAAGACAGACTGCCTCAGAGGTCTGCTTCTTCATTAACTCAGTCTGTCATACTCTTCTCCCTTTATCTTGGAAGCGGCACCTGAAAGATTATCACCACAATTGCTAGGGACACACTGTTTTCTACAATGCTTCAACATTCACTAACAATTAATTAAGTTTACTTCTGCTATTTTCTCAACTCCCTTTACCTGAATTTTCTGAGGAATTTGCCTCTCTCTCTTCCATATGATATATGTTAATGTTAATAAAGTTACATTGAGGATTATCTTTTTGTTTGAAGTAATAGTCAATCTGATTTTGTTGAGTTTTGCTGTCTCTTTGCAGGCATATGTTATGAGTTCATTTTTGCCTACACTTTCTCTGTGTAGAATTGTTGCTAGAGAGAGAGAGAGAGAGAGAGAGAGAGAGAGAGAGAGAGAGAGAGAAATGTTAAATATAGTCACATGACTTATGAAGATGAGATTCTTATTGACTGTCTTTTTATAAACCTTTTACAAGTAACAGTATCCTTGAGGCTCATTCATGAGTGTTGCAGAAAATACCTCTGAACACTTCTGAACTTTTATTGTCTTTAAACAGTTAACAATATTGTCTGTGACTTACTGGAATTTTTTTTGCAATGTTCAAGTTGTGGAGCCCAGCCGGAAACTCTTGGGAACGCTGCTGAATATCTTGGAACTTTAATCGTCTTTAAATTTTAAACTGCAAAAGCATTTTCTCTGTGGCTTACTTGAATGGTCCTTTGCAATATTTGCATAGAGGGAACCTTGCTGGAAACTTTTAACTCACATCAAGCGCTCTCTCAAAACACCTCTGGATTTCAGTCAGAACACAGTTGAAGTGCACGGGGCCTGAGCCGCACGCGTGTATTAACAGTTCTATCTCAGGAGCGCAACACTAGAAATGCAAACTCGTACCTGAACAACCTGGCGGCCATCTTGGATTTCTTTCTCTGTTCTTTCCTTGTAATGTTTGTAATATAACTTGACAAACTATCTGCCAATAAGGACATCGCCTTTTCCACTGCGGATACTTCTTGACCTGCAGATATTTTGCTTTTCTTTCACACTTCACAGGAGTCAGAACATTGCAAATCTGAGGGTTCTTGACAGCTGTCCAGATTTAAGATAGAAACATAAAATTATGGGTACTAAGGGCCTGTTTACTACTTATGCGGATGAGGTACTCCGTCACAAACGTGACGTATATATCCCACCCTTCGTTTTACAAATTCCATAGAATATATTGGAACTTGTAATATGGGGAACAGTATATCTGTCACGTTTGTGACAAAGTAACCCATCTGCCAATGTCGTAATCAGGTCCTAAGTGTTTTGCTGTTTCACTTATGCTTAAGAAATAACCAGGATACCAGAATTAACTTTGCCATTATAGAGGCAAGGTTACTTTGCTACTATGCCTTCTATAAAAATAATAAGCTTATCATTAGCTAGGACCTTGAGGTTTGCTGTGAGGTTTCTTTCGTGGGAGGCGTGACTAATTGCATGCTTCAATACACCTACGATCATTGAAGAATCAATCAATTCTCTCAAGTCCAGTCTGACCATAGAAACGAGAATTCCTTCATGCAAGGAGCTCTTCATGGTTCGTGAGGGGGACTGTATATTTTGCTTTAGTTTCCAGGTTCCAATTTTTGCCAATGCTTATCGAAGACAAGCGTTTACAATGCAAAGGGTCTTGCATTTGTTCGACTTAGAGCTAATAGCGTTGTAAAGTCCTAACCAGACTTTTCCTGTGACATGAATTGATAATGAAAAGTAATACGGTTTTACATAAGCAAGCCGATTTAAAGCGCCACGCATTGAGCATGACCGTGAGGGAGCACACAAAAGGAAACAGAAGTTCGCTCGCAGTCAAACACATCGGCACTTATGCAATTATTTATGTAACAGGGTCAATGTCATGCAAAGCGCTCGACTACTGCCCAGCGGGATTGCGCTGCATAGGAAAGAAAAAGTGGTCCAGAAGCCATGCGGAAAACATGGAGCCTCGTATGTTTTCAGTAGTTTACCAGTGCTCTTGAAAAGGGCTTAACATCGGAAAAGACATGCCTTTCACAAATGAAGTCAAGCAAATTTTAAAAAGGCAATCCCACAAACCAACGGAACTGATGGTCATGACATGGGCATGGTTAAAAGCCCACAGAGAGATTACAACAGGGGCCAGAGCACTTGCGAGCTCAACCCTAAAAAAGTAGGCTGAGAACACTTTCAGGATTTGGTGGAAATAGAGATCCTATGAGGTGTGTTTCAAAGTTTCTTAATAAGCTCCTCCGTATTTTAAATTGTTTCTGATTTTCAGAATATTCGGAGATCCTTAAGGTTTACATTCGGGTTGATGATGGTCCCTCTCAGCGCTTCTGGGCTGACGAGCTCCAAGAATGTGTTAGATACTTCAATTGCTTCAAAATTAAGATTGCCATTGTATTCAATGGGCATTCCAATTTCTGGGGACTGTTTCAAGAATTGTGTGGCAGGGATGGACCAAAATACCAAATAATGCACCAGGCTTGACAAAATTGTGCGCCACGAAAAGGCAAATTCTGCAACCTAATACTGCACATTTTGAAATAATATTATGTTGAAATTTTGTCATTTTTTACACATCAATACCATCCGGGCAACGGATGTTCCTCTTTAGTTCCAGTTTAGCATCCAAATACAGTAATAAGCTACTAAAAGGTGTCCCAGTCAGCCTTTGCACAGGGCTCTCCACAGCACTACAACATGGATCACTACGATTTTAATGACGTTTGATCCATTTCAGCTAGAAACATTTTTAATGGAATCTGCAGATTATGCAGCATTTGATGGATTATGTGACTAATACGACAAATCCATAATTATGCAGACAACACCTGGCCGCAGTATCTCATAATTCCAGTGGTCCTGATTTTAATTGAGTAGTTCCCTTTTGAGGTGGGTTGCTGTGTTGAAAGAGGCGATTTGTTAACGTACAAGGCTTGCTGAAAGTTATGTGACTTTGTTGCTTCTTTTGAAAAGCCCTTGGTTTTTTTGGTGGCCTTTCTGAACTTTGATGAACTTTAAGGCTATCCCTATCCTTATCCTCCAGGAAAACCATCCTATTCTGCCCTCTATGCACCACTTAGAAGAGTGCCCTGGCACCACTAATCTTGCATCTTAGATATTATGGTGAATCTTTCTCTGCTTGGTTGAAATCCACAGTGCCACTGTTTATTTTGATTTTTAGTCCTGTTTCGACTCTTGCCTGTGTCAGAAGTCTCCTGTCAGCAATGTGTTCTAGACTTGGACCTGCAGCCGAAGGTGTGATTTGAGGGTTTTGTTCAGAAGACACATCTCCGGCTTCATTTTCACCAAAAGACAGAAGGATCTGTGCTAATATTAGATATCTATTATCATGGATGCGAGGAAGTTTCTTACCAAACTTTTTTAATGCCAATTTATGATCTGCGGAGCTCGTGGATGCATAATATGATTTATACGCTGAGGCCTTGCCGCAGAGAGGACTGAAATCTTGCTCTTTCAGGCCTTTTAGGACTACATGTTGACTTGCTTGTTCCAAGACCTTTCACTTCGCTTAGAGTAGCTTTTGATGAGTCAAGATGGTCAGGTTCCCTTCAGTGCATCACACTTTTGCTAAGAACATTTGGGGCACCCAGCCATGAACAGAGAGTTTTCTCCAAACTTTTACCTTGCCCAAGTTCCACTTTACCTGTTGACAAGAATTTTTTATTTCAATTTTTATTTTAACCTTAATAAAGCTATAACAGAAGTTTGTAAGTAATGATATCATGTGTGATATATCAATGTGCCAAAAGATTGTTCCCTGAATAAGTATATATTCTTAACTCCACGTCAAGTATATTGAAGATATATGTACTTGAAGCACAAATAAATGGAAATTATCTTAAACATACACCATATATATTTACCTACATTTTAGTGCGTTCCTCAATATTTAGGCTACAGTATTTTGACACAGCAATATTTTCTACAGAACATTCAGGTAGTGTACAGTATGACTATAGTGATATTTAAGATATTACACTTACATTGTTTTTTTACCTTATGTATATTATAATTTGTTAACTTTATAAGCAAATCTTTTCCCTATAAACGTTATTAACTTATACAAATGAGCGCATCGCTCCAAAGACGTGTCACCTGAAATAGGCTTTGACTTCTTGGGACAGCTTCCTTCCATGCCCATCATACTGTCTGTGAATATTCTGATGCCTGTGTTCATTTTCTGCCTGCAGCAGTTTCCATCTAGCCGGGAAGTTCATGGGCATCCAAAGTAGATCCCGGGGCAGGGATCCATACCAAATTTTCAAATAAGCTCCAATTATATAAATGAGATCTTTTTAGATCTGTGATATAGAATAACATTCTTTTTGCATATCCTGAAGATCCGGCCAGGCTCGGCACTAGTAGGCCTACCTTTGATACATGTGGTTTAAGGAAGTGGTTCCCAAACTTTTGACATCTGTGGACCCCCACTTTATTACTAGGGTCCAGGGATCCCCACTGAATCAATAATGAAATAGTGGGACCCCCTACTGAGTCATTACTGAAAGCTGGGGACCTAATCTGTTAATATTATTTAATTTTCTAAGCAGTCGTGGACCCCCGGAGGAGGCTTTGCAGACCCCCAGGGGTCCCCGGACCACAGGTTGGGAGACAGTGGTTTAGGGGATATCTTGGTATACCCGCTTAATGCAAAGTAGCATAAAGTGATACTTTTTGTTACTTTAGGGCTACTTTTCAATGCAAATTAGGATTTGCACTGGAACAAAAAATCTCAAAACAACATTTTGTACCGGATAGCTTCACAATTGTGAGGCATACCTGGTGCAAAGTGTTAGCAAATCTGCCCCTTAATTTTTTACTTTTTTCTCTTACATGGAAAAACATTTTCCCTCGTGGAGACACAGTTCACCTGCCCCCCACGAAATATTGAGCTGTTTGCTGTTATCTGCATCCCTAGGCACGCACTCACTCTAACCTCTTGTAAGAGTAATCTAACCTGCCTTACTAAAGTATGCCAACGCAGAATTCTTATAAAAAGTCAAACTTTTTGGAATTTACAGTTCTCACTATTTTACGTGACCGCTGTACCAAACCACTGCTTCTTGAAACCTCTCCTAAACTCAGTACTAAGGATAAGTCTGTTATAAAACAGTATGTGAAAATTGGGCGGTAAGCATCACACCCATGTTGCCCTTAGGAGTGCTACACCTTTTGTAAATAAGTCCTAAGTTGAGATAGAGTTTCCAGTGTATCAATATACTTTGTTGCTTTTGAATTTACAGAATTCCTTGCTATAGGAGTCTATAGGAGAGAGAGGTTGTCTCTAGAGGTAAATGGCAGACATCTCATCCCTGTGCCCTGGAAGTGGTCTGATGCAGGCTTGACTAAAACAGTCCTGGCTCGGTTAGTACTCTCACCCTATCACCCCTCCTCGCCTGTGCAATGTATTTGTAAATTTCCTTGTGGACATTGGATTGTAAGACAGGGAGGGTGTTGAAATTCTAGTATTGCAATTTTCTGAATGTTCATATTCTGTTTCTGGCTTCCGCTGCAAAGGATGAGGCGGCCTGCTGTGGTTGCAGTTTAACCAATTGCTTAAAGACTTTTCAACACTCCACTGCCCGCTTGTCTGTTGCATACAATCAACTTCCGCTTCGAGGAACCCTCTGTTTGAAAGGTGAGCAGGCGGCCATTACAGTGGCCATTTCCAGAAGTGAGGTTGAGCCTATCAGATGGTGTCAAAGTTTATGTGTTAACTCCTGGGTTTCTTATTGGGGCAAACTGATAAACAACTTTGAAATTTGCAGACAACTGTCAAAAAAAAAAATAATAATTGATAAAAAACACAGATGGGGAATTAAGCTCACCCTGGACTTTTGTAGAATTGCCCAATAAAAAATACCCTTCAATTATAAACCTGGACACATTTATGGCCTCTCTGCCCACAAAGATTGCAGGAAAAACTGCTGTGGGCAGGAGACCTCTGGGCTGCTTTCAAGGCTGGATGGATTGAGACACCCTCAAGTGTTCTTCTAGGCACATATATGATTTGCTGCTACAGGGAAATAATGCTCCTTGGAATTACCCGGCTCTCAGTTTAGAATTTCATACAATAGTTTCAGCTTTTTACCCAACCCATTGGAGAAACTGTGCTAAAAAATTAACACCTTGCCCATGTTAAAGAAAAAGAACATTAAGCCCACTTCCTTATTTTCTTATCTTTTTTGCTTGTGTGCTCGTTGAAGTACATGAAAAGAGGGAGCTGAGTTCCTTTTGCAGGCAGCAGTGAAGGATATGAAAAATCACTTTTTAAAATGGTAAATAAATGACAAAGGGAAATTGTGCAGCCACATCATGTTGTTGCAAAATGTACACATGCTGAAATGTCTCCTCTTAGTGTACACTTGGTGGTTCTGTTTCACACAGAGGGGCCTTTCTACAAACATATTTTGAGGTACGTAAAGTACTGCACATGTAGTACTCTTGTACATACTCTCACATGCCTTTGCGGATTGACCCCAGGACTGGGCCCTGTCTGCACTTTTGCTAATAGGGAGGTGGTAATTCCAGGACAGATTCACAAAGGCGTAAGGGTACATAAAAGATTACTCCTGCAGTAGTTTTAGTATTCATTATTTTGTGAATCTGCCTCATTGTCTCTCAATCTTTAATATCGCTACTTATATTTGTATTATGGTGTTTTATAAATCACTGCTTGTCAACTTTTGTTTTCTTGAGGATAATATGAATTAACCACAATGTTTGTTAATTGTCCTGCGTACCGGTAAAGGGGTCTTTAAGGTACAGATCGCAAGACGGGGCAAAGTTTTCCCAGTTGTCTTACAAGTGTGGTACTGCTCAGACAATGTTTTTTCTTTCGAGCATGTAACTTGAAGTTTTGTTTTTCCCATTACAGAATCAGGACAACAAGTCCCAGAATGCAAAAAAAAACCCTGATAAGGAAATGCCTCTTTTTGGAAGTTCACCTCCACATTTCTGGACTGATGCTGCTGTTTTTTCGACTCTGAGAGTGCACTGAGGCCTGCTAACGAGACCTCAGTGCCAGCCGGCCTCTGCACACTGGAGGGGCAGTGTTTTCACTGCCAGTTCAACTTTGCTATTCACACCAGTGGCAAAGTTACTCTATCCCTTAACGTTATATAGTCTCCCCTAAGAAAGGCTTATAGAGCCCTATGGCAGGGAGCTGTATTTTGTTAAGTAAGACATATCGTTTTAAAATGTTTTAATAGCAACACTTCCTAATTGTTGTTTTGCTGTGGATAAAGTTAGGAGCTGCATTAACTAACACAGAGTTTCAGAAACTGGGCTTACTCCTGGATGGGGCTACATAACTTGGTCATGTAAGGTATCAAACCAATTGTGGCATTAAACCTGACCTGATGTTCAGGTCGAATTTAATACCATTCTTAAAATCAAGCAAATTTTAGAAAGTTGCCACTCAGTGCGCCAGCTAGCCCAGCGGCACATGGACAGCTTTCTGACCATTTGCAGAGATGTGTGAATGACTCCCCAAAACAGGAACAAAGGCAGTTGTCGCATTGTGAGGTGTCATCTCCTCTTCCAGGATGGCCACTAGGGTAAGGCAAGCCTCAAAGGTGAAGCCGCCTTTGTGAGGGAAGTAGTGCCAACAGCCCTGAGCTGGATGCCTTTTTCCTGCAAACAAAGTGGAGAAAGGGTCAAAGAGGGAAAACTCACCCCCAAACTGGTTCTGCCGTGGGCGTGTAGCCCTCTGGTAGCTATACCTCTAGGATGGGCTACTAAACTCCTAAGGACCGAGGAAGGGTCGTGCCATCTTGAAAGGAGCAAGAATGTTGCACTCTGGGACAGCCAGGTGCCACACATCACAGGAACTTCATCACTAGGCAACAGTGGACCCAGTAACCCATTGGCTGGGGACCACGAGGTCCCCTCGGGACACTTTTCTGGGATTAATATGGCATCCCTGGCACTTTGTTTCTGAGATCATGCTGGAATTGGAGAGAGGACCTAAGAAGGGTTGCCCAGCTGCCTTTGGACTAGCACAAACATCATTATTTGCATGTTGAAATAGAGCAATATTAGGTACTTTCAAAAAGCCCTAGAATCAGGAAAGTAGTCTGCAAGGCTACCACTGGCCCACCGCTTTGGCAAGGGCAGCTGATCCCCTCAGGGGTCGGAGGTGTAAAGTGATGGCTGGGTGTATACAGAGGGGAACATGGAGAGCTTTGGACTGCACTTGAATGGACCAGCAATCTCAGGTTTATAGCGAGAGACTGTACAGGGCAGACAAGTATCTAATGCTGATATTGAAAGGAGGCTCTGCAAATGCTGGAGCGCGTGTCTTCTGGCTTTTACCTTTAAAAGTGTGCAGCTGTCGGGGAGCAGGGGGTTCTTGAAACTGACCCCCGGAAGTAGTTGGGAATGTAGAAACATTCCACGCCGGAGGTCCAGAGATGTATGCCATTCCCAGTGGATCTGTGGTCCAGAGGTGAAAGGCGGGGCTCTCACGTGGAGCGTGACCTTCGGTTCCACCCTCTCTGCCTGGTTCCTATCACCGGCAGACGAGCTGTGCCTAATGCAAGACATATCCAACGAAAATGATAGCATTCTGGCTGTGGCATCGGCGGCGGAGGAAGGATGCCCTGGGCTTTGGTGCAAGCGAAGGCGGTGGTATTCTGCACGACTACTTTTGGGGTAGTAGAACACAGCAATTATCAGGGTTCACTGTGCCCCTCAGGGCTGGGGAGCCCGGTGCCACTGCACCTGCTGCACCAATGGCAGCTGTGCCACACACACACACACACATATATATATATATCCTCATATTGTTCCCCAGTCTTAGGCGCTAATGGCCAGCAGTCTGTAGTGTATCACGAAGAACCAAATGGTCTCCCCCCTCAAAGGCCTGCTTCCCCCCGACCCCCCCACCCCCGGGCCCCCCCTCCCCTCCCCTCCCCTCCCGATCTTCTGCACCTGGGTCCATATGCTGCTGTAACGCTATACCCGGGTGCTGGGGGGGAGGAGGCCCCCTCCTCCCCAGAGGCCTCAGCCACACATCTTGCAGAGGTTCCACATACCATATGGGCTTGTGTTTTCGGGCCAGTATCTGGAAGGCATTAATCTCCCATGTACAGTTTAAGGGCCGCTAATGTGTTTCTCCTGCGTACGTGCCGCGCCGCCCCCGCTTGCGACCAGCCGTGTGCTCCTCTGCTCATTGCAGATGTCGGTGCCTTCCCCTCTCCCATCACCCCCACTTCATCACCCCTCCCCCCCCCCAGCACTCACACTGCAATCGAAATATGTACTTTTGCTGTACAGGACAAGGAAACCCATCAAAAAACAAAATGTGAAAGCGCTGGGGCTATCTGACCGCAACAAAAGACCCGCAAAGGTTCACTGTGTCTCTCTGTTCAGCAACTGACATCGGCTCTGCCTCCCCAGGTAGTAAACGTGAGGCGGAACACCCAGGCCCAGGCCTCAGTATCAAAGTGAAACTACACGTGCGGTGGCTTTGGAAATCGGGGAAGATTGCTCAGTGAGCTGAATGCTTGCAGCTGAAGGGCGGAGTGCTCTGCAGGGCGCGAGTTCAGATTCACGTTCAGATTCATCGGGGTGACTCAGTCTTCCATCATTCCGAGGTCAGTGCTTTGAGTACTGGTAAACTGTCGAATAGCAACATCTATTATTTACAGTGCTTTAGATGGCAAATAGGTGGTCTGAAGCGCTATAAAATACAAGTTAGTATTAAACCTGTTCTCGGTGCGTAAAAGAGTGCCATCAGTGAGCCAGCGGCGGAAGGGGCTGGCCTACTGCCCCATGTTGTAGTGCCACAGTGACAGACCAGTGGGAGAAGAGGGCTAGCGGAAAGCCCCAATAAGCAAGAACGATATATATCATTTTAGTGAAATCAAAAGGTCTGTCCTACCACTGACCGAAAAGTGTTGCCACCTCTTTCTCAAAGACATGCAATCAGGTGATTAAACTGACCCTAGACCGTAAGCAGGGAAGCAGGAAGCCACATGTCCATCAATATGTCACCAATATGCCAGGTGGGCGATGAATTCCGCTCCGCCGGCGGACTTCGCAGAGTTTTGCCCACTCCGCGCTCTGCCCGGAGGTTCCACTCTGCGGAGTCGTGTGGAGCGAAGTTTTTCCCTCTCGCTCGTCAACTGTAGGTTAGCGAGCGGGAGCGAGAAAAATCAAATAGACCACCTCGCAGCGAGATTTCTCAACGCGAGCGGTCATGGCAGGTCGCAACCGCTCACATTGAGAACCCTGCCGCTCGCTTTGAGGAAGCTGCCGTTCGAGTAGAACATCTTCTCAAAAGGCAAAAAGAAGCAGTGCCCACTTGCGTTGCACATTGTGCTGCTTGCGTTGATTTCACAGCGCAGGACAAACTCCCGGCGTTAAAAATAAGCGTGACTTTCGGAACTCCGCCGCTTGCGGAACTCCGCATACCGCAGCACAGTTTTTTCTGCACTTTGCAGAGTTCCGCATAGCAGAACTCCGCTAACTCTGCCCAGGCCTACACACAATACCACTTAGAAGTTTCCAGTGGCGTAACAAAACTTGAGGCCCCCCCCCTGCAAAGCACACAGTGGGAGCCCCCTCTCCCCTGGACCCAGTCAGGGGCCTGCCACCTGAGCACAGTGCTCTGTGCTGAGGGGGCCCCCAACACCGTAGGTCTGCAGGGGCCTTTGTTACGCCACTGAAAGTCTCCTCTTCCTACGACATCCAACCCCTCAAACGCTGCCTGCACATCATCCAGACCTGGTTGTCGAGCAGCTACCTGAAGCTCAACCCAGCCGAGACAGAATTCCTGCTATTTGTCACGAACAACAAAAAACAGCACAAACGTGGTTCAAAGACCGGATTCTTGACAGATTGGAACCCTAGTGTTCACGGAATGGCAGGTCACTGGGCCTTAACGTGGACACCAACCTCACCCTTAATGAACGTATTGCCAAAAAACACAAGGTTGGCCTGGTACCAGCGGTCTCTTCCAGAGAGCGAAACTGCACGCCACAGCACGTCTCATCTAAGGCCTGAAGAAATATAATCACATCGCTCTCATTCAGGTGGAAACCCATTGGCTCTCCTTGCCGGGCCCTACCATCTTCAAATCCAGCTGCACCATTTACAATCCCATCACAACTATCATTGCCACTTATCTTTCAAACAACCTCACCATCTATGGTGTCCCTCGGCACACCTACAGCCAGGTCACCATCACACTGAAGACTAAGAAGTGTAAAAAACAAAAAAACAAGACGGCAGGCTTTTGTCATCTATGGACAATGTTCCTGGAACAACAGCCCCTTATCCATCAGGACCGCTTCAAAGCTGCTCCAGATTAGGATAGAGTTGAAGACGCAAGTCTTTAGTAAACACTACATCATAATTCCTTAACCATCCTCAACCCAGGTCCATCTCTGATCACTAGTTGCCTTTATGATTCTCTCTGACCCTATACAGCGCTCCGCCGCTTTTTGGGTAAGTTTGCATAATGGAAAGACCACATACATATATATTCAGAGTGCTGTGAGAACCACTCAGCTCCTTTATTCAAACATTTGCTCTCTTGTGTCTGAGTGCCACCAAGAAGTCTGAGGTACACCTTCACATAGCTCCTCCTTGTCATTACTATCTGCATAGTACTTGCAGAAGGTCTGGGTGTAACCGGTACCCCTCAAGTACCACTCTATCCAGTGTGGCACTCTCAGCATGCCTTTTTAGGCCACAGTACATTTTGTGCTGGGATCTTTAAGCCTATGCTCATAGTGCAAATAAAACACCAAGTGTAGCATTATTGACCAAAGCAGGGGTGGGGGGCATAAAAGTGTCACGCATGCCCTTGGCCTCCTTGGCAGAAGACTCCTGAGGCACCCTGAGCAACAGTGAACAGGTTACTGAGGCTGACTGTCCATGTCTGAGATTCTGTGCACAGTGAACACTGATGCCAAGTTTCCCAGGTCCATGCGTGACTAGCTCTTAGAATTCTGGGACTTGTAGTCTTATTTATCCATAGCTGCCAAGTCACCCAGGTCCATGTGTGTTGTGCTGCTCCAGTCCAGGTTGTTTCCTTTGAATTCTGGTACTTGAAGTCATGTTTGTTAATGAGATTTCCAAGACTGCAAGTACCAGAATTCCAATAAAAATACTGGCCTACAGCAGCACAACACGCATGGATGTGGGACGGCAGTTTATTCCAGTAAAAAAACAGAACTACAATTTACAGAATCTTTAAAAAAAGCAGGACTGGGCTAACTAGTCACGCATGGACCTGGGAAACTTGACAGCTGAGCATGAAACGGTTATATAATACTAGTGCTAAATGTGCAGCATCTTTTCTGCAAGTCACAAGACAAGGTGTGGGCTGCACTTTACTGCATACAAACCCGCTGCACCAGTCCCGCCTTGGGCGCTCGGCCCCTGAGACAATGGTGATATTGTTATGCAGACTACGCCCTGTCCAGCCTCAGCCCTGTGCTCAAGTTCTCAAAACTGAGTTTGGCACATCTGCCAAGAGGACCCATGTCATGTGTGACACATTCAGCCATTCCTGGCCTTGTAGTAATCGCATGTTGCATGCTGGGAATGCTGAGCCTGTTCTGAGGCTGTTCATTGTAAAACTACAAGTCCCAGAATGCAAAGTGCTGTTTCCGAACAAGCCATAACTATCTGACGGTATCATGCATAACATGGTTCCTTTTCGCAACTTCTCGTTCAAAGGTATAAAACCAACAAATATGATGGAGGGCAGCACCTGGGACCTGATTGGACTCTTAAGCGTTAGTTGTTTTGAGCACTGTGGTTTGTTTCCCTTTGTTGACAAAGCTTTCTCAATAACACTGGCCTCCAGGACACAGTGTCCAAGGAGCGCTTAACAACTGGGCTAAAAGTTCGCTCTTCACACAGGTGTTTGAGTTATTTTCTGAGTAAGATACCAATATTTGTTTAAAGGTGCACTTTGAACGTGCCTTAAAAAAGTAAAAGTGCGCTTGTAGAGATTTCTGTTGGTGATTACTGATTGCTAGACTCATGCTGGCAAAAAAAGCTTTTCACTCCCCTTGCCTCAATGCTCCCAAGCAACATTTATAATTTGCATAAGTTTGGGTGTCCAACAGTGGTTTGGAGGGAGATTATCAGGAAGCCCACAAAGTATACATAGCAGTGTCAAGTGTCGCATGCCCATACACAAACAGCATGACCTTTGCATTCTGGGATTTGCAGTCCTGTTTTTGCTTTTAGAACATCAGAACTACAGCATCCAAAATGCAAAAACAAAAAAAGAAAAGAAAAAATCCTGATTCAGGTGAGCTACTCATGTATGGTCACTGGAAACAATGGAAACATGATTTATATATACACAAAAGTTACACTGAACTCTGACTGGAATCACACCTTCTGGCCCTATTTTAGACACACCAGAGTGATTTACTGTTTTGCGTAACTGGGCCATTTTTTGGATCCAATGGTTTCATCTTTGTACATATTTTCTTTTCTTTTGTGTTGTTGCCTTGTGCGCCCTAAGTGTCTAGGGTATGCCCAGTCGTGGGTCCCTTGCTCACTGCGCCACTGGATTCAAGCTAGCCTGACTGATGTAGGGTGAAACCCTGAAACCGGTCCCAGGATGTTTGTTTCCTAGCAGTTTGGGCTGGACAGGGTCAAGACTAATTTACATATGGCTGGGTCCAAACTAGGGTGCAGTGTTGAGCAAAATAACGATGGATTAAACACAGATCTGTGACTGGGGGTGAGTTTTTGAAAAGTTCCAACACTGCGTCCATTATTTTATTTTGTTTTGTGATGTTGACATATTTTACTGTGGCCTAAAAGAAGGTGCTCATGTGGGCAGTGAGGGCAGAGACAGAGACTAAAGGTCTCTTGGAATGGTTGTAAGAGTCACACTTGACATCGGTCCACTTGCAGCTGTGTCATAAGCACACCTGAAAACCTTAGCCCATCGTGGCTTTTCATACATACTAGGATACCGTTTTCTGAATGACAAAAAGTGTAAAGGTACTACAAGGCCTTTGTCATGGAGTTGTAAAACTTCACCGGCACTTTAACTCTTTTTTTTGTGAACCACCCCCTGCATATCTTTGGGCTGTTAAAAACCCTGTTAGAAATGGGGTCTCTAGTTGGCAGTCGGTTTGCACCCTGTCCAATTAGGGACCCTTACTCTAGTCAAGATAAGGGAGGCACCCAGCTCAGATAACCCCTGCTCACCCCCTTGGTAGCTTGGCACGAGCAGTCAGGCTTATCTCAGAAGCAATGTGTAAAGCATTTGCACATAACACACAGTAATAAGTGAAAACACTACAAAAGGACACCAGACCAGTTTTAGAAAAATAGCCAATATTTATCTATATAAAACAAGACCAAATACAATATAAATCTAACATACAGTACAAAAGATATGAATGTTACAAGAATTACTTAAAAATAGAATTCTTTGAAGTCTATAGCTCCACCTGGGGCTATCATGGCGTCGTGATCAACAAAACCAACAGTTCATGCCGGCCATGGTGTTGCAAGCCAGCTACGGTGTCGGGAACACCCGCAAACAGTACCTTTGGAATTGAAGGGCGTCGTGATCCGCACGCTGAGATTTGGAGAGCGATCTTGCTGGCATCGCAGTGTTGGTTTCCCGGAAGATGGTATGAGGGTCACCAGGCCCTTAAAGTCACACGCGCTGCAGATCGAACTCTGGGCTGATGAAGTCAGGAGCACTAGCATAGATGGTGTTGGGGCTGCAGTGGGAAGCTGGACAATGCAACATGTGGTGCCCACAGGTCATGGTACAGGCAGCGGCTTGGTGATGGCATCCAGCGGCATTGGTGAGATGAGGGCTGCGTGTGAAGCAGGGCGGTGCGACGTGCAGTGTCACCAGGTCACGGTGCAGGCAGCGGCGGCGCCATTGCTGAAGTGCTGTCGTCGGTAGGCGAAAGTCGGCTGTGCAGCGCAGGACGGGCTCTGTGCGGCATCCACGGGTCGCAGTGCAGGCAAGGACGCCTGGTGACCACGCTGGAGTCAATGGTGCTGGCGTCAGTGGACCGAGGCTACAGTGCAGGATGGGATGGTACTTTGTGTCCCTCACGAGTGGTGTCAGCAGGAGCGGCGGCGTCGGGGATGCCCAGGCTGTAGTGTGAGAAAGGCGATGGTGAAGTGTGGGGCCCACAGGTCACGGTGCAAGCAGCGGCTCAGTAGCGGTGCCAGATGGCGGCGGCGGTGAGACCAGGGTTGCGGTGTGAAGCAGGGCATTACGACTCAGTGCGGCATCGGCAGGTCACGGTACAGGCCAACGGCATCATTGGCAGTGTTGCAGTGGTTTTTCTTCGTGAACACAGTTCTCAGTGCTGTAGGCAGATGAAACTGAAGTCTTTGGTGTCCCTGAGACTTCCAACAGGAGGCAAGTTCTACTCTAAGCCCTTGGAGGACTCTCTCAAGCAGGATACACAGCAACCTTTTGCTCTCTTTAAAGGCAGAAGCAGCAACTGCAGGCCAACCCAGCAAAGCACACACAGCAAAGGGGCAGTACTCCTCCTCCAGCTCTTCAGCTCTTTTCCTTGGCAGAGGCTCCTCTTGATCCAAAAAGATTCTAAAAGTCTGGGGATTTGGGTCCACTACTTATACCCCTTTCTGCCTTTAAAGTAGGCCTACTTCAAAGGAAAGTCTCTGTTGTTGACAAGATCCTGCCTTGCCCAGGCCTGGTCCCAGACACTCACCAGAGGGTTGGAGACTGCATTGTGTGAAGGGAGACACAGTCCTTTCAGGTGTAAGTGACCACTCCTCCCTCCACTCTAGCTCAGATGGGTCATCAGGGAATGCAGGCTACTCCCCAGCTCCCTTGTGTCACTATCTAGAGGAGAGGTGCCAACAGCCCAACTGTCAAACTGACCCAGACAGGGACTCCACAAACAGGCAGAGTCACAAAATGTTTTAAGCAAGAAAATGCCCAATTTCTAAAAGTGGCATTTTCAAGCTAACAATCTAAAAAACAACTTCACTAAAAGATATATTTTTGAGTTGTGAGTTCAGAGACCCCAAACTCTATATTTCTATCTGCTCTCAAAGGGAAACTGCACTTTAAGGGTAATTAAAGGCAGCCCCATGTTAACCTATGCGAGAGATAGGCCTTGCAACAGTGAAAAACGAATTTGGCAGTATTTCACTGTTAGGCCATGTAAAACACATCAGTACATGTCTCTCCTTTAACATACACTGCCCCCTGCCGATCGCGATACCTATGGCCTACCTTCGGGGGGCATTACATTTATAAAAAAAGAAGGTTTGGGCCTGACAAGTGGGTACACTTGCCAGGTCAAATTGGCAGTTTAAGACTGCACACACAGACACTGCAGTGGCAAGCCTGAGACATGTTCACAGGGCTACTCATGTGAGTGGCACAATCAGTGCTGCAGGCCCACTACTAGCATTTGATTTACAGGCTCTGGGCACCTCTCGTGCACTTTACTAGGGACTTACTAGTACATCAAATATGCCAATCATGGATAAACCAATCAACAATACAATTTCTATAGGGAGCACTTGCACTTCAGCACTGATCAGCAGTGGTAAAGTGTGCAGAGACAATAAACTAGCAAAAACAGATCAGAAAAAAATCGAAGGAAGAAGGCAGAAAGTGTGGGGGGATCACCCTGCAAAAAGGGCCGTTTCCAACAAACCCCCTCTTTCACTCTACAGATACTACATTCCTAGATTCCTTTCCTTCGCCATCAACTGGCTCTGAGAGGCCAACAGGTCCTAGCCTTATAAAAGAAAATACAGGTTCATTCTAGGATTCTGGTTCGGTGACAACCTCCATTCAAGTCATTATGGACACTGTTTGCAGTCCTGGACTTTTTTGTGATAGCCTAATGCATTCTGGGATCTGTAGTCTTGTTTTTCTTCTATTGAACTAATTGGGCTAACACACCCAAACTCAGTGATTTGCTGTAGAAAAACCCAGGGCTAGAGGTAATGCCCCCAATGACCTGGAGCGGGGTGGTCAGCCTATTTATGGTGCCCATCAAACACCTGGATGACCCCAAGTGTTAAGTTTGCAACATAAAACCTTGTAGTTCATTTTGAGCACCAGTTGCAGTATTGTTTTTGCACCTACTGGAAGTATGGTGGAGGCATATAACCCATCCTAACTCACAGCCAGGTCTGTTGATTGCACAACTTTGAAAAATTCATTAAACATGACAGAGTTTCTGCAATCATGGGTTTAGAGACTGAAGTTAGAACTCAGTGGGCTTCCCATTAGAGAAGTGTCGAAGGAGCTAATCAGAACATGAATGTCCATCATGGGTGCTACCAGAATATCACAGTCAGAATATTATCGGACCTAAATAGTGCATCCTAAATATTGTTTACAACGATTCACTATGTACAATAACATTGCAAGACGGCCACCTGCTGTTATGTTTATTTGTTATTGCAACCACGAATTGTCTGCCCGGTTTAGGTGGAGGTATATTTTCTACTTTTATTCTCTGAATTTATCTTGCATATGCTGTTGAGTTAGGGTGTGTGTTTTGTTGTGGCTGTTGAAGTGAATGAATGTAAGAATGAGTCAGTGTGTGGATGAGTGGTTGCATGAGTGGAAGAGTGCATGTATGGTGAGTTACTGAATGTGTTAAGACATTAAAGACTGTAGCGGCACTTTTAATGTATAAGCTAGAACTATTGGCGTTGCCAATGCTTGTTTTTTCCCTAAGCTTTCCAAAGTCCCCCTGGGAACCCACCGACGTCGCACAGGCCAGGATGTGGAGTGTTGCCACCCTCTATTAGCCCCCTCCCAGACCCTTCCAGTGTTTCTGTCTTGCTTCCCCAGGACAAATCACTGAGTCCTGCCTTTTGACCCTTGAACTCTCCACTGGGGGTTTTCTAAAACCCTCCTCTAGCACTGAAGCTGGCCCCAGCCGGTCCCTTCCAGCTCACCATCCCCACCACGCCTAAGCACCTCCTAACGCCGCACCCGCTGCAAGGCCCACGTGATGAGTGAAGGCCAGGCTGGTTCACCTGCGCCTCGGGCAAAGTCTGGCAGAGTTGGGGGAAGTCTAGAAACTTCACCTTACCTCCACCTAGGTGACCCTGCCCGGCTGGCAGATGAACGTCTGGCAATGGGAGACCAGTCGAGGGCGAGAAACAGTAACATAGCTCTGGGACACAGCAGGCAGCCACATGTAATTCCTGTTTCAAAACCACAGATAAAGCCTGGCTGGAAATGCATTAGTTTGTGCCATCAGAGACGCGAGCACAATTTAATAAAATGCTGCGAGTACTTTTATGTTTGTCCTCAGAGGAATGAAAATTGTTATTAAACTCGTTATCTCTCTCAGAACTAGTCAATAAAAAAAAAAAAATCTGTAGGGAGTTTTGGGCTTCAGTCAGCACTTCTTTTTCAAAGCTACCACCGCGCATACAGTCAAACAGAGAAGGTGACCAGAAGGCTTCACTTTAAAAAAAAAAATAGCGCACTGAGTCAGATGTGCTCTTATCAATATCTGAGGTCAGCTGAGGAAATTAGCCTAGATCCAACCTGCTTCTCTACATTTTCCACTCATATCTTGTTCTTCTCGCCAGTAGTTCTATTTTCATTCACTTTGCATATTTTCCGTTGTGGGCTTCAAATTTAGTGTTATTAATGAAATCTGCAGATAGGCTTTTTCGATTCCCTGCGAGGTTAGGAACCCTTACACAAGGTCCTACCACCTCCTTGTGTGTGTGCTTAAGACATGTCTTCAGAGATGCTACATCCGGATAAACAATTACAAACGAGGGACTGAGCTCCGAGCTATGGTACGCTGTGCTGTGGTACTCTGTGCTGTGGTACACTCTGCTATGGTACGCTGTGCTGTGGTACGCTCTGCTATGGTACACTCTGCTATGGTATGCTGTGCTGTGGTACACTCTGCTATGGTATGCTGTGCTATGGTACCCTGTACTATGGTACGCTGTGCTGTGGTATGCACTGCCATGGTAGGCTCTACTGTGGTACACTGTGCTATGGTACGCTGTGCTGTGGTACACTGTGCTATAGTATGGTATGTTATACTATGGTATGCTGATATGGTACGCTGGGCTGTGGTACGCTCTGCTCTTGTACGCTGTGCTATGGTACGCTGTGCTATGGTACGGTCTACTATAGTACGCTGTGCTATGGTACGCTCTGCTGTGGTATGCTGTGCTATGGTACGCTCTACTGTGGTACACTGTGATATGGTACGCTGTGCTATGGTACACTCTGCTATGGTATGCTGTGCTGTGGTACGCTGTGCAATGGTATGGTACGCTTTACTGTGGTACGCTGTGATATGGTGCGCTGTGCTATTGTACGCCCTACTATGGTATGCTGTGCTATGGTACGCTCTGCTGTGTCATGCTGTGCTATGGTAAGCTGTGCTATGGTACGCTCTACTATGGTATGCTGTACAATGGTACACTCTGCTATGGTACGCTGTGCTGTGGTACGCTCTGCTATGGTGCATTCTGCTATGGTACGCTCTACTATGGTACGCTGTGCTATAGTACGCTTTACTATGGTACGCTGTGCTATTGTGCGCTGTGGTACACTGTGCTATGGTATGCTCTACTATGGTAGGCTGTGCTATGGTACACTCTGCTGTGGTACGCTGTGCTATGGTACGCTCTACTATGGTACACTGTGATATGGTACGCTGTGCTATGGTATGCTGTGATATGGTACGCTCTACTATGGTACGCTGTGTTATGGTAATCTGTGCTGTGGTATGCTGTGCTATGGTACGCTCTACTATGGTACACTGTGCTATGGTACGCTGTGCTATGGTACGCTGTGCTATGGTACGCTCTACTATGGTATGCTGTGCTATGGTATACTGTGCTATGGTACGCTCTATCATGGTACGCTGTGCTATGGCACACTCTGCTATGGTACGCTGTGCTATGGTACGCTCTACTATGGTACGCTGTGCTATAGTACGCTCTACTATGGTATGCTCTACTATGGTACGCTGTGCTATGGTGAGCTGTACTATGGTACGCTGTGCTATGGTACGCTGCGCTATGGTACGCTCTACTATGGTGTGCTGTGCTATGGTACGCTCTACTATGGTACGCTCTACTATTCTATGCTGTGCCATGGTACGCTCTACTATAGTATGCTCTGCTAGGTTACACTCTGCTATGGTACGCTCTGCTGTGGTACACTCTGCTATGGTACGCTCTGCTATGGTACACTCTACTATGGTACGCTCTACTATGGTACGCTGTGCTATAGTACACTCTACTATGGTATGCTGTGCTATGGTGCGCTGTGCTGTGGTACGCTGTGCTGTGGTACGCTGTGCTCTGGTACGCTCTGCTATAGAACGCTGTGCTATGGTACACTCTGCCATGGCACGCTGTGCTATGGTTCACTCTGGTATGGTACGCTGTGCTGTGGTACACTGTGCTATGTTATAGTACACTCTATTATGGTACGCTCTGCTATGGTACGCTGTGCTGTGGTACGCTCTACTATGGTACGCTGTGCTATGATATGCTCTGCTGTGGTATGCTGTGCTATGGTACGCTCTACTATGGTATGGTGTGATATGGTATGCTGTGCTATGGTACGCTCTACTACGGTACGCTGTGCCATAGTACTCTGTGCTGTGGTATGCTGTGCTATGGTACGCTCTACTATGGTACACTGTGATAAGGTATGCTGTGCTATGGTACGGCTACTATGGTATGCTGTGCTATGGTACGCTCTATAATGGTACGCTGTGCTATGGTATGTTGTGTTATGGCACGCTCTACTATGGTGTGCTGTGCTATGGTACACTGTACTATGGCACGCTGTGCTCTGGTACGCTCTACTATGGTATGCTGTGCTATGGTATGCTCTGCTGCAGTACGCTGTGCTATGCTACGCTGTGCTATGGTACGCTCTGGTATGGTACACTGTGCTATGACACGCTGTGCTATGGTACGCTCTACTATGGTATGCTGTGCTATGGTGCGCTGTGCTATGGTATGCTCTGCTGTGGTATGTTGTGCTATGGTACGCTGTGCTGTGGTATGCTGTGCTCTGGTACGCTCTGCTATGGTACACTCTGCTATGGCACGCTGTGCAATGGTACTCTCTCCTATGGTAAGCTGTGCTGTGGTACGCTGTGCTGTGGTATGCTGTGCTATGGTATGGTACGCTCTACAATGGTACGCTGTGATATGGTATGCTGTGCTGTGGTATGCTGTGCTGTGGTACGCTCTTCTATGGTTCGCTGTACGGTGGTACGCTCTGATTTAGTACGCTTTGCTGTGGTAGGCTGTGCTATGGTACGCTCTACTATGGTACGGTGTGCTATGGTACGCTCTGCTGTGGTATGCTGTGCTATGGTACGCTCTTCTATGGTACGCAGTTATATGGTACGCTGTGCTGTCGTATGCCGTACTATGGTACGCTCTACTATGGTACGCTGTGCCATGGGACTCTGTGCTGTGGTATGGTGTGCTATGGTACGCTCTACTATGGTACACTGTGATATGGTACGCTGCGCTATGGTACGCTCTACTATGGTACGCTGTGCTATGGTACACTGCGCTGTGGTACGCTGAGCTGTGGTATGCTGTACTATGGTACCCTGTGCTAGTGTACGCTCTACTATGGTATGCTGTGCTATGGTGCGCTGTGCTATGGTGCGCTGTGCTGTGGTACGCTGTGCTGTGGTACGCCCTGCTATGGTACGCCCTGCTATGGTACATTCTACTATGGTACGCTCTACAATGGTATGCTGTGCTATGGTACACTGTGCTGTGGTACGCTGTGCTATGGTACATTCTACTATGGTACACTGTGATATGGTATGCTGTGCTGTGGTACGCTCTGCTATGGTATGCTCTACTATGGTATGCTGTGCTATGGTACGCTCTACTATGGTACGCTGTGCTATGGTACACTGCGCTGTGGTACGCTGAGCTGTGGTATGCTGTACTATGGTACCCTGTGCTATAGTACACTCTACTATGGTATGCTGTGCTATGGTGCGCTGTGCTATGGTACGCTCTGCTGTGGTACGCTGTGCTATGGTACGCTGTGCTGTGGTACATTCTACTATGGTACGCTCTACAATGGTATACTGTGCTATGGTACACTGTGCTGTGGTACGCTGTGCTATGGTACATTCTACTATGGTACACTGTGATATGGTACGCTGTGCTGTGGTACGATCTGCTATGGTATGCTGTGCTATGGTACGCTCTACTATGGTACACTGTGCTATGGGACGCTCTGCTATGGTACACTCTACTATGGTACGCTGTGCTATGGTACGCTCTACTATGGTATGCTGTGCTATGGTATGCTCTACTATGGTACGCTGTGCTATGGTATGCTCTACTATGGTACGCTGTGCTATGGTATGCTGTGCTATATCATGCTGTGCTAGGCTTTCTTATGCTATTTTATGTTATTCAGGGGGCAACACACGGCAAAGTTGACCCCTATGACACAACCTACTAACACTGCTCCTCCTGTCTATTGCCTACCTCTAAAACCTCATTTTATGTTGTGCGCTGCTACTATAGAATATGTCATGTTGAGATATTCTATACTATGCCACTTTGTTCTAATCTATACTGTACTATACTTTGCGAAGTGACGCTACTCTGTTTTACACTGTATACGGGGCAGCTATGCTATTATAGTCTATGTTATGTGATGTTACACTATTCTATGTCATGTTATGCTACTCTAAGCATTATTACCTTATGCTAACCTCTGCTACCTTATGCTATTCTATTCTATGGTATGATTTGTTCCGCTATAATATACATTATAGTATTTTCTTGTATTCTATGTCAGTCTATGCTGTCCTATACAACGTCCATAGTATGTTATTTTACGTTAGCCTGTGCTATGCTCTGCCTCCTGTTCTAAGCTATCATTTCTTACTCTGTTGTATGTTTCCTTATGCTTTTCCAAGCATGTTATGGCATGCTGCTCTTATCTATGTAATGCTGTTCCAGCCTATGCTATTATTTGTGACTAATGTATGCTGTGTGATTGTATGGTATCCTAGGCTACTTTATGCTACTCTATGCAGGGATTACACTAAACTATGCTATATTATGCTTCCTGTGTTATGCTATTATTTGTTAAGCTTACATATGATGTGTTGTTTTATGGTATTGTGTGCTATTTTGTGGTGTTCCATACAAGGCAGTGATATGTTTTTTTACTCAAGTTTATGCTATGTTATGCTTCCTTTTCAATGCTATTGTTTGTTGCACTGTTACATACAATGCTTTTTTATGCCGTCCTATGCTAGGTCGTGTAACACTTTTCTGTGCTAACCTAAGCTATGTTACGCTAGTCTATGCTATGCTATCCTGTTCCAGTTTATGGTATAATTTATTATGCAGATATATACTAGGTCAGTATTCTCTGCCAGCGCATGTGGTTCGATACAAAGCTATGTTATGTTACTATAGTCTACTCTATATTACAATTTCTACTCTAGGCTATGTTTTTGTACGCTATTCTACGCTTTGTGTCCCACTACTGTATGGTCATGTGCTATTCTTTTCTATACCACTGTAGTAATATATGTCCTGTTATGCTAAGCTGCTCTAGTCTGTTTAATGTTATGTTACAGTATTCTATACTCTTTTATGCTATTCTGTACATGTATCTTTGCTATTTGATGTTATGTTATGCTATTCTGATGATGATGCTTTATTCTATTGCATACTATGTTGGTATGAGATGATATGGTGTGTTGTACTGCACTCATCTATGTTATGCCTTTCTGTATCAAACTACATTATAGTATATTTGTGTATTGATGAATTACAGAAAAGTAATGCAATCCTATGCGTTCATGTACTTGAACAACTTTAAGTGCAGTTATCAGCCAGAGAGTAAGAAAGCTGAAAAGTTATAAGTTATCTAAGTCAGTGGTTCCCAACCTGTGGTCTGGGGACCCCTGGAGGTCTGCAAAGCTGCTTCAGGGGGTCCGCGATTGCTTAGAAAATTAAAGAATATTAACAGATTATTGCCATTATGACATTGGTGGTAAATCCCACTTACCGCTGCGGTGGCGAATATCCGTTCGCCATATTATGTCACACACCAATCCGACACAATACTGCCACATACACAAATCCGCCAGCCCAAGGGTCAGTGATAAAGTGGCGGTCCCAACACCCATACCGTTATGCCAACAAAACAATGCCTACCACATTATGACCCCCAAATCACCACGGCGGACATTCAACGGCGGTAAACCATTGGCGGTGCATACCGCCGTGCTCAGAATGGACACCCACATACAAAAGAACACTACATTAGCCAATTAGAAAAACACACACCTGACACTCATACTGTAGGAGGCTGGCCTGGCTTATAGTGGGTACCTGATGGTTCTTACACCTTGTGCCAGGTCCAGTTATCCCTTATTAGTAGATTAGTAGTGTTCTAGCATCTTAGGCTGATAGAGGTAGCTATAGCAGAGCATCTTAGGCTGAACTAGGAGACATGCAAAGCTCCTACTATACCACTCATATCATATAGCACTATATCATAAGAAACACAATACTCAGAGTTACTAAAAATAAAGGTACTTTATTTTTGTGACAATGTGTCAGAAATGTCTCAGAGGATACACTCCCTTAGGAGGTAAGTAAAATACTCAAAATATACACACAAACCAAAATCAGGTAAGTAAACAGTTAGAAAAGTAGTGCAAACACTGTAGAATACAATAGGATGCAATAGGCTTAGGGGCAACACAAACCATATACTCCAAAAGTGGAATGCGAACCACAAATGGACCCAAGGCCTAGGGTAGTGTGTAGAGGGTCGCTGGGAGTGTACCCCACCCCAAGACCCTGAAAAGTAGGAGTCAAGTTACCCTACCACCCCAGAAACACACTAAAGTCGTGATAGGAGATTCTGCAAGGACAACAACTGACTGCAAAGCACTGAAGACAGATTCCTGGACCTGAGGACCTGTAAAGGAAGGGGACCAAGTCCAAGAGTCATGCGAGTGTGCTGGGGGGCAGGAGCCCACTAAACCCCAGATGAAGGTGCAAAAGGGCTGCCTCCGGGTGGAAGAAGCTGAATATTCTGCAACAACAATGGAAGATGCCAGGAACTTCTCCTTTGAACAGACGATGTCCCACGGCATGCTGGAGGATGCAGAGTTGTTTCCACGCAGAAAGACCGTAAACAAGCCTAGCTAGCTGCAAGAGTCGCAGTGGAAGAAAATGGGTGCTGCCCGGGCCCAAGAAGGACTAGGAGGTCGCCCCTTAGAGGAGGAGACAGAGGGGGCGCTCAGCAGCACAGAAGCCCACGCAGAAGCAGGCAGCACCCACAGAAGCACTTGAACAGGCTTTCAAGAAATCTGAGCACAGCGGTCGTCTCAACACTACAAAGGAGGGTCCCACGAAGTTGGTGGTCAACTCAGCGAGTTGAGCAAAGCAGGACGGAGTGCTGGGGACCTGGGCTGTGCTGTGCACATGGATTCCTTGCACAGAAGCCCTAGCAGCTGCAGATCACACAGTACACAGGATTACTGTCTGGTGGGGGAGGCAAAGGACTTACCTACACCAAATTTGGACAGAAGGACCACTGGACTGTCGGGGTCACTTGGATCCAGCTCCTGTGTTCCAGGGACCACGCTTGTCAAGATGAGAGGGGACCCAGAGGACCGGTGATGGAGAAGTTTGGTGCCTGCGTTAGCAGGGTGAAGATTCCGTCGACCCACGGGAGATTTCTTCTTGGCTTCCAGTGCAGGGTGACGACAGACAGCCCACAGAGCATGCACCACCAGGAAACAGTTGAGAAAGCCGGCAGGATTAGGCACTACAATGTTGCTGGTAGTCGTCTTGCTACTTTGTTGTGGTTTTGCAGGCATCCTGGAGCAGTAAGTGGTCGATCCTTGGCAGAAGTCGAAGAGAGAGATGCAGAGGAACTCTGGTGAGCTCTTGCATTCGTTATCTGACGAGATCCCCACAGGAGAGACCCTAAATAGACCTCAGAGGAGGATTGGCCACCTAACCAGGTAAGCACCTATCAGGAGGGGTCTCTGACATCACCTGCTGGCACTGGCCACTCAGAGGCCTCCATTGTGCCCTTACACCTCTGCATTCAAGATGCCAGAGGTCTGGGACACACTGGAGGAGCTCTGGGCACCACCTCTGGGGTGGTGATGGACAGGGGAGTAATCACTCCCCTTTCCTTTGTCCAGTTTCGCACCAGAGCAGGGGCTGGGGGATCCCTGAACCGGTGTAGACTAAAAGATTTTCTAGCTTACGTGTCAAGAATTTTCAATTCTATTAAGGACACAGAGGCGAGGATTATTCTTATTTCTTTACTGCAAAAAACAGCAGCCAATTCAAACACTTAAAACGAAAAAACTACATTTCCCATGAAACCTGTAGTCCACAATCTACCCAATCACAGGCCTGAGCCTCGTGTATCTGGCACTGCAAACATAGTCCTTCCTCTTTCTTTGCAATCAGAATCCAACAATACTTGACTCCTGTGAACTTGGAATCCTTGGAACACTGAACTGCCGCCAGAGAACATCGACAGACCTCTAGACTGAAGACCAACTTTCTTCCTTTATGAATCCATAGAAATCAGGTAGCTTTGTTATCCGCACCTGGAGAAAGAGTAAAACAGAATGTGCAATAATATCCAACCCTTTATAAAATAGTGTTGTAAAATATTCCAATAAATGGGAGGGCATACAAAATTACAAACATCCATAATATCGCCAAACAATATTACAAAATAAGATCATCATTATTTGCAGGGTGGGATAATCCTCGCCTCCTTGTCCTTAATAGAATTGAAAATTCTTGACGCGTAAGCTAGAATTTTTTTAATTCTATGTCAGGACCGGAGGCTTCAGATTATGCTTGTGTAAAGCTGATCTACCACTGCGGAAACAACATCAACAATTGGTTTGTGATAAAAAACTTTAAATGTGGAATCTGAGGACCAGTCAGCTGGTCTCATTATATCGTCCAAACGAGAACCTCCTGATAAGGCCTTAGAAGCCATAGCACCATTCACTGAGTGAGGCCCAAACATAGATACATCTATTCCAGCTTCCCCAATAATCCATCTGACCCATCTGGCTAAGGTAGCTACTGACGATGGGCCAAAGGGTTTCTGTAAAGAAATGAGTAATTGACCTTGAATATCCCTATGATGTATGCGTGTACATTCTTCATATGCCTTCAAACACTTGACAATACACAATTTCTGATGATAGGGAAAAGCTGGATAAGATACGCATCTGGAAGCTGTTTTCGTACGATTAGAAATAGTAAATGAGACCCCCGAAGGAGTAAATACTCTACCTGCTAAATCTAGAGCTCTGACATCCGATACTCTTCGACAAGACAAAAGGAAAAGTAACACAGTAAGTTTAGCTGATAACTGTTTACATGAAAGATCTTCATTACATGGCCAATTCTTTAAGAATCGTAGGACCACACCCACATCCCATAACTTTTAGTATTTTGGCTGGGGAGGTTTAACCATTCTAATTCCTCGCAACAGTTTACAAACCAATGGATGCTCTCCAGTAGGTTTCCCTTCTTAATGATGATGACCCGCAGAAGTAGCGGATCTGAAATTGTTAATGGTTCTGTACGCTAGACCTTGAGAAGCTAAATCAGAAAGGAAATTAACAATTATTGTAATGTCTGTCCCCAAGGGATTAATACCTTGTTCACTACACCAACCAATCCATCTTTTCCAAGATGATTCATATCTCTTGTGAGTGGAAGGGGCCCAAGATTGGGATAAGAAGAACAAAGCTTTGTCTGAAACTCCTGGCACTTGCAATCGTCTCCAGAAACTTTCCACGCCATGAGTGGCAACTGTCCCAGAATCATTGGGGGATGACGAGATCCCACTGGGTCCTGCAATAGGTTCGGATTCTTGGGAAGTGCTAATGGTTTTGCACAAGACATTGACATCGCGACTGGAGACCAAGGTTGAGCTTTCCAAATTGAGGTCACTAGAATTAATTCTGACCTCTGTCTCCTCGCTTGAGATAGTGTTCTCTGGATCATGGAAAAAGTAGGAAAAGCATAAAGAATCCCCTTCTCCCATAACTGCAGAAAAGCGTCCGTTCCCAACGCTTGTGGATCCGGTCTCCAACTGAAAATCGAGTCAGTTGGGCATTGAGCCTCGAGGCAAACAGATCCATTGAACAAGGGCCCCACCGAAGATTCAGTTGTTGGAATACTAGATGATTGAGTTTCCAATCACTATCATCCCTGAGTAATCAAGAGTTCCAATCTGCTATCAGATTGGCTCGACCCGGTAAATATTCAGTTGTCACAGAAATGTGATGTTGAAGGCAAAATTGCCAAAATTCCTTCGCTATCTCTACCAGAACACGAGATCTGGTTCCCCCCAACCAATTGATATATTGGACCGCCGAAATGTTGTCCATGCGTAGAAGTATGCAACACTTCGCCTGTCGGGGGGAAAGGGAGCAGATCGCAAAGGCTCCCACTAGAAGTTCCAGGCAGTTGATATGCAATTTCAGTTTGTCTGTCGACCATCGGCCTCCTGTCAGAACTGAACCACAACGAGCCCCCCAGCCCCACCTGCTGGCATCGGACTCGAATATCATCTCCGGAACTGACACAAAAGTGGCACTGCCATTCCATGCATCCATGTGAGCAAGCCACCAAGCTATTTCCACTCTGGCTTCCTCCGACAAGCCAATCTGTTCCGTGTAGGCAAGGCCACTACGGAGATGCTGGATCTTCAAGCATTGCAGAGCACGGTAGTGAAGGGGACCCAGAAAAATCGCTTTAATAGAAGAGGCTAATAAACCGATTAGTCGTGCAAGGGTCTTCAACGATATAGTCAGAGAGGCAAGGGCTCTCCTCAACTCTTTCTTGATAGGCTTCCTTTTTGAGGAGGGTAACAACAGCTGGGCTTTGACTGAGTTCACTTGAAAACCTAAGAATTCTATAACTTTGGACGGAATCAAAATTGATTTGTCTGAATTGATTAGAAAACCTAGGTCCTGCAAGAGCTTAATCGTCCAAAAGAGGTGTCATAATACTGAGTCTACTGTCTGGGCCATGATCAGAATGTCGTCCAGATATATGATCAGGCGCACGCCCCTTTCTCTGAGAAATTGCAAAAGCTTGGTGAAACACCAGGTAGCGGAAGACACCCCGAACGGGAGAATGGACAACTCGTACCAATGGTCTCGCCATTGAAATTGAAGAAACCTTTGATGAGGGTCGAATATGGGGACTGTAAGGTATGCGTCTTTGAGATCCAGACGTACCATATAATCTCTCTCCTGTAGAAGATCCCTTAACAGGTGGATACCCTCCATTTTGAAATGGCGATAAACTACCCAGGAATTGAAATCTTTTAAATTGAGCACAAGGCGCTAACCGCCTCCCTTTTTTTGTACTAGGAAAACAGAACTTACAAATCCGGAAGGGTGATAGGTCGATTTGATGATGGCACGTTTGTGAAGTAGGGCTTGAACTTTTGCATCTATGAAAGAACTCTCTTTCTGGGAAAAATGTATGAGCAGAGGAAAGAAAGTCTGTTGGGGACGAGAGTGGAATTCCATCTGAAAACCCCTCACTGTCTGCAGAACCCAAGGATCTTGGGAAATGCGTTCCCAAGCACTGATATGTACCTTCAATCTCCTCGCCAGAAAAACTTCTGAGAATGGGATGATCTTCACCTGTAGCTGTTCCATCGGTAGAATTGAAGCCACCTTGATTACCTCGGAACCCACGGCCTCTGCCCCTTAGGCCTCTAGAAGGGTAGAATCCTGATCTGGATTAGGAGGATTGACTCTGCTGATTGTATCCTCCGGAGGTCTGGTAGGAACCACGGCCTGGCGCTCGACCTCTATAGAGTCCGGCCCTGGCAAAAAGGCCCCTGCTGAACTTCTTTTTCATGGAAAATCGGGCTTTGTCCAGCGGCGAAAAGGTAGCCACATACTTCCCCAAATCTTTGACAAATTTGTCTCCAAAGAGCAATCCATTTGCCAGAGACCCTCCTTCATTAGTCGCTAACTCTGCTAGCTTCGGGTCGATTCTCATTAGGAAAGAACGTCTGCGCTCCGTGGACATGGTATAATTAGCATTGCCTAGTAAACACATGGCTCGTTGAGCCCATTCTAACATGATTTGCGGGTCAATGGGGGAGTTGGTCTCCTTAGTTTGGACAGCTAACTCCAAGATCTTCGTTAAGGGACCAGAAATGTCCAAAAGTTTGTCTTGACAGCTTTTCCAGGCTCGATCTAAGCCTTTCTTAGGGTTCTTGGAGAACCTCTCAATGAAGTTGGCCACGTTGGGATCAAGTTCTGGCGTCTCCGCCATCTTGCCTTGCAACGAAGGGCGTAGACATTCCGAACGCAAGGTGTTGCAAACGTCTCGATGAAAACCCTTTCTGATACTATCCTATACATATTGTGCCACCTCTGCACATGGTATCCATTCCATAGATCGTGGATGGATTATATTCTCCGGATCAAAGGATAAAGTACAGAGAGTCTGATCACTCTCTTGAGTATTACGCACCTTGCGTTTGCGCTTACCAGAAGGTTTGGGCTCACTATGGTCTTGATCAGAATCAGATGATACTAACTTTGATGAGTGATACCCCCTGTATGCATAGAGGGTTCCATGCCGGTCTCTGGGGTCTCTGGGTTCGGAAGAGAACCATATTCGTGGTCTTGTAAAACTGATGCAGACATATGTGCTAAGATCTCTGCGGATGAGGCTGGTCCTTTTGAGGCTCGTCTGGGAAAATCCATATTTGTATTGTGGTCCGGTTGGGAACCAGTATCAGGTACTGAACGCCCTTGCAGTTCACATTGCCCAAATCTAGTCACAGATTTAGTAAAGGGCTTTAAAGCCTTTATAAGAGCCTGATTCACGGAATCCTGGACATGGTAATCCAAGGCTTCCACTAATCTCTCCTCCATATGTTGTTCTTCAGCAATCTCAGGGAGACCTTGTTCGTACTCATCCTCCTCAGTGCAGTACACCGTAATTTCTTTGAGGATGGGTGAAGGAGTTCAATGGGGTACCAAGTATTTCAGCAGGAAGAAACTCGAAAGAGTCAATCAAAAGTATATAAAATACTTCAAATATGTTTACTTCAGGTTAGAATGTGGAGGGAGCTCCTGCTATGTCCCCAGGCAGAGCCAAATCACGATTATTCGCCCCGTCGGGAGTTCTGGGGCTAAAATTAGACTTTAACTGGTCTTGAGCCAGCAAAAACACAAGTTAACGCGTTGTGTTTCCTCCGATCGATCCCACGCTAATGAGGTTCGGAGGAAAGCACATGCGCGACACCAGAAACAGAGAGAGGACTAGTCCTCTTGTGTGGCATACGTGGTCTCGGAGTCGGGGGACTCCGAAGCTTTATTTCGTCCGAAAGAATGCTTAGGGCTAGCGCGCTTGACTGAGCAGCTTACTGCCCAAAATTTAAACCCTTAACGAGCGCTACGCCGCGATCACGTATATGAGTAATTTTATTGAAAATAAAATAGTAATCGCGCACGCAGCGCTGAAGTGGCAAGAAGCACCATGATGCGAGAAAGCCCCGCTCCCGCTCCATGCTGCAGACTATTAAATATACACCATTCAAGAGAAATCGTAATGAAATAGAACGGAGGAATCACTTATCTGAGGGCTGCGAGCAGCAAAGAAAGAGGGAGGACTATGTTTGCAGTGCCAGATTGTAGGAGGCTGGACTGGCTTGTAGTGAGTACCAAGGGGTACTTGCACCTTGCACCAGGCCCAGTTATCCCTTATTAGTGTATAGGGTGTCTAGCAGCTTAGGCTGATAGATAATGGTAGCTTAGCAGAGCAGCTTAGGCTGAACTAGGAGACGTGTGAAGCTACTACAGTACCACAAGTGTCACTTGCACAATATCATAAGAAAACACAATACACAGTTATACTAAAAATAAAGGTACTTTATTTTTATGACAATATGCCAAAGTATCTTAGAGTGTACCCTCAGTGAGAGGATAGGAAATATACACAAGATATATATACACAATAGCAAAAATATGCAGTATAGTCTTAGAAAACAGTGCAAACAATGTATAGTTACAATAGGATGCAATGGGGAAACATAGGGATAGGGGCAACACAAACCATATACTCCAAAAGTGGAATGCGAACCACGAATGGACCCCAAACCTATGTGACCTTGTAGAGGGTCGCTGGGACTATTAGAAAATAGTGAGAGTTAGAAAAATAACCCTCCCCAAGACCCTGAAAAGTGAGTGCAAAGTGCACTAAAGTTCCCCTAAGGACAAAGAAGTCGTGTTAGTGGAATAATGCAGGAAAGACACAAACCAACAATGCAACAACGCTGGATTTCCAATCTGGGGTACCTGTGGAACAAGGGGACCAAGTCCAAAAGTCACAAGCAAGTCGGAGATGGGCAGATGCCCAGGAAATGCCAGCTGCGGGTGCAAAGAAGCTTCTACTGGACAGAAGAAGCTGCGGTTTCTGCAGGAACGCAAAGGGCTAGAGACTTCCCCTTTGGAGGGCGGATCCCTCTCGCCTTGTAGAGTCGTGCAGAAGTGTTTTCCCGCCGAAAGAACGCCAACAAGCCTTGCTAGCTGCAAATCGTGCGGTTAACGTTTTTGGATGCTGCTGTGGCCCAGGAGGGACCAGGAGGTCGCAAATTGGACCAGGAGAGAGAGGGGACATCGAGCAAGACAAGGAGCCCTCTTAACAGCAGGTAGCACCCGGAGAAGTGCCAGAAACAGGCACTACGAGGATGCGTAAAACAGTGCTCACCCGAATTCGCACAAAGAAGTCCCACGTCGCCGGAGAACAACTTAGGAGGTCGTACAATGCAGGTTAGAGTGCCGTGGACCCAGGCTGGACTGTGCACAAAGGATTTCTGCCGGAAGTGCACGGAGGCCGGAGTAGCTGCAAAAGTCGCGGTTCCCAGCAATGCAGTCTAGCGAGGTGAGGCAAGGACTTACCTCCACCAAACTTGGACTGAAGAGTCACTGGACTGTGGGGGCCACTTGGACAGAGCTGCTGGATTCGAGGGACCTCGCTCGTCGTGCTGAGAGGAGACCCAAGGGACCGGTAATGCAGCTTTTTGGTGCCTGCGGTTGCAGGGGGAAGATTCCGTCGACCCACGGGACATTTCTTCGGAGCTTCTAGTGCAGAGAGGAGGCAGACTACCCCCACAGCATGCACCACCAGGAAAACAGTCGAGAAGGCGGCAGGATCAGCGTTACAGAGTTGCAGTAGTCGTCTTTGCTACTTTGTTGCAGTGTTGCAGGCTTCCAGCGTGGTCAGCAGTCGATTCCTTGGCAGAAGGTGAAGAGAGAGATGCAGAGGAACTCGGATGAGCTCTTGCATTCGTTATCTAAAGTTTCCCCAGAGACAGAGACCCTAAATAGCCAGAAAAGAGGGTTTGGCTACTTAGGAGAGAGGATAGGCTAGCAACACCTGAAGGAGCCTATCACAAGGAGTCTCTGACGTCACCTGGTGGCACTGGCCACTCAGAGCAGTCCAGTGTGCCAGCAGCACCTCTGTTTTCAAGATGGGAGAGGTCTGGAGCACACTGGAGGAGCTCTGGACACCTCCCAGGGGAGGTGCAGGTCAGGGGAGTGGTCACTCCCCTTTCCTTTGTCCAGTTTCGCGCCAGAGCAGGGCTAAGGGGTCCCCTGAACCAGTGTAGACTGGCTTATGCAGAATTGGGCACATCTGTGCCCAACAAAGCATTTCCAGAGGCTGGGGGAGGCTACTCCTCCCCTGCCTTCACACCATTTTCCAAAGGGAGAGGGTGTAACACCCTCTCTCAGAGGAAGTCCTTTGTTCTGCCATCCTGGGCCAGGCCTGGCTGGACCCCAGGAGGGCAGATGCCTGTCTGAGGGGTTGGCAGCAGCAGCAGCTGCAGTGAAACCCCAGGAAGGGCAGTTTGGCAGTACCAGGGTCTGTGCTACAGACCACTGGGATCATGGGATTGTGCCAACTATGCCAGGATGGCATAGAGGGGGCAATTCCATGATCGTAGACATATTACATGGCCATATTCGGAGTTACCATTGTGAAGCTACATATAGGTAGTGACCTATATGTAGTGCACGCGTGTAATGGTGTCCCCGCACTCACAAAGTCCGGGGAATTGGCCCTGAACAATGTGGGGGTACCTTGGCTAGTGCCAGGGTGCCCTCACACTAAGTAACTTAGCACCCAACCTTTACCAGGTAAAGGTTAGACATATAGGTGACTTATAAGTTACTTAAGTGCAGTGTAAAATGGCTGTGAAATAACGTGGAAGTTATTTCACTCAGGCTGCAGTGGCAGGCCTGTGTAAGATTTGTCAGAGCTCCCTATGGGTGGCAAAAGAAATGCTGCAGCCCATAGGGATCTCCTGGAACCCCAATACCCTGGGTACCTCAGTACCATATACTAGGGAATTATAAGGGTGTTCCAGTAAGCCAATGTAAATTGGTAAAATTGGTCACTTAGCCTGTTAGTGACAATTTGAAAGTAATGAGAGAGCATAACCACTGAGGTTCTGGTTAGCAGAGCCTCAGTGAGCCAGTTAGGTATCACACAGGGAACACATACCTATAGGTCACAAACTTATGAGCACTGGGGTCCTGACTAGCAGGGTCCCAGTGACACATAACAAACATACTGAAAACATAGGGTTTTCACTATGAGCACTGGGCCCTGGCAAGCAGGATACCAGTGAGACAGTGAAAACACCCTGACATACACTCACAAACAGGCCCAAAGTGGGGGTAACAAGGCTAGAAAGAGGCTACTTTCTCACACAACCCCCCCCCCCCCAAACGAAGGACAATAAGGCTAACCTTGGCCAGTTGAGACTTTATTGTCTAAGTGGTGATAAGTAGAGAGTAGCTCTGCAATAGACTGGTTACTCCCTTTATCATCCACTATATGGTTACTTCCCTGTGGGGATGTAAACCACCCTGTTTGAAGTTTTTTAGCTAAGCAACAATGTGAAGATGTAGTTTCAGAGTTTCTATCAGTCAGTTTTAGTTTAGAGCAGTGGGAATTGCCCACTGAACCTATTTGTAGTGATGGAAATGCCAGACAGGGATGCTGTCTCAGAAAAGCCATAGCTGGGCAAAAACTTTGTCCATATGGCTGGAAGAGAGAACAGGGATGCTGTTTCTCTTGGGTTGGAGCAGGGCAGGGATGCTGTCCTATGAGCTCCACACTAGGGCAGGGATGCTGTCCTAAGTGTTGTGAGCCAGTGCAGAGTTTCTGCACTAAAGTTTCTCTGGGAGGGTTGGAGGGATGCTCCATGTTAACTAAAATGGTGCTCTTTTTGTCACCAATGTTAGTTATCCCACAGAGAGGTACTTCTACCTCAGGGAGTACAGTTTTGCCAACTGATGATTCCCTTGGAACAGGTGCCACCCCAGGAGAGGTTTCTCCCACCACAGGAATGATATCCTGAATGGTAGGGTGGTTAGGGGATACTGTGATACCCCTTTTACCTGTTGTTGGAGAGGGATCCTGAGTTTTCAGGCCTTCTCTCCTTTGCTTTTTCATTTCAGTAGAAATGAGAGGGAACAATTCCTCTGGGATGCCCAGCATGGCTGCATGGGCATAAAACTCTACATCAGCCCAACCTGAGGCCTCTAGGTCATTACCTAAGAGACAGTCTACAGGTAAGCTAGGTGATACCACCACCTGCTTAGGGCCAGTAACTCCACCCCAACTAAACTGAATTATAGCTAAGGGAAGAAACTTAGTGGAGTTATGGACATCAATAATCTTATATTGTTGTCCAATGATGTGTTGTTCAGGGTGCACTAGGTTTTCAGTCACCAAAGTGATACTGGCACCTGTGTCCCTGTAGGCCAAGGCCTCAACACCATTTATTGAAACTGTCTGCCTGTACTTATCCATTGTAAGGGGACAAGCAGCCAGTGTGGCAAGGCCAATGCCACTAGGTGTGACAGAAACTGTCTTGGGACTGACTACCCCAGTTTCTATTATGGACCCATAAGTGAACCCAACTACACCCTTAACTTGACTGTTGCCAGCAGTCCCACCACTAGTACCACTACTGCTAGGGGCACTAGAGCTTGATGTATTAGTGGTGGTAGGCTCAGGGGGTTTACCTGGACAGGACTTATCCCCTGGCCTATGGCCTCTGTTTTTACACACAAAGCACCAAGGCTTTTTAATGTGTGCAGGTTGAGAAGAAGAGGAAGAATTTGTTTTATCCCCACCCTCTGAAGAGTGTTTAAGATTTGAAGTGGGATCTTTGGTTTTACCCTTATCCCCATGCTTATCTTGAGATTTTTCACCATCTTTCTTCTTGTTGTTCTCTTTGTCACCCCCTGTATGAACTTTTCTGTTCACCCTTGTTCTGACCCATTTGTCTGCCTTCTTTCCCAATTCTTGGGGAGAGGTCAGATCAGAGTCCACCAAGTACTGGTGCAACAAATCAGACACACAATTATTAAGAATATGCTCTCTCAGGATCAAGTTATACAGGCTGTCATAATCAGTAACTTTACTGCCATGTAACCACCCTTCCAAGGCCTTCACTGAATGGTCAATGAAATCAACCCAGTCTTGTGAAGACTCCTTTTTGGTCTCTCTGAACTTTATCCTGTATTGTTCAGTGGTTAAGCCATAACCATCCAGGAGTGCATTCTTAAGTACTGTAAAATTATTGGCATCACTTTCTTTCACAGTAAGGAGCCTATCCCTACCTTTTCCACTAAATGATAGCCATAGGATAGCAGCCCACTGCCTTTGAGGGACATCCTGTACAACACAGGCCCTCTCAAGTGCAGCAAACCACTTGTTAATGTCATCCCCCTCCTTATAAGGGGGAACTATCTTGTGCAGATTCCTGGAATCATGCTCTTTTGCAGGATGACTATGGGGAATACTGCTGCTGCCACCATGGGTTTCTAAACCCAACTTCTGTCTTTCCTTCTCTAATTCTAAAGACTGTCTATCCAAATCCAGCTGTTGCTTTTTAAGCTTCAGTCTGGTTTGTTCCACCCTCAACTTATTGAGTTCCCTTTCTAACAATCTGTCATCAGGGTTGGTGGGAGGGACATTTCTAGATACAGAGGTATGATGGGAATGAACAGAAGGAGACCTGTCCCTTACAGAGGGCACCCTAACAGCTTGGCTAACAGAAACATCAGTACCACTGTGGTGTGAATAAATGCTTTTGCTATGATGTGAGACAACACTATTTGTATGGTGTGGCTCTTCATCATTACCAACTATGCTAGACTGTCTTGTAATGGGAAGGCTAAGAAGTTTCTTTCCTGAACCTTTACCTGGGGGAGTCCCTGGATCAGATTGAGAACCATTAGCTACTTTTTCAACAGATGGGGCACTTTTAGCCTTATCTTGTTCTCTAAGCATGTTAAGTAACAGTTCCAAGGAAGGATTCTTCCCTACACTCAAACCTCTCTCTATGCAGAGACTCCTTGCTCCTTTCCAGCTAAGGTGATCATATGCAAGTTTGGACAGATCAACATTTTGGCCTGTGCCAGACATTTTTTAGAGAGAGTTAAAGTGATAGCAAAAGATAAAAAGTTTGTCAGAGCTTTTAGAAAGACAGAGAAAAAAAACTTTTTAAACTTTTTAGAACTTTTTAGAAAGTTAGAAGTACTTTTCAGCACTTAGAAAAGAGTGAAAAGAGGAAATGCAAAACTTTTTGGCTATGTGTATATACACTGACCTTGTTTTGTATATTTTTCTCTTATGAAAAGTACAATGACAAGAGTGGTAAGTAGTCTCAAAGCACTTATCCCACCGCTGCACAACCAATGTAGGAGGCTGGACTGGCTTGTAGTGAGTACCAAGGGGTACTTGCACCTTGCACCAGGCCCAGTTATCCCTTATTAGTGTATAGGGTGTCTAGCAGCTTAGGCTGATAGATAATGGTAGCTTAGCAGAGCAGCTTAGGCTGAACTAGGAGACGTGTGAAGCTACTACAGTACCACAAGTGTCACTTGCACAATATCATAAGAAAACACAATACACAGTTATACTAAAAATAAAGGTACTTAATTTTTATGACAATATGCCAAAGTATCTTAGAGTGTACCCTCAGTGAGAGGATAGGAAATATACACAAGATATATATACACAATAGCAAAAATATGCAGTATAGTCTTAGAAAACAGTGCAAACAATGTATAGTTACAATAGGATGCAATGGGGAAACATAGGGATAGGGGCAACACAAACCATATACTCCAAAAGTGGAATGCGAACCACGAATGGACCCCAAACCTATGTGACCTTGTAGAGGGTCGCTGGGACTATTAGAAAATAGTGAGAGTTAGAAAAATAACCCTCCCCAAGACCCTGAAAAGTGAGTGCAAAGTGCACTAAAGTTCCCCTAAGGACAAAGAAGTCGTGTTAGAGGAATAATGCAGGAAAGACACAAACCAACAATGCAACAATGCTGGATTTCCAATCTGGGGTACCTGTGGAACAAGGGGACCAAGTCCAAAAGTCACAAGCAAGTCGGAGATGGGCAGATGCCCAGGAAATGCCAGCTGCGGGTGCAAAGAAGCTTCTACTGGACAGAAGAAGCTGCAGTTTCTGCAGGAACGCAAAGGGCTAGAGACTTCCCCTTTGGAGAGCGGATCCCTCTTGCCTTGTAGAGTCGTGCAGAAGTATTTTCCCGCCGAAAGAACCCCAACAAGCCTTGCTAGCTGCAAATCGTGCGGTTAGCGTTTTTGGATGCTGCTGTGGCCCAGGAGGGACCAGGAGGTCGCAAATTGGACCAGGAGAGAGAGGGGACGTCGAGCAAGACAAGGAGCCCTCTTAGCAGCAGGTAGCACCCGGAGAAGTGCCAGAAACAGGCACTACGAGGATGCGTGAAACGGTGCTCACCCAAAGTCGCACAAAGAAGTCCCACGTCGCCGGAGAACAACTTAAGAGGTCGTGCAATGCAGGTTAGAGTGCCGTGGACCCAGGCTGGACTGTGCACAAAGGATTTCCGCCGGAAGTGCACGGAGGCCGGAGTAGCTGCAAAAGTCGCAGTTCCCAGCAATGCAGTCTAACGAGGTGAGGCAAGGACTTACCTCCACCAAACTTGGACTGAAGAGTCACTGGACTGTGGGGGCCACTTGGACAGAGTTGCTGGATTCGAGGGACCTTGCTCGTCGTGCTGAGAGGAGACCCAAGGGACCGGTAATGCAGCTTTTTGGTGCCTGCGGTTGCAGGGGGAAGATTCCGTCGACCCACGGGAGATTTCTTCGGAGCTTCTAGTGCAGAGAGGAGGCAGACTACCCCCACAGCATGCACCACCAGGAAAACAGTCGAGAAGGCGGCAGGATCAGCGTTACAGAGTTGCAGTAGTCGTCTTTGCTACTTTGTTGCAGTGTTGCAGGCTTCCAGCGCGGTCAGCAGTCGATTCCTTGGCAGAAGGTGAAGAGAGAGATGCAGAGGAACTCGGATGAGCTCTTGCATTCGTTATCTAAAGTTTCCCCAGAGACAGAGACCCTAAATAGCCAGAAAAGAGGGTTTGGCTACTTAGGAGAGAGGATAGGCTAGCAACACCTGAAGGAGCCTATCACAAGGAGTCTCTGACGTCACCTGGTGGCACTGGCCACTCAGAGCAGTCCAGTGTGCCAGCAGCACCTCTGTTTCCAAGATGGCAGAGGTCTGGAGCACACTGGAGGAGCTCTGGACACCTCCCAGGGGAGGTGCAGGTCAGGGGAGTGGTCACTCCCCTTTCCTTTGTCCAGTTTCGCGCCAGAGCAGGGCTAAGGGGTCCCCTGAACCAGTGTAGACTGGCTTATGCAGAATTGGGCACATCTGTGCCCAAGAAAGCATTTCCAGAGGCTGGGGGAGGCTACTCCTCCCCTGCATTCACACCATTTTCCAAAGGGAGAGGGTGTAACACCCTCTCTCAGAGGAAGTCCTTTGTTCTGCCATCCTGGGCCAGGCCTGGTTGGACCCCAGGAGGGCAGATGCCTGTCTGAGGGGTTGGCAGCAGCAGCAGCTGCAGTGAAACCCCAGGAAGGGCAGTTTGGCAGTACCAGGGTCTGTGCTACAGACCACTGGGATCATGGGATTGTGCCAACTATGCCAGGATGGCATAGAGGGGGCAATTCCATGATCATAGACATATTACATGGCCATATTCGGAGTTACCATTGTGAAGCTACATATAGGTAGTGACCTATATGTAGTGCACGCGTGTAATGGTGTCCCCGCACTCACAAAGTCCGGGGAATTGGCCCTGAACAATGTGGGGGCACCTTGGCTAGTGCCAGGGTGCCCTCACACTAAGTAACTTAGCACCCAACCTTTACCAGGTAAAGGTTAGACATATAGGTGACTTATAAGTTACTTAAGTGCAGTGTAAAATGGCTGTGAAATAACGTGGACGTTATTTCACTCAGGCTGCAGTGGCAGGCCTGTGTAAGAATTGTCAGAGCTCCCTGTGGGTGGCAAAAGAAATGCTGCAGCCCATAGGGATCTCCTGGAACCCCAATACCCTGGGTACCTCAGTACCATATACTAGGGAATTATAAGGGTGTTCCAGTAAGCCAATGTAAATTGGTAAAATTTGTCACTTAGCCTGTTAGTGACAATTTGAAAGTAATGAGAGAGCATAACCACTGAGGTTCTGGTTAGCAGAGCCTCAGTGAGCCAGTTAGGCATCACACAGGGAACACATACCTATAGGTCACAAACTTATGAGCACTGGGGTCCTGACTAGCAGGGTCCCAGTGACACATAACAAACACACTGAAAACATAGGGTTTTCACTATGAGCACTGGGTCCTGGCAAGCAGGATACCAGTGAGACAGTGAAAACACCCTGACATACACTCACAAACAGGCCCAAAGTGGGGGTAACAAGGCTAGAAAGAGGCTACTTTCTCACACAGATATACGAGGCTCAGGCCTGTGATTGGGTAGATTGTGGACTACAGGTTTCATAGGAAATGTAGTTTTTTCGTTTTAAGTGTTTTAATTGGCTGCTGTTTTTTGCAGTAAAGAGAGAGACAAGCATAATCTGAAGCCTTCAGTCCTGACATAGAATGGCTTATGCAAGGAGGGCACCATCTGTGCCCTTCAAAGCATTTCCAGAGGCTGGGGGAGGCTACTCCTCCCCAGCCATTAACACCTATTTCCAAAGGGCGAGAGTGTAGCACCCTCTCTCAGAGGAAATCCTTTGTTCTGCCTTCCTGGAACTGGGCTGCCCAGACGCCAGGGGGGCAGAAGCCTGTCTGTGGGTTGGCAGCAGCGGTTGCTGCAGTGAAAACCCCAGAGAGCTAGTTTGGCAGTACCTGGGGTCCATGCTGGAGCCCTGGGGATGCATGGGATTGGCACCCCAATACCAGATTTGGCATGGGGTGACAATGCCATGATCTTAGACATGTTACATGGCCATATTCAGAGTTACCATTGTGAAGCTACATATAGGTATTGACCTATATGTAGTGCATGCGTGTAATGGTGTCCCCGCACTCACAAGGTCCGGGGAAATTGCCCTGAACAATGTGGGGGCACCTTGGCTAGTGCCAGGGTGCCCTCACACTTAGTAACTTTGCACCTAACCTTCACCAAGTGAGGGGTAGACATATAGGTGACTTATAAGTTACTTAAGTGCAATGTAAAATGGCTGTGAAATAACATGGACGTTATTTCACTCAGGCTGCAGTGGCAGGCCTGTGCAAGAATTGTCTGAGCTCCCCATGGGTGGCAAAAGAAATGCTGCAGCCCATATGGATCTCCTGGAACCCCAATAACCTGGGTACCTAGGTACCATATATTAGGTGATTATAAGGTTGTTCCAGTGTGCCAATCAGAATTGGTAAAAATGGTCACTAGCCTGCAGTGACAATTTTAAAAGCAGAGAGAGCATACACACTGAGGTTCTGGTTAGCAGAGCCTCAGTGATACAGTTAGGCACCACACAGGGAACACATATAGGCCACAAACTATGAGCATTGGGGTCCTGGCTAGCAGAATCCCAGTGACACAGGCAAAAACAAACTGACACACAAGTAAAAATGGGAGTAACATGCCAGGCAAGATGGTACTTTCCTAAACAACCCACTCCCCAAACGAGGGACAATAAGGCCAATGTTGCCCAGATGAGCCTTCATTGTCTAAGTGGAAATATCTGGAGAGTCCATCTGCATTGGAGTGGGTACTCCCAGGTCTATGTTCCACTGTATAGTCCATTCCCTGTAGGGAGATGGACCACCTCAACAATTTAGGGTTTTCACCTTTCATTTGTTTTAGCCATAATAGAGGTTTGTGGTCTGTTTGAACAATAAAGTGAGTACCAAACAGGTATGGTCTCAACGTTTTCAGTGCCCAGACCACAGCAAAGGCCTCCCTCTCTATGGCAGACCAACGCTTTTCTCTATGGGTCAACCTCCTGCTGATGAATGCAGCAGGGTGATCCTGGCCCTCAGTATTAAGCTGTGATAGCACTACCCCAACCCTCAATTCAGAAGCATCAGTTTGGACTATGAAATTTTGGGAGTTGCAAGGGCTTTTTAGGACAGGTGCAGAGCACATGGCCTATTTGAGCTCATCAAAAGTTTTTTGACAGCTAGCTATCCACAATACCTTTTTAGGCATCTTCTTACTAGTGAGGTCATTAAGAGGGGCTGCAATGGAGCAATAATTCTTGATGAACCTCCTATAGTACCATGTGAGGCCTAAAAAGGCTCTCACCTGGGTTTAAGTTGTAGGGGGAGTCCATTCCATAATGGTCTGGATCTTCCCCTGCAGTGGTGCAATCTGTTCCCCACCAACCAGGTGGCCCAGATAAACCACTTCCCCCTACCCTATCTGGCACTTTGAAGCCTTGATAGTGAGGCCTGCCTTTTGCACGGCCTCCAAAACTTTCCACAGGTGGACCAGGTGCTCATCCCAGGTGGAGCTAAAGACAGTTATATCATTTAGATATGCTGCACTAAAAGCTTCCAAACCTTGCAGGACTGTGTTCACCAACCTCTGAAAAGTGGCAAGTGCTTTCTTCAAACCAAATGGCATCACAGTGAACTGATAGTGCCCTCCAATGATGGAAAATGCAGTTTTAGGTTTAGCATCTTCTGATAGTTTCATCTGCCAATACCCTGCAGTTAAATCAAAAGTGCTTAGATACTTAGCAGAAGCCAGTGTATCTATTAGCTCATCCGCTCTGGGTGTAGGGTGAGCATCTGTCTTGGTTACTTGATTGAGACCTCTATAGTCAACACAAAACCTAATTTCTCTTTTACCATCCTTACTGTGAGGCTTTGGGAGAAGCACCATGGGCTAGCCCATGGGCTTTCTGAAGGCTCAATCACTCCTAAGTCCAGCATCTTCTGTACCTCTTGTTTTATGCAATCCCTGTCATGGTCAGGCTGCCTATAAATCTTACTTTTGACAGGTAAACTGTCTCCAGCGTTGATTGTGTGCTCACACCAGGTAGTGGTACCTGGTATCAGTGAGAAGAGTTCAGAAAATTGGCTTAGGAGATTTACACAGTTGTCTTTCTGCTCAGCAGTAAGGCAATCTGCAAGCACCACTCCCTCCACTAAGCCATCAGCTTCAGTGGTGGAGAAGAGATCAGGGAGAGGGTCACTCTCTTCTTCCTGTCCCTCATCAGTTGCCATGAGCAGGGTTAAGTCAGCCCTGTCATAGGGTTTTAGGCGGTTGACATGGAGCACCGTAAGGGGACTCCTGGCAGTGCCCAGGTCTACCAAGTAGGTAACCTCACCCTTTTTCTCAACAATGAGATGGGGTCCACTCCATTTGTCCTGGAGTGCTCTTGGGGCCACAGGCTCCAATACCCACACCTTCTGTCCTGGGTGGTACTGGGTCAGGACAGCCTTCCGGTCATGCCAATGCTTTTGCAGCTCTTGGCTGGCCTGAAGGGTTTTACTGGCCTTTTTCATGTACTCCGCCATTCTGGATCTTAGGCCAAGCACATAGTCCACAATGTCCTGGTTAGGAGCTTTTGAAGGCTGTTCCCAACCCTCCTTCACAAGTGCAAGGGGACCTCTCACAGGGTGTCCAAAGAGGAGTTCAAAGGGGCTAAAGCCCACGGCTTTTTGGGGTACCTCCCTGTAAGCAAAAAGGAGGCAAGGTAACAGGACATTCCATCTCCTTCTGAGTTTTTCAGGGAGTCCCATTATACCTTTGAGAGTTTTATTAAACCTCTCAACCAGACCATTTGTTTGTGGATGATAAGGAGTAGTGAACTTGTATGTTACACCACACTCCTGCCACATAGCTTTAAGGTATGCAGACATGAAGTTACTACCTCTGTCTGATACCACTTCCTTAGGGAAGCCTACTCTGGAAAAGATTCCAGGCAGGGCCTTTGCCACTGCAGGAGCTTTAGTGGTCCTTAAGGGGATTGCTTCAGGATACCTAGTGGCATGGTCCACTACCACAAGGATACACCTGTTGCCTGAAGCTGCTGGAGGGTCAAGGGGGCCAACTATGTCAACCCCTACCCTTTCAAAGGGCACCTCAACCACAGGAAGTAGAATTAAGGAGGCCTTTGGTGTGCCACCAGTCTTGCCACTGGCTTGGCAGGTCACACAAGAGTGACAAAACTCTTTAGTGTCCTCTAACATATGAGGCCAGTGAAACAATGGAACAAGCCTGTCCCAAGTTTTACTCTGGCCCAAATGCCCAGCCCAAGGAATGTCATGTGCCAAAGTTAGAAGAAACTCCCTATATTGCAAAGGGATGACCAATCTCTTGACAGCTCCAGCTTTAGGATCCCTTGACTCAGTATACAGGAGGTTGTCTTTCCAATACACCTTATGGCTATCACTGGCATCCCCATTCTGCTGTTTGACAGCTTGCTGTCTCAAACCCTCTAGTGTGGGACAGGTCTGCTGTGCCACACTCAGCTCTTCCCTAGCAGGCCCCCCTGCACCCAAAAGCTCAGCAGTGTCTGCTGCCAGCTCCTCTGGTGTAGGTTCTGCACAGGGAGAGGATTCCTCTTCCTCAAAAGGGGCATCTTCTGGAGAGGGAGGGATAGTGGGCAAGGATTTACCCTTACTACCCCTAGCTTTAGGGAGCACTTGGTCCATTGTTCCAGGATCCGAGTTTCCCTGTCCTTTTTGCTTTTTGGCCTGAGCCCTTGTCAAAGCAAAAATATGCCCAGGAATGCCCAGCATTCCTGCATGAGCCTCCAACTCCACTTCAGCCCAAGCTGATGTCTCCAAATCATTGCCTAGTAAGCAATCTACAGGTAATTCAGTGGCTACCACAACTTTCTTTGGACCAGTAACCGCCCCCCCCCCCCCCAGTTGAGATTCACAAAAGCCATGGGGTGGCTAAGTGTGTTATTGTGAGCATCAGTCACTTGGTACTGCTGACCAAGTAGGTGTTGATCAGGGTAAACCAGTTTCTCTATTACCATAGTTACACTGGCTCCTGTGTCCCTGTAGGCCTCAACCTCAACACCATTTATTAGGGGAAGTTGCTTGTACTTACCCATATTAAGGGGACAAGCAACCAAGGTGGCAAAGTCAATACCACCATCAGAGACTAAAACAGCCTCTGTGGTCTCCCTAACAAGACCAACCCAATTACACTACCAATGGTGAGCCCAGCTACACCCTTAGATTGGCTATTTGTAGTAGACTTCCCACCACCACTGCTATTACTAGGGGCACTAGAGGTTGCAGTTGGGGTTGTGGTAGTGGGAGCCTTGGTGTTTTTCTTTGGACAAGTGGAATCACTTGCCCAATGGCCTTTTACTTTACATAAATAACACCATGGCTTCTTTTGATTGTGGGAAGAGGATTTGAACCCACCACCCCCAGAGGCTTTTTGTGGGCCTGATGAAGGCTCAAAATGTTTTTTTATCTTTGTCCCCACCCTTGTCAGAAGACTTACCATCCTTCATCTTGCCATCATTGTCACCCCCTGTATGAACTTTTCTGTTCACTCTTGTTCTGACCCATTTGTCTGCCTTCTTTCCCAATTCTTGGGGAGAGGTCAGATCTGAGTCTACCAAGTACTGGTTCAACAAATCAGACACACAATTGTTCAAAATATGCTCTCTCAGGATTAAATTATACAGGCTTTCATAGTCAGTCACCTTACCGCCATGTAACCAACCCTCCAAGGCCTTCACTGAACAGTCTACAAAGTCTGTCTAGTCTTGAGAGGACTCTTTTCTGGTGTCTCTGAACTTAATCCTGTATTGTTCAGTGGTTAAGCCAAATCCATCCAAGAGTGCATCTTTCAAAACTTTGTAGTTATTAGCATCACTTTTTCTGAAAGTAAGGAGCCTATCCCTACCCTTACCAGTGAAAGATAGTCACAAGAAAGCAGCCCACTGCCTTTGAGGGACCAACTGTACCATACAGGCCCTCTCAAGTGCAACAAACCACTTCTTAATGTCATCCCCCTGGGGACTATCTTATGCAGGTTACTGGAATCTTGTTCTCTCCCAGGATTGCTATCAAAAACATTGCTGCTGCCACCATGGGGGACTAACCCCAACCTCTGTCTTTCCCTCTCTACATCCAGAGATTCCCTTTCTAAGGCCAGCTGCTGCTGTTTTAGCTTCAACCTGGCCTCTTCCAACCTCAGCTTTCTGAGCTCCCTTTCCATCGGGTTATCCTCGGGGTGGAAGGCTTGGGAATTGTGAGACACAGAAGAAATGTGGGAATTGGCAGTGTGACCTGTCCCTAACTGGCTGGACTCTAGTAACCTGGCCTTTAGGAGTGAAAGGTGCCCTACTAGTGTGTGACCCCCTCCCACTACCAGTGTCACTAGATGGCCTGTTAGCTGGCAGGTTCTTGGAAGAACCCTCCCCAGCATCCTCAGGGGACTCCTCTGAGTCTGGCTGGGTATCCCCTCCTCTACCTCCTGATCCTGGGATGGGCCAGACTGGTTCTGGTCACTTTCTATGAGAAGGCTAAGGAGAAGATCTTTTGTAGGATTCTTACCAATACTTAAACCTCTTTCAATGCAGAGACCCCTCAAACTTTTAAAGTTTAAACTACCATAGGCTGCCTGGACAACTGTGGGAGTAAGTTCTACTGCAGACATGATTGTTAGAAAGGGTTTAGGATAGAGAGCAAAAAACAAGTTTAGAAACTTTTAGAGAAAAGAGAAAAACTTTTTAAAACTTTTCAAAACTTAAAAAAAACTTTTCTAAAACTTTTTAGAAAGTTTAAAGAAAGAAAGTTAAACTGTTTAGGTTAACTGTGTATATTCTGAAGTATTTGGTATATGTTTTTCTTATGAAAAGCACCAATGACAAAGTGGTAAAGCAGTTACAAGTACTTATCCCACCGCTGCACCACCAATGTAGGAGGCTGGCCTGGCTTATAGTGGGTACCTGATGGTACTTACACGTTGTGCCAGGTCCAGTTATCTCTTATTAGTAGATTAGTAGTGTTCTAGCAGCTTAGGCTGATACAGGTAGTTATAGCAGAGCAGCTTAGGCTGAACTAGGAGACATGCAAAGCTCCTTCTATACCACTTATATCATATAGCACTCTATCATAAGAAACACAATACTCAGAGTTACTAAAAATAAAGGTACTTTATTTTTGTGACAATGTGCCATAAATATCTCAGGGGATATACTCCCTTAGGAGGTAAGTAAAATACACAAAATATACACACAAACCAAAATCAGGTAAATAAACAGTTAGAAAAGTAGTGCAAACACTGTAGAATACAATAGGATGCAATAGACCTAGGGGCAACCCAAACCATATACTCCAAAAGTGGAATGCGAACCACAAATGGACCCCAGGCCTAGGGGTAGTGTGTAGAGGGTCGCTGGGAGTGTAAGAAAACACTATGGGTGTCCAAGATACCCCACCCCAAGACCCTGAAAAGTAGGAGTAAAGTTACCCTACTACCCCTGAAACACTCTTAAGTCATGATAGGAGATTCTGCAAGGACAACAACTGACTGCAAAGCACTGAAGATGGATTCCTGGACCTGAGGACCTGTAAAGGAGGGGACGAAGTCCAAGAGTCACGCAAGTGTCCGGGGGGGCAGGAGCCCACTAAACCCCGGATGAAGGTGCAAAAGGGCTGCCTCCAGGTGGAAGAAGCTGAAGATTCAGCAACAATGGAAGATGCCAGGAACTTCTCCTTTGCACGGGTGATGTCACATGGCGTGCTGGAGGATCCAGAGTTGTTTCCACGCAGAAAGACCACAAAACAAGCCTTGCTAGCTGCAAGAGTCATGGTTGAAGAAAATGGGTGCTGTCCGGGCCCAGGAAGGACCAGGATGTTGCCCCTTGGAGGAGGAGACAGAGGGGGCGCTCAGCAGCACAGAGAGCCCATGCAGAAGCAGGCAGCACTCACAAAATCACTTGAACAGGTGTTTAAGAAATCTGAGCACGGCGGTCATCTCAACACTACAAAGTAGGGTCCCACGAAGTCGGTGGTCAACTCAGCGAGTTGAGCAATGCAGGACGGACGGCTGGGGACCTGGGCTGTGCTGTGCACGAAGGATTCCTTGCAAAAGTGCACAGAAGCCCTGGCAGCTGCAGATTACGCAGTACACAGGATTACTGTCTGGTGTGGGGAGGCAAGGACTTACCTCCCCAAAATTTGGACAGAAGGACCACTGGACTGTTGGGGCCACTTGGATCCAGCTCCTGTGTTCCAGGGACCATGCTCGTCAAGATGAGAGGGGACCCAGAGGACTGGTGATGCAGAAGGTTGGTGCCTGCGTTAGCAGGGGGAAGATTCCGTCAACCCACGGGAGATTTCTTCTTGGATTCCAGTGCAGGGTGAAGGCAGACAGCCCTCAGAGCATGCACCACCAGGAAACAGTCGAGAAAGCTGGCAGGATTAGGCGCTACAATGTTGCCAGTAGTCGTCTTGCTACTTTGTTGCGTTTTTGCAGGCGTCCTGGAGCAGTCAGCGGTCGATCCTTGGCAGAAGTCGAAGAGAGAGATGCAGAGGAACTCTGGTGAGCTCTTGCATTTGTTATCTGACGAGAACCCCACAGGAGAGACCCTAAATAGACCTCAGAGGAGGATTGGCCACCTAACCAGGTAAGCACCTATCAGGAGGGGTCTCTGACGTCACCTGCTGGCACTGGCCACTCAGAGGCCTCCATTGTGCCCTTACACCTCTGCTTTCAAGATGGCAGAGGTCTGGGACTCAGTGGGGTGGTGATGGACAGGGGAGTGGTCACTCCCCTTTCCTTTGTCTAGTTGCACGCCAGAGCAGGGGCTGGGGGATCCCTGAACCGGTGTAGCATTTCCAGAGGCTGGGGTAGGCTACTCCTCCCCAGCCCTTAACACCTATTTCCAAAGGGAGAGGGTGTAACACCCTCTCTCAGAGGAAATCCTTTGTTCTGCCTTCCTGGGACTGGGCTGCCCAGACCCCAGGGGGGCAGATGCCTGTCTGAGGGGTTGGCAGCAGTGGTAGCTGCAGTGAAAACCCCAGAGAGCTAGTTTGGCAGTACCTGGGTCCATGCTGGAGTCCCGGGGATGCATGGGATTGGCACCCCAATACCAGATTTGGCATGGGGGGACAATTCCATGATCTTAGACATGTTACATGGCCATATTCGGAGTTACCATTGTGAAGCTACATATAGGTATTGACCTATATGTAGTGCACACGTTTGATGGTGTCCCCCCACTCGCAAAGTCCGGGGAAATTGTCCTGAACAATGTGGGGACACCTTGGCTAGTGCCAGGGTGCCCTCAAACTTAGTAACTTTGCACCTAACCTTCACCAAGTGAGGGTTAGACATATAGGTGACTTATAAGTTACCTAAGTGCAGTGTAAAATGGCTGTGAAATAACATGGACGTTATTTCACTCAGGCTGCAGTGGCAGTCCTGTGTAAGAATTGTCTGAGCTCCCTATGGGTGGCAAAAGAAATGCTGCAGCCCATAGGGATCTCCTGGAACCCCAATACCCTGGGCACCTAGGTACCATATACTAGGGGATTATAATGGTGTTCCAGTGTGCCAATCAGAATTGGTAAAAATGGTCACTAGCCTGCAGTGACAATTTTAAAAGCAGAGAGAGCATAAACACTGAGGTTCTGGTTAGCAGAGCCTGAGTGATACAGTTAGGCACCACACAGGGAACACATTTAGGCCACAAACTATGAGCACTGGGGTCCTGGCTAGCAGGATCCCAGTGACACAGGCAAAAACAAACTGACACACAAGAAAAAATGGGGGTAATATGCCAGGCAAGATGGTACTATCCTACACATACACAAACCACACACACCCACCCACAGCACTATAAAACACACACCCACAGTACCCACAACCCTTTACAAACCACAATTACTGCCAGGAGATTGACACAAACAGCACAGAGACAACTAGACACACTGTGAGAAAGTAGCCTCTTTCTAGCCTTGTTACCCCCACTTTTGGCCTGTTTGTGAGTGTATGTCAGGGTGTTTTCACTGTCTCACTGGGATCCTGCTAGCCAGGGCCCAGTGCTCATAGTGAAAACCCTATGTTTTCAGTATGTTTGTTATGTGTCACTGGGACCCTGCTAGTCAGGACCCCAGTGCTCATAAGTTTGTGACCTATAGGTATGTGTTCCCGGTGTGATGCCTAACTGTCTCACTAAGGCTCTGCTAACCAGGACCTCAGTGGTTATGCTCTCTCTTTACAAATTGTCACTAACAGGCTAGTGACCAATTTTACCAATTTACATTGGCATACTGGAACACCCTTATAATTCCCTAGTATATGGTACTGAGGTACCCAGGGTATTGGGGTTCCAGGAGATCCCTATGGGCTGCAGCATTTCTTTTGCCACCCATAGGGAGCTCTGACAACTCTTACACAGGCCTGCCACTGCAGCCTGAGTGAAATAACGTCCACGTTATTTCACAGCCATTTTACACTGCACTTAAGTAACTTATAAGTCACCTATATGTCTAACCTTTACCTGGTAACGGTTGGGTGCTAAGTTACTTAGTGTGTGGGCACCCTGGCACTAGCCAAGGTGCCCCCACATTGTTCAGGGCCAATTCCCCGGACTTTGTGAGTGCGGGGACACCATTACACGCGTGCACTACATATAGGTCACTACCTATATGTAGTTTCACAATGGTAACTCCGAATATGGCCATGTAACATGTCTATGACCATGGAATTGCCCCCTCTATGCCATCCTGGTGGGCCATATGTGTGACAGGCTGGATTGTATGTGTAATGGTGTCCTCCTTTCTGTATTACCTGTGCAGGTCAGCGGCCATCAAAAGAAGGCATTATGGTGTGCCATCGCCAAGGACGTGCGGACCCTGGGGGTCTATGGTAGGCAGAGCACCCACTGTATGAAAACGATGGGAGGACCTGAGACGCTGGGCACGGAAGACCGCGGAGGCCCAGCTGGGTGTGGCCTCCCAACGAGGAAGGGGTGCCTGTAGGAACCTGACCCCCCTCATCTTGCTGTGGCATCTAGCCAAATCACTGGCAGTGCAATGCATAGTGCTCAAGCCTGACCCCTGTGTGTACCGGTGCTGTGTATGCCAACTGTGGTGTTGGTGCAGTAATTGACACAGTGTTTCCTTTTTCTCTCTCCCCCTTTCTTCTTCTGTCATCCTGTCCATGGGGCATTAGCATCATCTGGTGGTGGAGCAGGGGCACCGGCGACAGAGGGAGCTGCATCCCACAGGACCCAGGAGCAGAGTCCACCGATGCCGAGGGAACCAGTGGGATAGAGGGTGAAGGGAGCACCAAGGCAGAGACAGGAGGTGACAACATAGACTCATATACCTCCTCCGATGGAAGCTCCTTGGTGGTGGTGGACACCTCTGTGACCACCCCAGCTGCAGGTACAGCCGCCACCCACGTACCAGCACCACCCTCCCAGTAGCCCCTCACCGAGTTGCCCGTGCCCGCTTACCCAGGAGGGTAGGCATCTCCTTCGCCCCAGGCACCTCAGGCCCTGTCCCAGTTAGCCCTGCTGCCCTGAGTGAGGAGGCTATTGACCTCCTGAGATCCACCTCTGTAGGGCAGTCAACCATTGTGAATGCCATCCAGGGGCTGGCATCCCAGATGCAGCAATGCAGTGCATTCCTGGAGGGCATCCACGGAGGACTGGCAGCCCAACAGAGATAGATACAGGCTCTGGCCTCCTCTCTGATGGCAGCTATTGTCCCAGTTTCTACCGTCCCCCCTCCAACTACCACATCCCAGTCTCCTCAACCCCAACACATCCCATGCACACATATAGATGAGCATGCACACAAGATAATACCCAAGAGTGGCACAGGCAAACACAGGCACCACACTTCATCCCACAAGCACTCACGCAAACACCAGACAGTTGCAGACACAACCACATCCACTGCCTCCACTGTCTCCCCTCCTCCTCCACCTCCCTCACAGTTATGTCCACACTTACACCTGCATGCACTGCATCACCATCAACCACCAGCATCACCAAACCAAGCAGCACACACACCTCACTAGCAGACACCTCCACAACATCCATGCATGCGTCCCCTGTGTCCTCTCCCACCCTGTCTGCCCCCCCAAAGGACACAAACGCAAGCACTCACACACCCAACAGCCATCCACCTCACATCAGCATAGTGCCCATGCACTTGCACCCAAATCCAGCAGACATACACCTCCTACAACCAGTCCCTCAGCCTCAACTCCCATCCCTCCTCCCGCCCCACTGTCCCTAAGAAGCTTTTCCTTGCCCAACTTCACCTCTTCCCTCCCCTCCCCCGTCCTGCCTGTAAAAGCAGAGTCACAACGACCCAGCCCAGCACCTCAGCCAAACAGTCCACGCGGACAGTGGTGGCACCACCTAGTCGTGGTGGAAAGTCAGTGAAGGATCCCACTCCACCAGCCAAGAAGGTGAAGGATCCCACATCTCCTGCCATGAATGGGAAGGAGACTGCACCTCCTGCTTTGAAGGGGAAGAAGCCCTCTACTGCCCGGAAGGCTAAGGAACACGCACAACCTGCCATGAAGGGAAAGAAGCCCTCAACTCCTGCCAGGAAGGGTAAGGATTCCACGCCTCATGCCATGAAGGGGAAGAAGCCCTCGACTCCAGCGTAGGCTGTCAGGGTGACACCTCCACCACCAGTGGTCACGGGGACCCCATCGCGAGCTGAGGAAGTGCATCCCTCACCACTAGCAAAGGCTGCCTAGGAGGCGCCTTCACCTGCCACCACAGTTCAGCCCTCGCCACCAGCAGTGACTTCGCAGGTGGCACCTTCATCAGCCACTGCAGTTCAGCCCTCACCTTCAGATGACACAATGCAGCCATCACCACCAGCGGAAGCCATGTAGGCCACCCTCCAGGGGCTGCTGTACGAGGGCCCCCCTCCAGAACCAGTGGACAAGTCACCCTCTCCAGAGACTGTGGCCTTGCACTCCCCAAGACAGAGAAATGGGCATGGAGCCCCCTCCAGAACCAGTGGGAAAGTCACCCACTCCAGAGACTGTGGCCTTGCAGTCTCCAGGACAGAGAACTGGGCATGGAGCCCCCTCCAGAACCAGTGGGAAAGTCACCCACTCCAGAGACTGTGGCTTTGCACTCCCCAGGACAGAGAAGTGGGCTTGGAGCCCCCTCCAGAACCAGTGGACTTGTTCCCGACTTCAGCTGAGGTGACCCCACCCGCTCATCCCCCTAAGGTGCCAGCCTGCTTGCAAACTGATGCCCCTGCAGAGTTCTATCCGGATGAAGTCAGGATTCAAGTTGGGCCTTGGATGTGCCCTGTGGCCTTGTGGGCCCTTAGTGCATTGGACTGGGCAGTGGCCCTTTGTGTACATTTGTACATATCTGTTTCACATACAATTGGATTATTTATTAGCTGTTTATATCAATACCTTCTCATTAGTGCATCCTTGTTGTCCTTGCATTATTCTGCCATGTTTCGTGTGCCAATGTTTCTCGTGTGCAGCTGGTTGTGTGTATAGTGTGTGTGTGTGTGTCGTGCGTGTATGTGTCACTCTCCTTTTCCTCCCTCCCTCCCTTGTGTACTCACCGTCGGCGTTGGTTTTCCAGGTGGAGTGTGACGTAGAAGAGCATCGGGAAGACTTGCAGTTCCAGTTCCATGGCGACGTTGTTCTTCCCTGTGTCTCCGATGGTGAGTCTTTGCTCTTCTGTGATGCGTTTCCGCCACGCTTTTGGTGGCGTTGGTACCGCCCCGGAAAACGTGGCTAATTGATGTGTCAAAATATGGTGGGCAGTACTTTGTCTTGCGCCTGGCTGTTGACAGCTACTGCCGTAGTGAGTGTTGTTTCTGCCCTGGCGTTTGGTGTGGTACATTGGCTGTCTATGGGAGTTATCACCGCCATGGTCATAATTTTGCGATAATTACTGCCAGCCTGTTGGTGGTATTACTGCCACCTTATCACTCACCGCCAGGGTCATAATGAGGGCCTATGTCCCCAGCTTTCAGAAATGACTCAGTGGGGGGTCCCCAGAATCCAATAAAGATTCAGTGGGGGTCCCCAGGCTCCAGTAATGATAAAGTGGGGGGTCCACGGAACTCAAAAGGTTGGGAACCACTGATCTAAGCAATATATGACTAAGTAGGAAGTTAGAGGGAAAAAGGGAGATTTTGGGTAACACAGTCTAACAACCTGTCCAACACAAGCACACCATAAATAAACTCATCTAGATAAATAAGCCTAAAATAGAACACTGGACTAAGGCGATGACTGAGCTGCCCTCTGTGGAATGCCTGTCATTTAGGGGCAGAGGCCAGAGCACTCCAAGCACCAACCTGAGGTTCCTCTCTACAATCCTATAGTGACTGCTGAGCTTTGTTGAATCCAGTGCTTAATTTGTAAATAAAAACGTGCCGGTGCTCAAAGCCCCCCTCTTAAACATGCGGCTGCTGCAATTAAATATGGGAACACGGAATACTGAGGCAGCGTAATCCTGAAGCCATCTCGGGCTTCTTCAATCTATTTAAAGCCACTCGCTGCCCCTTCAGCTCACTCTTGCAGCTTTCTGCTTTCTTCCTTTGTGACGCTTTTTCGTTTTTCTCTTCCTCCGTCTTTCCCATATGTGTCTTTTGCTCACAGTAAATGCTTGGGGCAGAAGAATAAGCCCCAGCCCTCAAAAGTAAGTGCCGGTGCTCAGCACCGGAAACAACAAGCACAAATTAAGCACTGGTTGAATCATCTCACAAACATACAATATTAAAGTCTTTTATTTCTAAGCTATGTAATATTATGCCCGTGTGTGAGATATGATTCTATGGTATATGTTTTTCTAGTCTTTTATGTTTTTCTGTTGTTTGTCTTGCTGTGTCATATTGCATTATTTTATATCATGTCATGCCCTGCTATTGCATGCTATACTCCATTCTATGCAATAATTTTTCATGTCATGTTACATCATAGTATTTTTGCAATTCTAGATGCTAGTAATTTGCACTACATTGTTCTTTGATTGCTACCCCCCATTTTATCTTACACTACTGCGTCATGTTATTCTACACTATAGTATCCTATTTTATGTTATACTATGTTAAGTTCGTAAGTAGGGGCTCGAAAAGTCCCTGGAATGGGGAACAGCCATGAAAACTATGTCCCGTTAGTTCCAGTGGTACATGTTATTCCTCATACTGCACCCTAAAACTCATACTTACATGGTGCAGAGGTGCAAACAGTGCAGAGGTGCAAACAGTGGCGTGGGTCAGTATTTTGGCGCACCCCTACGCCGCGCAACTAGTTACATCTGCCACTTCCTGCGTTCCCTCCGCGTTCCTTTCATTTGAACTTCCGTGGCTTGCTCAATGGCAATTGCACGGCACATGTTTCGGTGGGTACGCTGGATTTTACCAGTCTTTTTAGATAATGTCCAGAATGTTTGGCTACCACTCATCATCATCGCTTCTCAATGTACTGAAGACCAAAGGGGCCACCTATTACCTGTGCTCCATTTCTGGAACTACCATTACTCTGGAGAGAAGAGAATTATGGAGTGGCCTGAGTGGTGCCAAATGGGGCTCCTGGTGCAATGGGGCTCCTGGTGTAGCCAGAAGGAGAAAGAGAGATGTCAATCACTTGTCCCACGTGCTATGTAGCTTCCTCCATCTGCTTGTGCTTGCTATATGGCGAGATGAGCAGATATTGCGATGGCTTTGTTCTCGTCGCGCATCAAGACACCTGTAGTCAATAGAAACTAAGCTACATTAGAAAGTAAAACAAGTGGTAGTGGCCGATGTAAAGGGTCCTTTTAGTTAATTATGTCACAATAGAATGTAGAACCCAAACAGATGTCATCAAACAAAGAAGCATTCTGGAACCCTTATTGTTGGGGATTGTTGATGATATAAGATTTATACTTTTTACTAGATTACCCTTTTTTTGTTGAATTTCACCTGTGACTCGATCTCATTGAGCAAACCCTGAGCCACCACGTTTTCCCCATGAAACTGTGCATGTATTGTTCAAAGAAGGAAGTTTGGTAGGGTGAGCTCTGCATCCTGAGCACGATGAAGCGTGTCAGTGTTAACGCGTCCGTCTATGTCAATTTATACACATCAGGACTCGTTTTAGGACGATGAATCTTTGGGCCCAGTGGTGAGACACCGTAGGACGAGATAACTGATCAATATATCAATCAATATGTCAATAACATTGTCAATAGTTAACACCAAAATATATCTTACTTTAGTCATTAATAAACCTTTGGCGCAATCATGACCTTTCAGTCACGAATAACCACACCTTAATGGAGTTTTATGAATTTTATTCCCTATTGATTACAATCTAATAGCAAAAGCATCAATTTCAAAACCAAGAAGCAAATAAACATAATCACAAGATGACAATCATAATATGCTTTCAATAATGCAAAGATCAGAAGCATAGACAATCAGTTAACTATAAGCAGATCGTAGTACATAGAACCTTCTAGAGATGTTAGTTCAGCATTGCACTATGTCAGTCACGTCAGTTTGTCAGTCGGGACAAATGTCTCATCTAACCTCTAATTAGCATTGGCATGTTGGGCTTCATGCAAAACTATTTTGAACACCAATTTAGAAAACATCTAACTAAGGTCTCTAATCAAAAACATACGGCAGTTGGTACCTAGAAAGAAAAGGCAAATGAATGCATTTCCATTATCAATGATTATATTTACCCTCCTCAGAATAGGACAGCGTACAGAATCAGCCTTCGTCTTCAGGACATCAGTTAGTTCGCCGTCAGGCTATCTAAGTTAGAGGCAAGGGACACTCTCCTCATAAGGAGGAGAGTGTAATGGGGCACTCTATGGGCGAGGATGGTTTTTGTCTAAGTCTCAAATCACCAAATAAAGTGACAGAGTTTCTGGATGCAATCGATATCATTCCCTACCTAATGCTGCTTGTCTCTTGTGTCATGGGTTTTTAAACCTTCTTCGTAATACATTCCCCCAAAATTCTATTGGTCAGTCACTACACCCCACTATCAGTAGCCTATTAAATTATACATTAAGTAATGCATTTGTCATTTCACGATAATTCCCTAATTCCTAATTGGTCTTCATAATTGACGTTTTTCGTAGGTGGCACATCCGGGGTTACTTCATCGTCTTTGTACATATCAGGTCAAAAGTTCTCTTCTTCTCGCTTCACCGTCCTTGGAAGTGTCTATTATTGTTTCGAAGCACATATCTTTTATATGAAAGCTACTAGCATGCGGATGGGAAAGATGGGTGATGTTGCAAACTAGTAAGAGAAAAGAACAATCGCTGGGTCATGGTCTTTTGCAAGTCAGCACACTGGAGAAACAGAAAAATATGCTTTAATATGAGAGTTACACAGCTAGTTCTCGACTCACGCTCACTTAGGATATATGGTTCCAATGAATGCAGTTTTATACGTTTTAATGTGCTGTTAGGCAAACTATAAACGATTATTTCTTACAGTCGACATTAGTTTATACATATGAACAATTCTCCACGTTTATGAATACGCTTCAATTAATGTTTTATTAAAACAGCATTGTTAGACATAAGCATTTCACGTCTATAATATGTAATATTTAAACTACGCTCTCTCATCAGCATCACTAGCTTGGTTTGCAAAGGGAATCTCCACTCTCTTTTTCTAGGTCCGAAAGCTTTGCCATCAGCTGGTAAGTAGCCCCTGCATACGACAGGTTTAAGACCCTGGACCATACATGGAAGTTATGTCCCAGGAATACGCTATCAAGATGACTGTGGGTCACAACTTGTCAAAATGCTGCTGCAAGAGTGATTTTATTCAACAGATCCACAGTAGACTCTGGTATCCAATCAGAGAAGCAATTCCTAAGATTTATTGGGGGTGGTCACCATTACCAGCTGAGCCCCATAAACAGATGTCTGCACAAATGACTAGGAGAGTTGGCAAGGTTCGACCATACTGCTGCTCACTAATTCCTACCAGACCAACCTACAAACTCTGAAATCACTTACCAGCCAAGCCCTTTCCAGCAGGCACTACAAAGTACGGAACCGATGACCGAGCAGGCTTCAAGAGACACCTCTGGATAAAGTGCATGCACGATACATACAACTACACTCTGTCCACTTCTCTTTTTTATCACCAAAAGCGTGCCTAAGTAAAGCCTCAACCCACACTTCTCTGTGTCACAACACACACTCCTCTCATCAGTCTGAAGTACAACCACTCTTGCTGGTTCCAGCTTGGCAGTGATTGGAGGAGATATGCAAACTCTGGCTTTCAACCAATCAGAGAAGGAAAGACTGATGTGAGGCCACATCAGGGGGCGGAAGAAGACCATATATGGAAAAACTAACTTTACACAACTCTTTCCTTTTTCAAGAACTAAGTGCCCTGACTGTGCACCGGCACTTGAGACTTGATGTTTCTCATATGCATCACAACCTAGGGCCAAAGACCGACAACAAGAAGGGGAAAGACAACCCAGTCTCGTGGGATTTCTGAGCCTCAGAGTCGGTAACAAGTTCTCCTACAGCAACCATGAGTGCACAGCCTTTGTTTCTTCCCTACTAGAGTCGCCAGCTCTCCTTTTCATAGATAGTTGTATAGTTGTACATATAGCACCTAGAAGCCTTGTGTGTGTTGTGCTCAATAAATAAAATTACCATAACATAACACTGCCGTCAATGCCTACTTCTCAAGTCCTCTAGAACCTGGTCAACCTACAGGAGACACTAATTCCAAAGGCCTTATTTCTAGATTGGAAATAAATAAATCTATGTTCAGATTGTGCTTGGTGACTACCTCAGCAGAACTTCTGTTAAGTTGAGGGCCCTCTGGGTTTATCCTGTCCAATCAGGAAGAAACCAAGTTGTCCACAGTAAGGGCCAGATGTAGCAAAGGGTTTTCCCCATTCTGTGTCAATGGAAAAATGTGTTCGTACATATGGCCCTAAGTCACTTCTTTATAAATAGCTCTGTGCAAAACGATGAACAAAAAATTTTAGAATAATTTCATGTGTAGGATTGCCAATGGTATGATTCTCAGTCTTGTTTGGCTTTTAGTCGCATTTTGTTTTTTCCAAAATGACCTTTCATCTAAATGATCTGTCATAACACAAAGGTAAGTACAGTGAATCAGGGTTAGTTTTTCTACAGTCGCAAAGGTAACAGTTTCACCTTTACAGTATCAGAATCTGTCTCACCCCTGTGTGGAGTCCTTGTCATCAGTGTACACTGGGTTTTATCTGCAGTCTGCACTTTTCACTTCCTCACCTGGTATTTTTCACTGCAAAACCAAGATGCTTCTGGGAATTTGGGTATTTTTAATGCTGATAAGTGGCCCAACCAGGGACCTTAAATAGTTCCATATCAGGCATGTGTTCTTTTCAGCTCTCTTCTTTCTAGTATTTGTTGTACGTACAATAGAAAGGCCACACTGCACGCACAGAATGTAAAGATATGTCAGGCGTACAGCCAGTCCTGGAAAAGATCTAACAGACCCTCAGTGCCTACTCTGAAAAATTCTAAATGCAGGAGCACAAAGTTTTTCTTAGGAGCCCAAGGCCGGGCCTGCTGAAAGCTGGGGTTGCTGAACCCTGAGGCCACCTGGTCTTGATTCCACCTCATCCCTCCTTCTTTGACCACCCAACACTTCCTGTCTCTTTATCTCATGAATACCGAGGCCGCCTGGTCTTGATTCCACCTCATCCCTCCTTCTTCTACCACCCGACACTTCCTGTCTCTTTATCTCATGAATACCAAGGCCGCCTGGTCTTGATTCCACCTCATCCCTCCTTCTTTGACCACCCAACACTTCCTGTCTCTTTATCTCATGAATACCGAGGCCGCCTGGTCTTGATTCCATCGCATGATGTTTTTTTTCCTCCTTCTTACACTTCCTTTCTCTTAGAGGGGTAATGAAACTTGAGGGGGCCTCCCTGCAAAGAACATGGAGCCCCCCCACCCCGGACTCACTCAGGAGCTCTCAGGCCAGGTGCTGTGCTGAGGGCCCCCCTGGAGCTCAGGGCCCCCTCAGCCGCCCGCAGGGGCTACAGAGGCCTTTGTTATGACACTGCTTTTGCTTTCTCTTTATCTCACTCTTTCAGTTCTCTTACATCCCTGCTTTCTTCTTTTGCCACGGCTCTCCTATCTTTATCTTCCTTGTTCTTTCTCCCCTTCTACCTTTTACGTTGTTGTTCTGCGTAAAAGTCAGAAATTATAAAAAATAATTTTCGGTGAGCTCTAACTGCCACCACTGAGACAAGTTCAGTACTGTAGGTGCCTCTTAACACATGCTAAAAATCCTAGTAAGAAATAACTGAAGCATAAATAACAAAAGGATTATTTCCAAAAGTTCATCTTCTTCTCTATTTATCCCTCCCTGCACTAGAACAAAAGATAATCCCACTTTTGTTGTTTTTACATTAGGTATTTTTTGGGATATATTACTACTGAGCACACATCTTACTCTTGGCACTAGACAATGCAGGAGGTTTGCCAAGTTTCTGGGAGACTTTGGAATGGGGGCGTGTGTCAGTCATACGCCCTCGCGAAACCAGATAATGACCATTCTTAGCATGTCAAGAAATCAGGTCACAGCGATTATTGTGGGCAGTGCAGTTCATCCTCTTCAAGGTGTTGTATTAGATACAACACCCTTTACTTAAAGGAGCACTTCTATCAGAATTAGCCAGCAGCTCCTGAAATAAAGGTGTTTTTCAAGAAGCAACAACAACCACAGGGATGGATAGAAGGGGAAAGTATTCTCCTTTTCATTCCTCACCTCCAGAAAATCCTCATCCGCTCAAACGCATTTGGTCACTTTTATATAGAATTTAATGTTTAGATTAAGGTTTTGCTAAAGTTTCTCAGGAATTGAGGACCTTAAGGTGGTGTAAAGTCCTCTATGAATGTCAAACATTTATTATAAAACATGTCAGTACTGACTAATCTGGGCTTACAAGCGGGGATGACAGGGCCACCCCAAGATGGTTTTCATCGCTTCTGTCCTTCAGTTCTTGAGCTGTGGAGTTCTAATCAGTCAGGCCTCAAGCTCTTCCCCAGACTAGGTGGATTTCCTCAGGGCTCCTTCCTCTCACCTCGTCTTTGCAGTTTGCAGCTCGAGTGCATGTTGTCACTAGGAGTGGGTCAGTCACCTGCTTCTAAACAGATCTGTTCCTAGAGGGGCCTAGTCACAAAGGGATTTTGGTTTACAAGTAGTTCGTATGAAGCACTCTTGTGCATACTCGTACATGCTTTTAAGGACTGGCTCCAAAACTTCTAAAATGATAATAACTTGAGAATATCAAATGGAAAGGACTGTGCCCTCGTTCTAGTTTTGCTGGTTGGGAGTTTGACGTGTAGGGGATGATTTACAAAGAGATGTAGGGCATGCAAAAGAGCACTTCCTTCCTTACTCACTCACTTACTTCCTGTACTCATAAATGATTTTGTGAATCAGTCCTCCAATGGCTCATTCATCAGACAATACAACCACAAAAATTTCTCCACAGAACCTGATAAAATGAGAGAGCTCCTTTTCACCCAAATTGAATCATGCTAGGGCAGAAGTCCTAATCCATTGCTCCAAAGACATCTCTGCTACAGTGGTTCAACATCTCTGCCTGCAGGCATTTGGCCAGTGTTAATAACTTGGGCTAAGTCATTGGGTTCATTAATGATCAGAACCTAGCAATGATGCCACATGTCTTGAGACTTGCTAAGAGTGCCTCCACCCGGATACACCTCCTCAAAAAGCAAACACCAACAACACCACCACCAGACTTCAGATCTATTACGAAGCCTTTGGACCTCTGATTGCTACTCTTAGAAACCAAAATCAACATCAAGCTCCCCTGCACAAGGTGCAGGGCCATGCATCTGTGCCCTGTGGCCAGCCTGAATGAGAAGCTCCACATCAGAGGAGGGTCTCGCGCCTGAAGGAGAAAGTTTAGGCTGATATTTCAAGTTCCTCCCAGAGGGTTCAACCCACCAGTCTGCTGGGGTTGGTGCAGGGTGATGGAATGAGCAAGGGGACTTTGGTTCTCCCTGCAGACAATAATGCTCCCTTATCAACCATTCTAGTCAGTTATGTTATGCACGCTTGGAGCTCATTGCCACCATGCGTGTGGCGGTCCTGAAGCCCTGTTGCATTCTGGGGAAGTATACAGTTCTGGGATGACGCCGTCTTGTGCATACCTGTTTCTTGATCTGCAATGAAAACATTTCATTTGTGTTATTTATTAATGAACCCTTTCTTTCATTTATGCATACCATTTATGTGACTCAACACTATCCCCTAATGAGCCCTCACCGCAAGCACCATCCCCTCTTCATCCATACTCTGTTTTCCAGAAATAGTACCTTTTACCAGTGGCCTCAATGAAACATAACCATGAGGCCAGCAGAATATCAGCTGCTCTTTGACCCCGACAACGTTGTTAGCAGGGCTTAATTTGTGTTTGTTGTTTCCGGTGCGGAGCACCAGCACTTATTTTTGAGGGCCGGGGCTTATTCTTATGCCTCAACAATTTACTGCGAGCACAAGACACATTTGGGAAAGATGGAGGATGAGAAAAATGAAAAAGTGTCACAAAAGGGAAAAATCTGAGAGCTGCAAGAGTGAGCTGAAGGGGCAGGGAGGGGCAGTAAATGGTTTGAAGAGGCCGGAGATGGCTTCAGGATTATGCTGCCTCAGTATCCTGTGCACATTTTATTTGCAGCAGCAGCGTTTTTAAGATGGGAACTTTGGGCTGGACTAGTTTGCGATATCATCACAGGAACATTTGGCTAAGTAACTTGATATTGTGCAGGAAAGGGACCACCGCAATCTGTGTTGTCAACTGATTTTTTATTGGTTTTCTCTGGAGTCAGAAGGTTGCACCCCGCCACTTTGCAGCTCCTTGAAGTATTTGGATACAGTATATAGCTCCTTTCTGTCAGTTTTCTTTTGTAGCATGTGGACAAGTCACACCACAACAACCACCTGAAGCAAGCCAGACCTACTGACTACGGCAATGCTTATTAGCTGGAATGAAGAACAATTTTCATTTTGTTGTTAATAATTACAATTGAAGATGTGCAATTCTGAAAATATGAAACTGAAATAAAAATGACTGAGGTCTGTGGAAGGAGCAGTTGCCTTCGAATTGTCCCCAACACTCCTGTTCCCCTCTTCACACGCCTTTCTTCTGCAGTCTCCCGCTCTGTTGAATATTTACTCCTGTGTTCTCCACTCTGTTTCTGAAATGTTCCATCTGCATATTTCACACTTTCTAAAAATTAAAATAAATAAAGTATGCAAGAGGGAGACAGAGACTGAAAGAGAGAGAGAGAGGCTGAAAGAGAGACACTGAGAGAGACTAGGAGACTGAGACTGACTGGGACAGGAAACAGGCCCAGGCTCCAGTATAAAGGTGGCCTCCGTTACCGAATTAAAAAGCTAAAACAAAAGGGGCCCATATTTGCAAACTGGGGTCGTTTTTTGTAAAGACTGCATAAGTGTTTTGCAAGGTAAGGGAGACTGCAAGAATGTGAGCTTCCCACAAGCAATGTTTGTTTTAATGTCAGGAACATCAACTTTAAAAAGCAGCCCAGCAGAACATAAACAGGCCCACAAACAGCTAGACAATGGCCCACACACTGCCCAGTCAGACTCACCCATCGGGCACTGCTGTTTAGGCCAAACCAAACCTGGGCATCACCCATCCACAGGAAAAGGGACCTACCTGGCCTTCTTTTACTTGGGGTCACCACACATCCCACCTCCGTCCAGTGGTTTCATTTGTATCCAGTAGCTCACTGGAACACCGGGTGGGATGCCACCCCAGTTGGTAAATGGTTACATTATCGTTATTAAAGCAGAGGGCATCTGACACTGGTGAGAACCAGAACTTACTGTCAGTAATAAATGAAGTATTAGGTTATTTTTGTGTTTGCCTTGCGGAGTAAGGCCACGGATGTCAGGAATTTCAGCTCTCTGGCATCCAGGGTCATAGTAATCAATAGTGCAGCAGGTACAGTGACACCAGGGCCACGACAGACCCAGTGCTTCGTTTTACTATCCAATCAGGGAGCTGGAGGGGCATTTCCTTGCTTACAGTAGGGCTCAAGACACCCGTGCTACGCCTCTGCGTGAGTCATATATTTTTCTGAGGTGCCCGCACCCCTGTTTTACATGATGTCACTGAAAGAAACTGGTCGGTGCTCAAGCAGGGAGAGGTGAAGGTTTCATCCTGGCAGAAGTGACCCCCCAACTCTTCACTACGTCCATCAGCTGACTTGTTACGGTTCTGCTAGTTCTCCGAAGCAGGGCTGCTATCTCTCTGGCTGGGACATACCGGACATTCTTGGCGCTAGCTTCAAGGCTGCAGAGAGGAGACAAGGCCGAGGCCCGCCCGCCAGGCGTCATAACTCCCCTCTCCCCACACCCCCTGTGCCCAGGGCGACCTCTGGACACCGGAGACGACCTGGGGCCGTGCTCCTGACGCCGCTGCAGAGGCTGTCTGATAAGTACCAGTGACACAAAGACCGCTCCCACGTCACCAGGGGCCACAAGCACAACAAGCATTGGCACAAGCAATCGCTCGGTCTTTCAATTTGAAGCCGACTAAAATATTAAATAAAAACACACACTCTTACAGTAGAAAAACAGAGCGAAAATGAGTGTTTTCTCTATAGTGTTTCTAAAAGATAATTTCATCTGTCCTCGTTCAGTTTAGTTTTGAGTTGTAAAATAGACCCGCCTTCGTGCGCAGGGACGTCTTAAGGGTTTTAGGGACCTTGGGCCAAAAAAGTAATTTGGGGGGCCCCATTCGGAAAAACTTTTAATGATGCTCCAGTTTCAGCTCTTCCGTGCCCTCTTTAGCCTGGCCACTGTCAGTGCACAGGGACACTGGTCCAAATTCTAAATGTGTTTACATTTATTATTCAAAGATAGTGACCTATTTACAATCCAATATTTGTGGCCCCGCCCACTTTTCACAATTGAAGAGCTGTTTTGAACTAAAAGAAACTGTGTTTATGGATGTTGCGTAGTGTTTACAAACCCGCTCTTCAAAATCTAACTTTGACTTTCATAGACCACCCACATTAAAAATAAATTAAAGGAACACATTGTTTAAAACAATCTGTTTAAGAATTACTGGAGGTAATCAGGGCAAGACTTCTGCACAACAGAGCTGGCTCTATCAGGGCCCCCCAGAAAGGCTGGGGTCCTGGACCAGGGCCCACCTCGCCCATGCCTTAAAACGTCTCTGCTCATGCGTTGGAATGCAGGCACTCTACAGGAGGGAGAGTGAGCATGAGGTTCAGAGGGAACTGCTCCTTTGGGCAGACCCAGAGCCCACTCAGTGTACAGTTTAATGAACTGGTAAAAATACAGTTATGCAGACCGCTTCACTGCCAAGCCAGACCTAAAAAAACAAAATCCTCAGTGTAACCTTACCGTGGCCTGGGACGACTTGATTCGGGGTCTCTTGGGAAACTGACAGTACATACTTTATCTACTCAACCACTACCTCATATGGTCCTTACCAAAGTGTGCTAGGCGGACGTCGCTTTAGCAAGGAATGGAACGGGGAGATGAAAACAGACTAATACAATTTTCAATAAGTAGTTGACGCGTTCTACCTAATGACCCCAACACCTGATGAAAGTCATTTGAGGCAAAGATTCGTCCTCTTTTAGATTATACACAGGATTACGTACACCCAGTTCTGTGCTATACGCCAGTGTAAGCCTCTGATGAGTTTCGAGGCATTAAGCAAGTAGGAGGCCAAGTTCCTTTATTAGCTCATGGAACTCGGAGGTGGCTTGCACATACTTCTATTTAGGATGTAACTTATTTCTTGTGATAAATAGCCTCCTTATCCATAACTAATTTGAGTTCTTCCGCTCTTCGCTTTCTTGTTAGCTCAGGTATTCACAATAAATGTGAAAACTGTGGTGTGAGTGGATATGGCAGTGTGCAGTGAGTAATTTGTTGCATAAATTAACCAGTTGAAATAAGTCGGTTTGAAGGCTGCCTGTGGGTTACCGAAACTATGCAAATACGCAAGTAACAGTAATTTGGGGCAAAACATCCTACCACAGGAGCATGGGATTAATGAACTAAGAGAAAGCAAGTGGCTGCTGGGTACTGCTGAACTTTTACCCATAGCATAAAGAGAGAGCCTAGTTTTAGAAGGCCTCTTGTGAGAGCGAAGTGGTCAAGAGCGAAAGGTGGGTCCTCTTCAGAGGCCACAAGGTCAACCAATGTGTTATACAAACCTCAGAAAGGCTTTTTTTTGCAAGATTTGAGCCACAAATGTTGTTAATCTTGTCAAAATCTACTATCCCTCCGGCCACTCACCTAAAAAAGTATTAATTATAGGACAGTCAGTAGGCACCCGAGAAAGACCAGCGTCTGAGTATCCACACCTGACACAAGCTGAGACTGCATCATGGCTGGATTACCTGGATGGCGTCAGCATGGGTTCATTATGAGCGACGCAGCCTCCTGGTTTTGGCATCCTTTGTAGTCTGCCAGTGAGTTTTTAGGGGGGCTGGTGAAGACTCTTTTATCCATTCATTTAGCCATGTTATTGAAGCATTTAAGCTTCCCATGAGGGCACCAGGAAGCCTGAGATACCAAAGAGGAAGAGTTAAGCGGGAAACAGCCCACAACAGTGACGCCGGCTCATAATTGAGCCGACAGCAATATTGTGGTGTGTAGGGTGCACCAGCACCCGTCGCCCTTTAACTGTCTGCAATGCAATGCAGACAGTGACAAGCACAACAGGGCTGGCCATGATGCCCCTGCACTGTCCATGCCAAGTTCATGGACAGTGCAGGGGCCCCCATGGGGCCTCCTGCACCCCGTCTCCGCCAGCCTTTACATGGCGGTACTACCTCCATGGAAAAGCTGGCGGAGAAGGGACTCGTAATCCCGAGGGCAGCAGTGGAGAAGTGGCGGTGCTGGCGGTCCAACCATGACGCAACCGCCACAGTCGTAATTGTGGATGTCGGACCGCCACATTGACGGCGGTTCGACCGCCAACACGGCCCGGACGGTCTTAAGACCGCCGGGTCGTAATAAGGGGCTTAATCACATGCTGGATGGATGGAGCAAACTTTTTAATGGAGCAACCTTTTTAATGACAAAATTACAAAGAAAGGGAGCACACTGCCTACACTCCAGCAACAAAGTCCAACCCCAATGAATCATGGTAAATGCAGTCGAATTCGTAGTCCATTCCGAAAGTAATAAAGTCTTTCACCTCTGTAGGCGCAGCAAGTGCTGTTTATCCCTGTACACGTGTTTCTGGGTTTAGCCCATCATCAGCAGGGAGCAGCATGGTATAGGGGCTTGCTTGAAAGAAGGGACTAACCCAGAAACACATGTGTCCAGAGATGCACAGTAAAGGCTGTACCTACTTAAAGGTGAAATATTTAAAAATTAATGGAGTTCGTTTTTTGAAGATACTACATCTACCATGATGCAATGGGGCAGATTAATTGCTGGGATGTCAGGCAGGTGCGCTCCTAACTGTTTGTAACCTTTTTAATGATCCAAGCACGAGGAGGATCAATAAAAGAAGGTAGGTGGTCCACTGGATGCAAAGACACTTGTTATTGATTTAAGATGGTCCACTGGATGGAAGGACATCCTTCGCTGTTTTAAAGATGGTCCACTTGATGGAAGGACACCTGTAACTGATTCAAAGATGGTCCATTGGATTGAAGGACATCTATTGCTGATTGAAGACTGGTCCATTGGATGTAAGGACACCTGTTACTTATTTCAGAATGGTCCACTGGATGGACCAACACCTGTTTCTGCTTAGAGGGTGGCCATCTAAGGACCTACCGCAGAGTCATGGATAGCCACTCATTTATCCAGGTAAAGGGCCGCCTTCTTTCTCTGTTTTAGTTGTTCCTATGAAGGCCTCCCCAGCCCCTACAATATATTAGTGTTAAGAACTGCCACCCAGTCGTTGTTGCTCTTGTGTCCCTGAAAACTCCTGTTGGTTCGCCACTATGCAATACAGTTGAAATCATATACGCTTTAAAGTCCTGAGGCAGGGAGTTGTTAGTCTCTAATTGATCACATTTTGCAAAGATTCCACACATCTGACCTGATTCATGTCTGGCCATGTTTATTTTTATCATTTTGTCTCTGTTGTAATATTTTAATAAATGTACAAAATGCACTAGGCTTTTTCAACCTGAAGATTTAAGGATTCTGCAAAAAACGAAATGGTGTCTAAAAAAACCTCAAATAAATTTTCTGATGATCATAAAAACATCACCAAATTTCTGAAAATGTTATTTTTATAAAGAGTCCAATTGTTAACGTTTATTTCTAAGATGCTTTTATTGAAAGATGAAACTTGTGGGCACCCAGGGCAACACGGTGTGTCAGTGCCAGAGCAGGGAATATAATGTTTCAAGTTCTTATGACTCATTTCCTCTTGTCTGTTTTCAATCTGTGTCTGCAGGAAGCTGAACCTGGAGCTGGCGAGAAGTAAACCCAAATGAACCCATCAAATTTGTGGTAAAGTTCGACCTGCTTTACCTCGCGAGGCCTATCTTCACCTAAAACCCAGGCTGAGCTAAGTGCATTACAAGGGTCTGGAGTAAAAGGTGTGAAAGAGATCTGTAGTTAGGAAGGTACCGCTGGATTACATCCTCTGTGGGTGCACCAACACTTTTCATCACAGCTACCATCACATTTGAAACCAGTGCTTAATTTGTAGACTAATAAGTGCCGGTGCTCAAAACGCGGCTCAGAAACCTGCGGCGGCACCAGCGCGCCGAGTACCACGCTGCGTGTTCTTAATTCCACCTCAGGACACTTTAATCCACTGCCAGACAAAGGGGACACAGCAAACTGAAAGTGTCCTGGACGCACCATGAAATGCAGACAATGCCTGTGGGTTGCAGAACAGGTATGTGAACTGAAGGAGGAGGACAGCTAGGTACATATATTTTTAATAATTACTGGGCCCATCGCACAGGGGAGAAAAATCCAATAGCCCCGGCCCTGTTAAATAAGTGCCGGTGCTAAGCACCGGAACCCACCGGCACAAATTAAGCCCTGTAAAACACTTGTAATGTGCAACGTACCATTCAATAAGATTGCCTGCAGGGTAGCGCCTAGGGTCTCACTCAGTGGGGTAATCCATCTAGGCCAGACCCTGTGGTCACAAGTACTAATCCAGCGGGCCCACTCGGCATTTCATCCTTCCAAGGTTTATTAAATGAGCAGCATTGAGATGGACAAAAATTAGCACCTGTTATCTGTACGTAGCGCCAAGAGACCCCTCAGTGAAAAAGTGTGCTGTCTGCTGATGCAGCTGTGCAGTGCTCTAAATGGAAATATATAAGTGCAGGTACTCACTCTTTAATGTACTTGTTTTCTCCCAAGAGTGCCAGTTCTCTCCCATTAAATGTATTGCAGCAGAGAGGTGCTGCTACTCTCCCTTTCAAATTAAAGAAGTGCAGGTACTCGGTACCGGGCAACACCTGCCCATTTAAAGCACTGGGGCTGTGTGCAAATACAATGAAAGTGTCATTCACTCAGAGCAGATGTTGACCTTTTTAACAAGACAGCACTTGCTCTTAGAACAGCAGCAGCGTACTGTTCTAAAACCAAAGACGTTTCAACAAAATTGATGTGCATATTTCTCCATATGCATTTATTCATAAACTGACACATTAATTCACTCAATTCTCCTGTAGCGTTTTTCATTTAATTTTCATTTAAATTTGTTTGTTTTAGAAATACATTTTTTATAGCTAATACAATTTCAAAAGCGATATTTTATGTATAAGACTTTCTTTTTCTAGTAATGTGGGATGCATTTGGTTTGTGGTTTGTATATAATGAACAATGTAACTGTTCAAAGTAATATTGCATGCCACAGTCCCCTGTAGACTTTAGCACATAATTCAGCCTAATATGGCTGCCATGTATATCTGCATTTTGCATTAGCTTCTCTCACGAGTGTCCTTCTTTTATGTTGGTGGCTGCAGTTCTGCATGCTTTTTAGGGTCGAGCGCACATGCGCTCTGTCCCTGTTGTAATCTTTCTTTGGGCTTGTGACCACGCCCATGTTACACCTGTCACTTTCATTGGTTCCTGGGCTTGCCTTTTAAAATCTGCTTGCTTTCAGTAGTGAAAGGCATGCATACGTCCTTCCTTTTCTGGTATTTAGCCATCCTCGAGCGCACCGGCCAACTACTGAAAACTTACGAGGCTCGATATTTTCAGCCTAGTTTCTGCACTACTTTATCTTTTTATTTTTCACGCAGCGCGATCGCGCTTGGTTTTACATAGCCCAATCGTGCTTGTTTTTTTTGTTTTCAATTTCAGCGCGTTCGGGCTGCGTTTTACATAGCACGATCGCACTTGTTTTTTTTCATTCAATTTGTGTGGCAAGAAAAATCGGGCTTAGGAGTTTACAACGCTAATAGCTCTAACTTGAGCGAATGCGAGCCCCGTTGCATTCCAAATGCTTGTTCATATTATTACCTAGTGGCGGTCACCACTAGGTAGTAATAGTTAAGACCTAGTTTCTATAGAAAAATCTTTTTTTACTTGCCTATATCTTTGGTGCCGGTTGACGAATCGTCACAAGAGTTTCCCCAAAAAAATCACTGCTCACTTGAGCTGCTTTCTGGAAAGTTTCAGGGTGATCTATCAAGCAGGGGCCGAGATAAAAGGGAGATCCCAAAACATTTTTTCCCCATTCATTTTTCCATTGGGATTTTGAACAGCAATAACGTCCTAACCACTGACAGAATTACACCAAATTTGGCAGAAAGGTAACTCTTGGTTCAGAAAACAACCTTTTTGTTATTTGAGGTAAATCAGTTCAGTAGTTTTTTAGTAACTAAAGAAAATCTAAATTTGTATATATAGGGAAGCGAAGCCTCCGCGATCTCTTGCTGAGATCTGATTGGCTGATAACACTTCAACAAGGAAGTGTTGTCAGCCATTTTGGGACTCGACTTCAGTCGACTCTCTGAAAAAAAAAAAAAAAAAAAGAAAAGGGGCCAGGATAGAGTCACCCTGACCCCTTAGCTCAGGTTCTGGGATCCCAGAGGGACCACCCCAGAGCAAAAAATCATTTTTTTTAAATTTTCACTGTGAGACCCGGCGGATCTGCAGATGTGGCAAAAAAATTTTAAAAAAACAAGCGCAGGCTCCCACCCTTCTTTTAGACAAGCCCCCAGGTGGGCCAGGTCCCGGGGCATTCATATTTTGAACGCAGGGGGGCTGCCAGGGGCTTCAACTTCATGTAACGAGGTGGGGGGGCACCTGGCCCCGCCCGCTGCCTCGGGGACCGCCACCTCCTAGAGGCTAATGAGAACGTATAACAGGTGAATTTCTATGTTTTTGTACGTTTAAAAGTGAGCCCAACTATAACTAACGTCCCTGTAATCTTTGTTTTTTTCAGCAAATTTCTGTTTCTTTTAATACTGTTTCATAACTATAACGTCCCTGTAACCTTTGTTTTTTTAAGTGAATTCTTATTATATGTTAAATAAAAATGTGCAGTACAGCAATATCACAGATGCAAAAGAACACTAACCCAATCACTGCCTTATTGTTATGGTATATAGTAGAACTCTTTTCTGAAATAAACGCTGTAACACGAAGGTCATAAAAAATCAGGAAACAGACTCGAGCAAAAGAATCAAAAACAATACATTAAAACAAATAAAAAACAAACATTTTCTACAAACATTTTGGGAGATAAATCGATTGGGTCAATTAAAAAATGTTCTTCACATGGCTGAACACTTTTTCATTGTTATGTACAACTGTAAACAGCTGAGTGGGCGAATGCGCCTGCTGCTGGGCCACGCGCACAACTTGCCCTTTAAAAGTCCTCATCGTGACTCTGCTGACCGCGCGTTTCGTCATTCCAGGGTCGATCAGATGAGACTTGCACACTTGTGGAATCTTGCCATCTATTAGGTACAAGACTGCTGAAACCTCTGCGGAAGTGTGGCTGCAACAAAAAGAATGAAATTATTTGTAAGCACAAGAGCTGGCTTGTCTCGGCATGGGTGCAGTATACTCTGAGCAGGGCCTTATCTTAATAATACATGTGAGTATTTTGAGACAGTGGTTGCAGAAACTCTGAAAACAACAGCTCTAAAGTCCAGACTCAGCAGGTCTGACAGATCTGGGCATTTTTCGGTCCCCAGAGTGGGCAGCTGTCCTGACGCCACAGCACCACCCCCCTCACCCTCTCAGCAGCAGGGATTTCCCATTAGCTGGGGAAGGAAACAAACTAAAGGTCACCCCCCCCCCCTGTTGAAACCACGTCTGTGGCAGAGAAGCAGAGGTCTCCAACACAGGGAGCCTGTAGCGTGACTGCTCAGACAGCGGGGGTTTCTATAAGGTCTTCAGGGAAGAAAGATGTTTCGGCTCAGTTTTAGGATTTGTCTGTAAGACTGCAGCAGGCCCTGTGAGCTGCTTTCACTGAAGAAACAGCGATGGAAGGCCTCAGATGTGTTCTCAATTGCAACAAGCGTGGGAAAACCAACAGGCTTTGCATTTTGGCTTCACCAGTGGTGCCTGCTAATGCTGTTCAGCATTGACAAAGAAAAAGTATTATTGACCAGCATCGGCAAAAAAAAGAAAGCCCAGGCCAATGATGTGAACCTGTGCTTGCATCATTATGCATGTTGTAAAAATGAGTTATGGCAGAATGGTATCTCCAGCTCGATAATGTATGTGCGTGCATACATCATGAGGCGGTGCGTGCATATATTATGAGGCGGTGGACAATTTTTTAAATTGTTATCAGCCCAAGACGACAGAATCCAATATTGCTACATTACATTAAAATAAAGATGGGAAAACTACTTTCACAGAAAGGAACAACCTGGTAGCAAGCTGCTGAAACAGTTTGGCCCTCCTAAAAAATCAACTAAAAAAACAATATGTCAAAAAGAGAGGGTTCAATGGAGGGGTGGGGTAAAGATGCTGTGCTCCAGGGGCGGGTCAAATGCAAGGAGAGGAAGTAAAGCAACTGAATAAGATGCAAGCAAATTAGATGGGCAAGGAAGCCAACCAATGGGAAGCACTCTCTCAACACTGGTATTCTCCCTAATAGGTTTTTAATAACAGACTGCGAAAAAGCTGTCTGTATGCAAGATCTCAAGTAGTTTCCTGAATGTTTGCGGTGAAAGGATAAATGCCAACCAATCAAGAGGATGGTAATGATGCTATGCTCCAGGGGAGGGCCATAACACAAGAAGCAGAAGGAAAGATATCAAATAAGAAGCAACCAAATGAGAGTGACAAGAAACCGAACCAGTGATAAGCAATTTATAAGCAATGGGCTAACCCAAAGCCCACCTCAAGTATTGGGATTGCCCACATAGGAAATCCACTTTTTCTGTGCAGTCACCCAGGATTTTTCACCTTTACTGGACCCTAAATTCTTGCTCCCTTTAGAACTCTGTGCATTTTACTTTTGCTAGCCAATAGTAAAGTGCCTCTGCTCCTCTTTTCAACATGGTCGAATCGGCATATTCCTAATAGTATATTTAACTTATCTATCAGTCCCTAGTATAAAATAGAAGGTGAGCCCAGGACCTGGAAGTTGAAGGCCTCTACTGCTCTGCAGCACCTATTGCGCCTTCCACTGTAGTGGAAATGCAAAACCTGGCTTCAGGTCTACTATGGTAGCCTGACTGTGGCAGCTTAAGCACTGCAATTCCACCTGTCAAAATAAACCCTTTTGACGGGTCAAAATCTCCCCTTAAAACATTAATAAGTCACCCCTATGTAGGGCTTGTTGTCCAGAAAGCAGGCTGCATAATATTTAAAAGTAGGACATGTGGAAACCTAATGTTAACATGTCCTTACGGTGACTATCACCCAAGAGCTATTTGTTTTACTGCGGCAGGCCTAGCCACCCTCTGTAGAAAAGCAGCGTGCAAATTAAAATACTGCTAGTGTATCTCGGAAATTAGACTAACTAGAAACATAATTAAACAACTTTTATTTACTAATAAATATATATAATAATATAAAGAAAATGTAACTTTTAGAAAGTTACTTTTTCCCCTGCCTGAAGTTCCTGAAGGCTAATTTGCCTATGCTCTCAAACGTCTCCTAGCCAGGGATCAGCTTTGGAATAGTGTGAAAAAGGTGTGAAATTCTTGTAGGAACCAAACAATAGGGTGGCTTGAATGGGCTGAAAGGACTCATCGGAACCTCACAGAATATGCAGGGTGGGGGCTGTGAGCATCCTTTTTGACATTACAGTGTCATGTCCTGCTTGAGTGTCAAATCCCACTTGACCGGTGTGCTGGGTTTACATATAACACCGGGGGTGCTCTTGAAAGGATGGGAACAGGATGGCAAGATAGTTCTTGTGCATCCACTGTCTGGTAGCTGATGAACTGTGCCTTATTCTACTAGACTTCTGTCTCTGGGTTTATTGTGGGTTCAGTGCTACACATCCTTCCAAAGTTTTCTTGCTATCTCTTTCTGATCCCCCTGTTTGCGATAATGTCTGCAGTTGGACAATGGGACAAAAGTATGCACTATAAAGGATCAATCTACTAGGACCTGACCTGTTTCCTCCTCATAAAATCAAAGTAAACAAGAAAGCAATGATTCGATTAATTGCAGATGTCAAATGGCCCAGTACGTCAACCCAAATAGGCCTGGAATTTACCTGGCATATGCACTATGGTATATTAGTGTTTTCTGGGGGGTTTATGGTATAGATACGAACAATTCAAAGTTCACAAAAGCCGAAAATATTTGAGACAGAGTATATATAAAAACATTCAAATTTTATTCTTAGTTCAAAATAGAAAAATAAAGATACACATTTCATAGAGGTACATTAAAAAGAGTTTCGCACTGAATTATCCCCAAAATCACTGTGATAGTATTTCTTTTAACTTGAAGAATTCAATTTCATTAGAGTGTCTATTTTTACAAGATAATGAATATCTGTACATTTGTTTTATAAATGATTCCATTGCTTTTAAGCATCTTTTTTAGTCAGAAGCACTTCCTTCCAATTGGCAATCGATACTCATTTGCCTGTCACATTTTGACATATATAAACATTTTTGATCTATAAGCTAATTCTAAACTTTCTTTGTTCTCACCCCCAACATGTGTTTCAGTATCAAACTCTTCTAAGGGCTCGAGTGGAATGACGTAAACAGAATTTCCATTGCATTTATTGAATTTTGTTCTCTTAAAAAATGCAAGATTGAGATGTTTACAAATATATATAGGAACATGGTATGTCCCATATGAAAGGTGTATCCTATTGATTTTTATGCAACATCTCCAAGAACAATCAATCAAACAGGAATAAAGTCATGGTCCCATTTGTAATAAGTTTCAGATTGTCAATTCCATTACGTAACCCCGTGAAAAAACAAACCTACACACTAAAATGCAAGAATTGAGTCTTTATGTATTTAAAAATGTGAAGGACAAATGAGTATGGATTATCAATTGTTAAGAATGGTTTGAGGGAAAAAGATGTTCAAAAGGATTGAAATAATAAATAAAAGTGAATCTCTCTCTCTCTCTCTTTATATATATATATATATATATATATATACATATATATATATATATATATAAAAATTAGACAGTCGAATAACGTCGAATATGAAGCTGTTTTTGGTCCATATATAAGAAGTATGGATCTTTATTTTTTTCATTTTGTAATATGAATAACATTTGACTGTTTTTATAAACACTCCATGCCTCAAATATTTTCTGAATTTATCATTTTGGATTTTTTCATATGGATTGCTAATTGCTACTTTGGCCAGACGTTCATGCCTCATGTGACGAAGCGCAACCGCGCAGGTTGCCCGGAGTGGATTAAGTTGTGTTGATGCGTCATTGCTTTGTTCTGTGCATTGCTTTGTACTTGCTTTGTTCTGTGCATTGCAGTGTCCACTCCTTTCTTGGCCATGAGCACAGGGTGAAATTTCACCTTCTAAGGGCCAGTTTACACCAAGTAAACAAAGCAGGCTGGCACCTCAGATCCTTCCTGGGTGAGGCCCTGCCACTGCTACTATCGGAGTACAGGTACGCGGGTCAGTTACAGTTTAAAGTATCTTCACTCAGTTTCCAACACCTTGGTGGGAACAGAACACAGCGTGCTCAAATGTCAGACCTCTCCAGTTTCCTGGTCACAAGTGGGCCATCAACTTTACTCCATAAGCTTGTCAGTTCGACGTAACAAGGGTAAAACTTTAAGCTACTATCAGGTAAGGCAAGAGAGAGGTTGGCATAGCCATCAATTGTGCAGCATTTCAGTGGCCCCGGAGCCAGAGGGCTGGGGGACAACTGACCCCCAGTTATGGTTTTAGTTCTAATTTTAATATCCAAAAGAGATGTTAAAATGGATTCATGAAAAATGATCCTGCCTCTGTCCAGGACTGGAAGAAGGCATGCTTTGTAGTTTTGCAGCCATGCATCACCACTCATCATCCGTTCCACATCTGCAGAAACCCCATCTCTGACAGCGGCACTTCTGTGGGCGGGGAATGGATGCGCTATAGCATTTTCCGACTGCCTCTTATGATTAAGAGAAGCCCTGGGCGGGGAGAACAGTGCTGCCAATTCCGACAGCGCGATCTCCCTTCCTCCAAAGGCAGGGCGTACGATTGGAAGAAATTTGGCCTGTAGAACCTAACCTTTAACTTGGGAAAATTTGAGTGAAGTGACTTTTGGTGATTTCTGTAGCACTTTCAGCCACCTTAAAGGTCATCTCGAAGCACCAAGAGGAAACAGAATAGATGGAAAAGGGAGTCCAAGAGAGAGACAAGGAGACACAAAGCTAGAGTAAATGAGGAATACGCCTTGGGAATGGAAAGCTCTTGACAAAAGCTCCAGATGGAGCAATAGAGCATTGTGGGTAGCTAACCTTAACTCTTTTGACAAGCAAGTAGGAAGGGCAGAGGATACGAGGAATGATGAATTAGGATTTAAGTTGGGACACTACACAGGGCGCTGGAGGTTTGGCCCTAACTCTCATCTGACCTTCCTTAGCCCACCTTGGCTTGGATTGGTCTTCATGCACTCAGAACTTTACCATAGTTCACCATGCTGGTTGTGCCTTTGACACCCATATATGCGAGGCCGACATGCCTGCAGCCTACCAGGATGGATCTTGCGTACATTTCTTCTGCCACATGATACCGTGCCCCTTGTAATAGGTCCTTTCTTAATTTAGGTGTTTCTCAACATTGTTCCTCTCTAGGCATATCGGGGCCTTAGTAACTATTCCGTAAATCTCCAAATAACGTGCCACTTACTGCGATAGAATAGCAAAATCGCAGAATTAAATATAGAAGAGTTCATTTATTGCTTTTAATAATCTTTATAATATTGCCTCACAGAACTCTTTAACCAGGTTAGGGGTTTAAGACTCCACTATGACAGCTAAGAAGAAAAGCTTCAGCATATAATTTGCTAAACTGATTTACTTTCTCAGTAGGAGTTTATAGAAAAGGTTACTTAGAAAGTTAGAAACAATTTTGTATTTATCTTATAATATGTTACATGTTTTTATTGCTTTGATTAAGCTAGTCTCAAGTTATTAAATATTATGAATATCAGAAATATTTAGATATTTCGTATAAGAAACATATAACGAATTGCGCTATGTGATAACGTAATCATCTATACTTGTTAATAGATTTCAGTTTTGTATATCAGATGTGCTCTCTGAAAGACAATCTGATAAATAAAAAAAGGAAAAATATTGCTTTTCTGATGTTGTGCATTTTGAAAGCAATTTAGTTTTTGCGAAAGAGGATCCATTAACATTTCCGAGGTGATGGGGAGGTGGCGAGAGGGAGTGGAGGAGGAGACCAGTGGCCAGAAGTGTCCTGAGCCATGGATTCAGATCTAGAAAGTAGTGAAAACATTCGACTGTCTGATACAATTATTAGAGAATCAGACACCGAAATATATAATTTTGACTGAAATATTTGCAGTGAAGTTGGGGCACTAGGATTTATTTTATATCGATCTATTTTTGTCTGGCTACGGCAAATAGTTATTTAGTTTTATTTATGTCCCTTTTTAATGGATCCAGTCTTATGCCTTTACAGTGAATCTGAGTTTTTTTTTTGTTGCGCAAAATCGCTTGTAAGCTATACTCTGGAATTTTTGGAGTTGCAGATAAATTCCAACTTTCTTGTCTTATTAAAATATTTTGAAAGCTGATGGCCAAAATTGCTTTTTTTTCTTGATACGCACCATTTCTGGAACACTGCAGGCACATTTCACAAATCAATTTGCCACCCACCTAAAACTTAGGCGAACAAAAATTGTGGGATAGGCAGTGCTTTAAATGGAAACACAGATGTGCTAGTGCTTAGTAGCCGCAATGCCTGTTTGCTCCTGAAAAGTGCCGGTACTCTCACAGTAAGCGTCTGATTTAGAGTTTGTCATGGGGGCTACTCTGTCACAAATGTAACATATATTCCGTCCGCCCCATTACAATCCCTTTATATCCTATGGAAATCGTAATACGGCGGACAGGAAATCCATCACATTTGTGACAGAGTCACCCGTCCACCAAACTCTAAACCAGGCCCTAAATGTATTGCACCAGCGCTTAGGAGTGCCGGTACTCCCCCTTTTAAATTAAAGAAGTGCGGGTACTAAGTTCCAGAAAGTACCTGCCCATTTAAAGAACCGAGGATACCAACTTACAAAACTACAATGATAACTATAAAGATGCTGGGGCTCTTACAACTATGGACAATGTGACATCTGGGTTGGGTTTTGCAAAGTAGCATGTTTAGTAAAGGAGTTAGATATTGTGAGTACTTAGAGAGGGGGACATCGGGAACCTGGGTAGGTGGTACTCACAGGTACACAATTTATTTTCTCATAATAAATTCGCTTGGAAATTGAGTTCTGAAAATGCTGGAGTGTAAGTGGACATGTAGAGTGACAAAGTGCCCTCAAAGAAGTGTCTCCACAAGGAAAAATGTTCCTCACATAGGAAAGTAACAGAAACAACGCAATTGAACTTCCAGGGCAACCTTGCACGCTGTACGCAGTGCGGGCAACCATAGAACGGGACAAGCAACAAAGACTCAGGTCTGAAAACATAAACTATGCTTTTCATACATTTTCAGAATTTTGTGAATTCTCAAAAATTTGTATGGTTACACAACTTGTGTAAACATACTAATTTAAACGAGAGTAGAGAGTGTCTTTCCTTGGGGCTCAGAGCTTCTGTGGGGCAATATATGGGCTATCAATTAAAGGTGACTTCTGCTGGAGAGAATTGGCAACACTATAGACTTTCCTTAAAGCCCTGCACCCTTTGCATCTTAGAGACATCATGAGCCAAGTGTTTTATAAAGCACTTTTTTATTTTCTTTACTGAAGAAAAGTTAGACCAAGCAAAGATGCACAAATCATGTAAACAGACATGGTGGCCCAATGAGCAAAATATGTAGAAGGCCATGGTGACCCAATGATCTGATTCCAATGCACAATTCATTTTAATGCAGGGGGCTTCTGCCTGGTGGTGTGCATTTAGTACATAGGGCAATGAAGACCGTGTCTTGGGAGGCTGAAAAAAATGGTAGTAGGGCCAGGCCAGTTCCTTGCGTCACTCTCCACCCAACTTAGGAGCAGTTCTCTTAGGCGTATCCACCAACCCCTGCATTGAACAGTCTCCTTTCAAACATACCCACCTCCTGACGCCGCCCAGGCTGCCTGCTGCCACACCTCCCTTCACCTTGGACCTACGCCGTGAGAGGGAGGGGCAGGTAATGCAGACTGCCTTGTCAGTCAACAGGATTTCCTGTGCCCACCCATGGGACATCCTGCGGCAGGAAGTCCTGCCTTGAAAGAGCCGCGGGCAAGTTTGACTTTGGCTCCTGCGAAGTAAGAAAACTTTGCCCAACTTTGCAAAAGGCAAAGTGGTTCTCTTCATGCAACTTTACAAACAAACCTAGTATGTGCTGCTGTAAAACATGCAATCTCACCCACAAATAATATGCTTTCCTTCTGCAGTTTTACAACCTCTGACTGTATGTTATCTCAAAAGCCTTTGTTCCACTGTTCATAAAACCCTGCATGAAAAATTGACATTGACTTGAAACTAACAAATATTGTCTCTCCTCCTTTGCTACAGAATGTCTTTCTTCTTCCCCTGCAGCCTCTGCATGCCTTCCTCTGAGTGCAGCCTACTCTAAGGTGAATACCTGCCTCCTTCAATCTCTATTATTGTTTTTCTGCATATTGGCCACACCTCACCAGCCTAACAATACCATTCCCTTGCAGCCTACTTATTCACCTGCACAAACTGGCACTTATGACCACACCTAACTCCTATTCATTTAATCCACGACAAAGGAACCGGGGAAACACATGGAATGGTTCCTTGAGAGGACAAGAATAGAGCGCTACAGTTCTAGCAGCCTGGAGTCTGTGCGCCTTATCACAGGCAAGGCCTTCTACACTTCGTGGGCAGGACAGACAACACAGATGATTGACAGACCTCTGGACTCTATACCCCGCCCCCTCCCCTCGAGTACAGACCAATCACGCCGTCTTCCTGCCTGGAAGTGATTCTGCTGCAAACCTACGTCTACAGAGCAGAAGGCCGCTGCTGTACGGAATAAGCCTTGAGAAAGCCCCGCGCCCTTTCAATTAAATGGGATGAAACACGTGTTGGTTGGATCTTGAAGTTCATAATTTTGAAATCTGTAAACAGAGTCAGCCAAACAAAATGTATATATGTTGGAAGAATAAAAAACATGACGACCTAAGAAATATTTTTTATTGTTATTGCACTCTTAGAAATAACCTGACAGACTTTAAAAAAATGTTTCAACTGAAGTACAAATGAGTAGCCACGCATTACTACAAAGCGTACGATTGTATGGTGTTTGTTGGCTTTTCACTGAATGGTACTGTGCACACTCAACCACTCCCTGTGATTAATACCTCGTCCACCACTAGGCCCGATAAACACTCCACGCCAGGGAGATGCACAGCCCTCCCGGAAAGCAAGCTTTCCTGTTGAATAATGCACCACAGGCCCCTTCCTCCCTTTTGGGTTGGGTATATGTTGTTGTTTTTCCCTTAATATTCTTTGTTTAACTTTTTTGGGAGGATCAGCAGCTGTGATTTGCTACCGGGTCACTCCTTTATGGAAACTCACTTTCGCCATATTGGAAATGTAAGTTTAAAAAAAAAAAATGGCCATGCATCGTGATATATGTGTTCATGCCTTGGTGGCATGTGCACATATATGCAATCAGGGTGCCATAAGACCATGGCTTACATGTGCACATGCGTGATGATGCAGGGCCGTGTATACGTCATCTAACAGGAGGGTCAAAAAGCACTGGCAAAGTCAATATTTCTGCACTAGCAACGCCGAAAGGCGAGGGCCTATTGGCTTTGCCAAGACTTGCTGCTATCGTCCTTTATGGTAAATAAATATTACACTCGGAAGAAAAAGCGCCCACCCCACGTCCTACAACTCTCAAGGCGTCAACTACTGCATTTTTGGCTACTGAAATGTATATAAAACATAGAAGCCTATACTCAGCACAAAAACTGGAGAAAATAAATGTCTTATCTGCAGCAGTAGCTCTGGTGAAAGGGTGCAGTAACTCTTATTGACTGTCTGAAGGTCCTCTCGAGGGCGGGGATTATTGCAAAACCTTCTTCATGAAACAAAATATTCTGCAATGGGATACCTGCAGAGGAGACGGCATCAAGGAACTGTTGTTACAGGTGCAGCTGCACAGGAAGCTTGGAGAAGGTGGGAGGGAACTTGCTTTCTATTACAGGGGCTTGGACGTTCTCAGTTAAGCCTCCATCGTCCCTGCAAGGGATGCAGGAGAATTCTCATCAGGACCAAAGCGGTAGGAAAAAGTGATTCACATCGACCCGATTCTGTCCGCTACATCCTACCCTTTCCAATCACCACCAACCTTTTCGGAAATCCCCAATGTCTTTGTAACCTCGCTCACCCTTGCCAGCATCTCAGTGGATTACAGACTTCTATAGTAACATGTGCTTTTACTAATGTTAACAAGGCGCTTGATATTCTGAACTATTCCGCGTAGAGACTCTATGGGCCTGATTTATACTTTTTTAGCGCCGCATTTGCGTCATTTTTTTACGCAAAAGCGGAACAAACTTACAAAATTCAATTATATCTTGTAAGTTTGCGCTGCTTTTGCGCAAAAAAATGGCGCAAATGCGGCGCAGGAAAAGTATAAATCAGGCCCTATATTTGCTGTCTGTATACATAAAACGCAAAGTGCTGTACGACCAAGAGGTTATGTAGAAGACACCGCCCTCTGTGAGTCCAGGTACATCACAGCCACCTTTAGCTGGAGAAACTATTCTGAAGTGAACAGCTACAGTTAGAACACCAAGGTGATGGTTTGGACAAAGAACTCAGCAATTCGACCCAATCTTGAAGGAAGTGATGTCTATCTAAGGATGATTCCTTTCTTTAGCAAAAACCCACCTTCAGAACCTGAGCGGTATCACTGAAGCTTCTTTGAAGGGCTAAGCTTTGACACATCATTGAAGAGTGCATCAGACATAAATGTGGGACTCCCACTGGGAGACCCTCCCACAGCCTCTGCATGGCTGACAATGGACAGCACTAAGGCCCTCATTATGAACTTGGCGGTCTCGACCGCCACATAATGAAGGCAGTGGGGACTGCCACAGGCAGCCTTCCACCACCGCCAGGCTACCGCCGACAGAAAGCCTGACGATGGCGGGATTCTTCATCCGACAGGGCAGCGCTGCAAGCATCGCTGCCCTGAGGATAAAGAACCCTTGTTCCGTCAGCCATTCCATGGCGGGTTCACCCGCCAGCGAAAGGCTGGCGGAGGATTTCTCTGCGGTCCCCGTGCAGTGCCCCGTTGCGCAGATCACTGCCTGATTTACGGGCAGTGATCTGCGTGACGGGTGCTGGTGCACCCACCGCACATCGACATTGACGACGTCTCCATGTGGAGCCGTTGGCAATGTCCTGGCTCAGCATTCTCCTGGGCCGGCCGGCGGAAATACTGTTACGGCCTACCCGTCCAGCAGAATGTTTATTATTCGGCCGGCAGGGTCTCAAGGGTGCTGGCGGTCTGCGATAAGACCGCCAGCATGAACACGGCAGGGACCCCCTTAGTGGCTAGTTTTGACCAAGGGAATTGACGGCCAGTGTATGTCTTTGCCTAGTACCATGGAATCCAAATTCAAAGAAATTGAGAAGTTTGTGAAGCGAAGAAATGGAGAACCATGTGATGGACGGAAGCCCAACAGGGAGGGCGGTGGGGTGATCTTTCGTACTTTGCTCAGCAGAACGTGTAGACAGTGAGCCTACGTGCTATCAGACTGATGTAAGGCAGTTCACACATAGATTTTATTCATGAGTGGCCAAATTGGGTGATGTCAGTGAGTGCATTTCTCAGGGATGTGGGGATGCTCCAGGCCGAACCATGAAGGTGGGATCTGGAACCTCTCGCTCGATGAGACACCTGTGCAAACTCATCCTTCAATAAAAGAGATGGAAGGCTCAACATAGGGTTTGTGCAAGTGAAAATATGTCTACCTCTGTGACCTGTGTACAGCACAAATTCACCCTCCTTTAGATACCTCTGCAACCTCCACCCTGAAGGAAAACATGATTCAGAATGGCGCAAATTAATTTGCCGCATCAGCTGGACTTGGGGTTAAGTGTACAACAGATCCGAAAGAGTTTCAGAATTCCAAGAAATGTGGAGTTTATTGTACCCAAAAATTAATTAGTGGGTGCCAGCTACTCTACACCCCAGCAATATCCCGAAGGTAATTTTCAGCAGAATATACAGAATTTGGTGCAATGGGAATTAATCATGTTATGTCCCATTTCCGAATTTGTTCCCGAAATAGGAGATATTTACCAGCCCTGTTAAATAACTCTGCCTGCTGTGTTAATATTTACATGGACCCTAATTCCAAGTTTGTCAGAATTAAGGTGCTATTTTTTGCAAATAAATAACGCCCATTGCAAGTTCTGGGGGATTGCATTGCGGATTTCAGTAGTTACTGCGCCGAGGTCGTCCTGTTATGGTTGATACTCTACACTTCTCTCCTGTTAAATTCAGGCAGGTTTGATGAAGGGGGCGATACTTGACAGGTCTGGTAATTACCGGATGAAATAAATACCACCCAATTTGGGATACCGATCCCTGCGCAAACAGGAGTTTCCACGGGGATTGCAGAATACCAACCAACTTGGAATCAGGGCCATTGTCTGGCAAATGCCTCACGTAACACAGTTGTGACATGGACCCGTGGTAGCAGTTGGTAATTTCACACAAGCAAAACATTCTGCCTCATTATCGTATACCTTATTGCACCCTTCCCTGGATAAAACTGGAACGCTAACCTTGGAGTGCAGGGGAAATTGGTGGTCCCCTTGAGTAGACCACTTGAAGTTCCTCGACCTTGTACGATATCCAGAGTCGGGGAAGGTGACGGGTATGTGAAGTCGTAGTCCATTGGAAACATGTGCAAGCCCTCTGCAAAGTAAACAGCACTCTGTGTTCCAGGGCTCAGTGATGGAAACTGGCTTGTCCAGCTGGGCATGAGGTCTTTGGCCTACTTCTGCACCTTTTGCAGGTGGAGGGAGTAGGCCCAACCAGGAAGGTGTGATCTGCACTCTGTGACTGAATAGGAAAACTTTGCGAGCCTCCACAAAGACAAGCAAGCAGCTTGTCCCAGAGCACGGTACAAGATGGGGCGGGCTTGCCAGATGGCCTACAGCGCTTTGGCAGAATCTCCTGCTCAGACTCCATTTTAGAAATGTGGGCAGACCGCCAGGTGAGGAATACGCTGCATAATTCCCTGAAACAAACAGAGCGAGTGTCACACACAAGGCGCGAGCCAAGCCGCCATTACGCCACTACTGTAGTAAATAGGTAAATTTAGATTCTTGTATAAGAACCTGAAAACTACAGCCCGGGAATGCAGTTCCCAGAGCAGTATGTCACGCAGCCAAGAGTAGAACTGACTTCAGCAGGGGCAGCCAGCCAAGCAGGCGCCTTTTGAAAGGGGACCCTTAAAAATTGTTTCGCCAACTATTTTTAGGGACTTGAATATTCTGAAGTCAGGACTATTTTGAGATGTCTGCCTTATGAAGATGGCATTTGTTAGCAGTGCTGCTAAGCTATTTCATTTTATCAGCTTGCTGCTGAATTGAATTGTATTAAAGAGATGTTTTTTCTTTAATCTGACTTTTTTTAAAATAAAAGCAAATAGAAGCAAACATAAATTAAAAAATAACATTCTTTCTGGTAAACTTAGAACAATGTAGCTAATGACAAAATCTACGCAGCCAATGGGTTTACAGATAAACTGTAAACTTTGCACTTGTATAGCTCACTACTCACCTGTTAGGGTCTCAAGGCGCTGTACGCATACCGCTGTGGAACCCCTCCTGGCTTTTCCCTGTCAGGCACCCACTCCTGGACAGCCCTAGGGTGAAGACAGGCATCCAAGCACTGTGAGTGCCGTTGTGGAGATTAAGCAAGCTATTGCCCAGAGTTACAGAGTGGGACCCATTAATTAGATTAGGCACCAAGGTGAGAATTATCTGGTCCAAGGGAATTGAGCCCAAGACCCGCCAAGGGGGGGAACTGAACCCTGGTCCTGGGCCATATCCCTGCATCAGGGTCTGCTGCTCTAACCATTGTGCCACACTTCTCCACAAGATAAAAATATAATGACACTTTTTTCAGCGTACATAAAAAATTGAGTGCCTAGTGTACAAGGTACAGGGTCGGTAAGCAGTCATTGTTTTGCAGAGATTTCTGGTACCCGCCTACGGTGCCAGGACCAGGAGGAGCCAGTTTGCCTCTATTACAGCAAACATGACCCATTTTTCAAGGGGTGGCATCAGCAAAATGAAACATTGCACCTACTGTGGCAAAAAAAAAATGCAAGAACAAACAAGGGCACTCTCTGTCTGGGTATTTTTAGTGTAGGAGTGTGGTTTTGTGTGTTGGAAAGTTAAGCAATATTTTGAAATTAGTTTTAGAAATCTAATTTTAGAGGTCCAGTGGACATTTTTGTTTTCTCATAGTGAAGACTGAGAAACCACAGAAATGCGAGTCACAGCAAATGTGATACTGTTAACACACCAGGCCAACAAATCTTGAGGTTCAAGCATTACTTTGTTGTCCTGGAAATTAAAACACCTACACAGGCGACAAAGTCTTCGATTATAGTAAATTACGCAGCATCCCCGCCATGAAGTAAATCAGAAAATACAGTCATTTTTTATTTCACAGAGTTACGGGAAGCCCAGATGCTCATACTAATAAAAAGTTCTCTCTCTTTATGGTAATTTGGTCCAAGCTGATCCAAAAGCTTGACCAATCAAATAAGCGGAAAGGTAAAAAAAAAGAAGAAAAAAAATTAAATATATATATATATATATATATATATAACATAGTTGCTTTTTAGGTCTGCCCTAGAGAAAGATGTAGCCACCTCAACATTTCATGTTTTCCTAAATCTTTATAGTAAATATACATGCGTATTTACCCGCACAGAGGGGCACTCGGTCAGCATTCTTCATCAATTCATCTGTTCATCATTCACACGTAGTCATTAAGAAAGTTTTAACTCTTGTACAATTTTCAATACCTTCATTCAGAATCCCAGTCAACATCATCGATGATGCCTGAATAAGAATATGGACAGTTGTCACTATTACCCAATTTTATGGAACTACAGAAGTTAGAGTAGGCCTTCAAAATACAGCTGATGTCAGCAGCCAGTGTTTAATGCACTGACCCATCCTGCTAGCGTTTACGCCATGTCAACACAATGTCTACTCCATGTCTCACAAATCTCTCAAATGTAGTAGTTCTAATAGTGAACTTCTGTCTTTGCCACCCTCTCTCCTCGCTCCGCATGGAGTCACCACAAAAGGACAAGGACAATCCATGAATATACTTTATATGCCATGGTACTTAGGTAAGTGTAGAAAGAACAGATGATGGATGGAATGCGGAACAAATCAAACATTCTCCCCCAGTCACTGATCTGGGTTTAATCCACCAGTGTTTTTTGGCTCGCCATTCCATTCCAGTTTGGACCCAGCCGTATGCAAATCAGTCTTGAACCTGCTCCCCATGGGAACAGTCCAGCCCGAACTGCCAGGCCAGATCCTCCCTAGACCAGAAACAAGCATCCTGGGACCGGTTAACAGTATCACTCCTCATCAGCAAGGCTAGCATGAATCTGGTGACATAATGAGCACATGACCCATGTCTGGGCATAACCTTCCCACTTAGAGCGACAAAGCCCTAACCTAACCCAAAACCTAGGTAAGTGTATTCATGACTATGCCATAACCAGGGCTACTAGAATTATGCAACAAGAGAGCACTGTATTATGCAGCAGGGCTGACTAAATTATATGGCAAGAAAAAGGAAAATTCTGTGGTGTAATATAATATATTTTGTGACAGTATTACTTCAGTGTTTTGTCTTTTTGACACATTTTAGCACTGTTTTGCCAAAGGGTTAGTCTCATTAGTACTAGTTTAACACCCAAATGCAGCAATAAGCAACTGAAAGGTGACTAGTCAACTTTTGCAAACAATATTCCAGTGTGCAGCAACATGTGTTGTCACGTTTTTAGTAATTGTTTATCAGTTTGAGCTGGAAACACAATTTTTACTTAAAATCTGCAAATTATACTGCAGATGATGGATTATTTGGCAAATGCAGTAAATTATTAATTTTCTAGAAAATTGTATGACACCAGAATCACATAACGTCTGTGGCCCTGTCACAAAAAAGTCCCAAGAAAACAGGGTGAATACTCTCTGTTTTTGGACCAAAAAACTGGAATAATATATCAGTACTAGTTATCAGACTGCCTTCTCCTTTGTTACCTGTGCTGTCAGGATACATGAGAAGTCAGATTCTATGGCAGGACCAGACGCGTCGGATTATGCTTTCTCTTTTATTTACTGACAACATAGCAGCCAATGAAAAACAGTATAAACTTTAAACTACATATCCCATGAACACTCAGCCATCCAATCATGGCTCTTCTCTGACCATATAAATAGCATAATCACTATAGTTCTTCCTCTATCTTTGCTGCTGCAGCAGCTAGTTAAGTGATATTATCTTGTGCTTTATGATTTATTGCATGCTTTGTGGTGTATGTACATTCGGTTTTAAAGCGCTCCCGCTTGCTATGCTTCGCGCTGCCGCAGTAGTATTATTTTTTTCATAGGGGGAGTAAGTCCGTAGGAGAGGTTCTCTCCGTCCTTCTTTCTTTTTGAGGACGTAGTCCTCTTTCTGTTTCAAGCGCGACGCATGGGCGTTGAGCCAGATCGGAGATTTTCCTTCCGATCGGCTCAACGCGTGTATTTTAGTGCAGGACACACGTTGAAGTGCAGATCGGCCTGGCAATCGCCCGACGGGGCTGAAAGAAACAAAGTGGGCCTCGCCCTGGGGGATATATTATTATTATTATTATTTAAATTTAGTATTTCCAGTGATTTTCACTGCATTATACTAGCAGGTAGCTCCCTCCACAAGTAATTTGCTGGCCTAACTGCTTCTAGCTGTTTCTATTCACAAAATAGTGCACCTGCTTCAGGGTTTCCACCCCCTTAACTTCTCCACACCTCCCAAACTATAATATCATGACGTATTACGCCGATGAGGAGGAGCAGTATCAGGAACGGCAGGAAGTGCCGGCGGAGCAACAAATGGAGGAAAGATTAGTGGAAGCACTTGGACATCATGTGCAGGACTCCGTGAACTGGGCCCTGATACAAACCTTAAAACCTTTCACCCAACCCTTGACCAATTTTGGCAGGAGGGAGTTTTTGGGCGAAGGCAGACAACAAAATCGCTTGTAAGCTGGTGAATCTATGGAGGTGTCTGGCCTCTCTTTGCAACGCTCAGGAGGTTCTTCCCCGGCAGAAATACAGGCGCAGGTGGCAGCTTCAGTGCTGCGCGATCATGAATATGGGAATTTCTTCCAACAAGATTCACCAAATATTTTTCCCAAGTCCTCACAATCGCAGTCGGGCTTGCAAGAGCAATCGTTATCTAAGTCAGAGTCGGATGACTCGCAGGCAGACTCTGTCCCACGCAAAAAGAAGCGCAAGTATCGTCATGTTATTCCTGATGTGTCATCTCCGGCTGGTCGGAATCTCCTATTCTCTCCTGAGGATATAATTCATCTACGTTACACTGAGTGTGTTCCCAGTGCTGAAGTGGCTCATTATGTGCAGGCTAGGCTGCGCAAAAGTTTTGAAAAGGAAGTGCGCCACACTCTTAGATCTGAATATCCAAGGCATTCATTGGTCGGCAAAGTAGTGGATACTCCAGAGTTGGATCTCACTATGGCGATGTTTCTGAGGAAATTCGTGAAGGATCCTAAGAAGGGACTGGACTGCACTTGGCGTGGTTGCCAAAATAAATTGTTAGACTTGTCAGGTCCATTGATAAAGATCCTGGAATTTGCTATACAATCTAAAGAAGCTAATACTCCTCTGGATCCGGACGTTGTGCTGGAATGGGTGCAGCGTGCTATCTGTGTTTTGGGCAACGCCAACTGCGCCATGTCGACTGAACGCAGGCGCTCCTTCTTAAAACGCCTAGACCCCAAATTGGCAGAGTTAGCAACTAATGAGGCTGGTTCCTTAGCCAATGGTATGCTATTTGGTGATAAGTTCATCAAAGATGGGGGCAAATATGTTGCGACCTTCACCGCTCTGGAAAAAGCCCTGTTTAATATCAAAAAAGTATTTAATAATGCTCTTTTTGCCCGGGCAGAGCGCTTCAGAGGCCGAGCACCAGGCTGTAAATTTCAGGCTTCCAGATTTGCCACTCAGAAGGGCAGAGGAGGTTCCTCCGACTATCAGACCTTCTACTCGAATCGTTATAGAGGATGTGGCCGTTCCTCCAGACGGTATCGTGGAGGTGGTTCCACTCACGACCGCAATACCCCAGGTAAGGGTCATTCCATTTTCGGAAGGGATTTTGGGGAGCAGGGTGCAGACGTTCCTACTTGCATGGCAAAATATTACAAAGGACCCATGGGTGTTACAAACGGTCCAGGGTTTCCACCTTGAGTTTTACGCTTCCCCGGTGCAGAAGGTTCTTCCTCCTCCGCTTCTTTTTTCCCTCACAGATTGCACAGTTATCGAAGAGGAGATTTTTGCGCTCATACAGAAAGGGGCAGCTGTACAGACGTCACCTCATCCTCACGGTTTCGTAAGCACAATTTTCTTAGTACAAAAGAAAGGGGGCGGTTCCCGCTTGGTACTAAATCTAAAACATTTCAATTCATGGGTTGTATACTGCCATTTCAAGATGGAGGGCATACATCTTCCTCGAGACATGTCAAGAGACGGAGATTGGATGGTACGATTGGATCTCAAAGATGCGTACCTTTCAGCACCGATTTTTGCTCCCCACATACAATTTCTTCAATTCCAATGGGGGTCCCGTTGGTTCAAATTCACCGCTCTTCCCTTCGGGTTGTCCTCAGCTCCTTGGTGTTGCACCAAGTTTCTTCGACCGGTGGTGCAATTTTTGAGGGAACAAGGAGTGAGACTTATCGTATACCTCATCGACATTCTTATTATGGCCCTTGACAAAGACACGATCCTTTGCCGTCTCAATTGAACAGTCCAATTGTTACAAGATCTCGGGTTTGTCATCAATTCTGAGAAATCCAGCATGGTGCCTGCACAAACTATCAAGTTCTTAGGTTTGTAGATAGACTCTGACAAGGCTTTGTTACTCCTCCCTTCAAGCAAACGGACTTCGATCAAGAAAGAGTTGAGGAGAGCCTTTGCCTCTTCGACAATATAATTGAGGACGTTGGCACGCCTAGTGGGCCTTCTTGCGCCATCAATTCAAGCAATTGTTCCAGCGCCGCTGCATTACAGGGACCTTCAGAGGCTGAAGATTTTATATCTTTGGAATGGTCTTCAGTATTCAGAGTTGGTTCCGCTCATAGAGGAAGCCAAGACCGAAATCTCTGGGTGGCTCTCCCACATGGATGCATGGAATGGCAGAGCGATATTTACCTACAATCCAGATGTGATACTAGAGTCGGATGCCAGCCGGTGGGGTTGGGGGGCTTGTTGCAGCTCAGTGGAAACAGGGGGTCGTTGGTCCCCCGGGGAATTGAACGATCACATAAATTGTCTGGAACTGTTAGCGGGGCGTTTGCAATCGGATCACTTTCCCCTTGCAGAGTCCATTGTTGCATCCTTCTTTGGATGGACAATGTGGCAACGGTCAGGTATATCAATCGCTTAGAAGGGACCAGATCTCATCTATTAGCAGAGATAGCGAAGGATTTTTGGCATTATTGTCTGCATCACCAGATTTCGGTGATAGCAAAGTACATTCCGGGTCGTTCCAATATGACAGCGGATTGGAATTTGCGTTTCCTGCGGGGTGGCAGCGATTGGAAGCTCAAACCTCAGATTTTCCAAGCACTTCAGCTGAGGTGGGGGATTTGTCAGGTAGATTTGTTTGCTTCCTGGTTGAACAACCAGGTTCCGTGCTACCTCAGCTGGAGGCCTGACCCTCACTAGAGGGGGACGGATGCCTTCCTTGTGGCTAGGGGATCAGCTTTATACGTTTCCCCCCTTCGCTATGATTCAGCATGGTCTGGCCCAAGTACTGCAACATCACGCAAACATTATCTTGGTGACTCCGTATTGGAGAGCACAGCCTTCGTTTCCATCTCTGATGGCCCTCTCGTGCGACTTTCCAGTGATGCTACCAGTGTGCGAGGATCTTCTCAAGGATCCGTTGGGCAGCTCGCACCCTCTGATTCTACAGGGACTGTTGTCCCTGATGGCTTGGAGACTTTCAGGAGACGATGGCAAGTGCCTGGAGTTTTGGAATTTGCACTGTTTTTCTTATCACAGTCTTAGGTTCCCTCCACTCATGAAAGATATGAGCAAGCCTGGAGGAAATGGTTCTGTTGGTGCAGTGAAAGGAGTTTGGATCCAATTTTCTATCCGACTTGGCTTCACAAGGTTTGGCTTACAGGACAATTAATAATTGTCGTTCTGCTCTTTCAGCTGATCATCCTCATGTTCAGGGTAGACTGGTGGGGGAACATCCCTTAATTCGTATGGTAAAACCCCCTCAGCCAAAATATACTTCTTTATGGGATGTTAATATTGTCCTTTGTTTTCTTAGCAATTGGCCTTCAAATGAGGACTTGTCTCGTAAACAATTGTCAGCAAAACTTACAATGCTACTATGTTTACTCTCTTGTAGAAGAGTTTCTGATGTTAAAGCTCTGGATTTATCAGGTAGAGTATTTATTCGCAGAGGAGTAGCTTTTTCCATTACCAGACATACTATGACTTTATCAAAGTGTATTTCATAACCGTCTTTTCCACATAATAAAAAGCTATATGTTGTTCAATGTATAAAGGCTTATGAGGATTGTACGCATGAATTCAGACAGGATGTTTCTGGTCAATTTTAATTTCTTTGCAGAAGCCCTTTCGTCCAGTCACTGCAGCAACTTTGGCTCGTTGGGTCAAATGGTTTTTGGCAGAAGCAGGTATAGATGTAAACATCTTCGGAGCTCATTCTGTCATAGGAGCTATGGCTTCTAAAGCTTTTTCAACAGGAGCAAGATTTAAGGATATTAAGGCAGCAACAGACTGGTCAAATGACTCTACTTTCAAAGTATTTTATCATAAACCTATCGTTGATGTAGTTTCTGATGTAGTAAATAGACTTTAAACTAGCATAATCCGAAGCCTTTGTTCCTGCTATAGAATTAAACCTTTTCTATCTAGTGCATCAAGAATTTTGGATTCTATTAAGAACACGGAGGTGATGATTATCCCACCCTTAGTGAGTATATGCTATATGCTTTATATGATATAACTGCTGTTTCTCAAATATAATGTTAATAGTTGATGAAAGTACCCAACCCGATGTATATTTGTGGATATTAGTTTTTGCTTGCCTTCTTCCGCAGGTGGGAATAATACTGCTTCTTGAATTCTTCGGTTATGATGTTGGATCAGGTGGACGTTCTGTTCCGTGGATGAAGTAGCCGGAAGGAAGTTGGTCCGGTTGGCACGTTCCAAAAGGGCGTTCAATGGACCAGTGTTCTGCTCTTAAATTTGTTGTTTTTTGCAAAGAAAGAGGAAGGACTATAGTGATTAAGCTATTTAAATGGTCAGAGAAGAGCCATGATTGCATGGCTGAGTGTTCATGGGATATGTAGTTTAAAGTTTATACTGTTTTTCATTGGCTGCTGCGTTGTCAGTAAATGAAAGAGAAAGCATAATCCTCACCTCAGTGTCCTTAATAGAATCTAAAATGCTTGAGTGCTAGCTAGAAAATTTGTCATCCCTTTAAGTGGTTTCCTCACCATTCCCAGCGTCTTAAGCACACTGTGATCCTGGGCACACCAGTCTCTGTTCTGCTATCCGAACAAAACACAAGGCCTTGCATTACCACAAGCTGAAGGCTGTATCAAGTGTTTCATAAAGCGCCCTTGTTTGACCACCAAATGCCTTCCGAGCCTGCAGGCAGCCTATCTCACGACCACCGGAACAGGAAAGTTAGTGTACTGTAGAGTGCACTGCGGGGCCCGGGTCACGGCGCACACTGGCGGCCCTTGTTTAGACAGACACTTGGGAGCAGCGATTCTCCCGCAAAACAAAACCGGATGTGGGGTGGCACCTGCGATCTGGGGAAGGCCCAGGAAAGCACAGGGCATCGCTGTGCTGGCAGGAAGGCTGGCAGGATGCCGCCACCAGAGAGGGGATGGGGTCGCAGAGCTGATAAGGTCCCGGGAGGAAGCTAGTGCAGCCCTTTGTTCTGGGGCCGAGCACTTGCAGATGGAGGCTTCCGGCGGGGGGAGGGGCAGTTCCGGCTGTACACAACCACTCTTGCATCTTTGCGGCTTCCGGTAGCTTTGGCCCATTCAGTCAGCAAATGTAGCAGCTGTCTTCTCGGTTTTCAAAGTGCATTTTAAATCAATTTTAGATTATTGTTAAAAAGTTCTAGGGAGGTAAAGGGTCCACTTGACTGTGGAAGTGGGTGACAGTCTTACCTTACAAAATGTGCAAGCTGCGTGGTCTTTGTAAACGTTTGGTGTTTGGCCAACATATCGCAAACATAAATAGCGTGAGACAGAATATCGTGTCAAAAATATCCAGGACGAGAATGTTGTGAAGGTTATTTTCTGTGAGTAAGCAAAGCAAAGTTTTACTGTATACAAGTCCACATATATGTACCTTGAAGATATATATATATATATATATATATATATATATATATATATATATATATATATATATATATCTTCAAGATACATAGAACTGGAGTTAAGAATAGTAAATTTATACTTACCAGGCTATTTACACATACCTTCTTGATATTCTTGTCCTCGATATTTTATGAAAAAATATTCCGTCCGCACGATATTTGTGTTTCCGATAGTCTGTCGCCGAACCTGTTTGTCTTCTACCGCCTGTCTGTTTGAACCCTAGCAGGTAGAAACAGGCTATCCCCTGCAGCACTATGTGAAAATAGTTCTCGTTTGCATTCAACAAAATAAGTCCCGAGAGGATAATGTCTGTGCAGATATTTGCTTGAGTTTGGAAGAGTCCACGAGCCGGAACTGAGCTTTGATCTCTGCACACTGCAGTATGCGGGCAGGACGGCTCAGTGACCTAAAGCTTGCTGCTGAGTCATGAGCCCGAGTCACCGCAGGGCCGGCTAGGCACTCCATCCTCCAGAAGTTGGTAAATTGAGAACCCTTAAATTGGGTAATAGTACCATCTGTTCATAATTTTCAGCACATAGAAACGCTATTTGTGCTGTTTGACACGCCGTGCATGAAAACAGTTCATTGTTCATAAGGCACACCCACAAACCAGCGTCCGCCAACTTTCATTTTAATCAGTTTCTGCATCTGTCAGTTAACGTTTCTCTACTTGAGTTACTAGATCGTAGTAAATAATTTGTCGGATCATCTGTCCTCTGGCTTTCCCGCCCTAGTTTTTCTGTTCGTAAACGTGACTTTCAGTACAACAGTCTGACTGTCGCGCGAGCTCTGTTATGCATTTAATTGATGCCCCGTGTACTCATCACCTACTCCCCATAGGCGGCACCCAGTATCTGACAGCACTTTTAGGAATATCCCAGTGGGGGAACCAGTCATCCAGTGCAAAAAGAAATGAGCTCTATTTACAAAGTCCTGCATCTCCAACAATCGTCAACAATAGGTATTCCAGAACGTTCCATTGTTTGATGACGTGTGTTTGGGTTCTGAGACCTCCTGTGACATCATCCATTGGATGATCTCTTTAACAAAATACTGCGGGTATTAGGGGATCACCCAAATATTTAATTTAAGGGCGTTAAGGGAAGTGAAGGCTAGCAGCCAATGGGCTATTTTGCCTTGGGGTCACTGCAACCCTAGATGACCACTTCCTGTGGGTAGTGGGCATCACCCTGTCCAGAGGTCCTAAATTCCACCACACATAAGATGGCAGCATTTCCTAAGGTGTGTCCACTTCAGGCTGGCAACCCTAGGGGTGTTCCCAGTCTGGAAGTGTGACACATCTCCTGCATAGCTAATTTTCCCACCTGTCCAGGTGCCAGATGGGCTCTGGGGCAGTGGGGTTGGCATCTTCCTCTGAGGGAGCCAGATCTGCATACCAAAGGCTGTAAGCTTCTTTGAAGCTCCTGCCTTCGAATGCAGTCGTCCTATAGGAAGGGGTAGGTAACCCACGAGCCCGACAGGCTTATGTTTCGACCTCTTGAGAATGGAGGCTTTACTCCTGGGAGGTTAGATTCTCATCTGCTTGTGGTAGGCTGGCCAGAACGGTCAATTAAATCACTAGTTGTAGTTGGTAGGTTTTTCAGGGGGCACCTCTAAGGTGCCCACTGGATGCATGTATTAATAAATCCATCACTGGAATCAGTGAGGTTTTATTAATATGAGATGTTTGATGCCAAACATGCCTAGGTTCAGAGAAGCCTTCATGTAGCTGGGGACCTCCTAGAGACCAGTGTCCAGCACATGTATTTAAAATGGCTTCCCTGTACACTTACTATGTCTAAAAAATCAACAAAGACATTGTAGGGTCATATTTGCTCATGCATATATGCCCTCACTTAATGCACCCTGCCTTAGGGCTGAAGGCCTGCTGTAGGGGTGCCTTACAGATATTACAAGCAGTGTTTTAGGGGACATGCCACACTCTCGTATTTTCTATTTTGAGAGCACCTCATCATGCAGCCTGTGATGGCAGTCTGCATACGGTTGGTGCTGGGTCCCTCAGAGTGGCACAGGCTGTGCCGTAGCTCTGAGGGACCCTCTTCAGTACCCATGCCCTAGGTACCAGTGGTACCAGTTACTAGGGAGTTACAGGGGGGCTGAAGGGCCTGGTCACTTGGGGATCAAATGACCAGGTGTCTTGTTTTAGGGAAGGAACACTGACACTGGGGACCTGTTCAGCAGGAAACCAGTGCACTTTAGTCAACGTTGCATCGACAAACCAAGCAAAAAGTGGGTGGGGGTACTGCAACCAGAACCCAGCTCCCTATTCTAATGTCCATTGCCTGTTACTAATTAGGCAGCCGGTGGAATTTGCCACAATTTCAAAACAGTTTCACTTTCTACAGTGAGTCATTCAGAGTCACATGATGTTAAATAGAAGGCACAAACTGGGAATGATGATTGAGGTGAACGTGTAGAGGATTTTTTATTGTATGTGCTTCTTTTCTGCATCTAATTCATGTTTTTATGTTTGACCTAGCATTGGATCAGCCTTCTCCAGCCAGCATCTTCTTTGCCTCAGGAATCCTGTACTATTGACATGAGATGTTGTGAATCCCATCTTTGATCTGACCACTGCAGTGTTTTAAATCTCATCTTTTTATATTGCCCATTTTGGTTTATCCTACTGCTTCCTTTGGAATGCAGGAGGGACTAGTTTAGGATATTTTACATCTGAAAAGTATACACCATCATTACACATTTAGAGACTGATTTAGAGTTCGGCAAACGGGTCACGTGGTCACAAACGTGACGGATATCCTGCCCGCTGCATTACGAGTGCCACTGGATACAATGCCATTTGTCCTGAATTTTTACAGTCTCTATCCAGAATTTGCCTCTGTGCCAGGTGGACACCGTACCTGAGGGGACGGCCGAGGCAGTTAGGGTTTAGTGGAGAGGCTTAATAGTCTGGTGAAAGTGACCTGTGGTTGCATTGATCCTTACGGGTAGGGAGAGGTGAAAATAGTGTCAAGAGATGCTCACAGGGAAACTCATTGATTCCTGAAAAAGGATGTTGCAGACAGAGACCACAGGGTCAAGGGGCATCCAGGCTCGAACAGCAGTAGGTACAGTGATACTGAAACGGAGACGTCTAAACTAATTCTAAGGCACTCTCTTTGTCAGATTCATGAACGGATTGGGAACTTTACTGCGGCAAACAAACACAACTGACAACTGAACTCAGAGAAAAAAACAGGAGTCCTGCACTCCTTTCATTGCACAAAAGACACTGCAAAAAGTGCAAAGATTGAATGCAATTTACCTTCACACTAATTTTCACAAAACAGTTCTAAAGTAAACAGAGAACTAGGTCTCTATTAATCACACCAGCTAAACCACAACTACGAACAAGTGATGAACTTCCAGATACATCACTTCCTGCGCTTCAGAAAATAACTCAAAATGCCCAAGCTCCTGCAAAAAAAAAAAAGCAACAGCCTTCAACCAATTTATTAGTACACCTTAAACATAAAACAAAAAAAATAAAAATGTATAGCCTAATGCCCTTTATGGCTAACAGGCCAAGTTTTCATCGCAACTAATAAATTGCCTCGCTCTTATTTAGATCATATGTATGCAAATGTATCTCATTAATAATAATTGTGGAATTAGTAAAGTAATATGCAAATGGAATCACCAGCAAGTACTGCCTGTTAGAAATGGGGTCTATAGTTGGCAGTCGGTTTGAACCCCGTCCAAGTAGGGACCCTCCCTCTAGTCAGGATAAGGGAGATACCTGCTCAGATAACCCCTGCTCACCCCCTTGGTAGCTTGGCACGAGCAGTCAGACTTATCTCAGAAGCAATGTGTAAAGCATTTGCACATAACACACAGTAATAAGTTAAAATACTAAAAAAGGATTCCACACCAGTTTTAGAAAAATAGCCAACATTTATCTGTGTAATACAAGACCAAAATGAGAAAAATCCAACATACAGTAAGAAAGATATGAATTAAGCAAGATTTACTTAAAAATACAGTTCCTTGAAGTCGATAGCTCCTCTTGGGGCTCTCATGGTGTCGTGATCAACAAAACCAACAGTTCAGGCCAGCCGTGCGTCACGGGCCAGCTACGGTGTCAGGAAGACCTGCAAACAGTACCTTGGAAATAAGATCCAGAGAGTGGCGTCGCGTTGTCGGTTCCGGAGGTAGGTGCGAGGGTCGTTGGGCCCTTGAAGTCACATGCATTACGGATGGAACTCCAGGCTGATGAAGTCAGTAGCGCTGGCGTTGATAGCGTCGGGGCTGCGGTGCTAAGTGGGACGATGCTACATGCAGTGCCCACAGGTCACGGTGCAGGCAGTGGCTCGGTGACGGCATCCAGTTGCGTCAGTGAGACCAGAGCTGCGGTGTGAAGCCGGGCGGTGCGACATGCAGTGTCACCAGGCCACGGTGCAGGCAATGGCGACGTCGTTGTTGAAGTTCTGTTGGCGGTAGGCCCAAGTCGGTGGTGCGGTGCTGGATGGGCTCCGTGCGGCATCCACGGTGCAGACAGGGACTCCTGGCGAGGACACAGGAGTCGATGGTGCTGGCGTCGGTGGACCGGGACTACGGTGCAGGACGGTGCTCTGTGTACCTCACGAGCAGTGTCCACAGGCCATGGTACAGGCAGCGGCGCCGGTGTCAGGAGGAGCGTCGTTGTCGGGAATGCCCAGGCTGCGGTGTGAACAACAGGTCACGGTGCAAGCAGCAGCTCGGTGGCGGTGATAGATGGCGGTGAGACCAGGGTTGTGGTGCGAAGCGGGGCAGTGCGACTCTGTGCGGCATTGGCAGGTCACGGTGCAGTCAGGGGCGTCGTTGATGGCGTCGCAGTGATTTTTCTTCTGTTGCAGCACAAAACACAAAGCTCCCAGTGCTGTAGGCAGATGAAGTTGAAGTGTTTGATATCCCTGAGACTTCCAATCTGCTGCTGATAAGATCCTGCCTTGCCCAGGCCAGGCACACACCAGGGGTTGGAGACTGCACTGTGTGAGGGCAGGCACAGCCCTTTCAGGTGTGAGTGACCACTCCTCTCTCCACCCTAGTGGGTACACTTGCCAAGTTGAATTGGCAGTTTAAAACTGCACAGACAGACACTGCAGTGGCAGGTCTGAGCCATGTTTATAGGGCTACTAATATGGGTGGCACAACCAGTGCTGCAGGCCCACTACTACCATTTGATTTACAGGCCCTGGGCATCTCTAGTGCACTTTACTAGGGACTTACCAGTAAATCAGCTATGCCAATCATGGATAAACCAATCAGCAATACAATTCACATAGGGAGCACTTGCACTTTAGCTCTGACCTGCAGTGATAAAGTGCACATAGGCAATAAACCAGCAAAAACAGACCTGAAAAAATAGGAAGAAGGCGGCAAAACGTTTGGGGATAACCCTGCAAAAAGGGGCATTTCCAACACTGCCCATCTGATTCTGTCTTATAAAGTGCACAAACCCCGAAGCCTCAAATCACTGGCAATAGATTACCGAACTCTGATCGACTTAGAAAAAATGAAAGGCTGAGGCGACCCTGCTGGAATCTGAATCTGAGAAGCGTAGGATCCGCTGCACGTGCATTATCCACCTATGTTGTCTTGCTTGCTATATAATGGTCTTGCTCTGCTTTTTGTCTGTCACTCGTCTATCGCTCTCTGCCTTTGCAGAGTATACCTGCCCTACAGCCAGCATCTTCACAAATGTGATTGCTTCCATCCCGCTGTCTCTCGAGATACAGACCTGCACACCTGAGCCCTCTCTCTCAAGTCCCCGGTAACAGAGACTGACGTCACATAGTACCCATGGCTGCAGCCAGCCGCTTCTGTATGACTGTGCACTTTTGAGTGCTTAGTCGCTAGAACACATTTCTCAAAGATCTAACCATGACGCTGCAGAAACACTTCTAAAAGTGAATCTGATGGGCTTGTAGACCTGGACACAGGCATATAAGCGTGTCTGTCTTTGTGGTGGCATTTGAGGAGAATGAAAGAATTCCTGAAATGATCTCTACATGTATTTACCAGGGAAGGATTTAGTTTGAGATGGCCACTGCATGTTCTAAAGAATGCTTTGACTAAGGCAATATCCTCCACTCTACCCCCACTGCCCCAAGCACCTGTTCCTCCAGTTATCCGTATTAACCAATCATATGTGACTCAAAAATGCCAGAACTATCCCTTGATAATGGGAGGTGTTATTACCCAACACCCAAGGGCTTTCTTTTTATTGTGCTCATAATGATGAAAGACTAGGCCAGCTCTGCTGCATGATGCAAGTGTGACCTACGGATGGCACAAAACTCTGCAACAGGTGCTCACTGGGCCTCTTTTTTTCTACTCTCCCAGGGCTGTTTCTCCCACGGAGGGTTGTGTCTGATGGAGGCCTCCCCGCATATTATTCAAAGGGAGCAATCGTGTTTCAGACTGAGCCATTCACAAATCCCTCTGCACCACCCTCCCACTGGGCAGACCAACTCTGCCTGCAGCTGCCACTGCTCTCCTTTCTTGGCAGCCTTGGCCACATCCTAACATTCTGGGTGGCCCCAGGCATAGGGAGGGCCTCTTGAAATATGCGATTCTGCTGCCTTTGCCGAATTATTAAGGCTTCCCTGCAGTTTACACTCACCGGGTGCCGAATAGTCCGCAGATTTCAAGAAAAATTAGTTTCTGCCTCAAATTGATCAAAAGTTACTAAAAACGACCCGTATGTGTTTTGTTTGGAGCGAAATGTCATGAATTGCCACTCAGTACATATGAAAAACCTTATACTCCCTCCTGCGTCTGCAAGCTACTGAAGTCCACTGAAGCTGAGGCTTCTTAAATTTTGATGCTTTTTTCAAGCCTTTAAAATCTCCTCCCTCCCCATTCCACTCAAGATCACTCTCCTCCACTCCCATTGCCATAGTTAGGGCCTGATTTAGAACTCAGTGGACGGGTTACTCCTTCACTACAATGTTGGATAGCCCACCCTCTGAAATCCAAACCTCATTATTTCCAATGGGATTTAGATTTCGGTGGACGAGATAACTGTCGCTGTTGTGACTGAGTAACCCGTCTCCCGATTTCTAAGTCAGGCTATTAATGTGCTGTGAACCACCCCTGGCTTCTTTGAGGTGGTTGGACGGTGGATGACTGACGCGCTAATGCGGCTCCTCTCCTTTTGGTTGGTGCACTTAGATGTGCACGGTGTGCACACTCACCCCACACCCACATCTCCATCCTGGGACCCACCCGTTGGAGCTGTATGGTGGAACCTCACAGTCTTTAGGCTGGCACACTAGTCCCTGCTTCTCTCACCAACTTCATATCTGCATTCACTTAAAATGCAAACAATAAATCGCGCCCTTCCTTACATTGGCAGTGTAGCTTCTCCCACGCCTGGGACATAGACACACTGATTGTACTCTGGAATATCAAGTACATGAATGTCGGGGCACACTAATAGCGTAGCCAAAATATTGAAAACAAAATATTGACAGGTAAGTGCATGTAGGTAAGTATAGATTTGCATTCTTCACTCAACATCTACCTTGAGGATGTGTATTTATCTATATCTTGCACTCTCTCTCTCTCTCTCTCTCTCTCTCTCTCTATATATATATATATATATGTATTGTCAAGGCACAAAGATGTGGAGTTAGAAAATCTATACATACTTAACTTTCGATTCTTTGTCCCTCGATATTTTGCCCTCAATGTTAGTGTCCCGCAATGTTCTGTAACAATATTCAGAATCCGCACCATAGACACAGAATAGCCTATTTATGAATTGGGGTGGTAAAGCGTGAGGGTGGACAAGATTACCCTGTTCTCTGGGTGGTTTGACAGTCTCTCGGGTCCTTTGCATGAGTTGTAGTTTTCACGACTGGATGGCCCAGCGACACAGAACCTCACTTCGCGAAGCTGGCCATGGCTGGTAATCTGTGATTCATGCTTTTCTATTGCAAAGCTTTTTATTGTGAAATTTGTGAATTTGCATAACCAGAGGCGTAAGAGTGGAACAGAAAGTGAGAGCAAAATATGCAGATGATGATCTGTTTTCGTAGAAGCCATTTCAAGCGGGCTGTTCCAGACAGAAATAAACCAGTGGTACCCACAGCCAAAAGCAAAATGAGCCAGTTATCACTGTGGGGAGGGGGTGGCACAATCGGGTGTGTATCATACTATCAAGGTATACAGTATGAAGTGTAGAATATTGACTAGCATTATGTCAAGCTTATACAGCCTCACAGACCGCTACTGAGGGCTATGCCGGAACCCGGGTCAGTGAGGGCCTTAATGAGGATGGGGATGTTTAACAACCGGTATTGCCTGAGGCAGAAGGGCTACACGACTATTAGAACATTACACCCAGCGAGGGAGGAATATTCTGAGTTAAACAGGGAGAAACACAGAGACAAGCATTGGAGTGTGGGAGCAGAAGAGCTATTCCATTCACTATTGGGCCTTCAATGTCCAGCGTTCCAGTGATTTATACAGGGAGTGCAGAATTATTAGGCAAATGAGTATTTTGACCACATCATCCTCTTTATGCATGTTGTCTTACTCCAAGCTGTATAGGCTCGAAAGCCTACTACCAATTAAGCATATTAGGTGATGTGCATCTCTGTAATGAGAAGGGGTGTGGTCTAATGACATCACCACCGTATATCAGGTGTGCATAATTATTAGGCAACTTCCTTTCCTTTGGCAAAATGGGTCAAAAGAAGGACTTGACAGGCTCAGAAAAGTCAAAAATAGTGAGATATCTTGCAGAGGGATGCAGCACTCTTAAAATTGCAAAGCTTCTGAAGCGTGATCATCGAACAATCAAGCGTTTCATTCAAAATAGTCAACAGGGTCGCAAGAAGCGTGTGGAAAAACCAAGGCGCAAAATAACTGCCCATGAACTGAGAAAAGTCAAGCGTGCAGCTGCCACGATGCCACTTGCCACCAGTTTGGCCATATTTCAGAGCTGCAACATCACTGGAGTGCCCAAAAGCACAAGGTGTTCAATACTCAGAGACATGGCCAAGGTAAGAAAGGCTGAAAGACGACCACCACTGAACAAGACACACAAGCTGAAACGTCAAGACTGGGCCAAGAAATATCTCAAGACTGATTTTCTAAGGTTTTATGGACTGATGAAATGAGAGTGAGTCTTGATGGGCCAGATGGATGGGCCCGTGGCTGGATTGGTAAAGGGCAGAGAGCTCCAGTCTGACTCAGACGCCAGCAAGGTGGAGGTGGAGTACTGGTTGGGCTGGTATCATCAAAGATGAGCTTGTGGGGCCTTTTCGGGTTGAGGATGGAGTCAAGCTCAACTCCCAGTCCTACTGCCAGTTCCTGGTAGACACCTTCTTCAAGCAGTGGTACAGGAAGAAGTCTGCATCCTTCAAGAAAAACATGATTTTCATGCAGGACAATGCTCCATCACACGCGTCCAAGTACTCCACAGCGTGGCTGGCAAGAAAGGGTATAAAAGAAGGAAATCTAATGACATGGCCTCCTTGTTCACCTGATCTGAACCCCATTGAGAACCTGTGGTCCATCATCAAATGTGAGATTTACAAGGAGGGAAAACAGTACACCTCTCTGAACAGTGTCTGGGAGGCTGTGGGTGCTGCTGCACGCAATGTTGATGGTGAACAGATCAAAACACTGACAGAATCCATGGATGGCAGGCTTTTGAGTGTCCTTGCAAAGAAAGGTGGCTATATTGGTCACTGATTTGTTTTTGTTTTGTTTTTGAATGTCAGACATGTATATTTGTGAATGTTGAGATGTTATATTGGTTTCACTGGTAATAATAAATCATTGAAATGGGTATATATTTGTTTTTTGTTAAGTTGCCTAATAATTATGCACAGTAATAGTCACCTGCACACACAGATATCCCCCTAACATAGCTAAAACTAAAAACAAACTAAAAACTACTTCCAAAAATATTCAGCTTTGATATTAATGAGTTTTTTGGTTTCATTGAGAACATGGTTGTTGTTCAATAATAAAATTAATCCTCAAAAATAAAACTTGCCTAATAATTCTGCACTCCCTGTATAGATAACTGTAGATTTAGGCGGTCATTCCGACCCTGGCGGTCATGGACCGCCAGGGCCGGGGACCGCGGGAGCACCGCCAACAGGCTGGCGGTGCTCCCATGGGCATTCTGACCGCGGCGGTACAGCCGCGGTCAGAAATGGAAAACCGGCAGTGTACCGCCGTTTTTCCGCTGCCCTGGGGAATCCCCAGCTGCGCCGCCATGGGGATTCCGACCCCCATACCGCCATCCTGAACAGGATGGCGTGTCGCGGGGCCCCTGGGGGCCCATGCAGTGCCCATGCCAATGGCATGGGCACTGCAGGGGCCCCCGTAACAGGGCCCCACTTAGAATTTCAGTGTCTGCATAGCAGACACTGAAATTCGCGACGGGTGCAACTGCACCCGTCGCACCCTTTCCACTCCGCCGGCTCCATTCGGAGCCGGCATCCTTGTGGAAAGGGGTTTCCCGCTGGGCGGGCGGGCGGCCTTCTGGCAGTCGCCCGCCCGCCCAGCGGGAAACACAGAATAACCGCAGCGGTCTTCTGACCGTGCAGCGGTAGTTTGGCGGCTCCCGCCGGCACCGCAGATACCGCGGCCGGCGGGAGTCAGAATGACCCCCTTAATGTTCCTAACTCCAAATCTACCTTCTTTATGCAAATCTGCCACTGACCTCCCCAGCTGACCCAAATCTTCCCCAGCACAGCCCCGAAACCTGGCTTTTAAGCATTCACCATTAAATCTCAGACCTTTCCACACCAAACATCAGACACCTCACAATGGACCTGTACACCGGCCCTGTCCCCAAAAGATGACAGAGGATTAATGGAACATTGATTACAAGAATTTTAAATACAGGATCTGTCTGCGGTGAAGATGGGCTGGAACATCATCCTAGCCAGATCAAGCCTCTCTATGACAAATAATGTACACTTTCCCAAGATTTTCCCTTTCTTACAAACTTCATTTGCTCTTTATGCTACGAGATCTGATATAACTTATTTCTCTGTCTCTGCCTCTCCTGCTGAGATAATATTTAATGCACTCATTAGCCAGACCATTAACGCCTCCCCAACTAAAACTCCTGACCACCCTGCCCCAACCTTCCAGCCTGGAGGGCCTCCAGTCCTTAATTTGAGCCGGTGGTTGCTGGTGGGGACCATCGGCGCTCATTTTTGACGACTGCCACTTACCTTTCCTCAATAAACATTGATCCAGAGCAAGAAAGAAACTAACACACAGGGTGAAAGAGAAGATGAAAAATTGTGACAAATGGAGTAATCAGGGATGAAAAAAACTGCAGGAGTGAGATACAGAGGCAGGAAGTGTCTGGTGGTGGATTAAAGAGGCATGAGGTGGAATCAATATTATGCAGTTTTTGTGTTTACCACACTGGCCTTCTTAGGCTTCTGAAGAGTAGCGGCTCGCTTCGCTTGGGCGGGGTGGGTGCGGCACACAGGGGTCGCGGTGGGAGGGTGTAAAATGTAATAATAAAAAATAAAATAAAATAAAAACTTACCTGATCTGCCTCGCCTCTCCTATTTCTTCCGTCGCTGCAGGCAGAGGATCCCAGCCTGCCCTGCGCCAATCCTGACGCTGCTCAGAGCAGCATTAGGATTGGCTGGGAGCGCCCAGCTAGGGAGCTCCCAGGCAGACTGGGAGCCTGAGCAGGCTGGAGAGAGCCTATAGCGCAAGTGTGTTTGTCCGGCCAAACATACATACGCAGTCAACACGCGTCAACCTCACTGCTCGTCACCCCATGGCCCCACCCCTTTAACAAACGAAACAATATAAATGTGGTTAATTATCGTTTCGTTTGCATCTTCTGCTGCTGCTGGTCGGGGGCAGAGGGGGGTGCAGGGGGGCGACGCTCCTCCGTCCTAATGGAGGAGCCACCTCTGCTTCTGAACAAAGCTTTCAGCCCTGGCACTTATTCTTTTAGAAATTAGGGCCTGCAGATCTCTACCACGAGGAGCATTGTGCCTTATCTGACATGTCAGGGTGTTCTCGACCTTTATCAGGCAGCCAGCAGGACTGGTTGGAACTGATTTGTTAATGCTGAGTTTCATTCCAGGCAGAAGCCAGTCACGAAGCCTAGGACTAGGACAACACTAGAAAGAAGTGCACAACAACACACCCGTGCAAGAAAAACACTGCATTGTTGTTCAAGGCCACAACTCTTGGAAGGAGAAGTGACCTAGAGGCGAAATCTGTCGGTCTTGGAACATATGGAACCCGGGGCCTAATGTACAGTGGCACTGGCCACAAGAACAGGTTGCAATTTGCAAACAGGATTTCTGGGACCAATGTGGAATTCTGCAAACCACCTTTGTACTAATGGCTCAGTTCACAAATATCTGGTTCGGAGTGGGGTGCAATCTGATTTACCACATTAATATTCATCAGGTAGGTTGCAAATTGCGACTCAGTCCAATTTGCCACAATCATAGGGATAGTGACCTACCAGGGCCAGCAGTCTATGATTGTAGTTAAATTATGTTTTGTTTTGTTAAAAAGCAGCTTTTTGTTAAAAGTAGCAGATCTGTTTTTAACAATAAAAGTTTCTTTTTTTGGTTTCACTGAGAGTTGGCAGTGGTCTTCTAGACAAAATGCTACAGACAAGAATGGGTTTCCAGCCCAACCAGGTGGTTGGTAACTTTTCAATGGTTTGTAACCAGAATTCCAGCTACAAATAACTGATCTTTCGGATACCAATTCGGTATTTGGAAGGGATGCCCAAAAACGCCCACCTTCTGCATACCGAATCGGCATCTAGTTGCAAACCCATTTTAGAAGTTGGTAAAACTTTGGCACATTTCCAAAAATGTTTGTGGTGTTGCAAACTCCGGACCAGAGAGTTTGTAAATGTAAAACATATTTGCATATCTAGCCCCAGGTTCGAATGCCAGCTTCAGCTAAACAGCCTCTGGTTTTGGGCAAATCATCTCCCAGTGCCTAATTAGAAAACAAGCATTTGCAATGCAACGGGTCTCGCATTTCTCCGAGTTACAGCTATTAGCAGTTGTAAACTCCCAACCGGATTTTTCTTTCCAAATTGAAAGAAAGAAACAGCGCGATCGCGCTGCTACAGTTCACTCGTTATGAAACCTATTGGCAAAAGTGCAATTAACTTTAACGGCACTTTTGCCGATAGGTTTCATTACAAGTGAACTGTAACAGGGTTGATGTTATGCAAAGCGCTTGACTTCTGCCAAGCGAGATTGCGCTGCAAACAAAAAATAAAAAGTAGTCCACAAACGTGACGGGACACAGCTAGCCTCGCATGTTTCCAGTACTTGCGCTCGAGGAGGGCTAACCACCGGAAAAGGCATGAGGTGTGCATGCCTTCCACTAATGAAAGGAAGCAGATTTTACCAGGCAAGCCCACGAACCAATGAAAGACACTGATGTGACATGGACGGGGCTCTGAGCCCTTTTCTAACTACTAAATCGTCTTGCAAGCGAAACGCATGCGCAAGGGCATGCAACGCAGGCTCGACCCTAAAAAGGTGTAACATTGTTTGGTTCTGTTGAAAAGCAGTCAAGGTTGGTGCTGTTAAGAATCTGTATAAAAGAGAAAAAAGTCTGTGTTGTATGTGACAAATAAACTGCAGCCATACACTTCACACTGTTGAGCCAGGAAGTCAAACTCCTAACTGAGCTGTTCTCTCAGAGCATTCACTTACTGCCAGAAAAGTATGAATGCAAATTTTAAGGGAGTATACAGTTTAGAGAATCTCAAATTTGAAATAAGAACGTTTAAAAATAAAAAAGGTCAGACTGAGCGATCATTTGCTGAAGTGGTAAATTTCCGCACTGTGCGTGGACTAATGCCATTCTGTAGCACTTTCCCTGTGAGAGTCCAGGGCTGGTTGGCCAGTCATCCCAGAGAAGGCTTTTTATGCAGGATTTAAGGTCCCAAATCGCTTCCACAGTCATTTTCTCCCAGTCCCTCTGGTTTATGGATGGAGGCACAGTGTAAACAAGGAGAGAGGAGGGAGCTAAATAGAAAGACAAAGAGGAACAAACATTGGCAAAGCCATTAGATCTACTGTTTGCAGCCATCTATCAGCCATTTCAGTGCTTGTTTTGTTTTAGCATGATTTTTGCAAAACTTTGTTATTGGGAAAGGTGTTAGGCCATCATCAATCAAAAAAAATGGTAAAACAAAATTTTTCTTTTTGGTCTCAAAAAGCACACATTGCCATAGTAGTCCATGGCACAGAAGGGAACCACTTGTATGTTGACATGCCCCTTGTGAAAGGGCAGAGTGCTGTCACTCACAGTGAAGCCAGCCAAAGGCAGAAGTGGGCTGACCCTTTGCACAGTGAGGCATGCTGCAGTGAGCAGATGAAAAATGTGAATGACACAACAATAGGCCAATGGGTGAGAGGGTTTGCAGAAAGCCTCTATAAGTAAGTATATTACGCCTATAACTAAAGTAAAATCAAGAGGTCTTTGCTGACACCACACCTAAAAACAAGCATTTGCAATGCAACGGGTCTTGCATTTGCTCGAGTTAGAACTATTAGCATTGTAAACTCCTAACCGGACTTTTCTTGCCACATAAATTGAAAATGAAAAGTAATACAGTTTCACATAAGCTAGCCGATTCAAAGCGCCATGGCATCAGTGTGAAAAAGACGTTCGCTTGCAGTCAAACATATCGGCAAAAGTGCAATTAGTCATGTAACAGGGGCGATGTCCAAAGCAGTAACTAAACCGCCACAAGGAGGGACAAATGTAAAGCATTTACCAACGAAAATAAAGGATTTTTGAAGGGCAATCCCATGAACGAGTGATAGTGATGGGCGTGCGGTGGGCGTGGTTATAAGCCCAGATACATACCAACACGTCGGAAAAGCAGCTCTTGCGCGCTGCTCTGCTGAACCTAGAAAGCAAAGCACCACTGGTTTGAACATTTTTGCCAGGGCATCTACCAACACACTCTCATTGCTGCTTCAACCATGCACCATCCCCGAGCTCCAGATTCCCCGTCCTTAAATTCCAGTCCAAAATCCCTTAGTCACCTGTCCTCTCTCCATCTCACCTGAAATCTGCATGGAGTTACTCTGTAAGTAGGTGTCCTGCTCTTCCAGGAGTGACATTCTGCAGCTGGAAAACAGCCCAATTGTGCATCCCAACAGGTGGGGAATCTTGTTATTGGTGAAGTCGGTCAACTTCGCCTGGCTGTAAAGTTTCAATATTTACCAGACTTAGAGGACCAATATTTTACCTTACTCCCTCCTATTAGGAGATGGCTGCAGGGCATAGGGAAGCTCAGTGCGGCAGTCTTGGACTTTTCTTTAGTAACTTATGCTGGGGAGGGATATGAGGGTTTCCGCGGTGATGGATTTCAGGATAGAAGGGAGGATGCTGTCTGGACAGGATGCTTTTGAGGTAAGCTACTAAGGGGGTCATTTTGACCTTGGCGGACGGCGGAGGCCGTCCGCCACGGTACCGCCGCTGAATGACCGCACCGCGGTCAAAAGACCGCGGCGGCCATTCAGACATTTCCTCTGGGCCGGCGGGCGCTCTCCAAAAGAGCGCCCGCCGGCCCAGAGGAAATGCCCCTGCAACGAGGACGCCGGCTCAGAATTGAGCCGGCGTAGTTGCAGGGGTGCGACGGGTGCAGTTGCACCCGTCGCGTATTTCAGTGTCTGCTTAGCAGACACTGAAATACTTTGCGGGGCCCTCTTACGGGGGCCCCTGCAGTGCCCATGCCATGGGCATGGGCACTGCAGGGGCCCCCAGGGGCCCCGCGGCACCCCCTACCGCCATCCTGTTCCTGGCGGGAGACCCGCCAGGAACAGGATGGCGGTAGGGGGTGTCAGAATCCCCATGGCTGCGGAGCGCGCTCCGCAGCCATGGAGGATTCACAAGGGCAGTTGTAAACCGGCGGGAGACCGCCGGTTTACCCTTTCTGGCCGCGGCGGTCAGAATGCCCTCCGGAGCACCGGCAGCCTGTTGGCGGTGCTCCCGTGGTCGGTGACCCTGGCGGTCACCGGCCGCCAGGGTCAGAATGACCCCCTAAGTGTTTTGGGTGCAGGCCTGGTGGCACCAGGGGTGACAATCTTTTTTTTGGCTCCCACCCCCCAATGACCTCATTCTTCACAAATTCCCTCACTAACACCCTCCAATAGTTCCCTACTGTCTCCGCAGAGCCCCCGCTCTCTCTCATACATTTAATTTGTTTTATAACGCTATACATACCAGGGTAAGATGTCAGAGCTTTTTACATCACACACACATTATACAGAGTCAATGAATCATACAAGCGTAAATCAGCCTGTAGGAATTGTTGCATAAAATAATGAAGGTTACATGGTTGAGAAATTGCAAGCCATCCATACTAGCAGGCAATCTAATTTGAGAGTGTTTGGACTCGGGATTTAAAATGTTCCTCAGTAGCTAGGGTTGGCGTTACTAATAAGAATGTACGTCTACCCAAATGAACTTTTTTAGGACATTAGGATGATGAAAAACTGGGGGGAAAACATAACATTCTGACCTATGCCATGCAGTTTGCATGCAGCTCTTTGATGACAGCCCACAGATCACCGTGGTTAGCAGAATTATGAAATGCAAGCAGCAGAAGGCTCTCAGTGACAAAAGCAGCAACCTAATGAGCTATCCACATAAAATCCAGTTCTGTGATCTGCATGGTACACATTCTTTGCAGAAAGCCTATTATTCACCAGAGTTATCTTGGCTTTTTTATTGTTGTCTGAAAACGGTTAAGGAAAGCTGCTGCAGGTGATCTGAAACTCATTTTTTTAAAACACAGCACCTCCTCGTAACTCAGCACCAGGTGCTGCTGCTCCGGTCGCACCGCCCTAGAGCCGGCTCTGCTTGGGTGTGCTACCTGGAGGGACAGGCAAGATGTTAGTTGGCAGCTTTTGCCCAGGTCTCATTGCTTCTTTGCACAAGGAAGTTATTGATGGTTTGCACCTTTTTTATGAATGGTGCAAACGTCCCAAGTTCGGCAGGTCCTTGTGTGAGGAGCTCATCCAATCTTTCATTGCTGGGATATTAAACCCATAACTACTCGCTTTGCCAATGCTTGTTAATCTATTCTTTCCGGTATCTGTTGTTTTGCTCTTCTGTTGTAAATGCAGCTCTGCGACCACAGCTGGTTGGCTCAAGGGCACTAGTCAGACATTCATCCAGGCCTAGTTTTTTAGCCAAGGAATCACCTTATTCAATACTTAGAATGGTAAATGTTAGGCTGCGTGTTACAGAATGCTGAGTGTTCCTGGCTGTAGAACCAAGATTAGCTAAAAGTCACCCCCATGACATAGAATCAGCAGCTCTGTACAAGTACCTAAATATTAAAAAGAAACTACAAAACTAGATTACCTTATATCACCAAACGTGGGATAACCTGGTGGTTCAGTGCTGTGGTAACCAGAATGAGGTACACGCAGCGCCCCACTAAATGTTACCACTGTTTCGTTAATGTCTCCCTTGCTTGCATTATTAATTGAAGGAACGTATCTGCTCCGTGGTCCTGTCATACCTGACCCCTGGGTTTTAGAGCTCTCAAGTTCCCCAGTTGTTTGTGTGAGTAGCTCCTCCAGTCCAAGAATTTTCATTAATTTCTGGGACTTGTAGTCCGGGGTCTATGGTGGCTTATAAAGGACTACAAACCCCAGCATGCAAATGAAAAAAAATCTGCAATGGATGCACTGGAAGTGGATAACTTGAGAGCCATCCGCACTTTGCCTTCTGGGAGCTGTAGTTTTGGACTTGCCATTTTAATATAAGCTTAAACCTAAGTTTTAAGTACTGTCGGCTTAATGTCACGTGTGGCAACTTGGCATTTCTTTTAAAAAACGTGCTGGGACATCTGTGTCCTCCTACATGGGCCAAGGATTTGTAAATGGCACAAAGAAAACGTTTTCAATCGGTTGAAACGATATATCCGAGAGGGTGGGTATTTATTGGGCACCTGGGTATTTCTCTCTGTAAAATGCTGACCCCCCACAATCCTGAAAGTGCTAGAATGTGGGCTCTCGCTTCTCACAAAGCTCGGTTGCCACTGTGCAGGAAGCCTGGCACACACATAACACAGCTGAACGTGCCCGAAATGGGCCTGCCAGTCATCTGCCTGCCTGGCTCCTAACACCCTACTGTACTTGAGATTTCACAGGCCTCCCCACACCAGCCCCCTCCGCAGCCACTTCGGGGGCCTGCATTGCCTCCTCCCTCACCGCTGAAACAACCTGTGATTTATTACCCCGTTTACAAGTCTCTTCTCAGTTTTGTGCTCAGGGGTTATGACCTTAAGTGGGGGGTGCAGATGGAGAGAAGGCAGCCACTTTGAAGTCATGTCAGACTTTGATGGGATTTAAAAACGCACCTCATTATTTACGAACTCTGGGGACAAAAGAGAAAGAAACTTTCCAGACACCCACCCTCCCCCTCCCCCCCAAGCCCAGTGCTAGGTCCGTAGAATATGTGGAGTTGCCCTGCTGTTGGTTCAGCTTCCATTAGCATCTCCCTGCAAAATGCCTCAGAAATATGGGACTTCTGTGCGATTGGACAGGGTCACGCTTCTAAATGTGATGTATTACACTCTGTTTAAACCACTTTACTTGGAATATTTCTGCACTGAGGGAGGGGTTTATGGTTACTGGGAGGCGAGCGGCTGGAATTATGCGGTTTTGAGTCTCATGCTTTCTCCTTTACCAGATAATACAGCACAAAATGGATAAAACATTTCATAAAAGCGGATATCTTAAGTTCTTCGCATCCTGGGACTCATATTCAGGACCAAAGAAATTATGTAGCAATGTAAGATCAAATCATGTGGCAGGGATGATGCCGCAAAAAGGAGAAATTACGCCGAATATTGTGTCTCTCCTTGTGGCAATATTATTTCGTTTTATTTCTCACCATAATATTTAATAGCCCCGTTTGAGCACACGTTTCATCGTATTATTACCAAGTTAAGACATGTTTTCCGCAATCAGCATCTGGAAAGTGACTCGTTAGGTTTTTCACTCGTTTCATCTGGGAACTTTTTTTTTGTTGAAGTCTACAAATTACGAAGAAGATGGTGGTTTAAATAGCAAGCGAGGTAAATCGATAATTATGCAGAAAATGCCATTGCAGCAGAGTCGCATAATTATAGCGGCGTAGGTTAGAGTGTAACATTTATAATTACTAAAGAAAAGATTACACATTACTATGTTCCCTGTTTAAACTTATAATTTACCATTCCAAGATGGCGGACAGTTTCGGAGTAATAAATGAAAAATATGCCCAAAAGCGCGTCCAATGAAAGGATCAGTGTGGTAGCAAATTGCAGGTGTAGGTCCATCAAAATGAGAACAGGACGGGGAGGTGCGTGGGGGGTGGAGGGGTGGGGGGGTGGGTGGACGGAGTTAACATCCAATGAGGGTGTGGGTGGGTGGAGGTCAGCAGGTCAATGCAACAGGGCAGGATGATGCGGTGGCGGGGGAGCAAGAAAGGAGCTGGTGGGGCTGAAAATGTAAAATAAAAACAAAAAAGCATTGGCGAAGCCAATAAGTCTTGCCTATACAAGAGTAATTGGCTTTGCCTATGTGTTTTAGCCATGTTGTACACCAGTGTGGCTGCTGTTCAGCATGGATAAAAGTTAGTGGCACAGAGGAGCGTGGCGTGGAATGTCGTAGAGTGGAATGGCACAGAGTAGAGTGGCACAGAGTGGTGTAGAGCGAAGTGGCATAGAGTGGAGGTGCAGAGTCAGGTGGCGTCGGGTTGAATAGAGTGCAGAATAGAGTCAAGTGGCATAAAGTGCATTGCTATAGAATGGTGCAGATTAGAGTACCAGAGGGTGGTGCAAGGTAGAGTATAGCACCATAGAGTGCAAAGGCGTAGAGTGCAGTGGCGTAGAGTGGAGCATAGTTGAGTGCCGGAGAATTCAATGGCAGAGAGTGCAGTGTGTCGATTGTCGGAGTGCAGTGGAGAAGAGTGGAGTAGAGTGGCATAGAGTGCAGTGGAGCAGAGTACAGAGATGCAGAGTAGAGTGCAGTAGTGCAGAGTGCAGTTGTGGAGAATGCTTTGGCAAGAGTGTAGTGGTTAAGAGTAGAGTGGCATAGAGTGCAGTGGCATAGAGTGGAGTGATGCAGAGTGGAGTAGAGTGACGTAGGGTGCAGTGGCGTAGATTAGATTGTTTCAGAGTAGAGTGAAAAGACGTAGAGTGGAGTGGTGCAGGGTTGAGCTCAGTTGCATAGAGTGTAACAGCTTATAGTAAAGTAGTGTAGAGTGCATTGGCACAGAGTGCAGTGGTGCAGAGTAGATTAGAGTGGCTACCATGGATTGGCGCAGAGTGCAGGGGCATGGAGTTGAGTGTTACAGATGAAAGTGCATTTGCATAGAGTGTATTGGCATAGAGTGCAGTGTTGCAGACTGTCATAAAGTACAGCAGTGCAGAGTAGATTGGTGTGGCCTAGACCGGAGTGGTGTAGAGTGCAGTGGTGAAAAGTGCAGTGGTGTAGAGTAGAATGGCGAAGAGTGCATTGGCATAGAGTAAAGTGGTACAGGGTAGAGTAGAGAGGTGTAGAGTGCAGTGTTGTAGAGTGGTGCAGGGTGCAGTGGTGTGGAGTGGTGTAAAGTCTAGAAGTGCAGAGTAGAGTGCAGTGGTGCAGAGTAGAGTGAGGTGGCATAGAGTGGAGTATTCATGGTGTGGTAGCACGCTGCCATTACAGACAACACATTTTCAATTGAAATGACCATTACATTTGCACAGACAGTTTTACTAATAAATCTATATATTGCATAGATGAAAATGCGTGGAAATTGCACCACCTAGGGTAATGATTTGTTTTGATCATATTAAAGTATGTATCAAACACACTTCATTGTGTTCGTAATTCTGATATATTCTGAAATACTTACACAGTTCATTTAAATGCTGTTGCTTTCTAGAATGAAACTCTTTCCTACCCCAGCATCCAGCAATATTGTCACATAAATCCTCCCACTTTGAAGTCAGAACAAGCACCCTTGAAAGACAGTGCCTAAAATTCGACCTTGGTCTTTGAATGCATAGCAAGTGTAATGAGATAGGAGCAAGATTTAAAGGACTGTTTACAGAAAGGGTGCAGTCAGAAAAATACTGTAAATAAGGTTTTGGCAAGGGAAGGACTGAGCTCAAGCTGGACAGCCTAAAACAAATAAAGCCAGCAAATAGAAAGCAAGATAATGTGAGTCACAACCCACAAAGCCAATGGCATGTAATGGACATCATGCATTCCTAGGTCAACTTTCTGAATGTCCCCATGATGTCTTTAGCAAACTAGAAAGCTGTGCTCTCTGGTAGGCTGTGACCTAAAAAGACGGAGAGGGGCTCAAGAAGCAATAGATAAGCTGTGGAAAGCAAACGGAGAGCAAGAGTGGCAGGGATCTCAGTTGGGAAGAAGGACACAAGAGAGAGTACAAGACAAAACATGCTGTGACGCAAGAAAAATAAAAAAGTAGTTCCCCAATGTGGTAATTGTGGAAGGGCAAAAGTTACCTCTTCAAAAAAAGAGTAAATAAGCTATGCTCTAGAGGAGGGACAACACTAGAAGAGGAAGGAATACTTAGATGCAAGCAAATGAGATTGACTAGTTTGTCAACCAATAGTAAGCAAATAAGCTGACCCAATACCGTAAGTATCAGTACAGCATGAAGTAGTTCTTCTATAACAGACATCTGAAGCCTAAAACCAAAACCTAACAAGCATGGACAAAGCCAAAAGATGTCATATTTTCGACCTATTCGCATTTTTGGCTCATGCTATGCAACATCAGACAACATAAAAAATTTGCTCCCATCATTTTATACGAGTGCATGCATGATGAAGAATGCACACGCATCAGTAAATAAAAAAATCAACTTAACCAGCGCAGAAGTGATTTTTGAGAAAGAAGGTCCGGCTGCAATTTCACCACTAATTAGGACACTGAATACACATCCAACATAGAGGCATAGTGAAACTACAGACCTACAAGTATGTTATGCGTAAACGCCTGAAACCTTGCAACAGGGCTATAATTTTAAAGCTTTGAAAAAGTGAAAGTTGACTGACTAGCTGAATTATGGTTGTAGTTACCTAAATTCTGGGGTTGTCCAAGAGGTTAGAACCCCTACCAGACTTTTTAACAACTGACAATGTAAATGAGCTCCTTGTTGATGTTTCGAATTTAGATATATTTTCAGCCCATATCCTGAAACTCTGGTGTTAATCTAGCCTTTCTGGACCAACCCTGGACATCTATACTTTCTAGTTAGTCTAGATGTGGAAATATCCCAAGAAAAGCCTTTACTGCTAAATAGTGTAATTGTACAAAGCTATGCACCACCATACAGAAACCAAAGATTTGTAGTCAAAATAGTATCAAAAGAAATTAACCAACACTGTGTGCGATACATACACAAAATACTCCAGATTACCAGCCGAGCAAAGACTAAATATGAAATATTACACAAATACCTAATTGTTTTTTTTTCAGCGTTTGCACCTGCAAACTATGGTGCTACAGTGTTGAATACGGACCCACGCTCATCACAGTGAGAACACGTAAACAAATGGTGGTGTAACTGTGATGAACTCATGAAAAATAGATGAGCTCTATCTGCACATAAATGTTAGAGATGCAGTAGACAAGGGACATAGTCAAATGATCTTTGCCAAAGTTCAAAATGATGGTAGAATTGTAACGCTTACACCAGATACTGTTTCAACACCAGTCGCGGCTGGTGTCGGGGCAAGGCAGTGGGGCGGGGAAGGCGGTACACGGGAGACAGGGGTAAACAACACAAAAAAACAAACATTTTCAATGCAACTAGTCTCGCATTTGCTCGAGTTAGAGCTATTAGCGTTGTAAACACCTAACCGGACTTTTCGTGCCACACAAATTAAAAGAAAAAAATGCAGCGCGATCACACTATGTAAAATGCAGCGAGATCGCGCTGCGTGGAAAATAAACAGATAAAGTAGTCTGGGAACCATGCTGAAAACATCAAGCCTCGCATGTTTTTAGTAGTTTACCGGTGCTGTGTAGGTGGGCTAAACACCGGAAAAAGGCATGCCGTATGCATGCCTTTCACAAATGAAAGCAAGCAGATTTTAAAAGGCAAGCCCACGAACCAATGAAAGTGACTGGGTGTGTTTGGAAGCCCAAAGAGAGATTACAGCATGGGATGGTGCGCTTTGTGCTCGGCAATAAAAAAGAAACGTACCTGCCACATTGCTGTAACGTAGGTCTTCCGGCTCCACTGAAGGCACAGGTTCCCAGCCTGCCCTGCGGCCAATCCTAATGCTGCTCTCATGCTGCTTGCAGCATAAGAGCAGCGTTAGGATTGGCCTGAGCGACCTGGCCTTTTGCTGCCAGGCAGACTGGGAGCCTGTGCCTTCTGTCTCCAATCCGGCAAGACAGCTCAGGTTGGAGAGAGCTCAGTGCGCATGTACGTTTGGCCGTCTGAGATGGCTGGCAAACCATGCGCACTGAGGGGAGTGCACACCATTCTCTCTCCCTGCCACCCCCCCCCATGGCCCCATCTCTTGAAAACTAAAAGATAATAAACATTGCTAATTATTGTTTCATTTTGCAATGTGCAGCTGCTGCTTCTGGCGGGAGAGAGGGAGGGCACGCTCCTCCGCCATAGCGGAGGAGCAGCTGCTGTCAACACATTAAAGTATTAAATACATGAGTCTTCATCAGGAAAGCACAGTGGAAGATGTCTGTAGCAGAAGATTTTGATGGGTGGAAAGGCTGCAAATAGATATGCTCAGAATATACCAGTTTATAATGGGGCTCATGCCATGAACTGGCAGCCTCAGCAGTAGATGGGCTAAAGCAGTAGTTAGGCCTTCGTGATTGTAACAAAAGTGCTGCTGGAACAATTGAGCACATTAGTCTCTGTTGCAAAGACAATGGTGCACTGAGGAGGAAATGATACCGACAATTTACCAGACGCTCAGTTGTGGTACTCGAATACTCTGCTAATAATACTGAACACCAGCGCCTCCTACAAATGGAAGGATGGGAGCTACTGGTAGAAAAAGTTAATAATAACTTTCTTTCTCCTTGGAACCGATCAGCATATTATTAGGCACATATCAACTGAACTGATGAAGATTGCTCTTTTATATTCTAACTAGAGAACACTTCGATCCACATCTGTAATAATACTCCCTCTCAGCGACCTGCTGTAAGACAGACTTGCATGTAGTCAACTTCATGGATATCTCTGTTTTTTATTCACCTGTTATTCTTTAGGAGTGCCGTGTGCAATGTCTCAATTTGTATCTCTTCGTTTAGTCTTCAGGAGTCTTCAGGAGTGCTCTGCCATTTCCTTCTTAGACTAAGTGGCTGCACGTAGGGAACATGATTAAATTATTGCTGTTTCTACGTTGTGTTTGCATTTCTAAAGCACCCTGTAGAACATACTGCAATAAATGAAGTGTATTGTGGGACATAGTGCAGTAAATGATTTGATTCTGTTTAAGATTCGTTCCATACAAATTTACCTTCAGTGATATCCCGAAAATGTGATTTAGATACCACATTTCTAGATTTATAGTGCAGCTGCTTAGTTTACCTACATGTAAATAGCTCCCAAAACTTTCTGAGTGTTAGAGAGACAAGTCTGCAGAAAGGAGCACACATAGAAAGAGGAAACTACGAGGAGAAAGAAATGTATTTCTTCTTGTTGCACTTCCCCTGGGAAGGAGTAGCATTGTGACGCATTCCCAGGTTTTACCAGTGTTGCTAAATCTGGGAATGCACCAAAATCCATGTGTGAGAACACCCACGCTCCACCCATGGACCTCCTTCGTGGGGCTGAGTAACGCATTGCTATGATTTGTGTGCCTTGCGTTACTCCAGATTTATCCATCCATTGCAGGAACAGACAAGGTGGCTTTGAGTGGCGTGAGAAATCTCACCTAAGTGTTACATCACCTTTGCATCCTCTTGCGTGGTGCATGAGTGACTCAAAACCATGGTAAATATACTTCCTGGTATGTATTATGTCTGATATCAAACTGTTGTAAACTCGAGAGAGGTGTAGGGCAAAGTAAGGCACCAAGTTTGCAATCTTAGCCCTGTTCAGGATGGCCGACACAGGACTCAGCCCATGAATTCCTGGGAGCGGGGCAGTGGTGACTGATATAAAAAAAGTGGTGGTTCACTTCCCTTATGGAGTTGGTGAGTCCCTAAGATGGGGTGCAGGTCAACAAAGAACCAAGTAAACACATATCTAACTGAAGGAGACTGGAAAAGCGAGGTTGAGGACAACCAGGCTTAAGATGCAGGAAACTGGAGAACTACAAGCTGAAAAACTGTGAACATCAGAAGCAACCTCCAGATGTGGGAAAGAGGTTGGCACAGGAAGTGGGTACAGAGATGGGGAAACCCTTTTGATGTAAGCAACAACTTGCTATCAACTATTCCTCACACAAATTATGGGAAATGCACTAGACACAGCTGGACAGTAACAGGGCCTGATTGAGGAACTATTTTACAACTATAGCAGGGTCATAGCTATCAATGGTGCACCAGGAGGGTTATGAGAGGCCCACTGTGCCCAAAGTATAGAATCATTTTCATGATCAAAAAGTTATAGAATTATTTTTGCATCCAACTAGAGGTGAGGGACCAATTTTCCTTGCTTGCAGTAGGGTCTAGGGCACCCTTGCTACACCACTGAATTACAACTCTCCCTGTCCGCCCCTGCTGCCTTTCTCTTGAGTGTCTCTCGTATCTGCAACTCTGCATACATTAGCACATTAAACCCAGACCTATTGTCTTTGTCAAGGCTTGCCACAGTAGTCCTATTCAATTTTAGAATGTTAGCCCAACATTCCTCATTCAAGGTCCTGGCTGCAGGGATCCTTTTGGGGTGATTAGAGCCCTTGACTTATCCGATGTGAACGATAGGAGCTTCAATACCTTCATTAAATGCTGAAAGTCAGCCTTGGTGGCCTGCCTCCCCGTTCCACAGTGCTCAGGTGTGGTTCTCCACTCGCTTTCCTTTGTCTGACACAGTCAGCAGTATGTTCTACCACTGTGACAATTTTGAAGAGCATGCTAGGATTGTCTCATCAGTACCAAAGTCGCGTATCACACAATACTCCCGTCAAACGACTGTCCCAAGAAATGTGTTTTTCCACGCCAACTGGATGCATTGTCTCCTTTGAGGGCACACCTTATGGGTGCAAAACTCTTACATGCTGCTGAGTGACAAGAAATTAACATAAGGTCAAATCTTGCTACTGCTAGGTCCTTTCCATGCTATAAACCCACCTTTTATCTGCTTATCCTAGCACCCTGGCCTACAAAGGGGTTTCAAACACTTCCCTGCCATAGCAGTAAACAGCCCAGGCTGTGCTGTAGTAGTCTCACTCCAACCTGACCAGAATAGTCATGAAGAGATTGCTTGATGTATGTAGTCAACAAAGCACTCAGTGGATCTTCTTAAGACAAATGCTTCACTTCAAGCACTGCATATTATAATTACAAGTTACACAGAAGCATAGTTATGTAACTTTTCCATGCAGGAGAAAACTTGTCCATCACCGCTGCCTTCACAGATGTCTCGGTATCCTAGCTACTGCTTTGTTTATAGTTAATTTATGGTGTGTTATTTAGTACTTTTCGCACCTGTTTCTGCTGGAGTCTGTCTGCAGGAAGTCCCACCCTTCTTAGGCAGGACATCCTACAGGTGGTAGACACTCCGGCAAAGTTGTGCACCCCATGCTTGCCCTTACTGGTCTGTGCCGGCTTTCCCTGCCTATGCCTGCTCTCCCTGGCCCATGTCTGTCCTTCTTGGCCTGTGCCTGCTCTCCCTTGCCTGTGCTTGTTCTGACTGGCCTGTGCCTGCTCCCATTGGCCTGTGTCTGCTCCCCCTGGCCTGTGCCTCCTGTGCCTGCTCTCCCTGGCCTGTGCGTCCTCCCCCATTGCCTGTGCCACCTCCCCCTGGCCTGTGCCTGCTCACCCTGGCCTGTGCCTGCTGTGTCTTTTCCTGACCTGTGTCTGCTCTCCCTGACCTGTGCCTGCTCTCCTGGCCTGTGCCTCCTCTCCCCGGCCTGTGCCTCCTCTCCCTGGCCTGTGGTTGTTCTAACTGGCATGTGCCTGCTCCCACTGGCCTGTGTCTGCTCCCCCTGACCTGTGCCTCCTCCCCCTGGCCTGTGCCTGCTCACCCCACCCAGCCTGTGCTTGCTGTGTCTTTTCCTGGCCTGTGTCTGCTCTCCCTGACCTGTGCCTGCTCTCCTGGCCTGTGACTCCTGTGCCTGCTCTCCCTGGCCTGTGCCTGCTCCCCATGGTCTTTGCCTCCTCTCCCCGGCCCATGCCTGCCCTTCCTGGGCTGTGCCTGGTCCCCCTGGCCTGTGCCTCCTGTGCCTGCTCCCCCTGGCCCGTGCCTCCTCTCCCTGGCCCGTGCCTGCTCCCCCTGGCCTGTGTCTGCTGCCTCTGTCCTGTGCCTGCTCCCCCTGGCCCGTGCATCCCGCTGCCGCCTGCGGGAGGAGGGCTCAAACAGCATCATCTGGCCTTGCTGCCTCCCCACCCACAGCACCACAGAGACTGGGCTTTGACGTCAGCGTCTGACGTACGTCCGCCCCCTCAGCCGCCTGCAGGGCCGAGCCCAGGTCTGACGTACGACATGACCCGAGCTTAACCCCTCCCATGCTGGAAGAAAACCGCGTTGCTCCCAGCGCCCGGGTTCCATGTCTGCTTGAAAATGTGATTTCAGCAGAGCAAGATTCACACTCTCAAAAGTACCAGTGAATACATTTTTATAGCTGGTGCAGCAAAGCGAGCGGTAAACATTTCTTTAGTTGTGGAGGTGGGCAAGAGGGGGTGGTAAGCGCTATACCAGTGCAATAGAAACAGAGGGAGCCCAGTTAATTGTCTGGCTTGGCTGTAAGAGCTGAATCTCAAATTGAGCCCTTAAAATACTTGGCAGGAAATTTATGCAAAAAGTATACATTAAAAAATATGTTAAAGTCTCTCCAAAGCTCAAAAAAGTGTATTTCTTTAACATTGGGAACCGTGTTAGCTGAAAACATCAGATTATATCACTGCATTGAGAGGTATGCCTTAAACGTTTTTAAACCTGAACTTAGACACAATTTCTGCACCACCACCCACAAACAAGTCAGTTGTTGTGTCACTGTATATTGGGCTAGGTTTTTATTATAGAAAGAGCAGCATTATAGTAAAATGAATCAAACACAAGGCTTATTTTGTACAGGGCACATCCCAAACTCATGTGTTTGAAGGTGCTCTCATTTGTGGTAAAAAAAGGAAAAGGAAGCTTGGTGAAATACATTTTTTGCCTAGGATCACACAATTTCAGGTTTCACATTGTTTAAGTTCAATCACTGGATAGGTATTTCTTTCTCCTTTTTTCCATCTAAGTGTAATGCTTTCTATTCAATTCTTGCTCTGTGATGGTGGCCAAAGCCACACGAAAGCTAGACTCGGTTTGTGCTCAGGGGTCCAAGAAGACCATGAGCAGAGCCACAAACAGTCACCTGGCTCGCACCTTACTCATGCGTTCAATGGCTCCTCGCGCCTTGCTCATGCGTTCAGCGTCTCCTCGCACCTTGCTCATGCGTTCAATGGCTCCTCGCGCCTTGCTCATGCGTTGTAGAAGGCTGGACTGGCTTGTAGTGAGTACCAAGGGGTACTTACACCTTGCACCAGGCCCAGGTATCCCTTATTAGTGTATAGGGTGTCTAGCAGCTTAGGCTGATAGAAAAGGTAGCTTAGCAGAGCAGCTTAGGCTGAACTAGGAGACGAGTGAAGCTCCTACAGTACCACTAGTGTCATATGCACAATATCATAAGAAAACACAATACACAGATATACTAAAAATAAAGGTACTTTATTTTTTATGACAATATGCCAAAAGTATCTCAGTGAGTACCCTCAGTATGAGGATAGCAAATATACACAAGATATATGTACACAATACCAAAAATATGCAGTATAGTATTAGAAAACAGTAACAGTATAGTTACAATAGGATGCAATGGGGACACATAGGGATAGCGGCAACACAAACCATATACTCCAAAAGTGGAATGCGAACCACGAATGGACCCCAAACCTATGTGACTTTGTAGAGGGTCGCTGGGACTGTAAGAAAACAGTGAGGGTTAGAAAAATAGCCCACCCCAAGACCCTGAAAAGTGAGTGCAAAGTGCACTAAAGTTTCCCAAAGAGCACAGAAGTCGTGATAGGGGAATTCTGCAGGAAAGACACAAATCAGCAATGCAACAACGATGGATTTCCAAACGAGGGTACCTGTGGAACAAGGGGATCAAGTCCAAAAGTCACAAGCAAGTCGGAGATGGGCAGATGCCCAGGAAATGCCAGCTGTGGGTGCAAAGAAGCTGCTACTGGACAGTAGAAGCTGAAGATTCTGCAGGAACGACAAGGGATAGAGACTTCCCCTTTGTAGAATGGATCCCACATGCCGTGGAGAGTCGTGCAGAAGTGTTTTCCTGAAGAAAGACAGCAAACAAGCCTTGCTAGCTGCAAGTTGTGCGGTTAGGGTTTTTGGATGATGTTGTGGCCCAGGAGGGACCAGGATGTCGCCAATTGCGTCTGGGGACAGAGGGGGCGTCGAGCAAGACAAGGAGCCCTCTCAGAAGCAGGCAGCACCTGCAGAAGTGCCGGAACAGGCACTACGAAGAGGAGTGAAATGGTGCTCACCCGAAGTTACACAGAGGAGTGCCACGTCGCCGGAGGACAACTCAGGAGGTCGTGCAGTGCAGGTTAGAGTGCCGTGGACCCAGGCTTGGCTGTGCACAAAGGATTTTCACCGGAAGTGCACAGAGGCCGGAGTAGCTGCAAAAGACGCGGTTCCCAGCAATGCAGTCTGGCGTGGGGAGGCAAGGACTTACCTCCACCAAACTTGGACTGAAGAGTCACTGGACTGTGGGAGTCACTTGGACAGAGTTGCTGAGTTCAAGGGACCTCGCTCGTCGTGCTGAGAGGAGACCCAGGGTACCGGTGATGCAGTTCTTTGGTGCCTGCGGTAGCAGGGGGAAGTTTCCGTCGACCCACGGGAGATTTCTTCGGAGCTTCTAGTGCAGAGAGGAGGCAGACTACCCCCACAGCATGCACCACCAGGAAAACAGTCGAGAAGGCAGCAGGATCAGCGTTACAGAGTTGCAGTAGTCGTCTTCGCTACTTTGTTGCAGTTTTGCAGGCTTCCAGCGCGGTAAGCAGTCGATTCCTTGGCAGAAGGTGAAGAGAGAGATGCAGAGGAACTCTGATGAGCTCTTGCATTCGTTATCTAAGGAATTCCCCAAAGCAGAGACCCTAAATAGCCAGAAAAGAGGGTTTGGCTACCTAGGAGAGAGGATAGGCTAGCAACACCTGAAGGAGCCTATCAGAAGGAGTCTCTGATGTCACCTGCTGGCACTGGCCACTCAGAGCAGTCCAGTGTGCCAGCAGCACCTCTGTTTCCAAGATGGCAGATGTCTGGAGCACACTGGAGGAGCTCTGGGCACCTCCCAGGGGAGGTGCAGGTCAGGGGAGTGGTCACTCCCCTTTCCTTTGTCCAGTTTCGCGCCAGAGCAGGGCTAAGGGGTCCCTGAACCGGTGTAGACTGGCTTATGCAGAAATGGGGACCATGTGTGCCCATGAAAGCATTTCCAGAGGCTGGGGGAGGCTACTCCTCCCCTGCCTTCACACCATTTTCCAAAGGGAGAGGGTGTAACACCCTCTCTCTGAGGAAGCCCTTTGTTCTGCCTTCCTGGCCAAGCCTGGCTGGACCCCAGGAGGGCAGAAACCTGTCCGAGGGGTTGGCAGCAGCAGCAGCTGCAGTGAAACCCCTGAAAAGGCAGTTTGGCAGTACCCGGGTCTGTGCTACAGACCCGTGGGATCATGGGATTGTGCCAACAATGCCAGGATGGCATAGAGGGGGCAATTCCATGATCATAGACATGTTACATGGCCATATTCGGAGTTACCATTGTGAAGCTACACATAGGTAGTGACCTATATGTAGTGCACGCATGTAATGGTGTCCCCGCACTCACAAAGTCCGGGGAATTGGCCCTGAACAATGTGGGGGCACCTTGGCTAGTGCCAGGGTGCCCACACACTAAGTAACTTAGCACCCAACCTTTACCAGGTAAAGGTTAGACATATAGGTGACTTATAAGTTACTTAAGTGCAGTGTAAAATGGCTGTAAAATAACGTGGACGTTATTTCACTCAGGCTGCAGTGGCAGGCCTGTGTAAGAATTGTCAGAGCTCCCTATGGGTGGCAAAAGAAATGCTGCAGCCCATAGGGATCTCCTGGAACCCCAATACCCTGGGTACCTCAGTACCATATACTAGGGAATTATAAGGGTGTTCCAGTATGCCAATGTAAATTGGTAAAATTGGTCACTAGCCTGTTAGTGACAATTTGAAAGAAATGAGAGAGCATAACCACTGAGGTTCTGATTAGCAGAGCCTCAGTGAGACAGTTAGTCATAACACAGGTAACACATACAGGGCACACTTATGAGCACTGGGGCCCTGGCTGGCAGGGTCCCAGTGACACATACAACTAAAACAACATATTGTACAGTGAAATATGGGGGTAACATGCCAGGCAAGATGGTACTTTCCTACACAACCCCCCCCAAACGAAGGACAATAAGACTAGCCATGACCTGATGAGTCTTCATTGTCTAAGTGGAAATATCTGGAGAGTCCATCTGCATTGGAGTGGGTACTCCCAGGTCTATGTTCCACTGTATAGTCCATCCCCTGTAGGGATATAGACCACCTCAACAATTTAGGATTTTCACCTTTCATTTGTTTTAGCCAAAGTAGAGGTTTGTGGTCTGTCTGAACAATGAAGTGAGTGCCAAACAGGTATGGCCTCAACTTCTTCAGTGCCCAGACCACAGCAAAGGCCTCCCTCTCTATGGCAGACCAACGCTTTTCTCTAGGGGTCAACCTCCTGCTGATAAAAGCAACAGGTTGATCCTGGCCCTCAGAAATAAGTTGTGAAAGGACTGCCCTTACCCCTAATTCAGATGCATCAGTTTGGACAATGAATTTTTTGGAGTAACAGGGGCTTTTCAGGACAGGTGCAGAGCACATGGCCTACTTCAGCTCCTCAAAGCTTTCTGACAGCTAGCTGTCCACAATTCCTTTTTAGGCATTTTCTTGGATGTGAGGTTATTAAGAGGGGCTGCAATGGAGCCATAGTTCTTAATGAACCTCCTGTAATACCCAGTGAGGCCTAAGAAGGCTCTCACCTGGGTCTGAGTAGTAGGGGGAACCCAATCTATAATAGTTTGGATTTTCCCCTGAAGTGGTGCAATCTGTTCTCCACCTACCAGGTGTCCCAGATAAACCACCTTCCCCTGCCCTATCTGGCACTTTGAAGCCTTGATAGTGAGGCCTGCCTTTTGCAGGGCCTCCAAAACTTTCCATAGGTGGACCAGGTGATCATCCCAACTGGAGCTAAAGACAGCTATATCGTCCAGATATGCTGCACTAAAAGCCTCCAGCCCTTGCAGGACTGTATTCACCAACCTTTGAAAAGTGGCAGGTGCATTTTTCAATCCAAAAGGCATTACTGTGAATTGGTAATGGCCTCCAATGGTTGAAAATGCAGTTTTTGCTTTTGCATCTTCTGATAATTTGATCTGCCAATACCCTGCAGTCAAGACAAAAGTGCTTAGATACTTGGCAGATGCCAGTGTATCTATGAGCTCATCTGCCCTGGGTATAGGGTGAGCATCAGTTTTGATTACTTGGTTGAGACCTCTATAGTCTACACAAAACCGCATTTCCTTCATTCCATCTTTGGAATGAGGTTTTGGTACAAGTACCTCAGGAGAGGCCCATGGACTTTCAGAGTGCTCAACCACTCCCAGTTCTAACATTTTCTGCACCTCTTGTTTTATGCAGTCTCTGACATGGTCAGGCTGCCTATAGATCTTACTTTTGACAGGCAAGCTGTCTCCAGTATCTATAGTGTGCTCACACCAAGAAGTGGTGCCTGGCACAGTAGAAAAGAGTTCAGAAAACTGACCCAGGAGATTTATGCAGTGGTCTTTTTGCTCAGCAGTGAGACAATCTGCCAGTACAACCCCTTCCACTAGAGCATCTTGTTCTGTGGAAGAGAAAAGATCAGGGAGAGGGTCACTCTCTTCTCCCTGTCCCTCATCTGTTGCCATGAGCAGGGTGAGATCAGCCCTGTCATAGTAGGGTTTCAGGCGATTGACATGGAGCACCCTAAGGGGACTCCTGGCAGTGCCTAAGTCAACTAAGTAGGTGACTTCACCCTTTTTCTCAACAATTGTGTGGGGTCCACTCCATTTATCTTGGAGTGCTCTTGGGGCCACAGGCTCCAAGACACACACTTTCTGCCCTGGTTGGTACTGAACCAAAACAGCCTTCTGGTCATGCCATTGCTTTTGGAGCTCTTGGCTGGCCTGAAGGTTTTTACTGGCCTTTTTTATGTACTCAGCCATCCTTGATCTGAGGCCAAGTACATAGTCCACTATGTCTTGCTTTGGAGCTTTTAAAGGTTGTTCCCAACCCTCCTTAACAAGTGTTAGAGGACCTGTCACAGGGTGCCCAAATAGGAGTTCAAAGGGGCTGAAGCCCACTCCTTTCCGGGGTACCTCCCTGTAAGCAAAAAGGAGGCATGGTAAAAGGATATCCCATCTCCTGCGGAGTTTTTCAGGGAGTCCCATAATCATGCCTTTGAGAGTTTTGTTAAATCTCTCCACCAGTCCATTTGTTTGTGGATGATAGGGTGTGGTGAACTTGTATGTAACACCACACTCCTTCCACATGGCCTTTAAGTAAGCAGACATGAAATTGCTTCCCCTGTTTGATACCACCTCTTTTGGGAAGCCCACCATGGAAAAGATTCCCAGGAGGGCCTTTGCCACTGCAGGAGCTGTAGTGGTCCTTAGAGGAATTGCTTCAGGATATCTGGTGGCATGGTCCACTACCACCAAGATAAACCTATTGCCTGAAGCAGTAGGAGGGTCAAGGGGGCCAACTATGTCAACCCCTACCCTTTCAAAGGGAACCCCAACCACAGGCAGTGGAATAAGGGGTTCCTTTGGAGTGCCACCTGTCTTGCCACTGGCTTGACAGGTTTCACAGGACTTACAAAATTCCTTTGTGTCCTCTGACATTCTAGGCCAATGAAACAAGGGAACAAGCCTGTCCCAAGTTTTCATTTGCCCCAAATGTCCAGCTAAGGGAATGTCGTGGGCTAGAGTTAGGAGGAACTTTCTGTACTCCTGAGGAATCACCAATCTCCTGGCAGCTCCAGGTTTTGGATCCCTTGCTTCAGTGTACAAGAGGTTGTCCTCCCAGTAAACTCTGTGAGAGTCACTGACATCCCCATTTGCTTGTTTGACAGCTTGCTGTCTTAGACCCTCTAGTGTGGGACAGTTTTGCTGTGCCACACTCAGCTCCTCCCTGGCAGGCCCCCCTTCACCCAAAAGCTCAGCAGTGTCTGCTTCCAGCTCCTCTGGTGTAGGTTCTGCACAGGGTGGAAATTCTTCTTCCTCAGAAGAAGAATCCACTGTGAAGGGAGGGATAGTAGGTAGTGCTTTACTTCCACTAGCCCTAGCTTTAGGGAGCACTTGGTCCATTCTTCCAGGATCCAAGTCACCCTGTCCTTTTTGCTTTTTGGCCTGAGCCCTGGTTAAAGCATAAATATGCCCTGGGATGCCCAGCATTGCTGCATGGGCCTCCAACTCCACATCTGACCAAGCTGATGTCTCTAAATCATTTCCAAGTAGACAGTCTACAGGTAAATCTGAGGCAACCACAACTTTCTTTGGACCAGTAACCCCCCCCCCGGTTGAGATTTACAACAGCCATGGGGTGGCTAAGTGGTTGTTGTGAGCATCGGTTACTTGGTACTGGTGACCAAGTAGGTGTTGTTCAGGGTGGACCAGTTTCTCTATTACCATTGTAACACTGGCACCTGTGTCCCTGTAGGCCTGGACCTCAACACCATTTATTAGGGGTAGTTGCTTGTACTTATCCATGTTAAGGGGACAAGCAACTAAGGTGGCTAAATCAATAGCCCCCTCAGAGACTAACACAGCCTCTGTGGTCTCCCTAACAAGACCAACCCCAACTAAATTACCAAAAGTGAGCCCAGCTACTCCCTTGGATTGGCTATTAGTAGGTTTGCTCCCACCACCACTGCTATTAGTAGGGACACTAGGTGTAGCAGTAGGGGTTGTAGTGGTAGGAGGCTTGGTGCTTTTCTTTGGACAACTGGGATCTGTTGTCCAATGGCCTTTTATTTTACATAAATAGCACCATGGTTTCTTTTCTTTGTTTTGATTTGAAGAGGATTTGGACCCACCACCCCCACCAGAGTGTTTTTGTGGGCCTGATGAAGACTCATTTTTAGATTTGTCCCCACCCTTGTCAGAAGACTTACCATCCTTCTTCTTGTTGCCACCTTTGTCACCCTCGTATGAACTTTTCTGTTCACCCTTGTTCTGACCCATTTGTCTGCCTTCTTTCCCAATTCTTGGGGAGAGGTCAGATCAGAGTCCACCAGGTACTGGTGCAACAAATCAGACACACAGTTATTAAGTATATGCTCTCTCAGGATTAAGTTATACAGGCTTTCATAATCAGTAACTTTACTGCCATGTAACCACCCCTCCAAGGCCTTCACTGAATGGTCAACAAAGTCTACCCAGTCTTGTGAAGACTCCTTTTTGGTTTCTCTGAACTTCATCCTGTACTGTTCAGTGGTTAAGCCATAACCATCTAGGAGTGCATTCTTAAGAACTGCAAAATTATTGGCATCACTTTCTTTCACAGTAAGGAGCCTATCCCTACCCTTTCCACTAAATGATAGCCATAGGATAGCAGCCCACTGCCTTTGAGGGACATCCTGTACAACACAGGCCCTCTCAAGTGCAGCAAACCACTTGTTAATGTCATCCCCCTCCTTATAAGGGGGAACTATCTTGTGCAGATTCCTAGAATCGTGCTCTTTTGCAGGATGACTATGGGGAATACTGCTGCTGCCACTATGGGTTTCTAAACCCAATTTCTGTCTTTCCCTTTCCACCTCTAAGGACTGCCTATCCAAATCCAGCTGTTGCTTCTTGAGCTTCAGTCTGGTTTGTTCCACTCTCAATCTATTGAGCTCCCTTTCTAACACTCTGTCATCAGGGTGGGTGGGTGAGGCATGCCTAGAGACAGAAGTATGCTGAGATCGAACAGAAGGAGACCTGGCCCTAACAGAAGGCACCCTAATAGCTTGACTAACAGAAACAGCACTTCTACTATGATGAGAAGGGATACTCTTACTGTGATGTGAGACAACACTATCAGTATGGTGTGACTCTACATAAGGAACCAGCTATGCTAGGTGGCTTGCTAGGGGGCAGGCTCGGAAGTTTCCCTCCCACCTCTTTTGCAAGGGGTGCCCCAGAATCAGAGTGGGAACCATCAGCTAACTTTTCAACAGGGGTGCCAGCTCTGGTCTTATCCTGTTCAACAAGCATATTTACCAACAGTTCTCTAGAAGGATTCTTCCTTACACTTAAACCTCTATCTATGCAGAGACTCCTTGCTTCTTTCCAGCTAAGGTTATCATAAGCAAGTTTGGACAGATCAACAGTTTGGCCTGTGCCAGACATTTTAGACAGTGTTTAAGTGATAGAAAAAGTGAGAAAAAAAGTTTTTCAGAACTTTTGGAAAGACAGAAAAAAACTTGTAAAACTTTTTAAGAACTTTTTAGAAAGTTAGAGGTACTTTTCAGCACTTTAGAAAAGAGGTGAGAAAAGAAATGCAAAACTTTTTGGTTAGGTATACATACACTGAACTTGTTTTGTATATTTTTCTCTTATGAAAAGTACAATGACAAAAGTGGTAAGTAGTTGCAAAGTACTTATCCCACCGCTGCACAACCAATGTAGGAGGCTGGACTGGCTTGTAGTGAGTACCAAGGGGTACTTACACCTTGCACCAGGCCCAGGTATCCCTTATTAGTGTATAGGGTGTCTAGCAGCTTAGGCTGATAGATAATGGTAGCTTAGCAGAGCAGCTTAGGCTGAACTAGGAGACGAGTGAAGCTCCTACAGTACCACTAGTGTCATATGCACAATATCATAAGAAAACACAATACACAGATATACTAAAAATAAAGGTACTTTATTTTTTATGACAATATGCCAAAAGTATCTCAGTAAGTACCCTCAGTATGAGGATAGCAAATATACACAAGATATATGTACACAATACCAAAAATATGCAGGATAGTATTAGAAAACAGTGCAAACAATGTATAGTTACAATAGGATGCAATGGGGACACATAGGGATAGGGGCAACACAAACCATATACTCCAAAAGTGGAATGCGAACCACAAATGGACCCCAAACCTATGTGACCTTGTAGAGGGTCGCTGGGACTGTAAGAAAACAGTGAGGGTTAGAAAAATAGCCCACGCCAAGACCCTGAAAAGTGAGTGCAAAGTGCACTGAAGTTCCCCAAAGAGCACAGAAGTCGTGATAGGGGAATTCTGCAGGAAAGACACAAATCAGCAATGCAACAACGATGGATTTCCAAACAAGGGTACCTGTGGAACAAGGGGACCAAGTCCAAAAGTCACAAGCAAGTCGGAGATGGGCAGATGCCCAGGAAATGCCAGCTGTGGGTGCAAAGAAGCTGCTACTGGACAGTAGAAGCTGAAGATTCTGCAGGAACGACAAGGGTAGAGACTTCCCCTTTGGAGGATGGATCCCCCACGCCGTGGAGAGTCGTGCAGAAGGGTTTTCCTGAAGAAAGACTGCAAACAAGCCTTGCTAGCTGCAAGTTGTGCGGTTAGGATTTTTGGATGCTGCTGTGGCCCAGGAGGGACCAGGATGTCGCCAATTGCGCCTGGGGACAGAGGGGGCGTCGAGCAAGACAAGGAGCCCTCTCAGAAGCAGGCAGCACCCGCAGAAGTGCTGGAACAGGCACTACGAAGAGGAGTGAAATGGTGCTCACCCGAAGTTACACAGAGGAGTGCCACGTCGCCGGAGGACAACTCAGGAGGTCGTGCAGTGCAGGTTAGAGTGCCGTGGACCCAGGCTTGGCTGTGCACAAAGGATTTTCACCGGAAGTGCACAGAGGCCGGAGTAGCTGCAAAAGACGCGGTTCCCAGCAATGCAGTCTGGCGTGGGGAGGCAAGGACTTACCTCCACCAAACTTGGACTGAAGAGTCACTGGACTGTGGGAGTCACTTGGACAGAGTTGCTGGATTCAAGGGACCTCGCTCGTCGTGCTGAGAGGAGACCCAGGGTACCGGTGATGCAGTTCTTTGGTGCCTGCGGTAGCAGGGGGAAGGTTCCGTTGACCCACGGGAGATTTCTTCGGAGCTTCTAGTGCAGAGAGGAGGCAGACTACCCCCACAGCATGCACCACCAGGAAAACAGTCGAGAAGGCAGCAGGATCAGCGTTACAGAGTTGCAGTAGTCGTCTTCGCTACTTTGTTGCAGTTTTGCAGGCTTCCAGCGCGGTCAGCAGTCGATTCCTTGGCAGAAGGTGAAGAGAGAGATGCAGAGGAACTCTGATGAGCTCTTGCATTCGTTATCTAAGGAATTCCCCAAAGCAGAGACCCTAAATAGCCAGAAAAGAGGGTTTGGCTACCTAGGAGAGAGGATAGGCTAGCAACACCTGAAGGAGCCTATCAGAAGGAGTCTCTGACGTCACCTGCTGGCACTGGCCACTCAGAGCAGTCCAGTGTGCCAGCAGCACCTCTGTTTCCAAGATGGCAGAGGTCTGGAGCACACTGGAGGAGCTCTGGGCACCTCCCAGGGGAGGTGCAGGTCAGGGGAGTGGTCACTCCCCTTTCCTTTGTCCAGTTTCGTGCCAGAGCAGGGCTAAGGGGTCCCTGAACCGGTGTAGACTGGCTTATGCAGAAATGGGCACCATGTGTGCCCATGAAAGCATTTACAGAGGCTGGGGGAGGCTCCTCCTCCCCTGCCTTCACACCATTTTCCAAAGGGAGAGGGTGTAACACTCTCGCTCTGAGGAAGTCCTTTGTTCTGCCTTCCTGGGCCAAGCCTGGCTGGACCCCAGGAGGGCAAAAACCTGTCTGAGGGGTTGGCAGCAGCAGCAGCTGCAGTGAAACCCCTGAAAAGGCAGTTTGGCAGTACCCGGGTCTGTGCTACAGACCCGTGGGATCATGGGATTGTGCCAACAATGCCAGGATGGCATAGAGGGGGAATTCTATGATCATAGACATGTTACATGGCCATAGTCGGAGTTACCATTGTGAAGCTACACATAGGTAGTGACCTATATGTAGTGCACGCATGTAATGGTGTCCCCGCACTCACAAAGTCCGGGGAATTGGCCCTGAACAATGTGGGGGCACCTTGGCTAGTGCCAGGGTGCCCACATACTAAGTAACTTAGCACCCAACCTTTACCAGGTAAAGTTTAGACATATAGGTGACTTATAAGTTACTTAAGTGCAGTGTAAAATGGCTGTGAAATAACGTGGACGTTATTTCACTCAGGCTGCAGTGGCAGGCCTGTGTAAGAATTGTCAGAGCTCCCTATGGGTGGCAAAAGAAATGCTGCAGCCCATAGGGATCTCCTGGAACCCCAATACCCTGGGTACCTTAGTACCATATACTAGGGAATTATAAGGGTGTTCCAGTATGCCAATGTAAATTGGTAAAATTGGTCACTAGCCTGTTAGTGACAATTTGAAAGAAATGAGAGAGCATAACCACTGAGGTTCTGATTAGCAGAGCCTCAGTGAGACAGTTAGTCATAACACAGGTAACACATTCAGGCACACTTATGAGCACTGGGGCCGTGGCTGGCAGGGTCCCAGTGACACATACAACTAAAACAACATATTATACAGTGAAATATGGGGGTAACATGCCAGGCAAGAAAGTACTTTCCTACATGCGTTCAGCAACTCCTCGCGCCTTGCTCATGCGTTCAATGGCTCCTTGCACCTTGCTCATGCGTTCAATGGCTCCTCGCGCCTTGCTCATGCGTTCAGCGGCTCCTCCCGCCTTGCTCATGCGCTCAATGGCTCCTCGCGCCTTGCTCATGCTTTCAGTGGCTTGAGTATCCATATTTGTTTGCGTTAATATAGCTCAGTAAGTTAATGGAAGCTGCTGCAAACAGATGTCCAGATTATGTGGGCAGGTCCCTGGATCTTTGCCTATTAAAAAGAAATGCCTTTTCCACAGAAAAGTGATTCAGGTGTGGCTCGCTCCAGCTTGTCAGATGGCAGGTCACCAGCGTGTAAGCTGGAATTCAAGCACCTTGTTCCCGCCAAATGGGAAACTCTCCAACCCTCAACACCTAGACCTCATTTCCACATAAAGATGTAACCAATGGATTTCACATTCAACTGACTTTCTCTGGGTCGACACGCCTGTTTTATTCTTGGTCTTTAAGTCCCCAGCAGTTTCAGTTAATTATTTTGAAAGATAACCAAAGGGTTTGCCTTGGTTAATGACAAGCAGCTGTAATTATATTCCTATTTGCTTCCTGCAGGACTACAATATGCTTTCCATGTTGGTGCACAAGCTGGGATGTTCTTGAAGTTCTAGGGAAATATAAAGAAAAACACCTTTTAACTAAACATGCAATAATCTAAATCCTTATTCTGGAGAAATCAAGACTTCAGACAGAATTAAACTATAATCAGCTCAGGAAAGGCCTTAAAACTTGGACTGTTCTGGCTTGCTTACAAGTTTAATCTCTTCAAGTGATAGCAACCGGAGGCTGTTAGACTGGTGCTTTCCACTCGCTCATTGGACAATAACTTGCCTGCCAATTTAAAATGTACAGACTTTAGGCACAGCACCTGAAGTAACTGAAAGGATATTTGCAGTGTCATCTTAAGGATTTTGGGGGCCACAGCAAGAAATATTTTAGGGGCCCCTGTTTGGAACACATTTGAATTTTATTACCCATTTTTTAGGTCAAGCGTGCAAGCGCTTTGAGCTGTTGTAAGTATTGTGGGCTTTGTTTTTGTATTTTGGGATTTGGTATTGTGCCCACCGCACGCCCATCACTTTCACTCGTTCGTGGGCCTGCCTTTAAAAAATCCTTTGTTTTCATTGGTAAATGCTTTACGTTTGTTCCTCCTTGGGACGGTTTTGTTACCACCCTGCAGACTGCCCCTGTTACATGGATAATTGCATGATTGCTGATATGTTTGACTGTTTGTGAACCTCTTTTTTCTTTTGTGTCTCTCCTTCGCGCTCGTGCTCATGGCAGCCATGGTGCTTTGAATTGGCTTGCTTATGTCAACTAATGGTTTACTTTTCATTTTCAATTTATGTGGCAAGGAAAGTCCAGTTAGGAATTTACAACGCTAATAGCTCTAACTTGAGCAAACACGAGACCCATTGCATTGCAAATGCTTGTTTGATAATTCAACCACTATGCTGCCTAACAATACTGGATTATGTACTAAACGTTGAGATATAAAAATACACATAAGCGAGCTAGAGGGAAACTTCACTTTGCCAGGAGGCCTCTTGAAGGATGGGTGCCCTGGGCAATTGCCCACTTGGCTCTTGCCTTGAAATGTCTCTGGATATTTGCAGTGCCTAATGTCATATTAAGAGAGTAGAACATCACCTCCCATCAACAGTCTGTGTTGAACTTCTCAACACCTGCAATGGTGCCAGCAGCCACATCTGTGGCGTCCAGGGGACGGACGAGCGGTCCTGCCCCGCAGCATGATAGGATCACGTTCAGCGGCGGATTGAACAATAGATGATGTCATTGAAAGGAATGCTTCTGAGATCTTGAACAGATCAACACAAAATATTAATCGGACCCTTCCCAAAGATGTGAACCCCGCCACTCGAACATATTTTGGAAGAGCTGAGCGGTCATACGGCGGGAATCAAATTGCTCCCAAAGGAGATACATAAGGCACACCATCCCAACTCTATATAAACACACAAGAAAATCACACATCACAAAAAGTTGATCTCCTCTGAAAGTTAATGGTGCATGTGCCCTTTAGTTGCATGGAACCATCAGGTGTTCAATGGTTTGTGTTTCTCACCTTGAGTGGGGGTTATGATAAAGCTTTTCTGGGACTCTTGGGCAGTAGTTACTTTTAGCTTTTACACCTTTATGAACGATTTTTAATCTTCTGGGTTGGTCCATGGGCAGTGGAGGTGGGGAGAGAAACTTAGTTGAGCTATGGTAAAGTGCTGTCATCACAATGTTTCCACTTTGAACGAAGAGGTTCCAACTGTGGAGATGAAATGTTGACATTTGATATAGATGGAGTTTGGTCTTTAAAAAAAAAAGAAAAAAAACAGTGTGGGAACTTAGCCATGCAATATTTGGTGAACTCTGATTTTTTAAATGGAAATTCAACTTGACTCTCTGAAATCTGGTTTCTGGAACATCATTGTGTAGGTGAAATTAAGGCTGCGGTTGTTGTCCTTTCAGCTTGATTCTGATCTTTTTATGCATCAGGCTGTCCAGTTTGGGAGAAAACAAGGAAAAAGAAGCTGCTGCAATTGAAGTAATCAGTAATTGCCTGTTCCTCCTCTTTTACGTTTAACAAATTTGTAATTACTTGGTGGTTGTAATGTACCAGTGGCTGCTCCTGGTTTACGATCTTGACACCATAGAGATAAAATGGACCCAACCAGCAGAGGGCGCATTGGCATAATAATGCTTATGTTGCAGATGAAGATACTTCTTTTCAGAATGCACATTTCCACACCCTAATATATGCCAGTTGACCTCCCTCCTTTTAGGTTGAATCCTACCAAGCAGCGCAGCTGTCTAGTTGTGAAAAGAGTTCTTGTGGGCATTCTGAAAGTTTCCCTCGGAATGCATACCACCCATTGCTTACCATTGGCTTTGTGGTTTGCAACTCACATTTTCTGTCTTTCTATTTACTGGCTTCATTTGTTTTAGGCTGTCCAGCATGTTTTCATCCCTCCTGTGGAGAAACACCTGTTCACCATTGCTCCTTGTATTCTTACATGAGTGCTTGTTTTCTGAAAACAGGCCTTTCCAGGGAGCTTGGTGTTTACTTTTCTTTCTCTGATTTTAAAGTGAGAAGATTTGTGTGACAATCTTGCTGAGTACTGGGAAAAAAAGGCTTTTTTACTAGCACACAACAAAATTTAAATGTCTGTAAATGAGCTGTGCAAATATTTCAGAATATATCAGAATTAGGAAAGCACAAATTAAGCACAGTTTTTGTAATTCTGAAGTGTGGTGGAAACAAATATTTTTATATGATAAAAACAAATCTGTACACCAAGTGATGCCATTCCCACACATTATTGTTTGTGCGCTTTATAGTTGTGTTAGTAAAACAGTATGTGTAAATGTAATGATCGTTTCAATTGAAAATGTGTTGTCTGCAATGGCAGTATGCTAAATCACCATTCATACTCCACTCTATGCCACTCCACTCTATGCCACTCCACTCTATGCCACTCTACTCCATGCCACTCTACTTCACCTTATGGCACTCCAGTCTATGACATGGCACTCCTATATGCTCCACTCTACTGTGCTCCACTCCACCACACTCCACTCTATGACACTTCACTCTAGGCCACCCTACTCCACATTATAACACTGTGCTCCACTCTACAACACTTCACTGTATGAAACTCCACTCTACGACACTCCACTCTATGACAATCCACACTACGACATTCCAAACTACCAAACTCCAATCTATGGCAATCCACTCTATGACACTGTGCCACGCTACTTCACTCTACGACACTCCATGCCACTTTGCTCCACTTTGCTCCACTCTACACCTCTCCACACTATGCCACTTCACTCTGTGACACTCTACTGGCACTCCACTCTAATCCACTCTACAACACTTCTCTCCACTCTAGTCCCCTCTACTTTACGCCCCTCCACTCTACGTTATGTTAGAAATCTTCAAAAAGCACACATATACCATAAGGTTTCATGGCACTGAATAGCCAGAGAAAATATTACAGGAAAAACTGCTGTACAATAGGGTGCACTAAATGTATGTTTGTGGGAAAAGCCTGGCGTGGAGTGCCTGAATTTATTGATGTTGGGAGCCATCCATGTTCTAAGAGGAAGTAAATTCCATGTTTCGGGGCCAGGACAGAGAATCTGGCACTGCCCATCCTTTTCTTTTTGAACTTGGGGATGGAAAGAAGATTCTTAGAGGACGAACAAAGTGTTCTGCTCGGGGTGTATTTCATTACTCTAGCATTTATGAAGACGGGCCATTCTCAGCAAGAGCTTTAAAAGTGATATACCCTATTTTAAAAACATTCCTATGCTCCATAGGAAGCCAATGGAGGTCTCTCAGTAGGGAGGTAATCTGACAGTGTTTTGGCTGTTTGTATATCAGATGAGCTGCTTGGTTTTGAACTACTTGAAGCCTAGAAAGAAAGGTCATTGGGAGTCCATTGTCGACAGAATTAGCATAGTCAAGACGGGATCTGACCAACGCTATGCCATGAATTAATGCTTCATATGTAAGAAATGTGGCTATTTTTTAATCCGGCGAAGTGATAAAAAGCAGGATGAGATTACAGCGCCTAGCTAGGGATTCAAGGCCACTCTTATTTACCCCACTCCACTCTGCGCCACTTCACTCAAGGCCACTCTACGCCACTCCACTCTATGCCACTTCACTCATGGCTACTCTACGCCACTCCACTCTACACCACTCCACTCCAATCTACAACTCTACTCCTCTCTATACCACTCTACTCTACTCCACTTCATGCCCCCAATCCCACTCCACTCTACTCTGTGCCACTCCATGACACTCCATTCTTCAACAATCCACTCTATGACACTTTACTCCACTCTGCTCCACTCCACGACACTCCACTCTAGTCCACTCCACAACACTCCACTCCTCCTGTCACAGTCCATCAGGGGAGGCTCCTCTGCAGTGGCGGAGGAGCGTTGCCCCACTGCTAAGATCCAGCAGCAGAAAAGTAAAACAATACTTGACTATCATTTTATTTTTCTGCTGTTGGCTGAGCCAGCATATGAAGGGAGTGGGGGGCTGGGCCACGAGAGGTGAGGTGAGGGGAAAGTGCACTAAGTGTGCATGTGTGCTTGGATGGCCTAAGATGGCCATCCAAACACACACGCGCACTTAGGTTTCTCCATCCTGGCTGTGTTGAACAGCCGGGCTGGAGAAACTGCAGAGGCCCCAGGGTTGTGTCTGAGCGGCAGTCACTGGTGCTCAGACCAATCCTGATGCTGCTTACATCTATGTTTAGCACGTAAGCAGCATCAGGATTGCTGGGGAAGCTGTTCTGGTGTCCAGGGAACTCTGGGACACCAGAAGAAACAAGGAGGATGAGCGAGGCGGCAGGAGAGGACGACAATGACGAACGGTAAGTCTTTTAAAAAAAAAAGTATTACCCCCCCCTTCTCCATCCCCGACCCTCAACCCTTCGTTTGATATTTGCGGCAGTCGCCGCTGCTGTACTTAGTAACACATTACCATTTTTTTGGATGGCCTGGCCGCTCTGGTTTGCTGGCTGGCCCTCTCTGTGTTCAAGAGTATTTTTGAACACCTTTTAAAATCTTTACTCTATTTTGTTTTAATGTATTTATCTACCCTCCAAGTGGAGTCCAGCATCTTGCAATGGTAAATAAAACAATAATTAAAACAGAGGCCGTTTCATGCTGTATAGGTGTGGACGCCTGGTGATGCAAGCACACGTACATTGTTCTTCTCGGCCACCATAGTGCCATAATTCATACACATTACATTGGGGCACTCATCATCACACTCTTTCTTAGATTATTTTTTATTCTTGCCAATACTACAGACCACCGGCAAAAAACATTGGCAAGTCAGTTGCTCGAAAAGTCAAGAGCTATTGGCTTTGCCAATGCTTGTTTCCCTTTCCGTCTAGAAACCCCTGTCTCCCTTGTACGCCTCATTTTCTGTTATAGTGGTCTAGCTTGTATCCCCACCACCACAGTGCTCCTTTGCTTTGTAGCTTTTCTTGTCCTCTATTTTCCCATGCACACATTGCCACGTGGAACAACATTAAGTGAACCAGGTACCTCAGGTTTCTGCTCCATTTCCATCACTAGTGGTTAACCCGTATGTGTCCCAGCAAACGCTTGCTGCACCGTGGTGTACGCTTTGCAGTAGTGGCAGCCATGTTCTTTTTGCTCAATGCTAAACCAGTGTAACCAAGATGTGCCCATCTCTGCCCTGTAAAACCTCACTCTTTTGCCTGGCACCATAGGCGAGAATGCTTAAATAACTTGCTCAAGTCTGAAAAGTTCACATTTTTGTATCAGTTTGAAAGTTGAGTGAGACTAGCCCACAATTTCACTTCCTGCCTCTGTACAGCCCTTTTGGTTTGTGTTTCAAACATATACAATTGCTTTCTGTTTATGTCTGCCTAGCTTTATTTTCTCACATGCTCTCAGGGCTTTTGGGAATCCCCTTGTCATAAACCATTACAGGTTATTTTTATTTTGTGGCAATAAAACAATTTCAGACTTCTAATTTGGCATGAACACAAGATTTTCCGTCACACATCGAGACATTCGCCTCCCACTGGTGCTGATGTACATTCTGACAGATCAAATGAGTTGGAATTCACCATCCTCCTCAAAAGGTCATGGTTTGACCGTAGGCACATCAGGGTTGGCCACCAAACTTATTCTTTTTAGTGTCAAAACCATAGTCCTCCAATGGCTTGACACGCATGACAGTAGCACACAAAGGCACAACCGAAAAGCAAAGCACATCGCCTTTCAGGTCAACATACATAGACCTGCTTTTTTTTTGCAGTTTTATATAGCACAAACTCAACTTGAAGGTACTGGAGCGCTTTACATGAGCACCAATTACATTACACAAGGTCATTTTTTTAGGCACAGGGACAGTAAGTGATTTGCCCACAATCACAGGATGTTGAGCTGATAGCGAAACTTGCCCAGACTCAAACCTGGTTTGCAATTTCCAAAGTCAGCAGCTCTGGCTGTAATGCCTCAACTTTTCCCCAAGTAAATATGCCTTGCAACAGCAAAGTGTGACAACCGCATTATGCGAACAAAACTTGGGCCCATATTTATACTTTTTTAGCACTGCATTTGCGTAATTTTTTTACGCAAAAGCTGCGTAAACTTACAAAATATAATTGTTTTTTGTATGTTTGTGACGCTTTTGTATCAAAAAATGACGCAAATGTGGCGCTAAAAGAGTATAAATATGGGCCTTGGTTTCGGACATGGCAGGCCACACACCTGCAAGGAAGTGCATACCTGACATGGCAAGAGCACATTGCAGGTATCATTCAACTAGAAGCCCAGGGCAGCGTCACTTGCACAGCATTAGCTCAGGATAGCTCTGGCAAGAACCCACCTACCCCGATTCCTCCGCTCCCTGCTGCTCCATCTTTCTGCTTGTCGAAGTGCTAGGAACGTGCCACTCCTGACTTCTGGTTTCCTCTGGCAGCCTGTGGACTCCCACTTTTCCCCCTGCTATAGTATATAATCTCTCTACCTCTTTTCTATTTCTCCACTTTCTTTTTATGTCTGGTGTTAGACAAGACCTTTTGATAGATTACATTTTTACATGTATAGATTACATTTTTACATGTATGTATGTATATATATATATATATATATATATATATATATATATATATATATACTACAACTACTTATAGGGTCTTTCATCCTTCCTACTTCATCAATTGGTCTGTTGCTGTATCACTCATATTTTATTTCCACCAACTGCAGCATATAGCAGGGGGCAATGGATTAGTCCTCTCCAACCATCAGCTATCTTCACTTTGAGTAAACCATTCTGCTTTTTTTTAAAGGAGCACATCCGTACAAAAGGTACTTCCTTTTATTACAAGGAATACTATAGCAAAGTTTTTTTTGCTTTTGGCCAATGTTGTCTTTTTATGTTGCAGAGAGAGCCCAGCTCTTGCCTTAACAATAAAGTTTCACAAAAACTATTTCAAAACAAAACAAGCGTTGACAAAGCCAAAAGGTTGGAAGTTAGCTCCAACCTCTTAGATTTGTCAGTGCTAGTTTTTTGCCACAGATGCCCTATTGAGGTCGCAGGTTCTTTTTTTAAATTTCTGTCCTCCATTTTTTCTTTTTAGTCTCATGCCGCATTTCACCCTCCGCAAAGCTTGCACTTGCCACCACCAGCATACCATAGTGGCCATGTTGTAAGGAAAATGTATGCTGACGTACGGGATGCAATCCAACCAGCAATGGTTCATGAAGGAAACGGGGCTGTCTGAGTACATCGGAGAAGAGCAGAATCACTCACTCATGCAAAGCAAGCTAGCGGACAACAGATGGAGGCATAATGGCATAACTCACACACTTGCTTCCTCGTGAGCATGTGTTTGTGAGAATGTATTATAAGGAATAAAATACCCTCTGCCATACATTAAAAGAATATTGTAAGTCACTAATGCACGTTCCATGAACTGAGAATAGAACTCAGCCTTCAACCACGTTCTTCTGTATGATTTCACCCCTCTGTGACTTCCAATATCCTTATAACTAAGAACATCGGGTCCTTTATCCCAAACACAGAGCCTTCTTCTAACAAAGTGCTGATGCAAGCTAATCAGTGGGATGTTTGCCACCTTAGGGACTTCGGACCTCATTTAGAATATAGTGGGCAGCCCATCGCCCATCATCAGGATGGCAGAGGTAATTACCTCCTAACCCTGGTCGGGCTACCACCTCCCATATTCCTTCCCAGCCCTGCAGAGATCTCTGTGCTTTCAGAAGAGCTGCTTCCAAGGCTCAGGCTCACAAAACTTGTTTATTCTTCAAAAACAAACTCCCAAAGCTGAAGCTCATTTTTAAAAAAAACAAGGGTCCTCACACGATCAAAGTTTTTTTTCCTCTGGCGTAGGATTCATGTATATATATTTTTTTGTTTGGGACTGCCAGTGTTTCCTGGTTGTTCTGAACTGAAAGTAAAGAGTGTCAGACTGTCCACTGTAAATAGGGCAAATGGCCTCATGCACATACGACGGCCCCAACTCCAGTCAGTGTTGGGTTTCCACTTGTGAAAGCAAAGAGGGCACCACCGTGAGAAACATGATATTTTTCCGCACTCTAAAAAGAGCTTGCAGACCATGTGTGTGGCAGACAGGTTATCCCGCCATGTTTGTGGCAGAGTATTTTAACCCCTTTGCTGCAAGGCCTTTTCCCCCTTAGGTGCCAGGCCTTTTTTTGGCTATTTGGGGCAGTACGCACTTAGACCCTCATAACCTTTTGCTCACATAAGCTACCCACACCAAATTTGTGTCCTTTTTTTCCAAAATCCTAGGGATTCTAGAGGTACCCAGAGTGTGTGGGTTCCCCTGAAGGAGACCAAGAAATTAGCCAAAATACAGCGAACATTTAGTTTTTTTCAAAAATAGGGAAAAAAGGGCTGCAGAAGAAGGCTTGTGTTTTTTTTTCCCTGAAAATGGCATCAACAAAGGGTTTGCGGGGCTAAAATTACCAGCTTCCCAGCTTTCAGGAACAGGCAGACTTGAATCAGAAAACCCAATTTTTCAACACAAATTTGACATTTTACTGGAACATACCCCATTTTTATGATTTTTTGTGTTTTCAGCCTCCTTCCAGTTAGTGACAGAAATGGGTGTGAAACCAATGCTGGATCCCAGAAAGCTAAACAGTTCTGAAAAGTAGACAAAATTCTAAATTCAGCAATGGGTTATTTGTGTAGATCCTACAAGGGTTTCCTACAGAAAATAACAGCTGAAATAAAAAAAAAATTGAAATTGAGGTGAAAAAAACAGCCATTTTTCTCTACGTTTTACTCTGTAACTTTTTTCCTGCGATGTCAGATTTTTTAAAGCAATATACCGTTGTGTCTGCTGGACTCTTCTGGTTGCGGGGATACAGGCTTGTAGGTTCATCAAGAACCCTAGGAACCCAGAGCCAATAAATGAGCTGCACCTTGCAATGGGTTTTCATTCTATACCGGGTATACAGCAATTCATTTGCTGAAATATAAAGAGTAAAAAATAGATATCAAGAAAACCTTTGTATTTCCAAAATGGGCACAAGATAAGATGTTGACAAGCAGTGGTTATTTGCACATCTCTGAATTCCGGGGTGCCCATACTTGCATGTGAATTACAGGGCATTTCTCAAATATATGTATTTTTTACACATTATCTTACATTTGGAAGGAACAAATGTAGAGAAAGACAAGGGGCAATAACACTTCTTTTGCTATTCTGTGTTTCCCCAAGTCTCCTGATGAGCATGGTACCTCACTTGCGTGGGTAGGCCTAATGCTCACGACAGGAAACGCAACACGGACACATCATATTTTTACATTTAAATCTGACGTGTTTTTTGCAAAGTGCCTAGCTGTAGATTTTGGCCTCTGGCTCAGCCGGCACCTAGGGAAATCTACCAATCCTACACATTTTTTAAAAGTACACACCTAGGGGAATCCAAGATGGGGTTCCTTGTGGGGCTCCCACCAGGTTCTGTTACCCAGAATCCTTTGCAAACCTCATAATTTGGCTAAAAAACACATTTCCCTCACATTTCAGTGACAGAAAGTTCTGGAATCTGAGAGGAACCACAAATTTCCTTCCACTCAGCGTTCCCCCAAGATCCCGATAAAAATTATACCTCACTTGTGTGGGTAGGCCTAGGTCCAGCACCAGGAAATGCCCCAAAACACAACGTGGACACATCACATTTTCCCAAAGAAAACAGGTGTTTTTTTGCAAAGTGCCTACCTGTGGAGTTTGGCCTCTAGCTCAGCCGGCACCTAGGGAAACCTACCAAACCTGTGCATTTTTGAAAACTAGACACCTAGGGCAATCCAAGATGGGGTGTCTTGTGGGGCTCCCACCAGATTCCGTTACCCAGAATCCTTTGCAAACCTCAAAATATGGCTAAAAAAACACTTTTTCCTCACATTTTGGTGACAGAAAGTTCTGGAATCTGAGAGGAGCCACAAATTTCCTTTCACCCAGCGTTCCCCCAAGTCTCCCGATAAAAATGACACCTCACTTGTGTGGGTAGGCCTAGTGCCCGCGACAGGAAATGCCCCAAAACACAACGTGGACACATCACATTTTCCCAAACAAAACAGAGGTGTATTTTGCAAAGTGCCTACATGTGGAATTTGGCCTCTAGCTCAGCCGGCACCTAGGGAAACCTAGCAAACCTGTGCATTTATTAAAACTAGACACTGAGGGGAATCCACGATGGGGTGACTTGTGGGGCTCCCACCAGGTTCTGTTACCCAGAATCCTTTGCAAACCTCAAAATTTAGCCAAAAAAAACACTTTTTCCTCTCATTTCGGTGACAGAAAGTTCTGGAATCTGAGAGGAGCCACAAATGTCCTTCCACCCAGTGTTCCCCCAAGTCTCCCAATAAAAATGGTACCTCACTTGTGTGGGTAGGCCTAGTGCTCGCAACAGGAAATGCCCCAAAACACTATGTGGACACATCAAAATTATCAAATACAAAACTACCTGTTTTTGCGGGGGCAGCTGCGTTTTTGGTCCTAGGCTCAGCAGCCATCTAAGGAAACCTACCAAACCCAGACATTTCTGAAAACTAGACACCCGAGGGAGTCCAGGGGTGTGTGACTTGCGTGGACCCCCCAATGTTTTCTTACCCAGAATCCTCAGCAATCCTCAAATTTAGCTAAAAAAAATCACATTTTTCCCACATTTCTGTGTGGGATCATTGCACCGGGACAAATTTCCTACCACCCAACGTTTCCCTTAGTTTTGCGGTAAAAATGATACCTCACTTGTGTAGTTGGACTAAGTGCCTGTGACAGGGAAGAGCCAAAAACATGTCAAAATTGAGGGGGAACCAAAGCAGGTCCAAGAGGGCAGTTTGAAAATAAATATTTTTAGGCTGAAAGTGCAGCAGAATTTTTATCGCTATAGATGAGACGATGTTGGATGGTAGGAATTGTGTGGCTTCCTGCAGATTCCGGAAGGCGCCATCACAAAAAATGTGGGAAAAATGTGTGATTTCCAGCAAAGTTGGAGGTTTACAGGGCATTGTGGGTAAGAAAATGGTGCGGGGTGCATGTGAATGAACCAGATGTTTAGTTTTCAGATGTGTCTAGGTCTTGTGGATTTTTCTACATGGCAGCGTCCCCAACTAAAAAAAAGTGCAGCCCTCACCATTCCAAGTGGGACGATTTTGAGAGTTACCAAGCTCTCAAGGCCCAAATGTAAAACCCAAACCCAAAATAATCAAATGTCCTCTTGTTTGCCATGGGATAAGATGTTTTAGAGAGCTGAAAGACTGTTACCCCCTTCAGTTCGGGTGGGGGCATAACCAGGCCCATACTGGTAGGTACCCACCACCCCACCGTTTTTTTTTATTTTTAAATTCCCTGGCATCTAGTAGACTTTCTGCCCCCTGGGGTGCGGATTGGGGGTAATTGACCAATCTGCCCACTGGTGGGCAGGACAACTTTGGCCCCATTTATTTGGGGTGGGGGTATGGCAGATATGGCCAACAGTATTGTACCCCTATGGGGAGCGACCCTTGCCCAAAGGGCTGCCCCCTCCAAACAAAACACACACATACACACACACCAATCCATGGTGTCCAGAGGTTTCTTCCCCCCCTTGTTGGCAGATTGGCTTACCAAAAATAGGCCGATCTGCCCCCAAGGGGGGCAGAAATGTCCTAAATACAGTTTGTCCCCCAGGGTAGCAACCCTTGTCTAAGGGGTCGCTCCCTATACATAAAAACATAAAGTAAATAAAAATATATATCCCTGGTGTCTACAGGTTTCTTCTCCCCCTGGGGGCAGATCGGCCTAATTATATTAGGCCGATCTGCCTCCAGGGGGGCAGAAACGGCCTAAAAATAATTTGGCCCCCAAGGAACGACCCTTGCCTATGCTCCCTACATATAAAAACAATCAACAATTTTTTTTTATTGCTGGTGTCTAGGGGTTTTCTACCCCCCTGGGGGCAGAGCTGCCTAATTATATGAGGCCGATCTCCCCCAGAGGGGGCATAAATGGCCTAAAAATAATTTGGGCGCCCGGGGAGCGGCCCTTGCCCAAGGGGCCAGTCCCTTCATGCGCAAGTATGATAAAAAAATTATATTAGGCCGATCTGCACCCAGGGGGGGCAGAAAAGACCTAAAGGGGCAGAAAAGACCTAAAAATAATTTGCCCTCCCGGGAGCAACCCTTGCCTAAGGGATCGCTCCCCACACATAAAAAAATAAAAATGGTAAAAAAAAAATATCATCCCTGTGTCTAGTGGTTTTCTGTCTCCCCGGGGGCAGAAATGGCCTAAAAATAATTTGCCCCCCCTGGGAGCTACCCTTGCCTAAGGGGTCGCTCCCCACACATAAAAAAATAAAAATGAACAAAATGTTTTTATCCCTGGTGTCTAGTGGTTTTCTGCCCCCCCCAGGGGGGGGCAGAAATGGCCTAAAAATAATTTGGCCCCCTGGGGAGTGGCCTTTGCCCAAGAGGCTGCTACCCTTATGCGCAAGTATGATAAAAAGAAATAATCCCTGGTGTCTAGTGGTTTCTGCTCCACCTGGGGGCAGATGGGCCGAATTATATGAGGCCGGTCTGCCCCCGGGGAGGCAGAAATGGCCTAAAAATAGTTTGGCCCCCCCGGGAGCGACCCTTGCCTAAGGGGTCCGCTCCCCACACATAAAAAATTAAAATGTTTAAAAAAAAAGGGGCAGAAATGGCCTAAAAATAATTTGCCCCCCCGGGAGCGACCCTTGCCTAAGGGGTTGCTCCCCACGCATGAAAAAATAAAAATGAACAATTTTTTTTTATCCCTGGTGTCTAGTGGTTTTCTACCCCCCTGGGGGCAGATCAGCCTAACAGCCGATCTGCCCCCAGGGGGGCAGAAATGGCCTACAAATAATTTGGCACCCTGGGGAGCAGCCTTTGCCCAAGGGGCCGCTCCCCTTATGCGCAAGTATGATAAAAATAAATAATCCCTGGTGTCTAGTGGTTTCTGCTCCCCCTGGGGGCAGATGGGCCTAATTATATTAGACTGATCTGCACCCGGGGGGGCAGAAATGGCCTAAATATAGTTTGGCCCCCGGGAGCAACCCTGGCCTAAGGGGTCGCTCCCCACACATAAAAAAATAAATGAACAAAAAAGAATTATCCCTGGTGTCTAGTGGTTAGATCGGCCTAATTATATTTGGCCGATGTGCCCCGGGGGGGCAGAAATGGACTAAAAATAATTTAGCTCCTTGGGGAGCGGACCCTGCCCAAGTGGCTGCTCCCCTTGTGTGCAAGTACAATAAAAAAATAATCCCTGGTGTCTAGTGGTTTCTGCCCCCCCCCGGGGGCAGATCGGCCTAATTATATGAGGCGGATCTTCTCCCGGGGGGGCAGAAATGGCCTAAAAATAATTTGGCCCCCGGGACCGACCCTTGCCTAAGGGGTCGCTCCCCACACATAAAAAAATTAAAAGAAACAAACAACAAAAATATCCCTGGTGTCTAGTGGTTTTCTGCCCCACCCCTGGGGGGGCAGAAATGGCCTAAAAATCATTTGCCCCCCCCTGGGGAGAGGCCCTTGCGCAAGGGGCCGCTCCCCTTATCAAAATGTACGCACAAAAAAAATCCCTGGTGTCTAGTGGCCATTTCTGCTGCCCGATCTCATCGCGATCGGGCAGCAGAAATGCTGATAGAGACAAGAAAGGAAAGGAAAGGTTTTTCCTTTCCTTTCTTGTCTCTCCCGCCCCACCTCCCGTCGGAAGAGAAATGCAAAAGCATTTCTCTTCCGGGATTGCGATCCGAGGTGACCTCTGATGAGGTCAGCGTGCGATTTGCGCGCTGACATCATCAAATGTCACTGGGGGGTGGGGGAGGGTCGAGGGTGAAAGGTGAAGCGATTCCCCTTCCATCCCCGACTCGGGGGTGTGGGAGGGAGGCCCAGGGGGGGGAGCTGGCCCCATGGGCTGGGAGCAGGACGAGCTGGTCTCGTCCCAGGCACACAGGAACGGTGTGCCTGGACGAGACCAGCTCGCCCCAGTTACCCTGGGGGTTAAATCATTCATTTACATTAAGTGTTGATTTGTTATGCTGTGAGAAACACATCTGTCATTTTGGTTTGTACTTGGGATATTTTTATACAGTAATTAAAAAATGATCTAAATGTGTTGTATTCACATGAGTAGCCCACAATATTCAGCAGAGGCTGCCGCAAATATCAAGGTGAGGGGCATGTGGGGTGACGGGGTGTGTGGACAAATACATTTTTTAAAAAAGACTGTTTGCCGCCGCCATCCTCTCCTGCCGCCTTGCTCATCCTCCTTTCCTGTTCTGGTCTCCCAGCATTCATCGGGGCACCAGAACAGACTCTCTAGTAATCCTGGCACTGCTTTCATGCTAAAGCTAGTATGAAAGCACCTTCAGGATTGGTCTGAGCGGCTCGGAATGCCGCTCAGACACACCCCTGGGGCCTGTGCAGTTTCTCCAGCCCAACTGTATGCACAGCTGGGCTCTAGAAACCGAAGTGCGCATGTGTGTTTGGCTGGCCGTCTTAGGCCATACAAAAACATATGCGCACTTATTGCACTCAATTCCTCATCCCCCCTACCCCACTTCTTGTGGTCCAGCCTTGCCCCTCCCTTCACATGCTGGCTGAGCCAGAAGCAGAAAAATCTAACAATATTGAAGTATCATTTTATTTTTCTGCTGCTGGCTTATGGGGTGGGGCGACACTCCTTCGCCATTGTGGAGGAGCCACCCCCGAGTCGATATTCAAAATAGACAATGAACCAGACCTGCCAGGCTGCATCTGGTGGCGAGCATGTGCCATGGACGGAGTATGGTTTTGGGAGAGAAGGGGTTAAGCCTTGTAGCAGCAGTCTTCAGCAGACACCCAGCCTCTGCTGATGACATCATCCTGGTGCCTGTATTTGCTGGGATAGCTGCTGCTGACAGACAAAGCAGTGTGGGAGAGATGGAAACACCAGCACTGCCCCACATCCAAGGGACTTGCTTCTTTCCAGGCTCCGTAACATATGTGGGCATGAGTCACACTGCATAGCACAGTGCTTTAAATAATGACATTCCACATTCTGTATTCAGCTGACCGGTTATTACCTCTGAAGAGCTGCATGAATCTTCTGGGTTGGAGGCCCAGAGAGGAAGGCGACCTTGACTCGAGTAACACGTGTGTGTAAACTGACTGATGTAAGCTGCTTCTGACTGTTGAAAAGAAAAGTCCCTAATCTTTAATGTCTAGTGGGCAAGACACATCAGTAGGTGTAGGTAACTACAGCAAAACATAAAATCTCCAGGGTCACTAGAATTATGTGCCAGGGAAGGACTACATTATGTAGACGCATTGACCAAATTATGTGGCAAAATTGCAGTGTAATGCGGCACATTTAGTGATAGTATTACTTCATTAATTTGTCATTTTTACTAATTTGAACTCTGGGCAAAGATTTCACCTCATGAGTATTTGTTTAACAACCAAATGCAGTAATAAGCAACTGAAAGATGACTACTCAACGTTTGCAAAGGGCCTTCCAATGCGCATGAACACATGATGCCAAGTTCCTAGTTACTTCTGATCCATTTGAGCTAGAAGCAATCTTTTTTGTGTTAAAATCGCAGAGTATGTGGCAAATGCAGCAAATCCATAAATTTGCGAAAAATCCAGCGGTCACAGATTCTCATAATTCCAATCGCCCTAAGAATAACATATGTATTTGTAAAGCACATATTCACCCAGTGTGTCACCCTGGCGCTGGACAACAAGTATTTATTGTTACCCAACTCAATGGTACTCATTTTACTGACCTGAAACAGATGAAAAGCTGAGTGGACAACCCTGGGGTTCAAACCCAGGTCAACGAGGTCAAACACAGGTTTCTGGAGGGAATGATTTAATCTACTGGGACATTGGGACTGGCAGATGAGTGTGTACCTGTTGGCTACAGGCCCTAGACCACAGGGCTGTTTCAGCCTTTTTTTATTCTAAGGTCGAAATAAAGAAGTGCTAAAATAAGTTAACATCCTTAGGAGTCAAAGTGTAACTTTATTCAGCTGTGATATAGGGAACACTATTATTGTAACATAAGTTACAGTGTTGGCAGAAGAAGGGGTCTTTTGACGCTCCTTGGCAATAGTGAACAGGAGCCTTGCACTAATGGATGCACCTGAGGGCAGAAATCCCTAATGGTTCACGGCAGCTTCAGAGTTACTCGTGAAACAACCATCTGCGTGTAGTTTCCCCGTGCAGGTGCAGGGAACACAGCTATGGGAAGCACAGTGAAGCATGGATTTGTCACACACACATTTTGCACAGAAAGTGTGGCTTCAGTCTACATATTTTCCCAGCATTCACTGCTGCAGGAACTTTTCAACTGCTATTTAAAATGCACTTTGACACTTAGGGCCTATTTTTAGGTATAGCACAGCAGCGAGCAAGCGCTCCTCTTCTCGACATGTTGTAATCTATTCTGTGTGCTTTACCCACATTACAAAAGAACACATTCATTTTTGGTAGTATGGGGAGATTAAGGGGGTCATTCCAACTTTGGCGGGCGGCGGAGGCCGCCCGCCAAAGTTCCGTCGCCAGAAGACCGCACCGCGGTCAAAAGACTGCGGCGGTCATTCTGGCTTTCCCACTGGGCTGGCGGGCGACCGCCAAAAGGCCGCCCGCCCGCCCAGCGGGAAAACACCAGCAACGAGGATGCCGGCTCCGAATGGAGCCGGCGGAGTTGCTGGTGTGCGACGGGTGCAGTTGCACACGTCGCGATTTTCAGTGTCTGCCAAGCAGACACTGAAAATCAATGTGGGGCCCTGTTAGGGGGCCCCTGCAGTGACCATGCCAGTGGCATGGGCACTGCAGGGGCCCCCAGGGGCCCCACAACACCCGTTCCTGCCAGCCTGGTTCTGGCGGTGAAAACCGCCAGAACCAGGCTGGCGGGAAGGGGGTCGGAATCCCCATGGCGGTGCTGCTTGCAGCGCCGCCGTGGAGGATTCACACGGGCAGCGGGAAACCGGCGGAAAACCGCCGGCTTCCCTTTTCTGACCGCGGCTGTACCGCCGCGGTCAGAATTGCCCTTGATGCACCGCCAGCCTGTTGGCGGTGCATCCTCCAACCCCGGCCGCCAGGGTCGGAATGACCCCCTAAGTGATTTCCCCAGAATCACAGGATGTTTAGCCGACAACGAGACTCGGACCGTGTTCTCCAACTCCAAAGCTGGTAGCTCTGGCCCTTACGCCACATCCTCTCTCCTAGGGTTCTTTGTCTTGTGCGTGTTGGGGCAGTCTGGGAATAGCTCGTTTTTAAAAAATAGTGCTTCATAATACAGGTGCAAAAGAGGTGCCATTCTTAACAAAATCGCAATAATTCATTTACATTGGCCTTGCAGAGATGAAGAGGTGAAAAGGCTATGGGCCTGATTACGACCTTGGCGGAGGGGATTACTCTGTCCCAAATGTGACGGATATCCCACCTGCTGTATTACAAGTTCCATTATATCCTGTGGAATTTATAACACGCCGGACGAGATATCCGTCACATTTGGGACAGTGTAATCTCCTCCGCCAAGGTTGTAATCAGGCCCTATGTCAGGATTGCAATCTGTGACATTCTCGTACTGCCAAGACCTCTGCAGGGGGTGTATTAACCAACTGACTTGAATAGAGCTTAACACTGGACAATAACACGTCCTCTTGATAACTTCCGGAGGGTCACCAACCAAGCACATAGGTTAGTTCTAGGCAGAAAGTGGCGAAAGGTGGTGTCTCCAAAATGGTGGAAAAGGAGTCCTGCCTACAAACCCAAGCACTTCACAGCCTCAACCTAAATAGAAAAAAACATCGAGCCTTTGGATGTAAATCGAGCCTCTTCGTATAGAGTTCTGTTAGCGTGAACTCAGTACAAAGGTATTATAGTGCTTTACATGAGCACTGGTTACATTGCTCAAGAACACAATTATTTTTGGTAGCAAGGGGAGATTAAGGCCCTCATTACAACCGTGGTGGTCAAAGACTGCCAGGGTTGAATTGGCGATCGAACCCCCAAGAGGCTGGGGGTACAATTCGCCATGCGGTCACACCGCCGGGACCGGCGGTTTTCCACCATGGTTGTCCCGGCGGTTATAATCCGCAAGGGCAGCGCTGCACTGGGGATTATGACTCCCCTTCCCGCCAGCCTGTCCATGGCAGTAGAGACCGCCATGGAAAGGCTGGCAGGAAGGGGAGTCGCGGGGCCCCTGGGGGCCCCTGCCCATGCACTTAGCATGGGCTGGGCAGGGGCCCCAAGGCACAGCCCCGTCGCGATTTTCACTGTCTGCTTGGCAGACAGTGAAGAGCGTGACGGGTGCTGCTGCACCCGCCGAACCGCCACATTGCCGCCGGCTCCATTACGAGCCGGCTGCAATGTTACGGCCCAGCAGGGATGTCCAAATGCGGCCGGTGGGTTTCCGGCCGCATGGGCGGCCGTCTCACTGTACAACCTTGGCAGTCGGACTCATCCGACCGCCAATGTTGTAATGAGGGCCTAAGTGATTCGCCCAGAATCACAGGAAGTTGAGCCGACTTCAAGACTGAAACCATGTTCCCCAGCTCCAAATTCAGCAGCTCTGGTCCTCACGCCATATCCTTTCCCCTGCGATTCTTTGTCTGGTGCGAGTTGGGGCAGTCTGGGAATAACTTGATTTTTTATATAGCTCTTGGTAATACAGGTTCTGACATTTCATAGCGCTGCAAAGCAGGTGCCATTCTTAAACAAATCGCTATAATTACACATTTTCTGCCTTTTCTGTTATTCTCTTTGTATACAGTAAATGTTTTTGCAAGTTAGGCTGGTATTGACAATGTAGAGGAATAATTCCTTTAAAAGTTTAACACACAGAAATATATGGCTGCCCCCTTTTCTTTGCTCCTAACTCTTTTGACCCCCCTCATCCTCTGGGTTAAATGCCATGAAAGTGCCTCTTTGTGGCTTGTTTTGTGCTATAGAAGTACTAGAAAGTGTTGCATCTCTAGGGTATCACAGCCAGTCTGGACGAATGAGGCAAAAACACTCCCAAGACGGCGGCCTTGTTGAGTCCTCTCTCCTGCAGCGACAGGGCCTGGAAGGGTTGCTGTAGCACCTGGCATACATCCACTACACTCCAAACCAAATCACACAGGTAGACGACATTGTCATTTACAACGCCAATAGCTCTAACTCTCACAAATACGAGACCTATTGCATTGCAAATGCTTCTTTCCTATGGGATTAATATTTCAGTGGATGGGAAATTGTCACAGTTGTGAAGGGGTAAACTATATGCCGAAGTCTAAATCAGGCCCTTAGTTTGTAACTTTGGTTGAAAAATGTGATCACATAAAAACTTAAAACATATGTGACCAATGTGAAGATAGAATCTTGTTACCTTGAATGCGTTAAGCCATTATAAACTATGAGAACTGTTCTGTCTATAATCAGAAGCAGTGTGTCCCAATGATAATACACATTTCCTGCCTGGCAGAACTAACTCTTCACACCTCATAACTGGTCTGGTCTCCAGCAGCCTGTGTCCTCTCAGAGGAATTTGTTCTTGGCTAAAATCATTCAAATGCTTCCTATTTCAAAGTGGGGGATTGTGAATTTTTTTGTGCTTTTTCCCCAGGGAGGGGCCTAGAGTAAAGGCGTTATTCATAGTTTGGTAGATGCCATACTCCACCACAAATGTACTTGCTGGAGAGAGTTTACGATAGACTAGAGGGTTAATGTGCCTGCTGCACGGCACATACAAATCACAAATTTGCATTTTATGTAGATAGCCTGGTAGGTTAATACTTTTGCCACATAGATCCTTTTGTTTCTTGCAGTTATAAGTTACAGTCATTCTAGTATAGCACAGTGAACTATGACCTGGCATCAAAGAGCTGTAAGCATAATGCAAGAGATTAGTTTACAATATTATTGTTTTTTTCCTCACTCTTTCGTTATTCCAAGATTGTTATAAAAGAGTCCTTTGGGAGGGAACACATTATTTTTAGTGCAGACAACCCCAACCACTGCATTTTAAATCTTGCCTTTGTGGTTCTCCAAGATAAACAGTTTTAAAATATAGTGCCTACCAGCAAATATTATTTATAACTCCTTCACCTTGAAGTGCTTCCTATATATTGGCCGAGTAACCCCCTGACCTGCCTTAAGGCCAGGAGACACTCAACACGGCAGACAGCTCCACCAGCCTGCCTCCGTGCCCCTGACCCCGCCCTTACCGCTCAAGGAAGTTCGAGGCTCTCCACCACCCGCAGGCACCCGCCTGTGCCTCATCCCTGGTGCCTAGTGGTAGGCGTATTTAGTGTTCTTTGTATTTTGTATTTCATTTAGGATTTCGTTTTCTGTACTGTTGCTGACTTTATTTGTGCCCATTCTCTGCTCCGCGTTGTTTTTCTGCCCGTTTTGCCTGTTTTTTTACAATTCCGGCTCTTGATGGTTTTCCTGTTCCTGCCACTGTGTCCCCTGCGGCCCCGCCCCCCTCGCACCCCCCTCGCGCCCCCACTGGCCACTTCCTCCCTCCTCCCAGTTGCACCTCCCTCCCACCTTCCCTTCTTAAGGGCGCCCGCTGCGCGGTGCCCAGTGTGACCCCCTGACCTGCCTTAAGGCCAGGAGACACTCGACACGGCAGACAGCTCCCCCAGCCTGCCTCCGTGCCCTTGACCCCACCCTTACTGCTCAAGGAAGTTTGAGGCCCTCCACCACCCGCAGGCACCCGCCTGTGTCTCATCCCTGGTGCCTAGTGGTAGGCGTATCTAGTGTTCTTTGTATTTTGTATTTCGTTTTTGTATTTCGTTTCGGATTTCGTTTTCTGTACTGTTGCTGACTTTATTTGTGCCCATCTTCTGCTCCGCTTTGGTTTTCTGCCCGTTTTGCCTGTTTTTTTAAATTCCGGCTCTTGCCGGTTTTCCCGTCCCTGCTGCTGCATCCCCTGTGGCCCCTCACACCCACATTGGCCACTCCCAGCTGCTCCTCCCTCCCACCTCCCCTTCTTAATGACGGCCCCTGTGCGGCCGCGCCGCTGGCGTGCCAGAGGCACACCAGAGGCAAGCCTGTCTGTGCCAGTCCGCACCTGGACCGCGCCCAGTGCCCATCCCCCTGGTCCACGCTCCTCCGGCGTCCCCAAGTGCCCCTACTCCTCCACAGAGCTCCTTGCTCTCAACCCCGGCTGGCACACCGCCTGCACCCAGGGCGACCCCAGACACACCCACGGACCTTTCACATGCCACTCATGCCACTTCTCTTGCACTCACACCAACAAGTGCCACAACAACACCAAACACCCAAATCACCTCAGCTGCATCCTCCTCAATACCCGCTCCGTCCACAAGCACGCCATCGAGATTTGGCACCTACTCACGACCAACTCTCCCGACATCGCCATCCTCACTGAAACATGGATGAACCCTTCATCGGAGCCCGACATTGCCATAGCCATCCCGGAGGGATACAAAATCACCTGTAGAGACCGTATCAACAAACCAGGAGGAGGAATCGCCATAATACACAGAACTTCCATCAAGATCTCCACCAACTCCAATGACACCCTCGACGCCGAAGAGCACCTGCACTTTCAGGTACACATCAATGACAACACAACCTTACGAGGAACCCTCGTCTACAGACCACCAGGACCCCGCCCCCCATTCTGTGACTCCTTTGCCAACGCTATCAGCTCCCATGCCCTCGCCTCCACGGACTACCTACTCCTCAGTGACCTAAACTTTCACCTGGAGAACACCAACGACTGCAACTCCACTGCCCTGCTGGACAACCTCGCAAACCTTGGCCTCAAGCAACTGGTCACCTCACTCACCTATTCAGCCGATCACACGCTGGATGCCATCTTCTCCTCCAGCAGCCACATCTCCTTCACTCACACTACCGAACTCTATTGGACTGACGACCACTGCGTCCACTTCTCCTTCCTGAAGCCCACCACCCACCACCAACAATATCCTATCCCCTATTGCAAGTGGAACAAGATCTCCAAGGAACAGCTGATATCCAACCTTGCACAAGTTCCACCTCCTAGTACCAACGACCCAGACACCACCGCCCTCAACCTCACTCGATGGCTCGACGTGTGTTCTGACTCCCTCGACCCACTCAAAAAACCAACAACACCCGCACCAACAAGACAGCCCCTGGTTCACCACAGAACTTCAGACTTCCAAACGAGAATGCCAAAAAATTGAGAAAGCCTGGCGCCAAGAACCATCAGTGAGCAACTTCTCCGCCCTCAAATCAGCCATGCGCAAAAATCACCAGCTCATCCGGACCACCAAACAATCCTTCTACAAAGAATGCGTAGACGACAACACACACAACAGCAAGGAACTTTTTGCCATCATTAAAGAACTCACCAAACCCAAATCCTGTGCCACCGACCCTCCGCACTCTCAAGACCTCTGCAACTCCCTCTCCAACTTCTTCCACCACAAGATCGCAGACATACACGAAAGCTTCAGATCGTCATCTCCCACCATCACCACCACCGACACAGCCAACACCACAGCATCCTGCAGCGCCAACGTACTGAACACCTGGACCCCCAGTGATTAAGAAACCAGCAAAACCATGAGCTCCATCCACTCAGGCTCCCCAACAGACCCTTGCCCCCACCACATCTTCAACAATGCTAGCCAAATCATCGCTCCCCAGCTCCGGGCCGTCATCAACAGGTCCTTTGAGACCGCACCCTTCCCAGATATTTGGAAACACGGCGAAGTCAACGCTCTGCTCAAAAAACCCAAAGCAGATCCTGAAGACCTCACAAACTACCGACCTATCTCTCTACTCCCCTTCCCCGTAAGGGTCATAGAAAAGTTAGTAAACAAACAACTGTCTCGCTTCCTGGAGGACAACAGCATACTCAACGTCTCCCAGTCTGGATTCCGCAAAAATCACAGCACCAAGACCGCCCTCATCGCCTGCACAGACGACATTAGGACCAGATTGGACAATGGTGAGACCGTCACCCTCATCCTCCTAGACCTCTCCGCAGCTTTTGACACCGTATGCCACCAAACCCTTCGCACACACCTCTACGATGACGGAATTTGCCACAAAGCCCTGAACTGGCTCACCTCTTTCCTCTCCGAAAGAACCCAAAGCGTTCGCCTCCCTCCTTTCCGGTCTAGAGCCATCAAGACCATTTGTGGGGTCCCCCAAGGATCCTCCCTCAGCCCCACCCTCTCCAATATCTACATGGCTCCACTCGCCAGCATCGTCCGCCCCCACGGCCTCAACATCATTTCATACGCCGACGACACCCAACTTATCATCTCCCTCACCAGGAACCCATCTACCGCCAAAAACAACCTACATGCCGGACTCCTCGCCATCGCTGCCTGGATGACAACAAGCCACCTCAAATTGAACTCAGAAAAAAACGAGATCATTATCTTCGGTCCCAACAAAACAGCATGGAACGACTCTTGGTGGCTCGCCACCCTAGGACCACCCCCAACACACGCCACCCACGCACGCAATCTCCGCATCATACTTCACTCATCTCTCTCCATGACTCAGCAAATCAATGCCATATCATCCTCCTGCTTCAACACCCTCCACATTCTATGCAAGACCTTCAAATGGATTCCATCAGAAAGCAGAAAAACGGTCACCCACACCCTCATCAGCAGCAGACTGGACTACGGCAACGCCCTCTACGCAGGGACCACAGCCAAGCTTCAAAGAAAACTCCAGCGCATCCAGAACGCCACTGCATGTCTCATCCTCAACCTCCCTTGCCACAAGCACATCTCCACCCACCTCAGATCCCTACACTGGCTGCCCATAAACAAAAGGATCGTCTTCAAAATCCTATTCCACGCTCACAAAGCCCTCCACGACACCGGACCGTCCTACCTCATCGAACTAATCAACTTCCACAACCCGACTCGACAGCTCCACTCCGCCGACCTCGCCTTCTCAACAGACCCCCACATCCAACGCACCACCTCCAGCGGCAGATCCTACTCCCACCTCGCTTCCAAAACCTGGAACTCCCTCCCCACCAACCTACGCAAGACCCAGGATCTCCTAACTTTCAGAAAGCACCTTAAAAAATGGCTCTTCAAGCAGTAACTCCTCCCCCTACCCCCAGCGCCTTGAGACCCTACCGGATGAGTAGCGCGCCTAAGAAATTTGATTGATTGATTGATTGATTGAAAAACGTGTTGATTCATTTTCTCTGTATGATATGTGTGTGTGATGTAAAGTGCTCTAAAACCACATATTGGGATGAGTAGCGCTATAATAGAAATTATATAAATGTAAGATGGAATATAGAGTGATGAGCACAATATTAGACGGTGGTAGTGAAGAAATCTGTGGAGAATTAGGACATTGGAGGAGTCCAACAAAGATTGTCGCACCAGGCACCACTAGCACTAAAGCCGGACCTGATGTGCCATCTGTCATATTACAAGTGCAATATGGCCTATGAACTTGTAATATGGCAGACAGGATATCCGTAGCGCTTTGATGGAGTATTCCTTCCACCAAACCCTATGTGTTGGCTGAGGGACTGATTTTCTGCTGTATTTCAGGAGGGTGGAACATGGAAGGACTTTCTAGAGTTGGAAGGTAGAGGAGGGCTCTGTCTAGGTGATACCGTCCTGGCTTGTGGGTGTATGGAACTCAGGTGTTCACAAACATCAGAGTGGAAATCATGGGAGTATCTCATTTTGAGGGAGTCCGTGTCTCGTAGCACATAACAGAACCAACAAAAACGGCTGTAAAAGAGACTTGTACTCCTCCAAAGATTAATTTCACAAAGTGACAAAAAGGCAAAAAATGTTGACGCGTATCAACCATGTACGGTCTTCATCACGGATAGGAGCAAAGTCTGTTTTCTCTGTCTATGTATTTTTTTTCTGATGTGTCATTTAGGTGGGACTCTGGGAGATGTAGTTCCAAATTCCTTTGTATCAGAAAAAAAGGTATCTTTTTAGTCGCCATTTTTTTGTGTGCTGTACCACCAATTTTATTTTGAATAATTCATTCCATTGCATTTCATAAGTTAAGACTCTCCGGGTTAACGGAAATATAGCCAGTAGTTTCCTTTTGTACATCATTTATTTTAAGTTAATTTTACTTAAAACAAATAAGGAGTATTGATAATTCTTTGGTGCGTTGGCAAAAAACCTTTCCAGTACACTGATGGAAAGACTTGCCCTCACCCTGGTGGCTCTCACATCAGGTTGGCATTAACAGGGCTGGCTTAAGTACCAATACGACATTCTGTTTTTGGCACTCTCCCCTCCCCATTACCTCCTTCTCTAAGAATTCCCTCACTACCACTCTCCAGCAGTGCCCCATCCCCAAAGCCCCTCTCTGACACACATTTCATTCTTTTAAAGCATTACTCATAGTTCACTCACACTCAGGGGGTCATTCTGACCTCGGCGGTAAAAGGCGCTTACCGCCGGTCAGAAGACCGCCATAACACAGCCGCGGTCACGGTAAACCGCCACGGTAATTCTGACCCGCAACTGGCAAACCGCCAAAAACCCGACATCAACAAAAGTCCGCCACAGCAACGGCCAGCGCAAAACTGGTGATGACCAAACCTCCACCGTCACGCCAACAGAAATACGCCCATGCCATTCCGACCCACAAATCCCTGCAGCGGTCTTTCAACCGCGGTATTCCATTGGCGGTGCACACCGCTGCGGTCAAAATACACACACCTTTACAAAACACTACCACATTGGACAAATCAAAATACACACACCTGAGACACATACACACACCACTCCCACACACCCAATTAAATATAAAACACAGACCCACATCACCCACAAACCCTTACGAACACAATTGCGACTGAAGGACAGAGAGAGACAGCACAGCATAGAGTAGACCATCACACAGAGGCAAATCACAACATCACCCACACAATTTCCATGCACAAAACACCATACACCACCACACTCACCACACTCTACAACACATACACCACCCCTCACCTCATCCACACCACCCCATGGCACCCCAAAGACACCCCAGGTTCTCTGACGCAGAACTCAGGGTCATGGTGGAGGAAATAGTTTGTGTAGAGCCCCAGCTCTTCGGGCACAGGTACAGCACACCACCATTGCCAGGACGATGGAGCTATGGAGCAGAATAGTGGACAGGGTCAACGCTGTGGGACAGCATCCACGCAATCGGGACGACATCAGGAAGCGGTGGACGACCTACGGGGGAAGGTGCGTTCCATGGTATCAAGGCACAACATCGCGGTACAGCGGACTGGCGGCGGACCCCCACCCGCTCCCCCAGAATTCACAGCATGGGAGGAGGAAGTCTTGCACATCCTGCATCCTGAGGGCCTCGCAGGAGTAGGCGGAGGAATGGACTCTGGTAAGTCAAATCTCCACTACTTAATTCCCCCCACCCCACCTGCATGCCAAATCATACCCCAACCCTCACCCCCACCCCCATCACACCAACTCCTTGCAAATGGCTCACCATCACAACCCACCCATCCCAAAACCTAGCCCTGCATGCGTCCCCAAAGCATGGACACCCATCACCAAAGCATGCCCACTGCACACACCCATCACCCCCACAAGCCACCATCACAAAAGCCCCCACAAGGGAATGCCAGCACTGGGGTACACGGCCACCCACCCATTACACGAAATGCCACACACAGAAGCAATAACCATACTCTTATACCCCTGCAGGACCCGAACGCCACCACACCGCCCAGGAGGGTCCAGAGATGTCCATCCCACCCCCAGAAGAGGCCCCCAGTGATGACAGCAGCTCTGTCTCCCTGGACCCAGATGACCAGCCCGGCCCATCGGGGACCTCGGGACAGTCGGTTCCCCACAGACAGCCACAGGCTACACCAGACCTAACCCCCTCTGGGAACACCAGCACAGCTCCCACCCAGCGGGCCCATGCCTCTGTCTCCCGGACACGTCAATCAGCGGTGTGTCCACCACTACAGGGCACCCAGGTTGACCCACCACCCCAACAACAACAGGGACCTGGGGGCAGTGGTAGTGGGCACACCGTCCAGGGGACAGAGGCCCAGGGAAACTGGGAGGGCTGCTGTGCGACAGGGGAGGGACAGGCCCAGGGAACCGACTCTCCAAGAGGCCCTCTCCTCCATCATGGGAGCATACCACCACTCCCAGGAGACGATGGCTACGGTACTGGCCAGGTTCCAGGAGATCCAGGTACTGCAGGAGGAACAGTACATGGGGTTCAGAGAGGAACTGAGAAACATTAGTTCCGCAATGGGGACCATCGTCGTGGTCCTTAACCAGATAGTCACCACATTGCGGGACCATGTGGCACCACAAAGGGCCCCTGTCACTAGCCTGGACCAGGAACAGCCTACCACCTCCGCCGGCGCTCTTGGACAGGAGGCCCCCACACAACGACAGGCCACCAGAACCCCACCTCCTGCAGAAGAAGAACCACCCCGCAAGCGGTCCCTGAGATCTCACGAAAAGACAGAGTAGGATGCCAAGACCCCCGCCAGCAAAGGATACCCCCTGATGTCATCCCACTGTCCCACATTGTCACCCTGTCCAACCTTGAACTGCCCCTGCTCCATCCTTCCACAAGCATATGGACAATGCACCTGTGAGACTGAAAACTGGACTCTGCCATGGACATTACTCCACCATCACCCATCACCGTTTTACAATCATGTTCCTAAATGTAGCACTTTAATAAAATCACTTATTGCACTTAAAAAATCTGGAGTCTGCTTGTATTTTGAACAAATGTATTAGACATAACGGTGCCAAAATGTTCAGTTACATTGTGATGACAACATACCACTGTCACACAGCTGTAGTCCATGGGCAAACAAAGCAGAGGTCACACAGTGGGGCCCACAGCTCTGAAAACGGAAGGGAAAGTCACAACTCAGTTAACAGGAACTGGGGGGAAACTCAGACAGTAGAGTGGCAGGAGACTTTAAGTAAATGTAAAATGGCGTGGTTGATTCGTACCTGTGTGCTATTGAAAATACTGTTGTATCACTGTGTCCCTGTTGTCTGTGTCGTCCCCGTCGTCTTCCTCCTCTTCACTCTCCACAGGCTCCACAGCTGCTACAACACTACCATCTGGACCATCCTCCTGCAGGAAAGGCACCTGGCGTCGCAAAGCCAGGTTGTGAAGCATACAGCAGGCCACGATGATATGGCACACCTTCTTTGGTGAGTACATTAGGGATCCACCTGTCATATGCAGGCACCTAAACCTGGCCTTCAGGAGGCCGAAGGTTCTTTCTATAATCCTCCTAGTTCGCCCATGGGCCTCACTGTAGCGTTCCTCTGCCCTTGTCCTGGGATTCCTCACTGGGGTAAGTAGCCACGACAGGTTGGGGTAACCAGAGTCACCTATTAGCCACAAACGGCGTCTCTGTAGCTGTTCCATCACATAAGGGATGCTGCTATTTCGCATGATGTACGCGTCATGCACTGACCCAGGGAACTTGACATTTACATGGGAGATGTACTGGTCAGCCAAACAGACCACCTGGACATTCATGGAATGATAACTTTTTCTGTTCCTGTACACCTGCTCACTTTCACTGGGGGGAACCAAAGCCACATGAGTCCCATCAATGGCACCAATGATGTTGGGGATATGTCCAAGGGCATAGAAATCACCCTTCACTGTAGCCAAATCGCCCACCTCAGGGAAAACAATGTAGCTCCGCATGTATTTCATCAGTATGATATGTCTTTCTTCCATTGTCGACAGGTCCACCAGTGGTCTGTACACGGGAGGATTCCTCCATCTCCTTGCAAGTCCCAGCGGACGGTGCCTACGAAGGAAAACATGGAGCACAGAGTCAAGCAACCCACAGGTGCGTAACCACAGCTTGCACAGTACACGATTCGCTATGCATTGAATGGCTTGTATGATTGGCAATGCAAGGCCTAGGCCTGTGTGACGCTGTAGAAATTAAGCCATGTGGGCCCTTGAAATGGCGGCTGCCTGACCTGTGAAGTGTGACAATGGGATGTGAGGTCAATGCGCTGGCGTGGCACACCGTGGCGGTAGGCGGTCGAAGACCGCGGCGCAAAGCAGCATTGGTTAACATTGAACCCTATGGGTCTCATGAGCCAATGACGATGTGCGCCGGCGGACGCGGTACGCACCGCCGCGGTACGCACCGCCGCGGGCGTGACCGCCATTTTCTATCTGCTTAATCACTCGAGACCTGATCATCCACAGGAGAGGACCTATACTGCAAGTGCTGCTGTGACCTCGGTCTGGAAGAGACAATGGCTGCTGCGACTGGGGAAAGGGCCCCTGCCTTCACATCTGAGGAATTGGAGAAACTTGTTGATGGGGTCCTCCCCCAGTATGCGCTACTCTACGGTCCTCCAGACCAACAGGTAAGTACACAGGGAGCACGTTGTATGGGCTATGCCTGTGTTGAGTGGGGTGGATGTAAGATGGTGGGGACGGGAGCGAATGAAGAATGCAACGCACAACAGATGAGAGCATGTGCCACATGGCAAGGTTGGGGAGGGGGGGCCACTCACATCGACCATGCAGATAAGTGATGATATTTCTTTTCCCACCCTGTACATGTCACATAGGTCAGCGCCCATCAGAAGATCGACATTTGGCGTGCCATCGCCAAGGATGTCCGGGCCCTGGGGGTCCACAACAGACGGGGCACCCACTGCCGCAAGAGGTGGGAGGACATCCCCCGCGGGAGCAGAAAGACCGCCGAGGCTCTGCTGGGGATGGCCTCCCAACCTAGGAGGGGTGCCACACGGCAATTGACCACCCTGATGTCCCGGATCCTGGCGGTGGCCTACCCCGATTTGGATGGGCGCGTGAGGACATCACAGCAGACACAAGGGGGTGAGTCTCAGCACATTCTGCTATATTAGCGCACAGTGGAGGTGTCTGGGTGGGGGAGGAGGGCTGTGGCTATCTCTAGGCCAGGGCGGTTTCTGTAGGCTAGGCCCCTCCGTTAGGCATGGCCCTGTGCCCCCGCCCCCCACCTCTGTAGGGTGCTAAGTACAGCTATCCATGGCCCGGGCTCACCTATGTGTGCAGTTGTCCTCCATAGACTTGTAGGCCAAGTCACAATAATTGAGTAGTGTACCCCGAGTGCGCGGCGTAGTGCAGGGGGCTTCTGTGTTTGTCCTCTCCGCCAACGGTGCCGCCAATGCATGCAATCAACATGTCTTTCTTTCTTCTCCCCCCCCCCTTTTTTTGGTTTTCCTGTTCATGTGTGCATTAGCATCATCAGGCGGAGGAAAAGTGGCATCGGAGCACGAGGGAGCTGCATCTCACATGGCCCCGGAGGGCCCTGCAACCGACTCCGAGTTCACCAGTGAGATGGAGGGCGAGGGGAGCTCCACAACGGGGACCCGTGGAGACGTCAGCGACACCGACACGTCCTCGGAAGGGAGCTCCCTTGTGGTGGCGGCAACATCCGTGCCCACCGCAACAACAGGTACAGCCGCCACCCAGCGCACCAGCTCCGCCCTCCCAGCAGCCCCTCAGCGTTCGCCCCGTGCCCGCTCGGCCAGGAAGCCGGGCATCTCCTTCGCCCCAGGCACCTCAGGCCCTGCCCCAGTTACCCCTGCTGCCCTCAGTGCGGAGATCATTGACCTCCTCCAGACGCTCATTGTTGGGCAGTCTACCCTTTTGAATGCCATCCAGGGGGTAGAAAGGGAGGTGCATCGGAGCAATGCATACCTGGAGGGCATTCATTCGGGTCAGGCTGCCCATCAGCGATCGTTCAACGCTCTGGCCTCAGCACTGACGGCAGCCATTGTCCCTGTCTCCAGCCTCCCTCCTCCAACTCCCTCCACCCAGTCCCACTCCCCTGTTTCTCTGCCTATCCCAGACACACCTACAGACCAGCCTGCACACACATCAACACCCAAGGGCAGCTCATCCAGACATAAGCACCAGAGATCACACAAGCATTCACACAAGCAACAGCCACATGCAGACATGCCAACAGCCACTGCCTCCTCTGTGTCCCCCTCCTCCTCGTCTCCCTCCTCCCTCCCTGTGACATCTCCACTCACACCTGCATGCACACCACCATCAGCCAGTACGTCCATCACCAGCACACCCACCAGAGCACTCCGCACACGTGCAGTCACCACCCCCACTGCCATTTACACGTCCCCTGTGTCCTCTCCCAGTGTGTCTGTCACCCCCTCTTCCAAACCACACAAACGCAGGCAGCCACCAACCCAACAGCTATCCACCTCACGACAGCCTCCGTCACAAGCACCTGCACCCAAAGACAGCACACTTGACTCTCCTACAACCACATCCTCTTCCTCCACTCCCATACCCACTGCACCTACCCTTCCCATTGCTCCTAAAAAGTTTTTCCTCTCCAAAATTAACCTCTTTCCATCACCTGACCCACCCCCTCCATCTCGTAAGAGTCCAAACAGCACCTCAGCCACCACAAGCCCCGCACCTACTAGGACCATAGTTCAGGGCTATTGGAGTCCACCAGCTCCTAGGGCCGGAACATCGGCCAGCAGCAAGGGGACAGCCAGCCCACCCCCTGGGAAAAGAACCAAAAATGGGAAGGGCCGGCGCGACAGGCCTGAGACGGCTGCCCCCAAGGACAATACCCTTGCACCGTCACCTGGCACATCCACAAAGGGAGGCAAGGGCCCCAGAGATTCGGCGAAGGAGGGCAAGGGCAGCAGGGCGGACAAGTCCGGCAGCAGGCGAGCTGCCCAGGAGGGCCCCACCAGCCCCATTTCGGGTGTGACGGAGGACACCCACGGGCCCAGGTCTCCAGCACAGGAGGGCCCCGCTAGCGAAAGGTCGGATGGCGACTGAGCGGGAATTATTGGCCAGATCTGGTTCCCTAGGAACACAAGACAAGCACCGCTGAACAGGGCCCCGCCGTGACAAGCACCGCTGAACAGGGCCCCGCCGTGACAAGCACCGCTGAACAGGGCCCCGCCAAGACAAGCACCGCTGAACAGGGCCCCGCCAAGACAAGCACCCCAGAGAAGCACCGCTGAAAAGACAAGCACCGCTGAACAGGGCCCCGCCGTGACAAGCACCGCTGAACAGGGCCCCGCCGTGACAAGCACCGCTGAACAGGGCCCCGCCGTGACAAGCACCGCTGAACAGGGCCCCGCCGTGACAAGCACCGCTGAACAGGCACCGCTGAACAGGCCCCGCCGTGACAAGCACCGCTGAACAGGGCCCCGCCAAGACAAGCACCGCTGAACTGGGCCCAGCCGTGACAAGCACCGCTGAACAGGGCCCCGCCAAGACAAGCACCGCTGAGCAGGGCCCCGCCGTGACAAGCACCGCTGAACAGGGCCCCGCCGTGACAAGCACCGCTGAACAGGGCCCTTCCTGTCAAGCACCGCTCCGCTGGGCCCTTCCTGTCAAGCACCGCTCCGCTGGGCCCTTCATCTCAAGCACCGCTCCGCTGGGCCCTTCCTGTCAAGCACCGCTCCGCTGGGCCCTTCCTGTCAAGCACCGCTCCGCTGGGCCCTTCATCTCAAGCACCGCTCCGCTGGGCACCGCCGTCTCTGAACTGCTCCGCTGGGCCCTTCCTGTCAAGCACCGCTCCGCTGGGCCCTTCCTGTCAAGCACCGCTCCGCTGGGCCCTTCATCTCAAGCACCGCTCCGCTGGGCACCGCCGTCTCTGAACTGCTCCGCTGGGCCCTTCCTGTCAAGCACCGCTCCGCTGGGCCCTTCCTGTCAAGCACCGCTCCGCTGGGCACCGCCGTCTCTGAACTGCTCCGCTGGGCCCTTCCTGTCAAGCACCGCTCCGCTGGGCCCTTCCTGTCAAGCACCGCTCCGCTGGGCCCTTCATCTCAAGCACCGCTCCGCTGGGCACCGCCGTCTCTGAACTGCTCCGCTGGGCCCTTCCTGTCAAGCACCGCTCCGCTGGGCCCTTCATCTCAAGCACCGCTGGCCCATTGGCAGGGCCGGATCTGTGTCGGGCAGGGCTTCACGAAGCACTCTGGCCAACATGCCTCCTCCATAACCAGTGGAGTCTGTAATCCACCTGATGGACTGTGGCTTTGCACTTCCCAGGATGTGACAGTGGTCAACCCACCCACTGTAGAGACTTGAGAGACTGTGGCTTTGCACTCCCCAGGATGGTACAGTGGGCAATCAACCCACTGTAGAGACTTGAGAGACTGTGGCTTTGCACTCCCCAGGATGGTACAGTGGGCATGGAGGCCCCTCGTGGATCTGGCGGCGTGGACTCATGTGGCTGAGGTGCCCCCCCTTCCCTTCCCCTTGAGGTGCCTGTAGTTTTATTATCTGATGCCCCAGCAGTGTTCTCTCCAATGGAATCGGGTCTCGTGTGTGGGCTTTGCCCATGTGTTTATGCACATTGGCCCACGAACAATGGAAGGTAGCCAATATGTGCCGGACTTTTGGGCTATGTATATGTTGTTCATGTTGTAATATATTTTATTTAGATATTTCATATTTCACTTAACTTCAAATATGCTATAATATACTTCAATTTTAATGATCAATTTATTTTGTCTTTGCATTATTCTGGGGGGTTTGAGGGGTGTCACTCTGACTTGTTGCTCTGCATTGGTGCGTAGGGATTTAGGGGGGGGTGGGGGGGGAGGGTGTGTCGCGTATGTGTGTGGCCGTAACCTTTTCTCCTCCCCCCTCCCCTGTGTCGTAGGTGCAGTACTCACCGTTGTCGTCTGCGCCGGCGTTCGTGCTCCTGGTAGAGGAGCAGGTAGACAATAGCTGGTAGGATGTTTAATTAGGGTTCCATGCTGTCCAGATTCCTCGTGGAGTGTATAGAGGTGAGCGTTTTCCCGTTCGTAGTCTGTTTCCGCCGTGTTTTTATCGGCGGGGCTCCCGCCCCGGAAAAGGTGGCGGATTGGTGGGTCGTGATAGTGTGGGCGGTACATTGTCTGCCGCCTGTCTGTTGGCGGTGACTGCCGCGCTGTTTGTTTGTCTCGCCGTGGCGGTCGGAGTGTTAAAGTGGCGGGCTGTGTTGGCGGTTCCCGCCAGGGTCAGAATTCCATTTTTTTTACCGCCTGCCTGTTGGCGGGTTGGCCGCCGCTTTAACACCGACCGCCAGGGTTGGAATGACCCCCTCAGTGTTGTGATCTGCATGGTACACGTTCTTTGCAGCAGGCACGTTATCCCTCTGTGCTACTTCATGATGAATCAAAACTGCCACTAAACAAAATTCTGATTTCTCACCAGCACTAACATTAATCATCAGTTATCTTGACATTTTTATTGTTGCCTGAAACTGCTGACACACGCGGAAGTTCACCTGCTTTTAAACCCATAAGTTATTTTTATACACAGCGCCCCCCACCAAAGGTAGGCGCCAGGTGCAGCTGCACCTGTCGTACCGCCCTAAAGCCGGCCCTGGGCATGAAGGTTCGGGCGGTTTCGAGTTCCCCCTCCAGCGTGGGCAATAAGTGCAATATATCCCAGAAAAAAGTGCAGCTGGGGGCACACCAAGGCCTCTTGGGCCGCAGAAGAGGCTTCTGGGCGGATGACGCATCTCCCCGGCGGGGCACGTAGGCTGCGGGCTCGTGCGCATCGCCATCTGGTCGCCAGGCCAGCACCTCCAGGCACAGACCCCAGGAATGGTGCACGTCTGTCATGGATGCTCAGAGTCTGGAGGCAGGAGGGGGTCGGTACACCTGACGCACGCTGAGGTCATATATTCCCAAGACCCCAAGCAGCATCCGTCATCGGAATTCAGAGCACCTGCCCTGCCAGCTGTGCCCATGCCACTAGACCTGCTTCCCCTGCCAATGGAAACATTTGCTAACGCCAGCCTCTTACGGCATTCCGGCTGATCAGGCAGTGTCTGAAAGGACTGGTCTGGTGCGAGAGAGTGGCATTTAATTTACCTCATTTCTGCACATACTGTGCGTGTTTCGGGCGAACAACTCTGCCATTAAATGACGTACTCAAGGAGAACAGACACAAACAGTGTGGTTGGTAGGGAGGGAACAGAAACTCCGCTAATCAGTGGAGGACACGCTAAAGTTGGAGGAGAATACGCAGGTGAGATTTACTCCAACATGTATTAGCGCTTCGACGCCTCGTCAGGGGTAGTAAGCGCTATATAAATACGATTACAATACAATTACAATATTCTTGTGCAATACACGTCCTGAGGCCAGTCTTTATCAGCCTGTGTGCATGGCATTCACCCATGCCAACGGGCAAAGGTGCAGTGCATGCCTTGTGCCCACTCTGCCATACCTCAGCTCCACAACCCATATATATGCAAGATGCCACCCGCTACCATGCCCAGCAAGTATTTGGCACTGAGCACAGCCTTTGGCAACAGTGGTATCCCTGTCCCTCAACTACAGTACCCAAGGGGCATTGCTCTGAATCCAAAGATAATGTGCAAATTCGTGGATAAGATGTATTTTTATCAAGCAAAACCTAAAAATTCACTGTTGTGTTAGATGTATTTGTAAAGAGCATTATCACCCTGGAGGGTATCTGTAACAAGGGTACCCAAGGAAGACTCGCAGTCAAGCTGTTTACTGTTAGTTTGTCTTTATTAGTTGGTGTTATTATTGCATAGTTTATGGTTTTGTTTGTTTCTTTTTTGGTTTGTTGGATATGAGTTATTTTCCTTGTTCCTCCTTCTGGGTTCACGGTGTGTTCATCCTCTTCTGTTTCTTCCTTCCAGATAGTGTCTCAGAAGGCGCATGGGGAAAAGAAGTAGATAAAGACAACTGTTGGTGGGTTGGTAAGTTTTTTTTTCCCTCTAAACTGTTTTTCTCTTTCCCTGACTTCTTCTTACTGTCTACTGTTCTTATTTTCTGATTCTGCTATCATTCTCTGGGGCTAGCTTTCCTTATCTTCTTTTCGTCTCGGCTATCTTCTATTCTTCTGGGTTTTTCTCTACCTCTGCCCCTGTATCTGGGGTATCTTCTCTTACCCCTTTTCTAGCCGTTGCTCTTCTCAGTGTTGTATAGAAACCAAAATAACAATAAATGACAAAAATAGGTTGTTTTGTTAAAAAAAATAGTAATAATAAACTAAGGGTCTGACATCATTCTGTCTTGTGTTGTTTTTTTTTTTTTCCTCTTGTACGTCTTCTGGGAGTTAACGTTGTGGTATATGCTTCTCTTGTAGAGAAAACCCTCTTATAACACTCAAACCGAAGAAGGGAACAAAAAGAAAACAATACTAATAATAAACTAGTGTTATGTAGTCAACCGGCTTTGCCGCCTCCCACCCGTTCTGAAAGTATTTTATACCCGTGCCCTCTGTAGGACCGTACCTGGCAAGGCCACGCTGTCCCCAGAACGTGGCCGGTTTTCTGGTCTTGCCGCCTCCTGGTCCTCCACCTGTCTCTGGAACAGGGAAGAAACCGCCGTCGTCGCGTTCCTCTTGTGGGGCCTGAAGTCTGCTTCGTAGGTGCTGTCTCGGACGGCACGTCCGTCCTGTCTGTGGTGTCTGTCGCGTTCCTCCTCCTGGGCCACCTCCCAAGGTATTCCTGTTGGTGCTGCCGCTGCCATCCATGTTCCGTCTGAGAGGGTTTTACAAACCCCACCGTTACCCAGATGTGTTGTCTGATTGGTTGACGTCGTCATCGCATCCGGGTTAGGCAGACCGGACGCAATGGTGCCCCCGGTGTACTGCTGGGTCAGCTCCGTGTCGGTCGGCCTGTTACATTCACCTCCCCTACATTGTGGCTGTTGGAGCCACACAGCAGAAGGATACCGGGAAAGAAAATCAGCATTAGTTAGCCAGGAGCCTGGTGAATGTTGCACCTGAAAGGAGAAAGATTAAAGGGACAACAACCACCGGAGCACCCGGGCGTATGTATCCTTATGACGAGTCAACCAGGCCAAGGGAGCATGATCAGTAAGCAAGGTGAAGGGGTGCCCTGCTAAGCAATATCGTAAGGACAGGACAGCCCACTTAATCGCTAGACATTCTTTCTAAAGAGTTGGATAATGTTTCTCGAGGGGTAACAGCTTCCGGCTTAAATAAACTATGGGGTGATAGAAGCCATCCTCATCCGCCTGGAACAATACAGCACCTAACCCCTGATCAGAGGCATCTGTTTGGACCTGGAAAGGTTTTCAGAAATCAGGACAACATAGTACAGGGATTTATTTCACTTTGAGTTTGTGTCATAGTATCCTTAAGGAACAAGGGGGGTTATTCTAACTTTGGAGGAGTGTTAATCCGTCCCAAAAGTGACGGTAAAGTGACGGATATACCACCAGCCGTATTACGAGTTCCATAGGATATAATGGACTCGTAATACGGCTGGTGGTAAATCTGTCACTTTTCCGTCACTTTTGGGACGGAATAACACCTCCTCCAAAGTTAGAATAACCCCCAAGGTGCTCCAAATGCATTTCCTAATTTCCCACAGGAAAACGCAATGCTTTCCAATTCAATTTATTTATTATCATGTTTCGGAACTTCAAAGAGATCCACATGAGTGATGATACAACATCATAAAAGTTCAACATAAGATAATACACATTTCTTAAAAGGGGCAAATCCTATAAATACATAATATATATATATATATATTTTTTTTTATAAAACTCAAAAAGATTGGAAAAACTTAAAAATCCTATACCAAAATCTTTCATTGTGGGGGGTGTAACATGAATCCAACGCCTCTCTGTGGGATCTAGTATTAAGCCGCGAGAAGAGGGGTTTCAACCAAAGTGAACAACATAGTACCAGTTCGGAGGTCAAAAGGGATTTTAGCAGTTGAAAGCTGTGCTGTTCGACTTTGGATAGGGAGGTGATGTGGTTGGGTTTGTTTTTCCCTAACAAGTCAGTGAGAGGGGATGCTATCTCAGAGAAATGGGGAATAAATTGTGTATAATATCCCACCATTCCAGGGAAAGCCCTGATATCTTTTTTCTGGTGTGGAAGGGGTATTTGTGTGATGGCCTGTACTTTTTCAACTTGGGGTCGCACTATATCATGTCCTATGATAAACCCTAGGTACTTAATAGTATTGTGTCCTAATTTACACTTTTCAGGATTGTCCGTGAGTCTGGCTGTTCGAAGAGCGTGCAATACTTGTTGTAAATGTGGGATATGATCCTCCCATGTAGGGCTATAGATTACTATATCATCTAAATAAGCAGCTGCATATTCCTGAAATGGATGTAGGACCATATCTATGAGTCGTTGGAATGTGGCTGGTGCCCCATGGAGACCAAAAGGGAGGTCGGTAAACTGGTAGAGACCTGAGGGGGTGGCAAAGACTGCTTTCTCTTTATCTTCCTCCTTAAGTGGGATTTGCTAATAACCCTTAGTTAAATCCAGGGTCGTCATATATTTAGCTTGTCCTAAGCGTTCCAATAACTCATCAATCCAGGGCATTGGATAGGAATCAAAGTGAGAAAGAGCATTCACTTGCCTGAAATCAATACAAAATCTGGTAGTCCCATCAGGTTTCGGACTAGGACTATGGGGGAACACCAAGGACTGGAAGAGGGCTCAATAATACCAGCTTGTAGCATGTCCCTGACTTCCTGTTCAACCACCTTCACTTTAGCTTCTGGTATTCTATACGGTCGTTGTCGGGCCACTCTATCGCCTATTGTACTTATATGGTGCTGAACCATGTGTGTTCTGCCTGGGATTTTGGAAAATACATCTAAATTAGCCTTGACTATCTCTCTTAATTGGTTCCTTTGTTCTACCGAGAGAGTCTCACTAAGTTGAGGCATTATTATCTCGGTTTGTTTGGTTACTTCTGTGGGATATACCGGAATATCGCCTTCACTTCCACTGGGGACTTATTATTATCATACCATGTTTTAAGAAGATTAATATGATATATTTGTTCCCTACCAGACCCGTTGGGTATTTCAATCTTATATGTTGTAGGCGTGACTTGCTCCAGAACTGGATATGGTCCCTGCCAACGTGGTGGTAGTTTGTTCTCGGTTGAGGGTAACAGGACTAACACTTTTTGACCTACTGTTAAGCTGCAAGGGTTACTGTGTGCATCATAGTGGGCTTTTTGTTTCTCTTGGTCTTCTCTCAAATTCTTATGGGCCTCTTCCCTTATTTTGTGTAAGTTTTCTTTGAGGTCCTTAGTGTAAGTGAGGATGTCCTTTAGTTCATCCTCCGTCTCCTCCAATTGTTCGGCCAACATTTCTAATAAAGTACGAGGCTGTCTACCAAAAAGAAGCTCAAAAGGGCTATGTCCCGTGGATGACTGTATATGGGTTCGGAGCGCGTATAGTACTAGGGGTAACTTCTTTTCCCAATCTTTTCCTGAGCCACTTATGACTTTCATCAATAGCGTTTTAATAGACTTATTGTAGCACTCCACAAGACCATCTGTTTGGGGGTTCTATACGGATGTCCGGATTCGTTTCACCCCGAGTGTTTGACATACTTCAGACATCAGTCTAGACATAAAGGGAGTTCCCTGGTCTGTGAGGATCCCCTTGGGAAAACCTACTTGAGAAAAGAACTCTATCATGGCCTGTGCTATGGTCTTGGTGGTCATGCTGGCTAGTGGGATGGCCTCAGGATACCTGGTAGCGTAATCTACTATGAGTAACAGATATTGGTGCCCCTTTACGGAAGGGATTAACGGACCCACTAAATCCATTCCTACTCTGGTGAAGGGCACTTCTATTATAGGAAGAGGTTGCAGGGGAACAGTGCGATCGGGGGAAGGGTTTATCAGTTGGCATTTTGGACATACCTGGCAAAGTTTTCTAATATCACCGTACACCCCTGGCCAATAGAACTGTTTGAGGATAGCCTCCTTGGTTTTTTCCCTCCCTCGGTGACCTTCCCCGTTGTCCCCGTGAGCTAGGTGGAGGACTTGTTCCCATTAGCTTTGTGGCACTACTAACTGTGGTTTCCGATCAGGGAAGTCAGGACATACTCTATACAATAACCCATTGGTGAGTGTGAAAGTAGGACCTACCGACGGGTTATCAGGTGACAACGCTATTTTCCACACATTCTTCAGGGTAGGATCATCTCTTTGGGCCTGCCGAAATTGTCCTGCCATGGACATTATGGCCTTTGGAGACTGAGGTACAGGGGCTTTATTAGAAACAGTCTCCTTCTGATATAGCCTCTTTTGCTCGTGTTTTTTACTGAGTTTCCTTCTGGGATTATTTCCCTCTGTGTTGGATGATACGAAGGGGGACTCCTCCCACCAAGAGTCTGATATATGATTCTGATTTGCGGTGTTTAGCAGCTGGGGAAAAGCTTCATAGTCGGTTCCTATAATCATGTCTTCCACTAGTTCTGGAATTACGCCCACGGAAAGATACTCCTCATGCCCTCTCCAATTGATTTCTATAGTGGCAACAGCGTAGGCCTTCCTGTCTCCATGTACACATGTAATTAACACCTGGGTATTGGGGTCCCACTGATCTGGTTGTACATAAGCCTGCTTTACAACACTTTGACTGCACCCGGAGTCAATAAGTAGGTTCCTCCTTTATTTATTTACCAACATGGAGGTGGTATCAGTCAATAAGTATGTTTCTCCTTTCTTTATTTACCAACATGGAGGTGGTATATTTCGCCATGTTGTGTCCTAGCCATAAAACACGACCCTTCGTCATTCCTATCTCCATAAGTTCGTCCTGCTCTTTTTTTAGTGGGCAGTGTCTGGGTATATGGTCCCACTCAGCGCAATGGAAGAATTGTGGACCTGTCATGAATTCTTTGGAAGAGGAAGGATGAGGGACACTAGATCTTTCACTACTAGGACCTGCTATCGGTTTGGCAAAGAGGGGTTTGGGAGTAGTGGCACGTGAGGTTACAGGAGTGTTTTTAGGATGAGAACCCTGAAATTCGGGAGCTCGGTGGAAGGCACAGGCGAGATCTATTGCAGTACGATTATTGAGGTCAGGATGTTGTCTAATCCAGTTTCTGGTAGTGTGTGGGAGGGCATCTAGGTATTGCTCCAGAATTACTGCTTCAAACATCTTATCTTTGGAAGTCTCAGCGGGATTTAACCATTTTCCTCCTGCATAGTATACTCTATAATACAGAGTGCGGGGATTTTCATGTGGTATCCATTTTGTCTGACGGAACCAAACACAATAGCTTTCTGGGTCCAGACCTATTCTTTCAAGAATAGCTTTCTTGATTTCGCTGTATGGAGTTACTCCTTCAGGGTTTACGGCCTGATATGCTGCCTGCAGATTGCTGGTTAATAATCGGGCAATGTATTGGCCCCATGTTTCTGTTGGCCAATTGGCCGAACTTGCAACTCTCTCAGAATTCGTGAAGAAAGAATCTGGGTCTTCATTATCCTGATATTTTTTAAGGACACTGCTCGGAACATTGGTGTGTACCCTAGTATTGGCTATGGTTTCTGTTAGCTTTCCAATAGCTGTTTCATGTACCAGTTGGTTGTGCGCAATAATCGTGGCCTGGCTTTTTAATGCAGTCTGTAACGCTTTCTGTTCTTCCCTTGCCTCTTTTAATTGCTCCTCCCAGACCAACTGGAGATGCCTCTGCCCTTCGGCTAATTGGGCCATCATATCGGCAAGGGATGGTTTTTCTTCCATTACGGTCCCTTGTATGTTGGGGAATTCTCACAAATATCCCACTTCTGACACCACTGTAACAAGGGTACCGTAAGGAAGACTCTCAGCAAAGCGGTTTACTGTTAGTTTGTCTTTATTAGTTGGCGTTATTATTGCATAGTTTATGGTTTTGTTAGTTTCTGTTTTGGTTTGTTGGGCATGAGTTCTTTTCCTTGTTTCTCCTTCTGGGTTCACAGGATGTTCATCCTCTTCTGTTTCTTCCTTCCAGATAGTGTCTCAGGAGGCGCATGGGGAAAAGAAGAAGATAAAGACAACTGCTGGTGGGTTGGTACGTTTTTTTTTCCTTCTAAACTTTTTTTCTCTTTCTCTGACTTCTTCTTACTCTCTACTGTTCTTATTTTCTGATTTTGCTATCACTCTCTGGGGCTAGCTTTCCTTATCTTCTTTTCGTCTTGGCTATCTTCTATTCTTCTGGGTTTTTCTCTACCTCTGTCCCTGTATCTGGGGTATCTTCTCGTACCCCTTTTCTAGCCGTTGCTCTTCTCAGTGTTGTATAGAAACCAAAATAACAATAAATGACAAAAATAAGTTGTTTTGTTAAAAAAAATAAAAAATAAACTAAGGGTCTGACATCATTCTGTCTTGTGTTTTTTTTTCTCTCTTGTACGTCTTCTGGGAGTTAACGTTGTGGTATATGCTACTCTTGTAGAGGAAACCCTCTTATAACACTCAAACCGAAGAAGGGAACAAAAAGAAAACAATACTACTAATAAACTAGTGTTATGTAGTCAACTGGCCTTGCCGCCTCCCGCCTCCTGCCCGTTCTGAAAGTATTTTATACCCGTGCCCTCTGTAGGACCGTTCCTGACAAGGCCACGCTCTCCCCAGAGCGTGGCCGGTTTTCTGGTCTTGCCGTCTCCTGGTCCTCCACCTGTCTCTGGAACGGGGAAGAAACCGCCATTGTCGCGTTCCTCTTGTGGGGCCTGGGGTCTGCTCTGTAGGTTCTGACTCGGACGGCACGTTCGTCCTGTCTGTGGTGTCCATTGCGTTCCTCCTCCTGGACCGCCTCCTGAGGTATTCCTTTTGATGCTGCCATCCATGTCCCGTCTGAGAGGGTTTTACAAACCCCACCGTCACCCGGATGTGTTGCCTGATTGGTTGATGTCGTCATCACATCTGGGTAAGGCAGGCCAGACGCGATAGTGCCCCCGGGCTCCATGTCGGTCGGCCCGTTGCAGTATCCTCTTGCTGTAAGCAGGAGCGAGCCAGACCTGGCCTAGGGCTGGTGGGCCGAAGTATGTTCAAAGAGCCATGTCTTCAGTTTATTGCGCAATTCGCGAACTGAAGCGGCGACTGTGATGTGTAACAGGTCGTTCCGGGCTCTAGGAGTGATGTGGCCACTGGCTCTGATTCTGCCTATGTGTGTGATGAGTGCGAGTAGCAGTCTGCCAGAGTGGAGGTGCCTGATATGTTTGTGGAATGTGATTCGGGTAAGCTGAGCCCGTGTTGTGCAGGGCTTTGAAGGTGTGTTAGTCTGAACTAGTTTCATAACAAAGGCCCCTGCAGCCCTGCAGTGTGGTTAGCGACCCCGACCTCCAGGGTGCCCCCTCAACACACTACCCTAGCCTGAGATCTCCTAAGAGTTGTACTTTGCAGTATGGCCCATTCAAGCTTGGTTACGCCATTGGTCTGAACAGAGCACATTTGTGTATTGGAAGCCAGTGAAGCCTTTGTGAGGTGCAGTGTGTTGTGCGTGTGGTGTGGAAGGTTGAGTGTGATCTAGGCTGCCAAATTCTAAATGGTTTGAAGTCACCTGGTGAGTTGCTTGCTGGTACCGGTGTAAAGAGTTTTGCTGTAGCCCAGTTTGCTTGTTACGAGACCTGGGTGATGGTAATGCGAGTTCGTGTTGAGAGTCACGTGAAGATTTTCCTTAGTGTTTTTAGGGTGTAGAAGTAGGTGTTTAGGATGGAGTTTATTTGGGCAGTCAAGTTGAGGGGGCTGTCGATGATAATTCTGGGGTTCTTGGTATGGGTGGGGGAAGAGGGTCTGAGTTCAGCTGCCCACCAAATGAAGTTCCATGAGGATGAGATCTTTCCGAAGATCACAGCTTCTGTCTGAGACAGTAAGTTTTCACCCAGTTGGCGATTACGATCATGCTGTTGCTGAACTTGGTCCAAGTGTTGGGGGTTTTGTGCAAGATGGTAAGAATCAGTCGAGTGATCTCAGTCTAGGATAGGACATTGATCACAAGGGTGTAGATGCTGCTTGTAAGCAGGATCATGAATGTGTTACACTGAGAGATGATCCTTGTGTACTGAACTGATTTACAGCAACCAACAAAAAATGGATTTGTCCATAAAAAAAATTATGTTTTATGTACGGTTGATTTAATTTTCTTCAGCAGTTTTTGCTTTTGCCAACAATAAGAAATCATATGAGGCTTTTAAATGAAAATGTATCTTTCTTGACCCATCTCTAAGTCCTGTTCCTTTAGACAGTGGCACAAAAGTTTAGATAGCTAACTTGAACATGCTAAATGTGGGCAAAATTGCATGCAAACCATAACTTGCACACCAAATACAATTCTTATGACATCACACAATTGTATACCATTAAACAACTCCACATACATGCACATCATGAAATAGCAGCACAATTTTTAACCTATGAATGATACTGTCGTAGTTTGGACTCTTGCTCTGGGCAAGACTGCTGGTTCAAGGATGACAGTACTTATGTTTGTAGGTGACTATGCCTATCCTACAACAAGTTGCAACTGTAGTCCCAACCCTTCCGGCTCACTAGCAGTACCTCACCAACAACCCAAACAGTTAAAGGTGATTTGTGGCAGCCTTTACGCATGGACTCAGAAGTATGACATCTCAGGGAGTGTCGTGGTTAAACGGAGATTACCCCTTTCTCACAGATAAATTATGTCTCAACCAAACACAGGCAATAACGAAGATGCAGTAATGTTTCAATAGTTTTTGTTTAATACAATGCGGTAAATCGTATTGGCTGCAATGATTAGGATAATGAACAGTACAAGAAATAGAATTGTAAAGACGAGGGTCATGATTATTAAGACCCCCACCATCTTGTATTAGTATAGAAAGACATAAAGCGTATCATATGTCCGTGTACCCTATCATAATAGGCCTAACTTTCTACCTAGAGGAGAGCTGGGTATGCTAAACCTAATCTGCCAATGCCATGTCCCTGGAAGGAGCCCCCAACCCTGGTTACCTTGAATAAGGTCTTGAGCTCAGACATCGGAAGGACACGAAGTCTGGGTCAGCATCAAGGCGACGTGCAGCATCGATAGCAGCGATGGTATCTGGTCGGAATCCCTCTGATTATCTGTCTAAAGTGTGATGTATTTATACAGATCTACTTGGACCCCTGACATAGGTTGTTCCAAAACAATAGATAACGCTGCATGCTTGAGACGGTAATTTCTAATGTGAGCACCTACAGTTTGTTTGTCTTTGTTGTATGAGTTGATGCCTTAGCGCGGTGACACTGATAACATAACTTTAAACACAAGGGCCTAACTATAACCAAGGCAGCCATCTTAGAGGAATTAATTAAAGAAATGGTCTAAGACAGACAAGGCTAAGTAGGTAAAAAGTCACTAGGTGATGGGGGCACAAGCCTGCAAGCCAAAGGCTAAGCTAATTCCCATTATCCCATTAAAACAAACTAGAATTCACTACAATACTATATTATCATGGTGTTGATAATGTTACTCCAACTGAGATATGTAATCTCACCCGTAACATCATTTGTGCAATTTTAATTGCACGTAACACTAAGGGTGAAGTTATAGGCATTTAATTTTGTGTTGCAGTTATGGTTTGCATGGCTATTGAATGACATATGTGTTGCAAAGCTAACCATAACTGACAAATATTACTGCTCTTCATGATTAATTTAAGCGGCCAGCTCACTAGAGGTCTTTAACTTACAAAAACATACATTTCCAGAATAAGGGGGTCATTATGAAGACGGCGGGAAACCCCGCCGTGTTCATGCTGGCGGTCTTTTCACAGACCGCCAGCCCCCTTGAGACCCCGCCGGCCGTATAATATACATTCTGCTGGGCCGGGACATTGATGACGGCTCCAGGACATTGCCGACGGCTCCACATGGAGCCGTCGTCAATGCCGTAGTGAGGTGGGTGCAGCAACACATGACAAGGCACTGCACGGGGGCCCATGCACTGCCCATGCCAAGTGCATGAGCAGTGCAGGGACCTCCAGGGGGGCCCAGGAGCACCCCTTCCGCCAGCCTTTTCTTGGCAGGGGAACCCGCCAGGGAAAGGCTGGAGGAACAAGGGTTCTTTATCCGCAGGGCAGCGCTGCAAGCCTTGCGGATAAAGTATTCCGCCATTGTCAGGCTGCTTGTCGGCGGTAACCTGGCGGTGGCAGAGGGCAGCCTGTGGCAGCCCTTCCTTGATCATAATATGGCTGTTCAGACCGCCTTGCCAGTGGCAGTATTTTCTGCCACCGCCGGCACGACGGTCTGAACCGCCATGTTCGTAAAGAGGGTCTAAATTACATTAAGATAATGGAACTTCACTTTGCATTGTGTAAGCTAACATCACAAGAAATCATCATAAGGATTTTTGGGGCACCTGGCAAGAAATTTTTTGGGGGCCCCCTATTCAGAACAACTTTACACTTACTAAAAATGTTCTACTAATTCAAGAACGCATGATGCTGAAAATATTGAAATATATATAAACTTTAAGAAATGGGGTCACACAAACACAGCTGAAATATACCTTTCTGGTGTCCCAGAAATGCACAGGATGACACTAAATGGCAAGAGAGAAGGAGCAGGAGGTAGAAAGAGGCAAACAGAGGGAGAGCGGTTGAGATAATTCACAGTGGTGAGATAAAGACACAGGGCCAGATGTAGCAAAGGTTTTTACCCATTCTGAGTCTATGGGAAAAAGTGTTCGTACATATGGCCCATAGAGAGATCACATTACCTGGTGGCACCTTAAAAAGGTTGGGGGGGCTAGGCAATTGCTCACTTTGCTTGTGCTTTACTGTAAAACAGAATACACTGTAACAAATGTGGAAAAAAAATTGAGATGCCATGTTTAATCTAACAATGGAAGAATAGTTTATGAACTAAATATCTCTCATCTAATCCTCATGTTATAAAGGTATGGTCAGGTCGCTGGTAAAAATTTGAAGATTACTAATCAGTCATAAACTCACACTGCATTAATTGTTTTACACTGAACAATGAAAATATACAAAGCAGAACAATGGACTACTCATACTAAAATGCATAACAGGCAATAAATAAATCAGGCGATGGGTCATAGAAATGGCCTACATTGATGAGAGTATAAAACAAGACTAGCGTTCATATTGATAAGAACACTTCTTCCATCTTGCAGCATGTAGCCAAAACCTGCTGCACGAGGCCTTCATCTCTGGCCAGGACTTGGCCACAGAATCTCATCACATCGTGAGCAGCCAACCCCCGCTGGGTAATAGCTTTTGACCATGCCCAATGTGAGTTGACAGCAAGGACTAGACTGCAGCAAGGTCTGGTTCTCTGAACGCCACATGTTGCCAATATCCGTGTGTGACTGTTGGCCAAGTCCAGCATTAGGGCACAGAACACTTTTTTTCGCTATTTCTTTTACAGAACTTGCCAATCATTTGCAGGTTTGCCAATCCTGGACCTTTCCTGGGTAAAGTGGAGTACTGGAGGGTCCATGATTTGCAAGTAAAGCATAAAATCCATGAGTCCCACAATAAAAATATTTAAAAATATATATATTTTATTGCCAGTGGGGTTGCTTTTGGGGTGATGCCATACACGCCTTGGGGTGATGCATCCCTCAGAGACCCTTTTACTTTGCCTTTTTCCCAAAACAGTCCTCAGTGCACCGAGTTAGGTTACGGCAGCCACGGCAGTAATGTTTCTGAGATTGCCAGCTAATCAGCGAGTGACATATTCACAAATTCCAAGCTTGATTTGCAAATCTGCAAAGCCAAAGGTCCTTGAACCACCTCCCCCTCACTGTCTGTCACCTCTGCCAAGTCTGCTAGGGTTAGTGCAGGTTGCTGCCTGGTTTTCTCCCTTTTACCTCTGCTTGTGCACCCTGTGTGCAGTGTGTTCGTCCCACTGCCTTATCCTGCTGTTTTTCTCCTGCTCTTTCCCACCGCCCGCATCCCTCTGTGCCCCTCCCACCCCAGGACCTACTTAATGGCGGTTGCAGCGTGACCCCACTGAGCAGGTCCTTGAACCAGCTCCCACTCGCTGCCTGTCACCTCTGTCAACTCGGTTTTGGTTGGTGCAGGTTGCTGCCTGGTTTTCTCTCTTTTTCCCCTGCTTGTGCCCCCTGTGTGCAGCACGTTGGCCCCGCTGCCTTTTCCTGCCATTTTTCTCCCTCTCTTCCCCGTCCGCCTGCCTCCCTCTGTGCCCCTCCCACCTCAGGACCTACTAAATGGCGGTCACAGTGTGACTGTGCAGTGGGTGCCCCAAAGGCGTGCCAAAGGCAAGCCCGTATGCACCTGTCTGCGACTGGACCGCACCCAGCACCAGGAACCTTGGCCCTCCCACGACCCACAAATACTCCACCGCTGAGCTGCAGGCCCTGGCCCCCAGAAACTGAGACAGCAACTGCTGCACCACCTCCCCTCAGATCACGGTCGGACCCTTTGCCTGCCTCCAATGCCACTTCACACCGCTGCTGCTTTGCCACCCTCCAAGCCAGAGAAACAACTTCAATGCCTACTGCCCAATGCAAGATCCCTCTGTAAACATGCCACGGAAATATGGGGCACCGTTTCCACTCTTAGACTGGACCTTATGTTCATCCCGCCTCGACACCCGACATCACCTGCACCTGCAAGGCTACAAACTGATCCACAAAGGCCACCACAACAAGCACGGAGGAGGCATCGCTATCATGCATAAGAACAACCTCTCCTATACCACCTTTAAGGAAGAGGCGCCTCACCTCATGGAACACCTAATCTTCCTCATCCAAACTGATGCCAGAAAAACCATCAGAGGAACCCTCACGCACAGACCCCCAGGGCCACGCCCCACCTTCTGCAAGGCCATCGCTGACTTCATCGCCCTCTACCCATCCACTCGACAGACTACATATTCTTAGGAGATCTGAATTTCCGCCTAGACTACCCCAACGACCACAACTCCACCAACCTCCTGGACAACCTAAGCAATATCCGACTCAAACAACTAGTCACCAGTCCGATACACACCAAAGGACACACCCTGGAGCCCATCTTTGAAGCTAGTGATAAAATCAAGTTCTCCTCCACAACAGAGCTCACACGGACCGACCACCACCTGGTGCACTTTGCCATAACCAGTGGACCGGAGCCATCCACCACACCCCCAATTCCCCCTCACGCAGATGAGGAAATATCACAGAGACCCAATGGGCCACTGCCTTGTCCTTCAGCAAAACCATCTTCTCCGGCAACCTTGAACAAGACGCCTGCAATCTATCCGAATGTATCCTCAATGGCACTAACAAAGTTGCCCTGCGAGGAACTCCACCTCCAGAAGATCTAGCAAGCCCTCAAGGTGGTTCACCTCCAGACTACACACACACAAGAGAAAATGCAAACGGCTAGAAAGATTGTGGTGCAGTAGCAGGGATCTCACAGACCACACCACTTTCAAAGATGCTCTGAACAAGTATCATCTCTGTCTCAGAGAAGCAAAAAAAGGTTGCACTACTTAGCTGCATCGAGGAAAGCACCAACCGCCTGAAGGAACTCTTCAAGCTCGTCAAAGAGTTCTCCTGCCCAGCAGCCATTGAAAACACAATCCAGTCCACTCAAACCCTCTGCAACTCATTAGCCAACTACTTCCACTACAAAATCACAGCCATCTACAGAAACTTTCACCCCCGAACCACCAGCATCGAACATCTACTGACTCCCCCAGCCACCTGATCACCGACTGGAAGCCACTATCCATCCAGAAAACAGCAGCCCTTATGACTTTTACCCACTCCCGCTCACCCAACGACCCTTTCTCACAATGTATCTTCAACCTGGACCAGAAGGAAATCAGCAGCATCCTCTCTCCCATCCTCAACACCTCCATCAGGAATGCCACTATTCCCGAAGCATGGAAGCAAGCAGAGGTCAAGCCGCTCCTGAAGAAACTGTCCAGTGAGCTCAAAAATTACCATCCCATTTCACTGCTTCCCTTCCCAGCCAAGGTCCTGGAAAAAGCCATCAACAAACAGCTCTCTGAACACCTGGAAAGACTTAATCTACTAGACTCCTCCCAATGCGGCTTCTGCTCCAACAACAGCATCAAGACCGCCCTTATTGCCGCAATGGACGACACCAGGTCCCTCCTCAACCACAGAGAGAAGGCATCCTTGATCCTCCTCGACCTCTCTGCCACGTTTGACATCATCTCCTACTTCACCCTTACCTCCAGACTCCACCACATCGGGATCCGAAGCAACGCCGTCAAAGGCATCCATGCTTCCTCACAGGCCCCACCCAGAGAATCCGCAACCCACCTTTCACCTCAGTACCTAACAGCTACATATGCGGCGTCCCCCAGGGATCCTTACTCAGCCCCCCTTTCCAACATTTACGTGACATCATTGTTCATTCCCATGGACTCAATATCATCTCATATACCGATGACACCCAACTAATATTCTCCCTTTCCGAAGATCACGCCACTCCCAGAGACAACTCCAGCAACGACACAGGTTGCCGAATGGATGAAATCCAACTGTTTGAAACTTAACACGGACAAAAGCCAGGGGTGGTCATCTTCAGAAGCAACCCCTCCCCCTGGGATGACTCCTAGTAGCCCTCCATGCTCAGACAGCCCCCGCTTGACCACACCTGCAATCTCAGCATCATCATCGACAGCAAACTCACATTCAAACAATAGATAAACGCAGTGGCCTGCTCCAGCTTCCACAACCTCTGTATGCTATGGAAGAATTTCAAATGGATCCCCATCGAAACCAGAAAGATGGTCACCCAAGCCTTCATTAAAAGCAGACTAGTCTACAGAAATACACTTTACGTCGGACTCCCCGCCCAGCTCCTCCACGTCTCCAGACCATCCAGAACGCAGCAGGGAAACTCGTCCTGGACCTCCCCAGATGGACTTGCACCCCCCCCCCCCCACCTCAGAGGTCTCCACTGGCTGCCTGTGCACAAGAGGTGCAAATTCAAGGTTCCCACCATCGCACACAAAGCCCTTCACAACATTGGACCCAATCTCATCAACCACAGATTTTCCTTCCACCAGCCCACCAGGGAACTCTGTTCAACAACTCTCACCCTTGCTCAAGTCCTGAGAGTTCGACGCAGTTGCAACGGAGGGTGCACCTTCTCCTACCTCGCTGCCAAGATTTAGAACAATGCCCCCTCCTACCTGCGCACCACGCACACTCTCCGACTTCAGGAGAAACCGCAAGACAAGGCACTTTGAGGAATAGCTACTGATTCACCGCGACAACCCACAACGGGTGGATACCCCCCAGGTGATAAGCCTCGCTTTTCCAATCTAATGAATGAAAGGGAGAAAAAGATGCCTTGTCCAATGGTGTCCATTTAGTTTTGGAGTAAAATATGTGGAGGATCCACAAATTAAGAGTCCAGATAGCTCTAAAGTTTAAATTCCTCATGCCCGAACACAAAGCATTTTAAACACTAATTTCTCAACAACTACACAATGGATTCACACGAAACAGGGAAAGGCGCTTTGTTGAGTAAATTCCATTTAACAATTTTTTTCTGTATTGTGGAGCAAATAATCCTACTGGAGTTGAAATGGGAAAGGTCGCTGATGGAAATGGCCCTTTGTGTAGGGTTTCTCTTGTCTTTTTGGCTTTTGACGTCCTGTTTTTGATCCTGTGCTGAATTTTGTTTTTCCTGGCTTTAGGACTCTGGGCACTTTACCACCGCTGACCAGTGCTAAAGTGCAAGTGCTCTCTGTCTAAATTGTATTGGTAATTGGTTTTATCCATGATTGACATACTTGATTTACTAGTAAGTCCCTAGTACAGTACACAATGTGTGCCCAGGGCCTGTAAATCAAATTCTACTGGTGGGCCTGCAGCACTGATTGTGCCACCCACATGAGTAGCCCTGTGAACATGTCTCAGACCTGCCACTGCAGTGTCTGCAGTTTTAACTGCCAATTTGACCTAGCAAGGGCACTCACTTGCCAGGCCCAAACCTTCCCTTTTATTATATGTAAGTCACCTCTAAGGTAGGCTCAAGGCAGCTCCATGGGCAGGGGGCAGTGTATTTGAAAGGTAGGACATGTACTAGTGTGTTTTACGTGTCCTGAGTGAAATACTGCTAAATTAGTTTTTCACTATTGCAAGGCCTATCTCTCCCATAGGGTAAGATGTGGATTGCCTTGAAATATTCTTTTGTGGGTAATTTCCCATTGGGAGCAGATAGAGATATGGAGTTTGGGAGTCTCTGAACTCACAATTTAAAAATACATATTTTGGTGAAGTTGGTTTTTAAATTGTAAGTTTGGAAATATCACTTTTAGAAAGTGGGCATTTTCTTGCGTAACCATTCAGAGCCTCTGCCTAGCTGTGGAATGCATGTCTCGGTCAGACTGAAAGTTGGGCAGTTTGTGAATTCACTCTAGACAGTCACACTAGGCAAGCTGAGGTGTGGCTTGCATATCCTGATGGATCTTCCTGGGCTACAGTGGTGGGAGGAGCTGTCACTTTCACCTGAATAGGGCTGTGCCTGTCCTTACACAAAGCAGTCTCCAACCCCCTGGAGTGTGTCTGGGGCTAGGCCATGAAAGGCAGGGTCTTGTTCACTACAAAACTTTCCTTTGAAGTTTGCCTACTTCGAAGGCAGAAATGAGTATAAGTATTGGGCCTCTGAGACCACAACTACAGAACAGTTCTGGATTGAGGATATTCTGTCAGGAAGAAGAGCTGGATGCTGTAGGAGGGACTGCCACTATGCCTGTTGCTTTGTTGTGCTGGCTCACTGCTTGCTGCTTCTGTCCTGGGAGTGAAAGGACTGGACTTTGCTTTCTAGAGCCTGCCAAGTGGTGCCAAATCTAGGCCCTGGGCCCTTGAAAGTGGAAACTGGTGTCCAGAGGAAGAAAATTCACCCACCAGATCGCCTTGGCTGAAAATTGACACATCACCTCGCTTGCAGCAGAAGAATCGATTCAGCGCCTGCCTTGCGGCAGAAGAATCGACGCATCGCCTGCCTTGTGGTGGAAGGATAAACGGAGCACCTGTAGGATCATGCAATGTCGGTTGCACAACAGTTTTATCATCACAGTGCATCTGGAATTTCCCACACATCGTCCCTGGGCGTCATTTTTGCATCGATCTTGCACTGCAGCAAGAAACAGAGGCTACGTGACCAGAAACCGATGCATCCTCTCTCCTATGGGGAGAGAACCGATGCATCATCTCCTCTGCCATTAAGAAACCAACACATCACCTCCCCTGCGAGGAGCGGATGAATGCATCACCTCCCCTGTCAGTAAGGAACCGATGCATTAATCTCCCCTGTGCAATAAGGAACTGATGCATCACTTTGTTTTCCAGTTCGTCACCTCCTCTGCGGCCCGCATCATCTTTGTCTTTGTTTTTGAAACATCCCAGGTACTGTGTGTTAAAAAGAGACAACCATTGATCCCTCTGGATTAAGCCTCTTTGCAACTTTTTTAAAGTGACATCCTTGCTTGGATATATGTCATTTTGGTCTTAATTCATCGAGATAGATATTGGCTATTTTTCTAAACTGGTTTGGAGTCCTTTTGTAGTGTTTTCACTGTGTTACTGAGTGTGCATACAAATACCTTACACATTGCCTCTGAGATAAGCCAGATTGCGCGTGCCAAGCTGCCAAGGTGGTGAGCAGGGGTTATCTTAGCTGTGTGACTCCCTTACCCCGTCTGGAGTGAGGGTCCCTACTTGGGCAGGGTGCAAACCACTGCCAACTAGAGACCTATTTTCTAACTGTCTCTTTTGGAACTCTCCCTGTGTGTTGGCCCCCGCTTAACAAATCTGTATGAAACTTGCTATGAAGAACCTAGAGTGGAGATACTTTTATTTGGAAGGTTTTGTGCACTTTCATCGAACAGCACTAAGGTTATCAAAAAATGAAAAATGCCTTAATAATGGAAACTGATGTAATGATAACCCACTTCAGAGGAGCTATGACTACTGCTGTAAATAATATATATCTATATTTATATCTATATATATATATTTACATATAGATGGATATCTATTTATTTACAAATATATATATCTCTAGATAGCTAGAAAGATAGATGATAGCTAGATAGATGCATTAGTTTTTACCAATGTGTTATTTCAATGACAAATACTCTATTGAAAAATATTGTTGCAAAGCTAAGTTGCAGTTTGTTGTAGTGCAGAGAAGAAACCAATGCACTCCGAATCAGTGTGGCCTTAAGAAACTCACCAGTAGTTTTACTTCCTCTTCTAGAGGAAACAGATGGTGCTCAACCGTCTGGAGTGCGAAGAAGTCTCCCCCTTTAAATATGAACCACGAAGCCCGTTGTAGCAAAGCGCTCATCAACCAATCACAAGGATGCCATGTGGTCAGAGAAAGTACACGAAACCCACGAGTGACAAACCAAGGCTTCCCCTCTTCTTTCCCCCGCGGGGGATATCTGCACTTATGGCTTTTCCTTCAGTCTGGTTTGATGCAATATAGACAGCTCTTGGAAGCCCAGAAAAGCTATCTGAGAAGAAATTATGTTTTCTTCCAATAATCTAATTTTATTGGTCTTTATTTTATTTTTATTTTTTTGCATATGATTGATATTTTGTTAAACCACAATTTCTGATGCAGGTCCTTAAGACATACTGTTCACTGAAACATGTTTCTTGCGCTCATCTACAATATAGGAGTGACTTGGAAGGTTCCTTGAGCAGCAGTGGTTTAATTCAGGGTTAAAGAACATTTTGCAAACCCTAGACTTGGTTGCGGGTGGATAGCGATATCTGTACCACTTGTTTATTTCATAGCGCTTGAGTAAGAGGTTGGTTGGACAGTTGGTAGTAAATGGTTGATGAGTGCAGTGATGCTAATTGCATTAACTTGCATTTTTGTAGGCAGTCTCCAAGTATGAAGGTCAATTGTAATTTTAAGGAGATTTGCTGTGCTTGTTAGAAAGCCTTGTAGGAAGTAGCCACTATTGCTGTGTACTTTATACACTTGATGCAGGACCTTCACTCTCTAGCAGTGCCCCAAAGTCTCTCTTGAATGCACTTCTTTAAACCAAAATAGGATGAGCCTTTATCTAACCTTGGGACTGCTGAGCTCACTATCCACTCGAACTCAAGATCCTTGCAGCCTGCTGCTTCTGAAAGTGTATTTTAAATACCCAGTGTCCTGTAATGATTGAATGACTAAGTGAACCTCTTGAACTCTGTTCTTTGACTCGTTGAGAGGCAGTGTAATCTGAACAGGGTATGTGTGATGTCCAGGTGCATCTTTAGGGCCTGATCGGGCAGACAGGGTACTCCATCACAAATGTGACTGATATCCCGCCCACCATATTACAAGCGCATTACTTCCTATGGCACTTATAATATGACAGACGGGACAGCTAGCATGTTGTTGATGGAGTATCCCGTCTGCTGAAATATAAACCAGGCCCTCAGTCTAAATATGGTTCTGAACCTTGGTAAGTCTAACAATCCGACAGGTTGAACGTCTTTTATTTTTGCTAAATTCACAGTATCCAATCTGGACCTGAGGGTCCAGCAACGAAATAATTTTTAGTGGCTGCATTTGAAAACTGAAGCTCATGACAACAAGATCTGTCCATTCAAGGATTGGCCTTAATCAAAATAACCTCCAAATATTTTCACTAAAGGGGATTTAAACAACGGAGCGCCAAAAACCTCAGGATCCTCAAACAGAAGTGGAGATGCAACAGATGCACCATTTAAGAGACCATGGTACTGATCGAGATCTTTGCAGAGCGGAATACTCCATCAAAAAAGAGACGGATAGCCCGACTGTTTTATTACGAACCCATTATAACCAAAGCAGATCGTGGTACGGCAGATGGGATATCAATCACGGTTGTGACTGAGTAACCCATCAGCCGAGATCTAAATCATGCCCTATAGTTGACCAATTATGGGCCAATAATATGTTTGACCTTGTCTGTCGGATTGTGGCCGCTAGGGACATGCATAGGTCTGCTATGTGCCTCACTCTTTGAGTTGCACCAACTATTAGTCATCAACTTGCATCTGGTAAACCAGACCTTATTAAATGACCACCCCATGCGAGGAGAGGCTGTGTTTATTAAAGGCCAGTTCTTTCACCTTGAAGTAACAGATCGAAAGACTTACTTGTTGACACCACCTTTGAAGAACAGTTATCAGCCAGTACTTTGTTAGCGGGACTAATCCCAGGCCTTGATAGAGCCCCTCGAAGATGTTTACTCTCACTATATTCCATGCATTATATTGCATAACAAAAATATTGTATCCACTACTCCAAATCTAGGTAACTAGCTGTCGAGTTAAGGATATTAAATATTTGCTTACTTAGGGCCTGAGTTACATGTCGACGGATGGGTTACTCCATCACAACGGTGACAGCTCATCCGCGGAAGTATAAATCCCATTCTATCCTATGTGATTTTTATTTCCGTGGATGGGCTGTCTGCCACCATTGTGACAGAGTAAGCTGCCCGCTGACATCTAAATCAGGCCCTTAGTTGTGACGTCCTATAATTGGCGGGCTCATGAATGTACTAGGTAGATCATGTATGAGAGGAGGAGCAGAACACTATACAGTGGTTATCAACGTTAAGATATATTGCATTTTCTCTCAGCCAAAAAGTGTGATGCTGCAAATTGTTTTTTCAAACTTCCTACAGAAAACTTCCTAAGCCATACATCGATGGAACCGTGCGGGCAAGGAAGATTTCTTAAGGTGCAGTTTTTCCTAATTACCATAGACCAGGGTGTCTAACTCTAGTCCACAAGAGATGGATAAATATCCGATTATCAGGATAACTAATGAGTATGGGACGGTGTTGAGGAACCAGTGGTTTGCCATGTGTAGTGCTGGACTTACTATAAAAGTGTAAGGTACTACAAAAGTGCAGTTTGTGAATACCAAAAAGTAGCAAACTTACTCAAAAGTGTTAACTTACTCAAAATTGCAGTCTGTGAGTCAGGCCAGTGTGTGCAACTTGATCTTAAGAGCGTTCTAAGAATATGCCATCTTTCCGGCCCTCAGGGGCCTAAGATACATTTCACTTCCCTGCACAAAATAGATCTAGCACTTTCTGGACAAATGCCAGATGGCCTTTCAAATACATCCTATACTTATTAGGCTATGTTTGCCAGCAATTCAAAATCAATTTCTACCTTTTTACAAAGGTTTTACCAATCCAACCTCAAGCCTGTTCTAAAAACTTTAACAGAATTGTATTGTTAGAACAAAAAACTTCTTTTTTGTGTAGCGCTTTATACCACACTTCTGGTGCTTCCTAGCACTGTAGATATTAGGTATTGCTACTTTCCAGTTTAATTCTACTCTATTTCCAACCTCAGATGGATGAAAGTGCGAGTCAGACTTGCAATGATCAAAACTTACATCTGGCGCGTCACTAAATAGCTGGCCTGCAACCATTTAGCACACTGACTTATCCTGGTGGCTTCAGTTTCCTGCTACTTTTAACCAATTGCTCTCCCCAAAGCTGACAAAATGTCTCAGCGGGTTGAGCACTCACCAATGACATTAGCGTGTGACTTTCAAGTCACAAGATCTAAATCCAGGAGGAACCTCTTAGGCACTGCATAAATGACTATAATTAAACTAGAGAATAATAAAACATGCTATTTTCAGTGCCATGAAACAGCACATTTTTTTCTTTACCAAGTTCCCCTTACTCTTCATGTATTATCCTAATAATCATTAAGTCTAAACTGAGTGTAACCAAGGCCCTGATGTATTCAGCATTTTTGTAGTCAGAAAGCCTGTGATTCTCAAAATCCCATGCTCAGTGTCTGCAAAAATGCAGGTTGCAATGTAAACTCTACTTGGTGCTTCAGAACTGCTTTTGGATTTGTAAAACACTCTGACACCCAGACTTACAAAGAAAAAAGTGGCATTTAATCGACACCCACAATTGCGGTGACAAACCATTGATAAGTTACTGAGATCTGAAAGTGGGTGGTAACAGATTCCCAAAGTCGAAGACGTCCCCAAAAGACAGCTTCCACTTTGGCAGAGTTTGAATTTTCGTGTTTAGTTGGATGCAATGAGCATTCCAGCCATTTTTACATTGTTTATTGTGCAGCGGGAGCTGCGGGTGTACTCTCATATACTGAGAGTAATAAACACAATACTTCTACCTTGCCCTTCTACAGAGTAATTGCAAGGGCACTTTTTATCAAGTTTTTTTTACTTGTCTTCAAGATTATCTTAGAATTTTGGAACTTGTTTGAGAACAGGGTAAAGGTGCTGGTGTTTTTTTCAAATTAGCGCAGTGCTTAATTTGAATTAGTGGTTGCAAGTGGGGCACACCAGCACTCATTTTTGAGCCCCTCATTTTTTTTTTACAAATTAACAACTAGCAAGCTTCTTTAGTATGTAATACTAAACAGTAGCCCATATGCATTCTTTGTAACTACAGACAGTTATCTCTGTGTAAGGTGCCAAATAATGCTGTATATCCGCCCACCGTCTCTTAACACACAAAACTTAGTACTAAAATTAAGGGCTGGCAAAGTTAGCCAATGTTGCGCTTCTTGCAGTTTGTAAATTTAGTGAGTTTACAACTTCAACCAATATTGCTACTTTTTATTAGAGAATTTTCCTTCAATAGTGAGTTTTGTTCGGGTTTTATCCAACAGCCTAGGTGATTGCATGGGCGGCTCCTCCATGAGGGTGGAGGAGCGCCGACCCCCCGCCAGCAGCACCAGCTGCAAACTTTTAAAGAAAACATAATAAACGGTGTTTATTATTGTTTTCTTGAAAAGGGGCGGGTCACAAACTGTGATGAGCACTTGAGGGGAGCGCACAGAGCACGTCTCGGGCCGGCCAAACACACATGCGCAGTGGGCTCTCTCCAGTCCAGCAGCACAGTTGCTGGGCTGACGAGAGCCTGCACAGGCTCCCAGTCTGCCTCGGAGCTCTGTGGCTGGATTGGCCTGTGGGAGCCTGTGCCTTCCATTAGACGAGGGACACAGAGGGGAGCGGCGCGAGGAGGTAAGTGTTTGTTATATATATATTTTAATTATTCGTTTTTTTTTAATTTAAATTCTCCACCCCCCCCCACCCTCCCTGCGCGCCACCCTGCCCCTTCTGCAGGTCGCGAGCCATGACTGCGTGATTGTACTATTGCATATCAACCCTCAGATTATTGTGGTACAAGAATATCGAGGACAGAATATCAAGAGACAAAGGGCCTGATTACGACCTTGGCGCAGGGGGATTACTCTGTCACAAAAGTGAGAGATATCCAGTCCGCTGCATTACAAGTTCCATAAGATATAATGGAACTTGTAATACGGCGGGCGGCATATCCATCACATTTGAGATGGAGCAATTCCTTCCACCGAGGCCATAATCAGGCCCAAAATATTGAAGGGGAAGAACATGTAGGGACTTATAGATTTGTTATTCCTAAATCCACGTCTAAGTACCTTGAAGAGATATGTACTGCCTAGGTTCATATACGATAATTTAGGTATAGAAAATCTAGACTTACTTACATGTCAATATTTTTTTTTTTAAATATTTTGTCTTCGACACTGTGTTCTATCCATATTCTGGGATCCATATTCAGGAGGCACACCAACTAATGCATTTCAGAGATTACGTTATGCTATTTTTTGCACTTTAAAGTCATTATAAAGTTCATGAACATTGCAAAGTTAAAAAATATATAATGTAGCAGCTGAAAAACTTGGCTCATTCACACACCCATAATTTAAATATGTTGCCACGCTAAAAACACACTAAAAAATATATAGTGCGTAGAAGCAGACAGCTGGTTGAAGCTAGAGAGGTATATTTCAGGTAACTAAGTAATCCTTCGCCTGATCAGGATGCTAACTATGCCTCTTTTAAAAGTTGTCCTTTCTTTGGACTCATACGGGTATCCAAGAGTTTCACAGTGTGCTCTATAGGGCGCGCGAGCTGTGCATTTCCTGTTTTGGAACAAAGCCAGCAGCTATCATGTGGCTGCGGCTCGGGTTAGTTTGGGACAAGAACATTGCTAGTTTGGGCAGGAAAATTCTTGCACTTCTGAAAGGCCTGCCTTAATTCACGGCAGAGGAGGGAGCAAGCTCACACATGTCCAGGCTACGAATTCCGGGCTGTGCTGTGACTGAAAGCGAACACGCAGTTCGGTGAATTCAGGGTTCTGGGAGTTTTTGATTAAACAAAAAAAAAGTATTCTGGGAGTTTAATAAGGCCCGCGGGAAAACTTTATTATTACGTGATCGAAATCTTAAAAAATGTGCAAACTTTACAACATTTTCTGCTCACAGGAGACTGGTTTGAGTGTAAAATGGCTTAAGGGGAGTTGTGAAACTGTGACTAGGAGACATTTTCTAAATGAACTAGTCCACTGCTGGTAACTCTTGAGAGTGTTGTACTTGAGGTATGCGCTTCAGTTTTCAAGTGAAATACCAGCCAATACTTTTGTAAAAGGTTGCTTAATTTTTGCAAAACATTGTGAGTTTGGTATTGAAAATTCACAATTTCTGCTATCCCTAGTTGTAATCTTGGTTCACTTGGAGACAGCAGCGTCACTCTCCCCCCCCGCTCCCCCTCCCCACCAGCAACAGCCGCTGCAAACCTTTAACAACAAAAGGATATTAAACTATGTTTCGTTGTTAGAAGGGCGGTGCCATGGGGGATGATGGGAACGAGGGGGACTGCACTCCCCTCAGTGCGCATGTGTGTTTGGCCGGCCGGCCAAACACAAATGCGCCCTGTGCGTTCTCCAACCCGGCACTGTGTTGCCGTGCTGGCGAGAGCAGACACAGGCTCCCAGTCTGCCTGGGAGCACCCTGGCCGGGCGCTCCGGCCAATCCTAACGCTGCTTTCCTGCAGGGCTAGGATTGGCCGCAGGGCAGGCTGGGAGCCTGTGCCTGCAGCAAGACAGGAGAGGAGCGGCGCGGCAGGTACGTTTTTAAAAAAAAACTTTAAAAAAAAATATTATTATCCCCCTGCCCACCACACGCCGTCGCTCCCCTTTTGACCCCCCCCGAGCAGCGACTGCTTGGAGAAGCACTTAGACAAACACTCCTAAAGACAATGGGCCTGATTCATTAAAAAACGTATGCGTAGTAAGGTTATGTGTGTGGAGTCTCCACACTCGTACCACTGCAGAGCGGAACCAGTGCAGTGCGCTCTGCGGAGATTACGCCATGAGTGCAGCAAATCCACGCTTGTAGACTGACTACACGTAAGTCCCTTTGTGAATCGGGCCTAGCGATCTGTAATGGAAAGCTCAGAACTGGAATACTCTGACCACAAGACACGCAACCCTGGTATTACACGTGTGAGGCAAGCCCTCTATCCCCAGACTTGAAGGTAACTCCCGGTTGTTGAACTTTTACAAGTGTCACACTTTTTTATCTCCTCACGTCTAGTGTTGGACTTCTTGTGGTTCCCATTTTGGCAAAAGGTAGGTGGTTCCAATTATGCGCCTCTCACTTTTTGTGTAGCAGGAAAGACTGAAGCCAATCGGACTATACTTAGGTGGAGTAGGATGCCTCCAGAGTACTGACCTCCTATGAGTGCCGCAGATTTGCAAAAACATACCACCTACACTGCTATGAATGCTGTGGTTCTCAGATCATCTGGCGTAAAAGGTACAGACATTTTAAATGAGTATTAGTATTTACTAATGGTTTGTAAAAGACAGCTAGGACTCCTGGCCTTATGGTATTTATTTTTTTAACATTTCTGTCTGTATTTATCTTTATCTATTTTGTGTGTACCTTATTGGTCTTTAGTTATACTTATTTTGTGTTTTTTTTTGTTGTTGTCACAATTCTTTATTGAAATTTTTACAACAGTACAAAAAATATTCAATAACATTTACAAATCAGGCCAAAAAAGAAAATTATGTTAATGAGTAAAATATGCAGTAAAATAATAGTTTAATAGGATGAAAGAGAAGAAGAAGAAAAGACGTTCTATATCAAACTAATAAAATAAACCTAGTGCCATAATCATAAGGTATATTTCCACATTTATTGAATTGATAAACATGTACTCATACGTTTCTGCCTGTCGTGTTGTAGCAAATTAAAACCCATATATAGCGAAACACTACACCCAGAGGTAAATATCAACATTATCATATAAATATATGTTAGCGTATGCCTGTACCTAGGGAAATCTCAATCTGTTTTTTAAACTTCCCATGATGTCTGTCTGCTTGGCTGTTGTCCTGGAAATCACGAAAGACAGCATGGAGAGTCACCCACAAAAAGCACAGTTTTCCATAGTTTTCCGCTTTTAAAAATAAATACAGATAGTGTTTCCTGTCTGTATTTATCAGTACAAATCAATACAAAAATGGAAAACTGGGAGCCTTAAAAACAGCTTAGTGTGGGTGGTGAGGTCCCTCAGGCTCCTGGACTGACCATGACCTGATCATGCTGCAGCTACGGTGGCCCCTGTGACCCTTCGTATCCCGGGAACTGATATCGGGACGCCTGTGCCTTTAGATAATGGAGTAAGAATTAGAAACCGAAAGTAAAAGAGGCTCTAAAGCAGTGGCTTAACAAAGGCTCATTAACATAATGTTCTTTTTTGGACTGATTTGTAAATGTTATTGAATATTTTTTGTACTGTTGTAAAATGTTCAATAGAGCATTGTGAAAAAAAAACAAAGGCCCCTGCAGCCCCAGTGGTGCGGTGGGGCCGAGCCCCAGGGGGCCACCTCAGCACAGTACACGGTGCACAGGCAGCAGGCCGTTGATAGGCCAGGGATAGGGGGCCCCCTCCAGGTACTTTGCAGGGGGGCCCCCCTCAAGTTTTGTTACTCCACTGTCTAAAAGGACTATTTACTTCCTGTAGATTCTATTCCTTGACCTTCCCTTAACCGCCCGGCAGTAAATAGGAGGCTGCTGAGGGCTAAGGGCATGACAATGTGTCAACCTTGTGATGTCATCACGGGCCCAGACGGTTGGATCCCATTTCTACTTACCCTGGTATTTTGTGTTGCTGAAGCCCACGCCTTGACCTCATATGTAAAAACTCAAATAACATTTTTTTGTGAATTCCCTCATGGTGTTTATTAGGGCTTTTACACCTTAGCAGTTCCCTTTAAGCTCGTTGCACAGATGTGCATACTGCGGAGAGGAGCTGCATAGACGCTCCTGGTAAGAGTCATATATTTGTTTACCTGGTGATGCTGGGAGGTAGGGCTCCAACACAGCATGTGCTACACAAAACCCACGTGTAGCCACACTGGGTCTGAGTTAGATCTCAGCGAATGGAATACTCCATCTCAAACATGATGGACATCCCGTCCGCCATATTATGGTCTCCATAGGATATCATGGGAATATGGTGCATGGGATATTCATCAAGTTCTTAACAGAGTATTCCCCTCCACCAAGACCTAAATCAGGCCCTTCATATTTAATCAGTCTAATAAAGTACTCATGTGCCCTGTGAGCTTGCAGTTTGATGAGGGAGAAACAACAGGCCTACTTTCAACACAAGTATGTGTGACTGCAACTAGTGCACTGCGCACCTGAGCACAAAGCAAGCCACTGGTGGAGGCCTTGGAAGAAGGTGACTTTCAGTTTCCGCAAGGAGGGAAGGATGATGCAGGAGTTGGTAGTGATGTTTAGAACCAGCAACAGGAACTGATGGTGTACGACTGATTGATCATGTATGTTATGAAGTTCATGAGTGTGTGAAACTTTCTAGTTGTTGGGAGAGCTTGAAGCAGGAGGTTGGGGAGAGAGGAGCAAGTATGACCATGTGGAGCTTGGGTGGGAAATGGCTCACCCATCAGGGGTGAGTGGCAGTGACCCCGCGTTATTCCTAATGGGAAAGTCCAGGCTTCCAACCAAGAGTAAGGTCTGGATCGAGTTGCAACAAAGGCTTCACGACAATATCCTACGACCCATCAAGCAAGCGCCCTACCCCTGCGCTCAGAGCACCGCTACTGCTCGAAAGACTCATTACTGCTCTCAGTTGTTATCGCCCTAGTGCGTCAGAAGCTTGTCAACAAACCTCCCAGAGTATTGCATCCAGGAGTTTTATGTGTTTGACTCTTTTTTGGGTGCAAACCCCATGGGAAGGTTTCCTAACACCAGAATCAGGAGGAAGACATTAAGGTCATTTCACAATATGAGTTTTATGTCTCATTAGTACACATTAGACGTGGCCTAGCAGGGCATCTGATCCTCTGCAGGTTCGCACCACTCAGTTGACACATAGGGGGTGCCACCAACGGGGTACATAGAGTGAGGACTCTGGGTTCCTGCGGCATGTGGCCACTTGCAGTGAGGTGGCCCTAACTGAGGAGAGGATCATCCTCCCAGGCTTTCATGCAGTTGTTGACTGACCTTTAGTAAGGTAGGGAAAATGGCTTCCTTCAAACCAAAAGCCACGTTACAATTCCCAGAAGTGCTGAGTGAAACCAAACAGATGTCCTCCCAAAACTGTTATGTAAAATACAACAAGAGTAACCGATAGAGCCCTCCATGGAGACTTGTGTGCAGTTTTTAACATACAGCAGTGTCTTAAAAGTAACCAATGAAGAGTAAATTCAAAAACTAAACTGATCATGAAACAAACAGATGCAGCACAGTGAGAGGTTACATATGGTATATTTTGTACAAGTTACAACGAGAAGGCCGCCTCAGAAGTAAATCTTGATTGTGTGTTACGTGCAAGTGAACACAAAGTGCTCATGAAAAAGGACAGTGAATGGCGCAAAGTGGTACACATAAAGGACGTATAAGCGGCGGAAGGGTATTTTAGTACATATCGTGCATAAAAAAAAACAATTCCAGTTTTTAATGCTTATTCAAGAATCATGCAACAACAGAAATCCTGTCAAATACATAAAACGACAAACACAAGGACTAATATTGTTGCGTGCTTGTACAAAATATACCACGTGTAAGTTCTCTTACTGTGTCATACCTGTGTCATTATTAATTATATTTTTGACTTTCTCTTTTTTGTTTTGGGCATGTTGTAAGTAGTGTGGACACAAATCTTCAAAACTGAACCTTGGGCTGGACTGTAACAACCTCATAAGTGCACTGAGGCCCCCTTAGTTCTGCTTACAAATCTCACATTGCTTAAAATGCCATTTCTATTTTACTCATAGCAGCTGTCAGCAGCGGCCACTTTGTGGTGACACTAAATGAAAGAACACAAATGAAATTCAATAACCCAGCTACATCCTCACACGTAATGATCCATTGTTTTACTGTTGAGGCTCCGCCTCTTTCATTTCTGCAAACAAAGCGGCCTCTCTATTAGCCTTTGCTAGTGCTTTGTTGGCTTTGGAATGGGCAAGCTCTGCTAGGCGCTGTGCTGTGATGCCACTGCACCAGGAGAGTAGCACCTCTGTTTTGTGTAGATGACAGTAGAGCATTTTACAAACACCAAAGCCGTGGACCCCCTCCGCCAACTGTGTGGTGCCATTTTCTGCTCTTTCCCTTGCCTAGAAGTCCTTCTTGAACTTACGGACAGTTCTTAGGGTCGAGCGCGCAAGCGCTCTGGCCTGTTGTATCTCTCTGTGGGCTTCTAACCACCCCCGCTACTGCTATTAATTCTTTGTTGTGCTTGTCTTAAATGCTTCATTTTTATTGGTGCATTTTGTGAAATGTCCCTCCTTTGTGTGCTGAGTTCCCTCCCAGGCGATTTCACTAAGAGAACATCTTTGTTGGCCAACACACAACGTCATGCTTCCTCCTGTTACAGCGTGCGACGGCCCCTCCTCCGGTTCCGGTTTGCCTTTCATCCCCGCCGCGATCCCTTCTAGACATTCACGCAGGGAGCCAGTACCTCTCGCGCTCACGCTCACTGCGGCCGTTGCGCTTTGAATTGACTCGCTTATGTCAACTGCTTTACTTTTCATTTTCAATTTATGTGGCAAGAAAAGTCTAGTTAGGAATTTACAACCCTAATAGATCTAATTCGAGCAAACGCGAGACCCATTGCATTGCAAATGCTTGTTTTTATTGGGAGCCAAAATATATCCAGAATACTAATTACATAACATTATGAAAGTATTTGTAGATAGGCAAGTATAGATTTACTGTTCTTACCTCCATTTCTACGTGAATTTAAGGCCAATCATTGATGGAGTCAACAGCAGGCAGCCGTTTAGGGTGGTACCAGGGTTACCTGTAAATAAATATACAATATACAGGATTATTTTAATTTAGGTTGGTGGCATCCTGTATTTAGATATGCGTCGTCCTGGTGGGACTCTTTGTACCTGCAGTGCCTCAGGGCAGAGCAGCTGAAAAGCAAAGGGGACGTCTAGTGGTGTAACAAAGGCCCCTGCGGTCCGGGGAGGCGGGCGAGCTCCAGGGCCCCCCCTCAGCACAGTACCCTAGCCTGAGAGCTCCTAGTGAGACTAGAGTGGGGGTCCTCCATGTACTTTGCAGGGGTGCCCCCCTCAAGTTTTGTTTACGCCAGTGGGGACGTCATGTTTTTTAGGCTCACATAGCTTAATATTTCATTTTGCTTTTTAGAAACAAACCCTCGAAACCCATTCCCAGTGGGACCAGGTGACTGTCACTAATGTGGCAGTCCTTTCAGTCACAGGTCGCCTGTTCAAGGTTGTCGACAGCAAGTTCAACTGTGGTTCTGCCTTAGGAAACCCAAGTGGGTACCCCAACTCTGATGAGATGAGATGAATCATGAGATTCATCAAAACACTAAAACACAAAACACAAAACTCTAAAAAACTTGCAACATTTGTAAAAATGAAGACCATTAAAAAATAAATGAATATTACAATGTAAACATTTTTTTTTAAAACAAATCTATCTAAACTCAATGTCCAACTTTTATAGGTCTGAGTTAAATTACTGTTTGTTTCAGCTTTCATTTCTTAATTTTTAATTTTTTTGATGGGTCATGTTGTAATTATGTAGTTTGCAAACATATGGACACCAGGTTTGGGCAGCAGCATGTTTACTGTATATTACTTATATAATGTATAATACTGTTAATGCCTATTGCATATGTTTGCAAATCAATTACAATGTTGCCAGGGGCAGATCTATTGCCAAATCTATTTTTTCTGTTTCCCCTCATCATGGGCAGCAGTACTAATAAGCATCAGCTTTAAAGTACCAACACAAATGGCTATAAAAATCACCAGCTTGCAAGAAATGGAGTAAACCTTATTAATGGTGGTTGGGGAAAATGTCTTTGACCGTGGGTCTCAAAATTCATTGCACCAGAACTACCCATCAAAGAAGCCTTCTTGTCAAAGAGCATCTTCTGTTAACACCATCAGTGTCGCCTAGCGCCTTGAGGTCTTTCATCAGCACGTTGGTTGACTGCCTCTTCACACCTACTCGCTGATCCCACAGTTGATTTGCTGATGACCTGCATTAAGGGACAGCCTTGTCACTCCACGTGGATGGGCAGTGAATGTTACACTTGTGAGATGCTTAGCAAAGAGGCACCACGATGAAGTAACATGGAGGATGGGCCGCCGTGTCAGGGAAGGTGTTATTTATGGAGAGCTTGAAACAGGAAGCCATACTGAGAAGAGATCAGCTTTTCGAGTCAGAGGGGGTGCAGACACCTGTCTCCCACAGCAACGGTCAGTGACAAAGGGTGTGTGGAATCTGCCCAGGGATGCGGGGCTGTGAGCAGTTCTTTCCACAAATTAAATCCGTTCACGTGCTTTACAATGCGTTTTCATTTTGCGTTTTCGTAGTCATATGAGGGTAGTTTTTGGAAATCTAGAGGGCATTTTTTATCTGACGTTTGCATTTTGGATTTATTTTCAGTGTTAATATGGGAACGCTTGCCTCTCAGACGCAGCTCCTACATTTTGGAGAATTTAACATCATGATTTCTTCATAAAGAATTTTGGCATTTGTTTCTTAGCAAAATAATATTGTTTCCTCGTTTCCGTGTTATAATAGACCCACAGCCCCAACAGGCTAATTCGTTTCTGTTTTCAATTAGAAACACATTTTGGTTTGAAATGTTTTTAGAGTTCACATGGGATTGTTAACTGAAGGCGGGCTGGTATCTGGGGGAATCATGGGGTTCAGAGGCCCAGGGAGCCCTTCAGTCTACAGGGGTGGGCGGGGCGCATAGCCCAAGGGCTGCATCCTAAGAAACCAGCTATTGCTACGATTGTTGCCTTCGGTCCAGGCCATGAGCCTCAAGCTCCACACGTGCACTTGCCATATTTCACATTCTTTCAATGTTTTTAAGATTTGAAGGAACTTAAGATTTCTTGCAACTGTTGCCATTGAATCTTGTCTTCTTGCAACTGTTGCCATTGAATCTTGTCTTCTTGCAACTGTTGCCATTGAATCTTGTCTTCTTGCAACTGTTGCCATTGAATCTTGTCTTCTTGTAACTTTGCACATTTCAGTTAGCTCTGTTGCCTTCTTTCGAGTTTCCATTGATGACTCCAATGATGGAGGGAATTGCCTGTGGGCACTTCTATAGGCATCTGACATACCACGCCCGCGTGGACAGGCACCAGCCTGGCTTTTGACCAAACACAGAACAGATCAGCCCTGTGTCTGCATATATGGGTAGACTTGGCTAGAGAGCAATGGAGCACCGAACACAGGATGCGATTCAGAATTGATTACAATGTAGCAGAATATTCATAAGTGGCCATCCCTATCGTTGAGAGATGTAATATCCACTGAAGATGGGGGCTGCATCTTTTGAACTGCAAGAGCATTGGGGCAGTTCTGATGTTGTCTTGGTTGATAAGTTGTTATTGGGCCCTCTAAGCCATGTACAGAACTTCCAACCAAAAAAAGGGGCAACACAACAGGTCATCGCGGCTCTAAATAATCACTTACTCGACCCACCTACACTACGCGGCACTGCTCATTTTCTAGGGAGAGGCCGCAACATTATGCCACGCCTTGATGTGATAACATACGGGTAACAGAAGTGGAAAGTATATCTAAATAACCAGTAAGCACATAGAAGTGGCTGCTGTCGTCTGCCAGTCGGCACCATGCCATCTAGACATACATGCACTGTGGTGATCGGTACATCATCATCGAACCAACAGAGAGCCGGTGTGCACAAGCCAAGTCTCCGTCACATCCAAAGCGGGCGTCGCATGGTCCTTTGCTGCACCGACCCTGCACTCAGCACTTGCCATAAGGAAGCAGAAGCAGCTCATGCACCAGCCGCAGTCTCTTCACCTCAAAACACCCTCGCGATGCTTGGTCTTTCCTCTGCCGGCTGGATTCTGACGAGGTGCGACCATCAGTGCCGCTGAGACCATCATATTGAGTTATCTGGCACTAGCTGCGTGACAGGAGCAGGTCAAACTGTGGCATGCGAGTTGAAGAACCCGCACACCATTCACGACAGACAAGTCGTTTAGTGCAAGTTGCAGCTGTCGGAGTGATGATTTGCCTAGTAGCAAAAAGTGCACGCTGATCATCGAAGTGCTCAGAATATTACAGCTCATCTCAGCCCTAGAGCATTCATCTTTGACAGGTGGGAGATGGCTGCAGACCTGATTCTGATATGAGTCATTAGACATCCCTGTATACTGAGCTGACGGGCCATACGTAATGATAATGCTCCATTCTGTTGAGATATTTGACACTACTACGAAGAATAGTACTATGTAGAGCCCGTGGCACCTACTCCCCAGAGGTGTCCGAAGTCCCAATGAATGAGGAAGGACATGGTGATGCTGTTCGTCTGCTAGGTGGGCCTGCCTCACCTCCAACTCTTGCACAACTGAATGCCAGACCCCCACAAATCATTTGCTTGGGTTCGTTGGCTTTCCCAAACCACCACTTAGTGAACTGTCTGCAACAGCATCAGCGGCACCCCGTTGGACTGTATGCGTGAGTCGCCTTAACAATTCTTTTGTGGCCATAAGAGAAACTGATCCAAAAGTGAAGCATTTTTTTCCCCTCCACTATGCAAAGGAGAAGATTTTCAAACTCTTTTATAAGTCAAACAACATTGGGGAAGAAAGAAACTACGGTGCAGTTGTAGCTGCTATTGAGGCACATTTGAACACACAAATGAATCTGGACTGCAAGACCTGTTCTTTATCAAATATCAAATGCAGCAGAGAGAAGACGAGCCCAAAGACAACTTATTTTCCAGACTAAGAGAACTTCCTAGCACAGCAGACGACAACTGACTCAACGCTGTAAGTCACAGGTCTTAAAATGCTTCAATCTCGGTGAACTTCGCGTGGCTCTGAATGATATAGTCACCTTGGGCAGATAGCATGAACTGTCAAGTGCAAGAGCAGCAAACAAGGAGGCGGCTGTAGCCCAGGTTACCTTGAAAACAGAGCCAGGGGGTCCCAAACCCATCAAACGAGAGGTTGAGTTGAAGGAGTTTCTATCCAGGCGCACTGCAGTGGCAATCACCAGCAAAAGGTTAAATTGCTCTCGATGACTGTTCGGAGTGTGGACAATTGCTCAAAATATTCAGTGTATGAATAGTTGTATCAACCACTTTTGAAAATGTGAAAAAGAAACTGGAAACAATCTTGGCAGCATATGGATTATTAATGGCCCTTGCTTCAATGCGGTCAAATTTCAAGAGAACCTGAGAGTATTAGAAATCAAGCAACAGAAAATTATGCCAAGATGGCCCAAGGCGAATTGGGAGGATTAGTGCTTTATGCACACATTGAGCAAGTCTCTCTGGATAGGAGTAGAACAAGGAGAAAATATTGAATGAAAGATTATCCTATAACACCCCACTGCCCAAAGCCCTCTATCGCCTGTGTTGTTTAGGCATGCTCTCCGTGTCATCACCTCGACAACACCTTACTGGAAACCTCAATGTCAGAGAAGCATTGACCAGGCAATCCAGAAATTGACAATCCAGGCAAGCAGACTTTGATGTTGGAGATACGATGCTAGTCAAAGACAGGCGCCTCAGAGGGAAATTCTGAAAACAATTTGAAAGTCCCTCCTGGACAGTGAGTGATGTCAAAGTGAATATCGTGACTGTATTAAAGAGGGCAAGAGAACGTCACACAGAAAATGTCAGTGTTCGGACAGTTACCTTTTCCTCCCCAAACCAGGAGGTGAAGATAAGGAGGCGGATTCACACTGGTCTGCAGGAGATGCCCCGGAGTGGGAACAGTGGGACTTTGTACAAGTGAGTTTGTCAAGACCCCAGGAAAGTCAAAGGCCAGTGCAGAGGGAGACATCCAACATGGGGAGTCCCTTGGTATCTCTGTCCATGTTAATCTTCCTTTCGCACCCTCAGCTTAGCTATTGTAGCTCCTCTCATTCCTCCTCACTGTGTGTAAACCTCATTCCACCCTGCTATGCAGCTCTCCCCCCACTTCGCCTATCACCCCTAAGCCACTGCTTAACAAGGTGTTCTGCAGCTTTGCATACGGGTTCCCTGTTTCTATAAATCCTTGCATGCAATATTAAGGCACACATATGCATTCTAAAGGGAGCCTTTGTTTTTTTATTTAAAAAAAAATATTTTATTAAGTTTATATTCATTTTATATTTGTGCACGCATATCATACAGATCGTCTTACAAAGTAACATACCTTTCAGCTCACAGCGAAAGGCTAATCATCGGGTCTAGCCTTCAACATTTGTATATCAATTGTCACGTGCTGACAATAAATATTAAACCAATTCAAAAACTATGTGCATATTTTTATTTACATGAGCAATCCATCGATGCCTGACCATTGTGGCCTATGGAAATCGTAATACGGCGGACGGGATATCCGTCATGTTTGTGACGGATTAACCCCTCCACCAAACTATAAATCAGGCCCTAAGTACATTAATAGTGTTATGCATGATTGGATGAGGTAGGGGATGGGAGGGGACATCGGTATCACCTAACTATTCCCAGCTGCCGATCCAGTAGATCCAAGCGGACACGTACTTTTCAATCCACCACCATTCCATGCATTCATATGCTTGTAAAATATCTCTTTTATCTGTTAACCTGTGAGGTATCTTACTCCCTTAAGGTGGTTTGTTATCGTTTCCTATATTCATGGTATACTGTAGCACAAGCTCTTCCTATATCTGTGCAATCGGATATTTCTAAGACCTTTTTCTTTCTTCTCTATGCAATGCTGTGCTCTCGCTCGTGATCTGTTTTAGCACTGCCTGGCTCCAACTACCTTTGGTGTGGGGCGGTTGATTGACCTCCACAACGTCACTTTAGTCCTTTTTGCTACTATTGCTAGTAAGCCCGTTAACTTCTTTCTCAGCCTCCTCCTGTCGGTGGAGCAGACACGAATCAACATTTTGGTTGTTACTATTTGCCTGGTCAGTGACCCCTGCAAAGAGACCTGTGACGGGCATCAGTATAATGACACACGTTAGGGCTTTGCCATACCATAAGAAAAAAATCAGCCTGCGCATTCGCACATCTGGAGGACACTAGACGAGAGTGACACATAAATCCTGCAGACTCTTGTCAAGGGTTAGATATATTCTGTGTAAGTATTTTGAGGCCTTGTGTACAAAGAATCGGTTCACAAAAAGTGGTAGCAAATTGATCGATGTACTAATAGGTCAGTTCGCAAAATCCCTACTCAGAATGGGTCACAATTCGACCTACCACTCCAATATTCATGGAGTAAGTCGCAAATTGAGACTCACTCTGATTGGCTTCCATCATAAGGATGGTCGTCTGCTGGGTTCAAAAAACATATTTTTGATTGTATTTAAATAAAGTAAATTTTTTTAAATACAGCCTTTTTTCCATAACTGAAATGGGTTTGCATTTTAGAAAAATACAAACTTTTTTTAAAGAATGTTCAAGAGTGGATAGTGGTCCCTTGGACCACTACCCACTACCAAACCAACTTTTTTTCATCCACAAAAGGGGAAGAGGCGGGTCCCAAAGAAAGCCCTTCCCCTTTGCACTTGGGTTACAACCTCCTTTGAGGAGTTGGTAGCCTATCAACCACTTACTGCCATAAAATGGGTTTAGTACATTTGCAAATGTTATTTAGTGCTCTCAAAACCTGTGTTTTAGTGAATCGCTGGGTTTGAAACCACTAAATTACTTTTTGCATGAGGCCCTAAATTTAGTAGATGTAAAACAGGCATTTCTAAATACTTTAGCGTGGTCAAATATTATTTTTCACTTACTGTCATCCACTACAGGAAGCCTTTGGTGAGCACCATTGTTGTGCTCAAATCAAGAACTATCCTCCCTCCCGCAACCTTTGCAGCAGGAATGCTAGAGTACAGAGAAGTGAAAAATCACCTCTGGACATGGGTTTTCAAACATGGTATCCAATTGCATATATATCTGATTGCACCATGTGTGCCAGAAAGCAGGGTTGAGCAATTCAGCATCTGGTCTGAGTTACATTTTTCACGTCTAACCACTGATAGAGTGCAAGTAGGGTAGATATAGTGATCCTTGTCAGAGCACATATGCTGCACATCACACTGGGGCAGGGTTCTGCAAAGTCGGTCCTGGAGAGCCGGGTCCATGCCAGATTTGTAGCATATCCACATTTAGAAAAAAGATGTTTCAGAAATCTACATTTTTCTAAATGTGGATATGCTAAAAATCTGGCATGGACCCGGCTCTCCAGGACCGACTTTGCAGAACCCTGCACTGGGGTATACGCTAGATAGTCGTTAAGGGGGAAAAAATACCTTCCGTCACTTGCACACTCCCTTAAGAGAGCAGTTTTAATGGCAGAAGCATCAGTAAAACAAATAGAGCTTTAAGACGCCGCCACCAAATCTGTCTGGCCATCATGTTGAGCACATGAAGCGAGATCCCACATCCTTTGCATCATAAAGCTGGCGGGTACCATTGCAGTGGCACCGGGGACAGGATTGAGGAAGGTGTAAACGCAAAAGTATGGGCAGTAATCTACTGCACTACCCTTCCCATCCCCACATACCCCTGAGGTCACCAGTGGTGCAAACGAAGCGAACGTTACTGAGGGAGTAGATGTCCTATCTGAATGTTGCTCATTGATGTTGGACACCAGGTTGTTCAGAGGTGGGGGGTCTGCTTCACCTTGGAACTTAAGGTATTGTTCCCACAAATCCAGGGGAGGAAAATCAGACACAGGCAGAATTGTTTTAGTGGGTGTTCTCCGTCATGCACTTATATATTAGATTTGATCTTACAAATATCTCAGTTTAACAAATGGTAACTTAGCAAGTTTCCGGTCTGATGAAGTTTATCTTTCGGCTTTGATATTTAAAACAGACTTAGGATCTTAAAGCTCTGCTCATGTGTCAAATATGACATCTCTCCGTTTCACAAAACACACCCTTGAGATTATTTTATGCACCACAGAATGCCCAGAATCTACTGTGAGGTTCATTCATATCACCCCTGTTCTGGATCCTTTAGAAAGGTTTCCGCTGGTAGAATGATGTACCTACCATACGGCATGCATCGCATACAACCCACTAAAACAAAACACGGATGACTTGGCACAGGTGGCGAAAATCTCTGGGTGCTCAAAAAACAAGGGAAGCAAAAGTCTCCTCCTGAGGGATCCACAATCATTCAGAAACAACACTTGTCTGATCTTTCTCCAGGAATGCCCAAGCATATAGAAAGACCTTCCTCCACATATCAGAATGATCACAGCCCTCCTCTTCTTCATGAGATCCTTCAAACAATAGCTCAGCAAGAAACACCTGACTATACAGGCATCCATTCTTACTCATTCATAAATAAATTTAGGAATATATGGCCTGTCTGGGTTATTCTGCTGTGTCCTCACTTGCTATACGTGGGTCCTTCACAAGACCTGATATGAGCCTTTTATCCCACTCCCAGGCTCCGGTTTTGCAGAGGTCTCTGAAATGCCTGCCATTTGTTATCAGGCTACGTGTGGCACTCCTCTGTCATGTACGATACCGTAGTTACTAGATAACTCTATTGATCAATGTCCAATTTGGACCTGCAATGTAGTGGCTTCTGATGGTCAGCTTTTCCCTTTTTGTGATATATATATAAACTAAGGGTGTGATTTAGAGTTTGACGGACAGGGTTCTGTGTCACATATGTGACAGAGAACCCTGTCCACCAATCCCTGTGTCTGCCCCATCAGTTATCAGTACGGGTGGGGAGACTGTCATCTTTCTGATAGGGGTGTCCCTGCTGCCTCTTCTGCCGGAAAGCTTACTCTGGTGTCCAGTGCACTAGGGGCCATCGGTGTAAGGACATCAGACTTCCTGTCCTATTTAAAGCAGATGGTGTGATGTCCTTTTTTGTCTGCCTGTCACGTGCAGAGAAAAAAAACATACGACCAGGGGCTCTTCACAAAGTAAATAGGTTCTTTTTTTAAGGATACCAGCAACATCTATAAAGTAATTGACAATGTATTCTTATTCGAGAGGCTGGTATGAAAGCAAGAAGTTTCCCTAGCACTTTCAGTTGCAGAAAACCTGTGTCACGTAGGCTCTCATTATTCTAATGAGACTACTGGATTTTGAGCGGCAGAATCGCCCGTGGCGTGGGAGACTAAGGTGATCTTTACAACCCTGGCGGTCGGTGTTAAAGCGGCGGTAATAACGCCAACAGGCTGGCAGTAAAAAAAAATGGAATTACGACCGTGGCAGAAATCGCCAACATAGACAGCCACTTTAACACTCCGACCGCCACGGCGGTACAAACAAACACCACAGCGGTAACCGCCAACAGAGAGGCGGAAGACAATGTACCGCCCACACTATTACAACAGCCCAATCCGCCACCTTTTCCGGGATGGATTCCCTGCGAACAAAAACACGGCGGAAACAGGACTTGGAAGGGAAAAAGCTCACCTCTTCACACCCCACGAAGAATCAGGACGCCATGGAACCGGAACTTCAGATACTCCCAGCCTTTATCTTCCTGCTCCTCTACCAGGAGCACGAACGCCGGCGGCGAAGACCACGGTGAGTACTGCACCTACGACACAGGGGAGGGGGGAGGGAAAAGAGAGTGACACACACACGCAACACGTAACACCCCCACCCCCACCCTCACCCACAACACCACACACACTAATACAGCATGATACATTACAGTTACACCCCCACCCCCCTGGAAGAATGCAAGGACAAAAGGAAATGAGTTGAATAATTGTTATATATTCAATTACATTAATCAAAAATATTTACATATACTGTATATACATTTATACTATAAACAATTATATACACCAAGAACACAAGTCCAAGAGATTCCACTATCAGAGTCCGTGAACCACTGGGCTCAAAAGGCTTGGGCGAGGCCCACACTCAATACCCGAACAAGATGGAGAGAACACTGCTGGGGCATTAGATAGAAATAAAACAGGCACCTCAGGGGGAATGGGAAGGGGGGGCACCTCAGCCGGATGAGTGCACGACACCAGATCCACGAGGGGGCACCATGCCCACTGTTCAATCCTGGGGAGTGCAAAGCCACAGTCTCTCAAGTCTCTACAGTGGGTGGATTGCCCACTGATCAATCCTGGGGAGTGCAAAGCCACAGTCTCTCAAGTCTCTACAGTGGGTGGGTTGCCCACTGTTCAATCCTGGGGAGTGCAATGCCACAGTCCCTCAAGTGGATAACAGTCTCCACTGGTTCTGGAGGGGGCTTGGTACCCAGAGTGCTTCATCCTGCCAAGGACAGAGGTAGTGGATGCCTTTCTCCAATGGTTCTGGAGGGGGCTTGGTACCCAGAGTGCTTCATCCTGCCAAGGACAGAGGTAGTGAATGTGAATCTCCACTGATTCTGGAGGGGGCTTGGTGCCCAGAGTGCTTCATCCTGCCTGTGGCGGTCTCAGTAGCGTTGTAATCATTGGCGCTCACTGTCCTGCGGTGGTGCTGGCGGTCTTGTCCTGGGCAGCGGGGCTGCTGCTGGCGGTCTTGTCCGCCATGCTGATCTTCCCAGACTTGCCGGTTTTACTGTGCCCCTTCCCCACCTTGGATGGTGTTGCAGCTGTCTCTACACTCCCAACTGTACCCCTGGGAGCGGCTTTGGTGGCTGATTTCTTTCCCCTCTCCCACTGGGCACTGGCCAACTTTTTATGCTTGACAGGTGGGGGACTGTCCGTGCTCTGGCTCCTTGCCACACTGGCTGCCCTGCTGACTGGCACACTCAAGAGTCCGGTGACTACTGGCACCACTGGTCCCGCCGATGTTGTGGCTGAGGTGCTCGGTTTGGACCTGGAGAGTCGGGCCCTAGGAGACTGAAGGGGTGGGGGAGGTGAGGGAAAGAGGTCAAGGTTGGCCAGGAAAAGTTTCTTAGGAACACTGGGACGGGTAGCTGGAGGGGGTTTGGGAGTGGAGGAAGAGGTAGTGGTTGTAGGAGGTGTAAGTTTGCTGAATTTGGGTGAAGGTGCATGGGCTGGAGGCTGTCGTGAGGCAGATGGCTGTAGGGTGGGTGTGTGGCTGCGTTTGTGTACCTTGGGAGGTGACCTCACAGACACACTTGGAGAGGACACAGGGGACTTGTGAATGGTAGTGGGGGTGGTGACTGCACATGAGCGGGGTGTGGTGGTGGGTGTGCTGGTGATGGACGTAGTGGCTGAGGATGTAGTGTATGCAGGTGTGAGTGGAGACGAGACAGGGAGGGAGGAGGGAGATGAGGAGGAGGGGGACACAGTGTGTGTCTGCATTTGTGTGATGCTTGCGTGAGTGCCTGTGGGATGTGTGGTGCTTATGTTTGCCAGAGCTTCCCTTGTGTGTTGAGGTGTGTGCATGCTGGTCTGATGGTGTGCTTGGGATAGGCTGAGGTACAGGGGTGTGGGTCTGGGTGGAGGAAGTTGGAGGTGGAGGCTAGAGACAAGGACAATGGCTGCCATCAGTGCTGAGGCCAGAGTCTGAAAAGCTCGCTGAAGGGCTGCCTGACCAGAATGAATGCCCTCCAGGTATGCATTGGTTTGTTGCAACTGCCTCTCTACACCCTGGATGGCATTCAAAATGGTAGACTGCCCAACAGTGAGGGACCTGAGGAAGTCAATGGCATCCTCACTGAGGGCAGCAGGGGTGACTGGGGCAGGGCCTGAGGTGCCTGGGGCGAAGGTGATGCCCACCCTCCTGGGTGAGCAGGCACGGGGCAAACGCTGAGGGGCTGCTGGGAGGGCGGTGCTGGTAGGAGGGTGGCGGCTGTACCTGTAGATGCGGTGGGCACAGATGGGCCAACCACCGCAAGGGAGCTCGCATCAGAGGAGGAGTCCGTGTCACTGGTGTCAGCTCCTGTCCCCGCTGTGGAGCTCCCCTCGCCCTCCGTCCCACTGGTGAATTCAGACTCTGTAGTGTTGCCCTCCAGGGCCATGTGGGATGCAGCTCCCTCCTGCTCCGGTGCCACTGCTCCTCCGCCTGATGATGCTAATGCACACAAGAACAGGGAGACCACAAAAAGGGGGGGGGGGGAGACAGAAGAAAGACATGTTGAGAGCATGCAATACTGCTACAGTTGGCGGACACGACAGACACAGAAGCCCCCTGCACTACGCTGCGCACTTGGAGTCCACTATTCACTCCCAGGGACATGGGATACAAGCCTATGCCAGATTTCTGCACACATGGATGTCACAGGAGCCTGACTAGGTGTAGTTGGCACTGTACACAGGTGGGGTGGGGTGCCACAGGGCCTGCCTCAAGAAGTGTCCTTGCAAACTAAACTCGCCCTGGCCTAGGGGAACCCACAGCCCACCTCCCCCACCCAGACACCTACAATGCGCACTGAATCAGCAGAATGAGAGTGTACTCACCCCCTTGTGTCTGCTGTGATGCCCTCAAGCGCCCATCCGACTCTGGGTATGCCACCACCAGGATCCTGAACATCAGGTGGGTCATGGTGCGACGAGCACCCCTCCCACGTTGGGAGGCCATCCCCAGCTAGGCCTCTGCCATCTTCTTCCTCCAGCGGCGAATGTCCTCCCATCTTTTCTGGCAGTGGGTGCTCCGTCTGTGGTAGACCCCCAGGGTCCGGACTTCCTTGGCGATGGCACGCCAAATGTCCTTCTTCTGGTGGGTGCTGATCTACAGGAATTGTACAGGGGAAAAAGAGAAGTTATTACCATCTGCACCGTCACAGTCATTGGCCCGTATCCCTACCCTTGCCATGACGCACATGCACTCACCGTCGTTTCATGCACACCTCATTCTCACCCCCCCCTATCTTTCATCCACCCAACTTCACACAGGCATTGCCCATACAGCATGCTCACATTGTACTTACCTGTTTGTCTGGAGGACCGTAGAGTAGCGTGTACTGGGGAGGACCCCATCCACGAGTTTCTCCAACTCCTCCGTGCTGAAGGCAGGGGCACTTTCCCCAGACACACAAGCCATTGTCTCTTCCAGACTGAGGTCACAGCAGCACTTGCAGTGTAGGTCCTCTCCTGTCGAAGATCAGGTATCAAGTGATTGAACAGATAGAAAATGGCGGTGACGTCCGCGGCGGTGCGTACCGTCACCGCCGGCGTACATCGTCATTGGCTCCTCGGACCCATAGGGTCCAATGTTAACCAATGCAGGATTGCACTGGGGTCTTCGACCACCTACCGCAACGGTGTACAACGCCAGCGCAGTTACCTCATATCCCCCTGTCCCACTTTACAGGACAGGCAGCCGCCATTTCAGGGGCCCACATGGCATTATTTTGGACTGCGTCACACATATCTAGGCCTTGCCTAAACACTCATAAAGGCATATTTTGATTTGCTAATATTTTCAGAGTAAGCTGTGTTTACATACCTCAGAGTTGGTTGACTCTCTGCTCGCTGTTCTCCCCCATAGGTACCATCCGCTGGGGCATGTGAGGAGATGGCGACATCCTCCGGTGTACAAACCGCTGGTGGACCTGTCGACAATGAAGGAGCGACATGTGATCATCACCTACAGGCTTGATCGTGCCACAATCCAGGAACTGTGTGCCCAGTTGGAGCCAGACCTGATGTCAGCTATCCGCCATCCCACAGGAATCCCCCCTCAAGTGCAGGTGCTGTCAGTGCTCCATTTCCTTGCAGGTGGGTCTTTTCAAACAACAGTGGCCATAGCATCAGGGATGTCCCAGCCTATGTTTTCCAACGTGTTGTCCAGAGTGTTGTCTGCCCTGCTGAAACACATGCGGAGCTACATCATTTTCTCTCAGGTGGAGGATTTGCCTACAGTGAAAGGTGATTTCTATGCCCTGGGGCATATCCCCAACATCATAGGTGCCATTGATGGGACACATGTGGCCTTGGTACCCTCCCGCAGGAGTGAACAGGTGTACAGAAACTGGAAGAGTTACCATTCCATGAATGTGCAGATGGTGTGTTTGGCAGACCAGTACATCTCCCATGTAAATGCAAAATTCCCTGGCTCAGTGCATGAAGCCTACATCCTGCGGAACAGCAGCATCTGTTATGTGATGGGCCAACTCCAGAGGCACCTTGTGTGGCTATTAGGTGAGGACATGGACCCAATGCAGTGGGAATAGTTGTCTGGGTCTGTGGATGTCCCTATGAGTTAGGGTGTGACTAACAGTTGTCCCTCGCCATTTGCAGGTGACTCTGGTTACCCCAACCTGTCATGGCTATTGACCCCAGTGAGGAATCCCAGGACAAGGGCAGAGGAACGCTACAATGAGGCCCATGGGCGAACTAGGAGGATTATAGAGCGGACCTTCGGCCTCCTGAAGGCCAGGTTCCGGTGCCTGCATATGACAGGTGGTTCCCTATTCTACTCACCAAAGAAGGTGTGCCAGATCATCATGGCCTGCTGTATGCTTCACAACTTGGCTTTGCGACGACAGGTGCCTTTTCTGCAGGAGGATGGTCCAGATGGAGGTGTTGTGGCAGCTGTGGACCCTGTGGAAAGTGAAGACGAGGAAGCAGAAGAAGAGGACATCGACAACAGGAACACAGTGATACTGCAATACTTCCAGTGAGACACAGGTAAGAAGACAACACTGCCTGCTACATCTGATTTTAATCTACTACCTCTCTACTGTCTGTCATTTTCACCCAGTGTATGGTCACTGAGTTGTCACTTTCCCTTACGATTTCACAGATGTGGGTCCCACTGTGTGACATCTGTTTTGTTTCCTCATGGACTAGAGCTGTGTGACATAGGTATGTTGACATTACATTTGAAAGAGCATTTTGTCACTGTAATTGCTAATACACTATTTTGAAATCACAGACAGAGTCCTGATTGTTTTGTGCTTTAAGGGTGTTTATTTAAGTGCTCAATATTGGAGGGGGTTGTAAAATGGTGAGGGGTGATGGTGGAGGAATGTCCATGGCAGAGTCCAGTCTATTAGTCTCACAGGTGCATTGTCCAAAGGGGCATAGGAAGTGGAGCTGGGGCAGTTTAAGGATGGACAGGGTGACAAGGTGGGACAAAAGGATCACAATCAGGGTGGTCTCATTTCTTGGAGGGGGTCTTGGCATCGTTCTCTGTCTTTGTCCTGGATCTCAGGGACCATTTGCGGGGTGGTTCTCCCTCTGCAGGGGGTGGGGTGCTGGTGTGGTGGTGCCTCCTGTCCACTAGTGCCGGCGGAGGTGGTGGGCAGTTCATCATCCAGGCTAGTGTCAGGGGCCCCTTATTGTGCCATAGTGTCCCTCCTGGTGTTCACCAGTTCTTTCAGCACCCCTACAATGGTGCCCAGGGTGGAATTGATGGATTTGAGTTCCTCCCTGAAGCCCAAATACTGTTCCTCCTGCAGCAGCTGGGTCTCCTGAAACTTGGCCACTACCGTTGCCATCGTCTCCTGGTGGCAGGCTCCCATGATGTTGGAGAGGGCCTCGTGGAGAGTGGGTTCCCTGGGCCTGTCCTTCCCCTGTCACACAGCAGCCCTCCCAGTTCCCCTGTGTTCCTGGGCCTCTGTCCCCTGAACCGTGTGCCCACTGCCACTGCCCACAGGTCCCTGGTGTTGTTGGGGTAGTGGGTTAGCCTGGGTTCCCTGTAGTGGTGGACACACTGCTGCTTGACGTGTCCTGGGGACAGGGGTATGGGCCCACTGGGTGGGTGCTGTGCTGGTGTTTCCAGAGGGGGGGAAGCTCTGTAGTGGCTTGTGCCAGTGTGAGGGGAACTGACTGTCCCAAGGTCCCAGATGGGCCCGGCTGGCCATCTAGATCTAGTTGGACAGAGCTGCAGTCATCACTGTGGGCCTCTTCTGTGGGTGGAGTGGACATATCTGGATCCTCCTGTCCGATGACGTTGGGTAGGGGTCCTGCAGGGGTGTAAAAGCATGATTATTGCATCTGTGTGTGCCATGGTGTGCAATGGGTGGGTGACCGTGTACCCCAGTGCTTGCATTCCCGTGTAGGACCTTGTGTGATGATGGTTTAGGGGGGTGTATGGGTATGTGCAGTGGCCATGCTTTGATGATGGGTGTCCATGCTTTGGTTTTGCATGCAGGGCTTGGGTTTGGGATGTGTGGTTTGGGATATTGGGACGTGTGTGAGGAGTTGGAGTGATGGGGGTGAGGGCGAGGGTGGGGGTATGTGACAGCATGCAGGTGGGTGGGGGATGAAGTAATGAATGAATTGACTTACCAGAGTCCATTCCTCCATCTACTCCTGCGAGGCCCTCAGGATGCAGAATAGCCAAGACCTGCCCCTCCCATGTTGTTAGTTGTGGGGGAGGAGGAGGTGGTCCGTCGACAATCCTCTGAACCGCAAGGTGGTGTCTTGAGACCACGGAACGCACCTTCCCCCGTAGGTCGTTCCACCTCTTCCTGATGTCATCCCTAGTTCTTGGGTGCTGACCCACTGCATTGACCCTGTCCACGATTCCTCGCCATAGCTCCATCTTCCTAGCTATGGAGGTGTGCTGCACCTGTGATCTGAATAGCTGTGGCTCTACCTAGATGATTTCCTCCACCATGACCCTGAGCTCCTCCTCAGAGAACCTGGGATGTCCTTGCGGTGCCATGGGGTGGAGTGGGTGATGTGTGGGGTGGTGTGTGTTGTGATGTGTGGGGTGTTATTGAGAGGTGCGTGGATGTTATGTGAGTGATGGTGGTGTCTCTCTCTGTGCTTCTTTCTCAATTGTTGTCATAGGGGTTTGTGGGTGATGTGGGTGTTTGTTTTATATTTTATTGGATGTGTGGGAGTGGGGTGTGTATGTGTATCAGGTGTGTGTATTTTGAATTGTCCAATGTGGCTGTGTTTTGTAAATGTGTGTGTATTTTGAGCGCGGCGGTGTGTACCGCCAATGGAATACCGTATTTGAAAGACCGCCGCGTTGATTCGTGGGTCGTGATAGTGTGGGCGTATTCCTGTTGGCGTGACGATGGAGGTTTTGTTATCGCCAGTTTATCACTGACCTTTGGTGTGGCGGACTTGTGTGGGTGTCTAGATTTTGGCAGATTCCGGGCTTTGGGTCATAATGACCGTGGCAGTATTCTGCGGCTGCGGCGGTGTGTTGGTGGTCTTCTGCACGGCGGTAAGCGGCTTTTAACGCCAATGTTGTAATGTCCCCCTAAGTCTAACCCACTGCTGGTGACAACTGTCGTTCCAATCCGGGTTTTGCTCCGGCTAACTAGCAGTGCCTCATCTCTACCCAAGGGTAGGGATGACTGGGCAGCCGAGCGCATGACATATTAGGCTTCTCGGGGAAGTCGTGGTCACTCAGGTCTCATCCGGTTCTCTCATTTACAATTCAGTCTCATATATAAATGACAAACAGAAGCAGTATATGTTTCAATAATGAGTTTAATAAAACAACTGCATCTTAGATAGCAAAGCGTGAGCTGCAATAACCAGGATGACACAACATGACAGTATTAAAATTGTGACGAGAAGAGTGAAGCATAAAAACAATGCTATCATATTGTCACTAGGATCAATGGACTAATTCCTATCTAGGTTATAATTGAACACAGCATATTAAGCTCTAATTCTGCCCTTCAGGTTCCCCTGGGAAGACATCAACCCCCATACCTGAGCAAAGGCCTGCGGTCTGCGTTAGCATCTGTAGCAAAGCATTCAGCAATCAGCATACAGTCGTGGTTCCCTGGCTGGAATCTCCCTCTCACGTGTAAGGGACATGGAAAGTGTTTTTATAATAACATAATTGATGTTCTGAGAAAATGTCTATACGTAAGGATGTGTGTTTTTTACGAATGTCGGAGACTAAACTTCTACCACGGTCACCGGCAATGTACCGTGCTGTAGCCTTGGAAGAAGCACAGAGTGATTCACAAAAGGAGAGTCCCACGACATCAGAGTCCAACTCAGAGGGTTGAGCACTGCAGGACGGAGTGCTGGGGACCCAGGCTAGGCTGTGCACAAAGGAATCCTTGGAGAAGTGCACAGAAGCCGGAGCAGCTGCAAATCACGGAGTACACAGGTTTGCAGTCTAGCGTGGGGAGGCAAGGACTTACCTCCACCAAACTTGGACTAAAGGATCACTGGACTGTGGGGGTCACTTGGATCTAGCTCCTGTGTTCCAGGGACCACGCTCGTCAGGATGAGAGGGGACCCAGAGGACCGGCGATGCAGTCTTTTTGTGCCTGCGTTAGCAGGGGGGAAGATTCCGTCGACCCACGGGAGATTTCTTCTTGGCTTCCAGTGCAGGGTGAAGGCAGACAGCCCTCAGAGCATGCACCACCAGGAAACAGTCGAGAAAGCCATCAGGATGAGGTGCTACAATGTTGCTGGTAGTGGTCTTGCTACATTGTTGCGGTTTTGCAGGTGTCCTGGAGCAGTCAGCGGTCGATCCTTGGCAGAAGTCGAACAGGGAAGTGCAGAGGAACTCTGGTGAGCTCTTGCATTCGTTATCTGAAGAGTACCCCAGAGGAGAGACCCTAAATAGAAAGAAAAGGAGGTTTGGCTACCAAGAAAGGAGGTTTGGCTACCAAGAGAGGTAAGAGCCTATCAGAGGGGGTCTCTGATGTCACCTGCTGGCACTGGCCACTTAGAGCAGTCCAGTGTGCCCCCAACACCTCTGAATCCAAGATGGCAGAGGTCTGGGACACAATGGAGGAGCTCTGGGCACCTCCCCTGGGAGGTACTGGTCAGGGGAGTGGTCACTCCCCTTTCGATTGTCCAGTTTCACGCCAGAGCAGGGCTGGGGGATCCCTGAACCGGTGTAGACTGGCTTATGCACAGATGGGTACCATCTGTGCCCATCAAATCATTTCCAGAGGCTGGGGGAGGCTACTCCTCTCCAGCCCTTCACACCTATTTCCAAAGGGAGAGGGTGTAACACCCTCTCTCAGAGGAAATCCTTTGTTCTGCCTTCCTGGGCCGGGGCTGCCCAGACCCCAGGAGGGCAGAATCCTGTCTGAGGGGTTGGCAGTAAGCAGCAGCTGCAGTGGAAACCCCGGAAAGGCAGTTTGGCAGTACCCAGGTTCTGTGCTAGAGACCCGGGGGATCAAGGCATTGTCCCCCCAATACCAGAATGGTATTGGGTGACAATTCCATGATCTTAGACATGTTACATGGCCATGTTTGGAGTTACCATGGTGACGCTACACATAGATAGTGACCTATGTGCAGTGCACGCGTGTAATGGTGTCCCCGCACTCACAAAGTTCGGGCAATTTGCGCTGAACGATGTGGGGGCATCTTGGCTAGTGCCAGGGTGCCCACACACTAAGTAACTTGGCACCTAACCTTCACCAAGTGAGGGTTAGACCTATAGGTGACTTATAAGTTACCTATGTGCTGTGAAAAATGGCTCTGAAATAACGTGGACATTATTTCACTCAGGCTGCAGTGGCAGGCCTGTTGAAGAATTGTCTGAGCTCCCTATGGGTGGCAAAAGAAATGCTGAGCCCACAGGGATCTCCTGGAACCCCAATACCCTGGGTACCTAAGTACCATATACAAGGGAATTATATGGGTGTACCAGTGTGCCAATGAGAATTGGTCAAATTAGTCACTAGCCTGCAGTGACAAATTTAGAAACCAGAGAGAGCATAAACACTGAGGTTCTGGTTAGCAGAGCCTCAGTGATACAGTTAGGCACCACACAGGGACACATATAGGCCACAAACATATGAGCACTGGGGTCCTGGCTAGCAGGATCCCAGTGACACATATCAAACACACTGACAACATAGGGTTTTCACTATGAGCACTGGGCCCTGGCTAGCAGGATCCCAGTGAGACAGAAAAAACACCCTGACATACACTCACAAACAGGCCAAAAGTGGGGTTAACAAGGCTAGAAAGAGGCTACCTTCCTACAAACATGCATGGAGCTATAACTAAAATGGCTACACAATACTGTGAACCACATCTCCCAAACTTGTGGAGGGGAAGAGAGCTTGGTTGATGAGAATGTCTGGATTCTTCTTCATAGTGGTCTGGCCAGAGCTTAGAAGACATGATCTGAATGAATCCTAGTGCAGGGTGGTGCCTGACAAAGCCAGTCTGTGGTGGACTGATTGATGGGGATTGATGTAATTGAATAACCTTTGTCTGCGAAGGCGAAGTGATCCTTTCTGATCTCAGCCACTAATGTCTCTATCATTTTTGACAGACAGAAGCAGGACTGGCAGTCATTGGATTGACCGCAGGACCCTACTCAGACATCTAATTGTTCCTTAATGTTGCTTTCTAGGATCTTGCTGGTGAAAAGTTGGTTAGAGATGGATCTGTATTTGGTAAGTTCCTTGAGTTTTGCGATGGTTTCCTTCATTTTGGAGTTCAGTGAGTTATAAACCTTGTGGAGGCATGTACTCTGCTGCTCCTTGATTGGTAAGTAAAGTAATAAATTATTTTAGACCCGCTCCTGAATGGGGATCTGCTGGAATGCTGGGACACGCGGCTCTTGATCGCCATCTTTGGTTGGAAGGGCGTCAGGGAGGAGTGCAGCGCGAGTGAGAATACTGGGGTATGTGAACAGTTCAGGTTATTGAAAACAGTGGCTTTTTTTGCATTTTGAATTGAAATTATGCTTCATCCACAAGAAAGTATGTGCTGGTGACTTTGCAGGAGAACTGGTTAGTAACTGGATTGGTTTGTTGACTGGTTGTGAAGTTAAGTACATTTGTCTCCTTCAGTCTTCACTATCCCTAACCTGGGTATTTTCCATCCAATACACTCTTGCTGGATTTTCATTTAGATAATTGTGTTCAAAGTTACAGTCCTTTCACAGTAGGATGGTCAGCTGCACGTTAAACCAGTTCATGGAAGCTTTCAAATCGACTTTTCACGGACGAAGGTGAACTTACTCGGAGTGCAGGCGACAGCATACATACCTGGAAACAGACCACATTGGAATATTGACCCAAATACAGATGGCAACAATGCACTGAGCCTTGAAGCAGCCTTTGCTATATGTGACAAAAAGGAGTGATACATACGTTGGCTTTTCAAAAAGAAAACAATGAAGGATGTTAGATCAATTATACCAGGAAATATCAAGCAGTAAGCAGGATGTTTAAGGATAAATGTTCCATACACCTCAAAATCTTTTTGGAAATTATTGTTACAAGATAATCTTGGATACTATATCATTAAGTTTGATAAATGCAAATGTTCTACCTTGAAATTGGGTACACTAAAACCTTGGGAGTAAAGGGTCTATCCAGTCGTAGAGCTCAATGACACACTAAATTTAGTTTCATGATGAAATAGGCATTTATTTTTAGCACCCACACTCATCCTAAAATTTAATTTGTATCTGTTTTTGTATTTTCCTTTGGTATCAACACTACCTCATTTAAAGTTTCAGTCATATTTGAGTGTGAAGTACCAAAGTAAAACTGACCTGAAGTCACACTATTTCACATGGAATGCGGACAGTTGAATGTCATCTTCAATGCAGGCCACAATACTTGAGTGCGAGCTGGAGGCATCCCTGAAAAATGTTTTGATCCCAACACCAAATTGAACTGAGTGAGAGTGTACAAAGCAAGCAGAGATGTTTTAAGGCATGGGAAAAGTGGGCTCTGGCGTTCAGGGGGCATGATAAAGCCAGGCTGATCTGCAGAGTCTTGTCCTGATGACCTTAAATAATTCCTAAAGAGATTGTTTTAAATATTGCTTCACTTTAATTTGTTTTTAAAGTGAGTGATATGAGAGACTCTATTACATACATTTCACAGAGAAATGTTGTGCTTATGTTTTATGCAACATTCATATCAAAGTTTCTTTTAGATCAAAACAAGACCTTACATATGAGAATTGGGAGGGTGTCACAGAGATTTTTTGCAGTAATATTAGTGAACTGATGCTGTGTTGCAATATTAAAAACACATGTGACTATCCCTGAATATTAGATGTAACAACTTTTGAATTTGAACTAGTGCGCCTGTGAACTATCAGTGACTCGTCCAAAGAGCTTCATGTAAGAGATGAAATTGGATCATAAATTTAAAGCTGTTCCGAACAGGGGTTCCCCCAAAATACTTTCAGCCACCAAAATCTTAAGATGTCCTTGTAAGCCAGTCCCACTTTATGCATATAAATTTGGGGAGTTACACTCTAGGAGTTTTGTAAATGGGGCCAAACAATTAATTATACAGCATATTGTTGAGTAAGATTAATAATTTGCCCAAAAAGTAATAGAGTTTACTGGCAACTTAGTAGAAAAACTTGTGAAACATTCCAGTCAATCAAAATGTGACACAAACTCCAGTAACACTATTTGTCTGCAACAGCAAATCGTACATACATACCTCCAGAACGTTTTAAGCTGCTACCCACCAACACTACTTCTTTTAGGTACTGCATCTGTCCCTCAGTCACCAGAAGCTATCAGAGTGTTGATATGGTCAGTCCTGATGGACTGCGGATCTTGTCCAATTGTTCCGAAAGGGATCCCGAAATGCTCTTGTTATGGATGCTACAGCAAATAAACATTGTGTATTTTTCACCTTTGTCCTACAATGCCTATTCAATGATGAACCTTCACAATGATATGAGCTTAATTATCAATGTATCAGTCAAATTTAAGGAACAATTTCCTTTTTTACCCAAACAAATTGTGCTTTTTAAATACCCTCAATGGTGTGTGGTATTGTTATGATAATTGTTTGTTTTTCTCTGTAATATATATTTTTCTCAGCAGATATCTCAATGTCCAAGAGGTCTAAAATGCAATTTTTCAACAGAAAATAAGTATTTGGCAAAGTCAATAGGACTGGCATTGGCTGTCAGCCTTTTGCCTTTGTCAATGCTTGTTTAGTTTTGTCATTCTTTTCGCTAAACTTGAGGGAGCTACTGGATCCTTTCCACTATAAAAAAATGGGTTAAAGCAAAACTATGTTTGGTCTCAAAAAATATATTGACATGCCAGTACCTTGCACTGAAGGGAACTACTTTGTATGTGGACGTGCTCTGTGTGAAAGGGTAGAGTGCTGAAACTCACAATTAAGTTAGCCAATGGCTGTCCATACTTATCCATAGGCCAATGCTGCATTTTTTTTTTGTAACATCTCTTTATTATTTCAAAGTCACATACATGGTGGAGCACCGCTGAAACAGCCATTCAGGTTCATAGAGAAGAGAGCAGGGAGAAATACCTTTTATCATTAACAGAGAGTTACATATACAACTTCAACTTGAACTATAACCTGTGTCAAGTGGTGGCCAAACCACAGTCACGCCAGGTAGGCTGGGGGGGTGCATGCAATAGTATTCAAAAAGTGGGGGGAGCGGGGGCGCTAACGCACATTATAGGCATTTGTTATGCTAGCGTTTAAGTGATTGGGGGTATAGCATAAGTATTTCAAATGGGAGATGGGATGAGCCAGGACATAATAGATAGGGTCACGGGGATGTCCAGGAGCACTTTTACGCTGGTGCATTAGCGGCGCACTCTTTCGCGTGGGAACAGCGGCATTCGCAATAGTCACTCACAGAGCAAAATTCAATCGGGGGCAAATAACCATCCCATCTCGATGTCTATAGGAGATCTAAGGTGGGCGAGTGTCATCCCTGACCTCCATCTTGACTATAAAGGCGTCCCATATGTTTGAGCCGCCCTGCACTAGTCCTCTATACTGTAAGCTGCGCAGTGTCTGAGCCTCAGCCTGGGGCTGCTGTAGTAATATCCGTAGCCACCCATCCTGATTAGGGGCATGTGGTGCCTTCCAATTAATGGCTATTTGTCGCTTGAAAACTATGTATGCTAGATCGACAAACCTATGTAATTGCTTATCCTTGCTGGAGCGGCGTCTTAATCCCAGTAGGCAAGATTCAGGAGTTGGTTGCAAAGCGTGGATGGTGATGACAGACACCACTTCGGTGATGTGGCGCCAAGCCACAGCCAACAGGGAGCAACTCCACACCATGTGGTAAAAATCCGCCAGAGGTGCGCACATCGGGGGCAAGCTGGATCCGAAGCAGGGAACATGCGTTTTATACAGACGGGGGACAGGTAGGAGCAGTGTATGTAGTTAAATTGGGTGTAGCGAAGTCTAGCATTTCGGGAAACAGTTTTAACAGAGGAGAACGCAGACGACCACGCCGCCGAGGATAGGGGGACAGGCAACATCTCGTCCCAGCGAGACTTTGCATGATCTAGGTCTGGAAGGGCGTCCAGCAGGAGCACGGAGTACAATCGTGACACCGCTCTCCCAGCACCAGCCATTGAAAGGAGTAGAGTGAGGATCTGCGACGTAGGAGGTTCAACGTCTCCCATACCCCACGAGGTATGAAGGAGGTGTCGTATAGCGTAGTATGCTAAAAAGGTACCGGCCGATATATTTGTGTGGGACAATAATTTGTCGAATGTTATTAGTGTGCCCTCGGAGTAAAAATCTCCAGTCATGACAAGGCCCGCAGCCTTCCACGGGGACAGATTATGGTGCCCTAACAAGGACCGTTCTTCAGGTAGAAGTGTCAAGGGGTATATGGGGGAGTATAGTATGCACTGTCCCCTGCCATGGACATAGCGTAGCCAGCCCGACTTTGCAGCAGTCAATACAGTATTGCCATGTAGAGGAGAGGAGGATTTGTCTGACAGCCATGTCAGTAATGGTGTCGGAGCCAGGGCACTAAGCAGGACCGATTTTTCACCTGAGGGATGGTCTCCCAGCCAATCTGCTGGCCATTGCAGCTGAGCTGCAGCATAATACATTTAAAAATTGGGAACACCCAGTCCGCCCTCAGTCTGTGGGTGTTGAATCGTAGACGAGGCCGCAGGGCGTCTGTCTTTACCCCACACAAAGTCCGTCAAAATGCCCTGTAGTGTCTTAAAGAATGCACGCGGTAAAACAAGCGGGAGCGCTGCAAAGTAGTAGAGTAGGCGAGGTAGGATGATCATCTTAGTGATAGAAACCATAGGGGACAGGGGAAGCGCTCCCCAGAAGGGCAAAGAGCCCTTAATGGAGCGAAGGGCTCTGTCCAAATTGCCCTCCATAAGGCCCTCGAGAGAGTAGTACATCTGTATGTCCAAGTATTTAAAGGTGGTATGACACCATGGCAATTGATAATTCGGTAATGCCGACTGGAGTTCCGAAGGCACTGGAGATAGGGAGAAAATACAAGATTTGGACTTATTTACCCGTAGGCCGGAAATGTCTGTGTAGGAGTCCAAGGTCTCCAATATCTGACACATGGACGTTGTGTGATCGCGTAGATAAATCAAAGCGTCGTCCGCATACAAGGACATTATATGAAATGTATGTAGCTCTGGGATGCCCCAACATTGTGCCTGTTGTCTAAGGTGACCGGCCAAGGGTTCCATAGCTATGGCGAACAACAAAGGGGACAAGGGGCATCCCTGTCTGGTGCCCCTGGAGATGGGGAATGGGTCTGAGATAATTTGCCCCGTCTTGACGCGGGCTGACGGATTGGAGTAAAGGAGCCCCATCACGGTGAGTGATTGAAAAAGGAAATCCTAACTCAGCGTATCAAACTCTTTTTCTATGTCTAGTGACACAGCAACTTCACTGCCGGTGGGAGCTGGATCGGTGCGGTGTAGTATACGGATCAATCTCCTAATATTCTGGAAAGTATTCCTGCCAGGTATAAAACCTGATTGATCCTCATGAATTAAATGAGGGATATATGGGAGAAGCCGGATGGCCAAAATTTTCCCCAGTATTTTGCAGTCTATTTAGCAATGAAAGAGGACGGTACGAACGGACATCCAGGGGATCACGGCCAGGCTTCGGGAGTACCGCTATGAGGGCTTCCCGCATTGAGGCAGGCAGTATGCCGCTGGACTGAGCCTCGTTGTAGACCTGAATTAGGGGTTGCAAGAGGTGGGGTGCTAACAATGCAAAATACTCAAGTGGGGGACCCTCTGAGCCGGGGGCCCTGCCTGGGGACAGTTGGGATATTGCAAGGCGGATCTCTTCCACCTTGATAGGACCATTCACTGTTCCCGGGAGCAGGCGGTGGAACTGTAGGGAGTCCGGAAAGCCAGTCACACGTTCCCCTGGAGGGGGAGGAGCATATAGTGTACGATAGTAGGTATAAAAGGCTTCATTAATCGCTCCTTGAGTGTTTACTATTTTGCCAGTATCCAAGCGAATCGCTCCAATAGGCGAGGACTGGAGATTATCGCGGGCCAGCCATGCCAGAAATTGGCTTGCTCTATCGCCCTTCACGTACTGGCGTGTAGTGTAATGTCGGTGATCGTGTTTGCACAATCTGTCGTCTGCTTCCCTGTGGTCTGCGCGTATGGATATAAGTGTGTTCACCGCTTTCTCGCCTCTAGCCACAACAACCTCTTCCGTACGTAGTCTGGACTCTAGCTCCGACAGTTCCCTGGTTAGAACCCGACGGACCCCGAAAGAAGCCGTCATACAGTGACCCCGTATCACCACTTTATGTGCATCCCACTCCGTTGCCCTATGTGAGGTTCTGTTTTGATTTTTTAAGAAATAAGTGGTCAGGCATTGAGCTAGGTCCGCCCGAAAGGGAGGATCCATCAGGGCCTCCGGCTGCAGGTACCACGTTGGAATCCGAGCCCTTGGACGGCCCCAATCCAGAACCACCTGTAGGGGGCAGTGATCCGACACAGTACATGCCAGGTAAGTGGCGGTGTTGATCTTGAGTATCACTATGGAAGAGACAAAGAATAGGTTGATCCTTGTATGCAAGTAAAATGAGTATTCACGGTCTGTCGGGTGTCGCAGGCGCCAGACGTCAATTAGGCCATTTTTTGCGCTCCATGCACAAAGCTCCTGTGATACCTGCCTGCTCGGAGCGGTGGGTAGGGGGGGAAAAGAGCGATCAAGGTGGATATCTGAAACACAATTAAAATCTCCGCCCCAGATGCTCTCCACAGTGGGGTCTCTGAGCAAGCCAGCAGACATTACATGTAGCAAGCTCTTTTGGGAGGTATTGGGTGCATAGAGGGCTACAAGGGTCAGTGGTTTACCATCCAAACAACCATCTATCAGCACATAGTGGCCATCAGGGTCCAGTCGGGTGTGGGAAATCGTGTACGGGACATTTGGTGCAATCCAGATTGCTACGCCTCGAGCAAAGGACAAAACGACAGTGCCCACCAACTGTCCCCTCCAACTAGCGCGTGCTCTCTCTATCGTGGTTGCAGATAAGTGCATTTCCTGTAGCATTGCAATATGGACAAAGTGTCACCTTAAGAAACTGTATATGCGTTGCCACCTGCGTGGATTGGACATACCCCGAACGTTCCATGTGATTACGCTATAGCAAGGGGTGTGTGTCTGAGGTTGTGCAACCATTGCTAAGCTATTATGTTTGACCGCGGGGAGGTTCCCCAGTACCAACCACCCATTGCTTGTGGGATCCCCTCAGGTACCCTCTCCCAGACATGAGTTTCGGAGCAGGAGCACTGAAGAAGCCCCCCGCACCCACCTGATCACCAGCCGCGACACCATCAGAGCAAACTGATGAAAACACAAAAAAGAAAATCCCCAATAGAGTGGGGAAGGAAACGAAACACAATATATAGTAACTATGCGCAAACAAAGAACTAGGCCCGTAGGCATGCATAAGAGGAAACTGGTCCATATGGAGTGGGGCACGGTGTATGAGTTATAGATTGCCGAGGTCTGGCCCCGGTCGCCCAAGCAACAGTTCAGACCACCACCGCCTCGGATCCTGCACCAGTCGTGACAGTTGTGTGGCCCACACTCCCGGGCAGCAGCACGTCGGCCCAGCATATCATAGTTTGGATGAGGAGGACAAAATTGGTGAAAGAGCAACTTAGGGTTTTATTCCCCATGGGGATAGTGGTAGCATGGAACATGTGGATCAAATGTCATCCACCTGACCGCGGAGTGAGTGACGGGCCCTGTTAAGAGTCCCCAGCGTCTGAGGAATTGGCCTGGGTGGTTTCGGCATCGGTATCCGGCGGTGCGTTCAGGGCCAGGTAAGGATTGGAGACAAATTGCATGGCTTCGCGCAGTTGGCGTGTGCGCTCTTCCTCCGATTGCGCCTTGGCAGGTTTGTTCCTAGAACGAGCCCGACAATCGCGTTTCCTTTTAGGGGGTGCCCATGCCCCTTCTGGGCTCTCCTGCTGGGCGGGCTGGGCAAGCCCCTTAGCATGGAGCCAGGTCCAGAGGCCCTCCGAGGAAGTGAAAACGTGTACCGTAGAGCCATCCTGTATCTGTAGTTTCACAGGGAAGAGGAGGGCATATTTGATGTTGTGCTTGCGGAAACGTTGTTTTGCAGAGTAGAAGGAGTTACGACATCTTTGGACTTCAGCAGTGAAATCCGGATAGGCAGATATTGATGTGTTCTCAAATTTTTGCGGGCACTCCTTGCTGAACAGCTGAAGCACTAGATCTCTGTCTTAATAGTTAAGGAAGCGGGCGATCAATGGGTGGGGTTGGGCACCCGGTGGTGGAGATCTGCCCGGTACTCTGTGAGCCTGTTCGATCGAGAAGAATTTTGGCACATTGTTCCGTAGAATGGTGTCCGTTAGCCATCCTTCCAATATAATTCCGCACTGGGGCCCTCAGCTCTCTCAGGAAAACCCACCAGGCGAATATTATTACACCTCGATCTTCCTTCCGTGTCTTCGGCTCTGCGTCTAAGTTCGTCCACCGCCGTGGATAAGTGGGTCATTTGCTCCTGGAGGGACTTCACATCCAGGGACAGCTGTGCTATGTCACCCTCCGTCACTCTCTCCACCAATGCCTGGTGATCGGTTCGTAGTAGGTTGACATCCAGAGTGACGGCATCAATCTTCGTTTCAAGAGTGGTTTTGGTGTCCATGATGGCCTGTAACACCTTCTTGAACTGTGAAGTGTGGCCTAGCAAGGTGGTCTCCATCTGGCGCAACGCCTGGGCGGTCTAGTCCGGACCCCCAGGTGATGTTCCCAACATCTCCACAAGCGACGCTGGTGTCCTGGCGGGTCGAGTCTTACCCATCCGGATGTCCAGGTGTCAGGCTAGCACCAGACAAGAACACTCAACCAGGTTTGCGCACGCTCTATTCGTTTCCATGAGGTGTGGCCAGAGAGTTGAGGGGGGTAGGCTGAGCACAGTGCCGGATAATTGAAGGGGTATTAGCACGGTAGGATGACACCACAAATTAGTAGAGCAAGTTGAGTCAAGAGCGGGTACTGCCCACAGCGGCATAATGTAGAGAAGGAACAGGGCGGTATCAAAAGGGATGAGTGACCCACTGATTGAGTTGTTAATATGAGTGGGGCAAATGGCAGAGTGGAGTGCGCACACAATCCAAGGGGTGCAGGGCTAGAGAGTCCGCGGGCTCAGTAGGGTCCGGTGTCGGCGGAGGGATGGTCCAGATGCAGTAAGTATAACAAGCTGGGGTACCAATGCTATAGATGTAGGGTGAGGGCCAATACTTCTGGTACTTGGCCGACCCCGTAAGGGGCAGAGGCAACAGGAGCAAAGAGCAGCGGTGGCACCCACTCCGGCAGCGGCCCGTGCGTGGGCGCAATGGTGGTGGGGATCCTCAGTATGTGTGCAAAGTAAGCTGTGGCTCGATGAATGTCACTGATTCCCCACCCCGTCACTGCCCGAACCCTGGTCTCCGATCCATGAGACCAGGTGGTACTCCCGGTGTTCCCCGTCACAGGGGTCAAGGTGGATGTGCCCCGCAGTTCACAGGGAGGGAGGGGGGTTCCTGGGGTCCAACAGCGCACTCACCCCCAGTGGTGTCCAGAGCGAGAGGGCCCTGCCCAGCAATGAGAGGAATGACTGCTATTTACCAGTCGGGCAGCGTGAGGAGAGGCGGAGACGGCAGGGGCCTCCCAGGCCGTGCGTGCCGACAGCAGAGTTCCAGATGGTTCGTCTCAGTGACGCCTGTACTCCCCCGGTTGCCCGGGCTGACGGCGGACCACGGCCTTTCCGAGCACGTGGGGCCCTGCGAGTGCGGTTCCGAGGTTCACACAAGGAGCGTCCAGGAGTCGGGGCCGATCACACCCCCATCACAGGGCAGGCGCCGGGCCCCAGCCAGGGCGCGTTGTGCAGAGCGCTCCCTTCGCGCGGTGAAGACGGCACGTGTGCAGAGCGGTGCGCGCGTCTTCAGAAGTCAGGTAGGCTCTTCCCGGGGGCCCCTCCGAGTGGTGGGGCATATGGCGACCCGCCGGGAGGGCGGTAGAAGCCTGGGTGCAGGATAGTCGGCTGACCGGGAGTGGAGCCGCAGTTTATGCTACCGGTCCGGTCGCCATCTTGGACACGCCCCCCAGGCCAATGCTGTATGTCATAGTGTGTGGAAGAAAAATGTGAATGGCATAACAACAGAACAGAGGATGAAAAGAGCTTGTTGAAAGACCCTATAAGCATATACATAATGTATATATATATATATATATATATATATATATATATATATATATATATATATATATATACACACATAGTTAGGACCATGTTTCCATAGATATCATAGGTGTAGGAAGTTGGCTCTGTATATACTATTTCAAAGTAAGAAATAATGTGCACATAGTCCAAGGGTTCCCCTTAGAGGGAAGATAGTGGCAAAAGTAGTTGTGGTAGTGTGGTCGAGCAGTAGGCTTATCAGAGGGTAGTGTTAAGCATTTGTTGTACACACAGAGGCAATAAATGAGGAACACACACTCAAAGACTAACTCCAGGACAATAGGTTTCAATATTGACAAATATATTTTCTTAGTTTATTTTAAGAACCACAGGTTCAACATTTACAGTTAATACTTTAAATGTAAGGTACTTCACTTAGATACTTTAGGAACTTTGAATGAAAACAATATCATGTACAGTCTTTGTAAAAATGGCAATAAGCTATTTTAAAAGTGGACACAGTGCAAAAATCAACAGTTCCTGGGGGAGGTAAGTAAAGGTTGGTTTTGAAGGTAAGTAAAACACTTACAAGTCGCAAGTTTGGGGCATAGGCAGCCCACCATTGGGGGTTCAAGGCAACCCCAAAGTTACCACACCAGCAGCTCAGGGCCGGTCAGGTGCGGAGGTGAAAGAGGTGCCCAAAACACATAGGCGCCTATAGGGAACAAGGGTGCTCCGGTTCCAGTCTGCCAGCAGGTAAGTACTTGCGTCCTCGGGGGGCAGACCAGGGGGGTTTTGTAGAGCACTGGGGGGGACAGAAGAAGGCACACAAGGTACACCCTCAGTGGCACAGGGGCGGCCGGGTGCAGTGAGCAAAGCAGGCGTCGGGTTTTAGATTGAAAACAATGGAGGGACCCGGGGCTCACTCTAGCGTTGCAGGCAGGCACCGGGGGGGGGGGGGGGGGGGGGGGCTTCTTGGGACAGCCACCACCTGGGCTAAACAGAGGGTTGCTTGGGGATCGCTCTTGCACTGAAGTTCGGTTCCTTCAGGTCCTGGGGCCTGCAGGTGCAGTGTTGGTTCCAGGCGTCGGGTCCCTTGTTACAGGCAGTCGTGGTCAGGGGGAGCCTCAGGATTCTCTCTGCAGGTGTCACTGTGGGGGCTCAGGAGGGTTGTCTCTGGTTACGCACGGGCTCGCAGTCGCCGGGGAGTCCTCCCTGAGGTGTTGGTATTCTGCAGGTCGAGCCGGGGGCGTCGGGTGCAGAGTGTGAAGTCTCACGCTTCCGGCGGGAAACGTGAAGTCTTTAGAAGTTGCTTCTTTGTTGCAAAGAAGTTGCAGGTTTTGAACAGGGCTGCTGTTCACGGGAGTTTCTTGGTCCTGTAGTCCAGGGCAGTCCTCTGAGGCTTCAGAGGTCGCTGGTCCCTATCGGATGCATCGCTGGAGCAGGTTTTCGAAGTTGGAGACAGGCCGGTAGGGCTGGGGCCAAATCAGTTGTCATCTTCCTCCTTCCCTGCAGGCTTGTAGGTTAGCAGTCCTTCTTTCTTCAGGCTGCAGGAATCTGATTTCCTGGGATCTGGGGAGCCCCTAAATACTAAATTTAGGGGTGTGTTTAGGTCTGGGAAGGCAGTAGCCAATAGTTACTGTCCTTGAGGGTGGCTACACCCTCTTTGTGCCTCCTCCCTGTGGGGAGGGGGGGCATCCCTAATCCTATTGGGGGAATCCTCCAAACTCAAGATGAAGGATTTCTCAAGGCAGAGGTCACCTCAGCTCAGAACACCTTAGGGGCTGTCCTGACTGGTGGGTGATTCCTCCTTGTTTTTCTCATTATCTCCTCCAGCCTTGCCCCCAAAAGTGGGGGCACTGGCCGGAGGGGCGGGCATCTACACTAGCTGGGATGCCCTGGGGTGCTGTGACAAACGAGGTGAGCCTTTGAGGCTCACCACCAGGTGTTACAGTTCCTGCAGGGGGAGGTGAGAAGCACCTCCACCCAGTACAGGCTTTGTTCCTGGCCACAGAGTGACAAAGGCACTCTCCCCATGTGGCCAGCAACATTTCTGGTGTGTGGCAGGCTGGCAGGAACTGATCAGCCTACACTAGAAGACGGGATATGTTTTCAGGGGCATCTCTAAGATGCCCTCTGGGTTTATTTTACAATAAATTGCACACTGGCATCAGTGTGAATTTATTGTTCTGAGAAGTTTGATTTCAAAATTCCCAGGTTTCAGTGTAGCCGTTATGCAGCTGTGGAGTTCGTGTTTGACAAACTCCTAGACCGTATACTCTTATGGCTACCCTGCACTTACAATGTCTAAGGTTTTGCATAGACACCTTAGGGGCATAGTGCTCATGCACATATGCCCTCACCTGTGGTATAGTGCACCCTGCCTTAGGGCTGTAAGGCCTGCTAGAGGGGTGACTTAGCTATGCCACAGGCAGTGTGAGGTTGGCATGACACTCTTAGGGGAGTGCCATGTCGACTTAGTCATTTTCTCCCCACGAGCACACACAAGCTGTGAAGCAGTGTGCATGTGCTGAGTGAGGGGTCCCTAGGGTGGCATAAGACATGCTGCAGCCCTTAGAGACCTTCCCTGGCATCAGGAACCTTGGTACCAGGGGTACCAGTTACAAGGGACTTACCTGAGTGCCAGGGTTGTGCCAATTGTGGAGACAAAGGTACAGTTTAGGGAAAGAGCACTGGTGCTGGGGCCTGGTTAGCAGGGTCCTAGCACACTTTGAAATCATAACTTAGCATCAGCAAAGGCAATAAGTTAGGGGGTAACCATGCCAAGGAGGAATTTCCTTACACAACCCCCTCCCCAAACGAAAGAGGATGAGACTAACCTTTCCCAAGAGAGTCTTCATTGTCTAAGTGGAAGAACCTGGAAAGGCCATCTGCATTGGCATGGGCAGTCCCAGGGCTGTGTTCCACTATAAAGTCCATTCCTTGTAGGGATATGGACCACCTCAACAGTTTAGGGTTTTCTTCTTTCATTTGCATGAGCCATCTGAGAGGTCTGTGGTCAGTTTGAACTATGAAGTGAGTACCAAAAAGGTATGGTCTCAACTTCTTCAGAAACAAGACCACAGCAAAGGCCTCCCTCTCAATGGCACTCCAACGCTGCTCCCTGGGGAGTAATCTCCTGCTAATAAAAGCAAAAGGCTGGTCAAGGCCATCATCATTTGTTTGGGACAGGACTGCTCCTATCCCATGTTCAGAGGCATCTGTCTGCACTATGAACTGCTTAGAGTAATCTGGAGCTTTCAAAACTGGTGCTGTGCACATTGCTTGCTTCAGGGTGTCAAAGGCCTTTTGACAGTCCAAGGTCCAGTTAACTTTCTTGGGCATTTTCTTGGAGGTAAGTTCTGTGAGGGGGGTCACTATTGATCTATAATCCTTCACAAACCTCCTATAGTAGCCAGTCAAGCCAAGGAATGCCCTGACTTGAGTCTGGGTTTTTGGAGCTACCCAGTCCAGGATAGTCTGGATCTTGGGTTGAAGTGGCTGAACTTGGCCTCCACCTACAAGGTGTGCCAAGTAAACCACAGTACCCTGCCCTATCTGACATTTGGATGCCTTGATAGAGAGGCCTGCTGCTTGCAGGGCCTGCAAAACCTCCTTCAGGTAGACCAGGTGATCCTGCCAGTTGGAGCTAAAGATAGACATATCATCAAGATAAGCTGCACTAAAGTACTCCAAGCCAGCAAGGACTTGATTGATTCACCAACCTTTGAAAGGTGGCAGGGGCATTCTTTAAGCCAAAGGGCACCAGAGTAAACTGGTAGTGCCCATCAGGTGCAGAGAATGCTGTTTTGTCTTTTGCTCCTGGTGCCAGTTGTATTTGCCAGTACCCTGCTGTCAAGTCAAAGGTACTCAGGTATTTGGCAACACCCAATTTATCAATCAGTTCATCTGCCTTTGGAATGGGGTGAGCATCTGTTTTGGTGACAGAATTAAGCCCTCTGTAGTCCAGACAGAACCTCATCTCTCTCTTGCCATCTTTTGTGTGCGGTTTGGGGACCAATACCACTGGGCTAGCCCAGGGACTATCAGAGTGCTCAATCACTCACAACTCCAGCATCTTATGGACTTCCACTTTGATGTTTCCTTAACTTGGTCAGACTGTCTGAATATTTTGTTTTTGACAGGCATGCTGTCTTCTATGTCCACATCATGGGTACACAGGTGTGTCTGACCAGGGGTTAGGGAAAAGAGCTCAGCAAACTGCTGGAGGACTTGCCTGCAGTCAGCTTGCTGTTGGCCAGAGAGGGTGTCTGAGTAGATCACTCCATCTACTGTGCCATCTTTAGGGTCAGTGGAGAGGAGATCAGGGAGAGGTTCACTCTCTGCTTCCTGGTCCTCATCTGTAACCATCAACATGTTTACATCTGCCCTGTCATGGAAGAGCTTTAGGCGGTTAACATGGATCACCCTCTTGGGGGTCCTGCTAGTGCCTAGGTCCACCAGGTAGGTGACCTCACTCTTTTTCTCTAGCACTGGGTAAGGGCCACTCCATTTGTCCTGGAGTGCCCTGGGAGCCACAGGCTCCAGAACCCAGACTTTCTGCCCTGGCTGAAACTCAACCATAGCAGCCTTTTGGTCATACCACATCTTCTGGAGTTGTTGGCTGGCCTCGAGGTTTTTACTTGCCTTTTCCATGTACTCTACAATCCTGGAACGTAGGCCTAGTACAAAGTCCACTATATCTTGCTTAGGCTCATGGAGAGGTCTCTCCCAGCCTTCTTTCACAAGAGCTAGTGGTCCCCTAACAGGATGGCCAAACAGAAGTTCAAAGGGGGAAAACCCTACTCCCTTCTGAGGCACCTCTCTGTAGGCGAAAAACAGGCATGGCAAAAGGACATCCCATCTCCTTTTGAGTTTTTCAGGAAGCCCCAGGATCATGCCCTTCAATGTCTTGTTAAATCTCTCAACAAGACCATTGGTTTGTGGATGGTATGGTGTGGTGAATGTGTAAGTCACCCCACACTCATTCCACAGATGTTTCAGGTAAGCTGACATGAAGTTGGTACCCCTGTCAGAAACCACCTCCTTAGGAAATCCCACTCTGGTAAAAATACCAATGAGTGCTTTGGCTACTGCAGGGGCAGTAGTGGACCTAAGGGGAATTGCTTCAGGGTACCTAGTAGCATGATCCACTACTACTAGGATATACTGATTCCCTAATGCTGTGGGAGGTTCAAGTGGACCCACTATATCCACTTCCACTCTTTCAAAGGGGATCCCCACCACTGGAAGTGGAATGAGGGGGGCCTCTGGGTGGCCACCTGTCTTACCACTGGCTTGATAGGTGGAACAGGAGGCACAAAACACCTTCGCCTTCTGAGACATATTGGGCCAATAGAAATGGTTGACTAATCTCTCCCATGTCTTGGTTTGTCCCAAATGCCCAGCAAGGGGAATGTCATGGGCTAAGGTCAGAAGGAACCACCCTAAACTCCTGAGGCACTACCACTCTCCTAGTGGCACCAGGTTTGGGATCTCTTGTCTCAGTGTAAAGGAGTCCATCTTCCCAATAGACCCTGTGTGTTCCACTGACATTTCCTTTTTCTTGGTCAGCAGCTTGCTTGCTTAGGCCTTCAAGAGAGGGACAAGTGTCTTGCCCCTTGCACAGCTGTTCCCTTGAGGGTCCCCCTGGGCCCAGGAGCTCAGCCTGATACGGTTCTAACTCTACAGGCTCAGTTCCCTAAGGGGATAGAACTTCTTCCTGAGAAGAGAGGTTCTGTTTCTTTTTCTGTGCTGAAGCTGGTTCCCCAGTCTTCTTTCCTTTTCTCTTGGAGGGTTGGGCCATTATTTCAGACTCCAACACCTCTTTTTCACCCTGAGCTCTGCACTGTGCCCTAATCTTGACACACACCAGTTCAGGGATACCCAGCATGGCTGCATGGGTTTTGAGTTCTACCTCCACCCATGATGAGGACTCCAGATCATTTCCAAGCAGACATTCAACTGGTATAGCAGAAGAGACTACCACCTGTTTCAGGCCAGTGACCCCCCCCCATCCTAAAGTTACCATAGCCATGGGATGTACTTTAGTCTGATTGTCAGCATTGGTGACTGGATAGATTTGTCCAGTCAGGTATTGTCCTGGGGAAACCAGTTTGTCTGTCACCATAATGACACTGGCACCTGTATCCCTCAGGGCCTCTACACTAGTCCCATTAATAAAGAGCTGCTGCCTGTATTTTTGCATTTTAGGCGGCCAGGCAGCTAGTGTGGCTAAGTCCACCCCACCCTCAGAGACTAATGTAGCTTCAGTGTGGACCCTGGTTTGCTCTGGGCACACTGTTGATCCCACCTGGAGACTGGCTATTCCAGTGCTAACTGGAGTAGTAGTTGGAGTAGAACCTTTCTTTGGACAAGCCTTGTTTCCAGTTTGATGTCCATGCTGACTACAGCTGCGATACCAGGCCTTTTTGGGATCAAAGTTTTTACCCTTGTACCCAAATGAGGATTGTGAAGAGGCTTTGGACCCACCCTCATGTGCAGGATTTTGGGGCCCTGTAGAAGACTCTTTGCTTTTTCCCTTGGATGTCTCAACACTCTTCCCCTGGGGAGGCTGTGTGACCCCTTTCTTTTGGTCACCCCCTGTCGAAGTCTTGGTCACCCTTGTCTTGACCCAGTGGTCTGCCTTCTTTCCCAATCCTTGGGGAGCAATTGGACCTAGGTCTACCAGATGCTGATGCAGTTTATCCTTGAAACAATTACTTAAAAGGTGTTCCTTCATGAACAAATTATATAGCCCTTCATAATCATTTACACCACTGCCATTAATCCAACCATCTAGTGTTTTGACTGAGAAGTCAACAAAATCAACCCAGGTCTGGCTCGAGGATTTTTGAGCCCCCCTGAACCTAATCCTGTACTCCTCAGTTGAGAATCCAAAGCCCTCAATCAGGGTGGCCTTCATGAGTTCATAGGATTCTGCATCTTTTCCAGAGAGTGTGAGGAGTCTATCCCTACACTTTCCAGTGAACATTTCCCAAAGGAGAGCACCCCAGTGAGATCTGTTTACTTTTCTGGTTGCACAAGCCCTCTCAAAAGCTGTGAACCATTTGGTGATGTCATCACCATCTTCATATTTTGTTACAATCCCTTTGGGGATTTTTAGCATGTCAATATTCTCTCTGACCATATTTAAGTTGCTGCCACCATTGATGGGAGCTAAACCCATCTCTTGTCTTTCCCTCTCTATGGCTAGGAGCTGGCTCTCCAAAGCCGATCTTTTGGCCATCCTGGCTAACAGGAGGTCATCTTCATTGAGGCTGCCCTCAATGCTTCCAGAGTTGGTGGACTCCCCTGTGGGAGAAGCAGCATCTCGGACTATCACTTCTGGAGTCAGGGTTTGAGGGACCCTGGTCTCCCTAACTAGGACAGGAGGGAGGGAGTTTTCCTCCAGGTCACTAGTTTCCCCCTCTGTAAGGTTGTCGTCAGAGGGGTGGTCTCTAGCAAACTCTGCCAAAAGCTCCTGGAGCTGTACTTTGGTAGGGTTTGATCCAGTTTTTATATTTTTTATTTTACAGAGAGTCCTTAACTCTTACATCCTTAGATGCAGTTAAGGGGTGAGGTTGAGTTCCACCACCATCTCTTCTGTGCTAGACATTGTTTCTTTAAAAGTTGGGATACTTTTTAAGAATCTAAAACTATCTCTAGGTCTTAATCCAAACTTTTACAAAATGTTAAACTCTAAAAGAAATGCTAACAGGGACTTACACAAGGCCCTAGCAGGACTTTTAAAAATTTAGAAAAATAGCTCAAATTTCAAAAATCAGTTTCTAATGACAATTTTTGGAATTTAGTTGTGTGATCAGGTATTGGTTGAGTAGTCCAGCCAATGCAAAGTCTTGTACCCCACCGCTGATCCACCAATGTAGGAAGTTGGCTCTGTATATACTATATCAAAGTAAGAAATAGTGTGCACATAGTCCAAGGGTTCCCCTTAGAGGTAAAATAGTGGCAAAAGTAGATAATTCTAATGCTCTATTTTGTGGTAGCGTGGTCGAGTAGTAGTCTTATCAGAGGGTAGTGTTAAGCATTTGGTGTACACACACAGGCAATAAATGAGGAACACACACTCAAAGACTTACTCCAGGTCAATAGGTTTTTATATTGAAAAATATATTTTCTTATTTTATTTTAAGAACCACAGGTTCAAGGTTTACAGTTAATACTTTAAATGTAAGGTACTTCACTTAGTTACTTTAGGAACTTTGAATGAAAACAATATCATGTACAGTCTTTGTAAAAATGGCAATAAGCTATTTTAAAAGTGGACACAGTGCAAAAATCAACAGTTCCTGGGGGAGGTAAGTAAAGGTTAGTTTTGAAGGTAAGTAAAACACTTACAAGTTGCAAGTTTGGGGCATAGGCAGCCCACCGTTGGGGGTTCAAGGCAACCCCAAAGTTACCACACCAGCAGCTCAGGGCCAGTCACGTGCAGAGGTCAAAGAGGTGCCCAAAACACATAGGTGCCTATGGGGAACAGGGGTGCTCCGGTTCCAGTCTGCCAGCAGGTAAGTACTTGTGTCCTCGGGGGCAGACCAGGGGGGTTTTGTAGAGCACCGGGGGGATACAAGAAGGCACACAATGTACACCCTCAGCGGCACAGGGGCGGTTGGGTGCAGTGAGCAAAGCAGGTGTCGGGTTTTAGATTGAAAACAATGGAGGGACCTGGGGTCACTCTAGCGTTGCAGGCAGGCACAGAGGGGGGCTTCTCGGGACAGCCACCACCTGGGCTAAGAAGAGGGTCACATGGAGGTCGCTCTTGCAATGAAGTTCGGTTCCTTCAGGTCCTGGGGGCTGTGGGTGCAGTGTTGGTTCCAGGCGTCAGGAGAGGGGTCGTCTCTGGTTACTCACAGACTCACAGTCGCTGGGGAGTCCTCCCTGAGGTGTTGGTTTTCTGCAGATCGAGCCGGGGTGTCGGGTGCAGAGTGTGAAGTCTCACACTTCCGGCGGGAAACGTGAAGTCTTTGGAAGTTGCTTCTTTGTTGCAAAGAAGTTGCAGGTTTTGAACAGGGCCGCTGTTCACCGGAGTTTCTTGGACCTGTAGTCCAGGGCTTCAGAGGCTGCTGGTCCCTGTCGGATGCGTCGCTGGAACAGGTTTTCGAAGTTGGAGACAGGCAGGTAGGGCTGGGGCCAAATCAGTTGTCGCCTTCCTCCTTCTCTGCAGGCTTGTAGGTCAGCAGTCCTTCTTCTTTCTTCAGGTTGCAGGAATCTGATTTCCTGGGATCTGAGGAGCCCCTAAATACTGAATTTAGGGGTGTGTTTAGGTCTGGGAGGGCAGTAGCCAATGGTTACTGTCCTTGAGGGTGGCTACACCCTCTTTGTGCCTCCTCCCTGTGGGGAGGGGGGCACATCCCTAATCCTATTGGGGGAATCCTCCAAACTCAAGATGGAGGATTTCTCAAGGCAGGGGTCACCTCAGCTCAGGATACCTTAGGGGCTGTCCTGACTGGTGGGTGACTCCTTTTTTTTCTCATTATCTCCTCCAGCCTTGCGGCCAAAAGTGGGGGCAGTGGCTGGAGGGACGGGCATCTCCACTAGCTGGGATGCCCTGGGGCACTGTAACAAAAGGGGTGAGCCTTTGAGGCTCACCACCAGGTGTTACAGTTCCTGCAGGGGGAGGTGAGAAGCACCTCCACCCAGTACAGGCTTTGTTCCTGGCCACAGAGTGACAAAGGCACTCTCCCCATGTGGCCAGCAACATGTCTGGTGTGTGGCAGGCTGGCAGGAACTGGTCAGCCTACACTAGAAGTCGGGTATGTTTTCAGGGGGCATTTCTAAGATGCCCTCTGGGTATATTTTACAATAAATTGCACACTGGCATCAGTGTGCATTTGTTGTGCTGAGAAGTTTGATACCAAACTTCCCAGTTTTCAGTGTAGCCATTCTGTGGAGTTCGTGTTTGACAAACTCCCAGACAATATACTCTTATGGCTACCCTGCACTTCAAATGTCTGAGGTTTTGCTTAGACACTGTAGGGGCATAGTGCTCATGCACATATGCCTTCACCTGTGGTATAGTGCACCCTGCCTTAGGGCTGTAAGGCCTGCTAGAGGGATCACTTTCCTATGCCACAGGCAGTGTGAGGTTGGCATGGCACTCTGAGGGGAGTGCCATTTCGACTTAGTCATTTTCTCCCCACCAGCACACACAAGCTGTGAAGCAGTATGCATGTGCTGAGTGAGGGTTCCTAGGGTGGCATAAGACATGCTGCAGCCCTTAGAGACCCTCCTTGGCACCAGGGCCCTTGGTACCAGGGGTACCAGTTGCAAGGGACTTACCTGAGTGCCAGGGTTGTGCCAATTGTGGAGACAAAGGTACAGTTTAGGGAAAGAACACTGGTGCTGGGGCCTGGTTAGCAGGGTCCCAGCACACTTTCAAATCATAACTTAGCATAAGCAAAGGCAAAAGGTTAGGGGGTAACCATGCCAAGGAGGCATTTCCTTACAATAGGGATTAAGCAGCTATAGTTAGAGTTCCTTCAAGTAACTACAACTCACGCCCTAAGGTAACTATAATTCGCGCCTTCACTATGCACAGCTAAATACTCCACATATTATATCATTGATGAGATCTTGTATGGCATCTTTGATATTATCACTGCAGTATTTGCAATAAAATTATTGATAAGAAAACTGTGCATGGTGGGGGGTGAGTTATAGTTACCTTAGGGTGCAAGTTATAGTTACCTGAAGGAACTCTAATTATAACTGCTGAATTTCTATGGTTTTGTAAGAGTAAAATCAGAACTTTACTATAATGTCCGTGTTGCCTTTGGATTGTTCAGTGTATATATATATATATATATATATATATATAAAATCACTCCATGTTGGCCACCATTTTTCCTATCCCGGCCATCTATAGGACAAACTGATGGCTTCTGAGAACTGTACTCTTTGTTCCTTCAATCAGACCAGTTGGACTACACTCTTGTTACCAATCAAAACCAAACATTTGAAATTCCAGGTCTCCGCAGCTAGGTAGGAGGAAGATCTTCCTCTGGTCGAGTTCTTGCGGATCCTTGGGATGGCAGCCATGACCCGTTGGGCGGAACAGAGATGTCTGGTCGGTGTGCAGAAGGACAGGCAGTGGTTGAGGTATTGGGCCCGATGTTGTGGAGGGCCTTGTAGGTGTGCGTGAGGAACTTGTAGGTGATTCTTTTGTTGATCGGGAGCCAGTGAAGGCCTCTCAGGTGACCAGTGATGTGGCTGCGGCAGGAAATGTTCAGGATGAATCTGGCTAAGGCGTATTACGGGCTACCAGGAGTCTTTCCAGGTGGAGGGGGTGGAGCCCAGGAGGAGGACTTTGGTTTTGTTGGAGTTGAGTTTGAGGCAGCTGTCCTTCATCCAGGCAGCGACTGCCTTCATCCTGTTTTGAAAGTTGCTCTTAGTGGCTCTAGGTTCATCGGTGAGGGAGAGGATCAGCTGGGTGTCATCGGTATAGGATACAATGTTGAGTCTGTGGTTTCTTATGATGTTTGCAAGTGGAGGCGTGTAGATGTTGAAGAGGGTGGAGCTCACTGAGAAACTCTGACAAACTCCGCAGCTGATCTCTCCAGGTTTCGAGGAGAACAGTAGGAGCCTGACTCTCTGGGTTCAGCTGGTGAGGAGGGAGAGGGTCCACTCTGATGCTTTGCTACGGATGCTGGCGTCATGGAGTCCAGTGCAGAAGGAGTGAACAGAACAGCGTTAGCGCCCATACCACTGGACGGAATTACATCAAATTTGGCACAAGGGTAGCTCTTGGTCCAGAAAGCAACCTTTTTGTTATTTGGTGTAAATCTGTTCAGCATTTTTTTAGTAATTAAACAAAATCCAAATTTTTATACATAGGGACCTGAAGGAATCTAGTGCTGAAATTCTGATTGGCTGCCAACACTTCAACAAGGAAGTGTTGTCAGCAGTACTTCATTTGTAAATAAAAACGTGCTGGTGCCCAAAGCCCTCCCCTTAAACATGCAGCTGCTGCAATTAAATGTGCGATCACGGAATACTGAGGCAGCGTAATCTTGAAGTCATCTTGGGCCTCTTCAATCTATTTAAAGCCTCTCCTTGCCCCTTGAGCTTACTCTTTCAGCTTTCTGCTTTCTCCCTTTGTGACTCTTTTTCGTTTTTCTCTTACTCCATCTGACCCAAATGTGTCTTTTGCTCGCAGTAAAAGCTTGAGGCAGAAAAATAAGCACCAGCCCTCAAAAATAAGTGCTGGTGCTCCACACCGGAAACAAAAAGCACAAATTAAGCACTGGTTGGCAGCCGTCTTGGGACTCAGCTTCAGCCAAGTCCCAGAAAAAAAGTTTTTAAAAAAAGAAAAGGGGCCAGTACAGGGACACCCTGACCCCTTAGCTCTGGTGCTGGGATCCCAGAGGGACATCCCTAGAGCAAAAAAGCACTTTTTAAAAACATTTTTGTCAGACATTGCACCAGATCCTCTGAAAAAAAAAAAAAAACAAGCGCCGGCTGCAGTGCTTGTTTCTGTGAGACCACGGGTGGGCCAGGTCCCGGGGGCATTGAAATTATCAATGCGGGGGCTGTCCACCCCCTCGCTGCCCCAGGGACCGGCACCTCCCTGGGGCACTAATCACAAACAGTGCCGCAGGCTGCCCGCCCCCCTCCCCACAGTCCCAGGGACTGCCTCCTCCCAGGGGCACTAATCACAAACAGCGTGGGAGGGAGCACAGCCCCAGGGACTGCCACCTCCCCAGGGATACAATAAAAGAGTGAAGGGGGTTTGTTTCAGACCCCCAAGCCCTGTGAACCACCAACTCCCTGAGGCAATGCTCTTTGGAGAGGGGCTGCATGGCCCCCTCTCAAGGAACCATTAATGTCCCTGGGGACAGCCACCGCCCAGGGCCGGCTCCTGCTATGTCCCAGGGTGCCCAACCCTGGGACATAGCTGTTTGCTATGACTTGGTGGGAGCTGATAGCTCCGTCCAAGTCGAGCAAACACTCCGCTCAGATGAACTGAGAGCCGCCAAACAGGTCTCACTTTATGCGAGTGGAGGTTTCCTCTGTTTCCCTGTCCAGCGAGATTCACTTTCAATAACTCTTGATGACGAACCCTGTGAGTGCCTTCACAATACAGTTTCTATGCCAATGTGGTCCTGTTTCTGAAACATTATTCAATATGACAAGGCCCAGGAGATTTAATTATGAGAATCACCAGAGAGAAATAAATTTAGCCTCACATTTTAAACGTACCAGACCATAGAAATTCACCTGTTAAAATTAGAGTTATCTCAAGTAACTGTAACTCATGCCCTAAGGTAACTATAACTTGCTAAATATTGGAAGATGAAATGTGAATCTGGAGAGGGATGGACTTTCAATAATGCTTGATGACGAACTCTGTGAGTGCCTTCACAATACAGTTTGTATGCCGATACGGTCCTGCTTCTGAAACATTATTCAGTATGACGGGGCCCAGGAGTTTTAGTTATGAGAATCACCAGAGGGAAATAAACTGTTATGTTCAGGTGCAAAAGACATCGTACCACGATTCCCACAATGCCAGCAATGGTATATAAACAGCAGAGGGCGAGATGGACTTATCCAGTTTTTTAACTCAACCCACTTTGAGGAAGACGAACTGTTGAAATGCGTCAGTGGGAATAAGAAGTTGGTGATCAATGCAAATAAAGAGAGGGCTTTTAACTCCTAGGAATGCGACATTCTTTTTCAATATAAATATCATTTTAGTAAAATCTAAAGGTCTTGGCTCACACTAGACCTAAAAATTAATGATTCACGGGTCATTGTCAAATAACTAGCAGAGGACTGGCCACTGAAACTGCTGCAGCAAGAAGCTATCTCTCAGGAAATGAGACTCACTCACATTCAGTTGGGTTGCCTCTTTGTGCTCAAGCAGGGCCTGGACGCTGCTGTGTTTGGCTTTCACCATAACTAGACAGAGCATTCATTAGTGTGGTACAGGTCTTCTTTGAGCCAAATGTTCTTCCACATCTGAAAACAGCCTGGGTCTCATTGGCACAACTAAGGGGCAGTTGTTGTTGTAAAGGCACTAGGTAAACAGTAGCTTTCGGAATGCTTTTCTCCTGAGCAGATAACTGTGCTTAGTGAGGGACCAGGATCCTGAGCATGCTGGGGAAACCAGCCGAGGGCCAGCTTTAGGGTGGTGCGACCGGTGCGAACGCCCTGGGCGCTGACCTTGAAGGGGAGCACTGACCTGGGGGAGGAGGGGCTCTGGTTAGCATAATTTAGGATTCAAAACCATCCGCTGCAGAATCTGTAAGCGTCCATCATTCAGACAGCAATACAAATCTCAAGATAACTCTTGTGATTAAGGTTCCTGCTAGGGAGAGAGAGAGAGATTGGCAGCTTTGACTAGCCATAAAGTAGTGCAGAGTGTTAATATGCTTGCTGCAAAGAATGGATCTGTATTTTATGTGGATAGATGAGTGGATTAGTAAAGTCAGCCTTTTCCAGCCCATTTAAAACAAATGAAATGTGTGTGAGACAGGGGCTATCGAGAGAGGAGGGGCGCTTTTGTCAGGTGGTAGTGAAGTCACCTGAGGAGAATGTCATGGGAGGGGGGTCCCAAAAAAGATGGTTGCACCTAGCGCCACCAGCGCTAAAGCCGGCCCTGAACCAACCAAACATAAACATTCCCCCTGGGGATTTTGTACAGGGCTTCCCATGATGGTGAGGCAGTGTGGGTGAGCGAGTTCCACTATAAAAGAGAGAAAAGTTAACATAGATGTGGGACTATGGGATGCCCTATGTAGTAGAAACCTTGGATAAGACATCTCCTTGGGGGACAAAGTACCCAAAACGATATGAGAACAAATAAACATGGTTTATTACCCCTGAAAACAGAAGAAAGTAATGTGAAGCAGATAACACAATTTTACATAACAAGGCACTTTGTGGTCTTGGTGCTGCATGGTTTCCCTGTCCCAAGGGTGCACTTCACATCATCAGGGCTCATTGGAGTAGTGAGGTTGAGAAGTCCTCGAAGGGAGAAGGTCTTGGTGTTGTTACAGCTGAGGTTACAAAGTGTGTACTGTAAAGTGAAAATACATTTTGAAGGAGAACGGAGGTGCAGCGATGCACAGATAAATACCGGCAAATGGATATGCTGCAGGGTTCCGAACTGTAGAGAAGGTGAAAGGCTAAGTGAAATGCGTCTTTGGTCCCTTGCTCTCCCTCAAGACAAAAGGGAGGTCAGACCCACTTTCCTTGTCTTTCGATGCAATGACGTGAGGCCACACAGCAGGTTTGCAAGGTCTGAACGTGTAGTGGTGCACCAGAAGATGGAAAATTCTGCTTTTCTTGGGTTCCAGATGTAGTGAGGAAGTGTGGTAGCTCAGTGAAATGCACCATTCAACACAAGAGTCCTGTTGTCCCGATGTTGTCCCTCAACTATTACAGACTATTGTGTAAGCTGATCAGAAAGGGCCTACCCAGACCTCAAGATGCTTTCAGCAAAAGCCAAGCAGAACCTTTGGTGCAGGTTCTTATGTTCTCTGTCTTCAGAGGTTGCTTGGCAGACAATCCCTATAGGAAGTGCATTATGTTGTCCAGAAGAGACTAAGTACAAGACCAGGAACTACTTGAGGCATGAGTAATCTTTCCAAGCTCAGGGTCCTCCTTGGAATATTCCAGATGAAGCAGAGTCAAATGGTAACCACTTGGCTCCATAGATCAAAGCAGAACAGTCCGGCAGTCCTACATTTTGTGTCTGTTTGGTGTCCTCTTAGGCCTAGCTATCCATGGGACCGCCACATTAATATTCCATCAGAACTGTATTCTGCTCAGGAGGAACAGAGGTGTTTTAAGGCATGGACAATGCAGGCAATTACCCAGAGTCCCCACCTTTCAAGAGGCTACATGGGTCAGACCAAAGTTTGTGTTAGTGCTTCAGAGGCCTAGTGAATGCTAAGAGACAGCTAGGAAGTGGAGGTTGAGGCTGTCAAATGAGTTAAGCCATGGAGGCAGTAAAGGAGCAAGGATTTGCAATGCAATGGGTCTCGCATTTGTTAGAGCTAGTAGCGTTGTAAACTCCTAACTGGACTTTTCTTGCCACATAAATTGAAAATGAAAAGTAATACGGTTTCACATAAACGAGCCGATTCAAAGCACCATGCCATGAGCGTGAAGGAGAGACACAAAAGGAAAAAGAAGTGCGCTTGCAGTCAAACCTATTGGCAAAAGTGCAATCAGCCATGTAATAGAGTTGATGTCTAAGGTGTAACCAAACCGCCCCAAGGAGGGACAAATGTAAGGCATTTACCAATGATAACAAAGGATTTTTGAAGGGGAAGCCCATGAATGAGCAATAGTGATGGGCGTAGTTAAAAGCTCAAATAGATCACAACACTTCAGAAAAGCAGTACTTGCACGCTGCTATGCACAACCTAAAAATTATGAAAATTGTGAGACAAGAAGACAGATGCAAATAGAGTAGAGAAGGGATAGAATTCAAAGAAAAAGTATATCGGTGAGAAAGAAAAAGTGGGAATGCAAATGAGAGGGAAAATAGGAAAAATGAGACAAAAAAGGAAGGAAGCCCCCCATACACACCCAGGACAGGTAAGATTCAGCACACTAGAAGTAGTATATCTTTTGGATTATTTCACAAGTGGTACTTCGGAGCTGCGTAGAAGGCACTTCCCTGCAAATTCACAAAACGTGCTGTAAAAATACACCATCCACCCTTTAAAACATCTTAGAACACTCCCTCAGCTCCAATATCCACTACTGAATGCTTTCTAGGGATGGCTGGTTGCAGTCGTTGGACTAGGCCCCCATTACCACATACATGACACCTTTCCCTATTTAGGCAAGAGAATACTTATTTTAATGTTTTGAAGTTATATATATTTGTAAACTTTCTCCCTGATGCATGTTACAAAAATGTCTCTAAGTATGAGGCATGTCTGCTATTGAGTAGGCACCCGTTCTGACTAAAACACATAAGCCAAAATACAAACTGTTTAGCTAAAAGCTGGATAGATGGCAAAGACAATTACAAAGATGAGTGACAATTTATCTACGACCCAGCAAGATTGCTAATGTTTCATTGTGTCAGAATGATGTATCCTCTCAATAACATGCTATAGATACAACTAAAGGGCCGAGGTGATTGCTGCCGCACCTTTACATTCAATTATATCAATGACTAGGGAATATTGATAGTGCATGAGTCTTGAGGGCCGACCCCCTAATCCTCAGTCACCAGAACTCCTGGTATTACATTTAAACACGAGACTCAGCACATATTTATGTCCACTTTTGACAAGAAAAGAAATTTCCTTATGTATCTCATGTCCTCATGATGTACCATGCGTCAAAATTATTCCATCAGTCAGATCTTCTTAAAAAGATGTTTGTCTTTATTAATGCATCACATAAATATTAATCAAACTAGCCACCGCTAGCGCGTTTCGTCCCAACTGACTTCTTCAGGGCATCGTTAGCACTGGGTCTCTCGGTTTCGGTGATACCGCCTTCAAACTGCCAGCAGTTATCCAGTTCCCCTTCTCCATGACCAAGTCCCCTTCGCTTGCTCAGGAGGATGCTTGCTCAACAAATCGATTTCCTCTCTCAAAGGTGCCACCATGGATGTGCTCCATGTTGGCTCCTCTTAATAACATCTTCTTTCTTACGTTTCCTCCCATAAAAACTGGAGGTTCTCTTCAGTGCGAAGTTATTTGTTTTATGCATGTGTAACGAGCTGGAGATCTGTTTGTCCACAGGAGCAACGTAGTTTACAATGTGTTTTCCTCAGCAACATTCTGTACTTTTTACTACGGTAACACTTGTTATATTTAACGTCCTTCTTCCTATCTAATGGAGCTTTCTCCGCAAAACTACATTACTTTTCTCATACATGACACTTTTTTTTTTCTCAGTAAAGGTTGCTTTAGCTGGCTTCCCCTCCATAACTTATTTTCATTTTCTGCTTCTCCTGCTCAGGTGTCCTGCCCAGAGGGGAGGCAGGAAAGCTCCTCGCACTAGGCCCAAGCAGGGCACTCCCTTTCTCCCTCTATAAATATCCCTGACGTCCCCTTCGGCGCGGCCGCTGTCGAGAGCAGGGCTTTTATGAAAACACCACGTGACCGGCGCCCCGTCCCCCTCCTCCCGCGCTTTTTTTTTTCACTGCTATGACCTCAACCCACAGTGCTTTGCGCTGTTTGCAGGTTTACACGCGCCGTTGCCGAGGTGACAGAAGGGGCGGCGCGGCACCGCCCGGTATGCAAATGACCGCGAGGAAGGGCGAACGTCATTGCGAGCCAATGAGGAGGCGGAGAAGTGACTTCATGGGCTCGCGCGGGGTAGAAAAGCCAACGGCGGCGAGCGTGAGCGGCTTTTTTTTTTTTTCTGCTGCGTGTCGTTCGTCCGAGGAGGGTCAGTCAGGAGCCGCCAGACGTGTGACCGGGACCCCCACATTCTCGAAGGGGACACAGACACCCGCTGGGGAGCTTGAAACCGCGACCAGGAAGGAGAGTGGCCGCCCGTATCGCCTCAGATTAAGTTCGTCAGACACGGAAGCGCTCGTCCTGTCAGAACTGTCAAGGCGGAAACAAAGCCCTGTAAAGTCTCACAGGGCGTTGGAAAGACAGCAGTGGACAATGGAACCACGGGCCTGCCGGGGCTGACTACTAAAACGCGTCTTATCTATAAAAAGAAAGAAAAATTAGACCCTGAGGGAAACTTTGGCAACAACTGAGCAGTGTCCAAGTGACTAGAAATGTCTCTCATGGGAGAGAAGTGAAGTTCAATAACCTGTGGGAAAGTTCGGGAAAACCTTCTGGAGGCTATTTTCTGAAAGAATTTGCACTCAATGGGATGTGTACCTGAAGAGACCTTATGGGGACGGCTCTAAACCTGTTTCTTACCTAGAGATTGCTGTCTGCGAGGGGCTTGGGGGCTGCGAGGAAGGGAACTCCTCCCGGGAGAGAGCTGGGAATAAAAGCTGTTGGAAATAGTTCCCCATTCATTCGTGCAAAGGGACTTCTCCAGTGACAGCGGAGGAGAGAAACAAAAAAAGAAGAAGGCGACACCCCAGGGAGTCCCCTCCCTCCAACAAAACCCTCCCCTCCGGGGGATGATGGAAACACCCTTCTACCATGATGATGTGTTGAACCTGCACTTCGGGCACAGCAGCTCGGCGCTCCTCCCCCACCACCAGCACCTTGGAGGCGGCAACATGATGAAGAAGGACCTGACCCTCAACCTGAGCGAGCAGGTGGTGACGGCAGCCGCCCTCAAGCACCACCAGGACGGGCTGCTCACCTCCCCGGACATGGGCCTCCTGAAGCTGGCCTCGCCCGAGCTGGAGCGCCTCATCATCCAGTCCAACGGCATGGTGACCACCACCCCGACCAGCAGCCAGTTCCTCTACCCCAAGGGGGCCAGCGACGAGCAGGAGTTCGCCGAGGGGTTCGTGAAGGCCCTGGAGGACCTGCACAAGCAGAACCAGCTGAGCGGGGGCAGCACGGTGGCGGCACAGGCAGGAGGCACAGTGGCCACTGTCACCCTCCATCAGCCATCGTCCCTCCCGCAGCAGGAGCCACCGATCTATGCCAACCTAAGCACCTACCAAAACCTGGGTACCACTGTGAACTATAGCACCGAAACCGTACCCTACCCCCCGCCTCCCAACCTGGGGGGGCCGCAGCAGCACCATCCTCATCACCACCCGCGGCTGCAGGCCCTGAAGGATGAGCCCCAGATCGTGCCCGACCTGCCCAGTTTTGGCGACAGCCCGCCACTCTCGCCCATTGACATGGACACTCAGGAGCGCATCAAGGCAGAGCGCAAGAGACTGCGAAACCGCATTGCCGCCTCCAAGTGCCGGAAGAGGAAGCTGGAGCGCATCTCCCGGCTGGAGGAGAAGGTCAAGAGCCTTAAGAACCAGAACACAGAGCTGGCGTCCACCGCCAACCTGCTGCGGGAGCAGGTGGCCCAGCTCAAGCAGAAGGTTATGAGCCACGTGAACAGTGGCTGCCAGCTGCTGCCACACCAAGTCCAGGCCTACTGAGGGGGGCAGTGAGCAGGGAACACTTGTGTGCAATAGAATCCCATCCGCATTGGGAAGATCACGGGGGCATGGCTGAAAATGCCCTCGAAAGAAGCTGGACACTGGGTGTGATGCAGAACATTGGACAAAACCTCCTTCTACCAGAAATCTTGAGTTGCTTTACTGAACCTGCCATGTGATCTGCCCTTGACCACCCTCCACATGCTCATTGTCTTGTACATTGACCATTGTACACTTAAACCAAAGTTGTATTTTGGGGGAACGAAGCTGCACAGCAGAAGATGGGGACTGCGAATCTCCCTTCAGGGTTTGCTCAGAGTAACTTGAAGGATTACGATTTTTATTCTGTAAAAGTACTTGTAAAATTAGTATGTCGATGGTCAAAGATGACAGGTCATGATCAGGCTGAAGGGGATGCAGTCCAAAGAATGGTGGTGGGGTGTAGCTTCACATCATGGCATCACTGGCAAATGACCCTAATCTGTTGTTGCCTTAATTTAAAGTATTACGGACTGCTTTTTAACGAAAAGACTCCGTGGCCCAACAATCCTCTAAGATACACTTATTATGAAAGCATTTCAAGATGTCGAGTGTGAGCGTGTGTGTTGCTGGCGTGGAGGCGATGCAAAAACCAAAATTAATTTAATCTGTAAAGAGCGCAACATTTGCCGCATGTTCGTGACAAACTTGGCCAGGACTCTTCCTCTTGTCGCTGCCAGGTGCATGACAAACTTAGATTGTGTACTGCCTTAAATGTTTACAAGCTTTTAAAGAGGAAAGAGGGAAATCAAGAACAAAATAATTTCATTTTCAGGAGACTTTCCCAGCTATGTACTAGTGTTTTTACGTTTGCGCAGCAAACCGTAAATTTCTATTTGTAAAAATGTAAATGTGATATTTTACAGAACTTTGAACTAAACATGTTTGTTTTTGAAGTGTAAGTTTTGCTATATTTATGTTATACTGGGAACAATGTTTTCAACCATTTGTTATACTACACATTCCAGTATATACTGCTAAAATAATTTTCTGTAAAATAAAGTATCGTTATTGTAGATCGTCATTTTGCTAACTCTTGCCAAAACGGCATTATATGATTTACAGATGCAACGCCCGTAGACTGCAGTCCTAAATAATGCCTGCAGCGCCACCTAGTGGGGTATAAAGTATTTGTACTTCTTTAGCGAGAGGTCAGTAATACAAATTACATTTATGTTGAAAGGAGCGTTGGGACATGCAATTCATTTTGTTTTGAAGGAAGTAAAGATGAGGGAACGTGAGCTGGGTTTAACATCGGAAGGAGCAGTTATTTGGGTCAAATGTAGGCTTAGAACTCAAGTTTTGGTTCCTTGAGTAAAATAATTGTTATTCCCCCCTCTGGTTTCCTGCCCCATAGATGCCAGCGGGCCAAACCTTTAATTTTCCATTCTGGCAGTACAAGCTGAGGGCTGCTTTCACATGTAGGTAGGGTGCTCTGGCCCTGCCACAGCCCCCCCACCAATAGCTCCATTCTCGTCGAGGGTACCTGCAGTATGGAGCCGGGTTCAACATTTTGGCAGGGTTGATTTTGGTTTCCATTTCTACTTTGGCTTTCAACCTCTGTGTGTATACTACACCGTCTCCCTTGTCCACACCAGAGGCAACATTCATTTCTCTGTGATAGGCACCTCTAACTATTCAATCTGTGAACTAATTAGGGAGTTGTATAGTACTTCAAAACTGTCGCCCTGAATGTTCCATTTATGAACCTTAGAGGAATGCAAGGTCTTCTGACCATCTTGCTATGACAGTATGTTATCCTCTCTCTTGGTGATGCGCTGCTCTTGCCGTTTTTGGGGAAGAGGCATGTACTTTAACGTGCTCCTGTACTGTTTGTCTTTACATTTTCAAGTGTTCTTACTGCATTTACAGTGCCCTGTCTCATTTTGAATCGTTACATTTCCTGATTGATTTTACAGACTCCATTTATGATAAGATCTGACATCCATTTAGATTCTGGTTACACAATAGAAAAAGCGAAACAATACTTGTGTAAAAGGGTTTAAGATGATAACTGAAAGTGAAGAAGAAGCAGTAGATGAAGGATAGTAGTGAGCACTGCAAAGAAGTAACAAAATGGATAGAATTGCAAGGGGCAGGAGGTTTGGGGTAGGACTCAGAGGCTCAAGCAGAAGAAAGATAGTAACGACGGAGACGATGGTACAAGTTAAGGAAAGCAGGATTACAGGTGTAATGAAACTGCAATTTTGAAAACTGGCCAAAATCAGACAAAGAAGTTAAAAAAAAAAAAATCCTCTACAGGTTTATTTATTTCTGCAGTCAGGATCTGGAACATCACTGTATCCATCTGGTCAGCCCAAACCCTGTGCGAATTTAGAAAAGAGCAGAAGACAAGCCTCTTTAAGGAACACAGTAAAGTACCAGTCCACCTCCACCCTCAGAACCCAGCTTCAGATCTGATTACTTGTTTGAATGTATTTTTGCCTTTGACCATGATCAGTGTTCCACTGCTTTTTGGCTAGGTTTGTGCTATACAAATAGGACATACATACGTATGGGAATGAATCTTAGCCTTGTGAGACCAAAATAAGTGCACTAGTATAATGCAAGAAAAGAGGGAGAGGCGGAGGAGCAGGTTTATAGAATGGTGTACTTGGCGAGCTGCACAATTGGCGTCTGATGAAGTCATATCTTGTATAAAGAGATGCTTACTCTGATGTTGGTCTCATCATTTGCAAACATGCATGTACGCTTGCCAACAAATGCAGGATGTCTTTATCATACAGGCTAACTTTAGCTATTTAGTTAGTATCATCTCTCCCTATAGTTTGTTAATTTAGAAGTATCACAATTTGTAATACGTGTAAACTTGTTTCTAAGTATGCCACTTTTGTTTGCTAGAGGAAATGGGAGTACATAAGAGTTCGTTATCCCATAATATAAGTGTGTGAAAAGGTGTATTCCTGAGACCAGTACGAAGGAAAGTTGCCACGTAGGACATTAAAGCATTTGCAGAGAGTCTAAAAATCAATCCACACAATTTGCAGATGGCATTACAAAATGCAGTGTCCCTCTCACACCCAGTGGAAAACATTAGATATAGGTGGAAATTAATGGATAGGGCCTGCAGAAAGAGAATGACAAAAAACACGATTTTGCTATACATCAGAGCACAGATGAATATATCCCTGCAACATGTGTAAACCATTAAGGTGCACCTTCTAAATTCATTGTCATTTAATAATTCAAACTTGGGCGCTATAATAATGACGACTGTAAACTATTTTTTTAACACTGCCCTATTGCTTTTTATAGCAGATCACAACCCCTGACTAGCAGCTAGTCCACACCAGACAGAAATACAGTTTCGGTCATCAATCCCAAACAGTAACTATAAAGCATGCATATGATGTGCGATAAATGTAGACAAATGAAGAAGGGTGTGTTTTGGGGTCAAGTGTTATATGCTTGCTTTGCTGAATTTCGGCATTAGAAAATTATAATGTCAGTAGCGGGGCTTAAGGAGTTTTATTAAGTGCATCTCGTCTTCTAGGCCGCTTCAGAGCGCTGGAACAGACTGACAAAACACGAGAATGAGAGGTTCTCACAACATGTGAGTCCAGAAACAGGCTAAAGCAAGGTCTGACATTCTTCATTCTCTTCCATCTGAATGTTAGTCTTAAAGGTGTGAAATACTTAAAAGTATGTTTTTCAACACTGAAGGAAATGAATCGTGCTTCCCTTCAGAAGAAGGGTTTAAGTTAGGTAATTTCATACCTTTGAATACCATTGATCTTTCTCCATAATTAGTATCTTAAAGGGTCACTGTCTGGTTAGATGTGCTGATAAGATAATGCAGATTTCTGGTTGAAGCATAGTGGTTTTAACCCGAACCATTATTCTTAATGTTTTCAACTTTTTATTTGCTTTGCATTTTATATGCCGTGTCTTTCATGTAATGGCGCCTCTTCTTAAGGACCCACATCATTCTAGTGGGTAGCTCTTCCACACTTGAGCTCAGCACCACCTACTGGCATCTCCTGGGAACTGATCACATCCTTAAACAAATAATCACTTTGTACTCCTGCGGGTGGAGAAGGACTTTGCAATCATATAAAACTTAAAAACATTCAGCTGTATCTTAATGCCTCTTTAAGCTCAGCACTAATTTAAAAAAAGGTAATTTTTATTTGACAAAATCTCAACCCACTTCTCTCTGTTAGAAACCTATCGAAAGTTTTGTATGTTTGGGCCCTCTACAAATAGCACCCTTAATTGGCATTTAAAAAGGGGATTTGTATTCAAGACACAGGAAGTGTTCTTTGGAATTGCTGCTTGCTGCTAATTTTATTGAAGCTAGTATTTTAAGTGTACACTTTCAATTTACTATGCTAGATTTTAAAACAAATGTTTCCTGATCATTTATAAACAAGCTAAATATTACAGAAGGCCATCATTGTATGTTGACCGTAGTAAAAGGTTCCATTGGCTTCCAAGTAAGATATTTTGGGCCCTAGTCCACGTTTCTAGGTCTTAATAAAAGTATAAATTCCAGATTCACTGTTAGCCTTACAAGGTAATATAATAGAAATGCATATTTGCACAGATCAATTGTGGTGGACTTGGAAGTTATTTAGATCTTGACAGATGGCCCACAAAAGGGTTTGGTGGTGGAGTGACTCCTGAAGATGGCTTGCCTCGTTGCTGGCTGGCAAGTTTTTTTTAATTTTTAACTAATATGGCTAGAGCAGTATTGAATAAATCATTGCTTCCCAGTCTCCATGGTATAGGGCAACGGTACTCAAAGTACGGCCCGCGGGCCGCCAGCGGCCCCACGGACCTAGCTTGGCGGCCCGCGAGACGCACACCAAACGCCACATCATAATGGCAGCAGTATGTAAACATAGAAGAGGGCCGCGGGAGCATGCGCAACAGTGGCTTCCTTGCGCATGCTCCCGCGGCCCTCCTCTATGTTTACATACGGCGGCCATTGTTTATGGCGTTGCCCTGACGATCCTGGAAGCCAAAGCCCCATAAAAGTCAGCGCTTGCAGCTAACTTTTATGGGGCTTTGGTCGTCTGCTTCCTGTCACCGGCTCCACGTCTGCTGCCCGCCTGCCTGCCTGCTGTTCCACATTTGTGGCATCTTTACAGTGCTTTGAGTCAGGTAAGGCTCTTTGGTTATTTATTTATTTGTTTTTAATGTAGTGTGTGTTACTGGGGTAGGCGTGAGAGCAGATTGCGCTGTGTGTGTGCGTTACTGGGGTAGGGGTGAGAGCAGATGGCGCTGTGTGTGCGCGCGCTGTGTGTGTTACTGGGGTAGGGGTGAGAGCAGATGGCGCTGTATGTGTGCGCGCTGTGTGTGTTACTGGGGTAGGGGTGAGAGCAGATGGCGCTGTGTGTGTGCGCGCTGTGTGTGTTACTGGGGTAGAGGTGAGAGCAGATGGCGCTGTGTGTGTGCGCTGTGTGTGTGTGTTACTGGGGTGGGGTGAGAGCAGATGGCGCTGTGTGCAGATGGCGCAGTGTGTGTTACTGGGGTAGGGGTGAGAGCAGATGGCGCTGTGTGTGTTACTGGGGTAGGGGTGAGAGCAGATGGCGCTGTGTGTGCTACTGGGGTAGGGGTGAGAGCAGATGGCGCTGTGTGTGTTACTGGGGTAGGGGTGGGAGCAGATGGCGCTGTGTGCAGATGGCGCTGTGTGCAGATGGCGCAGTGTGTGTTACTGGGGTAGGGGTGAGAGCAGATGGCGCTGTGTGCAGATGGCGCAGTGTGTGTTACTGGGGTAGGGGTGAGAGCAGATGGCGCTGTGTGCAGATGGTGCAGTGTGTGTTACTGGGGTAGGGGTGAGAGCAGATGGCGCTGTGTGTGTTACTGGGGTAGGGGTGAGAGCAGATGGCGCTGTGTGCAGATGGTGCTGTGTGTGTTACTGGGGTAGGGGTGGGAGCAGATGGCGCAGTGTGTGTTACTGGGGTAGGGGTGAGAGCAGATGGCGCTGTGTGCAGATGGCGCAGTGTGTGTTACTGGGGTAGGGGTGAGAGCAGATGGCGCTGTGTGCAGATGGTGCAGTGTGTGTTACTGGGGTAGGGGTGAGAGCAGATGGCGCTGTGTGTTACTGGGGTAGGGGTGAGAGCAGATGGCGCTGTGTGCAGATGGCGCTGTGTGTGTTACTGGGGTAGGGGTGGGAGCAGATGGCGCTGTGTGCAGATGGCGCAGTGTGTGTTACTGGGGTAGGGGTGAGAGCAGATGGCGCTGTGTGTGTTACTGGGGTAGGGGTGAGAGCAGATGGCGCTGTGTGTGTTACTGGGGTAGGGGTGGGAGCAGATGGCGCTGTGTGCAGATGGCGCAGTGTGTGTTACTGGGGTAGGGGTGAGAGCAGATGGCGCTGTGTGTGTTACTGGGGTAGGGGTGAGAGCAGATGGCGCTGTGTGTGTGCGCGCTGTGTGTGTTACTGGGGTAGGGGTGAGAGCAGATGGCGCTGTATGTGTGCGCGCTGTGTGTGTTACTGGGGCAGGGGTGAGAGCAGATGGCGCTGTATGTGTGCGCGCTGTGTGTGTTACTGGGGTAGGGGCATTGTTTTGAAAAAGGGGGTGGGGTGGTTTTTTTCCCCCCTCTAAGCCCCGCCCCCGCTGTCACTTCAGTGCGGCCCTCGGCCGCAAACCATACTGCAATTTTGGCCCCCGAGAAAAAGTTTGTGAGTACCCATGGTATAGGGAGAAGGTGGATTGATTAGCTTTTTTTGTTTTCCAAAATCAAACACTATGATAACATTTTTGAGAAGAATATTTAATGATCTTATCCATACCTCACTCTATGGTAGCCAATGGCAAGTCCCATTACTTTAAAATGCAGCTTTACCGTAAACGTAAAACGTTTCTTGGAGCACATTTCACTTGATTAATATTTTTGTGTAATTGTTACATGAAGCTAGTTGGAGGAAAATGTTCTTTTAGAAGTTGTAACTTTCACATCAAGGTTATGTCAGGATTATGTGCTAGTCAATTTCACATTGAATATATTTGGTGCAGTGATAGGCATAAAAGTTAAGATTAGTGAGTTCATGCTTATCATGATGTCAGAAAAAAATTACAAATGGCAACAGATCTTGTGCTTTTTTTAATTGCTATTGACCGACGCATTAAAATATTAGTAAAACGAACGAATACAAAAATGAAATGAAAATAGATAAAATGTGTATTATTGTGATATAATAACAAAATCGAAAACATGGTCAAGTTTGTATGATGTACAAAGAGGCAGATTCCAGTTTTCAGTGTAAAATCCACTAATATTGTTATGAACAGCCAGGTTACAGAAACTACTTCTCACCTATGACAGCAACATTCCAACAATGTCTACACACCCCTCTTCCCTGCTCTCAATAGGTTGCAAAGCCAAAAGCCAATTCAAACAGTGATTCATTGTACCTGTTGTGACCCGAGAGTGCATTCTTCTGCCTGCCAGCTAAAACAGTGATGTCATCTGTCATGGACAATGAGAGAGCCTAAACTAATTTTCATAGCGGCCCCTACAGAACCCCTCATTTTCTTCCACTAGCGCTTGAGGGCCTGTGTCATGACACCTAGAAGCAAACCTGGTGCATAAGGCTACTTGAATCCGGACAGATGGAGATCACAGAAACCACTCATTGACAATAACCCAAGGCAATGGGTGGATAAGATGCATCACTCAACTCAGGATCGCTAGCAACACCAAAATTATTTAAAGGTGAAGGTTCACAGCAGATTCATTACAAAGCAAAAGGTGCCTCACGGGTTTCTGCAAGAAATGTTCCCACTCAGCATTACTCTATTGACATCACAGTGTCTGCACATGACTAAGCCACCAGTCTGCAGAGTTGCAATCTTGAATGGGTGCTGCTACTGTAAATAGGCCTTTAATTTGAATAAAACGTGTAATCACCACTGGAAAAACAGTGGTCTGTTGGGGACTTTAGTTTGCTGGCTGTCATGTTCCTCATATTTTCTAATGTAAGTGGTCAGACATGTGACCACCGTTTGATGTTTTGTCTGTGTTAAAGTTAAATGTAGGTTGTTCTCTGTTAAGAAAACAGCAAATGTCCGGATTTAAAAAAGTTTCCAAGATTCGATGTTCAGATATAGTGGGGAAATGGAGAATAGAATGAAAGGTTGCTGCTCTATCACGACTGTTTTTCATAAATTGGTGGCCATCTCATTTTTAAAATAGTTTCAGACTTTTCAAGTGTTCTATGATAAAAGGCAAACATGTTCACTCCCAAGCGAGCCATACCAAGTGATAGCCACCATCTAAATGGGAATGCACAGGAGAAATAAGATCGAACACATCCAATATTATATGACAAATCTTAAATAGTAAAGCTGCAACTCTGTATCCGTTGAAACAATGGGCTTTCGTTTTTAGAAACGCAAGAATAACAACCCACCCTTTGCATCTCACATCAACCAAGTCCCCATCCTTATACTCCATGGAATCCAAAACGGTGAGTCGGGGTGCTCAAAACAATTTTGCCTAGAATGCTCTCCAGGTATTTGTTCCAATTTTTTAATTTCTATGGCTACTTCGTTCTCCTCGAAATCCTTCCTGCTTTCTCCCACGTCATCAAATGTCTATGCCATTGCAAATTAAGTGGATGTGCAATGGCCTTGATATCATTGCTATTCATCACTTAGCTATCATCTGCCCCAGAAAAAGAACTTGAGCTGACAGTTTTTTTTATTTTTTATTATATATATTTTTTTAAGTATTGGTCACTGGTGCTGCCAAGCGCTTTGGCTGCCTAGTCCTTATTTCACCTCATGCCTCTTCCCTACACCGATCTGCATTGTTAGCTCATTTTTTCAGGTTCTTTATATTACTATTTCCCCCCTTTATAAGAGTTTTCCTATCTTTCCCATCCTCTTTCTTTGTTCATTTTCTGTCTTGCTCTCGGTTAAAGCGTGATGACGAAAAATACATTTGGACCGTAAAAATGTGTTGACAAGGTGAAGTCACTGACAGAAATTAAGCATTGACAGCATCACTGAGTTCCTTTCAACCAATTCCTTTTCTTTACATTAAACATGAACCTAAGAAAAAAATTGCTTTTTACAGTGCGCTTCTGTTTATGGGATTATGCAATATGTTGACATAAATGTCTACATAAGGAGACACTCACTTAAAATTAAGGTGGTGATAAAAACATGATTGTTGAAATGTGCGAACTAGGCCTATATCGGCCCATAGGAACCTACCATCAGAAAATAGCAACAAAGAATTAATTAAAAAAATACAAATTTGTAAAAATCAACTTAGTTTCTGGCAATTAATTAAAAAATGAAAAATCGATTTGTGACAAAATATAATCAGAACGTAACAAATAAATTGAATTGAAATATATATGGATAAAAAAATTACATTCTGCGTCTTGTTCACCCCAATTTAATAGGGTCCACCCCATGTAGAACCCAGTGTCCTCAAACTAAAACAAGCATTTGCAATGCAATAGGCCTTGCATTTTCTTGAGTTAGAGCTATCAGCATTGTAAATTCATAACTGGACTTTTCTTGCCACATAAATTGGTCAATATTGTCTCATAATGTCATTTGTGCCATATGCTTCCAATGCCACAGGAGAGAAAGCGGATGGGGCAGAAAAAGAGGAGCGAAAGGTATACAACAGACAAAAGGAAGAAAGAGAAGGGGTCGCAAAGAAATAAAAAAAATAAGGGAAAGAAAGAACGAGAAAATGAAAAGACTACAAGAAAGAGCCAAGGTGTGAGAGAAAAAAAAGGGAAGGAAGCTAGCGAACAAAAGATAAGAAAAAATAATGAAATAAGTGAGAAAAGAAAGAAAAATGAACATTAGAGAAAAAAAGAGAAACAAGCAGCGAAAGAACTAGGGCATGTATGTAGTGACACATTTCCCACCGACACAGAATAGATAACCACTTTGACACTTTGGGTCCCAACAGGTTACTTGTGGCTTCCACATAGAGATGGGAAAAAGAGGGATTTATAGAAAGATGTGAATTGACAGATAAAGATGAGAAAAACACGAGAGAAAGGAAGAAAGCTAAAAAAAAAGTGAAAGTACGGATACTGAGTTAAAGAAAAAAAAGCAAATAAAAAGACAAAGAAAGAATGAAGGGAAGAGAAAAAAGTAGTGAAAGAATGAACGCCTGATGAAGAAAAAAGAGGAATGAAACAAGGAAAGAAATAACCAAGTTTTTGCCAGTTTGAAAGAAGAGGTAGGAAGAGGGAAATAAAAAAAGGGGAGAGGATTAGAAATAAACTGTTGAACGAAAGAGCAAAACTGTTAATGTGGATTTTCAGAGCTGGAAAGAGAAAAGTAGGGGAGAAAGAAAACATTGAGAGTAAAGGAAATAACTGAGTGAAGTAGGTGTAACAGCACCTCCCAAATAAAGATGGCAGCTAAGAATAGATTTAATTGGCTCCCCCATGTCCTCAGAAGTCAGAGTGTGGAACAGCAGGGGGCACTGCAGAACAGCAGGAGGTGCATTAGCAGAGTTGTATGTAAACCCCAATACAACAATATTTGGGTGCTCCAGATCAGGATTGGGGGTATAGAAAGAGCTGGGTCCCAGCCCAGTGCTGGAATCACAGAAAAGCAGCAGGTGAGGAATGAGATAGGGAGTGCCATGTAATTCCTAGTATTCGAATAATGGGATGCTGCAGGTTAGGGTTGAGGTGCACTGACAGAGCTGTATGTGGGCTGCAATACTGGAATAGTAACAGGCACACAATTTCAGAAGTGAGGTATGTTGATGGATCTAAGTGTGGAACCTATTATTGGCGGGCAAGTGTTGCCGAGTGTTAGCCTGGAGGTGCCCTGGTGAAGCTGTGAGTGGACCCAGCATGGAAGTGGCTTTGCCTCTAAACCACAGAAGCGAGGGTCGAGTGTGTGAGCCTTAGTACTGAGAAGAGACATGCACTGAATGTTAGAATTGATGGATTCTGGTGGGGTTGTGCTGGTTCTCATCAACAGGGGCATTAGATGTTAGACTTGAAGTGCACTGGCTCAGCTGTGTTTTGCCCTTTTGGGTCCAGTATTGGCTTGGCAGTGGGACTGAATATTCAAATTGAGCTGCTATAACGGAACTGTATATGAGCACGGTCCCAGTATAGCAAAGGAGGTGACCTCTCCAGGGTTGAACTGAGGTGCACTGATGGAGCTGCGCCCAAGTTCACAGTACTGAAACAGCAGAGTGTACTGACTGTAAGAACTGAGGTGCTCTGGCAGACAGCGTGTGTGAGGTTTTGGCACGGGCATGGCTGAGGGGCTTGGAGTGCGTGAACTGAGGTGCACTGATTGAGCTGCGCCTGAAGTCCCAGAACTGGAACAGCAGTGTGTACTGACTGTAATAACTTAGGTGCTCTGGGAGACAGCGTGTGTGGGGTTCTGGCATGGCTGAGGGGCTTGGAGTGCGTGAATTGAGGTGCACTCATGGAGCTGCACCTGAGGTCCCAGTACTGGAACAGCAGTGTGTACTGACTGTAAGAACTGAGGTGCTCTGGCAGACAGCGTGTGTGGGGTTCTGGCGTGGCTGAGAGGCTTGGAGTGTGTGAACTGAAGTGCACTGATGGAGCTGTGTCCGAGATCCCAGCAGTGGAACAGCAGTGTGTACCGACTGTAAGAACTGATGTGCTCTGGCAGATAGTGTGTGTGGGGTTCTGGCATGGCCGAGGGGCTTGGAGTGTGTGAACTGAGGTGCACTGATTGAGCTGCTCCCTAGGTCCCAGTACTGGAGCAGCAGAGTGTACTGACTGCAATAAATGAGGTGCTCTGGCAGACCGCTTGTGTTCTGGCACTAGCACAGCTGAGGGATTGGAGTGTGTGAACTGAAGTGCACTGCTGAAGCTGTGAGTGGGATCACAGTATGGAGCAGAAGTGGGCACTGTCTCGAAGGACTGTGGAGCCCTGGTAGAACTGGGTTCTTAGGCTATGAGCATTTACAAGAAATCCTCTGCCCCGGGGAACATGGGCAGGCACACTTGGTAAAGGAAATGCAAGCCAAGAGAGGGCAGGAGCCAGGCAGCTGATAGAGGGTTCAGAGATCCCACAAAGATCAAATGTGACCAAGATAGCCTGATTATAGCCTTGTTTACAACTAAGCTCAGAGCAAGAAACAAAGTAAAAAAAAGGTCCCCTATAGACCAGATAAGCAGGACAAAGTGTAATTATACAGTAGTTGGTCCCTGCTCCCACACAGAAGAATGGTGGACAGAGAGGCATGACTGACCACTAACAAGCAAGGATTTTTGAATGACACAAACTAACAAATGAAATAGCTGGAAGCCCACAGAAGAAGTATACTTAGAGGTATAAAAGAGGTTGTAAGCTTACGCTCAACCTAAATATACCATTCTTGGGGAACAAAGCAAATGCCTGGCAGGAGTCTCTCACTCCTGTTCTAGTGAATTATGTCCTGATAGATTGAGTGTTAATAGTCACACAAATCGGTCAGAGAGCCTCTTTTCTGCAGTTGAGGGTGGAAAGAAGCTTGAACTTTGTACCCGCAAATCAGTATACACAGACAGTGAATGGTATTTTGCAGTCCTTTTTCTTTTCTAGAACGATATGGAAGCCATAACCCTTTGCAGAAGCATATGGAAGCAAATGCTACTTTTTCTGTCCAAGATGGATTTCTAAAGGTCATCTCTCCTCGTGGCCGCGTACCAGAAAACTGCAACATTTTCAGTCTCTGCCTCTTTAGTTTGGATGGTATCAGAAAAGACGGAGTTTTAAAACAGAAACTATGGAGACTGAGAACACATTTGTTAACATTAACTCTCAAACATCAGTCTGCTTGCTAGGCTTAATGCCTATTACATATATTCTCTAATATTAAATGCAGTCATGTTTACGTACACCCAGCAGTACTTAATTTGAGCCAGCGCGGGGGACACCAACACTTATTTGAGAAGGCTGGCACTTAGTTTTCTGCACCAGGCATTTACTGTGAGCAGAAGACACTAATAGGAAAGACAGAAGAAGAGAAAAATGAAAAATCTTCACAAAGGGCAAAAGCAGAAAGCTGCAAACGTGAGCTAAAGAGGCAGGGAGTGGCTATAAATGGAATAAAGGGTCCCAAGACCACTTTAGCATTACACTGCCTCAGTATTCTGTGCTCACACTTTTAAATGGATCAGCTGCAAGTTTCAGGGGAGAGCTTTGGGCACTGGCACATTTTTATTGACAAATTAAGCACTGACATCCAGACACGTTTTGCCATCATACGAAGTCCCTGCCACACACCACACCTGAGAATAAAAAGTGATACTCCATTGGAACAAAATCCTGCTGATAAACTCCCTTAAATGGCACTCTGATCAATAAGTAAATTTTAAAGATTCTTATTAACGATTTTCAAAATAAAGGCCAAACAATAGAATGTGTGTCCAGCCTTAGTGAAAAGCCATTATACATAGTGATCAGGGGCCTAGCTACCATTGAGGCAACAGGTGAGGTCGCACGTGGACTAATGGTTTGAGAATTACACTAAATCCAACTAAGGCTGTCTTTTACTACCTGACCTTGGGCCAGTTTCTATTTCTTGCATTGGGGCCAATGGTACCATCGCTATCCACAATACAGAGAAACCTAGCGGGAGCTTGTTGTGTTGCATGCTAAACCTGGTTTCCTATGGACCTTCACCTAGAAGAAGGTTGATCTGGAGAACTTCTCTAAAAGTGGACAGGCAACTAGAAAGCTGTAGATAGCAACAATACACAGCTAACATGAGGTTATAGAGACCTGGAAGTATGTTTACAAGGGAAATTAGGACACAAAATGTGCACAAATACAGAAGAAACATGTTGCAGAGAGGCAGGGGATGGAGTGGAAATTGCAAAAGATGGTAGGAAAATTGTGATGAGGTGGCTTTTGGGGCCTTTCTTGAATTGCACGACTGAATGAGCAACACTAAAATGTTAAAGTCAAGAAAGTCCATTGGCGTGTGCTTTCTTTGTGGATCTTTTGGATTGACAGCCTCAATAGGGCTGTCCTCCTAGCACTGGGCGCATAACCAGCCATATTAGGTTCAGAGACAAAGTAATCAGGTTTAGTGAAGGCAGACTGCCTTACAGGCCATACAACAAGCTTCGAAGTGGATTTTTGATGAGCAGGAGATCCAATGCACTTCTTACAAATTGGAGGAAATGTGTTTAGACTTTCTTTGGTTGGTCGAGTGTGATTAGGGTGGAAGATGGGGTGAGAGGTGGACTGAGAAAGAGCAATGTATGTAGTCTGCTAATCAAGTTGGGAGTGAGAAAATTATTTGATGCTGTTGTTTGATAGAGAAACTGTATTGCCACAAAGTAATTGTTTGAATACATTTGGGAGGGTTCAGTATATTTTTAAACATGGTTTTTCATGTCAGCTCAATGGCTTCTTTCACAAGTTCCCAGTTATTTGGGGCACATCATTCCATCACAGTGTGATGTGGCTGATGTATGTGTTCACGCCATCTTTATGCTACTGACAGGCAAAAGCGTAACAAATAGAGTGTCCCCATGTATCATTAAAGAACAAAGCAATACATGTTTTGACTTCACAAGAACTACAGGGAGTGCAGAATTATTAGGCAAATGAGTATTTTGACCACATCATCCTCTTTATGCATGTTGTCTTACTCCAAGCTGTATAGGCTCGAAAGCCTACTACCAATTAAGCATATTAGGTGATGTGCATCTCTGTAATGAGAAGGGGTGTGGTCTAATGACATCAACACCCTATATCAGGTGTGCATAATTATTAGGCAACTTCCTTTCCTTTGGCAAAATGGGTCAAAAGAAGGACTTGACAGGCTCAGAAAAGTAAAAAATAGTGAGATATCTTGCAGAGGGATGCAGCACTCTTAAAATTGCAAAGCTTCTGAAGCGTGATCATCGAACAATCAAGCGTTTCATTCAAAATAGTCAACAGGGTCGCAAGAAGCATGTGGAAAAACCAAGGCGCAAAATAACTGCCCATGAACTGAGAAAAGTCAAGCGTGCAGCTGCCACGATGCCACTTGCCACCAGTTTGGCCATATTTCAGAGCTGCAACATCACTGGAGTGCCCAAAAGCACAAGGTGTGCAATACTCAGAGACATGGCCAAGGTAAGAAAGGCTGAAAGACGACCACCACTGAACAAGACACACAAGCTGAAACGTCAAGACTGGGCCAAGAAATATCTCAAGACTGATTTTTCTAAGGTTTTATGGACTGATGAAATGAGAGTGAGTCTTGATGGGCCAGATGGATGGGCCCGTGGCTGGATTGGTCGAGGGCAGAGAGCTCCAGTCCGACTCAGATGCCAGCAAGGTGGAGGTGGAGTACTGGTTTGGGCTGGTATCATCAAAGATGAGCTTGTGGGGCCTTTTCGGGTTGAGGATGGAGTCAAGCTCAACTCCCAGTCCTACTGCCAGTTCCTGGAAGACACCTTCTTCAAGCAGTGGTACAGGAAGAAGTCTGCATCCTTCAAGAAAAACATGATTTTCATGCAGGACAATGCTCCATCACACGCGTCCAAGTACTCCACAGCGTGGCTGGCAAGAAAGGGTATAAAAGAAGGAAATCTAAGGACATGGCCCCCTTGTTCACCTGATCTGAACCCCATTGAGAACCTGTGGTCCATCATCAAATGTGAGATTTACAAGGAGGGAAAACAGTACACCTCTCTGAACAGTGTCTGGGAGGCTGTGGTTGCTGCTGCTCACAATGTTGATGGTGAACAGATCAAAACACTGACAGAATCCATGGATGGCAGGCTTTTGAGTGTCCTTGCAAAGAAAGGTGGCTATATTGGTCACTGATTTGTTTTTGTTTTGTTTTTGAATGTCAGAAATGTATATTTGTGAATGTTGAGATGTTATATTGGTTTCACTGGTAATAATAAATAATTGAAATGGGTATATATTTTTTTTTGTTAAGTTGCCTAATAATTATGCACAGTGATAGTCACCTGCACACACAGATATCCCCCTAACATAGCTAAAACTAAAAACAAACTAAAAACTACTTCCAAAAATATTCAGTTTTGATATTAATGAGTTTTTTGGGTTCATTGAGAACATGGTTGTTGTTCAATAATAAAATTAATCCTCAAAAATACAACTTGCCTAATAATTCTGCACTCCCTGTAATCTATATACTCCATTTCTGGAGAACCATAGTGGGTTATTGCAATGAACAGCTGCATGGATGCAGTCTTGTAAAACTAGGCTTGGTTTCCCTTGTCTATATTTTTGAAACCCTCAGCTCAACCATAAGCCATTTGTGATGTCTTCAGGGTGACCTGATGAACTTTTTGGTATTGTTTTAAATTATTGAGGCTCAGACTTTACCTCCTAAGGATGAGGGTGTGTTTGTTGTGCCGACAGATGAATGGATAGCTTTTCAACTGGCATGACCTGTTTGTAGGATTGTAGACATTAATGTAATGCCTGTATGGTAAACTTTAATGCACATGTGTGTGCTATTTATTTATTGTTAGAGCTGAGGTCTAAAACAAAAAAGTACTTGGAAACTAGTGAAACTGGCAAGTTATAGTTCTTGTCACTTCCCCCCTACCACATGTTTCTACCTGTTGATACATAACTATGGCTGTGTTATGGTTCCAGTGGTTCCAATATCCACACCTTGTCAATTTCTGGTGTTTTTGTGAATTTTTATTTATCTCAGCCATAATATGCCTTATATGAGTTTTCCTAATGATTTTAGTTTTTTTAATTGTATAGTTATAGATATTTTCAAACTACTGAACGGTGCATGAACATAAAGTGATTGATTTCATTATAGCAGATCTGCACTCAAGTCCAACAGCCACATTTTATTCCAAGCAGAGCCCAAACAAATATGGGTTTTGTTCTGAAGACTAATCTTCAGATTGTATTAGTGTAGATAAACTAAATATGTTACTTTTATTCTGGATTGAAGGTTTATACTGTAAATATTTTCCAAAATACTAGACATATTGATACAAAATGACCAATTATGGCATGTTCTCCTTTTCAATGCAAAGTTTGGTGAAGACCTGTCTAGTAGTTTGGACTGTCTTCCACTTTTTTCCTTGCTCGTGGGGTGTAGTTGTACAGCAGTAGTCAGTATCCATTCCTTTTATAAAGGGCATGACTACTGCTCATGTTCCAATTCCCATTCTTGTCTACTTTGCTCATTTAATAGCATCTGTGCATTTCACATGTTGCCATATGGCTTACTGGGCCACCTGGAATTGCCCACCTGTTTTGGTGTACTTCCACACAGCAACCAGCTGCCTCGTTGGTAGCCTTGGACATGTTGCCATGTGGATTGCTGGGCCATCTCTGACTACTCTGTCTTCGTGGGCACATACACAGAATCCCACGGCTGCTCTGGCTAGCCTGGTGGTTTTGTGGACTACTTGTTTTATACCTAACTCATCCTAGTCACCCTAGGCACTGCACCTCAAGATAAGAGTGCCTCTATGGTCACTCTTGCACAGCAGCAAAAGCTTCACGCATAGGACAACAGCAACAGAACACTCCCCAATCAAGCTCTCCCTATCCTGGAGACCAATTGTTACAAAACGTGGACTGAAGTATTGCTCATGACCAGATCGAACTTGTATAAATATTGGTGCCTCATCACTAAACAGGTGAAATGTATTAACAAAATAAAAAGGTGCATTCTCTAGGTAAACCTCAACTAACCCAAACTACAGAAATATATGCATTTATGTACACACAAGCACACACACTCTGTAACCAATGTTGATACATTTTGATTTTACAACAGATATACATTTCTCCTTCAAGTCTTTTCTATTGATTTAAAATGATTGATTTTGGAATCATTCTCCTATTAACATGCCTTGTTATCTTACTTTATGGTTGATCACACTTATGGTAATGGCTACTTCACACTTTTATGTGAAGTCATGGTTTAAAGTAAGTTGGGTGAACACCTAATCACAATACTCTATATAATGCAATCTATGTCTTTCTTACCATTTTCTTGTTCTTCTTAAATGAGACAAAGTTGTTGAATGATATTCCTTATCCTCCTCTGGAAACCTTGACTTTGGCCCTGAACTGCAACCAGGTCACATGATCTCACTGATGATGATGTCAAATGAGTTGTGAGGTCAGAGACAAAAGAGTTACAAGGTGGAAATATTTTCTCTTGTTGTTTCTTGGGAGCCACCAGCTCCGTTCCTTGCGGTGCCCTGAGTCCCCTCACAAGATGTGCACTAAAAGGGGTGTCTGTCGACTCTCCACAAAGACATATCCATTCTTTGTAGGAGATAGAATAAGGTGAGTCTCCTCCCTCATCCATGTCTTGTCGGGTGGGAACCCCTTAAGTGAATTTCTTGTTGAACATGAGCTTGATAACAAATATTGATGTTTCATAATCTACAGTATGTTCTTTTTCTATCTAAATATGAAAAATCAACCAAAAAAACTGACAAAGGTGTGAATTGAATTCAAGTCACCGATATATATATATATATATATATAGGTATATTTGTCGTTAGCATATGAGCTCATGCCACATTTTTTTTATGCCTTGGGAATCTGCATTCTTACTGTTGAAAACTGACTTCAAGGTGTCTTGTCTGTGCCTTGTAATGACATTTTATTGTAAAATTCTAAAATCCAAATGCATTTGTTCCAGCACTGCTAAGGTTCTGGTGTTTTCTCTGCTAAAGGAGATGGAGTTTTCATAGATTCTTTTGCTCTGTGATGTCACAGAATTGTGGAAAGATCTCTAAATAGGCACTGAAATATTCTTGCTCCAGGCAACCAGACCATTGCATCCCGCATATAGAGACAAATATATACATAAAATCCACTTTTGGCCACTTGTACCCTGTAACTAGGATATTCTATCAGAATGAGATATGAAAAAGCCTCATTAAATTTACCCAGTTGGAGGTGACAATAAACAAGGCCACCCTCAGACAGTCCTTTAATACTCTCCCGGCTCCCACTGAAGTTGATGTTTATTGGCATGTTGAAAAGGAACTTGCTTTATTTTTGATTTAAAAAAAATATATTTCTTGCCATGAGACTTCCATCTTTGTTGGAATTGCTACCTCTTCTGACTTCTTGCACACTGATTTGTTTGTTTGTATGAAACCAGCACGTACTTACCAGAAGTTTTATCTGTTGATCTGGATGAATATGAGGAGCTAAGCCATCATTGGATTCAATCTTTTAAAAGCTGGCATAATTGTCATTTAAATTGTTGTATTCTGAGTAACGAGGCTTCTCGATATCAACAAGAGATCCTTGTAGGGTTAAAGTTCGTCTCCTCTACCCCCCGAGCCCCTCACAGATTCCCAAAATGTTATTTGTTTAGAAATCCATAGAATCTGTGTTCTCCTGAGAGCTGGGTGTTCTTCTGTGACAACTTATCATTTGGAAATTTCAACTAATAATGTGTGGAATAAACACTTTTGATAAGGCTGCAGTTCAGCCTCTCCTTTCCATTGCCATACTTGAACTTAACATATTCAGGGGACTCTGGAGTTGTAGAATGCCATGCCATTCGCTGTTCATTGCATTTCAGTAGGTCTTCAGATGAAAACATTTGGAAGCCATGTATGTATGTAATACAGAGTCATGTATATGTTTTGTTGGTTGACACAATGGCCCTTTGGTTATTGTCTTGATTGTCAACATTATAGAAAATATATGATACTGGTTGCAAATGAGTACCCAAGGTTGCTTATACCAGAATGCTCAAACATGCTGCTTGTAAAATGTGTGTGACTCCATTTGAAGCAAAAACACAGACATTCACCCTGCTAACATGTAAAGTTAATTTGCGTTGTAGAAATTTAGAAACAAATGAAAATATGTATAATTGTAATTCATCTTGAAGAATTGATCCACTATGTGGTAATGCTTGATTATGCTTGATCATACAACTTTATAAAATTTAAGTCTCTTAAACTTCTATTCAAGTGCATCAAACTTCAGCCTAAATCACATATCACACACTAAATCCTGAAGAGATAGGGAGTGATTTAATATGGTTGCCTGCATAGCCTGAGAATTTCATTAATGTAATTGCCATTAAAGATGTTATGATTGAATCTCAGCTTGTGTAAGAGAGTAGTAACAAAAATTCAACAGGTCGTAAGCGGTTATTTTGATCAAAGTTATTCAGTTTTGAACTATCTCTTTATTCTAACATCTGGCTTGTGCAAACATACAATAGAAAAGTCTTAATTTTTGTTTCCAGCTCATAAGGTCATACAGCCAATGGGGGGCTCCTTGGTACAGCCAGAAAATAAGCGGAGTGAGATCAAATCAAAAACAGACCCAAGCAAAAAGTAAGTTGGTTATTCAGTGGTTTGTAGACTGTTGGCACTAAGTTCAAGGTTATTTCAGAAAAGCTACTACGTCACACACAGAATAAAGTTTCAATGTATTGCTTCTATGGTACACTTCTGGTTTAATGGTTGATGACATACTCCCTTTATCAGGAATGAATATGAAGACCAACATGTCCATTGCACAACAAGAAGCTTAAATCTCCTGTAAAATATACACGTGTGTGATATTTTAAAATCAAGTAGCCCTCTGTTTAACCTAATCTACCTGGTACAGAATGTTGTTTTAGCTTCCAATAGATTTCACCTCTTTCCGTAAATAATAAAAGTTCTTTAAACTTGAAAGAGTTATTCAAATTATCACTCATGCTCTTTTCCCCTCATCACTAGGGAAAGCAGTGCACCAACTTGTAGTTTGGTGCAAAAGGACCTTTGTGTTGAGAAAGACATTTGTGAACCTTTGGGTGACCGGAATACAAGAAGGCAGAGCACAGACAGGTATGCATCTTTTAAACCATTTGAGGTCTCAGAAGGAAATGAGGAGAAAATGCACTCCTTTCTATCAGCTCTCACTCAATGCTTAATTTGTAAAATCAAAAAAATAAAATGACTGTAAGGGCCCATAGTTTATCTTAGCAGCATGTGGCAGGCACATGTGGAATTGCTGAATTGCCTATTTTTTATTACATCTCACGCTTCTTTCTTCCACCCACTGCATTTCCTACTTCTTGATATCTTACAGGTGATTTTTCATCCCTTCTATCTGCCTGTGCCACTGTTTACCATTCATTCTCCTCCTTATTCTTCTCTCTTGTCTGCCTCCTCCCAGCACTCCGGTTCAAAGTTTGACTGATGATAAAAAATAAGGTCAGATGCCCAAAATGGAACGCCAGTGTCCACCATCGGCAAACCACACCACAAATTAAGCACTCCACTCACATGTTTATTTTCTTCTTGTTGCCTGGGATATCTCAGCCTTCCACATCAGTAAATTCTGCTGTGATGTGGAAATTATTATCCATCTGGACTTGACAAGTCTCACGATCTCAGACACTGTACTAATTTTAACTTGCTGTCCGGTTTCTGAATACGTATTTATAACAGGGTTTTTTTGTACGTAACTGCCATTTTGTACGTACTTTTAAACCTAGCTCCAGTCTGCATACACTGGTCTGAGTCTGGTCAACGCCCTACAAAAATAAAAAAATTGTGATGAGTTTAAAGATAGGTTTCAACATGACGAGGCCCCTGTGTATTTGCTGGAGAGCAGGCATTGGGCAGGCTGATCCTGTTCTTTTCCTCCTGGTAATTCCCATTTAAATCTTAGTAGATCCTTATTGGTTTCATATAGAGAGACTCGAGAACTCTCAGCATCAACAGTAAGAAAAGACTCTCAGCAAGAACAGTAAGAAAAGACTTTGCTGAAATTCCTAGAAGACAATTTTAAAGGATCCTTCTGTGAGTTCCTTTAGGAAAGTAGTTTGCATAAGAGTAGTATTTTTTAACAGCTACAAGATAATAATATAGAAAGTGCCATTTAGAACAGCTTTGAAAGAAGTTAGGCATACAATTGTTGTTTTACCTCCTACAGACGCCTTGCAGGGAGCTTGTGTACATGGTAGTAATGCACCAAGCTTATCTGCATTAAATGTTTCGTAGAATGAAAGTGCATCATGAAAACATGCAACAAATAAGATGCAATATTGTTTAACATTTTCCACTCAGTAGCATTTATTTATATTTATTTTACTATATACAATAATTGATCGCCTAATCGAAAATCTGTTTATTAGTATTTTCAGTGTGTTATAACATTTAGACTTGCATCAATAGTAGGATAACAAATTTGTGCAATTATTAGTTGACTAAATTAGCACAACTGTCAAAGGTAGACATTGGAACGACTAACAGCAAAATCTTAAGGCAGATGGTTCAACCACACACTGTAGAACTTGCATAAAACAGGATTGATTAATGTACGAGCACTACCAGAGAAGTCCATACACTGGAATCATGAATCTTATAGATAATTTGAAAAGCTACAGATACCACAGTGTCACCTGAAACCACTCCTGGAGATCAGCGTATACGTACCACATTATGCTTGCAAGTGTGTATCTTTAGGCAAATCACAATTGACAATAGGAACATAAATGAACTTTTGAGGACTGTCTCTACAAGCAGCAGATTAGGACTGAAGTGTGTCTTCGAGGGCAAGGGGACACCTCTGTACGGTCCATTCGTACCAGCATAGGGCGGAAACGTGCGCACACCACAGACCCCTTTCTCCTATATAAACCACAACCACAGCCCGAAAGCCAAGGTCGGAACTGCTGCTCAAACTCCAGCACCCAACTCCTCTCGCACCCGTACCAGGAGCAGATATGCACTTACCACGGCAGTCAGACCAATTCCTCCACATCCGAGCCCTGCCCCAGACCTAGCAAGCATGCCATCATCGCCTCCCAGCTAACTGATAACGGATACTTGCGCAGCCCCAGTGCATCCTCCCTTGCCAACGCCACTCCCTCTGCGCCAGCCCATGCCTCAAATGAATATTTCCAAGCCCGCTCAGCTGGTGGGTCGGGTGACTTCCACCGACGGGTTATCAGTCTCCTGGCCATTATCAGGCCTAGGTCCAGAAATCTTGCTGCAGCTTTATGCTGCGTATCCCTAGGAAAGATGCCCAGTATACAGGTCTCCCAGGTGAACGGAATCGGTTGCGATGCGCACTCCGATAGGCAACCTACCACCGCCCCCTAATAGCAGCGCAAGGATGGACAGGACCATAGCATATGAATCATGTCCGCATCAATGTGGGAACAACGGGGTCAGGCCGCATCGCGGCGGGCAAAATATCTATTCGGGCTGGAGTGAGGTATGCCCTGTGAATGATATAAAATTGAATCAAATGGAATCTGGAGTTACATGGTATATTAACATGGCTCGAGAGGGCTGATTTCCATTGCGTGTCTGTGAATGAGGTAGTCACATCGCCATCCCATGCCGCATGCAGTGTATCGCATTCCAGGGCTGTGTGCAAGCGCAGCGCTTCAGTAAACCATCGAATTAGGTGACGTCCCCGTCCCATCACCTGTATATACTGTACCAACAGATGCGTGGCAGGATCAACAGACAAGTCACCCCACTTAGCCGCAAGAGACCTCAGCAATTAATTATACAGCAGAAACTGCCTTGCAGGAAGGCCCGATTCCTGTACCAGCACAGAAAACAATATCAGTTTACCATCACCATAGATGTCGCCCAGTGTATACAGCTCTGCCGCATGCCACGCACGTAGCTCGGGTCCTGACGTAACTATTGAGCCACGGGGAGTGCCCAGCAACGCCAGCGCCGGCGCAAATGGGACCACCTCCCCAGCAATACGCAGAGACCTACGATAACAGCTAAAAGCTACCTTAAGGTGTAACTGTCCCGGTAACGCCACTCGTGTTAACGGGTGAAATAGGTGCGACACTTGCATGAGGGACCAAGGGCCTTCCGTAGTTGCTGTGTCGGCGAGGTGCAGGCCCGCCAGCCACTTGGACACCCATTGGAGCTAAGACGCCAAATAGTAATGCTCCAGATTAGGGACTGACAAGCCACCCCTCTCCAGTGGCAAATAGAATTTCCTTAGCGCAACTCTGCAACTTCCCCCATTCCAAATAAAGTCCCTCAATGTAGACTCCAGATGCTTGAAGAAACTAGGAGGAATATAGTGCGGGATGTTAGTGAAGTCATATAATAGACGTGGCAGGACTATACATTTAATAGCGCTATCCTGCCTGCCACCGACAAGGGCAACGTCTGCCAGAAAGCCATCTGGGATTTGATTGAGGACACTCTCTCTTAAGATTGCCATCTATGAGGTCGTCCTCATGGTGATAAATGCGGATGCCCAGATAACGTAATGCGCGGGGCTACCAGGGAACCGCACTCCCAGAGAAACTAAGCTCTGGATTTGAGAGCGCGGGGTCAAAGGGGAAAAGGCAGGACTTGGACCAATTAACCCTAAGGCCAGACAACGAGGCAAACTGTTGCAATAGGGTCTCAGTCCCTGGGGGGATTTGCAAAATATCCCCGAAGTACAAGAGGTCCTCAGCTTATAGCGATATCACGTGCAGGCCATCCCCCAGGGGAATACCCCAACCAGAACCACTGTCACGCAGGACTGCTGCCAGTGGCTCCATGGCAAGGGAGAAGAGCAGTGTGGAAAGGGGGCAACCTTGCCTTGTACCCCTACACACATTGACTGGCTCTGATACAATGCGCCCCATCTTAACCCGGACTCGAGGTTTGGTGTATAGCAGTTTAACCAGATGAATAAAAAGGGGCCCCATGCCGAACCGCTGCAAGACCCTGAAAAGGTAAGGCCATTCCAGGGAATCAAAGGCCTTCTCCAGGTCAAGGACAAGACATCCCGCCCGCGGCCAGTCTCGTCTCGCACAATGCATAACACGGAACAGCCGCCTGATATTATTCAACGTATCTCTCGCCGGAACAAACCCGTTTTGGTCTGGGTGCACGAGGTCCAGCGTGATAGGCGCTAAGCGCATCGCTAAGGTGTTGGCCAATATTTTATAGTCTGTGTTGAGCATAGCTAGAGGGCGGTACGAGCCCAGCTCAGCCGGATCCTTGTCAGGCTTGGGAAGGGACACTAGCATCTCCTCCCCCTGAGATGCCGACAAATGACCCCTCTGTACCGCCGCCTCATAGACGCGGAGAAGCTTGGGTGCAAGGATTAGAGTAAACGCCTTGGAAAAGTCAGTCGGCAGGCCGTCCGGACCCGGCGTCCTGCCAGACGCCAGCTCACGAATGCTAGCCTGTATCTCTGCAAGGTCAAGAGGTTTCTCCAGCGCATTCCTTTGGTCAGCCATCAGACATGGGAGCTCCACCCCAGAGAGGAATTCGTCATACGACCGCTCGGGGGCAACCACAGCTGAGGTGTACAACGTCTTGTAGTGCTGCATAAACGCAGATTGTATTTCCCCAGGTGTATGCAACAGACGACCAGTCTCTGAGCGAACCTCCATAACCGGGTTATGGTCGCCATTACCTCTAATCAACCAGGCAAGAAGTCTGCCCGACTTGTCTGCTGAGGCGTGCGTTCTTGCCGAGTGAGCAGCATAGTTCAAGCGACGCAGCCGTTCAGGCAGAGATAAACGTTCGGTATGGGCCCTAGACAACAACGCCACCTCTGCGGGATCACGTGTAGCCTCCCGCTCTGGGCACAGCGATTCCCGCTCTATATGAGCAAGGTCGCGCTCGACCGAGCGCCTCAAATTCCAGTGAGTCCCCATGCAATGACCATGAATGAAGACTTTAAAGGCGTCCCACACCAACAGGCACATAGAGGCGGCACCCTCATTGTGCTAAAAAAATTCAGGGATCGCCACTTCTAGCGATGCTTTAAATGCAGCATTCTCCAGGAGCTCAGGTCTGAGCTTCCAGGTAGGGACAGCTGAAGGGGAGACATCCCAACCCAAGCATACAATCTGCAGGTTGTGGTCCGAGTGCGTACGCCCCAAATAGTCCACGTCTACAACTGCGGAGGTCAGGTTCTGCGTGCAGAGCATTCTTTCGAGATGTACATGCAGGGCGTGCGGGACAGAGTAATATGAGTAAACTCTATCACGGGGGTTACGGTGCCACCATATACCTATCAGGTGCCAGTGTTGGGTCCAGTTGACCAACCCGCGCGCAGCCGCCACTGTAGGTGATGTAGGCAGTGGGGGGAAGGAACGATCTAAGTCAATATCTAGCACACTATTGAAGTCTCCTCCCAGCAACCAGGGGTAGTCGCTCCAAGCCGATAAGTGATGGGACAGAGTGTGCAGAAAGGAAGTTTGATCTACGTTTGGGGCGTATATAGAGCCCATCACGATGGCCCTGCCCGCAAGCCGCCCGCGCACCAGGGCAAATCTCCCTTGCGAGTCTATGATCTGATCCTCTGCTACAAAGGGGACACCCGATTTAATCCAGATCAGGGCTCCCCTAGCGTAAGTGTAATGGCCCGTTGCATATAAGTGCCCTCTCCAGCGCCGCTGCAAGTGAGGGAGTTCTGATAGCGCTAGATGGGTCTCCTGCAAGAAGGCGAGGTGGACTGAGTGCTGTCTAAGATACGAATATATGGAATACCTGCGCCTAGGCGTATGTATGCCGCGCACATTCCAAGTAAGCGCAGTATATGAAGTCATGGCGGCCTTAGCATAGCATGCCCGCATTCCACATGTCCCGCCCTCAGGCACAGTGCTGCGGGCACAATGACAGACACCCCGCGCCCACACCAACCGCCCGTGTAGTGCCTCCAACATACCCAGAAAAAAAACAATACCATCTGAGCAGATGAACAACCGGTCCCCGCCCAAACCCAACAACTTGAACAATCAACAACACAATCACACATGGTAATTCTCCAATAGTAGGAGAGTGGGGTAGGCCAGATCACACAGGGAAACAGGCGAGCACTAAACCAGTCAGCCCGGCTATAGTGGATAACAGAAGGGGGGCAGCGGCGGGCTGGGGTTTTAAGCTGTGATCTGAGACAATTACAGCTCCAGTAGAAACTGCACAGTCTGTCGACATAGCAACTCTTGGCTGGCAGTCGGGCCATCAGTCAGCACGTACAAAGTAACATATCATCTCTGTGAGCCAGGCCCGCCATTTACATCGAGCAAGGAGCTACAGCCTTTCCTGGCCATCCAAATATGTTCCAGCAGGGCCTAAAAGAGGTCGTCCGCAGTGGCAGGAGTCACGGTCGGGCATTCTGGGAAACCCAACTCCGAAAGCCGGTCCGGTGTAGAAGGACGGTCACTGGGAGGCTGCGAAATTTCAGTTTCTGATTCTGACACCCGCGGGGAGGCGCTGATCGCTGCTGCCGACTGCAGCGCCTTGCGCCGCTCCTGTATAAGCTGCCCCAGATCAGGGGCCTGTGCCGCGGCCTCAGCGGTCACCTACACCCCTCCTACAGCCACGCCTCACCCGGCCACGCTTGCTCTTTGACGCAGGCGGGTGCCTTTCCGCTTCACGGCCTGAGACGCGGCCTGTTGACTCCAGCCAGTCCCATGCGGCCTCTGGCGTGGTGAAGAAGTGAGATTTGTTTTCGGCTATGATGCGGAACTTGGCTGGAAACAGTAGAGAGTACTCCAGGCGCAGCGCTCTAAGTCTGTGCTTCAAGGGTAGGTAGGAGGCCCGGTCCTGCTGCACCACCAGAGTGTAGTCCGGGAACAGCATTTTTTGTGCATTGTCCACTCAAGGCGGCGGGTAGGACCTCACAGATTTGAGAATAATGTCTCGATCCGCATAATGGAGCAAGTGAATTATGAAGGGGTGAGGGCCACTTTCCGGAGGCCTGGGCTGCGTGGGGATTCAACGAGACCGTTCCACCGAAAAAAAAGGGGTCAGAGTACCCTCAGGCACTAGCCCCCTAAGTCAGTTTTCCGAGTAAGTCACCGCATTCCGTCCCTCTGCGCCCTCTGGCAAGCCTACCACTCGTATGTTATTTTGCAGAGTGCGGCCCTCCGCATCCTCCACACGGCGCTCCAACTCTGCCACTTGCGCCAGAGCATCCCCCACATTGGCCTCCAAGTGAGACGCCACCGGTGCCAGCTCATCCACTCTCGCTTCTATCATACCTGTATTGTCCGCCAGGATGTGGTGGTCAGCTTGTAGCAGGACAAGGTCACTGGCCACCCTGTCAATCTTGGCTTCTAGAGAAGTGCGAGCTCGCTCCAGTGAGTCGCCGATGCGTTCCACCGCAGCCAACACAGCATCCTGCTTTTGGCGATCCTGCGCCGCAGCATCCTGCACTCTCCCAGTTCCAGTGCCAGAGCGAAGGCGTCCCGTCCCAGCCATAGCAAAAGTCTATCTGCGCTCCAAATTGGCACCACTCCACACTCTGAGCAACTCACCACCAGCAGTGCAGCCAGAGCTCACCAGTGTACTCAACCAGCACAGAAGGACCAGGTCAGGAGGGCAACATAGCAAATGTGGCAGCCGTGCAATAGTTCAGGCCCTCCAAGTCGGCTCCTACGCCCTCTCCACCAGCCACCACTATGGCGCGATTTACCCAGTACTGTGAGTCCACAGGTATCATCTCTCTGCCGCTAGTTCCGCAACCAACTCGCCTCTGGCGTTCACTGGGCGAGTGCCTCTCCAGTCCACTGAAAGGCCGGGCCCGCTTGCTTGCGCCCCCAAAATGGCGCCACGCAGCAGTACGAGCAGCCCAACCAGTAATTCACTCGCGGCCTACCTCCATCCTCTTTTCACGAAGTTTCCAGCCACCAGCTCCAGCCCTCAGGCGCTCTAGGCAAGTTCTCCCATCAGGGGCAGACTACTCGAATCAGGCCACGTGGCTGGGAGGCCCTGCACCTCCCTCCGGCACCGTAGCGCTCTGCCCGGGAGGCCGACCCCCACCACCACTTGCCTCTCAGGCTCCTCTTCTGTTCTAAGGGGGTGCCCCCCTCAAGCGGGCCCTGGCGGTCAGGCCCCTCAGCGCTTTAATCATGTGCCGCTATGAGGCCGCCGCCGCCCACCAAAGCCCGGCAGGCCGTGGACCCACGTGGGCCCAGCTCGGTACTGTTCCCCGCCGCCTCCAAGAATCGGCGCCCGGGATCACAGTGATTCTGTGCGCCACAGTAGTGCAGCACCCCCTCCAACTGGGCGCCGCCGGCCCACAAACCCCGTATAACGCCGGATAAGCCGGGCGGTGCGTGGAGCTCTACTAGCTCGCGTCCGCCATGTTCGCCGGCTTGGCCACAGCCCCATAATTGATAGCCTCATCAACAAAGCTTTACGAAGAGAAGTTCTAAGCCATAGGGTCTGACCTTTTCTCAGAAATTAGCTTCACAAGATTGTTTATAAAATATGAATAGGGCATGCAGTGAACTGGGGGTGAGTGTTTGAAAAGTTTCAACACTCGTCCATCATTTTATAGTGTGATATTGCTATGTGCGCCCTAAGTGGCTAGGGTATGCCCAGACATGGGTCCCTTGCTCGCTGCGCCACTAGCTTCAAGCTAGCCTGGCTAATAAGGGGTGATACCCTCAAACCGGTCCCAGGATGCTTGTTTCCTGTCCAGGGAGGACCTGGTCTGGAAGTTCGGGCTGGACTGTTCCTAGTACGTTGCAGGCAAGTAGTGATTATGAAAGAGCTAAGAAAAGATGATCCCTTATGGAAAACTCCTCAGGAAATGAAGACACTGTCTTGTGGATGCAAATATTAAAAGGAGGCACATGTAATGACAGATTTCAAAAGAGGAGAAATGCACTGATTGTGCTTGGAGATGCAAGGCTCAGAGCAACAGAGGAAGGGAGAGAGAGAGAGACACTGTTGATGAGTATAAGAATAACTAGGTGAACAAATGGGAGCATGAGGAACAAGAAGCAGTAAGATTGTTTGAAAACCACAATAAGAAAGTATACACTGTCAAGAGTGGTAAAGAGATATTGGAAACCATTGGTTTTAAATATAGAATTTCTGAATTGTCAAAATTTCTGAATTGTCAAAAATGTCAAGCTGTTTTATCATTCGATTCATGAACTATAAATTGAGTTCATGCAGGAATCATATTTTGTGAGGTTAGAAAATGTTTGTCCTTGAAGGTTAGTTGATGCAGTTCGTTTTCCCATCAAGATGTGAGCCAGTTATTTTTGGATTTTTTTTTCAAAGGTTTCCCACAAATTTGTAAAAGTTTGAACATTTAGCACAATTTGTCTTAACACTGCCTGGCATTTTTATAAACAATGTTATCTTAGTTCAGAAAGAGCCCAACACACCGCTCAACACACCAGAAAACAGATGCGTGCAAAACCTTCCTCCAAAACTGATGGGTCTGTATCTGTGGACTACAAGCGTCATCACAGGAAAGAAGAGAGCAGGTATGGCATGATTTGATCTTTCTTTTAAAGCAATAGGGCAAGTACATGAACAAGAACTATTGCATATACACACCACAAGGGCCAGTGAAACATACATCATGCCATGGTCTTTGCAACCTAGGAGGTATATCAGAGGAATTGTGCAATCCAGAGTTTACTCCACATACTCTCAGTACTGTGTTCCAGCAACAGACAAAATGAAAACATACAGAAATATATATCATATATGAGTTAAAAGTTTCTCAAAAAAGAAAATTAACATGTATTTCTAAATTAATTGTTCAAAAAGAAATTAATTCTTGTCTTTCCCCAAAGACCTGCATGGTTGACATTTTTCTAACTAAAATGACTGTATTCAATCTTCTATTATGAAATGGAATAATAGTAATTTATCTAATAATTTTTCCTGGTTTGTGAATGCCATTAAACCTTTAAAAAGGACCCCACAAGTTAATTCATTTATAGTTTTGGGACATTGTCAATTTTTAACTATGTTTTTATCTAAACCAACCCCATTATAATACAAGGCACTTCATTTGCAAGGCAATGTTGCGTATAGTTTTTTTTAGCAAGGGCAAGGGAAATTACAAACCTTCTAATGGGATTAAAGGCACAGTATATAGATTCTGTAATGTTATTTCTAGTAAGTATTACACTATTATATACTTAATTACTTATAGCTATATATGCAAATAGAGCTCCGTGCTTTAGAAAAAACAGAGAGACAATTCACAAATAACTTTACAAATCTACATTCGTAGATTTATGACTATGTTTGGGGGTAGATATTAGAATTTCAGTAATTCTCACAGGTTTCTTGGAATACAACATTTGCACTTTCTTTGGTGTACTCCCAGAAAACATTTTAGAACCCCACTTTTGACTAATGCAAATGCATTTCTACATGGGCTATTAGACTTATTTTACAATAGCCCATGTGAAAATGACTTGCATGAATGCACTTGCATATTATAACTTTTTTTTTACCCACAAGGTAAATACATTTCCAAATAGATAGACCCACTTCATCCACACCCTGTAGTTTTGAAGTGCTGCCTTCCCATTCCTCCCCATCTTGAATGGGTGAATATCTGGCTGTTTCAGTGGAGGATAGGCGGGGAAGCAGTGTGTGAACGCTCACAAACAAGTACAGTTGGAGGTGTTTCCAAACTTTCAGGGAATTCCCTCCCAAGAACGCTCATTTGTGACTCCAAAAAGGATCAGTGGACATGAAAAATGTATGCGAGGAAATGTTCCAACAAGGATAAATGATGTTTCGTGAAGAACAGTACTTGGTTTGTACTGTAAGAAGGGTGTTTCTGCTTATTAGTTCCAATTACACGTGCAAATATATTCGTGAACTAGGCCCAGAAATATTGCTTGACACTGCGGGAGAAAGAACTCATCCCTGGCAGTGAATGCATTGCTCAGAGTAAATCCCTTTTGGGGTTGTTCTCTTTTGTCTCAGTTGTCACGGGTTCCACAACTTAAAGTGGCCGACAAAGGATGATGTTGGATTCAAGCCCCATGGTGATGCATTTTTAATTCTTATATCTAGCTTTGTGCATGCATGAATAAGTAGTCACTGTTCATATACATTATATTCATTGTTGATGTATTGCAGTTTATTTGATTATTATTATTCCACAACTGTGATTATGTTAAGAGTTGCAGGTGTGTTGCTGCATTCATATTAAGTGCTCATGTTATTATCTTCGTGTAACCTGGGAAGTGCCTTAATAAATTCATTGCCCAGACCAAGAGTGCTGCATTCTTTGCATTCCTTTCACTTCGTTCCCTCTTCGGCTGAAGAAAAGCAGAACAAGTTGGTGTAGTTGGCAGTACGAGGGTGGAAGGTTCAAAAGCGTAAGATTTAAAAGTGAAAAGTATTTGTCAAGAAGTCAAAAGCAGCTCCCCAGGTGGCTTCCCGAGTTTCACATGAGACTCCTGGGTTGGATAAAGAACTTTATAATGTCTTTGCAAACTAATGGTCTTCCGGTGCTGGTTTATGGAAGAGCTGGGACGGATGTCTTAGTGATGCTTAGCCAAAAAATGTTGTACTGTGTTTACAGAAAGTACCTTTGGAACTGGGATGTGATCTATCTATTTTAGGCAGAGGAGGCTAGATTATCTGCTTATAGAAAAATGCATGAAAATTGTAAGCATCTGGAACAAGTAAACCAGCAATCAGAGAGGCAGCTGGTTGAAACAAAAAATACCATGACCATGCTATCTTATCAGAATAAGATAAGGCTGATACTTATCAGTCTGTTGCAGAGAACGCAGTTGTCAAAGTCGCTCAACACAGGTATCGGAAACGAAGGGGTAAAATCAATCAAAAGAAAGTTCATTTAGCTATTGCTAAAGCATGGTTGGACTTGGACCGCAAAAAATGGGATTTAAATATCTGGGAATCTACAGATTTTTCAAATTCTAATGGTGAAGAAGTTAAAAAAAGGTGGGAGTCAGTTTGAGCCAGACGAGCCGGATGTGGTTTATGCACGGCCAGTATTTAGACAAAAAATACAGGGCACTCAACAGAATCCGCTGGGAGTTGAGATGCACTCCCTAGAAGATTACACCAAGCAAGAAGTAAATGATATTATAGACAGATTGAAGCAGAGATCTGGAGAAACATTACTTACATGGATGGTGCGATTATTTGACACAGGAGCCTCTGGAGTAATGTTAGATATTAGAGATGCTCCTAAGTTTTGTACTCTTAGCACTGACCCCATAATGCAGGAACAGTTCATGGGTTATCAGGGTAGCCAACACATCGCCCTACTGCAGCTAGCAGTCATGGGGTGCAACCATAAGTATCCTACAGAATCAGATTGGCCACAAAATAACAAGCACTGGCACACCTTGAGAGATTCAATGCAGAGAATTAAGGGGGGGGAAATGAAAACTGCTATTTTCCTGGTTGATGCTCACCGTCTGTTAGATGGCCCGCTCTCTGTGTCAGTGTGAAACAAAATAATTCACCTTGCTCCTCCAGCTTACAAGCAAGTAATAATGACTCTCTTAATTAATCAGACAGGGCAGGCAATGAAAGATGTGCTGGAGGCAGTTCGTGAATTAGGAGAGCTTGGAGACTGGACAAAACCTGAGAGAGCCTAGAGGTCTGAGGGTTGCTCAAATAATAACAGAGTATCTAGAAGAGACATGTTTATGGCATTACTAAAGGATGGCGTCAACAAGGAGCAGATTGATTGGGTACATACCAAAAGCTTGTGGGAGATGTACTGCAAGAGACGGCTGAACAGAAAGGAAGGCAGCAGGAAAGTTAACAAGCAAGACAATAAATGAGTGAATCAGGGCCAGCCACAGATGCAGGAGGATGAAAAAGAGAGGGGGAAAAACGTTTCTTCACGAGGGAAATAAGAGGAAGATTTGGACAGCAAGTGGTTAACTGCTGAGAACACGGAAGAGGAGGAATCTGCTCCCAGATATAAAAACATATATCCAGACCTGACTTGGGCAAAAGTTGACAGTTTTAAATAAGATTAGGAAACAGGCGAAGCTCCGGTAGAGGGATGGGCACGTAAAGATAACAGACCCCATGTTGACTAAAAAATACACTGGAAACACAAAAATGTTCAAAGGGTTCAACCATTAATCGACACCGGAGCGGAGGCCTCTTCAATTTATGGAAATCCAAAGAAGTTTACCGGTCAGCACTACACCATCACAGGGTTGGGTAGAAAACAAACCCCTGCCGTGCAGACTACTGTTCAAATGAAAATAGGAAGAACTCCAAAAAGAGAATATAGGGGGTCATTCCGACCCGGGGACCGCGGAAGCACCGCCAACAGGCTGGCGGTGCTTCCAGGGCCATTCTGACTGCGGCGGTAAAGCAGCGGTCAGAAAAGGGCAACCGGTGGTTTCCCGCCGGTTTACCCCTGGCCCAAGGAATCCGCCATGGCGGCGCTGCTTGCAGCACCGCCATGGGGATTCCGACCCCCTTCCCACCATCCTGGTCCTGGCGGTAAATACCGCCAGGAACAGGATGGCGGGAACGGGTGTCGTGGGGCCCCTGGGGGCCCCTGCACTGCCCATGCCACAGGCATGGGCAGTGCAGGGGCCCCCTAAAAGGGCCCCATAAAGATTTTCAGTGTCTGCTGTGCAGACACTAAAAATCGCGACGGGTGCCACTGCACCCGTCGCACCCCTTCAACTCCGCCGGCTCCATTCGGAGCCGGCTTCATTGTTGAAGGGGCTTTCCCGCTGGGCCGGCGGGCGGCCTTCTGGCGGTCGCCCGCCGGCCCAGCGGGAAAGTCAGAATGACCGCCGCGGTCATTTGACCGCGGTACGGTCTTTTGGCGGTTCCCGCCAGGCGGGCGGCTTCCGCCGCCCACCGGGGTCGGAATGACCCCCATAGTGTTTTGATTGTGCCCCTCCTGGAATATATACTAGGAATTGACATGCTAAAGAGGATGACTTTATACTTGGTTGATGGTTGTTATCAATTTGGATCAAAGACATACATTTCAGTGGCAGCAATGAGGGTGGGTCATCTAAAGATACCCCCAGTGTAAGTGCCCCCAGCAACCAAGGTAATTCATTTAAAACAATACTGCATTCCAGGAGGGCATGAGGAAAAAAGTAAGACTATACAGGAGTTGATTGAGGCCGGTGTGGTAGCTCCAGTCATCACTGAATGGAATAATCCTCTGTGGCCCATACACTGACGTGATGGGCGCTATAGAATGACGGTTGATTACCACGAGTTGAATAAATATACACCCCCTTTGACTGCCGTGGTCCCCTACACTATCACTTTGATTGAAAGAATACAGAAACACAAAGGGAAGTGTTATGCAACCATTAATATTGCAGATGCTTTCTTTGTATATCATTGGCCCCTGAGAATCAGAAGCAATTTGCTTTCTCCATAGCGGCAGACAATTCCGGATGCTACGTCTCCCCCAAAGCTATGTACATAGCCCTACCATCTGTCACAGGCTGGTGGCTGAACACCTGGATGAAGTATCTGTCATTCCAGGGGTGCAATTGACCCATTACATTGATGATGTGATGATTCAGGGAGAGACTCAAGAACAGGTGCAGACTCAGTTGGACCGGGTTGTGAAACTCTTGCAGATCAAGGGGTGGATGATTAATTCAGATAAGACACACGGACCCTCTCAAAATGTGAAGTTTCTAGGAATTCATTGGAATCAGAGACATAGAGGGCTGTTGCGGCAGGCGAAACAAAGTATCTTAGAATTTGCCACTCCCCGCACCAAGGAGGAGATACAGCGATTCATTGGATTGTTTGGTTTTTGGAGACAGCACATTCCTCACTTGAGTCAGATTTTGGCCCCTTTATACAAAGTGACAAGAAAGAAACATGAGTTTAAATGGGAAGAGCAGCAGCAGTGTGCATTTGTCTTGGCAAAGGAGACAATTCAACAGGCTTTAGACTTATGGCCAGTACAGGAAGGAGACATTGAATTGCATGTAACCATTCAGGGGCAATATGCGATTGGAGCATGTGGCAAACACAGGGAAGAACGAGGGTTCCCCTGGGTTTCTGGACTTAAAAGCTACCTGATGCTGTAGAGCGATATACTCCCTTTGAGAAACAGTTACTTGCTTGTTACTGGGCACTAGTGGATATTGAGCGATTGACCCTAGGGCATAATGTGATTCTAGGACCCGAGATTCCAATAATGCAGGGGATGATGGGTTCACCTAAAACTCACTGCATAGGACATGCACAAGAAGCTAGTATCATATGTTGAAAATGGTACACACAGGGCAGGGCCTGAGTGGGACCAGAAGGGACAGCAGCTCCAAATGAACAGGTGTCACAAGCCCCTGTGCAGGATGATGAGAGGGTGCAGGAGGTACCATAAATAAAAGAGTCACCAGTGAGATGGGGTGAGCCATTTGAATCCTTGTCCCCTGAGGATAGGAAGCATGTATGGTGTACTGATGGTTCAGCTGAGTATGTGGGGGCCAAAAGACATTGGAAAGCACTGTTATATAACCCAGTCACCGAGAAGGTGTTTACCACTACAGGAAAAGGGAAGAGTAGTTAATATGCAGAATGGTATGCTGTGCATCAGGCACTGGAACAAGAATTACCTGGGACTTGTCACATTTATACTGATTCTTGGTCTACCGCCAGAGGGTTAGCCACCTGGTTTCCCACATGGCATGCACATAATTGGCAAATACATTCTAAGGAGGTGTGGGGCAAAGAATTGTGGCAAGAAATTTGGGAAATGCTAGAGCAAAGTACTGTTACTGCAGATGCCCGCTGTCCCACCGATTCATTAGAACACTGGTTCAATTCCCTTGCGGACGACAAAGCCAAAATCTCAGATGTAGAAGTGGTGACACAGGATTCTGACTTGGTGTGGTTGGCTAAGTGGGCGCACCAAAGATGTGGACATTTGAGAAAGAAAGCCACTTAGAGGTGGGCAGAGATTAAAGGGATGCACATTCCCGTAGACTTGACGCAAACTGTGATCATGCAATGTCCTATTTGTCACCACACAACAGAGATCTGTCACGCAAACAATCAAAGGTCAGTTGGCGAGAGGAAAATTGCTGGGGCAGATATGGCAAATTGATTACTTTGGGCCACTACCGACTAGTCGCGGGTGTCAGTACGCTTGCACAGTAGTGGACACGTATTCTGGTTACCTGATTGCCATTGCTTGTAAACATGCCACCCAGTACAACACCATAAAGACTCTGGACTTGTAAATGTTATATTACAGAGTCCCACTCCAAGTTCAGAGTGACAACGGGTCACATTTCAAAGAAAAATTGGTACAAGACTATTGTTTACAACACAATGTTGAGTACATTTATAACATTCCATACTATCCACAATCTGCAGGACTGATTGAGAGAACGAACGACTTGCTGAAAGCCCTACTATGAAAACTATTAGATTGAACTTTGAAAAACAGGAGAGAGCATTTAAATGAAGTCCTCCAAATTTTGAATAACAGACTTCTGACAAATGCCGAGACTCCGCTAATGTGGATGTTAACCGCAGCATAACAGATACAACCCCATGTGGCGACTAACACAATCATGTATTGGGAAATAAAACCAGGAGCCTTAGCTCCTTACCGAGTCACACCAGAATCTGCAGGTCTTGATCTAAATGCCTTAAAGGCTTACACATTAAAACCAAGAGACATGGCATTCTGTGAAACAGGTGTTGGAATACAGATTCTTCCAGAGCATTTCGGATTGATTGCTCCCAGATCTGGGCTGGCACTCAAAGGTATTCAGGTCTTGGGGGGCGTAATCGATGCAGACTATCAAGGAGTAACCAAAACCATCCTCCTGAATAGTGGAGACACTGACTTGATAACAGAATCTGGAGACAGAATTGCACAGATTGTGATTATCCCACAGTATGGAGGAATAGTGAAAAAAGGTACTTCTCCAGCCCTTCTTACAGTTAAGGTGTGGGTAGAATCCCCAAATCATCCTCCAGAACCAGCAGAAATCTTAGGTAAGGGAAATTACAATATTCTGTTGATCATGAAACTCGGAAGGAAGTTGGAGCATATACCAACTGATAAATGTTATTTGCAACAACAATCAGACTTGTCTCTTTTACAGCTCATACTATGAGGTGTCTGTGCGCTAGCTGTGCTAAATGGTCTCCCTTTGGGTGTGTGCATGTAGGGTCAGGGGGGACCAAAAGCCCCCAGCTTCAAAATGATTGATCGGCCACGGCGATTGACACCTTTACTGCACTTGACCAAAAATGTTTGAACTCATCTGGCATGAGTTGTACTTAACAGGTCAGATTTCTGTATGACCCCATGCAAAGTACAGTGGATGTAATTTCACCTGTCTGGTGGCCATTCATACTCCTGCAAAAGTTTTACTTCAAATTTTTAATGCCACTAACAAAGATGGAGATGTTCAAAAAAGCAATGTGGTATCCCATTTTAGTCCCTACAAGTACTGTAGATTTTTCCAAGAAGTAATGGATGAAAAGTGGGACAAATTGACCCAAGTGATTACTTACAATATCTCCACAGGTGATGTATGTTATAACCGAACATGTGATTTTCACAAAATGTGCTCAACTGCGCCTAGAGGCAACAACAGGGTCTCCTCAAGAGATCCTGTGGGAACAACAAACATTTTGTCAATACTGTGTAACACAATGTATAACAAAATATCTTGTCTTCCCATTGTGACTGCTACTAGTCACATCAAACATATCAAACTACCTGTGGGATGGTTATTCTCTTGTGGAAATACTACTTTTATATACATTCCTGCTAATATAACTGGTGGGCCGTGTAACTTTACATGATTAGGACTCATGATGTTTCCATTTCATTCTGTACATACTCGCTATCCAAGGGAAACAGTACAATTAAGTGAGGATTGTGATTCTGAAATTCAGTTATTATCTAAAATCAGAATATGTGAGTTTAAGCATTTCTATAGTTGGAGTTCCAGGATTAGCTGTTTATAATACTTGAGTTATTAACAAGTTAGCATGTTTAATGGTGAAGAACATCAACCATATTTCCATTGCTTTAACTGAGTTAGTGCTAGATATATGAGATACTAGAAAAGCTGCATTGCAGAACAGGGCCACTATTGATTATTTACTGTTAAACCACAACCATAGTTGCTCAGAATTTGAGGGGCCATTGCTATTTTAATCTCTCAGGCCACTCTAAATCCATTCAGTCCCATATTGACACTTTACATGAATTGTTGAAAGGAGTGAAACAAGATGTGGACAAAGGGTGGTGGGACTAGTTATTTAGTTGGCTGCCCGATTTTGGGCAATTGTGCAATATTTTAGGTGGGATACTTGTAGTGATTTGTATTATAATAATGCTATGTTGCTGTGTACAATGCATACCTAACTTTTTTACAATGTTTAAACCAAAAAGGGTTCATTTTAGACCAGTATGTTATGAGAGTCACTGGTCAAAGGGTGGAGTGTAATGCTATCTGTATTTAACCACTGACTCCATCTTGACCACTGACTCCATTTTGTGCTTAGCTTAGCTTCAAATGCCGTCACATTGGTGGCACAGGTATTTTTCCGCATACAGCTTGTTAACGGGTTTTCGCTTTTTCTCACTAGGGAAGGGAACATAACATGGGGGAGGCAATGCAGATGTACCAGGCTCTGAATGTTTATGGTAGAGCAGAATACAGCTCGGTCTTGGAAATACACTGTGAGATCTGGTCACTCCCTATTGTGTTTTTTCAACACTTACCTGATACGGCCATCGCTTGAATTTCACAACTTACTCAAAGGGAGGGGGTTTCTAGAACCTTCCTCTTAAATTTGTTTAAAGTATATAAGGTGGGGAAGCTTGACACTGCGGGAGAAAGAACTCATCTCTGGCAGTGGACGCATTGCTCAGAGTAAATCCCTTTTGGGGTTGTTCTCTTTTGTCTCAGTTGTCACGGGTTACACAATTTGAAGTGGCCGACAAAGGATGATGTTGGATTCAAGCCCCATGGTGATGCATTTTTAATTCTTATATCTAGCTTTGTGCATGCATGAATGCTGTTCATATACATTATATTAATTGTTGATGTATTGCAGTTTATTTGATTATTATTATTCCACTGCTATGATTATTTTAAGAGTTGCAGGCATGTTGCTGCATTCACATTATGTGCTTGCGTTATTATCTTCAGGTAACCTGGGAAGTGCCTTAATAAATTCATTCCTCAGACTAGGAGTGCTGCATTCTTTTTATTCCTTTCACTGTGTTCCCTCTTGGTCTGAAGCAAAGCAGAACAGACGGACCAGTGGACAACAATTGCAAATGAGTTCCACCACCAGAGTTGGGGCCCAGTATCTTCTGTCTGACCTGAGACTGCCACTGTCAACCCCTATTGTCAACCCCTGAGCGGGGTCTGGCAATGGTCATACTGGAACTGACATTAAACTTTAAAGAAAACATTTAGAAGTTCAATAAAAAACTAGATTATTAAATAACTACATCTGTCCAGCACATAGAGTAATTGCTTTGGTAAAGTTTTAGAGCCCTATTCTGAGTTTGGCAGTCTGAGGACTGCCAAACCCGCGGTGGTGATCGGACTGCTGTCCAAACAATGTAGAATTTGCTGTGGATGCCCAGTTGCAAAATTGATGAGCCTGATGATAATGAATTTGTTTTCACGACTACTGAATCTAGTTAAGATTTCTTTCTCTATTTTCTTAGAGATTTTATTTTTGGGATATTATGGCTGTATGTGATATTCTTGTATAGAACAAGAGCTGTTATATTTTCTATCCTATAAAAAACTTTATTATACTTTTTCCAAATGTAGTGGTTTGTGCTGTTGAAATGCTAAAATCAAGGTTCCTTTTGACATTCTCATTAGCAGTGAGTTATATTTGTCTTGCTTTCCTTGCTTCTAAAACAGCCATCTTTCTATGCAGATTTTAATCTATGAACTCTTTATATTTTCTGCCTCTCTCATAATACTAGGGAAAACGGTGATCTGAGTAATCAAAAGAGTGAAAAGACTGGCTCCAAGCAAGACCTTCCTGTGCCTAAAGAGGTCAATGATCACAGCAGTAAAGGATTTGTCAGGTATATTGTAATTTCTGGATGAAACATGGGTTAAGATATTGTACTAATAAGAGTAGCTAAGTTGCAAGACTAATTTGGTAAAGCTTAAAACAAAGCCTTGTTATTAGAATAATGCTTCTTTTGGCCAGAGTTGGTGCCCCCTCCTTCCCCGGGATCACTTGAGGGCCCTCTAGGGGGTGTCCGCCCCCCAGTTTGAAGACCCCCTGCTCTAGGCTCAGTCTTGATGTCAAACCTTTACAGATCAAAAATCACAGCATCAATAGTCTTTTCCTTCAGTCTGTTACATTCATACATACATATGTTTAATTTATTAACCTTTTGTTATGCACAGTTTTGCATTTTTCTGTGTTGGATTCTGTGGGATTTATCGTAAGACCTTAGCTCCCATCTAAGATGTACTTTGTTGAATGGGGACAGCAGTGGTGGTGACCAATTATATTTCCACCCATTTGGCTGTGTTGAGTATCTTGTGTTTCATCAGTGCTGAAATGTCAAATCTAAATTGACTTGGTCAGAGTTCTTATATAGTTGACACTATATTGTTTTACCCAGTCATTAAAGCATAATAACTAAACCCATGTAGTCAGTTTCCTGTAAAAAGTCATGATGTTTTCTATATCTTTCAAATTATCAGGGAATGCGACTCACAGAAAATCGACCAACGACAAGAAACATCTAGCTCTAAAACTGAACTTTCTGTTTCAAAGAACAGCGAGAATCATTCCTGTCAAATACACAACCGGTGGGTCCACACTGCTCAAGTGCACTATTGAAAAGCAGATGGTAGCTGATAGCTGAATTACTTATCAGAAATCTTCATTGCTGTCATTCTCCCTTCTTCACTCCATTTCTTACTCAAGGAGGAGAGACCCACCTCATATCATATGTAATAAAATGTAAAAATAATTTAAAAAAATGTACCTCTTGCCATGCACCTCCCTATAGATGGGCCGTACAATGCATCTGTGCCGACAACCCGTCCTGCCCATAATAAACCACTGCTCCAAGTTAGCAAATTAAGCGCCTCCTCAAAATAGGTGCAGGAAGGGAGATTTAGAGGGTTATTACAACTTTGGAGGAGGTGGTAATCCGTCCCAAAAGTGACGGTAAAGTGACGGATATACCACCAGCCGTATTACGAGTCCATTATATCCTATGGAACTCGTAATACGGCTGGTGGTATATCCGTCACTTTTGGGACGGATTAACACCTCCTCCAAAGTTGTAATAACCCCCTTAGTGTTATAATGATCACTCTAAGTCAGTGGTTCCCAACCTGTGGTCCGGGAACCCCTGGGGGTCTGCAATGCCTCTTCAGGGGGTCCACTACTGCTTAGAAAATTAAATAATGTGAACAGAATAGGTCCCTAGCTTTCAGTAATGACTCAGTGGGGGGTCCCCGGATTCCAATAAAGATTCAGTGGGGGTCTGCGGGATTCAGTAATGATAAAGTGGGGGTCCACAGAAGTCAAAAGGTTGGGAACCACTGCTCCAAGTAATTCAGCCTTCACTTTTTCATCCCCTTCCTCGCTTATTCCTTCCTTAATTAGGATGTAACCCAACCACATCCAATACCTGGGAAACAAACAGGCCAGCAGACATTAGAAATTCAATATCAAAGGCTTTATTTAATCACCATGAGCAGAAGAGAGACTGAGAACAGCCCATGGTAACTGCAGGCCAGATACTAAAACCAGCAATCACGTTAGGAACCCTGACTACATCAGTGGTGGGGGAGACATGAATCTGAATAGAACAGGCCTGGTAGCCGCTCTGCACCCATTTGAACTGAATGCCCCACAACATTCGGACAAGATGTACACTGTGCCTCCTGCACAGGACACTACATTTAGCTAAAAAGGAGCAATCTAGCTTGAGCACATGCAGGAATACCAAAAGGGGAGGACCAAAGTCATCGGAGTCTTTTCCCTTTGCACTTTTGCCAAAAGATGGCGATATCACCCCAGTGTGCACAGGCTCAACAGAGCACACACCTGCAGAAACCTCTGTTCCAGAAAGTTGGCGAAGAGATGAGGAAGATCTATTAGGCAGATGGTTTGCTGACCAGAAAGCCCAGCTAACTGCAGGGTCCCAAGGCAAAAGCTGGAATACCTCATCCCAAACTGATATCTGAGTGATGCCGTTGTCATCAATTTGTTTATGTGGGTCTCCACTGCCTACCCCATATCTCCTAGGCAAGCACTTCTACACTACTTTCAACTTTCTCCAATTGGATGAACGTCCCAGTTAATGAGGAGCCCAACAACCCTGTTGTGAGCCCTTCCCCATCATTGCCGACTTTCCAGTCCGCTGCAATCATGATCATCAACTAATACTGAAGATTATTGTGGATACTAGCTGTCAGGGTCTTCTTGAGAAGTTCCAGGTTACCCCTGCTCAAAAGTAAAGATGAATGAGAAATTGCAAGACTGATGGCCACTCTGGATCATTCGCAGAAGATCTTGATCCACAGAATTTGCAGGGCGCATCTGTACCAGTGTAGCTGCTGGAACCAATCTCCCCGGGTCTTTGCTTTTGTTCATGTGGAGGCAATAGGAGATTAAATCAGAGGAAATCCATCACCTCTTCCAAATCAACTTTCTGCACTTTTTTACACCTCACACATAGTGCACTTCTAGTGCCCCTTCATTATTGTCACCATAATCTGGGGAAGGCCACGAGGAGGCTACAGAGGTGAGAAAGAGGAGACTGCAAACATGGGAGGACTCGTGGGGAGCCACAGAGTGAGAACACATCTGTTTATGTTTTTCTCAACATCCAGTAAGAACCATATCAGTGACCTACACTGGTCCTGAGATAGAGTGAGCAGGAATTAGCAAAGTCCCACAAGGAATATCCCATGCAGCGGCCACTACTCTTGACCCGTGTTTGAGGTGAGACCTAATGATGTTTCTGAGTGTGTCTGCCCACCCACTCAGAAGACAATTGCTCCAGAACAGGAGAGTGCCCCGAGAAGCCTAAATGCATGCCAACAAACACCTCCACACAGGTGGCCATCCCCATGCAAGCAATGAGAGAACCCACCCAGGGATCATCAACCCTCTATTGTGAAAAACAGTCTATAATGTTGCAGCCAACCCTGGGAGAAATGTGAGAGTCTATCCTGAGTCCATTCTTATTCGCTGGCATGCGAGCCGCCCCACATCCACTGAACCTGAATTGCTAAAGTAAAAGCACCCAAGGGGGGATGGGTCATTGCCATTTGACCCCTTTGTTTTTGCTGCTTTCTTGCTATTGCACATCCAAGACACCGACAAGCGAAAGGGAAGAAGGCTATGAGTATATGGGTCATCCACCTCCTTTACTCTGAATTCAGCCCCATAAGAAATGAAGGTGCTGTGAACCCACAAGAAGCCCTGGTGTCAACACAAGGATGGGCACAAGAGAAAAAGAGGATATGCTGAAGGTCATCAAACAAAATAGATTATACAGACCTTTGATATCGGGTACCGATCAGGGATACAAGGCCTCTCTTCATTAGGTAAGGATTGGGATAAAGCCAAACAAGAGGAGGTAATGGGACTTATTTAAAGTTTGGTGAATGGGATTCTCAGTCACAAACATCTCATGGCAGAAGTGTTGTCCACTGTATTTCAGAGCATTATACCCTATAGCACTTGTAATAAGACGAGCAAGACGTCCATCACGTTTTATCCCCTCAGGCAAACTAGGATATCGGTAGGATGGTTGTCCCGCTCATTGGCTCAGTACTCTGTAGAATCACATATTATCTTTTTGTTCTAGCATCATTTTCTGCTGAAGACATTGATACTAAGGCCACAAATAAGCTGGGTTTTCACAAAACCTAATGTGAGCAGTCAAGCGATAAATCCACATTCATTTAACATCAAAGTATGTACATTTATTTATTTTGGCCTTATGTTGAAAATGTTCCCAGTTTGCGGTTCTTGGGAAGGGAAATTAGCCATTTTACCAAGATGAATATAATATACTATGTGACAACCACATTAGATTGTCGCAATCCTTGTTTACTGGATTGAATCCAATATAACTCTTCTCAGTGAAGCCTGGATATTTTTTCTTTTAGTATGCACTGCTCTCTGTTCAGTTTTGTGCTTTTTGACCTTTCTTTAAGTTAAGGATACTGCATGTGGATGCCATGCATTGCTATATTAGGTAACTGGGAATGTTTTATTTTCTTACATTATCAGGGAAAGCAACAAACAGATAATCACACTGCCGATTGAATCTGAATGCCCTAAAGAAGCCTATAGTATAACTAGAGAGTTCAAGGATCATTTAAATAAAAAGGAGCGCAGGTACGTCATTGATGAAGTAGGATGAGTATAGATGTTTGGAAGGGTAATGAAAGGACACATGATTGTAAAGTATGCATACAGAGTTTGCGGCGCTATAGGTCATTTATACTCACTCACAGCACTGAGATCACATAATCCCAATTTCAATGGACAAGGTCCACTTTGTAAGTGTTTTGTTGGGAGTCCAGGTCCGGTCCATTTATAATAAATTGTAAGACAGAAAAGAAAAAACTAGGGGCCAGATGTATCATCATCCCGGTTTGCGTTTCCTAAATAGCGATTTTTAAGAAATCTCTATTTAAGAAATGCAAAACGGGATGTATGAAAATTGCAATTCGGTAACAGCAATTTCTTAAAAGTCGCAATCGCTATTACCGAATCGCAATTAGGGAACGGGACTCCATTCATCCCTATGGGCCTGTAGGCCCATAGGTGCGAATGGTTTTGCATAACCTAATTTGCGAATTCCTGTTAGGAATTTGCAAATTAGGTAATGCAAACCCCAGGGTGCTGGGGGCCTAAGGCCCCCTTTGATGCACCCCGTAAAAATATTTGTGGACATGTAAAGCGCACACATGCCCAAGGGGCAATGTGTGCGCTACATGTCATTTTGAAAAATGCATTTGTAATGCATTTTTTAAAATTGCACATGCTTACCACCAAACTTGAGTTTGTTGTAATTGCATTTCCTAAATGCCAAATTCGCATTTAGGAAATGCATGATATATGTGTATAGGTAATCGTAAATAGGTATTTCCTATTTGCAATGACCTATTTAGGGAATCGCAAATTGCGATTCCCTAATCGAAGACGCAATTTTAAGAAATCGCTATTTTTGCGATTCCTTAAAATTGCACTGCGAATTCCTTTCATAAATAATGAAAGGCGTTTTTGCATTCACAAATGGTGGAATTTTGCGATTCACACCGTTTGCGAATGCGAAATCCTTTGGTACTTCTGGCCCAAGGTCCTGTATTCAACCATAATGATTCATCGGCTCTAGCCTGGTTTTCACTACTTGGTAAGATCTATACGAGGCCTTGTTAGCAAATTGGTAATATTGATGATTCATAAGGTGCTGTAATATATATATATATATATATATATATATATATATATATATATATGTTTAATTTTAAGCTTTATTTCAAAGTTACTAAATTTAATTGTAATATTTTAAAGGTAGATTCACTTGCACGAAGTATGGCCTAAAATGTCTCACTATATTAATAATAAACTTTAAAATGGGTGACTTTTTTGCATAAAATATTCAGAGAATGGTTGCTTCTTCACCTTCCCACATCCCCCGTTTGGGGGCTGAGCTCTACAAAAGTGTTCATGTCATCCAATGCACAAAAGCATCTGTTTTGCAACATGGCATTAATGTTGTTGCCCCATAATCCAGGCATGAATCTCTATGTGTGACAAATAGGTGTTCATTGAGGCTCACCAATTGTTCGGCCTCAAAGCTCTTGTTAGCTCCTAGTTCAGCACCATTTATTTCAGAGCCATTATTTGATTCACCAAACACATTCAGCTGCCATCTAGTTTTCAAACAGTGAGGCTGGGGACACATTATGAGAATTTGAAAGCCTGCAGCAGACACTGCTTTAAGGTCTGATTGCATTTGATGTTTTATTAACATGCTGGTAGCAGTGGTGTGATGTCTGATCTTTTTGCTTGTTGATAATAAGGCCACAAATAAGCTGGGTTTTCACAAAACCTAATGTGAGCAGTCAAGCGATAAATCCACATTCATTTAACATCAAAGTATGTACATTTATTTATTTATTTTGGCCTTATGTTGAAAATGTTCGCAGTTTGCGGTTCTTGGGAAGGGAAATTGGCCATTTTAACAAGATGAATATAATGTACTATGTGACAACCACATTATATTGTCACAATCCTTATTTACTGGATTGAATCCAATATAACTCTTCTCAGTGAAGCCTGGACATTTAGTTTTTTAGTATGCACTGCTCTCTGTTTAGTTTTGTGCTTTTTGCACTTTCTTTAAGTTAAGGATACTGCATGTGGATGCCATGCATTGCTATATTAGGTAACTGGGAATATTTTCTTTTCTTACATTATCAGGGAAAGCAACAAACAGATAATCACACTGCCGATTGAATCTGAATGCCCTAAAGAAGCCTATAGTATAACTAGAGAGTTCAAGGATCATTTAAATAAAAAGGAGTGCAGGTACGTCATTGATGAAGTAGAATGAGTATTAATGTTTGGAAGAGTAATGAAAGGACACATGATTGTAAAGTATGCATACAGAGTTTGCGGCGCTATAGGTCATTTATACTCACTCACAGCACTGAGATCACATAATCCCAATTTCAATGGACAAGGTCCACTTTGTAAGTGTTTTGTTGGGAGTCCAGGTCCGGTCCATTTATAATAAATTGTAAGACAGAAAAGAAAAAACTAGGGTCCAGATGTATCATCATCCCGGTTTGCATTTCCTAAATAGCGATTTTTAAGAAATCTCTATTTAAGAAATGCAAAACGGGATGTATGAAAATTGCAATTCGGTAATAGCGATTTCTTAAAAGTCGCAATCGCTACTACCGAATCGCAATTAGGGAATGGGACTCCATTCATCCCTATGGGCCTGTAGGCCCATAGGTGCGAATGGTTTTGCATAACCTAATTTGCGAATTCCTGTTAGGAATTTGCAAATTAGGTAATGCAAACCCCAGGGTGCTGGGGGCCTAAGGCCCCCTTTGATGCACCCCGTAAAAATATTTGTGGACATGTAAAGCGCACACATGCCCAAGGGGCAATGTGTGCGCTACATGTCATTTTGAAAAATGCATTTGTAATGCATTTTTTAAAGTTGCACATGCTTACCACCAAACTTGAGTTTGTTGTAATTGCATTTCCTAAATGCCAAATTCGCATTTAGGAAATGCATGATACATGTGAATAGGTAATCGTAAATAGGTATTTCCTATTTGCAATTACCTAAATAGGGAATCGCAAATTGCGATTCCCTAATCGGAGACGCAATTTTAAGTAATCGCTATTTTTGCGATTCCTTAAAATTGCACTGCGAATTTCTTTCATAAATCATGAAAGGCGATTTTACATTCACAAATGGTGGAATGGGCTTGTAGGCCCATAGGTGTGAATGGTCTTGCATAACCTAATTTGCAAATTCCTGTTAGGAATTTGCAAATTAGGTAATGCAAACCCAAGGGTCCTGGGGGCCTAAGGCCCCCTTTGATGCACCCCATAAAAATATTGGTGGACATGTAAAGCACACACATGCTGTAAAGCACACACATGCCACAGGGGCATGTGTGCGCTACATGTCATTTTAAAAAATGCATTTGTAATGCATTTTTTTAAATTGCACATGCTTACCACCAAACTTGAGTTTGTGGTAATTGCATTTCCTAAATGCCAAATTCGCATTTAGGAAATGCATGATACATGTGAATAGGTAATCTCAAATAGGTATTTCCTATTTGCAATTACCTATTTAGGGAATCGGAGACGCAATTTTAAGAAATCACTATTTTTGTGATTCCTTAAAATTGCACTGCAAATTCCTTTCATAAATCATGAAAGGCTATTTTGTATTCACAAATGGTGGAATTTTGCGATTCACACCGTTTGCGAATGCAAAATCCTTTGGTACTTCTGGCCCTGGGTCCTGTGTTCAACCATAATGATTCATCGGCTTTAGCCTGGTTTTCACTACTTGGTAAGATCTATACGAGGCCTTGTTAGCAAATTGGTAATATTGATGATTTATAAGGTGCTGTAATATCTATATATTTTTTTAATTTTAAGCTTTATTTCAAAGTTACTAAATTTAATTGTAATATTTTAAAGGTAGATTCACTTGCACAAAGTATAGCCTAAAATGTCTCACTATATTAATAATAAACTTTAAAATGGGTGACTTTTTTGCATGAAATATTCAGAGAATGGTTGCTTCTTGACCTTCAACGTCCCTCGTTTGGGGGCTGAGCTCTACAAAAGTGTTCATGTCATCCAATGCACAAAAGCATCTGTTGTGCAACATGGAATTAATGTTGTTGCCCCATAATCCAAGCATGAATCTCTATGTGTGGCAAATAGGTGTTCATTGAGGCTCACCAATTGTTCGGCCTCAAAGCTCTTGTTAGCTCCTAGTTCAGCACAATTTTTTTCAGAGCCATTATTTGATTCACCAAACACATTCAGCTGCCATCTAGTTTTCAAAGACTGAGGCTGGGGACACATTATGAGAATTTGAAAGCCTGCAGCAGACACCGCTTTAAGGTCTGATTTCATTTGATGTTTTATTAACATGCTGGTAGCAGTGGTGTGCTGTCTGATCTTTTTGCTTGTTGTAAATAATGGTTTGAGGCCTGATCTCATTGTGCATAGAAGACACCTTTGAGGTTTAATGTCTGGGCCCATAATAAACACACTTCTGTGGTTTGAGCTTCATTCCTTAGCAAACACTGGTTTGAGATCTGATCTCTTTGCCTACAGCAGACACTAATTTGAGGTTTTAGGTCTGACCTATTGGCCTGTAGAAGACACTAGTTTGAGGTCTTACTAATATACTCAAAGAAGGCAGTGGTTTTATGTTTGATCAGTTTGAATTTAGTAGATAGTGAGTTAAGGTCTGACCTCTTTGCCTGTAGCAGACACTCATTTGATGTTTTATTAACATGCCCCTCCGTAGCAGTGGTTGGATGCCCAATATCTTTGCCTGTAGCAGATACTTGTTTGAGGTCTGATCTCTTTGCCCATGAATGAAGCATATTTGAGGGTACGTTTCTATGTCCATAGCAGACACTATTTGTAGTCTTAGCTCTCTCACCTAGGAAACAGCGGTTTGATGTGGAATCTTGTTGTGCTGAACAGACACCAGTTCAAGATCTTTTGGGTTTGCTTGAAGAAGACACCAATTTTAGGTCTGATCTTTTGGTTTCAGTATTCTCATAACAAAACAATATTTTTTACATTAGACCTTTGTGGTGAAATGCACGCTATTGTCTAATGTTTTTTCCACCATTAGAGAGTACAGTCAGCAGATGATGGTGAACCGAAAGCAAGAAAAGCATTTGGTCAAGCACGACATTTGCACTTCTAGTGATGACGTCAACCCTGGCCCTAAAGATACAAATAGGTAAGTTCTGGCTAATATGTGTATTTAATTTAATGAACACTAGTCATTTTCTGTAGGTGAAACACCATTTAGACATTCATGTAACAGAAGTAGTTTCTGGAAAGTCAAATTGGAGATAACAGATGTACCACTATCCCATGTAATTACAAACAAAATTTCCTAGTTCAACCTCTAGAACTTTAAAGTTAATTTGAATGAACAAACTGTGGTAAAATTCTTTAATCTGTGATCTCCCTTTAGCCAGGGCGCTGCCTGGCGAGAATTTTTATTCCACCTGTTTTTGCCTGTGACGTGTTTTTGGAATAAAATGCCACAATAAACATCTCCAGTGGGACTATGCTGTGTGAGGTTTTTGTGTAGAAGACATGTTTGGTTTTCTACAAAATTAAAATGTGTAATTAGAAAGGAACCTCATCTTTGGAGTTTGAATGTCTACCAGAAATCGTCAGATTTTCTATTTCGCCCAACAGAAAATGTATTTTCTGAGTATTCTGAGAGCAACTCAAAAGTAGAGACCGAACTCTTAAATCTTCTGTTTCCTCTCTGACTTCAAAAACGTTCTGTGATTCACATGTTTGCAGGGTTTCCAGCCAGCAGATGACCAGCGACAAGAGAGAGAGAGACTGCAGCAAAGGGGACCGTGTTGTGTCCATCGATTTTAAGTCACATGGTCCTAAAGCAGAGATCAGGTATGTCCAGAGATCCCAGATAGGAATGGGGAACATTGCAAGCAGCGGCATGTAGGAATGGGTGATAGATTTCGCTCCTCTGGTGGAGTTTGCAGAAATGTGGTCACTTTGCGGTCACTTGTAACACAGAGTTCCGACCAAATTCTGCCAACTACTGCAAGGCAGTTATAGCTTGTGCGTGGTTCACCAATGGTAAGTTGGTAGGCAGAAGCAAGAAATGGAGCCCCCTGGAGCACTTTTCAGGCGCTAGGAGGGCCCCCAGTGAGATTTTCTCACGAAAGGTCATGGGGGGTCTTGACCATTTGCGCCGAGAAAGCTGAAGCTTGAGTAGAAAATCTACTCGAGTGGCAGCAAAATGTACTTGCGCAGCAGAGCCCTCTGGCGTGCTGCTGTTCATGATGATTTTTCAGTATGGAATGAGCTCTATGCGCTAAAAATCAGATCGAGCCACACATCGTACTGATTTCCACCTATTCACTGAAGTCTTCGGAATTCCGCTGAGCGAAACTCTGCAAGTTCTTCCCACTCCTAGTGCCACGTACATTTCCAAGTTCAACCTCTAGAACTTTAAAAATAATTTGAATAAACAAACTGTGGTAAAATTCCTCAGTCTGTGACCTTGAATGGTGAGAGCGGCCCTGTGAGGATTTTCATTCCCACAGTCTCTGCCTGATTTATTTTGGATGAAATGAACTCAGTAAACATCTTCAGTGGGACTATGTGGTCTGAGGTTTATTAGGTGGAAGACAAGTTTAGTTTTCTACAAAAATAAAATGCATAATTAGAAAGGAAGCACAGGTATATCAAAGTACCTACATTGTTGTGGACTTATTAGAATTAGAAAACTGTACCTAAACATATTTGTCACTGAAGCAATTTTAGCAGATAAATAAGTGAGAGTCATCAGGTTGCACTTAGCATTTAAGATGGATTTATATTTAAGTTCTGTTGGGGAATGTTCGGATTTATGGAGAAAGAGCTAAATGTGGAGCTTCCATCAGTAGAATCAGAGCCTCTCAATGATGGAGGCATTTCAATTATTCTTCGAACTTAGCACTTCCACCAGAAATCATCAGATTTTCTATTACCACCCAACAATAAATGCTTTTTGGATGTCTTCAGTGCAACTCAAATAAGGGTAGAGATGCAACTTTTAGATCTGCTGCTTCCTCTCAAATTCCAAAATATTTTCTATCATTCGCACATATACAGGATTTCTAGCCAGCAGGTGATCAGTGACAGACGAGAGAGAGACTGCAGCAAAGGAGACCGTGTTGTGTCCATGGATTTTAAGTCACATGGTCCTGTATTGCAGAGCAGGTATGTCTGGAGATTCCAAGTAGCAATAGGGAGCTTAGCTGTTAGCAAAGCATCACTTTACAAAATGCTTGACGGTCTGTTAGCCACCAATTCACAAGGCCAGAAATGCGAATTTAGTGGTCCTAATTTGGATTATCTCTAGTTGGCACACCAGGGTTCACTCTGTTGGCAGCAGACACTTATTCCAATTATGTTTTCCATGAGCATCAATCAAATCATTACAACTTAAAATGAAATTAAATTAAGCCAATTTCTGGTCTCTTCCTCATAATAATGGTATAATTTTTAACATGTTTCTTTTTCTAATTTCATTTCTGCTCTTAACCTTTCAACAAATGTAGATATTAAAGATAAAACTGATTATCTTAAAATGTTTTTTTCTGTTGCCTAAACCTCTCTGACCATTTTTATCACTTGATCTTTCTCTCTAAGCTCTCTATGTGACAGTTTGTTTAAAGTCCTACCGGCTACCTGAATCACCTACCTCCCTGTATATAATACACCTATTCTATCATGATGTCTGCTGTATATATCCTTATCTCGTTCTGTTTGACATGGTCTTTAACAATCTACTTGTGCTCTGGATTGTGCATTCTAATGCATGTGCATGCTGGTAGCTAATGGAGTGGGGTGTCTACACAATAGTGGCTTATAGGTGAGGGACCACTCCATGCTGATTGCAAGTGGGGCAGGAGCTTTAGCATACTTTGTTTCAAGGAATTTTTGCTGCATGAGGGAGGACTATATGGGTATAACATGGGGTTTGTTTGTGGTCCGCAAAAATGGCACTACGTGAGTAAACAAATGTAGTTGTTTAATGTATTGAGTGAACATTTAGAATATAAATCTCCTCAAGGTGTTTACTTTTGGTAAAAACCTACTAATCTTTACAATTTCCACTTCAGCTGGGACCGTGGCAAGCAGATAATGAATGAGATGAGAGAAAAACGTGTCTCCAAAGCGGATTTTCCAATCGCACTGGTTATCAAGGATCATTGTGATGAAGCAGAGCCCAGGTGATTACCACACTGCCCATCTAATGTGGAACAGGTTTGGGAGTGGTCAGATGGATTCTACAGTTTGTTACAGTTTTGGAGGACTTCGGGCTTAATTGGTCAAAAACACCACTCACCATCTCAGAGTGGAAGTGAAATCTCCATCTGCAGAATCCATGACTGAAGACAGGATGGTTCTTCTCAAGTTTCAGATCAACTGTAACAAGATTCCAAATCTCTGAATTTAAGATTGATAGTTCTCTACCACCAAAGTACAATTTTTAGCTCAGTCAGTGCAATCACATTTTAAGAATAGCTGCAGGAATGGGATGCCACATGAGCCCTTCATCTTTCTGCTTGGATCAGCCTTGGAGATACATTTTGGATTTATAAAATTCTGTGCATGAGCTGGTTGGGGCATCCCTGGTATGGTAAATTATCAGTGGTAATAGTGATGGACTCAGATTCTGCCATATTTCTAAATTCTACATGGTCAGGGAATTTGAACACATGGTATTTGAGATTATCAGTCTTGTCTAAAGTGAACTTATGATCTTCGCTTGACTTATATCTGACCCAAACCTTTTAACTGATATGTTGATCCTCTAGAGAGGCTTCTCTGCTATACAGGAGAGAGCTTCACATATACCATGACTATTAATGGTGCATTTAAGTACCACAGTGATTACAATTTTCTTCTTTTAGGGCATCTTGTTATATAGAACACAGCCAGAAAATCTAAAATATAGTCACCCATGAGATTGAATATTTTAAAAGCTTTAAATGTAATTGAGGATAAGAAAAGACCTTGAGTACAATTGTGGCTAACTCTTATTAGTTTAGAGTCTTGTCGTATGGCTTCTGACAATGTCCCTGATGTCTTCTGTTGTTCCCATGTCAACAGAGAGTGCTCCCATCCAATAGGTGAGAAACATGAGAGATCTTCTTCAGTGATGGATGGTGCTTTATCCCAGAACTTCAACCAACATTTTAATGTCACTGAGAACAGGTATATTGTGCTCCAGTAGACTTGGATAGTAGATTTGTTGAGGAACAAAGTTTGTAGTGTACAACACACAGCGATGTATGTCCGTACAGTGCAATGCTGCAAGCCACTGAAGGCCTATAGAGGTGGGCTCAACATATCATCTTTCTGGAAGGTGATTTTTTTATTTTTCCAGCATTACTTTAAAGTCTCTGAAGCTGAAATTATCATTACCCAGGTAACCAGGTATTTTTTTTTCTTTTAATATATCTCACATAATGGGAACTCTTTCCAAAGAATGAAAGCACAATTTTTAATGAGTATTTATCCAGTTTTAAGTACTACATGTTGCTTGGATGCTGCAAAGGTCTGCTGAAGTGCATCTTTACAGTGAAGTGGTAAAAATAATGGTTATACCACATTGCATGAATACGTATCAGAACAACATCCCACTAAACTGTACACTGACCACGCCACACCTTTCTATGTTGCTCTGTTGCTTTGTAGCTAGGCCTATGTAATTTAGATCCACATTCATACATAAAAATAGAAATACATTGTAGGCATCTAAGAAATCAGAGATTGTTCTCATCTCAATTGAGAAAGAGAAAGACAGATTGAAAGAAAGAGAGATTTAGAGAGAGTGTGTGTAAGTTGTGTGGATGTGTTGTTTTGTGTTGGGTTTTGGGGAGATTGTGTAGCTTTTTCTGATGCACACATGTCAGTACTTTTACAGTGCAACGTATTCTGCATGGCTTGCCACTGTACTGACAATCATGCCAGTGCATGTTTTAGCACATATAGGGGGTCATTACAACCTTGGCGGGCAGCTTCAGTGGGCGGCCGCCAATACGCCCGCACTCCCACCGCGGCCATAATGAGATCCCCGCTGGGCCAGCGGGGATCTCGGCCGCAACACAGGAGCCGGCTCCAAATGGAGCCGGCGGTGTTGCGGCTGTGCGACGGGTGCAGTTGCACCCGTCGTGCTTTTCACTGTCTTCACAGCAGACAGTGAAAAGCTGCACTGGGCCGTGGCAGGGGGGCCCTGCACTGCCCATGCCGATGGCATGGGCAGTGCAGCGGCCCCCAGGAGCCCAGTGACACCCCTTTCCGCCAGCCTTTTCATGGCGGTTCTTACCGCCATGAAAAGGCTGGTGGGAGGGGGACTCGTAATCCGAGGATTACTCCAGCTGGGATAAAAGTGGTGGGAAACCGCTGGTCCCGCCAGCCCCCCTGGAAGCACCGCAAGCCTGTTGGCGGTGCTTCCTCCAAAACAGCCCTGGCAGTTGTCGACCGCCGGGGTTGTAATGACCCCCATAATAATTTTCCTCTGTGGTATACACTTAGCACTGGGGCATCAAGGGCATGGAAAAGAGAGAGACAAGAACCTTGATAAGAATTGTGACTGCACTCCAACACTGCCTACAGAGAGGATTGTACAGAGCTAAACAGGTTTCAGTAGTGCAACCTTGGCAAACTTTTAGTATTTTGTCTAAAGCAGCAAGGTAATTCTTTAAAGTAAATGATATAAGGCATCTTTGCAACAAACCAACCAAACTATACAATAAAATCAGTGTACCCCAAGCTTAAGTAATATTACAGAAATATAATAAGAAAAAGAGTAGTAGATATACGAAAAATGGATAAAGGGTTGAAAGGAAAAATGTGACCAATAAAAAATGGTAAATAAGTGAAAAACAGAAAAAAAGATATTACAATTATAATCAGACAAACTTTTTACTTTTACCTTTGAAGTTGGGCACAGTTGGCAAACTTCACATTAGCAAATGTAGGAGAATATTTTTGACTTCACCCAACATCTCTGAGGTGAATTTTAACCAACCAGCAGTTCAAACAATATGGCTGTTTTTCTGCCATTAGACAGTCCACCCATGAAAACTATTGAAAGTCTGCATAGTTATTTGTTCTTTTTGTTTCTTTGTATTTGTTTCAACACTCCGTTTTAGACTATGTTGGCTAGTCTGAAATGTTTCTTGAAGTTCAATATATTGCTGTTGCAATGATATGACATAAACCTTACCCAAGAACACAAATAACCCGGATGGTGCTGTGAAATCGAAAGGTTTATCATGTTTCAATCCCATACCCCACTTTAGGTCATACAAAGGCTAAGAAATTACAATTGGTTTCTTTGCTAAGGGGGAGCCGGTCTTGACTTGGTCCTTGTAGAATCTAAGTATTAAAGCCTATCTTTTCTATCTGGAGGACCAAGCGCATTGAAGGTAGGATTCCTGGGTTTTTCGGAGACGACCCATAGCACTCCTCTGGTTGGAGGTGCTGGATGCATTTGATACTCCCGGGGGTCGAAGTCATTCTCCTTCCAGTGTTCCGGGGTCCAAGGGTGAGGGTGGGTTGGCTGCCTAGCGACAGGTTTGTTGATACAGTAGTTATCTTGGAGCATGGATGCCACTGGGGGCAGCTGCCTATGGTTGCAATGATGTGCTTAATGGTTGTGCTGATGCCTAGCACTACTGTTTCCGTTTTTTTCCATTTTACTCTATTAAAGAAATGAGTGCTGAACATTAATGCTTCGTACACCCCGAGGAGTGGTAAAGGCATCACTGGGATTGAAGGAAAATGTAATTGCTATCTCGTGTACTATCGGTACGAAGGATTACTGTCCAAATTATTCCATACCGCTCTCTTTAAGGACATGATGGAGAAGTTATATTGCTGTATCCCTCTTTTCTGTGGCTGCATAACACTGACAAAACTTTCAAAAAACAGTTTCAAAAAATTAAAACCTATCTTCTCTGAGCCTGACTTCAGAATTATTGTCCACACCTTAGTCTTTTTGCACCTGGATGGGGGCAATTCTGTGCTCTATGGTCTCCCGACTCCTCTCTGGTTCTCTGAAACGTATTCTACATGTTTCAATACATCTCATCAAAAGCCTGAAGGAGTCTGACCACATCACCGCCCCTCCATGCTGGTATTAATAAAAGCTGCATCTATTGCAAGTCCATCAAAATCGTCATCCCTGCTTATCTGTCTGGGAGAAATACTAAACACGACTCATAATTCCAATCCCTGTGCAAACAGCGGTTTGCACATCTGTTGGAATTTTCTGACCCCGTTGTAATCAGGGTTTTTTATGAACCTCCTTTTTTCATAAAATGTGTGTTGGTTTTTACCAATGTTCATAACTCTATTGTCAATGTATTTATAGAATTTAGAAGAGAATGGAGCAAACTCATAGGAGGGGGTATTGAATTTTAAAGAAAAAACATGGTTTGCTGTATTTGTTTATCCCTTGCAAAACTGATATTTTTACTTCTTTAGAACAAGTAGCCAACACACTGACCATCCGCGAGAAAGGGAATCCTTCAATTGTGACTTTGCCTCAACAAGGGATTTCAGGGACTCTTGTAACACAAGAGAGGACAGGTATGTACTGTTTTCATGGCATGGATCCAATCTATCCCTTTCTAAAATAAACTTCCCCCTTTTTAACTTTGTATTCAAGATTATTTAAAAAAAAATCTGCAGTCAGCAAAACAGTATAGACTATTTTTTAATATCAAATAGGAGTTAGCCAGATTTGGTTGGTTTACAGAATAGAGAGAAACAGGAGGAAATATATTTTAAATATCAAGTTATTATGAGTTCTATCTATACATGAATACTCACCAATACGTTTTTTAAAAACAATATTTTTTAGGTAAAAAATGACCAGACCTTCTCAATGTTGTTGCTCTATCTTACTTGAAGGTTTCACACATAGCAAGTACATTTGTAGGATTTTAAGGGAAACAAGTCCATTGATTTGAGACCAGTCCATAACCTAAAAAAGCGAAATACCTTTTAATTATATTAATGTAAAAACTCCTTCCTTTGAATGATGCAGCACTTAAGAATGTATAACATTTCCTATTTTCTCATATTCTTAGGGAGTGTGGCCAACTGAATATGAACCAGAAACTAGAAAAATCTTCCTCTAAAACAGACTTCACTATTCCTATAGATAGACATGCTCTTCGCACTAAAAGGTATATTCTGATTAGGTAATATTGACTATTCGGGACAGACTGACATCAACGGGGAGATAAGTGCAATTCTATCACAGAGCAGTTGCATTCAGAAGAGAAATGGATGTGCCACTGTCTCGTGAGATAACTTTAGAACTTTCAACCGCTGTAAAACGTTAAATTCATTTCCCTTGCAGCATTGAAACTACATGGCTACTGGTGAACAGTTTTTCTGGAAACATCCATAAAGGGGCATAAACGTCAACATTTTAATTTTAGAACACATATGAAAAAACCTTTACAAACTATGGATTGAACATGTATTATTTGCTAGCATTATTGGTATTTAGCTGGAGAAAAACTTAATTTCCCCAGTGAAAATGTCTGGTTGGAAGTTTTTTAAGAGAGTCAGACCTTACCACCCTGTTTTCATCAGAAACACCTGTGGAGTGTGTGAAAAAACACATTTTTACGTATATGCAAGTGCAACACCCTAGCATAGGCAGACGCCGGTGATCAGTTATTTTGCCAGGGCATTGTCTAATCAACTATTCTTAGTCCCTTCGTGACACAAGCTGGGTGCTAGGTGAGCTGGTGACTGGGCAGTACCCAACTGGTTCTTAACCAGCAGGAGATCAGAACATTAATTGTGTGGTCGAAGTGTGTGCAGTATGCACAAATTGTTATTCCAATTTTCATTTCTTCATTTCACTGTTAGGGTTGTACTATTTAAAACCTTTAATAAATATAAGTCTTATGAGCTGTTACTTATTAAATATAGATATATCAAATAACCCTCGTCTCAAATGACTAAACTCTTTTTTACTGTTAATTGGAGTTGTTTAAAGGGTTTTTCATAGTTTTTTCAAGTATGTAAAGAACCAATTTTTCCCCTTTACTAATGCTGGAAAGCTTCCAGGTTTATCATCACCTGTGCATGGGCAAAGTTTTTTTTTCCGTAAGGTGAGATCATTTTTTCCTGATAAGAGAGATTACTTATACTGCAATCAAACACAGACAAACTGGAGAGTAAAACACAATGGTTCCTATTCACCAGAGTAATTTTGGGCTCAAATGTAGGCTTACAGCCAAATTAACTTTTTTTACACCTGCCAAAGGGATTGCTAGTGTACACAAATGTATTTACTAGGTCAGATTTCTCCACCACGAGTGCAGAGAAATTTGTAGTAGTGTATCTGACTCGGGTAGTGGGAAGCAGGCATTCCAAAGTATGGTTTTACTTGGAAGTTTGTTAATACCCACACACATGTACATGTGTGTGCAATCCCAAACTTGTCTACGACCCCTATCCACCCTGGAAGTAACTCCTCTTCAAGCATGAGAAAGGAAGGGGGAAGGATCACCCCAAATTTAGTTGGAATGTATAGGAAAGGTCTTCTGCACTGGGAAAAAATGACGTTTTCTCCATGGGAACTGTAGGAAGTTGGCTCTGTATGTGCTATTTCAAAGTAAGGAATAGCATGCACAGAGTCCAAGGGTTCCCCTTAGAGGTAAAATAGTGGTAAAAATAGATAATACTAATGCTCTATTTTGTGGTAGTGTGGTCGAGCAGTAGGCTTATCCAAGGAGTAGTGTTAAGCATTTGTTGTACATACACATAGACAATAAATGAGGTACACACACTCAGAGACAAATCCAGCCAATAGGTTTTTATATAGAAAAATATCTTTTCTTAGTTTATTTTAAGAACCACAGGTTCAAATTCTACATGTAATATCTCATTCGAAAGGTATTGCAGGTAAGTACTTTAGGAACTTCAAATCATAAAAATTGCATGTATACTTTTCAAGTTATTCACAAATAGCTGTTTTAAAAGTGGACACTTAGTGCAATTTTCACAGTTCCTGGGGGAGGTAAGTTTTGGTTAGTTTTACCAGGTAAGTAGGACACTTACAGGGTTCAGTTCTTGGTCCAAGGTAGCCCACCGTTGGGGGTTCAGAGCAACCCCAAAGTCACCACACCAGCAGCTCAGGGCCGGTCAGGTGCAGAGTTCAAAGTGGTGCCCAAAACGCATAGGCTAGAATGGAGAGAAGGGGGTGCCCCGGTTCCGGTCTGCTTGCAGGTAAGTACCCGCGTCTTCGGAGGGCAGACCAGGGGGGTTTTGTAGGGCACCGGGGGGGACACAAGCCCACACAGAAATTTCACCCTCAGCGGCGCGGGGGCGGCCGGGTGCAGTGTAGAAACAAGCGTCGGGTTCGCAATGTTAGTCTATGAGAGATCTCGGGATCTCTTCAGCGCTGCAGGCAGGCAAGGGGGGGGTTCCTCGGGGAAACCTCCACTTGATCAAGGGAGAGGGACTCCTGGGGGTCACTCCTCCAGTGAAAGTCCGGTCCTTCAGGTCCTGGGGGCTGCGGGTGCAGGGTCTCTCCCAGGTGTCGGGACTTAGGATTCAAAGAGTCGCGGTCAGGGGAAGCCTCGGGATTCCCTCTGCAGGCGGCGCTGTGGGGGCTCAGGGGGGACAGGTTTTTGTACTCACAGTCTTAGAGTAGTCCTGGGGTCCCTCCTGAGGTGTTGGATCGCCACCAGCCGAGTCGGGGTCGCCGGGTGCAGTGTTGCAAGTCTCACGCTTCTTGCGGGGAGCTTGCAGGGTTCTTTAAAGCTGCTGGAAACAAAGTTGCAGCTTTTCTTGGAGCAGGTCCGCTGTCCTCGGGAGTTTCTTGTCTTTTCGAAGCAGGGGCAGTCCTCAGAGGATGTCGAGGTCGCTGGTCCCTTTGGAAGGCGTCGCTGGAGCAGGATCTTTGGAAGGCAGGAGGCAGGCCGGTGAGTTTCTGGAGCCAAGGCAGTTGTCGTCTTCTGGTCTTCCTCTGCAGGGGTTTTCAGCTAGGCAGTCCTTCTTCTTGTAGTTGCAGGAATCTAATTTTCTAGGGTTCAGGGTAGCCCTTAAATACTAAATTTAAGGGCGTGTTTAGGTCTGGGGGGTTAGTAGCCAATGGCTACTAGCCCTGAGGGTGGGTACACCCTCTTTGTGCCTCCTCCCAAGGGGAGGGGGACACAATCCTAACCCTATTGGGGGAATCCTCCATCTGCAAGATGGAGGATTTCTAAAAGTTAGAGTCACTTCAGCTCAGGACACCTTAGGGGCTGTCCTGACTGGCCAGTGACTCCTCCTTGTTTTTCTCATTATTTTCTCCGGCCTTGCCGCCAAAAGTGGGGCCTGGCCGGAGGGGGCGGGCAACTCCACTAGCTGGAGTGTCCTGCTGGGTTGGCACAAAGGAGGTGAGCCTTTGAGGCTCACCGCCAGGTGTGACAATTCCTGCCTGGGAGAGGTGTTAGCATCTCCACCCAGTGCAGGCTTTGTTACTGGCCTCAGAGTGACAAAGGCACTCTCCCCATGGGGCCAGCAACATGTCTCGGTTTGTGGCAGGCTGCTAAAACTAGTCAGCCTACACAGATAGTCGGTTAAGTTTCAGGGGGCACCTCTAAGGTGCCCTCTGGGGTGTATTTTACAATAAGATGTACACTGGCATCAGTGTGCATTTATTGTGCTGAGAAGTTTGATACCAAACTTCCCAGTTTTCAGTGTAGCCATTATGGTGCTGTGGAGTTCGTGTAAAACAGACTCCCAGACCATATACTCTTATGGCTACCCTGCACTTACAATGTCTAAGGTTTTGCTTAGACACTGTAGGGGCACAGTGCTCATGCACTGGTACCCTCACCTATGGTATAGTGCACCCTGCCTTAGGGCTGTAAGGCCTGCTAGAGGGGTGTCTTACCTATACTGCATAGGCAGTGAGAGGCTGGCATGGCACCCTGAGGGGAGTGCCATGTCGACTTACTCATTTTGTTCTCACCAGCACACACAGGCTTGTAAGCAGTGTGTCTGTGCTGAGTGAGGGGTCTCTAGGGTGGCATAAGACATGCTGCAGCCCTTAGAGACCTTTCTTGGCATCAGGGCCCTTGGTACTAGAAGTACCAGTTACAAGGGACTTATCTGAATGCCAGGGTGTGCCAATTGTGGATACAATGGTACATTTTAGGTGAAGGAACACTGGTGCTGGGGCCTGGTTAGCAGGGTCCCAGCACACTTCTCAGTCAAGTCAGCATCAGTATCAGGCAAAAAGTGGGGGGTAACTGCAACAGGGAGCCATTTCTTTACACAAGCCCCCCCCAGCCTACAGGCCAGGAGACTCAGCCCAAGCTGGGAGAGTCTTCCTAGTCTGTCAGGCGAGGAAGAGTAGGAGAAATAGGCTGGTTAGTTGCAGGGCCTACTCTGCCTTACATCCTTCTGTTCAGGTCATTCCCTTTGGGGAACTGACCCACTTCCACAGTGATAGGACCTAGTCTGAATTGCCTCTTGTCTGCCTCTTCAATGTCTCCACCCATTCTTTCTATTTTGGTCTTAGAGGTGTCCACCTCTGCTAACCTTATCTTGGCCAGGGTCACCCCTAGCTTACCCAGAGAGGTTACCCAGAGCTGGAGTAACCCCACCATGACCAATAGGGTCAGGGGGCCTAACTTGCTATTTGGCATGGGGTCAGACCACCATGCTAAGGATAGTGCAGCCATAAAGGCTAACACCCAGCAGAGGCCACTGACAGCTGTCAGTGCCCAGAACCACACCTTTAGCTCTTCACCTAAAAGGGAAGGGGCTAAGTTACAGGCTTCTTTGGGTTCAGGTTGCCTGTCTGCTGTATTGGAGTGGGGGGTTACCACATCTTGTAGTAAACACCCTTCTTCCACTCTTTCTTCTGTTAGCTGAGGAGCCACCCACTCAGGTTTAACAGTTGCCTGACTAGCCAGGACTTCTTGTGGGTCAGGTTGGACTTTATCAGGGCCATTTTTGGAGTTCTCCCCTACTGGAGCAGAATCTCCCTGGCTTGCTGTAACCTTGGCTAAAGGTTGTCCACCCCTCCTACTCTGTTTTCTTTTCTTCTTCTTCTGGGGCCTGCTTGCATTTACTGCAGAGGCAGGATTTCCAGAATCCTTGGGAGAGGACTGGCACTGGACCAGTTCCTCTCTTGGGCTCTGACTAACCTCTGGGTAGTCATTTCCAAGGAGACAATCAAGGGGGAGGTCTGTACTGACTACTACCCTTCTCCAGCTAAGAGTGCCACCCACTTCTATGGGCACTAAAGCCACAGGCCTCTTAGTGACCCTGTCTAGGCTAACTCTTACCCTGGCAGTCTCACCTGGGATGTACTGGTTCGAGAGCACCAGCCTGTCATGCACAATAGTGTGACTGGCACAAGTGTCTCTCAGGGCGGTGGTTGGGATTCCATTCACCAGTAGGTGGTGGAAGTGTCTACTTCCCTCTGGAATCTCCAACTCACCTGTTGGGCCCTGTTTCCAGTTGAAGGCTATGAAGACCTCCTCATCTGAGGAGTCATCTCCCATGGCTACACTGGTTACCCCTGGAATTTTGTTCTGGGGTTTGTTTTTGGGACAAGAAGTGTCCTTGGTGTGGTGCCCAGACTGTTTACAGTTGTGGCACCATGCCTTAGTGGCATCCCAGTTCTTACCCTGGTACCCACCTTTGTTTTGGGTTGTGTCTTGGGGCCCACCCACCTGTTCTGGTTTTTGGGGGCCTACAGAGGACTCTTTTTCTTTGTTTCTAGTGTCACCCACTTTCTCCTGGGGAGTTTTTGTAACCCCTTTCTTTTGGTCACCCCCAGTGGAAGTTTTGGTTACCCTAGTCTTGACCCAGTGGTCTGCCTTCTTTCCCAATTCTTGGGGAGAAATTGGACCTAGGTCTACCAGATACTGATGCAACTTTTCATTGAAGCAGTTACTTAAAATGTGTTCTTTCATAAACAAATTATAAAGCCCAACATAGTCACACACTTCATTTCCAGTTAACCAACCATCTAGTGTTTTTACTGAGTAGTCTACAAAATCAACCCAGGTCTGGCTCGAGGATTTTTGAGCCCCCCTGAATCTAATTCTATACTCCTCAGTGGAGAATCCAAAGCCCTCAATCAGGGTACCCTTCATGAGGTCATAAGATTCTGCATCTTTTCCAGAGAGTGTGAGGAGTCTATCCCTACACTTTCCAGTGAACATTTCCCAAAGGAGAGCACCCCAGTGAGATCTGTTTACTTTTCTGGTTACACAAGCCCTCTCAAAAGCTGTGAACCATTTGGTGATGTCATCACCATCTTCATATTTTGTTACAATCCCTTTGGGGATTTTTAGGATGTCAGGAGAATCTCTGACCCTATTTAAGTTGCTGCCACCATCGATGGGACCTAGGCCCATCTCTTTTCTTTCCCTTTCTATGGCTAGGAGCTGCTTTTCCAAAGCCAATCTTTTGACCATCCTGGCTAACAGGGGGTCATCTTCACTGGAGTTATCCTCAGTGATTTCAGAGGTGTTGGTCTCTCCTGTGAGGGAACCAGCATCTCTGACTATTATTTTTGGAGTCAGGGTTTGAGGGACCCTGTTCTCCCTAGATAGGACTGGTAGGGGGGAATTTTCCTCCAAGTCACTATCCTCTTCCTCTGAGTTGCCACCCTCAGAGGGGTTGGCCTTTTCAAACTCTGCCAAAAGCTCCTGGAGCTGTATTTTGGTAGGTTTGGGGCCCATTGTTATTTTCTTTATTTTACAGAGTGACCTTAGCTCCCTCATCTTAAGATGGAGGTAAGGTGTGGTGTCGAGTTCCACCACAGTCACATCTGTGCTAGACATTTTGCTTCTAAAAGTTGGAATACTTTTTAAGAATCTACAACTGGTTCTAGAATCTAATTCAAACTTTTACAAACTTTTAAACTCTAAAAGAAATGCTAAACAGGATCTAACACAAGGCCCTAGCAGGTCTTTTAAGAATTTAGAAAACTTTTCAAATTGCAAAAATGAATTTCTAATGACAATTTTGGAATTTGTCGTGTGATCAGGTATTGGCTGAGTAGTCCAGCAAATGCAAAGTCTTGTACCCCACCGCTGATCCACCAATGTAGGAAGTTGGCTCTGTATGTGCTATTTCAAAGTAAGGAATAGCATGCACAGAGTCCAAGGGTTCCCCTTAGAGGTAAAATAGTGGTAAAAATAGATAATACTAATGCTCTATTTTGTGGTAGTGTGGTCGAGCAGTAGGCTTATCCAAGGAGTAGTGTTAAGCATTTGTTGTACATACACATAGACAATAAATGAGGTACACACACTCAGAGACAAATCCAGCCAATAGGTTTTTATATAGAAAAATATCTTTTCTTAGTTTATTTTAAGAACCACAGGTTCAAATTCTACATGTAATATCTCATTCGAAAGGTATTGCAGGTAAGTACTTTAGGAACTTCAAATCATAAAAATTGCATGTATACTTTTCAAGTTATTCACAAATAGCTGTTTTAAAAGTGGACACTTAGTGCAATTTTCACAGTTCCTGGGGGAGGTAAGTTTTGGTTAGTTTTACCAGGTAAGTAGGACACTTACAGGGTTCAGTTCTTGGTCCAAGGTAGCCCACCGTTGGGGGTTCAGAGCAACCCCAAAGTCACCACACCAGCAGCTCAGGGCCGGTCAGGTGCAGAGTTCAAAGTGGTGCCCAAAACGCATAGGCTAGAATGGAGAGAAGGGGGTGCCCCGGTTCCGGTCTGCTTGCAGGTAAGTACCCGCGTCTTCGGAGGGCAGACCAGGGGGGTTTTGTAGGGCACCGGGGGGGACACAAGCCCACACAGAAATTTCACCCTCAGCGGCGCGGGGGCGGCCGGGTGCAGTGTAGAAACAAGCGTCGGGTTCGCAATGTTAGTCTATGAGAGATCTCGGGATCTCTTCAGCGCTGCAGGCAGGCAAGGGGGGGGTTCCTCGGGGAAACCTCCACTTGATCAAGGGAGAGGGACTCCTGGGGGTCACTCCTCCAGTGAAAGCCCGGTCCTTCAGGTCCTGGGGGCTGCGGGTGCAGGGTCTCTCCCAGGTGTCGGGACTTAGGATTCAAAGAGTCGCGGTCAGGGGAAGCCTCGGGATTCCCTCTGCAGGCGGCGCTGTGGGGGCTCAGGGGGGACAGGTTTTTGTACTCACAGTCTTAGAGTAGTCCTGGGGTCCCTCCTGAGGTGTTGGATCGCCACCAGCCGAGTCGGGGTCGCCGGGTGCAGTGTTGCAAGTCTCACGCTTCTTGCGGGGAGCTTGCAGGGTTCTTTAAAGCTGCTGGAAACAAAGTTGCAGCTTTTCTTGGAGCAGGTCCGCTGTCCTCGGGAGTTTCTTGTCTTTTCGAAGCAGGGGCAGTCCTCAGAGGATGTCGAGGTCGCTGGTCCCTTTGGAAGGCGTCGCTGGAGCAGGATCTTTGGAAGGCAGGAGGCAGGCCGGTGAGTTTCTGGAGCCAAGGCAGTTGTCGTCTTCTGGTCTTCCTCTGCAGGGGTTTTCAGCTAGGCAGTCCTTCTTCTTGTAGTTGCAGGAATCTAATTTTCTAGGGTTCAGGGTAGCCCTTAAATACTAAATTTAAGGGCGTGTTTAGGTCTGGGGGGTTAGTAGCCAATGGCTACTAGCCCTGAGGGTGGGTACACCCTCTTTGTGCCTCCTCCCAAGGGGAGGGGGACACAATCCTAACCCTATTGGGGGAATCCTCCATCTGCAAGATGGAGGATTTCTAAAAGTTAGAGTCACTTCAGCTCAGGACACCTTAGGGGCTGTCCTGACTGGCCAGTGACTCCTCCTTGTTTTTCTCATTATTTTCTCCGGCCTTGCCGCCAAAAGTGGGGCCTGGCCGGAGGGGGCGGGCAACTCCACTAGCTGGAGTGTCCTGCTGGGTTGGCACAAAGGAGGTGAGCCTTTGAGGCTCACCGCCAGGTGTGACAATTCCTGCCTGGGAGAGGTGTTAGCATCTCCACCCAGTGCAGGCTTTGTTACTGGCCTCAGAGTGACAAAGGCACTCTCCCCATGGGGCCAGCAACATGTCTCGGTTTGTGGCAGGCTGCTAAAACTAGTCAGCCTACACAGATAGTCGGTTAAGTTTCAGGGGGCACCTCTAAGGTGCCCTCTGGGGTGTATTTTACAATAAGATGTACACTGGCATCAGTGTGCATTTATTGTGCTGAGAAGTTTGATACCAAACTTCCCAGTTTTCAGTGTAGCCATTATGGTGCTGTGGAGTTCGTGTAAAACAGACTCCCAGACCATATACTCTTATGGCTACCCTGCACTTACAATGTCTAAGGTTTTGCTTAGACACTGTAGGGGCACAGTGCTCATGCACTGGTACCCTCACCTATGGTATAGTGCACCCTGCCTTAGGGCTGTAAGGCCTGCTAGAGGGGTGTCTTACCTATACTGCATAGGCAGTGAGAGGCTGGCATGGCACCCTGAGGGGAGTGCCATGTCGACTTACTCATTTTGTTCTCACCAGCACACACAGGCTTGTAAGCAGTGTGTCTGTGCTGAGTGAGGGGTCTCTAGGGTGGCATAAGACATGCTGCAGCCCTTAGAGACCTTTCTTGGCATCAGGGCCCTTGGTACTAGAAGTACCAGTTACAAGGGACTTATCTGAATGCCAGGGTGTGCCAATTGTGGATACAATGGTACATTTTAGGTGAAGGAACACTGGTGCTGGGGCCTGGTTAGCAGGGTCCCAGCACACTTCTCAGTCAAGTCAGCATCAGTATCAGGCAAAAAGTGGGGGGTAACTGCAACAGGGAGCCATTTCTTTACAGGAACGAAATGTGCATTAGCGTAGGAGGCGTCATGTGAAGTTGTCTGCCCTGCAAATTTGAATAATAAAACGGCAAACGGCCCAAAACATTGGTAAGTATCCCTGGAAACCTGTGTCTGGAATAGCTTTTCAGGCATACGTCTGGCAATGTTTGTGAATAACAAATAAAAAGCAACCTTGCTCGTACGTTTATGATTTTTTTCATGAATAGCACTCAATATGTCTTACAATCTTAAATGACAAAGGGGAAATCACTGCCACCGGCATGACGGTCTGGACCGCCATTTTATAAACAAAGGAAGACCGCCAGAGGTGGCCCACCGCCACCACCGAAAGGCAGCCTGACGATGGAGGATATCTCTATCCCACAGGGCAGCCCTCGTGAAAAAGAACCCTAGTTCCTCCAGCCTTTCCCTGGCGGTTCCCCAAAGGCTGGTGGAAGGGGTGCTCCGGTGCCCCCTTGGGGGGCCCTGCACTGCCCATGCACTTGGCATGGGCGTTGGCGGGGCCCCCGTGCAAAGCCCCCATCGTGCAGGTCACCACCCGTAAATTGGGCTGCTGCACGCGCCGCACTGCAGCAATGACGAAGGCTCCATGTGGAGCCGTTGGCAATGTCCTGGCTCAGCATTCCTCTGGGCCTGCTGGCGGAAACACTGTTTCCACCCGCCGGCCCAGTGGAATGTTTATTATAGGGCAGGCGGGGTCTTCTAATGGCTGGCGGTCTGTGTTTAGACTGCCAGCATGAACACGGCGGGGAATCCCGCCGTGTTCATAATGACCCCCAAAGTCTTTCTGTGCACGATTGCTGTGCACAGGTGAAGAATACTATGGCCTTAAGTCTCATTAGTGCAGTAATTGCGGTGATCTATTCCTGCACCGGAATTAGCAACATCAGGGGTATCAATAATTCAGAGGTATGATAATATTGCAAGGTTATGAGTGATCTATAGACCCTAAAGGAATAGGAAATAACATCCAAATATTGGTATTAAGGACCCATTTCCACGTGATATTCCTGAATTCTGGGCCAAACAAATGTCGGAATATAATACATGGTCTTGCCTGGCCCCCAGTACCCCTACGCCACCTCCTCCACTGCCCCTGATAGACCAAGTCAATCTGGGAACCCCTGTGAGTACCATACCCCCAATCATTGAGGAGGGAGTCTTACCCATGACAATTGCCACCAACAACCTGGGGCATATCCCCCCTATCAATGCAACAGATATGAACTTGTCTGACTTAGTACGCCATGGGGAGATCAATTCACAGGGTAACAGAAAAAAGGGTTATCACTTGTTTGGGGGGAACAGTAAGGTCGCTGATTATACCCCCCCAAATCTCCTGACCACAGTTCTTAGCTGGAATATAACTGGCCTGGAGAGCAAACTGCAAAGTCCTGGATGGGGCCAATTCATTGATGAACACCAGATCTGTCTATTTCAAGAAACTTGGGAACTGGGACCCAAATACAGATCAGGTTTTAAGAGCTACTGGGTGGCAGCACGTAAGACGCCCACTGGGAGACCTTCGGGAGGGCTATTAATATGGCTAAGCAGTTCCCTCAGGTGTAAGGTCGAAGCCATAGATACGGGCTGCCCTGATCTCCAGGCTCTACTAGTTTCTAATCTTGAGGATAGATCTCTATTAATAATCAATATTTACAATAGAAGTGTAGGCAGCCTTTATGACTCTGATGCTCTTACTTCATTGGACACCCTTCTCCACAACAATATTTCATCCCATTTCATTTTGATTGCAGGGGACTTTAATGTTTCATTTGAGCCCAACACCTTGGTCCAAGAGCTATACAAAGAAGAGGATGCCTATTGGGGCATCCCCCAGTTATCTGCACACAAAAAACCGAGACTGAATAAAACAGCACGTTTAGTGGCTGATATTACTTTAACACACGGTCTTCGAGCTTGTAATGGTCGCTCCTGCTCTGATATTAACCTGCACCCCACCTTTAGGCGTGGAGTGCACAGGAGCCAGATCGACTACATACTCCTTGACATTCGATTGTGGGGTTACATGTTTGACATGAGGGTACATGAGCACGACAAGAGCGATCATGATCCATTGATTTTAACGACCAGAGGCCTTTTCTCCTCGCTTGAATCTCCCCACTCTAAGGCATATGTACAACAGCTCGTCTTATCAAATAACAGACGTAATGTAAAATGGGACTCTGTTGTTTCATCCCCCGAACAACTCTCAATAATATATAACTTATTAGCTGATCAAATGCAACATATGATTCCATATAATGAGGACGATGATGTTGAGGGGATATTATCAGCCCACACTGAACTGTTTGATTGTTTAAAGCTTCTCTTTACAAAAGAGATTATTAGCAATCCCAAGAAAAAGGGCTGTGCACGGTGGTTTAGTAACTCATGTAGAGAAGCTCAGCTCAACTTATTGAGATCATTAAAAGAAGACCACACAGAACTCATAAGAAAAGCTAGAAAGGATTATAAACAGGAATGTCTTAAGGTGCACAGAACCTGGGAAGAGGCTAGATGGGCAGCTATTTTGGAGACTGACAAAACAAATGACACTTCCAAGTTTTGGAAATTGATAGCAGATTACTGTAGCGATCCAGCCTCTTTACCCGGCTCTACAATTCTTTCTGCAGTATGGGCGGAGCATTTCGGCCAATTATATTATGGTCCACCTGAAGTATCTGTTAGGACCCGCGATGTTCCAATAACTCAAGGAGCCTCCCTGATCAAACTTACCCTTGATGAAACTAGAGCTGCAATTGATTCATTTAAATGGGGAAAGGCCCCGGGCCCTGATAAGATCCCGGGCGATCTATATAAGGCAAGACCTGATATTTGGACACCTTATCTCAATTTAATCTGCAATGCAGTTGCAGCGGGAGCTCCTCCTCCATCTTCTTGGAATGGGGCTGAGATAGTTCCCATTTTCAAGAAAGGCTGCCCCAATAATCCTGCTAATTATCGACCAATATGTTTACTTGACAACTCCCAAAAGATCTATGCAAAACAGCTTTTGTCCCACTTAGATGAATGGATCTCGGAGTCTGAAGTTTTATCTGATTTACAAGCGGGGTTTAGACCCGCAGTTAGCACTATAGACCAAGCCCTAAGATTCCTGGCAATCAAATGGAAGAATGTAGACCTGGGGTAGGGGTAATTTGTATGTGATTTTTATCGACCTCAGAGCTGCTTTTGATCTGATCCCCAGGAATATGCTTTGGTTAACTCTTTCAAACATGGGGGTCCCATCTGGTCTTTTGAAACTCATTGTCAGATTACATGACAATACTTATGCACAAATCAGGTGCGGTAAGGATGGTGAACTGACAGACCGTGTAGCTATTAAAAGAGGTGTTAGACAGGGTTGTGTTCTGGCCCCCACTCTCTTTTTGCTCTATATTAACAACTGCATCCACTACCTAGAAAATTGTATTAATGACTCGCCCAAACTGGCAGGAAAGAAAACTCCATGTCTGCTTTATGCAGACAATACTATTCTTCTAGCTAAATCACCAATAGGAATCCAAAACTTGGTCAACCAATTCTGCGATTTCTCCAGAGACTATGGGCTGGATATCAACATCAAGAAAACAAAATTTATGATCTTCAGCACCTCAAGGAAAAAAACCCGTGCTAGAATAGTAATGAACTCAATTCCGTTGGAACAAGTGGAAGAATTCGACTATCTAGGTATCCGGCTCTCTAATACAGGTAGCTGGGAGGCAGCTATTGACAAAGGAGCACTTACCATAAGTCAAAGAGGAGGGGCTCTAGCTCGTAGAGCTATAAAGGCATCGAGTCCCCCCCTGAATATAATTGCTGAGATTTATAATGTACAAATCCGTGCGGCTGCCTTGTATGGAGCGGAACTTTGGGGCTCACATAGAAAATTGGACCCTTTACAAACCAAAGAAAAGAATTTCCTTAGACAGGTTAGAAAAAGGTACACCAATGACCCCTCTCAGGCTTGACTTAGGCTTAAATAGCATTAAAAACACAGCACCCCTGAGACCCCTTTCCTACTGGATTCGCCTTTGGAAAACTACCGAACTTGAACCATTCAGGGTGGCGATAAGAGAACTCTTAGCATCGCCCCAAGGTCCGAAGAAAATCCCATGGCTGAAGGAGATGAAAGCTGCTTGGGACAACCTAGGTTTTCCCCTCTATTGGAAACACCCTGAGATGATCCCCTCTAATGCAAGACAACTTGTCAAAAAAAGGTATTGGGAGAAAACCAATGAGGATTTACTGCACTGCAACAGGGCGGGCAGGTTAACATCAGAATTCCTCCAGCTCAAACACGAACCCCGGTCCGAGAGCTTCATGGATCTCCCTATACCTGCATATGCTCGTACTCTATTTCTCCTGCTAAGATATGGCATCCTGCCGATTAATAGCTTCACGGCTTGCTGGTCATCAAATATTTCTCTGACTGACAGATGCATATTTTGCCATCATTGCAAGGAAACAACTGAGCACATGCTGTTTTTCTGCCCCCTTTGCAAGAGCCCTAGAGGGAGGTGGATTATCCCCCTTTGTAAAAACCTATTATTGCAGGACCGAGCTAACACCACCAGAATATGCAGATATGATACTTCTAAACTGGTAGTTAGCGCAGTCTCCAAATACTTAACTGAAGCCTGGTCTATTCGTCGGCGGTACATATCAGCCACGGGTTTCTGAATCAGTTTTCTCGCATACAGAAGGTGGTTTTTACATGAAATTTACATTTTTGATGTTTAATTTTAAAATCTTTAGATACAATAGGTACTATGCCATTTAAGTGAACTCTAGCAAACTTTTATGAGGTCTTTTCAGGAATCTCTTTGTTACGAACCTGTACCCCCGTATAGGAAAAGATGAGAACTTACAAGTTTATAGAGATGTTATTTTAGTCGAATTGCTATGATATTTAATTTTTTACAAAAACTTAATATCCAAGTATTTATTATACAGTTTTTATTGTTTTTAAGTATGCTTAAAGTTTTAATGCTAACCAGCACATTGTCGATATTTATATGATTGCAGGTTTTATGTTTCAACAGTATTACCTACGTTCAAATGGTGCAAATTTTACTATGCAATACTTTATTATGTTAGAGTGTTCTTTTTTTTTTTTTCTCTTTGTATTTTAATGGTCTAAATTTCTAGACCGAATGAATAAATAATAATAAATAACATGGTCTTGCCTCGTAAATGTGTCCCCAGTATTACCAGCAGCAAGTCTGGATGAGGGATTACTGCATGTTTCCTAATGCAATCTGGTGGAAGTTACACATTTTTTGTGTGGCTACCCTTAATCAAGCATAATTGTTTTCTGCAAAGTATATCTTATGCTAAGCCACGTTGTTCAAGGTAAGTATGTGAATGTTATACTTTGAGGAAAGTTTCCAGAAAAAAGGTTTACTGCAAATAACATTCTGTGAAAATAATTATTCTAAAAATACGTTTTTGTTGGTTGTTTTACTTCCTAAAGCTATTGTTGTCTGTTTTTGTACCCACGTTTTCACAAAGAAATGAAAAGCATTTTTTCAAGCAGAGAAAAGCTGATCGATTTATATGTTTGCAAGAAGTTTGGCTATAGAAAAGCATAGCGGGTAAAGGGAAGTATATGTTGGCGACATTTATGTGACTGCAGATAAGTCATTCTGAAGCCATTGTAAGTGACTAGGAAGCTAGATTAAAATTGCCTTGTCAGACAAACACTCTGACTTATGTCTATTGAAGTGTGGTAATTTTTAACATTAATTGAGCATGGCTAAACAATTCTAACCCCACCTAAAGCCAATATCATTGTGCTTTTCAACTTTTGAGCCTAATGAAGTTCTATGATATGGTGCATCTCAATTTTCTTGAAAAAAAATTATTGCGTTTCCTGGCTTTCTTACACCTTCAGGGAATGGAAGACCGATCAGATGTGGGAAAGGCCATCGTCCAAAACAGAACTTCCTGCATCTCGAGAAGACAAAGAACCCCACAATATAAAAGGGACCAGGTATTGTTGAACTGGTGGACTACTCAGTGGAGGCAGACAGTTCAGTGAATGATCAGTTTATTTGAAGCACAGACTTCATGCAAATCTGCCAGAAGCAGAGCTATGAGGGCAATCGGAAAGATGTCTTGAATCGTTTAAAAAGTGGGTGAAATGGATAGATATTCAATTTTACTGTTGAAGGTAAAGTACATTAGCTTTCAGTGCCACAAAGATAACTTCTTCATTTCCATGCGGTCTGGAAAGCTCATTCACAGGAATGTTTCCATATTTTATTTTTTTATATAACTGTAGGTATGGTAACCTACAACACATTGGCATTTGGGCTTTGAGGCATTGTCCATGTAGTTCCCAGGCCAAAGTTTTGAGCAGGAGCATCCATGCCAGATATTTAGGATGTCTATATGTAATATAACCTTATAGCCCACAGCTGAGGGATATAACAGTTGTTAAAGGCCCTGAACCTGAGTTATATGCCCATGCTACAGTGAGGGCCCATATCAAGGGAGAGGACGCTTACCAACCGGTATAGCCCGAGGAAGAAGGGCTATAAGGCTATTAGAACATTCCACCCACTGAGGACAGAATGTTCTAAATTAAAAAGGTAGAAACAGAAAGTCAAACAGTGGCCTATTGGAACCACTTCATTGTGCTTCCAACATTCTAATGTTCTAATATAGCCTTAGTGCCCGCTGTAGCGGGCTCTACCAGCCATTAAAGGCCTTCTCCCGTGTTAAACAAGGGAGAGGGCATTTATTGGCTGGTAGAGCCCGCCACAGCAAGTTCTAAGGCTATTAGAACATTCTGCCACTCCAGGGCAGAATGTTCTATCAAATAAAACAAATTCCTCATGACACTCGAGGGGATTAAAATCCCCTCATGCTCCGTGAGGCTTTGTTCACAGCTGTTACTGTGAACAAAGAGAACATTGAAATGTTGACGCTCCGGGCTTTTACCAGCCAGTAAAAGCCTGGAGCACTCCATTGTCTGCAATGGAGCCCCCAACATTCCAGTGTTCTAATAAAAGGTGAGGGTGTAGATGCAAATGGGAATTACTTACCTGATCTGGTTATCCTGACCGTATGGCATGGAGCTGCTCATTCTGGTCCAGTGTGGAACATCTCTTTTTCAGAAAATCTACAGAGGCTAATTCACCTGAATTCTCTCACTGTGCATGAAATTCCTGTTTTTGAGGACCATGTGCTCTGTGATCAGACATGATCATTCCTAGTGTAAGATGAAAGGGATAGTCTTTCATTGTTTGGAATGCAAATTTAGTTGTTCGGACACATTCTGAACCTTTTTAAAATGGCTGAAGTGTATTTTTTACAAATTCACATGAAAGCTTTTCCATACTCTGTCCTTATTCCTAATCACAAGAGTATCAAACATTTATGTTGATGTGCTCAAAACAAGGAGTAACTTTACTTCCAAAATAAAACCCAATAGCATTGAACACCAACTCGAGCTTGCATAGAAGATAGTCTAGTGGTTAAGATCTGAGAGGTTAAGATGTGACATTCAACTGGAAGACATGAGTCATGTTAAATTACTTAATATCCCTGTGTATGATTTAGAAATCGTGTCTCTGGTAATGTACCTTCATCCTGGGTATTCAGGGTTATGACACATCTACTCACAGAGAAGGTTTTGCGAAAAGGACCCCTTTTGCCATAAATTGTAAATACGTGTTATATGAACGGGCAATGAAAAGAACAAAAACAAAACACCATTTGATTCTTCTGCCAACCCCCATTAATCTTCAGCAGTCCTTTGCAACCCATCTAGATTTGCTTTGTATAAATTTTAGAACATTGGGATGTTGGGACTCCACTCAGGGATAAGAACAGGTTCAGAACCTATTATTGCTGGTATAGACCTCCAAAATTCCAGTAATTATTTTTGTTTCTCCCTGTTTATTTTAGAATAATTTACCCTCACTGACTGTAATGTTTTAAAGGAATTACAGCCTGTTTTCATTGGGCTACTCTTTTTGTTAAAGGGCCTCTCCCTCTGTTTAGGCCCTCTCCTGTGACACAGGCTTAGAGTTCAGTCTTTGAGGATTTAACAGCAATTTTAACCCTCACCGGGATAATACAATGCTCAACAAATATGCCCACTAAAGTAATAATCAACAATAATTAATTGTTTAGAAACAGGTTTGAGACTATTTATAGCCTCCCCGGTTTGGACTATTGTGTCAAATGAAACTCTTTCAGAGAGAGAAGCAACAGCTTCCAATTTTATCTGTAAATTTGGTTCATTAGGCAAAGCAGCCAAGAGATCACGAATCAGACGCAAGAAAGAGTGCGCTCCCAGGAGGAACATTCATTTTCTGCAGAATTCAAAGACTACTACACCAAAAAAGAAAACAGGTATGTTAAGATGATGACATGTTCTCTGCCTTTTTTATATTATTCCGCATAAAACATATGTGGACTTCCACTGGAAGCTTTTATACAAAAAGCCTCAAGCCTTGTCCTGCAAAGTCACTTGATACATCAACATACACCACGATGACAGGGGTTTTACATGTGTGCCCCCTGTGTTAATCAGTGTGGACATCTGTGTGTATCTGGGTGCACCTGTGAATTTGAATCCATCACTGTTAGAATGTATTTGTTTATGTCCTGTTTCGTGTGTGCTTCACAGTGTGTTTCTTTCTATGCTTGTCTGCTCCAATCTGTTTATATCTGACTTTGTGTCTGTATCTGTCCACTGTATAGGGGTGTAGCAAAACTTACAATATTTAAAATCATGATTTAATTATACATTATGTGTGCCAAAAGGCTGTCAGCCTGTCCATCTGCTAATCTGGTAGTCTGTGAGATAAGTTTGACCAAAAGACAACGATGGATTTTCAAAGCAGATGTCCTTGGTACTTTTCTTAGAGACAACCAGGGACTGGTCTTCTTCAGGTGGCTGAGCCCATCTAGTGATGAGATGGAGTCCCCTCATGTGGTATTTGTAGGAGGCTGGCCTGGTTTGTAGTGGTACCAAGGGGTACTTACACTCTGCACCAGGTCCAGTTATCCCTTATTAGTGTAGAAGAGGTGTCTAGCAGCTCAGGCTGATAGAAAAGGGTAGCTTAGCAGAGCAGCTTAGGCTGAACTAGGAGACGTGTGAAGCTCCTACTATACCACTGGTGTCATATGCACAATATCATAAGAAAACACAATACACAGATATACTAAAAATAAAGGTACTTTATTTTTATGACAATATGCCACAAGTATCTCAGTGAGTACCCTCAGTATGAGGATAGCAAATATACACAAGATATATGTACACAATACCAAAATTATGCAGTAATAGCAATAGAAAGCAATGCAAGCAATGTACAGTCACAATAGATTGCAATGAGTGCACATAGGTATAGGGTCAACACAAACCATATACTCCAAAAGTGGAATGCGAATAACATATGGACCCCAAACCTATGTGAGCTTGTAGAGGGTCGCTGGGACTGTAAGAAAACAGTGAGGGTTAGAAAAATAGCCCTCCCCAAGACCCTGAAAAGTGGGTGCAAAGTGCACCTAAGTTCCCCAGAGAGCACAGAAGTCGTGATAGGGGAATTCTGCAAGTAAGACCAACACCAGCAATGCAACAACGATGGATTTCCAGACGAGAGAACCTGTAGAACAAGGGGACCAAGTCCAAGAGTCACACTCAAGTCGTGAGTGGGCAGATGCCCACAAAATGCCTGCTGAGGGTGCAAAGAAGCTGCCACCGGATGGTAGAAGCTGTGGATTCTGCAAGAACGAAGAGGACTAGGAACTTCCCCTTTGGAGGATGGATGTCCCACGTCGTGAAGAAGCTTGCAGAGGTATTTCCGTGCAGAAAGACCGCAAACAAGCCTTGCTAGCTGCAAGGGTCACGGTTAGGGTTTTTGGATGCTGCTGTGGCCCATGAAGGACCAGGATGTCGCCAATTGCGTGAGGAGACAGAGGGGGCACCCAGCAAGACAAGGAGCCCACTAAGAAGCAAGCAGCACCCGCAGAAGTGCCGGAACAGGCACTACGAAGAAGAGTGAACCGGAGCTCACCCGAAGTCACAAAGGAAGGTCCCACAATGCCGGAGGACAACTCAGGAGGTCGTGCACTGCAGGTTAGAGTGTCGGGGACCCAGGCTTGGCTGTGCACAAAGGAAATCCTGGAAGAGTGCACAGGAGCCGGAGCAGCTGCAAATCACGCAGTACCCAGCAATGCAGTCTAGCGTGGGGAGGCAAGGACTTACCTCCACCAAACTTGGACTGAAGAGTCACTGGACTGTGGGAGTCACTTGGACAGAGTTGCTGAGTTCCAGGGACCACGCTCGTCGTGCTGAGAGGGGACCCAGAGGACCGGTGATTCAGTCTTTTGGTGCCTGCGGTTGCAGGGGGAAGATTCCGTCGACCCACAGGAGATTTCTTCGGAGCTTCTAGTGCAGAGAGGAGGCAGACTACCCCCACAGCATGCACCACCAGGAAAGCAGTCGAGAAGGCGGCTGGATCAGCGATACAAGGTTGCAGTAGTCGTCTTTGCTACTTTGTTGCGGTTTTGCAGGCGTCCAGAGCAGTCAGCGGTCGATTCCTTGGCAGAAGATGAAGAGAGAGATGCAGAGGAACTCTGATGAGCTCTTGCATTCATTTTCTAAAGAATTCCCCAAAGCAGAGACCCTAAATAGCCAGAAAAGGAGGTTTGGCTACTTAGGAAGGAGGATAGGCTAGCAACACAGGTAAGAGCCTATCAGAAGGAGTCTCTGACGTCGCCTGCTGGCCCTGGCCACTCAGAGCAGTCCAGTGTGCCAGCAGCACCTCTGTTTCCAAGATGGCAGAGGTCTGGAGCACACTGGAGGAGCTCTGGGCACCTCCCAGGGGAGGTGCAGGTCAGGGGAGTGGTCACTCCCCTTTCCCATGTCCAGTTTCGCACCAGAACAGGGCTGGGGGAATCCCTGAACCGGTGTAGACTGGCTTATGCAGAGATGGGCACCATCTGTGCCCATCAAAGCATTTCCAGAGGCTGGGGGAGGCTACTCCTCCCCAGCCCTGACACCTTTTTCCAAAGGGAGAGGGTGTAACACCCTCTCTCTGAGGAAGTCCTTTGTTCTGCCTTCCTGGGCCAAGCCTGGCTGGACCCCAGGAGGGCAGAAACCTGTCTGAGGGGTTGGCAGCAGCAGCAGCTGCAGTGAAACCCCGGGAAAGGTAGTTTGGCAGTACCCGGGTCTGTGCTAGAGACTCAGGGGATCATGGAATTGTCTCCCCAATGCCAGAATGGCATTGGGGTGACAATTCCATGATCTTAGACATGTTACATGGCCATGTTCGGAGTTACCATTGTGACGCTATACATATGTCGTGACATATGTATAGTGCACGCGTGTAATGGTGTCCCCGCACTCACAAAGTCCGGTGATTTTGCCCTGAACAATGTGGGGGCACCTTGGCTAGTGCCAGGGTGCCCACACACTAAGTAACTTAGCACCCAACCTTTACCAGGTAAAGGTTAGACATATAGGTGACTTATAAGTTACTTAAGTGCAGTGGTAAATGGCTGTGAAATAACGTGGACGTTATTTCACTCAGGCTGCAATGGCAGGCCTGTGTAAGAATTGTCAGAGCTCCCTATGGGTGGCAAAGGAAATGCTGCAGCCCATAGGGATCTCCTGGAACCCCAATACCCTGGGTACCTCAGTACCATATACTAGGGAATTATAAGGGTGTTCCAGTAAGCCAATGTGAATTGGTGAAATTGGTCACTAGCCTGTTAGTGACAATTTGAAAGAAATGAGAGAGCATAACCACTGAGGTTCTGGTTAGCAGAGCCTCAGTGAGACAGTTAGTCATCACACAGGGAACACATACAGGGCACACTTATGAGCACTGGGGCCCTGGGTTACCAGGGTCCCAGTGACACATACAACTAAAACAACACATATACAGTGGAGTATGGGGGTAACATGCCAGCAAGATGGTACTTTCCTACAGTACTGACTAGTCCCATTGATACCAGACTACTAGTTCACCTCAACTGTGACCTCTAGAACCATCATGGTGATTTCATGTGTGGTTTGTAGTTTACTCTTGTTACTGGTAAAACACATTTGTTTTTTCTCTGCACATGTCTTTAGGGAGCTCAGTCAACATGCAGATAGCACAATGCGAATGAGACCCTCTTCAAGAGTGAGTTGTTCTTCACCCTGTGATGCCATAGAGCAAGACATGAAAAACGAAAACAGGTTTGTTATGAATAGTTGGAAAATAGTTATAAGGGGATTCCCTGTACCAATGAGTGTCGCTCAAGCAGGGAATGAACCAATGTAGAGAAAACTACTATATGAGCTACTCGAATACATATGAAGATACCATGATCTTCATAAAAACAACAATAAAGTTAAGGATAATATGACCTAAGTATAATAAGCCAATGATACACATAGGATATCGGACTGCTATATACTTATTATTAGTTACAGATAAAGTAATCCCATTATATGATTTTATATATACTTTTTATTTTTATTTGTCATTCAATAATAATACAATTATAAAAGAATTATTTTTAATTATATACATCATTTAATAAAGAAAACAAAAATATCTAAATCAGACATACCACTCACATACACTAAACACAATAGGTAAGAAAAAAGTCTTATAAACTAATGAAACATAATATCAATGAGGCTAATCCTGAAGATATATTGACATAAATTCTTCTAATACATTATTGATAGTCTAATACATAAAAGGAAAAGATAATGCTAATGTGGTTCTATCTGAGTGGTACCATGAATAGTTGTCTTACTCTGGAACCTGTAGAATGTGTCATGTGCAGCGTTTTAAATATAGCTATTTTTCTAGAGGATATATCTATTTTTCTAGAGGATCAAGGCTCGTCTTAAGTTAAGACGTCTTCTACACAGTGACCTTCTTTGTGCAATGTGAAATGAGTTGGTGGTCTCAGTCTAAATTCAGCAGAGGAAAATTCCATGTAAAAACGCTGGTGAAGTTCACGTGAGACATGCCATCGGGTGAGGGACAACATGGTACACTTATCCTCCGAGACCAAACTATGCAACCACTCAAATTTACCGAGAATGGAATTCTGGAAGCTGGGGGTATCCTAGAACCAATCTGTCTAAAAACCCTTTAAGATCCCCTGGTATTATTGTAGTAATGTCACTTCATCTTTGCACAGTTAATAATTTCAGGGAGTAGTTTCAATGTACATGGCCGTTTCCACCTGAAACTTTACCCACTCATCTCCCTTAGGAACCAACAGTTAGCGCCACTTCAGTTAGCTGCTACCTTCTCCTAAATACCTCTAAAATTCAAGAAGATCAAGTCAGGCATGGAGAGGGTTAATATTCTATATTGGAAATGGTGTAGCAATATACATCTGTCCCTTAAGAAGCTGGAAGGGCAAATTATGTTTAGATCACCAGTCATGACGTTGTTTTGTTCGGCCTTTGGCCACCAGACCTTCTGAGATTTCCTGCTAACCAAAATGGCAGTCCTCTAAACCTACATCCTACCTAGATTTTATCATTGTGAGGTCTTGACCCCTGCTGTGCCTCTCAGAATGCTTATAGACCAGAAATTCAAGCTGGTTTTATTAGAACATAATATGACATATTTGCTCTCATGGGCCCATATACTTATGCCCACCTGACTCAAACAAGAAAGTAAAATACGTAAACAAACTGCTTCCAGACTCTAGGCAATGTGGCATGAAAAATATATTTAATTGACAAAAGCTTAGACAAAATGCTGGGCCATTTAGAACAAAGGCGATCTGCAAGCCTGCACTAAATATAGGCATATTAAAAAGATATGAGCCACAACCTACTCTCATGGCTGCTTTGAAAGGTCGAAACCCTGCCTGCATGCACTTACTAATGCAAAGAGCTGCCTTTTTCCAAGGTACTTGGATTAGTTGATGCAAAAGTATCCACTATAAATAAGGGCAATAGATGATTGACATTTGCTAACAGGCATTATTGCCTCCATTCATGACGCGCCACAATCCTCCATTTTAGCCACTTAACTTCTGGCATTTACAGCTCCTTATAAAAAAAGGTTTAGGGCACCACAGTAAGTGTTTGATGCATCCCAGACTGGCTTGCATGCTTGTTTGGTGAGGTATTCTATCACTTAAATGCCCCAACTAGAAGGACAAGTGTGTCCCTTACTGGACGTTGCCACCACTGTACTAATACGAAGCCCAACCCAGATACAGAAAAATAGGGAGCCAATCACTCCACTACGGAGCTTTGATAGAAAAGCAAACTGCAACAAAATATCAATCCCCATCCGCATTAATGAACTGTAGCCTTCCGCAGGGTCTCCTCTGCCACAGTGCATATTAGGAAACTCTCTTTACCAATCCTCCTTATTCTGCATTACCTACTCCAAATCCTCTATTGTGTAAAGCACTCTGTTACTTTGTATCTGGGTTTCCATTATACAAGTGGTAAACTTACATATGTAGATAGATACAAGGCTTCTGGACAAAAGTGAAAAGCACCTATGAATCTATGGAATTCTTAAGCTGAACATATAAAACCGGCTCTCAATTTGTACAACATGTTGGTAAGTTGGAGTAATAGCAATTTACTGGTATATTAGTATGTGTCCCAGGCTTTTTCAAGACTTGTAGTTTCTTGTGTTAAGGGATTTAACCGAGCAGATTAGCTGGTGACCAGCTGTCCTTTTAATGAACAAGAACAATTGGATCAAAAATTGATAAGTCCTAAGGAATATCAAATTCAAACATTTCAGTTGCCTCCCTTGATACCCCCTGGGGTTAAGACTAGGTTTTACAGCACCCTATTTAGAAATATAGGGCCGGATTACAACTTTGGAGGAGGTGTTAATCTGTCCCAAATGTGACGGATATACCACCAGCCGCATTACGAGTTCCATAGAATATAATGGACTCGTAATACGGCTGGTGGTATATCCGTCACTTTACCGTCACTTTTGGGACGGATTAACACCTCCTCCAAAGTTGTAATCAGGCCCATAGTCTCAGTGATTTATTTGAATCTATTGTCAACCCACCATATCAACAGTGATCAAATGAGAATGTTCCAGGGCCAATATCTTAAATCTGGAATAAATTCAAATAACAGAAAAATAAAAATCTCCAGAGTTCTGTCTTGTTTCCATTACATGTTTGAAGACAAAACCTTCTGTAGATCGATCGTGGCTGACATTATACCTTCTCGCACTAAATTTTTTTGACTCGTAGCATCTATAGAAATAATTTTTAATAGATGCAACATTTAATACCTGCAACATTAATAGGCAACATTTAATGTGTCAAGACCAACCATTTAAGCACATATGCTCACTGAAGAAGCAGGTCCCATATTCAAAGGAAGGTGTGGCTCTCTCACTCGATACGCCTCCTTTGATATGTTATTGGTAGTGAAAGACCTTTAAAAGAATGTGTAAGTGCTAGGGGAAGAAAACAGAGTTGTGCAGAAGAAGGCTCACAGAAGCACAAGATTTTGAAGATAGTAAATTGTGAGGTCCAAAATTTTCTAATGAGATGTGATCCCTCTTGCTGACAATCGTAGTTCCTTTTGTGAATTATTTGCAAGTGCTTTTATGGTAGTTGTGATACACAAATGTGTGCCTAGAGTGTTTTGTTTAGATTGTTTTTGTGATTCAAACTGCTGCCTTTTCATAGCTGTGTATTTCTTTAACTTCTAGGGCACACTCCTGTAGGGTACTTGAAGGATACTTCAAGAACAGCAACACGTTTCTTCCAGATCCAGCCAGTATCAGGTCTCCAACAATTTCCAAGATGTCAGCACAGTTCAGAAGCCCTTTTGATAACTTTCAACCTCAATTGAAGATCAGCTATGAAGATGATTTTCAAAATAAGATTGATATGATCAGGAACAATGCTGCCACATTGATCCAATCCCACTGGCGAGGTTATGCCGCCCGGCAACAACTCTGTAGAGCGTATGATGCTGCAACCGTCATACAAGCTGCCTGGAGAGGCTATATCACCCGAAGAAATCTATCTGGGGAATACCAAGCAGCCACTGCCCCCCAGTTTAACTGTAGAGACAACCAAGCCAGGGATGACCTGCGTGCCCCTGAACTGCGTGCTGCCCAGATAAAAAACGAGTGGCGAGAGTTTTTGCAACAATGGGTATTTAACCAACACACATCTCCCCATGCTTCCCCCTGCAAGTATAATGAATGTAAGTCACCAACTGATCTCTCAGTGAAGAATCTTGCTGCTACCATCATTCAGAAATGGTTCAAAGGTTACAAAACAAGGAAGTCTTTGGAGAAACTGATGCAAGCATCTCCTGTCACACAAACAAACAACAGTGCTCGGCATACCTTGAGGGAACCACCTAGAAATCTCAGATTTGCTGCCAACTCAAGCTCAGATGACTCCTCCAGAAATTATTCATCAGGATCCCTGGATAGTTTTACCAATGGTAGATCGAATTTGTATAAAACTGCGAAGTCTGGGTGTAGTGGTGCCTTCACACGCCAGCCCTCGAGTTCCTTCACTGGTCCCTTCTATGGAAAGAACATCAGGAAACCACAATCCCAAGAACAGCAAATCAGAGAAAATGTCCTTCAGGGTGTAGGGCAAGCACCGGTGTTGACCAACTTTTCATCTGCAGACTCAGCGGAGGAGTCAGAAAAAGATACTGCATGTTGTCAAAACCCTAGTGTTGCCAGACAAGGGCAAACACGGCCCCTATATAGGTTCGAAAAGAGTGAAAAAAAATTAAGTCACAAAATGGGAGCCACTCCCACGACCCAAGTTTATGGAAGCCCCTATATTCATCCCCTGCCTTTGTCTATCCCTTTCTCTTGTCGCAAAGCTATTGCACTGGCCAAGTCTCCTGATCCGAAGCAGGACAAAGGACGAGGGAAGACATTATATAATATTGCCAGAGCTGGACAAGACATCCCCATGTCAAACAAAAGTGACTTTAAACTCTCTGGGCCTGCATACCGCCCTGACGCATTTCGGAGAAGGCTTATGCTTGACTTTCAGTCAAACCAGTCACAAAGACCTAGAGATAGGAGAAAGAACTTATATGAGCATCAACCAAACAAGGATGACAAATACGTACTTGGTAAAGCAGAGAATAAGCCAGCTGTGACTGCTAACAGCCCTCCCTGCTGTAGAAGACACACCATGCCTGAATACTCCTCAAATCCTTCAGGATTCAAGGGGAGATCAACTTTTAGCAACAGCAGACTGAATGAACAGGAGAGGCATTTGCCATACAAACAGGAGCCCGATCGTCCAAAAACGCCGAACACCATCGACATGGGTAATAAACAAACTAACTGTAATTGTTCTCATGGGTGTTCACTTTGCAAAGCAAGAGAGAAATCCAGACCATTGAATGACAACAAACCACACCAGTCTAAACCATTTCTGATGTTCAATCCTGAAACATGCACAGGAAAAGTTACATGTGAGAGTCCTACTGGGAACCCAAAGGACAAAGCTAACGAGACGAAACAATCGATGCGACACAACAGAAGAGAGGACCGAGATGAGCTTTATCCACGCGAAGTAGCGCATAAGCCCCCAGTGCTTCCATACAGCTCCGAAAGTTGCAAGAGAAAAACTGGATGCCGCAATTGCCATGAACCATCACTGGAACTAGGCCAAAATCAATCCAACTCTAGCAGAAGACATGATGGCCAACAGCAGCCGGAGCCAAGCAAGGCCGAGCCACCGATCAGAAAAACTTTCCAGCATGCATTAAATCCAACATTCGAAGAAGGCTTTGGGACCCGGGCAAAAATGAGCAAACAGAACCAAAGGTCACATTGTGCTGGTAGAGAATGCAAAGGAGACCTAGAATCTTGCAACGATATGGAAAAAACAAGCAAGAGGACATCTGCTACTGGATTTACATACACAGGAAGCAAAGGAAGGAGTGATGTGGGAAGCTGTAATACTCATAAGCATGACATCCAGGGACCAGGAATGACACCACATAAAACACGCTCAGATTTGGGGTGTTCTACTTTCAGAGGCCCAAGAGATGCCTCCCCCGGGGCCGACAGTGTCTCCAGTGGCAACACTGAAGCCAATGAAATGACCGACAGGTGGGGGGCATTCAAGACTGGAAATAGGTTCCAAAAAGAACTACACAGATCCTGTCCCACCCAGTCTGCTTGGGAAAGCACAAAGATGCGGATGGCGCTAAAACAGCACCATAAGGCGGCCACCAGAATCCAGGCGCTATATCGAGGCTACAAAGTCAGGCAATATTTGCAAACAGCTGGAACACTGGACAAGTTTGACAACAGGGATGAGGAGCTGAGGAAAAAAGAATCAAAGGATGTCGGTGATGGACAACATTTTTCCATGCACGCCCGGGGGTCCCAGAAAGGAGGGGCTTGCCAGCACCGCAGGGATGAGCACGAGAGCCGGTTCCACTCTGAATCCCAGTGCTATCGTTCTGCCCTGGGAAACGTCAGCGATGGAGGAGACTTGCGCTTTAACCGAAGATCCCGCACATAAAGCGCATTATGATTATGGACAAAGTAGTCCCTCTCCTCCCACAGAGACACTTATCAGCCTGTCCAATTATATTGCAAATAAACTGTCCAAAATTCTTTATTCTAGTCAGCCTCTGATTTTCAATACCTTTGCGCTCCGGAATCAAATATGATGATGATGAGTAGTTTCATAGATGACATATTAATCTGCAGAGTCACAGAGAGTTGTGTCTCTCCTGATACAACGCTAGGCATAGTTGTGAAAATTCACATTTGCAAACCCTGAGAAGTTTTTATTTTAAGTCTTTGAGGCTTTTTGAGTTTTTAGAAGGTTTTCTAAAGATGATACAACGATCTCACAAAGGGAAGTTTTGTGGGGGCGGGGGATCCTACAGAATCCCACGTTTATTGAGAAAATTCCCTTAAACAAAAGTTTCCATTGGAAAATTCTTAAACAAAATAAACAAAAATATATGTATATGTAGGAAATTGTACAAGGAGGTGAAGTTTTCTTCAGCTAAAAATCTTTGGACTTTTCTTGAATTGCAAAGTTTAGATTCAGTCAGTCACAAGATTAAAGAACAGAAATGGCCGAGACACATGCTCACAATGTAGATGCTTTTGAAGAGGGTGAGTGTTGCAACTGATCTGGTTAATATTCATTAGACAACTTATTGTTACTTTGAATTTGCAAACATGGATTGAAGCCGCTAAGACTGCTTCAAGGCGCTTCCTGATTTTCTATTGGTAATTGGGAACAGAACTGCTATTCATGCTGTAGGGGTATCATTACTCCTAGCCAGGAACAATAATTATCCCTTTTCTAAAGCAAACAGTTGGTGGGAGTATTCTTGTGTGCTGCAGTCCCATTTCAAATCTGGACAAGTATGCAAACATCTGAAGCAGGTCCAACTTCAGTCACAGAGAAGTGACAAATAATGGTAGAGCATCCATTATTGAGCTGGGAATTGTTGACACTGGTTACTGTTTAAGTTGAACTTACACTAGAGTGCGGCAATATTAATTCATATTCATTCACAAAAGCCGTGCAAGTGCAATTCATACTAATTACTTGACTTTTGAATGTAAATTCACTTTTTTAATTAGTAAAAATGTGAATTTATTTTCTTAAAGCGATTTCAATGTGAATGATACTCCACAATCCGTCCCCATGCTGTGAAAGTCAGACGTTTACTCTTGCAATGAAGGGTAGGAGTAGAGCCATCGCCAGGGTGGGAATGGGAGGAGTAACACAAAATTGGTGGGGATGTAAGGAAGGGGAGAGTCTAAATCTCTGTCAGAAAGTGCACTCCAGTAATATGAAGATGGTGAGTTGTACATTATCTGCAGTTGTGTGCCCAAGCTGCCTTTGCAAGCTCGTAATTCAGAATTCTAAAAACTTTTCCGAGAGTTCCAGTGGAGACCTGAGACTGATACAGATTTCCATGTGTAGACTTGGGAAAATGTGTGAATTGAAAGAAAATTGGAACTCTTAAACCACGCGACGGAGTAAATATGAGTGCATATGTACTTGTTATTGTTATTTTGGCGCCTTGTCCCCCGAAGATATGTACGCCATATAGGTGTGTACACCATATTAATGAATGTATTCATTCTTAAGGCGCTCGTCATGGCAATGACCTGCGTGGTATCTTAACAGGAAAACACAAATATGACATTGCATTTAAGAAATGTAGCATAACACAAATCTAACTGAACAGGATAGGTTTGTGTCAAATAGATACACTTTAGGAAATCAAAACATAACAATGGCCATAACAGCGATTAAAAAACATAATATTAAAAGGGGAAAAAAGAAAAGAAAAACAAAATGATGAGGTTTTATCAGGGTTCACCATTCAGAGCTCTATGAGGTATTCTCCAGTCGTCTTTAAATGATGTATGTATCTAGTGTCGTAAGGAAGCAGGAGGGCCCCCCTTGCAAAGTACCTGGAGGGGGCCCCTCCCCTGGACCCAGACAGGGGCATGCCGCCCCTGCACAGTGTACTGTGCAGAGAGGGGGCCCTGGAGCTCGTTCCGTCCCAAGGGTGGGGGGACTGCGGGGGCGTTTGTTACACTGGAAGTAGGGCAGGAAGGTGGCATGTGGTTGTGGTGTTACAGGTGGAGACAGACATTCCTTCTCGTCACAGCAGGTTGGGATTTTCCCGCTCTTCCACCAGAAGAGGGCGCCCTGCCCACAAGTGTCCGAACTGATGAGAAGCGCACATTTTAGTAAGGTCAGCAGCAGGTTTGAATGTTCTTGACTTCTAGCAGCAGAGGGCGCTGTGCCCCAATGAGTCGATGCTGCATTAGGGATAAAGCGCACATTCATCCACCGTCAGAAGAAGTTTGGTGTTTCACTCTTCTACACCAGTAGAGGTCGCAGTGCCCCGTCGACAGCACCTTTTAACAGGTGGAAAGCGCGCATTGCTCCAGGTCGCAGCAGCCTGGGGTTGACCTACGCCCACAGCGACGCACGCATCCTCCACTCAAGGATATACCGACGTGGTGTGTCGGTATTCGGCTGCCTTCGAGGCGCTCTGCCGCTTGCCACAATGGCTCCACGGAGGCTGCTAGTCGTGTTGGTCCTTCTGTGCTGCTCACGTGCCAGCGAAGCAGGTAAGCCATGTGTGAGCTGTGTGATTTTAGGAATGTTCTGAAAACTCTGTGCAAAGAGGCTTTGCTGTGACCGAACTCAGTTCCTAGACTTCAGGTGACGTGGATGGTGGCATGCCAGGTGTGGGGACGGTATCATTAACCAACTGTGTGTTAAACGCTCTTCTGGAGAGATCATGCATCGAAGCGCTGTATACTACTGTGAATATGAACAGCTTGCTATTTTTTTAATTTCAAGAAGCCTGTAAAATCTTTGTAATTCATGGAAGCCTGCATTCCCAGGAAGCAACCCGTTTCGTATTTCTTTATTACACTCGGAGTAGGAAGGTCTCTAGTCTCCTGTAATAAGACAGCTGCTCACACTGATAGTTTATTACAGTTACGTTGTGACTTCATAATGCCTGCTGCCAGCAGACACGGTGAAAGGCACGTCACGGAGCTTCAGCTGCAGTTTAAACTATGAAAAGGAAAACTGACTTTTCATTCTGATCTGTTTTTCTAAATTGAACAGTAATTAGCATAGCAAAGAGATTATGGCAACGTTTAATGTTTGCACAAAGTTCATTATTGAAAAGCAATACCCACGCTGCGTGTTTCTACTCATTTTGAGCTAAACCACACTTGAAAAAATCTTATCTACATTAAACTGATTCAATTATGTTTTTGCAGCAATTTTCTAACCACGTTTGGTGTGTTTAAATTTGTACCACATATCCCTCTTTTATACTTCGTGTCTACTACACCTTAATATCACTTTCTTCTGAAGGTGAAGACCAACAGGAAAGGGTTTGTAGAAAAGACGATGGTGTGGCCATGTATTATAAGGAATAAAATACCCACTACTGTTTATTAAAAGGATGTTGAAGGTCACCCAGAGTTCCACGAGCTTACAAAGGAACTTAGCTTTAAGTTTTATTTCTCTGTTTGTCCATGGATTGCGAGGTGACTTGCAATATCTTTATAATGTATGAGAGGATGTACTTTTCCATTATTTCAAAGTCTTCCTGTAATATTCTTACCACTGCTACAACAATGAAAAGACACCGCTAATTTACTGTAGTAACCTTTGACATAACAAAGGCTTTGGCCACAAGACAATGTGAATGTCAGCTCAGTGAGCAAAATTACAAGGTAAACAATGAAAAGGATAATTGCATATTTATTTATTGGATTAATGCAGGGTCACTTCCAGAAGGCTAGAAACTTTTGACACAATCAGAACTACTGCTGCATCTGAAATCGAGAGATTTAACAGAATGGAAAGAGACAGAAACAGAAATGGGAGGAAGGTATATTTCTTCAATGCTGTTCAGAAAACATCGGTTTCAACTGCCTTTGAAACTTTAATGCTATTTTATGTTTCATAGACATCGTTTTTGACACTCTTACAAAGCAAGGGTCCCCTCACTGAGGCAGTACATCAACAGACTCTGGGGGTTATTACAACTTTGGAGGAGGTGTTAAACCGTCCCAAAAGTGACGGTAAAGTGATGGATATACCACTAGCCGTATTACGGGTCCATTATATCCTATGGAACTCGTAATACGGCTGGTGGTATATCTGTCACATTTGGGATGGATTAACACCTCCTCCAAAGTTGTAATAACCCCCTCTGTGTTAAATGACCCACCCAGTTCTGCATCTCGAACAATCACCAAGATTAAACATTCCCGAATACTCCTTTGCTGATGTCTGCGTGGCCTTTGCAACCTACAGTGATGTAATTTACCGGACGGCTCCTTTAATGAAAATGGTGGCCCACTCTGAATTTACTTTTCGTGCTGAGGGGTAATTACCTACACTTTAGAATGTCACTGGAGTGGAGGGGGGGGGGTCTGTCTGACGGTTACCTGCAGTGGACGGAGCTCCTGTTACAATGCCCCGGGTTTTAATGGAAATTGAAGTGCCAATATTCACCTCTTCCATGCAGCAGCCTACCAAGGGTGTCACTGGCCCTGTTGAAAGCAAGGGAAAGGTCCCCTTTGTCTGCTGTTGGAGTTATAAGATATAGCATTCATCAGGGTTCAATGGGCCCCGGTGACACTGCACCTGCTGCACCAATTGGTGCTACACCCCCACTCATATGCATCTCAGAATTGGAGACTCGTGGAGTTACACGAGATCAATAATAAGCTTTATTTCGGCACAAAGCCATAAAGACACAATAAAAGCCATACATACAATAAAATCAGCAATCAAACATTGATAAATACACTGGACCTTAAAAGCCTAGATACAATGAAGCCCTAGTAAAATAAGAGGAAAAGATGACCGGACACACAGAACAGCTCAAGATGCAGCTGACCTGCAGTATAATATAATAGCTTATGCTTAAACAAGACACCTCTGGATTCTCAGAATAATACGGTCCCTGAAGATGGCGATGATGAAACTTGAAGCTCCATCTGGAGCTAATAATCGAACAAGGCTCACTAGGATTCAAGGGACTCAGACATGGCTTCCACTTGCCAAAGGGTTGCTGTTACTCAGGCCCAGCTGGGCTAGGGATCCGCCCCGCCATATTGCCGGCCAACGCCGTCTGCCTTGTTCGCCACATACCCAATAGAAATCTTCTAACGGAGAAGACAGACAAGCGACTTGCATTATATCTCAACATCCTAACAGCCTCTTTATAATTATGAATCCCCAGGGTCCGACACAGCGTAATTAGCCATTTCCTCCTAGGGTTAGTGGATGCTGGGCAGAAGAGCAGCGCATGCTCAATTGATTCTTTAGGGTCACTACACTCTAGACACCCAGCTCCAGCAGGTACTTTAGAATCTGCCCATTCCACAGTAAATGGACCTAACGGCAAAGAGACGAACTGGAACTGCAAATACAGTCTCCTGGCTAGAGGTGGTTCTATTTTATCCAGAAATTCTTCCCAACCATATGAATCTTTGGCATCTAGGAAGGCACCAATCAGTGATCCACTTGTCACCCTGGTGGGCAGTGCAGAATCTTTAAAGTGCCAGAATCTAAGTTTTATCAGATGCTTGGTTTCTGCCCCTGCGTCCCTAGGAGAGGTCCACATGTCCATGAGCCCCATTTCCGTTAGAGTGTCCTTGATGTACCTTGGCCACGGGATGTCCCTGGATCCGGCTTTGGACAGAATTTCCTCTAAGCCTTCACGGCAGGGGGACAACTCTGGGGTAAACCTTATTCTTCTCCAATAAAGTAAGGGGTGTAATCCCACTTTGCTGTTAAGTGGTCTCAGTCCCACATCTAGTCTGAGAGAAAGCAAGGGGGTGCTTGCGTGAAGCTAAATTAACCGTCGCATAAGGCGATTTTCCACTGCTGAAAGCGTCTTCACACCGAGGTGACCCACAATTCTGCCCCATAGCTGACAATCCCCTGGGCCTGGGTGGTGTAAATTTGTAGGGTCGGCTGGATGGGGCGGAACTGAGAGCTCATTAACGGTTTGTTCCAGCTTCAACCTACGCTGCTGGACATGAATATGCCAACCCATAAGCTCAGTCAGCGTTATACCCAAGTATTCAAATGGGTGTACTCACTCTAAAGGAATCCCTGCAAGCCTAGGGTTTGCCCTAGTTGTGTGCCCTGGGTTTAGAATCATAAACTTCCTCTTACACTGAACTCTAACCCTCTATATTTACAGAAACGTTCAAAGGAAGCCAATGGTCTCTGTAATCCCATCGGAGTTTTAGAGAGTAGTAGGGTATCGTTGGCGAACATAAGCGCGGGTACCTTTTTATTATCAAGTTTGGGGGTGTCATTGTCGCGTGATTCAAGGTAGTCAACCAGGCCATTGATATATAATGAGAATAGCGTAGGGGCGAGGACAAACCCCTGCCTGACCCCTCTTTTTACTGGAAGAGGGTCTGTTAACTCACCTGCACTACCACATCTCACCTGAGCATAGGTATCAGTTTGCAGTCTCACCAAGATGTCTAAAGTAACCCGGGACCCCCAACGCTGCCAGGACCTTCCAGAGGGTCACACTGGCAACTAGGTCAAAGGCTGAAAGTAGAACCATGAAAACTATATACAGTCGGCCTTTTCCCAGGGTAACACATTCCCAAAACAGCATTGGGAGCCGAAACACCTGATCTACGGTGCTAAGTGACTCCCTGAACCCTTCTTGCAAAGGAGTTAAGATATCATTAGAAAACATCCAGTCCTGCAGCCTACCCAGTAATACCTTGCTCAATCATTTTTGTGCATCACCAAGAAGGCTAATAGGCCTGTAATTAGTTGGCAAGTCAACCCTTTTTAAAAATAGGAATGATTTCAGCCCCTGCCCACGTAAAAGGAATAGGGCCCCCCCCTTCATATCAGCAGTAAATACTACTGAGAAGTAGGCACTCCATATGCCTGGATCATTTAAAAATAATTGACCGGGTATCATATCGAGGCCAGGGGCCTTATTAGGGACTATCCCTCCAATAGCGCGTTGCAATTCTAGAATAGTAAGCATCCGTGGATCAGTGTCAAGTACGTGATCTTTAATCGGAGGGGCACCAACTACAGAATTAGGGCGCTCTCCCCAGAGCTCACAACAGGGTGCTCTGGTCACCGGAAAATCTTTCGCATCAGTTGGTAATCCCGCCAGGGCCCCACTTTAGTGTGCAACTCAGTCATCGGAGGAAATATTACTCTCTATAGAGCTAGCACCGTCTCGATTTCCAGTTGCAACCAAATTCCAGAAGGAACGACAGTCCTTGGATCTAGCAGCCTCCAAAAGGCCTTCTCATTTCTCTCTCCCCCTTCCTTTTTTGTGTCAAGGAGTACCTTTTATAGCGGTATCTAGTGGCGAGGATCATGGATCTATCTGGCTCCTTAACTACCAAGCTCGCTCTAGCACTTTTACATATATTGTTATATCAAGAGCGTTGACCCCCCCCACCCCCTGCATCGTCATGCTTCCTGGTAGAAAAAAACTATCCCTGAGGTTAGAGAATATCTGGCTATTAATTTGTATGAATGTCCGCAGGGTTTCCTCAGCACCCTCTAGAGCGTCTACTGTTAGCAGGCCCTCCAGCAACCAGACTTTATATCCCTCTAATGAACTCTTGGTTATTTTGCACTCTACACCAGTTGACTCTGCGCCTGTTGCTGGTAACTACCAACCTTCTATCGAAGGCCTCCTCAATTACATTAGTGTTTTGTGTAATATTTAAGCTCAGTGTTTGTACCAGGGCATTATGGTCTCTATCCATGCGTGGAACCACAATCATACAAATTAGTTTGGGCCAAAGTTTAACATCAATCATTATTTAGTCATTAATGCTAGTGTTTTTTACTCTGTTGTATGTGTGCGCTCCACGCCGGTCAGAGTTAGAGCTGCCATTACACGCACGCAACCCTTGGTTCAAGGTGAGATCAGTAATCTGTAAGGCCAACGTGGACCATTTCTTAATGGGTGGGATCCCAGGCTTGGGTATACGCCATACCGCGTCTTCTTCTGCCAGGAGAAACGGATTACCTCTACTATCTTTCTGACAGCTGCTGGAATAGACGACAAGTGGGAGATGAGGATGTCTATCACAGTTGATTCAGATGTAGCGCCCATGGACCTAGAGTAAACATTATAGATGTAATATATCATGTCCCCAGCAACAGTGAGGCTTACGTGTGGTAGGTCAGGTGATTCAACGTGTACCTCCCATATCTTGCAGACAACAGTAGATTTTACCTAAATCCTCAATGCCCCTGCCGGCATACCAAGTCCCTTTGAGGCTGCTGCCTTAAAGAAGCAGACAAACCCATGAAAAAACAAAGGTGACAAGGCCCTGGTTTCCCGGAAACGACAAATATCAAAAGCATTTATAAATTCACACTACTCTAGAAATGGAACCCAGTCCTGCCACATTCCAAAATATTAACTTAGTTTGGCCGGCCGACAAAGAGGAGCTAACTCTGGAAACAGCTCCAGGGAGCTGCAAATCAAGATCTACACTGGGACATTCAACCCTGCCTGAACTAAGGTGGACTACACTTTGCATAGGGCTGGGGGTAGAGATAGTGCGAAGGCCATTGGATAGACCTCAACTATTCAGATTCAAAGAACTAGGGGGTGGGAGGCTGTGGCTTAACTTTTAAGAGTCAGTCCACTCCATCAAGAGATTCAAACCGGTTACATGTAGGGAAATTAACGTAATCATCAGCTTTAGGCTGTAAGTCTGTAAATTGAGCAAGGGGACAAGAAGGCTGAAAGGGCTTCCGGGAAATGGTTATATGCTAGGAAACAGATGGCCTATAAAAATATCCTAAAGGCAGTTGTTTGATGCAACTATTAACCTCATTGTGATTGGAAACCCTACCAGCTAAAGCTAACTGAGCCAGTGCGGGGAACCTAAAGTTGACAACGATACAGTCCCCAGCATGGCCCACCTTATCGGAACCCAACCAAGCAACCCGTCTGGCAAATAAAATATTGCTGGATTGAGTTAGGGAAAAATCTCTATGTTTGGCCAGCCAGTCCACTGTTTTATTAAATAACTAACTTTTTCTATAGTTTCAGGGTGAGCATATAAAGGGCTGAGTTCAGTCCGGAGTGTTTCTGTGATTTTACTCATACAGTCGGAAATTAGTTGCTCTGTCCAAGCTGGTTTGAGTGAGTAAACATCACAGACCGTAGCCTGGCCAGATACCCCTGCCCGCCTGGGTCTCTGTATCACTAGCACACCCACTACAGATGGGTAGACGAGCCATTTTACACTGTTGAGGAGCACAATTGGCTCACTTGGGTTTCCCTGGCCTCTTATTGCGTGATGGAGGGCTACACAGGGGACCAGGGATGAGGGCTGAGTTCTGGGTGGATTCCATTACAGTGAGGCTTTGGGGGGCAATCAACTGAACATCAGAACCAGGTGTGATTGAATTTGGGGTATGTCCCAGGGGTTGCCCTGCCTGAAGTCAGAGGCGATGCTCTGTGAGCTCAAACTTTGTGCTCAGAACACCCAGTGTCCTATGGCGCGTCTTATCGATAGAAGTGCACTTACCTGGAGAGGTGGAATTATACCATTCTGTCCTTACTTAAAAAAAAAACACACTGCTACCAGGAACTTTTGTCTTTATCAATGGGACTCACCCTAATGCACCCTTGTGCCTAAAGGTGGAGGGCAAAGGTCCCAGGGACTTTATCGCCCTCTAAGGGAGCTACCCAACTGTTAGTAATGGTGTGGCCCTCTTCGGAAACCACCCAGGTAGAAGCTTATAGGGTGCACTGGCAACATAACACACTTAAAGCCCAATAAAGACTAACAGGGTAAAAAGTAGGTACCTCCTGTCACCACCTTGGTGGGAGATACCGTCTGCCGGGCTGCACACCGCGCCAAGTGTACATGTTTGGAATACGCCCAGGTTGCGCTCATCGAAATAACAGAAAATGCATTTCCCTTCAGTTTTGAAAGGGCAACTAAGATAATGCAAAGGGATAAAGTAGTCCAGCTATAATCGGCACGCCTGGCGCTTAGCGTCCAGGGAAGTTCCAAATATAGTCATTCACCCCAATAGTCAGAAGGAAATTAGGATGTAGCCCAGCCTCATCCAGATGCGCGCAGATGGGTCCGCTCTTGGCCTGGACATCCACATGCGTCCTGTGCAGCGGGAGCCTGCAAGGCCTTAACAAGCACCTTCGGGTGCGAAGGAGGCATGGCGGCGCTCCCTCTGCAAGTGTCCCTGGGGCACGTATGTCTCGCCCCCTGCCTGTGCTCATAAATTCATTCTGCGCAGCTGGAGCCTGCAGGGCCTTAACAGGCACTTCCGGGTGCAAAGATGCTGTGGCGGCCGTCCGGCTGCAAGAGTCCCTGGGGGATGTAGTCCTCGCCCCCTGCCTGTGCTCACAAATGCACCCAGTGTATGCAAACGGGGCACCCTCCCCGTTAGGGGGGCCAAATAAATGGCACAAAGAAATCTCACAGATTTCTTTGCGTCATTTTTTTCGGCACTTCTAACGCCTGCTCAGAGCAGGCATTAAAAGGATGCTTCCATTGGTTACAATGGGCCTCTGCGTGCTTTGCAAGATTAGCATCAAAGTTTTTGATGCTAATCCTGCAAAGCGCCGGACTAGTGTAAAAAATTCTGGCGCTCGTCCCTTAACTACCGCCATGGTGCACCATATTTTTAATATGACGCACACATGGTGGCGTTGGGGGGGGGCGCTAAGGGGTGCAAGAAAAGTGGCGCTGCACTGTGCAGCGCCACTTTTCTTAAATTTGCCCCATAGTTCTGTTTTTTGCAGCAGGCATATTAACCCTCCATACTACTTTATGTTGAGCCAAAGCTGCCACTGGGCAAACCTCCCAAATCGCTCTCTCTAGCAGGAACATTAATCGCAAGAGATAAGTGTGGCACAATGGCGGCAGACCCTGATGCAGAGATCTGGCCCGGGACCAGGGTTCAATTCCCACCTCGGCGGGTCTTCCCTTGGACCAGCTAATTATCACCTCAGTGCCTAATCTAATTAATGGGTTCCACTCTGTAACTCTGGGCAATAGCTTGCTTAATCTCCACAACAGCCCTCACAGCGCTTGGATGCCTGGCTTCACCCTGGGGCTGTCCAGGAGTGGGCGCCTCACAGGGAAAAGCCAGGAGGGGTTCCACAGCGTTTTGCGTGCAGCGCCTTGAGACCCTAACGGGTGAGTAGTGCGCTATACAAGTGCAAAGTTTAAGTTTAAGAACACTTCGCTCCACTTCTGGGTTTCCTTTTACAACGTGTGCATCCTGGGAGTTGTAGTCCTAGGGCACTTCAGTTGACCCAGTTGAACTAGTGCTCCTGAAGATAATGATTTTATAAAAATCGAAGACTGGTGTGTTGTGTCGTTGGTGACATGGTGTTCTCTGTTGACCTCAAATAAACACTTCTGTTTTTGTTGCAACTATTTGAAAACTTAGAGCTAAAACAGGGTAAAAAGTAGGTACCTCCTGTCACCACCTTGGTGGGAGATACCGTCTGCCGGGCTGCACACCGCGCCAAGTGTACATGTTTGGAATACGCCCAGGTTGCGCTCATCGAAATAACAGAAAATGCATTTCCCTTCAGTTTTGAAAGGGCAACTAAGATATTGCAAAGGGATAAAGTAGTCCAGCTATAATCGGCACGCCTGGCGCTTAGCGTCCAGGGAAGTTCCAAATATAGTCATTCACCCCAATAGTCAGAAGGAAATTAGGATGTAGCCCAGCCCAGCCTCATCCAGATGCGCGCAGATGGGTCCGCTCTTGGTCTGGACATCCACATGCGTCCTGTGTAGCGGGAGCCTGCAAGGCCTTAACAAGCACCTTCGGGTGCGAAGGAGGCATGGCGGCGCTCCCTCTGCAAGTGTCCCTGGGGCACGTATGTCTCGCCCCCTGCCTGTGCTCATAAATTCATTCTGCGCAGCGGGAGCCTGCAGGGCCTTAACAGGCACTTCCGGGTGCAAAGATGCTGTGGCGGCCCTCCGGCTGCAAGAGTCCCTGGGGGATGTAGTCCTCGCCCCCTGCCTGTGCTCACAAATGCACCCAGTGTATGCAAACGGGGCACCCTCCCCGTTAGGGGGGCCAAATAAATGGCACAAAGAAATCTCACAGATTTCTTTGCGTCATTTTTTTCGGCACTTCTAACGCCTGCTCAGAGCAGGCATTAAAAGGATGCTTCCATTGGTTACAATGGGCCTCTGCGTGCTTTGCAAGATTAGCATCAAAGTTTTTGATGCTAATCCTGCAAAGCGCCGGACTAGTGTAAAAAATTCTGGCGCTCGTCCCTTAACTACCGCCATGGTGCACCATATTTTTAATATGACGCACACATGGTGGCGTTGGGGGGGGCGCTAAGGGGTGCAAGAAAAGTGGCGCTGCACTGTGCAGCGCCACTTTTCTTAAATTTGCCCCATAGTTCTGTTTTTTGCAGCAGGCATATTAACCCTCCATACTACTTTATGTTGAGCCAAAGCTACCACTGGGCAAACCTCCCAACTCGCTCTCTCTAGCAGGAACATTAATCGCAAGAGATAAGTGTGGCACAATGGCGGCAGACCCTGATGCAGAGATCTGGCCCGGGACCAGGGTTCAATTCCCACCTCGGCGGGTCTTCCCTTGGACCAGCTAATTATCACCTCAGTGCCTAATCTAATTAATGGGTTCCACTCTGTAACTCTGGGCAATAGCTTGCTTAATCTCCACAACAGCCCTCACAGCGCTTGGATGCCTGGCTTCACCCTGGGGCTGTCCAGGAGTGGGCGCCTCACAGGGAAAAGCCAGGAGGGGTTCCACAGCGTTTTGCGTGCAGCGCCTTGAGACCCTAACGGGTGAGTAGTGCGCTATACAAGTGCAAAGTTTAAGTTTAAGAACACTTCGCTCCACTTCTGGGTTTCCTTTTACAACGTGTGCATCCTGGGAGTTGTAGTCCTAGGGCACTTCAGTTGACCCAGTTGAACTAGTGCTCCTGAAGATAATGATTTTATAAAAATCGAAGACTGGTGTGTTGTGTCGTTGGTGACATGGTGTTCTCTGTTGACCTCAAATAAACACTTCTGTTTTTGTTGCAACTATTTGAAAACTTAGAGCTAAAACAGGGTAAAAAGTAGGTACCTCCTGTCACCACCTTGGTGGGAGATACCGTCTGCCGGGCTGCACACCGCGCCAAGTGTACATGTTTGGAATACGCCCAGGTTGCGCTCATCGAAATAACAGAAAATGCATTTCCCTTCAGTTTTGAAAGGGCAACTAAGATAATGCAAAGGGATAAAGTAGTCCAGCTATAATCGGCACGCCTGGCGCTTAGCGTCCAGGGAAGTTCCAAATATAGTCATTCACCCCAATAGTCAGAAGGAAATTAGGATGTAGCCCAGCCCAGCCTCATCCAGATGCGCGCAGATGGGTCCGCTCTTGGTCTGGACATCCACATGCGTCCTGTGTAGCGGGAGCCTGCAAGGCCTTAACAAGCACCTTCGGGTGCGAAGGAGGCATGGCGGCGCTCCCTCTGCAAGTGTCCCTGGGGCACGTATGTCTCGCCCCCTGCCTGTGCTCATAAATTCATTCTGCGCAGCGGGAGCCTGCAGGGCCTTAACAGGCACTTCCGGGTGCAAAGATGCTGTGGCGGCCCTCCGGCTGCAAGAGTCCCTGGGGGATGTAGTCCTCGCCCCCTGCCTGTGCTCACAAATGCACCCAGTGTATGCAAACGGGGCACCCTCCCCGTTAGGGGGGCCAAATAAATGGCACAAAGAAATCTCAGATTTCTTTGCGTCATTTTTTTCGGCACTTCTAACGCCTGCTCAGAGCAGGCATTAAAAGGATGCTTCCATTGGTTACAATGGGCCTCTGCGTGCTTTGCAAGATTAGCATCAAAGTTTTTGATGCTAATCCTGCAAAGCGCCGGACTAGTGTAAAAAATTCTGGCGCTCGTCCCTTAACTACCGCCATGGTGCACCATATTTTTAATATGACGCACACATGGTGGCGTTGGGGGGGGCGCTAAGGGGTGCAAGAAAAGTGGCGCTGCACTGTGCAGCGCCACTTTTCTTAAATTTGCCCCATAGTTCTGTTTTTTGCAGCAGGCATATTAACCCTCCATACTACTTTATGTTGAGCCAAAGCTGCCACTGGGCAAACCTCCCAACTCTCTCTCTCTAGCAGGAACATTAATCGCAAGAGATAAGTGTGGCACAATGGCGGCAGACCCTGATGCAGAGATCTGGCCCGGGACCAGGGTTCAATTCCCACCTCGGCGGGTCTTCCCTTGGACCAGCTAATTATCACCTCAGTGCCTAATCTAATTAATGGGTTCCACTCTGTAACTCTGGGCAATAGCTTGCTTAATCTCCACAACAGCCCTCACAGCGCTTGGATGCCTGGCTTCACCCTGGGGCTGTCCAGGAGTGGGCGCCTCACAGGGAAAAGCCAGGAGGGGTTCCACAGCGTTTTGCGTACAGCGCCTTGAGACCCTAACGGGTGAGTAGTGCGTTATACAAGTGCAAAGTTTAAGTTTAAGAACACTTCGCTCCACTTCTGGGTTTCCTTTTACAACGTGTGCATCCTGGGAGTTGTAGTCCTAGGGCACTTCAGTTGACCCAGTTGAACTAGTGCTCCTGAAGATAATGATTTTATAAAAATCGAAGACTGGTGTGTTGTGTCATTGGTGACATGGTGTTCTCTGTTGACCTCAAATAAACACTTCTGTTTTTGTTGCAACTATTTGAAAACTTAGAGCTGCACAGTCTGACAAAGGTTCATGCCTGTGCCACAGTAATGAGGGTTGATAGAACTCGTGTGCTTCCTGCCCTGCACATGCACACGTTGCCAAGGCTGCTCTTGGGAGTTCCGTGCTGCTAGGGCTGCTCAGGATAGATCCATAATGTTTAAAGCTCCTTGCTGCCAGGGCTGTTCTAGTCAGTTCCATGCTGCCAGGCCTCTTCTAGATAGTTCCATGCTGCCAGGGCTGTTGTAGACAGTTCCATGCTGCCAGGCCTCTTCTATATAGTTCCATGCTGCCAGGGCTGTTCTAGACAGTTCCATGCTGCCAGGCCTTTTCTAGATAGTTCCATGCTGAGAGGGCTGTTCTAGATAGTTCAGTGCTTCCAGGCATATTCTAGATAGTTCCATGCTGCCAGGGCTGTTCTAGATAGTTCAATGCTGCTAGGACTGTTCTCGATAGTTCAGTGTTTTTAGGCCTGTTCTAGATAGTTCCATGCTGCCAGGCTTACTATAGATAGTTCTGTATTGCCAGAGCTGCTCTAGATAGTTCTATGTTGGTGGGAATATCTCACTGCCAAAGCTGCTCTAGATTGTTCCACGCTGTCAGGGCTGCTCTAGGCAGTTCTATGCTGCCACGGCTGCTCTAGATAGTCCAATACTGTTGGGAGTTCCTTGCTGCCAGGGTTGCTGTAAATAGTTCTGTCCTACCAGGGTGTCTCTAGATAGTTCCATGGTGTTGGGAACTCCTTGCTGTCAGGGTCGGTCTCGATAGTTCCATACTACCAGAGCTGGTGTATATGTATTTGGATGCTGCTAGGCTGCTCTAGCTTCCATGATAACAAAGGCTGCTTTTGGGAGTTCCGTGCTGCCAGGGCTGCTGTACTTTAGTTCTGTGGTACAAGGAATACCCAGGAGAGTTCTACATGCCCTGCTGCACTACAACGCCTCATTCTGCCCGCCTTGCCCTTCCATGAGGTATTGACTGCCTCAGAGTGTTCCGCGCTGCAGAACAGGAGTCTGAATATTCCAGAAAGATGTTTACGCCACAGCGATGCTGCAGAGTTCCACACTGTTGGAATGCTTTTAACAGTTCTGTGGTTCCTGGGCTGCTGTAAGGTCGATTCTTCCTGGACTGCTGTAGAGTACCATGCTTCCTGGACATCTCGAAGGGTCCATGTTTCATGAACTTCCCTAGTGTCCCATGTTAGGATTCCATGCTTCTTAGACTGGTCTAGGGTGCTGTGATACATGGACTGCTCTATGGTTCCATGCTTCCTCAATCTCTAGGGTTCCATTCCTCCTGGACTGCTTTTGTGATTCAGACTTCCTAGACAGCTCTGGGGTTCCATGCTTCCTGGACAGTTCTAGGGTTCGGTGCTTCCTGGAGAGCTCTAGGGTTCCATGCTTCATTGACTTTAAAAGGGCTCTTTGTTTCCCAGACAGATCTAGGCTCCTATGTTTCCTGGACTGCTCTTGGGGTTCATGCTTCCTGGTCAGCTCAAAGCTTGCCTGCTTCCTGGACTGGTCTTGGGTTCTATGTTTCCTAGGCAGCTCTACCTCCCATGTTTGCCAGGACTACTCCTGGGTTCCATGCTTTCTGAAAAACTACAGGGCCCCATGTTTTCTGGACTGTTCTTGGGTTTCATGCTTCATGGATAGCTCTAGCTTTGCTACTTCCCTGGAGAGCTCTAGACCCTTTTGCTTCCTGAACTGCTCTAGGGTTCCATACTTCCAGAACTTCTCTAGGGCTCTGTGCTTTATGATCTGCTGTGGTATTCTATGCTTTCTGGAGAGCTTTAGGTTATGCTTGTTGGACTGCTCTAGGGTTCATTGTTTCCCTGGTGGCTCTTAGGTCCCCTGTTTCCTGGACTGCTATTGGGGTTCATGCTTTCCAGGTATCTCTAGGCTTCCATGCTTCCTGGGCATCTCTAGTGTTCCATGCTTCCTGGACAGTTTGTACTTCCTGGCGTGCTCTAGGATTCCATGTTTCCTGGGGTGCACTAGGGTTTCATACTTCCTGGGTGCTCTTGGGTTCCATGCTTCCTGTGTGCTCCACAGTTCCATGCTTCCTAGACAGTTTATGCTTCCTGGTTGCCCTGGGGTTACATACTTGCTGGGGTCTTCTAGGGTTTTATGCTTCTTGGACAGTTTATGATTCCTGTGGTACACTAGGGTTCCCTATTCCCTGGGGTGCACTAGAGTTCAATGCTTTCTGGGCTGTGCTAGGGTTCCATGCTTCCTGAGATGCAGTAGGGTTCCAAGCTTCCTTGAGTGCTATAGGCTTCCATGCTTTCTGGGGTGCACTAGGGTTGCATGCTTCCTGAGGTGCATTAGGGTTCCATGCTTCCTGGGGTGCTTTAGAGTTCCAGGCTTCCTGAAGTGTACTAGGGTTCCATGCTTCCTGGGGTGCTCTAGGTATCCATGCTTCCTGGGTGCACTAGGGTTCCATTCTCCCTGTGGTGCTCCAAGGGTCAATGCTTCCCTGGATGTATTAGGGCTCCATGCTTCCTGGAGTGCTGTAGTCTTCCATGCTTTCTAGGGTGCACTAGGGTTCCATGCTTCCTGGACTGATCTACAGTTCCATGCTTTCTGGGGTTCACTAGGGTTCCATGCTTCCTGTTGTGCTTTATGGTTCCATGCTTCCTGAAGTGCACTAGGGTTCCATGCTTCCAGGGGTCCTCTAGGGTTCCATGTTTCCTGGGTGCACTAGGGCTCCATCCTTCCTGGGGTGCTCGAAGATTCAATGCTTCTTGGGATGTATTTGGGTTCCATGCTTCCTGGGGTGTTCTGGGGTTCCACCCTTCCTGTGGTTCACTAGGGTTCCATGCTTCCTATGATGCTCTAGTGTTCCATGCTTCCTGGAGTGTACTAGGGTTCCGTGCCTCCTGGGGTGCACTGTGGTTCTGTGCTTCCTGGCTGCACTAGAGTTCCATGTTTCCTGGTGGGGGGTCTAGGGTTCCCTGGGGTACTCCAGGGCTCCATGCTTCCTGTGGTGCACTAGGGTTCCATGCTTTCTGAGGTGCTCTAGGGTTCCTTGCTTCCTGGGGTGTATTAGGGTTCCATGTTTCCTGGGGTGCTTTAGGGTTCCATGCTTTCTGGGGTGCTCTAGGGTTCCATGCTTCCTGGGGTGCTCTAGGGTTCCATGCTTCCTGGGGTGCTCTAGGGTTCCTTGCTTCCTGGGGTGTATTAGGGTTCCATGTTTCCTGGGGTGCTCTAGGGTTCCATGCTTCCTGGGGTGCTCTAGGGTTCCATGCTTCCTGGGGTGCTCTAGGGTTCCATGCTTCCTAAACAATTCTTATAGGGTCGATGTATTGAAGGCCAACATTTACGCTCAATGACTTTTCCAAGCATTGCACAATAAGCTCGCAACAGCTTCTCCCCAGCAGAGAAGAGGTTAACAGCAGCAGGATTGTTGTAACCACCTCTGGCTGACACCTTATTTTGTGAACTGTGTGCAAGGGTGTCAAGGGGCTAGTTCCTTCCTCTGTCAACTTCTTCAAAATGCCACAAACTTCAAAGTGTTCCGAGACGCAACTGAGACTAAATAGTCAAATAACATTGCTGCAAAAATGATAGTATTTGGTTAAAAGTGTACCTAAGGCGCCAAGCGTTTTGTTCCCAAGAGTGCTCACTAAAAGTGAACGTGCAAGGGTGCACTTCAAAGTATGTTTTTCGTCCGAACCTGAACAGGTTATTTTACATTTCCTCGTGAACTTGTCGGACAGGTTTGCTTACCGAGCACCCTGGGTGCGTTGCAGGTGGACGGGAAGTCTCCGGTGGACTCTGATGTGCAGCTTCTCGCGCTCACGCTGTAGCCAGGCCCGCTTCTGAATGTCCTGATCCAGCGCTTCGAAGAGGCACTCAGGCTCCTTCTAAGCACCACCGAGAAAAAGGAACCGACGCACTGGCCGAAGTTTGTCCTGAAAACCCGGTTTGTTTTGAAGGGTGTTTATATGGCGAAAACATTTTACAAGTTTTAAATCCCTCATTTCCAGTTGAAGCCATCCCAGGAATTCACCGGTATTCAAGAAAGATTTATGGAACTACACTGTGCCCAGTTCACAAATAAATCAGAATTACAGGGTGTTGGAATACACTTTCTGGAAATGTACACAATTTTCCAAAAATATATCTGAATATCTGTAAACGTCACAGGTTTCAAGGAGAACCACTGGAAAACATTTGTGAATTAATTTTTTACATTATTTAAAACAAAGGCGTAAATTGGCACATGACCAAAAATTCAGCATTTTTTTTTCTGTGGGAAGAATATTTTTCTTTTCCAATAAAAACCTTCCTCTGTGCCCGACTCAGTTTTTAGGTCGGGGTGTGTGAAATTAATGTAAGTTTCTCTTACATAATTATGCAAAATTACGTGAAATTAAGGAAAAATTATGCGTAACTACTTGAATGCAAATCCAATATTTTGCCCTATATTTTAGAGCAAAATACATCCTCACATCAGTTTTTGGTATAAGGTTGCATTTTAACAAGGGCACCATGAACAACAGCTGCTTGGGTCCTGTTGTTCCCTGCGTTTGTGGTAACTTATAACCAAAAATGATCATGAGTTGCACCATTCTTTTGATTTTTTTTTTTTTTTACAGCAAATGGCTTATAATTATGTGAAGTGGTGTAATGCTGTAATTACTCAGGCATAATTTAAATTTCGCACAGGCCTAATTTTAGAGAATGTTCCTGTTCCACATATCCTATAAAGGAATTTACTCCTGCCCTTGACAGAAGTAAATGTCTGACATTTTAAAGGGAGGTCAGAAATTGTTTGTGGTTTACCAGAAAATTGTAAGATTGTGGGTGTGCACAAACCTCCAGGGTTTTCATATTCTGCAACACCCACTCCCCATCCACTGAAGTAGATTTACTCACACAGAAGCCTCTGTGTGAGTAAATCCATCGAAAAAGTGTTTTGTTGGCTACTTGCATGTGTAAACCAAACTTACACACATTTTGTGAGCTTGGCCTAACGAAGCAGAATAAAAATAAATTGCACAGGTATGTTTTTTGTGAAAGTCTTGTCTGGATTCAGTCCTGCTGGACACCAGTGATGGACATCTCTACTCTACTCCATCCACTCCACAATTTGTTCGTAATTTGGTGGTCACTTGTAAAATCTGATTCTTGGCGCTAATTTTGCTTGCCCTCCTTGACTAGAAGATGTGTTTGAAGTTGTCCACCTCTGCTGAAGAGCATTGATTCCAGGTGGACTTCAGGATCCAGTCCACCGAGTGCAGGAACCCAATGCAAGATTCAGTTGAACCTCTGCAGAATGCAAGGGTCACTTGCCTCCTACTGAAGCGGATGATGGCTATCAGGTTGTATACTGGAAGAAGAGAGAGAAACAGAATAGACAAATAGTAAAGTTCGAACTACAGAGATAAAGGATGGGATTTTCAAAACATTAAATTCTATTACCATGGTGAACTATGAAAATACCTTTGATAGTGTATTTAAAAAGGTAGGAAAATAGGTCAGGCTTGTCCAGTGTTGGCTTGGGGTGTTTGGGGTGGTAGTATGCCAAACGAGCAGAATACCACTTCATGTGTAATTGATTCACATTTTCATTAATTGAATGTACATTTATGCCAAGTGGTTCACCATGGGCTCTGATGAAGTTAAGTATCTGGCAGAACTGGCCCAGGCGCAAGAAGAGAAAGCTTGGTGGTGGTGATGGGCAGAAGGATGTTGTGTGGCCAGGTTGTGCCGGCATAGCGAGTAACTACAGTATTTGCTATTCAGAAAATAAGAATTCGAGCAAACCAGTGGAAAGACAACATGCACAGGTGTCTACAGAGCTCCGGGAGGTCAGAATTGTTAAAGTTGGCTTCTGACAAAATTGTGTGTTTTAAAAAAAAGATTGGCAACATTACAAAAAAAAAAAAAAAATAGGCGAAAAATCCTGCATAAAATATTTTCTTTAAATAAAAAACCCGAAAATGGCTGATTTGCAGAAGAATTATCTTGCAGAATAAAATATGTTTTGCAGAAATATGTCTATCATTTATTTGAACAAAATAATGTACCTCCAATTTTTACAAGGTGAGAAACGGTGCAACTTTGTGAAGTTGTGGAATGTTGTCTCTTTCGGCAAATTTTGCTGGAAAATCATATTTTTACGTTCTCCTATGTCCTCCGTTTGTTGGTTTCCTAAACCAGCTGGTTGCCCTAGTAACATGAGATTACTTAGCAATGTGGAGAGCCTTTTAACAGATGATCACTTGTACAACAGCTAAATAATCCTCAGTCTAAGAATTTTAGGGAACAAAGACGTTTCTTAGTAAGTACAGAAAGCACTCTCCAGAATGGTTTACACAAGAATCATTTCCAGAACACTGGAATCCTTGCAGCCATTGGAGTACACGGAGAGCAGTCATTCTTAGCCATGTGCTGGTGAGCCCAAGATGCTGTTCCCTGGTGGCTGTTACTGCTCAGTGCTGGAAATAAAGTATGTTTAAGTAATTTTATACGCTAGACATTATAGCAATGCTTAAAAGTTGTCTTGCATTGAAAAGAGAAGTTGTCTCCCATGCTGAAAGAAAGCAGGTTTGTGCGCATTCTCAAATACTTGGGCCTCATTTACGAACCTGGTGGTCACAAGACCGCCAGATTCACAGATGGCGGTTGGACCGCCGCCAATGCAGCGGTCCAAGCGCCATATTTCAACCCTGGCATTTGGGCTGCCAGTGGACCGCCAGCTTTGCCAGGATCGGAGATCCCCACGGTCTGGAGATGTGGTGGTTCTAATCCGCAAGGGCAGCGCTGTCCTGGGGATTATGACTCTCCTCTCTGCCACCAGTTTCATGGCGGTACCACTGCCATGAAAATTCTGGCAGAGAACGGGTGCAGGGGGCCCGAGGGGGGCCCCTGCATTGCTCGTGCACTTGGCATGGGCAGTGCAGGGGCCCCCATGGCCAGCCCCATCGCAATGTCACAGTCTGCTTTTCAGACAGTGAATATTGCAAGGGTGCTTCTGCACCCTGAGCTCTACAGCATTGCCCCCGGCTCGATTACGAGCCGGACACAATGCTGTAGCCTGTTTCCCTGGAAGGCCAGCCAGTGGAATCTCAGCTTTCTGCCCGCTGACGTAGCGGGAAACTCTTAATGGGTCCGGTGGGAAGGTAGCCAGTGTGGCTGCAGCCTCCCCTTCTGAAAACTCTCCACCGAACGCGTAATCAGGCCCTTGGTGCCAGCTTCGATTGACCAGAGAAGGCGCACTAGAATAGATAGAGGGCCGCAACCCTTAAATACACCAGCCTGCTTAAAATATATTTACTAATGATGATGGTATGATTGAGGCAAATGTGCTGAGTTTCAGAGGCACACACTCCGAAAATAATGAACGCTGTAAATCAGAGCTCTTTCCAGACAATACCACAATGATACCGCCACCAGCTTGATTACATACTCTGCGGATAAGGATCTACTTTCTGATAACTCTCTTGCTGCGTGAGAGGTGCTCCGGGCATCAATAGGAACAACCCTGTAGAACAAATAGAGGCTACAGTGAGGTAATGCTCAGGTCTGGTGTATTCAAATTAAAAGCCAGTCTTAAAAGCGTTTTAGGCTTGATAAGCAGAGGACTCAGGAGAAGCCTATATCATAAGAATATCTCATGAGAATACTCTTCAGCCAAACTAATGATGTGCCTCAAATTAGCCAACATGACTGCTTTAGAAAAGACAAGCCAGCTGCACAAAGTCCAAGGAAGTCAGTCAGTAGATGCTTGTAGACTCTGGATACGCAAGACAATCCTTCTGGATATGTACTGCCCCCCAAAGCATCGATCTCTCAGGTGTATTCTCCTGCTTTTCTGTCTTGCTACAGGATGAGATGAGAAGAGAATGAGAAGTTATTGTTAAATTGTTCTGATCTTGGTGTCTCTTGAAGGGGGTCTCACAGTTGGGTCCTTGAGATCTCAAAACCTCTGAAAGTCAAGCATAATCCGGAGTGCTACCTAAAGCCGAAGGGAAGGGAGTTGCTACTTCATCTCTAGACGTCCCTTTTCCATTTTTGTTCCAACCTCGCAGGGCTTCACCTAAGAGTTGTTAGAGCAGTGATGACTCCCTGGTGATCCAGCAACATTGCTGTAGTTTGCTTCTGGAAGTTGGTATGGTGGGAGCTTCACGATTTCTTGTTAGGAAAACTGTGACCCACCTGGCTTTTTGTAATTTTTTTGCTCAGGACACACTCACCTGAATTCACTGATGTAAGATTCAAATGATTGCCTCCTGGGTATCCTGAAAGGAGGCACATGAAAGAAAAAGCATTTGCAATGCAATGGGTCTCACGTTTGCTCGAGTTAAAGCTATTAGCATTGTAAACTCCTAGCCGGACTTTTCTTGCCACATAAACTGAAAAGTTAAACAGTTACACATAAGCGAGCCCACGACAGCCATGAGCACAAAGCAAAACACACAAAAGGAAACAGAAGTTCATTCGCAGTGAAGCGTATTGGCAAAAGTGCAATCATCCATGTCATTGGCAAAAGTGCAATTATTCATATAATCGGCAAAAGTGCATATGTCCATGTAACAGGGTCGATGTCATGCAAAGCGCTCTACTACTGCCCCATGAGATTGCACTGCCTACGAAATAAAGAGAAAAAGTAGTGCAGAAACCATACGGAAAACATGGAGCCTCGTATGTTTTCAGTAGTTGGTCAGTGCGCTCGAGGCGGGCTAAACACCGGGCGAAGGCATGATGTATGCATGCTTTTCACTAATTAAATCAAGCTAATTTTGAAAGGCAAGCCCATGAACCGATGGGCTTGATTATGGGTGTGGTTAAAAGCCCACAGAGAGATTACACCAGGGACAGAGCGCTTTGCGCTCAACCCTAAAAATAACTCTGTGTGTGGCAGACAATCTGGGTGATCCTTATGATTAAAGGAGAGCCATGGTTCATGGGTGGCCACCCCCTCCTCACCATGTTCTGGTGCACCACAATGCAATGATGTCATTTTGAGGCATCAGCAGCCTGTGCCATTAAGGGTCTACATATGATAATGTGCTGCTAGCTCACAATGAAGAGCACTGAGCATATTGCATTGTGAGAGTGGCTCACTGCAAGCACGGAGAGGCATTCTTTTCGTACTGTGGCTCTGCATAGACCCGCAGCACGCAGATCCGTCACCCGTATTCTTACACTTCTACCAGGTCTGTGGAGTATCTTTCAAGGCATCCCCCAGTAATATGTTTTATCAATTTGTGAGATAAGAGCAGTAAATCACTGGGTTTCCAATCCAGCATGGTGCAGCCCGTTGAACTACACGCATCAACATTGTTGTCACTTCACAGCTCATACGTAATAGAAGCATTTCACCACAACTCTTCTGTAATAGCTCATTACAGATGAGTTCTTGCACCACAATTATTTTAGCTAGAGCTGGCACAGTGTGATACAAGGAGATCCCCTGAGCAGAGAATTGTATGCTGCTTATACAATGAAGCATTGCCATAGCCCACGGCTTCACCTTTTGGATCTCTCAGCTATGCCAATGACGTGCAGCATTGGCAAAAAGCATTTTTTGCTGAAGTGTTCCAGCATCGTCCAAATTAAAACAAGGCTACTATCAGTGACCACATTATTTTGCAGGCGTACATGCATGCTAATGCATGCGTGCAGAGCAATGGTACAGATGCCATTCATGTATTTATTTATTTACCAATAGAATATTGTGGACAGCACTTCGCTCAGTAAATTAAAAAAAAATTAACTTTTGCAAAAGCACTTTTTATAAGGCATAATAGCTAGTGTGGTCTCCAAAAATGTTTTTTTTTAAATGAAAGATTGTGGGGGGGCTGGGTAATGGTTGGTAGTTGGTAGTGCGGGGAAAGCCTCAACAAAGAGAGTGATGGGTGACAGAGCAATGGAGACGTTTGAGGCTGGGCCTGGGGGATGATCAAAAATTAATTTTTAAAAAAAAAGCTGGTGGGAACAGTGGACTAGGTTGGGGGTGGTGGGGAATGAGAAAGCAAGACAAAGCACTCACTGGGTGTGGATGTTTGGGGAAAGCAGCAGCCCAGATGAGGGAGAGAGCTGGAAAACACATGCGCTCTCATGGAGGACTGAAAGAATAAAGAAGGTCTCCGAATGTGAGCAGCGGAAAAATATAAGTCATCCAGTTTAAAGGATAAACAGGGTATGCTCCATGGGAGAGACAAACACAAGAAAAGAAAGGCAACGATCCAATAAGAAGCAAGCAAAGAAAAGTGACATTAAAGCCAACCAATGGTAAAAATGCTTTGTTTGTAGGCCTGCTGTAAGCTTTTGGTGTGGGCCAAAAGAGGCTCTCACGTACCAGACTGGGAAAATACTCTCTGGGTGTGAGGAACAAATGGTGGCCATCCACCAGACCTTTCTTGCTTTGACAGGGACCACCTTGACTCAGTTCCTATCAATGAACAGAGATCTCCAAATTTGGCATTCAGTAGTCTGTCCACAGAATGCTAGCTCAGGCCCTTAGCCTCTTGGTTAGCAGCTTAATGTCCTAGTTCAGTGTGCATGTTCCAGTAGTGAATCGTGACCTGACCCTAGTGTCATATTACTGTAGTATCATGCGTATTCGCTGCAGAAGAACCAAGTAATTGGGTGGTATATCTTGCTCTCGAAGGGTGACATCTGTCCCTTAACGGCATTCTAGTCTCTAGTCATCAGTTGTTGAGGGTTTCACTGGTGACCTGGTTTGATGATCTTTATTACTAGCATCTCTACCATTGTATGGAGACCTTCTTCATAGAGCAACCATGAAGTCTTTTCTCCATAGGACATTATCAGATGTTTGTGCTGAAATGAAAGTACCATTTTGATGTTGTGTACTATCTCCTGCCCATCTGGATTTATCCGATAAGATTTCCATGAAGATTGGATCGACATTGTCTATTAAATCTTCTGAGGCATTCGTTCCTGACAGTCATTTTCCCATTTAATTTCGCCAGAATAGTGGCTGGCTCCTGTGTCCCAAATTTAGCATCACATTTTTTTCAGCCTTGGTCTTAGAGCTAGGAACCTTTCCATTGTACAGTTGTGCCACATGAATAGACTGTTGAGAAAGTAATTGGTACCTTAACCATTATGAATGGTACACTTTTTAGGTCGAGCATAGCAGCGTGCAAGCGCTGCTTTTCGGACATGTTGGTATGTATCTGGGCTTTTAACAACGCCCACATCACTTCCATCACTACCTCTCATTCGTGGGCTTGCCCTTCCAAACCTCTTTGATGAGATTGGTAAATGGCTTACGTTTGTTCCTCCTCTGGGAGGTTCTGGTACCACCTTGGCTATTGCCCCTGTTACACAGCTAATTGTGCTTTTGCCGATAAGTTTGACTGTGAGCGAACTTCTTTTTCCTTTTGTGTGCTGCTTCACGCTGATGCTCATGGCGGCCATGGCACTGTGAATCGGTTCACTTATGTGAAACTGATTTACTTTTTAATTTTCAATTTATGTGGCAAGAAAAGTCCAGTTAGGAGTTTACAGTGCTAATAGCTCTAACTAGAGCAAATGCGATATCCGTAGCATCGCAAATGCTTGTTTTTACTGTTGCTAGGATCCTAGGAGTTGTTTTCCCTTCTCACTAGCTAGTGTTTGGTGGGGGTCATGTGCACAAGAATCTGGACCATTTGTAAATGACAGCAGGAGTTAGATGTTTCTCAAGGGTGCATAACAAATAAAAGGAGGTGGTGATTAACTCACGATCCAGGATGGAGTAAAAGTAAGATAAAGAGCAGGAAGTCAGATAAAATCCAGAAGTAGAAAATTGAGAATGACAAAGATAGGTAGATTATAGATTCTTTATTGGACCTGGAAAGAACAGTATATCAAAGGAAAGAAAAAAGAAAGATTGAGAAAACCATTACATTTACTGGACGTGTGTCCTTTCTTTTCTTGAGGGGCGCTCTTCCCGAACGCGGATCTGAGGCGTCCACAAGGAGACCGGAACACAGTGACCTAAGAAATAAGAAGGTAGAAGAAGACATATCAATCCCGAGTGGTTTTGAATAGAACAGATACACTATTATAGCTATAGATAAGTTGATACAGAGCTAAATGAACCCTCTTCATTGAGTGGTCTGGTTTTGTACCCAGCTGAACTGCAGCACAACCTTTTACCAGTAACTAAGGACACTGAGTTCAGTTTTCTCTGGTGAGGAGAGTGTGTATCACTTGTCTAAGAGATTTAGGGCCAGATGTACAAAAATGAAATTTTGCATTTCCTAAATAGCGACTTCATAGAAATCACTACTTAAGAAATGCAAAATGCTGTGCACAGAGCTACCGATTTCCTATTAGCGATTCCTACAAAGTAGTTAGGAAATTGGTATTAAGAAATCCCAGCACATTTTAATCAGTAGACTGGTTTTGCATTTCCTAAATAGCGATTTCTTATTAAGAAATCGCTATTTAGGAAATGCAAAACCAGGGATGGCAAAGGGCAAAAGGCCCGCCTTGGTGCTCCCCAAAAATAGGAGTGCACCTGTAGTGCACACATATGCCTAAGGAGCATGTGTGTGCTCTATTGCAATTAAAAAAAGCACGTTGGGGTGCTTTTTTTCAATTGCACCTGGTTACCACCGATTTCAAGTCAGTGGTAATTGCATCTCCTATATGCCCAAGTCACATTTAAGAAATGCTTTGTACATAGCAATCGCAAATAGGAAATCTCTATTTGCAGTTCCTTAAAGGACTTTGTACATGAGAAAAGGCTGTTTTGCATTTCTTAACGACTCAAAATGCCAATTTGAACTGTTAAGAAATGCAAAAGGGCTTTGCACATCTGGCCCTGAATACCTTGCCTGTTTCTTCTGAGGCTTTCACTCACATTGTTCAGTGCGTTTCACCAGTACGATAAACTGTGAGCACACTCTTTCAGTGGTCTTCAAGTAAGAATGTTCCTGTTTACATGACGTTTATGGTATCGCTCTCAATTATTAGTTTTTGATCCTACAGATATCTCAAATGTCAAATCTTTGGTTCTTATGCTCCCTATTGTGGGCTCAAGTTTATCCGAGGGCTCATCTCAGCTGCCGGGGTCTTCACGCACTGCTTCAGTGCGTTGCGTTGGCCGCAATGTACTCAGGAACTCTGATGAGCACAAGGTCTCCCCTTCTCCCTTCTGCTGCTTACCTAGTGATATTGGTGTTGTGATCCGCATTCCCAAAAAGGAGACTCTTGGTGGTCTCAGTTTTCCGGTTCAGAAGCTGTGTTTCCTGTTCCATGTGCATGCAGAATTCCATCATACACTGCCGTTAGTTATTGAAGGAGTCCTCTGTGTCTGGTGGCATCTGGAAAATTCAAGCTTCATTTTCAACAGAGAAACCTTCTGCTGGTGCAGAATGATAGCCCCCATTTGAAGGTTGTTTTAGATCCATTCTCAGTGTCCATTCTGCTCTGTAAATCTCATTGGGAGGGCGGTTCTGCAGATCCGTACTAAACGGCAGCCATCTTGAGTGTGGCTAGCTCCGCCCTCCCTTCCTATGCCCTTGTATGCTGTGGGATGAGGAGGCCTGTCTCTTGGTCCACTCCCTGACTAGGTGTAGTACTGTGATAATTACTGGGATGATGTAATACATTCTGGGGCTGGTCTGTGAGTAGGAACATTCTTAGAATGTTGATATTGGAAGTGATGGACAGTTCTTGTATGAACCCAAGATGCTCTGGATGTTCACTGGCTGTGCTGCTCCACAACCGTGTAGCCTCTACTAATAAACCAGTACCTATCTTCATCCCGTGGTCAGAGTACTTCTACACTAGGCTGTCTTTTTTTATTGGTCTTTCACTGTTGTTGTAATGTCACAACCATAAGCTGTACAAAAGCAGATGGATACTGCCTCAGTGGAAACGTAGAGAAAGGTCAAGCTGTCTGACATATAGGGGGTCATTCCGACCCTGGCGGTCCATGACCGCCAGGGCCGGGGACCGCGGAAGCACCGCCAACAGGCTGGCGGTGCTTCCTGGGCTATTCTGACCGCGGCGGTAAAGCCGCGGTCAGAAAATGGGAACCGGCGGTTTCCCGACGGTTTTTCCGACGGTTTTCCCCTGGCCCAGCAGCGCCGCCATGGGGATTCCGACCCCCTTCCCGCCACCCTGTTTCTGGCGGTTCTTACCACCAGGAACAGGATGGCGGGAACGGGTGTCGTGGGGCCGCTGGGGGCCCCTGCACTGCCCATGCCACTGGCATGGGCAGTGCAGGGGCCCCCTAACAGGGCCCCACAAAGATTTTCACTGTCTGCTTAGCAGACAGTGAAAATCGCGACGGGTGCCACTGCACCCGTCGCACCCCTGCAACTCCGCCGGCTCCATTCCACTCCATTCCATCCTTGTTGCAGGGGCTTTCCCGCTGGGCCGGCGGGCGGGCTTTTGGCGGTCGCCCGCCGGCCCAGCGGGAAAGCCAGAATGGCCGCCGCGGTCTCCTGACCGCGGAGCGGTCATTTGGCGATAACCGCATGGCGGGCGGCGACCGCCGCCTGACGCGGTCAGAATGACCGCCATAGTCATGGCTGGGGTGGAGTCTGTAGCATGTCGCATCCGTGATGGCCATGCAAAAACATACGTACTTTTCACAAGCCTTCTGTCGAAACCCTAGCTGGGGATGCTTACCGGCACAACGAGACAGGATGTAAGAATGCATATGCATGATAAAGGTTTCCACCCATTAGATACACAATGTGGTAGCTTTTGGGCACTTCTAGCCTTCAGCCACCGTAGACTACACCCTTTACAAACAGGCCAAGCTATTAACATGCCGTTTGACGTCAGGCAGCGTAAACCCACTTGTGCTGTCAAAGCTGGTTGAGTTCTAATTGAATTATGCAGTGTAACCAATAGCTCCTCATTAGGGGGTTTATGCAAGCTAAGTGGTGCCAAAATAACTAGTTATAATACAGAAGATAGAGATCTGTGAGAACTTCTGAAATATTGGCCAGTTCGGCGCTCTGCCTACAATGCCTCAAAGTCTGATAAAGAGTAACTTGTAGTAACTTTGCTTATTAATGTAAGCTCTTCTTTTACAGACTTGAGATGGGTATATCCACAGAAAAGTGGTTCACGATTCCCTCACCCACTGTCAAGGTAGAGCACAACCAGTGGCTGTGCAAGCTTCCCTCATCCATAGAACTGGTAGAGTGGTACCACCATCGGGTCAAGCTTCCCTCATCCATACAACTGGTAGGGTGGTACCACCATTGGTGCAAGCTTCCCTTATCCGTAGAACAGGTAGGGTGGTAACAGCAGCAGTGCAAGCTTCCCTCGTCCATAGAACTGGTAGGGTGGTAACAGAATCAGTGCAAGCTTCCCTCATCCATAGAACTGGTAGGGTGGTACCGCCATTGGTGCAAGCTTCCCTCATCCATACAACTGGTAGGGTGGTACCACCATTGGTGCAAGCTTCCCTTATCCGTAGAACAGGTAGGGTGGTAGCAGCAGTGCAAGCTTCCCTCATCCATTGAACTGGCAGGGTGGTAACACCATCGGTGCAAGCTTCCCTCATCCGTAGAACTGGTAGGGTGATAACAACACCAGTGCAAGCTTCCCTCATCCATAGAACTGGTAGGGTGGTAGCAGCAGTGCAAGCTTCCCTCATCCATAGAACTGGTAGGGTGGTAACACCATCGGTGCAAGCTTCCCTCATCCATAGAACTGGTAGGGTGATAACACCATCAGTGCAAGCTTCCCTCAACCATTGAACTGGTAGGGTGATAACACCATCGGTGCAAGCTTCCCTCATCCTTAGAACAGGTAGGGTGGTAACAGCAGCAGTGCAAGCTTCCCTCATCCATCGAACTGGTAGGGTGATAACACCATTGGTGCAAGCTTCCCTCATCCTTAGAACAGGTAGGGTGGTAACAGCAGCAGTGCAAGCTTCCCTCATCCATTGAACTGGCAGGGTGGTAACACCATTGGTGCAAGCTTCCCTCATCCTTAGAACAGGTAGGGTGGTAACAGCAGCAGTGCAAGCTTCCCTCATCCATTGAACTGGGAGAGTGGTAACAGCAGCAGTGCAAGCTTCCCTCATCCATCGAACTGGTAGGGTGGTAACACCATTGGTGCAAGCTTCCCTCATCCTTAGAACAGGTAGAGTGGTAGCAGCAGTGCAAGCTTCCCTCATCCATTGAACTGGCAGGGTGGTAACACCATTGGTGCAAGCTTCCCTCATCCTTAGAACAGGTAGGGTGGTAACAGCAGCAGTGCAAACTTCCCTCATCCATCGAACTGGTAGGGTGGTAACACCATTGGTGCAAGCTTCCCTCATCCTTAGAACAGGTAGGGTGGTAACAGCAGCAGTGCAAGCTTCCCTCATCCGTAGAACTGGTAGGGTGATAACACCATCAGTGCAAGCTTCCCTCATCCATAGAACTGGTAGGGTGGTAACACCATTGGTGCAAGCTTCCCTCATCCTTAGAACAGGTAGGGTGGTAACACCATCGGTGCAAGCTTCCCTCATCCTTAGAACAGGTAGGGTGGTAACAGCAGCAGTGCAAGCTTCCCTCATCCATTGAACTGGCAGGGTGGTAACACCATTGGTGCAAGCTTCCCTCATCCTTAGAACAGGTAGGGTGGTAACACCATCGGTGCAAGCTTCTTTCTCCCACAGAACTGGCTGTACGCAGGCAGAGCAGGACAAGGTTCACTGATAAGCAGAGCAGATAGTCTATAAATAGAATAGTGCTTGCTTGCTTCCCTTGGCCACAGAAGCAGCGGCAGTGCAGGATTCCTTCACCTATGAGTCCGGTGAGGTTGAATAAAAACGGCTGCAGTGCATGCTTCCATTGCACACAAAACAGACACAACACAAGCAATGCAGTGCAAGCTTCCCTCACCGCAGAATGAGTACAGCACAAGCAGCAGATGTGTAGGATTCCCTCAAATATATTGAATATGTACAGTATTAGCACTGTAAGCCACTTAGGGCTTGATTTAGAGTTTGGCAGATGGGTTACTACATCACAGAAAGGATGGCTGTCCTGTTTGCCATATTATGAGTGCCATGGGATATATTACACTTGTAATACGGCTGACAAGATATCGATCATGATGGTGACAGAGTGACCTGTCCAAGGTACTCTATATCAGGCCTGTAGTCTGATGTTGGTGATTTAAGTCTCAGTCCTTCAGTTCTGAATTTGGTACCTTAAGGCTGAGTCCCTTAGACTGACGTTGATGGTTGAATAATACGTTTCTTAGGCTGATGGTGGTGATTTGTGACGGACGTTAGCATTTTTAGACTGGGGGACTGATTTAACTGTTGGCGGAGAGGGAACTGCTGTGATGGAGTTCCATCCCCATCAACATTGTGGTCCACCTGGCCGATTTAGAATCTGGCGGAGCATATTTTTGATAACCGTGGAGACTACTCGTCTCTGCTGTGGTTAAACCCCTCTGATGACTCGATAGAGTATTGGCCGTCGGAGGTGTAGCTGTATGTCCATCCACCTAATATGGATGGGGAAATATAGCTGATTTTCAATTCCCGTCACCGCCACGTTAACCTGCCAGTAGGTGGCATTGAAAAGTGATCAATGCCTCTGTTGCCATGGGAGGAAACTCCCACAGCGAGGGGGGGGGGGGGGGGTTGTTCTTTTTTACTTTCAAACAGAAAATCCCTATTTGGGATTTCCTTTTTGAAAATGAAAAAAATATATATTGTATGATTGCCACATGCCGTCCACCAAAATTACCACACATTGACAACCGCAGTTGTGAAGGTGATTCATGCCAATGCTACAGATGTCGTCTGGTCTGATAGACATTTCTAAATTGGGTGGGAGGTACCTCCAGTAGGGCAATGGAATAATTTACTCCCTCTCAGGGCTCAGCAAGATGTAATTCAAGGCCTGAGTTCCTTATTCTGATGTTGGAAGACTAAGGCCCTCATTCCAACCCTGGCGGTCTCTGACCGCCAGGGCGGAGGGCAGCGGAAGCACCGCCAACAGGCTGGCGGTGCTTCCAGGGCTATTCTGACCGCGGCGGTAAAGCCGCGGTGAGAAAAGGAGAACCAGCGGTTTCCAGCCGGTTTTCCCCTGGCCCAGGGAATCCTCCATGGCGGCGCTGCTTGCAGCGCTGCCATGGGGATTCCGACCCCCTTCCCGCCAGCCTGTTTCTGGCGGTTTTCACCGCCAGAACCAGGATGGCGGGAACGGGTGTTGTGGGGCCCCTGGGGGCCCCTGCACTGCCCATGCCGCTGGCATGGGCAGTGCAGGGGCCCCCTAACAGGGCCCCATAAAGATTTTCACTGTCTGCTTTGCAGACAGAGAAAATCGCGACGGGTGCCACTGCACCCGTTGCACCCCTGCAACTCCGCCGGCTCCATTCGGAGCCGGCTTCCTTGTTGCAGGGTCTTTCCCGCTGGGCCGGCGGGCGGCCTTTTGGCGGTCGCCCGCCGGCCCAGCGGGAAAGCCAGAATGGCATCCGCGGTCTCCTGACCGCGGAGCGGCCATTTGGCGGTGACCGCATGGCGGGCGGCGCGGTCAGAATGACCGCCTAAGTGACTAAATTTGATGTTTCTGCTTTAAGGTCGACTGAGTTCCTTAGTTTATGTGGGGGCTTCTTGTGAGAAGTCCTCAGCCATGGTGGCGGGTTCGGCATGCTGGCCGTGTAACCTTAAATAATCCCTTTTGGTTGCAGTCGTCACAAATCCTGTTGGTGTTGCAGAAAGAATGGGAGGGCAGAGTCTGCATCCGTAACATGCTGGACTGAGGACTCAAAGAGACTGAAAGAGCTAGGCAGAGGCAGGCTTCTCTCCAGCCTATGATTGTTGAAGGTTGATGGGAGTGAGGTGGGTTCAGTCGCACGAGGTCTATGTGTTCGCCGTGAGGTGGCTTGGAGTTGCACAAGGTTAGCCACATGCCAGGACATTGCCTCGGATTGCTGGCAGAACTTGTACACAGTGAGTTGCATTTCAGGTTGATGCCTTTGGAATGCTGGATGGGCTGGGGTGGAGTTAGTTACATGTTAAGTCAATGTCTCTGTAGACCAGAAGGTTGGGGAGAAGGCCACTAACACATCAGGTGAGTGCCTGGGAGAAGACAAGGGCTTGAAGTGTCAGGTCAGAATGCTATAATCTCTGTCTCCTTGAGGGTAGGGGGAAAGGGTTGGAAGCTTCTCAGAAAGGATAGTGAGCCATGATGGTACAGTGCCTGTTCAGCCCACCTCTTGGTGCACTATCAGTTGTATGCATTTCACTTTATAAGTTTTACATTCCCACTCTCTCTCAAAATTTCCTCTGCATTCTGCAGTCTTTAAATCTTGGATGCTGTGGGTGAGTCCCAAAAATGTTCATTACCAGTGCTGTCCTTGTCTGGTTTCTTGACGATCTGCATGTGGAGATTAATTCACTTATGTAGTGCATGCAGATTTCTCGTACATACTAGCTGCTGGCAGGTTAGACACCACTTATTTTTGCATGGCAATGTCAATCAGTCAATGTAAATTATCATTATTCGGTTTCTTAAAACCATAAAAGGTACAGCAAAACATTGTAATCAAGAAACGTAGTAATCTACCAAACATTAAATGAATAGAAAAATCATGCTAAAATCCTTAAAAGTCACTGTGGGTAAAAATAGAATAAACTTAGAGTGAAACAACATTCTTAAGACCAACTGCATTTATCTCATAAAATTGTTTTAACCTCTTCTTTTCCTGGCTCTAATTGCACATACTCTGAAGTTGGCTACATCCAGACAAACATATGCGTTATCTAACATTTTTGAAAAAATTAATGGGGTTCTAACTTGTGTGAATTGTCTTCCTCTAAGTAATGCTAAAATATATTGGTTACAAACACTGTTATAATATTCACAGAAAAAAGCAAAATGCATTGTATCTTGATCTGGAATAGATCACAACTACATGGGAGCAAATGTTCAACTTTGTTCTAACCCCTCCGGTTCAGCCAAAATCCAGTGCAACATGCTCATCGTAAGTCTTGTTAAATAAAACCAATGATAATAGTTTGTAACTAGTGTGAGATATGGCTCTAGGTACCCACAAGTTTTTGTTATACGCGGACAGAGGGCTTCCGCAGTTCTTTGCTCTGAAGATGCTTGCACAACAGTAAGGTATTGTTTTTTTTACCCACATAAGATCTCTCTTAGCAATCCTTTCAGGATGATCACATAGATCTAGTCATCCCGAATCCCCAAAGGCTGATCTAATATAGCCTTAAACCCCGCTGAAGTGGGCTATACAAGCCACTAAAGGCCTGCTCCAGCGTTGAAGGTCCGTGCCAAAGGCGTGGGCCTTTAACAAGGGAGCGGACTTTAATTGTCAGTATAGCCCAGTTACGAAGGGGTATAAGGCTGTTAGAACATTCTGCCACTAGAGGGCAGAATGTTCTAATAAATAAAACAAAGTCAAAATCCCCTCGGGCTCCGTGAGGCCTTTGTTCACAGCTATTGCTGTGAACAAAGAACATTGGAATGTTGGCGCTCCGGGCTTTTACCTGCCAGTAAAAGCCCGGAGCACTCCATTGTCCCCAGTGGAGCTCCCAACATTCCAATGTTCTAATATAGTTTAACCAAGGTATTTGGTAACCCTTGTCAAGCAATATACAGTCATTTAGTATTGCCTTGCTCAGGTCTAATTCTGGGCTTAACCATATAGAAATCCATCTGAGTAGGGGTTGTAAGGTTAGGATCAGAGACATATCCCACTCCTAACTTCTTATGCACCACAAAGGAGGCCACCACAAGTAGACATCTTAAAAACCTGTTTTCAATCCTCTGTATTCCGGGGGCTGCTTTATAGCCCCAGATATCACTGCCACAGGATACCAGGGAGATATATTTGGAATCATAGATTTTAATCAGGGCCTTAATGGGCTTGTTCCCCAACTGGCTAGCAAAATCAAACACTGTAGCCACTGCCCTAGCTGTAGGATGCCTTTTAGCCTTCAATAAAGGGGTTCATGAACTCTTTTCATCAAATAAGACCCCAAGGTAGGTAGAGAATTTTACCGTAGGTATCTCTCAGTCCTGCAGGTTATATTTCCTCCGTCCCTTGCCTCCTGGTTCTATCGCCATGGAATCAGGTTTGCTACAATTTGTAATTTGTACACATGTCCAATTTATTCGTTAAGTCTAAAAATGAATTAGGTAGGTACTGCAGACCTACCGCAGTCCTTGCTAGTATCAGTGCGTCGTCTGCATAACTGTACAGGATGTGTATAGAGTCTTCCACAGATCATTTCTATAAGGTTTCAATAAAAGCGGGGCCAGTATGCATCCTTGTCTGCCTCCTCAAGAAACCTGATTCGGTGCAGTGATGTTCCCCACTTGGTTGTACCTCACTACTGCGGACAGATCTTCATGCAGTTCTTGCAAAATGTACACTATGGGCCTGATTTAGGGTTTGATGGACAGGTTACTCTGCCACAAACGTGACAGATATCCTGTCTGCCATATTACTATCTCCATTGGATATAATGGGATCGTTATATGGCGGACGGGATATCCGTCACATTTGTGCCAGAGTAAGCCCCTCCATCAATCTCTAAATCAGGCCCTTGTAAAGATCCATGTTTAGGCATGGCATTGTCTTTAGAGATGGGTACTTCTCGAAATTCAAGCAGGATTATTTTTGGGACGACCTCTCACAATTGTTCATCATGCTATAGAAAGGATTTTAATTGACTGGCAATCTTTTGACTTATGGTAAGAATCTGTTTAGCAAAAAGAACATATGTAAAATATTTTCATATCAATCACTATTGCATAAAGAGAACAAACATGTCCTTCTTATGGCGTTTCAATGCTTTTCTCAATTTTTTTTTTAAACCAAACCATTCTTTTTTTAGCAAAGTCTTCTACCTATCTCAGCTAGAACCTGAACCCAGTACACTCAGCTCTTTGGAGAAGCTTTTGAAGTATTCCAGTACTTCTGACTCTAGCATGGCACCTGGCAGGATTAGTCTAACAAGACACAAATTATGTGTTTTCCTTTAAGAACACTGTGTGCCAGATGGAAACGCTAAATGCACAATAGGGAAATATGTTGCCACAAGAAAAGCAAGGACTACCTGCAGTCATGTGTCTTACTAGAAAAAAAACCTTGTCAATTCATATGGTGTGCTAGTGAGAGTTGGCCAAGACCACTGGAAGGGAGCTCATTTTTCATGTATCATAAAAAAACATCTACCCAGTTGTCTGCATTTTTTTGGTTAGTCAACTACAAGTCAAAAAAGTAATTCCTTTTTAAAAATCTGCTCTTTCAGTGACAGCTGCTGTGACATTTGGAAGTGTGACTGACATTGGACCCAAGCTTTTATTGAGATATATTTAAAAGTCAGTGATAGTGTTATATTTTATATAAATAACCATTGCAAATACTAAAGTTTTGTGTCCCCCCCCCCCCCAATCTATGCGGTCAAACAATTCAAGTCTGACCATATTATGATTTCAAAGTGTAACTTTCCTCATAAAATCAGAATATTAAGTAGTTATCAAGCTAGTTTTCACATCACTTCATATGTAGACATATCTGAATATTGGACTTTGTAGAACCCTCGCTGACTTCAGCCCTGGACTTTCCTGCGGGAGGTCATGGAGAGCTTAAAAGTGAACTAAGTCCCAAGTTACAACTTTTACTCGGGCAACCCTCTGGGTGCAAATGACCACCTTTCCATCATAGTTGCCCTGAAAAATCATTCAGATCATAAAAAACTGAAATGATAGTTCACATTAGCACTATACATTTTCTAGACACTTTTTGCCTAAACTTTTAAAAATACACATCTTCAGCTCGCCTATCTCGATCATTTTGGTGTCTTTTTGCTTATTCAAGTTTTCTCAAATTTTCTAAATTAGTTTGCAAATTTCATTTAGCAGTTTTTCGTTTGCTTGTTATCGTTGGAACTACCTCAACTGAACACACTTTCTTAGTGGAGTTATCTGCTCTTTGCACCTCAACTACCGAGGGTTGAGCAGAGCTTCACTGAAGACTGTAGACATAAACAACTTGTAGTTATTAAGTGGGTAAAGATCCACCTTTGCAAACAAATACTGCGCTTTCTGACACTACTTAGTTTGCACATTGGCAATTCCACATATGCCTTTAGCGTGTGAGAAAATACTGCCCTGTTCTTGGACTTCTGTTTCTGGTCCAAATGAGAGCCTGAAATGGAATTAGCCCCATATTTGTAATCATTGTATCCAAGGTGTGTTACCCTTGTGGCATGTCAACAACATCATACTGGCTCCCTCGTACAGAGCAGAACATGAAGAAGGCAGAGTGACAGCATCACTAAAATAGTTTGTCAGCTGCTAGGCAAACCTGGCGGATTATCAGGGCAAGATACAGAAGATGCCAGGCTACAGAAAAATAACAATGTAGATTCAAAGAATTGTCCATCTGGGTCTGGGCAGGTGGATAATTGTCCCCTTTATTTACACACAGACCTCCCATGGTTTCCAGCTTCTGCTGTGCTCTCAGCATTACAGCTTGCTGGGGCGAATACCACTGTTTATTTAAACATATCTAGAAATTTGAAGGTCTGCCTCTGAGGGAATTGCCAGTAAACATTTACCCTGTTACATGTGCTGTTTTGTATTCATGTGTAAGTGTCCTGAACTGCCTGAGAACAAAAGGAACTTGTGAGTTGTCACTATTGACTGATTCTCAGAATGCATAATGCAGCATCTGGCTGATGTCTCCCCAATTACCTAATCGCCTCTGGATGGTAAACACACTTCCGCCACGGGTTATGGTTAGACAGTGAGGAAGAGGAAGGCGTACCCAGGGCTGTGCCAGAAGAAAATCAGTTATTTTTTACTTGAAACAAGTAACACAAAAGGAAGGGTGTGTAACAAACTGTTCTTGGCAGGAACAAAGTTGGCTTGCACTTCAATCTTATTGGGAGGGTTCTGTTCTGATATTTGCTTTCACATTGTTAAAATACACAAAGGTAACTTACAGTACGTAGGAAATGAGAGACAGGGAAGCAGAGCAAAGAAAGAGCATTTCTGCGAAGAGCATGTCGGATGAATAGGCGCGTGCAAAGTAAAAACAAAAAATAAACCTGAAAAACATGATGACGTTTTCTTCACTACTCGCCAAATTTGGAAGCTTGCTTATGTTTCAAAGTTTAGACGGAGAAGACAAAAAATCTGCAAAGGTAAGTACTGCTGTAATAAGACTCAGCAAATCCTCATATGTAATAGTAGGAGAATTTTCCCACTGAAAAAATGTGAGAAACATCTTCTGCACAATTAGCTTGCACAACCTTCGCCATGGGTGAAGTTTTGGAAGAGTTTGGGAACTGTTAGAGCTGTGTAAAGATGAAAAGTCTGAAGACCGCAACTCTGCAGAAGAAGCTTTGCAAAGGGCATAGCTTTTTGGAGTGTATAAATGGCAAAAAATTATAATGACCATTTGTGACATCTGTAAACTGGTCCCATTGCTGCAAGCGAAAACTCCAGGCAGTGTTGGACTGATCAACAGCTATCCACCCCATCCCTGGCCATGAACTCCTTACCCAGTACAAAGATTCCTGACTGGCCTAGACCACCCGCGTCACTCCCTCCTGCATCTCCGCACTATTCCTTGCCATGTGGTAGGATGTAGCCTGACCATCCACCTTTTCCTGTTCTTAGATGTCCTTTGCATCAATATCTTGAAACAAGGTGATGGATGGAATGCTTGCATTAATCCTAACCACTGATCACTTGTGGCCACTTTCAGGCTATTGCTTTGCGCCTACTATGCAACACTAAATGATAGACTTGGATGCAGCCCTGAGGAGTTATCAGCCGCTAGGATTCATTCAAACATTCCACCCTTTACTTTTTGTTTCCTTACATGACTGTTATGACCAGATGTGGATCTTGTGCTTATTGTGCCTCAGAACTCAAGCTACACCTCACTGATGAGGCCAAACTAAGCCAAACCACTGTAACATTGCTTGTGTTCCTGCTCAGAGGACACCCACTGCAGCAGTTTTAGCTGGACCGTTCCCATTGGAGCAAGACAAATGTTCTTTTGCATATGGCGGGTTCCTGTCTGATGCGACATGGCGGGCAAAAAAAACCAATAAACCGGAATGTGGCCTGTTCAGTGGCAGTGTTTGAGCTGAATTCAAGCACTCCTTCTGGCACTCTGATGTTTGTTTCCAGAGCTTGGGCTGGATTGCTCCTGTTGGAGCAGAGCCAATGTTGATTTGCTTATGGCTGGTTTCTGTCTAGAGTGACTTAGCGGGCAGTGCAACGATGGAAGAAGATGCAGGGCTTGTAATTACCAGTGGCTGATATTAACTCATGCATTCCACCCACCACTTTTTTGTTTTTCTCGTTTGTGTCTTTGAGCAGAAAATGCTCTTGGGAGGTTGGACAGCAGTTTGTAAATATGGCTGTCATAGTCGGTAAAACTGAAAATACTGGTGACTACCCGTAGGGTGAAGTTTTGAGATTTTGTCCACTGCATAGAGTTATAAAAACATGAATCAAGCCCTAAACTAATCATAAATAAGCAGGTGATATTTACTCTTCATCCACTTCCTCTAATGGATCATACTGACGATGTTGGAACGGGTGACAAGGGATGAGAATCTAAGATACTTCAGTGCTGCTAGCTACGGACAGTGAGTATATCTTTCACTCATCAGCTCCCCAGCATGAGAAGCAAAACTTCCAGATTTTGTGAATGCGATTGTAAACAGTGCCAACAAAATAATAAATTATGAGACAACTGAATGATTTTAGTTAGGGAAGTGTTCAAGGTCCACCTTTCATGCCTTCATGCAGGATGCATAAACCACCCACTGAAATGAACATATCCTTATTTCACACCTCGGGGTGTGGCCAGCGACCGATGAAGCCACAGGCCTAGCAGGGAACTCCTGGCGGCTGTCGACCGGCCCTAAGTATCCTGCCGGCCCAGTGACCCCGGAGTCGCCCTGGCCAGTATCGGGGGAACCAGAGCAGAGAAGGCGCCGACAGCTGCGCTTCTCAGTTCCCGGGAGGGCGCGGCAGCGCTGTGTAAGACAAACAGTCCTCGTCCGGTTCCGGGCCAAGATGACGTCCGCAACAAGATGACACCGGGAGAGCGCGAGGGGAGGAGAGACACAGACTGAAGCTAGACGCGAGCTTTAGACATCTTTGCCCACAAATTCTTAAGGACAGGAGCAGCGACCGCACCCTCCGACGAGTGTTCCTGAGTGCCACCGGAGGCCATGGGGGTGAGTGGGGACTGCCCCTGGGCCTTCTGGAGTGCAGAGACATCGCTGGTGTGGTGACCCAGCCCCTGTTGGATTGGAAACGGTGACGGGGTGATAATATGTGCCCCTCTGCCCCCTCTTTTTGTCCCCCCCCTTCCCTCCAGTGGAAAGTAATCAAGGGGATGTGGCTGCGCACAACGGACTGGGATTGCCGTTCGGAGCATAGTCCATTAAAGCAGAGCGTGGCCGGAGACCTACATGGTCAGGATCCCGGAGGCCCAGGAGTGAAGGGCACAACGAGCAGTGGTGGGTCCTTCTGTGCCAGAGGAGGCAGGGAAATACACTGCCCCATGAGACAATGGAATTATCGATCTGCATTACGCCCAGTAAGAGGCGCAACAAGTCCACCAGGCGAAGAACAATTGTGGCGCCACCACAACACCAAACACTACGGGAGATGCGAGAAGCAGTGGACATTGCAGCGGTCATGAGTGGGAGAAATCATACTTTGACACAACCTTCCGGGGCCCTCTCAGATCATGATTCCAATTTTAGTAGTGCATCCGCTTCATCCAAGGAAACTTCCGTCAGTATGCCTAAAGCAACTCCGAGATCTTCAGAGAACTTAATCTGAGCTTTGTATGCACTGGTAATGTTGGTCTTGGAGAGTAACCACACAGTCGCAAGATAGCAGTCTGCTCTGTAGCACAGTAACAGTTGCTTGGCAGGCAAATTGTGGGTCCTGATAGAAGGGGTCGGTGATTGATTTGAGGCGGCTCATAGTGAGCTATCAGGGATTATGGGTCCTCCTCCTGCCTACATAACATCAGGAGTTAAGAAAGGAACAGGGACCGCTGGGTAGAAACTTCGTAAGAACTTTAATCAGCCTGATGGGTCCGCGACTAGCACACCAGGAAGCGGGCTATCGGTCTTTGATGTGTAGCTCTACCTACTTAACATTAGTTAATATTTCCACAGTTTGGACGGGGATAGCTCTGCCAGTCCTGGGGTAAGGGAGTTGGGATGTTGGGGTTTTAGTTCTTTGTGTGGTAGATTGTTTGCTCCCAGCACTGTGTCAATAGTAGCATTTAAGACTAGGATGTTTACATTTTTGAGGCGATGCCACAAATTAGGAGGAAGTGAGATCGCCCTAACTCTCTACACTTACACATTATGGATACTTCCTTGGTGTATAAGATAGTTACATGGAACGTAAGAGGCCTGAACAGTATAAGCAAGAGGTATAAGAGTCACAATCAGTTAAAGAGACGGGGAGTCCATGTAGCTATACTACAGGAAACACACCTTCCGGAACATGAGGTCAGGGCCCTTGCCAAGAGATGGAGTGGTCAAATATATGCGACAACTTATTCCGCATTTGCCAGAGGTGTATTAATATGGGTCCGCCCTGGCGTACCTTTCCAAACAGCGCGCGAAACTATAGACAGGAAAGGGAGATATGTCTTAGCGCCTGGGAGACTGGAAGGTAGAGATATCATGCTTGGAGGCATATATGCTCCAAACCAGGGAGCTTTCCCTACTGCACTCTCCCGAGATTTAGGACCTTATTTCACACAGACAACTTTGCTGGGGGGGGGACTTTAACTGTGTTGCAGATCCTGAGATGGATAGATCACACACCCCCTCCCGCGTTCCCCCACCACTAAAATTTCTAGATTGTTCTCTGAATGGCAGCAACAATGGAGGTTTATTGATAGTTGGAGGCACCTCCATCCAACAGCCCGAGACTATTCTTTTCATTCCACGCTACATGACCTACATGTACGATTGGATGCATTTCTATCCTCCCCTGAGATACGGAGTGTAGTGTAGTTATCTTTTCCGCACAATCTCAGATCATAATCCCCTGTTGCTATCGTTGACATGGCGCAGGGAGAAGCCACGCATACCAAATTGGCGTCTTAGGGCAGATATGCTTAAAGACGAAGCAGTTAAAGTCTCTATATCAGCTGCCATAAAAGAGTTCTTTGATTATAACACTGGGACGGCGTCCTCCGGAGCGATTGAATGGGAGACGTTCAAAACGGCCATAAGGGGTAAATGTAAAGCCGATAACAGGCGTTCACAGGTCCCTAGAACGAGAGATTCAAAAATATGAAGACTCCCTTAGAGACCTGGAATGTTGCAGACCCATTAACCCAGGCTTGGCCCCCCTTCTTGTGGATAACAAAGAAAATATTGCAAGGGCACAGGAACAGTTGAGCCGTTTTGATTACAAAAAATACATATCTAGGCAACATGCAGAAGGAGATAAGGCATGATCCCTTTTGGCATGGCTTACAACTCCTCAGAGATCTCAGACCTTGATACTGGAGATTGCAGACGATGCAGGTTGCCGATTATATGGGCAGAAGGACATAAACACCAGATTTACTAGCTGTTACTCTCAACTATATGCCCCACCGAGGGAGGCTTTGGGTACCGCCCAATTAAAAGATTTAGATGACCTCCGTCTTCCACAATTGGGGGAGGAAGACAGACTGGCCTCAGCAGAAACCATTACGATTGCAGAAATTTAAGCAGCAGTGAAAAATATGGCACGAGGTAAGGTACCGGGACCCGATGGACTCCCTGTGGAGTTTTATAGTGTGTACATAAAGCGTCTGTCCCCACTTTTACGCACCGTTTATGCCGAAGCGATAGAGAGGGGGTCACGGTCTCAAACCACAAATGAGGCCATAATGATTCCACTCCCGAAACCTGGCAGACCAGCAGAGGATGTGCTCTCATATCGCCCCTTATCCATGCTTAACATGGACTATAAAATATTAAGCCGAATACTAGCTGCCCGACTCCTGCCCCATATGGTGTCACTAATCCACAGGGACCAGTCTGGGTTTGTCCCCCAGCGTAATACTGCACAAAACATACGGCGACTGGTCTCGATCCTACACTCTACTTCCCCAGTATTGCAAAAGGCGGCAATTTTAGCAGTAGATATTGAAAAAGCCTTTGATAGCCTCAGATGGGATTTCCTGGAGCAGGTAATGTTGAAATTGGGACTGGGGCAAAACTTTATCCGTTGGACGAAGTTGTTGTATACGAATCCTAAGGCACGTACAGGCAGGACTATTTCAGAACCATACCAAATTGGCAGGGTCACTAGACAGGGCCTCTCATCCTTACTTTTTTAAATTGCGGTGGAACCGCTTGCCCAAATGGCAAGATCAAGAATTTATTTGGAGGGGCTTCGGATGGGAACGCAGGAACATCACATAGCGTTATATGCAGACGACATGCTGATTTTCCTCGGGTACATAGACTCTGGCCTTCCGGGAGCAATGACTATGTTAGAGCGCTTTGGAGGAGCATCAGGTTTACAGATAAATTGGCAGAAATCCTCAATTTTCCCCCTGATGGAGGGAGTCCCGAGAATTGATGACACTCGAGGACTTAACTGGACCCCTACTACATTCTGCTATCTGGGAGTCAACATCTACCATAAACCTGAAGACTTACTGGAGGGGATGATACATCCGGCAATAAGAAAACTGAGAAGCGACATGCAGTTCTGGGGAACGCTTCCACTGTCGGTCACGGGGAGAGTAGCACTGATAAAAATGGTAATGGTGCCCAGATTGTTACACTATTTTTCCACTCTCCCACTGGTTGCCCCTAGGTCAGGGTTCAAAGATATTAACACATTGATAACTAGTTTTGTGTGGGGATCAGGAAGGCACAGACTGGCTCTAGGCACTCTTCAGAAACCTACGACAGAGGGGGGACTAGCTGCACCTAATATGGAGGTCTACTATTGGGCAGGTCAACTGCAGTGGTTAGCAAGATCTTTACATGAAGAACAATTAGAACAGGGTACACATCATAGCCCAAGTAGTTCAATGCAGCCCTCCTGAATGTGCTAATGAACGAGAGAGGGAGAAAGGTACAACTCCCACTAGTGTTACACACTGTGCGGGTATGTTGGGAACGTAGCCTACGGCACACACGAACAGCATTCCCTTATGCCCCGGAAATACCAATAGAAGGACTGTTGCACCTCCCGGGGGGCAGACACTAATAGGGATCAAGAGATTAGCTACATATAATATCGCTTTGATTGGAGACCTATTTCACAATGGAGAATTGCGCAATTTCTCAGAGTTGATGGAGCGATTTGGTGTCCCCCCAGGAATGTTCCTTTTACACAATGTACTGGTTAGGATCATACAGAAAGCATGGAAATTAGGTTCTCACAAGCCGATTATGCATGAGGGCTGCCAAGTTATCTGTTCACAGGGAGGGGAGAGAGGTATAATATCAGCCATTTACAGGACCCTGCATAAAGATGTCTCCACTCCTTTTGATAAACTCCGACAGACATGGCAGATGGAACTGGAGACAACTATAGACGAACAGAGATGGGTCAGAATCACTACACACATTCCATTAGTGTCAAGAAATGCTTGCCTCAAATTGCTTAATCTCTAGTTTATCACAGAGCATATCTTACCCCTCATAAAATAGCACTAATGTACGCTACAGGAAACGGAGGCTGCCCCCGCTGTTCAGAATCAGAACCAGGTCTGGCACACATGCTATGGAACTGTCCGATAATTGTGCCCTACTGGGTAGAGGTGTTCAGACATATATCTGCAGTAACAGACAGGAAATTGAGGCTATTCCCCTTGACAGCACTATTAGGAGATTTTCCCCGCCCCCAGGCTAAAAAAAACGACCAATAAATATATTGATCTGGCATAAATCTTGGCAAAAAGAGAAATTACGATACATTGGAAAGATGCAGGGGGCCACACATACAAAGGTGGCAGAATGCAGTGATAAAATGGGTAGAGGCAGAGGGGACTATACTACATCAGGAAGCTGCGTGGGGGTGTGGATCACGAGACATGGCAAGACAATGGGACACGCTACCGGACTGCCTCAAACATTCAGATGAAACAACTTCAGATGGCTCACATCCAACTTCTGATTTAGATACGGACGAAGGCCCTAGTACAGAGACACACGAATAACGAAGTCTGCTCAGGTTCCCCATTGGAAAAGTCTGTGATGTCCAAGGAAAGATAGTAGGTATGCTGGGAGCGAACAAGGGGGGAGGGAATGGGGATAGTATAATGTTTGTTTAAATTGAGAGATGTAACTTCTTTGATGTCTTTATTTGCAAAATTAATAAAATATATCTAAAACAAAATCCTTATTTTATGCCTCGACTACCCCAGGGGCATCATAGGGGCATCAAAGCTAAACTTTACCACCTCGGCAGACAACTCACCCTTTTAGAAATGGGGTTTCTGGTTGGCTAGGGTTTGCACCTAAGCCAGGCATTACCCACCACTCTGGTCAGGGTAAGTTACACACCAAAGATAACTTGTGCTCACCCCCTGCTTGCTTGGCACAGAGCAATCAGGCTTATCTCCAGAGGTCATGTGTGAAGCATTCGCACAACACTCATACTAGTGACACAATAAATACACCACATATGAAACTCCACTCAGGATTATATAAAACAAAATGCTTCTTATATTGTACATATATATCTTAGACCAGAAACCACATACATTATAAAGATTGTGCATCCTATGCTAACACTGAGGTAATGCTCATTATCCTGACAGAGCCAGTAGCTGAAACGATATATATATCACATCATCAGGGCATGAAATGCAGTTGTTGGTCAAATAAACAAAGGAATTATCACAGTGTGAGTAACCCAACCAGTAATGAACCCAGCACATTAAGTGCATAAATCACTGCCAAGCAACATAAGCCCTAGAGGTTGTGCATATCATGTAAGGACTGAGGTAGCACTAGTTATTTTGATAGTGAGGTAGAAAACAACATCATACAACACACCCTCTGGGCATGAAATGCATCCTTTTCCTCTTTACGGTTTGCAATACAGACATGCGTCACGGAGGGCTCCCCACATGAACACTGAATGCAGCTCACCTGCACTCGCAAATGGAGAAATACGGTAATGTTGGCGCTGCTCGAGGAGGTGATCTCCTGTCTCTCTCTGTGGTGTTGCGGTGCAGTTACCCCCGATGGGCAAGGCCCCCCCGAGCCCTGCCCAAGGTAAGGGGGATGGGGGGACTCTACATATTGTGGAGTGTTGTGGGGAGCCCCTTCTGGAATTCCTGCGTCAATTCCAGCAGGAACAGCTGACCGTGTGCGCGGCGCATCTGCGAGGCGATCCAACGGCCGTAAGCAAGTCCAGATGCTCCCACCTCTCTCCTCGGGGGTCCCACTCACCACTGGTACTCCAGACAGTGTCGGGCTGTCGGTTAGAGAGGGCATCTACTGCCCACAGCCCCGCCCATGCTACTTGGCAGCATTTATGGGACCGCACGTTTAAGGCACTGAAACAGGCTTGGGAGAGGGGCTCTCGCTGGTCCGATCAGTGTGCGGCAATGATCCACACAGCGAGAGCTTTGGCCCACTTCACAGATGTGGCACAAGTCACATAGGTCACATCAGCCCCATGGGGAAGAATAATGGAGTGCATGTCCCACGCTGGGCTACAAAGTGAGGTGATCAAGTCCAGCGCACACCAGGCGCTCGGGTGCAGATGGCTGCAAGGACCAGTCTCTGACCAATGCTGGGTCAGCCACTAGTCCCAAAAGAACACTTTGGGGCACAGAGCAGGGAGTAAACAGCAGGCCAGCACATACATACAGATAATGGCAGTTCCTCCTAGCAGTCCCACAGCAGTGTCCAATTAGAACAGAATCAGGGAGCAGCTGGCAGCAGGGCAACAAACAGAAAAGGCATCCAGTGAGTCCTTTAGGCCTCCCAGTACTTCAGGCATGGCAACAACAGAAGAGCAGTCCAGATGAGTCCCTTGTGCAGTGCGGCAGTCCCTTGGGCAGAGATCCGGACCCAGGTCCAAAAGTGCTCTAAAAGATCATGGGGCCAGAGCCGCTGTACTTATACTCAAAATGTGCCTCTGTTCAGGAGGTAACTTTCAAGTGAAACACCACCCCCTTTCAGCCCAGGCCTGTCTCCAGACATCAGTATGGGGATAATCAACCCATTGCATGAAGGCCTATTCACATGTAAGGTGTGAATGACCCTCCCTCTCCCTAGCCCAAGATAACTGTCAGTATGCAGATACCTCTTCTATCACACCCAGCCCCTCCTGTGTGATGGCGATCTAGAAAGTATGCACCAAGTGGAGCTGCCACTCTGACCCAAACGTGGATTGGAGTCGGGCTGCAAAGCACTAGAGTTATAAGCACAGAGAAATGCCCCCTTTATAAAAGTGGCATTTCTAAAATAGTAATGTGAAATCTGACTACAGGAGTAAGCAGGATTTCTCACTACCATTCCAAACATGCCCACGCTACTCCTCACAGATCGGGAACTGACCACTTAGACATATATAAGGTAATTCCCAATGCAAACCTATGAGAGGAGCAGCACTCACAGTAGTGAAAAACGAAATAGGCTGTTTGTCACTACTAAAACATGCAAAACCATAAAGGTACATGTCCAACTTTTACATACACAGCACCCTGCCCATAGGGCTATCTAAGACCTACCTTAGGGGTGACTTATGTGTAGTAAAAAGGGAGTTTAGGCCTTGACAGGTAGTTTGATCTGCCAAGTAAATGTGGGAGTAGAATGCGCATACATGCACTGTAGTGGAAGGCCTGAGACAAGTTTGAAAGGCTACTTCTGTGGGTGGCACAATCAGTGCTGCTGGCCCACTAGTAGCATTTAATTTATAGGCCCAGGGTATATGGTGTACCACTTTGCAAGGGACTTGCAGGTAAATTAAATAAGCCACACAGGTGTAAGCCAATTATACCAAGTTTTAGGGGAAAGAGTGCATGCATTTTAGCACTGATTAGTAGTGGTAAGGTGCCCAGAGTCCTAAAGCCAACAAAAAGAGGGTCAGAAAATAGGAGGAGAAAGGCAAAAAGTTTGGGGATAACCCTGCAGAAAGGACTGTTTCCACCACACCCCGATATTAAATACCAAATGTTTGTAAAACACACCCTGTGTCTCACTCCTTTTCACAAAGTCCCGGATCCACGCACTTGCTTTCTGTAGAATAGGTAATTGTAGATCACTCCTCCGTGGTTTATCACTGCACGAGATACAGCCTTAAGAAAGTCCTGACCTAGCCAGGCCATTCCTTCCCATTTGTGAGAAAATGTCTCTCTCTCGGTACACCACAGCTGCCTCCTCGTGCTTCCCACCATTTATTTATTCAATAAATATGGTATTACGGATAAGAAGCTCCAAAAAAACGCCCTTCAAAATAAGCATTTAACAATACAAAATCGATACAATGCAGAATGCAATTAAAAAAAAGTCTTGTCTCTCATATTTCATACCTGCAAAGAAACAATGTTGTAAAGTTTAAGTTGTGGGATAACATTTCTCCCGAAATATGGTTTGAACAAAAATAAATCAGAATCCACATGTAAATTGGAAATATTTGCTTGCAAAGTATTTTATTTTGAGTGAGAAGCCAACAACATTTATGTCACCATTTGGTGCTTTCCATATTCAGCAGGGTTCAACTATCACCCTGTAATTGTGCATTGTAGAGTATAAGTTGAAGAACTTTTAGGATTCTTGCGTTGAATTGTTTAGAGAGTTCACAAATTCCCGGTCCAAAGTACAAGCGGTAAAATCAGGAAAATGACTCATGCGTTTTAGTAAGTTGTCATTGCTCTTACATGAGTGAGGGGCATAGAGGTTGGTGCAAGGAGTTTGCCTCTTTGGTTGTGATGGTGCCAGGGTGGAGTCCTTCCTGACTGCTATCGGCGGATGTCTCCGATCTCACTTTGATAGGGGCATTTTAGGAACATTTAAGCAAGCTATCATATATATCAAATCCATGGGAGAGAAATTCTCTGGCCCACTTATACATTTCTCTGAAACTAACAGTATTTTCATCTCCCAGGAAGCAGAGTTTCATCTGCAAAGAGGGCTTCTGACGTCACCCAAAATGACCTAAAATGGATGGCGGCATTCTGCGCACATGTATCTAGTGTCCAACACATTTCTCCATGGAGTTCTAATCTCACTTCTTGATGTGATGAAGGGTCTGTCACTGAGGGTGGGGCGGCGGGAGGGGGACGCTATATTCTACATGACAATTATATTGTCTCAGCTACATCGACCCTCCACTATATTGGAAGGCAAGCACATAATTACTGTAATTAATTTCATTTGTACTTGGCTTTCAAGGTAAGTATGGGTGAGGTTAAGTGAAAATATATGTTACTTAAAATGTGCTGGTAGGTCGCTGTAGTGGATTCAATAATTTTCGTAGGTCAATATTGTCGGCGTCAGTATAGCGGCATGAAGCCCCTGGTCTCTGATCCCATTTTTTTCTCCATGACTATATTCAAATCTCACGCTGTACCCGGCACGGTAAGGCAGAATTCGTCAACCTCGCCCTTGCTTATTAACATTTATCTGAATCTTTTAGCGAATGCCTTCGCATTATATATTTTTGCACACATGCTGACAGCACACAGATCATGTTGAAAACTGCCCCAGGTGTCGGTCCTAGGGCGCTGGGCTGGGCGAGGGGCGGTCCTAAGGCGCAGGGCCTGGGCAAGGGGCGGTCCTAAGGCGCAGGGCCTGGGCAAGGGGCGGTCCTAAGGCGCAGGGCCTGGGCAAGGGGCGGTCCTAAGGCGCAGGGCCTGGGCAAGGGGCGGTCCTAAGGCGCAGGGCCTGGGCAAGGGGCGGTCCTAAGGCGCAGGGCCTGGGCAAGGGGCGGTCCTAAGGCGCAGGGCCTGGGCAAGGGGCGGTCCTAAGGCGCAGGGCCTGGGCAAGGGGCGGTCCTAAGGCGCAGGGCCTGGGCAAGGGGCGGTCCTAAGGCGCAGGGCCTGGGCAAGGGGCGGTCCTAAGGCGCAGGGCCTGGGCAAGGGGCGGTCCTAAGGCGCAGGGCCTGGGCAAGGGGCGGTCCTAAGGCGCAGGGCCTGGGCAAGGGGCGGTCCTAAGGCGCAGGGCCTGGGCAAGGGGCGGTCCTAAGGCGCAGGGCCTGGGCAAGGGGCGGTCCTAAGGCGCAGGGCCTGGGCAAGGGGCGGTCCTAAGGCGCAGGGCCTGGGCAAGGGGCGGTCCTAAGGCGCAGGGCCTGGGCAAGGGGCGGTCCTAAGGCGCAGGGCCTGGGGCAAGGGGCGGTCCTAAGGCGCAGGGCCTGGGGCAAGGGGCGGTCCTAGGGCGCAGGGCCTGGGGCAAGGGGCGGTCCTAGGGCGCAGGGCCTGGGGCAAGGGGCGGTCCTAGGGCGCAGGGCCTGGGCAAGGGGCGGTCCTAGGGCGCAGGGCCTGGGCAAGGGGCGGTCCTAGGGCGCAGGGCCTAGGCAAGGGGCGGTCCTAAGGCGCAGGGCCTAGGCAAGGGGCGGTCCTAAGGCGCAGGGCTGGGCGAGGGGCGGTCCTAAGGCGCAGGGCCTGGGCAAGGGGCGGTCCTAGGGCGCAGGGCTGGGCAAGGGGCGGTCCTAAGGCGCAGGGCTGGGCAAGGGGCGGTCCTAAGGCGCAGGGCTGGGCAAGGGGCGGTCCTAAGGCGCAGGGCTGGGCAAGGGGCGGTCCTAAGGCGCAGGGCTGGGCAAGGGGCGGTCCTAAGGCGCAGGGCTGGGCAAGGGGCGGTCCTAAGGCGCAGGGCTGGGCAAGGGGCGGTCCTAAGGCGCAGGGCTGGGCAAGGGGCGGTCCTAAGGCGCAGGGCTGGGCAAGGGGCGGTCCTAAGGCGCAGGGCTGGGCAAGGGGCGGTCCCAAGGCTCAGGGCTTGGGTGGGGTTGTGGTGGAAGGCGGTTTAGTGTTTCAAGGCTGCGAAAGGCTCAAGACTTGGGGGGGGTTGCAGAGGGAGGCAGTCCTAGGGCTCAGGACTGGGGAAGGGACTGAAAACGTAATTTTCAGTCTTGATGTCCCGTATTGTCCCCCTGGGGTCCCTCCAGGCAGTGTCTGCCGGGATGAATGGAAACTGGGTACACCGAACTATGATGTAAATGCTCTTACTGGGCACCGGTTAAATACAGATCATTACCCCTGGACAGCAGTCCAAGCGGTCAGAGGCCTGGGATTGTGTGTAGCTCAGCGCTTTCCCTAAAGGATGGCATTACATCTGTGATAAGATAATATATTGACATCCTTTAAAATAATTCCTAATTTTTTCAGTGAAATATTTCTTTTTGCAGTGCTCAATGCTTAAATAGTACCACTAACCTGCTATCTAACTAAACTCCGGTGGTAAGGCCACAAATTGATTTTTCTCTTGAGAAATTACTTCCTTTTCCTGTTATTCTGTTTCCATTGTTTGCACAATTGTAAGCGCTTTGAAAGTTGGTAAACATTGTTATGAAGACTGAGTAATACTATATTACTCATGGGAATTAAGGAGTAATTTACACCGTAGCCTGTTGCAAATCACACCTACTCCTACAAAACCCTGTCAGTCAGGCCTGGATACTCAGGTGTAACTCCCACCATTGCCATGAACATTGCACACCAACTTTTAAAAATATCTTTGTAAAGTGTGCTCCCAAAGTCCAGGTTCCACTTTTCAGAGCAGGTCCATGCGAGTGTGGTGGTAGAAGGATGGTTCATGACCCTCCATCCTCAGACATTAAGCAAGAGCATGTGTGGGCATTCCTGATATTTGACATAAAACAAGTCTGACTCAATGTCTACCCCTTGGTGGCAGCTGATGAATCTGCACTCAGGTCATGATTAGGGGTTGGGGGACACACAGAGTTTTACTCCGTGGAATTCCACAGAGTTGCATAAAAAGTCCGTTAGATTCCGCTGAGTTCTGCGAGCAGACGGAATTGGGCATATCATGCTGCTCACCCTGATTTTTAGCGCCAGGAGCTGCTTCTGCCCTGTGACAGTAGTGCGAATGGCACAACGCAGCTCGCCACTTGAATAGACTTTCTTGTTGAGCTGCAGGTGTCTCAACACAAACGGTTGAGACCTGCTGCGTTGAGAAATCTCGCCAGGAGGCATTCCAGCGCCTAAATATCACGCTAGTGGATGCAAATTCTCGCTCGCCAACTTCATGTTGGCGAGACGTGCGTGAGAATTTTTTTTGCCACGCAGCGGTTGGCGGAGTTTTGCCTGAGCTCCATACTACAATTGGTACTCAGGGTGGGGAAAACTCCACAAACTGTGCCGGTGGAGCGGAATTTTTTACCCCCCGTAATCCTGAGGGTTGCTTGGCCAGAAGGACTGTCTGTGCTAGTAGATAGTGTTCCTGTCTCTGGCTTGAAATTGTGTCCCACAGGCCTGGATCCCAGATTGTCTGTTTCATCTGCCATCTGACAGGAACATTTGGTCCTCCCTCGGGTGGTGACAGAAGCCACCTTCATGCAGAACGTGCACCAGAGAACACTACAGCGGCCTCCACTTGCTGGCAATGTGGGCTTGCACATGACATACATTTCCATTCTTGGAAAATGCAGTACGAGCTCTAAATGCACATTTTCCGTCATCAATGTCATTATTCCGAACCCATAATTCCAATGTTTACAAATCTCAATAGCAAAATCTTGACTGTGATTAGGATTACGTTTTCTTAATGTTGATGTAACAAAATATTGATTTTAGGAACAAGTACCAACTGTGAATTTTGGCATATTGATATTAAATACATATCGACAACATTGGAGTCAAAGCTTTCATGACGATGTTAGTACACATCAGTTTTTCAGGGTGACATTACGAGGGGTGGCTTCTAGCACTTACAATATTATCCATTAAATGGAAAGCTGTGACGCTGAGCATGAAGGTGTAATAACATCTTTACACTATGGACCAGTATTGCACTATCATAAGTGTTTAATAAGTGCCAGAAAATATTATTTAACTAACAAGATCTATGCACCCGAGTTGCTTTTTCCCCCCAAATAGCTGTTTTAGTCTGCTAGTAGCAGGCTTTCTGATTTACACATATATATATTGTATCATTGGGTTTTTTGGGTTTCCTTGATTAAACTGTTGAAATTAAATCAAGTTCAACTAGTTCTTGTCCGACTAAAGTTCTGGGTTTACTCACGGAGACCTTTATGTATGTTTGTTTATTAATATATTCAATCAGTAGAAGAGTGAGGCACAGAATGTAGGTTAAAGTTCTTACATCACATCTTCTTTCTTTCATCTCTGTTCTTTATAATTGCAATGTTGGGAGTCAAATGCAAGGTATATTTACTCCAGACCTTGGTTCCTTACAATAGATACATCAACAACTGCGGCAATCACCGGGCCAACAGGTAAGGAAAGCAAAAGTGTTTCCAGTACATCAGCTGCCATCACCACTGCCAACACTACTGCCATCACCACTGGCATCACCACTGCCAACACCACTGCCAACACCACTGCCATCACCACTGCCATCACCACTGTGGCCCCAGGTGCAACCCTCACGTCAACCGCAGAGGCGACGACTACACACCAGGCAACCACTAAAAGCGGTGTCTCCGAGACTTCTGCTGCAACAGGAAGTGATGCAAGCACCCCCCACGTGTCGAACACCACGTCTTCGTCCTCATCCACAGAGAACAATGCCACCAGCACGGGGGCGCCATCTTCTTCCGAGTCCAGCAGGACTGAAAATAGCACCAGCTTGGTCCCATCGACCACCAGCGAGACCAGCGTCTCACCAAAGCCCTCTGTTACGGTCAGCTGGACGACGACCAATAGTTCAGGTACGACTGATGTTTATTTGAATATGTGTGATCTTTAGAGCTATTACTTAAAGATTTTAGAACTTATTCATCTTGATGGGTGTGACACTCATGTTGTGTGTTTTTTAGGCTCCAGAACTTGCCACACCCTTCCTAAGAGCCTCAAAGTACATTGGGAATGAATTATAGCGCATGGTATCTCAGTGGGTTGCGCACACACTTAAGAGATATATGGACCACCTTTGGTTCGCAGCTGTAAATCCTGCAAGGTTGGTCTGGGGCTTTCACACTCCCATAATGGGTACTAACAACAGTGCTGTAAGAACCAAGAGGTATTTGTGTTTCTTTCTAATGTTGTTGTGCAAATCATCATTTTCACATTTGTGTATCCTTGTCTCAAGATGCTCAGACACAACTTCCATTAGTAAAAAGCCAAGTCAGAATTGTGGTTGCCCAAGTCAGCCCACAACCATAAATTAAATCAACACATGGTACTTCCTAGGTACTAGTTCTGTTAGCCTATTTGTGCTCCCCCAGCCATGAATCCAGTGCTTTATTTGTGCCGGTGGCTGCAGGTACTGAGCTCCAGCACTCATTTTAATGGACCAGAATCTATTTTTGTCATCAGACTGTGACAGAGAACAAGAGAGAGAAAAGCAGAAAAGGGAGAAAGAAAGAAGAAAAAAAATAGGAAAAAAATAATGAAAGGAGAAATCAAGGATAAAAAGAAGCTTTACACTGAGAAAAATGTAAAAAAAAAAAAAAGTGTAGGTTGGAAGAAAGAGGCCTGAGGTGGTATCAAGACCATTCAGCCTCAGTATTCATGAGATGAACAGACAGGAAGTGTCTGGTGGTGGAAGAAAGAGGCAGGAGATGGAATCAAGACAATGCAGCTTCTGTATCCATGAGATAAAGAGACAGGAAGTGTAGAGCGGTGGAAAAAAGAGGCAGGAGATGGAAACAAGACCAGGTAGCCTCGGTATTCATGAGATAAAGAGACAATAAGTGTAAGAGGTGGAAGAAAGAGACATGAACTGGAATGAAGACCAGGCAGCTTTGTTTTAAGCAACCACAGCATTGGGTGGGCTACAGAAAAAAACCTGTGCTTTGGGCCCCTCACTTTTTTATTTTATTTTTATTTTTTACAAATTAAACCGTGCATAAATCTGTGTGTTCTGCACAACACAAAGTGGAACTTTGTCTGACACATCAGTGCACACCTCTGATCCACATATCCATGTCTTGCTGTTCCAAGTGACAGGAAACACCTCGATACATGTCCCAGAGTGTAAATCACTGTTGTATTAAAAACAAGGCTAGAGGCGAATGTCACATATGGCATACAAAAATGTGGAAAATTTGAGATTTAATATGGGTGTAATATTTTTTTTACCACCCACAAAGTTTTGCAGAGTTTTGGTTCTTTGCCTTTTCAGAAGATTTCAGTGTACCTTCACTCAAGCCGAGCTTTTCTCTGCATAGTAAAATAACATGTAATGCACAGTAAAGTCATGTTTACTGCACTCGACCCAACAAAGTTGGAAAATAAATTCAGATATTTTTGTCTACAGGTTTTCTCTTCATGGAGTTTTTCTATGCCTAGCATCATTACACAGGAGAAGGGGTCTAATTTGGATCCTGAAAGTATATATTACGTAGATGTTCTTGAAAGTTGCAAAAACAGAATTTTTCGAGTCCCTGATTGTAAGTTGGAAACACCTGCTTTATAGCTTTACTTGTTAAAAATAGAGCCTTAACATGAAGTCATGGTGTCAGGGAGTGATGATTTCTACATCAATCAATCAATCAGTCGACTTGTGAAGCATGACTAATCACCCATGAGGGTATCCAGGCGCCGGAAGAAAGCCAGGACATGATAATCTTTTAATAGAGACCTAATCACAGACATGGTTCTCACTCCTTGCCCCTCATCAGTGTAACATAGCAGACTGGCTTTGGGAGTCTAAGTGGAACTACTACCATGAAATTGCCTCACTGATCGTGTAATGACAAAATATGGTAAAACATTGGCTACAACATGTACTAGAAAAAATATGTTCAGACAAGAACCTACACAGCAGTGTCCTGTAGCTCTCCAGAGCTGGTTTATCTCCAAACTCTGACATTTCTCAACAAGCATTTGAAATACAATAGGTCTTGCACATTTCAAATAAGTTAATTGTCATCTTTTGACAGCGCCCACTAGCAAAATAAACCAAAATGAGTAGAAACTGAGAAAAGAAGACTTAACAAAATAAAATAAAGTTCGCTTTAAAAAAACTTTGCAATTTTGTTTGCCCTGCTGGGCATGTGTTTTCCAGTCAGAAGACTTCTGTTTGCGGGGCACTGAAAGTTAGAACAAAATAGTACCTCGATCACGTTGGGAGCAGCGGATGGGCTCAAATGAAGTTCAATCAATTAGTGCTTGATCCCTGCTCCACACAGAGGAATGGAAATGATGCCAGACAAGCCTCGACGAATTACAAGGCTGTAAAGAAGAGTGCTACGCAAACCAACCAATGGTGAGCGGCAGGCGGGCTCCAAGCCCTTTACTGAACACAACAGTGTCTCGCACTCGAGATGCATGTGCAAGCGCATGCACTCGCAGGCTTGACCCTAAATATACTCATGAATCTCGGACTTATTTTGCTCCCTTAGGGTTCATTGGTGAACTGTAACACATCTCTGTTGGCAGCAATGGTGGAATGCCGTAGCATTCAAAGATATGGAGCCTTGATAAAGACGCCCAATTGAAAAAAATGCAGCAGTTCGGTAAAAATGTACACTCTGCACTGCGCGGTCCTTTATCAACTGATGTCTCCTTAGAGTCAAGACAGCTTTATAAGGCACACCTTTACAAATTCTCAGAGGGGGGCGCCACATTTTATCTTCAAAGATAGCAAGAAGCTCCCTAAAACAAATACCAAATTGAGAGAGAGCTATTAAGAGCTGAATACCACCATTGTATTACTGTTATATAGTTCTACTCATTTTAGAAACATTTATACACTTATGGTACATGGGTAGTTACAGTTTCTGAAGTTCTTGGCATCGACAGCACACATAGTCTGATCAGTAAGTGGTAGAGCCCGACACGCTTAACCACAAAGGCCCTGATTGCAAGTCAGGCAGAACGGAATTCCCATTTAGGTGAAGCAGAATTACCATATGGAATTCAACTCTTTACAACAGCAGTCAAGCATTGTTCACCAGCCCTTGCCAAGCTTTTTCCTTAGCTTAGGCACTGCTTAATTTGTAAAAAAGATTAAGTGCCAGGACCCTAGTCAGGAGGCCACTGCAGCTTGAAGCATAGATTGCCCCTGCCGTGCTGCCAATGACAGTACCAACACATCTACTTACCATCACACTACTACAAGTTATGAGAATGGCTTGGGCGGCAAGTAACAGTCATTTGTAATGCACATTGAATTAATATTTAACTGTCATTGTGGTCATCTTTAAATTAGCCAGACAGCGCCACCTTGTGGCAGGCTGTCACAAGTGCTAGTGTTGACAATTAACTGCTGGTACTGAGCGCCAGAAACCACCGGCTCAAATTAAGCACCGGGCTTAGGGGGAAGCATGCAATACTCACACCTTTTAACACTATTTTTCCTTTCCCTGACCACCCAGCCCCCTTCCCTCCACCTCCATTCCACAGTAAGCCAGTGCTCTCACTTACCACCTGCTTAGAGCGGGTGGTAAATGGGAATGGTGCACCCCTCAGGTTAGGGAATGCCGTGCAGAATTCCCCATGGCAGTTTCAAGTCCTCATAATTATTTCCCATACTGAAGAGTCTAATTCGTAATAGGTGGAATTCCATGTGTCTGGTAACAATAAATGCGCTGGGAATCTTGCATGGAATTCTGCCCAGCTCATAACCAGGGCCTCATGGGGATTCGCCTTGCTTACAGCAGCGCCTTTCAGCAGGACAGACCAGGCTCAGCCATGCAGCAGAGCACATTAAACACATATACTTCTGATGGGCGAGGGGCATCATGCCGATCCTAGGAAATGTGCAAGAGATTTGCTACCACACTCCAGACTCACTATAGCGTGAGGATATACCTGGTACTCACAGAAGGTGGCACTTTCACTTAAAAGTACTTACCAAGACACACCACCGAGAGCACGTCATCACAAGCCAAACGCGAACCCCAGAAACATTTGGAAAGCCACCGCGAACGACTGAGAGCGTGCCGTACGAAGAGCAGATTTTGTGTTTTACGAATGCCTATATCATAACACATCACTTTTCATTTCACAATTGACTTGATACGTGTGAAACCCGAGGTTTCATTGTGCACCTAATGGAGTTGACGTGATGCCTGCATGCAATACGCAGGACTACCGGCAGATGGCAGGAAAGTACCAAAGAAAGCCCAGGTTCCCACGCATCGCTTGTTAACTTCGACACGTTCCTTTGTTCTGCAGTCAGAAAGTCTGTACCCATTACCAATCACTATACAACAGCGGACTTACATATTTTACTCAAAAGTTCAGGGTCTTTTGACTCCTAATTTTTTAAAAATGACATGCAGGATTTTTTTGTAAAAAAAAAATAAATAAATAAAAAAAATTAAAAAAAATTACACATATGAAATCGTTTATTAAAAAACTAAATATGTGATATACATTTATTGATGGTTTCAAAATCGACTTCAGTGAAATGGACTCTGTCAATATTTATTTCACTATTCAATATTAGACCACTTCAGCAATAGAGCAAAATGAACCAGGGTTAGTTCAGCATCAAAGCAAAGTTTCTGTATTCTGGCCTCTGATGTGTTTATAAGGTTACACTCAAAGAGGACGTAGCCATCAACTAATCAACATTATGAGTAGAGTCTCAGTCAGTAGGAAACCTCAGTGGGCTGGGCACTTGCTGCCAAGATCTATCTGCAAACTATACGTCACAGGTTCGGTATACATTAGCTCACTTTGTATATCATCATACTATGGCTGATAGAAAGGATCCATTGGATAGGACCCTGCCCTGCAACAAAAGTGGGTTATTGACCATGTACAATAATAAAACACATACCTACCAGAAGGCATGTCAGGAGGTATGTCTTACCTCTGAGGGTTTCGTTGGCAGAAGGGCACGATACTCCAACCCCTTCACACTGAGTCCATCCCAGACAAGGAAAGGATGGTGATCCTCTCAGAATGTTGGCGCTGCCCAGTGTAAGGCTTCACACTTGTGGAGAAGGCGTTACCCAGTGGTGCTCCGACAATCAACTACATTTCCCAGTAGCCCCTGAGCTTCCACTTGCATCCGTGGAGACGGCGGTCGCCATCTTGGGTTGCAGGGTATAACTTCTCTCATGTTTGCTGGTGTACTTTCTAGACAAACAATGTTCAATGTTGCAGCACCCAGGACCTTGATACAGGGGTGTCTTTTTGTTAATAAACCATTCTTTTCTTTGGAGTTTTGTTGGAGAACATTTGGGGATACAGAGAACTAGTCTGAAAGTCGAGTTGTGTTGTAAAAACAAACTTCAAAAGTATTTTGAACACTTACATGTAAATATTTCAAAATCCGTGAAGATTGTTGCCTCACGCTTGAAGTTAGTCCTGTCATGTGACAGAACACGTCAGTCAGTCTCTCTCTCTCTCTCTCTCTCTCTCTCTCTCTCTCTCTCTATATATATATATATATATATATATATATATATAAATAAAATGACTCCATGCTGCTCACCATTTTTCCTATCTCAGCCATCTATCATCTATAGGACAATCTGAAGGCCTCTGAGAACTGTAGTCTTTGCTCCTTCAATCAGACCAGCTGGACTACACTTTTACAAATCAAAAGACAAATATTTGAAATGCCTTTATCTACAAACATAATATATTTTGGATATTGGTCAACCCAAGCTGAGATGCCACCACTGGCCAACCCTAGCTGAGATGCCACCAGTGGTCAACCCTAGCCAAGATGCCACCAGTGGTCAACCCTAGCCAAGATGCCACAAGTGGTCAACCCTAGCCAAGATGCCACCAGTGGTCAACCCTAGCCAAGATGCCACCAGTGGTCAACCCTAGCCGAGATGCCACCAGTGGTCAACCCTAGCCGAGATGCCACCAGTGGTCAACCCTAGCCGAGATGCCACCAGTGGTCAACCCTAGCCGAGATGCCACCAGTGGTCAAACCTAGCCGAGATGCCACCAGTGGTCAACCCTAGCTGAGATGCCACCAGTGGTCAACCCTAGCTGAGATGCCACAAGTGGTCAACCCTAGCTGAGATGCCACCAGTGGTCAACCCTAGCCGAGATGCCACCAGTGGTCAACCCTTGCAGAGATGCCATCAGTGATTAACCCTTGCAGAGATGCCATCAGTGATTAACCCTAGCAAAGATGCCTTCAGTGATCAACCCTAGCTGAGATGCCACCAGTGGTTAACCCTAGCTGAGATGCCACCAGTGGTTAACCCTAGCTGAGATGCCACCAGTGGTCAACCCTAGACAAGATGCTACCAGCGGTCAGTCCTAGCCGGGATGCCACCAGTGGTCAACCCTAGACAAGATGCCACTAGTGGTCAACCCCAGCCGAGATGCCATGTTGATGCCGGCTGCCTGGTCCTTAACTTCCTGCTTTTGTGGCATGACGTTAGCTCTCAATTTAAGGAAGCTGAATCCCCCTGCTCCTCTTACAAGTCAAGCCAGGTTTTCTTTCCGGGTTTTTACTTCATCAGTGCCCGGTTAATGCAATGCTCGTGCAAAGACTGCCTCGTGAAGGCCATGACTCCAGCTTGGCTCCCACTATGTAAACAAAGCATTAGGTGGGTGGCTGCCTCCTCCCTAGACACACACACATTAACTTTCACTCTGAAAATGTACCACGAGAGGCTCGGCACAGTTGTGCCGACGCCCAGTTAACAAGAGACCAGGGGCGGGTGCTTACACAAGTATTTTGCTGAATTTTGAAACGGTTGCCATGACGCACACTGGCGCACCCGCGTCATGGGCCTCCCCCAAGCACTGAATGCCTGAGTGGTTTTGTAAAGCGTGTAAAATATCTGCAACGTGGCAGCAGATAAGTAAACACATCAGAGGGTAAAAATGAAACTAAACTGTTCTTCATATTTCCTGATCCCGAGGAGGCCATAAGATTTTGTATTTTTGCAGTTTTTACGAAAGGCAACTTTCCGTACTTTGGGAGGTTTTTCGCTTCCAGAGATCTGTGTGAAACTCTTAACTTTTTACTGCAATTTATGTGGCCAATAATCAAGCTTAAGGCTAAAAAACAAAGTTTTGTCGACATGTACTTAACAGAAAAGAGTTTCGGCAAACTTTACAAAGCTAATCACGTGTGCACTTCTGCCTTACAAAGCCAAACTGTCTAGATAAGAGCATAAAAACACTAAATAGAGGGGTTTGTACTTGTAAAAGGCTTCAGTAACCTGGCGCTTTTCGCCTGAGTACATCTTCCCGCCGCGGCAGGCAGGAAGACTTCAATGGCGGAAATGTCCTATGAGTTTGTACATGTTCACAAACTTGCACTTTCTGGGGTATTGCTAAGCTTCTGCCCAACCCTTACACACCCTGTTAATGGTTGGACACCTATGCCTGGTAACAGCAGGAGTAATCCCCATTACATAGTGGGAAGAGGACTGGTCCACCCCTCATGCGGGTGGCGATCAGGGATAAGGGATTTTTCAGCAGATAGAATTTTACTAATATTATTATAATATACTAATTATATATGCACAGCTAAATCAAGGCTGATTTTTGATTGGACCAAAATACAGGACAGGGATATCTGAACCTACCTGACTTGGCTCTGCGTGACATTTTCGCCTTAATGCTAGAACGCTGACAAGACCACACCCAGTGCGCCGTCTCTGTTTGCTGATAGTTAAGAATGATTTTTCCAATATTAATTTCCATGCCTCAGGTACACCCCAGCAGCAGCCTCTGTCCCAGAAGAACCCAGGCCTGATCGTGGTGCTTTGCATCTTTGCTGCCATCCTGGCTATTGTGTTGGCGGTGGTCATTGTGAAGGTGTGCCAGAGAGGAGGACCGCAGTTCAAGAGACTGGATGAGATGCCCATGGTAGGTATTTACCTTCACGCATGCACAATATTGTAAATTTATTGGTCTGTAACACGTGGAAGCAAAAACTCAGATAGTTCATCAAAATAGGTAGTCAATACTTAGATGAGTGTGTTGTGTATTAGGATATGGACTCTAAAATTATTGTGCTACAAAAATATTGAAAAATTAAGTTGAAATTAAGATATTATGGGGTAGATATATATATATATGTAATAATTATAGATTTACTCTTCTTAACTGCACACCTATAAGCCTTGAAGATGTGTATATGTGTGTATGTGTTGATGGCATCTATCTATCTATCTATCTATCTTCAAGGTACATGTAGGTGAAATTAAGTATAGTAAAGATAAACTTACTAATATATTTACCTTGTTTATATTTTGGTTATTGATATTCTGGTCATCGGTTGATTAATATTTTTGGAGAATGATATTTAAAGCTCTATATCCCTCTACAGTCCGAGGTGGCCACCATGTGTAAGGTGCCTACCACAGGTTTCTTAATTCTAAGAGCAGCAAGGAAGTAGTGAGAGGAGCAAATAGTATTGGAGACAACCTTGAGAAGATAAACAGAGGAGAAATGTTCAGTGAGCCCAAATGTGGAAAAAAACAACCAACATAGAAATGCCGTAAATACTTCAAAACTAAATTTCATTCCTAAGTTAGTGAAATCTAAGCAGGTTCGTAAATGAGTGAGTGCATGAAGGAGTAAATCAGAAGTAGGGGTGGGTGGTGAACTCCGCGCCACTCGTGGAGTTTACAGAGATTTTCCCACTCTGTGCTCCACTTAGAGCTCGGAGTTCCAAAAATCTCTGCGCAACTTTCCGTTTGCGTTGAGGAAGGTGCTGCTCGAGTAGAAAATCTACTCCAGTGGCAGAAAAGAAGCAGCACCATCTTGCGCTGCGCGTGGTCATTCGCGTTGATTTTTCAGTGTGGGACAAGGAATTGGTGCTAAAAATCAGCACAAACGGTGTGACCCAACGCACTCTGCTGCTTGCGGAACTCTGCATATCGCGGCAGAGTTTTTTGGTCTCATGGAACTCCGTACACTCTGCTCAGACCTAATCAGAAGTTGAGTTGGTGAAATTGATGGAGTGAATTTTGTGCTTTGAGGACAGTGTGAATTTTGCTGCTGGTGAGAGCAGCAGGATTTACAACTTAGTCTGAAATCTCAGAATTTGGAGTCCTGGGCATGAATCTTAAGGTGCTACGTAGTGGGGTGGAACATCCTTTGGAATCGGTGACTTATCTACTGAAGCCACAAAATTGACTACACTTGTGCCACATCCCACTACTGACATCCTGCTTGTGTTTTTTTTTTTTTTACAGAACAGTGTGAATGAGGAGGCCCCCTTCGCTCGATATCCCCCGAAATAATCTGCAAATTGAAATTTGGATCTGAAGAAGACCAGTGTGGCCGCGTGCTCGCTAAATCTGCCATTTTCTTTCCCTTTTTTTGGATTTACAGACTATCCAACCTTCCTTTGTATTTTTCGGCGTCATATTTTTGGAATCTCTGACTGATGTTGAGCTGTCAGGTGCAGATGCACCAAACGTTGCCAAACCTTTTGCAGGGCGTGTTTTAAGCCTCGCCTCTCACTTGGGCACTGCCAGAGATGTATAGTCTGTGTGATGTTAAAGCACAAGCCCAGATGTACTTTATCTACAAAAAGTATAGTCCTAACTTTCCATAGCAAATAGAGTCTTTACTAACATGAATGTGTTTTGAGTTGGAAGTCTTTGGAATTTGGGGGGCTCCATTCTGGAGTATTTTATTTATGTTTCTAGATGTTTCTCGGCCTTACAAACAAAGGCTCTCACGGGGAGTAGGGCTGATTTGCTCCTGAATTACTTCCAGAGTGTCTCGAGTAAATCACGCCCACTCGTGGAAGAAGGTTTTTTTTTTTAACTGGGTTTGTTGTATGTTTTTCATTCTGTTGTTTCTGAGATTAGATCCCTTTGCCTCCTGTATGTCTTCTTTTTATGCCTCTCTCTCTCTCTGTCTCTCTCTTTCTCTCTCTCTCTCATTCACTAGCTCTGCCATTCTCTGTTCTTTGCCATAGTTGTTACAACACTGCTAGAAAGTTGATGCTGGTCATGTCAATGACAGCGATGGATATCTCAACCAAAAACCACCGAACTTGTCTCCTCCACCCTCTAGGCTCCAAATCCCTTGTGGCTTTGTTACCCCAAGCCATATTCCATTTGACATATGGTTTGTGAGTATATTGTAACCAAATTTGTTTTTGTTTTTTTGGATTCCTAAGCAGAGCAGAAGCTGTGGCTGGCTTTGAGGTAAAGGCACCAAAACAACAAAGCAAATTAATTGGCAAGGAAATAGACCTTCCTGGACCAAACAACAGCAAATCAACTAGTGATGCTTTGTGAAGGATTGCAAGCTGGGTGTCTGCTAGAAGGGGACTGTGCTAGCGTGGACCCTTCTGAGTACTGCCACAGCAGCTGATGGCAGTCCGTGCTACAGGAAGGCGCGGAGATAGGAGACGGAGTATGGGCGGTGCGTTTATTTCAGTCGTGGTGCGGAAACTAGCAGTGAGAGTGTGTGGGCTGCAGAGAGCAGTTTGAACTAAAGCTGGAATAATGCAGCAACTCTGGGGTGAAGAAACATGGGGAAGCTGACAGAATGAGCAACCAAAATGCCTCTTTCCTTATGTATGTTCAATGTGGTGTCTGCTCGGGCTACTAGTGAGTCGGGGTCCATCGCTGGCTCAGTACGGTCTGATCCAAGCCACATTTTGAGGCAAAACGCCAGCTAAGTAAACTATTCCCAATTGGATTCCTTGAATATCAACATGCATTAAGTGATCTCCAAGATCACAGAGACAGAATTTAGAGTTCCAAGTGTTGACGAAACGGTTAAAGGCGTAAATACCCATGTGGCCAAAAACACTGGAGAGCGTCAGCTTAGTGGGTAAGGATGAGGGAGAGCCTTCCTGATCGCCGTAACAGCAGGAGTGGGACTGAAGGAAACCCACAGCAAATGCCCTGTGGGCACCAGGGTGAGGCATGACCCTTCTCTGGATCTAATTACCCCTCTTCATGTTTCGACGCATTTTCTATATCCTCCCAGAAGCCTGGATGGGAGATATTCCCTAAAAGGAGTTTTCCTTTTATGTGTTATCCAGTTATGTTAAAGGAAATTGAGAAATGTAAGTCTTGAGGGTTAATTGGGACAAATTGTGTCTTTTTGGATTGTGCCCCTTGGTGCAAGGCAACTGCAGCACTTTACCTCCTCTTTAAGCCCCGGACGCGGGCTAATGTTCTGAGGTCATGGCCTATCATTCTTAAACAGAACTAGTAGGAAAAAGTGCATGGAATGGACCAAGATCATTGTGCAATCTATTTGCGTTGCAGCTGAATGTGCCTCTCCCGGGGATCTGTTGCCCTACAGCAGTGATTCCCAACCTGTGGTCCAGGGAGCCCTGCGGTCCGCGAAGCCTCCTCAGGGGGTCCGCAACTGCTTGCAAAATTAAATAACATTAACATATTAAGGTCCCCAGCTTTTAGTAATGACTCCTTGGGGCATCCCCGGATTCCAATAATGATTCAGTGGGGGTCCCCGTGTTCCAGTAATCATAAAGTGGGGGTCCACAGAAGTCAAAAGGTTGGGAACCACTGCCCTACAGAAAATCCTGAATGTCTTCCATGCCTTGTTCTTTACACGTCTGGCTAGGGACTGTCTAGGCTGTTCTGGGGCCATCAGAGAAATTGTGGCTATCCCTGTTGTCAGATTATCCTACAACAGAGGGAAATTTGAGATCTTGCATCTAATGGTCAATTAAATGTCTTCAGAGCTGCAGTTCAGGACCACACAGACTTCGGCTCAGCAGTGAAGGAACTTCTATCCCATGAGAAGCCCCACATTCTACGGCCGAGCCTAATTTTGTTGTTGTTGAGAATGTGTTAAAAGATCAGGTTGAGAACACTGCAGGCCTATGAAAAGCTTTTGTGGGGCCAGGTCACAAACACCATGCAGGGCCCCTCACTGGTTTCCATCTTCACAAACACTTGGTTGGAAACAGGAAGAATATCCAAGGACATGTTTGGAGGATGCTCCACCCTGCTTCTGTGGTACATAAATGTATCGGAAGTGTGTGGACTGGGGCACTCAGCCTGGGGTGATCCCCGTTACGACCCAGCACATGCGCACACACCCACACACACACACACACACACACACACACACACACACGTTATAGCCCTGTTTGGCGGCTTCTAAGAGCTGTATCTTGAATCCACGTGTGGATTTGGCAACTGGATGGTTTGACTGAGATTGGAGACCTTTCAGCGGGATCAAAATCAGCGTAAAGGTCCCAATATTGGGGTATTTCAGAAGGACCCTCTTCTAGATATTCGTATACCTGACTTAGACATGCGGGCTTCGTCTCAACTCTTTGATATGTTCAAACAGAATGATGTGCGTCTGTGCAAACAAACAAACATTGCACCCTACTAGCGACGAACAGCATGGGTCCATGAAACTGAGGGGTTAGTTATAAAGCACTCAGAAACTACAGGTCACAAGAAGTGGAAGTTACAAGCTATTTAAGAACCATGTCTATCTTTGCCATGAAATATGCTTTCAAGTACTTTGTTATACTGCACGTAAATTGATACAGTGATTGGGTCACGGATGATCTTGTTGTATCCTCAATGCGCGATACTAACACCTCGAAGCCCTTCGTCTATGGGTCCCCATACTGCATGAGCCATTAATGTTTTTGTGTTAATCTGTTGTTTAAACTCAATAAATACCGGTTTAAAAATGAGATTTACTGTAAATCATTGCATTTCGTGTGAATATCCTGATAATCTAGCAGGGATCTGGCCTTCCTGGCTCCACGCCGGACACCTCGGAGACAGTGTTAGTTAGAGCTGCTGGTCAGTGAGTGGTGTTTTCTTGGGGGCCCACCTGCCCTCTGTGGTCTGAACACCCGGTATTTTCACATAGGACCCCCACAGAGCGGCAGATGTTACTCAGCGTCAGGCTTCTCGCGATGGGGATCTGTGGCTCCTGAATCCTGATGTAAGTACGAGCCACCCTGCCCCCAAACCCCTCTCCCCCACCTCCGCTGTCCGTTTTGTCATTTGTTGTGCATGCACAGAAGCATACAGGACCGGATTTACAAAGAACATTCACAAAGTTACTACAAACGTACACCTGTGAGTAGGAGTGACTGACGCGGGCCTAAGTGACGTCCGCTTTTCAGAAGTTCAAAGACTGGAGTACAATCAGAGTGCAGAGCAGACTGGCGCGTGCCTCACTTAGGTACTCACGAGCTCTCTCTAAACTGATTGAACGTGGACGCGGCAAATCCGATTACCCATCGTAGAGATCAGCAGACTGATGACGCGATCCGTTCCATGAAACCCCAAAAACTGCCTCATGGACAGAATTCTGAACTCTGTGCAGCCCATGGAGATGAGGCCCGGCGCAGGGCATCAACAGTTCCAAGTTTCTAGCAGAGAGGAGGAGTAGCAAACGTGTAATTTCGTAATCTGGTGAAAACAACTGCACACCACCGAGTTATCCTCCAGACCAGATGATCCTTTCGCATAAAAAATCAAACATAAAGCTCTTATTAATAATCTTGCCTTATTCTCAGGACCACTGGAATTATGCGGCAAGAGAGGACCAAAGTATGCAGCGGCATTTACTAAATCACGCGGCAAGAAAAGGCAAATTATGCGGCATAATCTGGCACATTTCATGATAGTATCAGTTCATTATTTTGGCATTTTTACACATGTTAACGCTGTCTGCACAAAGGCTTACCAAATTAGTACTAATTTAACACCCAAATATGGCAGTATGCAACTGAAAGATGATCAGTCAACTTCTGCAGAGTGCCTTCCACTGCAGCAAGCATCTCCACATCTTTAGTAGCTTTTGATCCGTTTGAGCTAGAAGCATTTTTTGTTAAAACCTGCAGATTATGCAGAAGATGATGGATTATTTGGCAAATGTGGCAAATCCATAATTATGCATAAAAAGCCGCGCCTGCAGACTCACATAATTCCAGCCACCCTGCTTATCCTCAAGCATGATGAGGTTGGCCACACACTGATATATTTGTGGAAGGTTAGCCACGCTTTCAGGTCCTGCCTGTGCTGATGATCTAGGGAGACCTGCAAGCAGTGCTTGCCAGATTGTCGCACCGTATAACTTCTGGGTGCAGCTAAGTCTTATCTGTAATACGCCTTCTCTGATATAGCTACGCAAGCTCCATTGAACTGCACTTTGTCCTGCTCAGTCCTTCTAACAGGAAGTGACGTCAGTGTCCGAGATGTGGCGCTGGAAGGAGCATGTGCTCCAGGATCTTAGGCCCCTATTTATACTTTTTTTAGTGCTGCATTTGCGCCACTTTTGTACACAAAAGCGCCACAAACGTACAAAATACAATTATATTTTGTAAGCTTGCGCTGCTTTTGCATACAAAAATGACGCAAATGCAACACTAAAAAAGTGTAAATATGGGCCTTAGTGTCAACAAGAAGAATGCTCAGGATATATAGGAACCTGAGCCAAAATATTTTTGTTTGCGAAGCAGGTGAAAAACACACATTCTAGAACCTTCCTTCGTTGGCAAGCAGAGGTGTCAGGTTGCTTTAACAAATCAGTGCATTCTGGGAGTTGTAGTCTTCATTTGTTTCAAATGAGCCAATTGAACGAATATGTCTGATACTGTTGATGAGATTAAGGTTTGGACTCAATCCCCTGAAGGCCTATTGGTATGGCAGGAGGGGAAGCAAAAGGATGCCCAGTGCAGGCTGAGCCATAGGAGTAGAGCCTCTTACCCATATAATTTGCTTTTGCACAACACGACTACCACAGAGAAAACACTGCTACGTCTCATCTGGAAGTTATTTGCACTTGCAACCAGCAGTGGATGCTGCTTAAAAGGACCGTCCACTCAGTTGTCGCCTTGCTTCTTGAAATTTCTAAAAGTTGCTGTCTCGGTTCTCCTGGCAGCCTCAGAGGCTGTGAGTTTTTCCAGCCCCCCCTAAATTTTCAGTTTAGCTCTGACCCCAGGTGAGTCAGGGGAAAGCACGGATTGGGCCTCCAGCACCCCCTTGTCTACTCAACTGCACGGCATGGTGTTTGGGCAGTAAGAGAGCACTGGGTGGGCTTTCAATAATATTATAGTATTTTATTCTTCCATATATAGGGTGCGCTCCTGACCCCAGAGACCCACGGGTAAAGAGGTAAGAGGATCTTCCAAAGCAAGATGCCTGGTATTTTTACTATCCAGCTAGTGGGCACTGGGTGTGCACTTGGAGCACTTTATAAAGCTGCCTCAAGCACTTTAATCCAGCACTCTAAGCAGCACTTTAATCTGAAGCACTTTAAATACTCATGTCAAGCAGATAATTAGCCGAGACTACCCTCACAGGCATGTGCTTCCCAGCACTAGCAGTAGTTAGTTAAGCCACACCCATCATAAAGGGTGGCTCACCCGACTAGCCCCTACGGTTTGCATGTTTTGCACTTTCGAGGCACTTTAAATACTCATGTCAAGCAGATAATTAGCCGGCTGTTCTCACAGGCACGTGCCTCCCAGCATTAGCCATAGTTAGTTAAGCCACGCCCATCTTATAAAGCGCTCGCCCGACTACCCCCTACGGTTTGCATGTTTTGCACTTTCGAGGCACTTTAAATACTCATGTCAAGCAGATAATTAGCCGGCTGTTCTCACAGGCACGTGCCTCCCAGCATTAGCCATAGTTAGTTAAGCCACGCCCATCTTATAAAGCACTCGCCCGACTACCCCCTACGGTTTGCATGTTTTGCACTTTCGAAGCACTTTAAATCCGTTTCCCCAAGTAGAGCATCAGCTCCTTGTACCTGCAGTTGGACCTCCCCCTGTTAAGATACCTACCTCCAACAGGGGACCCACTCGTACCACTTCCATGGCCTGGATCCTTACACCTGTATTAGTGTGTAGGAGCTGCACTCTCATGATTGTTTGAGGAAGGCTCTTAAAGTAGTTAAGATGATCTTTAGTTCCTGCCACCGCTGTGTCGCTCAGTTTATTCTGTGGCCGCACATGTGTAACCTCTTCTAGGTACAACCGCCGTATCAGCAATGCCATTCTCTGATCGTGTTTGTTGGTGGTCAGTATTACAACGTATGTTCTGTGATTCATATTACGTTCATTTCAATGGCAATTGGGTAATGATGGAATTTCCTCATGTTTGAAAATATGTGCTTTTTTTAACTAGTGTTTAAACAGGGGCCTTTTCCGATTGTAAGGATTTTTTATACTTGTACAATTGCTCAAACACATCTAAATTAAAGCGGATACAAACGATTTGTAAAACAAAAGACATAGGTCCTAATTGAGATCTCACCGGGTGAGGGCGAGTTACTCCGTTACAACGGTGATGGATATCCCGTCCCCCAAAATATAAATTTTATAGGATATAATGGGATTCAGATTTTGGCAGACAGGACATTGTGACAGAGTAACTCCTCCGCCAAACTCTAAATCAGGCCCACAGTCTGGGCAGATTCAGCACCCGACTCAGAAAGGTGTTTTCAGTTGTTGATCTGGCTTAGTGCTGTAATATTCAGAGTTTAGGCCTACCTAACGTTCAGCTGATGAGCAGTGCGTAATAGAAATGTTGATGCACAGACTGCTCAGTGGTGGCTTTAAACATAATTTGCTATAGCAGGTGTTACATGGCATGTGTCAGCAGTGTGGTCCAGAAAAACCTACGTGACTGTGGTGAGCGCTCATGCAGTCAAACCTTAGAGAGTATTGGTGAAAAAGTGCAAACACTTTCCCCCCTCCTTTCAGCACATGTACATTATACCTGAAACAGCCAAGTGTAAGTGCTACCCAGAGTAGGAAGCGCAGCAAAAAAAGTGTTGAAAAAGTGGTGCAGGAAAGAAAGATTTTAGAAAAACAAACTTAAAAAAAAATCTAAGTTAATTTTAACATATGTGCATTATAACCTTTAAGCAAGCACGTTCTTCACGATTCATAACTACAAACCAGGATTAGAAAAGCAGACATAAGTTAAATACTTTGATAAATTACTTCACTTAAGCCTGTTCTTACAGCATGTAAATTATGCTTCTAGATGGCAGAAGGTTTTGAACAGGTGTAAGTTATGACCACAGAAGAGTATATCTGATAGAAGGCACAATAAACTCCCAATTAACACTTCTGGATTCTTCCCTCCATTATTCTATCCAAACCAACTAACACACTCATATATCCGCTGCTCAAATCAACTCATACGAATACTCTACTCATAGTTCCGTATACTAATCCGCCACTAAAACTTTTGGGTTCCGGAGTAGCGTGCTACTCGCCAAAAAGCACTTTGGTGCCTCATCAGGGGTAGTAAGCACTATCTAAATACAATACAAATTCCCTTATTTTTGTGAGTCCATCGCATGGGGGACCTTCTGACGTTTAGTGATGTGCCTACTATAATGGGATGACCCTTGAGCGGCAGACAGTTGTTTAAGTAAGGTAAATATGGCCTAGTATTGTGGAATTCTTTAAACTGTTTCTTATTGAAGTCCATTCTATTGGCTACCGACTGGCAAGAAACAAAGAGGGAGATTCGGGGCTATTTTTGCATTGATGCAACTGGATGTCACTACTGTAGCTCACTATTACAACAGGCCACTGGAGGGCGCCAGATTGCTACAAATGGTGTTTAAGATGGCCATGTTGCTTTGAAAGAAGGAGCACTCAAAAGGAAAACGTTTTGCCTGGAGCTCCAAACATACTTCATCAGGAGCCGAAGAATTTCAAGTGGTCCTCAGCACGCCTGTGCCTCTGGAAGTGCCATGGCATGGGGGAGGTGGAGGCCGGGGGAGAGAGGGGTGTGGTAGGGGGATTGGGATGGGGTCACAGTCAATTGCTCTGGAACTTTGGTGCGCTCTTTTACCTGCAAGGCCAGGTGTAGTTAAGTGCCCTTGTTGGCATGGTTACCCCCCCACTTTTTGCATGATAAATAATGCCAACTTTGAGAGTGTGCTGGGATCCTGCTAACCAGGCCCCAACACCAATGTTTTTCCCCAAAATCTGTACCTTTGTTTACACAATTGGCACACCCCTGGCAAAGTCCCTTATAAAAGGTACCCATAGGCTGCAGCATGTACTGTATAATGCCATACTGGGGGACCCCTCACCAAGCGCATGCACAATGCCTTTGCAGCTTGTGTATAGTGGTAGGGAGAAAAAGACAAAGTCGACATGGCGCCCCTCTCAGGGTGACATGCCCACAAACCAATGCCTGTGGCATAGGCAGTGCTTTAAATGGGCCGGTATTCTCCGGTACTGAGTACCGGCACTTTTTTATTTTGAGAGGGAGAGTACCGGCTTATCTCAAGAAAAATGTAATACTTTTAATTGGAGAGTACCGGCACTTCTGAGAAACAAGCAGGTACTCTATTACAGAGTACCTGCACTTCTATTTTTCCATTTAAAGCACTGGGCATAGGTAAGACGCCCCTCTGGCAGGTCTTGCAGCCCTAAGACAGGGTGCACTATACCACAGGTGAGGGCATAGCTACATGAGCAATATGCCCCTATATTGTTCATTCTTAGACATTGTAAGTGCATTGTAGCCATATTGAGCATATGGTCTGGGAATTTGTCATTTCGAACTCCCCAGCTCCATAATGGCTTCACTGAATACTGGTAAGTTTGGTATCAAACATCTCAGCACAATAAACCCACACTGATGCCAGTGTGGGATGTATTGAAAAATGCACCTAGAGGGCATCTTAGCGGTGCCCCCTGTATGTTAACCAAACTGCTAGTGCAGGACTGACCAGTCTGTGCCAGCCTGCCACCTTCAGACAAGTTTCTGACCACATGGGCTGACAGCCCTTGTGCTCTCGTTGGTCAGAAACAAAGCCTGTCCTGGGTGGAGGTGCTTTACACCTCCCCCCTGCAGGAACTGTAACACCTGGCGGTGAGCCTCAAAAGCTCAGGCTTCTTGTTACAGTGTCCCAGGGCATTCCAGGTAGTGGAGTGCCCACCCCCGGACAAATCCCCACTTTTGGTGGCAAGTCCAGCTGGAAAATTAGGGAAAGCAGGGAGGAGTGACCACCCCAGCTGGGACCACCCCTGAGGTATTCAGAACTGAGGTGACCCCCCTCCTTGCAGAATCCTACATCTCAGTTTGGAGGACAGGGACCAATGGGGTTAGGTACGTGTTTGGGAGCGGACACAAAAAGGGTGTAGCCACCCTCAGGGACAGTTGCTCTCTGACCCACGGTAACTCCCCTAAATCCAGAATGGAAGGGCTCCCCTGAACTCAGTTCATCAGAGTCCTGGGGACCTCACAAGAAGAAAGAAGGACTGCTTAGCTGAAACCCCAGAAGAGAAGACAGAAGACACAAACTGATTTGGCCCCAGCCCTAATAGCCTGCCTCCAGCTTCAGAAGCCCTGCAAAATAAAGCGACACATCCTGCAGGTCCAGTGACCTCTGCCAAGCCTCCAGAGGACTGCCTGCATCACAGAGGACCAAGAACTCCCGTGGACAGCGGCTCTGTCCAACAAGAAACTCCATTTAAGGACTCCAGAGACGCTCCGGATCTGCGAGTCCTGACCACTCTGCACCTGACGCCCACGGCCCGTGTCCAGGTGGCCCAACTGACTTGAGAGGATCCCCAAGCGAATCCGAGCAAGTGCTCACCCAGAGTAGACCACTCGCAGCCCTCTGGCCTTGGAGAACTCCGGTGCAGCAGCATTCAGCAGGTGGCCCTCCTACGTGTCCAGACTGTGGTTTTACGGAACTGACCCCCTGGACCCAGCCTGCAGCATCTAAGTGACCCACGGAATCCCCTCATTGGAAAGCATTGGGAGCCCGGTGCTGTGCTTGTACCCTGCACCCAGCCGCCCCTGCATCACTGAGGGTGGGTGTTTGGTGCTTACCTGTGGCCCCCCAGTGCTTCTCTAAACCCCCCAGATATACCCTCCAAAGACGCAGATACTTACATGTAGGCAGGCCTGATTCCGAGTGTCCCCAGTCTCCCTAGGAGCCCAGGTTAAATTTGCCTCAGCTTTGACCTCTGCACCCGGCGAGCCCCGTGTTGCTGGTGGTGGGTGTTTGGGGTTAACTTGAACCCCAACCTATGGACTTCCTAACCCCCAGAGACTGGAACTGTAGATCTCGTACTTACCTGCAAATCATACTAACTTTTCTTCCCCCCAGGAACTGTTTGTGAAAATTGCACTGTCCACTTTTAAAACAGAATATTGCCATTTATTCAAAACTGTACAACTTGCCGATTCTAATCAAAGTAATTGATACATATGTGGAATACTTATTTATTGATGTACTTACCTACAACTTGAATCTTGTGGTTCTAGAAATAAAGAAAATATATTTTTGCTATATAAAAACCATTGGTCTGGAGTTAAGTCATTGAATGTGTGCTTCATTTATTGCCTGTGGGTGTACAACAAATGCTTTGCACTACCCTCTGATAAGCCTACTGCTCGACCACACTACCACAAAAGAGCAATAGTATTATCTATTATTGCCTCTGTTAAGCCTCTGGGAAACCCCTGGACACACTATATCTCATTTTGATATAGTATATACAGAGCCAGCTTCCTTCACTAGGGAAGCAGTTTTTAGTGTTCCGTTGCAAGCCACACCCTGGCTGCTCAGAAACTAGGGGATAACAATGTTAGCAGGACACCCAGAGCCACATAATTACTGTAATATTTGTCAAAGCTGTACAATTATAAGGTACAAACGTACTATTTGGATAACTGTGGTGTACTATTATTTTTGACTGAATGAAAATGTTACACTAACCTTGACATTAAGGAAAAACAGCTCAGTTGGTCAACTCTCTTTTGTTGATCTACAACATATTGCTTCGATTTTACACGAGTTTTGCGGCTGGCTTATCTAATTTGCTTTTCTTCTGGCACGATCCGTGTGAAATTTTGCATTAGGCCAGCCAAGGGCATGTGTTTGCTTTTCATAATCTGAATGTTCTGCTTCTCAATCTTAATTGTGGAAATTCTGTTCTCCCTTCCGACACAACCTGTTCAGGATGTGTAAGTCTACAGCTCAGTGGGTAATGCTCGTGCTGCGGAAATCTGTGACTGGCCTGCAGGTCACAGAATTGAACCCAATGGGGGAGTCACGTCCTTACTCTTTTAATGTTGGTAAATATAGTATAATGGCCTTGACGATATTCAAGAACCAGATGCTGTGCGTTAGTAAACTACACTGAGATTAGGGACTGAAAAATCTTTATTTTTTTCAAAACTGGGCGTCGGGTGTGGCAGCGTTACTGTCGCCCTAGGAGGACGTTGACCCGAGCGTACCATTTCGCACTATATGACCAAGAGATTCCAATTTCCTCACAACATTTATTTGAAGCGCCATAAAGTTGCTAGTAAAGGGTTTGCGAGCGCTGTGCAGAAAAATAATATAATATTGTTACGCTAAGGAGTATAAGGCAACACCGGTTTCGCTTCAATTATGCTGTTCCTCGTTGAAAGAGTTTTCGGGGTGTCAGCAGGTTGCAATCACCAGCAGAACAGCGGAAGTGCTCCAGCAAGTGCATCTGACAGAGAAGAACCCCCCCCACCATGTGCACCCCATCTCTGGGCCCTTGCTTAGGTCTAGATCCACTCAGGGGTCTGCTCCTAGGTGGAGCTGTGGCCTCCTGGCTGCATTGTGGGCTGTGGTACCAAGAGACCAGTAGGAAAGGTCTACTGGGTGGCTCCCCACTTGCCCGCATTGTGTAATTTCTTTGCATGCACCTGTTCCTTTGCCCTTGTCCGCTTTACACAGACTAACTGGTGTAAATAACATCTCCGGCGGAATAACTTCCAATAAGAAGAGAAAGTTTATTACCCACAAGAACCCACGTCACCATAATCCGGCCTCCGTGACAGGAATCAAAATTTTCTAGCTCACGCAACAAGAATTTTCAATTCTATTAAGGACACGGAGGCGAGGATTATGCTTATCTCTTATCTTTACTGCAACACACAGCAGCCAATAACAAAGTAAAAAACATGAAACTACATTTCCCATCAACACCAGCCTCGTAATGACCCTGCAATCAGGCTGCACTATTACTTATAAAGTCTGAAGCAAGCAAAGTCTGTCCTCTTTCTTTGTACGTCTCAACCAGATAACTGAACCTTATCCTCGATATCCGATACTATTAATCACATATTCCCAACTGGAATCAAGACCGAAATTGACAAAGGTGCAGGAAAACTCAGGGAGATTCCAAGACATCTCAGAATGAATCGGCATCCATCCGGTGGATTTCTCATCTAAAGGAAGACAAACAAACGGTAAAATCCTGAAAATATAAAGACTTGAATACATTTGAACCATATATTGCAATTGACTACGAGTACATAATATATGTCATATCGGGTGGGAACAGAACCCCTTTGATTCTTAGATATCAATAATCAACATTCCCGGGTGGGATAATCCTCGCCTCCATGTCCTTAATAGAATTGAAAATTCTTGTTGCGTAAGCTAGAAAACCTTTGATTCTATGTCAGGACCAGACGCTTCGGTTTATGCTAGTTCAAAACTGAGCAATCACATTAGAAACAACATCGATAATTGGTTTATGATAGAACAATTTAAAGGTGGAATCTGATGACCAATCAGATGCGGTCATTATATCCTCCAATCTGGACCCTGCATTGAAGGCTTTAGAAGCCATAGCACCCCGAACAGAGTGAGCTCCAAAAATGGAAACATCTATGCCTGCTTCTTGCAGCAACCATCTGACCCATCTCACCAGAGTCACTGAAGAATGGACCAAAAGGTTTTTGCAAATAAATTAACAATTGTTCATGTACGTCTCTTCTCAACTCTTTAGTAACATCTTCATATGACTTTAAACAATTTACCAAACAAAGTTTGGAATTATCGCTGAAAGCTGGATAGCTAATACATTTAGAATTCGATTTTGTGCGTTCAGAAATGCGAAAAGATACTTCAGAAAGAGTAAAAACTCTACCTGCAATGTCCAAGTCTTTGACATCCGAAACTCTCCTGCATGAGATTAAACAAAGCAGCATAGTCAATTTGGCTGATAGCTGTTTTTGTGAAAGGGCCTCATTAGCTGGCCAAGCCATTCAAAATTTTAAATGGACATTTACATCCCAAAGAGATTAATATTTTGGAAGAGGATGCCGAATCATACGAACACCGCGCAACAATTTACAAATCAGTGGGTGTTCCTCTACTGGTTTGCCTTCAACATGAGGATGTTTAGCTGAAATGGCTCATCTAAAATTATTCACTGTCCTGTATGCCAGTCCCTGAGCCGCAACGTGAGACAAGAAATTTGCTATCATTTGCACTGGGGCCCCTTTGGGATCCACCTTCCTTTGATCGCACCAATCCAACCATCTCCTCCAGGCGAAGGCGTATCTTTTATGCGTACTAAGTGCCAAGGATTGGGAAAGGAAGAAACTAGTGTCTTCTGAAATTCTCGTACCCTGGGAAGATTTCCCGAGATTCTCCAAGCCATGAGAACCAATTGGTTCCCTAGGATCAGGGGATGAGGATTCCCCAGTGGATCTAATAAGAGGTCCCATGACGGGAGGATTCGCACCGGAGCGGCGCAGCACAAGTTCAGAGCCATCAGAAACCAAGCTTGTGTTTTCCAAAATGGTGTTACCAGAATCAATTCTGCTTCCTGTTGAACAGTTTGCTATAGAACCCGCTGGATCATGGAGAACGGAGGAAATGCAAAAAGCAGATCCCCTTCCCAATTCTGAAGAAATGCATCCGAGTTGAGGGCTTTCGGATCTGGTCTCCAACTGAAAAAGAGTGGGAGATGAGTGTTCAGATGGAAAGCAAAAAGATCTATTTTGCAAGGACCCCAGAGTTGATTCAGAAACTGAAATATTCTGGGATGGATCTGCCAATTGCTCGCATCTCTCATATGCCTGGAATTCCAGTCCGTCACTAAATTCACCTTCCCTGGAATATATTCCACTGACACACAGATCTGATGAGCCAAGCAAAAATGATAAAAGTCTTTGGCAATCTCCGCCAACATCTTGGATCGAGTTCCCCCCAGCTTGATATATCGAACCGCTGAATATTGTCCATCCTGAGGAGAATACAGCATTTCTATTTGGACGGGGACAAGGTCTTCACTGCGAATGATCCCGCTAGGAGTTCTAGGCAATTGATATGGAGTTTGAGTTCCTCTGGAGAACAACGACCCCCGTCTCTATCTAGCCACACCTGGCACCCCTGCCCCATCTGCTGGCATCTGATTCTATGACCACTTCTGGAACCAAGGCAAAAATCGCTGTGCCATTCCAAGCGTCCATATGATTCAGCCACCATTGAAGCTCCGTCCGGGCTTCTTGAGAGAGAACAATCGATTCGGAGTATGTCAAGCCCTTCATTAGATGAAGGATCTTCAGCCTCTGCAGGGCACAGTAGTGTAGAGGGCCCGGAAAGATGGCCTGGATAGATGACGACAGGAGGCCCACAAGGCAGGCAAGTACCCTCAAGGAAATCGAAGGAACTAACAAGGCTTTCTTCAATTCTTTCTTTATAGCAAGCCTTTTGGTCAATAGCAACTTCAGAAGAGCTGCAATGGAATCTATTCTGAATCCTAAAAATTCTATGTTCTGAACTGGGAGAAGTTGAGACTTTTCTAAGTTTATAATGAAGCCGAGATCCTGAAGGAGCTGCATCGTCCAAGACAGATGGAGATGAGCAAGGCGCTCTTCCTGAGCCATAATGAGAATGTCGTCTAGATAAATAATCAGACGAACTTCTTTTTCCCAAAGCCATTACATCACCGGACGCATTACTTTCATGAAGCACCACGGCGCCGAAGAAAGACCGAAAGGGAGGGCTGAGAATTCGTAGCAACGATTTTGCCAAAAGAATTGAAGAAATCTGCGATGTGGAGCATATATCAGAATGGTCAAATAAGCGTTTTTGAGATGTAAAAGGACCATCCAGTCTACCTCTTGTAAAATATCTCTGAGAAGATGGATACCTTCCATCTTGAAGTGTCGCTATATAATCCAAGCATTGAATTGTTTCAGATTGAGGACTAAACAGGACCCCCCCTCGCTTTTTCTGGGCGAGAAAAATTGTGCTGATGAAGCCTCTTGGGTGAGGGCACGATTCCACAATAGCGCCTTTTTGTAATAATGCTTTTAACTCTTGATCTATAAAAAACATCTCTTCTTGGGAAAAAAAGAGAGGAGGGAGAATCTTGGATTGTTGTGGTTCAGAGTAAAACTCTAGATGGTATCCTGAAATTGTGTGTAACACCCAGGCGTCTTGAGTAATCAAAAGCCAATTTTGAACAAAGAGACTCACTCTGCCCCTGAAAACAATCTCTGTGTACGGTATTAGACTCACCTGTTTGAGAGGTATTTTATCCGTAATAACCTCCTTGGCGAGGTCCCCTGGGGTTACGACCCTTGTAGCCATGACTTCTGTTGCGGTAGAAGTTGGGATTAGATTGATAGTTGGAATCCCCACGGTTTCTCTGATAAGGGCGTGATAAGGGCTGCGAAGAGAAGCGGCCTGACGAGCAACCTCTGAAACATCCGGCCCTATGAAAAAGGCCACTGTTAAACACTTTTTAAATAGAAGTCTGGGCCTTGCCTAAAGCTGAAAAGGTAGCAACGTATTTGGCAAGATCTTCCACAAACTTATTGCCAAACAAAAGACCTTTAGCCGCTGGTCCTGCATCCGCTAAAGCCAGTTCGGACAATTTTGGGTCAATGCGAAGTAGGATTGATTTTCTGCGTTCGGTAGACATTGCACAAGTCACGTTACCCATCAGGCAAATGGTTCTCTGTGCCCACTCCAACAAGGTGTCAGGGTCGATGGGTTCCTGCGATTCCTTAGCTTGGATTGTGAGGTCCAAGATTTTTGTAAGGGGACCCGAGATGTGCAACAGTTTATCTTGGCAACCGCGCCAGGGTCTATCAATACCCTTTTTTGGGTCTCTGGAGAATTTAAGAAAAAAGTGATCATATGCGGATCCAATTCCGGAGTCTCTGCTACCTTTCCCTCGAGGGCTGACTGAAGGCATTCTGACCTTTGAGTGTTACGAATGACCTTTTTAAAGCTCTTCCTGAGTCTGGATTGAACCTAGGCTGCCACCTCAGGGCAGGGGGTCCATTCAGTAGATTTAGGGTGAATGATATTGTCCGGATTGAAGAGCAGGTTCTCCGGCCGGAGGAGAAGAGGGGTCAGAATTATCAAAATGCCGCCTTTTGCATTTGCGTTTGCCTTTATGCTGATCTGAGGAGGACTCATCCTAAGAGACAGAAGTGGAAGAAGTGTCCGAAGAATTGCGTCCTGACTGTGATGTGGGATCAGAGCTCTGATCAAAAAAGGCACCATATTCATGGTCATTTAATACCGCAATAATGGTATGCTCAAAGGGGTCTGAATCTGACCGGCCGGGCTCATTTATTTCGACCTCATTTGTGGTGGGGTTCCCGAGCCTGTGCCAAATCACCTGCGGCCAAAATTAAATATAGGTTGGGCAAACGGGCGTAAAGCCTTCACCAAAGCCCTGTTTACAGAGTCTTGTACATGGAAATCCAGAGCCTCAACCGGGCGTTCTTCCATCTGATGCCCCATCTGAATATTCCCCATAATAATCATCCTGTTGAGCCATGGTTACAGTGGATGTTATGTGAGGTCCCAAAGCCAGTTGCCAATCCACAAGGAGGGGGGGGGGGGGGAACCCCGGTGCCCAGAAGGTCAAAATACCTTTTTGCTGGTGAAAAAACTTTTTTTTATTATCAAAGAACCAAGGTTTCCAATATTGAGGGGCCTGGCACCTGTTCCCCTAGAGCCAAGCTCTGTTAGTATTATCCCAGCCCCTCCGGGCGTAAGAGGGAAGCGAGGAGTTGGCAGACTTGAAAACTCCTCGTTCGAGGATCGCGCTATTACAAACCCGATAATTACAGGGTTTGCGCATGCGCAATTGCCGAAATAGAAGAGAGACCAAACCCTCGAGACCGCGCTTCTCCGAGGCCCCTCACCGGCAATAGAAAAAGGGAAAAAACGATCAGAGATAGTTTCCCCGCAACGCGGTAAACCGCTGCGTCAAGCCACAAGAAAAAGATTAGAGCTTGAAGGCCGAAGCCGTGCTTTCACACAGTAAGCCAATATGCATAAGTCACAAACAGCAATAAAGAGTCACTTATCTCTGGTGCGAAGCAGCAAAGAAAGAGGACGGACTTTGCTTGCTTCAGACTTTATAAGTAATAGTGCAGCCTGATTGGAGGGTCATTACGAGGCTGGTGTTGATGGGAAATGTAGTTTCATGTTTTTTACTTTGTTATTGGCTGCTGTGTGTTGCAGTAAAGATAAGAGATAAGCATAATCCGAAGCCTCTGGTCCTGACATAGAATCAGACTTGGAGGCTCTCAGGGGGCGGGAACCTTCCACTCCCACATTCTAGGGCGGGGGGGGGCGGCTTGAGACTTGGATCGGTCACGGGAATATGCCAAGTGAGTAGAACTAAAGGACACGGGGGAGATGATAAATATCTTGTCACGAAGACATCTAAGCACCTCACAAGACCCTTCCAAAAACAACGAGGCCGTGCCTGAGATGGGTGCATATATATTTGGGGGCACGCCCTCACGCAAATGAGGGATCGGCTGTTATAGACTGTACCGGTGCAGGTTGTTCTCTTGAGGACATACAGTGCTTTAAATGGACCGGTGCTGTCATGTAATAAATACCTGCACTTCTCAGCAGGGGTGCAGTACTTTTATTTGGAGGGTACCGGCGCTTCTCAGAAGCAGGCATGCACACGGGGGTGGGGGGTGGAGTACCAAATCTGCACTTGTGCCTTTAAAAGTCAAGCACCGAGGACGTATGTCGAGTTACTTATAATCAAAACGGCCCATGGGTGCAACGTATAAGTGGCCACACGAGCACCGAGCAGCTCCTAGTAAATCTAATCCCTTCTTGCACTTTCACAATATTTTTAGGTGTAGGAGTTGTGTCACGTTGTTGTTTTGACAATCCAGAGAATGTAATTTAAAAACTCACTTTCAGTGGAGAATACTCACGCAATTGTTTTTCCCATAGACAATTCATCCACCGCTGAAGTTTTTTTTGACATTTGCAAACTTTTGTAAACTTTGCGAAGTGTTATTATTGGGATTAATACAACATTGTTCATGCAAAAAGCCATTTTAACCTCCGGTAAATTAAACCACACTGAGCATCAACCGATTATTCACAGCATTTAATTCATGCCCCTAATGTTACACAGTGCTTGAACCTGGCTGAAAACCGAACTATTCATTCTTTTAGTCCGTGGCATGATTCTGGGATCATCTCTCACGAATTCAAATTAGGAAGACTGTAGACTGTGGATTATGGTGGGCCTGTTCAATGAATTGCGCCTTTGTTATTTAATATGCAATTATTCTGCAACATCCAAATCGGCCAGTAGATGGTGCCAAGACACACAGTATCCTACCCATGTTACATCAATGAGCTCCGTTCAGGAGGTGCTGCCCGGCATGGATGGAATCCTGCTCAGGAATGAACATGTCTGTTTCTCGAAGGCCTGGAGATGGATTTCTCAAGGGCTTAAACCGCGTCAGTTGGATATTTTATAACTTTTCAGAAAGGTATCGCCTGCTAATTTCAAATGAAAGTGGGATGGTATTCCCTTTGCCCACAAGACCACCTTGGTGAGGTCTCACCTTGCACGCAAGAGAAATTGCGTCACCTGTATCATTCCTGGTAACATTCTTGAATTCGCTGTTCCAAGCTCATCAAATTGTGTTTTTTAAAACTTTTTTAGTAGTCTCTATATTGTGGTATCGGTTGTTTAGCTGTGTTGCAGTGGGCCCTAGAACAAGCAAGGGGAATGGGTCCTCAACTTCTGAAAGGGTGGATAGATACTGCAGCGATCAGGGCTCAGTGGGCCCCTCTAGCCTTTAGGCCCCGGTGCCGGTGCACCTGCTGAACCATGGATAACAGAGTCCATGTGTTCTGTCTTCCGTTCTCTTGAGATTGCGGCCATTTTTCTGCGTTTTATTGCTTCCCAGCTAGGTTTGCTCTAAATATAACTTTTACATACACAATACAGTACTACTTCGAACATAAAAATATTTGCAGTGTGTTGCGCCGTTTAGTTGGAAAATAAACACCCAGTAGGTGCATTAACACACCAAACTAGTGCTTGACACTGGAGCACTCGGCTTGCATGCAACACACACATCTCACTTCAGCAGGCACTCAACCTCCTGAGCTGTCTGTCTTTGGGAATGTGGTCTGTAACTTGCAGGCGGTGCGTCTCTCCTTTTATGTGGTCAAATCTCGGACCTGTCGTCTTTACCAGCATTCCTTGGGCGGTTTTTATACAACAAAGGTAAAACTCAATTATTGGTTATGTTTCAGGGGCTAGTAGAGTGTTATTTACTTTTCATAATATTATCCTCCCTCTTTCTGGCTGTCAGTAACACTCCAACTCTTTCAGGGCCGAACTGATGAACCAAAGCAGCCCTGGCAAAAAAAAAATACTGAAGCACACTCAACCCACCCCATTTCCTTCTTGACCTTTTGCGGTCTCTCTCTTTCCATTCACCCAGTCTCTCTTTCTGAACTGTCTATTCTCCCTCTCTGATCGCTTTCTCTCTTCAGCCCCCCTCCACCCCTCACTTTCTCTCTCTCTTGAAACCTCCCCTGTCTGCTGCTATTAACCTTGGGGAGCTGAGTGAGTGAAAGACACCAGCAGTGGCCCTGGGCTTTCAAAACCAGCCTCCAAGGCCTTCTGCCCACCGGGGAAATGCCCGGATGAATCAAAGGCCTGTCCGGCCCTGAACTCCCTTCATTCCTGGTACACTTCACCATGCCTGTCCCTTCACACCCCAGCCGCTCCTGACTCATTGTGCCAGTGTGGTCTTTTTCAGCTGGGGCACCGCATTGGATACGGCCCCTCCCCCCAGCGCCTTGAGACCCTCACGGTGAGTAGCCGCACTTTACAAATACTGATTGATTGATTGATTGATTGATACTAGGAAGTCAGAGCAGCCCCAAGACCTCCCTCCCTCAAGTTTCACAGCCTAGGATAGGCCCATGCAAGCTCAAGGGTGCTTACCGCTGTTTGATGAAAAACTAGGGCGGGCTGAAGACACCCTGGGCCAGTATAGACACCAATGGGCCCCCGAAGTGGGGGTTCTTTTAAAATCCTTTCAAACAAATGTTCTGCTTGAGGATCTGGGGAGAACAGAGTCTCGACAGGTATATGCTCCTCCTCTGCAACGTGGCCCTGATGGTGGCACTGAGAGATGAGATACAGAAGTGGGGCAGTAAGCGGTGCCCGACAGGGTGGCAATGCAAGTCTAATATGCACTGGTGCAGGAGGGCGGAAGAGCAAATGTACATTGCACATGGTTGCCCAAACACATTCACTAACGTATGGGGGTCATGATTGGACAATGAGTTTATAGCACACTGTGGCTGGACTGTGGGTCATACATTCAGGGGATCGGTCTGACTGGAGGGTACTGTGCTCAGTGGCATAACAAAGGACCCCTACAGCTCCCATAACAAAGGCCCCCCACAGATCCTATAACAAAGGCCCCCACATCCCCCATAACAAAGGCCCCCATAGCCCCCACAGTGCGGGGGTGAGCTCCAGGGGGCCCCCTCAGCACAGTACCCTGTCCTGCAAGCTCCTGAGTGAGCTCGGAAGGGGGCCCCTGCATGTACTTTGCAGGGGAGCTCCCTCAGGTTTGGTTACGCCACTGACGGTGCTGCTGACTAGGGGAGTTGTTTTGTGGTTACAGGTTTGTCTATGAATGTGCTTAGCTGTGGTCTGATCCTAACCTTCCGTATCGATTCCAGCTTCAGAAATAAACAAGCACTGGCAAAGACAATTGGGGTTACTTTAATTTTGTAACACATGCCAATACAGACATGCACAAATACTGTTTGTAACGCGCTACATGTACTAATGGAACAAAAGGCACAGCTATTGGTTTTCCCAATACTGAGAAAAAGTAGCAAAACAAGATTGCTCTCTGTATAGAATGCAGGTAGGAGAAACATAATACGAGGAAAACAGTGGGACTATTCTGTATGTTTTTTGATTATCAAATAGTCCCTCATGTAGTCCAATGGAAGCACTTCCTGTAAGGTGGAATAAAATAGTAAACAGCCAATCACATGAGGTGAGAGGGGAATGCTCCTCTGGGCAGAGCCCAAACCCACTCTATGTATAATTGTGTAGTATTCGTAACAACAGATATCACATATAGCTGTGCTTTCAAGCAGAACTAAACAGCACTTCTCACTTGCTAAGAACTTCCTATAAGAGAGTTCCCTCCTAGAAGCCAAAATCTCATTTACAATTCAACCCAAGTCCCTTTCACTGAGGATGCACAGAAGGAGGAGATGTGGCTGATGGTTTCACCTCACATGGCACAAGAACATGGCCTCTTATGCTGCGTGCCAAGTGAAATGGTCCTTTTAAAAGGATCCATTTTCTCTAAGTGGCCCTTATTTCTATCGCATCGCTCCTTCCACCAGCAGCTGAAGAAAGTGCAGTATTAACCAGTGGCCCCGAGTAACCACACTTCACTTCAGATCAGGAGAAAGCCACCCACCTTTTAGGTTTTGCTGGATAATAAACTTGAACACTGATCGGGGAAAATGTGCTTTGCTCTGTGTTTAAACAAACAGAATAAAAGGATATTGATGCACCAGTGTCCTGCACTAGGGGCAAACCGAGGCTTTTAATGGTAGAATAAAAAAAATCTGCTAACACAAATATGGGTCAGGATTCACGGCCCATTTGTCATCAAGTCACAAAGGATGGTTTGTATCTCTATTAAATTGCATGTATTGGACCAGAGAAGGGGCAATTTTTCATCAGTAAATAGGCAATTTTGCAGCATCTTATGCATTGAGTGATTAGTGCACAATGACATTTGAAGCCACCGGTTAAAAACAGAGGGAAACATCTGCATTGACTAAAATGACTAATTGTTTTAGTCGGTGAGTGCAAATACTTGTGGAAATTGTCTGGTCTCTAGTAAAGAATTGTTCAGTCACTGGTGCAATGCATGTAATGTGGCTCCAGGTGAGTAGATAATTACCATCAATGTAAGTATTTGATTGGGATCAAATGTGTGGTATTTGATGGGAACATGACTACTGATAACTAGGACATGATGGAGACATGATTACTGGTATCTGACAGTCACATGATTACTGGTATGTGAAGGGGATCGGTTTACTGGGTCTGGTGAGGACACTATTACTGGTATCCGAGGGGACATGATTGCTAATGTCTGAGGGTACACAATTACTGCTATCTCTCTGGGAGTATATGATGGGGACATGATCACTGGTATCTTAATACAAGTATGTGATGGGGACATGATCACTGGTATCTTACCATGAATGCGTGATGGGGACATGATTACTGGTATCTTACTACGAATAGGTGATGGGGGACATGATTACTAGTATCTTACTGCGAGTGTATGATGAGGACATTATTACTGGTATCTTACTACAAGTATATCATGAGGACATGATTACTGGTATCTTACTACGAGTATATGATGGGAACATGATTACTAGTATCTTACTACAAGTATATGATGAGAACATGATCACTAGTATCTTACTACGAGTATGATGAGGACATGTTTACTGGTATCTTACTAGAAGTATATGATGACATGAATACTGGTATCTTACTACAGGTATATGATTGGGACATGCTTACTGGTACCATACTCAATCAATCAATCAGTTTTTATAAAGCACGGCTACTCACCCATGAGGGTCTCAAGGTGCTGGGGTGGGAGGGAGACAGGAGGGAGGCTCATCTGAAGAGTCACGTCATATACTATAAGTATATGATGGGGACATGATTACTAGTATCTTACTACGAGTATATGATGAGGACATGTTTACTGGTATCTTACTAGAAGTACATGATGAGGACAAGTATTTGATGGAGACATGATGACCGGTATTTTAATCCAAGCATATGTTGGGGACATGTTCACTGGTATCTTACTATGAATATGTGATGGGGACATGATTACAGGTATTTTACTATAAGTGTATGATGAGGACATGATTAGTAGTATATTAGTACGAATATGTGATGGGGACATGATGAGAGGTATCTTACTGCAAGTGTATGATGAGGATATGATTACAGGTATCTTACTACATGTATAGTATGGGGACATGATTACTGGTATCTTACTACAAGTGTATGATGGAGCCATGATTGCTGGTTTCTTACTAGGAGTATATATGGGGACATGATTACCAGTATTTTATTATGAATATATGACGAGGACATGATTACTGGTATCATGTTACGAGTGTATGATGAGGACATGAGTACTGGTATCTTACTATGAGTATGCGATAGGGACATGATCACTGGCATCTTAATATGAGTATATGATGGGTACATGCTTATTGGTATCTTACTACAAGTATATGATGGTGACATGATTACCAGAATTTCACTAGGAATATGTGATAGGGACACGATTACAGGTATTTTACTATGAGTATATGATGGGTATCTTACTACAAGAATACGATGGGGACATCATAACTGGTATCTTACTACGGGCATATGATGGGGACATGATTAATTGGATCTTACTGTGAGTATATGATGAGAACATGATTACTAGTATCTTACTACAAGTATATGATGGGAGCATGATTACTGGTATATTACTATGAATATGTGATTGGGAAATGATTACAGGTATCTTACTATGAGTATATGATGACATGATTACCAGTATCTTACTACAGGTATATGATGGGGACATACTTACTCATATCATACTCAATCAATCAATCAGTTTTTATAAAGCACGGCTACTCACCAGAGGATCTCAAGGCGCTGGGGTGGGGGGTAGAAGGGTGAGGGCCTCACCTGAAGAGTCACATCATATGCTATGAGTATATGATGGGGACATGATTACTGGTATCATGCTAGAAGCACATGATGGGGACAACTATATAATGATGGAGACATGATGACCGGTATTTTAATCCAAGCATATGTTGGGGACATGATCACTGGTATCTTACTATGAATATGTGATGGGGACATGATTAGAGGTATTTTAATATAAGTGTATGATGAGGAAATGATTAGAGGTATATTACCTCGAATATGTGATGGGGACATGATGAGAGGTATCTTTCTGTGAGTGTATGATGAGGATATGATTACGGGTATCTTACTACATGTATAGTATGGGGACATGATTCCTGGTATCTTACTATGAGTATATGATGGGCACATGATTTCTGGTATCTTACCGCAAATATATGATAGGGACATGATTACCAGTATCTTACTACGAGTATATGATGAGGAGATGATTAGTGGTATCATATTATGGGTATATGATGAAGAAATGATTACTGGTATCTCACTACGAGTATATGATGGAGACATGATTACCAATATCTTGCTGTAAGTATATGAAGGGGACATGATTACCAGTAACTTACTATGAGTATGTGATGGAAACATGATTACTGGTATCCTACTACGGATTTGTGATTGGGACATGATTACTGGTATCCTACTACGGATTTGTGATTGGGACATGATTACTGGTATCCTACTACGGATTTGTGATTGGGACATGATTACTGGTATCTTACTATGAGTGTATGATGGAGACATGATTGCTGCTATCTTACTATGAGTATATATGGGGACATAATTGCCAGTATTTTGCTATGAGTATATGATGAGGACATGATTACTGGTATCTTACTATGAGTGTATGATGAGGACATGATTACTGGTATCTTACTACAAGTGTATAATGGAGACATGATTGCTGGTATCTTACTATGAGTATATGATGGTGACATGATCACTGATATCTTACTACAAGTATATGAAGGGACATGATTACCAGTGTGTTACTACAAGCATGTGATGGGAACATCATTACAGATATCATACTACGAGTATGTGATGGGGGCATTATCACCAATATCTTACTACGAGTATATGATGGGGACTTGATCACCAATCTCTTACTAGAAGTACATGATCACTGGTATTTAACTACGAATATGTGATTGGGGCATAATTACAGGTATCTTACTCTGAATGTATAATGAGGACATTGTTACTGGTATCTTGCTATGAGTATATGATGGAGACATGATTGCTGGTATCTTACTACGAATATATATGGGGATATGATCACTGGTATCTTATTACAAATATGTGATGAAGACACGATTACTGGTGTCTTACTAGGAGTATATAATGAGGACGTGATTACTTGTGTCTTACTACAAGTATATGATGGGGACATGATTACCGGTATGTTACCTCAAGTATATGATGAGGACACAATTACTGGTATCTTACTACAAGTATAGATGGGGACATGATGACTGGTATCTTACTACAAGTATATGAAGGGGCCATGATTACTGGTATCTTACTATGAGTATGTGATGGGGGCATGATTACCGGTATCTTACTACGAGTATATGATGAGGACGTGATTACTGATAGCATTTTCTGAGTATATGATGAGGACATGATTACTGGTATCTTACTACAAGTATATAATGGGTACAAGATTAGTGGTATCTTACTACAAGTAAATGATGAAGACATGATTACCAGTATCTTACTATGAATATGTGATGGGGATAGGATTACAGTTATTTTACTATGAGAATATGATGGGTATCTTACTACAAGTATATGATGGGGACATGATTACTGGTATCTTACTACAAGTATATGATGGGGACATGATTACTGGTATCTTACTACAAGTATATGATGGGGACACGATCACTGGTATGTTACTACAAGTATATGAAGGTGACATGATCACTGGTATCTTACTCCAAGTATATGGGGAGTACATGATTACTGGTATCTTACTCCAAGTATATGGTGAGTACATGATTACTGGTATCTTACTAGGAGTATGTGATGGGGCATGGTTACAGGTATCTTACCATGAGTGTATAATGAGAACGTGATTACTGGACTCTTACTACGAGTATATAATGAGGACATGATTACTGGTATCTTACTACAAGTATATAATAGCAACATGATTACCAATATCTTACTACAAGTATATGACAGGGAAATGATTACTGATATCATATTATGAGTATATGACAAGAACATGATTACTGGTATCTTACTACAACTATATGATAGCAACATGATTACCATTATCTTACTACAAGTTTATGACGAGGAAAATATTACTCATATCATATTATGAGTATATGAGGAGAACATGATTACTGGTATCTAAATATGAGTATATGATGGGGACATAATCACCGGTTTCCTACCATGAGGATATAATTGGGAGATGATTACTGGTATCTTACTACATGAGTGTGATGGAGGCATGATTACAGGTATCTTACTATGAGTATCTGATGGGCATCTTACAACATGTATATGATGGGGATATGATTACTGGTATCTTACTACTAGTATGTGATGGAGACATGATTACTAGTATCTTACTACAAGTATGTGATAGGGACATGATTACAGGTATCTCACTGAGTATATGATGGCCATCTTACTACAAGTATATGATGGGGACATGATTATTGCTATACTACTACGAGTATATGATGGTACATGATCACTGGTATCTTACTATAAGTATAAGAATGGTGACATGATCACAGTTATCTTACTACAAGTGTATGATGGGGGCATGATCACCGATATCTTACTACAAGTATATGAAGGGGCCATGATTACTGGTATCTTACTATGAGTATGTGATGGGGACATGATCACTACTATCTTACTACAAGTATAAGAATGGTGACATGATCACCGGTATCTTACTACAAGTGTATGATGGGGACAAGATCACCGATATCTTATTACAAGTATATGAAGGGGCATGATTACTGGTATCTTACTATGAGTATGTGATGGGGACATGATTACTGGTACCTTACTATGAGAATATGATGGGGACATGATCACCAATATCTTACTATGAATATGTGATTGGGACATGATAACAGGTGTCTTACCTTGAGTGTATAACTAGGACATGATTACTGGTGTCTTACTACAAGTATATGATGGAGACATGAATAGTGGTATCTTCCTACAAGTATATATGGGGACATGATTACTGGTATCGTACTACAAGTATATGTGGGGACATGATTACTTGCATCTTGCTATGAATATGTGATGAGGACATGATTACTGCTGTCTTACTATGAGAATGTAAGGGGGCATGATTACTGATATCTTACTACAAGGATATATGGGGACATGATTACTGGTATCTTACTACGAGTATATGGTGAACAAGATTACTGGTATCATGTTACGAGTATATGATGCGGACATGATTACTGGTATCCTACTACAAGTATATGATGGAGACATGATTACCGGTATCTTACTAGGAGTGTATGATGAGGACATGATTACAGGTATTTTACTTTGAGTATATGATGGGTATCTTACTGAAAGCATATGACAGAGAAAGGATTACTGGTATCTTACTACGGGTGTATGATGGTGACATGATTACTGGTATCTTACTACGGGTGTATGATGGGACATGATCACTGGTATTTTATTGCAAGTATATGATGGGAACATGTTTACCGGTATCTTACTAGATATATGATGAGGATATGAGTGTTGGTATCATGTTCCGAGTATATGATGAGGACATGATTAATGGTATCTTACTATGAGTATATGATGGGGACATAATTACTGGTATCTTACTAGAAGTATACCATGGATACATGATTACTGGTTTCTTACCACAAATATATATTGGGGACATGATTACAGTTATTTTACTATGAGAATATCATAGGCATCTTACTACAAGTATATGATGGGGACACGATTACTGGTAACTTACTACGAGTATATGATCAGACATGATTACTGGATTTTACTATGAGTATACGAGGTGACATCATCACTAATATCTTACTAGAAGCATATGATGGTGACATCACTGGTACCTTAATACAAGTGTTAGGAATGGAGTCTTTGGTTGGCTGTCAGGTTACCCCCTGTCCAAGCAAGGAACCTCACTCTACTCAGGGCAAAGGAGAAATACACCTGATTAACCCCAGCTCACCCCCTTCGTAGCGTAGCACGAGCAGAAAGGCTTAATTCAGAAGCAATGTGTAAAGTACTTGTACCAACACACACTACAAAATGGACACCATATCAGTTTAGAAAAATAGGTAATATTGATCTAAATCAAACAAGTCCAAAACGACAAAAATCCAACATACACAAGTCAAGATATGAATTTTCAAAAGAATAAGAGTATTACTCCATAGAAAACAATGGAAGCATTGTTCTTACACAAAGTACCTGGTTTGCGTAAAAAATAAAGACGAGCAGGCGAGCGTGCGTCAGAAAAGTCAGTGATGCGTCGATTCCTTTATCACAAGTGAGGCTGTGCGTTGTTTCTTCTCCGGTCGGATAGGCAATGCATCGTTTTTCTCCCTCGTAAGAGAGCGATGCGTTGATTTCCAGACAGGGCACTTCGGATCTGCACAGGTTCACGATGACTTTGACGCCCAGTGAGGATGCATGAGGAATCCGGTCAAACAGTGTTGGAAAACCGTGCTGCATGGGGTTTGCGTTGTTATCTGCATCTGCAAGCAGGTATTGCGTTGTTTCTGTAGCCGCGATGCGTCGATCTCCCAGCCACGATGCAGGTGGAGCATCGATATCAGACGCGAAGCGGGTGGCGCATCGTTTTTCAGCCACTTTGCAGGTGGTGAGCCAAAATTTTCTCCAAACGGCTTCCTGTGCGTGGACTTCCATCCTTTTTCTGCCCGCTTCACCTTTGAAGGGCCCAGGGACTGGATTGGGCACCACTTGGCAGGGCAAGAGTCTCAGCAGAGAGTCCACATGCCGGCAGAGGAAGTGTTTGATGGTCCTGAGACTTCAAAATAGGGAGCAAGCTCAGTTCAAGCCCTTGGAGATTCTTCACAAGCAGGAATATATCCCAAAGTCCAGTCTTTGTCCTCTTTCCGGCAGACGCAGCAACTGCAGACCAACCCAGCAAAGCACAGTCACAGGCAAAGGCAAAGGGGCAGTACTCCTCCAGCTCTTCTCCTTGGCAGAGGTTTCTCTTGGTTCCAGAAGTGATCTAAAGTCTGGGGTTTTGGGCCCACTACTTGCACCCCTTTCTGCCTTTGATGTAGGCAAACTTCAAAAGGAAAGTCTCTGTTGTTCACAAGATCCTGCCTTGCTCAGCCCATGCCCCAGACACATACCAGGGGGTTGGAGACTGCATTGTATGAGGGCACAGCCCATTTAGGTGTAAGTGACCACTCCCCTCTCTACTTTAGCCCAGATAGCTCATCGGGATATGCAGGCTAGACCCCAGCTCCCTTTGTGTCACTGTCTAGAGGAGATTCACAAATATCCCAACTGTCCGTCTGACCCTGACAGGGAATCCACAAACAGGCAGAGTCACAGAATGGTTTAAGCAAGAAAATGCCCACTTTCTAAAAGTGTCATTTTCAAACTAACAATCTAAAAACCAACTTCCCTAAAAGATGTATTTTTAAATTGTGAGTTCAGAGACCCCAAACTTCATATTTCTATCTGCTCTCAAACGGGAACCACACTAAGGATATTTAAAGGCAGTCCCCATGTTAACCTATGAGAGAGATAGTCCTTGCAACAGGGAAAAGCGAATTTGGCAGTATTTCACTGTTAGGACATATAAAACACATCAGTACATGTCCCACCTTTAACATACACTGCACCCTTCTCATGGAGCTACAAGTATAAGATGGGGACAGGATTACTGGTATCTTACTACTAATATGTGATGGGGACATGATTATAGGTATCTTACTACGAATATATGATGAGGACATGATCAATGGTATCTTACTACGACTATTTGATGGGGACATGCTTAGTGGTATCTTACTACAAGTATATGATGGGGACAGGATTACTGGTATCTTACTAGGAGTAAGGACATGATTATGGGTTTGTTACTATGAGTTTATGTTGAGGAAATGATTACTGGTATCTTACTACACGTGTATGATGAGGACATGATCACTGGTATCTTACTACAAGAATATGATGGGGACATGATTACTGGTATCTTCCCACGAGTATGTGATGGGGACTTGTTCACTGGTATCTTTCTATGAGTATATGATAGGACATGATTACTGGTATCGTATTATGAGTATATGATGGGACATGATTACTCGTATCACATTACGACTATATTATGAGTAAATGAGCACCGGTATCTTACTATGAGTATGTGATGGAGACTTGGTCACCTGTTTCTTACTACAAGTATATATTGGGGACATGGTTACTGGTTTCTTAATATGAGTAAGGGATGGGATCATAATTACAGGTATGTAATGATCCTGTGATTTTTGGTATGTGAAGGGAATGTGATTACTGGTATCTGGTGAGTACAGTGTTACTGGTATCTAAGTGTACAATATTGCTGGGATCAGATGGAGAAATGATTACCGGTATCTGGCTATTATTACTAGTAACTGATTACTAGAATAGGATGGGGACTTGATTACTGGCATCTGGTGGGTGCAATGATACTGGTGTCTGAAAGGTCATTTATAATGGTATGAGATTGGGACATGATTACTGGTATCTCACTCTAGTATGTGATGGTGACATGATTACTGGTATCTCACTCTAGTATGTGATGGGGACATGATTACTGGTATCTGATGATGGCTTGTGCCTGAAGGTGGTACGATTACAATTATCTGATGGTCACATGATTTATGGTATCATATGGGCACCTGGCATAGAAGGGGACATAATCATTGTATTTGTTATGTTATATTGTGTTGTTCTGTTGAGCTCACTTGTCATCCATGAGGGTATCCAGGCACCGGAGCAGGTGTATAGGTTGGTAAGAGTAGGTGTGGGTCATCCGACACCGATCCGCAGGTTGGTTGAAGTGCCAGGTCTTCTGCTTCTTGCAAAAGTCGAGCACGGAAGAAGAGGTCCTGATGTGTTGGGGGAAATTGTTCCAAGGCCTGTGGTTGATGCAGGAAAAAGCGTGAACTTCCGGGATGCTTCTGTGGATGTGTGGGATATGTGCGAGAGAGAGAGAGACATAGACCACAATTGTCTGATGGGCTAGCAGAAGGGAATGCGATGGCTAAGGGAGGCAGGTCCAATGTTGTGGAGGGCCTTCAAGGCATGGATGACCAGCTTGAATTGGCAGTGTTTCTGGATGGGGAGTCAGTGGCACTTCCTGAGGTGAGGCAAGATGTAGGTGTGGAAAGGGAGGTCAGTGATCAGTCTGGTGACGGCTTTCTGAATGGTCTGGAGTCTCTGCGTGAGTTGGTTGTTGTTCCAGATAAAACCAGGTTGAAAAGTTATTGATGTGGATTCTGGAGACCTTGCTTCTAATCTCGGCAATGGGACTTGGGCAACAAATTGTGTGATTCTCTGCAAATAAATAGACCTTTTTGTGTCTCATAATTGAAGTATATAGAATGTAAATATTCAGAAGCCAGATGGCTCTCCGGTATTAGTCCATACACGTCGGACCCTCACCATCACCTCTTAATTTCTGTAGCCCTGCTCACTACAATGTGTTAAGAATATCACTTCATTTATGAAGCCAAGTACAAGATTACTTTCAAAAGTATTCTTTGCAGAGGCCGTGATTACAGCATGATAGAAGCATACTTCTCCACTAAAGGCATGACATTTTGCAAAACAACTTAGTCATGTTTACAAGGCAGAATTCTTTGCTACTTTCATGGCCCCTTCATCTCTTAGCAACAAAGTGATGTTTGTAGCACAACGTGGCGTTCACAGCTGATGTGCAGCCACCTCCGTGATATGGGGTTTGTAGCGTGGAAATAACAGAGGTGGTGGGAGAGCAGCTCAGGCCTGATATTTTGAGGAACAAACCTTAAACATGACAAACAGATAAACACGGCCACTTGCACGTGCGGGAGGGAGGGCTGCATCTGTTGTACTTCACATGAAGACGTTTTACTAAAGTCGATGATATGTGCAGATGATGGGCACAGTCTTACCCTGTTGCCCGCAGGACTTTGCAGCAGCCGCGCTCTGCTGTGCAGAAGCTAGGTTAGGGGTGGGCAGAATAGAATGGGTCATCTGGTCGCCCTACAGGTGCCATTCTGCCCCGCAGGGGATACCCGGAAATGGAAGGGCAGAGTCCCACTGCTAAGCGGTGAAAGGCAAAGATGCCCCGTGCTGCCCCCAGCTGCCCTGACACTCAAAGCCAGCAAACGTAGGCTGGATTTTATATCACCGAGTTGAATTAACCATGACCTTTGGTCTGGCCAATCAGCTTGGCTGAATGGTCTGAAGTTCTTCCTGTAATACCTTTGCAGGTAGGATGTTTGTATCCGAGCCCCGGACCCAAGTCTGTGTGACTTCAAAGCATATATAACTTTTTGTGTATTAGTGAACATGTGCACAGGGGCGGTCCTAGACCAGCTGCCCGCAAGATGAACTCTAGGTCATTGACAAATTCTTCTTCATGGACAGGACACACCTGCCTAGGCAGACGATCTCACCCCAGGTTGTGTCCTCATAGACTGTGTGCCTGACCTTCAGACAGACACAGAGCCCAAGTTGCAGCTCAGTTTACACAAGTGCACACCATGTCCACACACTCATAATCTGCCTTTGTGGACCTTGTGCATTCTCCACCAAGCAAATACTGAGGAAAATCACTTGTGGATCGCGTGGTGGAACTTCAGAACTAAACCTATGAGAACCGGTAACTACGCAACGGAAACGTAACCTGGGACCATCGCCGGGATCTCAAAGGAATGCATATCTGGGCATCTGGAAAATTACTTCAGTGGGCAGAATTTTCCAGAAGTGAGGCAGATCTTTCCCACAGTTATCCAAGGATAACAAAAAAACTTAATGGGAGGTGAGGTTCCCAGAAATCCTATTTGGACCCAGGATAGAGGTCATCGCAGGTTTAAGGAGGGCGAAGGCAACGACCCAAAATTTAGCCCCGGGAGGAGAAAGTCTGATTTTCCCATTTACAGAACGTTGTAATGGGCTCACACAGGTAGTAGTGTAAGTTCTGAGGCTTTGCTTTTCACAGGGCATGCATTTTGAAAGAGCAATGTAACCCCCTCTTCTTGGGTCAGTAGGGACACGAGAAGGCCCCTAAAAGTGCACTTTCATGATTACGTAGAAGGGTTACACAAAAGCTATTTTAGCTGAGGCTTTTTTTTGTCTCACCTATGACTCACTTTTTAACTGTGGTGTGACATGTGGAACTGTGCAGGCAAAACATATATAGATATACTCGCAGTGTAGGTCCCTGTCTACACTAACTATATATGTACGTTAACTTTGCATGTATGTGACTGCAATGTCATGCAAATGCACTCACAACATGATTGGATCTTGTACAATACTTCGTACTGAGACAAAGTAACAATGTGAGATATGTAAATATGTTACCATGCTATCTATGGAACTGGGAGGACATATTAAGGGGCCGGTTCACAAAGGTACCTTTGTGAATCAGGCCCTATGCAATATATATGCCCAGATTACCTATGTAGTCCTACATGTAACTACATAGCTGTGTTACTCTAGTATTTATGTGCCTGTGGTCTGTAGGACAAACACGGATGAATGGACATTACAGAATGCTGCAAACTGTTACATGAGTACCTTTAGAGAGATACTAAGTATGCGGCTGAATAACTATAGTATTACCCATTCTGTGTCACTTTACTATCTAGCCATGTGGGTGTGTCCAGCAGCCTTTGAACTGTAGCGGTTCTGCGGATGTTATTCCCATTGTTGACAGACCTGTGTATCATGAATCAGTAAGGTGATATTGTTTTTTGAAGTAACTCTTTCAAAGGTTCTATGAAAGGGTCTACTCTGATGTACACAAGTTCCTACCAAGGCCTCAGATTGGCTTAAACCCTATACATTGATAGGCGTGATTTGTGCGGTCTTTACCGTTGGACGTATTCTGTGGTTGTGTTGAGTTCCAAGCGAATGAAAGCAGAATTTAAAAGATAAGTTCACCGTTTCGAAAATCAATATTAAAAATGTAGGAAATGGCCCTGCCACGTTAACAGGGTCATTAGCTCTATTCATCCTCTGCTGAACTGTGGCTGTGCATTTCATCTGAAGTGGTATCCACGCTTTGTAGCTTAGTGACTGTACCAAAGGGACAGTGTGACGGCAGATTATAACTATATGTTGTATCTAAGTGTAACCATACCTGAGGGGTTCCGTAGCTCCTGGGCCAGCACAGTGTGAGTTGATGGTACTATTTGGGGCAGGATGTCCACGTCTGAAGAAGCATGGTGCATCCCTGAGGATGAAGCGTCGCGCCCGGGAGGAGGGGCCCTTTTGATGAAGGGGACATAGAATTGTCCAGGGTCAGGGTAGCAGCCCATCCATAGGATACAGGAGTTTTCTACCTGGAAGCCATGAAGGGGGCGGGTTTGCCGTTTGTGATGGGCTCTCACCTCATCAGATGCACGTGTACCAGGAGGAGGGACATTGGCCATGCTCCCTGCCCAGCCATTGGCACTGCCACAGATAACACAGCTACAGGCTGTGCAGAAAAGCCATCTGTGAGGATCACCATGATGGCATCGCCTTTGTAATCCTCGGCTGTGTGCAGTGATGTATTGCATGCAGTCTTGGTTCTTTCCAAGGCCTGCTTCAAGTGTCTGGACTGTTGATTACAGAGACAGAGGGAGGTGGGAGGGTGGAGGAAGGAGGGGGTGAAATGAGACAGTGGGGGTCAAGAAGCAGTGTCGAGACCCCAGAGTGTGATAATGGAAATGTGACAGCCTGCTTGACATGAGGTCAGCTTCACAGGTTACAGCATTAATGGTTAGGAATGAAGGTCAGAATGGCACAGTGGAACATGTTCACATGTGGTGAAAAGACATAACAGCTGTAAGTGAGAGGGTAAATATCTACATGAACTACATATAATCCAAAAGAAAGACTTAGGGCCACATGTAACAACCCATTTTTCATTCACAAACTGTGCAAATCGGTAAATTTGACCGTTTGTGAATGCACAATAGCCTTTCTAGATGTATTAAAGGTATAGGCAGTGCAATATTAGGGAATCACAATTTTTTACAATTCCCTAAAATTGCGACTCCAAATAGGGAATCACAATTTGCGATTCCCTAAATACTAAATCACAAATAGGGATTTCCTATTTGCAATTCCCTAAGCACATATTACAAGCATTTTCTAAATGTAAATTGGGCATTTAGGAAATGCTATTACCACCAACTCCAAGCTGGCGGTGACCAGATGCAATTTAAAAAAATGAATTTTTTAAAGTGTCATGTAGCGCACTCATGCTCCTAGGGCATCTGGATGCTTTACATGTGCACACATTATTTTTGGGGTGCATCAAAGAGGGCCCTAGGCCCTCAGCACCCTTGGGTTTGCATTTCCCAATTTTGTGATTTCCTAATAGGAAATCGCAATTTAGATAATGCTAAACCATGCGCACCTATGGGTCTTTAGGCCCCTAGGAACGATTAGAGTCGGAGTCCCAAATGGAGATTCCCTAATAGTGATTGCAATTCTGTAGGAATCGCTATTAGGGATTCACAATTTTGTTACATACCACTTTGCATTCCCTAAATAGCGATTTCTTTAAATTCACTATTTAGGGAATGCAAAATGGGATTTTTAAACATCTGGCCCTTAGTATCTCAGGAAAGTTTAGGGGGCCTGTTTTGACCTGGATCTTTCAAGCTGACTTGACACTGTTGCAAGAAGTGTTTTAGGGCCAGATGTAGGTAGAAACCAATTTGCGAGTTGCAAATTGCGAGTCCTTCCGACTCGCAAATTGCAACTCGCAAATTGGTATGCAGTACGGTGTCTCAGACACCTTCTGCGACTCGCTATGGGGTCGCAGTTTGCAACCCCATAGCGAGTCTGGGCACTCACGGGGATGGTGGCCTGCTGGAGACAGCAGGCCACCATGCCCGTGACTGCTTTTAAATAAAGCAGTTTTTTTGTTCTCTTTGCAGCCCGTTTTCCCTAAAGGAAAACGAGCTGCAAATAGAAAAAAATACCGAAACCTTTTTGTTTCGTTTTTTTTCCAGAGCAGGCAGTGGTCCATAGGACCACTGCCTGCTCTGAAAAAATATTTTTTTATGCATTCACAAAGGGGAAGGGGTCCCATGGTACCCCTTCCGGTTAGCGAATGAGTTACCATCCACTTCAAGTGGATGGTAACTGCGAGTTGATTTGCGACCGCTTTCGCGGTCACAAATCAACTCTACATCACGGTGCGAGTCGCAAATAGGAAGGGAACACCCCTTCCTATTTGCGAGTCGGAAACACCTTTTGCAAGTCGGTTCCGACTTGCAAAATGTGTTTCTGCATCGCGTGAGGGCATTAGCGCCTCGCAAACTGCGTTTTTCGCCGTTTGCGAGGCGCTAATGCCTACCTACATGTGGCCCTTAGTTCTTTCCAAGGAGAGCTAACAAGAGGGCGCCCTGATAGGAGGTGGGAGAGGGCTCCGCGGGCTACCCGGGTGCCCAATCAATGGCTGTTTTAGTATTTTGGATTTCTTGACTGGTGGGGCTTCTAGAAGGAACGTGTTAGTTCTCTACAATAATCTTTAGCCACTCAAAATAGTTTTTGTTTCTGCGCCAGGTAGAATGGAGTTCCATGGTGAAGTGCTTTGTGGGTGATGCAAGCTGATTTGTAGATACTTTTTGTTTTCTTGAGAAGCCACTTTAAAGTGGCCAGAATTGGGGAGATGTGTTCTAATTTTCTAACACACATCACCAGGCTGGCTGCTGCCCGATGGACTGATTTAAGGGTGCTACCCTATGTATTCCAGTGAGGAGAGAGTTCCTGTAGTCTGGTGTTGTAGCCCATTTGTATTTGCTAGTGGAAGGGAAGAGAAAAATGAAAAGAGAGTCCAGTCTTAACTGGCTCTCCAGTGAGCCAGGGGCCTTCTAGCCCAATTGATAACGGATTCTTTAGTAACTCTGCTCAAAGCAACTCACTCAGTAATTCATGCAGATTACCACTATATAATTCAGTCGCTTCCTATAAAAACACACCAGACAATTTGCTTCCGCGCGCGCACACACACACACACACACACACACACACACACACACACACACACATTACCCCCCCCCCCCCCCCCCTCTCCCCCCAACAGTACTATGGTCTTGTAGCTGGTCCTGGAATGCCATGCTACAAATGTAACTCACACCTCACAATCGAATATTCACAATTCTAATCAAATCCCTTCAGACAATCTACGTGCGACCTGACACGGCACAGCACCACACCCATGTAGCTTCAGGATGCGGTCTAATAACACAACACATATCTGAAAAAATATTCAATTACTTTACAATCAGAGCACATCAGTCAAGGCTCATGTGTCCTGAAACACAACACATCACTACAGTTATGTACCTGGCTCCGGGACAAATCCAAGCATGCAATACACCACGATCTATTAACAACAGAGCACATATGACACCCACTCCCTCGTTCACACATCACAACAACCGAGACACACAGGGTTCGGTTTGTAGCTTGGATGATGGGTTGCTCCAGCACAAACGTGACGGGTATCCCATCTGCCCCATTACAGGTGCAGATTAGCTAAGGTTCCCTGTTTTACGTTTTGACTGATTTTTACCATTTATTTTCCTGTCTGTATTTTTGGATGTGGATAAAAACAGAACTCAGGACCTTTTCTGAGCAATTATAAAAATACTGTCACTCATGACTGTCAGGCCAATATCTGTGCTGATTGACAGGTAAGTAGGTTAAAAAAATGAAACTATTTAGTAATGATGCTTAAAGAGCAGTATGTATGCATAAGTTTTATACTAAAATGCCATAGTTTCTTAAAAGTGTATTGATTTATCATCAAAGGTCTTATATCATTTAAAACTGGCAGACATTCAAATAAGAATGTAAATTTGTCAGTTAACTAAATATGGAAATATATTAGTTTCAACTTCATTTTTTCGCACAACCGAAAATGAATACGGATAAATACAGATCAACGCAGCAAAAAATAAATATGGCTAAATACAGATGAAAATGTAAAAAAAAATAAGATACCATAAAACTGGGAGCCCTGATTATAGCCTATAGTAGTTGTAATACAGGAGACGGGATATCCGCTAAACTCTAAATTACGCCCTTAGTGTGGATAGATGGATGCACATGTACATGGCTCACTTTCTCATTAAACCTCTTGGCCATCCAACAACACAACTCAACACAATCCCGCCAGAGAAACTTCCCTGGAAGTTGATGCCTACACTTCCCCCGCAGGGACCAATTTTGAATTTTTGACTTACTTACCGAGGTCCACGGGTGACAGGGTTGGCCCCTTTTGGTTCACGCACACAAAAATAACAAGGTCTGGTGAGTCCAGTCATGGTGATAGCCAAAAAGAGTGCGTTGATAGCCAAGAAGAGTGCATAAAAGGACCATTTCAGTTGCCAAGGGTACTACAATGGTCTAATTAGAGCATAAAAGCACTTTGCAGATGTTGATAACATAACAGGGGACAACTTGAGACATCTGGGCTTCCCAGCATGCAGCAGCGCGTCAGTTTTTAGCTTCTTACGTCCAGGATTGCAATTGGCTGGTGTCTACGTGGCCACCCCAGGTAACCTCGGTTCGCCGGCTCCTCCCCTTTGGCCTTTTCACAATGCATGAGAGAAAGCCCAGCGTGCTCCAATGGGATTAGGAGCTAAATGCTGTCGAAGTCGCGCAATGATACTGCGCGTATTAATTAGTTTAGACTTACTGGCTGGTCTGGACATCGCAGCACACGGCGTCCTCTTCCGCGTGCCAAGAAATGTCAACCTGTGCTGATTTCTGACATATGAAGCTCATTTATGTCCTCAGGACCAGCTTTAGGCATTTAAGCACATTTTCCATGACTTAGCTCTATTTTGGGCTCCAGGCTGAAGCAACAGAGAGTTGCCTGGAGGAAAACTATTTAGTGAATCAGGAAGCCATGAGGACCTGGAAGTGTCAATCATAAAACATATATTGCTGATATATTCAGCCTCTGTGTTTCGGATAATGCTGCCCTCCCATTCTAAGGCAACTTTAGACAACTTTGGAACATTAGTATTTCTTCGTGGAATTTAAATTCTGTGGTGAAGAGGTGTAATGGTTACAGATTTTGGACTCTGCGAAGTTTATAATTTTGTGAACTTCACACCACTCCCACTCTTAAAATGTAAAGCAGAATATTCAGACATTTATGCAGGAGTTTTCCATCAGAAACATATTTCTATCAATTTTTACTCAAACAAATGCTATGATTGTTTATTTTTTATTTTTTTTTATTTTCTTTAATTTGTCCAACTCTGTGAAGAACTTTGATGGGCTCATTGCAGAGGCTGTAGTAATGTGTCAGTCAAGTCCAGGCACTGCTTGTGTCCGATTTGGATAATAGGTTTCACACAAATTATTCATGCACCTAGCGGTTTGCAAACGCTAGTTTGTGCATGAAATACTGTAAGAGTTTCTAAGGCCCTTATATATCACCACATTGCCGTGTAGACATAAAATGGGTAAGTACAGATCACCCTTCTAACACCACATGTACTTGCTGTGACAGTATTTTGTAGTCAATACTGTTGCTGATTTTAGAGCTCACGTTTAGGTAGAACATGGTCACAAAGTCTGTTTCTGCAAATGATTCCATCACTGAGAAGGAGAAGCTTTGGGACCAGTAGAAACAACTGGTAAGACACAGACGGTGACAGTGTGGTAACAGTTTCTCCCCAGGAGATACTTGCTCCTGATTCTGCCACCACACTTGTAGTGAGTTTGCATCATTAAAAAACACACACACAAAACACTGAATAAATATGTTACACAATGGGATAACCACAGCGTATAATCCAAGACTTCCAGAAGTTTGGGGGCTCAACAGGTTTCGATCCAGCGCCCAGACATTCTGATGGCCTTCACCTTGGGGTTCAAACGCTGTGTGAAGCTGACTTTATTCCTGAACCCGGAGTCTTGGGTCACAGTTCCGTGTGCAATCATAGGAGCGGAAATGCACATTGAATAAACCTAATGGCTTCTTTCGAGCCGGACACAGCATTAAGTATAGATGCATGTAGCTCCTACACAATTCATAGCATAGCACTGCACTGATTAGTAGTTGAGTGATATTTGTATTCATTGAGATTCTGTGATCAGTGATACCGCAGTGTTTTAGTTGAAGATAACATTGAACTGAAAATGGCAACGTTTTGCACCCAATTTTCCTATTTTGTGCTTATTTGGAAAGTGAGAACAAGCACTTGGAAGACACTTGAAGGGAATGTGACTGACTTTTGTGCACGGCTCTTAGAGAGCGCTTTTTATCGCTACAATTCATTAAGTTACACCCCGTGTGCATGGCCTAATTTGGTTGTTTGAATACTACATAGAAACTTCTGAATCGTTGAACTCATGGGCGTTTTCAGAAAACTGGCCAAGATTCTGCAAACAAAAGTGCAAACTAACCAATTTGCAGCTTTGAGTACATTCAGAAATCCTCTGCAATGCTTTGTCCTCACATATCAAAGCCCATGCCCTACACACATATACCCAAATGACCCAGAAATAAATGGTGCAGACAGTAAATAACCTCTCCAAACGGTGTATGTTAATGATGGTGCGTGAGGGAAGATGCGTAGAATCCAATTTTGAGATAAAGAAAGGATAATCGAGTGCACAAGCGATTTGGCCTGTTGTAAGTATTATGGGCCTTTAACCACGCCCATCACTTTCATTCATTCCTGGGCTTGCCTTTAAAAAGTCACTTGAAGTAATTGGTAAATGCTTTACGTTTTGTCATGTCTTGCAGGCTGCCTCTGTTACATGTATTATTTCACGATAACCTATATACTCCAGTGTAGGCAATCTATTTTTAATTTTGTCTCTCCCCTTCGTGCTGCATGGCGGCCATGGCGCTCACAGCACGAACAGGCATAATAGTGTGAACTTGATCAGCGGTATTGGAGCACTGGTCACTTTGTTCACAGTTACCTAATCAGAGTAATTTCTTGTGGCTCTCCCCTTAAAACACTTGAAATTGGTAAATGTTTTAGGTAAAACAGAAATCCCCAAAGTGAAAGTGGGGCTCCCTGCAGTATGGGAGAGCTGATACCACAAGATTCACTGCACTCTGGAAAATCGCCCCATAGAGCTTTGCAGGGCATTACTTTTACAAAACATCTTTGCTCATAACTCAGCCTGTGGTGGTCCTAGAACAATGGGACCACCACCAAAACATTCAGCACAACACACTTTAGGTCATCTCTGGGTCACCACACTAGGCGAGTAACGTCCCAAAACTAATTACCCCTCCCACCAGTCAGTGTCTTTTTAAGTTCTCATGGCTGGAACTTTTGTTTTAAAGCTGAGAGTTGTTAATGTTTAAAGGGCCTTGTTTGTAATATTGTTGCAGTAGGCTTGGTAGCCCTAAAACTGCCCTCTAGGGGCTAAATATATGGTTACACTGCATTACTTTCTCCTGTTTTTTCATGGGGTTATGCCCTCTAGGGGAAAACAATATGGTTTCATGACCCTGTTTCTTACAAATTGTATATTTGTTATGGTGCCCTCTAGGGTCTGTTTTGAGCATCACAGTCTAATGGCAAAAGTTTATTTCTGATAAAGGTTTATATGATAATTATATATGTTAATAACCTCTCATTATTACAATTATGGCCATAATTCAGGCCAACTTAACATCCTTATTACACAATGATTGTTTGAACACTATGTTTGGGTGACCATTCTAGTTTATTTATCCTCTGTGGCTGTCTTGTGTCTTTTTTGGGGGAATTGTGTTAGCCAGCCAGCAACTCTAATGGGGCGGTGGTGAAAGTGGTATTGTATTGGAATTAGCATGGCAGATTTAAATTAGGATGCTGAACTGCAACTTTTTCATTTTCTGCTGCAGATAGAGGAGGAAGGTAAATGGAAGCGCTTTAGTTATTTGCAGGACCACTGGAATTCTATGCCAGGAAAAGATGAAATTATGAGGCAGGGTTGACCAATTTATGTGGCAAGAAAAGTCCAGTTATGAATTTACAATGCAAATAGATCTAAGTCAAGCAAATGTGAGACCTACAACATTGCAAATGCTTGTTAAGAAAACAGATGTAAATTTGCTATGTGAGCACCAATTTGTTACACGCCTAGGGTATGACAAACGTAAGTTTATATACTGGTCTAAAGAAAATTCCCGAGAATAGCAACACATTTGTAAATTACATGTACGCTTCTTGTAATTTACGGTGGTAAATAACTCCCTGGATAGATATCTGGGGAACTAGCCAGATCAACTCGATTACTTTATGTTTTTTTTTTTTTTTTTTTTACAATATTGGTCGTTTGTGCAGGGCTTTTCACCAATTAATTTGAATTAATTTGTTTAAAAAATGAAGTGCCAGTGTCCAAAATATTTCTTGGAAGTCCACTACAGCTGGCGCTAACCCTGTTGCCAAATGCCAGTGACAGCAGTAACTATCTGCCAGTCTCAGCTTGCTGTGCGGTAAAGGGTTGGCATGGTGCGTGGCGGGTGGTTGGGGGGAGAGGGGGAGGGACACACAAACAAATGGGACAACGCTATATTTAAAAAAAGAAAAAATTACCTTACTGCAAGCCGCTGTGCTGCTCCGCTAGCTCCACTTGTAGGCACAAGCTCCCAGCCTGCCCTGCAGCCAATCCTAACGCTGCTCTCATGGTGATGGCAGCATGAAAGCAGTGTTAGGACTGGCTGGAGCGATCTGACTTGGTGCTCCGGGGGCAGACTGGGAGCCTCTACCTGCTCTCTCCAACCTGGCAACACAGTGGCGGGTGGGAAGAACAGTCACCCAAGCCCTCGTAAGCAGCAAACTGGTCTACGGCAACACCCTCTACGCACGAACCACGGCCAAACTTCAGAAGAGGCTGCAACGCATCCAGAACGCCTCCGCACGCCTCATCCTGGACATCCCCTGCCATTGCCACATCACAGGCCATCTGAGAGACCTGCACCGGCTTTCAGTCAACTAGAGAATCACCTTCAAACTCCTCATCCACGTGCACAAAGCACTGCACAACACCGGACCAGAATACCTCCACAGACAGCTCTTCTCCTACACCCTGACCTGGCATCTCCGCTCCACCGACCTTGCAACCGTCCCACGTGTCCGTAGAACTACAACTGGCGGCAGATCATTCTTGCACCTCGCCGCCAAGACGTGGAACACTCTTTCCACCCACCTACGTCAGACCAAAAACCTCCTTACCTTCAGGACCCTTCTCGGGACCTGGCTGTTTGAGCAGTATCAGCACCCCTCCCCCCCCACCTTAGCACCTTGAGACCCTCACAGGTGAGTAGTGCGCTTTACAAATTTCTGATTCATTGATTGATTGAGAGAGCTCAGTGCACATGTGTGTTTGGCCGGCCCAATATGACCAGCCACACATGCACACTGAGTGGAGTGCACAGCACTCCACCTCTGCCCCTGTCACGCCCCATGGCCCCGCCCCTTTAACAATAAAACAATAATAAACATAGGTTATTACCATTTTATTGTTAAAGGTTTGCAGCTGCTGCTGCTGGCCGGAGGGGCACGCTCCTCTGCCATCTGCTAATTAAAAACATATATATATTAAATTGCCACTAAGGAATTGTGCTACAAAAAACTAGGCTCACAGCACCACCATTTTGTGGATAGATACGTGCCAGTGTTCAGGAAAAGTGGCAATGCCGAGCGTGGCATACAGCAGCACAAATTAAGCACTGCTGGTTGCCGCCATGTTGACAGGCATACATCAGTCATACGGACTATGAGTATTTGTGTGCTAGCATGACACGAAGAGGCCACCAGAATATGAAACCTGACCAGTTGTGAATGTCAAGTAACCTTCCCTCTTATTTCTGGGTTTATTCCACTCCGATTCACACCCTGTAAATGGATTCACTACTGCCCTTGACAGGAGTAAACCTCTAACCTTTTCCAGGGTGGGGAAAGTTAGGGAGAAGTTTTTGAATACCAATAAACTTGCATGTTTGGAGTGAACACCCACTGCCTGAATCTCACAGCAGGTGTGCTTCTGCTTTAGGCACCAACTCACTCCAAGATAGGTAGAGCACAGAATCATGCCATGGGTCTTCCCCTGGCTTCAAGGGCAAAATCGCATTTCACCAGCATGCCCATTGGTGTCGCTTTGTATAGCTGACTGATGTCCGCGCCTCCGATTAGAATACAAAATGTTTGAAAATCTGGATCTATGTTTGCTGGATGGGTAGCACCTACATTTACTAATAGAAAGGCACTTTTTAGACCTTTTGTGTAAGCTTTTTCCCCAATTATAGTGGCCCTCTTAGGTTGCAGCCGTCCCCTACCTTGTGGAAGGCCCTGCCACTGGGGACACTGCTGCTAAATCCTGTTGGGTAAGAAAATACATTTAGAAAAGCAGATACATAATATAGAAAGCCATTCAGCTTTTGAAAACCTTTCTTTAAAGCATACTAAAGCAGTGCAGGAAGTGATGAACATCAGAGCCTGATGTTTTGGAAAAATTCTACAATTTTCTTTCCAATCTCATGTCATGCTTTTATAATCAAGACGTTTAAACAGGCAGAAATGGTAAACAGTCTCCCACTACATCTTTGCAATCCGATAAACATGTCTTGCTGGAGCTAAGAGGGGAAAGTTCTTTGACTGTAGCCTTTTCATCTCAGATTCCCCAAAGAGATGTGCTTGTCAGTTTGCATTTTTCCAAAGTTCATGTCTCTGACAGCAAGATGAGAGAAGTGATTATGCCTGTATCACTCTGGAGGAAATTCACTTAGCTTAACAAATGGTGTCCTGAAGAATTTCTGTAGTAAATCTTAGGGATATCATTTCCAGTTGAAGATATTTTACATTTTCAATATGCTTGTTCCAAATTTCAGTAAGTTACTTTAAGCTTTTCATGTTGGTCAGTCATTAGTATGTAACAGGTCTTGATATGCTAGATCTTTGCTGCACTGGGATTTGCTGCCAATAGATTTTTATTTGCTGGTTCACGTGACTGTTTTTGTGTATTTCATGTAAGCCAATATCTAACTTAACTTTCAATTGATTTTTTATTTATTGTTATCAGTATGTTTTACCAATAAAGTCTTTCATACTTTCTCCTTCTGAACTTACTTTTGGAGTCAGATTTCAAAAAGGATGGGTGGTGCCACGCATGGTACTATGGGCCTGATTACGACTTTGGCGGAGAGGATTACTCTGTCCCAAATGTGACGGATATCCCGCCCTCAGAATTACGAGTCCATTATATCCTATGGAATTCGTAATACGGCAGGCAGGATATCAGCAAAGACAGGGTGGAATATCTTACAGTGCTTAGATATTATAATAAAAATATGATTAGTGGGCACTTTGTAAGCTCTCAAAGTACGCTAAAATGGTTTAAACAATATTGCAAGTACTGTATACCCTACTTCCTTGAAAAATCAGGGAATTAAACATTGTTAAATAGCCTTTGACCTCAAGTGAACTGATTCTTCACGCATCCTGTTTCTGTTCGGGCCACACAATGTGCAGATATATTCTATGACAACAATCTAATTACATAAATTTATATGTGTCAGGACCCAGCCATGATTTTCAATACTATTGCATACATTATTTTAGTTTATTCAAATATGTCTACTAATCCTATACATTTAATTATTGAACAATATTTATTGTGGAAATAACTTGTAGTCAAGTATTAAAAGACACTCAGAAATTAAAACTGAAATTGATGTATTGCTAGAACCTTGATAAGATATGTGTGCCCAAAGACAAGGTCATTTTCATCAAAACCTTAAATTAGCAATCCGTTTTCTATAACATGATTGAAAGGTGAACTTATATACCAACAAGGATTTCTCATAAACCAAGATTCCTAAATATATTTTCTGACAATCATTACATTGCTGCTTCTAGACATAAATCTCATGATTATGTGAAATTCTTTACCTCACCGCCTAGAAACTAGTACTGTCAAAAAAATGTAAATAAAAAATATGTCAACGATGTAATGTTTTTTGGGTGGAAGAGGGGCCCAGAAATAAACAATTTAGATAAAACTGAGAAGAGACTGGGGCAAAAAGCATAGACCACTGGTTCACAATCTCTGGTCCAGGGAGTCCAGGGGGCCATGAAGCCTCCTCAGGAGGTCCGCGACTGCTTAGAAAATTAAATAATATTAACAGATCGGTCCCCAGCTTTCAGTAATGATCCAGTGGGGGTGAGGGATTCCAATAATGATTCAGTTGGGCTCCCTGAGTTCCAGTATTGATAAAGTGGGGGTCCACAGAAGTCAAAAGGTTGGGAACCACTGGCATACACTGTAAGGATGGAGTGAACAACCCTCAGGACCAAAGAGATATTCCCCGCTCTTGTGTTCAAATGGATGAGGCTATTGGTCCATTTTATCACAGCACTGGTGTATAGGATGAATGAGTGCAATTTATAATTAAACATGCATAATTGGACCTAGTCTTTTTTCAATTTCAATTAATTGCACATTTTTGATCATTGTTCCCCAACTGTACTATTGATGAAATTTGCACATTTCCTGGGAAAGTTCTACTGCAAAATAGCCACTCTCCTGATTATTAACCTGCAAAGTGTGTGAAAACATTATGCAAGATGCTTCATACATTTGTTTAATAATTATGATCTAGAAAAAGTTAACTGACAATCACCTCCAAATCAATTGAAATGTGTCTTTTTCTACAATGAAGAAAAATATTCCAATTTGATTAAATTTTGCAAAGTTTTCATAAATCTATGTGAAATTCACAGGCATGAAGATCAGTGATTTGACCCCATCAGGTTAAACAGTCAGTGGCCAAGCCGGTGACCTGAGTGTAGTAATACACATTGGGCCTCATTACGACCCTGGCGGTCTACTGACCGACCGGGTCGCGGTGGTGGTCTGACCACTGCCAGAGCAGTGGTCTGACCACCACATTAGGACCGTGGCGGTCGTGCCACGATCGGACTGTCAGCACCGCCAATTTTCCTCCACAGGAGGGACTGGCGGTTCTTATCCTCCAGGGTTACAACCCCCTGTCCGCCAGCCTTTACATCCCTGGCCAGCCCTGTTGCAAAGGTAAATGTCTGCTTTGCACACAGTGAACTCTGCGATGGGTGCTGGGGCACCCTATGCACTGCAGCATTGCCGCTGGCTCTATTAAAAGCCAGCGACAATGCTGTAGGCTGTTACCCGCTGGGCCAGTGGGTAACTCGTAATGGGGCCCGCAGGAAGTCGGCCGCACTGTTGGCAACCTGACCGTCAGGACTTTGGCAGACAGTGAAAACTGTCCGCCAAAGTAATAATGACCCCCATTATGTGCCACATTATTCTGTATTTGTTGATCACGTCATGCAAAGAATAATTATTCAATGCTCGCTGAGTGCTTCCAGGCCAATTCAGTTTGTCTATTTCCAGCCTTCTCTCTACACTGCCCTGTTTGGTCTCCTCCATCACTCCCACGCTCATACAGAACTGTTGTTTCCCTGTGTTGAATAAGGACAGTTTAAAGTAAAGACCATGTTAGAGTTACTAATTAACATACATGCAATAAGGTGCAGACTGGAATGTCTCAGTGGCTTTTAGACCAAGTACAAATTCTTGATGCCAGAAAATGCTAGGAAGTGACATATATAAGGAATTACCTTTTTTTAAAAATTTGTATTAAGAATTTCAGTAAATACTGAGGAGAAGAACGGAATAAACGGGTACGCTGAGATTTAGAAAGACATTGTATTCTCTGTACATGACTCTAGAATCAGCCATTCCAGATTCAGAACATACATGAGCTCCTCAAGAACACAAGACTCGGCTCCCAAATCTTTTTATCAGATTGGTCCCAGTTCACAATATCAGGGTGGCAGATAAAACAGTCTCTCACCAAAGGATTATATTAATTCCTGAGCCATTTTACAAGAAATATATAGAAAGGACTTCCATTTATCTCTGATTTAAAATTGACTCATTGAGGCCAGATTCAAAGCATTTCTGTGCAGACAAGTTACTGCACAAAGAGTATCATTTTGTTGTGTAGTTCCCAGGTTTATAAAAAAATGCATTTTCAGACATTTAGAGAAGGAACTTATGGCCAGATGCACTCTTCCTATTCACAAATACCAGATGTGTAATTTGCACATTCACCATTTTACGAATGAGAATGAACTTTGCAGTATCAGCTATGTGCTAAAACAGTGGTTCCCAACCTTTTGATTTCTGTGGACCCCCACTTTATAATTTCTGGAACCCGTCCCCCACTGAATCATAACTTGAATCCGGGGACCCCTCACTGAGTCATTACTGAAAGTTGGGACCCTAATCTGTTAATAAAATTTAATTTTGTAAGCACCGTGGACCCTCTGAAAAGGCTTCGCGGACCCCCAGGGGTCCCCAGTCCACAGGTTGGGAGCCACTGTGCTAAAATGTTTAATCAGATATTGCACATTTACAGGGGTTCGTAAAAAAACCTGCTTAATTAATATGAACCCAGTGGGTCACTATTTGCGATGCCTGGCAGACTGCATGGGATCTTAGACATCCACGTGTGCCTTCACATTCCCAAAGAAAGCTTCTTTAAAGCACTCCGTGTTCCTTTCAGGAACAGATGCTGCTTTAAAAATAAGTTCTCGTTTGGTAAGGCATCAGGTTAGAAAAGAGGTTTCCCCAGGACAGGGGCCTGCTACCCCGAAGCCCCACCGATATGATAGGGATAGCTTCCCCATGGCACATCAGTAACCACCCTCTTTGATGTGTTGGGCCCACAGGTCCAAGTTCTTCAGTCTTCTGCCCTATTAAGGGTGAACGTTCTGACAAAACTTTTTTCTTGGTGACCCAGAACAAGAAAAAAATAGAAGTTACCCCCATATCCTGGGGGAAAATTCCAAAGGTGTCAGCACCATTAGTTTTTTGTTTTTCAAAAACAAACTCCAGCTTTTATAAAAACTTTGATGCACTGCCTTATAAACTATGGCTGCCGCTCAGGACGCGCTTTCAGAAGAGCCGCCGGAGCTGCTGGGGTGGTGGAGGCAAGCCCGTGAGCCGCCCGCCTAACTCTAAAAGCCCCTTTGTCACTACCGGATTATTTTCCTGGGATTGTGAACAATAGAAAGCAGTAACTGTCCTAATGCTTATGCATTTCTCATTTTCTTCAGCAGAACATCTGCCATAGACATAGGGGGTTATTACAACTTTGGAGGAGGTGTTAATCCGTCCCAAAAGTGACGGTAAAGTGACGGATAAACCACCAGCCGTATTACAAGTCCATTATATCCTATGGAACTCGTAATACGGCTGGTGGTATATCCGTCACATTTGGGACGGATTAACACCTCCTCCAAAGTTGTAATAACCCCCATACTCTGTAATAGGAGGCATACGGTAGGCCTAGCACTCAAGGAAATGTCCAGCTTCCATAGAGGTTCATGTGTCCTCCTATGTATTTGTGGGATTCCTCGGAATGTCGAAAACTACCTCAGAGGCAGAAGGAAACCAACAATGAACTGATTTCTGACCTTTTAAAGTTAGCATTCTAAATCTTACCTTTAATGAACCTCTGTATTCTGGCTCCACTTTTTTCTATTAACCTGACATAATTCCATTAATTCTCCTGACGATTGCTATTTTTTCTCTAATCTAAATAATAAAATTAAGTTTATGGAATGTTTTCTTTAAAGAGGCTGCAGATTGTCTCGAAATTCTGCCCAGGGTCACACAACTAGTGAGAAGCCAAGGCTGTCATCAGCCCTAGGTTTCCTTGAGTTTTGAGTAACACAGGCCTATAGGTTGGATGCTGTTTGCGAATGGCGGGTGGGAAAGTTTCTCCTAACAAGCTAAGCGATGATGGATTAATAATCACTGGCAGTCACTAACTGCCGCTTGGGGGTGTGAATAATACATTAAAAATTAAAGAAACCAGGCTGAAAATGTTTGTAAGCTAGAACACTTGAAATGTAATTCGTCCCCAGGCACCGTGCACTGTGGGAACGCTGGTTAAAAAAAGCTTTATTTTCTTGAGCGCCTCCCTTTAAGAAATCACATCTTTCAAAGCTACATCCCAGCATGGTGATACCACCAGGGCCACTGGAATGGTGCAGCGGGGCAGACCAAATTATGCTGCACTGTTGACCAAATTGTACGGCAACAAAAGGCAAATTATGCGGAGTAATGCGGCACATATTGTGATAGTATTGCTTCATTATTTTGTCATTGTTGTTACATGTTAACAGTGTCTAGGCAAATGTTTCACCTGATTAGTACCAGTTTAATAACCAAATACAGCAATAAGCAACAGAAAGGAGACCAGTCAACCTTTGCAAGGAGCCTTCAACTGTGCGGCAACACGAGTTGCAGCGTTTTTAGCAACTTTTGATCAGTTTGTTTTTGGTTGAAGTCTTCGGATTATGCAGGAGCAGAAATGTTACTGATCTTCATGCAATGGAGCTGCATTGTGTTGTTGTGTCATGGTTCTGTGATGTCATCATGGTGCTTTGATACCTTATTATAAACTTTATGTCTTGTTACTAGAGGAAACTGACACATTATAGCTCTCCAATGTGACGTCATTACAGACTGTTGGGATTTCATTGAGTCAGACTGCGGTGTCACACAGTTGACTGTGATGCCATCACAACCTATTGTGATGTCATTGTAAACATTTGCAAGAAATGTATATTATGATATTGCTGCGATGCCCGTTGACGTCTCTGCGTTACAATGCGTGTCGCGGAGCAGCATTTTTTTGTAATCACACCTTATTGAGACACAGTGGGGTGTAATTGTGCCACTTTAGAACGTCATGTTGGTCTTTCTTACTTTGTCATCATTCAGTCGTTCACAGCAAACGACGACTTAGACTGTACGCAATGCTTTAAACTTGAATACTCCAGGGATTGTACAATTCAAGAGCTTGAAGGCACAACCTTGTGCGGGCCCGGCTTAGCTGAACAAGTTATTAAGGCTTGCAAATAGACCTCTTCTCATAAGAGAGGTTCCCACCAGAGTTCAAATCCAGGCACTTTTTAATTTTATTTTAATGGACCATCTCTAGTAATTTCAGGATGTAGCAGTAAATATTACGGCTTTGTTTTCAAGTACCCCTCCTTACCAAAGGAGAGGTAAATAATTAATTGTGAGCTGCTCTTGAATATCGCAATGGGAGATGGAAATTGCATGAAAACGCTTTGGGATGCATGACTTATTTAGCATAATTAAATGTTTGGCCGTACGAAGTAAATATTGCATCCTCGATTGCTACTCAGTTGAGTACTCTTTGAGTTGTTAAATGCAGCTGCTGCCCCCACCCAGCCTTACCTGATTCCCCTCCTTTACATTTGTGGATGAGTCGTAAGAATTTATGAATGGAAGGCCTGATGCTGACCTCAGCACCACTCTTTTGTGACATCATCAAAATATGAGCGCCTGTAGCGCTCGCATAAATGTCAAAGGTTATTGGGGTAGATCGCTAAGTTATGGAGTTTATGACATACATGCACATGACCTGGGAGCTGGAATACAGCAGAAGACAATCTTTGGAGGAGAATCCAATGTTAATTGGTGTTCTGTGATTATGTACGTCATCACAAGTGCCACTGAGAAAACTCTGAGATGACTTGTTGATTAGCCCTATGTTTTGGCAACTCACAGTCTACCTAAAAATTCCTTCTTCCACCCCAAGGCAGAGGCAATGGGCAGAAAGCTTGTAAATCATGCAGGTGAAACAGGGCGCAGAAGGCGGAACACTCTGTAATTAATGAGTTGAGAAAGTGCCTTGGGGAATCCATCAACCGTAATAAAAAGTCATATATTAAACCACCAAGTAACTGTAACAGAGTTCACACGTAATGGAAAATCCATTTGGCCAGCGAGGTGACCAACCATGCAGGATTGAAGGGACATTCCTCTACAGTTTACATTTGAAAGGTTGAACTTGTGCCATTGAATGCCTGCAATTATCAACGGCATGGAGTATCCAGGCCCCTTCTTAGGGAGTTGGATGTGAGAATATGAAGTACCAAATTGACATGGTACATTTTTACGGTAGGCAAAATGTCGACTGCAAAAATATTGTATTTTTAGTATCCGTCATGTTTTTTTCCATAATGACACCTACATATATATATTGTATAACATTATGGGCCTCATTACAAACCTGGCGGTCACAAGACCACCAGGTTCGTGACGGCGGTCCGAGCGCCGTATTTCAACCCTGGCGATCAGCGATCCCTGCGGTCCTGTGGTAGGTGGTGGTCCTAATCCGCCAGCAAGCAACGCTGCCCTGCGGATTACGACCTCTTTCCCCGCCAGCCTTTTCATGGTGATAACACCGCCACGAAAAGGCTGGCGCAGAATGGGTGCTGGGGGCCCCTGCACTTCCCATGCACTTGACATGCACCATCACAATGTTCACTGTTTGCCTTGCACATAGTGAACATTGCGAGGGTGCTCTAGCACCCTGCTGGGTACAGCATTGCCGCCACTTGAGTACGAGCCGGAAACAACGCTGTAGCCTGTTTCCCACTAGGCCAGCGGGCGCAAACTCAGGTTTCTGCTCCCTCGCCTAGCTGGAAAATCATAATAACTCCGGTGGAGAGATCGCTTTGCAGAAGTTTGGCGGACGGAGTTTTCCGTCCTCCAAATTCAAAATCAGGCCCTATATGTCTTTTTGGTTTATATATACCATATAAATGTATACAATGTAACAGAACGTTACTTATCAAATATATCACTACACATCTAGCCCTAATTCTAGCCCAGTCCTAATCCTAACTGCGAAGGAAACTCTAGCCCTAAATTTAATACTCCCTGTAAATTTAATCCTAGCGCTGTACCTAACCCTAGGTCTAGATCAAACCCTGAACTTAACCCCATCCCTGAACCTAACCCTTTCCACAAACCTAAACTTAGCCCTGAACCTAACCATAACCCTAAACGTAAACCTAGCCCTAAAGTTAAAAATATCCCAGACCTAGCACTAACCATAGCCCAGGTCCTAACCCTAACAGCAAACCTAACCTTACTACTGAACCAAACCCTAGCCCTGCACCCAACTCTAGTCCGGAGCCTAATCCTAGGGCTGAACTTAACCCGAGCCATTAACCTAGCCATAACCCTAAACTTAAACTTAACCCAAACCTAACTGTAGCACTAGTCCCAACCCTAACTGCAAACCTAACCTTAGTACTGAAACAAATTCACCCTGCACCCAACTCTAGTCATGAGCCTAAACATCTGGCTAACCCTAGTCCTGAACCTAACCATAACTCTAAACTTAAACTCAGCTCTAAACTGAATTCCAACCCAAACCTAGCCATAACCGTAGTCCTAATCCTAACTGCTAACCTCATCCTCGCACTGAACCAGCCCCTAGCCATACACCCAAATGGAGGACCTATTGCGGTCTGTTTTTCTAGGGTTTTTTTCGTTTCCAAGCTTACCTTAGTAAATTACTGAAGCTTATTCTAAATCATTACCTTTGCAGTCTATCTTGTGCTACAAACAGGAATGGCACTTCTGGAATGGTGGTTTGGCCCGGAAGTTAATCGGAGCTATTTAACAGGGACACAGGAAGAGTGATGCCAACAGTGTCTAATTGAACAGACTTGTAGGCGAGACAAAAAAAGCTAAACTTTTTAACCAGTGCATGTCTCAAGGGTAGAAGGAGAAACTTGGGACAGTGAAGAGAGTCGAAGTACACAGTAACTTTTATCACTTTTTATAATAAAATGTATTAAAGGGTGTGTGCAATAACCAAATTAGAGGTGTGGGAAGTTGCATGACTTTTTTCTTTGAAAAGAAATGAGGTTTTATGAAAGTTTTGCAATATTTTAAGAACTTGGCGAAGCTTGTGAAATAAAATTGCAAAATGAAAGTCTGCTAACATTAGGTTTGCAGGAGTAACAAGCCTTGGCAAAGCCAATAGGTTTGCTTTCGCTGCCAGCCTTTTGCCTTTGTCAGTGGTTTATTTGTTTAGTTATGATTTTATTGTTGTGGAAGCGGTTTGGCCTTCTCCAATATATAAAATAAACTGTGGGCGAAATGCAATTTTTTTTAATCAAAAGGCACACATTGCCACTGTGAAGTTAGCCAATGACGAAGTGGGCGGACCCAATGCCTTACGCTTTGTGTTCTAATGGGTGGAAGAAAAATGTGAAAGACACACAACCAACCAATAGATGAAGAGAAACTGCTGAAAGCCCCTATAAGTAAGTATATTATACATATATTTCTGGAAAAATCAAAGGCTAACATCAGGCCTAAAAAACAGCATGGTAATATTTTGGACACAAACTTATTTTTTTAAACATTTTTGGACACAGTTGGTAGGCTGTACACAAAACGCAGCCTACCAGTTACTAGAACCGTGAAATTACCAATGTAACCCAGCTTTGAGTGTGACCCATGAAATCAAATTTGCCATTTCGCCTTTCTAAATGTCTAAAAGTGGCAGGTAACTGTAAACAAGATCTAATTTACTGTGGACACCAGAAATATTGTGCACTAATTAAGAGTATGCATAATTGAAAAGTTGCTGGACTTGAAAATTTCATTTTTTTAAAGCACTTTGTAAAATTTACAAAGTGCAAAGACAAAAAATATAATTGAAAAAAAAGGAAGCTGCTCCATTGACCCATCGTACCAGCGGGACATGTTCCTTCTACCATGAGGGGTTGGTGTTAGGTTACAGATAAGGGACGGGCGCTGATTGGCCGCCATCACTGTAACTCTCTCCCTCTTCTCCATCATCAGAGCCCTGAGCCTTTGCCTCCCACCTTTACAGGTTTTGTTGTTCCGAGGTCCTTAGCCGCACTCGGCTCCCTGGTGGTTGACACATCCCTCACAGTCTTCAGCCCTGGTCCCCTAAACTCCCTCACTTACCTAGAACATATAAATGACAACATTTAAAAATAAAGCACTAATTTTCCAATGGCCCAGTTTCTTCAACAAGGAAAGAAACAGGTCAAGAAGGAGCAAACACGTTAGCCATCTTGAAATTAGGCAAACCTACCTATGATTGGACAACAAAGTCTCATGAGATTAGACAGTCAAAGCAGACAGTTTCATTGCACAGAAATCATAGTAGTGACAATGATGAGGTCATGCTTTTACACAAGCCAGGACACAAATAAAGAAATGAGCAAATTACAACCACTTATACCTGAGACATAACTTCTTACCCGCGAAACTACAAAGATATGATCAGGGTGCAAGAGAACAAGGGAATACAGTCACAACAGCTAAAGATGGACCACGGCTTCAGCAGCCATGTTAAAATGGGCTGATATTAAAAAGAGATACACAACATTGAGAGCTTTGTGGTCATCTTGGATTGAGATGCCATTGAGGAACAGAAATAAATAAAGCATAAAAGATAAGAGGAACAAAAAAATGACAGAGCAGGCAAACACTATTCCTGGTATTCCGTCAAGGTTCAGAGAACTAACTAGCCAGGCAGCACCCCTTCATGTGGTGGGATTCTGCAGAAAACATCGGTTCAACACAATGCGAATAAGCCACAAGTAGAAAGTCACAAACAAGGAAAAGAAAAATGAACTAAAAAACAACATCAAATGTGGCAACCATCACAGAATGGGTCGACTTTGCTTAGATGTTTGCAAAATGTAAGAATTGCTATAGGAATGGACACTTGGGGCCAGATGTATCAAATATTTTTGCGATGCTTGCGATCGCAAAAATGCATTTTGGTATGTTACAAGTCCAATTTGCGACTACATACCGATTCAGTATTAAGAAGGGGCGTGTCAAGAGCGTCACTTCCTAATACCGAATCGCAGATGTATGTATGATTGTTTTGTGACCGTGAATGGGGTCGCAAAACAATTGCAGTTACCACCTACTTAAAGTAGGTGGTAACCCATTCACAAAGAGGCAGGGGTCCCCTAGGACAGTGTTGTCCAACCTTTTTCTCGCCGCGGACCGGTAAATGTTTGATAATTTTTACGTGGCCCGCTTGTCCCATTGTGTGACAAGCGGGCCACGGAAAAATTATCAAACATTTACTGCCCGCCACAGTGGGGCAGCCCGGTGCCGATTGATCCACGGACCGGCACCGGTCCGCGGCCCGGGGGTTGGGGAACACTGCCCTAGGAACCCCTTCCCCCTTTGTGAATGCATGCAAAAACGATTTTTAAGAGCAGGCAGTGGTCCCACGGACCACTGCCTACTCTTAAAAAATGAAAAGAAAACTTTTCAGTTTTCATTTTAAAAAACGCATCCTGTTTTCCTTTAAGGAAAATGGGCTGCATTTAAAAAATAAAAATAAAAAAAAAAAGATAGCTTTATTGAAAAGCAATCACAGACATGGTGGTCTGCTGAGCCCCGCAGGCCACCGTCCCTGTAATTTTAGCCATTCACAATGGCTCGCAAATTGCGACCTAGCTCATGAATATTAATGAGGTAGGTCCATTTGCGAGCCCTTGCGAATCGCAGTATGAAACTCCTGGAGTTCAAATAGCGATTAGTTAATTGCGATTCTCAAAAAATCGCAATTAGGTCATCGCAATTGTAAAAAATGATACATCTGCCCCGAAATGAGTAAAGAAGAAGAAACGGGAATAAAAAGGGTCCACAGAGAAGATCACTGTTGCCAAGGAACTTTTAGGAGTGTGAAGCTAAGCATGAGCACTAAGAGAACAGTAACGAATACTACATCTGAGTGCAGCGGCGTACGAGACTCAACACGGAGACAACCAATTACCCACTGACAAGTTCACAACATAGAAAAAGTCAGAGGCACCAAAAGAAAAGGTGCAAGAGCCATTGCAAGTGCTTTGCTGCACCCATCACTTACCAATGTTGGTAAAGAGCAGGGAAACTGGGGGATTAGAGTTTAAAGAAATTCGACAACACCAGTATGTTTACAGGGTTTAATAGTCTGCTGGAAGGTGGCGTCACAGAGCACATATAGATATAAGGCTAAAGGAAGTCTGAGTAAAAGTTGAGATATATCCCAGCCAGATGGCATTGAGCCAATATAAAACAAACGTGCAAGAGAGACTGACACATACAGCATGAAACATAATTAAACAAGATTACAAGTAAAGCCATCCAGCCTGTAGAGAAGAGCATCACGAATTTCGACTCTGCATTTTCCAGATTCATCTACTACTGCATAATGGCTGTCATTTAATCAGTAGGCTCTCTAGAAAAAAAGTGACATAAAAAAAAAAACACTCGAAAAAGCAATGCGGACATACTTTAACCAAAAAAGGAATGTGGACCAAGATGACCACTTGGTACATCAGGAGCCGGAAGGCACCAGAAGGCATCCGTACCAGCGGCGGCTCCTCCGCCGAGGCAGAGGAGCGTTGCCCCACTGCTTTGAGCGGTGCAAAATAATAAAAATATCAATAACACAGTGTTGTTATCATTTTATTTTTCAGTGCTGGAGCCAGGTTAGGGTGGGGTGGGGCTGGGCTATTTCAGAGGGAGGAGGAGTAGAGTGCACCATATGTGCGCATGGCGGTTAGGCCGGCCGTGTTCGGCTGTCTAAACAGACATGCGCACTTAGCATTTCTCCACCTGGCTGTATGCACAGCCGGGTGGAGAACATTCACAGGCTCGGACTCCCTGTCTGAGTCCCGGACCAGGCCGCTCAGACCAATCACGACGATACTGTCATGCTGGTGACATTAGCGTTGTGATTGGCTTAGGTGAGTCTGGGAGCCTGTGTGCCGAGTCAGGAAGAGGACGAGGATGGAGAAGAGATTGAACCCATCTCCCGACGGAGCAGGTAAGTGTTCTTTCTTTTTATCCCCCGCCCTGCCACCCCCATTCAGTAAGAGCCGACACTGATATGTACACTAGAAAATACCAGCGAGGCAGAACCTTGGTTATCTAGGGACCAATACCATCACGGAAATACCAAGCATTCATATGTCACTCGAGGCAACCAGGCTCACTGATGCCTGAAGGAAGTGTCAGGCAGAGGAACCTACCATGAAAGTGACATGGACAGTCGTCCAGGAGGAGTTGAGGTGTGTCAGCCACAAAATTACCCAGAGACTCATGGAACATTTCCTCACGTCCTCCTGATCTGACTGAACCAGAGAGCATGCCATCACAGTCTAGAGGAAACACACTGTCATCAGTCACAAGATGTCCAAGGGAAATCCATGCAACAAACACCTCAAGAAAACACCCCGTCAGACAAGGACTGAAAAGGACATCAGGCTCACAGACCAGGTCATCACAGTCCAGGGGATCAATGCAATCATCTCACTGCAAGTCCAAGAAACATCTCTGTAACTAAACGTCCAGGTCAAGAAAACATCTTGGCAGACAAACACTTAAAAATACATCTTTCTAAGGAAACTTCTTCGAATCAGAGAACAGCACAACCACAGGGCTCAGCATGCCATGTCAGTTGGAACCACCTGGAAATATGAGCTCCACACCATCCCAGCGATAAGAGCCATTCAACCCGACTGAAAGAACCAACAGAATTGCATGACCGTGTGCATGGAAAGACACTGATGGGCTTTTTCTGCACCTGTGGGAAGATGTCATGTCAGAAATGTATCAATTTTCTCTAAGGAGTGTGGGGGGGTGTCATGGTGTAGGGACACTAGGACCCTGCAGGGCAGAGTCCTCCCAGGTCCACAGACAGGAGACTGGACACCACTTCCTGTGACGTTTGAAAAGTGCAGGAAGCAAGGAGACCAAAGAACATTTCAGCGAAAGCGAGAACATGCATGGAAGCGTGGGAGGAGATGGGCTCCCCCTGCAGTAGGGAACAATGTAGATAGAGTAGAAGGAGTAACTGTCTGGTTTGGGGTCATTTATTTCATGTGCCTGTCAGAACATTGTACCCCTCTGTCTGGTGTCAAGGAGGGCACATCATTTACATGATCCACAACAGTTGCATTCTGGTATGTGACTGCACAGTGCATCTGAGGTTACCCTGGCAGGATTAGAGTCCCCACAGCCACTTACAGCTGTGGAAGTGTTAGACACTTGACAGGCTAATCTTAAATGTGTCTGGATCCCCCAGAGCCCTGCCAACCTCACAGAAATAGTAACATGTCAGAAAATCCCCGGGTTTGTCTTTGGATCAGCCCATTTCAGGTGACAGTAGCTTGTCCCCCTCAGGTTAGGACCAGGGAACTGCATTAAAAAAAAATCAATTTAAGCCATCGTAGTGAGTGGCCAGGATAATTCTGGCTCCTGCACAAACCCTTTGCACAGGGATGAGAATTACAAGTTACGTGAATGTTATTGCAATCGATAATTACTGAGTGTGATACAATACCCTGACACATTTTGAGAGAATAAATCTGCTGGGATCTAATTATTAAAGAAATGCCCAGTAATTAGTGGAACGTGTAGATTTGGTGCAGAAAGTACTAAAATCTGCATGTTATTCCCCAAAAACTTGCATTAAGTGCTATTTATCACACCCAACCATGTCAGATTTCATTGAGTGCAATAAACTGTGCATCCCTCTCTGAGCCCCTCATAATGTGTATTCGACGTTCTGAGCCACAGAACCAGGATTGGTGGAATATTACAATCCTAATTGGGTTTAACAACAATGAAATGGTCCGATCTAGTGGTTTTCAACGTTCACAAATATAAGGGAGAGAACGAAGGCTTCCCGGGAACTCAGTTTAGCAGATCTAGAATAATCTTGGAAAAATGGAACTCACCGGGATTATTTGACGTCCGATAAAGCCAGACATCTACTCCAAATGTAGGAGTGAACCCGGAAGCAAATTTTACTTTTTTTTTAACCTGAGCTATGTGAACTAGGCCCAAACATCCTGCCCTTCTAGGGGATTTTCATTCCTAAGGCGCAGAAGCATTAAGCTGATTTTGCACACTTCCCCCAAGAAAAGGATGGTACAGGATGTCAGAGAGAAAACGTCTTGAAGGTTTGCATATAGTGCAGGAAAAGGGGTTGAAAACCTGTTTGTGCAGTGTTTCTCCGTGCAGTTTTGTGCAACATGAGACAGTTTTCATTTTAGCGTTGCAGCCTCACACAAAGGCGTGCTCTATGGCAGGCATTTTTGGCTTTAATGATTTTAATGTAAGTATGCCTGCAAAAATATCTAAGATTAGGAGCATTGCCTGGGCTTGGGTTCTTTTGTCTAACATTTAAATAAACTTTGTATTTATAAATGATAAACCAGAATCTCAGTTTTCTAAGGCCTGAGCATATTACAGTAACAACTTTTTTTATTAGTTTGGCAAGAAAGCGGATTTTGAAGTTATTGCCAGAAACATTTGAATAGCTTGTTTAGACAGCCCCGTCTAGCCTTAAGAAAATAAATCTTGCACCCTCCGAGAGCAGCCCCCGCCACAAATAGCTGGCGCGGTATCTTCGCCTTCATCTGACAGGCTGAGGCTATCGGATGCACTCTCTGCCCTGCCACAGGAAGCTGGGGGAAGGACTGTCCCACTCTTGGAGGGGAGGCTGAGGGCTTATCTTTGAAGAACATCTGCCAGTTCATACTACGAGCAAGTCTGAGAGGAAGCTGTGGGCACGGAATGCCCCCTCTCGAGCCCAGGCTTGACGTCATCCACCCCTTCAGCCAGGCAGTGATGGAAATGGGTGGGCACCACAACAGTCGAGGGAACCATAGCTACGTGCCATTGAGGTGGTAGGAGCCAGCAAGATGGCCGCCATCCATCATGGAGAGGCAACGTGTCTAGGCATCCTACACGTACCTAACAATGAATGACGCATCCTCTTCACTGGCAATGGACCACACAGATGTTTGGTTTCTTCAAAGAGGTGCTCTACGTGGGATTTTACTGTGTAGGCCATGTGCTTGCTCTGTTATTGGACTCCAGCTGCCAGAGGTTTTTGCGGGGCCGGATCTAAAATGTCATGCCGGGCCCACTGGCAGATTCCTTCTGAGAATGAAACAAGTAGTGGCAAAGACAATAGGTCTCATCTGTCACCTGTGTTACTTGACCTCTCGGTATTGCCAATGGTTTTTCCCAATGCAATTCTGAATTGACAAACTGAAAAGAAAACAAGCATTTGCAATGCAACGGGTCTCGCGTTTGCTCGTGTTAGAGCTGATAGCGTTGTAAACTCCTAACCCAACTTTTCACTGGTAATGAAACCTATCGGCAAAAGTGCATTTATGTACGTAACCCGAAAAAGTGCAATTAACTGTGTAAATGGACCGATATTATGTAAAGCGCTCGACTTCTGCCAAGCGAGATCGCGCTGGGAAAATAGAGAAAAAGTAGACCACGAGCCGGACAGAAAACAGCGAGCCTCGCATGTTTTATGTTCTTGGTCGATGCGCTCGAGGAGGGCTATCCACCGGAAAAGGCAGGACATGTGCATGCCTTCCACTAATGAAATCAAGCACATTCTAACAGGCAAGCCCAAAAGCCAATGACAGACACTGACGTGCCGTGGACAGGGCTCCGAGCCCTTTTTAATGACTAAAGCGTCTCGCTTAGCGAAACGCATGCGTGACGCAGGCTTGACCCTAAAAACTTGTTTGCTGATACTGTGCAACGCAGGGGAAGGAAGAAAAGCTGTCAGAGGTTATTGATTTATACATGTGCATGCATCAAGCATGTGCTCGTATACGTCCACACATGATGGACATTCTTTTCTTTTTTTTTTCTTTTTAATGTACCATTTCTAGGTGCGGACACCAGTATTGGAGTAATAAACTAAAATAAAAATGCACAAAAATATATTAAAGAGAAACGAGCAGTTTGAAAGCAAACTGCAGCTGTCCCGCTCGTCCAAAAAGTTTTTTTAGGTTTTTTTTTAGAGAACACATCAGGATAAATATGGAAGTAACTCAGTCGCAGGTGCAGAGGTGAATGCCTGATCAGTGGGAGGGTAGGCTACAATTGAGAAGTTTGGGCGGAATAAAAAATTAAATTTAAAATAATACAGTAGGCGGAGCGAAGGACCAGCTGGGAGAACAACATAGTGTGCGCGGAGGGGTTGGGATTTGAGTGGGAAGCAGCATATGAGTCACATTGCAAAAACACATTTCCATTGTAGGAATGCAGACATACTCTAATGGAGTGCTGAACAAAAAACGAACAAGCCTTGGCAAAGCCAATAGGTCTTCCGTTTGAGAAGTTTTGCCTTTGTCAATGATTTGCATTCCAGGTTGGAAAAAAAACACGGAGTCATAGCACTTTTTAACAATATATATTTGTAGCCATGTGCTCCCCGTCCCTCCCTCCTTGTCCTTTCCCTATACCCGCTTCTTCTCCCACCAGCCCTCACTCCGTGTTACCTAGTGCCGAAACCCACTCAAGCATTTGTAATTTCAACAAAAAAATGTGGGAGTAGGTTGGGGGTCAAGGTAAGACAGAGAGAGGTAGGAAGGGAATCAAGGAGAGAAGGACGCAGTGGGGAGAGCACAGACGAGAGGGGGGGGGGGGGGGGGAGCGCACTGTCATTGGAGGCCGAGCAGAAAGGCTGGGGCAAGTACAAGGAAAGCACAGGGTAGGCTGGAGCAAGCACACAGGCAATGGAGGGCTGGTCAGTCGTGTTGCTGGGAAGCACGTGGACAATGGAAGATGAGTGAGGGGGGTAGGGGAAGCACATGGACAACAGAGTGTGCAGGAGGAGCTGGGGCTGCACACAGACAACAGAGGGTCGACAGGCTGGAAGTGGGGGAGCAACACAGAGGTGGGAGAAGTACACAAGGGAGACAGCTGGAAAACATATGCACCCTCATAGAGTGCTTTAACATAATGGAAAAAGTAGCACATGAAAAAGGGAGCAGTGTAAGGACACAGAAATGGGGAGAGACAAACACAACAAAAGGACAGAAAGCCTATCTAAGCTGAAGAATAAGAAGCAAGCAAAAGGGAGCGACAGAGAAGCCAACCAATGGTAGGCAATGGGCGGCCTCTAAGCCCACTGTAAGGTAAGAAAAGGTGCAATTCATCAACACAGAAGGATGGCAAAGTAGCTGTGCTCCAGAATAAAGACAAGCACAAGAAAGTGAAGGAGAGGCAACACATAAAAAAATTTCCTCGGCCGCTTCCGGATCTGGGGCCATTTGCGGTATGCCATGTTAGCTGCCACATCATTCATAAACACTGCAGGCGTGCTTAAAAATCTATAAAAGCTGCACGAACATGGGCCCCGAAAAGTGAAGACCATTGCGCAAGGCCTCCCCTGCCCCAGCCTTGTTTGTGACAGCCATGCCTGGCACACATCACTCATCAGGCCCAATAACCAAAAACACAACTGAGGTTGCCTATTCTGGACAGCATCATAAAAAAATAAAAACAGTATAAGGAACATATTAGAGGTAATCAATACTGTTTTGTTGAGTAGAATAAATGATGCCGAATTTTCAAACAAATGTATTTTAATTAAAAAAAAAAAAATATATATATATATATATATATATATATATATATATATATATATGTGACACAGTTGGCTATGCGATATGGAAAATAATAAAATAAATTTTGCTTGAAAAGCAGGCTTTTATACTTTGGTGCTACTAGCTATATAAGTCTTCTATTTCTAGCTCAGAGATTCCCTTCTCGGTCACAGTGCGCTCAAAAAGGGTAAGACCTTTAATATTTCGTTTTGTACATATTACTTTGGTCCTTTTTCTAGTATTAGTCCCCACATGTATTATGGCTTTGTCGATGGCTTGCACATTTCATGCAGCTACATCTAAAAATGCTAGTCTGCTTTGGGCAGGGCAAGACTGGTTTGCATATGGTTGGTCCCTGTTTATAGTGACACGTTAAGAAAAAAAGATCTGAAGGACTTGAATGTAGCCCGGAGCATTTACTAGTGGCTCAGGTTAACTCTCCGCCACCTAAAAACTGGTGGTCTACGAAATTATAATTTTTGCAGCATAATTTAGTGAAGTATATACGTTTTACTTCTTCAAGCGTCCAATGTTGATTAACTTGACACAACCTCGCTCTAGGCACCCATTCCTGGAAAAAGGCTTCTTACACCCTAAACTATTTTTTTGCTAAACTTTCTAAAGGTTTTAAAAAGGTACACAAACAGTGATACTGGTTCTCAGATATGGGAAATCCCGATTGGCTGCTGTACCAAAATAGCTAAACCCCATGGACAAAGCCAATGGCTCTGGCGGAGGATAGACCAATTGGCTTTTCCAGTGCTTGTTTTCAGCAGCACGTGTTAAGCTCGTTGCGCTCTTCCATCATGCCGCCACTGAAGCCGCACTCTAGACCTGGGTTTACATTGATCAACCTGGAGCATTCTGGGAGTGGTAGTCCTGGTTCAATACAGTTAATCGATAAACAGAAGAAAACAATGATGCGTAAAAGAAAATGATGGAGCAAATTAGCAATGCTTTCTTGCTGACATGGAGTGCTCTGTCAGCTTTCACCCTGCACCCCGTCTTTGGTCATTTTAACCCTGCTCCCCCTCTCTGGTAACTTTAACCCTGCGCACCCCTCTCTGGTAACTTTAACCCTGCGCACCCCTCTCTGGTAACTTTAACCCTGCGCACCCCTCTCTGGTAACTTTAACCCTGCGCACCCCTCTCTGGTAACTTTAACCCTGCCCCCCTCTCTGGTAACTTTAACCCTGCCCCCCTCTCTGGTAACTTTAACCCTGCGCACCCCTCTCTGGTAAGTTTAACTCTGCACCCCTCTCTGGTAACTTTAACCCTGCACACCCCTCTCTGGTAACTTTAACCCTGCGCACCCCTCTCTGGTAACTTTAACCCTGCGCACCCCTCTCTGGTAACTTTAACCCTGCGCACCCCTCTCTGGTAACTTTAACCCTGCGCACCCCTCTCTGGTAACTTTAACCCTGCGCACCCCTCTCTGGTAACTTTAACCCTGCGCACCCCTCTCTGGTAACTTTAACTCTGCACCCCTCTCTGGTAACTTTAACCCTGCACACCCCTCTCTGGTAACTTTAACCCTGCTCCCCCTCTCTGGTAAGTTTAACCCTGCTCCCCCTCTCTGGTAAGTTTAACCCTGCTCCCCCTCTCTGGTAAGTTTAACCCTGCGCACCCCTCTCTGGTAAGTTTAACTCTGCACCCCTCTCTGGTAACTTTAACCCTGCTCCCCCTATCTGGTAACTTTAACCCTGCTCCCCCTCTCTGGTAACTTTAACCCTGCTCCCCCTCTCTGGTAACTTTAACCCTGCTCCCCCTATCTGGTAACTTTAACCCTGCGCACCCCTCTCTGGTAACTTTAACCCTGCTCCCCCTACCTGGTAACTTTAACCCTGCGCACCCACCCTGTAATGCTGTAGATTCCTGAAGCCGGAAGTAAACACTCACCTGGTTTTAGCACAGGAGAGGAAGGGCCTGCGCACAGGACTCATAAGTGAAAGGGGGTGACGTAGAGGCCAGGGGGCCCTCGCGGGCCGCGTGCACTCCTCTGCTCTCAGGGTTAAACATTAAGCTGACGATGACAGGGCCAGAAATGCTACGCGCGTGCATTTACTCGGGGTCTCTACGTGCGATTGGCAGACGACTCCGTGACGCGACCTCACCTGTAAATGCTTACTTTTAGGTGTGTTCATTGAGCAGACATAAAACGAAAGTACAACTCCCAGGATACATCAGGTTGTTAAAGAAAAAGCTAGAACTGCCACTGGTTCTTTGGTGCCACGGAGCCATCTAGTGAGTAATGACCTTATAAGTGCAGTTTACTTCTGTCTCCATTACCAGTGCTTGTTATCCCTGTGTGTGCCTGCAACACCCACTGATTCCATGATTGTAGACTCCTTGCACTGCCGGTGCTTCAAGAACTTTCTGGAATCCCCAAGGTTACAAATGTCATTCATGCTGATCCAGGTGTTCTTCCCTGCGGTGCATTCTGGTACTTGTAGTCCTAGGGGTGCTGCTATAAAACTATCTCTGAATACTGTGAGACAAATGTGTGGGCAACCACATTGTCATCTGCCCTGCAGGTAGTAAAACTCTACCTCCTCAACTGTACAGGCAGTGGAAGAGTAAACAGTCTAATAAGAGAACACCTCTCATGCAGCCATTTACAAGAGTTGGAAAGAAATAAACTATTACTTTGCTTTTCATCTGTTTTTCTGGGCTTGGTCATCAGGTACTCTGGAAGGAGGACTCAAACCTTGAGATTTTCAACCCTATGCATAGATGGGTGATGGAGACAGACTTCACAACTTTGGAGGAGGGAGGGCTATATTTTCCCACACTTTACTATCGCCTAAATCTCTTCCGGGCTGCGCCAGAATTTTTTTAAACACTGTTGTTTTACATATGCATTCTTATACATTTTCTATACTCACCAGACTGATATATAACAAAAACATCATATTTAAAATTACCCTTTTTGGACAGACTTACATACACCTCTTCAATGGAGGCCTTGTTTTCTTAAATGAATTCGCCCTTGGAGAATACATCTGTAATCGGGCTATCGATGGGCTTGACTCCAAATTCCGCTCGCCTCCCTTTCAAAGATATAGGCGCGCACACAGTCTCCTACTTCTGCAAATCTCTTGGCTACTCCAACAGGCACTGGGAAAGCAAAAAGGCCTGCCTTTGCCAAATGTGCAAAGTTATTTTTATTTCTCTATAGTTTTTTTTACAAACATATGCAAAAAAGGAAATTGGCAAACATAAATAAACAAGCACTGGCAAAGCCAATAGGTCTGTGTTGGCTGCAACCCTTTTGTCTTTGTCAATGCTTGTTTTGTTTATGTCATGCTTTTTGGAAAACGTAATTGCTATGGAAGAAACCCCCCAAAAATGTCTAAAAGTAAAAATATTTTTAGTCCTAAAAAGCACACATTGTTATACTGCCTCTTGGCACTCAAGACAATGACTATGTGTGCGCTCCTTGAGAAGGAGTAGAATGCCGTCACTCACAGTGAAATTAGCCAATGGATGTAGTGGGCTGGCCGATTGCACCATGCTGTGTGCTGCAGGGGGGCTGGAGTAAAACGTACTTTCCACAACAGAGCAATGAACGAAGAGGCTGACCTAAAGCCCCTGTGTCTCTGTATATAGGTATGCATATTTTTTATGATTTTCTGGGGTAACAGGCTGGCAACCCAGCTAAATGTCAACACATTTTCCATTAGATAGGCTGGTCAGTTTTTCACAGCTTGTAACAAATATTTTAATAACCATCATAAAAAAATAAAAACAGTATAAAGAACATACTAGAGGTAATCAATAAATTTTGTTAAGTAGTTATAAATGATGCCGAATTTTCAAACAAATGTATTTTGATTGAATTTAATATATATATATATATATATATATGTATATATATATATATTTATTTGTGACACAGGTGGCTATGCCATATGGAAAATAATAAAGCTCAGTACGCTAAAAAAACAGGTTTTTATATTTCGGTGCTATCATTTAACTCTGTTGTATAGCTCTTCTTCTGTTTCTAGCTCCAAGATTCGCTTCTGGGTCACAGAGCGCTCAAAACTTTTCAGACCATCATTATTAACTTTCTGCATTTTTGCATTGGTCCTGCATCTAGTATTAGTCTCCACATGTATTATGAAGAAAGGCCTTGTCGAAGTTTGCACATTTCATGCAGCTGCATCTAAAAATGCTACAGTTGTGGGGACTAGTCACAATTCTTGCTCAGCTTCAACAGTGTTGGCAAAATCTACTTGGGTGTCAAGGCGTAGACTTGCGGCCTCACCAGTAGGGGGCACCCAGAACACACATTTGCCTCTGGTGGCTACAATCCTTGCATCCCTCCTGACCATCTCAGTGTCCGTCTGTGCTGGCATCAAGGCTCATTTCATTGGTCATCTGTTAAAGACAGGGCCAAAGGCTGCCTCCAGCTGTGTATGTTTGCATTCCAGTTTCTTCAAGTCTCATTCCTAAGTGTCCAGAAAGGAATGTGGTTGTTGTTTTTAATTAAACATCTATTGCTTTGAAGGGGTGGTTAGTGAAGTGGAGGACACTTTTTCCTGTTTTTAACTATTGAATTTGTGAATATATTATTTTTGTGCAAGCTCTACTTTTGGTTAAGAGGCAGGACTCTGGCAGTTCTATTTAATACTAGGCCCAGGTGAACTTTCCATTTTGTCTGTGTAATCTCACATCATTTTCTCAAAATTTAGTGTAATTACGCAAATAAAAATTTTCACATCCCTTTTGTAGGTCAAGTGTGCAAGCGCGCTAGCCTGTTGTAATCTATCTGTGGGCTTTTAACCACAGCCACCGCATGGGTGTGCCTTTCAAAAATCCTTTGTTATCATTGGTAAATGCTTTACGTTTGTCCCTCATTGGGGCAGTTTGTTACCACCTTGGCCATCGACCCTGTCAGATGGATACTTGCACTTTTGCCGGTACATTTGACTGTGAGCGAACTTCTTTTTCTTTTTGTGGCTCTCCTTCCCGCTCATGCTCATGTGGCCGTGGCGCTTTGAGTCAGCTCGCTATTGTCAACTGTTTTACTTTTCACTTCCAATTTATATGGCAAGAAAAGTCCAGTTAGGAATTTACAATACTAATAGCTCTAACTCCTCTAACTGGAGCAAGCTCGAGACCCATTGCATTGCAAATGCTTGTTAACATCAGGATCCTGGCATAGGGAAAGACCCCATTTTTACAAACAGGTAAAACTCTCTATTTCAGTGCTTCTGAAACTTTTTAGAATGAAAACAAACTTTTGCAACCCACATAGCTTTAATGAGCATTGGACAAGGGCATTTTTTTAAATGTAATAACAGAAATTCTTTGTAAACATCACAACCTTTACCATGCCCCTTAATATGGAATGAGGCCAAGGTACTGATCTGCTCACAAAAGTGGCAAATGGTGCACAACACTGGAGTCTAGAGCTAGAATCTGTTAAGTGTTGGGTGGTGGCCTGTGTCATCCATTCACTAAAATTACAAGGCTCCTGAAAAATCCTTGTTGATAACAGTAATTTTAGCAAATTTTAGAAACCCCTTCTGCATCTGAGTATGGGGTAAGGCCTCAGATTCATTTTTGTATTGAAAAGAGACCTAGCGATGTATGCTGGACTATATAAATATATATATATATATATATATATATATTTTTTTATTTCCTAACATTGCTTGTTTCTCGTAAATACTGAAAAATATAAAACAATTGTGGCTCCAAAGATCATACATTTATAAAAGTAAGCTAAAAAAATGGAAAAGTTTATTATCATTCTAAGTTCTATGTTTATATAAAATTCCACAGCCATAAAAATGCCAACGTGTGTTTATTGTTGCAAGAAAAGGTCATCTATTTTTAGAAGTGGTGAGCTGTCCATATTTAGGGTTACATTTCATAACTTGTGTGTATGCTGATGTGCAGCAATTTAAGTGGTACTGAAATGGAAAAGAAGCAGATTTTCTACTCCCTTAATTTCAATATGCAAGAAAGAATGTCCAAAATTCAAAACTTCTAAAACTCTTATCCGCAAAAAAGTTCCCTTTGCATCTGAAGTCTCGGAAATGTGCATTAATGTCATTGTGGGAACTAGGAATTTGCTTCTTATCATTAATTATTCTATTGTTATTAATGATGTTACCATAAATTCTGCTATTATTTTTATTGCAATAAAGAATATTGTTCTGCTATTTTATTATTGTCGTTATTATATCAGTATTAGAATACATTATATTAGTGTTTATGTTTTTATTGGCTGTCATATTTACTATCTGTCTTATTATAACTAATGTTAATATTTGTATTATTTATTTTTTATTTCTTCCTCTTCACGAACCCTTGATAGTCGATGCCCCTTTGGGGTATCTGGGGTGGCTTCTTCTGGAGAAATCTTGGATTGCATTTACCTTTGTAAAAACCCCGGTAAAGCTATACAGCCATAGCAGTGAAGATCCTCTTTGCTACATCATCAGCACAGAGTGCGTAATCTTGAATTACACACAGGTTTGTGAGCTGGGATCAGTTCATACTACTACAGTTTCGATTCGCGTCCCTGGAATAAATTCAACCAAAGCAATATTTTGTGAATGAAATAAAGCTCTCAGTGTTTGATCAATGAAAGAAAAGTTGATTTATGTCCAATCAATTTATGATAATCAAAAGTCCTTTCACACAATTTAATACAGCATAGTTTTGAAATATACACTCTAATACCTATATTTGGAGAAAATGTCGAAGTTTTGCGACTTTTTACAAAGATCTGTGGGAGACCTTTTAGGTTTTGGTGGGGGTGGGGGGGGGGTAATCATGCAGATTTACAAACAGAGGTAAAATATGCAGCGGTAGGTCTAAAGGAGGTGTGCATTTCCACTTTTGGAGCTGTTTTCAGGTGGAAAACATTGTCCTCTCCTTTGAAACCCAACCCACTCTATCTCCATGGCACCTGGGGGTGCTCCTCAGAAATTCTCCTTCTGGAAACAGGTTTAGTCCCTCCTTCCACCTTCTACCAGCCACATTTTACACTTCGGGGCAGGAATGGTGATGTAAGATGCTCGCGAATGTCCTCAAGCCTATGAATTTCAGAGTATTCCATACATTTTTCTGGGCAAACACCCTATAACATTCCTCTCCTCAAACCACCTAAACTTACGGCGTTGAACGATTCACGTAATTGTTTTTTTACGTAGTGTAAGCATCATTTACTATTTTAAAGATCTCTTTAATCTCATTCTGTGAATCAGTATGATATTGTCCGGGGGGTGGGTTCACAGAATTACTTAAGGTGTATCACGGCTGTATCAAGTGCTAGGACCCGTTGCATCCTTTTTGCATTTCAGTGCTCTTGGCACTAATCATGCGCCCACTAGTGCTAGGGGTCAGAAAGGCAGAAACTGAATGTAAACACAGCTCTTATAGGCCAGAGGAAAATCTTTGTCACGCCCAAGAAATCTCGCCAAAGCGACATTTGCTGCATTACATAAATTTCCCTAAATTTCACAGGTGTGAAATTTCGTGTAATTTTCACCCTGAATAACTGGTTCATTGGTTTGAGCAGAAGATATCTCACGGAAACAGTAAAATCATGACAGTGAGACATATTCTCCTCAAACCAGTCTACACCCAGAATCTTCTGTGACTTGTGAATGGGAGACACACCTTCTTGTGCAAATTTTACTTATTTACGTGCATTTGACAAATTTCTTGTGCTCTAACAAAATTTAGCAGACTAATTAGCAATTTTGGACAAGGGGATGCCCCACAAGCACTGGTTTCTTCTTTAACTCTTTGAATGCCCTTCTGTAGCCCTCCAGAGCTAGAAGGGTGTTGCGGGGCTCAGGGTGGTAAAATCAGCCACTATTTCTGGTGGTCTAAGAGTGCCACATGATCCTACCGGTGCCCCTGGCATTTAATTGTTTTGTAGTCCATCAGGCTTTGGAGAATTATATTTTCTACAGTTTCTAGTCCTAAATATCCTACCAGGCCAACAGCCCCACAAAACACACTCCAGCCAACTAAAAATCTACTGGGTTTACGATTAACACGAAAGCGTGCTGCACATTTCTATCCGAGATTTCCCCACAAACAAATCAACTTCCTATAGGATATTTGGGTGTTTTCTTCTTTCTCCTGTTATAATCGCTTTCCTACCCAATTCGACTTACTTCAGTGAAATATCAACTAGTCACTAACTAGAATTTCTTTCTTAGGTGCAGAAATCCTTTATTTCAACCACAAGTTGTCGCACTTAGATGTAAAAAGTTGAGAACCAGAGCCCGTGTAGCTAATAGCGCCTCTCCAGAGCTAGATGAGGTAGAGTTCTCATTCTTCCTGTTATCTGTCACCCTGAAGGCCTTGGAGATAGAGTGGACCAGCGTGTCCATCATCAGGGCCCTTCTGATTGGTTGGTTAGTAGAGCAATGTTTAGAGTGCGGAAGTGAACATCTAATTACTGACCCCATGTCACCAGGGTCACGTTCGGTCAGTTATTGGCTGTTCTGCTGTAGTTGTTGACTGTCTGTCTTAAAATACTGGTTCTAAACCGGAAAAGTCACAGTTGTTCGATTTTTACCTCTGGTGTAAGGAAGAACTTTGCGATACCAGGAAGTTAACAGATATTATGACCCATCATTTAATAATGAATATATATCTCGAACTTTTCCCATTTGTAATAACTGGGCTTTTCTTCCAATTATCTTTTCAATCGATATTTGCAAATGCACTTCAGGCTCGGGTTTCCAGTAAACAGCAAACCATTTCATTATCTGGTCAAGGGTCAAGTTTTGCCAGTTTCTGTGGTCTCATGGCTGTCGGGAAGGTGTTTCAAGGTGTGTCATTTTACGTCAGCGTCTCACTGATATTGGTGAAACGGCTCCACTGCCCTGCACTGATATTTCGACTGGGTTTGTTGTTCGGGTCTCTGTATGTTGATGTTCTATGTTGTTCACATGCAGACCAGGCCACCCCGCCTTACATGTCCCAACCGTACCCAAGTGAGATATTCTAGGCCGTCCAGCTGGAGACAAAGTCAGCCAAACTTACCCGTGCCACCATTGGGCACGTCTTGTTTTCCATTTCGTCCAGTTGAAGACCTGGCCAACCTGCCTTACCTGGGCCAACCACACATGTCTGGCTTTCCATGTCATCCACTTGAAGACTGGGCCAACCTGCCTTACCTGTGCCAACCACACATGTCTGGCTTTCCATGTCATCCACTTGAAGACTGGGCCAACCTGCCTTACCTGTGCCAACCACACATGTCTGGCTTTCCATGTCATCCACTTGAAGACTGGGCCAACCCGCTTTACCTGTGCCAGCCGACACATGCCTGGTTTTCAATGTCATCCAGTTGAAGCCTGGGTCACCCTGCCTTACCTATGTCCACTCAAACCAAATCGAGTTTCCTCTGTGCATGCGGCACGTCTGTGGGAATTTGAGTTGAAACAAACTGAACAAGATAAACTGGCCATCATCAGGGATCCATGATAAAAGGTTCTTTCTCAAGCATACATGCCACAATGTCAAGTTTTATTTGGGTCGGATCTCTGTTCGGTGTGCCTTAATATTCTAACATTTAATTAAGAACCTAAATTTAAATTTAAAAAACATCCCCTGTCACTTAGTATTATTTTTCGGCCCATTTGCTTTGGGTTGCCTACCTGGAATGGAAGACGTCTAATGAAAATTGATTCTCCAAGATTACAAATGTGCATCTTTTACTTCAAAGAATCAGTAATTTCTGGGCTCTCACAGTATTAGGAAAGTAGGCCACTTCTATGTCTCAGGCCCCTACTTCGGTCTTCCTATACTTGGGAAAATGCCAAAGTATATATTTCTGAAGCTCCCCTTGAGTTCAAGGCTGACCCCAAACACCATTCTGTGTGGTTGATTGACAGTCGACAAGTAGACGGTAGTAGGGATCGGCCGGGCCCATAAATGTAATCTCACTTGGGGTCATATTAGCGTAAATGTTTCTGTTGCTTGCTAGGCAGACTCTGACACTACAGCCCAATCCATTTTAAACTGTGTGATTGATCAATTTTTTAATTTGTGCAGGTCTTTGTCAGTGGTGAACTCTGGCACATATTTTTGGTGACCAGGGTTTATTTTTCATCAAGTAATGAGAGCGAACTTTGAATTATCTTCTTGAACATTTGTCTGAGTTCTCAAGACTGGGGCTTCTACACTAAAGGTTTCCCTGTGTTAAATAGGAAGGATGCTTAGGGCCTCATTATGACTTTGGCGGTCCGACTGCCAAAGCCACAGGGAGGACACCACCGCCATGACGGTGACGTCCCCCTCCCGAGCGTATTACAATGTTCCTGCCGAGCTGACCGGCGGGAACATTACAATACGCGTTCCCGCTGGGCTGACCAGTGGCAACAGTGCAAGGATATTGGCCTCGGCTCCTTTAAGGGAGCTGAGGTCAATACCATAGTACACCAGCACCCTTGGAATATGCGCTGTCTGCAAAGCAGACTGTGCGCATTCCGATGGTGCTGGGCAACGGGGCACCTGCACTTCCCATGCCTTAGGCATGGGTAGTGCACTGGCAGCCCTGTGACTCCCGGCACTAGCTTTCTGCCAGCCTTTTCATGGCAGGGCTCCCGCCATGAAAAGGCTGGTGGAAAGTGGGGTTGTAATCAGCCAGGCAACGCTGAGTTTAGCTCTGCAGTGGCTAGTTACAAGCCTGACCGCCGTCACTCCGTCGGGATCTATGATCCTCGTGGAGACGGCAGTCTTTAGGCAGGTCCACCCACCAAAATTGTAATTGGCTGGTTGGACCACCTGGAGTGCGGCGGTCCGACCATCAACGCAAGCGCGCCATTCCTTGGACTGCCACACTCGTAATGAGGCCCTTAGATTTGAGTATATTACTTGTGTATTATTGGGAATATTGTGCACTAAGTATTAGAGTTCTAGTACACACATACAAATTGCTAAGAGTAAGGAGCAACAGGGTGTTTACGGTATTGGTTATTTTCCAATTCAACAGAACTACAACCATCTTACACAAAAGATTATATAATGACAATGCTTGAGTTGATAACACAGAGGTAGATACACAAAGAAACTGCTAACGTATATCCATTCACAATTAGAGCTAAGCATAGAACCTCTAATGACAAGTTACTTAAGATTTGTTGTTGACCTGTAGAGATCGACTATATCTTGCAGACCTCCTTGTGACGAGTCAGAGTGTTGGGGTCACATGCCTTCATTTTCTCTTATATCAATATGTTTTGGTCACTGGTGGAGCCAGCGGCAGATGGAAGAGTGTAGCACTCCCAGTGGATGAAATGTATGAACCACAATAACAGTACATGTTGGCTCATCATTATGTAAATGTGCCGTCCACCATAGCCTCACTGTAGCAGCTTCATCAGAGTGATGTCATTACATGAACATCTTTACAGTGAAAGTTATTTACCTGGAAACAACTATAAAGAAAAGATCTTAGAGATCCACCGCCTTGCACAGGTTTTTCATCAAAAATGTTACTGCAGATATTACACTGATATTATCAATGATATTATCAGAGATGTCATGAGTGCCATAATTTGTGGGGTAATTGGCAGTGTATGGTGAGGCTTTGAGTTATAGTTACTTTAGGGAATGAGTTATAATTACTTGAGATAACTCTACAACAGGTGAATTTCTATGGTTTTGTACGTTACAAAAGGAGGGAAATGACTACGGATACACCTGGAGTTGAACCATCAACTTTCAGTGTGAAGGTGTGTGACCTTCACCGTTAGGCTACGTATTTTTTTCCCTCACTATTTTTTTAGCCCTTTACGGGCTATCAGGGACGACGGGGGGGAGCCCCAAGGTCCCCACCTTGGTCCCACCTGATTTTTTTTTTCATTTGTTTGCCCTTTATGGGCTATGTGGGACCGCGGGGAGCCTCAAGGCCTCCACCGGGGTCCCAACCGGCTCCTGCCTCCTGCGTGAGCTAGCATTGCTTCAGCAAGCAGACAGCTGCTTTTCATAGCAGATGCCTGCTTGCTTAAGCAATGTTTTCATCTCTCTCCCCTGCACGCGTATCTGCGTGCAGGGAAGACAGATGAAAACTCTGCTTTCTGACAGCGGGTACCGCTGTCAGAAAGCAGAGTTATGATTGCTGTGACCTGGCTGCAGCTGTCAAAACTGCAGCCAAGCCACAGCAAACAGCTGTGTATCGGGGTGGGCACCACGAGACATAGCAGGAGCCGGCCGTGGGGTGTGGCAGTCCCCAGGGTCATCAGTGGCTCCTGGAGGGGGCTGCGCAGCCCCCCTCCAGTATGCATAGCCCCGGGGGGTGGTGGTCCCCAGGGCTTGGGGGTCCAAAACACATCCCCTTTACATTTTTTTTTACTATTTGCCATAGGGAGGTGGTGGCCACTAGGGCTACGAGGGGGACGTGCCCCCCCACTATATTAGATAAGTGCCATGTGGAGATGGTGGTCCCCGGGCTGTGGGGGAGGCTGTGGGACCTTCCCCACATAAAAAATCAGTTTGCAGCAGGAGGGTAGTGGTCCCCAGGGTACGGGGGGGTCGCGCAGCCCCCTGCACTCTATTACATAAATGTCCCAAGGAGGTAGTGGTCCCCAGGCCTGTGGGGGAGGCAGTCCGGCGTCCCCCACATTAAAAAAATAATTTTGCCCCAGGGAGGTCATGATCACTGGGGTGCAGGGGCCAGGAGGCCCTCCTATTAAAAAAAAAACAATGTCCCCAGGAGCTGTCCCCCCGGGGGGTTATTAACCCCTTAGCCGCTGAACCTTTCCCCTCTCCCCCAGTGCTGAACCCTTTTTTGGCTATTTGGGGTAGTTATCGCTTAGGCCTTCATATTTCTGTTGTCCACATAAGCTATCCACGCCAAATTTGTGTCCTTTTTTTCAAGCATCCTAAGGTTTCTAAAGGTACCCTGAGTTTGTAGGTTCCTCTGGAGGAGACCAAGAAATTAGCCAAAATACAACTACAATTTTGTTTTTTTCTGAAAAATGTGAAAAAAGGGCTGCAGATGAAAGCATGTGTTTTTTTCCCCTGAAAAAATGGCATCAACAAAGGGTTTGCAGTGCTAAACTCACCAGCTTTCAGGAACAGGCAGACTTGAATCAGAAATCCATATTTTTCAACACAGTTTTGGCATTTTACTGGGACATACTCCATTTTTACTATTGTTTGTGCTTTCTGCTTCCTCCCAGTCAGTGACAGTAATTGGTGTAAAACCAATGCTTGATCCAGGACAGCTAAACATTTCTGAAACGTAGACAACATTCTGAATTCATGCAAGGGGTCATTTATGTAGCTCCTTAAAGGTTTTCCTACAGAAAGTAACAGCTAAAATAAAAAAATATTGAAACTGAGGTAAAAAAGAGCAATTTCTGTCCACGTTTTCTTCTATAATTTTTTCCAGCTATGGCAGATTTTTTAAAGCAATATATTGTTACACCTGCTGGACGATTCTGGTTGCGGGGATATATAGGGCTTGTAGGTTCATCAAAAACTATGGGCACCCAGGGCCAATAAATGAGCTGCACCTTGCAATGGGTTTTTATTCTCTACCCGGTATACAGCAAATTCATTTGGTGAAATATAAAGAGTCAAAAATAGGTATCAAGGAAACCTTTGTATTTCCAAAATTGGCACAAGATAAGGTGTTGAGAAGCAGTGCTTATTTGCACATCTCTGAATTCTGGGGTCCCCATATTAGTATGTGAATTACAGGGCATTTCTCAAATAGATGTCTTTTTTACACACTGTCTTACATTTGGAAGGAAAAATGTAGAGAAAGACAAAGGGCAATAACACTTGTTCTGCTATTCTGTATTCCCCCAAGTCTCCTGATAAAAACAGTACCTCACTTGTGTGGGTAGGCCTACTGCCCGTGACAGGAAACGCAACATGGACGCATCACATTTTTACATTGAAATCTGACGTGTTTTTGGAACGTGCCTAGCTGTGGATTTTGGCCTCTAGCTCAGCCGGCACCTAGGGAAACCTACCAAACCTGTGCATTTTTTAAAATTAGACACCTAGGGGAATCCAGGATGGGGTGACCTGTGGGGCTCTCACCAGGTTCTGTTACCCAGAATCCTTTGCAAATCTCAAAATCTGGCCAAAACAAACACTTTTCCCTCCGATTTCAGTGCTGCAAAGTTCTGGAATCTGAGAGGAGCTACAAATTTCCTTCCACCCAGCATTCCCCCAAGTCTCCCGATATAAATGGTACCTCACTTGTGGGGATAGGCCTAGTGCCCGCAACAGGAAATGCCCCAAAACACAACATGGACTCATCACATTTTCCCAAAGAAAACGGACGTGTTTTTGCAAGGGGTCTAGCTGTGGTCTTTGGCCTCTAGCTCAGCCGGCACCTAGGGAAACCTAACAAACCTACACATTTTTTTAAACTATACAGCTAAGGGAATTCCTAATGGGGTGACTTGTGAGGCTCTGATCTGGTTCTGGCACCCAGAATCCTTTGCAAACCTCAAAATTGGGATATAAAACTCACTTTTTCCTCACATTTCGGTGATGGAAAGTTCTGGAATCTGAGAGGAGCCACAAATTTCCTTCCAAATCTCCCGATAAAAATGGTACCTCACTTGTGTGGGTAGGCCTAGTGCCCATGTCAGGAATAGATCACATAACCATCAATGTTGGTCCTTACATGAGGGCAACTGTTGACCCTGGGGTGATCCATTCCTGTCGCAGGCACTAGGTACAGGTACTCAAGTGGGGTAGCGTTTTTATCAGGACAGTTAGGGATGCACTGGGTGGTAGGAATTTTGTGGATCCCAGCATATTCCTGTAGTTTGTGTGACAGAAATGCAAGAAAAAATAGAGTTTTTATTCAACATTTCACCTCTGCGGGGTATTCTGGGTAAGAAACCTCTGGGAAGTCTACACAAGTCACACCTCAGTTGACTCCCCCAGGTGTCTAGTTTCCAGAAATTTCTGAGTTTGGTAGGTTTCCCTATATGGCCACCAAGCCTGGGACCAGAAACGCAGGTGCCTGCCTTACAAAACCAGGTTGTTTTGTGATAGATAATTTTGATGTCTCCACAATACGATTTGGGCGGTGGAATTTGGGGCTGAACTAAATTGGGGAGTTCCCAAGTGAGCACTCTCTCTGTGCTTGCCACCGCATGCACCTGCACTCTGGGTTGGGCTAACCCACTATTGACCCGCTGCACAGATTGTGCTGGCGAAGGGACAGCAGGAAGAGGAGTTATCGAATGGGCCTCCGACTGAAAAATTACTCCCAGAGTCTGCGCCATTGTCCTATCCCTCAGATGGTGTCTCAGTATCTGCTGTCTCAGTCTCTGATCCTACATCAGAGCTGTCCTCCATAACCCGAGATGGGGCTTGAGCAGCAGTCATCCAACAAAATGCCATCTCTGCTACTGGCTAAACTTTCACTATAACACATTAGCCACTGACCTTCACTTCTTCCCTCAATCAGTACATTCTCCCAAGACACTCAAAAAAACAAAAAAGACACACTATTACTTCACCTTGTCACATACCAATTGTCACAGTCTTTAGCGCCTCTGGTGCTCAGTCCAACAATCATTATTGGTGCTCCCACTCCCATGACCTCCTCCTCGGATTCCCTCACTACCACCCAGCAAGTGCCCTTCTTCTCTCCATTGCCCCCCGCACATACATTTCATTTTTATTATAGCGCAGGTAATGGCTGGCTTTACTAGTCCACACAGCTATTTACATAAAATATAGATTTGATCTTTGCAGTAGGCATATAATAAACCTTATGCGCTACATTATGGCATCAAATCTGCCACTAGACAAAAGTCAGATCCATTTGTAGCAGAAACATAATCACACGAGTTACTTGCCTTTTTTATTGCTGCCTAAAAGCTACAGTTGAAACGCATCAGTTGAAGTATGTGAATTGCTTTGAAGACACAAGACATTTATAACCTGTATATATATATATATATATATATATATATATATATATATATAGAGAGAGAGAGAGAGAGAGAGAGAGAGAGAGAGAGAGAGAGAGCTGATTGAAGCCCCCAGGGAAACCACACACGCATAGACAAAAGTGATCTCTCTCTCTCTCGATCTCTCTCTCTCTCTCTCTCTCTCTCTCTCTCTCTCTATATATATATATATATATATATATATATATATGTATATATATATATATACATATATATATACATATCTATATATAGATATAACTATCTATATAGATATGTATATCTATATATACTGTATATATGTGTGTATATATATATACATATATATATATATATATATATATATATATATATACACATATATATAGATCTATGCATATATTATATAGATATATATGTTTTTTTAATAGCTGTATGGTTTCCCTGGGGGCCATTGTGGCCCCCAGGGAAACCATACAACTATTTTTTTTTTTAATTACCCCCGCATAGGGGCCCCCTGCTCACAGGCAACCACCTGTCAATTTCATTTTTAAAAACAAAATTGTATTCTTTAAACCTGTGGGTGGGCAGGGGGACGCAATTGCACCCCCACCCAGGTGTAATTTTTTTTTTTTTTTTTAAATATGCCCACGGGGACGGTCCATTTCCAGAGGGGGCCGACCCCCCCCAATTAAAATCCTTGGTGTCTAGTGGGGTTTCCTGTTTCAGGAAGTCCTTGTTTGAAAGGGAGAATCTCCCCTTTCAAACGAGGCCTTCTGAATGGTGGGGAGGCCCGTTTGGGCCCGTTTTCCCCAAGGGAGCAGGAAGTGGCCGTACCTCCGCTTCCTGCTCAGGAAAACAGATTGTGGCGTCAGCGCGCCTCGCAGTGTGCTGATGTCACAAAGGAGCAGGTGGGGGGCGAGGGGAGACACGGAATCTCTTCCGTGTCTGCTGATGTCAAAAAACGCTTTTTGTGTAGAAACATGGTCCTTACTATAACTACCTAGTGGTGACTGCCAATAGGTAATATGGTAATATATATATATATATATATATATATATATATATATATACACACATATATCAGTTTTCTTTCTACTTGCACACTTGTTGACACAAGCATGGTTATGTTCAGTAGCCTTGCACATGATTCAGAGCCTCACACATGACTACAGACACTTCCGGACTAGGCCACATCTAAACCACACACCCTTCCAACCAGATATGTAAGCATCGTCCCCCAACCAATCAGGCAAGACAAAAGCGCGTATGACCATATCAGTGGTAAATGTGCGCTACTTAAATTACCAACTGACAATCACAACTTTAGTCTGGGCTCTGCAAGCAGCACGTCACAAACGCCAATAAATAGACTTTAGCAATATGTGAATGAATCTTGGCTTCTCAGGCGTATTCACGTTGTGTGGTTCTAAATAAATTGCTTAATTTGTCCTTGGATCAACATTCATAGGGCTAAATGCAGGAAGGATGAACACTAAACTCATACATCCATACTATATATATGTGTGTGTGTGTCTTTGTGAAGATATATATTGGGTATTTGACAGTTATCAGCTTTGGCAACAACGTCACAGCTTGCCCTGCCAATAAATCCATTTGACCTTGGGTGTTTGCATACATGAGAGTGCCTAGAGGCGATTCCGTTTGCAGCGCGGCGCTCGCTCCCCCGTGCGCCGCTGAGCTGACTCCGTGCCAGCGCCGAGTGACGTCCGGACTAGAAACACTCCCAGGGACCGGGTGATGCCTGCGGCTGAGCGCTCCCGCGGGAGCTGAAGGGGTTAAGGGCGCCCTGGTCCGCGGACGTGTAACCAGATGCTGAAGCCGCCGAGACTTGAGTGAGCGCAGGAGCCGGGCGCCTTCATCACAGGCGCGCGAGCATGGCAGGGTGAGGAGCTATGCGCCCGCACACTGCCCCCGGGGACTGGTAGCTGCAGGAGCCCGATTCAGTGAGTACCCCCTGCCCTCTGGGGTATCTGCCTGGAGCTGGCACTTTGCAGTGGATGATCTGAGAATATTGTACCCTGGTGGCACAACGCACCGGGGCACTGGAACTGTGCGCCCATGTACCACCCGGGCACCTTATGTAACGTCTTGCAATTGTGGGGGCATTCGCCCTGGGTATGAGCTGTTTTGTAGTTTGCACCTCGTTTACGCAGCAAACTTTGTGTGCACTTCTGAGCTTGTAAAGTTGGACTGGCTTTGCTCCGAAGGTGCCTTTGGAGGTTGAGGGGTGGGGAGCTCTCTCTCCAGGCGTGAACCCTTCTCTCTGGCAACGTGAAACGCTGCCAGGAGTCCAGCTCTCGCCGGCTGCTCGGGGTTTCAGAGCTCTCTGCAGTGTTTGCGGTTGAGGGGATGAACTTTGTGTCCTGGGCTGTGTGTGAGTGCGCGTGTGTGTGTAATCCAGGCTTCCCCGGGTGGAGGTGGTGGGAAGCTAACGGCGTCTTGTTACAGGCGGTGAGCTGCTGCTGGGGTCTCGTGTAGGTGAGCAATCAGCAGGCTGGACAGTGTCACCCTCCACCCACACTATCAAAACACGGAGAGCGGTGAACAGGGCTTTATGTGGGCCGGGTCCCTCCGGATCTCAGACCCGGGAGTAGTTCAAAACGACATAGAAACGGTTCTTATGGGGCCATTTATTCATGTCCTTAACTTTGCTAGTAAAACATTGATTGATTGCTGAACAATGAGTGGAAGAAAAACGTGGAGGAATCCCATGTCAGCGACTTAGTTATAGTTTATATATCACGTTTTATGTCTAATCTTCATTCCCAAGACTGTTATATATTTCCAGGATGATGTCCTTTTGTTTTGTTTTTGTCTGATTTTTTTGGTATGGCATATTAGTCTTGCATAGTGCACAGTTTGAACTGCGTTCCCTCCATGTAGCTCTAACTAGCCACGACTGACCCTCTGGAGTGAGGATCAAGGCAGCGTGAGTATCTCACAGTGCCTGTCAGAGGACCCAAAAGATGTGCAGTGTACGTGGCCATGCAATCCTTGGCCTGTCTGCTGAGTGCACCGAGCTGCTCTCGTGCATTCAAGTAGCAATTGTGATCATGTGCAGAGGTGTGTGGAGGAGGTACACCGCTGCCAAAATAGTGGCAAGACCACCAAAGTCAAAGAAAATGCATGCGCTTAGGTGAGGGGTGCACTCTGTGTTTTTTTTTTGGGGGGGGGGAGGTAGCGGTGAGGGACATGCGAGGAAGTGCATTCAGGAGAGAGTGAAACGAGGGTGCTGACGAGAGAAGCGATGAGGTGTAGAATGTGCAGCTAGATTGGATGTTGAGTAAAAACGATGCACATACCTAGCAGGGAGTGAACATAACTGAGACACTGAGACACTGAAGACCTGTGCTCCTTCCACAGGCCTCAATAATGTTTAATTCACAGTCTCACAATTTCAGGATTGATTCATTTTTAATGGTAATTATTTACAACAAAACCATGGTAGTTACTCATTTATCTTAAACAGTTAACAACCATTGACAAAGTCAATAGTCCTGGTTGGTTTTCGGTGTGTATCAGATGCTGAGATATGTATCTGGAGAGCGGGACCAAAATACTGGTCAGTTGTCATACTATGGAAATCACAGAAATTTAGTTTACATGTTTAAGTCACGGCTGTTATTACACAGGCCACTCCCCTTTTAGAGACCCTCTACTTTTCCCCTCCCGCTTAAAGTCCTGGGGCGGGGGATAGCTGTGATTTCTCTTCTCTGGCGCAGATGATGCGCAGATGACTAGTTCGTTTATCCGTTGACTTCTGTGTTCATGCTGTCCTTCAAAGAACAAAATACACGTAAAACAAATGACAGACACAAAACTAATGGCGTTTGTTTCTACACGGGGGCTTGGTACTATAAATGTGTGCACACTCATTCCACTGCTATGTGTAGTTCCACTAGCTGGCATGGTCACTTCAGAGAGTTAAGTCATTGTACAGTTGGTCCTATACATGTCTGTACATATGATACCTATGGAAACATCACAGGCTATTTCGTAGTTGTATGTTGAATATGTGGTTGGGGATTTAGCATGTTGGCTTTCAAACTGGATCCAGTTGCCTCCCCTGAAATAATTAAAAACGTTTAGGTAGATGTTGAACGATGCTATCCACTTGAATCGAGATATTTACCTATGGGTCTGACGTGTAGTCAAAGGTGCGGACGTGCTGGTTACAAGGTGGTTGTAACTTGTAAACCCGTCTGACGGAGACAGACTGAGGGAGTTTTTAGAGTGAATGCTGCTAGAGAAAGGACCCTCTACAAGCTGTTGACAATTGTTTTCAAAGTGGTTCATGGAATTCCCCCCTGTTATGAGTTCTTTAAAGCCCGCTGTCACCCGCAAGGACACCCTGGCGCTGAGCAGGTGATTGCGCCTGGCTCTGCCCGTGGTAGGTTGGTTAATTGAAATCAACAGAGTGCACTGTTCCAAACGCTGAAGGTGTCTAAGGATCAGAAGTAAAAGGCCCTCATGCATCATCACTGGGCTCGCTCCACGTCAGACTGGCACTGCAATGTCTGACGGGACCCTGGTGGGGGCCTCCTTGCCAGAATTTTGAGACAGAATAAAAGGTTAAACAAAGCTGGAGAGAAAGAAAAGGATGTTAAAATTGACTCTAACGCTCCCCTAATCACCAATTTTATTAGTAAGAGGACACGCTGGTCAATATTAAAAACACAATTAGAGTTGTGCCAGTCTGACGTGGAGCGAGCCCAGTGATGATGCATGAGGGCCTTTTGCTTCTGATCCTTAGACACCGTCAGTGTTTGGAACAGTGCACTCTGTTGATTGATTCATTACGAGTAGGGAGTACGTACACTGGACCAGTTGAACTCCAAGCCCCCCCCCCCTTTTATTCAAACTGGTTAATTAAAAAGCCAGGTCTTTAGGTTCTTGCAGAATTCAGGAAGGGAGGAGGGGGCTGTGATGTAGGTGGGAGGCTGTTCCATACTTTAAGTTAGAGGTAAGAGAATACACAACATTTTCCTACACTCTAGGCCTCAGGGGTGTTGAAAGAGCTGTTTAAATAACCATACATACTACCTCAGTGACATTGGCACCTGCTGACCTCCTCAAGGAACTAGTGATGTGCCAGCCAGAGTCTCCTGGCCACCCCACAACCTCTGTGTGAGTCTGCCCCATCACTGGCACACACTGCTCTGCCCGGTGAGCCGCCCACACTCAACCAAATGAGCCCCAGCATCAAGGGTCTTCTCATGAGATCAAAGAAAAACAACTTGTAGAAAAAATGTGCACCATGGCTACGAATTGGTATCTTTGTTATGTTGTAATTGTTTAGGTGTTTATTCTTCACAAGTCAGCGTCGTTGTTCAATGCCTCTGTCACCTACAACATGGGGTGCACGATTCTATCCTTCTGCGTGGGAAGAGAGTGCTTGGAACTTTTTAGGTCTGGTGTTAACCATGACCTTTCTTCTTTAATAAAAAATATACACTACACATACTTGGGGATTTCAGTCAGCCCGTTTTCTCCAAGGGCCTGTTGCAGTGTCATTTACATTTTCCTGCAATTCCACCACATCATTCAACACCAAGCATGGGGCACAGAGTCAGTCCACTTCAGCCATTAGCCTCCCAAACTTGTACTAAAGTCTTCTTCGGTGCCAGGGAGTACTAGTTCAGTCTGTGCTTTTATATAAAATATGTTATATATGTTTGTACTATTTTAGATGGCATTTGTTTCCACAGAATGCATACCTTCATACACAAACTGTTCATAGACAAAAAAGCATTGTCAAAGCCATAAGGCCAGCAGCCTACGCCAAACCTATTGGTTTTGCCAACTTTTTTTTTTTTAGTCCTGTACACTTTGACCTGCGTGCAAAAAAGCAGTAAAGATGGTTTAAAAAAAACAAAAAAATCTGGGTGTCCAGCATAAATCCAGGTGGGTTGCTCCATGCCAGAATATTCACTGACTACACCAACGATTTTGAATGTAGAATAGTGAGGTTTAAACTTACCTTACATGAATATTCTGAAAGTGATGTATGGGTCCATCATTCATGGACCCACTTTGGACAACCCATCTTCAAATGGTTCTGCCTTAAGTTACATGTTGGGTCCAGTTTATCCCATCCGTCTGGCCCTCCTGTAGACAGTTATCCTGTTCCTATGGTTTCACTGGACTCTTTTGTGGTCAGGTTATTTAAAGTACTTAGGCTCAAGGTTGTGCCCTGTTGTCCTGTGGTAGAGGTTCCTGGAGGGACAGGGCACTGGTAGTCCAAAAAGTTTAGAAGACCACACAGACCTTTGAAAGTCACTCTGTTGCTAAGGGGTGCCAACTGCGGGTTCTAGGAACAGGTTCCGTTCAATCCGGTTCATTCATAAAAGATGAATTGTCTGAACTAAACCTCTGGGCCACGTGAGAGTAGGGTATAATTGGAACGTATGATCCGGTTGACAAAAATCAGAGTAATGGACATTTTAACACGTGACTGGATTCAGAACACATGTTCCCCAGAAATATAGAATTTAAAATTAATTTGGAGAAATATTCTTGAACGAATTCACTTTACACACTGCAGGAGCATAAAAAAGAGCCCAGCTCTGCGCGGGCCAGCTCAACCCATCATGATCCCAGGACCTCAAATTCTAACTTTTCATTACCCGTCACTATCTCACATTTGTGGGGTAACTGCTCCCCATAATCGAGGCATAAACTGAATCAGCAGGATTCCGAATGTTCAGTCAGAATAATCATATATTTTGAGACCAGGATGTGGGCTAGCCGAGGCAGACATCTCTAAGTGACAGTCAACAATCACGAAAGCTATTTGCCCTTCTAGAAGCGTAGAGATGTGATGTAATTGATAGGCTCAGAAAATAAGCACCTGAGAGAGGCTAGTAATTTATTTTTCACATTTCTGATACTGGGCCCTCTCAAACAAACTGATGTTTCACATGATGTTAGTGACTTGTAGTAATCGGGGTGCAGGCTAATGGGACTGGCACTGGGACATCTTTTATTGCCTTTCAAAACATTATGGGCCCTCTTTATTGAAAAGAAAGGATGTGGTGTAATATATTTTATTATACTAGCTCAGTGAGTTTATGTACCTGTTGCTATTAGTCGTGATCCATTGCAGGTTCAGACAGCTAAAAAGCAAATTAGTGCATTCTATGGCATTCTATTGTCAGCGCTTAGAGGCTCAATATTTGAGCGCAATATAAAATGTAGGTAATGCTCTCTTTTGTTTTTTTGCACCAGGATTTGCACTTTAAGATATATCTTTAAGTGAGCAAAATAAATCAGAATATTTGTCCATTTAAAAGTTCTGAAGACACAGCTTTGGTAACTGTGCGCTAAGATTGATACATAATACATTTTATGTCACCAGAGATATCTCTGTTGTAAGGCTGAATTAGAGGAAATCCTTTACTAAGGAATTGTGAATTACTGATGTTAGGACCCATGGTAGACCAAAGATGGCTAACCAAAGCAAACCTTGTAACTTCTTCTGACTGAAAAACCCTTCTGACAACAACCTCTTAAAGCAGCGGTCTATAAGGAAACACTACAATATTATGCACACAAAACAAACTCTTTCTCTGGTCGAAACTTCCCATGTATGACATTGTCTAAAGTAATTGCTTGAAATCCCCCAAGAACAATCAACTGACTTTCTCAAGCGTACTCGTTCTCTTGAGATGAGATACATTAGCATGGCATTTCGCCAGTAAAAACTCAAAATTAGGAAGGATGTGGATTCCTTCTATCGCACATGTAATAATCAAAGAATCAAGAATACTTGCTGTCTTGGAACAAATTCACTTCCATTACCCCCAACATTCTCGCGAATGTGGGAAAATGTTCCAGCCCATTTGGAATACTAATTTTCTTTAGTAGCTAGAATTCTTCAAAGAATCCTGAAAGTTTCCATGTGTGCAATAAATGGCTTAGTATCACGTATGGAATTATCTACTCCTGTTTGCAGATCCTTTAACCTTTTTTTCCTTCAAACTCACAGCCATTCCCTTGTAACGCCTTGAATTTCCTGCATGTTGACTGACATCTCACAGCGTCTCCCCAGTAGACTTTTGGAGTCATTAGCAGATAGGGTCCAAATAAGTTCTTGCGGGCGGGTGTAATTAGGAACCAGGGAACTTAGCTTGTATATTTTATGACCTATCTTCCTTTGCGTATGCAACTTAGAATAGAAAGCACTATAATTTCAACCATGTGCTGTGGATCACTCATACTTCTTTGGTGCAGCATCAAGCGAGTATAGGACTGTCATGCCTGTGCCAATATATACTGGATGATAAATTAGAAACAGTGAAATGTGTTTAAAAAATTGTTGGAACATGTTCTAACAGAGACTTTCTTGAGGATGATCCAGTTTATCACCATCTGGTTAGTTTCTAACTCTGGGTCACCATTACTGGATTTCAGTTACTAGTGTGTTCTCGAGGATACATGATTTCATTCTTGCTCATCTATTAATGTCCAAGAGATATAATTTAATCTTTTAATTTCCTTTTCTCTCTGCATTGTGATGTCATAAAAGTCTTCCCCGCAATAACAGTTCCAATTGTTTGCTGTTTGTGAATGTCTTGAGTATACAGTCGTTCTCAACTTTATTACACCACTCAAGCCTGTCTTGCTGCCATCTTGGGTACGCACTAACTTGTACCTCCAAAAAGCAGCTGGGATTAGTTATAGACGATCTAAGGTTAATATATTGAATTGCTCCTTTTCTGTTGACTTGCTTGATAGAAAGTTCTGACTTCACTTACATGTTGGATAGGGAGATGACCCGCTTTTCCCTTGCTACGTAGCTGGTTGCTGTCCATTGACTATTCAGATGGACAGTTGATTCCGCGTTGACCTGTTTGATAGAACACACAACAGAAAAAAGTAGTTCCTTCTGGTTCACATATCATAGTGTTTACCCAATTGAAGTATATTAAATAAATTCCCTGCCCAGAACCGCATAAGAAATCAAACATTTAGATGTATGCAATTAATTACTTCAGGAAAACAAGTACATGACTGCGACAACAAGTTGTAATGATTACTTCAAGAAAGTATATAGTTTTTTTGTCACAAATATTTAAAAAAAATATGAACTTGTTTAGCACAACAGAGCTCCTCAATTGAATTTTATGATAGGGTGACGTTTCTCCATTAACTTCTTTAATAGAATGAAATGGCTTCATTAACTTGTTTATGGAAAGTTGTTCATGCATTTACTTGCCCGGATGAAAGTTGCTCCTACGCCGACTAACGCAACAGTGTATGAGAGAGGTACATCTTTTTCTTTCAAACCTTTGTCAAGGTATTCTTTAAAGTTATAGTTCACCTATTGTGAGTGTTAAATGAAAAACTGAAACTATTTACATGATGAATTAAATGTTTCTGAGCCAAGAACTGGTATTGTGGCTGGTTGCGTGGGTGTGACTTCCAAGAGTGTAGGAGGTACCGTGGCATGTGGGCTCAGCGATCTCCGGGCACAGAAACCATTTATCACAGATGAGGCAGTGCACAATAAACACTGGATTGTTTGTAAATCCCAGTAGACTAGGGCTTCGCTTATTTGCAAGAAATCAAAGTTTCGTCAGGTACAGGAGCTGAGGTGGAGGTATTGCCACATGTTTGAATGATGATGTTAAGGTTAGAATCTGGTTCTGTCTGACACACGGTTGACAAGGCCACCTCTGGAGTATTCCCTCTTATAGCCCCCTGTGAGAAAGTAGCCTCTTTCTAGCCTTGTTACCCCCACTTTTGGCCTGTTTGTGAGTGTATGTCAGGGTGTTTTCACTGTCTCACTGGGATCCTGCTAGCCAGGACCCAGTGCTCATAGTGAAAACCCTATGTTTTCAGTATGTTTGTTATGTGTCACTGGGACCCTGCTAGCCAGGACCCCAGTGCTCATAAGTTTGTGACCTATATGTATGTGTTCCCTGTGTGATGCCTAACTGTCTCACTGAGGCTCTGCTAACCAGAACCTCAGTGGTTATGCTCTCTCATTTCTTTCCAAATTGTCACTAACAGGCTAGTGACCAATTTCACCAATTTCCATTGGCATATTGGAACACCCTATATAATTCCCTAGTATATAGTACTGAGGTACCCAGGGTATTGGGGTTCCAGGAGATCCCCATGGGCTGCAGCATTTCTTGTGCCACCCATAGGGAGATCTGACAATTCTTACACAGGCCTGCCAGTGTAGCCTGAGTGAAATAACGTCCACGTTGTTTCACAGCCATTTACCACTGCACTTAAGTAACTTATAAGTCACCTATATGTCTAACCTTTACCTGGTAAAGGTTGGGTGCTAAGTTACTTAGTGTGTGGGCACCCTGGCACTAGCCAAGGTGCCCCCACATTGTTCAGGGCAAATTCCCCGGACTTTGTGAGTGCGGGTACAGCATTACACGCGTGCACTACACATAGGTCACTACATATGTGTAGCTTCACCATGGTAACTCCGAACATGGCCATGTAACATGTCTAAGATCATGGAATTGCCCCCCCAATGCCATCCTGGTATTGGGGAGACAATCCCATGATTCCCCGGGTCTCTAGCACAGACCCGGGTACTGCCAAACTGCCTTTTCAGGGGTTTCACTGCAGCTGCTGCTGCTGTCAACCCCTCAGACAGGTTTCTGCCCTCCTGGGGTCCAGCCAGGCTTGGCCCAGGAAGGCAGAACAAAGGACTTCCTCAGAGAGAGGGTGTTACACCCTCTCCCTTTGGAAAAAGGTGTTAAGGCAGGGGAGGAGTAGCCTCCCCCAGCCTCTGGAAATGCTTTCATGGGCACACATGGTGCCCATTTCTGCATAAGCCAGTCTACACCGGTTCAGGGACCCCTTAGCCCCTGCTCTGGTGCGAAACTGGACAAAGGAAAGGGGAGTGACCACTCCCCTGACCTGCACCTCACCTGGGAGGTGCCCAGAGCTCCTCCAGTGTGCTCCAGACCTCTGCCATCTTGGAAACAGAGGTGCTGCTGGCACACTGGACTGCTCTGAGTGGCCAGTGCCAGCAGGTGACGTCAGAGACTCCTTCTGATAGGCTCCTTCAGGTGTTGCTAGCCTATCCTCTCTCCTAAGTAGCCAACCCCTCTTTTCTGGCTATTTAGGGTCTCTGCTTTGGGGAATTCCTTAGATAACGAATGCAAGAGCTCATCAGAGTTCCTCTGCATCTCTCTTTTCACCTTCTGCCAAGGAATCGACTGCTGACCGCGCTGGAAGCCTGCAAAACTGCAACAAAGTAGCAAAGACGACTACTGCGACCTTGTAACGCTGATACGGCCGCCTTCTCGACTGTTTTCCTGGTGGTGCATGCTGTGGGGGTAGTCTGCCTCCTCTCTGCACTAGAAGCTCCGAAGAAATCTCCTGTGGGTCGACGGAATCTTCCCCCTGCAACCGCAGGCACCAAAGAACTGCATCACCGGTCCTCTGGGTCTCCTCTCAGCACGACGAGCGAGGTCCCTTGAACTCAGCAACTCTGTCCAAGTGACTCCCATAGTCCAGTGACTCTTCAGTCCAAGTTTGGTGGAGGTAAGTCCTTGCCTCCCCACGACAGACTGCATTGCTGGGAACCGCGTGTTTTGCAGCTACTCCGGCTCGTGTGCACTTTTCCAGGATTTCCTTTGTGCACAGCCAAGCCTGAGTCCACGGCTCTCTAACCTGCATTGCACGACCTCCTGAGTTGTCCTCCGGCGGCGTGGGACTCTCTTGTGCAAATTCAGGTGAGCACCGTTTCACTCCACTTCGTAGTGCCTGTTCTGGCACTTCTGCGGGTGCTGCCTGCTTCTGAGAGGGCTCCTTGTCTTGCTGGACGCTCCCTCTGTCACCTCACGCAATTGGCGACATCCTGGTCCCTCCTGGGCCACAGCAGCATCCAAAAACCCTAACCGCGAGCTTTGCAGCTAGCAAGGCTTGTTTGTGGTCTTTCTGCAGGAAAACACTTCTGTTCGACTCTTCACGACGTGGGACATCCATCCTCCAAAGGGGAAGTTTCTAGCCCTTGTCGTTCTTGCAGAATCCTCAGCTTCTACCATCCAGTGGCAGCTTCTTTGCACCCACAGCTGACATTTCCTGGGCAACTGCCCACTCCCGACTTGATCGTGACTTTTGGACTTGGTCCCCTTGTTCCACAGGTACTCTCTTCTGGAAATCCCTTGTTGTTGCATTGCTGGTGTTGGTCTTTCCTGCAGATTTCCCCTATCACGACTTCTGTGCTCTTTGGGGAACTTAGGTGCACTTTGCACCCACTTTTCAGGGTCTTGGGGTGGGCTATTTTTCTAACCCTCACTGTTTTCTTACAGTCCCAGCGACCCTCTACAAGGTCACATAGGTTTGGGGTCCATTCGTGGTTCGCATTCCACTTCTAGAGTATATGGTTTGTGTTGCCCCTATCCCTATGTGCCCCCATTGCATTCTATTGTGACTATACATTGTTTGCACTGTTTTCTATTGTTATTACTGCATATTTTGGTATTGTGTACATATATCTTGTGTATATTTGCTATCCTCATACTGAGGGTACTCACTGAGATACTTTGGCATATTGTCATAAAAATAAAGTACCTTTATTTTTAGTATATCTGTGTATTGTGTTTTCTTATGATATTGTGCATATGACACTAGTGGTACTGTAGGAGCTTCACTTGTCTCCTAGTTCAGCCTAAGCTGCTCTGCTAAGATACCTTTTCTATCAGCCTAAGCTGCTAGACACCCCTCTACACTAATAAGGGATACCTGGGCCTGGTGCAAGGTGTAAGTACCTCTTGGTACTCACTACAAGCCAGTCCAGCCTCCTACACCCCCTCATCCCTGGTCAGTTTGTGTTGCTGTCATCTTATGACTAAGAATGGGGTTGCAGCAGGGGAAGGTATGGTGAGAGGGACTGTATTATGTGGACAGCTTGACAAGGATGCCCCCCTCCCTGGTTCACAAGGGATACATGGTCAGTGACCGAATACACCTATAAATGGTCTTTTGGGAATGTTGAGACTTCTGCACCGACAGGCCATCACATTATGACCTCCCATTTCACCCCACCCTAAAGTGTTGCTGCAATGCAAGGCTAGGATGCAAGCAAGGAAAACTGACTCCCTTGTACTTCTGGTGTATGTTTGCATTCATTCATTATTTCACAACTTTATCTTTTGTAAAAGCATTAGCAGATAAGTCGCGGAAACATGCCATCAGGACTCAGTTGCCCTCAGTTGTCCACACTCAGATGTGCCTTCGAGGCCCAGTGGCCTTTGGCTTTTCAGCGACCACTCCCTACCCGGCCTTAACTTTATCCTGCTGTCCTAGGCCGACGCTTTGAACCCCATTCCTACTTACAGGAATGTAACACTCAATAGCACAGCAGGTGCAGGAGCACCTGGGATCAGGGGTCTCCGGGCACAGAAACCATTTATTACAGACTGGTCACTGCACAGGTAGATGTCCTGATATTTATAAATCTTTGTAAGACATTCCAATTCTGGCAGGTAGGGAGTCGAGCCACCCTGCCTATAAATGATTAATAAGTTAGATAAGGTCAGGTCTCCCGTCACCACCCCACATCCTCCAGTCTCAGCAGGTTGGGCCTTCAGCATACTGAATCAACATCATAGCGTTAATGTGCCACGAGATGGGCACAACCTGTTTGTAATGTCAGCAGGAAAGCTAATGCGGCCATAAACGCCGCTGCCGCCACCAGTAAACACATTAATGGGCGTCAGAGGTCTCTGGAAACCTAGAACAGCTCTATTGGGAGTCATTAGAGCCGGTATTCTTCCTTCCGGGGAGGCCCGTGGTATTCTCACCTGAGAGTGGCTGCAGCACGTGGCTTGCTGTTTTGGCGCCACCCGCAGGGCTGCTGAACTCTCGCGTTATCAGCCGGCGCGCGCCGATTGGCGGCTGCACGAGCGCACGTACTGCTTTCGGGTTGTGATAAGTCAGGCTTGCGCGCGCCCGCACTTGGAAAATGTGAGCTGGCGCTTTTGTCAGAGGTCATGGGAGACAAGGCTGCGCTCACGTTCACCTGAGTCCTCAGTGCTTTGGAGTCAATGACTCTGGAAGTAGAGCGACCTGTTGTGGGGATCTACTTTAAAAAAGTTGTGCGAAGTGCACACCACTACAAATGTGGCACTTTGCTGTAGCTTTTAAAATTATAGGGGTTTCTTTGAAAAACATTAATATAATGGTCTATTTTATAATGCACTTATTCAATAAAGAACACATCCTTCGCCGATAGCAGAGATCTAGTATTAGCTAACACAGCGGTGCTCGGTTTATCAACCTCAGAAGGATGAAAGGCTAAATGACCCTTCCAGGGTTTATGTATGTGACCACGTGGTGATATTGTTACTAGCCAAAAACAACAAGCGAAAAACAGTGCAAACCTGGCTCAATGACATAAAGCTGGATGGCTTTGAACTCCCAACCTTTACCCAAGGTCTTGTCACTTGGATTTGCTGTTGACACCAACCTTACATACAAGGTATACATTGGCAAGAAAACAAAAAACAACGATGGCCTCATCTCAGCTCTCTCTGCTAAAGAAAATTAAACATTTCCTGCCAGAAAGTGACTTCAAACCTGCTGCGCAAGCCACAATACTCTTGAATTTAAATGGCGGAAGAACCCTATATCAAAGGTTCCCAGACTCCCAGACTGCCCAGCGTATGGGCACCAAACATGGTGTAGCATGTGTCATCCAAGAACATGGATGTCATTTAAGGGTCATCAGGGGTCGCAGCTGTGACCCTGTGCTTGCCTTTTTGCGACCCGTGGCACTGTCTTTGCGACCCCTGGCCTCAGAGACAGCTCCTCCTCACAGATGGGGATCCACTCTCTTTGCTTTCTGGCAATTTCTATTACACTAATAGTGAATAATGATATATTATTCACTATGAGTGTAATTAGCTGGAATATGCCATTCCATGCCAGCTGAGGTAAGTTAAAAAATGCTTTTAAGTATATGTTGTATGTGTGCTTGCGGACAAGAGTGTGTTTATGTGACAGACAGTGTATGCGAGTGTGAACTTGTGTGCATGTGTAAGTATGTCTGTGTGAGTGAAAGTGGAGGTCAAGGGCATGTGATGCCTCTTCCGCTGCCCCTGACGTTTTTGTGAATTGATGTCCATGTCAAGGACCTGAAGAAATATGATCACATCACCACCATCCTCATGGCTCTCCCCTGGTTTCCTTTGCAGGTCATGCACCATTCTCCAGACCAGCTTCATCCATGGTCAGACTGGCCTATAGGGCAATCCCTGATGGTCTAGTTTGACAGATCAGTGGGTTGTCGGGATTTTTAGCAGTTTGTGGACTTGTTTTACAGCCAGGTGGGCTGGTTTTTGATTGTTTGTTTTCCTGATTTACCTAAAAACAATGCATGGAGCAAACACAGATACATGCAGTCTCCCATACCATGCAAAAAAAACATATATTGTGTCTTTACAAGTTCAAACGGGCCTGATTTGCAAATGTGGGCCACGTTTTTCGTTATCTGGTTTGCTAATGGGGGTCACTTTTATTTTGGCATGTAGGCCTATTTTGTGTCCCAGCCAGACCCTGGCTGCATTGTTTACAAAGCCATCATGAATGGCATCCCTGCCTATCTGGGTGGCAAGCTTTCCATCTTCAATGGCTCTTGACACACCCGCAGCCAGGACACCATAAAACTGCAGATAAAGAACTGTTAAAAAAAGGAAAATGGCTACAGGTCTTTTCCATCAATGCACTCAGAACCCAGATTAATATTCCTGCATCCATCAGGACAGCTGCCAGACAACTCCAATCCAGAAAAAAAGTTGAAGACAAGTGTCTTTAAAGAGCAGTACATCATAATGCAGTAACACTCCTCAAACAAGCTCTCTCCTAAATCCCTATGTGTGCAGCTTTTTTTTGACTGTTTACAGTGATCCTTTTGTCTTGGTTGACAGGATATCAATGCCAAAATACATGCATATGTACTTACTTATACACAAGCCTACATACACACTGGTTCCTGAACTCAAACTAGAGGTTCACTTGAAGCACCAACCATCTGGAGAAGAATGCACCATGTGCATCAGTATAATTTTGAAGAATTAGAAGCTGTCACCTTTGTAGATTTTTAAAGGTGCATTCAGCGAGTCTACTCTTTAAATTAGGGTTCAGCAAAATCATAATTTTGCCAGTGGGAGTGTTTGAGGTACTCCACATTTCTATTTCACAAAATTTAGAAGTTTATTATTTTTTCTACTGTTTGTTCTGGAAACCTGATTTTGCCGGAGTGTGACTGCAATTCTCCAGCGAAAAATATTTTTCTTTCTGCAAATACCCGTGTTTTGTGGATTACTTTACATTGTTTTTAAAACTTTACAAGCTTCTTGAAGATGACTCAGCGAGTATAACACAATCAACTACCATCTGCTGTAGTCTCCAGCCCTGACTTTAAATCCCAAGGCCAACTCTGCCTTGCATCCTTATCAAGGCCTGAAACTTGAGTACCATTTCATTTGGCCAAAGGGACATTATTGGTTCCTTTTAGTTAGAAATGCAATGGTCTGCAGCAGTATGTACAAACACCTTATTATTGTTGATTTCACCAAGTTTTGCAAACACTAAAATACACTCCAAAAGTTGAAGATGACATTTCATAAGTTTGCTCTCACTGACTACACCTGCGGAATTAGCTAACAGACTGCCTTGTGTTTTTCAGGCCAACTTTAGAGGCAGTCCTAGCAGTTAAGTCAGCCTAACATACTGAAAATAATTATAAATATAAAAAGACATACGTGAGTACAAACATCGATGGGCTTTTGGGTCATCCCTCTTCTTCCATTGGCCTCTTTAGTTGTCATTCACATTTTGCTTCCACCTCCCAAAGCATACAGTATGGGGAAATCAGTCATCTATTGTCAGCCATTGACTCTCTTGCACTGTGGAAATCGGGACTCTCTTTTTTACTGATCATATGTGAGCATTCACCTAAAAGGAAGTGCATTTCGGTGCCTAGGGTGGTGTGCCAATATTTTTCCACGTTTTAGATTCCCATTCTTAATGTGCTTGTCATTTTTAGGCTGTGACATATTTTCTTTCTTATTTTTATGTTTGCTGCATATGCTTTCAGTAATGTTTGAAGTAAAAAAAATGTAAGCAATCCAGTTTGCCAGGGCTAGATCTATAGGCTGTTCCAAAGCTTGCGTAATTCTCCATTTGACTACTGAGGTTGCAGCTTCCCAGGAAGTGATAACAGGTAGTAGACAGAGGTACTTAAACAAGCAAAGTTAACGGTGTACTTACCTTTAAAAGATGCGTAGCCATATTGATTGAGACACAGTGGCCAAAATAAGCAGCAACCAAGTGGATTAAAATACTACTGCTCACTACAACTAAACGATGCTCCTATGAGGTACTTGGGGCAGAATCAACTGTCTACGGAGGAGCTGTCGGCTATGGTGCAAGGTCTTTATGAGACCCAAGCAAAATATTATTTTGTTGTTTTGTCACTCCATGTCCTTTTGTAACAAGACAATTTTTAGGGCCATTCATCACAATTCCCTCTTGTGGCCATTCGTGGTGCTGCCGCAAGGCAGCTGTGTACAATGACTTTAACGCCAGGAACGTCCTGGGAATGGAAATCAATGACTTACTTCACTTACACTTGTTGACAAAGTCTCACCCTTCTGGAGTATGCGTTTTGTGCAGGCACAATTGCTGTATTTGTGGTTTCCAAAGTCAACCCGGTGCCCCCTGGGATGCAATCCCACACTGAGAGAAAGATGTGTTCCTCTATGCTCTGCTGTGTGGAGGGAATAGATTGTCTTGTACTCTCCTATGGTAAGAAGACCATGGGGCAGTTTCTGCTTTCGCCTCTTCCCAGGGTCCTGGTACTTCTGCTATCATTAGTTCAGCAGGTGCAGTGGCACTGCATACAGGGCTGGGATGGGCGGAACTAATAAATCTGTGTTTTGTTAATCTACTAGGCCCAGGAAGCCCAGCCATCCTGCTTGCACGAGGGTCCATGGCACCCTTGCTACATTCAAAAGTACATCTCCTTCCTCATGTGTTGAAAAGTGTGGTGTAGACTTTTGCAAAAAAGATGGCTGCAGTTGTATGATGGTGTCATCCAGGGTGTGGTGCTAGGTTTATGGTGAGGTATGTGAGTGTGGTTGTACAACTGTGCAAAACAGGTTGTGTGTGTTATGTTTACATTTTATGGTCTGATGCCAGCATCCACTTTTAGTTTAGTTGATATGCATTGCATGCTCCTGTATTTGTTCGTGTTGTTGGTCAATGTTTGATGGTTGTTTCAGTAAATTTTATGTTGTTCTTTCTGATGTTTTGATGTGTTTATATTCGATTGGTATGTGTAATTTGTTATATGTAATTGGATTAGTGCCTAAAAGCTAGGGGCTAGATTTACAACAAACTATCGGAGCACTGTGCTGTGCCAAAATTAGCAGCGCCACGCTGTGCCAGTTTTGAAACGCAGGGATGTGCCGTATTTACATGAATACGGCACTCCCCTGCAATTCCTCCTGCGCTGGTGCTAGATTAAGCAGCCTGCACCAACGCAGGCATCCTTGCACCATAGTGCAAGGGTGCCTGCATGGAGGGGTGTGATTGTTTATGTGCAGGAAGGTGTCCCTTCCTGCACATAAACAATATACATTGGTGTTGTGTTGCACAATGCAGCACACATAGAAAAAGCATAAAACAAGGAGGAATAAAAGTATTACTCCTCGTTGCGCCATGCTGAAGCCACCCCTGGAGTGGCGTTAGAGTTTGGCGCTGCCTCATATTTAAGCAAAAGCTATAAAAGCTAGGTGCTTCTCTAGAATACCATTTAATGAAAAAAAATCATAATATAGATAAGTTCACCTTATAATGTATGTCAATAATAATTTAGTGGCTATATGTCCAATCCAGGGCTACATAAATATCATAGCTTTCACTACAACAGATCTGACTTCATGGAATCATAAAATATATTTCATCAATATTTTATTACATAATACAAAATACATTATAGAACAGAAAATACATAGTCAGTCATACCACATTCACACAACAATAATATATACAATGGTATACAAACATACAGTCAAACATTATATATATATATATATATAATTAATAATATAGCACATGAAAAATATATATATGCACACAAAGAACTGTAAGGACTAATATCTGATATCATAATATTCTAATACAGTACTCCACGGACATAGTAGGAACCAAGGCCTACGTGCGTTTCGGTAATCCTCTCGTAAGGAGGCCACCTTCCTCAGGGCTGTTCCCAACTTAAGGTTCACATGTGGATGCAGACGCCATAGAAGGGACATATACGTTGCACAGAATGCCAATTTCTTGAAATATGCCACATCAGAAGAAAATATCTGGTACATAAAACACATAAAACAAAGGGCCAGATGTACCAAAGGATTTTGCCCATTCTGTTTCTATGGGAAAAAGCTTTCGTACATATGACCCAAAGAGCCTTGACATCGCGGAGACCCATAGCCAAGCTATATGATCTATATAATAACAAAAACACCCATGCAAAAAATAACCATAGAACAGTATAGACTAAGATTATAGGAGCACAACATGCAAGTGCACATATTAAAATATTTAAAAAACCCATTGGTGAAATATACACTGAAGAAACGAAGGAGAAAAATACAACCTCATGTCCATTTCGCAAGCCACAACATGCATGTGGACATTAATAGTCACCTGTGATATCAGTATGTGCCATGTACAACTACAGGTTTATTCATTTATCAAATTATATCAAACACATATATATTTACCTGTAAGGATCTCTAAATATACATGATCACATGGAGTTGACAACCTTCCAAAAGGAGGAAAAGAGACCAAATAGCTTACACCAAGTCTTACCCATAGTTGTTTAGAATGTTACATAGCCTAGAGGATAAAACCAAACAATGGCTAAAAGGATAAATGTCAAAGGTAAAGTAAAAATAAAGTGGGTTTGCGGGACCAAAATCCCATTACATGCATTTTACCTCTCTTGGTAGATAACTCATTCTGTAAAAGGACTTCTTGAAAACGATGATTTCATAGTTTGTTGCCGTCACTTCGTCGTGTACATCAGATTTATGATCTAAGATAAAAGAATACAGCTTTTTCCAACTTGTTCTATGCAAACGAGTGTTTGCTGGAATTAGTAGGTTAAAGCTAGATTGCACTGACAGATTCAATGCCTCCGCAAGACAACTTATCTAAGGATAAAATCGATCAACACACGTCCTCCTGGTAAACACGTCTACCTCGTGGACGCGCCATTTGTGATCGCTTCATTATTGCCTCCTAGTCACGTGACTTGGCGTGATTTGGGGATTACGTAAAACGTATTCCGGCCTGGTATTCGTTAATAACACCCATTCAACACGCGGTCGCCATATTAACGTGGGGTGACCAAGTCTCTAGTGTATATGTAATGTAAAAATGTAAATGTAAATTTGTACTTGTAAAGCACACTCCGACCCTAAGGTAATGAGGCGCTGAACGAATACCACTGTGGAACCCCTCCTGGCTTTTCCCTGTGAGGCACCCACTCCTGGGCAACCCCCAAGGTGAAGCCAGGCATCCCCGCGCTGTTGGGGCCGTTGTGGAGATGAAGCAAGCTATTGCCCAGAGCTGCAGGGCGAGACCCATGAATTAGATTAGGCACCGAGGCGAGAAATATCCTGTCCAGGGAAATTGAGCCCAAGAACCGCTGAGGCAGGAATTGAACTCTGGTCACGGGCCAGAACTCTGCATCAGGGTCTGCTGCTCTAACCATTGTGCCACACTTCTCATGCCATTATTATGCATGTGAGCAGAATAATTTAAATGATATAACATCCAAGTCACAAAAACAGGTCCAAGCCAAACCAAAATGCGAGATGTGTTTATTGAAAAAATATAATAAGTAAAGAAAATAAGACCAAATGAGGAATGTATAATAATATTAAAAGAAAATATATAGAATCTATACATTTCTTATTGGTTTCTACAGAGCAGAATCGCTAATAGACTGAAAGCAACAACTTTACAGGCAAACATAAGGCCTGATATATACAAAAATATGTACATGAGCTGCGCCAACTTTAAAATCCTCACATTTGGTGGCTGATACAATGAAACCATTGGTCACAAAGAAATTCAAGTGGCAATAGGCATCTATAGGACCAAAATAATATATATATATGAAAATACCAGGATATGTAAGGGACCAACGAGCTAACACCAGATCATAAGGTGACAGTATGGGAGCTCATGAGAGATTTACGTGTAACCCTACCAAAAATGGGCACCATTTCCGGTATGTGTAACATAAGAAACTCTCTAATTATAAATAGATTTAACCAATAGTGTTTTCCCACGGAATATATTCATTGAGCCCATTTTTATAGGTATCAAGAGTGAAAATCTAATATACTTCTAGTTTTTTCCTAACTTTGTTCTCTTCCATTCCTCACGATTTTCTTATCTTTTCTAGGATTGTCCAAGACAGATCCTCTACTTTATGTCCCAAATCTTTTCAATGTTGGACCAAGGGAGCTCCCGCCCTATTGTTTCGTATATTGGACATATGTTCCAAAATCCTTACTGTAACTTCTCGTACAGTCTCGCCAACATATCCCAAAGCACAGGGACAGCAGATCAAATAAACTCAGTTGGCTGTTCTGCAGTTTGTCATGTCGATAATTCTAAATGTTTTCCGGTTCCACTGCAGTGTGTCACCTATAATTGCTCCAGAACACGCCCTACATGTACCACATTTATGGTTGCCTTTAATTGACTGTTGTCCCCTAATCGATTTTTGGCAAAAACCTTGATCACTTGACACATTGGACCTAACCAGTTTGTTACAGGTATTCTGATTTTTCCTAAAGGTAAGTAGTGGGCATTCGAGAGGTGATAGATCTTGATCACTATTAAGTATGTGCCAGCTACTGCAAATAATATTCCCATTCTTTCATTCAAATTAGAATGTTGTATGACACACACCATTTGGGATTTTGGATCTTTGTCACGACTTTCTCACATACTCTCCCTGTTATGGTATTTAGCTCTCTTGTAGGACTCCCTTATCACTCTTTTAGGATATCCTTGTGACAAAAGGTTTTGCTGTAAGATGCCCGCAGGTTGGTCATAGTCTTGCATATTTGGGCAGTTCCTGCGGATACGTAAAAATTGACTAAAGGATATTCACTGCTTTTGGCTTCTGGGATGGAAACTATCAAAATGTAATATGGTGTTCTTGGCAGTGGGTTTCGTATATAGGGACATCTCTAGTTGTAAATTATTGTGTCTTATCCAAATGTCTAAGAACTCAACCTTGTCTCTACTTTTATGGATGGTGAACCTCAAATTAGGATCGCAGGCATTAATCCATTCACTAAATTCATTGAGTGATTCCTCTTACCCGGTCCAGATGAAAAAAATATCATCAATATATCAAGACCAAAATTGGACATTTTCGTAGAAGGGAGCTACTTCATTATAGATGTGGGTGTCCTCAAAGTTACCCACATAGATGTTCGCTACACTCGGGGCACAAGCCGCCCCATGCTTACTCCTTTCATTTGTTGAAATATAATTCCATCAAACTCAAAGAAATTTTCTTGGAGAACAATCTCTAGACACTGGAGGGCAAAATTAAGATGATCAATCATCCCTTATCTCTCAAATAGGCGGGCGACAGCCTGCCATGCTTCCCTCTGCGGGATGTTAGTATATAAAGCTTCAATGTCCATGGTTACCAAAATCTGAGAAGTCGGATTGTAGGAGATACCTTCTAATTTGGAAATGATGTCTCCAGTATCTTTTATATATGCTGGCAGGCCGCCCACTCGATGTTTTAGAAATTTGTCAACCTATTTTGATAATGATTCAGTGAGTGAACCAATAGTGGATACAATCGGACGAAGAGGGGGATCTTCCTCATTTTTATGTATCTTTGGTACCCCATAAAGCACTGGGGTCCTAGTAGTCTGTGGATTCAGATATTGATATTCTTGTTCACAGATAATACCCTTGCTACATGCCTCATCACTGATGTTCTGTATTTTCTGTTTAATGCATGTTTGCCAATTATTTTTGCCCTTAATGTAATGTTTAGAATATTCAACATAAGCTGCATCTTTTGTTTGTATTTTTCCGTGTCCATCAAGACTATACCACCCACTTTGTCACAAGGTTTGACCGGGGTCCGTTTTTCCCGTTGTAATCTCACAAGAATCTGATATTCACATTTAGTGAGGTTGTTGGGGGGGTCTCGGTGTAAATCTAAGCATAACTTTAATTTTTTCTAAGACAACATTCTCAAAGATCTTAATTTCTGGTCCCACCATATCCAAATTAGGTGTAAAGGTCGATAGAGGTTTAAAACCCGAAATGTTGGTCTCCGAGTTAGTATATCTCTCTTCAAAGAATCTCTTCAACCTGATACGCCTAATGAAGGCGAAAAGATCTGTAATCAATCCAACCCGCATCTCATATTTACACATTCGTGTAAATCTGGGGCAGCGTCAAAAGTAGTGGGTGTTGCGGTGAAACGCCCACAGCAACAGTCTTTGCACGCCCCTCTGACACAGAAAACTGCATTGGAGGAGCCCATATTTACAAGGAGTTGTAAAGCCACAAAAGGTGGCTTAATGCCGCCTTGTAAATATGGAGAAGTGGTTAGCACCATTGGAGTCTCGCAAAAAGTGACGCCCCAGTGATGCTAGCGCCTTGTAAATCTGGCCATAGTCTTCTCCAGGAATGAGCTTGCGTTAAAAGGAATCAATATCCTCTCTGGTCTATCCATGCTCAACGGGTCTCACCTTGCTTCCTGGTGCCAGGGGTGTTGCGCTGTTTATTGGCTGTGTACAGGTCACATGACAATGGGGGGCGGGGCAGGGGCTGCTATTGTTCCTGATGGGTAGAGTGATATATAGACCGACTAAACCTACATGGAGTTGTAATATAAGGCGGATAATGAAAGCTGACTTTTTCTTGGCTTCTTTCTAGGAATGCTCCTTCTCTTCCTAGACCGAGACATCTAAAACTCCACTTTTTTTTAGAAGCAGAATCCTCTTTCAAGATGAAACAAAAAACCACAGAGCTTGTTCCAGAGTGCAGGATACAATCTCGTCTTTCCATCCGGGCCACGTCATGGCACCGCCTCCTGACATCCAGGCGGCTTCAACCAAACACGTTGCAGGAACCCTCAGAACTTGTGCTCTTGAAATCCGCTTTTCATCTTCCTGAGTAAATATTCCAAGATTGATGTAGTGTCTAAGACACAGTTGCAATGTGAACCGAGAGCTTAGCTCTTGAATCCAAATAAAACTTCTCAGACTCCCATGCTAGGCTTTTGGCAAATGTAGTGATATGTCCTCGACAGCCCTCACTCTAGGTGTCTTGATCTTGATACCCCTGAAAGTGTGGGTGATTTTATTTCTAGTAGCAGCTTCGTGCAGTGTTGTGGAGATCACTACTTGTTGTTAGATAGCAAGTTTGTAATCTTCATAGGACTTGATCTGCGAGTGAAGTGTCCCACAAGAAAAACTTTTTTTCTGAAGAAGATTCATGAAAAAACTACTTTTTGCAGGAAAGTGTGTTATAATATTTTTCTTTGTGGACCTTATTCTACTCAATATTGACATTTCAGTTTGCATGTTTTTTCTTTTTCTCATTTCATGTATTCTTTTAAAACCTCACTAACTTCACAAAGTTTGTATAGTTTCTAAAACAAGTTTTGAAGTAAAAGAAAGAAAGCTTGGATCACTTTAAATAACCATATATGATCACATTGCCCTGTAGCCTGGTGCTGGAAACCATGGGCGACTGGTAACGTCTTTCTGAAATGGGCCACACTTCACAATAAAATCAACATAATTTGTCCTTTAGTTTTCTTCAGTCACGTGGTAATGTGACAGGAACCTGTGACAGGAAGTTAGATTCTGAAAGAAGGACTACAAGACATCATTTACGCTCCCTCGTCTTCTGAGCAATGCTACTCTCTTTGTGGCTCCTTATAATATCACTTACTTTACATTAAGGCTGGGCAAAGATATTTTTCCCAACTTCCTTTAAATATTTCTTTCAGAAACTATGAAAATGGCAAACTTGTAAGCACATTCGCTTTTTGCTTCGAAATGTGGGCTTTAACATGATTTAGTATCATATTATCCTAATTTTTAACTTTTTTTCCTCAAGAGTAATTTGATGTGCCTTTTCCTCACCAGAATTGAGTGATCTATAGGAAACGTTATGCGCATTATACAATCTCGTAGAAAATTGCCTGTAAGTTACCAATGCGTTACCAATTAAAAAATTGCCAGTCAACAGCCTTCCCATCACTGATCCCTTCTAAATGTAACATGACTCACTTTCTTGGTGCTATAAAAAATGTTTAGTTCAAAATATTCTGATCCTTCTGCACAAACAATTCATTAAATAAATAATACACAAAATGCCTGTCCTGTTCTCATAGGATTATTTTTTCTACTCCAAAGTCAATCCACTTGGTCCATCAACCTAGTCTAAGGACCAGCACTAGTGCCAAAGTCTACAAACTCCAGCCCATGTTCAATTTGTCCCTCTTAGTCCAATAACAACTGGTATAGTCACAGAGGTACCCGCATCAAACTCTATCTTGTGAAGAATGTCTTCCATCGCTTCACATCTGATCACAAGTCAACTGTAGTGAGAAAATCTGTCCTAAAGAAGCCAAACTTCTATTGTACAGTTTACATGGTTGTGGAAAAAAGGCAAAAAAACTAGACCTTGCAACTAATGAAAACAAAGGGTGCTGACGATGCTCCCCAAACCTTCTGCTGTGACCTTGCTGAGAAACAAAGTCGAACTACTGCGACAGGTGTACATAATATATTGTTTTCTCTCCCCTGGATGGACTTTCAGGTGGATCCAGATACAAGATCCTTTCGCCCTTCATGTTAATATTGTTAGACAATTCATTATAAATATTAAATAGTGCAAAATCTACTGGTTGCACCTTTGATGTGGTTTTAGTCCTGCTGTGCTGGGGTTCCTTATTATTTTTTAAGAAGCACATATATTCCATCTGTTCTAAAGAAATGTACTCTCATTTCAGAAGACATGAGCTAATGTTTCCACATAGAAGGACTGTAAGTTCTAAGAGAAGTCAATGAGATATCAGTGACACCAGTGATCCAGTCTCTAAAGGAAAATATTAACACATTATACACTTATCAGCCGGCTTCAGATCATGCCCTGGTAAAGAGAGGGGGGACCTCTTAGATGTATCAGCTTCAATTTCAAGATGGCGGATTCTGGCCGAGCCATGCACAGTTCCTGTCACCCGTGAGTTACAAGGTTGCGGATTCTGGCCGAGCCATGCACAGTTCCTGTCACCCATAAGTTACAAGATGGCAGATCCTGCTGGAGCCATGTTCAGCTCCTGTTACTCTTAAATTACAAGATGGCAGGATCCTGCCCAAACCATGCGCAGCTCCTGTTACTCTTAAATTACAAGATGGCAGGATCCTGCCTTTGACATGCGCAGCTCCTTGCACTCTTAAATTACAAGATGGCAGGATCCTGCCTTTGACATGCGCAGCTCCTGTTACTCTTAAATTACAAGATGGCAGAATCCTGCCTGAGTTGTGCACAACTCCTCTCACCCTTAATTTACGAGATGGCAGATCCTGCCTGAGAAATGCACTTCTCTTGTCACTCTTAAAGTACAAGTTGGCAGATCCTGCCTGAGACAATCACTGCTCTTTCACTCCTAATTTACAAGATGGCAGAATCCTGCCTGTGACACGTGCAGCTCCTGGCACTCTTAAGTTACAAGATGACAGGATCCTGCCTGTGACATGCGCAGCTGCTGTCACTCTCAAATTACAAGATGGTGGATCCCCTCCAATTCATCCACAGCTCCTGTCACTCTCAAATTACAAGACGGTGGATCCCCTCCGATTCATCCACAGCTCCTGTCACTCTCAAATTACAAGATGGTGGATCCTATCCAAGTCCTGCACAGCTCCTGTCACTCTTAAATTACAAGATGGCTGATCCTGCCGAAATCAATTTCAGCTTGTGTCAAACCTAAATTACAAGATGGCAGGATCCTTTGGATGCTTCTCAGAGTCAACCCGCTAGAAAGTGGTGGGAGGAGTTTGAATACGGTCTATGTCGGGTGCATCTGAATTGAGCATGGCCACGATATTTGTTGGTGGCTACGACATCTCCCGTGCCACTCACCAGGTGACTTGACCCATTGAGGTGCTGTCTAGTTTAATGTTGAGGGACCTAGCACTCAATGACGTCAGTGGTGGTCAGTGCCTATTGGTCGGTGTGTTTTTATGTCTGTACATTGGTGTGTATGGATCCAGCACTTCTGCTAGCTTGAAAGAAAGCCTGTAGGTCTGCATGCATGTGCAAAAGTGTGCAAGGATGTTGTGTGCAGGATGATCACCTGTCTTTAAATTTCACGGACCGTCCGTAATTTGGGCATCACGTGACAAACTGTGCTGCTCCCCTTCAGAACCCTCAAAATTCTGCAAAACTCCCTACTGTGGCAGGTCAAACTCCTTCTCTACTCACAAGAGCATCCCTCCTGACCTCGCACGGACGGTCACCCTGCCCATTGTCATTCTGTCTGCGGCGTATTGTCACATACAGAATGACCGTGAGCCAGTCTCAGCATGTGTTGGGCCTCCTTCTGTTTTATCCACGGGTCCTAGCATCACACCAGGGTAGAGTGACGAGCCGTCCCAGATGTGCCGGGACAGTCCTGGTTTTTCACCTGCTGTCCTGGCAGATTTCAGTATATTTGGCTTGTGTCCCTGTTTTCAAAGAGGGACGCATGAAAAGAGTGAGAAGCAGCTTTTATGTGTTCCAACACAACACTAACTAGCAACTGTAATCAGAAAGCAATGTAATGACTAGATAAGATACTGGGCTTAAAAAATTCATTTTATTTCTTTAGTACCCTGTTGTGTGTGTTATTATGTGAATCAGTGCTGTTATTCTGTGCCCCTGGAGTGACGTAAAATTGGGATCCTCCTATTTTTGTGAAATGTCCTGTTTTTTTGTATTCTGGTCATCCTACACCTGGGGCCAAACTCGGGGGAGCGGGCCTTGGGGGAGGGTTTTACATTTTTAATTATCTTCCATAGACCTCAGAGTCTATGTAGCACAGCACAGCGCCTAAGTATTACAGTGGGATAATGTACCTCCTGCAAGCAAAAAGATGTGGCATGCAGATGAAACAAGCTTTTTTTTTATGTAGATAGCTCAGTGGGTTACTGCTGTTGTCACGTAGTTCCTTTTGTTACAACAGTTGTTTCCCCCCCAACTTTTGTTATTGCAAGAACGCTAAACAGGGTTCTTTAGGATGATAATTAATACGTATTAGTAAAAACAACCCCAGCCAATAGGTTATGTTTTAAACCTTGAGTTTGTATTTCCCCAGACCAGGCACTCTTAACATATAGAGCCTGATTACGACCTTGGCGGATGGGTTACTCCATCTCAAAGGTGACAGATATCCTGCCGCCGTATTACAAGTTCCATTATATCTAATGGAACTTGTAAAATGGCGGGCCGGATATCTGTCACGTTTGTGACTGAGTATCCCATCCGCCAAGGTCGTAACCAGGTCCATAATGCCTACCAGTATGGATGACCTGTGACTCCTATACCTTGTAGCCATCATTATCTTACATAACATTTCCTACACACGCATGAGTCGTTGTCTCTGTATAATGTGTGTGCAATGCAATGCACATCAACACCCTGCTCTATATGCCTGCAATGAGTAATGGTACCAAAATAATGAAATACACCTGAGAGGGTCTATGTAGATATGGGGAGCACCATTGGAGGGTGGTGTCAGGGGAATCTCTGGGGAAGTTGGTCTTTTGTGGGTGGCACCAACAAGGAGTGTCATGCCGGTTGCCACCAGCAGTAAAGCTGGTCCTGTCAGGGACGAAGCTAGAAGTGGGCGAGCCGATGCGGGTAGAATTGGGAAAACTACCCCTTATGTCGGCTGTCAGATTCAGCTTGGTGTATATATTATCTTTGCTAGTTTTTTTAATCTTTCAATAGGTCTAGTTATGCGTGAATGTTTGCTCAATAGTCCACTGTGCAATATAAACTAATGAACATAAACTTATTTCAGCTTATACTTCCGCCAGCTGTCTACTTTATAATTGTGTGACGTTCTCAAATATGTCCGTAAAAATGAACTTTTGTCCTGAATTTTGACCCATTGTCCTGATTTTGACCCTTTTCCATGAATTTTTACTATCACTGCCCAGAATTTGCCTTCTTGCCAGGTGGCCACTCTAGTTGCGTACGCGCCACACTGAAGGCAAACCAATTGGCTTTGCCAAGACGTGTTATTATCTGTCTCCTGTCGTTGAAGTCGCCCATCTGTGGGGACAGTGTGCCCCCCGAACCCTCAGCGCTTCATGATGATGAACAGCACAGCCACCCCCTTCCCCCGCACGTTGAGGTCCCGCACAGGCCCTGCGCACCGCATCCAAGGGCCTGGTGCGCTCTCCGGGCACTTCCAGGCAGGACGTGAGGATGACGCCTTCTCTCAGCCCCGGCCGAGCTGTCATCTCTGCTGCCGGGAGAGCCTCCTTGGCAGCCCCGCTGCTGCTCCAGGCCGAAGGGTAGATTTTACCCAAGGCCTCGGTTCCCGGGGGTGTTCACAGCAGCGCAGCTTTGCTCAGGGGCCGGCATCTCCTCGAGGGCTCCGGAGGAGGCTCGCCTTCTGCCCCGTGCGCCACAGGTGCCCCCGGGCCTCGCGTGTGCAGAGCTGGGAGGCAGGAGGGTTCTCTTCCAGGAAAGCACAGGCCTCCTTTGATCCTCGGCAACTGGCCAGTGCAGCGAGCATTCATGCAAGGTTCAAGGGCCTGACGAGAGAACCGGAGGACGTCTCTGGTGCAGTTTGGGCCGACTTGTGCCGTAAACAGTGCTTAATTTGTGCTTGTTGTTTCCGGTGCGGAGCACCGGCACTTCTTTTCGAGGGCCTGGGCTTATTCTTCTGTCTCGAGCATTTGCTGCGAGCAAAAGACATATGGAAAAGACGGAAGAAGGAGAAAACGAAAAAGCGTCACAAAGGGAGAAAGTAGAAAGCTGCAGAGTGAGGTGAAGGGGGCGGGAGTGGCTGTAGATGGATTGAAGAGGCCCGAGATGGCTTCAGTATTACGCTGCCTCAGTATTCCCTGCTCACACTTTTAAATGCATCAGCCACATGTTTAAAAGGAGGGCTTTGGGCACCAGCACCTTTTTATTTACAAATTAAGCACTGGCCGGAAATGGCTGCAGAACTAGGCCAGCTCTGTTTTACCTCCTTAAACAGTGGTAAATGTTTGCTTCTCACTGGGACCTGAAAAGCACCTGAGGCTTTTGTCTGGAAACCTGGCTGCTTTTGTTGACATATCTGACGAAACAGAGCACAGTAACACAAATCAACATAACACACATTCCAATAGCGCAGCACAAAAATACAGCAACGCAAAAACCGCACAACACCTCTCCAGCACGGATGTGCACACATGTTCTTGTCACGCATTACCATGTCCAAAAGCCTGGATTCATAGCAAAGTGATAAAGATGTTTGCTGCGCGAGCTGCCTAGACCTAACACCGGGACCTGACAGGGAACTGGACAAGAAAGTTTGGTGGTCTGGGCTATGCTGTGTGCCTCAGTTTCAGGCTGACTGGTGTCTTAAGTAGCTGAAGGGACAGAGCAGGGTACTTCATCCCTGCGGCAGGAGGGAGTGTGCTAATGGTCTAAGAATGAGCGCAACCATCAGAATAAAGTTCACTTAATCTGATACCAACTGATTGCAGCTGAACCCATGCATCAATCAGGAAGAAACATATCTGGAAATCAGTTGCGGCTTGCTTCACTCACAGGGGGCGGGTGTGGCGTGCAGGAGTGGGGGTAAACTTTAATTATTATTATTTTTTTAAAAAACATACCTTCTCCATTGCCGCAGCGCAGCTCCTCTTTCCCCCGTCGTCACTCCAGGCTGCAGGCACAGGCTCCCAGCCTGCCCTGCGGCCAATCCCGACACTGCTCAGAGCAGCCTCAGGATTGGCTGGGAGCGCATGGGCAGGGTGATCCCAGGCAGACTGGGAGCCTATGGTGGCTCTCTCCAGCCTGGCAACTGTGTTGCTGGGCCGAGAGAGCCTACTATGCATGAGTGTTTCGGCGGGCCAAACATACATGCGCACTGAGGGGAGTGCACAGTGCACTCCCCTCACTGCTCGTCACCCCCATGGCCCCGCCCCCTTTAACAAACCAAACGATAATAAACATGGTTTATTATTGTTTCGTTTGTTGATGGTTTTGCAGCTTCAGCTGCTGGTGGGGGGGGGGGAGTGCAGCGCTCCTCCACCTTAACAAAAGAGCCGCCGCTGAAATAAATATGATGTTTAATGATAATCCTGCCAAAATATGAAGTGAAAAGGAACTGATTTGATCTATCGAACATATTTAAATAATGAAGCACTTTGTATGAACTGTTTGTCTTAAATCTGATAATATCAGTGTGAAGTGAAATTAGTTTTTAATGAACTTTGTATTACATTTTGGACCTGGTTAGTATAATTTTCTCCTGACTATATTAAGACAATACACTCAGCTTTGCCATATTACAACTTATTTTCACTACACCACAGTTGCAACAAAAAGCAATAAAATCACTGAATAAAGCAAACGGATAGTACACTATAATACCACAACAAATCGCTATTGCAACATACTATTGAACAAAAAAACACAAACCCAACCCAATGTCAACACAAAGAACATACCACAATAAAAACATGAAATTAACATAGTCTAATACAAAAATATGACACATTAGTTGTGGTACGGTTGTGTCATAGTGTAGTTGTTTTCTTTTGGTGCATTATTGTGTTGTCTTGTGTTGGATGCTGTATTGTTGTTGAGATACATTTTGGTGTGCTGTGTTTCGGTTATTGTTTTGCTGGAATGATTTTATGTTTTTATCAGTTCAGTTGTTAGTATTTTGTGTTTGTGTTCTATCTAGTCGTTGTGTTAATGTGATGTACTGTTGTGTTATTGAGATTGTGTTATGATGATCTGGTGTGCCATTTTCTTGTAGTTCTTTGACTGTGTGTTATACCTCAGCTGCAACCTGTCATACAAGTTACTTACCTTTGGTAACGAAATATCTGGTAGAGACATATTCTAGCTGCAGATTCCTTACCTTAGAATTTCCCCCAGGCGTCAGACTGGATACGGAGATTTTTCTTTGAGCAATACCCTTGCACGTCGGTAGGTTGCGTCAGTCGACTCCGCAGGCATCGTTGGCATCATGGTCTCCATGATGACGTCGGGAGTAGTACATAGACGCCACCTTCGCGCAGTGATGCCAGTTTCTTTTTAACGACTCTCCACGCCAAAGCACAGAGCTGCTAAGAACACTGAGATTAGTGCGCCAGAGCTAAGGACCTGAAGAAGGAATCCCTGTCCCTAGAAATCAGTTCACAAGCGGGGAGGATGGGTGGGTCGGTAAGGAATCTGCAACTAGAATATGTCTCTACCAGATATTTTGTTACCGAAGGTAAGTAACTTGTACATCTGATAGAGACTTCTAGTTGCAGATTCCTTACCTTAGAATAGATACCCAAGCAATGCCATCCTCGGAGGTGGGATGCGAACCAAGATCATACTAGGAAGTCCTGCAGGACAGAACAACCAAAGTAGCCGTCCCAAACGACCTGACTGTCCAGGCAGTAGTGTTTAGCAAATGTGTGCAGGGACGCCTACGTAGCTGCCTGTCAGATATCCAGGACAGGTACTCCGCGTGCTAACGCAGTGGAAGCGTCGGTTGCTCTGGTGGAATGAGCACGCAAGCCCTCAGAGGGTTGCTTCTTGGACAAAGCCTAGCACATTTTGATGCAAAGAAGTATCCATCGAGAGATGGTATGTTTTTGCACCGCCTTCCCTTTCTTCTCACCCACATACCAAAGAGTTGATCGTCCACCCGGAAATCTTTAGTCCGGTTAAGATAGAATGCCAACGCTCTTTGTGGGTCCAGATGGTGGAGTCTCTCCTCCTCATGGGAAGGATGTGGGGATGCGTAGAAGGTAAGCAAAGTGATGGACTGGCCTACATGAAAAGGCGTAACCACTTTGAGAAGGAAGGAAGCATTAGTGCGCAACACCACTTTGTCAGGGTGCACAGACAAGTATGGAGGTTTGGACGAAAGGGCCTGAAGCTCACTCACCCTGCGAGCAGAGGTGATGGCAACAAGGAAGACAGTTTTGAAGGTGAGGAGCCGTAAGGGACAATTGTGCATTGGTTCAAAGGGAGTGCACATTCAAAGTAAGGACAAGACTGAGGCCCCACTGAGGCATGATAAATGGAGTGGCAGGAAATAAATTGGTGAGGCCTTTTAGGAATCTACTCACAATATGAAATTTAAAAAGTGAAGGCTGATCAGGTAACCTAAGGAAGGCCGAAATTGCAGATAAATACCCTTTAAGCGTGCCCAAAGCAGAGCCCTGCTGGGCCAAAGAAAGAATGAACAAAAGAACCTCGGACAGAGGGGCAGAGAGGGTATCAAAAGATTTGTTGGTGCACCATGCCACAAATTTATTCCAACGACAGGCGTATACAGTTTTGGTGGCGAGACGCCTGGCTGCCAAGATAACATCGCAGACTTCAGGTGGAAGATCAAAAGTCGTCAACTGTCGCCGCTCAATCTCCACACATGAAGGCGGAGGTTGGACAGGTTCGGGTGAAGAACCGTCCCCTGTTACTGCGACAGAAGATCCGCCTGAAAAGGCAATCTGAGTGGAGGATTGATGGACATGCTCAATAGCTCTGGATACCAGACTCTCTGTGCCCAGTCCGGAGCCACCAAAATGACTTGGGCCCGGATGTTCCTGATCTTCTTGAGAACTCTGGGCAGAAGTGGTATAGGCGGAAAGGAGGCCAGAGTTCCACTCCAGACGAAAAGCGTCTCAGAGCGAGTGCCACCTTGGAAACTCCAACGCGCAAAACAGCTGACTTTGCGCGTTCTCTGCGGAGGTGAACAGATCTAACCAAGGCACTCCCCACTGCTGAAAGAGACCTTGCACCACCTCCGGATGGAGACGCCATTCGTGATCGGCTGTGCATCAACGACTGAGTTCATCCGCTTTTGCATTGAGAGAACCCACCAGATGTTGAACCACCAGGGTAATGCCCTGATGTTCCAGCCATCTCCAGAGGCCTAGTGCCTCCTGACAAAGGGTCCAGGACCCTACTCTTCCCTGTTTGTTGCAGTACCACATGGCGGTAGTATTGTTAGGGAACACCTGCACTACTTTCCCTTTCAGAGAGGGAAGAAATGCTTTCAACCCAAGCCTGATCTCCCTTAGCTCCAGAAGATTGATATGGAGCCCAGACTCCGCTGGAGACCAGAGTCCTCTGATTTCTGCCTCTCCCATGTGGCTGCCCCAACCCAGAAGTGATGCATCTGTCACTATAGAGAGATCTGGTTGGGGAAGGGAGAGGGATCTGCCGTGGACTCAATGCGAATTCAAAAGCGACCACTGCAGGTCTTTCGCAGTCCCCTCTGAGATCTAGACCATGTCGGAGGGATTCCCATGATGCTGCGCCCACTGGAACTACAAGTCCCACTGCAGAGTCCACATATGCCACCTGGCATGAGTCACCAGCAAGATGCACGAGGCCATGAGGCCCAGCAGCCTCAGAATCAGTCTCACCGAAACCCAAGACAGAGGCTGAAAGATCAGAATCATAGCCTGAATATCTTGGACTCGCTTGCGGGGGGATAAGCCTGAAACTGCAGTGTCCAGAACAGCTCCGATGAAGAGGAGTGTCTGAGAGGGAGTCAAGTGTGACTTCAGCATGTTTATAGTGAACCCCAGCATGTGTAGGAGGTTCGCCGTCGTCTGAAAGTGGGAGACGACTTTCTGGGGTGGGTCCGCCTTCAACAGCCAGTCGTTGAGGTAGGGAAAGACTGATACCCCTAACCTGAGCAGATGAGCTGCAACCACCGCCATCACTTTCGTGAACACCCGAGGGGTGCTGGTAAGGCCGAAGAAGAGCACGGTAAACTGATAGTGCTCATGACCTACCATGAATCGTAACGTCACGTCTGTGGGCAGGCAGGATGGGGATGTGGAAATAAGCGTCCTGCAAGGCCAGCGCTACCATCCAGTCTCCTGGGTCTAAGGCAGACAGAACCTGAGCCAGGGTGAGCATTTTGAATTTCTCCTTCTTGAGGAAGTAGTTTAGGTCCCGAAGGACTAGGATAGGACGTAAGCCCTAGTCCTTTTTCAGCACCAGAAAGTAGCAGGAATAACAACCACGACCTACTTCGGGCACAGGGACCTTCTCTATAGTTCCCTTGGCCTAGAGAGATGCGACTTCCTGGCGGAGAAATATCAAATGATCCTCTGGGAGGTGGCTGAGTGATAGAGGTATGCCCAGTGAGGCAGATTTGAAAGGGAGGGAGTAGCGCTTTCGATCGATCGGCAAAACCCACATGTCCATAGTGATGGATTCCCAGTGGGGCAGGTGATGGCGAATCCTGCCGCCAACTGGATGGGAGTGAGGGGAAGGACTAGGAGGGTTTGGAGGCTGCAACAGGGTCAGGGGTGGACTGGCCAGACCTCTGGTTCCCTGTCCCACGCCCATGTGGGATTCCGCGTCCCCGACCACGCAGTGGCTGGACAGTATGGGTGGGATGGTGGCTGGGTGGAGGATGCGACAGGGAGTCCCTTCTGTGGCCACAAAAGGGGCAAAAAGCGGACTTTGCGGGATTCCCCGGAATCCTCTAATCTCTCCAAGGCCGAGTCCACTTTGTCTCCAAAGAAACGAGAGCCATCAAAGGGCATGTCCTTGAGGGACTGTTGGACATCTCCCAAAAAACTAGAAGCACGCAACCAGGTGTGTCATCTTAAGGCCACCGTCATAGCAACCGATCTGACCAGAGAGTCAGTTGTGTCTGGCCCACAACGGATTTCGAACTTCGCCGCATCTCTCATATCATTGACAGCTTGGGAGATGATAGCACGGGCCTCCTCCGTTATCTGCAGCAGGACTTGCGCAACCGTATCCCTCAAAGAGTGGGTATAGCGGCCCAAAAGGCATGTGGTGTTCACAGACTGCAGCGCGAAACTGGAGGAAGAAAACAACTTCTTACCAATTTGTTCCAGCCTTTTATGATTCCCTATCCTGGTGTGCGGAAGGGAATGCGCCTGAAGAAGAGGAAGCCTGGATGACAATACTCTCAGGCGTGGGTGTTGGGACAGGAATTTAGGGTCATTCTGAGCGGGCCGATGGCGGCGTGCGATAGTCCTAGTCACAGCAGCCCCTGTGTTGGTTTTGGACCAAGTACCCAAAAGGCCATCGGTGAGAGCTTCATTGAATGAGAAAAGGGGTTTGGATGTGGAAGCCCCAAGCTGAAGCAGCTCCGTCAGGAGATTGGACCTGACCACCACAGTAGGAAGCTCAAGGCCAAGGAACTCAGCAGCCCTACTGACCACCATACCATACCATAAGTTGCTCCCCCCGCCATAGCCACGGTAGGAGGAGACAGCATGCCAGCGTCTGTAGAAGTATCCAAAACACTGACATCGCCCAATTCCTGTGTCCAGTCCAAAGTTTGGTCATCCTGGAATTCTTAAGGGACCCCTCCAATCACTTTCCAAATTCGTACCCATAGGAAAAAGGGTACGAATTCAACCTGGGGTGAATAGGTCCCATCAAAGACAAAGGCGGCGATGGCTGATGCCGCTCTGACTCTGGGTCGTCGGGGATAAGGATTGGGTCGACCGTCAGAAGCGTCGACAATTGAACCGGCGCTGGGGAAGGTCTCAATGGTGCGACAGGTGCCAGTGCGGATCTGCGAGCGGATCCGGAGTGGACCTAGGTGGCTGGAGCCAAAGCCGCTGGTGCGGAACCCAAAGGCCCCTCGACTGAACCCCTTGGGCCAAAAGGCACCGTATCAGGGGTCGGTCCATTCAAAGATGAGGCGCATGGCCTCATAGAATTCTTTACGTTGGGTGGGGGTCACTCCGGCTCCTGGAAACTCGGGGAAACGCAGAGTGGACCTAGACGCAGGCTCCGAGGAAGGACGCCTTGAGCATCAACGCTCCCCCTGTGTTGCGTCAGCCGAGCGAAGTTGGAGAGCGATCGGACCTCTTCGACTTCTTCTTTTTCTTACCTGCACCCGAAGATTGTGAAGACAACGAGTGGTGATGGCTCCGCGAACGGTCTCGAGACCTTCCTCTCAGTCGAGACTGGGACTTATGTGGAGTCGAGTGCCAGGCCGCAATGAGCTTGAGGTACCGCTCCCTCAAGGCCTTCAGGTGCATGGCCCGGCACACGGAGCACGACTTCGGGTCATGGTCGCGCTCGAGACACCACAAACAAACCAGATGTGGATCCGTCACCAACATTATGTGGTGACAATCCTCGCATGGCTTGAATCCGGTCTTCGGGGACATCCTCGACGCACCAAATATCTCACTACAAAAGTCGACAAAACGGTCAAATTTGGTCAAAAAGAGAGCAGGGTAGCTCTCTCTAGATCAGCGCATGGCACGGAAAGAAAAGAACTGACGTCACTGCGCGAAGGCGGCATCTATGCACTACTCCCAACGTCATCACATTGACTACGGCACCCGCAGAGTAGACCGACGTCACCTACCGATGCAGAAGGGTATTTATTGCTTGAAGAAAACTCTCTGGATCCAGTCTGACACCTGGTGGAAATTCTAAGGTAAGGAATCTGCAACTAGAAGTCTCTATCAGATTGCATAAGTGCTCAAAAATGTTGTTACATATCACAACATAGCTGTTTTATTATTCAGTTCTAAAAGGAAGGGCGTGAAAAATTCTGCTATTTTGCTTTTGATAATTATGCTAAATTTCAGCATAATTTCACAAAAAATATGCATAATTAAGTGAAATGCAAAACTGGGATTTGGCACTGCATTTTAGCATAAATTGCATACTCACTCTCATTTTGGATGCAATGATGCATTTTGTGCTAAAAATAATGCAAAATATATAAACACTTAAAGCAACAGCATGCTCTCTTTGCGTTGTTCACGGCATTTGCGGTAAATCGTTGCTGTGAACGGTGCATTCGCGGTAAACTTTCACCATGAAAGGTGTTTAATTATGTACGTGGCATGAGAGCACCATTTCAGGAATTTTGTATAAAAATAGTAACGCAAAATCACAAGAACTGTCGTAGTTACAGCTAAGGGCCCGCAGTGACGGCAGCCAACAGGTGTTTTGTGATCCGGCCCGGGATCATCTCAGCGTTATGAAAGAATTACGCAATTTTTTTAAGTGAGTCTTTTAGGTCAAAGCAGGACCTCATCAATGAGAAATGGGAGGGTGACAGGTTATTGCACTAGTATTAGTGATCTGATGCTGTGTTACAATATTGAAAACATGTCACTATCCCTGAATATTCACTGTCAGGGACCTGGCCGAAGAGGGCTGAAAGAGCTGAAATTGGAGCATAAATTCAAGGCTGTTCCAAACAGAGGCTTCCAAAAGATGCTTGGCCCAGAGCAGTGCTTCATTTGTAGCTGTTGTTTCCGGTGAGGAGCACCAGCACTTATTTTCTGCCTCAAGCATTTACTGCGAGCAAAAGACACAAATGGGAAAGACGGAGGAAGAGAAAAACGAAAAAGCGTCACAGAGGGAGAAAGCAGAAAGCTGCAAGAGTGAGCTGAGGGGCAGGGAGTGGCTGTAAATGGATTGAAGAGGCCCAAGATGGCTTCAGGATTACGGTGCCTCAGTATTCCGTGTTCGCACATTTAATTGCAGCAGCCGCGTGTTTTAAGAGGAGGGCTTTGGGCACTGGCACCTTTTTAGGTACAAATTAAGCACTGGCCCAGAGTCCCCAAAATCCTTTAGGTGTCCCTACACACTGCCACCTCTAAGGCCTGGGTACAGTGGATTTATAGCAGGCCACTTTACCTTCTGCAGTGCCTGACTGTTTGGGGTCCCTAACCTTCGCAACTCATTCAATGAGTATCTGTGAGACGTGGGAGTCTCAGAGGCGTTCATATTCTGCCGGGTGTCCCTATGAGTCTGGGCTTTACTGTCTTTCACCCAGACAATTTTTTTTTGCAGTTCTATATAGCGCAAACTTGCCCAGTAGGAATTTAAGTTTTTAGAAACCACTTGGTAGGCTGAGGACCAGGGGGTGCTTTTAGAAACCACTGGGTACTCTGAGGACAGGGGGGCTGCTTTTAGAAACCGCTCGGTACACTGAGGACCGAGGGGCTGCTCTTAGAAACCACTAGGTACACTGAGGACCGGCCACTGCCTTTAGAAACCACTCGGTACGCTGAGGAGCAGGGGGTCCTTTTAGAAACCACTAGGTACACTGAGAACCAGGGGGCTGCTTTTGGAAACCACTAGGCACGCTGATGACCAGGGGGTCCTTTTAGAAACCACTGGGTACGCTGAGGTCCAGGGTGTCCTTTTAGAACCCACTCGGTACGCTGAGGACCAGGGTGTCCTTTTAGAAACCACTCGGCACGCTGAGAACCAGGGTTTCCTTTTAGAAACCACTCGGCACGCTAAGGACCAGGGGCTGCTTTTAGAAACCACTCGGTACGCTGAGGACCCGGGTATCCTTTTAGATACCACTCGGCACGCTGAGGACCAGGGTGTCCTTTTAGAAACCACTCGGTATGCTGAGAACCAGGGAGCTGCTTTTAGAAACCACTGGGTACGCTGAGGTCCAGGGTGTCCTTTTAGAAACCACTGGGTACGCTGAGAACCAGGGGGCTGCTTTTAGAAACCACTGGGCAGGCTGAGGACCGGACGCTGCTTTGAAAAACCACTCTGTACGCTGAGGAGCAGGGGGCTGCTTTAATTAGTGGTTTAAGTATCTTGTGATCCATTTGTGCAGATAGAAAAATTACAGTCTGTGAAGTCTGCCTGCCTTTTCTACAGATGGTAGCATATTATGCGGCAAAAATGCAGCCACTCCTTAATGATGCGGAAAACTCTGTGACTATAAAACAGGACAATTCCAGAGATTCTAATATATGTGAATATCTTTGTTGATTCATGCTCTAGGGTTACCTTTTGGGATATTTAGAGGAGTAAATCCAAGTTTACTCTAGAAATCTGTGAAAGTTGCAAAGTTGTCTTTTGACAACTTGACGGAGTGCTTTACAGCTGGGCCAGCTTCAACAAGTTAGAGAAGTGATGAAACACATCAGAGTGCAACCTGCAGATAAAGCATTTACAGTGAACACACCCACAGATATGCTGTTCCGCAGAAGAGCTTTCTGAAGAAATTGATCCACAAAACTATCTTGTGGGAAATTTCACCCATGTAAGAACGTTTCCAAATGCGGTAAACTTTGCAAAACGTCCCTAGTGAAATTATAGATTTCCACACCCCTCACTTTGAAAGATTTTCGGGTGGTCCTAAGCGAAGTGACAACTGGTCACCAATTTCTTTAGGATCAGGGCCACATTTGGTGCACATTTACCAAGATTGGTGTCCGTGGCTTTCACCACTTTTGGCGGATGCCTGGTGGCTGGCTCAGAACTGGTTTTGTTCTTGTTTACCAAAGATCCTAATTCATCCCCTGTAAGTTATGTGTAGCTCTTTCGAACAACAGATGAAAAACAGGTAGTAGGTGAGCTGCACAAATCTGACAAAAGACAAGTCAAGAGTAAAAATGACCATTGCAAGAAGTGAGAAGATAGCTGAAGGCATAGCTGTGTGTGACCTAGAACACACTGATCAGGCCTGGAAGCAAATGTGGAAACCTGAGGACTATGCAATGGATAGAAAGAGTCCTGCGAAGCATCCAGTGCTAGGCAAAAAAAGATAACTCAGAAGTGGGATGGCATGTTTTTACCCAAGAGTGCTAGCCAACACTCAGATCCAGAATGGACTTGTCTGGACTCCAACTGCATACAAGTCCCTCCAACTTCCTATACACAGTGATGGCCACTCATGTACCACTACCATCCCGGCAACCCACAAAATATCACAGAGCATCTCCCTCCTGCATGTTACCAACTCACCGTTCAATGGCTACGATGCTGTCACCTGACAGTGTAGCAAGACCACTCCAAAGTGTCATTATTTATTTATTTATTTATTCTGTATGTTTTTATCTTGTTTATTTGTTGTGTTTATACATTTATCATGTGCTTGAAGGTTCCTATTCGTATGCAGCCTGAAGCCCCTCAGTTTCTTGCATTTGACAATATGAAGTTTGCAGTTCGGTATAACGCGTTCTCTAAATTTAGTATATTGAGCCATCATTGTATTCAAATGCTACATTGAGCCACCATTGACCTTACCTTTACCTACAAATGACTGTAGTTAACAAGAAACCCATAGAATCGCGTGGAAGGATAACTCCTCGAAGTACAGAGAACATCATTGCCAGAATCAAGATGGTAGAGAAATTTGATTGGTTTGATTGAGAATTCACAAAAAAGTATGCAGAATTTTGATCAAGTACTGGGAATATAAGGCTAGATGTACAAAAATGCAATTTTGCATTTCTTAAATAGCGACTTCATAGAAATCGCTATTTCAGAAATGCAAAACGCTATGCACAGAGATACCAATTTCCTAATAGGATTCCTACAGAGTATTAATTGGTGTTAAGAAATGCCATTGCATTTTAGCCAACAGGCTAGTTTTGCATTTCCTAAATAGCGATTTCTTAAAAAGGACTTCAAGTAGGTGGTAATTGCATCTCCTAAATGCCCAAGTCTCATTCAAAAAATGTCTTGTACATCAGAACAGGAATCGCAAATAGGGAATCCCTATTTGCGATTTCCTATTCTGGGAATCGCAAATTGTGATTTCTACAAGAGAGAAATTGCAATTTGCGATTCCTTAAGGGCCTTTGTACATAAGAAAAGGTCGTTTTGCATTTCTTGATAGCCGGAAATACTGATTCTGTCTGTTAAGAAATACAAAAGGGCTTTGTCCATCTGGCCCATAGCTTGTATTATTAACTTTATCAAAGTAATATTTTCTAAGCTATAATTAGGACCTGATATTTATGTTAGACAATTTGCAGAAAATGTGTAGGTGTTATGCAGCGATCTCTTTAAAAATGTGTCGAAAAGCTAATTGAGCAGACTAAATGGCTAATATTTCTACAGATCCTTTAAGCTATAATTAGGGAACTACATCTTATGTAATCACCCTCTGAGCAGATCACAGTTGTTTTACACTTCTACGTACGCCGTCTGTGATCACAGACCCTGGTCTCCCATCAATGTTACTTTGTTTTTGACTATTCTTAACAACCATGAATCTCTTGTAAAGTGCTCTGTAGGCCCCTATTTCCCCATGCTTACATGCTTACTTCTACATAACATATGTTTAATCTCAGCTGGAATGGAGTACTTGTGCAAATGCACATTTTTTTGTCTTTTCTTAGTAAACATTTTATCTTCACTGAGAAAGTAGTTCCCCGGCATCCCCACCAAATGTGAGGGGTGATCTGTTCTCCTGCCCATCCTGCTAGGGGAGTTGGACCAGCATTAAGAGATGGTTCTAGCTAGGGGTGGGCAGAACTCATGGAGCTTCACTCTGTGGAGTTTCATAAAAGCTCTGCGAGATTCCATGGACTTCTGTGAGTGGGTGGGATTCAAGCACGTTGTGCTGCTCGCACTGCATTAAGAGATGGTTCTAGCTAGGGGTGGGCGGAACTCATGGAGCTTCACTCTGTGGAGTTTCATAAAAGCTCTGCGAGATTCCATGGACTTCTGTGAGTGGGTGGGATTCAAGCACGTTGTGCTGCTCGCACTGCATTAAGAGATGGTTCTAGCTAGGGGTGGGCGGAACTCCTGGAGCTTCACTCTGTGGAGTTTCATAAAAGCTCTGCGAGATTCCATGGACTTCTGTGAGTGGGTGGGATTCAAGCACGTTGTGCTGCTCGCACTGCATTAAGAGATGGTTCTAGCTAGGGGTGGGCGGAACTCATGGAGCTTCACTCTGTGGAGTTTCATAAAAGCTCTGCGAGATTCCATGGACTTCTGTGAGTGGGTGGGATTCAAGCACGTTGTGCTGCTCGCACTGCATTAAGAGATGGTTCTAGCTAGGGGTGGGCGGAACTCATGGAGCTTCACTCTGTGGAGTTACATAAAAGCTCTGCGAGATTCCATGGACTTCTGCGAGTGGGTGGGATTCAGGCACGTTGTGCTGCTCGCACTGTTTGTTTGCATCAGTAGCTTCTTCTGTAATGTAAAATCAGCAAAAACTGCACCACGTGGCTCATCAGAGGGAGCAGCTTCTTCCTGCTGCTCGGATACATTTTCTACTCGATTGGCAGCTTTCTCAACCCGACCAGTCTGAAGCTGCCGCAACCGCCGCTGTTGAGAAATCTTGCCGGGAGGCTTTCTAGCACCTGAAAATCATGATAAGGAGCGCAAATTTTCACTTGCCAACTTAATGTTGGTGAGCCGTGTGCAAGAAAAAACTCTGCCACACGTCGGTTGGTGCAGATTTGCCAGAAGTGCAGAACTCTGGAAACTCTGCCAGCGGAGCGGAAATTTTCACCCACACCTAGTTATAGTAAGCCCTCAGGTTTTGGCTCAAGTAACTTTCTGACCATTTACAGAATGGGAAGGATCCATGGCTCAAGATGTATAGCGGAGAAGGTAAGTTTCTCCAGAGCAGCTTCCCCCCCCAAAAAAAGACCATCCTCCTTGTATGGGGACATCTCACCCACTTACAATCTTCTGGATGGATAAACATGATGGATATCCCCTTTGGAGCCCGGTTGCTTCTCCTCACTCACCCTCCATCTGATTTCAGTCCCTCTGAACTCACCTTTTTACTTTACTCTGTTCCCTTGTAGATAGGTTTGCACTATATAAACCCCCATACTTTCCTATGCAGCTGTGTGCAGAGTTGGTTGAGCTAATTAAACTAAGTTTTAGTAAATTATGTCTTAGAAAGCTCTACCTCTGGCTCAGCAAGGCTCATCTTCAAGATTTGATGGATGACATTACCTGCTCACAGCAAACTAATCTCTGCAACAGACACTCTCCCCTCGAAGCCATGCTAGTTCCCTCTAGAAACATCAAAACACCTAGCTCATATGAAGCTTTTTCCAAGTTGTAAGTTGTTTAGACTGTCTTTATTTATATGATGTCCTCTTCAAGGCATTGCTTGTGTTGTTGCATCAGGAGGTGAGGTGGTCAGCTTTTATCGGTGACCTAAGGCAGCTGATGAATGTATACATATATGTGCAAGAATTCCTTCCCACCAGTGAACATTAACATTCTTTACTAGATGATCTAGTCTTTGCTGGTCTGTGAAGTGCCAGATTTGCTGTTCCAAGTGTTGTTTGTTCTGGGTGTCACACAGGCGGCCATGGGGAGCTCTCCCACAAACATTCGGAAATGATTTAGCACTCACTCGAAACTTCTGGGGGCATTTGCAGGCCACAAGAACATACATTCATATGGGGTATACAGTGTTATTACAGCAATAGTTAGCCCTGCCAAGTTTCCCAGGCCCATGTGTGATGTGCTGCTCCAGTCCAGGATTTTTCTTTGAATTCCGAGACTCGTACTATTGTTCATTTCAGTATAAAACAGGACTAAAAGTCCCAGAATTCAAATGAAAAAAATCTGGACTGGAGCAGCACATACAAATGGATCTAGGAAACGTGGGAGCGAAGAGGGACTCCAGCTGATACACAGTATAGAATACATAAGTGTCAGGATAACCTATATCCTTTCAAGAGTTATTTCACCTACTAAGCATCCTAGGTTGCCATGTCACCCGGTGCCTGGAGCACACCAACGTGCTGGACACCGGAGGACAGTTGTGTGGACCTTGTTGAGGTCTCTCCCCTCAACAGAGGGATGGGTTACATATGCCCCCTTCTTTTAGGGCTTTTATGCAGGCTTGCAACAAAGATGGGCACAGCACTCTTCTTGGACCAAATGTAGGCACTTCACCCGGTGCCAGGATGCCCTCCCCCAGTGGTGTCACCCACTTGACTTCTATGTTCCCCTGGTCACTGGGACTATTTTCCCTGCCAGGTCTGGTGCCAATGAGTCCTTAGGAATGGTAAACAAGCTAGGAACAAACACTAGCACTTTATTCTGCATTTGTGCTCACCTGTCCAAGTCAAGCCCTGGTTGACTTTGGGGTGACATTTCCCAGGCAAGGCCTAGCAATAGGGTGGGCTCCAAGGAGCATCTCTCTCACCCCAAGAGAGTTATTTTAAGACTCAAATTCTTCCCAACTACTCCTTGTCACAGAACATTCAGGCTCAGAGAGACTTAGGCCACAACCATGCATCCAATTGGCTAATCCCAATCTGAAACGTGGAATACTGGTGGCCAAACCTTGCCACCACAGCCAATCAGACACCGTCGCCTTGTGAGAAGGTTCTACTACCCCCTAAGGACGTCACTCAAGGCTGAGGAAATCAACAACAGCTTGCACCCAGCTCACGTTAGACACTCCACCCACATAGCGTTGTATTGCTTTCTTGTACTTGTATAGCGCCCCTTCACCCAGAGAAGGCCTTGAAGCACCTCCAAGTGGGCAAATAGGTTGACATTGTGGTTTTATCACATGGCACATGGTGGTGCAGTTTAGGTGCCATTCATTGCGCGCTGGAGTGGTGAGGGGTGCCCCAGATGTGTTGCAGCAAACTTGTGGCCACACGTATACATGGGAAAGGAGTAAGGAATTCTGTTGCAATTTATGTATCAGTTCATTCACTACATCCCTCAGTAGTAACAGGGACCCCTTGCCTCTTCCTAGTAGTGAACCAACACCAGCTCTAGGATCTGAAGAGTGGATTTATTTCACTTGCAAACAGTTCCCTCCACCCTGCACTTCTTTAGACCTTATGTAAATCTCCACTTCCCATCTACAAATCATTTTCCAGTCCAGAGATTTCAGTAAATTGAGATGTTTGCTTTTCATCACCGATGCAGGGAGAACATCTGCTAGTCATGCCCATGACAAGGACATTTCCAAAGCCTGCAGTGTCAGCAGGTAGTTTGCAGCTGACAGTGAGTGTTTGGGGACAATATGTTTTTTTTTTATTGGGCTGTACTATAACAGAGTGTTATGTCCCATCCATCAGGCTATTAACCATCCTGTCACCGTCGTCAATTTACCGCTTCGCCCAACAAGTCTTAGCGATTGCACAGACACCCCTGTATCTATAGGACTTGGGTGAACAATTTTTAACCATTGTTCAGACATCAGTAGCTTCGGTCACAAGGGGCGGGATGGGTGCGGCGTGCAGGAGTGGGGGGGATGTAAAATGTATTTAAAAATATTTAAAAATAAATAAAAACTAACGTGCTCCGCTTCCGGGCTGTGCCGCTCCTCTTGCTCCTGTCGCTGAAAGTCAGACACAAGCTCCCAGCCTGCCCTGCGGCCAATCCTGACGCTGCTCAGAGCAGCGTCAGGATTGGCTGGGAGCACCCAACCAGGGCACTCCCAGGCAGACTGGGAGCCTGTGCAGGCTCTCTCCAGCCCGGCAACGGTGTTGATGGGCTGGAGAGAGGCTACTGCGCATGTGTGTTTCGCCGGCCCGAGACCGCCGGCCAAACATACATGCGCACTGAGGGGCGTGCACAGTGCACTCCCCTCACTGCTCATCACCCTGTGGCCCGCCCCTTTAAGCAATGAAATGATAATAAACATGGTTTAATGTTGTTTTGTTTATTAAAGGTTTTGCAGCTTCTGCTGTGGGTGGGGGAGCAGGGTGGAGCGATGCTCCTCCGCCCTAACGAAGGAGCCGACCCTGCCAGACACTCTCTTCTGTGTTTATGCCTCTTCCGTTAACAAGTCTTAACCATTGCCCAGGTACCCTATTCTCTATACTGCTTCTCCTAACTATTGCTCAGACATTATATTCAATTTCGTAACCATCTGCCAGAAATCCCCTTCGAGACACTGCTTCTTCCAACAAGTATTAACCATTGCCTGGACACTCTACTATATACCGATTCCCCACGTTTCGCCCAAAGTCTTCTTCAATATCCAGATTTTTCCAAACTGTCTTACTCATTGTCGGGCACCGTGTTCTATATTCTGCTTCTGCCAAGAAGTCTCAAACATCACTTCTATTCCCTCTTTAATCTTCGATTACTCGTCTCCCCTCCACAGAGTAGCTCACAGTCTAGACAAAACCACACTACACCCCACAACCATCTAATAGATTGTGAGCTTTATTTGGAGTTTGGTGGACACAATATTCCTTCAAAACATGTTGAACGTCCGATACGCCATAATACAAGTATATTGTAGCCCATGGTGCATGTAATACAGTGGACTGAACATTTAACATTATTTGAAGGAATATCTCGTCCACCAAACTCAAAATAAGGCCTTGTGTCACAATGTACCACAGACCACCATCTACAGATGTTGAGCAGGGTGCCTCACGTGGTACCACAGGCCCGCCTCTACCTGTCTGTACAAACATCAGGCAAGCTGTCTCAGGGGGTACCATGTAACCAACCCACTTCCCCCTCAGACATTGGGCCAGCTGGCTTGCAGCGTACCACAGAATGGCCTACGGATGCAGTCATCTGACATGCACCCTCATAGAGCATCACTGGACCACAGCAGACACCCTATGCACAGCAGGCAGCCCTGCTCACAATGTTCCTCCAATGCTGCCACGGCTTACTGCAGTTCTACTCATGCCTACTGACTTTGAAATGAGGCCTCACAGAGTACTGCAGCTGTACCTCCACTTGCTACCTCCACTGAGCTGACAGTAGACATGTTGCCTCACAGCCTAATGCATGTCTCCATCTTGCTGGCTCCCAAGGTGCTGTATGTCCACTTGCAGCAGGTCAACCCCAAACTCCCTTCGGACATCAGTGATGCCCGGCCTCCTAGGTACACCAGGTCTGTCTCCACCTCCATACAGACATTATTACACACGCTGACTCACAGTCTGGGAGAGAACCAGCTTATTCACCTGCAGGCAGGGCCGACAAGTACTTAGACGTATGTTTGATAATTACTGTGAAATTAAAATGGTATAGGAATCACATATATATTTGTCTCAGAGGGGGGTGACAAGATGGCTATCATTTATAAGAAATCTCTGTGGAATGTTGAATTGCAAGGACTGTGCTAATAAAATGCTGACATTCTTGAAAGTTGATATAAAATTTACTGATGACTTGTGAGGGATCAATATCTTGAATGAATCAGTCAACAATAATGCACAAATTATTATTGGATAAAAATGATCTTATAATATTTTCTGTTTTTCATTTAAATTTTTGATACGGAGCCTTCCAGACCATGGAGACAGGTTTGTTCAGTACCACGAATGACCGTAAACAACGGTGCTTATATATACAGTGTATGGACTCGTCACCATACCAATACAGTTCACAAAGACAAACTCTATATAATACAATCACAATACAGTCACCAGTACCAAAAACAAATTCACAAATAGAAAATACCAAGCATATTCTCAATTATAGCACAAAATCCTCATAGCTGTTCATGATAGTGTGGACGGTCTAGGCCATTCCTTTTGTTCCTGGACCCGACCCAAGATAGTCCATAGACCAGCCCCTAAGGTCAACGTTCCCAATGTATGCGCTGTGGTTGGGCAGGTCTAACCAATACGTATTATTTTTTGTTTTTCCTTTCTGTTAGTGGACTCCTTGCTGGCAAAAGTCGACGCGTTTCGGCCATATCCTTGTGGCATCCTCAGGACAATGCGAGGAGTGTGAACCTAATCCTCTGTGCCAGGGACAAATTGTACATGTAGACCTGAACAATCAGGGTAGGGGTGCCCCAACTTGGATAGACTTGCTGTGTGATAACGATCTCCCTCAGACTGGGACAAACCTCCTCCCGGTAATGCTCTTCCAATCGAGAATGCTGAGAGAATGAATCCCCTGAGGGAATACGCATTTGAGAGCCCGTATACGACTCTCAATTACTTTTCTACATAGACTCAATCTGCCAAGAAACAAATGCCATCTTCTTGAAATATGAATCGTAATTTCAAGAAAGTGTGTTGCCTTCTAAGGAAGACTCTTTACAATGCATACATTTCGTGAATTTTGTAAACATCATAAGGTAAGTGAAAAATTTCCACAAAACTATCAAGCTAAGCGAGGGTTTGAAACCTTATAATTAAAATGTTCCAAGCTAATTAAAATCTTTTTAAGCATTAACCCCAGTGAAATTATAATACCAACCCAACCCAAAGCACCGGGGTAACTAAAACATTGGTTTTTTTTATCCCATGAGCAAAAATAAAGAGTTCACTTTCTGATGGTGAGCCTACAATTCCAGATGGTTCTCGCCTTTTTATGTCTTGCCTACACAATGCATGCGCTGTGCTGTGAAACGTATTGGTTGCGATTCAGTGGGCTTCCAACCCACCCTCAGCATATCATTTTATGTTCCATTGTCACTCTAATTTGCAAGCTTTTGATTGCTTATCTCCCATAGGCTTCCCTTCCTTTCTTGTATTAGCTCCTCTCTGGAGAATGGACTAACTACATGTGTTCTTCCTCATCTTTGCCTCTCATCATTTGTTTTGCAATGTACTTCTTTTAGGCATTTCAATATAGTTTCTGGACGTGCAAAGTGCTTTCCTGCTTTTAACCCTATCTGCCATCTCTAGTCACACTTTAGTTACTTACACCCACAACTGTACTACTCTACGCCACTCTACTCTACATTACTCCACTGTACAACACCTCCCCCCCCAGTGGCGTAACAAAACAAGAGGAGGGCCCACTGCACGGTACATGGAGGGACCCCCCGCTTCCAAGCTCACTAAGGGGCTCAGGCCAGGTTACTGTGCTGATGGGGTCCCCTGGAGCTCAGGCCCCCTGCACTGTGGGGGCTTTAGGGGCCTTTGTTACACCACTGCCTCCCTCGGGTCTATGCCACTCTACACCACTACACTCTAAGCCACTCTACACCACTCAACCCTACACTACTCTACTCTATGCCAGTCTACTCCATATCAATCTACGTCGCTTCACGCTGGGCTGTTATACTCTACGCCACTCTATTCTGTGACGCTCCACTCTACACTATGCCACTCCATTCTGCTCATCTCTATGACACTGTTAGCCGTGCTGAACAGCAGCCACTCTGCTGTCCAACATGGCTAAAAGATATTAGCAAATCCACTAGCTCTTACCTGTTGGCTTTGCTAATGCTTGTTTAGGAAGTGGTAAGAAAGTTATGCAGATGGCACACGCCTCTGGTCGTGATGTGAAGTCTGAGTACAGCACTGGCTGAGTCTTGTTTCTGAAGTGAAGCTCTTCCGGGAAGGACTCTTGTGGCCTTGGTGGTGCAGATACTATCAGTGGGGACATTTCTTTCCATTGCACATTACAGGGAATGTTTTTGTCTCAAAATGCTCGCTCGCCATAACATCGGGACTGTTTGCTGTTCGTCCCCATTAATCTTCAGTACCTCGTTGAACCCATTTCAAAAGCATCCTATGGATGTAACCAAGAGTCACAGAACAGGGAGCTGCCCAGCATTTGTCAGAGGTGTTTAAGATTGATCCACTGGTGCATTGGTGCATTTATCACAAGCAATGGCTCATTCTCTAGGCCTGGCCTGGGCAAGCTGCGGAAACAGTTATTTGCAAAGATTTTTAGAACAAGACAACGCCAACAAGTAAAGAGAATCAAATGAAGCATGCCATAGTCCAATAGTGGTAGCAATAGACATATGAACATAAGACATAACCATTCTATATGTTATGAATAGAGCAGTGTGGGTGCTTCTTAATAGGCAGAGTAATGCACAGGACTCTATAAATCTTGGGATGTTTAACTTGGCATCAGCCTCATAAAGTATGGTTTATAATGGAGTATAATTAAATTATTTGACGTGTCGTGTCCTACACTAAAGCACATTTAACTTTGTGAATAGCGGATGTAATGTGAGATTTTATGCATGCTTAATGTGACCTACGTGGAAAATGTGTGTCATGTATAGATCATAAGACTATGTATGTAACTGAAAATTTTATAAAACAATAAAACAAGTTTTGAAAAAAATAGGGATATATGAATCTTATTGACTCAAAGAAAATGTACTATTGACTGTTTAAAAAGTATGAGGCATAAAAAAGAAAGCAAGCATTGGCAAATTGCTGAGACCATCCATGAGACCAAAGGCACTTCTTTTGAGACCTGTGTGTCCACGTGATCATGCAAAGCTCTGTCACTCACGTTGCAAGAGAACCAATGGCTAAAGTGGGCTGACCCATTGCCCCTTGCTGTAGGCTGTGGTGGGCAGAAGAAAAATGTGAATGACAGTTGTAAGGGCCAATGGATGAAGAAGGTGGATCCATCTCAGCTAGACCCATCTGGAACCTAAAATAGGGTAATGCTCTCACCCCCTGCAGGTTGCTGCTCTAGAGGTAAAAGAGACAAAGGTGGTCATTCCGACTCTGGCGGGTGGCGGTTGCCGCCGGCCAGGCGGGAACCGCCATTTGGCCGCTAAGCGGTCAGAAGACCGCTGCCGGCATTCTGACCTTCCCGCTGGGCCTGCGGGCACTAACTATGTTAGCGCCCGCCGGCCCAGCGGGAAGGAGGGCTGCAACACAGAAGCCGGCTCCGAATGGAGCCGGCGGTGTTGCGGCCGTGCGACGGGTGCAGTTGCACCCGTCGCCCTTTTCACTGTCTGCTAGGCAGACAGTGAAAAGCCGGCCGGGGCCCTGTTAGGTGGCCCCTGCACTGCCCATGCCAGTGGCATGGGCAGTGCAGGGGCCCCACCAGCCTCTTCCTAGCGGTGACAACCGCCAGAAACAGGCTGGCGGGAAGGGGGTCAGAATCCCCATGGCAGCGCTGCTTGCAGCGCTGCCATGGCGGACTAGCCCAGACTGGGCAAAATCGACGGGAAACCGCCGGCCCCGGTATTCTGACCGCGGCTTTACCGCCGCTGTCAGAATGGGCTAGGAAGCACCGCCAGCCTGTTGGCGGTGCTTCCGTCATTCGTGGCCCTGGCGGTCCAAGACCGCCAGGGTCAGAATGACCCCCAAAGTGAGGTCAAGGCTGAATGTGCCCCAGTGTTGGCAAACCGTGCCAACGATCACCACATTTCAAAGTGCCCAGGATGCGGCTCAAAATTGGTTGCCAGTTCCAGGAACTAACTGGGTCCCCTTGTTTTCCAGCACGACCTCTGGTCTTTCAGGCTACCTAGAGTCTCCATGCGCTGCATTGGTTAATACCAGGGGTGTCATAGGCACGGATGTTGGCAAAGAGCATGTTGCACCATAGGACCTACATCGTGTAACTGACAGTTTTGTCCAGGATTACCTTTGAACAGAGGTCTTTTGGCACAATGTGTCCTGTTGACTGCAACAAAGCTTCCTCCTTGTCACTGCAACGTTTCCTAGTGAGCGTTTTTGAGAGGACAGGGGTGCATTGCACAAGCAAGTTGCTTTGATGAGAAATTCAGTTTTTTTCTTAAGTGTAATGGCGCAAACATAAACTGAGTGTTTGTTAAGAGCGAACACGCAGGACCGGGCATGCCCAAGGCCCTAATGTGAGCCTTTGAACCGGTGCCAACCCCAGAGCTGGGATCCTGTCCAAGACATGATCTGACTTCTGATTAGATTTTTCAACCACGCAAGCAGGACTTCTAGGGCTTTCAGGATGAAGAGAACTGCAGAACAGAGCATCCATGTGCGCCCTGCCAGGGACAGTTCACATCTTCAGCTTCTAGGTAGGGCAGGCAAACTGCAATTTTAAGCACTCACAACTTTGCAGACCACTTCTAATCCGAATATCAAGCTAACATTTAATAAACTCCCAACCAGCCTTACACAACCACACAATGGTGTACCCTGAAGAAGATATAAGCGCCATGGTGTCTTAGTAATGGTAAAAAGCGCTATACAAATAGCGGTTTGCCATAGTAGATGGTACATTACTGATTGTGCACGAGATGCTTCACAAATGTAGCAGCTCGTTTCTTATCACAAACCTTTGAAATGTAGCCTGAAAGTGTGACAACAGACTGATTGCAACAATTCGAATCATGTGATACAGACCACACCACAACTAATTACTTGTTCCATGAAAGTATCACATATGTATTGTACCATGTCCAGTGCCTCTAGGCCTATCTGACGGACCCTTGGCACATCCTTTGTTACAAAAAACATTATGGTGTTGACACTAGGTATCTGTAAATACTCCAGAGTAACGCATCGTGTTTCTGATGACTGAATCCCGGGTCGAAGAAACTCTGCGGGAATCATGGCAATATTGTTTTAAAATACAACTGTCCAAGACAAAAAGAGTCATGGGAGGAATGCTTACAAATAGTTATAGTTTTTCACCCAGTGTGCCACTCTAGAGAGAGGCCTGCCTTATGCAAATCAGTACCGACTCTGCGACTCATGGGAACAGTGCGCCCCAAACTACCAGGTGAGCCCCACCCCAGAAGGGCGGTATAGCTTGTATCCTAGGTCACTGCGAGCAAGGTACCACATCTGGGCATACCCTTGGCTACTTAGGCCCTCATTTCAACATGCCGCCCGCCAAGTTGAAACCGCCGACAGCCGCACTCCCGCGGGGTCTATTTGGAGTTCCCTGCGCGCCCGCCGGCCCAGCGGGGATCTCGGCCGCAACACGGGAGCCGGCTCCAAATGGAGCTGGCAGTGTTGCGGCAGTGCGACGGGTGCAGTTGCACCCGTCACGCTTTTCACTGTCTGCTATCCAGACAGTGAAAAGCTCCATGGGGCCCCCAGGGGCCCTGCGACTCCCCTTTCCGCCAGCCTTTTCATGGCGGTTCATACCGCCATGAAAAGGCTGGTGGGAGGGGGACTCGTAATCCCCTGGGCAGCGCTGCCCCGGGGGATTACAAACGCCAGGACAAAAGTGGTGGGAAACTGCCGGTCCCAGAGGTGCGACCTTTGTACCGCCACCCTGTTGGCGGTACAAACTCCAAAACAGCTCTGTTGGTCTTTGACCGCCAGGGTTGTAATGAGGGCCTTAGTGTGTTACAACAAACGCACAACAGTTGATGGGACAAATAATTGCAAACAGTCTAACGGCTGCCGATCGCTCTGGGCAGCATGCCAAGCCATTGATTTTCACCCACTGTGCAACTCTAGAAAGAGCCCTGCATTATGCAAATCAGTACTGGCTCTGTGACTCATGGGAGCAGTCCATACCAAACTGCCAGGCCGGGCCCTTCCAGAAGGAACACAAGCAACCCCAGACAGGTTTTAGCTTTGTGGAAAGCTACACTGTTTCCTTTAGGCATTGGATTGGGAGTGTACCATTTTGTGCTGTAGACATTATTTTTACGTCCTCAGAAAATCTCAGTAAGTCCTCATATCATGAGAACTATATGGAGAAAACAAGACACCCTACATTGCCTTACTCGATGTGGTGGCGCGTCCTGGAGATATTCGTAAATTCGAGATACAGACGCAGGCCGGTGCAGCGCCCACCAGTCCGCCTGAAGCGGTGCACCGTGTCTGCAGGCAACACAATCTCTAGCAGGGCGGATCTGGCGGTGTCACCAATGTACTGTTTATAGTAAAAGGGTAATTGTAATTGAATTCCATTCACCGGAACAGCATCTCGGTGGAAGGTACTCTCTTGTAATAAGAGCCCATAAAAGGACTGTTTTCATGGTCTAGTGTTTTTGAGTCATGAGCACAGACCGTAGTGAGGGAATGCTAGGCAGCCGCCTTGAGTGTCACCAGCGAAGAGATGTCAGATTGTCCTTAGAAGCATCAAATATTGGGGTGGGGGAGCCCTGAAGTTCCAATCCACCTTCATCACAAAAAGTCCTTGTGACGCCATTGAATGTGAGGCTGTTCCATTCCACTTGTCATCATGGGTTCTTTATTTTTTTTAAAGTTGCAAAGATAAGTGTTTCCCGGTTATTTTTCAAGTTTATTTATTGCAAGCAAGACCCACCCAGGGTGTCAGTGTGCTTTACATGAGGCCAGTTTCATACTGTATGCAAGTAGCTTATGTGAGAACATTTTCAAAAGGCTGCTTGGGAGAATAGATTACTATTGCATAAGGACATTTACACTAAACGATTTAAAAAAAGAAGAGGAATACGCTGTTCCTTTTTATCTTATTTAAAGATGGAGACATTCTGCACCTGACAGCTTCATGCCTTTCCCATAATTTAATGCTAGAGAAGAAAAGCACTCATTGTTAATCACTGACACTATTTCAAACTAAATTGTTAAATCTAAGTGTTAACAGTGACTGACACCCTCTCCAATCCCGATCCTAGTTGAAACCTCTAAAACTAAATTCGAGGGATATAACTCATAATAGGTGGAATTCCATATGGCTGCGAGTGGTAACTCCGACCACCTGTAATCTCGCATGGAATATGGCCCAACTGGTAAGAAGAGTTTATGAGTGTTTGAAGCATGTCTGCTTTTTTTTTAACAAAAACCCCCAAACCAATCAAAATGGCTAAAAAAAGAAGAAAATATCTAGGCTCTGATATTCAGCAAGGCTTGAAACAATGTGACATCCCACTGGAACAATGTCTTTGAGTGACCCAGTCCATTTCACTGCCTCACGGAGGGGTGGTGCACAGGCAAACAAGTTATTTCTTCTGTCCAGCACTGGAATATTTGAGTACACATAAGTGCAGAAGCTCAAAGGTTTTCTTATAAGAAGACTGTGAGAGATGCTGAAAGCTGATGTTGTTGAATTCCACCACTTCCTACTATTGATTGCACCTCATGCTTCTTTCTTCCACCCTCTACATTTCTTGTCTCTTTATCTCATGAATACTGAGCCTGCCTGGTCTTGATTCCACCTCATGCCTCTTTCTTTCACCTCCCTACACTTTCTCTCTCTTTATCTCATGAATACCGAGACTGCCTTGTCTTGATTCTGCCTAATGCCACTTTCTTCCTCCACCCTACAATTCCTGTCTCTTCATCTCATGAATACTGAGACTGCCTGGTCTTGATTCCTTCTCATGCCTCCTTCTTCCACCCCTACACTTCCTGTCTCTTTATCTCATGAATTCTGAGATTCCCTGGTCTTGATTCCACCTTGTGCATCTTTCTTCCAATACTGACACTTCCTGTCTTGTTATCTCATGAATACCAAGGCTGCCTGGTGTTGTTTCTCCTGTCTCGTTATCTCATGAATACTGAGCCTGCCTGGTCTTGATTCCATCTCATGACTCTTTCTTCCACTACCCTACACTTCCTGTCTCTTTATCACATGAATACTGAGCCTGCCTGGTCTTGATTGCACCTCATGCCTCACCCTTCTGCCACTCTGCACTCCCTGTCTCCTTACTTCACTCCTTACTCCTAAGTTCTTTCATCCCTTCCATCTCTACCTCCCTTGTCTGAGTTTCTTTCTCGTACTCTGGGGCAAAGTCTGTTGATGAAAAATGCATACTCCTCTGTCCCCCAAGGTGAGTGAGGATGCCACTACCTGCAGTCAGCAGCACGGATGTGGCAGTGTCCTGACTCTCATAAGATCAGGGCTAAAGAAGGGAGCGTGAGCCTTTCTCCTGGTATTCCTGGATTCCAGGGGCTCTTGAAACAGGACAGCTTGTTTTCATTAAAAGGTGGAGGCTTTCCAAGCAAAAGAGCAGCAAGGCTTTGCTAAACACACAGACATTGTTGTGCTTGTACGTAGGGTCAGGGCAGTCACGCCACGCCAGCAGGAGGCGGCTTCAGCAGGCACGCAAGAGATTAATGTATTCCAAAGAGCAATCTGATTGGTTGAGGAATGATCAAGCTAGCAAGCCAAGCTCAGTGATTTCACTGGTTTAGCGGGTGAAGGACCCACCCCCTGCTGAGCCGCAATAGCCTTGCCAGAGTCATGCTGTGCAGCAACGTACAAATTCCCGCCTCATTACGCAGTGTGAGGCGTGCAATGAGCTTCGTTATGCAAATGTGGAACATCTGATGGTTTCGATGAAGCAGGCGCTGGTTGATTGTCTCTTCTGATAGGACCCTTGCAGATTAAAACCCGACTTGGCAGAGATGCTTTAAGGCGTTGGGCAAAGTGGGAAATTGTCCAGGCCCCCACTATTTAAGGGGTCCCATGTAAAGTGATCTTCCTCCCTGCTTTCCGCTTAGCTGCACATCTGATGACTTTCACTACCCAGTGTCATTTTTAGGAAGTTTTGGATTCCAGGAAAGACTTTCAGCTGTTGTTGTGTGCAAGTTAAGTATAGTTCAGTATTGTTTGGCATCATGTAGGCTTGAATGAGCAAAAAATACGTAATAAAATGGGCCCAAAATATTTATTGCCCAGTGTCCTTAAAATTATTAAGATGACACTGTACTTTGTCAGCGCGTGCAGGGGAAGAGCTGCCATTGGTGCAGCAAGTGCAGTGGCACCAGGGCCCAGAGCCCCGAGGGGCCAAATGAGCACTGTTGATTACTTTATTGTACAGCTCCAACAGCAGTCAAAGGTGCTATGCTCTTTGCTTGCACTTGGGGACATGGTATCCTTGCTTCTTTACTGGGAGCTAGGCCTCTGTGCGAGAAGCTAACACAAGGGTGAACTGACTGCAGGAATCAGAATGACACTAGCATTTGTTCTGCTTCACAGCGCTAGCTGAGGGGACACACACACCATCCTTAGTGGCATCAGCACCAAACAGTCTGTCTCTAATTGCTGTGCAAAGGATTTTTTATCTTCCTAAGAGCTGCGTAAGTTTCTAATAAAAGCCTCAGGCATATTTCCGACCCCAAAACCACACACTTGCAGCTCTAGGGATATTGCACTGCATTCAGACAGAAATGGACCATGACTCCTTACCGAGAACATTTCATTACAGAATGATTCAGGGTCTGTGTGTGACAGAAACCCCAAAATCTAGAGCTGGCGGCCTATAACACTGCAGGGCCATACTAATGACAGGCTGTGCATCTGCCAACAACACAACACACTAGTGACTATTCATGGTGCATTACATGTCCAGATCAAAGGACGCTTTGCAGACATCTGAGAACATCCGATGAAGTGTCCAGCAGGGATGGCCCACTTACCAGCACTGCTCATTCATGCAGCCTGGTCGGCTTTGTTTAAACAATTTGTATTTGTGTTCCTGCGTCGTGGAGCTGGGGCCTTCGTAAAGTGGGTCACAGAGTTAGGCTAGTGATCAGATATCGTGGTAGCCTTCCCAGCTGAGTTGGCAACTGTGAACTGCTGGCCTGGGTGCGGATCACATGCCACGCAAATCAGACGTGCCAGTGATCCTGCCCCAGCTCCGCCAGGCTTTAAGAGGCAATGGACTCCCTGGAAAGGTTTTGATTGGCCTGTAGGTTGATCTGCTTTTGTGGCCTTTGGTCCTGGATGCTTTCTGGGTAATATAGCGCTTTAAAGTGAATACAAGCGTTTGTTTTGTATCTGTATTTGTATCTGGAACCAGAACTCCAAGTCCAACATGGTTGGTGCCTAAACATTGCATGTCATTTTAATCAAATACTTCTTTGCACTACTGTTTTTCAGGACATTTATCACCATGAATACCCATTAAATGCCCAGAATTACCATCATGATGCCTTCAGCCAGCATTATTCCAGGCTTGGGCACCATCACGCCATGGATGCTCACAATATCTCAAAAATTACAATTAGGCCAGCCATGGATTTAAAGCAACAATTGGCACCACCATTCAATGAAGGTCCACAATATGTCAAGAATTAACAGCATTTTTATTCCAGAGGTTGGCAATTTCATGCCATTGATCCCCAGAATATGCCAGAAGCATTATTAATGGGCCTGCACGCCACCACGTGTGTGCATCATTAATCCATTATGGTCCCCAACACCAACTGTGCTTGTGCCATGGGTGCCCAAGATTTATTTTCCTATATATTATTGACAAAGTGCAGAAAACCTTCACAGATTTGCTGGTGCCATGAATTATGCCCGGGCATGCATTTTACTAAGGGTGGCCATATCAATCCGCCACAGAAACACACACATGCATGCACAAAAATCCACATCAAGTTACATCCATACACAGCAATCAAGCTTTTATTTTTTTGTTTTTTATTTCCCGCTCACACTAAAGTTGGTCTGGATGCTTCATACACTGTGCTTGGATTGCACCCCCCCCACCACTTGCGGAGATCCTGTGACACAGCCAATCACGTGTGCTTTTGTCTTGTTGTCATGGCTTTCAGCAACAGAAGCATTTGCTCCCTGGTGCTTTTGGCTTCCAGTGTTTGCAATTAAGAAAACATAAAAGCATTGCTTTGAATGGGAAGCTACTGTCCGGGACTGAGTCCCAGCACTTCTTTAATTGAAAAGGAAGAATACCTGCGCTTCCAGGCACTGCTGAAATACATTTAGTGGGAGAGTACCTGCACTTCTTAGGAGCAAACATGTACTTCATATATTGAGTACCTGCACTTCTTAGGAGCAAACATGTACTTTATATATTGAGTACCTGCACTTCTATTTTCCACTCAGGGCTGGCTTTAGCGCTGGTGGCGCACTGTGCGACAGTCTTTTTTGGCAACCCATGACCACCTCCTTGGATTCCCTCACTAGTACCCGGCAAATGTGCCCCTTATCTCTCCATAGCCCCCCTTTTTACATACATTCATTTGTTTTAAAGCAATTGTAAAGGCTGGCGTTACTAGTCCATTCAGTTGTCCACATAAAATACAGTTCTGTTCTTTGCAGCAGGCACATTTACCCTCCTAGCTACTTTATGGCGAGTCAAAGCCACCTCAAAACTCCCATCTCTCTCCCTAGCAGGAACATTCATCACAAGAGGTATCTTGACATTTGAATTGCTTCCTGAAAGCTGGACGCACAAGGAACTTTTCAGCAGGTGCTTTTAAATCGCAAGTTTCTAAGTTATTGCTAAACACAACACCCCCTAAGGTCAGCGCCCCCCAATTCAAGTCAGCACCCGGTGCGGCTGCACCACCCTAAAGCTGGCTCTGTTTCCACTTAAAGCACTGCATAAAAGTACATGCACAGGTTTACCTCCCTCCTGAATGTCTTTTTATATTTTTGTCAGCCATAAACGTACATTTACGTACGAATTTACCTTTAAGAATCCAGCCCTTGGTAATCACCAAGCTCCATTTTCCGCACGGCAATAGTGGTAAATCTCCCTTTTACGCACTAGATAATAAACGCCAATGCCTTAAATCTGCTCCATCGATTCTCGATCTAGTAAGAACCACTTGCAACTTGTCAATAGCAATTTCCACCAAAAATGTTAGAATGCAATGGCAGTTTAAATATCACTTAGGAAATCTTTATTTCTTCTATAGATATGCAAAAATGAGAGATTAAATTCTGCAGGCACAAAATCAAACACTTTTTCCAATAATTACTTCCTATTTCAGAAGTAAGGATTCCTCTACATGTCTTTTTTGTAAGTCGGATCTTTGTACAAACTTTCATTAAGATCGTCTATTTTCATAATTTGTGCATTAAAATGAGGAACATAATGATTTCACAAATATTACTCACATTTCAGTGATTATTGTTAATGAATGTGCAGTGGTACTAAGGTGTTTAGAGAAAAATGCAGACTCATTAATACCACCTCAACAGAACGCATTAACAGCGCGTGCCAAAACTCCACTAAAGTTTAATTTGGAGAATTTACCCAGAAGTATCTTTATTCTAAAAGACTCCTCTGTTCCCCACTCTGATGTTTAAAATAAGCAAACAATATCTGCAGCTGGGTAGCAATCTCACAGCCAATAGCCAGGGGGCTCCCATTTTAAGAAATTGCCCCCTGCCGCTTTCTAGATAGTTGGCAACTATAAATAGTAGGAGGATAATTGAGGTGGAATTCCATTAGGGTTAGCAAAATATGTGCCGGAGATAATGTCAGCCAGAGTTTCTATTTCCAGGCATGCCCAGATGAGATGGGAAGGAGGCCGAGCTGAAAGGAGTCTGTAAGTGCAGCGAGAACCGATAAGGAGTCGGCTTCTCGAAACCAGAGGGACATTGCTATCCCCTGGAAAGTGCCACCTGATGGCCCACAGCTTGGGAACATGTCTATCGTGGAATGATGTGAGAACTCGAAATGTGGAACCCGGGAAAGTATCTGAGTGCTTCTAAAGGTCGTAAGTCCAGCGGTTAACCCAGTCTCAGGTGGCGGCCTTTTTGGAACATACGTGAACCGAACCATGGGAAAATACACTGTGGATAGCTACATTTGGTCACAAAATCAAGATTAGGAGTGGATTCTCCATGCTCCACAGCCAAACACTTAGACACCAGTTCATTCCTTGAAGTAAAGGGAATAACTTTTCAAAACTATTTAAAGAAATCCAACCTAACTGCTCAAGCAATAGTGCTTGTCGAATAGTCACCAAATGCTAGTGCTCCAATAAGCCGCTGGATTCTGATGTCGGTGGCCTGAACCATATAAAAGTTTCACATTAGTCAATGACCACCTAAATAATTTCCATTATTTTAATTTTATGTAAATTGATCTCTGTTCCACGTCCTGAAAATCTAGTGTGGATCCACGCTTGATGCCCAAGGGTGGACCCCTGGGAGTGGCATGGAGGAAATTATATTGCTTTGTGTACAGTGCAGTAAAATCTCCAGCGCAACCAAATCCCAAACATACTCTGCATCACTTCCTCCAGCAAAATACACATTAAGGAAAGACCAGTGCTTCTGAATACAAGACTGCGCGTAGAGGGACAGGTTACTCATTACAATAAGATCCCTACCAGCAATCATCTCACTATAGAAAAGCTCTGCAAACTCAAGGATATGGCAAGCAAAAGATTGGCAACTCCTCCTGCAGGAAAGACATTGGTGCTCTCACAGCCCCGGGCAGAAGCTGTATGGGAACTGAGGGAATGAACTTCCACCAGCACATGTGAATATTTCTTCTAGAAGGCGCATCAAATGATGCCACAGAACACTGCGGAGAATTACATAGGTCTTCTAAATCTTATGTTGAAGTAATTTTTAAGTTCGAGCCTGCATAGCATGCGCTAGCACATGTGTCTCGCTTGCGAGACGCTGTAGTAGTTAGAAAAGGGCTCGGAGCCCCACCCATGTCACGTCAGTGTCTTTCATTGGTTTGTGGGCTTGCCTTTTAAAATCTGCTTGCTTTCATTAGTGGAAGGCATGCATACGTCATGCCTTTTCCGGTGGTTAGCCCTCCTCGAGCGCAGCAACCAAGTACTGAAAACATACGAGGCTCGCTGTTTTCCGTCCGGTTTGTGGACAACTTTTTCTCTTTTTTCGCAGCGCGATCTCGATTGGCAGAAGTCGAGTGCTTTGCATGACATCGATCCTGAGACTGTTTCTATTTCCATTTCCATTTTTTAGCAGCGCGATCACGCTCGTTGGTTTTCCATTTAATGAGGCAAGAAAAGTCCGGTTGGGAGTTTACAACGCTAATAGCTCTAACTTGGAGAAATGCGAGACCCGTTGCATTGCAAATGCTTGTTTATATCATGTTACAGCAATACACTCCTAGTTTTCTACACTCTGCTCCCTACGCTGTTTCTCCTGCCTAACACTCATTCTCTCTTCACAATTTATCTTTTATCTTCTGAACTTTATTCATTCTCTGCCTACTCCCTCATTCACCTTGTACATTGTCTCTGCTCCTTTTCTTCTCTGTTGGTCGCTTTCTGCAATTCTCCTTTTTAAGGACATTGAAGTCATAATTACGAGAATGTCTTTTCTCCTACCCACGTCAGGTTTTACATGATTGTTTTTTATGTAAACGCCTTATTTGATAGGAAATCACTGACTACCAAACACTTTGACAAATTTGTGTTTCCACTGAAGACCCCTAAATTAATCTATCCTAAGTTTTATCTTATTCTTTGCTTAGATTTGTTGTTTGTAACAAGGCTCCTGTAAACCCCAAACATCTAAAAATTGTGAGCAGGATTCTTAGCTATTGGAATTGTCTAACAAAGTTCCACACTTCTGTGTTATTGGTAGGGATATGTAAAATTGGTTTTAATGAAGTCTTTAAAAATAGTGGCCATAAATTGTCATTTAAAGTAGGGCTTGCCAAGGAAATCCCCCAAAGGCCCACTTTTTGCTAGAGAACTCTGAGATGAAACATTTTATTTTTTGTGGCTAAGATCTCGTAGAAAAGTATTTGATGTTTTGTGAAGATGGCAACCATGGCAAATTTATGACGTTGCCAAATTTTTGCTCTTGGCAAACCTTTGCCAGTGGAATTAGAACTGACAAGTCCTTAGTTATATCCTTCTTTTGTTATCTAGGAGACAGTGGGGTTCATTGTGCAAATTTCTCTGTGTTTCACCAATGGAAGTACTAAACACATATTCCTTTCTCTCTGGATGAGATAGGTTGGTGATCTTCATCATGTTGTTTTCATAGAGGATGCGTCTCTGTGGTGTTTGTGCCTTAGGCGACTGTGCTACAGTCCAGTTTAAGAAATCGATCACATAATTCGGGATACAGCTTCATCCAGCATCGAGATAGAGCCCTCTGGGTTTGTGTGAACATGAATATTATTTGCTATTGACTGCTTTCATCCGTAACACGTTAACCACTACATTTGTCTGATCTCAGCCTCAGTGGCTGCAGATACTCAGTCGGTCCTCTCAGAGACGCGTGGCATACAGACTGCAAAAAAAGAAGTCCTGCATCTGGGACTGCTGAGCTTGGGTACCAAACATCTCCTCTACAGATGCTCATGTCTCGAAGGGGATGCAGTGTTTTGAATAAGTCACTGGCCACTTAGACTGAAGACCTCGGTTTTAATCACACTACCAGATTTCACCAACTTATGAATCATCAGGCAGATTCATTTTTGCTCTTTGTATTTCAGTATTCTCATCTGTAGAAAATCTGGAGTGTCTTTTACTTAGCCCAGCCCTCATTATCATTTCTACATAAAATATGCATTCGTGCCTCTTTTGCATGCCACAGAAAAGGGGGGCCACTCACTACTGATGTTCTGTTATGTTAAGGATGGCAAGGCAAAAAAATTATCTGAGCCAAATGCCAGTTTTGGCTCGAAGATATAAATCTCAGATGGTGCCAGAGACTGCTTCGTATTTTAGATATGCAAATTAAAATAACAATACTGTGATATATATGCTAGGAAATTAGCAGAAACACAGAGGTACACGAAGGAGCATCTGTTTTTGGCTTGATTTATTCTGGACCAACCAGACCACTCCTTACACGAACCATGCTCACTTCCAAAAGCCAGATTTTGGCTTTGTCAATGCCTGTTTTGTCTTGTTATTTTTGAAAACTTTATTATTGGGGGTGCTGTGGTCCCTCGCCAACATATAATAAAGCACATATTAAGTAGTAATCCCTGTCATTGAGTGGAACTACTTTTTGTGCACATGTGGTCCCTGTGAGAGGGCTGAATGCTGTCACTCAAGATGAGGTTAGCCAATGAGTGAAGTGTACAGATCAGCTGCCCAATGTACATGCTACAGCGGTTGGAAGAAATACGTGAATGATTCAATAAAACCCTGATGAATGAAGAGGAGGGACTCAATACATATTTGTAATTTAATAAAATCAAAAAGTCTTGACTGTCACCAGGCATAAAAAGGGCAAGCCAGAACCAACCCTTATTTGTGGCCAGAGCCAATCTCAAGCATCCTTTGTCTGGTGCAAAACTGTATGGTAGCTCAAAAATATATTATTCATTCACCATCTGGAACCTTCCGACCCCCCACCCCCTCCTGATTTTCTGATGTTGTACACTGGTATTGCAGCTATCTGAGATATTTAACAAGATTTGAAAAAAGTTGGATGTGGCAGTGTGATGTACTTCCCAGAGAATAAATCATGGCCAGTGCCAGGATACCCACCCGGGTTCGCCTCACAAATACTCATAACATTACTGTTGAGTGACCTTTTAGTTCTACCAACTAACTGCAAAGTGAAGTCCCAAACTTTATTTACCCTCAAAAATGTCTCCAGAGTTCCTAATGAGGGTTTCTGGGAAAAAGTTATAGTTTCAAAGAAAGGTACGCTTAATGCATTCTGGAACAGGAAATAGACTTTCTGGCTCTCTTCTTGGAGTTTAACTGATACACAATGACAGAGTAAAATGTTATTCCCCGATCAGATTTCCTCAGTTAGTAGCAGAGGTTTTAAAGGGTGCGTGGGAAAGTCAGGCAAAGAAATAAGGGAGTGTTTATGTAAATTCGAGCTTGTTGTACCCGAGACAATGACCCCATCAAGTTTTATGACCATCGTCTGATAAACTTGGGAAAGAAATTGTTTCTAAAAAAAATGGGGATTCCTAGAATATGGTGTCAAAGATAGGCGATTGCCCTTCGGTTTTGTTCTCATGACATTAAATCATGAAAGTGCTGTCCCAGTTATGGAATTCTTTTGTGTAGGAAATTGTCAAAGGAAGAAAGAAATTGTGTAGTTCAATCTTAGGGCCGGTATGCATTTTGTAAAATAGGTTGTGCTATAAAAGCAAAGAGAAATATTTTCTAATATTTTGCTTTTCTCCAGTTCTGACTCTGTGAGGTTTAGCAAGACTTAAGAGAGACCATTTCAAGAAGCTGTGTGTACACATGGATTTAGGTCGCAAATTAAGATAACATTGTCTAACATTGCAATAAGCCTTTTAAATTCACTGAAATTGGATGTGTCCTTGTGAATGGGTTTAGGGCAACACATATTTTTGTGTGAGGACATCTCTTAGGTGTGGGTTTTCATGAGAAATGGGTGTTCTGAGGCCTCAATGGTTTGTGAGTTTATGCACAACTTTATGGGACTTCACAAAGTTGTCCCCACCCTGGAAACGACTGGGCAGGGATTTTCTCCATGAGAGAGATAACTATTTCCATGTAGAAAAGCCAGTGAGTGCGTTTGCACTTGCTTGCCAGGCGTTCACCTGAATAAAGACACAGGTATATTTGCAACTTTGAAAAAGAACACAAAGAAATTGTCTAAGATTAAACCTGGAGCTTGTAAATAGCGCAGCGCCGCAGCCACACTCCTGGAAACCTTTATGAGTCATGTAAACCTGGTATGGGAGGACACAGACATCCAAGTGTAGACTTCAGACTTCCTTTAAGGATGGCCCTGTCTTCTGTACGACGTCACTTCCTGCGCACTGCAAGCAGGCCCGCGGGTCTGTGCGCCCTGCAGCCCCTCTGCGCAGGCCCAGAGCTGGGCCAGTCTCTGCCTCTCCCACCCCCCCCCCTCCCCCCCCCTGGCCGGTGTCGGTCCACCTCGGATGCCGGCTCCTGACGGCGGGTGAGGCCTGGTGCTGGGCAGATGCTTGCCTGGTTATTGCTCACTGAGCTCCGCTTGCTTGGGCAGAAATGTTTCCGGGACCCGTTGATGCGGATAATGAACAAGGCCGTCCGTGCACTTCTCACCGGCTCGATGGGCTCGTTGGCGAGGGATGAAAGAGCCTGAGGTGCAGGCCACGGAGCAGAAATATAACATAAAATAAAAACAGGCCCAGATGGTCAGGGAGCAACCCAGGCGGTATTTAGTAGCCGGACCTGGCTCTACATTGCTAACTGTCTGTGAAGTTCAAAGTTATCCCACTCACAAATTGGTTAAGGTTTCCAATTTAAACCGCTCAGGGGTGATTAAGGCCCTTGTGGCTCAGGAAACCCCCTTCTCACCCGGAAGGAATATCCCTTAGGTCAGCGGGTGGACGGGTGATTAGGGCCCCTCATGGCTCAGGAAACCATTTCACACCTGGAAGGAATATCCCTTAGGGCATCGGGTGGGCAGGTGCCCTAAAAGCCACATTCTCAGAAGCATTGGTGGGGCCCAGGGTGCGGTGGGCCTATCCACTTGTAAAGTTTTTTTGTAATTTGATCCATTTAAAAAATGTACCGTGATTTTAAAACACAATAAACAATTATGGATGCATAATAAACCTGCTTCATTAGCTCCTAACCCTTATTCAGGGGCATAGCTTCCATTGGTGCAGCAAGTGCAGTGGCACCGGGGCCCATAGGCCTACAGAACTCTGATTATTGCTGTATTTTATAATTCCAAAGACAGCCAGGGAGATCATTTCTTTCCTTGCACTAGGACCCATGACACACTTCTACGCTACTGTCCTCACTCTCGCACTGTGCAAAATCAATATCTTTACGGAGTGACCGCTACAAAAATAACATTTTTGTCAGTCAGTTATAGAGAATTCCCTCTCCAGACTTGTTTCAGAGTTGCCTGGCACCAGTGAAAAATGGCCTGGCAGAGAGTAAAGTTTCACATGGCTACACCATGTTCACGCTACATGTGTTCTGCTAAAGTCCAAACTAGCATTATGTCTGGAGACCCCTTTGAAAAATTAATTCCATTTTGAAATTAGACATCCTGATTCGCCCAATCAGTATTAGTGGAATTTTGGAAGGTTAAAGTGCACTTCGGATGGGGGAAATCCCACCACTATGGTGGATTTTACGCACCTTAATTTACAGTTAGTGGCAATGACTTTGATGGAGAGGGGAGACATTCCAGTCAAATGGATTGTTCAGCCACAAATTCATTTACTGAATACATTTCTAAAGCTCACCATGCATCTGGGCACTGCCTCAAAGCACTCTAGGTGGGACAGGCTTGAGATGTGGTTGCAGGAGATGTTCTTCAGGAGGGATCAGAAAGGTGGATGGACTACTTGTGGGTGAAGTAGGGTCTTAAATGTTCTCGGTCAATGATGAGATCTTAGTAATGAGCTGAATACAATTACGTCTTCTGCCTTTTCTGGGACTCCAAGAAGCTTTTCTCGACTGTACGACTAAACAATGACTTCAAACACAACTACTGCCTTAACAACGAGGTCGGAACACCGACCTCGTTGCTACTACTAATGATTTTACCACGAATGCCTTAACAACGATATTTTGTTGTAAAGGCATTCCTGATAAAATCATTAGCAATAGGCACCATTCACCCTACATCCCTCACCCCACCCCCCCAACCCCACCCCAAAACCTAAAACCCTCTGACCCCCCCACTCACTCCCCAAAACCAAAAACGCCCCACCCCCCAACCCCACCCCAAAACCTAAAACCCCCTGACCCCCACCCACTCCCCAAAACCAAAAACGCCCCACCCCCCCAACCCCACCCCAAAACCTAAAACCCCCTGACCCCCATCCACTCCCCAAAACCAAAAACGCCCCACCCCCCCAACCCCACCCTAAAACCTAAAACCCTCTGACCCCCACCCACTCCCCAAAACCAAAAACGCCCCACCCCCCAACCCCACCCCAAAACCTAAAACCCCCTGACCCCCCACCCACTCCCCAAAACCAAAAACGCCCCACCCCCCAACCCCACCCTAAAACCTAAAACCCCCTGACCCCCCACCCACTCCCCAAAACCAAAAACACCCCACTCCCCCAACCCCACCCTAAAACCTAAAACCCCCTGACCCCCCACCCACTCCCCAAAACCAAAAACGCCCCACCCCCCCAACCCCACCCCAAAACCTAAAACCCCCTGGCCCCCCCACCCCCTCCCCAAAACCTAAACCCACCACTTACCTTCGCCAACTCACTTCTTTGTACCTTAACCACGCATGTTCGTTGTTCAGAACATACGTAGTTAAGGCACAAAAAACCGGAGTCGTGGTTAAAAAAAGCGTTGTTGCGCTTTCGTTAACCACGACTTTCGGAAAAATAAAGTAGTTAAAAAGGATGTTCCCCGCTTTTCTCAAGTCCTTGGTGAGCAGGTAGGCTCTTCCAAGTGGCGATCCCTCTAAATAGAGGTTTCTGGTCCCAGATTATTTTCACATGTAATGCCAAGTATCAAGAAGGCTATAGTTGGCCTGCCTCAGGTTCCTGTAGGATTGTACTGCGTCAAGGTGCTCAAGGGATATCCTGGCATATATCAGCAGCAGTTTGATACATTGATCGACAGCCAAGCATACATAGACAACCCTCCATCAGCAATGCACGTTTATCAACATCCCCCTGGACATCTGAGCGAGCGCCACAGGTGTTTCTAGGGCCACTATACAGAGTTAGAGGACCTTTCGGTTGGCTAACTTTACCTCGGACTTACTGCCCTTTACAATTACAGAAAGGACCCCCAGCCCCAAACCTACTCTTTGCAGGAGAATAATCTCTCGAAGCCTTTTGTAGGAGGTTTCATCGGAGAGCAAAGTTTTGTGAAAATGACAATCTTTGCAACTTCATGAAACTGCACAATTTGTGACTTTAGTAAAACTTTGCTGGCATAGTCATTATCTTTCATAACTGTACAACTATACATGGTTACCTGTTTTGTTGCTATAGTCAAGATCCATGGTGGAGCCCCTTTGACTCACCCATCAGCCCATCAGCAGCACTGAGCCGCTCCCCCGGAGGGAGCAGTAATAACATTCCCAGCAGGCGGATGAGTTTTGGGCCAACATTTTCACACAGTGGTTCAATGCAGCAAGATGGTCGCCTTCGACTGTCCTGAAGATGTTACATCACTTCCTTGGGAGCAGCGAGCTGAGGGAAGCAGTATCAAAACAATTGAGTCTAAGTTACTTCATTCACAGTTTACCTGTCCCCCACTCTGGAGCCCTCAGAAGTTCTCTTCATGTGCACTCTCTCTTTTCTGAAGTAGCTTGTCTCATTTCCAGGCCACTGATTGATTTGTTTGGCATGTCTAGGGATAAACCAGTGGCTTCTATTTTGCCAGACAAATTAGCAAGTTTGGTCATTTTTAGGGTTGAGTCTGCGAGTGCATGTGCTAGCACATGCGTCTCGCTTGCAAGAATCTGTTGTGTTCAGTAAAGCGCTCCAAGCCCGCCGGTCACTCACCATTTGTTGGTTTGTGTGGCACTCTTCTTTACAGCCTCGTAATTTGTCAAGACATGTCTGGCATCATTTCCGTTTCTCTGTGTGGAGCAGGGATCAAGCACTAATTCATTTCAACTTAATTAGTGCCCGTCCACTTTGTTATGAATTCCAGTGCACCACAAACAGAAGGCTTATGACTGGCAAAAAATGTGCCCAGCAGGACAAACAAAATTGCAAAGCTTTATTTTTTAAAGCTATTTTTTTTGTTAAGTTGTCTTTTCTCAGCTTCCATTCATGTTATTTTTGTTTTTGCTTGTGAGCGCTTTTCTCAAAAGATAACAATTAACTTGTTTGAAATATGCGAGACCCATTGCTTTGCAAATGCTTGTTTTCTGTCTCATGTGGCTCTTTTGGACTCTGTTGTGAGCTGTCTTACTGCTTCCCCCCTTGAATGCCATGACAGGTTCCACTCCAACCCCTCTGCCGGAAGTGAGGTCTAAAGGCCATGGTCTAATGACTTCCTAGAAAGCAATTTTCCTGTCTCCAAGGTGGATCCTCCCCTTGACAAACAAGACCACTCAGAAAAACATCACTCGGCAGAACTCAGAATATGTTAGCACCAACTAACCTCTACTGTGTAATGCCACATGGATATAGACACAATTCATGCATCCATGTCCATGGGAAGAAAACAAGGCTACTAATGTACTTTTTTTTGTCCACACAGGCTTATCCTATGAGAGGTGGTGGTGCTTGTAAATTCTGCTTGAGGGTATGGGGTACAGGGCATGAATACACTCTCACAAAAAAAAAGAAAATAGGGCTGAGCGTAGATCCCTCTTTTCACAAGTGGTCAGTTGGGGCTGGGTTCCTGTTGTGGAGCACCTGCGTCAGGCGACCGCAGGCTTCTATCTGTGCGTCCTGCAAGAAAGTCACCCTAAGTCAACCTCAGCACCAATGGATGCTTCATGAGAAAACATTTTAATGGAACATCTGTATCCTAAAAAACTCCTCTCTTCTGAAAACCTACTCCCCTGACTCCATGCGGCAAAGGGAATCCAGTGGTTGGTTGGTTACATGTGTGGCCCAGATTACTGAGGTGGGTGCCAAGTGCTCCCTTGCTGGCCATGCGCATGTGAGACGCAAGGAGCCATGGGGCAAAGGTATGGGAAGCTTACGGTGACACCGCCAAGCTGAAGAACAAGCATTATGTTTCAGGTTCCTGCTTGTTGACTGTCAGACCTCATGTCACTTCTGACTGCCTCCTTCAAAGACACCAGTAACAGCATAAGGGAACCGTACTGTGGAACCAGCCAGTACAGAGTCTCAGCCTATCCACAGCTCACACAGACCTAGGGAAAGCCTACCGGAAGTGCATGAGTGGCAGGCAGGCAATAGCCATGCCCCTGTTTCTGTAATGGCTTATTAAACCCACATGATATCCTGGAGACATCATACTAATATGGTGGTGTAATTTGAATTAACCTCAGTCTTCATTCATAATTGTCATGTGCTTGTAATATAGAGATATACCATCTTGACACAGTTCTGTGTGGCATAGTTATACTTGCACACGTTCCAGGAGTCTTACCTTTCCTAACACACTACTAGGAGGATATATTTAGCCTGATATATTTAAAAATGTATTTTTATCTTGACACATCTTTACTCTAACTCAGTTTTCAGGGGCCCATATGAAAGCTTGTACAACATTTCAATGGCATACATCACCAGACACATAATTCTGGGGGAATTATGAGTCTGGCATTTCATTTTGTAGACACATAACTATGCCAACAAAATATTATACAGATATATTTATCCCGACACAGTGTTCTAGGACATATTTCAATTGCATCGTATTCCCTGGTTATATTTAACAGACATTAGTTTCTTAGTTGCATTATTCTGTCTGGCACAGTTCTTTTTAAAACAACCATATTGGTTATAGGGGTTGGTGAAGAATTCGGCTCCGCCAGTGGAGTTCATGGAGTTTACCCCACTCTGCGCAGAACGCAGAGTTCCGAAAAACTCTGCGAAGTGATGCGGAGCAGAGTCTTTTCTCTTGTGCGGCTCACTAACGTTAAGCTGCCGAGCGAGATTTCTGAATGTTGGCGGTCGTGGCAGGTCGCTACCGCCCACTTTGAGAAAGCTGCTGCTTGCGTTGAGGAACCTGCCGCTCGAGTAGAGAATCTACTTTAACAGTAGAAAGAAGTTACTGCCCTCCGGCACTCACGTGATGCCATTTGCTTTGATTTTACAGCGCAAGAGAAACTCCTGGTGTCAAAAATCTGCGCAAACAACACGTTTTACCCAAACTCTGCCGCTCACAGAACTCCACATAGCGTGGCAGAGTTTTTTCAGCACTTTACGGAGTTCCGCATAGTGGAACTCCACAAACTCTGCCCAGGCCTAATTGGTTAGTCCCTTGAGACCTCACTCTGTTTACAGATTCAAACAGTGCTCATGCAGGGTTGGAGTGCTACATACATTTTGCAAATCAGTAGGGAACTGGGTTGTACATAATATTTAAAAGAAGAGCTGCGCATTTATCTGTAGCACATCTACCATACCATTGACACTCTAAATCTGTCCACCTCAAAACTGTTTTTGTAGCAAAAATGTTAAGCTTATGATAAGTGTAGGAAGTTGGCTCTGTATGTGCTATTTCAAAGTAAGGAATAGCATGCACAGAGTCCAAGGGTTCCCCTTAGAGGTAAAATAGTGGTAAAAAGAGATAATACTAATGCTCTATTTTGTGGTAGTGTGGTCGAGCAGTAGGCTTATCCAAGGAGTAGTGTTAAGCATTTGTTGTACATACACATAGACAATAAATGAGGTACACACACTCAGAGACAAATCCAGCCAATAGGTTTTTGTATAGAAAAATATCTTTTCTTAGTTTATTTTAAGAACCACAGGTTCAAATTTAACATGTAATAGCTTGTTTGAAAGGTATTGCAGGTAAGTACTTTAGGAACTTTAAATCATAAAAATTGCATGTATACTTTACAAGTTATTGACAAATAGCTGTTTTAAAAGTGGACACAGTGCAATTTTCACCGTTCCTGGGGGAGGTAAGTTTTTGTTAGTTTTACCAGGTAAGTAAGACACTTACAGGGTTCAGTTCTTGGTCCAAGGTAGCCCACCGTTGGGGGTTCAGAGCAACCCCAAAGTCACCACACCAGCAGCTCAGGGCCGGTCAGGTGCAGAGTTCAAAGTGGTGCCCAAAACACATAGGCTAGAATGGAGAGAAGGGGGTGCCCCGGTTCCGGTCTGCTTGCAGGTAAGTACCCACGTCTTCGGAGGGCAGACCAGGGGGGTTTTGTAGGGCACCGGGGGGGACACAAGCCCACACAGAAATTTCACCCGCAGCAGCGCGGGGGCGGCCGGGTGCAGTGTAGAAACAGGCGTCGGGTTCGCAATGTTAGTCTATGAGAGATCTCGGGATCTCTTCAGCGCTGCAGGCAGGCAAGGGGGGGGTTCCTCGGGGAAACCTCCACTTGGGCAAGGGGGAGGGACTCCTGGGGGTCACTTCTCCAGTGAAAGTCCGGTCCTTCAGGTCCTGGGGGCTGCGGGTGCAGGGTCTCTCCCAGGCGTCGGGACTTTGGATTCAAAGAGTCGCGGTCAGGGGAAGCCTCGGGATTCCCTCTGCAGGCGGCGCTGTGGGGGCTCAGGGGGGACAGGTTTTGGTACTCACAGTATCAGAGTAGTCCTGGGGTCCCTCCTGAGGTGTTGGATCTCCACCAGCCGAGTCGGGGTCGCCGGGTGCAGTGTTGCAAGTCTCACGCTTCTTGCGGGGAGCTTGCAGGGTTCTTTCAAGGCTGCTGGAAACAAAGTTGCAGCCTTTCTTGGAGCAGGTCCGCTGTCCTCGGGAGTTTCTTGTCTTTTCGAAGCAGGGGCAGTCCTCAGAGGATGTCGAGGTCGCTGGTCCCTTTGGAAGGCGTCGCTGGAGCAGGATCTTCGGAAGGCAGGAGACAGGCCGGTGAGTTTCTGGAGCCAAGGCAGTTGTCGTCTTCTGGTCTTCCTCTGCAGGGGTTTTCAGCTAGGCAGTCCTTCTTCTTGTAGTTGCAGGAATCTAATTTTCTAGGGTTCAGGGTAGCCCTTAAATACTAAATTTAAGGGCGTGTTTAGGTCTGGGGGGTTAGTAGCCAATGGCTACTAGCCCTGAGGGTGGGTACACCCTCTTTGTGCCTCCTCCCAAGGGGAGGGGGTCACAATCCTAACCCTATTGGGGGAATCCTCCATCTGCAAGATGGAGGATTTCTAAAAGTTAGAGTCACTTCAGCTCAGGACACCTTAGGGGCTGTCCTGACTGGCCAGTGACTCCTCCTTGTTGCTTTCTTTGTTCCCTCCAGCCTTGCCGCCAAAAGTGGGGGCCGTGGCCGGGGGGGGCGGGCAACTCCACTAAGCTGGAGTGCCCTGCTGGGCTGTGACAAAGGGGTGAGCCTTTGAGGCTCACCGCCAGGTGTCACAGCTCCTGCCTGGGGGAGGTGTTAGCATCTCCATCCAGTGCAGGCTTTGTTACTGGCCTCAGAGTGACAAAGGCACTCTCCCCATGGGGCCAGCAACATGTCTCTGGTGTGGCAGGCTGCTGGAACTAGTCAGCCTACACAGACAGTCGGTTAAATTTCAGGGGGCACCTCTAAGGTGCCCTCTGTGGTGTATTTTACAATAAAATGTACACTGGCATCAGTGTGCATTTATTGTGCTGAGAAGTTTGATACCAAACTTCCCAGTTTTCAGTGTAGCCATTATGGTGCTGTGGAGTTCGTGTTTGACAGACTCCCAGACCATATACTCTTATGGCTACCCTGCACTTACAATGTCTAAGGTTTTGTTTAGACACTGTAGGGGTACCATGCTCATGCACTGGTACCCTCACCTATGGTATAGTGCACCCTGCCTTAGGGCTGTAAGGCCTGCTAGAGGGGTGTCTTACCTATACTGCATAGGCAGTGAGAGGCTGGCATGGCACCCTGAGGGGAGTGCCATGTCGACTTACTCGTTTTGTCCTCACTAGCACACACAAGCTGGCAAGCAGTGTGTCTGTGCTGAGTGAGAGGTCTCCAGGGTGGCATAAGCCATGCTGCAGCCCTTAGAGACCTTCCTTGGCATCAGGGCCCTTGGTACTAGAAGTACCAGTTACAAGGGACTTATCTGGATGCCAGGGTCTGCCAATTGTGGATACAAAAGTACAGGTTAGGGAAAGAACACTGGTGCTGGGGCCTGGTTAGCAGGCCTCAGCACACTTTCAATTGTAAACATAGCATCAGCAAAGGCAAAAAGTCAGGGGGCAACCATGCCAAGGAGGCATTTCCTTACACAACCCCCCCCCAAACGAAAGAGGATGAGACTAACCTTTCCCAAGAGAGTCTTCATTTTCTAAGTGGAAGAACCTGGAAAGGCCATCTGCATTGGCATGGGCAGTCCCAGGTCTGTGTTCCACTATAAAGTCCATTCCCTGTAGGGAGATGGACCACCTCAACAGTTTAGGATTTTCACCTTTCATTTGCATCAGCCATTTGAGAGGTCTGTGGTCAGTTTGAACTAGGAAGTGAGTCCCAAAGAGGTATGGTCTCAGCTTCTTCAGGGACCAAACCACAGCAAAGGCCTCCCTCTCAATGGCACTCCAACGCTGCTCCCTGGGGAGTAACCTCCTGCTAATGAAAGCAACAGGCTGGTCAAGGCCATCATCATTTGTTTGGGACAAAACTGCCCCTATCCCATGTTCAGAGGCATCAGTCTGCACAATGAACTGCTTAGAATAATCTGGAGCTTTTTAGAACTGGTGCTGAGCACATTGCTTGTTTCAGGGTGTCAAAGGCCTGTTGGCATTCCACAGTCCAGTTCACTTTGGCTGAAGCTACTTAATTAAGCTTATTTGCTTCAGATTCAAGGAATTGGAAAAATCTATTTCCATGAACTATCTCCTTTAATCCATGAAAATGACATAATCCTAAGAACTACTCGTTGCAAATAATGGAAAGTATAAAAATTATCACTCTTTACGTTATATAAAATACATTATAAGTATCGTGTTTTGGTCCCTCAATGTCATCTTGCCGCTCTGGTGACATCTACAAACTCTTGGACCTTCGACATTGTATTTTAATATCATGCCACTGGAACGCCTCAGTGCACTATTGGACCATCATACTTTTTATATATGCTTTGTGTATGTGTAGAAGGCTTATGTTGAAATATTTGCTTGTTAGGATGCTGAGTAATTTAGATGATACTGTTTCTTTAAGATTTAATTAGAAAACTAATGCAGTTTTTAGACTCCCATAACTAAGGAAATACTTGAATCCCTTCCAGGCAGTTGTCAGATGGGCTAACATTGTTCCCCAGCTAGTTGCTCCCTGGTGCAATGAACATCGCGGAAGAACTGGATAACAAAGCAGTGTTTACAAGCCTCATCGAGCCTTTCTCCTTCACTCAGTTTTTAAAGTTAAAAAACATAGGCAGCTCGCTCCATATTTGGTTATGAGTAGGTTTAATACGCACAACTGCCAAAATCCTTGAATACAGGTATCTCGTCCTACAGACTTTTTTTTTTATCTTTTGGATCACAATCCTGGCTTTCTGCCATAAACGTTAGCAATTGTTTGAACATTGAGACATGAGAGTTCGAGGAATACTTGAGATTTTGATCCAGTTCCAGTTTTGAAGAAGGTGGAAAACCAATTGAGTCTGGAGGCAAGGAACCTTTTAATAAAGCAATCTGTGGAAAGAACAAGACATACTGCATCTTAGAGATGATCTGATAATATCATACTTTAAATAAGTATGAGTTGAGCAATATGCCCAAAAAGTGTAACAACTATAGCTATTAAGGCAATCCTAAAAACCCCTTGTAAGTGCAGTTTACCCCAAAACACTGTAATATACTTTAAGCCCAGGGGACTCAAAAACGAAAGAGAAAAGCCAAGTAATCTTTAACAAAGAATCAGATTATTTAAAAGATTAGTAAAATCAAAGTTTCAGAGTAAGACTTTATACGTATGCCTTGAAAGGTCAAATAAAATTTCCCAGTGAGAAGTAAAAGGTTGCATTAGATATTTATATATTTTTTGTGTGTCTTGTCATCCTTTAGCCTCTTGAGAATACTTTATAGACCAGTGGAAAGAAGAAATTGTTGGCACATGGATAAGATTGGAAGCGGGGGGGACTCAAGGTGGGATGAAAGTATGGACAATTGGAATGCAATGGAAGAAAAGTGGACAAAGGCCCAGATTTATATCTGGGGGGACAGCCCCTGGGTCCGCAATGGGGACAGAGTAAATTACTCCGCCCCCATGGTGGAGAGACCGCCCACCTAATTTATAAATGACCACCAAGCAGGTGCTCATTTGTGATGGCGGTTCCTGTTAATGCATTTTACTGTTTGCCTCAGGGCTGTGTTGAAATGACACAGTCCTATAGCCAACAGCATTCTCCTTTTAAAAAAAAAAGAAAATCTTGAAACTGATTTTCTTTTTGAAAAGAAAAAAAGTAATACTCCCCTCTCCATGGGAGTTTTTTCCCATGGCCGGAGGAGCATTGTAATGGTTTTACTGTTCCTTACCGCCAAAATGGCTGCATGTCCGGCTATCAGAATTGGGTGGGCAGACATGTAGCCATTTCTCCGAGGGCCCTTTCTCCCCAGGGCTGTTGGAGTAGTATCTGCCGTGGCCAAACTTAAGGTCCGCCTGCAATAAAATGTGGCGGCCGGACCACTATATTGGCAGAGAGGTAGCTCCATCGCCCTTGTGACAGAGCACCCTCTCTTCCAGTTATATAAATCAGGTCATAAGTATGAAAAAGGAAATGGAAGTAAATAGGGGGAGTTTGTAGCTGAAAGTCTGAAAAGTGGGGCACGGCAGGAGAGCGGATCCATGTGAATAAAGGTAAGGAATCTAGAAAGAGAGGCTGGGAGCAACAGTGAGAAGAGCCGAAGTAAACATGAATAGAAGTAAAAAAGGGGGACCAGAAAAAGGAGGCAGTGAGGAGGATGGCAGTGAAGACGGATGAGGACAAAGAAGGCCAATGACCTTACATTTATCGTGGATACTGATAGGGGTGCGGCAATAATACCTTTGGGGCGAGACTGCATCACTTCCAACACTTCTCACTAGGAGCTAGGGACAAAGCTCTTTCCTGGATGTTTTTCTTGCTCTCTAACTGAACTTGTGGTTTCCCTCTCTCCCTGTTGCCCTCTGCCCAATTTTGTCTGTGGGGAACCACTCTGTTGCACTCATATCTTACGCTGATGATACGCAGATCGTCATCTCCATCAACAACAACACAGGTAATTTAAGAGACTATTTTCAAAGTGTCTTTCTGTGGTCACCTGCTGAATGTAGGATAATCCACCTGACCTTGATGCGGCAAGATGGAGGAGCTTATCTTTGGTGGTCCACCATCCCTCTGGTCCTCTTGCTGGTGGCCCCCAGATTTTATCTCTGCTCCCTCTAGTTTTCTTTCCTTCCAAGATCAGAATAATTCTCTTACCACCTCCTGTCATTTCTACTTACGAACGTTGCGTAAAGTGATCTGTTACCGTCCACTGGGCTCATGTAAGTTGCTGATTCAAGCAATCATTCTGGCACGTGTTGTAATGGGAATTCCCTATGTTTGAGCCTCCTCAAAACACCTTATGGAACAAGTCCAACTCATGTAATATCCAGTGACTCAGGTTCTCTCAGGTCTGTGTCCAAGATGTGGCATCTCTCAAAAGCCCCCATTGTTTTCCTGTAGCCTGCGCTCTCTGATCACTGAAAAAATATCAGAAACAAAAATATTGTGTGGACAGAATTTCATTTAAAAAATATTGAGGAATAAAGCATCGAGAAGGTAAGTGCAACTAGGTGAGTATAGATTTACTATTCTTAATTCCACATCTACATACCTTGAAGATACATAAACTGTTAATATACATATATGTGATGTGGAGTTATATATGGTAAACTTTGATTACCTATAGAAATTTACCTTCATGATATTTTTGACATTGATATTTGTTACACAATATTTTGTCCACACTATATTTTTTCTCCGATATTTTGACCAAACACAGACGGAACACCTCCAGCTGCTTCTGGCTTCCTAGTTAAAATACCTCTTATTAAGAGGGTCCTACTAGGAGAGGAGGCTGGAACCCCTTTTCTTTCCTAGCTCTTTCTCAGCGGAGGGCTCCCAACACGCTCTGTTCAGGGAGAATTTCAAACCTGGCTGCACTAATAGCTCCCACTTTTCTTCTGGGTCACTCCTGTGCCAGGACACCTCCTTCTGGTGTAACAAGGCGCTTTATCAAAGTCATTCGTTCGAAGTGGAGTGGAAATAAAGCTGCAGAGGGCATGAAAGGGGTTACAGATGCAAGAATGGATGAAGATATTTGGTGAGTGGAGGGGGTTGCAGAGGGAAGGAACAGATGCACGCATCTGGAGAGAAAGAGTAAGCGAGAGGACTCTGGGGGGATGGGTGTTGAGGATGTGACCACGGGTTACGGGAAGGTGTAAGTAATGGAAGCACAGATGATGTGAGGAGCAGGCGTAGCAGTCAAAATAGAAGACGGACTAATGTAGTGCTGGCTCCTGTACCACCATCACTCTACCTGCCTGAGGTGCCAGGTGATGTCACTGGGGTAAAACAGGCTCATTCATTGGCTGTTGATGGCACCATGGTGGGAGCTTCTCTGAAGGCATAGAGCTCTCCGTCTGCCTGGTGGTAATCTCTAAATATGGCGTCCTGTAGCCCTCCAGGACAGCCTAGTGCTTTCTTTCAGCTGCCCTGGCTGAACTTGACCACAGCACACCAGGTTCTAAATGTGAACTTATAATGTCTGAGAATGACTAAATAGTAAATTGTTGGTGCACAACCAATGTTTTCCTGGATGCACTTCTGAGTGTGGATGAAGGTGCGAGTGTTTGCAGAACTCCTGTCATCTACCCCCAGACAGAACTCAGGTTGAGACAAAAGGCCAGAAGGCCTCTAGGGGGGCCTGCCAGGCCCTTTGCAGACTGTTGACCCATGAATCTGTTATTCAGAGGAAAGCCTTCCTCATAGCCTGGAAACCTACTCAATCTAAAGGTTTCCAGCTCACCTGCTCTCCCACGGATGCCTGTGGGGAGCATGCCATGACCCTGTGGTACATGCCAGCTTCCTGTGAGTTGCCATGTCTGCAGTGGTAAGGGGCAGAGCTGCAGATGTGTGACACAGGAAGCACTCATATCCCCACAGTGTGACACCGGAAGCAGTCATATGCTTGTCGACAGTGGAGTATAGCAAGGGAGCCATGGGCCCTAATGGAACCAATGAATGTGAACCCCCTATTCTCATGCACAGTAGGAAAAGCATCCATACTTGTGGAGCAGTGTGCCCCAATCAGCCCTGAGCCCCGGCGCCACTTAGTGCAACAACTGTGCTTGTCAAAGTGAGGTTTGGATGCCTAACGGGTAGTAAACAAGACAAACTGCTTGGGGGGGGGAGCAGGGGTACGTGCAGCTCGCCCCTTTCAGTTGTTAAATGCATGTGGCAAAGAAGCCCCACTTTTGAAATGCTACTTGCAAAATAGTTCTCTCAGAATGTCGCATTTTAACACATGACACCTCAACCTGAGTCTAGGGTCTGGGACCGGAAGTGTGAAGCGTAGTCCTGATAAGGCCTGGATTCCACCTGGATAGAGCATGCTGGTTGGAGTGTCAGCAGAAGGTCCACTGAGCATGCATTCTGCTTTACCCAGCCAAAGAGTGGTCGCTTTTGGGATGCTCTTGTCTGAAGAGCATTGGACTTGAAGGTAGGGGTGTCCAATGCAGGCCAGGGAGCAGTGCTTAATTTGTAAATAAAAACATGCCGGTGCCCAAAGCTCTCTTCTTAAACACGCGGCTGCTGCAATTAAATGTGCATACACGGAATACTGAGGCAGCATAATCCTGAAGCCATCTCCGGCCTCTTTAATCCATTTAGAGCCACTCCCGCCCCTTCAGGTCAGTCTTACAGCTTTCTGCTTTCTCCCATTGTGATGCTTTTTCGTTTTTCTCTTTCTCCGTCTTTCCCACGTGTCTTTTGCTCGCAGCAAATGCTTGAGGCAAAAGACTAAGCGCCGGCCCTCAGAAATAAGTGCTGGTGCTCAGCACCGGAAACAACAAGCACAAACTAAGCACTGCCCGTGAGGGCTGATTCATATTGGCTATTGAGGATAACCTCTGACTATATAAATTAGTTTAGTTAAATTTCTCTGTATGTAGTTCTATTTATGTGAATAGCTTGAAACTCTGGCATAGACACAGCCCTCCTGTACCCTATTTGGACACCCCTGCCGCAAAGGTATGAGAAGGGACCCGGGGTGAACATGGTGGCCAACAGCCCCTTTTCACTGCAACTTACAGTTTTGAGTTGATACTTAATGAAGTGAACCGTAGAGAGACACGTCACATGACATAAAGCTACTTGTCACTTTTTATGAACATGTAGCATTTGAAAAGAGGTGGGCGGGGAGAGGAAGTCTCCTTCAAGAGGAGGAGCAATTGTGTTTTAAATTTTAGAAAGGAGCTTTTCTTGACCTTTCCCACACTCTTCCATCCTCTACCCCTCCTGGCTCACCCCAAACCTCAGTTTACCACCATGATCTCCCAAACAACCCTACTAAATTCTCCCTTGTTTATTTCTCCTTTGACTCATCCCAACCCCCATTTAACTACTAAGATCTCCCTAATCCCTATACTAATCCACCACTAATCCTTTTGGGTTCTGGAGTAGCGTGCTGCTCACCAAAAAGCGCTTTGACGCCTGGTCAGGGGTAGTAAGCACTATATAAATACAATTACAATTAAAGATACAAGAAGCGTGTAAGAGAGTTCAGTCTGGGATGGATCTTCGTCCCGGGTGTCTTATACTTGGAAACTTTTTTTTACTGATGTTTAGTGATATTTATTTTTCATTTGTTGTGTAATGTCAGATATTGGTTTTAATTTGTAGATGAATTTGAAAAATATAATGTGAGATAACTGCAGTTCAATGCAGTGCTTAATTTGTGCTTGTTGTTTCCGGTGCTAAGCACCGGCACTTATTTTTGAGGGCCGGCGCTTATTCTTATTCCTCAATCATTTGCTGCAAGCAAAAGACACGTTTGGGAGGGAGGGAGGAAAAGAAAAACGAAAAAGCGTCACTAAGGGAGAAAGCAGAAAGCTGCAGGAGTGAGATGAAGGGGCAGGGAGTGGCTGTAAATGGATTGAAGAGGCCTGAGATGGCTTCAGGATTCCGCCTTAGTATTCCGTGTTCACACATTTAATTGCAGCAGCCCATGTTTAAGAGGAGGGCTTTGGGCACCGGCACCTTTTTATTTGCAAATTAATGTTCAATGTTCTTTACTGCATAGGGAGCAACGGCATCCAGTGTAAACCATTTGAAAACCGGGCAACTGGAATCTCTCTCAGAGGAATGTAAGGCCCAAGAGGGTGAAAGATTATGGGGGTCACTTGGGGGTGAATGCAATCTTACGGGACATTGCTCTGGTGTCACTGCCGGGTGAGGTGCATTGTTTTCAGGCAGTGTGCGACGACGTGACCCAACAAGGACACACACACCCTGCCCCCGCCCCCACAGGCCCCTTTCCCGCCCCTTGGGAGCTCGTCCCCCAAGCGAAGCCGAGATGCAGAGGTAACTGGCAGGCTTGTGAGTCAACACCTTTTGTGAGAGGAACCAGTTGTAAAGCTTGAGAGGTTTCTGGGACTACAAGCCACAACAGACGTAGGCAGGCAGGGCAGCCCCCCCTCTCCCCCCCCAGTAGCGTCACCGAGGAGACTCGCCCCCTGGAAACGAAAGTAACGCATGGTTGAGAGACGCACACAAATCTTACAAGCATGTGCCCCCAAGGAGGCTTCAGTGTGAGCAGGTCCCTGGCGGAGGGGGTGGGCCTTCCAGGGCAGAAACTTCCACGAAAACCGACAAACTCGGAGCCGGCCTCTGCGCTGAGAGCGCGCCCTGGGCGAAACCGAATCTGGCCCCTTCCAACCTGCTGTCCTTAACTGTAGGTGTGTGGGACAACGGGAGGGTGGAGTTGAGGGGGGTTAGGAAGGATGGGGAAAGAAAGCACACAGAATATAAACCTGGGTGCCAGCACCCTTCAGGGTGAGGCACTTTTCTTTAGAGCCAGGTCAGAGGGCGGCTGCTGTAGACAGCGCTGCCAACCTCTGTAGGTTGGCACCGGGCATGGGCCAAGCACCTCCACACTAGAGGCTGGCCCTGGACAAATGTACACATGCAGACCTGCCAACTCACAGGGTGCCACTGTGTGTCACACACTAGCAAGTCTCTTTACGCGGTCACCTGGTGGGTGAGGTGCCAGTATCACACGGTGGCAGTGAACATGAGCTGGAAACCCGCCACAAAGAGTGGATTCCAAGCTTGCCTGACCAGGCTTTGAAAAGCCAGTTTCCATTATCAGGTGTGAAAACACCTCAGCACACAGACACCAGCCTCAGCAGGGGGTTTGGTGGAATGAGGGGATAAAAGTGCCTCTTGGGTACTTCTCAGCACAGGGCCTCACCCACTCTGTGGCCCAGCACCGTCCTCACATGGTAAAATGTATTCTTTGGTTGGCAAGTCAGCATCTGCGGGTATTCACCAGCTCGTCTCCGACCGCTTCCTGTTGTGGAAACGGAAATATATTTCTGAAACTGACAGCACCGAGGGCCTGATGTATGAAAGGCTTTCACCCAGCGGTCAAAGTGCATTAAAAAAAGCATGAGAACTGTGATGCAATGGGGCGGGGCCAGTGAGCGAAGGGGCGGGGTCAAAGGTGTGGCTAAAAAAAATAACATTCTGTGTTTGTATTGGTCTTTCACCATCAAGTAGCTACATGTAAAACAGTGCAAAGCATAAATGGGAAATACATATTTAAAAAAATGTTAAGTGAATCAGTGTCAAATGCACTACAGTACATTATGAAACCTCTATTAGTTAATGAACTGCAGACGTCTGTGTGTACGCAGAGAGCCACAGAATTAAGTCTTGGTTAGTGCAATGGAGAGTAGTGACTTGTGAATTTTTCGTGCTACCAGTTCCCTGACTGTGACAGAAAGCACTGTGAATGTGTAAGTCATTATTTTAAACTTGCATTACACACACATATAGCCTGCTACAAAATACGCAAAATATAAAATGGTGCTGCCAAAATATAGATTTTACTAATATCCAGACTGTATGTAATGCATTTTTTATATAGCTGTCATTTAAGAGGACAAACTTCACAGCTCATCTGGCAACTCCCTTGCACTACCGCTCAAAAAGAATAAATCTTTGTCATCCCAAAGCTTGAAGTGATTCCATCAATTTAAGCCACTACTGACTCTCAAGCAGCCTTTACATTTGCAGATTAACTAGTTACACACATTTGCATTCCTTTCAGGCAAGCAGGCACCCTGGCAAGAAGGCTTGTTTATTGTTTACCTGTCTGCCCGTCTTCGGTTTCACGGCCCCAGAGATTCCCTGAATGATCCTTCAGCTGAAGCATTTAATATCAGAACCGTACCGGGACGACGGTCGTTTAAAAAAAAAAGTAGGGAAATGGTATTTCATAAACTAAAAAAGTAGGGGCACATGGTGTCCCCCCAATCCCACCCACCTTGACCACTGCTTTCACCTATTCTGTGCTTTTAGGCAAATGGTTTGATACAGAAGAGTAAAATGGTCAGATTTTGAAAACCAAAAAGTGAGACATTTCAAAGATATAAAAGAAGAACTTCAATTTTAGATCAACCAAGAGGCACAGAAAGACTTAAATGACAGTGTTCATCAATATATGCACGGAAGGAATAAATGACATGGAACTTTTTAGCCCAATGTCATGCTTGTTAATTAACTCATTAAATTAATTTCTGATAAGAGCGGCAAGCAACTCTTGGTTTGGAATACATAAAAACATGCCTCCTTCACTTATCAGTTGACCCTCCCTGAAAACTGGGACATGATACATTTGCCAAAAGCTGCTGGGATAGATGGTGAAAGCTAGAACTATCCGGGCATCTACAGGACACGAGGTCACCCTACAGAAGGGCATAACTGTATATGTTTATGCAGGAAAGAAGAACTCACACCTCTGAAACTGTGGAGTGCAAGGGAAGGGATTAGACATCAGAGACCAGCAGAAAAAGCAGGCCTGCTAAATCAGCTTGCTTGTCTGCTCCTAGAGGAGTGTGGAAAGTCACTTTTTAGCCAATAAAGTTTGGGAAAGTTCACGATTTTAACCCTTTGCAAAGGTGGGAAAGCTCCCTAGGCTTCACAGGTACAACAAGACCGTTTCTGTCATCAGAGTGGAAGCCAGCCAAGCTGGAAACTATTTCCAGGATTCTTAAGGTTTCCCTTTGCACGCCTCCCTATCCAAATCGATATTGCACAGGAAAAAAACAAACTGTGTGTTTGAAGTATATTTAATGCATAATCATTTTATTCGTGGTACATAGTGATAAATGCGAGATAAAATGTTATAATTTCCACTCCAATGTGGCCAAGCAGTTTATTTTACGAACTTGTTACAACTTCCAAAGAACTTTGCAAAACGTACTGATAAACATCTGCATACCACTTTTCCTCTGTGGTGATGGAAAATGCATTCCCAATGGCCTTGTTTCTTAGAAGACCACCTAGAATTCTACCTGGTGCCTCTTCCTCCAGGAACCAAGGGCGGAAGTTGACGTCACTGCACATCCTGCCCCGCCTTCCATGGCAGCTGTTGTCCAGTTGGAACAAACACTGTCTCGTGTCCAAGCAGGACACACTGCCCTTCAGATCCCGGCTGTGATAAGCCGTCACACCTCGCTCCTTAGTACCTGAGGCAGCAGCCCTTAAACCTGTTTAGTTTTGAGGTGGCCCAAAAGCGCTCCATGTGAAAGGAAACACTTCTGGAAACAGCCGGGGCCCCAAACATGCATTAGAACACAGCCAACAGCAGACCAGGTGTGGAAGGATTTTTCTTTAAGAAAAATCTTCGCAGCAGGTGTTAGGCATAAGCCTTTCTCTAAAAACAAGACATATTTTATTTTTTCTAAGGTTTTGTTGATAGAAAGCCGCATGTGTGTTTGTATCTCAGCTGTGAAGGCACTCCTGCTTCAGGAAGTGTAGAGCGGGACGAGTGGCGGGGGTGGGGATATCAGTTTTTTCCGCGTGCAAGGTAGGGGGCCGGAGTTCTCCACAGGTTGTCACTAATTTTGAAAAGTCCAACTTTACACTGCTCCAATGAACCTACTGTTCTAACAAATTTTAAGTGAACCCTCCTGTTGTTTCATGTCAACTGATAGCCCTTGTCCCAGTTTCCATCCCACAATGTATTTGACAGTGCTTAATTTGTAAATAAAACGGTGCCGGTGCTCAAAGCCCGCCTCTTAAACACAGGGTTGCTGCAATTAAATCTGCGAACACGGAATACGGAGGCAGCGTAATCCCGATGCCATCTCTGACCGCTTCAATCCATTTACAGCCCCTCCCTGCCCCTCCAGCTCACTCCTGCAGCTTTCTGCTTTCTCTCACTGTGACGCATTTTAGTTTTTCTCTTCCTCCGTCTTTCCCAAACGTGTCTTTTGCTTGCAGCAAATGCTTGAGGTAGAAGACTAAGCGCCGGCCCTCAAAAATAAGTGCCGGTGCTCAGCACCGGAAACAACAAGCACAAATTAAGCACTGTATTTGGACCCTGTACCGGTGGTCACCTAAATTGTTATTGACATCCATCTGAGTAGTCGTTGCCATGGTTCCCAATGGTTCTTCAATACCAGAGAGGCCACTCATGGGCTTCAATTTAGTGATGGTACCACGGCGTGGCTTCAGTTTCGTCAGCAGTGGCCGAAGGCCCAGAGATGATAGCCAGGCATGGATCGGTCTATTCTGGTTGTGGCCAGAGCACCAGCCAGGATGGACCACTTCATGTTGTCGGTGGGAAGATGTCTTTCAAATGATGGCTGGATCTATGTGAAGTTCTGGATTTGAACCGAGATGGATCAGCACAGAATACGTGCGCCAGTTACAGGGCTTGGATGGTGGTGGGTGGGCTCTGGCATGACATTCGTTTTGTTGGAGTCAACTTTGCTTCGGAGGAATGGCCTGAGGTTGCTGTAGAGTTCTGCGGTGGAGACCGATGGATGCTCAGTCTATTCAGTAGTAACACATTTCTTGTAAGTGTGAGTGATAGCATGTGAGTGTGTGAGAGAGAGAGAGTGCTTGAGTGTATGGGAGAGTGCGTGAGAGTGAGTGTGAGAGAGTATAGAGTGTAGGAGTGAGCATGTGTAAGTTTGTGAGAGTGTCTGAGAATGTGTGTAAATTACTGTGACTGAACATCAGCGTATGAGTGCAGGAGAGTGAGTTTATCTGTGTTTGTGCAAGTGAGTGTGTGTCCGTGACAGTGTGGGATGGCATGCAGGTGTGTGTGTGTGTGAGAGAGTTCAAGATTGCAAGACAAAGATAGCTTGCCAGAGTGTGAGAGAGTGAGTGAGTCTGTGTGAGAGTGAATGTGTTGTGCTTGCGAGTGTGGTCCTGATCCTGGCATACTGTAAGTAACTCTTGGCTGGTGGAGGAGGGCATCCAGGGCTTGCCAGGGTACACTCCTAGCGTACTTGAGGAAATTATTGCAATATCTGGGCACCCCCCTGCAAAATGCGGGTTGTAGGCATGTTGGATGGTCAGACTTCTGTGGCACACCATGAATTATGGAATATTGTATAGTTGCCCTATTAAAGGGTATAGCTTTTTAACACATTTGTGTGAAATTTGTGGTTAGATATGGACAGTTTGAGGCCATTTTTAGTCATTGGCATAGCAGATTTAAACTAGGATGCTAAACGGCAACATTTTCATTTCTTGCTGCAGATAGAGGAAGAAGGTAAATGGAAGTGGTTTTGTTATATGCAGGGCCACTGGAAATATATGACAAAAAAGGTGAAATTATGAGGCAGGGTTGACCAATTTATGTGGCAAGAAAAATCCAGTTATGAATTTACAATGCCAATAGCTCGAACTCAAGCAAATGTAAGACCTATTTCTCTCAGGTATAACCACTCAAACCCTCCTAGAAGAAATCTGGCTAACCCGCTAGGCTCACTCACTGGAATTAGGGGCACATATTATGTCCTGTCACTTTCAAATATCATCAGGCATCAGTGGTCGCAGATGCTGTGAGCGAGAAGAGGTGGCAGTATGCGTGAAAGCATCAGGAGCACAGGCCTGGCAATTACATTAGCAGAGTTGTCCACTCTTAGAAAGGTTACATTTGTTTCCGTTCCACAAGTGGATTGTCCCTTCCCTCTTCCATTCTACTTGCAATTCCTGCCCAAATTCCAAATTGGGTCACGTGACCCTGGCCACCACCAATAATTTTGTGATTTGAAGTCCTGTGCCAACAGGGCAGTCCATCCTGAATCCTACCTCAGAGTTCCTCTGGTCCAGGCTTTGGACAGGCTTTATGGACTCACCTGAAATATCAAAATCATACCCTGTCCCACTTGCCTCAGATTCTCTGTTCAGCTCCATCTTCCTCCTCTCAATCTCACAGAATTGGACAAAAGCATTTTTTTTAAAAGCCAGCTTGTATCATATATGTTATAGGCATCGTCTCTCTGATTATGTCCAGAATAAATTGTGTGATCTTGGTGATATCAATTTATCCCACTGTCCACCAGTTCTTTTATAGCAAATGCTAGTTATTTCACCCATATAGCATGCTGTACCCCTTTTCTGGTTTCCAGGTGCTGATAGTAGGTGATTATGACGGCCCTACTCATTAGTAAACGCGCCAAGTGTGGCAGTGCGCTTAGAAGCAGGTTTATCCCCTGCATAGCGCTTTGTATGAAATGCTGTATGCTGGTACTTCTCGCTGGAGCCCTCCGCCTTATCGCCCAGGAGTCATTATCCGTCAGGTGGATGTAAAGCGACAGATCCCATTTACAACACTGTAAGAAGAGGCGAGGAGCCCAGGGCCGGGGAGCGGGGCCTCTGTTTACAACAGGAATATTGACATTTCCGCCTGATATCAATAGTTATTGACTGAGAGGCCCACGGTAACCAAAGCCCAGAGGCTCGAGTAATTGATGCTTGGCCCTGATAACATACTCTATTCCCACCGTGAGTCATTTCCAATCAGCTTACAGAGAAGCGCCAAGAGATTGCTTGTGCTGTTTACCAGACATAGGGCCTGATTCTAACTTTGGAGGACGGTGTTAAACCGTCCCAAAAGTGGCGGATATACCACCTACCGTATTACGAGTTCCATAGGATATAATGGACTCGTAATACGGTCGGTGGTATATCCGCCACTTTTGGGACGGTTTAACACCGTCCTCCAAAGTTAGAATCAGGCCCATAGTGCCTAGAGTTTACACTATAGCGGGAAGGACAGCTGTGATCAAACGTGGAGCTTATGTGAGTGTCAGGCATCAACTAGGTAGTCAAAGGGGACTGTCTATGATAAGGACATCTCGGTAAGCAGAGAGGCATCTCTGTAAATATACATTAGCAGACATCTTGTCCTTGTGTTAATGTAGGAGATGAGATGCAATTTGTTACATGAAGTTTATTCCTCTGGCCAACACCAGGGATGCTAACATGATCATCATTTATGTGCCGACCCAGAAGCCAGTGCGCCACGGAAGGTGGACATCGAACATGCTTATTTCCACGTCTTGCCATACAGCTCCACAAACATATGACAGGAACATGCAATTACCTTGCCCTTTAGTTGGCAAGGTGGCAGTGCTCACCATCATGAATTGCCCTAAGTGTTGTAGATTTGTGAGGCTGTCGATCGGTCACACTTTGCAGCGCAGGTACAGAATTGTGTGGGTATACATGGTGCCCCCTGATTGGCTCTTGGGCATGTTACGTGTTGGCTGACGTGTCTGCACCCTTCATAGCTGTCAAGGGACGCTATGTCACCTGTGACTCCTTCAGGGACCATGATTTTTTTTAAATTATCGCCTGCAGATCCCAGCATGCAGTGTACCATTGGTTAAAAAGCCAGGACTGCTGAAGGAGTCACACGTGATGCGTAGCCGCTTGACAGTCATGTCCTATGATCTGACGGACGATGCAAGCCAAAATGACAACCTTGTCCGTCCTCGGTTTCTGTGGCTAAGCTGTTATGCAGGTCAGTGGTCATATGGCTAGGTACCACTGAGGCCTCCCGCCAATTCCCCCATAAAACTGCCCTTCCGCATGACACCACATCACCTTAGTCAATACAATTCACAGTTTATGGGTTAGGAGTCCAGGCCGTATTTTATTTACACAACATACATGTCAGCCATCAGTCAACAAAATCGACGCAGTAAACCCCACCATATTTACATATTCGTTTACATTTTGAAGATGCCAAGCCTTAACAGAGTACTCTAATGCATCCGATTTCCTAGCATTAACTAAAGTTATTTCCTGCATATCCAAAATCACTGACTGTGGATGAGATGAAGGTTGATTCCTAAGTAGACACCCTAGTCCCTGTTCCTCCTCATGGCTAGAAGGCCCTGGGGTAGGCCCATCATATGGGAGCATCCTACCCCCTCCTCAAGTCTTACTGGGTGTACTCCCTGTGCAGGTGGCCTGACTGCCCGACAGGATACCTACCTCGGGCACCCCTCCATCCCCAGACTCTACCACCCACGCCCAAGGGCCATTGCTAGCTTCAAGACCTTTGACCATGCACGGGTGGTTGGCCCTAGGGACCAGATGCCAGCGACCGCTTGCAACCCCCGTTGCCCCTAGATGTCATCTTCGATTCCCTGCTAGCACCCCTTGGAGGGTCCCATTAACTTGATGTTCTGCTCAGGTAAGAAAAAGGTACCTAATTGTCCCACCAATCATGATCTCACCCTGCCACAGGCCAGCAAAGAAGATCGACTATCTGGCCTACACCTCCCGCAAACGCTCTCCTACTGAGGGCGGTGGACCATCCAAGCCAGGACGTTTTCCAACAACATGTCATTCTCAGCCTGTGAAAGGTGAACTCCATCATGAAGGAAGAAGGAATCCCCCTGAATGTGACTGAGTGGAATGACCGAGACGTTAAGGGTCTTGACTGACAGGCCCCCTCCACTGAAATCGGGGGATGATGTTTGACCAGGTGAGCACTGCATATGGAAATTACTTAGCCAACCAACTTCTGAGACCACTGACTCAAAAAGCTTCCGCCAACCCAGGGGAACCAAGTCATTACCCCCTAGATGCAAAATGATGACGCTCGGGTGCGGGCACCCTTGCGGCAGCAATTAATCCAGCAACAGCCTCAACTGAGCGAGGTGCAGCCCACCACAACTGTAGGAAGCCAAGTGGTATCCAGCCTATATTGTGCATGCTGCAATGACACTCCTTACATACAAATCGCCTGCTTGTTGCACATAAGAGTGTCCGATGACCCAAACATCCGTGACCCCTGCAGCTCCTGCATGCACCTGAACCCTCAGGACTTCCACAAGACCGCATCGACCACCTAGAAGGGAGAGCAGAATAGGACAAAGGGTACGAGGTGAGCATGCACAGCATATGCAGCCTCGCATACCTCTTATAGTAATCTGAGAACCACCCAACAATCTTCTTAGCAACTGAACCTGAAAGCCCCATTACCACCACTGCCATGACAGCCCCAATCCAGAAGGCGTGAGTACCGAATTCAGAGGCATCAAAACCCACCGCAGACAGAGCGCACTTGGGTATTTGCAAAAACCTGCATCTGGTCAATGGCATGTCGTCTGCATGCACCAACACCGACCCCCGTAACCCCTGGGGCCACTGAGCTAAGAAGACCTTAAAATTATAAACGGGACAGCACACACTACCCAGAGCCCTTTGCAACAGTACGTGGTCATCCTTCCCCTCTTCATCCATCTTAGAACAAGGGATGTTGATCGCCAAGGCCCTAGCCCCATCCAACCAATGAATGCCCACCAGCTGTAATCCCCCTGCAACATCTCTCTTGTTTCTGGCCATCAACTTACTAAGTCTTAGGGCCCCATAGAAGGCCAAGGTAAAAGCCACCCTAAATAAAGCGGTCCCCGGGAGAGGTAAATGTACCCCCAAGAGTTCCCAAAATAGTCACAATTTTTCCTTGTCAATGGGGCGCCTAGAATCGTGTCGGGCCCCTAAAGCTGCTGCCAGCTATTCAGAGCTCTCCTTATCAAGAACCATTTCGTCCAATCAGGCGCCTCTGCAGTTGAGCAAAGAAAGAAATGGCGGCGGCGTGGCATCGAGAGATGCGACTGACCTCCCCTCTTCCCCCAGAGCCTCCAAAAATGCCATAACTGCAGATGCATCAGACCAGCTAGACAGCCCGGTAGGCACAAGGAATTAAGAATAAGCCATGAAAGCCCCTCATAGGGCCCTCAGGTCTTGGGTGCTAGACCTGCTGCCACAAGGTCTGGTAATCTTGGGCACCAATCTGCTACAGATGCTTCGGGAAGTGCATCGGGAATTCCATCGCTTCTGGTTGGTGGAACCTGAAAACCTGCATCTTAAAATGGGACAGGGCATCTTAGCTCTAAATATTACCTGCAACCACCAACACAGCAGTACGATTTCTTTCAACAGTCTCAGGATCACTTTGTACCTGGCAGCTTGTTGAGTTATGCACTCCACCACCGCCATATTGTCTGACCAGAAAATCACAGACTGGTTGCGGAAACGTTCAGGCCAGACTGACAAAGCCATCAGAATCGGGAATAGTTCCAGAAAATCTGTATTAGCTACTGAACCAGACTGAACCCACTCCATGGACCATCACTGCATACAGCAACCCACGCCAAGTATGGCACCAAAATTGCCCGCTGCTTCTGTAAAGGGACCTGACTCTTCATTGGACCTAGGCGGACTCGGCCACACAGCCGTCCCACTAAAGTCATGCAGGAATGACTCCTAAATCTGCATATCCTACTTGACCTTGCTGGAGGGGCTGATGTGGTGATGCTTCACCTTTAACCCCGGCATGGCTTGAGCAATGGACCGAGAGAAAGGGCGCCCATGGGGATGATTTGCAGAGCAAAACTGAGTTGCCCAACAAGGCACTGCAACTGATGGAGCGTCACTTTCCTCATGCTTAGGCATGCCTAAAAGGCCTGCAAGAACTCAGTCATGGTGGAGGGGCCTACTGTCTTGCTCTGTGCTAGTGGGACCCTAAACCCGCCCATAAGCCCCTGAAAGACTCCCAAAGCTTCTGCACATCGCTCTGAGCCAGTGGGGAAGAGAATCAGAAAATCATCCAGGTAGTGAAGAAAGGGAAGAACCCACTGGTGTTGTGATTTGTGCCTAAAAACCCACTCCAGAAATGTATTAAATTACTCAAAATATTAGCAAGACACTGAGCAGCCCATTGGCATACACTTATCAAAGTAGTAAGTCCCCTCAAACTGAAAACTCAGGAGATGGAAATCATCCGGGTGGACAGGTAGCAGCCTAAAGGCGGATTCAATATCCGTTTTGCCATCAGAGCCCCATGCCTCAGCTCCTGCAGCATCTGAATTGCCTGATCCAGGGACGCATACCTGACGGAGCATAACACAGCATCAATAGCTTCATTCACAGACTGGCCTTTTGGTACCAACAGGTTATGGATCAATCTGAACTCCCCTGGATCCTTTTTAGAGACTCAACAAAACCCTGCATGGGGACTACGTCAGAGGAACCCGCTATGTGAACCAAATTCAGCTCCTTGAGCATCTTAGCTTTAGCCACTTCTGGGTTGGATCTCAAAGACAGCTGGTTCCCACAATGGGGTGAGCCCACATGGTTTAGCTGGGATCCTAAAACTGTCCCTAAAGCCCTCATCTAATATCTGTGCGGCAGAATGGTTAGTGTAAGTATTAAGCCAAGGGACCATAGACAACAAGTTACCGGGGAGGAAGCCTTGTTGAAAACTGAATCATCAATCCTGCTTCATGCTTCCTTTATCTTGTGATTTTTTGAAGCATTTGAATTCAGGATGGAAGGCCTGACCATGGAAAGAACAGCAGTGCTTGAAACAGCAGGTTCTAGGGGGCTGGGAGCACGTGTGCAGGTTAAAATCACAGCAGGTCTCTTTTCTCATGCACCCCGCCACACCCGAGGTAGCTCCTGTCCCCACCCAAAAGGGCTTGTGGTGGGTTCATGTATCGCAGTCATGTGTTTACATCGATCTGGTCCCACGCTAGAGTGGGCCTTTTGGCCTTGATCCTTCTAAATTCTTTATCGTAATCCTTCCATGCCGTGCCACCATAGTCATCATGCACGCCCACAATTATGTTCTGATAACAAGCCAGCTGAGCTCCCGTATCACTGAAATGCTCCACTACAATGGCTTGATAAATTGAAAAAGCCCTCACCCAGTTTACCAATGACTCCTCAGCCCTGCTCCTCTAAGGCCAAAGGCCACATTCGCTAGAATGCGCACTCTTTACACCGCTTAACCTCCTCATTTTCTGATTTGTCAGCAAGTAGATCAAAGATATCCGCATAAGCCACCTTCCAAATCTTCTCTTTTACCTCTGTTGGCACATGCAGTCCTAGGCGCTCGTGCTTAGAGCGAATGTGTCCTAAATCCATAGGGGGTAAAGAGTGTCCAGTACCTGAATTTGCCATTCCCTGGACAGTAGGAGATGTCAGCGAAGTCGCCGGTCCCCCTAGGCTGGCAACGCTCACTGTAGTGCTCGCCGCTGCTGGCGCTTGGACTGAGGGCTGGGAAGGCACCACTGGCACGCAGGCAGGAGAGGTGGGGAATCAGTCTTCTGCCCCACCCTTCACTGAGCCCGGGCCCCACCATGCTCCCTTAGGATCTCTGGGCACCTTTTGCAGTGCCTAAATGAGAAACTAGACACCGAGCCCTCTCCATAACATCCTCCTCACCTGTACCTACTAGGGCCCCCCCAACTAGGAGGGCAGAGAGCATACCCACCTCTGAAAGTCATGGTAATATTAATGATAAGTGACCTACCATGTCTTGGTGCGCTAAACCCCCAGCTGAGGTAGCCTCTGCAGCCGTACCAGAAACCACAGACAAATTTCCACTGCCACCCTGATACACTTGCGGCAGCGCCCTGAATGACCACCTAGTTAATACCACCCAACACTAGTGCTACACCAGTGGATGGAGCTGGTGCCATTGAGGGCATGCAGTGGACTGCAGCCTGCAAATGAGGGGCCTTGGCCAGGACCAGACCCTCTGATGACCCTCCCACACCACTAGCGACCTGAGACAGAATGATCTGACCAGATTCTGCCCACCCCATTGTGGCCCCCCTACCCTACTTCTGCCCACACACCCTCTTTGGAACTGGGGAGAGAATGGCTCCCTAGGAGGCTTCCAGTCCGCATGGGCCTGTGCACCTGTTCGCTGAGAGTGCATCAAGGACGGGAGACTACAAACTCATCAATGTTCTGGTCTGATCCATAGCGTCCATCCTAAGCATCAGCGCTTCCAGGAGCACACCATTGCGCATGCGCTTAGCACCTCTATGTCTGCTTGCTGTCATGATGAAGAAAACAAAATACCCCCACCTGCAAGGTACAATAACTGCCAAAAAAAAGTCCCAGTGAAAGCACCCTAGTCCACTATCCCGCTAAAGACTAACAGACCCTGCTAGTCAGAAAACACTACACAAATGCACACCCAATTGTCCTCTGTAGGTATAATCCAAACACAACAAAAACATGCTGCAAAAGCAGGCCTGTTTACAGGTAAATGGTCCCCACATCTAGGTCGCAACAACCAGGAACAAGTACAGTAAATATTAAAATCCCCTCTTTTTGCCGCTCTCCACTAAGCAGACCACCATTAATTGCCCCCCACGCTTGAAACAACGAGCCAAAATAGACCCCCAAAACAGGCCCCTCACCTGCAGTGCCAGGGCCCCCGCCGGAACCGCCACTGAGCAAAACTTGGATCAGACGAACAGCACTACTGCTGTGAAAATGCCCAAAAGTGCAGAGTGCAAGCAAAGCATGTTCTTCAATCCTCCTCCCCCAAACCTGTAATAAGGAAAAGGTAAAGAAAACAGAGAAAACTAGAAGAAAACTTTGCTCAAAGAAAACTTCCTTGTGGCATGGAGGAGAAGCGCAGGTCCTAGTGCGGTTGGCGAGTGGGCGTGAAAGACCTGCTGGCCGACCGTGACCCCTTTTAAGGGCGTGCCTCATCTGTGTGTGTGCAACCAGAAGCACTAGAGTGCTTCCGGGGCCACACAGAACACCTCCTTCAATGCCCGGGGCCCTTGCTGAGGGATCGGAGGTGTGTTGCGCCCCCATGTCCCCCAATGAGGCGCTCCTGGTCCGGTGTAGTCGCCATATGCAGGGCCCTCCTGATTGGAGGTTGTGGGGGGAGGGGCATACAGAAGTACTTATAGAACTACTGCCCTCATCCATGAAGTTCACAACAAGCATCAGTTTTTAGAATGCCACTGAAGCCATTTGGTTAGGAGTTGTGGTCATGTTCAAGTGCTATGTTTTATTTTGCAAATTGTTGTAGGTGACACTCTTACCAACTGATAGATGCATCCTCCAGCCGCCCTGCAATGTCTGATGCAGTGTGTATGGGGAGGAGGCTCAGTGCGGGGGATAAGGAAAAAAAGTCAGGATAAGGAAAGAAAATTCTTCATTTGGAAGACAATATAAGAGCAGGTGCCCAACTTTTTCCTTAGGAGCCCTAGCTGGTCCTGCCGAATGCTGGGGCTGCAAAGCTGCATATTCTTGATTCTATATCATACCTTTTGCTTCCACCACTGACACTTCCTGTCTCTTTATCTCATGAACACCGAAGCTGCCACCTCGTGCCTCTTCCACCCATTACACTTCTCGTCTCTTTATCTCATGAATACCGAGGCTGCCTGGTCTTGATTCCACCTCATGCCTCTTTCTTCCACCTCCCTACACTTCCTGTCTCTTTATCTCATGAATACCGAGGCTGCCTGGTCTTGATTCCACCTCTTGTCTCTTTCTTCCTCCACCCCCACACTTCCTGTCTTTTTATCTCATGAATACCGAGGCTGCCTGGTCTTGATTCCATCTCATACCTCTTTCTTCCACCACAGACACTTCCTGTCTCTGTATCTCATGAATACTAAGACTCCTTTCTTTCTCTTTTGCCGCTGTTTTCCTATCTTTCTCCTTGTCCTTCTCTCTTCTTCTTTCTTCTCTTCTTCTCTGCCTTTCTCTCTCTCCCTCTCTAGGTCAAAGTCTGATGATGAAAAATAAGCTAATTTCCCCACGAGTGCCGGTCCCCACCACCAGAAACCAATGGAAAGAACTGAATCCCTGGTGAATACAAATTTCGATTGTATGTCGGCATAATTACTGCCTGTCGGCATTCACATGAATGGCTTCTATTCCTCATAGTCAGTGATGTTTGTCTTTTGCTTTTAGTAAGTAATCTGGATTGCTTAGAGTTTTTGTAGAGTGCTTCACTTCTGTTACTTCATAACATGAGGTGAGATACTTGGGGCCTGAGTCAGAGTTTGGTGGAAGGGTTCCTCCTACACAAATGTGCAGAACTCACTTCCACCTTGCTGCAAGTGCATTATATCCTACGGCACTTATAGTAAGGCATACGGGATATTCAACACGTTTGTGATGAAGTAAGCCATTTACCAGACTCTAAATCTGAACTTACACTTGTAATGTAGTATTACATCAGTGCGGTGTAACATTATGAGGAACATTTGTCAGGGTGGAATGCCAGGGGACACCCCAAAATGTTGCGGGCTGTTGGGGAAGGGACTCCTCCACAGTGAAAATGTTTGTCCCCTATGCGACAAAGCCATACAATGTTAACAAGTGCATTTGACGCACCTCAAATATTTCCTTCTGCACAAATGGAATGCGCAAAAGGTTCTTAGGAGTGTTCCCGGGCAACTGGAATACTGTAACCGTCACAACTGCTTAAGACTCCTTCTAGGAAACCTTGTGAATTTCAAAACAGTCCTGCAAGTGGAGGAGGACACCAGTGGGAGTGCATTTCTGACTTTTTTTGGAGAATGGGGCCCCTTGCATCACTTGTCAGTGTCACAGAGCCTCTCAGAAGGTCCTTTGTTGCAATGTTTGTCTTCCTAACAGGTACTGACACCAGTCCAGAGTCATTTTACCTGATTTCAGAAAGTCAATATCTCCAAGTGGGATCTACCTCGTGCTAGTCACCGGGAGTTGCCGAGCAACGCCGGTGGGCGGGCATCTGGGTACCTGGGAAGGCATCACGTTGGAACTCCTTCAGAGTGAAGCTGATGGTGGCAGGGCAGCTGTGCTTGCTTTTTGTGAACTTAGCACAATGCGGAATCCACATCGGCAGGTCCCATGGAAGGGTACGACACTACAGCTGTAGCGCACTGAAGCCATGAAGCAGCCACTATGCTGGGAGTCAGGAGGAACAAACCCAAAGTCAAAGAGACGGTCTAAGCGCCTCCTTATTCACCCTGGTCCTCCGGGTGCCAAGAGGTGGACATTAGATGGGCACATGAATGGGCACGCGGATGACACCTAGCTACGGTGTAGTAAGTATACCAAGGTGATCGTCATTTATTTTAAATTGTGATCTAGAGCCTTTCTTGTTCTGAAGAACCATGAGATGATTACATCAATTTGTTCTATACATAGTGCTTAAAGCCGCACCTCTGCTGAGTCTAAGCACTGTAAGTGACAGATGATAGTACTAGTTTGGGATTTAGATTGGCTACGAGTGGATCCCAGTGAAGGATCTAGAGCTGAATTAAACGGGTTCAATCTACAGCTGTGTAGATTAAAAATCAATTTAAAGTGGATGTATTCGAAGTGAAGAGCTGTGTAACTTTCACAAGTTGTGAACATGTGTTAGTTTTGTGTAACTGCAGATTATATTTCCAGTTAAAAAATGATTTGGGAGATTTTTTTGTTTGGGTGGGGGGATGGGAGTGCATTGCTTGACATACTGCACATTACACTGACTTTTGTAGCAACAATCCATCTGTTTATTTAAGTATCACTTTTAAAAGTGAACAGTGCGTAACCTGGTGAAACGTGTTTCACGGAAGCTAGAACACAGCTACAGAAACTTGAAGTAGCACCGCAAATGCAGCCATTAGAGGCTAGTTAGGGTGTACTCGTGATATTGCTCAAGGTGCTATGAAGGGGTTAATTTACTTAACAAAGTGCACTTTTCACAGGAAACCTTTCTTACCAGTGTCTAGAGCCTTATGGAACACCCATTGGCCTTTAACTTTTGTTTACAATTACATTCTGCGCATTCCATGTGGCAAAAAACCCAGGAACCAAGCCTGACTTACAGGCGAGCTGCCCCAAGAATCTCCAAGCCACCTCAACATCAGCCTTATAAGTCAAACATTAACTGCTCTGCTTTGTATGTTTTTAACTTTGTGATTCCAGCAACAACACACACAAGCAGAAAAATAAAACAAAGATGCAGTATATGTATATGTTTCTAGTTTTGGGGAGGAAAGTGACGTCATTGTGGGACCCCTAGAGCTCGTGTCTCGAAAGTAGGCCGCTGCAAAGCTCATCTTAAAAGGACCTATTGGAACCTTATTGGTGGAGTTTGGCAAGGATGCGCGTGCTGCGGGATCATGGTCTTTAAAAGGAAGCAGGTGGAGAGGGAGGGTTGTTGGGGTTGGAGGCAGGGCACAGTATACTGGACTACGTGAACAACTGTTGTGTAATGAAATCTACTCCTGTCTCCAGACTTTACGCTACACTTCAGTTTCTACATTGGCCAAGATCACATCAGATCCATAGGAAAAATATTTGTTGTAGCAGGAAGACTGAGTGAGGAAGAGGCTGGCGTGGCGTGGCGGCGAGGGTCTACACTGTGTTACGGGTGTGTGTGTGTGTGTGTGCGTGTGCGTGGGCATGTATAGCCCAGACTGTGAGGCCCGGTTCAGTCTTCACAGCGTAGGTAAACACTGTCAGGTCCAGACAGACACTATCCTTGTGAGGATCTGTGCGTTAGGAGGACCGGTCCCCGTACTGTGTTTAGATAGTTTCAAGCAAGTGCATCAAAAATCTAAAAGTGCAGTTATATTGGCCTCGGTCCGCTTCATAACCTTCCCTACTATCAAGGCGCCCGTGGAGTTAGAATAGTAAATACGCATTTTATTACAGTCAATGGCCGGTCCTGCTAATTATAGGGGGGTGGGGGGAGGGGTGTGCATACGTGCATGCGTGTGTTAGTGCGACAGAAAGTGAGCTATGGTATCATAAGGTTTACACTCAAAAACTAAGGGCCTGATTTAGAGGTTGGCAGAATGCCACAAATGGGTGCATGTCACAGCAGAAGTTAGTGTGTACATATTTTGCATATATTTATGTGCTTTTTTAAAAAGGGCGGCGAGGACATCAGTTGATCTCTAAATCAGACCTTGAGTATGTTCAGTACTGTTACTTGTACTTTTTCAGGCTAGTATTAACGGTTAAGGAGGCACCAGGGCATAGATTTTGTCAGTTGTGTCTTAAAATCGCATTTTAACATGTTCTGGGTCTAAACATTATTGTTAGTTGGCAGACATTTAGAAACAAGAAATGTCGGAGAAATTGGAAAGATGTGTGTTCCCTCCACAGGTCCATACCCAGAATTTTCCACATTTATACAGTGCTTAATTTGTAAATAAAAAATTGCCCCAAGGCCTCCTCTTAAACACACGGCTGCTGCAATTAAATGTGACAGCACAGAATACTGAGGTCGTTCTGCTTTCTCCCATTGTGACGTTTTTTCGTTTTTCTCCTCCTCCATCTTTCCCATATATGTCTTTTGCTCGCAATAAATGCTTGAGGCAGAGAATTAAGCGCCGGCACTCAAAAATAAGTGCTGGTGCTTCCCACCGGAAACAACAAACACAAATTAAGCACTGCATTTACATGAATATGGGAACCTAACCTCCCCAACGCTAGAGCGGTCCCTCCCAGGAAGATTTATTGTAAACGTTTACAGACTGGTCTATAAAATGAGCCATAGCTTACCACCAGTTATTTGGGGAGATTGCACCCATTTTCAGACCCACCCCTTCTCATTATTCCCCATCATTTATATATTTTAATTGCAGGCAAGAGCCCGTGTTCATTACCAATGAGGCCGCTTACTTGGCCGGACTTCTAGATGGCACCAGATGCAATATTTTTCTTTTCGTGAAGGACTTGTTTTAATGCTTAGGGGTGGGGGGGAGTGCTCCACATCACCTTTGACCCCAAGCCTCCTAGTAACTTCTGGCAAGACTTTAGACACCAAAACTTCTTCGGTCTTCAGTATTACAATAAAAAGGATTTCTGTGGCTTCTCTTAGGGTTGTGTGAGTGTACACTACACGAGTAAGCAGTGTTGAATATTGTGGGGGCTTGGCACCCCGGGCCGGCCTTTCCTGAGGGCGAGCTAAGGAAGCAGTCATAGAGCGCCAGTAAATACTGATGACGAATGGCTGCAAAAAAGCTTAAAAGTGACATTGTTTTCAGTGAGTGTTCCAATTAAGGGAAAGCTAATATGCTCAGTGCACTAAGGCCCTTGGCCTGTTCCGATCGGTACCACAACCAGTTATAACAACTAAATAACTGTTTCTGAAAATGTAGCAAGATCAGAGCTGGTAAAGTCTCTTTGTTGTCAAGTATTTGTCTTTAAACACAACACCACACCCGTCCCTCATGTAAATAAAAAATACCAGGCATCCTCTAAAATGACAAATATATGTTTTCACGATTATACTTTAAAATGTGCAGCTCTAAATGTATTAAGCAATTTAAGCATTGTAGTAATGATCACCTGTCCCTTATAAAAACACAATCAAGTAACTGATCGTCAATGCGCTATACAGCCTGGCGTCCCTGAGGTGTAAAGATATCCACTGAGTGATCTTTCTCGGGGGAGGGGGACTTTGAGGATTTTTTGGACCCCCCACCAACTTTGACACCTACTTCCACACACGACTTGAGTGACAAAAAATGTTACAGATGGCCCCTCACTGAGTGACTCACTCCCACCCTGTTTTTATCCCTAAAAACACAGCACTCTGCTCAGCAAGTGCCTGGTAGACCCCCCAGATCAATCCAGGCCCGCCTTCCACTTTGGAAAGGTATGTTGTAAATTGATTTATTTATGTGAATGATAATACCGAATTCAGACATGAGAGAGACAATTCTACCTAAACCAGTGCTTAATTTGAGCCGGTGGTTTCCAGTGCTCAGCACCAGCACTTAATTCTGAACACCAGCATTAATGACAGTTCACCACATGGTGGCACTGTTTGTCTAATTTTGAGATGAGGACAACGGCATTCTTTAATAATTCAATATACATTAAAAATAAATAAAACCTGCCACCCACACCATTCTGACAGCTTTGAGTGTCCTGGAATAATCCGAATTGTACACTTGTTCGAGTGCGATGGTTAGTAGCTGTGTTGGATCTGTCATTGGCAGCGCTGGCGGGCGCAATGGGTGATGCAAGCTGCAGTGGGCTCCGGAAAAGGGCCCTGGCACATACATTTTTACAAATTAAGCACTGGCAACAACATGCCACTGCTTTGTGTCAAAGATGATTACTCTAAGGCTTCGGATGGCACAACCTCTCGTGGTCCTTTGCAGTATTTTGAGGCAGGGCCTCGTCAGCAGTAGACTTGACTACGGCAACGCACTCTACACAGGCATCCCAGCAAAAGACATCCAACGACTCCAACGCATCCAAAACGCCTCCGCCCGCATGGTCCTCGACGTACCCCGCCGATGCCACATCTCCCACCACCTGAAGGACCTCCACTGGCTCCCCGTGGACAAGAGGATCACCTTTAAGCTCCTCACTCACGCTCACAAGGCACTCCACAACGCCGGACCCACCTACCTGAACAACAGACTTAACTTCTACGTCCCCACCCGCCAACTCCGCTCTGCCAACCTCGCCATCGTTCCCCGCTTCCAACGAAAGACTTCCGGCGGCAGATCCTTCTCCTACCTCGCCGCCAAGACCTGGAACTCCATCCCGACCCCTCTGCGCCAGACCCAGGACCTTCTCACCTTCAGGAGACTCCTCAAGACCTGGCTCTTCGACCAATAGCACCCCCCCCACACCCCCCTCAGCGCCTTGAAACCCTAACGGGTACGTAGCGCGCTTTATAAATATTGTGATTGATTGATTGATTGAGGGTGTGATGGCTGCAGGGTTGCAGGCGTTGCCATGGATATTGATATTAGCAGTGCTTTAAATGGGCCGGTACTCTCCGGTACTGAGTACCAGCCCTTTTTTATTTTGAGAGGGAGAGTACCGGCACATCTCAAGAAAAACGTAATACGGAGAGTACCGGCACTTCTCAGAAACAAGCAGGTACTCTGGTACAGAGTACCTGCACTTCTATTTTTCCATTTAAAGCACTGGATATTAGGCCTCAATATTTTGATCCCCACAAAATGCTTACCTGATATTTTGACCTACAATTGTTTGTGTGATTAATCAGCAAAAATGTAGCTGGAAAGAACCAGTGAGTTGTAGGGAATGTGGGATAAACAACGAGAGGGTTGAAGAAAAAGAAGATACAATGCAAACAGTGACAAAGAGATGTCAATTTCGTTTTTGAGTCCCTGTCAACTGACGCTCTTAAAAGCTGTGAGAGCTTTTCCGATGGTATTTCACTGCTACTGCTTTGTTAGAGATGGTATTGAAGTAAATCACATTTTTCTGGATATGCTTTCTAAGACCCATTGAGTGGGATCCTCTTCCATAGTCATGGGGGATCGAGGTCCGTGTGGGTACCAACGTCAACATGCTGTGTGACTCGCGGGATCCAATGGATGCTAAAGCAGCCGACGTGAACCTTGTAGGCGACCCAGGATGCACATCCGACCGGCCTGCAACGTCCATGTAGATTCAAGTGGGAACCAAGAGCACCACACACGAGAGGAGACAAATCCTCCTGCTTAGATAAGTGTGACTGTAGTTTTGTGGATCTGCACAGCTGCACTGAGAACCCAAGCAATGAACAAGTGAAGATTCTGTTAAAATCTTTCAGGCACATAGGGGGTGTAAAGTGGCTTTAAAAAGAAGGCAAGCATGCCAAAGGAACCCCAATAAAATAGGCAGGCCAAATAACCGTTTAGTTCCATGTTCTTATCCGATACTTTGGGCACAGCTTCCAGATTTAGAACTTTCTCCTAAATTGTTATTTATGTTTGTAAATTTAAGGCACATTAGACAGTTTCTGCTAGGATTGTATCAAATGTACTAGTTTGATTCTAGCTTTGGAGTAATCTTACATTGCCATCCAGAGTTTTAAAAAAATGGTAAAGTTTGAGTTGTGGGACAATCTATTCCAAAACCCTCCATCACTTCAATAGTATACATAATAATCTCAGGTGCTTTCCCCAGAAACCTCGTTACCAGGCTACAAAGGATGCAGGACTAGTCCATCAAATCATTTGTAAATCTTAGCAAGCGCAGCTCAGCAACCGTGCACTGGAAGCAGTCTGTTGGCGTCCAGTATAAGTCAAGGTTAAATTCAAGGTCATTTGCCCATCCATACAGTGAGGACAAGGAAACCTGCAGAAAGTGGCAGCATAATGTACGGCAACGAGACCTCGATTATGTGTCAGCCTGGGCCTTCGCTAATTGTGATTCCATATGATGTGAATCTTGAGTTTACCAACTAAAAAAGGGGTGCAGCATGGAGGGGTGCGATGTTCAAGGTTTGGGATGGACTGTTCGAATGAGGAGTCTAAGCGAGCCTTCCCTCCATGCTCTCCACATACAGACATAGCGAGAAGATGTGCAAACTCTTACCCAAGAGAAAGGTGAGCAGGGTCAGTACTGATGTGCATTAGGTGGGCCTCTGTCTAGAGTGGCACAGTGGATGACGAAAAAGGGTTGGAATGCACCCAGAGCGCTTGCCACTGGCTTGGCTACTTTCAAGCATTCATCCCATCCAATCACCCTGTTTGATTGCCAGCAGTAAACCTTGGAACTGAGATTGGTGCAACTTTCCAAACATACTACTATCAATGGTTGTGAATTAAAAAAAATAGTACATTTGCACGAAGTAGTACTTCTGTGGGTGCAGATTTACTATTCTTGTGGCAAACCAACCGCTATACACTTTTAAGTTTCCATTCCAAAAAATGAACAAGTTAAAAAGTTCTTAGCGAAATGAAAAGCACAAGTAAAACTGACAACGACATAGCATGTCCCTAAAACCCTACAACCGAGCCAAGAATGCATTCGGGTGGGTGGGGGTGTCACCCCTCTAAAGCTACGCCCCTGCCCCTCCCACCTGAGCCTGGTGGTTCTTCCTGGGAACAGATCCGTACAGTCATGTACAACACAATGGCCTGGAGTCCCTGACCTTGGATCACTCACTTTAAAAGTATTTTCACCACATTCACTCTTCTACGAGAAGCCTTAACAGAAGACTTGTCAACTCGTGCAGGTAGGCAGGGCTCCAAGTTTCCAGTCTTCAGCGTTTTACAGATCATTTTATCAAGTGACTGATGGCCCCATGTACTGGGCCTAGGTTATAAATAGAGGGTGTTGTGCCGGCAAGCCAAGCCGGAGCCGAGCTAAGGGTCAGGCTTGGCTCCAAGAGTCCATGCACGAGCCAAGCAATGAAAACGTTTGACATGTAAATCCTGCACCAGATATAATGTTAAAATATGATCCAGTTTCTTCAGAATTCAAAAAAGTGTATTTCTTTAACACACAAGCATTTCACCGTAGTGCATCCGATTATATCACTGCATAGGCAGACATTTACGAAAAGTGGGTTTTAAACATGAAACTAGAAACATCAAGGGCTCCCGCATAAAAACACTGCCACTGGTGAACTTAGAGGAAAGTCAGTAAATCCTAGAAGTGTCCCGGATTCTTATTATAAGTGAACAACGTTATGGTTTATTAAATCAAACATAAGATGTGCTCATAAAGCCCACATCCTACATACGTGTGATAATGAAGAAAAGAGAGGCTCTGTGAACTAAGATGTGTGCCTGGGGTCACACAACTTGGACGAGCAGAGACGCTGGGATTGGTAGCAAGTTATCTGGTTTCACATTTTGAAATTCAGCCACCAGGTGTGTACCTCTGATTCTCTCACCTGTTTTACATCAAAGTTCACTGTTTTATCTTTCATTCTTGGTGTACAACGAGAGACAAATCAGCACAGACATCACGGACCCAGCTCACGACTCTCAGACCCAACTTCCAAGCCAAGGATGCATTTATTTGGGTGGAGGGGCTGTCACACCTCAAACACCCTCATGAAGCTGCACCCCTGGGGGCAGCACAGCTCATCAACCAACAAACCTACCGGAGGATGAAACAGAAGCAGGCTCCGAGCAGTAGAAGGACCTGGATTGTGGAATATGATGTAAGGAGGATTTGTAGAGCGCTTCTTGTCACCGGTGGGGGTATCGAGGCGCTGTAGATGCCCTCAAGCACAACCTGAGGTCTAAGCCCAGCTATTTGCGGCAATAAAACTTTCAAAACTTAGACGTGTCTTCAGCTGGACACTGTACAGCGACAAGGGTCGCGAAGGAAGGGGGCTGGGCAGGATGTACCTTCTGTTCCAGCACCCTATGTAATCATGGACAGAACATCTGTTCGTTTCTTAATCTACAGAGAGGTAGGTGACGAGGACCCTCCTGTAGGCCTTTCATTTCAGTCTGGTTTCAGAGTCTGGAAGCATGAATACAGATTCCACTGGAAAAGAAAATATTAAATTGTCTACCATAGACTAATCCAACCAGAACTTTGCACAAGCATTCTTTTCAAACACAGTTTGGAAAAATGTGTAGGCATAAGGTAAATTGTTCTACTAAGAAAGTTATTTGCATATTAAACACTTTCATTGATTTCTCAGTTTATGAATGGCTGACAACATGGACCAGAAATGAGCAATACAAAACCCCATCACATAGCGCCACCTTCTGGTAAACTCACATGTCTGCAGGGAAGTGATTTTCAAAAGAGCTGAACAAGGGTCATTCAAACTGTCCCTGTAAATAGAATTTATTATTGAACCAATTTAGTGTAGAAGGTCAGCTGTGGAGGCTGTAGATTGGTTTCAGAGACTGTTGCAGAAAAAGACGAGCGGGGCTCGTGCACAGAACTACCTAAGGAGCACTCTTCTCCCCGCCAGTCCCACGCCCCCTTCAAAAAACAAAAACACAAAAACAAAGCAAAGGGTTGCAGAGGCTGTCGACAAAATCCTGGTGTGTTTTTCACGCCCCTTAATTTACACTGTCTGCCTACAGCCTCCAAAGGCCACTCCGTGCAGTGATGTCCGGCGCGTGTTCCCTGACCTGCTGCTCACCGCGTGACCTTGGGAAAGGAGCCGAAATCACGTGGCACATAGTGGCACCCTGTGAAGTTGGCAGGTCTGTTACACGACTTCATAGTAATTGTATCATTAATCCTTGGGAGATGACGAGTGTCAGCCTCAAGTAGAATTCGAGCTTTTGATTTGAATTTAGGATAGTTTTGAACACAGCATGCGCATTAACCCTTTCAGCTATCTTACCTCTTTAATGTGCACCTAGAAGTGTTCCAGGTTGACAAAAAACGCATTATTTCTATTTGATCCACACCCCATAAAGAGAACCAGTAGCTCCCCAGTATGGTTTCAATGTGCTTTAATGGAGATGACAGTGTAACAGGCCGTCGGACGGATGACGCACGCTTTGCGCTGGTGCAAAAATTGAGTAAATGCTCCTTTGCACCATTTTCTGTTTGCCAATGAGTGAATGGTTCAACCAGAGTTTGCTCCAGTTGTTATATATTGCGAGATTGTTGCAACTTTGCAGGAAGTGGAGAACCCTGGCTTTCCTATAATATGTTTACTTAATAATTAGGGCTCACAGTTTTATGATGTTGATCAATTTTCTGGTCCGGATACACTTTTGTTTCTCTTTCCTGCACAGAGAGATGTCATAAGAGATCACGGAGTTATCCTTAGCGGGGGTGGCCTTGGAGTAAATGTTCCTCATCTTTTGACAGCACGGGCTCGGCGACCCATTGGTTTGTCTCAAATAGAATCACCCAACCGAACCACTCCCCCCCACACCTTTTTGTGTAGATGGACTTGCCTTCGGGAGGGCGTGTGGCGGGATGTCCCTCTCAGCTCTCCCTTTGGGGAAGGCTTCTAGATGTTCTGGTCTCCTCGTCCTCGGCTGTGATGAATCGGCTTATCATTGTACGATAAATGTACAGAGGCTCGCATTTTCTCGGGGAGCAAAGCAACTTAACATATATGCAACCCTTCACATGTGCACTCACACCCCATTTCACAGGGACTCAGAGTTTCCAGGCTGTGCTTTTTAAAAACATTAGAACCTCACAATGTTAGCCTTCTTACTTGCATTGAACCGAACTACAGCTCCCAGAATGCAACGGATTAGTAAACAGACCAGTGCTGGTGCAGTGAGCCTCTGTAGCATGATTCCAACTAAACTTATTTCTGAGTGTAAATTCTTACCTCCTAACTTGCTAAAGGTGAACGTATAAACATGTTAATATATTGTGTGGAACATTGTCACTGGTAGTGGCTGCGGTGGTTTAAGTAGCAAATGTATTTATTTTCATTTTTTTTATTGCAGGAAGAGGAACTGAGCTATTGCGAAACAGCTTAAAAATGAGGAGGAGTCGGACTATGTCTTTCCTCACCTCGGAGGTAGGACAGATGGGTTCTTAAAATGCAATTTCTTTACCAAATTCCTTTATGTACCAAGTACACATTTGTCTCTGCTCCGTTTGATTGTTCAGATAACCACCTTGCATCAGTTCAGATAATAGCAAGTGGGCGGGACAACATTCTAAGGACCTTCGGCAAGAAGCACACATGGTCTTCGTAAGCCGAGAGATGAACTTCTTCAGGCCTACCAGCCTTTCTGGTCCCCACTCTGAGACCACAATGCGCACCAGAGGCGGCCTAGTTTGTCACCTCATGGCTTTGTGTAAGGGATAGAAGGCCCCATCAGGTACATTAGAAGGATATTGCAAGTGATGGAGAACTTCCCACCAAGTAGACAAATGAGACAAAATGCTAAGTTCCCTAAAAAGCCGTGAAACTCCAAGGGGTCTTGTAATATCCTTTGAACGTACACAAAAGGGTAATGAACTCCTTATATCAGCTGTTCGCAACCTTTTGACTTCTGTGGACCCCCACTTTATCATTACTGGAACCCGGGGACCCCCACTGAATCATTATTGGCGTCCGTGGATCCCCCACTGTCATTACTGAAAGCTGAGGACCTAATCTTTTAATATTGTTTAATTTTCTAAGCAGTCACGGACCACCTAAGGAGGCTTTGCGGACCCCTTAGGGTCCCCGGATCCCAGGTTGGGAACCACTGCCTTATAATGCACAATCACGGCATCACTCTTCCCACAAACCACTCAACGCTTGAGGGTCTTGCTCCTGCATATGTAATATATATTATGCTTGTAGACATGAAAAACAAAAACAGAGACTATGGTATGATTTAAACTCTTCAGAGAGCAGTGATTTTAGAAAAAGTTTACTGTAAGTCAAATTAAAAATAGTTTTTTCTCTAGGAATGTGTAGAAACATGCATTGAGATTCTTTATTTCCCGTAACGGCTTATAACATAAAAACAATAAACATGTTGCCATAAATGTCTCGTTTCTGCTGATCACTGTTCATCTTAGAAAAACTGATCAGAAGAATGAAAAGACAGTTCACATTAAATTACAACTGTAATTATGCTTTGCAACGTGTTTTTCACCTTGGCCACTGGCTCGAACAGCAGGCATTATGGTGTCCCAACTCAACTGTAATAAGTTCTTACTGTGGGGGAGCTACGTAATTTTCTTATTACAAGTCACTGTGGACATCACAACTTGACTGTAATGAGTAAACTACAGACAAGGATTTATACAGGGATTGCAAACTTCCATGAATGATAAATTAATAATTTTACTGGCTGAATTTTTTTTTTTATCCCACTGGTGTCTGTGGTAAATACCAAGGACTTTGACATCAATGGAGGGTGAGTTGTTTGAGAGGCACAGTGCACATCCACACATCAAAAAGTGCATGTATATTGTTTTCTATTTATTTTTGCTTGTTTGTGGTTTTCTATAGTGCAAACCATACTCAACTGTGTAGGAGCACTCTTTACACTGTGACAGGTAACATAGGTGCACAAGCAACCAAAACATACATTGCGTAATGTGATAAGGTGAGTTGATGTGGAGTTTACAGCTTCTACAGAAGTAGTCCAGGGACGGATCATAGGAATTAAGTGCATTTGGACTAGTAAACAGCGCAGCTCTCTTCTGAAGGAGCAGGGGCAGGTGTGTTTAAGGGGGAGGGGGGCCGGATTCCGTGCAGTGAGTGGAGGAAGCCTGCTCCTATGTGGTTTCCTTTTGATGGCAGTGCATTTATGCACGAAGGTTGTTTGATGGTAATGCTGACCTCCTGATGTACACTTTGTGGTCTAGGTCCTTCAGTGTTTCCAAACGTGTCACGCCTCTTATGGTTTTGCATCAATTACAACAGTTCAGAAGTGGGTCAGCAGGAAAGCTCACCAGCACTATATACATTGGATTTCTCCTGCTGAGAAGGTGCCTGGCAACAGCAGGAGATTGCACAGGCCATCCACATGGTTCTAGATGAACACAAGGCCTGTGCGAAATGTTCGATATGTGATTTGCACAATTTGTGCAATTTTGCATTATGCAAGTCGCAAAATGTTGGAAATTGCGCACACATGAAGCTGTGCACATATATTGGCTTCTGAAGATTGCTTTGGGCACAAAAATGTCTTGTGAGGAACAGGTTTGAACAGAAAAGTGTTGCGGGAGGTATTTATTTACTCCTCAAACCAGTCCTGTTGCTTTTATCTCAGCTGACTTTTGAACAGGAGGTCAGGGGTTATGACCCCGTGCTCAGTGTTCACTCCAAATACTTAAAGCGCAGTTGGTGTAATTTATGCCTAATTTCATGTAATTATTCCAGCATTTTGCATAATTTCAGACCTAAAATTATGCCGTTTCAACCGACTCAAATCAACATGCGTAATAAATAGAAAGCTGGTGAAAAGCTTTTTATACAAACCTTATTTCTTCAAGATTAATTTTAATTGGAAACACAAAATGTAAGAGGGCATTAAGTAAATTTTCCCTGTTACATTTTGGAATCTATTGTCTAGTAACTATGACTGACCTAAACTGGAGGCCCATTTTTAGGCCTACTTACAGAGTTGAGTTTACAAGAGGTTTCTTAAAGAGAGGTGACTGAGTTCTGATCTCAGGCTAAGAAGCAACAAATTTCCTAGCTTTTCACTGTAGACTCACTGGACCGAAATCTGAGTTTGTGGTAATGTCACAATATTTCAATATCCCAGCTGAGATATTTCTGTGCCATGATCACGGTGCGTTCAATATTCTGACGCAGAAACAGTTGTAAGTGGTGGGAGCAGTTGGTTTCCTCTCTTTGGTCGTCTCCCTCTTCCTTCGTATCGCTCTCTGGTGATTGTTCTCTTGAAGGTCATCTGAGAAGATGCCTCATCCTGGATCATGTGATCCGCTGGACCCCCTGCTTTCTTCCTCCTTCCCGCTAGCCTCATTATCTGCATCATTGCACGGCTGCGCTTGGGTTACCTGGAGCTGTGATTGGTTCTCCTCCTGCTGCTGCGGGCGGGTCTGAGCTTGCCCTGCTTGCACAGCGACGCCCGTCCTTGCCAAGTCTTGAACTCGCATTGATTCTGCATTTCTGATGAGCCGGTCTGCCATGTAAACTCTTGAAGACACCATTAGTCTCAGATTACCATAATGTTGAAACAGAAAACAAGATTTGCAGTCTGGCCCTGATTATGGCTAGGAATTTGGCTAAATTGGTCAGGGAAAAACGAGTATAAAGGCTAAACATGGATTTGGTTTGACAAGGACAGAGTCGGCAAGTTATGTCTTATTTCTGGGGTCAAACCTTGGCTTAGGAGATATTTACTACACCCAGCTAAAACCTCACCCTAGGCATTAGTAATATTTACCAGTTGTGGTCAATCCTCCCCCTGGTACGACCAACTCCTAATCAGGTGGATCCCTGACAGAATATCGGAAACACAAAAAATGTGTGGATAGAAATTGTGTCAAAAAGATAGAGGATCAAAATATCGAGAAGACAAATGCAAATCAGTAATTATAGATTTACTATTCTTCACTCCACATCCATGAACCTTAAATATATATCATCAAGGTACATATATGTGGAGTTATATAAAGGAAACATTTTCTTACCTATAACAACTTACCTTCACGATATTTTTGTCCTTGATATTCTGGACACAATATTTTGTCCACACAATACTTATTCTCTGATAGTTTGTCCGCACACAGATCAGAGAGTTGGCGTCGAGGACAACCTCTGAACCAGGTCTCAATCAGGTGGGCTCACCACTTCCACAGCCCCACACCTAGCTCAGAAATACCTCCTCACAATCTCAACCCTTCTGGGTTTGGAGTTGAGTATTAGGTGGTTACAGGATTTTAAAAATTCAGCTGACACAGTTATGCAAAATTAAAAGCTTGTCACGACGTTTGCCTTCTCGGTGCCTCACCTGCGTGCAAAATTACCCAACGAAGTGATTGTCATAGATTTTTTCAAACCAAACCTGTTGTTTTGCAGGAGGTTTCTTTTCTGCAAAGGGCTGTTTTTGTGTTTTCTCTTGTTAAACCTACGTTTTATCACAGTTTTCATTTTTTTTTCTTTTAAATAACTTTATTTTAGTACTATGTTGCAGAAGTGGGCAAAGTTAAAAAAAAAGGTGTTGATGACGAGCATTGCCAACTCCGCAGACTGCTACAAAGGGGTTGGCTGGTTTCAGCAACGTGTAGGAGCCGAGCTGGGGTGAACCAGGAGGGAGAACAGTGGTGGCTCACACATTCAAGAACGGGGGTCCAAAAATTGAAATAAAATGTTTAAAAGGCCAAATGTATGAATAAAATGTTTGAAACATTTAGTTCTAAATTAACTATAGTCTATATAATTGTTAATACGTTTGTAAGTAAAAGATGTTATTTGTGAGTCTTTCTAAATGTCACATTTGTTTTGCTGTTAGTTCTTGTCCGTGCAAAAAGATAGTTTAGCCCAACACTGTGACACTGACACCCCTAACGCATACCCTCCCCTCACCCCCAAACCAGAGTCCAAAACCCAGGCCTCCCCCCATTGGGGTCCCAATAATTCTGAGGTCGTGGAAATAACAAAAAATGCAAGTTTTCGGGGAATAATTTGCCAGAATCTAGTATCCCTGCTGATTCCCCACATATGGTTCACATAGAGATTTCAGTTTCTTTCAGCAGGTGAACACTGGGCAAAAAACACACGTCTAACTCTGACAGGCCCGGTATCTCCCTGACCGGGCCGTCTAAATTTAGGGACCTTTCGTAACGTGGGCCTATGCTTCGCTCTGGCACACACTTTAGGCCTGTTCTTGACCAAACCTTTAATCTTGTCCTAGAACTGATCCTGAACCATACTCTAGTATTTATTGTGCTACCCTACTGCGAATCCATTCCCTAAAGCTGAACTTGGCCTTAGATCACCCCCCATAAACTCTTACACATTTCAGTAATAAAACTAAAAGTATAAACCATGTTTTAATGTAAATGAATTTTGACATTGTCAAACTTTTTTCCAGACTTTCTCAACCTGTCAGGCTGAGATCCAGGTGCCAAGAGTGTGCCCGTCCCAGGCCTTGGGTGAAACTTGCTGTATCCTGTTACCCCCCCCCCCCTTTGATGCACTTTCATGCTAGCCAGAGTCATCCTCTGGTTCTGGACATGGTGCTCAGGTCTGCCTCAGCCTCTGTGTCAGATTCATGCTCAGCGAGCTGAGGGTGTGCTTTGTTGCTCTTTCAAAGACATCTATTGACGCACCAGGGATCTCTTAGGCTGATAACTTGGTCATGGACATGGGTTAGGACATGGACTTGCACATTGTGGTATATTTGTGTTGGGCTAGTGCATGTGAGATGTCCTGTGTGTTACGCTCTTTTGGGTGTTTCACTGGAGCTTGACAATTTTAAATACTGGAAAAAGTTGTGTAATTTCTAAATGTCACGCTATATGGAATTCGCTAAAGTTCACAAAATTTTGCATTAGCGCGTTTGTGATTTTTCTGCATTTTTTGCAGAGGCAGTGTCTCCTTCACAGACATTTTTTCCCTCACCAAGTCGGATTTTTCAATAGACTCTTATGTGACGTACACGCTATTGTGCAAAAACGACGTGCCAAATGCACACTAACCAAATTTCACTCTAAAAGAACCATTTTGTAAAAGTTTTATGGAATTTGACAAAATTTCACAGAACGATTGCACATTTTAGAGCACCCCTAGTTTGCATACGGCGTGTCTAGGTCGCAATGTGCTGCTTCTGTTGTATAAATGTGCTGCGTGGGGTGTGTATGGCAGCGTATATGACATATCGAATTCCAGCCATCCAGATAGTTGCAGGAGCAGAACCCATTCAACCTTGGAGAGGCAAGAACCCTGCCTATTGCACATTTATTGTCATTCACAAAGGGGGTACCCTGTAACCCTAGCCTGCTTTGGGTACTAACCTAAACACAATAACATAGAATAGCAGGCAGGGACAAATCCACTCATTACTTTAAGAAACCAGTATTCACTCCTGATTTCATGGGTAAATTCCTTTCCCTTATTTATTTAATGTATTTGTAAAGGACAGCATAAAACTTGTCATAACATAATCCATCACATATTCTATCTCTAAAACATAACTATACACATCACATTATCATCACAGCCTATGGGATCACATTGTTAATTGTGTAATAGTGACCGCAATGCAAAGTAATGTTGTTGGGCATAACCCTCCTTTTGGTTATTCATGTTACCTTTGTTGATTCAGGTGACGAATGGTAGTGATGTGAATGTGATGTGTATAGTTATGTTGTGGAGATACAATATATGATGTATTATGTTATGACGAGTTTTATGCTGTCCTTTACAAATACATTAAGTAAATAAGGGAAAGGAATTTACCCATGAAATCAGGAGTGAATACTGGTTTCTTAAAGTAATGAGTGGATTTGTCCCTGCCTGATATTCTATGTTATTGTATTGCACATTTATATCAGATGACTGAGATATCTCCCTGATAGCAGCCCGAGCTGGTGACATCAGCTGCTCCCCTGGAACCATGCAATGGGGCAGTTTCTGCCTCATTAATAGGGTAAGACAGGGTAAAGTGAGTGAGAGAGGCCTAAGAGATGGGATGGAGGTCACATGGGACTTCATCTCATTGTGATAAGGATCGTTGTGTCCTCAATCACAGCCCTTGCAATACCTTTTTTAATACATTTCTTAAAAGACTGTTACAAATTATCATGACTCATCTTTTGAGGCAAAAGTGTTTAAACAGGAAGCTATTTCAAAGAAGAAATAACTGGAGGAAACTAGGGCCAAGAAAACATGAAATAAAATTATCTTTGAATTGCAAAGATATCAAACTTTATAACTTTTCATGGTTTCTCAGCCTGCAAGATTCTCACAACTAAAATATTTACATTTGTTTCTTTCTAACTATATGCTTACATAAGAGAATTCTAATTTTCTATTGTTCGTACAGCTTTTCTCTAAACCTCTCCAACTTTTTGATATTGACACATTTTTTACAGTAAAGTGCAACAGATGAGACAGAATCACATTAATCACAAGGTTGAAAGCTATCAATCTGTAGGGATATGTATAAAACATTACATTGCGTCTGACTTGTATAGGTACACTCTTTTGCACTGTCTCTTATACAAATTTGCAAGTAGAACATTTAAATCATTTCAATATAGCATTATCCTTACAGGTTGTATTGAGTGTGCATGAGTCTCTGAAAGAATTCTGTGGTTAGAATCATAAAGCTAACTGCAGATGTTGAGTCTCCAAAACCAGCTGTGACGTTGGCGCCTTTCTGTTAGTTTTCATTAAAAATGTCATAAATGTTGGAAGCTTTGCAAATCCTTGGGAACTGATGAAAGTTAAATTTGCTTTCCCTCCCAAGGCGTCAAGTTGGCAAAGATTGCTTACAAAACATCTGCCTCCTTGGCATCCCAGAACTGCATTAATTTGTATAATGTATGCAGTTGTTGCTGGGAGGAGGCGCGTCTCTAGAGTGGAATACAAGATCTTTGGGTTATTTTGGGCTCTAGAAGTTCCTTGATCCAAAGTGTTTGGAAGCCTGGGGTGGATGCACGCGGAATAGTGGTGCCAACCCGACGCCTACGATGGAGAATTTCTTGAAGATGTGAACAGGTGGATGGGATGTCTGTGATCGTAGGAGTACGGGGAGCACGAAGGCTGATGATTGAATCTAGGCTGCCGGATCGCCTGACGTGTACAGCTGCACTCTAAGACAACTAATGAGCTTAAAATGCACAATCACGCACCCAATTTACTCCACCAACTGCCACGCGCCCGCTTCCAGGTGTCAGGAGTATTGACCCCTGCAAACTGAAGTAGTGTCACAGTTGGGAGATGCCAAAATATCGAGCAGGAGGGGAACATCTGATTCTCATTCAAGAGCTATTCTCCCACATCTTAGGCAAAGCATTTCTTGAAGCTACTCGAAGGTTCTCCCAAGTCTGCGCAGATGTGCAATATGTCAGATAAGATGTCTCCACTCGGATCAAGTGTAGGGGATTGGCCATGTATAAAACTGCTCTCTCTTCGAGGTATTGTATATATTAGTCTACTGGACTAGACTTCCGATGGTCAGTAGATCCATTCATTCATCCGTCCGTCCATCTTCCTTCTGTCTGTCCATCTGTCCATCCTTCACAGTTGTAACTGAAATATAATTGAAATTCTAAATTGAAAGATAAGAAGGGCCAAAAAGCTGTTAACAAACAGACCATTATGTAGTTTTTTTGGTAGCAGTTCCCGAATAACTCGTTATTAAAGGGGCCGTCCATTGAATGATGCCACGATACATCTCAAGACCCCCACTGACGTCATGAAACAAAGCAACATTCTAGAATGTCGATTATTGGAGATTGTTAGGGATGGAGGACGGGGTAAAGAGAACTGTATTTTTCTCTACTTTTCTTTAATATAAAATGCAAATTGCATTGCTCACAATATGATGCTAAAACCAATGTGGAAAAATGCTTGTGTGGGGCAAATTTGTTCCTATTTGATTTGCTTCTCATTTCTATGCAATGGCCTTAGTTCTCCGAGCAAGATCTTAATACTATCAGTTTAAGTACCTCCATAGCATCACATTGTTTTATACTGACATTCAATGAAATACACTTTAGGAATACCAGTGCCAGCCCCACCACATGCATCGAGCTGCAGTATTATTCACTCCTGCTCAGTCTTGTCTCTGTTTTCCTATATCTTTGGTGCCACTTGACGAATCTTCACAAAAATAAATTTCCAAAATATTTGACAGTCACTTGAGCTGCTATCTGGAAAGATTTAGGGTGAAGCAGGGGCCAAGATAAAAGGGGGTGAAATTTAGAGCGTTTCCAATGTTAATTCCCAAAGGGAAAATTGAAACGCAATAGCTCCAAAACCACTGGACGGAATTACACCAAATTTGGCAGAAAGGTAGCTTGTGGTGCAAAAAGAGATTATTTTGTTATTTGGTGTAAATCCATTCAGTAGTTTTTTAGAAACTGAATAAAATCCAAATTTGTATATATATAGAGATGTGAAGGTTTTGAGACCCTTTCTGATCTCGTGCTGAGATCTGATTGGCTGTCAACACTTCAAACCAGGAAGTGTTAGCAGCCGTCTTGGGACTTGGCTTGAGCCGAGTCTCAGACTCAAATGTAAAAAAAAAAAAAAAAAGGGACCAGGTTACAGACACCTTGACCCCTTAGCTCTGGTGCTGGGGTCCCACAGGGACCCCACCCCAGAGCAAAAAAGCATTTTTTCAAAACTTTTCGCTGCAATTTGCAGTGGATCTGCAGATCTGGAAATTTCTTTTACAAAAATGAAACGTGGGCTACGGCGCTTCAAATTTTTCAAGCTCCCGGCCAAGTTTTGGGGACAATGCTTATTTAAGTGCGGGGGAGCTCCCCCCGCTGCCTCAGGGACTGCCAGCCACCTCCCCAGGGATTATTTTAGTTTAAATGCAAGGGGAGGGGACACCCACCCCCGCTATTCCCCCTGTAGCCCTGGGGGCGGTCACCTATCCAGGGCATTAATTAAAATTAATGCGGGGGCACTTGCCCCCTAGCAGCCCCGGGGACCACCACTTCCCCGGGGCATTCATTTGATTCTTTGTGGAGGCCCCCCACAGCCCTGGGGACAATCAGACAATCACCTCCCCAGGGAATGTTTCAAAAAAGAAATTGGGGTCCCTTTTGGACTCCCATAGGCCCGGGACCACCACCTCTCTGAGGCATTTATTTGATTGTGTGTGTGGGGTGCATGGCCACTCCGGCAGCCTCCGTGTACCGCCACCTCTCCGGGACATATTTAAAAATAAATAGAGGGTCCTTTTCGGACCCCCTGCCGCCCCAGGGACCACCACCTCCCTGGGGCTACTAATGTTGAAGGGGGATCCACACAGCCCCCTGATAGAGCCATTGATGGCCCTCAGGACCGCCACACCCCAGGGCCGGCTCCTGCTATGTCCTGGGGGGCCCACCCCCAGGACATAGCTGTTTGCTGTGGCTTGGCAGCAGCATTGAAGCTCCCACCAAGTCACAGCAAACACTCTACTCCGATGAAGGGAGAGCTGTCAAATAGCTTCCCTTCATCGGAGTGGAGTTTCCTCTCTCTGCCTGCCCACGGAGATGCGGGCAGGGACACAGAGGAAACTACTCTCACAGAGAGGGAGCTGCTAAGGCAGCTCCCTCTCTGTGACAACAGTGGTGGCTTCCACCGGAGATGGGGAGTCAGCTGCGACCGTGGGGGCCTTCTGGCTCCCTCATGGTCCCCAACATTGAGACTGCATGCCCTGGGAGGGGCACACAGGTCACATGGCCGGACCCTGGGGGATGGGGTCCCCAGGGCCAGGATCGGCCTTCGGGAGGGGGCCCACTCCCCAAAAAAAAAAAAAATTAGGCCGAGCCCCGGGGATGGGGTGCCTGAGGCCAAGATCAGCAAAGTGAGGGAGGCCGTGCTGCCCCCCTTCCCAAAATAATAAAACATTAGGCCTGGCCTCAGGGGATGGGTTCCCTGGGGCCGAGTCTGGCCTAGGGGGGTCATGTAGCCCCCCTCCCCCCAAAAAATTAAATGTTTACATCGGACCTCAGGAGATGCAGTCCTTGGGACCGATATCGAGGTTGGGTGGTGATAGAGGTTGGCTACAGGGACTGGCTGCGGTGGCGGTGGTATTAACTTATGGTAATGAAAATTGCTATACGTTAAAAAACCCAGTAGAAATTCACTGAAAAACACAAATGTTACAGGGACGTTATAGTCAGGAAATAGAATTTAAAAAAGCATGGAAATTTACTTAAAAAACAAATATTACATGGACATTATAGTTAGGTTCTGAATTTACTCGTAGAAAACCATAGAAATTCAGCAGTTAAAGTTAGAGTTCTTTCAAGTAACTATAACTCGCGCTCTAAGGTAACTATAAGTCGCGCCCTCGCCATGCACTGCTATTACCCCAAATATTACAGCACTCATGATAAATTCTATAACATTATTACAAATATAAATGAAACATTAGAACTCAAATTATTGAAGAAAAAAACTGTGCCTGGTGGGGTTGCGAGTTATAGTTACCTTAGGGCGCGAATTATAGTTCCTTGAAATAACTATAACTGCTGAATTTCTATGGTTTTGTACGAGTAAATTTAGAACCTAACTACTATGTCCCTATAACCTTTGTTTTTTTAAGTGACAACTATTGAAAAGTTACCAACACCTCGAAGTAGGTGGTAGCTCATTCGGGTTTCCCCTCCCCTTTGTATTTGTTAAACACTGTTTTGGGGGGGAATGAATTGCTGCTAACTCTCAAACCAAACTAACATTTTATTTAAAAAGTACACTTGTGTTTCTAAATACCAACATATAAAGTTGACAGGTGACACAGACATGGTGGTCTGCTGGCCCCAGCAGGCTATCATCCCTTGATGGACACCAGATGGAATGAGTCGTGATTTATGACCTATCTGTAATTTTCATGCAGTTGGTCGGATTGCGACCTAGTCTGAATCGGAATTTCATGAACTGACCATCAGTACATATGTTGGTTCATAAATTTATTTACTGCTCACAAAAATACTGTTCGCAAATTGTGCCTGGTTTTTGTGACCAGTCCTTTGTACATCTGGCCTCTTTCCCGCAGGTGTGTGATGGTGTAACGGCTTCTTGGTCTTTTGTTTAACAAAGCCGGGCATTGCTACCCTATAAACCGGTGGTTCCCAACCTGTGGTCCGGGGACCCTTGGGGTTCCGTGAAGCCTCCTCAGGGGGTCAGCGACTGCTTAGAAAATGAAATATTACCAGATTAGGTCCTTAGCTTTCAGTAATGATTAGTGGGGGTCCCCGGATTCCAAAAGTGATTTAGTGGGGGTCCCTGGGTTCCAGTAATGATAAAGTGGGGGTCCACAAAACTCAAAAGATTGGGAACCACTGCTATAAACCATGTTTCTCACAGTGTGCAACCCTTTGAAACAGTGTTGTACCCCACAAAGGGTTAATGTAATTACTGAAAAATTGACAAGTGGATGTATCACTTTCGAAATTCCCCCACCACAGGCTCTGCCTGATAAATTGAAGTCTGGAAAAACAACGTGACCTCAGGGTACTCGCAGATCTCTGCTCTGATTGGCTGCTGCTGGCCCTGCTTCACTGGGGCCTATGAATAACGGAAGCTGTCTAATGAAGTCCAGAATCCATTAAGTATGATTTTGTGCTTTTTCGATTTTTACATTTATATGGTTCCTAATGGTCTGGGCCGTTACATAAATCGATTTGGCTCTCTAAGCGCTTGAAGGATTACAAAACAGAGAGCGTTCTGATGGTAACTTCTTATGATGGCTTTATGAGTTTGAGATTGCTCTTCAGTGCTAGGCCGCTCAAAGGTCTGTAGGGCTGGGGCAGAGTCAGTCCATAACAGACTGGAAAATCATTTGTTGACAATTCCTGATGGATCTGAAGGCCCGAAGTGTTCATAAACAGTCAGTTGAAAGCTTGACTGAGAAAGCAGATTTGCTGAGAGCGAGACAGTCGGAAAGGCAAGTAGAGACGGGGCGGAGTCATTCATACGTCAGCACGGACAGGGAAGATACAAGGACATGGTGTTATGTTATGTTACATGGTTAATATATGTATTTCACGTGTGCTATGACGTGGCCACTTAGTGAATTTAACTGAAGCATGTGTTTCCGGTTATAGTTTTGTCCCAGACGTACATCATGGGGCTGCTCATTCAAAGACATTGTAGTGACCTACATAAACTTTAGGGGCCCCCTTACACAGTACATGGAGGGGCCCCTCTCTGGTCTCACTCATGAGGTCTCAGGCCAGGGTACTGTGCTGAGCCCCTCCCCCCGGAGTTTGCAGATCCTGCACCGCGAGGGCTGTGGGGGCCTTTGTTACTCCACTGAGACATTGTCCAACATCACGAGAGCGGCGTTGTGTTGAATATTTGCTTTACCCTACTGCAGAGTGGGCTCATCATTCTAACATATGCCCAAACCTTTGTGACTGTGGTTGGAAACGAGGTGGGCGATGGTTGGTGGGTGGGTGGGGTTGTGTGGGTGTGTCTGTGCTCTTGTAAGCCTGGATAAGTACATTTGTGCCAGGGTCTCTTGAAGTAGCTGAGTATTTCTGCAGTGGATTTTACTCACCCCATTCACATAGGCTAGGGTGGAAGGTTCCAAGACCTAAAACATTGTAACAAACACCTTCGTAACCAGCAAACTACCCACCCACATCAGCCTTTGATGTATGGAGGACGGCTCACAAGATGCATGGTTGCTATAAGCCTGCGTTCAACTCTTTGCTATACAAATGTCCAGTAATGCAACATTGCCATAGCAGTGCCATGAAATGAATTAACTTTCAGCCTGCACTGCCTTTTTGCCTTCATAACTGTTTTTTTCCTAGGAGGGTTCGGGGTGGGGGGGGTGGGTGGGGGCGGCGGGTTGGACAACAGTCCTCCTTACTTCAACCCAGCCCCCTTCCCTCATTTGATACAAACTGAATGTACTTGAGTTTTTAATAATCGTGTCACTCAAGTGAAAGATGACTTTATTAGCCTGCCAAAAACCAAAAGCTCCCCGGCTTTAATAACCAGGATCAATCACAGGCAGCTAATTATATTCATAATTACACTGTATGCTGTGCTCCTCAAGGCTATTTAAAAATCCGAATAGAAATGTGTTTTAGAGAGGCACCTTGCTAAGGCAGCCCTCTGGGTGCCCTCTCCTGATTGGAGACGTCTCTCTCTCTCTTCCGCTCCATCATCATAGCAGTGCTTTGGTGGCTGCGGAACGGCGCTAGTCACTGCTATGTCTCTCTGCGTATTTCTCTCTGAAACTGGTTTTATCGCAGGTTTTAGTGATGTGGAGATTCTGCTTTTTTGCTGGCGAAGTTTTAACAAATTTCCAGTGTTTTCCCTTTGCTAAGCTTGGAGAGTTTCCGAAGCTACTCTAAACGTTGGTTATGCAAAGGCGTACTTGCATTTTAACTAGAGGAGCTCTCATGCCTTCGTGAGTTCTCTTAGAACCAACCAACCCGCTGTCAAGGGGCACAATTGTAATCACATACAGATGACCGGCCACAAGGGGGCGATGTAGAACCTGTGTGGTGACACACGCTAAAATGCTTTCAAACTCTAGAACTTCCTCCTGTGGTGGCAAGAGTGCCCCTGGACACACAGGCATGTCAGGAACTTTCTGGGTCCAAAGACAGCAACTTCAGGGGACTTCTAATGGGATGACCTCCTTTATCTGAGTGTAAAAAATGTGTAATGCAAACTAAGAGAAAGCGAAACCAACATCATGCGCCATGTCGTTGTATTAGACGTTAGCTTCCTCGTCACTAGCGAAACTGGCACTCTTTTATTAAAATGTATAAATTAATGTTGCAGCGGGGGTGTGGGCCCTTACAAAGCTTGGGGCATACAGAATACGGCCACTCCCTTCGGATGACTCAAATAGAGAAGACCTTCCTATTTTCCTCAAATGTTCTGATGATGCTATACGTAGAGCCCAAGGTCTGCAGTGCAGAAAATATAATTTCTGAGCTTCTGGGCATGGATGGATGAAGCTACAAATGATTGAAGATCATAAGAGCGGCCAAGCTCCAGAAAAGACTGCAATGCATACAGAACGCCTCCGCACGCCTCGTCCTGGACATCCCCCGCCACTGCCACATTACAGCCCACCTGAGAGGCCTGCACTGGCTCCCCGTCAACAAGAGAATCACGTTCAAACTCCTCACCCATGCTCACAAGGCACTGCACAACACCGGACCAGAATACCTCAACAGATGACTCTCCTTCTACACCCGGACCCGACAGCTTCGCTCCGCTGACCTTGCCCTCACCACCGTCCCGCCCATCCACAGAACGACCGTCGGCAGCAGATCGTTCTCCCACCTCGCCGCCAAGATGTGAAACACTCTTCCCACCCACCTGCGACAGACACAGGACCTACTTACCTTCAGGAGACACCTCAAGACCTGGCTGTTCGATCAGTAGCAGCCACCCCCCCCAACCCATCAGCGCCTTGAGACCCTCATGGGTGAGTAGTGTGCTTTACAAATGCTTTGATTGATTTAAGAACCAGAGAAAACCTCAGTAGGAGTAGACAATACCCTCTTGTCCACAGATAAGGGTGTCTCCTACCTCCTAATAGTGCTGCACCTCTCAAATGCCTGGGCACTCTCAACCAATTCAACCCAATTCACACAGGATTCACTGGCAATGCCCTTCAGCTGATCTCCACTCACCTTTTCAAAAGACACACTTCATTGACATGGATGCCTCCAGGTCACAGAGATTCCTATCATCTGTTGAGTCCGTGAGGGTTCCATCCTGTCCCCAGCTTTCTTCCACTTCTACATGGATCCCTTTGGGACTCTCTGATAATAGGATAAAAATTCACCAATATGCCAATGATGCACAACTGTAGTTGAAAGATTTCTTCAACCTGAGCAGGAAATAGCTCAGACGACGCCAGCACCTTCTGCTTGTTGTGCATCAAGCCCCTATCTGAAACTCATCCCAACTATATAGAAGTTCTACTACATGTTAAGAACAACAAACATGGATCAACAACAGGTGCCTGGACAGATTCAAACCCCAACTCTCATCCAATGGAAAGTCACTCTCATTCCTGAGGCACACCACCCTCGACAGGGAACACTTCATCAAGAAAACAAAGACGCCTGGTACCAGCTCCCTCAGTTAAAGAAAGGGAAACTGTGTCCTCCCAGAAAGCAACTTCAGAACTTCTGTTCAATCCCTCAAACTCTTATGTCCACTCTGGGTCAATGCCGTTCCCCGTAGCCTCACAGACTCCACAGGACCTTCCCTAAGGGCATCCTACACACCGTGGGACCCAGAACGTGGCCTCGAAGAAATGTGCCTGCATAACCCTAAACTTGCAGGACTTCCACCAACGCACCTTGCCAGCCCAAACCATCTTCAAAACCAGTTGCATCTCAAACCTTATCTGGCTTACAAGCTCACCACATCTGGTTACAAAGGCATACCTGCTGCCCCCACCAGAAAGGGGATGAGGAGGTTAGAAAAGAAAGAAATAACACTGTAACAGGCCTTTTTCATCGAGGCACCGGGATTATCCCTCAGTATTGTCCCTGTTTAAGAAAGTACAGAGGAGACACTGTTTTAAAGAACACAGCATCATGATGCAGTAAGAGTCCACTTCCACTTTCATACTCCCAGCTCCTCCTGCCATCACTCACTGAGTGCCCTGTGCTGTCACCATGTGCAGTGCTCTGCTAGCATTGGGCTCTGTTTGCACTATACAACCACTAGATAGATGCTTGCGTACATACAGGCATGCATGCACCTGGAATATCCTACATTGTAATGTTCTTTTCTACAGCCAGTCGGTTTTTCAATGTCCTTTTGTAGAGCTGATATCCTTTTCTAGAGCTGATAGATTTGTCTATACCATTTTCTACTGATGATCAGTTTTTCTATGATGTGATTTGTACTAATTAATAATAATATTCTGATTCATCTTGTGGTTGTTTTTATCAGTCATGTATTTTTTTTTTTTAGGGTCAAGTCTGCGAGTGCATGCGCTCGCACATGCGTCTTGTATGCGAGATGCTGTTGTGACCAGTAAAGGGCTTGGAGCCCGCCTATCGCCCACCATTTGTTGGTTTGCGTGGCACTCTTCTTTACAGCCTCGTAATTCATGAAGGCATGTCTGGCATCATTTCCGTTCCTCGATGTGGAGCAGGGATCAAGCACTAATTAATTTAAACTTTTACAATTAGTGCCTGTCCGCTGCTCCAGACGTGATTGAGGTACTATTTGTGTTTTAATTTTTAGTGCCGCGCAAACAGAAGGCTTGTGATTGGCAAAAATGTGCCCTGCAAGGCAAACAATATTGTAAAGTTTTATTTTTTAAAGCTAACTTTATTTTATTTTGTTAAGTTGTCTTTTCTCAGTTTCCACTCATGTTTTTTTGTTTTTGCTCGTGGGCGCTGTTGTCAAAAGGTGACAATTAACTTGTTCGAAATATGTGAGACCTAAAATGCTTGTCTTGATCTGGGGTGGATGGTGGGTCTGAGTGTCTGCTTTTATTTAGTAAGCGTCAAGGGCATGCACCTCGCTGACACTGCTTATGAAAGCTTCTTCTGCTAAAAGTGTTACATTTATTGGGATTAGTTTGCCTTAAGTGGGCCCCTCAGGTTACTCATTGGTCAGTGTATGGACAAAGTTTATAATTTGTGTATTTATTTATTTATTTATTTATTTTAAACATAAAATTCAGACCCTAAAGTAGTGGGAAAGATATGCTGCACAAAATGTTCAAAGCGTTCTTCAGATTAAAAATACTGTAACAAGAATTCAATATACCTGTCTGGGGATCAGTAAAATAAGAGGTCCTTCCTTAGGTATTATTCAAGAATCAAATAAGTCCAGTGCTTAATTTGAGCCGGTGGTATGCAGTGCTCAGCACAGACACTTAATTGTGAACACCTGCACTTATGACAGGCTGCCATATGGTTGTGCTGTTTGTCTAATTTAGAGATGAGAAAAACAACAGTTGTTTACTGAATCTAATGACCTCTACCTGCCACCCAAGCCCTTCTTACAGCTTTGAGGGTCTCAAATAACTTGAATTGTCACACTTGTAGGGGTGTGATGGTTAGTAGTTGTGTTGGTACAGTCATTGGCGGCACTAGGAGGGGAAAATGGGAGTTGCAAGTTGCAGTGGCCTCCTGATGAGGGCCCTGTAACTTATTTTTTATTTATTTTTTACAAACTAAGCACTGAATAAGTGCATATCTCTTATGCATCACTATCATATGCCTGATCAACATTCACATGAGCAACTTAGAAAGGGCACCACTATCCATTCATTTGATATATATTTATTTTTCCTATTTCTGATATACAAAAGCACCTAAAAATAAAAATGTATGGGAACAGCTCCTGCTTGTCAGGATACAAAGATGGGTGCCTAATCAAATTAAATCAATACGGATCACACCCCCCAAAAAAACACTAGGCATCTGTAGTGTTGATTGTGACACCTCCTTAAACGTAATAATGGTAGCATGGGTGCTGTTGGGCACACTTTGTCGGATATTGTCAATGCCGTTCAGCTATGATTATTTAAATAATCACTGCAGCGAATAACGGACGGGCTGTGACCTTAGAACCCTAAACAAGGATTGTGTCATCAATCCACAGTGTAAGTGTGATGTCAGGAGCGTAGCTTCAGGGGGCTGTTCGGGGTGTTACTCTCTCCTAATAAATGTATTTTGTTATAAATTGTTGGGTACAGGTTCTTAGAGTGAGTATGGTGAGCAGGGTCAGGGGAGGTTCAGGAAGAACCTCAATACGTGGCTCTTCAGATGAGGCTCCATCCCCCCCCCCCCCCCCAGCGCCTTGAGACCTCCACAGGTGAGTAGCCGTGCTTTACAAAAAACGATTGATTGCTTGAGGGTCGGATAGGCATCAAAAATAGACTAGGGCACCACAAAAATAGGGGCCCACATTCTTAGATCACAGCCTTTCACGAAGCACTGCTAGCTTAATATCACAGGACTAATTTTTGCAAATTTGTGTTGTAAACTAATCATTTTAAAGCTTATAGAGGACAGGTGCATTGGCTAAGACTAGAAACTCTGCAGCTTTGAAAATGGCCTACGTTGCAGTGTCAGTGCCCTGCATAATGGAGTGAGATACCCTGTCCCAATCAACTGTGTCCTAGGCCCTGATTATCACAGAAACCCAGTCCCAGCCGAGATGGAAGAGTGGGTCAGCTGCGTTGGTCAGTCCTCCGTGGAGGCGAGTGGAGTTGAAAGATGAATTAGGTGGACCTCTGGAGTTTGTGCCTTGGCCCCGTGATCCTACTGGGTTGGCAGAATTACTGAAAGCAAAGGGCTGGGTGGCCGTGGGTGGCTTTGCATGAGAGTTGTGACCTGCCTTCTGCCTGGGCCTTAGGAGCTGGACCGGCCCACTGAAAGCCTTGGTCTAGGCCTTGATTCCTTCCTCCCAGGCAGAACACAAGATGGCTGGGGCGTAAGTAGATTAAGAAGTGGTCTGAAGCAGCAGTGTGTTGAGGCAGAGTCTACTCTCCACCTATGAGATGGTTAGCGCTTTGCTTTGTCCTCCTTTTGATAAGATGCTGCTGACCGTGGGGACAATAACATTCAGCTGCCTGTATCTTTTGCACCTGACAAAGCAGGTATGGAAATCAGGAGACAGGAAAGACATTGTTCATCATCGCTACCTTTCCCCCCAGAAACCCCAGCTCGCTGGCTGGGTGAGAAGGCGGAGTGAGTAGCGCCTTGATGCACAGACACCTCAGGCCTGTGTTCTCAGTGTCATCTTAAGGATTTGATTTTTGGCCCCCAGATAACACCGATTTTGGGGGCCCTTGTTCAAAATAGTTGTGAATTTTTTGCACATTTTTAGCTAGTGGAAGCCTTCATGATCTCACGGAATACTAAATTATACGTTAACCTTTCAGACATGGAACAATGCAAAAACAGCTGAAGCTGTCTGATATCTGCTAGCCAAATAGTAGCAAAATAAAAGCTTGAACAAGTATTGATATGGCCTTTTCTTTCTGTGTTTGGATCTAAATATTTTGTCCTGCAAAAGCAAGATTTTATGTCCAAATCATGCTGGATCCTATGATCGTTGGAAAGACACAGTAAGGGTAACGTGCTGGATGCCTGGTGGACCAATGCATAATCTTAAAACATGTGCACTGAGTGCTTGACATTGTAGCTTTCATTGCTTAATATTTGTAATCACAAATAAATCCCTCTCGACTACTGGCCCTCTCGCTACAACAGTAAAAATCAAAGCTCTTCTCTGAAGATTTTCACTGTTTTATCAGGTGAAATACAATAATTTTCTGCTTAATTCTCTTCCCCTGCCTTGTCCTTCCACTCTTTCTCTGGCTGGACAGTGATCGCCAGTTCTACTGAGCGACAAAATAGGAAGTACAATGAGGTTATGAGAATGTCACAAAAGAAAGAGGAAACGGTAGGTATAAAATGGGAGGTAGAGTGATAGACAAGATTTTGGAGTGAGGTAGATGTGTAGAGAGCTAGGGGAGATTGAGATAATGAAAAGTAAAGAGAAGGGGTGTTACAGAAGAGTGAGGAAGGGAGAAGGATCATGTAAGAAGAGGGTTTTGTTAGATCTAGAGATGGAGCACTCTGGACCTCTACACACAAACGAGAGAGAAACCACTGAGGTAGAGTGAGGGCAGAATGAGAAGTAGGGTACATGAAAGATAGGTTAGCTACCGTGGGCAGAGAGTTAGAGAGAAAGGTAGATTGAGAGGGGTGAACAAAAGTAACAAAACATTATTTGTAGAGAAAATGGAGAAGTGGGGAGACAGAGGTAACGCTGCGGAAGAGAGGGGAGATTGAGGCAGGGAGCGTGGGAGTATAAAAAGAAAGAGGCAGGGAAGGTGTACTGAACTGTGGTCCCGAGAGGGGGAAGAACCAGAGGAAGGGCAGTGGTGGTTTACAAACAGGGCTGGGAGTAAAGAATGTGCTGGTGATGAAGGAGTAAGGTTGTGAGAGAGGTGGCATAAAGGGAACAGTGCTAGAAAGAAGTGGAGAGGAAAGCTGGGGGAGTGATCAAATTATGTGGGAAATTGAGAGGTTGTGCAGAGAGAGACTGGAATTTGGGGGAGAAAGTTGAGGTAATGTTTGCGATGTGAATTAGAGAGACAGCTGATGAAGGGACTGGTGGGTTAGAGGAGATGAGAAAGGTAGAGAGAGGTGAGGCACAGGCAGAGCTGTGAGGTAAATAAATAGAAGTGGTTGAGAGAGAGTAGATGAAGGTAATTGACGCGGCAGTGAGATGAAAAGGACTATGAGGCGCTGAGGAAGGGGTGAGGTAGACTCGGGGTTGAGAGGAAGAGACGTGAGGAAGCGGTGAGGTAGACTCGGGGTTGAGAGGAAGAGACGTGAGGAAGGGGTGAGGTAGACTCGGGGTTGAGAGGAAGAGACGTGAGGAAGGGGTGAGGTAGAGTCGGGGTTGAGAGGAAGAGACGTGAGGAAGGGGTGAGGTAGACTCGGGGTTGAGAGGAAGAGACGTGAGGAAGGGGTGAGGTAGACTCGGGGTTGAGAGGAAGAGACGTGAGGAAGGGGTGAGGTAGACTCGGGGTTGAGAGGAAGAGACGTGAGGAAGGGGTGAGGTAGACTCGGGGTTGAGAGGAAGAGACGTGAGGAAGGGGTGAGGTAGACTCGGGGTTGAGAGGAAGAGACGTGAGGAAGGGGTGAGGTAGACTCAGGGTTGAGAGGAAGAGACGTGAGGAAGGGGTGAGGTAGACTCGGGGTTGAGAGGAAGAGACGTGAGGAAGCGGTGAGGTAGACTCGGGGTTGAGAGGAAGAGACGTGAGGAAGGGGTGAGGTAGACTCGGGGTTGAGAGGAAGAGACGTGAGGAAGGGGTGAGGTAGACTCGGGGTTGAGAGGAAGAGACGTGAGGAAGGGGTGAGGTAGACTCGGGGTTGAGAGGAAGAGACGTGAGGAAGGGGTGAGGTAGACTCGGGGTTGAGAGGAAGAGACGTGAGGAAGGGGTGAGGTAGAGTCGGGGTTGAGAGGAAGAGACGTGAGGAAGGGGTGAGGTAGAGTCGGGGTTGAGAGGAAGAGACGTGAGGAAGGGGTGAGGTAGACTCGGGGTTGAGAGGAAGAGACGTGAGGAAGGGGTGAGGTAGACTCGGGGTTGAGAGGAAGAGACGTGAGGAAGCGGTGAGGTAGACTCAGGGTTGAGAGGAAGAGACGTGAGGAAGGGGTGAGGTAGACTCGGGGTTGAGAGGAAGAGACGTGAGGAAGGGGTGAGGTAGAGTCGGGGTTGAGAGGAAGAGACGTGAGGAAGGGGTGAGGTAGACTCGGGGTTGAGAGGAAGAGACGTGAGGAAGCGGTGAGGTAGACTCGGGGTTGAGAGGAAGAGACGTGAGGAAGGGGTGAGGTAGACTCGGGGTTGAGAGGAAGAGACGTGAGGAAGGGGTGAGGTAGACTCGGGGTTGAGAGGAAGAGACGTGAGGAAGGGGTGAGGTAGACTCGGGGTTGAGAGGAAGAGACGTGAGGAAGGGGTGAGGTAGAGTCGGGGTTGAGAGGAAGAGACGTGAGGAAGGGGTGAGGTAGAGTCGGGGTTGAGAGGAAGAGACGTGAGGAAGGGGTGAGGTAGACTCGGGGTTGAGAGGAAGAGACGTGAGGAAGGGGTGAGGTAGACTCGGGGTTGAGAGGAAGAGACGTGAGGAAGGGGTGAGGTAGACTCGGGGTTGAGAGGAAGAGACGTGAGGAAGGGGTGAGGTAGACTCGGGGTTGAGAGGAAGAGACGTGAGGAAGGGGTGAGGTAGACTCGGGGTTGAGAGGAAGAGACGTGAGGAAGGGGTGAGGTAGACTCAGGGTTGAGAGGAAGAGACGTGAGGATGCGGTGAGGTAGACTCGGGGTTGAGAGGAAGAGACGTGAGGATGCGGTGAGGTAGACTCGGGGTTGAGAGGAAGAGACGTGAGGAAGGAGTGAGGTAGACTCGGGGTTGAGAGGAAGAGACGTGAGGAAGGGGTGAGGTAGACTTGGGGTTGAGAGGAAGAGACGTGAGGAAGCGGTGAGGTAGACTCGGGGTTGAGAGGAAGAGACGTGAGGAAGGAGTGAGGTAGACTCGGGGTTGAGAGGAAGAGACGTGAGGAAGGGGTGAGGTAGACTCGGGGTTGAGAGGAAGAGACGTGAGGAAGGGGTGAGGTAGACTCGGGGTTGAGAGGAAGAGACGTGAGGAAGGGGTGAGGTAGACTCGGGGTTGAGAGGAAGAGACGTGAGGAAGGGGTGAGGTAGACTCGGGGTTGAGAGGAAGAGACGTGAGGAAGGGGTGAGGTAGACTCGGGGTTGAGAGGAAGAGACGTGAGGAAGGGGTGAGGTAGACTCGGGGTTGAGAGGAAGAGACGTGAGGAAGGGGTGAGGTAGACTCGGGGTTGAGAGGAAGAGACGTGAGGAAGGGGTGAGGTAGACTCGGGGTTGAGAGGAAGAGACGTGAGGAAGGGGTGAGGTAGACTCGGGGTTGAGAGGAAGAGACGTGAGGAAGGGGTGAGGTAGACTCGGGGTTGAGAGGAAGAGACGTGAGGAAGGGGTGAGGTAGACTCGGGGTTGAGAGGAAGAGACGTGAGGAAGGGGTGAGGTAGACTCGGGGTTGAGAGGAAGAGACGTGAGGAAGGGGTGAGGTAGACTCAGGGTTGAGAGGAAGAGACGTGAGGATGCGGTGAGGTAGACTCGGGGTTGAGAGGAAGAGACGTGAGGAAGGGGTGAGGTAGACTCGGGGTTGAGAGGAAGAGACGTGAGGAAGGGGTGAGGTAGACTCGGGGTTGAGAGGAAGAGACGTGAGGAAGGGGTGAGGTAGACTCGGGGTTGAGAGGAAGAGACGTGAGGAAGCGGTGAGGTAGACTCAGGGTTGAGAGGAAGAGACGTGAGGAAGGGGTGAGGTAGACTCGGGGTTGAGAGGAAGAGACGTGAGGAAGGGGTGAGGTAGACTCAGGGTTGAGAGGAAGAGACGTGAGGAAGGGGTGAGGTAGACTCAGGGTTGAGAGGAAGAGACGTGAGGAAGGGGTGAGGTAGACTCGGGGTTGAGAGGAAGAGACGTGAGGATGCGGTGAGGTAGACTCAGGGTTGAGAGGAAGAGACGTGAGGAAGGGGTGAGGTAGACTCGGGGTTGAGAGGAAGAGATGTGGAGTTAGACAAGGACAGTAGGTTAAAGAGAGGTAGAGACAGGTGGGATCCGAGAGGTTTATTTGAAAGACAGAGATGAGGTAGGTAGAAATGTGGTACAAAGGGCTCAACTAGAGATTGAGGAGTGAGTTTGTAGAGGTACAGGGGTCAGCTGAGGTAGAGGGAAAGGAAGAGCTGATGCAGAAGAGCTGGGGTCTAGGAACCTGAGATACCTGACAGAAAGGTAGACGAGGCAGAGGAAGGGAGGTAGAGAGGAAACAAGAGGTGACATACAGTTGTTAGAGGGGGTAGGTAGGTATGGATAGGGATTTAGTGACTGGTGAGGTAGGGGGAAATGAGGCACAAAAACACAGGTTGAAAGAGAGCGGAAGTAGCAAATGGCGAGGTACCAAGAAGGATGCGAGGCAAACAGTGGGAAGCGAAGCAAAGAGTAGTTTAGATGGAGAGAGTCAACAAATTAGATCGGAAAGAAGGGTGATGGCAGCTAGTGAGAGATGACAGAGCAAGTGATGGGTAAGGAGAGAGAAAGAAGCAGACAGAAAGGTGGAAGGTGGTAAGACAAGGATAGGAAAAGGGACAGAGTCAGAGCCAGAGAGAAAGGGGGAGGGGAGAGGGAGAGGTTGCTGTAACAAGTAAGCATGAAAAAAAGAGAGCGGGATACCACTGTATCAGGAGGGGCCTGCAAGGTGGGTGACTTTCAGTGCTTAATTTGTAAATAAAAAGGTGCCGGTGCTCAAAGCTCTCCTCTGAAACACACAGTTGCTGCAATTAAATGCGCAAACACGGAATACCGAGGCAGAGTAATCCTGAAGCCATCTCGGGCCTCTTCAATCTATTTACAGACACTCCCTGCCCCTTCAGCTCACTTTCACAGCTTTATAACTTTGTGCCTTTTTATTTGCTTTTCTCTTCCTCCGTCTTTCCCATATGTGTCTTTTGCTACAAGAGCTGGCAGCAAATGCTTGTGACAGAAGAATAAGCCCCGGCCCGCAGAAATAGGTGCCGGTGCTCAGCACCGGAAACAACAAGAACAAATTAAGCACTGGTGACTTTGCTCTTTCCCATTCATTAAAATGTCTCTTGCTCTGGCAGGCTGGAGAGTGAAGAAGGTAGCCCAGCCACAGTGAGGTGAGCCGGGAAGATTGAATGTCCCTTACAGCTGGAGAAGGGATGTGAACGACAAACATAACTCAACATTATGAAGAACCCTATTAGAAATTCAGGAAAGAACCCATTAAAGTATTAACAATGTGTTTATAAGTGCCACTTGTGTCCTATAATAAGCCCCTTTAAAGTGGCTGCAAGAGTCACCTGCTTGGAAGTGACAGTACCCTTGGACATATGCGACACAATATAAAAGCCTCAGTGCTCTCCAAAGGCTGGGGAAGGGGTATGCGGAGCCTGTCTCACTGCTGAGCTCTAGGGCGTCACCAGGAGCTGTGAGGTAGAGGCCTCTGAATAGCTCCAAGGCTCCGGGGTATGGTGGCTGTCTCACTAGTACTGGGCTCCAGTAACAGGGCTCAATGAGTTGTGACTTCTGCTGACATTTGCTGTGGCCTACAAGTCAAGTGTTCTTAGAGAGGCAAAACAAAATCATCCCTCTCAGGCTGAAATATTGAGTACTTGTAAATTGGATAAAAGTGGCATTTGTAGAGACAGTGCTTAGAAAAGTGAATGTAAAGCACTATATGAAAGCACTTGGCCACAGTGGCGTAGCGTGGGGGGCGGAGGGGGGGCCGGCCGCACCGGGCGCAACATCTTGGAAGAGACTAAATCCACGGGTTAGGGGGCGCAAATTACTTGCCTTGCCCCAGGTTAGGGGGCGCAAATTACTTGCCTTGCCCCGGGTGCTGACAACCCACGCTACGCCACTGCTCGGCCAGCCTATACAAATACACAGTATAGATACATAGGTAGGCACATGATGCCTAGACCCAGACGCAGCGCTTGCATCACAGAGAGTAATAAGCACCACTCGCATACTCCCAAGAAGAGCAGCCAGTGAGGCCCCTGGCACCCCTCCTCTGTCTCTCCTCTCTCATTCCCCCTCTTCCATACACAGGCACACACTCCAATTCTCACACACCCTGTAACTCAACACTTCTTACCCTTCGTGTTCCCCTTTTCAGAGTCTCTGCCTCTCGAGCTCTCTTGCACTCACTCCTGTTTCTCACCCCTCTCCTCTGTAACTTTCTCTCGCCCGCCTCCACCCAGCGCTTGAAGTGGAACTACAGAAGTGTTGGCACTCACTATAAAGAATGACTGCTCCTGAAAAGTGTTGGTGATCTTGCATTAAATGTGCTGTAGCAGTGCTGAGTACTACAGGTACTCTCCCTTTCAAACTCCGGAAGTGCAGACAGTACCTGACAGTACTTGCACGTTTAAAGCATTGCCTTCACCACAATTGGCACTCGGGGCCAGCGTTAGCGCTGGTGGCACTCAGTGTGACAATGATTGTTGGTGCCCTCAGTGACCACTTCTGCCATGGATTCTCTCACTGCTGCCCTTTAAGAGATCCCCTCAAATCTCCATAACCTCTCTCTCAGATGCATGGAATGTGTTTTATGGCATCACTCATACTAGGGTAGGGTACAGGGCCAGACGTGGAACCCAAAGCAGCCCTGACAATCTTGTCGGACCAGCTCCTGGGGCAGGGGTGGGGGTTGCAAGGGCGAAGCACTGCTGCTTTTGTCACTGGGGGACGATATATTGCAGCACCTCTGCAAAACCAGCCTCCATTTGCAAAAAAAGGCCCCACCCCTGCAAACCCGGCCCCCGCCCTTCCACCCTCCTGGGTAAACACCCCATGCCCACTACAGCCAGTCCGGCCTGGCAGGGTGTCAGAGCACAGAGACAATCAATCCTGCGTGCGTAAATCTGTGTACAGGAATTGTTAATTTAGACAGATGACTACAAGGTAAGGAGGCACAAGTCATCCAGACTGGTAGCAGGTATAGTTTAGGAGTACTTGTTCTGGAGGAGCACAGACTCAGAATTTAAAACCTAACTCCATGGTTGGGGGTTTTCTTTCATAATAAGAATTGATTTCTACCCAAATTAAGCATTTTTGCACAATTACGATAATGAAGGACTGGGGAAAAAATCATTACTCTCCAATCTATACCTTGCAATTTGCATGCAGCTCTTTGGTGACAGTTAATAGCTCAGTGCTCTGTATTAGGATTTCAACTTATAAACTGCAAGTAACAAAAGGATCTCTCTGACAAGATCAGTAACATTCTGACCTATGTGCAGCAGGTGCTTTTGTAATCATTATGTACTTGCTAACACGGCGCCCCCGCCCAAAGTCAACACCCGGTGCGGTCGCACCGGTCCACCGCCCATAGCCGGCCCTGTGGACGCTTTCACTGTCCATTCAGCACATTCCTTTTTAATCCTCACCCTTACTGCTTCTCTGTGCCTTTCTTACTCCTTCAATAGCCTTGTCTCTGCCTCTACCCTACCTCTGTCCCCTTGCTCGTTAACATCTCTATCCTGGCTCCCTCTGCTCCTCTCCCCTGCAGGTAGACCCACTGTCCATGGCTTGCAGGGACAGCTCTGCAGGGCCCTGTGCAAGTGCAAAGACCTGGCAGGGCAGAGAGCAAAACCGGTCTCCTATCGGGAGCCGAGGGGATTAAATGGCCCGTCTCACCTGTGCTCCAGCGCGACTGCCCAGGACAACCCGGTGCTCATCATATGGGGAGGTGTCAGGTGAAGGACTCTGCCGGCCTCCTATAGGGAGAGGAGGGAGGGGAAGTAGCTCTTCAAACTTGAGCCGCAGGGCAGCAGGTTTCCTCAGCTCCCATTTCCCTCGCCCATCACCATGAGTCTGCAGGCATTTTGTGTCGGTATCTGGACCAAGCCAGCCTCATGCACTAATCTGCCCCATACACTTCCTGGACATCCCCTGCCACTGTCACATCAGAAGGCCACCTGAGAGACCTTCACTGGCTCCCCGTCAACAAGAGAATCACCTTCAAGCTCCTCACCCACGCTCACAAAGCTCTGCACAACACCGGACCAGAATACCTCAGCAGATGGCTCTCCTTCTACACCCAGACCCGACAGCTCTGCTCTGCCCCACCGACCTCGCCCTCGGAACCATCCAACGCATCCGCAGAACTACAACCGGCAGCAGATCATTCTCGCACCTTGCCGCCAAGACGTGGACCACTCTTCCCACCCACCTGCGTCAGACTAAGACCTTCTTACCTTCAGGAGACTTCTCAAGACTTGGCTTTTCGAGAAGTAGCACCCCCCCCTCCCAGCGCCTTGAGACCCTCACGGGAGAGTAGTGCGCTTTACAAATTCCTTGAATGGGCTGACCCTGCAGGAGACTGGTAAAAACACTGCCAGCCCCTGCTGGCATGTGGAGGAGACAAGAGTCCGTCTGCCTCCGCGCTGGGCTTTCAGCGAGGGTGTTTAGGCCCTGCGCATCACAGCTCACCTTGAAACTGCTCAAAACGAATGCCAGTAAAGCAGTAAAAAAAAATCAGCACATGGCTGGATCTCAGGCACTGGCCCATCGGCCGCTGTCCGAATGCCCGGTTTACCAATCTGACCCTGATGGTGAGATGTCACTCAGATTTCAACTGAATTTTTACATACACACAGAGAAAAACCATGCACACACTCTGCTTGAAAGTCCTCCAAAATATTGGTTATTTTAAAGAATATCGTGTTTTCCCTCATTTAATACTCCTACCAAGCTACATTCCTCTCAATTTTCGCTGCCCCTTAGGCCCCTCTCATGCGCCCTGCTTGTCCGATAATGTATTTAAGCATTATATGTCAGCCTGATTGCTGAGCTAATGATCCCTGGCCAATAATTAAAGTAAACAAATGCAGACAAAATAATGTTAGGAATTAATGCATTCGATTTTTCTTACATTCCTATCTAGTATTGTGTTCGGGCCTTTGCTGACTCTTAAAACAATAACAAATGGCCTGTTTTTTCTCCTGTAAAGGTGGCAACCCTACCTGGGTGTAGTCACTGGGCACCAGTAGGTATTTATGCAGTGCCACAGAGTCTGTGTCTGAGGCCTCCTTACTTACTAGCATGGGCCTGCTGCGTCTACTCTCCCTACCCAGCCCTGACAAGTTTCCCAGATCCATGCATGATGTGATGCTCCAGTCCAGGTTTTTTCATTGAATTCTGGGACTTGTAGTCTTGTTTATTCCATTATAAAACAGGACTAAAAGCCGCAGAATCCAGAGGAAAAAATCTGAACTGAATCAGCACATCACCCGTGGACCTGGGCAACTTGGCAGCTATGCTTACCTCACTGTCTTGCAAATCAATCTTGAAACATTTTGCACATTATTCTAGATATCTCACACAGGCGTGCTGTCACTTTCTCTGGCATCTCTGAGCGCAAGCATGCTTTCTGCTATTCTGGGATGTCTCAATGTTTCTTGGTGGGTAGCAGCGGAGTCCCCATGCCCACAAACACGTGACTACCTAGTGCACATGAGTACAGAGGCACATGACTACAGTGGGCACGTGACTTCACAGGGTCTCTTTGAAATCATGCAAGAAGGCCACAGCACACAGAATGTAAAGTTCAATAGTGTTGCAGGGATAGGTGTCCCTGGTAGTATGTTGTTGGAATGAAATAGTTGAATGGAGTCTCAGGTCTGGTTTGCAGAAGATGTCTTTATGTCCTACTGGGTAGTAAGGCACTTGGCCAGGTTGCACCAGACTCTATGCTTACTTGGATACTTGTCTCAAAATCATTGTTTTACTGCTTAGATGTGCGGCGTCTTTTCACCCTTACTACCCTTGTGTGTTGTTTCTAGATTTTGTTCTCTCTTTGAAATCAACCTTGAGAGCTGCTTGTCTGTGATTTGTGCAAGAAGAACAGATGATAGACAGAATGATGAACTCTGCAAACATTCACCTCCAGTCACAAAGATCTGGGTTTAATCCATCGTTTTTTGCCCACCACGCGACCCCAGATCCAGCCATATGCAAATCAGTCTTGACCCTGTTCCCCATGGGAAAAGTCCAGCCGAACTCCAGGTCTTCCGTGGCCCAGAATCAAGCATCCTGGGACTGGTTTCAGGGTATCACCCCTCATCAGCCAGGCTAGCTTGAACCCTGTTGCGCAGTGAAAACGGGGCCCCTGTCTGGGCATACCCTTCCCACTTATGGCTACAAAAGCAAAAAGAACAGATGATGGACGGAATTCTGATCAATGTACACATTCACCCCCAGTCACAAAGATCTGGGTTTAATCCATTGTTTTTTTGCCCACCGCCACGCCACCCCAGGGGCAAGGCCAAGACTGATTTGCATACGGCTGTGTCCCAACTGGGGTGACATGGCGAGCAAAAGACCAATGGATTAAACCCAGATCTGTGGCTGGGGGTGAGCATTTTAAATGTTTCAACACTTTGTCCATCATTTTATTTTGGTTTTGTCTGTGATTTGTGCCATAGTCTGCTGCTTTCCCATCTTGTGTAAATGTGTTTCTTGTTATATCAACTTTAGGGTAGCATATTTTAAATAAATATGTTGCGCTTGAAGCCTACGGATGCCAATATAAATTGTACAAAATAAAACATTAACTGCACATTAATGTGGCAATTGAAGATGCCGGCAGCCCCTTACGCGCTGTCTGTAGATAAACTGAAACCCAAAAGCCATTGGGGAACATCTGCCAGTCACTCACTGAAGGGACCATTTGTTGAATGATGTCATCATAGGCCTGAACCCCCAGTCTCACGTCACAAAGCCACATTCCGGAATGCCTAATGTTGATGATTGTTGGGGATGCAGGGCGGGTAGTGTTTTTCTCGCACTGGGCGGCCCCTTTAAGGGCCACTCCATGCCGCGTGCTTGCCAGACTGGCCAACGCATCATCTAGCTTGCTGCTTGCCAAGTGGCATCTGGTCCCTCATCCCTACCCGGTGCAGAGAGTGCTTTGCATGTGGTGCAGATCATTAACAAACCCAGTCCGAAAAATGTACCCGGCTGTAGTGAAAAGAAGTGCGCTCCAACTTAATTTATTCCTCGTCACATCCAGAGCTGCCATTTTAATTAGAAGCGATAAAAGCCCAAATGTCACACTGCTCCGAAAGGACCCTTTAGCTCCAGAGTAAACACAGACGGAAGCCGAGCTCGGCCTGCCGGTGTGCAGCAGGCCGATAAGTGTAGGTTCGCGGAAGAAACATCTAGGGCCAGATGTAGGAACAATCCGAATTGAGACCCTCAAATTGCGAGTCAGAGCGAGTCGCAATAGGCGAGTCGCAATTCGGAATGTTGGATGGTGTCCCTGACACCATCTGCGACTCGCAAGGGGGTCGCAAATGCCCACCTCATGAATAATCATGAGGTGGGTCACAATTTGCGATCCCCTTGCTAGTGGCGGCCCTCACAGGGATGGTGGCCTGCTGCGGACAGCAGACCACCATGTCTGTAACTGCTTTTTAATAAAGCAGTTTTTTTTTTGTAATGCAGCCCGTTTTCCTTAAAGGAAAACAAGATGCATTACAAAAACGAAAAATTAAATGTTTTCGTTTCATTTTTTCAGAGCAGGCAGTGGTCTGAAAAAATGTTTGCAGTGCCATTCACAACAGGGAAGGGGTCCCATGGGGATCCTTCCCTTTTGCGAATGGGTTACCACCCATTACAAAAGGGTGCAAACTGCAGTTGGTTTGCGACCGCGTTCGCGATCACCAAGCAATCCTGCATTGCACTTTGACTCGCAATTAGGAAGGGGACACCTCTTCCTAATTGCAAGTCGCAAACCCATTTTGCGATTCGGTAACCAGGTTACCAAATCTCAAAACGGGGTTTGTGCATTGCAAAGTGCTTTTGGCATGTCGCAAACAGCGAAATTCGCTGTTTGCGACGTGCAAAAAGCTTTGTACATTTGGCCCCTATTCTTCTACGTGTGGCTGTGGGATGTGACAAGTGACCAAAGGCGCAAACGTCTTAGCGTAGGTATCATACGTCGTGTGTTACTGTGGGTACTCTGAAGGGGAGGGGCCTAAAAGTGCTCGGATGGAGGGTAACCTGCGCAGTGAATGCAGTTTCGCGAGAGCGGGGTGTACGCCATACCAGGAGGTGCAGAAAGGGCCAGTGAGGATGACAGTGGAATTACAAATACCCTTGAGCTTTCCTGAAAGGTAACACCATCTGTAGAAATGTTGAGCCTCAACATTGAGTGACTGATGCCTTTTTGTGTTTGGGGACTGTGACATCCTCATGGTGAAGCCAAGGGGACAGATGCACTGTGTCCTTGCGCATCACCGTGCCACAGCAGTACTCACCCTCTGGACAAGCAACACACCGACATACAACTGAACACATCACACAGAGCTCATAACATTGCTTCAGCAACAATAACAGTCATTTTTTATATATAATGAAGTAAAAATAAAACTGCTGTGTGCTCATCTCTGAATTACACAACAGCACCACCATATGACTGACAATTAATTACTGGTGCTGAGCACCAGGAACCACCGGCTGAAATTAAGTACTGGTGGCAACTACACTGTCAGAGATATCAGCCCATTCCCGATGTGTGGAAAAGGATCCCATGTTACCCTACGTCGGCCTTTCATCTCCTTTGGATTCAATATTTTCCACAAAGACATCCCATGACGTGCGTCAGGACCTCCCTCCCTTCAGTTCTTGCAGTATGGCTAACATCTCAATTTCAGCACGTGCCCATCTTCTCAGGTCCCTCATTCAGCCAGGCAGTACCAGGGTGGACGAAGTCGTCCACATCATTTGCAATATGTCCATTCGCCAGAGCCAGGCCTGTAAACATAAGTATCTTTCAATGTCTTTGAACATTGCCACACCACGTGCTAGAAATCTGTTTCTGCATTTGCACATCTAGCGCTATGAGTTGGCGCATCTCTCACATACTATAGTCTGAGCAGTATGCATGCCAAATAACCCAGATAGCACCCACAGGGTTTGGTTGAAATTCCAACCTTCACCTTCATGTAGTAAGTTGTTTCCATGATACTCAATTCTTCAAAACACACAAAAACAGCTTTCGTATGACCTGCAACTGGTCCTATGTAACATAAAAAGAAACTAAACTGTTCCTTTGTAACAAAACCTAACTAAAATGTTGTGCAAATGGTGTTCTTTTGTAGCACTGTGTCACCAGCATGTTCTTGATGACCCTTTGTGAAAGAGCCACATCAGTAAATTACCTCAGTTAATTCAATGTAAGATTCAGGACATCCTGTTTTGGAAGAGTCATGGCTAGCCCTTAAGTTTCGGAGGCATTGCTTTGAAGGAATTGTTCATCTCCTGCTGAAGGACACTTCCCTGTAGTACAGCCAGACATTTCCAGGTAGGATAGTGCCTCTCAAAAACCTCTAGGGCTAGATATTTATGCTGGGTAGCCTCTAAGTGACTACCACTGTCGCAGCTGGACAGACTTGCCAGAAGAGCTTCTAATTTTGATAAAAGCTAAAATTTACAAAATGGTGAGCCACATTCTGGGAGAGTGTCCCATTACCTTATAGGTTCCACATGGAGTGTTCTTAGTTTGCATAGACTGGTTTAATTAAAGGGGACTCATCTGAAAAGCCATTCTCCTGCATGCGTAAAGAACCACAAAGGTACTCTTCGAGCCAGCACCAACCACTAGTTAACTGCAGAGTTTGACTTCCCTCTTTCTGCCTGGAGGGCTTGATTAGTGCGTGGTCCTGTGGCGGGGAATAGCGTTTCTGCACATCCAAGAGCCCTTTAATATGGATGAAGAGGTACAGACACGAGGGGCTCCTGATTCCGCATTGATCAGTTGCCGCGATCCAGACAGTGATGCGTTGATTACCCCGCGCTCAAGGAGGCGCGTGCTTCTTGCTTATTGAGTGCCCCCCACTGAGACCCTCATCTCAAATACTTCCAGAACTCTCCCCCTAGCTGAGAGCAACACTTCATTACTTGCAGCCAACGCGCAGACTGGAAATGGCGCCAGGCCACCACTGGGAATGAGATGTTCTCCACTAAAAAGTCAGCCAAGAGTTTGAAGAACATTTCTTATTTGGTCAGGTTTGATGGTTTCACGAGGTGGTGTTTTAACCAGCTGTTTGCTGATGTCACTCAGATATACTTGTTTTTCCTATAAAGGTGAATAGCCCACAGTAGATATTGAGAATATGTTTCAAAAATATTTTGAGTGAAGATTGACCTGCTGTGCTTCATATTTTCTTTGGAAAAGTTGGGCCTGGTCTAGAGTTTGGTGATAGTGGGACATCTGCTAAAAAAAATCCCAGCAGATATCCTGTCCACTCTATTTGGACCTTTATTACCAGTGGTGCAATAAACAGACCAGATATCCCCCACCCCTAGAGTTACTGACATTGGGGGTTCCCATAACTCCGCAAGTGGGGAAAATCTGATTTATTGGAATTTGGACCCTGAAAATCTACAACAAAATGAGGAATTGGAGGAGAAATAAGGGTCTGACTTTCCCGATATACCCTCATTTTTCCTCCTACATTCACTGACAATTTTGGTTGTTTGCCGCAGCTGAAATCTACTGGTGGAAATAAAGTGATCCGTAATGTTCATGCAGGTTTGCAATCTCAGTGGGCCCAGTAATTAGTATCACCATCTCCTTCTTATTCAATGGCCACTCATAAGGAGGGCCTTAAAGGGTAAAAACATCAACATACTACAAACAGGTCAAAGGAAACATCTACAACTCTCTGCAAATGTCCCACATCTGCCAAAATCTAATTCAGGTCCTTTATCATACGTTGTAAAGCATCAATGGGTATTTGTTACTAGTCATGTCATATCTAAAGATGGAAGTAAATACTCCTGGTGGACTTCTTTGGTGAACTGAATGCTATAAGCCAAGAGATTCCGTATGCCATGTTTGTCAATAAGTCTTAGTAGTCTGAGAATTAAGCTACTTCTCACACAGATAAGGTGAATTTAGACTTAGAACTGAGGGGTTACTTTCAGAAGTGCTATCAAGAGTATTACTCTTAGAACATACAAGCAGATGTTGAGAAGAAACTGTGTAGTGGAAGCTACCCTGGGATGTTTTCACAGTAGAGCACAGGGCAGCTAGAATGTGTCTCAGGTGGGGCAGTTCGGGCTGTTGAACCGAAGAAGTATGAGTATCTCAGGTCTAGGAGAATTAAAGCTTACTCCCCAGAAAGAGGAGCATCTAAGACCTAACAACATCTTAAGCACGTTTGAGGAGATCAGTGGGTGACTAGCATGCCTAAGATCTTTGCATTGTTGATAGTAACATTTGTTAACCTGGTAAGTTGCCCGACTTTAATATTTGTAGCCGAATATTGAGAGTGTGAATTTCGTGGATAAATTGTGCTCTAGAAGTGTTGTGGCAACTAATTTCGGAAATCAGGAGCCAGTGTTACGCTTGGGAAATAAGAAAAAAATAGAGGTTTGTGGTGTTATGCAATGTGAAAACTGAGGAGTTGTGTACATGTGTTGTGGTACTCCTTTGGAAGGGTGCACCAGTGCAAATTCTGTTGTGTGTTTCTGTTAGACCTGACAGACTTAGGGCTTCCTGCCTGCCTCCCTCCACTTTTTGGACACTGTTTTTGCTGGTTTTAGGACTCTGTGCACTTTAGCACTGCTAACCAGTGCTAAAGTGCATATGCTCTCTCCCTTAAAACATTGTGACATTGGTTCATACCCAATTAGCTTATTTAATGTACTTATAAGTCCCTAGTAAAGTGCACTAAATGCATCCAGGTCCTATAGATTAAATACTACTAGTGGGCCTGCAGCACTGATTGTGCCACCCACATAAGTAGCCCCTTAACCATGTCTCAGGCCTGCCATTGCAAGGCCTGTGTGTGCAGTTTCACTGCCAATTCGACGTGGCATTTAAAAGTACTTGCCAAGCCTTAAACTCCCCTTTTTCTACACATGTCACCCCTAATGTAGGCCCCTAGGTAACCCATAGGGCAGAGTGCAGGGCTTATACCTATGTAGTTTATATGCCCTGGTAGTGTAAAACTCCTGAATTCGTTTTTCACTGCTGTGAGGCCTGCCCCTTTCATAGGCTAACATTAGGGCTACCCTCATATACTGTTTGAGTGGTATATTCTCATCTGAAAGGAGTAACAGGGTCATATTTAGTATGGCCAGAATGACAATACAAACTCCTGCTGGCTGGTGAAGTTGGATTTAATATTACTATTTGAGAAATGACACTTTTAGAAAGTGAACATTCCTCTGCACTTAAATCCTTCTGTGCCTTACAATCCATGTCTGGCTGGGTTAGTTGACAGCTCCCTTGTGCATTTCACCCAGACAACCACAAACACAGGATGCTCATTCACACCTGCACACATCTGCATATTGAATGGGTCTTCCTGGGCTGGAAGGGTGGAGCGCCTGCCACTTACATGAGAATGGACAGTAGCCTGCCCTCACACAATGGACTGCCAAACCCCCTACTGGGACCCTGGCAGACAGGATGGAACTGAAAGGGGACCTTGTGCACTTCTAAGCCACTCTTTGCAGTCTCCCCCACTTCGGAGGCACATTTGGGTATATAAACTGGGTCCCTGACCCTACCAGCGCAGACACTTCTTGACAAGATACCTACTGGAAAAGGAACTCTGAACCAGAACCTGCAACCTGCTAAGAGAAGCTGCCTGGCTGCCCAAAGGACTCACCTGACTGCTTTGCTGTAAAGGACTGCTGCCTTGCTGTTGCCCTGCTGCCTTGCTGCCCTCTGGCTCTGCTGAGAAGTGATCTCCAAGGGCTTGGATTGAGCTTGCCTCCTGTTTCCTGAGTCATCTACCTTAGGGTGGCTACACCAACCAATTGACCACTTCCAGTGGGCAGAGGTCACTTCCCTACATCTGATTGGCTATTTTACTTCCATCCAAGATGGAGGAAAATGAAATGGAGAGTCCACTTCGCATGCAACACCTTAGGGATGGTGCATGCTAGGTGGGGCCACTCTTCCTGTCCTCTGTGCGTTTTTCTGCCGTTCCTCCCACCAAAAGTGGGGGTTTGCAATGAGGGAGGCCATCTGCTGCTAGCAGCGGACTTGGGGGTCGAGTTTAAGGTCAGTAAGTCCTTTGGCAGGGCAGTGTACATTCCTGGGGGAGGTGGAGTAGCACCTCTTCCCCGGAAGGGCTTTGTTCTCTGTCCCCAGAGAGCAATGGCTTTCTCCCCAGGGGTCCAGAATCCTGCCTGGTGGTGGCAGACTGGTTGGAACCAGCCAGCAACCATGCCTGGGTAGTTAGCTTTTGCAGGGGGCACCTCTAAGGTGACCCCTGGGTACATTTTATAATAAATCCAACACTGGTACCAGTTTGGATTTATCATTCTGGCTTGTTTAATACCAAACAAACCAGGGTTCAGAGTGGCCATCATGTCGTTGGGAAACTCGTACTGACCAGTGTCCGGCACATGTATCAAATGGCTGCTCTGTTCACTCACTATGTCCCAGGTTTGGCAAGGACACAGTGGGGGCATATTAATCCTGCAGCTATGCTCTCACATACAGTATAGTGCACCCTGCCTTAGGGCTGAAAGACCTGCCAGAGGGGTGACTTACGTATATTGCATGCAGTGTGTAATAGACAGGGCACACAGGCTGTGTGCCATGTCAGGTTTGCATTTTAGGTTTGCATAAGGACACTCAGCCTGCAATGGCAGTGCTGGGTGCATCACGATGCATGGCCCTCGAGGGTCACAGTCAGAGCTGCTGCCCTCAGGGCCCTACCCTTAGAACCCGATGCCCTGGGAACTTAAATACCATTTACTAGGGACTTACAGTGGCAGCTAAAGGTGTTGCCAAAGACCTTTGCAATTTTTAGGGAAAGAACACTGGCGCTGGGAACCTGGTTAGCAGGATCCCCGTGCACTCCAGTCCTAGTTGGATCCAGAAACCAGGGAAAAAGTGTGGGGGTAGTGCAACAAAGTGCCAGTTTCCCGCACAGTATGGCAGGGAATGGTTGCCTGTGGGGTGGACTCCCTTTCAGTCCAAGGCAATCACTCATCCAATGCATCTCTTGATGCACTGAGGAGGAAACACAGATTTCCTTCAAATTTTCAACCTCGCACCAGATTCATCATTTTCAGCGGCTCCCACTAGCTGGGAGGAAGGAGTGATCTATGAGGTTTATTACTTTTCTGTTATCAAGAACAAGCAAACCCTCTGCAGATGGAAAGGCTAAGAAGATGTGAACTCTTTAGAACTTGAAGCCTTGCTGCTCTTTTTCATTCAGTTCAGTATCTTTTTCAATTCATTTTTTAATCAAGAGGATTCCAGGAATAAGCCAAAGGGCACTACTTTGTTCTTAACTTTCAAGGATAAATGCTGTCTGGTAGCTTGTAAAGTATTTGTTTGGAGCATTTCCCATCATCTGACAGACGGACAGAAAAATAGATTTAATTGTGCTTTGATTGTGAGTCTGAAACCACTCGAAGAGATAAAATAAAAGGCAAGGAGAGCGCCAACACATCTTACTTATGGCCAGCAAATGAAATATTTTTCCAATTCCAGGATTGTGTGCCCTGTACAATTTTATCTCTTATCTCTGTGGATATCAAATTTCATTTTGTAGAGGAGACACATAGTGAAAACCATCTACTTCACCCTCCTGTGGCGCCAGTGGATTTTATGACTTTACTGCTCAATATTTCCCCAAATCAAATCCATTCTAAAAGCAACAAGCATTTGCTAAACCAATAGCTCATTTTGATTCCTGACTAAAACATTAAAAAGTATGCTGCAGTGAAAACAAAAGAAAACAGAAATATTGCGTTCTAAGCAAAATGCAACTATGAAAAAATAATTTAATTGTGATGGTTCAGTGTAGTTTTCAGATGTAAAATATTTGTTTTTGCTTAGGAGGTGGAATGGTACATTAAACAGCCAATAGCATGAGGTGAGAAAGTTCTACTCCTCTGAAGGGATCCAAACCCCGCTATGTCTTGATTTTAAAGCATTGATATCAATATATCTATTAGACAGTTGTATTAGGAAGTCAGACCTAAAACCTATCCCTTGGTTTATTGTTATTCCTTCTTCTAAACTTAAAATCACCAATTATGTGAACAAAGAGAAATAAAAAACGAGTAACCTTAGAACTGTAGAAAGAAAGCTCACTTTATGGGCTCAAAAAACTGTTGTTTTTTCTGCTAGTTGCACCAATTCACAGGAAATCGTCTATTAATATTCAGCACGCTTCAACCAGGGCACAGTAGCATTACCTATACGCCTACCTTCACAAGCTCCTGATATCAAATTGCCTTTGTTTTTACAAAAAGTGACTTTAGGTCAAGGTTTTGACAGCATACCAATATCTAAGGGAGGCGAGGTGCCTTGGATCAACTTCTTTCAAACATTTGCTTTTTTTTTCAACAAGTAGTTTTAGTTATTAGCTTGACACTTTGTCAATCACATTGTGAACTAGACCTTTGGAGTGTTCATTCGTTAATTTATTATACAGGCCTTTTGGGTGTATTCTTCCATCCCCTGTCAATGCTTGCTTTGCACTAGATGAGGGATTACCACAGCAAGCTAAGATCTATTGGCTTTGCCAGTTCATGTTAATTTTTCAGACATTATTAGACGTGCCAAGTGTCATACTGTGACACAAGGATGTTAATGTTATTATTTCCTTGAAGTTGATGTACCCTCTACTGACCACTGGTATATTTTGTAAGATGTCCGGACACAGGAAATGTTCTAGAGACTGAAAATGCAATTCTGAATTCTCTTGCGTAAACAAATGTACCAATGTAAAAATACAAATGTTGAAGAGAGGCATAGTTATAAGGAAATACAAATCTTGAGCTTTGTTGTGGCGATGATGCTACATGTGATTTTTAAATGTCCTAAACAGTAATTAATCGGAACAAAGCTTACAAGTCAACTTTTAAAAATCAGGCTCACAAAAGATGTCGTCAATTTTCGATGAATTCGTATTCGACAAAAATAATCGGCCCACGTTATTTAAGAATAAAAAATGCCATATAAGGGCACATTGATGCAAATGCTGCCTCTATGAAAATGAATTGTCCACCGACTGATTTTTAGTTTTAATTTCAGCATTGAATTTAGGCAGGGTAGGGGGACTGAGACAATAGTATTGATCATGTTTAAGGTTGTATTCATGAGTGAAAATTGTGTTTTTATGGAACATTAGTAATTTGATAATGCGCTCTTAGCTGCAACCAAACATGCACATTTAACATAAAAAGTAGTATTCTTTGGGGTGGTGAATAGGAAGACACAAAGGTTATAAGGCAGTATTTATATAGTGGGGTGGTACAGGATATTGGAGGTTATCTATCCAGTGCTCTGGGATTGGCTGATTTCCTGCAAAATTACTCTAATCAGCCTTCATAGGACCAGGAAATCTAACCTAAAATCAATTCTGGCGGCAAACAGAATTATTTTTTTTTTTTTTTTTAAATCTATCTTATTATATTCAGTCTGTGAGAAAATACAGGTGTGTCACCAAATGTAGACATTTACATACGTATTTTGTGTACTGGATATAAGCACATTTGCATGTCTTTTGCACACATATCAATGTGATTGCTATTATACATTCAGCTGAATTTATTTAAAAGCAATATAACAAACAGGGTTATAGAAAAGGAGAGAGAGGTGAAAGGAGAGAGAAGATCGTGGTCCGGGGGAGGGCCGGACGGGGGTGTCTATGGTTTCTATTTCTTGTGTTCCTTTTCGAGGGAGGGAGGGGAATGTGCTGTATGCATCTCAATGTGGTTCGAAAGTAGGCTGCCTTTCTTGATGTGCGTGGCGATTCTTTATTTTTTGCGTGTGTATGTTCTATCCTTTTTACCATGTTATTCAGTCGAGCCTATTGCTCAAGGGGGTTGTGTGTCATCTTTACTTTCCAAATTATTGACAAAAGAGTCCCATGTTTCTATGCCCTTAACTTGCACCCCCCGTCTAAGAGTGATTTCAGTGTGTGTACTTCTGCTTTCGTCCAGCGTAACAGATCTCTCTGCCATTGGCGGGTACTCGGCGCACTAGGTGCCTTCCATTGCATAGCTATTAGGCGTCTGTATAGCACTAGCACTAAATCAATGCATCTGTTGTGGAAAACAGACAATTTAGACTCTTTACCAAATAACTCTTTCCTCCTCTTGCCTTAAACAAACTGAAGCTAAAAGCTGGTATTTATGATAAAGAAAACAGATTTTGAAATACTTTGACATAAATGGTTGGTTGTTAGTGAACAGATCCACTATGAACCTCATAATTAACTTAATGTGAGGTCATTTATGTTATCTTAGGGCTTACCTTCAAGCTTTTCCGTTTTAGGGATACACGATGACAGATGTATTGAACCCACATAATGCCCAGACAGTCATAGACACTGGGCAGTAGAACATTTTTTTAAAGTCTAGGGCAAGTGGTCCATGGAGGAAACTGGAAGGAAGCTCAATACAACTGCATTGTGATGTGAAAATGTGTGTCCCCTTTCCTCGAAATAATTTAGTTCCATTGCCATCCATCCAGAGCAGAGTTTAGGTCACGTCTCATCCATACTAGCACATTTAACGCTCTCCAGAGTTCAGTAAATTTCCATTCTTCTCTACATTAACAATTTGAGTCCAACCATCAAAACTGCAATTATTTTCCATAATTGTAGTCCTTTCCAAAACCCAGTGCAGATCCATTCACATCTATACTAACACATTTGTCCCAGAAAAAAGGTGCAATTCTGTTTACTTCCATTCTTATCTTTACTTAGTTTTATTATTTTCCGAAGTCTTTCTTTATCTGTTCTTATTTACATGGGCTTTTTTAATTATTTTCCAGAGCTCATTTTACTTTTGTACTCACCCATACTGACTCAATTCCTTGCTTTCCATGTCTATGTTTGGTTATATTCTCATTGATAATAAACATGTTTTACTTTCCAGAGCACTCTTTAGGTCTTCTCTTACCCATGCTACTGCCATAATTCCTTTCCAGAGCACAATTTAATTGGGATCATGTCCAACTAATCTACTGTTTATTTTGATGGTTCAGTTTACTTCATTTTTATCCATACAAAACCCATCTGTTACTTTCCAGAGCTGCCCGCTTACATTTCTATCCACAAAAACACTGTAATTGCTTCAAGAACTCTGTTTACTTCTCTTTATATCCCACCTCTTGTATTATTTTCATAAGCCCAGTTTACCTCTCTTATTTCCTTGCTGGTGCAACAGTGTTCTTTTGCACAGGGAGAAAACACTCTACTTTGATTTTCAAAACTAATCCCTAGGCTTTTCTTCTGAAAAACATCAAAGTATACTGTTTTGGCTCATTCTGTGAGCTCTTTCCTAAGAAATAAACTGCTGAATAAGTAGGTGATGTGATGGAATGCCTTGGGGAAATGGACACATGGTCTCCATCACATTACCGGCCATGGTGACCCACCAGAGTCTACTGAACCCCTAACATTCCTTTAGTTTTCTACATCACTGGTTAGTTCCTTTTCTCCTTCGCATACACTAGGTGGACTGTTCTCTTTCTGGGACATGGAAATGGAAGAAAGTAGATCAACATAAATCCTTCTACTTTCATTTTCACCAATGCATGGTCATCATCCACACACACAGGAGTTCTAGTATAACTTTATTCAATCAAAGTATCTATAATATTTTGTACCAAGGCCCATATGGGTCTATGCACAACCTTCCACCCATAAAAGAGCATCTGAATAATGATGACATAGTAGGTCTCAAAACCCAAACAGACACCACCAAACATCAAACCACTGGAATTTCTCCTATTTGTAGTTGGTGTTGTGCTGGAGCGTCCAAATAGAATAGTTTATTTTCACTGTGAGGATGGGATCCCGTGAATGATGTCACAAGTAGTCTCAAAACTCAACCAAATGTCATCATAATAGGGAACATTCTGGAATGTCTATTGTTGGGGATTGTTAGAGATGCAGTACTAGTGTTCTTCTCCAGGGACCAGTCCAGGTATGCCATTCTCCACTACATTATTTCAGCTATTTCTGTCTGAGTGTAGCAAATGCACAATATTGTAAAGTGAAGTGGACCCTCCTCTTCTAGACTCCTGTTGTACTAGTGTATTTAGTTTTTACTTTTTCTCATCATGTATGGAGTGTTTATTGAAATCGGATGGGGGAGGGCTAGAGAGCCGGCAGCAAGATGGCCGCACATTAGTGCCACTCTGCTGGCTAGAGCTTATTATCTGACAGAAATATGTACTTTAGGCATGCATCGCAAGAGTAAACAACAATTTAAGGATACATTGGGTCATGGAGCCCTGACAATCCGCTGTGGTGTGCCGGAGCGGGCAAACAGGTGACAACTCGCAACCAGCAAGATCACACACCGCTGAGGCTGTCAGGGAAAATGGCGCCGAGGTGGAGATGAGGCCCCGGAGCAGGACAAACAGCGGCACCATTGAAGAGCTGTAACAGTATGTCGGGAGGGATTGCCTTCACATTTGGAGCCAGCATCGCGGTCAACTCCCCTCCTAGCTCAGCCTTGGGAACAAGACTGTGAGCAGAATACACATGTGCGGCAAACTGCAGCAGTGGGTTCACGTGGGGTGGACGGAAGACAGGGGCACCGTCCTTCACCCTACGAACTGGCCAGTTCTGAAGACGATCGTCAGGCACCCAGAGCGGCAGGGGGACTATGGCTGGCTAACCATCAAGATGCCAGAAGAAAAGGTGGGTGCAGGGGTGGCGACCAGAATAGTGACTCTGCCGGTCACAGTGGGGCACCAGGCGGCCCATGGGGGTGGGCTCACACCTGGATGGGCCATTTGAGTTCGGTAGGCCCTGAGGAATACTGTGTGGGCCACCCCCACTGCCCCTCCCACTCCACTCCCCCAAGTACAGCACAGGAGTGACACTAGGGGAGCAGGAGAGCCGTGCTTAGCGCATAGAGGTAGCCCATCTGCAGAGAACTCCTTCCTACCAGAGATCCGGATCCCTAACATACACACACATACAAAATATAGCAGCCCCCATTCCTGTTAATGCAACTCAGAGTGCTCTCAGGGAAGTAGTACCAGGGCTTTACCTTTTCAGAGACTGTGCTACTCCCAAGGCCTGTACACGCAGAGCAGGTCCACAAATTAATCAGTGGTAGTCACTTAGACTGCCCCTCGAATCTCCAAATGGGAGAGGCAGATAAAACTCAACAGCGCCTGCCCTTTGAACCCAGACACAGTGCAAGACCCCCCCCCCCAGAATCCCAGGAGGATCTAACAAGAGAGCCCCAGAATGGCGCAGAACTCTCCTTAGAAAACATACTAATGACAATGCAACAGAGCCTGCAGTCAATTGACAGCAAAATGTACTCCCTGAATATGTGTATTGATCACATGGCGGCCAAACTTGACAAGCACACAGCCAGGCTCTCAGCTGTAGAACAACAGAAGATAACCTGCGGTCAATCACGGCCAAAAAACAAGACATCGAAAAAATCTTGGAGGTAATTCATGCCAGAAATGAAGATCTCGAAGCGAGGTCCCGTCGTAACAATCTAAGAATCACTGGCATACCTGAATCGACCAACACTGGCCCTCTGGACTGCTTCTTAGAGAATTTGCTGAGGGAGATACTTGGCACTGAGAATCTATCTAGAGTCCTGGTGGTTGAATGCACTCACAAATTATTGCAGGCTTGCCCTTCCCTGGGGGCGCCCTCTCATCCCATTATAGCGAGACTCTTAAACTGCCATGATTGGGATATGGTGCTACCCAGGGCAAGGGAGGAAGGCGAAATACAACACCAGGGCAATACAGTGGTATTCTATCCGGACTTCACGATGGCAGTGGAAGCTGCAAAACGGGAATTCACCTTGGTGAAAAGGAAATTGAACCAAATGGGAATCAAGTATGCCATGCTGTATCCTGCCAGGCTAAGAGTCGAGCGCCGGGATGCACACAAAACAATGGCAACTCCTAAGGCAGCCTGGGACTTTGTGAAAACCACAAAAGGTTGATGAGGAAATCAGGCAGCAGATGACGGGGGGAGCAAGAGTGGAAGACTTCTAGGAGTCTGCCCAACACGGAACCTGGAACCGACTAAGCAGCTGGAACTACACCCCCAGCATAAGGATGCACGTCAGCAAATGCCAGACACCGCACATGTGCCATTTGCATTATTACGGGGATTCACTTGCAGCCTCCCCTGAGAGAGAGGGGGAAAACACTTGCTTTCACACAGGCTCTTGAACTGAATAACTTGTGTCTTCTGCTAGAATCAGCCTAATATATACTGATACTAGCTGCCTCTGACTACTCGGAGGAGCATGAAATCTTTAACGGCCCCTAGACGGGGATACCCCAAACAGTTGGGATTACGTTTAAAGTACAGTTGGAGTGCCTTGTTTTGCTTCATTTGGGATAGTGGCTATTTAGACATTTTAAGCTATATGGATGACTTTGGCAAAATTGGGTTGCTGAAGTGGGTAGGGGGAGGGAAATTGTGTCAGAATTTTGTTCATACACCACATGATTGGCATGCATTGCCACTAGGGGTATTGCAGCGCAGGGGCACTCAATCCGGAACACCCAGGGGTAAATTCAAATCCAAAGATTGGTCACATCAAAGTCTTTTTTGGCCTGGAATGTCCGTGGGCTGAACAACCCCAGGAAAGTCAGACAGGTGCTCCGCTATTTAGACAGGCACTACATGCACATTGCCATTCTACAAGAGACTCATCCTACCAAGCGTACATTTGGCAACATAGGTTCCAGATGGGCATACGTTAGAATAGCTTCAACATACTCATCATATTTGAGAGGGTTGATGATTCTTATAAAAGAATGTGTCCCATTTACACTCACTTGACAGATGAAGCCAGGAGACTGATCGTAGTACAGGGTAGGGTTTGCAACATCCCACTTACCATACTGACGACATATGATTTGAATACAGATTACCCTGACTTCTACACTGAGGTCTGGAATAGACTACACAGGTTACCACCAGTGCCCATATTATGGGACTTAAACATATACTTAGACCCCGCTATGGACAGATCAGGCATGGGCGTTTGGCAAGGTAAACAATCAGCTCACATTCTGAGAGAGGGGCTGAAGGAGGGTGGGTTGGTGGACATGTGGCAGCGGCAAAATCCATTGGGAAGGGAGGGGACGTATATCTCGTCCGTCCATGGCACACGGTCCCGACTTGATTATTGGTTATCTACCAAGGAAATTATCACATGGGCTGCGGAGGTGCGCCACCTGCCCAGAACACTGTCGGACCACTCAACGGTGAGGCTGCTGATTCAGATGCCAGCATACACCCCTGCCTCTTTCAAATGGAGATTCCGGCTAGTGGCATTAAAGAACCCAGTGTTTAATGCAGAATTAAGTACAGCCATACTAGAATACTTTAATCATAACACTGGCTCCGTGAGAAGCGCCTCTGCCCTCTGGGACGCCTTCAAGGCCCAAATTAGGGGGGTCTGCATGAGTTTACAGGCTGGTGTTTTGAGAGACTTATGCACTCAGTTACAGAATACAAAGCAGGACATGAAAGAGCTTGAAACTCAGTACCAAAGCAAGGCAAGTTTTCATTTAATAGCGGAAATATGAGAACATGTCACAAAGTATAACGAGACAGCGGAGCAAGAACTCCGATTTCTTACAAAGAGGCATATAGCCGGGCGCATGGCGAGGGCAGGAGACCTGGCAAGCATCTGGCAACCAAAATAAGAGAACTCTGGGCTAACACTTACATAACTAAAGTGCGGAGGGCGATGGGTATTACTACAGCACGCCAGAAATACTAGCTACCTTTACACATTATTATAAGAACCTGTATTAAAGCACCGGCTCAGCCACAGTTGCCTAAATAGATGAATACCCAGAAGATATCGCTCTTGCATGGCTAACAGAGGGGCAGAGAGACTACTTGGCCCAGCCTCTCACGGAGGAAGAGATTAAAGAGCAGTAGGTTCGCTCCCAAATGGAAAGGCCTCGGGCAGACGGGATCATGAGCTAATTTTATCAAGAATTTATCGACATCTTGACTCCGCACCTTGCCAGCGTGTATGAGGAGGCCTACACACGAAAACATCTACTTCCCTCCATCAGAGAGGCTTTAATGATTATGCTCCTCAACCCTGATAAGCCTGCTGAACGCTGCAAGTCATATAGACCACTTTCTCTGATTAATCTGGACACTAAGGGCCAGATGTAGCAAAGGGTTTTTCCCATTCTGTGTCAATGGGAAAATGTGTTCGTTCATAAGGCCCTAAAATCTTAACCAAAATAATAGCAAGGTGCCTATAGCCACTTCTTACGAACATGACACTGCCAGATCAAGCCGGCTTCATTCCACAATGGTCCACCTCACACAATCTATGCACCATCTTTGCTCTGTTACATCAGCTGAGCCCTGACATGCGTGCAGCAGCAGTTCTACTCGATGCTGCAAAGGCATTTGATTCTATAGAGTGGGTGTATCTGTTCACAGCATTGCAGCAAATGGGGCTACCCCAGTTATTTCTACAATGGATAAACCTTCTCTATACGACCCTATTTCGAGGATACATGTAAATGGTCATACCTCGGAGCCATTCCAGATCTCCAGGCGCACAAGGCAGGGGTGTCCGCTCTCGCCAATGCTATTTGCTATAGCTTTGGAACTCCTTGCGAATATTATAAGGTAACGCTACGCAACGGCCTTACGCTTCACCCAGCGCCCCTTGGGCATATCACTATATGCAGATGACATGCTTCTATATGCGAGAGAGCCTAGAACCCATTTGGCTTTCATCCTATGGGAATACATACGATATGAAAGATACTCAGGTCTGAGTATAAATCGGTCCAAATTGACGATCCTTCCACTTACACCCGCAACACAGCCCTACACTTCAGATTTTCCATTAGAATGGAGTGAAGATTCGGTGAAATAATTAGGGATATGAGTGGACAGAGACCCTGAGCAAGTAATCAGGTCGAATTATGGTAAAGCGATTTTGAAACTTGAGGAGCAGATGACAAGATGGGTGAGGCTTCCTCTATCACTAGCGGATAGAATGGCTATTATCAAAATGGTCGTCCTCCCAAAATTCTTAAATACGTTTGTTAACATACCCATTAGACTTACAAAACAATTTTTCAGAACACTCTGCACCCATCTCATTACATTCATCTGGGCAGGAAACAGCCCTGAATAAAATGGGACACATTAACGTTACCGTATGAACAAGGCGGATTTAATGCTCCTGACTTCTATTTATATTATCTATGCGCTCAGGCGCCCATTACTGGATACACAAACCAAAATACATGCCACATTTAGCTATTGAAGTAGATGGCGCCCACCTTATCCCATTGCCAGCAATGTTTACACACCACAGGCCATTGAAGAATGATGACACAAATGCAGTAGCTTGCACTGGGATGGCATGGAGGCAGCTGGGAGCTTGGGCAAATAAATCTCCTCTCTATGCCACAGCCCTACCACTTCAATGCCACTCTGGCCTTTCGGTAACGCATGAAAGTAGCACAGTGGCAAGGACTAGAGGAAATGGGAGACCTACATATAGAAGGGACATTTATGGAATTAAAAGACATGCCACAAACGCAGAACACAATTATGTTGTGACCCTTCATATACATCCGACTGAGAGCCGCCCTGAAGGCTTTGTGCCCTATGCTCCCGGCAGAACCTCACGCGCTATCTGCACTGCAGACGGTGCTAACCAACCCCTCGACACGCAAACTGGTGACCCGGCTGTATGCAGAATCTCAAAAAGATAGGGAGCTTGCAGGGTAACCTTCCTGCGAGAAATGGAATGAGCTGTTAAAGATGCTCCTAAGTCCTGAAGAATGGCACTCCTGTTGTGCACTAACGGGGATGCTGACACCTAACTATTACTTAAGAATTATACATTTTAAATACCTGCAACAAATGTACTACAGCCCATCACGGTCATTTAGATATGGTCTCAGGGAAAGTGCAGCGTGCGTGAGATGCGGGGTGGGAGATGCAGGGTTCATGCACATGGCACGGAGCTGCGGGAGGGTGTGTGAATTCTGGGAAAGTATGACCGAGTCCCTCTCAGAAATGATTTTGGAAGAAGTAGGATGTATGTCTAGGATGTGCTTGCTAGGCCTGGTCCAATCGTTACAACCGGCTAATCAGAAATTTGGGGCAATAGCCCTACTGATGGCAGAGAAGAGTGGCAATACACTGGAATAGCTGCATGGCCCCATGTTCCCTCAGTGGCTGAAAGATTTGACATACTGCCGGGACCAATTGGAAATGCATGCTGAGGAGATGCTGCAAAGCTCTAGGCCAAAGGACCTCTGGGACCCATTCACAAGGTACTTACTGGCTAGGGCCTCTGGAGAACAGAGCTATGGATAAGTTATAATAGGCAATAAACTCAACTTGACACTCAAATAGGAAACCTGTCTGTCATAAGTAGACCTAAGAAGTGACTGCATGGGGATATTGATTACATGTGAAATGATGATGATTTTAATTGTGGTGGTAACTTTTGTATGAACTTGTTTACTTAACCAATAAAAGTTTTAATAAAAAAAAAAGAAATAGGATTGTTCACCATTAATCGTAAGTACTGTCAGGTCCAACAGCCCAGTTGTGTGGAAATGTCTCTACAATACACAGTTCCTAAGATAACTCTGCCTCAGGGGCTGGCCAATCCCTTTTTCAACCTTGAGTTTAAAAGTTATCTTTTCTCTGTTAGCAAACAGCTGTTAGCAGATGTGAGTGTGCGGCAAGCAGACCAGATCGAGAATGTACTACACCGGTGAGTACCCCATCATTTTATGCTGGGCTAGGCCGCTGCTCTCCCCGCCTGGTGTCCACGTTCACACCCTGCTAATCAAACACCTAACATGTTGTAGATCTTGGCTCTTACAAACTTTGATTCCACTATTCCATGTTTGGGCTTTGCAAGTGGGCTTCCACCCTCACAGCTAGACATTAACTCTAGTGGTGTTTTTGACATTGTGAACCATATTTGGGTGTTGGTTCATGAGATGGATTTGGTTTTAAAGCATGGAGGCTCTCCACTTGGAATACTTTTCATGGCTGAAAAAATTCCACTGCATTCATTATGGGGACTGTCCGATGACAGGGTGAAGTAGCTCAGTGTTGATGGTCCAGGACTTTGCTGCTGAACTCAATCAGGGCTAAGCTTTGATAATGCTATTAGTACAAATCTGACCTCACCCAATGACGGTAACACATTCTCAGCCATATGCAGAATTTAATTGGTCAATACATCTCAGGTCTGAGCCTCATTAACCAATCACTGTGAAAGTCCTAGGTTGATCTGCACACCTGTAATATGGCCGTGGTAGGATTGCCCCTCTTCCATTTACCATCCCTAATTATAAGCGAGGTCTGGGCCAACTCACATAACTGAGACTTTTCCATTGCAAGGTGACTCATAGCGTGTCCATCCTGTCCTGTATCATTACTGCTGCTCTCTTGTAGATCACTCTTAGAATGCAAAACTTGTCCTCAGTAACTACTGCAATCTTGTTTCATCTATCAGCTTGGGTATACGACTAAACAGTGCAAAGGTGTGAAAGTTTTTCTTTCTTTTATTAAACTTTGCAATCCTGATGACCAAAACAATTTTTTGAAATTTAGCAAACAGCAAAAAGCAGGTAAAATGTATGCTAATAGCATGTGTGTGTAGGAAATCATTTTCTGCATAGCCAGCCATGAATGTCTGCCTTTTGCTGGACCCTATATTTTTGCTGGCTTTAGATTTCTGTGAACTTTACCCCTGCCAAAGTGCCTATGCTTACCCTTCAAACATGATCAAAGTAACATATTCCTAATTGGTATATTTAACTTTACTTTGGCCCACATTACGAACTCTGAGGGAAAACCCCCTGAGTTCGGCACTGACGGTCAACAGAAGACCGCCAGCGCCCAGAACCCCCGCCGGCCATATAAAGAACATCCAGCTGGGCCGGCGGGAGGAAACAGTGCAAACCGCCAGGGAAAGGCTGGTGGAACCTGCCTCATTATCCGGCAGGCAGAGCTGCGTGCGGCGCTGCCCTGTCGAATATGAAACTCCGCCACCGCCAGGCTGCCTGGTGGTGGAAGCCTGGCGGAGTTTCAAAAGTGACGGTTCTGCCACGTTCATTATATGCTGGGCATAATTGTGGCATCACCAAGCACCCATTTCAGAACACTTTCAAAACCTGTGGAAAATCGAAAGACGGCTGGGCCTTTTGTCTGTGACCTGAGAAGAACCTTGAAGGACAGGACCTGCTCCCTCATGTGCCAAAGGCAATGAGGTGGATTCCAAGTTGGATGAGATCCTGAGTGGCTACAGTAAGATAACTGACTGCATGAGGCCTTTTCATGGAAGTACGCAGCTGACCAATGGGAACTGGATCTGGACTGAACCCTGCTGTTGGCCTTTGTCTGACACCCTAAGTGCCTCCCCTATGGTCCTGGGGCTTTAGATGTGTACTCCTGTGGTGGATTGGGGCTTAAAAGACTAAGGGGGTCATTACGACCTCGGCGGTCTTCACAGAAGACCGCCGAGGCCGCGGGAGACAGAATACCGCCATTGCCGGCGGTATTGCTGCCTCCCTATTATGACATTTTTTCGGCTGGGCCAGCGGACGGTAACAGTGTTACCGTCCGCTGGCCCAGCGGAAATGTCACATCAACATTGCTGCCGACTCGTAATAGAGCCGGCGGAAATGCTGATGTGCAGCGGGTGCAGTAGCACCCGTCGCGCATTTCATTGCCCGAAATTCGGGCAGTGAAATGCGCGCTGGGGCTATGCCTGGGGGTCCCTGCACTGCCCATGCCAAGTGCATGGGCAGTGCAGGGGCCCCCAGGGGCACCCCAAGTCCCCTTACCGCCAGCCCGCTGCCCTGGAGAACATGACCGCCAGGCAGAAACCTGGCGGTTAAGTGGAGGGGCCGGCGGTATGGCCGTGGCTTTTGCGCCACGGTCATAATAGCTGGCGGGACACCGCCAGCCTGTTGGCGGTGTTCCCGCCACCTTACCGCCGGCCGCCAGGGTCGTAATGACCCCCTAAGAGCCGGATTTAGATTTTGGCTGATGGGTTACTCCGTCCCAACGGTATGGATAGCTCATCTGCCGAAATATAAATGCCATAGGATCTAATGGGATTTACATTTTGACAGATGGGCTATCCCTCACCGTTGTGACGGAGCGACCCGTCCACTGAAATCCAAATCAGGCCTTAAGCCAGTAGGTGAAATCTTCGACCAGGACGAACCTGGTGAGTGTATCTGACATGCGCTCCATCAAGATCAGCCTCAAGGTGCCCCTCGGTCCCGGTCTAATGCAACCATTGACTAACATTATCTCATTGTGCTTGTTGGCATTATTTCTACTTAAGACTTGAACAAAATCAGATCTACAGTTCTCCTTATTGGATTTCTGTCATTTTTGTGTCATTTTGTGTATTAAGTTTCACTTTTTCTGATTCGGTTTGAGATTTTTTGTTTGTTTTGCACGTTGACTTTATTACTGTTTTGGCACTGCATACATACTTTACACATAGAGTTAAGTTTAGCTTGTGTGCTCCGTGCCACAGTTACCAGGTGGTTTAACTCAGTTTAATTTAGTGACTTTGAAGGTTCACCCTGACAAGGATTGTGATTGTCCTTTGAACTATGCAGACTTCCACCCCAAATAATAATCCACTTTCTTACATGGTGCACTTTAAAAGCCCTAAAAATAATCACTTTAGCCGGAGAATTCTTACCAAAAAATGTTTTTATTTCAGAAAACGTCTCTTGTAAGTGAAGTTTGTATACTTCAAACCAATGCAGAGTTGGAAGATTGCTAACTTTGCCCAACATTGAAGTGAGATTCAACCTTTGCCTACCTGATCGGTTCGACCAGCTTAGTCATGTGATGCTGTTTATTAGATTAATCTGCCAAAAATAAGTGCTGCTCTCCTAGCCATTAGCAGCTACTGCATACTCAGCCTGACCTAGTGTGGCACTGCCAAGAGACTTCAGCCAGAGCGGTAAATGGGACACCATCAATACCACTGTGTACACTTGAGTTCATTTAGTGGTAGTACCTTGAGCATTGTTAATGTCACCGATGAATTATTCATCTCTGCCTTCCAACCCCTGGCACAACAGCTGAAACATTCTTGGGTGTAGGCAGAGCATACCTGGCTGGACCATGAGTAACATAGCTGGATCATTCCTAACCATAACAAGAGCATACCTGGCAATACTCAGAGTAACATAGCTGATTCATTCCTGAGCATAACAAGAGCATACTTGGCCGGACCACAAGTAACATAGCTGAACCATTCCTGTGTATAGGCAGAGCATACCTGACCCTACCCAGAGTAACATAGCTCAACCAGTCCTGACCATAGCAAGAGCATACCTGGCTGTACCAAGAGTAACGTAGCTGAACCTTTCCTGACCATAGCAAGAGCAAACCTGGCCGTACCGAAAGTAACATAGCTGAACCATTACTGTGCATAGGCAGGGCATACCTGTCTCTACCAAGAGTAACATAGCTGAATTCTTTCTGTGCATGAGCAGAGCATACCTGGCCGTGCTCAGAGTAACATAGCTGAACCATTCCTGACCATACCAAGAACATACCTGCCGTACTGAGAGTAGCATAGCTGGACCATTCCTGTGCATAGGTAGAGCATACCTGCCCATACCAAGAGTAACATAGCTGGACCATTCCTGACCATAGCAAGAGCATACCTGACCCTCCCAAGAGTAACATAGCTGAAGCATTCCTGACCATAGCAAGAGCATACCTGACCCTCCCAAGAGTAACATAGCTGAAGCATTCCTGGCCATAGCAAGAGCATACCTGACCCTCCCAAGAGTAACATAGCTGAAGCATTCCTGGCCATAGCAAGAGCATACCTTGCCTTACCCAGAGTTTACTGTGCATAGGCAGAGCATACCTGGCCGTGCTCAGAGTAACATAGCTGAACCATTCCTGACCATACCAAGAACATACCTGCCGTACTGAGAGTAGCATAGCTGGACCATTCCTGTGCATAGGTAGAGCATACCTGGCCATAACAAGAGTAACATAGCTGGACCATTCCTGACCATAGCAAGAGCATACCTTGCCTTACCCAGAGTTTACTGTGCATAGGCAGAGCATACCTGGACCTACCTAGAGTAACATAGTTCAACCATTCCGGTGCTTAGGCTCAGCATACCTTGCCCTACCAACAGTAACATAGCGGACTCACTCCTGAGCACAGCCGGAGCGTAGCAGACCATAGTTACAGTAACACAGCCGAAGCATTGCTCTGCACACTCAGTCCTACCAATGGTAAAACAAGTGATCTCTTTCTGAGCATGCCAGCCCTTAAGAGTGGGCACCCGCAGAACCATTCCTAAGCACAGGCTGACAATAACCGGACGTCCTGATGTTGGCGCAGCTGATTCATTCCTTAGCACATCCAGAGCACACCAGGACCTACCGATGGTAACAGGGCCGAGCCATCCCTGAGCATGGACAGATCATCCCTGGCCCCACTAGGGATAACGAAGCAGATTCATTCCTGAACACAGCCAGAGCATAAGCAGCTGCGTTAATGATGGCGCAGCTGAACCTTTCCTGAGCACGTCAAGATCATATCTGGACCTACTGATGGTAACACGTCAGGTTCATTCTCGAGCATGGTGATCCAAGCAATAGCATACCTGGCCTTACTAGTGCTGACTCTCCTGTCAAATTTCTGAGCACATCCAGAGTTTACCAAGACCCTCCAAAGTTAAACGGGTGATTAATCTGCGATCATACCAAGCCCTACCGATAGCAATCGAGCTGACTCTTTCTGGGACACAGCCTGAACATCCATAGCCTAATAGTAACACTTGTGACCCATTTCTGAGACTGCCAAAGTCTGAAGGTGGTTAGACATCTGGCTCATTCCTGGACATACCCAGCACAGCCAATCGCAATATATCTTCACCATTTCTCAGTACATCCAGGCCATATACACCGCTATCAGTGATAACACATTGTCCCTTCCCAGAGATTGCCCAAAAAACCAATGGCATCCTGAGCTCCACCAGAACCTGTCCAGTGTAACCCAGACCCAAAACTCATTGTTTCCTGATTCTTGGTCAGAGCATGTCTGGTGTTTCCCACAGCAACAGCACATCCATTCCTGAGGTTTGCCAAAGCATGACCCTTTGATTCCATTGGAACAACAAACCAACTCCTGGTCGCCACCACAGCTTGTCCTGTACAATGCAGTGCAACAACTAATCGATTCTTCAGCTCGGCCAGATCATGTCCAGCCCTCGGTAAATGGTATTCTCGTTCCCTTTTTTACCACGGCTTGCCCAAATAATGCAAAATAACAGTTAATCCATTCTTGACTTGCTCCAAGCTTGTGGCATGTCTCTCTCGGTGACAGATAATCCATTCCTGAGCTCAGTCCTGCATACCCTACAGCAACATCAAATCATTTCTTCAGTGTAGCTAGAGCAGGTCCTTATAACCCATGAAAACAGCCAATGAATTCCTGAGCAGAGCTAGAACATGTCTCATGGTAACAACTCCTCTGTTCCTCTAGTTGGTCACAACATGTCCTGGGTAACATGTGGCAACAGATGGCCATTCCACGGATCGCCCAGAACCAATCCTGTGCAACTCACAGGAACAAATAATCCATCCCTGAACAAGATCCAGACATATCCAGCCAAATCTAGGGGAAGAGCAAATCCATTTCTGAGTGCAGCCCGAGTGTGTCCCACACAACCACCTCCAATAACTAGTGCACTAGTGATCTTAACCAGTGAGAGCATGCCCGCCTACACCATTGAGGCACAGCCAATCTATCCCAGAGCTTGGAGATCATGACCTGCCCAGCTCCGCTTGACTACACCCCGGCCTCATCGGTCCCATGCCTTTCCACCTCTGAGAAGGGTCTGTTGAGCCTAAGGAATCTCTAATTGTAGAGCTATATCCTAATGGATGAGCCTCACCTGCGGGAGACAGGGAGGGGTCTTTGATATGAGTGACATTGCCCAGAGGGCTAGATTAGGACAGCAACGTTAGATTAGAATTTAAGACCCAACCCACTTGTGCACCACCACGTGATGTTCTCCGCCCCCACAAAATCTCTCGCACCAACCTCGATGCTTGTTGCCGTGGTTCCAGAAACACTCCAACTTCACTGCATTAGGGATAATGAGTGGAAATGCATCCCCCGTCATGCATTTACATTTCTTCGCTTCAATTATGCCATTATTTCATTTAATGCATAGCTTGGATTTGAATAATTTGAACATCTGCTTCGGTTGATTATAAAATGGCTTTTTCAAGTTTGGATCCTCGGTAGCCGTGTTGGTGTTTCATGGCGAGCCTGTTGTCATATATTAGTATTCTCCACTTAATTTATTAGATGGCCCACTGTAATTATTGATAATTAAGGGTGCATGTTTTCATTTTTCAGCTCGACAAGCATTCCCTGAATGTGACTATCTTCTCCTCTGAAGAAGATGTCACATGATGGGTTGCACTTTTAGCTTTATGCAAATTGTAGGTCTGTTCTTTGCAAGCCCAACACTACTTCTAGATGTCCTAGAACCCGCAGACGTATTGCAGCATCAGATGCTCTAGGAAATATGGTTTGGGAAGGTTGTCTGAGGATCCAGAAATCCTGAGCTGAAACTATAGCTTCTCACTTTCCCAAATCAAGTGATCATGAACAAATTTCATAATCTCCCTATGCTTTCCACACTACATGAAGAAACATACATTCATATTTTTATTTTTTCCTACACTTTTTCTTCTAAAACATATACTTTGAGTCAAAAACACAGACCTTAGTTGTGAGAGTGGCTGAGTTCTCGCTCTGCTGATTTGGTCCAGAAGTTTGCCTAAGAAAGAAAAAGCTACAAACTGATTTTTCGATTCTGTTTTTAACTTTCATCAAGGTATTTTTGTACTTGGCTGCAAGTCTTATGGTCATGATTGTATTTTGGATTTACATCGCTGCATTTTACTCTTTTTTATTTTCATTATTTTCTATTTCAGCTGTCAAGTAGTCCATTATACATTCCAAAACGAAGCACGCCCTGGGGGTGGAATAATACACCACACACCTATCTGCATGCTGTAATAGTAATACTTCTTTGGCTGGAGCCAAAATGTACACTATGTATATATTTTTTAATTTGTTTATTTTATATTGAGGGAACAGAAAAGATAATGCAGAGAAAAAAAGGGATGTTTTTACAATAGTTTAGGAACAACCATCTTTAATACCAATGTAACAGTGAAATCTACAAATGGAGGTCTCTCTATGTCTATAAAACTTACACCCTGAAGTCTGCCTGTATACAACAGTATCTGTATCATATTTAGGCACTGCTTATCAATTTTCTTGAGGAGAAATGGTTAACATTCAATCTACAAGACCCCCGTATTGGGACCAAACCCCAGATCACTGTCTGCGTTTTTAAGGATTGGTGTCAATAGGTCCTGCAGTCCGCTGTTCTGTCAGGCCAGACCTAAAAGCTCACGCATTTGCGCAGTATTAAAATTGCTGGGATGCAAAATCTAGGGTAATTTTCTGATATCTCCTTGGTACAACATTCTTGGATAAACTCATCTGTAAAACACAAACCATCTCATTTCTGTCCTGTCATCTAGCATGTCTTGTTGCGCTGGTCCTGTGGCTTGTTGGAAACGGGTCTGGGTCAATAGGCGAACAACCAGTTGGTACCCGCAGAAGGTTGTATTACGGGTACCTACTTGTGCAACAGCTTGTGATTAACATCTACGGACCCCAGGGTGGGGCTATTTTCTGGGCTTTATAGTATTTTAATGCATCTAGATAAAAGATGCTATGAACAGGCACCTGCTTCGGCATTTGAAGGGTAACTTTTGCTGTTTATTTTATATTTTTGGCTTTTATTATTTTAATATGTTGTAATGATTTTAATTAATCAGGCAATAAAGATTAATTCATTCATCCCTGTCATCTATCAGCAGGGCTCCTGCAAGATGCAAACCCCTCCCACAGGAAGTCCATATATAGAGATAGCATGTTCACTTGTACAGCTTTGAGGGGGCTTTGAGTGGAACTGTGGCTCACACACACTGCTGATGAGAAATCGCTTGTCAGTATTCCGAGCTGTGACAGATATAGCAGAAAACTGGGAAGGTGGGAGCCCCTTGCGAGGTGGTCGATTAATTATTGATAATGCCCTGAGGGAGAGCAGAGCCTGTTACATTGAGACCACAGTCTTCCGTTTTCTTGAAAATGCTGCTCTCTGCGGGAACGGCTAAAACATATTTCAGTGTTTCACTTGTTTAGATAAAATGTATTTGACACTGTACACAGAAGACAATTCAGCAGTTCCCAGCTGGAGAGGAGAAATGCATCCCGTCATTAATGCTTCCTGTTGTAGTACATAGAGTACTTCACAGAGTGCAACGAGCAATTCACAAACCCACCCCGCGCCGATCTGTTCTATGGGGGGATCGTCACGCATCTGAGTTTACTACTCGGCAGGCGCGGCCCGTCCTTGAGAGCGGAGGGGCCACACCCCACACCTTTTGCCCCTCATGAAGAGTGTCTGTCAGGCTGAACAAAGGTCAGCCTGACAGACACTCTCCATGTTCAGCTCAGACAGACATGCGCGATTTGCGCAGACTCCTGGCTGCCTGAGCTGAACTTTGCTGGGCTGAAGAGGTCACAGCTCCTATGGGCGTGACCTCCTCGGCTCAGCAAAGGTGCCTCGAGGCCCTCCCCTGGGTGACGAGGAAAGCGTCACCCATTGACTTCGACCTGGGCGCTTCAGGTTAAAGCCCTGAAGCGCCCAGGACGAGTGTCAATTAGTGGGGTGGGGTCAGCAGTCTCACTGACCACATCCCACTCTGTGATGAGGCTGGGACTGCTGCCTTCCCTCATTGGCTGACCTGAAGTCAGCCAATGAGGGAAGGCAGCAGTCCCAACCCTCCTGGGACCTCGAGGCTGAAGGTAAGTGTGTGTGTGATGTTTTAAAATGAATGTTTGGTGCGTGCGTGCATGTTTGAATGTTATGAGTGTTGTTAATGGATGTGCGTGCGTGTGTGTGTGAAAGAATGAGTGTGTGTGATCTTTTAAAATTAATGTTTGGTGCATGTTTGAATGTTATGAGTGTTAATGGATGTGCGTGCGTGTATGAAAGAATGAGTGTGTGTGTGATGTTTTAAGATGAATGTTTGGTGCGTGCGTGCATGTTTGAATGTTATGAGTGTTGTTAATGGATGTGCGTGCATGTGTGAAAGAATGAGGGTGTGTGACCTTTTAAAATGAATGTTTGGTGCATGCGTGCATGTTTTAATTTTATGAGTGTTGTTAATGGATGTGCATGCGTGTCTGAAAGAATGAGTGTGTGTGTGTGCTTCCCGCTGCCCACCTTCCTCATAGAGCTGCTGGCCGCCACTGCTACTCGGACGTAAATGTGGAAGCGGCCAGGGGAGGTGGGACTATATGAGGTGGTATAGTGTGGTCAGCAAATGTGTTTCCAGTCGGTATCCTCACAAATGCCTATGGCTGCCATAATTTAATCACCAAAGAATGGGGAATAACTGCACAGACTTGTACCTTTCAGACTAAATTCTACACAGGGTTCCCAGTTCCATGGGGAATAATTGCACAGACTTGTATCTTTCAGGTTAAATTCTGCACTGGCTTCCCAGTTCCATGAGGATTACTAGTTCCATTTGCTATCTATTAAGAGCAGGTGATAAGTGGGAGGGAAGGGCCAGTTTGGGAAGGCGGAGGCTGGTTGTGTTGTGCAGAGACTCTGACTGGCCAGAGGAGAACATTGCGTGCTCCACTCCAAGCCATTGGTGGGTGTCAGTAGGTTCATGGGACAGGAGCTGGGCTGCCCTTACCATCCAAGCTTAAATTGACTTTACTGACTGGATTTTCTGGCCGGTAAAATTAGGTTCATAGTTCCGGCATCTGGGAAATCTATATTCCTGAACAGTTATAATGAAGTAGAGCAGATTCCTACTCGAGGACACAGCTTCATTCAACTTGCAATAGAGCCCATAGTGACTTTTTCCTCTTCTTAAGCATTTCAGATGACACAATTTCTAATACTTTACGCTATTGTATGGTTTTGTATGGTAATTGTATTGATATGACACTTCACATCCCTGAAGATGTGCTGAAGCACAACTGCCTATAAGTAGCACCTTAATCTACGGGCGTTCTATGTATGTAAGTGGTTGTGGTACCTGTAGGTAGTCTATGAGAATGTCTCGGAAACAAGATGCACCTATGAGTGCATCTGAAGCAAAAATGGGTGCGGGTCAGAACGCTCAGTTGTGTGGATGGGTGGGCTGTGCGACCACATTGCAGTCTACGCAGCAAGTGATTTGGTGTCATAGGCGTAGCAGAGACCGCTCCAGGTAGTATCACAGCTATCTAGTACCCACACCTACGCATGAACATTAGAGAAAGTGTCAGAATAGGCACAGGCATGCATGCATTCACCTACCGTCTCTGGGGACATATGTTACATATAGTTGATGCAGTTGACTATGTTGACCCTCGAGGCACTATAAAGGATCAAGTGTAAAACGGCCAAAAAGGTGCTGCAGATGTTGCAACTTGAGTTGCTTCACTGTGGTTTCATTGATTTGAAGGTTGTCTGACTCATATAAGCGATGATGGGAACTTGGTTGCCAAGGAGGAGGAGAGGACCACACCTACATTAAAGAAGGGCAAAAGGATGTTCCTTACTGCAAGTAGTGCCTTGAAGCAGTCAACATAATGGGTGGCATGGTTGGATGCGAAAACTATTTTGAATGGGTTATTTGTGTGATAAGAGTTGTGAAGGCACCTGTTAGAGAACTCAGCCATTGAGTTTGGGGAGAAGCTGTTGCTAATTTCTTCTCACCATGTTTCCTTGCTTTTGGAAAAAGGTTTGTAAATTTACTATATGTTCTCCTAAAGTGATCACAGCATTGGCTGTGGTTGGGTGTGTGATATAATGTTGCAGTTTTCTAAATAGTTTTATATTTGGTTTAGAGAATTCTTGGTATAAAGCTTTTATGGAAAAAAAACACATAAACCAACTTTGATGTGTCCATTTAGAAATCTAGAAATTTATATGGGACAAGTGTTAGGCGAAACATGTGTCGGATGCTGATTCAAGCAGGATTTAGATTGATGAGTAGAACATTTCTTTCAAGAATTTCTTGAAGCATAATTCTTCCCTTCCTTCTGAAGCCTCCTCTCCTTTACAACCCCCCTTCTCTTGACAAACATTTAATGAGCCCCCACAGGTTCTTGACTATCATTCTAGTCATCTCCTTCCGAGAAGAAAATAGGGCGCACAAGCAGATTTTCTTGCTCTGTCTCCATAATTGTACAAGAGGAAGAACATATTTGAATCTTTAAATTTGCCATTCTCCTGTGGAACATGAACCCTTTTTATTCATCTCGCAATGCGCCCATGTGTCAGAATGAGTTATGTCAGCCGCTTCTTGGGTACGGCGCCTGGGGCTTCAGCGGGGCCTCCAAAGAGGCTTATTAACTGGGAAATAATTCAAGATCAGACCGAAACCGATGAGCAATTGATGGTGGGATTGTCAGAGGGAAGCGTTTTGTCAGCTGAAATTGGCTGCGCGTGTTCGCCCGCCCCATCCCCGGGTTTTCTGTATTACGCCTCTAAGATGGAAAAGAGTCCTTCCCCATTCATCACCATAAAGCTGAAGCAATGGTTGTGTATCTCTGGGAGAAATTAAAGGGGTGCATTCTGAAGTGCTGTGACAGACAAGTTAGAGACGCTTCAAGGCACGGGAAAAGCGGGCAACTCACCAGGGCCCCCACCTTCCAAGGGAAAGTAAACTTTATCTTCCTTTCGGGCACCTCTGCCTGTTTCTAAATTGGAATCTCTCTTCTTCTCGCTGCCTAACTCTAGGTGTGTCTCTCTCTGCCCAGTGTCATTTTAAGGATTTTAGGTGTCCTCAGAAAGACACATTTCAAGTGTTACTATGGAAAGTGAGTTAGGTAATGAACAGAGAACATTTTACAAAATCTTTGCGTTGTTGATAATGTTTCCTATAGCAATTGAAGTACTGGCAGTGCACCACAATCAATATTATTAAAAAGAGCAATTCTTTAGTGTCGTTCCATTCAGATCTTCTCTTTATTCTTTTTTCTTAGAACAGCACATATTCACAGCAGAAACAGCCAACACGTTTCATCCTTAACACAGGACTTCTTCAGGGCAAATAATTTGACTCCACTTTGAATTGCCATATTCGAGGGGTCATTCCCAGGGTGATAAAAATATCAGATACATCCAGTATCAGTGCCTTCATGCATGCCAAGAAAAGAATACTGGTCCTCGCTGTGTCCGTACGCGAGACATGTAAGGTTGCATGTTGCATTTAGTTCCTTGTTTCAAGGAGTGCACCTTGGCAGCAGGTGTTGGTATTAGTGCACACATAAGAAAGTTCTTATCTCCCATTTAAGATATGCTCAGATTTAGGGAACCTATGGGTCATGTGTGTTGAGTTATAGCCTGCTGCCACGCGGTTTGAGAGTAGTGTGTCCCACAGCCTCTCTTTCATGCTACACACAGACCCATATGCAATGTCTGTAACAACTCTCACTGCTTATGTTTCAAGAAGGGAAAACTAAATATGTACTATATATTTTTCTATTTCATGCCCCCCTTCTTACTGCTTTTTTCCAATATATGTGAAATTGCAAAATCCAAATGACGATGACCCTGGCGTGCCAGTATGGGATTATGCAGGTTTCGCTTTGTGATCACGGAGAAGTAATCAAACCTTTTATTCTAAACTACTTTTGTAGATTTTCTATTCATGTAGATTTCTGACGTGCATGGATGCCTAGAAGGCCCTCCAAGCGCTAAGACTTTCTTTGTTTACGTAGCCTTAAGTCTTTGAATATTTTCTGAATCTTAATTCAGACTGAAAACTTCTTATTTTGAGGGGAAGAGCGTTCCAGAGTTTGGGAGCAAGGAAGGCGAATGAGCACCCTCCACCCCGATGTCTTGATCCTAGGAAATACAAACAAATGCTGGTCTGTCAAGTGCAAAGGGTTTTAATGCCTTAACCATCTTTATATCAGTCAAGGTGCCTTTTTGTACATAGCTCACTTAGTAAGGCAGATAACTGACCTCTTTTGAACACTGGAAGCCAGTGCAAGGTGTCCAGGGCTGCAGTGGCATCTGGGGAATTTTGATAGAATCTGAGCTGCATCGTTTTGGATTACCTGGAGTCTCTTTACGACGGGCTTGGGACTTCCCAAGTATAGGGAGTTCCCATAATCAAGTCAAGAGATTACCAATACTTCAACCACCACTCTATGTGAGGGTTCGGCCAGCTATCTTAACAGTTTTCTTAGTGTCCTGAGTAGGCTGAAACAGTATGATGCCAATTTCTTGGCCTGAACTTCCATGGAAAGCTGGATATCGATCCAAAAGCCCATGCTCTTGACGTCTGATTTAGGGTTGGGCTGAGTGCCGAGAAAATCTGGCCTGTGCAACTCCATGCACCTGGCAGGATTGTTTCCCACCACTAGCACTTCCGCCATTCCTTATTTAACTCAAACTGCTTGCAGACATCCAGGCTACCACATGCTTTCAGCGGCTGTTGAGCTCTTTGGACGTCTTTTCTATTTGGGGAGAGCAGGAGATGACAAATTGTGTGTCATCTGCAATAGATACAATTGAAAAACTTCAGCCCTTGACAATCTCTGCCAACAGGAGGACATACAAATTAAACAGAGTGGGGCTTAGTGGCGAACCCTGAGGCACACCAAATTTTAGGGAGTGAGTTTTGAACAAGATGACTTCCTCGCTCACATGAAAAAAATCTCTTTTGAAGGAGGGAGGCGAGCCGTTTTAGCGCCGTTCCGGTGATGCCAGCTTCTTTCAGCCTTTAACCCAATACTGCGTGGGAGACGTCATCTGCGGCTGCGCTCCGCAATAAAGTAGAACTACACTCATATATTGTTTTCAATAAATATTCGGTTTAGTACTGAGTCACAAATGCTATAATATAGTAATTCTAATAAGCCAACACTAGGTATGAGACAATATGTTGCCGTTGGCCATCATGTTTGTGTTTGCATGCCAATGATTAATAAAACAAGCATTTGCAATGCAATGGGTCTCGTGTTTGCTCGAGTTAGAGCTATTAGTGTTGTAAATTACTAACTGGACTTTTCTTGCCACACAAACTGAAAATAAAAAGTAAAATAGTTGACATAAGCGAGCCAATTCAAAGCCCCGTCGTGAGCGTGAAGGAGACACACAAAAGGAAAAAGAAGTTCGCTCGCAGTCAAACGTATTCGCAAATGTGCAATTATCCGTGTAACAGGGTCGGTCCCCAAGGTGGTAACAAAACCGCCCTTAGGAGGGAGAAACATAATGCATTTACCAGCAAAAAGAAAGGACTTTTGAAAGGCAAGCCCACGAACGAGTGCTAGTGATGGGCTTGCAGTGGGTGGGGTTAGAAGCCCAGATACATACCAACACGTCAGAAACGCAGCGCTTGCGCACTGCTATGCTCAATCTAAAAATGAATGTTGAAAAAATCACATTGTAAAAAAAACTGCACAAGAACCCACGTATCTTGACATCTGAGATGCTGCCGTTTGTACACATTAAGGGCCATATGTACAAACACGTTTTCCCGTAGACACAGAATGGGTAAATACCTTTGCTACATCTGGCCCTTAATGCCTTCGCCTTCCTATGAAAAGAGTCAGATTTGGGCAGCTAAGACCGATTGTTTAGAAGCCAATTGGCAAAATCGACCAGACCATTCCACTGAGGATGAATACTAGTATTCTAAACAATGTTTATCCAGGTTCAAGTTGTACTTCCCTTAGGGTTGGGGCAAGTACATCTTTTTAAGGCTAGTCTAGACAAACCATTGGTCTGATTCTGTGTCCCAGCTGACAGCAAAAAAGAAGCGCAGAATATCTGACCCTGAAGGGAGGGTTGAGGCAGCCGCAGATATAATTAAACACCAACCCTAATTGGGTTGCAGTAAATACATCTCCCACAGGTTTCTCATTTCTGGTAACATCAAGTGATCTTCAGCTAATGGCTGAATCAAGATCAGTTAATGAATTACCATAAACACATCAATGCCAAGGAGTTCTCGTTTGTGTATAGATAGCAAAAAGTATTTATATCTCAAACTCCATCTGTTGAAGCCACACAATCTATGCAAATACCCAATTAAATGCTGAACAATGACCCTGCTTTGAGGCTGGTAAAATTCATGCAAATAATTAAGTTGCAGGGTGTGAACTATGTTCCACAAAAATCAGCCATTTACTGTTTTTTTTGTTCCGGCTTTTTAATTTTGAAATAAAAATGCAAATATTTGCTCTCAAACTCACTCGCTCCATGTCCGAGACACGCACATAATGGTGTGCAAAGATTCATAGTTTTTACTCTGCAAAATTTGTGAATTAAATTTTCAGAACTTCACTGACGTCAAGAATTGTACGGTTTGGGGTTTTGGTGAACGAAAACTTTCAGGAAAAATCCTCCTTTTCAGAAGGCCTCTCCCAAAAAATAAGTTATCTGGGAAAAAAATTGCCCTTTTTAATTTTTTGGGGGGATAAACGTTCACTCACGTGAAGTTTTGTGATGAAAGGCAAGTTTGGAGCTTCTGCCAAGTGAGAAGTGTACAAGCTTTAAAAATTCAGATTGTGAAATTTTAATTTGCCTTTTCACCATTCACAGTCTTGCTGGGGCTCTAGCGACTTAGGCCCTCATTACAAGTGGCAGGCAGTTCGACATGTGGTACCGCCTGTTACCACACATACCAGAATACAATTTGGGGGCATTTCTGGCCCCTTGGTATTCAGAGAGGGCGATAAAAAATACGCCCCTCGTTAATTTTCGGCAGGTCACCCCTCATGAAATTTAAAGCGAAAGAAGGGGCCAGAAAATACAGGAATATCAGGATTTTGTCCTTTACGCGCCAAAATCCTCACGTTATGCCCCATTTTTGTGGGAAACCCTTTTATAGGTGCAATTTATTGCACTAGATAAACAACATACAACACTTCCCCATTAATTATCAAGTGTAATACATTTCATCCCTAACAAAGGCGCACAGCGGACCTTAGGGGGTTCAAGAACTTTCCATTTTGTGAACTCATGAATGGTTTTAGAAAAATAATTTCCACTCAGAGTCAAACCATAGAACACAGGGCGCTGCTGTTCTGCCAGCCGACTTTCACACAACTTTGTTTGTTGCTCGGCGTTGGGTGAATTCTTTGCATTTTTGCCGCAGATCATCTAGGAGATGCCAATCGCAAATTAATTTCCTCCTCTATGTGATGTGTATTAGCAGACAGAAGCCTGCGTCTCCCTTCACCCCTTTGCAAAAACTCCTGTCATTTCACCCACCCAAATAAAAATTAGGGTTTTGCAATGAAAACAGGAGACCATCTTGATTTTTTTTTTATTAGTCTTATATTACCGATGCTCTAGAAAGTTGTCTCAACTACACACAGCATTAACTACGGATACTCACTTATTCACCATTGGTAATAATTTAGTGTAATGGTTTCTAATTTGTCAGTATATTCATAAAAGTTTTATGTTTTGTGTAAAGTTTTTCTAAAATATTCCTGACCAGAAATCATGTCAGAGGAATTATGCCCGCTTCCAGTTCATTCGTGTAATATTAACAGTTTGGGCTCGATTACAACGATGTAGTAATTCCATAAAGAAATTCCAGGAGACTGGAATCATTGTTGCCGTCATAATGAGTTACTCCCCCCATAATGGGCCATTGTTGGGCGGACCTGGTTATACCGAGTGGAATTCTGCACAGCATCCTCACTTCTACGTGGAACTGTGATGGGGGTTGGAGAAGATTTGAGATGCCAGGATAGGGAATGGATTTATAGCTGGTTGGAGCATCCATGCTCTGCCTTTGGGAAAGAAAAGGACAGAAGGGACCGGGAGACAAGGCTTGGCTGCTTTTGCAGCTAAACCCTCATGAGATTTTACAAGATGGGATCACCAACTCGAAAAATCGGTTTAGAGTTCCCGCATCCAGGACAGCTGGAACAATGGACTAGTATTGATCATGTAGAGTGGAATTTCATATGGGAATTCTGCTCTGTCTCTTAACCAGGGCCTAGGTCTTTCCGCCTATCAGTGTTTGCATTTTAGTTTTAAAATAGAGGCCATGGTGCTCCCCCTCAATAGTGTCCTGTCTTTCCCTTGGCGTCCATCTTTGTAAGTCAAGCATGCAATCTGTGGTCCTCTGCCTGCCCTGATGGTCACCTGTGTCTTTGGGGGATGCTATTCTATGGCTGCCCTGGAGATAGGGTTTGTGAAAGGAGCATCCCATATGGTTTTCTTGCCTGACCTAGAAAACCATCTTTCTGAAGAGGGCATGTGTTTTATCCTGCTTGAGCAGGAGGCCGTCTCTCAGAGGGATCATCAGGATTGGATCTGTCAACGGTTGCGCAGGTGCTGTGGCACCGAGAAGCAAGAGCATGTGAAGCACACTGCACACCATGCACGGCTGTATGAAATACACAAAGCTCTTAAAATGCAACTTATGCCGCTGACTCTCCCAAAGAGATGCTGGTAGGTACATCAGCCTGATCGCTGAGGCTGAAACCCAGTTCATGAAGTAGAAATGATACAATTCGATCGAACTGCGGCACTATGCCGACTGTCTGATATCAAACCATGGGTAAATGGCAGATGATATTGCCTTCTAATTCACTCTGTCACTCACTCGTAGATGCCCCTCTTGCCTGAAGTAAATTCAATTCTGACAGGGAATATCCATCTGTTTCTCTCCTAAGACATGTTTAATTTTTCTAAATGTCAGGGAGTGGCTCGGCAGCAGCCAAGATTGCACTGGAGCAATGTAAAGGTGCTCCGGTGACCACACATAAATAACCCCGACATCCGCTCAAAATCCGACAACATCGGCACAGAAAAACTGCTCCATAGCAGAAGGAATGACACCCTTATAAATCGCACGTGTGCGGAATTCTGCTCACCGGCTGGCAGCTTGGTGCGCCAGAGAGGGGCGGTTGACGGCGCCCGAGGGAGAGGAACGCTGGTGAGCCGACGGAGCCACAGGAGAAGGACCATGAAGCGGATGGTCTGCGTTGGCCCGGTACATGATTGCAAGTAAGGAGTGGGGGCCTGGGAGCTCGTAGCTCGGCCAGCTAGTCGCTTCGACGGAGGCCGATGAGGGGCCTGGAGCCCTCAGGGAAAGGGTTCAGTGACCGGCGGGAGGGACGAGGCCTGCCCCGGTGCGATCCGGAAGGGGGGCATTGAACCTCAGCCCTCCTCCCCAGTGCAGTACATTGGAGGGGGGGGAGGGGTGAAGCCAGTGCAGCGCTGTGGACAGGGCAGGCCGGCTGGCCTAGCCGAGCCCCCAAGAATGGGCCTCTGAGAACTGGGGGCACCACTGGAGCTCTTAGGACAGAGAGGAGAGCGGGTGAGCCGGGAAAGGAGGAGGGCTTGGCTCGCCGAGGCAGGCGTTGCCTCCCACCAGAATACACTTCGGCCGGAATACAGGCCCGTAAGGTGGAGGCAGCCAAAGTAGAGAAAGAGAACATGCAGCAACGGAGGGATGTGGCTGGGCCAGAAAACTGAGGAAGAGGACCAACAAACGAGCAGCGTGCCCCGAGGTGGAAAAGCAACAACAGTAGGGGTCGGAGGGGCCAGATCCGGCCTGGTGGGGCCTGCGAGCAGGTGCGTGTGGGGCACAGTGAGTGACGGCGAGAAGCTGCGGCCTAGGAGAAGTAGCGACAGAAGGGAGCCCCCTCATCCCTCCCCCCCAAGACGACGAGTGGGGGGAGGGAGAAAAAATGGTGAAACCGAAGAGTCACCCACATGCACAGTTAAATAAAATGGACAAGTACACAGTGGTGAAGCAACCGGTGGCGAATGCAGTGGATGGGGAGCCGCGGGGGGAGGCGGAGCCCTCTTTGGGAGCCTTTATGGAGGCAATTTAAGATCTCAAGAGCTTGCTAGAGCCTAAATTAGATGCAGTGACGCTAGATGTCAATCTCCTGCGAGCGGACTTTCTGAATGTCTGAAAAAGTTAAATCCGCGGAATCACACATCTACCTATTGCAATCGACAACCAAAAAGCTTGAAGACCAGGTTCAATCCCTAGCAAAACAGCAGGATCAGATAGCGGCCCGGCTAGAAGACCAAGAAGACAGGGCAAGGAGAAATAATATTCGGAAGGTGGGGGTCCGGAGGGGACGGAGGGGCCCGCTGTAGACCTCTTCCTGGAAGACTTGATAACCAACCACCTCTGTCCGAAAGGCTCTCCAAATTCTTCTCCATCGAGCGGGCGCATAGGGCACCGGTGCAGCTGTCGAGGCCGGGGGCCCCACTGAGGACTAGGTTGTTCAACCACAGAGACCGAGATGCCATTCTGCAAGCAGCCCGGTCACAGGGAGACCTCCTATCTAAGAACACCACAGTGCGGTTCTTCCCAGACTTTTTACTGCAAGTTCAACGTAAGCTACGGAGTTTTGATGAGGTCAAGAAGGCCCTGAGAGCAAAAGACATCAAATACATGATGCTCTTCCCGGCCAGACTAAGGGTTGTGACAGAGGGCAAATCTTGGTTCGTTACGCCGGCGGAGGCATGGGACTGGATCGAGGGCTGGTGCGCAGGGGGTAAGCATACCACAAGAAGTGAGAAGTCAGCCAGTAACTCGGACCAGCAATCTAGGGTCGCAAAGGTACAATCGGTACCATCCACATCGGACCAGAACCCCGCCAAGGACGGGGGAACCGTCGAGATGGACACCGGGATGGAGAGAAGGTTCCGGCAGACATTGAGTATCAACAATCAGGGGCCAAAGAGCGAATATAAACAGATAGAAGGCAGATGGTTTAGAAATATATTTGACTCAGGGTGTCGGTATACAACAATAGAGGATTGCCAGGCGGCAGTCATCCTACTATGATCAAAACAGTGATTATTTGGCAGTTAGGTAGAGCTGATGTATGGTTACTAGAGATAGACAAGGGGTATAGGGCTTGCAAATATACTTTCCAAACACTGAATGGTGATGCCAGCCAGTCCTTTACTAGTTAGATTGTTTTAGGGTGACAGGTGCTCTGCAAGTTGGGGAGGTGGGCAGTTTCAGGTCCACAATGCAGGGTAGCAGGGTGGGGGGCAGTTCTGGGGAAGGTTATCCAGGGACACTTCCTGTCCCTTTAGAAATCTCTAGTTTCAGCTCACAGGGTGGGGCCACAGCTACGACTTGGGTGGGGGTGGCACACATGGACATGACATGTCAAGACAGACTAAAACAAAGGTCAGGATTATGATCTGGAATGTCAATGGCTTTGGAAACAAAATTAGGCGCACTGTAGTCTTGCAATACATCCGGTGACATGCACCAGACATTATCCAGCTTCAGGAAACTCATTTGAATGGGAACCGATATAATGCGCTAGATCGAATGGGCTACTCCTTGGTTGCACATGTGAGTTATACAACGAGTTAGAGGGGGGTTGGAATAATGGTCAACACAAAGGTTGCATATACCCCGGGTGATATGCGTGCAGACCCCTTGGGCAGATTCGTAATACAGACGGGTACCTGGGAGGGTCAAACGATAAACATTGGCTCGCTCTACATGCCTCCCAGGTTGCAGGGGGACACGTTCCAAGAGCTGGGGGGAGCTACTAGGACTGCCCCGGGGCATCTTGATCATGGGTGGCGATATGAGTGATATTATGGATGTCAAGAGGGACAGGCTGTCAGGGTCCAAAGGGGTGGGGTGGGGGGAGTGAGAGTCCCCTCAGGACGTTCATAGAAGCATTGGACCTGGTGGACCTCTGGAGGGAACACAACCTTGGGGGGCAACCAATATACATACTTCTCGACTGCGCACAACAGTTTTTCACAAATAGGCTACATCTTCACACTCTACCCCCAGGCGGGACAGTTCTACTGCGCAACTCATCTTGCGAGGGGGATCACTGATCACTCCCCAGTGATGGTGGTGGTCAGCGGTCCAAATGGGGAACAGGGGCTGCCCCCAAGGTTAGACCCTTGGCACTTTACATATCCTGAATTCAGGGATAAGGTAAGAGATCAGACCACTCTTTGCTTCCAAGAAAACAACGGGTCTGTGGCATCGCCAGTTATCCTGTGGGAGGCGTACAAAGCAGTGATCCGATGCCAGGTGCAGGCACTGATAGGCAGGATAAAAAAGGAGCAACTGATCAAAGTAGAGGCTCTGGAAACGGAGATCAGAGAGCTCGAGAAGGCAGCTGTCCAGAGCAGTCGGCCGTGTCCTGAGCGATGTCATCAACTTAGGCTTCGTCAGCAAGAGTTGAGGGATTTGGCAGATGGCAGGGCGAGGGCTCACGCGCTTGCAACTCAGCGACGACATTATGGTGTAGGGGATAAGGCCAACAAATTAATAGCCTGCCTTGTAATGAGAGATAAAGGGAGAAATTGGGTAGGGACAGTTCGAGATGTGGTAGGTAAGGCGTGCAGTAGCAGTGGGGATATTGCTGAGGCGTTTGCGCAATACTACGAGCGGCTGCATGAGTCCAAGGTCAAGTTCTCCGGGGTGGAATGTGCAGACCTCTTGAAGGATGTTTATCTGCGGACCCTCACACCTGAGGACCGCGATGCGTTGGAGGAGGGACTGTCAAAGGAGGAGACTGGAGTGGCCCTCTAGAGAGCTACAGTCCGGAAAGGCTGACGGGCCAAATGGCATCCCGGTCGAGTTGTACAAGTGTATAGTCAAGTAGGTGGCAAAGTACATGTTGCAAATGTTCAGGACAGCAAGGGCATAAGGGATCCTACCATGGGATCAGAGAATAGCCACTATAGTAGTAATCCCAAAGAAAGGGAAAGACCCAGAGACCTGCAGTTCGTACAGACCCATGTCATTGTTGAATGTGGAGGTTAAGGTCTTGGCAAAGATCCTAGTCAACAGGCTGAGGAAGGTAACTACAAAACTGATTCATTTAGACCAAGCAGGGTTTATGCCCCAGAGGGGAACTAGACTTAAGTTCCGGTGCCTGTATGGGGTTCCGCACATGACGAACGATGTGTACCATAAAGAGGCGGTGGTGCTGTCATTAGATACCAGGATGGCATTTGATAGTATAGAATGGCCATATGTGTTTGCGGCCCTGGATTATATGAATGGGTGAGGCTCCTCTACCGGTCCCCCCTGTATAGGGTGCGGGTGAACAGGACAATATCTTGCCAGTTTGCGCTGTACAGAAGGACGAGACAGGGATGCCCTTTGTCCCCCATGATTTTCGCACTGGAGCTGGAACTGATGGCCACTTGGGTATGACAAGACCCCTTGGTATACGAGATAGTGGGAAGTGGGGGATGGGAGGAGCGTATCTCTTTGTATGCAGACTATATTCTGCTATATGCTGCGAGACCGAGAGTCACGGTGGATAAGCTGCTTCATATCTTCCAATTTTTTGGCAGTTACTTGGGGTACCAAATTAACTGGGACAAATCATTGGATTAGAAGGAGGACTGGTGGTCCCGGACATACGTACATATTACTGGGCAGCACAATGTGCATAATCAATGACTGGGTGTTTGCGGCAGGAGAGGACCCGGCCTTTCGGGTGGACAGATAGGCAATGGGACCTCAGGACTTCCATACGCTCTTATATGGGGGCAGGCGGTTAGGTTGACTGCTGTTTCATACACTGTCGGCAGTAAGAGCCTGGAGGGCGGCCAACAGATTTTTGCGTTGGGAAGGGAAACTCTAGAATAGAACTCCACTATGATCCAGTACACTGTTACAGGAGGATGGAAAACTCCAAGGATTTAGGAAATGGGAGCTCATTGGGATAGAGTACCTGGGAGATGTGTGGAAGAGGGAGCGCTAGCGACATTTGAGGGCCTTGAGTGGGAGTATGAGGTGGGACAGCTGGAACACTATAGGCTGTTGCAGCCTGGACACGCACTACACAGGCACATAGTGGAGGGAGAGCAACTACCAGAGTCTTTGCCCCTGGAAGATAGATTGCTGATGGAGCCCTTGCCGAGCAAGGCTATCTCCCTGACTGATAAGAAAATTACGAATAACTCTCCGACCCTCTGAAAACCTTGTGGGCCGCCTGGGAAAATGACCTGGGAAAGCTCGAGGATGACAATTGGGTAGAGGCGGTACCGTGCCTCAGGGAGGTAGCCATAAGGGTCCGCTTCCGTCACATACAGTTGAGGGTTCTACATAGAGCATATTACTCTAGAACACTATTGCGTAGGATGGGTCGTACTGACTCCGACCTGTGTGTCAGAGGGTGTGACGTGGTGGGATCCTTTTCCACACCCTGTGGGGATGTCCGCTGATTCAGGATTACTGGAGACGGGTGGCACAGATTTTGGGTACAATAACCAAGTTGCACATAACACTAGGGGCGAAATGGCTGCTCCTGGGCATTACGGGAGACGAAGGGTGGCCTAGCGGGAGACGAAGGGTGGCCTAGATACTCGCAGATGTGGCTGCAATTAGTGGCTGGCGTGGCTAAGTGAAATATTGCACTGGTATGAGGGGGCGAGGGACCCTCCGCGGACTGCAGACTGGGCGAGGAATTTAGATTGGTGCCAGAGGGCAAAACAAGTGATATACAAAAGCAGGGAATGTGTGAAGAAATATGAAAAAATATGGTCAAAATGGGTGGCATATAGAGACACAGAAAAATAATCAGGAAGGAGCGGGCTATCATTTTGGACTCTCGGGAGGGGAGGAGGGACAGGAGTTACAGGGCGAGGCATAAGAGATGGCTTAGGTATAGTGGTAGTGTAATGCTGGTTGGTGGCCGGATAATATTGTGTACCTTGTATGAGCTGCTATTATTATGTAACTGATATGGGTTACACTTGTATGCAGAGCTTTGTTTGCAATAAAAAGAGTAAAAAAACTAAATTCTAAATGTCATCTACAGGAATTTCCAGAGTCCAGCATCTGGGTTCGCCCAACGCACAAGTGAGCTAAAGCAGTGAATTAAAACTGTACATTTACATTTGAGCAAATCATTTTGAGAAACAAACATATATTGAATTTTACCTCAGGATAAGCAGTACCTGCATTTAAATAAGGATGTGTGGCATCAAATTCCCACTTTTGTAGTTGTCTTTAAGTTTTCAACTTTTCTATGTTGTGATGTTAGAAGTTGCAAATATTTTCCTTCTTAAGCTTTTTACAAAACTTTGAAAACTCTGCAAACTTAAAAGTGCTCTTAATATTTAAAGTTTGAAAGCTTTGCAGCAAAAAAAATTATATTCACTCCCCAGGAAATGAGATGCTTGTGAACTTTGCACAGTTTTCCCTGCAGACAACGATTACAGCAAATAAATGATTTTGCAAGAGAATTTTTCAACAAACTTTTTTTCAGGAGAATTTCGAGGCACATGGAATCTTTAACATAGTTACCTCCTGAAAATAAAACTACTTTTATCGTCTTTGCACTTGTTTTATTCATTACACTTTGCAAAGTCCAGAAAATGTATGAATTTTTCAAAGCTTTAATGAAAACTTGACAAAATCTGCAGAAGCGAATCTCCTACATTTTCACAGTTACTTATGCTACAATTTTCAAAGGGTTTTAACAACTTCAGAAATTGAAACTCAGAACAAAGTCTTGGGAAATGAGAGGTGCGTCCAAATACTCCCTTCAGACTTGTCTGATCTACACAAGTATGTAAGATGTTTGCTTCTGAACACTAGGTGATCCTACCTCTAGTTGAGAGGATGTTGAAGTGGTTGTTTTATTGAGTTTAGTTTTGTTATTACTGAATTTCCATTTATACATGCAGATCACAAGTACCATAATGCAAAGGGAAAGCAAAACTGGATGAGGTGCCCCCACCTATCTTGGGACTGCTGAGATCCATTCTCTGAGTTTGATACTGAAGACTGATCCAAGAGGGGCAGAAACATGCTAAATGTTCAGCCTACCCACATCATCTATATTGACCCACACTGAATCTACATGAAAAGCATTTACATACTCAGAGGTTATCCAAAACATCTGCCATTGATGCAGCTCTACTTGGGCCTTTCTTTGAAGCCAATGCTCATATGGTTTCCTATGTTCTGTATATTTGCAATTTACATTTAAATTACATGTTCAAATCTCTTATGACTTGCCGCTTCCTTCTATACCTGTGCAACCACTTTTTCCGCAGTGGTTGTGACGACTCACACAAGTACCAGCGTGTTTTGTGCCAAAACCATGCCTGAAATTCATTGTATTTTGGAAATCTGCTCCATGTGGGACACTTTCTTGTTCCTTGGTCTTGTTTTTAATTCTTCTTACGATTGCTCCCTTTTTAGGGTCGAGTCTGCGAGTGCATGCGCTAGCGCATGGGTCTCGCGTGTAACTCTGTCGTGTTCAGTAAAGGGCTTGAAGCCTGCCTGACACTCACCATTTGTTAGTTCACGTGGCACTCTTCTTTACAGCCTCATAATTGGTCGAGGCATGTCTGGCATCATTTCCATTCCTCTGTGTGGAGCAAGAATCAAGCACTAATTGATTTCAACCTAATTAGTGACCGTCTGCTGCTTCCGATATGAACAAGGTACTATTTTGTTCTAACTTCCGGTGCCCCACAAACAGAAGGCTTGTAACTGGTAAAAACGTGCCCAGCAGGACAAACAATGCAAAGTTTTATTTTTTAAAGTGAACTTTATTTTATTTTAAGTCGTCTTTTCTCAGTTTCCACTCACATTTCTTTTATTTTTGCTCGTGGGCGCTGTTACCAAAAGATAACAATTAACTTGTTCAAAATATGCGAGACCCATTGTATTGCAAATGCTTGTTTATTTACGGACTCAATTTCCAAAGACCCAATCTTTGGGCTTTCAGAACTTCTGAGCATGTGCATAAAACATGCCCCTGCATTCTCTATGGTGCAGGGAGGCCTCCACCCTTCATGGTGGCCCATTCAACCTATACTTTCTGAATATCTGTGATTTACAGAGACTCAGGAACCACTCACCAACACCGGCAGGGGGCCCCATTACCTGCCTTTCCACCACCGCTGGTCTTAATACCGGTCAAAAGTGTCCAGCGGTCGATCAGCCCCCGCTGTGGCTGTAAAGGAAATATATGCATAAGTACAAATGCCAATCAGCAACTTGTGTGCATTTTTCTCCCCATGGGATGGAGATCACACAAGGGATAAATGGGGCAAGAAATTGGTAGCGCCATTGTTGAGCAGTCCGCGGATGCATCAGTCACAGTGTGGGCACCGCCCCACCACAAAAGGCTCCGCTCTTTGAAGCTTGATGCCGTCCTTCTTCAGGGGTACCTGCTGATACTCAGATTGGAGTGGTGGTTGGCCATGATATCTCCTGTTGTTGAAGGCCTTGTTCTCTTCTTCTGATGTCTGCAGGACCGCGATATGAAAAGCCATGGAAATTGAAATCCGCAGGCGTCGGCTCATAATCGGGCTCCAGCGTTTAGCACTTCTCTGTAATGGGTGAAGGAGATGCTGAAAGTGAAGATGGTGTTCCTGGAGTTCCTTTGAAACGTGTCACACAATATACCGCAAGGCATTTGTTTCCTTTGCTCTTCACCGCTTTGCGAACGACGCCAGAAATTGATGCCAGAAATTGATGCGAGGGCCAATGTCGGCTCTTGGATAGGATACTCCCAGCCTGCACCACAGTAAACCTCCCGGGCTCTTAATACCCACTGCTCAGAGGTCTCCAGAACCTGTAACCTTGATAGCTCCACAGGAAGACACAATAATTGGTTTGCAGGCAGCTTCCACCCTGGCTTGTGCTCTTGATCAATATTAGATGCTTATGTCTCAGTTTCCATGTGGGATAAACTAGGACTTATGATTGCACCAAGCTGGCCAGGTGCTTTATTGCATTGCTAAGAACGGGGAAAACAAAGTGCTTTATAGAAATGGTTAAATCATTCTCAGGTGCTGGTGACTCTATCGGATGTAGTTCATGCCTTTGCTGATTGCGCTCTTTGTGCCATTACAGACAGAGACAACCCACATGTTAATCAGGTTTGGAGGTGACCTGCTGTGGACACCCCTGAAAGAATGCATTCTGGGTATTGCAATCTTTCTAAGGTTTAATAGGACCAGTTGAAGTGCACCCTTTATCAGACAACAGTGACAGACCTCAAGAGACCCCTCTCTGTCACCCTCCCCCAGCTGTGCTCGAGGCTCCGTCTCCAGGGCTCGGTGACCCCGAAAATAAACAGCAATCCCAGCCCCTAAACCGCCCGATCAGTCAATATTTGCTGGCTTTATTAAATATGATTCGAGCAAACCTTCCTGCCACCGGTGCTTGGCATGCAGAGCTCCTCAGGAGTATAAGGGAGCGTAGCAGGGCACGCACAGGCTGCAGCAGCAGGACACAGGCAGGCTTCAGCAGCAGGGCATACACAGGCACCAGCAGCAGGGAACACGCAGGCTCCAGCAGCAGGGCACACACAGGCTCCAGCAGGGCACACACAGGCTCCAGCAGCAGGGCACACACAGGCTCCAGCAGGGCACACACAGGCTCCAGCAGCAGGGCACACAGAGGCTCCAGCAGCAGGGCACATACAGGCTCCAGCAGCAACTCACACACAGGCTCCAGCAGCAGGGCGCACAGAGGTTCCAGCAGCAGGGCTGACACACGCTCAAGCAGGGCACACTCAGGTTCTGGCAGCAGGGATCACACAGGCTCCAGCAGGGCACACACAGGCTCCAGCAGCAGGGCACACACAGGCTCCAGCAGGGCACACACAGGCTCCAGCAGCAGGGCACACACAGGCTCCAGCAGGGCACACACAGGCTCCAGCAGCAGGGCACACAGAGGCTCCAGCAGCAGGGCACATACAGGCTCCAGCAGCAACTCACACACAGGCTCCAGCAGCAGGGCGCACAGAGGTTCCAGCAGCAGGGCTGACACACGCTCAAGCAGGGCACACTCAGGTTCTGGCAGCAGGGATCACACAGGCTCCAGCAGGGCACACACAGGCTCCAGCAGCAGAATACACACAGGCTCCAGCAGCAGAATACACACAGGCTCCAGCAGCAGGGTACCCAGAGGCTCCAGCAGGGCACACACAGGCTCCAACAGCGGTGGCACACAGAGGCTGCAGCAGCAGGGCACTTGGCAGGTTCCAGCAGCAGGGCACACACAGGCCCCAGCAGCAGGGCACCCACAGAGGCTCCGGCAGCAGGGCACACACAGGCTCCAGGAGCACTGCAGACACAGGCCCCAGAAGCAACATTGCACACACAGGCTCCAGCAGCAGGGCACACACAGGCTCCAGCAGCAGGGCACACACAGGCTCCAGCAGCAGGACACACACAGGCTCCAGCAGCCCTGCACCCACCCGCTCCAGCAGCAGAGAACACACAGACTCCAGCAGGGCACACACAGGCTCCAGCAGCAAGGCACACACAGGCTCCAGCAGCAGGGCACACACAGGCTCCAGCAGCCCTGCACCCACCCGCTCCAGCAGCAGAGAACACACAGACTCCAGCAGGGCACCCACAGGCTCCAGCAGCAAGGCACACACAGGCTCCAGCAACAGGGCACACACGAGCTCCATTAGGGCACACACAGGCTCCAGCAGGGCACCCACAGGTTCCAGCAGCAGGATACACAAAGGGCCCAGCAGCAGGATACACAAAGGGCCCAGCAGCAGGGCTCACACAGGCTCCAGCAGGAGGGCAAACACTGGCTCCAGCAGCAGGGCAAACACTGGCTCCAGCAGCAGGGTACACACAGGCTCCACCAGGGCACAAACAGGCTCCAGCAATAGGGCACACACAGGCTCCAGCAGCGGGGCACACACAGGTTTCCGCAGCAGGGCACACAGGCTCCAGCAGCAGTACACACAAGGCTCCAGCAGGGCACACACAGGCTCCAGCAGCAGGGCACACACAGGCTCCAGCACAGCATACACAGGCTCCAGCAGCAGGGAACGCCAAGGCTCCTGTAGGGCACACACAGGCTCCAGCAGCACTACACGCACAGGCTCCAGCAGGGCACACAGGCTCCAGCAGGGCAGACACAGGCTTCAGCAACAGGGCACACACAGGCTCCAGCAGCGGGGTACACACAGACTCCAGCAGCAGGGCACACACAGGCTCCAGCAGCAGGGCACACACAGGCTCCAGCAGCAGGGCACACACAGGCTCCAGCAGCAGGACACATACAGGCTCCAGCAGCAGGACACATACAGGCTCCAGCAGCAGGGCACAAGCAGGCTCCAGCAGGGCACACACAGGATCCAGCAGGGCACACACAGGCTCCAGCAGCAGTACACATACAGGCTCCAGCAGCAGGACACATACAGGCTCCAGCAGCAGGACACATACAGGCTCCAGCAGGGCACACACAGGATCCAGCAGGGCACACACAGGCTCCAGCAACATAGCACACACAGGCTCTAGCAGCAGGGCACAGACAGGCTCCAGCAGCAGGGCACACATAAGGCTCCAGCGGCAGGGCAGACACAGGCTCCAGCAGGAGGGCACACACAGGCTCCAGCAGGAGGGCACACGCATGCTCCAGCAGCAGGGCACATACAGGCTCTAGCAGCAGGGAACACACAGGCTCCAGCAGCAGGGCACACACAGGCACCAGCAGCAGGGCACACACAGGCTTCAGCAGCAGAGCACACACAGGCTCCAGCGTCAGGGCAGACACAGGCTCCAGCAGCAGGGCACACACAGGCTCCAGCAGGGCAGACACAGGCTTCAGCAACAGGGCACACACAGGCTCCAGCAGCGGGGCACACACAGGCTCCAGCAGCGGGGCACACACAGGCTCCAGCAGGGCACACACAGGCTCCAGTAGCAGGGCACACACAGGCTCCAGCAGGGCACACACAGGCTTCAGCAGCGGGGCACACACAGCCTCCAGCAGCAGGGCACACACAGGCTCCAGCAGCAGGGCACACACAGGCTCCAGCAGGGCACACACAGGCTCCAGCATCATAGCACACACAGGCTCTAGCAGCAGGGCACAGACAGGCTCCAGCAGCAGGGCACACACAGGCTCCAGCAGGGCACACACAGGCTCCAGCAGGGCACACACAGGCTTCAGCAGCGGGGCACACACAGCCTCCAGCAGCAGGGCACACACAGGCTCCAGCAGCAGGGCACACACAGGCTCCAGCAGGGCACACACAGGCTCCAGCAACATAGCACACACAGGCTCTAGCAGCAGGGCACAGACAGGCTCCAGCAGCAGGGCACACATAAGGCTCCAGCAGGGCAGACACAGGCTCCAGCAGCAGGGCACACACAGGCTCCAGCAGCAGAGCACACACAGGCTCCAGCAGGGCACACACGGGCTCCAGCAGCAGGGCACACACAGGCTCCAGCAGGGCACACACAGGCTCCAGCAGGGCACACACAGACTCCAGCAGCAGGGCAGACACAGGCTCCAGCAGCAGGGCACACACGGGCTCCAGCAGCAGGGCACACACAGGCTCCAGCAGGGCACACACAGGCTCCAGCAGGGCACACACAGGCTCCAGCAACATAGCACACACAGGCTCTAGCAGCAGGGCACAGACAGGCTCCAGCAGCAGGGCACACACAGGCTCCAGCAGGGCACACACAGGCTCCAGCAGGGCACACACAGGCTCCAGCAGGGCAGACACAGGCTCCAGCAGCAGGGCACACACAGGCTCCAGCAGCAGGGCACACACAGGCTCCAGCGGCAGGGCACACTCAGGCTCCAGCAGCAGGGCACACACAGGCTCCAGCAGGGCACACACGGGCTCCAGCAGGGCACACACAGGCTCCAGCAGGGCACACACAGACTCCAGCAGGGCCTGGTAGAAGTGTTTACTTGCAGAGAGACACCACAAACATCCCATTGGGGTTCTTCTATATTACCTCTCAGTTTTACAAATATGTATGTATAAATTCTATTAACTATTTAAAGATAATATTCTTGCCACGGTCCCAGTTTGCAATCCACGTACCTAAAGTACATCTGCAGTGTGTACCTACAGCACGTGTGTATTGCGTGCCCAACCAACTGAGCTACCACACTGGATACCTTGGTTTTCATTTGAGATGGGTGAATGGTTTTATTTTGTCAGCGAAGTGCGGTGAATTAGAAACTTTGTATCTTCGAAGCTGGGCAAAATGTTCCCAGGCAAGTGCAAGGTTTCTAGTTTCACCACCTGTGGCCCTTCCAAGTTGGCAGACTTCTAGGCGCAGGATTTTGAGGTTGTTATTTTAATGTAAGCTAAGAACATATTACCATACCGGTATATAACATTAATGTATTCTTTGTTTCTATCTATTAAAAATAATATATATACGAGGAAGGAGCCAATCAAAACAAAGGTGAGGGAGACCACTGCCTGGCATAGCAGCACACAACTCGCCCAGATGCATTCTGGTAAATGCAGTGCTGGATAAAACACACTTTTTGACAATCTTTAGTTTTCACCATTGTTAGTTCAGTCAGGGCCGTATCTCTCTGGACATGTGTGTCAGGATGTTTCTCCTTCTTCATTTGATACATTAACCCTTCAAATGTTGGGGTACTGGCAATGCTGCTCACACGCAGTCTTCCCAGGTTTAGTATCACTCTCAGAGCGCAGGTGCCTCCCAATGAGCAAGAATGAGTGTTATTAGGCACTACATTTACCACAATGCATCTGGGCGAATTGTGTGCTGGTGTGCTTTTGTGATTGGTCGCTTTGAGTTATTGGGCAGAAACCTTGACGGTTAGCAGCATCGCCAGCACCCCGTAATATTGCTCTCTACTGAAGAAGGACAAATATCCTGAAACACGTGTCTAGAAGTGCCCAGCACTGGCTGCACCATCAGTGGTAAATACTAAACACTTTCCACTAAAGCAAGTGTTGTTAAGCACTGCATTTACCACAATACACCTTGGCGAATTGTGTTCTGGAATGAGCCGAACTAATTCAACACTGCAATCAGTCTGAAGTATGAATCCAATCGGATGAGATACGACCCTCCTACCTGTGCCAGGCTTGCATGGCAAACCTTGGACCTATGATCTCCTGACTTCTTCCTCAGGTTTATCATCTTAGAACCTGGTTCATACATGTCTCCTCAGCCATGAACAAGTTTTGCTCATCTTACATCCTTCCTTATGCACTGGGGCCCTCCCAGCTGTGCCACTTGAAAGCCATCCTTCACTCAGGTAAGAGTGTTAGTAAGGATGCTTAATTATGCATCCTGGGCCTGAATTACAAAGCCATTTCAGCTACAACACCTGTTTATGATAAAAAATGACTTGATTTAAGCCTAGAAGGGAATCACAAAAGGATACCAAGTAGGCATAAATCCAGTCACAGCTCGCAGCAAGCAGAAGGGGCGTGTGGCGCGTGGGGGGGATAAATAAAAATTAAATATTTTTTTCTTTTTTAAACCACTTACCTCCTCCGTTGCTGCTGTGCCGCTCCTCTGTCCCCCGTAGCTCCAGGCTGCAGGCACAGGTACCCAGCCTATCCTGCGGCCAATCCTGACGCTGCTCGAAGCAGCGTCAGGTTTGGCTGGGAGCGTCTAGCCAGGGCGCTGCCAGGCAGACTGGCAGCCTGTGCTGGCTCTGTGCTGTGTTGCTGGGCTGGAGAGAGCCTACTGCGCTTGTGTGTTTGGCCGGCCCGAGACGGCCGGCCAAACACACAGGCGCTCAAGGGGGGTTCGGTGCACTCCCCCTCACTGCTCATCACCCCTGTGGCCCCGCCCCTTTTACCAAAAAAACAATAATTAACACAGTTTATCGTTTTTTGGTTAAAAGGTTTGCGGCTGTCGCTGCTGACAGGGGGTCGACACTCCTCCACCATAATGGAGGAGCCGCCCCTGCATAAATCTATTTACTTACTCCCATAATCGTGCACCATAACTGCCTAGAATTAAACAGATGAATATGCCAGGCAAAGGATGGAAAGTGGGGGTAACAATGCATTATGAAATTGTTAACACCCACAAACATCAGGTTCTGCACCTTCGCGCACACAAATCCAACCTTTTGCCAGCTTGAGATTTACTACTGCAAAGGGCTGTCGTAAAACATCTTCCACGAAAATCCATTTGGGTGCAGGGGAAGGGGTACTTCAATGGACAAAAATGGTTGGCCGTTGGGAAAAAAACTGCTATTGCACCACTGGGCTGCCTTTCCACGGTGCCATATTGTCCAGGGATAAATTGGCTATCATATTTTATGCTACGTTATGTAAAATTAACTTTTTCTGTCAGTTCTGGGTTAATAAATAAATATTTACATTGTTTTACATTTTAACCCCTTCGCTGCCGAGCCTTTTCCCCCTCAGGTGCCAAGCCTTTTCTTTGGCTATTTAGGGCAGTTCGCACTTAGGCCCTCACAACTTTTTGTCCTCATGAGCTACCCACACCAAATTTGAGACCTGTTGGTTCCCTGGAGGAAACCAAGAAATTAGCCAAAATACAGCAAAAAAATCGTTTTTTAAAACAAAATGGGAAAAAGAGCTGCAGAAGAAGGCTTGTGTTTTTTCTGTGAAAATGGCTTCAACAAAGGGTTTGCTGTGCTAAAATTACCATCTTCCCAGCTTTCAGGAACAGGTAGACTTGAATCAGAAAACCACATTTTTAAACACAATTTTGGGATTTTACTGGGACATACCAAATGTTTACTATTTGTTGTGCTTTTAGTTTCCTTCCAGTTAGTGACAGAAATGGGTGTGAAACCCATACTGGATCCCGGACAGCTAAACATTTCTAAAAAGTAGACAAAATTCTGAATTCAGCAAGGGGTCATTTGTGTAGAACCTATAAGGCTTTCCTACAGAACAAACCAGCTGAAATAAAAAGAATATAGAAATTGAGGTGAAAAAAACAGGCATTTTTCTCCACATTTTACTCTGTAACTTTTTCCTGCAATGTCAGATTTTCAAAAAGCAATATACCGTTACGTCTGCTGGACTCTTCCGGTTGCGAGGATATATAGGGCTTGTAGGTTCATCAAGAACCCTAGGTGCCCAGAGCCAATAAATGAGCTGCACCTTGCAATGGGTTTTAATTCTATGCCAGGTATACAGCAATTCATTTGCTGAAATATAAAGAGTCAAAAATAGGTATCAAGGAAACCTTTGTGTTTCCAAAAGGGGCACAAGATAAGGTGTTGAGAAGCAGTGGTTATTTGCACACCTCTGAATTCAGAGATCCCCATACTATGTGAATTACAGGGCATTTCTCTAATTGACGTCTTTTTCACACACTGTCTTAATTTGGAAGGAAAAAATTTAGAGAAAGACAAAGGGCAATAACACTTGTTCTTCTATTCTGTGTTTCCCCAAGTCTCCCGATAAAAATGGTACCTCACTTGCGTGGGTAGGCCTAATGCCCGCGACAGGAAGCACAACATGGACACATCACATTTTTACATTGAAATCTGATGTGTTTTTTGGAGAGTGCCTAGCTGTAGGTTTTGGCCTCTAGCTCAGCCAGCACGTAGGGAAACCTACCAAATCTGTGTATTTTTGAAAACTAGACACCTAGAGGAATCCATGATGGGGTGACTTGTGGGGCTCTCAGCAGGTTCTGTTACCCAGAATCCTTTGCAAACCTCAAAATTTGGCAAAAAAACACTTTTTCCACACATTTCGGTGATAGAAAGTTCTGGAATCTGAGAGGAGCCACAAATTTCCTTCTACCCAGCGCTCCCCAAGTCTCCCGATAAAAATGGTACCTCACTTGTGTGGGTAGGCCTAGTGCCTTGAAGAGGAAATGCCCCAAAACACAATGTGGACACATCACATTTTTCCAAAGAAAACGCCTGTTTTTTGCAAAGTGCCTAGCTGTGGATTGTGGCCTCTTGCTCAGCCGGCACCTAGGGAAACCTAGCAAACCTATATGTTTAAACTAGACTCCAAGGGGAATTCAGAATGGGGCAACTTGTGGGGCTCTCACCAGGTTCTGTTACCCAGACTCCTTTGCAAACCTCAAAATTGGGCAAGAAAAAATAACTTTTTCCTTATATTTCGGTGACGGAAAGTTCTGGAATCTGAGAAGAGCCACAAATTTCCTTCCACCCAGCGTTCCCCCAAGTCTCCTGATAAAAATGGTACCTCACTTGTGTGTGTAGGCCTAGTGCCCACGACAGGAAATGCCCCAAAACACAACATGAACACATCACATTTGTGCCTAGCTGTGGATTTTGACCTCTAGCTCATCCAGCACCTATGAAAACCTACCAAACCTGTGCATTTTTTTAAACTAGACACCTAGGGGCTTCCAAGATGGGGTGACTTATGGGGCTCTCACCAGGTTCCGTTACCCAGAATCCTTTGCAAAACTCAAAATGTGGCAAAAAAAGCACTTTTTCCCCGCATTTCGGTCATAGAAAGTTCTAGAATCTGAGAGCAGCCACAAATTTCCTTCCACCCAGATTTCCTCTACCTCTTCCAATAAAAATGGTACCTCACTTGTGTGGGTGGCCCAGGTGCCTACAACAGGAAAAGGCCAAAAACTTGTAGAGATTGAGGGGATAGCACAGCGAGTTGATACGCACAATCTTTTCTTTTATACATTTTTAGACTGACTCTGCTTTGGGTACCCACACAAGTGAGGTGTCATTTTACTTGGGAGACTGGGGGGAATGCTAAATGGCAGGAAATTTGTGGCGGTGCGGTGATCCTACAAAGAAAAGTGTGGAAATATGCTCTTTATTAAGCAAGTTTTGAGGTTTGCAGAGGATTCTGGGTAAGAACATGTTGGGGGATTCACGCAAGCCACATCTTCCTGGACTCCTCCAGGTGTCTAGTTTTCAAAAATTTCTGGGTTTGGTAGGTTTCCCTAGATGAAGGCCGCACCAGGGACTAACAACGCAGGTGCCCCCCCCTCCAGAAACACAGGTAGTTTTGTAATAGATCATTTTGATTTATTTGTCCACGTCCTTCTGTGATGTTCCATACACTAAAATTGTGAAAAGAAACAGACTTAGGTTATGTTAAAAAGACCCCTCACCCACCAAACAAGTTGGTGGCATGCTTCATCATCGCGGTCCCACTCGAGACACCTAGCGTGTCACGGGTGTGCTGCGACGCCTGATTACAGCGGAGCAGGTTTTTTCATTTTTACCACACATACTGGTTGGGTTTGGCACAAGGGTGAGTGGTGGTTCAAGTAGATCAAATGTTATTAACAAAAGATTTCACAAAAATGAAATGCACTGTTAATAACTGAAAGTCCAAAAAACTGAACCAATGACTCACAGCTCGTGAGCTGTAAAGCCGCGTCAAGGCACCAACCGCTTTACAGTCCGTTCACACACCTTTCATAAATGACATGCACAAGACCATTCACGCCACCAGCCACGGGCCCAGCACATTACAACACTCACATCAACAGACAGTGCCACTCAAGGGCCCTCACTTTTATGCGCCCACATACCTGACACAGCAATCTCACCAGCTGATGGGAGTGTGTGGACTGGTGTTTGGTTAGCAGTGTCTTGCAGTGGCCAACAGCAAGCCACTATTTACACCACCAGCCAAGTGCCACTCCACGCACACTGCCAGCCAAGTGCCACTCCACGCACACCGCCAGCCAAGCGCCACTCCACGCACACCGCCAGCCAAGCGCCACTCCACGCACACCGCCAGCCAAGCGCCACTCCACGCACACTGCCAGCCAAGTGCCACTCCACGCACACCGCCAGCCATGCGCCACTCCACGCACACCGCCAGCCCAGCGCCACTCCACGCACACCGCCAGCCAAGCACCACTTCATGCACACCACCATCACTTTTTTTTAAACAGCAAAAAAACCACTAATTAGAAATAAGTACAAAACTACAAACACAAGAGCTCTAGCTAAATCCATGACAGTAATGCCAAACATGAAACTGAACATATGAAAATATAAAACAGGCAGTTTACGCTCACTGTAGTTCCCAATAATGTTTTTGAGTGTGGTAACTCCTGAAACAGCCACCCACACACATCCCAGGCCTTGAAGGACAATCAGGGCAGTACACCCTAGTCTCCATCCGGGTACCTCTTCGAGCACAGACTCTACATCTCTTAGCAGGAAAGTCTTTTTTGGCTGTGGGAGGAGTGTGCTTAGCAAAGCGGCGATCTTTCAATCTAGCCACATCCTCCACCACTGCTTCTCAGGAACTCTTGCCTGTTCCAGCACAACAAGGCTTGCTATGACGGACTCCTGAAATTTCACAAATATCATCCTTGACTCAGGAGAACTATTCCTGAACACAACAAAAGCATTAAAAGTTGCCAAGTGGAACAGGTGAACTGCTAATTTCTTATACCAAACACAAGCCTTACGAGCAGCAGTGTAAGGTTCCAGCCTCTGATCTACTCTATCAACACCACCCAGGTGCTTATTGTAGTCTAAAATGCACACAGGTTTGCGCACTTCAGCAACTTGACTCCAAACAGCCACAGGTGAAGTACTCTCATCAGGGATGGTATTTAGCATGTAGACGTCTCTCCTGTCTGAAAATTTCAGAGCTAGCAGCTCATCATTCTGCAAGGCACTGCACTGTCCCCTCACAAGTTTTTTACGAACAAGCTTCCTTCGGTAGCCTTTCCGGTTAGAGCGGATTGTGCCACAAGCAAAATGTCCACTCTGAACAATTCCTTGAACAACTACACTTGAGTGTAGAAATTATCTACGTACAAATGGTGACCTTTGTTAAACAGTCGTCTACCAAGTTCCCCACACAATTTTCTCGCTAACTCCAAAAGTGGGCGGACAACCAGGGCGGTCAATACTGGAATCCTTATCAGTGAAGACCCGGAAATTATACATGTATCCTTTATTACTTTCTGACAGCATATACAATTTAATTCCATACCGTGCCCTCTTGCTAGGAATGTACTGCCTAAAAACCAAACGACCTTTGAACAGGACCAAAGACTCATCTACAGATATTTCTTTGCCTGGAACATAGACCTCTGAAAACCGATCTACAAAATGATCAAGGACAGGTCTAATCTTAAAAAGACGGTCAGAATCAGGGTGATCTTGTGGCAAGGCTAAAGCATTATCAACAAAATGCAGCATCAGAAGAAGAAGCTCATACCGGTTATGACTCATGGTTGCAGGAAATATAGCAGTTGCCATCAAGGGACTAGTAGACCAATTTGAAGACAGTGACGGTTTCCTTATCAACCCCATCAAAAAAGTTAAACCCAAGAACTTTTTCAACTCTTCCAGATTTGTGGGAATCCACCGGCTAGCTCCAGAATGTGGCCTACGTCTGGCAGCGTTGTCCCTCAAATACTGCTCTGCATACAAATTAGTCTGCTCAACAATCTCTTCCAAAAATACATTGTCTGTAAACAACTGATAGAAATTGACGGCAAAAAGTTTTCCGTATTCACCCTTGGAGACCAGTAAAGGCAGCAACTGTGGCTGCTCCATGTTTCGGGCAACCCACGTGTCAGGTCTTCCAAAGGGAAGCCTTTCAGCCGCTGTCTGCTGCACCATCAGCACATCAGTGTCCTCCTCTAAAACAGGCCCTTCATCCGCACTGAGAGTGGCTTCATCATCAGACGATTCCTCTCTAACAGAAAATTCACTTCCGGAATCTTGCACTTCCTCCTCTGCCTCAGATGCGGAGTCTGTCTCATAATCATGGTCAGAAGACGACTTAAAAAGCACACCGACAACCTGCTGAGCGGTCATCCAATGGCTAGCCATGATCCTTCCTACAAAAAGTAACTGGACAAATGCACCACCAACAACCAGCACTGTGTAAGATGAGTAATAAACAAAGTGTGGCTTTATCACAGAGTTGTAAAATCAAAAACTATACCGCTCACTTGCCTGAAAAACCTAGACTCACCAGCAACTGCTCTGCACAGATACAGCAATCGCCAATGATATCCCACTAAAAATAAAAAATAAAAGAACATTAAAATGGTTGCATCTGTGGTGCCTCAGCGTCGCACCACCGGATGTAACCATTAGGTCCATGGTAGCCAAGGGGTTAAAATATATTTGATATGTTTTCAAAGAATAATAAAGTTTAATAATTTCCATATACTTTCCCACATCTACACTCGAAAAAGGTGACTATCACAAAAGTGTTCATGTACACCTAGGTGCAGGAGTAGATGTACATGTGTAAATGTATCTTTGTGAGTAGGCCCATTGAGCTGTGTAATGAGCGTAGTGCCGCTTGGAAAGACTTTGACCCTGATTTAAAGTTTGGTCGCGGGTGTTAAAGGGGGAGGGGCTGCAGCGTACAGGGGGAGCAGGGCTGGTGAGGGGGGAATAATAATAAAATGTAAACTTACCTGAACGCCGTGCTCTGCAGCCGCTCCTGCAGGCCCGTGCTCTCAGCCTGCCCTGCGGCCAATCCTGATGCTTCTCAAAGCAGCATCAGGATTGGCTGACGGCACCCAACCAGGGCGCTCCCAGGCAGACTGTGAGCCTGTGCAGGCTGTTTACAGCCAAGCAACTGTGTTGCTGGGCTGGAGACAGCCCTGTGTGCATGTGTGTTTGGCCGGCCCGAGACGGCTGGCCAAACCCACATGCACTCTGAGAGAGAGTACTGAGCACTCCCCCTCACACTCAATACCCCTCTTTGGCCCCACCCCTTTACAAGGAAAAGATAATAAACACTGTTTATTATTGATTCCCTGTAAAGGGTTTGCAGCTGCCAGCGGGGTGGCGACGCTCCTCTGCCATAATGGAGGAGCTGCCCTGCTGCCCCGCTAGACTCATAGATCCCCACCTCATTTAGAGGCTGAGAAGTTGCAGTGTTTCTGTAGGCGGAGCCTCCGATGTCAAAAGTGGTAATCCATCAGTCTATCTGCAAAGGATGAATTTTGGGCAGGGCAATCTCTGCTGATTTTCCCAGCCTCATCTGCCAGGCACAACATGGCAGACTCCTGCAGGAAAAAATTATTACATTAAAAAAATGAAAATAATAAATACAAATATTGTCAAGGATGTTGTTTTTTTGTTTTTCACACACAAACCCATGCTTTAAGAGTTTGTTTAGGAAAATGCAAAGATAGCTGTGCGGGCCTCACCAACATGGCGTCTGCTTGGCATTCGGCTTTGACAAAGTGCATCGTCCGTGTATACGTTGTTGGTCTTCCATACCACGCATCACTCTCCAAAGCTTACTCAAACCGAGGTTATGTATAACGTCTTGTTGGGTAGTGGATCAGTTTGATTCGGTGGATGTCTGCCTGTCAGGATATTCAGTATATAGTTAAAATCATCAATATGTGCGCAACCAGATGTGCGACACACTCCGGTCTACCAACTTCAGGATGAAAGACCGGTGCTCGGAGGGAAATATCTGCATTATTAGGCAGTCCTACAAGCAAATCTACCTAGGCTTTGGACCCACCTTCTATTTTGTGTTGGCCATGGGATTGAGACCTTCCAACTCACACAGTACAACCGTGTGTCACATGATATCGGCTCCCTTCACATGGTCACCCGACAAACAGCCGATATCAGATGGTGGATCGGCGTGGCCTGGAGACTTCTGCACATAGTGTGGGTGTCCTGCTCGTGTTTGTAGCTTCTGTACAGGGGATGTCCATTTCCGGGTCTGACAATGTCCCAGGATCTCAGCCACAGACTGAGGTGCTTTCAAGTTGTTTAGGAAGGTGTGGGGGGGGGGGGGGGGGGGGCGGGCGGGCGGAGAAATTCCTTAAAACAATGCTTGGGGTGAAGGACTGCCCCCCAGGACCCCGCTACTCCTCTCACATGGTGAAAAATGATAAAAAGCTGTCAGTCTGCAAATTGAACCCATGACCTTCAGGCCATGCACTGATCACTGCAGTCAGTGCATTAACCCGCATGAGTTTTTTGGGTTCTGATGATGAGGTCATGACTGTGAGATTTTCATTTGCTATATTGAGGTCTCCTCTTTGAAAACAGCCTCTGCGGCAAATCTTCCATCAGTCTGGCGAAAGAGGGGGGAACTGTGTGGTAAGTAAATAACCCGGAAGGCGTTTCTTTGCCACCGGTTCAAGGCACAAAATAAAAACAAGAACAGGCATCAGAGCATCAAGTTAAAAAGAGAGCACACGTGCAGGCTGTGTAGTTTAATGCACTGCGTGAACACCAGCCCTCGGTAAAAAAAATCAATTCTTTAAAACAAGAAGGGCAGGCTGGACGTGGCCATCCGCAGGGGGAAGAAATGACAGCTTACCTGCGAGGGGAGGTTCTGGGTTTGTTATAGATGCAGAAGGGCATGTTTAAATTGCTTGCCCGCGTGCAGGCAGCAGTTCCAGGTAATGGCTATTCATTTCCTAACGAGGCGCTTGCGTCACGCTAATTACAGCCATCCAGGATAAATGCGGCGCGAGCTCCCCGGTTTCCGGCCCTGATTTCCTGCCCAGCAGGTGCAGACATTACTGCCCAGCGGAGGGCCGAGAGCAGAGCCTGGCCGCCTTGGCACGCTGCGTTTTTCAGATGAAGAAATGATGCCTTGGAGACCAAAGGGGCCATATGAAATAGACTGTTGAGCGCCTACAACGCGAGAGGGGAGCTTCAAAGCACTTTGTGGTTTCTGAGCTTGGGTTATAGGGATGTGTGGGGAGTGGCAGGGAGGAAAAGGGGTGAGGGCAGAAGAGAGACATGCCTGTCTGCAGAAGCGCTTTGAATTTGCAGGGACCCCCAGGTCCTGGTTACCTATACTTCCTCAATATGAAAGGGAGAGTTCCTGCACTTCTCAGCAGGATTCATTACTTTTATTGGGCGAGTACCAGGACTTGTCAGGAGCACACAGACACTGCAGGACAGTGAAAACATGCACTCCTCTTAACCATTCAACCACTGGTCTGCAGACAGTGACAGTGAAAAGCAATGCTTAACTTGTGAAAGAACAAATTCCGGGGCACACATTTTTGCTCAGAAGCCCATGGCCGGCACTATTGAAAGTCAATGTGTCAAACAACAGGGCTGTGTGGTCCTGATTTCGTCTCGCGCCTCTTTGATCCACCTCCAGATACCGTCTGCCTCATTTTCTCATTCCTTTAGGTTCTTTTTAATCCCTGCTTTCTCTGTCACTGTTTTTCTGTCCTTTACTTATCCTTTCACTGTTTTGTATTCTCCCTCTCTTGCTCTGAATTAAAGTCCTGGTCCCCACAAATGAGTGCAGGTGGGCTCCACTTGCAACCGCTGCCTCAAATGGTGGAAAGCTTGTTTGAGTAGATGTGTCTTCTAGGCCAGCCTGATTTGTTTGTCCTCAGATGGTCCCAAGGCGTCCCCTGGAAGGGTACTTGGTGGGAGAAGGCGTCTTCTCTGCAACTACATGGTTTGAAGGTGTGGTGCGCCCCCACAGGCCTCAGTTCCAGTGTTGTTGTTTCTGTTCAGTAATAGATTACAGTGGTTCTGAGGCAGAAGAGACTTGACTCCCGGAGGTTTTAGGGTCAAAAGTATAGTTTTACATTTCTTGAAGTGCACCATTCAGTCAACTTTAACAAAGGGGAAAAGCAGAGATGAAAGAGGAGCTGCCAGAGTGAATAAAGAGCCAGAAAGAGGAGGGTGGTGGGAGAAAGAGGAAGAAAGTGGAATCAAAACAAGACAGCCTTGATATTTATCAGACACAGAGGAAGTGCAGGGCGGTGGAAGAAAGAGGCATGAGGTGGAATCAAGATTGGGCGGCCTCCGTATTCATGAGATAAAGAGACAGGAAGTGTAGGTTGGTGGAAGAATGACGCATGAGGTGGAATCAAGACTGGGCGGCCTCTGTATTCATGAGATAAAGAGACAGGAAGTGTCTGGTGGTGGATGAAAGAAGCATGAGATGGAATCAAGTCTAGGCAGCCTCGGTAGTCATGAGATAAAGAGACAGGAAGTATCGGGTGATGGAAGAAAGAGGCATGGGATGGAAACAAGAGAAAACAGCCTTGGTGTTCATGAGATAAAGAGACAGGAAGTGTAGGAGGTGGAAGAACGAGGCATGAGGTGGAATCAAGACTGGGCAGCCTCCGTATTCATGAGATAAAGAGACAGGAAGTGTCTGGTGGTGGATGAAAGAAGCATGAGATGGAATCAAGTCTAGGCAGCCTAGGTAGTCATGAGATAAAGAGACAGGAAGTGTAGGGTGATGGAAGAAAGAGGCATGGGATGGAAACAAGAGAAAACAGCCTTGATGTTCATGAGATAAAGAGACAGTAAGTGTCAGGAGGTGGAAGAACGAGGCATGAGGTGAAATCAAGACTGGGCAGCCTCCGTATTCATGAGATAAAGAGACAGGAAGTGTAGAGGGTGGAAGAAAGAGGCATGAGGTGGAATCAAGACTGGGCAGCCTATGTATTCATGAGATAAAGAGACAGGAATTTAGGGGGTGGAAGAAATAGGCTTGAAGTGGAATTAAAAACCAGAGAGCCTCTGTAATTGGCAACCCCATCAGAATGAACTGCTAATTGGGGAATCCCTATCTGCTGAGGTTCATCACTCTAAAGGGCCAGGGCCTCAGGGTATTGGCCAGGGTTCGGGGGGTTAGGGCTAGCTGTTCAGTGACTGCTGAGTAGCGACTCTGTGCTTGCTGCTTCTATGGGCTAAGCCCAGCAACAAGTAGCAGTGGGTACATTTCCCTTGCTCTGAGCCAGTGCAGTCCTCTGCCTGCATGAAAGTCCAATTGATTGTCTCATGGCAGATGTCCTGTCCTTCCTTGGCATACATTTTGAATACACAAAATTGTCTCTTGTAATGGGTTTGGAGGAAGGACTTCACCTTGGGTAAAGTCATGAAATTTCTGGTATCAAGGGTGAAGATGTCTGATTTCAAGCCAATACTTAAATATCATAAACACATCTGGTTCCTTCATCTTTATGAAGCTACACGAGACACTCTTGCTCTGCTGATTCTCCACGAAAAAGAAACCTTCTGATCTATTTTTAAATTCCTGTTTCATTTTGACAAGTAATGGTGCACGAGCCATTCATGGTGACCACATTGCGTGCTATATACATCCTACATATGGCTTTGGTTTAGCCTCCATCAGCCATTGGTCTCTTACACTGCAACCTTCAGCCATTGGCTTGAGGCATGGCTTATCACATGTTGGATCAGCCCACGGGATTCTTTAGTCTCACCTTGTTTCTATTGGCTGTTTGGGTGTATCCTTCCACTTTCAGGTGGGTCTATTTAATATCTGAAATTACACTCTGTCATCACACATTTAATTTTTTGTTTCACCCATGCACTGTACACAAAGCAACGTTTTTATTTGTTTTGCACTGCAGCAGGCATTTTTATTTCTTTTGGAAGCACTTGCGTGCAAACACCAAACCTATTGGCTTTGCCAGTGTTTGTCTAAGAAATGTAATAAGCATTGTAGTGCACCCGGGCATGATATTGTCACGAGGCTCATTGTTTTGTCAATGAATATGTGAGCTAACATCGAGCACGCAGCAAAGATAGGAACTGCAGGCTTCTTGTGAACTGCAGGGCTCGTGCGATTAAACTTGTTAGATTTCTAGGAGGCTCCATGCAGCAAACTACATAGTCAGGAGCAAGGAATGGGGTGTCTTTAATTAAAAAATAATGGGCAAATTGAAAAACGTTCTACTTTCAAACCCTTCATCTATCAAGGCTTTTTTTTAGTTTCTTTGAAACAATGTAGTTTTTTATGCTGCCTACAGTTTCATATTTGCAAATTAGATTTCTCAGTATATCTTTTCAAATCATTAATGTTGTTGTCAATATGCGTTTGCGAAATTACAGGTTTTTTTTGCAGCCGTCACAAAGTTATTTTATAAAACTTTGAAAATTGACAAAGTTGCAAAGTTTTTATAATTTCCTCATATATGCATGACTTTTCCGCAATTTATGTCTCAAAAGATAAACTTTCTGGAAAAAAAAATCGGCACACTTCAGTTATTGCAGGTAGAAAAACTTTGTTAAAGGAAACTTGCAGTGGAAAAGTTTCATACAATGTTTCAAATCAGTTGGGTTCGTTTAGTGCGAAAAAAACTCAATATGCGGTGACAATTATCTGACAAATGTGATACTTTGCAAAGCTAAAGGCAGACTTGAAAGTTTAAACTTTGCCAAATGTCAAAAGTGAAAGAAGGAATTTTCACACGCCTTCCAAAGTCAGACATTTAGACAGACACCCCCATAAGGAAAGTAAACAAAGAAGTAGCAGACATCTTTCTATGTTTGCTTTGAAGCGCATCATTAGCCCCCTTGGGTGTGGAGTGGCCGAAACCTTGGTTAATTTCAGCTGAAGAGACTTTTATCTTCCAATTTCTATCTTGGCACTGGTCATTGAAGCTAGCAATTTTGCTTGGATCTTTTGTTGGCCAAGCAGAGTGCTTACTTGACCTTATCCGACAGATTGATCAGTTTTTTCCTACGTCCCTCTTCCATTTGACGGCGGGGCTTTCTTCTTATAAGGCTGACATTTGAAAGCAAACTCGATAAGAACGACGTACCAAGGTTTCCCAGATCTTTCTTACCATCCTAAAGGGTAGTGTCAGTGACGGCATGCCTCTAGTGATATGCCACTGTCCGCTAACTGCCACCGGGCCCATGGGAGATATGAGAACCTGTAGAGCTCAGACCTCAGTAACTGACAGCATTGATTTTAATGAGGTACCTCTGGGAGCCTGTCGGAGCGGAATCATCTCAAAAGTTCTCGAGTGACGCACTTTCTAAATCCAATAATCCCTTGTCTCTTCCACAGTGATGGCAGCATTCAATGACATTTCATGACAGCTGCTAATGACAGTTAGAATAGCCGCGGGGTTCGGACCAAGACGTTAAACGAGCATCCCTTTGACCTACTGCGCTCACTTGAAAGCCTACTCTGGCGTAGCAGAAAATCCCACGACGCATTCCCTTCCCTATATGGCTCATAGCATTATTTTAAGACATGCCCCGGTGTTAAAAATTAATGTTCTTCTTGGTCTATAAGTTTACTTCAACATTTACAGTTTGTGACCCTTTTAATTTCATGGACATGTGATCTTGACAATGACCCTTACTGGTTGAGTGATGTCTGTCCATTTGTTTTTGTTTATCCTAATAAGGCACTCAAGGAATAACCTTAGCAGGATAAAATTAATTAACAAAACATTTAGGCCCGTATTTATACTTTTTTTAAGCACCACATTTGCGCCGCTTTTTGACGCAAAACGGCGCAAACCTACAAAATACAATGTTATTTTGCAAGTTTGCGCCGTTTTTGCGTCAAAAAACTACGCAAATGCTGCGCAAAAAAAGTATAAATACGGGTGCACCATGACTTTAGCTTTTAATGCTCAAAGAATAGTTACAATCAGTGTTAAAGAATATATTTTTAAAATTTGTGTACCAAAACCAGCAAAAACAATCCTCTATTGCTCTTCAACAATCAATATTAAAATGACCTAAATAAATCGTTGTGATTTTATCGACTTCGGAACGGTGAAGAATGGAGAGCGCAGCTGGAAATTTTCAGACTTCAAATGTGTGCCTTTCAGGATAAAGATATCTCTGTGCTGGTGATCATCCCATTCATCTGTTATATCAGAGGGGGACATAATTACTATTAATTATATAGAAATGTCATGCTTGTGGAATTAAAAAAAGTCGTTGTAACTGAACACAAGGGATATCATTACAGAAGAAATACCTGGATTGAGAGTGATTAAATAATGTTGCTGCATCCTGGTGGCGGGGGACAAACACATGCTGGTTTCCTGCGTGCTCAGCTCTGTATGGATCATGGTGCGGACCGGTGGGGGGAGGTAACTGGTTTCTCCCACTGGTGAGGCAGACCCCTTTGTCTCATTGCCCTTGGGTTTGAGGAGCTCTTCATGAGTTAAACAATGTTTTGATCTTATGGAACAGGGTGAAAGGGCTGGTCTTTCATGTAATTATTACTTGATACTGAGTTGCAGTCGGTGTGGTAATAATGAAAGATTCCATCCTTATGGCAAGGCTGGCGAGAGCAGTTACAAAAAAACACGCATACCCCATACGCAACCAGGGACTCGTGTGTACGTTTGTACACTGTGTCCCCATAGAGGTCACTACTTAAAAAGTATATATACTATTAAGTTGGCCCGACACAAACATCCCTGCCAATACGATCAGGCTTATACTCCCACTATGCCTACGTTACATGTTTTTATTAGCCCAATAACACACATATCACCCCAATTAGTCCATGGAATCACATGAATTTCAAGGTGATTGTATCTGTTATCAAAGTGCATTCCACCACGTGCTCCATGAACTTATACAATAACAAAAAATAATACAATTAACAGGGCTTTTTGAGACCCAACATACGTATGTAATTCGAGGCATGGTCACGTGGTGCCCTAAAGGAAGAGTTAATGATCAATTCAACCCATGTTCAACCACATGGTCTTGCTTGTGACAACACTTTAAAGACTGAAAAATTCTGCAATACCTTCAGTAAATCAAAATTAAAAACAATGTGTTAGACAAACGTTGAAATGTCGGTGAAAGCCAAGGGCAGAGCATTCTACCAGGATCTCAGCATCAACGTTGTACGATGTAAGGGCAGTAGAGTTAAGATTCAAAGCAGCTCTTCCATTGGTTAGTGTGATTATGACCCATGTTAGTCAAGAGAGCCATACCTATATATCTTTTTATGAATATGCCAGACCACAGTATTAGGAAACAGAAGATCAACACAGCTTCTGTAGTACTATGAGAATTTGTAAATCACTCATTATTCTTTCTTTGAGGGTGGGCACAGCTACATGAATCTCAAAGTTAGTTCCACACACCTTGTGGAGTGCACCATTCAGTCACTTTCCTAGTCATATGTATGGCCAATCATAGTTTACTTTAAATTTCAAAAGCCCAGGCCAGATAGGTACAACAAACTTTATCATTATCATAATCCACATATCCAGAATTCCAATATTTAGGATGTGTTAATCCCCTCAGGAGAAGGAAGGCTGAATTACATCACATCACCTCCCAGCTGTAGCGTTGGCTGGTGACATCCCCAGTGGTAGCGCAGTTAGGTGGGAGGGGCAAAGGAGAGTTTTGTAGATGCAACGATTTACACACAGGACTCAGAAATTGAAATCCGCTATCCAACTTGATATGTTTAGTTTAGTTTTAAAGAAAAACACATCACGTAAGAAATAGGAGAAGTAAAATAAACAGGAAGTGAACCCTCTTCATGAAAAAGTCCTGACTAACAAGCTTTACAAAACCAATAAGCCTGGCTTTGTCTATGCTTGTTTTGTGGTATTAATGTTTTTCTAAGGCCTTAGTTTTGAGGAGTTGTTGGGCAGCTACAAATATAAAGAATAAGCAGTGGCTAGGAGTAAAAATAAAGTTGTGGTCTCACAAAGCACACTTGCTGCTTTGTCTGGATCTGCTCTTTGTAAAACAGCAGCAGGGCTCCTCCCACACTGAGGATTGCCAATGGCCGAATCGGGCTGACCCATTGCCCCAAGCTGCATGCTGCAATGAGCAGAGGAATAATGTGAATGACACAACCACAGACTAATAGATGAAGAGGGCTTGCTGGAGACACCTATAAGTTTCTTATATGTATAATTTTAGTACAATCAAGGTCTTGGCTAAGGCTAGACCTAAAGTTATGGCTAAACATTGATGGACCTCTGTAAAATATCATGGCAGCTGGACTCAGCAAACTCGTTGAGGCTGCAACTCACAGTTTATATCATAAAATGGAAGTTGAAGGGGTATTTCTGCTGAACCACACATAATCTCGCCAAGTGCAAACCAGGACAATGGAAAAGCAGAATATGCAACCGATTTGGTTTAGGAGAATTATTTGGACTACCGGGGTGACTGTTACAACTTTGCTACCACCCACTATGCTTTCATTCAAAAAGGATATTTCTCCTGCTGAGCAATTTTCACACAATCTTTCCAAGGTGTGCTGTAAATGGGGGAACTACACTGCAAATTCACAGAGCTACTCCTAAAAACACTTAAAACATGACATAGGACAGGATTTAGGTAGAATCCTCTCACAAGTACCAAATAAATACATTATGGAACAAAACATCAAATTAGTCAAAATCTGTAATTTACTGAGCTATAGATTCCGGGCTTGATTTAGATATTGGCGGAGGGGTTATTCGGACACAAAGGTCATGGATACCCTGTCGGCCAAAATCTAACATCCACTTATGTTCAATGGGATTTAGATTTTGGTGGACGAGGTAGGTGGACAACAGTGACAGAGTAACCCCTACACCAATACCTAAATCAGTCCCTCTATGTCAGAATACTATGTAATGAAATATCGTCCAATATAAATTGTGTCATAAATATAATTTACAAAATTATTTTTCCCAATAATGTAGTTTTTCTGCTATTAACTCCTATGTGACAAAGTTTTGTAGACATTATTAAGGCACTAGTGCCCTGATTATGAGTTTGGCGGGCGGAAAAGCTCGCCTGCCAAACCCCCGCGGTCAGGTTACCGCCTATGCAGCAGCCTTCCCTCAGCCCCTATTAAGAGTTTCCCGCTGGGCCAGCGGGAAACGCACAACAACATTGATGCCGGCTCATAATTGAGCCAGTGGCAATGTTGCAGTGCGTAGTTGCCAAGTGCATGGGCAGTGCAAGGACCCCCATGGGGCCTCCTGCACCCAATCTCTGCCAGCATTTACATGGCGGTGCAACCGCGGGAAGAGGGGTCGTAATCTGCTTGCAGCCCTGCCCTGGCGGATTGAGACCGCTGGCACCGCCAGGCCGTCGGCCAGCAGAAATGTGGTGGTGCCGGTGGTCCGACTGTGGCGCATTCGCCACGGTCGTAATGTGGAGGCTGGACAGCCAAATTGGCAGCGGTCCAGCCTCCACCGCGACCCTGGCGGTCTCAAGACCACCAGGGTCCTAATCAGGGCTGAAATGTAAAGTGAAAGGATAGTTTGGTAGCAATATTCTGCTACCACAACTTCAATAATGACCAGAGTTCCCTCTTCTAGAATAATATTGCTGCGCTCACTATGGTGTAGGACAGACACCTTGGTGCCCACCACTACACAGTGGCCATCCATATTACTGTGCTGCTTGCCTCCTGCTGTACCTTGCTGCCCGTGACCGTTCGCGAAACAGGAACAAAACCTGCGATCAATACGGATTTCCAAGCAATCCTCGGTAAGTACCCATGGGGCTAATTTGTTTTGCTAATGTCTGTGCTTTCTGCTCTGCTGACTCTATCAGCGCCTCACTCCTCTGAAGTTAATTACCTGCAAGTTTTGCTGTTATTTTTGTTGTTGATGGGTTTTGGCCCTAGCCAGCCATTACTCTGACAGCTTAACAGCTCGGCTGGCTTTGCGTTTATTAAGACGAATAGATGGATACGCACATTTACTAAGCATGGTCTTTTTAGATTTAAATAATGCATTTTTTTCCAGTTGCTTTTTATCCTAGATTTTGTTGCAGGACCCAAGCCTATTTTGAAGTAGTCAGAATATTTGCAGGTAGAGGAAAGAGGCAGAGGGGGATAATCTTAATTTGACGAGACTCCCACAGTTTACCAAATGGTGATGCAAGGACTTGGATTTAGCTTTCTCAGAGTGATGTTCTCTTCATTAGGCATATTAGACACAAACCAAAATCTTTTATCTAATCTGCAGATTCAAAAGTATTTTACTGTGTCAAAGGTCACTGTTATATGTGCTTCTAAAACAGGGCTCGACAAAGTAGTGACTGATCCATGCCAAATTTTAGGATAGCTATTGACTATCTAAATTAGTTTTATTTTGGTTCATTGTTTGTAAATGTATCGCATGTGGATGTTTTATGTTGTTATACTAAAATTTTGACCTGGACTACTTTTACAAGCCCCTGTTCCAATTTCTCCTTGGCAGATATAGATTAATGATAGATTAATGAATGACCCTGCCAATGGGATGGAAAGCACCATAAGTTGGTGAACTCTTTCTATTACTGAACATAACCCCTTTCAATTGAATAGCGACGCCATACACCCCGAATCCTATTGGTGATTTTATTCATCCAAGAATAACATGAACCTATTTAGGGAGGTTTAAAAGGTTAAACTCTTTTAAGAAAAAGTGTGTACCCCTAGATGTGCCTCTCATTAACCCACCAAAGACTTCCCTCTCATCCTACCAAAAAATGGAACATCACCGAAACTTACCAGGGAGTCACAGGAGGGGCATTCATTGGAGAATTATGTTGAGAATGAATGGAAACACATCTCAAAGGAAGTCTTGCACCTGCAATACCCTTATCGTGAGTTCTGACCTTTACTGTTACTTTAGAAAGCATATTCTATTATAATTTGACTTGTTTATTCCCGCAGAAGTTAGTAGAGTATTTACATTATAAGGCTCCTAATTGTGGCGTTTTCAACTTTAACACACTAGACCAAAGGTGCTTTAGATGGGATTTGCAGTCATCAATTTCTTTCAATAAGGATCTACAATGAACACTGAGGGAGCCTTAATGTAAACATTCCTCAGCTCCCCTCCTTTGGCCCGGTGCACAAACTTTCTGAATACTAATGTATCGGGCCTAGTCACAAAGGTATTTTTGGGTAGATAAAGTAGTATCCCCGCGGTACTCCTTTATGTATTCTTAAATACATTTTTGAATTGGCTCCGAGACATCCAAAATTAAAGTAAAATGGGACTAATCAGGGATTATTCATATGCACTTAGCACAACCAGAAGGGACACTGCTCTCTTTGTGCTTTTACTAATAAGGAGTTGGACGTTTTGGGGCTGATACACAAAGATGTGACGAACGGTACTCGCTGTAAGAAGCGATGGACACCACACTTTAGAGTAATCTGGTCACAAGAGAACCAGATACAGTTCCGGACGGTGCTAAAAATCTGCCTTTTTCACACAGGGAAGGACCCTGTTCCTTGTCAGGGAGTGGGAGATATCCAGCCGTGCTGCCGTGAACCGACAACCGTAGATATCGCGGCACAAATGCCTGACGGATCCACCAAATCCACCAGTCGTCCTTGAACTGGGAAAAGTGCAACCAGGCAACTTCACGGATGTAAATTACACATATATATACTCCACAAAACAATATCATAATAATAGTAATACAAATAATAATAATAATAATAATAATAATAATAATAACAACAACAATAATATTAATAATAAAGTTAACAAAAACAACAGTAGTAGAAATAATAATCATAAAATAATAATAATAATAATGATAATAATAAGAATGATGATAATGATAATAATGATAAATAGTAATTATAATAACATTAACAATAATATTAGTAATAATATTAGTAATAATAATACATGACAAACAATATCAGTAATACTTATATTATTTAATATATTTATTTTTAGCATACTCATCTTCATCAGAGGTAGTAGTAGTGACACATATTATTATTATTATTATTACCATTTTTATTAGTAGTAGTAATAGTAGTAGTTGTAATGACAGCTTTATTGTTATAATGTATTATTATTAGAATATTCAAATATTAATAGTAGTAGAAGTAGTAGAAGTTGTAACGACAGCTGTATTATTATTAGAATATATTATTATTATTAGAATTGTTGTTATTAATATTAGTAGTAGTTGTAATGCCAGCATTATTAGTATCATCATTATTATTAATATTGCTATTATTATTATTATCATTAGTGGTAGCAGTGGCCTGGACTCCACAGCCAATTACGATTTGTATTATCAGTGATGGAGAAGTGAAGGGCACTGGTGACTGTTGATAAGCAGAACACATGGTATTAGTGTCACCTTAATACCCTGGCTCCCACTCACCAAATGACATAGGTCCTTTACAAGAACTGGATGAGCGGTGACCATTATTAAATTAGTTTTGTGTTGACATTTTTACGCGAATAAGATGCACTGGTTGGTGGGCGCTGTCGGATGTATACTTACATGCCCGGGTCCACCAGGGCCAGTAATCTGTGCCATCAGCACAAACCCAGAGTGACATCCTCAAGAGATCCTGACTCAGAACCCCCACGGCTCTTGCTGGATAGAGCTCTCCTAGACAGCATTTTCTAAGATGGGAAACCTTGTTTTAGAAAATGCCTTGTGACATTTCAGAAAGGCTCACCAGCTAATTTCTCAAACTGATATCTCCAGGCATAATTTTGTTCCTTTGCAAACCAATTTCTAAAGGTGATTTCATTTTTTTCCATCGCCTGTCTGGGTGTAATAAATACAATTTAACTTGCCACTGCGAGCAAAGCACACATCTGAACTTTTCCCATTCTCCTGCAGCAGTTCCCTGTTGTTTGATCTCCCAGAGTGGGCAGAAATTAAAGCAACACTGCAATTCGAATCCCATTGTGTGGGAAGACGACAAAAATATGAGATTGAATGGGCTGAGCTCTTTCTCAGCTGCCATGATCTCTGTGCATCAAGGAACCTTCCATTCATTCCCTCCCGTTTCATGAAATTTACAAAATACGAATTTATGACTTTGCGCATGATTCTTGCTGTCAGCGCTGGAAAATATTCCATGTCCTTGCATCCTAATGTGCTTAGCGGTCACTTCGGAGTGATAGCCTCAGATAAGAAAATGACAATTGGGCGTTCGAACAAGACAACAAGCTCTCAATCCGTCAATCACAGCATTTGTAAAGCGTAAGACTATCTCCCCTAAGGGTATCTGGGCGCTGTGGGGTGAGTATGCGCTGTAAATATTGTCTGCCTGTCTGAGGCCTGGTAATGACATATCTGCCCTCCATCCTTACAGAGTCACTATGTTATGTTCCATTGCGTTACAGAAGCACTAAGAGGCTGATTCACAAAGGTAAACTTACACTTTGGTGCAAGTTTACACTTCCTGTAGTAAATGTACTACTTTTTGGTATTCACAAACCAAGAGCGTAATTTTACTGCTAGTTAAACTATTGGTAGTAAAATTACACTCCTAGGTCCTGATTCACAAAAGTAAATTTACACTTCTGTGTACGTTTACGGCATTTTGCTATTCGCCAACTACGAGTTTTAAGTAATTTTAAGACTGCAGGGGCTCCGCAGTTGGAGCGGGGAACTACGCCTGTCCTATCTTTTTATGTGCAGAGTTCCCCTCCCTACTGCGGAATCTCCGCATTCGTAAAAATACTAATTACTCATTTCTTGTGAATAGAAAAAAACAAAGTTACACAAAAGTGCCAGCTTACCTTTGCGAATCAGGCCTCCTAGGTGCCAAGTAAGTACAGAGAGAGTTTCGTTTCTGGTGTGTGTGCAGTTGCTTCTGCACTTCATGAATAACAGATATTGTTATGTTTTGTTTGTATTGTGTGCATACATTCTCACAGCATAGAGTAATACCATTTGTGATTCCTATGTAGGGTACTTTGTACTGATGCAGACATCAACCTACATAAAATGAAGTCTCCCAGTAAGTGTGTTCATCTACAGGTAGCCCTCCCTTGCACATCTCCATACAGCATTCTCCTCGCCCTTGTATAGCTAAGGAATGAAAATGATGCCAGCCAGCTAGTTCCCAGACTAATAGCCAATTAAGGCCCTCATTAGAGTCACCAGTGTTTGGGCCGATATTTATAGCATGCACTTTTCCTTATGCTTTGTCTGCTTCTGATGAGAATGGGCCTCTCGCAATGAAGGGGTGGAGGGAGGACACCAGTTTGCACATTTGTTTCTCATTTATATCCATCTTGGTTGCTATGTTGCTTCAGATTTTGTGTCTGTCCATCTGACTTGACATCAAGGATTCAAATCAGCTTAGATCAGTGGCTCCCAACCTGTGGTCCGGGGACCCCTGGGGGTCTGCCAAACCTCCTCAGGGGGTCCACGACTGCTTAGAAAATTAAATAAGATTAACAAATTAGGTCCCCAGCTTTCAGTAATGACTCAGTGGGGGGGTCCACGGATTCCAATAATGATTCAGTGGGGGTCCCCGGGTTCCAGTAATGATAAAGTGGGGATCCACAGAAGTCAAAAGGTTGGGAACCACTGGCTTAGTTCACAAGATAAAAACTATGGTATATGTTATGTTTAGTGCATTTGTGTAGTGCATTTCAATAATTTACTCTTTCTACCTGTACTTCAGTGCCTTTGGTTGGCAGATGTAGGACATTCACCAAAAAACAGCAGATGCCCGTCCACCATCTTCATTGTTCTCCCACCTCATGCAGAAGTGAAGGAAGGTCATGGTTTTCACAAAAGTGAAGACCTTTGACCATCGTCCACTGTGCCAACAGGTCACAGTGACGGCCGCCCCATAACTGTATTTATTTGCATGGGGCCACCAAGGAACGCCTGGGCTGTCCAAGAGAGGACAATCTATGATGCTGACGCACAGAGAGAAAAAGCAAACTGTGTATCAAGGTAATTGAATTTTCAATTTACTGAAACAAGCTCCTGCTTTGGAAGTTTTATCTGAGTAAAGCAAAACTGTTTACTGAGCGTCAAAGAAATATGGCACCTACCCAGGGTCGGACAAGCTTATAGACAGTCAGGCAGTGCCTCATTGGCCGATCTTACAGATCGTTGTGTCAGCTGTTTTTCTACCAATTTTGAGCTGGTTTATGGGCAGAAAGGGCGGTTTTACTATTTATTTCCCATATATTACTACATTTTAAACTATATGCTTTGCTAATGAAGATCACTTTTATTTTGATGCCTGGGCCCAATTCTTGTCCCAGTTCAACTCTGCGCCTACCTGTTAAACTGCTCTGCTTCTCAGCGCTTCTACTGCACTGGCAGATGTACTGAAAGCGGAGAGCCAAGCAGGCGTTTACCTTTAATCATGGTGGGCATCTCTTACTGACCTAAAGGGACACCCACCACAGTTTAAGTAAGACCCTAAGCCTCCCTTTTGTCCTATCACTTCACCCCATGCCAAGGTGCAGCAGCAAAAACTCAATAGGAGCACAACTTTGGTCCTCAGGCCCAATAGAAAACCAAGAATGGAGACTGCATTAGAACTGTTCACGCTATAATCAAAGCACGGCAGCCCAGCCGAAAAAATACATTACGCTCCAATATCAGGAGTGTGGAGTGCTTAATAAATGCAACTACAGTCCCGTGCAATTATTGTGGCTTGAGCCTTTTCATCGGGTTCCCACTCTTCTACCGGGAAAGAAAGTTAACATATAATATAATTCATTGGAATTGCTTAATATAGTGTAATCTCAGTAATGTCTCACTCATTACTGAGTGCCCTAAGATCACCCACTAGTTAGACCACCCTTAACCCTAGTAATCATTCTTGGACACATGTCTCAGGTAAGCGCCCTCTGTGAACCCCGCTCGCCACTGATTTTACACTCTGCCTTGCTCCTCTGTGTCATTCCTTCTCTGTTACCAATTCAGCAGTCAGTTCTGACCTAAATGCGGCAGCAATTTCAAGGGCACTTCCAAAAAAGAATTAATGGTTTTGAAAAAAGACAGAAAACCAATTTTATTACTGCTCAGTGCAGAGTTGACGCAGTCTTTGCCTTTTATCATATTGTAGGCAAATTAAGTACATTTTAATGCTGGATGAAAGCAGGCGTGATAGAGCGCGTCGTGAGGTCTGTCGCTGTTCATGTTCATTGCTGCGGTTGCAGCAGCAAAGTAGATCTGTCTTGAGCTCGAGGTTGGATATTTTGTTGGTTATCACAACGGCCGTGCATTTGACATCTGTGCAGCTATGAATGGACAGATTTGAAGAGATGGATGTATATAGTGGTCATGGTGCACTTGGGTAGACAGTTTTAAACAAGCTTTTTTAATGCAATGGGTCTCGCATTTGCTTGAGTTAGAGCTATTAGCGTTGTAAAGAAAAAAAAACGCAGTGCGATTGCACTATGTAAAATGCAGCGCGATCGGGCTGCGTGGAAAATAAACAGATAAAGTAGTCCGGACACCATTCTGAAAACATCGAGCCTCGCATGTTTTTAGTAGTTTACCGGTGCTGTGTAGGTGGGCTAAACACCGGAAAAGGCATGACGTATGCACGCCTTTCACAAATGAAAGCAAGTGGATTTTAAAAGGCAAGCCCATGAACCAATGTAAGTGACTGACGTGACATGGACATGGTTTGAAACCCAAAGAGAGACTACAGAATGGACGGAGCGCTTTGCACTCGCCCATAAAAAGGAGGCATGTTCAGAACGGGGGGCATTAATGGTAACCAATGGACTAGCGCTGTGTGCTAGCATCCCATGTGCCCTCCTGTAAGCCTCATGACCACCCACTGCAGCTATTGGTGGAGTTGGATACAATTACCAGGACCCAGCTTCCATTCGTCAGGCTTGTGATGCACTTGCTTTTCTGGAAAGTGTTTGTAGCAACAATGTTGACCCGCCACTTCACTCTGGTCTTCCAATTTCAGCTCATAGAGCTTCAAACAAAAGCTGGCCCAGAACCCCAGCGAATGTTCTCCGGCCTCCTGCAGTGCCTGGCTCTAGTGAGACTGGGAGGGCTCCTGTTCTGATTAACAAGTATTAATCATAGGCCCACTCACACCCACATGTCCCACTTAGAGGCACCTAGAGATATCCTGTCTTCCATCCTGGATATTGATAGGCCAAGCTTCCCAGAGATGTGAAGTCATCTGATCAGAGATAGAAATGAGTATGGTTTTCTAATGCTCTCAGTTCAAGTAGAATTTATATCATATCCCAAAACGTGTATAAGGCAAGGATATAACACATCCATTGCAATTTGCTGGTGCACAGGTTGCTACAATGCCACAGTTTACACAAAGGTGAGAGCTGCAGCACAAGCTTCTTAGAAAATAAAAGTATTCATCAAAAATCACAAGTTACATTTGAATTGCAGGTTAGCAAAAATGCCCTTCTCTCCCATACCCCATATCTTCACACTGTACCCAGGCTGCACTAATAATTATGTCAGCCATGGTAATTTAGAAATAAAATCTGTAGTCCATTAACATAGAGGTTTGGGCCTTTCCAAAACTGAAGCCCCCTGAAATAGTCAAACCGCTGTATGGTTAGATCACAAAAGGGGCAAATGTAGCCAAAGGCCTGACGTTTTGCCTTGATATTTTAACAACTCGTAATTAAAGTTAGTGATAAAATAAGCAACGTGCAATTTGTCTGTGTCGTAGAACTAAATCACAGGGTTGTCATACTGCCTTCTGTACGAGGGAAATGCAAAATGTAAATTATGCCAGGCAACTTGTGAAAACGTAACATATTTGGCAGTAGACAAAGTTTGCCTCAAAAGTTTTTATAAATTAACGTCCACAAAAATGTGTATTTTTGCAGTCGGATTCTGCCTGCCAACATTAAGCTTTAGCAGGGGGTTTTCATCTACAAAACCGTAATTTAAATACGTGTGTTTGAAAGGTTATAAAGCTTTCAGATGTAAAGAATTTCATTTGAATGACCAAGCAAAGCCCTTGGACTGTGCCTGCCCCTTCTTTCCAACTCCCTCTAGCTAGCATACTTCAATATAGCTCCTTCTGCAATCAGGTCTAACTAGGATCTAGGACTGGTCCTTGCAGGGACTGTCAGGGATCTGTTTGTCCCACCAGGCCCTCCAGTTGCCTGGCAAATCACAAACGAAGCAAGCGTGCAATGCCACTTTCACCCCTGTTTTGTCCAATATTTCTGGCAAATGCCCGGTCTGTTTGGATTCCACGAGAGATCTATGTAGCTGCTGTTACTGGTGTCTGAGTCCATTTCCACCTTGATAGTCAGAGTCAAATATATTGTCCTTTGACCTTTTCTTGCAGGTCACGATTTTGCAGTACCAACAAATGAGTATAAATTCAAAAATACACAGAATATTGTAAGGTGCATATAACATTCGAGAAGGTCTGCTGTCATCTTTGGCAAGGCACCAGGATTGATTGTGGCAGAATCGTGTTACCATACACTGAGGCTGCTCTTCTTTTGGCCCAGGGTTGTTTTTCTGCATGCTACATAAATGCATTTCCAAAAATAATCATTACAAAGCCAATAGGTCTCGCCTTTGAAATTAATCGATCAATCAAACATTTATAAAGCGAGGCAAATCACCCGTGAGGTGTCAAGGTGCTGGAGATGTCGACTGCTGCATGGTGGATTGTTTATTCGAACATCAGGTCTCGAGTTAGTTCCTGAATTGCTGGAGCAAAGGGGTGGTCCTGAGGTGCAGGGGAAGGTTGTTCTATGCCTTGGCCACCAGGTGCGAGAAAGAGCAACCTCCGCTGTTGGTTAGAAGGATTCGGGGGGTGTTGATGAGAAAAAGGGGGCAGATTAGACGAGTCTGATCAGTTGGGGGAAGGTCAGTCATTTGTTGATGTATGCTGGTCCTTCAATGTGAAGGGCTTTGTAAGCGTGGGGCATCATATTGAACTGGCATCTCTTTTGAATCAGGAGCCAGTGTAGTGTCTTGTGGTGAGTGTGATGTGGGTCCTTCTGGGGAGGTTGAGATTGAATCTTGCTGCTGAGTTTTGTTTTGTCTGAAGTCTTTTCAGGAGATGTGCAGTGATTCCTACGTAGAGTGTGTTTCTGTAGTCCAGCCGGCTGGTGATAAGGGCCTGCATGACGGTCCTTCTTGTGTTGACTCGGAGCCCCCTGAAGACCTTGTGGAGCATGCAAAGGGTGTGTAAGCAGGTGGAGGAGACTGTGTTGACCTGTTTTTTCATAGATAGTTTGCTGTCCAGGACGATGCCGAGGTTACGAGCGTGGTCTGACAGGGCCAGGGGTGGGCCGAGTTCCATGGGCCAACATGCATCATTCCAGGGCGAAGTGCTGTTCCCAAACATAAGGATTTCTGTCTTGTCTGTGTTGAGTTTGAGATAGCTGACCTTCATCCATTCAGAGACGTCCATCATGCATCTTTGAAAGTTGGCTCTGGTTGTTGAGGGGCCTTCAGCATAGGTAATGATGTTGAGTCCATTCAATCTGACTGTGGGGTCATGTAGGTGTTGAAGAGGGTGGTAATGAAGGATAAATCTTGGGGGACTCCGCAGATGATCTTATTGGGCTCAGAGGTGAATGGGGGAGACGGATCCTGTAGGTGAGGTATAAGGCGATCCATTAGAGGGCATCTCTCTGGATCGGGATGTGGTGGAGTCTGTTGCTCAGGATGTGATGGGAGACGGTGTCAAAAACAGCTGACAGGTCCAGGAGGATGGGTGCTGCCATTTCACTGTGGTTCAGGAAGGCCCTGATGTCTTCGATGGCTGCGATCAGGGCTGTTTCGGTGCTGTGGTTAGCTCGAAACCTGGATTGGGAGAGGTCCGAGAGGTTGTATTGTTGCAGGTGTTGAGTGAGCTGCTGGTTATTCGATTTCTCGAAGACCTTTGCTGTGTAGGGGAGCAGCGACATGGGCTGGTAGTTTTTCAGTTCAGTTGGGTCGACAGAAGGTTTTTTTAGGAGGCTTCACTTCAGCATGTTTCCAGTCCTCAGGGAAGGAGGTCTGGGTGATGGAGGTGTTCAGGACTTTTCGGAGCTCACCACTGATTATCTCGCTTCCAAGGTTGAAAATGTGGTGGGGCAGGGGTCCGTGGATGCTGCTGAGTGGAGATAGAGTCTTGCATGGTGAGGAAGTCCCAGCGGGTGAGCAGGTGCTCGGTGTTTGTGTTTGAGGGTGTGAGCTGCTTGATACTGTCAGCGGCGGAGGGTTGGGGTTGAAGTTTTCATAGATGACCAAGATCTTGTTGTGGAAGAAATCCAAAAGGGTGTCTCACAGTTCCTGGGGGGGAGTGGTGTTTCTATCGGTGGCAGCAGGATTGTAGAATTCGTTAATGATGGCAAAGAGTTCTTTGTTGTGGGTTTTGCTGGCTTCTAAGGAGTTCATCATAGTTTCTTTCAGGAGGCGGTAGTACAGGTTGAGTGATGTCTTCAAGGTGGGGTGGTCTTCCATCTTTTAGCCAGTGCGCCACTTCCTTTCTAGTTGCCGGCAGCTGCATTTAGTGGATTTCAGTTCCTTGGTGAACTAGTTTGCTCTTTTCGTTGCTCCTTTGGGATTGGCTGCCTTGGAGGTGGCGATTGTGTTGGCACATTCCATGTTCCACCGGGGGAAGATTTTTGTAGCTTGCTCAGGGTCAGTAGTTGGGGCCGGGAGGAGGGAGCGGAGAGCATTGTTCCATTGGTCTTCTGATATCTGAAAGGCATTAGCCAATCCTTTGTCTTTGCCAATGTATGTTGTAGAAAACACATGCACTGTGATGGAGTGATGAACATGAAAGAAAAAATAGGTCACTGAACGTAATCGATGGAAGGATACAAGTCATCAAGCCAAAGGGATGGTAAAAAGGTTATCCTCCAGGGGAGGGGCAAACAAAAGAAGAGTAAGGCAAGCCATTGAATAAGAAGAACGCAAAAGAGATTGAAAAGAATGGCATCCACTGAAAGGCAAGGGGGCTAACCCAAAGTCCAATGAAAGGATTGATATTGTACACAACTGGTCATTTGAGAACTGCTAAATCTGTCTGTAGACGAGACCTAACAAACTTTTCAGTTTCAGTTACTGAATATGTATGTATGCATTATTTTATTTGTATCCCATATGATGCCTGAAAAGGCTCTTCATGACACTGTGATATGTTTACAACTAACCCTAGAGAAGACAGCATGGGAGACTGAGGGAGGAGGAACCAAAAATTCAAATGTTATATAAGATATATGAGCATTTCCGGGCACTGGTGAATTCACAAGAACATATGCTCTAAGATGGCAGACCGATATGGAGGGGTGCGCCCCCCTCCCCCTATGACATGGACACCAAACACAGGCCCTGAAGGTCTTTATCCATGGACAACGCTTAGGATAATTATCTAGTATGCAAAAGAGTTGCATTGATATTTATTGCATGTACTGTATGTCCAAATATGTGCTTGTGTCTGTGTCAACCCATGTGTGATGGTCTGTATTCCTGGCTCTCTAACACTATAACACATTTTCTTGCACTCTTTCTGACTCTTATTTCTACTTCCACCCTTTTCTTCTCTATCTTTCTTCTGCACATCCCCCTCCAGGCCCATGCTTGACTCTCCTGCTTCTTCTGTCAACCAGATGCAGAAGGTTGGTTACCCATTACCTTTTGCTCTGTGGACAGACATATTAGTGTAATGACCATCCATTTCGCAAGGTTCCTTCCTCACGGTTTCCCAAGGTCCCTCCTTTGCACTCTCCCTCACTCATAGAGCTTGAACCGGTGACAGTGCTGTGCAAGTTAATATACTACCACGTGGCACTAGAGCAGAGCTATGTTGGACACTCCTTCCTGATACGATGTATCAGAGCATGGGATCAATAAATCAATTTTGCACCTGGCAGGCCCTGAAATAAGCCCTTCATCCAGTCTCCCTGGGAGGAGGTGGATACAATCTAATCTCCCCTGTTCTGCAAGTCTGCAAAGAATTGCTGTTCAGGTGGCCGTGTCTACTTTAATTTCAACAGCAATCAATTACAAGAGGGCTTTTTAATTAGTTTGGGTTAGACGACGATCTTAAATGAAGAGAATTACAAAGCACTAAAATCTAATCAGTGGGTTTTAATTCTTCCCATTTGGAAGTTAAATTGGGATTTATTTAAGGCTTCAACGAATGCTGGTAATTGATATGTCTCTCAAGCCTGATCTTGTTTTAAGTCACACAACCAAATCTTCAAGCTTGCGGTAATGACTTGTGAGAATGTACGGTGATTCGTAATGCACCTCTGTGGGCGAATCTACTACAGCAGAAATATGTGTGCATCCTAAAATTCATATGTTCGAATCCTAGTGGTGGCAACAACTTAACAGTTTGTTGTAACACCATTGGAATGAGTACTGCACTTTCCAGTACACCACTTCTCGCCTATATAGGAAAATGACATCATTGTAATGCCAATTTGTCTGAAGATCTATCCACGTGGAAAAACGCTAAGGGGTGAAATATTAAAGTTATCATTTCCTATTTTAGCTCCAAAGTTGACATGAATATAGAACTTTACCATGCAAGCATGTTTTTTCTTTATCTGATGTGAATCCATTCAGTAGTTTTTGAGATATTTACATTTAAAATAACTGCCAGTGGGATTTAAGGGTTCCACCTTTTTGTTTATCTCTCCAGTTCAAAAGGCATTTGTTAATTTCCTCATAACTTCTTCACCGTTTGACAAATATGCTTGAAATTTGGCAGAAACTTAGTACATTCAGGTTACCATTTTTTGTACTTTGTGTATACCCATACATGTCAAGTTTTGTTACAGGAGAGATGGCTAAACAAGGGTTCAATTGGGGATATGTTTGGGACTGTGTGATGAATCTGCACAAAATTTGGCAGAAGCTGGGAAGGATTGGTATCTATTGGCATGGCAATTTTGTGGCAACCCTTAATGTGCACAGTAAAATGAGAGGGTAATACAATGTTCATTTACTAATAACTTTAATGTTGTTTGATAAGTCTGTATCAAGTGTTTCAATTAGTTATCAAGTGACACCCCATGCAGGCATACTAGGTTTCTCAAAGATCCAACGGGGGACAGAGGTAATGGGGAAGACAAAACTTTTTTCATATGCGAAAAACTTTTTGGGATTTACTAAACGTTTTGGCACTGTTGAATGGTTCTGTATGAAACACTGTCAGGAAGGAAGGGAGTTTAATTTTCTTTTAGTATTTGTAGTTTGTTTAGATCCGCCAAAGGGGAGGTGGAGTGAAAAACAAGGGGCACAAAAGTGTTAATTCGTATAATATTGGCATCTTGTAATGCATCTGCAGAAAATTTGGCAAAGCTCGGGCAGTTTATTTTTTGATTGGTTTACCCAGTTTTGTGCCAACCAATCATTGGGTACAGTGCGGGAACAGTCAAAGGGGGGGAGGGTACCAATGTAGCACAATTTGATTAATTTGCATCACATGTGGCAGGGAGTTAGCAAGCTTCATCCAGCGCAGGTATCTCATGTTTTCTGCAGATCCACTGTTCAAGAAACATATTGGCACTTCAACAATTGATGGACGGATGAGATTAATCCCTCACTTTTCATCCAAAATATTTTGTTAATCCTATCCTGTGTATCTTCAAAGGTATTCTATTTGGGCATGCCAAGAGGTACTCTTAGCAATATTCTGGACCTCACATTTATGCAGCATCACTTATCTTGAATTCCCTCATTTTGAGTTTGAAACCCCGCGGATAGTACTATTTCATCAGGGTCCGAAGGATAAGACTATGGTGAAGCATGCTACAAAAGTGCGGAGGAGGCTTTTCCATCTATTTTTAACGATGCTCTCTCCTTGAGACCCATTGAATTCTTTGAACAATCATTCGGCTTGCAGCACTACAGTCTCATTTTGAGTGCGGTTGCTGTACTATAGAGTTTGGAGGGTACACAGTAGTGGACTGCTTCATTCCCACATTGTGGTACATGGGTATTACATTATACCAGGACCAAGGCCAAGCAGGACAAGAGGATGATGGATGGAGTGCCGAAATGTAGCAAATGCTCACCCTCATTCACAGATCAGTGTTGAATCCATTGTTCTTTTGCTCACCATGCCACCCCAGTGTGGACCCAACCATATGCAAATCAGTCTTGAGCATGCTCCCCATGGGAACAGTCCAGCCCGAACTGCCAGGCCAGGTCCTCCCTGGACCGGAAACAAGCATCCTGGGACCGGTTTCAGGGCATCACCCCTCATCAGCCAGGATAGCTTGAATCCAGTGGCACAGTGAGCACAGGACCCACGTCTGGGCATACCCTTCCCACTTAAGGCAACTTTAGCAACACAAAAGGATGATGGACGGAGTGCTGAGCAATGCAAACACTCACCCCCAGTCACAGATCTGGGTTTAATCCATCATTCTTTTGCTCACCATGCCACCACAGTTTGTACCCAACCATATGCAAATCAGTCTTGACCCTGTTCCCCATGGGAACAGGCCAGCCCGAACTGCCATGCCAGATCCAACCTGGACCGGAAACAAGCATCCTGGGACCGGTTTCAGGGTATCATGTCTCATCAGCCAGGCTAGCTTGAATCCAAGGCCAAGGCGGCCGTGCACTCCACATAAACAAAGGTGGGAGTGCCCAGTGCCTGGCCGACGGTGGTGCACAGCACATAATGGGTACATGGCATGTGGAGTGCAGTTGGGCTTGGGCGGCTTTGGTACAGGGTCTGACCCTTAAGCCAATCCCACAACAATGGCAATGAACAATAAAGTAATCACAATAACTAAACTTTGTGTGAATGACTCATTTGTTTTCTTTTGTCAGCTGATTCCTGGATGGAAGCTGCAATACAATATGCTTTGTTTTCTCAAGTCAGTTGCATTGGTAATGTTATAACAATAAGGAATTTGTTCTTTTTCAATAGTTTAATGCAAGTGTGTTTGCCCATTCTGTTGTTCTAAATACCAAGTTTTATTTGGCCAATTGTAATTTCACTGGCATGATCTATCCGCCCGTCTATCTATCTATCTATCTATCTATCTATCTATCTATCTATCTATCTATCTATCTATCTATCTATCTATCTATCTATCTATCTATCTATCTATCTATGTATCTATCTGGCAGCTTATCTAGCTATCTTCTATATATCTGATAGATATACCCAGGTAATATTTGTAGTCAATATTCTGTTTCTGTTACTAAATCTTTATACCACAGCATTTCCTCCAAAATATTCTGATATTGCACCAAGTAACTATCGTGGAGAGTACTCCATTACCCCCTCGTTCACCCATACTGGGCGTCAAAACACTCAAGCCTTGTGCTCTATTCTGCCATGTATGATGTCTATTGTCATTTAACAATATTTCCACTGTATGAGTGGTGTAATGCAGAACTTATTTATAAGGAAGACTCACCAGTTGGAGGACTGGTTAAGTCTGGTCTCCCCAGCCTAGTTTTTTTTAAACATCATATATAATACACAACCATCAGCAGGGCTTTTAGTCAGTGGACTTTATCCATTGGTCTGTTGAATTGGTATTCACATTTTTGCTTCTGGTCACTAAAGCATGCTGCATGGGGCAATGAGTCAGCCAACTTTTCCCATAGTAACCCTAAACTTTGCGTGACTGGCCAAAAACTGTGTACATTGTTCACATCTGCCTAAATATAGTTCCTTACTCTTTAGTGACAAAGCTAGTTCAAACTCTGTTTTCTTATTTTATTTTTGTGTATTACCTTTTTAGCCGTAATACTGGGCACCTACGTTTTGATGAATGCAGTTGTTGTTTTTATCTTTTTGATTTTTGTGTTACGTACTTTTTTCTTTCACAAATCTGTTTATTGGTATTTTCATCTTTACTTTGCTGCATGTTTCTACATTTGTTTTCGTTTCATATAATATGGTATGTATTCTTATAACATTACATAACTGGTATTGTATATAAGATGCATTGCTGCAATATATCACTTGGCATACATTTGCAGTTATTCAGTTATACATTTCCATTGCTATGTCATCCACAGTTATCTTACCATGCTGTACCTGTTATTTGGTGAGTTTTATCATTGCCAATCCCTTATATGTTTGCAGGTGTAAAGGCCCCATAAGGTTTCTGATGTTTATCAGCATGTTCGTACGACAGTGTTTGCTGGTTTAAAGTTATTTCTAGTATGTGTGTTTAATTGGAGCAGTTTGATTTGGTAAAAAAAAGAGAAAAAAAGGATCATGAGTTTTGTATATATGCTAACTTTGAATGTAAGGGGGAAGGGGAAGAAAAATAAGGGAAAAAAGATTTAACATTCAACAATTGCCGGCAATGGACACTTGTGCAGATTACACTTATGTGATTATTTCCAGTCGGAGTGGGATTACATTGTTGCAAAACAGCTTGTTAATAGGAGGGCTGGGTCAGGTATCAGGTTAAGCAGGTGTTGTCATTTTTAATTCTAGTGTCAGGGTATATCTGGTCAACTTTTCATATTCAGTTCCCCGTGCAGTGCGTTTTCTTGTCAGGGGGCGTCCACTCACACTACTCCATTCCCTCTTTTGATGGGCGCATTCCCTCATCAAGCAGCCGCAGCAACATTCCCTCCCAGCTAGCAGACAATGGAAACTGTCTCAACCCCAAAACCTCCTCCCGCGCTAGTGCCGTGCCTTCAGCTCCTGCCCACACCTCGAGGGATTGCTTCCAGGCCTGTGTCGGTGGCGGGTCTGGTGATTTCCATCTGCGGGTCACTAATCGCTTTGCTACAATGAGTCCTAAGTCTGCGAAGCGTACTTCTGCTCTGTGTTGCTTGCTTCTGGGAAATAAACTTAGGATACATGCTTCCCATGTAAAGGGTATTTGTAGTGTTATACAGTCGGATATGCTTTCCTTTACTGCTCTCCAGTAGGAGCTCAAGGCAGGACAGGACCAGAGCATGTGTAGCAGGTCTGCTCCGATCTCATGGCATCTGGGGCAGGCTGCATCTCTGCGAGCAAAGTATCTATTCACTCGAGCCGGTGTGAGGTAGGCTCTGTGCACTATGTAATATTGGATTCAGCGGAATCGGGAATTGCGAGGCACGTTGAGGTGGCCTGAAAGGGCAGCCTTCCACTGTGGTAGTGTAATTGAATCACCTGAGTCTGTTTCCCATGCCATACGTAGTGCTTCTTTGTCAAGGGCAGTTTGGGATCTCAAAGCATCCGCTAGCCAGCTAATCAGATGATTCCCTCGGCCCATCACCTGTAGGTATTGAATCAGTAAGTGAGTGGGGGGAGCCACAGAGATGTCGTCCCATTTGGATCTCATTGCCCCTATCAGGGAGCGGTGCAATAAAAATTGGCCTGGTGGTAGTCCCATCTCCTGAAGCCTGGCAAAGGGGAGCAGTTGGGATTCTTCGTATAGATCTCCCAGTGTGTATATTTCTATTTCGTGCCATGTGTGCACTTTGGATTCTGATGTGATTCTGGTGCCTCTTGGTGTGCCTAATAATGCCAAGGCCGGTGCAAAGGGAAGCTGCATGTGTGTAAGGCAAAGTGAGCGACGGAAACATTTGTGGGCCACCCTAAGAAAGAGTTGCCGGGGGTTTGTGCCTGCGTGAGCGGGTGGAATAAATGTTGTATCTGTGGGAGTGGCCAGGGTCTGCTCTCTGATGCCGTGTCCACACGTTGAAGATCCGCTAGCCATCTGGCTATCCACTGGAGTTGAGCTGCTAGGTAGTATTGTTCCAGGTTAGGAACTGCTAGTCCGCCCTTATCTGGTGGCAGGTACAGTTTCTTTAAAGCAACTCTACAGCGGCCACCATTCCAAATGAATTCCCTCAGTCCTGTCTCCAGAGCCCTGAAGAAACCAGGGGGAACATAGTGCGGGAGGTTAGTGAAGAAGTATAGAAGTCGGGGCAGGACCACCATTTTCAGGAGTGCTATCCTGCCTGCTACTGACAGCGGTAGTGTCTTCCAGAAGACCATTTGGGATTTAATCGAGGACACAGCCCTTACAAGGTTGCCCTCAAATATGTCTTCCTCACGGTGGTATACTCGAATACCCAAGTATCTGAATGTATGGGGTTGCCATGGGACGGGATTTCCGGCAATAATAAGTCCCGGATCAGAGAGTCCCGGGTCGAAGGGAAAGAGACAGGATTTAGACCAGTTGACTCTCAGGCCAGATGAAAGGGCAAATTGTTGTAGAAGTGAGCCAGCCTTGGGAGGGATTCGCGTGATGTCTCGGAAGTATAGAAGAAGATCATCGGCATATAGTGAGATTATGTGAGGATCATCTCCTAACGGAATACCCCATTAAACCCCCTCTGCGCATGGCTATTGCCAAGGGCTCCATAGCGAGTGAGAACAGCAATGGTGAGAGGGAGCAGCCCTGTCTCGTACCCCTGCCCACTCGAATTGGTTCCGATATCTCAGACCCCAGCCTCACTCGGATTAGTGGTCTGGTGTATAGTAACTTAGTCAGGTGAGTGAAGAATGGTCCCATACCGAGTTGCCGAAGGACTCTGAACAAATAGGGCCACTCCAAAGAGTCAAAGGCCTTTTCCAGGTCTAAAACGAGACAGCCCGCTCGTGGCCAGTCCCGTTTCGCATATTGCATAACTCGGAATAACCTTCTAATGTTGTGGGAGGTATCTCTAGCCGGGAAGAATCCGTTCTGGTCCGAGTGTATCAGGCCTGGTACAGCCGGTGCAAGGCGCGTCGCCAGTAATTTGGCTAATATTTTATAATCGGTATTCAACATTGCCAATGGTCTATATGAACCCATGTCTACCGGGTCCCCTCCAGGTTTAGGAAGGGAAACCAGCAGTGCTTCTCTCTGAGTGGCCGAGAGATGGCCTTCTCGTTTAGCTGTCTCGTAAAGTTCAAGTAATTTGGGCGCCAGTTTCACCTCGAAGGCTTTATAAAAGTCAACTGGGAGTCCATCTGGGCCTGGTGTTTTGCCAGATGCGAGCTCGCGGATACTAGATCAAATTTCTTTGAGGTCTAGGGGCGCCTCAAGGGCTTCGGCTTGCTCATCCTCTATGTGCAGGAGTTCTACTCCGGTAAGGAATTCTACGCCAGAGTTGTTGTCGGGAGTTGCCCTCGAGGCATAGAGTGCCTCGTAGTGCCTCGCGAATTCAGTTTGTATCTCCTGGGGCGTGTATAGTAGTTCCCCTGTTTGTGAGAGGATTTCCAATATTGGTTTCCTCTCGTAGTCCTGTCGAATCAGCCAAGCCAGGAGCTTGCCTGCCTTATCAGCAGATGTATGAGTTCTTGCAGAGTGTGCCGAGTAATTTAAGCAACGCAGACGCACTAGTAGTGATAGGTGCTCAGCGCGTATTGCTGATAGTCTCGAATGATCTGGCTGGTTGTTAGTTGCTTCCCTTGCTGGTTGTATTAGATCCCGCTCTACTTTGGTCAGTTCCCGTTCAACAGAGCGGCGCAGGCTGCATTGGGTGCTCAGACAGTGTCCTCGTATGAAGCCCTTAAATGCGTCCCATTCTATCAAACCCGACGAGGCCGTGCCGTCATTTTGTTCGAAAAATTCTGGGATTACAACGCTTAACGATGCTCGAAAAGCAGAATCTTCCAGCATCTCCGGTCTCAACTTCCATGTGGGAATAGCCGCGCGGGGGGAACCCCAGCACAAACGTGCAATCAGGGGATTGTGATCAGAGTGTGTGCGCCCTAGGTATTCCGAATCTACCACTACTGTGGCGAAACTCATGGTGCAAAGTATTCTGTCTAGGTGTACGTGCAGGGAGTGTGGTGCAGAGTAAAAGGAGTAAACCCTGTCCGTCTTATGTCGCTCTCTCCACACATCTACCAGTTGCCATTGTTGGATCCAGTTTACCAGGCTCTTTGAGGCCGCTACCACTGGTGATGTAGGCAGCGGGGGGTAGGAGCGGTCCATTGTCACGTCGATTACACTATTGTAGTCCCCCGCCAAGGAGCCATGGAAGGCCACTCCAACCCGCCAATTGGTGAGAAAGCCCGTGAAGGAAAGCAGTTTGGTCTGTGTTTGGGGCATATATTGATCCCAGTACAACCATATGACCTGCAAGTTTTCCTCTAGCTAGCACAAATCTGCCGTGTGGGTCCACAACCTGCTCCTCTACCTTAAAGGGGGTGCCAGCTCTAATCCAAATTAGCGCACCTTTAGCGTATGCTGAGTGTCCTGTCGCATATAATTGTCCTCTCCAGCGCCGGTGCAGTCGGGGGACCTCGAGGCTCGTTATGTGTGTCTCCTGTGAGAGAGCTATGTAGATTGAGTGACGCTTGAGATAGGAGTAAATAGCATATCGCCGCTTGGGGGTGTGAATACCTCTCACGTTCCAGGTGACTGTTGTGTATGTGGCCATATTGGAAACTCTGGATTGTCTGACATATCTCCCTGCCCTGCCCTTTCGAGTCGGGACTCGTCATTATTTTGCCTTTTTCCGCTAGGTGTAAAGGATTAAGCAAGTATCGACCGGCAAGACCAAAACATAACTAATGCCATTGGAGCAGATGGACAACAGGTCACCGCCCAAACAAACCAACAGAAACGACAATATGTCAACACACACCTGAACATTATGGGCCTCATTCCGACCCTGGCGGTAAAAACCGCCAGGGCCGCGGACCACGGAAAGCACCGCCAACAGGCTGGCGGTGCTTCCTGGGCCTACCGCCGCGGTCAGAAAACCGGGTCTGGCGGTTTCCCTCCGGATTAACCCCGGTTGGCCCAATCCTCCATGGTGGCGCTGCAAGCAGCGCCGCCATGGGGATTCCGACCCCCTTCCCGCCAGCCTGTTTCTGGCGGTTTTCACCGCCAGGAACAGGATGGCGGGAATGGGTGTCCTGGGGCCCCTGGGGCCCCTGCACTGCCCATGCCACTGGCATGGGAAGTGCAGGGGCCCCCTAACAGGGCCCCATTAAGATTTTCACTGTCTGCATAGCAGACAGTGAAAAGCGCGACGGGTGCTACTGCACCCTTCGCACACCTGCAACACCGCCGGCTCCATTCGGAGCCGGCTTCAGTGTTGCAGGCCCTTTCCCACTGGGCCGGCGGGCGCTCCCTTGGCGGGCGCCCGCCGGCCCAGCGGGAAAGTCTGAATGGCCCCAGTGGTCTTCTGACCGCGAAGCGGCCAATTGGCGGTTCCCGTTTGGCGGGCGGCAACCGCTGCCCACCAAACTTAGAATGACCCCCTATATGTCTCCACTGGTAGGAGCTTGGGGGTAGGCCAATATCAGACCAAAACGAGGAGAGGGGGGAGTGTTTCAGACGTGCACCTTATCTAGTCCGGGTGTGGCAGATAAGAAAGTGGGAAGATATGGGGAGCGTAAGGGGAGGTCCCTCATCCCCCGGGTCTAGCGTCCAGGGGCCGGGGGTCAAGCTCCTGAGTCTTATATTTCTGGTTGTTGGCTATTGTGTGTGTTCAGGGAATAGGCCAATTGTCTCTCATCTCTCAGATTACGCCAGTACAATTATCATTGGCTTGGTGGCTCCTGCTATGCATAGTTTCTAAGCATTGTTCTAAGTTTCTTTAAAAAACTTCGTCAGCAGTTGCCGGTGTCACGGAGGGCCCTCCCGTATGATCTGATTCCAATAGCTGATCCGGCGTGAGGGGGCGGTCACTGTTTGGTTGAGAAAGTTCTGTGTCGGATCCCAAAGGTAGGGGTGATGCACTTATCGTTGCTGCTGTGTGAATCGCTTCCCTTCTCTCCTGGATTAGTTGTTCTAAGTCTGGAGCACATTTCGTTGAGTCAGTGCGGATCGTGTTTCTCCTCCGGTCTCTTCTGGTGCGGCTGCGCCTGGGCCTAGGTGGCGGTCTTGCTCGTTCTGGCGCCCCACCAGGTGACAGCCCAGATGTCTCAAGCCATTCCCATGCTGCCTCCGGAGTGGTGAAGAAGTGTGTTTTTCCTCCTGTCACAACACGTAGCTTGGCAGGGAATAACAGAGAGTAGGTTAGGTCTAGGAGGCGCAGTTTGCGCTTCAAGGGCAAGGAAGAGGCTCTATCTCTCTGTACCGCTAAGGTGTAATCAGGAAATAGCAATATCTGCACGTTGTCTATTTGGTGGGGTGGGCCGGCTCTCACCGCTCTCAGTATAGTGTCCCTATCTGCATAGTGGAGTAGGCGAATGATGAATGGGCGTGGAGTGCTGCCTGGCGGTCTTGGCCGGGCCGGGATGCGATGTGCGCGTTCCACAGAGAAGAAGGGAGTTAGTTTGCCCTCCGGTACCAACCCCCGCAGCCAGCTCTCCGAGTAGGTCACCAGGTCTCGGTCCTCAATGCCTTCTGGTAGATTCACTACCCGGATATTGTTTCTTCTAGAGCGGCCCTCTGCGTCTTCGACTCGGCTTTCTAGTGCTGTGACCCTGGCCTGCATGTCTTCCATTCCAGTCCTCAATTGGGCAGTCGTGGGCATTAGCTCGTTTACTGTGGCCTCAATCTCTTTGGTTCTATCTGTGAGCTTGCGATGGTCCGCGTGGAGTAGGACGAGGTCGCCCGCTACTTTATCTATTTTGGCTTCCAATGACGTACGGGCGCTTTCCAGTGAGTCTCCAATACGCTCCACCGCTGCCAGTACTGCGTCAAGTTTTAGGCTGTCTTGGTTTGGTGAGTCTTGTATTTTCCCAGCTCCTGCTCCCGAGCGTAGGCACCCCATTCTGGCCATGATCCAGTTTATTTGGGGAGGGGGGGGTGAAGGTTCTGCTTGGTCTCAGGTCGTTGATGACTGTTTTGTCGGCTGCTGTATACATGTTGTCTTCTAGTTTAGTTTCATCTGGGCTGGTGAGGGGGGGTTAGGTAAGTAGTTTACCGACGGGTTCGCACGGTTCTGTTCCAAGTCATGCTTCCCGTGCTCACCTTTGGTCCGTGGTATTATTCTCACCTGGTGGCTTACCCAGTAAAGAATCACAATTTGTGACACTTCCAGCGTAAAAAAAAATTGCGCGTTCATGGTCGTTTGTTTGCACTGTGATCTTTGGTGGAGTCCCTGTTCACCAGATGCTCGAAGCGTATGGACGGGCCCGCTTGTCCAGGGGTAGACAACAACACCCTTGCGACAGCACGAGCAGCCCGGTTAGGTGGTGCTCTCTGCACGATCACTTGGCACCCGGTTGTTTGCTGTTGGTGCTTTATGTGGTTGCGTGCTCTCAATGCGTTTAGTGTTAATGCGAGTGGAGGTCGAATGACTCCTGTGAGTTCGCAGGAGGTCTTGCTTGTTTATCACTCTGAGGTGTTCCCTCTGCCTCTCCACCCGGATCCCTGGGTGCCCAGAGGGGAAGACCTTCTTTTATTCGAGGCGATGGCAACATAGGACTCGTGTAGGCCGCTTGTTCTTTTTCTTACTTGATTGCCAGGCGGGTGTTGCCTCTTCCCTCCAGGTCAGGTCCACTGGTCTCCAGGGGGGGATTCCCCGGTGGGGTTCAGACCCATATTTTGGCCTAAGACTGCATTGCTTATTTTCGCCTTTTGGCTTGGTTTGCTTCACGGCCTGGTCCTTTTATATGGTGGTTTTGTGGTGGGGTGCTCGTTTCCTCTGGTTGCCCAAGCTTGTATCTGCCTCTCACACGTAGTCTGCGGCCGGCGGGGAACAGTCCTGGGGGCCCCAGCCCAAGCACAGCGCCCAGGTCACCTCAAGTGTCCCCTCTTCCCCGGGCGCCCCGTTCCGACTCCCAGCTCCAGACCGCAGCCCGCGCGGACATGTTCGTTCTCTCAGCGCGAGCCGCCCCTCACCTGGAGACCACTGTGTCTCGTGGTCCGGTCACGGCCCACACGGTCGCAAAGTCGCCCCGGGTTCTTCTTTTTACTAGGGAGCTACCAGTTCCTCAAGTGTTCGAAGCACCCGCCTCCGGTGTGGCCCTCGGGGTCGGGATGTTATTGCCCTGCTACAGGCTCTCTCTCTCTCCCTGTCGCTCCGCTCCGATCCCGAGCCTCCGAGCGCTGTCCCCGCGACTGCGGGCCGCCTCGACTTGCGGCCTAGGGTCCGGGCGCGGCCCGTGTAGTCAAAGGGCTGCTTCGATTTCTTCTTCTGGCCCCCGGGAACACAGCGCTACCTCATTGCTGCAGGGCGCTAGGGGGTCCACCCCTGGCAAGTCCTGGACGTCAAGCCCCCGGGGCCTGTTCCGATTCTCGGGCTCCGGATGGAGTCTGTGCAGTCAGGGGAGCCCTGTTGGCGCGCGTCGCTTCCCTCCCGCAGCCGCTCCAACTCGCGGCTCAGGGGCCGGGTGCAGCACGTGGGATCGCAAGGCCACCCCTATACATACATAGGGAGCTCCTCGCCCCTCGGGCGCCGAGACACAGGACCGAGGGCTCCAGCTTCCGATGCGGCCTTCGGGGCCGCCGCGCCGTTTCACCTCCGTGGGGAGCCGAGGGTCTGCTCTCGGCGCATTCGGTTCATCAAGCCTCGTCAGCTTCGGCTCGAGTCCCGGGGGAGTGGGATGCCTCCCCGCTCACCCCTAATTGAGTCGGATTATCCGGACGCGGTGCGGAGCTCTAGAAGCTCGCGTCCACCATGTTTGGCAGCTTGGCCACGCCCCTTTGTGTTGTGTACTTGCAGTAAAAAAAACATTTTTTTAATTAACCTCAAGCCAGCTTGCCAAGGTTATTGAGTGTGCCAATGCTTGTTTTGTGTTGAGGCTGAGAAAAGAACAAGATGTTCCTGTTGGGGTAGAACATATTTATCTATGACTTGTAGCTATTCAAAGCTTACTAGGTCTTCAGCTTAACACCACCCCGCCTCCCCTTAAGAAGTTAGTGCTTGCGTGTTATTGGTTTCACTTCATATAGGCAAATAACTTCTAACTTTGCATTCTAGGCACTTTCTTTGCCAGGTGTCGTGCTGCAGTGTAAATTTATATAAAGCAAAAACGTTCACCTTGCCTAAGAGAAGGGAAAATGTATCCAAAAGGATGCCAAGGCAAGGAACTGGGCCAGTTCAGCAGCTGAAGACTGATCCAAATTTGGAAACTACTTGGGAGAGAGTGTGGATTTGTAATTAGTATTTGCTGAGCAGCTCACATGCTTTTCAATAGCCGCAATTCTGAAATCTCTCTTGGCGTCTAGCTATTAATGTATTCTTCAAGTCAACCATTGTGGATTTTTTTTAGACTAATTTGAATTAAAATAAAATTGGCTGGCATTCATTTTCTTCCTAGAATGAGGGGGTTTGTTTTGTAATATTTTGCAAGCTGTCTCTCCGTGTTGAGCCTCCCGGCCAACATATCGGCTGTCTATTCTCGGTTTTCTAGATGAAATACATGTACTCAGATTCCTAGTAGAAGCTCTGGGGGAACCAAATTTGCTGGCAAGAATTCCATGCCAGATTGCTGCCTTGTTTTAAAAGTCGCCATCCAGCTACTGGCAAACTGGAATTTTTCATATGTACTCTGCTTGCATATTTGTTGTGGGATAAACACCAGTGGTTGTTGAAACTAATTAGAATGCTGGTATCAGCCTGCGCGTAAAGCAGAAGTATTATCCAATGCAAATATTTCCAAGCATGCTGCAAGACTCCTCTGAATTACTTATTGGTTTCTGTTTAGTTATGCATATGTTATCATGTGGCATTGTTGATTTTGTGCTTTAAGAGATGTTTTTGTTTGCACACATTCATATTCTTATCTGCCTAGACAGACTTTGCTAGGTTGGGTAGGGAAATCTATTTGCAATTCAAATAAGATGTAAATACCAGGATAAAAGTTACTATTCTGTGAGCCATTTTAACTCACTGCTCAAGTCTGTCGTCTTGGCCAGTCCTCCAAGACCTCACTACATTCTCCATCGCTATCCCCAAATTATGAGTATCTACTTCCGTATTTGCAAAGAGCTCACATGCAAATACAGTGAAACAGTGTCTTGTGTGAAGTCATGCAATATTCTGCTTGCATATTGTTTGCACCTCGTTTTATTTGGCGCTAGGTTTACATAAAATACCTTCAAACTCAATGCCATTTGGTGCTGTGCTCTTTGCAAGTTTCAACACTAATCTTTATTTTTGTGCTTTGCTGTACGAGTGCCTCTGAGCATCCTTCAAGCACCACATTAATTAATATCCCCCTGAACTCCAGACCAATGCCTGTCATTTCAGGAGAGTTGGTTTAATTAATGAAATAACATAAAATCTCTGCATAGTTTGCCATTTGTATGCAGATACAAAATTCACTGTATAAAACGCTCAAAAATACTAACTATGTGTAATTTGACTGCAAGTACCCGCTGTCTTTGTTAATGGACAACTGAGTAGTGTTTTTTTTTATAATAAAGATTTGCTTAGAGCAGGAATGGGTTGTGTTTGGCATGTTCCATGATTTTAAGATAAACTAAAGCGGCTGCTCATCACAGCACCTTCAATGACCATAACTTAGGGTTAGTTAACAACTATATAAGGGCAATTGATTAGTTGGACTATCAATTTCTATGTCATAAGCAAAGACAACCATTGATTGGATCAGTCTCGTCTTAGCAGAAGACAATCTGAAATCTCAAGGACCGCTTTATTGCTTGTTTTTGCACACGGGACACATTTTCAGATCAACCTCTCTTCACTTAGCGGTCATAGGTAGCAATATTCCCAGCCAGTGTCTAAATAATGTCCTTAGTACTGCCACAAAATTGTAATTGTACTTAAAAAGTACATAACTTGTCTCTCTGTCCAGTTTACAGAGATAATTATTCCCACAGTAGTGCTGTGGCCCTCTCAGCAGATCTTACAGCTCTGGGGGTGTGGTTTGGCCAAATAATATCCTGAGAACAGTTTCATACTGAGTTCAAGCTTTTTACTAAGGATACTTTAAAAAATACACCGAAGTACAAATCAATTCTGCTTAAGAACAGTTTACATTAGAATGGTGTAATCAAAAGTTTTATAAAAAAAGTAATTGTTCCATAACATAATGGCGTCATCTAAAGTGGAGTCACCACACTATGGCCCTCATTACAACTTTGGCGGTCTTTTAAAAAGACCGCCGAAGCAGCGGGCGCCAGTAAACCGCCAGTGCTGGTGGTAAATCTGGCTCCCTATTATGACTTTTCTGCTGAGCCAGCGGGTGGAAACAGCGTTTTCGTTTGCTGGCCCAGCGGAAAAGTCACATCAACATTGCAGCCGGCTCGTAATAGAGTCGGCGGCAATGTTGATGTGCAGCGGGTGCAGCAGCACCCGTCACACATTTCACTGCCTGAAATTCAGGCAGTGAAATGTGTGATGGGGCTGTGCCTGGGGGCCCCTGCACTACCCATATCAAGTGCATGTGCCTTACCGCCAGCCTCTCCATGGCAGTGTTTACCGCCGTGGCCAGGCTGGTGGTCGGGGGACTCATAATCCCAGGGGCAGCGGTGCTTGCTTGCCTGGGGATTATGACAGCCAGACCGAAGCCTGGCGGTATGTTGGAGGGGCCGGCGGTATGGCCGTGGCTAATGCGCCACGGTCATAATAGCTGGCGGAACACCTGTTACCGCCAGCTTACCGCCGGCTGCCCGGGTCGTAATGAGGCCCTATGTTTCAAGTTCTTGACTGTTTTGTGAAGAAATCCTTCCTCACCACAGATATCGACCCAAAGTTCTCTCAATGATGCGGGGAGAGGGGCAAGTGTAGAGCTGTTGGACTAGATTTCAGAGTGGACTAGTACTTTCAGTTCTAATGATAAACAAAACGATCACCACATTGTGGAATGATATATGAGTCAACCTCTCATCCCCCCACTGCATACCTGAGCATACAAAATACACTATGGTGCTTGTAATAAGGTGGATGGAATATTCCCCATGTTTGCACCAGAGTAACCCGCCCATCAAACTCAAAATCAGACCCTGTGCGTCTTCTCTCCATAGCCCAAACATAACTTCTATACAGGTCATGCAATAACAGGGAATCAAAATTAAACAAGTCAATAATGAGAATTATCAAAAAAGATGTTTTCCTTTTAAGGGGAAAGTATCTACATGCTTGACATATATCCAGGAGGGCTGGATCCATTCCGGATTTTCAGGATAGCCACAGCAAACAAATCTGAATACAATGAACCTCAATAGATCTCATTTGCATACACATTGGTTCCTTCTTGGGCCAACCTGACACCCCAGAGAACAAGGTTAGAGAAAGTGATAGAGGGGGGAGGGGTGAAGTGTCAAATCCCGTTGGCTCTGAGTACAATTCCCGTTAAGATGGGAAGTGGCAAGTGAGTGAAATTGGCATGAATAATTGTGCTACTTCATGCTCGGGTGAGCAAAGTCTGCGGTGCCTTTTCCTTCACTGATGAAGAGCTGGAGGGGTGAATAAGTCAGGAAAACCTCATTAACGTCTCTATTCTCCTTCCAAATTCTGCCTTTGTCATGAATGCTGAATTAAATCCCAGTGCGCTGATCCTCCGCTCGATATTGTGCAGCAAGGAACAATTACTCTTGAGTACTTCAAGAACAGCCGGTTCAACGTTATGTTTTTGTCTTTATTGTCCCTTTTTAATAAATGAGGAAATTAATTGTTCAGTTTTTTTTTAAAGTCTCAGCTTTGGGATATCTATGTATTTTCACGCTTGTTGCTATCACCCAGAGTCTTCTTCTCTATGATGTGTGCTAATATGATGTACCTGTCCTATACCAGTCAGACGTTAACAAAGGCTAGACTTGGAGTGTAGTATGTGCCGCATTAGAGCGAGGGCAGATAGGAGCAACATTTGTAACTAAACAGGATATCCAATCCTGGTCCCGGTGTAGTAGCTTTGTGTGATGCTTACATATTGCCATGCCAAACACCCGTGGTGTGACAGCTTTTTTATATGTTGTGGTCACTTTACTACCAGACTCCCAAGTAACCTATATCTCATCACAACTTTGGCAATGTGGATGGGATGAGGTTGATCTCACTCAGGGGTCAGATTAAGTGTTCTTAGGTATGACCTTTGTGGTTGAAAGATATCTGTCATTTGGATTCAGTCGCTTAAGATAGATGGGTGAATTAGATAAACCCTGTGTGGAATTGAAGGTCATCCACTTTGTGAATTAACCTAGACACTCGTCAGTGCATTCAACGTCATTTGCTGTTAAATTAACTTTAACCTGCAAACTGCCTGAAATCCATCAGTGGGTAGACAGCCATGTGTAAAGTTCTTTTGCTCAAGAAACCCTGTGTGGCTGAGAGTTGTGTAATTTGAATTCACCTAAGAATCCTTGATCAACCGAGAGCACCAATTGTATTGCTTTGATGGGACAGTGGAGTGGTCCATGAGGCCTGCTTGAACTGGGGTTCGAGGACTGGGTTTTGTGCTTTGTTATTGGGTAATTTTTAGGATGTATCCGTGCTTGTGAATTGGTCACCTGCTGCTAGGTATATTCCTGTCCAACCCTGTCTAGTGCATATGTCTGAAGTTGGTACAGTGCTTGAAATTAGACTTCTGTTTGTTGTCCCATGCACTCATGTTTTATTGGACCTGCACATATCTTGAACTCTGTACAATTGACGAAGCGAGTGAAGATTTACAAATAATCTTCACAAAGTCGAAGTTTAACTTTGCTAACAATCCTAAAACTAATGGATCTATCTGTACTCGTGTTACACCGTCTGGGTTCTCGGCGCCAGGTAGAACCCGAAGAGATGTCCTCACCGCCTCCACGGTGACATGTTTGCTCTTGTCCAACATGGCATTGCTTCTTTTTTGTTCGAGCGCACCCCGCTGAGCGCCCTTCTGTATACGGCCCTCTTCAAGAGATGTTATAAAGATGTTTGCTCAGCACCGAAACCTACACCAGGGATCTGTCTCTGCTAAATTGAACAGCTTGTCCTTTTTGCATCTGGGATCAAATAGTCATTACTTTAAAGTTTATCATTTTCATTTTAAGATGCCCATTGTATTTAAATGAAAGGCAGATACTAAACACAGGTTCCATTCAATAAAATCTTACCATAAGTAATTAAAACTAATACTATGCTTCACATTGTGAATGATTCTTTTTTTTAAGTTTGTGTTTATTGTAAAACAGCACAAGAAACATTCTAGTACATAGGATAAATGCAAAAATTGATAAGGCAAGAAATATTAAACATTAAATGTAATAAGTAAAAATTAAAATACAATTAAATATATGAAAAGAATGCAGTGTACCTATGCTTGGAAGTAACGGATTTAGAAAAAGGGTTAATGGGGAGGGGAATAGGTAAGGAAAGGCAGGGTTATCTGACCATGTTGAAAGGATATAACAAGATATACATGAATAAACGCTAAACACTAAAACAAGTTGAGTATTGTCATCTATGATGTGCAATGTTCAAAATATTAAGATATCAATATAAAGGGTAAAAACAGGTACTCGGGGCGGTTTTCTAACCTCAGTTGATACAGTAATAATTTTAGTAATAGGAGTGGAGGTTAGGGAAGGATAATTAGTTAGAGGAAAACATAATAAATCCCTTTTAATAGCCAATGAAACAGGGGAAACATAGTTAGCGCCCACTTTATGATGAAAACAAACAGCATTCCACCAAGCTCGAAAAGTTACAAAACTGGCTTGTTTCCAATTTGATGTTATTAAACACATTATGAATGATTTTATAAAAAAGTAATCAAGTGTGTGTTCTCTGTAGAGGGGGATGGGAGAACAAAACTATAGATAAAATACTGTATGTCGAAAAGTACTTTCATTACAATTTATCTTCCATAATAGAATATTTTGGTTTCACATCAGGAGTAAAGTTACATTTATATACTACAAGTTGCACAATGTAATAATTGCTGAAACTCTCATTAGCATAATTGCCAGTTGGTTCTGCAGCTTTCAGTGTGGGCTGTTTCAGAAGGGAAGGCGAAGGATGTTGAGGGGGGTGGGGGGTAGGTTACTGTCAGTAAATGTAGGACCCTGCAGTATTACCCAGAGTTCCCTTAAATGAGAGGTGGATCAAGCCTTGCGCCTGCTACTAGGCTGCCAAATAAAGATTTTAGCAACTAGTTGAAAATCCCAACCTGCGACAGATTATTTATTTTTTGGAATTGCTCAGCTTGTATAGTTTCAAGCTAAAAAATGTCACCCTGTCCTTGTAACAACCTTCCACTTGAGGACAGGACTTGTTGAGTTCACAGTTTATGCAGGTTCTATGGTTTGGGGAAACAATATAACTCTATCTTACAAACTGTACAAGTAAACTTTATCTGGAAAGCTGTCCCTGGGTCGCTGTACTCTAAAAACAACTCGCGTTGCTGAAAAGAACATTCCTTTTCGCAGAAGGTCCAGCTCGGCTGGGATTTCTGAGCTCACATAAGTGCTGTTCAGTTTCAGCTGCAACTCACTCGAGTCATTACACAAAGCACCTTATCTCCCGCTGCCAAGGAGACGGGAGAAGTCAATTACAGGCACCAAACGCTGTAAGTTCAAGAGCAGCGAGTTTGACATACAGTGGTGGAGCCAGAGGCAATCTGATACCGAGAAAGGTTTCCAAGATAAATGGAGGGGATTAGAAATCTGGTAAGAATACCTTGTTATCCAGGCCAAACTGAATGTCTCCTTTTGAAAGAAGTCCAACAAGCAATGTAGGGAGAGTGATGCAGATGTTTAGGCTCACTCGATTTTAGGTTACTGGATTTCAACGCTTAATATAGATATCCCTAGGTTCTGGCCTGAGGTAATTTGAGGAAAGGAATCTCAGCAGTTATCAGCACCTTTTAACACCGTAGCTGAAATCTGACATGTTATTTTCCCCAATTTCCACTTCTTCCTATCAGCCTCCTGCCTAATTAGGTCCACTTAAGGCCTGTGTTCCTTTGGCCAAATGCGATCAGGACAACCACTTCGCCATGTAACTAGTGCAGCCATATTTGACTAGTCAAACCCACTGATGTAGTTAGTGTAATGTGTGAACCACAGCTGTACACTACTACATACATCTTACCAGTGGTTAGTTTGTAACTAAAAACGCGCGGGTGCCCAAAGCCCTCCTCTTAAACATGTGGCTGCTCCAATTAAATCTGGGAACACGGAATACTGAGGCAGCCTAATCCTGAAGCCATCTCGGGCCTCTTCAATCCATTTACAGCCACTCCCTGCCCCTTCAACTCACTCTTGCTGCTTTCCCCCTTTGTAACGCTTTTCCATGTTTTTTTGCTCCTTCTTTCCCATATGTGCCTTTTGCACGCAGTAAATGCCTGATGCAGAAAAATAAGTGCTGGTGCCCCGTACCAGAAACCACTGGTTCAAATTAAGCACTGCATTTTACATTCTGTGACTTTAGATCAACATGCTCACACAATTATAGATATTCATGCTCCCTTATCTTTTTATTTAATTATGAAACTCATGAACATGTTCATTCTCTGTAAACCATGTTATGAATATGTCAGATGAGGAATTACAAGCGCGTCAGTGCAAGCGTGCCACCGCCGAGTTTACACTTAACATAGTCAACAACCTAATGTGTGTAAGCACATCACTGAGTAAATTCTCTGTTTTAAATGGAGATATCAGCTTTAGTCTTCTCCAATTCTTCACGCTTGGCATGAAAAGGGAGATGTTTATGTCAGTACACAAATATGTCTTCTGTCCTACGGTATACCATAAGAACCATTTTGTGATTTCGAATTTGTGTTTAACTACACGTGCCATATTAGTGCATTTGTTTGGTGGTAGGAATGTCAATATTTACAAGTGACATTGATTAACACTAAATGGATCTTGAAAACTACCAAACAAAATGATGCATTCTCATGGTAATTATATTATTTGAATAGGACTATTTGTTGCTTTTTTCAGAAACCTGTGCATTTAGTGATAACATTGCAATTTTATTTTTCAGGATTATTGAAGTCTGTGAAGTAGTAAAGAAAATAAATCCTGCACAAGATGGACTTGTGCAAAAACCAGCCCATAATGTCTTATTTTTAGCAGAATTCTCTCTCAAAAATGTTTTGGAGCAAACTTCTTCTGCAAACGTTTTAAGAAAAGTTTGTCTTTGGTAACTTTTTTTAAGCTGGCAAACTTCATAAAGTGCAAAGCCAATCAACTTAATAAAATTGGGCGGGCAAAATGTAATTTTGCTCATCCCTCCTTAAGACACTTTTTATCAGAGTTCTTCACAACACAAATAAGTCAGTTGCGGAACACTGTGTATAACTGAAACAGTTTCTGGTCTGTTCATGTTTTCCGTCCATTTTGGAATGTTTAGCGTACTACCATTCACTGGTTGGCCAACAATAACATAATCTTATTTTCACTTCTAGAGGTCAAGAGAATCCTTTGATCTCAACAACACCTGCTTAATGCCTCCTCTCAGCGCTATCAAGAGGCGGTTTTCGGGGGCCCCCCAGCTCCCACCCCTGATGCACCGCCAGGCGGCGGCCAATGAATATGGGAAAGCGGCGGACACGGATCAAGGTTCAAGGGTGGTCTTCACCATCGAAGAAACTGGACCAGGCTCAGGGTACGACGATTCCGATTCAGACTGCTCCGGGTAAGGAAGATCCGGGGCCATGCGCTCTGGTGACTTTTGGTTCAGACATCTTGTGCCAGGAGAATGCTTGGTTGGGTAGCTTCAATGCATGCTTTATAGATATTAGTACATCTTAAAGTTAATCTGGCGTAAGAGCAATACTTAAGAGTACTGACAATACTATGTTTGTTTTCTGCGTAAAATAGAGTTGCAAACAATAGATGTAAAAGGTTCATTTGTGTTATATTTTTGTTGTGATTCACAAAATTTTACAAATTTAACAATTACAGAAATTAATATTTCTCTGCAAACAATTGTGTACTATACCTCTGGCTGTGTAATGCTTTCATTGTGCCTTCACTTACTCATTTTGCCTTTTCTGCTGGTCGGTAAAATTGCAAAACTACTTATGTCCAAAAAGCATTTTTGGTAACCGTAGGCATCATTGTTGAGTGTGTTCTGTGATGTCACGACGTCAACGCAGTGTGTCAGTGATAATTCTGAAGCTCTGAATTCATTCTCCAAGACTTTGTCAGACCCATTTTGTAAAGTGTTTTCTGAGTTAAATGGCTTCTGTCCATGCAAAATCTGCATTCAGATTCACAAACACTGATAAATGGATTTTGGCATGTGCAGAAATGATTTGCTCCTGCTGAGAATACACAAGGTATGTGTCGTAAAATAAACCTTGGTGTTAGAAAGTAGGCGTTACGGCGGGATCATGAGAAAAGAGTCCATTTCAAATTCGGAAAGTTACAGGCTTCGTGTCTAGCCACTAGATGGAATTGATGCTCTATGTTTGGGAGCACTCTTGAAATCCTCTATCTGTACCTGAATGTGGAGGACGAGGAGCCTTCTTGAAAATGATTCCTATGTAGACAAAAAAGGAAAGAAAAATTTATCCAACTGTGGAGTAAATGCATGACAGTTTTGTGCAACAAAGACAATCCGTTCAGATAGGCAAAGAGAAAGCACCCCGGGAAAACCTGGGAAGTAAAACTTTACCTTTCTTGTAAGTGGGGGAGGCGTACATGTAAGCAATCTGCATTTTGTGACGCACCACCTTTGTCATCAAAATATTATCATGACATTTGAAAACCATGAATAGGTTTCTGCTCCTTATACAATAGACGATGACAAAGCCAATAAGTCTGGGTTTAATGTGCTACCTCATGCAGTATTATCACATAACGCATGCACGATGAGCGCTTTAGAACGAGGCAAACAGGAGGCAGCCAGCAAGAGCAGACAGATGGTTGCCGTTCTAAAATGTTCCCTCATGCAGTTCAGACCTGAATAAAAAAAATACAATCTTTATGAAGAATTGGCCGTTATAGCTACTTTTTGTACTTTGGCAACGTTTGCACTTCTGCGTTGATGAAGCACATCAGTAACACTGAACTGATTTTTGCATTTACAAAAAACGTGTGTATTTAGTGATTCTGACATTCAGAGACAACTGCCTTCAGGCCCAACTTTATAGCTCATCTTTAAATTACTGGTTCTCAAGTATTAGAACATGTTGCCCCCGCTTTGATAAACTTAGAAAGAACACACTGTGTGTCTAACCCGAGGGCATTAATAGCTGGATAGTGCCCTTCACCACTGTTACACATATGTACCTTTGGCTTAGGAAACACACTTGTGGAGGTGGGCAACTAATTCTCCATAATTCCCTCTCGAGTGTTCATTTACGTCAGAAATGCATTTATGGATAGGTAACATATATGAGGAGGGATGGGCCACCCATGCCGTAAAGTTTCTGTGCATTAATATCAGTAATGCAACGTTGCTTCTGCAGTTTTCATCACCATTCATTTATCAGTTTCAGTTCTTGGCGCTATCCCTGTACTCCCGGTCCAGCCGGGGTGGGACCAGGGATGCCTAAAAGGTAGCCAGACACCCCTGAGAGCCCTAAGTGTCACCCGTGTATAGTTTGTTTCAGTGGTCACGTGGTTTAAAAGCATGTATGGCTATCAGGGTTTCATGGGGTGGGCAGTGGCAGCAGAATAATTGGAATTGTTTATATATTATTTTGTTTCCTAGCGGAGACGAGCAGCGCTTTCTAAGGACTGTGGAAGAATCATACAATGAATGTGCCCAAGGTCACGCCGAGTGTGCGTTTGGCGAGGCTGGGATTTAGGTTCGCTGCTGTACATACGCGCCTTGTGTGCCCTGTCACGCAGCGCTATTTCTGTGCGTGACAGACCCGCTGTGCATTGTAAGGGCCTGGCGCGTGCATTTCTCCGCCACGGGCCTGTCACACTCCTTGAAGCTGTAGTTCTGGTTTTCAGGCGCTGTTCGGTTATCAGTGCTGCCTTCTTAGGATATTCTGGCAAGAGGCTCGGAGTTGTCGTCAGTAGTCGTGTGTCCCTGGATATGAACCCCTTTTATTCGCATTGCAGCCGCTCCCAGTGTTCTTGGTCTCCTCACACTGACGAGGTCTTGGGCTCTCGGACGCGGAAACAGAGCGCGACAAGGGGGCGGCACTGACTGTGCTTTGGTGAAGGTCACACGTGTCGTCTTTCGCGGACAAAGGAGCAGCGTTTATGTGTTTTCTGTCCCTCGGTCTTGCTTTTTTCTTTCTCTCTTCCTTTCTCTCCACGCCTCTTCTTTCCCTCGCTCTTTCTTTTCTCTGTCTGTGAACTTTGCTCCGTCTCTCTGTCTCCTCCGTTCATCTCTCTCTCTCCCCGTTTCCCCCTCTGTATCTTCTCTCTCTCTCTCAGCCTCTAATAGTCTGTTACTTTCTTTGTCCCTCGTCTCTGTCTTCCACCCTACTCTTCCCACCCCTCTCCCTCCCACCGTGCCCCCTCCCCAGCTCTTTTCTCGCCCCCCTTCTCTTTGCGTTCCATCCATCCTCAGTGCCCCTAACATAATATTGTCATAAACTCAAACTACCTTCACTCACTGACCATCCCCCGCTCCTCTCCCATCCTCAACGTTCTTCCTATGTCTCCTATCAGTCACTGCCCCCCCGCACACGTTCTTCCTCTGCTCCTATCACTCACTTACCCCCACACACGTTCTTCCTGTCTCCTATCACTCACTTACCCCCCACACACACACGTTCTTCCTCTGTCTCCAATCACTCACTTACCCCACTCACACACACGTTCTTCCTCTGTCTCCTATCACTCACTTACCCCCCCGCACACGTTCTTCCTCTGCTCCTATCACTCACTTACCCTCCACACACGTTCTTCCTGTCTCATATCACTCACTTACCCCCCCACACACACACGTTCTTCCTCTGTCTCCTATCACTCACTTACCCCCTCACACACACACGTTCTTCCTCTGTCTCCTATCACTCACTTACCCCCCCCACACACGTTCTTCGTCTGTCTCCTATCACTCACTTACCCCCTCACACACACATGTTCTTCCTCTGTCTCCTATCACTCACAGCCCCCACACACGTTCTTCCTCTGTCTCCTATTACTCACTTACCCCCCACACACACATGTTCTTCCTCTATCTCCTATCACTCACTTACCCCCACACACACATGTTCTTCCTCTGTCTCCTATCACTCACTTACCCCCCCACACGTTCTTCCTCTGTCTCCTATCACTCACTTACCCCCCACACACACACGTTCTTCCTCTGTCTCCTATCACTCACTTACCCCCCACACACGTTCTTCCTCTGTCTCCTATCACTCACTTACCCCCTCACACACACATGCTCTTCCTCTGTCTCCTATCACTCACTGCCCCCCATAGGTTCTTCCTCTGTCTCCTATCACTCACTGCCCCCCACACACGTTCTTCCTCTGTCTCCTATCACTCACTGCCCCCCTGCCACCCCCCCCCCCAACACACACACGTCCTTCCTCTGTTTCCCCTCTCTCCTTTCGTCCCCGAGACCCCGGGGCACGTGCCACATCATCCCTGGTCCTCAGACACGTCACTCAGAAGCCTATGAATATTTCAGCCAAGCCGTGAAATGAATAAAGTAGCTCATGTTTTATGGAGGAGGAAGTTCTAACTCTGTTCCCGGAAGTCACTGGGGCGGGGGCGTCGGACCTGTCACTCACAGGAGCCGGGCTCCGACCGGGGTTAATGCTTCCTCGCCGGGGAGGGCTCTGGTTCTGAATATTTCATCGTGGCACCCTGGGCCGGTGACTTGCAGCTCGGGCTGGTGGGCCTGAGGAAGGGTTTAGTGAGGCCGGGCCTACAGTGCTCGCTTTCAGTGACACCTCCCGCCCCCCCCCCCCCCCCCCCCCACACCAGGCTCCTGGGCCTCCTGCTAATTTGTACGTTTTTCAGATTCCTTTTGGCAAATTGTGCCTGGGCCAGTTGTTCCGTCTCCCACAGATCCATCAAAGCTTTTGTGAGGCCCAGGTCCTCAACTTTTGGGGTCCCCTGTGCTTTGTAAGCCAAGGATCACTTGTAAATTAAGAAAACTGTTTCGAAAAGTAAAAAGAAAATACCGTATTTGCCACCAGCTAGCAAACACACGGTGTGGGTCTCTCATCTGTGATATAAATTTATTTTAATAAGAGCCGGAAGGGGTGGGGGGAGAAGGGGGGCAAAAAAGCGCGGGGCCAGTGGCAGGCAACCTCGTCTGCCCTCGCCTTGGGAGAGTCTTTTTGTCTCGCAAGTTTGAGGTGTAGTGCTAAGCCACGCCCCCTTTATCACTAGATCCACAGAGAACCCCCTCAATATTCCGCAAATGGACTCATATCAATGAACTGTTCACTGACTCCACTACTCAAATACATTATGGTTAAGTACTCATTGACAATAAATATTTTACCACGTTGTTTTTTTTTGAATATATAATAAGTGTTGAAAATCCTTGTTTTTAAGGAAAACCATGAGTTAAGCAAGTCCTTCAGACCTGACCTTGGGCGGAGATGTCTGCCACTTTGCATCCCGAGACGCCAATTTTGCTCCTTGTGAGTTCTGCCTCCTCACCGGTCCAAAGTCCAAAATGACTCCCTTGATTTTTGACAAAGAGATCCAAAGGTCCAATGCTCCTTTTGTTCAGAAGCCTAGTCCAGTTTTTTGCCAGAGGCAGTTATTTTTGAGTGACGGGTCAAAGAAGTCTGTTTTTTGTGAGTTAAGCTTTAGTTTCATATTTTTTCATGCCAGTCCATACTTCGGATAAGGATATGGGCTATGTCAGGAAACAATTTGGACAATCAATTTTCAGGTAAATGTGGGTGTCATCCACACATCGGTAAAAAAAGGCACTCGGTTCTTCGAGATTTTCCTAAATATTTAAGATAGATATAGGATAGAACAGGTCCAGTGTAGAGCCTTGAGGCGGAGCAGAGGGCAGGGTGCGGGGAGTTTTCAAGTGGATGTGCCAATGTTCACCTCTTTGAAGCTGAAGGAAGATCAGAAGCACTTCCGAAGAGTATCTCTGGAGCCCTACTGTTTACCAGAAGAATGAGTCAGATTTATGATCAGTTACTGAGTATCCGTCAAGTAATACTAGGGTCATGCGTTACCTTGGGCAAGGAGATGGAAGGAAGGGTCTACTGACTTGACAAAAGTTCTTTTTTCAAGCTCTTTGCTCAGATGTAAACCCTCGCTCAGACGATGCGCCCGACAGATTACACGGCCACTCATCTTTCCAATTATCTTGCCAAGGATTGAAGGCAATGGGTGGGTCTGAAATTTTCCAACGGATCCATCTGGATTCTTTATTAGGGCTGGGACCAGGCTGATTTGAAAGTGTGGGGTGTCCACCGCTCTGGAGTGAAGCGATAACACCGTTTAGCCTGAGAAGCCTGAGAGTACCAATGCGTTCTTTGGCCATGGATTGGGGGGGGGAGAGCTCACAGGAATATCGCAAAGTCCTGGTTTCAAGGGTACATTTATTTCATTCAGTGCAGAACGTCTGGATACTTGTGCAATTTGTCAGCGAGGGCTTTTGGGGGGCGATTTTCTTCAGTGATTGGGACAGGACCACTCTGCGTCTGGAGTACAGAGAATTTGTTTTGAAAAAACACCTGGCATTTCCATCACACTTGGACTCACCGAACTGGTAGGTGGGAGCGGGGACCATTGATGTGGTATGCTCACTTGCTCTTTTCTTTGAGACTTGGAGGGCTGTGTAGGGTTTTTTCAGATTTCCTGTCTGCAATTACTTAGTTAAGCTTCACCCCATTCCCGTAGTTGGCACAGGCTCAAAAATTAATCTAGCTTTGGAAATTGTGCCTAATAAAGTGTCTGGTATTGATGTCAGTACCGGTGATTGGCACGTTGGCAGTAGTCCTTCTTCGGTGCCCATGATAAGCCCATTCTAGGTGGCCACCATCTTTAGAGCTCTCCGGGCACCCCGAGTGCCCTGAGTGCTTGCATTTCTTTACTTGTAGGTTTAAATTATGTTTCAAGCAAATGTACATTATGTGACTGTGTGAAATATGAAATATAATCCGTTTCATTATTGTCTAGCTGCTGTGGCATGTCCGGCCAGTGCGTCTCTCACAGCCAAGGTGGTGCAGCGCGCGCCTCCTGTTTTACGACCTTCGCTGGCTTTGATCAGGCCCCCTTTTAGAATGAGAAATGAAAAATGTATTTTGTTATTCACAGCTGCACCGTATTGATTTCCGCATAATTGTGCGGAGCAGGCCCGCAGTGTGTTCTCACTTACACATTCACCTGCCATACATCACAAAGACTGAACAGTCAAAAAAACAACGAGGAATCGACTCTCATAAATATTAAACAGTTTGCTTTACGCCACCGGGCACAAATCTATTTCGTCGCCATCTTGCGAGGAATGCTAATTCAGCCCTCCCCCCCGCACCCAGTGGTTCACTCATGTTTTTCTTTGATAGAGCCACACATTCGAAGAGCTGAGAAATATTGATTTTTGATTTGTTCACAGCGGCTGGTGGTCCCGTACACCAGTGAGACCAGTGTCTGCGGCGTGTGAGGGGTGGTCTGTGCCCTCATGATGGTTTGCAGGTGACCCCTGGGGCCCCTGCAGGTGCGAAGGATCCCTGTTTTTAGCACGACCAGAGCTCCAGGGGCTGTGTGAATTGTATACGCAAGCAGGATAAAAGAGGCACGCATTTAATTACGCACAACAAAAACATCCCAACGCATGCGCATCTCCTGAAATACATACTTTCATTTTTAGAGTTAGAAATAGCATTCTTGAGCTTCTGGCCACCAAAAACGTCAATATTCGTCCATGACTAAAGAGTCCTGGAGGGGCGATGGAAGTACACACCGTCACTAAAGGCAAAGGTGAGCTAAGGTCAGTATGACACCTGTGCACAGCTACAAATCACTGCGCAGGCGCTGCACACGTTCACACTGTGCGCAGGACACGAGGGACATTGCGGCGAGGCCGCAGGCGGGACCCTGCTGTGGCCACCTGAGGCAGCCAGTCAGGCTATATGTGTTCCTCAGTTGCCTTTCTCTCTCCTCAGTCCCTTCCGTTCCCCGCCACACGCCCTCCCCTGCAAATATACCCCTCCTGAGTAGCAAAATCATTTGTAATTGGGTGGAGAGGGTCCTTTGCAGCTCTGGTCCCGGTGCCAGTGCACCTGCTGCACAATTGATTGCTATGTCCCGGTGCTCTGCTCAGTGAGTTCCCCGTTTTCCAACCCTAGAGCTAGAATTAGGCACATTCAAAAAGGAGACGTAACCTTATTTTTAGGTCGAGCCTACCAGCGCTCAAGCGCCGTCTTTCGACATGTTGTATTCGACATCTGTGGGCTTGCAACACGCCCATCACTTTCATTTGTTCCTTGGCCTGTCTTTCAAAATTCCCTTGATTTTGTAGGTAAATGTTTTACATTTGTCCCGCCTTGTGGCTGCTTTGTTACCGCCTTGGAGACTCACCCTGTTACATGGGTTATTGCACGATTAGCCATATACCAGAGTGTGGCGCACTACTGTTTTCTTTTGTCTCGCTGCTTCGCGCTGCCGTATGTTGTTTCTTCCTTGTTTTGGGGCCTGCTACTGTTTCTTTGTGGTGTCTGCACACAAAGGGTGCAAGCTGGAGGCAGGGGTTCTTTTCAATGTATTTAATAATTTATATAGGGCAAACTCGATCGGAGGAGTGCTTTACATGAGGACGTGAAGTTTCATATAGCGCGACGTCGAGCTGAGGAGCGCTTTACATGAGTACTACTTAACAAGTTTAGCAGTTGAAAAATATGTAAACTGGAGCATTTAACACAGAAAAAAACTGAAATCCTCAAATCGGCTCTTCCGCCAGAGCGGGAGAGCCGATACTACAATATTCACTGCACTCGAGAAACTCGCCCCATAATGCTTTGCGGGTCATTCCATTTACAAAACATTTTTACCCCAAACTCACCATGTGGTGGTCCTAAGACAATAGGACCATCATCAAAGTGTTCAGCGCGACACACTCTTTGTGTCTAGGTCATCTCTGGGTCCCCCCACTAGGTTGGGGGGACCCCAAAATATTAACCCCTCACACCATTGAATGTCTTTTTAAGCTCTCTCATGGTTGGAACTTTTGTTTAACAGCACTGAGTAATTTGTGTTTTAAGGTCCTTGTTTGTAATAGTATTGGAGTAGGCCTGCTAGACCTGAAAATATGTAAGGCACTACGCCCTCTAGGGGCCACATATATGGTTACACTGCATTACTTTCTGTCATTCTGTTTTTGTGTCATTATGCCCTCTAGGGGCTGACTACATGGTTACATGACCATGTTTCTTACAAATGTTTCTTTTTATTATGGTGCCCTCTAGGGGCTGTTCTGAGCATTGCAATCAAGATACTACAAAATTTGCTGCACTCGTAAACTTTCCCCATAGTGGTTTGTGAGGCATTCCTTTCACAATTTGTTTTGCCCATAACTCAAATCACCATGTGGTGGCCATAGGACAATGGGGCCATCATCAAAATGTTCTGCACAACACACTGTTTCTGTCTATGTCCTCTCTGGGTCCCCACACTCCTTTTGGGAGGATCACAAAATAAAATAACCCCTCCCAACAGTCAATGTCCTTTTAAGTTCTCTCATGGCTGGAACTTTTGTTTTACAGCTGGGAGTAGTTTGTGCTTTAAGGGCCTTGTTTGTAATATTATTCTAGTAGGCCTGCTAGACCTGAATGTGTGTAATGCACTACGCTCTGTAGGGTCTAAATATGTGGTTACACTGCATTACGTTCTGCCATTATGTTTTCATATGGTTATGCTCTCCAGGGGCTGACTATGTGGTTACATGACACACCCTCTGCCTGCTCCGGAAGATTTTCAAGTGGAACCCCATTGACGCAAGAAGAACAGTCACCAAGACACTTGTCAGCAGCAGACTCAACTACAGCAACGCACTCCATGCTGGCATTAACAAGAATCTCCAACCAAGACTCCAGAGAATACAGAACGCCTTAACCAGACTCATACTGGACATCCTCGCCACAGTCACATCTACGCCCACCTGAGAGAGCTACACTGGCTCCCCCTCAACAAACGCATCCTCTCAAACTCCTGACACACGCTTACAAGGCCCTACACAACATCGGGCCTGCCTAACTCAACCACCGCCTCTCCTTCTACACCCCATGCAGGCAACTCCGCTCAGCACAGCTGGCCTTCGCTACCATCTCCAGGGCCCGGACGAACCCCGCTGGAGGAAGATCCTTCTCCTGCCTCGCCCCGCAGACCTGGAACACACTGCCACTTCACCTCAGGCAGTCCCCGCCGGCTCAGTTTAGGAAGGACCTGAAGGCCTGGCTCTTTGACGGATCCGCGTCCCCCCACCAGCACATTGAGACCCCCCCGGGTGATAAGCCACGCTATACAAATATCTGAATGACTGATTGATTGATCAGGACCATGTTTCTTACAAATTTTATTTTTATAGTGGTGCCCTCTAGGGGCTGTTCTGAGCATTACAGTCAAGATACTACAATATTCACTGCACTCGGAAACTCGCCCCATAATGCTTTGCGGGACATTCCTTTAACAAAACATTCTTGCTTATAACTCACCACACTATATGCTCTTTCTGTCCAGGTCATCTCTGGGTCCCCACACTAGGTTAGGGGTGGACCCCAAAATAATAATAAAAATAATAATAAATAATGGCAATATTTTAATTATTTTAGTGCAGATAGAGGAAGGCAAATTGAAGTGCTTAAGTTATATGCAGGACCACTGGAATTATGTGGCAGGGAGGACCAAATTATGTGGCAGGGCTGACCAATTTATGTGGCAAGAAAAGTCCAGTTACGGATTTACAACTCCTATAGCTCTAACTCAATCAAATGTGAGACGTGTTGCATTGCAAATGCTTGTGTAACCTTTTTCTTGTCTGCTGGGGAGGAGATTAGATTTTTTACATGTCACATTCAATTCATACTAAAATATGTAACATTCCTCAGGCTTTGCTGTGCACACAACCTACCAGGGAGCTTCTCCATGGTGAAATCTACACCTGCCAATTTCTTTTTAAATTGGAGGTCTCCTTCTCTTGCAGCCACTCGTTTGCCTTTTTAGGTCTGGCATGAGCCAAGAACATTCGATTTTAAGAAAATTATATGCATGATGTACTTATAGTGACTGTCAGTCAACCCTCAGTGCTCATTTGGTCCGTCATTGGGTCTTTCATATTTTTGTTCTGCCCACTACTGCATAAAGCATGGCACTGGGTCAGCCCACTTCAGCCATTGGCTGACGTCACTGTGAGAGATGGAATTCTGCTCTTTCACAAAGAGCACGTCCACATAAAAAAGTAGTTCCTTCTTTTACATGGCTACTATGTCAATGTGTGCTTTTTGTTATTGAAACAAATGTTTTTACTTTTAGCCATTTTTTGGGATTGGTGAGAGCCTGGCAGTTTCTCCAACAAGAACGTTTTGCAGAAACAATGAGAAAACAAAACAAGCACTAACCAAACAGAAGGGCTGGCAACCAACGCCAGACCTATTGGCCTTGTCAACGCTTATGGATGCTTTGGGAAGGGCGGCTAGCAATGCACGCTGGTCTTTCTGAGCTCAGAAATGAAGTCACACTGTGCTTTCAAAGTCCACTTCCTTTTTCATATATTTTTTTAATGACAGTTCAAATCTTTCCCCGTTTTCATCCTTTAATGTTTGGAAGGCGGAAGGTGTTCCTCGTAAAATACATCCTCTCCGCCCTCCTGCTGCAGAAGGTGCTTGTCTGTGTCCTGGGTGAAAGATTGGAAGACCAGGAGGGGTTTATCGAGAAGACTGCCCACTCTAAGAAACCGACCCAAAAGTTGTATAGTTCCACAATTTAGAAAATAATTCACCGTAGAGCTCTAAAAAGTAAATTTTTTTAGATAAATTATATTTTTCATTTACTGTTGATTTATGGTCTTTTTTTCATGAAATCTTAAACATAACATCGACTTCTGGGATGCCCTGATAGGAATTTTAAAATAAACATGAAAAGCATTGAGCTGGGCCTGGTTACTCATTTGCATTTTTACATAGATGATAAATCGAGGGTGCAGACCCTATAATTATTCAAAAGTAGTGCATGAAAGCAGCAGAAATGAACATACTTTCAAGGTGAAGTGTGATTAATTGGAATTTTATTTTGGATCGAAGCACTGCAGAATAGGAGGTGATGGGACAGCAATTACTTACAAGCACATATATCTTGGTTGATTGAGGGTGGGAGGAGAGGAACCCCCCACTAGATCGATGGAGTGCATCCGTAGGCTAAGTGTAGGGCTGACACTTTAATGTAACCCTTGAAAAACAGCAGGGCCTTGGGATGTAGATCAATTCCTCATGGGGTCTTCACATTTAAAAAAACATGTCCCTCAGGAAATGAAACATTTACGTCAAATTTGTTTCTATATTTTTTTAAATGGAACTGTGTTCATAGTACGGTTACTACGCATATGGCTACCTTTTTTTTTTAGTTTCAACAAAATTACAAGAGTACACATTGATGAATGTCTTAGATTGCCTTCTGTCCTTTTTGAGTTGCCCACTTACTGCGCTTAGCACTATGGCATGTCTGCAGGCGTACAATCGCACACGTAAGAGTGCATGCATGTGCATAAATGTGATTTACGACATCAAAGTTTAAACCTATTTTCCACAAGGAAAATATTTTAGCTGAGAACTCTCGTCTACTACATAGGAGAGTGTCTGGGTACTTTTCACACTCCCTGTTCCCATACACCTTTTGTTTTTGAGCACTAAAGGAGGTGCTTAATTTGAACCAGGGGGGGGAGGTGGGGGGCACCAGTACTCATTTTTGAAGTCTGGCACTTATTTTTCAAAATCAGACTTAGACCCAGATCAAGAGAGACTTGAAAGAGGAAAAGGAGGAGGAAGGGAAAGAAGGAAAACAGATGACAAAAGGAGAATGGAGGGATGGAAAATAATCTTTAAGAGTGTTTTAAAGGGTCAGGAAGTCTGTTGAGGTGCAAGAAAGAGATATGGGATGAAATCAAGACTAGGCAGCCTTGGTATTCATGATATAAAGAGACAGGAAGTGTAGGGGTGGAAGAAAGAGTCATGTGGTGGAACAAGTTGAGGCAGCCTAAGTAGTCATGAGATAAAGAGACAGGAAGTGTAGGGAGGTAAAAGAAAGTGGCATGAGATGAAATCAAGACTAGGGAGCCCCGGTATTCATGAGATAAAGAGACAGGAAGTGTAGGTGGTGGAAGAAAGAGGCATGAGATGGAATCAAGACCAAGCAGCCTCGGTAGTCATGAGATAAAGAGACAGGAATTGTCAGGTGGTGGTTTGAAGACTAAAATTAAAAATTAATCTTTAGAATATGTTGTATATAGGTCTCTCGAAGGTGTAATATCCCATGACGGTCCAGTTGTTTTGAGGACATGTCATCAGGGATTTGACCCGGAAGGGGAGGACGGGTTCTGAGGGAGGGACGAGAGATATAATAAAGCCGGGAGCAGGAGAGAGTTATCTTCCGACTTCCACAGAGCAGTAACGTTGTGTGCGCGTTTTATTTGAAAGACGCGTCGTACATGCAGGCCGGTGCTCGCACACAACATACCACTGGCAACGAGGGCGGCCTCGATCCCAGGCATGCCCGGTACAATAACGATCGCTGGGAAGGCCCGATGACACTGTGATCGCGCAGGAGGCAGTGCGGTCAATCCATCGTGCAAGAAGCGTAACAACACTATCGGGCCAGGTGAAGGCCAGACATCGTGCGACGGAACCTGCTGCCCCTAATATTGCAAACGACTGTACCAGGGAAAGACCTTGAAGTTGTATTAGCCCAGAGGTGGTGCACCTGATGATGCTTGGGGGCACTATAAGCTGAAAAAAAAAAGAAAACGAGGAAACTACAACATAACGAGAAAAATAAATACAGAAAAAAAAAAAAAAAAAAAAAAAAATACAATTGTGGTAAAGAGTGAAGGGTAGGCCAAGCCTTCAGTAAAAATTAATTCAATACCACCAACACTGAAAACAAAAGTCATCTCACACCTGAACACGTCAAAGGGACGCCAAAAGAGGCACCCACAATTGTGCCAGACCACCATGTGAGCGTCGAAGGAGTGCACCACAACCTGTTAAGAGCGGTAGGCTTGAGGTAACCAACATGAGACACAAGTGGCCCGATCATCATGGCAGATGAGACAGCACCATCCACCCATCAACCACCACAACACACAATGTCAGGCGCGCTCCCAATGTTCATTGAGCTTGCAGATCCCCCCATAGTGTCACCTATATAGAAGGTATGGGTCGGGTGCCTGGAGAACTACTTTGTGGCTACCTGTGAGAAGGATGGAGCGGTCAAGAGATCATTGCTCCTACATTTCATGGGAGATGAAATATACAAACTCTTCAGGCATCTGCTGAACACAGGTGCCTACGACGACTATGATGCAGCGGTGAGGGCCCTAAATGCGCACTTCGATCCGCAGCTAAACCTGGATTTCGAACGTTTCAAACTACGACAGGCGAGGCAGAGAGAAGGTGAATCCATGGACCAATTTTACGCTCGCCTCCGGGAGCTGGCAAGCACATTCACCGAAGATGATCAACAAAAGGAGGTACGTGCTCAAATTATACAGGGATGCAGGAACAAAACACTGAGAGGACTGATACTGAGACAACCAAATATCAGTTTGGACGAGATGTTAGTCATGGCACGGTCCCATGACTTATCTGCGGCCAGCGTAGCGGAGATGGACATGGCAATGTCACACATGCCAGAGAAAACCCCAGTGGTCAAAACGGAACGTGCAGACACAGTGCAACTGCAGCAAACAAGGAGAAAACCTAGGCCGTATGCCCCCGCCAAGCCAGGAGGATGATGTGATTATTGTGGGAGGGAAGAACACAACCCAAGAGACTGTCCGGCTCAAGGGAGGACCTGCTCCAACTGCAGAAAAATGAATCATTTCGCTGCTGTCTGCAGAAGGAGGAGTAAAAGGAAGAGGAGTGAGAGGGAGGCGCCCGCCCATCAGGGCGATCAAACAGCTATCAGTAGATGACATGAGCCACAAGAGGCATGCTACCCAGCATCGCGCTTCACCCGAGAGGACTCCTCTCCTGGAGAAGATGAGGAAGAAGAAGTATTTCTAATATCATTCACAAACAATTTAAAGAGACACCAGCAGCCTCAGCCCACATGCATGAACGAAGTAGCAGGGTTCCATGTCAAGGCCCTCATAGACACAGGAGCCTCAGTGAATGTGATGAGCGTGCAACAATATCGCCTTCTCCAGCCCATTGACCCCATCGAATACCAAAATATTCACGTATGGAAGTCGCACGCCGTTGCCTCTAAAGGGACGTATGGCAGTAATAGTGCAGGCAGAGGGCCGACAAATCGACACCACATTCAATGTAGTCGACAGGGAGGCGGATACTCTCCTTGGCAGTCAAGCGGCAGAGGAATTAGGTCTGGGCATGTTCGCAAAAAGCATACAGACGTGCCAAATTGGCGAGCAGCTAAAGAAATTTCCGGAACTGTTTGCAGGCCTCGGGCGCCTCAAAGCACCTCCAATCAAGTTGCACATTGACAAGGCCGTGAGGCTGGTTGCCTTACGACACCGGCAGATACCATTTCACCTAAAGCTGCTAATTGAATAAGAGCTGGCAAATCTCGAAGAGCAAGGAGTCATAGAAAAAGTGTCTGGCCCCACACCCTGGGTATCGCCCATGGTGATCGCAGAGAAGCTGAAACAGCTCGGGAAAATTTGTCTCTGCATTGGCATGAGACTTCCCAACCAGGTCATTAAGCGAGAGAGACACATTAACCCCACCATAGACAACATCATAGCCGATTTGAACGGATCCAAGTGGTTCTCCAAATTAGACTTGAACGCCGGATACCACCAACTCAGACTAGCGGACGAGAGCAGATACATAGCCACGTTCTCGACGCACCTTGGGTTGAGAAGATACAAACACCTGAGCTTCAGCATATCATCGGCTGTGGAGGTCTTCCAGGACGTAATTTGCCAAACTCTATCTGGATTACAAGGCGTCACGAATGTAAGTGACGACATACTAATATATTCCGCGACAGCCGAGGAACACCATTTGCATGTGAAGGATACCCTCTGACTGTCAGAGCATGGACTCACCCAACATAGAGACAAGTGTGGCTCTTTTCAAAAGTCGGTTGAGTTCTTCGTATACGTGTTCAACCAAGAAGGTATCCAAGTAGACCCACGAAAATCCAATGCCATTAAGAAAGCTCCCGCACCGAAAACTCTGACTGAAGTGCGAAGTTTTCAGGGAATGGCGACATACTATGGCAGATTCATCGCAAAGCTGGCCACGCTGTCAGAGCCACTCTGAGCCCTCACAAAAGCAGATGCACCGTGGGTATGGGGGAGCCGGGAGGAAGAGGCATTCAAGCGCTCAAGAAGGCTCTTCTGTGCAAGACTACTATGGCATACTTTGACCCCATGAAAAAGACTGAACTGACGGTTGACGCGAGGCCGGTAGGACTCGGTGCAGTCCTGGCCCAGAAAGTGAGCCAGGCTGCTGGGCTCCACTAGCCTATGCCAGCAAGGCTTTGACCTCGACCGAGCAGCGCTACTCTCAAACTGGGAGGGAGGCCCTGGCCATTAAGTGGGTGTGTGGTCACTTCCACCTTTACCTACAAGGAAGACCCTTCCGGGTGGTCACCGACCATCAACCACTTGTCCCTCTGTTCAGGGGGAGCGCACCACATCCGCCTCCACGAATTGAAAGATGGGCAATTCAGCTCCAGCACTATTGTCTGGATGTGGTATACCAACCTGGGTCTAAAAATCCAGCGGACTTCCTATCCAGACACCCTTCGGAATAGGCTCAGGTCACCACACTGAGGCACATGTGCACGCACTAGCTCAGGGTAATTGTCCCAAGGCGCTCAGCACAAAAGAAATTTCAGAAGCTGTCTTGGAAGATGAGGCGTTGCTGTGAGTGAAACAAGCGTTGGAATGCAGCTCCTGGCACAACTTTTTCTGAAAAACAGGCAACTGGATCGCAGCTGAACGTGAACGTCTAACAAAACTATGAAGAGTCCGGAATGAGCTAAGCTTGACGTCTGATGACCTTCTTGTCCAGGGACACCATTAGTAATCCCCCTGCAACTACAACATCACGTGATCCTGCTAGCACATGGAGGGCATCAAGGTAGGACAAAAATGAAGGCGCGCATGAGGGAGAAGGTGTGGTTCTCTGGACCTGAAGAGGGAGTGGACCAATGTGCACGACAATGCCCGGCCTGTCAGCTAACGACCATCCTGGATGTACCGGCCACAATCCTTACAGAAGAAGCTTGCACGAACCTGTGGTCGCAAGTCAGTTTAGACTTTGAAAGTTTTCCGGACAGCAGGGTCACCCTTGCTCTCATAGATGGGTATTCCAAATATCCAATTGTGGAGGTCATCCCATCCACTGCCTTCGCACATGTGGGTCCGGCCTTGGAAAAAATCTTTGTCATGTTTGGTCTCCCGGAAGAGATCAAAACTGATAATGGACCCCCATTCCAAGGAAATGAGTTTCAAGAGATGATGAGGCGTTTGGGCATCAGACATCGGAGAATCACGCCACAATGGCCTCAGGCCAATGGAGAGGTCGAGCAGTTTATGCGGACGCTCAATAAGGCTCTTAGAATTGCCACTTTGGAAACCAGTGACCTGGAGCTCAGCCTTCATCGATTCCTATGGGAATATAGAGGAACCCCTTACCACTGGCCAGACTCCTTGGTCTCTGATGCATGCTGGGCAGAGGCAAGATATCATCCCCACGTCCCCCGGGTGGCGGCCCACCCCCTATCAACCGAAGCAAACACAAGCCAAGAGGAAGGAAGTCAATGACAAGGCGAGTAAAAGAAGACGTGCCATGGTAAAGGACATCCGAGTCGGCAACCGGGTGTTCATCAAGGACCGGAAACCTGGATGGAAATTCCACACACCATATGAGCCCGGGGTATGGACAGTGACCGGGGTGTCCGGGACCATGGTGACAGCAGAGAAAGGGAGTGATCGGGTGACAATAAATATCTCATGGTTCAGAAAGGCAACTTTTGTGGAGCACTCCGGGGATCAGGAAACAGAGGACCAATTCCCAGACTGGTCCGCTACTGAGGGTCCTGGACATGATTGTGAGGATGACTCGCCGTCAACAGCTGTACCGATCCACCTGAGACAACCGGGGACCAGCGCTCCTGCGACTCAAGGTGGTGAGACCCGATCACAGCCTGAGAGGTACAATAGAGACCCAATCCCCCGCCCAGCCAAAGACTGAAAGATTTTGTGTGTGCGTTAATGAGGTGAAGGTTTTGATCCAGTTGGGGAGGGATGTAATAACCCATGACGGTCCAGTTGTTTGAGGACTGGTCATCGGGGACTTGACCCGGAAGGGGAGGACGGGTTCCGGGGGAGGGACGAGAGATATAATAAAGCCGGGAGCGGAGAGAGTTATCTTCCGACTCCCACAGAGCAGTAACGTTGTGTGCGCGTTTTATTTGAAAGACGCATCGTACGCACAGGCCGGTGCTCGCGCGCAACGTACCAGAAGGCATCTCTGACAACCTGGTAGAAAATTAAAAATGCAGCTGTCAGAGTGGCATGTGGGATGAAGAAATATGATCACCTTCCTCAAGCAAAGAAGTAACCTGCACTGGCTACTTATAGGAAGAGAGGGTTGTTTAAAAACTCTTTGCTACTCATGGAATTCCTTGGGTCTCAAAAATCTGATTTATTTGCAAGATTTAGGCGCAATGTACTGAACAGACCTCTCTCTCTAGTTTCCATCTACATGTTAAAGGGACCTGGGCTGAACAAGAAGAGTTATCATATTCATAGCCACAGCTCTGGAACAGTCACCCTCGGAACTAAAACTTTCTTTTTGGAAGGCCTTGAAGACTTAGTTACTCTATCAGTCCCACCCCCACTTCACCCTCGCTACACTGTATTGTACTGTAATGTTTGTAGAGCGCCGCTTGTCATCCTTGAGGGCATCCGGGCGCTGTGTTTGCGTCAGAGTCTGGCCTACTTGTCAGTAGCGCCCAGATACCCTCAGGGGTGAACGCCACGCGCTGTACATGCTGCTCAGTTCTGATCTATCTCTGAATTCAGATGTCAAAACGTGTCCACAACCGCAACCAGAAACCTGTTTCTGTGAAATGTAGGCGCCCCCAGAGGACCGTCTGAGTCTCAGAGGCTTCTACGGTTCCTTCCACCGAAGCTGCCCTGTCCCAGGACAGTGGTACATCTTCATGAGATGTGAATATACTCACAAAAACAATGTCGACATTACTGCGACGCGGGGGTGCACATCTGTACATTAGACATTACTTGCTATCCAGAATCTGAAAACTTTCTATCGGTCATTAGCAGGAGCTCACGCGTAAGCAGACGCGCAGCCTGCTGGGAAAACTCCCAGAATCCCCTGCAGGCCCGAGACGGACTTGTCAATGAACGATGCTAGAGCGCTTTACACCTCTACGTGGGTCTTTACGGCGCACCCCTCAGTCACCGCGAGGTCATGGATGCGCAGGCCGCTGCACAGCGCTTGGTGAGCGGTCGGTGACTTCCGCTCCTGTGCTCCAGGGCCTGGCCTAGCCCCGGGTGTGAGCTCATCTGTTGCTTGTCTTAGGGTGAAAAACACATGAGACTTTCCGTCCCCTCTCTGGCAGCTGCAGAGCTCAGAGTCCGGTTCTCTGTCTCTCGATTTCTTCTCTTTGCCTGTTCCCTCTCTCCCTGTTTCTCTGCACCCGTCACCTCTTTCTCACTTATACACTGGCTCCCCCTCTCTCTGCCAATTATTCAAATTCACAGACACCGGAATCTCATGTTTCCGTTCTCTCTACGTTTCTCTCCCTCTCTCTCTCTCTTCCTGTTTGTCTCCCTCTCTCTGGCCCCCTCCCGCCCTTTCCCAGCTACACTCAGTTTCTCTCTCTCTCTAGACTGTCTCCCCTCTCTCCCGCTCAGGCGCTCACAGCCGCCTCTGTCGTTCTCTTACATACACAACTTTTTCTCACTCCAGCGCCTTCTCCCTCTCCCACTCTCTGTCACCTAATCTGTTTTGTCCCCACCTGTCCCCCACCCCTTTCACCCCTTCTTAACCCTGTCTCACTTATATACCGATTCATAGATGGCCACACATGGGGTGTAAGATACCCATGTTCTCTGGTCGTGTAATGTACAGAAATCACTGATGCTCACACAAACCCTCCTATGTAATTACTTTCTTATGGTTAGAACGTGCCATCACTAGTTGCCCTTGATCATTACATTACAGGCTACTGTAATGACATTATTTACTGTGACTTCTTGCACCCCAGTGTGTGAGAAGCAGCCTCACGAGCAGGCCTTGAACTCTGCCCAGCACTTACGCAGTAACAAGCAGCTTTTCAGCTCCCTTTTTATGACCATGGATATCCAGTCACATTTATGTCTCTGTGTTTGCTCGGTGCAGGGCTGAAGTTCACTGCAGATGAACAGAGATGAACCAGAAAGCCTGCTGCTTAAAAATGTGCTAATGTTTACAGCGTTGCCTCCATGTTTATTCAGCATGTCTACAACCAGCCGGACTCTTACATCAGAAGGGACAAAAGACCACACTCTTGATAGGGAACCGGAGTTAAATAAGGATGGATTCATGTATTATAAGGAATAAAATACCCCCACCTTATCTTAATGCAATTTGGACTAAGAGTTCTTTATATGGGATTTCAGTCTTCAGCTTCATCCCTCATTTTGGAAAATCCAAACGTGATTGGTGGACGGCTTGAATGAATCTCAGCCACTGGTAAATACTCTGAGCTGCATTTCCGCCTTTGTTTTCCCAATTTGAAGCTCTATACGTAGACCACCCATATGCAAATTAGATATGGGCCTAATCCAATAGAAACAGTCCACCTCAGACTGAGAGGCCATGTCCACAGCAGATGGGAATGCAGCCAGTCCCGCACTGCTATTGGCTTATTTGGGCCTCATCAGTCACACGTACTTGTGGCAGAGTGAGCACGCGACCCACCTCTTGGCAAACCTGACTCACTTAGTGCATCTCACTCAGAAAAGTAATTTAGTGATGGGTGGAATACTTTAATTAGTCTCACTCGGATGTACTTACGTGGGCTGCATTCCAATCCATCGTTTTTTGCCCACTGTGCCACTCTAGACATATACAGCCAATGGGAACCAGACTTTGTCGTGCTCTACTAAGACCAGACTAGTCTAAACCCGTAGGCCACGTCCCCTTGAGTTAGAATCACAAGCAACCCCAGACCGTATGTTGAAAGTCACCTCGAACTTCTGTGATCTTATAAGGGAACTCGGCCTTCAGACTCATTCCATTTGGTCACAGAAGTACTTGGTGACATGCAATATTCATGTAATATACATTACATAAATATATTTATATGGCTATAGTAATGTAACCACCCTAAACGAGTTCACATAGTGCATGTGCAGAGGCCTGGGTAAAATTTGCATAATTTCATTTGTAGAAATTAAATGACATTCCCCATCGATTACACCAAATTCCAGGTTATTACGCTAAATGCTGGCTTTGGCATTTTGTGCTGTTTTTGAGTGCAAAATGCATACTAGTGACTCATTTCGCACTAAAAAATAGTGTGAAATTTCATGTGACACACACACACTACAGCAACTTACGCTTGTTTCGTTCGTGTTCTTCCTGTGCTGACGCTAAACGATTTTTACCCATTAGGGCAGAGGAGCATTGCCCTTCACCAGCAGGGACAGCTGCAAACCTTTGAAAGAAAAGGATAATAAACCTTGTTTATTATCCTTTTCTTTTAAAGGGCGGGGCTACAGGGGTGACAAGCAGCGAGGGGAAGTGCTCAGCACTCCCCCTCAGAGCGCATGTATGTTTGGCCGACCGTCTCGGGCCGGCCAAACATACATGCGCAGTAAGCTGTCTCCTGCTGCACAGGCTCCCAGTCTGCCTGGGAGCGCCCTGGCTGGGCGCTCCCAGCCAATCTTGACGCTGCTTTGAGCAGCGTCAGGATTACCCGCAGGGCAGGCTGAGAGCCTGTGCCTGCAGCAAGACGGGAGAGGAGCGGTGCGGGCACGGCAAGGAGCGAAGTAAGTGTTTTATTTTAATTTAAAAAAAACTTTTTATTCCCCCACCACGCACTGCCCCGCCCCTTCCAAGTCCTGTGAGCCACTCCTGCAAAAAAACCTCAATTACATATCTTAGCGTAACAATCAAATGCAAAAAGCTGAAAATTACACTTGATTACACTACGTTGAATGAATTTCGGTTGAACCTAGAGGTGCACCAGGTATAGCCCTAAGGGATGCTATGGGAGGGCTCCTATAATACAAGAACCCGTAACAAACCAGCTGCCCTACAAGACCTTTACCAAGACTCAACAAGTCCTACAGCCTCCCTGGAAGCAAAATCCATTAATATGCCCAAAGTTATTAGCAACCACCAGTAGCTCCTGGCCTGAAGTGAACAAGACCCAGGGGTATAGCATGGTCAGTACATTGGGGGGGGGAGTGGGGAGGAACTTCAGGATTTCCAGCAGTCACGCTGGCATGCGCTATAATACAATATGCGTCAAGCAGGGTGCACGGGAGGGGCCTAGAGGGCCCTGGAAAGGGAGGAGTGTGGATTGCTGTGAGTACTAAAGTGAGACAAAAAGTTATATTTTTGTAACATAGCCATCCTTTTTAGGATCTTGAAAACAGAGAAAGGGGGAGTGTCTATGTGTGTTTTTGTCTGTGTGTGTAAAAATTCCAGGTGAAATCTGAAAGGCACCCCACCATACCCGACTGAAGGCCCCTGCACCCAACTATTTATCAGAAAACACATTTATTAGGGGAGTGTAACACCCCCCACACCCACTCTGAAGCTACACCCCTGACAATACCTGGAAAAAGTTGTTCACAGAGACGAGCAACCCCAGAAACCTGTGCTGTGAAAGCTTTCTCACCCTCTCGTACACACCAATGATTTTTTTTAAAATGACAAGCGAAATAATGATACACAAATAATATTTTTTGCCAAAATAATTTATTTCTTCACCTTAACACACTCATCCTTTTGGTTAATGGATACTACATTTAAAACATGCCATTAATTGTTAACCAAGTGTATACAATATGTGAACAATACCAATGTAACAATATAACATTAATGTTTGGACTACAGCACAACATGCAAAGTACTACTTCGCTTGCGTTCTGATGGGGGGGGCTTACAGATCAAGAAGGGGTGAATATTATCTCTCAACCTGTCATAAACTTCACTCCTCCCACCCTGGAGGGCCCAAACATTGCTATTGCACGAACTACTGCTAAGATTCCTCCCCTGGGAAAGCACAGGCTGTCTCCCAGTAGTACAAGAGACATTACGCATAACAAAGAATAGACAAACGTCCCTCTAGTATCTATGTACAGTATTATGTTGCTTGTGAGGAGTGAAGTATTTTCTTTCTTTCTTTCTTTCTTTCTTTATAAGACAAAGCACTGGCTTGGCATTGCTTTAATAATCCCTATTGGATGGTTTATTGAGTTCTCAGCCTCTGAACAACAGCAGCTGCTTGCGTGAGCCTCGGACTGCTCAATCTTGCTACCCCGGTGGTGTAGTGCCAAAGGGGTGTACTTGGTGTTTAGTTTTCAGCTCAATAGAACAGTTGAGCCCCAGAACACCCATGCCAACCAGCTTGGATTATCAAAATCTGGGCCCAGTAACCCATATCTGAACTTTGACTCCTGAAAAAGCTCCCACAGGATGGTTGCCACCTTTGAAGAGATCTAATGAGATGTGCTCGTTCTTGAGTAAATTAAATATACAACGTGAGGTGCATTGTTTTGCTTTTCATGTTGCAATCGATGAAGAGAACGAATGTTTCAGACTTTCAATGTTATAGACAATTGTTTGTTTATATAGAAGAATCTTGTTTCAACGCCATTTAATCCTTCTAGAAGCATCAAATGTGTAAGAAAATGGATGCGACTATATCCATCGTTCCCTACCATCGGGCCTCCAGTTAAAGCTATAGACAGAGAGCTCCGCCAGATTTAAAATTTCCAATACTTATATTGAGGTAGTCTGCCGGAATATAATTACCTGATTAATCCATTTTGGTTTAGGAGCTGTCTTACATCTTTTAGGTGCAACTGAATTTATTCTAGAAGGATAATATCCACTTCACGCGTCTTCATTTTTTTTTTACAAACATTTTTTCATATTCAGCAATTGACATGTTATGTTTCAATTCATGTGGTCAATTATTCTTTCTACTTTAATCACTAATTATTCTTATCTTAACAAGGTGTGTCATAGTCTTTTGTATCTTCAGTCAGTACATTTGTAAAGAGCTTCTTGTCACCCATGAGGGTATCCAGGCGCTTGCAGGGTGCAGTTGATTAGCCCAGGGTTCTGCAAAGTCGGTCCTGGAGAGCCGGGTCCATGCCAGATTTTTAGCATATCCACATTTAGAATAATGTAGATTTCTGAAACATCTTTTTTCTAAATGTAGATATGCTAAAAATCTGGCATGGACCCTGCTCTCCAGGACCGACTTTGCAGAACCCTGGATTAGCCAAATGACCAGGTCTTCAGGGAGTTTCATAACTCTGAAAGAGATGGGGAGGTCTGGGAAGGGTAGCTTGTTCCACGTCTTTGCTATCTCTCGAGGTAATTCCTTTCGATAGTTAATTTAATCTGTTTCACCAGGGTGACCCAGACTTTTATTAGGAGTAAAGAACTTTGTTATGCCACTCCCACACACCCCCAATTGTTGAGTTCCGCCTCACATTCCAAACAGTGTGAGCTTCTGTGATGAAGTTATTCTGCCATAGACAATTTATTGAAAAGTCAGAGTCGCCGTGGCATTTGCACCCACAGGATCCCTCAGTTGTCCTTTGTTAAACTCCTGCATGAATTCATAACTTCCCTCTGAGGAGCTCTTTGCCACTGAATCCTGCCAGCACACCTCAACAGCCTCGCTACTGGAGAAACTTTGGAGCCAATCTGACAAAGTGCCCTGAGGTACTCGGATTCGTCAAATGAGGAAAGCACCGGTCATCGATGTGTTTGAAGTCTGCTTTTCTGACTATGCGATGATGCTCTAAAGAAGGGGCAATCTCTGCGGCCATCTTGGTGTCGAGTGAAATGCCGCAAGCATGTTTCTTATAACAACCATCATTTACCTTTTATAGTCGTGTTAGTATCCACCTATGGTGGGTTATACTGTAGAAGTTATGACTATGTTTAGTTTGATAAACCATGATAATGCGGTTGGTACCTCTATAAATAGCTCTTTTAGAGTGGACGATGAGAAAGTGGACTAGTAGGGATGCGGGACATCACTCCGTAGCCCTTGATAGTTGAGGCTGCACGCAAGCAACCAGATTTTGGTGATTCCTCGATTTAACGCATGCAACTGGTCTGCATTTTCCAATATGGCTCCTGGGCTGGGCCCAGACATGCTGTAGGATAGATGGACTCTTTCTATGGAGATTGTGATGCATACAGAAAGGCTGGCATGGGCGAGAATGACTCCGTCACATTGTACGTACATCTAGCTTGAAGGTCACTGCTACCTTGTCACAAATGGCCTCTGATCTCTCTATTGGCTTATTACTTTGGGCATCGTTGTAAGGAGACCCATTCAATTTTAATATCCCATGGAAACAGGCTTGTCTCTTTCGGGACATCACTTTGTCAATTTACAACAAATTCTGGCAATATGCTGCAGGTTTCATGAACTTTCAGGAAATGTGCAGCAGTTTGTTAGCCAACTTGGAAGGCAATGTCCAGAAAAACATGATTTGTGAAAAAATCCACAAACCGACATTTGTTTTCGGCATAAAATAAGGGAAACATGTTTTCGTTGAACAGATCTTTGCCTATCAAGCTCGGGGACTGTAAATGTCATTACATTTTCCCGAAGGCCATGTTTGTTAAGTATGGCCAGCCCTGGTGAGTCAGGCACGTCCCCCGCTTCCCAGAACAGGCTATTATGAGGCACGGGCTGCACAACATGGCGTCTAAAAATATCTATTAAGGCCCAGGCTCCTAGTTGAGGGCTGAACTAGCCACTGTCTTAATGAGCCTCTCCAGGGCTCCTTGCCTGGAGGTGGCAGGTTGAAGAGAGACTTGCCATGAACAATGCGCACTCGGTATCAGGCACGTTCCATGGTTCGATTTGTCTAGCACAGAAGCTGTGATTTCTCGCAAATTGTGAAAAAGCATCAGTGCCTCGTCAGGGATTTTGTTTCTCAAGACGTTTTATTTTAACTAGCGGAACAGTAGTAAAATAAATACAAACAACAACTATGTAAATTTGGTTATATGGGGGAATACAAACTTAAATATTTTATCCTTGAACAATAACGGCTCAAAAAAGTTGACTGCAGAACTAACGCATGTGCATACAAGCATTGGCAAAGCCAATAGATCTGGCTTTGCCCACCAGCCTTATGGCTTTGTCAATGCTTGTTTTATTTTGTCTTTATTTTTTCCTCAAGATTTTATTGCTGGGGCAACTCCAGGCCTCCATCAACCTAAAAAAATGATAAAAGCAAAAATATTTTTTTATCTAAAAAACAGATTGCCTAATCCCTGACACTAAAGGAAACATTGCCTGGGGCTGTGCTTCTTGTAAATGGGGGGGGAGGGGCATGCTGCTACTTAGAGTAAAGTTAGCCAGTGGATGAGGTGGGCTGACATGTTGCCCAACAATGTCTACTATAATGGAACGAAAAAAATGTGAATCGAAAAATAGAGCAATGGGTCAATGGGTGAAGACAGCTGGTTAAATACAGTTCTAAGTATATTATGCAACCCATTTTAGTAAAATCAATAGATTTTGGCTAACACAGACCAGAAAATCTCTGTCTGCAAATACTGCCCCATCTTCATGTTTTTCCAAATCCAGCCACACTCAGTTGCCTCCTTGGGCCCCATTACCAGATGCACAGTACTTAGAGTGGGCCAAACATAGCGGCCAGTAGCTCCTTCTCCAACAACTTGCTTAGCGATTTTCGTGCCCAGAATTTACGGAGACATGCAAGGCCTCAATTACCAGGTAAAACCCCCCATATTATGGCAATACGTGAGAATACGCAGTACATTGAGGGATCTTCCCAGCATTCAGTAGAGTGGTTTGACTTCCTGCAGGTTTCAGCAAAGTTTCAATTCTGAAAATGTGTGCTTGGTAATAACTAAAACAAAACTCCTTCTGACCTTTGACCCCTAATAGCCCAAGCTGCTCCAAACTATTTAGGAAAGTGCTGCGCGATCAATTACATTTTTTTTTTCAAGAATTAAAGTAATCACAAGAAAAGCCCCATATATTGATTTCTGAGATGGGGGCTACTTATGAGATTTTAATTCAATACAGAATAATTACCCCCTCGCGCTAATGAACAAAATGGGCTCAAGGCCTCCAGAACAATGGATTCGTGCAGCTCTCTGCAAGAAAAGGAACTTGTTTAATGAAATCCTCTCTCTGTTTTGTAGAAAGTTTGTAAGCTACTGTGGCCAGCTGCTTGAAACTTCTTTTGGTAAACAGAGATGATCTGCATTTAAAAGTACAGGTTACAAGATTATTTCTTTGTCTTATGTGCATTTTTATTTTTTAACTTGCAGTGTGTTGTAAGATGTTACAAAAGATTTGTACAACTTGTATCTCAGTTTATAAAAACATATTAGCCAGAGCTGATCGTGTAAGTCTGCTATAAATTTACGGTTCAAAATGGAGCTTCTCACACACTGTGAAAACTGGCAATGAATTTATTAGAGGCAAATATGTTATGTTATGCAGATTTGGAAAGTGTACTATCACACGGGAGGGAATCCTTGCCCTGGGAAGGTGTGAGGCTAGGCATATATAGGGCCTAGTGGGACTCTGCCCGAAAAGTCAGGACTTTGGCTTCTTGCAGAATTCCAAAAGTGGGGAGGACGCTCTTCTGTGTACCTGCAGGTCTTTCCATGCTTTCCGAGCGATGTAGAAGGCTCGACTGCCGGATCTGGATTTCCAGACTGTTAATATGAAATACATAGCACCGAGTAGCTGATTCATAACCTTCTCAAATGCAAGATGTCATCTATGCCCATCACTACAGGCTGGATTTATTGACGTCGGAAGGATGAAAAGCTGAGTTAACAATGTTAACTTAGGATCCACGCTTGTGACCTCTGAGCCACCCTAGGGGCTCAATAATGAGGGTTGAATTCTATGTCAGGACCGGAGGCTTCTGATTATGCTATCTCTTTCTTTACTGTCAAACACAGCAGCCAATGAAAACTTAAACTTCATTTCCCATGAGGCAACAGTCCAGGTATCACCCCCAATCAGGGTCTACCCCAGTCTACATATATCATATTCCTCTAGAGTCTGTCCTCTTTCTTTGCTGCTGCAGCACAGAGCTAAGTTCTTTTCTCATTGTACTATTATTATTCAAATCCAATTTTGCATTTAGCGCGGCCTGGTGCCTTCATGCGCTTCTATTGTTATGCATTTGCCGCATCTAATGTTCCGGTTTAGTGTGTTTAGAATTTGTGCATTTGATTGATTATTTACGCTCCAGTTATAATTCAAATCTAATTTTGAATTCAGCGTGGCCTAGTGCCTTCATGCACTTCTATTGTTATGTATTTGCCGCATCTATTGTTCCGGTTTAGTGTGTTTGGAATTTGTGCATTCGATTTATTGTTTACGCCATTACAACGCGCGTGAGCGTATTGTTGATTATACGCTCCAGCGAGGAGGCCTGAGGAGAATACGGCCTTTCCTCTAAGCCCGCTTCACTCGTGGAACCTCACGCATGCGCACAAGGGTTTCCCTGTGCGAGCGCGTTTTCCAGCGAGTAAACACAATATTTTCCCAGATGCTTTTATTAGCAAGTTTCACGGCCGACTTTCTTCTCAAAATACGCCCAGGAGGGGATGCAACAATACTATAGAGTACTCGCTAAGCGTCTGAATGCGGAGACACCGCGGACTGTTTTCTGGGACTAAAACATAATAATAACCGTGTATTTGATTTTTTATTCGGAGAAATCCCACATTATAATATGTTGGTCTTGGATTATCCTGACACTACTATTTAGTGTGTTGAACAATATTGGATTGCCCTGAAGAAGTCGTGTAGGGATGTAAATTATTCCCAAAGACGAAACACGTGTTGGCTTGAATCAGAAATTGGCTTGAAACCTGGAATTCATTATTCTGTGGATTGCTGATTACTCATGCGCAATAAACTTTGGACCAGTCAAATTGTACTGAATTCATTAATCTTAAGAAATACTGGTTGCATCATGGACTGATTTGTACAACCATGGTATGTGAATTATACACCTGATGTTCTTTATATTTCTCTTTGGGGTTACCCCATTGTGCATTTTGTTTGTAATTTGAGGTTTCTGACCTCTGTGGGGTTGGGTGTTTCCCTTGTGTGGTTCCCCGGCATTTACTTTGTCTTACTGGTACCGTGAGCGCCATATTTCCTCGTATCACACCCCGTTCTTACATAACAATACTATAGAGCTCTGAGCTCGAGGGAAAAAGGAAAAGGAATTTGCTTGTGCCTCCCTCCTCTGATCGGTTCAACTTATTGAAGTGAGGCATTTGGGTTTTTCCCCCCAACTTAACTTTGCTCTTGGGATCTCATAATTAATATTGGCACAGAAACATGGCCCATTTCAGAGACGACGAACAATACGGGGAGTATGATGCTGGTCATAATGACCAACATATGGAAGAACGCCTTGTGGAAGCACTTGATTTCCACGTGCAAGATTCAGTCAATAAAGCCTTGGTTAAAGCTTTACGCTCATTTGCACAACCTATTTTCAACTATGGTTTCAGGCTTTTTGGCGCAGGCTCGGGGAACCCACCCCAATTGAGGTCAATACAAATGAGCCTGGCCGGTCATCTGACGACCTTCTAGATCAGACCGTTAACTCGGTCCTTAATGATCTCGAATACGAAGCATTCCAACCTCGTTCTACCCCTTCAGTGCACACCTGTCAGCATTCTGATTCAGATTCTTCTAATTCAGGTAAGTCCCCTGTTCCAGACAAAATACAGGGTAAACGTAAACGCAAGGCGAATCACGCCGAGGACTCCGCTTCTCAACCTCTGGGGAAACATTTACAATTTGACCCTGACACTATCATGCATCCTCGATCCACTGAATGGGTTCCGTGTCAGGAGGTGGCAGAATATGTTCAAACCAGATCAAGGAAGGGTTTTGAAAAGGAGGTTAGAAACACCCTCCGCTCGGAATGTCCCCGTCCAGCCTTATATGGAAAGGTTGCAAACACCCCGGAACTAGACCCACACATGGTAACCTTCTTAAAAAAGAACGCCAAGGACCCCAAAAGGGTATTGATAGGGCTTGGAGAAGTTGCCAAGACAAATTATTGGATATATCAGGCCTGCTTACCAACATCTTAGATTTGGCTGTACAAGCGAAAGAATCACAAGAGGGTGTTGATCCGGAGATTTTGTCAGAATGGGCACAACAAGCCATTTGTCTTCTAGGGAATGCAGATTGCGCTATTCCTACAGAGCGCAGAAAATCCCCCCTTCTTCAAATAGATCCTAAACTTACAGATTACAGACTCCTGTTTGGAGATAGATTCGTCAAGGATTTGGCTAAATACGTGGCCACCTTTTCGGCTCTAGGCAAGCCTCAAACATCCATCAAAAAGGTTTTCAACAGTGCCCTTTTTTGAAGGGCCTGGCATTTTGGAGGTCGGACGTCAGGCCGGTTCAGTCCTCAGGCTTCCAGACCTTACTACAGAGGCAGAGATGCCTCGGGATACCAGGCCAATGCCAATTTCTACCCGGCAAGAGGTCGTGGATACAGAGGACGTAACCCAAGGGGCCCTCACAGAGGAGGACAATATAATCAAGCCGTCCCCCAGCCAGGTATTTCTTATTCCTTCTGGGGAAATTACTTTGGGGGGCAGAGTGGGTCTGTTTGTAAACAATTGGTCACTAATCACCGAAGATGCGTGGGTTTTAGAAACCATCCAAGGTTTTCATCTAGAGTTCTATTCAAACCCAGAACAGGGATACATTCCACCTCCTCTCCTTTTTTCCCAACAAGAGAGTTTTTTCATAGATCAAGAGGTGGAAGCTTTGGTTGTGAAAGGAGCGATTGGTCCTTCTCCCCATCCCAGGGGTTTCATCAGCACCATCTTTTTGGTTCAGAAGAAAGGAGGGGGTTCTCGATTAGTTCTGAGTCTTCGCCAAATCAACTCTTGGATTGTCTACCGACATTTCAAGATGAAAGGTATTCATCTCCTTCGGGACCTTTTGCTCCAAGGGGATTGGATGGTAAGGTTAGACCCCAAAGACGCTTACCTAGCTATTCCCATCTTCGCTCCTCTTCAGCGTTTTCTCCAGTTCTTTTGGAGAACGAGATGTTACGAGTTTTCAGCTCTCTCCTTCAGACTGTCTTCAGCCCCCTGGTGTTTCACCAAGGTGATGCGTCCAGTCGTCAATGGCTTCGAGAGAAAGGAGTCAGACATCATATATTTAGACTACATCATAATCATGGCCCAGGAGGAAGGTCTAGTACTCCTCCACTTATCATGGACAGTTCAATTGCTTCAAGATCTGGGATTTATGGTAAACGCAGAGGAATCCCATTTAATTCCGACCCAACAAATAGATTTCTTGGGATTCAGGATAGATTCTGTGTCAGCTCAGCTGCTACTTCCCTTGACAAAGAGATTGGCCATCAACAAGGAATTGAAGAGAGCATTGCCTGCTCATTCGATTTCCTTGAGGGTTCTTGCCTGATTGGTGGGCTTCCTAGCATCATCTATTCAGGCCATTTTTCCGGGGCCTCTATATTATCGAGCCCTTCAGAGAATTAAAATTTTGCACCTTTGGAAGGGTCTCTCTTATTCAGAGCAAGTAACGTTATCCCAGGAAGCCTGGGCAGAGATTCTTTGGTGGTTGACTCATATGGATGCCTGAAATGGCAGAGCAATATTTGACTCAGTTCCGGAAATAGTCATAGAGTCAGATGCCAGCAGATGGGGCTGGGGTGCCAGGTGTGGTCAGATAGAAAGAGGGGGGTGGTGGTCCCCAGAGGAGATTCAGATGCACATCAATTGCCTGGAACTTCTGGTGGGTTCATTTGCGGTGAAGACGTTGTCTCCGGTCAAAGCCCAATGTTGTATTCTTTTGAAAATGGACAACATCTCTGCGGTCAGGTACATGAACAAGCTGGGGGGAACCCGATCTAAGATGTTAGCAGAGATAGCGAAGGACTTTTGGCACTTTTGTCTAGCTCATCAGATTTGTTACAGCAGAATATTTTCCGGGGTCAGTCAATGTGAGAGCAGATTGGAACTCGAGATATCTTCGGGATGTCAGCGATTGGAGGTTGCATCCCAAGATATTTTGATTTCTCAGAAACCTGTTGGGGTCCTTTGTCAATAGATCTCTTCGCATCTCGCCTGAACGCACATCCCCAAGCTCTCAGCTCGGACGCATTCCTTCAGAGCTGGTCGGAGGAACTGGCTTATGCATTCCATCCTTTCTCGATGATTCACCGAGTTCTCTCCCAGGTACTTCATCAAAAAGTGGAAATGAGGTGACACCTTATTGGAAAGCGCAATCCTGGTTTCCAGTGGTGTTAGACCTTTGTTGCGCGGCTCCTGTTCGGATTCAACGTTCAATGGATCTCTTGTCGGATCCGATGGGCCTTCCACACAATTATCCCTCATGGCTTGGAGAATCTCGGGGGATCTGACCAAATCTCTCCATTTTCTGAAAAAAACTAAATTCTTTCTCTCCCAATCCTTGGCACATAGCACACATAAAAGATACTCTTCAGCCTGAAAGCGGTGGTTGGATTGGTGCAATCAAAGGAACGTGGATCCCGTGGGGGCCCCTGTGCATATGATCGCAGATGTTTTGTCTCATTCGGCTGCGCAGGGCTTAGCTTATAGCAATAATTTCAGGTCAGCCATTTTGGCTAAACATCCCAGGATAGATGGTAAAGCAATTGGTGAACATCCTTTAATTTGTTGCAGGGCATTAGATATGTGCGACCCCCTCAACCCAAATATTCAGTCTTATGGGATGTTAATATTATTTTGAATTTCCTTGTGGCTTGGCCAGCCAATGAGGGTTTAACCAGAAGGCAATTATCGGCTGAATTAACTATGTTGCTTTGTCTTATTTCCTGTCGGAGAGTTTCAGATGTTAAAGCCCTGGATATAGCAGGTAGAGTATTTACCCCTTCAGGGGTCTCGTTTAGAATCACAAAACATACTAAATCACATTCTACATGTATTTCTTATCCAAGTTTTAGAGATAATGCTAAATTTTGTGTGGTTAAGTGTATAAAAGTTTATGAAGATGTCACTCGTGAATTTCGAAGAGATTCGAGTGGACAGTTATTGATTTCTCTTCAGAAACCTTTTGGGCCTGTGACTTCCACAACATTGGCCAGATGGGTCAAATGGCTATTGCAAGAGGCAGGTATTGATACTTCAATACTTGGAGCCCATTCTGTCAGAGGGGCTATGGGTTCAAAAGCCTTTAATGGAGGTTCCAGGTTGGAAGATATTATGCGGGCCGCAGATTGGTCATCAGAGTTCACATTTAAGCTTTTTTATCATAAACGTATTGTGGATGTTGTGCCTGCAGTCATAGATCAGCTTTAAACGAGCACAATCAGAAGCCTCCGGTCCTGACATAGAATCAAAAATTGTCTAGCTGTCGCGACAAGAATTTTCAATTCTATTAAGGACACGGAGGCGAGGATTATCCCACCCGATGTATTAATGATGTAATGAATAATGATGATGTACTGTATAGAATTTCGAATATCCCTCCCTTTATGTTATGAAACGTTTATAAGGTTTTTCTCTTCATTCAAGAGATTATGGCACCATGTTTCTGTTCACAGATGAGAAGATTTCCCGAGCGTAGTCCAGGGCTTGGATCTTGAAGGTTGACGTTCTGCACCAGTTGTGCTGTTCCTCCACTCTGAAGAAGATATCTTTAGCTAATTATTTGTTTATTGATTTTGGGAGGGTTATAACATGCTACATGCTCTGGTATCTGCCCCGAAGCAGTGGTGGGAAAACAGACGGATTCCAGGTGGACATAGGATCCACTCAGACAAGTTGCTTTAGTGTTGTTCTTCTGTTTGGACTTTTTATAGGCAGAGATGGGAAAACCCTAAAAAGGAAAAAAAAGTGGCACTACCGTGGAAGACTTAGGGTGCCAGTTAGTAGCTCGTAGGCAGGGTGGGGTGCTGATATGCGAAGGCGGTACACAAGCGGTATGCTTGGTGGAGGACGGGGTTCTGGGAACAAGCTGCCAAACATACCGTACCTCATTACATGCACACAGGCGGTCCATGTGCCGCCAGCAAGACCTGATAACTACACTGAATCCACCCTAGGCCACACCCAGATTCCGATCTTCCAGTCTGCGGGATCCCTTGCTTGAATCACACGCCTCAATGTGCTTCTTTAGAATTCTGTACAGGGTTTCTGGTGGAAATGTTTTTAATTAATAATATAGCCTTGATTCTGCAGAAACACAGCCAGCAGTAGTTGTAAGACCCAGGCATTCACGCTGCATGGCTAGGGCGGACACTAGGTGGATGGAGAGTTTAAGACTACAAAGGATCGCACCACAATAAATGGAAGCACTTCCAGAATTAACTTTATGAATTCAAATGGTTTCCAGGCCCCTTTGCTCCCAGTAAAATATTGTGACTGCAAAAGCAGATGGTTGTCATCTACCTAGGAAGCAGACAAATCTCTCTGAAAGCTTCTCCATTTTGCAAAGATTTCCCCACAACTGGAAAGGCTGACATCTCTCCTGCTGGATGCTGCAAGGTTATTATGTTCCAATAACAGCCAGTCCTGAAGAAGGTCTTCAAAATAACTACAGTGGTCTGAAACTAATGTCACGTTAAAGAAATGATATGAATACTCATCAGAACATTGCTGTATAGTAAAATTGAACTGACCCAATTTATTGATACAATTGCTCCAACAAGATAAATTCAGTAGGGAATAGGAACAGATTATTAATAACACTAATATTCTATAAAGTTGCAGATAGTGATATCTACTAATTTACTGAGCTTGGAGTAAAAAGTATGCTATCAAACTTTGTGTACTTGACAGGGTGGTGATCTTCCACGTTTGTTTCATTCACATTACAAAAGATATGTATGTGAAAAAAATGAACAAGAACTAATAAATATGGAACTGGGCAGATTGCATCATGTAATTTGTGCTGTTGGTAATGTTACTCTGACTTTTAGACATAACACCAATACCACATTAGAAGTATATTAGAAATATACCTTTACGCAGGACACAAGTTATTCCACGACTTCCTTTTAATTCATTCTTCTCACTTACTCCTCTCTGTGAGACTATGGCAGATAGATGGGTTAGATACTGGACATGTGAATGACATGCTGACTGAAAGCTCAGGAAGTAGAGTTGAGGGCGGGGACGTAATGGGAGACGGGATTGGCTAGTCAGCGATGGGTACCAATGGTCAGGTTCGTACCATGTGACCGAACGGTGGATTGGCTGGGGGTGTGGAACAGCTGGGTGGAGAGCTGGTGGGAGGAGGGCGGCTACGGACAATCATGAAAACACCATGGAGCTGTACTAAAGGCGCCCACATGGTAAGAGACGAACAAACTACAAGTAGTAAGCGGATGCACCCTTTCTGCTTTTAAACTAACTCTTAGTTTTGGTGTTTCACTTTGCAAACACAAATGGTTCTTCAGTTGTGGTTGCCCGCACAAGCTCTTACTCAGCTCTTCTTTGATGCTGACGATGAATCCAATGTCCTACTGATATTAAAGTAAGGTTTTCTTAATGATGTTGTGAGTCATGCCCTCCAGGAGTACATGTTACAGTCAACCTTCTGTTTGGCCTGTACTTACAAATAGTCCAGAGTGTGTTATTATGGGCAAAAGGGCACACGTGTGGATGTTATACTTGTATGGGTCTTTGAGTTACCAAATCTAGCTACAAACCAACAAAGTGTTGTACAAATTTGGGGTTAGAGGTGAGGAGCTCAAAGGAGGGATCTGAGTTGTGAGTACTAGACCGCCCAAGCATTCATTTCCGCTGGGAGCCATTTTACCTATCCTTGCTTGCACGTGCAAAGAGGCGTTCGACATATGACCTTTCACTGAGTGCGAATCGCAAAGGCTGTTCACAGCTCCATACACAGATCCCTCTCTGCTTGCTGCTCCAACCAAGAATAATTGATGGTTCTGTGGAGGAGGACACATTACTCATCACATGAACTGCTAAGTCGTTGCATAATAGTATATCTTATATTTATTACTTGTATTATATTGATTTAATGTATGGATTCTTACTTGCATATTTTTATCTTTAATTGTTCAAATGTCATTTAAATATTATTATAATGTTCCACATTTTCTGTTTTTTCTTTTAAAGTTCAATAAAATTATCAAAATGAAACAAAGAAATCATAATCCAAAGAATCAGTTATTAAGGTGCAATAAGAAGACGACCCCAAAGGTGGAGGTGGGGAGGGGTCATATGGCGGGCTGGAAAATGAAGTACGATGTGAGAAGGGAATTGAGATTGGAACTCTAGAAATGCAAAGAAACCCATATTGGCCTCTCAAGGCTGAGTACAAATAATCATTTTGAGGTGGGACATAATTGGGATCAACAGAAGAAATCCAAGACTTCAAGTCCCAGAATGCACTGGTGTGATACATGAAAGGGAACCCACCTCACCGCTTCCGAAGGGAAAGGCAAATTAGATGAGTGAATAAATCCCATCTGGTATACTCCAGATGGCAGTTCTGAGGTTCAGGAGGCCGGTTCAGGCTCTTTCCTCCACTGGAATAAACATATGACTCTATGCAAACACAGCTTTCCCAGTCCTGAACTTTCCTTTTACAAATCGTTCGTTTGTGACTTACTGTTCGTATGGGTTCAGTTGACGAAACCGAAGACTACAATTTCCTCCTGCGGTCAATTTTCAACCCTTTGTGAAGCTCCTTTGACAAACTGCAACTGCTACCAGACCTAGTCGCTGGTTTCTACAGCAAGTGTTAGACTCTAGAACCTCATTTTCAGAATATTGAAGACTGTGATAGCTTGGTGCGTCGATCGCCTGCGGTAAAGCCAAACCCCATTCATAAGCGCAGCTTTAAGACCTCCACACCATGACTGTACACCTCACTCACCACACCCAACGCTTCCTATGTAGACCCGACTGCAGACCAACCCGCCACCAAGCAAACACAGCAAACAGGGAACCCTCTTGCCTCACCGCCGCTGAGATGTTTTCGAGAAGTGTTTGCTGCAAAGTTCCTTATGAGGACTGCTCTTTAGGTGGTCGTTTCCAAATTCACTTATGTGTCTATTAAAGATATTTTTACAATGAAGAAGTGGCCGCAATGACCGGATTCATTAATAAGGCAAGAGACATCAGATGCAGTCTATCTCCACAAAGGATCAAGGGGCGGATGTGCAAAGCCTTTTACCGGTCGCAAATGGCCCATGGGGCCATTGAGACCATCAAAATGCTTCTTGGCATGTACCAACCCTACCTTGTGAGTCGATAATCTATTACTGACTCTCAAAATAGGGTTTGCGACTCATTATTAGGAAGGAGCTTGCCAAAAGCAAGTCGCAATGATATGTAGGAATGTTTTGCAGCCAGGAATGCGGTTCCAAAACATTAACAGTTACCACCAACGTCAAGCGGTGGTAAAGCATTTGCAAACTGGAAGGGGTCACCAAGAGACCCTTTCCCCTTTGCAAATGGGGATGCCAACAGTTTTTAGGAGCAGGCAGTGGTCCCACGAGCCACTGCCTACTCTTAAAAAAGAAAACATTTTTCATTGCAAAAATATTTGCTTTATTGACATACCAGTCACAGACATGGTGGTCTGCTGACCCCAAAAGGCCACCATCCCTGGTATTGTAGCCATTCACAATAGGGTGCAAATTGCTACCAGCTTCATGAATATTGATTAGGCAGGTCCATTTATGACCCAACTGCAAATCACTAACAGTGCTAAACACACTGTTGTACATTGCAGTTTGTGATTTCCTAATAGCGAATCACAAAAATTTGCTATTAGGAAATCGTAAACCCATGATTTTATAATCTGGCCCAAAGCTACTATGTTAGATAAACTCTGCATAGGTGGCTCTGTAGGTGTTTCTAGAAGGCTAGGCAGCCAGAACTGAGTCTTGTACCTTCAGGCATATGATTCTCTCGTCTCGTTTCATGGCAGGGAAAAGGACTAACCTCTGCTTGTTCTGGTTTTCCGGTTTCGGAGAACTAGGTGGGATTTGCTTCTCATGTTTTGTGCATCTCCTGTGGGTTTTGGTTTGTCTTTCAGATGGATGGGGAAGCCAGTTGTGAGTTTTGTCCACTTCTCTTGAGTTAATTTTGACTTCCAGGACAATCCAGAGAAGACCTTAAAGAAAGGTGTCCAGACTTTTTTTTCACTGATAGGGTGCAGTACCTTTTATGGCCTGGAGGGGAACTACAGCAGATGTGGAGAGACCGCCTGCAGTGAATTGCCACAGTCGCTATAGTACCTATCAGAAAACTGCTTCGCTTTCAGAGACCTTTTATGTCTGCTGATGGTTCCCAGGTGTTTGTAGACAATGGCAACGCGGTTAAGGGCGCGTGAGAACATATCCCACCCCTAACGAAACTGGCAGCGGGCACTCACAGGCTTCAAAGCCGCCCCATTATCTATTCATCCCTCAGTAGCCAGTTCCAGACTATGCAAACTCTTGGGATATGGTGTTCATGCCAAGCACACCTCTGGGAAGAACATCAATTTGCTTTCCAGCCTGAGCATTGAATAGTGCCAAACAGAGCCCCTGCTGAGCACTGAAAATGCAAATTATTTCACATTTATCTGTGCCATACTTGTGAAAGTTAATCCTATGAAAGGGCTAGGAAGAATACAGGGAGTGAAATATTGAAAGATATTTCCGTGTTAATGCACATATTACTCATTTAAGAGATTCAAAGAGGTACTATATGGGAGACAACATAGATATTTCAGGATTTAAACACTTTTGTCCGGAGTCACGAAGGGAAATAAACAGAGATCTCCACATGTGTAAATTCTAATATGCGTAGGTGGAAATCGCAGCCTGAATGGTATTCACCAGTCCCAGGTGCACATCTCCACCCAGTACTCATATTTAAGAATGCCCTATGACAAAAAGCTGAAAATGTATATCTAGCAATGACTGCTTCCCTGGACATGTCAAAGATATTGATCCTCTGCCAGTAAATATTGTCTCCTCCACCTCAAATAATTATTCCTCAAAATGAGAGAGAAGGCAACCAAGATATTCACTGACATGCTGAAACAATTGGCTTTTTGAACGTGTTTTGCTTTCTTATGTGGGCAGGCTGTCGGTGATTGGTTGCAGCATCAAACCTTTTTGTATGTGATTGAATATTCTTGAAGTATATGTTTTATATAACTTGAAGCTAACATTCATGTTTTTAATTTTATTTTTGGTAAATAAACAGGTATTTCATTTCAACGTTTTTCAGACATGAAAAACCATCTATTTTTCCATGTCTTTTCTATTTTTTTCAGTGTAGTTTTGGTGTTAGGTCCTGCCTCTGCTGACATCTGACAATCCATTGCAGTAGCAGTGATCGGCCAATTGAGGTGCTTGACCTACTCCAGTGCTAGCCAGGAGTACATTTTAATCTATTTTACTACTAGTACAATTGTACTAGGTGGAGCTGTACTCTTTGTGAATAACAGTTGTCTTACTGTTTTAGGATGTCTCCCCACAACTCCTCCTGAAATGTACTTGTAGTTAACCCAGTGCCTAATTTTTGCCTGTGCTTTCCGGTGCTTGGCACTGCCACCTGTTTGTAAACACCGGCACATATTTACGATGAACTACCACCAGGGGGCGCTGTGTGTATAATTTTAAGCAACGTTGATTAGTGAAGCATGAAACTATTTGATTTATCTTTAAAATATTATAAAATTCGAACTTAAATCTGAAATGTAAAGTGATGTGGATGGTGCCAGCTGCAGTGGACCTGTGACCACTAACTTGGGCTCTGGGAACTCATTTTGCACAGTTGAAGCACTGACTTTTCGTAATACGCACAACCCCCTATTAGGGAAGCCCTACTTTCTGTACTCAAAAATACCTTTATGAATGTTTCCCTTTAATTACATTGATGTCCATCTGATTGACTTGAACTTAAACCCAGAAGCATAAAAGGCTCCAGTGACATTAGTATGTACAGCTCACAGTGTCATATCACTGTAGTGTCTACAGCCCCTTGATATGTGATTGCTACATGCACAGCTTCCAGCGTGATGGGACGGCCCAGTGTGATGTCACGCCAGCAAGCTCATCTCCCAGTGTGATGTCACTGTAGAATGTACAGCGCCCAGTGTGATGTCACTGCAGGAAGCTCATCTCACTGTGTGATGTCATTGCAGTACAGATGCTCCCCGTGTGATGTCACTGTAGAATGTACAGCAAATATACAGCTAGACTGATGTCACTTCAGAACATATAGCTGCTGGGATGTCACTTCAGACTATACAGCCAGGACGATGTCACTGTGAAATATACTCCCAGTGTGACGTCACAGCAGAACATGCAGCGCCCACTACCATATATCACTGCAGGAAACCCATCTCACAGTGTGATGTCATTGCAGTACAGATGCTCCCAGCGTGATGTCACTGTAGAATGTACAGCGCCCTGTGTGATGTCATTGGGGAATATACAGCTAGACTGATGTCACTTTAGAACATATAGCTGCTGGGATGTCCCTTCAGAATATACAGCCAGGACGATGTAACTGTAAAACATACTTCCAGTGTGACGTCACAGCAGAGCATGCAGCGCCCACTGCCATATCACTGCAGGAATCTCATCTCACAGTGTAATGTCTTTGCAGTTCAGAAGCTCCCAGTGTGATGTCACTGTAGAATGTTCAGCGCCTAGTGTGATGTCACTGCAGGAAGCTCATCTCACAGTGTTATGTCATTGCAGTACAGATGCTCCCAGTGTGATGTCTCTGTAGAATGTACAGCGCCCTGTGTGATGTCATTGGGGAATATACAGCCAGACTGATGTCACTTCAGAATATATAGCTGCTGGGATGTCACTTCACTGCCATATCACTGCAGGAAGCTCATCTCACTGTGTGATGTCACTGCAGGAAGCTCATCTCACTGTGTGATGTCATTGCAGTAGAGATGTTCCCAGTGTGATGTCACTACAGTAAGTGCAGGTCCCAGTGTGATGTCAGTGAGGTAAGTACATCACGAAGTGAGATCCCTGTAGTGGGGGCAGCTCCCAACCTGACGTCACCCACAGGAAGAGCAGTTCGCAGCGTGACGTCACTGCGGTATGAAAGCTCATGGTGTGACCTCGCTGGATTAAGGCCACCCTTCCGTGTGACGTCACTGCAGGGCTGATGGCAGTGCAGTTTCGGGCAGTAAGGACACCCAGCGTGACGCCACTCCGGCAGCTCCCACAGACGCCATCTTCCTAGCAGTCGGACCTGAGCGCCTCTCGGGCGTGCTGTTGCTGAAACAGGCACCAGGCCCGGATTTCTTGGGCTGCACTGGTGGGGGTCACACTCACACCAACCTTTTTACACACGCAGACTGTGTTTCTGCTGACGTCTTTTATAATAACAGCTGCAGTTTTCATATTGCATTTATAAATTGGAGAAAAATATTGGTCTTGTAATTTTTGGGGTCTTTTACCGGAGCAAAACTGCAGTGGAATAAGATTTGTTTTTGACATTTGAGACTGCGCTGGACTGGGGCATTGAAGATGTGTTGCCTGGCCCCCCAGGCGTGCAGGGAACGCAGTACCCACCTCCTGCTGGGGCAGCACATGGGGAGGGCTGTCCCTTTTATTGAGAGGGACCTATTTGTCATCACACTTTGACACAGAGCAAGAGGGAGAAATGAAAATAGGAAGACATTTAAGGAGGAGGAAGGGAAAAATAGGAATACAGTGACAAAGGGAGAAACAAGGATGACCTAGTATTGCCAAAGCCAATAGGACTTGCCCATGAGAGCTATTAGGATTGGCAAGGGCTCGTAGCCATGCTGTACAGCAGCACAGATGCTTAGCAGTGTGGCTAAAGCTAGTTTAAAAAGTGCTATCACACAGCTAGGGCTAATGCGCTTAAAAAAAAAAAGTATTTAAGCTCTGGATGCATCTTATTCCTTTTTTTATTATCACTTTTTAACTATGCCGCACAGCAGCCACACTGCTCTACACCATGACTACAAGTAATTGCCAAAGTCAGCAGTGCCCATGCTGTACAGCATGAACAAAGGGCCATGGCACATCCAGTGATCTAAAAGGCAAGACTTTTTGGCTTTGCCAATGCTTGTTAGGTTTCAGCACAACACGCCTGCAATTTTAAACGGATCAGTTAATCTCCCCATGAGCTAAAAAGAAATAAAACATATGGCATTCGGCAAAAAATTCTATCATATATAGAAAGCAATTGACCCATGCCTTTGTGAAAATACATTTGGAAGCAGAAAACATCTGTTGTCACAATAAAAGCAAATAATATTTGTTGTCAAAATAAAAGCAGATAACGTCTGTTGTCACAATGAATAGCAATTTCACAGGAGAAAAGGGCTTTTTTGAAGTGCGTGTTGGATGGAACAAAATACCCACAAATGGCAAGAGGTCCGACCATGAGGGCAGGGAAGAAGGAAATAATAGAATTAGGACCTCAGTCTCAGCATGATCAGTGGAAGGACAGCAATCAAGCGGAAGCAGTCAGTACTTGGTCCTTGCTCCAAAACGAAAGAAGAGGAAGTGAAGCCAACTGGTGCTGGACAACTGGAAGGCAGCAAATGAGAGTGATTGTGAAGCCAACGAATGATACGAAATGGGCGGGCTGCAGGCCCCTTGTTGTATGCAAAGTTCTCTCAGGTGAGAGTGTGAGCAGTGCATGAGCTGTGCAGGGGTGATCTAGAAAGAACCCGTGGAATGAAATAAACAGACCGGAAGCATAGGGTGGGAGAAAGAGGCATTAGGAGGAATCATGACCAACCATTAAATAAGAATGACAATAATGTAATTGTTCAGTTAATTCAAACCATTACAATTGGACGGAAGTTTCCAAATAAAAAACTCAAAAGTCATGATATTTCTACTTTAACAAAATACTTGAACATTTTCATAAAAGTACTTAATCAACAAATCTCTGCTATTTCAGACAAGGAAAAAATGGAGGTTTTGAATTTAACAGTTTACTGTACTCAAGTTGGACTCAGCATTCAGTGATATAATTCAATAAATGTAATCTTTAACTGTCTTTTGCCCAAATGTATGGTCACATGGTTAAGTCAATCTTAAATCAGAAACTGGCCTTTCCAGAGGGCTAGATCAAGTCTAATATATAATGTCCTAATTCACAATAGATCATCTAGAGGAAAGAATGAACCAATCAAGCCACAATGTAGTATCTTCTTTGTACTAAGGGCAATTGACTATTACCTTTTCACTTGTATATAAACAAGGCAGCCTTGGTATTCTTAAGATAAAGAGAGGAAGTGTAGGTGGTGAAAGAAAGAGGCGCAAGGTGGGATCAAGACTAGGCAGCCTTTGTGTTCATGAGATAAAGAGACAGGAAGTGTAGGTGTTGGAAGAAAGAGGCATGAGGTGGGATCAAGCCTATACAGCCCTGGTGTTCATGAGATAAAACAACAGGAAATGTGGAGAGGTGGAAGAAAGAGGCATGAGATGGAATCAAGCCTGGGCACCCTCAGTTTTCATGAGGGAAAGAGACAGGAAGTGTAGGGAGGTGGAAGAAAGAGGCGTGAGGTGGAATCAAGACCAGACAGCCTCGGTATTCATGAGCTAAAGAGACAGGAAGTATAGGAGGTGGAAGAAAAAGGCATGAGGTGGAGTCAAGACTATACAGCCTCAGTATTCATGCGATAAAGAGACAGAAAGTGTCCGGTGGTGAAGAAAAAGGCATGAGATGGAATTAAGAGCAGACAGCCTTGGTGTTCATGAGATAAAGAGACAGGAAGTGTAGGGAGGTGGGAGGAAGAGGCATGAGGTGGAATCAAGGCCTGACAGCCTTGGTATTCATGAGATGAAGAGACAGGAAGTGTAGGGAGGTGGGAGGAAGAGGCATGAGATAGAATCAAGACCAGGCAGCCTCAGTAGTCATTAGATGAAGTGTCGGGTGGTGGAAGAAAGAGGCATGAGATGGAATTAAGAGCAGGCAGCCTCAGTATTCATGAGATAAAGAGACAGGAAGTGTAGGGAGGTGGGAGGAAGAGGCACAAGATGGAATCAGGACCAGGCAGCCTTCTTGTTCATGAGATAAAGAGACAGGAAGTGTAGGGAGGTTGGAGGAAGAGGCATGTGATGGAATCAAGACTAGGCAGCCTCGGTGTTCATGAGATAAAGAGACAGGAAGTGTAGGGAGGTGGGAGGAAGAGGAATGAGGTGGAATCAAGGCCAGGAAGCCTTGGTATTCATGAGATAAAGAGACAGGAAGTGTATGGAGGTGGGAGTAAGAGGCATGAGATGGAATCAAGACCAGGCAGCCTCAGTAGTCATGACATGAAGTGTCGGTGGTGGAAGAAAGAGGCATGAGATGGAATTAAGAGCAGGCAGCCTCAGTATTCATGAGATAAAGAGACAGGAAGTGTAGGGAGGTGGGAGGAAGAGGCACGAGATGGAATCAGGACCAGGCAGCCTCGTTGTTCATGAGATAAAAAGACAGGAAGTGTAGGGAGGTTGGAAGAAGAGGCATGAGGTGGAATCAAGGCTAGGCAGCCTTGGTATTCATGAGATAAAGAGACAGGAAGTGTAGGGAGGTGGGAAGAAGAGGCATGAGGTGGAATCAAGGCTAGGCAGCCTTGGTATTCATGAGATAAAGAGACAGGAAGTGTATGGGGTAGAAGAAAGAGGCATGAGGTTGGATCAAGACCAGGCAGCCTTGGTATTCATGAGATAAAGAGACAGGAAGTGCATGGGGTGGAAGAAAGAGGTATGAGGTGGAATCAAGGCCAGGCAGCCTTTGTATTCATGAGATAAAGAGACAGGAAGTGTAGGGGTGTGGGAGGAAGAGGCATGAGGTGGAATCAAGGCTAGGCAGCCTTGGTATTCGTGAGATAAAGAGACAGGAAGTGTATGGGGTAGAAGAAAGAGGCATGAGATGGGATCAAGACCAGGCAGCCTTGGTATTCATGAGATAAAGAGACAGGAAGTGCATGGGGTGGAAGAAAGAGGCATGAGGTGGAATCAAGGCCAGGCAGCCTTGGTATTCACGAGATAAAGAGACAGGAAGTGTAGGGAGGTGGGAAGAAGAGGCATGAGGTGGAATCAAGGCTAGGCAGCCTTGGTATTCATGAGATAAAGAGACAGGAAGTGTATGGGGTAGAAGAAAGAGGCATGAGGTGGGATCAAGACCAGGCAGCCTCGATATTCATGAGATAAAGAGACAGGAAGTGTAGGTGTTGGAAGAAAGAGGCATGAGGTGGCGTCAAGACTATATAGCCCTGGTGTTCATGAGATAAAACAACAGGAAATGTGGAGAAGTGGAAGAAAGAGGCATGAGATGGAATCAAGCCTGGGCAGCCTCAGTTTTCATGAGGAAAAGAGACAGGAAGTGTAGGTGGTGGAAGAAGGAGGCGTGAGGTGGAATCAAGACCAGACAGCCTCGGTATTCATGAGTTAAAGAGACAGGAAGTGTAGGAGGTGGAAGAAAGAGGCATGAGGTGGAATCAAGACTAGGCAGTCTCAGTGTTCATAAGATAAAGAGGCAGGAAGTGTAGGAGCTGGAAGAAAAAGGCATGAGGTGGAGTCAAGACTATACAGCCTCAGTATTCATGCAATAAAGAGACAGAAAGTGTCCTGTGGTGAAGAAAAAGGCATGAGATGGAATTAAGAGCTGGCAGCCTTGGTGTTCATGAGATAAAGAGACAGGAAGTGTAGGTGGTGGAAGAAAGAGGCGTGAGGTGGAATCAAGACCAGACAGCCTCGGTATTCATGAGATAAAGAGACAGGAAGTGTAGGAGGTGGAAGAAAGAGGCATGAGGTGGAATCAAGACTAGGCAGTCTCAGTGTTCATGAGATAAAAAGGCAGGAAGTGTAGGAGGTGGAAGAAAAGGCATGAGGTGGAGTCAAGACTATACAGCCTCAGTATTCATGTGATAAAGATACAGAAAGTGTCCAGTGGTGAAGAAAAAGGCATGAGATGGAATTAAGAGCAGGCAGCCTTGGTGTTCATAAGATAAAGAGACAGGAAGTGTAGGGAGGTGGGAGGAAGAGGCATGAGGTGGAATCAAGGCCAGACAGCCTTGGTATACATGAGATAAAGAGACAGGAAGTGTAGGGAGGTGGGAGGAAGAGGCATGAGATGGAATCAAGACCAGGCAGCCTCAGTAATCATTAGATGAAGTGTCGGGTGGTGGAAGAAAGAGGCATGAGATGGAATTAAGAGCAGGCAACCTCAGTATTCATGAGATAAAGAGACAGGAAGTGTAGGGAGGTGGGAGGAAGAGACACAAGATGGAATCAGGACCAGGCAGCCTTGTTGTTCATGAGATAAAGAGACAGGAAGTGTAGGGAGGTCGGAGGAAGAGGCATGAGATGGAATCAAGACTAGGCAGCCTCAGTGTTCATGAGATAAAGAGACAGGAAGTGTAGGGAGGTGGGAGGAAGAGGTATGAAGTGGATTCAAGGCCAGGAAGCCTTGGTATTCATGAGATAAAGAGACAGGAAGTGTATGGAGGTGGGAGGAAGAGGCATGAGATGGAATCAGGACCAGGCAGCCTTGTTGTTCATGAGATAAAGAGACAGGTAGTGTAGGGAGGTTGGAGGAAGAGGCATGAGATGGAATCAAGACTAGGCAGCCTTGTTGTTCATGAGATAAAGAGACAGGAAGTGTAGGGAGGTGGGAGGAAGAGGCATGAGGTGGAATCAAGACTAGGCAGCCTCGGTGTTCCTGAGATAAAGAGACAGGAAGTGTATGGAGGTGGGGGGAAGAGGCATGAGATGGAATCAAGACCAGGCAGCTTGAGTAGTCATGAGATGAAGTGTCGGTGGTGGAAGAAAGAGGCATGAGATGGAATTAAGAGCAGGCAGCCTCAGTATTCATGAGATAAAGAGACATGAAGTGTAGGGAGGTGGGAGGAAGAGGCACGAGATGGAATCAGGACCAGGCAGCCTCGTTGTTCATGAGATAAACAGACAGGTAGTGTAGGGAGGTTGGAGGAAGAGGCATGAGATAGAATCAAGACTAGGCAGCCTTGGTGTTCATGAGATAAAGAGACAGGAAGTGTAGGCAGGTGGGAAGAAGAGGCATGAGGTGGAATCAGGGCCAGGCAGCCTTGGTATTCATGAGATGAAGTGTCGGTGATGGAAGAAAGAGGCATGAGATGGAATTAAGGGCAGGCAGCCGTAGTGGAGTTGGAAGAAAGAGGCTTGAGACAAGATTGAGACCGGGCAGACTCGGTTTTCTAGACTTTGTTTACAGTGTAAACTCTGCAGAGGTGACAAGTCGCTCTAGGCATTGGTTGTTACAAGGCTTGCCTCCCTCCACCCACACTATGAATCCCCAGCCCGGAACGGGGCCGCTATTGGCTTACACAGCCCTCTCCCCCGTTGACGTGCTGAAGAGACAGGGTTCACATTTTGATTTCCCAAAGTCCCCGATTTCTTTGAGGGCCGTTCGGTCTTCTCTGCTGCTATTTTTGGAGTTTCATTATCTCGGAGAGGCGGGAATGAGAGCTGCCCCTCTCTCGAGTGGGTCTGGCGATGGAAGGGTTGAGACGAAGCCAAGTTCACGACGTGCAAGAAGTCGGTCTCTCCGGGGCTGGGGCTTGGATAATTAACCCACCAGTCGAGTCTTTAAATGCAGGCTGGAGTAGTGGGGGGGGGGGGGGGGCACCTATCTCTCTCTCTCTCGTTCCCCCTCCCTCTTCGCCTCTTTTAATGAGCTCTCAACAAGAATGTTCTCTCAGAATGAGGATGTTTCGCTTTGATGCAGTATTCTGTTTGCGCCTATTTACGTGCAATCGCGAGTACTTGTAGCGCCGAGAAGTTACGCTTTAGCAGTGCTAGCATTGTTTATATTTGCATTGGTTCTAGTATTAAAGACTGCTTCCACGGTTTTGCGGAAAGGAACGAGCAAGACGCCGTAGCAGTCTCTAAGGTTGGAGGGTGTTTGTCTTCGTAGTGGAAGCTGTTGGCCTCAGAGCGCTTTGAGAACTGTGTTAGAGTCAAGGAGCTATCATTCAGAGCCAGTAGTTCCTTGTCTTACTGGCTAATCAACGTCTCTCATATAACCTACTTACCCAACATCAAGTCAGTTGTGCTGTGCCTGTTCAGTGGCACTAAACCGGAAATCAGGTAACTGACTAGCTGTGACATCATCAGTTTCAACGTCATTGATTATCGTCTCCTGGCAATCAAGCATTGAACAAATCAAATCACAGCATGAACAAAATGATGCTGATGGTGTAACACAAGCACACGTTCTGGAGATACCGTTTTAAAGATCGCCCCGCGCATCTCTTTTTGGTAACCAAGGCCAGCTTTTGGTGTTTTCTTAATAAGGACACCGCTGGTGACCAATTCTGCAACAGGGTATGAGTTCATGGCAAAAGTGTCTTGCAGTGTTCAACAAAATCCGAAACTTACATGCTATGTTTAGGGTCACAGCCTGTGGGCGCTTAGTTAACAGTTGTAATTGTTACTCAACTCAACGGCACTGGTTTTGTTTTACAGTTGCAGGATCACAGGGTGAGTGGGCTGTGTCCAAACGTCAAAGCTGTGACCTAAAGGTCTTTGGACAGTTATGGGCTCCCTGAGCTATCCAGCCACTTTGTACCCATAAAATCCAGCAGCTGCACCCACTGGAATTATGTGATTCTGTGGCCTTTTTTGTATAATTATGGACGTTGCCACATTTACCACATAATCCATTATCTGCCGCATAAACTCCAGATTTCAACAAAAAATCATTGCTTCCAGCTCAAACAGATCAAAAGTTACTAAAAACGTGGCAACATGTGTTTCCAGGTAGAGGAAGGCCCTTCACAAAGGTTAATTAGTCAACTTTCAGTTGCTTATTTCTGTATTTGGATGCTGAACTGGTACTAATGGGGTAATGTAGTTAGCCAGACAGTATTGCCATGTGAAAAAATCACAAACTAATCAAGTAATACTTTAAAAGAAGTGCCACATTATGCTGAATAATTTGCCTTTCCTTGCCGCATAATTTAGTTAACGCAGCATAATTTGTTGTTTCCCCGCCGTATAATTCCAGTGGTCCTAGTTATACAGTCAGTGGCAGACTGAAGATACTGCAGGTGGAATAAAGAACTAAAGCTCTGAAAAATATTGAATGTTTTTAAAACACTCCACGGTATTACATTTATATTTCACAGACAAACTGAATCTATCGGTATGGGCATAATTGAAGAACTTAATAGCAGTTATTTGGTGAGTCTCAGAAGGTGCAGATATTGAGTGGGCACTGCCAGGATTTGCACAAGCGGTCTGCAATTACTCAGAGACCTCTGCAGCGGCCACTCAACCCACCGGGGTACCTCGCCTGAGCTTCTAGTGCCCAGTCGTGTGTGCACACTTTCACCTTTGGAGTGTGGCCGGGTAGACAACTTCTCAGAAGGCACACTCAGGCCTGGAGTTCTGTGGTGTTTGTCTGGACGTGGGGTGTCTGCGTGAACAGTTACCAGGCTGCAGGGCTTCAATGGGCCTTTATTTCATTGCTCGCTTTGCAAAAGCAGCAGGGATGCCCTTTAACAGAAGCCAGAGCTTCAGGCGTCTAATTCCGCTCATCACCCGCTCGTATGTAGCGCCATCTGTGTGCTTCTAAAATTACCAGTTGACTCTTGGATTTCAGGCAGGGATCGGGGGCGTGAGTGGGAGGAAACAGTGGAAGCATTCTTCCCACTGTCCTAGGTGGAAACCCTGTTGTGGAGCTGTGAATGGTGATGGTGAACATTTATAAAGCGCCTACCGCAAGCTCACGTGCTTCTTGGCGCTTTTAAGAATAGATGCTGTAATTAACCAGCGGAATTGCACTTGCATTATCAACTGCAAAGGTGTTTGGATTCGAACCGGTTACGCAAAGACCTCTGCAGCAGGGATGCAGCCCACTGAGTTACATTAGGAGATCAGACGCACAACCCCCTGAGCATTTCCCAACCCTATTTGATGGACCTATTGCTGTACTTGAGCCAACTGGGCTGCTCCAGATCCCTGCAGCAGCCACTCCACCCACTCAGGTGCGTGAAAGGATTAGGCACACCCGGGCTGTGCACGTCTGTGCAGCAGCCACTCAACCCACTCAGGTGCGTGAAAGGATTAGGCACATTCGGGATGTGCACTCTCTACAGCAGGTGCTCAACCCACTCTGGTGCGTGAAAGTATTAGGCACACCCGGGCTGTGCACGTCTGTGCAGCAGCCACTCAACCCACTCAGGTGCGTGAAAGGATTAGGAGAAGTGTGGCACAATGGTTAGAGGGCAGACCCTGAAGCAGAGATCTGGCTCAAGACCAGGGTTCAAGTCCCGCTTCGGCAGGTCTTGGGCTCAATTCCCTTGGACCAGATAATTCTCTCGCCTCGGTGCCTAATCTAATTAATGGGTCCCACTCTGCAACTCTGGGCAATAGCTTGCTTAATCTCCACAACGGCCCCAACAGCGCTTGGATGCCTGGCTTCACCCTGGGGGTGCCCAGGAGTGGGCACCTCACAGGGAAAAGCCAGGAGGGGTTCCATAGCGGTATGAGTACAGCGCCGTGAGACCCTAACGGGTGAGTAGTGCGCTATACAAGTGCAAATTTACAATTAGGCACACCCGCTGTGCACGTCTGTGCAGCAAGCACTCAACCCACTCAGGTGCGTGAAAGGATTAGGCACATCCGGACTGTGCACTTCTGTGCAGCAGGCTTTCAGCTCACGCAGTTATTTGAAGGCATTAGGTTCATAGAGGATGTCCGCATCTCCGCAGCAGGCACTGAACCCGCTGAGCTACCTTTAGTGTAGCTCCTATCAGTCTGCGCTGTCTGGGCGCCCTCCCCTCTCGTCTGACACACGTGCCCACTCCCGGAGCCGGGCGCTGAACGCCTTTCAGTCTGTCACTTGTACCGCCGGCCTTGTCCCTCCCCTGACAGTCGCTCCTGCCTGCAGTCAGCTGTCTGCTCCGGCACAGAGGCACATCGGGCGCCAAGAGGCGGGAGCGGCTGCTGCGAGGCGCATGGGAGCGCGGCGAGGGAGAGAGGCTTCAGCACCGGGGCGGTGGACAGCTCCCGCCAGCCTCTCCGCCCAGGGCGTGTGGTGGTGGGGATCGGGAGTCCATCACTGGTGCACCCGCCCGGTGGGGACTCCATACTCCTGTCTCTGCCTCCCGGACATCCACGCTGCACCGGCCTTCCATCCACTGGTGCACCCGGGGCACGGACATCCCCACTGCACTGCCCTTCCATCCACTGGTGGACCTGGGGCACGGACATCCCCCACTGCACCGTCCGCCCTGGCACAGGTGCACCCTGCGCATGGTGAAACTCCTGAATCTACTCCAGGACACCCCCGCTGAGCCGTCCGCCCTTGCACTGGTGCACCCGGGGCACGGTGAAACTCCTGAATCTGCTCCCGGACACCCCCGTTGCACTGTCCGCCCTTGCACTGGTGCACCCGGGGCACGGACATCCCCCACTGCACCGTCCGCCCTTGCACTGGTGCACCCGGGGCACGGTGAAACCCCCGAATCTACTCCCGGACACCCCCGCTGCACCTCCCTTCCAGCCACTGGTGCACCCGGGGTACGGTGAAAGTCCTGAATCTACTCCCGGACACCCCCGCTGAGCCGTCCGCCCTTGCACTGGTGCACCCGGGGCACGGTGAAACCCCTGAATCTGCTCCCGGACACCCCCGCTGCACCGTCCGCCCTTGCACTGGTGCACCCGGGGCACGGACATCCCCCACTGCACCGTCCGCCCTTGCACTGGTGCACCCGGGGCACGGTGAAACCCCTGAATCTACTCTCGGACACCCCCGCTGCACCTCCCTTCCAGCCACTGGTGCACCCGGGGCACGGTGAAACCCCTGAATCTGCTCCCGGACACCCCCGTTGCACTGTCCGCCCTGGCACAGGTGCACTCTGCGCATGGTGAAACTCCTGAATCTACTCCAGGACACCCCCGCTGAGCCGTCCGCCCTTGCACTGGTGCACCCGGGGCACGGACATCCCCCACTGCACCGTCCGCCCTGGCACAGGTGCACCCTGCGCATGGTGAAACTCCTGAATCTACTCCCGGACACCCCCGCTGAGCCGTCCGCCCTTGCACTGGTGCACCCGGGGCACGGTGAAACTCCTGAATCTGCTCCCGGACACCTCCGTTGCACTGTCCGCCCTTGCACTGGTGCACCCGGGGCACGGTGAAACTCCTGAATCTGCTCCCGGACACCCCCGTTGCACTGTCCGCCCTTGCACTGGTGCACCCGGGGCACGGACATCCCCCACTGCACCGTCCGCCCTTGCACTGGTGCACCCGGGGCACGGTGAAACTCCTGAATCTGCTCCCGGACACCCCCGTTGCACTGTCCGCCCTGGCACAGGTGCACCCTGCGCATGGTGAAACTCCTGAATCTACTCCCGGACACCCCCGCTGAGCCGTCCGCCCTTGCACTGGTGCACCCGGGGCACGGACATCCCCCACTGCACCGTCCGCCCTTGCACTGGTGCACCCGGGGTACGGTGAAAGTCCTGAATCTACTCCCGGACACCCCCGCTGAGCCGTCCGCCCTTGCACTGGTGCACCCGGGGCACGGTGAAACCCCTGAATCTGCTCCCGGACACCCCCGCTGCACCGTCCGCCCTTGCACTGGTGCACCCGGGGCACGGTGAAACCCCCGAATCTACTCCCGGACACCCCCGCTGCACCGCCCTTCAAGCCACTGGTGCACCCGGGGCTCGGCGAAACTCCTGAATCTACTCCCGGACACCCCCGCTGAGCCGTCCGCCCTTGCACTGGTGCACCCGGGGCACGGTGAAACCCCTGAATCTACTCTCGGACACCCCCGCTGCACCGCCCTTCCAGCCACTGGTGCACCAGGGGCACCGACATCCCCACTGCACCGCCCTTCCATCCACTGGTGCACCTGGGGCACGGACACCCCCGCTCCACCGTCCGCCCTTGCACTGGTGCACCCTGTGCATGGTGAAACTCCTGAATCTGCTCCCGGACACCCCCGCTGCACCGTCCGCCCTTGCACTGGTGCACCCTGTGCACGGTGAAACTCCTGAATCTACTCCCGGACAGCCCCGCTGCACCTCCCTTGCAGCCAGTGGTGCACCCGGGGTACGGTGAAAGTCCTGAATCTACTCCAGGACACCCCCGCTGAGCCGTCCGCCCTTGCACTGGTGCACCCGGGGCACGGTGAAACTCCTGAATCTGCCTCTTGTCCACCTCCTTTGCACCGTCCTTCCATCCACTGATGCAACAGGTGCACAGTGCAACCTTCTGCCGCCGTCTCTTGCCCACCTCCGCTGCACCGCCTGTCCTTGCACTGGTGCAAACTCCTGCAGCTGCCCCAGATCACCTCCGCTGCACCGCCTGTCCTTGCACTGGTGCAAACTCCTGCAGCAGCCCCAGATCACCTCCGCTGCACCGCCTGTCCTTGCACTGGTGCAAACTCCTGCAGCTGCTCCAGATCACCTCCGCTGCACCGCCTGTCCTTGCACTGGTGCAAACTCCTGCAGCTACTCCAGATCACCTCCGCTGCACCGCCTGTCCTTGCACTGGTGCAAACTCCTGCAGCTGCCTCCAGACTACCTCCGCTGCACCGCCTGTCCTTGCACTGGTGCAAACTCCTGCAGCAGCCCCAGATCACCTCCGCTGCAACACCCACCCTTGCCCTGGTGCAAACTTCTGCAGCTGCCTCCAGACTACCTCCGCCTCACCGCCTGTCCTTGCACTGGTGCAAACTCCTGCAGCAGCCCCAGATCACCTCCGCTGAACCACCAGTCCTTGCACTGGTGCAAACTTCTGCAGCTGCCCCAGATCACCTCCGCTGCATCACCGTCCGCACCCCACCCCTTCCATGCTCACAGCCCTGCTGCCCCGGAGCCTACGATTGGCAGCGGACAGCCTCAACCCGGCCTGCTTCCGGTGCCTGCCCTACAAGATACAGAGCTTTCAAAGCAGGCTGTTACTAGTGTTATCGACCTCGTGAGGATGAGAGCCTCATAGAACTGGATCACGTAACGTGCACTTGCACGCGGATTTCTGCTGAAGGGGCACCGACCCAGCCCTTTGTTGAAGCTCAGCTGACTCATAGCGCTTTATTCCTGGAAACAAGGATTCACAACCCCCAAACAAAGGAGCTGCGCCGATGGTCCCGCCTGCCGGAGTCACCGCTGCCCCCACTTCCAGGCTGGACCATAAGTGATTTTATCCCCTTGAGCGCCCACTTGGGGCGAACCCCGAACCCCGCGATGGATCTGGTGTCAACGGAGCCCCTGGTGAAATGTTCCACCCTGAGCCGGGAGGGGGCCGGGACGGCCAAGGCCCCCAAGCACCTCTGGCGGCAGCCGCGCACCCATATCAAGATTAAACAGCGGTACCACTCGGACACCGAGCGGTACCTCTACTGCCGGCCGGTGGACAACAGCCGGAGGCCCGGGCTGAAGAAGCCGCGGATGTCCTGGCCCTGCTCCTTCCACAGACGGTAGGAAGACCCCCCCCCCCATCTTCAGTACCTTTACAGTCTGAAAACTTGCACGTTATTGCATGCACCGCAAACACCAGTGTGCATGAGTTATTGCAAGGTGTGAGTCCCTAAAGAGTTGTAAGAGTTGTCAAAAAGTGTCCAATGCACCTCTCCAACCTGAGCCCTGATGCTGCTACCTCCTTTTGGAAACTCGTTGAACACTTCCTTTATGCAAGGTGAATAAGCACAGGCAATGCCAATAGGTCTGGCTTATCAATGCACTGTCAAGCCACACCTAAAAATAGGGGTGTGTGGGGTGTTCCGCTCCACTGGCGGAGCTAACGGAGTTTTTGGAACTCCGCTCTGCTTGTAGTGCGGAGTTATCCAAAAAACTCCGTTAGTCCTGCCAGCGGAACGGAGCACCCCGCACACCCCTAATTTTGTGCTTGTGCTGTGTGCACCAGAACATAGGAGGGAGGCAGCCGCTGGAGTGGAGAACCCCTGGGAAGAACCAGGTAGGTCCTATGCTCTTTCGCTGGTCGTTGGTTGTGCACACTGGTGCACAAACAAGGACTGAAACGGCAGCTTACCCTGGCCAGAATTCAGGCCTGGGTCGTAGGCAGCGAAAGAAGGCTGCCGTTTCAGGCCCCTTGTGCACCGGCCTGTCCTGTGTGCACAGCACAGGACAGGCCAGTGCACAAGAGGCCTGAAACGGCAGTTTTCACTACCAAGGCCGTTTCCTGAATGCGCCTTATCTCGGAAGCGCAAAGCTTCTTAGTTCTGGCGCATTCAGGACTCCGCGGGTCATGGAACTCCGCCTCTGTGGAATTCCACTGAGTTTTTTTTTTAACTCCGTGGAATTACGCGGAGTCGTACTCCGCGAACTCCATCCAGGCCTTATAAAAAATGCTGTGGACTGCCCTCCTCCCATCTGTGTTGCTTCCTGACAGAAAGGCCATAAATTATCTATTTATCTAAGAAACTTTAATAGCATTGGAAAGGCATGCATGTGTCCCTAAAAGTTCAAGCTTTGGCAGCTGCATAAATAAAATGATCACAGCTGTGTGACGGGCAAGCACTTTTTTGAGGAAGCACACACCTTGCACCCAATCAAAACCGGTACCACAGTTCCCCACATGTAGGTTGAGCCAAAGTCGTTTTCCTGGTGCTACTCAATTGTCTGGCGACAGTTGCACTCTCAAGCCAGACCCTAAACGTCATTTTCATTCCAAATGGAAAACCTTTAAAGAAGTAAAATATACTCTGATTTCAAAACCCTATTTTTAGTTGGTGAGTGAATGTAAGGGAATGTTGTGAAATTGACTGACTACAGATTGCTTTAACCAGGGCACCAGATAAGATGTGGAACATCATTATAATGTTTATTTATTTTTAACAAAAAGCAAAAATGTGTTTTTCGTACTCCATAGAAGCATTTGTAGTCAAGTGAAATATATTTGATTGTTTAAACACATGTGTTATTATAATACATACTTTTTGCATTAATTCAATGTATGTTTATACAAATTTGCCCTTTTAGGTCTTGCCTTTAGGCAGCTTTTAGCTATCTGTTGTCGAAAGATCTCTTGTGGACTATACTAAACACTTATAATATGCTTAGAGCCAGCCCGTGGCTTACCATTGGCTGTCTTTCTTGTCAGTCTCCTCTGCTTGTTTCTTAATCTGTGGCTTTCTTTCCTCCTTCTTGTGTCTGTCTATTCCCTAGAGCATAGCTTCTTTACCATCCTTCTGATTGGATGACTTGTATCCTTCCACTATTCACAACCAGGGAACTACTTTTTTCTTTGCCTGTTACCCCTCCATGGGAGTGCAAGTTTTCTTACTGTCTCCCAAGTGCGCAGCTTCTCCCTCATATACCAGCGCACAACCCCATAAACTTTGTATTGCACCCCCCACCTCTACTCACCTATTGCTTTCCCTGCTGCACTCCACAACGCTTCTGTGCCTCATTGATTTCTCCCTCATCCACTCAAATCCCATCCACTCCCCAATGGCTCTACCACCCCGCCATGGTTCTTTAATTTCATAAAAATAGAGGTCGCTGCTGCTGTCATTTCTTGCTAGGTCACTACACATTCACAAACCTCTTTCACGCACTTTTAAATGCAAATTTTTTATTCATCACTTCAAGTGGCACTCGCCAGCATGGACAAGTAAATAAAAAAAAAAAGGAAATTGTTGCCACATCTTTATGTATGTGCACGTGGTGATGCGTATCTCATTCTGATGGGGTCAAGGCTTGAGCATGGGTATTAATGCTACGTGATACTAAAAGTGCTCTAGGTGGTGCTGTGTAAAATTGAAACTCTCCCCCACAGTCTTACAAAGTGCCCATTTTGTCAGCTTTGTCTGTGAATGACCTAGCCCACAAACTAGAGCTGGTTACAAAAAACTGTATTTACTCCAGGTATTGCCTTAACATTTTAAATTTGGGGGAACAATCGGAAGGAAACACATAGGTTTTGCATGTTTTTCTTTTCAGTAAAAAATAATTTTGATAGAAGCAAAGTTTTTCAAATGTTCAAACTACGACCCCAGGCCCATCAAGACAGCTGGCTTTTTATCTGTTCGTGACCTCAGAAGTCTTTCTTGGGTCCTCTTAACCCACTTTACTAGTTTGCACTTTTTGCGTCTCCGGGGAGACATCTGCTTGCATACATGACCTTCTCCAAGAAATAATAAGGTTTTATGTTGCTCCTCCCAGACCAAGGGTTTACAGATGAACCAGGATTACTCTTTCACCCAAAGGTGTCTCTTGCACCGTGGATATTCTTTCTAGGGATTTTAAAGTTTTGATCAGACCCACTTCTGCATCCTTCCCTTCAAGAGGGACTGACACTCCCCGCTAGTGTGGTAGGCTCTGAGCTGTCTCCCTGCATCAGTACTGCATCTGTCTAGGCGACCCTCAGTGACTGAATTTAGGGCCCCACCCGGGTTTGTTGGCCGCACCCCACTTCCCTCAAACCCCTCATCACCCCACATACACAGTTCTGGGTGCATCTACTTCCTAATGTTCACTCTTCGTCACAAAGTATGAGAGGGAAATAACTTAGAACTTTGTTTTCCTGTTACAATGTATCACTTTATTTCTCTTTTCTGTAGTTGGTGAACATTTTTAGTTTTATAGTCTAGGAAATCTACAAAAAGAAAGTCGTATTTTTTTCTAATTTGAGGAAAGTAGCCCTCAGCCGCTCCCAGACACAGATTGGAGAGCAGGGGGCAGATTTACTGGGCCAAAGAGCTGTCAGTTTGGCAGCAATGTGTGGCCCTGCCATGCCCAGATGCATACATCTGCACCACTCATAGCAGGTTACTCTCCTTATTGCACCTCTGAGGTGCCGAGAAGGTTGTGCGTGAAAACAAAACTGTAAACACCTCTTTTCCAAAAAACAAGCTACAAAAATGCAGAGTGCAGAAACCTGGGCCTTGGAAAAATATTGACTTACAAAAATTCCCATCTGTTTTTTGTTCTTCGATCCAGATAAATCAATTCCCTACTTATGTTATATCAAGGTTCATTTATTAGTTTAAATCCAGCCTTGCATTCCTGTGGCCTTCAGGGGATTTCGGTCTTTGTACGCAGGTAGTTTGTAAGGTTGTTTTGTAGGGTTTGCAAGTGTTGTGGTCTACATTTTCGCCAAAGATATTTTTCTCTCTGTTTTCAAACCCTGCTGTTGAGGAGTCATTGAGAGCAGTTTGTAACATCTCAAACCTCCTTCCAATTAAAGGCATTGAAATGAGAAGCTTCTTCTGCGGGCCCACGTTTTAATCATGCAAGGTGAGGGATAGACTTTTTAGCTCGTTATTCATTACTCAGTTTTCAGATTTTAGTTGTTAATTTGCAGGGTTTGCAATTATTTTGGTAATGATTGAGTTCAAGGATTCAGTGAAGGGTTCCTGGGCAAGATTCAGAGTTAGACTGATACACAAGGCAATCAGTGCATCTCCTCTCACCGCAACCCACGGAATTGCCAGTAGGGTTGGCGAAGAGAGGATCACTCGCATGGCTGTGACTGATTCTTCTGGACTATCAGTTACCCCGTTCTGTAACGAGATCACCATCATTCTTGCAATCCGGTCCACCTATGATGAGTTCTGAAGTTCTATGGCCGCACTTGGGAACGCATGTCCACAAAACAGTCCGGCGCAAACGTCAGACTTTATCCATTGGCCCTGTTGTGTTAGTAAATGCATCTGCAGGCCTTGTGTCTCAGTGATGTGGAGATATTTAAAGGCCACCATTTCCTGCTTATTGCGTCACTACCCAAACTGAGTGTGACTTCAGCCAGCTGGAGTGTCCAGTCAGATCAAGTCAATTTGTACAGAGCTAAACCCGTGTGAATCCCGGCATCACCACAAAACACAAGAACTGGCCAGACTAGACCAACAACATCTTTTGGCTTCTTTTTAGGGCTCCTTGTACCAGAGGCCTTTCTAAACTCTAGCGGGAGGTCCTACCACCATTTTGACCCTATGTCTTGCATCCGCCTACTGCCCAATCCAGTTTTCTTAAATGTATTCAAGACGCATGGTGCTTTATAATAGGAACTTAGGCGCCTGCGTTAGGCATGAAATGTCATCATCAACGCCCATTAACAAGGGCGAAGTTGATCAAAATTTGGTAATTTACCTTGTCCACAATCAATATCCAGGTTAAACTATAGAGTGTGAAACTGATGTGCTCCCAATGTTTAACTCTTAACATTACCTGTGTAGGGGTATTATGAATTTCTTTGGAGCCTGCTAAGGAATTCTGGGGTGGCCCCATAAAAATGGAGCAATAGTATTTTAGCCATTCCTCAATAAGTACATATGCCAGGGTGGTTCTATTGTTCTCAGAGAAAATTGGTTACGGTTTGGCTAGTACACGGGTATCGTACACACAACCTCTAGTGAGGATGAAACCCAAGACGTAGCTTAGCAGATTACAATCTCCAGAAGTGATGATAATTGCTGAATTACAACTGCATTTGAAATCTTTCTCAGAAAAGAGCCTCTAGAAATTGGCCTATACCTGGCCAGGTTCATAGAGTCTTATTTTGGCTTTTCAAAAGCCAGGCCATCCACGATTTGTTCATGCGACTTGGAATATAGCCGTTCCTAATAAAGTTACTAATAATCATGGCAGCAATAAGCAATAATAGGTTAAAACTTGCAAAATGTATTTTGTTAGTTAGAAAGGACAAGAGGCTCTAGTGATGGGCTCTATTTTGGTTACCCGGGAGGAAGGCGTGACATTGGGCTGTTCATGTGCGATGGAAGGTTCAGCCCTGATTCTTCTTCTGGAGTTAAAATCCCTTCCGAGATCTACTTTAATTTAACCACAACAAAATCCTGAATGTCGGTCACTGATGGTGGGTCTTTAAGGACTTTGGTTAATGGAACAGTGGCTTAAATCCGGGAAATGTTTTAGACAATCGCGAAGAGTGCGGATCATGGCTGTTTCAATTCTAGCATTAAAATGTGCTTCCTTGAGTAAGACCCGGTTTACTCGAAAACATACTCATTTCCATAGGCCAGTGATAAAACATTTCTCACGCAACAAAGTGCTTTTATGAATCCTGAGAGGCATAAGGCAGGAACTGGGGTATTATCTGTTGATGAAGTTTAGTCATCGAACAAGAAGATTAAGGACGCTTTGAGTTTGGTGGACAGGTAAATTCTAGGGTGTTTGGGGATTCAGTGCCAGTTATGGTCAGTCCTTGGCTGTCCCTCCTTTATCTAAGATACCAAATAGGTATACTGATCTGGACTTAGAACTCAATGAAAACACCACACATTCTGTTCTATCAACTTTTGAGAGAATGCCTCTTTCAAGAAGGTAATTAAAAAGTCCTCCTTGAACCCTCAATTGTGATCTCACTGTGCTGCACCGAAAAACATTTGTATGAGTCTAGATTTTCCTTGTATTGTTGGTAATATTAATCAACACTCTCAAGATAATGTACGTCTATTTCTGTACTGTGAACAAGCGTACCACTGTGCTTCAGTGTCTAACTGAGAACATAATTTGAGACATAATTGATTTGGACACTCTCCCCTGGGAGGCTATTGACTGGCAGCCAGTCTTATCTAATTGATTCAAATTTGGGGTTACATATTGCAGGTAACCAGTGAATGTGTATCTGTCACAAGCGCATTGAATTTGCAAAAACGCCTTTTGTGTTGCGTGCTGTAATCGCGTCGCTGTTGTACGAATGCGGGACACAGCATAAATTGAAACAAGGCTCTCTGTGGTAGGGCTGGGAGGGTTATTGTTACAGCAAAGCTAGCTTTAGAAAGTCACTGTCAATTATATTCCAACACAGAATTCATTTGGATCCACAGTTTGTTAGCAAGGTTAAAATGGGCTAAGGGGGTAGAGCACGTGCCCGCTATTGTGAGGCGTGACTCGTGCGAGGGAGTGTCAAAATGTGGTGTGATTGCTGGGAAAAAAGAGAAGTTTCATTTAGAGCATTGTTTTCATAGATCATCAAACACCCTAAATTTATAAATTCTGCAGGATCCCACAAGTTCCTCCATGAAATTCTAAAACAGGTAGTGACCTTCCTACCCCCAACATCACAGGAACACTAAAATTCTCAGACACACATATCATGCTCTTTATAGTGTCTGGCATGAACCATGGGATGCAGAAACCTTTTCATAAAGCATCCTTTGGTACGGTCCAATGGGAGAGAGGTATGTCAGAGCAACACAGACATCAAATGCAGCTTCTTACTTCCTACTCACTATCTACTCAAATAGTTCATATGTATACACTTTGAAAGCATCGCTCCAGAAAATGTCACAGGTCGCCTCCTTCTCCCCCCACCCCATAACTTCATATTTATGAATTTCCACAGGATGAAAGCTGTGTCCCTCTCCTGCAAAGCTTGTGTGTTTGCTCCCACCTTCTGGTTCGAGCCCTTGTACCGTACTGCACTGAGTACTTGTATCCTCAGTGACGTCATCAGTGATGTCATTTGAGATGTCATTTACCATGTCATTTAACGTGTCATGAGTGATTCAGTATGTGAGGTTATAAGCAGTGCATGACAGTGGCACACGTTATAGTTGGTTCACTAAATCACAACTGGTGAATTTAAGCGGCGTTTTTGTTTTTCAAACATTAATTCTTATATCATTTCAACAGCTAACTAAAATGTTACTTGAACTTTTGTTTTTTTCAGTAAATTTAGTATGCCGATATTTTATTACCATACCCAATTATAATGCCACTTTAAACTTTGTTTTTCCATTAAATATCTGTGTTCTTTCGCTGATATTTTAAGTTGGGGGTATGCCCATTAAGATCTTATTACCATACCCTACTCCTTGGGGGACCTCTGCCCACCATACTTCAAACACATCTTCACCACTGCGCACAGCATTTAGTCACGTGCTGCAGGGGTTTAGCCAATGGGCACGGCCTCTGACCAGGTTCTGTGTGCAACCCCCCACTGTGCATGACCAACACCCCGTCCACTGTGCACAGCCGTCAGCTATACGTGGGGAATTGACCAAAGGCTTTTAACTTTCAAAAATCTTGAAAAAAAAATTGTATCACGGTACCAGGTGGGAACTGCAGTACCACACAGGTGGACCTCTCTGGGTTCTGTCGATCTAACTGCTGCCACCGTGGTTCCCGTGACTAACATTTTTTAATATTATAAACTAAGAGAGAATCCGTTTGGGACCAAAGCCACATGGGCCTGTGCAGTCCCCTTAAGTGCCCTTTTTTAGGGGGCTCAGCGACCGAGGCCCCAAGTCACGTGAGGGCCGCAGCAACTTTTTCTCCAAAGTTGCAGGCAGCCGATCATATCATGTTGGTACCATGGCTCCTTCCATTCATCTGTGGTACCAAAATGGCTGCTGAAATAAAAGCCCCCACACTCAATCCGAAACCTCTATTCTTTACATTTTTGATACTGAAGGAATATCACTGTACGTCCGTGGTACCCAGCGCTCCAGATAACTTTAACTTTTTCTAGGAATTAACACTCCATGCCCAGCGCGAGCCCCTCTTGAAACACTAATTTCTCATAAATGATTGAACAGATTTATATAAAATCACATAAAGCACATTTTCTTAGTAAATTCTAACTTTGTGCCAAAATTAGTGCCTCATTACGAGGCTGGCGGTCTTTCGACTGCCAGCCCAGTGGTGGTGGTCAGGACCACCTCTGCTGTGGCGGTCCGACCTCCACATTAGGACCAGGGAGGTTAGACCGTCTCGGTTCCGCCATCTCCACTGGGATCAGTGATCCGGACAGACTGAAGTTGACGGAGATCGTAATCCGCAAGGGCAGCGCTGCCCTGCGGATTACGACCTCGTTCTCCGCCAGCCTTTTCATTGCGGTATCACCGCCACAAAAAGGCTGGTGCAGAACAGGTACAGGGGGCCACGGAGGTGCCCCTGCACTGCCCATGCACTTTGCATGGGCAGTGCAGGGGCACCCTGCCCAGCACCGTCGCAGTGTTTATTGTCTACTTTGCAGACAGTGAACATTGCGAGGATGCTGGTGCACCCTGTGGGCTACAGCATTGCCACCGGCTCGATTACGAGCCGGAGACACTGTTGTAGCCTGTTTACCGCTAGGCCGGTGGGCAGAAACCGAGGTTTACACCCACCGGCCTAGTGGGAAACTCCTAATAGGTCCGGCAGGGTGGCCGCCACAAAGGCAGCGGCCACCCTGTCGGGAGTTTGACAGACGGACTTTCCTGTCTGTCAAACTGGTACTTAGGGCCTTAGTGTAATTCTGTTTAGCTGTTTAAACAGCAAACTTTCCAGTGGTAATGACAATGGGAAATCACAGTTTTGGAGTTCCCACTTTTTCTTGTGCCCTGCTTGATGGATCACATGCACTCCCACCAAATAGGTGTGTGCTCCAGTCCTTTACTCGTCCTAGACCTAAGAGTGGAGTTACTTCAGCCCTTGCCTGGAGGAACTTTCCAACCATTTCAAGGGTGAAGAGGTGTTGGAGAGGGGCCTTTGGAGATGCCCACAAGTTATATGTGGGTGTTGAGAAACTTCAAAGGAAAATAATGCCCTTGGAATGCCAACTCCCATTACTTGAGTGGGATTTATTACTACAGTTTTTTACCGCAAACGTGGCAGAGAGGTTTGCAGTGGTAAATGCACTTACACCTGCCAGGGATCCCTTTGTGAGTTCCTAGCAGGGCTAAAAAAGGATTTGATTTTTTGGATGTAAACTTGGGTTTGGAGTTTGAAAACGCCTTTCTGAATAATTTATGTTTAGGCAGCATGGCCCAATGTTACACTTAACAGTGTTGCTTCAGTGTGTAACATATTTAAGAACAATATGCTGAATAGGTCATCCCATCACCTTTTTTAAAAAGGTGACAAAGTTTATAAAAGATGAAGACAACAACAATTATAGTCTGGTGTTACTACTTTAAAAATACACATTTAAAACACAATGGTGTTCACGAACAAATAGTGCAAATGTTTTGAAACAGTAGTGATGACATGAAGCAGAATTTGCTGTGACTGTTCTGAGCACCGACGAGAACAAGCAGGTGACCTGTCCTGAAAGGCCCCAGACTGATGCACAGAGTAGAAAGCAGAGCTACCATCAGAGAATGAGTCTAGGTAGTGGTGATGGGCTCTGGGAGTAGAGGTGCACTTCTCACTGTGTCGTGAACACCATACTGTGCCTGCTTGCAGAAATGTTTGTGGGTCAGAGTCACGTGCGACGGGATGTGCAAGTTCCGTAGCGCACTCGTGAGATTACGGAGAATACACGAAGAAAACGGAGGACAACATCGCGTTATTTGGGGACACGAAGCATCAAAAAAAAGCGAGATAGACTGAAGGAATTGGAAGTGAACGGAAGCTTTCATCTGTGACTTATAAACTGACGGAAGGAGTGGGATTTGTTACGGCAGATTTCATGAGAAGAAACTACACAGATGTGTAGTGGCTTAGGAAAGCCTAAGAAAGCCCTGAGGAAGTCATTGGGTTACATCCCAGATGAAACACGCGTTGGCTTGGCTGAAGTGGATGTGAAAGAGGAGAATAAAGAAACTACTCTGAACCAGTTGGGACTGAATTTAAGATGTGTACTTTTGTTATTTGATTTTGAGACGTGTGCTTTTTGCTATTGGATTTAGGGATGACAATCTATTGATTGCTATCATGCAGGGTTTTGGGTAGATTCCCTGATTTAAGCACCGTCGCACGGAGAGATAATTTAGAGATATTGGATGTAAAACCTGATATGTAGCGTATTGTGAGCGCCAGATCTCCTTACAAACCACCCCAGCGTTAGCATTTGATCATTTCAGACCATTGGCTGAAAGTCCAGTTGTGCAGAAGCAGAACAGCTTCTTCTGAGCCGCCTTCTGATCTGTGCTGGACAACCTCCCTGGTTTGTGGATGACTTTTGGACAGACCAGGTATGTTCTGGCTCAGTGATCCGCTGTGGTCCTTGTTGAGCAATTTCATTCTTAGCAGCAGCATGTTCTCCACCCCTGTTGTAGTGGCTCACTGTGGGCCTCCAGTTTGTAGTTTGTGGTGTGTAATGATTTGAAATTGCCTTCTCTCGCCTTTCAATGCAGGAAAACTAAAAAATGTAATTGCCGCCCTCACTACCGGTGTTTAGGCAAAATTTATTGGACCCGATAAAATCAAGTTCTGCTTACCTCAGTGAAATCTGCATGTTCTGTTAATTCCTGGCCATTTTACCCCCGATGCATTTTGGCAGGTTTTTTTTCTGCGAAAAACTGCAAGAGTGTGGTGTCAGCCACCAATCTCATAATTCCAGTATGTGCTGTAACCACCAGAATTATCCAGGCCACTCACAGTAAAAGCCTTAGAAGGTCAAAAATAACAAGGAGGAACTTGATTGATCAATTCTTGGGATTTGCTTTAGAACTAGGATTCTGATACGTGTCTTCACATCTGTCTAGTACATGCTATAAGCGCTGGATATCTGTGTGGCTTGATCAGTCTAACATTGAATGCTTGCACCCTGGCTACACATCACTGGATCTCTGACATCTATCAGCTAAATTTCCTTCAACATCACACATCTGTACTATGCCACTCCATATTCCTTTGAGCATTCATTCTTTCCGTCTTGTCCTCAGCTGGTTAAAAGCTTGTTCAGATATTGGCAGCTGAGACAGCAAGATCCTGCGTGTAATTCAGGTGGGAATAGAACTGAAAAATGACGTAAAAAGAGAGAAAATACATGAAAAGAGAATATTTGCTCTCAGCCAATGCTATTGGGATATAGCTGTCACTGACAGATCTACAGTACTTTTTAGGACTGATCATACTAGGATTGTATAAAGTTTTGCGCTCACAGACTTCATGTAATTCTATGATCACACAATTAGCAAAAGTTTTTCCTTGCAGTTTATTTTTTTTGCAATTATAAGTTGTTTTAAGGAAAAAAAAAACATTTCTAACATACATCCATTTTCAGAGTCATGATGCAAATATTTTGTAAATGTAACTTGTACAAAAAATGGCACATCTATTGTCAGTGCCAGCTAACACTCACGAGGGAATATTACCAGACTGCATGGAAAAACGACACCAGGGTGTAGACATAGGAGCATCCCGAACCAGCAGTCCACAAATAGGCCGGTAATTGAGCTCTAAGCAAGACTTAGCTCACATTGTGAAACCTTTGCACCCCCTTGTCATGCCACTATTATTTGAAGGCGGGAGGAATCCTTAGGTGACAATCCTTGAGGTCGTACGTCTTCACCTTAACCATTAAATGTAGACGCCAAATCTTTGGAGCTTTGTGTGGTGTCAGCGGATTGAAGGGGTCGTGGCAGAATCTATCAGATCTTTCTCTTTGTACTCTGAAGGATCAGTTGTTCCCTTCCACCACTGACATAAAAACCAGGGACCTCTAATCTGTTCAATCAATGTTAAGTGTTGGGTTTGCAATATGTGTTTGGCCAGTTGCAGTATGGCTTTATGGGCAGTTGTAAGAAGTATGAAAGTGTGTTAACAAATCCTATTTCTTCCATAGGTGATCTTCCATAGTTGATTTTCCCTTGGTGACTTTCCATGGGTAATCTTCTTTAGGTGACCTTCCATAGGTGATCTTCCATAGATGATCTTCCATAGGTGATCTTCCATAGGTGACCTTCCATAGGTGACCTTCCATAGGTGTTCTTCTGTAGGTTATCTTCCAGAGGTGACCTTCCATAAGTGGTCTTCCATGGATGAGCTTTCAACTTTGATTTTCCATTGGAGACGTTCCATAGGTGAACTTTCATAGTTGATTTTCATGGATGAACGTGCATAGGTGATCTTCCATAGGTGATCTTCCATGGGTGACCTTCCATAGGTGATCTTCCATAGGTGACCTTCCATAGGTGACCTTCCATAGGTGATCTTCTGTAGGTTATCTTCCAGAGGTGACCTTCCATAAGTGGTCTTCCATGGATGATCTTTCATCTTTGATTTTCCATTGGAGACATTCCATAGGTGAACTTTCATAGTTGATTTTCATGGATGAACTTCGAAAGGTGATCTTCCATAGGTGATCTCCCATAGGTGAACTTCCATAGGTGATCTTCCATAGGTGACCTTCTGTAGGTTATCTTCCATAGGTGACCTTCCATAAGTGGTCTTCCATGGATGATCTTTCATTTTTGATTTTCCATTGGAGACGTTCCATAGGTGAACTTTCATAGTTGATTTTCATGGATGAACTTGCATAGGTGATCTTCCATAGGTGAACTTCCACGGGTGATTTTCCAGAGATGATCAGTACAGCCCTGACATTCTGTGAGGCCTGCAGTAAGGAAACCAGATGCTTAGGCAGATGTGACATTTATTTTGCTGTTAAACCTTGAAGGCACTAAGAGAACAATGGCTGTAGTTTGCTCTCTGATGTCATGAGCGGTGCACGTTGAACATCCTCCAGCTGAAAGTGTTGATTTTAATTAGCAAAACAAGATTTTCCACCATCTTAAATTTAGGTTTGATGAGTACAAGTTTTTCACAATGGGTCGACCTACACATCTCAGAGGAATTTATTTATAGCATAGCTGTATTTTATGTTGGTTTTTATGTATACAGATGATATGCAGCCATTACTATAGCCTCACGACACTAACTGAGTTTTTTACCTTCTACTCCTGGTTTTGCCAGCCTGAATTTGGTTTTCTTTATAAATTGTAGGCTGTAAGCCTCAGCACACTTGTGTTTTCTTACTCTTTAGAAATGATGTGTTTTATCTCTGATACCTCATTGGTTTATTAGGTTTCCTAGGAGTGGCTGGAGCTCTTACGAGATGCTTTGATGCTGTTTGAGTTCTTCGGCTTTCGAATCCCACATCTGGTCGGTTGTAGGTAGGTGGTGTTGGCCCGCCCTGGAATTGACCCACTGGCCTTGGTGGACAGCAATGTGGGTTCAGTAGGAGCTGCTAAACGTCTGTCTGCTGAAGGAGGCGACTGCTGCTCAGCTCAGAGGCTGCTAGGTTGGTTTCAGGTGCAGCTTTGAGTGCAGTTGAGGTCACCATAATGTCCACTGAAAGGCAGATCTGCTGCATGATGTTGGACTTGTGTGGTGTGGTCTGTTTCAAGGGTCTGGCAGATTTTTGGGGTATTCTAGGACCAGTGCAATGAGGAATAAAAGATGTGCTTTTAAAATTCCCCAAAGACTCATATCAATAAATGATAAGCTGCGAGGAAACAGAACACACAGTCCCAGAATATTAATACAAACTGAGCCAACGAACAGGAAGGATTTCCTCTTGACTCCTGTGGGTAGGACTGTTGCACTATTCAAGCATTGCCAGTTGAGGTCACACTGCTCCCATCAGAGGTCACCGCGCTGTCCAGATTGGCTCTGTGAGCCTTGGTGGGAGGGACAGAAGAAAGACTAGTGCAGACGCACCCAGCCTCCCATCATTACGGGTCATTAATGATCCAGGCCAGCTTTGAGTCGAGGAGCACTTGCGGAAGGAGCGGGGAATGGATATGGGAGTCACTGTGCAGTGTGAGCTCTTTGAGGTGTCTTGTTATGCAGGGGGACCACAACAGACTGTCAGCTCTCAATTTAGACTTCAGGGCTAAAAGTGGGCGGAAACTGAAACAGGTCAAGCAGGAATCTGGGCTTTCATGAGGTTTGATGAACAATAGTATCATTTTTATGGTCCCGATTAAAAGGTGCTCGACTCGTGACACTTCACACCCAAGTTGGAATACAACAGGAGTTATTGGCCAGATGAACTAATCCCATCAGCAGGCCTCAAGCCCTCAATGTGCTTTCCCAAGTGGGAAGCATTTTGTTCTTTCAGAAGTTCAGTCCATTAAAGGCACAGGTGCTGCCTTAAAAAATGTTTACCGTTTGGGAAGATACTGGGTAGAAAAGGCAGTTGCTCTCTGGGCCTCTCTCTGCTGCCCCCAATCCCCCCCACATGATTTCCAAAGCAAAATCAGTCCCATGGAGACAGTTCCTCTTTGCAAATCAGTTACGTCCCAGCATGGGGTGGGGACTGAGCAATAGTTTGAGACAACAAACCATTGATACAGCCCTTTCTAAATTCAACTAGGAGAGATACACTCCACCTCTCCTATTTAGATGTCCTTCTACAAGAAAAAAAAGGATTGACCTCCACGCCCTTGAGAAAACTCACAGGGTATGGGGCCATTAGTTGTTAGGTTTTTAATAAACAAACTCCTGATTTGGTGCGGACTCTAATAAAGGATGGCAGCTGTGCAGCACACATTCAGAAGTGGTTGTGGCTTCTGTGAATGCACAGAGATCACTGCTGGGCAGACTGTCACCTCTAAAGATGGAGGCCACCTATCTCTCAGGGTGGTGGAGGTAATGTCCTCTGGTACCCTGATGGACAGAGGTGAAACCACCATACAAAAATTCAGTCACTTGCTCTGGCTTCACAAGTTTGAACTTTTAAATTCTCCAGACTTCATGACTAAGGATTTTACCCCAAAAATGACATCCATACACTTGATATATCCACCGTTACTATTTTTTTGTTGTCACTGTAAAGTGCCTTTTTACCATGTTCTATCCAATATTATTTTCCATAACATCATTCTTCGACGCAGGGTATACAATCGGTATGTAAGTATTCTTTCAGAAAGTAACAAACTTATAATATAGTTATAGTTTAATTCTGTAGCTGTCACATTTATAATTTATCACAAAGTACATTTGTCATCTTTCTTTTTAATGAAACCAAAGTATCTTACCTGGCAAGTGTTATACCCAGCCCCTTGACAGCCATGTACCTGCTGGAGAAATGAATTATTGGAAAGTTGTTTACTCATGTTTAATTTGCTGGTATTTTGAGTTCTGTTTCATTGGGCTTTTCAGAGCCCCACATGTATTTTACCAATAGGTTATAACTATTTACTGTAATATAATCACCGCCAGCTTGTATTGTTTTTTAGATGTATAATAACTGTGCAAATCATTGTTTATGTTGCGCGCAGCGAGTTATTTGTATAAAGTTGTACCTTTGTATTCCACCGGGTGAAACCAAACACATTTAATCAAGAGTTCATTGTGCCACTAAATGCTGCATTTTCTGAGTGTCTGTTTGTCATCTTTGTGGTGCATGGTGGTAACACAAACACTATGGTTTGCAGCCAGAGTCACAAGAATGATGTGGTTTTACAGCTGTGGAGTTTTCCGCATAATTACAGATATGCCGCATTTGCACCATAGCCCACCAATCACTGCATAATCTGCAGATTTTAACAAACAATTGTTTGCAGATTAAACGGATGAAAAGTTACTAAGAATCTAGCGCTGCACGTCGCAGGGCAGCAGAAGGCGCTTTGCAAAGGCTGACCGGCCACTTCTATGTTGCCTATTGTTAGATTTGGGTGTTAAACTGGTATTAATGAGGTGAAACGTTTGCTCAGGCAGTGGTAATGTAAAATGTGCCTTTTCTTGCTACATAATTTAGTCTACCCTGCCGCGTAATTTGGCCCTGCCCTGCTGAATAAATCCCGTGGCCCTGTTTAGAGTGCGTTTTGCGAGTATATCAAATGAGCTGTTACTTTCCCATCAGCATTATTTAAAAAAAAAAAAAAGGCAGAACCTGATATTATTGGTCCTGGGAAGTATTTTTACAGACACAAATCCAGTGGTTCTAAAATCACAACGTCCTCAGCACATCAAGGGAAGTCGCACTGTACAAAGGGCACTTTACAAGTTGGAAATGACTTTCTGAGTTATGCAGTAGACTTTGTTGATCATTGAGATTTATAAACTGGAGGAGGGGTGAAAGGGGCGCCCCCTCTTCCATTTTATCTCTAATGCAATGCAGCAGTGGTTTGCGACCCCTGCTGCTGTCCTAGACTCTGTCAGGTAGAGACTCCCGAAAGGGGGTGGTGTCATCCGGAAGTGAGAGCTTCCATCCTGTGGGGGTGAGCTGCCAGCCCTGGGGTCAGAGGGCACTCCGGGCTTGTGCCATTCACAGATATGTCACCGTTCTTTGTATCTTATGAACCGAGTGCCGGCCGCCTGCCCAGACCCTGCCAGGACCACCACCAAGATGCAGAGCAGATCCAGGAAGCTGCTTTTCTGTCTCCATCCTCCCGTTCGAATGGTTATGGGGGAGACCCGGTGACCAGAGATGCTCCGAGTAAACGCCACATGAGTGTGGACAGGCTACTAAAATGACCAACAGAAAGCTGCCACCTTTTGCGCTCTGTACCTTGGCTAATGGATCCATCTGGCTGCAAGAAATGTCCATTCGGTGATGGTAAACGTCTGAGTGGACTGATGCTGGGGCTGGGAAGGAACAGCAACAGAGCTCTTGGAGATCAGTCTCAGTCTAAAGAATGTGTCAAGTGGGATGTGTAAACCGGAAGTCAGTCTCCTGGTGGGACCCATGTCCATCGTCCCGCCTTCCAGGTGACGCAATGGTCTCCAAGCAGGCACGCGATGGGCCGCTATGAGAATGCAGTGGGCTTTCATACACCGCACATGATGGCTGCTTGGGTACAGCCTTGCCTGATATTTATTTATTTATTTGGGGCATCTATGTGTACTTGAGAAGGACCTTTGCCTTAGGAATGACAGCATGCCCCAAGCACACAAAACTCCTTGCTTACTTGTGATTGGCTGAACTTGGTAGAAATTGTTGGTGCATAAGTGATGAGTGTGGGAAAGTGGGAACATTTGGGGGTCAGTCTGTCATGGACCAGCATCAGCTTTGGCACCTTCCCTTGTGGTGACCTACGTGTCACTGAAGAGGGGACGCGGGAGAGACCTGCACCCCCCATTCAGGCGGTGTAGTGTCCTGCTGGACACGTTCTAGTGTTTTGGCCAGCCTCTCTGGTGAGGGCTGGCCTCCCACATACACCCCACACCCACCCAACACAGGCGTCACCGGTCAGGTGACCCTGGCAATAAAAAGGTAAATGCACTGTAGTCAACGGTAGTTGGTGGTTGCTGTTTTTTGGGGGGGGGGGTTGAGGCAACTCCATAGTACAGATTGTGAAGCGCTCATGAAGAGGGGGAGATAGGTGGTCAGAAGACCCCGGATCCTCAAACATGGCTTGCACACATACATCCGCGTTTACGTTTTTATCTTCCCAGCCCCCTGAAATATTATTCTATACAGTGTAGTCTCGTGTTTTTTTTACAGAAGTCCTTTAAAGGGACCATCTGGCGAATGATGTCACAATAGGTCTCTGACCCCAAGCTGACGTCATCAAACAAGTAGTGTTCTAGAATGTCTGTGACGCAGGACTGGGGGGGGGAGATGCCACTGGGTTAATGCCTTAGATGCCTTTATATTCAGCCAGGGCAGAAGTGAAGCCCAGTGATATATAGATACATATCTCCCTCTCTCTGTCATTCATGGCCGCTCTTCTTCCGGTCCCCTGTCACCCATCATCTCACTTTCATCTCTCAGCATCCTTCGTGGTCCTCTCATGCTTCAGTAATGCACTGTGTACACCCCTGTCCTCGGTGCGCACGCCTTTCAGCGCTGTCCACAGATGGATGCGGACTCTCCGTTCGGCCGCAAGGAGATGGTCTTTTACAGACCCCGGACCGCAGGACTGATGCACTCAGCGCGTGCCGTCCCCCTGCAAAGACAATACATCCCTGGCAAGCGCCTCCTGTAATCCGCCCAGGGGCGCCATTAGCAGCGCTATGAGCCGAAAGTGGGACCAGGGAGGCGGGCACTTTGTTTCCCTCCTCCGGAGACCTATCCCATCCGAATGAGTGCTGTTGCCTTGCGGGCAGCGTCACTTCCGTCTGGGATTAGTGCTCCTGGGGGCAGCGTGAGAGGTTTAGGGATCCACCCGCCTAGGGTGGCCCTCTCGGTTGTCTACCACCCAAGCAGCGGCTACCTGGGCCGCGCGAATACCCACCCACCAAGACACTCACGTGGCGATCTCTTGCCGGATGTAGTGGGTGCAAGCGTACCCGAAGAGACCAGTTTATCTTTGGACCCCCACTGAGTCACTATTGGATGCCGGCGACCCCTGGCCTAAGACATTTCTATGATTTGAGCCTTAACACAATAAACAAAAATACAAAAACAAATTTGCAGTATATAAGTTATTAAATTTGAAAATATTCAGTTTAATTCGCAATCAAACATAGAAAAAAGTTTTCACATTTTCAATGTTGCTTCCTTCTTTTTATTTACTAAATTGATTTAAAGTTTTCAAATGTAATATTATTTTCACTTTGCAAAACAGTCGCAGACCCCCTGAGCAGGCCTTGTGGACCCCCAGGGGTCCCCTATTCATGGGGTTGGGAGCTTGTCACAGGGGCTGGTTGGATGGCGAGGCTGACCTGGCGGTGGTCCGGACACCCTGGCACACTCCTGGCTGGCTCGTGCCATGATCTTCTGCGGGGTGTGATGGTTGGTTGTCACGTGGTGCCCTAGCCAGGGGCGCTGGGGTAAGCAGTTCCCTGATTACTAGTTCTGTGAAAATACAACTCTGTGTTCAGCTTCAGGTCTTGTGCTTTCTTGAATTAGCTTATGCAAATGTGCCCTGGTGGCCTGGCCCGGGAGAGGGATGTACATGTTGTTCAGGTGCCATACATTGTGCCAACATTCTGTTCTTATGTAACTTATGCTATTCAGTGTCTGCACACGCAAACAATCTTTACTGTGTGTAACTTGACGCTTTATAATATGTTTGGAAGTAAATCTAAGCTCCGCCCTACCTACCACAAAATATTTCATGGGTGCGTCTTTCATAGTTGATGGTGTGAGGGGTGGGGGCCTCAACACCGACCTTGCACGCATGCGTACTACACCAAAGGGATTTGCTTCGAATCCCGGGATGTTAAACTGGGGCTGGGATTTGATCCTGGCTCGCAGGTTCCAAAGCCAACTGCTCAGACAGTAGGCCACGTCTACTCCTTGCTGGAGTTAATTGCCGTTCAGTACCCTACAGCCCTACTGCTGATGCACAGATATTGCACATATGTGCACTAACACAGAAATAGACTTACTCTGTCTACTTATGTAGAGGACACATAAAACACATAAAAACACACTTTAGGCAAAAATTCGAAGAGCGTAGTTGGAGTAGTAAATTACTCTGTCCTGGAATATTCCGGTGTATATCTACCACCTCGTGCTCTTTGAGAGGGAGCATGAAAATCCAGGTACTTGTGCAGCTTACTGTGATAAGCTGAAGCTTAAATAGTTAAAGGAAAGCAGAAACTGGCAGCACCATCCCTTAGAAACCGATTGGTCGTTCCCCGCGTGTTCCATTCGCTGAGCGCCTAAGTCGGAGTACTGAATGCTGAGTGAGTAAAGTGCTGGGATGCCAGCCAGTGGTGTGGAGTGGAAGCAGTGAGGTAGGGAATGTTAGAGGGAGGATGGAGGCCAGACCTGCTGCTGCCAGAACCTCAAGGACTAACATGAAATAAAGAACACACCTCCTTTCGTGATGGCTCCAGACTCTTGTGTGAAGACCCTGCCCTCCAGGTAGAAGAGACATCTTCTGGGCATGGCAGGATCTCTGAAAAATGTGATTGCAGCGGAGCCTGCTGGACTATCAGTGTCGCCCCGGAAGTAGCGCTCCAAATGAGAAGACCCAGGTCTGACCTTCTGATCATGTGTCTAGTTCTTAGTAGGGCCAATTCAGCCTTTCATCCGTACAAATTCATTTAAATCAACCCTTGATATGTAGTTGCAAGTTTGCCTATTATAGATGGCATATTCCGGAGCTTTTGACTGATGCATTAAAACCTGGCATTTTACATTTTTGTGGAACTGACTTACTCATTTTAAGGAGGTGGAAAAGAAGAAAATTGTACCAGTATAAAAAATCAGCCCGGCCATATTTCTTTGAAAATGTATATTAAACATAATTTGCAAGAAGGATGATTAAAGTAGTTACAGCAACAGCTAAAATACCAAAAGCTGGATGTTGCCACCAGGAAGCTGTTTGAAGTCCCTCTGTCAATGTTGACTCATGCGAAGGCAAAGCCATTTGTAGAAAATTCTTAGAAAGGATCAGTAGAAGTTCCCTGTGGCTCAGATCCTGATTAAGAAGGAGGACTGAAGAAGACGTATAACAGCTGTAGTGCAGTATGAGGAAAACAGGGGCAAAAGCATCCCTTTACCTCCTTAGGGTTCAGAAAAAAACAAACATCAAAATACTTGTTTCAGCTAAGTAATAAAATATTATCGGTATTAATATGTATAGAGAAATGTCTGAATATAATATGATATGATATAATATAATAAAATATAATATACTATAATAGAACGTGTAATATAATGTATTATGCAATATATAATATAATATGATATAATATAATGTGCAATATATAATATAATATAATAAAATATAATGTAATAGAACATGCAATATATAATATAATATAATATGCAATATATAATATAATATCATTTAATATAATATAACGTGCAATATATAATACAATATAATTTAACATAACATTAAAAAGATATGATATAATATGATAATATGTGATGAAATTCTTGTAAGTATGTCTGTATGCATGTGTTATTTGCTTCCTACAAACTGGAGTGCTGTAAATGGTTGCGTGCCTGAATGTCTGTATATAAAGTAACACCCAATAAAGCGGATTCATAACTGGCAGCATGGTCCTATGTCTCCACCTTGTGGCTCTGATGATATCATAAACTACAAGAACCAGGCCCCCAGGGTGTTCTCACTAATGCCATCATTGATGTCATATGGGATGTCATCAGTGATGTCATCAATGTGATGTAGTATGTGATATCAGAAGCAGAAGCAGTGCATGGTGGGGGCGTAAGTTATAGTTGGCTCAGTAAGCAATAACAGCTGAATGTCAGTGATTTTTTTTGTTTTAAAACAATAATTATTATATTGTTACAAGGCCTAACTAACACGTCACTCTGACATTTGTCACCGCTAAAATACTGTGGTTTTAGTGATTTGGTGTAAATATTTTCATTAGCTTTTGAGAAATTAAGGTTCAAAATTTGTAGGTATTTTCGTGGAGTACCGTGGTACTAGAAGCTCAAAAAACTCTATCTGATTGGCTGGCCGCAACTTGAATAAAAATGTCAGTGCCTCTATTTTAAGACTCAGGGGGTCATTACGACCTCGGCGGTCTTTTCGCAAGACCGCCGAGGTACCGCCGTGCTGAAGACCGCTCAGCGTATTATGACCGTTGGCAGCCCGCCGTCCTTGTTCCGACGGAGAGCCGCCAACAGCCATACTGGCGGCAGGCGGGGAAGTGGAGGTTGCTCCACCTTCACCGCCACGCCAACAGAACACCGCCCAGCGAATCACGTCCTGTGCTTCACCGTGGCGGTGTTCTGTTGGCGGTGTGGTGTCGGCGGAGCTGCCCCCATGGCTCCCGTCCCCTCCCGGAGGATCGTCGGACCAGGTAAGTCGATCGTCCGTGAGGGGAGGGGGGTGGGGGGGTGTTGTGTGGGTGCATGGGGGTGTGCGTGTGTGTATGCAGAGGGGGTGTGTGAGTGCGTGTATGTCTGTGGGTATGTCTGTATGGATGTGTGCGTGTATGTTTGAATGTGGGTGTGCGTGTATGACTGTGTGTGTGGATGTAGGCATGTATGTCGGCGTGTGTGCGTGTAAGTATGTAAGTATGTAGGTGGTGCCTGCGTGCGTGTCGTGTGGGTATGGGTGAAGTGATGTTGGGGGTCGGGGTGGGGAGGGGGGCCCTACCACCTTTGGGGGGTGGCAGGGGTGGTGGGGGTAGGGGAGGGAGTTGGGGTGGGGGTCGGGGGTGGGGGAGACCCCTATCAGTGCCAGGGAAGGAATTCCCTGGCACTGATAGTGCTTACCGCCATGGTTTTCATGGCGGTTCAGACCGCTGGAAAACCGCAGCGGTAAGCCGGGTCAAAATACCGCCGGCGGTATAGTGACGGACGCCGGGCTGGAGACCCAGGTCTCCAGCCCGGCGGGCGGAACGGAGAACCAGCGGATGACCATGGCGGTAACCGCCATGGTCATAATACGCTGGGGAAAGACCGCCAGCCTGTTGGCGGTCTTACCGCCGGTTCTCTGCCTTCCGCCAGGGTTGTAATGACCCCCTCAGTCCCCATACTGTGAAAAACAAAAACAAAAAAGTTAGAAGGGGCCGGATTGGGGTACTCTCTTACTCCATGTCCCTGGAGTCAAATTAAAAATATATTTTTTTTTTTGTGCCTCTGGAGCGCTCAGCCTGGCCATGTATAGTTTTGTGGGAATACAGAGGTACTGGGCCCAGCAAAAAAAAAAAAGAGGGCGGGTGTTCCTGAGGCGATGCTTGGCCATAGAAGGTTGGCCATATAGCAACATGTTGGCCATCTGCGGGCTTTGGGCACCCACCAGGTTTTCAGTGCAGGGCCTGTCCGCAAGTATGATCTAACTGGCATTTACACCTAACTATAACGTCTCCTTAACCTTTGTTTTTTTAGTGACTTTTATGTTTTTTTAAAATGTTAAGTAATATATATATTACTACAATTCCTAACCATAGCGTAACTTTAACCTTTTTTTCAGTAAATTCCTGTGTTTTGTAACGTTAAGTAAGATGTTGATCAACATGCATAGCGTGGGAATCAGGCGCAGGCCCTGACTATGTGATTTTACAATATAAAGAGTTTCACTTTTAAGTGAGCCAGGCTTACTTGCTGTGTAAAAGGGTCACAATACTGAAATATGAAATGTGGGCCTCTTGGCTTTATCAAGGGGTCAGCAGCATATTAACATTTATCAAGCAGACCTATTACCTTTGTCAACAAATCACCAATAATTATAATGAAATGAATATTTCATTCATTCAAACATTACAATGGTTACTGAAAGTTATAGACCTGCAATTTAAATAAAGATTTGTAGTAAAATATCAACCTGTCTGAGTCTTTCTTTTAACCTTTTTCAGGTCACAAAATGCAGCCACAAAAAGAACCATAAGAGCATAGAGCTCCAGCTCGGGGTGCTTTTAAAAATATGGTAAGCTCTCCTGGGGCTATGGATTCAATCACCCAGGAGATTTACTATGTTTTTTATGGCTGCTTGGGGGTTATTGGACTCCCAGCAGCCCCCCCGCCACAACATAAAAAATGGTTGGTGGTGCCCCTGTCCCTTCTTGGCTTTGCCAATGTTTGTTTTAACTCAGCCATGGCCCAAGGGGCCCCAAACAAATGGCATACACACTGGCCCTTTCAAGGTGGTTTAACAGGAACTGCCAGAGTGAAAGAGTGCCCAGCAGGCCAGTCCAACACTGGACTAGGCTGGCTAAGATGCCTGATTATGCATAGGTGTGATTGTGGCTGATGAGTCCCTTTAACAATCCAGGAAGCGCAAAGTGGAGAAATAGGGATTAGGTGGCAAATCGTGAGTGGATGGTTTTACGACTAGGCCAAGTAACAGGTACAATAGGTCACAAGGTACGTGAAGGACAGACACATATCTATAGTAAGAGTGTATATGAAAAGGGAAAGAAATACAAAATTCAGAAATTGAGTGAGAAAATTACAGGTTGGGAAATTATTATAAAAGAAACAATGAGGTTGATGGACTGATACTATACAACGCACATGGGTCTTTCTGGCCACGGGATTGTGTGCATTGATGCACTGTGTGATCTTTGTAGCTCGTTCACCTGATTGAGATCCACTTTCTGTTGCTTAGTCAATGTTATGGCTGGAAACAGAGCACATCCCCTCCTTGGGATGGTCCTTCACACCAGCTGGGCACTTGTATTGTTTTTTACTGCCTTTCCTAATGCTTCTCCTTTCCTGGGCATCCAAGTGGAAAGATGTGGCCCAGCCATCTGCAGGAAGAATAAAGAGGCAGGTGCATCAATTTTCAGATCCTTTAGACTTGGAAATTGCATTGCCAGCATTTACAGACGTTTAATGCCAGGATTTATGGTTGGTGTCGTTGGCAGACAAACACCAATGTCATCATCCAATAAGGTAAAAAATGGCCTTTAGCTCACATGATTGATACATCATCTATGTCACCGTGTCTCTGCTTGCCATCCCGCACCCATCCCTCTGCTGATGCTCAGACCTTGGACATTCGCACTCCCCAAATTTGATGACCAGTGAATTTCTTTTGTACAGTAAGAGGCTGTGAAACTGGCTCCTGCACTCACTAAAATCTACTCATGTCCTTCTTAGGACCCTAAACTTTTGAAAACTAGGCTTTCACCAGAGTGGCTTTCCTGACATTCACCCCTGCCTTCTCCCCGTCCATGGCACTGGGAGAGCTAAACACAGCTGACGGTATGATCTGGATAAGTCATAGAAATGTAACGCAGGTTGAAGGTGAGTAAGTAATCAAGGATCCATAATATTTGGCTAGATTTATTTTGTGACCTTCTACCAAAAAAAACTAATTTGAGTGTTTTATAGATATTTATTAATATTACCTGCAACAAAGTTTTCATTGCTGTGTTGAAGTATCAGACAGTATTTCACAGAAAGGCCCCAGACACTACTGTCTTATGGGATAAAAAGCCACAATTTCAGATATTTCCAAAACTGTGTATGTTGTCTCAGTCCTTAGAAGCCAGTGCCAGGGCATTCCCTTGTCTTGCTGATTACATGAGGACAGGAGGGGGGTCAAAGGAACAGAAGGGGAGGAAAGGAAAGTTAAGGTGGGGTGAGCGGGGGAGAGGGACGGACCAGAGGTGGGATTAAGGGGCAGGATTGGGATTTTTAACAGTGTCAAATGCTGCAGATAGGTCCATCAAGATGAGTTGGCCAACACTTCTCTCAAAAATGACCAATTTCAGATCCCCTAACAGAGAAACACCAATAACTTGGAGTGTGTGCCGGGCCAAAAGCTTGTCTGAAAATACTCTCCTACGTGAATTCTGTCCGCTAAAGCTGTCTTTGTCCTCTCCGGCAACTTTGCAGGAACCAGAACCTGGAAAATAGGACACAAGTTGCCCGAGTTCTCAGGGCTCAAAGATGACTTCTATAGAAGTGGACTGATCAGAGGTGTTTTCAGGACCTGGGGCACATTTCCTGTGGATAATTAGCAATTAACTGGCTCGTGTTATTCCTCTGAGATAAGTAAAGGGGTATATATTTTCTTAATGAGCCTCAACGCGCCTGAGTCATAACGAGAACAAGAAGGCGACTGGAAAAGACCGTCTCCTTTATTCTGATTTTGTCAGCAAGACATTTTGATTAATCTCAATGAAAGTGGCAGGTGGACTCAGCAACATTTTTTCAAAAAGTTATTATCCGCATCTGTCCCTCTATAATGTTTCTGTCGCTGATATTTCTATAGTGAGTAGCACAGGGGCGGCCATGGTCCTAGGACCTAGAAGCAGGATGCTTATGATAGCAGGTTTGGGGGTCCTAGTGGTCTTTTTGTCCATGGGATATGCTTGGTAGAAGAGTCCAGATCCAGACCTCATCCGGTGTTTGGGTCGCTGCCTCGTGGATTTAGGTTTGGATGGTGGGACAGCCCGTTCGGTACTCTACAGCGCAGCAGAACAGGGGCTTAAACTCTGTGCTTCAGGTGGTGACGTCTACAAGTAGTAGGCTTTGGTTGGGCGCTTGGAGGACAGCTGCCTTCTAAAGGTGTGTTGCCCGTGCCCTGCTGTGAAGTTCTTACAGATATATCTTTCCCCTGCCTTCTTCTGTAACCAGTATTGAATTTTAGGCCGAGGGTAGAATTAGATGTACTCATAATCAGTCTGACCTCCCCTCACCTCTTACCCTGCTCTGTTTAGTGAAATCATTTTTGAATGTTTTGTTTTTCCACAGCACACACAGAAAACAGAATTATCTGGTCTGGGTGCTCCTAGTATGTGTAGATGTTAATGTTGAAGGGTCACCAGGACAGAAGTTTGACCATGGTTCCAGGGTTGGGCCAAGTGCTGTAGATCCTTCTGTGGCATCCAAAGGTGCCTAGAGGTGGCTGAGTTGACAGTGCTGAGCTATGCATCTGTGATGATCATTCAATGAAGACAGCTTGAGTCTGCATCTGGATTACACAGTTTAGGTGCAGCACATCCACTCGCAAGTAGTGCACGCACTGCTGTGGAACCACATCCCGCCTCTGCCTTCTGCAATTAGTGAGCTTAGAGGATGAGACTACTATTACTACTACTACTACTAAGACTGCTACTAAGACTACTAATACTGCTACTATTACTACTACTACTAAGACATCTAATGCTACTTCTAAGACTATTACTGCTACTACTAAGATGACTACTGCTACTATTACTAAGACTGCTACTAAGACTACTACTGCTACTATTACTACTACTAAGACGACTACTGCTACTTCTAAGACTATTACTGCTACTACTAAGACTACTACTATTACTATTACTAAGACTGCTACTAAGACTACTACTACTGCTACTATTACTACTACTACTAAGACGTCTACTGCTACTTCTAAGACTATTACTGCTACTACTAAGACTACTACTACTACTAAGACTGCTACTAAGACTACTACTACTGCTACTATTACTACTACTACTAAGACATCTAATGCTACTTCTAAGAATATTACTGCTACTACTAAGATGACTACTGCTACTTCTAATACTATTAATGCTACTACTAAGACTACTACTACTATTACTAAGACTGCTACTAAGACTACTACTACTGCTACTATTACTACTACTACTACTAAGACGACTACTGCTACTATTAAAACTATTACTGCTACTACTAAGATGACTACTGCTACTTCTAAGACTATTACTGCTACTACTAAGAGTACTACTACTACTATTACTAAGACTGCTACTAAGACTACTACTACTGCTACTATTACTACTACTACTAAGACGACTACTGCTACTTCTAAGACTATTACTGCTACTACAAAGATTACTACTACTGCTACTATTACTACTACTACTAAGACGTCTATGGCTACTTCTAAGACTATTACTGCTAGTACTAAGACTACTATTACTACTATTACTAAGACTGCTACTAAAACTACTACTATTACTAAGATGAGTACTGCTACTACTAAGACTATTACTGCTACTACTAAGACTACTGCTACTACTATTACTAAGACTACTTCAATTACTACTAAGATGACTAATTCTACCTCTAAGATTATTACTGCTACTACTAAGACTTCTACTACTACTACTGAGACTACTACTACTACTAATACCACTACTACCAATACTACTACTACCGAGACTACTACCACTATCACTGCTAGTACTACTACTAAGCCTACTACAGTACTACTACTAACACCACTACTACCAATACTACTACTACCACTACTAGTACTAAGACTACTACTAAGACTAGTACTATAATTGCTGCTACTACTAAGACTACTACTACCAAAACTACTAATAATAATGAAGCTACTACTACCAATACTACTACTGATAATAATAAAGATAATAATAATAGTAATAGTAATAAGAAGAATAGGAATAATAGTATGATTATGTATTTCTATTATTATTATGATTAATATTATTGTTATTATTATTATTATTATCATTGTTGTTATTATTTGTAATATTTTAAATAGCATTGTTACTCCTGTTATTATTGTTATGCATTACTATTATATTATAAGTAATAATAAAACAATGTGAATAATTATACTAAAAATACAACTATTGTTAATAATATTGTCGTTTTTGTTACTATTATTACCTTGATTATTTATTGCATTTATTGTTTTGCTACATACTACTACTACTACTACTACAAGTACTACTAATAATAATAATGTGTATCTTATTATTAATATCAGTGATGTATTAAATAGCATTATTAGTCCTATATTTAACATAATTAGTATGTTCATGATGCATCAGTGTTTTTATACATAATAATAACGATAATGTGTATAATTATAATAAATATTATTACAATTATAATTATTGTTATTACTGTTATTAGCAAGATTATTTATTATCTTTATTGTTTTACTATATCATAAGCTCATATACCAGTCAGATCCATTCTTCTGCCTCTTTTAAGCGCTGTAAATAACAGCTTTTACTATTGCGCGCTTTTCACGTGTGCGCGCCTGGGTTACAGCGTGCAGGTGCAGTTGGTAAATCTCTGCCGCTTCACCATTTGCTGAAGCATCTTTCGTGGGTGGCAGAGATTACGTGGGTGCATAGGTAGGTGTACCCGTGAGTACCTGTTTGTAGGCGTCCCTGTATCTGTGACGCGTCACCGCCTGGCACTTCCGCAGCGGTTTGTTTTATCTTCTTAATACCACCCTATACCCCTCACGCACACTTTCACATCCCTTCTCAGTCTCTTAATGGAAGGCTGCGCGAGCGCTGCTGGAAATGTCACTGTGTTGACTATTAAATAAAATGTCACCCAGACTGACAGCATCAACTATTAACACACACTCCTATTGCCTTTAAATAACACTGTCGGTTTCTACCCAGATTTTGACAGGTTGACAGGTCTATCTTCCTTTGTGTCAGAGCTTCAGAAAATTTAGTTTTTTTTTCAGTCCAAACGCTGTGTCCCAAATTGACGCTACCTTAAATTACATGACATGATACCTGCTAACATTACCACGGTAAGATATACATGTCAGTTACTATGTAGCCACAGTCTGATTGGCACTTAACTACAGCTAAGAGTAGGAGGGTTCAAGTAACGACTAATATTTTACCTCCGGCGCCTCATACTTACTCATGCGGCAATGCTTGTTGTACCTGAATTGGGAGGGCAGCTGCGAAAATTCAGTCCTGCCAACTCACAGGGTACCACTGTTCGCGGCCGCCGCCGCAAACGTCATGGGGTGTGGAGGGGGATGGGGGGACAACAGAATAGGGGAACAAATAATCAGAAAGGAAAAAAACCTCCTGCACCATCTCCTGCTGCCTCGCTCCTCTGCTGTTCTGGTATCCCTGCATTCACTGGGACAAGCGCACAGGCTCCCCAGGAATCCTGGCACTGCTCGCATGCTAAACCTAGCATGAGAGCAGCATCAGGATTTGTCTGAGCGGCTTGGACTGCCGCTCCTGAGACAGCCGGCCAAACACACATGCGCACTTAGTGCACTCCATTCCTCCTCCCCCCCTCCCATGGCCCATCCGTGCCCCTCCCTTCACACGCTGGCTGAGTCAGCACCTGAAAAATAAAATGATAATGATGTATCATTTTATTTTCCTGCTGCTGGCTCTTAGCCAGGGGAGGCGATGCCCCTCTGCCATTACGGAGGAGCGGCCCCTGGCCACTGTGTGTCACATGATATCACCACCTTCACACGGTCACCCGATTATGAGCCGCTATCACTTGGTGACAGAGCTCATGAGCTGAAAACTTTTGCATTGAGTGGGTTTCCAGGGCTCCTTTGGAGGATGTAAGCAGCCGATGTTCACTAAGGGGTGTGAAAACACTGAAGGATATTGGCAACAGCCTCAGCAAGTTTTCTGTTTTTTTTGAGGGGTGGGGTTAGGGACAGACGTGCCTAACAGTATGAAGCGCTGATCCCTCCAAGGCCACACCCCCTCATTAAACGGTGAAAACTTTGAGGCCCTGTCCCTGCCTCACAGAGTGATTTTAAAAAAAAAATTTTTAGTTGGCAAAGCTGGAAATGATTGCATGTGGATCTCCGCCTATACCCCCAATAATTTTCACCATATAAAACCAGATGACATGTATCCTGGGGTAAAATAAAAATGTTCGTGTTTCACTGCTCCAAACGGGGAGAAAACACATGAGTTTACATTCCACCCCAACAGACCCCAGCAGAATTAGTATTTCCCTAAGTATCGTTGTTGCACCAAAATATGCCACCCTATAAAACAAGCCCTCTGATAGGACCAACAGCAGTGCCAGGCACTCTCGCCTAGGGAGACATACTTAATAAGCTCAAAAGTAACAAACCAAGTCACCTGAATGCCTCAGAGGCAGCATAAGTGCCCCTGAGTAGCACTGCAGTCCACTGCTGTCTTGCCCAAATAAACCAAGAGACTCATTCTGCCAGAGGCATCTCAAAGTCCCAGATGGGCCACTTGTGTTCCTCAACTCAAAGAATTAAGCGCCTGATATAAGGTTTGGCAGACGACGTATAGTCCGTCAACTTGGCGGAGGACATTACTTCCACCACACTGATGGACTACTGTCCACCAAATTTAGAGAACACCGCCAGCCCCCCACTCATCTGCCTATGTGGGTCCTTACAATAAACAAAAAGTTTGGTGGACGAGAGCCTTCCACAAAACTTTTTCAATGTTTTTATTTTTCAGAAGCAGGAGTTTGTTTCTGAAAAGCAAAGAAAGAAAAGCTATTGATCCCCACATGCTGGGATAGTTCTCCAATGGTTTGGAGGGGGAATTCTTTTTTTTCCTGTCCCTCACTGCCAGACAGACAGGAAAAAAAGACTTTGTATCATCCACCCTAAAAAAGCTGGATGGTGTAATGTCCTTCCTCCAACATCTCCTACTCCAATCCGAGGAAGTATTGCATTGAAGGAGCCAATGGAGGTTCCGTTGACAGAAAACTTATAGGGCCTCATTATGACCCTGGCGGGCGGCGGAGGCCGCCCGCCAGGATCCCGCCCTCCAAATTACCGCGCCGCGGTCAAAAGACCGCGGCGGGTATTACGAGTTTTCCCCTGGGCTGGCGGGCGGTTCCAGTTAAACCGCCCGCCAGCCCATGGGAAAACGACCTTCCCACGAGGATGCCGGCTCGTAATCGAGCCGGCGGAGTGGGAAGGTGCGACGGGTGCTACTGCACCCGTCGCGTATTTCACTGTCTGCAAGGCAGACAGTGAAATACATTTTGGGGCCCTCTTACGGGGGCCCCTGCCGTGCCCATGCCATTGGCATGGGCACGGCAGGGGCCCCCAGGGGCCCCGCGACCCCCCCTACCGCCATCCTGTTCATGGCGGCTTTCCCGCCATGAACTGGATGGCGGTAGGGGGGGTCAGAATCCTCATGGCTGCGGAGCGCGCTCCGCAGCCATGGAGGATTCCAATGAGCAGCGGAAAGTCAGCGGGAGACCGCTGACTTTCCGCTTCTGACCGCGGCTGAACCGCCGCGGTCAGAATGCTCATTGGAGCACCGCCAGCCTGTCGGCGGTGCTCCCGTGGTCGGTGGCCCTGGCGGCCACCGGCCGCCAGGGTCAGAATGACCCTCATAGTCTGCCTGTCTGTAAATGAGGTGGATGGACTGAAGGTCTGGCGATGTTGATACTTTCATGTTTCCAGGCTCAACAATGAACTTCTAAGTAAAGAACACATCGCCTTGCCATTTGCCACATTGCCTCCCCCACGAGAAGCACCATTGCTATCCCCCTCCAGTATGTAACAAGCATTTGCAATGCAACGGGTCTTGCGTTTGCTCATGTTCGAGCTGATAGCGTTGTAAACTCCTAACCCGACTTTTCACCTATCGGCAAAAGTGCATTTATGTACGTAAGCCGAAAAAGTCCATTTAACTATCTAAAGCGCTCGACTTCTGCCAAGCGAAATCGCGCTAGTAAATTAGAGAAAAAGTAGTCCACGAGCCGGACAGAAAACAGCGAGCCTCGCATGTTTTCTGTACTTGGTCGATGCGCTCGAGGAGGGCTAGCCACCGGAAAAGGCATGATGCATGCCTTCGACTAATGAAAGCAAGCAGATTTTAATAGGCAAGCCCACTAACCAATGAAAAACACTGACGTGACGTCGACAGGTCTCTGAGCCCTTTTCTAAACCCTAAAGCGTCTCGCTGCGATATGCATGCGTGAGCGCATGCAACGCAGGCTCGACCCTAAAAAGCCATGTCAGCCCAGTATTGTCCATTGCCCCCAGCATGTATAGCACCATTGCCATTCGAGTATCCGTACTATCTTAATGCATGTAAAACACCATTTGCAGTCCAGCATCCACATTGCTCCCAGAACTCTCAAAGCAGGAGTTTGTTTGAGAAAAACAAAGAAATAAGGACATTCATCTTGACACAAGGAGAATTATCTGAGTATGTTAGTTCCCCAAGGTCTTTCCCATGCCCAAGGCTGCCCTATCCCATATGATGGACCCATTAGTGAAGTGTTACCAGTCTAAATATAGTGGGACCGCACTGACGCTGCAGGTCTCTGACTCTCCAAACTTACCCCAAAATTTACGCCCATATTTCACCCTTTACCCCTGACTCACACACTTCTCCACTGTCATATTTGTTGTACCCACAAATGTAGTTTCACATTCCTGCCTTTCCTTTGAATCCAGGTTTGAACTCTTAATGGCTGCTGCACTTCTGATTGACACCCTGGCTTGCATGTCCTTACTCCCTGCTAGAGGTGGGCGAGTCACTGCACGCGCGAGCCAGGCCCGAGCCGGAAGCGTGGCGCGGGCTCAGCTCGAGGTCCTGTTGGAACCTCGAGCCCATAACGAGCTAGGCTTTCAATTGACGTTTGGTTGCCACCCTCCCTCTACACAGGTTGTGGTGTTTCAGCCAGAGCAGCAGACTCGGGTACGAATCTCTGCATCGGCTCAACATCCTGTGACTACAGGCAAGTCTCTTTACCCCCCCGTGCCTATAAACAATGAATGTGACCTTGTGTAATGTGACTGGTGCTCATGTGAAGCACTCCAGTACCTTTGGATGGAGCTGGGCCATATGAAAACTACAGAAGTAAAAACAAAGTGTTCATATAATACAGGAATAACCAATAGATACTCGTTTAGATGTTGATTTGTACGAAGTGAAACCAGAAAATCTGGATAAATCACAGCTTTCCCGCATGAATTGTGTGATCCTAGGCAACTATTTGATTTCACCAACATGGTTTTTGTTTTCATTATCGCATATGAAAGCACTTTCAAATATATGAGCTTAAAGTACCGGTTGTACAAAAACATATTTGTGTTTGATTTAATTGACTATATAATGTTGCTCTATAATAATCAGGGCCAGTAAAGGGTTTATATTGCAACTTTCTTGCCTCTGGGTTCATTAATCGTTCATGTTGATATGCTATCACTTTTAATTAATAAGTCTCAGCGGAGTGCTATAATGTGACATATTGATGTCAAACCTTCCACATGTTAAATAAATACACTTTTTGAGTTTTGAAGAGAATTTATCATATTTTTTGGGATGTTTGTTGTATGGTTTGATTTACTCAGCAAACATTTTCAGGGCTTGGCTCATGTATGGAATCTGAGAGCCAGGCCAGACCCTTGGCTCGGCTCTGCTGGGCCCTCCCTGTTAATTCGTTTGCTCGCCCACCTCTACTCCACGCTCCTGGTTCTAAGAATCTTCACTCCTTGCTAATTTAATGATGAGTCTTTCCAAGAAGATGGTCACATTTATTGACCAGCAAGAGGCAGCAGTGTGTCACTGGTCGGCCTGATTGCTCGCAGTTGATATAACCGTTGCCTCACATAGAAAACATAATGAACCCTTTGGTCCTGATTCACAAAGGTAAACTTAGACCTGAAGTCCAAGTTTAGACCTGAAGTCTAAGGGCCCAATTCACAAAGGTAACCTTGGACATGAAGCCTATAGGCCTGATCCACAGAGGTAAACTTAGACCCGAAGTCTTAAGTTTACACCTGAAATCTAAGGTCCTAATTAATAAAGGTAAACTTAGACCTGAAGTCTAAGGACCTGATTCACAAAGGTAAACTTTGACCAGAAGTCTAAGTTTAGACCTCAAGTATAAAGGCCCGATTCACAAAGGTAAACTTAGACCTGAAGTCTAAGGGTCTGATTCACAAAGGTAAACTTAGACCTGAAGTCTAAGTTGAGACCTAAAGCCTAAGGGCCCAATTCACAAAGGTAAACTTAGACCTGCAGTCTAAGGTCCCCATTCACAAAGGTAAACATAGACCTGAAGTCTTAGGGCCCAATTCACAAAGGTAACCTTGGACCTGAAGCCTAAAGGCCTGATCCACCGAGGTAAATTTAGACCTGAAGTCTAAGTTTAGACCTGAAATCTAAGGTCCTAATTAATAAAGGTAAGTTTAGACCTAAAGTCTAAGGACCTGATTCACAAAGGTAAACTTAGACCAGAATTCTAACTTTAGACCTCAAGTATAAAGGCCCGATTCACAAAGGTAAACTTAGACCTGAAGTCTAAAGGTCTGATTCACAAAGGTAAACTGAGACCCGAAGTCTAAGGTTAGACCGGAAGTCTAAGGGCCCGATTCACAAAGGTAAAGTTAGACCTGAAGCCTATAGCCCGATACACACAGGTAGTTAGACCTGAAGCCCAAAGGGCCTGATACACAAAGGTAAACTTAGACCTGAAGCCTAAGGGCCTGATACACAAAGGTAAACGCAGACCTGAAGCCTAAGGACCCTCATCAAAAAGGTAAACTTAGACTTCAGGTCTAAGGTTACTTTGTGATTTGGGCCCTTAGTTTCCAATAGACAAAACATTCAAAGAAAACACCGACTGCATAGACATTTCTGAGGTACGGCTCACCATGAACTCTCTCCATCCTCTACCCTACTCAGCACTTCTCATTTCAGTGACCTTGGGAGGAAGAGATTTCCTCCATCATGCAATCTTGTCTTATGACCCCCACCGCCCATGTCGCGACAGGTTCATTCCTGCTATTTTTGATAAGCTACCTATCAAACCATCGCCCCTCATTAAAAGTTGAAGTAAGCCTAGATGCCAGCCCACAGGAGCAAGTATGACATTTACAGCTACTCTTGGACCCAGGAGCACTCGGGCTTGCCTGACATTTCCCTCTTGTCATGACCATTATCATGCAGTTGTAATGGCAGACAAGCCTTTCGACCCATGATGCTTAGACAGGGGGTTCCTACGGATGCTCTTTGGCTCTAATTGGTTTTCCAATTAGAGACTTTGGCACTGCTGGGATCCTGGGGTTTAATGAGTACAAGTTCTTTCTGTAACCTTTGCAGGGACATCTCTCAGTCTAGCAGTGAAGGCGCAGGAGGCTGCAGGTCACAGCCTGGGGATGGTGAGCCTGGCACAAGTCTTACGATTGTGCACCAGTCACTATTATTACAAAGCACCCTCCGGTCACAATTGTGCCACTGCCGGGCTGTGGTTCATTGGAAACAGAACTCTTTCTAACAATGAGAGTCTTTTTTCTGCTGTGGGGTGATGTGGCGAAAAAGTGCATCTACTGATCTGATGCTAGTATAGCAGGTCTGCTGAGAAGTACTGCTACTGTCCATTACAGATGCAGCAGCAGTGATGAATGTATTGGTGCTATCACATTATACACAAGAACGAGTGAGAAGTGCAGGTACTGATCCATCTCAGTAATAGCAGTGCTGCTGAGGAGTGCAAGCATAGATTCACCACAGGAATAGCAGTGCTGCTGAGAAGTGCAAGCATAGATTCACCGCAGGAATAGCAGTGCTGCTGAGAAGTGCAAGCATAGATTCACTGCAGGAATAGCAGTGCTGCTGAGAAGTGCAAGCATAGGTTCACCACAGGAATAGCAGTTCTGCTGAGGAGTGCAAGCATAGATTCACCACAGGAATAGCAGTGCTGCTGAGAAGTGCAAGCATAGATTCACCGCAGGAATAGCAGTGCTGCTGAGAAGTGCAAGCATAGATTCACCGCAGGAATAGCAGTGCTGCTGAGGAGTGCAAGCATAGGTTCACACAGGAATAGCAGTGCTGCTGAGAAGTGCAAGCATAGATTCACCACAGTAATAGCAGTTCTGCTGAGGAGTGCAAGCATAGATTCACCACAGTAATAGCAGTGCTGCTGAGGAGTGCAAGCATAGATTCACCGCAGGAATAGCAGTGCTGCTGAGAAGTGCAAGCATAGGTTCACCACAGGAATAGCAGTCCTGCTGAGGAGTGCAAGCATAGATTCACCGCAGAAATAGCAGTGCTGCTGAGAAGTGCAAGCATAGGTTCACCACAGGAATAGCAGGCCTGTTGAAGAGTGCAGGCACTCTTCCACCACTAGTACAGCTGTTCTTCTGAAAAGGGCAAGCAGTGATTCACCACAAGAACAGCAGTCAGGCTAAGGAGTGCATGCACTGTTCACTATTAGTGTAGCAGGCCTGCTTAGGAGTGCACACGTCCCCTACTAGAGTAGCAGGCCTGCTTAGTAGTGCACTCTTCCACCACTAGTGTAGCAGCGCTGCTGAGGAATACACTCTTTCACTACTAGTGCAGCAGCCCTGCTGAGAGTGCACTCTTTCACTACTAGTGCAGCAGCGCTGCTGAGGAGTACACTCTTTCACTACTAGTGCAGCAGCACTGCTGGAGTACACTCTTTAACTACTAGTGTAGCAGCCCTGCTGAGAGTGCACTGTTTCACTATTAGTGTAGCAGCCCTGCTGAGAGTCCTCTCCTTCACTATTAGTGTAGCAGCCCTGCTGGAGTACACTCTTTCACTACTAGTGTAGCAGCCCTGCTGAGAGTGCACTCTTTCACTACTAGTGTAGCAGCCCTGCTGAGAGTGCACTCTTTCACTACTAGTGTAGCACTCCTGCTGAGAGTGCACTCTTTCACAACTAGTGCAGCAGCCCTGCTGAGTAGTGCAAGCACTCTTCTATTACTAGTGTAGGAGGCATGCTGAGGAGTACACTCTTTCACTACTAGTGTAGTAGCCCTGTTGAGGTGTGCACTCTTTTTCTACTAGTGCAGCAGCCTTGCAGAGGAGTGCACTCTTTCAATACTAGTGTAACAGCCCTGCGGAGGAGTGTACTCTTTCACTACTAGTGTAGCAGGCTTGCTGAGTGGTGCACTATTTCACTGCTAGTGCAGCGTCCCTGTTGAGGAATGCAGGCAATCTTCCACTACTAGTGTAGGAGGCCTGCTGAAAAGTGCACTCTCCCACCACTAGTGTAGCAGCCCTGCTGAGGAGTACACTCTTTCACTATTAGTGCAGCAGTCCTGTTGAGGAATGCACTCTTTCACTCCTAGTGTAACAGCCCTGCTGAGGGGAGAAGGCGCTCCTCCACTACTAATGTAGGAGGCCTGCTGAGGGGTACACTCTTTCGCTGCTAGTATAGCAGCCCTGCTGAGGAGTGCACTGTTTCACCACTGGTGTAGCAGGCCTGCTAAGGAGTACTCTCTTCCACCACTAGTGAAGGAGCCCTGGTAAGGAGTACACTCTTTCACTACTAGTATAGCAGCCCTGCTGAGGTGTGCACTCTTTCACTAGTAGTGTAGCAGCCCTGCTGAGGTGTGCACTCTTTCACTACTAGTATAGCTGCCCTGCTGAGGAGTACACTCTTTCACTAGTAGTATAGCAGCCCTGCTGAGGAGTATAGCAGTCCTGCTGAGGTGTGCACTCTTTCACCAGTAGTGTAGCAGCCCTGCTGAGGAGTACACTCTTTCACTACTAGTATAGCTGCCCTGCTGAGGTGTGCACTCTTTCACTAGTAGTGTAGCAGCCCTGCTGAGGAGTACATTATTTCACTACTAGTATAGCTGCCCTGCTGAGGTGTGCACTCTTTCACTACTAGTGTAGCAGCCCTGCTGAGAGTGCACTCTTTCACTAGTAGTATAGCAGCCCTGCTGAGGTGTGCACTCTTTCACTTCTAGAATAGCTGCCCTGCTGAGGTGTGCACTCTTTCACTTCTAGAATAGCTGCCCTGCTGAGGTGTGCACTCTTTCACTACTAGTGTAGCAGCCCTGCTGAGAGTGCACTCTTTCACTAGTAGTGTAGCAGCCCTGCTGAGGTGTGCACTCTTTCACTAGTAGTGTAGCAGCCCTGCTGAGGAGTACACTCTTTCACTAGTAGTGTAGCAGCCCTGCTGAGATGTGCACTCTTTCACTAGTAGTATAGCAGCCCTGCTGAGGTGTGCACTCTTTCGCTACTAGTGTAGCAGCCCTGCTGAGGTGTGCATTCTTTCGCTACTAGTATAGCAGCCCTGCTGAGGTGTGCATTCTTTCGCTACTAGTATAGCAGCACTGCTGAGGAGTGCACTCTTTCACTAGTAGTGTAGCAGCCCTGCTGAGGTGTGCACTCTTTCACTATTAGTGTAGCAGCCCTGCTGAGGTGTGCACTCTTTCGCTACTAGTATAGCAGCCCTGCTGAGGTGTGCACTATTTCACTAGTAGTGTAGCAGCCCTGCTGAGGTGTGCACTCTTTCGCTACTAGTATAGCAGCCCTGCTGAGGTGTGCACTATTTCACTAGTAGTGTAGCAGCCCTGCTGAGGTGTGCACTCTTTCGCTACTAGTATAGCAGCCCTGCGGAGGTGTTCACTCTTTCACTATTAGTGTAGCAGCCCTGCTGAGGTGTGCACTCTTTCGCTACTAGTATAGCAGCCCTGCTGAGGTGTTCACTCTTTCACTATTAGTGTAGCAGCCCTGCTGAGGTGTGCACTCTTTCGCTACAAGTATAGCAGCCCTGCTGAGGTGTGCACTATTTCACTAGTAGTGTAGCAGCCCTGCTGAGGTGTGCACTCTTTCGCTACTAGTATAGCAGCCCTGCTGAGGTGTGCACTCTTTCACTATTAGTGTAGCAGCCCTGCTGAGGTGTGCACTCTTTCGCTACTAGTATAGCAGCCCTGCTGAGGTGTGCACTATTTCACTAGTAGTGTAGCAGCCCTGCTGAGGTGTGCACTCTTTCGCTACTAGTATAGCAGCCCTGCTGAGGTGTGCACTATTTCACTAGTAGTGTAGCAGCCCTGCTGAGGTGTGCACTCTTTCGCTACTAGTATAGCAGCCCTGCTGAGGTGTTCACTCTTTCACTATTAGTGTAGCAGCCCTGCTGAGGTGTGCACTCTTTCGCTACTAGTATAGCAGCCCTGCTGAGGTGTTCACTCTTTCACTATTAGTGTAGCAGCCCTGCTGAGGTGTGCACTCTTTCGCAAATAGTATAGCAGCCCTGCTGAGGTGTTCACTCTTTCACTATTAGTGTAGCAGCCCTGCTGAGGTGTGCACTCTTTCACTACTAGTATAGCAGCCCTGCTGAGGTATGCACTATTTCACTAGTAGTGTAGCAGTCCTGCTGAGGTGTGCACTCTTTCACTACTAGTATAGCAGCCCTGCTGAGGTGTGCACTCTTTCACTAGTAGTATAGCAGTCCTGCACACATTTCACTAGTAGTATAGCAGCCCTGCTGAGGTGTGCACTCTTTCACTAGTAGCATAGCAGCCCTGCTGAGGTGTGCACCCTTTCACTAGTAGTGTAGCAGCACTGCTGAGGAGTGCACTCTTTAACTAGTAGTGTAGCTATCATGCTGAGACGTGCCAGCATGATTCACCACAAGACCAGCAGTTAGGCTGAGGAGTGCAGGCATAGTTCCACTACTCGTGCAGGAAGCTAACTGAGGAGTGCAGGCTCTCTTCTGCCACTAGTAAAGCAGTCTGCTGAGAAACACTGTGCATTGACATATCTACTAGACATGTCAAAAAGTGCCAGCACTATCCCCTTCAGAGACGTGCTGGTCCTGTCCAGTTAATGGTAAAGCAGTTGTGCTGTGCAGAACAGGTGCTCTCCCCCACAGCCAGACCAGTCCTGCAGGGAAGAGCTGTACTACCCCGTTAGAAGTTAAGCCGCCAGGTAAGATATGCTTTCACAAGTATAGCAGGCCTGTTGAGGAGTGCTCTTGCTGGACTATTGTAATAAGGAAGACCTGCCATGAATGACGGTCATTCGCCAATGAAAGTATTGTCACTCTGCTGAGATGTCCAATACAAATAAAACTACCTTACTATGGCCTGCGGGTTCAGATCCTCTATAAGTACACCAAGCATGAAGCAAAGTACTGGGATACTTCTATCAGAAGTACTGTGGCCCTGCTGAGGAGTGTAATACCTATCAATTAACATGCATCTGCACTTCTGAGAAGTGTAATGCTGTCTGTTAGAAATGGTGTCTCTAGTTGGCAGTCGGTTTGCACCCTGTACAAGTAGGGACCCATATTCTTGTCAGGATAAGGGAGATACCCGCTCAGATAACTCCTGCTCACCCCCTTGGTAGCTTGGCACGAGCAGTCAGGCTTATCTCAGAAGCAATGTGTAAAGCATTTGCACATAACACACAGTAATAAGTGAAAACACTACAAAAGAACACCACACCAGTTTTAGAAAAATAGCTAATATTTATCTATGTAAAACAAGACCAAAATGAGAAAAATCCAACATACAGTAATAAATATATGAATTTTGAAAGAATTACTTAAAAATACAGTTCTTTGCAGTCAGTAGCTCTATCTGGGGCTATCACAGTGCTGTGAACAACAAATCCAACAGTTCAGGCCAGCGGCAGCATCATGGGCCATCTATGGTGTTGGGAAGAACCGGAAACAGTACGTTGGAAATGTAGGGCGTGGTGATCCTTGCAATAAGAACCGGAGTGTGGCATCGCTGGCATCGGCATGCATTGGCAGGCATCGGTGGGCATCGGTTCTGGAGGTCGGTGCAGGGTTCGTCAGGCCCTTGAAGTCACACGTGTAGCAGAACAAACTCCGACCTGATGACGAAGTCAGGAGTGCTTGCGTTGATGGCGTCATGGCTTTGGTGTGGAACAGGACAATGCGACGTGTGGTGTCCACAGGTCACGGTGCAGGCAGCAGCTTGGTGACGGTGTCCTACAGCGTCAGTGAGACCAAGGCTGCAGTGTGAAGCGGGACGTGTGGTGTCCATAGGTTACGGTGCAGGCAGCAGCTCGATGACGGCGTCCTGCGGCATCAATGAGACCAGGGCTACGGTGTTGAAGTGGGGCAATGCGGCGTGTGGTGTCTCCAGGTCACGGTGCAGGCAGTGGAGTCTATGGCACTTGTGTGGGTGACCGGACTGTGGTGCAGGACGGGACAGTACTTCATGTACCTCATGAGCTGTGTCCCCAGGCCTCTGTGCAGGCAGTGGTGTCGGTGTCATCATAGAGCTGCAGGGTCGGGAATGCCAAGACTGCAATGTGCGAAAGGTGATACGGAGTGCGGGGCCCACAGGTCACAGTGCAAGCAGCAGCTCAGTGACAGCATCAGGTGGCGGCGGCGGTGAGATCAAGATTGTGGGGCCCGGCTCCGTGCAGCGTCGTCAGGTCACGGTGCAGGCAGCAGCATCGTTGATGGTGTGTTGGTGATTTTTCGTCTGTTGCAGCACCAAACACACAGTTCCCAGCGCTGTAGGCAGATGAACCGGAAGTCTTTGATATCCCTGAGCCTTCCAACAGGAGGCGGGCTCTACTCCAAGCCCTTGGGAAACTTCACAGGCAGGATACACAGCAAAGTCCAGTCTTTGTTCTCTTTGAGGCAGAAGCAGAAAGTGCAGGCCAACCCAGCAAAGCACAGGCAGCAAAGGGGGAGTACTCCTCCTCCAGTTCTTCAGCTCTTCTCCTTGACAGAGGTTCCTCTTGATCCAGAAATGCTCTAAAAGTCTGGGGTTTTGTGTCCACTATTTATACTCATTTCTGCCTTTGAAGTAGGCAAACTTCAGAGTAAAGTCTCTGCTGTTGACAAGATCCTTCCTTGTCCAGGCCTGGCCCCAGACACCCTCCAGGGGGTCAGAGACAGCATTGTGTGAGGACAGGCACAGCCCTTTCAGGTGCAGGCGACCACTCCTCCCTCCACTCTAGCTAAGATGGCCCATCAGGATATGCAGGCTATACCTCAGCTCCCTTTGTGTCACTGTGTAGAGGGAATTCACAAAAGTCCAACTGTGAGTCTGACCCAGACGTGGAATACACGAGCAGGCAGAGGCACAGAAAGGTTAACCAAGAAAATGCCCACTGTCTGAAAGTGGCATTTTCAAACAGACAATCTAAAAATCAACTCTACCAAATGAAGTATTTTTAAATTGTGAGTTCAGAGACCTCAAACTCCAAATCTCGGTCTTCTCCCAATGGGAAACTGCACCTAAAAGATATTTGAGGGTAGGCCCTGCGTTAACCTATGGGAGAGATAGGCCTTGCAATAGTGAAAACCGAATTTGGCAGTATTTCACTATCAGGACATTTAAAACATAACAGTATATGTCCCACCTTTTAAATACACTGCACCCTGCCCATGGGGCTACTTAGGGCCTACCTTAGGGGTGCCTTACATGTAGTAAAAGGGAAGGTTTGGGCCTGGCAAGTGGGTACACTTTCCAGGTCGAATTGGCAGTGCAAGACTGTGCACACAGACACTGCAGTGGCAGGTCTGAGACATGTATACAGGGCTACTCATGTGGGTGGCACAATCAGTGCTGCAGGCCCACTAGCAGCCTTTGATGTACAGGCCCTGGGCACCTCTGGTGTACTTTACTAGGGACTTACCAGTAAAATAAATATGCCAATCATAGATAGACCAATCACCAATACAATTTCTATAGGGAGCACTTGCACTTTAGCACTGATCAGCAGTGATAAAGTGTGAGGAGACAATAAACCAGCAAAAACTGATCTGAAACAATGAGAGGAAGAAGGCAAAATGTTTGGGGATAACCCTGAAAAAAGGGCCATTTCCAACACTCTCCTATTAAACGTATAGCTGCAAACTTGAGAAGTGTTGATGAGAATTGTTGATTGTGCTCCAATAAATATATAGCAGGTTTGCAGTTAAGTGAAGGGTATGTCCCGTTACAGGTGTAGCAGGGTTGCTGAGAAGTGTCCTATTACAAGTAGAGCTGGCCTGCTAAAACATGTCCTACTACAAGTAAAGCTGGCCTGCAAAGAAGTGTCCTATTACAAGTAAAGCTGGCCTGCTGAGACATGCCATACTACAAGTAAACCTGACCTGCAGTGAAATGTCTTACTACAAGTAGAGCTCGCCTGCAGAGAAGTGTCCTATTGCAAGTAGAGCTGTCCTGTTGAGAAGTATCCTATTACAAGTAGAGCTGGCCTGCTAAAACATGCCCTACTACAAGCAAACCTGGTCTGCAGAGAAGTGTCTTATTACAAGTACAGATCACCTGCAGAGAAATATCTTATGATAAGTAAAGCTAGCCTTCAGATAAGTGACCCATTACTAGTAAAGCTGGCCTAGTGAGACATGCCATACTACAAGTAAACCTAGCCTGCAGAGAAGTGTCTTATTACAAGTAGAGATCGCCTACAGAGAAGTATCCTATGATAAGTAAACCTAGCCTGCAGAGAAGTGTCTTACTACAAGTAGAGCTGGCCTTCTGAGAAGTATCCTATCACAAGTAGAGCTGGCCTGCGGAGAACTATCCTATTACAAGTAGAGCTGGCCTGCTGAGAGATGCCCTACTACAAGTAAAGCAGGCCTGCAGATAAGTTCCTATGACAAGTAGAGCTGGCTTGTTGAGAAGTATCTGATTACAAGTAGAAATGATCTGAGACTTGCCCTACTACTAGTAAAGCTGGCCTGCAGAGAAGTGTCCTGTTAGGAATATAGCTGGCCTGCTAAGAAGTATCCTATTACAAGTAGAGATGGCATGCTGAGGCATGCCCTGCTACAAGTAAAGCTGGCCTCCAGAGAACTGTTCTATTACAAGTAGAGGTGGCCTGCAAATAAGTGTCCTATTACAAGTAGAGCTGGCCTGATGAGACATTCCCTACTGCAAGTAAAGGTTGCCTGTAGAAAAGTGCCCTGTAATAATTATAGGATGCCTGGTGACATGTAGGGAAATAGCCTTTACCACACAGCAGGAACCATGCAGTGCCTTTAGAGCGCAGTCTCAACAATGAATGCATCTTTACCACGCATCCCTGAACCATGCAATGTTTTACAAGGACTTGCTTTAGGGAATGTGTTGTTGGACTGGTGTTGGATTTTAAGTCCAACACATTCCCCACTGTTGCGCAGATTGGAGTTGGAATAGTAAATTATACTAGTCCAAAGTCCAGTGCTTCCATTAAAAGTGTGTACTTGAAATTACTTGCATGGTAAAGGAATGCTTGATAATGACACGTTTGTTGTTTAGACCAGACCCACAGGAGTCAACTGCAGAGTCCCTCAAGGATCCTCACTGAGTCCCACACTGTTCAACTTATACATGGCCCCTCTTGCAGCCATCATCAGAAGCCATGGTATGAACATTGTGTCATATGCCGATGACTCACAGCTCATCATTTCCCTCACCGAAGACCTGTGCACAGCCAAAAGGAACTTCCACTCAGGAATGGAAGCCATTGCCACCTGGATGTAAGAAAGCTTCCTCAAGCTCAACTCCGACAAGACTGAGCTCACCATCTTCGGAAATGCCACCTCAGCTTGGGACGACTCCTGGTGGCTCACATCCCTCAGCGCCCACCCTGCACCGACAGAGCACGCTGACCTCCAGAGAAGTGTCCTATTACAAGTAGAACTGACCTGCATAGAAGTGTTCTGTAAGAGACCTGTGGATTGGTGGGCTATTACAAGATGGGCTCGCCTGCATAACAGTGTCCTATTACAAGTAGAGCTGACCTCCAGAGAAGTTTCCTATTACAAGTAGAGCTGCCCTGCAGGGAAGTGTCCTATTACAAGAGGAGCTGACCTGCAGGGAAGTGTTCTGTAAGAGACCTGTGGACTGGTGTGCTATTGCAACTATACAAATGCTGCTGAGAATTCCCATATTAAAGGTACAGCTGGCCTGCTGAGATTTGCATGATTACAAGAGGCCTGCATTAATTACAAATTAAATGAATGAACTTTAGACGCCTTAGATGCGCCGCACTGAGCTATTGCTTCTCGACATGGTACGCTCCCTAGTGCAGAGACGCCCCCCAGACATGCGCGTGCCCCGCCTTTGACCCAAAGTACAGGGGTCGACAGGAAGCAGCGCCTGCCCATCTGAGGCTCTTCATTGGTTCTTCTGCCTTCCAGACTCCTGGTACTCTCTGGAGACGCCCCTCAGACATGCGCGTGCCCCGCCTATGACCCAAAGTACAGGGGTCGACAGGAAGCAGCGCCTCCCCATCTGAGGCTCTTCATTGGTTCTTCTGCCTTCCAGACTCCTGGTACTCTCTGCCCAGCTCCAGTTATGTTTTTTTAAGACTTTATTCATTTCCTAAATATAAGGCATGCAGACATAGAAAATAACATATTTGGCATTCAGTCAGAGGGTGGTATGCATAGTGGTCACTCAGGCAAGGCATCTGCTTTACTGTACACAATTAACTTATGTCTTCTATGCAATATGAGGAATCCAACAATCAGCTACTGACTGTGTAATGGATAAACATGAGTATGTGTATTATCGCGCTAATATGAGTAAGAAAAGGAGTCCCTGTTCTTCATGGTCCGAGAATGTGGCATAACTTCGTGCATGGACGTGCGGAGTCTCCCGCAGGGTGTAGGCCGGTATCCTGAGTAGTGCAGGGTATGAGTCCGGTGTGTCAGTCCGGGGGGATGGTGTGTTATGTTTGTAGCTGTAGGTTGCAGCCTAGAAGTCTAAAGGGGTGACAGCATTGAGTCTAGTAGGCTGCTGTGGGGGTTACGTTATTTCCTGGTTGGTCCTCTGCGATTGTGCAGTGGCTGTCAATAGAAGTGCATTGACTGCCAAATATCTTTGGCTCTAGAGTTGGTGGCTGTAGGCAGTGCTTAATTTGTAAATAAAAACGTGCCGGTGCCCAAAGCCCTCCTCTTAAACACGTGGCTGCTGCAATTAAATGTGTGAACACGGAATACTGAGGCAGCGTAATCCTGAAGCCATCCCGGGCCTCTTTAATCCATTTACAGCCACTCCCTGCCCCCTCAACTCTTGCAGCTTTCTGCTTTCTCCCTTTTGTGACGCTTTTTCGTTTTCCTCTTCCCCAATCTTTTCTATATGTGTCTTTTGCTCGCAGTAAATGCTTGAAGCAGAAAAATAAGCCCCGGTACCGGTGCCCCGTACCGAAAACAACAAGCACTGGTTGTGGGGATGCAAATGTTTCGCTAATAGTGCACGGTAGAATTACGAGGAAGAAATGTGCCAAATCAACTCCGAACACGTAAACGATACTTACGTTTGTGCAAAAGTCACAGTTTCATTTAAGTGTGGCAAAGCAAAAACTTTGCGGAGTTGTAAAGATTCGCACAGACTTTTTCACTGTTGTGAGGGAGAAAAAAAAACGTTCACAGCACCGGTCCAGCTCCAGGGAAGTTCAGCAGTGCAGGAATCAGGCAGGGTTGAGTCAGCTTTTTCACCGTCTCCTTTTCGTAAGTAATAAAGCATTTAAAAGCCTCCAGACGTGCCCTTTTCTGTTCTAAGGCCAGCCCCTGAAATTGCTTGAAGGACATCGCCAAAGGAGAGAGATGGGGCCGCGCCCTCCATCAGCGGCTCTGCTGTTATCGATCGCCTAAAGCCATGTTGCCTCTTACCTTGGTGTGATTTACAGAAAACGACCTGCATTCACTGCCTGCATGCGTCACGTGTCTGCATCCCTCCCGTGTCTGCCTGTGTCCGTGTCTTTATGCCTCCCCGTGCCTGCCTTTGTCCGTGTCTGCATGTGTCCCCATGTCTGCATGCCTCCCCGTGTCTGCATGTGTCCGTATGTATCCCGGAGTCTGCCTGTGTCCGTGTCTGCATGTGTCACCGTGTCTGCATGCCTCCACGTGTCTGCATGTGTCCGTGTCTGCATGTATCCCGGTGTCTGCCTGTGTCCGTGCCTGCTCGTGTCCCCGTGTCTGCATGCCTCCCCGTGCCTGCCTGAGTCCGTGTCTGCATGTGTCCCCGTGTCTGCGTGTGTCCCCGTGTCTGCATGCCTCCCGTGTCTGCCTGTGTCCGTGTCTGCATGCCTCCCCGTGTCTGCATGCCTCCCCGTGTCGGCATGTGTCCGTGTCTGCATGTATCCCGGTGTCTGCCTGTGTCCGTGCCTGCTTGTGTCCCCGTGTCTGCATGCCTCCTCGTGCCTGCCTGAGCCCGTGTCTGCATGTGTCCCCGTGTCTGCATTCCTCCCCGTGTCTGCATGTGTCCCCGTGTCTGCATGCCTCCCGTGTCTGCCTGTGTCCGTGTCTGCATTTGTCCCCATGTCTGCATGTGTCCGTGTCTGCATGTATCCCGGTGTCTGCCTGTGTCCGTGCCTGCTTGTGTCCCCGTGTCTGCATGCCTCCCGTGTCTGCCTGCGTCCGTGTCTTTATGGCTCCCACTGCCTGCCTGTGTCCGTGTCTGCATGTGTCCCAGTGTCTGCATAGCTCCCCGTGTCTGCATGTGTCCGTGTCTGCATGTATCCCGGTGTCTGCCTGTGTCCGTGCCTGCTTGTTTCCCCGTGTCTGCATGCCTCCCCGTGTTTGCATGCCTCCCCATGTCTGCCTGTGTCCGTGTCTGCATGTATCCCAGTGTCTGCGTGTGTCCATGTCTCCATGTGTCTGCCTGTGTCCGTGTCTGCATGCCTCCCCGTGCCTGCATGTATCCCTGTGTCTGCATGTGTCCCCGTTTCGTCATGCCTCCCCATGTCTGTGGGTGTCCTGTGTCTGCATGTGTCTGCATGCTTCCCCGTGTCTGTGTGTGTCCATGTCTGCATGTGTCCCCATATCTGGTAGCTCCCCGTGTTTGTATGTGTCCTTGTGTCAGCATGCCTCCCCATGTCTGCATGCGTCCTCATTTCTGCATATGTCCCCGTATCTCCATGCCCCTCTATGTATGCATGCTTTCCTGTGTCTACAAGCCTTCCCATGTATGCAAGCCTTCCCGTGGCTGCATGTGTTCCCGTGTCTGCATGCCTCCCCATGTTTGCGATCCTCCCTGAGTATGCATGCCTCCCTCTGCCCACATGCCACACTGTGTCTGCATTCCTCTGCACGCCTCCCCGTGTCTGTATGCCTCCTCATGTCTGCGAGCCTCCCTGAGTATGCATGTCTCCCTCTGTCCACATGCCGCACTGTGTCTGCATTCCCATGCATGCCTCCCCGTGTCTGCATGCCTCCCCATGTCTGCGAGCCTCCCCGTGTCTGCATGCCTCCCCATGTCTGCGAGCCTCCTTGTGTATGCATGGCTACCTCTGTCCACATGCCACGCTGTGTCTGCATTCCTCTGCATGCCTCCCCGCGTCTGTGTGCCTCCCTGTAGTTCCATGTATTGATTGTGTATGCGTGGGCCGTCCACTGTTGACAACACTCACTTATAGTGCGCTCACAACGTGCAAGCCTCTGCCTCCCCTATGGAAACCTCCCAGGTAGTGAGACAACCTCGAGGAAGCTGGTTGGACCAAGACTACCGTTCATGCAGACAGTGCCAGCCAGCGATGAACCCATTGTTAGGTTGGCATTGGCTATGTGGGTACCGTCCACCAGATCAGTGACAGCTCAGAGATTGCACAAGAAAAGGGTCCGTTGTACTCACTTTGCCATTACAGCGCAAACCTCCGGAGTGCTTTAGTGCCAGAAGGGCCCCCTCCCCATACCACACCCTCCACCAGAGACTGAGGGAGATAACTGATAAGCACACATTGGTGACAGCCTCCCTCCTTCACACCGAGGGCTGGGCAATACCCCCAAATCTACACCAAACACGCACTGCAGGGCACCGCAGAACGCACCGGCCTGCCGGGGCACCTGCCGCCAGGCCAAGCCCCCAAAATGTTCAACTGCAGGCATCAGGGGTTAGGCCAGAAAGGTCCTGGACCACCAGCAGCGCAGTCCTCCCCCCTGCCAGCCCAGTGCCCACACCAGTCCACACCCTGCCAAGGGGCGGTAGCCCCCTTTTCTGCTGCTAAACACCCGCCACAGGGTGAGGAGGTGATTGGTGAACTCGCCCCCCTCTTTTCTTTGGAGTGCACGCTGGTTGCCAAAAACCACTACTCCCAGCAGCAGCCACACAACTGACCTATGTCCACAGGGGAAGGCCACCAGTGTGCCACCCTGTGCCCCTCCCAGGGAGTGATTCCTGCTCCTTCGCCCTTGTTAGGGATGTGTACCTCGATCCGCCAGTGGCCACTGCAGCAACTCTTGTTGGACCAACACTACTCCGGCTAAACCAGGCAGACCAGGAAACAACCCCCGCATGCACCCCGCGCCCCAAAGCTGCCCGCTTGTTGAATGAAGCCAAAACACATTTGGCAGACTCGGCGTGCCCAATGAAAGCACTCTCGTCTCACCAATTTCCAGTGCAGGACCGGAGCCCTTGTTGGGCCAGCCCTCTCCTGGCAAAGGCTGGTAAGAAGCCCAGCGCCCTACACGCAGGGATCCACCCATGTGGGCACAGCTCGCTCCAGCTACCATCCGCTGCACAGAGGAGGAACGCCTTGGCAGACAGAGCATGCTCAGAGCTCCCTTGCGCCACTCGACTGCCCAAGCGGCAGCTCTGGGCATAGGGGGAGCAGATGTTGAGGAGCAATAACCGGGACAAGTCAGACATAAAAGAAGGACGGAAGACTTTACTCTCACTTTATGTGGCCTGTCCCGTTTTTTGCGTAGCTTTGTGAATGTGTGCCTATACATGTGTGTGTGTGTGTGTACACACATATATATATAAACACACACTCACATATATATATATATACACACACACTTACATGACTATATATATATAAAATTAGCTATGGCTTGACCTCCCACCCTGCACCCCCAACCTGCCCCACCCACCTCTCTCTGCTCCCCACTCCGTCTCTATGCTGGGAGCAGACAGGGGACTGTGTTACCTGACAGTAACAGATAAAATAGTTAAAATATTTTATACTTTGTAGGCCTCTTTAACATATGCTTCCCTAGATCATCTGACCTTTGTCCCAAAAACCAGGACATTTATTTAAAATTAAGAAAAGCGTCGGGACACGGGGACAGTCCTTTAAAAACCGGGACTCTTTGGGGAAATCCGGGACGTCTGGTCACCCTATCTGGGCAGCACCGGACCATACGAGGCTTCGGAGCAGTCAGAAAAGGGGATCAGCCTCGTCATAACGGGGGCAATCAACCGGGGCCGCATATGGTTCCCTAAGTTCCTTGAAATATTTTTTTTCTCAGACTGTCTGGATGGATTGTACAATGTCTCCACTGCCTGCCGACAAGCCGCAGTGGGCACCCGCTATCCAGTTCCCCTCCAGCCCTCCCCTTATTCTTGTTGCCCACATCTGACTAATGGATGTGTTTAACCATGGGGTACTATGTTGTGACACCTGTACACTGATTGCCTATTGACAGCGGTCACCGGGGAGCTACTGCGATCTGCCAGTATGAGAACTGGCCTTCCTGGCCATGAGGTTGTGTTGGGTGTACTCCAGCATGAGACTGGGCTACCTACCAGTTCCCTCACTGGGAACTCTTCAGCCTGCCACCCGACCCAGTTGCTGGGCATAGGAAGCCGCTGATCATCTAGGGGAATCCCGGCTGTATAGCAGAGATCACTGCTGAGCACGGCATGCACTCTAACTGCTGTTCTGTTATTACTCCCTACTCTCCTGGCTTGGTCCACCTGCCTGTAGTAGGCCAACTGTGGACCAGGATGCTCAAGGTAAATACAGCCCTGCCACCTCCTTGGACATCATGCTGGCTAAGGGCGTATAAATCCCAACCTAAAAGTTGTCTGCTGGAACTCAGGCATGAGGCCATGGTGCAAACCCAGCAACTATGTGCGTAAAAGCCTTAGTGCGACAGAGCTATGCCATGAACCCACTGTGAATAATCATAAACCCATGCCAAGTGAGCCATCCCGGGCCCGGTTAGCCCATGCTGCCCTCTGCTATTGCGTGGCGGCCCCCAGCTCAGACCCTACCACAATTACACCCTGAGTGTAAAGTGTAAAGGCCACTTAAGTATTCCATGAAGACATATTGGGTGCATGCAGGTAGCCTATGGCTGTGCACTGTGTGGGCTATTTAAATAATCAAAGAACACAGACATTGGCTGTGGACTGTGATTGGCGTATGTATATAGCCTATGGCTGTGAAGTCTCTGGATCTGTCAAATATTCCACAAAACCAGGGGCAGACTTTGGCCGTGAACCATGATTTGCATACGTGCTCCCCAGGGAGCCGTGCAGTGTGCATGCCACTTCGAGATATTTACTGACTCTGTGAATGAGTAACATTCATACCATCTAAGTCTGTGATTGGCCAACGTGGATTAGGATATCAAGTGGAGCGATACGTCTAACCCAGGAGATTATAATAATGTATGTACCGTCTAACAGCAGATTCATATATCCTTGGTTGGAGGCATATCAAAGAGTTCCTCACATTAAGTAACTCAGGGAGTGAAGCTAATTTCCATTTTTTAACTATATTTATAAATCCTGAGTGGATGTGGGTGTAATCATTTTCTCTACGTTTCTTAGAGGTTTCTGTTCGTTTAGAAATTCTCCCCCAGCAGGAGTCTAGAATCCAGGGCAGACTCGAACTGTTATCGTCCTAAAATTGTGGATTTCTGTAATACAAGTCCACTTGTTTGCACTTGATGGACAATCCCTTGTACACCTCGGTGTCAGACCTTTGCCTCTGTGGGCGTGGTATCACTTTGATGCAATGTTCCCCATCTGGCTTTCTTGAGGAGGCCTTGGACACAATTATCCAACATTTGCAATCTTTAGCTGAAGTTTATTCAACTTCAGCCAATGAGATGCTGCATCTGTAGGGCTGAATTTCCATAACATGATACAGAGCAAAGGTGGTGAGAATAGGCGGTTACACGTGCCGCGCCACAACATCAGCAGCTTAACAAAAGGATATTTGTGTTCTCATTGCATTACTTTAAGCGATAAAAATGGAATATGAAATTCCACGAAAGCGGCACCACGAGTGGCTTTTGAAAGGCTCCACGATGAACTGAATAATGCATGAGCGCAGCATCAAATGTCAAGAGCCCGCCAGCTCCAGCAGTAACCACACGAGGGGCTGCGACAGCTCACGGATTGTGATAAAGATTGTCATTTTCATACGGGTACCAGGGGGCAAAGTTCACGGACCGTCCCCCGGATGATGCAGGAATATTTAAATCCACCTACTCTAATTTTCTCAAAGGAAGACGTATCTTGTAGATGCTGAATTTCTGCGAGTGGATTTATAAAACCAGAGTCACAATTCGGTGGTCGCCTTTTAACCAGAAATCGTGTGGTCTTGGCTAAATAACTCCAGCTTGATTCTAAAAAACAAGTAAATCAGCGCGTCCTATGGTTATGCTTTTGGTTTTCATGAATTTACTGATCTCATGGGATTTATTTAAAAAACAAATGCCAAGGCATACACTCAGAAATCTACAGAAATCATAGATTCTAGATGTACATCAGTTTTCTCTAACACTAATCTTGTCGACTTGTCCCAGACAGAAAATGTAGTCATTTAGTTTTAAGGAAATGTGGAATTCCACTTTTGTTTTTACTCTTGCATCGTTTTTCCACCCACCACATAGATTACTTCCTTGCTTTCCTGGAGTAGTTTTACTTATAGACTTAAAGTGTGCACAGAGGTCTGATCGTTGTGATGTATTCGAAGGATTCAGACAGCCTCAACTCAACTCCCTAAAAAAACCATACAACTATTATGGCTGGCCGTTCACATGTCTCCATCATTTCACACCCAAATGGGCTGGTAGATTTTGCCTCCCTGGATATTTCTGCTATAAAGGTGGCATCCAGATGTTTCTGTACCTTGTACTTTTTTCTCACCCGTTTCAATCCAACAGCCCGACTTAAAAAAATATCCAGTCCCAATTAATGTGGCATTCTAAAGAGTTTATAAAGTTTGAAGGAAAAAAAAACCCCTAAATTAGGGAGTACTTGTCAGTGGAACTTTGGGGGTGAGGTAGTGTCGGTGGAGAAGCTAATATTGTGATGTTTGGATAAAAAAAACTGAGGGTAGGAAACTCTCACACAAAGTAAAATCCACCTCTTCATCTCCCTGCACGTACAACCCTACATTCTCCTGTGGTTCAAAGGGGCATATTTATACTCCGTTTGCGCCAAATTTGCATCGTTTTTTTTTACGCAAATTCGGCGCAAAACTAACGCCATATTTATACTTTGGCGTTAGACGCGTCTAGCGCCAAAGTATGAGGAAAGAGCGTCATTTTTTTGCGTGAACGCCTTCCTTGCATTAATGAGATGCAAGGTAGGCGTTCCCGTCTAAAAAAATGACTGCGACGCAAATGCGTAGTATTTATACTCCCGGGCAAAAATCACGCCCGGGAGTGGGCGGGGCAAAAGACCCCGCATTTGCGCCGGATTTTAGCGCCTGGGTCAGGGCAGGCGTTAAGGGACCTGTGGGCTCAAAATGAGCCCACAGCTGCCCTCCCATGCCCCCAGGGACCCCCCCCTGCCACCCTTGCCCACCCCAGGAGGACACCCAAGGATGGAGGGACCCATCCCAGGGACATTCAGGTAAGTTCAGGTAAGTATAAATATTTTTTTTTTAATATTTTTTTTTGGCATAGGGGGGCCTGATTTGTGCCCCCCTACATGCCTCAATGCCCAATGACCATGCCCAGGGGACATAAGTCCCCTGGGCATGGCCATTGGGCAAGGGGGCATGACTCCTGTCTTTACTAAGACAGGAGTCATGTAAATGGCGTCTGGGCGTCGTTAAAAATGGCGCAAATCGGGTGGAGGCGATTTTTTAGCGTCAACCTGACTTGCACCATTTTTAAGACGCCCTAACGCCATTTTTCCCTACGCCGGCGCGGCCTGGTGTACGTGGTTTTTTTCCACGCACACCAGGCAGCGCCGGTCTGCTTGCGCCGGCTAACGCCATTCAATAAATACGGCGCCCGGATGGCGCTTCAGAATGGCGTTAGCCGGCGCTAAACTTTTTGACGCTAAACTGCGTTAGCGCAGTTTAGCGTCAAAAAGTATAAATACGGGCCAAAGAATCTATAATTGAAGAATGCTGCAATTCCCCTTAAGATCTGGAAATCTTGGCAGTTGGCTTTATTCATTTTTTGACACTCAAGGATGCTGACATTGGAAACAAGCATTGGCAAAGACAATTGGTGTGACGTTGATTTCCAGCCTTTTGGCTTTGCCAATGCTTGCCTTTGTTTCATCAGTGCTTTTACAAAATTTTGTTGCTTGGACAGCTGCAGTGTCCCTGCCAATATAAAAAGAATCAAAATCAAAATTATTTTTTGACTAAAAAATGTGCACGTTTTCATAAATCTGAGCATTATGTGACCTACTTTGTGTGTGCATACGCTCCTTGTGAAAGGGCAGAATTCAGTCACAGTGAAGCCAATGGCTGAAGAGGGCTGACTAATTAACCCCACACTGAATGCTGTAGTAAGTTGCAAAAAATATAACAACAGACCAATTGATGAAAACGGATCACTGAAAGCACCTACAAGTATGAATATCTATCTATCTATCTATCTATCTATCTATCTATCTATCTATCTATCTATCTATCTATCTATCTATCTATCTATCTATCTATCTATTAATTCATTTACAGGAGTGGCTTGTGGGGTGTGGAAAGAGCGGGCAGCATGCAGGGGTAGGGAGGGGGTGTAAATAAACATTACATTTAGTAAATTGAAAAACAACACTTACCTTTTCCACCAATAGGCCGCGCCGCTCGTTTTCTTCAGGCAGGCACAGGCTCCCAGTCTGCCCTGCGGCCAATCCTGACGCTGCTCAGAGCAGCGTCACAGGCACTCCCAGGCAGACTGAGACGGCCGGTCAAACACACATGTGCTCTGAGTGCTGTGCACTCCCCCTCACTGCTCGTCACCCCGTGGCCCGCCCCTTTAAAAGAAAACAATAATAAACAAAGTTTATTATTGTTTTCTTTTTAAAGTTTTGCAGCTGCCGCTGCTGGCAGGGGAGCAACGCTCCTCCGACCTAAGGGAAGAGCCTCCCCTGTTCATTTATATAATTTTCATAAAATCAAAAGGCCTAACGCCAGACCCCTGGTGTGGGAATGTAATTCCCGCCTGAGCTAACGACCGCCATGTGCGCGCCTACAAATGAAAGCAGAACCATTCTGGAGGATGCAGCAAATTCTGAGCAGGCAGTCTTTCGGGAGCCCACCCGTTCATCTGCACCCCGCTTGGCTGACTTCAGCTTTTCCAATAATTGCATTTTCCTCAGTTCACCCATTTCTGTTGTTGCTGGTCGTCATCCATCCTCCCTGGGAGAAGAGGCCACGGCGAGCCGTACCACAGGTACCAAATTACAGCCATTAGAACAATGGAGAGGACACCCCCATGGGATGCGGGGTTCACTCAGAAGTGCTGAGAGCCGCGGGGTAGATTGACACTTTATGTCTGTCTTTAGAAAGAACTTGTTCCAGGAGAACAAAGCAAGCGTTTTCCTAGAACTGAGAGGTCCTCGAGTTTCTGTTGCCTACAGTCAGGTTGGACTGGAGGAGTTTGTGTTATTGGGGACGGCTCTTGCTAAGAACCAGACACAGGGATTTAAAAGGAGGCAGTGCAAGGAAAAACAGGTGTGGAGAGAAATTGTGGGGTGCAAAGTTTGGTCTTCAGCCTCCGGGGAACAGTCATCTCATTGCAAAACTGAGCTCTTGCTTTTCAGAAGCTTTTGTGGGGCTCAGGTCACAAACATGATGTGGGGCCCTTCTCTGGCTTGTTTCTGTGATAGCTAATCCTGCTTCTCTGAGGCAGAGAGTAAAAGTGGCAGCAGTGGACTCTGTTAGGAGAGGCCTGGGGCAATTGTCGCCCGCTGCCTCCATTTCTTTCCGCTGTGACAGTCCTGCCACGGTGCATTTAACCAGAACTTTGCTGACAGGTTGACTGCGTTCTCAAGGCTACCAAATCGGTAGCCCATCACTTGTGGGCCATCATCTATTATATTAAACTTCCTGTGAGTCTGTGTCAGTTTCCGGTTATCTGACCTGCTGCCTCCGAAAGCAGAGGCCTGCCAGAGACAGAAGTTCATGAAACTGAGTGGAATAATAAATTAGCACACAAACATGCAAGCCCCCCAAAGATAAAAAATACCTCAGAGCCTCAGTACCTGGGAGCCTTGAAGAACAGCCCCACTTGTAAATGTAACTTCTCGGTGACATTCCCTCACTCATCTGGGGTGAGTGTCACACCTTGTTGCACAGACTCTTGCAGTGGATGTGTTTCCATCACCTTCCTGCTCGGACTGTTGCAGTGATGTGTCAAGCTTTAGAGCAGTTTCTGGCATTGGGCGTGGGGATTTCTTCTTGTCGAAAAGTCTAACTTATTGTCAGTCTATATTGCTCACTTCTTGGAGCACAGTCTCAGAAATTCTTTGTAAGTCTCACTTCTTAGTCCACAGCATCACTCGTTTGGCGCAAGCCTCACGCCTTGGTGTATAGTTTCACCTCTTGGCACGTGTCCTATATCCTGAACACACGCTCGCTCTTAAGGTTTCAGTTTCGAACCGTGTGCACAGTTTCCTTCACTGAGTGCAAATTTCACATCTTTTCACTTTGTCTTACTCCATAGTTGTGTGTCTCACGTGTTCAAGAACACTCTCTATCTATCAGTGTGAGAGTCACTCCTTTGAGAACAATGGCACTCACAGTTGTATGTCTTGGAGCACACTCACTCATTTGGCGTGCCTCTCACTCCTTGGTCTCAGTTATTGGGCGTGTGTCCCACAAGTACTGATACGGTCACACTCATTTGGCGTGCCTCTCACTCCTTGGTCTCAGTTATTGGGTGTGTGTCCCACAAGTACTGATACGGTCACACTCATTTGGCGTGCCTCTCACACCTTGGTCTCACTTATTGGGCGTGTGTCCCACAAGTGCCTACACAGTCACACTCATTTGGCGTGCCTCTCACACCTTGGTCTCAGTTATTGGGCGTGTGTCCCACAAGTACTGATACGGTCACACTCATTTGGCGTGCCTCTCACTCCTTGGTCTCAGTTATTGGGCGTGTGTCCCACAAGTACCTACACAGTCACACTCATTTGGCGTGCCTCTCACTCCTTGGTCTCAGTTATTGGGCGTGTGTCCCACAAGTACTGATACGGTCACACTCATTTGGCGTGCCTCTCACTCCTTGGTCTCAGTTATTGGGTGTGTGTCCCACAAGTACTGATACGGTCACACTCATTTGGCGTGCCTCTCACACCTTGGTCTCACTTATTGGGCGTGTGTCCCACAAGTGCCTACACAGTCACACTCATTTGGCGTGCCTCTCACACCTTGGTCTCAGTTATTGGGCGTGTGTCCCACAAGTACTGATACGGTCACACTCATTTGGCGTGCCTCTCACTCCTTGGTCTCAGTTATTGGGCGTGTGTCCCACAAGTACCTACACAGTCACACTCATTTGGCGTGCCTCTCACTCCTTGGTCTCAGTTATTGGGCGTGTGTCCCACAAGTACCTACACAGTCACACTCATTTGGCGTGCCTCTCACACCTTGGTCTCAGTTATTTGGCGTGTGTCCCACAAGTACCGATACGGTCACACTCATTTGGCGTGCCTCTCACACCTTGGTCTCAGTTATTGGGCGTGTGCTGCACACCAACCAGCACAGTCTCACTCATTTGTTCAGGCGCCTGGCTGGAAAGAAGGCAGCAGGCACAGCAGGGGTCTCAGGGAGTGAAGGGCCATCGCTCCCTTCTATGAATGTCTTCTACTGCCCTGTTTGTGGAGACCAGAGTGTTTATTTATCTTTCTGTGCCTAGGGCCCATAGCACACTTGCCATCCCACTGCTATTGGTGTGACTTCCACATGTTGGAGTACGGTCTCACTCACTGGTTGTGGTCTCACCCACTGGGTGTGAGTCTGATTGCTTTGAAAACTGTCTTAATATAGGACATCGCCAAAGGTACATTTGACTACTTGAGTCAGTCCTGTTGAAAACCACTCAAACCTTACACATGCGGGTCTTGGCCTGGGGACTGGGGAGTTACGCAGACCCCTTCACCCCCTGCGGCATAGGAGGCACCACCGTTTCAGGAGTCCAGTAACCCTTAATGGGGGACCACTCAGCCCAAGGCCAATGAATATCTCTGAGATATGGGAGACTTGGTGGCCCTTCAACACATTCTGCATCATTTTGCGTTACGCTACAGTCTTGCGAGCTCCATTGAGTCCTGGCCTAGGGCCTGGATGGCCATGAGTTCATACGAGTGATTGCAAATAAATCAAACAGTTAAGGGACTAGGGGGAAGGATTTCCAAATAGAATTAAACTTGAGAGTAAACTTGCACGTATGGATTTACTCAAGTGTAATTTTACATTTGTGAATACCCCCCTTGGTGTCCAGCAGAGACCAGCAATGCCTCCCACCTGCAATTGTGTTCTGCAAATCACAGCGGTAGGTACCGCGACTGAGGCTCAGCTTGAGTGTGTGAACTCTTTCCGCTCATCAAACCCTCAAAATAGCAACTGGGTCCCTCAAACAGGTCTATAACACTGGGGCGGACTTATTGTCTGCTTAGAAAGTGGAACGTTGTTCCCAAAGACCACTCTTGGAGCCAGAATAAAAGTAGCTTGTCTAATACATAATATCTGTCTCTACCAGTGGCAGCTACTATGTTTAGTGAGATATGTCACTAACAGTCCCCTCCGCTCTACCAACATCCGCTACTTCCCCACTCAAGCATTCACCCTTAGTGTCAACCCCTTTTTATCGAAGTTTCTGATGACTGGAAACACTGGAAAACACCACAAATTAACACAGGATCACCACAGAAGAAATCCCATAGCATTGTTCTGTCCCCCATGGCAACAGTCAGTCACAGACTCCTCCTCTCAGCTGTAAATGTTGAGTTAGTCAGTCAGCAGGTGTCTGTCACAAGAGCCAGAGCGTTTTCAGTGCTTCAAGTGCACATCGAGTCCATCCAATAATTAAATTTCTCTTTGCGGGGACAGTGCTTCCTGGTAAATTGAAAATCAACCTGTGGAACTTGCATACACACAAACTTAGATAAGGATAAGGGGATCACGCACAATCGAGTAAGGAAACATAAGCGAGTGCCTTGGTGGTTCAGGTCAGTGTTTGCTGAGTCCCCTTCATCTTACAGTCCAGGCCCAAGGGGTGAACTCCCTTTCCCATGAGTCTCTTCGAAGCAGACAAGTGCCATTTTGCCAGCGCTCTCTGAGCTTAACCTGAGGACTGAGGTGGTGTCAGGAAGGAACCGCCATCCGGACTGCTGGACTTGTGGCCCTGGGCTTCTGCCTGTGCTTGTTGGGCTGCAGAGGGAACTATTTCTTTGCCTAGCTTCCTTATGTGCTGGCTTTCCCCGGCTGTTCGTGCATTTGGTGCTCCCCAGTTGTCTCCAGGGGCTGGGTGGTGCGCCCCACTTCCCCTCTGCTTCCTACTGTTTAGCGCAAGGTGAGCGTTATTATCAGCTTTCTCTGGAGTGGCCTGGCCTGCCCAAGTCTGTTCAGTGCCCCCAGGGTACAAGCAGACTACTCCTTGGGTGTCAGTAGCCCGGGAGCGGTGGCACCGAAACTTGAGGACCTCGCGCACTTTGTCAGGTGTGGGCACCTTGCGGTGGTGGATACGGGATGGAAACTCCCCAGTGTGGGGGAATCCCCTGTGTTGGTCTCCTCTGAGCATGGAGTGCCAGAAGGAACTCCCATGCACTCGCGGGCCAGCAGGTCAGAGAGCCCCACCCTTGAGGACCTGCCTCTCCTGCTTGCCGGCTTGTTTCTTGACTTTCCCCGCCCACGTGGGAGGTCCGCCCAGGATCCCAACACACCTCACGAAGCGGAGGGAGAGTGGCTGCAGGGTTGAGGACCTGGACAGCAGGGAGGACCAAAGGAGATCTCCCCACCTACGAGAAAGGTGTGTGGGCTTTCTCCCCCCATTCCGGCTTTCACGTACCATTGTTTGAGGGCACTTGTGTGGTGATTAGATGGACGGAGACCTGGACAGAGGCCCCGTTCCCGCTACAGAATTCTATAGCCTTTACGGTAAGAGGAGCACAGGAGTTCTTATGATTGTATTGTATTGTATTGTAATCATATTTATATAGCACTTACTACCCCTGACGAGGCGTCGAAGCGCTTTTTGGCGAGTAGCACACTACTCTGGAACCCAACAAGAATTAGTGATGGATTAGTATCGGGAAAATATGAGTACAGTTTTAGTATTATTATGAGTTAATTTGAGCCGCAGATATGAGAGTTTGTTAGTTAGATTGACTGGAGTAATGGAGGGGTGGAGGAGGAAAGAAATCCAGAAGTGTTAATTGGGAGTATATTCTTAATTTACTCAACGCAAAGGCTTGGGATGAGTAAAGGGGGATGGAGGAGGGAAGAGTATGTGGAAGGGTTAGGGAGAGCATAGTAGCAGGGTGAGATAAATGAGGGCGAATTTAGTACGGTTGTGTGGGAGGTCACTGTAGTAGAGTGAGGTTTGGTGAGTTAGATGTGGAAGCGGAGGGAAGAGCTTAGGCAGAGTTATTTAGGAGATGAAAGTAGTAGAAGGGATTTGGGATGAGTCAGAGTGAGAATGGAGGATAGTTTGATAGAGACATGAGAAATGGTGATGAGTAGATATGTGTGATAAGATGAGAGCAGGAATTCATAGATATCTAGTATAACAACCCACCCAGGAGCCATGCAATGATCCACGAACATGCCAAGCACAGAAACAACATATACACATACATATATATATATATATATATATATATATATATATATATATATACACACACAAACACACATGAATACACACACATATGCACATACAATACATAATTAGAACCATGGGTAAAAATACTTAGTCAAACAGGTTTAAAGAGTGTGTGTGTATTTTATTGTTATGACTTAGTAGTGACACATATTTTCTAAAGAAACTGTAAATAAATAGAAATATACACATAATCTGAAAAAATATTTATCGGCATATGCAGTTCATAGTTGTTTGAATATGGTGGTTATGAAGGAAAGAGCCAACTCTTGAGTAGTTTTCTGAAGACAAGAAAGTTATATGTGGCTCTTATAGTTGGGAGTAATGAATTCCATAGTTTGGCTGCTTGGACGGAGAAGGATGTACCACCTATAGTCTTTTTCTTGTATGGTGGTGCTCTAAGGCAGGGTGCCAATCTTGAGCGGAGGTTTCTTTGCTGGATGTATTTTATTTTTTTTTTTCAGATAAAAAGCGGTCCTGTTCCATGTATAGCTTTGTGGGTGATACAAAGCAGCTTGAAAGTGCATCTTCTGGCAACGGGTAACCAGTGTAGTGCTCTCAAGGCAGGGGAGATGTGGGCTTGCGGCTTTACATGTAATAGTAGCCTGGCTGCGGAATTCTGGATACGTTGTAGTTTTTTCATAACAGATAGAGATGATCCATGGTAGAGGCGATTGGCATAATCCAGTTTGGATAGTACAAGCAACATAGTAGCTTGCACCTTGTGTGGAAATCCGAGGTGGGGAAGATGCGTCGTAAAGTCTTCAAGGTGATGAAGCTTGTTCGTGCTAAATTGTCAACTTGGGCATTCATTGTTAACTTGGAGTCCATGGTGATTCCTAGGTTTTTAACTTCCTTGGATAATTGAGGAGGTGGTCCAAGATCGTCAGGCCAGACGCACAGAGGGTCATAATTTTTCCAGTCACCACATATGAGTATTTCTGTTTTGGAGGTATTTAGTTTGAGATGGCTCCAGGTCATCCACTGATCAACGGCTCTGAGGCAACTGAAGATTTGTGAGTTTTCAATGTTTTTGGGGTCTTCTAATTTAAGTAGTATTTGTGTGTCATCTGCATAGTTGTAGCATGTGAGATGGAAATCATTGATCAGTTCTGGTAAAGATATCATGTAGATGTTGAAAAGCAAAGGTGAGATGATTGACCCCTGGGGGACCCCTGCTTTTGTGAGGTAGGGTTCGGACGAGAAGGGGGGCGAGTGGATGATATTCGTTCTTTTTTGGAGATAGGAAGTAATCCAGTTGAGAGCAATCCCTTGTACGCTGGCTTTGTGGAGTCTTAGAATTAGGGTGTCATGGTCAACCGTGTCAAAGGCAGCTGAGGGGTCAAAGAGAAGTAGTGCAGCAACTCCATTTCGATCGGCTGTGTTTTTAGTCGACCAAAAGGTTTGCCCCACCACATATTGGGTAAAGGAAGTGCAGCCACGCTGTGACCTTCGTTTGGATGCATAACCATTAGGAGCCTTGCAATGGATGCACCATATAGTTTGTAAGACAAGCGCAGATGCGCGATGACCTTATAGAGGGGGTTGCCCTAGAATCTTCAGGTCACCGCTGTCTCTTTTGCTCTCAGTGTTCCTGCAGCATTTCCAGGCCTGATGTAATGTGATATATGGCAATGTGAATATTCCCAGGATCTGCCAAGGGTGTGCTGGGAGGGTAATGTTTATGACACGTGTACAATTACTTTTATGTGCCCTCGAGGTGATGATGATGATGATTGTTTGACAACTGCCTGCTTGACAAGAGTATCACTGATTTCTGTTGGTTTTGGTCTACAGTCTACGGTTTTTATGCAGTACAGTTTATTTTTATGTTACTTGTAGTGAAGCCTCCTTTTGTGGTGTGTTTCTTGTGTTACTGGGTTGCGTGTGTTGTGCAAATGCTTTACACCAGTAGTTCCCAACCTGTGGTCCAGGGACCCCTGGGGGTCCACAAAGCCCCCTTAGGAGGTCCGCGACTGCTTAGAAAATCAAATAATATTAACAGATTAGGTCCCCAGCTTTCAGTAATGACTTAGTGGGGGGTCCCCGGATTCCAATAATGATTCAGTGGGGGTCCCCAGGTTCCAGTATTGATAAAGTGGGGGTCCACAGACGTCAGGAGGTTGGGAACCACTGCTTTACACATTGCCTCTGGGATAAGCCTGACTGCTTGTGCCAAGGATACCAAGGAAGTGAGCAGGGGTTATCTTGGGTGTGGTCCCCGCCTGGCTGAGGTGCCTACCCGTACCAACCAGAAACCCCATTTCAAACGAGCCCTTTAATCCTAAGGTGTGCATGTTCCTTTTTTGCGTTGCTCAAAATCGTATGGCTTCCTTGCGTATTGTGAACCTCTTTGCGTGCTTGAGGGGCGGAAGTGCCGAACAGGGCCGGCCTTAGCCCTGGTGTCGCCCTGGTCGACACTGTTTGTTGCCCCCACCACCCCTGCCCAATGACCACCTCTGCCACGGATTGCCTCACTACCACCCTTTAACAGTGCCCCTCAAAACTCCGATCTCTCTCCAGGCAGAACATTAATCACCAGAGTTATTTTGACATTTTTACTGTTGCCTGAAAATTGCTGGAAGGAAGGAACGCTGCAGCAGGTGATTGTAAAAGCATACTATACTTGCAAACACGGCGCCCTCACCCCCAGCCAGCACCCGGTGCTGCGGCACCGTACGCACCGCCCTGGTGTCGAAGGATCTGCACTTATCAAGACTGAGGCAAGCACATTGGGCGTATTTTTGTCTCGCGTGGGACTAGTCAGACAGATCGCTGCTCCTCGATGACATTTGTTGATACAAAAATGTAAAATAACTCAGTCTCTCCCGCCGTAAAGTGTGTTATGTGGCCTGACCCACAACACAAACCCTGCGCGGAGGATTAGACGCCTCTCTAGGGCGCGCGCGACGCGGACCCTCCATCATTAGCCATGGGGCGGCGGATATTCCGCCCATGGAGCGCTCCCAGCGCAGGATGCACGCCATCAGGCATCTCTGAGCATCTTTTTGTCACGCCAATTAGCAGGGGCCAGTGCGTCTTTCAGCCGATCCTACCTCTCCTTGCACTTATTAACCCAATTATCCAAGGCACCCGTGCGCCATCTTGGTGCAAGGTGGCCCGCGGCACCGGACATCATCTGCCGCCGGGGGAGGAGAGATGAGGGCTGGGCGGGCTAAATTTAGAGCGTTCACGGGAATCAGACACGACCAAAACATTTGATAGGTTCAGCTCTACGAAGAAATTGCTTTGTTCCCCCAAGGCGCTGGCGCGTGCACTTTCGGGGAAAAAATGTTTTCCAGGCCGTGGAGCTCAAAGCCGGAGGTTGCTGGGGGGCAGCGGAACGGGCTAAGAAGTTTCTGAAATAATTTGTATCCATTAGCCTAAAAGCTAGTCTGCCTCTACAGAGAGAACATCAGCCTATTCCGGTTTCCTGCAATTACATTTTCTCTGAAGGCTTTCCGTGTTCAGGTCTAGTTTGCTTTTCTCTCCCCTGTGCCCGGTGAGGCACGCGCAGCCCGTTTTATACGGCTCTCCTGTTTGCTAATGTCGTGGCAAGTTTATGGTTTTCAGTGCTTAATAATAGGAAGTGGTATTATTGAGTAAAACGTACGGTATGTAGTTTGGTCAAAACTAGAGCTGTCAATAAACCATACTGGAAGAAGGGGGGTGCGGGGGGCACAGGCTGGGCTCTGATGCTGGCACGCTGTGTCTACCTTGTCTTCGGGTGAGGGTCGTGCATCAAGGGGCTGCAGAATGGTGGTCTCCCTGCAAGAGGAAGCTTCTCACGCTGTGCTCTTTTGTCCCCCCCAGAAGTAGAACTCAGCCCGTGAGCCCATGTGGTGCCAGGGGCCCGCCAATACTTAACTGGCACCAACCTCAGGAGGCCTATTTCAGCCCAATGCCAATTAATACCTGTCATATAAGGGAAGTCCAGGGCCCCTCGTCACGGTCTGAGCGGGGCCACCATTTGGCATTACACGACTGCTCCAGAACACTCCACACTGTCTGTTCATGTGTGCCAATCTCCCCCATGCTGTCTGACGCCGTACCCACGTGCCCCTCACACTGCCTGACGCCGTACCCACGTGCCCTTCACACTGACTGACCCCGTGCCCACGTGCCCCTCACACTGCCTGACTCCGTGCCCACGTGCCCCTCACACTGACTGACGCCGTGCCCACGTGCCCCTCACACTGCCTAACGCCGTGCCCACGTGCCCCGCACACTAACTGACGCCGTGCCCACGTGCCCCTCACACTGACTGACTCCGTGCCCACGTGCCCCTCTCACTGTCTGACCCCGTGCCCCTCACACGGTCTGACCCCTTGCCCACGTGCCCCTCACACTGTCTGACCCCGTACCCACGTGCCCCTCACACTGTCTGACCCCGTGCCCACGTGCCCCTCACACTGTCTGACCCCGTGCCCACGTGCCCCTCACACTGTCTGACGCCGTGCCCACGTGCCCCTCACACTGTCTGACGCCGTGCCCACAATGTCTGACCCCGTGCCCACGTGCCCCTCTCACTGTCTGACCCCGTACCCACGTGCCCCTCACACTGTCTGACCCCGTACCCACAATGTCTGACCCCGTGCCCACGTGCCCCTCTCACTGTCTGACCCCGTACCCACAATGTCTGACCCCGTGCCCCTCTCACTGTCTGACCCTGTACCCACAATGTCTGACCCCGTGCCCACGTGCCCCTCACACTGTCTGATCCCGTGCCCACGTGCCCCTCACACTGTCTGACCCCATACCACGTGCCCCTCACACTGTCTGACCCCGTGCCCACGTGCCCCTCGCAATGTCTGATCCCGTGCCCATGTGCCCCTCACACTGTCTGACCCCGTACCCACACTGTCTGACCCCGTGCCCACGAGCCCCTCACATTGTCTGACCCCGTGCCCACATGCCCCTCACACTGTCTGACCCCGTACCCACACTGTCTGACCCCGTACCGCCAAGCTACTCACAAAGGTGACCATGTGCCTACGTGTTATTCACACTGTCTGCAGAGGTGACCTGTCTGTCCCGGTGTGCCAATCTCCCCACCGTCTGACCCGGCACCCCATCAGTTCCTCCTTCATCCTTTACCGTCATACTACTCACAAGCCTCCCCGTACCTCCATACTGCTCACTAGACCGATCATATAACCTATAGCGCCATGCTCCTCTCAGTGTCTGACCCCCATGACCCCTTGCTTCTCACAAGACTGACTCTGTAGCCCCGTGCCCCTCACACTGCCTGCCCATGTGCCCCAAGCTCCTCCCAGCCAGCCCATGCGCAGTAGGCTCCTCGCAATTTGCCCATGTGCACTAAGGTCCTTGCAGTCTACCCACGCACCCCCACGCTCTGCCCAGCCAGCCCATGTGCACTAGGCTCCTCAGTCTGCCCATGTGCACTAGGCTCCTCAGTCTGCCCATGTGCACTAGGCTCCTGTAGGCTCCTCCCAGCCAGCCCATGCGCAGTAGGCTCCTCCCAGCCAGCACATGTGCACTAGGCTCCTCCCAGCCAGCCCATGCGCAGTAGGCTCCTCCCAGCCAGCACATGTGCACTAGGCTCCTGTAGGCTCCTCCCAGCCAGCCCATGCGCATTAGGCTCCTCCCAGCCAGCCCATGTGCACTAGGCTCCTCAGTCTGCCCATGTGCACTAGGCTCCTCAGTCAGCCCATGTGCACTAGGTTCTTCATAGTCTGCCCATGTGCACTAGGCTCTTCATAGTCTGCCTATGTGCACTAGGCTCCTCACAGTCTGCCCATGTGCACTAGGCTCCTCACAGTGTGTCCATGTGCATCAGACTTTGCACCCTCTGCCTCTGCACGCCTATACTCCTTCCAGCCTGCCCATGTGCACTAGGCTCCTCATAGTCTGCCCACAGACCACACACTCCTCGCAGTCTACCCATATGCACTAGGGTCCTTGCAGTCTGCCCATGGGCACTAGGCTCCTCATAGTCTGCCCACAGACCACACACTCCTCGCAGTCTGCCCATGTGCACTAGGGTCCTTGCAGTCTGCCCATGTGCACTAGGGTCCTTGCAGTCTGCCCATGGGCACTAGGCTCTTCACAGTCTGCCCATGTGTACTATTGTCCTTGCAGTCTAACCACGCACTCCCACGCTCCTCTTAGTCTGCCCATGTGCGCTAGGGTCCTTGCAGTCTGCCCATGTGCACTAGGGTCCTTGCAGTCTGCCCATGGGCACTAGGCTCTTCACAGTCTGCCCATGTGCACTATTGCCCTTGCAGTCTAACCACGCACTCCCACGCTCCTCGCAGTCTGCCCATGTGCACTAGGGTCCTTGCAGTCTGCCCATGTGCACTAGGGTCCTTGCAGTCTGCCCATGGGCACTAGGGTCCTTGCAGTCTGCCCATGGGCACTAGGCTCTTCACAGTCTGCCCATGTGCACTAGGGTCCTTGCAGTCTGCCCATGGGCACTAGGGTCCTTGCAGTCTGCAACCATTAAAAGGAGGGTGATATTATAGAGTGAAGAGGTGCCCCAAATCTCCCAATCCAGAAACTCAGGTGAATTATGCTACGGTGCTCTGCACTGGGGTCTCACCCCCTAACCACCCCTAGAGGTTAAGCTACTTAACCAATGTTATGTAGAATGTGAAGGCACACGTAAAAAACAAACAAGATTCACAATCACAGTATAAAGTGTCCCATTGGTATATTTTCAAATTCTAACTAATGGCTTATAAGTATAGTGTTTAGATTTTACAATAAAGTCCAGATCCAATCTCAAATTGAAATCAGCTGTCCAAATTATATATTCCTTCGATGTGTGTTTCAGCTATTTAGTTCATAGTTCCAAACGTTTTTCAGTCCATCATAATTCAAAAATTCAGATTTTACAAAAGTTCCACGAAATCACTCATATATCTTTATATCGAAGTTCTCAAAAGTTCCTTGTTTATCCGTTCCTAATAAGCTCTTACTAATCCGTCATATTTAGTTTAGCCATCTCTCTTACTTGTTCATATGTCCGTCAACACGTGTTTCATCCGGGGAGTACCCCTGGACTTCTTCAGGACCTCCCAAAGTAATATATTCAAGAGTAATATAACCTAAATCGAACTGAACAATACATTCCATATTAGAATATTAACATTGCAACAATCGATCAACAATCAATAGTGGGAAATGTACACATCTCGTAGTAAAAACTAATATATACTCACAAATTAAAATATCTACCTTTGATTTAGCTGTAGTTTAAATAATTTAACTGTCAAATCACAAGATTACAAGCAGAATACGTTCAATTCAATGTATTTGAAACAGCCATTTCCTGACCCTCTCTTCATATAATTCAATTCCATCGTTTGTAACCTTCCTAACTGAAAATTTCATTGACCTTAGAATAATTTATTCAGTACCATGAAATACCTTTTCATGCAAATCTATATCGTCCGCAACACATCATTTCCTTATATCTCAATTTCAAACACATCAGTTGTACCTAGAAATAAATAAATAACACGGTACGCCTGTGAGTATTAGATCTTACTCCCTTTACCTCAATGCACCTTATAATATTAATTCCTTTTATATAACACTCACCTCACTTCTTGTAACGGTTCCATATGTATTATAGTACTTACATCTCACCACATTTACAACAGTATCTGTCACAATAAAATCATAAACGTGCAGGTTAGGTTATGGCCCCACATCAACATTAATCCACAGTTACCCTGCCAGTCCCAAACCCTATCCTACCTATATGAACATTTCGTAGGCTTCATGTCGCGAGTACGCCGTCTCTTTTTTTTTTATTTTTTTTATCAAACCGAGTTCCCCCGACTCGGTTTCCTTTATGCTCCACGAACTTGATAAACATCAACAACGGACTTCACTTTCCTCCGCGTACGTGTAAAGTAAAAATAGAAGACGGACTGCTTTTTTCTTTCATTATTATTTCCGCCCAGTCCTCTCGCATTTCATTCAATATATATATCCAACCTCATACTCCCTAATATTTATTTGCTCACCAGACGTTCTTAAGTGCCTCATCTATTTGATTAATTTATACCTACCAAATTACCAGATCACGGGCTTGTTGCCACCGCGTAATTATTATACACACTCCCAAGGTCACAACGAGCCCCTTATTTGTCCTGTCAATATATACTAGATGTAAATAACGATCTTTTTCCATTAGTAGTTGTCATTCTTAATTCCTTCGTGTACTGTACTTTAATAGCTTCTCTTCCACATAATGATAGATATTCTCCTTACACCCCATGTTGTCTCCATATACTCATTACAGCCTATATGTGTCTCTATGATTGTTACCCACTATTGATGTTGTACTCATATCTTAACCACAAGTAATCTGAGAAAAATGAAATGACCTCCATATCTCAAGACTACATATACTAATCTTTTGTATATAACTAGGGAAATCTGTACAATGTATTCACGCAAAATTTAAACGTGTAAATGTTTTCTTAAAATAAAATTTCCTTGTGAATATCCATTAAATAGTCTAACTCGATGCTAAGATTGCATATCAAAAGAGACTCCACAGTATTATCCTATTATGTTTCATTTTAGCTGTCTCCAAGAAAGTACTCCATCTCATAATCTGTGTTAAACCCTTGCTCCACCGCCCCTAATCGGATTATCCATGTTGACTCCCTCCTACGTAGGGTCAATTCTCTGTTGCCTCCTCTTGGATTTATTTCGCATTGGTCAAAACCAAAAAATGTAAATGTTTTTTGATTTCCTTGTGCTTCACATGTTTTCATATGAAAAGCTATTGGGTATCTTTCATCTTCTTGCCTAATTGCTCTCCAGTGTTCTGATATTCTAACTCTTAAGGGGCGTATCGTGCTGCCCACATAAATTCTTTCACATCTGCAAATAATCATATAGATAACAAATCTAGTATTACAATCTATATGTGTCCTTATGTCCACTTTTTGGGCTCTTCACAGTCTGCCCATGTGCACTAGGCTCCTCATAGTCTGCCCACAGACCACACACTCCTCGCAGTCTGCCCATGTGCACTAGGGTTCTTGCAGTCTGCCCATGGGCACTAGGCTCTTCACAGTCTGCCCATGTGTACTATTGCCCTTGCAGTCTAACCACGCACTCCCACGCTCCTCGCAGTCTGCCCATGTGCACTAGGGTCCTTGCAGTCTGCCCACGTGCACTAGGGTCCTTGCAGTCTGCCCATGGGCACTGGGCTCTTCACAGTCTGCCCATGGGCACTGGGCTCTTCACAGTCTGCCCATGTTCACTATTGTCCTTGCAGTCTAACCACGCACTCCCACGCTCCTCGCAGTCTGCCCATGTGCACTAGGGTCCTTGCAGTCTGCCCATGTGCACTAGGGTCCTTGCAGTCTGCCCATGGGCACTAGGGTCCTTGCAGTCTGCCCATGGGCACTGGGCTCTTCACAGTCTGCCCATGTGCACTATTGTCCTTGCAGTCTAACCACGCACTCCCACGCTCCTAGCAGTCTGCCCATGTGCACTAGGGTCCTTGCAGTCTGCCCATGTGCACTAGGGTCCTTGCAGTCTGCCCATGGGCACTGGGCTCTTCACAGTCTGCCCATGTGCACTATTGTCCTTGCAGTCTAACCACGCACTCCCACACTCCTCGCAGTCTGCCCATGTGCACTAGGGTCCTCGCAGTCTGCCCATGTGCACTAGGGTCCTTGCAGTCTGCCCATGTGCACTAGGGTCCTTGCAGTCTGCCCATGGGCACTAGGGTCCTTGCAGTCTGCCCATGGGCACTGGGCTCTTCACAGTCTGCCCATGTGCACTATTGTCCTTGCAGTCTAACCACGCACTCCCACGCTCTTCGCAGTCTGCCCATGTGCACTAGGGTCCTTGCAGTCTGCCCATGGGCACTAGGCTCTTCACAGTCTGCCCATGTGCACTATTGTCCTTGCAGTCTAACCACGCAGTCCCACGCTCCTCGCAGTCTGCCCATGTGCACTAGGGTCCTTGCAGTCTGCCCATGGGCACTGGGCTCTTCACAGTCTGCCCATGTGCACTAGGGTCCTTGCAGTCTGCCCATGGGCACTGGGCTCTTCACAGTCTGCCCATGTGCACTATTGTCCTTGCAGTCTAACCACGCACTCCCACGCTCCTCGCAGTCTGCCCATGTGCACTAGGGTCCTTGCAGTCTGCCCATGTGCACTAGGGTCCTTGCAGTCTGCCCATGGGCACTAGGCTCTTCACAGTCTGCCCATGTGCACTATTGTCCTTGCAGTCTAACCACGCACTCCCACGCTCCTCGGAGTCTGCCCATGTGCACTAGGGTCCTTGCAGTCTGCCCATGTGCACTAGACTCCTCGCAGTCTGCCCAAGTGCACTAGACTCCTCGCAGTCTGCCCAAGTACCCCGTTATTCACACTATCTGTGTGCACTACTCTCAGAGCCGGCCCTTGATCCAGTAGCATCCTGGTCATAAAGAAATATGGCGCCCACATCGCTGCTGGTGAACACAATGTGGCAGTAGGGGGCCCATTTTGTTTCCACAGGCGAGACACTTGTGGGGCTGATTCACACAGATGAACTTATACTTTTGTGTAAGTTTACGATTGTTTGCTATTGACAAAGGTATTTTACCTCTAGTATCTTTACTACGGCAGAGCTTCCGCACATAAAAAGATAGGACTGCGGCAAGTAAAATAAATAAAAACAATAGTAAAAACAGATAAATCTGAATCATTGGAGCCAAGTGGGAGGGACCTCGCTGTTTGCGGCACCTTAAGGCAGACACCTACGTGCGCCAATCAGAAGAGCCCAAGTGGAGTTTCTCCGATAGGCTCGTAGCCATAGAACTTTTCATCTCCGTAACATTTGTTTCATATTATGTGACTTTGGAATCTATTTTGTTTTCCTGAGCATTCATATGAAATTACTGTATGTCTCAGAGTCATGTGCTGTGGATTTAATAAGAACCATTAGTGGTGGCTCATCTGGCTTCCACGCTTCCCTGCCAGCGCCACACTGGCAGTCCCGAGGATACGTCTTTCTCTTAATTGCTGCTAGGCAGGAGCATGACACATTTTCTAAGACAATGTTAGCACAGCAGTTAAGTAACCATCAAGTATTTTCACCCCTGGTAATATTTCTTTTTTAAATTTGCCATGAAAAGCGGCTCGAGTTGTGAAGAAGTGCGTGGGACTGAAAGAATGTTCCCAATGAACAGATCAATAGATTTGAATAATGTAGGAGTCTAAACATGAATATTACATTGTTAATAAAACCACTGGGAGAGTTATATAAAAAGACTCTCCTTGGGGAGGATTTGATGAAACAATCCCCGGTGTGACCAGGAGATAGAGGCCTCAACTCTCTCCAGCTTTACCTCTTAGAAAAATGAATTTATTTAGACGCATCGGGATCACGCCTTTGGACCACTTCGGAGAGTGGGATCATGTTGAGGCCATATCGTCCATTCGTCGTCCATTGAAGGGATATTAAATAGATAATTGGTTCAAGAGTCTGTCAAACCTGTTTGTGATCACAAGAGTGTATGGATTTGTGGTCCCAGTTGGAATGTTCTGGGCACTTTTGAAGGCTGGTGAGCTGGGAAGGTCCCGCAGACACGGGTTAAGGCTGTCCGAGAGCCTCAGATCCAGAATTGGCCATGTCCATCCTCTGTGTTTCTTGTGGTTGAAGTTTGACTTGACGATCTGAATGGAAATGGCTGTGGTTGGAGCACGGCCAGGCTAGTCATCCAGGATATGACTTTAGACATGTTATGGACCCTTTCACACAGATGCTACAACAAAGATGCACAGATATTAGAATTTGAGCCTTGAATCCATCTGAAGATGTTCCAGCTGTTGCTTTCAGAGTCACACAGACTGATCTTTCATTTAAGCAAAACCTCGTGTCTCGAGGCTGGATCCTTAGAAGTTTTGGGGTTTGTCTTTGGTGCTCCTGAGTACCTAATGTTGATGTTTCAAATGTTCTTAACTGATCATGTCTGCTTTCAGTTGTTGTGGGTCTTTTACTGTCTCTCATCAAAATTGTGGAAGAAATTCTATTGTTGTGCGATGGTTAGAATAGCACAAAGTCTGTGCTGAAACATTGCTCATATATATTTTTTTAAATGGATGAAAAATATATGTGGTATTGCACACAGTGTTGTGGGGGTTGGGTTTGTTACGCAAAGAGCGTAGTATGTTCTGTTAAATAGCTTGTGCAAAAACATATGAATTTTCTAGAGTGATCAGAAACTATGAGAGATGTTAGGTTTCTCATTAGCTTTGAAATGTTGTCCAGATTTTGGCATTTCCCCCAAAAGGGTGACACGTGAAAAATAACCCTTCCTTATCACACCTCTGACCCAACATCCTTATTCAGTAGGAGTAGGGTTGGATTTCAACAGATTTGGCAGCTGGAGCAGTGTTTCCAGGGCTCCTCAACATGGAATTCTTTATCAAAAAGGAGCTTTGTTGAATCTTTGGTAATGCTAGCTTTTCCCTGGTCAACGAAACATAATGGGGGTCATTCTGACCCCGGCGGGCCAGGGTTGGAGGGAGCACTGCCAACAGGCTGGCGGTGCTCCACAGGGTATTCTGACCGCGGCGGTTCAGCCGCGGCCAGAAAGGGAAAACCGGCGGTCTCCCGCCGGTTTTCCGCTGCCCTGGGAATCCCCCATGGCGGCGCAGCTTGCTGCGCCGCCTTGGGGGATTCTGACACCCCATACCGCCATCCTGTTCCTGGCAGTTCGCCCGCCAGGAACAGGATGGCGGTATGGGGTGTCGTGGGGCCCCTGGGGGCCACTGCAGTGCCCATGCCAATGGCATGGGCACTGCAGGGGCCCCCGTAAGAGGGCCCCACTTTGTATTTCAGTGTCTGCCTTGCAGACACTGAAATACGCGACGGGTGCCACTGCACCCGTCGCACCTTCCCACTCCGCCGGCTCAATTCTGAGCCGGCGTCCACGTGGGAAGGATGATTTGCACTGGGCTGGCGGGCGGCCTTTTGGCGGTCGCCCGCCAGCCCAGTGCAAATCCCAAAATACCCTCAGCGGTCTTTCGACCGCGGAGCGGTATTTTGGAGGGGGGAACTCTGGCGGGCGGGCTCCGCCGCCCGCCAGGGTGAGAATCACCCCCAATATTTTTATAGGGAGTTTGGGGGAGGGGCTTAACCCCAAGTTTACCAGGAGACATTCCTTTTATCCCCAGAAAGCTCTTTCACTTGAAATGAGCTACATTTAAAACAGGATTCAGCAGAATAATTCTATAAAAAATGGAAATTTGAAACAATAGGAGTTCTTATGTGGCACGTGCAGACAAACAATAAAAAGAAATCTACAAATAATACATTCTGAATTTTAATAATGTATGATGTTTTGGCTCCCCTTTATAGACCAATAATGTTAATGAATTTATGACAATCAGTGTTTTGAGTATTTTAAAATATCTACTCTCAGAAGACATTTCACACCACTGTTTACAGACATAACCTACCGGAGTTGTATTATATAATGTAAGTGCTTTAATGGAATGTGTCTAGATGTATATTAGTAGCATGGAATGGTCTGGTGGCAAAATGGCTCTGTCCCTTTGGCCCTAATGGAAACAAGGAAAATACCCCCCTTTTTCCCTGGTTTGATCATGAAAAACTGCTTTTGGTACTGGTGCCACTGCACATGCTGCACTAGTGATAACTACACCCCTGGCACGGAAAGTACAAGAGAAGGGCTTAATTCAGGTGACGTTGTCAGCAAACACACCCCCTCTGAAACTGATTCCCGCACCTCTATAGAAAGGTTGCCATGGGAAGGTGTGCACAGGGTGCACTGTGGAGCAGCATTTGTTTTTATTTTTTGATTTTCCTCCAGGCAGGAGTAGCTTTTAAGAAACGGAGTGCTGAAGTGTGAGGCTCTGACGGTGAGTAAAGCAGTTCTTTTAAAGCATCTGGTGTGAGTATGTGGACTTGAAGTTGGTATTTAATTTGTAAAAGAACAAGTGCTGGGACCCAAAGTTTTGCTCAGAAGCCTGTGGTCTACGCTATCACAGATTTGGGTGCTGTACACCAAGGCTGCCTGGCCTTGATCCCACCTCATGCCTTTCTCCCTCGACACTTCCTGTCTCTCTATCTCATGAATACCGAGGCTGCCTGGCGTTGATTCCATCTCATGCCCCTTTCTTCCACCACCGACACTTCCTGTCTCTTTATCTCATGAATAGCAAGGCTGCCTGGCTATGATTCCATCTCATGACTCTTTCTTCCACCCCCACACTTCCTGTCTCTTTATCTCATGAATAGCAAGGCTGCCTGGCCTTGATTCCATCTCATGACTCTTTCTTCCACCCCCACACTTCCTGTCTCTTTATCTCATGAATAGCAAGGCTGCCTGGCCTTGATTCCATCTCATGACTCTTTCTTCCACCCCCGCACTTCCTGTCTCTTTATCTCATGAATAGCAAGGCTGCCTGGCTTTGATTCCACCTCATGCCTCTTCCACGGCCTACACTTCCTGTCTTTTTATGTCATGAATACAGAGGCTGCCTCGTCTTAATCCCACCTCATGCCTCTTTCTTCCACCCCCAACACTTCCTGTCTCTTTATCTCATGAATACCAAGGCTGCCTGGCCTTCATCCCACCTCATGCCTCTTCCTTCCACCACCCTACACTTCCTGTCTCTTAATCTCATGAATACCGAGGTTGTGTAATCTTAATTCCACCTCATGCCTCTTTCTTCCACCACTCTACACTTCCTGTCTCTTTATCTCATGAATACCGAGCCTGCCTGGCCTTGATCCCACCTCATGCCTCTTTCTTCCACCACCTGACACTTCCTGTCTCTTTATCTCATGAATACCAAGGCTGCCTGGCCTTGATTCCACCTCGGGCCTCTTTGATCCACAACAGACATCCCCCACTCTCTTATCTTACTCTCTCAAGCTCTTTTTCATCTCTGCTTCCTCCCTTTGCCTCTGTTTTTCCATCTTTCTCTTCCTCCTTATTTCCCTCTTTTGTGTTTTTCTGACAAATGCGTGCTGATGTGCTCCACCTGCAAGCACCGGTTCAAGTTAAGCACTAAGTGAAGCAACAGCTGTGGTGAAGGCTGCTGACTTTATGTATGTGTGCCTGTGTAAAAATATTAGGCAGTGCAAGCCATGCTCACTCCACAAAAGCCAGACTCGCTCTAGCGAGCAAGAGCGAGCAAGTACACATTGTTACACACACCATTCTCTAAAATAAATCTATGACTCGTATAGCATGATTGTGAGCCGGTGGGTGTAAACCCCTGTCTACTCACCGGTCGGAATTATGAATTTGAAGGTATTTAATGTATCCGATTATTATCAGCTGCGTTACATTCCTTAACCTTTACAAAATTTCGGGAGGTCAAACCTGCCACAAATTAACAGGCGATAAGCAAAGGGTATTTACTGAATCATGCAGACTTTGGTGCATTAAAAAACAAAATCCGAATGTTATGCAGCAGAAACTCGTAATATGTGCTATTTAGTGGGGGAAAGATCACTTACAACGTGGTAATTGCAACAAGATGCATTTACCACAATGCCTTTACAATGCATGTGTGTTTACCACGCATGGCTTTACCACTCATGCCTTTACCACAAATATACCTTTACAACGCATGCTTTGCAACGAATTTCATGGTAAAGTCATGAATGGTAAACGTGTATGCATGGTAAAGGTTTTAAAGGTAAGTACAGGTAAGTATAAAGGGGGATGAGTGATATATATATATATAGTGTTTAGGGTGGGTAACGGTTATTGATGGTAAATGCATTTTTGGTTTTAGGGTGGTTATGGGTTTTTGGGTGGTAAGGGCATTTTTTGTTTTTTATGGTGGGCATGGGTTTTGGGATGGTAAGGTTTTTTTTAGGTTTTAGTATGGGTACGGTTTTTAGGAGGGTAAGGGCATTTTTAGGTTTTAGGGTGGGTATGGGTTTTGGGGTGGCAAGGGCATTTTTAGGTTTTAGTGTGAGTATGGCTTTTTGGGTGGTAAGGGCATTTTTAGGTTTTACGGTGGGCATGGGTTTTGGGGTGGTAAGGGTATTTTTGGGGTTTAGGGTGGGTATGGGCTTTTGGGTGGTAAGGGCATTTTAGGTTTTAGGGTGGGTATAGGTTTTTGGGTAGTAAGGGCATTTTTAGGTTTTAGGGTGGGTATGGGTTTTGGGGTGGTAAGGTAATTTGTAGGGTTTAGGGTAGGTAGGGTTTTTGGATGGGAATGTGTGTTTGTGTGTATGTATATATATATGCATATATTTATATACACACACACATATATCTATATAAAAAAATATATATATATATCATATATATGTATATATACACACACACATATACATATATATATATATATATATATTGTATGTTATACTTACCTCTACTTTTTACCATGCATATGCCTTTACCAACTATGCATTTACTACCAAGTTTTCATGGTAAAGACATGAGTGGTAAAAGCATATGCATGGTAGAAACATTTTGTGGTAAGTGCATGTGTGGTAATGACCATGCATTGTACTTACCGCATTGTAAAGGCATGCGTTGTAAGCAGTGCTTGAAATGGAAAAAATAAAGTGCAGGTACTCTGTGCCAGAGTACCTGCTTGTTTCTGAGAAGTGCCGGTACTCTCCAATTAAAAGTATTACGTTTTTCTTGAGATGTGCCGGTACTCTCCCTCTCAAAATAAAAAAGTGCCGGTACTCAGTACCGGACAGTACCGGCCCATTTAAAGCACTGGTTGTAAGTGCATGCGTGGTAATGACCATGCTTTGCACTTACCGCGTTGTAAAGGCATTCGTTGTAAGTGCATGCATTGTTCCATCATACATCCATTTAGTGGATCAGATAAATAACATCTGCGTGGTATTCATCAGCTGCGATAAGGAGCATCTACACTCATAATCAGTCCCCTGCTGACATATATTTGTCTGGTCCCCCACAGTGAAGCAGTACCCCCCAGAGGGAACATTCTCAAACCCTGCGGTGTGCAGTGGTCCCAGATATGATGGTTTGCAGCTCCTCACCAAATGGTGCAAATCAGCAAATAGAGTCAAAACTGGCAAAGTAAGGATTCTGGGGAAAGTGGGGTTATTGGGGGATATCTGATGCTAGTCATCAATTGTACAGTCATTGCTGTGTTTCACATCAAATAATCATTAAATCATGTTCATCGGGCCTAATGCTCGCCCACTCACACTGCAGATTTCCTTGCTGCTTTGATACACTAATTCCCCAGAGATTTGTTTCTGCTTTTTTGTTTAGCACGTTGACAGGAAACTGGTATTTGTTCCCTGCAAATGAGGAAGAAATGGGATTTAATTAGAAATCGAGCGTCTGGGGTCAGACCAGCCACTAATGCATTAAGTCTGACCCCTGGAAACATGGCTGGCTCGTCGCCATTATGCCATTTAATAAATACTGCTATAAAGTCCATATAATAACCTGCAATTAAGTCTTTGCCTCCCAAAGGACCAGTGTTTTGCTCTGAGACTCAACTGTTTAATTATACAGATCTATCACGTATGATTTCCTTTTCCATTTAATGTTTCACAAGAAAAATTAATCCATAATTTTATTGAAGTATTAAGGGCCTGATTTAGACATCGGAGGAGGGGGGAAATAATCCTTACAAACGTGATGGACATCCGGTCCGACGTATCACTATCCTGTTCTATCCAATGGGGATAGCCATCACAGGAGCGTTCTCTCCACCCACTTTTAAATCAGGCTCAAAATGTGTTATTAGGCTATGTGATAATATGACATTCCTTTATATGGGCGAGTGCAAAGTGCTCCGTCTATTCTGTAATCTCTCTTTGGGCTTCAAACCACACCCATGTCACGTCAGTCATTTAGATTGGTTCGTGAGCCTGCCTTTTAAAATCCGCTTGCTTTCATTTGTGAAAGGCATGCATACGTCATGCCTTTTCCAGTGTTTAGCCCACCTACACAGCACCAGTAAAGTACCAAAAACATACGAGGCTCAATATTTTCAGCCTGGGGTCCGGACTACTTTATCTGTTTATTTTCCACGCAAAGCAATCGCGCTGCATTTTCCATAGCACGATCGCGCTGCATTTTTTTTGCTTTACAACGCTATTAGCTCTAACTCGAACAAATGCAAGACCCGTTGCATTGAAAATGCTTGTTGTTCTTTTGAGACTAGAGTTCCCATACACTGCCCCTAATTTAGCAGCAAACAAAAGAAACAACGGTGATCTGTATTTTATAGAAAGAAACACAGAACGACAGAAATACATTCTGAAGTGCCTGCTCCTTGACTCCCCCATGCCTTCGGAAATGCATATATCTGCCACAGGAGGAGGGGCCCTGCACCCTTAGAATGGATAACACCCCGCAGCAGGGCAAAGTTTCAAATGTAAAGGTACATTCCTGGGGAAATTGTTTACATTGTATTTCAAGCACGTGCCTTTCAGACCGTACAAGGACTCCGGGCCCCTCCCCTGCATCGTGAAGGTAGCGATTGGGCACCTAATGCTGACGTCAGAAGCGAGAAAGGAACCAGATATTTCCAAAGTGCAAAGGATGTAACCCAGAGGCATATTTCTAAAGCATACCTTTGATAAAACTTTACATTTCAGTTTCCAAACATATGTTGTTTAAATTAGAGCATCCAAGGCTCAAGTCAAGGCTGTTACTATTTTAAAAAAATATTTGACCTTAAAACGTTTTTTCTCCCACTGACAATGTAAAAGGGAAGGAGACAAGCCTCAGTTATTATTTTCAGAAGCAATTATTTTCTGGTTAAAAACAGCTCCATAGTGTGGTAGGAGTTTAGATTGAATTTGGGATTATTCCTTGCCTGTTGTAGTGCCAGTATCAAAAACGTTAATACGTCCAGCGGTGTCATGCGAGTGTTAATCAGACAAAGGAGAGGTATCTTCATAGTTGTTTCGACACTGGGCTAAGCTCTTCCAACTTTGAGGCCAGTGGATGAAGGATGGGGAAATGATAAATCCTTACTGGACTTCCACAAGGATCTCCCTCTAATCACTCGACTCCTCGATATTTTGGTTTTCGATATTTTGGTCATGATATTGTGGTCACTCAATATTCCTTCCGTGATAGTTCCTACCACAACTGTATGCATCCCGCCCTGATCTTTCATCTAAATGCGTTCTTGGAGAAGCAGTCTTGGTGCACATCAGTCCAATGACTATTTCAACATTGTGCTCACTGTAATGTATTGTACAACACTGAACATCTGATGTTCCCATGCAATGGTGTCATTTGAGAACGATGCATGTAAATTGACAATGCTACATACTTCGGAAACCAGCAGTTTCTGCGTTTGAGGCGGTAGCCTTTCACGCTTTTTAATCCTGGAAAAATGCAATGGAAAAACCGGAAGCCTGTTGATCAGTGAGAGACATTCGAGAAGTATTTAAGTTTCTTCCTAAAATATCTGTGATCCGGCTTCTAAGAGTGCCAACGTCTACAGCCTATCTCTTCAAAATTTGCTAGAATGGACACATATTGATGCCGTCTTCTGGTACATGAACTAGGTGTTTTAATTGGATTGTTTGAGAGCACCTAAAGGCGATATCCCTTCCTGAAAAAAACACCTTGTCTGATCAATTTCTGTGTCACAGGATAATTGGAAAAGGCTTTGCACGGAGAGACGCAGATACGGTTTCGTTTGAACTCTCGCTTCGAGTTCCCGCCTTTCATTAAAACGAAATCATGTCAGACCTGTGTCACCTGTGTGACTCGCGACACTGCTGTCGGCTCTAACAGTGCCTTTACTTCTGTTGCCTGGGCTCATTAAGAGGTGTAACATGTCTTTTGTGGAAGAGGATGGCATTTTGAATCATCGGTTTGCACATCGTGGGACTCGATGTTTGTGTCGGAGCCTCCGAGAGGCAGCTGCTTCGCACCTGTTCCATGGTTGTACCTACTGTCCTCTCTTTACATCACCGTGGCATGATTCAAGGATGGAGTGCAAAACAATATTTAGAGGAAGATGGATCTTGCTTTATCTTTCATTGGTAGGCTTTTGGGTTTCGCGTGTGTTGATCAATATGCTTGCTTCATTGGTCTTTATATCTGATGGTGAACTTGAAGTGAGAGACCAAGAGAGATGTGCTAAAAAGAGAGCGTTTGAAAGAAGAAAAAATAGAGTGAGGACAATCAACAGTGACCGATAACTGATTGATGTAGTTAAATTGACTGTGAATGAGAGAGACTGCTAAACATTAACATGCGGTTAATGAAAGAGATTGTTTGGGAAGCTGGTTTGATTAGTGACAGTGAATAATACTAAGAAAAGGATACTTGTGGTCGACAGTTGAACGTGCTGGTGGTAAAGGCAGACGGACATATAGAGGCAATAAATCATCTATTATAGAGTTTTGAAAAGAACTGTTAAGACCCAAAGTGATAATTCCAAGAGTTCCCCATGACAAAAGTTACTTTTCTTCCACTGACCAATTGTTCCAGGGCATTGTCACCAGTCCCTTCCAACATTTGTGTAGAACTTTAAAGAGAGAGAAGTCTGAGGAGAAAGATATGGACACAAGGACTGGTTGTATTATTTTAGTACTCAATGGATTTCAAGAAATTGTCTCTTTGGATCTCTCCAATAAGTCCTCATATACCTGGGATATTAAACTGTGAGGGAGCTCTAACCAGGACTGGAAACAGAGAGGTTAAAAATAGATTTTGTGTTCCTATGGATTATTCTGTTGACAGACTAATGCAAATGTTGATTTTAAATGTGGCTTTTCCTTCCACGTGCTATCTTTAATTCAGTAATGCTGATTCCCTTCTAGAAATCTGCATAGCGTTCTGTTTAAAAAGTCAGATAAATATTTATGAAGCAATCCTTTTAGGAGAGAGCGGTATGATTGGCATGAGAAGCAGAATGCTTATTTGTTACCTATCTTAGGTGTATGATTATAAAAACATTACCATTGAGGGCTGAAATAGAGGGGATTAGTGCAACCAATGAGAGCCACTCTGCCCTAATCTCAGGCGAGAGAATAAATCCTGTTCTGAGCGCGTGCAAACAATGTTAAACCTGGAAAAAAAAGCTCATGATCTCTCAATCTGTGTAATTAAGGAGTTTGTTCACATGGGAAATGAGTATTCATAGATGGTTCTTGTTTCTTATATTTAATTCTTCGGTTTTACCAACTGAGCGCCTTGGTGTATGGACGCCTTGAGTCACCTGCCCCTTGCATACTTTGTATCTGAGATACAAGGTGCGCAGGAGCAGATGTTTCCTTGCCTTGCAGTCTGGACTACCCTCGAATAGAGGGCGGGAGTGATATTGAGGGCTGAACACTTCCTGGCACCAAGAGCTTGGGCTAAGACTCTATGCTGCTCTGGCCTGGGTTAGGCGTCTGAGTTTGGTAGATGCACTTAAATCAGTAGTTTCAGTGCTTCTGCCCTGTTCAGTGTTTCTACCCTTTTGTGAGGTGGGCAACAAGTAGAACTTCATACAATGCAAGTACACTTTCCATGCACAGGAGCCACAGAATTTGCTGCTTAAATTTGTTGTAACACCACCGCTTGTTAGCGCCCGATGCCAAGGGACCTGGAGGCTGACACACTGGAGACATTATGCTGTACAAAGCATAGATGAGATTGTCTCATGTCAGTAGGTTTCCACATCACCTAATTGACTGAAGTACAGAAGGATTCTAGATGTAAAGTGTTGTGGAAACTTACAATGTTATGGATGTGAAGATGGGGCTGTTCCACTGAGAAGTGTCCTTGGGTACCACTAGAGTCATAAATGAAGGGTTATTCACCAGTGAGAAGGCACCTTTTGAAATGCTTTATGACATCACAATGTGCTCCAATAGGGCTGCATTTTGGTTCAGGGAGAAGGATACTAGTACAATGGAGAGAGAAAGAGAAAACAATCGGTTTCTAGTTAGGTATTGTTATTACAGTGTCGTCAGTGTTGAGTCGGGCATATCGTTACTCACACTCTGGCTACGGCAACCCTGTGTGTCAATCTTCAATACCCTCTTTTACCAAGTAGATGACTATATTGTATTGTATTGTAATAGTATTTATATAGTGCTTACTACCCCTGACGAGGCGTCAAAGCGTTTTTCGGTGAGTAGCACGCTACTCTGGAACCCAACAAGAATTAGTGATGGATTAGTATCGGGAAATAATGAGTACAGTTTTAGTATTTTTATGAGTTAATTTGATGATCAGCTAAGCTATAAATGTTGACAGGTGGCCTTAGAGTAGCTCCCTCCACAACCAGAAGTCATGCTCAGTGGTAAGGGCAACTAGCTGGGCCTAGGGAGTTAATGATACAGAGTATTATCCGATTGTACCTACGATCCTCTCTTCTCCATGCTCAAAACAAACTTACACGTGCCTGAAAGCGCTTCAAAGATCTGCTGATGCATCTGCCATGTGTTGACTGCTTCGTACAACACTGACACCCTTGTGGGTCTCCTTCCATCTAGGAACCCCGCAAACAGCAGATCACCTGCCATGACGCAAACCCATCCTCTGGAGGGACAGGCTCTGTGGTCACCACTCAATGCCCCATCTCCTTTCAAGACCAGTGACCCCCTATAGAAGACCAGTCCATGAACATCTACGTTGTTCACGCCCAATGGGCTTTGAGACCAGGTGCCTACTTGATCACCCCTTGTTGCGCGTCTCTGCGAGCCCCATCAGTGACTCCATAGTAGAGCCCATACCCTAGCCCTGGTTGGCAGCACGGTTTCCTGTATCCCTTTTCATCTAGCCTCAGTGATGGCTTTCCGGGAAATTATGTATGCAGCTTTCAAAAATACACTAGGTGACTCATGTCAATAGGAGGAAGAGAGAAGGCAGGTGCACGCTCAATGGATTTAGGTCACTCTGCTTTTAGCACACTGGCAGGCAGGCTCTGCGCTCACTCGGCGCATATTCATTGTGCAGGCAGGGGGAGAGGCATGTGCTTGTTTCTAAGACACAAAAAAAATCTTTTTTATAGCACACAAGCTGTGCTATATATTGAATCCTAAAATTTACCACCTCTTATTTTGTTGACTTCTGTAACCATAGATCAGGAATTAATTAAGCATTTATGCAGTGATCTTTTTAAAAAAATTAGATGAGTAAAGCGCTGTGTCTCAGACCATGAATATGTATTGCTGAGTACTGTCAAACAAGCAAGTTGCAATTCCACGCCTCAATCATGGTGCCTTCTTCTTCCAGCCCCGACTGACTCACACTCAAGAGGAGAGTTCATAACTTCTTGGTGTTGTGCATAATCACAAGACTTCTGTCCAAAGTCTTAAACCAGTGCTTAATTTGAGCTGGTGTTTGGCATTGGCATTTCCTTGTAAACACCGGCACATATTTATGACAAGTCACCACATGGTGGTGCTGTATGTGTATTTTTAAGCAACTATTTAAAATACATTAAAAAAATTGATGAAAGACACACCCATACAGTATATATCACCTTGGTCCTTGGCACCTAATTATTTAGAAATTAAGCATTGTCTTAAACAAGGTGCCAGCAGGAGCTGCATCATTGCCTATGGTTAATGCACGCTGGACGAAATAAAATATGCAAAATGAACACAGGAGTCTCTGCGGGCATGGACTTGCCCATGCCACAGTCAAGTTATTTGAGAAATTCCACAACACAATCACCAACTCTGTTCCTTATGTCACTGTTGAATGTCTTACTGCCTGAATCTCCATGGACCATTTCAGAGTTATGCTAACCTGGAAGATGTCCTTCATCTTCCCACCATCTCCTCAGAGCTATCCTTATAACACTGTCTCCGTACAGTGGCGTACTGCAAAGTACTTGATGGCCCCCCTCCAGGTTCACTGTAGAGCTCTCAGGCCAGGGTACTGTGCTGAGGGGGGCCCCTGGAGCCCTCCCCCAGCATCACGAGGGCTGCGGGGGCCTATGTTACGCCACTGTCTCTGTATTGTTGTCCATAAGCTTTGGACTGGGACACATCACCTCAGTTTATAAGTCCCCTCAGCTGGCTGCCTTTCCTTGCCAGAACTTGACCACCCTCCTCACTGGTCTGTTCCCTTCTAGCAGCTAGCTTGGGCTGACACCATTTGATTGTGGATTTGAAAGTGGATGGGCCCAAACTAGTTCTCCTTGGTCACAGGGCCATCTTCTTTCTCATGGCAAGCCTCCTGTTCTGCCATAAATGTTCCCAACTCCCACAAGAGCCTTGCTGCATTTCCATGCAGGTCCTTAACAACTTGTCACTAAATGTTTTATCCAGAGGGGAGGGTCTTCATACAAGAATCTGGAGCCGTACAGGGAAGAGGTGAGTTCTTTATTCCATGGTGGGCCCTTAGGAGAAAGCAATAGAAGGTAGGTGCTGTCAGGGCTCCATCCTCCCTCCAATACAGCCTATTAGCCCACTGTAGTGGGCTCTACTGGCCATTAAAGGCCCGCTCCAGCGTTAAAGGCCTGAGCTAAAGACAAGGGTCTTTAACAAGGGAGCAGGCCTTTAATGGCAGGTCTATCCCAGCTGCGGCGAGCTATAAGGCTATTGGAACATTCTGCCCCTGGATGGCAGCTTGTTCTAATTAGTCAAACAAAGGCCTCATGGAGCCTGAGAGGGTTAAAATCCCCTCGGGCTCCGTGAGGCCTTTGTAAAAGGCAAACGTTGGAATGTCGATGCTCTGGGCATCTACCAGCCATTAGAAGCCCGGAGCGCTCCATTGCCTTCAATGGAGCTCCCAGTGTTCCAGTATTCTAATGTTCTGGATATCTCCCTCCTTCCACTCACACCACATGCCAACATTCTGTTACATCATCCACTCCCAGCATCCCAGACACCGGTTCAGACATACCGGGAATGGGACACACAGGATACCACGGATTGCTCACAACATAATTTTGGTTATGTTATAGAGACCCTTGAGCTGTATGAGGGCAGCACACACAGTATTTTGCGTTATGTTGGAAACAGGCATGAGTGGTGGGAAGGCAGCACTTCGGGCATCTTGCTTGTAGTGGAGAGACACATGAACGGTGGGCTGGCAGCCCACCAGGTATTTTTGGCTCCGCTGGAGAGGTCCATGAGAGGGGGGTTGGCAGCTCACCAGGTGTTTTTGGTGACCCTGCAGAAGTTTATAAGAGGTGGGTTGGCAGCCCACCAGGTATTTTTGGTTACACTGGAGAGGTCCATGAGCGGTGGAATGGCAACCCACCAGGTAGCTTTGGTTATGCTGGTGAGGTCCATGAGCGGTGGGTTGGCAGCTCACCAGGTATTTTTGGCTCCGCTGGTGAGGTCCATGAGCTGTGGGTTGGCAGCTCACCAGGTGTTTTCGGTTACTGTGGAGAGGTCAATGAGTGGTGGGTTGTCAGCCCACCAGGTATTATTAATTTATGCTGGAGAGGTCCATGAGCGGTGGGTTGTCAGCCCACCAGGTATTATTAATTTATGCTAGAGAGGTCCATGAGCGTGGGTTGTCAGCCCACTAGGTATTTTTGGTTAGGCTGGACAGGTCCGTGAGCGGTGGGTTGTCAGCCCACCAGGTACTTTTCATTTGTACTGGAGAGGTCCTTTAGCAGTGGGGTAGCGGGCCACCAGGTATTTTTGGTTATGGTGGAAAGGTCCACGACCAGTGGGTTTGCAGCCCACCAGGTATTTTTGGTTACACTGGAGAGGTCCATGAGCGGTGGAATGGCAGCCCACCAGGTAGTTTTGGTTATGCTGGTGAGGTCCATGAGCGGTGGGTTGGCAGCTCACCAGGTGTTTTTGGTGACCCTGCAGAAGTTTATAAGAGGTGGAATGGCAGCCCACCAGGTAGTTTTGGTTATGCTGGAGAGGTCCATGAGAGGTGGGTTGGCAGCCCACCAGGTGTTTTTGGTGACCCTGCAGAAGTTTATAAGAGGTGGGTTGGCAGCCCACCAGGTAGTTTTGGTTATGCTGGAGAGGTCCATGAGAGGTGGGTTGGCAGCCCACCAGGTGTTTTTGGTGACCCTGCAGAAGTTTATAAGAGGTGGGTTGGCAGCCCACCAGGTAGTTTTGGTTACACTGGAGAGGTCCATGAGCGGTGGGATTGTTTCTGATCGAGACACTTTGAAGGATGCAGAAGGGCAAGACCAAGGCAACAAATGTGTTTGTTCGCAGGGGGCGAGGCAATGCCAAGAGGTTATTCGGCGGAGCTAGTGAACAGCCCCAGATGTTTTTGTTTTTTGCCTGTGTAAGTCATTACCTCCCGTCCCTCCCTCGCCTTCCTTTTAACCAATGAGGCCTCCCGCCTCCCCCCTAGACCCTCCCTTCCCCTTTCAAACCCCCCCCCCACCCTTATCCCCTCCTGTTCTTTTGTCTAGCCCACGCTAGACGTATCTCTTTCCCTTTTCTTACCTGCACGGCGGGGCCTGGAGGTCGTCGAAGGAGGCGCTCCTCGGGACGCGGAGCTCCGCGAGGAGTGCTACGGCTGGGTCGCGTCTTGAACGAGCAGCATGGCTGCTGGAGAGGCGTGTACTGGGGGCGGGCTGACGGGGTCAGCCGGTCCTCTGTGGCTGGGGCGTTGGTTTCCGGGTTTCCGCGCCGCGGAGCCGCGAGGAACCGAGGAACTTCGATTCTTGTGTTGCTTCCAGGTAGGACGGGCGTTCGGCCCGTGGTTTTTATGAAATGTTACAAGAGGTTGACCTTTTTAAGGATTGGTGGAGCCCTGTTGGGGGAGGACCGGGGTCCTTTATATAGGGTAGTTTTTTGGGATGGAAGTCAGTGTTTTTTGATGGTTTACCATGCCTAAAGCTCCAGCAAAGAGACGTAGGATTGTCTCTTCTTCCTCCTCGGAGGAGGGAGGTGAGGATAGCATTGCTCTTCCTGAGAACCCACAGGTACCTGACAGGGGTACTCCCCTCATGTCTAGAGAGGAAGTGCAGGATATGATTGAGGTAGCTGTTACCAGGGCACTGCAAGCTGGCGTGGCCAGGTCTGGTCAGCCTAAGCGTGCGCACTCATCGGTAGCAGCAAGGAAATCCTCATCAGAGAGTGAGGATGAGGCCCCATCAACGTCATCTGGGGGGAAATATGTTTCCAGAGAAGAAATGTGGGAAGTGATGGCACATGTTCGGGACAATTTGGGTTTCCCAGTGTTTCAACCTACAACCTCGGATTCTCATTTATTTCCTCAATATCAGACACCTTCAAAGTTTGCCATGCCTTTCCAGGGACCTGTGAAGGATATGGTGTTTCGTGAGTGGAAGGATGTGGAGAAGGCTCAAGTTCCACGATTCCTTCAGAAACTTTACTTACTTGAGGGTGAGGAGGTTTTGCCTCCTTCAATATGCCTGGACTCTATTTTGGCTACTCTAATTGGCAAAACGGCAGTCAATCCAGAGGATTGTGTGCCTACGGATGCCACAGACCGTAAAGTGGATTCGGGTCTTAAGAGGGCTTTTGCTGCGGAGAATCTGGCGCTGAAGGCAGGGATTTATTCTGCTTATGCGTCACAGTCATTGGTTCAAGACTTTGATAAACTGGCGGTAGCTGTACAGGAAGGGGCGGAATGTTCAGAGCTCCTGGCTGGTATGGAGCCGCAGGCCAGATTGTTGGCTGATGTGTCTTCTGATGTGGTCCGTACTTCGGCTCTGGCTTCTGGGTCTTTGATTGGGGCTCGTAGGTCTCTCTGGTTGCGTTCCTGGAAGGCTGATCCAGGGGAGAAGGCGGCCTTGTTGAGACTGCCGTTTGAAGGCCGTAACCTGTTTGGAGAGCAATTGCCGTCCATGCTTTCCAAGGCATTTAAGGAGAGGAAGCATGCCTTACTTTATAAAGGGGGTTCTTCTTCGAGTAAAGGGTGGAAGAAGCATTCCAGATCTTCTCCTACTAGGGATGCTAAATCCTTTTCATTTAGGAAACGACGTTTTCAGCCGCGTTTTTCGCCTAAGAAGTCTGCTCCTGCGACCCGGGGTGGTTTCAAGAAGGGGTCCTGACAATCACTGTGGGCCTGGCAGAGGGCCGGTTGGGGGAAGACTGAGTCACTTTCTTTCAGCTTGGGAGGACAGTGTAAACGATCATTGGGTAATAGGCATTGTGACCAATGGTTATGTCATAGATTTTGTTGTGGTTCCTCCAGATTCAGGGGTACGTCCCACACCTCTGCCTTCAAGGGGGTCACGGAGAAGAGCATTGTTGAACGGAGTGCGAGACTTACTGGTCAAAGGGGCCATTTCCCGCGTTCCGCTAGACGAACGGGGTCAGGGCACTTATTCGGTCTTGTTTCTTGTACAGAAAGTTTCAGGGGGATTTCGGCCTGTGCTCAGTCTAAAGGAGGTGAATACCTGGATCAGGACAGTGCATTTCCGCATGCTGTCCATTCAGACTATTTTTCCATTGGTCAGACAAGGGGACTTTCTGGTGTCACTGGATCTGCAGGATGCTTACCTACACGTGCCTGTGGCAAGATCCTCTCAAAAGTTCCTGAGGTTTGCTGTGGGTCAGGACCATTTTCAGTTTTGCGTTCTGCCTTTCGGTCTAAAATCTTCTCCTCGGATTTTCACAAAAGTGCTGGCTCCTCTAGTGGCTTTGCTTCATTCAGAAGGGGTGTTTCTGCATCCTTATCTAGACGACATTTTGATTCATGCCCATTCACGAGACCTTTTGCAGAGGCAGGTGGCCCAAGTTCTGGGGGTCCTGCAAAACCACAGGTTTTTGATCAATTGGGAGAAATCAGACTTAGTGCCGTCCCAGGATCTGGTTTTTCTAGGGGCTCGGTTTCAGACTATTCTAGGTTTGGTGACTGTGTCCGAAAAAAGGTTGGATGCACTCCAGGCTTTGGTAAAGAAGGTATTGTTACTGTCTGCTCCCCGAGCTCTTCTATGGTTGCGACTGCAGGGTCATTTGGCATCAGTGATATTTCTGGTTCCTTGGGCACGTTTCCATCTCCTGTGTTTGATGACGTGGTTCTTGAGAAGGTGGGCTCCAGGGTCCGGTTCTCTGAAGGACAGGGTTCCAGGGTCCGGATTGATTTACAGAGAGTTGCAATGGTGGTTGGATGCAGACCACCTGAGGGTAGGGGTGTCTTTATCGCCTCTGAGACCCGTGGTGGTGACGACGGATGCCAGCCTCTCCGGTTGGGGGGCATGGATGGGGTCAGCTCAGATTCAGGGGTTTTGGTCCCCTCGGGAGGCGAGTCGGTCATCAAATTGGCGCGAATTGCGGGCAATATTCCTGGCTCTGGTCCATTTCCAGGATTCCCTGAGGGGGTTGGCGGTTCTGGTTCGCACAGACAACTTAGTGGCCAAGGCTTATGTCAATCGGCAAGGGGGGACCAGATCGAGGGCTCTGTTCAATCTAGTCAGGGAGATTTTTGTGTGGGCTCAGGAGTGGGTTCCTTCTCTCAGGGCTACGTACATTCGGGGGGGTGGTAAATGTTCGGACGGATCTACTGAGCAGAGTGATTCCTTCCTCTCAACTTTTCTCTCTCCGGAAGTCTCTGTTTCAGCATCTGGTTCGGCTTTGGGGTCTTCCAGTGCTGGATGTGTTTGCGTCAGTAGGGAATGCGAAAGTGGAGCGCTTCTGCTCCCGGTTTCGGTGTCCCCAAGCATGGGAGGTGGACGGGATGTCATGTCCTTGGCCGCAGGGCCTTTTATATGCGTTCCCTCCGTTTCAACTACTCAGGGCGTTTCTGTTACGAGTGAGGGATCTGGGGTCCAGGGTTATCCTGATTGCGCCACTTTGGCCGAGGGCGAATTGGTTCCCATTGTTGAGGCTGATGGCGGAGGGGAGGATGTGGCCTCTGCCTCTTTGTCCTTCTCCCCTGGAGTTTCCCTGCCTCCCATTGGGGTCATTGAGGAGGTTACACTTGACGGCTTGGAAGTTGAACGGAGGGGGTTGACAGGTCTAGGGGTGCCAGTGGCTTTGAGTTCTACCTTGCTGGCTTCAAGGAGACGTTCAACTTTGCTTTCTTATGGTAGACAGTGGAAGGTGTTTTCGTCTTGGTGCTTAAGTCGTGTGTTGGATCCTACCTGCGCTTCTCTCTTTGAGGTGATGCAGTTCCTGCAGGACGGTGCTCCTTGTGGGCGGCTATTCAGGCATTTAGAGGACCGTGGCCTAATCTTCAGGATGAAGGGCGATTGATGCCTAGATTTTTTCAGGGGCTTATTAATTTATTTCCTCGCCCGGTACTTTCTTTTCCTTCATGGGATCTGTCCTTGGTTTTGGATGTGTTGACGGAGGCCCCTTTTGAACCATTGGGGGACTGTGATTTGCGACATCTATCTTTGAAGACGTTCTTTTTGGTCGCCATTACTTCGGCTCGTCGGTTGGGGGAATTGGGGGCATTGGCATGTTCCTTTCCTTTTTGTAAGATTTTTCCCGATAGGGTGGTTCTGGTTCCGGTGCCTTCCTTTATTCCAAAAGTCAATTCTTCGTTCCATTCCAGGCAGGAGGTCATCCTTCCTTCATTTTGTCCGAATCCCTCATCAAGGGAGGAGGTCCGTTTGCATTCGTTGGATGTACGTAGGGTTTTGTTAGAGTATCTGCGGGTGGTGGCTCCTTTTCGTAAAGGGGATTCACTGTTTGTTAATTTTGGTCCGGCGCGCAAAGGTGAGAAACCTTCCACGGCTTCCTTGAGTCGGTGGGTTCGATCTTTGATTCTGTTGGCCTATTCCTTGAAAGAGGTGGTTCCTCCTCTAGGGATTCAGGGGAGATCTACCAGAGGCATGGCGGCGACGGTGGCAGAGCTTCAGGGGACTTCGGTGGTGGAGATTTGCAGGGCCGCCACTTGGGCTTCTCCTTCGACGTTTGTGCGTCATTATAGGCTGTCGGACTTGGGTAGTTTGGAGTCGGTGTTAGGTCACCGGGTCTTATCCTCTATGAGATAATGTTTGGGGATGTTCTTGGTGCAGGATATTAAATAAAGGTCTTGCAACTCGATGTCCGTCTCCTGTGTGTTTTTCTTGCTATGTCTCATTGGTTAAAAGGAAGGCGAGGGAGGGACGGGAGGTAATGCTTCCATTTTCTTACGATAATGGCATTACTCCTAGTCCTACTCCCTCGCCTTCCTTTTCCGTTCCCTCCCACCCTCCCGGTACGGACTGTCCGAGTTGCAGCTTGGGCTTGGTTTTTGTACAGGAGGGGATAAGGGTGGGGGGGGGGTTTTGAAAGGGGAAGGGAGGGTCTAGGGGGGAGGCGGGAGGCCTCATTGGTTAAAAGGAAGGCGAGGGAGTAGGACTAGGAGTAATGCCATTATCGTAAGAAAATGGAAGCAGTACAGAAGAACCATGATGGGACGTTGAGGGGGTTGGCAAGGCACACAAAATGGCTCAAGTATATTTTGTGTTTTGTCTGGTTACCTATATCCATCTTCCTGACCCTTTGCACAGGGATGCAGAACCATGGACCGCTCCTCCCTGCAGAAACAGACCTCTTTCGCCAGAGCGTGTCCCCTGGCATCTTCAAGTTCACCTTTGTGGTTTCTGACACTCTGGAAATCAGTCACTGGAAAACATCCCCACTTCTGATGGCTCGTTTGTGTTTCAGGGCAGTTGCCATTTTGCCGACAGAAGCTTCTTAAATTACTTTTTCACTGCTGTGATCTGTCACAAGTCTTGGGCCAGTTGTCAGAATATCGATTACAGAGATATCGTGCTACAAGAATATTTTAGCAAAAATTTCAAAAAACAAACTATGGAAGAGGCCAGGATTTTTTAAGTAAACATACATTTACTATTCTCATCTCTACATGAATTTACCTTGATGATATATATATTTCCACGGTTCATATATCTGAATATAAATATACTAACCCTATACTTACGTAAAAACCTACCCAGGTATTTTAAAATCGACATTCTGATTGCTCAGTGGGTCGTGAATTTACCGCGTGAATCCCGACTTCACCTGATGGTCACAGGTTCAAAGCCGGGCAGCCCACTCGGCCTTTCATCCTTCTGTGGTCAATAAACTGAGTACCAATCAGTCGGTTTACATGAACCGTTTGTGATTAGGGGTTAAGGTGCCCCTTTGGGCGCGGGTGTGCCTTGCAGTACATTAGAGTACAGGTATGTTCAGAGCGGTAATGCACGTTTGCTTCTTTGCGCATGAGGTCTCTCCCGCCCCCTCACCTGGGCCCCGGTGCCCCCTCGAGCACTGCTGTGTGTGACAGGGATTATGTGTGGGCACAGCAGGAAGCCAGCAGCCGATGCCAGGCAGGTCATTAAAGATTATGCCACTCTTTAGAGTTCCCTGAAGCCGCCAATCTTCCACGGAGCGCTAAATTACAGCAGCCCACGTGCCAGCCCTCAAAATAGCACAAAATCCCCAAAATACTGACATGTACCGAGCTCTTCGCAGCGTGGATGATTGCAGGTATTGCAAAGGAACTGAGAGCCGATATTATTGCATGAATATTATTTTTTATGAAACCTGGGTCCCGTGGATGTGATTGCACTGAGCAGAGAAGAGCGCAGGGGGCGGCGAGGGGGCAATTACTTCCACATTCAAACATGTGCAGCTCTCCAGGCACAGGGGGAAATTACTGGAAAAGCTTGAAATCAGAATACATAGGGCCGGACAGGCCTTGTCTTCCCCTGGGCATTTCCCCTGTGGGCAGGAGCCTCGGAGGCCGCTTTTGAAACCCAGCTACATCAGTCACTGTAGCTGGCAGGTTACCCAGGTCCAGGCGTGATGTGCTGCTCCAGTCCGGGTTTTTTTCCTCTGAATTCTGGGACTTGTAGTCCTGTTTTATACTGGAATAAACAAAACTCCTCTAGCTCGGATCTGCTGTTATGGTTCTCAGGTAACTTCACTTTATTATGACTACATCTTCTAGTCCTGTGTTTTCATTCAACGACCCAGGGCTTTCTGGGAGATGTAGTCAAGATTCACGTCAATTCAATTCAATCAACTAAAGATCTACATTACATTGGTTTAAAGTACCACCGCTAAATAGCCTACCTGGGCACCTTCTTAAATGTTTTGTTAGCATATAGCAGTTAGAATAATTAATACGTTTTTTGCAGACATGTTATATTTATTTCATCTACATACACATCTACATTTTCTATAACATAAATTTTTGGCAGTTGTACAAGACACCAAGGGCCACACTCTTCCCATACATATGTTTGGGTTAAATGCCTTTTCACAAATAAAAAAATCACTTTTGAAATTCCGAAAGGATGGTTTTATTCTTATAGAAAGATTTACATCCACAAAGATTTTTATGGAAGTAACTCTATTGTCAGGGCTAGGTAGTTAACGTTCTAGGTTGGAAATCCCCCTGGATAGTTGAGTAAAAGTATATTTTTGGTCACTCACAAATGTTTTGAAGAGCCATTTGCAAACTACAAACAATTGAAGATTTCCCCTTTTTACACGCAAGAGTAATTCCCTCTTAAAGGGCAGGGTGGATGACATCATCTCCAAGCTCAGGGCCTCATTCCAGCCCTGGCGGTCCTAGGACCACCAGGGCTGCGGTCGGACGGCCACATTACGACTGTGGCAGAGCCACCACGGTCAGACCGCTGACACCGCCAGGTTGCCGACAGCCTGGCGGTTTCAATCCGCTAGGGATTACGAGTCCCCTTTCCTCCAGTCTTTGCATGGCGGAAGCACCACCTTGCAAAGGCTGGCGTAAAGGGGGTGCCGCGGGCCCCATGAACAGCCCCACTTGCATTGGCAGTGCAGGGCCTCCATGGAAAGGCCCGTTATGCTTTCCACTACCCGAATTATGGCAGTGGAAAGCGCAACGGGTGCTGCTGCATCCGCCACATCAGCGCTGGCTCGATGACGAGCTGGTGTCAATGTTAAGGCCCTGTTCACCGCAGGGCTGGCAGGAGGAAAATTTGTTTGCGCCAACCGGCCCTACGGTGAACTCCTAATAGGGCCAGCGGTGTTCTGACCACAATGGCAGTCTACCAGCAGCATGAGTTTGGGGGGCCGCCTCTACCGCCCGCCAAACTCAGAATGAGGGTCTCAGTGCCAGTTTAGGGGAAAGAGTTTCACCATGGTCAAAAATATTTTTCCACTTGAGGAAAAAACAAGCTACAAACTACATCTGCTCTAGCCCTAGGACTTTCACATTAGAAAACATATGCATGAGTTTCAACGCATGCGCAAACTGAATTTAAAAAAAGGCTTCAAGAGTTCACCAGGGAGAATTACTACTGTTTTTTTGTATCCAAGAGCACTCTTGGAAATCTCTGTGAATTAAAAAAACTGTAACTTTACTCCAAATGCAGGAATACAATTCTAGGAGTAGATATGTGATTTTGCTTTGTGTGATTCAGGCTGCAAGTCAGCGATAAAGTTATTTTTGTACATTTCAGCTGATCTGTTAAGCATGAGAGCTGGACTGAATGTATGGGACATTGAGGTAACTCCTGACTGGCTAAGGACTAGTGACATGTTTTTTTTTAAAAAGCCGTGATAGGCTGAAGACCAAGGGGCTGTTGTTACAAAACTCCTGATAGGCTAAAGGCATGGGGGCTGTTTTTACAAAACATCTGAGGCTGAGGATTAGTAGGCTGCTTTTAGAAAAACCCTCTTAGGTTGAGGATAAAAGGGCTGCATTTAGGAAAACCCTGTGAGGCTTGGGACTGGGTGGCTTCTTTTAGAAGAAAGGAAGAAGTTCTCTCACAGTCAAACGTATCGGCAGTCGTGCACTTATCCATGTAACAGGGTCGACGTCCAAGGCTTTTTGAAAGGCAAGCCCACAAACGAGTGATAGTGATGGGCGTGCGGTGGGCGTGGTTAAAATCACGCAGTTAGATTACAACACGTCAGAACGCTTGCTCTTGACCTGAAAATGCAGCAAGGCTGAGGATCCTGAGGACTCTGGGACTTCTTTTAGGAAACTGCTGATAGGCTGCGAACCAGGGGGCTGCTTTTAGGAAACTGCTGATAGGCTGAGAACCAGGGGGCTGCTTTTAGGAAACTGCTGATAGGCTGCGAACCAGGGGGCTGCTTTTAGAAAAAAACTACAAGTCTGAGGACCAGGGGGCTGCTTTATCAGAACCCCTGGTAGAAAACCAAACCCCTGACAGTCTGAGGACCAGGAGGCTGCTTTTAAAAAAACAAACCTCTGATAGGCTGAGGACCAGGAGGCTGCTTTAAAAAAAGAAAACCTCTGATAGGCTGAGGACCAAGAGGCTCCTTTTGGAAAACCAACCCCGGATGTCCAGCCTGTAAAACAGCCCTAACAGAATGCACAGAATGTTCTTCCATGGTTTCCCCACCCGAGAACTGTCCTTGAAACTGTTGGACTCACATCCTCCACTCACCCAGTACAGTATGGGGCTGGTATACCCTGTTCCCAGGCGCTTGTATCCACATTTCCACCTGGGGCAAACAGGACGAGCGCAGATGAAGCACACAACAGTTGTGATTGTTTCCGCAGTTCTACGTCCGCGTCAGGAATGGAACAATAGCTGTTCCCTCAGGGGGTCACCAATGCAAAAGTTGCGAGAGACACACAAATTAACTTTCAACTTTGTCAAAATTTAGAAACATCCTCAGTGAAATTCACAACTCTGATTGTGCACTCAGATTTACTCCAAAATTGTATTTCATTTTATTTAAAAAAAATAAAAATAAACAACGTTGGTAGACCTGTAGGGCTTCATCGACACAACTTGTATACATGCTTTCTCCTTTACTGAGAATACGATTTCTACTAGGTATCGCCCTATGTGCTTCTCTGGGTAGCCGTTCTGTACAGCAATCACATGACGTCTCATTAGATGGAGTGCGACAAGGCCACGCGGCTGCCATTTTGTTTGCAATGATGAAGATTTCCGGTGACGTAATTGAGTTACAGCTGTGCCATTATTGAGAAATGTTTTTAATAACGGCGTGTAATGGCGAAGGCGGAAGGCGATGGGCCAATTGTTTCTGATTGGATTACGTTATAAGTAGCCTGTCCACCGCAGAAATGAATAGGTCCATTTGTTGAAAGGACACAGAGCTCACAGGAAGCCATCAAATGATCCCGCGTCCTGTACAGTGTGCCAATCAAATCACGAGGAGCAACGAGGGAACGTTAACGTGACATGAACGACTGTTGTACTGGGTAAAAATAAAAGAATAAGTCAGACCAAAATGGCTAATCTCCTTCATTGTTAGATCCCAAGGAAAACAGTTTATTTATCACAATTTAGCAAGAAAATATTCTGAGTTGATGTACTTATTGGACTGTGATTCTCCAATTGCTCTTGTTCAGCACAGCGTTCTCCTTTTATTGTTTCCCACCTGCTTGTCCCCAGACCTTAATTTTGTTGCTTATTCTGTTAGATTTGATTTAACCAAACCCAATTGTCTCACATGAACCCATCAGTCAAAGATCTGAGGGGCACAAGCCTCTACCTGATGATTCAGGGCCTGTTTTAGATGTTGGGAGAGCGGGTTACTCTGTCACAAACGTGACGGATATCCCGTCCGCCGTATTTTGATCCCATTTTAGCCTATGGAGCTTGTAACACGGTGGACGGGATATCCGTCACATTTCTGATGGAGTGACCCGTCCGTCAAACTCTAAATCAGGCCCTCGGTCTTTTACATCAACATTATTAGAGCTGACAACTCCTTATAGGGCAAATACTTAAAATAGGCACTGTCAGGCCTCGATGGAGTGATGGGTCGTGGCACGGGGCAAGAGGCTACTGGTCCACAGCTCTGAGGGTTGGAGTTGTTTGCCTCTGATATCTGAAGGTCCATCCTGCCCTGGCTCTGCAAACTGGCCCAAGTTCATGTCTTCCAGTACTTGAATCTCAGTGTGAGCAATGGCGAGCAGTGAAAGGCTTCTCAGGAGGTTAGTGTCGGGGTTCCACAGGCTCAACACTCACCCAGTGGTGCAGTAACTTGGCTGTCCAGCCCCATGCTTATCTGCACAAAAAGAAGATACTTTATTGCGCTGCAAAACTCATGACCTCTTCATCCGTCTTCCTCTTCATAGCCCGTGCCGAGTGGGCATTGTTCACCTAGCCCAACCAAAAATATTTCACCTCATATGGCACTTGTCACTTCCATAATTCCTCTAAAACTAAGCTACCTTCCTCATTACCTGTTTTATTCAAGGGGCGGGGCCATGAATCAATCCCTACAAGGAATGGAAAATGAATGGAAGGTATGAAGGGTGTCAGGGCTGTGAAGGGTGCCACGGCAAAGTCAAGAGAGCGATCCGGTAAGGTTTCTTCAGCGATAGTGACCATCTCCCAGCAGTAGCTTGCCAGCCATGCTTTCACGTGTCTCCGTCACACCGATGAACAGCACTGGGGTCCTCTACCCTTGCCATGGCAGTAGACTCCTCCTTCAGCGCTCACCTTGCTGTTTCTTCCAGACAGGATTCTCCAGTCGCTTCAGGAGAAGGAACATTTCTTCTTTCAGGTCGAAGTCCGGGTAATGTCCGGGTGATGTCCCCTCACTGCAAGGGGTTTGGCTGTCAGGCAGGCACCAGACCTGGTTGCACAGTGATCCTTTTGGCCCCCTGCAGTGTACCCCCTTCCTTAGTCATAAAGAATTTGGAACTGGAACGATAAGTCGGTTGACAGCTCCTACCATTGCACAGGTATAGCAGACATGGAGTCTGTATTCTGTCTGACTGTCCAGAACTGGTTTGGGTCAGTTCTTCTTTGATGTGTCCTTCTCAGGCTGTCTCTCCGACTCGGCCTTTGTGTAGAGCAGTGGTTCCCAACCTTTTGACTTCTGTGGACCCCCACTTTATCATTACTGGAACCCAGGGACCCCCACAAAATTATTGGAATCCACTGACCCCCCACTTAGTCAATACTGAAAGCTGGGAACCTAATATGTTAATATTATAAAATTTTCTGAGCAGTCGCGGACCCCCAGGGGTCCCCAGACCACAGGTTGGGAACCACTGGTGTAGAGGGATGCTCCTAACATCAGGGTCATCTCCAGGTTGGAGCATCCACAACAGAGAATCAGAGACGTGTGAGCATTCTGCCCACGGCTGTCACGGCCACACATGACTGTGATTAGGAAGCGAGACAGAACTTTCACCCCTTTTTAAAGGAACTTTCACAATCTAACAACAGGAACTGCAGCCCCCCCTTCACCCCTTCCATCCACCAAATGTCAGTATCTCGGGGCACTGATCAACAGCTTTCGGCAGCAAAACAACCTCAATGAATTTCTAAGTGGAGCTTGTCTCTGCTTTCCTTACTCCAATGTCTAGGTGCCTTCCCTCTAGTCTCAGGGTCGTAAACAATACACTTCCACAGTCCGGAAACGTAACCTCACCGCCATCTTGAGGACAGGCACAGGCCCGGGCCACCTTTACTCTGGTTCTCCCAGACGTGCCCTATGTGTGTACCATGCTGATCGCTCCGCCACATACGTACTCAGTTGAGGTTGTTCCCCGCTCGGCCCCGCCTTCCTGCGCTGCTCCCCAATCAGGAGTCTGCTTTACATTTTTATTAAAAAGAACCAGTCTTTCCAACAGATGGGTCTTCTTCCAAATTTGATAAGTTGAGATTGGTTATTCGAGCCACTTCTGAGCAACAAATCAACAGCAAGCGGGGCGGCTTACTTGCGACTTGCTATGCTTTTGCAGTAACACCTAATATATATTTGATTATATTTTTTTAATTGTGTTTGCATTCAGACTTTATACAGCGAAGTCTCAGTAGATGAAAGCCTCATTGTATAAGTGTTTGCGATGAAACTGCACACATCTTTCAACCCAATACAATTACACACAGTACATTAAATTGTGCAAATAATGACCAACCAATGTGGGTAGAAATTACGACCTGCCTTATTGATCTGAGGCACTTAAGAGTTGTTTGTGCAGACCAGAATAAGGCATGGTTATAGAGGCGGCCTACCGAATGGACAGGATGTGTGCAATGCTTGTTCGTTAGAGTGCCTTAGTGGTGTGGATTGGCGCCTTCCTGGTGGCGCCGAGGCTCTCCGCTCTTCTCAAAGGTGCATTGTTAGTTCCACCCTCAGAACATGTGAGGGTTCTGAGATCCAGTTCTTCCCTCCTCTAATTTGTGGGCTTCTGGTATCCCTGCCCTTGAAATTACTCTCAAAATAATTCTAAGATGTAATTCATTTTCTACACCCAAAATTATAATAGGTTTTTTGTTTTCACTACCACTTTAATTAGTGTTTTATATATGTTTTGATATTGACATCACTGTTCTTGTTTAAATATAGCGTATGATACTGATGGCTGGGTTTCTCAGCACTTCCATCTTTTTTCTATAGGAGGACTCAAGGGGTTATTTAGAGTTTGGCAGGCTGTACTCCGTTCCCCCAGGTTAGTGGAGGGGGGTGCGGGCACTCCCTTCATTTTATAATAACACACCACTGATGATATATAGCTGAAGCTGAAGGCTTTCTGTGAAATAATAAACTTATATTTATGGAGGAGTTGGATGGGGGGCATTCAGCTCACTGCTTTGGAGAATGTGGACCAGTGTTAAGGAGAATGCTGGTAGGTGAAATTTAATTATTTTATAATAGTCAGGGCCACTGGAATTAAGTGAGTGTGCAGCCGTGGCAGTTTTCACATAATTATAGACTTGCAGCTTTTGCAACATAATCTATCATCTGCCTCATAACTTGCAAAAATAATTGTTTCTAGCTCAAATGGTTCAAAAGTTACTAAAAATGTGACAACATGTGTTGCAGAGTAGTGGCAGGCCTTTTGTAAAGCTGGACTGCTCACCTTTCTGTTGCCTATTGCTACATGTATTGTATTGTATTGTATTGAGTATTTATAAAGCGCATTCCGGCCCGAGGGCATCGAAGCGCTAACTGGGTGAGGCGAGTCGACTAACAAGGGGACTCCCAGACTTATTGCGGAAAAAGCCAAGTCTTGACCAGTCTCCTAAATGTTAAATAATTGTGTTCTTGACTTAGGTCCAATGGTAAAGAGTTCCAGATTTTAGCAGCCGCAATGGTAAATGCTCTATCTCCCCACTTCACCTTCTTAGTGCGGGATGTTTGGATTCGATAGGCAAAGGCCGATCGCAACAGCCTATTAGGCCTGTACCATTGCAGCTTAATGGTTAGAGCCTTAGGCCCAATCCCATGGACAGCCTTGTGAGTGATGCAGAGAGCCTTAAAAGAGAGCCGCTGGACTACCGGAAGCCAATGTAGGTCTATAAGGCACCTCTTAGCAGAGGCCCCGCGAGGCAATTTCAATAAAAGCCTAGCAGCAGTGTTCTGCATCAACTGTAGCTTGTTCAGTGATTCTTTGTCCAGGTTGAGCAGAAGCGCATTCCCATAATCCAATCTGGAAATGACTAGAGCCAAAATGGCAGTAATTCTGCAGGGCTGTGGAATAAAAGGAAATATTTTCTTTAATTTCTTCAAAGTCCACATACAGGTCTTGATTATCTGGTTGACCTGAGGTTTGAATGACAATTGATCGTCAAACAATAATCCTAAATTTCTTGAGGTAGACCGTGGCACGGGGAGAGTTCCACCTTCTTCAGGCCACCAGGTGGGAGACCAGTGTTCCCTCCCAATTCCAAAGCACAGAATCTCTGTTTTTTCGCAATTAAGTTTCAACCAGTTGGTCTTCATCCAGTTATTCACGGCTGTCATACAGGCATTGAAGCGGATGGCCACTTCCTCCAGATCTTTATTAATAGGGATAATAATCTGAGTGTCGTCTGCATACGAAGTAGGAATAAAGCCGAAAGAGCGAACCAGCTCTGCCAGCGGTGCCACGTACACATTAAACAACGTAGGGCTGAGGGAAGAGCCCTGAGGGACCCCACACGGCAAGAGGTAGGCTGGGGATCTAAAGTCACCGCTGCTGACTGTGGCCCACCTGTCTGATAGAAAGGATTCGATCAGCTTGAGAGCCTGGTCTCTAATGCCTACCTGATAAAGACGGTCTAGCAGAATGTGAGGGGCAATGGTGTCAAATGCTGCCGACAGGTCCAATAGAACCAAAAAGACCCCCTGCCCCTCATCCACCAATCTGCGGATGGTGTCAGATGATGCAATGAGAGCTGATTCAGTGCTGTGGGATTTCCGAAAACCATGTTGCGAGCTGTCTAAGCCCTTTGAGGCAGACAGGAAATCAACCAATTCTTTATTAAGATGTTTTTTCAAAATTTTGGTTGCATAGGGGAGAAGGGCTATTGGGCGTAAATTCGTCAGGTCATCGGGTTTGCCAGCTTCCTTCTTTTTTAACGGAATAATAGTAGTTTCTTTCCATGCCCTAGGATACAGACCCGTTATGAGAACTTCCTGAATAATGGGGGCCAACATAGATGCCGCTAGCTCTGGTACTAATTGAAGGATGGCAGGGGGGCAGGGATCCGTGGGGGAACCCGATTTACATTCCAGAAGTAGCTTACACATGACCTCTAGAGATGGCATCTTAAACCTTGAAAGTAAGAGTGGCTTATCTGGCAACCCGTTGAGTGTCAACACAGGGTGCAGGTGTGCAGCTAACCAGGGGGGGGGAGTTGGCTTGTTCCTTGTCCAACGTAAAGCTAGAGTAAATATTAAGAATTTTACATTCAAAGAATTTAGCTACTTTGTTGCAGAAGTCTTGGGAATTTTCTACTTTAGGAATACCTAAGGGAGTGGTGAGATCATTGATGGTTCTAAATAGCTCTCTAGAAGAGTTGGCTGCCTCGCTAATTTTACGTGTGAAATAGTCCGATTTGGCTACCCGACAGGCTTCTTTATAAATGTTTAGTGCGAGCTTTAGCTCCATCCTCTCGACTTCTCGAGGGCTGAGTTTCCAGCAGCGCTCCTTCTGCCGGTATTTTCTCTGTAAGATTTTAAGGTCTTGAGAGAACCATGGTTGATTAGGTTTTTTTGTGGTGCGGGGAACAAAAACCCTCGCCGGTGCTAGCGAGTCCATTGCCTGAGTGATGCCCAGATTGAATCTAGCAAGCGGTGACAGCGTGGACGCCTTTAGATCATTCCAGTTATGTATTAATGCTATTTTCAGCGGTTCTGCTTCAATGTTTCTCCAGGATCTTAGCAGTTTTTTTCTGGGGAATGGGTATCACAGGCTGCTGCCTGACCAGAAATTTAAATGTCAGGAGAGCGTGATCCGTCCACTCTAACGGGGTCGTTGAAAGATTAAATTCTTCCTCGGGGTGGGTGAAAATCCCATCTAGGGTATGGCCTGCTCTATGAGTGGCCATCCCGTCCTTTAGGACCCAATCCAGAGCCGCCATAAGATTGAGGAATTCCACAACCAGCAGATCATTCGTGTTATCAAAGTGAATGTTGAAATCTCCCAGGATGATTGCTTTAGGGGCCATGATTAAAGGTTCCACTAATGTGGGTATTAAACAGGTACTAATGAGGTGCAACTAATACCTAGAGAGTGCTACAAAGATTAGGAATGACGAAATAATGAAGGAATGGTATTACAAAATGTTCTACATTATGCCGCATAATTTGTCTTTTTTTGCCGCATAATTTACTCAGCCCTGCCGCATCATTTGTCTCTCTCCTGCCGCATGATTGGAGTGGCCCTGATTATAGTCCTTCCTTACTGTCTCTCTCTCCTTTGAGTAATGGTGGTTTTGGGCTGGTCCTGGAGAGCTTGTCAGGGATCTCACAGCAGGCAAATGACTCAGAAAGGTCTGGCTTGATATCTTTTGAATTAATAAATCTTAAGCATGTGTTATATTTATAAAAATACAGATATGTACGCCTTGCCCTCGTAGACCAACCCTAAAGAGATATAGGCCTTATGAGTCTGCAGTTGTAATCTTAAAGTAACCAGGCCTTTGAAGACCCGACATTTCACCCTGTGGCAAGAGCCTCCTGGCAGAGGCGGAATTTAATCAGTGTAAATCGAGTACCAGGGACATGGAATGAGATCCGGACCCTGGGCCCAGCTCCTGCAGTCCGGGCACGTGCGGGAGACCCGGCCCGGGCACCTTTAATATTTCTCCCCAGTGCTTGGGGTCGATCTAGCGGAGCATGGGAGAGGGGCAGAAAGCGAGTCCCCCCACCCCCGCCGGATTCCCCCCTCCCTGGCGCGTTCGTCTCTGGTTTGTGGGTTCACGGAGCTTCTGGGCGCTTAATGTGCCATTCATGAAGCGTGTCAGGCTGTTGCAAGAAGGTAACCAACTTATCCACACAAATTGTCCCCCCAGTCCTCTCCGGAGCACAGTAATGGGTATGGATTTCAGATTACTTTGGAAAACTCGGTTTGGTGTCCGTGCCAGGGTCTAATCGTGTTATTGTATAGGGGAGCAGATCCATAATGCATGGGGCTGAATTATCGCCCGTTGGGAGTCCAGCCCTCAGCTTCCGTGGGTCGGGGGGCACGCGTACATGATGTGGTTAGCTCTTTGTGAATGGAGGTGAACAGGGCTCCAGCACTTGAAATGTAATAATAATTTAAAGTCTCACGTGCATAAAACTTTAGCTGTCTATCGCCGAAAGACCTGTTGTGGTCACCACAAATACAGCGGGCTTTGGCTCGGCACGCTGCTTACCATTGGTTGGCTTTTTTGTCAATATCATTTGCTTGCTTCTTAATGGGTGTCTCTTCTTGATTTTTTTGTCCCGCCAACTTAAGCATAGCTTTTTTCTTTTTTGGCAGTGCTGGCAGTCGGACCGTGACGCTTTTGCCACAGTCATAATGTGGCTGTCAGACTACCGCATTGGCGGCGGTCCGACCGCCACCGCAAGTCTGGCAGTCCTAGGACTGCCAGACTCATAATTAGGCCCTCAGTGGTAACAAACCCTCCACTTTGAAAAACGACCAATAGGTAGGTCGGTTAGAAAGAGATGTAGGGAACTACCTTCTGTCCGCGCCCTTTTTGCACCTTGGAAAGAAAAAACAACATCCTGCTAAAAAGAGAGGTGTTGAAAAGAGTATGAATATAAATAAAATCTGAAATATTCATCTTTGTCCTTCATTCGACCTTAGGAGGTCCCTCCATGAAAATGTCTGTGACTTAATAATGTCTTGTAGGTCCACAGTATTGAAGACAACAACTTGTGATTGAAGCACACTTAGGTCCAAAAATAACTCATGTTTATTGCCACATCTGTTAACTTGTTTCTATGTAGATTTAATCGTTTAGTGGGAGGAATTGGGAGGACTTGATTGCTGCTTTTAAAGTCAGCTTCATCCAAATACTGAAGATGGTTCTAGAGACCGAAGGAGGTGGTCCCTTTGGGTGAGCTGTGGACCATGTCAACGAAAAACTGGGTCTGAAATCCTGGCTTCCACACTAGTATATATTGTATGACCCTGGGCAAGCAAAGCATCACTGTACCTCACTGTCCTTGACTGCTTAATGTAAGAGCTCAGAGACAGCAAACCTGCTTAGAGTTAGACCTACATACAAAATACTCCATTCATTTAATGTACTGAATCACAAAAGTAGAAACATAATTTACTTTTTTAAAGTTTGAGCACTCTTGGCATATGTTTACATGTCATTTATGTTGTTGTGTCAATGAGGAGTGAGCTCTTGTTTTGTCCCTTTGCACTAAGCCATGCACCTGGCTCGGCTCACCCTACAAATTCTCAGCTTGCCTATGTCGACTACTTACAGATCCATGGATATCACAGAGAAGCTCCTTCAAATCACGCGTTCAGTTCCGATCCGCGACTTATGCTGGAGCAACCAGATCTAAATCCGGGGTGTAATGCTGGCCTCTGCAGTGCACAGAGCCCCACCCTCCAGATGGACCATTCAGTCCAAGGCCAATACATTTCTATGAGATATGGGAGGGGTCGATCTCCACATTCTGCAGGGGAGGCATAAGTTTATGTTTACAAGATACTTAGGCCCTCATTATGATCTTGGCGGTCTGGGCTGTCATGCCGGCGGTGGCGGGAAATTCCACCATCCAGCATGGCAGCTCAGACCACCATATAATGTCAAGCCAAAACCACACGGCGGAATACACAGCCACCGCCAGTGGTAATGCTGGCGGGGGCGGTGTATTCCTATCCGACAGGGCAGCGCTGCCCTCTGGATAATGATACCCATTTCGTTCACACCGCCAGGGAAAGGCTGGCGAATGCGTATCTTGGGGCGAATTGGGGCCCCCCTGGGGGCCCCTGCACTGCCCATGCACTTGGCAGGGGCCCCTGTGCAGTGCCCCATCATGCGGGTCACTGCCCGATTTACGGGCAGTGATCTGCTCGACGGGTGCAGCTGCACCCGCCGCACAGAGGCATTGACGACGGCTCCATGTGGAGCTGCCGGCAATGTCCCGGCCAGGCATTCTGCTGGGCCGGCAGGCAGAAACAATGTTTCTGCCTCCCGGACCAGCAAAATGTTCATAATACGGCCGGCAGGATCCCAGGGGGGCTGGCAGTCAGTAGATTGACTGTCGGCCTGAACACGGTGGGGAAAACCACTCTGTTCATAATAAGGGCCTTAATCCATCAGGACCGCTCCAACACTGCTCCAATTTAGGAAGGAGTGGAAGATGCACCTCTTTAAAGAACACTACATCACAATGCGTTAACTTTCCAGAAACCAGCTACCTCTCGTATCACTTGTTGACGTTACCACAGACATACACATTTTACGCCACTGCCTGAAACCTCCATACAGATGGCTTTTTTGAATGGAGACTTATTCAGCCGTACTGCAACCTTTGTCCTTTGGCAAATTAGATTGTATCTGGCCTGAACTGTGAGCCCAGATTTGTTACTAGGACAACCCGCGACCCCATCAACATTGTTTCCGTGAACGTTCCTGCTGCTGCACATCCGCGACATATGCTCGATGGCGGTCTGGTTTCTTGTTGACGTGTTAACTCACGAAGTTATGAGTCGTAGTAAATCCGCTGGAGATGGAAGGCAGCTTGGGAGATTTCCAGCGCTTTCCTCAATTACTAAGGTTTAATTAGAGTAGGATATGTGCCCTGTGCACTTGTTTATTACATAAAGTATGTCAGATGGAGTTTTGATTTACAGCCAAGCCTCTCTCTTCCAATATCGTTATTTAAAAACGTAATCAGTCTTTGTCCCCAAAGGCTTCAAATGTCCCAGCTCTTCTCAGCGCTGTCACTTTAATTATCGATATATGTTTTCCGCTACGTTCCTCGTGGGCATTGTCAATGGGTTCATACTGGAGCTCTGGCATGTTTTGGATTGAGTGCTGTTCGCTTGCATCGCAGGTACGTGTGAGGGTGATCACATCTGCAGTACGTAGAGTTTCCTGCAGGTACCACAAATACAGTTGGTGTTTCTCTCAGATACATTTAGTATAGTGAGTGTTTATATAGCGCTTTCTACCATGAACAAAGTGAGACACGCCAGAGCCTTCAAAGTATCTGCCCCTATGGTGTTTCAGCTACCTCTGCCCATTGGTGAAAACACAATGTACCAAGTGTTTCAACTTTACGCCTATACTTTATATATACACATTCTTCTTCTGCCAGATTAACCTACACCCTCCTTTTGGCCTCCTGTTCTGTTCCTTAACACCCTTCACTTGGTTCTCAGGTATTTTTGTGGTGGAAATGTTACTGCTATTCAGAGGAACATGATCATAACTCCATCTTTTTCCCATTTTGTCTTTTTAAATCTTTTCATTATTAAAAAAAAATACTTTACTTTAACATTCCATTTGTTGCTTTTTATGTTTTTTGTCAATATTTAAGTAGGGTTTATAACTTTTTTGTTCCTTTGTTCTGTGCACTTAGGGATGTTAGTAGAATTTTGGAATTTGTGGTCAATTTGTGGAGCATTGGCCATTGGTCACCTTAGCTCACAATCCTAAGCTTCTAATCACAACAAACGAGCACCATGATCTTAACTTCTGTAGTGTAAATGAGTTCCCATGGTGGCACACCCGATGACGTACAACGCGCAACATGCGTTGTCACAATTGAAGGCAAAAATGGACTATCTTGGGAACCTTGTCTCGGTGTCAAGAAGTTAAGGATGACCGCACATGATAACGACTGTATCATGAAGCGGGTTTGCTATAAGGTGGTGTAGTCCGCCAGCCGCTGCACCCATTGAGTAATGCCCAGTACCTCCTAGATGGATTTCAGCAACGTGCCACCTACTATGCAGTGAGTAAGTGGTCGTTGCAAACAGGGTAACTCATGACTGGTGTAGTTACAAACTCAGGGACATTTTTTTGCTAAACATGGCGCAACTTCCATATTTCCACTTAAGCCTCTCATCGCAAGAGCCATATTTTCACCATCTCTTTGTTAGTATAAATGATCGCATGTACTTACCACTGGACTACCCAGTCTCCATAAGTTGTAGGGTGGGCCCTGCTGGCACACCTCACATGGCACAAATCTGATTTTGCAATTCCTATAAGACACTTCTTCCCGAAGCAACTCTCCCAGAAGAGAAAGCTACCTGGTCGGCGTAGACTTTGGAAATAAGGAAATGAATCGAGCAACAGGCGGCCCAACGCAAGACCGCGCTACCCGTTGCACAAGAGTGCAACGAGGCAATGAAAATGACACAAAGGTCGGCTCCCAACCATGTGGAAGGTGTCAGTGTGGTACAGTTGTGCTCCATTTGTGTGTTTGAGATGGTCCGGGTAGTGAGTTCTGCTCCATATTGGCGTGCGGTACATCTTGATGGTCAACGCTACAGAAACCAACATGGCCGCCGACCACTTGACATAGCCACGCGAGAGGTGGTTTGTGTAATGTGTTCAGCTGGATGTGTGTGTGCTGCCTTTCTTCACGGCACAAAGTGAGAGCCAACGAAATGGCACACTTGGGTTGTGTTGTATGCATAAGACATGTTCTGACTACTGAGTTCTGTTGAAAGTGTGTTATCCCTCCGCCCATTACTGGACAAATACTGGCACCTACCTAAATTATGTCAAATAATAGGGAACCGTCCAGGGTCTGAGAAGGAAGGGGTGGACAATGATTTCTGTAATGTGCCTTAATACCAATCTGAGGAAGAAGCGCTATAAAACTGTTAAATAAACGAGAATGTGACCGAACAGAACAAATTAGATGGCCTAAGTCAGTCAGGTGGCCCAAGTTAGGTCTAAGGTAAGCAAGGTAAGGAAATGGTGGGTACCCTCTTGCCTCTGAGTCGAAGAATAGCGCCCACGTGCTAGTGACGGACACAACCAGCGCTCCATCTTCACTCAGTGCTGACAGGTAGTTGGGCCGCATCAAACGGAGGTACTTTATCTAGTATAGTATACGGATGTTGGCACACAGCGTGCGGATCCGTGAAGTATGAAAGATTTACAGCAATCAGCCAAGAGCGTTTGCATAGGCTGTTAACCCTCTGCGGGTTGATTACGCAGTCTGTTCTCCTTCCGTGCCAGGGATACATAATCCGGGAACATCGATTTCTGATTGCACAGGATAGATGGATTTAATTAATCAGCAAAAAAAACACGACAACATGAAATATTGCAAGCCCAAGCCACGTTTCTCTCGGTTTGAGAGGGGAAAAAACAGAGAGCGCCCTCTCAGGAGGCAGGTTTCGGTGGGGCCTGGCTCGCATTAGCTCGTTCAGGAAATGTTTTCCTAATTGTGTCAGCCTGGCTAGCTCCAATTTATGGCTCTTTTTATTGCCGTTTTACAGTCTGCAGTTTGGTGGTTTATTTACATATGCTACACAGGTTGTACTCGTATATATGCCATGGTTAATGGGGCAGACTTTAAGCAGCACAGAATGGCAGGGGTAGCGGAAGTGACATCACGCGACCATTGGCCCCCTCTTTCGCCCACTTATGACGTTGCAGGGCTGATCCTTTGTTCCAGTTAGAGCCTCAGCAGCTTGGGAAACTAGTTGAGGACAGGGCGAAGAAACTACAGAGAGAAAACACAGTTCTTAGAACCCTCGTCACTTCCTCTTCCTGCCACTGATTGGCACGTGACACTGGCAGCGTTACAAAGAGCAACAGGGGGTGCCAAAGGGCACGAAATGGGTAGGAGGTGCCACCACCCACAGCTCCCACTTTAGGTCAGTTGCTAAGAGTCAGTGGCGTAGCGTGGGTTGTTAGCACCCGGGGCAAGGCAAGTAATTTGTGCCCCCTAACCCGGGGCAAGGCAAGTAATTTGCGCCCCCTAACCTGTGGATTTAGTCTCTTCCAAGATGTTGCGCCCGGTGCGGCCGGCCCCCCCTGCACCCCCCACGCTACGCCACTGCTAAGAGTGAAACACAGCTAGTCGTACAGGTGTATTAGTGTGGTTAGAGATAGTTCACTAAAGTATTTACCCCTCCCAGACTGGCGAGTCCCCGTGCATTCACCAGGTCGCAGGCATGCACCCATCCTTCCCTTCTGACAACACATGGGTCGTTGCTGGTGCAAAAGGGCCTCAGTTTTATTCACTCAAAAAGGGTCAAACATAACTATTCCCCTGTGCCTGTCCGGGCTGCAAGTCCTGTGTCCGCCCACCGCTGACCACTTTGTGACCATTGGGCTACTCCCCGTGCCACTGCCGTCAGGCATCCCACGGGCGCTCACTTGAGCGGCTCCTCCATTGACAGTTGCGCTCCCCGTCTGTGCCTCTGTGCTGTCTCTGCGTGAGCCCACCCTTTACTTGTGGCAGTGACGCCCGCGTTTCCCGTACGGGTGAGTGGGCCAACGATGAAGGCTTGTGTCCCCCTCGAGATCACCTGCCCCTTTAAAACTGGTGTCACCTCCCAGGAACCCTGCTGATTGGTCCTTTTGATAAACATGGCCAATCCTGCCCACGCATTTTCGCAGACTTTGGACTTCCCGCTTCCCTGGCTCTGCCCCTTGTTAAGGGTTTGTCGCAGGTCCATTAGTGGTCTGTCTGCGCCTCCCTGTCCCGCAAGATTTCTGAAAGGGATACGCTTGTCCTTAAATCAGAGTCCTTTGTTTTCTAGTGTCTTTTATGTCTTGTAACATCAATAGCCATCACATGTTTCATCCCACAAGCCTTTTTCAAGGCTTCAATTACTAAAACCCCAGTATAATGTAAAAGATTTGTTATAAGTCACAAACCAGGTAGGTGCTAAACGAGCTGTGAGTCCCAGGTTGCCAAAAAATATTATTATGAGTGGCTTGTAGATTGTGTCACAGCCCTGAAGAAGTCCACCTGCTGCAAGAACAGTAAGGCGCCCACTGTGAGCCCAGATCAGTAGGCCACGTGAATAAAGTGCAGCTGGTAGAATAACTTCCTGCGCTCTCCTATCCTTCACCCTGGCTGTGAATACATCAGGCTGATGAGTCCAGTGTAGAGTGGTACGTTGTGTTGTGGTGCCATGAGTCGGATGCCGGAATAACAGGGTCAGAAATATTGACTTATAAATATAGACAGACAAGAACATCAACAGTAGGTAAGTATAGTGCAGATTTACTATTCTTAACTCGACAGCTTTGTACCTTGGCGGTCTTCACAAAGTGACGGTGGACAGCTCTACGCACTAGGAGAAGACTGAGTGGAATAATTCACCAGCGCACCCTTCAAAAAGTCCACCGACCACAACCCTCGATACGGCCTTACCATCAACCGTTAACCCAATCAAAGAGCCTCTAACACAACCCGCCCGAAACACCAACTCCGCAATAGACGCTTGTGTTAGTTACGAGCGGAGAACCAGAAATAAGTTTCACCATTGAAAAGTTTGCACCTAGGAGCACTAGTGGTGCTTGTTGGCAGGTTAAATCTCCAGTTAAAAAATGTGCATTTTTTAACAAATTTTCTTACCAAAATACGTTTTGGGAGAAGTGTTAACGCCCAGAAGTATGTTATACGCATTTTGTCACTAAAACAAAATATGTTTACATGATTTTGTGACTGATTTTTTAAATTAAAAAAAGTATAAACTTTGCAATCATGTTTTTGTAGTTCAGGTTCGCACACCCCTTTGTATCAACCGTTCACAGGGTGTAAAATGATTCCTGGATATAAATATATTTATCCACCTACCACTTGAAAATGTAGTGCGTTAGCCATCATTGCTTCAAAAAATAAATGTAAAACATACATTTTGTAGCCTACTCATGGTCCCTTTTCGTAGATGTCTTTAAAATAGAGACATGAAGATTCTGGATTAATGTCTACCCTTAAGCTTAGTTTTTATCGGTTAGACATAAATTATAATGCCCGCATGACAGATTAAATTGTCTAATAAATTACAGTCGAGGTCTGGTCCCTCCTATCTATCTCACTTAATGGGCCTTTTAAATGGGCACCGTATTTCTCATGGAAATTGCACTGTCCTTGACTTGCATGTTAAATTGCTGCTGCACCAGAGGCTGGAAGATTCAATAAAACAGGCGAAATGAGTTTTCAGAAAATCCAATTTTCCCTCTGGAATGCAGCAGAATTCCAGAAAATAAAGTTATTTGTCCGAAATGCCCTTTGTTTTCAGTAAATAACACATATTATCAGCACAGAAGAACTGTTTTTATATATATATATAGTCCTTCATGGCAGGCTTGAGCTAATAAAAAGGATGTTACCCAAATTAATGGCTCTCGATTGGCCAACTTTGGAAAGATGGAAGGTGGAGATGGCCCTGACAGTTTTCAGATCACTGATCCACCTTGCTGGTTTGGAGTACTATCGAGTATTTAGAAATGATGTACTGAAAAAGATCAGAGTGGCTCTCTTTACAAAGGGTAGTAAGGTTTATGAGACAATTAGGGCGGAGCCCTGGCAGCCCCAGGGAGGGACTGGGCTAGAGAACATCCCTGAGTTACCAGCTCAGGTAATAAAGTTAGAAGAAGCTACTCAGCATCATTTGAAGCTTGGCCTGGAGATTTGGGGGGTGACTCTTGGTTGTATCCTCGGGTAATTTCTGTAAAACTCAGCAGGCAGTGTAAAACTGTAGGAGTAGTACTCCCACAACTTCTGCGAGTGGAGTTGTTACGCACTCCTTTCTGTACGCTCCTTTCATTCATGTCACCAACTCAATCTGTTCTCCTGTTTCCAAATCTGTCCCAAAACGTATATGACCCTATCTCACAATCCCTTCCACAAGCACCTCTCGGCCTCACAGGACTGCACCCCACTACTGCCCAGCCCCTCTCCATATGCACCCAACTGTGAGACGAGACACACAAAGTGTGAAGTTGTTTGTGTTCCAGTTCAGAGAGGACCTGGCCCTGCAGTTCGGGCAGGACTGTTCCCATTGGAGCAGGGTCAAGACTGATTTGCATACGGACGGGTCCAAACTGAGGGAGCATGATGGGCGACAAAATGATGGGCTGGAATGCTACACCAAACGATTGCCATTGGTTAGGCCTAGGGCATGCTTTCCTCCTGTCACGTTTGTGTGTTTGAAACAGGTGAATATAGTCAGGTAAGGATTGTGAAATAGTTGACCAGTGGGGCTGAGTAACATATACAATACTATTACAAACACACACATAGATACATATACAAACACACATTGCACACACAAATGCACACCAAACACACGCCATTATTAGAGATATACACAAAAAACACAACTCACACAGTCGCCCAGCTTCTATGCCTTCGTCTCCACTTCTCCCCTCACCCATGCCCCCACCTCCCCGCAACCCCCACACCAGTTTTGGACCTCCCCACCTCCGTCCTCTTCTCACCAGGTTCAAGTACCGAACCAGCCCGGGGGTCTCTGAGGGACCAGGCTGCTGCCTGACCGTCAGAGGATGCTGTTGAGAGAAGGTCAGCTCCCTGGTTCTCTCATTAAGCTGAAGCTCTGGGGGTCTCAGAAGAGACATGTGCTGTCCTGACTGTTGCAGGAGATCCCTCCGCAGGGTATAGATGTGCGTGTTTCACTGTTACCTGCCTTCAGTCCAGCTCTCTAATACTTTTCATAAGCGAGTTACTTCACGGGCAGAACTTAATGAAATGAAACCAGCCTCCAGTACAGAGATGTTTTAAGGCCTGGGCAAAGTGGGCACTGGCCCAGGACCCCAGCCTTTCATGGCCCCCTGATAGAGCCAGCCCTGTTCTACAGAGAGTCTTGTCCTGATGACCTTTAATCATTTTGAAGCATATTGTTTCAAATACTGTTTTCCTTAACGTTTATGTTTAATGTGAGTTATGTGTGAGCATTTATCACAGACATTTTGCAGAGAAATGTGTTTATGTTTCAAGCAACATCCATAAAAAAGTTATTTTAGATCAAAACAGGACCTCATGTATGAGAAATGGGAGGGTGTCACAGAGATTATTTGCAGTAATATTAGTGAGCTGCTGCTGTGTTACAATGTTGAAAACATGTCACTATCCCCGAATATTAGAAATAAACACATTTAGAATTTGGACGAGTGTGCTGTGCACTGTCAGTGACCTGGAAAAAGATGGAGATGAAAGAACTGAAATTGGACCATAAATTCAAAGTTGTTACAAATAGGGGTCCCTGAAATACGTTTGATCTACGGCCACTAAAAACCTACAGGTGACCCTGCTCCAGTAGAATTAACATTTCAAGAAATGCACTTGTACTGTGTCAGTTTCACTCAGCGATGGGCCCTCCTTAAGAGCGGAGGAGCGTCGCCACACCCGCTGCGAGCGCAGCAGGCAAACACAAACAAATAAAATGGCACAATAATGCCATTTTATTTTGCCACCAGCTCGCGCCGTGTACAGTGCGAGCGTGAGGGCATGGGGCGGGGCTGAATCCTGCAATTGCAGGATCATTGCTGCCTCTCTCAGTGCGCATGTCGGGCTGGCCTGGTGTCTAGCAACAGCCAGCCCACCATGCGCACTGTAGACCCAGCAATCCCAGGGCTGTCAATCAACCAGGGGATTGCTGGCACAGGCCCCCAGCATCAAAATGAGCGCTGGGTTAGCCTGCTCCCACCAATCTGGAGCTGCTCTCATGCTGAAAACAGCATGAGAGCGGCTCCAGGATTGGTTGGATTTGCGTTGCTACTGAGGGGGAAAGAACTCCTTCCATTCGTGCTTGTGGACGCCGGGGGAGGAGTGTCACATCGGGGGGAGCCGCAAATACGGTGAGTTTGGTGCCATCGCGCCCCGCCATAAATTTGTCCTGTAGGCCGCCTCTGGTTTCACTAGGTCATGTTGGAGATGTGACCAAGGTTCTCACAATTAGTTTATATAATGAGCCTATTCCGAAGGCGTGGCTTATGGAGCAATGTCATAGAAAGAGGACTGGGGTGTGAAGAGTTCACCTCTAGATCAGGAAGTCATACGTTCGAAACCAAGACTCAGTGTTTCATCCTTCTTAGGTCAAAAGTTGAGAACTATTGATGCCCTGTTTGCCAGTTAAGCGGAATACCATGCAGTGGTTGCCTTACGGCTGGTCTAGTCACGTAAAATTCAACCTATTGTGAGCTAGAACACTCCGAATAGGGAATTAATGTGAAGGCACATAATTACTGTGCAGAATGTGACGTTATTCCCTATTCTGAGGGGTTTAAATCGTCGATTTACCACTTGCTTTGAGCAGATGGTAACCGAGAGCGGTAGTTTCCCTCTGACGTGGAGGAAGGGGGCGGGGCTTGGAGGATATGGCGAGTAAATGGAAGAATCATTTTGGCAGGGGGGGGGGGCGTTCCTTGTTCTATCCCGACATAGAAAAGGCTTGGCAGCAGCCAGGAGATCAGGCTTGACTTTGTGCGATTCGACTTCCCAGAATTCCAGTCGGTTAAATCGGGTCCAGTATTCCAAACACCCAGAAAACTGGGGAAGGGAAAACCGGGATATTTGGGAACAGATGGAAAGTATCCCACCCAATTGCGGTTTGTAGTCGTTACACTTGGAAGGCCTGAAGGGTAAAATCTTACATCGCTTTTCTTGGTCAGGTGGGCATTCCTCTGGAGTTAGAATAGTGGGGTCTTTAAATATTATTGGTGCATGTCATTGGATGGTGAAGCAGGCACTGCATGCTGAACCTGTTAGCCTCCTTAAAGCGCCCACCATGCTGGAGTGCCCGGGGTGGGCGCTTGGTGACTGATGCTCCTTTATTCAGATGGATGTTGCCAGCCGTGAACTTGTGGTTCACTATCGTTTCTATCAGATCTCGCCATTCTCAGACCACGAAAGAGCAACATCGTTCCCTGTGTCTGGCTGTCACTTGGGTTTTTATATATAAATTGTAATAATTTTCCTATTGATACATTATTTGCCATTAATTATTTTTTTAGAATGTCTTAAAGGATTGTATGCCTCTAGACAAACTTGAAAAACTGCCGAGGCTCCTGAATCACGTCGGCAGAGCACAATACTTATACACTTATAGATGTGCCCTTTTTACATTAGACGTTGTGTTGTTTCCACACATCTTCCTCGCTCTCACACACACACATCCACTATTTTATTTGAGATTCACACAGTAACATTTTAAGCTTTGCTTCCCAAAGCCGTAAAGGTTACTCAAAAACCTGAAAGTGCTCCAGGACCATACAAATAGTAGAATTGTGCTATACAAATATGCTTAATATCACAAACTGAGTTTGATCTTTGTAGTGTGCTATTTGTGTGGATGGGTGTGTGATGAACGATGTTGTACCTTTGGTGTGTGTATGCGCATGTGTGTGTATGTCTAAGTGTGTGCATGTGTGTGTTTGTGTGTGTGACACTATGTGTGTGTGCAGTTTTTGTGTGTTTGACACTGTGTGTGTGCGGTTTTCGTGTGTTTGACACTGTGTGTGTGTGTCTGTGTGTGTGCATGTGTATGTTTGTGTGGTTGACTGTGTGTGTGTGGGTTTTTGTTCGTGTGACACTATGTGTGTGTGTGTGTGACACTGTGTGTGTGTGTGTGTAAGAGACAAAGACAGAGTAAAAGGTGCAGTGAGTAATAGAGACACGTGAATTTCATCTGCATTTGTAGTACTTGCTCTGTACAGGGGTTGCACTTGCGTACTCACTGCTTTAATACACCTGCTATGTGTGTGAAGGAAGCTTGCACCTCTGATGCGCATAGTATTGTTAAGAATTAACAAGCAACGGTGACATAAAAGCTTTTTCACTAAACAAACCTCATAACTCTAGGTAAGCTGGCAAACCTTGTCAATGAGTCCTGAGTCCCATCACGTCCAGAGGAAGGCACCCGTGAGATCTGAGCAGCAGCTGTCTGGGAACCATTTTGGGTTTGGTGTGTTGCAGTGGGATGGATCCTGCGGGGTGGGGGTGGCAGAAGTGCATCTTTTGTGTGGAGGAGCCCGCCAGCCACACTCAACCTGTTCTACCTTCTATGCAGATGTCCTTGCTTCAAGGAAAAAATGAAAGAACAACTCTGTATTAAACTAATTGCAATATTTTGCCATTGGTGAGCAATTGTTTTTACCTGCAGTTGGAGAGGGCCTGAATGATATACGGATGAGAAGATCACAAGCAGCGCCCTGAGGCTGTATTTCTTGGCACATGTAGTTCAAGACTTCCATTTCCTTCTGTCATGTAAGCAGCCTCTACCATGAAGACTGGTATAGCTCATTCCTTCCCTTAAAAAAGGTTTTTACCCATGAAAGGATAGCCACTATATGGCATCCCTGGCCCTTACTGGGGTACAGACTCCCTCTTCTGAAAATGAGGTATGGAGAGTCTGTGTACAGTGGCCTGCTTGCCTATAATGTCCATGTATTTCAAGGGACTAGTCCGAAAAGTCTTTTCAGAAGCAAAATAACCATCTTTTAAGGTCGTTAATGAACATCTGACAGGGAAAATCCAGTCAAAGACATCTAGAGAATTTCACAAACGTTCTCACACACTGAATGAGGTCTTTCAGAGACTGAAGTTACAAAACAGCACTGTAGGTCTCACTCACTGGGGATGTCACAGTAGATCTCTTCTGATGAATGTATCATATCTTGAAAGATGTCACATTAGTTCTTATTCCACACAGTGACTGATGCTGCAATAGGTCTCATGAATATGTTAATGAGTGAGCCATGTCACATTTGGTCGAAGCTCACAAAGTGGCTGATGTCATAATAGGTCTCATCTCAGGAACATCTTATCCAGAGAATGATGTCACATTTAGGAGTGGAACAACAAATTCCGCTCCGCAGGTGCAGTTTGCGGAGTTTTGCCCACTCCGCGTTCTGCTTGGAGTGCAGAGTTCCGGCAAAACTCCGCTAACCGCCCCATGGTGAATTTTTCTCTTGCGCATGGCTCGCCAACATTAAGTTGGTGAGTGTGACCAAGAATTTGCATCCCCTAGTGTGATTTTCGGGCACTAGAACTTCTCCCGGTGAGATTTCTCAACACAGGCAATCGTGCCAGTTCGCAACCATTCACATTGAGAAAGCTGCCGCTCGAGTAGAAAATTTACTCTAACAGCAGGAAGAAATAGCGCCCTCTGGCACGCTGCATATTGTCATTCGCACTGATTTGACAGCACGGAACAAGTTCCCGGCACTGAACCTCAGCACAAGCAGTGTGACGTGTCTGAATTCTGCCTGCTCGCGGAGCTCCGTGGAATCTTGCAGAGTTTTTATTTAAGTCTTCGAAAATCTGAGATCCACCCAGGCCAAGTCACATTGGGTCTTATCTCATGCAATGGCTGATGTCATAATAGGAATGATCTGAGGAACATCTTATTTGATGAATGATGTCACATTAGATCTAATCTAGTTAATGTAGCAAGAGGTCTCATCTTGTGAGTGATTTCTCAATATGTTTGATTCATTGACTGATATGGTGAATATCACAATACAGGTCACCAATTACTGTGGTCTCATTATGTCTCATCCAGTTAATGATATAGCAATCAAACTCTCCGCATGAATATCACAATAGGTCTCATTCATTAGATGCCACAATAGGTCCCATCCCTTGAATGGTGTTGCAGTAGGTCCCTTCTAGTAAATGGTGTCACGCTAGGTTCATTCAAGACATGGTATCACAATAGATCTTATCAAGTGAATTATATTTCAATAAATTTAATCCAGTGAATGATGTTCCAATAGGTCTCTTCCAGTGTGTGATGTCATAATAGGTCTCATTCAATGATTGATGTCACAAAATATCCCATCTGGTAACCATCACAATAAATATCAACCAGTGAATGATGTCACAATTGTTCTCAACCAGTGAATGATGTCACAATAGGTGTCATCCAGTGAACGATGGCACGATTGTTCTCAACCAGTGAATGATGTCACAATTGTTCTCAACCAGTGAATGATGTCACAATAGGTGTCATCCAATGAATGGTGTCACAGTAGGTGTCATCCAGTGAATGATGTCACAATTGTTCTCATCCAGTGAATGGTGTCACAGTAGGTGTCATCCAGTGAATGATGTCACAATTGTTCTCATCCAGTGGTTGATGTCACAATAGGTGTCATCCAGTGAACGATGGCACGATTGTTGTCATCCATTGAATGATGTCACGGTGGGACTCAAAGCCAAACCGGAACCAAAACAACAGGACGATCTACAATCCCTACAGTTTGTGATGGTTGGTGACACAGGATTGGGGAACGTGATGGGTGTCTTACTGGGTAACCTCTTTAAAATGGGCTGGCCTTCTGTGGGATAAATACAAATGGGCTTTTCAAGGCACAGCAGTGTTGCTAATTACACAATACTTCACATGATATGGGCTGCTGGTTAGTTCTCCCCCCGTAACCCTGCTGGACAGTCTGTGAAAGTCCTAGACAGACACTAGCTATGCCTTTGCACCACATTATTGAAATGGTACTGAGGGGTAATTTGCTTGGACCTCCACCTGCCTCTTTTGATCAAGTCACAGTAATATTCCTGGCCTGGCCATCAGCAAATGGCCACCCCTGCCAGCCGTTTCCCCTTCCTCGCCCGCCTCTCTCCGCCTCATCACCCTCTGCACCTATCAGAGGCTAAGAGGCGGTGCCAAACTCTCCTGCCCATGACCGACCCTTGGCAGGCGTACAGTCCTCGTCAAGAGTCAGCTCGCTATCACCTCCAAATGTTGTAACAAAGCCCCAGTCTTCGAGGACTCTGTGATTTAGAAACTCAAGGGCAGGTGGTTTATCGTACGAGTTTGTGACGGAGCATCTCATCCACCGAACTCTAAGTAAAGCTCTTTACGTTACTAATGGCTTTTACACTCCCCTTGATGGACTATGAATTTAAAACTCATTACAGATTCCATTACTGTAATGCAAACAAGAAAGTGAAGCCACTCTTTGACTACAAGGGCCCTTTCATCATCCTCTCATCATATTTTCACTTATTTTTACACCATTCCTTACTCTTGTGAGTGTGCCACACAAAGCACGTGTGAGCGAATTGCAAAATCATGTTTACAAAAATCTACGTTTTATAGAATTTTAAATTTGTGACAAAAAAGTATATATATAAAATGACACTGAAACTACTTTCCTCATACCAGGTCTTTGATCATTGTGATTCGAGAATAAGGGCTGTAATAGGATTGATACATATGCAGTCTGAAAATAAAAAAAACATTAGTCATGCACACAGCAATAGGACTGCATTTTGTTTCCCTGGTAGTAATAATTTTAGACTTTTAGATAGTAAGGCTAATGCCTTTGATTGTATTGTATGCGTGGCCCACCTACCCCTATCCTGAACAGACCGAACATTCACCCCAGGCCTAGCCAGAGACACCACATGCACCGAGTGGGCACATCCCAAGGCACAGACATATATTTCTGCATTAGGATTTGCTAAGGAGCATATTAATTGGCAGACGCATGTCATATAAAAACTGTGGCAATGATCTTATCCCTGCCCATCTATTGCAAGCTGTTGGCAGTGCCATGCAACGCCCTGCCCTTCGGTTGAGAGACCTTGATGAATTCAGCCGTCACAAAGGATTTTCCACAGACCCACTGAAGGAAGATGCAGACTCTCTTTGCAAAATACTGAGAAATTGCTAAGACAGTGTTGACTCAAACTCAAGAGTGGCATCAAAAACTTTCCTGAATATATTGTGAGTCCCGCTGCGTCCTGGTGGCTGGTTCCAAAAAATGAGATGGATGTCAGGTGCCCGATGACTCCATATCCCTACGGAAGGGTTGAGGATGCTGAGTAGTCGAGGCAAAACTGATCTGGCTTCTGCTATTCCATGGTGCACGCTATCCTGGACGATGGGGAAGAGATGGGACTGATCATATCCAATCTATTTCAGCTGCAGCTGCTTGTAATAACACGTTGGGGTCATAGGGGGGCCGGGATCGCGCAGGGGGAATAATAAAACATTTTTTAAACACTTACCTGCCTCATGCCACCTCTGGGTTCCTCGCCGCCCCAGTGCTTGTCTGCATCTTCTCGCCCTAACAAATTTAGATGTCTTTCTCATGCTGTTACCTAGCATGAGAGAAGCGCCTGGATTGGTCTGAGTATCCTGAAATGCCGCTCAGCTGGGGAACCTGTACGGCCGGCCAAACCGACATGCACACTTAGAGTACACAGTACTCCACCCCCCTTGCTGATGAGGATGGCCCCGCCCCGTCCTCCCCTACGAGGAGGAAGAGAAAAATAAAATGATAATACAAATATTGTATTATCATTTTATTTTTCTGCTGCCTTTCAGCAGCAATGCGACGCTCCTCCGCCATAGCAGAGGGGCCGCCCCTGATCTATTTTCTCATTAAGTTAAGGACAGAGAGTTCCTTGTGCGGGTTCATATTCCACCAGGCCCCAACACTGTTAAACATCTACAGTAGTCCTCTGCTTCAACTCATCAGGGCAATCAGCTGGCACATAGGGGGTCATTCTGACCCTGGCGGTCATGGACCGCCAGGGCCGGAGGAAGCACCGCCAACAGGCTGGCGGTGCTTCATGGGCAATTCACCGCCGCGGTCAGAAAAAGGCAACCGGCGGTTTCCCGCCGGTTTACCCCTGCCCAAGGGAATCCAAGCAGCGCCGCCATGGGGATTCCGACCCCCTTCCCGCCAGCCTGTTCCAGGATGGCAGGAACGGGTGTCGTGGGGCCCCTGGGGGCCCCTGCACTGCCCATGCGAATGGCATGGGCAGTGCAGGGGCCCCCTAACAGGGCCCCATAAGGATTTTCAGTGTCTGCAAAGCAGACACTGAAAATCGCGACGGGTGCCACTGCACCCGTCGCACCCCTTCAACTCCGCCGGCTCCATTCGGAGCCGGCTTCATCGTTGAAGGGGCTTTCCTGCTGGGCCGGCGGGCGGCCTTCTGGCGGTCGCCCGCCGGCCCAGCGGGAAAGTCAGAATGACCGCCGCTGTCATTTGACCGCGGTACGGTCTTCTGGCGGTTCCCGCCAGGCGGACGGCTTCCGCCGCCCGCGGGGGTCAGAATGACCCCCATAGAGTTTTATGTGGATGATCCCATGACTCCAACTAATTCTACCTCTGGACCATCTCATCTTTGCGACTCCTGGATGAGATACATCGTGCTAATTCCTTCTTCTTGTAACTCTTGAACCTTGGCTGTGGGTCTTCCTTTTTTGCAGTGGAGCCTTCACTCCAAGGTGGCAGATGTATGTGTCCTCTCCCTTGTACTTCGTATTAGGGCCATGGATTGTGCAGGCCTCCCAACCATAACCTTGTGAAACCTTCACTTCTGCTAGCAACAAGATGACCTCAGAGGTTTGGGATGCTTTGACTTCTATTTCTCCATTTTTAATTTAGAACATTCTATTATCATCCCTATGTAAATGACTCCAAATATCTACCAGCCCCTGCTCACTCAGCCAGCAATTCTGAAAATCTGTGGAAATGGCAATAGGTCCCAAATACGAGATTGATTTGCTTTGCCAATGCTTGTTCATCTAGACACTATCCATCCTACCAAAAGGTGGTTCTGCGTGCCCCTCAAGCCATATTTTTTAATTTCCTTTTCTCCACTGTGTTATGTTTCTAATTAAGTTTCAGAGGAGGTCTGAGGCTATTTCGTTTTTTTAATTCAAAATGTTATTTTTCACTTGAATAGGAAGTAGCGCTTTGGCTTGCACTGACATGCCTTGAAATACATTATGTTAACTGCTTCTTCCCAAAAACAGTGTGGATAAAAATAGGGTGATTAGAGAATGGATTTGAAGAACTGAAATCTGCTAGTTAGCGGATCCTTACATTTACAAATTAACATTACAAACTTAATTATTCAGAGCTAATCAATGAACTATGTTTCACCTGATTTAGATTTCAGTACCCACTGACAAAGGCTTTATGCCCTTGCCTAAGTATTATTTAATTGCTAAATCTGAAATCTTATGAAGGATATTTTGAATTTAAAGGTGCAATTGTAGGTGATCAATTTTACCCTGTCCTCCATCTCTAACAATCACCAACTATAACCATTCTAGAATGCTGCTTGGGTTTTGAGATCTATTGTGACATCATTCACCAGTTGGCCCTTGTAACCAATTGCATTTGCTCTTCATTGTTTGTTGTATGTGTGGTGTTTAGCAAGTAGAATGTAACCGACGCCTCAAAGTACACAAGTATCAATTGGTATCCCATCGCCTTTTAGGCCTAATTCATTTTTGCATAAATTCTTCTCATCGAGAGATACAGATGTGGTCTATTAATTAACCTATAGGGCAGAACCATGTGATCATAATTCAAACCCTGTCTTGCCACAAAAATGAGTCATCATGAGCAAATCATTTTATCTCCATGGCCTTTGTGGCCTTAGCTTCCAAATCTAGCATCACCAAGCCTAGACCCACCCTTGAGCACTAACACCAAGAAATACCCTATTGTTGTAAGTAAAAAGTTAATTGAGATCCACAGATTTCTTGGCTTCCTGATCAGGGCATCCTCACCCTTTTCCTTAATAGAAGCCTGAAGTGAGGAATGCTCGCAGGCCAAGTAGGTACAGTTTCCTTTATTTGGAAGTAAGGACGGAAAGAACAGGTCCGTTAAGGGACAAGCTAAGCTCAACTGACTCCAGGAGACTGCACGTAATAGAACGTGGAATCTCCCCAAGTCAGCAGCACGAGCATTCCAGCAAGGAACATAACACACTACATATCCCCCTTCTTTTCTTACAACAAGAAAATAAGGAACAAAAAAAAACAAAGAAAGGAAAAAAAATAATTAACAGAACACTAGAAAAATCTTAAACATGAAAATCAGAAACGTCAGCTAAGTATCCTAACACGTAATCCTTCAACCAACCAGGAGGTGTCACTTTCCTTTTCCTTTCTACAGAGTCACACTGTTGCACACAACCAGATAAACTTACACTCCCATTCTCTGACTCGGCAACCGAATCACTCATCACATCTTCCTCCTCACCCAAAACACAATCACCAAGTACCTGTGGAGACGCTTTCTTATTAAACACATTGTGACTCATAACCTCATCTTCCAACCATTCAGCCGTTCCCTTCTCACACTCCTTACTGTTAGTGTGAACACCACCACATCCAAATTCCTGTCCGTTCCTAAGTAAGACAATACGCTTAAGATTCCACACCTTACCATCACTCAATTTTACAGCGTTATGCAAAACTTCCATAACACGTTCAGGATTAAAGTACTGGCTCTCACCCTTCTTAACTTTATAGGGTTTCTTAACTCTAACCAAATCTCCAATATTGATATTAATGGACTTGACATGATGGAGCTTGTCATAATAAGACTTCGATTTCTCAAGAGATTTATTCAAACAATCCCTAACATTCTCCACTGACCACTGTTGGATACCAGTCTTGATCAACCAAGCAGGGTTATGTTTGCTTCTCGGGCTTCTTCCCCTCATAATAATGAAAGGGCTGAGACCAGTAGTAACATTCTCAGTTATCCTATACCCTCACACAGCTTTAAAGATGGCAATATGCCAATCCTCTCCACCATTCATAGCACTCTGAATTATACCTTTAATGACTCTATTGAACCTTTCTACTGCGCCATTTATGTTCAATTCCCACTCTCCTAAAATATGTTTTTGCAGCATCTGACATGAACTGTACACCATTATCACTCAACAATTTAGAAGGGGTGCCTTCTGGAAGGAAAACCCCTCCAAAAACTCCAACACGCTTACAGTGCCTGCTTTTTCTAAAATGCCAACTTCTGGCCATTTGGAAAACAAATCAATAAGGACTATTACAAACTCTTGAGAGTTGCCCACCGGACCTAAGAGATCAATAGCGACATATTCCCATGGTTGTCTGGGAATGAACGTTTGCTGCATAGGTGGTCTAAGGGTACACAAACTCTTGTCAGCCGAAGAACATATATAACAGGTTCTGACAAATCTTTCCACCGATCTATCAACACCAGGCCACCAGAACAGCTCTTTAACCACAGACTTAGTTCTAACGATGCCAAAATGTCCCTCATGACATAATTCTAAAATCACCTCCCTTATACCAGATGGGGGAACTATTTTATCACCTCTCCAAAGAACATGGTTTACAACAGAGAGTTCGTTCCTAACCTCCCAAAATCTTCTGCATTGCTCAGGTATTAGATCCTTCTTTGGCCATCCATCTAAAACGAATTTTAAGACGGACTGTAAATTAGCGTCTACCTGCATTTCCTTCCTCCAACTATCTTCATTAAGTGCAGGGCTGCCAGAATCATGCACAAGGGCCACACTCCATTCATACCACGGGTCATCAACACATCTTTCCAGTAAATTAGGTAACCTAGAAAGGCAATCGGCCATTACATTACTCTTGCCAGGTACATACACAATACGATAAGTGTAATCCTTCAAACGCATAGACAACCTTAAAATTCTAGCAGAAGCCAGTACACTTCCTTCACTCGTAAGAAGTTTAATTAAGGGTTTGTGGTCACAGCGAATGGTTATATCTTTTCCCCACACGAATGCTCGGAAGTGCTCTAAAGCCCAAGCACAGGCTAAGGCCTCCTTCTCTATAACAGAGTATTTCTCTTCTGAAGGAGACAGCGATCTGGAAGCAAAAAGTATAATCCTTTCCTTACCATTACAATCCCTTTGAGACAAAACAGCACCTAAGCCTTTATTACTTGCATCCGTGGTAACAAAAGTATCCAACTTAGGGTCAAAACTTTCTAAACATGCAGCCTTGCTTAACTCCTTTTTAACACTCTCAAACTCCTGATTACATGCTTCACTCCACGCGAATGGACAGTTCTTTTTGAGCAAAGATCTTAAATTGTAAACTTTACTGGCAAAGTTCAGAATAAATTTTGCACAAAACTCAGCCATGCCCAAAAAAGATCTTACCTCATCTTTAGACATGGGAGGTGACACCCCGATTATAGCATTCACCAAAGAGGTCTTAGGTCTAACACCCTCACTACTTATCTCATGTCCCAAATACTCCACACTCCTTTTCGCAAATTTGCACTTAGTTCCACTGTTAACCCCTTATCGCCCAAAACTTCCAACACATGTTCCAACCGCTCATCATGCATGCACTTACCCTTCCCAAAAATTAAAATGTCATCCTGGAAGCACATAACCCCTTTGACTTTCCCAAAAAGTTTGTGCATTAGACGTTGAAAAACAGCTGCTGCAGACGCAAGACCGAAGGGCATCCTCTTGTATTGGAAGCATCCAAAGGGTGTGATGAAGGCTGTTAATCTTTTGGAGTCCTCAGATAAGGGAATCTGATGATACGCAGACGACAAGTCAATAGTAGAAAACCAACACGCTCCCTCACGACTAGAAACCATTTCCGTAATCTTGGGTAGAGGAAACCGATCAATCAGGATATTATTATTTAAGTATCTTAAGTCTACACATAAACGGATTTTTCCGTTACTGCGCCTAGCTATTACTACAGGCGAAATCCATTCCGAACATTCAATTGGCTCAATCACATCCATTAAAATTAATTTGTCCAGCTCCTTGGAGACCTCTTCTCTGATCATGATCGGCACAGTTCTGACCTTATGAATTTTTGGTAGAGCTTCCTTCTTTAATATGATCTTGTGCTCGAAACCGGTAAGTTTCCCCAAACCCTTGTGAAAAACTTTGGGAAATTTAGCTTCCATAACAGAGGTCAAAGAGCATTCATCATTCACCATTAGAACCTTTTCTTTACCGTTAGGATCCAGGATCATTTGCAACTGTCCTTGATCCTTCCAACCTAGAACAGACGGGCCTCTTTTAGCCACATATAATTTTCCTCTGGCACTCCTGTTCTTGAATGAGAATGCCAACCATCTAAAACCTAACAGGTCTATCTTTTCTCCTGTCTAGCTTTCTGGTTGAATATCCGGCGGAGCAAGTTGCTTGCCAATTTTATCCACAAAGGACTTGTTCCACACATCCTCATTCACAATTGTGAATGGTGAGCCAGAGTCAGCATACATTGTAACAGGTACTCCACCAATTTCCATGTTACATATTGGTTTTTCCTTAGTGTTTACCTCCATTATATTAAGGATGAAACTCTTATCCTCATCCAATACCCTGGAATCCGTTGTTTTCTCCTCCGTATCACCTTTTGCCGTATAATCACCTTCATAAATACACTTAACTATTTTCTTTTTACTTTTACATACTTTAGCAAAATGGCCCACAATACCACATTTGGTGCATTTCAATTTTAACGCTGGGCACAACTTGGAGTGAGTCAGATGATCTTTGTTATCGCATCTGTAACATTTTCTTTCAGTTTCCCCACTCTGTAAGCTTTTTCCAGGTTTGCGGTTAATCACTTTGTAAATGCCGTCCTCATTTTTCCCTGTAGATTTTAGTTCGGATAAACATCTTTCAGAGATCTCTGCTTTCCTTACAATAGCTAATATTTCTTCCAGAGGAGAGTCACCATTTATCCAAAGTCTTTCTTGAATAGATTGATTACTGCAATGCATGACTACTTGATCCCTAATAAGTTCGTCATGAATTGTTCCAAATCTACAGTCCAGAGCAAGTTTCTTTAAGTCCGCCACATAGTCATCCACTAGCTCATTTTTTTCTTGTTTCCGTTGGAAAAACTTATAACGGACAATTCCCATACATACTTTTAGAGCAAAATACTTGTCTAGAGCTAGCATCGCGGCATTAAAAACACAAATATCGCCGCTTATGGTGTTTTTTGGCATCTTATTAAACGTTTTTAGGCCCATAGGACCCAAGGAATGCAACAGGATCCTCTTTTTCAGTTCTGCAGGCATCTTGTTATCCACATCAATGGCACCTAAATAATTTAAAAAATAGTCTTTCCATTCTTGCCACTTGATAGGTGGTGAATTGCCCATAGCCCAAAATGCCTGTGGGGGAACAATTGTAAAATTGGCCTGTGCCATGTCAGTGGCTAATTATAAAGTGCACAAAAAAAAATTTCCAAGTGCCACTCAATAATACTGTTAACTTGAAAAGTATTCCTCCCTTCTCGGACCTGTTCCTGTTCACACCTTCACATTAGAAAAAAACAATGTAGTCTTACAAAAATACAAACATTTCCTTCTTAATTGTCTTCTTCCTTCCCTCCTTCCTGCCTTTTTTTTTTTTTAATATTGTTTTCTTTTCCTCCAAGTCCTTTTCGTTTTCTATTAATATTAAATGGCTAGCGTCTCCGTCTCCTTGGAGACGCTAGCGGAAGTGCTGTTAGTCTCCTTAGCGTGCCCGTAGCTAAGGAGACACGCAGAGGAAGCGGCGTCAGTGTCTCTGGGGGTACGTTGCCCAGAAGACACGCGCTGCGCACACACGTCCGTTGAAAGGAGGACGCTCGCGCTGCTCTGCTCGCGCCGCTCTGCACGCGCCTAAACCAACGGCAGGGCACGAACAACAACCAACCAAAACACGGAGGAAGGATTGAAACTTAAAAAAAAAAAATACAACAAGTATAATTACGGGAACGTCCCGTCCCACGTCGGCAGCCCCCAAGGCAGCATCCAAGGGCAGACAAGGCAGTGAAGCGTCAAAAATGGTAGAACGACGACACAGATGTTGAAGGTTCGATAAAGCCGGCTCCCTTGTCGCCAAATTGAAGTGAGGAATGCTCGCAGGCCAAGTAGGTACAGTTTCCTTTATTTGGAAGTAAGGACGGAAAGAACAGGTCCGTTAAGGGACAAGATAAGCTCAACTGACTCCAGGAGACTGCACGTAAGAGAACGTGGAATCTCCCCAAGTCAGCATCACGAGCATTCCAGCAAGGAACGTAACACACTACAAAGCCTTTTGAGGAATAACATGTTCAAGCCAGAAGGAGCCGGGCCTGTCTTAATTATTGGTTACTTGATGGGCGCTTGACCTATCCCAGCTTCTCGGCAGTGAGCACGTACCTTTGATGGATGGCCACTTCCATTGAAAGGTAATCAATAACCTGAATGAAGAAGTGAGTCCACACTTTATCAGCTCTGGAAATGATTATCCAGTTTTGCGGAGATAGTGTCACTCGGCTTCACAGCGCTCTTCTCTTAGTCGGCATTAGAAGATGGTCAGGAGAAGGACCGTCGCACAGTCGGCAGAGGGTTATTGACTAAGCTTGGTTGTGTGGTTTAGTAGATTTTATTCCATTGGCTTTGGTTACCAGTTTCATCTCCTTCGGGTGACCCGGGGCCTGGCTCATGGCAGTGGTTGCAGAGGGTCGGCAGCAGAACTTATTCTGGTGATCAGGACTTAATTTCATTATCAGACTTCGGTCCTCATCAGAAGTGGGTAGGAATTTTCCCTGCACGGGGCAAAAATATTGAGGAGGTGGTATTTAATGCACCCGATAATTACCAGGTCGGCTAGATGTTTCGCCGTCCAATACATTGTGGCTGGACGAACCTGCGGGCGTTTATCAGGTGACATCCTATGCAGAGCTTGGTGCATCAAGGCCTAGAATCTGCAAGTTATTCCCAAAAACTTGGAGTAGGAGCTATTTATTGCACCTGATAAATAGCATAATTCCTGGTATCATTATTTATTAGGTTTGATGAGAAGCATTTGTACTCATACTCAGGCCATAGACGCGGAGCAGGGGGAGAAAAACAGATGTTGGAGAAAAGTGAGAAAGAAGCGAGTGGAAAAGTAGAAAGAAATGATAAAAAACCTGCAAGAGTGAGATAAAGAAACACGAAGAGTAAAATGCTGGAAGAAACATTTGGATTTGGTGGCTGGAGAGGGTGTGAAAGAAAACTGTGAGTAGGGCTCTACAGTCAGAGTAACAGTGAAATACTTGGAGAGGAAAGAAACCTGAGGAGTCCGGGACCTGCAGCAAGTGTGTAAGAGGAGAGTACAGACTGGCAGAGGCCGGGTCCTGCAGCAAGTGTGAAAGAGGAGAGTACAGGCTGGCAGAGGCCGGGTCGTGCAGCAAGTGTGAAAGAGGAGAGTACAGACTGGCAGAGGCCAGGACCTGCAGAAAGTCTGAAGGAGGAGAGTACAGACTGGCAGAGGCCGGGACCTGCAGCAAGTGTGTAAGAGGAGAGTATAGACTGGCAGAGGCCGGGACCTGCAGCAAGCGTGTAAGAGGAGAGTACAGACTGGCAGAGGCCAGGTCCTGCAGCAAGTATATAAGAGGAGAGTACAGACTGGCAGAGGCCGGGTCCTGCAGCAAGTGTGTAAGAGGAGAGTACAGACTGGCAGAGGCTGGGTCCTGCAGTAAGTGTGAAAGAGGAGAGTACAGACTGGCAGAGGCCGGGTCCTGAGGCAAGTGTGTAAGAGGAGAGTACAGACTGGCAGAGGCCGGGACCTGCAGCAAGTGTGAAAGAGGAGAGTACAGACTGGCAGATGCTGGGTCCTGCAGCAAGTGTGAAAGAGGAGCGCTGAGACTGGCAGAGGCTGGCTCCTGCAGCAACTGTGAAAGAAAAGAGCAGAGACCGGGTCCTGCATCAAGTGAAAATAGGAGAGTAGAGACTGCAAGAGGCCAGGTTCTGCAGCAAGTGTGTAAGAGGAGAGTACAGACTGGCAGAGGCCGGGTCCTGCAGCAAGTGTGAAAGAGGAGAGTACAGACTGGCAAAGGCCAGGACCTGCAGCAAGTCTGAAGGAGGAGAGTACAGACTGGCAGAGGCCGGGACCTGCAGCAAGTGTGTAAGAGGAGAGTACAGACTGGCAGAGGCCAGGACCTGCAGCAAGTGTGTAAGAGGAGAGTACAGACTGGCAGAGGCCGGGTCCTGCAGCAAGTGTGTAAGAGGAGAGTACAGACTGGCAGAGGCCGGGACCTGCAGCAAGTGTGTAAGAGGAGAGTACAGACTGGCAGAGGCCAGGTCCTGCATCCAGTGTGAAAGAGGCGAGTACAGACTGGCAGAGGCTGGGTCCTGCAGTAAGTGTGAAAGAGGAGAGTACAGACTGGCAGAGGCCGGGTCCTGCAGCAAGTGTGTAAGAGGAGAGTACAGACTGGCAGAGGCCGGGACCTGCAGCAAGTGTGAAAGAGGAGAGTACAGACTGGCAGATGCTGGGTCCTGCAGCAAGTGTGAAAGAGAAGCGCTGAGACTGGCAGAGGCTGGCTCCTGCAGCAACTGTGAAAGAAAAGAGCAGAGACCGGGTCCTGCTGCAAGTGAAAATAGGAGAGTAGAGACTGCAAGAGGCCAGGTTCGGCAGCAAGTATGAAAGGGAAGGGCAGAGACTGCAAGACTCCAGGTCCTGCAGCAAGAGTGAAAGAGGAGAGCAGAGTCTGCGAGATGCAAGGTCCTGCATCAAGTGTGAAAGAAAGAGAGCAGAGACTGGCAGAGGCTGGACCCTGCAGCAAGTGTGAAAGAGGAGAGCACAGACTGGCAGATGCTGGGTCCTGCAGCCAGTGTGAAAAAGGAGAGTACAGACTGGCAGAGGCTGGGTCCTGCAGCAAGGGTGAAAGAGGAGAGCAGAGGCAGGTCCTGCAGCAAGTGTGAAAGAGAAGAGTACAGACTGGCCGGTTCCGGGTCCTACAGCAAGTGTGAAAGCGGAGAGCAGAGACTGGCAGAGGCCGGATCCTGCAGCAAGTGTGAAAGAGGAGAGTACAGACTGGCAGAGGCCAGGTCCTGCAGCAAGTGTGAAAGAGGAGAGTACAGACTGGCAGATGCTGGGTCCTACAGCAAGTGTGAAAAAGGAGAGTACAGACTGGCAGAGGCTGGGTCCTGCAGCAAGAGTGAAAGAGGAGAGTACAGACTGGCAGAGGCCAGGTCCTGCAGCAAGTGTGAAAGAGGAGAGTACAGACTGGCAGAGGCCGTGTCCTGCAGCAAGTGTGAAAGCGGAGAGGGGAGACTGGCAGAGGCCGGGTCATGCAGCAAGTGTGAAAGAGGAGAGCAGAGACTGTGAGAGGCCAGATGCAGCCGCAGATGTGAAACCGGAGAGTACAGACTGGCAGATGCTGGGACCTGCAGCAAGTGTGAAAGAGGAGAGCAGAGGCAGGTCCTGCAGCAAGTGTAAAAGAAGAGAGCAGAGACTGTGAGAGGCCAAGTCCTGCAGCAAATGTGAAATAGGAGAGCAGAAACTGCGAGATGCAAGGTCCTGCAGCAAGTGTGAAAGAGGTGAGTGCAGACTGGCAGAGCCCAGGTCCTGCAGCAGGTGTGAAAGAGAAGGGCAGAGACTGCGGGAGGCCAGATCCAGCAGCAGGTATGAAAGAGGAGAGCAGATTCTGCGAGATGCAATGTCCTGCAGCAAGTGTGAAAGAGGAGAGGACAGACTGGCAGATGCTGGGTCCTGCAGCAAGTCTGAAAGAGGAGAGTACAGAGTAGCAGAGGCTGGGTCCTGCAGCAAGGGTGAAAGAGGAGAGTACAGACTGGCAGAGGCAGGTCCTGCAGCAAGTGTGAAAGAGAAGAGTACAGACTGGCAGAGGCCGGGTCCTACAGCAAGTGTGAAAGCAGAGAGCAGAGACTGGCAGAGGCCGGGCCCTGCAGCAAGTGTGAAAGAGGAGAGTACAGACTGGCAGAGGCCAGGTCCTGCAGCAAGGGTGAAAGAGGAGAGTACAGACTGGCAGAGGCCAGGTCCTGCAGCAAGTGTGAAAGAGGAGAGTACAGACTGGCAGATGCCAGGTCCTACAGCAAGTGTGAAAGCGGAGAGCAGAGACTGGCAGAGGCCGGGTCCTGCAGCAAGTGTGAAAGAGGAGGGTAGAGACTGGCAGAGGCCAGATCCTGCAACTTGTGAAAGAGGACAGTACAGACTGGCAGAGGCCAGATCCTGCAGCAAGTGTGAAAGCGGAGAGCAGAGACTGGCAGATGCCAGGTCCTACAGCAAGTGTGAAAGAGGAGGGTAGAGACTGTGAGAGGCTAGTTCCTGCAGCAAGTGTGAAAGAGGAGAGCAGAGACTGGAAGAAGTCAGGTCCTGCAGCAAGTGTGAAAGAGGACAGTAGAGACTGTGATATTCCAGGTTCTGCAACTAGTGTGACCGGGGCAAGTCACCAGAGGTCACACAGGGCAGCCACCTAACAGGACTGAGGTGCACAGGGGCCAGGATCTTCAGACAGTTGAAGTGGACAGGATCTATTCAGAGCTGGCCCTTCCGAAGGCTGCATAAGGCATTGACCTTAGGGAACTACCACTAGCCGGCGCCAAATTACAAGAAAGGGTCAGAAAATCGTCGTTCATTTGGAAATAGCAAGGGCTCCAACGGCGCAATCCTATTTCCCCTGCAGAGCACAAAGTCCTTGTGTATTCTTGTAGTCAAGGGTAGAGGCCCCGTGCTGTGTGCTGCGCGTGCATAGACGTAAAGGTGGGGACAGATGTATAAAGTGTAAACTCAGATGAACTGTAAAATCATTAGCCTCTCATGCAACTCATAATCATTCAATATTTTGCTTCCACTCCACAGTACCACATACCTCTTTGAAACCTTTCCCAAAAATATTGTGAGTTAATATTTCATGAAAAAACAGAACAGTCAGCGGTGGCATTCACACCAGCCTGGAGGTGTTACGTTTGGAATCGGATTCTAAGGATGTTTCCTCCGAGTTGGCCGTCGCACAGTTATTTTAAGTGCCCAGTTCGTGGCTCTCTGCTGCCATCTCGCGTTCTGTGGTAGGATTGCGCATCACTCTCGTAGTCCCACTTGATTTTATTCTGATTCTCATCCTCTGTTTTACATAAAGCTACTGTCGTTGTATTGACCCCACGTGCATTGTACCTATTCCCTTGGAATAGGTTTCAGACTGTTTGCACATCACCTGGAACATCATTTTCAAAGTGCAAACATTTCTTCCCCATAAAAAGTAGGAGAGATCCCTACTCCTTTCTCACCTAGAAGCAGACGCACCTTAGGTTTTTGTGTATTTATTCCACCAGACTCCACATTTATACAGATTGAAAGTTTGCATTGCATCTTTCCTTTACTTCCAGTTTCCCATCCACAATGCTTTAAATGCAGATATATAAGCGTGACTACCAACTATCCAGGATCTCATATTTTCTACTAAGACGTCTTTGTACTCTCCCATTAAAAGCATTGTGCCAGTGCTGACAAGTGCCTGTATTCTCCCATTAAAAGCATTGCATTTGTGCTGGGAAGTGCCAGTACTTGCCCATTAAAAGTATTGCACCAGTGCTGAGAAGTGCAGCTCTCCATTAAAAGCATTGCACCAGTACTTAGAAGTGCCTGTATTCTCCTATTAAAAGCATTGCGCCAGTGCTGAAAAGTGCCAGTACTCACCAATTAAAAGTATTGCACCAGTGCTGAGAAGTGCCAGTACGCACCCATTAAAAGTATTTCACCAGTGCTTAGAAGTGCTGGTCTCCTCCCATTTGAAGTATTGCCCCAGTTCTGAAAAGTGCCTGTACTCTCCCATTAAAAGCATTGCATCCGTGCTTAGAAGTGCCTGTACTTTCCCATTAAAAGCTTGGCACCAGTGCTGAAAAGTGCCTGTACTCTCTCATTAATAGCATTCCACCGGTTCTGAAAAGTGCCTGAACTCTCCCATTAAAATCATTGCACCAGTGCTGAAAAGTGCATGTACTCGCCCATTAAAAGCATTGCACCAGTGCTGAAAAGTGCATGTGCTCTCCCATTAAAAGCGCTGCACCAGTGCTGAAAAGTGCCTACTCTCCCATTAAAAGCATTTCACCAGTGCTGAGCAGTACCACTGCTCTCCTCTCCCAATAAATGCATTAAACCAGTGTTGAAAAGTGCAAGTACTCACCCATTAAAAGTATTGCACCAGTGATTAGAAGTGCTGGCCCTCTCCCATTTAAAGTATTGTACCAGTGCTGAGAAGCGCAGGTACTCACCCATTAAAAGTATTGCACCAGTGCTGAGAAGTGCTAGTGCTGTCCCAATAGAATTATTGCAGCAGTGCTGAGAAGCACAGGTGCTCACCCAGTAAAAATATTACACCAATGCTGAGAAGTGCCACTACTCACCAATTAAAAGTATGGCGCCAGTGCTGAGAAGTGCTGGTTATCTCCCATTTAAAAAATGGCACCAGTGCTGAGAAGTGCCAGTATGCTTTCATTAAAAGTATTGCATCAGTGCTGAGAAATGTTGACCCTCTCCCATTTAAAATATTGCACCAGTGCTGAGCAGTGCAATATTCTCCCATTTAAAGTATTACATCACTGCTGAGAAGTGCTGGTACTCTCCCATTAAAAGTATTGCACCAGTCCTGAGAAGTGCTTGTATTGTCCCATTAAAAGCATTGCAGCAGTGCTGGTACCATGCCATTAAAGGTGTTGCACCACTGCCGAGAAGTGCCAGTACCATCCCATTAAAAGTGATGCACCACTGCTGAGAAGTGCCAGTACCGCCCCATTAAAAGTGATGCACCACTGCTGAGAAGTGCTGGTACCATTCCATTAAAGGTACTGCACCACTGCTGAGAAGTGCTGGTACAGCCCCATTAAAAGTGATGCACCACTGCTGAGAAGTGCTGGTACCATCCCATTAAAAGTGCTGCACCACTGCTGAGAAGTGCTGGTACCGTCCCATTAAAAGTGCTGCACCACTGCTGAGAAGTGCTGGTACCGCCCCATTGTAAGTGCTGCACCACTGCTAAGAAGTGCCGGTACCGCCCCATTAAAAGTGCTGCACCACTGCTAAGAAGTGCTGGTATTGTCTCAGTAAAAGTGTTGTATCAGTGCTGAGAAGTGTTTGTACTGTCCCATTAAAAGTGTTGTGCCAGTGCTGAAGACTACTGGTACTGTCCCATCAAAAGTTTAGCACTACTGCTGATAAGTGCTGGTACGGTCCCATTGAAAGTGTTGCACCACTGCTGAGAAGTGCTAGTACCGTCCCGTTGAAAGTGTTGCACCACTGCTGAGAAGTGCTAGTACTGTCCTGTTGAAAGTGTTGCACCACTGCTGAGAAGTGCTAGTACCGTCCCGTTGAAAGTGTTGCACCACTGCTGAGAAGTGCTAGTACCGTCCCATTGAAAGTGTTGCACCACTGCTGAGAAGTGCTAGTACCGTCCCGTTGAAAGTGTTGCACTACTGCTGAGAAGTGCCGGCACTGTCCATTGTAAGTGTTGTGCCATTACCGAGGAACGCAGGTTCTGTCCCATTATACGTTTTGCGACAGTGCTGAGAAGTGTTTGCACTGTCCCATTGAAAGTGCCGTGCCAGTGCTGAAAAGTGCCGGTTCTCTCCTTTTCCTAGCTGAAGAAGTGCAGGTGCGCAGTAGCTGAGACCTGCACGTTTGAATCATCTTTTTCCTAAAAGTCCTCGGTGAAACAGCACCCAGGCAGGAGATCTTTCTTTTCCCCTTGGGTAAGAGAACATTCACTTACAAATGGCGATTCTGTGACTCAAGGGTCCCTATTTTGAAACAGGTGGAATTCTCCCTGAGGATTTATACAGTTTCAGCTACACGAAAAAAGGCAACCGCATGCCAGTGGAATCAGTTTTCATTAGCATCTGCCAGTGGACGCATGGGTGTGAAAAAACTTTACAAAAGTTTTTATGAGATGATAAACAGTTCTGTGCAAGTTGGGAAAATCAGCACACAACGTACATTCTGACATTAGAGATGCAAGTTCGGTTTCAAGCCCCGGATGTTACGAGTGTGCAGGAAACTGACATCACCCAACCCTGTTTTTTAAACTACCAGAAACTACTATGCCTCCTTCTATTTAATATTACAGTGATGTCCACTGTTAGTCTGTGAGGGCCAGATGCACCCTGGACCTTTACATGTTCTGCTTCATATATGGTCACATACAACTAATGAAAGTAATATTCATGGAAGCAGTCAGTGGCTCTGCTGGAATCTGGCCTTTGAAGACCATCAGTGCTTAATTTGGTTCCAGTGCTGGACACCAGCACTCGTGCCTGGAGGCCAGGAATTACATCTCACCACCAGACCTTAACTGAGTGTCATATGAGAAAGCGGGAGAAGGGAGAAACGAGGAGGAAACACTGACAAGATAATAAGAGAGAAAAACGTAGGAAGAGAAGGATATAAAAACAGTGAAGGAGCAAAAAAACACAGATGAAAAAAACTGTTGGGAGAGAAAGAAAGAACAGGAAGTGTAGGACAGTGGAAGAAGGAGGAATGGGGAGGAAACAAAACTAGGCCGCTGTGGTGTTCATGAGATTATCTGTGGAGAAATAGGCAAAAGGGCCCAAAGGATTTCTTAGGAGCATGCCCCCTGTGCTGCTGAATGTTGGGTTGCCGAATAGCAAGACTGCCTGGTCTTGGTTCCATCTCATGCCTCTTTCTTCCACCACCCTACACTTCCTGTATTTGTATCTCATAAATACCAAGGCTGCCTGGATTTGATTTCATCTCATGCCTCTTTCTTCCACCCGACACTTCCTGTATTTTTATCTCATGAATACCAAGGCTACCTACTCTTGATTCCATCTCGTGTCTCTTTCTTCCGCCACCCTACACTTCCTGTCTCTTTACCTCATCAATACCCAGGCTTCCTAGACTTGATTTCAGCTCATGCCTCTTTCTTCCACAACTGACATATCCTGTCTCGTTATCTCATGAATACAAAGGCTGCCTATTCTTCATTCCATCTCATGCCTCTTTCTTCCATCCCCTACACTTCCTGTCTCTTTATCTCATGAATCCCTAGGCTGCCTAGTCTTGATTCCACCTCATGACTCTTTCTTCCACCCCTAAACTTCCTGTCTCTTTATCTCCACCCCTAAACTTCCTGTCTCTTTATCTCCTGGTTCCTAGTCTTGATTCCACCACATGCCTCTTTCTTCCACCACCCTACACTTCCTGTCTCTTTGTCTCATGAATATCTAGGCTGCTTGGTCTTGATTCCACCTCATGCCTTTTTCTTCCACCGCTACACTTGCTGACTCTTTATCTCATGGTGCCTAGTCTTGATTCCACCTCAGGCTTCTTGTTTCCACCACCCTGCAATCCCTGATTCTTTATCTCATGAATACTAAGGATGCCTAGTCTTAGCTCCATCTCATGCCTCTTTCTCCCACCACACTACACTTCCAGTCTCTTTATCTCATGAATACCAAAGCTGCCTAGTCTTCACTCCATCTCATCCCTATTTCTTCTACCGCCCTATGACCCTGTCTCTTTATCTCATGAATCCCAGGCTGCCTAGTCTTTGTTCCATCTCATGCCTCTTTCTCCCATCACCCTACACTTCCTTTCTCTTTATCTCATGAATACTGAGGTTGCCTAGTTTTTATTCCATCTCAAGCCTCTTTCTCCCACAACCCTACACTTCCTGTCTCTTTATCTTATGAATACTGAGGTTGCCTGGTCTTGATTCCACCTCATGGCTCTTTCTTCCACCAACTGACAATTCCTGTCTCTTTATTCCATGAATGCTGAGGATGCCTTGTCTTGATTCTACCCCATGGTTCCTCCTTCCAGTACTCTACAATTCATGCCTCTTTATCTCATGAATACCAAGGATGCCTTGTCTTGATTCCACCTCATGGTTCCTCCGTCCAGTACTCTACACCTCCTGCCTCTTTCTTCCACCACCTGACAATTCCTGTCTCTTTATCTCATGAATACTGATGTTGCCTGGTCTTGATTCCACTGCCTGCCTCTTTCTTCCACCACTGACACTTCCTGTCTCTTTATCTCATGAATAACATGGCTGACTAGTCTCGATTCCACCTGATGCCTCTTTCTTCCACCTCCCTACACTTCCTTACTCTTTATCTCATGAATACCCAGGCTGACTAGTCTTGATTCCACCTGATGCCTCTTTCTTCCACCCCCAACACTTCCTGTCTCTATATTTCATGAATCCGCAGACTGCCTATTCTTGATTCCACCCTGTTCCTCGTTCTTCCATATCTACACTTCCTGTGTCTTTATGTCTTGGTGCCTAATCTTGATTCCACCTCGTGCATCTTTCTTCCACCTCCTACACTTGATGTCTCTTTATCTCATGAATAACAAGGCTGCCTAGTCTTAGTTCAACATCATGCCTCTTTTTTCCACCACTCTACACTTCCAGTCTCTTTATCTCATGAATACCAGGGCTGCCTAGTCTTGACTCTACCTCATGCCTCTTTCTTCCACCTTCTACACTCCCTGTCTCTTTATTTCATGAACACCAAGGTTGCCTAGTCGTAGTTCCACCTCATTCTTTTTTCCACCCCCTACACTTCCTGAATCACTGGGATGCCTAGTCTTGATTCCACCTCATGCCTCTTTCTTCCACTGCTACACTTCCTGACTCTTTATCTCATGGTGCCTAGTCTTGATTCCACCTCAGCTTTCTTGCTTCCACCACCCTGCAATCCCTGATTCTTTACCTCATGAATACAAAGGATGCCTAGTCTTGGCTCCATCTCATGCCTCTTTCTCCCACCACACTACACTTCCAGTCTCTTTATCTCATGAATACCAAAGCTGCCTAATCTTCATTCCATCTCATCCCTATTTCTTCTACCCCCTACACTTCCTGTCTCTATATTTCATGAATCCGCAGGCTGCCTATTCTTGATTCCACCCTGTTCCTCGTTCTTCCATCCCTACACTTCCTGTCACTTTATGTCTTGGTGCCTAATCTTGATTCCACCGCCTACCTCTTTCTTCCACCCCCTACACTTCCAGTCTCTTTATCTCATGAATCCCAAAGCTGCCTAGTCTTCATTCCATCTCATCCCTATTTCTTCTACCGCCCTACGACCCTGTCTCTTTATCTCATGAATCCCAGGCTGCCTAGTCTTTATTCCATCTCATGTCTTTTTCTCCCATCACCCTACACTTCCTGTCTCTTTATCTCATGAATACCAAGGCTGCCTGGTCTTGATTCCTCCTCATGTCTCTTTCTTCCACCAAGTACATATTCACTTCCTTGTTATTGTTACATTTCTGGGCCATAAGAGGTAGAGCTGTATTTAATGCCATTCTAACATGGAGCCTGTGCCTGGCAACTTGCTTTTAGCTGCTGTTGCTCATAAGCCGCCCGTCAAATGGCCTGTCTGCTCGCCCCCTCTCACCACAATTCAAAGTTCCCAAAGTGCATATTTTCTGTTCCCACAACAAGAGCGATCAGTGGTGTCTCCCTAGTCCTCGGTTCCCTGATATGCAGAACACTGATGGTGCTTAGAAACTGGCTTAATGTTACTTTGAAGCACTAGTTAAGTGACCGAATATCATTCAAGTGCAGTCTCGGGATACCTTAGCATGCCTAATTTCCCTTTGTTACTGGGATATGACAAACTAAATTCCCTTTCGGTGCTGCACCCAGATCATGTATTTAAATATTTTTAAAATATTTATTTAATTACTACAAAAAGAGAAAACGTCAAGACTGCCATCTCCCACCATACAAACAAAAAAACTTATCTCCAGTGATTAACCCAAGCTGTTGGGTGCAGATGGGGCCCACCAGCACTTATGTTTGGGGACTGACAGTTATTGTTCCTCAAGAAACTTTGATTCAGAGTAAGAGAGAGAAAAACAAAGAAGCGGATATGAAGGAGAAAGAGAAATACTAAAAGGTAGTGACAAAGGGAGAAAGCAGGGATGGAAAAAGACCTGCAGTAGAGACATAAAGAGGGAGGGGGTATCTTGTGTCGGATAAAACAGGCATGAAGTGGAATCCCGACTACACAGCCTTTGTATTCAACACCCTGACCTGCGATCCCACCATCCGCAGGCCTCTGAACTAAACTTTGGGCCCGGCAGATTATTCTCTAACAAATTAAGACCCACTCACCTCATCAGAGATTACCATGGCCCAGATTTATTAACACTTCGCTCCAGGTTTACGTCAGCGCAATGTGTTGTTTTGGAATTTACTTTCCAGTGCTACCTGGACGTAGCCCTAAAGTGATGTGGAGCAGCAGTGCGTTATCGTGCTGCAAGAGGCCACGCCATGGATGGGACATCGGCATTCCCCTGCAATCACCAATGCTTGTTGATGTAACTCCCAATCAGACAGCGATTTGCATTATAAAACTAAGGGCCTGATTTATATTTTGGCGGACGGGCTACTCCTTCACAACGGTGACAGATATCCGGGCCGCTGAAATAGAAATTCCACTATATCCTATGGGATTTATATTTCGGCGGACAGGGTAGCCGTCACTGTTGTGACGGAATAAACCTTCCACTGAAATGTAAATCAGGCCTTAAGTCTCCTCGAGGTAGCCACGCTGTAAGACAAACGGTTTCTTTTGCACGTGTGCTGTGATCAGGGCCACTGGATTATGAGATTGTGCGACAGTGGCGTTTTACACAGAAGTATAGATTTGCCGCATTTGCCACATAATGCTTCATCTGCTGCATAATCTGGATATTTAAAAAAAAAATTGTTTCTAGCTCGAACGTTTCAAAAGTTATTAAGAAAACTCAGCAACAGTGTTGCAGCGCGCGGTGAAAGCCCTTTGCAAATTTAACTGTCACCTTCCTGTTACTTATTCCTATATTTAGGTGTTAAACTGTTACTAATGAGGCGCACCCAATGCCCATACAGCGTTCACAAGTGCAAGAACGATTTAAAAAAATTGAAGTAATACTATCACAAAATGTGTGGCATTACGCCGCATAGTTTGCCTTTTCTTGCTGCACAATTTGCTCAACCCTGTTGCATAATTTGGTCCTCCCTGCGGCATAATTGCAGTGGCCCTGACTGTATTGTCCAGAGCACATACCAAGTGTGAAAACTTAAAGTATTTCCAAGCATGGCACCGCTCTGCTCTCTCCTGTTGGCACAAGGCAATGAAGCGACTTTGCTGCATTTCCCCACTCCACAGGAACCACCAACCATAAATATTTTGCATCATCGTGCAAGATGCCGTATTGCACCTCAAGGCTCCCAGCCTCGTCTATAAATCGAGTAAACAGCAAAAAAAAAAAAAAAAAACACTATCAATTAGTACTTCTGTTTAGTTTTTGTCTTGTTGATTTATCAACATTAGGCAACCGTTTTGTCTCTGGGACACGCGCCAGTTGACCACCCAACTGTGGAATGTTGCTCCCTAGCTGAGTTTGCTCTCTACAAAAACATCTACATGTATCAATACACGCGGAGATATCGAAACAACCTAACTCAGCCGGGCTCAGTTATCCAGTCTGGATGGATGAAAGGCAGTGTTAGCCCTGCTGGGTTCAACCAGGTTAATGTGTAGATTAGCACAGCAGGTGCTTAACCCGAAGGGCTATCTTTCTCTCAGGTCAGGTGCTCTCTAGTTGCCGTGATGGAGGCTTTAAAATCCAGCCCCGGTTCTGCACATGCGCGAGCTGGACGCTGGCACTGAAGGGCACGTGGGGCTTCCTGTGGGCAGGACCAATCCCGCCCCCTAATCTCCCCCCATTTCCTTCCTTTCCAAAGCCTCCCTCTTAACATACTTTAATGGGGCCACCAGGTTGGGGCAGGTGTAGGGTGACCAGATCTTGAGGAGCAAAAAACCGGGACAGGTCAGACATAAAAGAAGGACTAAAGACTTGACTCACTTTTGTACCTGGCCTGTCCCGTTTTTTTTTTTTGCGTAGCTTTGTGAATGTGTGGCTATACAGGTGTATGTGTGTGTGTGTGTCTATATATATATATATATATATATATATATATATATATATATATATATAAACACATACACATTTAAAAGACTACATATATAAAATTAGCTATGTCTTGACCTCCCACCCTGCACCCCCAACCCGCCCCCACCCTCCTCTCTCTGCTCCCCACTCGTCTCTCTGCTGGGAGCAGACAGGGGACTGTGTTGTCTGACAGTAACAGATAAATGACTTTATTTATTTCATACTTTCTAGGCATCTTTAACTTATGCTTCCCTAGATGATATGACCTTTGTCACAAAAACTGGGACATATATTTAATGATCTGACCTTTGTCACAAAAAACGGGACATTTATTTAAAATTAAGGGAAGCGTCGGGACACTGGGACAGTTCTCTAAAAACCGGGACTGTCCGGGGAAATCCGGGACGTCTGGTCGCCCTAGGCAGGTGGAACATTTTGGCTGTGCTGTTTCGGCACCTCTGAGAGGTGGTGGCTGGCGCTGGGCGCAGGTTGGCTCGGGCCTTGACTCGCCAGCAATAAACTGCTTTGGGTGGTGAGGGTAACGAGTGGGGGTATGGAAGGTGGCAGAAGGTATACCACTGGTGCTCAAGCTCATATCTGTGGCATTAACAGGGATGCAGCAACCTGAATGTCCCAGCAAAGCTCTATGCACAGTTGGCTGGTCAACTGGTGCGTGCCCCAGAGATCTAAACTAAACTAAGCCATTAAGTGAGGCTGTTTCTTAATGTTTAAAAACTAAATAGAACCACTAACTGAAGATGTTTTTCATTTGTAATCCCTATTAAGCTGTATATTCGATGCATACACAAATATGAGACAGGGATACTGTTTACAACGAACTTTGGGCTGACTCAGATGTTTAGTCTTGGATTGGCAGTTATCGAAGGCGGCCTGAACCCACTGTGTCGCAATGAACTGGACTTGCTGTGTGTGTGTGTGTGTGAGAAGCTTGCAGGGCCGCTACCAGTGCTGCAAGTGACCTGTGCTTGAGAGAACCTTGCAATTAGCTTTCTTGCGTATACAGCGCCATACTCCATCAACAGTTTCCCAAGTCTACAAGGAGCAAACATTCTGCGCCCATTCAAATGTAGGCATCTTTGCTGAGACTTAAACACTGTCAGTATTGTTCTATTAAAAGTCCACCACCTCTGCTTAGAGCTTCTGATACTGCCGAATTAAAGGAATAAGAAACTAGATAAAAAGTCCTGGTACCATTCTGACTGAGAAGTTCTGTAACTTTAGATTTAAAATCAGAGCAGTCATCTTGCAAAGTTTGGATACTGTCCCATTACATATAATGAATCACTTTGAAAGGGTGTAGGTATTGTCCCCTTTAAATTGTAGCATTAGCTATTTCCCTACTACAAGTGTATTAATCCTTCTCAGACACCCTAAAACTGCCCCATTAAAACGTAAAGATACTGCCCTTAGAGGCTGGAACCGACCTTTTGAAGAAAACAACAGCATTGCCGAGAAATCTGGGTACTGTCCCAAAAATGCACAGCGGCCCACCTGAGAAGTGCTCCCAATCCCCTACTTCAAAATGAAACAGCTCTGCCCTGAAAAGCTCACACTGTCCTCATTGCACCAGTTCTGCTGCCCTTTAAAATTCCAGCCCCTCTGGGAAGTGCCCACATGGTACCATTGCAGTCTCTGCGGTTCAGCTGCTGGTGACGTAGTGCCTCGTTGTCTGTGTTTTCTAAGTTGGTGAGCCCTGTCATTAAAGTCATTCCAATCCCTTTGGCTGATGCAAAATTGTAGTCCTACTTCTATGTTTATGGAATTTTCTATTTTTTAAATGTATTTTTAGGTCTTGTTTAAGCATAGTTCCTTTAATGTTAGCAAATTATACACACAATATTGTTAATAGTTGGCAGGACCACTGAAATTATGTGGCAGGAGGAGGGCAATTTATGTGGCGAGGTTTAGTAAATTATGTGGCAAGAAAAGGCAAATAATGCAGCATAATGTGGCACATTTTATAATAGTATTACTTAATTATTATTAAACTTAGTAACACTGTTTGGGCATTGGTTGCACCTCATTAGAACCATTTTAATACACAAATATAGCAATAAGCAACAAAAAGGTGACCAGTCCAGCTTTGCAAAGGACTTTCACTGCACGGCAACTCGTGTTGCTGCATTTTCAGTAACTTTTGAACCATTTGAGCTAGAAACATTTTTTTTAGATAAAATCTGCAGGTTATGTGGGAGATGATGGATTATGTGGCAAATGTCACAAAATCTGTAATTATGCGAAAGTCACTATGGCCTCACAATCGCTTAATTGCAGTGGCCCAGATAAAAGGCCATTTCAGTCAGCTGTCCTCATTGATTGGTCTGTAATTGTGTCAATCACATTTTTGTTCTGCCTGCTAGAGCTACAGCACACAGCATGTGTCACTCCACTTCAGCCATTGGCTAAGCTCACTGTGATTGACAGCATTCACCTCATTCACAAAGGTTACATCCACACAAACTAGTTCCTGTCAGTTCCAGGGAGACCAAAATGTGCTTCGTGCAGCCATTAAGCCAATATTTATTTCTGGTATTAGCAAGTGTCCGGCAGCGTCCCAAGCATAAAGCTGCACAAAAAGTAGGACAAAACAAGCGTTACCGAAGCATAAAGGCTGGCAACCAACTCCGTACCTAGTTAGCTTTGCCAATGCTTGTTTTTCAAAATATGTCGAGATTAGACCAACCCGCTGTCGTGCTAAAATATTCCGACATTGCAATATGTTATTTCTGTCATCATGCAGAGGTATGTCTTGCAAGTGAGCGTGCTGTGCGCAGGCACCACTGTGGGAGGGGGTTGATGGAAACTGGGAGGGGGGAGTTTCAAGGGGGGGTCATCCTTTGGTGAAGATTTAGGCTATAAATGTAATTGATGCCCTGCTGGCTTTCTTCCGTTCCCATGGATAAGGCGTGCGTTTGAAAATATTCCACAGTCCTTATCGGCGCCTCTGCCCCCCCACCCTCGATAGCTGAAGTGCGTGACGTCATCGCCTTGGATAAGGCTTCCGGGGCCAGACGCCCCTTCCCTCCTCCGTGTCACGTGTGAGGAGAGGAAACCCCTGGTGCCCCAGCAGACATGCGGTTTGGGGGCGGCGAGGGGGCGGAAGGGCTGAGCCCCTGCCACATATTTGACATTATACCGAGTTTTGGAATCTCCGAAGTTAAATACCGAATGCGTGTGCCAGGCCCATGGCTTGATTTTGTTTAATTAAACTGCGGTGTGCGTGGGTGTCATTTTGATAGAAAGTTATAATTACAATAACTAATTTCAGTGAAGGTTTTTTCTCCCCATTTGTGTCTCTTCATCACTTTGAGGCTCGCGTTGGAATGGTACACGTTTTGTGATTGCTGCGTACCTTTGAGGGATGTCTTCGGCATCCAAGGTCCAGGTTTAAAGGAGGTGCTGCCTTAGATTGGGCCCTTTGTCTCTCATTCACTCCTTTACCCATAACACTTCTAAGCGCTGCGTCCCATAACATGATAACCACACATCGAGGGTCATCTCGCACAACATGGAAGCACTTACCACATAGTGTCAACACAAAGACAACACACTTCCAACCACACACGCTACACCGTGTAGTGTGCTGCCCATTTAGGTAAGCAATTCAGCGCCCCACAAAGCGACAGCAAGCGCTATGTAAATGTTGCAACATAATATAATATAAAACTGCGACCTTTGATTTGGAATTACAGAACCTATGATAGTAGTTTGCGTACCACTGGTCTCCTTTGTTGGTACGTAAGGTAAACTCACAGTTTATAAAGCCTGGACCCTCCTATTAGTATATATTAGTGATGTGTAATATGGCCAATAAATCACTTTTATGTGCAGGACACAGGAGAGCAAAACATGTGAACCTTAGAAGAGAACAGAGAGATTATGGAACATTAAGCACATTTACCTGTATTGTTGCAGCCCCAGATTTGGAGGCACAAGGCCAATCTCTTGAGAAAGGATGTTACAAGGTTAAGGTGAGTGCACATGATATGTAAGGGGAGGATGGCCTGGGCTAGTCTGGAGTCCATGGCTAGTGAAGGGCAGACCCCATTAACAGCATTTGTGTGTTCAGTATTATGGCAGGTGACGTGTGAGGGCCTTTGTCAAAATGTGGCCCTTACTTGGTGAATGACCCCCGTTGGCTTTACGGCACAGTTGGGTAGTGCTCTGTGGATAACTTCTCTGCGCTGTGGGTTGTATGAAATTTGTAAGGCTAACTTTCACATTATTGTCAAGTTTTTTCAAGCCTACACCAACTTCACAAAGTTGTAGATTTTTTTTTTAAGTAACAGATGAAAAATCCTGCTAAATATGTTTTTCGGGGAGGAAACATCTCTGAAAGTTTACTTTTTTTGCTGAAATGTTCTATAGAAAATACGTTTTCAAGAAAAGCCTCCAGCAAAAACATGTTGACACTCCATGCCCTCCCAACATCTTTGAACTAGGCCATGAATTTCATAAGTTTGGCTCCTTGTAATGGGCCTTAAAGTTATCGAGACCTATGTCTTCTCTCCATTTCCACCAACCCTCCCTTAGATCTCGGAGACCGCCAGCAGGCCGTCACCCCAACACCGGTCATACTCAGACCGGCACCTCATTTCGTTGGAAGAAGTTTTTTCTTTTCTTTTCTTTGATAATAACAAAACACACATATTTATCATAAAAATCACTTCAAGAAACTTTTCACAGCAAATCTAAAATAGTATCAATGAATTCGTACGTTTTTTATCTGTAACCATAAATCAATTGTGACAGGATCCCTTCCTGAACCTCCTTTGGACCACACAGGTGAACTGAACCTCACCTGTATCCATAGGGGGGCGGTAGCCCTGCTTTCACCGTTCCTTGCCCACATGCTCAGGGCTCAGCTCCCTCTCCAAACACCAATCAGCCAAGGGGTGTAACGGGGAGGCCAGGAGCAGGAGCCCGTGGCCACCCCAGTGATCTGGGCTCCCTACCCCCAATCTGGTGTGTCCATCCGCAGGTTGGTCCAGGATTTCAGGATCCTATCTCTGGTGTTATACCGGGGCCCCAGCATTGGGGACCCCTCTGTTGCTTCAGGTTACTTTAGTACTTCTTCTGCCTAATAAAAGAGGGAGAGGGTGGGTGGGACAAAACGCCACTGTCCGACCGAACCTCCGCTGCACCAAAGGAAGAAGGCCGAGCCTTCTGGGGGGTGCTTATAAAGCCCCCCACTGGCGCGCGGCGGTTCGGTCCGGATCGGCAAACGCAGATCCGACTCACCTTCCCAAGTGTTACTTCCGCCCCCACACCTCGCAAGGTGTGAGGGCAGAAGTACCAGGCCAGCCCAACGCACAACTAGTGTGGAGGGTCCGGCCCCCGGCGGCCCGACCTCTAAGGGGCCGCGCTCCCCCCATATTGGGGGGGCGCTTTTCCAGTCGCTCTCTCCGTCCATCTTTGTCTCATACCCCTCTTTTCTGACCTTTCTCTCAAAGGTTCAATCTTAGAGTGACTTGTCTTATAGACTGATTTTAATACCAGTAATGTATTCATCCATTCCTTCTCTTGAAATGCCAACAAGGACACTGCTATATTTGAAGGTCTGAAATATAAGATCAACTCATCTTACACACAGTGTTGAAATTTGTATTGTCTGACTTGGACAACATACTGCTTTAAGATTTTGTATGTGTACTTTTTCCCCAATAAAAGTAATTTTCAGAGAAGTAAATACATTTAGTATGTTGAATAGTGGACAGAGAGGAGGCGTACCTGTAGGAAGTTGGCTCTGTATGTGCTATTTCAAAGTAAGGAATAGCATGCACAGAGTCCAAGGGTTCCCCTTAGAGGTAAAGTAGTGGTAAAAATAGATAATACTAATGCTCTATTTTGTGGTAGTGTGGTCGAGCAGTAGGCTTATCCAAGGAGTAGTGTTAAGCATTTGTTGTACATACACATAGACAATAAATGAGGTACACACACTCAGAGACAAATCCAGCCAATAGGTTTTGTATAGAAAAATATCTTTTCTTAGTTTATTTTAAGAACCACAGGTTCAAATTCTACATGTAATATCTCCTTCGAAAGGTATTGCAGGTAAGTACTTTAGGAACTTCAAATCATAAAAATTGCATGTATACTTTTCAAGTTATTGACAAATAGCTGTTTTAAAAGTGGACACTTAGTGCAATTTTCACAGTTCCTGGGGGAGGTAAGTTTTTGTTAGTTTTACCAGGTAAGTAAGACACTTACAGGGCTTAGTTCTTGGTCCAAGGTAGCCCACCGTTGGGGGTTCAGGGCAACCCCAAAGTCACCACACCAGCAGCTCAGGGCCGGTCCGGTGCAGAGTTCAAAGTGGTGCCCAAAACACATAGGCTAGAATGGAGAGAAGGGGGTGCCCCGGTTCCGGTCTGCTTGCAGGTAAGTACCCGCGTCTTCGGAGGGCAGACCAGGGGGGTTTTGTAGGGCACCGGGGGGGACACAAGTCCACACAGAGATTTCACCCTCAGCAGCGCGGGGGCGGCCGGGTGCAGTGTAGAAACAAGCGTCGGGTTTTCAATGTTAGTCTATGAGAGATCTCGGGATCTCTTCAGCGCTGCAGGCAGGCAAGGGGGGGATTCCTCGGGGAAACCTCCACTTGGGCGAGGGAGAGGGACTCCTGGGGGTCACTCCTCCAGTGAAAGTCCGGTCCCTCAGGTCCTGGGGGCTGCGGGTGCAGGGTCTCTCCCAGGCGTCGGGACTTTAGGTTCAAAGAGTCGCGGTCAGGGGAAACCTCGGGATTCCCTCTGCAGGCGGCGCTGTGGGGGCTCAGGGGGGACAGGTTTTGGTACTCACAGTATCAGAGTAGTCCTGGGGTCCCTCCTGAGGTGTTGGATCGCCACCAGCCGAGTCGGGGTCGCCGGGTGCAGTGTGGCAAGTCTCACGCTTCTTGCGGGGAGCTTGCAGGGTTCTTTAAAGCTGCTGGAAACAAAGTTGCAGCTTTTCTTGGAGCAGGTCCGCTGTCCTCGGGAGTTTCTTGTCTTTTCGAAGCAGGGGCAGTCCTCAGAGGATGTCGAGGTCGCTGGTCCCTTTGGAAGGCGTCGCTGGAGCAGGGTCTTTGGAAGGCAGGAGACAGGCCGGTGAGTTTCTGGAGCCAAGGCAGTTGTCGTCTTCTGGTCTTCCGCTGCAGGGGTTTTCAGCTGGGCAGTCCTTCTTCTTGTAGTTGCAGGAATCTAATTTTCTAGGGTTCAGGGTAGCCCTTAAATACTAGATTTAAGGGCGTGTTTAGGTCTGGGGGGTTAGTAGCCAATGGCTACTAGCCCTGAGGGTGGGTACACCCTCTTTGTGCCTCCTCCCAAGGGGAGGGGGTCACAATCCTAACCCTATTGGGGGAATCCTCCATCTGCAAGATGGAGGATTTCTAAAAGTCAGAGTCACCTCAGCTCAGGACACCTTAGGGGCTGTCCTGACTGGTCAGTGACTCCTCCTTGTTGCTTTCTTTGTTCCCTCCAGCCTTGCCGCCAAAAGTGGGGGCCGTGGCCGGAGGGGGCGGGCAACTCCACTAAGCTGGAGTGCCCTGCTGGGCTGTGACAAAGGGGTGAGCCTTTGAGGCTCACCGCCAGGTGTTACAGCTCCTGCCTGGGGGAGGTGTTAGCATCTCCACCCAGTGCAGGCTTTGTTACTGGCCTCAGAGTGACAAAGGCACTCTCCCCATGGGGCCAGCAACATGTCTCTAGTGTGGCAGGCTGCTGGAACTAGTCAGCCTACACAGACAGTCGGTTAAGTTTCAGGGGGCACCTCTAAGGTGCCCTCTGGGGTGTATTTTGCAATAAAATGTACACTGGCATCAGTGTGCATTTATTGTGCTGAGAAGTTTGATACCAAACTTCCCAGTTTTCAGTGTAGCCATTATGGTGCTGTGGAGTTCGTGTTTGACAAACTCCCAGAGCATATACTCTTATGGCTACCCTGCACTTACAATGTCTAAGGTTTTGTTTAGACACTGTAGGGGTACCATGCTCATGCACTGGTACCCTCACCTATGGTATAGTGCACCCTGCCTTAGGGCTGTAAGGCCTGCTAGAGGGGTGTCTTACCTATACTGCATAGGCAGTGAGAGGCTGGCATGGCACCCTGAGGGGAGTGCCATGTCGACTTACTCGTTTTGTCCTCACTAGCACACACAAGCTGGCAAGCAGTGTGTCTGTGCTGAGTGAGAGGTCTCCAGGGTGGCATAAGACATGCTGCAGCCCTTAGAGACCTTCCTTGGCATCAGGGCCCTTGGTACTAGAAGTACCAGTTACAAGGGACTTATCTGGATGCCAGGGTCTGCCAATTGTGGATACAAAAGTACAGGTTAGGGAAAGAACACTGGTGCTGGGGCCTGGTTAGCAGGCCTCAGCACACTTTCAATTGTAAACATAGCATCAGCAAAGGCAAAAAGTCAGGGGGCAACCATGCCAAGGAGGCATTTCCTTACAGTACCCTTCCGTCAAAACCTGAAGTGGAGTATCTATGGAACACACGCGTGTGGTGGGAAGGGCGATGCCCTGGAAACAATAGCTTAATTCGCAAACAGACTCATTTTTCCGACCCCCAGTTTCATGGGTAGAGAATTTTCCCAAACAAGGCAGTTTTAGAAGATGCTTCTCCCACAATCTTAATCTTTCCCAGAATTTTCAACCACTATTTTTTAAACTCTGACAACTTTTGGGAATTGACTGGACTTTACCTTGTTAATAACAAACACACATATTAAGCGGATGTCAGCTTCAGACGTTTAGCAAAATATTACTTATAATAGCTTACATAGTGCTTACTGCTCAAGCCCTGCAGCTTCAAGGCACTGACAATGCAGTTGATACATTGCTACCTGCATGCTTTTACAGAGAGGCCGTGTTGCCACGCCTGACCAGTAAGTAACACACAAGTCCCTACAGCAAGGATATTAAAACCCACTGAGCTGTCTGAATTTTCTTTTTGCTTTCTTTTTTTAAACTTTTTTTCTTTTTAGAAATGGCTGTATAGTCACAATTACATGCCCAGTTCTGCATTTGGCATAAACAAGTTATCAGTCTGACCAACTTTGTCAAAATAAACTGGTTTTAAAGCTGCCACAATAAATCACCTTAAAGGGTACATTTGAAAATAGACACAGTTCCCAGTCCTTGTATACATAAATACATTGGTAAATGTACTAAGCATGGTTTATATAAACATTTCCATGAAGCATATAAATTGTTTTGAAAGAGAAATAAACGGGTTGCCTGCCCCAGGGGGTAATCTGAGGTTATAAGGACAGGACTGGTTTTGTCATTAAGGGGCAGGGATGGCCCTCAGCAGTAGTTCTTTTTCAACCCATGAGATACTCAGCGAGTTAATGCGCCTGAAAGAGAAATCTGGGTACAACCTGAAGGTTTCACATTAAAAGCCACTGCCTAAGTCACTGGTGCAATCCTAGTAACATAGCTCAGTGGGTCAACGCACTCGCTGCAGATGTCTGCTTGTAGCATGAAGACCACAGGTTAAATCCCACCACATTCATTGCTCAGTGGTCCAATGCACTTGCTGCAGAGATCAGAGTGTAACATGCAGGTCACAGGTTTGAATCCTAGTAACGTAGCTCAGTGGGTCAATGCACTTGCTGCACAGATCTTTGTTTACCCTGCAGGCCAAATGTTTGATTCCATGTAACACTACACACGTGCAATACACTTGGGGTGAATGGAGAGGGGTTCAGTTGGGCAGACTGATAGCTCTGGTGGTTCTCAGGCCCCCAACCACCCCTAAGCCCACACGAGCATTACGAGGAGGGCTTTGCTCGCGCTCACACAGCAGGTCTGTGGCAGGGCCGAGACACTGGCTCAGTAATTTTGTCCCCATGCTCTTTCCATACACTGCTCTGGTCTCTGCGGGGAGTGTTTCTTATGGCAGCTGACGTGGATGTTCCGGGGGAGGGGGGCTGTTTATTTTAAGGGGACTGTGTGTGTTTCCACTGGGCAGCTCCCCTTTTCAGGTCCCCTCGTCTTGTGCCAGCATCTGATTGCAGCTGAAGCACTTACACCAACGCTGTCCAAAAAGAGCATTGAATGTGGACATTCAAAAGAAAACAGGGAGTGCCCGCAGAGCGTGCACTGAGAGGTCATCGGGTCACCCAGCGCCAAACCCCAGATGAACAGTGGGCACTAAACAGAAAACAACAAGACCAACTCTATTTTAAAATAGCCAGAGGAAACGGTCCAGTGAGGCCGGCCTGCCCAATGTGGGGCACTTAGTGGGCACATGCCAAGGGCTGACACATGGCTGGCACAGATGGCGTTTGAGAGAGAAGCCAAAAAGAGCATGTACTCAGACATATAACGACGCTGGGCAAGACCAGTGAGTCCCTTCATCTTTCTAAGCATCCATCTTTTCATCATTCTATTCGTCCATCTATTCATTCATGTTTTCACTCTTCCATCTAGCCATACTTTCTCCCCTTTGTTCTCTCACTCATCCACCTTTTCACCCTCCCATCTACCATTCATTTCTGGGCTGCCTTCCCAAGATGCCGCATCTGGTACAGCAAACCCGGCCTTTCATCCTACCGAGGTCGGTATATTAGGTACGAGCAACATCTTATTTACAGTGCCCAAAGGAACAAAATCTGTGAAATAAAGCACTGTATAAAAACAAGTTATTGTCTTCAAGTGGTGAAGTAGTTAGTGATTACACTTTGAATGCATAAGCCCTTCTGATCCCCCAGAGCATTTTACTAATCCTAACTTAATATTATAATGCTAGACTTCATATATTTCCAAAAAATACTCCTCAAGGCTACTTTTCTGGCTAACTGCAATCCTAGAATATTTGGTGGGAAGGTAATTCTTGACATATATTTTAAATCATTATTCAAATGTTACAATATAGTGCCTCCATACAGTGTTTATTGTCCCTGCCTTGATACTATATAAGTAAAAAAGAAAAAGTAAAGGCCATGCTCTCTAAAAAAAAAAAAAAAACTTAAGAATACAGAGAGGGATTTACATCTCAGCCTAACTGTACCTATGCTTGTTTTTTCAATTCACTAACATTCCCAGAAGCACCCGTGGAAATTAGGGGTGGGCGATGAATTCTGCTCTGCCGGCGGAGTTCGCAGAGTTTTGCCGCAATGAGAAACCTGCCGCTCGCGTTCAGGAGGCTGCCGTACAAGTAGAACATTTACTCGAGTGGCAAAAAGAAGCAGCTGATTTCATAGCACAGGACAAACTCCCAGCATTAAAAATCAGCCTGAACAGCACAATTTACCGCACTCCACCGCCGGCTGAACTCCACGTAGCACGGCAAAGTTTTTTCTGCACTTCACAGAGTTCTGTGGAAACTGGCACAAGGTTTCAAGCTTCTGGGAATGGCCTGAAAGTCCAGAGTCCACAAGAGCAATATTTGAAGGGATCTGGCCTAAAACCTCTTCAAAACTACTGTTAAAGGTCAGTGGGACCATTTGAAATGTTCAAGAGTGACACTGTGCTCCAAGGTGTGAGACTCACTCTCAATGAGTGACACTCTACTCCAAGAGGTGTTATGCACTACAAATGAGGGACAATGTGCATCAGTCAGCGTGTAAAACGTGCACTCGGTGAGTCCAAGTTGAGACTCACACAGCAAGAGATACTGTGTCTCAAGATTTGTAGCATCCAGTGACAAAGGTTGTGCATCACGACGAGACACTTGTACCCAAGGTGAGGGTGTCTGCATTGAGATGTGGGACTCATACCCCATAGAGCACAACATTGATTATTTTAGGGGTGTTTGGAGGCAGAGATAACCAGGCCTCTAGCCTCGCACACAGCCCTGTGGAATTACAAATAATGAAACCTGAGGCACCCCTTCCCCCAACAAATAAACGGAGGAATGATTCTGAGAATACAACATGCGTGTTCCGGCTTCTTACTTCGGCTTGTGCAAGGGTCGGGCTGAGTGCCTTGGCGGGGCTCCTGGGTGAGGTGACCCCTAGGCCACCTGTATCGCTCACAGGTTCCCTTCTTGAACCCTTGCCCCGTGCAGCCCCTTTGCGTCATCGTAACCGTTGCTGTGTTCCGCTCCATGCGCCCAGAGGCTATTTGTCAACAGGCGCTATTGTCAGCTGTGAAAGACTAACTCACGTGTGACGGGGGTGGCTTTTCGCTGCTCTTTTCGGCACTGTTGTTTGGACTCCTGACGAGTGTGTGCAATGTTTAACCTCCCCGGGGACCACAGGCCGCGGTTACTCAAGCGCGTACACCCCTCTTGTGCTGCAGAGCACGTTCAGAGGCAAGTTTTGTTCTTTGCATGTTTTGTTGCTTTGCACACCAAGAGGGTGCCTTGAAGTGCTGAGTGGGGCCAACGCTTCCATAGGGCGAAGTAGGCAACAGACGCGGGGTTCTGTCAGTAAGTAGCGCCCAATTCAGGAAAAATCCACAAACATCGCTTAAAAAAAACCAAAAACGTAAGAAGGAGCACTCCAGTGACAAAATGCTATTTTGCTTCGAGTGTGAAAAATTGTTTACTCAGTTCTTGCTGCACCACCGAAAGGAGAGGCAATAAAGGAAGAAAGAAGAGGTTGTGAGGATACGGACCTTTGTCGTAATTCTAAAAAAAAATTGTTGGGTAGAGAAGAACGCAACCGCTTTTGCTGTTTTTTTCAAAACGTAAGTTGATAATACTTCTGCAGAACTGTGACTCGATGAGCAAACTTTTTAATACTTTCCCATTGTATAGCTACGACTTATTCTCATTTTAGTAGTAATTTAATCCTAGATTTCTAGGCGTTAGGTATCCCTATTGGAAAAAGCTTTGTGAATCAAACCCTCGAAGTTAAGGGGCAGCCTTGCGGAAGCCCCTGCTAGGGAGGCGTCTTCAGAAGCCAAGAGGGCAAGGCCCAGTGAGGGCGCTAAACACATCTAAACTGTCTGGTGACTCAAGTGGGTAGGTCAGTGTGGGGCAGGACGCCTGCGACTGCTTCTGCCCACCATCCTGTGGTCCAAATAATGCAGCTGGTCCACCTGGGCGGATCCAGGCCAGATGTTCAGGACATCCACCTAAAATGAAACTAGATGGAAATGATTGATATGGGCAGATGTTATTCTCAAAGCGGAAGATACATCTGGGCCTCCACACCAAACCTTGGTGTAGCGGGTTGCTAGGTTTGGTGTTGCTCTTCAGCCCTTTCCTGCCAGCCCACCCCCTGCGAGCTTGTGTGACCTCGCAGAATCACCATTTTATTACCCCACAGCACAGACAAGAAGGGGCATTACAAGGATTTGTGACTCCCCAAGCAAAGTGACATTGTTCTGCCTTCTTCCTTGGCCAAGGTGTCTCTGTTTCATGTGCGTAAGGGGCAGCCTGGCACCCTCATACTAGTGCCAGGGCAACCACCTACTGGTTGGTTTACCAATGCTGCTACGCTTCCTGTTGGCCAGGGTTACGCTATCCAAATAACACATATTTGCATACAGTGTCTGTCCTCTAGATGGCCCCATTCTGCTAGCTATGCAAGCTACACCGACTGTGGGGTAAACAATTACATTTGATTAAGGGCGCATAAGTTATCCGAATCGACCAATCAATTATTACCCATTGAATTCCAGGGTCAGTAAGCCGGGGGTGCAAGAGATTCCTTTTCCCTGATAACTGTAGGCAAAAAGCCTCTTGGTATAGACTAGATGCCTTTTTCTTTCTTCCTAAACTAGGAGCAGAAAAAAGCACGGACCAAATATAAGAGATGAAGAACAATTCTTAGAAGCAAAAATTCTTAGTCTAGAACTTTACATCTGCTAAGATATTCTGGAAGGCTCCTTTTTCACTCTGCGAAAACTTTTGGTCTAGAATTTTACACCTGGTAAAATATTCTGGTAGGCTTCTTTTTCACTCAGCAAAAACTCTAGATCTAGCACTTTACAACTGGTAAAATATTCTTAAAGCGGCTCCTTGTTCACCTGGTGAAAACTCTTGATCTAGAACTTTAAACCTGGTAAGATATTCTGGAAGGCTCCTTTTTCACTCAACAAAAACTCTTGATCTAGAACTTTACACCTGGTAAGATAGCCTGGAAGGCTCCTTGTTCACCTGGTGAAAACTATTGGTTTAGAACTTTACACCTGGTAAGATATTCTGGTAGGCTCCTTTTTCACTCAGCAAAAACTCTTGATCTAGAACTTTACACATGGTAAGATATTCTTGAAGGCTCCTTTTTCACTCTGCGAAAACGTTTGGTCTAGAATTGGGTAGGCTTCTTTTTCACTCAGCACTTTACAACTGGTAAGATATTCTTAAAGAGGCTCCTTGTTCACCTGGTGAAAACTATTTATCTAGAACTTCACACCTGACAAAATATTCTGAAAGTCTCCTTTTTCACTTTGTGAAATCTCTGGGTCTAGAGCTATCACCTGGTAAAATATTTTGGAATGCTCCTTCTTCACTTGTCAAAAACTCTTGGTTCAGAACTTTACACCTGGCAAGATAATCTAGAAGGCTCCTTTTTCACTTGGTGAAAACTCTTGGCCTGGAACTCTACACAGGCTCCTTTTTCATCCAGTGAACATTCTTTAAACCTCATAAGATATTATGGAATGCTCATTGGTCACCTTGGGGAAACTCTTGGTCTGAAACTTTACAACTGAAAAATATTCTGGAAGGCTTCCTGTGCACCTTGTGAAAACTCTTGGTCTTGAACTTTACAATTGATCAAATATCCCGGAAGGCTCCTTGTTCACATGCCAACAATATGAACGTCATTAGTTGGACTTTGCCCCGAGATTACTTGAATTTCCCTAAAGTTTCCAAGTCCTGCTAGGACTGGTCATTCTTAAGGCCAAGCCTGACTAGGACTGGTTACCCTTAGGATGCTGTTAGACCTGGTTTCCTGGGCACCAGGGCACTCAGGGGTTATAACGCTCCAATCGCATCAACTGGAGTGTCCCTCGCTCGTGTTCTGGGGCCTCAGTACTAGTGGACCCAAAACTGGATAACCAAGAACTCCTCTCCAGCACTTGACTCTCTCAGGGTAGCAAGACAGAGCAGTCCAAGGCTTACTCAGGGAGGTGAGGTGGATTTAGACATTCAGAATACAGTGACACTGTACTACCAGCTAATAAGGTCAATGTCCAGTCAGTGCTTTACTTTTTAAAAAGACAAGTACTTTAATACACACAAGAAATATATAATACACATACAACTAGGAAAAACAGTTAAAACCAGACAACTCTACAACCCTCAGGGCCAGAGTTCTGACCCTATACAGTATTATAGTGCCTAGATGCTAAGTTCTCTAAAAGCACAGTTATCATCTAGACACACAATAAGCATTGCTTATTACAGACCATGTTGCACAGGGTTGTCTCATTCGCTAGAGCCATGATATTCATCCTTGTATTGCTAGGGTGTAGTTTCAGCATATGATGTGAAGTCAAACGCTCCAGATCAGCCCCAGAACCCACCACCCAAAGAACAGAAGTGCCCTCCTTAGCAAGGACACCACTCTGGTAGCATCAGAGATCTGATCACAGGTGCCCGATGTCTTGGCACAGTTTACTAGAGTCCCACCAGACCAGTAGCTACTGGCTAGCTGTAGGAGGGTATAGCTGGCCAGAGTGCCAGTACAACCTAGTATCCTCAAGTATCACAGAGAGGAAGGTCGGGGGGCCTGTACCCCAGGACACTCTTCACCAGCTACAGATGGTAACTGGTAGTGTCACACAGGCTCCTGCAGCACATGGGAGGGGTCTAGGCAAAGTGATCTCACCTTCAAGATCTGGAATCAGCTTCCCCGTCTCCCTCTGTCACTGTTGCTGTACTGCAAGCTTCCTTATCTTGAGTAGCTGTTTGCAATTTCCTTGTCTTCCAAGCCAATGCTAGACAAGCCTCACAACACAGCCGGCCCTCTGCATTCAGGCTGCTAATTGATCCTTTTGCTGTTTCACAGCTGGCAAATTCCTTCACAGCAGAATCCATCCATCACAGAGAAAACTCTCTCAAGTTCAGACGCAGTGAGCAAGCTTTCTTACCTTCACGCCACGGGCCCACAGCTGACTTCTGTAGATGCTTGTTAGAACGGAAGACCTGTTTTGAACAACCACTCAAGCCAGACTTTTACCACCTCTGATTGATAGGCTTAACCAATCAGAGGATCTGCTACTTTTTAATCCTAGGTGCCCCTCCTATCATGAGGCTTATGTGTCATGCTCACTGTGTGTCCAAGACATGTACAGGATGAGTTACTGTGCTTCAGGACAAGTTCTTGGCATCAGCCCAGGCTATTCCCTAGAGAGGAATTTTAATAAACTCCAGACCATGAGGCACTGACCATCACCAAACAGAAAAGGGGGGGAGGGTCCCTCCTAGCAGTTACTGCAGCTAAACACATATAAGAGCAAGTGTCTACCCCCAGCCCACCAGGCTTCTCTAAGGGATAGGGAGGGGCATGAGGGAGCTAGGATGTCAAGCAGAACAGCTCAGCTCACATTAAACACAATGGCTCACCTCACCATTCTCCCTTTGGGAACCTACTGGCTCTCAAACATGCATACCAGGTAGACAAAGGCAGCAGGACCACGGGCAAAGAAGACTGCCCCCCCCCACCAAGGGTGCAAGGATACAGGTATCCCTGACTATAGATTTATTGCTGCCACCGCTGTCAGTCTACAGCCTCCTTGGTGGAGAGGGCAGTAGCCACTCTGTGAACCAGGGGTGCACTATGCATGCCCCCCTCAACCTCAGAGCTAAGCTTTGGGTCTCAGTCCATGTAAACAGGGAGAGCCTCAGTGGGCACGCATGATTGGCATGTTCACTGAGGTAAGCATCTTGAAACCATATAGCAACGTTTAAGTGACTTGCCTGTAGATCACCACAAGGCAGGGGAAGCACGCTCTCCAGAGACATGCAGAAGACTTACCGTCCCCACGGATGCCAAGCCTGACTAGTACTGGTCACCCTTAGGATGCCAGTCATACTTAAGCCTGGCCATTCTTAGGATGACAAACCCTACTAGGACTGGTCATTCTTAAGATGCTAAGACAGTTTAGGACTAGTCATACCTTAGGATGCAAAACCAGGTTAGGACTAGTCATCCTTAGGGTGCCAAAATCCATATTAGGACTAGACATTTTTAGAATGCCACACCAGGTTAGGACTAGTCATTCTTAGGATGCCAAGATAGATTAGGACTAATCATTCTTGGGGATGCTAAACTAGTTTGGGACTAGTCATTCTTAGGATGCCAAGCCCTACTAGGACTGGTGAGTCTTCATTTTCAAAGCTCTCTCAGCCTGGTCATCCTTGGGATGCCAAACATGGCTAGTAGTGGTCATTCTTAGGTCACAAGCTTGGCTAAGTTCTACGCTTTGCCATTTAACCAGTATGAGATGCTGTTGTGTAATGTTTCCTGTGACTCAGATCTTTAAACTTTGGGCACTTTGAGAATAATTATTTTGAGACAATTCTCCAATGGGTCTCCAGTCATTGTGGCTTCAAACTGGGGCACTGGATTTTTAAAGGCTACTCTCTTTACCTGTAGGACTTGGTGGTAACCTTGAGAAGAGATGTTCTGGAGAAATACTGTCATTGACGGTTTCACTGTTTAACTTTATCACTTCTGTAAGGTTGAAGACAGTTTTGGATTAACTTTCTTTAAGAAAGAAGGGCCTCATTTTTGCTAGGAAAAATAATATGTAAAATTGATCTAGATAGATACAAGGTATGCAAATGGTCTCTTGGATTTCCTGAAAAGTAGCACATATCTGGGAATCCTGGACATACATGGGGCACCTCTGATGTAAAAACTTAATTCTTATTTGCCACGCAGATTCTGGTTCCAGGACGTCTTGTAGACCGACGTAGTGCATTGTGGGAAATGTAGGACTGTTATATGTTGCATGCCATATGACCCTGATTACAGATATCGTTCTCCGATGAGGAGTGATTCCCTGAACTGAAAGCCCTCCTCTGCCACATCTTACCACAATCATATCGCGAGAACACCCCCAAAAGCGAAGACACCCACAGATATTCTTTGTAAGCCGGCCTGGTCCTCTCAAATTATAAAAAGCGAAGAATGAGAAAATAAATTAAAGACCTTGATGTCAAGGTGCATTCTAGGAAGTCAGTCAGAAAATTAAAATAGCAGGGCACTGCAAAGCCCTCACCTGTCCTAGAATCTCCGAATGCCCACTCGCTCACCCCCACCCCACAAAAGAACTTACCTAACTCCCTATTAAGCTGCCTCAAGAGTTTATTCAGCTTTGTGAAAGTGATCACTACGGAGACAAACAGAGCTGTCCTCGGGTTTCAAGCCCATGTAATTGAGAAGCTATCACTTTCTCAAGCCAATGTATATTTAATGACGTTTATTACCATTTCCTGCTACTGTGTAGTGGAGAACCTAAGACATGGATAGGTAGATGATTATTATGAAAAGGGTAAGCCTCCAAGATTGAAAAATATTTACGTAGGCGAGATAGTGTTTAATATACAAATAGACTTATTAGTCATTCTGCACTCAGTGCCATTGTAGTACAGCCCGTCAGCTGTTGCCTTTGTGTGATTTGTGGCTCTATTCACAACTTATGAGCAATAGGATCCATACACTGTGTATGAGTAATTGACATATTTTAATTAGCAGAATCCCCTGGGCTGTGCCACACGCATTAGCTGCAGCAGCAGCACAAATGTAAACATTTTAGGGGAAACCTATGGGGTGAGCACACAAACACCACCTCCTGATACTCCTCAAACAGTGTTGTGTGTCATAGAAACTCCCGCGGCATCCCACAGAGTGTGGCAAAGTTTCACCTAGCCATGCTATAAATTCTGGGTGATTTTTTATTTATTTGTTTTTTTTAATCAGACCTTGGGACTTTTGTAGGCTTGGGGAAGATGTTAACTATCTCAGGAAAGTGAGCTAAATTCCTGAATTTTGGTTAGATGAAATTTCACATCATTCCTTTTCCCATAACATTTGTACGTGAGCACACACTTGCCTAACAAGGCCTTGTTTGTGAGTGACCAGTGGGAGACTGGTTTATATGGAAAATGTCCCATGGACATATTTTTTGCTTGAACTGGTCTCCAGGATGGAAATGACGAGCCTTTTTATGTGACTTGTCTACTCGATGTAATAAAGTCATTAGAGACACCAGCAAACACAATTCTGCTATGAAGAGTAATTTTGTATAATTTTCCTGTAATTTTGTGAACAAAAATAATGCCTGATTTCCCATACTTCTAGAAATCGTGAAACTTCGGCGCTCATGAAGGAACCCTAAGTTTACCAATTTCACCCCACTGAGAAAGATGCCCAAATAAACTGTTTGTATATTTCTCTGTGAGCATTTCCTACTGCGTAATGTCCAGTAGGTGAAAATCATGTGATAGAATTAATGGGGACAGATGTAAAAATCCTGAATTTTCCAGCCTACAACTTCACATTGAGTTAGTGTTTCACAGTTTTCTTTGCTCCTGGGTTGCGATCACCCTAAAATAATGGGATATTGAGTTTTTCTCTTCTTGTAAGAATGGTGATTTGTATCCAGTACAGTTGGGTAAATAAACAGTAAAGTCGACCTTTGCCCTCCTTTTAAAAATCATAATTGGTGTTTGTTTATGGTACACATGGAACTGATAATAAAACCTTTTAAATGTTTGCAGCTGAGAGAGATTCTTGCACTATGCCTCCCTCAAGGGAAACACCCGGAACAACGACTCCTAACCCACGAAGTCGTGTAAAACGAAAGCGAAACAACGGTTCGTTTTCCACGACTTCCTGGTTTTCGGGCCTTAACCACGCATGTGTGAACCACGTACACGCGTGGTTAAGGCACAGAAGAAGGGAGTCGACGCGGGGAAGGAGGAGGTAAGTTGGGCTGGGGCTGTTTTTTTGGGGGTGGGGTGGGGGGCTCGGTGATTAGGGTTTGGGGGGAGGGAGGGTCAGGATTTAGGTTTTAGGGGTCGGTTGGGATGCTTTAGGTTTTAGGGGCGGGGTGGGGACTTGGGGTATTTTTAGTTACTGGGGGTGGGTGGGGGGATTGGCGATGATTAGGGTTTGGGGGGTCAGGGTTTAAGTTTTAGGGGTGGGTTGGGGTGCTTTAGGTTTTGGGGCAGGGGTGATGACTCAGGGTATTTTTAGTCTTTGGGGGTGGGGGTTCGGGGTGATTAGGGTTTAGGTGCGGGGAGGGGGGGTCAGGGTTTAGGTTTAAGTGGTGGGTTGGGGTGCTTTAGGTTTTTGGGGAGGGGGTTGGAGTTGTGGTAATTTTGGGGGTGGGGGTTGGGGTGGTTGTGGGGGTGGGGGGGTCGCAGTAATTTTTAGGGGTGGGAGGCTACGGTGGAAGCATGCTGGAACCATGCATGCTGATCGGTAATGCCTTTATCAGGAATGCCTTTACAATGAAAAATCGTTGTAAAGGCATTCGTGGTAAAGGCATTAGTGATACCAACGAGTTTGTTGTTCCGAACTCGTTGTTGATCCGTGGGTGCTTGAAGCACTTGTGGTTTCAACATATAACCCTCCCACAAACCCCTGTCCCTCTGCCAGCCACCCCCCCTCATCCCTGCCCCCAGGAGCTGAATGGAATGTAAGGGTTAACAACAGCAGTCAGGGGTGTGCAAACCTCTTGGACAGAGTTGTAAGCACTAATGCTGGAGGGAGTGAGGTTTCCTGGAATGGAATGCGCATTTTAGTTCAGTGTGGAAAGGAGTCCAATGCTGTCAGTTGCCAGCTCCACCATATGTCTTCTGTGCCATCCATCCTGGGGTGCCCCCGAGCTGGCAGTGCCCCCGGGGCATGGAGGTGTCTATTGTACTTTAGTGACCTGCACCTGTACTTCCTGTCATGTGGCTGCTACACTCTCCGCCCTGTAATCTTGGATATCTACAGAAGACATGGCTGAAGAAAATGGAATATATTTTTGACCAAGGTTTGGTTTTGCCCACCACAAAGAATTTGAGAGAACGATGGGTTAGCCACTTTTAATACTCGTTCTGTCTGCAAATATATTTTGCATTAATAAGCACTTAAATTGCTTTTGTTTACAAGGAGTGTGGATTCGCTCGTAAAACATTAATAGACACTATTCCAATTCTGTATTTGAAAGGGACATCCTACACGCAGCCTTTGGAAATACAGATTTTGTTTATAGTCGCAAACTCAACTGCCTGTGGAGTCAATTTAAGACTCTAACCAGATTACAGAAAAGATTGTGTAATGATGCTGGGGGGGCGTATAATTGAAACAGTGCACTCCCCAGCTGGCGCGCTTACATTACACATTTACAAACTGATGCTCTGGGAGATAAAGTAATTTGTTCGGAATGTAAAGATGGCTGATAGGGCGCCGGAGAAACAGTTAGTGGACGTCAGGCCTTGGCTTTCTAAGGCCTACTCTGTGCGCACGAGAGCACTTATTTCCCTAGCAAGATTTAATACTGATAGTAATTTCAAGTATTTGGGAAACTTTGTAACAGAGTCCTTCACAGGCCAAGCAATCTCACCAGGGAGTGATTCTCCTTGATCTTACTTGAGCATAGACCGTAGGCGGGACATGCCCACACCGGTCTCGGAGCCATCTTCTTCCCGCCACAAAGTGCTTTTTATACAAATGGAGGGATTTGCCATAATCCTGTTCTGCACAATCATAGGTGTTTGAGAACCACCAGCGAGGGGCTCCGTGTGGCAGCAGGGGGAGGGGGGACCTATTCTCCAGATGTACCGAGAATACTTACATTCAAGGTCTCCCTTGAGCAATGGCGGAACTTTAAAATGGATATAAAATCTATTTTGTCCAATGTTTGTAAAATTGTTAATTTAGAACTGTGCACATGTTGCGATTTGTCAGGGTTTTACGCAGGCAAACCATCAGCGTTTAGCTCTGAATGCAAAATGGTTGGGGGGGGGGAATTAAGGTACTTAAACTGGGACTAATTATTCCTTTTAACACATCCACAAACCTGGCACATAAAAAGTCTGAAGTCACCTGACAAGTATAATTTGCACCAGGGATTTATTGCACTTTGTCTTTGAGTAAAGCGCCCCCCAAAATGGTGGTGCGTGGACTGTTAGGAGACGGGGCCTCCGAGGCCCGACGCTCACCTTACGCGCCGGTGGTGCGTTGGACTGGCTGGGACATCCGCCCCCACCCCTTGTGAGGCGTGGGGGTGGAAGTACAGACAAAAGGGATCGTAGCGGTGATCCCAAGAAGCCTCGTCCTTCTTTTCCGGAGGCGGCGGCTGGACCTTGTTAGGGCCCGCAGTTGTCCCACCCACCCTCCCCTTAATTTAGGTTGCGGAGTAAGGTTTTAAGCAGAAATTGAGGTATTAAAGTGACCAGAAACAACAGGGGGGTCCCCAAGGTTGGGGCCCCGGGAGGACACCAGGGATAGGATCCTGAAGTTCTGAGCCAACTGGCGGGTGTACACATCAGATCAAGGGGTAAGGTAGCACAGATCGCTGGGGGGGCCATGGGGCTCCAGCTCTTGGCCGCCCCGTTACACCCCGAGACTGATTGGTGTTTGGAGGGGGGGCGGAGCCCTGAGCGTGAAGACAAGGAATGGTGTAGTCATGGTAACCGCCCCTCCTAAGCGAACAGGTGAGATAGGGGTCAATTGTGTGGTCCTATGGTGGTTCAGGACAGGAAGGGATCCTGTCAGAAAAGATTTATGGTCACTAATTTGGTATCTCATGACTTGTAAATATTTGTATAGTGTTTTCTACAATTGATTTATGACTTTATGCTATAAGGATATAAAAGGTGTGTTAAAAAAGACTTCTTCCATCAGTCTGTGTACAGCTGGTGGGGGAGTGTGAGCTGGCTGGAGGCCTCCCGGATCCTAGAGCAAATTGCTAAATGGTGACAAGAGGCTTGCGCACCCCATTCTGCTCGCTCAGGGCCCTCCCGGGGGGTTGGTTATCCGGGGATCATCCGTTTTAACAACTAGTTTCTTACTGTCACTCGTTACCACAAACCCACAACTTCACAACGCCCTCTGTGTTTGTCCTTTTACCACTAACCTGGCAAGCGCATTGACAATATAGGGGTGAAGGCAGGCCGAGGCAGCTCATCTTGAATTAAAACATGAAAACTTCTAGGGTGCCTCCAGGTCAGCAGAACATGCCTTCTTTGAAACAAGTGATTTTGAAACGGATAGCCTAGGATATCACACCTGGCGTCCCGCCAATACAGAGGCCTGCACACGCCGCCTCAGGCTCTCTTAGACGCAGATCTCAGCAGCAGACGCGTGAACCCGCCGAGCTGTCACGCACCGTTGCTCCTGGTGATGTGAGATAGGAGCCCGGATGCAGGGGAGAGTTTGGCACGGGTTTCTCCTACGCACGACAGAGAGTTTGATTTCAAAAGGGGGTGGCAGGCAACAAGTTTGGGCAAGCGGACAGGGGCGGACTGGCACACAGACACCTCCCGCCGTGCGTCGTTGGACTTGTGAGGAGCGGTGCGCACAGCTCCAAAGGGCACGGGCGGGGGCGTGGGGGTGTGGGGAGCCTCGCCCCTCCTCCTGATGCAGCCTCCAAGCAGAGAGACTGCTCTTTAGTGACTCCCAGCTCAGGGGGGCGTGGAGAGCCCGTGGCTCCCTGGCACGAGTGCTGTCCCACTGCCGGACAGGCCCCTCCCGGCTCCGCCCTCCATATTCAGATGTGCCGGAACGCACACGGCCGAGAGAAAACAGGAACTCGGCAACTCTTGGAGTACAGGAGGACGCATCGCGGAGCAAAAAGTGGCCGTTAAGACTCCGCGAAGGGCGCCTTCGGAGCGCGCTCCTTGGCTGGCCTCAGTTGGATGGCGCGCAAAGAAAAGGACCACCTGGCTGTGGCACGGGCGTCTTTAAGGCTCATAATTAATAATAACAAAACGAATAATAATAGAAATACAGAGAAAAGAGGCTGATGGGACTCAGAGTCACGGAAGGGATTCTCCCAGTTTCTTTCTTCCAGGAGTCTATGGGACTTTGAAAGCTGACGCACGGTGCCATCTTATGCCAAACCGCCCAGGCAGCCCACAGAGAGCGCGCCAAAGAGCCCCCCGGGAAGTATGCCGTGATGACATTTTGTTAGTCCCATAGAAGGTGCCCCCAGTTGGTGGATTTTGAGTCGCTGGAGGCCCTCGGACGCCAAAATGCTGAACTCCAAGAAAGTCCCGACCCCCGTGGCGCTGGTGATCTCTCCGCGGGTCTCTCCACGCACCTCACCGCACAGCTCCCCCCGCCACTCGCCCCTCAACTCCCCCCGCCACTCCCCCCGCAACTCGCCCATGCACTCGCCCCTGAACTCGCCCCGCAATTCGCCTCTGCTGTTTCGGAAGCTGCTGATGAATCGCAACAGCCGCATGGGGCGGCGGTTCACCGTGGCCCACCCTCTGTGGTAAGGGCAGCGAGGCGGCCGTGGCGCGCTGTGGCTGGCAGGGTGCGTGGAAGGTGTGTCTGTGAACGGAGCGCCGCTAGGGGGGCTTTGGGTACCAGTGCACCTATCATCCGCTGCACGCTTGCTTGTCAGGAACACGACAGTGCTGTGTGGTCACCAGTGACCCGTGGCATGTGTTTTGCTGACACTGTACGTGTGGTGTGCGCGTGTGTTACCAGTGCATCTGCGCTATGTGTGCGTCTGGCAGCGCACCTGTGGTGTGCGTGTGATTCACGGCGCGCCCGTGGGATGTGTGTAGCAGAGGACTTGCTTTTCTGTGTGGTAAGCCGTAGATATGCAGCATGATGGGTGTGGTTTGCGGTGTACAGTTGGCTATGTTAGCAGTTCAGCTGTGGTGTACGTGGTACCCGTGGCATGTGTGAGTGGTTTGCACAACACCTGCCTTGTGTGTGGCAGGCAGTTCTTCCGTGGTAACGGTGTGGTTTGCACCTGTGACATGTGTGTGATTATCAGTCTACTTATGGGATATGTGCGTATGGTTTGCAGTGCACCCGTGGGATGTGTGTGATTATCAGTCTACCTGTGGGTGAGTATGGTTTGCAGTGCACCTGCGGCGTGCGTGATTATCAGTCTACCTGTGGGGCGTGTGTGTGGTTTGCAGTAGTGCACCTGTGGGATGTGTGTCATTATCAGTCTACCTGTGTGATGTGTGTGTGGTTTGCAGGCCCCCTGTGACGTGTGTGATTATCAGTCTACCTGTAGTATATGTGTGTGGTTAGCAGTGCACATGTGGCGTGTGTGTGTGATTAGCAATCTCTGTGTGTGGTTAGCAGTGTACCTGTGGGATGTGTGTGATTAGCAGTCTACCTCTTGGATGTCTGTATGGTTAAACAGTGCACCTGTGGGATGTGTGTGTGGTTAGCAGTGTACCTGTGGGATGTGTGTGTGGTTAACAGTGCACCTGTGGCATGTGTGTGATTTGCAGTCTACCTCTTGGATGTGTGTATGGTTAAACAGTGCACCTGTGGGATGTGTGTGTGGTTAGCAGTGTACCTGTGGGATGTGTGTGTTGTTAGCAGTGCACTTGTGGCGTGTGTGTGATTATCAGTCTAACTGTGGGGTGTGTGTGGTTAACAGTGTGCCCATGGCATGTGTGTGATTAGCAGTCTATGTGTGTGTGGTTAACAGTGCACCCTAGACATGTGTGTGATTTGCAGTCTACCTGTGGGATGTGTGTGTGGTTAAACAGTGCATCTGTGGCAGGTGTGTGATTAGCAATCTCTGTGTGTGGTTAGCAGTGCACTTGTGGGATGTGTGTGATTATCATTCTATCTGTGGGGTGTGTGTGGTTAACAGTGCACCCGTGGCATGTGTGTGAGTAGCAGTCTAAGTGTGCGTGGTTAGAAGTGGACCTGTGGCGTGTGTGTGATTATCAGTCTACCTGTGGGGTGTGTGTGGTTAACAGTGCACCCGTGGCATGTGTGTGATTATCAGCCTACCTTTGGGGTGTGTGGTTAACAGTGCACCCGTGACATGTGTGTGATTAGCAGTCTAACTGTGGGATGTGTGTGATTATCAGTCTATCTGTGGGGTGTGTGTGGTTAACAGTGCACCCGTGGCATGTGTGTGATTAGCAGTCTACCTTTGGGGTGTGTGTGGTTAACAGTGCACCCGTGGCATGTGTGTGATTAGCAGTCTATGTGTGCATGGTTAGCAGTGCACCTGTGGTGTGTGTGTGATTATCAGTCTACCTGTGGTGTGTGTGTGATTATCAGTCTACCTGTGGGATATGTGTGGTGAGCAGTGCACCCGTGACATGTGTGTGATTATCAGTCTACCTGTGGGGTGTGTGTGGTTAACAGTGCACCCGTGGCATGTGTGTGATTATCAGTCTACCTTTGGAGTGTGTGAGGTTAACAGTGCACCCGTGGCATGTGTGTGATTATCAGTCTACCTTTGGGGGGGTGTGGTAACAGTGCACCCGTGACATGTGTGATTAGCAGTCTAACTGTGGGATGTGTGTGTGGTTAAATAGTACCCCTTGGCATGTGTGTGATTTGCAGTCTACCTGTGGGATGTGTGTGTGGTTAAACAGTACACCTTGGCATGTGTGTGATTAGCAGTCTATGTGTGTGTGGTTAGAAGTGCACCTGTGGAATGTGTGTGATTATCAGTCTACCTGTGGGGTGTGTAGGGTTAACTGTGCACCGTGGCATGTGTGTCATTATCAGTCTACCTTTGGGGTGTGTGTGGTTAACAGTGCACCCGTGGCATGTGTGTGATTAGCAGTCTATGTGTGCATGGTGAGCAGTGCACCTGTGGCGTGTGTGTGATTATTAGTCTACCTGTGGCGTGTGTGTGATTATCAGTCTACCTTTGGGGTGTGTATGGTTAACAGTGACCTCCGTGGTATGTTTGTGATTAGCAGTCTACCTGTGGGGTGTGTGTGGTTAACAGTGCACCCGTGGCATGTGTGTGATTAGCAGTCTACCTTTGGCGTGTGTGTGGTTAACAGTGCACCCGTGGCATGTGTGTGATTAGCAGTCTATGTGTGCATGGTTAGCAGTGCACCTGTGGCGTGTGTGTGATTATCAGTCTACCTGTGGGGTGTGTGTGATTAACAGTGCACCCGTGGCATGTGTGTGATTATCAGGCTACCTTTGGGGTGTGTGTGGTTAACAGTGCACCTGTCACATGTGTGTGATTAGCAGTCGAACTGTGGGATGTGTGTGTGTGTGTGTGTGTGGTTAAACAGTGCACCTGTGGCATGTGTGTGATTTGCAGTCTACCTGTGGGATGTGTGTTTGGTTAAATAGTACACTTTGGCATGTGTGTGATTTGCAGTCTACCTGTGGGATGTGTGTGTGGTTAAACAGTACACCGTGGCATGTGTGTGATTAGCAGTCTATGTGTGTGTGGTTAGCAGTGCACCTGTGGAATGTGTGTAATTATCAGTCTACCTGTGAGGTGTGTGGTTAACAGTGTACCTGTGACATGTGTGTGATTATCAGTCTACCTTTGGGGTGTGTGTGGTTAACAGTGCACCCGTGGCGTGTGTGTGATTATCAGTCTACCTCTTGGATGTGTGTATGGTTAAACAGTGCACCTGTGGGATGTGTGTGTGGTTAGCAGTGTACCTGTGGGATGTGTGTGTTGTTAGCAGTGCACTTGTGGCGTGTGTGTGGTTTGCAGTCTATCTGTGGGATGTGTGTGGTTAACAGTGCACCCGTGGCATGTGTGTGATTATCAGTCTAACTGTGGGGTGTGTGTGGTTAACAGTGCACCCTAGACATGTGTGTGATTTGCAGCCTACCTGTGGGATGTGTGTGTGGTTAAACAGTGCATCTGTGGCAGGTGTATGATTAGCAATCTCTGTGTGTGGTTAGCAGTGCACTTGTGGGATGTGTGTGATTATCATTCTATCTGTGGGGTGTGTGTGGTTAACAGTGCACCCGTGGCATGTGTGTGAGTAGCAGTCTAAGTGTGCGTGGTTAGAAGTGGACCTGTGGCGTGTGTGTGATTATCAGTCTACCTGTGGGGTGTGTGTGGTTAACAGTGCACCCGTGGCATATGTGTGATTATCAGCCTACCTTTGGGGTGTGTGGTTAACAGTGCACCCGTGACATGTGTGTGATTAGCAGTCTAACTGTGGGATGTGTGTGATTATCAGTCTATCTGTGGGGTGTGTGTGGTTAACAGTGCACCCGTGGCATGTGTGTGATTAGCAGTCTACCTTTGGGGTGTGTGTGGTTAACAGTGCACCCGTGGCATGTGTGTGATTAGCAGTCTATGTGTGCATGGTTAGTAGTGCACCTGTGGTGTGTGTGTGATTATCAGTCTACCTGTGGTGTGTGTGTGATTATCAGTCTACCTGTGGGATATGTGTGGTGAGCAGTGCACCCGTGACATGTGTGTGATTATCAGTCTACCTTTGGGGTGTGTGAGGTTAACAGTGCACCCGTGGCATGTGTGTGATTATCAGTCTACCTTTGGGGGGTGTGTGGTAACAGTGCACCCGGGACATGTGTGATTAGCAGTCTAACTGTGGGATGTGTGTGTGGTTAAATAGTACCCCTTGGCATGTGTGTGATTTGCAGTCTACCTGTGGGATGTGTGTGTGGTTAAACAGTACACCTTGGCATGTGTGTGATTAGCAGTCTATGTGTGTGTGGTTAGAAGTGCACCTGTGGAATGTGTGTGATTATCAGTCTACCTGTGGGGTGTGTAGGGTTAACTGTGCACCCGTGGCATGTGTGTGATTATCAGTCTACCTTTGGGGTGTGTGTGGTTAACAGTGCACCCGTGGCATGTGTGTGATTAGCAGTCTATGTGTGCATGGTTAGCAGTGCACCTGTGGCGTGTGTGTGATTATCAGTCTATCTGTGGGGTGTGTGTGGTTAACAGTGCACCCGTGGCATGTGTGTGATTATCAGGCTACCTTTGGGGTGTGTGTGGTTAACAGTGCACCTGTCACATGTGTGTGATTAGCAGTCGAACTGTGGGATGTGTGTGTGTGTGTGGTTAAACAGTGCACCTGTGGCATGTGTGTGATTTGCAGTCTACCTGTGGGATGTGTGTTTGGTTAAATAGTACACTTTGGCATGTGTGTGATTTGCAGTCTACCTGTGGGATGTGTGTGTGGTTAAACAGTACACCGTGGCATGTGTGTGATTAGCAGTCTATGTGTGTGTGGTTAGCAGTGCACCTGTGGAATGTGTGTAATTATCAGTCTACCTGTGGGGTGTGTGGTTAACAGTGTACCTGTGATATGTGTGTGATTATCAGTCTACCTTTGGGGTGTGTGTGGTTAACTGTGCACCCGTGGCGTGTGTGTGAATATCAGTCTACCTGTGACATGTGTGTGATTATGAGTCTACCTGTGGGTAGCAGTGCACCTGTGACGTGTGTGATTATGAGTCTACCTGTTGGGTGTGTGTGGTTAACAGTGCACCCGTGGCATGTGTGTGATTATCAGTCAACCTTTGGGGTGTGTGTGGTTAACAGTGCACCCGTGGCATGTGTGTGATTAGCAATCTACCTTTGGGGTGTGTGTGGTTGACAGTGCACCCGTGACATGTGTGTGCTTATCAATCTACCTGTGGGGTGTGTGTGGTTAGCAGTGCACCCGTGATATGTGTGTGATTATCAGTCTACCTGTGGGGTGTGTGGTTAACAGTGCACCCGTGACATGTGTGTGGTTATCAGTCTACCTGTGGGGTGTGTGTGGTTAACAGTGCACCCGTGGCATCTGTGTGATTAGCAGTCTAACTATGGGATGTGTGTGTGGTTAGCAGTCTACCTATGGGATGTGTGTGTGGTGAGCAGTGCACCTGTGGCATGTGTGTGATTTGCAGTCTACCTCTGGGATGTGTGTTTGGTTAAACAGTACACCTTGGCATGTGTGTGATTAGCAGTCTACCTGTGCGATGTGTGTGTGGTTAGCAGTGCACCTGTGGCATGTGTGTGATTTGCAGTCTACCTGTGGGGTGTGTGTTTGGTTAAACAGTACACCTGTTGCATGTGTGTGATTAGCAGTCTATGTGTGCCTGGTTAGCAGCGCACCTGTGGCGTGTGTTTGATTAGCAGTCTATGTGTGTGTGTGGTTAGCAGTGCACCTATGGCATGTGTGTGATTTGCAGTCTACCTGTGGGATGTGTCTTTGGTTAAACAGTACTCCTTGGCATGTGTGTGATTAGCAGTCTATGTGTGCATGGTTAACAGTGCACCTGTGGCTTGTGTGTGACTAGCAGTCTGTGTGTGTGTGTGTGTGGTTAGCAGTGCACCTGTGGGATGTGTGTGATTTGCATTCTAACTGTGGGATGTGTGTGGCTTGCAGTCTACCTATGGGTTGTGTGTGTGGTTAAACAGTGTACCTGTGGCATGTGTGTGATTATCAGTCTACCTGCGGTGTGTGTGGTTAACAGTGCACCTGTGGCATGTGTGTGATTAGCAGTCTACCTGTGGGATGTGTGTTTGGTTAAACAGTACACCTTGGCATGTGTGTGATTAGCAGTCCATGTGTGTGTGGTTAGCAGTGCACCTGTGGCATGTGTGTGATTAGCAGTCTACCTGTGCAATGTGTGTGTGGTTAGCAGTCTACCTATGGGATGTGTGTGTGGTTAGCAGTGCACCTGTGGCATGTGTGTGATTTGCAGTCTACCTGTGGGATGTGTGTTTGGTTAAACAGTACACCTGTGGCATGTGTGTGATTAGCAGTCTATGTGTGCGTGGTTAGCAGTGCACCTGTGGCGTGTTGGTGATTAGCAGTCTATGTGTGTGTGTGTGTGTGTGTGTAGCAGTGCACCTGTGGGATGTGTGTGATTTGCAGTCTAACTGTGCGATATGTGTGTGGTTAAACAGTGCACCTGGGGCATGTGTGTGCTTAGCAGTCTATGTGTGCATGGTTCACAGTGCACCTGTGGCGTGTGTGTGATTAGCAGTCTATGTGTGTGTGGTTATCAGTGCACCTGTGGCGTGTGTGTGATTAGCAGTCTACGTGTGCGCGGTTAATAACACACCTGTGGCGTGTGTGTGATTAGCAGTCTATGCATGTGTGGTTATCAGTGCACCTGTCGGATGTGTGTGTGGTTAGCAGTCTACCCGTGGGATGTTGTGTGTTTAGCAGTGTTCCTGTGGTTTATGTGATAACATTGTGGTGAGAAGAGCATATAGACCCTGTCAGTGCCTTGAGACCCTATGGGTGATTAGCCGCACTTCACAAGTCCTGATTGATTGAGCTGATACATGCCATGTGTGGTTGTTGGTGCCCCTGCCATACCTGGGTGGTTAGCAGTGCACTTGTGGTGTATGGCTGGTGGTGGCACCCTTGTGGCGGCGATGTGGGTAGCAGTGCACCTTTCAAATGCGTGTAGTATGTATTTCACACATGTAGTATTTGTGTTGTGTGTGTTGAAGGTGTGATAGGTGTTTGTTTAGCAGTGCTCCTCTTGTGCGTGTCCTGTTAGCAGTGCACCTGTGGTATCCGTGTGATTAGTAGTGCTCCTCTGGTGTGTGTAAGGTCAGCAACACGCATGCTGCATGTAAGAGTTAGCAGTGTACCAATGCTTGGTGTTTTTATGGGCACACCTGTTTTATGTGTGTTGTTAGTAGTACCCATGTGGTATGTATCTAGGTAGCAATACATCTTTTTTTATGTGTATTGTGGCACAGGACTTGGGGTGTGTGTGGTTTGTAGGGCCCCTGTGGTATTCGTGTGGTTTGCACTGCACCTGCGATGTTTGTGGCTAGGAGGGCACCTGTGGTATGCATGTGGTTGGCACTGAACCTGTAATGTTTGTGGCTAGTAAGGCACCTGTGGTATGTGTGTGGTTGGCACTGCACCTGCGATGTTTGTGGCTAGTACGGCACCTGCGGTATGCGTGTGGTTGGCACTGCACCTGCCATGTTTGTGGCTAGTAAGGCACCTGTGGTGTGTGCATGGTTGGCGCTGCACCTGCAATGTCTGTGGCTAGTAAAGCACCTGTGGTATGCACGTGGTTGGCACTGCACCTGCGATGTTTGTGGCTAGTAAGGCACCTGCGGTATGCGCGTGGTTGGCACTGCACCTGCGATGTTTGTGGCTAGTAAGGCACCTGCGGTATGCGTGTGGTTGGCACTGCACCTGCGATGTTTGTGGCTAGTAAGGCACCTGTGGTGTGCGCGTGGTTGGCACTGCACCTGCGATGTTTGTGGCTAGTAAGGCACCTGTGGTATGCACGTGGTTGGCACTGCACCTGCGATGTTTGTGGCTAGTAAGGCACCTGCAGTATGCGCGTAGTTGGCACTGCACCTGCGATGTTTGTGGCTAGTAAGGCACCTGCAGTATGCGTGTGGTTGGCACTGCACCTACCATGTTTGTGGCTAGTAAGGCACCTGTGGTGTGTGCATGGTTGGCACTGCACCTGCAATGTCTGTGGCGAGTAAGGCACCTGTGGTGTGCGTGTGGTTGGCACTGCTCCTATTTTGTGTGTGGCTAATAATAATAAGCCACCCGGGGTGAGTGTGGTGGGCACTGCACCTGTGGTGTGTGTGACTTGTAAGGCACCTGTGGTTTGTCCTTTGTTAGGTTTGCCAGGTTGTTCCATGTAGACAGGCCACCTTTCCCGCCCTGGAATAATGTTTTATAAATCAGTGCATTCTGGGAGTTGTAGTTTTGATGCCCTAGCACAATCTGATTTAATACCTTGCCTGGTTAGAAAGATAAGCAAACTGAAAGCTCAGCTTGGGAAATTCTGTGCCTTGCCATTTGTACCTGTGGTATGTGGGCGGTGGCATGGCAGCGTGTCTGGGCATAGAGGGCCCCAATATAACAATATCACGAGGGCGCTGCACGTGGATCTGTGAGATTTATTAATGCCACCAGTCGTTGCTGCTGTAACCTTTGCTCGCTTCCCTGAAGTGCCAAGTTCCACTATTTTGTAAATAGGAAATCCAGCAATGGACTTCCGGTGCCCTAGTGCCAAGGAGCCATCTGCTGGCCCTGTGGAGGGGTGTGGGGGGGGCAGGTGGAGCAGGGTTGGTGCTGAAGGGATGCTCCTTCCAGGCCTAGAATGTCAGTTCTGCTTCGTGAATAGTTCTAGTTCTCAGCGGTCTTGGGGTTCAGGCAGGGGACCCCCCACAGGGTAATGTACCTCGGTGGGTTAAGGCACTCGCTTCAGGCCTCTCTGTGCCCTGAAGATCGGTGCCCGTGACGGACTCCTCGTTTCATCCTTATGGTGTCAATGAAAGGAGGAGCATGTCTATAGTTAAGAGGAGCACGAGGCTGGCCTCTGTGAGGTGTGGACAGTACCCTCCGATCAGATTTCGTCTGCCAGGGCTGGTGCTTGCAGAGTATTGATACTAAAAATACACAATACCACAGTGCAGAGAACAGCACGGGATCTGAGGTGGGGGCTGGGGTAATTACACCTGTGGCGCGAGAGCCCCGGAGGGGTATTAAACGCTATCATTGGTCTCTCATGTTATAGAAAGCCCACCCATGTCCCATGTGGGACCCCTTCACTTCTCTTTGGAATATTGTAAACTTTGGACTTGCCCTGAGCTCCGGAAAGATCCCTCTGTACATTAAGTAAATCCTCACCTTAAATGCTGTAGTACTAAGTGTTCTTTGGTGCGCTTGTGCCATTTTTAAAGTGACTAATACGAACCACTTTAAATGTAGCGCCTCGTGTGCCGTTCTGTAGCTTAAAGTGTGCAAAGTGTGCAAAAGCGCGCTTCGTAACCGCGCACCCTGGGGGCATTCACGAATCTGTCGGATAGGTTGTCAATATTGTGCACTTGTCAGGTGGGTCAGATGACACATAAACCACAAACTGAGGAGGGTCTCCGCGGCTGTCCTTTCCAAAGTCGATCATGTAGGGTAGATCTGAAATCTGGTTATTCACTCCTGTGATGTGGTGACAGTGGGAAACAACGTGACCTGATTGCTCCAATGGACAGAAGAAAGGGCACAGCTTGGGGGTGGGGGGGGGCGTTGGTGGGGGGGGAGCAGTTTTTTTTTTCATTTGAGTCAGGGCGTATATATGGCTTCCACATACTCATCTACGTCTGTCTATCAGTTCAACAGGGGGAGGGGAACAGATGATTTCGGGGGCCACACATAACATAACATTATATGTGGCTAAAAAGGACATCCAGGAAACTTTTTCATCTTGTGCTTTTGACTAATATCATTGACAACTCGAGCTTTGCTATTGACAATTTGATGTCCCTCAGAACTCCTTGGTGGAAAACAGGAATTCCATACAGATATCCCACCCCAGCAGTATTAAAGTTTGCTGCCATGAAAATCAAAAGCCTTTCCATGCTGGGTGTTGATTAGCTCGCGCATTAGTGTTGTGTTGCATTCTGGAACTTGTAGTTTTGTTTTGTCTCTTCTTCACAGAAGACTATTCCCAGGGTCAGTAGGATTGTGGGGAGAGGGGGTGCTTCATCAGATTTTCCTACAATCAGGTTGTCATTTAATGGTAAGGCGGGTGAGAGTGGCTTTAGGGGCAGTGGAAAGGCAGAGGAATGTGAATTGGTAGTGTTACTGAGTAAGAGAAAACACAAGATTTTGTAAAAATGTAACATTTATGAAGTCTTTGAAAACACAGAGTGTGGGAGTGTGTGCGTTTTTGTCCGTGCCTATGTACAAATCTCTGGTGAAAGACAGCTGATACCTCACCCTACCCGACTGAAAGCCCTTGTACCCAACTTTTTATCAGCAAATACATTTACTAACTCCGAAAACATCCCCATAGCTGCGACCCTGAATATACCTGTGAAAAATGGATGCATGAGCTTAGATTTTTCTACCTGGGACGTATTTAACTCTTTAGGAAATGTCTGCTAGTTTTTCTTTAGGTCGAGCGTGCAAGTGCTTTGACCTGTTGTAAGTATTGTGGGCTTTTAACCACGCCCACCTCACGGCCATCACTTTCACTCATTCGTGGACGTGCCTTTCAAAAATCCCTTGATGTAATTGGTAATTGCTTTACCTTTGTTCCGCCTTGGGGCGGTTTTGTTACAACGTTGCAGACTGAACCTGTTACATGGAAAATTGCATGATTGCTGATATACTTCAGCGTGGGAGAACTATATTTTTTCCTTTTGTCTCTCCCCTTCGTGCTCTATGGCAGCCATGGCCCTCACAGCGCAAACAGCTGCAAGAGTGCAAACTCCATCGGCGGCATTAGCCTGCTGGTCACATTGTTCACACTGTTACCAAATCAGACTAATTTCTTTTGGCTCTTCCCTTCAGCTCCATAGCTTTCACAAAAAACACTTATAACTGATAAATGCTTTACTGAAAAACACAGAAATCCACAACGTCTCTCCCTGCACAGTGGGAGGTCCGATACTACAATATTCACTGCACTCGGGAAAACTCGCCCCATCATGCTTTGCAAGCATGCTTTTTAAAAAGAAAATTGTCCATAACTCAGCCTATGGCAGTCCTAGGTCAATGGGACACACTCTGTTTAGGTCATCTCTGGGTTCCCACACTAGTGGCTAATTATATAGTTACATGACCATGTTTCCTACAAATGATATTTTTATTATGTTGATCTCTTGGGGCTGTTCTGAGCATGACAGTCAACATACTACAATATTTGCTGCACTCGGTCACTCCCATAATGCTTTGCAGGGCATTCTTTTGCAAATCATTTTTGCTCATAACTAAGTCTTTGGGGGTCCTAAGACAGTGGGACCACCACCAAAACGTTCACCACAACCTGCGCTTTCTGTCTAGATCACCTCCGGGTCTTATGTTATTGTAACTATGTTATTGGGGACCCCAAAATAATAACCCCTCCCTCCGTTCAGTGTCTTTTTTTTTTTACCTCTCTCTTAGCTGCAACTTTTGTTTTAAAGCTGAGAGTAGCTTGTGTTTTAAGGGTTTTGTTTGTAATATCATTGCAGTAGGCCTCCTAGCCCTGAAAATATGATTACACTGCAATATTTTCAGTCATTTTCTTTTCATGTGGTTATGCTCTCTAGGGGCTAACTATATGGTTACATGACCATGTTTCTTACAAATGCTGTTTTCATTGTGGTGTTCTCTAGGGGCTGTTGTGGGCATTACAGTCTAATGCCAAACATTTATTTCTGATAAAGGTTTTTATTTAGTTTATATGATCATTGTTTATGTTTTATTAACCTCTCCTTATTGTAATTATGACCATGATTCAGGCCAACTTAACATCCCTATTACACTATGACTGTTAGTATGTACACTTTTGATAAGTTTGGGTGACCCTTCTAGTTTATTTCTCTTGTTACTCCCCCGTGGCTGTCTTGTTTTGGGTATTGTGTTAGCCAGAAAGCAACTCTTATGTTGGATGGTGAAAGTGGTATACCATTGGAATTAGCATGGCAGATTTAAATTAGGATGCTAAATGGCAACATTTTCATTTTTGCTTGCAGAAAGAAGAAGAAGGTAAATGAAAGTGCTTTAGTAATATGCAGGCCCACAGGAATTATGTGGTAGGAAATACCAAATTATGAGGCAGGGTTGACCAACTTATGTGGCAAAAAAGTCCAGTTATGAATTCACAACGCCAATACCTCTAACTCAAGCAAATGCAAAACCCACTGCATTGCAAATGCTTGTTTACTTTTTTTTTTCTTTTGAAGGTATCTAGTAAACCCACCTTAAAAAGTCTGATTAGCTCCCCCAAACCTCGAAGGCACCTTTGTCACTTGCCCCCCCCCCGCACACATCGTTTCATCTCGCACTGCATACAGCAACACCTCTGGTACCTCACTGTAAAAGATAATGGGGGTGATTCTGATTCTGGCGGGCGGCGGAGGCCGCCCGCCAGAATTCCGCCCCCATTATACCGCTCCGCGGTCAGAAGACCGCGGAGGGTATTATGAGTTTTTCCCTGGGCTGGCGGGCGGTCCCCAAAAGACCGCCCGCCAGCCCAGGGAAAAACTCCCTTCCCACGAGGATGCCGGCTCCTAATCGAGCCGGCGGAGTGGGAAGGTGCGACGGGTGCAGTGGCACCCGTCGCGTATTTCAGTGTCTGCAAGGCAGACACTGAAATACTTTGCGGGGCCCTCTTACGGGGGCCCCTGCCGTGCCCATGCCATTGGCATGGGCACGGCAGGGGCCCCCAGGGGCCCCGCGACCCCCCCTACCGCCATCCTGTTCATGGCGGCTTTCCCGCCATGAACAGGATGGCGGTAGGGGGGGTCAGAATCCTCATGGCGGCGGAGCGTGCTCCACCGCCATGAAGGATTCCCCCGAGCAGCGGTAAGTCGGCGGGAGCCCGCCGACTTGCCGCTTCTGACCGCGGCTGAACCGCCGCGGTCAGAATGCTCGTGGGAGCACCGCCAGCCTGTTGGCGGTGCTCCCGTGGTCGGTGGCCCTGGCGGCCACCGGCCGCCAGGGTCAGAATGACCCCCAATGTGTGTTGACTGAGTGGGGTCAGTGTCGTGTTGAAATGGCAGGAGGCTGATGTGACTCTGCTGATCAGGGGCGTAGGTGTCAATAGTGCAACAGGTGCAGTGGCACCATGGCCCACGGCTTATGGGAAGCCTGGAGGGAGGGTGGTGGGTTTGTGCCTGTTAGTGTTGATGGTGGCCTTGCAGTGCCACTGACCCTGATTGACAGAAGGTTCACAGCTCAGGCCACATGTGGGTGTGCAATGTCTTCCCTGCCGTTCCACTTCGGATTCTGCTTCTTAACACTGTTACCACCTGAATCAGCATTATCACCACTGTCCACAACCATCCGCGCGCCCCTTCCCCCCGGCGATTACAGCCAGACCACAGCCCACCCTTCCGGGTCTCCCCAACTCCCATTCTACAAGGGGTCCCCCCAAAGCCTCCAGTGAAACACTTATGGATGGGTACGTTGCTGTCCTTTCTAATCTCTGTGAGTAGCAGATTGGACTAATATCCAGTTTATGGTACTCAGTTCACAGTGGAAACGTTCATCTCACTGAGCTATCTCTCTGGCTGCAATCCACACCTGGCACTTACAAGTCCACCCAAAGCAAAAACTCAACTAAAAGAGAATTTCTTCCACATTAAGAGTGAGAACGTTCAAACATCACATCATCAATCAGTTTGAATGGCCTGGTACCAAACCTTCCTCCTTCACAAGATTAAATAATTTACCACTCCAGTCTTCTGCTGAGCTCGTACGCGAGGAAGGATGCTTTTCCAAGAGACATGTATCATACTCTCAGCAGCGAGGAAGGCCACCCTCTGCCAGGTCATCACAGACACTGGTTCCAGTCCTGCGCTTTTGTGTGGTCGCCTGATGCATTGTGGGAGCTGTAATCTTCTTTTGATTCCTGTGATCGAACTAGAATAGCTCAGCAGAAGCCAATGATTGGTAGGTAAAAAGTGCAGGAGGGGACAGGACAGAAGTTAGGATATCAGCCGGTGCCGGGGTGTTCTAGTGGCCAAAGGGGTTTATCCCAGGAAGCTGAGAGGGCTGTGAAACAGTCCCAGACCTTCTCAGAAGCAGTTCCTAAACTCTGAAACTTCTGAGGCCACTCCCTCAAGAGGCACCTGCCTTACCTTCCACCCTGAACTCTTAGATTAAGGGAGCTAGTCAAACAAAACCCTGGACTAAGTGAGCTAGTCAAACAAAACTCTGGACTAAGTGAGCTAGTCAAACAAAACACTGGATCAAGGGACCTAGTCAAACGAAACCCTGGATTAAGGGAGCTAGTCAAACGAAAACATGGATTAAGGGAGCCAGTCAAACGTAACCCTGGATTAAAGGAGGTATTCAAAAGTAACCTGGATTAAAGGAGCTACTCAAACAAAACCCTGAATTAACAGACCTTGCCAAACGAAACCCTGGATTAAAGGAGCTAGGCAAACGAAACCCTGGATTAAAGGAGATAAAAGGAGCTAGTCAAACAAAACACTGGATCAGGGGAGGTAGTCAAACGTAACTCTGGTTTAAGGGAGCTACTCAAACGAAACCATGGATTAAGGGAGCCAGTCAAACGTAACCCTGGATTAAAGGAGGTAGTCAAACGTAACCTGGATTAAAGGAGCTACTCAAACAAAACCCTGAATTAACAGACCTTGTCAAACAAAACCCTGGATTAAAGGAGCTAGTCAAACAAAACACTGGATCAGGGGAGGTAGTGAAATTTAACTCTGGTTTAAGGGAGCTAGTCAAACGAAACCATGGATTAAGGGAGCTAGTCAAATGTAAACCTGGATTAAGGGAGGTAGTCAAACGTAACCCTGGATTAAAGGAGCTACTCAAACAAAACCCTGAATTAACAGACCTTGTCAAACAAAACCCTGGATTAAAGGAGCTAGTCAACCGAAACCCTGGATTATGAGAGCTAGTCAAACAAAAACTTGGATTAAGGGAGCTAACCAAGCATAAAAATGGAATAAGGGAACTAGTCAAATGAAACACTGGATTAAGGGAGCTAATCAAATAAAACCCTAGATTAAGGGACATAGAGAAACGTAACCCTGGATTGAGGGAGTTAGTCATATGAAACCATGGACTGAGGGATTAAAGGAGCTAGTCATATGAAACCCTGAATTAAAAGACCTTGTCAAACGAAACCCTGAATTAACGGACCATGACAAACAAAACCCTGGATTAAAGGAGCTAGTCACATGAGATCCTGAATTAACGGACTTTGCCAAACGAAACCCTGTGTTAAAGAAGCAAGTCAAACAAAACCTCAGATTGAGGGAGCTAGTCATATGAAACCCTGGATTAAGAGAGCTAGTCACATGAGGCCCTGGATTAAGGTAGCTAGTCAAACGAAAACCTGGATTAAAGGAGGTAGTCAAACGAAACACTAGAATGAGGGAACTACTCATATGATAACCCTGGATTGAGGGAGCTAGTCACATGAGACCCTGGATTAAGTTAGATAGTCAAACAAAACCCTAGATTAAAGGAGCTAGTCAAACGAAACCCTAGATTAAAGGAGCTAGTGAAACGAAATCCTAGATCGAGGGAGTTAGTCATATGACACCCTGGATTAAGGGAGCTAGTGAAAATAAACCATGGTTTAAGGGAACTAGTCATATGAAACCTTGGATTAAGGGAGCTAGTGAAACATAATTTTGGATTATGGGAGCCAGTCAAACAAAACCTTTGATTAAGGGAGCTAGTCAAACAAAATCCTGAAAACCCTGGATTAAGGGAGCTAGTCAAACAAAACCCTGGATTGCAGGAGTTTGTCGAGCCCTGGGTTAAAGGAACTGATAAAGCGCAGCTTTACGTCTGAAACCCTCTGAAGGTGTAAAGTCTCTGCCTCGGTGGAATGTGTAGCCGCACTCCACTCTCTCTCTGTGGGGCACATGCTGGTTGGGAAGGGGTTGAATCCTGCATGATTTAGCAAGGAATGCTGGAAAGGGGTTTAATCCCGCGTGATTCAGCAAGGAATGCTGGAAAGGGGTTTAATCCTGCGTGATTCAGCAAGGAATGCTGGAAAGGGGTTTAATCCTGCATGATTTAGCAAGGAATGCTGGAAAGGGATTTAACCCTGCATGATTTAGCAAGGAATGCCGCACCACGGACATTGTGAATATGCAGTGAACGTCTGGCTTCAAAGGCAAACTGGATTCTTGCATTAGAGCTCCCTGCTCTGTCGACTCTCTGACAACATGCACACGCCAATTTATGTACAACGCAGTGATGCACATAAAACCATGTAAGTGTACAAATCATGAAATTAAGCAAGGCCTCGTCCCCAGCTATAATGGTGTGGACACGGTCCTGCACAGTGGCTTCCCTTCCATGCACTCTTGGAGTTTACAAGCATCTGAGGTCTGCTCACGAGGAGCTGGTCCAGTCCACGCCTCCTTCTTTGCATTCTGGGACTTGTAGGCCCGAGCCTGTAGTTGCATAAACATGACTACAGTTTCCAGAAAACACAGTAAACCCAGGACAGGGTGAGTTACTCGAGTATAATGTTAAGAAATGTGAGTGTTTTGTGAAAGCCCCTTCCAACTCAGGCAAAGAAAGTTCATCCACTTCTCCCCAACTCTGAAATAACTCCAGGGGCACCCCCAATCCGAGCTCAGATTAAATTCAAGTCCCGGTGCATCATCTATAAAGCGAGGCTTACAAAAAAATAAAATAAAAAATGGACCCCAATCATCTGCGGTTCAATCCATAATGATGTGAAAAATAATCAAAACAAGGAGGAAAAAATGAAAAAAAGAGCGTCCCCTCCTCTGGACTAAGCTTGCTCCCTTTTAAGACTGATTCCCTCACCTCGGGCCTTAATGCTTCATAAACGTTCCCTGGTGCCCCTGTAACCAACAGACTGTCATCTGTTTGCTCTGTTCTATGTAAAGCACCCGCTCTGGTCTGCACTATATAAATAACACATGGGAACAAACATTGGCAAAGCTAACAGGTCTGGCCTTGGCAGGCTCATGCGATTTTTATTTTGTTGCAAAAAATGTGTAAGGAATATGTCACAAAAAGAAAAAAATATATGCCCCCACCTAAACGTGGCCAACATATACTGATAATAAAAAATTAATAAAACAACCTGTGATATGGCTGATTGACTAGTGATAATTCTAAATAAGTTGCCTTCCAATTGCTCCTAGATGTTTTTTTAATGATTGTTTGTGGAGAAGACAAGAATAAACCACAAGCTGCCAAACCAGGCACTCAAGTCATAGGCAGCTACAATGTTACAATTTTACTTAAACACCTTATAACAGCCACTTAAAAAAGGCAGGTGGGAAATAAAACCTCCTCTATTTGGGCCGCCAGGTGTAGGCAAAATAAATAGCCTCCATTTGCTGTAAATAAATAAATAAATAAATACAGAAAGCAGACTTTGATTAGCTGTGTCACCAAAATAAGAGGGACAACGTTAGGCGGACGTGGACAACGTGCACCGGTTTGTAGGGTCACTCGTGGCTGTTGCCCCCTTTTAGGTTGTGATGAGCAGTAGACAAATGTGAATGATGCTGAACAGACCAATGAATGAACTCTGGTGATGGAAAGCCCCTCTACACAGGTATATTTAGTATTGTTGTTTTAGAAAAACTATAGTCTGGCGAAACTGCCTCAAAACCCAGATCTACAAAAACAATACGTCTCCGCCTCTGAGATATTAATGTTCCGAAAGAGTTTTGTTTTGTGTGTGCAAGTCAAAAGAAAGTATTTTTTTATACGCCCAGTCACCAAGTGGTCCTCTCAGGTGAAGGTAACTTACAGAGTAGTGCTTGTTCTCCTGGCAGCATCAACCATGCAGTTGTGTCTCTGGGTTTTATGAAGTTCAGCATTCATCATCTTGTCCAACCACTGACACTGCTGCGTGTTTGTAAGAGGGGTGCTGGTTTGGTACATAATAGGGTGTGCCTCTGTAAGTGACTACGTTTTGTGTCCTGCATCTGGTTCAACGGTGCTGTGTGATCCTGACACAATATGTGAGTCACTTGTGCAGTGTGTGGTACTCTTGCTAGCTGGTCTGTGCTCTCATTACCTTTTGCAAACTGACCTTTTTTCATGTGTGTTTTGATTTTTACTCTGTTTGCACATGTAAGGGAACAAGCTAATGCATCAATTTTCTGCCATAAATTCTAGAATTATAATTTCACATTGAACCCATCTGTTCCCCTAAACTTGTTTTGTTCCCACCAAGATAGGATAACACGTGTCCTTAGAACACAAAGCCAGAGTCACTGATGACATTAACGTTATCACACAATGGTAACTGTTGCATGAGGTTGTCTAGCGCACAGAGGATGCTACTACTGTTGTCTAGCGCACAGAGGCTGGCACTACTTCTGCAGGGTCATTGATCTCTTTCCGGGTTGTCTCTGTGTTGTGTCTGTGACTTCAGGCCCATCTAAGGCTCCAGGTTATCGAATCTATGCTCTAGCAGCATCCTTTGTGTCAACTACGCATGTCCTTACCCTCTCCTTCATCCTCCATGGCTCTTCAGCCAATGAGGTGCTCTAATCTCTGCCCCTGTCCAGGGCATCAGCTCCTGCCTCATGTAACAAAACATCTTTTGAGCTTGGCAAGTGTGTGCTGCGACTGCTACTTCCAAGGAGCACGTTACCATCAGGGAACTAGATCGGTGGCTCACTACAAACATGTGCAAGGACACGCAGAGATCATCCATATATGTTGTGCCAATTACTTTATCATTGGGATGTGGTACATGTGTCTGTGTTTTTAGACTAATAGACCTCTTTGATGCTTTGCAATGTTGAAGTTGGGTCAGAATACATTTCCTAGGTAGCCAGATAGGTCTACCCTGGGTACCATATGTGTCTTTCATGATGTTTGCCTTATCTGAGTTTCAGGCTTTGTTTGCCTGGCATGTGATTCTTGCCCCTCAGCCCCACAAGGCAACAATGCCCTGCAGCATCCTTATACCTTGATACAGATGTCATGTCACATAATATTTGAAGAGTGCATCATACGCGGAAACTTAAAATTGTTCTGAGATGATCCATGGCTATATTTACGACGTTACTGGTCCAACTGAGTTCTCGCTGATCTTTTAGGGACGTTTTGGGCAGGGCTCCATATAAAAATGTTCACTTCAAAATTATTGGTTAAAAAAGGCACAATAATGGACACTGCAACCCTAAGGGACATTTAAATATATCCACTAACACAAATATGTCATTCTAACTCCTTGGTACTGTTGCAGTTGAACGGAGGCATGAGTCAGTGTCACGCTAAACGAGTGTGCTGACGTGCATGATGTCAGAGGGGGCGCCAGCATCACTCGGAGAAGACAGTGTAAGGGGTGAAGACATGCATTTAACTGGTACCCCAAAACAAAACACAAAACCTAGAGTGGCTGACCGCTGACAAGTGGCCCGATGTCGTGCCTGACACCGTCTGGGTGTCCATGCATTTCAGCCAGTGGCTCACTGCGTGCTTGGATTTTAAATGCCAAATACTGAATGGTGAAACGGAAACTACAAGTCCCAGAATTCAAAGTGTTATTGCCTTCAAAGTTAGAATGGGTTAGTGGTACCCCACAAATAGCACCTGTTGGCACCGGCTGTGAATGACCCTACATAACCCTTCTTATGGGTGTTAGGTGCACTGGAAGGTGTCAATCTTCTTGAGTTACTAAGAGTCGTTCCACACAAAGCGGGTAATATGCCTTTAACTCCTGTGACTAAAACACAATATTTCATTCAGCTTTATACTCAGATCTGTGGCTCATCAATCTGAGCTTTAATCTCATATGGCCCTACAACAACATAACGCATGAGACACAACTCCCGCAAAATGATTACACAGCAAACCCGTCCTAGCACCTCTATGGGAAATCCACTGAAGTTACTCAAACACATCCATGTCCGCTCACCAACCTATGTACCAACCATCTTGAAGACGTTGACTTGAACCCTGGCAGAATGGCATCAAAGCCACATAATGGCCACAGATGCCTTGAAATATAAAAACAACTTGAAGCCAAGCAATGAACAACCTGAACCCCATTAGATAAGCCGAATTGGCAATGCCCTTTCAACAAACACATCCTTGTAGAACAGGCTCCGCACAGAAGCTTCAACCCTCCTCCAGTGCAATCTTTTAACATCTTCCTCTTTTGACAAGATGGCACCCCTAACTATGAACAAGCATTGGTAAAGCCAACAGAGCTGTCTTTAAAGGAACATTGCATGGTAATGTGAACTATTACAAATAAGTAGCATGGGAATGGATTTGTATTTGTGTAGAAGCAAAAAACTGTGTACCAGTAATGATGGAGGTTAAAAGGTCAAGAGACAGACGCACTAGCCAGACCTGAAACATTCATGCAGGTTAAGGACTGCCCACCTCCCATCTGTGATGCTGCCAGAGAAAAACGCCATAAATCATCTAGTCATCTAAGACACATTTACAGCATTGCAATGTCATGTGTGTGCCCCTGAAATATCAAGCCCAGGAAGCTGAATAAATAAACAAAATGACCACAGCTGTGTGGGGGGCAAGCACTTTTTTGTGGGAGCACACAAGTCTGCCCAATCAAAACATGCACTCCTGGCTCCCCACACACAGACGGAGCCAAAGTCCCTCTTGAGTGGTACTCACATAACTGTCTGCCTGTCAAGAAGGACCATAAAAATGAGCGTGTGAGAAAATCTGTAACCTGAAGCACTGATAATCTTAACAAGGAGCAGAGGGAATTCTCAGAGGTTAAAAGAAAATGTAAGAAATACCTCTGTACCTTTAACCGAGCACCCATTAGTAAAACAAGCTTTCTACTACAAAGCTGCAATCCTGGCTGAAGCTATTTCTGCAACCAATAGATCAAGATAGATCCTTTCAAATGGTTATAGAATCTTGCCCTCCAACATCCAAGAATGAAACTGGGACAGAGAAACGTGATGAAGTGGATTCTGCCTTTATAACATCAACGTGCTCAGACAAGAAGCCTCCCTCCTATTCCACCTTAGATAAACCCGGCATAATTAGCACCAAGAGAACAGGTGCCTCATTGTCTGACTTCAGACTGCTTACAGAGGAGTCTTTTAAAGACACCGTTATGAAAATAAAGCCCCCCACCTACACAGCTGACCCATACTACCTAATTTGGCCAAAACATCATCAAGGTCTGAATCCGAACTGGCTTGAAATGATCAATTCCTTTTTTGAACACAGGTGTGTGCCAGGCAGCACTCAAACTGGGACAGACCCTGATGAAGAAATCTGGCCCAGGACAAGGGTTCAATTCCCGCCTCGGCGGGTCTTGGGTTCAATTTCCTCGGACCTGATAATTCTCGCATCGGTGCCTAATCTAATTCATGGGTCCCTCTCTGTAACTCTGGGCAATAGCTTGCTTAATCTCCACAACGGCCCCAACAGCGCTGGGATGCCTTGCTTCACCTTGGGGGTGCCCAGGAGTGGGCGCCTCACAGGGAAAAGCCAGGAGGGGTTCCACAGCGGTATGCGTACAGCACCTTGAGACCCTAACGGGTGAGTAGTGCGCTATACAAGTACGAAGTTTACATGTTAAACCTCTTCTTAAAGAAACCTACTGTGGATCCAAACTGCCTTCAAAATCCCCCATCTCATGCTCACAGTTTCCGATAAAATTCATGGAGAACTCTGTTGCACCCTCTTAAGAGTATGAAACACTCTTTTAGCTTAGAGACAGCATTAGTGGGTGTGAGAGAATACAATCTATAAATATTAGATGACCCTGAAATGACAGATGACGTCTGGATCTTGTAGACCTGTGCCCAGCTATAAACTACCAGTCCGTACTGCTGTAGAAAGGCTGAGAATTAATGACATAGGGCCCAATTATGAGTTCGGAGGTTGAACCACCCGAACTCCAATACGGCGGTGGTTAGGCCTCACCACCGTTGTGTTACGATGTTTCTGCCGGGCTAACCAGTGGAAACGTTGTTTTACAACATTTCCGCCAGGCTGACCTGTGGATGCTCATCTTTGTTTATCTAAGAAAATACATCTTAAACAAGTCAATGCCTTAGAAAGATGCAATATATATAATGGTAATGTGCTTATCTCTGTTTATCTAAGAAAATACATCTAAAACAAGGCACTGCCTAAGAAAGATGCAATATATATAATAGTAATGTGCTTATCTCTGTTTATCTAAGAAAATACATCTAAAACAAGGCACTGCCTTAGAAAAATGCAATTTATATAATGGTACTATGCTTATCTCTGTTTATCTAAGAAAATACATGTAAAACAAGGTATTGCTTCTAGAAAGATGCAATTTATATAATGGTAATGTGCTTATCTCTGTTTATCTAAGAAAATACATCTAAAACAAGGTACTGCTTCTAGTGCTGGCTCGTGGCAGGGACCCAAATTGTAATTTCTGGTTTGGTATCAAAAGCAGTCCAGAGCATACTCAGCTTGAAAGCATCCCAAATTAGTTTCCATCAGGACCTGCACGTGTTGCCTTAAAACAGTGCCCAGTTGAGATGTTTATGTCGGATTTCTCTGAGTAGCTTACAATTAAACAGAGCAGGCGCGCCCTTCTTGGGCGCCAGCTCGTTTTTACCGCTCTGACACCCGCAGTGATGTGCAAACAGCTCTGAGATGTGTGTGTTCTAAGGAGCCGGGGGACTGGGCCTCACTCAGGCGAGGTTGTGGGATTCCCCATAGACCGTGTCTCACTGACGCTAGTGTAGCTGGGACGGGGTCAGTCACATGTCAGGCTGCTGCATCTGGGTGGACTGCTGGGCTGGAACAGTGTGTTAGATGTCAGACAAAGCCCCACTGCGCCACACTTAAAACTACTAACCCTTTAGGAGCTTAGTTAAAACTTGGCTCTTACCGCATTAATTTGGTTTTCGAATTTTCCCCTTGCCTTTGACACTTATCTTTCCCTTCTGAGCGCTTCGATGCCTCCGCTGGAATGCGCTTTTATAAATACAAAATACAAATAGTAAAGCCCAGATATAGGATTTACAGTACTGCAGAGAAAAACACTGGGGTGACGTTTTCACATTTAAGACAATGCGGAGCAGGGGTGCCCAACGCAGGCCCAGAAGGGTCGGAGCCGGGACAGTTTGTCAGGATCTCTGCTGACTGCTGAAATGATTTTCTTTCGGGTCACGTGTATAAGTTCACCGTGAAAGCCTGGCACGGATAGGCCCGACTCTAAGTGCAACGCTGATCCATCTGGCCGCCCCCAGGAACCGTCTGCCATCCAAATACAGTAATTACACACTGGTCGTGCCAGAAAAACGATTTGGGGCCTCCACGAGAGACACGAAAGCGCTATAGAAATGGTGCGATACGCAAGTATTTGACACTGTAGGAAGTAGCGCTGTTTCTGACTACCCCGGCTCCTCTCACGCAGCACTACATAGACAAAGGGGGTTATTCTAACTTTGGAGGAGGTGTTAATCCGTCCCAAAAGTGACGGAAAAGTGACGGATTTACCACTAGCCGTATTACGAGTCCATTATATCCTATGGAACTCGTAATACGGCTGGTGGTATATCCGTCACTTTTCCGTCACTTTTGGGACGGATTAACACTCCTCCAAAGTTAGAATAACCCCCAAAGTCTGGTCTTTCAGTGCTGTGTGAGGTCTCCAGGCAACGACCCTTTACACTGTTGGTCCTGGGGTGACCCTGGAGTCCGCGTGGCCCTGGCTCCGGTTCCCAGAGTTGTGGTGCTTAGAAGCAGTAGTCTTTACAAAGCGCCACATTCCTCAGCGGGGCTGCGGGTTGCCTTTCTTCCTGCAGTTGACATTTCGTGTTAATGGCTGTGTAAACAAATCATGATTTTAGACTTTTCACCATGATTGGCTGGTGGTTTCTGCCAATAAGAAACGCAGGCTCGCCTTTGATCAAGTATGCTGTCAAGAAGGTGACGTCATTCACGTCCTCTGATTACACCTTCTTTAAAGCTTTGTTCCCTAGTGAAATGTAGGTTTATTTGTGTTTGAGTATCTAGAGATTCTTTTAGGTTTATTTGTATTTCGTTTTATGAGTAAAAATAAAGGTCGATTTAAAAAACAAATACACAATCTAAAATGTCAAGTTATTCGCATTTTAACCATTTCGCTGCCCCCTCCCCCTTCCAAGTGTCAAGCCCTTTTTTGGCTATTTGGGGTAGTTCACGCTTAGGTCCCCATAACTTTTGTGTCCACATAAGGTGTCCAAGCCAAATTTGTATCTTTTTCCCCCGACATCCTGGCAGTGGCGTAACAAAGGCCCCTGCAGCTCCCGCAGTGCAGGAGTAAGGAATTAGCCAAAATACAGGTACATTTTGGATTTTTGTGAAAAATGGGGGAAAAGTGCTGCAGATGGAAGTGTTTCTTTTTTTTCCCTGCGGATGGCCTAAACGAAGGGTTTACGGTGCAACAAAGGGTTTGCGGTGCAACGAAGGGTTTGCTGTGCAAGGAAGGGTTTGCGGTGAAACAAAGGTTTTGCTGTGCAACAAAGGGTTTGCGGTGCAACAAAGGGTTTGCTGTGCAAGGAGGGGTTTGCAGTGCAACAAAGGGTTTGCGGTGCAACGAAGGGTTTGCGGTGCAACAAAGGGTTTGCTGTGCAAGGAAGGGTTTGCTGTGCAGCAAAGGGTTTGCTGTGCTAAAATCACCATGTTCCCAGGTTTCAGGAACAGACAGGCTTGAATCTGAAAGCCAATTTTTTTATCAGTTTTGGCATTTACTGCGACATACCCCATTTTTCCTATTTTTTTGTGCTTTCAGCCTCTGTCCAGGTACGGGCAGAAATGGGTGTGAAGCCATTAGTAGATCCCAGAAAGCTATACATTTTTAAAAAGCAGACAAAATTCTGAATTCAGCAAGGGGTCATTTTTGTAGCTCATTCAAGGTTTTCCTACAGAAAGTAACAGTTGAAATAAAATAAATTGAAATTGAGCTAAAAAAAAAAGCCGTTTGTGTCTACGTTTTCATCTGTAACTTCTTCTAAGTATGGTAGATTTTTGAAAGCAATATACTGTTACGTACGCTAAACTCTTCTGGTAGCAGGAATATATAGGGCTTGTAAGTTTACCAAGCACCTGAGGTACCCAGAGCCAATACCTGAGTTGTACTTTGCAATGGTTTCTATTTGTGTACCCAGTATACAGTAATTCATTTGGTAAAATATAAAGAGTGAAAAATAGGTATCAAGGAAACCTTTGTATTTCCAAATGGGCCCAAGATAAGGTGTTTAGCAGCAGTGATTATTTGCACGTCTGAATTTTGGGGTAGACATACTAGCGTGTGAATTAGAGGGCATTTCTCAAAATGACTTATTTCTTATAAACTGTCTTACATTTTGAAGATGCAAATGCAGAGAAAGACAATTGGTAATGACACTTCTACAATTCTGTATTTCTCTAAGCCTCCAGATAAAAATGGTACCTACTTGTGTGGGTAAGCCTAGTGCCAGCGACAGGAAACGTCCCAAAACGCAACATGGACACAGCACATGTTTCCACTAAAAACGGACCCTTTTTTGCAAAGTGCCTAGCTGTGGATTTTGGCCTCTAGCTCAACCGGTCCCTAGGGAAACCTAGCAAACCTGTACATTTTTGAAAACTAGACACCTTGGGGAATCCAGGATGAGGTGACTTGTGTTGCTCTCACCAGGTTCTGTTACCCAGAATCCCTTGCAAACCTCAAACTCTGCCTAACAAAACACAATTTCCTCATATTTCTGTGATGGAAAGTTCTGGAATCTGAGGGGAGCCACAAACCTCCTTCCACCTAGCATTTCCCCAAGTCTCCCCAAAAAATGGTACCTCACTTGTGTGGGTAGGCCTAGTGCCTTCGACAGGAAATGGCCCAAAATGCAACATAGAGGCATGACATTTCTCCACCCAAAACTGACTCTATTTTTGGGATGTGCCTACCTATGGATTTTGGTCCCTAGCTCAGCCAGCACCTAGGGACACCTAGCAAACCTGTACATTTTTTAAAATTAGACACCCAGGGGAATCCAGGATGGGTGACTTGTGTGGCTCCCACCAAGTTCCGTAACCCATAATCCCTTGCAAACCTCAAAATGTGTCTAAAAAGACACATTTTCCTCATTTCTGTGATGGAAAGTTCTGGAATCTGAGGGGAGGCACCACCCAACATTCCCCTAAGTCTCCCAATAAAAGTGCTACCTCACTTGTGTGGGTGGGCCCAGTGCCCGCGACAGGGAAGGGCTCAAAACGTATTGTGGAGACATAAAAATTATCTATCACAAAATGACCTGTTTTTACAATGGGGGCACCTGCATTTCTGGTCCTGGCTCTGCTGCTGTCTAGGGAAACCTACCAAACACAGACATTTCTGAATACTAGACACACAGGGGAGTCCAGAGAGGTGTGCCTTGCATAGATCCCCCCAATGTTTTCTTACTCAGAATCCCCTGCAAACCTCACATTTAGCTAAGAAAACTAACATTTTCCTTACGTTTCTGTGTGGGATCACCACACCAGCACAAATTTCTTGCCATCTAGCATTCCTCTCAGTCTCCCGATAAAAATTATACCTCACTTGTGTAGGTGGGCCAAGAGCCTGCGACAGGGAAGGTGCAAAAACATGTTGAAATTGAAGGGAACCAAAGCAGGTAAAAAGTGGCAGTTTTTGTCATAATTTTTAGTGAGACTCTGCTTTGGGCACCCACACAAGTGGGGCAGAATTTTTATCAGTACAGAGGGGGCAATGCTAGGTGGTAGGAATTTTGTGGATTCATGCAGATTCCTGACATTTCCATCACAGAATTGTAGGGAAATTGCTTGATTTCAGGCAAAGTTGGAGGTTTTCAGGGCACTATGGGTGAGAAAATAGTGTGGGGTGCTTGTGAAGCACCCCATCCTGGACTCCCCCAGATGTTTAGTTTTCAGAAGTGTCTGGATCCAGTAGTTTTTCCTGGTGACAGCGTACCCAAGTCCAAAAAGTGGAGCTGCTCACCATTGCAAGTGGGATGATATTGGGAGTTAGCCAAGATCTCCTGGTCCATATATAAAATCAAAACAGAAAAAGAGTCACATGTCCTCTTGCTTGCCATTGGGATGAGATGCTCTAGTCCACAGGGTGGGCAGAAAAACTATTACCCCCTTCAGTTGGGGTGGGGGCATAACCATGCCTGAAACGTAGAGGGAGGCCCCCACCCCTCTATTTTTTTTAATTCCCTGGCATCTAGTGGACGGTCTGCCCCCTTGGGGGTGGATCAGGGGTAATTACCACATCTGCCCATCAGGGGGAAAGAAATATTTTGACCCCATTTATTCAGGATGGGGCATGGCCATGCCCCCATCCTTCTTTTTTTAGATACAAATATTTCCCTGGTGTCTGGTGGGCTTTCTGTCCCCCCCCCCGGGGGCAGATCGGAAGTAATAATCCCCATCTGCCTCCCCAGGGGGAGCAGAAAGACTGTGGCCTTTTTGTAGATGGTGGGGGCATAGCCGTGCCCATTCTGGGAAGCCCCCACCCCTATACTAAAAAAAATAATAGAATCTCCCCTTTCCACAATACCTATCCTGTCTGGATCGGTGCTCGGGTGGCTGAGATGGCCCCATGAGCACCAATGCAGAGAAAGTGAAATGAGCCAATCAGCTCATTTCACGTTTGTTTTCAGAGAAATGACATCAGCACGCTGCACACAGTGATTATAATTTTCCAGAAAACCAAAAAACAGTGTCAGAAGGTGGGAAGTTGTTCCCCACCTCCTGAGACTGTTTTTGTTTGCAGCAGGAAATCTCTCTGGTGCCTGAACCAGAGAGATTTCCTGGCTTGTGTGCTAGGACGGCTGGGAGCCATCCGACGCACCCGAGCACTGAGGCAGAGGATGGTTCCCAGCCGTCCTCCGCATGCAAGGGGTTAAGGTCCTCACTAGTAAGTATTGCTTTGTATTTTGCATTTATATAGCACTTACCACCCCTAACAAGGCAACAAATTGCTTTATGATAAAGGTAGATTTTGATATAGGGATCAGTGCCACCAAGAGCTAACTCGAGCACTCGCAAGTGAGTGGAATAAGATGTTTGGTTTGGATACAATGCAGGGCAGGTCAGTTCAGCAGCCACATCGCCAAGCTACATGCCAGAGCGACATCCCAGAACAGATGCCTAGAAGTGGTGCAGGCGAGGACCTTGAGCTTGCACAATCCCATTGTATCAACTGCCATCTTGGATTGGGGCTGTGACGTCTTGGGACACCAGCAGACATTTTAGCTTCAGCTTTCGGTCACTAATCAAGTGGCTTCAAGTGCTCATATTGTGTGATCCTCGGCAAATGATGCCATAGTCTTGTGCTACAGTCCTATTATTTCCCAACACATATTTCTGTGTTTGTGATCAATGTTTGCGCCTCTGGTTCGAAGGGCCGGCCAGCCTGCTTGTTACTCCGGATGAGTGATAAACTCTGCTCCGCCAGCGGTGTTCACGGAGTTTTGTTCGCACAAAACCAACTTGGGCAGCAGCGCCATCTGGGGCGCAGCATGGGGCCGTTCGTGTTGATTTCTCAGTGTGGAGAAACCTGCTGGTGATAAACATCACTGCAAGCAGCGTGACACACCGATTTCCGACCACTCACAGAAATCCACGGAATCTCACAGACTTTTTATGCAACTCCGCGGAACTCCACAGAGTGAAACTCCCCAAGTTCCACCCACCCCAACTTGTTACAAGAATCCTCTTTTTCCGCATGTGTATGAGATGAACACATAAAAGATCTCGTAGAGTCAACACGGTTAGTTCATGAGACATTACCAATGCGTGGTAGTCTACAAACTAACTGTCCTGTTCATGGTAGTACAAGACCGAAGAAAATCAACGTTACAATCTTTGAGTTCATTGCAGTTCTTTCATGACGTCAAAGTAGATGTTGGACATTTGAGGGGTATGAATTAAGGAAGCTGATGCACTCTAGGGGTTTAGAGCTTGGCCTTTTAGTTACGTAGATGACCCCATAAGCAAGCTTGCATGGTCCTACTTTAGTCAGTGCCGCTGGAATAATGCAGCAGAGGAGGACCAAATTATGCGGAAGGGTTGAGTAAATTATGCAGCAAGAAAAGGCTCATTTTGTGGTGGAGTTCTGCACATTTAGTGATAGTATAAGTTCATTATTTTGACATTTTTACACATGGTAACCCTGTGTGGAAAATATTTCACCTTTTTCTTACCAGATTAACATGCAAATACAGCAATAAACTACTGGACCAGTCAACCTTTGTGAGGGTTTTTTTTTACTGCACAAGAAAACGTTTCACCATGTTTTTAGTGATTTTTGATCCAGTTATGCTAATAAATTTTTTTTTTTTTGGTTAAACTCATCTCAGGTTTATGCAGCAGATGATGGATTATGTGGTAAATCCCTAATTCTCTGGAAAACACCGCAGCCACAGAAACGCATAATTCCAGTGGCCTGACTTTAGTCTTGGTGTTTAGAATTTAAAGGGCCATTGCTGATTCTCTGCCCAAATGAAATTGTGTATTTTTTCTCTCGGTCTTCCTGTCTGAAAGCTCATTTCTCTTCCTTAACCTTAGGAATGTTCAAAAGTTTGGGATTTCAGTTTTTCTAACTTCTCAAAATTATTTGAAAACATCGGAGAATACCTAAAAATAATTACAGGAGAAAAACTCCTAAAAAGTAAAATGCGTTCCAAAAACTAAAATGTAATTTTTTAGTTTTTTTTTTTCTTTAAAAAAAAAAAAACCTTCACTTTGATCTTCCTTGCTAGAGAATATCACAGAGGGTGTAATTTGAATACGCCAAAAAGCAATAGTTTTTAATATTTCATAAGGCCAGGCCCATTCATTTGGTTCAGTTACATTAGCCAAATTGAAAATTTCAAATACTACTATATAACGTAATAGTGATATTATTTCCTACGGCATCCCACGAGCCATGAGTGGCGCCAACCAGTTGTGGTTCATGGATTTCAAATGTCAAATGCCCTTGAGGAGAATACTATCTGCGTACCAGTAAAATCCTACCTGTAACAGGTGAGACACTCATGGGGAAGGAAGTCCAGACCGTGCCAGTCCCTACCAAGCGCCTATAAATTGTTCAAGCTAAATTTGTTGGAACCTTTTCCAGGAAGATATTGTACAGGTTATCAATAAATCCATTGTTGATGATTGTGCCAGTTAATTTTGCTGCAGAAATCAATTGCGAAACTCGAGTTACGAGCGATATAATAGTATTCGACTCAATATTTGTATTTTGGTTAACCCGAGATAATGATGAAGAATATTAGTGGTAATCTGGAATATCAGGTAAGGAATATCATTATTCCATAATGTCGTAACCAAAATAGGACAAAAATATTGAAAGGTAGGTTTGTTTAGGGAAGTATACATTTACTATTTTTAACTTCACACCTTTGTACCATCAAGATGTATGTATCTTCAAGGTACATATATGTGGAATTAGGTATAGAAAATCTACACATAATCAGCTCTCCATATTGTTGTCGTTAATGTAATGGCTACAATATTAAAGTATAAGGATATTCCCTACTCAATAGAAAGGACCATACCAGAATATCTTAGAGCCACCTCCTGGAAGGAGAACAAGGGGAAACTCGGGGACCAGTTGGGTCATGGCTCCATCATTTTGCTTTACCCCTGTCGACTGCCAGAGGTAGAAGTTCCTTGGTGGTGTCTTGACCAGATTCTGAATAAAAGAGAAGCCATTCAAAGTTTCTAAACTAAAGATTACCCGGGAAGGGCTGATGCCTAACTCAAACCACAGTGGTCATCAGGGTTCTGTACCACCAATTGGTTGTCTCTCAAAACTACCTTCCGCAGGACTTACATAGTGACGTCACCTCACACGCCTCAACTTTTCAGGTTTTCACTAGATTTCGCTTGAAGACATTCAAGGCAGCTCAATAGAGGTCTAAGCCTTGTGAGACACAAGTGACTTGCCAAAGATCACACCAAATGTCTTCTGGAAGCTTGCATTCACAGCCACAGTGAGAAATCATGAGCTCAAGTTCCTCCTTTGTATTGACCCGCCCGGGCCACTTCCGCCTCCTAATGTACACAGATTAGTGTTGCCACTCTGCTCCTCCACGCCAGGAACCGGTTCTACCAGTTTTTGGTGAACAATGGACGAAAACCTTCGCTCTTTTATGATACAATTTCATAACAGATTGTGGGAGGATATTCTGACGTTCCATCAGGATGCGGGATTCCTGGAAACAAAGAGCACCATTCTTACCGCATCCTCTGTGTCCTTGCGGATCACCTCCTAGCGGTTGCCTGCCCTACGGTTAAAGTTTATTGAAGGACTTTGTAGCAACGTAGAACACATTTCGATTGTGTTCTGTGTTCCATCAGCCAGGGGTTCAATCATGGTTATCCTGGAAAATATAGCAAGGCAAGACAGGCATGTGATGTACCTCGAGTCACTATCAGCATCTTAGATAGGAAGCTCAATACAAAATAGATTTTGGAAAAAAATATTGAGCCTGATTTCTGTGAATGTTTTTTATTGATATAAAATGCCGGCACCTTGAGACCCTCACGGGTGAGTAGTGCGCTTTACAAATACCCTGATTGATTGATTGACTTAAAGGTAGTTAAAGTGGAATCTAAAATATTCTGAATAAAGCAAGGTTATGCTGGACAATGTAAGGTCCTTTTTTCTGTACAACGCAGTCAGGCAGAACCTACTGTGAGTGAGAGAAAAAAGAACCTACACGCCCATGCAACTACCTGGGTGTAGGGGGCTATTTTTTGGTTTTCAAAAACAAACTCCCATTTTGGCATTTGGTTTTGGAAAACAAAATTTTTGTAAAAGTTTGGTGGATGGACGTCAAGACCAACAGTGGCCATCAACCAAACTGTGTGTACCTTGACCATAACCTGCCTAGCACCACTGGGCCAACAGTGGTCTCTAAATGTGGAGGATGGTAGTCTGTCAGGATGCTAATCTTAATGCCCTGCTGCTCCCTGACGGACAGAGTACCTCCCCCAGTTGCTATATCTGTCCCTAAAACTCTTCATGAAGCGGAGAAGGCATATTGACTTGTTAGATACAAGTGAACTTGTTGGTCACTGGAGGAGGAGAAAACACAAGTCTTGACTGATGCTGGAAAGCCCAAAAGTGAGGAAAACAAAAATGCTAACCAAAGCTTCCCTTGTCTGGCTCTTCCAGTCTGGAATAAACTTTCTAAATCCTGCCTATAATTCTACTGATAAGTTTCGAAAACTCTGCTTGAACTTTCAACCCTCTAGTTATGGTATGGTGAATGTGTCCGCTCCTGTACTTCTTTGTACCAGAAATACACTGAGTGAGTGAGTAAATAAATAAATTAAAAAATACAAATATAAATAAGTAAATAATAGCAGAGGTCGTCTGAATCCTATTTCTTCTTCTCCTCTCTAGAAGATAACAATTCTTTCTTTCTGGTGCAGTGAATTAATTCCATTCAAAAGCATAACACATGGCCATATTGATGAGTGGGTGGCAAAATGACATTTAACCTAGTGGGGCAAAAATCCAAGCACTGGTTGCTTAGCAACAAATGAGTTCAGTATGACATGACAAATAAAAGACCCAAATAGATATACGACAAATCGGTGAGGACCGAGCAAGTGCAACGGAGGACCCTTTGTAGAAGGGAGGAAAGAAGCCCCTAGACAATTTACTGGTTGGAGGGAAGATGAATGGTTGTCAGCGGTAGGCACGAAGGAAATGGGCTGTCATTGTCCAATGGCAGGATGTTAATGGAAAGGTGGCCACCCAGTCACCGGGAGAAGGAACGGTAGTGATCACCCAATAGCAAAGAGAAGGAGGAACGGTGGAGGAAATGAATTGTCACAAACAATGATGACAGACTGTAACTGTCCAATGGCACAAGTAAGACTGGATAATGGTCGTCCAATGGTACGAAAGATGGATGGTGATTAGAGAATGGCAGGAGCCGAGATGACGGATGACCATCCAATGGCAGTAAGGGTAAACCATGAATCCAAACGAAGAGCCGCGTTTGAAGTCCATTGGATAAGCAGTGATGATCCAATTGTAAGAGGCTCTGTGGTATTTTCAACATGTTTTCTGTGCTCGGTGTCTCACCCACCTGAATCTTATGGGCACCAGAAGGCAATCATCGAGCTGAGAAAGAATGTTGGCAAAACACCACCCCGCCCTGCGTCCCGTGCCACCCAAAAACACAAGCATGATTAACAATGGTCCCGCATACACTGAAAAGGCACAAATATATGGCAAACACTAGGGTTTCGAAGATTCACATAGAGAAGGGATTTTTGTGTCGGTGAGCAGATTTTTCAGTTTTTTGGGGAGTTCTCTCCCTAAAAACCGCAGGTTAGGAATACTTTTTAGTATTAGAGATGCTTAAATGAGATTAGCATGATGTTCGGAAGGTTTTCCTCCCATGCTGACTTTGTGCTTTTTTTTGTTTTGTTAACTTCCTAAGCTTTGTGAAACTAAGAAGTTCATCCCTTTGAAATAACCTATTTGTGCCGGAACAAAGTCCAGCAAAAGTAGCTTTGGGTTACTTTCAAGAATCAACTTTTAACAAGAGAATTTTTTCATGTTCGCAAAACAATTCTTCCACAAGGGACATATTTTTTCAAGAATTTTCACCCATTGCAATAGTTGTGTCTTGTTGATGTAAGAGAACAGTTTAGTTTTTCCACTTCAAAGGCAGAATTTAAATGTCTCACTTTTCCCTTCTTAAAGATGTAAATGTTATTAGATTTGCAGACATGAGTATGTTTGTGCTCATAGATGGTTTTAGGGATGTTCTACTGAAAGAGAATTATACTTTTGCGGGCCAAGGAAAAGTTCACTTTAATATCTGGGCTGTTTCTAGGCCAAACTCTCCTGCCGTCTCTGATTAGTAACTCACGGACGAGGTTCCACACCAGACATTTAAGGGCTAGAAATGCAGGGGCCAGAGGGAGGCCCTTGGCAGGCGGAACAAATATAGCTCTTACGCGCATTCCTCTGTGGTTTGACGCACAGACGGTAGTTTTACTGCGTCTGGCAAAGCCGACCCCCAGTTACTTCCCTCCACTAATTGGTGCCACGGCCCAAATGAGCCCTCGAGGAACGTAGCGCCGCCAGGTTCCGACATTAGAACCCGCAAAAGCGTGAATGGCAGGAAGTGATTCCAAAGTCAGCCCTCAAGGACGTCACTTCCGGTTCTAGACGCCCAGTTATCCCTGTATGATCTGATAGTCAGGAAATTACAGTGGTGACTCGTATTCTTGGACAGCCTAGGACTTTACCGCAACTGCTAACCTGAATGAAGGATATCAAATTTTCTAGCATTGGCATCCAAGAATTTTCATTTCTGTTAAGGACACAGAGGTGAGGATTATGCTTCTCTTTCTATGCTTTATTTTTTTCAGCAGCCGATCACAATAAAGTTTAATAAACACTACATTTGACAATAAACCTTCTCAGTCACATGATTATCCTTAGAGCTAACCCTATATATCCTCCTGACTGTTGCTCCGTGTGAGACAGTAACCAACCAAATCAAACAAGTCTAGAACTCGACAGAGGGAACACTGCCCCCAACTTTAAGAACGTATAGTCACCAGATCCTGAACGCAGAAACAAAAGGCGTCAGATGATTTCAAGAAACCAAGGCAAACTGGCGGTGCTCGATCATGTGTCATCTTGTCCTGAAGTGCGTAGCGACAACAGGTCTTGAACACAGTTTACTCCTGTACTGATCACTTGTCATCCTGCCCTATAAGAAAGAACAAATACTGAGTCGTAAACGCTGTTTTGTACTCATCAGAACCATTGATCAATTTTACAGGATTAAGGAGGGCAACACATGAAACATCAATACATTTCATTACATTGTACATTATAGTATAACATATGCGATCAGGTTTTATCTTATCCGGGTGGAATAATCCTCGCCTCAGTGTCCTTAATAGAATGGAAAATTCTTTGACGCGAATGCTAGAAAACTTTATATTCTATGTCACGACCAGAGGCTCAGATTATGCTTGTTTAAAGCTGAACCACTACTACAGAAGCTACATCTATAATAGGTTTGAAATAAAATGCCTTAAAAGTATACTCAGATGCCCAGTTGGCACCTTTCAAAATGTCCTCCAATCGAAATCATAAGAAAAAGATTTGGAAGCCATAGTGCCTCTTGCCGAGTGCTCCTGGAATTTAGAGATATCAATACCAGCTTCAGCCAGAAGCCATTTCATCCATCTAGCCAAAGTAGCTGATGTCACTGGACGAAAGTGCTTCTGAAGTGCAGTCAGTAATTGACCTTTTGTGTCAGTCCGGAACTCCACTGTACTTACCCCATATGCTTTCCGGCACTGAACCACACATAAATTAGGGTTCTCCGGGAACGCCAGATAAGATAATAATCTGGAATTGCTCTTTGTTCTCCTAGAGATTCTAAAAGTGACCCCTTCAGGGGAGAACTGCCTTCTGGCCAGATCCAGAGCTCTCACATCCGACACTCTCTTCCATGAGATGAGACACAGCATCATGGTTAATATGGCTGATAACTGTTTCCTAGGTAGGTATTTATTGCTAGGTCAAGAATCTAAAAATCTGAGGACTATATTCACATCCCATAAAGATGAATACTTAGGCTGGGGAGGATTTAACACCCGGATACTTCTGAGTAATTTGCATACAATGGGCAATTGTCCAATAGGACTACCATCTACAAAGGAGCGTCCAGCTGAAAAGTTGACCGGAAATTGTTTACAGATCTATAGGCCATGCCTGATGCAGCATTAGAAGAAAGAAAAATTTACAGTCATGTTGCAGTCTGTTCTAACGGCATCTGTACCCTGTGAACTGCATTAATTGCACCAACATTTCCATGCGGATGTGTATCTCTTATGCCTGACTAATGTATTCTTGAGCCTCTTGCGAAAGGCCTGGGATGCTCCATCTTTTCCCAAAGCCTTCTGGGCTATTAAAGACAGTTGACCTATCTCGATCAATGGAGGAAGAAGACCCTCTGGATAAAACAAAAGGTTCCAGCGCTGTGGTAGAAGAACTGGAGGGGCACAGGCTAGTTCCAGTGCATTCGAATACCAGGCCTGTGCTCTCCATAGCGGAGTCACTAGAATCACCTCCACTTTCTGACATCTCAGCTGAGCCAATACCCTGGGTATCATCATAAACAGGGGAAAGGCATAGGCCTGGAATGGACACCAGTCCTGAAGAAAAGTGTCTGTCGTTCGAGCCTCCGGATCTGGGTGCCAAATGAAGTACGTTGGAAGTTGATGGTTCAGGCAAGAAGCGAACAGATCTATCTTGCAGGGTCCCCATCTGCGGAGCATCGCGTAAAAGACTTTCGGATGAAGTCTCCAGTCGCTGAAATCTCAAAGGTGTCGAGACTGCCAGTCTGTTATCACATTGCGCTGACCTGGAAGATATTCCGCTGTCACGGAGATGTGATTCTGCAGGCAAAAGTGCCAAAAATCTTTGGCTATCTCTGTCAAAAGTTTGGACCTGGTTCTACCCAGTTTGTTCATGTAACAGACCGCTGAGATGTTGTCCATGCAGAGTCGAATGCAACACTTTGCTTTCCTCGCTGAAAAACTCAGAACTGCAAATGAACCAGCCAGAAGCCCTAGGCAGTTGATGTGGAGGTTCAGTTCTGTCGAGGACCAACTGTTGGAAGTCTCAGGGACACCAAAGATTTCAGTTTCCTCGACCTGCAGCACTGGAAACTGTGTGTTTTGTGCTGCCCGAGAGGAGAAACCACTGTGATGACGCCAACGACGCCGCTGGCCTGCACCGTGACCTGCTGACACCGCACGGAGTCGCATTGCCCGCTTCGCACAGCGAACCTGGTCTCACCGACGCCATCATCAGATGACTTCACTGAGCGGCTGCTCGCACCGCGACCTGTGGGCCCCACACTCCGGCATGCTCACACCACTGCCTGGGCCTCCCCGGCAGCGACGCTCCTGCTGACACCGGTGCCACTGCTTGCACCGTGGCCTGTGGACACCACTCGTGAGGAGCACAAAGCACCGTCCCATCCCGCACCGCAGCCCCAGTCCACCGAAGCCAACACCGTCGATTCCAGTGTCGTCACCAGGCATCCCTGCCTGCACCGTGGCCTGTGGACACCGCTCGTGAGGGTCACGAAGCACCGTCCCATCCCACACTGCTGGCTTAGGCCTACCGATGACAGCACTCCAGTAACGATGCGGCCGCTGCCTGCACTTGTGGACACGGCTTGTCGCACTGCTCCACTTCACACCGCAACCCTGGTCTCACCAACACTGCTGGAAGCCGTCACTAAGCCACTGCCTGCACCATGACCTGTGGGCACCGCACGTCGCATCGTCCCGCTTTGCACCGCAGCCCCGTTGCCATCCACACCAGCGCTCCTGACTTCACCATCCCAGAGTTCGATCTGCAACATGTCTGACTTCAAGGGCCCGATGACTCCCGCACTGACTCCGGAGCCAACACCGCGACACCAGTCACGCCACTCTCCGGAGCTCACTGCAAGGATCACGATGCCCTGATATTCCAAAGGTATTGTTTTGCGGGTCTTCCTGACACTGTAGCTGGCCCGCAACGCCACGGCTGGCCTGAACTTTTGGTTTTGTTGATCACGACTCCTTGAGCTATTGACTTCAAGGAACTGTATTTTTGAGTAAATCTTGCAAAATGTTTATCTTTAACACTGAATGTTGGATTTTTATCGTTTTTGACTTGTTTTGCACAGATAAGTCTTGGCTATTTTTCTAAAACTGGTGTGGTGTCCTTTTGTAGTGTTTTCACTTATTACTGTGTGTTATGTGCAAATGCTTTACACATTGCTTCTGAGATAAGTCTGACTGCTCGTGCCAAGCTACCAAGGGGGTGAGCAGGGGTTATCTGAGCGGGTATCTCCCTTATCCTGACTAGAGGGAGGGTCCCTACTTGGACAGGGTGCAAACCGACTGCCAACTAGAGACCGCATCTCTAACACTCCACCACTGGCTTCATAATCTTTGTGAAGCACCAAGGTGCGGTTGAGAGTCTTACTTTGAACTTGTAACACACGTCATTCCACGGAAACTGCAGGACACGACTGTGAGGAAAGAAAATAGAAATGGTCAAGCAAGCGTCTTTTAGATGTAACCGAACCATCCAACCTCCCTCCTGGAGAATGTCCCATAGAAGCTGGATCCCTTCCTTCTTGAAATGACAGTAAAGGATCCATTGATTGAAATCCCGAAGATTGAGAACCAATCTGGATCCTCCATGCTTCATTTTGACTAAAAATGTGCAGCTGATTAAGCCGTCAGAATGCAAAAATGTTGTTTCTATGGAGTCTTTTTGAAGTAAAGCCTGAATTTCTGACTTTATAAAGTTCTGGTATAGACTGGAAACATACATCGCTTGTGGAGGATGGAGTTGTACTGGGGTCTTGTAGAACTTCATTTTGAAACCCTGAACAGTCTCTAAAATCCATGGAGCCGGTGAAATTCTCTGCCAGTGTGTGTACAAACAGTTTTGTTCTTCCCCCCCAACAATACCTCTGATTAAGAAATGTTTCTCACTTGTGGTACTAGACTCCGAGAGAAAGAGTTTTGGATGCCCCTAGCTCACCCTTTCCGGAACCGCTGTCCGAAGTTGCGAGTTCTGGATGGGTAGAGGGTGGTGGACTGGCCTTGATAGGCGCTTCTGCCTGTTTGGTAGTACTCTCATTAGGAATAGTCTCTTTGCGGGCCTTGCAGATACCCCCGGCCAAAAACTCACCACCTAAAACGTCTGGCCCAGCTAAAAAGTGGACACATGATTTTGCCAATGGATAATTGTGCTTTGTCCAAATTGGAATAGGTCACCACAAACTTTGATAGGTCTTTCAGGAAAGCTCCAAAGAGAAGGCCTTGCGCAGGTTCATTAGGATGGACCTGCGCCATTCACTAGATATGGCACAGTTGGTATTTCCTAATCGAAGAATGGCCCATTAGGCCCATCCTACCAAAGTCTCAGCGTCGATGGGGGTCTTCGATTCTTTTGAGTGAAAGGCCATTTCTAGTATCTTAGTTAGGGGGCCTGTCATGTCTAAAAGTTTGTCTTGGCATGATTTCCATGCCCGGTCCAGCCCTTTCTTTGGGTCCTTAGTGTATTTTTGAAGCTAAGTGACAATGGTGGGATCCACCTACCCTGTCCTGAAGATTGGGTCTGGGGCATTCTGACCGTAGTCGGGCGTATACTTCCTTGTTGAAATCTTGGCGCATGTGTGTCTTAACCTGTTGTCGCCACTTCCTGCAGTGGTACCCATGTAGTAGTTCTGGGGTGAATGATGTCCCCAGGCTCAAAGGTAAGTACCTTAGGTTGCTTACGGGATGTCAGGTGGTGCGTCTTGCTCTTACGTTTACCCGGCTTCGGGCAGTCGTCCTGCTCTGAGGTCTGAGATGATGAATCAGAGTCCTCTATGTCCGCATCAGCCTGAGAATCTGAAGGGGTGCTATATGCGTGTTCGTTTGCAATGGATGCTGCTGGCTTCTCAAACACATCCGTGTGGGGTCCTTTATCTTGCTTATGCGTCGATATGTTCTCCGTGTCCTGGAGCTTGTCTGTATGGGGGGTAACCAGCCTTGTTGTTGAGTGAAACCATAAAGATGGTTTTTAAGGGAACAATGGTTTTCACCAAGGCATGACTAACTGTCTGGCGTACTCCTGCATCCAGGGCGTGGACCGGCTTTTGCTAAAATGACCCAGCAGGGTCCTCCTCATAGTAATGATTATCATCCCCGTCTTGATATTCCTCAAACAGCGTCATTTGTTGAGACAGTTTTATAGGATTAGACATTTCAGTGTTGCAGATAATACCCTTATTAATAAAGGTGGAAATGTATATATAAAACTCCAAAGGGGTATTCAAGGGGAGCACAACAGATGTAAGTTGAATTTATTACTGGCCAGGCCAGTTTTAATGCTGTTAAAATAGTGTAGGGAAAAGGCCTGAAAACACTCTGGGCAGAGCCTCTGATAATTTCCACAACCCTGCGGGACTCTGTCTCGTCAGAGCATCTCCGGGGCTTGCCGTCTCAGGGCATCTCTGTAAAAAATGCATTCGCACGTTTAAAAGCGGCTGTTGATCGGCACGCACATACGTGTTCTGATCCTGAGTGTGGCAGTAGAAAGAGGATGACGTGAGCGCAGCTTCCCAATATGTTTCCCACTCCACAGCCAATCAGAGCAGCGGTGACTCGGGGCCTTGCTCAGAGTGGGTTACCACCTCCAAGGGATTTATCTGCAAAATAGGTATTACAACGTGTGGATAAACGGCGAACAAGCTGACACGCGCATGCTCAAATTTTGGGATAACGCAACGCGATGTATCAAAACATAATAACAACAATCTTCTGGCAAAACATTGAACGTAAACACATCAAGTAATGAAGAGGTACTTAACTCTCTGTGAAGCAGCAAAGAAAGAGAAAGACTACCTACAGTTAGAAGGATATACAGGGTTAGGGTGACCACCTGGAATTAAGGCTAATTCTGGACAGGACTGTAAAAAATTCAGGACAAAGGGTCAAAATTCAGGACAAAAATTCAGGACAAAGGGTCAAAATTCAGGACAAAAATTCAAGAACAAACGTCAGTTTTACAGACATGCGCAAGAGAGGCCATGCCTCACTATGTTGTCAGTGCATTTATTTACTCTTTTTTAACATAGCACTATTTATTCACTGTGGTCTTTTTGTGATTGCCTCCTGGTATGCTACATTCAGGTGTCACATTACGTCCTTGTTCAGTAGTAAATTAATGCCCTTCAGTACTGCGGCAAGGCCATCACCCCTACCCAAATCTACCCGATCTTTCCTGAAGAGAAAGTAACAGCAAAATTTTGATTATGTTTCTGAACATTTTAAAACCCCTGGCAAACAGTTTGGGAAACATTAAGGTAATTAACCTTATTCTAGTTTAAACAAATTGAACAAAAACATCTGGCTTACCCCAACCGCCCATGGACTTTCAACTTAACGAGGCAGGGCAGATGGTGTGGGCGACAGTCTCACACCTAATGTCAGGATGTGATGTACCCATAACTTGTCTGTGGTCTCACAGCACTAGAGTGTATGTCCGGGACTCTACATTTTTCTCAGAAATGGGAGCCCGGACTACCAATCAAAGATAATAAAAGAGGAGGATGAAATCGAGAGCAAATGGAAGATCCACGGCAAGTAATTCAAAGGGTTGTTGCCAAGAACTGGGTAAATAAGGAAGAGAAGTACAAGGTGGGACAATTCCTAAAATCAGACAAGATGGGTCCACCAAGACTATTCAAAGGTATTGGGAACCTGGGGAGTTGTCTCTGCACACAGGAGCGAAACAGAAGGGGCACTGTCAAGTGGTTAAACAAGCAACACCCATCCACCTTGGCAAACTCTTCTGGTGCAATGGTCCACTGTTCGTGCTTGTGAAGGATGAGCAGGGGCCAGACCCCTTGCAAGGTTGTGCAAGGCAATTGCCCACTTTGTCCATGTCTTTATATGGTTTTGAAACTGAGCAAAAGCCAAACTAGAGATCTGGGTTATCCCTAAGTGTCAAGTACACATAGAATCTTCAAAATATTTGGGATGTAAATTGCACAAACACAATTTACAAATTTTAAAATGTAATTAGTGTTTCTTTGACATATGACACTGTTTTTGCCTTTATATACATTTAGATTTCAACCTTTTGATACCTAATGATTAATATCTACCATTCTTACACTGATTTCCAGGACGAAAATCTCGGCAGAGCGAACGGTCCCTCCAAGCCCAGTTTGCCTTTTGCTCTTCTCTTCTGCTTTCTGTAGAGGCCATGTGGCTCTAGTGAAGATGGGGTGCTACCACAATGATAGTATTATTTTGCAAACCTTCCCCTGCTCGTCCTTCATTCCTTCTTCAGACATGCCACACGTCTGATTTGGTCATTGCGGCGCCATCAGGAACTCTTTCCACTCCAAAACTAGCTGTGACTGCGGGTGGATTAGGTCTTCTGGACTTAGAATGCTATTATTCAGCTGCACAGGTCCAATGGGTGGCTCGCTGGCTTTCTGCCCACCTCCCTGCATGAGATGGGGTTTACCAGGAAAGACTTTTAAGAAAGGCTTAATGCACTGCTCATTGTTTCCTACTGACCATTCTACGGATCACCATTCAGGGTTATCATGCACAGCTTTCTCTTGCCTTGCCAGAACCTGTACACCACTGCACTGACACTCTACTCTGCAACTCTGCACTCTACACCACTCTACTCTATGCCACTGCACTCTAGGCACTATACTCTACTCTACACCACTCTACAATACTCCACTCTGCACCACCCTACTCCACTGCACTCTATGCCACATGAGTCTACTCTGCACTCTGACACTTCACCACTCTGCATTACTGCACTCTCTGCTTCTCTATTGTATGCCACACTATTCCACTGCACTCTATGTGACTCTACCCCATGCCACTCTATGCCACTGCACTCTGCACCAATGCACTCTAAACAACTGCACTGTACGCCACTGCCCTCTACTCTGTGCCACTGTACTCTACGCCACTGCTCTCTGTGCCACTTTACTCCACTCTACATCACTGCACTGACACTCTACTCTGCAGCGTTCCACTCTCCACCACTGTACTATACACCAATGTACTATGTACTACTGCATTCTATGCCACTGCACTCTATGCCACTCTACATCACTCCACTATACAGCACTTTTCTCTACTCTGCACCACTCTACACTACGCCACTGCACTCCCTGCAACGTCAGTCTACTCTGCAATCTTTGCCACTGCACCACTCTACACTACTGCTCTCTCTGCTACTCCATTGTATGCCACTCTACTCCACTGCACTCTATGCCACTCTACTCTGTCGCACGCCACTCCATGCCACTGCACTCTAAACCACTGTACTCTACGCTAACGCACTCTAAACAACTGCACTGCACCCCACTGCACTGTACTTTGCACCACGGGGCTCTACACCACTGCTCCTATGCCACTCTACTCCACTCCACACAACTATGCCACTAACTTTAAGCCATGCTGAACAGCAGCTACTCTGGTGTACAACATTGCTTATGGCTAAAACACATTAGCAAGGCCAATAACTCTTTCGTAGATGAGACCTATTGGCTTTGCCAATGTTTGTTAGTACTATGAGGTACCGAGGTACCTGAAAGAACTGTTAAAAATACAATTACATCATAATAAAGGCTGCTACAAAATGCGCAAATACATTTCGGTTAAATAAAAAAAAAGTGCTTCTCAAATACAGATTTGAATAATATACAGTTTATACCTAGTACTAAAAAATGTTATAACACTCGATTAAAACCACACACCCCACAGCTCACTTTGGAACACCATTTCAATACCGCTCTAAAAGAAATATCTTTGCCACCAGAAAACTTCAAGTGACTCCTTTTAATAAAGTCAATGCAGGTTTTCAAGCCCCTTTGCATTTGCAGATTTACCAGTTGGGCACATTTGCATGTCTTTAGGGAAGGAGACCCCCTGGCAAGAAGGTCCGATTCTTATCTGTCTGCCCCTCCCTCAGAGCGCAGGAGACTCCCAGCCTTCCAGTCCAGCTGGGGAGACTGATCGGCCCGTAATTTCGCCCTGCCTCCGTTGTCCTTAAGGTGAAAGGCTAAAATTATGGACAAATGCTGTCCGTGAAGACTTTCATCACGGACAACGGACGGCAGGGCGAAATTACGGACAGTCCGTGAAATTTACGGACGGGTGGTCACCCTATACAGGGTCAGCTCTATGGTTGATCACGTGACTGAGGTTTCTTGAGGAATGTAGTGTTTATTAAACTTTATTGTTATTGGCTCCTGAAAAAAATAAAGCATAGAAAGAGAAGCATAATCTGAGCCTCCTGTCCTGACATAGAATTGTCTCAGCCAGCGTAGGCATCATGTGCTAAGGGGAGGCCAAGTGACATCATCAGCCTCACCATCCCTACCCAGGATGGTGTCTGATTGGGATAGCGTGACCAGGTGTCCCGCATTTGCCGGGACAGTCCTGTTTTTTCACCACCTGTCCTGGAAGATTTTGGGAAATTTAGCCCATGTCCTGGTTTTTAGAGAGGGTCGACTGAAAACGGTGGGAGGTGCGTTTTTATGTTTTCCGAAACCGGGATAGTTAGAAGCTGTTATAAGTAACCACATTATTTAACAGGTATCATGCTGGCTTAAAAAATTGCATTTTATTTATGTTCTTAGTGCATCTTCTGTAAGTCTACACTGATAAGCGCTGACATTCTGTATGCTCTGTTGAAGTAAAAGTGCAGTCCTTCTTTTATTTTTATGAAATGTCCTGGTTTTTGGCTTTAAAATTTTGGTCACCCTAGCTTGGGATAATGGGATGCATTAGAAGCTTGGACCTGAACATTTGGGTGTTCCACAATAGTTTACTGGCTCTGCCATGCCAGTAGGGCTGGGGGTGAGTCATGTGAGGGTCTGGTGAGTAACCAAATGGTAACCAAATACTTTCTCTGATAGTTAGCAAGCTGGACATATGGCTATGGGCTAAGTGAATGTGTGCGATGGAGAGATGTTGGTCCTAGAATGGGCCCATCTGACCCCTGACTCTATTCATAGCTTCTAATTTTAACCAGTGCTTAATTTGTAAATAAAAACGTGCTGGTGCTAAAGCCCTCCTCTGAAACACGCAGCTGCTGCAATTAAATGTGCGAACACAGAATAATGAGGCATTGTAATCCTGAAGCCATCTCAGGCCTCTTTAATCCATTGACAGACACTCCTTGCCCCCTCAGCTCACACTTGCAGCTTTCTGCTTTCTCCCATTGTGGCGCTTTCTTGTTTTTCTCTACCTCCATCTTTCCTGTAGGTGTCTTTTGTTCGCAGTAAATGCTTGAGGAAGAAAAATAAATGTTGTCCCTCAAAAATAAGTGCTGGTGCTCTGCACCGGAAACAACAAGCACAAATTAAGCACTGGTTTTAACTTCAGACTCTGTTCATGCTCCCAAGTTCTGACCTCTGGCTTTATTCATGGTTCTAGTTGCCCAAGAATCCAGCTTTATCCAAAACACAGATCTTCCATTGCGGCCCCTACTCGCACCCATCAGTCGTGGTTGGCGAGAGTCAACTCTTATTTATGAAGGGTTTTTTTTAGGATGAAATGATTAACAATGCTTAGCTTATATCAATTTTGTTTGTGGAGCTGATATTGTAAATGAATTGCTTCAAGGTGCTATTACGTGCAATAAATAGAAATACATGTGAGACCGGGATATATGTATTTTCTTATGCCATGGCAATGAAAATAAATGTGGCCCATAAAATGTTTGGCGTAATTGTACTGATATGCATTCATATATTAATTACTGCAATATAAAGGTCAAATTCGAGTTTATTACTAGAGTACAGCAAAAGAAACATGAGAAAAACACATTTTAGTGTCTCGCAGATTTCACATAATGACTTTATAGTGAAAACAGCTTTCCTAATTGTCATGTTATTGCTTCAGTGTTAACTTTGAACAATTTAGAATCATAACATACATATGTATTAACCGTCTGTGTATGCGTGTGTGTGTGTGTGTAGTGTGTGTGTGTGTGGTGTGTGTGTGTGTGTAGTGTGTGTATGTATGTGTGTGTGTGTTTGTGTGTGTGTGTGTGTGGGTGTGTGTGGGTAGTGTGTGTGGGTGTGTGTGTGGGTGGGTGTGTGTGTGTATGTGTGTGTGTGTGTAGTATGTGTGGGGGTGTGGGTGTGTGTGTGTGTGTGTGTGTGTGTGTGGGTGTGTGTGGGTAGTGTGTGTATGTGTGTGGTGTGTGTGTGGGTGTGTGTGTGGGTGTGTGTGTGTGGGTGTGTGTGTAGTGTGTGTGTGGGTGTGTGTGTGGGTTTGTGTGTGTGTGTGTGGTGTGTGTGTGTGTAGTGTGTGTATGTATGTGTGTGTGTGTTTGTGTGTGTGTGGGTGTGTGTGGGTAGTGTGTGTGTGTGGGTGTGTGTGTGGGTGGGTGTGTGTGTGTATGTGTGTGTGTGTGTGTGGGTGTGGGGGTGGGTGTGTGTGTGTGTGTGTGTGTGTGGGTGTGGGTGTGTGTGGGTAGTGTGTGTGTGTGGGTGTGTGTGTGGGTGGGTGTGTGTGTGTATGTGTGTGTGTGTAGTAGTATGTGTGGGGGTGTGGGTGTGTGTGTGTGTGTGTGTGTGTGTGTGTGGGTGTGTGTGGGTAGTGTGTGTATGTGTGTGGTGTGTGTGGGTGTGTGTGTGTGGGTGTGTGTGTAGTGTGTGTGTGGGTGTGTGTGTGGGTTTGTGTATATAACCTAGTGGCGGTCGCCACTAGGTAGTTATAGTTAGGACCTAGTTTCCATGCGAAGAGTATTTTTTTGTTTTGCCTTTCACCACTTGACGAATTTTCATAAACTTTTCAAAACGTATACTTTCATCACTCAGCTGCTGCCTTGAAAGTTTTGGGGTGATCCGTCAAGCAGGAGCCAAGAAAAGGGGGACGGGGGGTTGCAAAACAAGTTTTCCATATTAATTTTTCCAGAGGGTCTTTAGGCACGCCTACAGCCCAACTGCTGGACGGAATTACACCAAATTTGGCATGAAGCTAGATCTTGTTGTACAGGTTCACTTTTTGTAATTTGGTGTTTATCCCGTCAGTAGTTTTGGAGATATCAAAAGTAAAAAAATATACATATATAGGGACGCGGACCCTCCGCGTATCCAACTGTCCCCGTGGTGATATCTGATTGGCTGCCAAGACGTCAACAAGGAAGTGCTGGCAGCCATCTTGGGACTCGGCATCAGCTGAGTCACAGAAAAAAAAATGAAAAAAAGATAAGGGGCCGGGGTAGGGTCCCCCTGACCCCTAGCCTTGGTCTGGGGTTCCCATATGGACCCCGCCAGGGATAAAAAGCATTTTTTGTTAAAAATAATCTCAGGAACATTTGCTGATCCAGATTCATGGCTCTTGCTGAGATTTTCTTTTTTAAAAGGGCGGTCTCCCACCCTTTCCTTTGACCCCTGGGAGGGCCACGTCCTAGGGCCATTGAGAAAGGAGGGCAGTACACGGGTCCCACTCCTTGGGCTTATATTGGCCCCGGGGACCATCACCTCCCTGGGGCGATTACACAAATATATGCAGGGGCTGCCCAGCACACCTCCCGTGCTCTAGCGACTACCACTTCCCCGGGGCAAAATGTTTATTTTGTATAAGGGAGGCCCATATGGCCTTCCCGAAGCCCTGGGGACTGCCACCTCCCTGGGGCTAAATAACAACTTGGTCCGGGGGGCTCAACACCCCCCCCCGCCAAAACCCAAGGACCACCACCTCCCCAGGACAAATTCATCATCAAAGAGGGGCTGCTAGAGCCTTCCAAACACACACAATGGGTTGTGTAGTATTTTACTTAAAGAAGATTACTACACTCAAAGCATCACCTCTTTGCTTCATTGCACACCTAACAAGGGAGTAGCCTCGTGAGAGGCATGAGGCGCTATACAATTGCCACATTCTGCGTCTGTATCTTCCCGCTCCCTGTGTGATGCTGTTAGTGACGTGGACACAGGCATGGTTGTACCTGCGGGAGGGCTGTGTTTGGTGACACACCCACCCTCTGTTGCACGTTCTGGGATTTAAGTCAGTCCCCGGAATCTGATTCAGGTGTGCCAGTGTTTGACTTTGAGTTTCACCTCGAACCAGCAACACAACTGGCACAATCTTGTTTCCACCAACCCACTCCATCCCCCCTCGTCACAGGGAGGAGGAAGAGAAGTTATTAAGTCACCCTAAGTCTTTGTTGGTGACACAGTAGCTAGCTTTTGTAGACAAATATATAACATTTTTAAAATCAAGTTTTTTGCCTTTCCTGTCCTAAAAGTTTTTTTTGCTGTATATTAAAAAAAGAAAACTTTGTATACATTTTGTCTGTGTAACTAGTTTATTTTTTTTATCAGCCACTTGGAGGTTCACAGACATATTAAGTCAAATAGTTGTTGCCTTACTGAGGTTATGTCACCCATTATTGCATTTTTATGTTTTTATTGGGGAATAATGAAATGTACTAAATCCCTCTTTATACGTGTATATTTTGTATACTTGTTCATACCAGAAGCCTGTCCTGTTTACCAAGAGTCCTGACCGCTAGATCTACATGTTAGCAAGTGTTTAAGAGTTTTACTTTTTTGTTCGTATAAATGAATTCTATTGCTAAGCCCCTTTTTCTGTGGTTTGATGGTGACGCGGATACAGGATGGGGTTTTGAGGCCAGAGACTTGGGTTCCCAGTTGGGGCAGTTGAGATGAATCGGGCACTTAAAGTCCAGCATATTCTGTTTGAGCCAAAACATTAAAGCGAGAGGATTGACAAATGAGGTTAATTAAACAGCCTGTTTTTGGGCTATTCTGTGAAAAGACTTTTGATTTTATGCCCGAAACAAGACTAATTTTATTTTCAATAGAATTGGTTATTTGCGGCAGAGCTTGAAAAATATCCTCAGTGTATGACCAATAAATAAGCCAGAATAGCTGTAATATAACATTTCCCTTGTTAATTTATTTGCCCCAGATTTTGATAAAATAATGCATATCTGATGGAAGACTGCAATATATGATTCCCTTTCCAGCAATGCCCTTAAAAGTAAATATTGGGCAAGAAAGTACAAAACAATTGTACATTTTTTATTCACCCAAATAGTCTGTAGAAATGGGTTTGCAGCTTAACCAGCGTCAACGATTTTTAATAAACTTTGGGACATTTAAAACACTATTTGCTCCTGAGTTCTATGTGGGGAGATGTATGCTTCCCCCTAAAAGGATGGAGAGTCCCAGCTTAATGTTTGCCAATGGTTGTGGGTGGGGCACTGGCATTTATTTTTTGGGGGTGTAACTTATTTTTCATAATTAGACTTTGACTAATAGTAAAAGAAAGAATGGATGAAAGGAAGAAAAAAAAGAGGACGAAATATAGAAAAACAGGAACAGAAGGAGAAGCAGGGGTTAAAAATAACCTGAACGTCAGTGGGTGAGGGAAGTGTAGGGACGCGAAAACAAGACTAGGCAGCCGTGGTACTTGGCGGAAACATGCTTTCAGCAGTGGCAAGTTCCTAAGAAAAACACCGCAACCATACACTTTTTTAAATTGATTTTATTATTTTTTCTTGTTTTTTTGATTTTCTTTTATTTTTATCTTTTTTTTTTTTTTACAAATAAGGTCTTGACTGGGGTCCCAGTGAAACCACAAAAGGGAGTGAATGACAAACCCATGTAGTTTATGAGCAGGGTCCTGTGTGCTTGCGTCAAGGCGGCTGCATGGTGTCCATAGTGCTTAAGCATTATTTCTTATTTGTTTCATGGATGGCTTAAGTCTCAAAAACTGTTCATTCTGAAATTCTGAGAATGGTCCGAAAGCCGATTCTTGTAATATTCAGATTAGAAACCAATATACAAATAATGAACACTCTCGAAGGAATGATTGTGAGATAATTTTCTGCCACTATATATATATATATATATATATATATATATATATATATATATATATATATGACTCAAAGAGACGGTGAATGGGCGTATGGACGTAATGAGGATGAAGGAGAGTTATCTTAGTAATAATGCCCTCTAGAATGTTCAATGCGGCTATCATGACACCTCACTTCGAGCTGGACTGGTTTAGGAAGTTTTTGTTTGCTCTGAAGCATTAGTTCAGAAGAACACAAATGAACTGTGTGCTTTTGCCTAGTTTAGGTGCTAAGCAAAGTGGGCTGACAGCCATCATTGTGACGTCATAATGGGTACCTGGAGAAAAGAGAAGCAGCAGATAAAAACTGTGGCAGCTGATTTCTGATTGGTTGGTGACACATTATTACACCAGGGATTTCAGGATTGTGGAATTAAGTTGTTATTATAGTGTGACATCGACCACCATGGGTTTACCAGTCATTAAATGTCCTCTCTCTAAGTTCTAGGATCAAGCTGCACATGGCGAGGGCTATAATGCTATTAGAACATTCTAGTCATATAGGGCAGAATGTCCAATAATAACTTGTGATAAAAAGAAAAACAAAACTATAATGTTGGAGCAGATGGCCGGCCCACGTCATATGTGACCTCTGCCGCCATTTTCTTCAGTAGAGCTGATAATATCTCAGGATTCAGATAAAGCATTATATCCATGGCGATGGCTGTGCCGGTTGGGAGAGAGGGCCTTTAACAACCGCTGGCCTGGAGCAAAAGGGATATAGGGGGTGATTCTGACCGCGGCGGACGGCGGTCGCCGCCCGCCACGCGGTTCCCGCCGAAAGACCGCGGCGGTCATTCTGGCTTTCCCACTGGGCTGGCGGGAAACACCCTTCCCACTAGGACGCCGGCTCAGAATTGAGCCGGCGGAGTGGGAAGGTGCGACGGGTGCAGTTGCACCCGTCGCGAATCTCAGTGTCTGCTAGGCAGACACTGACATTCTTTTTGGGGCCCTCTTACGGGGGCCCCTGCAGTGCCCATGCCATTGGCATGGGCACTGCAGGGGCCCCCAGGGGCCCCGCGGCACCCCCTACCACCATCCTGTTCCCGGCGGGAGAACCGCCAGGAACTGGATGGCGGTAGGGGGTGTCAGAATCCCCATGGTGGCGGAGCGCGCTCCGCCGCCATGGAGGATTCTCAAGGGCAGCGGAAAGTCGGCGGGACACCGCCGACTTTCCGTTTCTGGCCGCGGCTGAACCGCCGCGGTCAGAATGCCCAGCGGTGCACCGCCAGCCTGTTGGCGGTGCTACCGCCGACCTCCGCCATGGCGGTAATTACCGCCAGGGTCAGAATGACCCCCATAATGTTGTTAGAACATTCCAAGCACAAGGAGTGACATTTTCTCAATGAACAATGGAAGAACAGAAAGACATTGGGATGTTTATCTAAAAGGCCATTACTAGCCAACATTGACCAACCGGCTTCCAGGATTCCAGTGTTCTAATACCAATTACAGCTGTGATCGCTGGGGTTGATCCATCCACGGGCTTCATCTTCTAATTATGGTTTTGTCATTGTGTTTTTTCAAGGTTCAAGTGAGAATTCATCTATTTTCCAAATTAGATATTATTATTTTTTTTGCTGACTGTTCATTTCCGAACCTTTTACTCATGTTTGGGTTAAATAAAGATATATTCAGTTTTATACTTTGTCCAATCCCATGCTCCCTGGTAGGTTGATATAAGCTAGTGCACACATGGGTGATGGTCTAGTGTTCTGTAATTCATCGTGGACTGGTTCTTGAGAAAGTTTTCAGAACTACCCTACCCACATTCTGGCTGTGATTACCACCGTTCAGTTGAATCATTGTCTGGTTGGAGAGAACATTGATATATATTCTACTTCTGATCCGCAAATAGAAGGACATTCTTAAAATACACATTTCAAAGGATTCCCTTTTAAAATGTTTATTTAGCGTCTTTTTAGAGTAATCAGTGACATGTAGGTTGCATGTATAAAGCGAGATGAGTCTGGCGTTGGTGTGTGGTATTATGAGGTTGCTGATTGGTTGTTCAAGTGATGAATGTAAGTGTGTATATGTGTGACATTTACCTGTCGCACCACTATTGATTTTTCTCAAAGTCCGGTTCCTTGTGGTGTCCATTACAGAGCAAGTCCTCTGCAAAAGTTTGTAAACTTTGCACTTGTTTAGCGCACTACTCACCCATTAGGGTCTCAAGGCACTGTACGCATACCACTGTGGAACCCCTCCTGGCTTTTCCCTGTGAGGCACCCACTCCTGGAAAGCCCCAGGGTGAAGCCAAGCATCCAAGCGCTGTGAGGGCCGTTGTGGAGATTAAGCAAGCTATTGCCCAGAGTTACAGAGTGGGACCCATTAATTAGATTAGGCACCGAGGCGAGAATTATCCAGTCCAAGGGAATTGAGCCCAAGACCCACCGAGGTGGAAATTGAACGCTGGTCCCGGGCCAGATCACTGCATCAGGGTCTGTCACTCTAACCATTGTGCCACACTTCTCCACCTCTCTGCCTTTGTGCAGAGCAACACCTAAATGAAAGAAGGAATCACTTTCATAGTGCTTTATGGGCTGTTATCTCTCTCTGTCACATTAAGATGAGTTGTGTGGACACATTCCTGTTGTTGGCAAATGTAAGCACAAATGGAAGGCAAGTGCTTGAGAGACAAAGAAATCCCCCTATGCCAGGGTGACTACTGCAGCAAAACACCAACCTCCAGCTATGTAACTGAAAGGCACAAAGTGTACACATGTTACATTGTCAGCATCACAAAAACAACATGAGCAGGTTTTGTTCTTTTAAATAACATGTGCTAAGGTTAGCATCTGTGGGAGCTGTGTAGGATGCGTAGACAGCAGTCAGTGCTGTCAAGAAGCGCTGTGTTAGCTCACTGAGGCGTCCTCGCCGTGCTGCACAGCCATGGCCCATCCAAAAGCTGAACACTGCATGAGCACAAGGACACTTTGTGTACTTTACAAGTATTGGAAGAGGATGAAGAGGTGAATGATTCAACGGATGTTGGCACTGACACTTTCTTCAACCCATATGAGCCGTTCTTCCTGGCAGTGGAGCTACACACTAGTTAAACAGGAAGCTCGCATCATTTATGTATTCATCCACCAGCCAGACCTCGGCTGCCTGCATGTCCACTATCTATGAATGTATATCTGCTCTTGTATATCATATGGCTATATATCTGTTCATTGTGCGTGTATGTGTGTGCATGTGTGTGCGCGTAGTCTATCTACATGTCTCCTATATGTGTGTGTATGCCCCTCTAAGCCATTGTGACCTGTGGATTTTTGTCCATTGGCCTGTGCGGATTGGCGCCTGATTGGTCTTGTGTGTGTATTTCTGTTGGCCCGTGTGGTTGGGCACCTGTTTGTCAGCTGGCTTGTGTATGAGGAGCTGTGAGTCCATAGGATGCCCTCATGTCTGTTGGATGTTGTGCATGGGTTGCTGTAAGACGCTTGGAGTGTACCGGGGTGCCTATAGGACATTTGCTCTGTGAACGGGTATCCCTGCTCTGGGTAACACTCTCTAATGTCTCTCTGTTCACCTGTGATAAACAAACCAATTCGCCTGAGACACTCTCTAGAGTTCTCTTCTAATAGGGGTACAGTATGTGGCCCACTCTCTAATAACCAGGCTTTAGAATGTGTGATCCATTTAAAGTTTGTAAAAAAGAAAGTTGTAGTCCGCGATAGTGACGTAAAGCTTTACGCAGAGACTGGTACATGCGTATAGGCTCAGGATGCAGCAATCACTTCATTCAGTTGGAGTGTGGACCCTGTTGTTCTTCTTGCCTGTGGTTCTCACAAGTTATCTTGGCACATATGGTGCAGTATATTTTTTGCACCACCACAATCCCTTTATTTTTGGCACCGATGTTGCTAAATCCCTCTAGAACAGTGGTTTCCAACCTGTGGTCCGGGGACCCTTGGGGGTCCGCTACTGCTCAGAAAATTAAATAATATTAACAGATTAGGTCCCCAGCTTTCAGTAATGACTCACTAGGGGGTCCCTGGATTCCAATAATGATTCAGTGGGGCTCCCGGGTTCCATTAATGATAAAGTGGGGGTCCACAGATGTCAAAAGGTTGGGAACCACTGCTCTAGAAGGTGTTCTTCGGTGCCTCTGTGGTATACCGGCTTGGAACAGACCTGTTCATGTTGGCCAACGGGAGGAGATGCCGTCCACTTGGGGACATTATTGTTGTTCTTGCAGGGTTGTCCTCCTGTTAACTGGCAGTGGTGACCCATGGGCCTTCTTTAAGGGAACTGTCTACCCCACCACAGACTCCATATGTGTGTGTTAAGTATCAAAGACAAGGGAGGCCTTTGCGTCTCCTTCATGTGTGCACAAGAAGACAGTAGTGAAACTGTATTGCCCACAATCCTAGAAATCTTTGTAGGTTTGTGGCTTTCATTACTTACATTACTTAAGTGTTGTAGGCTTTACGCATGCTTTGTCCAATCACTAAATTATGTCACAAAATAATGGTATGATTTGGGCTTTGGGATGTTTTCCAACATTGATCCTTTCCCAAAATTTTTTACAGCTTTAATATTTGTGAAAATATGAGAAACAGGAATTTCTAAGGGGCTCTGAGGTTCCACAGTTTCTCTTCCCTGGTCTAGTCACGTATCCTTTCATCATATACCCCTTCTCTGGACATGTGACTATTTGGAGGAATGCCATCTAAAAGGGAATTAAATGTAGCACTTAAGTGAAACATCCAACACCCACCAACCCAAAAAAATTTTTGAGGAGTCAAAACTGAAGAATGCATTACTGGTGAGATGACTCCTTCTTTCAAGTGCAACTGATAAAACTCCACAGAGAGCACTGATCTCAAAGAGAAGGTGTGCACCCTTCCTATTTACATCAGCTCACCTGAGCACACATTTCTGTGCCACAGTTCCTCACTCTAAACCTTCCCTGAATTTTACAGTTTTGGAAATCCAGCTTTGGAATAATGTCCCTTCCTCCCTCCCAGAATTCTCTTCATTTTGTTGCTTCAGTGATGAGATCGCTTCCAGTTACGGACATCGTAGGCTGATTCCATTAGGATTCTATTGACGGAATCGCACCCGCGCTCTGCCTTCACCTGTGGTGTTGCCACAACCACATCCTTCTCGCCCACCAACCAGTTCTTTTCTGAAGCCTCTAAATGACTAATTCTACTTATATCTGGTCTGTGAGCCCTTGTGTAGGCCTAGCATACGTTGGTATATTTATTTGGTTGTTCTTGGGAGTTCTTGAGGATTGCACCAGTCTTGAGGTCTTCTCCAACTTTGGCAAACCTGTATGTGTCTGCTCCAACTCTTGTGAGATAGCCAACTCTAGCAAAGAGATCCTTCAGATCTTGTACAGGTCACAGTAAACATGTCACCACTCTTCTTGATCTATTCAACTCTTACAAGGAGATCCTTGAGCCCTTCTTCAGCCACAGTAAAGCCCACAACACTCTTGATCTATCCATTTCTAGACAGGAGTTTCCTCTGACTTTCCATTGGCTACAGTGAATCCCACAGCGATGTCCTTGTTCCTTCTATTGCAAGCAGAATCTCAAGAACTTACACAGGCCACGGTAAACTCCAAAGAACTTTCACCGACCCTATCTTGCCCTGAGATGTAAACCCCTTAGCACTCTTGGTCCCCCTAACTCTTACAAGGAGATTGTCAAGAGCTTGTAAAGGCCACAGTAAGGCCTGCAGCACCCTCTTTGGTCTTCCCAACTCCAGCAAGGCGACACCCGGGATCATGCACAGGCCACAGTAAACCCCACAGCATTTACTTGGCAGTCATCTCTTCCAAGGAGAGCCCTATGACATTGAAAAAGTCACCCTAAACCAGTAGCATACTTGTTGGCCTATCGCTCGCTTCCAGGGAGATCACAGTGACCTTGTACAGGCCACAGTAAACCCTGTACCACTCTTGTTGGTCCGTCCATCTTTTGCAAGGAGTTCCCTTTGACGCTGCATGGGCTAGTGTAAACCCCACAGCATTACTCTGTGGGGTCCAGCGGAGCGGCTGCTGATATTACTCCGCTTATGGATCCAGTGGCAGAAAATGGGTAGAATCCTACTGCTGTGTGGTTCATTAGCACACTAAAACACAGGGTGTAAATTGATTTAAATACATTGACACAGTGGATCTAAAGGCAGGCGCCATAACCACATCCGCGAAGAAGTTGGTACGAGTCTTGTTATAGACTTCATTGAGGCGTATCTAGGGAAAAGCGTTGCCTATAAGCACAATGCAAAGTTTTGTTATTCGTGTCACTTTAGCGCTGGAAGTTTATTCTGGGTGCCGTCTCGCGAGCCGTGTGCGAGGTGAGTACTTGAGACGTGGGCTGTACACAGTGTATTCAGCTTCTGCCTGTGTTTAGTTAGTCACACTGTGTTTACTTTCCACATTGTCTTGGAGGCTCGTTGGTTTCTTCAGTGTGACAACTTTATCTAAATAGTGTCTGTGACGAAGCCTGGCCTTCTTGAAGCTGTGTATACAACCCTCTTGTTTAGTTCACCCCCTGGGCCATGACTGCTCAAGTGTACTTCTTGTTCAAAAGAAGAAAACGTGAAAAAGAGTCTTACACGAGCTTCAGACTAGCAGCTAAATTGGCCACTTGAAGCTCCAGGAGGACCTAATTCAATTCTTGGATTGATCACTTGATCCTGAGCAGATCTCCTCATCCCTATGTCCCTCAGTTCCACTTGGGAGTGCATTGATTCTGTTACCTGGTTAATCAAAGTGCGTCCACCCACACAACAAACTGCTGGCAAACCACGCCCATCGGTAATTAGCGATACAAATTAGTGGAGTCATTTCAATTCTTTTTCTCCCCGCGCAATTTGATTTACATTCCTAGCATCATAGATTTGACAGCATTATTTTTGAAATATTTCCAAATTCCATCTGTATTGAAAATATCCTGTTTGGAGTATTTCAATACTTTACTCTCTCATTTACCTTTATAAAAACGTTGCTGACCAACATTCAATGTAATATTTGTCTGCTTAATTGTAAATGTTATAATTGGCTATGACTTTAGTAATAAAACGTACAATTTCACTGCATCTACAGCTGCCAGCGTAGAATGTGTTCACACCATCGCCATGTTTTATGTAGTACTTTGCTTGGTAGCAACAATCCCTCTCATTTGTTACCGTGCAACTCCCATTTGTTCTAATGTAATGCTATGGTATGTTATGTTACATGAATTTTCATAGGTCTTTGCCATTGTGTGTATAGTTGGCGGAGAAATACTTGGCCCGATGGTCTACCAACTTTCTAATCATTTTGAGGCTATTGATTTTCTGGACATGGCCGAGACAGACTTCCATCCTGGAATGGATACAGAGTTTGGCCCAGTGTCCATCTTAGATAATCTGGGAACGAACCCCACGAGCTCTGCCACGCTAGGGTCATTTTATTGGGCCTCTCTGCTGCCTTTGATACACTTGAAAATTCCATCTTAATCAGGAAGAAGTGGGAGTAGAGGGCTTCTCCCTTGCCTGTTTTCCATCATTTCTCTTTAGTCAGAGCTATCCCTGGTTCTTTCTTCTTTTAGATAAGCACCCACATTGGCCTGGTGCAGAGTTCCCCAGGGATCACCAATACCAACCATTCTCTTCAAACTATCCTTCTAGCAGACATCATCAAGTCACTTGGATCATAGTGACATCCAAGGTGGCTGACGCTCAGTTGATCTTCAGACTCAACCATCTCCATGAGGGGACTGAACAGATTCCTCATTCTTTCTTCTGGCCGTTCATTCTTGGATGTGTGAAAATATGTTAAAAGCTTAATGCCGACAAAATGGAAGTGTCAATCTCTGCCTCAAATCACCTTAGAGAGCCAGTTTCAGGCCTAGCCAATTTATTTTCTTTCCAAGCCTGATGGGCCTAGTAACACGTTAAGAATCTTTTCAGTATAGATGAGCTCTGTACCAAGTAGTAGTTCTTAATGATGGAACCTTGTAGATCATATAGTTATGTTTGTATAAAACAGTAATAGAGTCATTATCTAATATTCTTAAGCCATATAGAGAAATGGAAGGACTCGTTTATAAATAACATGTCTTCATGCTAGCATGTATTCATTTTGTTCTTATCTCCAGTAACTTCTAGTTTAAAAATACAGGGAGAATTTCTTCATTTGGGTCAACATGTTTCGGCCTAAACTTTGAGTCTATTGGAAGTCTATGTCCTTCTTCAGGGCCTAGAGCCCTACTCCACAATATCTCGCTGACTACCTATCAGTGCTTCTTGTCCAGACTTAGGGGGTCATTCTGACCCCGGCGGTCTCAGACGCGGTCAGACTAGGTTCGGCCGCGGTCAGACTAGGAAAACCGGCGGTCTCCCGCCGGTTTTCCGCTGCCCTACAGAATCCTCCATGGCGGCGGAGCGCGCTCCGCCGCCATGGGGATTCTGACACCCCCTACCGCCATCCTGTTCCTGGCGGGTCTCCCGCCAGGAACAGGATGGCGGTAGGGGGTGCCGCGGGGCCCCTGGGGGCCCCTGCAGTGCCCATGCCAATGGCATGGGCACTGCAGGGGCCCCCGTAAGAGGGCCCCACTTTGTATTTCAGTGTCTGCTTTGCAGACACTGAAATACGCGACGGGTGCCACTGCACCCGTCGCACCTTCCCACTACGCCGGCTCAATTCTGAGCCGGCGTCCTCGTGGGAAGGTTGATTTGCCCTGGGCTGGCGGGCGGCCTTTTGGCGGTCGCCCGCTAGCCCAGGGCAAATCCCAAAATACCCTCAGCGGTCTTTCGACCGCGGAGCGGTATTTTGGTGGGGGAAGTCTGGCGGGCGGCCTCCGCTGCCCGCCAGACTTAGAATGACCCCCTTAGTGTAGTGAAAACATGAGAGATATGTGAAGGTAACAAAAAATAAACAGGGAAAGCGTGTGGTGTAATTCTGGTACTGAGGACAGTTGGTGCTCTCTAAGTAGTATCAGGCGACAGATATGAAGCGGACAAAGCAGAGTAGCACACAGTCATTAACGAATCCCACACTAAATCTGCAGAAAAATATTTTTATGTATTGACTGATGCTTCATAGAAATTGGAAATAGAATGCCTTTTAATTGTTTAATTGGTTCTCCCTCAAATTGCAACACCGATGAAAGATGAAAGTTGTTTGTAGCCCTGCCACCCATCTCCCCACTTGAGACATACGGCCATTGTCTGTCTCTGGTTTGTGCTTAGAGTATTTTTGGCTTTCAAAGAGCTACGTCCCTAAGCTACACATGTAGAAGAAATACAAGATCAAATCCAGCAAAATCAAAGCTGTTCTGTTGGAGACAAAAGTATTCCAATAAAGGCAAAAGTATTGCAATTGAGGAAAAAGTGTTCAATTTTAAGCAAAGGTATTCCAGTTTAGGCAAACGTATTCCAATCGAGGCAAGGCTATTCCATTTCAGGTTGGTTTTGGTATAAGAGAATTTGCCTGTAGTTGTCTACTGAATACCCTAAGGAGTTGGACTCATTTTGTATGTTGAGCTTCTTCTAAACTACATCATTTAAAGAGCTGACACGAATATGGGTGTATTTGTGAACTTTGTTAAGTCCTTGTAACTCCTTTCACGTATTAAAAACATGATCTCCCTCCAGCAGGTAGACCACAAACAGTAAGTCCAACTTTCACATGGGAATGAACTGATTTATTTGTACATTGGAGTAATATTGTGCGCTCGCAGGTACTTTTACTAATGTGTAGTACGCTATAATTGAGTAATATTGTGCGCTCGCAGTTACTTTTACTAATGTGTAGTACGCTATAATTGAGTAATATTGTGCGCTCGCAGTTACTTTTACTAATGTGTAGTACGCTATAATTGAGTAATATTGTGCGCTCGCAGTTACTTTTACTAATGTGTAGTACGCTATAATTGAGTAATATTGTGCGCTCGCAGTTACTTTTACTAATGTGTAGTACGCTATAATTGAGTAATATTGTGCGCTCGTAGGTACTTTTACTAATGTGTAGTACGCTATAATTGAGTAATATTGTGCGCTCGTAGGTACTTTTACTAATGTGTAGTATGCTATAATTGAGTAATATTGTGCGCTCGCAGTTACTTTTACTAATGTGTAGTACGCTATAATTGAGTAATATTGTGCGCTCGTAGGTACTTTTACTAATGTGTAGTACGCTATAATTGAGTAATATTGTGTGCTCGTAGGTACTTTTACTAATGTGTAGTACGCTATAATTGAGTAATATTGTGTGCTCGTAGGTACTTTTACTGTGTAGTACGCTATAATTGAGTAATATTGTGCGCTCGCAGTTACTTTTACTAATGTGTAATAAGAAGCTATAATTTAGTAATATTGTGTGCTCATAGGTACTTTTACTAATGTGTAATAAGCCATAATTAAGTAATATTGTGTTCTCGTTGTTACCTTTACTAATGTGTAATGATAAGCCAAAATAGAGTAATATTGCGCAGTCATAGTTACTTTTGCTAATGTGTAATAAGAAGCCAAAATCGAGGAATATTGTGCAGTCGTAGTTACTTTTACTAATGTGTAATAATAAGCCAGAATTTAGCAATATTGTGTGCTCTTAGTTACTTTTACTAATATGTAAAAATAAGCCATAATTGAGTAATATTTTGTGCTCATAGATACTTTTACTAATGTGTAATAAGAAGCTATAATTGAGTAATATTGTATGCTCATAGTTACTTTTACTAATGTGTAATAAAAAGCCAAAATCGAGTAACATTGTGCAGTCATGGTTACTTTTACTGATGTGTAATAAGAAGCCAAAATCGAGAGATATTGGGTAGACCTGGTTACTTTTACTAATATGTAATAATAAAACACAGTAGACTAATATTGTGTCCTCATAGTTACTTTTACTAATGTGTAATAAGAAGCCACAATTGAGTAATATTGTGCAGTCTAGTTACTTTTACTGATGTGTAATAATGATCCATAAGCGGGTAATAATGTGCACTCGTAAAATCTTTTACTCAAGCCAAATATTATCCACGTGGAGGTTCCCTGGAAAGTGCGGAACCCCCACAAATTCATTCGTTTGGTGGGAAGCTCATTCTCCTTTCTGAAATGCTTTGAAACGTACTCCTGCTAAGAGCAGGAGAAGTTTCCTTTCCAGAAGAGTAAGGGAACACCGAAGAGTGGGGGAAGGATAAAAATATTACCACCTCAGAGGGAAAACAAAGGAAAAGCGCCCCCATCTCACCATGTACAGTACTGCAGAGTGTACAACTGTGCATAGGTAGATTTGCCAATACCTCAAGGTCCCCTAGGAGGCCTCCTGGACTCCTGCGAGGTGCAAACTGAGAATCCATTGTGAGTCTCTGAAATGAGTGAATCTATTGCCGGCAGGCTCCTAGACCTCTGGCTGTAGATTCACTTTATTTTTCAAGCGTCCGCCAAACCTTTCCAAATCTCAGTTCTAGGGGTTCTAGAAGCAGTTGTACATCTTTCTCCGAGGGTCCAACGCCTCTCCTCTTTTCAAGGATCTTCCACCTTTTCTGCTTCAGGCAGTTTTTCTGGCATCAATGTTCTCTTGCAGCTCACTTCAATATAATTTTATGGCTAAACTTGGACGGGTTTGCCTCGTCAGAGCCCACACCCGCCTGGTGCAGGATAATACTTAAATTGTTGCTGATTTCTTTCCTGTTGGCCTTTCCTTCAATTCTCGTTCCCTAAACTTCTTTGGGAAATAAGAGATTGAAGTAACCAAGAGGCAGGAATTACTTATAGGTAATTGTGTCTTGTGGGAAGATCAGGAGAAACAAAGCTCTGAAGCAAAATACGCATGAGTACAAGCCATCACCTTGATGTGCCATCTACTGAATATGTTGCCCAATTTTCCAAACATTTGCTGGGGTTTACTCCTGTAGTACAGTTGGCTTGCACCTAAAATCCAGGAGTAAGCTACGAGTAAGCATGTTTTACTGTTGACTTACTCCTGTAATTTCATGAGTAAGTCAGACTTACCTCTGACTCACTCCTAGAGTTCAGGTACTAGCCAGAAGTGCAACAAGAGTACATCACAGCTACAGAGAGGAAAACCTTGGAGAATAAGCCCCAATATGTACACCGCGTGCGGCAGACATGAGGCCCACCTCTGCCCTCCATGCTCCAAAGGCCCAAGGAGGAGGATTATTGGGGGTTGGGAGCACATACTACAGCACTGGGATCCTTATTACAAGTTAGCTGGAGTTTCCAGTCAAGACACCCGAGGGCTGGATTTAAGCTGACTGGTCTGTTCCTCCGCTGCAAAGTCCACCCCTTATCACTTTTACTCCCCAAATAGGGAATAATTGCATGCACCCAGATTTACCAGTTTTCACCATATCGGTAAAAAACCTCTAGTTCCTTACTACTCTGAACAGGCAGAAAGTGTTGGAGAGAATGGTGCTGGGGGTGTTGAATTGGGGGGAGGGAGGTTGTAACAGTCACACTGGTGCCCCTGCGGGTGCACCATTAATTGCTCCCAGGACTGGAGTAAGCAGTGGGCGGGGCTGTGCAATGCACCAGGCCTGCACCTGTGGAGTTAGGAATAGTAAACCTATATGTCCCACATATACAGACTTGGAGTTGGGAAAAGTAAATTTATATTTCCCTAAATATACACACGTGGAGTTAGGAATACTAAATGCGTATGCCCCCACATGTACACATGTGGAGTTAAGAATAGTAAATATATATGTCCCCGCATATACACATGTGGAGTTAGGAATAGTAAATCTATATGTCCCAACATATACACTTGTGGAGTTATGAATAGTAAATATATATGTCCCCACATATACACATGTTGAGTTAGGAATAGTAAATGTATATGTCCCCACGTATACACATGTGGAGTTAGGAATAGTAAATCTCTATGTCCCCACATATACAGATATGGACTTCAGAAAAGTAAATTTATATGTACCCAGATATACAGATGTGGCGTTAGGAATAGTAAATCTCTATATCCCACATATACAGACTTGGAAAGTTGGGAATAGTAAATCTATATGTCCCCACATATACACATGTGGAGTTTGGAATAGTAAATCTCTATGTCCTCACATATACACAAGTGTAGTTAGGAATAGTAAATGTATATGTCCCCACATATACAGATGTGGAGTTAGAAATAATACATCTATATGTCCCCACATATACACATGTAGAGTTAGGAATAGTAAATGTATATGTCCCCACATATACAGAAGTGGAGTTAGGAGTAGTAAATGTATATGTCCCACATATACGGATGTGGAGTTAGGAATAGTAAATGTATATGTCCCCACAAATACAGATGTGGAGTTAAGAATAGTAAATCTATAAGTCCCCACATATATGATGTGGACTTAGGAAAAGTAAATCTATATGTCCCCACATATACACATGTGGAGTTAGGAATAGTAAATCTCTGTGTCTCACATATACAGACTTTGAGTTGGGAATAGTAAATCTATATGTCCCCACATATACACATGTGGAGATAGGAATAGTAAATCTCTTTGTCCCACATATACAGACTTGGAGTTGGGAATCATAAATCTGTATGTCCCCACATATACATGTGCAGTTAGGAATAGTAAATGTATATTCCCCCAGATATAGCGATGTGGAGTTAGGAATAGTAAATCTATATTTCTACAAATATACACATGTGGAGTTAAGAATACTAAATGTATGTGTCCCCACATATACACATGTGACGTTAGGAATAGTAACTCTTTATATCCCACATATACAGACTTGTAGTTGGGAATAGTAAATATATATGCCCCCACACATACATATGTGGACTTAGGAGTAGTAAATCTCTATATCCCACAAATACAGACTTGGAGTTAGGAATAATACATCTATATGTCCCCACATATACACATGTGAAGTTAGGAATAGTAAATCTCTATGTCCCACATATACAGACTTGTAGTTGGGAATAGTAAATCTGTATTTCCCCACATATACACATGTGTAGTTAAGAATAGTAAATGTATATGTCCCCACATATACACATGTGGAGTTAGGAAGAGTAAATCTATATGTCCCCACATATACACATGTGGAGTTAGGAATAGTAAATCTCTATATCCCACATATACAGGACTTGTAGTTGGGAATAGTAAATCTATATATCCCCACATATACACATGTGGAGTTAAGAATAGTAAATGTATATGACCCCACATATACACATGTGGAGTTAGGAATAATAAATGTATGTATGTCCCCACATATACAAATGTGGAGTTAGGAAGAATGAATCTATATGTCCCCACATATACAGATGTGGAGTTATATGTCCCCACATATAGAAACGTGGAGTTAGAAATAGTACATCTATTCGTTCCTGCATATCCTTCCCTTGATGCTATGTTGGTGGTTGATACCCATGAGTTGATATGGGGGTACATAGATATTCTTGCCCCTGATATTGTGAGGTACAACCGTGAGATGCCCCGTTCTTTGGTCATGGAGCACAGACATGTTGTGTCCTCTACTTTGTTGGGGGTGGTTGGGGGGGTCTGCTCTGTGACTGTTTCAGAAGGTTCTCCTTTCCCACAGGTTTGCTCATTTTTGCAGTGCTTGTCATCTAGTAATGGCTTGTTCCTTTCGAACTTTTTTTCCAGCATATCTATTGCTTCCCATCTCCCAAAAAATGTACAGTTTGCAAAACACGACTGTGCAGTTTCCACCTCAGTGTGTGTTTTCCAGACCTGAGAGCTAAATTTATCGACAAATCACCTAATGTGCCAAACATCCTGACAGGGGGAACTGCGCCAAGTGGAGGTTCGTCAAACCTGGTGCACCGGCCCCGGGGACAAGACGCCATAACCTGTGAATACTTCCATGAATGATGCTTCTCATCAGCCAAGAACCAGTCTCCAGACCTCCAGGGGCAGCCTTCGGATGTCCAACCGGAGACCCTGCCGACAACTCAAGCGCTTTCAACCAGAAGTCTTAAATCTAGCACATAATGCGTGTCTAGCTCGTCTTCATCGATGACTGAGGGAGTGTAGGCCCCACTGGAGGGCCCTGTGCAAAACCATGCCTACCTGGGCTCAGAAACTGGACATTCATTTGAAAAGTAAGGAATGAGCTCAGGAGAAGGTCATTCAAGCCTTCTCTAAATAGTCTGTATAAGGAACTCACTTGGTACACCTCAAGCAAACAGCCTCAGTGGGGGGGTTCAGAGTCTACCAAGGGGGGTTGAAGGCTGCCGCTTGGACGTCATGAGTCTCTACAACCTCCAGGGGTCAGTAAAGGCATAATTTGATGTTATGAAACTTAAAAATAATTATCGTTGAGTAAAGCTCAGCTCCCGCGCCTCGATCCGACTCAGTGGTCATTTCCTTCCAATTCGCATCCGTGTGGTCAGATGCCCTCACTATCCAACTCGGTGGTCAGATCCCGACTCTGTGTACCTGTGTGGTCAGATATCCTCAGAATACATTTTAGCGGTCAGTTCCATCAATGTGCATCCCTGTGGTACACCTGCTCACTGCATCCCTGCTCTAGGCACAGTAGCAAAAAAGTCTAGAAGTACAAACGCAAGGAAGAGGAGATGTAGTAGTTGGCTGAGTCAAAGATCTGATTAAACAACTAACATTTGTAAAAGTGACTTGAAAAGGCTTTATGTGATCACGTGGTACTAGTCAAACAAGATATGAAATACCTTTTGGCAAGTCAGAATTTTATTTGCCTTTTTGCCAGGGAGTGGAATACAGTTTAGGTATCAATTCCTTCTCTGCGGCTCAAGGTTAGGCACCCTCTGGGTGAGAGTGGGACGGAAGGTGTGTGGTTGGAATGAACCCCTGTTACCGCCGCCAGAAGCAGTATGAGCACACAGCGAGTACTCTCCTAGGCTCACCAGAGACCCGTTCTCTGTGAGTACAAACTGCACGTTGTGCAGCAAATTGGCTGCGGTTTATTGCATGTCTTTATTTTTATTTTGCGTGGTTTTTTTCCTAGTGCTGACCTTGCCTCACAGCCACTTCAATGCGCTCTCGCAGGGTAGATCTGAGAGGGAGCACAGGAGCTGGTAGTTGGTGTGAAACCATCACCAGGTCTCATTACATGATGGAAGCGTCATGGTCTGAGATTCAGAGATGTGCTGTCACCATGTTTCGGTATTTTAAATAGTCATCATTAGGCCTTATGCAGGATGGAGAGAGATCCCACAGGCATGAACCAGGTTGAAGCATTCTCTAGCCAAACCTCCTGTACTTCACCGGTCAAATAGGCAACAGTTTGTGGCAAGTCAGCCGTGGAGTGGGCATCTGATTGCTGGAGAAGTGGCTGAGGTGTGTGGGACCCTCATAGGGCTGGGCTGTGGGTACAGTTCCAGAGGCTGTCACCCAAGCCCTGACCCACACGGAAGCCACTGTCGATACTTTATGGCAAGGGTCGTGCGTAGTCAGATGACATGTAGGCCGCACCGGTTTGCACCCATTGACCATTGCTCAAGGACTTGATTGATAGCTAGAAGTAAATCCAATTGCAGTAATTAGGGCAGGCAGTAACTCTTCATACACCCAAGCCCACACTGCAGCGAGACCTCAGTAGGCGGATAATTCTGCGGAGTCCTAGGGACTGGAAGGGACTCTTAATAGCTGCACTAGAGGAGATAAGGAAAACTGAGAACCAAAGAGGGCTTCAAATCTGTTTACCTCCATCGAGGGGAAGGGGGGATCCCATGAAGAAAGTTCAGCTGAAAGGCAGGACTGAACGCAGAATATAGACCATGGAATATCCGGGAATGGTGCACCTAAGTGTATTTTATGGTAATGTAGTTGACGTCTGGCACGAACCTGTCCCTGTTGGACCTACGTTTGACACCATTCTCCATTGCATCTGTCTGAAGCATCCAATCTTGCAGATTTCTTCTGCAGTCATCAAACTGCCCTCCTGTGTTCTCAGGTGCACCTGGTTGTCGCTGGCATAGATAAGGAAGGCGCGGTCATAGTCGGCCACGATCACAGTCGGCCACGATTCAAGACAGTCGGACATGCATGTGTTGAAAAAGCCTGGTGTAGTGTTCGACTGTATCCTAGTTGAATTTATATAGCTCCTCAACCCCAGGAAGGTCACTCAAGGACATTCGCAGGTGAGTAACAAGCTATTCCAAGGGAGTCGTGTGCAGGGAAGAGCGTGGAAGTGACTAGATGGGTAGTGTTTCGATGTTGTGCACGAGGACCAGAGTTGACCTTGGCGAAGTAACCTTGGAGGAGAACGAATGTCACCCTCCTTAGCTGTTGCACCTTTCTAAGAAGAGCGTGCTCCATGTCAGATCTGCACCTCAAACCTTTCGACAGCTGACGTAAGTGCTGTCGCAGTACATTATCTAGATCGTCGTAAACAACCAACAACAGTTGGGTTTTAACTTCCTTTATTTAAGATTCACCTATTTGTGGTTCGTGGCATTTAAACAGTGCATAGTAATATTAATAAATCCACCTTGATGAATCTTGGCAGTGCTGGCGCTCCGCAGGTGCAACCTTCACCTGCGTGAACCCACACTTTGTAGCATGTTCGATAAGCCGCTCCACGGTGTAAAAATAAATACCAGAAAGGAAAACCGACTGTTGACATCACACCTGTGCCAGGTAGGACTGCAGAGCAGGATTTATGGTGCATTGTTGAAACGCTCGTAAATCCTCTGCAGGTGCCTTGGGCGCCATCCCAACTTCCTCCCGGCATGCTCTGGGACAACTGACCTGGGAAGGCCACGTGCTTGGACCCGGAACACACCTGCACTGGTTTCTGTAAAATATGAGTGTACGTGCATGGAAAAGGAAAGCAACAGAGATCCCTTAGCTCTGGATAAATACATCCTCATAGCTCTAAAAGAATTAATCGCAAGGTGCAATATGCTTGTAATCTGAGTTTGGCGCTCCCTGGCCGCACTGAAAAAAAGCAAAACCAAAAGGACCCCTCCAAAAAATAAATAAATAAAAAATGTTTTACAAAGTTATTTTTGGAAGGAGCCTTGTTCAGCAAACTGCTTTGGAGCATTTAATGAGTTGACCTTCAGGATGTAAACAGCTTTCTAGAGTTAGAGCTCAACCCACCAAGCTATCCTAGCAGCGGGGGAAAGGGCCTGCTGTAGAGTCGGGGTTCATAACTGTGGGTGCTGGGGGAAGGAGATGGCTTACTTTAGGGAGCTGAGTCAGGGCCTGATTACAAGTGGCCCGTTCAATTACTATCCCTTTGAAAGCACTGATCGTAGTTACAAGCGGAGTGATCTCTATTGCATCTTCAATTACCAGGCGCCCTTTGTTATATTTCTGCAGGTCAAATCTACCGGATTTTAAGGGAAAAGGCCTGAACTTACCAAGATGTGCTGATTTTGGGGCAGGAAGCACCAAAATGAGCATGTTATTACCCAATAGCATGGTGGAATATGTGTTATATGTGATAATTATTGCATCTGATAAATTCCGAACCCTTCAATGAAACTTTTCTGACCTCCCAGTGAGAGTGTCTCGTACTGCGGTGAGGTCACACTCGGAACTACCTTGCCTGCAGTGGTATCGCGTTTAGAGCTGCCACACAGTAGTGACGTCAGACTTCACCGTAGAAACACTACACTGAAGTCTACCCCACTGTAGTGGTATCACACACTCAAAGTGATATCACACTAGCTTCAGTAAAACACAAAATGAATGTAAGGATGGCGGATAAAACACACGCTGACCGCTCAGCGCTCATCTGTATCGTGACCGAGTCGGTCCACCAGTAGGAGGCACTGCAGGTGAAAAGTTCTTGGCCAGTCCGCATCTCTACTACAGTGGCTGGTGACCGGGGCTTTCACCAACCAGGCTGGGTGGCAACCGCCTGCCACACAGTAAATGCGCCAGAGTATGTATACGGCTCCACTCGTAAATGTACACTTAAATTGTATTTCATAGGACTTCTTGAGAGTCCATGTATATGCTGTGATGCATTGAACGTGGAGTTCCTCTGTCGGGTCGTTGGAGGTGTATGTCGGTGAAGACGTGTCGGCGGCAGAGATGGCATAGTCTCCGCTGTCGACGAGCTGAAGGCCTGCGCGGCTCTACATGAGGCTGGCGGACCTTGATTTTGGGGGGCGAGGATACTCCATCGTGATGGAGTTACCTCTCTGCCAAACTCATAGGGCCCATTATCTTCCAGCCTTCTGAGGAAACTCACAAAAGTGCCAATGAATTGGATGTTATTATGTGCTAACTTAGAGACACCTAGGCCCATATTTATACTTTTTGGCACCTCATTTGCGCCGCTTTTTGACGCAAAAACGGCGCAAACATACAAAATACAATTGTATTTCGCAAGTTTGCGCTGCTTTTGCGTAAAAAAATTACGCAAATGTGGCGCTAAAAAAGTATAAATACGGGCCCTAGGTGCAGGCTTTAGGAATAATCTCAGTTTTAATACTATTATGTACCAGATTTTCCAAACGCACAAAGAGCAGTATGGAATATATCAACTACTCATATCACCTAAATGCAATTCACTTTCCAGTCTACTCTGTGTAAATAGTCTGCATTATTATTATATACCAAACCTTCTGAGTGCGCAAAACTGGTGGAAAAAATACATTCCTGCCTACGCTTTTGTTCTGCTATATCTCACCAGGTTGACTTTACAAGCACTTGATTTTGGGATCTTTCCAAACACTTTGAATCTTTGGCATGCTTCTCAGCCATGTAGCAGCAAACACTCTCACTGGAATATAAATACTGAAATAATTTGGCAATCTTTAGGCAATGGCTTGCCATGAATAAGAGAGGAACTTTAACTCTCTCGTCCCTTACTGTACCTGACTCAGACACAAAGCGCCTGGAAGCACAGATGTAAGTGTTGAGGAGCTGATGCAGACCGACCAATTTTTTAAATTAGACATTAGACCAATGTCTTTGAAGGGAGATTCAGGGCTGAGGCAGAGTTATCCAGATATGACTGATGCTACCCCAGCCCTGCGAGCTATTAGAGGCATAGACCGGCTAAGTATTCTACAAATTTACCTATAAGCCAGTACATATATGTCAGAGGCATTGATGTTTACATATAAGTTTTAACTTTATTTCCTGTTGTTGCTTGTACACCTTTTGTTTTACTCTGTATTTTCTATTGCCAAATAGTGTTTAGGTCTGGAAAACACTGAGGCCTTTTGATTTTACTAGAATGATATGTGTATTATACATACTTATAAAGCCTTTGGACCATTCATTGGTATGTTATTGTGTCATTCACGTTATTCTTCAATCCACTACAGCATACAGCATAGGGCAGTGGTCATCCCACCTCAGCCATTGCCTAACTGCAATGTCAATCATGGCGTTCTGCCCTTTCTCAAGGTGCACTTCCACACATAAAGTAGGTCCCTTAATTGTCAGACACTACTATGGCCCAAAAATAGTTTCCTTTTAGCTGATGTTTTTTTAGACTGATGAGGGCCAATCACTAATAGTTTTGCAAAAACCACAACAAAACAAAGCAAGCATTCACAAAGCAAAAATCTGGCAGTCAATGCCAAACCGATTGGAATTGCCCATGCTTGTTTATATTGTACTTTTAAATCTCGTGTTTCCGGCATATATGCAGTATATTAAAAAAACTAAACAACTTACAGGAAGGCATGTGATGACCTGAAAGAGCAGCCTTGTTTCACACAGAATATGTCTGGAAGGCTTCTCGAAGGGAGAGACGTCTGGCGCAGGTAAGATGTAAGATTGATGGCCCAATACGGTAATTCTTGTGCGGAGGACGAATTGAGGAAGTAATTTATCATGGGCTTATGTACAGTCTGTGTTCCTGTATCCCCTGTTAATCTCCGCAGGAATCCTTCTTGTAACATCGGCTGCCCAGAGAGCATTTAATGCGCAGGGCTGATCCTTTGCAGGCTTCCATGACAGCTCAGCTGATGTTCTCTCTTTCTGGATTTCGTTTTTTTCTCATTTCTTCCTTACATTTGCCGCGTTGCAATGACTAATGCTAATTTCCTTCCCTTCATTCTTTTACAGAATGGAAATCTCATGAGGTTTCCAGTTTGCGGTCCAGTGTACATTTCTGTCTTTCTGGCCTCATTTGAATTCCCTTCTCGTCTGTCAGTTTCCTCTTTGTCCTCGCACTGGATAGCTGCCCTTTTCCCCAATTCATTTCCCAGAGTGAGGTGATAAGTGATCAGGTCTAAGTTCTCGCGGACAGAGGTAATCAGACCTACCTTTCTAGGAGCGGGTCCCCGCCCTTTGCTTACACACCTGTGAGGAAACTCTTCCAAGAGAGGCATATTGATCAAAAACTTCACAAATGTTCTAATGCGAGCTGCTTGTTCCTGCGGTGGCCGGAGTTTTCTTAATTTAGTTGCAATGATGAGCCAGCTCGGATGTGCCATCATTTAGTGACATCCCCCGGGGGGCTGGCTTTACTGCAGTGGCATCTCAAAGAAGGGACCTATCACTGCAGTGCAGTCTCATGGAAGCAGTGACACCACGCAGGTAGGTCCAATTAGAGACGAAGCTGACCTTACTATTGTGACGTCACAGTGGGCGTGTCCCGGACTGCGGTGAGGTCACACTGGGAACTACTGTGCCTGCAGTGGTATCGCATTGAGAGCTGCCCCATAGTAGTGACGTCAGACTGAGAGTTGTTATCACCGTAGAAACACTACATTGAGAGCTATCCCGCTCTCGTGATATCGCACACTCACCATTACTCTGTTTATTCGATCAGAATGATGACCATCAAAGAAGCGTTAATAAACAACATTAGAAACATTCATAAAAAGCAATATTACAATGTTCCATGAAACAGGGCCATCGCAGTAGAATAAAAGCAGAATTCATGCTTCTAACATGACCTTAGAGGCCCTCGGCCCTGCATATAGTCTGTGGTTGAATGGCACATCCACGGATTGGCGATGGCTGCATACAGCTGATGGCTGCTCTTGAGAATTGGCTTGCCTTAAAAAAGGTAACAGGTCAAACCTTCTCAATGGCATATAAAATGTGCAGAAAAGCATAAGTGCTGAATACTTTGCGCAGAGCAACAGTCGCAAGGGCAGACGGGTAAATTCTTAAAGTAAGAGCCCTGGGCCGGATTGGCTGCGAGAACGTGCCCAGCCTAACCAGTAAGAGCCTGTGGTGCTGATTCCCCAGGGATGGGCAGGGTCTGGGTTCCTGGAAATGTCTCCATCAGCTTGAACGGATGGCGTCCCCGCCTCACCGCACCGTCTGCTGTCCCAGCACTGAGCTAGGAATTGGCTTCTCATTGTGGAGCCAAAGCTTGGGGTTCCGGGAGGATTAGGGCATCTCCAAGCCCCAGGCTGCAGCGGGTGCTGCGTGTACCCAGTCCAAGGGATGCCAGGCAGAGGTCCGGCTGCAGTCAGGGAGGATGGCCCAGTAGAAACAGGTCGGATTCCTTGTCCACATTCGGAGCCGGGGGAGTAGGGGGTGCATTTTTATAATGCCAGTAATGTACCCAGCCCCACCTCCCAGTGGCAAACGAAGGAACGTGCGCCTGTAGGAACAGACAGTAGCCTTCTAAGGAAACTGTTCCCACAGACTCCATGCCCCCCTTGCTCACCGCCGCCCCATAGGGAGCGACGGCGCAACACTGGGCCTGCAAGTCTCCATGAGTTCCTTAGCTGGCTTCTGCCCTAATCTACTGGCAAGGTTAAACACCGCCTCCGCCACTAGTGGCCCTGCTGTTTTTAAAGGTCCCCAGGAAAGTTTTTCATCAAACAGAAGACCTAGGTAAGCAAATGTACGGACCCTGCAGACTCTGTCACCATTTACTGTGAAAACGGGGCTCTCCTCATTTGCTGCACCATAACACGAAATTTGGGCTGGCTTACCCTCAAGTCTAAGCTGACATATAATCGCAGGAACAGTCCAAGAGGCGCTGCGACGTGTTGGCAGTCCTGGCTATTAGGACTGTGTCCTCGGCATACATTGATGCTAGGACACTGCGACCCCGGATGTGGCGTTAATGCCGGGACACTCTGACCCCCACACACTCAAGCCACCCTCACTACAGTGATATCACACGAGAAACTCCCATTAGGAAGTGTCAAGCAAGAGTGAGCTGTACCCCCTTCAGTGGCCTCATTCTGAGAGTTTCAGAAGTCCAGAGCAAAAACGAATGCAGCTGTCTCTCATGCAGCTGTAGATTTGCCCCTTCTGTATTTATGAGCTGTTTGGGACATTGCCCTGCTGACTCTACAGTGCTTGTTTGTGCATAGGCACTGGAAGAGAGCTGTGAAAAGTGCAAAATTGTCTCTTTTTAGGGTTGAGCCTGCGCCTCCATGCACTACTACATGCATCTCGCTTACAAGACACTGCTGTATACAAAAAAGGGCTTGGAGCCCGCCCATTGCTTACCATTTGTTGACTTCACCTCACTTCTTTACAGCCTCCTTAAGTGGCCAGTGCAGGCCAAACGTCACTCACACGCATTAGAGTGGAGCAGGGACCAAGCACAGATTGATTCAAAGTGATTTGTGCCCGTCCACTACTCCTGACGTGATTGAGGTACTAATTATTCCTTTCCCACTCCCAGTGCCTGCTGCTCCCCCCCAGAGCAGTGCCAAAGCTCTATTTGTTCTTCACTTTCAGCCGTGTTGCACAGCAAATGTGCTGTGCAATTTGGCAAACAAAACATTGACAAACCCAATAGATCTCACATAGGCGAGACCTATTGGCTCTGCCAATGCTTGTTTAGACTTTGCAAGCTCAGTGAAGTTTAAAAAATGTGAATTTTCAGTGGTTTTTACCACGGTGGCAAAACATTTCCACTCCCATGAGGGAAATAAGCCCACAATCAGCAAGTTGGAAAAGTTGACACCAGTGCAGTGAGAATACTTCACCCCACTTTGCCAAATCAAAGTTACCACATTCACCAAAATTCATAGCCAAAGCCTGTCCTTAAGGTAGACACAGCTTTACTATGTTTGATCTTGTATTTTGTAGTCCTTATTGAGGTTTAGCGGCTCGTTCATGACATCCTTGGCTGATTGATGCAATGTCTCACAGTGTCAAGGATTGTCCACTGAGAAGGTCTGTTGAGATTTCCTCGCTAAGTGAGAACTTTGCAAACTTTGTAAAACTTTTCAGGGGAAATTTTGATGTCGGCCAATCCTTAATGACAAAGAACTATTTCTAGCTTCACTGAGAGGGCTCGGAGCTAGTCTTCTATGGATCCAGGTTAAAGGCTTGATTTAGAGCTCGTGGATGGGTTACTGCATCACATCGGTGATGGATATCCATCTGCCGAAATCTAAATCCCATTCTACCCTATGGGAATTAGGGCAGATGGTATATCCGTCACCATGGTGATGGAGTAACCCTCCCGCCAAGTTCTAAATCAGGCTCACAGTTATCTATGAGGCGAAAGTGAGGCATTATATGCCATGAAGCTAGTAACTCAAGGAAGAACCAGGCACCACTCACTTCCTCAGAGATATAACAGACTACCAAGCTCAAAAGGTTTGGCTGCATCTAACACTTTCCATCAGTAGCTGTCAAATGGCTGCTCTTGTCAACAGTTAGTCTGTCTTTCCTCGCACTTCTGCAAATACTGCGCACAAAGTGCAGGGGTCTGAGCATTTAATACCACTAGCTCAACCTGAAAGCCTCCCCTAAAACAAACAGATACATGGCTGTGGCTTAGAGCCGCTTTCTTTGGTGTCTAAACCTCTGTGGTTTTAAGACATCTTGCACAACCACCAAAGATATGGTCATTAGTTTCTCACACCAGGAGGTGCAGTGTCTCCTCTGGTCACCAACCCCGACTCCACTTCAAGGCTGAAGGGAAGCAAGGAAAGAAAAGCATACGCAGATTTACACGCTGCGCTGAGAACAGATATTGGCACAAAGTCTTCAGCTCATTGGAGGACTTGTGCACATACAGGGCATGTCCTTAGGATTCACTGAGGACCCTCTTTCCTTATGTGTAAACATTGGCGAAGAGCTGTAGTTTAAACACCCCATGGACCGAAAACACACATTGTGCATGAAGGGTACCACTTATTCCAGACTCTGGCCCTCATTTCAACTTTGGCGGTAAAAGTCACCTACTGCCGTGGCGACGGTCGCCAAAAGACCGTCGCCACTGCTACCATCCGTCCGCCAAATTATGACCACAGCCGGACTTCCGCCACAAGAAGTGCAGAAATCCGGCTGTGGCCATACTGGCTGACAGTAGTAAGGTGGCGCTGCTACCACCAGCAGCGCCACGCCAGTAGACCGCTGCCAGCTGCATCATGACACATGATACGGCCTGGCGGTGTTCTGCTGGCGGGCGCTGCTGGAGGTAGCAGTGCCCCACCCCGATCCCTGCCAGAAGACCCACTGGATGCAGGTAAATTGGGCTTCTGACAGGGGAGGTGGTGGGGGTGTTGTGTGTGTGGGGAGGGGAGTTGTGTGCAAGTATGTGTGAGTGTGTGTGTGAATGCGACTTTGTGTGTAGTGTTGTTTGCATGGGTGTATGCCTGTGTGAGAACACGTGTGCAAATGGAAATATGAATGCATGTCTGCGTGTCAGTGTGAATGCGTGTACGGATGTGTGCGAGAATGAATGGATGCATGCGTGAATGAATGCGTGTGTGCCAATGTGAGTGTGTGTGTATGGGTGGTGCGTGTCTGCGAGTGTGCGTGAAGGTGGGGGTGGGTGATTGGAAGGGGGGTGGGGGGTGTCTGGGGAGTGTTTGGGGGGGTGGGTGAGCCTCCTACCAGTGACAGGGAATTCCTTCCCTGTCACTGGTAGGGCCTACCGCCATGGTTTTGGTGGCGTTGCGAACACCACGAAAACCATGGCGGTAGGCAGGCTCATAATGCTGCCGGTGGTACAATAGCGGCCGCCAGGCTGGAGATTGCTATCTACTACTGTCAACTTCTGTCAATGAGGGAAAGGCCCTGTTCCCACCAGCTGTGTGCTGGCATATAATTAGGAGTTGGGGATTCCCTCTTCATACATGACACTGGCATGGTATCTGTGGCAATCTGTGGTTAGGGCACGGCCGGCCTCCATAGGCAGATGATGGCGTGTAGCTGCGCCCACTCATACACAGCAGTTATAATAAACCCTGGAGTCAGAGGGCCCGCTGCCTTATACACAAATATTAGTACATTTTAGGGTTTAAAGAGCGCACCACCTTCATGCTAATATATGGGCAGTAGGGGTAGTGTGACAATAACTTCCGACTATGTCAATATTTGTGCATGAGAAGGGAGGGTCTCCCTTTGCAGCCTCGTCTCAGACTTTAATTGGATGCCCTCGTACGAGCAGCGCAAATGTTAAAATTCAGGGTCCCCTCAATCTTGGGATGTATGAGACATTAACAGAAAGTCTGGTGTTACGGAGGACACCCATACGTCACAGATACTGGCTTAGATCGCCTGCCCCATAATTGTGCATGAAGGGGGTCCCACTGTTCCAGGCTGTAAATATATGTATGAAGTCTCTGGGGTCTTCGATCCTCCTTTTAATTCAGACTTTATGCCAGATTTTGGAATATGGCGGGAAGCTCCTGGGGTAGCGCTCTTAAAGACTGAATTTACAAGGTGCTCGACCACTGTACACGGAAAGGCTTTACAGGGAGGTAGGGGGGCGTCTCTCCCATTCACTGAACGGGGCACACACTCAGTGTAGGGGATATCGCTACACACACATGTAAACAGCGGGAGGTCAGCATGTTATCAGTGTTGGACTAGCCTTTTGGGCAGTCTGGCAATGTCCAGGGAGGCCAGCTTGAAAGGGCCAGTGTGTTTTCTTTTGGTCCTCGCGTGGCCCACAGGACCAAAAACAAAATGTCCTAAACACTTGCCCTTTCCAAGCTAACCCGGCCCACTTGGCAGTGCCAGGCTGCCCAAAAGGCCAGTCCAGCGCTACATACAATCCGAAATAATTCCAGATTAATCAGCCTAACATAGATTAGGACACACACTTTGCCACTGAATAGTCCTAATATTTTTTGGAAAGAGAATAACCATTGACTGGCAGATAAGAGTTTGCTCATCAAACTATGGGAAGTTAAACTCCAGTCAGATTTTCAAGCGCACTGATTGAATATTTGTAGGAAATGTGCATAGAATTTTACTCACCCTACCTGCTAAAATGATTTAAACGGCACCTGCCTTTGACCAGTGTTTACAGCCCTTACGAAAATGCATTATTCTGTAATTTTGTTTGTGGCAGACAACTCAAAACCATTGCTCTACGTACTTGTAAAGAGCTCTTTCACTGGTATTACGATTTTACTAAAGTTACCGGCCTACAAAACGTACACAATATATGGCTATACGTATTTATAACCCTGACTAATGCAAAATGAGAATTCTTCAAACCTTTTTTTAAAACGCATGAGGAATTTTCAACTCTACCCTCAATATTCCAGGACTGGAGTTAGAATAGTAAATAAGCCTTTGTGACAATTTTGAGGAAAGTTGAACTTTCTACAAATATTTTCAGCATGGATTTAGAATAGTAAATCTCCCTTTCCGGCCTGCACAAAAACTCTACTGCTCTGAAGGTGGCAGAAACTAACACTTGCACCAAATTCTATTTACAATGGCTCTCCTGCACTTCGACGAGCTCAGTAAAAGAATAAGGTCTGGAAAACAACATTTTTCTCGTATGTAGAATGTTCATAAAATCGTCAATATGGCCGAAATTCCTTGTACAAAATAAAAGTGAATGTTTAGACTATGTAGACTATGTATATTTAAAGTAATTTTGTGCATTTTTTGTGTAACCTGAGCAAGTCACTGCCATATTGCAGGAGAGCTTGTGCTTGGTGATTTCATTTTGTTTTTGGGGAAATGCTGCCACCTGTTGGTTTTGTTGAGCACATCACCTACATGTTAATACGAATGTATTAATTTGTAATTTATTAATATGTAATTTGTAATGTATTAATATGTAATTTGTGATTGAGAATAACAGTGCACTACCAAAGTTAACAAACATTCTTGACACTGTAGTTCACCTCAACCGAAGGCCTGGCCTGGCAGTTGGGGCTGGACTGTTCCCATGGGGAACAGGGTCAAGACTGATTTGCATATGGCTGGGTCCAAACTGGAATGGCATGGCAAGCAAAAAAAAAAAACAAAAAAAAATGATGGATTAAACCCAGATCTGTGACTAGGGGTGAATGCTTGATTTGTTCTGCATTCCGTCCATCATCTGTTGTTTTTGCATTTGTTGCCCCAAGTGGGAAGGGTATGCCCAGATGTAGGTCCCGTGCATGCTATGCCACCAGATTCAAGCTACCCTGGCTGATGAAGGGTGATACCCTGAAACCGGTCCCAGGATGCTTGTTTCTGGTCCAGGGAGGACCTGGCTTGGCAGTTTGGGCTGTATTGTTCCCAATGGGATCGGGGTCAAGACTGATTTGCATATGGCTGGGTCCAAACTGGAATGGCATGGCAAGCAACAACAAAAAAAAATGATGGATTAAACCCAGATCTGTGACTGGGGGTGAATGCTTGATTTGCTCTGCATTCTGTCCATCATCTGTTGTTTTTTAAATTGTTCACCTCAACGTGAACTGGGCTAGATGCAGTGCAACCAACCTACCCCACAAATACCAATTTGCGACTCACTATGATTGGATGCCATCACAGAGATGGTAGCCTGCTGGGTCAGTACAGCATTTCCGTGATTGCTTTCTAATAAAGCAAACTTTGTTTTAATGCAGCTCGTTTTCTTTTTGTTTGTTTTAGAGTTGACGGTGGCCCCTTGGAAAACTTTCTCCCATATTTTTTTTACATTCACAGAGGGGAGAGGATTGCAACGGGACCCATTCCCTTTCACAAACATATTACCACCCCCTTTGAGGTGTGTGTAAACATCAATGTTTTACCACCAGATATTGGCCAGAAAACAGTTAACAATAAGATGTTGATTTGGTATTTGGAAGGGACACCTACAACTAGCCTCTTCCAGATATCGAATTAGTATCCATTTGGAATCGCATTTTTGGAGTTGAAAAACCTTTAGTATGTGAGAAAAAGCATTTTACCAGTCAAAAGTGCCAAATTCAAGCATTACAACTGTTAAAATGCTTAGGGAATTTGGGCCTAAATTCTAAAATTAAACTAGAAAAAAATAATCTGACGGCCAATGTGCATTTTTTGCTTGATTAGTGGTGAGTGAGGTATGGTCCTCAAATGTGTGACTTCAAATGGATTTGTCTGTAACATATGTGGCATTGATTTACATTTGCAGCTCAGCTACACATGCTCTATAGTGAATCAGGCACTGAAGCACTTTATAAGCCTTCCATAAAATAGAACATAATCATCTTGCAAAATAGACATCTGACTGTGGTGTTGACGTTACCAGCCTAAACCTGTGTAGGAAAGCCTTGGAAACTGAACTGTTTTACAGTGCATTGAACTTTGCTCAGTGCATCCAAGAGTGGTGTCTGAAGAGTATCGAACTGGAAAGTGTTACTTATTGGTCCCTTTCTAGGGTTTGACTGGCCTTTTAGGCAGTATGTCCCTGCCAGGTGGGCAGTTTGGAAGGGCCAGTGTATTTGCTGGCTTTTGCAGGATTTGTCGTGGCCCACCGGAACAAAAAAAATGGGTCATACAGTGGCCCTTTCAACCTTGCCCATCTGGCAGTGCTAGTCTGCCTGAAATGCCAGTCCAACACTGTCTCCTTCCCACTAATGTATGTCTGACCTAGCACTCCAAATCAACCAAAAAAACATTTAACACTCTGTGAAAACTATAGGTAAATAAATATATTACATAGTATCATATGGTGCCACTGGTGAGTTTGTAAAATGCAAGTTCACCCATCAGAATTTCTTGCCGATATTGACATAAATGTTGAATGGTACCAAACTTAACAATACTTCCTTTATCGGCCTCTGTAGGATGAAAGCCTCAGTTGACTTGCATGGACTCAAACCTAACCAGATTCCTGCCTGTCAACGCACTGTGCAGATAGTTGTAGATTGAGATTAAAAATAAGATAACTATAATAGTGGTTCCCAAGCTGTGGTCCTGGGACCCCTGGGGGTCCGTGAAGCTTCCTTAGGGGGTACGTGACTGCTTAGAAAATTAATATAAACAGATTAATAAAGTGGCTAATTTACCATTGAAAATTGTAAAACGTACTGTAAATGTCAAGGACTTTGAAATTGGGGGTTAAAAATTTAATTAGTCTCCTCAGTTTAATTAGTGGGAGCCGTGCAGGTGCATGATATAGAATATAGTATGGAAGATGTCTGGCTTCAATTGAATTTAGAAAAGCTACAACCTCCTAATTAAAATTAAATGTTTTTTTATTTTATTTGTTTGCAAATTAAATAAAATGTGTTATCATTTGTGTGTTTGGTGGAATGCTTGATTCTGTATTATTTTTGTAACATTTTGTAGTTCGAATCATAAACAAAGTTTAGGCCAGGGTCCCTGGCTTCCAGTAATGACTCAGTAGGGGGTCCCCAGAGTCCAATAATGATTCAGTGGGGGTCCCCAGGTTCCAGTAATGATACATTGGGGGTCCACAGAAGCCACTGATCTATAAGAAAACTTTATTTGATTTAAATGCAATTCTCTAACTTTGTGAGTATCTTAATTGTAATATTTGTGTAATTGACTGATTGTAATCACCTTTCTCTGTTTCCTTTTTAGGTAAGTACAGATATATCTATTAAAAGTGTGTCGTGGGTAAGTCCGCCTTCTTTCTTTCTGCTTTAGCATACCTCTGTTTGTTTAAACAAAACGTTATTGTTTCCTTTTTTCAGCTGTTATTTGAGTTCAGGATGTAGTTAACAGTCACAACGGTAGCTTTAGTTGTTAATTTATAGTGTGTACAGTGTTTTGTGTTGTGAATGACTGTCTTTAGATGTTGATGAGTAGCTTTAGGCTTATCATATGACTGTTAATTTCAACCGAGTTGAAAACTTTCTAAACATAAAACATTTTTCTTAAAAAAGGAAATATTTGGTTTCTTGTTGTGACTGTTTATATTAGAAAAGTATTTCCATCTATCATATTTTTAGCTCCTTGGTAATAATTTTGCTACTAAGGCCATCCACCATTTTGAGAATTGTCTTCAGCGTTGAACCAGGATGTGATATTCAGAAGAGGTCAGGAAAAACAGTTGGCAAATCTATTAACAAATTATGGGCCTGATTACGACCTTGGCAGAGGGAATACTCTGTCACAAAGGTGACGGATATCCCATCCGCCATATTACAAGTTCCATTATATCCTATTGAACTTATAATACGGCAGCCGGGATATCCGTCACCTTTGTGACGGAGTATCCCATCCTCCAAGGTCGTAATCGGGCCATATATCTGTAAAGCAATTTATCACATTGTTTTACTTTCAACCAAAAGAATACATAACAATTTATTTATAGTTTCTTTTCAATTTTAATGGATTTACTAACTGAACTTCCTGTTCTCCCTGGTGTTAATTATTGTAAGCATTATTGAAGACAGGCCACAAAATGATTGACTGCCTGAGTAATATATTTTGTGATAGTTGACATAGTTTACATTCAAACTACGGAATGGTAAAGTTTTAAAATTTGTCAGCAAAGTTTGGCAAAGTTAGTCAACTTTGAACATCCTGAAGTTTGATGATTTTCCTAATTCTCTTGATGTATATACTTTAACATGAGGCCACAAAATTGGTGGGCGCTATGAGTCGTATATTGTTCCAACTCAAGAGGCAGCTAGTGGCTTAGAGCTTTTTAAAAAAAAACAAAAAAACAAGTAAGTGATGGGCTGAAGATCCCGTTGGGACATTATACGCCGTGTCCCATCACATTGATGACTCTTATCAATCTTTTACTAAACCTTTCAGACATTCACTGCCTCAGATTCTACCTGAGTCACCTAAAATAGTTTGGGCCCGATTCACAAAGTAGTACGTTTGCACCCGTAGTAGTATGCCTTTGAACTCGTGCTGATTTACATGCATACATGTCTTAGCCCAGGTACTCCTCATTTCAGAGCCCCCTACACAATGACAGTCAGAATGTGCAGGTTGTATGATCACTTGCTGCAATCCAAGAACGTCTTCTGAGTTTTGTTTTTATGAGACTGCCGATAGTTCCACAACCCATTTATTTATTCATTAAACGGTTGTGACCCTAATATTCAGACTCACCGATTCACCATTCATTCATTTTTAAAGATGGCTGCCACCACAGCTCATTCCTTTTCCTCTTCCGCTCTCCTCCTGGAGGGTGAGGGCCGCCGTCTGGTGGTGCTTTACTTGTTACTAAGGGTGGGTGTAACTTTAAATTACAGCAAAATTATACAAGGTTGCGTGGAATGACAGGAGCAGCATAAAATAGCATTCAGCATTATTTTGAAGTATAAAATGCTTCTTCTCATCAAAAATGGATCCAAGGATGCATTTTCTGCTAAGAAAATAGCGCTAAATGCAACAGAACACAAACTGCGGCTGCTCGCTACGTCTATTATTCATGTGCTCCTGTGGCAGGGCTTTGTGCCAAATTACTCATAATTATGTGAACAGATTTAATTGCATACTTTTCGGTAATTTTCTGTTAAAATATTACTCCAATTACCCTTGTGTAATTAAAATTTCGCCTACGCCTACTCATTACTCCTGTACTGTGGTCAAAAGACTTTGGGCCTAGTACGCTCTATATAAAACTGTAAAACAAAAGTGCTTAGAGAGAATGTCATAAGACGCTTTGTGAACTGTCTCAGAAACATATACTCAAATATCATATGACAAAAAATACATGCATTCACGTGGTGTCATGAAGTCTCTTTTCCTCTGATTCGGTGATGTTTCATGTCAGGCAGTGCCTGATTGGTTGAGCGGAGTGTGCGTCACATCCTCGTCCTTTACATTTTCTGTCTCGAGGGCCCCGGATTCCTTGACTGGCCTCGCTAAGGGGGAATGGGACGGGCGGGGGTCGTTTTTTCAAAGAAGTGTTTTAATGCCTTTATTAAGACATTCCTGAGCTCCCGATGACGTCTCTAGCTCCTTTGGGATGTCAGCCTCTGCTGACCTTGCATCTCAGAAAGGAGGCGTCTGTGGTGGGAGCCAGGGTGGGGGGGAATGTGTCAGTGGATGAAAATGAAAGCGCAGGAGGGGCTGCGGAGGAGTCAGACTGCGGTCCCACCACACTCCTGGTACGCACAGGGAGCCCTGTTTGATCCTATGTATTCGTATTTTTAAATAGTTATATATAGCGCCTTTCCCACCCACTGATGGTTCAGAGCGCTGCACAGTTCACCTTGATATGAAAAAAATTTCCTATTTACTAAAGACCAATGAGAACATATTTAGTATTAGTATACAAGTTGTCCCTGGTCACTTGTAAGCAGTGCATTCAGTCTAAGGGTATTCCCTTGCCTTCAAGGACTTGTAACTTTTAACTCACACGGGGGGGGGGCGTTCACTCAGCAATTGTAAAAAGAATAACAGGAGCGGGCGAGCTGATTTCACCTGGTAGAGGCCAAAATGACAACTTAAGTCCCTCTCTTTATTATATGATGGCAGACCAGCGCCCTCCCCCGCCACCTGGGGGAGGACTGGAGGGGCCGGCGTGTGGGTAGGCCCTATAAACAGGTCTTTGAGGTCAAACCTGCTGACATTTATTGTGGGAAAAACACACTGCAAATACAGGACATATGGATTGTTTGATCAGGAATATCAGCACATAATGGCCCTAATTACGAGTTTGGCGGGCGGAAAAGGCTGCCCGCCAAACTCACGCAGTCAGGAGACCGCCAGTGTGGTCTCCTTTTCGCCGGCCCTATTATGAGTTTCCCGCTGCGTCAGCGGGCGGAAACACAGTTGCTGCCCGCTGGCCCAGCTGGAGACGCACAACAACATTCACACCGGCTCATAATAAAACCGGTGGAAATGCTGTTGTGCGTCGGGTGCACGAGCACCGGTCGCTCAAACCGCTGTCTGCAAAGCAGACAGTGATTTGCACAACGGGGCTGGCCGGGGGCCCACCACACTGCCGATGCCAAGTGCATGGACAGTGTGGGGGCCCCCGGCACTCCGTCTCTGCCAACCTTCACCGCCATGTAAACGCCGGCAGAGAGAGGGGTCGTAATCCCCAGGGCAGCACTGCTTGCAGCGCTGCACTGGCAGATTGGGACCGCCGGCACCACCAGGACATCAGACAGGCAAAAAGTGGCAGTGCTGGTGGTCCGACCGTGGCGATAATGCAACGGTCATATTGTCGCAGTCAAGCTGCAGCTTTGGTGGTGGTCTGACCGCAACCGTGCAGGGTCATAATGAGGGCCTATGTGTCTCTTCTCCCTGCCTCTGTGCATGTGATTTACTGTCCCGGTGTTTGATTCTCTCTTTTGCAGGTAGTTTAACACTCTCAGAACACACACTGTAATGCTAGGCAGGAGTAGTGCTTAATTTGAGCAGGTGGTTGCAGGTGAGGACCACCAGCACTAATTTTTGGGGACTGGCACTCTTTTTCCCCCCATCAGACTTTCACCTCACATGGAGGAAGAGAAGGACTGAAGAACCCTCACAAAGAGAGAACGCAGGAACCTGCAGGAGTGACATAAAGGGGCAGGAAGTGTCTGGTAGCCCATTAAAGAGCCCTGAGGTAGAGTCCAGGCTACCAGCATTTGCATTAGGCAGCCCTGACATCCCATAGCTCCGCCCACAGGCTTCTGAGCGAAACCCTGGGCCCTGGCATTTATTCTTTTACAAATTAAGCAGGAGGCAGGATTAATGCCTTTCCAGGGCGAGGAGCGATGGGTTCACCCCCATATTTCATGTGTATAAAGAAGGCTTGAACCAACTTTTTGCTTGTATCAGAAAAAGGATAAATGGGCAAATTATTTTTTTTTCAGATTGATCAGTGCTTAATTTGTAAAAACATACGTGCCAGGGCCTTCGCTTGGAGGCCACTGCAGCTTGTACCACTGACAATGACAGAACCTACACAACTACTAACTAGTCTACACAACTACTAACCATCACACGGCTACAAGTTCCAGACCCCCAAAGCTTTAAGACTGCCTTTTGGAAGCAGGCATTGGTTGATTTTAATGTATATTGAATTAATAAGCAAGTGTTGCTCTGCTCATCTTCAAACTACACAAACAGCGCCACCATGTGGCAGTTGTCATAATTGCTACGGTTGACAAATAGGGCCCTCATTATGACTTCGGCTGTCTTTCAACAAGACCGCCGAAGCCGGTGGCGCCACTATACCGCCAGTGCTGGGGGTATATGTGGCTCCCAATTATGACTTTTCTGCTGGGCCAGCGGAAAAGTCACATCAACATTGCAGCCGGCCCATAATAGAGCTGGGGGCAATGTTGAGGTGCAGCAGGTGCAGCAGCACCCATTGCGCAATTTGGGCAGTGAAATGCGCAATGGGGCTGTGCCTGGGTGCCCCTGCACTGCCCATGCCAAGTGTATGGGCAGTGCAGGGGCCCCCAGGGGCACCCGAGTCCCCCTTACCGCCAGCCTTTCCATGAACAAGCTGGCGGTTGGGGATTATGACGCCTGGCAGTATGTTGGAGGGGCCGGCAGTATGGCCGTGGTTAATGCGCCACGGTCACAATACCATGGCGTTACACCGCCAGCCTGTTGGCGGTGTTACCGCCAGCTTACAGCCGGCCGCCAGGGTCGTAATGAGGCCCTAAGTGCTGGTGCCGAGCACCAGAGACTACCAGCTCAAAATAAGCAGTGCAATTGATTCACCCATGTGGAATTTACACCTGGCCTAAATGAAAAGTGGGCTCTAAATACCGATTTCGCAGAAGGAGTAGTGTCTGCCTCACTCATTATTGCTAGATTTGTGGTATTTTCTTAAAACGTAATAAAAAATATGGTACTATTGCAGGTGACTTTGGGGCAGATCTGGCAGGTCACACCTAGCAGAAAGTGTCCACAAAAAAGCCCAGAATTTTGCAATTGCATGGAGAAAATCCGGGAGGTAACACAGTTTTTGCAAATTATTCGCTTTTGTGGAGTGGACCTACAGGGCATAGTATGTAATCCTCCAGTAATCCCTCAACTCGGAATTACTAATACTAGAAGTGGCCGTAAAATCCGCACCACAATTGCTGAGTTTGGCATTGGGGGCCTTGGAAGACAATTCTCTTAAGTAAATTGTGTCCAGTATGCATACTCCTGGGAATCCACAACTGTTGTACTTTACTGGTCTACTCCTGGGATTCTATCAAACCCCGAAAAAAGTTGGAAATTTACTAAAGTTGGGGTGCACCTATGTGCGCAGATTTCGGACTTTTTTTCCCAGGAGTGCTTTGTGCGTCAGAGCCAGCCCGCCCCCTACCCCCGGTGTCCTCAACATTTTAATTCGCACCGCCCTGCTGCACAATTTGCTGAATAATTCAATAAAATGTCACACACATTCCATGCATTGCCCGCTGTGTTGCGTGCTTTACTCCAAACAGGAAATGTGATACAGGGTCATTCATAGCCGGGCGCGTGCTGAAGTTTAAAGGGCCCTGGTGGTAGCACCCTGGCACGTGCACTCTTCGAACCGGATGTGAAAAACAAAAGCTGCGATAATGAGATGCTGCTTTTCCTGGCAGCTGATCAGTCAGTGGACAGAACAACAGACGCAAAGGGTCCACATAATGTGACGTTTCATAGTGCACGACCCGCTGATACCACCTGTCCACGTGTGTCCAGGGTGGCAGGGGCTTTCCACCTGGTATTTATAGATCGGCGCTGGTCTGTGGCCTTCTCCCGGGCTCCGGTGGGATTAGAGGGACTTCTGGGCCTGTGGGCAGTGGGCTGTGAGGAGCTGTGAAATGTCCTATTTAGGAAGAGATCCGGCCTTCTCTACCGCCCTCCTGGCTGCAGAAACCCTTGGCTGCTGTACAGCCCCAGCAAGCTGGGACAACCTGTGAGCGGGGAGCAGACACTGTGCTGGCCTCGTCTGGCGTGCCTGTGCGAGGCTGTGCTGCACGTCCCTTAACATGCCAGCCCCAGGGGCATCTCCAAGCTGCTGCTGGCCCGTAATGGACAGAGCTAGTGAATCCTTTTAAGGAAGATGTGCATTTCCAAAGAAAACAACAAAGCGACCTGCTCTCCCCTCACAAGGAGAGCTCTGTGGGAGCCAACAGCTTTGGATTTTATGTAAAGAAAGGTTTTCTCAAGCTTCTCTCACATACAAACAGTGTGGGCAGCATTGATGCAAGCTTCTCTCACATACACAGAACAAAAAGTGCAGGCAGCATTGATGCAAGCTTCTCTCACGTACACAGAACAGGCACGGTGCAGGCAGCAGCAGTGCAAGCTTCCATCATATACCCAGAATAGGCACGTTGCAGGGAGCAGTGTAAGCTTCCCTCACATATGCAGAACAGGCAGGGTGCAAGCAGCAGCACATTACGCTTCTCTCATGTACCCTGAACAGGCACAGTGCAAGCTTCTCTCACCTACACTGAACAGAAACAGTGTGGGTAGCATTGATGCAAACTTCTCTCACCTACACAGAACAGAAACAGTGCCAGAAAAGAAACAGTGCAGGCAGCATCGATCCAAGCTTCTCACACATACAAAGAAACAGTGTGGGCAGCATTGATGCAAGCCTCTCAAACTTACACAGAAACAGTGCGGGCAGCATCGATGCAAGCTTCTCTCACAAACACATAAACAGTACTGACAGCATTGATGCAATCTTCTCACACATACACAGAAACAGTGTGGGCAGCATTGATGCAAGCCTCTCAAACTTACACAGAAACAGTGTGGGCAGCATTGATGCAAGCTTCTCCCACATACGCAGAACAGAAACAGTGCGGGCAGCATCGATGCAAGCTTCTCTCACATACAAAGAAACAGTACTGACAGCACCGATGCAATCTTCTCACACATACACAGAAACAGTGTGGGCGGCATCAATGCAAGCTTCTCCCGTCTACACAGAATAGAAACAGTGCGGGCAGCATCGATGCAAGCTTCTCTCACATACACAGAAACAGTGCAGGCAGCATCGATCCAAACTTCTCACACATACACAGAAACAGTGTGGGCTGCATTGATGCAAGCTTCTCTCACATACACAGAAACAGTGCAGGCAGCATCGATGCAAGCTTCTCACACATACACAGAAACAGTGCGGGCAGCATCGATGCAATCTTCTCACACATACACAGAAACAGTATGGGCAGCATTGATGCAAGCTTCTCACACATACACAGAAACAGTGCGGGCAGCATCGATGCAAGCTTCTCACACATACACAGAAACAGTGTGGGCAGCATTGATGCAAGCTTCTCTCACATACACAGAAACAGTGTGGGCTGCATTGATGCAAGCTTCTCACACATACACAGAACATAAAGTGTGGGCAGTATCGACACAAGCTTCTCTCACATGCACAGAAACAGTATGGGCAGCATTGATGCAAGCTTCTCTCACGTACAGAGAACAGGCACGGTGCAGGCAGCAGCAGTTCAAGCTTCCCTTACATATGCAGAACAGGCACGGTGCAGGCATCAGCAGTTCACGCTTCTCTCATGTACCCTGAATAGGCACAGTGCAAGCTACCCTCATATACACAGAACAGGCACAGTGCAGGCAGCATCAGAGCAGGCTAGTCTCAAATATGTAGAACAGGCACAGCACAAACATCAACAGTGCAGTCTTCTGTGACACACCCCGAACAGGCACAGTGCAAGCAGCATCACTGCAAGCTACCCTCATCAGCACAGAACAGGCACAGTGCAAGCTGCATCACTGCAAGCTTCCATCACATATGAAGAACAGGCACAGTGCATGCAGCATCACTGCAAGCTACCCTCATCAGCACAGAACAGGCACAGTGCAAGCTGCATCAGTGCAAGCTTCCATCGCATATGAAGATCAGGCACAGGGCAGGCTGCATCAGTGCAAGCTTCCATCGCATATGAAGATCAGGCACAGGGCAGTCTGCATCAGTGCAAGCTTCCATCGCATATGAAGATCAGGCACAGGGCAGGCTGCATCAGTGCAAGCTTCCATCGCATATGAAGATCAGGCACAGGGCAGGCTGCATCAGTGCAAGCTTCCCTCACATATGAAGAACACGCACAGGGCAGGCTGCATCAGTGCAAGCTTCCATCACATATGAAGAAACTTCTATCACATATACTGAACTGGTGCAGTATATGCAGAAGCAGTGAAAGATTCCCTCCCTTAGAACTAGTTTGATACAGGCAGCGCAAGTGCAGGTTTCTCTCTCACAGAGAACACACACAGCACAGCCAGCAGCAGTGCAAGCTTCCCTCTCACAGGCAACAAGTGCATCACAGACAACAGCAGTCTAAGCTTCCCTCTCACAGGCAACAGGTGCATCACATGCAGCAGCAGCGCAAGCTTCCCTCTCACAGGCAACAGGTGCATCACATGCAGCAGCAGTGCAAGCGTCCCTCTCACAGGCAACAGGTGCATCACATGCAGCAGCAGCGCAAGCTTCCCTCTCACAGGCAACAGGTGCATCACATGCAGCAGCAGCGCAAGCTTCCCTCTCACAGGCAACAGGTGCATAACATGCAGCAGCAGTGCAAGCATCCCTCTCACAGGTGCACCACAAACAGCAGCAGTGCAAGCTTCCCTCTCACAGCCAACAAGTGCATCACAGACAACAGCAGTCCAAGCTTCCCTCTCACAGGGAATAGGTGCATCTTAAACAGCAGCACCTCAAGCTTCAATCTCACAGACAACATGTGCATCACAAACAGCACCAGTACAAATTTCTCTCTCACACACAACAGGTGCATCACATGCATAAGCAGTACAAGCTTTCCTCTCACAGACAACAGGTGCATCACATGCATGAGCAGTACAAGCTTTCCTCTCACAGGCAACAGGTGCATAACATGCGTAAGCAGTACAAGCTTTCCTCTCACAGGCAACATATGCATAACATGCATAAGCAGAACAAGCTTTCCTCTCACAGACAAGAGGTGCATAACATGCATAAGCAATACAAGCTTTCTTCTCACAGGCAACAGGTGCATAACATGCGTAAGCAATACAAACTTTCCTCTCACAGGCAACAGGTGCATAACATGTATAAGCAGTACAAGCTTCCCTCTCACAGGCAACAGGTGCATCACATGCATAAGCAGTACAAGCTTTCCTCTCACAGGCAACAGGTGCATCACATGTATAAGCAATGCACGCTTCCCTCTCACAAGCAACTGGTGCATAACATGCATAAGCAGTAAACCTTTCCTCTCACAGACAACAGGTGCATAACATGCATAAGCAATACAAGCTTTCCTCTCACAGGCAACAGGTGCATAACATGCATAAACAATACAAGCTTTCCTCTCACAGGCAATAGGTGCCTCACATGCATAAGCAGCACAAGCTTCCCTCTCACAGACAACAGGTGCATAACATGCATAAGCGGTACAAGCTTTCCTCTCACAGGCAACATGTGCATAACATGCATAAGCAGTACAAGCTTTCCTCTCACAGGCAACAGGTGCATCAAATGCATAAGCAGGACAAGCTTTCCTCTCACAGGCAACAGGTGCATAACATGCATAGGCGGTACAAGCTTTCCTCTCACAGGCAACATATGCATAACATGCATAAGCAGTACACACTTTCCTCTCAAAGGCAACAGGTGCATCACATGTATAAGCAGTACAAACTTCCCTCTCACAGGCAACAGGTGCAAAACATGCATGAGCAGTACAAGCTTTCCTCTCACAGGCAACAGGTGCATAACATGCATAAGCAGTACAAGCTTCCCTCTCACGGGCAACAGGTGCATCACAAACAGCAGCAATCTAAGCTTCCCTCTCACAGGCAACAGGTGCATAACATGCAGCAGCAGTGCAAGCGTCCCTCTCACAGGCAACAGGTGCACCAAAGGCAGAATCAGTGCATGTGTCCCTCTCACAGGCAAAAGGTACATCATAAACAGCAGCAGTGCAAGCTTCAGTCACATACACTGAACAAGTCCGGCATGGGCACCAGCAGTGCAAGCATACCTCTCACAGGTAACAGGTGCATCACATGCAGCAGCAGTGCAAGCGTCCCTCTTACAAGTGCACCACAAACTGCAGCAGTGCAAGCTTCCCTCTCACAGGTAACAGGTGCATCACATGCAACAGCAGTGCAAGCTTTCCTCTCACGGGTACCAGGTGCATCACATGCAGCAGCAGTGCAAGCGTCCCTCTCACAGGTATCAGGTGCATCACATCCAACAGCAGTGCAAGCGTCCCTCTCACAGGTAACAGGTACATCACATGCAGCAGCAGTGCAAGCGTCCCTCTTACAAGTGCACCACAAACTGCAGCAGTGCAAGCTTCCCTCTCACAGGTAACAGGTGCATCACATGCAGCAGCAGTGCAAGCGTCCCTCTTACAAGTGCACCACAAATTGCAGCAGTGCAAGCTTCCCTCTCACAGGTAACAGGTGCATCACATGCAACAGCAGTGCAAGCTTTCCTCTCACGGGTAACAGGTGCATCACATGCAGCAGCAGCGCAAGCTTCCCTCTCACAGGCAACAGGTGCATCACATCCAACAGCAGTGCAAGCGTCCCTCTCACAGGTAACAGGTACATCACGTGCAGCAGCAGTGCAAGCGTCCCTCTTACAAGTGCACCACAAACTGCAGCAGTGCAAGCTTACCTCTCACAGGTTACAGGTACATCATATGCAACAGCAGTGCAAGCGTCCCTCTCACAGGTAACAGGTGCATCACATGCAGCAGCAGTGCAAGCGTCCCTCTCACAGGTGCACCACAAACAGCAGCAGTGCAAGCTTACCTCTCACAGGTAACAGGTGCATCACAAGCATCCCTCTGACAGGTAAAAGCTGCATCACAAACTGCAGCAGTCCAAGTTTCCCTCTCACAGACAACAGGTGCATCACATGCAGCAGCAGTGCAAGCATCCCTCTCACAGGTGCACCACAAACAGCAGCAGTGCAAGCTTCCCTCTCACAGCCAACAGGTGCACCACAAACAGCAGCAGTGCAAGCTTTCCTCTCACGGGTAACAGGTGCATCACATCCAACAGCAGTACAAGTGTCCCTCTCACAGGTAACAGGTGCATCACATGCAGCAGCTGTGCAAGCGTCCCTCTCACAGGTGCACCACAAACAGCAGCAGTGCAAGCTTCCCTCTCACAGGTAACAGGTGCATCACAAACTGCAGCAGTACAAGTGTCCCTCTCACAGGTAACAGGTGCATCACATGCAACAGCAGTGCAAGCATCCCTCTCACAGGTTCACCACAAACAGCAGCAGTGCAAGCTTACCTCTCACAGGTAACAGGTGCACCACAAACAACAGCAGTGCAAGCTTTCCTCTCACAGGCAAGACGTTCATCACATGCAGCAACAGTGAAAACTTTTGTCCCTTTAGGACAAAGTTTGAATAGGCACTAAATTATTTGGGAGGGGATGACACAGAAGTAACTAATGGATTATGGGAATCTTAGGATTGATGGGTGAAAACCTCTCGACCCAGATAGATAAACGTAAAGCAGTGTCCCTATAGAGTGGAATGTACCTTCATGTGGCATTTGGATTGGTAGTTATATAGTGCTTATTACTCCTGATGAGGCTTCTCTGCACCTGAGTTACAAGTGCCCAGCTGCACATTTTTGGGTCGTGTGCTAGTAATATCAATTGAAAACTTCAGTTTTTCAATTAAGGTTTTCTTTCTCCTTGTCCCCAACACAGGGAATGATTACAAGAGAGTCAGTGTGTAGAATAACTCACACAGCCCACACAGGCAGAAGATAAGTCAATTATGTATCGTTTAATGGAGCCACAAGCAGTTGGCCGGTGATCATGAACCCTTAAAAGGAAGCTATTAGCTGCATGATCTTTCGCCAAGAATGTCTTCTGAGTTGTGGCTTATGACGAATGCATCTAAATTAGGTCCAGGTGAAATTTGTCTATGCTGTTTGCGATGTTTTGGTTCTGCTTGTTATGAGAAGTGTGTGAAATTACACCATTATTCCATGATGTGCCCCCCAAATATCAAACCCGCAATATCAGTGGGACAGAATATCTTGGACAAAATAGCAAACAAAAAATATTGACTGGTAAGTCTAGATTCTGTATACCTAAGTCCACATTTCCGTACTTATGTGGTACATATATCTTCAAGGTACATAGATGTGGAGTTAGGATTACCAAATCTCTATATTCCTGTATACACTTATCCTTCGATAGTTGACCCTTGATATTCTGTCTTATATATTTTTGTTTCACAATATTTTTGGTGTCCATATGTAGTAGTTCAACCTTACTCCATGGCATGTAACTCAGATGTCATTCAAATAAAAATTCGATAGCGGGAACAGAAGAACAAAATGAATGAACTGAACACGAGTGGCTGTGTTTCCTGTCCAATTTTGCCCTAGTTTCAGTGCTCAATTTGAGCCTGTGGTTTCCGGTGCGGGGCACCAGCAGTTATTTTTGAGGGCCGGCACTTATTTTTCTGCCTCAAGCATTTACCGCACGCAAATAGACACATATGGAAAAGACAGAGGAAGAGAAAAACGAAAAAGTGTCACAATGGGAGCAGGCAGAAAGCTGCAAGAGTGAGCTGAAGGGGCAGGGAGTGGCTGTAACTGGATTGAAGAGGCCCGAGGTGGCTTCAGGATTACTCTGCCTCCGTATTCCCTTTTCGCACATTTAATTGCAGCAGCCGTGTGTTTCAGACCAGAGCATTGGGCACCAGCACATTTTTATTTACAAACTAAGCACTGCCTAGTTTTTTAGCCCAAAATGTGTCCTCATGTCCATTGTGATACAGATTAGCACAAAATGCTATGCTGAAATTTCGCTTAGTAACACATAATTTCTTGTAATTATTTGGGCATTTTGCCCAGGCCGAATTTAATCTTAAAAGACATCCTGATTTATACACTGGGCTTGACAATTTGTAAATAACAATGACATTGAGCTTAATTTTAAGGGTTGCAGTTTTATTTTGTGCATCACTGAAGCTTTCAGTTTTCCATCTCACTTTGACACTGTCTTTCGAAATGTTTGAAATGTGCCAAAAGAACATGGTAACTTGGCATTGAAGTTTTACAAGCGTACTGCATGGCAGTGGCATGCATTTCTGAAATCAGTGCATGTGCATGTGGTTTGTAGCAATGGGGGTTATAGGAGTAAACAACGTTTAACCACTCTTGTTGGTTTGTACAAAGTGGGGGAGAGTTGGCAGGTGGACACACACAACTCTATTGCATTTGTTTCTAGGTTTTATAATTTTGCACTCACAAATGCATTTTGCTAGCATACTGGAAACAAAGATTACCAAATGTAGTAGTTCCTTGTCTATAAAGAGTACTTAGGCTTACCACAGCAAACTTGTCATTTCATGTTGATCTTTGATTTGCCATGCTTGCTGAAATGAACATTCCTGCAAGAGACACAGCTGTGGATGCTCTTTTTGTGAGTAGACAGCAAATGGGCAAGTTTGTGTAACTTTCTTTATATAAGTGTGATTGAGTTGTTAACAATAAACACCTGTTATTCAGCGCCAAGATGCCCCAAGGGTGGAATGCGTGCTTTACAAATACGTGTGTTGTGCTATGCCTGTTAATGCACTATTCTCCACCTAAACTAAAAGCACATTTTTGTACTCTCTGTGAGACAGAAAATGATTACACGTACAAAGCAAGGGTTCTAAGAGTCCATTAGTCATATCAGTCACTCCATTTCCCTCTCTGTTGTAGGACTGACATATTGTCGCTGGTCTCAGTCCTGGTCTGAGTATTCTGCGCATATCCTTTCAAATAGGGGCCTTTTTATTTAAAGTTCATGCATTCGGTTGCACTTCACCTTAACACAGAGCACATTTTCAAGCTGAATGTGTTATGAATAGTTCTTTCGTAAGCAAAGGATAAAATCATGCATGATTTTCCACTATGTAAATTCCTGATATGTGGCAGAGCTCTGGGTCATACTTAGCCATGCCACAGCGAGGCCGGTTCCCTTGTGAGTGTGACCATAAACCAGTGAGAAATATAGCCCCGTCCCCAATATCTGCCCTAAAATTGTAATTCTAAATTGTAAATTGTATTTATATAGCACTTACTACCCCTGATGAGGCGTAAAAACGCTTTGCAGCCTGTACCACGCTCTTCCAGAACACAAGATTATAGTTAAATAGTTGGTAGGTTACTAATATGTGCTTCCTTTTTCCTTTGTGGAATAATTGTATTATGCTTGTCAAAAAATGCATGTTTGGGGTGTGATCAGACAGTAATAACTAGCTCTAATCTAGGTTTTTTGTGCGAACATTACATCCCTTTAAAAACAATGGAGAACTGAGTAAGTACAGATCCGACTGTGGGAGTGGCTTTGCTCCAAGCGGTCATAAGATACCACTCGTTGGCAATGTACAACAGAGTAACAAAGGCGATCTTCACAGAACTAGTTGCAAACAGAGAGACTCCCATTCCAGCAGGAGAACTGAGCCAAAGATTTTGGTGGACACAAGGGAGTAAAGAAAATGTGGAGGTCGGAGACAAAGATCGAGGCAAAGGACTTTGTTTAGAGTTTAGTGGCTGCCATACTCCATCACAAATGTGGCTGGTGTCCCGACCACCTTATTGCAAGTGCATGATATCCTATGGTACTTGAATTAGGGCAATCTAGCTGTCTGGCAGATTTTACAGAGTACCCCACCCTCCAAACTCTAAATAGGTCCCTAAAAATGTCAACAGGGGCATTGAAGACCTTTTTAAACCCAGGAGGTATAGACACAACACAGGCAGCAGCTCAAAAACAGTCGTTATACAGGGCAGCAAAGATATTTTAAGCTTGTTCCATACCATAATCAATGCATGAAGGAAGATTCATTTTCATCTAAACTGTAGCCACTTTTGACGGAAATCTGAAAGCTAGGGGTCACCATAGTAATAGTGTTTGGTACATGGGTGGCTCCTCCATTAGGGCGGAGGAGCATCGCCCCGCCACCAGCAGGAGCTGCAAACCTTTAAAAATAAAATGATAATAAACTACGTTTATTATTGTTTTAATTTTAAAGAGGTGGGACATTTGGGTGACGAGCAGTGAAGGGATTGCACCGTGCACTCCCCCCTCAATGCGCATGCATGTTTGGCCGGCCGTCTCTGGATGGCCAAACACACATGCGCACAAGGGCTCTCTCCAGCCCGGCAGTGTGTTGCCGAGTTGAAGAGAGCCGTCCCAGGCTCCCAGTCTGCATTGGAGCGCCCAGCCTGGGAGTTACAACCAATCATAACGTTGCTTTGCGCAGCGTCGTGATTGGTCACAGGGCAGGCTGGGAGCCTGCAGTGCAGCTGAGAGCGGCAGCGACGTACAGTTTTTTTTATTTGTATTTATATTTTATTTTTGTTTTATCCCTCCCGCCCCCACCCTGCCACTATTCCAAGTCGCCCGCCGTGACTGGTTTGGTAGTTTGGAAGGCTGGTCACTAGATGGCAATTGAGACCCTTTTTAAAAAAACAATTGAAATTTAAATGGTAATCGTTTTTAAAAGAAACAAAAGTAAAAAGAATACAACTAGGAAATGACACCAGCTTCAAGTGTCACGCTGTTCTTGATCAGAAGATAAATACTGCTCTATGCACTGTTTTGTTGGGGATGATGATATGAAATTGCAGTCCTTTTTGCCGGGTTTAAATTGTTTACTACCTACAGTGAGATTTTTTTCTGGACTTTGAAAATGTACTTTCATAGGAATAGCAAATCATTGCTTCATTTGCACTCAACCTAAACAAAGTTTTAACTTTATTTTAGTTGTATATTTTCAAAGAAGTTGTGAAGCTACACAGCTTTTGAGATGCTGTATAAATGGTCCTAAGTAACAATCGGCCTGATTCAAAAAGGTAACCTTACACTTTTGTCTAATGCTTAATGTTTATATGTCGGAGATGGCAGTCCCAGTGGAATCTTTTGGAGTACAGGTTGTCTCATACGCAGACAACACACAGATCCTTTGAACATGGGACAAACATCTCTGCGGCCCAGAATAGATTTGAAGCCTGTCTGTCAGCAGTAGTCCAGTGGATGAGCTAGAGCAATCTCCAGTGCAACATGAGCAAACTAGAAGTCCTGGTTTCCTCTCCTATATGGGGTGATAAGGTTTGGCTTAGCTCTGCTATGCTGTCTCCTCCGACTCCCACTGCGGTAGTTTGGAATCTTGGGGTGAAGTTTGACCATAAACTGTCTTCAACGCCCAGGTGGACAGTGTGGTGGGGACTTGTTTCAGACTTCTCACATCTTTGAGAAAGTTTCTGTTCCTGCTCTACCGCCACCCCATGCCCCCCCCATGTTCAGAGAACATGGTAGTACACACCCTCATAACCTCGCAGCTAAATTGTGCCGATGCTTTCTACTGGGTTCGCCCATTGTACCAACTTAAGAAACTCCACTTGGTACAGAATGCCACAGCCCGGCTTATTTTAAATATTCCAAAGAAAATTTCAAACCACGCGCATATTAAGGAATTGCATTGGCTGCCAATTTGGAAGAGAGTGAAGATTAAGGGACTGGTGTTGGCCTACCGAGTCTTTCATAGATCAGGTCCTGCCCACCTGGCCAAAGACGTATTCATTACCATCGGCTAGAACTCGGCACTCTTCGGATGTGCTGCTGGGACTTACGCCTAGCGCTAGGAGGAAGAAGTAGGTGGCCGCTTCAGGTTGGAATGCCTCTCTACCTGCGTGCTACTAAGGATGACGGTTCCTTTAAGCGGGGCCTGGATGTTTCATAGTGCCTTCTAATGTAGTTGTAGGGTCAATGGTTGGGATTCACAAACTAAAAGTGAAAAGTAAGTTTACAACTGCAGAGACTCTGCAGCCTGGCCGTATACCTCCGCCAATCAATAGGTAGGCTAGGCTTATCTTTTTATGTGCGGAGTTCTCTGCCCGACTGCACAGTCACCGCAATTGCAAAGTTACTACTCATGCGTGGTTTGGGAATACCAAAAAAACAGAAACATATACAAGAGTGTAAGATCACCTTTGTGAGTCAGCCCCGATCCTTTTTGTGTGATTTAATAAAAATATAGGGGGAAGATCCAATACATTTTATTGGATTGAGAAGTGCGCGAGCAAATTGCATTTCCGATTGAAATTCATAAAACGTACACACAGGTTTTAGTTCTGCGAGAGAGCGTTAGATGAAGAGTTTTTTTTAAAGTAATGCCAGATTTCAAGGTACCCCTGTACAGTAACTCCAAATGACCCGCACCTTTCTTTTTTTGTTCCCGGAAGAGAGTGGTGGGTCAAGCGCAGGGTCTCATGGCTCAGACCTTTGGGGTCTCGTGGTGCAGGCTTCATATGGTGACATTTCTCCAGGGCATTTTCAGGTTCTGATTCAATGGATTTCTTAGGATGTAGACAGTGCAGGAAATAAAGGGGGTCAGGAAGGATCCCGGATCCGGCCGCTATTGCTTACCAGGTTCCGGGATCCAGGCCAGCCCAAGGAAAACATGCCACGTTTGTCCTGGTATAATTTGCCAACACCAGGACACGTTCCGCAGTGCCGACATGCGGTCTGCTTTCCATTTCGAATCGCAACCTTCAGGGCGGGAGGGTATTTTCACTTCCAGCTGGATCTAACACAAAGGCTTCACTTCAAGGGCCATCACTACTGCTTTCATTAGAGTCACAAAAGAAGACTACCCAGGGAACACCGTACGGGCCGTCCAGCAAGACCCTGCCACAAAGACCGGAGACAAAATTATTTTGATTAGAGGTAAACATCTCAGACCATATTTAATTACAGCATTTTTGCAAAGGGAGAATGCGCGTCTGATAAACAGTGAAATATTAAAATGTTACCATACAAATGGTTGACATAAATATCGGTCCTCATACTGGGAAGGGTTATAAGGAATCTAAACCGAACCGTCCCAGCCATCCTGATGCACAATGTTTGGGAGCGCGCGGCCTGGCTCCTCCCCGGGGCCTCCCTGCATCCTCAGAAACCAATCAGAGCCCTTCGCCGTAGCGTGAAGGTCCAGGAATCCTTTGCTTCCCCAGCATCACCTAGAATGGGGAAGAGATCAGCTCAGATGTAAATTTAAATTCCCTGCCAGAGGCATTCCCTGGGGACCCTCTGGCCCCAGATAAATAGACGGGCAGGACACCCAGGGCCAACACTCGTTCCCCTGGCGCAGACCGCATCCCTCGCCCCCCAAAGGACCCAAAATATGATAGAAGACTCAGCCTAGGGGAGTCCAGAAACAACCACTGCAGTCCATTTCTAACCCCCTCCCCCTATGAAAAGTTGGGGCTCTGTAGCCCCACCCTCGGTGACACTCAGATGGGAATAACCAATCGTGTGCAGTCATTTCTTATACCAGATGCGAGGGTGATCCGAAATGTCACTGCCAACCACGAGCCCATACAAGCACGTGCCAGCTGGCGGCTGTGGGCTGGCAGCAACCGAGGCCATCGGACCCCCGAACCTCAAGCTAGGTGGGCTCGCCCTTTGCAATCCCCAGGGCGAGCCTCGAAACAGCACGATCAAAAAGCAGCCTTGCAGCACATTTCCCAACTCAAGTTGCTCTGACTAGACAACTTCTCTGTGGCTCAACGTTTCAGCGCCTGTTGCGTGTCATGTGGCGCTGTTATCACTAGAGCAACAACTGCTGGAGGAACCACACTCGGGGCGCACTGTGTTATCTTGGACGCGCAGGGAGCAGTGACGTCATAGCCCCCACCCTTCGAACCCGAGAATAACAAAGAGCAAACCGCCCTGCACCTCCGCCCCAAGGCCTTCCGGAGACCGGCCAACGTAGCCGAGACTTCACTGCTCACTTGTGAGTAGCCCCTCCAGTCTGCTCTGTCATTTCAAGGACTTATTTTATTATTATTTTTTTAACAGTTGCTTCTCTGCAACTTTAATGCTAGACTCCAACTACCAGAATGCATCAGTAAACGCCATGCTTGAATGTGGCCTGAGACATGACCTCTGACACATGAAAGCACTTGGTAAATAACATCTTCCTGGTTCTCTGCTTCCTTTTTTAAAATCACAAAGTTTCCAAACTTCATTTTATATTTATAAACTTCTGCTTTCGAATGTCGGTGTTTTTTGTAATGTCCCTTTTAATCAGCGAAGAGGACGGTGAGGCTGAAGGCGGGACGCTCGGAGCTGATGTCCTGCCGGCTGCTGGGCTGGGGGTGGCAGCACTGACGTCCAAGCTCCGTGAGGCTCCGGAGCCGCCCTCCTCCACCATACCCCCCGGGTTCCCCCTCACCCCGGCCGCCCAGGGCTCCAGAGCGGGTTCCACCTCGCCCCGGCCGCCCAGGGCTCCAGAGCGGGTTCCCCCTCACCCCGGCCGCCCAGGGCTCCAGAGCGGGTTCCCCCTCACCCCGGCCGCCCAGGGCGGGTTCCCCCTCACCCCGGCCGCCCAGGGCTCCAGAGCGGGTTCCACCTCACCCCGGCCGCCCAGGGCGGGTTCCCCCTCACCCCGGCCGCCCAGGGCTCCAGAGCGGGTTCCTCCTCGCCCCGGCCGCCCAGGGCTCCAGAGCGGGTTCCACCTCACCCCGGCCGCCCAGGGCGGGTTCCCCCTCACCCCGGCCGCCCAGGGCTCCAGAGCGGGTTCCACCTCACCCCGGCCGCCCAGGGCTCCAGAGCGGGTTCCCCCTCACCCCGGCCGCCCAGGGCTCCAGAGCGGGTTCCACCTCACCCCGGCCGCCCAGGGCTCCAGAGCGGGTTCCACCTCGCCCCGGCCGCCCAGGGCTCCAGGGCGGGTTCCCCCTCACCCCGGCCGGCCAGGTCTCCAGGGCGGGTTCCCCCTCGCCCCGGCCGCCCAGGGCTCCAGAGCGGGTTCCACCTCGCCCCGGCCGCCCAGGGCTCCAGAGCGGGTTCCACCTCGCCCCGGCCGCCCAGGGCTCCAGGGCGGGTTCCCCCTCACCCCGGCCGGCCAGGTCTCCAGAGCGGGTTCCCCCTCGCCCCGTCCGCCTAGGGCTCCAGGGCGGGTTCCCCCTCACCCCGGCCGGCCAGGTCTCCAGAGCGGGTTCCCCCTCGCCCCGGCCGCCCAGGGCTCCAGGGCGGGTTCCCCCTCACCCCGGCCGGCCAGGTCTCCAGAGCGGGTTCCCCCTCGCCCCGTCCGCCTAGGGCTCCAGGGCGGGTTCCCCATCACCCCGGCCGGCCAGGGCTCCGGAGCGCAGCGGGGCCGGCAGCGCTGGAAGGACCCCCTCGCGGGGCAGCCTCGCCAGCTGGGACCCTGCTGCACAAAGAGCGCCTTGTTTGCACCATGTCACTGCAGCAGCAAACCACAGAGGAATAACCACCAACAGCACAGATGCGAGAGCCGACGCCTCCCGCCCAATGGACCATCCCACTAACTTTTGTGGTTTATAAGTAGCGCAGGTTGTAATGTTGCATTGTGTCCGGGGGGTGTCTCTGAACTCCGGAGAGCACTGGATTGCAGAAAGGGCTTAAGTCTTCATCCAAAGACTCAACACTTGTTTGGAGCCCCAAATGCGGTGGAGGAAATGTAGGGTGATCCTTTGGCACACGGTCCAGGACTGTTGTTGGACCCAGGCACTTCGGACAGGGGACAGGGACAGGGACGTCGGAGTCAAGGGGCTATGAATGACCCACTGGCTATCATTATCCGGAACAATGTTTCGATCCTTGGGATTTCGGAGAGGCGCTAGTCCTTTGGCCAACCTCGAGGAAGAGTTTGAGAAGTGCGCCGGCGCACACCGGGCAGCCAGTTCCATGTTCAGTGGCAGAGTCGTGCCCTACGGCCAGCATCCCATCCGGAGACATTCATGCATCGGGTGAGTGCCCAAATTCACTCAGTGCCAAGAATAATGATGTTTTCGAGGTTTCACCGATCACACACGCGGCTGAGTGCCTGGTGTAGATTCCAAATACAATTCCCTATTGTGGGTGGGAGTTGTCTCCAAAGGTACCCTGATAAATTGCCCCCCAACAGTTCTAGGGGAGAAATACAACTCCAGTGAAAGGTTTGCGTCCAATAGCTCCTTAAGTATGTCAACTGTGAGTGAATGTGGGTTGCTCCAGCCCTAAGTGTGACTTACTTGTGAATTTCCAGAATTAAGTCGCACCTGCTCATGGAAAGCTTTTGTGCATAACGCGCTCATCATAAACACACTTGGGATTATTTACGTTCACAAATGAGCAAATTATAGATACAGCCTTTAAACTGTTCTATTTCCGTACACAGTGATGTGAAATGTTTACCAGCGCAACAATCACGATGACGATAACTAAATAGTCTGAATGCAAGAAAAAGAGAGCAAATTAGGATATATAGCATTGTCGATGCTTGCAGCTCTTTGGTTGGATGAGAATACGCACATTTAGAGAGAAAACAAAAGGTTTTTGAAAATAATTTAATGTAACCCAAAGTAAAGTCTAATATTGGTTACATTGTTTGTGTCATAGGTTGTGTGGTTGTTTGGCTGATTGTGGTGTGGTCAGTAGAGGTTTGTTAACTCTTCAGTCAGTGGTGTCTGCTGTTGGTAAAAGGTTTGCTGCTGTTCAGATGTTTGTGGTGATTTAAGGTTGAGGATGGAGAGCTTATCTACTTTTGTCAAACTGGATGGCTAGTTGTCCATATCCCGAACTCTGCAGATCTCTTTCCTGTACCGACTCCCATCTGCATTGCCATGATGAGCACATGGACATGGTCTATATTCTGTGTGTGTTGGTGTCATGCGGGTGGAGTGTGGTGGGCAGGCACCACTTATCCTACTTTGTAGCTTTAGCGATGCTCTGGGCATATGTGGACATCAGGGTGGTCTGTCTTCTCTGCTCTGTAGGAAAACTATACTTCTCAAATATAATTGCAAATGCATTATGTGCGTGGTGAGGATCGTCTTTTGTATACTTATTGGGTGGTTTTGAGGTGTGTTTTAAATTTAAATATCTTTCAACAATACTTTTCTTCTCCGCTTTTTTCCTTTTTTTTGGTCTTTCCTGTTTTTGGTCTTTCCTTTCCTATCCTTTCCTTTTTTTTCTTCCTTTCTCTCTTCTGTCTCTCATTTCCATGCTTCAAAATATTTATCAGTTACTCATTTTGTTTCTATAACTACTATATTAAAGGGCGGAGTTGAGCTTTGGTAGAGGATCCACATTTTCATTGGAATTTTATCTTCAAGCTCTTCTACTTGTTTTTCCATTGAATTCCAAGGGCTTTGAGTGACATTCCTTAAATGTATTTCACAGAGACTTGTTGCTCTCTGGTGGCATCCAGGAGACAGCATTTGCCCCAGCAATGCATTATGGTAAATGTAGTCTATAGTATCCCTTTAACCCACTTTGTAGTTCAACTATTCTTTTTAGTTTCAAGCAATGTGTGCTATGTTCACTAGTCTCCTACTTAAGAAATGTATTACTATACTAACATTACATTGCAAGACATTTCTGCCAAAGGTAGGATTAAGGTTGTCAAAAACCCAGTTAAAATGGAATTTAATCTGCTATTTATCGCATGTGGTCCCGTTTGAGTTCAAAGCGTGTTTGTTGGAAAGTCTTCAGATCTTGTACCATGACCTAGCCACCACATCTGTTGTTCATAGTATTTCTTTCCTTTTCTTTACTTGATATGTATCAGGCTGGAGAAAGCTAAGGTGGATCTCAGTTAGCAGAGCGGCAAACTTGTTGGAGATCAGTCAAAGATTGCACTCTGGACGTGTCAAGTGATTTCACTTAAGCCCCATGTTCTTTATAAATCAACTCACAGTGGGTTGTTGGGTATTGAAGTTTGAAAGTTTACGTCAGCTGTGAGATCAAGGCTGGTCTTACCATGTCGATGAGAAACGTGGAGTGTGCCAGTATCGCTGCAGTGTAACACTCCATCTTCCCCTTGAGATAAAACAGTGAAAAGTGAGGTTCAACACAGTGTGCGTCAGCACCAGTGCTAGGATTTTAGGTGCACAGACTAACCTTACACTGTGCCATTAGTTGCCTCTGTAGCGTATCAGCAAGGGCTTTGTTCAGGCCATTCGTTGCACTCTGGTGACTTCTTGTGGCCACTTTTGGTAATGCCCTAAGGCAGCTGCCTACAATGTCCTTAACTCAGGAGCGGTCCATGTTTCACCATACATTTTGTGTGCATTGCAGTAGCCTTCACTTTCAGATTTCATTTTATTTCAGTGCACTGAGTAATTGTTAACTGGAAATCAGTTAAAGGCATAAAATGGAGCCCTCACGATGGGACACCTAAAATAAAAACTACGTTGATGATGAGATAATGAGTTGCATCGCTAAGGGCACCCATGAGTGTATAAGCGATTAAAGATGCTGTACGATGAGGGATGGAGCATGCCACATGAGACATGCCTGTACGTGTGACCTCGGATCACCTCTGAATAAAACTTGGGCACTACACTCCACTCCACCCAGGATCACATCCACACGTGGCTTCCCTTCCGCCATCGCCTCATGAGCAATTTTAAGTGTTGATCTTATCCGTCTATCCCTCTTACCACTGGTAATATTTCTCCGTAATGTGCATTGTGTAGGCGTTCGTGGTTGAAACCTGCGGCTCTACCAGGAGGTAGTTACCTGAAACCAGAGGTGCGCCGCCCGCATCAAACTTACCCAACAAAATGTTCAGGTCAATTAGTGTATTTTTTAACTGATCTCACAGATCAGGACATAAATGTATCTTAGTATTGTTTAAACTATATGTCAGGGGGCTTATTCTCCCATCATAAGGTTGCCCTAAAGTGGAGGTTGGGGAGAGGAAAAAAATAGATGGAGCGCAGTAGAAAAATTAGAAAGAGCGAGGAAGATGCCTAGAGCATTTAGTGGTCTTTCCAAAAACGATAGCGTTGTATTGCGTTCAGAGTACTCGGAGAGTAAATTTACCATTATTCCCGCCTCACCTAACCCGTAGTTACTATGCTCTATTTCAGAATGGGGTAGTGCTGAATAAACACCTGCAGTCCCTCCGCTGGTTCCCGCAGAGTAAACCCTTAAGTCGAGGGACCATCTACCATGGGGCTGTCGGGGCCCAGTGGCACCCGCCACCACCCAGTTTTGGGCGGGGCATCTGTAATGATGTCATATAATCTAGTCTTGTGTTTATGTTTACTACTGTTCATTGGGATTATTATTGTTCAGATTAACACCACTGGGGTTATTATTTTTCTTTAAGTTATAGGCTTTCTCGCCCTGTGAGATCCAAACCCCTCTGCTGGGCAGTTGGTGCTAGACGTCACAGGGCGAGGATCCTCTGGACGTTGCCTCCTACGAATAAACTTATTTGAAAAGCCGTTCAGATTTTAGCTTCGTTCCTTTCTCACAGCATCATACCAGGCATGGTGGTCCCAGGTAGGGAAAACACAAAAGACCCTATCCCTGGTCCTTGATTGGTTGGTCAGTTTGCTCACAAGTTGGTCAGTAGTTGTCCACTATGTCCCTACGGACATAAACGTATTTTCAGAACTATGGGCACACTGGCAATATATAACTAGACAGACTCTATCAAGAATGTCACACCACACAAGTAAACTCCACACAACTGGATAGCTCCTTATACTAACAACTTAACCCAATATCAACACAATCTAGCAAAATAGCACCCCACAGGATCAAAACATAACACATACACACTAGATCATGGTATAACACAATAACAAGAGTACAACAAACCACACATCACAACTTAATAAGACCACAACACAGCACAATGACACAAAATACAAACAACACAAACCCCATAATTGCACACCACAATGCAACATCACATTACAGCAGCAGGGCAACACCACAACAACATATCAAGAACCATGCAACACTCTTTTATTTTCTATTTATTATTTGTAGTTTTTGTGTCACCCATAGAGCAACATTACTTAAAATGTGACAACAAAACACAAACAACATAATACTGACACTAAATAACATAAAAAGGATAACACAATAAAAAAACTCAACAAACAAAACATGAACAACATCCTATGACACCACAGTAAAACAACACCCATAACACAAGAAAACAGAAAAGCATACAAGATCATGACAACAAAGTGAAAGAGAACACAACACAACACAACTCGAAAACAACACAACCTCTCTGCAGCAGAACACAACAACGACTTCACCCACCAACCTTCAGTACATGATTACTTGCATGAATTGACCGTTTACAATTCTGTAATCCATAAACTTCAGTGTGATCATTTATACAAGGAAATCGTACACTGCGGGGATTCTAATGAGGAAATAAACGGCACTTTTTGGGTAAATTGTACATCTGCAAGTCACAGCGTCATACAAACCCAAGCTTTTGGCATCTGGAATTTTAGAAGGTGATACCACTGTTGGATTCTCCGGGGGTTGGGGGGGGAGCAGGGCCTAGTAGGGTTAGGCGGTAAGTGACAGTGAGAGACAGCTTACTTAGATCAGGTGTCTCAGCCCATACAACCCTGAAAGAAGCTCCCAGCCCTGGCACAATATGCCTTTGTTAGACACATGCATGATTTCCTGCTGCAGAGAATGAATGCTCCTGGCTTTGAAGTATTGCATTATTTAATGGTTTTTTCTTCAGAAATGAGTCCAAAGCATATTGATTTTCAGAGATTTAATGGGCAATAGGAAATGTATAATTATTTTTTTGTCACCATTTTAAAAACATTTTATTGGAGGGTGCAGCCCCCCGTGGACTGTTGAACTTTCTCTCTCAGTGCAATACGAAGCTGATCTTAAAACATTTTGCAGGGGTACTTTTAATCCCCATTCCAGGTCTGGAGGACACCCCATCTTATAATGTAATTTCTGTCCAGCTCTCAAGCTTCAAGGAGCTCTGGGAAAAGTACTATGGAATTTGTAACATTGTGGATTTCAGGACGGGACGATTTTCCCCTCCTGGGGCTAGGACTCTACAGAAAAGGATGAGTACGTGGTGAAGATGGACCTTCGGTTTGAGTCTGTTTATTTTTGGAAGAGTTAGTTTGGATACCTCCTGCAGGGATTATTTTAAAGACCGAAACTGTGTCAGTTCCTGCCTGGGAACTCAGTGGATTTCTCTGGCGACAGCTGCATTGTATAAAGCTCCTTCTCGCTTTCTCATCTCCCACTGTTAGTGTTCAGATGAAACTGTGCACGGTGGGAAAGACTTCTAGGCATTACGTAAAGCAGTGGGAATAAAACCCACGTAGATGCAACTGTGGCCGAGTGGCACGTTCTCTACTTCCAACGAATAGTGCAAGAAAATGATCTTACAGCAATCTGATAGTACTCTGGGATTAACGTCAAAGTAGTGACGCAGTAACTACTAAGGGATATATCAACAAAGGTATCACCAACAGCACAGTAGGGGAAAGGAAAGGGAAAATGGACTATATTCAGGACTTGGACAGTCCCAAGGAGAAAAGAGTTGCATGGAGAGTGTGCAACATCTAAACCCCTCCATCAACTACTACTTCTTCCCTAATAGGTGCAACTGTATAAAAAGGGGATAAGAGGCAGTAACAAAGGACGGCGAGTCTCGTGACAAGGAAATGTATGCCCTACCATATTTTATATTTTTTCTCTTCTAACCCTAGAGTCGCTGGGGTTCCTCTAACCATGGGTGGCCCATTCTAGAACAGTACAAGGGCAGGATTATGAACCAAGCTATTGACCCTCTCCGTGCCAATGAAAAGCTGAGTGGTATGGCTAAGGGAGTACGAGTGAAGGGACTCAGAAAACAGCAACAGCGCCTCCCCTGGCTGAACCCATGAAGGGACCATTAGAATCTTCTCCGAAACTTGGCAAGTAGTTAGTGTGAGTTCCTAATATTGTTTAAATATTCTAATTTTTTAGAATATCTCATTTATGGTTTATGTATATTGCCCACACAGTGAGTGGGCACCTCGGGGCACTAGTAAAAGAAACCCTTGAGGCTGCTGCATGTAAATGCTCGCTCTTCACCCAACAAGATGTTTGGCCTGACACACATTCAGTGATACCAACTTAAGGTTTAAGTATAAAGGACAACAGAATTGTATATTTTCTAACTCGACATCTGCAATCTTTAGTTTGTGTTTTATTGAGTAGTAGGTTTGATTGCATATTTATAGATGCATGCATTATTTACATACCCCCCCACATTCAAAAGAGCAGAACAGGTGGTCATTAGTTCTCATACATAGCACAAAAACATGTAACGGCCCCCACAACACATCAGATTCTCCACCTCTCCTCCTGAGTTCCACAAGAAGCTGAAGACATGGCTCTTCAAATTACTCTGAGGGGACAACGCACCTGCTCAAGCGCCTGGGTGCCCTCACGAGTGATTAGTGTGCTACAGATAGACATAACATTTTTAGGGGCGAGCACAAAGCGCTCCGTCCCCTGTTGTAATCTGTCTATGGGTTTGTAAGCACGCCCATGTCACGTCAGTCACTTTCATTGGTTTTTGGGCTTTCCTTTTAAAATCTGCTTGCTTTCATTAGTGAAAGGCATGCGTACGTCATGCCTTTTCCAGTGTTTAGCCCTCCTCGAGCGCATCGACCAACTACTAAAAACATACAAGGCTCGATGTTTTCCATCTGATTTCTGGCCTACTTTTTCTCTTTATTTCGCAGCGTGATCTCGCTGGGCAGTAGTCGAGCGCTTTGCATGACATCGATACTGTTACATAGGTACTTGCACTTTTGCCGGTTACATAGATTATTGCACTTTTGCCGGTTACATGGATAATTGCACGTTTGCCGGTTACATGGATAATTGCACGTTTGCCGGTTACATGGATACTTGCACGTTTGCCGGTTACATGGATAATTGCACTTTTGCCGATCGGTTTCACTGCAAGCAAACTTTTATTTCCCTTTGTGTGTCTGGTTTGCGCTGACGGCGGCCGTCGGCTCACTTATGTGACACTTTTACTTTTCAATTTATATGGCAAGAAAAGTCCGGTTAGTTATGTGAAACTGTTTTCATTTTCAATTTATGTGGCAAAAAAAGTCAGGTTAGGAGTTTACAACGCTAATAGCTCTAACTCGAGCAAACGCGAGCCCCATTGCATTGTTAAATGTAGGCTCCTATTTTGCTGCTGAAATTATTGCCTTGCAGTGACACGTGGATGTATACAAATGTGTGGTTTATTGGTGAAAACATAAATTGCACTTCTCACATATTCACATGCACACCTAGTGTACATTGGAAATGTGCACCTCCGCTATGATTGCAAATGAGGTTTTGAAACCCATTCCTATGTTAAAGTGACATCAGTACTTTAATTAATACTCCACCCGTTTCATAGGACTTATTTCCTGCCTTCAAGGAAGGGCATCATGGACAAGCACTGACTGGTTGGTGCTATAAGAGATTAATAAATGAGTGACTTTTTCATTGTCCTAGATTATGGGGCGACCCCCATTCCCTGTTATTTCCATAGACCACACGAGTCGAGGCATCCGAGCTGCCACGGGCATCTTCCATTAATTTAGCTGACATATGTCCTGGGTCTCACCAGTAGTTAGATGAATCTGGTTCACATGGCCACCCTGCAGCTGCAATGCATGTTTACAAGATGCAAGTCCTGGCAGCAGAAAAATGTGTCTGAGATCGTTCTTGCTATATAAGGCCACCTGAGAGGGACCGAGTACTGTGTGTCCTGATGCTCCTTAAATAAGTACACAATGGCATTTTATTCAAGGCACATCTAGTGCCAGATGAAGGGCCTGATTGGCTGGCTAATTTTAACGTTGCAGGTGCCTGTTGTCTAACAGACTCTCTGTGTATGGCTCCAAGTATCCACTTTGTTTTCTATGCATGTTGTTTAGGTGTACCTTTCGGTTTATGAGTGATGCAGAATTATGTGCTCAAAACTACATACATTTAGTAATGGTTCCATCATCCATTTTGCAAAATGGGTTTGTCCTTTCAAGTGCTACATCCACATCTGTGGGCCTTTTCTGGATTATGTACTCCATTCTGGAGGCCTTAGTATTGTAGCCATAGTAGGCCTGGGAGGAACTCAGGAAGTTTCCCTCTTTGGAGTTACCACTGCTGAACGCTACGTCTTGAATGCTGCCACCATTCCTGGGGAGCTCAGAAAGACACAGATTTGAAAGCTGTTAGACCTGCCAGCTCTTGGCATGGTTCCCCCTGTACTTTTTGCTTCTGACCTCGAGTTTTTGGTCCTGTGCTGAATTTCATTTTTGCTGGCTTTAGGACTCTGGGCACTTGACCACTGCTGACCAGTGCTAAAGTGCAATTGCTCCTTGTCTAAATTGTATTGGTTATTGATTTATCTGTGATTGGCATATTTGATTTACAAGCAAGCCCCCAGTAAAGTGCACTAGAGGTGCCCAGGGCCTGTAAATCAAATGTTGTTAGTGGGCCTGCAGCACTGATTGTGCCACCCACAGGAGTAGCCCTGTAATCATGTCTTAGACCTGCCACTGCAGTGACTGCATGGCAGTATTAAACTGGCAGTTCGACCTGGCAAGTGCACTCACTTGCCAGGCCCAAACATTCCCTTTTACTACATGTAAGTCACATGTAAAGTAGGCCCAAGGCAATCCCATGGACAGGGTGCTGTGTATTAAAAAGGTAGTCTATGTACTAGTGTGTTTTAGATGTAGCTGTATTTCAGTATGAGTACATTTGGTTTTCAATTCTGTAAGGCCTATCTCTCCCATAGGGTAACATAGGGATTGCCTTGAAATATATTTTCTGTGTAATTTCCCTCTGGAAGCAGATAGAGATATGGAGTTTGAGGTCTCTGAACTCACAATTTAAAAATACATATTTTGGTAAAGTTGGTTTTTAGATTGTAAGTTTGAAAATGCCACTTTTAGAAAATGGCCATTTTCTTGCTTAACCATTCTATGCCTCTGCCTGTCTGTGGAATACACGTCTGGGTCAGGATAACAGTTGGGCTGGTTGTGAATTCACTCTAGACAGTCACATAATGGGAGTTGAGGTGTGTCCTGCATATCCTGATGGGTCTTCCTGGGCTAGAGTGGAGGGAGGGGCTGACACTTGCACCTGAATAGGGCTGTGCCTGTCCTTACACAAAGTAGCCTCCAACCCCCTGTAGTGTGCCCGGGGACAGGACAGGGAGAAGCAGGGTCTTGTGTACTACAAAGATTTTCCTTTGAAGTTTGCCTACTTTAAAGGTAGAAATGAGTATACGTATTGAACTGCTGATCCCACAACTTCAGAACACTTCTAGACAGAGGACATTCTGCCAGGAAGAAGAGCTGGATGCTGGAGGAGGACCTGCCCCTCGGTCTGCTGCTTTGGTGTGCTGTCCTGCTGCTGCTACTTCTGCCTTGGGAGTGAAAGGACTGGACTTTGCCTTATGCATCCTGCTTTCCAAGGGTCTCCAAGGGCTTGAACTGAGGTTTCCTCCTGTTGTGAAGTCTCAGGGACATCCAAGACTTTGTCTGGCAGTGCCTGGGCTCTTCTGCGGAGAGTTCTGACTTGCCAAGTGGTGCCAAATCCAGTCCCTGGACCCTTGGAAGTGGAAGCTGATGACCTAAAGAAAAATCCACGCACCACCGGAGTTGCGGCAGATAAATCGAGGCAGTGCCTGCACTGAAGCTGAAAAACCGACTCGGCGCCAGCAAAATAGAAGCATCACCTGCTTCAGCGCTGATCAATCACATCTGGATTTTTCATGCATCATCCCTGGGCGTCAAATCTTCAACAGCAGCAGAAAGAACTGAGGCTTTGTGGCCGGAAATCAACGCATCGTTTTCCTGTGAGGAAAGAATCGACACATAACCAGGGAAGGAATCAACACACTCCCTCACTTGTGAGTAAGGCATCGACGCATCACTTGCTTTTCTGATGCATCACATCTTCTGCGGCTTTATTTTTGATGCATACCGGGTACTTTGTACTAAAACAACTCATTCATTGATTCCCATGGATTAAGACTCAACTTGATTTCTTTTCTGGTGTATGTTGGAGCTGGTGTGGAGTCCTTTTGTGATGCTTTCACTGTGTTACTGTGTGTGGGTACAAATACTTTACACATTGCCCCTGAGATAAGCCTGTCTGCTTGAACCAAGCTACCAAGGGGGTGAATATGGGTCATCTTAGATGTGTGACTTCCTTACCCTGAATACCTTGCCTACTTGGGCAAGGTGTAAACTTACTGCCAGCTAGAGGGCCCATTTCTAACAAGAGCCTTTGAAGTCAGGATAGCAAGTGGTAAATAGTTTGACCCATAAGTGCATTTGAGAGATTCTCCAAAAATTGAACTTTGTATCTTAGAGAAGACGAAGCATTGTAATGTACGTAAAGATAAAGAAGAAAACTGCATATATTTAGAAGCACTTATATATACCACCTAAAGTTGGTGGTACTATTTTTGAGCCCAGCTTATTCCAGGTTATTTTTTTTGTGAGGTGTGAATTTGCAGGGCACCGTTTCAACTGAAGTAGAAGTAAAAATGCTACATTAATTTAAATATGGTTGAGACTTGCTGCTGAGTGATACTGCAGAAAAACAAGCATTAGCAAAGCCAAGAGGTATCGCCTTTGGGATCTGTTGGTTTTGCCAGTTATCTGTTTCTATTCTGCTGCACTGTACCCCTAAGGCTGCGCAGCATGGCTAAAGATGTTTTTAAAAAGTCATTTTGAAGGAGTTTGCACCACAGATCCTTTCACCTACAAAAATTAGTCCATCACATTTTTTGGTTTGTTGCTGAGTTGGAATAATAGGAAAAGAGAAAAATGCACAAAATCTTTTTTTTTTTTTTTCTTGAAGGTGGGTCGAGAAAGCAACACAGGTGGTGGAAGCAATGGGGAGTGAAAGCAAGATCTTGGGTGAGGAGTAGAAAGCAACGGGGACAGAAGTCACAACCAGTACAGGTGGGGGTAGAAGCAACACGGGAGCGCAATGGATGTATCCACATGGAGGGCACGGGTGTGGTGAAAGCAGGAGACCGACAGAGAGAGCATAATGGAGAACTGAAGTGAGCAAATGGGTGAAAGAGAGCAACATGGAGCTGATGGGGAGAAGGACACAGGGAGAAAGCAACAGAGGGAAGTACACACGGTCGAGCACAATACAAGGGTTGGCCGGGGGAAGCGCACAGATGACGGAGATCAACACGGAGTGCAGCGGGAGGGAAGTACATGAGAGAGGCACCTGCAAAACGTATTCACTCCTTGGTGTGCTTAACCAAAAAGAAGCAAGCAGTAAAAGTACAGAAGCCAGGCAATCAAAAGAGATGGTAAAGAGTCTATGCTCCATGGGAGAAACCAACACAAGATTGACAAGCTGGGGCACAAATAAGAAGCAGGCAAATGAGAGTGACGGGAAAGCCAAATAATGGTAAGCAACGGCTGGACTCCAAGCCACTGTAAGTTCTTGGGAAGCACACAATGTCTCACAACAGACAGCGCACGTGCTGTCTAGTAGGCATGACATAAAGAAGGGTAAACTACATGGTGTTGTTTTCTTATAAAGTCTGTATGCCTGAAGGCCATTGTCCATCACATGACTTCTGGTATGACCTTGGGCATATAAGCTTTAACACGTTGTCTGCTGCTTTAGTGAAGTTTTAGGGCGCTAAAGTTGCCTCGGGTCGACCTAGAAAGCAACACAATGACCATTTGTACGTAAAGCAGGTGACTGCCTGTCTCATTCTTTAATTACGAACCAGGGCAAGGCAGAGACCTTACAGACTGATTACTGCTCGCACCTCGCAGGCGCTTAACTACTCATGAGTCTGGGGGGGGGGTGTTAGGGAAGGCAAAGGTTTGTGTAAGATCACTTTACACAACATTAACAGGAATATTTGTTCCAGTGGGGACAGCCGGGGGCTTGTTTTGACTTTTTCATGTAGAATGTAGTTGTTTCGCACAATTCCTTGTTTTAAAGAGGGTCGTGGCCTGAGATGTGCTCATTAACTACGACTTAAGGAGCACTCAGCATTCCAGAGGTTTCCCAATTCAACATTTCAATAGCTGGTTTCTTCGTTTTATCTTCCTCTTCAAGTTAAACATTTCTTTCCGGATTGCTCGTTTATGTCAATAATTCACTTTTAATGTGGCGCCAAACAGAGGAGAGAGCGGCCTGAAAAACGAGAGTCCTGCGAGGGAGTCTGTGGGAAATCTACACTTTAATATCAATATGGTTTTCAGAAAACATGTTAGTTGGCGCAGCAGGTCACACAACGTGCTCGGGTGTGCGCCGATGCATGGCCTGTCAGACCCTCTGGATATTGCGGCACGAGATAGGACATTTTGCGACACAAATATAAAAAAATATGCGGCAGACTATCAGGTTTTTTTGCAGCAAAATATTTTATAGGCATTAAGTTTTGCACAGTTTTGCTCATAGTTCAGTCATTTTAGTAAAGTACTTCAAAATCCCCCATAGTTCAATTGTTTCTGTGAAGTAAAACACAGGAGTTCACAGACCCTTTTTTCTGCGAGCAAGCAACTTTACCACAGAAGCTGTGAGAATGCATATTCCAACAAAAAAATAAAAACAGTAAGCAAAATCCCAAAACAAAGTGCTCTTAATGTGACCATTTTACCAGCTTCTGTTTCATCCTGCATGATGTAGGCGGCACCCTTAAAAGCCACGAAGATGAGGTAAAAAACATGGAATAACGAGCAGAATTCAACGTGGCAACCACCGGAGAGGTGTAATCTCTGAAGGGATAGATGAGTCCTTGTCAATAGGAGTACAATGCAGTATCATCAAACAGTCTGGTGCATTCTGGGAGTTGTAGTTTGCACCGACATCAAATTAATTAAGCAGACAAAACTACAACAGTACAAAGGCAGATACAAAGAAGAATCCAGACTGGTGCTGTGTACTCCCATTAATATCTTGGCATCTTCCAACCTTGCCTTAAAAATCACAAAGAACTAAGTTAAACCTAGCCACTGAACGATTTATTAATGAAAAACAGATCTAATGTTAAGTAGAAAAAACCCTCTTCTCCAAACAAGCCTACAACCCGCACGGTCAGAGATGGCAGCCCATGATGCGTCCCACACGTGCGGATTAGCAAGGGTGTTCTAGGGATGAACCTTCTCGGCTGAAAATCCATGAGCAGGTGAAGAAACAGTAGCCATATGGAAAGATTGCCCTCATCCCCTATGTACAACCAAGACCAAGCTTCCAAAACTTCTCAGAAGTCGCCACCCTGGTCTAAAGACGGATGGAAGGCCTTGCAGGCAGGAAAGTACCGCTCCCAATCTTGGTGGGGCTTGGGCAGAATCAGGCATGTTTTGTGAAACATGACCCTTCTCGCCTACAGTTCACTCATTTTCAGAAACTAACCATATTTAGTTTTCCTCTCAACCACACTGGTGCAGTATATATCCACTGTACCACCCTAGCACAGTACGGACATGAAGCGTGCACATATACACTCAATTCCACCGAATAGCATCACCTCTCATGGCCTAAATGCAACCAGCGGCGTCCTGATGCTCCGCTCTCATCAGGAAGAAGAAAGTCACCTTCGCGCATTGATGTCCATCAGGTTGAACGGAGCAGTGAGACAAAGAAGGGGGAATGACATTGCAGGGAACATACATCTGTGCACGTCTTGTGGTCCCTCAGGCAGGCGGGCTGCTAGGAGAGAACAAGGAAAGGAGAAACAGAGACACCTCTTCCACCTGCAGTGGTGGGCATCGCAGTATTTGATTAATATTGTGGTGAATTTTGCAAATCGCGAAATGCCTGAGGGTCTATACTAGGCAGGGACCACAGGAGTCTTTTCTTCCTCTTCATCTCGCCGCCCAAATTCGGGTGCAAATAGCTCCTTTCACAGACAAGTCCAATGGCTTGAATTGTATGCTTGCTGTGTGCTGTTCAAATGAATCCCCATTAGCTGGAGGTGGGTGAGCCACTGAAGTAGGGTGACCAGGAATTCTGGATTTGCTGGGACAGTCCCGTTTTTTCTACTGCTGTCCCAGTAGATTTTAACAAATCTAGCTCTTGTCCTGGTTTGTACGAAGGATAGACTTGAATCCGGGGAGGCGGGCATTTAAGTTCTTAAAGGCTGGATGTGTTAGCAGCTCCTATCAGAACAGTGTTTAGTTAACATCCATGAGGCTGGGTTTAAAGGTTGCTTTTAATCAGGTTAATTAGTATCTCTTTGTGTTTCTATGTTGATGCATGATGTCATTTAAATCATTTTGTGCCTCTCAGGTGATTTAAAAGTGTAGTCCTTATTCTATGTTTGCTAAATGTCCCAGTTTTTGGTTTTCAAAATGTGAGCATCCTGCAAAGAAGACTTGTACCAGGTTCGAGTCTCTTGCCAAATTCTGGCTCAGCTCGAGGTCCTTTTGGAACCTCGAGCAGGTAATGAGCCGAGCTTTCATGCGGCTTCTGCCTGCTACTGTCTGCTCTATACAGGATGTGGCGTTATGGGAAAAGCTGCCGACTTTGGAACTGGGGAACCAGGTTCCAGTCTCTGTGTCGGCTCAACGTCTTGTGATTCTGGACAAATTACTTCATCTGCCCATGCCTAGAAACCATGAATATGACCTTGTATAACGTAACTAGTGCTCATGGAGAGCAGTTGAGCCGAGTTTGCGCTATATAAACACGCAGAAAAATGCACAAAGAGGTAAAACAAAGTCTTAATATAAGGAAAGACAAATAGATACCCATTAGATGGCTGATTTGTACAAAGTGAAACCAGAAAACCTGGATAAATTGTGTCTTCCCCGCTTTAATTGTGTGATTTTAGGTAAATATTTCATTTCACCATAACACCTTTTTGCTTACTATTGCATATAAAAGCACTTTCAAATTTGTGAGTGCAGAATACATGTTGTACAAGAATACCTATTGTGTTTGATTTAATAGACTATAATGTTGCTGTATAATAATCTGTACCTCAAACGGGGAGTACATGACAACCCTATTGCCTCGTAATTCACTAATCGCTCATGTTTCAAAACTATTACTTTAATAAGTATTTCTCAGGGGTGTAATAACGTGACATTAATTTCAAAGCTTCCACATTTTAAAGAAATACACTTTTTTAATTTGGAAGAGTCGTCATATTTTAAGTATTTTCTTTTATGATTTACATAGCTACCATTTCCAGGCTCTACCCGTGTAAAAGCTCTAAAAGCTGACCCAGACCATTGGCTCGCCTCTGGCTAGTCTCTTAATTTGTTGACTAGCCCACCTCTGCCACTGGCCAGTGGTCTTTAAACTTTTTGATTCTGTGTGGATCACATAAAAATTCCATCAGGCCCCCAGAATGGCAAGCATATGTTCTCACAATATTTCCCTAAATTCATCAGCAATTAAAATAATTAACAATTCAAATATTGCGGTCATGTTTAGTTATCCCTTTTAAAAATGGAAATATATTATTGCCTACATACTGATGGAAGCCCGGTGTCCCTAAAAGTGTGCAAGTGTTCACAGCCTGAGGTATTTCGAGGGCCACTTGGATCTTTCCAATCTTCTCCTAACCACGCCCAACTTTAATACAGGCAAGTGTGAGAAAAGCATTCCTGGTGGTGTGGCGCACTGCCACTTTGTGTTTTTTTTCACTGAAAACACAGTAATCATTTCAGCATGTTTTTCCTGGCCTCAAAGGGGCATAGAAATGATCTTCTTCCACCTCCGGAACAGTGGCGGCCGCTGCAGATCTCAAGGGGAGGGGCGGGGGTGGTCTGGAAGGGAATAACATTTTTTAAAAAATATAACTTACCTCTTTCCGTTGCTCCGCCACCACCTGCCATCTCAGTCCTCTTCTGTTGTCCCAGCATTCACTGCTGGGACACCATCACAGGCTCCCCAGCAATCGTGGCGCTACTTACATGCTATGCATAGCATGTAAGCAGCGTCGGGATTGGTCTGAGCAGCAGTCCCTGCTGCTCAGACACAAGCCTGGGGTCTGTGCAGATTCTCCAGCCCGGCTGTGTGTGGAGCCAGGTTGGAGAAACCTAAGTGCGCTTATGTGTTTGGCTGGCCTCGGACGGCTGGCCAAACACACGTGCACTTAATGCACTCTCCCCGCCTCCCCCTCCCTCCTTCCGTGGCCCAGCCTCCCCCTCCCTGCACTGCTGCGCCAGAGGCAGAAAAATAAAAGGATAGAAAACTATCATTTTATTTTTCTGCTTCTGGCAGAGCCAGAGGGGCGATGCTCCTTCGCCATAGTGAAGGAACCGCCTCTGCTCCCCCCTCCACTCCCCACCTCATTTTTTCCCATTTCCAGCAATAGCACTAAGTTAAAGCTAGAATTGGCAATGCCAATAGGTCTGGATTTGAAGGACTATTCTATGATATTGTGAAGCATTACAAGTAAATAACTTTTGTATTTGTGTGGAAGCAAAGAACTGTAGAATAATGTTGGTGGAGGTTAAAAGGTCAGGTGACAGTTGCACTGTCAAGCCAGACCAAACAAAATCCATCTGTGTTGTTGTCAGAGAAAGACAACATCATAAATTATCTGTTTATCTATAACGCTTTTAAAGCATTACAATGGAATATGTGTGCCCCTGAAAGTTCAAGCTGAGACAGCTGGATAAATGAACAAAAGGATCACAGCTGGTGGAGGGCAAAAATGTTTTCTGTGGAAGCACACAACTTCTGCCCAATCAAAACATACGTGGGTGGAGTCAAAGCCCCACTACTTACCATCCTCACATAATTGGCTGGTGACATCTGCACTGTCAAGCCAGACCACAAAAGTGGGGAGTGGCAGTTTCAGTGGTTCTTTGCAGCCTTGGGACCGCCAGTGGATATTCAAATCGGAGCCCCTAGATGCAGGAAGTCTCGCCCTTCATGGGCAGACACTCCTGTGGGTGAACAGAAGCTCATTTTTTGCATGCAGGGCGAGAACACTTTGCTTCATTGAAGCTGGGCAGAATTTAAAAATTTGGCAACCTTCAATATGCAACTATTTTAATTTGCTAAACTGTCGACGGTAAATGCCGCTGTTTGCTAAATTTTCATTGAAACTGAATAGTTGTTTTTGTGGTGGGAGGCGTTTCCGATTCCAAGCTAAATCTGAGAGCAATGTCGGACATGTAAAACTGGTGTTGCTTCAAAACTTTACTCTGGACCTTTCAGAGACCATGATCAATCATATACACATTTTACCCTGGACCTTGCACTAGATTGCAATGATTAAAAACACAGAGGGTGTGAGACCATAGCACTCCAGATATCATTTGATGGGGTCTTTGTGAACGATTGCCTCTCGAGAGCCGTCGTCTTCATTATCTCCAGTCATGTAACAGAGCCCTCCAGTGGAACCAGAAGATTAAGATCATCTGTTCAGTCAGGTTTCAACCAGGAACACTAGGTCCAAGTTACTAGGAGTTAATCGTCCTCTGCAATCTCCAGCCTAGGTTTCAAAGCAGAACTGCAGCTGTGCTTGCGACTTTGACAGGGAAAACTATATTGTATTATTCTATTGCATCACTAGTGTTTCTTTTGTTTATATACATTGGTAGTGACTTTTGCATGTGATGACAGATCAGTGCTTTACTCTATACAATCTTAAAGATGGAAAAGTAGTCAAATGTTTGAGTCGTATCCTCTCAGCAGGTCCACAATGTATTTTTTTTTTTTTGGCCAAAGGAGTCGTGGTTCTCCTAATCGATCGACTGAGCTTTGTGACTCTTCGGTTGGACTGGTCATCGTGATTAGGTTGGAGATGACAATTTGGGATGTGCAAAAGAGAAGCCAAAGTGGTGCATGACTTTGTTAGGTTAATGTCGGTGAGCTCACCTCCATCATGAGAAGAGGGTCTGAAGGAGTAAGTGAGAGATCTTAATGGATGGAGCAATTCCTAGTAATCTTGTTCCAAAAAGAGAGAAGGGAGGGGTTATCATAAGGGTATCAAGGAGTTTTTTTATGACGGCAGAAGAGTATTGGAGGTGGGGATGAAGGTAACCGCTCAACAGATGGAGGGGTGAGAGGTGAAGTGGAGTTTGTGGACTGTCAGATGATGGGAAGAGGGCACTAAGAAGTGTGACGGAGATGACTTCGGGGAGTGTTAGTGTGAGAAGGGACACAGTGACTTTGATAAAAGGGAAACCAAAAACCTAGATCACACCAACATGGATTTAACAAACAATTCATAAGATCTCCCCATCTTTTCCATGCCCAAACGTAAGGAAAAGCAAACATTCCTCACCATGCCATGGTCCCTCCCTTGGACCAATGCTGGTCCACTGGGCCAGCAGAGAAGGGCAAAGTTTACTACGGTGGATGAAAGCTATGTATTGAAAAGCGCCTTGAGGGCAAGTAATTGATGAATGTGCACCATTTATTTAAAAAAAAAAAACTCCTAACATAACAAAACAAATACCAGTTAAATAAATCACCAGGATGATGTGTTCATGTGATCATGCGCATCACACCCTGGCGCCTGCGGGCATCCTCGTAAATGGAGAAAATAACTGAACAGTACTGGCGGCTTATTTTTGTGTGTTTGTTTCTGTTTTCTATAAAACAATGTACACACACTTCTGCACCATCTACTCGATGAATGGTCGGTTTGTCTTCCCTGGGGCTGTTCCCGGGTGATCTGGGGTGAAGGTAGAACCATCTTTGTGGCCCGCACAGAGCTGAGTCGATGGCGGGGGAGCTGGGATGACGTCAGCACGCACGCACGCGCCACATGACCCCAAGCGTGACGTCTGCAAGGGAAGAGGAGGCACAAGGCGAGGATTGTTTCAGGCTCTGTCTGCCCCGGGTCTCTCGCGCTGGAGCGAGGCGGCGAATTAACATGACACACATTATTACAAGCCAATTAATGCGCTGCTACTCAGACCCCCCTGGGGCCCGAAGTGTGAGTGCAGCCGTCTGGAGCCCCAAGTAAAACTAGCGTGGGTGACCAAAAGAGAACATTCCAGTAACAACATAGGCTGGACCCAGTGCTTTAAATGGGAAGATAGAAGTGCAGGTACTCTCGATTCAGAGTACCTGTTTGCTCCTCAGAAGTGCTGGAACTCATCCATTGTGATGTATTGCAAAGGTTCTGAGAAGTGCTTGTGCACATCCATTGTAATGTATTGCAAAGGTTCTGAGAAGTGCCGGAACTCATCCATTGTACTGTATTGCAAAGGTTCTGAGAAGTGCCGGAACTCATCCATTGTAACGTACTGCAAAGGTTCTGTGAAGTGCCGGAACTCATCCATTGTAATGTATTGCAACAGTCCTGAGAAGTGCCTGAACTCATCCATTGTAATGTATTGCAACAGTTCTGAGAAGTGCCGGAACTCATCCATTGTAATGTATTGCAAAGGTTCTGAGAAGTGCCGGAACTCATCCATTGTAATGTATTGCAAAGGTTCTGTGAAGTGCCGGAACTCATCCATTGTAATGTATTGCAACAGTCCTGAGAAGTGCCTGAACTCATCCATTGTAATGTATTGCAACAGTTCTGAGAAGTGCCGGAACTCATCCATTGTAATGTATTGCAAAGGTTCTGAGAAGTGCCGGAACTCATCCATTGTAATATATTGCAACAGTTCTGAGAAGTGCAGAACTCATCCATTGTAATGTATTGCAAAGGTTCTGAGAAGTGCCGTAACTCATCCATTGCAATGTGTTGCAAAGGTTCTGTGAAGTGCCAGAACTCACCCACTGTAATGTATTGCAACAGTTCTGAGACGTGCCGGAACTCATCCATTGTAATGTATCGCAAAGGTTCTGAGAAGTGCTGAAACTCATCCATTGTAATGTATTGCAAAGGTTCTGAGAAGTGCCGGAACTCATCCATTGTAATGTATTGCAAAGGTTCTGAGAAGTGCCGGAACTCATCCATTGTAATGTATTGCAAAGTGTTCTGAGAAGTGCCGGAACTCATCCATTGTAATGTGTTGCAACAGTTCTGAGAAGTGCCGGAACTCATCCATTGTAACGTACTGCAAAGGTTCTGTGTAGTGCCAGAACTCATCCATTGTAATGTATTGCAAAGGTTCTGAAAAGTGCTGGAACTCATCCACTGTAATGTATTGCAAAGATTCTGAAAAGTGCCGGAACTCATCCACTGTAATGTATTGCAAAGGGTCTGTGAAGTGCCAGAACTCATCCATTGTAACGTATTGCAACGGTTTTGAGAAGTGCCAGAACTCATCCATTGTAATGTATTGCAAAGGTTCTGAGAAGTGCCGGAACTCATCCACTGTAATGTATTGCAAAGGGTCTGTGAAGTGCCAGAACTCATCCATTGTAATGTATTGCAAAGGTTCTGAGAAGTGCCGGAACTCATCCACTGTAATGTATTGCAAAGGGTCTGTGAAGTGCCAGAACTCATCCATTGTAACGTATTGCAACGGTTTTGAGAAGTGCCAGAACTCATCCATTGTAATGTATTGCAAAGGTTCTGAGAAGTGCTGGTACACATCTAATGTAGTGTATTGCAACAGTCCTGAGAAGTGCTGGAACTCATCCACTGTAATGTATTGCAACAGTTCTGAGAAGTGCCAGAACTCATCCATTGTAATGTATTGCAAAAGGTTCTGAGAAGTGCCGGAACTCATCCATTGTAATGTATTGCAAGAGTGCTAAGAAGTGCAAGTACTGCCCCCTCCAAATTAAAGAAGTGCGGGTACCCAGTACTGGACAGTGTACCTGCCAGTTTAAAGCACTGGGTGAACCTACAGACTTTGACGAGTGCTGGTGCCTCAGCAAACATTTTTTTCAAAACTTTGCAGGCAAAACAAACTTCAAAGATTGTAAAGTTAAAAACTTCTAAAAAAGTAAGATTTCAGGAAAAAAAAATCTCATTAGGTTTTGTGGGGAAATCCTTTTGTATGCAAAGGGTTTGTGGCAAACGTATTCCTCATAAGGAAGATCATTCATACGTTGAAATTCACAAGGTTGTGTGACCTTTGTCAAGTGTGAGGTTTGACAACTTTGTGAAAGAAATGTAAATTTCTGCCACCTGTATCAAGGAGATTAAATCCAAACTTCACAGCCTTGCACCGGGTGTCCGGGTTCTGCACTTGCTTCATTTTACATAGAGCCAAGGTGTCCAGGTTTTGGCAGGTGGACAGTGATTAATTTGTGCCTGTTGTTTCTGGTGCTGGCGCTTATTCTTTTGCCTCAAGCATTCACTGCGAGCAAAAGACACATTTGGGAAGGACGGAGGACGAGAAAAACGAAAAAGCATCACAAAGGGAGAAAGCAGCAGAAAACTGCAAGAGTGAGCTGAAGGGGCAGGGAGTGAGTGTAAATATACTGAAGAGGCCTGAGATGGCTTCAGGATTACGCCGCCTCAGTACTCGGTGTTCCCACATTTAATTGCAGCAGTTGCGTGTTTAAGAGGAGGGCTTTCGGCACTGGCACGTTTTTATTTACAAATTAAGCTCTGCAGGTGGATGAACGTAGTAAGTGATCTTCAGTTTTCCAAATAAATGCTTTGCTATTAGGCGAAAATTACAGCGCCTATCTTCTTGGCCCCAAGGAGCATTTTCTAAATTTGAAGCAGAGACTTCCTGTGTTTGGTCACACTCTGATATCTGACATGTGTACTGGACACTTTATAGTGTCTCTTTGCCTCCCAGACTTTCTCGCTACCCTCCAAGAGTCTGATGTCTCTTATGGTAGCTGGGATTGGTGGATTAAGAGAAGTTGCACTAAGATCCCACAAACAGAAGTGTTGAAAGACTCTGAAGTGGAGAACAGGGGAAGCGCAACATCTTTGACAGTTATCAGAAATTGATTTGTTTACTGGGAAATGGATGTGCTTACCGGGACACAACTTAATGTCAAATTCCTACCTTTATGAATATCTGAGTTCAGAGGATTTGTCATGAATCCCACAATTGTTGGTTCAAGGACCAACTCTGGGATTTAGGTCCAAGAGTCAGTTAGAATTTAGCCACTTACCCACCTCCTTGTTAAATTTGGTTAGAATAGATTAAGGTGGGCTTGCTAGGTTTTGTCACTCGGTATTAGATCCAAGAGCTAAGCAAATTAAGGCTAGAGTAGTCTGGGTTATGGAAGGCTAGATCGGATTGTCTGAATAGGCTAGATTAGGTTGGATTACCCTAGGCCAGTGGTTCCCAGCCTGTGGTCCGGGGACCCCTGGGGGTCCACAAAGCCTCCTCCGGGGGTCCACGACTGCTTTGAAAATTAAATATTATTAACAGACTAGGTCCCCAGCTTTCAGTAATGACTCAGTGGGGGGTCCCCGGATTTAAAAATGAATCAGTGGGGGTCCCGTGTTCCCGTAATGATAAAGTAGGGGGTCCACAGAAGTCAAAAGGTTTGGATCCACTGCCTTAGGCCATTTTAGACAAGTTTATGCTAGATTACGTTAGTCCAGGCTTCATTAGGCAAAGTTAAAATAGGTTATGTACAGGTAAACTATTTAATATTAAGGTAGGTTAGGGTGAATTGCACAGGCTGGTCTAGTACATTAATTTATAGCAACTAGCATAGATTAGATTAATTTAGTTTCCAGTGATTCGCGTTATTTAGATTTTGTACAGAGCAATGTTCAGAAATTCCTTGGTCTCTTACTGCTTTTTGGAGTGTGCATCACTGTCATGCGCAGGTGCCTGGCCGCCCAGCTGGAAGGTGTAGGAAGGGAGGATGCCCGAGGGGGAAAGAGGGAGGGAGGGAGGGAGAGAGAGAGAGAGAGAGGTGTGGAAGAAAGGATTGTTAATATTGATTTATGCCTCAGTGCTGTAGTAGGGTGCGCCATGCATGTCACTCAGTGCTTTACCATACTTTACACATGACCCTATGCGGTCCCAGGGTGTTTCATGTATGTGCCTCAGAGTTTTACCCATATTTGCCTCAGTATGTGCCTCAGTGTTTTATCATACTTTACATGCGCCTCAGTGCTGTCCCAGGGTGTGCCATGCATGCGCCTCAGTGCTGTCCCAGGGTGTGCCATGCATGCGCCTCAGTGCTGTCCCAGGGTGTGCCATGCATGTGCCTCAGTGCTGTCCCAGGGTGTGCCATGCATGCCCCTCAGTGCTGCACCATATTTTAATGCGCCTCTGTGTTGCGCCAGGGTGTGCCATGCATGCGCCTCAGAGCTGTCCTAGGTTGTGCCATGCATGCTACTTAGTGCTATCCCAGGTGTGCCTTGCATGTGCCTAAGTGCTGTCCCAGGGTGTGCCATCCATGCGTCTCAGTGCTATCCCAGGGTGTGCCATGCATGCGCCTCAGTGCTGCACTATACTTTAATGTGCCTCAGGATTGCACCAGACTTTAGTGTGCCTCATAGCTCTCCCAGGGTGTGCCAGGCATGTCCCTCAGTGCTGTCCAAGGGTGTGCCATGCATGTATCTCAGTGCTATCTCCTGGTGTACCATGCATGCGCCTGAGTGCTGCACTATACTTTAATGCGCTCTGTGTTGCGCCAGGGTGTGCCATGCATACGCCTCAGTGCTGCATCATACTTTAATGTGCCTCAGGATTGCAACAGACGTTAGTGTGCCTCATAGCTGTCCCAAGGTGAGCCATGCATGCACCTCGGTGTTGCACCAGGGTGTGCCATGCACGCGCTTCAGAGCTTCCCTAGGGTGTGCCATGCATGTGCCTCAGTGCTGCACCATACTTTAATGCACCTCTGTGTTGACCATGCATGCACCTCAGTACTGCACCATACTTTAATGCGCCTCTGTGTTGCACCAGGGTGTGCCATGCATGCGCCTCAGTGCTGCACCATACTTTAATGCGCCTCTGTGTTGCGCCAGGGTGTGCCAGTCAGGACTTGTGATCGCGTCTGTGATGTGCCAGGATGTGCGCTATGCCCCCTCCCCGGGTCTCCGCCCAGCGGCCTGGAATGGTCACCCTCGTGGTTTTTCCACGGGTCATCGGCGGGGAGCGCGATGGCGTCAGCAGGCGCGTCAGGCAGCGCTCGCTTCCAGGAGGCGCCTCATGGCTCCGAGCACGAGGGGGCTTATGGCATTAGCCGAGGTCGGACCGAAAATAAAGATTCTTTGATGACTGACCTGGAAATTGAAGGTGGGGGCATCGAGGAGAGGTGGTGGGGGCTCTCAGAGCCCCTGCTGACTGGAAGGGTGTCAAGGGAGCAGGTTATGGACACAGGAAGGCATAGAAAGGAGAGGGATTATTATTGCATCGCTGCTTCTTTCTGAAACGGAGTACCATAGTGTATGAACCTCAAACTGTGCAGCTATGTACCCATGTTACTGTCAAACATTATTATTCCACCGCTGTCTCTTTCTGAAACTGAGTTACAGTGTATGAACCATAGAAATTGTGCGTCTATGTACCCTTGTTACTGTGAAACATTATTGTTCCACGCTGTTTCTTTCGGAAACGGAGTAACCTATTGTATGAACCTCAGAAACTGTGCAGCTATGTACCCTTGTTACTGTCCAACATTATTATTGCACCCGTTTCTTTCTGAAACTGAGTAACCTAGTGTATGAACCTCAGAAACTGCGGAGCTATGTACCCCTGTTACTGTCAAACATTAATATTGCACCTGTTTCTTTCTGAAACTGAGTAACATAGTATATGAACCTCTGATACTGCGGAGCTATGTACTCTTATTATTAGTGCACCGCTGTTTCTTTCTGAAACTGTGTAACATAGTATATGAACCTCTGATACTGCGTTGCCATGTACTCTTGTGCTTTATATTTTGTTATTGCACCCCTGCTTTTTGAAACTTTGTACCTTTGTATATAAACCTAGGTAACCTTGTTAATATGAAACTTTGTTATTCTGTCACTATTTCTTTTGGAAATTGGAAACTGTGTAATTTGTTATATAGGCCTCAGAAACTGCACAGCTGTTTGATTTTGTTACTGTAAAACGCTGCTGTTTCTTTAAAAAACTGTGTAAATTAGTATAAGACCCTCAGAAACTGCACGGCTGTATAACTTTACTACTGTAAAGACTTGTTATTGTGGTGCAACTGTGAACCTTAAACTGCACAGCTGAGTAACTTTGTTACTGTGAAACTTTCATTGCGTCACTGTTTCTTTCTGAATCTATGTATCTTAGTGTACGAGGATCAGAATCTACACAGCTGAGTAACTTTGTTACTTTGAAGTGTTGTTGGTGCGCAGCTGTTTCTTTCGGAAACTCTGTAACATAGCCCACGAGACTCAGAAACTGCACGGCTGCTTAACTTTGTTACTGTGAAACTGTTACTGCGTCACTGTTTCTTTCTGAATTTATGGGCCAGATGTATGTACCTGTAGGTTTGTGATTTCCTAATACCAAATTTTTGTGATTTGCTATTAGGAAATCACAAATTGTTATGTAGTACAGTGTGTTTAACACTGTTTGCAGTCCCCAAATGGGTTGCAAGAGACCTGCCTCATGAAATTGCGACCCATTTGGGAATGTCTGGGGTCAGCAGAACACCATGAGTGTGACTGCTGTTTAAATAAAACAGTTTTTTAAAAAACATTTTTTTAATTCAGCCCATTTCCCCTTAAAGGAAAACGGCATGCATTTCAAAAACAAAAATTAAATCTTTCTGTTTTCATTTTTTAAGAGTGGTCAGTGGTCCATGCGAGCAATGCCTGCTCTTAAAAAGGTTTGCACCCCGTTCGCAAAGGGGAAGGGGGTCCCTTCGGGATCCCTTCCTATTTGCGACTGGGTTGCCACCAACTTGAAGTTGGTGGTAACTGCAAATGTTTTGCAACCGCATTTCCAGTCGCAAAATATTCTTGCTTCCCCCTGCGAGTTGCAATAAGGAAGGGACGCCCTTGGCACGCCCCTTCCTAATAGCGAGCCCCAAACACATTTTGCAAGTCGGTAATATGAGACTGAGTCGCAAAATGTGAATGGTACATGACCGTTTGCGACAAGTAAAAGTCTTTGTACATCTGGCCCAACGTAGCTTAGTATATGAGGAACAGAAACTACACAGCTGAGTAACTTTGTCACTTTGAAATGTTGTTGCACTGCTGTTTCTTTCAGAAACTTGTAACGTAGCGCATGAATCTCTGAAACTTCATGGCTGTGTAACTTTGTTACCGTGAAACTGTTACTGCGTCATTGTTTCTTTTGGAAACTGTGTAACGTAGCACATGAATCTCTGAAACTTCATGGCTGTGTAACTTTGTTACTGTGAAACATTATTATTGTGCCGCTGTTTGTTTCATAAACTGTGTACGGTAGAATATGAACCTCAGGAACCGAGGGCTGTGTAACTCTATTGCTGTGGAACTGTGAACAGGCAGACATCTGTAAACATGCCACTCTGTAACTATATAAAGTGTCACGTGTGATGATACAGAAATTGAGTTATCTGTCAACATATTGAGTGTTTTGGACTGCTTTTGCTTTTATATATTGTGGGAACTTCTGCCCATGCGTAATATATATTTTTTGTTTAATTTTGATCATGGGCACATCTTTCTGGGGTGATGGAGTTGTTTGTTGAAGCCGGAAACCAGCCATGTTTCTCCTACAAATGTTTCGTGGTAGCTCAGATGCCACACAGCTCTGTTAAGTGGTAAGGCAGCTCTGTTGGATAAATCAAAACTACACAGAATTGTCAGTTTGTGATGTGTGCACAGGGGTGCCAAACACACAATTAATTCACAGTTCTAGTCCAGGCTTTAAGGAAAGCAAAGCTGAGCATAGGTGGTTCAATGCTCACCACTGACATTGGCTGCATTCTGCTAGTCAGTAAGCATGGGGCAATTTTATATATATATTCCATGCAAAAATGCATCATTTTATTGAAAAGGTTGAGCTGCTTGTAGTTTGGGCTAGTAAAATGACCGAATGACTCATCTGAGTCTTATTTGGTTCAGCAGATTTAGGATTTTTTTTTTTTTATTATTATTTTTTTTTTATCACAACCAGTCTTTCCTAATATAGTTAACCCCAAAGATCAGGTAATCCCAGGGCTCCCAATTATAGATCAGAACCAGTATTTTGTGAATTTGTGATTCTTGAAATTCTAATAATACATACCATAATAACATTGCTCCAAATATCCGTAACCAAGTATATTTGTATTAAGCAGAATCCAGGTTTGATAATAATGCAAATGTACTATTCTTGCTTCTGGGTGAGCTTCACAAAACTCCCCAGACACAGCTGAGCTGAGAGTCTGAAAGAGTGTGAACCACAGTAGCCCCTTCTTCCTCAAACACAAACGTTGCACCTCCCCAGGGTACCCCATGAGCATCTCCACAGACCTCCAAGGTGGATTAGCCCAGCACCCTTGGCAGCCCTAGAGCTGTCCCTGGTGCTGAAGGACAAACCCGGTGCATTGATTTCTTAAAGAAAAAATGTGATCAGGATTTAGGGTGAAAATTGTTTTAGAAGCATCACATTGATTGTGATCGATTGTGAACCTTAACTTTAGGATTACAACCTGGCGTTTTTAGTGTTTAAGATTTCTGTTTTTCTTTTTGCATTTTCTGTTTACTGTATTATAGTTTTTAGGTTTACTGTTTGTAGTCCAAGCATGACAGCTCGGCCAAGCTGCCCCAGACACTCGAGAAGACCTTGGACTCACAGCTTTCTCTCGTAAACACATTACAGGTTTTTTTTCTTCTTTTTCGGTCAGCCTGGGCCACGTACAGACATCTTTAATACTGCTGGGTTGCCCCAATAGCTTCCTGGAAGGGTGTAAGGACCTGCTACTGATGGTGACTGCCCTAAGACTACAATCTACCTCTTTGTTAGAAAAAGTGAAATGATGGTCCTCGATTGGATGTCCCAGACGACTTGGAGCTTGTCTACTCAGTAGGACCCTAGTACTTTCCTAAGAGACTTGTTTTGAAGTTCTAGTACAAATATTAACACCCAGGAAACTGGATATCAATCATTAATTCTTCAAGAAGAGGGGGGATTTTAGTATATGGTCAAGTCTTGAGGGGTGAGGGGGTTGAGGCTCTGGGCAAGTGGTAGATGATTTGGGCTGATGTGGGATGACTGCTGTCCACTGCAGATGATTGGAGCGAATGTAGAAATCTTGATCACTTCTCAATATGTCGTCAGACGTGGACCGATCTACCACAAAACCAGTTAAATTACACAACACCACGCACGGAGTGTGACAGATAAGAAGGGCCGGGTCAGAGACCGCCACCTTCCAGTCCTCAACACTAACTTACCAGTTTGAATGGGACTCTCACACTTTTCCTATAGGCCAGTGTACCCCTGAGTTCAGACCTGGAAGATCAGGGTCTGCCACTCATAGTTCATGGCTGAACGGGAGGATTCTGGGAGGGCCATGGTGATTGGTCTGTACCTGAAGATTGGATTCTGGTAGAAGCATAATGAAAGACATTTAATAATGGCAGGTGCCTGAAGGGCACTTTGCAGCTCATTTATAGTTTTGTCGCTGTGGGCATCCACCAAAAAAGCGACAGATGGCCGGTTGGCCAGTCTTGCAGTTTACCCACTGTATTTAGAGTCCAGGATTGTGCCAGCTTTCCAAAAGCCGTGCCTTAGCTGGCTCTGTTGGGAAATAGTTAACCCACCGGTAATGTAGGAACGCCTCGCCCACATAGCATGGCCATTCAGGTGTACATTTTTTTTTTACTGCATGTAAAACCTAGGAAAACCACAACCAAGCAAAATTAACCTATGTATTGGTAGATTTGGGAATGCCCAGCACTTTAAAGTCATTTGTTTTTGTTTTTCAATAAAGAGTTTGTTTTTGAAAAACAAAATACTTTGACAAACAGGAACTGAATATGTGGTGCCCACTTAGCCACACACTTCAGTGCCATAAGCAGAGGCGCCCTAGCTCCCCTGAAGTCACAGATCTTTAAATATGGGGGCATTCTCCTGGCAGGGACAGAAGGCATGGCCTCCGCTGATCTGGTCGGATGGCAGGCTGCCCACAATACTGTAAACCTGCCCTTTGTGTGTCCCAAGAGTGAGGCTGTCCTGGACACCCTACTCCCTGAATAAAGCAAGGCAGTGCAAACTGGAAGCAGCCTGCTACCTTCAGACCAAAAATAGAGAAAAAACAAGTCCACATCATTGGACGCGCACTGTTCTACCGCAAAGAGGCGGATCCTTCAGCGGGCGGAGGGTGGCACGCGCCATCTTAATTAATCTACGATGGATTGTTCTTCCTTCCAGCCAGAAGCCAACTTAGCAAACTTGTAATGAAGGAGGCCATCAGTCTAAAAGATTATAATCGGAAAGGAATGTAGAAATATCTGCCAAAACTGAACAGTGTAATATTAAAATTACCTGTCTTTGAAAGTTTTACTGCTCAGAAAACTGTAACCACTGAGCAGAAAAACACTTGACCGCCATAGATTGGGGTGTCATTGCCTTGAAAGTGGAGTACAGAATCCTGTTACTGCTGTGACTAACTTAACAACGCTAAAATCAAAACATAGCAGGCAGAAGTGTCATTCTGTAAGGAGCAAATAGTCTCATACAGGTGGCTGGGGCCGGTGAAGCTGTGTTGGTTCACAGCTCTATTGAACTGTGGCTGTCAATCATAACAGGTAAACCTTAAAACCTCCTTCTTTTCACAAAAATATGTAATGTGTTAAAAACCACTGCGGTCATTCAGGTCAATCAACGATCTTGTTGTCCATTTACCGAGTTCACTCATTTCTGCAAGAGCCGGACATTGGCTGTGCTCCAGCGCGTGGCAATCTGTGATCTGCCTGTTCCAAAAATGCCCAGTCCTAAAGAACCCGGCCATTGGCTGTGATGTAGCCTATGGCATTCTCTGATCTATCACTCCCAATGCAGTGCAGTCTTAGAAGACGCACCATTGGCTGTTACGAAGCCTTGGGTCATCTCCCTTTTCTCTTTACCTAGAGTGCGCCACCCTTCAAGCACTGCTCACTGGATGTGCTGCAGCGTAAGGTGTTCTTGTAGACTAAGGACAGAGACGTCACACAGCACCAAACAGAAAACTATAAGCACTTTTCCTGTCTGGAGTTTATAACTATCTTTTTAGGTCGAGCGTGCAAGTGCTCTGACCCGCCGTAATCTCTCTGTGGGCTTTTAACCACGCCCACCACACCCCCATCACTGTCACTCGTCCATGGGCTTGCCTTTCAAAACTCCTTTGTTATCATTAGTAAATGCTTTACATTCGTCCCTCCTTGGGGCAGTTTTGTTACCGCCTTAGACATCGACCCTGTTACATGGATAATTGCACTTTTGCTGATACGTTTGACTGCAGGCGAACTTCATTTTCCTTTTGTGTCTCTCCTTCGCGCTCATGCTCATGGGGGCTGTGGTGCTTTGAATCGGCTCACTTATGTCAACTGTTTTACTTCTCATTTTCAGTTTATGAGGCAAGAAAAGCCCAGTTAGGAATTTACAACACTAATAGCTCTAACTCGAGCAAACGCGAGAGCCATTGCATTGCAAGTGCTTGTTTTTTCTGCATTCCTACTAGCTACCTGATATGCAAATTCCAAAGGGTAAGGGCTTATGAAGTGCCAGTGTGGCCTTCTGGGAGGGTTTCATGACCTTCAGTGACCCTGAAGGGCGGATGTTTCTTTTTGTGACCTCTTTTACAACTCTTGACACCAGGTGGAGAAGGAATGCCTTACACAGATGAGGTAGAATCAGGGCCATGGGATGTATTCGGCAATAGAGGACCAGATTGTGCCACAAGGTTTAATAAATTATAAAAGCTAGATTATCCAGCATGACCTGACACATTTGGACCGGTATTATTACTTGATTTACGATTTTACACACAATATTATTGTTGAGGGGAAGTGTACCTCATAACTATCAGTTTAACACCTGAGCATAGCAGCTGAAAGGTTACCATTAATCATTGATAAATGGCATGACATTGTGCGGCACCCTATGTGGTACTTGTTTAAATAACTCAAGAGCCAGGAACAAAGATTTGTGTTTCAAATCTCCATGTTATGCAACAAATGAATTATGTGGCAAATGCAGAATAACACTATTCCACTGACCCGAGATATGATGTCTCCAAACAACTGTCTGCGCCAGCAACTGAGCACTGCAGGACAGCAGCGCCCTCTAGTGGTCATTTGTGAAACACGTTTCAGTGGCACCAGGGATTCAAGGACCAGGGGCAAATTGCACAGGAAAATCCACGGACAGAAAGTGAAGACTGTTTTGCTGTTCCTTTTGTCGCGAGGAGGGAGTTGAGGGAGAACCAGTGACACTCCGCTGGGAACAGAGGGAATGAAGACTGAGAGGCAATTTAAAAACGATGCGTGAGGCTCACTTGTGCTGGTTGCAGGTTTAGAACATGTCTCACAACCTCATGGTCTTACTCCAAACCCCCTACGTACCTCAAACTACAACCAACACCCAATCAAGCTTGCACTCTGAAAGGACACCCCGGAGCCCGGCATAAATCAAAGTGCTTTGCACCCTCGTCAGCAGGAGGCAGCATTACATGAGTTGCACAACCGAGTGCATTTCTTTCCATCCTTATGGGGCAGCTGTAGTTGAACTCTAGAGTGTATATCTATGACCTGGTGGCTACTCACATCTTGGCGCTTGTGATCGACAGCTCCCTGAGCCACTTCCGTCCCTCGACATCTAACTTCCTCAGCGACAGCTCCTTAGTGCGCGAATCCCTGTGCCACTGACACATACCACCAAACAAGCACTGATTACTGATTCCTGACCTGTATGTCTCTCCCTCTGGGTATTAATTAGGAGTGTTTGACGTTCATATGATTTGTTTTCCTCCAATAATGAAAAACGTTGGAGAAATGATGTGAAATTACACTTAAGTGGAATGGAAATCCCTCTTGTTTCTATGTATGTTGGTAGGAAGCTAGGACTAGTCCTTCTTCTATCTTCAAAAACTCTGCCCAGGGTGCAGTTGACAGGCCTGTAAGCTTTGTCAATGGCCTTTTAGCTTCTGCATGTGGGGGGCTGTGACCTCCCGCAGAGAATGTGTGACCTAACACTTTCTAAGTGGGGAAAGCAAGGGTCGTATTTACGACCTGTGCAGGAAATCATTGGCGTATGTCTTCATCAAGAGGGCAAAACTGTGAACAGCAAAAAATATGGTCTTTGATATCGAGTTTACAGTAAATTTGTGGAAAATTAAAGCTCATGTTCAATAGCCAGTGCTTGGAATAGAAAAATAGAGGAGCAGGTACTCTGTACCAGAGTACCTGCTTATTTCTGAGAAGTGCCGGTACGCTCCAATTAAAAGTATTACGTTTTTCTTGAGAAGTGTAGGTACTCTCCCTCTCAAAATAAAAAAGTGCTGGTACTCCGTACCGGACAGCACCGGCCCATTTAAAGCACTGTCAATAGCCAAACACAGCAATGATCAGATGGAAAAATCTAAGTGTCATTAATAACGCTCTCCTCTAAGGTGAGCAGGGACTTCGGCCAATCATGTTCCACATCTGAAGGATTGCGTAAGAGATCACTCCATCTATTGAAATGTCTTTGGCATTCTCCGAAGGAGGGACTAATAGCTGGAGAAGTTATGGGGTGTTTCTCGTAAGAGTAGCTGGGCCTAAGGCAGCTCGTATATGACAGGCCTCTTACGTCATCGCACTCTAGGCTATGTTTGCAAAGCGCTAATCTGTTACACTTTATATTAACAAACAGTGTTTGGCCTAAATAAGCAAAGATCGGATGTGGTCGTCTAGGACCTGGCAGACAGCAGTAGCTTCCATTAAGGAAACTTGCATAATTTCAAAGCAACTTAAATTAGTTTTCTTCCTTTGCGTTGTGGTGACGTGCACATAAGCATATGTTTAATTATGTATTTATTTATTTACTGTGTATTTATTTGGGTTGAGTCACACTCACTGCACACCTGAATTGCTTCTAGGTGCTTGCGAGATTGTGCCGTGGTGGGGATCAGGTGGACAGGTGCTAGAGTCGGTAACTTTTCAGGTTTTTTTCTTTTGAAGGCCGAGCGGCTGTGGGAGGTGAGCTGTAGCGCTTGTGCACATCCAACTACTGGCCACTGAAAGCGCCTTTCCCAAGTCGCGCAGCCAGCTTCATTTTATGGTCGTTAAAAGGTTGGGGTCACTTAACCGGAGATTTCAGGTGGGTTAGTCTCGCTTAATTTTGTTTCTCAGTTACATTGTTGTTGAGGCTCCTTCCGAGAAGTTGGGCCGCACTGTATGATGCGCTGAACTACCCCCCCATCACCCACCGGTGTAAGTTTCACACGTTCCGGAGCGCCTGCTCGTTGTCCGGTTTCATTCCGAGCAACAACGCGCAGGCGTTGTTCTTCAGGCTCCAGTTGCGCATATCCAAGGCCCAACTTAAGGGGCCATTGGGCCTTCTTTTGTTTGAGTGTCCAGACTGGGAGCTGCCTGTAGCGCACACCTAGATTTAAAAGCAGTGGAAGGGCAACAAAAGCACGCAGCTTGTTAGCACTTCGCAGCACTTAAGAGAGGCACAATGTTGACTTTGATCAGACCCCGTATGTAATAGATATGGTTGCACAATACGAATGTCAGATGTTATTCTGTGCCAGTGCAAATTATCAATTTAAATGACAGTATTTTTTATGTCTTTTATAGTGCTGTTCATCCCAATGCAGGGTGTCAGAGCGCTTTACATACACGTACACATTATATTGACAATAAAACGTACAAGTCTGTGAATCAATGTATAGGTTATGTTACATAAGACAGTGGCAGTTGGAAGGTGCAGGAGTCGCGTTTCATCACTCATAGCTCACTGTGCTATATTAGAGGGATTACAATGCAACTGCAGGTAACAAAAGGATCTCCGTGTTCTAACAGTAACCTACTTATCTATCGACATAAAATAAAATAAAAGCCCGTTATCTGCATGTTACATGATATGCTTTGCAGATGGAGCATTAATCCTATATGCTACTTTGAGTCAAGACTGGGGTTAGACAAAACACAGGTCTTTCCAGCAATTGTGTTAACCACCAGAGTATTGTTACCATTATTACTATTCCCTCAGATTTACTGGCAACACACAGATCTGTGCAGCAGGCACCTTAACCCCATAAGATATTGTAAAATTCACGCTTTGCAGCCAATTAAGCAGAACATATTTACTGGCACATTTCTCGTTGCTGCCAATTTCTTTGTGGCAGAGTTTTAAAAAAATGCATAAGTTGAGGCCCAAATTTTGTGTCTGGGATGCATCACTTTTCTCGCACAACCCTGATGCAAAATTAATTTTGGGGTTTACAGTTCTGCACCAATCTTGTTTGTGTGGCTTTGAAAGAAAAGAAAACTAACGCAAGGCAGCCTGTTGCCCGCCCTTGCGTTACCTTGCATCAAGTAGGCATTACGTGGGTGGTCCTTGGGCGTTCTTGGGCATCCACCCATGTATTTTGACGCAAACCCAGAATTACAACGATTTGTAAACATAGGTTTGCACCAAAACTGGTGAGTCTACCCGAGGCTGGCGTAGCAAGGAGAAATATCTCCATTCCTCCTCATAATTTCGTCTTTGCATGTATGCTGCAGCACTCGTGCAAAGAGGAACTAGCCTCATAGGATACATTTTGAGTGGCTTTGTAAGGAAAAAACAAACTAGTAACAAACGCATTGTGCTGCCTTGTGTTACCATGCGCCGGGCAGAGATATACATGGGTGGTGAATGGTCATTTCCGTACATCCACCCATGTATGTTGTTTACAAATAATATACACAGTCTTCTTAAGGCCAGGGGCACTTGCTTTCCCTGGGTCAGCTCTGGAGTCCCACCTCCCTGTCCTGGCAAATGGTTATTACCCATTGATGTGAGGTGATATTCCAGCTAGGCCACGCTAATGAGTTCAAGTCTTAGAAAGAAGAAGTCTTAGAAAGTCAATGTGCCTCCTCCTCGTAGCATGTCAGTAAGATGCAAATTACCCCCAAGGCCCAGTGTTCAGTTTCACCCGCTCTTGCTGGAGTGGGGGTCTGGAGTGCCCTGGCACACGTCTACGGCCCGGTGGTGACCACAAGTCTTGATGCTAAGGGTAGAGGTGCTCCCCTGCGTACATGGTAAGCCTCCCTGAATCCAGCGGCGGGTCTTAGGTCCTCCTGGATTGCTGGGTAGTTGAATCATTGTTCCTCCTCCACTGGTGATGGCTTGCGCCTCCTTCACAGCTGCCCGTTGCTCCAGGGTGACAGCCCTCTCACCTCACCACGGCCCCCTCCTGGCTTATGGGGTTCGTAACGGTGCACACAGGGAAACGCCAGCTTCAGGTCACAGCATTGCACAGGGTGGCAGTCCTCTTCTCAGTGGAGCAGTGCTCCAGGGTGGCAGCCCTCAGTTGCCACTGTGCCCCCACCTGGCATACGGAGTACCTGGGCAGCACACAGGTTTTCTTCATTCAGTTGTGCAATTCAGCTACTAAATGGACATCTCTTACCTTCTCCTATTTCGCATCAAAGGTAAATGTTTTGTCTTCACTTCTTGGTACATGAAATTGGGGTGTGGCTGGTCACATGAAAGTCAAGTGTCAGGTGCATCCCACGTGTGGCCCAGATTCTTATTATATATGGTGCAGCAGTACAGCGATTTTAAATCTAACACAAGAGATCGATTTGCCTATGATCACTCAATTTGGTCAAGTTGGGATGCCAGGATAGATCGCAGGTTTTCTGCTTTCACATTGTTCATTTTATCCATTAGATGGCCATCTCTTTATTTTTCCTGTTTTATTTCAAAGGTTAACGCTTTGTCTTTATTTCTTGGCACGTGACGTTAGAGCGTGGGTGGCAGGCAGACCATGCATCTGTAATTTCATTTCAAATGACTGCCTTGTATAATCCTGCTTGCTCCTCCAGAAGTATCTAAATCTGTCCCACCACAACAAAAAAAGATCTCCAAAGCTTCGAATTTAAGTGCTTTGTTCACCAACTCCAACCACAAAATGTTGAAGACCTGTTTTCCTTGGAAGGAAGACAAGTTGCTTTTGTAGCTCTTAAAATTCTAGAGCGCTGGATATGGCTGTGTTAAATTTTGCCACATTGTTACCATGCAGGAGTACGGCTGGTATTGTTTTTTGCCCGCCTCACATGTACCTACTTCAGCGATGCTGCAAAGTTTATGATGTAATTATTATAATTTAATAACACAGGGTAGCTTTGGCATGGTCTGGGAAACGGATGTAATTCAGAGTTACGCTATGGTGAGTGTACAGTGAATAAGTGAGCCCACATGTCAGTGTGACTGTAAACAAGTAGGCCATCTCCATGCATCATTTTGACCGTGTAACACGTCTAGGATATACCAAGTTCTTATTAGCGAGCGTAGTCTAGTGTAGATTCTGATTACTGGCCATGGTTTGTTGTCTCTCGCTGTTCCTACAACTCCCCACTTGGTTAGTTTATTTATACAAATTAGAAATATTTCCTTGTGAAGGCCAATATTTTCTTGAAGGTGCTAGTTGGGACTAGAATTGCTTGTGCCTTTTACCTATCAGTTAACTTTGTCACCACGCCCTTCCCATCTTTGGATACTGGTTGGCTTACACGTATTTTGATGTGGTGCTGATACCACTTACTGTGGAATTTATGGTCCATTCTTTGTGAGGGTATTCTAGCTGTACTGATTCCAGGGTGAACTGCCAGAATCCACTGGTGAATGTGAGAGTGGTTTTGATATAGTTATGTCAACAAGTACACAAGTGATGTCTGCTACTAAGTGTGGAGGGAACATTTTGGGGGTGAGGCAGTGTGTAATTTGTAAAAACATAAATGCAGAATCCTCAGACTTTTTCTTTGGGTCCTATTGCTGAATGCCAGGGTTGCCATAACCCTTTTCTTTCACTCTTCTAGCTTATTCTTGCTGGTTCTTTTTTCATCCTGTTCTCTGCCTTCAGCATTGTTTTCTTATCTCTTTCTCCCCTGTTTGTGTATCTTGCTTTAGGTCATGGTCTGTTGGTGAAAATAGAGCATTGGTCTCCTAAAATGAGTGAGGTTCCCACCACAGACACATTAGGTGGTGGCTAGGGCTGAGTAACCATACTTCGCATAGGAGAGCGGTCTCACCTCTGTAGAGCTCAGGCAGCTAAAGCAGTCACATGTACATGAAACTATGCTGCGTATGGAATATTATGCCTGGTGGGGTAGGCTAGCAGCAGAGTAAGTTTGTTCAATCTTTGGGTAAAGGAAGCTTTACGTTGCCAAAAGACAACATTGTTTCATGTGTAGCTTACAAAAGTGTGATTCTTCTGTCTAACTCAGGAGTGTTTGTGTGTATACTCGTAATGTGCTCAATTATACTCTTGATAGACCCACTTGTGATGTCACTTCCTGTAAAGTCAAGGCTTCTGATGCTACTTCCTCTGATACCAGTTCCTGTGAATCCTCATGTGAAGTCACGTGCCGTTCGGTCACAGGCTATGATGCCACGTGCTGTGATGTCACCTGTATACTGCCTAACTGGTTAGTCCCCCCCCCCCCCCCCCCCACTTCTGTTTTTTATGGGCTTGTACCCTGGACATGGTAGTGAGACACAGCGAGTTTAAAGGGGATTCTGGAATTCTGGTATCAGAGGGTGTGTCTGCAGCGCTGAGGGATGTTTGGTTTATGCTGGGTTTGTAAATAAGGTGCATTGCTGCTTTTTGAGGAATGTTGATCTGACTAGACACCAAGCCTTGGAAAGGGAGTTAAAGCCTTCTGCCTCTGGTGGGGGCAGAGTACAAGGGGAATGAATGCAAGAGGGCTCCTGGAGCCTCTCCAGTTGATGGAATAAGGAACACTGACTGCTCTACGCGGGATGGTTATTTTTCATCTTTTATGAAACCCGATCTCTAAAGGCTTGCACATTGAAGGGGCGTGGTCCTCAGGTTTTTCTTTCATTCTGTTCTTTGAAACGCAAACTCCACCTATTTCAGATAGGTGCCGCTTGGTGGCGCTGTTGCTCTGTTTTTCCTATATGCTAGTTGTGGTTAGAAACGCATGAGTATAAATAGTGCTGGGATCTGTGGGAGCACGTGGGCGTTGTTGATGTCTCCCTTGGCAGGCATCCAGACTTCTGCCCCAAGCCTGCAGGAGTCGGGGACCTTGTCTTCCTTGTCCCCCAAACGCTGAATGGGATCATTTGGACAGAGAGGCACCGAGAGACCTTACTAATAACAGATTGTGCACTATACATGTGTTATCTGTTTTCGTTTCAACATTTTTTATTGGCTTTTCAAGGATATAAAAGCATTCATAGTGTATAGAATGCTTACATCTTATGCGCGGAAACGTAGACAACACGCGTGCTATCTAACAATGACAATGCAACACCTAGAAGTGCAGATACAGTGTCTGGAAGAACTATACAAACAGACAATTCATTGGGATTCCGGGTGTGTAACCAATTAGGGGATAAGATTCTCATTTCATGGGACTTGGGACATTAATTTTATTGTAATTGTATTGTGACATCACTAAGGGGATGCGTCCTAGTGTTATTCCCTTTAAAGAGGTGTAGAACGTTCCTGTGGAACGAGTCTCCGATGCTTGTGTGACATCACAAAGGACCTGCACTGTTATTCCCTCTTTAGAGGGGTGGGGAGGCACTGACGCATCTGTGACATCCCAATGGACCTGCGTCCTCCTGTTATTCCGTCTATAGAGGGGGTGGGACAAGGTGCTGGGCTTCAGTGACATCACAAAGGGCCTGCGTCCTACTACAAGTCCATCTATAGAGGGGTGGGATGAGGCGCTAGGGCACCCTATGGTTTTTCCAGCTACAGAGGGGTGGGACGAGGTATTGATGCTTCTGAGACTTCACGAAAGGCCTGCGTCCTGTTGTTGTTCCATCTATAGAGGGGTGGGAGGAGGCACTGACCCTTCTGTGACATCACAAAGGGCCTGCGTCCTTCTACAAGTCCATCTATAGAGGGGTGGGACGAGGTATGGACACTTCTGTGACATCACTAAAGGCCTGCGCCCTCCTGTTATTCCATCTATAGAGGGGTGGGATGAAGTTCTGGGGCTTCAGCGACATGGCCTGCGTCCTATGGTTATTCCATCTATAGAGGGGTGAGACGAGGCACTGATGCTTGTGTGACATCACTTAGGGCCTACATCCTATTGTTATTTATTGAAGGGTGGAACGAGGCACTGGGGAATCAGTGACATCACAAAGGGCCTGCGTCCTACTACAAGTCCACCTATAGAGGTGTGGGGTGAGGTGCTGACGCTTCAGTGACATCACAAAGGGCCTGCGTCCTTCTACAAGTCCATCTATAGAGGGGTGGGACGAGGTATGGACACTTCTGTGACATCACTAGAGACCTGCGCCCTCCTGTTATTCCATGTATAGAGGTGTGGGACGAGCCTCTAGGGCTTCAGCGAGATCACAAAAGGCCTGCGTCCTACTACAAGTCCATCTATAGAGGGGTGGGACGAGGTATTGACACTTCTGTGACATCACTAAAGGCCTGCACCCTCCTGTTATTCCATCTATAGAGGGGTGGGATGAAGTTCTGGGGCTTCAGCGACATGGCCTGCGTCCTATGGTTATTCCATCTATAGAGGGGTGAGACGAGGCACTGATGCTTGTGTGACATCACTAAGGGCCTACATCCTATTGTTATTTATTGAAGGGTGGAACGAGGCACTGGGGAATCAGTGACATCACAAAGGGCCTGCGTCCTACTACAAGTCCACCTATAGAGGTGTGGGACGAGGTGCTGACGCTTCTGTGACATCACAAGGGCCTGCTTCCTACTGTTATTCCATCTCTAGTGGTGTGGGGCGAGACGCTGACGCTTCTGTGACATGGCCTGTATCCTCCTGTTATTCCATCTCTAGTGGTGTGGGGTGAGGTGCTGACGCTTCTGTGACATGGCCTGTATCCTCCTGTTATTCCATCTCTAGTGGTGTGGGGTGAGGTGCTGACGCTTCTGTGAAATGGCCTGTATCCTCCTGTTATTCCATCCATAGTGGTGTGGGGCGAGGTGCTGACGCTTCTGTGACGTGGCCTGCATCCTCCTGTTATTCCATCTATAGTGGTGTGGGGCGAGGTGCTGACGCTTCTGTGACATCACTAAGGACCTGCATCCTATTCTTATCTATCCATAGAGGGGTGGAATGGGGTACAGGGTCTGTGTTCCATGGTTATTCCATTTATAAAGGGGCGAGACAAGGCACTGGTGTTTCAGTGACATCACAAGGGCCTGCGTCCTACTGTAAGTCCATCTATAGAGGGGTGGGACGAGGTGCTGGGGCTTCTGTGACATCACGAAGGGCCTGCGTCCTACTGTTGTTCTGTCTACAGAGGGGTGACACAAGGCGCTGTGGCTTCTGTGACTTCACAGAAGATCCGTGCCCTATTGGTATTCCCTCTGTGAAGTGTCAACCTTCCTGTGGCTGTAACACTGAGAGTTCAGTGACATCACAAAAGGTCTGTGTCCTACTGTTATTCCCAATGTGAAGTGGGGGACCTTCCTGTGATATGTGGCACTAGGAGTTCAGTGACAGCAGTAAAGGCCTATGTCCTGCTGTTGCTCCCTCTGTAGAAGTTTAGGACCTCCCTGTGGGGTGAAGTATTGAGGATTTTGAGACATCACAAGGGGCCTGTGTCCTACTGGTTTTCCAGATGTGAACTTTGGAGCTCAGCACTGAGGTTTCTGTGACATCACTAAGGACCTGTTTCCTAATGTCATTCCCTGTATAGACGGCTGGGCCCTTGCTGCAGAACGAGGCACTGAGGTCCTGTGACATCACAGTGGCCCTGCGTGCTATTATTCCCACTGCAGAAGTGCGGAACTTTCCACTGGAATGTGGCACTACCAGTTCAGTGACATCACTAAGGACCAGTGTCCTGTTACCACTCTGTAGAAGTGCATCTCCTTCCCAATATTTTAGATTACTGTAATCGTCTCAAAAATACCTTTTGAAGTGATTTTATCTCAAATTGTATATTTTAAGTTTATACATTTGAAACAAAAATATTTCTGATTTTCCAATTTTTCTTTAATTGACCTTAACAGAGAGATGCTGGTCTTCGATCTAAAATCCTAACCAAGTGGTACCCTAGGAAGTGACGGCTGCTCAGCTTAAGCTTGTCCAGCCTCATCCTGACTCGGCCTATCAGTAGCTAACATCTTCTTCCTTCATTCTTGTGCAGGGATGAGACCCGGGAAGAATATAAAAAGCACAACGAGGCTTGAAGGAAAACTTATCAAATGTTTCAAGAGAGCATACAAAGGCCCCGATCACGAGAGGGTGGGTGTTTTATGACCCCTGCATAAACCCCTGTTTCTGCAGGGCCTGGAATTACAAGTTGGGTGGTATTTGCTGCATCTGGTAATTAGCAGGTGCATTATATACATTTCCCCCTTCATTAAATTTCCGACGGTGAAACCGGACAGAATTTATCAGAGGAAAAGTGTATGGTATTTACTGTTCTTTGCAGATTTTGATGCTTTAATGTTAGCACTCCCCCTCACTGTGCATGTATGTTTGGCCGGCCATCTCGGGCCAGCCAAACACACATGCGCAGTAGGCTCCTAGCAGCGTCAGGATTGGCCACAGGGCAGGCTGGGAGCCTATGCCTGCAGAGAGGAGACAGAGAAGCGGAGCGGCGCGCGGCATTAAGGTAAGTTGTTTTTTTAAATGATATTTTATTTTAATTTCCCCCCAACCCCCTCCTGCGCTACACCCCGCCCCTTTAGCGTGTCGCGAGCCGCTCCTGAACATAACCCATGATATAATTATCTGGTGTGATGAATAGCTCCAGGATTTCGACAAACTCTGAGTCACAGCCAATGTGTCTATTTGCCTTTTAATGCCCAGCTCACTGATGAGTTTCGGAGCCCGTTAACCCAACTAGGCCGCTCTGGAAAGGTTTTGGTACTTTGCTTGGTGATACCGGTTTTGATAAGTCTTTCAATATTTGTGTGGTGTTGCCAAAGCCAGGACTCTACTAGGAAAATAGTTCCAGCGCCACTGGGACTGCCTGGAGACCCTGCAGTAGGACCATCTGCGAACTTATCACATCAAAACTCATCAGCCCCTGCCCAAACACATACGTGTATATTTACAGCATTATTGTGGCCTGTTTCCTTTTTGTTTCACTAGGTGGCGCTGTGGCTCCGTAGTCACCCTATGATTCTTCGACAGCCTTCGCTATACCACGCGCTGTTTATATCTGATAATTTCTAATATCACGACACATCTTTCACACAGAATCCGCTCGCTGACCCGGAAACAGTTATCCAGCGGGATGCATCCGTGTAACATTCCACTAGTGCATTCATTTCAAAGGAGACATTTAAATATATACTCGAAAATGTTCATGGAATGAAACCCTAGGCACTAAACTGCAATATGCAACAAAAAAAAATACATTAGATATTTTAAAGTGGTGTAATGTTGGAGCAGAATAAAAATGAATAATTAAACAAATGATCCTGTAAATTGTCGTGAGACCCCATCCATCTCGGCCTGATTGAGAGAACTACAACTAGTCCACCAAGGAGAAAGGCGGCCTTCTCTTAAGAGCCAGTTCCATCCCACACCTGATCTTAGCCACAAAACTGAGAAGTGATTGGTGCCTCGAGTCTGGAGGTAACTACGACACCCAGGCTATCATGAATGGATTCTACACTTCTGGCTAAACTCCCCGATCCTGTACACCCGCTGTCTAACCGCCACAAAACACTGCCCTCTTAGCTAGCCAGGGTCAAACACTGAACATCCATGTCACTTATAAAAAGAAATCTACTCTTTTAGTGAAAACCCTCAATCAAATCAGAAAGGTGTCCTACATTCGAAAGGCTGGTTCTAAGGCACTCCTGGGCAGCGCATAAAACGTAGTGACGTGTGAAGCAGCAACGTCCATTGGCTCAAAACGTTGGAAAAAAGAACCAAAAAATACCATCAAGTGCAAAATTCGTAAACTTTTGTTTTTCCAAAAAGGGTCAGTTCCGGAAACCCTCTGTGGTAGTGGGTGCTCATGATGGTGGGTGGGCTGCTGCTCCGCCTTGAAGACCGCCCCCTTAGCCTCTTTCCAGGCCGACATCCATAGACCAAATCCGAGCAAACCCTCCGAATGCCCGGTGCCACACAAACTGCCTGACTCCCCAGCTGACACCTACCTGGGTAGGGAGATGTTGCATTGGTCTCCATCATTGTCTCCTGGCTCCAGAGGTCCAGGGACATCCTAAGCCAGAAAACCTGGCACCCCAGAGGATGGTCTGGTTTAACCACGCCTCAAGTGAAGCCGAAACATCTCGCCTTCTTCACAAAAGCAAAGTTTCAGACCAATGCCTGCCTTGGTCTCAAAGAGCACACAGGCGTGAGGTTGTGATTCTAGAGAGGAGCAACACAAAGTTTGAGTCTACGTTGAACAACAAAATCTGATGCCTGCACCAATGGGAGTTTGAGAAATAACTCAAATTCCATTTATTGCGATGGCTATGGCCGTCATACTCGCTTTTCCCTGACAGATTTCAGAAGTCAAAAGTTACCCAAGGCCAATGTACCGTACAAAGGAAAAAAACTAATATTGGTGTGATAAATACCAAAAGTTAATATTAAATATTATTTTTCCCCCAAAACGTGGTATAAAAAGTATTTAGCACCTAGTTAAATTCCTCACACAAGGACACCAGTGTTTATCTGGTACTGTGAATATTATCTACCCATTCTTAAGTAATCTGTGGTACGGTCAATGCGCTGCCCAAGGATTGGCTGCCTAGAAGTGCATACTCCCTAGATTAGCCCACCTACCGTGTGATACCGCAGTATAGTCCTCAGACTGTCATATGGCCTAAATATTGGGTTCTAAATATTGTTTACCAAGTAGCACAGGAAACTTTCACCCAACAAGAGGATACTATATTAATGCTAGGTGATACTTATGACAACAATATCCAGACATATAACCCCGCCTACAAAGTAATCCTCTATTTTTTTTCTCAGTTTTTCTCCAGTGGAGGTAATCTGGAGATTAAAGGGGGACCTTTGGAAAAGCCGCTGTTTGTTGCACGTGAAAACTCTACGCTCTCTGTAGGAACTGCTGTTTATATCCAGAAGCCTAGAGTAAATGTCCAGAGCTTAGAAGTCGCCCATGTCCAGAGCGCGCCTATAGCAGTTTCCGTTCCACCCCCTCTTTGGCATCCATCTTTGGCTCCAAGTTTGAGGACCTTCATTCGAAGACGTCACCACCTCATTCGATCAACACAAACAATGGAAGAAGCCTCATGAAAGCCCAGGTCTCCTAGCCCCCCGGCAATATGTGGTCTCACATCACCCTAGAGTCTGATACTCAACCAGAGAGAGGGTCAGCTGTGCAGGACACCAAGACGCTCCTTCCAAGTGCCCTTGGTAAGTCCACTTGAGGTAGTCACGCACATTTTGTGAATGCAGAGGCACAACCATGGGTTGTGTGACGCACACAGTCAGAGAGGACATACGTGGACACGCATGACTGAGGCGACCCACTTCAAGCTGAAATATACTTCAGTTGATAGATCAAGAATCCTCTCCATAGAGTGTGTCCTGTGAAACAAGGGCTTCAAAACTGCAAGTCGTCACAGCGTCATGAAGAACACAAATGTGTCACCCCAACCCCAACGTGCTCTTGCAAGCCGCAACAGCCAGTTTGTATTGGACACTTAGGGCCGCAGGAAGTCAGGGCAGTTGTGGAGACTAGACATCTTCAAGCCTCCGTTGTGGTGTTTGGCTCCACAGGGGGCTGGTGTACTCAACCATGAAGCTTGTCGACGAATGGTTTCCCGCTCCATGCGGAGTGTCCATGGACCAGAGTCCGATGCAAAGAATGTGCTCCCACAGTCTGTGAGGTAAACAGGTCTGTAATGATCCTGTGTATGTCACAGTAGCTCTTCCCCAGAGGTGTCTAGACATGCTATGCATGTGTGCCTAAATCTTGTGTTATTTACAAACTCACACCCAGCTTCATCAGACTTGAGTTGTGTACTCCAGGTGTTTCCATTTCCAGACTTGTAGATCCCAGCTGGCTAAGATGCCCCAAAGACAGCCCTCTCCACACCCCTGGAGAAACCCCACCTTGCATCAACTGAACACCTCACCACCACCACACAATACCACCCAACAAACAAGCACTAAGGTTCTTGTCACATACCACCTCCTCCAGAGTCCTGTTTTTACTACGCAGCGGTAAAGGGTGCTCGGAACAAGCACTGGTTTAACTTTCCACTAGGCCCGGGTGAACTTTAAATCACTCCGGCATAGTTTCAGAAATTTGTGTGTTCCTTGTTACATAGAATCCCAAAATTACGCCTCTAGGCCATGTTGCATTATTGTGTGTTGTTTACTGTAACATTTTGCCACAGGCGTGCAGGAGTGCTAGTGGCTGCGGTTTCTCGAACTCATTTCTTTTTCACTGCAAAGTGCATAAAAAGATTCTGCACTAAAATCACCCGTTAAAGGGCATATAGCGTTTTGTGTACTTTTCCCAAAAGTTTACATAATTATGCAAAAACAAATGATGCAAATTTCGTCCAGCACCACTTACCACCAAGGACATGGGATAGCACCTGTGATCTGGCAGCACAAGTAAAGCAGAGCTGCCCCAGAGCAGACAATATGTTGCTTTACTCTTTTCTATAAACACAGCATGATGTTTTTCTGCAAAACGATTGTGTGACGAATGAGCGGAAGTATTGAATTCTGCTATAAACACGGCCGCTCCTATGTCCAGCTGCGAGCGGGGGTGGGTCTGCGTTGGCTCTCCCCCGGCCCCCCCCCCCCCCCCCGCCCAGACTTCTCTGGGTTGGCCTGCATCCTGCAGTGTGCATTCCCTTAGATTCAGCAAAGGCCCTCTTCTCCCCTGTGGGTTTTGTTCACCGGGCCTTTCCCACCCTGACCCAGAGATTACACTATTCAGCCATTGGGCCATTTTGAGGGGATGTTTCCGAAAATTAAAATAAATACTGGCTACAGTCATAACATGGCCACCAGCTGGCATTACAGGTTTTCTGAAAGTGCTTGTGTGAGAACTTTAGGCAAAAAGATCCACACACAATTGGTGAGGATCTTTAGTTATAGCCGACGGGTTGGCGGTAGTGGTTTAAATGTGCCGGTACTGAGGGAGGGAGAGTACCTGCACTTCTCCGCACTGCTACAATATATTTAATGGGAGAATAGTGACACTTCTCTGCAGTACATTTTATGGGAGAGTATCTGCACCTCGCAGTACTGCTGCAGTACATTTAATGAGAGAGTACCTGCATTTCTCAGTACTGCTGTAATACATTTAATGGGAGAGTACCTGCACTTGTCAGTACTGCTGCCGTACATTTAATGGGAGAGCACCGGCACTTCTCAGACTGCTGTAGTACATTTAATCGGAGAGTACCAGCACTTCTAAGCAGTACTGTAATACATTTAATGGGAGAGTACCTGCAGTTCTCTGCACTGCTGAAGTACATTTAATGGAGGGTACTGGCACTTCTCAGCACTGCTGCAGAACATTAAATCGGAGAGTACCGACACTTCACATCACTGCTGCAGGACATTTAATTGGAGAGTACCTTCACTTCTCAGCACAACTGTAATACATATAATGGGAGAGTACCTGCACTTCTTACCACTGCTGCAAAACATTTAATGGAAGAGGACCTGCACTTCTCAGTACTGCTGTAATATATTTAATGGGAGAGTACCTGCACTTCTCAGTACTGCTGTAATATATTTAATGGGAGAGTACCTGCGCTTCTCAGCACTGCTGTAATATATTTAATGGGAGAGTACCTGCACTTCTCAGTACTGCTGTAATACATTTAATGGGAGAGTACTGGCACTTCTCAATACTGCTCCAAAACATTTAATGGGAGAGTACCTGTACTTCTCAGCACTGCTGCAGTACATTTAATGGAGAATACTGGCCCTTCTCAGCACTGCTGTAATACATTTAATGGGAGAGTACCTGCACTTCCCAGAGTGCTACAGTACATTTATTGGAGAGTACTGGCACTTCTCAGCACTGCTGCAAGACATTTAATGGAGAGTACTGGCACTTCTCAACACTGCTGCAGGACATTTAATCTGAGAGTACCGGCACGTCTCAGCACTGCTGCAATACATTTAATGGGAGAGTACCTACACTTCTTACCACTGCTGCAGTACATTTAATGGGAGAGTACCTGCACTTCCCAGACTTCTGCAGTATATTTAATGGGAGAGTATCTGCACTTGTTAGCACGCTGCAAAACATTTAATGGAAGAGCACCCGCGCTTCTCAAAAGGAAGCAGCCATTTTGGTATAGAGACCCTGAACTTCAGTTTTTCCAGTTCAAGGACTGGCCAGGAGGAGTAAGAGGAAGTGTCATCCCGGCCACCCCTAGGTCCAAATGACCCCATTCGTTATCTTCTGCTCTTCAATAGCATTATTCATGGACACGCTCTGCAAAAGGTAAACTGGAAGAAAACAAGTGGTTCATATATTTTCAGACTAGGCTGGGTTTGGCTGGAATGAAAATTGTCTGTGGCTTTGATTGACAGGAGCACTCCTGCTATTTGGTTACCCAACTTGCAACAGGTTTTACCAGGTGAAAATGGGCTGTGCGAAAACCTTATTTTCTCATGGTTTGTGCCCGTGCTGCAGTATGGAGTCTGACTTGGCAGTAGCCGTCCAATCTGATTTGGGTTCATTGTGTGGAAAATAATCTCTCTATCCAAAGAAAGGTCTTCACACAGGAGGTGGCAAAGTTAAACTAGGAAATTTCACAAAAAGTCTAAAGCTTCAGCATCTCTGCCGCTGAACAATTATTCTATCTATCTATCTATCTATCTATCTATCTATCTATCTATCTATATATATATATATATATATATATATATTCTGTAGCCTCTACGCCGAGACAGTTCATGCTGGAAACAACCCCCCCACCACCAACAACACACACACACTGTAGCACATTTGTCATGTTTATGGCAAACAGTGTAAAACAACTCCACAGATGTACTGCAGGAGCCCCTCTGCCACAGGCCTGGAACCAAAGCGTGCTTCCCTCCTCTCTCAAGCACGCACAGAACCTTCCAGAAGATGCGCAGACAGCCCCTGTCGACTCCCCACTGAAACCAGACCTCACTCTTGAGTCAAGACGGGGTCTCGACTGCCAGGGCCCCTTCCTGGGGCAGCGCGCGGATCGTCTTACGTGCCTGCTGACCTCGTGCGTCATTTGGCAACCAATCACTGCTTTCATCAGTCACTAACCGGAAGAGAACCGGCCGCAAAGCCCAGACATTGCACTCTCATTTCTTGGGGGCATATTTTGATTTTTGCAAAGCATGTCAACAATTTAATTCGTTTTACAATGGCTTTAGGGATCGTTGATCCTAATTTTCCCATATGTTCCTGTGCAAATAGTTTTCGCTGTTGATATCCATCTGCTTTGAAATATGCGTATCCTAGAGTTGACTAAATTCACCCGCAACAAGCCTTGTCAAAGCCAATAGGGCTTGCCTTTATAATGAGAGTGCCAAGCTGTTGGTTTTGCCAATGTACGTCTGTGATGCGTTGTTTAAAAATAATGAAAGAAAAAAACCCATTTTAAAATACTGGAGGAAAACCAGACCCAATTCTTATGAAAAATTGAATTAACTGTTTTCAAACCTTAAAATGGCATGGTTTGTTTCTCAAATACTTTTCCACCTTGAACCTCTCAACACAGTTTAAAAATAATAAGGCAGTGTCAGAAAGTAAATGAAACCACTTCCCAAGGCCTAATTTATTTTCCACAGGATTCAGCCTTATGCTTCAGCTCAGGGAGCATATTTATGGAACTCCAGGAGTGTCCTGCTTCGTCAGACACCAGCTGTGGGAGTGGAGATTATGGCCCATCCCACAGTACCATGCACACCACCAAGAGCTCTGACATTTTCAAACCAGATACAAATAATGAATTTTCATTGAAAATGTAAATGTCCCAGCAGACTTTTTAAACTCATGATTAAAGGCACTGATTTTGGGACGTGGACTCGGGTCCCCTGAAGCTGCCAGGCCTGAGGGAGATCGGGCAGAGCCACAGAAAGTACTAAGTGGCACATAGATTGGGGGCACAGCATAGAGGTGTGGGTAAGATGGAAGCCGGCATGACTAGGGGTGGCACAGGCCAAGAGAAGGACCAAGCAACAAGGGGGATGGGGGACATGGTTTGTGGTGTAGAGATGCTGTAACAGAGCTGGAGAAGAGGAAAACCCATCAGGAAGAGGCTGAGACTTTAAGAGGGAGTGAGACGTGTGAGTGGAGAGGGAGACGTTCTAAGGCAAAGTGGGCTCGAGCCCAGGGCCCCAGCCTTTTAGGGGGCCTCCTGAAAATGTCAGCTCTGTTCTGCAGTGTCTTGCCCCGATGCCTTGAATAATTTTAGACAAATTGCTTTAAATGCCCTTTAATTTATTTTTAATGTGGGTGATGTGTGAGAGTATATTACAAGACATTTTGTAGAGAAATGTAGTGTTTGTTTCATGCAAAATGCAAAAGTTTATTTGGATCAAAACAGGACCTCCCTTGAATATGAGAAAGGGGAGGGTGTCAGAGTGATTATTTGCAGTAATATTAGTGAGCTGTTGTTGTGTTACAGTAGTCATACATGTGTCAGTGGCCCTGGCTAAACACATTTAGAATTTGTACATGTGTGCCTGTGCGCTGTCAGTGACCTTGCCAAAGAGGGCTTGAAAGAGCTGAAAAGGGATCACAAATTCAAAGCTGTTCTGAACAGAGGCCCCTAAAATACTTTTGGCTCAGATCTCCCAAAATCCTTAAGATATCCCTGAGTGGAGAGACGTGGCCGGAGGTGAGGGGAGAGGTCTACCATAGAGGTTGAGACATTGCACTTACCAGTCTCTAGGCAGCGCCCCTGCAGGAAGTGGACATAAAGCGCTATGGGTGCCCATCAGAGTAAGTGCTGCCTCTTCTAAATGCTTTCTTCTAGGCCAGAGGTCTTCAAACTGGGGGGCCTCAAGTGATCCCGGGGGGTGGGGGGGGGCAGACTCTGGCCAAAATAACTATTATACAGATAACAGGCCTTTGTTTTAAGCAGAAGCATGTTATTGCAGTTTTAAAAAGGTAACAGTACTTAACTGCAATGTTTAAATAGGTTTAGACATATTTAAACATTGCCATGTTTATAAAATAATTGTGAAAAATTCTTAAGGGGGGCCCAATGATTTTTATTTTTCAACTGGGGGGGGCGCGGCTTTAAAAAGTTTGGAGACCTCTGTTCTAGGCACACATGCACGTGACCCGTCACAGTGCCATCACTTACAGTACAAGTGAGCCAATGGCTGAAGTGGGCTGGCCCAGCGGCACCGGCGTGCTGTGCGCTGTGGTGGGCGGAAGCAAAAGGTGAATGACCCAAAGCCCCTCTTGGTAGCAGAATAAAATTATGCTAATTTACTATTATTTTTCTTACGAGAGACTAGAGATAAATCAAAGGCTGTCCTCACCCCAGAACAGAAAATGAGAATTCGACAAGTTGGGTTATAGTTTTTTTTTTTTTTTTTTTTTTTTTTTTTCCATTTATATGGCAATTCTTTTAGGAATTTCCCCCAAAATCGGTGCACACTGTGTCCATTACGCGACAATGACTGTCAAAAGTGCTTAGCGAGGTGAGAATAGCTCCGCGAAGGGCAGTGTGACATACTAGTCTAGACCAGTCAGATGTGAGTTCCAGGTTGGGTTTTTTGTCTCCTAGAATCGGTCCCTCTGGTCATTTCTTAAGAACGGGGTATGTTGAGATTGCAGTACAACCCACTCTGGAATCCTGGCGTGTACATTTAAATATGTTTATGGTGGTCGAAGCTCGAGTGCGAGCTAAAGGAGAGACACAGGTCGGAACTCCTCCTCGAGAGTAGACCTTTGACCATTTTCATTTTCAAGCAAATTCTTACAACCGGCCCTGCCAGTTCTAGGGATCGGGGAAAGAGGGCCTATAATGTAAAAAAGGACCTCGGCTCTTGCTTGTGAGCCTGGACATGTGGGTGGCGCCTCTTTGTAAGTGTGTCGGTTTATCCTCTCACCGGTCGACACTATGGTGCTATTGTTTCTAGTCCCTGTACCCCACTAATTCCCCTCCCAAAACAGGCCTTGCCTACATCTCTGCTTTTCAAGTCCCCCTTTATTCTTCACTGGGAGTGTCTCACTCCAGGCAAAATATGTTTTTTCCTGTTGGAGTGTTCCCTATATACTGAAGGAAGGCGGGTATCATGCCTTTTGTATTGTTTTGGTGTCACCAATAAGTGACCCCCCTGGAGATGCTAAATGACTTTGCCTTATGGTAGCAACGGTCCTGCACACAACTGGCTGTGCGCTCTGGGATTGGTGCACTCTATCTACACCTGAGCTGCACGTGCAGATCCAGTCCAGCTTTTCCACTCCACTTACACACCTGTATGCTAATGTGCAATACACTGCCTCACCTGTTTGAAATCTCGGTAAGAAACATGTGGGTTCTATGCTCCAGCTTCCAGAAAAGATGCATGCATATAGACGCAAAACTCTGGTTTTGTGTAACGTAGGCCTTTGTTGAATGACCAGGCCACGAAGCGCTGTGCAGAACTCAGCCGGTGGTCTGGCCGCTACAGGTGGCTTGGACCACGGCCAGCGCTGGGCTATGCTCCTGTGGACAGTGATTATATGAACATACATGTGGTCACAGAATCCTGGTGGAAATAGCAGTTAGGCCTTGGTGAGTACATGCCACCTAGAAAGCCATGTTTTGAGACCAAGCCTTAAATCAAGGCTGTCTGTGCTTGTCCGACCTCAACTGGAAAAGAGACCCAGATTTTTGGCCAACGTCCAGGGAAGGGGTGCTGTGGGCTGCTTCCCGAATCACGACCTTTCTAGGCCACACATGTTGCTCTTCTGTTACCAGGATAAGCCACCAAGAATGTTGGTTTATTTTTATGGGTGTGCAAAAGCAAAGATAGTTTCTCTGCATATTATGTAAAATTCTTGTGAGAATTAGAGGTTTATTCCTTTACATATAGCGAAATTTGGATAATTTGCTTTCGCCTGTTTACGTAAAATGACCATTTTACGCAAATTGCAAATTCTGCAGTTTGCGCTACATTTTCGAGGAAAATGTGTCCTTATGTCAATTTTTGGAGCACAAATGAATTAAATATTAAGCACCACAATCGAACAGCTACTTGCGTTCAGTTGTTCATGTGAATTTGTGCTAAAGTTTTACAGTGAAGTGCGTTATTTACAGCGCATTTTTACTGAGATTGACGAGTAATTACACAATGTGGCATGATGTCATTACTTTGGAGCGAAACGTGTAATTCCTGAAATTCCGTGAATTATGACATCATAATTTACTTTCACCCAGGCATAGTGATTACCTGTGGGAAAATTGTACGTGATATACAAAAGGCGGGCAATATATACACAACAATCACTGAAAGGGAGCAACTGGGGTAGCCAAGCTTGAAGACTAGTTGACACGAGACGCGCGGACGTCAACCATGCCAATGAGCCATGGGCGGTGTTTGGCACATGTTGTGCTATGTGAGCACCCTTGTCCAGTTGACTTAAGGCAAGAACACTGAGAAAACAGTGAGTGGAGGTGCCCCAAAATACAGCCAGTGGCTGCTGTCCTATCCAGCCGGAAGTGAGAGCTGGAGCCCTAGGGTCACTGGGTAGCTGTGGCCTGCATACCACAGACCACAGAGGATGCTGCATTTGTTTTTAAGCAGATATGTGGCTGTGAAAATGTATCCCGCAGGTATGATGTGCCATAAAGTCTATATGTTAGTTTTGTCATGAAAACACTTTCATACCTGTGTTTTACATTGAAATCAGCCTTTTCGGCTGTATGCTGTGCAGTAGACATTTTATTTAGTTTAAAAATCATTGTTGCTTTATATTGTCACACTTTTGCGCTCATTGTCTCTTCACATGTTTGCCTAAATCTCCGTAATGACAGAGCCACCTTATGCCCCCAGGACTACCAACACACTATCAATCAATTCCAGAACTCCCCAGCAACACGCTGTCCATCAGTCCTCAACTCCCTAGCAACACGCTATCCATCAAATTCCAACTCCCCAGCAACACGCTGTCCATCAGTCCTCAACTCCCTAGCAACACGCTATCCATCAATTTCCAACTCCCTAGCAACACGCTATCCATCAAGTTACAACTGCCTAGCAACTTCTTGTCCATCAATTCCACAACTACCTAGCAACACGCCATCCATCAATTCCCAACTCCCTAGAAACACATTATCCTTCAAGTCCACAACTTTTCTAACACCACACCATCAATCAATTCCACAATTCCCTAGCAACACACTACCCATCGCTTCCACAACTCCATAGCAACACACTATCCATCGCTTCCACAACTCCATAGCAACACACTATCCATCGCTTCCACAACTCCATAGCAACACACTATCTATTGCTTCCACAACTCCATAGCAACGAAATAGCCATTGCTTTCCCAACTCCCTCGCATTGCCTCCACCTTAGTTATTCTAGTTTCTCTGGAAGACAACACCAATCACCCCAAAAAAACGCATCAAAACTCAGCACCAAAAGATGCATAAAAATATCAATGGGCCACTCAACCATTCATAGCCATATACATACTAGAGGCAAAGTCCCAAAAGGGGGGCACAGCCCTCCTAAACCTACCAGGCATATAACAGGCTAACACCCCCCCCCCCCCCAACCAACCCATCACAGAGAGATTCTGCCCGAGTGCAGACATTCCACTCCAAGTGCAGAGAGAGTCCATCTGAGTGCAGACATTCCACTCCAAGTGCAGAGAGAGTCCATCTGAGTGCAAACATTCCATCGCAAGTGCAGAGAGATTCTGCCCGAGTGCGGATATTCCACCACAAGTGCAGAGAGTCTACTTGAGTGCAAACATTCCACCACAAGTGCAGAGAGAGGCTGCCTGAATGCAGACATTCCACCACAAGTGCAGAGAGTCTACTTGAGTGCAGACATTCCACCGCAAGTGCAGAGAGTCTACTTGACTGCAAACATTCCACCACAAGTGCAGAGAGTCTTCTTGAGTGCAAACATTCCACCGCAAGTGCAGTCTACTTGAGTGCAGACATTCCACCACAAGTGCAGAGAGTCTACTTGAGTGCAGACATTCCACCGCAAGTGCAGTCTACTTGAGTGCAAACATTGCACCACAAGTGCAGAGAGTCTTCTTGAGTGCAGACATTCCACCGCAAGTGCAGAGAGTCTACTTGAGTGCAGACATTCCACCACAAGTGCAGAGAGTCTTCTTGAGTGCAGACATTCCACCGCAAGTGCAGAGAGTCTACTTGAGTGCAGACATTCCACCACAAGTGCAGAGAGTCTTCTTGAGTGCAGACATTCCACCGCAAGTGCAGAGTCTACTTGAGTGCAGACATTCCACCGCAAGTGCAGAGAGTCTTCTTGAGTGCAGACATTCCACCGCAAGTGCAGAGAGTCTACTTGAGTGCAGACATTCCACCGCAAGTGCAGAGAGTCTTCTTGAGTGCAGACATTCCACCGCAAGTGCAGAGAGTCTACTTGAGTGCGGACATTCCACCACAAGTGCAGAGAGTCTACTTGAGTGCAGACATTCCACCGCAAGTGCAGAGAGTCTTCTTGAGTGCGGACATTCCACCGCAAGTGCAGAGAGTCTACTTGAGTGCAAACATTGCACCGCAAGTGCAGAGAGTCTACTTGAGTGCAGACATTCCACCGCAAGTGCAGAGAGTCTACTTGAGTGCAAACATTCCACCGCAAGTGCAGAGAGTCTACTTGAGTGCAGACATTCCACCGCAAGTGCAGAGAGTCTTCTTGAGTGCAGACATTCCACCACAAGTGCAGAGAGTCTACTTGAGTGCAAACATTCCACCGCAAGTGCAAAGAGTCTACTTGAGTGCAGACATTCCACCACAAGTGCAGATAGAGGCTGCCTGAATGCAGACATTCCACCACAAGTGCAGAGAGAGTCGGCCTGAGTGCAAACATTCCACCACAAGTGCAGAGAGTCTACTTGAGTGCAGATATTCCACCACAAGTGCAGAGAGTCTTCTTGAGTGCAGACATTCCACCACAAGTGCAGAGAGTCTACTTGAGTGCAAACATTCCACCACAAGTGCAGAGAGTCTACTTGAGTGCAAACATTCCACCACAAGTGCAGAGAGTCTTCTTGAGTGCAAACATTCCACCACAAGTGCAGAGAGTCTTCTTGAGTGCAAACATTCCACCACAAGTGCAGAGAGTCTACTTGAGTGCAGACATTCCACCACAAGTGCAGAGAGTCTACTTGAGTGCAAACATTCCACCACAAGTGCAGAGATATTCTGCCCGAGTGCGGACATTCCACCACAAGTGCAGAGAGTCTTCTTGAGTGCGGACATTCCACCACAAGTGCAGATAGAGGCTGCCTGAATGCAGACATTCCACTACAAGTGCAGCGAGATTCCACCACAAGTATGGATATTCCGCCAGGAGTGTTCAATTTCAATCTCAATTTGTGCTTCTTGTTTCCAGTGCGGAGCACTAACACTTATTTTTGAGGCCCAGCACTTATTTTTCTGCCTCAAGCATTTACTGCAAGCAAAAGACACATATGGGAAAGACGAGGAAGAGAAACACGAAAAAAGCGTTACAAAGGGAGAAAGCTGCAAGAGTGAGCTGAAGGGGCAGGGAGTGGCTGTAAATGGATTGAAGAGGCCCGAGATGGCCTCAGGATTATGCTGCCTCAGTATTTGATGTTCGCACATTTAATTTGTAATTGCATCAACCGCCTGTTTAAGAGGAGGGCTCAGGGCACCGGCACGTTTTTATTTACAAATTAAGCACTGGAGTGCGGACATTCTGCCACGAGTGCGGAGCATCTGCACTCCTAACTTCACGAGTCGTAAGTCCCTTTGTGAATCGGGCCCACAGTGTGGCTAGACTTCAGGTAACCTTCACAGCCACACGCAGGCTCACGCGCCAGGGCTGGCTGGCAGCCCATGTCACGGAGATATGTTGCTGTTTGTGAAAACGCAGCAGTCGATGTTCTCCCTCCACCTAGGCCGCGCTCCCCCCTCCAGCTATTAATAGATTTAAACGCAGGCGTTTCAAACCCTTTCACAGCCCTGTCCGGGTTGCTATTAGGCAGACAGCGCATTAGACGAGCCGGCTCCCATAGGGGCTCTTGGGCGGGGACATGGACCCTGCGTTGAGTTCTGCACAAACCTATGTGTAATTCAAAACACAATGTACACCGATCTGACAGGGAAATGGCAACAGGAGAGGTGCCCCGCGGTGACATCATGGGCTGCATCTGGAATAGAAAATAAACTGACCCTTGGGCGCAGCCATCCAGCTCAGCCAGGCTGTGTAGCGCCAACGTCCTGTTCACACAGCTTTGGGGCGCTTTGAGGCTTCGAAGAGATGGCGAAAGAGAGGGTGGATGCAAACACGTGGAAAGATGAGAATCCAGGAGGAAGGCGCACGTTTGAGGCCTGCTCTTTTATGTATCAGCGTAGTGAATTCTGGGAAATGTAGTCTTCGTTTAAGCGAAGTAATGGAACTAACGCACCTGATGCCAACTAAAAGCCATTTTTTCAGTTTTTTTGGTTGTAATATGGTGCTTTGAGTAGGAAAGGTGTTCCTTGGCAGTGGGGATGGTACAGAGACAGCCCCCCCCCCCCCCGCAAGTTCCGCTCTGTATTTAATAGCTATAATTTGTTGTAGCCCATATATATAACTTCCTACCTGTTTGTACGTGCTGACGAACATTTTCAGATGGGTAGCACCCTACACCGTGGCGCAGTGTGTGGTTGGCACAGTGCTGAAATCCCTCTAACAGAAACCACTCTAGGGTGTTTTTAGCCTTCTCACCCAGTGGCAAGCTTCATCAGAGAGTCCTCAACCAGATACCGACTGTATCTGGAGGGGCTCACCCTTGAAAAACAAGGGAGCTCTTTGGTTGTTCCAGGAGATCCTGAAATTAAAATGTTCTTAGGTGTTCAGAAGTTTATTTTATTTTATTTCCTGACAAGGTTAAAAGCAGCTGGGGACGATTAGTGAGAGCGTTGTTATCTGTAGTATCCCAAAGTCGACATGTTTCAGCCAACACACTTCCTCTTCAACAGGCTATTTGGTTTTCATCTCCTGTCGAAGATCCTGTACAGATTCTCATCTCCTAGTCCTTTTCCACTGTTTGTGAGAACATGTGTTGTGAAATGCTCATCCAAAACGTTTAGGACTAGACATCAGGGCTATTCGTGGATTGTAGGTGAAGGAGCCTGGCATTTTAAGACCCTCAGACACCCTTGACGGAGCAATCCCCACGCTCCACAGACCCAGAAACGTTTGTCACTGGTGGTCCCATCTAGTTTATCACTTCCATACCAGCCGTGACGCTGCAGTGCCGGCTTAAAACACAGTCCTGCCCGTGAGATCCACCCCTGTGTGCCTCTCATAGGATATTCTGTTTTGCCTCAGGGGCATTACCATCTTATCTGTGAAATAACTTCTCAAATTTGCCCATCAGGATCCCAGAAAAAGGTTTACTCCGACACCCCCACCCCCCCCCCCTGCCGGTGGACCAAAGCTCTGCTTGTCACAACAGTACTCACACAAAACTTTAAATTTACACCTGAATATGAATAAATTCCCCCCATCTTGTTGCTAGAGAGAACAGATTATTGTGTTCTTTGTCTCGGAATAGGCAGCCATAATGTCCCTGGCACACATTCTCAGTGGGGTCTCCAAACGCACCTTGTTTCCAGTCGCCTGCCCTGAAGAAGGCCTTTCCTGGATGTTTCAAAATGTCTTATGGGCGCAGATCTTGGCTAGGATGGAGCAGGGCAGCCTTCTAACGCCACTGAATGAATTAAGTCTCTGCCCCTGGAGGGTGCCCTCTGACTAGAGAGGTTCAAGCATCCTGAGGCCAGGCTTTTGCTTGGCTACAGAGTCAAATTGTTTCCCGGATAAGCTCCTTCTTGCATAATCCAGTCCAGCTGGCAGCCGCGCTGCAGATATTGAATGAAAAACTCGAAAGGGGGGGAAGTAACTGACTTCCTGAAATTGTTATGCTTTCCATTAACTTTTTTTTTTCTTTTCATATGCTGACGTCGCTTTTGCGGCCTGGTTGAATTTCCAAGGCTGTTATAGCAGAAATGAGTTCTTATGCCATACAATTTATCGTTGATTATACACTGTGTGTGTGTGTGTGTGTGTGTGTGTGTGTGTGTGAATTACACAGTAGCAAAAGGCACTGTTTACTTGTGATTCAGCTGTATGTTCCATAGAAAAGGCATTATAAGATTTGTTTATAACTTTTGTCCCATGGACGATTGGCACAAAACATGCCAGTCTGCTCACTCAGTCAGCTCAGTTCCGGCATGCTCAGTTTCGTGAAGATCTGTTAACGGGTGAAAAGCTAAATGGGGCAGTAGTTCAGGAACCTGCCCCCCACATCCAGATTGCCTGTGCCTTGAGTGACGTGGCATCTTCCGCTAGGAAGAGCGCCACTGGCCTGATGCAAGCAAAGAAAATGGACTCACCTGCTCCTGGCGGGACAGTTGAAGGCTGTCGGTCTTTGTGCTGGACCCCATTCACCCCGGGCCCCGGTGCCAGTGGGCCTGCTGCACTATTAATGGTTCACCCGTATGTTACAAGGTGGCTTGCACACCACACACAGCTGGAGTTTCAGGGGCGTAAGCCCATTTGTAACGCCTGTTTGAAATGTAGGAGTATTCCGAATGGTTGTGGAGACGGGAGGGCCAAGCTGCGTGCCGTATGTGATGTCGGGTACTAGTAAGCATGGGAGGTGCGCCCACGGAATATAGACATGGGAATCTCGGTGGCGCCAAATGTCATGACTAGAATATGTAAGCTAAAATATTGGAACAAAGTGAATATACCTAATTCCACAAATAGTACTGATATATATATACATAGATAGATAGATAGATAGATATATAGTCCTAAGGTAACTAAAACTCACGCCCTGGCAATGCATTGCTACTTACCCCACATATTACCTCACTAAAGACATCTTCATTGACATCGTTTTATAATATAACTGCAACATTTGCAATAAAATTATTGATGAGAAAACTGCGAATGACGTGGGCCGAGAGTTATAGTCACTTTAGGCCACGAGTTATAGTTTCTTGAGAAAAGTAGATCTGTTGAATTTCTAGGGTTTTGTGCATCTAAAGTTTGAACCTAACTAGAAACGTCCCTCTAACCTTCCATTTGTTTAGTGAATTTCTAAGCTTTTTTTTAAATTTAATTTCCTTACTATAACGATATATAATTCAAGGTGCCTATATGTGCAGGTAAGAATAGTAAATCTATACTTCCTCTAAATGCTCTCACCTTTCTGTGTTCTGTCCCTCAATATTCTGGTACCACAAAATTCCTGTATTCGATATTCCATAGCACAATCAGCATGGAAAGTACTTAACTTCTCTAGATGGTTCTTCCAAATGGCACATTCTTTGTTTCATTAGGTTCTGTATAACGGGCATTCTTCAGTTCAGAACCTCTGAGATCGAGTAGGTGAAGCATGTTGATCTGAAGGGTCTCGTTTCCTGATCCAAAGATTGCTCGCCCCAGAAGCACCAGCACATCTTGCTGGCAGCAGTGACTCCTGGTGTGATTGGTCACTGTCAGCCAGCAGAAAGAATACGGTGAGCAAGGGTTGACGCATGGAATTTGTCGTGCATGTAGGAGGGAGCTGCCTGTCTTAGATGGGTGTTGGGCAACGTTTGGGCATCTCCTATTTTATGCTTTCCAGCCTTTGGGCCTAATTATGACCCTGTCAGTTTCAGACCACCAGGGTCACGGTGGCGGTCTGACTGCCACCAAAGCGGTGGTCCGACCACTTTGGCGGCGGTCATACAGCCACATTATGACTGTGGCGGTTCGGCCACGGTCGGACCGCCAGTTTCCCTTCACTGGAGGGGCTGACGGTCATAATCCGCCAGGGCAGTGCTTTTACATGGCACTTGGCCTGGGCAGTGCAGGGGCCCCCACGGAGAGCCCTGTCGCGCTTTTCACTGACAGTGAAAAGCGCGACAGATGCTGTTGCACCCTACGCACCACAACATTGCTACTTGCTCAATTATGACCCGATGTCAATGTTGTGGGCTGGTCCCCGTTTCCGCCCACTGACCCAGCGGGGAACTTGTAATGGGGCCTGTGGTAAGGCGGCCATACAGGCTGCAACCTGACCGCTGGAGGTGCGTGGAGGCCTTTTCCACCCGCCAAACTCATAATGAGCCCCTTTGCATCCTGTGTCCTGCTGTGCAGTTTTAACTTGATCCTATGTTCAGGGATCCTGCGTTCAGACACGCACTTTTTGACTGCGTCTTTTACAAACAGCATCAGCTTTGACTTGATCCTATGTTCAGCAGTGCAGCCTCTGAGTGGATTCTATGTTGAGTGATGCAATCTTTGACCAGATCCCATGTTTAGCAGTGCAGTCCTTGACCAGAATTTTGCAGAACATCACCAAAAGCGCACACGTAAGTATGCAAAAGAAAAATACGCAAATTTCACAGATCCCTAGCTCTTGACTGGGTCCACTATTCTGCACCATTGTCTTTCACTGGATCCTATGTCCACTCGCACAGCATGTTACGGTTTCTGGTGCTTCGCAGCACAGTGTTGCGCAGTTCCTGTGTTCCTCAGTCCTGTCTTTGACTGTATTCTCTGTTCAGAAGACCATGACCGCTTCTTACTCTCCAAAGTAGGCTCCTTTCTGGTCCAAAAACCTTCTGCCGCTCTCTGACTTCTGTTTTGGGGGAGTGGTGGGGGGGTTGTACTTTGGGGTACCTGAAATGGGATGGAGTGATACAAGATTCTAAGATGCTACACATAAGTGCTTCAAAACGCAAATAATTCACACAGTATCAAATCGGCAGATAAGTAACCCATACAGTATGTACCAAAAGTCAAATAAATCTTACAATATAAAATAAGTGGCAAACAGGCTTCTTTGTGTATATTTTTAGTGGCATTTTGTTGCAGACTAAATTAATGTCTTGTACCAGCACAATTATAGCCAATCAACATTGTCTGTTTTTCTTGCAAAACAACATTAGGCGCAATCTCGAACATAAGTGGACAAACAGTTGACACAAAGCTGATTCACTGTGACGAAATGAGGTCCTGCGTATGAAGATTAGGTCTGAAAATTGTGATATATATTTTTCTTGCATTGAGATAAAATTCCAAAGTTTATTGGGCCATAACCCACTCTGAACAGTATGTGACACTGATCACCCAATCAAAACATCTATACTTCTCATCCAATGCAAGCAAACTCAAAGTTCAATCTAGAAGAAAATTCATATAGTTCCTTCTATTGAAATATTTGCATATAGTTGTTTCCTTGTGTGTACAGGTGTGCACAGTTTTTTTTTTTTTTTTATCATACAAGCAAAATCTTGCATCTTATATCTCAAAATATTGAGCAAGAAAATATCACCTGTCTAATTATCATCCCCAAGATATTAACTACGACAATATTGTGAAGAGACATACATAACGTTAAGTAAAGATTTACTATTCGTAATGCCTCATATGTACATTTAGGATATATAGTCAATATCCATATATGTGTTAATAATAGTAAATTTATACCCACCTATACACAGATACATTCATAATACTGTGGATGTCAATATTTTGGCCATGTTGTTTTGGCAGGATGATATTAAAAATGTGATATTCTGTTATAGTGCCAATATCACGTAGTCCTCACTTAGTTGCCCACCCCATTGATCAGAGTTTCCTCCAATTCTTACCTCTGTGTAATTTTTGCTCTCAGGCTGGCAAATAGTTCCTTGTGAGTGCTAGCTCTGAAAATGAATGGGCGGTTTCACCTTAAATTAACTTTAAAACTATTTTCCTTCTGACAATGACACTGGGTGGATATTAGTAATCCTTCTTTTCTCAAAACAATCTAAAGGGCCAAAATGTTCCAGATGACTAAAAGGAAACCCGCCTGCAGAAATCCCATATGCTAAGTACCAAAAGTAAAAAATAAAAAAATCTTACAATATAACATAAGTGGCAAACAGGCTTCTTTGTGTAGATTTTTATTGACTTTTTGTTGCAAACTAAATTAATGTCTTGTACCAGCAAAAATATAGCCAATCGACATTGTCTATTTTTCCTGCAAAACAACATTAGGTGCAATCTCGAACATAAGTGGACAAACAGTTGACACAAAACACGTTCCCTGTGACGAAATGACGTCCTGCGTATGAAGATTAGGTCTGAAAATGGTGATATATATTGTTCTTGCATTGTTTTGAGAGATAACATTTCCAAAGTTTATTGGGCCATCACCCACTCTGAACAGTATGTGACACTGTTCACCCAATCGAAACATCTATACTTATCATCCAATGCAAGCAAACTCAAAGGTCAGCCTAGAAGAAAATTCATACAGTTCCTTCCATTGAAATATTTGCATATAGTTGTTTCCTTGTGTGTACAGGTGTGCACAGTTTTTATCATACAAGCAAAATCTTGCAGCTTAGATGTCAAAATATTGAGCAACAAAATATCACCTGCCTTATTATCATCCCCAAGATATTGGCCATGTTGTTTTGTCAGGATGATATTAAAAATGTCATATTCTGTTATGTTGCCAATATCATGTAGATTTCACCCCATAGATCAGAGAGTGTCATCCAATTCTTCGCTTACACCTCTGTGTAATTCTTGCTCTCAGGCTGGCAAATAGTTCCCTGTGAGTGCTAGCTCTGAAAATGATTGTGCATTTTCACTCTAAATTAACTTTAAAACTATTTTCCTTTTGACAATGACACTGGGGGGATGTTCGTAATCTTTTTTTTCCCCTCAAAGCAACTTAAAGGGGCAAAAAAATTCCAGATGATTAAAAGGAAACCCAACTGCAAAAAATATTTGCGATGTTAGGGTAGTTCTCATATATTCCGAGAGAATTATGAGACGTTTGTGAGAGAAAAAATTTCACATATAAAAAAAAGCTCTTTTCTATACAAATTTGAAGAATGACACCAAACAAGCGCTAAATACTGTTTACATTTTTAATAATCACAGCGAGATCTCCGGGAAACAGAAGAATGTCTTAATGCAATTTGTTTCTTACTCAATTTCAAAGTGCGACTGAGTGTCCTTTTACAAATAATCAATGAATTTGGGAGTGTAGGGGTAAGTAACGTTGTGTTATGGGTATCTCTTACAAGGGAAGTAAGGAGTATTTCACATTTTGTCATAGGTATTTCTTACGAGGGAAGTAAGAACTAACGTCACATTTTGTTATAGGTATTTCTTATGACGGAAGTAAGAACTACGTCACATTTTGTTATAGGTGTTTCTTACGAGGAAAGTAAGGAGTATGTCACATTTTGTCATAGGTATCTCTTACAAGGGAAGTAAGGAGTATGCAACATTTTATCATAGGTATTTCTTACGAGGGAAGTAAGGACTACGTCACATTTTGTTATAGGTATTTCTTACGACGGAAGTAAGAACTAGGTCACATTGTATTATAGGTATTTTTTTTTACGAGGGAAGTAAGGAGTATGTCACATTTTGTCATAGGTATCTCTTACAAGGGAAGTAAGGAGTACGTCACATTTGGTTATAGGTATTTCTTACGAGGGAAGTAAGAACTATGCCACATTTTGTTATAGGTATCTCTTACAAGGGAAGAAAGGAGTGCGTCCCATTTTGTTATAGGTATTTCTTACGAGGGAAGTAATAACTACGTCACATTTTGTTATAGGTATTTCTTACGAGGGAAGTAAGAACTATGTCACATTTTGTTATAGGTATTTCTTACGAGGGAAGTAAGGAGTATTTCACATTTTGTCATAGGTATCTCTTACAAGGGAAGTAAGGAGTACGTCACATTTTGTTATAGGTATTTCTTACGAGGGAAGTAAGGAGTGTGTCCCATTTTGTTATAGGTATTTCTTATGAGAAAAGTAAGGAGTATGTCACTTTTGGTTATAGGTATTTCTTATGAGGAAAGTAAGGAGTATGTCACATTTGGTTATAGGTATTTCTTACGAAGGAAGTAAGGACTACGTCACATTTTGTTATAGGTATTTCTTACGAGGGTTGTAAGGAGTAATTCACATTTTGTCATAGGTATTTCTTACGACGGAAGAAGGACTAAGTCACATTTTGTTATAGGTATTTTTTACGAGGGAAGTAAGGAGTATTTCACATTTTGTCATAGGTATCTCTTACAAGGGAAGTAAGGGGTATGTCACATTTTATTATAGGTATCTCTTACAAGGGAAGTAAGGAGTGTGCAACATTTTGTCGTAGGTATTTCTTACAAGGGAAGTAAGAATTACGTCACATTTTGTTATAGGTATTTCTTACTAGGGAAGTGAGAACTACGTCACATTTTGTTATAGGTATTTCTTACGAGGGAAGTAAGGAGTATTTCACATTTTGTCGTAGGTAATTCTTACGAGGGAAGTAAGGACTATGTCACATTTTGTTATAGATATTTCTTACAACGGAATTAAGAACTACGTCACATTTTGTTATAGGTATTTTTTATGAGGGAAGTAAGGAGTATGTCACATTTTGTCATAGGTATCTCTTACAAGGGAAGTAAGGAGTATGTCACATTGGTTATAGGTATTTCTTACGAAGGAAGTAATGACTATGTCACATTTTGTTATAGGTATTTCTTACGAGGAAAGTAAGGAGTATGTCACATTTTGTTATAGGTATTTCTTATGAGGAGTGTAAGGAGTATTTCACATTCGGTCATAGGTATTTCTTACGACAGAAGTAAGAACTACGTCACATTTTGGTATAGGTATTTCTTACGAGGGATGTAAGGAGTATTTCACATTCTGTCATAGGTATTTCTTACGACAGAAGTAAGAACTACGTCACAATTTGTTATAGGTATTTCTTACGAGGGAAGTAAGGAGTATTTCATATTTTGATATAGGTATTTTTTAACGAGGGAAGTAAGGAGTATGTCACATTTTGTTATAGGTATTTCTTATGAGGAAAGTAAGGACTACATAACATTTTGTCAGGTATTTCTTACGACGGAAGTAAGAACTACATCACATTTTATTATAGGTATTTTTTACGAGGGAAGTAAGGAGTATGTCACATTTTGTCATAGGTATCTCTTACAAGGGAAGTAAGGAGTATGCAACATTTTGTCGTGGGTATTTCTTACGAGGGAAGTAAGGACTACGTCGCATTTTGTCATAGGTATCTCTTACGATGGAAGTAAGGAGTATGTCACATTTTGTTATAGGTATTTCTTACGAGGAAAGTAAGGACTACGTAACATTTTGTCAGGTATTTCTTACGACGGAAGTAAGAACTACATCACATTTTATTATAGGTATTTTTTACGAGGGAAGTAAGGAGTATGTCACATTTTGTCATAGGTATCTCTTACAAGGGAAGTAAGGAGTATGCAACATTTTGTCGTGGGTATTTCTTACAAGGGAAGTAAGGACTACGTCGCATTTTGTAATAGGTATCTCTTACGATGGAAGTAAGGAGTATGTCACATTTTGTTATAGGTATTTCTTACGAGGGAAGTAAGGAGTACGTCACATTTTGTTATTGGTATTTCTTATGAGGAAAGTAAGGACTACGTCACATTTTGTCTGGTATTTCTTCAGACTGAAGTAAGAACTACATCACATTTTATTATAGGTATTTTTTACGAGGGAAGTAAGGAGTATGTCACATTTTGTCATAGGTATCTTACAAGGGAAGTAAGGAGTACCTCGCATTTTATTATAGGTATCTCTTACAAGGGAAGTAAGGAGTGCGTCCCATTTTGTTATAGGTATTTCTTATGAGAAAAGTAAGGAGTATGTCACATTTTGTTATAGGTATTTCTTACGAGGGAAGTAAGAACTACATCACATTTTGTTATAGGTATTTCTTACGAGGGAAGTAAGAAGTATTTCACATTTTGTCATAGGTAATTCTTACGAGGGAAGTAAGGACTATGTCACATTTTGTAATAGATATTTCTTACGACGGAAGTAAGAACTACGTCACATTTTGTTATAGATATTTTTTACGAGGGAAGTAAGGAGTATGTCACATTTTGTCATAGGTATCTCTTACAAGGGAAGTAAGGAGTATGTCACATTTTGTTATAGGTATTTCTTACGAGGGAAGTAAGAACTATGCCACATTTTGTCATAGGTATCTCTTACAAGGGAAGTAAGAACTACGTCACATTTTGTTATAGGTATTTCTTACGAGGAAAGTAAGGAGTATGCAACATTTTGTCGTAGGTATTTCTTACGAGGGAAGTAAGGACTACGTCGCATTTTGTCATAGGTATCTCTTACAATGGAAGTAAGGAGTATGTCACATTTTGTTATAGGTATTTCTTACGAGGGAAGTAAGAACTATGCCACATTTTGTCATAGCTATCTCTTACAAGGGAAGTAAGAACTACGTCACATTTTGTTATAGGTATTTCTTACGAGGAAAGTAAGGAGTATGCAACATTTTGTCGTAGGTATTTCTTACGAGGGATGTAAGGACTACGTCGCATTTTGTAATAGGTATCTCTTACGATGGAAGTAAGGAGTATGTCACATTTTGTTATAGGTATTTCTTACGAGGGAAGTAAGGAGTATGTCACATTTTGTCATAGGTATTTCTTATGAGGAAAGTAAGGACTACATAACATTTTGTCAGGTATTTCTTACGACGGAAGTAAGAACTACATCACATTTTATTATAGGTATTTTTTACGAGGGAAGTAAGGAGTATGTCACATTTTGTCATAGGTATCTCTTACAAGGGAAGTAAGGAGTATGCAACATTTTGTCGTGGGTATTTCTTACAAGGGAAGTAAGGACTACTTCGCATTTTGTCATAGGTATCTCTTACGATGGAAGTAAGGAGTATGTCACATTTTGTTATAGGTATTTCTTACGAGGGAAGTAAGGAGTATGCAACATTTTGTCATAGGTATTTCTTACGAGGGATGTAAGGACTACGTCGCATTTTGTAATAGGTATCTCTTACGATGGAAGTAAGGAGTATGTCACATTTTGTTATAGGTATTTCTTACGAGGGAAGTAAGGAGTATGTCACATTTTGTCATAGGTATTTCTTATGAGGAAAGTAAGGACTACGTCACATTTTGTCTGGTATTTCTTCAGACTGAAGTAAGAACTACATCACATTTTATTATAGGTATTTTTTACGAGGGAAGTAAGGAGTATGTCACATTTTGTCATAGGTATCTTACAAGGGAAGTAAGGAGTACCTCGCATTTTATTATAGGTATCTCTTACAAGGGAAGTAAGGAGTGCGTCCCATTTTGTTATAGGTATTTCTTATGAGAAAAGTAAGGAGTATGTCACATTTTGTTATAGGTATTTCTTACGAGGGAAGTAAGAACTACATCACATTTTGTTATAGGTATTTCTTACGAGGGAAGTAAGAAGTATTTCACATTTTGTCATAGGTAATTCTTACGAGGGAAGTAAGGACTATGTCACATTTTGTTATAGATATTTCTCACGACAGAAGTAAGAACTACGTCACATTTTGTTATAGATATTTTTTACGAGGGAAGTAAGGAGTATGTCACATTTTGTCATAGGTATCTCTTACAAGGGAAGTAAGGAGTATGTCACATTTTGTTATAGGTATTTCTTACGAGGGAAGTAAGAACTATGCCACATTTTGTCATAGGTATCTCTTACAAGGGAAGTAAGAACTACGTCACATTTTGTTATAGGTATTTCTTACGAGGAAAGTAAGGAGTATGCAACATTTTGTCGTAGGTATTTCTTACGAGGGAAGTAAGGACTACGTCGCATTTTGTCATAGGTATCTCTTACAATGGAAGTAAGGAGTATGTCACATTTTGTTATAGGTATTTCTTACGAGGGAAGTAAGAACTATGCCACATTTTGTCATAGGTATCTCTTACAAGGGAAGTAAGGAGTAAGTCACATTTTGGTATAGGTATTTTTTACGAGGAAAGTAAGGAGTATGTCACATTTTGTTATAGGTATTTCTTACGAGGGAAGTAAGAACTATGCCACATTTTGTCATAGGTATCTTTTGCAAGGGAAGTAAGGACTACGTCACATTTTGTCAGGTATTTCTTACGATGGAAGTAAGAACTACGTCACATTTTGTTATAGGTATTTCTTACGATGGTAGTAAAGACGTCACATTTTGTTAAAGGTATCTCTTACGAGGGAAGTAAGAACTACGTCACATTTTGTCATAGGTATCTCTTACGAGGGAAGTAAGGACTATGTCACTTTTTGTCATAGGTATCTCTTACGAGTGAAGTAAAGACTACGTCACATTTTGTTATAGGTATTTCTTACGATGGTAGTGAGGACTACGTCACATTTTGTTATAGGTATCTCTTGCGAGGGAAGAAGAACTATGTAATGTTTTGTCATAGGTATCTCTTATGAGGGAAGTAAGAACTACGTCACATTTTGTTACAGGTATTTTTTATGAGGGAAGTAAGAACTACGTCACATTTTGTTATAGGTATCTTTTATGAGGGAAGTAAGGACTACGTCATATTTTGTTATAGGTATTTTTTACTAGGGAAGTAAGAACTACGTCACATTTTGTTATAGGTATTTCTTTTGAGGGAACTAAGAGCTACGTCACATTTTGTTATAGGTATCTCGTACGAGGGAAGTAATGACTATGTCACGTTTTGTTATAGGTATCTCTTACGAGAGAAGAACTATGTCACGTTTTGTTATAGGTATCTCTTTCGAGGGAAGTATGGCTACGTCACATTTTGTAATAGGTATCTCTTACGAGGGAAGTAAGGACTACGTCACATTTTGTTGTAGGTATTTCTTACGAGGGAAGTAAGGACTATGTCGCATTTTGTCATAGGTATCTCTTACGATGGAAGTAAGGAGTATGTCACATTTTGTTATAGGTATTTCTTACGAGGAAAGTAAGGAGTATGTCACATTTTGTCAGGTATTTCTTATGACTGAAGTAAAAACTACGTCACATTTTCTTATAGGTATTTCTTACGATGGTAGTAAGGACGTCACATTTTGTTAAAGGTATCTCTTACGAGGGAAGTAAGGACTATGTCACTTTTTGTCATAGGTATCTCTTACGAGGGAAGTAAGGACTACCTCACATTTTGTTATAGGTATTTCTTACAATGGTAGTGAGGACTACGTCACATTTTGTTATAGGTATCTCTTACGAGGGAAGTAAGGACTATGTCACTTTTTGTCATAGGTATCTCTTACGAGGGAAGTAAGGACTACCTCACATTTTGTTATAGGTATTTCTTACGATGGTAGTAAGGACGTCACATTTTGTTAAAGGTATCTCTTACGAGGGAAGTAAGAACTACGTCACATTTTGTCATAGGTATCTCTTACGAGGGAAGTAAGGACTATGTCACTTTTTGTCATAGGTATCTCTTACGAGGGAAGTAAGGACTACCTCACATTTTGTTATAGGTATTTCTTACAATGGTAGTGAGGACTACGTCACATTTTGTTATAGGTATCTCTTACGAGGGAAGTAAGGACTATGTCACTTTTTGTCATAAGTATCTCTTACGAGGGAAGTAAGGACTACCTCACATTTTGTTATAGGTATTTCTTACGATGGTAGTAAGGACTACGTCACATTTTGTTACAGGTATTTTTTACGAGGGAAGTAAGAAATACGTCACATTTTGTTATAGGTATCTTTTATGAGGGAAGTAAGGACTACGTCAAATTTTGTTATAGGTATTTTTTAGTAGGGAAGTAAGAACTATGTCACATTTTGTTATAGGTATTTCTTTTGAGGGAACTAAGAGCTACGTCACATTTTCTTATAGGTATCTCTTACGAGAGAAGAACTACGTCACGTTTTGTTATTGGTATCTCTTTCAAGGGAAGTATGGCTACGTCACATTTTGTCATAGGTATCTCTTACGAGGGAAGTAAGGACTACGTCACATTTTGTTGTAGGTATTTCTTACGAGGAAAGTAAGGAGTATGCAACATTTTGTCGTAGGTATTTCTTACGAGGGAAGTAAGGACTACGTCGCATTTTGTCATAGGTATCTCTTACGATGGAAGTAAGGAGTATGTCACATTTTGTTATAGGTATTTCTTACGAGGAAAGTAAGGAGTATGTCACATTTTGTCATAGGTATTTCTTACGAGGAAAGTAAGGACTACGTCACATTTTGTCAGGTATTTCTTCCGACGGAAGTAAGAACTACATCACATTTTATTATAGGTATTTTTTACGAGGGAAGTAAGGAGTATGTCACATTTTGTCATAGGTATCTCTTACAAGGGAAGTAAGGAGTACCTCACATTTTATTACAGGTATTTCTTACAAGGGAAGCAAGAACTATGCCACATTTTGTTATAGGTATCTCTTACAAGGGAAGTAAGGAGTGCGTCCCATTTTGTTATAGGTATTTCTTATGAGCAAAGTAAGGAGTATGTCACATTTTGTTATAGGTATTTCTTACGAGGGAAGTAAGAACTACATCACATTTTGTTATAGGTATTTCTTACGAGGGAAGTAAGGACTACGTCACATTTTGTTATAGATATTTCTTACGACGGAAGTAAGAACTACATCACATTTTATTATAGGTATTTCTTACGAGGAAAGTAAGGAGTATGTCACATTTTGTTATAGGTATTTTTTACGAGGAAAGTAAGGAGTATGTCACATTTTGTTATAGGTATTTCTTACGAGGGAAGTAAGAACTATGCCACATTTTGTCATAGGTATCTTTTGCAAGGGAAGTAAGGACTACGTCACATTTTGTCAGGTATTTCTTACGACGGAAGTAAGAACTACGTCACATTTTGTTATAGGTATTTCTTACGATGGTAGTAAGGATGTCACATTTTGTTAAAGGTATCTCTTACGAGGGAAGTAAGAACTACGTCACATTTTGTCATAGGTATCTCTTACGAGGGAAGTAAGGACTACGTCACATTTTGTTATAGGTATTTCTTACGATGGTAGTGAGGACTACGTTACATTTTGTCATAGGTATCTCTTACGAGGGAAGTTAGAACTACGTCACATTTTGTTACAGGTATTTTTTACGAGGGAAGTAAGAACTACGTCACATTTTGTTATAGGTATCTTTTATGAGGGAAGTAAGGACTACGCCATATTTTGTTATAGGTATTTTTTACTAGGGAAGTAAGAACTACGTCACATTTTGTTATAGGTATTTCTTTTGAGGGAAGTAAGGACTACGCCATATTTTATTATAGGTATCTCTTACGAGTGAAGTAAGGACTATGTCACGTTTTGTTATAGGTATCTCTTACGAGAGAAGAACTAAGTCACGTTTTGTTATAGGTATCTCTTTCGAGGGAAGTATGGCTGCGTCACATTTTGTCATAGGTATCTCTTACGATGGAAGTAAGGAGTATGTCACATTTTGTTATAGGTATTTCTTACGAGGAAAGTAAGGAGTATGTCACATTTTGTCAGGTATTTCTTACGATGGAAGTAAGAACTACGTCACATTTTGTTATTGGTATTTCTTACGATGGTAGTAAGGACGTCACATTTTGTTAAAGGTATCTCTTACGAGGGAAGTAAGAACTACGTCACATTTTGTCATAGGTATCTCTTATGAGGGAAGTAAGGAATATGTCACTTTTTGTCATAGGTATCTCTTACGATGGTAGTGAGGACTACGTCACATTTTGTTATAGGTATCTCTTACGAGGGAAGTAAGAACTACGTAATGTTTTGTCATAGGTATCTCTTATGAGGGAAGTAAGAACTACGTCACATTTTGTTATAGGTATTTCTTACGATGGTAGTAAGGACTACGTCACATTTTGTTACAGGTATTTTTTACGAGGGAAGTAAGAACTACGTCACATTTTGTTATAGGTATCTTTTATGAGGAAAGTAAGGACTACGTCATATTTTGTTATAGGTATTTTTTACTAGGGAAGTAAGAACTATGTCACATTTTGTTATAGGTATTTCTTTTGAGGGAACTAAGAGCTACGTCACATTTTGTTATAGGTATCTCTTACGAGAGAAGAACTACGTCGCGTTTTGTTATAGGTATCTCTTTCGAGGGAAGTATGGCTATGTCACATTTTGTCATAGGTATCTCTTACGAGGGAAGTAAGGACTACGTCACGTTTTGTTATAGGTATCTCTCACGAGGGAAGTAAGGACTAAGTCACATTTTGTTATAGGTATTTCTTACGAGAGAAGTAAGAACTACGTCACGTTTTGTTATAGGTATCTCTTACAATGGAAGTAAGGAGTATGTCACATTTTGTTATAGGTATTTCTTACGAGGGAGGTAAGAACTATGCCACATTTTGTCATAGGTATCTTTTGCAAGGGAAGTAAGGACTACGTCACATTTTGTCAGGTATTTCTTACGACGGAAGTAAGAACTACGTCACATTTTGTTATAGGTATTTCTTACGTGGTAGTAAGGACGTCACATTTTGTTAAAGGTATCTCTTACGAGGGAAGTAAGAACTACGTCACATTTTGCCATAGGTATCTCTTACGAGGGAAGTAAGGACTACGTCACATTTTGTTATAGGTATTTCTTACGATGGTAGTGAGGACTACGTCACATTTTATTATAGGTATCTCTTACGAGGGAAGAAGAACTACGTAACGTTTTGTCATAGGTATCTCTTACGAGGGAAGTAAGAACTACGTCACATTTTGTTACAGGTATTTTTTACGAGGGAAGTAAGAACTATGTCACATTTTGTTATAGGTATCTTTTATGAGGGAAGTAAGGACTACGTCATATTTTGTTATAGGTATTTTTTACTAGGGAAGTAAGAACTACGTCACATTTTGTTATAGGTATTTCTTTTGAGGGAACTAAGAGCTACGTCACATTTTGTTATAGGTATCTCTTACGAGAGAAGAACTAAGTCACGTTTTGTTATAGGTATCTCTTTCGAGGGAAGTATGGCTACGTCACATTTTGTCATAGGTATCTCTTACGAGGGAAGTAAGGACTACGTCACATTTTGTTGTAGGTATTTCTTACGAGGGAAGTAAGGACTACGTCGCATTTTGTCATAGGTATCTCTTACGATGGAAGTAAGGAGTATGTCACATTTTGTTATAGGTATTTCTTACGAGGAAAGTAAGGAGTATGTCACATTTTGTCAGATATTTCTTACGACTGAAGTAAGAACTACGTCACATTTTGTTATAGGTATTTCTTACGATGGTAGTAGGACGTCACATTTTGTTAAAGGTATCTCTTACGAGGGAAGTAAGAACTACGTAACGTTTTGTCATAGGTATCTCTTACGAGGGAAGTAAGAACTACGTCACATTTTGTTACAGGTATTTTTTACGAGGGAAGTAAGAACTACGTCACATTTTGTTATAGGTATCTTTTCTGAGGGAAGTAAGGACTACGTCATATTTTGTTATAGGTATTTTTTACTAGGGAAGTAAGAACTACGTCACATTTTGTTATAGGTATTTCTTTTGAGGGAACTAAGAGCTACGTCACATTTTGTTATAGGTATCTCTTACGAGAGAAGAACTAAGTCACGTTTTGTTATAGGTATCTCTTTCGAGGGAAGTATGGCTACGTCACATTTTGTCATAGGTATCTCTTACGAGGGAAGTAAGGACTACGTCACATTTTGTTGTAGGCATTTCTTACGAGGGAAGTAAGGACTACGTCGCATTTTGTCATAGGTATCTCTCACGATGGAAGTAAGGAGTATGTCACATTTTGTTATAGGTATTTCTTACGAGGAAAGTAAGGAGTATGTCACATTTTGTCAGGTATTTCTTACGACTGAAGTAAGAACTACGTCACATTTTGTTATAGGTATTTCTTACGATGGTAGTAGGACGTCACATTTTGTTAAAGGTATCTCTTACGAGGGAAGTAAGAACTACGTCACATTTTGTCATAGGTATCTCTTACGAGGGAAGTAAGGAGTACGTCACATTTTGTTACAGGTATTTCTTACGATGATAGTAAGGACTATGTCACATTTTGTTACAGGTATTTTTTACGAGGGAAGTAAGAACTACGTCACATTTTGTTATAGGTATCTTTTATGAGGGAACTAAGGACTACGTCATATTTTTTTAGAAGTATTTTTTACTAGGGAAGTAAGAACTATGTCACATTTTGTTATAGGTATTTCTTTTGAGGGAACTAAGAGCTACATCACATTTTGTTATAGGTATCTCTTACGAGAGAAGAACTACGTCACGTTTTGTTATAGGTATCTCTTACGAGGGAAGTAAGGACTACGTCACGTTTTGTTCTAGGTATTTTTTACGAGGGAAGTAAGGACTACGTCACATTTTGTTATAGGTATCTCTTACGAGAGAAGTAAGAACTACGTCACGTTTTGATATAGGTATCTCTCACGAGGGAAGTAAGGACTACGTCACGTTTTGATATAGGTATTTTTTACTAGGGAAGCAAGGACTACGTCACGTTTTGTCATAGGTATCTCTTACGATGGAAGTAAGGAGTATGTCACATTTTGTTATAGGTATTTCTTACGAGGAAAGTAAGGAGTATGTCACATTTTGTCATAGGTATTGATTACGAGGAAAGTAAGGACTACGTAACATTTTGTCAGGTATTTCTTACGACTGAAGTAAGAATTACATCACATTTTATTATAGGTATTTTTTACGAGGGAAGTAAGGAGTATGTCACATTTTGTCATAGGTATCTGTTCCAAGGGAAGTAAGGACTATGCAACATCTTGTCGTAGGTATTTCTTACGAGGGAAGTAAGGACTACGTCGCATTTTGTAATAGGTATCTCTTACGATGGAAGTAAGGAGTACGTCACATTTTGTTATAGGTATTTCTTACGAGGGAAGTAAGGAATATGTCACATTTTGTTATAGGTATCTCTTATGAGGGAAGTAAGAACTACGTCACATTTTGTCATAGGTATCTCTTACGAGAGAAGTAAGAACTACGTCACATTTTGTTATAGGAATCTCTTATGAGAGAAGTAAGAACTACGTCACGTTTTGTTACAGGCATTTCTTACGAGGGAAGTAAGGACTACATCATATTTTGTTATAGGTATCTCTTACGAGGGAAGTAAGTATTACGTCACATTTTGTTATAGGTATCTCTTACGAGGGAAGTAAGTACTACGTCACATTTTGTTATAGGTATCTCTTACGAGGGAAGTAAGAACTATGTCACATTTTGTTATAGGTATCTTTTACGAGGGAAGTAAGGACTACATCACATTTTGTTATAGGTATCTCTTATGAGGGAAGTAAGAACTACGTCACATTTTGTCATAGGTATCTCTTACGATGGTAGTAAGGCGTATGTCACATTTTGTCATAGGTATTTCTTACGATGGAAGTAAGATGTAACATGCTTTCTGCTTGACTAGAGTGGACATGTATGTGAGCTGGCATTGGTAGCTGCACGGTGTGTGTACAACAAGCAAGAGGCCGTGGCTTACCGTTGTCTGCTAAAGCACCTAACATATTACACAATAGACCGTCTTACACAAAACACATACTTCTTGTAAGCATTAAAACACTAGAGAATGTCCTAATTAAGAGGAGGGGCAAGATGTTTTACTTAAAAAACTCTTATTGAATATTAACTTTGCCACTGCTTATGATCTAGGTCTGAATAAAGTTAATTTTTGAGGGGTACAATCTAAGCTACTTCTTAAAATTTGCATTACTGTGAAATTGACAATGTATGACTAAGCTTAATTGTGCACCCTTTATAAAGTTATTGTATTACTACTAAAAACAAAAAGTAATGAAGTGTCAGATTTAATATATGTGAACTTATAAAATCCCCTAATATTTTGGAGTACGATTTTGGACAGGTAGTCTGTCTCTGCCTGCTCATTGGGTGCATTCACTCTAAGAAAGAGTGAATTTACTTCTGATTCAATGACTGCACCTCTGATTGGCCTACATTTATAGCGGACCAATATCTGGCAACTCTTCCATCAATACTTTTGCGAATTCTTCTAAGACAGTCCTTTCTAACAAGTTGTTCCATAACAGGAGTAAACACAACTTCAGGGAGTTTGCTACTTTCCAGCAGTGTTTCTGTATTACATCTCGTTATTGGTGGATCCTAGCGACTTTGCACAAAGAATACTTCCATTAAAATACAATAAAAAGGATGGGCCGTCTATAACCACTATTACCCTGTATTAAATTTTGTTTTAAATCTTTGCTTTTACTGATGGTCTTAAACTCAATTTTAATCCCTGTTATTTTTAATACTGCCTAGAGGAAAACCAGCTATATCATGCTAATTGTGTTTTTAAACACTGGGCCTTACTGCATCGAAGATATCAAAGGTATTTGTTTCATAAAACAAATCAGTTCTCCTCCACAAACTCTTTATGTGCTATTCTTAAAAGTCAATTTACAATCTGGATTTAATGAAGTAATTGAATTACAAGACCCTGGGGGTTTGGGGCGATTGACTAGTGTTATGAATCATGCAATAATGGGAGGACATGTCCCTTGGGGCTCCTGTGTGTGAGTGTGCTTCTAGGGCTGGTAATGTGACCGCGGACATGCGGGTGAAATACATCACACGGTCATAAGAGCCACTCGAAATGGGTCTTATCGGGAATCGAATAAAGGGGCAATATTCTAAAATTTGATGATGGTTGATTTGCAGCCTTTAGCTCGTTTCTGCACTCAGCTCCTCCGACCTTTCCCATATCTCCCCTGCAGCTGTGGAAACAGTCTTGCTGAAGAACGGGTCACCCCAAGACCTCTCTCCTCTGTGAGCTTTTAAGGGTACTTTCACACGCGCCTGTCCTCCTCAGCTGCTTCCTCCCTCCTCCCCCCCGCGGGGTGTCCTGCCGTGCTCCCTCTCACTGCCCACCTCCCTTCCCTCCTGGCACTCTCTATCCTTTGCACCCCCCCTTCTTAGTGTTTATCCCTAGGATTTATCTTACCTTCGTCCGCTAATGTACCCCAGGCCCCAATCCCAACCCCATTCCATCCTTTTACGCTTACCACGTGCTTCCTTGCAGTATGGCCAGGGCCACTGGAGTTATGCGATTTCTGCGGCCGTGGCGCTGTAGGTTTACCGCATTTGCCACATAATCCATCATCTGCGTAATTCTCTGATTTAAGCAAAAAAAGTGTTTGTAGTTCAAACGCGGCAACACAACTTGCTTAAGACCTTTCACAGACTTTGACTGTCCCTTTGTGACGCCCTTTTCTTTGTGCGTGACAGTGGTACTGGTGCGAAACCTTTCCCCAGAAAGAGTTAACCTGTAAAAATGTCAAAATAATGAGAGCACACTAAAACAAAATGTACCGCATTACACTGCATCAGTTTCCTGTTTTGCCACATAATTTAGTGCATCCTGCCACGGAAATTGGTCCTCGCTTGTCCCATAATTGTAGTGACGCTGAGTATGGCCCCTGTGACGTTCCATTGTTTATTCTTGTGTTGTGTAGTTGTGTAAAACATTGCCTCCTTCACTACTACCTCCCCACTGCCTCCTGTCACTCCCTCTTGTCACTCCCTCCTCTCTCCTTCCTGTCAGTACCTCATCACTGCCTCTGCCTCATGATTTCCTTCTGGCTCTACCGCCTCACTGCCTCCTGTCACTACCTCCTCACTACCTCTACCTCCTCACTGCCTCTACCTCCTCACTGCCTCCTGCCACTCCCTCCTCACTGCCTTCTGTCACTACCGCCTCTCTGTATCCTTCACTGCTCCCTCCTCACTGCCTCCTGTCACTCCCTACCCACTGCCTCCTGTCACTACCCCCTCACTGCCTCCTGTCACTACCTCCTCACTGCCTCCTGCCTCTACCTCCTGTCACTACATCCTCACTGCCTCTACTGCCTCACTGCCTCCTGTCAATACCTCCTCACTGCCTCTGCCTCCTGTCACTACCTCCTCACTGCCTCTACCTCCTCACTGCCTCCTGACACTACCTGCTCACTGCCTCTACCTCATGATTGCCTCCTGTCACTACCTCCTCACTGCCTCCTGTCACTCCCTCCTCACTGCCTCTTGTCACTACCTGCTCACTGCCTCCTGTCCTGCCTCTACCTCATGATTGCCTCCTGTCAATCCCTCCTATCTGCTTCCTGTCACTACCTTCTCACTGCCTCCTGTCCTGCCTCTGCCTCATGATTGCCTCCTGTCACTCACACCTCACTGCCTCCTGTCACTCACACCTCACTGCCTCCTGTCACTACCTCCTCATTGCCTCCTACCACTCCCTCCTGTCACTACCTCCTGTCACTCCCTCCTCACTGCCTCCTGTCACCCCCTCCTCACTGCCTCTACCTCCTCACTGCCTCCTGTCACTCCCTCCTCACTACCTCCTGTCACTCCCCCCTCACTGCCTCTACCTCCTCACTGCCTCCTGCCACTCCCTCCTCACTGCCTTATGTCACCCCCTCCTCACTGCCTCTACCTCCTCACTGCCTCCATGTCACTCCCTCCTCACTGCCTCCTGTCACTCCCTCCTCACTGCCTCTACCTCCTCACTGCCTCCTGCCACTCCCTCCCCCTCCTCACTGCCTCCTGCCACTCCCTCCTCACTGCCTCCTGTCACCCCCTCCTCACTGCCTCTCCCTCCTCACTGCCTCCTGTCACTCCCATCTCATTGCCTCCTGTCACTACCTCCTCATTGCCTCCTGTCACCTCCTCCTCACTGCCTCTACCTCCTCACTGCCCCCTGTCACTACCTTCTGAGTGTCTCCTCTCACTGTTACCTCCGCACTCCCTCCTGTCAGTACCTCCTCACTGCCTCTGCCTCATGATTACCTCTTGTCACTACCTCCTCACTGCCTCCTCTCACTCCCTCCTCACTGCCTCCTCTCACTCTCTCACTCCCTCCTCACTGCCTCCTGTCACTCGCTCCTCACTCCCTCTTGTCACTTCCTCTTGTCACTACTCCCTCACTGCCTTTACCTCAACATTGCCTTCTGTCACTACCTCCTGAGTGCCTCCTCTCACTGCTACCTCCTGCTACAGTTTATCCCCATCTCCTCTCACTCTATACTCCCGTGCGGTCTCTCCCTCCGCATCCTTGGAGGGGTGGGGGGCACTGGATTCCCCACGTGGCTCTGATGCGCGTGTCCGCGTTGGAACTGATGTGCGCGCGTGTGTGCCAGTCTTCGTGTATGGCTGGCTATGTACGTGGCTGGCATTCTGTTTGTATGCATATGCCACTGTGATCTAGTATAGAAGGGGCGTGGCCTTGGCAGGGGGCGGAGAAGTGGTAAATAGGACTTTGGATGCCCCGGTCTGCCTTGACTGCCCCGCGGGCCCCGCCCCTCCCCACTCCCTCCAACCAAGAATTTCCCATCTGGAGGCATCTCCCACGTCCTGAGGGCCCAGCGGTGCGAAGCATTTACAGGTGAGCTGGAGACCTAGTGACCTTGTCAATTAAAAGGTTTCCAGCTCAGCACGTGGGATGTCTACACCCGGTGGGATGACGCGGGTACCTGTACCTTTAAAAGAGACCTCCTTCTCTCTGAAGCGCCTCGATTGAGGGACTTCACCCCGCTACAAGGGCCATGGACCACCGCTTAGTTTCATGGGTAGAGGCCCTATTTGTTTACAAAAGCTCTGGGTAACATTCCCAACCACGATATACTGTTAAATCTTGTCCTGACAAGAGGATCTAAAACTTTCAAAAATGGACAAATCAACGTGTATTAATTCTATTAGAAACATATGTTTTTGCGGAGAAATTCAACACGAGCGTTACTCCTGGCCCAGCACCCTTGTCGGTTATTGGCAGAGCGACTGGGATTATACGACTGTGCAGCGCGGCGTTTTCCACATTATTATGCATGTGATGCATTTGCCGCATAATCTGCAGATTGAAACAAAAAAATAGTTTCTAGCTCAAACGGTTCAAAAGTTGCTAGAAACGCAGCAACACATGTTGCCGGACTATGGACCACCCTGTGCTAAGGTTGACTGGTCACCTTTCTGTTACTTACTGCTATATGTATGTATGTGGTAAAGTGGTACTAATGAGGTGCACCCTGCGCCCAGTGTTCACAAAAGTAAAAATGACAAACTAATGAAATAATACGGTCACAAAATGTGCCACATTACGATGCATAATTTGCCTTTCTTGCCGCATAATGTAGTCAGCCCTGCCACATAATTTGTCCCTCCCCTGCCACATAATTCCAGTGGGCCTGGTTATTGTCCACAGAACTGTCATTAGATGCCCCATCCTGAATCGCATCCCCTCTTTTTCTACCATGGGTCTGTTTGGTTGGATACACTGGGGTCAGAAGCGTGGACCCCCGTCCTGAATCCCAAAATTTGCACCTCCCTCCCCCATTTTTAAGATCTGGGGGTCCTTGCACGTTAATCACAGCTGAATCGTGCACCATGAACTGGGTTTCCGAGTAGTCTTCCTTCTGTACCACAGCATGAGCCGGCACACCAATATTGTACTATCCCTGCACCACAGCATGAGGCAACACACAATTATCATATACTACCACAGAAGGAGGCGATGCCCCTATTATTGTACTATCCTTGCACAACAGCATGAGGCAACACGCCATTATCATGCTATCCCTGCACCACAGCAAGAGGCAACGCAGCACTATCGTGCTATACTTGCACCCCATCAAGAGGCAACGCACCATTATTGTATTATCACAGCACGAGGCAATGCACCATCATCATTGTACTACCACAGCATGAGGCAATGTACTATCATCCTACTATCACTGTACCACGGCATGAGGCAACATGCCATTATTGTGCTATCCCTGTACCACAGCAAAAGGTGACACAATTATTGTGATATTCCTGCCCCACAGCAAGAGGCGATGCACCATTATTGCACTATCACAAAATGAGGTGACGCACAGTTATCATCCTACTACCACAGCAGGAGGCGATGCACCATTATCCTATTATCCCTGAACCACAGCATGAGGTGACATGCCATTATCATGCTATCCGACACAACAGCATGAGGTGGCACACACAATTATTGTGCAATACCTACGCCGCAGCAAGAGGTGACAAACCATTATCGTACTATCACAGCATGAGGTGATGCACCATTATTATCGGACTACCACAGCACCATTATCGTGCTATCCCTGCACCACAGCAGGAGGTGACACACCATTATTGTACAATCACAGCATGAGGCGATGCACTGTTATCATCGTACTACCACAGCAGCAGGCGACGCACCATTATCCTACTCTCCCTGCATCACAACATGAGGCAGCACAGTATTATTGTGCTATACCTGTACCACAGCAAGAGGTGGCGCAACAGTATCGTACTATCACAGCATGAGACGACGCACCATTATCATCGTACTACCACAGCATGAGGCAATGCACTATTATCCTACTATCCCCACACCACAACATGAGGCAACATGCCATCATCATGCTATCCCTGCAGCAGAGCATGAGGTGACACACCATTACTGTGCTATACCTGCACCACAGCAAGAGGTGATGCACCATTATCATACTGTCACAACATGAGGCGACGCACCATTATCATCTTAGCACCACAACATGAGGCAATGCACCATTATTGTGCTATCCCTGTACCACAGCATGAGGCAACTCGCCATTATCATGCTATCCCTGCAGCACAGCAAGAGGTGATGCACCATTATCATACTATCACAGCATGAGGCGACGCACCATTATCATCTTAGCACCACAACATGAGGCGATGCACCATTATTGTGCTATCCTTGCACCACAGCATGAGGCAACTCGCCATTATCATGCTATCCCTGCACCACAGCAAGAGGCGACACACCATTATTGTTTTATACCTGCACCACATCAAGCGGCGGCACACCATTATCGTACAACCACAGCATGAGGCAATGCACCATTATCATATTACTAAAACAGTAGGAGATGATGCACCATTATCCCACTATCCATGCACCACAGTAAGCGGTGATGCACCATTATTGTGCTATACCTGAACCACAGCAAGAAGCGATGCACCATTATTGTACTACCTCTGCACCACAGCATGAGGCACACTATTAACGAACATTCACAGCATGAGGCAATGCACTTTGATTGTACTATCCCTGCACGACAGCAAGAGGTGACGCACCATCATTCTTCTATCACAGTATGAGGTGACACACCATTATCCTACTATCCCTGCACCACAGCAAGAGGCGACACCATTATTGTGCTATCTCTGTACCACAGCATGAGGTAAAACACCATTATTGTACTATCCCTGTAACACAGCAAGAGGCAGTACACTATTATCATACTACCACAGTATGAGGTGACATACCATTATCGTACTATCACTGCACCACAGCAAGTGGCAATACACAATTATCATACTTTTATTGCACAAGGCGAAGCACTGTCAACGTACGATCCCTTTATTTCAGCTGGCGGCGATACACCATTATCGTACTATCCCTGCACCACTGCATGAGGTAACACACAATTATTGTACTATTGCTGCACCACAGCAAGAGTAAATGCACCATTATCGTACTATCCCTGCACCACAGCATGTGATGCACCATTATCGTACTATCCCTGTACCACTGCATGAGGTAACACACAATTATTGTACTATCCCTGCACCACAGCAATAGGAAATGCACCATTATCGTAATATCACAGCATGAGGTGATGCACCATTATCGTACTATCGCTGCACCACAGCAAGTGGCAACACACAATTATCATACTTTCATAGCACAAGGCGAAGCACTGTCAAGTACGATCCCTTCACTTCAGCTGGCGGCAATACACCATTATCGTTCTATCCCTGCACCACTGCATGAGGTAACACACAATTATCGTACTATCCCTGCACCACAGCATGAGGTGATGCACCATTATCGTACTATCCCTGCACCACAGCAAGAGGAAATGCACCATTGTCGTACTATCACAGCATGAGGTGATGCACCAATTATTGCACTATCTCTGCACCACAGCGACACAAGAATGCAGGTTTCTTGGAGTAGGGAGGAATCTTACACCACACCAGGGGTCAGACACAATAATACAGGGTTACTAGTACATATACGATTCATGCAGTTCAGCAGGTCAAACACCAGGTTACGTGGTTTATAGTCCATATGTCACCAGGGGGTCGGACAGGAGGTTGTAGGGATGTTGGCACATATAATTCTTGCACAACAGCAGGCGGTCAGAAACAAGGATGCAGCGTCCCTGGTATATATGTCTTTTGCACCACAGCAGGAGGTCAGACATGACGTTACAGTTCTTTCACACATATGATTCCTGAACCACGGCAGGAGGTCAGAAACAAGGATGCAGCGTTCCGGGTGCATATGTTTGTTGCACCACAGCAGGAAGTCAGACACGAGAGTGCCAGGTTCCTGGTGCATCTACAGTCCTTGCACCACAGCAGGAGGTCCGACACGAGGTTACATGGGTTCCAGCACATATGATTCTTACGCCCCAGCAGAAGGCCAGAAACATCCTGGAACATATATGATCCTTGCACCACAGCAGGAGGTCCGACACGAGGTTACATGGGTTCTAGCACATATAATTCTTACGCCCCAGCAGAAGGCCAGAAACATCCTGGAACATATATGATCCTTGCACCACAACAGGAGGTCAGACACGACGTTACAAGGTTCCTTCACACACGATTCGTGTACCACGGCAGGAGGACAGAAGCAAGAATACAGTGTTGCTGGTACATACATGATCCTTGCACCGCATCCGAGGGTTGGACACGAGTGTACATGGTCCCTGGTACATGCATGGTTCTTGCACCCCAGCAGGAGGTCGGGCACGGTGACGAAGGATATCTTGGCAAAGTTATGGTCGTTGCACCATAGCATGAGGGCAGGCGTGAAGACACCATAGTCACACTTGTGATCTCTCACCACGAAGTGGGGGGGGGGCGAAGCCCGACAGTCCGAGGACACCGTTACATTCACGTTCCTGCACCACAGCAGGGTGTGCTGCAAGAAGAGGGGTGGGGGCATTCGCCACCCCTCCTCCCCAGGGATGCAGACCTCCCCCTGCACTGCCGTGCCCCGCAGAGGGTTAAAGAGAATGTTTCCGAGCCCTGCACACGCTCGGCCCCTCCCCGCAGACTGACATCACGGCGGGGGCAGGGGGTGTCCTGTGCTGGGGCTGGCACCGTGCGCCCGCGGGCGCCTGCCTCTGTCCGGTCACCGATCTCTGGGGGTGGGGGCCACGGATGGCCACCCCCAAGAACTTTTAATTCTCGTCACTGGCGGGGAGAAGACGTCGAGCTAAAGCCAGGCGGAGAGCGCCGAGAAGCAGGCAGGGAGCTCCAGGCGCTTCGGGTACAGCTGTGCCTGGGCAAAGCTGGAGAGGGGAGAAGGGACAGTCCCGGGCGAGAGCGCAGAATCGAGCACGAAAATAACTGGGGAGAGAAAATCAAAGTGGGAGAGAAGAAGGAGGAGGGTGCCAAGACAAAGGATTCCGCGAGCATGGCACACCGCCCGCTCCTGGGCATCAAGGCGCTCTAGACACCGTGCCACCGGGGCCAAGAGTTACTGGGCGTCGGTCCCCCGGAGGAGGGGTTTCTCAGAAGCAGGGAGGAGCCCCCTCGGACCTGACCCCTCGTGGCCGGTGGCGCAGGGGTCGCCCCAGTGGACTGGCACAGCATCCCTGCGATGGGACCGCGGCTGACCTGGGTCCGGATCCTCCCAAGGAACCCCAAAGGGAGGGGATAAACCCTGGGGCGCTCTGGGGGCGCTGAAAGACTTCCCGGGATTTTGTTCTTATTTTCAAACATCGGTTACCACGTTCCTGCGAGGGGGAGGCGCTCGCGGAGGGGCAGCATGAGTTTGCCCACGAACTGCGGCTTCTTGGCGCTAGGAGACGGGGCTCTAAGAGTCTGCAACGGGCACATCTTCGGGTCCCCTTGCGCCGTCAACCGCCCCATCGACATCATACAGAAGCGGAGGCGGTAAGTGCGCGACGTACTGGTGCCGTAGCTCGAGGGTCCTCTGCAGCGCCAAGCTCTGGAGGCATCTCGGCGCTATTCTGTCACTCTATCTCACATAATGCTGTCAAGGAATATTGCATCTCTAAAGTATGCAAAGGTGGAAGAGTGCAATACCGGGCCACACAGAGCACACCATGTTTGGCACACGGCTTAGAAAGCTCGCAATCCTTGGCACACTGCTTGGAAAGCATGCCATGCTTGGCATAAAGCGCCAAGTGAACATAACCTTGACTAGGGGGAAATGGGACAGCAGCAACATGTGCAGGTGTTTACACGGTGCGAAAGTAGTTAAGATTAAAGGAGCGCTGTACATTGTTGAGGTCGTATATAACACAAGACAAAATGATAACTTGTTTCATGTAGTGCTCCATGCTATATTTCTACCGCTTCCAGGCGCTATAAAGTAATAGGCGACATATTTTTGCAATTACATAGTACTCACTTAAGACAAGGTAATTGTATTCGTAGAGCACACATTCACCCTGAAGGGGGTTTCTTGGCGCTATTGACATATTATAGATGTACTTGTTCCCCAACTCGATGGTCCGAGTGAATGTTTTATTTAGTCTATTTTGGCAAACAAAGGAAACTATTAAACATGGCTATTGGACCAAAGAATTATGCTGCTAGAAATGCAGATCATGTGACACAATATATAGCAGTTTGATTTCACTATTTTGACATTTTATCACCCCTTAAAACAATGTAGGCAAACATTTAACCATATTAGTGTCGTTTCAGCGCCTAAATCCTGCAGTCAATAACCACAAAATCCTGTTATCCTTTGCATAAGGTTTGCACTGTTCAGCATTGCTTTTGAGACTTTTTTTTTATTTTAGTAGCGTTTAATCGGTTTTGAGTTTCTAACTTTTTTTTGTTGAAATCTGCAAACAATAGAGAAAATGATGCAGAAGAAAATTGTCGCAAATAAAGCTATGGTCACAGACTCTGAAAAATCCTGCAGCCCTGATCATAGCACAGAGTAATCCTGCATCAAATGATGTGAGTCAACGTGCCCTGGGATGATGAAGGGGAGAATGTTTATAGAATAGAGTTGTTTTGAATGAAGGACAAAAAGGTAAAGTAACTTGCCAGAGCGAGAACAGAAAATCATTTATTATTCGAGAAAATCCTAAATCTGAGTTGACTGTTGTGACTGGTGCGTCTTCTCCGGCAGTAGTTCACCTGGAAGTGTTTTCGGTGTCGGCGATGTGGCCTACATGATGTTTGAAGTTCTTTGCTCTGAAGGCCACAGAAGCCCAGCACGTGGCTAGTGAGTTCTCACCACTAGATCACAAGTTCAAACACGAGATTCCAAAGGGGGTGGCAAAGACTCCTTACATAAGAAGACATGTAGTTATTGATGCACCAAGCACCAAAAATCACAAGCTATTTCCTATTTTGAGGGGAAAATAGAATTGTTGTTATTTGTGGTGTCCATTAAATAACGAACCACAGGGAATTGCTATGTATCAGATGCGAAAAATAATGATCCTATTAGGAAGTTCTTGTGACTGAGGCCTCAGGACCTGTGTGAGGCTCTGAGTACAATAAAGGGGTGCTCTCAGTTTAGCGCATCGTGGACACTTATAGAAAAGTCACTAATGCACGTGCAATGCTGCTTCACGTTTATTCCACCAGAGAGCGCTCTTGCTGTGGGTGCAGTCCACATTAGTCATGTCTGAAGTATAACTGCCACTGCCCCAGCCCTACCAGCTTTACAGTAGCGCTGAGGTATCAGGAAATATTCAGATTTTCAGTAATGGCCATCAGTATCTTTACTAGAATGGTGACAGCAACCATCATTGTGAAAGTTCACCCTGGGAAAGTCTGTCCGTCGCAAGGACCCTGGTTACACTGGGATGGTCTATCGCTCCACCTGAAAGGGCCCATGTACACATTTCTGGGATTTAATTTAATAAAGCAGTGCACTCTGGGGTTTGGTGGTACTCATGGCAACGTTTTGTGAACCATGTGCACATCTTGCGTATAAAATTCTCACGCGTTATCAGCAAGAGGCTGGTTCGAGCAGAAAATGTCTCTCGGCGACCTTTTTTGAGATTTTTTTCACACACAAAATGGCTACATTTTGAGAAATTTTGTGAATTTGTGAAATTCATGAATTTTGCAAATTTCACTGCTGTAATAAAAATTTCCTCCGGGCGAAGTTTCATCCAGGATTTCATAGCACTCTATTTTCTGAACTCTTTCTCCAATCTGTGCCCATCTGCAAAGATTGCGCCCGGTACACCATCTCTGTCTGGGATGTGGTGATGCTATCCTTAGACACTTAGTAGACTGTGGCTGTTGGACAGCATGCTGCCAAAATCACACAGAATCAGCAGGCCCAGTGAAATCACAAGACTGCTCCAGACAGCTGTGCGATGCATAGAATCTGCAATACTTGCACAGGTATCTTCGAGATTTATTGTGTTGGGCATTTAGGCTAGAACAAAACACTCAGTTTGTAGGCATTAACCCAGAACTATATTTATTGTAAGTGCTTTCTCTAACACACTCCTGCTTCAGCTTCTAGCAGAGCCTTGTGTCCAGTCCATTCTGCCCTAAGCTCTCCTGGCCGGGACGGTCCTGCTTGTCACAACACTACCTGTCCAGGCCCTTGGGCAGGAAGTGACGTCCCGTGTCCTACTTGGAAGGACTCCAGGCTGTAGAGGCCCAGTGTCCTCAAGACATGACCTCTCCCCCTTTCTGGAGGGACAACTGACACGCCTAGTGCTTATTTTGTGCAAGCGGTTTCCGGCCCTCGTTTTTTTTTGGGGGGGGGGCCCTTGTTTTTTCTCAGCAGGCTTGACCCAGAGCAAGAGAGAGAAAATCAAAAAAGGTGGAAAGGAGGGAGAAGAGAAAGACTGAAAAACAATGAGAATGTAAGTAAGCAAGGATGTAAAAGAACCAGAATGAGTAAGATAAAGGGGTAGGGAGTACCTGGTGGTGGAAGAAAGAGGCATGAGGTGGAATCAACACTACTTCTGAGCAACAAGTGAGCATAGCGTGTGTGACAGCCTTGGTATGGGTTGTAATGGCTGCATTACATCCCAATGATACAAGAAATGGTGGAATCTTACGTCAGACTCCGAGGCAGCCGGTTAAAATGAGAACCACACTACAGATGGCACACTGGTTGTCGATTGGCGGTACCAATCATCTTCAAACACCTTCTTTAGATTCATGTTTCCCATTTTAAACTGACCATCCCACCCACAGAACAAGTCCAGCTAGTTTCCCACAAATATATCTCGTGGGAATGTGAAATACCACCCTAACTGTGCTTGTCTATTCGCAAGCTTTGAAGATGTCACTTGGTGAAGTTGTCTTGTGTGAAACCTGGAGACCCAGGTTCCAATCACAGCTGGAGCAAATCGGGGCATCCCCAGCAAGCCACGTTCTATCGATAAGCCTGTGTTTCCTGCTCCGCATTATACAGGCCCAAACCCACCACTTTTAAGCTTTGCACTAGTTTCCTTGTAGAACAGTAGGCCAGAGGTGCACAGATGACTTTGAAAGACGCCATTTTTAATTAGCCATACTATACAGCTAAACACTTTGGTCTTACTGTTCAATCTGGCTTCTTTCTAAATGGTTGTGCACTTTAAAGGACACTGTTCTTGTGACCTCTTTGCAGCTAAGATACAGACTGCTCCTGCACTCAAGACTGTTTAAGAGAACACACTTTGTATTATTAAAACAAGGAATACCATGCAGTGTAATGGAAAATCACAACTTTTCCTACTGGGTTAGTGATAGAATTAGTTCAAGTAAATTTCCAGAATGACCATTATTCTGATCTTTTTGAATAAAGTTTTAAAAAATGCATATATTTGGAGACTATTTGAAGCAGCGTGTGCAGAGTTCTTAGGTAAAAAATGGTGCACGTGTAAGTTTTTAAAGGGAAAAATACTCACTTCTTGGGAACCAACCTCTTATTATAAAATACATTCTTTTAGGTACCATGCTTTAAAACGGTCACAAAATGTTGCTTGCAGAAACAGGAAGTTTGTGAACTTTGCAAAATAATGCAAACTTCACTTTGGCTCACTCCTTTTTCAGTTGTGCTAAAAGGCATATGTCTCTGTGTAGTTGTATAAAGTGACATTTCATTTTTTAATTTTAAAACCTTCATTTGTAGTAACTTGAAAGGGGTCTTGACAGAACATAATAAAACTGTTTCTATGCAGAATAGGGCTGTGTAAAGTTCTGTTTTTCGCAACTTAGTAAACTTTTTAAAACTTTACTGGCTTTGTGAACTGCATAGCGATTGAAGATATATATATTTTTGAAACGGGGTGGGCTGAAAAGGGGCCTGGCGCTGCAGAGGGAATATTCTGGCTGTCGAGCCGCAAGCTCGCCACCCGACCCGTCATTCACTTTCCTGAGTGGCAACCTGCACCCATCACTTCCCCACTGATGGAATTTCCAGGAATGGGCTTCCGGCGGTCAGGAAGGAAATTGACAATGCCGCTGATTGGCCCATTTTGTGTTTCCTGTGTCCCCGCTGCCATTCAGGGTTACGGCTGCCCCTTATGAAGGAGGGAGGGGTGGGTGTGCAGATCCATACTATTCAGTCCATACCTGACGGGCATCTGGCTTCGGGGAAGTGAAACTTTGCAACAAGTGGAATTGGAAACGTCACCTCTTGGTCCTATTATTTCAATTCGCCCACCCCCAAAAAATGCCCCCACTTCCTTCTAACATGCCTTATGCTATGCAAATTCTGTTGTAATTCAGTGTGTCTGTGCGGTTCCCTTAAATGATTTTTAGAGATTAAAGGGTTTAAAGTGGAAAATGTACAGTACGTATATATGTATGTATATGGTATTTCTATAGCCCATACCTAGCCAAAAGTTATTGAAGCGCTGTGCGGTAAATATCATGATTACAAATATGGAGAGCTATGCAAGCATTCAAGACCACGTACGATGCCTTTGCGCTATTAGTAGTTTCAAAATCCACAGCTTTACACATCTGGTGTGCTTGCTTTTCAAATCCATAAATATAATCTCTACCTACAAGAAAGGTATTATTCACAGCAATATGCTACATTTATGGATTAAACGTTGGAGAGTGACATTCCGGAGAATATGGTTTTGGACCGTTCTCTTACAGGTACCAAAGCTTGTTTGGGAAGGCAGCTTCTCATCTTATCCAGGAGTCTGTCTTCTACTGGGATGTCTGGCTGTAGCAGAATTTCCATCTGTTTCAATCAAGGTGCAGAAAATGAGTGCCATTAATCTGCCCTCGACCCCGCCTGGCAGCCGAGCATCGATTTCCTATGGAATGTCCATCCAGGCGGTGTGAAATGGATGAGCGCCAGGTAGGCCCATCATTGGAGATGGGTGACATGCAGGAACATGCCCAAGGTGGTCAGAAGACAAGTGGCCCGTCTTCCAAGCTCCATCTTCTTGGCTCTGTTTCTCATCCACCCTTCCGGTACTGCGGCATGGAGAAGGGGTTGCCTGTTCTCATAACGGTATAGATGGTACTCTCGCTCAGCTTTGCAAGCCCCACACGTCTGTGTGATGCTGCTGTTAAGCAAACATTAGTAATGACAGTTAGTCTGGATTTTAATATTTAATATGAAGGGCAAGCACATTAAAAGCAGAACAGGTGAGTAGGTGGAGCATTGCTAGTAAAATAGTAGCTTGTGCAGTGCAAGCATTCAAGGGGAGGTGGAAGGATACAGCCTCAAAGAGATCATAGCACAGGGAGAGATATAAATGCGTCATTGGGCAAAGCCTAGAAGTGATTGGCAATGCCTCAAGCCAATGGCTGACTTAGGCTGCTCAAAGAAATGAGATGGTTGGACAGGCCCAAGTCTCACTCAATGTGTACCGTAGTCCACAGGTTTTGTTCAACAAATGAGCTGTCAAAAACCAGGACTAAAAACAGAGAAAGTCCCTTTGAGAATAATGTGCACATCGAGGAAGGATGTTCTAAAAGTTCTGGCGGGATTAAGGCCCGTATTTATACTTTTTTTAGCGCCGCATTTGCGTCGTTTTTTGACGCAAAAACGGCGCAAACTTGCAAAATACCATTGTATTTTGTAGGTTTGCGCCGTTAGCCGTCAAAAAGCGGCGCAAATGCGGCGCTAAAAAAAGTATAAATACGGGCCTAAGTGCGAGCGTTGATGACACACATGCACATCTCCCTACTTTAACACATTCACTCCGCTGAAAAGTGGCCCCAAATAGGGTTTTTGATTTTAATGTATTCCCACAAAAGGAACTCACTGTTTTCAGCACAGACCTGAATCTCTGCTCCAGATATGGCTGCTTGTTCACTAGGATTTCCTGACCAGTGGATGGGGCTTCATCCTCACTGTAACCATGGTGACATCACAAGTTTGACCCCTTGTCCATCCCCAAGCTCCTCAAAAGCATTCTGTTTGCTTCTTAGAGGCCAAGGAAAGGACCATGAATAGAAACGACACAGTAAAGAGGCCTCTTAGACCCTGTCTACTTCCTGTTACTGTTGCTGATGGGGTTGCAAGGCCTCTGCCAGGGCCTGGTTACCCTGATGCCCCAAAGCACCCATACCTCACTATTGACTGATACAGTTTATTGTTTTCAGCACAGTGATAACAATTTTAAATAAAAATGTAAGCAACATTTCAATAAGTGTTTAATTCCACTGCCAGCCCATTTAATGATAAAAGATATACAAAACATTTTACAAATACAAATTTCTTATTCAATATTCTCCAAAAAAGTAAATTAAAGTCAATTAAATATCATTGATTATTATATAAATGCCTATAAGATATAAAGAGGCAAAAAATAATAATGACATTATCTTGCTACGTATATACTAGCCATACTCTCCCTAGGCCTACGCGTCGGGAAACCTGGCTTGCAAGATACATCCAGCCTGGGGTGAATATACCTGTGCTTTGTCCATGCTATAACTTAGTGCCGGGGCATCAGCTGCCCTTGAAGTATGATATTAATTAATGAAAGGTGCCAGCCATCTGCTGCCAACTGCAGCCGATCTGGTGCAAAGAGGCAGACAGTATGAATTACTTACCGGATACAAAATCCGTCAATCTATTGTGTTGGATCCCACTTAGACTGAAAAACTTTAAAGGAAAAGACCCTCAAATTTAATTTACATAGAAAGGCATTTTTCAGGGTGTATCCACTCAAAATTATCTTCAAAGCCAAAAACACTCTTCTGGCGCAAATACTTATTGGTCAAGGACCTCTGTATATTACTTTTTTTGTATTTACAAAGGAAATACTCCTCTTTGATTCACGAATAAATGCAATCCCTAGCTCCTTAAGATAAAATGTGCCATCAGCTGGTAACAACGCCTTTCTGTTTCGACGTAGCCGTATCAAATATAATATTGGAAAAGGACCATAATTGGGGCAGTGGGCCCAATATCGAGCAATAAAGGAGGCGCTGTCAGAGGACAAAACCAGCCCAATGGCAAGACAGACCTCAGAAACGAAATTTGAGTTATTTACAGTTCTTTAGTATCTGTGAAGGCCCTAATATTGCCTTTGTAGACTTGCAGAATTGCTCATAGCGCAGCGGTTGGCTACCAATTATCGGTGAGCGCCTCATAACTGCTGCGTTTGATTGCTTTAGAGCGCCCGCTGCGTTCTCTTTGTTGGACCCATTTCAAATGATGGTGAAATCAAATGCCCCGAGAATCGAATTCATAGACACATACAAGGGAAAAATTGTAAATTACCTCTTAGTAAGGAGTGCTGTTCAGTAGCATATCTTTGACTTTGCATGTATTGATTCTCAGGTGTGTGTAGTCTATGAAGCCCCTTACCAATTTATGCATCAATAATTCTGATGGAGATAAAAGAACAGAGTCATTAGCAAACAACAACATTGATATCCTATTGCCAGTTAGATTAGGGTATCACAGGTTAACTTTTCTAGGAAATTGCTGATGGCTAAAGCAGTGCTTCTTGACACTTTGACATCTATGTACCCCCTACTAAAACTTTACTGGAAGCCGAGGACCCCCCACTAAATCTTTACTGGAAGCTAGAGAACCCCAGAGAACCAATATTGGAATCTGAGAATCTCAACTTAGTCATTACTGGAAGCCGGGGACCCCATCTTAGGCATTTTTGATGATTAGAACCACGGAACAATACACAAAAAAATACAGATACGAGCATTCAATAAACAAATAATCAACTGATTAAATATTTTATTTATTTCACACACAAAAAATCAAAAGTTTCATTTTAAGAAGGTTGGCGCTTCTCTGGATTCAGTTTAGGCCACTCATCCTTCATACTAAAACCTTTTCTGATGCACCTGTACTGCTCCTTCCAATCTGAGGGGGCCAACTTAATTTATAGACCCCCCCATTACAAACCCCTTCACATTTACTGACCGTTTTAATGTGTTTAACTTTACATTTTGTTTCTTTAATTATATACACTTAATCTGTTAACATTATGTAATTTTCTAAGCAGTAGCAGGCCCCCAAGCAGGATTTACAGACTTCCAGGGGTTACCAGGACCACAAGTTAAGAACCTCTGGGCAGAAGAGTTAGGGTGCAACAGTGCTTAATTTGTAAATAAAAACGTGCTGGTGCTCAAAGCCCTCTTCTTTAAACACTCGGTTGCTGCAATTAAATGTGGGAACACGGAATACTGAGGAAGCGTAATCCTGAAGTCATCTCTGGCCTCTTCAATGCATTTACAGCCACTCCCTGCCCCTTCAGCTCACTCTTGCAGCTTTCTGCTTTCTCCCATTGCGACGCCTTTTCGTTTTTCTCTTCCTCTGTCTTTCCCATAGTTCTTTAGCACGCAGTAAATGCTTGGGGCAGAAGAATAAGCGCCGGCCCTCAAAAATAAGTGCCGGTGCTCAGCACCGGAAACAACAAGCACAAATTAAGAAATGGGGTGCAAGGACCCCGTCCCTGGCGTACTTCAGGGGTGATGCACTCTCGGTACCTCGCTCCCGTGCACTCTCGGATGCTCACAGCGCTGCAACAGTGACCAAGGGTCCCATTGGCTCCTTCCAGGGCCACCTGTTTCACAACAGGGAGAGGCCTGAGCTCCCCCAAAAGCCCTGGCACTGACCCCGCCTGCTGGCTGGCCCTGGGTGCGCACAGGCCTGCTGCCAGTCTATGCCAGGAGAGCCTGTAGTGCAGCTGTCGCCCAGCCTCCATGAGAGGGAGATAAATGGGTGTAAAGTCTGGCTGGATCTGCACGCGGCGCGCGGATGGATCTGGAAACAAGTCCCTGGAGGCCGCCATCTGCTGCTCTTCCAAACGCGGAAGTGAAGGCACGCGGCGAGGCCTGGGCCTGCAGAATATTACAGCTTCTCCAAACCAGGAGTGCGATTCTGCACAGTCTGCAGACTTCAGCGTTACCTGCCACACGGGAGAGTCGCGCAGCTCTTGACAGCGGATTTAAAAAGATTTTCTAGCATAATTTTTGCAGTCCCCTTTTTTTTTCAGTTTAAAGCCATGGGAAAACTATTGAGCTGAGGTTTGAATTGCTAAACATAGGCTGTCGACTAAGTTAAAAGCCTCGTTTGGCGCAGAATGCACCAATTTTTTTTTGTGGAGTCTTACCTTTGTAAGGTCAAAGGAAAGTGTCAAAATTAACTTGTCTTTACTTCCAGAGGGCCAACTTTAAAACTGTGGGACCAGGTTCGAGTCTTGGCATCGGCCCAACATCCTGTGATTCTGGACCGATGATTTGAGGTCCCCTTGATGTCGCGGTGCCTAAAACACATGACTGTGGCCATGTGTGATGTAACCGGTGCTCAGGTACAGCACTCTGATATCTTCAGGTTGAGTTTGCGCTATGTAAAACTGAAAAAAGATGGTGGTGTAGCAAGCATGAGGAAAACCATAAAACATGACCAAGATACCAGAGAGGGTTGAAGACTGTGGTCCCTGACCCTGGTATACCTAGCAATATAGAGTGGCCAGGGGTCCTGGATTTGCCAAATTAGTCCTGGTTTTCCCCATCTGCACCAGCAAATTTCAGTAAATTTAGCCTAGCATGTTTTGGTTTTCAGAGAGGTTTGACTGAATAGAGAGGGAGGCACGTTTTCATATGTTCCAACGCAGAATTAGTTAGCCACCCCTAGCAGAAAGCAGTTTTATTGATCAAAGTGATAGAGTGAATAAAAGTTACATGTCATTTCACCTTATTGTCTCATTGCCTGTGTTTCCTGATTTGGTAAATGCTGACAATTGAGTAATTCTGTGTTCCTCAGTTGATGCAGAATTGCAGTCCTACTTCTATGTTTATGGAATGACCCGGTTATTGGTTTTCAATATCTAGTCACCCCATATCGATGGCCCTGTGCCGTTACTAGTTCCACCCCTGGCCGCAGGCTCTATAAACATTACTTCACTACCTGAGATACCGCAGAGGGCTGAGGGTTGGAAGAACTTGACACATACACAAATATTGCGTTATTCTAATGGGGTCTCCAACCATTTTTTTTTTTTTTTTTGCCAAGATACCCTGTTATCGTAGTTACCTCACAAGACCTTTCATTTGGCTGTTCATAGCCTTCGGTGGAAGACACTGATGGGAAAATTATGGTCAGGGCTGGGTGCCTTCATCACATAGAAACTCCAAAATAAAGAAGGTTACGATATTGGAGATAGCCAGTGCTGAATTTGTAAAAGGATGAACGTGAGCGCCCAAAGCGCTTCTCAGAAACCTGCAGCCATTTCTATTAAGTGTCACTGGGACAAATTCCGAAGCTGCGTAATCGGATATCCACCTCATGCCTCTTTAATCGACTACCAGAAACTCCCTGCCCCTTAATCTCGCTCTTGCAGGTTCCTGCTTCCTCCCTTTCTTACGATTTTACCATCTTTGTCTTCATGTGTTTTACTCTCTCTTGCCCTCAGGAAATGTCTAATGGGGAAAACGCTAGTGCTAGGCCTCAAAAATGTGTGCCGGTGGACCCGCCAGCTACCACTGGCTCAAATAAAACACAGGCGATAGCCCCGGCAGAGTAACTTATTGTTACCCTAAATATACCCCATCTCTTCCTTTAAAAATATTTTTTGCAAAGGATATTTTATATACTTAATAGTATGAGCATGCAAAGTTCTCAAACTTGTACTTTGGAAATTTCTTTTTTTAACTCCAGGACCTTTACAAACTGCAAGACTATCAAAGTCTTTAAAAAAACTGATGACCAAAGGTGGTCCTTCAGCACAGTGGGAACATTCCCACTGGAGTGCGGGGCCACAAGTGGCCCACTCGGTGGCCCTTTACCGTTGTTTATAGCTCCACCTCTCTGTTGTATGACTGATGTGACTTGTGACCAATGGCTACTGTGTTTCTCTGCTGTCACTCAAGACCAGTGTGGCGAGGAAACAAAATTCACTGCTGTCTGTTGTCCTGTCCATGTGGGGCAGGAATGGGCCGGGTCAAGTGAAGATACGCCTCGAGTTGGAGAACTTTACACTTCCTCGTGAAGGATTCACGCCACCCAAATCTACCTAATAATCAGTGTAGCCTGACAAGAGATGAATACAGAATTGTTAAGGACGCAGCTTATGTCTCTTGTGATTTTCAATAAATTCTATCCCATAGTTGGGAACTTTTTGCATTTTAAAGCAAATGCTAGTGATGAATTTCCCCATAAGTCACAAGACTAATGTTAACAGCACCATTACTTGGCCTCTGTAGGCATGATCCCTCAGCAGTGTCTCAGTTCCAATACACTGGCCCTCTTTCTTGGAATTCTTCTACACCAATCAATATGGGCTGCTTGTTCACTCAGCGTCCATTCGCCTAAACACACCAGGCAGAGCACGTTCCATTTCATTAGTTCCCTTTGTCAGCTCAGCAAGACAGTCACCAGTAAAACCTCTTAATGCTGAAATCATGAAATGTCCTTACCCCTTTGTCAACCCCTTGATTCGCCGTAGTCCTACCATTCAGGACACCCCATCATTTTTGTCTCAATTTATAAAGTGACTGGATATTCGAAGGGTGTGCCTAGGGCATTCACATTTTAATCTGCACTCTGATTTTTCAGGTCCTAGAATTCTAAAGACATCATCTGCTAGGCCGTTTCCCCGGCAACAGAGCTTGGAGCTTTTAGCTTTTGGCTTTTAACAAACATTTAAAAGCGTCTTGTATTTTTTCCATTTTTATTCGTACAAGCGATATATTTACTGCTGTTACCCTTCCCTTGAGCTCCTGTAGAACATTTTTATACCTGGTAAACAGGCATAGGTAAAAAAAAAAAAAAAAGCCGAATCATAAAATACAACAGCTGCAGGCAGATGTGCAAGGTGCCTAAAAGGTTACTAGAAGAGTGGTGACGTAAGCACGTATGCATGGCATACTCAGGTGTCCTCTGACTTTACAAAGATATGAAATATGGGGAAATCAGTAGTTTCTCTGAACACACTGATATGATGTGCAGTCTCTTTAAAAACAAGATACTTATGGCTTTTAGCTATAGCCTCGGGGCTGCATTAAGTGCTCACCCAGCAGTATAACATAACTATGTACAAGTCTCACTAGTAGGAACTTTCAGATTCAAGACACTGGTCTTTAAAAAATGACGTACGACATTCGGGATTCTCCTAGGGTATTAGGTCTTCATTTAGACTTTAATGAATCAGGAGCACTATGGTAACTTGGCGTTGCACCCCTTAAAACTGCGGTTCCTCCTCTCTATTTAGACCCGAGGGAAAGGCTATGTTTATACTAGCACAGCCATCACTGACTCCACTAGTGTAAACCTCTATCCTGGTGGTTTGTCCACTAAAGGATGACTGAGTCAGTTTCCCTGCCCCATTAAGGGGTGCAGCGACCAGCACTAATTTTCCCTGCAGTGTTCACCAAGCGAGGCATGGCGTGCACGGGCAGGTAAGATGTGGATTGTCCTAGTAGTACTCGAAGGAAACGCCCTGAACGTCAACCCATTCATTTTTTGTACTGAAAAAAACAAACTCCCCTTTTGGGGGGTTATTTTCTCACCACTAAAATAGTTTCCAAGCTTAAAAAATTTCTGACCCTCACCATATTTACAGTGATGAGAGGAGAAACCGCTGCAGTGGCCATTCCAGTTACAGGAAACAGATTTCTGCCAGGCAGATGGGCATCTCTAAATAGGTCAGTAAAGCTCCTGCCACTCCGAAAGATCATCTGCCATTGTCTGAAATACCCTGTTGGCTGTCTGTTCAAAACACAGAAGCTTAGACAACTGTGTCAGTGTTGTAAATATTAATTTGTGTGAATTATGAAACAGAATATTGTAATGACAGAAAGCATGGATTACATTCAAGAGTTTAAGGTTTTTGTTTCCTGTTGCAGACAAAAGCTCTTTCTCAGTCCATGAATTGGGGATATTCACACCATGTGGACAAAATAGCCACCCTTTTAAATGTTTCTGTAAGGGATTCAACATATGAAAGGCAACCAGTGAATTTTTGGTAACAATCACTCAGTGTTGGGATATTAGGCTATCAACCTTCAGCCTTTAAAGTCTCATCAGTGAATGGTAGCTTGAGCACTGTTAAGACCAGTAGATGAGAAAAGGTGATGTAATTTTAGAGCTTAAGCTTTTTAACCAATGTAATTCTTCTGTTGCTCCTTGGTGTTGAGGTCCAGTTAGATCAACACATTTCTGAGATTGCTTGTGTTACAGTTCAGAGGGCATCTGGACTAGCCGTTAGTGCTGAACCTGTGCACGGGGTACAGACCAGGACTAATTTACACATTGTTAGTTTTAGTCTGTAATACACTCAAAAATTAAGGAGTGGGAAGCTACCAGCATAATTACACTATTTAGCTAGTGTTTGCTCGAGAAGTTCCATTCATCAGATTTTCTCATACAGTCTAACAAATTAGCAGAATGGTCCACGGGTCACTGTGCCTGGGTAATCACATGCAACCTTGTTAACTTACCATAACAAGGCTACTTGTCTCCACACTCACAAGAGACACAGTAAACATTTAAGATTGGACTCCTCCCTCTGGGGTTGGCCAAAGACTGGTTTACTTATGGTTGGTTACCTGCTTCAAATGAGAAATTAGGATAAACATTCAAATGCATTATTATAGGAATAAATATTAGTGTTGGACAATGGTATTTCAGGATTTACATCCACATTGTTTTTTACTTTGATCTTAGAATTCAACTCTTCTCTAGTGATAACCAGGAACAGCCACACTGCACAAGAGCATTGCGTGGAATTTGAGAATTCAGGATGGTATTTTTGAGGGTTGGCACCCTGATCCGATACCAAGGATACCATTAGCTGTTATAAATGGAACTGTTGAGATCCTACACTTGTCGCGGTATCGATACTTTCAAAGTGCTGCTCTTGTTCGAAGTTTGCTAGGGTACCAAGTTTTTTAAATTAGCTATGATTAGACAGGAAAACTCCTATTTGGTTGCATATTTCATCATCCTGTTATTATCAGCCATTTGTCTGTGTAACAAGTTATGTATTGAAGAGTATTAATATGACTGGTCACTTGCATATCTATTGAGTTAGAATTATCTGGAGGATGTGGTTGACACTCAAAGGCATATTCACCATTGTATTTGAAAGTGTATTTGCATATGACATTGGATTAAAATGTTCAAATTTGCTAGTATGATTAGATGCTAGAAGGCGTGCTATCCACTGTATTTGGGATTGTTTTTATACAAGTAGTTTTTACCAACAATAATATATTTAGATCCCATCTTGCAGATGTTACCGAATATAAAAAAAATACATATTTTACAGTGTATTTCAGGTTTTTGGTATGCCTGAGTTCTGTCACTAATATGTTTTATTGTATTCAATTTTAATGATATGATGAGATACATGATTACATATTGCCTCGGGCTATCTGTAATACCAGTAATTGATGATACGTATCAAAGAGTCCTTTTTGAATACTACCCTTCCAAATGTGTTTGTTCTATATATTTCAGAATTAGACACTTGCAGGAGTTTTGTGCTATTTTTGTGATTTTTAATATATATTTTACAGCATTTTCAGAAGTGATGGTTTCAATCTTTTACAGCAATGGTTCGTAACCTGTGGTCGGGGGACACTGGGGATTCTCCGAGGCCTACATAGGATGTCTGCGACTGTTTCACAAAATTAAATAACAATAACATTAATAAATCAACATTTATAATGTATATACATAGAACCAATTTGAAAAATTCTTCTATATTTGATTATTAATTAAACAAAACATTGCAATATATGAGCATTTGTTAGGTGTATACTTATTTTTGTGTTTTTGAGGTTCAAATCATTGAAAATGCTTAGGCTGGGGATAGCCAGAGTCCCATAATGACTCAGTGGGCGGCCCCTAATTCCAGTAATGATTCATTGGGGGGGTCCACAGAAGACAAAAAAGTTAAGAGCCACTGTTTTAGAGTAATAATTAAACCCTTGGAGCTGTATCTATTTATACTTTAAATTGAATTTAGTTTAAGATTCAATATAAATATTAATTTTTCAGAATTAAGCGAAAGAAGAAGGGTCATTGGCTGTTAGATAACATCCCTCTACAACGAGTTAAAAATTAGAAGTATTTTGGAATATATTTCAAAGAACATGAAGGATTAACAATACAGTTAGAGACATTAAAAGCCAACGCCCTTGTTTTAAATGTTGCACGGTCACGGATATTTAATAAACTCTTCAGTCAGTCAGTTCTTTCAGTGCTCTGAGTAATAGTGAGTAAATTCCTCTGAATATCACATGGCAGTATAATAGTCTTCTATGGGAAATTAACAGGACTGACAACTGTAGTACAGTGTCAGATTCACAGAACTCTCGTCCATCTTCCAGGCGCTACACCACAAGCTCAAGTGTATCTGAAATTTTAACTTTGTGGTTTTATTTTCTCCAGGCAACTTACCTGTCCTAGTGTGTAAAATTACCAAGAGCACCGACTCAATCCATGCTCAGGATTTTGTCGAAAGGACCCAGGAAAGGGTGGAGGTAATATTTCACTTAGCCTCATAAAATTCACAATTTGGAGAAAGCTGAGGAAAAATCCTGGTCGGCTTCCCAAGCAAGACAATTATCTATGAAACCAGCTAGACTGCTGCGCGTTCATGGCGATTTTCACAAATTGAAAAACTAAATTTTCGTGGTTGTGAGTAGCACATATGAATGTAATTCAAGACAACTATTTTTCAACCTTCCGTTCACTTTAATCAAAAAATGTATGATAATTAGTTATAGACTCCTTTTCTTTTCCTTTAAAGACCATCAATATGGCAATTTAAACGGTGATATGAACATTAGATGCAGGCTATGGAATCAGCAAAAGGGTTAATTGATTCAATGACATGCCTTTTTAAAATGTATGTTTATTGCCCGAGCTAAAATTGAAGCTACCTCCGCTATATGCAGTGAGGTCACCTTGAGGTCAGGAACACATTTTTAGTAACTGGAATTTTACTGATTTTACTCAATTACATGTTTAATGTCTTACTGCCCGCAATGTATAATTATTACAGCAATTTTGAATAATTTTGCAATAAAACATTTAATTAATTACTGTAAATTCTAAAGCGCCAAAATGATGTTATATTTGTCAAAGTATTGCCTTGTATATTTGAGAGGGCTGACATAATCACAATATTTCATGAGTGTTTAATTATGTAATAGGAAAGTGCTGGCATGCAGTCACGGCTCGCTGCGTGGTAAATGGGCAGCGTGTCGGGTGGCGGGGGGATACAAAACAAAGGAAAATGATAAACAAATTTAAAAAAACGTTCCTGTCCCCCCACCGCTGGGCTGTTCTTCTGGCTCCACTTGCAGGCACAGGCTCCCAGCCTGCGGCCAATCCGAACACTGGCAGCATGAGAGCAGCTTTAGGATTGGCTGGAGTGCCCTGGCTTTGCGCTCCCAGGCAGACTAGGAGCCTGTGCCTGCTCTCTCCAACCCGGCAACACAGGTTGGAGAGAGCTCAGTGCGCATGTGTGTTTGGCCAGCCAAACACACAGGCACACTGAGGGGAGTGCAGAGCACTCCACCCCCGTCATCCCCATGGCCCCGCCCCTTTAAAAATAAAATGATAATAAACATTGTTTATTATTGTTTTATTTTTAAAGGTTTGTACCTGCTGCCGCCGCTCCTGGCTCGATCCAACACTAGCAAGCCCATTAGTTTATGTGCTAAAAATATTGATATAATTGGACAAAACGTCTAAGATCTTGGGGTGTAAAATTAAAAGTTTTGGGAGAACCAGACACTTACAAAAGTCAGTGCTAGCTTACGGAAGAAGTATGTCAATATGATAAGACAAAATCTCTGAAAGGTTAAGATGTAAAACGCCTTGCATGATTGGAAAATGAGTGGGATTTTCCGCTATTAGGGATTATGTATTTGAGAGGAACGTCACAGGCAAGTGGATGGATCTTAGATGTATATTTGAGCCCACAGACAGGTTTTGGGATATTGGCAAACCCAGTCACAGCTGCTGAGGTCACACATTTGGTAGATACAGTTTTCATACTGAATAGCGCTGACATAATCTTATTCTTAGATACTTTGCAGAGTATTGTATGACATAAGCGTGGATGGTGAATACAGACTGAAGACCTGGATGTTCAAATGATCATACTTTCAAGCATCAGTTTAGAGCCCAGGCGCCTCAAGACCCTCACGGGTGATTTGCCGTGCTCTATACATGTTTGATTGATTGATCTCACCAGGCACTTGATATTGTATGGGATATGGAAACTGAAGAGTACTTATCTGATTGGACAGTGATGGAATATGTGCTTGTATTCATTCAGTAGAAGTTTGGGAACCAGTACATGCCAATGGATGTTTGCAGTGTCTCTCTGAGCCATTGCAGCCAGGTGCCTCCGTCACATGACACATTGATCTGCGGCCTCGTTCACGCGGGTGCCTAGAAGCGACTTGTGTGCAACGTGTGCTACACAAAAAACGTACTCGCATAAACTGTGATGAGCAGACGGCCCTTTTTCAGGTTTCCATGTTTCGTGGAGGGGACTGGTTGAATTTTGCAACGTGGAAGACGTATTTACTTTACTTCTGGGAAGCTGCTTCGTAGCGCTACGGCGACGTAAATATCAGGGTTCACCACTAACTCAGAAGCATACAGTTCTGTATCTACCAGCCAGGATTTCATCTGGGCGCATTCTGGGTACGAGCAGCAGGTGTATTAGCCGATAGAGCTATCTCTGGGCATGTTTCTCTCTGGGGCGGTGCAATTCATCCGTATAGTGGTTAAGGAGGCAATTTCGAGAAATGCTCCCTCTATATAAATATATAACTGGAGGTTAATGTATAATTGGGTGAACGTGACATCCTCCTTTTGTCTGAGAGACGTCTTACATCAGCTGTTTAAAAAAGAAAAAGATTACAGGTCAGGCATCAGTGCTTGCAATATCGTGCACACACTCAACTCTCGAACCCTTGATGCGCACAGCTGCAAGGGCCTTGTGACCTCAAGGCGCTTTGCTGAGCCAGCCACTCGGCCCTTAACAAGCGGTTTGTCCAAAGTCCAGCGCGGTGACTGAGGCAATCCGCTGTCATCAAGTTGTTACCGCTGAAGAGGCACTTGCTCCAGCGCCGGAAGTGCACTTCAGCACAGGAAGTCCTCTCCAAGGCCAGGTAAACAGGATAAGCGCACTCGAGTCCACCAACAGTGCTTCTCACTCGGCCTCCCTCCTACGACGTTACCTTTTTAGGGACGCCTGGCAAGACTTTTTATTTGAAAAGTTATACCTCTTGTTAAGTTTCTCCACTTTAAGAAAGTCTTATTCTCAATTCCTTTTGTGAAACTTCTGACCAGAGTGGCGCCGTTTTCCAAAGATGTCTCCTTTCTTTCTCACCTGGCTTGTTGCTGACTCCCCCCAGCCCAGCTAGCGTCTCGGTCGGAATACACGGGTTTTAGCATCTCTTCACCGTCGTACAGTTCACTGTTTCTGATACTATCCAGTTCTTTACCCCTTTTTAGGGTCGAGGGCAAAGCGCTCTGTCCCTGATGTAATCTCTCTCTGGGCTTTTAACCATGCCCATGTCACGCCGATAGGTCTTGTTGGTAGGTGGGCTTGCCGTTTAAAAATTGCTTGATTTAATTAGTGAACGTGCCTTTTCCGGTGCTGAGCCTGCCTCAAACGCGCACCAGCCAACTACTGAAAACATACGAGACTCCATATTTTCCGTATGGTTTCTGCACTACTTTGTCTCTTTATTTCATAGGCAGTCCAATCACACGGGGCAGTAGTAGAGCACTTTGCATGACATCGACCCTGTTACATGGATATTTGCACATTTTCCAGTTATATGGACAATTGCACTTTTGCTGGTTATATGGATAATTGTACCATTGACGATACGTTTCACTGCGAGTGAACTTCTGTTTCCTTTTGTGTGTTTGCTTCGCGCTCATGGTGGCCGTCGGCTCACTTATGTGAAACTGTTTTACTTTTCAGTTTATGTGGCAAGTAAAGTCTGGTTAGCAGGTTACAACGCTAATAGCTTTAACTCGAGCAAACGCGAAACCCATTGCATTGCAAATGCTTGTTTGCCTTGTTTCCAATCACCCCCAAAGTGAGCAGACAAGGAAGGCGGGAGACATGAAAGCACTTTGTGCAGGATTCCACAGTTTGGTGACTCCAGATACACAGCTCTTGTGTTTCCTCTGTTAAAATGTAGTCGCAAAATGAACTCCTTTCCACATGTAAAAAGGCCTAAACACAGTCTCCAAAAGCAATTTTTACCCAGTAGAAATCGCATTTTGCAATGCCCTAAATTGGAAATCGCAAATAGGGTTTCCTGTTTGCAGTTTTCTAAGCACAGGTAAAAAGCATTTCCTAAATAAAAAATGGGCATTTGGGAAATGCTATTACCATCTGATCCAATCTGATGTTAACCATATGCAATAAAAAAAACTCTTAGAAATGCTTTATTTAAAGTGTCCTAGAGTGCACACTTGCCCCAGGGCATTTGCGCGTTTTAAATGCGTACCACTTTTTTTTTTAGTGCATCAAAGGGGACTTAGGCCCATAGGCACCTTTGGTTTTGCATTTCCAAGTTTGCAATTTCCTAATAGGGATTCCTACTCCGTAGTAATAGCTATTTGGAAATCGTTAATTTTGTACACTCCAATTTACATTTCCTAAATAGCAATTTCTTAGGATTTGCTACTTAGGAAATGCAAAAACAGAATTTCGTACATATGGCCCCAAATGTCTGCTGTCTTAGCTCATCAAATATTGACTGTGTTGGACAAGTGGAAGGTGGGCGGGCAATCTTGGACTTTAAAAATACATGCGTGCATCAGTTTCTAGGAGTGTCCTGGTCATGCGTCTCCTCTCTGGAACATTCCTTTTCCCATACTCACTGGAGCCTTTTCAGTCTAACCATCGTTAATGAATGAGAACTCTTCCTGGCCAGGCAGAGCCGACTAATGGAAGAGAAAATTGTATTTCCTCATTTTCCATTAGAGTTGGCCGCTGCGCGTCTCATTAGGAGCAAATCATAAGGGGCGGGCGGTGAACCTCTGTGCATAGGCAGCAGTGGTGGGAAGGCCCGCTCCTGCTTCTCGCTGCCTGATTGAAGCCGGGGAATCTTTGATGTGGATGCAGCCTTCCGGCATCTAGGCCTTCAGCAAACTCTGGTCTTTGTCAAGAACACTAGGCCACGTTGTGTTTGTGTAAGGATGTCTCTGCGTCAAAGCAACCTTCAACCTGATTCTAGCTCTCATTTGCGGTTAAGACATTTGCTAACCATCGCAAGGCCTCTTCAGGGTACTGTGTATTTGATTTTGAAGCTCCAGTGCAGGATAAAAGAGACTTTAAGAATGAGGCAAAATTGAGGTGATGCCACCATAATAAAACAGATGGGCATTGTGAGTGTCACAGATTGATTTTCCTACCTGTGTGCTGGCCAGTTAGCTCTCAAGTCAAGTGTATTACAAGGAGCCTGATGATTGGTTCTATTAATTATATGAATAATTATAGGAATTGTTTAACATGGAGTCACATTTAGAGATTTAATTTAGGAATAATTTAACATAGTCCCATTTAGAGCCTTATGCAGGATTAATTTAACATAGTCACATTTAGAGCTTTACTTTAAGAATAATTTAACATAGAATTGCATTTACACTATTATGTAGGAATAATTTAACACAGGGTCACATTTAAAGCGTTATGTAGGAATCATTTAACGTAAAGTCACATTTAGAGCGTTATGTAGGAATACTTTAACATAGAATCACATTTAGAGCATTATGTAGGAATAATTTAACATAGAATCACATTTACAGCGTTATGTAGGAATACTTTTACATAGTCACATTTAGCTTTATGTAGGAATATTTTAACATAGTCCAGTTAAAAGATTTTCTCTGGAAACAATTTAACCTAGAGTGACTTTTAGAGCTTTACTGTACGAATAATTTAAAACTATTATGTTTATTTCAGTTTAGAGCGTTACTTTAGGAATACTTTAACACAGAGTCACATTCAGAGCTTTATGTAGGAATACTTTAACACAGAGTTACATCCAGAACTTTATGTAGGAATACGTTAACACTGAGTCACATTCAGAGCTTTATGTTGGAATATGTTAACACTGAATCCCATTTAGAGCATTAATGTAGGAATATTTTAACACAGAGTCACATTCAGAGCTTAATGTAGGAATCCTTTAATACTGACTCATGTTTAGAGCTTTATGTAGGAATACTTTAACACTGAGTAACATTCAGAGCTTAACCCGTGGGAATACTTAAATACAGAGTCACATTTAGAGATTTACTGTAGGAATACGTAAACACACAGTCACATTCAGAGCTTTACTGTAGGAATACTTTAACACTGAGTCACATTCAGAGCTTTATGTTGGAATACTTTAACACTGTATCACATTTAGAGCATTACTGTAGGAATACTTTAACACAGACTCACATTCAGAGCTTAATGTAGGAATCCTTTAATACTGAGTCATGTTTAGAGCTTTATGTAGGAATACATTAACACTGAGGGGGTTATTCTAACTTTGGAGGAGTGTTAATCCGTCCCAAAAGTGACGGTAAAGTGACGGATATACCACCAGCCGTATTACGAGTTCCATAGGATATAATGGACTCGTAATACGGCTGGTGGTAAATCCGTCACTTTTGGGACGGATTAACACCTCCTCCAAAGTTAGAATAACCCCCTGAGTCCCATTCAGAGCTTTACTGTAGGACTACGTTAACACTGAGTAACATTCAGAGCTTAACCCATGGGAATACTTAAATACAGAGTCACATTTTGAGATTTACTGTAGGAATAGTTTAACAAAGAGTTCTGTTTAGAGCTTTCCTCTAGGAATAATTTAACATAGAGTTAAGTTTAGAGTGTTACTGTGGGAATACCTTAACACAGAGTAACATTTAGAGCGTTACTGTAGGAATACTTTAACACTGAGTCACATTCAAAGCTTTATGTTGGAATATGTTAACACTGAGTCACATTTAGAGCTTTACCTTAGGAATACTTTAACACAGAGTCACATTCAGAGCTCTATGTAGGAATACTTTAACACTGAGTCACATTCAGAGCTCTATGTAGGAATACTTTAACACTGAGTCACATTCAGAGCTTTATGTAGGAATACAATAACACAGAGTTACATCCAGAACTTTATGTAGGAATACGTTAACACTGAGTCACATTCACAGCTTTATGTAGGAATACTTTAACACTGAGTCACATTTAGAGCTTTACCATAGGAATGCTTTAACAAAGAGTCACATTTAGAGCTTTAGCATAGGAATACTTTATCACTGAGTCACATTTAGAGCATTACTGTAGGAATACTTTAACAGTGAGTAACATTCTGAGCTTAACTGTGGGAATACTTTAACACGGAGTCACATTTAGAGCTTTACTGTAGGAATAGTTTAACACTGAGTCACGTTTAGAGCTTTATGTAGGAATACTTTAACACTGAGTCAAATTCAGAGCTTTATGGAGGAATTCGATAACACACAGTCACATTCAGAGCTTTACTGTAGGAATAGTTTAACACTGAGTCACATTTAGAGCTTTATATAGGAATACTTTATCACTGAGTCACATTCAGAGCTTTACTGTAGGAATACTTTAATACTGAGTCACATTCAGAGCTTTATGTACTAATACGGTAACCCTGAGTCACATTCAGAGCTTTATGTAGGAATACTTAAACACAGAGTCATATTCAGAACTTTAGTGTAGGAATACTTTAACCCTGAGTCACATTTAGAGCTTTACTGTAGGAATACTTAAACACAGAGTCACATTCAGAGCTTTATGTAGGAATACGTTAAAACTGAGTCACATTCAGAGCTTTTTGTAGGAATATTTTATCACTGAGTCACATTTAGAGTTTTACTGTAGGAATAGTTTAACAAAGAGTTATGTTTAGATCTTTGCTCTAGGAATAATTTAACATAGAGTTAAGTTTAGAGCGTTACTGTGGGAATACCTTAACACAGAGTCACATTTAGAGCTTTACCGTAGGAATACTTTAATACTGAGTCACATTTAGAGCTTTATGTAGGAATACTTTAACACTGAGTCACATTCATAGCTTTATGTAGGAATTCGATAACACACAGTCACATTCAGAACTTTACTGTAGGAATACTTTAACACTTAGTCACAATTAGAGCTTTACCATAGGAATACTTTATCACTGAGTCAAATTTAGAGCGTTACTGTAGGAATACTTTAACAGTGAGTAACATTCTGAGCTTAACTGTGGGAATACTTAAACACGGAGTCACATTTAGAGCTTTACCTTAGGAATACTTTAACACAGAGTCACATTCAGAGCTCTATGTAGGAATACTTTAACACTGAGTCACATTCAGAGCTTTATGTAGGAATACAATAACACAGAGTTACATCCAGAACTTTATGTAGGAATACGTTAACACTGAGTCACATTCACAGCTTTATGTAGGAATACTTTAACACTGAGTCACATTTAGAGCTTTACCATAGGAATGCTTTAACAAAGAGTCACATTTAGAGCTTTAGCATAGGAATACTTTATCACTGAGTCACATTTAGAGCATTACTGTAGGAATACTTTAACAGTGAGTAACATTCTGAGCTTAACTGTGGGAATACTTTAACACGGAGTCACATTTAGAGCTTTACTGTAGGAATAGTTTAACACTGAGTCACGTTTAGAGCTTTATGTAGGAATACTTTAACACTGAGTCAAATTCAGAGCTTTATGGAGGAATTCGATAACACACAGTCACATTCAGAGCTTTACTGTATGAATACTTTAACACAGAGTCACATTTAGAGCTTTATATAGGAATACTTTATCACTGAGTCACATTCAGAGCTTTACTGTAGGAATACTTTAATACTGAGTCACATTCAGAGCTTTATGTACTAATACGGTAACCCTGAGTCACATTCAGAGCTTTATGTAGGAATACTTAAACACAGAGTCATATTCAGAACTTTAGTGTAGGAATACTTTAACCCTGAGTCACATTTAGAGCTTTACTGTAGGAATACTTAAACACAGAGTCACATTCAGAGCTTTATGTAGGAATACGTTAAAACTGAGTCACATTCAGAGCTTTTTGTAGGAATATTTTATCACTGAGTCACATTTAGAGTTTTACTGTAGGAATAGTTTAACAAAGAGTTATGTTTAGATCTTTGCTCTAGGAATAATTTAACATAGAGTTAAGTTTAGAGCGTTACTGTGGGAATACCTTAACACAGAGTCACATTTAGAGCTTTACCGTAGGAATACTTTAATACTGAGTCACATTTAGAGCTTTATGTAGGAATACTTTAACACTGAGTCACATTCATAGCTTTATGTAGGAATTCGATAACACACAGTCACATTCAGAACTTTACTGTAGGAATACTTTAACACTTAGTCACAATTAGAGCTTTACCATAGGAATACTTTATCACTGAGTCAAATTTAGAGCGTTACTGTAGGAATACTTTAACAGTGAGTAACATTCTGAGCTTAACTGTGGGAATACTTAAACACGGAGTCACATTTAGAGCTTTACTGTAGGAATAGTTTAACAAAGAGTTATGTTTAGAGATTTGCTCTAGGAATAATTGAACATAGAGTTAAGTTTAGAGTGTTACTGTGTGGAAGACCTTAACACAGAGTCACATTCAGAGCTTTATGTTGGAAAACTTTAATACTGAGTCAAATTTAGAGCATTACTGTAGGAATACTTTAACACACAGTTACATTCAGAGCTTTACTGTAGGAATACTTTAACACAGAGTCACATTCAGAGCTTTATGTAGGAATACTTTAACACTGATTCACATTCAGAGCTTTACTGTAGGAATAGTTTAACAAAGAGTTATGTTTAGAGCTTTGCTCTAGGAATAATTTAACATAGAGTTAAGTTTAGAGCGTTACTGTGGGAATACCTTAACACAGAGTCTCATTTAGAGCGTTACTGTAGGAATACTTTAACACTGAGTCAAATTTAGAGCTTTATGTAGGAATACATTAAAACTGAGTCACATTCAGAGCTTTATGTAGAAATACGTTAACACAGAGTCACATTCAGAGCTTTATGTAGGAATACTTTAACACTGAGTCACATTCAGTGCTTTATGTAGGACTACGTTAACACTGAGTCACATTTAGAGCTTTACCATAGGAATACTTTAATACTGAGTCACATTCAGAGCTTTATGTAGGAATATGTTAACACTGAATCACATTCAGAGCTTTATGTAGGAATACTTTAACACAGAGTCACACTTGGAGCTCTATATAGGAATTCTTTATCACTGAGTCACATTTAGAGCGTTACTGTAGAAATACTTTAATACTGAGTCACTTTCAGAGCTTTATGTAGGAATACTTTAACACAGAGTCACATTCAGAGCTTTATGTAGGAATACGTTAACGCTGAGTCACATTCAGAGCTTTATGTAGGAAATCTTAAACACACAGTCACATTCAGAACTTTAGTGTAGGAATACTTTAACCATCAGTCACATTTAGAGCTTTACTGTAAGAATACTTAAACACACAATCACATTCAGAGCTTTACTATAGGAATACTTTAACACTGAGTCACATTTAGAGCTTTATGTTGGAATATGTTAACACTGAGTCCCATTTAGAGCTTTACCGTAGGAATACTTTAACACTGTCACATTCAGAGCTTTATGTGGGGATACTTTAACACTGAGTCACATTTAGAGTGTTACTGTAAGAATACTTTAACACAGAGTCACATTCAGTGCTTTATGTTGGAATACTTAAACACAGAGTCACATTCAGAGCTTTATGTAGGAATACTTTAACACTGAGTCACATTTAGAGCGTTACTGTAGGAATACTTTTACACAGAGTCACATTCAGAGCTTTATGTAGGAATACGTTAAAACTGAGTCACATTCAGAGCTTTATGTAGGAATAGTTTAACAAAGAGTTATGTTTAGATCTTTGCTCTAGGAATAATTTAACATAGTTAAGTTTAGAGCGTTACTGTGGGAATACCTTAACACAGAGTCACATTTAGAGCTTTACCGTAGGAATACTTTAATACTGAGTCACATTTAGAGCTTTACCGTAGGAATACTTTAATACTGAGTCACATTTAGAGCTTTATGTAAGAATACTTTAACACTGAGTCCCATTCATAGCTTTATGTAGGAGTTCGATAACACACAGTCACATTCAGAACTTTACTGTAGGAATACTTTAACACTGAGTCACATTTAGAGCGTTTCTGTAGGAATACTTTAACAGTGAGGCACATTCAGAGCTTTATGTAGGAATACTTTAACCCTCAGTCACATTTAGAGCTTTACTGTAGGAATACTTAAACACACAGTCACATTCAGAGCTTTACTATAGGAATACTTTAACACTGAATCACATTTAGAGCTTAACTGTGGGAATACTTAAACACAGAGTCACATTTAAAGCTTTATCGTAGAAATAGTTTAACAAAGTGTTATGTTTAGAGATTTGCTGTAGGAATAATTGAACATAGAATTAAGTTTAGAGTGTTACTGTGTGGAATACCTTAACACAGAGTCACATTTAGAGCATTACTGTAGGAATACTTTAACACTGAGTCACATTCAGAGCTTTATGTAGGAATACTTTAACACAAAGTTACATTTAAAGCTTTACCCTAGGAATACTTTAACACTGAGTCACATTTAGAGCTTTACTGTAGGAATAGTTTAACAAAGAGTTATGTTTAGAGCTTTCCTCTAGGAATAATTTAACATAGAGTTACGTTTAGAGTGTTACTGTGTGGAATACCTTAACACAGAGTCTCATTTAGAGCGATACTGTAGGAATACTTTAACACTGAGTCACATTCAGAGCTTTATGTAGGGGTACTTTAACACTGTCACATTCAGAGCTTTATGTAGAAATACTTTAACACAGAGTCACATTTAGAGCGTTGCTGTAGGAGTAATTTAACATAGTCACATTTAGCTTTTTGTAGGAGTACTTAAACACAGAGTAACGTTTAGAGCTTTGCTCTGGAAATAATTTAACATGGAGACACATTTGGAGCTTCACACTAGGAATAATGTAACACAGAGTCACCTTTACGTCATTTATGTAGGAATAATTTACCCTAGATTCACATTTAAAGCTTTATGTAAGAACAATTTAGAGTCAAATCCAGAGGTTTACTATCTACATTGTGTAACATAATTTCAACCACCAGCAATTGTGGTACTTTTTATGAATGACCTGGAGGTTCTCTTGGTGTTTTATGTTTCCCTTCTTTACAGGCCTTGACAGATGATTATAACCAGAAAGTCATTAGCTTCCATGTCCACATTGTTTTTTAATGCAAAAAAATTGAAAATTGGTTTTCTTTTGAGGGATTCTCGGTGCTTTCACTTGTGAAAGCTGTGAGCCAGATTTACAAGGTGGAGTTAAAAAGGGATGGGGCTTATTAATGAAGCTTAAATATCTAAAACAAGTGTTTGCTCTACAAAGCTAATGAATGTATAAATTGATGTATCAAATGCGACTAAGTATCTCTGAAACATATCAGATATGCAGATTAAGGGTACTTTTAATATATAAATATGCAAATATGCTGGTTGCAGCTTCATTTTCTTGCAAAATAAATATGAATAACTATAGATAGAAAAAACACAAATTAAAAACGGATCAATACAGACAAAAATGTTGAAAACAATTAAATACCAAAAAACTGGAAGCTCAAGTTAAATGTTATTATTTTATTCCAGGGTCCATCCTGTATTGGTTCTTTGTTTAGTTCGGGTATGATATGTTATGTTTTTGTGTTATTCAGAGCTATGGTATGTGTTTGATCCTGTGTTGTGGTACATGGTGTTATTGTCATGTTGTGTTATGCTATTCCTTGTTGCACGAGGTGGTACTAGGGCTCACTGGAGAACCCCTCATGATGGCTAGATCAGTGGTGCCCGGTGTGCCACACGGCTAGGCACTGGAGAAGTGACGTAATTTGGTGGATGGCACGGGTATTTACTTAAAGCATTTTTTTTATACTACTGAGCTTGATTCTATAGCTGTAGTACAGGATCTCACCAATGGTTCTGGTTCAAGTATATTCGGAATTGTAAGCACAATTACATTTTGCCACTTTGGTGCTCTGTCTAGCAACACCAGGACTTAATTCACGCAGAAGGCTCTTGTTGTGGTGGCCTGAGGTTTCCATGGATGACTTTGTGTGACACAGTTTGAAAGCAGTGTGTGTTTCGTGTCCGGAAGGGTGTAGTCGAATGGGTGTGGTCTTCCTCTGGGCTTGTGAGGTGTCCATGTAAATGGTCCTTGGATGTTTTGCAGCATCAGTCAGCTTCTTCTGTTCCAAAACTCAGATCTTGGCGTTTAGAACCACCCTCCTGAGGAGGATTCCTCTCTTCTGGCACGTGCTCATGCTCAGCTGGTTGTCACGCTGTGCAAGATGGCGAGAACGCCAGAACAGCTGTTTTTGGTACTGTTTGGGGTCACCACGTGGGGATGTAGCACAGAGCAGGAGCTCAGCATGCATCAGTCAGCAGCTCACCCGTTCTCGCTCCAGTCTTCTGAATTCCCTCCAGGAGAAATCCCACTGCCCACCAGAAGGTGAAACAACACCAGGAGGCGATGGGCGGTCACTGGTACTTGTCCAGGGGTGATTGACAGCCTTGGAAGCTGAAAGAGAAAGTCAGATGAGCATTAACTAGAATTCAGCAAGCGGGTCACTGGGTGGATGAACCCCCAAGCGCCTATGGACTAGACACTCCCCTCCTAGGTGGCCTGGGCAGAGTCCCGCCCTCTGCAGCCAATTCCAATAAGCTAAGACTGAACTTTTCACTTTGTGCTGCCTGCAGTCAGTCCCTGTAAGCTGAAGGGGTCTGCCCGTGCCTTATGCAGACACCTTGATCCTTAGGGAGACAAGTTGCCCGTCAATCATGAGCCCTGGTAGGCCATTACATCGATATGGGCATCGTCTAGCAAAGGTGTCCACTGTAAGTCCAGGAGGGCTGGCCCCACGCCAGAGTTTCAGGATGCCTCTTACTATGTAAATTAGGTCCATTTACGAACAGTTTATGTACATTTATCTCATATATACTGAAAATCCGGTATGGATCTGCCCCTCCTCGACTTACGTTGGACATCCCTGGTTAGCGTTCTAGGCTGGATGGCTCCATTTACAGCAGGCGGGGCTGTTTTGAAAGTAGTTGGTCCTCTTGGGTAATGGCACAACCAACTTAATATGGATGGAATTGAATGCTAAGCTAAGAAAATATTAGATATGCCGCTTGGTGCAGAACTGGTATTCTCAGCACCATCAGACTTCAGACTAAGAAGTTTAAAAAAGAACAATACAGCGGGCCCTTTCCATCTGTGCGCCCACCCAGGATCGGGAACAACATCCCTGTATCAACCTGGACCATCCCAAGGCTGCTCAACTTTAGGAAAGAGTAAAAAGACTGATGTCCTTTATAGGACCCTACATCATGATGCATTAACCGACCTCACTCGGCTATCTTTCATATCACTCGCTGACTTCAGTCTTACCTGTGACTATGTACAGCTCTCCGCTGCCTTTTGGCTAGGTTTGTTGTATAGAAATAACATGTGTACATACATACATACATGTTCTATGTCTTATGCTGTTTATGGATATTTTCCATAAATCAATGAAATATATGTCCCTACCACATACACGTTCAAAAGAGTTTAACTGTTTAGACACCATACATTTCAACTTGGAGTAGACTCTTAGATAGGTGTGTACTCCCGGGGTACTTACCACAGAAGTAACCTGTTAGAAGTGTCGCACCACAGAACGGATAAACCGCTGAGGATTGGAAAATAAGCCAGTCAGACGTACACATCTAAAGAGACCATCTTCTTTGGGGCTTGGCTTTACAGAATGATTTTTGAGGTACAGTTCAAATTCTACTGTAAACCCATTTTATATGAATACTTAAGCTTAATTGAGCTGTGAGTGCATACAGTACTTTTCTTTATAGTTTTTGGACGATTTGGATCAAAGCCCAAAACTGTATAATGTTTCCTAATTTGCTTCACTGGCTACAGTTGGCATTGTTTCCTAGAGACATAAACTAAATTCTCAGTGATATTATTATTAACATTTACAATACATTGCTAATATCACCTGTATTCTTATTATTGTTTAAAACAAAATGAAAAAAATCTGCTTATTATGTTTCACTGGACGCTCACGGCAGACCATTAATCTGAAATTCGACTCATAATTTGGTTCATTTTCCAGTCAACCAGAAAAGGCAAAATGGTCTGTTCATCTCTTTCTATGGATTATAACTGGTGCTTTTTTTGTGGCAGACAAGATTTGTGAATCAGTCACAAAGTTATGGGCAACTGGTGGGTTTTATGCCAAAGCCCAGGATTTTTCCAAGATTTAGCGCAGAATTTTATTTTTGCTAATTCACAATTAGTTTGGCTATAATTCACTTGTTTCCCAAAATATGTAGTTAGCAATTTACTTTAAAAAATAATAAAAAGGTGGGACAATGCACATTTGCCAGTTTCCTGTGCAGATAGCTTTGCATACAATGTGTATTACAACAATGTGCCTCGGCCGTCATGTGCCCTAGTCGCAGATAGATTTAATGTGCGCTACTCAAGACCCTACATTACACAACATATGAAGGACTGTTCAAGAATCATGCCAGATTGGGTCCCTCAGTGAAGTCTCTCCTGGTTGCCTTTCTGTAATGCCCATCATCTCACCTTGCCCATTCTAGCAGCGAGCGATGCCGCGTGACCATCTTATAAATATGATGCCTAGGCTCTTCCTAGACAGCCCTGGATTCCTGGTCTGGCCCAACAGGATATTGTGACTCTGAGTTTCAAATGTAGCCCCTGTAGTGCCAGAGATACATCACAAACAGCACATGCTATATCAAAAAATCTTTTCATTAAAATAAACCAGCCTGTCCATTTTTTCTTGAAATTGCAGCCAACAAATAAATTGCAGTTTAGTTTTTTTTATATGATAAGAAAATGCAATTGGCTGATCAAAAGGAAAGACATGTGATTCTATCCTGAGTGATGGGGTTCTTTTTTTTATTAAAAAAAAAACATTTTTTTACCGCTGTAATAAATATTTGATGAAAAGGACTGTTGCTGGACACGCTACCCAAACTGAATTGCCTCTCAGCATTTACGTCATGGATGTTACTGTTTGCTAACTCAGTGACGCTCATCAACGTCAAAGGGATCAAAAGGAGTGTCCAACCCCGAAGGATAAAAGGGGTATCCAGGCCAAGAAAGCTCTGATATGCAGGACACAGACAGATCTCGGCAGCAGGTGATCGAACCGCTGAGCTCTCTTACTAACATTGGATGTAATTTACACAGTAGACATGTCCAAGGGTTCCTCATTAACACAGACATTTGAGACACATGACTTTCAACACATTCTAAACATGAAACACATTAAATTACCGGCACTACAGGGCTGATAAGCTCACAAACTGTTTTAAAGGCTCTAATTCCTTCTCCCACCTCAGATACACTTCCGGGTACTTTTTATCCGAGGCCTAGTGAACAAGATCCTTTCACTGATGCACCACCATTATTATGGCACACTTGCACCACCATTACTATTATTAAGAGTATATGTTCTCTTTAACGCACGACTTCCTGTACTGCACTATGATTCGTCTGAAGGCGGGACTTCCTGGATTGCACTACCATGATTTGTCTGAAGGTGGGACTTCCTATAGTGCACTACCACCATTCACCTGAAGGCGGGACTTCCTGTGGTATGGTACTACGATTCGTCTGAAGGCGGGACTTACTGGGGTGCACTACCACGATTCGTCTGAAGGTGGGACTTCCTGGAGTGCACTACCATGATTTGTCTGAAGGTGGGACTTCCTGGAGTCCACTACCATGATTTGTCTGAAGGTGGGACTTCCTGGAGTCCACTACCATGATTTGTCTGAAGGTGGGACTTCCTGTACTGCACTACCATGATTTGTCTGAAGGTGGGACTTCCTGGAGTGCACTACCATGATTTGTCTGAAGGTGGGACTTCCTATAGTGCACTACCACCATTCACCTGAAGGCGGGACTTCCTGTGGTATGGTACTACGATTCATCTGAAGGCGGGACTTACTGGGGTGCCCAACCATGATTTGTCTGTATCATTCAGAGTGTGGCTCCTACATTAGTCCTGGGATGAGGAGGTGTGTTGTTTTAGCTCAACCTTCAACCTGCTCATTATGTCTGCTTAGGGATTAGTAGCTCAATGAACTGTTGCATCCACTCCCGTGATTTGTGTATGACTCCCCGGGTCCATCCCAGAAGGTTCACTCAGCCTTTCACCCTTCTAAGGTCGATAAAAAGAGTGCCACTGAGCTGGGTAACACTAAACATCTATCTGTCAAATCAATAGCACCTAGATACCTCTTTGTACATGAATATTCTGCTGTACAAACGTAATATTTTGATATGTTATGTTTAGCTCAAGGAAAAGTAGAAGGGTTAGGTTTAGGTTTTAGCTGATAGGTTTAGAGTGTGGGACAGATTAAGGATAAAGAGCTAGGGCTTCATTACGAGTTTCGTGGTCCTAGGACCGCCAAACTCGCAGTGGCGGTGTGACCGCTGCAATCCCGGCAGTCCGACAGCCAGATTATGATCCTGGCAGTCAGGCCTCCAGGAGACGGCAACTTCCACCAGTATCCGGGATCCAAATGGATTGACGGCAGTCAAAGTCGTGGTCTGCCACGGTGACGCCGAGTTTGGCACTGCCATGCTGATCATTACTTTTCTTTCCACCAGCCTTTTCATGGCGGGGTCCCCACCATGAAAGGCTGGCAGAAAGTGAGAGTTGGGGGCAACGGGGGGCCCCTGCACTGCCCATGACCATGTCATGAGCAGTTCGGGGCTCCCCGCCAGCCCGTTCGGAATGTGCACCGTCTGCTATGGCAGACAGGGCGCATTTCGAATGTGCGGTGTCTGAGCCGAGGCCAATACCGTCTGACTGTTTCCAGTGGGCTGACCGGCGAGAACATTGCAATATGACATTTCCGCCTCACGACTGCCGTATTGGCAGTCTCAGTGGCAATGTCGCTGAGATCCTAATCAGGAGTGTAGTATTAAAACAAAGTAACTGTCAGGGAAAAGTGGTACAATTTGGTTATTTTTACCACTACCGTTTTTAGATTTCACATTTTTTTCATAGCACTGATTACATACCAAAATGCAAAGGAACAACATGAAATAATTTCAGAGGGCAGAGAGCTCTGTGAAGACAGCTTATAATATGCAGCTACTGTGAGAAATAAACATATGAAAAAGATTTTAAAAATCAGAAGTTGGAATTACGTTTTGAGTGGAAAAAACATCAGACCTTAGAGCATTACCTGTTGGGAATAACGTTTTATATTTGCAAATAAAGTGTGTATTCCACCCTCAAAGCCAGATAAGGGTTTAAGAAAATTGGGAATTCTATCTGATGCGTGACTGAATGTGTCCTCACACATCAGAAAGTTTCAGAGGCACTGACCTTTCAGCAGTTTTCTTGATTTTATTCTAGGGGAGGCAACCTCTTGCAAATTTACACCATGGTGCACACCAGGCAAAATTTGTGTTATCTTTGGGAGGAAAACAGTTTGAGACTAAGTGACACATCAATGGTTGAAGCCTCAGCCAGAATAATTACAAGTGGACAGATGAGGCCGGGAAATGAGACAGAAGGCTAAATATAGCGGCCTCCTCTCTGAGAGCTCAGGCACATTCCAATTTCAACCTTTTTACCGTTTTCACGAAAGAACAAAGAGTTTGCTCGCTGGAAATCATTATCTATGTTCAATTTTTTACCTGAAAAATGGCATCCCTAATTTGGTACTTAAATTGATCTTTTATCCAGAGAACAGCAATGGTGCATTTTGCCTCTTAGTGATTCTCTCCTTTCTTTGTTGGTATTAAGTGCATTTCTCTTCATTCTTTTGCTGCGTGACAAAGGGATATCAATAACTCACCAATACTCAGGATGAGATAACCTGTTTGAAATGTCTGGAATCAATTTCCAGGCTTGAACACTAATTTATTTTTGCTCAATGTCTTCAATCTCACGCCTCCCGGCTTCAGAGAAGCTACGTGAAAACATCACAGACCTGTTGGTGCCCCCAAATGTGTGGAACGTTGTGCTTTGTAGACACTTTGGGCCTGATTTCGAGATTGGCGGACGGCTTACGCCGTCATAACGGTGACAGATATCCTGTCCGCTGAAATCTAAGGCCCATTATGTCCTGTGGTATTTAGATTTTGGCGTACGGGGTATCCGTCACCTGGCTTTTCTTCTCCATAACCTGTCCAGTGTCGCCCTCAAACAGCAGCAGCGCCTAGACGCCTCCAGGCAGTAGAGCGCTTTACAAATTTTAAATCAAATCAAACCGTTGTGACAGAGTAACCTGTCCACCAATATCTAAACCAGACCCTTCATCTTCTAAAGTGTCTGTTATTCAGTTTAGATCTATATTACTTTACTGTTATGAAACTAACATGCTGGATTTGAGAATCTGGCTATTTGAAGTTGCACAAATGTGTATCACCTGATGTCTGATATGTTTTTTAAACTACTTAAGACTTACTTCTGTTTGTCAATAACAAATCTCCCACTAGAACGTTTCTGATGGAAAATATATCCCTGAAGCATCTGTGCGTGAGCGTGACAAAGTCTGCAACTTCTGAGGGCTAAGAGTTGTCAATATCACACAACATCGTCAGGATATACTTAATTTTGCACACCCCTCATCTAGGCACCTAAACGTTTTTAAACCAAAAGAAACAGGGTTTGTTTAATTTAATTCGATTTTATTGTCCACAGCTCAGGTGTTAACGGCTGTAGGTTGCCTTTATTGCAATTACGGGCAAGGTTTAGGAGCAGGTTGGGAATCCTCAAACGGCTCAAGATGGATGTCCCTCTGCAGGTCCAAGATATGTTCCTTGAAGCCACCAGAGCTGCATGTTTCATAAGCGGTCGTGCATGCTATGACCATGAGTGCTGAAGAGGTGCCTATGAGATGCCAGGTATGTGGATGGGGCACGATGAGGCCCTGAGGGTGTCCCCTGTAAGAGAGCTTTGAAAGCATCTTTTACCTTTAGTGATGCTCAAATGTGAAATATGAACACAGAGTGAAACAGACCTCAGGCAGAAGCCCCCAGCAGCACTTGCTACAATATCAACAGCTCTTTGGGTCTATCATAGGCTGCTGTGTCTGGCACTGCCCTAAAAAATACAATGAACTAGAAGGTCTGGTGATGTGCGGTCAACAAAGCATATGGACTGACCATCACAGGTGTCTGTCCATCTTTCTAGGCCTACAGGGACCAGGCGTTGATTTCAACATTGTTCGTCCATCTGTCTGTCCGTCATATAGACCTAAGTACAGCTGACTGTCACTCACAGCACGCCTTAGTGAAATCCCTCTGTCCATTGCGTTTGCAGAGCTACAGGGATCGGACAGTTTATTCCAACATTGTCCGTCTGTCTGTCCATTGTGTGGACATGAACAGCACCGACTATCCCTCATAGCATGCTTCAGTGTAGTCTCTCTGTCTGCCCATTGTGTAGAGCTGACCACCCCTCATGACATGTTCCAGTAGAGTGTGTGTGTCTGTCCATTGTTTGTAGGCCTACCGAGATCAGACCGTTCATTTTAACATTGTCCATCTGTCTGTCCATCGTGTAGAGTTAAGTAGAGCTGACAGCACTCATAGCATGTTCCAAACAAGTCTGTCGTACACTCAGATAGCCATGTCTGTCTGTTATGCTTGTAGATTTACACAGCTTGAGATATCACTCTGATCTCATTGCAGCTGTATCTGTCCGTCTGTCCATCATAAGGTGGACCTGCTGAGAGATGTGCTTTCGTTGCAGCTAGTTCCAGCAGCAGCTGTCTGTCTGCAGCCCAGCGGAAACTGCATCACTGGCTGCTAGCTTGAACATTGTCTGCCCATCTGTCAGTCACAAAGTGGACCTGAGGAGACCTGCTTATTACTTAGCTCTTTTCAGCTGTCTGTCCTTCTGTCTGTCAGCACATGCACCAACGGGGAGCTGTGCATCACGAGAGCTCGTTTCAGCCGCGTCTGTCTGTCAGGATGTGGACCTACGGAGAGCTGTGCATAACGAGAGCTCGTTTCAGCCGTCTGTCCATCTGTCTGTCATGATGTGGACCTACGGAGAGCTGTGCATCACGAGAGCTCGTTTCAGCCGCGTCTGTCCATCTGTCTGTCAGCACATGCACCGACGGAGAGCTGTGCATCACGAGAGCTCGTTTCAGCCGCGTCTGTCCATCTGTCTGTCATGATGTGGACCTACGGAGAGCTGTGCATCACGGGAGCTCGTTTTAGTCATGTCTGCCCATCTGTCTGTCAGGATCGAGGAAGGCTGAGGAGAGCTGTGCATCACTGACAGCTGACTCCAGAGCATCTCTCTGGCCTTCCGTCTGTCTGTCTGTCTCTCATAAACTAGATCCTAGGGCGGTGGAACGGGGGGCGTGGAAGGCGCCTGCAGCTCCCCCAGATACCGTTGATACCCTAAAGAGAGAGGCTGGAATGATACGTTTTTCGTTCTGTTTTCCAGCGGGGTTGGAAGGCGCCCTTGGAGGCCTGGCCGTCTCATGTGATGAACTGATGCTCGTTCTTGTCATCACCTGGACTTTGTCTGATTGCATAGGAGAGAGTTTAACAACTCTAAGCAAGTCAGACGGGGTCCAGCTGCAAGGAAGAAGGTCCGAGGTCTTTTTGCATGGGCTGCACACGAAACCCTCTGCCTGCTTTATAAGCTAAAGTTGTCAAGCATAAAAAAAACCACACTCAGTTACAGTTTCGGGGGGTCGAGTGTGCAAGTGTAAGGCACTTCTGCTTTTATTACTGGGGGGCTATATTGCAGCACAGCTACAAAACCGACCCCCAGTAACAAAACTGCCTCCTCCCCCCCCAACCCTTCCAGCCTCCTGGGGAAACGCCCGGTGCCCACTAGGGCCAGTCGCGCCCTAGAGGGCGCTGCGCATCACCGAGGGCCCTCGGACGGTCACGTGCCACGTTCACCCCCCAGGAAGAGCAGGTCCCCGAGCGCCCCACGTGACCGGGCCGAGCTCCTTGGAGTTGGTGCTCTCTCCAGACAGCAGACAATGTTAGTGATTGTGGGGGTGCTAAATGGCAAGCGTTGTTCAGGCAACGGCCGTGCGCCGAGAGGCCATACTTGGGAAGGGGCTTCCGCGGGGCTCGTCCATGGCCGCTCAAAGGAGGCAGATTTTTGTACAGCAGAGAGAAATGAAGGGTTAGGGCGGACCGTGAAAGGGTGGATGAATGAATGGGTGGATGGACTTAAACAGCTAGAGTAAGTCAGAGAACGCTATCGACAGAAGTACAGAAAAAGAGAGATTGAAGCAACAGACAGAGATAGATGAGTGAGGAGGTACTCAGGGCCTTAGCGCAGCCCCCCTAGGGACACCTAACGAGAGCGAGCACCATCAGTCGAAAGGGATGGAGGGAGGACTGTAGTGAAGGAGGAGGAGAAAAAGAATGAAAGATAGAGAGCTGAAGAGAGATAGTACCATGTTAAGGAGAGACACTGACGAATGGGGGTAACATAACATCGTGGGAAGTATTGTTGAGGGAATGAGCTCAAGACAATAGTCTCTCCTCAGTTCTTCTGGCAAGTGGTGGCAGTCAGGTGCTAAACCTCCAAGCCTCTGGCACCTCGTGGCTGGTCCCCAGGGGACCCCTCATCCTGTTCCAGGCTGCGCACCTCACTCCTGGTCCGTAGAGTGGGGCTAGGCTGCGCACCTCACTCCTGGTCCCTAGAGTGGGGCTCGCACCATGGAGCGAGGCTGCGCACCTCACTCCTGATCTGTAGAGTGTAGCTCGCACCGTAGAGTGAGGCTCGCAGCTCACTCCTGGTCCGTAGAGTGGGGCTAGGCTGCGCACCTCACTCCTGGTCCGTAGAGTGAGGCTCGCACCTCACTCCTGGTCCGTAGAGTGGGGCTCGCACCTCACTCCTGGGCCGTAGCGCACCTCACTCCTGGTCCGTAGAGTGAGGCTCGCACCTCACTCCTGGTCCGTAGCGCACCTCACTCCTGGTCCGTAGAGTGGGGCTCGCACCTCACTCCTGGTGCATAGCGCACCTCACTCCTGGTCCGTAGAGTGAGGCTCGCACCTCACTCCTGGTCCGTAGAGTGAGGCTGCACACCCACTCCTGGTCCATAGAGTGGGGCTCGCACCTCACTCCTGGTCCGTACCTCACTCCTGGTCCGTAGAGTGAGGATCGCACCTCACTCCTGGTCCGTAGAGTGGGGCTCGCACCTCACTCCTGGTCCGTAGAGTGAGGCTGCACACCTCACTCCTGGTCCATAGAGTGGGGCTCGCACCACACTCCTGGTCTGTAGAGTGAGGCTCGCACCTCACTCCTGGTCCGTAGAGTGGGGCTCGTACCTCACTCCTGGTCCGTAGCGCACCTCACTCCTGGTCCGTAGAGTGGGGGTCGCACCTCACTCCTGGTGCGTAGCGCACCTCACTCCTGGTCCGTAGAGTGAGGCTCGCACCTCACTCCTGGTCCGTAGAGTGAGGCTGCACACCCACTCCTGGTCCATAGAGTGGGGCTCGCACCTCACTCCTGGTCCGTACCTCACTCCTGGTCCGTAGAGTGGGGCTCGCACCTCACTCCTGGTCCGTAGAGTGAGGCTGCACACCTCACTCCTGGTCCATAGAGTGGGGCTCGCACCACACTCCTGGGCCGTAGCGCACCTCACTCCTGGTCCGTAGAGTGAGGCTCGCACCTCACTCCTGGTCCGTAGAGTGGGGCTCGCACCTCACTCCTGGTTCGTACCTCACTCCTGGTCCATAGAGTGAGGCTCACACCTCACTCCTGGTCCCTAGAGTGGGGCTCGCACCTCACTCCTGGTCCGTAGAGTGAGGCTCGTACCTCACTCCTGGTCCGTAGATTGAGGTTTGCACCTCACTCCTGGTTCGTACCTCACTCCTGGTCCGTAGAGTGAGGCTCACACCTCACTCCTGGTCCCTAGAGTGGGGCTCGCACCTCACTCCTGGTCCGTAGAGTGAGGCTCGTACCTCACTCCTGGTCCGTAGAGTAAGGCTTGCACCTCACTCCTGGTCCTTAGAGTGAGGTTCACACCTCACTCCTGGTCTGTAGAGTGAGGCTCGCACCTCCCTCCTGGTCCGTAGAGTGAGGCTCGCACCTCCCTCCTGGTCCGTAGAGTGAGGTTCGCACCTCCCTCCTGGTCCGTAGAGTGAGGCTCGCTGCTCCCTCCTGGTCCGTAGAGTGAGGCTCGCTGCTCCCTCCTGGTCCGTAGAGTGAGGCTCGTACCTCACTCCTGGTCCGTAGATTGAGGTTTGCACCTCACTCCTGGTTCGTACCTCACTCCTGGTCCGTAGAGTGAGGCTCACACCTCACTCCTGGTCCCTAGAGTGGGGCTCGCACCTCACTCCTGGTCCGTAGAGTGAGGCTCGTACCTCACTCCTGGTCCATAGAGTAAGGCTTGCACCTCACTCCTGGTCCTTAGAGTGAGGTTCGCACCTCACTCCTGGTCTGTAGAGTGAGGCTCGCACCTCCCTCCTGGTCCGTTGAGTGGGGCTCGCACCTCCCTCCTGGTCCGTAGAGTGAGGCTCGCTGCTCCCTCCTGGTCCGTAGAGTGAGGCTCGCTGCTCCCTCCTGGTCCGTAGAGTGAGGCTCGCTGCTCCCTCCTGGTCCGTAGAGTGAGGCTCGCTTCTCCCTCCTGGTCCGTAGAGTGAGGCTCGCTGCTCCCTCCTGGTCCGTAGAGTGAGGTTCGCACCTCACTCCTGGTCCGTAGAGTGAGGCTTGCACCTCCCTCTTGGTCTGTAGTGTGGGGTTCGCACCTCCCTCCTGGTCCGTAGAGTAAGGCTTGCACCTCAGTCCTGGTCCATACCTCACTCCTGGTCCGTAGAGTGAGGCTCGCACCTCACTGCTGGTCCGTACCTCACTCCTGGTCCGTAGAGTGGGGCTCGCACCTCACTCCTGGTCCGTCGAGTGAGACTCGCACTTCCCTCCTGGTCCGTAGAGTGGGGTTCGCACCTCCCTCCTGGTCCGTAGAGTGAGGCTCGCACCTCACTCCTGGTCCGTCGAGTGGGGCTCGCACCTCACTCCTGGTCCGTCGAGTGGGGCTCGCACCTCACTCCTGGTCCGTCGAGTGGGGCTCGCACCTCCCTCCTGGTCCGTCGAGTGGGGCTCGCCCCTCCCTCCTGGTCCGTAGAGTGGGGCTCGCCCCTCCCTCCTGGTCCGTAGAGTGGGGTTCGCCCCTCCCTCCTGGTCCGTAGAGTGGGGTTTGCACCTCACTCCTGGTCCGTAGAGTGAGGCTCGCACCTCACTCCTGGTCCATAGAGTGAGGTTCGCACCTCACTCCTGGTTCGACCTCACTCCTGGTTCGACCTCACTCCTGGTCCGTAGAGTGAGGCTCACACCTCACTCCTGGTCCCTAGAGTGGGGCTCGCACCTCACTCCTGGTCCGTAGAGTGAGGCTCGTACCTCACTCCTGGTCCGTAGAGTAAGGCTCGCACCTCACTGCTGGTCCGTACCTCACTCCTGGTCCGTAGAGTGGGGCTCGCACTTAACTCCTGGTCTGTAGCACACCTCCCTCCTGGTCCGTAGAGTGAGGCTCGCACCTCACTCCTGGACCGTAGAGTGAGGTTCGCACCTCACTCCTGGTCTGTAGAGTGAGGCTCGCACCTCCCTCCTGGTCCGTTGAGTGGGACTCGCACCTCCCTCCTGGTCCGTTGAGTGGGACTCGCACCTCCCTCCTGGTCCGTAGAGTGAGGTTCGCACCTTCCTCCTGGTCCGCAGAGTGAGGTTCGCACCTCCCTCCTGGTCCGCAGAGTGAGGTTCGCACCTCCCTCCTGGTCCGCAGAGTGAGGTTCGCACCTCCCTCCTGGTCCGCAGAGTGAGGTTCGCACCTCCCTCCTGGTCTGCAGAGTGAGGTTCGCACCTCCCTCCTGGTCCGTAGAGTGAGGCTCGCTGCTCCCTCCTGGTCCGTAGAGTGAGGCTCGCTGCTCCCTCCTGGTCCGTAGAGTGAGGCTCGCTGCTCCCTCCTGGTCCGTAGAGTGAGGTTCGCACCTCACTCCTGGTCTGTAGAGTGAGGTTCACACCTCACTCCTGGTCCGTAGAGTGAGGCTTGCACCTCCCTCCTGGTCCGTAGTGTGGGGTTCGCACCTCCCTCCTGGTCCGTAGAGTAAGGCTTGCACCTCAGTCCTGGTCCATACCTCACTCCTGGTCCGTAGAGTGAGGCTCGCACCTCACTGCTGGTCCGTACCTCACTCCTGGTCCGTAGAGTGGGGCTCGTACCTAACTCCTGGTCTGTAGCACACCTCCCTCCTGGTCCGTAGAGTGAAGCTCGCACCTCACTCCTGGTCCGTAGAGTGAGACTCGCACTTCCCTCCTGGTCCGTAGAGTGGGGTTCGCACCTCCCTCCTGGTCCATAGAGTGAGGTTCGCACCTAACTCCTGGTCCGTCGAGTGAGGCTCGCACCTCCCTCCTGGTCCGTCGAGTGAGGCTCGCACCTCCCTCCTGGTCCGTAGAGTGGGGTTCGCCCTTCCCTCCTGGTACATAGAGTGGGGTTCGCCCCTCCCTCCTGGTACGTAGAGTGGGGTTCGCACCTCCCTCCTAGTCCGTAGAGTGAGGCTCGCACCTCACTCCTGGTCCGTCGAGTGGGGCTCGCACCTCCCTCCTGGTCCGTAGAGTGGGTTTCGCCCCTCCCTCCTGGTCCGTCGAGTGGGGCTCGCCCCTCCCTCCTGGTCCGTAGAGTGGGGTTCGCACCTCACTCCTGGTCCGTAGAGTGGGGTTCGCACCTCACTCCTGGTCCGTAGAGTGGGGTTTGCACCTCACTCTTGGTGCGTAGCGCACCTCCCTCCTGGTCCGTAGAGTGGGGTTTGCCCCTCCCTCCTGGTCCGTAGAGTGAGGCTCGCACCTCCCTCCGGGTCCGTAGAGTGGGGCTCGCACCTCCCTCCGGGTCCGTAGAGTGGGGCTCGCACCTCCCTCCTGGTCCGTAGAGTGGGGTTCGCCCCTCCCTCCTGGTCTGTCGAGTGGGGTTCGCCCCTCCCTCCTGGTCTGTCGAGTGGGGTTCGCCCCTCCCTCCTGGTCTGTCGAGTGGGGTTCGCCCCTCCCTCCTGGTCTGTCGAGTGGGGTTCGCCCCTCCCTCCTGGTCTGTCGAGTGGGGTTCGCACCTCCCTCCTGGTCTGTCGAGTGGGGTTCGCACCTCCCTCCTGGTCCGTAGAGTGGGGCTCGCCCCTCCCTCCTGGTCTGTCGAGTGGGGCTCGCCCCTCCCTCCTGGTCTGTCGAGTGGGGTTCGCCCCTCCCTCCTGGTCTGTCGAGTGGGGTTCGCCCCTCCCTCCTGGTCTGTCGAGTGGGGTTCGCACCTCCCTCCTGGTCTGTCGAGTGGGGTTCGCACCTCCCTCCTGGTCCGTAGAGTGGGGTTTGCACCTCACTCCTGGTGCGTAGCGCACCTCCCTCTGGTCCGTAGAGTGGGGCTCCCTTGAGTTCTTGGAAGGAGCCCTGGCTGTTTCCAGGAGCTGTGCTTTGAGTGATGTGGTCTTCACCGGGTGTCGTTTACATGGCCTGGTGAGATCTGTAGACTTTATTTGGGTCCCATGACCCCACGTCATCCTTAAAGGGGTAACACCGCTTCCTTTGGGATGAAAAGCTGAACACTGAAATATCCAGGTTAGTCTTGCGGCCCAGGTACGGCTGCACGCACGGACACACTTCACTGGTAGTTGTAAGCTTCACTACCTGCAGTTTTGACCTTCTGTACCTTGTGCACAAGATTACACCGCCAAAGACGTACTTAAGGGCTGTGCCCTCCTCTGCATTTGAGCAAAACTGAAACCCAACATGGAGTTATTAGCCCAAGAGCAAACCGTGCCAGGCACCCTCTCGACACATGTGGCATACATGTGCCCAACAGCTGGCAAGGTCTTTCAGTCCCCACTGACTGAACTTTGTTTCCTGTTGGTGCGTGATACGGAGTAAGTGCCTATTTTTCAGCGCATTGCTTTGGGGTGGGGGGTGGGGGCGAGGGGGTACTTGCCCAGCTTTTTCTTTTACTTGAAATCACATTACGTTTGTGTCGCATTAACAACGTCACACTGATGAAGTGAAAGCAGTACAAATGTTGACTGTGATTGTTGAGTATCTATGAGAGGTGTCTATCTCCGGCCTACCAAGCCACATGATGCTGCCTTTTGTGACCTAATTCTGCTGGGACTCGCCAAAGGTGCAAACCTGGAGGTGGTGCTGGGGTCCTGCTCTGCGGGGCCTCCCACGGTGAGGGTCTGTGATAGAACGTGGTGGTGGGAAGATGACCTCTGGAACACTTCCTGTCCTCTGGCCTGCACCTGTCAGTGGGTCTAACCCTGCAAAGTGGGAAGATGGCCTCTGGAACACTTCTGTCCTCTGGCCTGCACCTGTCAGTGAGTCTAACCCTGCAATGATCTAGGACATCTGTAAATTCACTACACAGGGCTTCTCCGCTGAGGGTTTACCGTCACCAAATATTCTCCAATACGTAGGTCGTGACTCACCTTATGGGACTGACAACTATATGTCTTCGTTCTTAAATGTCTAACGTATGCAGCAAGTAGGCGGATGTTGTCATCATCGCATGGCCCCATGCCCTGAGGCAGCAGCATTCAGGTTTTACAATAGGCCTGGATCCCATCGCTTTTCCTTCCTATTATCTCCTCCTGCAGCAGTTACCGCTCTTAAGTTTCAAGAAATTTCCGCAGCACAAAGCCTCCTTTGTGCTCTTCAGAAATTGCATTGTGTCCTGAGCGCAAACCGCGCAGCGCCGCGACGTCTCAGCCGGGCCAGCGACAAGGGTGATCTTACATCTTCACAAAGGGGTTGTTGTTGCTTCGCGTCCAGAGTGGTCCCTTGAAGGATACTTTATTCAAAATCCAAGTGCGTCAGTGGCAACAGGGACATCTGTGGTCTGACGTTTCGGCGCAAATATAGTTCCACCGTCCTTACTCTGGTGAAACCGTAAAGAAGTTGTACCTTCAACTACAACCTTTCATAAATCGCTGTCCTTTACTCACTGTTGTATATTCCATTAATGTGCATCACTGTATGCCCCTTGTTCTGCTAGCAGCAGCTGTTTGTACACTTAGATTATGTTGACAACACTTTGAGGTTGCTTCATAGGCCTCCTTGTCACCCCAAATTGCTTCTATCCATTTCCAATGGAATTGAAGTTGTGACTGATATCTGCTATGCAGATGTTACCACCCATCCCTTCCCTCTGCTTCCAATGTCAACTATTAGTTTCTTCATCCTCCCCCGGTCAATGAAGGCTTCTTTGACCCAGTTTCTCAAGGACCTTGTATGTACCTGCATGCTTTTGTTGATCTGATTCATTGTGTCCGCTAAAGAATCCCCACTTCTTCTAAATGGCAACAGCAAAAAGTATTGGTAAAGTAGCCAATATACCTGCGTTGTCAGTCACAAAGGCGAGACCTATTGGCTTTGCCAGTGCTTGTTTCTGTATTTTGTCTTCTGAAGCACGCTCATGTGCACCGAGCCGGGTTGTGTTATAAAGACCATAAATGAATTCAAAGATTGCTTAGCACCTAAAAGGGTCTCCTAAGCACAATATGTAAAGTAGTCTGATTTTTGGATATTCTGACACAAGTGTTTTGTACAATGTCTTGTATTCTGTTTCAGATACACAACTATAAAGTTGTACATAATTGTTGAAATTCATTCCTTATAACCAGGTGCACTGGAATTAATGCTGAGGGGAGGACCAAATTATGTGGCAGGGTTGACTAAATTATGTGGCAAGATCAGGTCATTTATGCAGTGTAATGCAGCACATTTTGAGATAGAATTAATTCATTATTTTGTCATTTTACACAGTTTAATACTGTCAGGGCAAAGATTCACCTCATTTGTTCTAGATTAAGACCCAAACCCAGCAATAAGCAACAGAAAGGGGGGCAGTCATCCCTCGCAAAGAGCCTTCACCTGCATTGTAACACATCATTCCTTTTAAGTAACATTTGAGCAAGAAACCATTTTTTTTTAATCTAAAGCTTATACAGCAGATGATGGATTATGTAGCAAATGCTGAAAATCCATATTTATGCAAAAAGTCAGCAGCTGTAAAATCTCATAATTTCTGTGGCACTGCTTTCAACACAGTGAATTCCTCACAAATGGTGTAAAATAGTTTTTAGAAATGAGGAGTGGAAGTTTGCAAATTCTGTGAATGTCCTGTGCGGCCTTAAATTAATTTTGCAAGAGATGTGAAAGTGTGAAAATATGGAATTCTTTAAATCCTGCCAAGAAGCAAGAGCATCGACAGGATTGGCAGTTTTCACTAAAGTCCACAAACTGGAATATTGTACCTTCTTTAAAAGTCCATATGAAAAGAGTAAAACATTAATTTTAACTTACTAAATAATGAATTAAAATGGAATAGTTGCAAAATATTTTTTGGGGACAGGCGATCAAGTTTGATAGATAATTGTAATGTTTAGCAGGACATCCCCACCAGGAAACATGCACTGTTTTCCTGACAAATTTCCTCCCAACCTCTTTCCTTTGTCATTCAGTTAAATTACAATACAATGGTCGAACTGACTTTTTTTGGCCGAAAATATAATATTAAACAAGAAATGACATAATGTATGTTTTATTATATTCTTTTCAAAATGTTACTTGTGATGCTTTTGACGCCTGCCTGCAGACTCCCAACTAAAGTAGGGTGACCAGATAGAAAAAACAAGCAAACATTTGCAATGCAATAGGTCTTGCATATTTCGAACAAGTTCATTGTCATCTTTTGAGAATAGCGCCCAGGAGCAACAAAAAAATAAAATAAAACATGAGTGGAAACTGAGAAAAGATGAGTTAACAAAATAAGATAAAGTTCATTAAAAAAAATTGAGCTTTGCGATTTTGTTTGTCTTGCTGGGCACGTTTTTGCCAGTCACAAGCTTTCTGTTTGCGGGGCACTGGGAGTTACAAAGAACAAAAGAATACCTCGATCACGTCGGGAGCAGCGGACGGACACTAAGTTGAATCAATTAGTGCTTGATCCCTGCTCCACACAGAGAAACGGAAATTATGTCAGGCAAGCCTTGACCAATTACAAGGCTGTAAAGAAGAGTGCCACGCAAACTAGCAAATTGTGAACGACAGGCGGGCTCCACACCCTTTATTGAACACAACAGTGTCTCGCACTCGAGATGCATGCGCTGGTGCACGCACTCGCTGGCTTGACCCTAATAAAGGGACATTTCACTAAAATAGAAGGACTATCGTTTTTCATCCGCCAGGGAGCACAGAACCTACACATGTACCTAGAAAAACAGACGAGGCACTGAGGAAATAAATACAGTGCAATTTTTAAGCCCATTAACACACCTATTGATTAAATTGCTTTCTGGGAACAGCTACTAAGTAGCCCTGCTTTGGAACATGTAAAAACGTGCCTCCCTTGGTTTTCAGTCGACACTGTCTGAAAAGCGGGCCATGAGCCAAATTTGCTGAAATCTGCCGGAACAGCTGCTGAAAAACTGCGACTATCCCGGCAAACCTGGGATGCCTGGTCACTCGAAACCAGGGGTACTCAAAGTACGGCCGGTGCCCCATACAGCCCTTCTGACCTTTAATTGCGCCCCCCCCCGGTGAACAGCAGCATCTGGCTGCTGTTCACTCAACAAAGCAGAACAAGCATTTGCAATGCAACGGGTCTCGCGTTTGCTCGAGTTAGAGCTGTTTACATTGTAAATTCCTAACTGGACTTTAATTGCCACATAAATTAAAAATGAAAAGTTGACATAAGCGAGCCGATTCCAAGCGCCACGGCCGCCAGGAGCATGAGCGCAAAGGAGAAACACAAAAGGAAAAAGAAGTTTGCTCACAGTCAAACGTATCAGCAAACGTGCAATTATCCATGTAACAGGGTCGATGTCCAAGGCGGTAACAAAACCTCCCCAAGGAGGAACAAACATAAAGCATTTACCAATGATCACAAAGGATTTTTGAAACGCAAGCCCACGAACAAGTGATAGTGATGAGCGTGCGGTAGGCGTGGTTAAAAGACCACAGATAGATTATAACACGTCAGGGCGCTTGCGCGCTCAACCTAAAAATTCAGAAAGTTGTGAAACGGGCATACTTTATTTACACATTGACTAAGTGGCCTTGACAAAGTATCCTTAGGAATGTGTTTCGTTTTAAAGACTTCTTGCACTAAACATGTAAAAGTGTGATAAACTGCCTGCAAACTTCAACAAAGATTATTTTATTAAAAATGAATGCACGTTTTACCTTACTAGATTAGATTATACCACTGTATTTACAGGCATTTATTAGCAGTAATAGTTGATCTGGGAAACATTCACACTGCCCCCATTCTGGAAACAATGCTATTAGTGAACCAAGAGGCAAGTACTTTGTCAGGTGCACCTTGTGTCTAGCTGAGGTTGTTATATAATTGGAACAACATTATAGTTTATTAAATAAAACACAAGAAGGGTTTTACAGCACACATCCTGAACTTGTGTATTTCAAGTGTCTCTCTTATGTGGTAATGACGAAAAAGGAGGCAAAGTGAAATCAACCAATTGCCTAGGATCACACAGTTTGGTCAAATGGGGATGCCAGAACTGATGCCTGTTTTTCTGGTTTCACATTTTGCTATTCAGCCACCAGATAATAATATTTGTTTCTCTCATGGTCTGTTGTTCCCACCATGCATCTGCTTCGCGGCCCCCTACGCCCACCTTTCATCACCCGACCCTCGCCCTGCTGGCATCAGTGCAGCCCTCGGGCATGCCACAGACAGTATTTTGTGGCCTCCAGGGAAAAGTTTGCGAGTGCCTATGCCCTAAACTAATGTAACATTTATTTTCAAAAGCAAGGAATGCTCAGAAGCAATTGGAAACAGTGTAGCTAATACTGAGGGCAGGGTTCTTATGAGAGGGTTAGGTTTCCCAAGAGCGGCAAGATGCCAGGGTACCACAAGGGCTGCCAAGCCGCTGGCCCTGTATCAGCCCCCAAGCCCCTCCCCTCAAACCGCCAGAGGGATTAGCACATTACAAAGCAAATCTGTGTTAGCAGACTTGTGGCGCAACACATCAAGGACAAACATCTCCATGGCAACCGCAAACAAGACGGGAAGTTGAGGAGTTGCTTTCCTTTAAACAGACATTAAGTTTTTGAAACACAATAAGTAAATGCATGTATCATTCTTGTTTCCAAATGGCTGGAAGAGAACTAATAGACTATACTGATTGCCAAACAAGGAAAGTTCGACATTCAGTTGCCCTCTTAAAATCCCAGCGCTTGTTCCTCGTAAATCTTGTACTTCAATAAATGCAAGAAAGGTTACGGGTTTCCTTTTTTTTTTTTTTTGTTGCAGATTTTATATAGCGCAAACTCGACCCAAAGGTATTGGAGTGCTTTATGTTCAGCTGACGCTGAGATTCGAGCATGCTTCCCCACAGAGCTTTAAGTGGGATGGAAAAACTGGGGCGCCTCTTAAAGGGACGTGGCCTGTATAATTAAGGGCTTGGCTTAAAAACTCGTAAACCAAATACTGGTGCTTAGTATAGTGTGCTACCCAACTGGTATTTTGCTGCTTCTTTCTGTCCTTGCATGTAGATATATAATACAACAAGTAACGTTACACCTACAACAAGTCAGGACTATTGGCTTTGTCAATCGTTGTTAGTTGCATAAGATAAACAAGTACAACAATGGCCTTGTTGTATATAATATTGAAAATGCTTGAGTTCTGAAATGATGAGACAGAACTAACTCTAACCAGTCTCTTTGAAGTTACATCAAAGGCAGTGACATTTGGTACTACTGCTGAGTTAATGTTTTTTTGATTCCGAAGGGAAGGGCAATAAGGCAGAGCCCAGTCGGGCCCCATCTCAGCACCTGCTTTTTAGAACAGTCAGTCCTGAGAACCGGCAGGACCCGGACCACTTAAATCCCTGGTTCCTTAGGACCCTTACGCCACATCCTCTCGATGTAAGGGTAACTTCCACCTTGGTTGCATGGGTTTCCGTAATCGCGTGTGTCAAAAACGTTTAAAAAGTAAATCAGTTGCAGGATGTCAGGTTATGCCCCCTGAATATCAAACCCACAATTTCAGTGAGCCAGAATATTAAGGGCATGAAAAAAAACTATCGGCCAGTAAGTCTAGATTGTCTATACCTAACTCCACACGTAGTCACCTTCACGGTACAAATACCTTTATGGCACGTAGATGTGAAGATAGGAATAGTAAATCTATACTTCCCTATATGCACTTAGAATGTTCAGCCCCCAATATTCTTATACCATGATATTATTGGTCTTGATATTCAGTAGTATAATTGTCAGATAGGGGTTGCCAGGGGCATCTTTGACTTCTAGCTTGTCGTCTGGCATGCCTGACACTGCCCTTGCAATTCCAGTTCTGAAGTTACTGACTCATTCTGGGTGGGGTTTACAGTCCTACACTTGTTTAGTAAAAATGTAATTTGACTTTTCTACTTTTCTCTTAAAGCATATTACTCTAAACCGTGGCCTCCTTTCCTTCTACTTTTGAGGACGGCCTCTTGGGGCAAAAAACGTTCTCTTCCAAGATTCCCGTCTGTTCCAACAACAACATTTTGGATTTGTCTGGCTTCGCTAGCATGGAAACCTGGGAAAGGCAGTGTGAACCCAGAGGCATGATCTGTGCAGACTGGGGCTGGCCCATGGGAACTAGAGGGATTTCCACAAGGACGAGGTATCGCAACATATTGTCGTGCCATGTGACTGACTCAGCCGTGAGTGACAAAGGTCTTTCTACAAAGACAGGACTTAATGCCTCCTGTTTATTGCGACATTTAGTTTTCTTCTCCGCTTGGCGGCTGGGTAATGTGCTTCTTAATTAATTTTTGGTTGGTGCTCTTTGGAATGTTTGAAGGTGGAACCCATTGTTTTCATCTTCAACCCATGGCCGCCCCAAGCAAACCATAGTTTTGAGCTTATGTACTGGTCACCATAGGTCCAGGTTATAACCCCTGTGGTTTTGCAGGAGACATGTCCCCCGGAAGTCTCGGGCTTCAGATCAGCTTTGTTCAAACTTTCTAGCATCCGTCGAGCAGAGACACCAGTATGTTTGCTCAGTCCTCCACTGGACACAATTAGGCCAATCCGTGCAGCTGCCTTAGAGTGTTACATCAAATAGCCACAAGAGGGTGCAATATTGCAACTAATGACCTCAAAAATACTAGGGGAAGAGAGCAACCAAATGAAAAACATAATTTTACCTGAGGTTCTAAAAACTCTTGCACAGCCACGTTACCAAAGCAAGAACCAACAGATAGCTGATGGCATCTTTGTTACATATATTAATGGCAAATATTTTATTCAGCGGTCACCACACTTGACAACACCAACCCTATGCTGCCCCTAGAGACTCTCCTGGTTGCCTTTCACAATATTTTGTGGAATTTATGTGGTGTATTCATTTTGCGCCATTCCTATGACTATTTTTTCTTGTGCACACATTCCACCAGGCCAAAGGCTGTGTAATCAAATTCTATAGAGTTGGCTCAAAACAACGAGAGTGTCTGGGAACTCTCATACACTCTACGTATATCGATTCTGTCCTTAAATATTTCAAGCCGAGAAATCCATTATTTATAATATGAATTTATCTTTTATTATTCAAAAATGTATTTCCATTTCATCACAAGAATCATTCTGATAAAAAAGTACAACATCATTAGAGTAACACATCTAATAAGATACATTTAAAAAAAAAATGGAAGCAGAGTAGGCCATTCATTGAAGCCCTAAATACATTAAAAATCTTTCAGACTCCCCTCTCTTCAGTCCTGTTAATCAGTTTCCATCATTGACTATGAACTGAGTTTTAGCTTCATATTTTCTTGGCTTCATCAGGATATTGACAACTTATTTTGCTGTATACAGTGTCGGATATCAAACATAGGCTATGTGATGTCAATGTGTCAAAGGTCACGTGCTGCCCTTTCTTACATCCCCATCATTTTAGTGAATGACTATCAGTGCAGGATGTAGGATCATTGACTGAATGAAACGGATTGATGTTTTTTCACTCTATGATGGTTTAAAACTCCTTTTCTGGTTGGCTGGTTACTGGCTTTTGTTGTGGTAATTGAATGATCGCATGTCTGCATTTGTATCTTTAATTGGCATATCTGTGATTAGGTCCATGGTCTTTTACTCATGGGCCATCCAGGGGCAGCTCCTTCACTGTGGCGAAGGAGCGTCGCCCCCCCTTGCTAAGCGTGCAGCTGAAAAATAAAACCATTGTTTACTATGGTTTTATTTTTCAGCTGCTGGCACAGCCAGCGTGGGAAGGGAGGGGCGGGCTGGGCCATGGGATAGAGGAGTGTGTGTTTGGCCGGCCGTCTTAGGCCAGACAAACACACAGGCACACTTAGGTTTCTTCAGCCTGGCTGTGTTGTACAGCCGGGTTGGAGAAACTGCACAGACTTCCCTGCACTGTCTGAGCAGCAGAACAAGCTGCTCAGACCAATCCTGGCGCTTCTCTCATGCTAAGCATAGCATGAGAGCTGTGCCAGGATTGCTTTGGAGCCTGTGCTGGTGTCCCATGGACTGCTGGGACACCAACACCATCAGGAGGGAACAGGAGTGAGGCGGCCGGCGTCTGAAAGATACGTTTTTCTTTTTTTTAGTATTATTTATTTGTATTTCACCACCCATCCCTGTCCCCAAACGCCCCTTCCCTTGAGATTTGCTGCAAACGCCTCTGGGGCCATCTATAAAATTACCCCCTCCTTGTTGCCATGACCCACCTCTCACAAGCCACTGCTCCAAATTCCTAAACTCCCGACAAGGCCAGTAATACACACAGGGCCCGTCTCAGAAATGTATTGTAGGGACACAGACTGGCAGGTAGGGGTACTATATGTAATGCATTACTTCTTCCTTGCAGGATGTGTCGCTATAGGCCGAGCGTGAATCCAAACAATTCTGATAGCAGTTGTGTCACACTCAAAGAGGTGTGGGTGTATATGTGTTCTTTATTACAAGTCTCAGTTTCAGGGACCTGCATCTCACAAAGGATAGTATCGTGAGATTACTGTTGATTGACATTAAAATACAAGGACATTCACGTTGTGGGATCTCCTGAGCTTCAAGTAATCAGCTTTCCTGTTACCAAAATGCATAAACCCAATGTTGTATTGGACATGTCAGAATTCAAACTAAAGGCAGTGCTTAATTTGTGTTTGTTGTTTCCGGTGCTGAGCACCAGCACTTATTTTTGAGGGCCGGGGCTTAATATTCTGCCTCAAGCATTTGCTGCGAGCAAAACACACATATGGGAAAGACGAAGGAAGGGAAAAACGAAAAAGCGCCACAAAGTGAGAAAGTAACAAGCTGCTAGAGTGAGCTGAAGGGGCAGGGAGTGGCTGTAAATGGATTGAAGAGGCCCGGGATGGCTTCAGGATTACGCTGCCTCAGTATTCCGTGTTCACACATTTAATTGCAGCAGCCGCGTGTTGAAGAGGAGGGCTTTGGGCACCGGCACCTTCCTAATTACAAATTAAGCACTGACTAAGGACCTTATATCGAAATCAGCAGGCAGGTTACTCGTCACAATGTGACAGATATCCCATCAGAGGAAAACAAAATCCCATTGAAGATAATGAGATTTATATTTCAGCGCACAAGATATCCATCACCACTGTGGCGTAGTAGCCCGTCCGCTGAGCTCCAAATCAGGCTCTAAGTAATTTGCAACTTTTCACAACAAAACCTCTACTCCTGGTACTCAACCTCCCAGGCTATCTGTCTTGATGTGGGTCCGTGAAAGTTGTTGAATGTGTATGAGCAAACTACAGTGCCCTTTTCCTAGTGCCATCCGCGGGTTTCTTGTGTCTTGGGGCTTGGCTTTTGGCAAGAGGACAGTTTGGATTGGAAATATTCGGCCCAATGAAGGGGTTAAGTTTGAAGCACATTTTTGGCTCCCAGGTCCATAAATTTGAATTAACTTGAACCTAATGTAACATCACTTGCCATCTGGCATATTTGCATAAAAAAAGGATCTCGGTGAGGCTCCTGGGATGTGCCAAATAATTGAATCATCTTCATTCTGTTTTTGCTTGGACGTCGGATGCTGGAACCTCCTGTACCAGAGCTTGTTGTTTGAGTGCTTAAATTTAGATTTCTGCCTGTTTTGGCTGTCTTTGGTCTGGCCGCCTTCCTCCGCCCTGCACCGCCCCCCGGTGCGTGTGACCCATCGACATAGGTCCCTAGAAGGGAAGCTCCGCTTCCTTCCTCCAGGCCCAGTCGGCCAAGTTCAAGGTGAGATCTCTCCAGTTTCAGAGCCTCCCTGGGGCTGTGGCCAGGAGGACAGACCCCCTGCAGTTTCAATAACACTGAAGTTCCAATGGGGTAACCACTCCCAAGCTTCCGGCAACAGGCAACCTATACGGACTATGCAATTGGGGCCGCAAATATTTTACTTTATTCTGCATGTCTTGTGGTAGCCAGGACCAGGTGATTTTACTAAAATTATATGTTAGTAAACTTACTCATAGGAACTTAAATTGAGCCCTCTACATTCATTTGTCAGTTGCTGTGTCATTCACATTTTTGTTCCGCCTCCCTACAGCATACAGCGTGGGGGTAATGGTTCAGCCCACTTCAGCTATTGGCTCAGTTCACTGTGAGTGACATTATTCTACCCTTTCACAATGAACATATCAACTCACAAAGCAGTTACTTTAAGTGCCAGGTACTAGTTTGGCAATGTGTGTTTTTTGAGGCGCTATTGACAACTTTCCAAAGTTTGGTAAAATACACTACATACACACTTTGATCAATGCTTCCAACACCGGGGTGGAATAAACCACCCCTAGCAGAGGCACCCGTACATTCAGCATTATTCAGCAGTCTGCAATTCCTCAAAACCTTCAACAAAGTTCTGGAAATAAACTTCCACAACTAAGAAAATTCCTCACTACGTACTATATCCAATGTGGATAATCTATTGGGACAACAGCTATGATCTTTATCACAGATTTTTGGGAAAAGGCTTTAGCTTTTATTGTCAACCTACCATCAAATATACGGCTGCAAGCCATATCAGGTCGCTTAGCATTTACCTTGGTTTACACTGAGTTATATTTGCACCCCAAAGTGTTGCGCCAATCTGTCAAGCAGAGGCCATGAAAAACTGGGAAATTTGTGTTAAAAGTGGTGCTCGGTTGGGGTTAAAGGACTTAAAAAGTTAGGTATAGTTGGATTGTTGGTTCCAGGGGAGTCCCACTGGAGTCCTGCAGTGTCGTAAATTAAATAAATAGAGCCCTCTGATTGGTCGAGGGAGCTTTCTCTCCTGTTGGCCCTTTCGGTCCCATGGTACCAAATGATTGGCTGGCTGCAACCCAAGGAAAAATGTTGAGCCCGCCCTTGCAGGACTCGGGGACTCTGTTCCTGTGTCCTGAAAATGTTAAAATAAAGTTTACTAGAGAAGCATAGGAACACCTTGATCCCTTAGCATTATTTGTTGGGGTGACCCAAAGGAACCTGAGCCCCCTCGAGGCCAAAATTATAAGAAAAATCTTTTTGTACTTTGGCTACCATGAAACTCTCATGGAACCCAACGCATCTCTTCTTTGAGGTACTCTGGTACTCCAGCTGAGTCGATGCTCAAGTGTTACCCTCATGGTACTATGGAACCACTGGAACACTTTAATACCCGCAGAAAAATTGAATAAATAAAAACAAAATATGAGCTGAGTAGCCACAGGCGGCTGGGCGCAGGCCCCGGCAGAAGCCGGAGGCTGAATGCTGGACAGAGTAGTGGACTGGGCGACCACATTCTGCATCAATGTCACCTACGTTTTGTAGCCAAAAAGGCGAATGGTGCTGCACAAACTCTGTCAGGATTAATTTCAACCATTTGTTCGGGAGAAGCAACATGTTTTGCGAAATCTCACAATTATATGTAACTTATGTGGCAAATCCATAATTATGCGGTAAATATTGCCCTCATTGAGTTGAACAAGTTCACTGGCCCTCTCCGATGTTTACTGATTTATCAAAAACGTACTTAAGAAATATAACGAAAACCTAAATTATCAAATCAAATCAGTGCTCATTGTCAGCTGTGAAGAGCACAGTATTTTCAAGCTAACTACCACGAAATACACCCAAAATATAATACCTGGACATTCCAGGGCTAAAATCAGCATTTTGTGCAGGTAAATCTCTTAAGATAAGATGGCACAGAGCTGTTGGTGTCTCCAGAGACCGGTGACATCTGTGCTCAGCCTCTCCCCTTCCAAAGGCTGCCTTCTGAGACCCTTGCCATAACTCTGGTTACATTGCAGCAGGTCTGGCTCTAAGTAGGAGCAGCTATGCCTGGACAAAGGCCAGCCATGCTTATAAAGGCCAGTAGGGAGAAGACCGACTTGTGACTGACTCCGCCCCAGCCCAGCAGGCTTTGAGGCAGCGGCCTGTAGGGAAGTTTATGGATTTCCATCTAAGGCAGTCTGCTTCTTACTGGGGATGGTGGGGGCTGGGTGGGGGCTGGAGGAGAATGGTGACGCCTGAGCCTGAATTGAAACAATTTGTGATGTAATGTCCCAGGCACTTTTGTTTGTAGTTCTTTGATGCCTAAACTGAACTGTTAATTAATTCACATTTTACATCTTGTACCTCTGCAGAGGAACCTGCCAGAACCTTCTCGGTCACCCCCTCTGAAGCACTGTCTCTTTAATAGTGCACATTGTTAATGCCTGGAGGTGTGGGTGAAGTTGGCTTCTTCTATTTGAAACTGATTATTTGGTGAAGTCTTTCACAGACAATCATTGATAAAGACAATAGGTCTGGATTTACCCAGTAAAAGTGTGCAAACTCTTTTTTTGTGCGTGCCTGTGTTGCCATCTTTTAAGCGTGGTCTGTTCGCTTTGACAGTGCTTGTTTGTCAGTGAATATGGAGCCCTTCAGCATGTAAAACATTTTAAAAGCCTGCTCCATTGAAAGAAAACAAAATACAAAGTATTGGCTTTAATGTGGAGTAATTCAGTGGATTTTTGAGATGTAAAATAGTGACATGCCTGATGGAATGATATACTAAATATCCCATGGCTTGTGATGAAGGAGGAATACTCATCTGGGCGGAGTCAAAGCCATTGTGTATATTTTAAAGAATTGACAGCAATGGGTGCTAGTCCTACCTCATGTCTGAGCCCGGATAAGCTCGCTGCGCTGCCAAGACGCAAGAGATTCATGTGCTATATTTGAGGGGATTGGAGCGCTGAGACTGAAGGTATTGCCCTCCCTTCTTACTGAGACCTTGACCTATGAGTCTTTCTGGGTGGACATTGCCACCTTCATCTGGGAGTACTGTGGTACTCACAAAGTCAGATGACGTGCCCTGATGAAGCCCTACCAATAGAATAGTCTTGGGTCGAAACATCGACAGAAATCCCTTGGTTTACAAACATACACACATGTATAAGGAATTCTTGTTATCTAACTACAGGTTTCTATGCCCACTGCTCACAAACCATAGATTACCCACAGTATTTTGGTTTTATTTGTGTATAATTCAGTTCTGCACGACTTTTTACTCACACAATGCGTCGTTTGCACGATTGTCATGAAAATCGCTTATGTTCTGTACCTGGATAGAGAAGTTTTGTACAAGGGTATGTTTGACCAGAGGGGGAATGAGAGATGCCCTCCTGTGTTAATTAAGAATGTGTGTTTTTCTTTCTCATGCGCACAAAGGGTAAAATTGAGTTAGATGGGTGTGTTTTGCGCACACGGCGACTTGCCTAAATAAGTCACGTGGGGCACTTTTTTCTTAAGTATAATTCTTTAAGAAACGCTGGAATACTAGAACATCTCAAGTTTCTACACAGGGGATCCCACGGTGCACTCCATTGCCCTTAAGTGTGCAGGGACAGCAACGCACAGAGTGTGAAATGCTGTATGACTTGAGCACACAAGAGAACTCCTCGGGCACGCGGTGGGTGTCCAATGTAGGTCCAAGAGGGTCGGTCCGCGCCGGGTTTTGAGGTTATCCCTGTAAAGTACATTTACAAATACCCCGTATAAATGAAACTGCTTGAAGCAGTCAGCAGATATCCAGAATATTTGGTACATGCCTGACCCTCCTCGGCCCACACTGGGAACCCCGGGCCTAATGGTCACAGTTGTGGCATCTGAACACCTTTGGACTGCACCATTGATCACCGTGTTGGATTCACTACACGATTTGTCTTCTGCACGTGCAACACTTTGAAATATCTCTTTGCCTACGAATGTGCTTGCCTGTTTGTTTACTGGAGTAAAACAGAAGCCAGGCCGGCTGCTGCTGAGCGCAACGAGTCTCTGCAGGCATCAGAAATATAAATAAACAACAGTTCGGTTTGTTCAGGACTGACTTGAGTAGGAAGCGAGTCTGTGCGTCTGAGTGTACAAGCCTCCCTTACTTGGATGACGCCCAATCCCCTGTAATGTCCGGGGGCTTCCATCCGGGCTCTTTGCACGAGGGCTGCACATGCGCTCTATCTGGGCCTATAGCCAGTGGACACCTGTAACGACAACATACCAGTGTTTGTCTGACGTTTATAAGAACCGAAGAACCTTTAAGTACCTCGTTGCACACCTTCGAGTACCTGAGGACTGGTGCCTGAAGCCTCCATGTACCTGAAGCTTAGATATATACCTTGGACACCTGAAGCCTCCATGTACTGACGCATCGTTATACCTCTGGATACCTGAAGCCTCCGTAAACCTGAAGCATAGATATACCTCTGGATACCTGAAGCCTCCGTAAACCTGAAGCATAGATATACCTTGGACACCTGAAGCCTCCATGTACCGGAGACATAGATATACCTTGGACACCTGAAGCCTCCATGTACCTGAAGCTTAGATATACCTCTTGATACCTGAAGCATAGATATACCTTGGACACCTGAAGCCTCCATGTACCTGAAGCATAGCTATACCTTGGACACCTGAAGCCTCCATGTACCTGAAGCTTAGATATACCATGGACACCTGAAGCCTCCATGTACTGAAGCATCGTTATACCTCTGAATACCTGAAGCCTCCGTAAACCTGAAGCATAGATATGCCTTGGACACCTGAAGCCTCCATGTACCTGAAGCATAGATTTACCTCTGGATAACTGAAGCCTCGTACCTGAAGCTTAGATATACCTTGGACACCTGAAGCCTCCATGTACCTGAAGCTTAGATATACCTCTGGATACCTGAAGCCTCCATGTACCTGAAGCTTAGATGTACCTTGGACACCTGAAGCCTCCATGTACCTGAAGCATAGATATACCTTGGACACCTGAAGCCTCCATGTACCTGAAGCATAGCTATACCTTGGACACCTGAAGCCTCCATGTACCTGAAGCATAGATATACCTCTGGATACCTGAAGCATAGATATACCTCTGGATACCTGAAGCCTCCATGTACCTGAAGCATAGATATACCTCTGGACACCTGAAGCCTCCCTGTACCTGAAGCATCGTTATACCTCGGGATACCTGAAGCCTCCATGTACCTGAAGCTTAGATATACCTTGGACACCTGAAGCCTCCATGTACCTGAGGCATAGATATACCTCTGGATACCTGAAGCCTCCATATACCTGAAGCATAGATATACCTCTGGATACCTGAAGCCTCCATGTACCTGAGGCATAGATATACCTCTGGATACCTGAAGCCTCCATGTACCTGAGGCATAGATATACCTCTGGATACCTGAAGCCTCCATATACCTGAAGCATAGATATACCTCTGGATACCTGAAGCCTCCATGTACCTGAAGCATAGATATACATTGGACACCTGAAGCCTCCATGTACCTGAAGCATAGATATACCTTGGACACCTGAAGCCTCCATGTATCTGAAGCATAGATATACCTCTGGATACCTGAAGCCTCCATGGACCTGAAGCTTAGATATACCTTGGACACCTGAAGCCTCCATGTACCTGAAGCATAGATATACCTCTGGCTATCTGAAGCATCCATGTACCCGAAGCATCGTTATACCTCTGAATACCTGAAGCCTCATACCTCAGGCATAGATATACCTTGGACTCCTGAAGCATCCATGTACCTGAAGCATACATACACCTCTGGATACCTGAAGCCTCCATGTACCTGAAGCATCGTTATACCTCTGGATACCTGAAGCCTCCATGTACCTGAAGCATCGTTATATCTCTGGATACCTGAAGCCTCCATGTACCTGAAGCATCGTTATTCCTCTGGATACCTGAAGCCTCATACCTAAGGCATAATTATACCTCTGGATACCTGAAGCCTCCCTGTACCTGAAGCTTAGATATACCTCTGGATACCGGAAGCCTCCCTGTACCTGAAGCATCATTATACCTCTGAATACCTGAAGACTACATGTACCTGAAGCATCGTTATACCTCTGGATATCTGAAGCCTCCATGTACCTGAAGCATAGTTACACCTCTGGATACCTGAAGCATCCATGTACCCGAAGCATAAATATACCTCTGGATACCTGAAGCCTCATAGCTGGGGCATAGTTATACCTCTGGATACCTGAAGCCTCATAACTGAGGCACAGATATACCTCTGGATACCTGAAGCCTCATACCTGAAGCATAGTTATAACTCTGGATACCTGAAACCTCCATGTACCTGAAGCATAGATATACCTCTGGATACCTGAAGTCTTCATGTACCTGAAGCCTCGTTATACCTCTGAATACCTGAAACCTCCATGTACCTGAAGCGTAGTTATACCTCTGAATACCTGAAGCCTCCATGTACCTGAAGCATAGATATACCTCTGAATACTTGAAGCCTCATACCTAAGGTATAGTTATACCTCTGGATACCTGAAGCCTCCATGTACCTGAAGCATAGATATACCTCTGGATACCTGAAGCCTCCATGTACCTGAAGCATAGATATACCTCTGGACACCTGAAGCCTCCCTGTACCTGAAGCATCGTTATACCTCGGGATACCTGAAGCCTCCATGTACCTGAAGCTTAGATATACCTTGGACACCTGAAGCCTCCATGTACCCGAAGCATAGATATACCTCTGAATACTTGAAGCCTCATACCTAAGGTATAGTTATACCTCTGGATACCTGAAGCCTCCATGCACCTGAAGCATATATATACCTCTGAATACCTGAAGCCTCATACCTGAGGCATAGATATACCACTGGATACCTGAAGCTTGCCTGTACCTGAAGCATCATTATACCTCTGGATACCTGAAGACTACATGTACCTGATGCATTGTTATACCTCTGGATACCCAGTGCTTAATTTGTGCTTGTTTCCGGTGCTCAGCACCAGCACTATTTTTGAGGGCCGGGGCTTGCTCTTCTGCCTCAAGCATTTGCTGCAAGCAAAAGACACATGGGAAAGACGGAGGAAGGGAAAAACGAAAAAGCATCACAAAGGGAGAAAGCAGAAAGCTTCAATAGTGAGCTGGAGGGGCAGGTAGCTGCTTTAAATGGATTTAAGAGGCCCGAGATGGCTTTAGGATTACACTGCCTCAGTATTCCGTGTTCACACATTTAACTGCAACAGCCGCATTTTTAAGAGGAGGGCTTTGGGCACCAGACCCTCTTTATTTACAATTTAAGCACTGTGGATACCTGAAGCATCCATGTACCTGAAGCATAGTTACACCACTGGATACCTGAAGCCTCATACCTGAGGCATAGTTATACCTCTGACTACCTGAAGCCTCATTCCTGAAGCATAGTTATACCTCTGGATACCTGAAGCCTCATACCTGAGGCACAGATATACTTCTGGATACCTGAAGCCTCATACCTGAGGCATAGTGAATACCTGAAGCCTCAATGTACCTGAAGCATAGTTATACCTCTGGATTCTTAAAGCCTCCGTGTACCTGAAGCATTGTGATACCTCTGAATACCTGAAACCTCTGTGTACCTAAAGCATAGTTATACCTCTGAATACCTGAAGCCTCCGTGTACCTACAGCATAGTTATACCTCTGAATACCTGAAGCCTCCATGTACCTGAAGCATCGTTATACTTCTGGATACCTGAAGCCTTCTTGTAACTGAGGCATCTGCACACCTTCCTATACCTGAGGTCTGGTGCACCTGAAGCATCGTCACATACCTGAATACCTGATGCTTCTATGTACCTGAGGCATCATCATACCTCTGAATACCTGAAGCCTCCGTGTACCTGAGGCATCAGCATACCTCTGAAAACCATAAGGCTTCAGGTACCTGAGGCATCATCATACCTCTGAATACCTGAAGCCTCCATATACCGGAGGCATCAGCATACCTCTAAATACCTGAGGCCTGGTGCACCTGAAGCATTGTTATACATCTGAATACCTGAAACCTCCATGTACACGAGGCTTTGGCTTATTCCTGGACTGGTTTGCCTGATGCATCGGCATACCTCTGAATACCTGAAGCCTCCATGTACCTGAAGCACTGGCATACCTCCGAATGCACTCTCTCTAAAAATGTCTGGCACAGGCCAAAAAGTTGAACTGTCCAAACTTGCATATGATCACCTTAGCTGGAAAGGAGCAAGGAGTCTCTGCATAGAGAGAGGTTTGAGTGTAGGGAAGAATTCTTCCTTAGAACTGTTAATTAATATGCTTAGAGTACAGGATAAGGCCATAAGTGCCCAATCTGTAGAAAAAGTAGCTAATGGTTCTCAATCTGATCTAGGGACTCCCCCAGGAAAAGGTTCAGGAAAGAAACTTCTCAGCCTGCCCATTACTAGACAGTCTAGCATAGTTGGTACAGAGGTTGAATCACATCATACTGATGATGTGCTCTCACATTATGCTGGTAGCCAAGCTGTTAGGGTGCCCCTTGTAAGGGACAGGTCTCCTTCTGTTCATTCCCATCATACCTCTGTATCTAGAAATGTCCCTCCCACCCACCCTGATGACAGATTGTTAGAAAGGGAGCTCAATAGATTGAGAGTGGAGCAAACCAGACTGAAGCTCAAGAAGCAACAGCTGGATTTGGATAGACAGTCTTTAGAAATAGAGAGGGAAAGACAGAAGATGGGTTTAGATACCCATGGTGGCAGCAGCAGTATTCCCCATAGTCATCCTGCAAAAGAGCATGATTCCAGGAATCTGCACAAGATAGTTTCCCCTTATAAGGAGGGGGATGACATTAACAAGTGGTTTGCTGCACTTGAGAGGGCCTGTGCTGTACAGGATGTCCCTCAAAAGCAGTGGGCTGCTATCCTATGGCTATCATTCACTGGAAAAGGTAGGGATAGGCTCCTTACTGTAAAAGAAAATGATGCTAATAATTTCCAAGTTCTTAAGAATGCACTTCTGGATGGTTATGGCTTAACCACTGAACAGTACAGGATAAAGTTCAGAGATACCAAAAAGGAGTCTTCACAAGACTGGGTTGATTTCATTGACCAGGCAGTGAAGGCCTTGGAGGGGTGGTTACATGGCAGTAAAGTTACTGATTATGACAGCCTGTATAACTTGATCCTGAGAGAGCATATTCTTAATAATTGTGTGTCTGATTTGTTGCACCAGTACTTGGTGGACTCTGATCTGACCTCTCCCCAAGAATTGGGAAAGAAGGCAGACAAATGGGTCAGAACAAGAGTGAACAGAAAAGTTCATACAGGGGGTGACAAAGATGGCAACAAAAAGAAGGATGGTAAGTCTTCTGACAAGGGTGGGGACAAATCTAAAAATGAGTCTTCATCAGGCCCACAAAAACACTCTGGTGGGGGTGGTGGGCCCAAATCCTCCTTTAATCAGAACAAGGAAAAGAAACCATGGTGCTATTTATGTAAAATAAAAGGCCATTGGACAACAGATCCCAGTTGTCCAAAGAAAGGCACCACAGCTCCTACCACTGCAACCCCTACTGCTACACCTAGTGTCCCTACTAATAGCAGTGGTGGTGGGAGCAAACCTACTAATAGCCAATCCAAGGGAGTAGCTGGGCTCACTTTTGGTAATTTAGTTGGGGTTGGTCTGATTAGGGAGACCACAGAGGCTACTTTAGTCTCTGAAGGGGCTATTGATTTAGCCACTTTGGTTGCTTGCCCCCATAACTTGGAGAAGTACAAGCAACTAACCCTAATAAATGGTGTTGAGGTCCAGGCCTACAGGGACACAGGTGCCAGTGTCACAATGGTGATTGAGAAACTGGTGCACCCTGAACAACACATACTTGGACACCAGTACCAAGTAACCGATGCTCACAACATAACACAAAGCCACCCCATGGCTGTTGTAAATCTCAACTGGGGGGGGGTATCTGGTCCAAAGAAAGTTGTGGTAGCTTCAGATTTACCTGTAGACTGTCTATTAGGGAACGATTTGGAGACATCAGCTTGGTCAGATGTGGAGTTGGAGGCCCATGCAGCAATGCTGGGCATCCCAGGGCATATTTTTGCTTTGACAAGGGCTCAGGCCAAAAAGCAAAAAGGACAGGGAAGCTTGGATCCTGGAACAATGGACCAAGTGCTCCCTAAAGCTAGGGCTAGTAGAAGCAAACCACTTCCTACTATCCCTCCCTCTACAGTGGATTCTACTTCTGAGGAAGAAGAATTCCCTCCCTGTGCAGAACCTACACCAGAGGAGCTGGAAGCAGACACTGCTGAGCTTTTGGGTGAAGGAGGGCCTGCCAGAGAGGAGCTGAGTGTGGCACAGCAAACCTGTCCCACATTAGAGGGTCTCAGACAGCAAGCTGTCAAACAGGCTAATGGGGATGTCAGTGACTCACACAGAGTTTACTGGGAGGACAACCTCTTGTACACTGAGCATAGGGATCCTAAACCTGGAGCAGCCAGGAGATTAGTGATTCCTCAGGAGTACAGAAAGTTCCTCCTAACACTGGCACATGACATTCCCTTAGCTGGGCACCTGGGTCAAATGAAAACTTGGGACAGATTGGTACCATTGTTTCATTGGCCTAGGATGTCTGAGGACACAAAAGAATTTTGTAAGTCCTGTGAAACCTGTCAAGCCAGTGGCAAGACAGGTGGCACTCCAAAGGCACCCCTTATCCCACTGCCTGTGGTTGGGGTTCCCTTTGAAAGGGTAGGGGTTGACATAGTTGGCCCCCTTGACCCTCCTACTGCTTCAGGCAATAGGTTTATCTTGGTGGTAGTGGACCATGCCACAAGATATCCTGAAGCTATTCCTTTAAGGACCACTACAGCTCCTGCAGTGGCAAAGGCCCTCCTGGGAATATTTTCCAGGGTGGGCTTCCCAAAGGAAGTAGTATCAGACAGAGGAAGCAATTTCATGTCTGCATACTTAAAGGCCATGTGGAAGGAGTGTGGTGTAACTTACAAGTTCACAACACCCTATCATCCACAAACAAATGGACTGGTGGAGAGATTTAATAAAACTCTCAAAGGCATGATTATGGGACTCCCTGAAAAACTCCGCAGGAGATGGGATATCCTTCTACCATGCCTCCTTTTTGCCTACAGGGAGGTACCCCAGAAAGGAGTGGGCTTCAGCCCCTTTGAACTTCTTTTTGGACACCCTGTTAGGGGTCCACTCACACTTGTAAAGGAGGGTTGGGAACAACCTTTAAAAGCTCCTAAGCAAGATATTGTGGATTATGTACTTGGCCTCAGATCAAGGATGGCTGAGTACATGAAAAAGGCCAGTAAAAACCTTCAGGCCAGCCAAGAGCTCCAGAAGCAATGGCATGATCAGAAGGCTGTTTTGGTTCAGTACCAACCAGGGCAGAAAGTGTGGGTCTTGGAGCCTGTGGCCCCAAGAGCACTCCAAGATAAATGGAGTGGACCCCACACAATTGTTGAAAAGAAGGGTGAAGTCACCTACTTGGTTGACTTAGGCACTGCCAGGAGTCCCCTTAGGGTGCTCCATGTCAACCGCCTGAAACCCTACTATGACAGGGCTGATCTCACCCTGCTCATGGCAACAGATGAGGGACAGGAAGAAGACAGTGATCCTCTACCTGATCTCTTCTCTTCCACAGAACAAGATGCTCTTGTGGAAGGTGTAGTTTTGGCTGATTGTCTTACTGCTGAGCAGAAAGATAATTGCATAAATCTCCTAGGACAATTTTCAGAACTCTTCTCCATTGTGCCAGGCACCACTTCTTGGTGTGAGCACACTATAGATACTGGAGACAGTTTACCTGTCAAAAGTAAAATCTATAGGCAGCCTGACCATGTCAGGGACTGCATAAAGCAAGAAGTTCAGAAGATGTTGCAACTAGGAGTGGTTGAGCACTCTGACAGTCCATGGGCTTCTCCTGTGGTACTGGTACCAAAACCCAATTCTAAAGATGGAAAGAAGGAAATGAGGTTTTGTGTAGACTATAGAGGTCTCAACTTGGTAACCAAAACTGATGCTCACCCTATACCCAGGGCAGATGAGCTCATAGATACACTGGCATCTGCCAAGTATCTAAGCACTTTTGATTTGACTGCAGGGTATTGGCAGATCAAATTGTCAGAAGATGCTAAACCTAAGACTGCATTTTCTACCATTGGAGGACATTACCAGTTTACTGTAATGCCTTTTGGTTTGAAAAATGCACCTGCCACTTTTCAGAGGTTGGTGAACACAGTCCTGCAAGGGCTGGAAGCTTTCAGTGCAGCATATTTGGATGATATAGCTGTCTTTAGCTCCAGCTGGGATGATCACCTGGTCCACCTTTGGAAAGTTTTGGAGGCCCTGCAAAAGGCAGGCCTCACTATCAAGGCTTCAAAGTGCCAGATAGGGCAGGGTAAGGTGGTTTATCTGGGACACCTTGTTGGTGGGGAACAGATTGCACCACTTCAGGGGAAAATCCAAACTATTATTGATTGGGTTCCCCCTACCACTCAGACTCAGGTGAGAGCCTTCCTAGGCCTCACTGGGTATTACAGGAGGTTCATTAAGAACTATGGCTCCATTGCAGCCCCTCTTAATGACCTCACATCCAAGAAAATGCCTAAAAAGGTATTATGGACAGCAAACTGTCAGAAAGCTTTTGAGGAGCTGAAGCAGGCCATGTGCTCTGCACCTGTCCTGAAAAGCCCTTGTTACTCTAAAAAATTCTATGTCCAAACTGATGCATCTGAATTAGGAGTAGGGGCAGTCCTATCACAACTTAATTCTGAGGGCCAGGATCAACCTGTTGCTTTTATTAGTAGAAGGTTGACCCCTAGAGAAAAGCGTTGGTCTGCCATTGAGAGGGAGGCCTTTGCTGTGGTCTGGGCTCTGAAGAAGTTGAGGCCATACCTGTTTGGCACTCACTTCATTGTTCAGACAGACCACAAACCTCTACTTTGGCTAAAACAAATGAAAGGTGAAAATCCTAAATTGTTGAGGTGGTCCATATCCCTACAGGGAATGGACTATACAGTGGAACATAGACCTGGGAGTAGCCACTCCAATGCAGATGGACTCTCCAGATATTTCCACTTAGACAATGAAGACTCATCAGGTAATGGCTAGTCTTATTGTCCTTCGTTTGGGGGGGGGGGGGTTGTGTAGGAAAGTACCATCTTGCCTGGCATGTTACCCCCATTTTTCACTGTATATATGTTGTTTTAGTTGTATGTGTCACTGGGACCCTGGTAACCCAGGGCCCCAGTGCTCATAAGTGTGCCTGAATGTGTTACCTGTGTAGTGACTAACTGTCTCACTGAGGCTCTGCTAATCAGAACCTCAGTGGTTATGCTCTCTCATTTCTTTCCAAATTGTCACTGACAGGCTAGTGACCATTTTTACCAATTTACATTGGCTTACTGGAACACCCTTATAATTCCCTAGTATATGGTACTGAGGTACCCAGGGTATTGGGGTTCCAGGAGATCCCTATGGGCTGCAGCATTTCTTTTGCCACCCATAGGGAGCTCTGACAATTCTTACACAGGCCTGCCACTGCAGCCTGAGTGAAATAACGTCCACGTTATTTCACAGCCATTTTACACTGCACTTAAGTAACTTATAAGTCACCTATATGTCTAACCTTTACCTGGTAAAGGTTAGGTGCAAAGTTACTTAGTGTGAGGGCACCCTGGCACTAGCCAAGGTGCCCCCACATTGTTCAGAGCCAATTCACTGAACTTTGTGAGTGCGGGGACACCATTACACGCGTGCACTACATATAGGTCACTACCTATATGTAGCTTCACCATGGTAACTCCGAATATGGCCATGTAACATGTCTATGATCATGGAATTGCCCCCTCTATGCCATCCTGGCATTGTTGGTACAATTCCATGATCCCAGTGGTCTGTAGCACAGACCCTGGTACTGCCAAACTGCCCTTCCTGGGGTTTCTCTGCAGCTGCTGCTGCTGCCAACCCCTCAGACAGGCAGCTGCCCTCCTGGGGTCCAGCCAGGCCTGGCCCAGGATGGCAGAACAAAGAACTTCCTCTGAGAGAGGGTGTGACACCCTCTCCCTTTGGAAAATGGTGTGAAGGCAGGGGAGGAGTAGCCTCCCCCAGCCTCTGGAAATGCTTTGTTGGGCACAGATGTGCCCAATTCTGCATAAGCCAGTCTACACCGGTTCAGGGACCCCTTAGCCCCTGCTCTGGCGCGAAACTGGACAAAGGAAAGGGGAGTGACCACTCCCCTGACCTGCACCTCCCCTGGGAGGTGTCCAGAGCTCCTCCAGTGTGCTCCAGACCTCTGTCATCTTGGAAACAGAGGTGCTGCTGGCACACTGGACTGCTCTGAGTGGCCAGTGCCACCAGGTGACGTCAGAGACTCCTTGTGATAGGCTCCTTCAGGTGTTAGTAGCCTTTCCTCTCTCCTAGGTAGCCAAACCCTCTTTTCTGGCTATTTAGGGTCTCTGTCTCTGGGGAAACTTTAGATAACGAATGCATGAGCTCAGCCGAGTTCCTCTGCATCTCCCTCTTCACCTTCTGATAAGGAATCGACCGCTGACCGCGCTGGAAGCCTGCAAACCTGCAACATAGTAGCAAAGACGACTACTGCAACTCTGTAACGCTGATCCGGCCGCCTTCTCGACTGTTTTCCTGCTTGTGCATGCTGTGGGGGTAGTCTGCCTCCTCTCTGCACCAGAAGCTCCGAAGAAATCTCCCGTGGGTCGACGGAATCTTCCCCCTGCAACCGCAGGCACCAAAAAGCTGCATTACCGGTCCCTTGGGTCTCCTCTCAGCACGACGAGCGAGGTCCCTCGAATCCAGCGACTCCCACAGTCCAGTGACTCTTCAGCCCAAGTTTGGTGGAGGTAAGTCCTTGCCTCACCTCGCTGGGCTGCATTGCTGGGAACCGCGACTTTGCAAGCTACTCCGGCCCCTGTGCACTTCCGGCGGAAATCCTTCGTGCACAGCCAAGCCTGGGTCCACGGCACTCTAACCTGCATTGCACGACTTTCTAAGTTGGTCTCCGGCGACGTGGGACTCCTTTGTGCAACTTCGGCGAGCACCGTTTCACGCATCCTCGTAGTGCCTGTTTCTGGCACTTCTCCGGGTGCTACCTGCTTCAGTGAGGGCTCTTTGTCTTGCTCGATGTCCGCTCTCTCTGCAGGTCCAATTTGCGACCTCCTGGTCCCTCCTGGGCCCCAGCAGCGTCCAAAAAACGCCAAACGCACGATTTGCGTGTAGCAAGGCTTGTTGGCGTCCATCCGGCGGGAAAACACTTCTGCACGACTCTCCAAGGCGTGGGGGATCCATCCTCCAAAGGGGAAGTCTCTAGCCCTTGTCGTTCCTGCAGTATTCACAGTTCTTCAGCCTAGTAAGAGCTTCTTTGCACCAACCGCTGGCATTTCTTGGGCATCTGCCCATCTCCGAGCTGCTTGTGACTTTTGGACTTGGACCCCTTGTTCCACAGGTACCCTCAGTCAGGAATCCATCGTTGTTGCATTGCTGATTTGTGTTTTCCTTGCATTCTCCCTCTAACACGACTATTTTGTCCTTAGGGGAACTTTAGTGCACTTTGCACTCACTTTTCAGGGTCTTGGGGAGGGTTATTTTTCTAACTCTCACTATTTTCTAATAGTCCCAGCGACCCTCTACAAGGTCACATAGGTTTGGGGTCCATTCGTGGTTCGCATTCCACTTTTGGAGTATATGGTTTGTGTTGCCCCTATCCCTATGTTTCCCCATTGCATCCTATTGTAACTATACATTGTTTGCACTGTTTTCTAAGACTATACTGCATATTTTTGCTATTGTGTATATATATCTTGTGTATATTTCCTATCCTCTCACTGAGGGTACACTCTAAGATACTTTGGCATATTGTCATAAAAATAAAGTACCTTTATTTTTAGTATAACTGTGTATTGTGTTTTCTTATGATATTGTGCATATGACACTAAGTGGTACTGTAGTAGCTTCACACGTCTCCTAGTTCAGCCTAAGCTGCTCTGCTAAGCTACCATTATCTATCAGCCTAAGCTGCTAGACACCCTATACACTAATAAGGGATAACTGGGCCTGGTGCAAGGTGCAAGTACCCCTTGGTACTCACTACAAGCCAGTCCAGCCTCCTACACTGACGCATCAGCATACCTCTGAATACCGGACGCTTCCATGTACCTGACGCATCAGCATACCTCTGAATGCTTGACTGCTCCATGTACCGAAGGTGTTGGCATATCTCTGAATACCTCAAGCCTCCATGCATGCCTCTGAATACCTGAAGGCTCCATGTACCCCAGGCATCAGGATACCTCTGAATACCTCAAGGCTTCATGTACAGGAGGTGTTGGCACACCTCTGAATACCTGAAGCCTCCATATACCTGACCCATCAGAATACCTCTGAATACTGCAGCCTCCTTGTACCCCGAGTACCTGGAGCGTCTTTATGTCACTTCGGTGTACCAGTGAGTACCTTCACTGTATGCATACCCTCTGTGTACCGATGAGATCCTGCAGCATCTTTTTTTAAACCCTGAAAGCCATTTCCGGCTGAAAACCAAAGTGGAAGTTGGCTGAAGTAATGTTTGAGAAGTTGCGGAGAATACCTCGATTTGTAGAAGTAGAAAGAACACAGAATCCCTGGAGTCCCAGACAAAGTCCTCATCTTGCATGAAGGAGTGAGGAATGGAGAGTTTCTCAGGCGCTGCCAGGGCAGGAACCTACCAAGCGCTTCGTCTCTCGCCCTCACATGTGCCGAGTGTGGGGCTCGGCAAAGACCCCAACAAGGGTTGCTCACACGGCACACCTCCTTCAGGGCCCTGAGCAGGGGTTGGCCACTAACCAGTCCTCAAAGTTTTTTCCTTGTTTTTGCCAAACAGGAGTAGCAAAAATCTGTGTGTTTAATGATTGTGTCCATTTGTTGCCTCTTGCAGGGATTCTCTCGCGCTTGAGGTATATTTGTACATCGGTAGGCAGTATCCCTGTCTTTAGACAGGTGCACGGCTCCACCGCTCTCATCCTATTACTCTTTAGACAGCATCTCTGCCTTGCGCAGTGGAAGGGCACAAGTAATGTGTCCATGCTCCAGGGGAGGGACAGAAGGAAGTAGAGGATTGAAAATCCACACATTCTAACGAATAGGAAGCAAGAAACTGAGAGCAACAAAGCCAATGGTAAGCAATGGGCGGGCTGTAACCCCACTGTAAGATAACCATGTGTTTGTCAACGGATCGCGCGTGCATGCACCAGTAGGTGAGACCTAAAAAATGGCTCCAGAAGGTATATGAAAGCAGTGGTGAAAATGTACGTGAAAATATTACAAATTAATGGCAAAAATAATGAAAAAACAGCTCCTTTGCCCAGACTGCAAGTGTGCCGAGCTGCCAGTACAATAATATTCAATGAAAAATGGAGCTGTCAATTTAGACTTCCTTCTTGTCATAACCTTGTCACCACAGCATTGGAGAACTCGTGGACATTACCACAACGCAGACTTAGAGTGTCTGTGGCCATGATCCCACTCGTCACTCAGTTGTGTAACACAAGATGATGGGGATCCCCTTCTAGAGGTGGTAAGGGAACCCTGAGGCTCTGAAAGTCACAGATACTCAGAGGTTCCAGTTAGATTGGTGGCCCCCTGAAGCCCAGTGACTGCAGGGCACTGCATTATACCCCTGCCACTAGGCTGTCTGTGGCCTTCCCTGCCACGGACTCAGACCGCCCATAGCCTCACCACATTACTAGACTGCCTATGGCCTTACCCCGCCTCGGACTCAGACCGCCCATAGCCTCACCACATTACTAGACTGCCTATGGCCTTACCCCGCCTCGGACTCAGACCGTCCATAGCCTCACCACATTACTAGACTGCCTATGGCCTTACCCCGCCTCGGACTCAGACCGCCCATAGCCTCGCACACATTATTAGACTGTCTGTGACCTCACCAGATTATTGGACTGTCTGTGACCTCACCACAATATTAGACTGTCTATGGCCATCCCCCACTTCAGACTTATAATGTGGTGACGCTGTGGACAGTCTCAGATTGTCTGTGGCTTTGGCCACACATAGATTGTTGGTGGCCAGTAATTTACAGCCAATGGTACTTTTAGTTTGCCACAATAAACATTGTATTTCCTTGTGAAATGGTGTGTACCATAACCTCAAATTTTTTCAGTACCTTTTCTGTGTATGTCTGCATGCTTGAGGCGTCCACTCTGTTTATTACTGCTCTATTAAAATTATAGGTGATGGGTATATATATTTCAAAATTTAAACTATTTATTGCAAGTATATAGCTTCAACGTTTAGGCAGTGACGTTCTCTTTAAAAAAAAAAAATTGTGGAGTGTGCTTTCAATATATATATTTTTTGCATCCCTCGATCTTGTTAATTTCAGATGTAGACTTGTTTCTGGTTGCAAAGGCAGTGGCTAACATCCCCAGAATCCAGGATGGAAAAAGGCAGATTTTGCTTGCTTTGACTCCCTCTGCCCGCACCTTTCTGTGGGGCCTTCGCTAAGCCCACTGCAGCCTTGGGAAGGGAAAGCGTTGGAGCAGGAATATTGAAGGAGAGGCAGATCTCCTTACAACTAGGAAAGAGCAAATCCGTGGAAGAATAATTTGCAACAATGTATCTCGCTTGCATCTTCATATCCTCCGATCTGGTGTAACGTAAACTAATATTTTTAACACCGATTGCCCCAGTGCAAAAGGATTTTTGCAATTCACTTTTTAAACGTGTGACTCATCAAACTTCTTTCCCCCAAATACAAGCTTTTACATGGACTTTTCACATAGCATGCAATTATACATAATACAAATGTAAGTTGTGTTTTTCACCAAAGCATAACTATGGGCCATATGTACAAACACATTTTCCCATAGACATAGAATGGGTAAAACCCTTTGCTACATCTGCCCTATATTTCCAGCTAAAAGCCCCTTTTGCCTCTAAAGCTTATTTTTAGGTGGAGCATGGCTGCGCGCAACCGCTGCTTTTCCCGACGTGTTGGTATCTGTTTGGGCTTTTAACCACGCCCACCTCACACCCATCACTGTCACTTGCTTGTGGACTTTCCTTTCAAAAATCCTTTATTATCATTGGCAAATGCTTTACGTTTGTCCCTCCTTGGGGCGGTTTGGTTACCGCCTTGGGCATTGCCCCGGTTACATGGCTAATTGCACTTTTGGTGATACGTTTGTCTGCGAGCGAACCTCTTTTTCCTTTTACTTGTCTCCTTTACACTCCTGTTCATGGCGGCTGTCGGCTCGCTTATGTGAAACAGTTACTTTTCATTTTCAATTTACGTGGCAAGGAAAGTCCGGTTAGGAGTTTACAACGCCAATAGCTCTAACTCGAGCAAATGCGAGACCCATTGCATTGCAAAGGCTTGTTTGTGATACGCCTGTGTTTAAACTATATGAGGAAATCTGAAGTCCCTAGTGAGACTTGCGACAGAGGCCCTGTGTGTGTCACACCTTTCTTCTCGCCGGTTGTGTCCAGGAGCCAGGAAGGAAGCGGGGCGCGCGGTGTTCAGACGCCTTCAGAAGGGATTCCAAGAAAGCCGAGCCGCACCTTGTAGGAAGCCTTGACCTGCTAACCACCACGGCAGGGCTTGGCAGGCCACCCTGAAATGTTGCCAGAGACTATGAAAACGATGGGTGTCCCTAAAAGGGGTGTGGCTAAAGATGTGCAACTAGGCATCCTGTTCAAGAGGCGTGGCCTACGTAATTAAGGATGTGACTTAAAACACGTAAACTAAAATCCTGCGCTTCACACAGCGTGCCTACTGACCTGTACTGGGTGTCTTTCTGTGAAGTCTGTTATTTCATTCATAATGCAAAAATAGGTACACTGTTCCAAGCAAAAAAATGGTTCACACTAGTGAATCAACTTAATCAGGAGCAAAACCCTCATGCATCACAATGGATGACTAGCATCATCATTGGGAAAGCTCCTCGTCAGGCTGGTACTGCAATGCCTGGCGGGCTCACCCCGAAGGGGAGCTCTTAACCACTTTAATTGAATGGTGACTCTGAAAGGTGAGTAAATAAATGCAGGGCTACCCAATCTTAGGAACCCGATTCAGTTTTGGAGAGAATGAAACAGTTAAAATTGATTTACCATCAAAAAATAATTCATTAATTTTAATTCATAATGCAGGAGATGGCAACCAAGGTTAAAAACAAGAATGCGGAGTAACGTGATAAATTATGTACACCTACTCACACTAGAAACAGGGGAGGAAAACCAATTAGGGTACCTCACTAATACAAGTCTACATGTTTCGCGTCTATGTGGTCCAACCGGATCCAGCGACGCTTCATCAGGACACACGAAAAAAACCTTCTCCAAAGTTTATGGTCAACAATATGTCGAAGGAACAAAGTAACTTACTTAGTCCTATATAATAACGTAGGAAAGGTCCTACATGGATTTTTAGGTCTAGCTTGAAAGTGTTCTCGGTCACGTGACCTTTTTGTTCTGCACTAACATTACTCTACAATTTTTTGTTTCCACAGAAATAAATATACTTTCCCATGGTACCTACCTGTAATAATCTGTATTAGCAGATAGCATTCCTTTAAAGCCAGACCTTTTGACATTGCCAATGCTTGTTATGTTGGCACCTGGGCCTGTTGGGGGCAGGTATAACAGGAAATGTGACGAGTGTGCATAGAGGGAAGGAAGTGATAATATGAGCACGCTGTCGGTAGCAGCCTAAGCTCCATAGTAAACACCCCTGGGGTTCCTGGCTTGCAGGACTCCACGCAGACTCGCAGGGCCCTCACCAGGCCGAGGTAGGGTTTGTGTATTTTTACTCTGCCCTGATGCAGATCTCTTGCGGTTTGCCTTTCCTTGAGGTCGGGCCAGCGGCCTAGTTCTCAAGTGCGTATCTACCAGCTGCAGCTGGGATAGTGGTTGCATTGACGTCACGACCTGAGGGCGGAAGATTACCAGTAATGTGTATAAAGAGGGAGGGGCCTGTTGGCTCATGCACAAAATAGTGTAACTGCTCTCACGTGTAGGCCTCCTTTGTATGCAGAGGTGGCCAAGACGCAATAATTCCATTGGCTTCTGGAAGGAGAGCGTTAACCGTCTGAATAACTTTTCTGAGTTCCATAAAGTTGATTTTTATGTCTTTTCTCAGCACTCTAGCTTTTGGCGTGCGCTTCAGCTGGTTCTGATTGGCTGATGAGTCCTGGCAAAGTAGGTGATTGGTTATTGTCATTCGGAGGGATGTTGAATTTAGTCTTGTGCCGATTGGTCAGGTCTGATCAGGCTTCAGGACTGTAGAAGAGAGTGACCATATTGTTGCAAACTTTGAGTGACCCCCGCCACTGAGGGTGTATGAATGGTTGTGAGAGAGAACACAGGTGACCCTCTGTTCACAGGTGGAGACCAAAGGTGCCCATTGAGAAATCATTGAATTTCTTATGAGTCTGGTGTCTTTTAATGGAAATTGGACAGTGGCAGAATCAGTCACATGTGAGGCATTGCCCCATGTGACTGATTCTACCCCATCCCCACCTTCATTTCAGGTGAGCCAGCCTGCAGGGAATTCCCTTGCTTACCTATCGACCATAGTTGCCTTTTGCGTCCTATTTATAGTAAGGTGCCAGACCACCAAAGACTGATGTTCGGGAAAGCTTTCCATTATTATCAGTCAGTCACACTATCCCTGGGTGCTTGATCCTTCTGGCCTAGTTAAATGACTCCCGCACATTGGATAGTAGATGAAATACTCCTAAGAGTTCCTACACTGGCACCCAGATGTTTGCGTCCTTGAACTACTACCAGTATCTGTCGTTTGGGCTATCGTATTTCTAAAGTAGTCCTTTTCTTGCCATGGGAAAGATGAAAAGCTGTTGTGCCCGCCTGTATCTGAACCAGGGCCTTACAGGGGCAAGAAGTTAGGGTGCACGCCTCATGCTGGCTCCATCACCAAGAAATATATTGTCTTCATTGTTTTCCCCAACACCAGGAAGCTTGTCCATGTTTCTGAGCCTTCTCACTCAGACAACAAGACCCCTTCCTTCACTCCTCACTGTTGCCCTTTCACTAAGAAGCTTGCCCACATTCCTCACTGATGCCACAATACCTGGAAGCCTGCATTCCTTCTTCATTTTGCCCACACGTGAAGAAGAATGTCCACTCTCTTGACTGTTTTCGTAACATCAAGACACTTGACCACATCCTTCACTGCCGATCGAACACCAAGAAGCTTGACCACATTCTTCACTGCTGCTCCAGCTCCAAGAAGCTTGACCACATCCTTCACTGCTGCTCCAGCTCCAAGAAGCTTAACCACATCCTTCACTGCTGCTCCAGCTCCAGGAAGTTTAACCACATCCTTCACTGCTGCTCCAACACCGGGAAGCTTGACCACATTCTTTACTGCTACTCCAACATCAAGAAGCTTGACCACATTCTCCACTGTCGATCAAACACCAAGAAGCTTGGCCACATTCTTCACTGCCGCTCCGACAACAAGAAGCTTGACCACATCCTTCACTGCTGCTCCAACACCAGGAAGCTTGACCACATTCTTCTGTGCTGCTCCAACACCAAGAAGCTTGACCACATTCTTTACTGCTACTCCAACATCAAGAAGCTTGACCACATTCTCCACTGCCGATCAAACACCAAGAAGCTTGACCACATCCTTCACTGCTGCTCCAACACCAGGAGCTTGACCACATTCTTCTGTGCTGCTCCAACACCAAGAAGCTTTACTACATTCTTCACTGCCGATTGAACACCAAGAAGCTTCACCACATCCTTCACTGCTGCATCAACACCACGACGCTTGACCACATTCTTCACTGCTTCTCCAACACTATGAAGCTTCACCACATCCTTCACTGCTGCATCAACACCAAGACGCTTGACCACATTCTTCACTGCTGCTCCCAACACCAGGAAGCTTGACCACATCCTTCACTGCTGCTCCAACACTGGGAAGCTTGACCACATCCTTCAATGCTGCTCCAACGCCAAGAAGCTTGTTTCCATCCTTCATTGTTGCCCTGGCAACAGGGCCAGGGTCATTCCCTTCGTAGATTACCCACAGTGCACTTGACACTGTTGAATACTGCTCCCAGCAGGAGCTGCCTTAATGGCTAAAGCCCAATCTAAGTTGAAAATGTGAAATTATTTTATCAGTAAACGGCGTGACTATATTTCCTCTTATCCACACCCTAATTAAAATAAGTCTTGTTGATTCAACATTTCCTAATTACAAGGCTTATTGAGACAGATTGAGGATTTTAAAACCCTGCAGATGTATCCCAGAGGCGCCTTGACTCTTGGTAGCACTTTGCATCCTCCAGATGTTTTTCTGTACACTTCACCCTTGTTCATGCTGGCCAGTGTGAACCAAAGCCAAGACTTTAGCTTGGAATGCCCAGCTGGACAGATGTTGTGGAAGTTTGCCTCAGCAGCTGTGCTCTCTCTTTACGACACTTCATCAACTCCAGGGGATTTTTCCGTGCGAACTGGTCCGTAAAAGTTTATTTTTACGAAAGATGAAACTGCTCTGCTATGTTGCAGAGGGTAGAGTGTCACACACCGGGCACACGCTGGTGAGGGAGGCGTGTATCTCCTGGTTCGTGCACCATGTTTACACTGGAGAGGCGGGTGGGTGATGCCGCCCGGTGCCCCACATTGCCCTGGTTACCCCAGTGGCTTTATGTAACACCTCAGCCACACCCAGTGCCACTGAAATTCTGCAACTGCTGCGTTTTCTGTATAATTGTGCGCTTGGCACACGATCTCTCATCTGCTGCACAATTTTCAGATGTTCACAAAAAAAATGTTCTAGCTCAAAGGAATACAAAAAAACAAAGTGGCTTGTGTTTCAGCGCAGTGGAAGGACCATCACAAAGGTTTCGGTAGCCTTTTGCTGTATTCGGGTGTTAAACTGGTAGTAAGTTGTGCCCAGGCATTGTAGACGTGTGAAAAAGTCAAAATAATCAAGTAATGCTGTCACAAAATGTGCCGCATTATGCCGCAAAATTTGCATAGTTTTGCCACATAATTTTGAAACCTCTGCGTCATAATTTGTTGCTCCACTTCTGCATGATTCCAGTGGCCCTGTACATACCCTGGGCATGCATCTCGCGCACACAACGAGCACATCATAGCCCACTCGCCCACGTCACACATCTGAGCTGCCTCCTGCACCCAAGTCTTCTCAGTTACTTGGGTCTTGATCTCTTAATCGTGTCTCGTGCTCTTTGTTAATCCTGTAGTAATACCCCCAGAACTTTGGCTTCTGTGCGCAAATTTTGGCGAATGAGAGGATGTTGGAGTTTGGCTGAACTCCAGCTGGGAAGCGCCAGCTGACCGCTGAGTTGGCATCTCTCATAGCTTTCTTGCAATACTTTCTCAACTCGGTATTCTCACCCCTGTGCCAGCTTTGTTCCCCTGCCTTGTATATTCACAACTGAATTCACACTCGCTCGTCCCCTTCAAGCACTCCCTCCGCTGTACACCCACCAGCAGAGGGCGCAGTGGCGGGCTTGTGCATTTAGCAGGCCTCGAGAACTGCTATGTGGAGCGTCTCAAATGACAGCCTACTTCCAGGGCCACTGGAATTATGCGGAAGTGTGAATGAAGCAATTGCCGCCTAATTATAGATGTGCTTCATTTGCCACATAAAACACCATCTGCCCTGTAATCTGCAGCTTTTAACATACTTTTTTTTTTCTAGGTCAAACAGTTTAAAAGTTAAAAAAAAATGCAGTGACATGTTGGACGCATTGGAAAGCCCTCTGCAAAGCTGGATTGGTCACGTTTCAGTGGCTTATTGCTATAGTTGGGCGTTTAACTGGTACTAATGAGGTGCAACTAAGGTCCACACCGTGTTAAGTTTAAAAATGATGAAACAATGAAGTAGCATTATTACAAAATGTGCCATATTATGCTGCATACCTTGCCCTTCCCTACCACATAATTTACTCAACCTGCTGCGTAATTTCTTCCTCTACTGCCACATAATTTCAGTGGCCCTGCCTAGTTCCTACCAGCGCCGCCAGGAGTATAACTATCAATAGAGCAGCAGGTGCAGTGGCACCGGGGCCCAGTAGTGTTTGAGGGAGCACTGCGCCTCTTGTATGGCTTTTACCCCCTTAGTGGGGCGTGGATGCTATGTTTTCTCATTTGCGTTAGGGCCCATGGCATCCTTGCTACGCCAATGTAACTTCACCATGCGGTATTAATGTATTTAAATGCACGTATTTATATGTCGGCAACTCCGTTCTAAAAGAACTCGTGCAAACATTGTAAACGAAAGACAAAAATATAGAGGGATTCAGAAAATAAAAACAGGGTGCAGGGACTACGACTTGGGTTCAGCCACTTTGTGCTGCAGCCCAGTAGTCTTGGCTTGTAATGCTTGAATTTCTCACAGTAAATCTTCGTTACTCGAATACTCCCTTCTGCCTTCCCAGGGCTCGCATATTGTGGGATGGGGGGGCTAGTGTTCATCTGGGGTACCGTATACATGGTCGGATACTAACAGGAAGTGGTCTAGGTCAGCCCGCCCCTTCCGACTGATGGGGGGCGTGGCTTGTCTAAAAGGATCGATTAAAATTCAAGATATTTTTCATGTGGAGCCAATTGCTATGCCAACAGTGCCTCTTCCGGAGATGGGCCCTTCCCACAGAGGTGTGACTGTCCGAGGACTGACATGCGGCACTGATGCCTTCACAGGCCTGCTCTTCAGCGTTCTGTAGTCCCAGACCGTTCATGGTTGCTCATCAGTCCACACAAGCGCTTTAATGTCCGATTCTAGGCCATTGACTATAATTCTGGTCACTAGCAGCATTATAAAGCTGCAGAGAGACCATAACATAATAAACAAGTATTGACCAAGACAATAGGTCTGGCCTTAGCAAGTATGCATTGGTTTATTAGTTTTTGCAAACAATTACAATAGGCACAAAAATTGCAAAAAAATATAAAAAATAAAGGAGTGGCCCACGAACCAGGTATCTCCGCCCTGGCACTGAAGTGCCATCCTTCTCAGGCAGCTGTGACGGTAAAATGTTGTCACTCAGACCTATACAGCCATCAATTGTCGATACATCGCCCCATGATCTGTGCCGTGGTGAGCAGCAGCAAAATCTGAATGACACTTGAACAGACCAATGCATTAGGCATGAGTGGGTCTGCCCACTTCAGGCATTGGCTAACATCACTGTGAATGACAGGCGGCGTTGCGCTCTTTCACAAGGAGCACATCCACACTCAAAGTAGTTCCCTTCAATGCCAGGGGCTACTATGGCTAAGTGTGCTTTTTGAGTCTAAAAAATATTTTCCTTGTAGCCAATGTTAGATTGGTGTGGGTCAGGCAGCAATTCCAGTAATATTTTTTGCAAAAACCATGAAAAAAAAATACAAGCATTGACAAAGCCAAAAGGCTGGTTTTCTTAATGGAGTAGATTTTAATGCAAACTGTGATGCCTAACTTCGTTTCTTGTCAGCATCCTTACTCGCTCCTGCTGCCTGATGACGTGGCTGCCCCCCACCCGCCTGCCGAGGTCAGTCTGTCAGTCTAGCGCATGGTGTACTCTGGGCGCTGTGTGTGGCACTGTAATCACTGCAGGCTTCTGGCAGCCAAAGATAAATGGGTCGTGTCCTTACTCTGGCCACCAGAGAGTGCACTGACGCACATGCGGCGTCTCATCCATTCATGTACCCTCGAGAGCCAAAGGCGCATTCTTCGAATTGTCTCCGTCGGGCGTGAGTATCTGAGCTGGTGCTTTTTTCCAGTATATTTGTTTTTTAATTTTGTATTGTTAAGAATGCAAAGGGAAAAACAGGAGTGGGTGAGCTTTTCATGCCTCACATTCGAGGACAACTTGATTTCTTTAATTCTCACAGTGTGTGTGTTACACGGATATACAGCTCTGGTGTCAGTTTGGAAAAACCTAGGGTTTCCCTCTTATGCAGAAGTCTCACCTCCCTCATTCTGCGTGATCTTTCCACTGTATTCTATCTGGGATATCATTCCATCTCGATGGAGCACATTGAGGCGAGTGATATAACTGGAATTAGCTCTGAAAATGTTCAGATCCTTTCTTGAGAATGAGAGTTTCACCGTCAGGGGCTCAAAAACGTTTCCTTCTTGATGTGGGGTACCACAAGGGTCCACCTTGTCTCCTGCTTTTCAGCCAGAATCCCACGGTTTGCAACCTCTGTCCGCAGGAAAGGCCAGGAGTCGAGAATTTACACTTACCAAGGGGCTCAGTCACCGATCAACGCGGGTGTTGCATGGTTCCTACAGCCAAAACTGTTGGAGAAATGTTCCTTTTTATCCACAGTAACCTTAAGAGCAGACAGGGCAATTGCCGTAATTAATCCGTGTGTGTGATTGACAAATGCTGCTGTCGGAGTCTTTCAGACAAATCAATATACCACCTTCAGCGCATGAGAAATTGGCAGTAAGGGCAATTTTCAATCTTGAAAAATTTGATAAAGTCTCAAACCCTGGTTGGCCTTTTATTGGTTTCCTGCATTGTGTAAAATGTACCACTCGTTGGTACTTTCACAAAGCCCTTCAGGTGAAAAGCTTGCCATGCCTTCATAAGCTTCTCCCAAAGTATCCCTGTGATAGGTTACTGAAATCCGAGAAGTTATCCCTTGTAAGGGTACCCCAAGTGTTGAAGGATAGAACGGGGATAGAGCGTTCTGTGTTGCCACTCGGTTGTTGTGGAACAATCTACCTAGCTCACGTATACAGAAGGACACCTTGATCCTATTCAGAAAAGTGCTCAAAACATTTCTGTTTTGCAGACTAGAGTGTTGGCTGACCCTCTGTGTGTCTCTGTACTTCTTGAGTTAGCATAAAATGTTAGGTTGGTCATCTGCATTTTACAAATAATTCCTCGCTCACTCATATAGACAGACAATAGGGCCTGATCAGGTACGATGTGAGGATTTCCAGCACTGCAAATTAAATGATATAATGCCCCCGGGACTGCTTCACATAAAAACCATGACCTAGTGTGGCCCAGAAAGCGGGTCATCTTGGTTGTGTCTAGATCAATTTGCATAGGGCTCTTCCTGTCAGGAATGACCTGCACAATGGGATTCAGTCGGTCCGGAGAAGTTGTCCATCGTTTCAATTCATCTCGTAGACCATTCCATGGGTCCAGGGTCGGCTTTGGCACTGGTGATGCGGGGAGCAACAGTCTTTTTGGGACCCCCCCATGACCTCCTTCCCCTCGGATTTCTTCACTGCCACCCTCCAACAGTGCCCCTTATCTCTCCATAGCCCCCTCTCGCACATGCATTTCACTTGTTTTATGGCGCTACTCATCGCAGTATAGGGTGTCAGAGCACTTTACATAGAACACGCCACATTATACAGAAACAATTAATTTTAGTTCTGTAATCAGTCTCTCAGAAATGTTAGACGAGACAATGAAGATTAAAAGATGTACTGTTTGGTCTGGAGCAGCACAAACTCTGGATTTAAAATGCACCACAGTGGTTGGGGTTGACTTTACTAATAAGAATGTATTTCTACCCAAACAAAGCCTTTCTTAGCAACATTAGGAAAACAAAACACAATGGAAAAAACATAATGTTCTACCGTATACCATGTAGTTTGCTGCAGATCTTTGATCAGAATTCATAGATCACTGCGCTATATTAGAATTTTAAGATATGAACTGCAATAAATAAAAGGACGCCTGTGAGGAAAGCAGTAGCCCTCTGAGCTATCCACATAAAATACAGTTTTGAGATCTGAATGGTACAGGGTCTCTGCAGCTTTCACATTAACCTTCCGCACTACTTATAGATGAGCCAAACCTGCCAGTAGACAAACCCCAGCTATCTCGGGCAGGAACATTAATCACCTGTCGACATTTTTATTGTTGCTTAAAAAGTAGGACACACAAGGAACTCTGCAGCAGCTGATTTTAAGCCCAGATATAATTTTTAAACACAGCGCCCCTGAAGTCAGTGCCACGCCCATGGGCTACCGCCAAGAAACCAGTAGGGCTGGTGAAGTGTCAGTCACATGGCAGGGAAAGGCATTCGAATTAAGAGACTTAAAAAAATCAACAAAACTGTAGAACTCCTTTGTGTTCATTCCTTCTTTAAAAGGTCAGTAAAGGTTTATTTTTGAAAATTAAAACCTGGAGCAGCCTGGCATCCTTCTAAGGGAATGTTTTTGGCCCAGACTCTGTTTGGGGTTCCTGAGCACACCCTTATCTTTATTTCTTTTTATGAAACTTTAAATTGTTTTTAGTGTCTCTGAATCCAAGGATAAATGTGCTTTAATATTATTGATTATTTAAACAAAACATTCTTCAGAGTGCAGAGTGGCAAGGTGACTCCGTGCCCCTGACAGGCAAATATTCCTGGGCTTTAATTTAACAACATAAAGCAGTGGTTCCCAACCTGTGGTCCGGGGACCCCTGGGGGTCCGCGAAGCCTTCTCAGGGGGTCCGCGAGAACCTAGAAATAATATTAACAAATATTGACAAATTAGGTCCCCAGCTTCCAGTAATGACTCAGGCGGGGGTCCCTGGATTCCCATGATGACTCAGTGGGGGTCCCTGGATTCCATTAATGTTAAAGTGGGGGTCCACAGAACTAAAAAGGTTGGGAACCACTGACATAAAGCATTCTGGGATTTGTATTTTTTTGGCTGGACAACTTGGACTAAAGTGCACGATTGCAGCCACTCCAGGTTTGACATTGCCATTGACAAGGCCACATGTAAAGAATTTGTTGCCAGGTACAAGGAGCCATGAAGCTCTTCTGAACAGCCCCTGTCCTGTGCTTGGAAGGAGGACATTAAAACCACAAGTACCACAATGCTTTGGTCCGCTACTAGAGTCTGTTCTCTTGGTGTCCTAGTGCTCTAGGTGCAATTATGGGTCAGCTTTAAATGTACCTCAGTCTTCGCGTGAACTTGACGTCATCACGCAAACATTCTTCAGTGATAAAATGAGCACAGTGGGGTGAGTTATAAGAAAACGTGCTTCTCAGAACCCATAAAACTGTGTCACAAGCACTACCTGGAAAGAGGATGTTTCATCTGGAGATGGGAGTGGCTGGCCTGTCAGTGATGGGGGCAGAGTACAGTAATGTGGGCAGTTTGCTGGCACAAGACCGGTTCACATGCGCAAGGCCTACACCGGGGAGACGGTTCTGAATGTATAGCGCAGACAGATTTCCTAGCATGGGTGCCACAGCGACCTATGGTCCCTTTTCCTATAAAAGGTTCTCGGTGTCTGTGGGACAGTAGTGGGGTATCCAAAAAGATTAGACCAGGCCACCTCATGCGGCCTGTGTCAAAGGCCGGTGAGGTTGGAGATTGTGTGAGACCTCACTCCATACCGTAAACCGTGGAGACCTATAGACAGGGCCACTGAATCACGCAATTTCTCTGTCATTCATTTTCCACATAACTATGAACTTGCTGCATTTCCAGCTTATGCTACATCTGCTGCATAAGTTGCAGATTTTCACAAAACATGTCTTTCTTTGAAGCTCAAACGGATCAAAAGTTACTAAAAATTTAGCAACACTTGTTGCCGCTTCTCAAGTGATCTCTCCAGATTTAGGGGTGATCTGCTTTTGGATTTCCTGGAATTAAACAAAAATCCTCTTGGATGTAAGCCTCTTGAATCCGGCTAAAAGACTCAATATGAATACTATATTTTATTCTTTAAATTGTGAATGCAGCTTCCAAATGCCCTTCCCTTCTAGGTTCTTCTGAAAGTTGCTCTGCTTAAGTTACTGTCTGCACAGGGATTGTTTCACTTGAGCTATTGTATTTTGAATAGAGGTAGCTTATATCTGAGGCTCCACGCTTTCTAATAATATTGATTTTTACAGCTAAATATTGGCAAAACAAACTATTTTCCCATCTGTATTTATTTTTAAATATGGAAAAATGGAAATAGCTCTTTTTTTGAGTGATACTCGATGCTGTAAATCAGGACTGTTGGGTAAGTAGTGGTGCACATTGACAAATATATGGCTTTTTTACTGAGTTCCCTAATGAACCTCTAATAGCTTCAGAGGTGGACTCATTGATTTACCTTGTTTAACTCAAATCCGTCAGTTATTCAAATGTCCATATACATTGGATCTGATTCACCAATATCAACCTATAATATTGAACATTAATACATCTCATAGCTAGAGGGGGTTATTCCTCAAACTAAAAAAAAACTTTTTTTTGTTTTCAAACCATTGCTACTTTTGTGAAGGCTTGCAAAGTTCTAAAATAATGCAAAAACATTCTGTTATGATGTGACATGCTTAACATTCTCGATGACGCGTGGGTTCGAGAAGGGAGAGGGGAGGACGGCGGAGAGGGAGAAGGCTAGAAGGTGGATTGATGCCAGGTTGTTCTTACAATAAACTTCAGCTTTATTTCACGAAGATCGAGCGTTCATTTGTGACCCTGGCACTACAAATTGGTGACAAGCGGAGTGGATGGAAAAAAAAAAAACTTGTGAAAAACAATTGTGATTTACAACCTGGGTAATCCAGCCTTCTGTTCCTGATCAGTGTTCGCTGAATTCAAGAACTTGTGACAACTTCAAGTACTACACTGTGACAACATAAATAGAGGTACTGTGATTTGATGTTGTCTTACTTGATTCACTCAACGTGTGAGGATCAATCCGGTATTTGTATGTGTCAGTTGCTCGGTGGTGCCTCAAGATTGTAATCTTGTCGCGCATTGCCTCAAGACATTCAACGTGCATCTCTTCTCATGCGCATTGCCTCAAGACATTCAACGTGCATCTCTTCTCATGCGCATTGCCTCAAGACATTCAACGTGACACGATGTGGGAGCCATTTTAGATTGGTTTGGTGCTACAATAAACCTCCCGATCAACGTAAAACGCCGTGGCAGCCATTTTGCATGGGTTGCATCCCGTAATGGAAGATCAGCTGTAAGACCATATTTTGTCTCTGTGAGGTCTGTGATGTTCAGCAGTCGGCACACATAAATAGTACTGGATTACTCCTATCAGGAGCAGGTTGGTGAACCGTTCAGAAGATTTGGAGGATCCCTGTTGTGCACTTAACAAGTTTGTGCTGATTACTGTGATTGGCACACCTAAAGTACTTTAATTTGTAATAACTCATATTCACACATTATTCACGGTTTAGGATAGTTCTTAACACTCAGTTATTTATAAGGCCATGGCCACACATAGTGCATTACTCAGCCTCCTGCTTTCCCAAGTCAACCAGGCATGCCAGTAATAAATTGGGAGGATTGGATAGAGGTGTTCGGAAATTGCATACTTGCATTGGATGGTCAGGATTACTCTTATTGAGTACCCTGGGCAGCGAAGGGCAGCGACTATTTAAATATTTACCTGTAGCTTTGGGACCTCATGGACAACCTCTTGACAATGTGGATAACGAAGCTTTGAAAAGACTAGATGTTAGGTTTGCCAAGGAAAATAACTTAGCCATGGCGCGTTACAAATTTTATACGCAACCACAAGCTGAACATGAGAAAATTGAGGAGTTTGTCTCCACACTTAAAGAGTTGTCAGTCAAGTGCCGTTTTGGGGTCATGACAGATGAGCTCATCCGTGATAAACTCATAGTGCGATGCAAAGAAATAAAAATACAAGCAAGATTATGGACGGCTAAGGAGCCCTCGGTAAAAGCTGCAATAGAGATGGTGAACGTGATTGAGGAGTCACAACGATGCATGAAAGAACTCCACAGTAAAGCCAAACCTACTGGAGAGGTTGCGACTTTAAGGAGCAACTTTAGTAGTCATGAGAGGGGCATAAATGCTGTCGCAAAACATAACTTCAAAAAGAGCAACTAAAAAAAAAAAATTATATTCAGGGTAAAGACCGAGTGTAGTCGATGTGGGAGCATCTATCACGATTCTGATTTCAAGAAGTGCTGTGCATTAAATAAAGAATGCAGGAGATGTGGGTGCAGAAGACACTTTGCAAGAGGGGGAGTAAGCAATCTAAAGGAAGTTATACATCTAGGGTAGGGATTGTGGATATAGACATTTAAAATATGGATCCACATAGAATCTTAGTAGTGGAGGATGACAGTGTAGATATGACAAATCACACTGATCAGTCACAAGAGACGAGTAACAAGACCAATGGCAAATTTTGAAATTTGTGGGAGCAGGGTTAATCTAATGATAGATTCAGGTTCAATGTATACTATAATCCTAGAAGGTATATTCAAAACTCTCTGGTGTAGCATGAAATTGTCTCCTAAAGATTTTAGTCCAGGTGACTATCAAGATGAAGCTATTGAAATATTAGGGTATTTGGAAGGGACTATTAAGTTTGGCTCATGAGAAATTACAGGCAAAGTCTATGTGTCAACTGATGGTCCAGCTATTTTGGGCTGGGTACATCAGTATGACTTAAAAATAGTAGTCAATCCGAGAGCCTCTGTCCAGGTCACGGTAGTGGAGGACATATCTTTAGATGATGTATTGGGGGAGTGCACAAGGTCTATTTAAGGAAAACCTTGGATGTTTGAAAGGTTATGTGCATAAGATAATTCTAAAAATTATTCTGTTCCTGTGCAGAATAAGGTAAGGCGTGTGCCTATAGTTGTGCGTGGGGGGGTAAAAGAACTGTTGGAGGGTATGCTGAAATCAGGAGTAATTGAACCTGTTGAAGTATCTCCTTGGATTTCTCTGGTGGTAATCACTCAAAAATCAGATGGACGTTTGAGATTTTGTGTGATTTTAAGATCTTTAAACCTTAGTGTAGCGGCTGATACATTTCCTTTACCCAATATCAATGAGCTAATGGCAACTATAAAATGTGGAAAGTACTTTTCTAAACTAGATCTCAAAAGCGCCTATCATCAGATTCGGTTACATGAAAGTTCAGAATCGCTTACTGCTTTTATTACTACAGAGGGTACGTGCCATTTACCTCGAATACCATTTGGTTTGGTATCTGCTGCAAGTGTATTCCAACATATGATGGCAAGGTTTTTTGAGAGGATGGAAAATGTTGTCTATTTTCAAGATGATATTCTGGGTTTTGGGGATACAGTGTGCCATCATCATAATGTGATCATGAAAGTTTTGAGACGGTTAGAGGAAGCAGGTTTAATGCTGAGCAAAGATAATTGTGTATTCATGACCACATGTGTAGAATATTCAGGTTACTCTGTCTCTGTAGGCGGTATTACGCCTAAACAGAATTTACTTGATGCCATCAAGTTAACACCTAGTCCTAAATATAAAGATCAATTGAGATCTTTCTTAGGATTAATAGAATACTACGCTAAGTTTGTAGAAAATTTTGCTGATAAGACTGAGAACCTTAAAGTTTTGTTGAGGAAAGGAAACAAATATGTATGGACTGAAAACCAACAGATTTGTTTTGAAAAGGTTAAGAAAGAAATTTGTGAAGCAAATATCTTAGCAGCATATGACACACATCTTAAATCTATTGTGACAGTAGAAGAGAGCTCATCTGGAATAGGAGCAGTCTTGTCGCAGATTCATGGGAAGTCAGAAAAGACAGTGGCGTTTGCTTTTCGCTCCCTCACGCAATCTGAATGGAATTATTCACTTATCGAAAGGGAGGCCCTTGCTGCTGCCTGGGTAGTTGAATACTTCTGGATGTATTTGTGAGGCACGAAATGTATTTTGAGGACAGACCATAAACCCTTGTTGAAAATATTATTACCTGGAGGAGTGGGTAAAAGCTCAGGAAGACTTGCAAGATTGGCTGCTAGGTTGCAAGAATATATGTATATGGTGGAGTTTGTTCAGGGTTGGAAGAATGTTCAGGCTGATTGTCTCGGATGTCGGTAGATTGGGTGAAAGGGGTGATGCTAGTGTGTTGGTTGAAGATGACCACGATGGTGCAGTAGCTTGGGTTCAGGATGCAGTGTATTATGCTTCAGGTGCCTTTACTGTGTCTGACTGGACAGATGAGATGGCTAAGGATGCTGTACTATCAGTAGTGATGAGGATGATACGTGATGGAACCACAAGGGAGAGTGTAGTTCCATTAGCTGCGAAACCACATTTAAAGATTTTAGATTAACTCAGTGTGTTCAGGGACTGTGTGATTATGCGAGGAGATCGTTTAGTGCCTCCAGGGGGTTAAGAGCGAAATTGATTAGAATATGTCACAAAGGTCATTTGGGACAGACTTTGAAAAGATTGAAGCATGAGTTTTGGTGGCCTTATTTGGATAATCAAGTGATAGAATGGGTTGAGAAGTGTGCAGTCTGCAAGGAAAGTGAGAAAAGGCTAAAGGTTGGCAATGGATCTGTGGAGGAACATATTGTTGATCCGGGCAAACCATGGCACACTACTAGTTTAGACTTCATTGGTCCTATGTATGAGTTACCTGGAGACATGTGTTATGCTCTTCTTGTGGTGGATGAATACTCTAAATGGCTTATTGTGAAGTTTTTTAGGGATGTTACCACGAAAACGACATAGAGAATTGGAAAATATTTTTGTGAGGAAGGAATTCCAGCAATATTGATCACTGATAATGGTACACAGTTGACGTCTACCGAGATGGTTTGTTTTCTTGACCAGTGTGGGGTCAGACATTCTTGTACTTCTCTCTATAATCCACAAGGAAATGGAATGGTAGAGAGAGCAAATATATTGATAAAAGGTACTATTCAGTTGGTGTTAGTTAGCAATCTAAACATCAGCAAAATGATGAATAACATGATATGGGCATATCGTACAACTGTACATAGTGTTTCTCAAAAATGTCCTTTCCAGCAGATGAGAGGGAGAGCTCCAAGAACTAAATGAATACCTTCTTGGTTGAAAGAGTAGGTAAGCCATGGTGGTGAAAGCACGCAAAAGTGTATTGTTGTCCCAATTACAAAATTGAGAAAGGTGACCGGGTAAAAGTCAAGTCTGGACGAGTGAAGGGTGGATTATCGAAGTTTTCCGGTCCATTGAAAGTTCTTAGAGTAAGCAGATATTCTGTGGTTTTGAAGGTGGAGACAGGTGGAATTTGAGGAAAATGGCTCTCTATCAAAAAGGTGGTGAATGTAATTCAGATAAGAGAGGGGAAAGTTGTTCAGGTGCCATGCTCATGAATGATGAGGATATGAGAGTGAGGAGTGACGATAAGGTTGGTGGCGAATCTGGGTTGAGTGTAGGAGTTGCGGGTGAAACTAATGTTAGTGTGCAAGGGCTCGAATCAAATGTCAGAATACAGAGGCTTCAGAAACCTCCTGCATTTCTTAAGGACTATGTGAAATCGTAAATGATGAGGATTTTTATCTCAAGCAGTTTAGATATACGCATTGTCTTTTTCTTAATTCAAATTATTTGCTATGTTTGATTATTTTTAAGCCTATCAACAATTCTATGTGTAAACCTCATTATTTAGGAATGTTTGTTTTTTGTATGTTCCTATATGTTACACTGTTTATTTTAATATTTGAGAAGGGGATGTGGTATGATGTGACATGCTTAACATTATCGATGACGTGTGGGTTCGAGGAGGGAGAGGGGAGGACGGCAGTTACGGGAGAGAGGGCGGAGAGAGAGATGGCTAGAATGTGGATTGATGCCAGGTTGTTCATATAATAAACTTCAGCTTTATTTTACGAGGCTCGAGCGTTCGTTTGTGATCCTGGCACTACACATTCCACATAGTAAAAAGTAAAATTCTCTCGCAAAATCGTTTTTGCTGAAAATGTAAATTGGAAAAAAAAATGCAGGAATTCTCACCTGCAAGCAAAGTTCACTAAAGTTTGCAACCGAGTTTATAAAATTTGCAAGTCTTTGTGGTTGGGTGTAGAGAGTTTTCATTGCACGAGCAAAGCTTTGCATACTTCACAGCTAGCGCCTCAGCCATGTAAACTACATTTATAAGATATCTATATTCCTTAACTATTTGGTAAATAAATTGCAGTAATATAGTGTGAACCACATGCAATGGGTAACAGACCTCTTTATGTCTATACAAAAATGCATGTGTCTAGCTACAGCAGATCAAGAATTCAGTAACATGGAGTCAATTAAAGGTGCCATTGTTTAAAGATGGATGGCGTTGGCAAAGCAGAACTTTTAAATTCGTGTTTGCAGCTGTCAAAGGAAAATATTGGCCTCAGAGCGCAGGAGGGGTGTCCCAGACTAAGGCGCACCATCAGAGAAGCAATGCTTGAGAGCTCCTTTCCTTCTATCATAGTAATCATAAAAGTGCTTAATTTGTGCTTGTTGTTTCCGGTGCTGAGCACCGGCACTTATTTTTGAGGGCCGGGGCTTATTCCTCGAGCATTTGCTTCGAGCAAAAAACACATATTGGAAAGATGGCCGAAGAGAAAAACGAAAAGGCGTCATTATGGGAGAAAGCAAAAAGCTGCAAGAGTGAGCTGAAGGGGCGGGAATGCCATTAAAAGGGTTGAAGAGGCCCGAGATGGCTTCAGTGTTCCGTGTTCCCACATTTAATTGCAGCAGCCGCGTGTTTTAAGTGGAGGGCTTTGAGCACCTGCACCTTTTTATTTACAAATTAAGCACTGAATCTTGAGGAGAAGGGTAACAGAGCACCAAAGGGAGCCAGGACGTCTTGAGATGATAACTCCCTCAGCTAGAAAATCTCCACTGTAACGTGTTTTATGGACAGTGCAGTCCAGTTCGAATATACTCAGGTCACTGGAATTATGCGATTCTGCATCTGCGGCGTTTTCCGCATAATTATGTATTTGTCACTTTTGACACATTATCCTTCTTCTGCATAAATTGCAGATTTTTATGGAAATAAATGTGTGTCTAGCGCAGATGGATCAAAACTTACAGAAAAGGTCACCCACCACGTGGTTTGCCACGCGGTGGCAGGCCTTTTGTGGAGGCTCGGGTGGCATTACAGCTGCAATTGGAGGTATTTGTGTGTTAAACTCATAGTAATGGGGTAATCCCGGTCCAAAACGTATTGACATGCATGCAAATTACACAATTATGAACTAATATTGCTTCAAAATGTGCGATACTACGCTGCACAATTTGTCTTTCTTTGGTGCAGAACTTAATCTACCCTGCCGCATAATTTAGTTCTTCCCTGCCGCATAATTTGATCCTTCCTTGCTGCATAATTTCAGTGACCTTGGACATCCCCCTGGCCGCTGCAGGAACCCATCATAGTTATCACTTCTCTATCAATAGTGTATATTATAGTTAATAAGATTTCGCATATTAAGGGGCACTTTAGTCCCATTTCAGCTACCAAATTTACAGGAAACATAAAAGGCAGAGAAATCACATTGTGAAAAAGAAAAACGCTATCTGGTGACAAGTAACCCTTTGTCTTGTTGAACTGCGGTGCGCCCTATACATTTCTCGTGCAGTTTGGTGAACATTTCGTGATCACTTTAATTTTCCTTAGGAAGCACTGCCACCTGGTGGGCATATGAAATATGCTTTTTGACTTCTTTCTTATGCTATTGTTACCAATAGCAAAGACCATGATTATATGAATATAACACAGCTCTTCTGAAGCCATTCGAAGAGGGGATTCCCCCCAAAATGAAGAAAAGACCGAAGCAGTGCAAAGGCGGGGTTTGCATTCACTTTACCTCCAGTAGCGGCGAAATATACGGAATTACATACATTTAAAACGGACACTTACTTTTAACACACTAGGCATGGATGGCCACTTGTATTTCTCACTCCAACCTTTTATTTCCCTGAACACCTGAAGACCACGCTTGTTATTTTTTTCGTGGGGCAGCTGTACATTCACAAAGCATGTATCTGTTGCTTAGAGTGCAGTGTAATCCAGGTCACTTTTCGACTACCCCTGACCTTTACCCTCTGTAGCGACCACAGAAAACTTTCCAAAAAGACTGTTTGTGAGAATCTTAATTTTTTTTTTTTTTTTTACAAGATTCGTGTATGTGACTCAAATTAAGGGTCGATATAATGTCGTTAGAGAAATCGCCTCTCTTGTTCAAAACTTTGTATGTATTTTTGTTTACAGACTAGTACAAAAAGTGCCCTTTAAGTGCTTTTGTAGGAATTAATTGGAGTGAAAAAAATTGCATTATGTATCAATTTCACAGGGAAGAAAAACAATGGAGGGACAGCAATAATAATTTTAATCAAAAGGTAGCACTACATTTTTATATCAGAATATTGCAATTCATTGCAAAATCATGTCCATATTCTGACCAAGCTTTGGCAATGCCACCAGGTCGGTGCTTATAAATGCACTGTCAAGCCAGACCTAAAAATCCATGCACATGAATGACTGCTCTCCTCCCATCTATCCTGCTGCCAGAGAATAATACCGTAAATTATGCATTTTAATGTCACTTCAGTGGCATGTTTGTGCCCATGAAAGTTCAAGCTCAGCCAGCCGGATAAATAAAGTGATCCCAGCTGTTTCTAGAACAAGTACTTTTTTTGTGGACGCTCACATCTTTTGCCCTATTGAAACATGTACCTCTGGTTCCCAATGTGTGGGTGGAGCCAAAGCCCCTCTCCTGATGGTGCTCACATAATTGTCTGGCGACGGCTGCTCTATCAAGCCGGACCATGGAAAGGGAAGCAAAGACCAGGCTATTGTCTTGTGTCGGAGTTGAACTTATACAGCACTTCAGACACTGGCTTGGCGCTGAGGTGGCTGCTTGGTGGGAAGAGTGTCCATTCACAGTGCGGCCTATGTTTATGTGGAAAGGGTTTATTGTTGCACATGAGGTACCAGGGTGCTGCTCATATCGTAACATTGTTTTATTTAAAGCCGTAATGACTAGGGTATCCACCACCCCCAGTAAATACCCCATTGTGAGGTATTTATCAGGTGTTGTAAATTTCTGCCCCACGTTTTCAACTTGGAAATGAGACATAAGATGCAGAATGGTCATTTAAAGCACCAAATCCATTTCAACTGGTTTGATCTGCTGGACTCTTATCATGGGAACATTGCTAGACTGTGGTAGTTATCACACAACTCGTAATTGCGATCCCTGAGTTTACTTCCGTTTGTGCAGCGATTGGGCTAGAACCATGAACTTGATATCTCGGCTGCAGCGTATAGCAGAAAGACGACGAGTGACGTATAGAACACGTGCACTTAAGCTCACTTTATTGATCTGTGTCGGTTCTGAGTGTGGCCGATGTGGAAAGTATCTTAGTGTTGTGTGTAATGAGACATGGAACATACTCCTCATGTTGCTGGGAGTGTGTGGCTGCCCTTGTGTCACAGTAAAGTGAAGTCGGCTGGTGGCCATGGTGACTTGCCTACCATTATTGGGAGGAATGGGTTTTACCTCTTGGGTGGGTTCCGGCAGCGGACGGACAACTCATAGAAACACACTTGTTGCAGACAGCCAGGGTGAATGCTCCATTCATCCATTACAAAGATTACAAAGTGTTAAAAGGCACATTTTGAATCTGTTGAGGTATTTTAGCGAGTAAATCATAATGAGCTATAACCACTCGTGCCTTGAGCGGAGTACAATATACCTACTTGTGCCTTGAGCTGAGTGTGATATACCTGCTCATACCCTGAGCAGAGTGTGATATACCCACTTGTGCCTTGAGCTGAGTGTGATATACCTGCTCGTGCCTTGTGCTGAGTGTGATATACCTGCTCATACCCTGAGCTGAGTGCGATATACCCACTTGTGCCTTGAGCTGAGTGTGATATACCTGCTCATACCCTGAGCTGAGTGCGATATACCCACTTGTGCCTTGAGCTGAGTGCAGTATACCTACGTATGCCTTTAGCTGAGTGCGATATACCTGCTCGTACCTGCACTGAGGGCAGTATACCTACGTATGCCTTGAGCTAAGTGCATTATACCTAGTCCTGCCTTGAGCTGAGTGTGATGTACCCACTCATGCCTTGAGCTGAGTGTGATACCTGCTCGTGCCTTGAACTGGGTGTGATATAACTGTTCGTTCCTTCAGCTGAGTGTGATATACCTGATTGTGCCTTGAGCTGAGTGTGATATACCTGCTAGTGCCTTGAGCTGGTTGTGATGTACCTGCTCGTGCCGTGAGCTGGTTGTGATATACCTGCTCGTGCCTTGAGCTGGGGTGTGATGTACCGACTCGTGCCTTGAGCTGGGTGTGATATACCTACTCGTGCCTTGAGCTGGGTGTGCTATACCTACTAGTGCCTTGAGCTGGGTGTGATATACCTGCTCGTGCCTTGAGCTGGGTGTGATATGCATGCTTGTGCCTTGAGCTAGATATGATATACCTGCTTGTGCCTTGAGCTGGGTGCATGGGCGTAGGAAGTGTGGGGACGTGGGGGATGTATCCCCCCCAGATTTTGGAGGGTGTGGGACACGGGGGACGAAGGTGGGGGGGGACAAGTGGGCACAATAATTTCCCCTATCACATCTATTATTCAGAAGGCCATTAGCGCACAAAAGCGCTACTTATAATAGCCTTGTACCGACCATCCTTTAATCTGATGGTAACAGAATGAAGGTGAGTCCGGAGGCCCCCTGTGCCCTCTGCCCTCTGCCCTTTTGTTTGTCCTGTTCACAGCTTTGGGCATTGAGGGTGCTCATAAGAACAAAGGGCACGAGGAGGAGAAAAGAGTTTTGGATGATTACTGTCTGCATCACCTGCCGCCTTGAAGAGGAGCACTGCAGGATGCCTTCAAGAGGAGCTGCAAGACAATGAGGAAGATCTAAAGAGGAAACAGAGTCCCACTCACCCTGATGCCTGCAGGCTAGAAAGGAGACTCTGTGAAACACAATATTTATATTTGACTAAGATCACACCAGTTAGTGAAACAGTGAAGTCGAGATTGAGCCCAGATTTGACCTTTTCACACAACAATTTAGCTATTAGAAGGGTATATTTTTCTAACATTTATGTTTAATGTTTTGTTTTCTAGGTAATGAAGCACTTGACTACAGCGTGGATAACAGGGAGAAGCCATATTTCATTTTGGCCCGTTATGCCTAGCATTATTATTTATGTTGTTGTTATTGTGACATACTTCAGCATATTGAAGTATATTATCTTTTCTCTATCTTTTCTTCACTCTACTCTGAAACAATCTACCCTATGCCACTGCACTCTACACCACTTTTTTCCACTCGGTGCCACTCTACACCACTGCAATCTATGCTATTCTACTCTAACCATTGTACACTACACCCCTGCACTCTGCCAGTGCACTGTTCACCACTTTACTCAAAACCAATGCACTCTATCCCACTGCACTCTATGCCAATCTACTCTGCACCACAGCACTCTATTCCACTGCTTTCAATGCCACTTTACTCTGCGCCACAGCACTCTATGCCACTGCACTCTGTCACTCTACAATACACCACTGTACTCTGCGACCCTCTAATCTGCAACATTGCACTTTCTGCCACTGAACTCCACGCCACTCTACTCTGCACCACTGTACTCAATGCCACTGTGCTCTGTCCCACTGCACTCTTTTCTGCACCACTGCACTCTTTTCTGCACCACTGCACTCTAATCTACTCTACACCACTCCACTGTAGGGCACTTCACTTTACTTTGAAATCATCTCCTCTATGCCACTGCAATCTACACAACTCCACTCTATGCTATGCCAGTCTAATCTATCCTGCACCACGCCAGTGTACCCTGCACCACTCCAATCTGCTCTGCACAGCTCTATGCTACTGCACTCTACATCACTATGCTCCACTCTGCAACAATCTACTCTTCACCACTATACTGTACTCTGCAGCAATCTACTCCATGCCACTGCACTCTATGCAGCTCTATTCTACTCTGCGCCACTGTACTCTAAGCCACTCTTCTCTACTCTGCATCACTCTACATCACTGCACTCTACACCAATGCATTCTATGCCACTCTACTCTACACCATTGCCCTTTATGACACTCTGCTCTGCAACACTGCACCCTGCCACTGAACTATACTCCTCTCTACTCTTCTCCATGGCACTCTACTCTGCACCGCTCAACTATATGCCACTACTGCACTCTAGACCAATGTACTCTATTCCACTACACTCTACGCCACTCTACTCTGCATCACTGCACTCCACCACTGCACTCTACACCAGTCTACTCTACCTTGCACCACTCCACTCTACCATGCAACGCATCACTCTGACACATCACTCTGAACCACTTCAATCTATGCTGTGCCACTCCACTCTGCGCCCCTCGACTCTTCACCACTCTACGCTACTACAATGTACGCTAAACCAGTGCACTCTTCGCCAATGCACTCTACACCACTTTACTCAAACCCAATGCACTCTATATCACTACACTCTACGCCAATCTACTTTGCACCATTGTACTCTATGCCACTTCACTCTAGACCACCCAACTCCACTCTGAGACTTCACTCTGACATTACACTCCATGATACTAGACTCTGACACTCTATTCCATTAAACTCTAACACTTTCTCCACTCTGTAACTCCCTACACAACTCCCTATACGCCACTCCATTCCACTTTACTCCACTGTATGCCACTCCACACCACTCTATGCCACTTCAATCTACGATACTCTACTCAACGCCACTGCACAACCCTCTATGCCACTCCACTATACAACTATGTACTATACTCAACAACACTCTACCCAACTTTATGCTAGTTCACATTACTTTACTTCACTCTACTCCAGTTCACTCTTATTTATGCCTTTCCACTCTACGACACTCTGCCACTCCACTCTCTGACACTCTATTACACTGTGACACTACTCCACTCTACTACTACTTTATGGCATTGGCGCTTGATTAGAGATTCAGATCTCCATTGATTGCCTTCTCACTCATATGAGACGTGAGTCAGATTTATCTTCGCCGTTTTGGTTACAAGCACTCTGTAACCCTTTTAACTCAAGCTTAACAAAGGCTTAGGATGATCCTGATACTTGCCTAGGGGATTGAAATATTGTCGGCCAAAGTACCTTGACTTGAATTTGTGATATTGTACATAAGTTGGCATAAGCATAGGTACTATGAGCTAATGACTTCTTGATTCACTATTTGAGTCATTCATGTAAAAGTCGGTGTATAAAAGCTTGTAAATCATTATTGTGGATGCTAACCTTGTAGGAAAGTAGCCTCTTTCTAGCTTGGTTACCCCCACATTTGTCCTGTTTGCCAGTGTGTTTGAGTGTGTCTACTGGGATCCTGCTAATCAGGACCCCAGTAGTTATGCTCTCTCCCTTAAATTATGGTTGTTGCATACTGGTAACCCAGTATTTCACCCAAAATTGGCATACTGGTGCCCCCTTATAAGTCCCTAGTATATGGTACTTAGGTACCCAGGGCATTGGGGTTCCAGGAGATCCCTATGGGCTGCAGCATTTCTTTTGCCACCCATAGGGAGCCCATGCAAAGGCTTCTGCAGGACTGCCATTGCTGCCTGCGTGAAAAGGTGCATGCACCCTTTCACTGCCAGTTACACTGCACCAGGTCACTTATAAGTCACCCCAATAGCAGGCCCTCCAGCCCTGAGGGCAGGGTGCAGAGTAACTGTGTGTGAGGGCACCCCTGCACTAGCAGAGGTGCCCCCAGGACCTCCAGGACCATTTTCCCAGACTTCCTGAGTGCGGGGATGCCATTTTACACATGTACTTGAAATAGGTCACTACCTATGTCCAACTACATAATGGTAACTCCGAACATAGGTATGTTTAGTATCAAACATATTGGAATCATAACCCAAGGCTTTTGCAAGCATTGGTTGTATGATTTCATGCACTCTGGGGGCTCCTTAGAGGACTCCCAGTATTGCCATTCCAGCCTTCTGAGGTTTTCCAGGTAGCCCCAGCTGCTGCAACCTCTCAGACAGGTTTCTGCCATCCTGATGCTTGAGAAGCTCAAGCCCATGAAGGCAGAACAAAGGATTTCCTTTGGGAGAGGGGTGTTACGCCCTCTCCCTTTGGAAATAGGAGTTACAGGCTTGGGAGGGGTAGCTTCCTTCCCCAGGCCACTGGAAATGCTTTGAAGGGCACATTTGGTGCCCTCCTTGCATAATCCAGTCTACACCGGTTCAGGTACCCCCAGTCCCTGCTCTGGCACGAAACTGGACAAAGGAAAGGGGAGTGACCACTCCCCTGTCCATCACCACCCCAGGTGTGGTGCTCAGAGCTCCTCCAGAGGGTCCCTGTGTTTTGCCATCTTGGATTCCAAGTTGGCAACGAACTCTAGGAGCATCTGAGTGGCCAGTGCCAGCAGGTGGTGTCAGAGCCGCCCCCTGATAGGTGCTTACCTGTTTAGCTGACCAATCCCCCTTTCATGGCTATTTAGGGTCTCTCCTTTGGGAGGTTCTTCAGATTCGGATTGCAAGACTCCAGCAGGAATCCTCTGCATCCTTTACTTCACCTTTTCACTGAAGAAACTGCATCTGGACCCTCCAGGAACTCCACAAACTGCAACAGCGAAGTAAAGACAACATTGTATCTTCAGCTCTTGCCAGCAAATGCAACTGTTTCCCGGTCGTGCATCCTCAGAGGACAGCCTGTCTTCAGCCTGCACCAGAAGAATGAACGAATCTCCCTTGGAGTGAAGGAGTCACTCCCCTGCTTCAGCAGGCACTTCTCTGCAACGACGACCATCTGCTTGGGTCCCCTCTCCTGTTGAGTTACATGGATCCTACATCACGGGTGGTGGACTGAAGTGGTCCCGATGGTCCTGACGTCCTACTGTCCAACTTTGGTGGAGGTAAGAGCTTGCCTTCCCACACAAGACAGTAACCCTGTTCACGTGTTTTTCAGTTGCCAAGGCTTGTTGGCATCCATCTATGAAATTCTTTGTGCACAATGTAACTCTGGCCCCCAGCACTCCTTCCTGCAATGCACAGCTTCCTGAGTGGTTCTCTGGCGGTGTGGGATTCTTTGTTTTTGTGCTGCATGGGCCTCCTTTTGTAACTCCTTTGTCCCCGTGCTGGAGGACTCCTGTGTGCACTGGCTGGTATTCCGTGGGCTCTCTGAGTTGCTGAGAGCACCCTCCTCCTCCTGGGTAGAGTCAACCAGGTCCCTCCTGGTCCCAGGCAGTGCCATTTTCCGCTAACCGTGAGCTTTGCGTGTGCCAAGGTTTGTTGGTGGAATCCAGCGACGCAAACCAGACTGCAATCATCCATCCGGTGTGGGATATCATATGAACCAACCAGGAACCCGCATCCATCTTCTTGGGTGCAGTACTGACTGTTGTTCTTCACCAGTGGTTCTTCTTTTGCACCTTGATTCGGGTTAGCGGGAGCTCCTGTCCTCCCTGGACTCTTCTGTGCTTCTTGGACTTAGTCCCATTCTTCCACAGGTCTTTAGGTCCAGGAATCCACCCTTTGTGTCTTGAAGTATCTTCTGGTTCTTGCATTATCTTCTTTCTCGTGTTCTTGTGTGTTCTAGGAAAGTTACTGTGATTTACTCCTGGTTTCCTGGGCTCTGAGGTGGGTTCTATTACTTACCTTTGGTGTTTTCTAATACTCCCAGCGCCCCTCTACACACCGCACTTGTCTAGGTGGGAAACCGACATTCGCATTCTACTTTCTTAGTATATGGTTTGTGTTTCCCCTAGGCCCATTTCTAACCATTGTGATTTTCACTAATTGCACTTTTCTCTAACTGTTTTTATTGCTATTGCTGCATACTAGTGTATATAATTGGTGTATTACTTACCTCCTAAGGGAGTATAGTCTTTATGGTATTTTTGGCATTTGTGTCACTAAATTAAAGTACCTTTATTTTTGTAACACTGAGTATTTTCTTTCATGTGTGTGAGTACTGTGTGACTACAGCGGTATTGCATGAGCTTTGCATGTCTCCTAGATAAGCCTTGGCTACAGCTACCCCTAGAGAGCCTGGCGTCTAGGCACTGCCTACATTTCACTAATAAGGGGTAACTGGACCTGGTATAAGGTGTAAGTACCATAGATACCCAATACAAAACAGGCCAGCCTCCTCCAAACCACTGTACTATACAGGTTACTTTTTACATTTTTATTGTGATCGGTGACATTGGGTCATCCAGATAACTTGTGTAATGCCCGAATACCAGTCTTTCTCGATTTCCCCTGTTGATGTTTTCCCACTACATTTGATCTTTTATATTTTGATTGAATAAAGGTATGAAACATTCCATTTGCATACTACTTTAATATCATTGTTTATGGGAGTGGTGTTGCATTTTATTCAAGGGACCCCTGTTCCTTTAAAGTAAGTTTTCTGCTCCATTTTAGGACACTCTACTTACTCCATGACACTACGCCACACCAGTCGATGACACATCATTCTCCTTTATGCCATTAACTTTGAGCCATGCTGAATAGTAGTCTCACTAGTGTACAGCATGGCTAAAACACATTGGCAAAGGCAATAAAACTTGCATAGGCGAGACCTATTGGCTTTGCCAATGCTTGTTTATAAAGTATGATCGTCAAGGTGACTTGCAATATCCTTATGTATGCCAGGGGTATTTTACCCCATATAATACATGGTCCCACCACCAACTTTCCCACAAACCACTTAAACCCTTAGTGCATAGCTTCTGTCATTCCAAGCTATTAAAGTAGAGCAGAAGAAAGAAAAGCAACATTCCATTTTTTGCTTTAATCAGCTGCATTAATTATGCTCTGTGACCTGATCTGCTTTTTACCTTGGCTGCTGGCTCTGGCAGAAGGCATTGTAATGTCAGAACTCGACTGTAATAACTCTATCATAGTCATTTTCCGATGTCTTTTCTTTATAATCAGTGAATGTCTTTTCTTTATACCCAGTGACTTGGTGCATCACAAACAGCCGTTTCTAAAGAAATTAGTGACTGCAGTTTATACAGAGATTAGAGAATCCATGTTTATATAGCCTGTAACTGCAAGAGCTTCTTCAGTTGAAATGCTTCTAGTTATGACTGACGTAGAGCTGCCCAAGATCACACAGAGGAGTAGAAGTGTTATTAGAACTATGGTTTCCGAGCACAGTTTACAACTGTTGTACCTGATCGCTTTTGATCTCTCCAGTGCGGTTCCAATTGGCATGAGGCGAGGGGCATGAGGGGTGTGGGGCGCAAAGGGTATGTTCTTCCTTTTTACCCTCCTACCTTGATTTGCTTGGTGCATGAAGATGCAAGGTTAATCAACATGTTATTTTCACATTTGAGCTAATTACTTTGTGAATGTAAATAACAATTAAAGATACTTTCAGACTGTGTAAACATGCCTTCCTTTCTCCCTATTTCACTTCCAATATATATGATTGTGTATATTTATCGGAGCCTGCAGTTCGTAAACAACGAGCGATTTGTATAGGGTTGATTGAAAGTCCCCAAGGCTGTCCCTGTCCCCCCCAGAAATGTATTGTCTTCTACGCCCCTGGCTGGGTGTGATATACCCACTTGTGCCTTGAGCTGGGTGTGATATACCTGCTCATACCCTGAGCTGAGTGCGATATACCCACTTGTGCCTTGAGCTGGGTGTGATATACCCACTTGTGCCTTGAGCTGGGTGTGATATACCCACTTGTGCCTTGAGCTGGGTGTGATATACCCACTTGTGCCTTGAGCTGGGTGTGATATACCCACTTGGCCTTGAGCTGGGTGTGATATACCCACTTGTGCCTTACTTCTGCACAGTAATTCCTTCCTATGTTGGCCTCTAAATTAGGATTATTCAGTTTTCTTTGCATGGCACAACTGTTTGTCTCAAACCATAAATTTAAAAAAATGATATATATGGCAACATACCAGTGAACTCTCGTACACATCGCACTTGTTATTTGCACCTTAATAATATAGCAAACACAATCTATAGATTAATGCAAATGTAGCTCTAAGAAGCCACAGAAGTATTCACATGGAAACATTGTACCAGGAAACCCTGAAAGAAGTGTGTGGAGCTCAGTTCAGACCGGATTGGAGAGACTTGGGTGGGAGATGAAGGCGAGGGAAACGTTTAGGTTACAAGACGTCACACTGTATGGTTGAATGTTCATATAACACATGCATATATCGCCCAAGAAAACGCATTTCTACAATCCTTGACACGCGCAGACAAAGTGATTTGCCCAGAATCACACAATGTTTGAATTGGTCTCCATGGATGCTGGGATTAGAACCCAAGAAGTGCTTTGTAATCAGGGCTCAGTCCATGCACTGATCTATTCAATAGTTTAAGATTCATGGGCTCGTAGCTTTCATGAAACACCCTGAGCTAAATACCAAAACAAACATATTTCGATAATCTGGCTACTTAATTGACTTTTTCACCTGCAGCCTCCCCTCGGGTGGAAAGTCTGAGCCGAAGGTCATGGAGACGAGGGGTTAGAAACGTGACCCAAATGTCAGTTTTGTAATGGGGCGTTGAGGAAGAGGAGTATATATGAATTCTGCAGAAGTACAAACCTATTCACATATAGACACCTAGAACTGAACAATGTGGTTCAGGTTTCGTATATAGCGCTTAATACCGGCGGCGGCCACTTCGAAGGCACCCCTGAGCCTGTTTTATCAGCCAAGGGGGGCCCCAGAGGTAACTTGATTTATTCAGGATCACACAATTTGGACAAGGCTGAACCAGGACTAGAATATAGGTTTCCTGTACCACAGTCAGCGTATTTGCTCCCACTGCACCACATTATATTTTCAGGACAGGAAATGTGTCCCTTCTGCCCCAAACTGCCCCCTGAGAAGTCCTGCCATTAAGAAAGCTGGTCGGTGACAACTGTCTGAGATGTCCCATCCGTCCTCAGGTGATATGGCGCAATCTTGGCCGGTCACTGGAGGGCGGGTCCAGCTGTCAGACTCTTGTACTGAGGTCACTGGACAGTCCCATCGGGCCCGGATGGATTGCCAAGAGTATGTTGTCGCCGAACTGCTAAAAATACCTCTCCGGCTATTTTCAGCTTACTCCGGTCAGGGCCAGTGAATCCCACTGATTCAGAGGTACCCTGATGAAGGCCAGGGATGGGTGTTCAAGGACAGGCATGGTGGTCCCGTGCCAGCTGGAGTCCATGTTTGTGTGCGTTACAAGGGGCGTGCAAGTGTGTCATTCAGTAGTGTGCATACGTGCACCAGATCTAAATAAATCTGGCGGTCCAGGGTTTGATACAACTTATCAAATCTAGCCCTCTTTAAGAGTTTGAGGCCGTTAAGGCCAGATTTATTCAGCACTATTAGTTGCCGGAAAGTTCTGTATTTGAGTACAGTACTCAAACTCAGTGCGTGAACCCACTGAACACATTTCCCTGATGAATATTAGCTAAGTGTCCTTCACTGGACTCTCAAAATGTGGTAAACTTCATGATGTCTCACCTATCGGTGGGTCCTGTGGCCTGATAGATGTCAGGGATCTCACTTAATAACACCCATCCTGGAAAGTTACCTTTCAGGAGAGTCCCTCATTGGAATTTTCAACAGCGTGGTAGATATCAGTACATTTTCACCCATTGACAGCCTCAGTTGTGTGGTAGATTTCAGTGAAGCTTCGTCTTTTGAAGACTTGAAACCAATGAAGTCTACCTCGCTGGCCGCCTTGGTGGTGCACCAGAGCTCATTGAAGTCTAACTCATCGTTTGCCTTGGTGGATCAATGGATTTCAGTGACGTCTCACAGTTGACTACCTCAGTGGCTTGGTAGATTTCAACCATATCTCACTCATCGCCAGTTTCTGTAGCTTCGTCAAATTCAGTGAGTTCCTACTCGCTGCAAGCCTCGATGACATGGTAGCTCATTGAGGTCTCACTCCTTAGCAACCTCAGTGCCGTGGTGGATTTCAGTAAAGTGCTACTCATTAGCGGCCTGAATGATGTGGTACATTTCAGTGAGGTCTCACTCACTTGCACCTTGGGTGGTGAGGTGGGTTTTCTCAGTGATGTTTCACTCATTGGCCGCCTTGGTGATGTTGTAGAGTTCAGTTCAGATTTACTCATTGGCCGCCTTGGTGATGTTGTAGAGTTCAGTTCAGATTTACTCATTGGCCGCCTTGGTGATGTTGTAGAGTTCAGTTCAGATTTACTCATTGGCCGCCTTGGTGATGTTGTAGAGTTCAGTTCAGATTTACTCATTGGCCGCCTTGGTGATGTTGTAGAGTTCAGTTCAGATTTACTCATTGGCCGCCTTGGTGATGTTGTAGAGTTCAGTTCAGATTTACTCATTGGCCGCCTTGGTGATGTTGTAGAGTTCAGTTCAGATTTACTCATTGGCCGCCTTGGTGATGTTGTAGAGTTCAGTTAAGATTTACTCATTGGCCGCCTTGGTGATGTTGTAGAGTTCAGTTCAGATTTACTCATTGGCCGCCTTGGTGATGTTGTAGAGTTCAGTTCAGATTTACTCATTGGCCGCCTTGGTGATGTTGTAGAGTTCAGTTCAGATTTACTCATTGGCAGTCTCGATGATGTAGTAGGTTTCTGGAAAGTCTCCCTCATTCTCCACCTCTGACGTAGCAGGTATCAATGAAGTTTTACTCCTGAAATCCTCCATGCTGTGGTAAATTTCCAGGAAGCCTCGCTCATCGGCAGTTTCAATGGCATAGTAGATTTCATTGTGGTCATTCTCATTGGCAGGTTAAGTGATGTGGTGGAATTCATTGATGTCTCATTCGTTGACTACCCATGTGGCGTTGTAGATGTCAGTGAAAAGTTACTCATCAGAAGCCTCAGTGATGTAGATTTCAGCGACGTCTCACTCGGTGGCAGTGTTGATGCCGACGTGAATGGCTTCTCAGTGATGTGGTGGACTTCAGTAGCATGACGTCTCACTCGGTGGCAGTGTTGATGCCGACGTGAATGGCTTCTCAGTGATGTGGTGGACTTCAGTAGCAGTTTCAATGGCTTGGTAGTTCTCAGCGAGGTTATCCTTGTTGGTAGTTTTACATTTTATTCCATGTGTTAATGGCCTATCTGTCCTGTGGTACCTCAGAGGCCACATAATTGACCCTACTTTCCTCGATAAATGTGAAGGATGCAAAATCTCATCCTTTGCCAGTTTCATTGGGGTTCTAGATAACAATTGACTCTTGTTCAATCAGCTACTTCCATGACTGTAACTGGATTATCAGTAACCGATGTTAAAAATGTTTTCTTGGATTTTAATAGGGTTTCATCTTATATTTTGTAATTGATTTCAACCTGGGAGACAGTATTATGCTACAGGGTTCTTGGCAATTTAAACATTTGTCATTGTCTTACAAACTTGCTAAGTCTCACGCTTTAGATTAAATTGTTTGTTATTTTTGTTCTAGTTTTTCATCTTGTATATTCGGACTCTGTGATTATTAGTTCACATAAAATATTTTTGGAAAATCAAATGTCACAACCCTTCCCACTCTGTAGACGCCACACTGAATGCTCTCTGAAGGTTACAAAGGCTCTTAGGTATTACCAGAAACTTACTCCCACCCTCCCACCATTTTGCCAGTATCTTAATCTTTTCTGCCAAGGGCCTAAGGGACATTTGCCTTAAACTTCCGTTTTTTTTTTTTTTTTTTTTTTTAATAAGGCACAGGTCTCTCACTGAAAATATTAGAAGATGGATCTGTTCAAATTCTCACTACAAGTTTCTGACCTTGTCATTCTTGTTCCATTCCAGCTTTGATGTGGAGAATGGCCTGTCATCGGGGAGAAGCCCGCTGGATCCCCAGGCTAGCCCTGGATCCGCTCTCATCCTACAAGGAAATTTCCCACACAGCCAACGAAGAGAGTCCTTCCTCTATCGCTCCGACAGCGACTATGACATGTCACCGAAAGCAATGTCTCGAAACTCCTCCATCGCCAGTGAACTGTAAGTTTTCCATCTTTTTCTAGGCCATATTACGTGCTCTAATGTCACAGTTTCTCCGCGTGCCTGAGGTCAGGACGTGGACACGTGGTCAGTAAGACAATGACGAAGCAGGAAGTTTCTTAGAGCCACAGTCGAGCGGAAGCGGTTGTACGTGTGGCATAGTGCAAGTCGAGGACAATGTTTCATAGCATCACTTTATCGAACTTGTGGTCGCTTCCACTTTATGTATCTAGGGTCTGAACAAGATATAACTGACTTACAGCTTGTCCCTTTATGCTGAGTTTGTGGCAGCTCATAAGTATTGTGTTCACTTGCAGATCTATTTCACTCATTTAACTCATCAATTTACTTCATCATGATACACAAAAAATGTTTGATTCAAAATGTTTATTAAACTGTATGGATGAAGACACGGGCACATGAATTGCTGTCTGGAGATGAAACATGTATGTGAATATCATGAAAAGGACCTTTTTTCCATGAAGGCATCTCAATAAAATTGTATCAAGTACTATATTTAGTGTTTCACACCAACATCTTACTCACTGAAATATTTCCATGGATCACTCACTCTTATGCCTCCCGTGTTCATTCAGTGCATTGCTAACTGAGCTTCTCAGTAACCTAAATTCCACGTAATCTCAAACATCTAATGTTGCAAGCATCTAATGAGTCCTGTATGGTTGTATGTCACGCTACTGAGGTCACAAATATCTCTCCACTTCACAATATAAACTACCAACATGTTTTCAATGTAATAATACCCAGGGAAGTATAGATATTCTATTCTGAACTTTGCTTATACATATATTGACAATATGTTGATAGTCATTCTCCAGCATTGAAATCGTTTACATGAATCTCAGGTGTATTTGGTTCTAGAGGAGGCGTGTGTCCAAAAAATGGAGGGGAGTGAACTTTCCAAATCTGATGGGTTCTACTTTCCGAAGAAAATACATTTTCTGTATTTAGTTGTATATAACATTGTATTGTGGCGGGAAAGGTCCCCTGAATATCAAATACTATTTGTTTTAATCTCTCTGTTCTTGCATTGCCATCATGGCTGTAGGCCCAGTTAGACGAAATGAATGAATAATAACAGTGACTGGAGGCTGCCCTCTAGAGCTAAAGTGGGCAACTACCATTAACTCGTTTAACGGACAACCCTGCTGACCAATTGGCCGCCCGACAGACTCAATCAGGCCTTTTAAGGGAAGGCTGAACTAGGGAATGCTGGTGGGGGGGATTTCACATGTGAACGTCTCAAAAATTAGAAATCATGTGTTATTGGCAGAGGAAAACCACATCCGGATTTCTGCAAGCATTGTCAACTAACTAGAATTATTTTCTTGTAGACACGGAGAAGACATGATTGTGACACCTTTTGCACAGGTACGTGTCTGCAGTGTTTTAATTGTGAAACATATGTACTGGAGTTTAAATGTTTTGGTAAGAGTCCAGAACTCACATTGCCAATACCCAGCTACCAAGTCTTGGTTCCACCTCATGCATCTTTCTGATAAACCGTCCACTTTCTGTCTCTTTATGTCACTCTTGCGGGATCTTTTTCACCCTTCTGTCATGCTTTTGCTGTGTTTCTGTTCCTCCATCTTTTCCCCTTTTTTGCCTTTCTAATGCTCTGGCCCAGTGGTTCCCAACCTTTTGACTTCTTTATCATTACTGGAACCCGTGGACCCCCATTGAGTCATTATTAAAAGTAGAGGACCTAACCTGTTAATATTATTTAATTTTCTAAGCACTCGTGGACCCCCTAAGGAGGCTTTGCGGACCCCCTGGTGAAATCCGACAGACACCTCACCATACCCGACTGAAAGCACCTGCACACATCTATTTATTAAAACAAATATACATTTATTGGGGGGGGTGTAACACCCCAAACATCACCCCCACGTAGCTACGCCCCTGTACCTCTGGATACACAGACAAACAGCAAATGCATGTTCTAGACATCCCATTAAGACCAAAAGGAAGACATCTTTCTCTTGCAAGGTAACCCTATTTTTACAGTTTGCAGCGTGAATAGTTAAGAATTAGACTCATCGCACATGGGACCTTGGTGGGATGGTATCCAGAAATTCACATCAGAGCTGTGAGTGGAGAGTTTGAATGTGTACTCTTCTCTTTCCAGCAACATTCATGAGGACATAGTCAAGCTGTGCTAACCATGAGGTGCTTCTGCTTGTTTGAAGCTAGTTTTGTGAAAGATTCTAACAAGGTGAGATTGTTATAGTTTCCTTGTAGATAACAGTCTGAAACAGCACAGCTAGCTAGTGCAAGCTCCCCCACACATCCAATGGCTTGGGCACATATAGACAGACTTTACTCACATCACAGACTAGAAGCATCATGTCCAGTCTTAAGATGTGCAGGGCACTGCACCAGAAGCATTAGGGGGTGGCTGTAAGCATCTGAAGCCTGTATCAAAATGTACAAGAAATCTCAAATCCAAAAGCTGTTGGTATGGCAGTGATACTGCATACGTGATATAAGTACAAGTAAAGTTAGTTTTCTCTGTGACATTTATGCTGTGCTGTGCAGTTCTCTGCAGACTGGCCTTTTAGGAAATCTTGAAGGGTCCGAACGGCCAGTCTGCTTCTGACTGCAAACGTTGTGAGTTCCTAAGTAGGGATTTTAGTTCGACATGCTTCTAAAACAAACTTACTTTGTAAGATTTGAAGGAATGAGTGAGTTGGAGTGTCAAGTCACCATCATATAACGCTTCTTTGATAATTCTCAAAATCTCACTCACACTTCATAGAACCCAGAGATGATGTTGACTTGGCAATGGCAGAAGACAGTGCCCTCAAAACTCTTATGTTTTTCTTGTCATCATAAAATGTTAAGTCGCTTAGGGCTGAATCCATCACCTTCAACTTCCCCTGTTTTTCCGGTCACCATGAGGTATTGTTGAGTCAGCTACAGCCCACAACATTGCCTTCAAACAACCTTTGTGTTTCTGTCACAATAAGATATTGAGTAGTTCTAGGTCCATTACTCTCAAATCTCCATAGTGTTTCCTGTTACCGTGCGGTGTTGAGTTGCCCATCACTGGTTTCCATTGACCTTCAGCATCCATTGTGGTTCTTATCTCTGTAAAAGGTGCACAAGACGATGGCTAAAACCATTGATTCAAGCCTACACCCATTCCCTTCATGCCACTTTCACTTTTTATTCATAATAAGATGTTGAGTTGTTTATGGCTGGACCCATCACGCTCAAACTTCCGCTCTGTGCTTTTTTCCAGGTCCTGGCAAGTTTACGCACTGTCCGCAGCAACTTTGCAATGTTGACCCATCTACAGGATAGAGTGAGCAACAAGTAAGTGATAAGTCAAAGTCCTAGTGCATGTAGAAAAGAGGGTCACATTTGCTGGCAGTTCTGTGGATCACAGTAATGATCATGTGTGATGTTACTCCACTGATAAAGGACACTATCGGGTTTACCACCAGGCACAATTAAAAGTACATACGAGAGCATCCTAAACCTGTGTCATCAAGGACTGAAGAGTTGAGGGTGGAAATGCGTCAAGCTTTTTCTTCTTTTACTCCTTCAGGCATAAGAACTATGGCCCTCATTACGACTTTGGCGGTCTTGAAAAAAGACAGCCGAAGCCGCAGGCGCTACAATACCGACAATGCTGGCGGTATGCGTGGCACCCTATTTTGACATTTCCGCTGGGCCAGTGGACAGAAACAGCGTGTCCGTCCGCTGGCCCAGTGGAAAAGTCACATCAACATTGAAGATGACGCATAATACAGCCGGTGGCAATGTTGATGTGCAGCGGGTGCAGCAGCATTGCCTGAAATTCAGGCGGTGAAATGTGCGATGCGGCTGTGCCTGGGGGCCCCTGCATTGCCCATGCCAAGTGCATGAACAGTGCAGGGGCCCCCAGGAGCACCCCTAGTCCCCCTTACCGCCAGCCTTTCCATGGCGGTGTTTACCGCCGTGGCAGGCTGGCGGTCGGGGACTCATAATCCCCTGTGCAGCGCTGCCCTGGGGATTATGACTGCCTGGCGGAAGCCTGGCAGTATAGTGGAGGGGCCGGCGGTATGGCCGTGGCTAATGCGCCACGGTCATAATACACTGGCGGAACACCGCCAGCCTGTTAGCGGTGTTACCGCCAGTGTTCCCCCGGCTGCCAGGGTCGTAATGACCCCCTATGTCTCTTGATGATTCCAGTGCTGACCTTGAAAAGGTCAATAAATGCTAAAAGACTTAGCTGTTCATCAATCTCTTGGCTGCTAAACCAGGTCATGCAAGCACCATGAGCGAAAGAGACTGATAATTCATAAAAGCCATTTAGATGAGAGCAGAGTAAGGTACATGACGCAGAGCCTACGAAGGATCAGGACACTGTACAGATAGTCACACGCCATTCAACTTGAAAAGGGGATGAATCTTTGCGAAGAAGAACAAGAGTAAACCCACAGAAAGTCAAGAAGGACCCTGGCTCAATGAAACAGCAGGAAAACAGTGGTTGTAGTATTTAAATTCACTAATTTCAGTCCTTAAGAGTTTAGGGAACAGGGTATTAAATCGAAAACTTTGTGGCTGTTCCAACCGCCATATTACAAGAGTATTACAGTCAAAGACACTCTAAATATGGCTGTTTTACTCAGTAACCGGCCCACCAGACTCAAACTTTTTACGGTTAACTTTTAATCAGTGCAATTCATTGAACGCATTTCATTATGATCTCAATATTGATAACAGCTGCCTTAAAGTACTCATGTAGAAAACAAATGTTTAGCACAGTACTTTAAATAGATAACACGCTAGAAAAATAGTAAATATGTACTTGATGCCAAAGCGTAGATCACACCTTTTTATACAGATTTTATGGGAAGATGTGTGAAAACAAACAGCTTGTGACTCTAATCCTTTCTTAAATCATTGATCTCAGAGGATATATTCTCACAGTGAGACATTATGTGACACTGTCCTCGCATTTCAAGATCGACCAAGAGGCGCCATTGATCACTGCAGGATTGACAGAGAGAGTTGGACTGTCCCACGCCTCCATATTTGTTCGCTGCTGATTTTTCCTGCGATATGACAATTTTTCAATTTGTTACTCGTCCTTGGTTTTCCTGCCTTGTGTGACACTCTGCCAGGCATACTGTTCCACCAGTGACTGTCTTACTGAGGTGTGTCCCATTCCCGGGCCTCTCTGACAAGGAATGAGACACCCCCACTCTTTTCATTTTGCAAATTGTTCCCCATCGAGGACTTCTCCAGGCCACCCTCCTGAACTCCTCAGATCTTCAAAATTAACCATCCTGGTGATGGCCTATTAAGTAATTCAGGGTTGAAACACCACTGAAAGTTTTCTTTGTGAGCCAACGATATAAACTCATCAGTTATCTTTTTCGTGACATAATACCCCTAGTGATCAGCAATATTGTTATCATAATGAAATGTTTTCCATTAATCACTTTATGCAAATGTTAACCATGAAAAGACATAGGGCCTGATTTAGACCTTGGCAGAGGGGGAATACACTGTCACAAACGTGACAGATATCCCGTCCACCTTATTCTGATTCCAAGATAGCCTGTGGAGATTGTTATAAGGCTGACGGGATATCCGTCACGTTTGTGACGGAGTACTTACTCTGCCAAGATCTAAACCAGACCCTAAATGAGTTAGATTACCCACTGCAAGAGGAACCACTGTTGTTCTGTTGCATCCATGAATGTTTGTCAGTGCTAATGGCCGATCAGAAGCGTTGTTTCACTGGGACATCACTTGGATTCTTCGTGGACCCATTAGACATTGGGTACAACACTTCATGTGTCCTTGGCCTCAAGACATCCCTTTCAGCCCTGGTGGTTCTAAAAGCTGTCTGTCAGTGACATCACATGGTATGTCCCGACACTAATGGTTCTCACTCTTTTTTTTCTTTTTTAGACGGGCGACCAGCAGTAATACACCTTCGATGTGCAAGCCCAATCTCTCAGGTGAGTGAAATTGAGAAAGGCTATAATGCAGGGACTGGGAAAAATCTTTGAACAAGCTACTAGTCCCTGGGTCACAGTTTGGTGTGGTTGGGAAACAGATGCAAGGATTCAGAATAATAAACCAGCCTCAGAAAGAGCAAATATTAGTTTGCTTTACACAAAACTTTTTTTCACATATAGGATGCTGCGTTGTTGCACTTCCACACATTTGCGCATCTATAATTTTGCTCATTTGAGCAAAGCAAATGAGACTTTTGGGAACGTTTTGGTCATTTGCATCTGTTATTCATTCGGAAAGCATTGTGGTGGTGCGCGCATACTCCTCGGGTTAATTTTAGGATTTGGCTTGCAGGCTCACGCACACTGCACTCACACGTGACCCTGGTATAGTGTTTTGCTGCAGTATGGGGGCACACTGAGGTTGAACAGGGGCTCAGTTTGGTCCTAGTTTTCTCAAATTATAAAACAATGGGAAAATGTAAATTTAGAGAGGTCCTGTGTGATGCTTAGGGCTTACTCTTCGTGAGATTGAATTCATGTTTACTGTGTACTGTTGCTTGTAAATACATGCTCAGTTGTAAGAAAACATACACAGTGTTAGGTTGTATGCCTTTGCATAGCGATTAATTAATCTGTATGATCCTGTGGCACTTTCAAACTTTTGGTGCCTTCTACCATCATGGGGCATTTCTTGTCCATGGTCAATGTGGTCTTTCAACATTGTGTGTGGCTTTTTTCCCAATTTTTTATTAAGAATACTTGTGTATTGTAATGTCCGGCAAGATTAGGACAGGGTAATGTATTGTTTAATGATGGATTATGCTCTGTGACTGGTAGCAATAAACCTTACTATGGAGCATGTTTTGGGGAGTATGACTTAATTTTGAAAATCTTAATCATACAGTTATTGTGATAGTTGGAGCCACAAACAAAATTACATTTTACTATTCTGTAGCTGTGTTTTTGTTAGTAGCAAGGCCTTTTTAAAACCTTGTGTGGGTATCCTGTGCCCTCTTGTGGCCATTTGTGGTGACGCCATTAGGCAGCTGTCAGAAGTAGCCTTACTGCATCACCGCCCTATTTCTATGGGAAACGCCAGAAAATATTTTTCGTTTGAAATACAGCTGGAGCACGCCATTCTTTCTATACTGTTCCGCCCATTGACGTGGTGTAGCAACGACTGTGATTTTTATGCTGTTGCTTGGAGTGTGAACATGGCTACCTTGAGAAGAATGCAGAAAGCAGTGGGGGTAACACACTGTGGGGGTAGGGCTGTACATACGGTGCGTGCCAGTACATCAGGTTGACGTAGGCCCAAGGAACCACTGCCAATTTAAACCCAGCGACGTGGAGACCCTGGCTACTTCAGGGCTTGTGGATATTTGCACCTTTGCATGGAAAACTTTCAGACTTTTTGCCCACTGTTGTGATACCACATAGGACCTCTTCAGTACATCTGTTTCATGTCTTGAGGGGCACTTTGTTGAGCAAAATTGTATAATGTAAGTGCATGAAAAACCTCTGCCTTTTGTGTCTATTGAAAGATCTTATTTTTTATTGGAAAATTCAGGCATCGACAAAGAAAAATAACTTTTGTACATAAACTAGTAATGCAAGAAACGAGAGAGGGGAAAAAGAGAAAAAAATACAATTATAAATATCTTAGTAATTTGCATATCATTTGCTCCTTTAAAGCAGCGTGTAAGGTTGACAGACATTAAGTATTTCTTATTATTGCAATCAAATAAACATTGGTAATATCATGCATTTTTCAGCTCAGCTTGTGAGCTGCTGGATTAGATTATTGGAATTTTAATCTGTGGATAGATTGGTTTTGTTTTAAAGCCCCATCCAGTGAAAAGTATTGAGTTTGTCCTCTTACTCAGCCTTGCTTCATCGACAATCAACAACAATGGGGGTCCCGGAAAGTCTCTTTGTTTGATAACATCTGGTTGGGTTGTTAACTCTATTGTGACATCATTCACTAGACGGCCCCTTTAAATATCCAAATAGGCTTCGATCAGGCCAATATGTTGGTCCTGGAGAGCCTGGTCCATGGCAGAATTTTTAGCAAATTCACTTTTAGAAAAAAGAGGTTTCCGAAATCTACATTATTCTAAATGTGGATATGCTAAAAATCTGGCATGGACCCGGCTCTCCAGGACCGACTTTGAAGAACCCTGTTTAACTAAGGAGAGATGAATGCCCCGCCCACCCAGCAGGTCATGCATCGAATCTGGTGTTCTGTAGACAGAGTGGCAGCAACAGTGCTTAATTTGAGCCGGTGGTTTCCGTTGCGGGGCACCAGCACTTATTTTTAAGGGTTGGCATTATTTTTCTACCTCAAGCATTTACTGCGAGCAAAAGACACAAATGGGAAAGACGAAGAAAGAGAAAAAGCTAAACGAAGGGAGAAAGCTGCAAGAGTGAGCGGAGGGTGCACGGAGTGGCTATAAATGGATTAAAGAGGCCCGACATGGTTTTAGGATAGTGTTGCCTCAGTATTCCATGCTTGGACATTTAATTGCAGCAGCCATGTGTTTCAGAGGAGAGCTTTGGGCACCAGCACGTTTTTATTTACAAATTAAGCACTGGGCAGCAGTGTCTCCACTTCGCATGCCATCTTTATACCACTTTGGCATTATACCTCCCTATCCAGCCAGATGCTAGTGACCCGCCTCCTTGAGTGACTAAAGCGCAATGGTGGATGTTACTCACAGGAAAACTATAAACAGACTTTAAAGAGAAAAAAAACACCAATTGTATCTTTAAACAATTTCTAGTGACTGAATAACATGTCTAGGTGAAAGTATTCCCCTGCAACAATTTAAACGACAGATGCAAGGCTAAAACTAAAGCATAGTTTACCTTCCTGGGTGAGGGTTTAAAAAAAGAAGAGCCAACTAGAAAACAAGTTGAGAGTAAAATTGTAAATGAAACAGAACGCTATATGTATTAAAATAAAAAATAATTTAAAAAAATACTTTTTTACCAAAATGAACAAAACAATTGCAAAAAGAATTTTAGCAAAGTTTTATAGACGTCAGCACTTCTTGTTCGAGGGAAAGCAGTAACACACAACACTGGAGTTGTGAGGCGTTCACCAAATGCTTTGCGGGGAAAATGACACTATATAGATGGAGATATAAAAACATAACACTGGAGACAGATCACAAGGAAACAGAGGTCCCTTTCATGGACAATTTCATGCTGTGGAGAATTTTAAACTATTTCTGAGACAATCATTGTGCTAGTCAAAAGCAGTAATTTCCCAGAATCCCCATATGATGTCTGCATGCTGGACCTTTAAAGAAAGTCTTGTTCCCATCAAAGCTAGTTCGACACCTTGGAGCCAGATATAGCCATCAGCACTTTGAGTTTGCATGCTGCAATTCCGCATTAAAAACACTTTCAGCCCAACCCGCTAGCAGGGTCCAACTATGTGCCAATTTTGAACTTGAAATTTCTTACAAAATTTCTCAAAGGTTTCATCAATGAACAGAGTCTCTTGCGTGTATCCCAGACAGATCGTAGTCCGTCCTCCCAGCCAAGGCGGGGGCATGAATGGATATCAATGTTGGGGGTTTTGGCCACAGATATTGCTCCATTGATTGGCGGTGCTTGGCGCCGCTTGGCGCCGTCGACCACTTGACCCCCCTCTGTAGACTCGAGACCAGAGGGCTAAGGAGATATCTTCCGAAATGAGTAGATTCCTTGAGGAAGAACTCTGGTGATTAGCTTTGAGCTTTGATGCCTCAGGGCTGTGCCTTTTAACCACCTTCTTAACTCCGATAAAACCCAACTGATGAAACTCCACAAAGTCTGTCTTTTCCTCCCACCTCATTAAATCGTGCCCGGCCCAAGTGATTAAACCTCCTCAAAGTCTGGAGTGAAGATCTCTTTACTATGCCGATGATACCAGACTCTATAACAGGGAAGTGCTCATGAAAACATGGGTTTTCCTGATATCTTCAAGCTACCAAGCACTCGATGGACATGAACGAGTAAGAGTTTATTCCCACTAGAATAGATCATGATGGTTGGTGGTCCACCCCCACTTCAGCCTAAGGTTGCCGGTCTCCGGTGGTAGAAGCCACTACAAATTATCTAGATCAATGGTTCCCAACCCTTTGACTTCTGTGGAACCCTACTTTATCATTACTGGATCACGGGGACCCCCACTGAACATTATTGGAATCCAGGGACCCCCCCACCAAGTCATTACTGAAAGCTGGGGACCTAATCTGTTAATATTATTTGAATTTCTAAGCAGTCGCGGACCCCCTGAGGAGGCTTCGCGGACCCCCAGGTGACCTCGGACCACAGGTTGGGAACCACTGATCTAGATTATTGATTATCGCTGAACTTCCAAACCTCCACAGCCATTCCACGGGTCCCTCCAATAGTTCACAATCGGAAGAATGTTTGAATCCCTTTGGCTGATCTCTACCCGTTGGCCATTTGGTGCGGAGTTGCTCCACCCAAGCCGTACAGCGAGGTATCTAAACTACACCACTCGTGTTACACTTTGTCTGGCTCATGTCTTGTATTTTAACATTTGCTGTGCCCCTGTTGTTGTGACGTGATGTGCGTGTGTCCGCCTGGGTTGGGTGGCCCTCCGTTGGAATGGGATGCTGTGAGAATGTGATGATGCGTGGAATGTCAGGGTCTGTGTGCCCGGCAGAGCCCTCGGGTTCACCACAGTCGAAGAGAGGATGGACCCTGACAGAACCAACCAGGCTGTGTCCTGAGGGGCTAACATGAATTAAGAACACACAACCTAGCTCAGTGGTTCCAGACTCTTGTCTGTGGAGACCCTGATTGCCAGCTACAACGCATGTCCACCTCCCACCTTCAAGAATCAACAGCATCTTTAGCTGCGCCATCCAAACCCAGATAGTTCCTGTATAAAAACGAGGTAAGACCCTACTCACATCTTGTAGAAACTCTTCTGGATGCCCCAAGGAACAAATGCTGTTTCATGTGTAGAGAGATAGATAGATAGATAGATAGATAGATAGATAGATAGATAGATAGATAGATAGATAGATAGATAGATAGATAGATAGATAGATAGATAGATAGATAGACGGACGGACGGACGGACGGACGGACGGACGGACGGACGGACGGACGGACAGATAGATAGATAGATAAATAGATAGATCCATTCTCTCCTGGGGGGATTGAGGCACTGTCCGTAGGGCTGCCTATACTTTAGCGTGCCACGGGGCATGGGAGGGCAGCAACATTTCAAGTGGTTTCTCAGTTTAAAACCCTGTTGCTCAGGGGTGTCTGTCTACGGAGGCGCCTGTGCTTAATTTGTAAATAAAAAGGTGCTGGTGCTCAAAGCTCTCCTCTTAAACACACGGCTGCTGCAAATAAATGTGCGAGCACATAATACTGAGGCGGCGTAATCCTGAAGCCACCTCGGGCCTCTTCAGTCCATTTACAGCCACTTCCTGCCCCTTCAGTTCACTCTTGTAGCTTCCTGCTTTTCCCCTTTCTGACACTTTTTCGTTTCTCTCTTTCTCCGTCTTTCCCACGTGTCTTTTCCTCGCAGCAAATGCTTGAGGCAGAAGACTAAGCGCCGGCCCTCAGAAATAAGTGCTGGTGCTCAGCACCGGAAACAACAAGCACAAATTAAGCACTGGCGAGGCGCCCTCCTTTCACTGCCTTGTTAATGAGCTAATGCCGTGCTCGGATTTGTTAAATGAAAGACACTCCCTGATTCAATAAGTGACTTAAATCCCCTGATCTGCCTTGGTACTGTAGTAAGACCTCTCCAGAACCCCAGTAACCAGGGTTACCAGCTTCTCTTCCAAGTAAACAAAGGTAAATTCTCTTTTCTTTGATAAGAGGGGTCCTTTCGCCATTATTTGCATTGTAAAGAACGCTAAACACGCTGTCTGCAGGGCTCTGAGAGACAGAGCCCCATCATGACCCCTGCATGGGAGGTTCCCCTGCTCTCCACTTGATAAAGGACTTGAAAGGGTGATTCTGAGTCGGCAGGTGAGATCAACACCCTTCTTTGCCCTGATGAATGAGGTACCCCTTCTCTCAGTGGCGTAGCGTGGGTTGTCAGCACCCGGGGCAAGGCAAGTAATTTGCGCCCCCTAACCCGGGGCAAGGCAAGTAATTTGCGCCCCCTAACCCGTGGATTTAGTCTCTTCCAAGATGTTGTGCCCGGTGCGGCCGGCCCCCCCTGCTCCCCCCACGCTACGCCACTGCCTTCTCTTCCTTCATAAATGAGGTATAGCCTGCTATCCCTCGTTTATTGAGGCGCTGACGCTTCTGTGCCTCCATATACGAGGAGTAATTTGTTTTCCACTGGTTAATGAGGTACACCCCTTGTCTGCCCGTATACTTGATGCAAAGGCGGGTCTCCCTTTGTAACTGAGGCATGCCCTTTTCTACACCTAGACGACCGGGGCTGTCCTTTTCTCTGTCTTAATAAATGGGGTCCGGCCTGCCCGCCCTTGGTTATTGAGGTACACTCTGTTCTCTCTTCATCAATGAGGCAAATTATTTTCTCCCTTGGTGTGTGTACACCCTGTTCTCTGCCTGTTCAAATGAACTGAAGTCAGCTATTCCTTGTTTAGTGAGGTACATCCTCTGTCCAGCCTTCATAAGTGGGGTACCTCCTGTTCCCGCTTGTTAGATGAGGAGCACCCCCTCTCAGCTTCTGTAAATCAGGGGAAGCTTTCTCTTACTTGGTAAATCAGACACGCCCACTTCTGTGCCTTTGTAGGCGAGGTAACAAGCAGTCCCCTTTCCGTATCGTCATACATGAGGACCTGTTCTTTGCATTCCACACTGAGGGAATATCTGTTTTGTTGAGGTAATCAAACAAACCCTCTGCCCTCCCCCCTTTGTAAATGAGGCAGAGGCTCCTCCCTTTTGGTACACACGGTAACCTCTTTACTTTCCTCAGTAAGTGATGTAACCATCGTCTTGCTTTTCACAAATATTTCACTCACTTGACAGCCTCTCTGCCTTGTGTGCGTTGCCACAAGGGTTGCAGGGCCTTCTCTGATGAACCCCAGGTTTATAAGGGGTGTTCAGGCATGCAGCCGCTCCTCGGGCTAGGCAAAAGTCCCAACCACAATGATAATCCTAGCGCCTCTCACATCATCTCTTCCTTCTCACTGCTAGGCGCTGCACCCCAGGCCAACATTAAGAGCTGCCCTCCAGTCAATCATGCACAACAGCAAACTACTCCCGACAAAGGATCACAGCAGTTACAAAACTCTGCAGCCTTCGCAGTGTAGTGTGCTACCCACCCCAAAAGGAGCTCTAGCGCCACACACGAGGTTATGAAGCACTATATGAATGCTGTTTTATACCTAATGGATCTGGTAAAGCCTCTGCTTGATTAATAGGGGGTGGATAGGTAACCTATGCCCTCTTCCTGCCTCTGTAAGCTTGTTTACCTGCAGTTATATACAATGCATCCGTGGCCTGCGCACTACCCTGTCATTCGCTCCAGCGCCCCACAACAGTGTGTGACGCCCCATATAAATGCCCGTATGTTTTTCTTACATTGCAGCGAAAATAAAGGTGGCCCAATAACACGTTATTTACAGAAGAGCGGCTACACTAATGAGCACACAAACATGTATTACCAGAGTGCAAAGGTCAAATCCGAATTAATTAGTAGAGTGCAGCAAAGGTGGAATGAGAAACCCTGTTTTATTGCCTGACGGATGATGCAGCAATGACTTTACACACTCTTGCACGCCCCTCTGCAGTCCCTGGCACAAGGGGTAACCAGCCCATCGCCTCTGCCTGCCCCCCTCCCCCCTCCCCTCCTGGTACAAGGAGTGACCCCGCTTCCGGCCTCGGTACCTCATACTGCCCCTCCCCCGCCTCCACGCGCGGCCCCAGCGGCCCCTCCGCCCCGCGCCCGGAGTCCAGGCCGGCTCTTCGCTCCCGCGCGCGGCCTGCAGGCGCGAGCCCACCTTGGGCTCCCCTCACGCCGCGCGCACGCTGCGTCCCCTTGACGTCACGCATCCCATTAATACCAGGGCCAGCTCGTGGCACCGGGCTCAGCTGCTGGCCTGTGGGGGGTGTCGGTGACCCGGGCACTGCTGGGTCCAGACCCCTCATTCTCAGGGACTTGGGTGGGGGGCGTCTGATGTCAGAGGGGCCCTAGAGGCAGAGACTGACTCCCCCCAGCCCTGCCAGCCTCCTGGCACCCGTGCTCAGGAGACGCCCCCCGGCAACCCAGGGCCATGGCTCAGTGTTATTGGGGTCAACCACTGGCTTTTCATTAGAATGCACTGGGGACAGTTGTAGGACACCCATCAAATGAAACCTGCACTTTCTTTTTTAATAGAAAACGTTGCTGGGTGTGGTATCCCTGGTTACTCATCCCTTGGCACTGCTCTGCCCCATCTCTGCCCCTCTGGGTGGCCACCGCCGAGGAGCAGGGTCGAGGGAAACATCACTGGCTCAAACAGACCGGAAGTGCCCCGCACCCTTCTGGTTGTGCCTGCTTTCCCTTCATCAGCTCGTTGTTTCATCTCTTCTCTGTCACCTCCTGGCATCTCTCGACTTTTCCCCTCATTGTGGCTCTTCTTCATCTCCCCTCCGCTTCTCTCTCAATTCTCAATTCTACACGCCTCCCTCCCTCCCCATCTATCCCCTTTCTCCTGTTCCCGTTTTGCAGCACTGTCACTTTTATTCTTTTAATTGGCATAATTTGTCAGGTTGTATCTGTGGCCACCACATCTTTACAGATTTAAACCGTCACCAACATGGCACTATTTTTACCTATTAGCCTGGTGTAAAGTGTCACAGACTGTACAGTACTGCGCAAAATATTAATTCTGCAGGCGAAACTCACGGATCTTCTGCCTTAAGTGGAATTGGTAATATTTTTTTTAAAGACTTAATTTTGCACAATAAGTGCCTGCAGAAGTGTTATACACATAAAAATCTCGCTTACAGTCATTTTTCCCCTAGCCAGACTCCAGCCTCTGTATCGCAACACTTTTCCATTCAGAGTATCCACTTGTGGAAAAAAAAAAGTTATGCAAGATACCAGCAAACCACATTTTGCTCTTAAAGCATAATGTAATTATTTTATTACACACTCTAATGCTCACACCATCTGTGCTGCGTTTTCAGCCACCTTCTGGTTTTCTGCTCCTAGGGACATACGCCTCAAGCTCATCTTAGAACTTTGAGAATTTATTAATAATTATTAATTGCAGCCACATTTCCCCAATGTCCTACATCCTTGTTTCCTCATATTGGGGGCGGGACATCAGGAAGTGTATCTCCTTTTCAGCAAAACCAATTTCTCATCTTTGTGAAATAATCTCCCACTTTCTCAGTGCTTAATTTGTAAATACAAAGGTGCCGGTGCCCAAAGCCTTCCTCTTAAACATGCGGCTGCTGTAATTAAATGTGTGAACATGGAACACTGAGGCCGTAATCCTGAAGCCATCTCGAGCCTCTTAAATCCATATACAGCCACTCCCTGCCCCTTCAGCTCACTCTTGCAGCTTTCTGCTTTCTCCCTCTGTAACGCTTTTTCGTTTGTCCCTTCATCCGTCTTTCATATATGTGTCTCTGGCTCGCAGCAAATGCTTTAGGCAGAAGAATAAGCCCCGGCCCTCAAAAATAAGTGTTGGTGCTCAGCACCGAAAAAAAAAAGCACAAATGAAGCACTGCACTTTCTATTCCTCCTCTTCCAGCTGCTAGAGTTACTCTGAGTAAACCATCCTTTTTTCCTTCATAGCAATTTTTCCCCAAGCGAATTCAGTATACAGTTTTGGTGTGGCCCAGGTTTCAGTATTTAGGTTTCCTCGGTGTGCTCGTGAGTGACTTGTCTCACAGACTTGTCTCTGGGGCTTTGTAGTTTACCCTGTGGCAGGAGCTGCATCGCAGTGTGGGGTTGTGCACCCTTCCACACTGTACGTGAGTGTGTGCAGTGCATACTGTTCAGTGTGTCAGGTCTCCCTGGCAGACTGCGCATGTGCACTGGATATAATTGTTAGGAGAGTGGACATTGGGCCCCTGGACACAGGATGAGGTCAAAATCGCCTTCTGACACAGACCTCTTCTGAGGCCAGTGATGGGCACTTCATTCGCCACAGGACAAAGGTGGGAATCAAGGCTTCGTCTGCTATTGGACAGAGGTCAAAGTTCAGAATTATCTTCTCAAACAGACCACCCCTGAGACCGTAAATGACCCTTCAAAGCCACGTGAAACTGGGCAGAGAGGAAACAATTCTCCCACTTGCCACATCCTGGAAGGTCAAGTTAATCTCACTTGTTAGTGGAGATTGCCGCAGGTGGCAGGCCCAAATGGTTTCACAATGGCCATATCCCAGAAAGGTCAGAATACATTCATCACTTATGGGTCGAGCTTGACCCTAGCAGGGGGCCTGAAGTGGTCTCACACTGGCCACATCCTGGAAGGTCAAATTAAAGTCATCACTCATCGGTGCAGCTAGACCCCAGCAGAGGCCTCCAAACCTTGCCCGAATACCCGAGCCATCCCTTCCCTTGGCTCGTGACCCCAATAGAAGCTTTTCATTAGACGCCAGGGCCCGGGGCAGTGTAAAACTGGATTTAGAAATCTGACTGCCCTGGAATCAAATGTCCCTACAAGGAACTAAGCAAGCGCGAGGAAGTCGATCTGACTGCCAGGAGAAACGGCGGTGACGTCAGCAGCAAACCCAAAGATTATCTGCATCTGGGGAAGGGCAAAGGTTGGCCTTTGGAAAACAACCTGTTCCAGCAGTCTTCCTGGGCGGAATGGCTGAGCCTTGCACTTGCACGCGACAGAGACACGCCCCCAGTCGTGCAGAGTCTTAACACTGTCATGCAAACTTTAAGAACAGTCACTCCTTTTCTCCGGAAGATAAAAAGTGGAATGTGTGAACAGGGAGATAAATACATACGAGGTTTAATGTAGGATCGTGGACTCAAAGATTAGAGCGCGTTACAACTCCTGTCATCCATGTGACGTAAACGCTCTGTTTTACAAATGCTGCCCACCTATCCATCCATTCATTCATCTTTTGTTTGGCATTCATCCTCATATATACGGCTGCAGACCAATCTCACATCCACATCTCCAGTCCGTCCGGCAACCGCAACTTTCCTTGTTCCGGTCATCTCTTTGTCCGACACTCTATTCAACCATTCACCCATTCATCACTTGCTGCATCAAGCCAGTAATAATTCTTCAGGCTACATCAAGCCAGTTGCTTCTGACCAAAGAATGACAGAGGGCAGAAAAAAGAACACCGACAGGCAGAAAGCAAGCAAAAGGAGTTACTTTAATAGGTGTGGCTGCTCAAAGCGGACTGTTCTACGACACATTTTTTATTAGGTCTGGCTTGTCCGCACAGCTGTGTTGATCTATTGTAACTAGGTTTTTAAAATATATGCAGCGTGCGCTTTGGCTCTAGTCAGAGTGGTGTTTGCCTCTTGCCTCATGCTATTGACTGTTTGATGTATCATTCCGCCTCCTACTGATTGCTTCCATTGGCATGCATGAGGGACTATTTTAAATCGGATAATTGCTCTTAACCGTCAGACTTTTTCTAACTCAATTTCTTATTAGCTGTATTCTATAGAGCAATTAATCCTTTTTTGATACTTTTTACCAGGGTTAGCAAAGCCAATATATCTGGCTTCTCTATGTGTTCCACAAAAAAACATTTTGGCATGCATCTTCAAACAGCATTTGTGGATTCTTGTGCTTACCTGTTTGGGTACTTTAAGGAAAGACCTATTGGCTTTACCAGTTGAATTTGAGTTCCTTGCACTGTTTGTACAAAGTGTGCCAGAGACTGCAGACTTCCAATGGGGGTTCATCTGAAACACATGAGCCTGGAGAATTTAGCAATGGACAAATTCATCCTTATACAACATTTGAGCTCTTCCTGGGCCAGGTCACTCTTATGACCCTTAATGTTGCCTTTCTGTTACTCACGATTTTTTTCAGTCTATAATATTTATATTTATTGACGTATTTGCATCAACGTTCTGAATGGAATATATCTGTGCATGCTTTGGACATTGTCACTTTCATCTTACAAAAACCTTTGAATTTTGGTGTCAGTTTTTGGTGCCCTGTACGCTTGACACTTATTGATGAAGGTGTAAAAAGCTTTCCATAAAAAGTGTTTGGCCCACTGTGAATATTTTTTCCAACTACCCTGGGGATAGGCAATGTGGGGAAAAAGTTAGATTGTTGCAACAAACTTTGTTTCCTATTTAAACCCTGAAAGGGCAAATATGGGAATCATTTAATTTAACATTGATTAACATGTCCCATTGTACTGCGTTGAAAGGCAGTGTATTTTTGTGTACTCTTTAGTAATGTGTTGTGTGGCATGTGTCCCATAGAACTGGATTAAAGGCAGTATTTATTCACGTACCCAAACAGGATAGCCTTGAAAGGCAGCCCCTCTTTAAGCACTCCTTGGTGTTGCGTTGTGAAGCACGTGCCCCACAGGATTTGTGCTGAAAGGCGGTGTTTGTTTGGTGTTCCATTCAGTTGCATTATAGGGCAATAGTTTCATATGCCCATAGGATTGCATGGAAAGGAGAATGTGTTTCTTGTGCCCTATTTGGTTGTATTGGAAAGAGAAGTTACTTCTTGTGCCCCATTGTAATGCATTGCAATGAGAAGTTACTTATCGTGCCCCATTGTAATGCATCGAAAGGATAAGTTACTTCTTGTGCCCCATTGGTTTACATTGAAAGTAGACGCTTCTTCTTGTGCCCCATTGTAATGCATTGAAAGGAGAAGTTACTTCTCGTGCCCCATTGGATTAAATTGAAAGTAGAAGCTTCTTCTTGTGCCCCATTGTAATGCATTGAAAGGAGAACTTTGTTCTCGAAAGGTAATGGTCCTTCTTATCTCCCATGTGATTGTTACTGTAAGGCAATGTTTCCATGTGCCCATACAAATTCATAGAAGGATAAGATTTGCCCTTGTGCCCAGTAAGGTTGCATTGAAACCCTATGTTCTTCCTCGTGTCCCATTCGATTGCATTATCAGGCAATAGTTTCTATACACCTGTAGGATTGCATTGAAAGGAGAATGTGGTTTTTGTGCCCCATTTGATTGCATTAGTGTGCACTGTTTCCCATGTGCCCATAGGATTGCACTTAAAGGCAATCCTTGTTCTTGTCCCATAGGAGTGCATTGAAAGGTTGTGTTTGGTGTTAAATAAAGGTTGTGTTGAAAGACAGCTTTGTTCCCGTGGCCCAGGGTATTTCAAAAGGAGGCAGTGATTATTTTTGGTGGGGTTAAGGTCTGCATTTCAGGACAGTGTTTGTTAAGTGCCCATTTCTATTGGAGAGCAGTGTTCCTGTGCTCCTTCGGATTGCCCTCCAAGGCGGTGTTATTCATGTGCTTGTAGGATTTCATTGAAAGGCAATCTTTGTTCTTTGGCCCATGTGGTGCCTTATAAGGAGGTCTTTTAATGTGTCTCACAGGATTTCATGATTGTGTGTGTGAGAGAGACAGAGAGATTACACTACATACAGAGTCACCTACTCCTATGTAAATTGTACCATTCCAAAACACCTGCCTCCGATGCACATATTTCACGGTATGTTAACTTTTATAAAGCGCAGCGCTGCGAGACTTCTGGTACCCAGGCGCTAACAAAGAACATATTAACGAGTCTTCTAAAACCTTGCCTTCAGGGTTCATTTGAGATATTTTTGATGTTATTTTACACATCTTGTCCTTGCATTACTGTGCTCCCTGCATGACACGTCCCTGTAGTTACTCGGTTCTTGGCAGAGCCGTGAAGACCCTGGGCACAGGGTAACAGCGCTTTACAAAATGTAAAGTAGTAGAAAGTACGGGTAGACATTAAGCAGTTCACATTCAGAACATTATGTTCTCCGTAGCTATGAAGGAGAGAGACCCTGCGTCACTATACTTAGATAGTCTTGTCCAGGCATGAAGGCACCTCGTGTATGGCTTTTGAGAAAGAAAAGCCTGCGGTTCCTCTTGAGTCCGAGGTTAAAGCGCCTCGTGTGAAGTGGAGTTAGGAATAGTAACTATATACTCCCCGCAAGACGCAGTAGTAGGCGGCGTAGTGGATGCGCTATTCTCCCAGGTCAGTTTTGTTGAGCTCGGTATAACGACATGCAACCTACTGGTTCGAATCCCAGCGGGCTAATTCAGCCATTCATCCCTCTGACGACTTAAAAAGGGGCTCTCTGTGACTCCCACTTTATAATCAGTCAGTCTTATTAAAGCAAACAGCAGCAGCTAGAACAGGGTGTTAGGAGGGCACTGGCATCTGGCTTCTTCTCCCGCTTTCTGCTAGTAAATGAAGGGCCACGTGTCCAGGTGACACCGCTCCAGCCCTACCTGCCTCCCCCAGCATTTCTACAATTCCCCACACCGGATAGGCTGGAAATGAGCTGCAGGCAGAGAAGTTTTAAGATACGGGCCTCTCCCAAGGGCCCCAATGGGAAAGTGAACTTTCTTTGTCTATTGCAGTTCGTCAGCCGCTTCTCTGAGTATCTCTGTCTCGCGGCTCATGTTCATCGTAAAGATTGTTGGGGTCCTCTGTAATAACATTCAAAGTTGTTCTTAAAAAGGAGCCCCAAAATAAGTCTTGTCGGGGGCCCCAAAACGTCTTTAAGCAGCACTAGCTAAGGTGAACTTATTAGCTTTCCTGTACCTTTGTTAATAACGATAGCCTTTGTTAAAAACTTCCACAAGCCTGCCCCAGCCCTAGCTGTACACATGTTAATTCAAACATAGAGGGGTAACTCCCTAATTAGGAGAACGCCACTTAGGTCTGCATTGTTAAAACTGCGTTAAACCAGATTTAGCTGTAAATACATGAGTTTACGGCCGGCTCGGGGTCGTGACCTCTGCGCCCACAGCACACTTCCGAGTTGCCCGCTCGGTCTCGGCTTCGCCTGGTAAAGCGAGGGTAAAGTGTCTGGAAAAGGGAAGGACACACGAAGGAAATGGCGCGTAAACACTGACTCGCATGGTTACTTCTCATCCCATAAAATGAAACTGGTAACAGTACAGCATCACCGGACCCAAAATATTGGTAATTCTGGGTGCGATATTACCGGAACATTCAATGGAGGACACCGATCTAGGCTATCGATGGATAAGTTTGCATAGCATCACATGCCAGGATAACTCGTTTCTAGTCACCGTATTAAACAAAATAGTGCTTTTCTTTCTTTTTTTCGTATTTCTACCATAGTGGCACACAGGATTGTTTCACACTGTACATAGTTATTTTAAGTAATGGAACCGGGGTACAGACAGATTCGAGGTCGTAGAATCACACATGGCGTGCTCAGGCAGGGAAGCCGAGATTGGTACTCTGGTCCCCTGTTGCCAAATTCTCAGGTTCAGCCGATGGGGCTGCTCTCCAGCCGCCCTCCCCGCCTGACTCCAGTCCGCAGTTTGCCTCTCCCTTCCCCGTCCCATGTCTGAACGGGTTGTGGAAGCTGCTCTGTTTTGATGTCCCGCAGCTACCATTCCTAACTGGATTTCCCGGGGGTTAAATATTACCTTTATCAGCTGCCTTTCGGCGCGGACATCCCCCGTGTTATTTCCCGGGGGCTTTAATACAGCTGTTTTTTTTCTTGTAATGTTTCCAGGGAGGAGGGGAGATGCTTGGCCATTAGCTGGAGGGAAGCTCAGCCCTGTTGCGTCGCCATGGCAACACAACAATGGCTGCAATTTTCTGAAAATATTTATGCGCGATGCTGCGCGGAATCAATGGCATCTCTGAGCGACCTGGCCTGGTTCCTTCACCCAATTTTGGCTTTGGTTGACCCTTGTCGTCCGCAGTCATAGAAAGAGGAACCGCTGAGGCCACACGGAAGGATCCATTGTTTTTTTTTTGTAGGGGGTAAGAAGGAGGTGGGAGGCCAGGACTATCTCACCAGGCTGGTTGTGGCTCCAGGGGACGTGGCTGCTGGGGCTTCCACCTGTGGTCTTCGGGCGCGCGGACATCGCCAACTTCTAGGGTTTTGGCCTACACACCGTTGGGGACCTTCGGGCTCAGATCCTTCTATTGGAGGGGGACCGGGGTGGATGTTTGAGAGGGGGACCAGCAGGCCTAGGCTTGAGGCCACCGTTTGGACATGACACTGGCCACCTGGGGCTTGTCAGCAGGCCGCTCGGACACACTTCCCCTCAATGCCTGCTTCTCTCTCCGCAGAGGATGCCTTTCAGAAGCTGGCGGTGGAGACCCTGGAAGAGCTGGATTGGTGCTTGGACCAGCTCGAAACTTTGCAGACCAGGCATTCAGTCAGTGAAATGGCCTCGAATAAGGTAAGCGGCATGGTTGTGTCTTGTCCCTCAGACTTGGTGGTACACATATAGTATTCCACCTGTGTCATCTAATGTTATATTACTGTATGTCATGTTATTTACATTTGTATAGTGCCATGAGCCGGAGGCATCCAGGCACTGCACAACTATCTCCATCCCATGTGCCTGTGCAGCGCTTGGAAGCCTTCTTTCCTTCATTTATTAAACTTCACAGAGTGAATGACCCTGCGGGGAAATTGGAAGAAATCTTGCCAGGCCCACTTCCTCAGAGGACCTAGCAGGCTTGGTCTGACTCAGTTATATTTTGACTTTTCCAGGGATCACCTGTTTTCTAAGGACTTGTCCACCTCCGATGGCAGCAACCCTTCAGTAAAAGTTATGCTAACCCTAAGTATGTCTTCCCATGTAGTTTTTTTCGAGTTTCTCACCCAGTTCTTATCCTTAAGTTTCAAACATCTACAAAGTTATACTAAATGACACCTTCGTGCACAACCCTACCTTCCAAACTTCTTCCTCGGTGTTTGATCTTCACCTCCTCCCCTTTGCCGGCCAGCGGGCCTGCTCGCCTCCATCACACCCACTCATTTTAACATGGCCGATACATGCCGGGTAGATCCCACTGCTCCGACTCATTCCTGTATTGCCACAAAGGCTTGTAACTTCCATCGCACATACTTAAGTCACCATGGGCCTTAGGGCTGGGCTCGCTCCATTGCAGCTTCTCATGTCAACATGGCCGCTAAAGCCTGGTAGGTGCCCTCACATCCACTCACTTCAACATGGACCGCAAGGCCTGACGTGTTCCATTGGACCTACTCACGCCAACTTGGCCATTAAGGCCTTGTAGCTTCCCAAGCGTCTATGCACATCTACATGGGTCGGATGTACAGAATGATCCATACAGGAGTAGACACCCAATGCCATTATCACTTACTAGGTTTTACGGTGTGGTCTCTATGGTTTACTATATAAACTCTGGTCATCCTGGAATACTCAAACTACCCTGAAGGATAGCACTGAACTTCAGGAAAGAGTTCTCATTACTTGTGGCTGCAAAATGCTTGGGTGATGGGTGCTGCTGAGGCACCAGGGGTTCGTTTTGTGCAATGAGATAAAACCTCATTGCACAGTACGGGCTGTGGCAAGCAACTTGCTGTTGGAAAAGTTATGATGCTCCGAGGAACTAGTGAAATGATGGCCTTCACTGTGCTGGTCAGCTGCAGTATTCAAGTGTTGGTTTATGTCATCTCCGGACGATGAGAAGTTCTCCACAAGAGTAATTATTGAGTTATGGTTGTAACTGATGGGCTTTGTTGAAAGTAGACCAGCCGAAATGACGATAAGAATTGTCTTTACTTGCCCATACAGGGCTCGAAAAATCATAAAAATGTTACTATACCTGCAGGTCGAGTAGCTCAAATAATCTACTCTACCTAACTGTAATGTACTTGACCTGTAAACGGGTCTCAAATTGTGTGATCTTATGCAAATAGTTTTCAGAGTCACCTTTTTCTTAATCCTCTCATATGATTGCCCCCTCAAACATGTGAGCTCAGCATTTCTGCAGTACAAAAAACCCTCTTTTGTTTGGTTAAGTAGACTAAAGTTTGCTGCATGCATCACAAGAATCTAGCCCACATACTCATGAGGTCTAGCCCTTATAACCTAGTACTTCTTTTAGTTTACTAACAACATTGCCATCAGGACAGGAGTGTTTCTCAGTTTGTTTAAACTCTCAATTTTAATAAATATATTACTAAACCATGATGTGGTAACATATTGTCATCTACACACAGTAACTTTCCAAGATATGTCCAAAAACCTCTCCACTAACTTGCAGCTTTACTGACAAAACTATATAGTGTATTAACAATCTGTGAAAATTGGGTTTCAGAAAACATATCCCTTGCACATCAACATGTAAAGTATTCGGATTTGTTTTCATCCTATTAAAATATTTTTTCATCACACAGAAATATAAAAAAGGGCTTTCACAACTACTGAAATATATTTTGAAATGTTTGCACAGTTGACTTAGTCATTTAAATGTTGCGTGTTAGGAAGAACCTGACACCCTACATCCATTTATTTTGCATTCTAAGCAGCAGTCCACACAGTTCACCTTACAAAGTCCTGAAACTCTGCAGTCAGAAGGAAAATTAATTGTAAGAAAAACCGACTTTTGACCTCTGTCTGTGAACACAGAGCAAATGTGACATAAGTACAAGATTTAAAGGCATCTTTTATTGCCCCTCCACTTTTCAACTGAACAGATCACCTGTTGGGTGTCAGGTGTCAACTCACCAGAAGGGACAGGTAAGTATTAAAAATAGATCGACCTGATCAAATAAGACTTACCAATGCGAGTGGTCGAGTGGATTTTTCAAGCCCTGACATACACTTGTAGCAAAAGTAACATAATAGGGTTTCTTACAACTGGAGTTAACTCCTAATAGATGTCCCAATCAAAAATTCCTGCCATTTGTCTTATAATAGTCCCCATTTTGTAAAAAGCCTTCAACTCCGTAACAGGAAGTGACATAATTCGAGGACCGGAACCTCAGATCAATAGCAGAGATGCATGATAATTCTGGAGACAACTAAAAACAATACCGCTGTTTACATTGGTAGCAGGTCTGCATCAGCACTTCCTGGTGTCCTCTGATGTCATTTCCTGCTTTAGCAGAAGAGGGCAGTTTATAAAGTGAAACACTGTTTAAGTGGTAGAGGTGCTGGTACAAAGTTAAAAATAAGACAGGTGGAAAAAAAATGCTAACTGGTGACTGGCGGAAGTTGTTAAAACACTAAATTGTGCGAAGCAAGAGATTTGTTATATGAGTAAATGTATGTCCTCTTTGACCTTGCCAATCTCCCAGAGAAGATGGCACATGATTCCTCTTGTGTATACAATATGCTCTCCCTATTTTTATTTAGACCCTTGAAAGTTGTACATTTTAGAAAGAAAAAGCCCAAGTTTTAGTGCAGTGTAGATTCTCCAGTTGGTACCTCCAGACACAGCCTTCACTAAGGCAGCCTTGGACCCTTCAGAAGTGGCCATCGCTCTTCCACTCAGCATAAGCCCGCTCTACACGTGACGCGAGTGAGCACCCCTCATCTTATGCCAACCCACCAGTGACAGCTCTATTTTAGAAAATGCTGTGGCCGCACACATTTCTGAATTCAAGGATCAAAGACATTCAGACTTTACCCATGAACTCAAAACATAACCTGCTCCCATATTTGGTTGGCCCTTGGAATGCTAAGCACGATTTCACTTTATGAAGTTAATTCAATTTCACTTTATTTGAACTCCCTAAGCACTATTGGACATAGCAGACAATCTCATGCACTACATTTGACATTTCATTTATTTATATATCATTGTATACTAAAGGTAAACCAGCAGTTTGGTGTGGGATCAATTTTGTGTTGAGTGAAGTGTTTTCTTACATCCTTGGCTTCGGTAGAAAAGTGGTTTGTTTGTTTGTTATCAGTGCAAAGGGCTGTTTTAATGCCTTCCTCCCATGACTCAATGAGCATGAATGTCATTACCCCCACGGCTGTCACCTTGAAAGGTCATTCGTGTTCTTCCAAGGTTAGATGACATATGGTTGGGCTGTCTTGTTCTTTTTTTGTTTAAAAATATTTCTTTGAAATCCTTTGTTCCAAACAAAGTCCAAAGGTGATACAATTTAACTGAACATGTTATTTGGTCGAAATGTATTTGTTGCAACCAAAAAAAACAAATGAACTTCTTTAATTGAAATAAAAGAGAAAAGGTTCAACGGTGGACACACTCAAGCATCCCCAAACACCTGGACCCCACTATGGTCGGCCTGGAAACGAGTGCGATATTATGTATTCCGCCACCACAGCGATTTGAATTTATGGAGAACTATAGCACTCTTTTATTATTATTGAGCATAGAATGGGGAATAACATGAGATTTTTGTATTTATCACTTCAATATATACATGGGCCTTTCACTTATCATGGATTTTTTTTCTCCAGTAAAGTTCAGCAGGTTTGACGTGCCAAGCTTCGCCTGGTTAAAATTCTGGCTGGTGTAGTGCTTGTAGCTTTACTAGTTAGTAATTGTGATGTGGTGCTGTAAGAAAAGTTAACACACATATTGCAATTAAAGCCTCAGTGGCAAAACCACTTCCCTTGCGCTTATTCACCAAACCATATTTCAAAATACTGTTATACGCTGCAGAATGGGCAAAGATTTGCTGTAAAGGTATAGTGTAGATTTTTCTTGCTTTCTTTCTTTTGAACAATTTACATATTTAAGAAAGTTAGAAAGTTCAATCTACTTGTTGATAAGTTTTCTTTATAAAAACAAATTTCCTGTCAAATACACATAAAACAAATCATTTTTGGCTATCTGGGCGCTATTGCTCCAGGCGCTCCAGTGCAGACGAGTGATTTATTTTGTATCTGTATTCTTTAGTCTCACCCGGAGGGTCAGACAGGGAAGTTTATATCAGTTTGTGGTTTTGTTGACTGTATTTGTAACTTTAATTCGATTTTGCTGCCACATTTTGCCATTGCGCCTTCTTGAGTCAATGAGTTGGCGGTAACCCTTTGATGGATGTTCCAGGATGGAATTAGCTGTTTTGTTTCTGACACTTTCATGGCTGGTCTTTTGGTAACCAGTAGTTGGACTTATTTTCCTTGGTAGCAGTTGGGCCCCTGGCACACTTGCTCGGTGCTTTAAATGGATATATAGAAGTGCAGGTACTCACTGCCCAGAGTACCTGTTTGCTCCTGAAAAGTGCTGGTAATCTCTCGTTAGACATACTACAGCAGTGCCGAGAAGTGCAGGTACTATCCCTTTCAAGTTAAAGAAGTGCAGGTACTCAGTACCGGAGAGTACCTGCCCAATTAAAGTACTAGCCTTCCTGTACCATAGAGCAGAAGACACATCCGCATGGCTGTCATGGCGTGACAGGCTGCTGGGCACCGGCAGATTTTAATTGTATGGCCATATCATTCACCCAAAAACGTAATATATTTAAAGTGTATTTCGAGCCAGATGTGTGGGTAGGCCTGTGACATGTAGGGTTGCCACCTGGCTGGATTTTTAAGTCTAGGCTGGTAAAACTATTAATAAAAGCAGTGAAAGCCGGTATTTTCCCTCTCCGACACATTAACCTAAAAGAGCAAACACATAAAGAAATCAGTTACATAGTATTAGAGAGTTGTCTAAGTCCTTTCAGAATGATTATTGGGGCACGAAGAGGGATCATTTACCCCTTACAAAAGAATCTTAACAAATCTATGCAAATTATTTTTCAACTACCAGCTCTTGGCTTTCCACAACCGCAAAACGTAAATAAATAGTTGGTATTTTTTGTAAGTAGGGAGGCCACCCTGATGACGTGATGGAACAAACAAGCGCGTCAGATCTGAACCAAGATTTTGTGTCTGACGCCAGGCATCATGCCTAAAACAGGCTCTAGGACGCAAAGTTTACTGTCTACCCAAGGCCCTTGCATCTGAACAGAGGTCCCGCGCTTGAATGCCGGCTTTGTGCCTAAACGTTGGCCTCTGGTATGAACCAAGAGGCCATTAGAGTCCGAATCTTACATGCCCATCAGCTGTTTTGCCTGTGCTTTTGTCTCAGAGTTTCAATTCATACAACAGGAGGCTCCAAACCGGCATCTCACTCAACAATTGAATTCTGTATTTTTTTTTCGCTGTAATTTGCTTATTCAGGAATTGTATGCAAGGAAGTGTCTTCACTGACGCAGTATGACTTCCACGCCTAGAATGTGAGCTGAAGGTCTGCCTAACCCTAAGTGTAAACAATAACTTTGCTGTAACACTCTAGGCTTTACAGCCAACCTTAGCCTTTATGCCCCCAACCTTAAACCTAAACCTGTTTACAGGGCTGTCAGAAGTTGGGCATTTTCCCCAGGCCAAGAGCTTTTGCAAAGCCCCACACCCATGCTGCCAAATGTGTTAGGTCAGGCTGGACCGAGCAGCTGTCGCAAGACCCTTCCGAATCAACAGAAAAGGGGCTTTAAGAAGCACTACTGAGAGAAGGGCTTTGGCTCCACCCACATTTGATCACTTTGAAAAGAGCATTTGATTGGGCAGCTGTTGTGTGGTTCCACTGACAGAGTACTTGCATTGCAATTTTTATATTGTGGGAAGCTTGTGCTCAAGACAACAGGATTAAGTTTTGTATGGGGACAAGCCAAAAGTGCTGTAGGTCTGATCTGTTTATTATGAAAAGTAATGACAAAGACAGTAGGCCTGACATATTTATTGCCAAAACGCAGATGTCTGCACCAGTAGGCATTAACCCCTTCGCTGCCAGGCCTTTTCCCCCTCCTGTGCCAGGCCTTTTTTTGCCTATTTGGGGCAGTTTGCGCTTAGGCCCGCATAACTTTTTGTCCACATAAGCTAACCAAGCCAAATTTGCGTCCTTTTTTTCCAACATCCTAGGGATTCTGGAGGTACCCAGACTTTGTGGGTTCCCCTGAAAGAGGCCAAGAAATTGGCCAAAATACAGGGAAAATTTTGTTTTTTTCAAAAAAATTGGAAAAAGTGGCTGCAGAAGAAGGCTTGTGGTTTTTCCCCTGAAAATGGCATCAACAAAGGGTTTGCGGTGCTAAACTCAGCAGCTGCCCAGCTTTCAGGAACAGGCAGACTTGAATCAGAAAACCCAATTTTTCAACACAATTTTGGCATTTTTCTGGGACATACCCCATTTTTGCAATTTTTTGTGCTTTCAGCCTCTTTCCAGTCAATGACAGAAATGGGTATGAAACCAATGCTGGATCCCAGAAACCTAAACATTTCTGAAACGTAGACAAAATTCTGAATTCAGCAAGGGGTCATTTGTGTAGATCCTACAAGGGTTTCCTACAGAAAATAACAACTGAAAAAGAAAAATATTGAAATTTAGGTGAAAAAACATAAATGTTTCTCTACGTTTTACTCTGTAACTTTTCCCTGCAATGTCAGATTATCGAAAGCAATATACCGTTACGTCTGCTGGACTCCTCTGGTTGCGGGGATATATAGGGCTTGTAGGTTCATCAAGAACCCGAGGAACCCAGAGCCAATAAATGAGCTGCACCCTGACGTGCGTTTTCATTCTATACCGGGTATACAGCAATTCATTTGCTGAAATATAAAGAGTAAAAAATTGCTATCAAGAAAACCTTTGTATTTCCAAAAAAGGCACAAGATAAGGTGTTGAGGAGCAGTGGTTATTTGCACATCTCTGAATTCCGGGGTGACCATACTAGCATGTGAATTACAGGGCTTTTCTCAAATAGATGTCTTTTTTACACACTCTCCTATATTTGGAAGGAAAAAATGTAGAGAAAGACAAGGGGCAATAACACTTGTTTTGCTAATCTATGTTCCCCCAAGTCTCCCGATAAAAATGATACCTCACTTGTGTGGGTAGGCCTAGCGCCCGCGACAGGAAACGCCCCAAAGCGCAACGTGGACACATCCAAATTTTTGGAAGACAACAGAGGTGTTTTTTGCGAAGTGCCTACCTGTAGATTTTGGCCTCTAGCTCAGCCGGCACCTAGGGAAACCTACCAAACCTGTGCATTTCTGAAAACTAGAGACCTAGGGGAATCCAAGGAGGGGTGACTTGCGGGGCTCGGACCAGGTTCTGTTACCCAGAATCCTTTGCAAACCTCAAAATTTGACTAAAAAAACACATGTTCCTCACATTTCTGTGGCAGAAAGATCTGGAATCTGAGAGGAGCCACAAATTTCCTTTCACCCAGCGTTCCCCCAAGTCTCCCGATAAAAATGATACCTCACTTGTGTGGGTAGGCCTAGCGCCCGCGACAGGAAACGCCCCAAAGCGCAACGTGGACACATCCAAATTTTTGGAAGACAACAGAGGTGATTTTTGCGAAGTGCCTACCTGTAGATTTTGGCCTGTAGCTCAGCCGGCACCTAGGGAAACCTACCAAACCTGTGCATTTCTGAAAACTAGAGACCTAGGGGAATCCAAGGAGGGGTGACTTGCGGGGCTCGGACCAGGTTCTGTTACCCAGAATCCTTTGCAAACCTCAAAATTTGGCTAAAAAAACACATGTTCCTCACATTTCTGTGTCTGAAAGTTCTGGAATCTGAGAGGAGCTACAAATTTCCTTCCACCCAGCGTTCCCCCAAGTCTCCCGATAAAAATGATACCTCACTTGCGTGGGTAGGCCTAGCGCCGGCGACAGGAAACATCCCAAAGCGCAACGTGGAGACATCCTAAATTTTGGAAAAAAACAGAGGTGTTTTTTGCGAAGTGCCTAACTGTAGATTTTGGCCTCTAGCTCAGCCGGCACCTAGGGAAACCTACCAAACCTGTGCATTTCTGAAAACTAGAGACCTAGGGGAATCCAAGGAGGGGTGACTTGCGGGGCTCGGACCAGGTTCTGTTACCCAGAATCCTTTGCAAACCTCAAAATTTGGCTAAAAAAACACATGTTCCTCACATTTCGGTGACAGAAAGTTCTGGAATCTAAGAGAAGCCACAAATTTCCTTCCACCCAGCGTTCCCCCAAGTCTCCCGATAAAAATGATACCTCACTTGTGTGGGTAGGCCTAGAGCCCGCGACAGGAAACACCCCAAAGCGCAACGTGGACACATCCTAAATTTTGGAAAAAAACAGAGGTGTTTTTTGCGAAGTGCCTACCTGTAGATTTTGGCCTCTAGCTCAGCCGTCACCTAGGGAAACCTACCAAGCCTGTGCATTTCTGAAAACTAGAGACCTAGGGGAATCCAAGGAGGGGTGACTTGCGGGGCTCGGACCAGGTTCTGTTACCCAGAATCCTTTGCAAACCTCAAAATTTGACTAAAAAAACACATGTTCCTCACATTTCTGTGGCAGAAAGATCTGGAATCTGAGAGGAGCCACAAATTTCCTTTCACCCAGCGTTCCCCCAAGTCTCCCGATAAAAATGATACCTCACTTGTGTGGGTAGGCCTAGCGCCCGCGACAGGAAACGCCCCAAAGCGCAACGTGGACACATCCAAATTTTTGGAAGACAACAGAGGTGATTTTTGCGAAGTGCCTACCTGTAGATTTTGGCCTGTAGCTCAGCCGGCACCTAGGGAAACCTACCAAACCTGTGCATTTCTGAAAACTAGAGACCTAGGGGAATCCAAGGAGGGGTGACTTGCGGGGCTCGGACCAGGTTCTGTTACCCAGAATCCTTTGCAAACCTCAAAATTTGGCTAAAAAAACACATGTTCCTCACATTTCTGTGTCTGAAAGTTCTGGAATCTGAGAGGAGCTACAAATTTCCTTCCACCCAGCGTTCCCCCAAGTCTCCCGATAAAAATGATACCTCACTTGCGTGGGTAGGCCTAGCGCCGGCGACAGGAAACATCCCAAAGCGCAACGTGGAGACATCCTAAATTTTGGAAAAAAACAGAGGTGTTTTTTGCGAAGTGCCTAACTGTAGATTTTGGCCTCTAGCTCAGCCGGCACCTAGGGAAACCTACCAAACCTGTGCATTTCTGAAAACTAGAGACCTAGGGGAATCCAAGGAGGGGTGACTTGCGGGGCTCGGACCAGGTTCTGTTACCCAGAATCCTTTGCAAACCTCAAAATTTGGCTAAAAAAACACATGTTCCTCACATTTCGGTGACAGAAAGTTCTGGAATCTAAGAGAAGCCACAAATTTCCTTCCACCCAGCGTTCCCCCAAGTCTCCCGATAAAAATGATACCTCACTTGTGTGGGTAGGCCTAGAGCCCGCGACAGGAAACACCCCAAAGCGCAACGTGGACACATCCTAAATTTTGGAAAAAAACAGAGGTGTTTTTTGCGAAGTGCCTACCTGTAGATTTTGGCCTCTAGCTCAGCCGTCACCTATGGAAACCTACCAAGCCTGTGCATTTCTGAAAACTAGAGACCTAGGGGAATCCAAGGAGGGGTGACTTGCGGGGCTCGGACCAGGTTCTGTTACCCAGAATCCTTTGCAAACCTCAAAATTTGGCTAAAAAAACACATGTTCCTCACATTTCGGTGACAGAAAGTTCTGGAATCTAAGAGAAGCCACAAATTTCCTTCCACCCAGCGTTCCCCCAAGTCTCCCGATAAAAATGATACCTCACTTGTGTGGGTAGGCCTAGCGCCCGCGACAGGAAATGGCCCAAAACACAACCTGGACACATCACATTTTTTCATAGAAAACAGGGCCTACCTGTGGATTTTGGCCTCTAGCTCAGCCGGCACCTGGGGAAACCTAGCAAACCAGCGCATTTTTGAAAACTAGAAACCCAGGGGAATCCAAGATGGGGTGAATTGTGGGGCTCTGACCAGGTTCTGTTACCCAGAATCCTTTGCAAACCTCAAATTTTGGCTAAAAAAACATGTTTTCCTCACATTTCAGTGACAGAAAGTTCTGGAATCTGAGAGGAGCCACAAATTTCCTTCCACCTAGCGTTCCCCCAAGTCTCCCGATAAAAATGATACCTCACTGGTGTGGGTAGGCCTAGCGCCCGCGACAGGAAATGGCCCAAAACACAACGTGGACACATCACATTTTTTCATAGAAAACAGTGCCTACCTGTGGATTTTGGCCTCTAGCTCAGCCGGGCCCAGGGGGGGCAGAAATGGCCAAAAATAAATTTGTCCCCAACCCCCCTACCCCCCCGGGAGCGACCCTTGCCTATGGGGTCGCCCCCCCCTTGCGTGACATTGGTGCCAAAAAAAAAATCCCCGGTGCCTAGTGGTTTCTGCCCCCCTTGGGGCAGATTGACCTACAATCGGCCAATCTGCCTCCAAGGGGGGCAGAAATGGTCTAAATACAATTTGCACCCCAGGGGAGCGACCCTTGCCTAATGCGTCGCTCCCCATCTCTAAAAAAACAAACAAACAAAAAAAAACCCCACACAAAAAAAAATGTGCCCTGGCGCCTAAAGGTTTCTGCCCCCCCCGGGGGCAGATCGGCCTAATACCAATAGGCCGATCTGCCCCCAGGGGGGCAGAAATGGCCTAAAATAAATTTGCCCCCCCACACCCCCCCGGGGAGCGACCCTTGCCTGCAAGGTCGCTCCCCTTGCGTGACGGCGCAAAAAAAAGATCCCTGATCCCTGGTGCCTAGTGGTTTCTGCCCCCATTGGGGGCAGATTGACCTACAATCGGCCAATCTGCCCCCAAAGGGGGCAGAAATGGTCTAAATACAATTTGCCCCCCAGGGGAGCGACCCTTGCCTAATGCGTCGCTCCCCATCTCTAAAAAAACAAACAAACAAAAAAAAAACCACAAAAAAACTATTTGCCCAGGCGCCTAGAGGTTTCTGCCCCCCCTGTGGGCAGATCGGCCTAATACCAATAGGCCGATCTGCCCCCAGGGGGGGCAAAAATGGCCTAAAATAAATTTGTCCCCCTCACCGTCCCCCCCCCGGGGAGCGACCCTTGCCTACAAGGTCGCTCCCCTTGCGTGACGGCGCAAAAAAAAGATCCCTGGTGCCTAGTGGTTTCTGCCCCCCTTGGGGGCAGATTGACCTACAATCGGCCAAACTGCCCCCAAGGGGGGCAGAAATGGTCTAAATACAATTTGCCCCCCACGGGAGCGACCCTTGCCTAATGCGTCGCTCCCCATCTCTAAAAAAACAAACAAAAAAAAAAACCACAAAAAAACTATTTGCCCAGGCGCCTAGAGGTTTCTGCCCCCACTGTGGGCAGATCGGCCTAATACTAATAGGCCGATCTGCCCCCAGGGGGGGCAGAAATGGCCTAAAATAAATTTGCCCCCCTCAACCCCCCCCCCCCCCCCCACGGGGAGCGACCCTTGCCTACAAGGTCGCTCCCCATGCGTGACGGCGCAAAAAAAAGATCCCTGGTGCCTAGTGGTTTCTGCCCCCCTTGGGGGCAGATTGACCTAAAATCGGCCGATCTGCCCCCAAAGCGGGCAGAAATGGCCTAAATACAATTTGACCCTCCAGGGGAGCGACCCTTGCCTAAGGGGTCGCTCCCCTTACGTGAAAAACAAACAAACAAAAAAAACTCCCTGGTGTCTAGTGGTTTCTGCCCCCCTTGGGGGCAGATTGGCCTCATAAAAATAAGCCAATCTGCCCCCAAAGGGGGCAGAAATGGCCTAAATATAATTTCCCCCTATGGGAGCGACCCTTGCCTAAGGGGTCGCATCCCACACCTAAAAAACAAAAGAAAACAAATAAAAAACCAAAAAAAAAAAAAGTATCCCTGGTGTCTAGAGGTTTCTGCCCCCACTGGGGGCAGATCGGCCTAATAATAGGCCGATCTGCCCCCAGGGGGGGCAGAAAAGGCCTTAAAAAAAAATGACCCCCTGGGAGCGACCCTTGCCCAAGGGGTCGCTCCCTTCTGTCAATTTCATATAAAAAAAAAAAAATCCCTGGTGTCTAGTGGGGTTTCAAAAGCCGGATTGCAAGCAATCCGGCTTTTGAAACCCTCGGAGAGACTTCAAAGGGAAGGAAATACATTTCCTTCCCTTTGAAGCCCCTCCGGGCCTCCCCCACGTGATCGAAAGAGAAATGCTGAGCATTTCTCTTTCGATCGCGCTGGAAGCTCTGCTTCCAGCGCGATGGGGGAGGTTGTGTGATTGTCAGCTCGCGCGCTGACGTCACAGGGGGGGTGGGGGGGGGGGTCGGGGGTTGAAGGGGAAGGGATTCCCCTGTCAGCCCTGACCTAGGGGGGTGGGGGGGCGGCCCTCGGGAGGAGCGCTAGCGCTTCTCCCGAGGGCAGCATTCAGGACGTAATGGTTACGTCCATGGCGCCACACGGGCGCTGCCATGGACGTAACCATTACGTCCGTGGCGGGAAAGGGGTTAAAGGATAAATTGTTATTGCAAATGTGGACAGGTATTGTGTTAGATGGAATCTTACAGATTAGTGTAGTGGGCAGGGTGTTGGTGCTGGACACCCCACCTTTGGCAGATCCTGGGAAAAGAGGAGAGGCATTTGTTATCCCCCTCTTTAGTGTAGTAGGATATTCATTTGACAATTATGATCTTTGTACATATTTGCAATTTACTGACTGTATGCCTAATGGGTGCCTTGGGGGAAAACTTAAGTGCCACCCAATAGGGCCGATTTGGTTACGGTGGTAACCCAGTGATCAAGGCTTCATACCAGATTAGTTCATCTGATTGATCTGTTTATCGTGAAAAGTTATGACAAAGGCAGTAGGCCTGCCATATTGATTGTTAAACCATATCACAAAGACAATAAGCTTTTGAGGGTGGGTTGTTTTGATATGGTGTTAACACTTGTAGCTAAGCCTTTTGTCACAATAATTAGCACAGATTAATATTGTGAGCAAGGGGCTTGCTTATCTCCTTTGACAAATTCTGGGGATAGAAGATTTGCAGTGTGATAATCCTTGTTAAAACCTCCTAAAAGGAGTTATATTGTTTGACCATATTTCATTTTGTCAGTTTGCAATTTTATGACTGTATGCCTGATGGTTGTCTTATGGGAAAGCTTAGACTCGATCAGGAAATCTATGTTGGTTATGAGATTGGTTATAAGCATGATTGATTTATTTTGAAAAGTTCTGTCAGATGTCTTACAAGAGGTTGTATAAAGTTTTGCCAACTCTAATTCTGAAGCATTTCCGAATTTAAACCGGTGAAGCGGATGGTTCTCTTGTGTGAACGCTCAAGCGTGGTATAGGTCCTGGTTTGTTACGGTGGCAAGCAAATGGTAAAGGCTGTGGTCCTGATTACTTTATTGTGAAATGTATTGTCAGATGACTAAAGTCTAACCTGTTGATTATCAAATGTTATGACATGGGCTGCATGCCTGATGTATTTATGTAAAAACATATGTTAAAGAGCATTTAAGGATGGTAAAGATGGTCGACATATATTATGGAATCTCACAATTTATCTTACTAGGCAAGAGTTTTGGTATTGGTGGCCCCCTCTGATGAACCCTGGAAACAGAATGTTTACATTGTGAGAATCCTTATTAGAAACCCATCTCATAAGAGGTGTTGCTAATTGTGCCTCTAACTGTGATGTGGTACATATTTATAAATGTATGGTTGCCATGTGCAGTGTTTGTTACTCCCTTTGTAGAACCGTTGGGGTATATCACACACTCCACAGCCTGTCCTCACACCTACCAACCACAGACCCAGTCACACTCTCCACACCCTGTCCGTACATGTACCAACCACAGACCCTGCCACACCCTACACACCCTCTCCTCACACGTGACAAACCCTGCCACACTCTCTCCTTACATGTACTGACCACGGACCCTGCCACACTCTCAAACCCTGTACTTACACGTACCAACTACATACCCTGCCACACACTACACACCCTCTCCTAACACATGACAAACCCTGCCACACTCTCCACACCCTCTCCTTACATGTACCAACTACAGACCCTGCCACACTCTCCACACCCGCTCCTCACACCTACCAACCACAGACCCTGCCACACTCTACACACCCTCTCCTCACACGTGACAAACCCTGCCACACTCTCTCCTTACATGTACTGACCACATACCCTGCCACACTCTCCACACCCTGTCCTTCCACGTACCAACCACACACTATGCACACCCTCTCCTCACACCTACCAACCATAGACCCTGCCACACTCTCCACACCCTGTCCTTACACGTACCAACCACAGACCCTGCCACACTCTCCACACCCTGTCCTTATACGTACCAACCACAGACCCTGCCACACTCTCCACACCCTGTCCTTACACGTACCAACCACAGACCCTGCCACACTCTCCACACCCTGTCCTTACACGTACCAACCACAGACCCTGCCACACTCTCCACACCATCTCCTCTAACCTACCAACCATAGACCCTGCCACACTCTCCACACCCTCTCCTTACATGTACCAACTACAGACCCTGCCACACTCTCCACACCCGCTCCTCACACCTACCAACCACAGACCCTGCCACACTCTACACACCCTCTCCTCACACGTGACAAACCCTGCCACACTCTCTCCTTACATGTACTGACCACAGACCCTGCCACACTCTCCACACCCTGTCCTTCCACGTACCAACCACACACTATGCACACCCTCTCCTCACACCTACCAACCATAGACCCTGCCACACTCTCCACACCCTGTCCTTACACGTACCAACCACAGACCCTGCCACACTCTCCACACCCTGTCCTTACACGTACCAACCACAGACCCTGCCACACTCTCCACACCCTGTCCTTACACGTACCAACCACAGACCCTGCCACACTCTCCACACCCTGTCCTTACACGTACCAACCACAGACCCTGCCACACTCTCCACACCATCTCCTCACACCTACCAACCATAGACCCTGCCACACTCTCCACACCCTGTCCTTACACGTACCAACCACAGACCCTGCCACACCCTACACACCCTCTCCTCACACGTGACAAACCCTGCCACACTCTCTCCTTACATGTACTGACCACAGACCCTGCCACACTCTCAAACCCTGTACTTACACGTACCAACTACATACCCTGCCACACACTACACACCCTCTCCTAACACATGACAAACCTTGCCACACTCTCCACACCCTCTCCTTACATGTACCAACTACAGACCCTGCCACACTCTCGACACCCGCTCCTCACACCTACCAACCACAGACCCTGCCACACTCTACACACCCTCTCCTCACACGTGACAAACCCTGCCACACTCTCTCCTTACATGTACTGACCACAGACCCTGCCGCACTCTCCACACCCTGTCCTTACACGTACCAACCACACACTCTGCACACCCTCTCCTCACACCTACCAACCACAGACCCTGCCACACTCTCCACACCCTGTCCTTAGATGTACCAACCACATACCCTGCCACACACTACACACCCTCTCCTCACACATGACAAACCCTGCCACACTCTCCACACCCTCTCCTTACATGTACCAACCACAGACCCAGTCACACTCTCCACACCCTCTCCTTACACGTACCAACCATAGGCCCTGCCACACTCTCCACACCCTGTCCTTACACGTACCAACCACAGACCCTGCCACACTCTCCACACCCTGTCCTTACATATACCAACCACATACCCTGCCACACACTACACACCCTCTCCTCACACATGACAAACCCTGCCACACTCTCCACACCCTCTCCTCACACCTACCAACCACAGACCCTTCCACACTCTACACACCCTCTCCTCACATGTGACAAACCCTGCCACACTCTCTCCTTACATGTACTGACCACAGACCCTGCCACACTCTCCACACCCTGTCCTTCCATGTACCAACCACACACTATGCACACCCTCTCCTCACACCTACCAACCATAGACCCTGCCACACTCTCCACACCCTGTCCTTACACGTACCAACCACAGACCCTGCCACACTCTCCACACCCTGTCCTTACACGTACCAACCACAGACCTAGTCACACTCTCCACACCCTGTCCTTACATATACCAACCACATACCCTGCCACACACTACACACCCTCTCCTCACACATGACAAACCCTGCCACACTCTCCACACCCTCTCCTTACATGTACCAACCACAGACCCTGCCACACTCTCCACACCCTCTCCTCACACCTACCAACCACAGACCCTGCCACACTCTACACACCCTCTCCTCACACCTACCAACCATAGACCCTGCCACACTCTCCACACCCGGTCCTTACACGTACCAACCACAGACCCTGCCACACTCTCCACACCCTGTCCTTACACGTACCAACCACAGACCCTGCCACACTCTCCACACCATCTCCTCACACCTACCAACCATAGACCCTGCCACACTCTCCACACCCTGTCCTTACACGTACCAACCACAGACCCTGCCACACCCTACACACCCTCTCCTCACACGTGACAAACCCTGCCACACTCTCTCCTTACATGTACTGACCACAGACCCTGCCACACTCTCAAACCCTGTACTTACACGTACCAACTACATACCCTGCCACACACTACACACCCTCTCCTAACACATGACAAACCCTGCCACACTCTCCACACCCTCTCCTTACATGTACCAACTACAGACCCTGCCACACTCTCCACACCCGCTCCTCACACCTACCAACCACAGACCCTGCCACACTCTACACACCCTCTCCTCACACGTGACAAACCCTGCCAAACTCTCTCCTTACATGTACTGACCACAGACCCTGCCTCACTCTCCACACCCTGTCCTTACACGTACCAACCACAGACCCTGCCACACCCTACACACCCTCTCCTCACACGTGACAAACCCTGCCACACTCTCTCCTTACATGTACTGACCACAGACCCTGCCGCACTCTCCGCACCCTGTCCTTACACATACCAACCACAGACCTTGCCACACTCTCCACACCCTGTCCTTACACGTACCAACCACAAACCCTGTCATACTCTCCACACCCTCTCCTCACACGTACCAACCACAGACCCAGTCCCACTCTCCACACCCTCCCCTCACAAGTGACAAACCCTGCCACACACTCCACACCCTCTCCTCACACGTACCAACCACAGACCCTGCCACACACTCCACACCCTCTCCTCACACGTACCGACCACAGACCCTGCCACACTCTCCACACCCTCTCCTCACACGTGACAAACCCTGCCACACACTCCACACCCTCTCCTCACACGTCCCAACCACAGACCCAGTCACACTCTCCACACCCGCTCCTCACACCTACCAACCACAGACCCTGCCACACTCTCCACGCCCTGTCCTTACATTTACCAACCACAGACCCTGTCGCACTCTCCACACCCTCTCCTCACACGTGACAAACCTTGCCACACTCCACACCCTCTCCTTACATGTACCAACCACAGACCCTGCCACACTCTCCACAACCTCTCCTCACACCTACCAACCACAGACCCTGCCACACTCTCCACACCCTCTCCTCACACCTACCAACCACAGACCCTGCCACACGTGACAAACCCTGCCACACACTCCACACCCTCTCCTCACACCTACCAGCCACAGACCCTGCCACACTCCACACCCTCTCCTCACACCTACCAACCACAGACCCTGCCACACTCTCCACACTCTCTCCTTACATGTACCAACCACAGACCCAGCCACACTCTCCACACCCTCTCCTTACATGTACCAACCACAGACCCTGCCACACTCTCCACACCCTCTCCTCACACTTGACAAACCCTGCCACACTCTCCACACTCTCTCCTTACATGTACCAACCACAGACCCAGCCACACTCTCAACACTCTCTCCTTACATGTCCCAACCACAGACCCAGCCACACTCTCCACACCCTCTCCTTACATGTACAAACCACAAACCCTGCCACACTCTCCACACCCACTCCTCACACGTACCAACCACAAACCCTGCCACACTCTCCACACCCACTCCTCACACGTACCAACCACAGACCCTGCCACACTCTCCACACCCTCTCCTTACACTTACCAACCACAGACCCTGGAACACTCTCCACACCCTCTCCTCACACGTGACAAACCCTGCCACACTCTCCACACCCTCTCCTTACATGTACCAACCACAGACCCTGCCACACTCTCCACACCCTCTCCTCACACCTACCAACCACAGACCCTGTTGCACTCTCCACACCCTCTCGTCACACGTGACAAACCCTGCCACACACCCCACACCCTCTCCTCACACGTAGCAACCACAGACCCAGTCACACTCTCCACACCCTCTCCTCACACGTACCAACCACAGACCCAGTCACACTCCACAGCCTCTCCTCTCATGTACCAACTACAGACCTAGTCAAAGACTCTACACCCTTTCCCCATACCTGCCAACTACAGACTCTGTTGTGCACTCTACACCCTCTCCACACAGCTGTCGGCCACAAAGTCCGTCACACACTTAACACCATCTCATTGTACATGCCAGCTACAGACCCCTCCAGACACCCCACACTGTCCCCCCACATCAACTAGCTACAGACCATGTCATACACTCCACACCCTCTCCCGACACCTTAGCCACAGAACCCGTCACACATTCCGCACCTCTCCTCTACACCCAGCTGAAGATCCCGTCAGGCTCTCAGGCTCTGGAGGGGTGGCCGGGTCCTCTCGATGGAACCCTCTGGTCCACCATGGCCCATCTAGAAATAGAAGGGTCTCCATGTGTGCTATTTTTAATGTTTCACGTGTCGGCAGCACGTGCTTTCTGCCTCATTCATCGAATCACTTGCATGTCTAGCAGTGACTTGGAATATTTCATGTCTGTGTCAATGGGCAGTCACAGTGAGGGTGTAGTTGTATCTGTCATTCCAATGCCTGTGCTAAGAGGGGTCTCTCCGGAGTTTGGTGGGGGGGGTCCATTCTAAGGAAAAACCAAGCCTTGGTTTGCTGTGGGGACAGTGAACAGCAGCTGTTGTGACCCTTGCAGTCTAGAGTCAGGGCTTTAACTGGGATGGAACCTACCATTGCTCAGATCCAGCAATAATTAACAAGCATTTGCAATGCAACAGGTCTCACATTTCTCCGAGTTAGAGCTATTAGCAGTTGTAAACTCCCAACCGGACTTTTCTTGCCACATTAAATGGAAAAAAAGAGCGTGATCGAGCTGCTACAGTTCACTCGTAGTGAAACCTATTGGCAAAAATGCAATTATCTACGTAACCGGCAAAAGTGCAATTAGCTATGTAACAGGGTCGATGTCATGGAAAGCGCTCGACTTCTGCCAAGTGAGATCGCACTGCGAAAAAAGATAAAAAGTAGTCCACAAACGGGACAGAAAACAGTGAGCCTCGCATGTTTTCAGTACTTGGTCGCTGCGCTCGAGGAGGGCTAACCACTGGAAAAGGCATGACATATGCATGCCTTCCACTAATGAAAGCAAGCAGATTTAAACAGGCAAGCCCACGAACCAATGAAAGACACTGACGTGACATGGAGGGGGCTCGAAGTCCTTTTCTAACTATTAAATCATCTTGCAAGCGAAACGTATGCGCAAGCGCATGCGACGCAGGTTCGACCCTAAAAATGTACTTTGAAATGGGTCCCTACAAAGCCCTACTTTCATGTTCTGTTTTTTTAAACAAGAAAAAATACTGATCGATTACTCAACAACTGTAAAAACGTTTCTCACATCAGTGATGCAGATACATTTCACGTTTTACTTCCTCTTGAGTTGCCAATGCATATTTGTTTTTTCAGATGTTGTGTTTCTGTATTTTTCTAATGAAACATGAGTCATCTGTAATGTATTCTGTGAACTGAGTCACCTCTAGGTGGCTGGGTGAGATCAGGGTGTGTAAGAGAGTTCATGACGGGGCACAATTGTGAGCTCCAGAGTTGGGGCTGAAGTCAGGGTGAGTGTCTCACACTTCATGCCAGTGGGTTACAAAGATGTCCAGCCTTCACGCCTATGAAATCATTAGTGTCTCTGCAGAGTGCCAGAGCAATGGCCATATATGTGCCAATTTTAATTTCTATTTTATGTGACAGTGATTTAAGGGGGTAAACAGAAGAGTGAAATATGGACTGCACCAAAAGAAAAGGAAACACTGAGTTTACAAGTGAGTAGAGAGAGCAAGCATTTGCAATGCAACGGGTCTCGCATTTCTCCCGAGTTAGAGCTATTAGCAGTTGTAAACTCCCAACCGGACTTTTCTTGCCTCATTATATGGAAAAAAAAGAAGTGCAATCGCGCTGCCAAACAAGCGAGATCGTGCTGAGAAAAAAGAGAAAAAGTAGTCCACAAACCGGACGGAAAACTGCGAGCCTCGTATCTTTTCAGTACTTGGTCGCTGCGCTCGAGGAGGGCTAACCACCGGAAAAGGCATGACGTATGCATGCCTTCCACTAATGAAAGCAAGCAGATTTTAAACGGCAAGCCCACGAACCAATGGAAGACATTGACATGACACAGACAGGGACCGAGCCCTTTTCTAACTACTACAGCGTCTCGCAAGCGTCTTTCAACCCTAAAAAGCACCATTAGACATCCAGGTGTCCAAAAGTTCCAAAAGAGAACTCCTAACCATTTGTAAAAATGTATGTAAACACTCTCAACTTCTGCCCAGTGATATTACAATATGTGTCAAAGTGAAACGCGTAATGGATGGACCAGAACATTTTGGCAGAGAGGCAAGAATGAGACCCTGCAGATAGCCTTTCACCAGGACCTCAAGACTTTCCTGACTAGTCAACAATTGTGAATTTAGTGAGGAGGAAAGCTGATGTCATTACATCTGTCACCAGTGTATACATCAGTAGCAGAGTCTATCACAACACTCTACTCAACTAAGGATCAAGAATGCAAGATCCCATTAGAAGGTAAATTTATGTCAAAGGTTGATCACTAGATTCGACATTACTGAATACATGGTAGTTTTGTTTCTTAGACATGTCGGACAGATTTTGTCAGTCTAAACAGCAGACCTCAAAAAATATTTGGTGATTTTTTTGCCTGCTTCTCCTGTGTCTCTTCACGGCCCACCCTGGCTTCATCCTAGCCATCCCAGATATAGAGGCCTAGAGCCAGACTTCCAGGCACTACACACTCCCACCTGTCAGCCACAGACCCCGCCATACACTCCACGGCCACTCCACATCCGCAAACCCCGTCACGCAGTCCACACCCTCTCTACACACTCGCCTGCACCTCCCATCCTACAAACCGTCTCGGACAACCAGGGGCGTAGCTTGGGCAGTAAGACTGGGGGGCGGCAGCTTCAGATTTCCCAACAGTCAGGCTGGCACATAATGTTACAATGCATTATACGACCAGCAGGGTGCACCAGAGGGGCGTAAGGGGCAGTGGAAAGAGAGGGGAATGCGGATTGGTAGGTGCACTGAGTGAGAGAAAACACATTATTTTGTTATATAACCAACATTTTTTAAGCCTTTCCAAACAGGGAGAGAGTGTGAGTATGTTTTTGTCCGTGTGTAAAAATTCCTGTTGAAATCCGACAGACAACTCACCAAACCCGACTGAGAGCCCCTATACTGAACTATTTACCGCAAATACATTTATATGGGGCGTAACACCCCAAACGCCCCCTTGAAGCTACGCTCCTGCAGACAACTTAGACTTTGGTGGATTGTCACTCCTGTCCAAGCCAGATCACCCTGTTGGCTGTCATGTACTCTGACTCCTGGCCGGCTTACGCGACACCATAGACCACAAGAGTCTCACTCCAGGCTGCTTTGAAGATCCTGTGCATTTAATGGAGTCTCAGTCTAGGCCTGATGAATTGCCTCTTTCTTGGTCACATGAATATACCTTAGCATAGTCACGAAGCATCTCGTATACTGTCCTAGTATCGCTGTTGGTGCAGGAGCTTGTGAAAGACCACCATTCTTGACACACATTTAACATACCCGCGTCACGGACCACCCTGGCACCCTCCTTATGCCACTCTGGGTGCCTAGACTACTGAAAGAGCTCCATTCTTGACCCACGTCACGGACCACCCTGGCACCCTCCTTATGCCACTCTGGGTGCCTAGACTACTGAAAGAGCCCCATTCTTGAAACACATTTAACATACCCGCGTCACGGACCACAATGGCACCCTCCTTGTGCCACGAAGGAGCCGCATTCTTTGTGCACATTACCAGACCCACGCGCATTGTCCTGGTGTCACTTTTGGTGAATAGATTAGTGAAACAGCCCTATTCCAGGTGCACATTCATGCACCCCCATCATCGATCACCCAGTGCACAGCACAGAGCCCTAACACTACTGATGCAGGGGCTTGTGAAAGCGCCTAGTCTCAGGGCCCACGTTACCGTACCCCGCCCCAAATCACCCCGTGTCCGTAGGCTGGCATGAACAGTGGCATTGTGAACCCCCAGTTTTCACAGCTTAATGGGGGGGAGGGGGTTGACACTAACTTAGGAGTCTGTTCTGTCTGCAGCTCTGCAGACAACACTTAAAAATACAAAATTAGGGGAACAGTACTAGAGGTCACGGATGTGAAGCCAGTCACGGTGAGTAATGAGTGCCAGGAGGTAAGATGAGGGAAAGAAAGGGAAAGAGTGAGCAAGAGACAGAGAGATGGGAGGGTTGGGAGGAAGAGATAAAGGAAGGACACATGAAAAGAAAGAAACTGGCAGCTGGTAGGAATAAAGGGTGAACGGATGGATACAAAGGACTGACGACTGGAAGGGTAAAAGAACATTTACATGGGTGGCTGGAATGATGGAATGATGGAATGCTGGATGAATGGGTGAATAGATGAACGGGAGTCTGGATCAATGGGTGAATTGATAACCAGAGACTGAAGTGATGGGCAGATGAAAAATAATGGATGTATGGATGTGAAAAGGATGAATGAATGGCTGGAACTGTGAGTGAAAGGATAGAAGGATGAATAGAAGAGTAATAGTGAAAGGGTGGACAGTCAATATGGTAAAAGAAGGATGAATGGAATGGGAAAAAGATGGATGGAAGCATATAAATATGGATAGATGAATAGATTGAAGAAAACCTTAAAAGAATGGAGCTATAGATGGATGGAAGGTGGGATGAAGGCACCTCATCTAGAGTGGGTAGGACTTGCTCGCTTCGCTCACGCATTAGAGGTTCAGATTAAAGTGGGGGTATTTTAATTTTCTGACTACTCCCTTGGCCACAAAATATAACCCCACAACATTCAGAGGTGGACTGCCTTGTCGAGAGTTTCTGTCCAGCTGGTGCCGGCTAAGGAAGGTTAGTAGCGCCTAGAGTTGGGCTGTCCCCTATGAATAACTTGAGCCAAGTCTGGTGCAGGGCTGAACCGGCCATTCTGTTTCTCTGACATGTTTCCTGTGGGATGCAGGTTAGGGGGGCTGCTTTCATCACATGGAGGTTACCAAGACCCAGCCATGACCCTATTCTACTTTCCGCCTCCTTCGGTGTTGGGCTGGTTTGAACAATCTTCCCTGGGCAGATTTTGTTGTCTACTCTGGTCCTGCAAATGTGAGCCACTCCGCTGCATGCCCCCAGACCTTAGCTCTGGGGTCAAAATGCCCAGACAGTCCAGTCACTCAGAAAGCACCCCGAAAGCCATTGTAGTAAACCACCGTTCGTCCATTCAGGGGCATTAACTTGGACAACAGTCATATGTAGTCCGGGAAAGCCTCTATGAATTCAGGGTGATCGCCCTGAGTTCAGGAAGACCCCATTGAGTTCAGGGAGACCTTCTGGAGGTCAGGAAAACACCCTTTAGGGTCCAGATGGCTCCTTGATCCTGGAGAAACCCCACCCCGCACCCCTGGAGTTCAGAGAGGCTTCTGGAGTTCTGGAAGACCCCCTAAGGCTTGAGGAGAATCTTCAGAGTTCAGGGGATCACTTTGGTTTGCAGGGAGACCCTCAAAGGTTCAGAGAGGCCCCCTTGGTGCAGGGAGAGTCGTAGGGGTTTGGGGAACCCTCCAGAGTCCAGGGAGACCCTCGAATTCATGGTGATCTCCTGGAGTCCGGGGAGACCTTCTCGAATTAAAGGAGGCTGTCTGGAGTCAAGCTCGAATGAGAGTCTCTGGTGTGCAGAGAGACCCTTTAATATTGACGTAGGCTCTCCAGAGTGTAGGGAGACCCTCTAAGATTGACGGGGGCTCTTCAGAGTGCAGGGAGACCCTCTAAGATTGACTTAGGCTCTCCAGAGTGCAGGGAGACCCTCTAAGATTGACATAAATTCTCCAGAGTGTAGGGAGACCCTCTAAGATTGACGTGGGCTCACCAGAGTGTAGGCAGACCCTCTAAGTTTGATGTAGGCTCTCCAGAGTGCAGGGAGATCATCTGACTGACGTAGGCTCTCCAGGGTGTAGGGAGACCCTCTGACTGACGTAGGCTCTCCAGAGTGCAGGGAGACCCTCTGACTGACGTAGGCTCTGCAGAGTGTAGGCAGACCCTCTGATTGATGTAGGGTCTCCAGGATGTAGGGAGACCCTCTAAGATTGACGTAGACTCTCCAGTGTGCAGGGATACCCTCTGACTGACGTAGGCTCTCCAGAGTGCAGGGATACCCTCTGACTGACGTAGGCTCTCCAGAGTGCAGGGAGACCCTCTGACTGACGTAGGCTCTCCGGAGTGCAGGGAGACCCTCTGACTGACGTAGGCTCTCCAGAGTGCAGAGAGACCCTCTGACTGACGTAGGCTCTCCAGGATGTAGGGAGACCCTCTAAGATTGACGTAGACTCTCCAGAGATCAGGTACACCCTCTTTGACTGATGTAGACTCTCCAGAATGTAGGGAGACCCTCTGACTGACGTAGGCTCTCCAGGGTGTAGGGAGACCCTCTAAGATTGACGTAGACTCTCCAGAGTGCAGGGAGACCCTCTAAGATTGACGTAGGCTCTCCAGAGTGCAGGGAGACCCTCTGAGTGACGTAGGCTCTCCAGAGTGCAGGGAGACCCTCTGACTGACGTAGGCTCTCCAGGGTGTAGGGAGACCCTCTAAGATTGACGTAGAGTCTCCAGAGTGCAGGGAGACCCTCTGAGTGACGTAGGCTCTCCAGAGTACAGGGAGACCTTCCACCGTCCATGGAGGCTCCCTGGAGTTCAGTGCTACTCCCCAGAGGTCAGGGAAACCTTCTGAGATTGAACGAGACCTTCCAGAGTGCAGAGAGACCGTGTGGAGTTCAGAATAACTTCACAGAAGTCGGGGAGCCTCGACCTGCAGAGAGAGGCCGTCTTGAGTTCTAGGTAACACAACAAATTTCAGGGACACTCTCTAAGATTGAAGGGGACCCTCGGGAGTGCTGGGAGACCTCCTAAGATTTAAGGAGGTTCTCTAGAGTGCAGAGTGACCCTCCGGGATTCAGGGTAATGCCCCAGAGTCTGAGAGACCCTCTCTGGAACGCAAGGAGACCCTCTTAGATTTAAAGAGACTGTGGCGTTCAGGGAGACAATCTAAGTTTGAAAGATACTCCCTAAAGTGCACTGAGACCTCCCCTAAGATTGAAGGGGTCTCTCTGGAGTTCAGGGAAGTGCACTGCGACCTCCCCTAAGATTGAAGGGGTCTCTCTGGAGTTCAGGGAGCCCCTCTATGATGGAAAAAGCTCCCGGAGTTCAGGGGACGCCCTGAGATTGAAGAAGACTCTCTAAGGTTGAATCAGGCTCTCCAGAGTTCAGGGAGATCCTCTTTAAGGTTGAATGAGCCTCCCCGGGCTGCAGGGAGACCCAGAGTTCATGGAGACCGGGACCCTCTAGTATTGGAGAGGGTTCTCCCGAGTTCAGGTAGACCATATATGCTTGAAGGGTTCTCTCCTGAGTTCAGAGAGACCCTACATGGTTCCAAAGTTCAGGGAAACCCTCTAGGAATGAAGCAGGCTCCCCAGAGCTCGGGGATACCCTGTAAAATTGAAGCAATGTCTCCTGAGTTCAGGAAGACCCTCTTGGAAGGAAGCGGTCCCCCAGAGTTCAGGGAGACCCTCTGAGACTGATGGGGGCTCTCCAGAGTTCAGGGAGACCCTCTGAGACTGATGGAGGTTCTCCAGAGTTCCGGGAGACCCTCTGAGATTGAAGCAATCTCTCCAGAGTTCGGGGAGACCCTCTGAGATTGAAGCAATCTCTCCTGAGTTCAGGAAGACCCTCTAGGAAGGAAGCAGGTCCCCCAGAGTTCAGGGAGACCCTTCGATTGAAGCAGGCTGCAGATTTCAGGGAGACCCCCTGGAGCCACGGAAGCCCGCCCTCTGCCAGGGTCGGTGCCGCCTGCGGGGATTGCCTGTCCCTGCGCGCTCCCGCCTGATGGCAGCGCGGGTACCGTGCCAGGGATGCCTCGCACCCGAGGATGCTGGGATCCTCTGAAAGGAGGAACCCACCGGCGCTGAAGGGGTTACGAGGATGCTCCAGCTCTGGGGGTCCTCTCCGCCGAGCAGCCAATCAGCGGCCCGGTGCCGTCCTGCCTTCTGTTGCCGCGCGCGCCCGCTCGCGCGGCCTTGCGGGTGAAAGGCACCTGGGGCGCGCAGCGGAGGAGAGGGGACACCTACCGCGCCAGGGAGCGAGCATCCCCCGCATGGACCCCCGGGGGAGGAGGCCCTGCAGGCCCCTGAGACCGCGAGCAGCGCGCCCAGAGAACCGCGGTACCCCCGCGGTACCCACTGCTTCCGCGGTACCCCCGCGGTACCCCTGCTGTGGATGACAGCCCCTGATCTCCCAGCTGGAGGGACCCCTGGAGTCTGCATCCAAAGCATCTTCCATCGAGTGGGGTCCACAGCCTCTTCTCGCTCTAGTGCATATTTGGGGGTCCTTCTCATGTTGATGCCCCCCTGCCTTGAATAGGGGGGGAGTGAGTGTGAGTTATTCCTGCAGGGTGCTCCATCCGCAGGAAGCAATAATCGATCGATCTACGGATGAGGATGTGGGGCCTGGGGCCCCCTGGACTCTTCTGCATCGGCGGGCCTGTCTAGAGGGGGCACCTGAGGTCCCCACGACCACCGCAGGCCGCGCTGCCACCTAACCCCATCCGAAAGGAGCCTGGCCTGCCCGGTAATAGCACGGATACACCGAGCGCTGAGATGCCTGAAGAGGCTCGCCTTCTCTCCACTTCCTGGTGCTACAAGAAGGTGAGTGGGTCTCGGTGCTAGCTCAGGGGGTTGAGTGGCTGCTGCAGAACAGCGTGATACCACTGCGGGCACAGGGGCCCAAGATGGCAGGTGTTTACCTGGCGGTCAATCAAGTGAGTACTAGTGAGCGGTACCGGAAATAGAAAACAGATACATTGGGGGTGCCATGCATTGGGGGTAGAGGTGTGGCAGCAGAAAGGGGGAGGCTTTATGAAGGGTCGAGTCACACGGAGAGGAATCTGACAGTCCTCTCAGACACATACCTTAAAACAACTCTGCCCACAAGTCATTGACAACAAGGACAAATGTGGCTGTAAATCTACTCGGGCCACTTAATTTGACACAAACAGACTGCAGTTTAAGATGTGTTACAGGGCAGAGAACTTTGTATTTTCAGCAAGTTCTGTGGTGTATATATACTTCCTGGTATAGTTCTGTGGTATGTATACTCCCTGGTAAAGTAACTCTGGCGTCAATGCACGTGCTGGCGACATCTGTAAGAAGTCTAGTCACAGGTTTGGAAACAGCATAGAGGGGTAATGCGCCTGCTGCAAAGCACAACCTGTAACATGCAGGCCACTGGTTTGTATTTTCTGTAGCTATCTCAGTGGGTTATTGCTTGTCACAGATCCTCGGATCGCCTTCAGGCCATGAGTTACAAACCTCGTAATACACAACAGTGAGTTCTAAACCAGCGCCAATGAGCTGCATGCGGGCTTCAAGGCATGCGTTTCAACCCTTGTGTTCTTACTCAATCTTTTGTTATTCTGAGTTTGCTTAAAGGAGTTCATTGGGTAGTGACCAAGGCTTATTAAGATAGACAATCGCAACTACTTACGTTCTGTAAACTTCAAAAGATGTTCTCCCCGCCAGTACGGACGATGTGTCACGCCAACCCTCTTTATCTCATGTAACATTTCATGTCTATTGACTTCTGCACTTGTTTGATTTGTTGTCTCTGTATAATGTGTGCTTGAAGTAAAGCGCTCCGCCAACCTACATTGGGTTGAGTAGCACTATAAAATAAATTAAAAAATGAAAATACGTTGTTAAGTGTTACATAAATAGTTATTTATGTAGTTCCTAACATAGGCAGAGAGGTCTGACATGCAGGGTTGGAGAAGGGTGAAACCTCTCTTAAGTTCACAGTTTATCTCTTAAACAGTTCTTAAGTTACACCAAGTTCTTAAGTGTCTCTGCTTTTTTCTGCAGCATCAAGGTGTTGGGCTCCAGCTAGCTTCCAGCTAAGACTAGAATAGAAAGGGTGCTGATGGCCATGTAAGTGAGACATTTGTATTGCAACAGCTGGAGGAGCTCCTCTGAAGGCTGTTGTTGCTAAATCCAGCAGCCGGCCGGTTCGCCCTCATTTCTTGCACTGCTATTGAGTTGCGTAAGAAAAAGAGCTGGGAGTTCTAGCGCCAAGAAGGCGTTTGTTTGTTATGGCTGCTGTATAAGTGACCGTTGGTATTGTGAATGAGAAATAAGGTTGTCATGACAACGTGGGATGCCGCTGTTTTCAGGAATTGGGCGCCCGCCTGCTACAGGGAGCTGAAATTTACCCACCCCCACGTCCTATGTCTGACTAAGCCACCCAGGCCTGCCTGTTTATTTTTCTTTGCTTTCAGGTATCTGTGGTTTCAGTTTTCCAGAGACAAGTCCCAAAATGCAAAATAAGAATCAGGACCGGTAGGAGCACCTAGGCCTGGGGGCACTACACATCTCCGCATGATGCCAACTATGCCCATAGGTTAAGTGGGGTGGTATCGACACCCTGAAAAAAAACCTTGTTCTTGGTTGATACTGTACTAGAAGCAGAATGAGTAATTTACTAGCAGCTCACACAGTGACCCAAGCAGTACCCTACTTTACAAGGTACTGGGGTGTAACTTACATACTCCACCAGAAACTCTAGTCCAGAACCAAGCTGTTGGGCCAGGAAGCACCGCGTTGTACTAAGAATGGGTGGCCTAATTTACTTGCTGCACCTGGAACTCATTCAGGAATTAACCAAGTGGCACAGGAAGGGAAGATTAAGTAACTCCTTACTTGGAGGAATTTTAATGTAATTTTTAGCTAAAAATGTAAGCCATTTTGCTGCAATTCACAATATTTTGAAAAGTCTCCAAAGATGAACATGTGGTTACACTTAAAGTTTTGGTGAACGCTGATCAGATCTAGAAAGTCACTCTTTTAAAGGTCATTTAGAGTGATTCTTTATCACTGTTTTAACCCCGGCTTCTATGATGGTCGCTTTAAAGCACACACGTGTCAAAACTGTTTCATCAAATGTCACAAAACTTCAAATACACACATACAGTCTGCCTATCCTACTTCAAAACGGCAAATGTGGCCAATTAAATTACAAGTGAGTGGAGAATTTAAGGTAGTTTAGTTTGAGTTGGTCTATCACATAATTGTATTTACAGTGATACATGGTCTAATTTATTGTAGTATAAACAGCTGTAGAAAAAAAGGCACTGTACTTAATGGACAGAGGATACAGCCTATTGTAGTCTGAATGAGTTTATGACTTAATCTATCGTACTATGAATGGGCTGAGGCCTTAACCTATTTAAATGAAGTGGATGTATGGCCTAAACTATTGTACTACAGATGAGTGAAGGGCTTCACCTATTGTACTATGAATGGGTGTGTGACAATCTATTGTACTATGCAAGGGCAGAAGACGTGCCCGCCTGTAGTATGAATGGGTGTATGGACTCATCTATTGTACTGTGAATGGGTGTAAGTCTTAACCTATTGTACTATGAATGGGTGCATGGCAATCTATTGTACCATGAATGGGTGCTTGGCAATCTATGGTACTATGAATGGTGCATGGCAATCTATTGTACTGCGAATGGTGCATGGCAATCTATAGTACTGTGAATGGTGCATGGCAATCTATAGTACTATGAGTGGGTGTGTGGCAGTCTATTGTACTATGAGTGGGTGTGTGACAGTATATTGTACTATGAATGGTGCATGGCAATCTATTGTACTATGAGTGGTGCATGGCAATCTATTGTACTATGAATGGTGCATGGCAATCTATTGTACTATGAATGGTGCATGGCAATCTATAGTACTGTGAATGGTGCATGGCAATCTATAGTACTATGAGTGGGTGTGTGGCAGTCTATTGTACTATGTGTGGGTGTGAGACAGTATATTGTACTGTGAATGGTGCATGGCAATCTATTGTACTATGAGTGGTGCATGGCAATCTATTGTACCATGAATGGGTGCTTGGCAATCTATTGTACTATGAATGGTGCATGGCAATCTATAGTACGTTGAATGGTGCATGGCAATCTATAGTACTATGAGTGGGTGTGTGGCAGTCTATTGTACTATGAGTGGGTGTGTGACAGTATATTGTACTATGAATGGTGCATGGCAATCTATTGTACTATGAGTGGTGCATGGCAATCTATTGTACTATGAATGGTGCATGGCAATCTATTGTACTATGAATGGTGCATGGCAATCTATAGTACTGTAAATGGTGCATGGCAATCTATAGTACTATGAGTGGGTGTGTGGCAGTCTATTGTACTATGTGTGGGTGTGAGACAGTATATTGTACTGTGAATGGTGCATGGCAATCTATTGTACTATGAGTGGTGCTTGGCAATCTATTGTACCATGAATGGGTGCTTGGCAATCTATTGTACTATGAATGGTGCATGGCAATCTATAGTGCTGTGAATGGTGCATGGCAATCTATAGTACTATGAGTGGGTGTGTGGCAGTCTATTGTACTATGAGTGGGTGTGAGACAGTATATTGTTCTATGAATGGTGCATGGCAATCTATTGTACTATGAGTGGTGCACAGTAATCTATTGTACTATGAGTGGTGCACGGTAATCTATTGTACTATGAATGGTGCATGGCAATCTCTTGCAATATGAATGGTGCATGGCAATCCCTTGCACTATGAATGGTGCATGGCAATCTCTTGTACTATGAATGGTGCTTGGCAATCTATTGTACTATGAATGGTGCTTTGCAATCTATTGTACTATGGATGGGTGCTTGGCAATCTATTGTACTATGGATGGGTGCTTGTCAATCTATGGTACTGTGAATGGGTGCATGGAAATATATTGTACTATAAATGGTGCATGGAAAGCTATTATACTATGGATGGTGCTTGACAATCTATTGTACTACGGATGGGTGCATGGAAATCTATTGTGCTATGGAAGGGCAGAAGTCTTGGGGCCTGATTTAGAGTTTGGCGGTTGGGGTTACTCTGTCACAAACGTGACAGATATCCCGTCCGCCCATTTACAATCCCATTATATCTAATGGGAATTGTAATACGGCGGATGGATATCCATCATGTTTGTGACGAAGTCGCCCATCAGACAAACTCTAAACCAGGCCTTTAATCTCTCGCAGTATGAATGGGGGTATTGACTAATCTGTTGTACTGTGAATGGGTGGAAGACCTAACCTTTCACAGTATGAATGGGTGTCTGACGATTTGCTGTTCTGTGAATGGGCAGAAGACTTAACCTGTTGTACTAAGAGTGGGTGGAAGAGAATCTCTTGTACTGTGAATAGGCAGATGGTGTAACCTATTGTAGTATGAACGGGTGTAGGACAATCTGTTGTACTATGACAGGGCAGAACACTTACCCTCCTGTAATATGAATGGGCGCATGGATTAATCCATTGTATTATGAATGGGCGGAATACATAACCTATTGTGCAGTGTGAATGGGTGTACAATGAGCGGGCAGAAGGCATAATCTATTGTAGTATGAACGGGTGTAGGACAATCTGTTGTACTATGAAAAGGTAGAACACTTACCCTCCTGTAATATGACTGGACCTATGGACTAATCTATTGCACTATGAATGGGCAGAAGGCATAATCTATTGTAATATGAACGGGTGTAGGACAACCTGTTGTACTGTGAGAGGGCAGAACACTTAACCTCCTGTAGTATGAATGGGCGTATGAATTAATCAGTTGTATCATGAGTGGGTTGAAGACGTAACCTATTGCAGTGTGAATGGGTGTATGAGAAGCTATTATGCTATGAATGGGCAGATGGCTTAACCTATTATAGCATGAGCAAGAATTTGGCCTAAGCCACTAATATTATAAATGGGTGGAAGTTTTTAGCTATAAAACGTTTTGAGAATGGCGGAAATACTTTTTTCTAACTCTACAAACACTAGGAAAGTTAGTTATACTACCACAGGGGACATGGATGAAATGAATCATTACCTTCACGAGAAGGTCAACTATATTTTAGAAATTTCCTTTTATAAAATGAGGCCAAGGCAACTGTGTTTAATGTGCAAACCAATGTGCACAAGCATCAGGGGGAGAGAAGTTTCTGTGTAATTGATGAAGGCAAGTAGGTAACTACCTGAAGAAGGAGTTGTTTAACAGTGCTAATATTTCATTTGGGGAACTGAACGTGATGTGGATTAGCCAGTCGGGGGGGGTTGAGAGGACAGGGCGGAAAACAACGAGCTGGGGGTAAGAATGAACATGAAAACAAGTAGTAATGTTAAAAGGAAAGTTAAAAAACAAGGAAAGCGAATATCTGAAAACAGAGAACAAGACAGAAAAAATGAATTTAGAGAGAATGTACATTATTCAACAAAAATGTAAATGTCATTAGGCAAGGTCATAAAATACAGTTTGCTTTGGTAAATGGCGAACTGTTCCCATGTCTTGAGAACCAATATGTGCATTATATGTGCAGCTTTGCTGTTCCTCACAATAAGCTGTCATCTATGTTTTGATCATATCCAGTTCTTCCATTATATCGTGCCTTACTTTATTTTTACTGCTGTTTTTCTTTTTCTCAGTTTAAAAGGATGCTGAATAGAGAATTAACGCACTTGTCAGAAACGAGTCGCTCTGGAAACCAAGTCTCCGAATACATCTCCAGCACTTTTCTAGGTGAGTACCACCATGTCTTATTTAGACCAGCAGCTCCCCGCCATCCTGGATTCCCACCACGCCTGGATTCCCAAATTTGGCAAAATAAAACTTCGACATTTTAGTGATTTTCTGTTTTCCTCAAAACTTCAGTACATTTGGGAAAAAGCATGTAAAATCCTTAATAAAGTTTGTTTTTCAGAGGTTAAAAAAAATCATATATGTTACAGAATAATACCACTGGGAAAATCTTCAGCAATGATTTTTTACATTGATAACTTGACTCGCAGGCAAACAAAATATTTTGGATACTCCCTGTTTGTTTTTTATCCTCGCCACAGATGTCTCTGATGGCCAAATAAAATGAAGTTTTCACAAAACAGCCAATAAGTCTAGAAGGACCTCTTACCCTGGCTCCTTGTTTGTAGCTCAGTGGGTTGAGGCGTCAGTCACTTCTGGGTGGCTGCTGACTGTAGCTCAAATGATTAAGCGGTCAGTTGTGAATATAATTATTGTTTCCACTTGTGTGTACCTTATTTGTTATAACTGCAGATGAGATTTTACCATCATCATTAAATGTTAATATGCAACCATAAGTATACAATAATTGATATTACTTGAAACACCTGTTGTCTGCAGTTAAGAAACCTTCACCCACTGGCTTAAGGGATTGTCAGTCACATCTTGGATAATAGGCTCTGTACCACCTGTCACTTCACATATAGCCCTTTAAAGGCCATCTTTCAGATTGTTCGTAATCATGGCAGTTATGACAAGGCAGAAAACTTTCCAGGGGCAGCATATGTTCACGAGACTTTCGTCTTCATGTTGATTGTTAATATTTGCACCGGGGAGGTTCAGGGGGCCCAAAAGTTGCGCTTCCCATTCACATTCCGTTATGTATTTAATTAAAAAAAAGAAAGCAATATATAGTGCCCGAACAGCGAGCATGGTCCGTGGGTATTGGACAGGGGCTCTGGAGATATGCAGCAGGAGAGAACAAAATTGTATGGAAGTGTTGACTAAATTATGCGGCAAGAAAAGGCAACTTATGCTGCACAATGCAGCACATTTTGCTATAGCCTATTTTTACACACTGTACTACTGGGAAAATATTTCACTTCATTAGTACCACTTTAATACCCAAATATAGCCATAGGCAACTGAAAGATGACCTGTCAACCTTTGCTTAGGGCCTCCAACGTGCAGGAATACGTGTTGCCATGTTTTAGTAACTTTCGATCCGTTTGAGCTATAAACAATGGTACAATCTGTAGGCTTTGAAGCGGATGATAGATTATATGGTAAATGTGGCAACATCCACAATTGTGCGGAAACTGCTGCTGCCTCAGAACTGCTTAATTCCAGTGGCCCTGGTATTGGAGCAGGAGATGTTGAGCAGACAGAGTGTCTGAAGGTCACACCATGTGTAGAGTCCCAAGGGCATACGTGCATTAGGGGAAACGGGCACAGTAAGTGGGTGAAGGGCATTACTGAAGCCCAGTACTTGCTGGACCTGGAGGGCCTGGGTTCTGGTCCACGTTTAGTACCCAGCGGGCCGTTAATGAGTGTGTAGAGGACACGGATGAAGGGCTTGTCCAAGATCTATGGATCTGGTCACAGATGCTATCGAACGGGTTGTATGGTTGTGGCCAACATAAACAAAATGTAGCATGAGCAAAGAATAAGAAAGTAATGAAAAACTTCAGTTCCCACAATGCATCAGGTTAATGGAAAGCCAAATATAGTGTGAGCAAAGAATAGATAAGTAATGAAAAACTTCACTTCCCACAATGCATCCGGTTAATGGGAAGCCAGTGCTAGGCGCATTTAGTCCATGAAGGCTCTTGCTAAGCTGGTTACCCTGTTCGGAAAGGATTGCTTCTCCCCCCAGGGCCGGTGCCTGCGGCTCGGAGATGCTCCCACGGGCATTAGCCGGAGCCTGTGAACTTGACCCACATTCCGCCAGCGCGCATCTCTCCAAAGCAGCAGATGGCGCTGGGAGGACGGGGTCATGACCTGTGTCCGCTTCACCCCGCTCGCTTCCGTCACGCTCGCGCTGATCACGTACTGCAGTCGCCAGGGGACCTCTGGGGGATCAGAAGTGACGAGCGGAAATCCGTCCCGAGGTTACCAAGATGGTGCGGATGTGGTCTCTGTCTGCCCCTCAGCCTCTCCACGCGCTGGCAAACGTGTGTGCTTTGAGGGGAGGGCGCTTGTCAGTTCAGTGCGGGGCCTACTTTACCCCAATTACAACCAGGGTTTTGGGGGGCCCTTATTCCTACCTTGCATTAGGGCCAGAGGCACCCTTGTGCACACCGTGAGGGGCTTGGGAGCTGCCAGGTGGTGTTGACAGACCTGCCAACTGCAACAAAAAACAAGCATTTGCAATGCAACGGCTATCGCATTACGTCGAGTTAGAGCTATTAGCGTTGTAAACTCCAAACCGGACTTTTCTTGCCACATTAAATGGGAAAAAACGAGCGCGATCACGCTGTGAAATAAAGAGGAAAAGTAGTCCAGAAACCATACAGAAACCATGCAGCCTGGTATGTTTCCAGTAGTTTACTGGTGCTCTCGAGGAGGGCTAAACACCGGAAAAGGCATGATGTATGCATGCTTTAGCCCCCGAACCAATGAAAGTGACTGACGTAACATGGGTGTGGTTAAAATCCCCCTAAAGAGAGATTAGAAGAGGGACGGAGCGCTTTGCGCTTGCCTCTAAAAAGCAACGTGTGAGGAAGGAGTGGGGCCTCATGCCAAGAAGTATATAAGAGGCACGTTTGCCACCGCACCACCTCCACCGCGTCCTCCAAAAACAAAAGAGCTTGCTGAGTCTAGTGCCAATGTCCTGGGAGGTCAGGTCTGTGTCGAGTCTGAGGGCTCCACATCCAAAGAACTACAGCCTGACGACACTTAGTGTAACGCCTATAGAACCCAGACGTATAAGGTTTGGGCACTTCTTATGCCAGAGGCAGAACCAAAATCCACAGCATGTGTAGAGTAGGAACATTCCACGCTTTCCTGGGTGGCTTCAGCTAATTTCTCCTGGGTGAGAGGAGGGGCATGGGTACTCCCTCCTGGAAATGCCTTCTGCTACTTCTCACAATAGGAATTCATCCCATCACTCAAAGAAGAGGTTGGGAAAGTCTAGTAGATAATAGTGCCAGCTCTATCGAGACTACTTCCAAATACTTAGGGGAAGGCCGCGCCGTGCCATCCGTGATCAGATTCTGCTCTGCCCATTGTCTCGCCCTGCTGACACCCTCCCATGTGGTAACCTACCTAATGGGTGAAGACATCTCTGCTTAAGTGGCACAAGCAAGGGGGCAGCTCTGATGGCTTAGTGTACCAGGAGTCTGTCTTGTCCAGAGAGGCGGATGTCTGTCATCACTCTCCTGCACTATGAGAGAGGGTATCTCGCACTCCTAGCTCCTCCCACTAATCTCTCCTGTGCCTTGTGCAGTGAGAGATGGATGCCTTGCACTGCTTTCCTGCATTGGGGCAGAAGGATATTGTGTACTAACCTCTCACGTGTCTTGTGCAAGGCGAGATGGATGTCTTGTACTGCTCTCCTGCACTGGGAGAGAAGGATATCTTGCACTAACTTCTTGTCTCTCTTATATAAGGAGGATTGCTGTCTTACACTTCTCTCCTACACAGGGAAATAAAGATTTCTTGCACCAGTCTCTAAGTCTTGTGCAGGAATAATTCTCACGCTGCTCTCCTGCTTTGGTATTCCTGTCATACACGACCCTCCTTCACGCGGAGAGAAATATACCTTGCACCAATCTCTCTTACGTCTTGTTAGGGGGAGGCAGATGTCTTGCACTACTCTTCTGCATGGGGAGAGACAGATATCTGGCACTGCTGTCCTGTGGATAGGTTCATCGCTGTGTCGCACTGCTCTTATCTCTTGCACTAATCTCCCCTTTGGGCTTATTGTGAGTGGGCACCGAAGGGTCCGTAAAGTAGGGCCTTCTGGAGTGAACATTTGTAGCGGAACTAAGCTCTTCCCCTTTAAGCTAAGCTCTTAGTAACATACCTGTCTCTCCACATGCAGGAGTGTGGTACAAGACCGCAATCCCCCGACACAAGTCAGAGGAGTGATTAGTGAAGGCACCCTTCTCTTCCCATGAAGAAATGTAGTGTAAGATCCCTGCAAAGGACAGCAGAGAGTTTAGTGCAAGATATCCTTCTCCCCATGAAAGATAGTGTAAGATGGCGATCACTCCCGACACAAGATAGAGGAGAAATTGGTGCAAGACAGTAATCTATTCCTGCACGAGACAGATGTGCAAGCATGGCATCCATCTCTTTGCACACAAGGCAGAGGAGAGACTAGTGAAACATATCCTTCTCTCCCATGCAGGACAGCAGTGCAAGGCATCCGTCTCTCCTTACACAAGGCAGAGGAGAGACTAGTGAAACATATCCTTCTCTCCCATGCAGGACAGCAGTGCATGCATCCGTCTCTCCCTACACAAGGCAGAGGAGAGACTAGTGAAACATATCCTTCTCTCCCATGCAGGACAGCACTGCATGCATCCATCTCTTTGCACACAAGGCAGAGGAGAGATTAGTGAAATATGTCCTTCTCTCCCATGCAGGACAGCAGTGCAAGGCATCCGTCTCTCCCTACATGAGGCAGAGGAGAGGCTAGTGAAACATATCCTTCTCTCCCATGCAGCACAGCAGTGCATGCATCCATCTCTCCCTACACAAGGCAGAGGAGAGATTATTGAAATATATTCTTCTCTCCCATGCAGCACAGCAGTGCATGCATCTACCTCTCCCTACACAAGGCAGAGGAGAGACTAGTGAAACATATCCTTCTCTCCCATGTAGGACAGCAGTGCATGCATCCATCTCTTTGTACACAAAGCAGAGGAGAGGCTAGTGAAATATGTCCTTCTCTCCCATGCAGGACAGTAGTGCATGCATCTACCTCTCCCTACACAAGGCAAAGGAGAGACTAGTGAAACATATCCTTCTCTCCCATGCAGCACAGCACTGCATGCATCCATCTCTCCCTACACAAGGCAGAGGAGAGGCTAGTGAAATATGTCCTTCTCTCCCATGCAGCACAGCACTGCATGCATCTACCTCTCCCTACACAAGGCAGAGGAGAGACTAGTGAAACATATCCTTCTCTCCCATGCAGGACAGCAGTGCAAGGCATCCATCTCTCCCTACGTAAGGCAGAGGAGAGATTATTGAAATATATTCTTCTCTCCCATGCAGCACAGCACTGCATGCATCCATCTCTCCCTACACAAGGCAGAGGAGAGATTATTGAAATATATTCTTCTCTCGCATGCAGCACAGCAGTGCATGCATCCATCTCTCCTTACACGAGGCAGAGGAGAGACTAGTGAAACATATCCTTCTCTCCCATGTAGGACAGCAGTGCATGCATCCATCTCTCCTTACACGAGGCAGAGGAGAGATTATTGTAAAATATCCTTCCCTCCCCATGGAGCAATAACGCAACATAAACGTCTTAACACTTTCAGGTGGTTGTAAATGCTGCTTACCCACAGCACCACAATGACCCGGAGTAGTACACCACTCACACTTGCTAGAGGGGTTTATAGTAACTGGGTCTATTTTCAGGGGCCTACAGTGCAAATATCTAAAACCACACAACTGATGAGAGTATTTTAGAGGGAATCCTCTACTTAAAACCAACCACTAAAACCCACTAACAATGTAACCTAGTTTAGTTCCAGTCTAGCCAAGCTCTAGTTAAGTCTGTGCGAGTAACAAAAACTCAGGTGTGACATCGGGCGAGAGTAAAGGATTATTGTTCAGAGATTTGGAGAAGTGAAGTGTGTGTCCGTGGAAATAAGGCAGAGGGGCGTAGCTTGCGGATGAAGGGTTTACTATCAGGTGTGACGTGTAACGGCTGAAAGTGTTTTAAGAAGAGTGTACTTTGCGTGTCATTTACGAAGATGTATATTTATTCATGTACCAGGGTGAATGTATACAGTTGATGATTTCAACAAACAGAATTTTAAAAAAGAAATGAATGCTTTTCAACCAATCGTAGCTGAGGTTGCTCCAGATGGGCGCCTTGCATGTTTCCTAGTTATGTCGCCAACCGTTAGCGCATCTGTGGCATTTTTTGTCTGTGTCAGAAATGTACATTTTTTTCCCAAATGCCTGGCATTATGTGGGTTTACCATCATTGGCGTATCCTTTATGTATGTATTTATGTATGTATCAGCATTTGGCATTTCTTCCAGAAATGTCTTGCGTAGGACCCATGTCGGTGCCTAGCTGAGTAGGGCTGATGGCATGCAGAGGATGGGAAGATGACAGAGGTTTGGAACAAACAGTCTGTTTTGAGAAGATGAAAGGACAATTTAAAGGGACAAAACAACACTAGTAGAATTATTCGTTGTATCATAACAGGTAGAACTGTTTGCACCTTTGGTGCAGTGTGCGTCATTCTTTCATTTCAGGGAAGCTTTGAACACCCTCACTGTGGGGTGTGGATGACATCTCAGGAGGCAGCAAGTTCTATGATAGGGGCCAAAAGGTGGCCAACAGTCTAGAAGCTGCAGGTGGTTTCTTGGTTGCGACACCACAAAACCTATAAAGACATCAAAGGGGCACATTTATGTAAAGTAGCGCCGCACCGAGTGCAGCGGCACTTTCCCTGCGTCCCTTGGCACCCCCCTACCACCACCATGTGTGCGCCGTATTTATCATACGGCGCACCGTGGCGCGGGCAAGGGGCAATAGTGTGATTTCTCATAACGCTATTGATATACTCTGCAGGAGTAGCGCCAAAATATTGGCGCTACTCCTGCAGAGTACATAGGGGCCCATTCTAAAGAATGCAAGCCCCCTTTTTATCGTCTGCTCTTAAAGCGGGCGTTAAAAGTTCCTTAAAAGATGGCCCAAGGAAATCTCATAGATTACTTTGCGCCATTTTTCCGGCTCCCCTAGTGGGGGAACGCCCCCTTTTATACATTATGCTTGGCGCAGGCATAATGTAGCGCAAAGGGTTACAGAGAGGCGCAATGCATGCATTGCACTACTCTGTAAATACGGTGCAGGGATTTTGGCCTCGTTGGGCCACATTGACGTCATAAATAATGATGTTAATGTCTCACAAGGTGGTGCTAGGCCATTATAAATATGCCCCCCAGTTACCACCACCCTGGTAACTTAGGACTGGGAGTAAAGGTTTGAAGGCCTGCCTTAAGCAGTGTCGGACAGGCTTGAAGGGCTGTTTCTGGCCCGGTTATATTGCCTGTTTGGCTGGTTTTTACTGTTGATTTCCCTGATACTAAAGCAAACATTGTCGGCAGCAGGCACACATGCATGCAGCCTCTCATACCTTGTGAAACGCCTGTCGAAAGTTTCTTTACAAGTTTATCTCTGCCATAATTTCCAAATAAGGACCACTTTTTTAGCTATCCTGAGTCACTAATGGTGCCACTTGTATTTTTGTGACCAGGCCTATACTCTTTCCTAGTCCGACCCTGACCGTAAACTTGGAATTTTCTTCCTTTTAAGGGCTTGTGGTGAAGCAACCTTTGCACCTCATCTGTCCTAACGCCTCTTACACTTTAGTTGAAAATATATATATATATATATATTCAACCAAAGGTTACAGGGATGATATAGTCAGGCTGACATTTTAAAAGTACAAAACCATGGAAATTCACCAGTTAAAGTTAGAGTGACCTCAAGTAACTATAACTCGTGTCCTAAGGTAACTATGACTCGCGCCCCCGCCATGCACAGTTTTTTTTTTGTCAAAATTTTTACTGCAAATATTGCATTGATATTCTCAATGATGTTACCAAAGATGCCATGAGTGCCGTAATTTGTGAGTTAATTAGCAGTGCATGGCGAGGATGCGAGCTATAGTTACCTTAGGGTACGAGTTATAGTTACTTGAGGTAATTCCAACTATAACTTATGCATTTCTATAGTTTTGCATGTTTAAAATGTGAGCCTAACGATTACATCCCTGTAACCTTTGTTTTTTGTTCAGTGAATTTCTATGTTTTTTTTAACGTATAGTAATTTTCATGACTATACTTTAATCCATCCACCGCCGCACAAGGCCTTCGGCTGTGCATGGCAGCGGTTGGCTACAGGGCCTGGCCACTAACCTTGCACTGTGCACGGCCTTCACCCATGCGCAGCATAGGTTGCCCGCAAGATCTGTCCTGCAGCCAGACCCTGCGGCCAACCCAGCAACCACCCAACCCCATGCTGTGCATGGTCCTTTGGCCTTATACCTGCCTGCAGGAAACAGATGAGAGGCCCGCTTTCTGACAGCCGGAGCTACTTGACAGCCCCCACTGTCAGAAACTGGACCAAGCCACAGCAAACAGCTATGTCCCGGGCGTGGGCACCCCAGGACATAGCAAGAGCCGGCCTGGGGGCGTGGCGGTCCCCAGGGCCAGCAGTGGCTCCTTGAGGGGGGGGCATGTGGGCCCCCCCCAGTGTAGGCATATGCCTGGGAAGTGGGGGTCCCTGGGGCTTAGGGGTCTGAAACCAACCCCCTTTCCATTATTTAGTATTTGCTATGGGGAGGTGGTGATCCCTGAGGCTGTAGGGGGCCTGAGTAGCCCCTGCGATCAATTTCTTTAATGTCCTGGGGGTGGTGGTCCCCAGGGCACAGGGGGTCGCGCAGTCCCCCGCACTATTTAATTAATCGCCACGGGGAGGTGTGGTCCCTGGGGCTGTGGGGTAGGCCATCGGGACTCCCTCACATATTAAAAGCTTTTTACCTCAGGGTGGTGGTCCCTGGGGCTCGGGGTGGGCTGCGCGACCCCCTGAACATATTTAATTAATCACCCTGGGGAGGTGGTGGTCCTCGGGGCTGTGAGAGAGGCCAAAGGGCCTCCCCCATGTAATTTGAATAAAGCCCCTGGGAGGTGGTGGTCCCCGGGGCTAGGGGCCATCCGGGGGCTTGAAAAAATGAAGCAAACGAGCCCGCTCTTTATTTTTTTTTTATTTTTTTTTATACTGGACTCGTGGATCCTCTGCGAATCTCAGAAATTTTTTGGGAAAAACTGCTTTTAAGCCATGGGGGTGGGGGGTGCCTCTAGGACCCCACCCCCTGAGCTAAGGGGTCGGCGTGTCAGTACCATGGCCCCTTTTCTTTATTTTTAACTGAAGCCTAGTCACAACATGGCTGACAACACTTCCTTGTTGAAATTTTGTCAGCCAATCAGATCTCAGCACAGGATCGGGAGGGCTCCCGAATCCTTCGCGTCCCTAGATATACAAATTTGGATTTTCCTTTATTTCTCTAAAACTACTGAACAGATTTACACCAAATAACAAAAAGGGCTCTTTCTGGACAAAGAGCCACCTCTGCCAAATTTGGTGTAATTCCATCCAGTGGTTTTGACGCTATCGCTGTTCAATTTTCTGCATGGGAATTAACATTGGAAGCTCTATATATTTCAACCCCCTTTGTCTTGGCCTCCGCTTCACAGCTCACCCGAAACTTTCCAAACAGCAGCTCACGTGACTGTTGAATTTTTTTGTGAAGATTCGTCAAGCAGCACCAAAGATATAGGCAAGCAAAAAACAGCTTTTTCTATAGAGACTTGGTCCTAACTATAACTATCTAGTGGCGACCGCCATTAGGTAATATATATTACAGTTAAAGAGGCTTTAGTACCGCTTAATATAACTGAGTGTTCAGGCACCCCTTTAGTCTGTAACAGGAAAGTACTGTAAGACACTTAATTATAATATGCAGCACATAAAACAATGATCAGCAAAGAAAAGCTGACATTTCTACCACGTTCCTAGCTGAAGATACCACCCCAAATAGCATTGTAGGATGTTAAGACCGGTAAGAAAACTATTTGCTATGTGTTTGCTGTGTGTGGCATTAGACTTCAGTTCCCCCAAAGGTGACCCTGCTTCCAGGAAAGACTCAGCCCTCCTGACCAATCTGGACTCATCATCCTTCGGTTCTTGCATGGGTGGTCAGTGAGCTACCTAAGATAGCCTACGTGGTTTATGTTTGCATGTGCACCATTTCCAGGAGCTTTCACAGCGAGGCAGCACCAGGACTGTAATTGTGGTCTGTGCCCAGCCGAGGGCACAGTTCAGGCAGGATACCCTGCAGCATGCCACCCAGAAGAAGAACTACAAGTGCTGGCATCAAGCAGCTACTGAGGGGAGTCTTTAGGCAATGCCAACATGGCAAGTGTCATGGCTTGAAGAGTGGATGGAGGGTGATGTTGTGAACACTGACACACGAGCCCTGACACACATCCCCAGTGCATCACAAGGCACGTCTCTCTTCTTTGCTTCTCCCCCTCTCTCCTGTCTCTATTCACTCCATCATCTCTCCCCCTCTTTCCCCTCGTCCCTTTCTGCCTTTACCAGCTCTGTTCTTTCTTTCTACACTTCACTTTATTCCTTTTACACCAGAGGATTCCATATTTGGCTCATTATTTGGGTTGATATTCTATGAAAAAATGCTAAGAAATGAGGGGTTTTAACAGATAAAATACTGACTACAGCCAGAGGATCACCCTGCACCTGTGAGGCCTTTTGTAATGTCTAAAAAATCTGTGATGTCCTCTTCCTGGGATCTTACTATTGCTTTTGTGTTGTCACCATGTCCTTTGTAATGTCGCCATGCTCTTTGTGGGCCATTACTGTCCCTTGTGATGTCATCTTTATGACGTCTCCGTGTCCTTCTGTGTTACATTCACATCCTTTGTGACACCACCCTTTCAGAACCTCTCCTTCCCCTTTGTGATGTCACCAATCTCTTTTTTCCTACAATTTCAACATCTGTGATGTCACCTTTCTAGCGTCTCTGCGGCCTTTTGTTACAATCGCATCCTTTGTGACGTCACTCTTTCTGTGATCTCCCCTCACCCTTTGTGATGTCACTTGTATTACCTTCACATCCTTTGTGATGTCACCTTTATGACGTCTCTATGTCCTTTTGTGTTACAATCGCATCCTTTGTGATGTCACTCTTTCTGTAATCTCCCCTCACCCTTTGTGATGTCACCAAGCTCTCTTGTTTTACATTCACGTCCTTTGTGACACCACCCTTTCAGAACCTCTCCTTCCCCTTTGTGATGTCACTTCTATTACCTTCACATCCTTTGTGATGTCACCTTTCTTGCGTCTCTATGTCCTTTTGTGTTACAATCACATCCTTTGTGACATCAGTCTTTGTGATCTCTCCTCACCCTTTGGGACGTCATTTGTATTACCTTCACATCCTTTGTGATGTCACCTTTATGACGTCTCTATGTCCTTTTGTGTTACAATTGCATCCTTTGTGACGTCACTCTTTCTGTAATCTCCCCTCACCCTTTGTGATGTCACCAAGCTCTCTTGTTTTACATTCCCATCCTTTGTGATGTCACCTTTATGACGTCTCCGTGTCCTTTTATGTTACATTCACATCCTTTGTGACACCACCCTTTCAGAACCTCTCCTTCCCCTTTGTGATGTCACTTCTATTACCTTCACATCCTTTGTGATGTCACCTTTCTAGCGTTTCTATGTCCTTTTGTGTTACAATCGCATCCTTTGTGACATCAGTCTTTGTGATCTCTCCTCACCCTTTGTGACGTCATTTGTATTACCTTCACATCCTTTGTGATGTCACCTTTATGACGTCTCTATGTCCTTTTGTGTTACAATTGCATCCTTTGTGACGTCACTCTTTCCGTGATCTCCCCTCGCCCTTTGTGATGTCACTTGTATTACCTTCACATCCTTTGTGGTGTCACCTTTCTGATGTCTCCGTGTCCTTCTGTGTTACAGTCACATCCTTTGTGACACCACCCTTTCAGAACCTCACCTTCCCCTTTGTGATGTCTCTTGTATTACCTTCACATCCTTTGTGATGTCACCTTTATGACGTCTCTATGTCCTTTTGTGTTATAATCGCATCTTTTGTGACGTCATTCTTTCTGTAATCTCCCCTCACCCTTTGTGATGTCACTTGTATTACCTTCACATCCTTTGTGATGTCTCCTTTATGATGTCTCCGTGTCCTTTTGTGTTAGTCACACCCTTGTTACGTCCCGTGCTCTTTTGTTTTAAAGTACCGTGCTCTGTGACATCATCTTGTCTTTTGTGTGGTCTCGCTATATCCTGTGTTGTGTCGTCATATCCTGGATGATGCTCAGACATAATCGATAACCATATGTCAAACATTCTCTGATTACATATAAATTAGGCAGGCCGGGCTGTGAACATGTCTTTATATTTTTTTCTGTGCAGTGACACCTCATGGCACAGTTTAGCTCTCAGGTGCCCACAACTTTGCATTTTGTGACACGGGCACTACACCACCTTGAGGGCCTTGAGATATTCGCTTCCCTGCCATCCGGGAAGAAAGGCACGCGAGGGGGGTCTGTACAACATCGGTTTAAGGGAAGCACCGACATTCCTCAACACATTGTCTCCCGTTGCCATGGCAGCGGTAATATTATTAGACCCCAACTTGCGTCAATTGGCAGTGTTTAAATAATATTAGATAGGGCTTTAGTCTTTAGGCGAAGGAAAGCTGCCAAGCGCAGGGCGCGATGCCTGCTGCGCGGGTCCGCCCGAGAAGCTGAGCCCCCGGGGGAGCATGCACCTTCAGCAGGGGGAGCTCCGGGTTCTAGTTCTAGGTGGGTGCGCGAGGCCACGAGCGGGGATGTGTACAGGGCTCCCCTGATGAAGCTGTGCTTGAGAAAAGGAACTGTGTGACTTGGCAGAGGGGCAAGATGTGTGGTATGCCCCCTCCCCCGCACCCCATTGTAATTGTATTGTATTGTATTGTATTGTAATAGTATTTATATAGCGCTTACTACCCCTCACGAGGCGTCGAAGCGCTTTTCGGTGAGTAGCACGCTACTCTGGTACCCAAAACAAATTAGTGGTGGATTAGTATAGGGAAATATGAATACAGTTTTAGTATTATTATGAGTTAATTTGAGCCGCGGATATGTGAGTTTGTTAGTTGGATTGATTAGAGTAATGGATGGGTGGAGGAGGGAAGAATCCAGAAGTGTTAATTGGGAGTTTATGGTAATAGAATGTAGGCTTGGGATGAGTAAAGGGGGGATGGAGGAGGGAAGAGTCTGTAGAAAGGGTTAGGGAGATCATAGTAGCAGGAGGGGTTTTGGATGAGTTAAAGGTGAGATAAATGAGGGAGAATTTAGTAGGGTTGTTCGGGAGATCATGGTACAAAAGTAAGGTTTGGGTGAGTTAGATGTGAAAGAGGAGGGAAGAGCTTAGACAGGGTTATTTTGGAGATGAAAGTAGTAAAATGGGTTTGGGATGCGTCAGAGTGGGGATGGAGGATAGATTGATAGAGATATGACATATGGTGATGGGTAGACAAAGTGTGATATAAAATGAGAGCAGGGATTCATAACTATCTAATATACAAACTTATCTAGGAGCTATGCAATGACCTATGAACATTTTGAGCATAGAATAACATAATATATACACACACACACATATACATGCACACATGAAATACACACACATATGTACATACTATGTGGACATGAAGTTGGTGCCCCTGTCTGATACCACTTACTTGGGGAAACCTACTTGTGTAAAAATCCCCATCTAGGCCCTAACCACTGCAGGTGCAGTTGTGGTCCTCAGAGGGGTGGCCTCTGGGTACTGGGTGCCATGGTCCACCAAACCAGGATAAACATGTTGCTCAAGGTTGTTCTGGGGTCCAAGGGCAGAACAATGTTGATGCCCACCTGCTTAAAGGGGGTGCCAACAACAGGTCTGGGAGTCAGCTGACCCCTGAGCTTTTTCCCTGTCTATGCACTCACTTGGCAGATAAGGCAAGGCCTACAGAAAGCATCTGAGGCTTTCTTCATCTGGGGACAGCAACAGTGGGTGACACGCCTGTCAAAGGTCTTGTCCTGGCCCTGATGTCCTACCAACAGTATCTCATGAGGCAGACCCAGGAAGGCCCTGTAACATTGGGGGACTTTGGGGGACCACCAACACACGTGCTGCACAGTGCACAGGAGCCCTAGGTTCAATGTAATGGGGGTTGTTCTCGTAGTAGATTAGGTGATCCCCAGAGGGCTCACCAGCTGCCTGGGCTTTGGCTTGTCGCCATAGCCCCACAAGGGCTGGGCACTCTCTCTGTGCTCTGCAGAATAGCTCCCTGGTGGGCCCTCCCTCAATTTGCCACCCTGCAAGGTCAGGCATGTCACCAAGGGAAGCAATGTCCTCCCTGTTCGGCCCCGGAGTCGCCTTCTCTGGCATCCCATGCACCAGCTCCGTAGGAACTTTAGAGGTGGACTTGCCGCGCCTCCTGCCCTTTCCTTTCTTTGCAGCTGCCTGGGTCATTTTTCAAGCCTCTCTTGACTCTGCTCCCAGGTAGCCAGGAACCAAATGGTCATGCAGACCCACTCAAGAAACTCCAACATTTCAAGGGGAGATTTGAGCTCCACTTTCTTCCACCCAGTAAGCTCCAAGTCATTTCCTAGCAAACAGTCCTCAGGCATGGCAGGGCTCATACGTACCTTAAGAGAACATGACAACCCCACCTCTTGAGGGGAACCACAGCCACCATGCAGTGGATCTCACATTTGTCTGCTACCACACCCAGTTAAAATTTATTGAGTATCATCCGATGTCCGCCTCCTCAAGATTTGTAAATTTCATTTTTAGGTCCACAGTATCTCTTTTTTTAGCTCTCATATTGAGTGCCTGGAACAGGTGCTAAACTTCCACCAAAAAACAGCAAGTGCAATATTTTCGATTATTGATCTCTTTTATGTGCTTTAAAACATTTAGTCAATTATGCCTCCCTTTGCCAACTCATCCACATTTAAATGAAATCAAATGGATTTATAAAGCACAAGCAAATGCCCAAAGGCGTCAAGACGCTTGGAACTGGTAAGTTGCTTCCACCGTGCACCAGAAGGATTGTGCCACCTGGTTGGGGCGGGGGGAGAGGGGTGCAGTCTTTACTGCCTCCCCGTAGACTCCATAGGTGGCAAGCACAGAAGTGGTGATGTTGGTTGGGTATACATTAGCCCACTGGCATCTTGACTCATATCTTGAAGTTCCCTCAATGGGTGCTGCCCAGATGGCAGCGGAGGAAAGACTTCTGACTGGTCATTGCTAGGCTGGTGGGTGGGATGGGAGGTGGACAGCAGGCTTGAACCTGCATCCGGTTGCAGTAGGCGCCCAGCGACTCCAACCAGAGATGGTCTTCACGCTGACCAGAACTTCAGTGATCCTGTAAATTTCATCTTGTCTCCTCCAAATCTTGCCATATCCGCGGTTCCGGGCTGAGAATTCTTTATATGGGTTTACATGTTTTTTTGTTCAGTTTGTTTCAGTTTTAATGGGCATAGCATGTCCTTGGGTCCCATAACCTTTATTGAATAAAAATGTAGGATCGTTGAAGCCTCATCAGAGTCCGATGTAGCAAGCGGGTGGGGTGCCAATGTGATGGAGTTTGTTCAGCTTTCACGGGTACATCTCACCAACAGCCCACCCCTACTCCAATGCCAGCAATTGGGCTTCAAGTGACACTTGCTATATGAATAATACAGAGACAAAATGCAAAAACCATAGAGTACACAAACAATTACATGCTAAGGAAGTAAAATCATAATATTGTAAAATTTAAACGGAATTAAGCTAAATAAACTATATAAAAAGTTTTTAAGCAAACCTGAATGGTACTATCTTCTAGATCGTGTCTCCAGTAGAGTAAACTTGATGGACGTTAACGAAGAATGCGGATCCGATCAGGTGTACTTTCATCGGGTTTGGATCCCAGCTGGCCCAGGTCCCATGTCATGGCTTCTCTCTCTCCTTGTGATCCTTAGATAAGCAACATGAAGTGGAAATCCCTTCGCCAACATCGAAAGACGAGAAGAAGAAGAGGCCCATGTGCCAGATCAGCGGCGTGAAGAAGTTGACGCACAGCTCCAGCTTCACCACGTGCAGTATTCCGCGCTTCGGGGTGAAGACCGAGCAGGAGGGATCCTTGGCGTCGGTGAGCACTGTCCGGTTTGGGGCTAGTTTTTATTGTCAGCTTTGGGTGATCTCGGTGGCGACCAGTCACATCCTGGTCACTTAGCTTGGGGTTTGGTTTCTACATTGGATGGAGAAATCAAACGGTTGTAATTGATGGGCGAGGTCCTGCTGGACCACAGTTCTTCGCACCAATAAGTTGAGGACCAGCTTTAGAGTTGTGTGCTAATGTGCAGTTCTCCACATTCTGGAGAACATGCAGACTCCGAAGGAGAACCCACTGGTGGAATTTCCACCGCTGCAGGCAGGATATTGCGGAAGAAATGTGGCTAGTAATTTCAGTTCTGATTTATCAATTCCTCCAAATAACGGAGTTGTTTGTCTTAATACCCAACTCTAAATCATGCCCTTTTGGATTCCCTGATGTTTGAGTTTCATAGAGTGTGCTGTGAGAGCTGGTGGGCACTCTGCTATGAGACCTGGAGGGTAGTCTGCTTTGAGACCTGGGGGGCAGTCTGCTTTGAGACCTGGGGGGCAGTCTGCTTTGAGACCTGGGGGGCAGTCTGCTTTGGGAGCTAGTGTCCAGTCTGCTGTGAGAGCTAGGGGTAACTTTCTGTGAGAGATGGTGGATGCTCTACTGTGAGACCTGGAGAGCAGTCTGCTATGACATCTGGAGGCCAGTCTGCTATGGGAGCTAGTGTCCAGTCTGCTGTGAGAGCTAGGGGTAACTTTCTGTGAGAGATGGTGGACGCTCTACTGTGAGACCTGGAGGTCAGTCTGCTATGAGAGCTTCTGGGTAGTCTGCTGTGAGACCTGGAGGGCAGTCTGCTATGAGAGCTTCTGGGTAGTCTGCTGTGAGACCTGGAGGGCAGTCTGCTATGAGAGCTTCTGGGTAGTCTGCTGTGAGACCTGGAGGGCAGTCTGCTATGAGAGCTTATGGGTAGTCTGCTGTGAGACCTGGAGGGCAGTCTGCTATGAGAGCTTATGGGTAGTCTGCTGTGAGACCTGGAGGGTAGTCTGCTATGAGACCTGGAGGGCAGTCTGCTATGAGAGCTTATGGGTAGTCTGCTGTGAGACCTGGAGGGCAGTCTGCTATGAGAGCTTATGGGTAGTCTGCTGTGAGACCCGGAGGGCAGTCTGCTATGAGAGCTTATGGGTAGTCTGCTGTGAGACCTGGAGGGCAGTCTGCTATGAGAGCTTATGGGTAGTCTGCTGTGAGACCTGGAGGACAGTCTGCTATGAGAGCTTATGGGTAGTCTGCTGTGATACCTGGAGGGCAGTCTGCTATGAGAACGTCTGGGTAGTCTGCTGTGAGACCCGGAGGCCAGGCTGCTGTGGGAGCTGGCATGCAGGCTGCTGTGAGACCCGGAGGGCAGGCTGCTGTGAGAGCTGGCATGCAGGCTGCTGTGAGAAGGAGTGGGCACTCTGATGTGAGACCTGGTGGCAGTCCAGACTAAGAGGAGTCCTGGTGGGTAGTCTGAGACTGACCAAGGGCCGTCTGGTGGGATACCTGATGGACAGTGCGCTGCTTGTTTCCCGCTGGTGCAACCCTGGTGGGCATCCTGCTGTGAGAGCTGTTGGGCAGTCTGGAGGAAAACCGGGGGGCAGACTTGTATCAGAGCTGACGGACACCCTGGCAGGAGGCTTGGGGGAGGTTTGGCATGATCATTTAATTTTCTGTAGCCTGGTGAGTGTGCTGGTGGGCTCTAATGTAAAACTGTTGAGCATCCTGGTGTGAAAGTTGGGCAGTCCAGGTTTATGCTTGTTGCAGACTGCTGTGAACTGGTGGCGATACTGCTGAGGGCTTGTCTCGCGGTCTCTGGTGGGCTGACTTGTGTGAAGGCGAGAGGGGGACCTGCTCTGTAGTCGTGTGTGAGAGGTGGAGAGCAGGCTGTCGGAAGTCCTCAGCAGGGGCCGGAGGAAGTGATTACTTGCGGTCTCATGTGAGGGGGGTTGGTATGCAGTCTCGTGTGAGAGCCGAAGTCTTTTCTCTCCAGCCTCTGTCTGCAAATCAGTTTCTTCTCAACATTAACCCAGTCCGTTTTCTCACCTGGTGATGATGCGTTGTTGTCCACTAGGCCGGCTCTTCCCGTCACAAGGATGCCCAAGCCTCACCCTGCACTGGCTGAAGGGCAGCTAGAGGCCAGCTGTGACCAGGGACCTCTCTGCTGGCACCTGGCATACTAGATTGCAGGAGTCAGCCAGGGCATTCATTCATACATACATACATTCATTCATTCATACATACATACATTCATACTTACATTCATATATACATTCATTCATACATTATACATTCCTACATTCATTCATACATTCATTCATACATACATACTTACATTCATATATACATTCATTCATACATTATACATTCCTACATTCATTCATTCACACATACATACATAAATACATACACACATACATACTTTTCATTCACTCCGCCCCGCAAGACCAGAAAAGCACCCGGACACAGGTGTTGCTTATTCAGAAAGTGCAGTTAATTTGAGGGGTACTGACCGGGGCATTTTGGCTCGACCCTGTGAGCCTTGGTCACCGAAGCGCAACTTATTTGAGGGATGTGGACCCAATGCGTTTCGGGTCCCTCTCAAAAGCCTTGCAAGGCGCTCCGCAGCACACTTACAAAGATACATGAGCCTGAAAGGGTAGGCTTTGTTCCGGAAGGTGCCTTGAAGCAGGCATCCATGTGTCATGGCTCTAGGCACCCGGAAGTGGGCCAGTGCTACGAGAGAGCAGAAATGCATCATATCGCGATAGATGTGGTGAACTGCCGCTCTCTCCGTTTAACGCAGAGCACCAACTCCCCTCGCTGCCTTGCATCAAAGTTCAGTAAATGTAGGCCCAGGTGTTAGGGGCTTCTCCTGAAATCGCTGGAGGTCGCTTGCCACGTGACCTCGGCAGACCAGTTTAAAACTTCTGGTCTTTCCCCTAAAGTTTGGGAAGAGACTGATTTACCTCCAGATCCGAACAGTGATTGTAATATTGACGGTTCTGCAGGAAACATCCTCCTTGTGTCACATGTAGATGTAATCCGTCTGTTTCTTCCATGTGTAGGAAATTGAAGATTCCAACAAATGGGGCTTGGATATGTTCAAAGTAGCAGAGTTTTCCGGAAACCGGCCTCTGACGGTCATCATGTACACCATATTCCAGGTAAGGGGCTGAGGGCCTGTGGGGGGTGTTAACACCGTGCCGTGTGTGATAAGTCACAAGTGTGTGCTGATTGGGCAACCAGCGAAGAAGTCAGAACTCGGGGTGTTTGTCCTAACACCAGACATGGGACTATGGAACCAGGTGTATGTTTGCAAACTTTCCAAAGCAGTAAATCAGGGTTTCCGAACGATAAAACCCTTTTCTAATGTACTAAACCAAGTTAGCGATTCAGAAAAGATTTTTCGAGACACTAAATGGTTTTAAAAATGGACATTAAAACACTATTTGTAATGGGAGTTTTTAGGAGTCATTTCCAAATCTCAAACAGTTTACAACCATAATTCACGTCGCAAGCCACTGAAAAGTTACTGACCCCCAGGCAGGGTGCTAACTGATTCACAAAGGTGAGGTGTTGCCCTTTGGAGCGCTCTGGCATTGTGAATTGTGGAAAATGTTTCTGGGGGAGTAGGCAGTGTTGGAGGGACTCATTGCCAACTCTCGAAATAAACTTTTTTTTTAAATTCTGTTTTTTTAAAGCAGCCCTGTTTCTTTTATGGAAATTAGGCTGCTTAAAAAATATATATATAGTTTCTTTATTTAAATGCAATCGCAGGCGTGATGCTTTGCTGACTCTAGCAAGCCACCATCCCAGTGATGGTATCCAATCAGAATGCAGCGCAATGTGCAACTTATCTAAGGAGTATTAATTAGGCAGGTCATGTTACGACCCCTCCGACTTGCAGTTTTACGAACCGTCTTATTTAGTGCATAGATTGGTTTGCAAAATTCAGCTCTGGTCGCAAATCATGGGAAATCTACTCCTCTAAATTTCCATGTTCATTTGCAGTAGGTTTTTGAGTTTTTTGGGATTCATAAAAAAAAAAAACCTCAAAAGTTCTCTTGAAAAGCTAATGTAGTTATACATTTCCAGGAGTACCGTTAATTTCCCAATTTTTTTTAGTTAATGCACTTTCCGCTTATTTCACAACCCATATCGATGACCATGTTGAAATGTTCCCAGTGGCGTAACCAAACTGGAGGCCCCCCCCCCTGCAATGACCGTGCTAGCCCCCACCCCCTCTGGACTCACTCAGGCCAGGTGCTGTGCTGAGGGGGGCTACGGGGGCCTTTGTTACACCACTGAATGTTCCTATTCACAGATGCCAAACTTTGTATTTTTCTGTGTATTTGTGCTCAGCAGCGTTTCCCGTAGAAATGACACAGATCGGTGTTACAGAGAAGGGGCACATAACTTCCCAGCTATAGAACGGTAGCATTAGCAGTGATTGGAGGCGGGGACCAGCGCGACAGCCGCATTACAACAAACAATACCTACAAGTTTGTGTACATCTGGTCACCGTAGTCTGGAGAAATAGCTGGGATGAGCGTGGTGATCTTCACCTGGGGTAAGGCAGTGATTCTTGAGGCTTAGACCGTGAGCAGGAAGGAGCTGGGAGCGCTTGGAACTTTAAGGAACACGGCACAAGGAACTAGGAAATTATTACAGAACTTCTCAGGGTATGACTGCAAATACTTTACTGCAATCGAGCCACGTCATAAAGGCTATAAAGTTAGAGATAGTTCAAAACTTCATTATTGTGTGAAAAACTACACCTTGTTACTTCTTAGCTTCTGATGAAGAAACTCCTCTGCGCATGCTCCCGTTGGCTCTGCGCATGCTCCCGGTGGCTCTGCGCATGCTCCCGGTGGCTCTCCTCTGCACATGCTCCCGTTGGCTCTGCGCATGCTCCCGTTGGCTCTGCGCATGCTCCCGTTGGCTCTGCGCATGCTCCCGTTGGCTCTGCGCATGCTCCCGGTGGCTCTGCGCATGCTCCCGGTGGCTCTGCTCTGCGCATGCTCCCGTTGGCTCTGCGCATGCTCCCGGTGGCTCTGCGCATGCTCCCGGTGGCTCTGCGCATGCTCCCGTTGGCTCTGCGCATGCTCCCGGTGGCTCTGTGCATGCTCCCGGTGGCTCTGCGCATGCTCCCGTTGGCCCTGCTCACTGCGTCTCGGATCCGAGCGGGGGCCTCCTTCTTCGGCCATCTGCACACTGTCCACTGTGAAAGCTGCACTTTACGAATAACAAGCTGTTGGTTAATCTGCTTTTACAGGAGCGAGACCTACTGAAGACCTTCCGGATCCCAGTCGACACGTTCATCACCTACATGATGACACTAGAGGACCACTACCGCGCCGACGTGGCCTACCACAATAACATCCACGCGGCTGATGTGGTCCAGTCGACGCACGTGCTGCTCTCTACACCAGCTCTGGAGGTGAGCATCAGCCAAAAGCCCACCAGTGGCCCGCTGCTTTTTAGGGTATCGTCTCCCCACCTCCTGGGCTCCATGAGGGAAGCCCAGGCTTCTTCATTTTCTAAAGTCAGTCGAAAGCGAAACAGACTTCCAGTTTTTGGGATGCATTTATAAACACTGGGCTACAGCCACAGGTGGTATTCTCTGTACTTTTTAAAAGCTATGCGCTGCCTTGCGTTACTCCAGACTTACTAAGCCATGCAAAACTACGCAAGGTGGCTCCTCTGCCTGACATAGTAAATCTGACTTAAGCCTTTGCATTGCCTTGTGCCACCTTTGGTGATAAAAGTGCACCACAAACCCTTTATAAATCTGGCCCCACTATTTACCCGTAATGGGAGTCCGAGTGTTGGCAGAAGCCTCTTCTTTTCATTTGTATTCTGAAGACTGAAAGAGAGCTGTTTCTCCAACTTGTAACATTAAAGGGTAGACGTGACCCAAAATGTAAAACCTTAAATTTGCTCTTCTGTTTCCAAGCTGGTTACAAATGTAATTCCTTTTACAAGTTATATAGAGTTTTTAATGTTGCATTTCTGCTTTAGAAATACACATATCCTTAATAAAGCAAACATTTAGACTCATGCAACCCAAAAGGGGTTTCTACTTTCCAGTTTCACAAGTTTTTTTTTTTTTTTTACTTTATCCTAGGCTGTTTTTACTGATCTAGAAATTCTGGCTGCAATTTTTGCCAGCGCAATCCATGATGTTGATCATCCAGGGGTGTCTAATCAATTTCTGATCAACACAAGTAAGTAGGAATCCTCTCCTCACTTCATAATCATTCCAGCAATATATTTTCTTCTGTTGATCTGCGATCTGGACAAACAACTAGGTAAAAACAGTTTGAATGCCACCACCTTGTGGCAGAAATAGGTAACGCCCTCTGCTGAGGCCAAGTGTGTCACCTCCACGTGGTAAGGTGAGGGCAACTTCCTTTAGAAACTGATTTTAACTGTGACTACATTGTGGTAGATAATCCTCGAAATGTTTTTTTCTATGGGTCTGTTGTATTGTTTTATGTGTGGAATAATGTGTTAATTCAAGTTGCAGCATTTCTTGTGTTTCTGCTGGAATTAAGAAAAAAAACACATCATATAGCTATCCCTACCTTAAGCAGTTCGGATATTGGTGCTGCGATTGGCATCTTTTTTCAGTGTCTCCCCCACACACGGTCAACCAGCAGCACATTGACCGTGTGTTGGGGAGAGCGATTACTGAAGACATGAACAGATGAATGTGTATGTGGTCAGATGAATGGATGAATGATTTGAATTTTTTACACCTGACCTTGAAGTTTGAGATCTGTTCATCACTCCTGTAGAATCCTTTCTTGTCAAGATGTTTATTTTAGTCACCTCATCATGGTTTCCCTAGTCACATGTTTTTAGTATTCTGCCTTTGTTGCCAAAGGTCTGACTCAGCTAGTTCAGAGCTCAGTAGGTCATTCCCTTCAAGAGGAACCTCACTGAGCCATCTCCTCAGTGAGTCATTGCATGGGGAAATAGACATCAAACCCACAGAAGGTGGCTTTGCAGAATAGTTGCAGTAGAAATCTGTTTCTAAAGGGAATTGACCTTACACTACCAGTGCCTGGAAGCTATGGAAAGGGAAGATGAAAACCAGTTTGAAGAACCAAAGTGTTATTTTCAAACAGCGTAGACTCAAAATCATAAACATTATTACACAAAGATCAACATTTCAATCAATACATCTCTGGAAATGTCTCAGTTGAGGCAATTGTACGTCGACTATGTGCTATTTACCAAACTCAAATACATGAATTCAGCCCATCTTCGTTCATGACTTCTGATACCAGTGTAGCATGTTTCCAATTTTCATATTCCTTGTTTGATAAGTTGACAGTTTCCCAACTTTACTTAAAGGAGAAATTGTGTGCAGAAAAGGAGTATGTTTTGTTGAGATACTCCTGCTATAAGTGAATGATTTTAAAAGAAAATTACAAAGTTGCAAAGAAAAGTATTTTGTAACTTTGTAACTCTGGTCAACATTGTCTTCTATCCACTCTGTTACGACAAAGTTCCATAAAATATTACAGTGCAAATTATCTTCAGGTTTCTTTACTGGTTAAAGCAATGATGGTCAGGTATTTTTAATGCATCTCATGTTTCTAAAAGTCACAAGTCCACTCTCTGCTTCCATCTTAGACTCTGAGTTAGCACTTATGTACAATGACGCCTCCGTCTTGGAAAATCACCACCTGGCTGTCGGCTTTAAGCTTTTGCAGGAAGAGAACTGCGACATCTTCCAGAACCTGAGTAAGAAGCAGCGTCAGTCTCTAAGAAAGATGGTCATTGACATGGTAAGGTTCGGTCATTTGGGAAAGTCTGTTATTGACGGATTTTAAAATGATCCTCCCTTTAGGGGGTGCCCATTTAACACCAAGACCACTGGTTAATTTTTTTACACCTTCTGTTACAGTAATGTCTACATGTTAGCACCACATCATGGGACTTAGGTATCCAGGGCTCGTCATTCATCTTCCAGGTCTATTCAATTGTGGCAGCCCTGCCTCTCACATGTAAATTGATGCAAAATGTGCAGATTGTTGCATTGTGCAGAAGACAGGGTGCAATAGCTGTGATTTACAGCCACCCTTGGATGGCATTTAAATGCTGTAGGTCGTGCAGAATCCAGCTCCACCTTTTCTGGGTATGATTTTTGGTTCTTCACAGCTTTGGATTAAGGTATTTCCCAGTCTAGGGAATCTCAGTACTTTAAAAAAACTATCTACAATTTAAAATGTAGTACTAATGACTCATATCCAACCAAGCATTTCATTTGTTACTTTCTAACTACAAAAGGCAACATATATTGTTTAATTTACCCCCCACATTTGCCTTTTATACTGTCTCTTTATGAGGTTTTCTGCATCAGTGTGTGCAGAACAAACGGTCAGGAATCCTGCTAGACTAAAACAAGGTCCTAGGTTATTAAGTACCCAAAGTATATAGGCTTTGTTGCTAATTTGATGTGGTTTAATGCAATACGTCTTATGCTTGCTTGATTGAATTAGATCAATTATCATGATATCTAGGGAAAGTCATATTTCTTCTGAAAGTTCAGATAAAAAGTCTTTCCAGGACTCAACATGCTACTGAGTATTGGATCATACAACAGGACAGCTGCATAAATTAAGCTGAGAAATCCATGTAATCTAGCAGTCTGTGGAGAATTCTCTGTCCGGAGGGTTAGCGACCTTACCATGTATCTGTTTTTAAGATGCAGAAGATGATGGTGGCTTTTTCTTGATTGGTCAGGAGAGCGGAGGCCCTTTCTGTCATTACGTATGTACCCCAATTCTCAGATCCTTGGTGTTAGTACTAATCCTCCTGTCTTCCTCCCCACGTAGGTGCTGGCAACAGACATGTCCAAACATATGAACCTTCTGGCAGATCTGAAGACCATGGTTGAAACCAAGAAAGTCACAAGTTTAGGAGTCCTGCTGCTGGATAATTATTCAGATCGGATACAGGTGTGTAATGGGAGACGCGCAGTATGTGTTTAAAATCTGCTGTTAAACTCTTGAGCATGAACTGGGGAAGGATAATCAGAGATTTTCACTCGAAAGACCAGTAGGCAGGGGTGAACTTTACCGTCACAGCAACGGAGCCTGAACAGGGGCGGTGGTGACACCCAGTGTTGAAGGAGAGCTCCACAGAGGAATCCTCACCTCTTCAACCATCCTCGCCACCACGACGTAACCCTTTCTTCTGCTCTACATCAAAACAATAGTCCTTCCTCCCTCTCATTGGTCAGTGGGGGGTTTCAGTCTTCTTAACCATTGGTTCTTGGTAATGAACTGTCTGCCACCGTCCCATTTCTGCATCCAGGTTCACGCCCACTTGTGTCCAAGGAGCCATAATATCTGTGATATATATGATCACGTCTATGATATGGTGGTATGGGGCTCGTGTAAGAGGTCATCTGCCAAACATTGGTGGAAGCCCCATCCACGCAGGTGTCGGTAACCTACCTTGTCAGAGTCCACGGACGTACTGCGTTTCGAGCGACAGCCGGCAGAGGCGCCACTGATTGATAAGACCCTCTTTGGTACCTAACCACAGTTGACATGGACCCGAAGGGGGTCACCCTAATTACGGTCAGCCTTCTGACTATTTTCTCATCTTTTTATTTTCCTGCCTGTGACTACGAGGGATAAAAAGGTAGAATGGACCAGGGAAAAAAAAGTGGTGATTGCAAGCTGGGAGAGAACTCCAGAGGCTATCAAGGCCATGGGGTTTCTACTTTGAGGAAAAAAAGAAGAAAAAACTATTTGGGAATTTAATTTTCCAACCCAAATAAAAATTAGACCAGGTTTGAACAACGAGGCAGACCAGCTGACCATGTTTGCTTCTACTGACAGTGCCGTGGGGGGCAGGAATAGTTTGGGGGCATTCGTCAAAAGTTTCCCAGCTTCACCCATAGTTCCAATCAGGCAGCAGTTTACCATCCACTTTGAATGATAATTTTTAACTTTGTTATGTCGTCCATATGACTAAAAGCCAGTCACGAGCAGAAGATTTGGACACAAAGCTAGAAAACTGGTGCAAATCTATGAAAAAACCTTGACATTACTGTCAATACTCACAGTTTAGTAGGTAAAGGTGTGTTAAATTGTCGTCTCTCCTTTAGCTTGCTACCCTCAACCTCTAAACACTCAGGATTAAATCCTAACTTTTCAGAGGTGTGGGGAGGGATTACTGATGAGTGATCATATGGTCATAAATGTCCAAGAGACCGACCGTGCTCTGGCAGGATATCAATCTTAGCTTTGTTGTGAAGCTAAATGATTACACTTTCCGCAGTTTTGTGTTACGAACCCCGATATAATAGCTTGGAAGCACAGTGGCCACTTCACACACCCAAACGAAACCTTCTAATGTTTTGATCTATTGTTGCCAAGTACACTTTTCTCTATATCTCTGACTCAGGTCTCCTATTTCACTCCAGGTGTTGCAGAATATGGTGCACTGCGCAGATCTCAGCAACCCCACGAAGCCCTTAGAGTTATACCGACAGTGGACGGACCGCATCATGGTAGAGTTCTTTCACCAGGGAGACTGTGAGCGGGAGAAGGGCATGGAGATCAGCCCTATGTGTGACAAGCACAACGCTTCGGTGGAAAAGTCACAGGTATGTCAAGGGAACTGTCCTCTGTGTGAATGGAATAGACAACTAGAGCGCAGAACCCTTGGTGGTAGGCAGTGCGCCTGGTACGTCACGCAGCACCATGACCGCTCGATGACAGCACTTCTGTCCACCTTGGGCTCAGTTCACAAGGGTGGTGTGCACTCAACTTCAACTCAAATGTGCAAACGGCATGATTTACGAGTGTAAATTCATGTTTTCAGCTTAAAAAGCAAGAATTTACTCTCTAAAATCAATTTACTTCCATGTAGTATTGCGCTAGCTGGTAAATCTCTACTCAGGGGTCACCTGCCAGAGTAAGTGGATGCCACCAAACTCACAAGTTTGTGGGCATTCAGAAACTTTTGCAAGAAGTTTCCCTTTGGAAATGCACTTTAAATTACACCGAGATACGCCTAAGAATCTGCAACTCACACACATTCCTAGGAGTTCTGGAATACTTTCTGAATTGCAGAGTGGAAAATTACACAATATGTGGGTGTAATCATGCATTGCCATTACATTTTAACATGTACAGACTGCTGCTACATCTCGCCCCTTAACAAAAGACTATTTACCTGATTCCAAGAAGATCTTCTGACTTTCTTGCACATAAAGAAGCATGTAAACATGTTATCTTTTGCAAACAGGGCGCGTAGTCTATTGATACGAATCTGGGATGTAGACTTCAAATGAGTAGACCTCTGTAGCTAGACAACCTTTCAAATTTAACATCCATCATAGGTACCGTAAAGCAATGAGTTGACATAGATTGTACCTAGACAAAGTTTGCAAGCCTTCCTGTGCGGAGAAAAAAACAATTCATGTGTCCAGATATCCAACAAAAAGTCATGCAATAAAGAGTAAGGTTGAAGATAGAGCAGTCAAAGAGCTGATGGAGCTTCTCAAAGGAACATATTATCAACCTATAGAACCAGGTAAAGCTATACGCAGATAACTATCACAATGGTGTAAGACTTACGCTTGGAATAATAGGAGTTTGTGCGTGTGCTAGGAGCACATTTTCAAAAGATGAGTTGATCAGAGATGGCCCGGTAAGTGGCAGTGTTCATGCCACCTGGTGTTTGACTACAGTATTGAGTTTTAAATATCGTCCCGCCAAAATATTGCATCCAGAATTTTGACTACCACAAAATCATGAAGTTATGTCGGTGTAGTTAAGCGTAGAGTTACTATTCTTGATTCAACATCTACAACTATTAATTCTGTGGAACAGGAACAAAGGATAGTAAACGCATGCTTACCCATGGAGGCTTCACTTCAGTATTCATGTACTGACGTGGCTTCCTACGGAGGGATTCTCAGACCACCTGCGTGAGTGTCCATAAATCCACCAATGAGTGGATCAAGAAGCAATTGCTGAAACTGCATGCAGATTATAAACGGATTCCCGGCTTATTCTGAAATAGATCGCACAAAGAAAAGATACGACCGTGCATAGTGAGATACTGCAGGTCTGTGCAGTTACCGCATTAGATGACTTTCAGGTGTAAGATGTGAATCATGATGCACGGCGACCACGTACTTGTGCATGTCTCTGCACCAGGATTCAGAACTTCTCCAACATCTCTCATCCGCATTGTAGGGATGGACATGAGTATGTTGTCCTCAAGAGGGTTATGATGAAGGAGAATGCTGCTGTGAGAAGGTGTAGGACCCACCCAAGCTGTGTGTGGATGAGTAGATGTGTTCTTTGATGTCTCATGCTCCCACATCAGATATTTAGCTGTAGACAGTTCACCCACTCTGGCCTCCGTATCACCTTGTATGTAACCATCACCCTTCTGTGTATTTTTTTGTCAGGTGGGGTTCATCGACTACATCGTACACCCTCTGTGGGAGACGTGGGCGGATCTGGTGCACCCCGATGCCCAGGACATTTTGGACACCTTGGAAGATAATCGCGAATGGTACCAGAACATGATCCAACAGAGCCCATCGCCACCCCCTGAGGAGCGGGATCCAGAGAGGACCTCCGGTGGGGACAAGTTCCAGTTTGAGCTCACGCTGGAAGAGGAAGGCGAGACCGACACTGAGCACGAGGAGACCGAGAGCCCACTGGAAGAGGACACTAGTGGGAGCGACTTCAAGACACTGGCCACGGATGACTCGGAATCGACTGAGATCCCCGGCAGCGACGAAGGAGTTGACCAACTCTCGCCCACTGGGGTGTGTCGAAGCGTGTCTCAGAAATCGTTACCGGACTATGTGGCAGAGGGGCAGGGTAGCCCCCTAAAGCTATCGATGGTGAAGAAAAAACAAGCTTTAAACTGTAACAACAGAAAATCTGTTGAGAGGACGCTATCGCAAACGGACACAAGTACCTCCCGGGTACAGACAGACCTCCCCCGAAAGGAGAGCTCAGGGGAGAAGGCACTCAGCCTCGACCAAGAGGGCAACGTCACATTTCTTCCACTCGGAACGTAACATCAGTTGAAACAAAACCTCACAACGACTTTGTCACTTTTAACCACGCACTTGGCTGATTGCTTTAGAATCTTTTATATAAAAAAAAAAAAGAAAACACAAATAAAGAAAAAGAGAAGGAGTGTATCTATTTAAAACCACCACTGTCATGAAGAAATGTGTTTTGAAGTTTAACATGGGTCTTCTTATTTTAATTAGAGGTTTTTTTTTGTTGGTTATTTCAAAAGAGTTTCTGCAAATATTTCTTTCATTTGGGATTAAACAAAATCCCTGAAATTAATCAAAATAGAGCATCACAGGAAAAATGTGTATATATTATTTATTTTATTTAAATTATTTCTATAGCGCAGAACAAGCAACCGTATCAACGGAGTAGTGAATGTTTATTCCAAAATGCCGGAATATAGTTTTATACGGTAATCCAGCTTGCGACATCCGCAGGACATGTTGTACCCTTTAGAAGCCATCCCTGGCCAGTGCTGTGCTGGGTTTGCACCTTTATTTGCACCTTAGGTCCCGCTTTCTAACCAAGCCTCCCAAAGGCATAAAATCTGTAGTCAGGAGATCCCTAGCTGGGCAGTGTCCAATACCTGGTTGTACCCATCATATACCAGGGTACTCGGACTTGTAACCAAGACTGTTCACCTCTGACTCTAACCATCCTATCATCCGCTCAAGTCCTTCGTGTGTGTGTGTGTGTGTGTACATATATATATATATATATATATATATATATATATATATATATGTATGTATGTTCGGTGGCATGTGTAGCTGCAGATACACATGCTGTGCATTATCCTGCCATCTAGTGTTGGGCTCGGAGTGTTACAAGTTGTTTTTCTTCGAAGAAGTCTTTTCGAGTCACAAGACCGAGGGACTCCTCCCTCTCGGCTCCATTGCGCATGGGCGTCGACTCCATCTTAGATTGTTTTCTTTCCGCCATCGGGTTCGGACGTGTTCCTCTTCACTCCATATTTCGAATCAGGAAAGTTAGCTAAATATCGAAAATTCGACGGTATTGTTCCCGCTCGGTACCGGTTTAGTGTTAGCGTATCGACACCGATAGTAGAAGCGCTCCGGCGCCCTTCGGGGCTTCCGCACTTCAGCGGGGCCTAGTCGGCCCGACCGCATCAATCGACGAAACTAATGGACCGGACCCCCTTCCGCTTCTGTCTGAAGTGCCACTCGAAGTATCCTTATACAGACCAACACTTGGTCTGTAATCTGTGTTTATCACCAGAACACAGGGAGGATACTTGTGAGGCATGTCGGGCGTTTCGATCTAAAAAGACCCTACGTGATCGAAGAGCGAGAAGACTACAAATGACGTTGACACTGAGTGAACAACTCGATGTCGTAGAGGAGGAAAGAATTTCCATCCAGGGGACAGACTCAGATGAATCCGAAAGTGAGCGACCCACGACGATGCAGAAAGCAGTGAGTAAAACTGCCCCGTCCAAGACTCACACAAAAATCGTTAAGGCCCAGGGGATGCCACCGCCAGCAGGCCATGGCTTAACCCATCGAAAAGAAGGTGACCAAACATCGGCACTGAAAAAGGCCAAAGATTTGCCGAAGACATCCGACTCCGGTCGAGATTCAGGCACCGAACGATCTCGGCACCGAGAGTTCGACTCACCCAAGGTGAGAAAAGTTACGTCAGAACTGAAAAAGACTTTATCGGAAGCATTGGTACCGAAAAAAGAGGCTTCAGAGCCGAAAAGAAGCTCTTACACAGAAGAGCAAGGACTTTCCAGCCAAATGCATGAAAAACACAGATTTGAGCAGGAAATAAGTATGGGGGAACCAGACCATATGCAAAGGAGGTTGCATATCCAGAAAGAGACTGGAAAAATACAAACTCTTCCTCCAATCAAAACCAAACGAAAGCTGCCATTTCATGAGTCAGAGATAAAACCCCACCACCAAGGTTTTCGCCACAACCTTCACCACTACATTTTCCACAGCTGTCCCCGGTAACAACACATCCAATGCAGTCACCTAAGCATACAGGGATGACACAGGATGATCCTGATGCATGGGACTTATATGATGCTCCAGTATCAGACAACAGCCCAGATTGTTACCCAACAAGGCCGTCACCTCCAGAAGACAGTACTGCATATATGCAGGTACTATCAAGGGCAGCTACGTTCCACAATGTAGCAATGCATTCAGAGCCAATAGAGGACGATTTCCTGTTCAATACCTTGGCATCCACCCACACTTCCTACCAGAGTCTGCCAATGCTCCCGGGTATGCTCAAACATGCAAAACAGGTATTCCAGGAGCCAGTTAAAGGAAGGGCTATCACGCCTAGGGTGGAGAAAAAATACAATCCTCCCCCAATGGACCCTGTGTTTATAACACAGCAACTTACACCAGACTCTGTGGTTGTAGGAGCAGCAAGAAAGAGGGCAAACTCTCAATCGTCAGGAGACGCTCCACCGCCTGACAAAGAGAGTAGGAAGTTTGATGCAGCGGGCAAACGAGTGGCAGCACAGGCAGCCAATCAATGGCGGCTCGCAAACTCACAAGCCGTGCTGGCTCGCTACGACAGGGCACACTGGGACGAGATGCAACACATTATACAGCACTTGCCCAAAGAACACCAGAAACGTGCCCAACAGGTTGTGGAAGAAGAACAAGCCATATCCAACAACCAAATAAGGTCCGCATTAGCTTTCGGCAGACACAGCTGCACGAACAGTCAACACTGCGGTAACCATTCGCAGGCATGCATGGTTACGAAGCTCGGGATTGAAGCCAGAAATCCAACAAGCTGTGTTAAACATGCCTTTTAACCAGGAACAATTGTTTGGGCCGGAAGTGGACACCGCAATTAAAAAATTAAAGAAGGACACTGACTAGGCCAAAGCCATGGGCGTACTCTACTCCCCACAAAGCAGAGGCACATTTAGAAAGCCACAATTTAGAGGGGGGGTTTCGAATGCAAACACCAAAGCCTTCCACCCCGCAAACAAGACCTACCTGTCAGGGACAATACCAGAGAGGAGGGTTTTGTGGCTCATATAGAGGTGGACAATTCCCAAGAGGAAAGGGAAAATTCCAAACACCTAAGACAAGTCAAACCAAACAGTGACTTCAATGTCACAAACCCCCAACACTTAACACAGTGGGGGGGGGGGGGGGGAGACTTACCGCATACTACCAAAACTGGACACACATAACTACGGACGCATGGGTCCTAGCCAATATCCAACATGGTTACTGCATAGAATTCATTAATTTTCCGCCAGATGTGCCCCCAAGGGCACACAATATGTCCAAACAACACTTAGACCTATTACAACTAGAGTTCCAAGCATCATTATAAAAACAAACAATAGAGTTAGTACCCAACCATCAGAAACGAACAGGTGTCTACTCACTATATTTCCTAATTCCAAAAAAGGACAAAACGTTAAGACCTATATTAGACCTCAGAACACTGAATCTCTTCATCAAATCGGATCACTTCCACATGGTAACACTTCAAGACGTGGTTACCTTTCTAAAAAAAAGAGGACTACATGTCAACGTTACATCTCAAGGATGCCTACTTTCACATACCCATACATCCTTCTCACAGAAAATACTTAAGGTTTGTAATACACGGCGTGCACTATCAATTCAAAGTGTTACAGTTCGGGATAACAACAGCCCCAAGGGTATTCACAAAATGCCTTGCAGTAAGTAGCCGCTCACATAAGGAGACAGCACATGCACGTATGCCCATACTTAGACGACTGGCTAATAAAAACCAACACTCAATAACAGTGTCTTCTTCACACGCAATACGTTATAGAAACTCTACACAAACTAGGATTTTCTATAAATTACCAGAAATCACATCTGCAGCCAACCCAAATACAACAATACTTGAGAGCAACACTCAACACACAAAAAGCGATTGCCACTCCAAGTCCACAAAGGGTCCAAGCGTTCCAAAATATAACATCAAACATACAGCCAAACCAACACTACCAAGTAAGGTTTGTAATGAAACTTCTAGGCATGATGTCTTCATGCATAGCCATTGTCCCAAACGTGAGATTACACATGCGGCCCTTACAACAGTGCCTAGCAAAACAATGGACACAAGCACAGGGTCAACTCCAAGATCTAGTGTTGGTAGACCGCCAGACACACTTCTTGCTTCAATGGTGGAACCCTATAAATTTAAACCAAGGGCGGCCATTCCAGGACCCAGTGCCACAACACGTGATCACAACAGATGCTTCCATGATAGGGTGGGGAGCACACCTCAACCAGCACAGCATACAGGGACAATGGGACAATCAACAAAAACAACTCCACATAAATCATTTAGAACTGTTGGCAGTGTTTCTAGCATTAAAAGTATTTCAACTACTAATAACCCACAAACACATTCTTGTCAAAACCGACAACATGACAGCAATGTATTATCTCAACAAACAAGGAGGGACACACTTGTCACAACTGTGTCTCCTAGCACAAAAGATTTGGCATTGGGCAATTCACAATCACATTCACCTGATAGCACAATACATACCAGGCATTCAGAACCAGTTGGCCGCCAATCTCAGTCGAGATCACCAACAAACACACGAATGGGAAATTCATCTTCAGATCCTACAAGATTACTTTCTACGCTGGGGAACACCACATATCGATCTATTCGCAACAAAACAAAATGCAAAATGGCAAAACTTCGCGTCCAGGTACCCACACCCTAAGTCCAAGGGCAATGCACTATGGATCAGTTGGTCAGGGATATTTGCTTACGCTTTTCCTCCTCTCCCACTCATTCCTTATCTGGTAAACAAACTAAGCCAAAACAAACTCAAACTAATACTCATAGCACCAACTTGGGCTCGCCAACCTTGGTACACAACACTGCTGGACTTATCAGTAGTACCTCACATCAAATTACCAAACAGGCCAGATCTGTTAACGCAACACAAACAACAGATCAGACACCCGAATCCAGCATCGCTCAATCTAACAATCTGGCTTCTGAAGTCTTAGAATTTGGACACCTAGACCTTACACAAGAATGTATGGAGGTCATTAAACAAGCTAGAAAACCCACTACAAGACATTGTTACGCAAACAAATGGAAAAGATTTGTTTACTACTGCCACACTAATCAGATTCAACCACTACATGCCTCCACAAAGGACATTGTAGGCTACTTATTACACTTACAAAAGTCTAATCTAGCATTCTCTTCCATTAAAATACATCTCACAGCAATATCTGCCTATCTGCATCGCTCTTTAGAATCCCAGTCATCAAAGCATTTATGGAGGGACTAAAAAGAATCATACCCCCAAGAACACCACCAGTACCTTCGTGGAACCTTAATATTGTATTAACACGACTCATGGGACCACCATTTGAACCCATGCATTCTTGTGAAATGCAATACTTAACCTGGAAAGTAGCCTTTTTAATAGCTATCACATATCTTAGAAGAGCAAGTGAAATACAATCATTCACTATACAAGAACCCTTTATACAAATACATAAGCATAAAGTGGTTCTCCGTACAAATCCCAAATTCCTACCAAAGGTTATATCACCAGTCCACCTAAACCAAACAGTGGAACTCCCAGTCTTCTTTCCACAACCAGACTCAGTAGCCGAAAGAGCCTTACATACATTAGACATAAAAAGAGCACTAATGTATTACATTGACAGAACTAAACAATTTCGTAAAACAAAACAATTGTTCGTAGCCTTCCAAAAACCTCATGCAGGTAATCCTATGTCCAAACAAGGCATTGCCAGATGGATAGTTAAATATATTCAAACTTGCTATATTAAAGCAAAAAGAGATCTACCTATTACACTAAGAGCGCATTCCACTAGGAAAAAAGGCGCCACAATGGCTTTTCTGGGGAATATACCTATGACTGAAATTTGTAAGGCAGCCACCTGGTCTACGCCTCATACATTCACAAAGCATTACTGTGTAGATGTGTTAACAACACAACAAGCCGCAGTAGGACAGGCCGTACTGAGAACATTATTTCAGACAACTTCAACTCCTACCGGCTAAGCCACCGCTTTTTGGGGAGATTACTGCTTATTAGTCTATGCACAGCATGTGTATCTGCAGCTACACATGCCACCGAACGGAAAATGTCACTCACCCAGTGTACATCTGTTCGTGGCATGAGACGCTGCAGATTCACATGCGCCCTCCCACCTCCCCGGGGGCCTGTAGCCGTTGTTAGTTGAATAAGAATTGTAAATTTGTAAATAAATATTATTTTAAGACACATTATGTACATACATACATACCTACTCCATTGCATGGGCACATCTAGTATACTCTCAACTCCTACCTCACCCTCAGCGGGGAAAACAATCTAAGATGGAGTCGACGCCCATGCGCAATGGAGCCGAGAGGGAGGAGTCCCTTGGTCTCGTGACTCGAAAAGACTTCTTCGAAGAAAAACAACTTGTAACACTCCGTGCCCAACACTAGATGGCAGGCTAATGCACAGCATGTGAATCTGCAGCGTCTCATGCCACGAACAGATGTACACTGGGTAAGTGACATTTTCCATATATATCGCAAACATTCCTTCGACTCCCAGATGCCCTTGCATTGTCTTATGCCAATGAAGTACTGGGACTCCTAGAAATGTTCACTATGGTTTCCTGCATGAAATTATATTTTAGAGAATGAAAATGAAGAAATCTGCTAAGTCAGAGAGGGAGAAACATGCCTGATTTCCAAACCTATCGCCCGTGTCACTGGAATTATACGGCAGAGTAGCACCAAATTGTGCAGCAGAGTTAGCTAAATTATGTGGCAAGAAAAGGCAAATTACGCAGCATAATGCAGCAGATGTTTTTGTAGTATTACTTCATTATTTGGACATTTTTACACTTGGTAATAGTGCTTGGGCAAAGCTTTTACCTCATTATTACCAATTTAACAATCAAATACAGAAATAAATAGCTGAAAGATGACCAGTTGACCTTTGCGAAGGGCTGCTCACTGCACGCAAGCACGTTGCAATGTTTTTAGTAACTTGTGATCCATTTGAGCTGGAAGCAATATGTTTTTTCTTAAACTCTGTAGATTGTGCAGCAGATGATGGATTCTACGGGAAATGCAGCAAATCCATAACTTTAAGAAAAATCCCCGGCCTCGGAATCGCATAATCCCAGTGTCCCTGCCTAGAGTGAAGATGAGGGCTTTGTACAGGTTTGATACGTTGCAGAGTTAGCCCTAAATTTCTCTAAGCTGGGTTGACACTCCCATTGCTTCTCTCCTTTACTCATCAACTCCTTTCAGATACATAAATTCGGGATTGTCTTCTGTTTTCTTAATTGAATAAGCATAAAATTACTGCGCAGAATGTGAGGGTTTACACAACTGCTCCGTTGAGAGTTTTTTATCCATTCATATCAATTAAAAATAGAAAAGGGGGTTAATAAAAAGCTTATCCTCCTTGGCTAAGGCCAATTTATTAATCAAAGTGGGGGATTTAGTCTCCTGTACTTTTGCAGGACTGTCGTAAAACATGTATTTATTTAGGAGCATTTCTAAAGCACTATTTCTAGTCTCCCGTAGGCCTCTTGGCGCTGCCTCCTTGACATATTTTAATTATACCAGAGATATAGTACATGGGTCTGACTCTCAACGGAACACTTTACGCTTATGTCGAACTGGGGTCAATTTTGTTCCAATGCCACGCCCCCTGTTTTAATCACACTTGAGGGGGGGGGGGGTTGTCATTTTGAGGCTGGCAGCTTCTATTTAAATGTATTAGGCGCTAAGTCCGAGGTAGGGCTTCAGTTATAAACATTAGTGATTGTTTTAATACCTTTGAGAGCATTATTTTCACCTTTGCATAGGAGATTATCCGAAGAATCCCAAACCGCAAGTTATGCTATTGAGCAGGGAACTTAAAAATATTTAGGCCCTGATTCTGAGTTGCATACTAAAGCAGTGCAGACAATTTGCAAATTTGCATTACAACACGCTAACTCCATTCTGGGACTGTGATGTTACAAGTTGGGCCCAATGGAATGGGGAATTACAAATTTGGAATTGGATTTACCAGACATAGAACCACAACAAGTTCCCAGTTCCTTGGGGTTTAATGCATACATTTACCACATGCTCTGAGAACGCTTTAAATGTAGGCCTCTGCCTCCGGGTGGGGGTGGTGGAGAGGGGTGTTGGAGAGGGAATGGTGTTAGCTCCAGTTTTAGTGGTGGTGGTGGTGGTGGCGGCGGTGGTGATGAGATGGAGCCAGACGCTAGCGGGGTTGGAATCAAAGGACAAGTTCCTTAAAAAAGGAGCCGGCAATAACAGAAGGTGGGGGAGGGCAAGCGGAGAGGTGCAGTACGTCCACTACACTTGAGCGGGGAGAGAAAACTGTGGAAAACTAGGTTGCACGCAGGGTGGCGGCGAGGAGTATCCTTGGGAATTATGGATCTCAATCCACCAAATTGCCTGGGGCAGAGGAAGTGACCTCACACAACCTTTGACTCCTGACAAAATCACGCGATTGACCCTATCCCCACCCTCACGACAGCCTTAAATTCGAAACTGTGGAGCTGAAAAAGGGCAAAAAGTCGAATATTATTGAGGTACACAGGACTACTCCAACCTGGCTTCCCTTCTGACCCCGCACTGTAATGAAGGCCCCTGAGGCTTGGCAGCCCTGCCAGATTTGTATTTGAATTCTGGGGCCTGCAGCCTGGTTTATCCCATTTTAAAACATTTCTACTTGTCCCAACATTCAAAGAATGAACTGTCAAGGATCGAAACCTATACAGGCCTGAAAACCGGGCAGGAATGAAGTTTGATGCAGTGTCAGAACTGTTTCCATTGGTCAATGAAGCAGTGGTTATGAATTCAGTTCACTTCCAGGACGGGCTCCGCCATATTGCTGCCACAATAAACAAAGAACACTTCACATAGCGCTGCATTTCTTTAGTGGCAGCAGGGTGGTCCCTGCCGTGGAGCCACCATACCTCAAAGAGTGGACAACATGAAGTACAAGACCCTGAGTCCTTCAGTCCTGAAGAAATACCTCTCATTATTTAATTTTTCAATATATCCCAAGTTGTTTGCGCTGTTCTGGCGGGGGTTGGTGATTTTTGTAAGCTCGTGGCTAAGGGCAGCTCATTTAACCAGTAACCTTGGGTTCCGGAGTAGCGTGCTACTCTCCTTAAAGCACTTCAGTGCCTCGTCAGGGGTAGTAAGCGCTACATAAATACCATTACAGTTTTAAAAAATGAATTTGGCCCACGTCTGACTGCGTTTCACTATTTCCATGAAAAATGAAAATATATTTGTGCACGCATTGTGAGTCCTCTCGTCGCCCTGTTGCCATTTGCAGTCACCCAACAGCAACACTTTTGGTCTTACCCAGTAATGAACTTCTAAGCGGGGGGGAGTGCCTAATTAGAGCTAAGGACACATGAACAGAAAATAATTCCTTAAGGTGGAGATTCCGCAGGCCACTCCTGGTCTGCTTATTAATAGCATCTTTTCTTTTTGCAAGTCTGTGAAATCGCTCAGTTTTTCCTCCACACACTTTGTAAAGTTTTTTTTTATATATATATATATAAATCACTTTAGTTTAGTGAAGTTCACCAAGTTTATAAAGCAAGCATTGGCAAATCCAGTATATTTGATGACGGCACTCATGAGCAGAATAAAATGCCCTGGTGAAAACGCAGAAAAAATATCCACCACGTTTGTGACGGCGATTCCTTCCTCCAAATTCTGTGTCATACTGTCACTCATTAAAAAATGTCTGTGGCAGTGCAGACCATTTAAAGAAAATTATTGATTGGTGTATACAGTGCATGAGGAGATAAGGAATTAAGGCCCATATTTATACTTTTTTAGTGCTGCATTTGCACCGCTTTTTGATGCAAAAGTGGCGCAAATTTACAAAATACAATTGTATTTTGTAAGTTATGCCACTTTTGCATCAAAAAATGACGCAAATGCAGCGCTGAAAGGTATAAATATGGGCCTAAATGTGCACTGACAGAACGTACTTTTCAGATGTAAAATAGTCCCTCATGTGTCCCAATGGAGGAGGAAACATACACTCAAACAGCCAGTAGAAAGAAGATGCAACTAAAATACTCCTATGAGCTCATCCAAGATGTGATTGACAATCCCTCAAACCAATGGCCGAAGGCTTCTGAGCTGAAGAACCAATGGCTGGAAGAGGCTGAACGTAAAGTGCTTGGATTAGCTACAGATTATAGTATGGTCTCTATGAATGGTACGGCACCATAACAAGTGAAATCTTAAAATGGTGGAGAGAAACAAAGCAAAAGTTGGTTTTATGGCAAGACACCCCTGTGGAAAGAGAATTCTTTATTCAAACCATTTTTGCAGGAACTACTTTAGCAAAAAAAAAAAAAAAAAGTTGCAGGAATTTTAACCTAGGGAAAACGTTTTCCAAATGTGAATTAAAAAAGTTACCCGCTGGTTTACTTTTGTACATTATAGTCTGGATGTCCATGTTCCTCCAACTCGCCCTCAAGTAAGGACCCACCCCACCCCCCCCCCATCGTTTTGTTTAGTCTTTTCTGCTCTCATTTGCTTATTCTGGGGCCGCAGCAATGCCCGCCGGACTCAGTCTGCACAACACTATTATGAAAAGTTCTCAGAGGAGATCTATGCATGTCAGTGCCTTGTCTCATCACTGAGCCCCTGTTGCCCCCCAGGAGGGCCGTGGAGTTAAGTGTATGTATATGTGTGCCTTAGAAACCATGCACTGGTGGCGGGGAGTGCTGTATACTCGAATAATGCGTTCCTTAAGCATTGGAAAATTAGGTCTACAAACAAGCACTTTAATAACTGGTTTATCGCAGTGGTGCTTATTATACCAACCCTAGAAAGATGAAAGGATGATGCAGCCCTGCCGGCAATCAGAACATGTTATACATATTGGTGGACGTGTTAAGCCACTGAGCTATCTCAAAGTAATCAATCTATTTCGATTGCGTTAATGCCTGTCCATAAATGGGTTGCAAACATGTATACCGAGGACAAAAATATCGTTCTGCAAAAAATATCGACTTCCACAATTTATTGAAATGAAGTGACGGCAGAATCAAATGTAAACACTTTCATTCACCTTCAGAAGCCTCAAAGGTTGGGCACCAAAAATAAAATGGTACCAACCGCCCCGCTCTTCACCAGGTCCACCTGCGAGGTACCCAGGCGCCTAATGCAAGTGCCGAGGCTTCTCATTGGCTGGACCCCGCCTCTGGCATGAACTCTCCTGTAACATCCGCGGTGCCCCTGAGCTCCAGGGCTGAGCTGAGCTGGAACCCGCTTCCTGTACCTTTGGCACAGGGTGGGTGCTAGGTGGGTCCCAGGCTGCTAAACGCCGACCCTCCCCCAAGAAAATGCTGCAATATGATGACCAGTGGACGGTCTAAGTACTTGTGTGAACGGTATGTAACCTGCACAATTATTTATACAATGGGATGTGTGTTCAGTGGGAAAACAATTGATACTTAATATGCACAAGAAATATATACATACGTATATACATATACGTTTGAAGCGAATCATAGAAGCATTTACACAGTGTCACTTTTTTCCAAAGCTCCTGGAAGCAAGTAAAGTGTGCAATAAGCGCTATGAAAACAATTAAAAACAAACCTGTGCAAAAAAAATTGAAATCGACCACAACAACCCCCTAAACTTCCTGGAGTAGAAACACATGTTGAGAATAATAAATTAATTTTGGTTTAGTACACCGTGTGATAATCCTTCTGCTCTCACAGTTTTGTGATATTATTTCAAATAATGAAACCGATTTGGCCCTTTGCTTACAAAAAAATATACCACCATGGTTCTTGTTTTCTGATGCTTTTTGAACAGGAGAGCTCTCGACTGCTATGTTTTGTTACATTGGCGCCACCCAGAGGTCATTTGGCTGTATCACACGGGAAAACCAAGAAGTGTTAACGTAATTCTAATACAACATTGCCACCTAGTGCTCATAGTAGTGTATTACTCTGAGTAAGTGTAGACCACTAGTGGTGTTTGGATTTATCGGATTATAACGAACGAGTTACAAAAACATCGAGTTTTTAATATCGAGGCAAATAAATATCGGGATACAGCAATATCGCTGACAAGAATATCACTTTTTTAGGCAAGTATTATTGTTCTCAATAATATCTGTGTTGTGAATATCTTTTTCAATAACATTTGTAAAAATGTTTTTCTAATTTTCTTTGTGTTTTAGTTTATATTTTAATTTTATTTTATAAATTGTTTGTATAAATGTTGTTCATGATTTTAGATATAATTTGTAATCTTAAATTATTTACAATTTGGTATTTGTTGATAGTAATAGTATTTTTTAGTGTAGCTGGTTGTGAGGTTGGCAGGGTACAGGGTGGGAACTTAACTACAATTAATAATTGATAATTATGTAAATTGTATAATTATATTTTTTTAATATATTTAAGGTGCAGGTTGGTTTTGTAGGGGGTATACAGGGAGTGCAGAATTATTAGGCAAATGAGTATTTTGACCACATCATCCTCTTTATGCATGTTGTCTTACTCCAAGCTGTATAGGCTCGAAAGCCTACTACCAATTAAGCATATTAGGTGATGTGCATCTCTGTAATGAGAAGGGGTGTGGTCTAATGACATCAACACCCTATATCAGGTGTGCATAATTATTAGGCAACTTCCTTTCCTTTGGCAAAATGGGTCAAAAGAAGGACTTGACAGGCTCAGAAAAGTCAAAAATAGTGAGATATCTTGCAGAGGGATGCAGCACTCTTAAAATTGCAAAGCTTCTGAAGCGTGATCATCGAACAATCAAGCGTTTCATTCAAAATAGTCAACAGGGTCGCAAGAAGCGTGTGGAAAAACCAAGGCGCAAAATAACTGCCCATGAACTGAGAAAAGTCAAGCGTGCAGCTGCCACGATGCCACTTGCCACCAGTTTGGCCATATTTCAGAGCTGCAACATCACTGGAGTGCCCAAAAGCACAAGGTGTGCAATACTCAGAGACATGGCCAAGGTAAGAAAGGCTGAAAGACGACCACCACTGAACAAGACACACAAGCTGAAACGTCAAGACTGGGCCAAGAAATATCTCAAGACTGATTTTTCTAAGGTTTTATGGACTGATGAAATGAGAGTGAGTCTTGATGGGCCAGATGGATGGGCCCGTGGCTGGATTGGTAAAGGGCAGAGAGCTCCAGTCCGACTCAGACGCCAGCAAGGTGGAGGTGGAGTACTGGTTTGGGCTGGTATCATCAAAGATGAGCTTGTGGGGCCTTTTCGGGTTGAGGATGGAGTCAAGCTCAACTCCCAGTCCTACTGCCAGTTCCTGGAAGACACCTTCTTCAAGCAGTGGTACAGGAAGAAGTCTGCATCCTTCAAGAAAAACATGATTTTCATGCAGGACAATGCTCCATCACACGCGTCCAAGTACTCCACAGCAAGAAAGGGTATAAAAGAAGGAAATCTAATGACATGGCCTCCTTGTTCACCTGATGTGAACCCCATTGAGAACCTGTGGTCCATCATCAAATGTGAGATTTACAAGGAGGGAAAACACTACACCTCTCTGAACAGTGTCTGGGAGGCTGTGGTTGCTGCTGCACGCAATGTTTATGGTGAACAGATCAAAACACTGACAGAATCCATGGATGGCAGGCTTTTGAGTGTCCTTGCAAAGAAAGGTGGCTATATTGGTCACTGATTTGTTTTTGTTTTGTTTTTGAATGTCAGAAATGTATATTTGTGAATGTTGAGATGTTATATTGGTTTCACTGGTAATAATAAATAATTGAAATGGGTATATATTTTTTTTTGTTAAGTTGCCTAATAATTATGCACAGTAATAGTCACCTGCACACACAGATATCCCCCTAACATAGCTAAAACTAAAAACAAACTACAAACTACTTCCAAAAATATTCAGCTTTGATATTAATGAGTTTTTTGGGTTCATTGAGAACATGGTTGTTGTTCAATAATAAAATTAATCCTCAAAAATACTACTTGCCTAATAATTCTGCACTCCCTGTAGAGTGGTACGTTGAACTAAACATGTATTGATAATTATTAATTATGTAGTGTTGTTTGTAGGGGTATATGGTGGGAAGGTAGGTAATAATTATCAATTAATTTTTATTGAAATATTGAATTGATTTATAATTGTGAAAATTGTTTTATAATTATATTTTTTATGTTATAAATTAGTTGCAGGTTGTGTTTGTAAGGGAATCGCGTGGGAAGGTTTTAGAGTAACAATTAATTATTCATTCATTAATTTTATTGATTATTAATATGTTAATTGTCTTATACTTTTTATTTTAATTATTTTAAGTCTGGGCTGCTAGGTTTGTTGGAGTATAGTGTGGGAATTTAATTAAATAATGAATAAAAAAAAGGTATTTGATAATAAGCGTCAGATTTAAGAGCCCCTAGCACCACATTAGCGTCATTTTCTTTTTTAAGCTAATATGGCCCAACAAGGACAAAATGGGCGCACCAAATTTACAAAGTGGCGCAATGCATGCAGTGCGCCACTTTGTAACCACTTTGTAACCCTGTGTGCTGCATAACGTCTGCGCCAGGCATAATGTATGTACCCCCGTTAGAGGGTCTGAAAAAAATGGAGCAAAGAAACCCAAGATTTCTTTGCGTCATTTTTTTCGCCACTTTTAACGCCTGCTCAGAGCAGGCGTAAACAAGAGACACACCATTGTTTAGAGTGGGCCTCAATAGGCTTTGCAGGATTAGAGTAAAACATTTTGATGCTAATCATGCAAAGTTCCCAACTAGCTTAAAACAATTTGATGCTAGTTCCCCTAACTATGTCCATGGTGCGTTGTATCTTAGATACAGTGCACACGTTGTGGTGTTAGGGGGCGCAAAGGCGCACAAGAAAAGTGTCGCTGCACTGTGTGCAGCGCCACTTTTCTTAAATCAGGCCCTAACATTTTTAATAATTATATAAAATGTTTTTTTTACATTTCTATATATAATTTTTATATTAACAGTTTTATATTTTTGGCAAATCAATAGGTATTATAATATGTAATGTGTTTGAGGTTAACTGCTTTCATTACTGCTGCAGAGAGTGGAGGGGTAACAGATAATAATATCCCTCTGGAGTCTAACGCTTTCCCTACTGTTGCACAGACTGGGGTGGGAATAATACATTTTCCCTCTCTGGAGTCCAACATTTTCCTTACTGTTGCACTGACAGGAGTGAGAATAGTCAGTTCAACCCCTCCTGAGGCCAAACTCTCCCTACTGTTGCACACACTGGAGTGAGAATAGGTAATTTGACCCCTCCTGAGGCCAACACTCTCCCTACTGTTGCACAGACTGGAGTAGGAATAGTACATGTTACCTATCCAGTGTCCAACACCTTCTCTATTGGTGTACACATTGGAGTGGAAATAGTATATATATATATTTTTCACAGACTTTACTACTTTTTTAATCTTGCTTAAATATATGTAATATTACTTGCTTAATTTTATATTGTCTGTATATCTATCTACATATATAATATTTTATTTTTTAATATTTTTAGTAAATGTCTTATTTTTTGTTTATTTAATATTGTGCAATTGATTTGTTATTTTTTGTATGTTTTATATATGTGTGTATATATACGTTTTACAGTAGTAAATAAAACATGTAATATAATGTAAAATATATTAAGTGTTAAATAGATGTATAAACAAGCAAACATGCTTGTGTGTATGTTTATGTAAGTATATATTTATATATATTTAGTGTTACTTACATTTATCTAGTTTACATTATATTAATGTTATATATTAAAATATTTAAGATTTACTATTTTAAACTATATATTTTTATTAAAAATCTATATTTGTACGATATTGTGTGAAACAATATTTTTGTTGATATTTTTTTAGTACTTACTATTAAAAAGATAGGGAAACAATGTTTGTTTCAAAATACTTTTAACAAAATATGTATGTCATGGTATTTTTGTAATCAATGTTATGCCAGTGATCCCCACTAGCCTAGAGCTACATACAAATGTTTGAGGTCCTGATTCATAACACTAATTCACCACTGTTCAATTAAATGCCACACGCAGTCACAAATGGAAACGGTACCAAAAAAATGTTAATTATGCAAATTTTCTCCCTTACTATATTTATGATTAGTGTTCATAGAAGAAGAGTGTCGGGAAGTTGTCTCAAAGTAGTGTTCACAGACTATCACATCTGTTTTTTTTCTGAATTGTTGCAGCTACATCTTGGGGGAGATTCATTAACTACACCTCAAAGCAGCACAGTGCAGCAACCCCAGTTTACTAAATATGTCCCGCTGCCGGTCTGTTGCCCTACGCTGGCACACAAAACAGGTTGTTTTGCGCCACGCACATACCTTTGCAGAAAGGAGCCATTTGCACCCACCGACCATTTGCTTGAGGGCCAGTGAAGCAGATTCCTCTATTAAAGTGTCCTTCGGATGTGGGGTAAAGTGTGGGTCTGCGGTTGGATGGCAGGACGCTTCCGATGTAGCAGGTCAGGGCCTGTGGTAGATGTCCAGCCTGCACAGTGAGTAGCCCTGGTGCATGCCTAGCACACATTGTCCACGGATGGTGACTAAAGCTGTACCAGCTCAACGGCTGCCCTTCAGTATTTCTTTTGTGTATTTCGTGCTTAGGAAGCGTGAAGACCTTTTAAGGCATTTTCTTGTGTTGCCGAAAACTATCCATTGCCAATAGACAGGCTATGGCAAGTGTTTGTCAAAGCAATGGTTTTCTGGGCCCATATGAAAAGTGCTTGAGCTGCAAGAAGTGGTGCAAGTGGTTGCAACTGGCAGGAACGACCGAGCGCCTCCTATAGGGACAGAAAGCATGCCCACCCAACCCTCACTAGATTCTTGGATTAACCTCCAGGTAGGCACGGCTCCTCTGCGAGGGCAGAGGAGCGTCGCCCCCGCAAGCAGCAGCCAAACTTTTACAATAAAACGAAAATAAACTATGTTTATTATTGTTTTATTGTAGAAGGGGCAGGGCCACGGGCTGTGACGAGCACAGAGGGGGAGTGCACAGCACTCCCCCTCCGTGCGCATGTATGTTTGGCCGTCTCGGGCCGGCCAAACATACATGCGCACTAAGCTCTGTCCAACCCGGCACTGCGTTGCCAGGTTGGAGAGAGCAGGCATACACTCCCAGTCTGCCCGGAGCGCCCTGGATGGGTGCTCCGACCAATCCAAATGCTGCTGTCATGCTGTCAGAAGCATGACAGCAGCATTCAGATTGGCCAGCGTTCAGAGTCTGTGCCATCAGCCTGTGGCGAAGGAACGAGGAGTGGCACGGGGGTGGTGGCTGTGTTCCAGGTAAGTCCTTTTTAAAAAAAATTTATTAATATTTCTTCCCACAGACCCCGCCCCCCCAAGCAGCCACCGCCACGAGCCGCTCCTGCCGCTGGGATTCTTTTGAGCTAGACCACACCAAGGATAGGTGAAAATATAGTGGCAGTTTCCTCTTAGATGGAAAAGCATCCACATATGTAGGTATTGACCATTTGTTTTGACGTGTACACCCATATATTTGCCTTACTTGTTTCCCCGTCTGTAGAACTCTCTGTATTTTACCCCTGCTAACCAGTGGTAAAGTGCCTGTGCATCCCTTTTCAACATGATCAAATTGCTATACACCTGCTTGGTATATTTATCTTACCAATACGTCCCTAGAATATGGTTCAGAGAACCAATGGCCTGGAAGTTAAATGCCGTCAGTGGACTGCAGCACCAATTGTGCCATCCACTGCTCAAAGCTACCGGCCTGCTGACAACCATAAACTGCACCTATCACACTTCTTCATCCATCACACGGCTAAGCACTGTGTCCCATAACACGATAACCGCACTTCAGTGGTATTACGCATGACATGGAAACACCTCCCACACATTATCAAAACAAAGACAACATCCTTCTAGCCCCACACAGTACATGGAGTAGTGGGTTACTCATATAGGCAAGTGCTTCAGCACCCCACGTATGGGTAGCAAGCGCTATGTAAATGTTGCAACAGAATACAATACAGTGCAAACATGGCTTCAGGCCTACCATTGTAGTCTGACTGGCAGTTGGAACACTGCACTCCAACATGTCAAAATAAACCCTTTTGACAGGTCCCTTCTTAATATTAATAAGTCACCCCTACGTCGGCCTTGTTGTCCACAAGACAGGGTGAATGGTATTTAAACTTAGTACATATTATTTCATTATAATAATTTTTAATAGCCTACTTTGGATTTAAAAAAATAGTGTAATGATACATATATTAAAATATAAGCAAGATATTTTAATTCATTCTATACATCACTTTAAATAATTATTAATGTATACACAACAGTTTTTTCTTCTTTAGGTGGGCATTCAGGAAAGCAATTTCAGTTAAATGTATTTCCATTAAATATTTATTTGAAAATCAGGTTTCCCTATACTTTACCAATGGGTGACTCCACAGTAGGAGTGGAGATCTCTGCATGGTAGAGTATGGTAAAAATTTAAAAAGTGTACTGAAAGGGTTTTGTGAAATGAAAGTCCATAACTGTTGTGCAGGCATCACAAAGAGAATGTAGTTATTGTATGTATATATGTGTGTGTGTGTGTGTATATATGGAAAATGTCACTTACCCAGTGTACATCTGTTTGTGGCATGAGACGCTGCAGATTCACATGCTGTGCACAGTCCGCCGTCTGGTGTTGGGCTCGGAGTGTTACAAGTTGTTTTTCTTCGAAGAAGTCTTTTCGAGTCACGAGACCGAGGGACTCCTCCCATTTCGATTCCATTGCGCATGGGCGTCGACTCCATCTTAGATTGTTTTCCCCGCAGAGGGTGAGGTAGGAGTTGTGTATGTTAGTAATAGTGCCCATGCAATGGAATGAATACCTATGTACATAATAAAGGTTAAAGTAATATATTTACAAATGTACAAATGTTCAAGATCTACTTCTAAACGGCTACAGGCTCCCGGGGAGGCGGGTGAGCGCATGTGAATCTGCAGCGACTAATGCCACGAACAGATGTACACTGGGTAAGTGACATTTTCAGTTCGATGGCATCTGTCGCTGTAGATACGCATGTTTTGCATAGACTAGTAAGCAGTTATCTCCCCAAAAGCGGTGGCTCAGCCTGTAGGAGTGGAAGTAGTCTGAAACAATGTTCTTAATACGGCTTGCCCTACTGTGGCTTGTTGTGCGGATAACACATCTACACAGTAGTGCTTGGTAAATGTATGAGGCGTAGACCATGTTGCTGCCTTACATATTTCGTTCATTGGAATATTTCCTAGAAAGGCCATGGTAGCACCTTTCTTTCTAGTTGAGTGTGCCTTTGGTGTAATAGGCAGCTCTCTCTTTGCTTTAAGATAGCAGGTTTGGATGCACTTAACTATCAATCTAGCAATGCCTTGTTTAGAAATTGGATTCCCTGTAGGAGGTTTTTGGAAAGCAATAAATAGTTGTTTTGTTTTTTGAATTAGTTTTGTTCTGTCAATGTAGTACATTAGCGCTCTTTTGATGTCTAATGTATGTAGTGCTCTTTCAGCTACAGAATCTGGTTGTGGGAAGAACACTGGTAATTCTACTGTTTGATTTAAGTGGAACGGTGAGATAACCTTTGGTAAAAATTTAGGATTTGTTCTTAGAACTACTTTATTTTTATGTATTTGAATAAATGGTTCTTGTATGGTAAATGCTTGAATCTCGCTCACTCTTCTTAGAGATGTGATGGCAATCAAAAATGCAACTTTCCACGTTAAGTATTGCATTTCACAAGAATGCATGGGCTCGAAAGGAGGACCCATGAGTCTTGTTAAGACAATGTTGAGGTTCCATGAAGGAACAGGTGGTGTTCTTGGTGGTATGATTCTCTTTAAGCCTTCCATAAACGCTTTAATGACTGGTATTCTAAATAGTGAAGTTGAATGAGTAATTTGTCGGTAAGCTGATATTGCGGTAAGATGTATCTTTATGGAAGAGAAAGCTAGATTTGATTTTTGCAAATGTAGTAAATATCATACTATATCTTTTGGAGATGCGTGTAATGGCTGAATTTGATTATTCTGGCAGTAATACACGAATCTTTTCCACTTGTTTGCGTAGCAGTGTCTAGTGGTAGGTTTCCTAGCTTGTTTTATGACCTCCATACATTCTTGTGTGAGGTGCAAGTGTCCGAATTCTAGGATTTCAGGAGCCAAATTGCTAGATTCAAAGATGCTGGATTTGGATGTCTGATCTGTTGTTTGTGTTGTGTTAACAGATCTGGTTTGTTGGGTAGTTTGACATGAGGTACTACTGACAGGTCTAGTAGTGTCGTGTACCAAGGTTGCCTTGCCCATGTTGGTGCTATTAGTATGAGTTTGAGTTTGTTTTGACTCAACCTGTTTACTACATATGGAAGGAGAGGGAGAGGGGGAAAAGCGTATGCATAGATCCCTGACCAGTTCATCCATAGAGCATTGCCTTGGGATTGATCTTGTGGGTACCTGGATGCGAAGTTTTGGCATTTGGAGTTTTCCTTTGTTGCAAATAGATCTATTTGAGGTGTCCCCCAAATTTGAAAGTAATTGTTTAGTATTTGGGGGTGAATTTCCCACTCGTGGGTTTGTTGGTGATCTCGAGAGAGATTGTCTGCCAACTGGTTCTGAATCCCTGGAATAAATTGTGCTATTAGGCGAATGTGGTTGTGAATCGCCCAATGCCATATTTTCTGTGTTAGGAGGCACAACTGTGTCGAGTGTGTCCCTCCTTGTTTGTTTAGATAATACATTGTTGTCATGTTGTCTGTTTTGACAAGAATGTATTTTTGTGTTATTATGGGTTGAAATGCTTTCAGCGCTAGAAATACTGCTAACATTTCCAAGTGATTTATGTGAAACTGTCTCTGATGTATGTCCCATTGTCCTTGGATGCTGTGTTGATTGAGGTGTGCTCCCCACCCTGTCATGGAAGCATCTGTTGTTATGACGTATTGTGGCACTGGGTCTTGGAAAGGCCGCCCTCGGTTTAAATTTGTACTGTTCCACCATTGAAGCGAGATGTATGTTTGGCGGTCTATCAACACCAGATCTAGAAGTTGACCCTGTGCTTGTGACCATTGTGATGCTAGGCACTGTTGTAAGGGCCGCATGTGCAATCTTGCGTTTGGGACAACGGCTATGCATGAAGACATCATGCCTAGTAGTTTCAGTACCATTCTGACTTGTATCTTTTGTGTTGGATACATGGCCTGTATTACTTTGTGAAATGTTTGAACCCGTTGTGGACTTGGAGTGGCAATCCCTTTTGCTGTGTTGATGGTCACTCCTAAGTATTGCTGCGTTTGACACGGCAAAAGGTGTGACTTCGCGTAGTTGATGGAGAAACCTAGCCTGTGAAGGGTTTGTATGACATATTTTGTGTGCTGTGAACACTGTTTTAGCGTGTTGGTTTTGATTAACCAGTCGTCTAAGTACGGGAACACATGTATTTGCTGCCTTCTGGTATGTGCAGCTACTACTGCCAGGCATTTTGTAAAAACTCTTGGCGCAGTTGTTATTCCGAATGGCAACACTTTGAATTGGTAATGTATTCCTTGGAATACGAACCTTAGGTATTTCCTGTGTGAAGGATGTATTGGTATATGGAAATACGCATCTTTTAGATCTAATGTTGTCATGTAGTCTTGCTGTGTGAGCAGTGGGATTACGTCTTATAACGTGACCATGTGAAAGTGGTCTGATTTTATGTAGGTATTTAGTGTTCTGAGATCTAGTATTGGTCTCAGAGTTTTGTCCTTTTTGGGTATTAGAAAGTACAGTGAGTAAACTCCTGTGTTTTTTTGTTGAATTGGTACTAATTCTATTGCGTCCTTTTGTAGCAATGCTTGAACTGCTAGTCCTAGAAGATCTATATGTTGTTTTGACATATTGTGTGTTTTCGGTGGGCCGTTTGGAGGGAATTGGCGAAATTCTATGCAATAACCATGCTGGATAATTGCTAAGACCCAAGTGTCTGTTGTTATTTCCTCCCAAAGTTTGTAAAATTGGCTTAGTCTTCCCCCACAGGTGTTATGTGATGGGGTTGTGTGACTTGTGAGTCACTGCTTATTTTGAGGGGTTTTGGGGCCTTGGAATTTTCCTCGATTTTTTGGGAATTGGCCCCCTCTAAATTGCCCCCGAAAACCTTCCCTCTGATATTGACCCTGGTAGGTAGGCCTTGTTTGTGAGGTTGTGGTTTCTGTGGGTTGACCTCAAAACCCTCCCCTAAAAGGTGTTTTCCGAAATGTGCCTCTGCTTTGCGGGGAGTAGAGTGCGCCCATGGCTTTGGCTGTATCAGTGTCCTTCTTGAGTTTTTCGATGGCAATGTCTACCTCCGGCCCAAACAATTGCTGTTCATTAAACAGCATATTGAGCACAGCCTGCTGGATTTCCGGTTTGAACCCAGAAGTGCGCAGCCATGCGTGCCTTCGTATTGTGACTGCAGTGTTTATTGTCCTTGCAGCTGTATCTGCTGCATCCATGGAAGACCGTATCTGATTATTTGAGATACTTTGTCCCTCTTCCACCACCTGTTGCGCTCTTTTTTGGAACTCCTTGGGTAAGTGTTCAATGAAATGTTGCATTTCATCCCAATGAGCCCTGTCGTATCTTGCCAAAAGTGCTTGTGAATTGGCAATACGCCACTGATTTGCTGCTTGTGCTGCAACCCTTTTTCCCGCAGCATCAAATTTGCGGCTCTCCTTGTCTGGAGGTGGTGCGTCGCCTGAGGTATGAGAGTTGGCTCTCTTACGAGCTGCCCCCACAACTACTGAGTCTGGTATTAGTTGTGTTGTAATATATATTGGATCTGTGGGCGGTGGCTTATATTTCTTCTCCACCCTTGGAGTTATGGCTCTGCCTTTAACTGGATCCTGAAATATTTGTTTTGAATGTTTTAGCATTCCTGGGAGCATGGGAAGGCTTTGATACTGGCTATGGGTGGAGGATAGGGTGTTAAAGAGAAAGTCATCCTCAATTGGTTCCGAATGTAAGGAGACATTGTGAAACTCAGCTGCCCTCGCGACCACCTGTGTATAGGATGTACTGTCCTCAGGTGGTGACGGTTTTGTAGGATAAGAGTCTGGGCTATTGTCAGACACTGGAGCATCGTAGAGGTCCCATGCATCGGGATCATCCTGACTCATTGTGGTATGAGCTGGTGAGTGCATTAGTGGAGGAGTTGTCGCTGGTGATGCATGTGTTGATGGTGGTGGAGAAGGTGGTGGGGTTGTTTTCTTTGCCACCTTTGCCTGTGGTTGCTTGTCCCCTTGTTGAAAGGCAAGTTTCCTTTTAATCTTGATTGGGGGAAGAGTGGTTATCTTCCCTGTGTCTTCATGAATATGAAGCCTTCTCTGCGTGTAGTCAGGCTCTCCAGCTTGAAGCTCCTCTCCAAATCTATGTAATTGGGTGGTTAACCCTTGTTCCTCTGTATAGGAACTAGTTTTCGGCGCCGAGGCTGGATGTTTCGGGATCGAAACCTTTTCGGAAGTCTTTTTCGGCTCCGAAGAAATTTTCTTTGGTTTCGGCGCGGTGTCTCGGTGCCGAATCTCTTCGGTGCCGCTGTCTCTGTGCCGAAGTTTCTCGGAGCCGCTGTCTCGGCTCCGAGGTTGCTGTGTGGCGGTATCACGACCGGAGTCGGATGACTTCGACACCAGCATGCCCTTTTTTGGTGCCTTGGGTCGGTCACCTAGTTTTTGGGTTAAGCCATGGCCTGTTGGCGGTGGCGTCCCCTGGGCTTTTGTGGACTTTTTGTGAGTCCTTATTTTCGACGTCTTACTCACGGTTGTTGTTTCTTCGGCGTTGAGTTCTTCTGAATCCGACTCGTGGATGGAGAAAGCTTCTTCTTCCTCCTCGAACCGTTGTTGACCTGTCGGCGTGGATGCCATTTGTAATCTCCTGGCTCTTCGGTCTCTCAGCGTCTTCCTCGACCGAAACGCTCGACAGGCTTCACACGTATCCTCCTTGTGCTCGGGGGACAAGCACAAGTTACAGACCAGATGTTGATCCGTATACGGATATTTGTTATGGTATTTTGGACAGAAGCGGAACGGGGTCCGTTCCATCAGCCTTGAAGTCGCACGCGGTCAGGCCGACCAGGCCCCGACGGGGGATCGAAATTACCCCGAAGGGCCACCGGAGCTCTTCAAAATTCGGTGTCGATTTGTTCAAACTAACCCGATACCGAACGCAACAATACCGACGTTTTTTTCCGAGATTCTAACTAACTTTCCGACCCGAAACACGGAGCGAAAAGGAACACGTCTGAACCCGATGGCGGAAAAAAAACAATCTAAGATGGAGTCGACGCCCATGCGCAATGGAATCGAAATGGGAGGAGTCCCTCGGTCTCGTGACTCGAAAAGACTTCTTCGAAGAAAAACAACTTGTAACACTCCGAGCCCAACACCAGACGGCGGACTGTGCACAGCATGTGTATCTGCAGCTACACATGCCATTGAACATATATATATATATGTGTGTGTGTATATATATATACGTCCAATGGCATGTGTAGCTGCAGATACACATGCTGTGCGTATGGATTCTCACATCTAGTGTTGGGCTCGGAGTGTTACAAGTTGTTTTTCTTCGAAGAAGTCTTTTCGAGTAACAAGTGACTCCTCCTCTTCGGTTCCATTGCGCATGGGCATCAGCTCCATTGTTAGATTGAGCAGGAATCACCAACAAACTCACAAATGGGAGATACATCCTCAAGTACTTCAAAAGTACTTTCAAAAGTGGGGAACACCAAACATAGACCTGTTTGCAACAAACAAAAATGCAAAATGACAAAACTTCGCATCCAGACACCAACATCCCCTATCCAAAGGCAATGCTTTATGGATCAATTGGTCAGGGATATTTGTGTACGCTTTTTCCCCTCTCCCACTCCTTCCGTTTCTAGTCATCAAGTTGCGTCAAACTTCACTCAACATGATAAGCATAGCACCAACATGGCATGTCAGCCGTGGTACACAACATTACTAGATCTGTCAGTAGTACCACATTCCAAACTCCCATGCAGACCAGATCTGTTGACACAAACCAGGGGTCGATCAGACATCCAAACCCCAATGCTCTCAATCTAGCACTTTGGCTCCTGAGATCATAGAGTTTGGATATTTACAACTCCCATCAGAATGTATGGAAGTTATTAAACAAGCAAGAAAACCCACTACTAGACAGTGCAATGCAAACAAATGGAAAAGATTTGTATATTACTGTAAATCTAAAGATATAGACCCTCTTACAGCATCAATACAAGATACTGTATGTTATTTACTTCATTTACAAAAATCTAACTTAGCATTTTCTTCAATAAAAATACATCTTACTGCAATTTCTGCATATTTACAAAATATTCAACATACCTCTTTATTTAGAGTTCCTGTCATTAAAACTTTCATGGAAGGCTTAAAACACATCATTCCACCTAGAACGCCACCAGTTCCATCGTGGAATCTAAAGATAGTGCTTACAAGACTTATGGTTCCACAATTTGAGCCAATGCAGTCATGGCAACTGCAGTTTCCAACGTGGAAAGTTGCCTTCCTTGTAGCAATTACTTCTTTACAAAAAGTAAGTGAAATTCAAGCCTTTACTCTTGAGGAACCTTTCTTCCAAGTACACAAACATAAGGTCGTACTAAGAACAAATCCAAGGTTTTACCAAAAGTCATATCACCATTTCATAATAATCAAACTGTGGAACTGCCAGTCTTCTTCCCATAAACAGATTCTGTGGCAGAAAGAGCTCCACATACATTGGACATCAAAAGAGCTTTAATGTACTATATAGACGGAACCAAACCATTTTGGAAGGACTAAACAACTATTTGTAGCTTTCCAAAAACCACATACAGGCAATCCTATATCAAAACAAGGCTTAGCAAGATGGATTGTGAGGTGCATACAAACATGCTATATCAAAGCAAAAAGACAGCTTTTAGTTACTCCCAAAGCACATTCTACAAGAAAGAAAGAGTGTGACAATGCTTTCTAGGGAATATACCAGTGACTGAAATATGTAAAGCAGCCACATGGTCAACACCACATACATTCACTAAACACTACTGTGTAGACGTATTATCACAACAACAAGCCACAGTAGGTCAAGCTGTCCTAAGAACGTTATTTCAAACAACTTGAACTCCGACAGGGTAACCACCGCTACTTTGTGTATTTGCAGCTACACATGCCATTGAACGGAAAATGTCACTTACCCAGTGTACATCTGTTCGTGGCATGTAGTGCTGCAGATTCACATGCACCCTCCCTCCTCCCCGGAAGCCTGTAGTTGGTTAAGTTATTACATTTGTATATACATTTACATTTGCATGGACATCTCTTACTTTATACCTATATACTCTATCACTCCTTCCTTTACCCTCTGCGGGAAAACAATCTAACAATGGAGTCGATGCCCATGCGCAATGAAACCAAAGAGGAGTCACTCGATCTCGTGACTCGAAAAGACTTCTTCGAAGAAAAACAACTTGTAACACTCCGAGCCCAACACTAGATGTCGGAATCCAAATGCACAGCATGTGAATCTGCAGCAGAACATGCCACGAACAGATGTACACTGGGTAAGTGACATTTTCCATATATATATATATATATATGTGTGTTTAGGAACATGAACAGAATATTTTTATAGCATAAATCTAACTTTATTAGGTCAAACACAAGCATAAAGTCAATGAGTGATAGGAAGGTAGCTGGGTTGCGGATGGTTAATGCATTGTGATGTAGTGTTTTTTTTTTTTTTAAAGAGGTAAGTCTTTATATACGATCGCCATCAGATACAAACAGCGAACTGTCGGACATCACTGGCTATCAATGGCTTCCAACTGCCTCCCCATAGCATACAACACACCTTGTTACCTGGTGTTCCACTAGGAGATAGTTCCAGATGCCACAAGTCCAGATAGAAGTACGGTTAAAAGCAGCAATCTCCAACATTTGTCCGTGAGGATCGGACCCAAGCAACACTTCCAAGTTCTTTAATGAAGATACATTTACTTGCAATGACACCAAATAGAACCCATTCACATAGACAGTGGCAACCTTGAGAATCGTTCTTGTCGGTCCTTCTCCGACATGTGGTGGACACTCCTAGTTTAAAGTGTTCGACGTAAAGAAGAACGGTCCAAGGGAGGGAAAGTGGATATTTTTTGGGGGAGATCCAAACCTTTTATTTCCAGCAGTTCAGCTACGCCAGAACAAGAGGGCAGTGAAACTACTGAAGGTTTCCCTCCCAGGGTAACCATCATCGCCATGTTGAGTGCACCCACTGAGCCACACCCATGCTTTGAAAAACACTGCATGGTCACAAACACGCCAAGTCTGCAACTACTACAAAAATCATTTATTAACATACTCATCACATTTTAAAAGTCTTATCTTTTAACCAACTACTAAAATGGGACTGCAACCCAAGACCAATGTGGTATTTGGAAGGGGCACAGCATAGGTATCGCTTCTAAATACCAATTGGCATGACATGCATGAAAGTTTTGAAACCGAAATCTGGTTACAAAGCATTGAAATATTACAGAGTTTGGGTGATGAACCATTTGCAGACAGAAAGGGGTCTCTTTGAGTGCCAGTCCCCTTTGTGAATACAAAAAAAAGTTTGGTTGGGGAGTAGGTGATCATTGGCAACTCTGAAAGAAACGTAAACAAAACTTTTTTTAAACGTAGCACCATTTTCTTTAAGGAAGTTTGGGTGGATGTTAAATAAAATGAGATCACAGACATGGTGGTCTGCTGACCCTAACAGGCCTCCGTCACTGGGATGGCCACCATTCCGAGTGAGTGACAATTTGCGAGCAACCCCATTATTATTTATGATGTTGATCAGATTATGACCCGCTCTAAATCTGAATTTTATGAACCGCCTGATTAGTACATTAGTTCATATAAGTCTTAACTGATTTATAATATTTTATTTGCAAATTGTGACTATTTTTTGTGTTAGTAATTCGTGCAACTGGCTCAAAGTCCAGGGGCATGTGCAAACGTTATATTCTTGGAACTGTACCGGTTTCGGCTTGACAGTGTTTTCTAGTTGATAATCTGTGATCTTTGAGGTTGGTACTCACTTACCTTTCCCTTTCTTAGATGGTGGATTCCTAGCTAACTGCAAGTGTAATCTTTATTCCAAAATCATTGTGGATAGTTCGGCCCAGATTACGACTCTGGCAGCCCGAAGACTGACAGACTTGCAGTGGCAGTCGGACTGCCGTGGCTGTGACGGTCTGACCGCCACATTACAGGGTTGGTGGGTAGACCCGCCAACTGACCACCATCTCTGCCGGTATCCAAGATCCCAACGGGCTGACGGCGGTCTTGGTTGTAATCAGCAGGGGTGGCGCTGAAGTCAGTGCCGCCCTGCTGATTACAACCTTGTTCTCCGCCAGCCTTTTCATGGTCACCTGACCGCTATGAAAAGGCTGGTGGAGAACAAGTGCAGGGGCCCACAGGTTGGCCCCTGTACTGCTCATGCCCATGGAGGCAGTGCACATTTCAAGGGAGCTGGGGCACCCTACTTGCGTCAGTATTGCCGCCGACTCAATTATGAGCCGGGAACAATGGTGCCACACATTTCCCACTGGGTTGATTGCCGGGAACCTTGGTTCCCGCCCGTCAGCCCAGTGCGAAAGTTGTAATGGGGCTAGTTGGGAGACTGCCGGCACCGTAGCGGTCTCCTCGTCTGGAGTTTGGCGGTCAGATGTTTCCAACTGCTAAACTTGTGATGACCACCTAAGTCTTTTCTGGCACAGGGATGACAAGCGCTCTTGTTCTCACATGGCAGTGCACCTATTTTCACTACTGCATCATTATTCAACTGGTGACTTAAAATATACTGAAAATGTAATGCACGTAATAATAACGGAAGATCCAACAGTGTTTCCAAGGGTCCTTATTCTTGCCATTTCAGATATCCACAATAAATAAATGTATAATCAGTTTATCAAGATATAAATAATTTACCTAGTCTATCATTTAAATACCTTGTTTTGTTGCAGCACCCATGGTCAGTAATGTGACACTCATCTGCTGTTTGAAAACAGTGATTGTTCAAGATCCCACCTTTAATGCCAAGTCAATAATACAACTGCAATTTCATAAAGATAATGACCCACTATGTTATTAGACTTTAATTGTAAAATAAATCCTCGCATAGTAGACATACTTTCCACAACCACTTAGAGACTTGAACAAAAATAACTTGTGATAGGGAATAATTTATTATTTTTTCCACAACATCTCTTTAATACAGTGATTTAGGAAATTTGTACTTGTTTTGACACTTTTGACATTTTTTTTTACAGTACAGCATACATTTTCCATATATCAGTAAACTTCACAAAAATAAGATGTTTCAACTTTTTATTGTAGTGTACAGGAAAGGTATCTGTAAACAAAAACACAATGCTTCCAAAAATCAAGAGAATTGTTAAGCTCTACTTTGGGGTTTTGTTGCTGGGATATATTTCACTGCCTCACAGTCCACACATAAAGCACATTACTAGTAGAAATCAACAAGGTTCACTGCCTCTAGCAAACTAGCAACAACACTCTTTCATGGCTTGGAAATAAAAGCGAAAATGTGCATGTTTTCAGGTGCCGTGGAGATCACGCTGCCTTTACACTTTAAACTTAAATGCCTCTTACATGGGTTGTCTATTTACAAATCTATGTCCTATAAAAATTGGAGATTTAGATCTTTCCACATAAGCTCCCTTGCTCATTTGTTGGTGATACACTTCGGATAAAGATCCTATTCATTTGTCCCAAACACAATATGTCCTTTTCCTTAATCTTGAATGGATGTTGACCCAATTTCATGTTCATTTTGTACCAGTAAAGATGCTAATCAGCTGGTAAGATAGTTGGTCGAGTTTAAAAGAAAAGGTTTTAAGGTGTTAAGGTCCAAAAATCAGGTCACTAGAGACATTAGCATGTGAAGTAGTTTGAAAACAAAAACGATTTTTTTCTTTAATATGATTTAGTCAGGTTATGGAAAAAGAATGCAAAGAAAATAAATGAAGATTCCTCTAGAATATGTATAATGAGATATCTTTAGCATTTATTATATTTTTTCAACCCAAAATAATCCAAATTCACCATCAAAATCCCAGCATACACATTTTACCTAATCCCTTTTCAAATATTGTAATTCCAACACACATTGGAAACTTAAGTATCTTTGACCTCAAAATATAGTGCCCGATTATGAGTTTGGCAGATAGGAACACCCTTCCCCCAAACTCCTGACCGGGTGGTTGCCACCATGCCGGCTACCCGCCAGCCCCATTAAGACTTTCCCGCTGGGCTGACTGGCGGAATTCCAACCTGCACCCGCTGTCAACCCGTCGGGATCTCCGATCCCGACAGAGACGGTGGTAGGTTGGGGGGTGCTGCCCACCAACGTCGTAATGTGGCGGTCAGACTGCCACAACTGCAGCAGTCCGAGGACCGCCACACTCCTAATTAGACCCATATTCTTCAATCTGATAGATGGCTTTAATGTTCAAGAAGACTTAAACAGATTCTATGGAACTGTTTTTCATCAGTGAGGTTTCTAGAAGGAACAAGGGAAGAGAGATGTGGGAGTTGAACTGTTGATGCTTCTTGCCAAATGCTTAACATAATTCAGAAGAGCCAAAAGCTGAGGGGATTAGAGACATTTTCTACTAGAAAGAAAAGTATTGGAATATGCATTCAACTTGGAGTTCGAGCAAGTGGACGTTAAAACATAAGGTCTGATGTTGGGTAGCATTCAGCTCTAATTAATGTCTGGCCTTCATGAAGTAAGGTTAGGGAGAAAACTGGGCTTCAAGATGGGGCACATGCCGCCTTGTATCACACAACTGGGCAGCTAGTGTAGTCGCGAGATGGGGGCCATGCAAACTGACACATTCTCTGCTATCCAAAATATAATGTTGTCAACTCGCACCAATATCACTAAACGTGTGACTATTATAAACCTGAACAAACAGAATTCTTGCTAACCACAATTAAGAGTTATTCAATTTCTAAATAGCTGTCTCTCATTTCGTGAATCAAATTTGTTAATCACAAAAGCGTTCCTTACGAGAACTCGTGGGCTCCTCTCTGGCACTTTGACCCTTTCCCCCCATCCCTGGCAGGCCCATGGCATCCCCAGTTTTCTGCTATGCTCCCCACCAACCATTTTTTAATGGACCACAGAGCTCAAAATCCCAGACAACCCAGTCGCACTCCTTTTAATTAACTTATCTTCTTCCATGACCTCTTCCTACCACCTCTGTTATTCTTGCAGAGCAGGTTCTCACGCAAGGTCAAAATCCATGCCTCTAAGGGTCAAACACATCTGTGGGAGGCAACCAGTCTCTTCTTGGGCTCTATACAGCAGAACCCTAATGTCATTTAATGTTTAGGGAGAAGGCATGTCTACTTGGAGTTAGCCACTAATAGGTTGGATACTAGTTGTATCAGTCTTTTCTGGCAATTTACAGAAGATGTGGGCACACTTTACATTCTCGCTCTGTACTCTACTACGCTTAGAGGACGTAGTTCTCCTGCCCCTGGATGAAGCCATAATTAAAGATTTAAGAGTGATATGTCTGCTTTAGTAGTCAATGAGCTGGTATCAGAGCAGAACAATGGTACTGAGAAGATGTCACAATCACACAGAATTCCCGCAGTATATTAAAAAAGTGTCTTTGATTGGAACCAAATTGCTGTTTGCATTTTTCACAGTGTCCCATGAATGGTGAGGTGTGCACCGTTCCTCGGTCAGCAGGCCGCCACCTCCCAACCAACTTGTTTCTCACTTTCAGCCATTTTGATTTCCGTCTTCCAGCCACCTACTCTCTCCCCGCTCTTTCGCCCAACTAGCTTCGGTCTTATAGCTGACTGGTCGCTTTCTTTGTGGCAACAGGCATGTTTTTTCCAGCAAACGAACCCCCTATTTCATCCAATTGCTCGCAGTCACTCCACCAGCTGCCTTCTTTCAGCCAGCTGTTTTTGTGTTTTCAACCCCTCTCTTCCAAGCAAGTGCCTCCTGTCCATCAGACACATTAAGTGCATCTACCTTACAAGATGATTCACAAGTAGCATTCACTTCCTTAACTGCAAATGGTTTGCTAAGGTTGCTAGTATAAAAATGCTAAATCACACTTACCAGAGTCAACAGAATGTGCCAATTTCCTACAGTGCCTTTGTTACTCTTAATTTTATGGACACTGCTTTTCATTCGGTTGAATTGGTTAAAGCAAATCTTTGCAAGCAGGTACACGACAAGTTAATAACCTAAATACATAAGCATGACCACAGCAACACTGCATATTACAAATATACAGCACACTAACAAACACTTGCTATGAATATTTACAAGTTTATATTTACAAGAAGGAAGACGGTGGTGGCAGGATGGCGTGGGGTTCACTCATAGTCAGAAAAATGAATTCACCAGGTGCGATGCTTACCCAACAGAGGAAGAGCAACCCGCAAGAGAGAAACCGAGGCCAGCGCGAGATCCTCAGCAATTTGGGGGGGATGTAGGCTTGGCTTAATTCCCACCCACTAAAATTTAGGCAACATGAGATTGAATTGATTTTTTTTGTAGATCATGAAACTTATCACTCAATCTGCCAGACTTTCACAGTAGAACAGCAGTCAGAAAGATGCTTCTGTCAGTCATGCTCATTCCTTATTCCCTGACCTTGCTATGAAGGCCATCATACCAGGAGAAGCTACCGACAGAGACCTCCAAAGATCTAACAAGGAGTAGCCTCAAAAGGCTTCATGTCCACCACAGACATGTTTTTCAATGTGGGAGGGTAATATTCTGAATGTCTCTCTGTATATCTCTTAGGCATGGGCACAGATCTCAGTAAGTCAGACACGTCATGCTGTTTTGCTGACAGAATTATATCTTATCATACACAGCTCAACATACTGACACTTTTCTACTCCATTGTGCAGACAGTCTAGTATTCTCCTTTTTCTACAAAACGTTATACGTATAAGCCTGAGTAGACCGCTTTGTTTAGTTTCATGCCACAAAGTTTGCACAAACAGAAACTTGTTACCTACTTTGTCCTTCCTTCTTGTCGGTGTTTCTTGATATGTTCACGGCTATTTCGAAGACTGAACGCCTCCTGCTTGTAAAACTTGAAGACCACAGAGTAGGAAAGCATGGTAATTGCTGTATTCCTACTTCTCGCTTACACAGCTTTTATGAAAGAGGAGCCAAGGTAAAGCAGTGAGTTAATTCAGATAGTAAACCATTCTTAGCACCTAGCAACAGGTAGCATTCTGCCCTAGTTTTTGCAAACATGGGCACAAAGATTTGTCACATGGGTAAGTCTAGTAAGGAGAATGATGAAGGTCACGGCAGGGATGCAATCATGTTGTACGGGTAAGAGTCAGTGACCGCAGCACCTGTACCTATTCTCGTACCACCTACTGGTGCACAATGGCAGAGATTCCTGGCAGGACCCAGCTTTCAAAACACAGTGACATCACATATTACCCACAATGCACTAGTGGTTGCCTCAAGATGGCGGCGAGCAGTAGTGGCCCAGTATCCTGGTTTTCTAAGATGATGCAAGTAAATGCATGACTGTGAAGATCAGCTAACATATTCGGGTTGAAGGAAGAGAGGATATTGCAGGCATGCTACAGTTAAAAAGGTGTTAGAGCTGATCTCTTACATCTATTGCTGTATTTGTAAGGGAAAAAGTAGATTCTGCTTTCATCCTAGTCCTTATCATTAGGGTTACATTTCCAAGTTGATATATACTTGAAAGGAAACAAGTAGGGCTGGGCTGCCAAAAAAAAAAAAAAAAAACTTAATGATGTTCTTAAGTTTAACTTGAGTAAACAAGAGAAAATCCAAAAGAAACGCCGAGTCCATTTAATTTGTAATATCTGCTGAAGAAGACGACGACAAATAAGACATGTTGGGCAAACAATGAATTTGTCAAATTATTTCTTTTAAATTATTCTTATTTTCATTATAAAGTTCAGGACTGATCAGTCGATCACACGGCCATGCCTTGAAGGTCCATGATACATCTGGAAGGTTTTTCAGTTCATCTCTGATTCTTATTTTACAGGCTAAACAGATATATTCAGCGAAACCAGGAAAGAACTTGGCATGTTAACCTCGTCTTCAAAATTAAAAGAATGAGTCAAATCTAATTTCAGGGGGGTGTGCACAGACCAAGTGGGCCTGATTCTCCTTAGAGTAATTTTTTTTTTTATTTCCCCAGATATCCTCTACTCTTTTCAGTTGAACTTCTCAAACCTCAATAAACCAAGTGATCTTTTCCCAGAGGGAGGGAAGCCTCTGTCCGAAGTCTAAGTGAGTTTAATTACTTCATAAACAGACTATTCACACACACCGGTACACGTTATTAGCCCTTAGAGCATACATTTATGTAAAATGTAAAAACAACTTTCCACCCCAAGTAGCGTATAAACTTCTTCACTGAAAATTACCCGACCTTTACCATCCGCTCTGCTGGCATGGGATCAAAGCTAGATGCCATGCAGCAATCAAGAACATTTATACAAAACTTTTGCTGTGTAAAACAAATGCTCCGCGGCCAAAAGGAACTAGCCACACAAGTCAGACCTACGGGAACACACCCGTTATTGAAAGATACTACTATTCATCAGACTATGCCTGAAATATTAAATATTGTGGTAAGTCGCAAAGCACTTCAACTAGGTTGAAGGATTATTCATTCAACAGATATGTAAAATTTAAAATAATCATCCATTAGAAATTTCTATTATTTTCTTCAAAGCTCTCCTTTGACAAGGGTACATGAGAGAACACATATATTTGGTACTACAATTCCAATTCACCTAGTATTTGGGACATTCTGAGGTTTTAATATAAACAGACAGGAAAAGAAATCTGGTATTCATGATTATTGGGGGACAACAATTTTGTGCCTTACACACTAATAGTATCTTTTAATTTAGGAACTCTGGAGTTTACCGGTGTTGCACCTTAGATTAGATTTGCATTGCACAGGCAAAAATCTAAGACAAATGAATAAGATAATGTCACTCTGTGCTTCAACTAAAAGAAAGTATCTTGGTTTCAGTGGACGATGGATAGATTTTTGTGCCTTAAAATAGTAGCATTGATTAAGATTCTCTTACTTGTGTGGTTTTCATTAAGAGACTTGTATTGTTATGCAAAGAAAAGATCTAATAAATATGAAAAAGCAGATGTTTGCAATTCATTAACTGCTCATTAAGGCTAAGACTCAACAACTTAAATTCCGCTGTTTATTTCTACAACTTTGCTTTCTAGTGAGTAGCAAACTTCGAGAACTAGGCGGAGGGTGTTTGAATTTAAAAAGGCTAAAATCTCTATTATTGTCTCCTCACAGATCCCTCTCTCTTGTGAGGCCACCCCAACCTCCTCCCTGAGACATATCAATTGTTTTTCTCTAGGTAGAAATACTATAGAGTCAGAAGCATACACAGAGGACCTGTGTTTGTCCTGGTGTGCAAACATGGAGCCTACAAGAAGGAACACCTGGTGATTGCATTTAATGGAGATTACTGAAGTCAAGGGAAGATGAAGTAGAACAACATCCCTTCTTTCTCCTGACCGATGAGCTCCGGAGAGTTGAGGTTTGTTAGGATGAGGAGCTGTACATTTCATGATATTTTCACTGTATATCCATCGGCAATGTTGTGGCCCCATATCAACCTGCAAAAATTGTGTGGGGCACACAAGCAAACATATCATATATAAATATTCTAATTAGTTGAATAGTGGGCCGGTATCACGTGGATGGGCTGTGTGGTGTGCTCAACAGTCCCGCCAAAGCACGCGTCCACCGCTTTTGCCCACCGCACACTGACAAACACATGCAAGTAAGACGAAGCCTAATCCACATTGTTCCACTGAAAGGACAAGTGAGGGAAGCATCTGTTCCATGTAAAGAAAGACAAACAATTAAATCCAAAAACATTGCTTGCACAACAATCCCTTTTCAATCTAGCAACTGCATCCAACCTACAGAACCTGTTAGTGCACCCTGTTCAGAAGCTCACGTAATATATATATTTTCCTTAAAAATGTTAGTGTTTACTTAAATATTATAAATACCAATCATCTATCCCTTTACCATGTTTTACAACAGACTCTTTTTTTATTTATTTTTTATTTACACCTTGAGGCGGGGAAGGAAAATACCACAGGGTTTATTCCTATTACCAGCCTTGAGAAACATTTTATACTATTTCCAAGGAGTCTCTACATTTATACATACTGAATAAATAAGACAGGATTCACATTTTGTTCGTCTAGATATTCTATTTAAATAAAAAGTAGTAACAATAATAAATATTTGAAGAGCAGGGGAAATGAGACACAGACAATCCTTATACAACTTTTTTTTAAAGCAGGCCATAGATGGAATCCCCCTTTTTACCCAGAAAGACAAGAATGTTTGCAATTTTACAAAAATTGTTACTAGGGATTCTCACACTGGCAGACAGAAGGAGTAATATTGGAACAAGATATCATATTTAAAGTTACAGTTTTTTTTCTCCAAATAATGTTAAATTACCATGAAGGGGTGACAGGTCATGGAACATATTTCTAAGACTTTGCATTTCTCTAAACTCCTAGATACATGGTGTGGGCAGGACTAGCTCTTTAACTGATTAATGCCAAGGGTGCTCTATGAGCCTTCGATGTGGGTGCTTTCCACTAGGGAGCGTTCTGCCTGTTACACAGCAGGCGTCTGCCACTAGGGGGTGTTCTGACTGTTACATTGCATTGCATAGGGAACCAATACATTCTCTTGCCCAAGACAATCAGCCCTTATGCATCATCCCAAATAGTGTTCGACAACACTGATTGGGTCTTTTTCGAAAAACATTTTGATATGTAGGCCGTAAAGTAGCTGCCTCTAAAAATGGAAACTAGATTTTAATTTCTCTTTTCTTACTAGATATGAGTGAGCTCCAGCACTGCAATATATAATAAATATTTATATATACATATATGTGTAATAAATAATGGTACCATTCAATCATAGGCTTAAAAGTTAATCAACAGGTTCTGGCAACAAGATAAACCACAAGGCCATAGGCTGGTGGTATGCAATGCACCAACTCCCACAGAGGCATTTATTCCTGGCACCAATACATTTTGCTTGCTGTATATGTTTATGCCATATAATTGATGAAAAATAATGTTATTTCATATGACTCTGAAGAGGTACTTTGGTAATCGTAAGGATAAAATTGTTCCATTCTTTCATACCTTTGGGAAAATTGCATAAAACCCATCAGACAGTGTGTCAAAGTGTATGTGCCTGGGGGGGGGTTGCAGGTGGGTGTGTATTGTACAGTTTATAAATCAGTTTTAGGATTCTCATAAACCCAAGCACCAGGGTGGCCACGCTGCAGTAGCTCTAGGTAATCCCTCCTGGAAGCTAATGGGTGTTCTGCTTTTACATGTTGGAGACAATGTAGGTCTCTATGCAGCCCCTGGCACAAAACTTTGCTTTGCCTTGGCCTACTGAGTCTCAACTTAAAGTGTTTTTACACTGCTTTCATCACGTTCACTCAGCTGGAATAGGCATATACTTTTCTTGATCAAATTGATTTCCATCAAGCAAAGTTTGCCAGCTTGTCCATGAAAGACCAGAGGCTTTTACAAACTTATTCCCAAACTTCATGGACAGTAAAGTGCCGCTGCACTTGAGGCATGAAACAAAAATATTAATGATTACTTTCAGGTTCATTTCTGGTCACCTTTCAAGATCATCTCCCCCCTCTGCTCTTCCTGGCAGGACTACCTTACCACCGCTCCCCAGTAAAACATAAGCCAGTATGGCTATCATTTTGCCACAGGGATTTTTTGTTCTGTGGAAGAATCCTAGTATTGCCCTCTTAGAGCACCCCTAGCATTCACCCTTTCACGCCTGATGGGGCTGCAACAGGCAGCGGTCCACATTTGCAGAGCTGCTCTACATATATACCAGGTGGGAGAACCTTTCGAAGTCACCCACTTTGTGTAGAAAGTACATATTTCGCATCACTTCATAAACGGGGCCCAATCACAGTCAACAAATGGGCTCCATGCGCCTGCACTCACACACGCCAACCAAAAGAATGGGCAACTCCGCCGATTTGCAAGGACAATTTTCATGGTAAAATATAATGCTATTTGGGGATAGGAGACAAAACATTTCTGGATGGGAAGGCCTGAGAGACAACATGAAGTGGGGGGTGGGGGAGTCCTTAGCAAGCACAATCCTGATGTGGGGGTGCCTGCTGGTCGGTCAACTGTGGTCCCTGCTTGGCGCCAGAAACTGCAGGATCGGCCGTGTCCAGGCTTTCCGACATTTTCTCACAGATGATGTCAACCAGCCGTTCAAAAGTCTGCTTCACATTAATATTGTCCTTAGCACTGGCTTCGAAAAACTCAAAACCTAAGTTGAGAAGGAAGAGAGGAAATTTAACAACTTTGTTTGAGAGTCTGGAGCAGGTGAGAAGAGATTGTGATAACAGACCAGAAAGTGCACAATGTTCAAAAGCCAACTTAATAGCAATGCTTGCTCTGAAGACAGACAACTAATTAATGTTATATTACACAATGCACTGTTATTTCATGTGTGCAGCATTCCCAACTTTCTGGCATACATGTTTTCTATTAGACGAGGATGACTCCATTTTCAAAACCATATTTGTGCATGTCCAAGCCCAGCAATGGGACACAAAGGAGTGAAAAACTACACTTGAATAGCCACACATTAAAGTTTGTGAGAGCCTCTTGTGGTTAAAGGGATATATTGTAATTTCCCCCTTCTGGAAGTATGTGAAGCAGGGCTTGGGTCACTGTAATAGTTTAGCATTGAAGAAGTAGCAATCAATTCAAACTAGTCCTAGTGATCGCAGACAATTAGCATCTATTCACTTGCTAAGTATCCCCGAATGAAAAGAGCTGCTGGTATTCGTGAAGCTATTCAGCGGTCTAGTTTCCACCCTCTACAGTGCCCACTGTACATCAATTAAGTAGAGCTTTAATGGTACAGAAATAAAAGATTCAGTGAGCTTGAAATCAAATGTAAAAACAAAACAGTATCCAAGCAGTACAATGTCATTTTTTGTTTTTTTTAGTTAATGCCTATTCCAACCAGATCTATCTTGCCAGGCTTCAAATACACGTCTGAAGTCAATGCCACTTAACAGAAGTTACACTTGCTGTTTACTTCCTGTATATCAAAATCTACTTGCAAAAGCTGTGAATCCCTAGCTCCTTGTAAAGCTGCAGCAGTAATGAGTAAAACTAGCATCTTTAGGTAGAACAACAGAGTTGTCAACACTTCTGTATTCGCCTGAAAAGGTTATGTTGTCTTCTGTAAACAGAAAACTATTTAGAATATCTTCCAGGGGCGGTTGAGTAATTTGGAAATCAATTGTTTAAAAATACAAGAAGAGACTGCCATTTAAAGCTGAGGGCTGGAGATCTTGGGAAAGTTCTCACTTTAGTGGAAGACACTGGTCATTGGGCCTTATGATTCTATAGGCCAGATTTAAGAGAAAATGATGGTGCGCATTGTTGCGCCAAAATTGGCAGCGTCACGCACTGTCATTTTCACAACGCAGGGATGCGCCATATTTAATAGAATACTGCGTACTCCTGTGTTGCCCCCTGCGTCGCCGCTGAGCTTGCTGCCTTGCACCAACGCAGCCATCCTTGCACCATAGTGCAAGGATGGCTGGGTTGGGGAGAATATTTTTGTGCAGAAAGGAACACCTTCCTGCACAGAAACAATCTTAAATGGCGAGTTGATCTTTCTTTTTGTGCTGCAGAATGCAGCACACATAGAAAGAGCAAAAAAACGAGGCTAAATTCAAACATTTCTCCTCGTTGCGTCATGCTAACACAGCCCCTGGAGTGGCGTTAGATTCTGGCGCTGCCTCAGGTTTACAAAAACTAGTAAATCTGAGGCAGCGTCAAAATGCAATGGGTGTTGCGGTGGCACTCCCGCAGCAACAACCGTTGCACGCCCCTTCAACGCAAAGTGCTGGGTGTGAACGGGCCGTATTTACAAGTTGCCGTTAAGCCACAAAAAGTGGCTTAACGTCAACTTGTAAATATGGTGCAGTGCATAACGCCACCGGAGCGTCACGAAAAGTGACGATCCAGTGGCACTTAGGCTCTTAAATATGCCCCTTAGTTCTTCCTGGCTTCAATGAGCTACAGTTGCGAATAAGGTTGAACCAAGAGCTGAAACACTGTTTCCAGTTACATCATATCTTGTTTCATGATGAATTCCTGTGACGCCTCTGACGGTTTTGCAGAATTTAATTTGTAATTACGGGGTTTAAGAATGTCCATCTAAACTTTTATCTAATGAACCAAATCTTCTTCTGAGCCATCTTTTTGGATGTCTGTTTCTGTAACAAATAGCAAGTCATTATTGAGTAAGCTGGCTGCAAATACATCTTTTTAAAGCCATATTCTAATCCCAGCACTCACCCTGGACAACAGATTAAAAAAAGGTAGCAAATACTTGGCTGCAAATTTAAAGAACTTGGTTTGGTGTTCTGCAAAGAGTATTTGGAACCCTTTAGAAGGCAGGAAAGATCTGTCACAGTTCTACAGTCACGCAACAGTCCAAAGGAGATGCGGTGTCACAGTAGCGGAAACAGATGTCCTATCACAGGCGGTCGCCACAGCCCTTACCTGTTGGGTGTTATCCTTTTGCTGCAAAGAGATTTAAGGTCCTTGTTTTTAGGACAAGGGATGAAAGAGCTTGTTCAGTGGAGCATAAAAACAGTGATGAAAATTGTTCTTCTCGGGACAAGATATGGACAGAGGAATTTTAAGCAATTTCTCGTCACCCATACGAGCAAAAACAGGCAAAATATCAAGAGAGGTCTCTGGAGAGGTAAGATGATGCTGACCTTTATATTTAGAGCTACTTCAGAGAGTATTTTGTATTTGTATTTTTTGTTATTTGTAATGTGTGTTCAGACCAGATGTATCGAAGCGCTAAGCAGATAAAAAGAGGCTAATGCCGATCAGAACCTATAATGAAAACAACCAAGCCTTCAGATGCTTTCAAAATAGCAGGAGGGGTGAGATCTCCCTAATTTTGACTGGGAGGGAGTTCCATAACTTGGCAGACGCCACACAGAAGGCCCTGCCGCCCAATTTAGCTCTTTTGCTCCTCCAAGTCCGTGCCAACCTAAGCCCGGGCGATCTTAGAGGGCGGTTGGGGGGCGTACCAATTAATGGCAGCCTGCAAATATCCTTAGCCTTGAGAATGAAGGGCCTTGTGGGTCAGGCACAATGCCTTAAAGATGATGAGTTTCCTAACAGGTAGCGAGTGCAGTTCCTTCAAGCCTTCCTTAATGGAGGTAAACCTAGGTAATCTTAGTACTAGCCGAGCAGCTGCAGGGCTGAGAGGACAGGTTTTGACAAAAAGCTTTCGATCAAAACTTTGAATCTTGATTGTTCTTGCAATCTCTGAAAATAAAGCGTGCAGCAGGGGCTTCCTGAAAACTTTGACTGACAAAAGCCCAACACCTGCTTTAAAGTTTGAGATCTGAGTTATGGTACAGTACATTAGGATGTCTGAACGAGGCGCTTGTGAAGGTCTCTTTCAATCAAACACCCCCTGAGGAAGGCTGATTTCATAAGGGGGGGGCTACCTTTCATTATTTCTCACTGGAACCATTAACGCGCACTAATGTACAAGACCCCTCTTCCTTCCCAGCTCCATATTTAGGAGATGTGACATTCCCAGTGAAGTTGTATTAGAGAGCACACTGAAAACGCAAGAAAATGTACGGCAAGGAATAACAAGCACTGCAGCCAATCGCCACAACTGCAAGTCCCACCTCTAAAAATATAGGCGTGTCAAGGAAGTGTTACCCTCCTTGGGATTGGTTCCCATTCACCGAGTCAAGCAGAAGATGCATAAGTATTAAAAAATAAAATAATGGGCCAGATGTATCAAAATCCGCTTTTGCATTCCCTAAATACCAAATTTTAAGAAATCACTATTTAGGGAATGCAAGATTATATGTAACAATATAGCAAATCCCTAATAGCGATTCCTACAGAATCGCAATCGCTATTAGGGAATTGCTATTTGGGATTGCAACTCTATTTGTTCCTATGGGCCTGAAGGTGAATGGTTTAGCATTATCTAAATTGTGATTTCGTAATAGGAAATCGCAAAATTGGGAAATGCAAAACCAAGGATGCCGAGGGCCTAAGGCCTCCTTTGATGCACCTGAAAATAATTTGTGCACATGAAAAGCGCACAGATGCCCTAGGGGCATGTGTGCGTTACATGGCACTTTAAAAACTGTATTTTTTAATGCATTTTTTTTAAAACTGCACATGGTTACCACCAACTTTGAGTTTTTTTGAGTTGATTTCCTAAATGCCCATTTCACATTTACGAAATGCTTGTGACATGTGCTTAGGGAATCGCAAATAGGAAATTCCTACTTGTAATTCTCTGTTTAGGGAATCACAAATTGGGATTCTCTATTTGGAGTCCCAATTTTAGGGAATTGCAAACAATTGTGATTCCCTACAATTACACTGCCTATGTGTTTCATATGCCTAGAAAGGCTATTTTGCATTCGCAAACGGTCAAATTTACAGATTTGCACCTTTTGCGAATGCAAAATTTGTTGATACATCTGGCCCAATGTATTTATTTTAAACACCTGCACTGCAAGTCCAAGAAAACAGCAAATTGATAAAATCTCGCACTTCTGGTTGGGAACTGACTGTTAAGGATAGAAAGCACCAGAGTTTTTTTTTTGTAGAACACAAATAAATAGAATTTGTATAATTTAACGGCAACCAGTGCACATCTCCTAACAACTTATATTCATCCATGGCTATAAATACCCAGACTTTAGAATTTAACGTCTACTCACCAAGATGATCGGCAAGCTGCCGCCCCCTCTCACATGACACAACTCGCTCGTCTTCCATGTCGCACTTATTGCCAACGAGTAACACTTGTGCATTGTCCCAAGAGTAGGTTTTGATCTGGGTGGACCTAGTGATGAAAGAATGAGAAAAATAATTACAAATATAATAGTCATGTCACTGGGTGTTCAAAACACACACTAAATTTGCCTTGAACAAATGCTCAATTTGAACAAAATAAAGGAACCCATCAAAAAGTTTGTAATTAGTGCCACTACTAACAAATCCTGTGCCGAATGCAGCATAGTTTTATCAAGGTTAACACCAAGCATCCTCTTCCAATACTTGAGTAATTCATAGTTCTCAACTGTTCTTACTTTGGGCCAGATTATGAGTTCGGCAGATGGGAACACCCATCTGCCAAACACCCAACGGGCTGGTTGCCACTGTGCTGGCTACCTCCCCGCCGGCCCTATTAAGACTATTTCACGGGGCTTACCAGTGGGAAGCAAGGTTCCCTCCGGTCAGCCCAACGTGAAAGTGGCAGCCGCATTGTTACCGGCTCGTAATCGAGCTGCCGGCAAGGCTGCCGCATGCAGGGGACACCAGCACCCTCCGCACTGTCTGCACGGGCAGTGCCCGGACCCCTCTTTGGCCTCCTTCACCTGTTCTCCGCCAGCCTTTTTGTGGCAGTGAAACCGCCATGAAAAGGCTGGTGGAGAGCCAGGCTGTAATCAGCAGGGTAGCGCTGAGTTCAGTGCCGCCTTGGCTGATTCCAACTTGCACCGCCGTCAGCCTGTCAGGATCTCCAATCCAGGTGGAGACGGTGGTAGGTTGACGGGGCTGCCCGCCAACCTTGTAATGTGGCAGCTGGACCGCCACAACCACTGTGGCCCCACAGCCCCCACGAGTGGGGTGGTCCGAGGTCTGCCACACTCGTAATTAGGCCCTTTGTCTGATTTCAATACAATATGATTCACTTCACAGGGATTTGTATTTAGAAACGCTCTGTTTCTTGTGTTATGACTCAGTGGGACCTCAGTGTGGTTGATGGTTATTGAAGTGGGTATATTTCATGTCTCAGTCTTGCAAAATCATGGTTTGACTGGGTTAAATTAAAAGTTTTCTCTTCAAGAGTAACATTGGTGTGCAGGGATCTTATGCCGAGGTACCCAGGGGAGGGGCCTAACTATTAATGGACAAAACAATACCCCTCTTACAAAAGATCTAAAGAGAATGAGACACACATGGAGTAGCTTTTATTCTATTCCATGTGAACGTCAACTAATTCAAAAGCTGTAATAGTTTTTCCAGGTATTGTAATGTATACTTAACTTTCTGGTTCAATGTGGATGATATTTCGCTAATCCAGTAGTTAAATATCTTGTGAGAAAATAGGCATAAAAGGGGAATAGAACTGAGTGCCTTTGGCGGATTGAGGTATTTCCGATTAAATGTTCTGTGGCTAAAATGTGAAGTATCATAATCAATTATTAATTCTCCAATATCCTACGTGGAGTATAGATTCAAGTTTATTTTTCAGTTATAATGTACGCATCTATTTTGATGGTGACTCAACAATTCTCCTTAAATACTTTTACCATCCGAGTCAAACAAATGATTCCTAGATCCAAGATCCATACACATTATAGAGGGAATACCACCTTTTTATTTTTTTTGTTAACTATGTGTGGTTTTGGTTAACTAGGACATGGCCCGGTAAGTGGTAAACACTTTACATTAGGACAAACAAAACAAGAATTGCAGCAAGCTCAAAGACAACGCACTATCCCCAATAGTACTCGATAGTCAATAACAAGTAAGTAACTAGCAATAATAACGTTATTGGGTAACGACAAGCGTGCAACTACACCATAGTTCCTGCTGCAACCACGGAACTAGACAGGGCTGAAACAGCCCCACAAATATATAATCAAAAAGGTGGTGCATCGCAATCCACACAGAGCAATATATTTCATGAAAAGACAAAAAAATGTTCAATATTCTGAAGTACAAATGAACGGTCTTGTCCTCTTATAGTTTCATCTCAAGTCCAAAAGATTTAGGGGCCACATGTAGGTACAAAACAATTAGCGACTTGCAAATTGCGAGTCCTTCCGACTCGCAAATTGCAACTCACAAGCTGGTATGCAGAAAGGTGTCTCAGACACCTTCTGCGACTCGCTATGGGGTCGCAAAGACCCACCTCATGAATATTTATGAGGTGGGTCGCAGTTTGCAACCCCATAGCGAGTCTATGCACTCACGGGGATGGTGGCCTGCTGGAGACAGCAGACCACCATGTCTGTGACTGCTTTTAAATAAAGCAGTTTTTTTTTCTCTTTGCAGCCCGTTTTTCTTAAAGGAAAACGAGCTGCAAAAAGAAAAAATACCGAAACCTTTTGGTTTCGGTTTTTTCATGGTAGGCAGTGGTCCATAGGACCACTGCCTGCTCTGAAAAAATATTTTTGTGAGCATTCACAAAGGGGAAGGGGTCCCATGGGGAACCCTTCCCTTTTGCGAATGAGTTACCATCCACTTCAAGTGGATGGTAACTGCAAGTTGATTTGCAACCGCTTTCGCGGTCACAAATCAACTCTACATCACGATGCGGTCGCAAATAGGAAGGGAACACCCCTTCCTATTTGCGAGTCGGAAACACATGTTTCTGCATCGTGTGAGGCCTTTTGCGCCTCGCAAACGGCGTTTTTCGCCGTTTGCGAGGCGCAAAAGGCTACCTACATCTGGCCCATAATTCTGCACAGTCCCATGCACTCCGGGACCGGAGTCGTCTCCCTAGGATTGTTCTGTTTGGCGGCCAGCTTCTTATCTGGACTGGCCGCGCTACCACTTCCTGTACTCCCGCCCGTTTTTCGCGGTGGCCGGCTTATCGGGCTGGCTGCGTTTCAACACTTCACGCTTGCCTCGACTCTGGTTTTGAGGTTTCCACATTTTGATCGACTGACGAGCGGTTCGTGGTTATCAACATTATTGTTATTACTAGTACTGACTGGATACCACCTATGCCCTGAAGAAGCCCTTCTGTTGGGCAAAACGCATTGGCTGTTCATTTTGTACATCCGATCTGTCCAGCGAATTGCAAGACAACGTGGCTACTTCACTCTCCTTTCTTTGATTTTTCATTTATCTTATGCATGGGACTGTGCAGAATTAAATCTTTTGGACTTGTGATGAAACTATAAGAGGAGAAGACCGTTCATTTGTACTTCAGAATATTGAATTTTTTTTTGTCTTTTCATGAAATATATTGCTCTGTGTAGACTGTGGTGCACCACCTTTTTGATTATCACTTTACATTAGGAACAAGGATTATAACAAAGGAGAAGATATAAAGGGGTTGTGATGAAAATAATTTATAAGGGAAACAGCATTCAAAGTAGTTTGCAGCGCAGATTACAGCCACTAATGTTATTAGGTGCTTAGAGGGCGAAGAGTGAAAAACCTACAAAGGACAATAATTAAAAATACATACAATGTCTAGTATAATGAAGTACAAATGACACTGTACATAGCATTCAGGGATATTTATGTACCAAAGCTCAGGGTTACATTAAAATTCCCTTCCCAAACAATCGGACCGCCAAAGTCGTGGGTCTCATCAATAGGTCTAACAAGGTAGAAGGTTTATTGATGTTGAGTCCATAATAAGAGCAGAGACAGAGTGGGGCCCTTTAAATCTACTCTCCCAAGTCATCCACGGGTAATGACTGATTGTAGCACTGCTAGAGGCAGTAATGTGGGATAAAACATGATCACAACTATCAGCCAAGTATTAGAGAGATTACCCAGAGGACCTCTGCTTTAAACTGTTTATGAAGATTCCTCCATTTTGATACAGAAGATGTTTATCTCTGCAGAAGGATGATGATTAATTTCATCACATTTAAACAGAGTAGTACATATCAGAGTGCTTTAAAGGGACAGATGTTTCTAATGGGGTGTACCACTACTCTCTCACAGGAGAGTACCAGTAATCTACTAGTAGAAATGTCTAACCATTTAAAGAACTGACAACCCAGCTCATAATTTGTAAACGCATAACACAGCACCCAAGTTTATCTAAACAAAAAAAATTAGTATTACCAAAACCACTGGGTTCATACTATTTGCACATTAGTATTTTCAATTCATGCCCTAGCAATTCTGGTCATAATCATGTTGTTTGCCCCCACACAGTTGCACTGCTTTAACTCTCATGGACTCACCTTCTTCTAACCACCCGCCAGGCTAACCTAGTCTTCTATAAACTCCAGACTATCCAAACCAGATACACCTCCCAGTGTCCTCCCCAGTTTCCGAAACAGCTCTGTTACACGCTTCCTTCTTTGTTGCTCATCGATGCTGCAAGCGTATAAGGCAGTGGTGCTCCCTCTACCTACAGCTGCAAACCCAGAAGCAAAACATTATTTCATAAAGGACAGCAAAAGTGTGCATTCACACAGGTTTGTTCTTGATTCCAGACACCTACCTTCCTCATGCCCAGTTCTGAAACTTTACTGCGTCCCTATTTAATTAGTATTTTATCAATAAATGTTCTGTTTTTTGTTTCCTTAAACAAAACAAATCTATCTTTCAAAACAGTACTAACTTTATAGGACTTTGAAGAAACTTAGGTGGTCATTATGACCCTGGCGGTATTATAACCGCAGGGCCAAAACGACGGGAGCACCGCCAACAGGCTGGCGGTGCCTCCCGGCGTATTTTGACCGCAGCGGATGTAATCCGCAGGGCAGCGCTGCTTGCAGCGCTGCCCTGGGGATTACGACCCCCCTACCGCCAGCCTGTTTCTGGCGGTTTGCACCGCCAGGAAGAGGCTGGCGGTAAGGGGTGTCCTGGGGCCCCTGGGGGCCCCTGCACTGCCCATGCCACTGGCATAGGCAGTGCAGGGGCCCCCTAACAGGGCCCCGGACAGCTTTTCACTGTCTGCATAGCAGACAGTGAAAAGCGCGACAGGTGCAACTGCACCCGTCGCACGGCCGCAACACCGCCGGCTCCATTAGGAGCCAGCTCCTATGTTGCGGCCTCATTCCCGCTGGGCCGGCGGGCGCAAACTTGGTTTGCGCCCGCCGGCCCAGCAGGAATGTCATAATGGGGGCCGCCTGAGTGCGGCCGCATTGGCGGCCGCACGGCAGTAGCCGCCCGCCAAGGTCGTAATGACCCCCTTAGTATTCTGTTTCACAGGGTTGAAAAGCTTGTTCAGCCACCGGTAGCATTCTGTAGCCTCCAAATTAAGTCAGGTAAGGAGTGAATAAACAGGGTCTCATGTCTATGAGGGCCATGAACGCCTCAACAGACAAGAAATGACGCTGCTGGAGGTACTTATTTAAGAATGATTGTAAAGGAGTTTTAGAAGTCCTGGATGATGTTTAAGTGAGATAGAATCAGCACACCAAGGGGGAGATTCTCAAACGTTTCGCACTGGGTTAGCGGCTAAACAACACAAAATGTGTTTTTTTTTTCCTGATTCACTTTCCAGTCCAAAACTTGTTTTGCACTGGAAAGTACCCAGAAGTAACACTGATTTGCATAACTTTGCGTCAAGTGGGCGTTACATGGGTGGTACATGGGTGTTCCAGTGAAACCACCCATGCTTTCTGAGGCTAAACCCTATTCACTAACATTAGTAGTCAGGATTTAGTGCCAAAAAATAACACGACTGAAAAGCAGGCGATAAACTGAGAAATGTATTTATTTCTGCATAGGTTTCCAACTTTGCATGTGTGCTGCACTGTACAGCATGCATACAAAGTAGGAAAAGGTTTTTCACCTGTCTAGGCAGAGTATTTTGTAGAAGAAGGATACCTTCCTGTACAAAACCTATGCCAGACTCAAGCACATAACCTAGCACTAAGGCGCTAAGGTGTATGCGTGGTGCACGGCAGCTGAAATCACCGCTGGTGCTAGGAAGAAGGTAGAAGAGAGACATATTTATGTCAATATGGGGCTCTCCTGCTCTCTCCTTGTCACGCAACGCAGTGCGGCATTTCTGGCTGATGCTGTGCATTCCGTGACACCTTTCAGAATCTGGGCCTGAGTTTCCAGACTGAAGTACCAAGCCACTAATTATGGGAAAGAGCCTTTCAATGGTTTGTTCGTGCATTGTGGCGGATTAGAATCCTCACCTCCCTCAGACATGCCAAAGCATTATAAATTCCCTGCTGATTCCTATCTTCAAAGTCCTCTATCTTTTTCCTTAAATAAAAGAAAAGAGACTGAGTCGCTTGTTGCCATAAAGTCGTGCCCCTGTCTTCCACCTTGTCTTCACACAGGTCATGCCACTCGTCAAATTCCGTCATACATGTGGCATTGTATGAAACGTGTGCACCCCTAATGATAATATTTCCAGGCTGAATGTATAAAAATAATTATTCTTCTAAATTCTTGTTTTGATCTCTTCGCCGGAATCTGAGCAGCGCTAACAGAACAGCCAAGTCACATGCCTTCAGCTTGCATCAGCCCACATTAGGCAAGTGGTTCATCGCAACATGCACTGTCTGATGTCATCTGGTGTAGGTTCTGGGTCCATCACTGCCCATGTTGACTCAGACCCAAGCTCTTGAAACTAATTTCATACAACTGAGGATGGAGGTTCAGAAATGTTGGGCATAGAAAAGACATTCTTCAGAGATGGTAGCTGTCCATGAAGAACGGACTCTACAGATAACCTGGATAAGAAGTCATAGGTTTAAAGGTCTCTGCAGAAACGTGTACGGATTCACTCGCCCTTCAGAAGAAGTTGTATGCTCCCTTCCGTGACTAATCCCCTTGATGTTTAAGGTTGAACTGATCCAAACATTTAGTATTAAGTGCTGAGGGTTGTAAAGCGAGACACGAGGAGCATAAATGGAGTCTACAAGGATTTATCCCCTCGAGTATTGCACACACGTACAGAATTGATTCATCTCATCTTGGCTCAGCTCCGGCTGTGAACAGGAGTGTCTGCCTGTAGAGTAATAGCTGCCATAGATTTCATTAATGCAGAGTAGTTTCTTCCAGAACGATGACGTACAATAGGCCTCAGTATCGGGAAAGAGTCATTACGTTACGCGACCAAGATCTCAAAGAAGCCTTCTAAGGACAAAGAGAGATGAGCAGAATGCTCATCAAATCTCTCAACAGGAATGACCACTTGTTCCCTGGCTGGTTCCATGACAGGTTTAGTGCCCGTGCTACAAATCAGCCTTTCCTTCTTTTTGCTTACAAAAAGAACCAGCCCTCACCTGTCAGTCTGCAGTGAGCTGCGCAGGTGAACTTATTTTCACATTCAATGACTTACTTCTCTATAATCCATTGTCTATGCAACTGTGCAGGTGCTTGGGCATTCCTGTACAGCTAAACGGGAACCTATGCCTGAAAGACCTTGGATCCCAGCGGCATGGGCACAGCTGTGAGTGCCAGACCAGGTACCCTACTTTGAATTTCTTGCCCCTTTGACAAGTGTTCCCTGAATGGCTAATCCTCCCAGGGGTAGTGGCCCAACCTTCCTCCCCTTATTCATCCAACAGGGACACCAGGGTTCACAAAGGGCAGCGGCAGCACAAGCAGTGAAGATGACAGAGAGCTAGTTATTTACAGCTAGCTGCAGGAGAGCATTGCAGATCTCACAAGAAGGAGAAGAGGAGATCCCACACCTGGTTCAATCTGCGGGGAGTCAACATGAGAAAGAGAAATGTTCCACTGCAGGAAAGCTTTATTGCTCTACTGGTGCATAAAACACATCAGTGTCATACAAAAACAACCCCTGATTGACAAGCACTGGCAAGATTAGGGTATAGAAGCCAATTCTAAAATACATCCTGGTGGATGCCACCGAGGGAACCTCCCATGTGAACATGTAGCCATATTCCAAAATTTCTCAGGAGCAGCCCCAAGTCTTAGAAACTAATTTTCAGCCGAAATGAGATGTCCAGATGGCCAGCTCATATTTTTGTGAAAACGGAAAACATTTCTATTCAGCCACAACTAGAACTGGGAAACTACAGATGTACTGCCTACACCCTTCTTGGCATACTTGTGTTATTACAAATATGTTTTATTTTTCCTAATTGTTAAATCTGAGATATGTAGCTCCATAGTTTGCTTTAAGGTAACTCGAGACCTCTGTCTACATGTTTATTTCTCTTTAGCGTGCTATGTTAGAGTGGTGCTGTAGGAAAATACCACTGTTGGCATGGTTACCCCCTAACGTTTTGCCTTTTGTTGATGCCATCTTTGATTGAAAGTGTGCTGGGACCTTGCTAACCAGGCCCCAGCACCAGTGTTGCTTCTCTAAACTGTACCTTTGTTCCCACAATTGGCACTGCCCTGGCACCCAGATATGTCCCTTGTAAAAGGTACCCCTGGTACCAAGGGCCCTGTGGCCAGGGAAGGTCTCTAAGGGCTGCAGCATGTATTATGCCAACCTGGGGACCCCTCACTCAGCACATGCACACTGCCTGACAGCTTCTGTGTGCTTGTGGGGAGAAAAATACTAAGTCGACATGCCACTCCCCTCAGAGTGCCATGCTCACAACCCACTGCCTGTGGCATAGGTAAGTCACCCCTCTAGCCGGCCTTACAGCCCTAAGGCGTGGGCATATATGTATGAGTACTGTGCCCCTACAGTGTCTAAGCTAATTCTTAGACATTGTAAGTACAGTGTGGCCATATAGAGTATATGGTCTGGGAGTTTGTCAAACACGAACTCCACAGTTCCATAATGGCTACACTGAATACTGAGACGTTTGGTATCAAACGTCTCAGCACAATAAATCCACACTGATGCCGGTGTGGGATTTATTGATAAATGCACACAGAGGGCATCTTAGAGATGCACCCCTGCATGCCAGCCCAACTTCTAATGCTAGGCTGACCGGTCTCTGAAAGCCTGCCACTTCCAGACCAGTTTCTGGCCACATGGGGTGAGTGCCTCTGTGCACTCTGTGACCAGGAACAAAGCCTGTCCTGGCTGGAGGTCCTTCACACCTCCCCCTGCAGGAACTGTAACACCTGGCGGTGAGCCTCAAAGGCTCAAGCCTGGTGCTACAACGCCCCAGGGCACTCCAGCAAGTGGAGATGCCAGCCCCCCGGACACAGCCCCCACTTTTGGCAGCAAGTCCTGGGAGATAATGAGAAAAACAAGGAGGAGTCACCCCCTCAGCCAGGTCCACCTCTAAGATGACCAGAGCTGAGGTGACCCCTCCTTAGAAAATCCTCCATCTTGTTTTGGAGGATTTAGCCCAATAGGAATAGGGATGTGCCCCCCTCCCCAAAAGGGAGGAGGCACAAGGAGGGTGTAGCCGCCCTCAGGGACAGTAGCCATAGGCTACTGCCCTCCAGCCCTAATACTCCCCTAAATTTAGTATTTAGGGGCGACCCTGAACCCAGGAAATCAGATTCCTGCTGACCTACAAAGAAGGACTGCTGACCTGAAAACCCCGCAGAGAAGAAGGAAGACAACAACTGCTTTGGCTCCAGCCCTATCGGTCTGTCTTCTGATTCAAAGAACCTGCACCAGCGACACATCCTGCGGGCCCAGCGACCTCTGCTGACTCAGAGGACTGCCCTGCAACTACAAAGGACCAAGAACTCCCAAGGACAGCAGAACTGTCTATCTCAAACAAGAAGAAACCATCTTTAAAGGGACTCTCACCTCACTCCAGAAGCGTGAGTCTCCACCACTCTGCACCCAACGCCCCTGGCCTGTGTCCAGAGAAACCAATGACCCAGAGAGGATCCCCTGGTGACTCTAACGATGTGTCCACCCTGGGCTGACCTCTCTGCACCCCCACGACGACGCCTGCAGAGGGAATCCAGAGTACCCCCCTGACCGCGACTGCCCGGAAAGAAGAAACCCGATTCCTGGAAGAAGCACTGCAACCGCAGCCCCCAGGCTCGTGAAGAACCAACCACCGGTGCAGCAGTGACCAGCAGGCGGCCCTCACCCTTGCCCAGTCGGTGGCTGGCCCGAGAAGCCCCCCTGTGCCCTCCCTGCAACATCTGAGTGACCACCGGGTCTCTCCATCAATTTCAATTACAAACCTGATATCTTTTTCACCCACTGCACCCGGCCGCCCCTGTGCCGCTGAGGGTGTGCTTTGTGTGCCTACTTGGGCCCACCCCAGTGCTCTACAAAACCCCCCTGGTCTGCTCCCCAAGGACGCAGGCACTTACCTGACAGCAGACTAGAACTGGAGCTCCCCCTGTCTCCATAGGCGCCTATGTTATTTGGGCCCCTTTGGACCTCTGCACCTGACCGGCCCTGTGTTGCTGGTGCTGGGTGTTGACTTGAACCCCCAACGGTTGGCTGCCTATGTCCCGGAGACTGAACTTGTAAGTGCTTTACTTACCGTATTAATCAACTTGTACTTACCGCCCCCAGGAACTGTTGAATTTTGCAGTGTCCACTTTTAAAATAGCTTATTGCCATTTTATGCCAAACTGTGTACATTACTGTTTTGATTCAAAGTCGTATCTATACCTATGAAAAATACCTTATATTTAATGTACTTACCTGCAATTTGAGTCTTGTGGTTCTAAAATAAATTAAGAAAATAATATTTTTCTATATACAAACCTATTGGCCTGGAGTTAAGTCATTGAGTGTGTGTTCTCATTTATTGCCTGTGTGTGTACAACAAATGCTTAGCACTACCCTCTGATAAGCCTAACTGCTTGACCACACTACCACAAATATAGCATTAGTATTATCTATTATTGCCTCAGTGAAGGCTCTTGGGGGACCCCTGGACTCTGTGCACACTATCTCTCACTTTGAGATGGTATATACAGAGCCAGCTTCCTACAGGTGCTGCCAAAAATGTAAAACAATTCAAAGAAAATGAATAATCCATTAAAACCTTGTAAAAATTTGACATATTCTCCATCAAAACTAACATAGGAGATAATCAAAGGATTACTGAAAAGCATACTCATAACTAGTATCCAAGTGATGCTTGGATAAAAAGCAAGTGTTCATTGGTTGAGGTGTCCTGGTGCAAAAAATAAAAATAAAAAGAACAACGTAGATCATCATAGGCCCTAGTAGATTAACATTAATGCAGCAAAAGGCCACTTTTCCCTCCCCATATCCTGCATCTGTACAAATTAGATTCCGCTCAAAGAGAAAGAAATAACTCATTCCAGATTTTGGGTATTAAGTAAGCAAATGCTTGACCGCGCTGATGCATCTTAAGATATTACAGGATTTGGAGATAATGAGCTAATGCAGACCACAGAGCCCTTGATGTGCAATATCAGTGAAAGAGCTGTCAGATGAATGAGGAGCTAAGGTAAGAGCTATAGAACAAACTTCCCAATATCCCACATAGTACATGGATTTAAGTTTTTGTATTTATTTTGTTAAAACAATATGCTAATTTAACCATTGCAAGAGTGTCATCTTGAGGTACATTCGACCATTCCCCTGACAAATTGCATTACCATCAGGATCAAATTTAAAGCTATGGGCTACATCAACTCGGTGTTTACAGTTTCCTCAGAAATGTTTGCAAAAAAGGGGAGCAGAGAGATGTGGCAATAGTCCCTTGAAATGTAAGGCCCTGGTGTTGTTTCTTTTGATAATGGAAACATATAGGCCTTTTTTCATTCAGACTTGCATAAAGAAGGTTATTTGTGAAATAGGGTATTTATAAAACGCTAGTCGGCACTGACTGTGACATCTCATTGGTATTCACGGCCACACAATGACCTAGATAGGTTTTCCGCTCCTTGGGCAGCACGCATGCAGTGTATTGATTTCCCTGCATTCTCAAACGTCCAGGGCTTTTATTAGAACACCAGGCTGCCCGTGACGCAGTCATACCTCTCAAGCTGTCACTTTCAGAACATGCAGGCTGCTCGCGCCTCCAAGAAGGCCTTAGGGAAGGATGTTCTTGATGGAGCCTGAGGATGTAAGGTCTGTGCTTAGAGTACAGATGGGCAAACTGGGTCCTTTCCACTGTCCCCAGCATGCTTCTTACGACTTTGGTATATCGTTTCAGTCTTCAGGCAACACCCAACTAATCTGTCATGTCACAGCTTCCAAATGTATGCAATGAGGATTCTGGGCTACAAGTGTGTTAAATATTAAGGCAATTGTTAATAGTTTCTATTCAGGTGTACTGAACTTGCATGCCTTTGCTAATTTGCAAACTCTGCATAATCTGATTAGCCCATCTTTATATTGTAAAGGTTCTATTGTTGCGTGTGTTACACCTGGCAGCTTTTTGGCGTGTCTCCCATGTCTTTTTGCCTTGTGACCTCCTGGTTTTGGAGTCTGTTTGTGCTGGTTTATTGTCTCTGCGCACTTAACCACTGCTAATCAGTGCTAAAGTGCAAGTGCTCCCCATATAAATTGTACTGTGGAATGGTTTATCAATAATTGGCATATTTGATTTACTAATAAGTCGCTAGTAACATGCCCTAGAGGAGCCCAGGGCCTGTGAATCAAATGCTACTAGTGGGCCTGCACACTGGTTGTGCCACCCACATGAGTAGCCCTGTAAACATGGCTCAGACCTGCCACTGCAGTGTCTGTGTGCAGCTTTAAACTGCCAACTCGACTTGACAAGTGTACCCACTTGCCATGCCTCAACCTTCCCTTTTACTACATGTAAGGCACCCCTAAGTTAGGCCCTAGGTCGCCCCATGGGCAGGGTGCAGTGTATGTTTAAGGTAGGACATATACTAGTGTGTTTTATATGTCCTAACAGTGAAATACTGCCAAATTCGGTTTTCACTGTGCAAGGCCTATCTCTCTCATAGGTTAGCATGGTGTCTGCCTTTAAGTATCCTTAAAGCGCAGGTTCTCTTTGAGAGCAGATAAAAATGTGGAGTTTAGGGACTCTGAGCTCATAATTTAAAAATACATTTTTTAGTGAAGTTGGTTTTTAGATTGTTAGTTTGAAAATGCCGCTTTTAGAAAGTAGGCATTTTCTTGCTTAACCCATTCTGTGAATCTGCCTGTTTGTGGATTCCCCGTCTGGATCAGTTTGACAGTTGGGCTGTTCACACCTATCTTCTAGACAATGACACAAAGCGGGCTGGAGTGTAGCCTGCATATCTTGATTAGCCCTCTGTGCTGGAGGGGACAGGAGGAGTGGTCACTCACACCTGAAAGGACTGTGCCTGACCTCACACAATGCCGTCTCCGACCCCCTGGTGTGTGTCTGGGGCCTGGCCTGGACAAGGAAGGATCTTGCAAACACTTGAGACTTTGCTTTGAAGTTTGGCAACTTCAAAGGCAGAACTGGGTATAAGAAGAAAACCCCAAACTTTTAGAATCTTTCTGGAATCAAGAGGAACCTCTGCCCAGGAGAAGAGCTGAAGAGCTGAAGGAGGAGTACTGTCCCTTTGCGGTGTTGCTTTGCTGGACTGAACTGCAGTTGCTGCTTCTGCCTAAAAAGAGTGCAAAGGGTGAACTTTGCTGTGTGTCCTTCCCGCAGAAAATTCTCCAAGGGCTTAAAGTAGAGCTGGCCTCCTGTTGGAAGTCTCAGGGACACCAAAGACTTCAGTTTCCTCGACCTGCAGCACTGGTTGTTTTGTGCTGTTCAAGAGGAGAAACCACAGCGACACCACCAACGACGCCGCTGGCCTGCACCGTGACCTGCCGACAGCAGCCGGAGTCACATTGCCCCGCTTTGCACCGCGACCATGGTCTCCCTGACGCTGTAATCGGACAACTTCACCGAGCTGCAGCTCGCACCGCGACCTGTGGGCCCGCACTCCGGCATCGCCTGCTTACAACGCAGCCTGGGAATCCCTGACGACGGCACTCCTGCTGACACCCGCGCGCTGCCTTCACTGTGGCCTGTGGATACTGCTCGTGAGGTACACAAAGCACCATCCCATCCCACACCGCAGCCCTGGTCCGCCAGCGCCATCGACTCCTGTGTCGTCACCAGGCATTCTGCCTGCACCATGGGCTGTGGTCACCGCTCGTGAGGGTCACGAAGCACCGTTCCCATCCCGCACCGCTGGCTTGGGCCTACCGATGACAGCGCTTCAGCAACGATGATGCCGCTGCCTGCACCATGACCTGTGGACACTGCACGTCACACCGCCCTGCTTCACACCGCAGCCCTGGTCTCACCATCGCCACTGGATGCATCACCGAGCCGCTGCCTGCACCGTGACCTCTGGGCACCGCACGTCACATCGTCCTGCTTCACACTGCAGCCCGACGCCATCCACGCCGGCCCATCTAACTTCATCAGCCTGGAGCTCGATCTGCAACGAGTGTGACCTCAAGGTCCCGCGGACTCTGGAACCGACATCAGTGACGCCGCCCTCCGTAGCTCACCGCGAGGATCATGACTCCCTGCAAATCCAAGGTACTGTTTGTGGGTCTTTCCGACACCGTAGCTGGCCCGCAACGCCGTCGCCGGCCTAAACTGTTGGTTTTGATGATCACGACGCCGTGATAGCCCCAGGTGGAGCTATCGACTTCAATGAACTGCATTTTTGAGTAAATCTTGCAGAATTCATATTTTTATTACTGTATGTTGGATTTTTATCGTATTTGGTCTTGTTTTATATAGATAAATATTGGCTATTTTTCTAAAACTGTTGTGGTGTCCTTTAGTAGTGTTTTCACTTATTACTGTGTTTTATAAGCTAATGCTTTACACATTGCTTCTGAGATAAGCCTGGCTGCTCATGCCAAGCTACCAAGGGGGTGAGCAGGGGTTTTCTGAGCGGGTATCTCCCTTACCTTGACTAGAGTGAGGGGCCCTACTTGGACAGGGTGCAAACCGACTGCCAACTAGAGACCCCATTTCTAACAGCGTGCCATCGCTACAAAGAAATAGTCCTACAAATCTAAACTTATCTGACGAATAAGTTCTTTGGACTACCTGTAGTAAGGTGATCAGTCACCTAGAAGGTCCACAACCCCTTTGGACCATGACACATAATCAAGTCTTCTCTGCCTCTGCACCAGCACTCTGGAACCAACTTCCTCTTTCAATCTGCCTGTTTCCCTCCTTGTTGCAACATGGCAAGGAACTGCAGGCTTAACAGGTTTAATCAATGTAAATTGTAATGCTTATTTTAAATAGAGATTATATTAGTCATGATGGGCTTTAAGAATCAGATAACCTCATCTTTGTTGAAGGTGTGTTTTGACCTTGTGATGTCCCCCAAACAAAGATCCAAGAACATATTGTGAAAGTCTCTGGATTCTTTGGTTCAAACCATGCTATTCTGCAAGTGACAGGACAAGAGTTTGACTGGACTCTGATGCATAGGGCTCTTATTTGTTCATTTCAAATTGAGCTTTCGCCAAGCGATGAGTACTTCCTAGTTTACATGTTTAAAGACTAAGAAGGTAAGAGTTTTAATCATCGCAAATAAAACTTTAGGTTGGAGGAAACATACTCAGATATTTTCATCAACACCATTGTGCTGTACATCCTGCTAACAAAATAGAAGCCATCAGTTAGACATCATCTGAAAATTCTGGCCAAGAATGTTCTATGTTCAATGTATTAATACAGAAGGTAAGTAGGTTACTTCAAGAAGGGGAGGGGAGAAGAAAAAAATATAAAAGTCTTACTGGGAGAGCAGCTTGGTTGAGAGAAAGAAAAAATGGAATGCAAAAAACAGTGAAAGTACATAATCAAGGTAATTCTGATGTTTACATCACAAGGAAACACACAAAAATGAATAGCAAGGGGTACCTCACACCCCCAATACAGAAACATTTATGTCGTGAAACCTCAGGACAATGTTGAAAGTGCAGCACTAAATAGAGCATTTAAATTGATTTTTGGAGGATATACGCCTGTCTGTGGGTTTTTAGGAATGGTCAATGGAATCAGGGATTATCCGATGACATTGGTGCCAGGAAGATAATACTTGGCAGAATTGACCGTAGAGACGAAAGGATAGCAAAGGCCAACAGGGTATCCTGTGTCGCTTGGTAAAGGCTGCTTGGGCTAAGACTGCATCACTTTGGAAAGAGTATGGAAGTAATAAACTACTCCACGTGTATCTACAAGACTTTAGGGCACTATGGCTGTAGAGAGGCTAATGTGGAGCTGATTCAGCATGGGGTGTATTTCTTCAGTGCTAGGAAGCCACTGTTGGGCTATACGGGAGAATGGACAAGTGCATGATGTGTTCGCCTAGAGTGATATCCCTGGAATTTTAATACTTACGTTGGTGCAGGTCAAGTCAAATGTGACTGTGACATGGACTAACTAAAGGGTGGTACCTCCTGAGTAAGAATCTAGATATGTGCCGGTCCAGACCCGGTATCATATACTGCAATTACACGATTGTTAACCAAGATGATGGATTTCAATTTAATGTTTCAAAACTACCAAAAGCTTGAAGCAACTACATTTTGCATCCTGACATAAGACATGTTGCTATTGTTTCCTTTCTTACATTACTACAAATCTATTTCAAAGTATCAACATTCTTCATAGTGATTTCTTTTACTGTTTTAGCTCGTGCTAATAATCAGCGCTTTAACTATCTTTGAAACTGTTCAAGGATCCAAGGTTTATGCTATGCAGGTGGTGCATAAATCCTGATGCAGCAAAAGGACTGCTAACCACAAAGATTAGTAATTCTGTTCACTACTATAAGGAGTAGACTTTCAAGGGGCATAGAGGCTGATTTGACCATCTAACCAGTTCATCTGAGGACAAATATGGTCTTCACAAAAGACATCCTTGTGTCAAAGTGAAACAGTAGAAAGGCAAAGACCCTTGTGTCGGGCGTGTCCGTCACACCAACCATGTGACACGTCTTTTTTTACCTTACCATCCAAAATACTCTGAGTATTAAAATTAGGAGAATAGAAATACATATTTAAAATACATTTGCAATGCCACAGGTAAATATTAAGAGTTATGGATAACGAATATAGTTAGGATGAATTGTGGTGCCTGGGAAGGGTTACGGTGGTAGAAACAGGGGAAGGTTAAGGGAAGGGAAGGGATCACAGGGGACACACCAATTAAACAAAAAAATGGAAGTAAGAAATGGAGAATTGAAGATTTAGGGGGTCATTATGACCCTGGCGGAAGGCGGAGAAGCGGCGGTAAGACCGCCAACAGGCTGGCGGTCTTTTTTTTTGTATTATGACCATGGCGGTTACCGCCATGGTCATCCGCCGGTTCTCCGTTCGTTCCGCCCGCCGGGCTGGAGACCTGGGTCTCCAGCCCGGCGGCCGTTACTATACCGCCGGCGGTATTTTGACCTGGCTTACCGCCGTGGATTTCCTGCAGTTGGAACCGCCATGAAATCCATGGCGGTAAGCACTATCAGTGCCAGGGAATTTCTTCCCTGGCACTGATATGGGTCTCCCCCACCCCCTACCCCCACCCCGACTTCCTCACCTACACCCCCCACCACCCCTGCCACCCCCCCATAGGTGGCAGGGCCCCCTTCCCCACCCTGACCCCCAACATCACAGAACTCACACACACACGAGACACATGCAGGCACCACCAACACACACACACACACACCGACATACATGCCTACATCCACACACACAGTCAGACACGCACACCCACATCCAAACATACACGCACACATTCATACAGACATACCCACAGACATACACGCACTCATTCCCAATACACGCAACACCCCTGCAAGCATACACGCACTCACACACCACCTCTACATACACAGACGCACACCCCCATGCACCCACACAACACACAACACCTCCCCACCCCCCTCCCCTAACGGACGATCGACTTACCTGTTCCGTCGAACATCCGGGAGGGGATGGGAGCCATGGGGGCTGCTCGGCCGACACCATACCGCCAACAGAACACCGCCACGCCGAATCACAGGACGTGATTCGGTGGGCGGTGTTCTGTTGGCGTGGCGGTGAAGATGGAGCAACCTCCACTTCCCTGCCTCCCGCCAGTATGGCTGTTGGCGGCTCTCCGTCGGAAGTGGACGGAAAGAAGCCAACGGTCATAATACGCCGAGTGGCAAACCGCCATTAGTGTAAAAAGACAGCTGAGGTTGTAATGACCACCTTAGTTTGGATTACCTTCAAAACAAGATAAATATCGAGCAAAGACAATTATCAGTGCCTGAGATTAACCACCCTCCACTTAATCTCAGCGTGAATAATGGACCCAAAACAAACGCACTTTGGAACCTCAGCACAGAATAGGACCCATCTCACTAAACGTTTCCTCAGCACATAGCTGCAAGCGACAGTTTCATCGTATAGGTGCAATATTTGAGCATAACCTCAACTGGCAGACGAATGGCAAGCCTGCAGGTAAAAACATGCAGTAGCTGCAGTTACAAAATGTTGCTCAAGAGTGATTACCAGGGTTAGATTATAATAACTTGTGCTGCTGTTTCAATTTAACATACATGTCTATTATTTGTCAGGTCATTTCTACTGGTTTAGCCTCCTTTCTCACAAGAGCCATTCTTAACAAGATCATTGGATACTGTAAGAACGTTGACAAGCTCCAGCGAGTCCATCAACGCAGCTCTTGGGATTCCACTCCGCTGCAGACACTTGCAACATACCGCACACGTCTTCTAATATGGCCAGTGGCCCTTAGGTGAGCTCCCAAATCCAGGTCAATGAAACTCAAATAATACCCGATGCACGACACAGGGTCTGCCAGGTTCCGTAGATGGCAGGCCTTAAAGGCAAGAGGAGTAGACACCTTGAAACTATTGCAACATTTAGAATCTGCAGAGACCACTGAGCAGAAACCTGGACATCCCCCTCTCAAACACAGCATCCACGTTCAGAAAAATACTTCAGCATCAGAGCTGAATGTACTGCAATTCTGAGGACCAGACTCATCCATGTGCTTTTCCATTTTTAGTAGCCAATTTCTCCTCTAACAATCCGTTGTGACCACCCTCGCAGAGTTTGAAGGCAGTGGAACCTTCTTTCCTCTGTCTGCCCACCTTCGGAACTCCCTTCCTTTTGGCATCTTGTAGGTAAGATTCAAGACAGCAAAGGCTGTCCACCCTAAATAAGCTATACGTATTCTTTGGTGATGTTTAATGGTAAGAAGATCTCACTCCCTTCGTTCCTAACCCATGCGTGGGTGAATGATATCGTAGATAGGCAGATGGGTGGATCCGGACAGAGAGAGATGCAATTTATTAAGCATTTTTGGTTTGTAGAACCTTTTTTGCACAGAAAGAGAAACAGTTCCCCAAAAAATCATCCAGGGTCCAATGGGAACATGTGTTCACTTAGCAGCTTAAATGAGACAAAGAATACTAAAATAACATCATGCTGGAACAAGATAGACTTAGGAAAGGAAGCCTGGGAGACAATTTCCAGCAAGGAATAAGATGAACAAAGCAGATGTTGCGGGGTAGCTCACTGGGTCGGTAATGGGTCGGAATGGTTAGCTCACGATAGGACCCACTTACAGGCTTGGAAAGAAAGGAACAGCTTTCGGTGTAGGGCACCGTTGGTAGGCTCCAAGCTGGTGGAAGCTCTTGGGGTCACGGTGGAAGGGTAGTTTACTAACTCAGAAATAGTTTACTTACGGGGCTATGAAGGGCCAAATGTGTGCCTGCCTCAGAGGCAGATATCTAGAAATAGAAAAGGTAAAGTCAGGGCTGACTGATAGCAGGGGCTTCACCTGAAAGGAATAAAATCAATTCAGGAAATGGACCAGGGTTGTACTTTACCTACTTTGAGAGTGGGCAAAGAGACAAATACCAGTATCTCCTAAAAAAGTAAAGCTCATACATAGTGGACAATAAACAGATGAAGAAGTAGAGATAAGGCATTTGTTGCACCAAAAAACAGGTATTCAGAGAGGATCAGCGAGAAAGCACTGACACAATATGTGCTATGAGTGGTCTGTGTTCTCCATCTTTCTCGGATGGCCTAGGTGGCCACTCTCAAGATGCTAGACATAACGGGATTAGAGTAAAGATGAGCGGCTGAAGATTTTTATGGATCTTCACTGGCTGCATCTGAAATGTCGAGAAAACATTTAGTTGGGTGCTTAGTGGCTGGCTCGGTTTTTAAGTATGGGACAGCATTCTGAGTGCCGTGATACATTTCAAAACTCTGATGAGCTTGTATCGTTATTGTATGACGCACAAGAAGAGCAACGTAACTCCATGACTCCCTGCAAGTAAATGCTTGATAGCTCTGCTGACTTGCATGTTGCGGATGACTGGAACTACCAAATGCTCTGCTAGTCCTGACAGTTTTCATCTATACTGCAATGAGCCCTTGTTGCACATTCCAAAAACCAGTAAAAGGACTTTCTTTTTAGTTCAAGTGTAAGCGTACAACCTCTTGTATACTTTTAGGTATACTTCTTCTGTGGGCTTCCAGCTATTTCATTTGTTAGGTTTAGTGTCATTTAAAAATCCTTGCTTGCTAGTGGTCAGTCATGCCTCATTGTCCCTCCTTCTTCTGTGTAGAAGCAGGGATCAACTACTGTTTAATTACATCTTATGCTGTTTATTTGGTCTGTAGGAAACTTTATTTTACATTTGTTTTCTGCTCCTGTCCAGGGAAGCTTACCTTTTCATTTGAAGAACATTCTTCCTCTGAGCTTAGCTTTAAACAAGGCTATAAATCGGGCTGTTATATTGGTCACATTTGGTCTTTGTGGGCTCTCTGCACACCCTCTCAGCTGCCTGGCACCTGCCCTTCCTTTTCACAGATTTTCTTTACCAAGTGTGTCTGCTTGTGTGCAGAGAGCAAGGGCAGAGGATCACTTGTAATTGCTTATAGCCTAGGCCCCCAGCTCTACCAGGATTCCGCAATCCTTAGAGACAGTGCACACTTCTGCTCCATACTGGGATCCCACTTGCAGCTCCATCAGTCCGCTGCAGTTCACACACGCCAAGCCCTAAGCCGTGCCAGTGCCAGAACACCACATGCTGTTTGCCAGAGCACCTCAGTTCTTGCAGTCAGTACACTCTGCTGCTCCAGTACTGGGACCTCGAGCGCAGCTCCATCAGTGCACCTCAGTTCACACATTCCAAGCCCTCAGCTGTGCCAGTGCCAGGAGCCCCACAAGCGCTGTCTGCCAGAGCACCTCAGTTCTTGCAGTAAATACACTCTGCTGCTCCAATACTGGGACCTCGGATGCAGCCCCATCAGTGCACCGCAGTTCACACACTCCAAGCCCACAGGTGTGCCAGGAGCCCCACACACGCTGTCTGCCAGAGCACCTCAGTTTCTGAGCTTAGCTGTAAATAAGGCTGTAAATCAAGCTGTTATCCTGGTCATATCTGGTCTGCCTGCCTGTGGTCCCTGGTACTGAGAGCAGGGGAGAATGGCTTGTAATTGCTTATAGCCTAGCAGCCCAGGGCTTCTTACATCAAGGTCTGCAGCAAAATTTCCAGTTTTATCTGCACACCACAAAATAGTTTTCATGAACTTTGGAATAAACAGTGACTGCTTGACCTTTCCTGCTTTCTTAGTCAGATGTGCCTGACCTTTCCTAATTAAGTAATTCAGTGGCGCTGTAAATTAACCGGCTACCTCCACTTTTGTCCCAACATACAGGACAGGAACGTTCTTCTATCCCGAGGCCCCGCCACCAGATGTAACCTGATGTCACCTAGGAAACCTTTGTAAGGCCTCACTGCTCTTGCAGCTCTGCTACCCACATGAAGCTCAGCCAAAGTACCTCCTTCCAAGCATTCAGTGCTACTGCTCTTCAAGTGCCGGGACCCCTCACCCAGCTCTACAAGGGTTCCGCAATCCTTAGAGACAGTGCCCACTTCCACTCTATACTGGGATCCCACTCACAGCTCCATCAGTGCACCTCCGTTCACACACTCCAAGCCCTCAGCTGTGACAGTGCCAGAACCCCACATGTCTGCTAGAGCACCTCTGTTCTTACAGTCAGTACACACTGCTGTTCCAGTACTGGGATCTCGGGCGCAGCTCCATCAGTGCACCTCAGTTCACGCACTCCAAGCCCCTCAGCCATGCCCGTGCCAGAACCTCACACACTCTGTCTGCCAGAGCACCTCAGTTCTTACAGTCAGTACACTCTGCTGTTCCAGTACTGTGAACTTGGGCGCAGCTCCATCAGCGCACCTCAGTTCTACCCTGGGGAGGTCACCTTCCTTGCTATACCGGGACCATACTCACATACAGTTCCGTTATAGCAGCCCAATTTGAATATTCAGTCCCACTGCCAAGCCAATACTGGACTCAAAAGGAAGGGCAAAACACAGCTGAGCCAGTGCACTTCAAGTCTAACATCTAACGCCACTGTTGATGAGAACCAGCACAGCCCCACCAGAATCCATCAATTCTAACATTCAGTGCATGTCTCTTCTCAGTACTAAGGCTCACACACACGCCCTTCAGGACTCCTCGCTTCTGTGTTTCAGAGGCAATGCCACTCCCATACTGGGCCCCACTCGCTTCTTCTCCAGGGCACCTCCAGGCTAACACTGGGCAACACTGGCACGCCAATACTAGGTTCCACACTTAGCTCCATCAACATACCTCACTTCTGACCTTGTGTGCCTGTTACTATTCCAATACTGCACCCACATACAACTCTGTCAATGCACCTCAACCCTAACCTGCCGCGCCCCATTATTCCAATACCAGGAATTACACAGTGCTCCATTTCTCATCCATCACCCGCTGCCTTTCTGTTATTCCAGCAGTGGGCCAGGACACAGCTCTGTCTATACCCCCAATCCTGATCTGAAGTGCCCCAATATAGCTGTATTGGGGCTCACATACAACTCTGCTAATGCACCTCCTGCTGTTCTGCAGTGCCCCCTGCTGTTTCACACTCTGACTTCTGAGGACATGGGGGAGCCAATTAAATCTATTCTTAGCTGCATCTTTATTTGGGAGGTGCTGTTACACCTATCTCACTCCGTTCTTTCTTTTACTCTGTTTACTCTCAATGTTTTCTTTCTCTCCCACGTTTCTCTTTCCATCTCTTAAAATCCACACGTTTACAGTTTTGCTCTTTCTTTCAACATTTTATTTCTATTCCTCTCCCTTTTTTTTATTTCCCTCTTCCTCTTGCAAACTCCTCTTTCAAACTCACAAAAACGTGATTATGTCTTTCCTTGTTCCATTCCTCTCTTTTTTTCTTCATCAGGCGTTCATTCTTTCACTATTTTTTTTCTCTTCCCTTCATTCTTTCTTTGTCTTTTTTATTTGCTTTCCTTTGACTCGGTATGCGTTTTATTTTTTAAAGATCTTTTTTCCTTCCTCTCTGTGGTGTTTTTCTTATCTTTATCTGTCAATTCATGTTTTAGTGTAAATCCCTATTTTTCCCCTCTGTATGTGGAAGCCACAAGTTACTTGTCGGGGCCACAAGTTACTTGTCGGGACCCAAAGTGTCAAAGTGGTTTTCCCATTCTGTGTCTGTGGGAAATGTGTCAGTACATACATGCCCTGGTTCTTTCACTGCTTGTTTCTCTCACCATCTATGTTTTCCCTAATATTCATTTTTCTCTTTCTTTTCACACTTTTCATTATTTTTTCCTCTTTATCTTCCATTTGCTAGCTTTCTTCCCTTTTTTCTTTTGTCTTATACATTTGCTCTATTTCTTCTCTTAGTTGTGTTTTCATTTTCTTGTTCTTTCTTTCCCTTCTTTATTTGCGACCCCTTCTCTTTCTTCCTTTTGTCTTTTGTATTCCTCTCGCTTCTCTTTTTCTGCCCTATCCGCTTTCTCTCCTGAGGCCTAGATAGCAATGGAGTAACAGGTGCAGTGGCACCAGGTTCCACAGACCTACGGGCCTCACTCAACTCTAATTACTGCTGTATGTTCTTATCATAATTGCAGTCAAACATCTTCCTTTCTTACTCCAGGGCCCAACACACCATTAATACAACACTTGTCCTCTTCATCTTTACTCCCAACTCCGTCTTTCCTTTCAACCTCCAATCCGTCGCAAATGATATTTTTGTTATGGCGTTTTGAGCATTACACTCCAATGCCAAAAGGTTATTTCCGATAAAGGATTATATGATAATTGTTTGTGTTGTATGATAGAAGAAGGTAAATGGAAGTGCTTTAGTTAAATCCTGGACCACTGGAATTACATGGCAGGAAAAGACGAAACTAGGACGCTGGGTTTACCTATTTATGTGGCAAGAAAAGTCCAGTTATGAATTTACAATGCCAACAGCTCTAACTCAAGAAAATTCAAGACCTATTGCATTGCAAATGCTTGTTTTTGGTTTGTGAATGATACAAATTGGCGTAAACTCACTGTAATGAAAGACCACTCGGTGTAAATGTTGCAAACGCTTTGAACAAATGAGCACGCCGTAATCCCCTGAAACAGTGATACGCAACCAAAATGGCTGACGCTGCAAGTCCCCTGCCATGTGCTCTCACCTTGCGTGATCCATTGTCCTTGTTAACATGAGCCGTGCAGCACAACAATAACTCTAGGATGGGCTGCAGTATTATTTTCTCATCAGTGCTCAATACAATTAAAACTAGAAAAGTGAGATCTTCCTCCAGGCAACGGGGTGTAAGAGCCAGCCCCGCGCGGATGGTGGAAGACATGGAAGGACCTCTGACAGTGGCGCGTATCCCACAATACAACAAACGCTAAAAGACTTATTCAGGTGTGTGCTAAAAACTAACTTGGGAAATCATGTATTGCATTTACAAAAATGCATATGAGACTAAACTCACAATCACAACAGGAATAAACCCCTCCCCAACACAGCATCACATATTCGAAATGAACATTAAAAATAAAACCAAAATCTCAGCTACTTGCCGAATCTAACCAGCCCAAACACAAGGCAAATCGGCATAGGAAAACTTTGAGTAAAGCCAAAAATAATCTGCCCCAAGGCCCAAGAACTATTCTACGCAACATCTTGGACACTGACATCAATCCGTGAGAACTAAATTACAAAGGCAAAGACTGTCTCAGAATCCTTTACCATTAGAGAAGGTATTAAGTTCATGCCGGAAAGTAAGTACAGTGGGAGCCAACACTGGAAAGAAGGATAGACCATTCCAAAGCAAGAGAACATGAAGAAGGTGAGGGGAGGCTGCAAATGTAAGCAATGACCTGCTGAGGCAACATAGATTCATCTGCTGTACTCCTTTGATGTTGTGTTGTCCACATGGCTGGACAGAGAAGCTCTGTTTAACATGTTCTGCTATAGTTGGACTGAGAGTACATCTATCAGGAGCAGGGAAACAATATTAGTAAGTTGCAAGTAAGCTCAGTTAGTAAGCTCAAGATAGCTGGCTAAAATGAACATCTTAGAAATTATGGGATACTTTCTCTCTCGTGTGGTGTTGGAAGATGTGCTAACTTGTGGGACAAAAGCAGACAGGACAGACAGTACACGATTTGTGTAACTGAAGTGTCAATCAACCCCACTGGGTTTTGTTTGCCTCATATAAGCTGCCAATACACTCTAGAGGCAAAGCAGCCCACCTTAAAAAGTATGCCAGCCTCAAAGGGGAGCCGGTGAAGCAAAGGAGGAACAGACAATGCTGAGCCACACACTCCCTCTTATCCACCTAATCACTCCACCCAAATGAGGACTAAACAGATTGTGAAGCATAAACATAGAGTAGGTTTTCTTACACGCCTGCTTAGTTTAGTAACTCCAGTGCTTTTTTAATAAATAAATAAGCGAAGGGTCAAAAATGTTTTCTTCGGAGAGCCCCTCTGGTGGTAGGGAATGCCAGGGTTGCCAAATTCCAAGTTTTGATTCCACTTCATGTGTGTTCTTCCACCACCCACCCCTTCCTGTTCTTTATGTCCTTCTTATGGGTTCCTTTTCATCTCTGCTTTCTCGTCTTTGTCACTGTTTTCCCATCATTCTCTCCCTTCTTCCTATTCTGACTGTCTCACCTGCAGTGCGCCAAAGTCTGATGGTGAAGAATATGTCCTTGTCCTCAAATATGAGTGGTGGCACCCACCACCTGGAAGCACCGGCACAAATCAAGCACTGTGTTCCTCGATCCCAAGCTCAGTCGTGCGGAAAACTCAGCGCTGGCGCACATCACCTCTGCCCAGCCGGTAGGAAGCTCAGCACGGTAAGTGGTTGCTGCTCACATCTGTAAGACCTGCAGGTCCAGTGTGTGCATCCTGAGGAGGTGCGCACAGCCTTTAACCCTGCTGAGCGAACACTTTAATGGGCTCCTCTGTCATCCAGTATAAAAGTGCACTGACTACATTTACTACCAGTAGATCTTGCAGGCCATGCAAAGGACTGCCATGGGATGTATGCCAGAATAGTGTTAGCTTCAGGTGTATGCTTTCCATTATTAAATCAAATTTGGCATTGTTTTTTAAACAATATTTTCTGTCAGACATGATTGTTTTTTCAATGTTCTTCTCCTACACTCTGCAAGCATGCCTTATTTCTGGACCAATCCATTCTTCAACAAACCTGCATCAACATGATACAAAGGAAACCCCAAATCTACCTTTCCAAAATGAGTCCTATAAGACCCTATATACAACCACAAGACATCACCAGCCTACCCCTCACGCACAACTCATTGATTCACAAATCTGAAATAAACGAATATGCATGGTTCCAAAACCTAAACTGCATCAAAGCAAACTGTATACTAACAACATGATCTTAGAAACCATATTACACAATAGTGGAAATGAATCTTCTTGCAACATAGGCATATTAAAAGGAAAAAAATAATTTAATTAGAGTTGATGACTATTTTTGCCCAAAAAATGACATTTTTCTACATAGGTGCGTTATTGGAGCTGATAACTGTGCAACGTTCCTTGATAACAAAAAAACACCAGGATAACGTGGCACTCATTAAGTCCATCCCGGGGCCCTGCCACAAATTAGGCACTCTCAAATATAGCACCAAATTTTCAGTTTTATCTATATATACACAACTTTCTTTATTTCACATGTAGTCTCACAGATTAGTTAAATCTCGCTTTGATAGGCGGCTATATTAATTCAGTGCCGTCGATGACATCACTACAATGTCTGCATCTGAGCCAAGCAAAGTTCCAGCCTTCATGGTCTTCCCTTTTATTGGCAAAGGATTTTCGTGAAATCATGGTTTACACATTATAGTTCCTACTTTACAAGGCTCAAAATTTCCTTTCTCAAAAACGCCCCAATACTGTAATAACAGATTTATGATTTTAATAGCTAATTTTGTTTAGGGTATTCTCTCTTTTTGTTGTGTGACCGTTCTTTAAATACAGTGAAATAATAGTCCTAATAAAATAAATATTACAATATATTTAAGATGTCTTTGAAAAGCGCATAACAAGTGGACGATTTATGAGAAGAAATTTTATTTAGCTGGTGTGTAATATAGCATCCACCACTTAAAATCATCGTACATTAAAAGTTTGCTTTTATCAATGTGTGTTGTACAAATTAATGTACTAATAGTTTACCACTGTTTGTTGCAGTACTTAATGTCCATCAGATCTTCCCATTTGGTTTTGACTTGAGCCTGTTCATTAAAGATTTAGGCGGTCATTCTGACTGCGCCGCCCGCCATGCGGTCACCGCCATTTGCCCGCTCCGCAGTCAAAAGACCGCGGAGGCCATTCTGGCTTTCCCGCTGGGCCGGCGGGCGCCCGCCAAAGGTGAGCCCGCCGGCCAAGCGGGAAAGGCCCTGCAATGTGTTGCAGGGGTGCGACGGGTGCAGTTGCACCCGTCGCGATTTTCACTGTCTGCTAAGCAGACAGTAAAAATCATGCTGGGGCCGTGTTAGGGGGCCCCTGCACTGCCCATGCCAGTGGCATGGACAGTGCAGGGGCCCCCAGGGGCCCCACGACACCCGTTCCCGCCATCCTGTTCCTGGCGGAAAAAAACGCCAGGAACAGGATGGCGGGAAGGGGGTCGGAATCTCCATGGCGGCAAACCGCCGGATCCCCTTTTCTGACCGCGGCGGTCAAAATGGGCAGGAAAGCACCGCCAGCCTGTTGGCGGTGCTTTCCGTCGTTCACGGGCCTGGCGGATTTTACCGCCAGGGTCGGAATGACCCCCTTAGTATGTAACCTCTTATATTGCATCCCAACAAAACAAATCAGTCTGCTCTGGGGTTTATAATTTACTCACAAATTATTCAGATTAGTCAATATCCTCATCAGTTTATGTTGCAACTGAACGTGTGTTAAAATAAACAAGCCAAGATCTTTCTTTTTCAGTTAACTTGTGAAGTCTGTAAAAATAGAGCAGGTGAAAACACATCTCTGATTTCTGTAACATTTACAGCTTTCAATCTTTGACCAAAAGCATGGGTAAGAGCTGATGTTTAATGTGTTCTATAAGATGGGTATCATGCCATGGTCATTCCTAATTCTCACATCCTTGAGGCACTTCTACTAACCAATCCCAACTGACGCCAAAGTCTCTTGGACATCTCCTAAAATGTGTAAACCTCAGTAAACCTCAAGTAGCAAGAGAGGGACATCACAGTTCTCAGGTGTGTGCACAGGTGGTAATTAGGGCCTCTGCAAAGGAGGGACCCTCCTCTGTGGGATGTGGTGCGGTTGGACTGCACCCAATGGAGTTCCTGCAATCGTCTTGCACATGATGACTCGCATCGATAAAACAGGGTGGAGTTGGATCCAAAGGGAGGATAGAGACGAGCACAGGACAGCATAGGTCAGGGAATTGGGAGTCAAAAAAAGGGAGCAGGACACTGGTTGTAACCGGGCACTGCTAAGGGGCAGACAGCAGTAAATCAAAGCAGACATAGTACATATTAGTGGTGTAACGTCTGAATTGCAAAAAGACAAGAAAGCACGACTACATACCAGTCCTGCACAGCATTGAAAGATTCTTCATTGGTGATGTCGTACATCAGAATAAAGCCCATGGCTCCTCGGTAATATGCAGTAGTGATCGTCCTGTACCTCTCCTGACCTGCCGTGTCCTGAAAAAGAAACAAAATTCAAGTAAGTGGGATTTATGATGTGTATCTGCTCCCAAAACAAATGCATTAACAAACATGAAACTAATAATGTTATCTCTGGGAGCAAGCTAACTTTGTACAAAACAAAACAAAAAAAACTCAGTAGTCTGCAGACATTGCTGAAAAAAAGATAAAGGTGAATCTTGGATAAATATGTGATTTACATGATTCACTATCAAAGTTAGTACCAGGCAGAAATAACTTAACTTAGGGCCTGATTTAGAGTTTGGGCTGGTTTACTCCTTTACAAACAGAACAGATAAGTCATCTGCCTTACATGGATGATGTCCTATGGTACTTGTAATGTCCCCAAGTTGATCTTAAATGCACTAACTTATTTTGAGATTGAGAAACCTTAGACTTTCAAAAAGTAAAACATCTTTCTTGGAGAAACCACCACTGCTCCCTGTGGGGAATTAAGCAACATTGGTAATGGATCACATGGCTCCTCATCCAATTCTCCTCAGTTCTTCAAGTTTTAATTGTCAACAGAAATTCAACAGCTTATTCTCCAACTGTCTTTGCAGTACTTAAAGCCTCAATATATCTACAGTGCTTACATCTGCAGTAAATTCACATATGATTTAAAATCCACTTACACCTAAGTTTCAGATGTGTTGACCCTGTTTATGATTAATTAGAACTTGATTCTCGTTTTTTTCATTCCTTTCTTGAGAAATTGTTTCTAAGCTGAATTGTTTTACTGAATAAACAAAACAGGAAGACACGTGTCGCGGTCGTCAAGGAACTGAGCAACACTCGCTAATTCTGGAGAAAAAAATATTTGGCAGGACGTTGTTAGCTTGCGGTTCCTGTGAGTGTCTTGTGATGATCACTTGTGGCCGAACAAGGACAAAAACAAACTAATATGATGTGAAATAATTCCTTGAGACAGTCGCACAGGTTTAGGGATGCTGTCACGGTCACTCTTTGTTCTAAGTTGCATTTAAGTGAAGTGTATCTGTTCTGATGTCAACCTCATTCTTGTTCTACAAGAGATTTGAGCTGCATCTCTCCTTTACAGCAGTTGTAAGGCTGTAGTACCAGTGTCAGAATCTACCGGTTCCTGAGGCGAGTACCTGTTCCAGCAAGGCTATACTTACCCTGTCATCGACCATGTTTCAAAAAAAGCAAGTAGTCTGCAGCTTCTGTGTTAGTATTGATAACATTAATTGGCAAAATGCAGGGTCTGGGCCAGTAATTGATCTTACAACTCTAATGTAAAGATTTTGTAGTCAATACGTCATAGTCTGGTATAATTCTTATAAAACTTGACATACATTTATAGCAAGTTTTTCACATTCAACCCAGTTCTGTTTAGACCTTATTTAACTAAGAATGTAGTGGTTACTCTTGCTTTGTCAGGTAGCAGAAGGATTTTAGGAGCTCAGACGTCCAACGAGGCTGCATCCTATGAATACTGTACAAGGTGCATTAGGCATCGGAATTAATTAACATTTGGTATTGGATGGACAGACTATGGATTATGATGTTAGGACCAGGAGACAAGCTTGTCTATAGGTTCAAAGCAATGGTGACTGACCAGTGTCAGGAAAGAGATGGAGACGCAGATGGATGTGAGGGTCTTTGAAAATACTGGAGCATGCTAGATATCAAGAGACAAAGGGCCAAATAAAAATGTCATAATGATTATGTATGTGTGAAACCAAAATACAGTATTTATTGAAGTATTATTAAGGATGAACCACAGTCCATACTGGAAATAAAATGCAATCAGTTGTAACAGTTTATTCAGTCCATCTCACCTTGCTCATTTATTTAGCACAGCCTACGGCACCGCACTTTTGGCAGAACTCAATCTAGGGCCCAAACAAATGACTTTCAATGACAGAGCTTCAACCAGGTCTAAGGCTCACTAAATTCTTACTAGCTAACTAGGTACCCCATCAATACCTGCTGGGATCATTGTTGCCTGCTAAGCTATCTTTAGAGGCACAAGGAGCATTCTGCCTTACTTAAGATTAAAGTAAATAAACCCAACATGGGTCCAGGTGAGTTAACTCCAGATGTTTTGGATAACCACCATGTAAATGTGTTTTATTTATATTCATTGTATGTAAATGCAACTTATATGAATATCCTGAAAGTCTTGCTCTCCAGGGCCTACTCTGGATAACCCTAGTTTGAAGTGAATAAGGACACCTTAGCAAGCTATGTTTCCCCTATTTTCTTTCACTTTCTTAAAAGGAGCCACATTATTAATTGAATGAAGATAACCCATATTCACTAACTATTCCAGATTTTATTCCATTCACCTTCAGAAATTACCAAACTTTTTCAACTGGAAGTTGATGCCACAAAGCTCTTTACATTAATAGCAGATCCATAGGTATTCGATTCTTGAAGCTGTGCCAATCTGCTCGTCCAATTCACCGACCTTCAACCACCTTCTCATATTTACAAGGAGGCAACCTTTCTTGGACCCAGGCCACATCCAGGCTTCTCCATCTCTCTCCTGCTGGAGCTTTCAAATGCTTACTGAGTGGTACAGGGATGTCTTGTGCCGAATCATATGTCTGATCTATCGATGGATGTCAAAGATAAAGTTACTCTTATATAGTTATATATTAATGAGTGTCATGCACCTGTAAACATGTCTAGTTTTACTTAGTTGAGATCTTTCAGGCGTACAGCAACATGCAATATTACCATTAACAATGCAAGGCCACTTACATACTGTGCACGGAAAACTACATTTTGTCTTGTAACTAGGCGTTCTAAATCCTGATGCAATGTTAGCACTTTATTGACCTCAAAAGGATAAAAACATGAGCCGTCACTGATAGGACCAAAGTTTTGACCTCAGCCTTTAACCTAGCTCTCTGTGGTGGGTTCTCATTCAATTTCAGGTGCTATCCAGGTGGAAGAAGCCTAGAAACAGAGAAACAAGGAAACGAGCCCCGATTGGCTCCTGGTTAGCGCTGGTCCCTTGACACCACCTGAATATTCAAAAACATTTGACCCACGAGAGGGAGTAACTACTTGGAAGTGGATGTCATCTTTACTAGGCAGGAACAATGTCTTTACTGGGGCTGGCTGTAACAGTCATCATGTGAAAAAGATGAGGTTATCTCTTCCTCACTCTCTCTCTCTCGCTTTCTAACTCTCACTCATTCTCGCTCTAAAGCAGAATCAGGGGATGCTGTGCCACCATGCCTGCACTCTCCCAGCCTAGATGCTTAGCTGAAACTACCTGTCGAGAAGATTGACAGAAAGCTTGGGGAAGGGTGGACCTGTAAGGGATTGGATTGCAAGGACCACTACAACCAAACAGCCAGGACACCTAGAGTCTGCTCTTCCCAGGCTTTGCAAGCCAGAAAACGTTCTAAACATTAGATAATTCCCATTCCTTTCTGAACATAAAGTAACTGTGTAGGCGAAACTCCATTCCCACTTCGCAAATGGGAGTAGATCGCCCTTGAGGAATACTATAAACCCAACAAATGCCATTCTGATGTTTTTACCCAGGGCACTACTTAGAAGTTTGCTTGTGGCAGAAACCAAGGTATCCTTCCCAGTCTCATCCACCTGTGACTGGCAACCGTTGTACCACTTTTTATCACCCCTGCCACCCTCACTCTGCCACCTACAACAGGCACCCACAGAGAGGGAGAAGGTCACTGCATGTCGTGGCACTGCCTTTTTTTTTTTAAGGAAAACAAACTCCTGCTTTGAGAGTTTGTGTCACTAAAACAAAAAACAATATGTTGGGCGCAGCCCAAAAACGGCGCAGTGACTGCTCGGCATACCACTGTGCCTTCAGCGCATCCGCCACGGTGGCGGACTGCTCAGAAGGCAATGAGATCCTGGCCAGACTAGCAAGCATCCTGTATTATTGCAGGTGATCCAATGTCAGGGGAGAGGTGCTCGTGGGCTTCTTTGAGCGGGGTATCCGGCAGTCCACCCACAAGGGTCTAAATCGCCACGTGAGTCTGCTGCCGCCCTAGTGGCCTTTGGGCACCTACAAATGAGTCTGTTTCCCACTTTCTAATTTCCTGTTTATTGTCCAAGCCTTTCCCGGCTCTGGCCTCCAGGAAGGTTACTGGTACCCCAAGTGTGGTGACAGGTAGTCAGGCACTACACAGGCACTACAGGCACTTCTTTACCTTAAAAAGGAAGAATAACAGCACTTCTCAGCAAGGATGCAATGTTTTTAATGGCAGAATGTAAGAACTTCTCAGTAGCAACCTGGGATGAAGAGAATCTTATATGAGATGCTGGTAGTTTAGCTCAGATACCGGTGTCACAGACTTGGCACTTATATTCTAATATTTACTGCTGATAGAGAGAAGTCCTCTGTGCTCTGTGTGCTGCTGGGGAGATTTCTTGACAGTGCAGTGCTCGTGTGAGGCAGGAGACCCAGGGTGACAGAAAAGGAGGCGACAAGACGAGGAGAAATAAACCGTCTTTTAATTGTGAACACCCTGCAGGGAACAGCTGCCTACTAGGCCTATATAGCTTGAGTGGAGCTCAAGGTGTGATTGTAATTTTAGCAGCCAGGTTCCAGCTGTCAGAAAATAATTACTGTGTGTTAATTCGATTCCCTGTCCTTGCCATCACAGGTGTTAACTTTCGTGCTGAATATTGTGACACGGTGCCCGCTTATAGCTGCCACCCTTCACGAGGCGGCGTCACGTGATTTTCACAATACCAAGAGGTGCCAGCTGGAAGAGGAAGAGTGTAGATAACACATGCTTGTTTTTTTCTGTTTACCTCTCCCTCTGAGAAATCTAGCACAATTAGAGTAAAAAATATTTATTTGCATGCATTGTGGCGTAATAGCCTGTTTGGAGGGCTATAACAGCCGCTAAAGGCCCTCTCTCAAATTACAGAGTGGAGTGTGCCATCTATAAAAGAGAAAGAATGCCTTTGACAACCATGTACGCTTTCGAAGAAGGAATTTAATGCTAATAGAAGGTTCCACCCACTGAGTGTGGAGTGTTCTGAATGAAAGATGAATAAACTAAGGGTGGGCGAAAAATTCCACCCTTCTGTAACAGTTCGAGGAGTTCTGCCCGCTTGGAGCACTGAGTCCCGGCAAAACCCTGCCAACCACCGCATGACAGAGTTTTTTCTTGCACGCAGCATGCCAATATTAAGTCGGCGAGCCAGAATTTGCATCCCCTAGCGTGATTTTTGGGTGCTAGAACACCTCCCGTAGAGATTTCTCAATGTGGGCGGTTGTGGCACGCCAAGACTGTTCACGTTGAAAAAGCTGCAGCTCGAGGGGAAGATCTACTTGAGCAGCAGAATGAAGCAGCACCCTCTGGGGTGTCACAGGGTGCTGTTCACCAGCGATAAAAACCAACGCGAGCAGTGACGTGCCCACATTCAGCCGGTTCGTGGAACTCTGAGGAATCTCGTGGAGTTCTTATGTAACTCTGCATGCAAGTTTTACCCAGGCCTAGAATAAACAGGAAGGAAAGCACTGGAATGTGGAGCAGAAAGTCTATGCCATCCAGATGTTATTGGCCCCTGTCGCTCCACTGGCTTCAATGAAACTCTCAACCTTGGAGTGTTCTAATATAGCATTACAGACCACAGCGGAGGAATGTAGAGGTTGTTACAGGTGCATAACTCAAACTGCGCTATAAATCTGAGTAGCAGAGGGGGGACTATAATGAAGCAGGGGGCCTTTAACACACTGTATAGCCCGAAGCAGAAGGGATGTAATGCTATTATGACATTCCACCAATGAGGGTGGAATGCTCTAAATTAAGCAGGAGGACACATGAAGACAAGTATTGCAATCTTGAATCAAAAGGTCTGTACCAGCCATTATTGGTCCACAACCACTCCATTGTCTTCAGTGCAGCTCCCAGCATTCCAACGCTCTAATACAGCCCTGTATCCAGCTGTTGAGGGCTATACCAGTTGTTAAAGGCCTGCACCAGAGTTATAGGCCCAAAGAGCAGGCTAGAACGAGGGAGAGGGCCTTTAACAACCGGTAAAGCCCAAGGCAGAAGGGTTATAAGGCAATTAGAACATCCCACCCCTGAGGGTAGAACGTCCTGAAATGAAAAGAGAGGGAGAGGGCCTTTAACAACCGGCATAGCCCAAGGCAGAAGGGTTATAAGGCAATTAAAACATCCCACCTCTGAGGATAGAACGTCCTGAAATGAAAAGAGAGGGAGAGGGCCTTTAACAACCGGCATAGCCCAAGGCAGAAGGGTTATAAGGCAATTAGAACATACCACCCCTGAGGGTAGAATGTCCTGAAATGAAAAGAGAAACAGAAAGACAGACATTAGAATGTTGGAGTAGAAGATCTGTACCAGCCACTATTATTCCTGAACCACTGCATTCTCCTCAGTGGAGCTCCCAGCATTCCAATGTTCTAATAGATATGATGGTATTCAACGAGCACTTATGCTGAAATACTTGACAGATAAAAACTCAACTACAGAATGTGTGTAAAACAAGTTAATAATTAAAATAACTGAAAGTCTGCTGCTGAGAAACAGGTCATGGAAGGCAGAGACTGAATCACAAAGAACAAAGAATTCTGAAATAAAACATCATATAAAGAAAATGAACACAATCCTGACCCACCCTTGTCAAAGGAAGGATATACAACCAATTGAATGTGAAAATTGAAAAAGTCTGCAGGGACACAGTTACATCGCGTAGCGTGGGCTGCTGAATGTGTTCTGCCATCATTTAACAAGACTAGTATGCAACTTCTGGGGGTACGTTACAGGTTTATGTTCAAGACATTAGGCTACCTGACCATAAATACTGCTAAAAACAAAGTAATGAGCTTCAACCAGTAAAATTTACCCCAAACGTAAAACAATGTGTGACAATTGTGACTGGAGATTTCAATAGTGAAATTGTCTGAGTGTAGGTAGGGCCCGAGGCAAATCTTTAATTGCTCTTAAAAGTAAGGCTGAAACCAGTGTTTAATCAAAAAAAGGGGCGTAGGCCCAATGTTGTTTTTAAGACCCAGCAGCTGTCATTGCCACATGCAGATACTACCGAATACCAAGGCTAGCTCATAGATTCCACCTCATGCCTCTTTCTTCACTCACCATACAGTTCCTGTCTCATTATCTCATGAACACCGAGGCTGCCTGGTCTTGATTCCACCTCATGCCTCTTTCTTCCATCACCCCACTCTTATTGTCTCTTTATCTCACGAACACTGCTGCTGGTGTCTTGATTCCACCTCATGCCTCGTTCTTCCACCACTGACACTTCCTGTCTCTTCATCTCATGAATACTGAGACTGCCTGGTCTTGATTCCACCTCATGCCTCTTTCTTCCATCACCCCACTCTTATTGTCTCTTTATCTCACGAACACTGCTGCTGGTGTCTTGATTCCACCTCATGCCTCGTTCTTCCACCACTGACACTTCCTGTCTCTTCATCTCATGAATACTGAGACTGCCTGGTCTTGATTCCACCTCATGCCTCGTTCTTCCACCACTGACACTTCCTGTCTCTTCATCTCATGAATACTGAGACTGCCTGGTCTTGATTCCACCTCATGCCTCGTTCTTCCACCAGTGACACTTCCTGTCTCTTCATCTCATGAATACTGAGACTGCCTGGTCTTGATTCCACCTCGTGCCCCTTTCTTCCAATACTGACACTTCCTGTCTTGTTATCTCATGAATGCCAAGGCTGCCTGGTGTTGTTTCTCCTGTCTCGTTATCTCATGAATACCAAGGCTGCCTGGTGTTGTTTCCACCTCATGCCTCTTTCTTCCACCACTGACACTTCCTGCCTCTTTATCTCATGAATACTGAGACTGTCTGGTCCCGATCCCACCTCATGCCTCTTTCTTCCACCTTCTACACTTCCTGTCTCTTCATTTCATGAATATCAAGGCTGTGTGGTCAGGATTCCACCTCATGCCTCTTTCTCCCATCACCCTACACTTCCTGTCTCTTTATCTCATAAATACCGATGCTACCTAGTCTTAATCCATCTCATGCCTCTTTCATCCACCACAAAACACTTCCTATCTCTGTATCTCATTCTTGCAGGTTATTTTTCATCTCAGCTTTCCCCTTGTCACTCTTTTCCACTATTTTCTCTACCTCTTTCTTTCCATTTCTGCCTTTCCTTTTCCTGCTCTTTGTCAATGGGCTGATGATGAGCAAATAGTTGGAGTTCCTAACAATGAATGCAGGTGACTACATTAGGCACTGGTTGAAAACCATCATAATTCAAACATCACCTGTATTTTTGGCAAATTGAGTAAACAGTCCATTCTGATTGGTTGTAACTGAAAGTGTCCATTGTTACATCTACGTTACTCTAGGACATTCTGTGTATGGGTCCAAAATCATAACTGAGACATTAATATTACTGCGGACAAATTTAGTCAAAATAATGGTGGGTGATATCAGTTGAGATCGTCTGGTTCTAATAATATAAAAAGTGACTGGGTGTTTAAATGCATGAAGCTATTTTCTAAAGAAATAAAACACTACCTTGATGTTAAATTGAAAGTTGTCTGCTCAGCCTAAGATTGCTTTGATTTCTGTATATTAATTGATGCTTAGTAAATTATTAACTTTAAATTGCCCTAATTAAAAGCATAGGGCAAGAGAATAATCTTTTAATTGTAGCTGAAATAAGTTTGTAATTGATTTTTGAAAAACAAGTAAAAAAAACTATATGAATTAATTACATTAAACTGAACATGCACTAGGACAGGATACTGAATATTACCGTCAACATAGGTCCTTGTGAAAAGCAATTCTCCCTCAATTACTGCTCAACAGATCGGTTCCATTATTCTCTGGTGTGCAAACCATCCTCTCCAAAGCACTAAACATTCAGTTTGTTACAGATGGTTCAATCTCTCCTGTCTTCTCCTGTCACCCCAAAAACATCATTCTCTTCTTCTCCCTATGCTTTCTTAGAACTTTCATTCTACCCCAATCTAACAATCAAAGATGAGAAATGAAATGGGCTTCAGTCTTTCGTTTGGTGCCGCCCATCTAACATTAAGAAGGACAGAGGCTGTGGTTATATATTTCTGTGACACAAGCCTTTTGACTTTGGATTTCCCTGTGTTCATTTCAAGGCCAATGCCTTCAGATACATAAAAAATATTTTTTAGGAAGAAAGGCAGATGTGGGTAATATCCCCAGAAATGTGGTGTACTTCAGATCTATGATCCCTTGCATCTCATGCCCATCAACAAATACCATGCATTATAAGAAATAAAGCACCCCCAACAATACGTATAAAAAATACTGCAAGTCACTCAGAGCTCTTCAGCTCTATAATGTGAAATGGACTCAGGCCTCAAGACTCACTAGGGTCTGTGACATGTAATAACCTAAACAGCTCACCTGGTGGGGCTTTGGGCGCGATTTAGAGTTTGGTGGACCTTTGGTGGTCCTTCACGAATGTGATGGAATACCTGTCTGCCAAACCTTCAGTGCACTTTCTTTATTTAGAGTTGGGTGAACCATCCACTGGTGGTGCCCCCTCTAGCCCCGCTGTAAGGAAGCTTACTTCAACGATCCACTGCCCATCAGTGTAATGACATCAAACCGACTTCCCTATTTACAGTGGACGCTCTGATGTTTTTTTTCTGTCCATCACTACCGGGTTAAACCTAGCGGTACCAGACAGCAGAACAGAAAAATGCCTCTATACCCAGAAAGGAAATTCCTAGGGTGTGAGAGACATTAGTTTTGTGTTTTTTCAAAAGCAAAATCCTGTTTTAGGAGTTTGTTTTGAAAAACAAAAACATTTTGTGAAAGACGGCGGCTGTACGCCAAATTCTGAGTGCCTTCAGCGGAACTGCTGTGACAGTGTTCTTTCTGATGGCTCATATATCAATGCTGGGTTTGGCTGTGATCTCTAAATATAGCAGGCAGTGGTCCATTAGAGTGGCAGAAGAAATGTCCGCCGCTGCCCAGATGGATGAGAGGAGTGCTCACCACACTATAATTCGGCCCCTTCATCTCATTTATATCCATTTGTTTGTCTCGCTCCACCGGTGTGGCAATATAGCATAGCACCCATGATGTATGTCACTATACATTCAGTATAAATGTTGTGACCCTTCTCAGTTGCATGTCTACTGTCTGGTAGTGGATGGTTTTGTAAGACTTATGCTGTCAGAGTGTAAGAAAAAGGCGAGAACTGGAACCAAAATCTACAGAGACACCAAAGCAATTAAAATGTATGAAACACCATGCAGACCCACCGGGAACATCGCTTGATCGCTCAGCTCTGACTGCCAAGATGCCCAGAGCATCCTTCGCTGCATTACATTTAATTGATCCATTTCCATTTTAAATTGGAGCACTTTACTGTGCCTCCCACGAACAAGATGTTGCTTCTGCTTGTTTTCGACCACAATCATTCAATCATTCATTTAGAATACTGTACGTGGTGTACCACTCACACAGCGAAGAGATGTGCTTGCATTATGGTCATTGCTAACTTCTAAATCCACTGCTTGGATGAGGGCTGTTTGGAAAAGTAGGCATTTTGAGGTTGTCCAGCTGGTACGAATAAGGAGACTGCACATTCCGTGCAAAGAAGAAACGAATGTCCATTGGAGCATCACCCTTTTGGGAGTACCAGAGAGAGAGGAATAACTCCTGAAGACTTCTAATGAGAGAAAAGGGCAGTTAATACCTCACAATCTATAGGAGTCACTGCCCCGGTCGATGGACAGTCCACAACCTGAAGTTCTGTAGGAGGGGAATGGCTGAGGTTTTGTCGCAGCCGATCCCTCCTCTGGACACTGTACTTAGCACTGGATATTCATGGTCCCTGGGCCACACTCTAAAAGCATAAATGCATCCCAGCTTAAAACTACCTTTCAATACATTATGGATGACGGCAAGAGGTGTAAGATATGCAGACACAACCTTTAGCAGTAATGTTTACCATGACAGTGAATTACTTGCTAGTTCAGTCTCGACCTTGCACTTATAGGGTGCAGACCAGAGCATCGAAGGAGGCATGTGGTGATTGATGTCACAATATGTTTTATAACCCAACCAGACATCATCAAACAAAGGGAGATTCCAGAACCCAGTTATTGGTGATTTATGATGGCGTAAGATTGGGTAAGAAGACAAGTTTCTATTCTCATGGCTGGAAGGACCCTTTAGGCATTATCCACTGATGAGAGGACAACAATTTCTGCTGCCCTATGAAAAGTGACATCTGTTACTTGCTCTCCCATGATATTAGGGCAACGCTTGATGATTTTGGTCAAGGCTGGGTCAAGCAAAGACCAACTCCCTGCACTTGGGTATTGAAGGTAGGAGGGCAGAAAATACAAACAGTTGGAAAAGACATGGGTAACTTAAACTAATAGTCCCTACCCCCTGGACACCATCCCCCACATTGGACAAGATGCAGGAGGCCAGCATTCTTCTTTTTAGAAAGTTAACTCTTAGAGACTCAAGTCCCCCTGACAAAGGTTCAGACCCAGATTTCGTAGCAGCACTGCCAGTTAGATATGCTTTCCACCGACTGGATAGGATTGGTGAGGGGGGCGGGGGAAGTATTGCCATAGTCCACTCTAAAGCATTTGAAGTGTCTTGCAAACTTTTGAGCCTGAAGGTTATGAAGAGATGTCATTAATTGTTTAATAAATCGTCAGGAATCGTTCCATGGAACTCTCATTAGCAAATCTCCAAGCGCTAAGGCGAAGCTCTTCCAGTCATTATGTCAACTGGTGAAAACAAGTGTTCAGTACCCTAATTACTCTGTCTTGGGGTTTTTATTTATCATCTTGATAACAACTAGAACAAAGAATCATTGTTACTAGTGGAATATTTGGGCTGTTTTATTTGAATCAAATGGTCATGATGGCCACACATAGAGCGGGCACATTTTAGATGGAATTTTTCTTATCACTCTGAGTTAAAAGTGGAATCTGTCCTCCCGATCACTTGGTCAGATCATAGCTCAGTACATATTAAAGTTGACCTGGCACGCTCCAAAACTTTGGAATCTACCAAGAAAACAATAAAAATTACAGGTCTTGGAATAAAGTGAACCCTGAAGATTTAGAAGACTGTCTGTTAACCTCTACTCCAGATTTAGTTAAAGTTATTAATTCCTCTGCAAGATTAGATAACAATTAGCTAATGGAAGTAGTGTCTAAGGCACTAGCCAAGTAATAAGCAGGAGAAGTTATGGAGAATGAACTATAATGATGAAGAAAGAACTAAATATAAGGCTATGATTCAGGACTATAAGAGAGCAATAGTTGCTGAGAAAACGAGATACTTTTCAAGGAAAATTAGTCAGGCAGCTTGCTCGACAAAAGAACTCTTTAGAACCATTTAGTGTCTAACTAAGCCTGACATCATGTTAGGCCCAATCCCTTCGTGGTTACTCTGTGATAAGTTAGCACACCACTTTAAGGAAAAAGTGGAATTAGTATAATGAATTTGATATCATGAAATCCTCACTTGAGCAAATGGAGGAGCCCTCTACCTTGGTACCAAAAGAACCAGAGTTATGTTGCGTTCCATTTTTTACTGAAAGGCAGGTATCGGAGCAGTTTGTGCGTACTAAATCTGGCGGTCCATCGGACCTGACTCCACCTAAGGTCTTACATAAAATCGTTAAGGCCATCCTCCCAGTAATGACAACCTTCTTTGACAAAATTAAAGAGGAAAGCTGTTTTCCCGTGAATTGGAAGAAGACCATACTTTTACCGCTAACAAAAAAGCCATCACTTGACCCCAAGCTAGAATCGTCCTATCTCGAGACTTCCCTTCACGGCTAAGGTAACTGAAAGGTATCTAAACAATATAATGTCAAATTATCTGGATGACAATACTATATTGAATGAGTCTCAATTTGGATCTAGATCTGGGCATAGCACGGAGAAGGCTCTTGCTGCAGTTTCAGAGGAAATCAGGAATAGTATGGATAATGATGGGAGGGCTGCAGTGGTCCTTTTGGACCTGTCCGCAGTCTTCGATACAGTTAGCCATGCTGTACTTCTGACGCAGCTAACAGAAATAGGGATTTCCGGTTTGGCTCTCCATCTGTTGTCAGACTATTTGGAAGGCTGTGTACAAAAAGTAGCCTTGGCAGATTTATTCTCAGAAGCCTTTTCTCTTCCGCGTGGTTTCCCTCAGGGATCATCACTAAGTCCCACATTATTTAATATCTGTGGCCCCATTATGCAGACTTATTAGTTCCTTTGGATCTACCACCATAGCCTAAGTGGACAACACCCAGATTGTGATATTGGTGTCTTGTAGTCTTGATGGGATCGCTGAGCATTTTAATAAATGTATGAAAGCAATTGTTATTTGGATGGTTAACAATTGTCTAAAGCTGAATACACAAAAGACAGTAGTTCTACTTTTTGGGAAAGACCGCACATTTTGGAATAGCTCATGGAGGACGACTTCTTTTGGATCTCCACCTACTCCAGTGGGAAAAGTTAGAAATCTAAGAATTATATTTGATAATGAATTATCCTTTGTGGAGCAAACCAATAAGTTAGCCTCATCTTGCTTTTTTGTCATAAAAATGTTGAGGAAGGTTCTGGAATTTATTCCCCCTGAGCTGCAAAAGTTGGTGGTGATCGCCCTAGTCATATCTAAATTGGATTACTGCAATGGGGTATATGGAGGTATGAGACAAGGACCACTAAATAAGCTCCGAAATGCTGAAAAATGCTGGTTGCCTACTTAAAAACATTCCTGAGCACCAATTTGTAAGAAATGCTTTGATAGAACTTCACTGGCTGCTGAGAAAATAAAGAATTGCTTTTAAAGCTTTGTGCTTGGCATATAAGACTTTACATGGATGTGGGCCAGAGTTTCTTAGAAAGAGTTTTAGATGGTATCAGCCAAATAGGGTTCTTCGCTCAACATTGTCACGATCAGTGATTGTCCTTTAGGAAAGTACATTGGGGAGGTCGAAGCTTTGAGCACTTTACAAGTTCTCTCTGGAATAAAATGCCATGTGTCCTGAAACGATAGGATAACTTTCTTTGTTTTCGTAAATTTCTAAAAACCTGGTTAAGACAGTTATGTCATAATTTTGTTCTGTAGCTCATTGCTTTCTGGCAGGGTACTTTTAATGATAGGTCTGCAACTGTATTAGTGCCAATATAAGTAATCAAATCAAATAACGTTTGATGGAGTGGCAATATGTGGGTTTAGCACCAATGCTAAAAAGACAGCACATTCCATCCTTAAGGTAAGCCCTACTGTGTATTTACACAATTTATAAAATCATGAAATACATCAACAATGATCACATATTATTGCACACATACAGACCACATAGCACATCTATATTATTACAAATAACTCCAGTAATGATTACGCATAGATGTAATCCTACCATTAAATGTAAAAACTTTAAAATCTGACATTTAATACCCCAATTAATATGCTAGAGTGAAATAAAAGGAGTATTTAATAATGTCTATTAACATGTCATCAACATACCAACAAACCTACAAAACATGTCCTTAATGTCACACATTTCAAAGAGACACAAAAATGCAATTGTGTAATTGCAGTTTTAGTTCTATCTGGCTCTATGCATGTATGGAAGAAACAATCTTTTTTTTTTTTTTTTTTTACTTATTATGCCATAACAAGTTCCAAGATCTGCGATCAGTATGGTTAGTGTAACCTTCTTTCCATAGATAATCCAGAATTTTGCAATGAAATGCAGGCCCAAATGGATGTACTGTGCTACGCGGCACAAGGCAATCGAAGTTACTCCTAGGGTGAGATCCTGAGTAAGTCTCACTGATGGCTGACCGAAGCATGCTCGAATATGTGGAGTGCCACGGTTCAAATATCATTATGTCTGCGTCCGGCACGTAACAATTGAGGATGGCTGTCTCCTCCACTTCAATCACTTGTGAAAGTCAACAGGGCTCAGTCTCGGTTAGCTATATATTTTCAGCTCAAGGAGACGTTACCTTTGGAGTCATTTTAAAAGCTCTGCCATTTGCTAAAAACTGAAGTGGCTGTTCAAGACCCAAGTCACTGCATTGCAAGTGCTTCTTTTGACTTCATAACAACAGTGCAACATGACTTCCGACACACTTTGTTTCTCGATGCCGTCGCTCCAGTGAATACCATAACATCATCCTTCTTCAATCATCGGAACAGTTTGCATCTATGCTCTCTTACTATCCAGCCTGAGCAGCTTCACCAAGTTAAGAAGGCAGTATCTAGAGTCCGGCACGCAAAGACACCCATCAGGCAAACATCCCCATGTGTTTAACGCACTTTACCTGCTAACAACTATTTTGAATATTAGTAACTTGTGTGAACCATAAGACACTGTCAGGGTTTGGATTCCTATATCCCGCTGATAAATTTACAGAATGCGCACCAAGACACACTTTGTGCTCTGGTAATGCAAGGTGTATGCATTCACAAATGTACGTAAGCCATTAAACGTGGCAGAGACTGCCCTGTAATGAGAGGAGCACGGTAGAACAAGCCTGCATCTGTACCCGGTCTACCTGACGTTGAAGAACCAACATGGAAAAGATTAAGAAATCAACAGGTCTTTCTCGATTCTGTCTGTGCTGGTGCATGATGAGTCTTCATTGGTGGAACGATTTCTCTGATAATTCCTACAACGATTCAGACTCCTTGATGCTAACTAGTTATGAAGCCCGCAGGAGTGGAACGGATACTCTCCTCCCAAGAGGGACAAGTGTTCTGCCATAGGAGACTGATCAATAACAGATCAATTATGTCCTCAGATCTCTGTGGATGGCAAGGTGTCTATCCTCATCTGGGACTAACTTTGAGATATGAATGAATTTGGATTGGAAATACCAAAACATGCGAGTATGTGTGTATATATATATATATATATATATATATATATATATATATATATATAAAAACATTCTTTAGGAACAGGACACTGGACAGATACAATTGAGCCAAGAGACTTCAAAATGAAATAATTTTTATTATCATGAAAAAAAGAATTGGAGAAATATCGGAACTTTTTTTTTTTAATGAGTTGAGCAAAAAAGTATCTTCTATGTAGCGGAAGGAGACGCTCTGGATGTGTTCATTACTTTCAGACTGGCCTGACAGCATGCCTAGATGGTTTCATGTCACAGTTCGCCACCACCCACAGGAAAATGATTTGTACCACCAGTTTCTTTAGGAGCCACCACCTTCGTATGTAGTGGAACATTAAAACAAAGTTTAAGCTGTGTCAATGATAAGCATATACAATTTCCATAAGTAATGTGTTTTGTGTGGGGCTAGTGCAGAATCAAAAAAATAAGTCCTATAATTATATGGCAAATTTCAATCTCTTAGAACAGATCCAACGGCATTGGTATAAACTGTGGTGAGCGTAAGGGAACAAAGCAATACGGAACCTGCCAAATCACTTGAAGAAAACACTTTCAGGGAGTTTATATTCTTTACGAAGCAATGATAACACAAAGTTGGCCGATGACCGGCTTGTTGTGACTAGTATGCAAGGAGCATATCATTGACGCCTGAATCCTGAAATCATGCGTGTACCTCAGTCACATCCGAAATTGGCAAAAATGATGCAACTGCTTCAGTGAGGAGGGCCACTGGTACTCAGTTATGAAGCCAATATACTGAAAGGTCCCATTTAACAACCCCTAGATGGTCTGGCTGGAACATCAGCCATTCAGGAACTAACTAAACAATGTAACAATTTAAATTGCTTATTTGCATATTCATTAGTAACACCATTTCACACAAGGTACTGCCTTCTCAATTCCTATGCAACAGGACTGGATTTCTAGAATACTTTGATTTTAACTTGGGGCCCGATTTAGACCTTGGTGGTTTTTACTCTGTCCGCCAGTGTGGCAGAAGGCAGTATGTCCACCAACCTGATGGAAAGAAGGTCACCATATTTAGAAGCCACCACCATCCAGCAGTGATCACTGTGCCTTTAGAGGTTCCTTTGAAGGAACTGCAAGTTTGATATGTGATATTGTAAAACAAAATACTACGGGCCACCACACCCTGTTCAAGACCGCCAGTTTTTTTTCTGGCGGTGATAGACAGAAAAAAAATACATCAGACTGTCTGCTCTAAATAGAGCAGGAGGACTGTCAGTTTCACAGACCGGATAATACACCACGTTTGTAAACCCTGTCCACCAAACCCTAAATTAGGCTTTTAATTAATAATAATACAAATGAATTTGGATGCAATTGATCACAAATGCCCTTCCATATGAAAAGTACAATTTGTTTGTCTCAATTTTTTTTAATCTGAATGGGAAAGCTAACCATAACCTCAAATCCGCAGCACCCACACTTGTATTTTTTGTCTGCCCTTTAATCTCACTGCCCAGCAAAGAGGTAGACATGATCTTTACCGTATTCAGCAAGGCGCTCAGCGAGTACCATGCACATTTTGGGCTGTACCCTACATAAGATGCACTTGATCTACACCCCCTACAGAGCGGTAGTCTTAGACTTTGCCCAACTAGGGTCTACGCTTTGTCTGTGCCCTACAACGGTGATCCGTATCATACAAAGGGCATCATTAAGAGTACCTACAACCGTCTACCGGGTCCAGTAACAGAAGTTACTGGACCCATCAGGTATATGAATAATGCTGGAATATTACAGACCTGTTCCTTAATCACCATTGGCTCCAATTACTCAAAGCAGCCAAAATCTATGTGCGAAAGTGAGATAAAAAAGGTAACCAGCAGAACTGGATGCAGTAAATCGGGTTCCCCGGCTATCCACCATTCCCAAGTAGGCCCTCACAGTCCAACAAAGAATGGGATGATTTTCAGCACCTTCGGCCCTCCATCATCCCCCAGCCATATTGTTTCGACCGATAACAGTATCTCCTGGAGCTGGAATTACCGCACACGTTAACGGGCACTTTGATGTCTGTAGCTGCAGGAAAGCAATGGCTTCTCTTTAAGTAATAACAAAATGCAGTATTCCAAAATTCTACTTAGACGTTTTTGAATATCCTTCACACAAAAAGTACAAAAAAAGGAAGCAAAACATTAAACGGTTTTATCTCCTTTTCCTGATCCACAGGTCTTTCTTCTATGAGCTTGTCTCGCTTTGGGTTTTCAGATCTGAATTAATTGCTACCTGCTCCCCATGGATAGAGGCTTCTAACATCTGCTGCTGTTCCTTTTGTCTTCAGAAGGTCTCCTGGATGCCTGTGATTAAGACTGTTGTGTACAAAAGACGTGCCTCCTTTATCCCAGCTGAGCAAATTATGCAGTGGAGGGCAGAAAGCCTGCGCTGTCATCTTTTAGTGCTGTCTGACTTAGCGATACAGTGTCAACCTTAGGAACATACGTCCAATATTTAAAGACACCAAGTTTGATGGCAGGTGAAGACCACTGACCCACCCACTTGGCCAGTTTCACCATAGTTTGCTTGACTCCTCCCACTTCATAAAGGCCACATACAAAGTCATTTAGAACCAGGGGTGGTCCAAAACTGGGGACAATCAATATTTACACCTTGTTTACCAAAAGCTATTTGTCTTTAAGCTCTCTCCTTGACAGTTCTCTGCAGCCCCACAAACATATAATGCATGGGAACAAAAACTAAAGACTCGATTTCCTCCTATGTTGGGATGTAATCACTGGAACAAACACCTTCTCATGTGTCGCATGTGCATATAATAGGCTGGACTGGATGCTGTATACTTTACCAAAGATTCACAAAAATCCACATCATCCCCCAGGTAGACCGATAGTGTCAGGGATGAGTGGTCCCACTGAAAGAATCTCTGAATATGTGGATATTTCTTTACAGACCTATGTGATAAATCTTCCTTCATACATTAAAGACACCAAACACATCTTAAGTATCCTCACTGATATCAATTGGGAACCAGGGATGACTCTTGTTACCCTGGATGTGACTTCCCTCTTGCTATGGGACCCAGATTTTCACCAGCTTACGCCAACCTCTTCATGGGTTATTTTGAACATAACGTGATCTGGAGTTCGAAAGGGAACACATGGAACATGGACATATTATTTTGGGGTCGCTACATTGATGACTGTATTAAGATCTGGACGGGGGACATACCCGAACTGAACAGTTTTATAGAATACCTTAACTCTAATGACCTCAACATTGCTTTTACTTGGGAGCACAGTAATAAGAGTATTCCCTTTCTTGATGTTGAATTATTCATCCACAATAACAAGATCGAAAGCCGTCTTTATAGAAAAAGCACGGCATGCAATGCCATACTACATGCAACGAGCTCACATCCCAGGCATCAGATTGATGCGATTCTGTTTGGTGAAATGGTCCGAGCTAGACGCAACTGTAGCTTGGACACTGATTTCTTTGAATGCATCAATGATATAGAGCACAGATTTAAGCAACGGGGATACAAACCATGTATTCTTAAGCAAGCCCGTAATAGGATTTTAAACATTTCAAGAAGTGACACTCTCAAACAAAAATCTAGAACATTTAATAGTAACATTCGTTGTGTAGCTGACTATTCACAAGCCTCAATACTAAGCAAATGTATGACAAGGCATTGGCCGATATTACGAGCGGATACAACTCTAAGAAGTTTTATTTCAGATACTCCACTTCTTACATTCCGTCGTGGCAGAACTCTTAAGAATACATTGGCCCTCATTCTGACCTTGGCGGGCGGCGGAGGCCGCCCGCCAAAGTCCCGCCGTCAGGTTACCGTTTCGCGGTCGAAAGACCGCGGCGGTAATTCTGACTTTCCCGCTGGGCTGGCGGGCGGTCGCCTTCAGACCGCCAGCCAGCCCAGCGGGAAAGAGGCTTCCACGATGAAGCCGGCTCGGAATCGAGCCGGCGGAGTGGAAGCTGTGCGACGGGTGCAGTTGCACCCGTCGCGTATTTCACTGTCTGCGCAGCAGACAGTGAAATACATGTAGGGGCCCTCTTACGGGGGCCCCTGCAATGCCCATGCCAGTGGCATGGGCACTGCAGGGGCCCCCAGGGGCCCCGCGACCCCCCCTACCGCCATCCGGATCCCGGCGGTCCGACCGCCGGGATCTGGATGGCGGTAGGGGGGGTCGGAATCCCCGCGGCGGTGCAGCAAGCTGCGCCGCCGCGGAGGATTCAATGGGGCGGCGGTACACTGGCGGGACCCCGCCAGTGGTGCCGGTCCGACCGCGGCTTTACCGCCGCGGTCGGAATCCCCATTGGAGCACCGCCGGCCTGTCGGCGGTGCTCCCGCGGTCCTCCGCCCTGGCGGTCAAAGACCGCCAGGGTCAGAATGACCACCATTATGTCCTAACTACCCTAGTAAACAACACCACGAAGATTGGCTCACTAGCCGCAATAAGGGATTCTATAAATGTGGGCAATGTGGAATGTGTAGATGGGCAAGAACGGGGATCTCTACCTTTCATAATCAGATTGGTGATCGATTTCCCATCACCTCTCACATTACATGTAACAGCAATTACGTAATTTACATGATCATTTGCAAGTGCAGCAAATACTATGTAGGCAGCACTATCAGATCCCTCAAAATAAGAATGAGCGAACACTATCGAGCAGTGAGACAAAATGAAAGTCGGTATCCTGTGGCAATACACATCAATCGATGCCCAGCCCAGGGCCTAACCAAGACCTTTGAATTTTATGGGTTAGAGAATATATCCAAAGACCCACGAGGAGGGAATAGAGAATTACACCTTAGAAGACGTGAATGTACTTGGATCCTCAAATTAAGAGCAGTGGCGGAAGGTCTTAACACAAATTAAGAAATGGAGTACTTCCTAGGTGATAAATTTTACTATCATAATAACGTATAATTTGTACACTGCATGTCCAAGTATGAATTTAATCATTACTGTCAAACTCTATCAACATAGTATACAACACTACCTAATATGGAAGAATGAGCCCAGTTTAATTCTGGTGCTAAGATGGTGAACTCTGTTCAAATGTGAAGTGTTACTATTATTACAGTATTTACATTACATATTAATTCACACTTTATTGGTAAGTATCCCCAATCTTTGATGATCATGTGAAACGAATAATTAGGACGATGACTACTTAGGATTACTTGGCTGATTACACTTTGTTTTACTATTTTGTATCATCTCTTATTCTCGGGACCCTTCAAACAAATTACTTCTAAGTTACATTATTCTCCTCATCGATTAAAAGAAGGACCAAATAAACATAGTGCCCGTCATGCCGAAGAATTTTATACACACTCCTGAGACCTTACTCTGTGTCGTGTGACACCTCCTTCGGTGTCTTTCTATCAATTTTGTAAGCGCCTAAGGCTGTTCGCATTAATTAATGCATAGCAATTTCAAGATGGCGCCCATTTTTTCTTTTAACACTCTGTCCTTTTTCTGTTTCGGGCCAGCCGATGATTCTCATCATTGATTAAAAGAAGGACCAAACAAACATACTGCTCGTCATGCCGAAGAATTTTATACACACACACTCCTGAGACCTTACTCTGTGTTGTGTAAGACCTTATTCGGTGTCTTTCTATCAATTTGTGTAAGCGCCTAAGATTATTCGCATTAGATAATGCTTAGCAATTTCATCCACCCAGTTGGACACTGTCTTTTAGCTGTGTCTTTCACACTCCAAGATGGCGTCCACTTTTTCTTTCAACACTCTGTCCTTTTTCTATTTCGGACCAGCCGATGGTTCTCATCATCGAATAAAAGAAGGACCAAACAAACATACTGCACGTCATGCCGAGGAGTTTCACACACACTCCTGAGACCTTACTCTGTGTCTCTTCTATACCTTATACCTCTAGGTAGGTGACATTAATGTTAACTTATGTATTTTGCACTTTATTTTGAGGGGGCTGAGTCTGGTTGCTCAACTTAGAAGCAACATATGATTATAATCTTTGTTACATTGGTTTTAGATGAGACGGAGGGCTTACACGTCCTTTTTCTCTACACACACGCCAGCTTAATTATCGGGGAGCAAGACACAGCGCCCCCAACACAAGAATTTACCCAAAAGAACTGTTTTGTTTATAGGTACGTGACCTTTTACTTTTAGAATTATGCCATATTGCTTATGCTTGTCACTACTTCCTTAGTATAGCGATCTTCTCTTCTAGATCACACCGTAAAAGATTTTGGATCCATACGTGTTGACTTATGAGTACTCCCTCACGAAGACTCGGGGATAATAGTGTTTTGCCCATCACGTGATTCCCACTACTCTTTCTCTATTGGTACGTGATAGTCCTTTTGTTAGTTCCTTTTAAATTCAGCTTACTCATTATCGTCCTCCTAATGACTTACAATCATTTTATTTCAGATCGTACATTATCTTGAGGGGTTTTACTTGATTAGGATAAGCCATTTATTCATGTTAACACCTTACTTATACTTTGGTACGTTTTTCTTTATTCAGACACTTTCGAATGCTTAATTTAGCACACTCACTCACCAATTTCCTAGGTGTTATGACGCCTTTCTGTTTCCTTTTTTCCTAATGACACCCTGTCATTAAGAGTATATTTCTCAACCTTAGTTTCCGTTTCTCATCGCCACATATCTAGTGGGAGTCTTTATCCCTATTTCTAATTCTCAATTTCTACTTCGTTTCACGTGCACATCAAACTTTTGGTGATATTTATAATAATAACAAGTTTATCACTTGTGGTAGACTGTAATCACAGTTTTTTCTCTGTGGCTCCGTTTGGTAATGTCACTTGATGATTTTAGACACTCAAGCGGTACTGGTGAAGAACTTTTTTAGTGCCAGGTATTAATTTTCCATAATCGTGTATAACTACAGATTATGACCAAGCTCATTATTATGTTTCTTACAGCCCTGAGGAAGTCAATGAGATTAATTTCTCGGAGACGAAACACGTGTTGGCTGTTGGATGTTGTTGTGATGACCACAGATGGAATCTTTCTGATGTGATGAACATGTATGAAAACCTCGCACAAGAATAAAGACACTGAACTTTAACTCTGTTTGGATTATATATTGATTCTCCGAAGACCAAGAACCTAACTGCACAGACTCTTATCTTATTTCATACGAGTGCCCTGGCTTTTTTAATCAGTTTGTTTTTTCCTATTGGAGAAACACTGGAGGTGCTGGGAGGACCCTCCGTTCGGGAGCACCGTATTTACTATCCATTGTTAAAGAAATGTTTTGGTGATAGTCTGTTAGCGCCTATCCCTATAATTTTCCCCCCTTTTCTTCACAACTTTTCAGGATGCTGAGCTCCCCTGTTATGTTTAACCGATGTGTTCTGGAATATTCTTTACATTAAGATTGGGTGGAATATGTTTATACTAATGAATTTCTTGTAATTTCTGTATTTCACATTATGCATTTTGTACATCTGGTTTTATCCGCCTTGCATAATAAAAGTCACATAAGACAGCCACAAAAGACTGGTTCGCACAGAAATGTCTCACCGATGTCTCTCTGCTCAAACCAGTCTCCTGCCAGTATCTTGCGAGACTTATTTTATGCGAAAGCCACTTTCAAGTCAAAAAGCTACATGACGCAGTGGCAAACCATGTATCACTGACATAGCATAAGATCATGGTATTGTGCATGGACAAATTATGCAATTTCATATATCCCTACGTGCAGTGTATAAGTATCTGCTCATTAAGTTACACAAGGACTCCAAGCCTTATCTACAACATTGTTTCGTGGGTCCACAACTTCCTCGCATTTCGAATGGTCAGAGAAGTTGCTTCGCAATGGGAGCGGACTGCAGGGTGTGCCTTGAACAGAAGTCATCTTCTGGTTGAAAACAATAGCTTCAAAGAGGGGTCCGGATGAAACTTTCTTGCTTTAAATGATGTAGGCTGAAGGCAGGGCAACTTGAAACGTGGTGGTGAAAGCAAGGAATGTCTCCATCAGCCTTTAAGCGCTTCATAGAATGATCCCAGTGTTGAAAGAATTTGTCAATGACTAGTGTAGAGAACTTAATTCAATCAATATCTCTAAACTGGCTTCCCACCCCTCAGAAGTAGGACATCAGGCTCCTGAGATCTGTGTTCCTTCTCCTCTCCCCGCTGCCCGAGCCTCCAGGAAAGATTTCCAAGAGTAGGGATTTGAGATTATGTGGTCGTCCCACAAGCACTGCACTCACTTAAAGCTTTGACCAAAAACCCCTGGAGCTGCGTGATTAATACCTTTTTTATTTCTGCAGTGCTGGAATAAAGGAAAAAGTGAAAGAATACCACAAAACCCATGGTAAATAGCTACCCTGAACTTCTGGCAAACTGTCTGAACACACAGAGCCTCATTATAACCCTGTCGGTCTTTACACCGCCAGGGTGACGGTGGCGGTCTGACCGCCGCCAGACCAGTGGTCAGACTGCTTTGGCGGCAGTCTGACCGCCACATTGCGACCATGGCAGTTGCGCCATGGTCAGACCGACAGCACCGCCAGTTTACCTCCACTGGAGGGACTGGTGGTGCTGACGGTACCAATCCTCCAGGGCAGCACTGCAAGCAGCACCACCCTGGGGATTACAACCCCCCTCTCTGCCACCTTTTACATGGTGGTAGCACCGTCATGTAAAGGCTGGCAAAGACGGGGTGCATGGGGCCCTAGGGGGGGGGCTCCTACACTGCCCAAGCACTTGGCATGGGCACTGCAGGGGCCCCCATGGCCAGCCCCATCGCACTGTTCACTGTCTGCATTTCAGACAGTGAACAGTGCGATGGGTGCTGGTGAACCCTACGCACTACAACATTGCCGCCGGTTAAATTATGAGCCGGCAACAATGTTGTAGGCTGTTCCCTGTTGGGCCAGCGGGAATTCGTAATGGGACCCGCGGAAAGACGGCCCCACTGGTTGCAACCTGACCACGGGAGTGTGTTGGACGGCCTTTTCCGTCCACCAAACTCATAATGACCCCCACAGTCTTAGAAAAGATAGGTTTGTGTGGGTAGAGATAAGAATAAGTCATTCAAGATGAACTGCATGATCCTTTTGTCTCTGAATAGTAAGGAGGTGCTGGGGCAGGGAGGCAGTGAGCCATGTCAGTGTGCATTCTGCAGTGAGTCCTGCAGTCCTCGAGGTCTGGACACACAAGTGGAGGGCTGAGGTCAGGTAAACAAACATCCACTAGTGAGAATAAGACTTGCCCACGAGATGTGGACTGTGATGGAGTGGGAAGGACTGCAGATGCATTGATTAATTAAATACAGCCCATAAGACCTTAACAGGCATGAGTTATTTCTTACACATCAACAAGATCGTTATGTAACTTGTGGTCAAAACACAAATGCCACCTTTGGGGAGGTCCACCTTTCACTATTGGCCATTTGCAGCAGGGCTGAAAAAAGTGCAACCAGACAGCATTCACACAACTAGGATTTGACCCAGAATATTATGGAATAAGCCCTCCTAACTGGATGCATTCCCACATCCACTGACAAGGAGCAGTGTGGGTAAACTATACCACCGGTCTTGAAAAAAAACAGACTGTAGTTATGACCAGTATTTATTTTAATATGTTTAGAGTAGAGGAGATTAATCTTCATTTTAGTTCACAGAGGACATTTAATTTATGTGGCCCATAAATACTGGCAATAATGAACCCAAATACCAAACGAATGATCCCAGAAAAAGAGTCTGGATTGAATAAGGTGTGTAGGAATGTCGGGCAGGATGAAATGAATACAGATTAAAGGAATTACTGATTTATAAACTTAAAAGGAAGAAAATGTAACTTTATTGAAAATAGATTCAAATACACTTCTAATATAAGTCTATCAAACAGGCTGACCTAGGAAACGAGCTGCAAAGTGCACTTGGTTCCTGAGTAGGAGAGGCCTTAGTTAGCATCATGGTAGGAAGAGGGGGTGACCCATGTGAATCCCCTGAGATGTAAAATATTTGTTCTTTTACGTTTTTTTGTAATAGCAAAAAGAGAAACATGACTTTCAAAGTTTCTTTCTGGGGTTGCAGGTCACCACTGTAGGACTTTGCCCATGTATGTGGTATTATGTGAAAGTAGTCTGAATCTTTGGAAACAATTAACAAACTTTTCTTTTCCCCACCAACCAAAAGTTAAAATGTATCCTACTACCGCTGAAACTTGTAATACCTTCTTTCATTGCCTTCACTTCAGCTAGTGCGTGCCAAGACTTTGCAAAATTCCCTTAGCCCCAGCTATGAGCGCTTAACTTTTAACTTGCGTCAACAAAAAGGCATCCAAGGCTGAATACTGAAAACCCCGACTCTACACCCAGACTTGACTTGATGTTGAACTGAACCGCTCAATTGCTGCAGTGCTGTCCAGTGCTCACAGAGTCCTATCATGGTACCACCACTGAGCTCACAGATCTCATGGCCAATGAAAGACAAGCTAGTCAGTTTTTCAAATACTAACTCAATAAATAATCTGTCTCTTAAGAGAAAGACCTATGGAATCGATTACAAGTCAGTTTGAGAACTCAAGGAAGAGCAATGACATTAGAGGGATTTAAGTGGCAAATTTTAGGACAGTTCTGGAGCATCAAACTGAATCATTGGTGCAGAAGAACTCAGTGAAAACATTAGATAATGGTCCTGCTATCACTACTGTTAGAAGCGCTATCATAACATTGTGCCAGATCCAGAGCACTTGCATGGCCTGACTTATCCTAGAACAAGCACAAGGTTCATAATCCCAAACTACAGTAAGAAGCCAACTAAGGTATCACCCAGGTACCAGATATTGCTTCTCACTAAAGTTGATATTCTTGGGTAGCATACAAATCCCGCTTCCAGACCCAAGCACCTTATCTGTGCACTCTCTAAACAGCAATCAGAAAACGTTTTATAAGCCCCTATCAGAAACTGCATACTTTGAGAACGAAGAGAATTTTCAAAAGGTCACACATTCAGACCATAAGGACCCTGAAGTGAGAAATGGACCTTCAAAACACACCACTTCCTGAAGGTCTCAGCTGCTTACTCCACAAGGATACTGAAACACTGGGAAATGGTGCTTGTGGAGTGAGTGGAGTTTCTAAGTAGATAACACAATAACATAAATTGCAGATCTTTGTAGTCGGAGGTAAAAAAAAGAAGCAGTACAGTCAATGATGCACAGAGAGCCCTGGTTTCTTCGATAGACACACAAGAGGGTAATCACACTCTTGTGCATTTCACAAACCAGGGCTGGGCTTCAACCGGCAGATGGCTGGCAGGTGTTGACCCTTTTAAAGTCCATTATCCCCATCGAGCCATAACGGAGGTACGACCTGGCACATTCTGCAGTAAATATGAGGCAATTTAAATGATGCTTACTACACTCCAGCTATTTACTCAATGTCAACAAGAAAACTGAACAGCCCACAGAGAAGTTTGGAGAGGAGACTTACACGAGATTTATAAAAAATAAAAAAAGGTTTTGGAGAACTCCACCCGTTATGTAATTCTAGCACTCCTCATTATGGCAAGTCACTTTGAGAACACTTTTATGAGTTTTAGACCAGACTATTCACCTAACCCTTTTGGGAGTCAAAGAGCTTATAGTTTATCCTGTTATGTTTTCAGATCACGCAACAAACCCTCTTGAGAGTAAAAGAGTTTAAAGTTGATCCTGTTATATTTTCAGAAAATGCTACTGTGAACACTGGGTTCCAGAGAAGTCAGTCTCTCAGCGGCATTTAATACCCATTATTTTCTTCTCTGATATTCGAAGGAGGAAGCTAACAATTATCTTGTATCAACTTTGCATGGGAGTTTAGTCATGACCTTCCTCGTTAGGTTGTACAGGCGCTGCTCCTGGATTTTCTTGTTTCTTCTTAGCTTAAATTTGAAGACAGGAAGCCGCAATATATTGAACAATTATGACCATTTCAAACAACTGGAAGGTTTGATGGACTCACCCAAATCTGCAGTTTGATCCTCTTGTCATTCCGGTAGATGGTTTTCACTTTGAAATCGATCCCCACGGTGCTGACGAAGGCCGGGGTGAAGGAGTCGTCTGCGTATCGGAAGAGGAAAGAGGTTTTTCCCACGCTGCTATTCCCTATAATTAAAATCTTGAACATATAGTCAAAGTTCTGATCAGAAGATTCCTTCTGTCCGTAGCGGGAGTCAGTAGCTGAGGCCATCTGCAGGGGAAGAGGTAAAACACAGATGAATTAGGGTCTGTTAAAAATTTAAATTCTCTGATACCAGAAAACACCTACACACTCAGGAGTTTCTGTATTAGAGACCAAGTATAAAGACCACAGTAGAAGAATGAAGCGACTTTTACATCCCCAAAAGCTAATATTACAAGCATTTATTAATAATAATGATCATGGAATAAATGTATTACGGTACACATGCCAGTCGATCTTTGGCTAACAGGACTGTGACCTAATTTGTTTTAAACATGCAGCTATGTTCCTTGCTGAGTGAACAGTGATTTAAAAACAGCTGGTTTGTATTTTTACTTCCAAAAAATTTAAAATATCTATTTAGGCATCCCAACCGGGCACAACTGATTAGTCTTGCAGTTATGCGAACAAATAGCGCATACAGCTTTTAAGGTTGTTTTGTTGTTGACTGATACTCTGTTGATTGTATCTATAACAATACTAATATAAAAGAAAATGATCACCAAAAAGACACCTTAAATAAAATATCTATTTAAACATGTTGCACAGCCCTGCTCTCTAAGATCTGCATGGTAACCAGGAAAATACCAAGTTCTGTCCAAAGAGCCTTGACTGTGAACTACAATCTGATTTTATTTTTAAATAAACTCTGTACCTAAGCAATTTCACTAACAAATGCAATATTTATGAAAAAATATTTGATCATTGATGAAGTTTAGTAGACATTTTGAAATTCCTTTGGTAGTTGCCAGTGCCTGGTCATCTTATTTCTTAAAATGAATGCTGTATTCTACTAAAAGAAATGTCAACCCACACACTCCTCGGTCAGGTGAATACCCATTGCATGTGGTCCCCAAGATCAAGTAACGTCATACTGTAATTGACATAGTCCAAGCAACAGCACAGAACCACTTCAAAAGTGTTTTCAATCCTCAACTGAATTAAACAAAACAAATAAAAGATCCAAAATGAGGTCAGAAAGATTCAGATTTACTTAGTTAGTAAAGAAAAGTTGCTTTTAAAATACCACATATCTTCAGCCATTTGCTAAATAATTAACCACATTTCTCTGATGTTATTTGTAACCCAAGACTGTAAAACTGAGTAAATTCAAGGATGTCCTATTTAGACCTCTCAGAGGAATGCTAAAACTTCATGACCAAGAACACTGTTTGATACGTCCTATGTTTGCCTCTTCCGTCACTATAAAATTCTCATATTCCAGATTATATTTCTTTGGACAAATGTTATTTATGCACCTCAGCATGAATCATTCAATTAGTCTAATGTTAGTGTTTATGGGGATTTGCGGCACCGGGTCACTTCTGTCACTCCTGGGCTCACTCCATGAAGCATTTATTCTGGATGACTGTAAAATGCAGGCCGATTGCCTATCGGTCACTCCTGGATTGTCTCTAAAGTGCGCATGCTATGGTCTGTTTTTATGTGCACGCCTACAGGCAATCCTTCACAACATTTACAATGGATGCTTGTATCTAGTGCCCTCTGTTCCCCTGGGTAAACACGTCTGGTGCTTTTATTCTAGCTGACTTTGAACAGATTCTATAGGGACCGACTCAATCAAGCGCAACAATTCATTATTTATGTTGATATAGTCATAGCTGTATTTATTGGATTTACTGCGACTTTAAATCATATATAATAAAAAGGTACTACTAATTCTTGTTACGTGCATGCGTTTCTTCTCATTCATCTTCCCGCCATTACAGGCCTAGGCTCAGCAAGCTATTACATGAGTCTGCAAAGCCTCCAAGCCAGGCTGTGACTAAATTGCTGCAAACAGGACTACAGTAGACCCACCCTGAAGGCCTTCTTCTTACTTCCAGTAGATGCTAGGATTAAATTTAAGGTTTTATTCACTGTTCACAAGGCCTATCTGAGCAGAAGCACAAAATATGTGCAGAAACTGATCACATGCTGCATCCCAGGGCAGGAACTTCACATCTGAAACTGCAATCCTAATCCATTGTAATCCTTCAAGGGATTGAAAAACAGAAGCAGATCATTGGAGTACAGGCCCTACACTATGCAATGTTCTCCACCCAGCATGAGGTCAAAATCCAAGTACCTACAGTTCAGGGAACTCTTAAAGAGAGAAGCAGTCAGAATTGTTTTCTAACTGAACTTCCTGCTGAAATAATAGTGTCAATCGAAAGGCTATAGTGTTTATGCAAAGAGAGGCTGACCGGCAGGAATTGGGAGTCATGTGTGGGTGCCTCACTCATTCACTAAGTAATGTGCCTACAGAGAAGGTTGACATTCCATCCGTACACTCAATACGAGCTGTGCAGGCTCCGGGGATAGGCAATCCAAACATGGGTCACATCCAAGGACTGACCCCACCCCAGCCCTATACAACTATGGGAATCCACTGCTTGGACATAGTTCTGGGCTCTTACGCCTCCTCGTTTCAGGAGTTGGAAAAGGAAAAGATACAAAGCAGAGAAGGACTGCTATAAGCTGTAAGCTCTGCATTGCACCCATCTCATCCATGTGAGTACAACTGAAGGACCTGATGAAGTTAGCGTGCAATTATCAATTCATCCACTTGGGTAAGGAGAACCATTACTTTTGGCATCACTACTGTATCCACCAACAGTACACCGGTCTACGGTGACAATTGGGGGAGACACTTGATTAGGGCCTAGTCGTGCACACTGTATGCACTTCGCCCTCGTGACTGAGACACACCTCCCCCAGGAACCAGGCCCCGTGGCCTGCTTTAAACAAATCTTAGATGATCTCTCCTGCCAAATTACTCCTGCCTCTGGCCTCAAGGTTCTTTTTACTAAGCACCTTAAACCGGTAAAGACCACAGATAAGGTCTTGGGAGAACAGCATAACACACATTCATTTCACAAACAAGGGGCAACAGAGCAATGTTTTTAGGCGTTAGGATGTAAAGGTCTTTTGAATGCAAGTTTGGGATTAAGCAGGATCATGTATGCTGGAGTACTAGTTAGCACAATAAGGAAAGATTATTTGACCACTGCTTTGAGGGGGGTATTTAAGGCTGGGCGACAGGAGACACACCACTGGATATAACCTTCAGTATAGGCAATTTACAAGCAAAATACAGTTAAAAATGATTCACATCTAAGGGAAATTTCCGAGTAAATTTCAGGGTATCTGGCAGGTATGGTGGGCAACCAATAGTGCGCAGGTGCAAATCAATCAAGCGAAGCGGGGTGAGTCAGCTGGGAAGTTGCCATAAACCCATGGTCAGAAGAAAGAACAATGACAATGCAGCTGAAGCACACAGACACGCACAATCACACCCCGGTTCTCTCATTGGAGATAGCCTAAAATAGGTGCAACCTAGAGTTGGCCTAGTCCTCAAGCAGGATGGTGGTCTACCTACTCCACCACATCTTAACTAACAGAAGTCACTTGTAAGCGTCGTGCCACAATGACAATCCACAGCCACCTGCGTCAGTTTCATGTTCTTGACCTACAGTGGGGCAGCACCATGGGACTAGAGAGTTGAATCCATGTCCAATTGTCTGGATACCCATTGACTTTGTAAAATAATGTCTGGGATTTGTGGCATGTAAATGAAAATCTGGCACTCCTGGACATACAAAGGGGCCAGCTGGCTTGTAGTCGTACCATGGTGGCATAGTAGAATGATGCAAAAACATGGGAGAACCATGCATGCACTTGTTTCCCTACACGTCTCTGAGCCTTGCATGCACTGTAGCACATGTTCTGAAGTCCTTGAAGTAAAAAGCAATCCAGGATTCAGACAAACTCCTAATGCAAATGCAAAAACACCATAATATTCACTACTCTAGGAATTGCTACAAGTACAATAACTGCCATTAAAGCAACTTTTAAACCACCCGCACATTATTGTCCAGCAAAAAGCCTACATGCAAAAATCAACCACTCCATGATTAAACAGAAGACAACTTTTATTCACAGCCGATCTGTAATTTTGCAGGTTCCCCATCAAGAGGCAGAGCAGAAGCGCTCTTTGATGAAATGTACAATAGGCTCGAAAGATGTACAAAACTGACATTTATTTTCCCAAGGGTTGAATGTCAGTGAATTACTCCTACTTTCTGTAATGCGAAACGCTACATTTTAAAGGCAAGGTTACTAGAATGCCAGCATTAGCATTCACAATGTTATCCTGCTGTGGTATACCAACAGAGGATGAAGTGGAGACGGGGCTACTGAAGACCACCAAGATCTGATCTATGTGGTCTGACATCATGTCTGAGGAGGACTGAGGAGGACTCCCTTGAACTACCAAGTAGGCCTGGGCAGAACTTCTGGAGTCTTACTCAGCAAAATTCAGCAGAGTTGCACAAAAACTCAGCGACATTCTGCAGAGTTCAGTGAGTGGGTGGAAATCAGCACTGGGAGCTGATTATCAGCACTGGGAGCTGGACACGAGTGGCACAGTGTGGCGTGTCAGAGGGTGCTGCAGCTCAACTTGGCTCAGGTACATTTTCTACTCAGGCTGCAGCTTTCCCAACACGAATGGTCGCAACTGCCCACGACCGAACGCATTGGGAAAATCACACCGGGTGTGCTCATAGCTCCCGAAAATCACACTAGGGGATGACAATTTTCAGCTGTGCTCACCAACTTATGAGAAAAAAAAAGTCTGCAGAAGTCGGTGAAATTGGCCGGAACTTGCATTATGCCAAAACTCTGCCAACTCCGCCCGCAGAGCAGAGTTTATCACCCAGACCTACTACCAAGATGGGACCTACCAAGATGGCCCATCATCAGAAATGCTGTAGGTGGTGTTACGTCAAATTTGGGGTGGAAATATAGCCTACAAAAATCTTGCATCCACCTCATCATCACGGTAAGAATGGATCTGCAATACTTCACTACACATTGGCTTAGCTAGACTTATCCCCACGATACAGTGAAGAGGTCCATATAGAAAATATGATTTTTTTTTTGTAAGTCAATATTTCAACCCAAAACACGGTAGTGACTCTACAGGATGGCAAGCCTCGCAACCAAGATACCACCTCTAAGTATCACAAAATCACAAATCTCGCAACTAAGATACCCCCTCTAAGTATCACAATCCCTCATATGAATAGAAAAATAAAACAGGGCGACAGGACAGTTCTGCACAGCTCCAGAAAGACAAATGGAAATACAGTCAAACTTATGTCTGGAGGGAACACAACATGATTTAAGGATGAATGATTTCAGTATTTGCATAATTTATGTTAAAGCATTAATGCTCAGTGGCTCTCGTTTAATTGTCGCCTGCAGATCCTTTCCCAAAGTCTGTATTGTATTGTATTATTCTGTATTGTAGAAGGCTCTTATAGAGCACATAGCTACCTTAGGACATCCCAGCGCTATAATGTACTGCACATTACACAGCGGTGACTATGTTAAACATCTGCCATCAGAGCCAGTCGATCAACAAAATTGTGCGAACAGCCAAGTCTTTAGCTGTTTGCGGAATGGCAATTCCAATTCAGCAGTCCGCAAGGTAGTAGGCAAAGAATTCCATAGCTTGGAGACATTGTATCGGAAAGATCGGCCGCCTCGTCTCACTTTCTGAATCGGCGGACCCATAGCTAAGCAGGTGTTGGAAAAACACAAACATCTTGAAGGGATATAAGGAGCGATCCATGCATTCCCAATTCAAGGACCGGTCTGGGTGAGTAATCTGGAAGCAATGCACAGGGATTTAAATGTAATTCTTTGAGCAACCAGCAGTCAGTGTATCAACTTTAGAGCTTGTCGGGCAGAGAGAAATTTAGAGATGTTACATAGCAGATGGGCAACAACATTCTGCACCACTTGAATTTGTCAACTGTTGATTAGGAAGCGCCCAAATATAGTGCATTTCCATACTCCACTCATGCCAGAATGAGTGCTTGGACTGCTAGTCTTTTGGACTGGGACGGGAGAAGGTATAACATTTTCCTAAGAGCACTCAACATCCCAAAGTAGGTAGCAACCACTTTTGTTGCTTGGGTGTTCATGGTCAAGTCTTTGTCCAGCCAAACGCCTAGACCAGTGGTTCCCAACCTGTGGGCCGGGGACCCCTGGGGGTCCGCGAAGCCTCCTCAGGGAGTCCGCGGCTGCTTAAAACATTTAATAATATTAGGTCCCAGCTATCAGTAATGACTCCTCGGGGGTCCCCGTGTTCCAATAATGATTCAGTGGGGGTCCCCGGGCTCCAGTATTGATCAAATGGGGATCCACAGAAGTCAAAAGGTTGGGAACCACTGGCCTAGACTTTTTACCTCCGGCTTTGGTGTTGGCGGGCGCTTAAGTCATTAGGCCATCCCAGATTTATCACATTTGGAGAGGGGCTACCTAGAATCAGGAGCTCTTTTTTCTTCCCATTGAGTTTCCGAGCTGAACGGCTCAACTAATTAGCTACATCTGTAAGGCAGGAGCCAAGAGCGGGAGGTCGATCGTCCTTTACACGGCTCACCAAAAAAATAAGTTGGGTATCGTCAGCATACAATACTAGCGAGATACCACGTGCAAGGACGACCTCAGCCAAAGGGAGCACACAAACATTAAAAAGGGTGGGGCTCAGCGAGGATCCCGGAGGGACCCCACAGTTGAGCAGCATGGGATCTGATCTACAGTCACTATCGAATACTTGGAACGGCCTCTGATTGAGGAACGATTTAAGCCAGAGAAGAGCCTGTCCAATCACTCCGACATTTTGGAGCCTCTCCAACGGGATCTCGTGCTTTACCGTGTCGAAGGCAGCACTAGGGCCGAGGAGGATGATAGCAACCACACATCCTTGATACAGAAGCTTTTTTGTTTCTTCCACTGCTGCCAAAGGGCAATTTCTGTACCATGGCGAGGTTTAAATACTGATGAGTAGGATGAACTGAGCTTGCTTGAGCAGGTTCCTCAAGAAAATCCGAAAGCTATTTATTTACATATTTTTCATGGATTTTACTTGACCCATGCAAGAGTGAAATTGGCCTATAATTCCTGTACGTGATAAAAAATATGACACTTTATATGTTTATGTTTTCTCTAAATTTGTATTTTAAAAGATGTTTTCAAACGTTTTTTGGCTGCTTAAATATAAATTTGATATGAATGAGCGCTCCAGGTCTGTGCGCTAAGTAAAACATGATACCAGGGTGCAGCGCCCCCCACCCCTTTGAGAACACATTTTCCAGTACTATTTCTTGCCTTGGAGTTCTCTGTGTGCTGAAAACACTTAAACAAGCTTTTATATCTAGCACAGGTCAAACCGGCTTACAAAATGGTAGGGATTAATAATTGATACAGGCTGAAAAAAAGCATCAGTGAGTTATTTTTATCCGACCTCTGAATCTGCTCATGGAAACCTCACACCCACCACAACAAAGTACCTTCAGAGTGCCGTGCCCACCAGCATACCGCAAGGTCAGACAGCAATAACTAAAGCTTCCAGTTGGATAGTTCCACGGGTTAACGTGTCTGCTGCAGAATTCAATGTACAAACTGCAAGGGAGGGGCTTGGATTCGGACAGGACCCTCTCAGTATTGCATCCTTTTAAAGCATCCTGTAACAATCACTTCTGCAGCAAGGTCATGCACTGGTCACTCCAGTTTCCGATGAGATAGCTCGGTGGGTTACCAACTGCTGCAGAAACAAACGCCTATTGTGAGAATATTTCAGCTTGAAGTAAAGTAACAGATTTGGACTTTTTGCTGGCAGGTAGGGCACAAGTGATGTTGGGCTTAAGGCGTCCAATCGGAGGGGCGGGTTCACAGGGAGGGGGATGAAATCCTCAAGACAGGCATCAAACTTGGAGCCGTCTCCCCTTTGGTGGGACAGGACCATTGGGAATCCAATGGCAGGAAGGGACACTGCAAGACTGGTGCAAGACTCCAGTGGAGAGCTCCAACACAGGTCAAGTACATCCTCGCCTACTATTCAATACCAAACAGGATAGAACATTTCCTCCCTCATGTACAGTGACCCACAGACTCTACATGCCACTAGGGGTGGGCAGTAAACTCTGCTCCGCCAGCGGAGCTGACAGAATTTTGGCCGCTTCGCGTTACGCTTGTAACGCTGAGTTCCATCCAAATTTTGTCAACATCTGCACGGTGGAGTAGTTTCTCGCACTTGGCTTGCCAATGGGAAGTTAGTGATCGAGAACTGGCATCCCCTAATGTGATTTTCGGGCACTAGAGGGGCACTGGTGAGATTTTCCCAATGTGGGCAGGAGCAACCGTGCGCAGTGAGAAAGCTGCCGCTCAAACAGAAAATCTACTCGAGCAGCAGCCAAACCAACTCAAGAAGCAACGCCATCTGGCGCACCGCCTGGTGAGGTTTGCGCTGATTTTCAGCGCAGAAAACCTCCTGGTGCCAAAAATCAGTATAAGAAGCATGATGTGCTGATTTCTGCCCTTTTGCGGAACTCCACGGAATCTCGCAGAGTTTTCATGCAACTGTGCGGATTCCGTAGTGGGTTCCACCTACCCTTAGATGCCACAGGGGAACAATTTGGTCACTTACGGCGCAAATCCCAACTGAAAATGGTATACTAGCAAAGTATGGCTAACTCTCCAACCTTCTGACCAACATGGCCAGTTCAAGGTCAAGACAAGAGCAGTCTTCTTTCTGGGGGTGCCACAAATATGTCTGACTCCAGACTTTGCCTATAATCGAGAACTGAAGCTCAACTATTAGGTCCCATTGTATCAAATAACATAATGTTTCACCTAACGTGTCAAAACTCCATCTGCTGACCGTGCTGGCAACAACACGCTTAGATCTGCCAAATTCAATTTTAAATCGTCCGAGTCACAAAGTTATTTGTGCATCTAAGTAAAACTAGACTGCACAAAATAAGCTTGTTTTATGAGTGCAAAACAACTTCACATTCCACAAAAGTTACACTTGTAAAATGATTTACTTACACAGAGGTTTTCATTACGTAAATCTCCCCCAAGGAGAGCAGGGTTGGCATTTGAAAATTGGAATGCCCAGGAAAATGTATGTGCTCCCATAACCTTCATTTATATTGGAGGATTTAGAAGCTGCTTTCTGAGCTCTTCCAGTCCTGGTAATGGTGAGAGATTTACTCCTGACAAAGGCACGAGTAATGTCTGTCCAGTCTGGCAAGGAAAGCGAACAACCAAAATTGGCGATGGTGTAGTGGAAGACACTTCTACATGGGGCACAAGTATTATGTCTATGAGGAAATTTGTATTGGTATATTTTGAGATACGACTTTTCCAAGACTACATTGGAAAGCTGGGACCGGCCCAGACACAGGCATAGCTGTGAATGTTTGGTCCATTTCACAAACTCACAAACCGGCAACCATGCAAGGTAGTCTAATGTGGGTTCAAATTTATGATTTTGTCTGTGATTTTTGCCTAAATTATCATGACAATTAGGGAAAGGATTATACCCCCTCTAGTCCAACTCACTTCCCCTCACAATTAGGAAACCCTCTTTTGTTACAGATATGAACTTTGCATTTCCCTGGGTACCATTCGTGCATTTCATGTGTGTTTAGCCATCTTCCATCACCTACTTTTGTAACACATGGTCATAGTGTGCATAAAAAGCCTTGGCTGAGCATCCTCCAGGAAGCAGAAACATACACTCCAGAAGGTCCAACACTCTCTTCATAAATGTCTAATTATTTGGGGGTATAGGCTACAAAGGAGGACCCCCTATTTTTACGCAATGTGGGTATATATATTCGCAACAAACTATTGGTAAGCCCATACATGTCAAGTTAATAGTCCAAGTCTTCACATCAAAGTCATATTTAAATAAGCACGTCCAGCCAAGTCGGCGAATCCAGGAAGTGGCTGTTTCAGGGGTCACCGGGAATCAAGCCACAGTTCTGTGGTCTACGCTGCGCAGTAGACAACCGGGGACGTTGTTGACATTTCCACCTTTGAGCAGGCCTCAGTGGGTCTCAGCGGGACATGGGAGAGACATGATCAGTCCGGCACCCTCTCTCGATTGTTGAGTCTCTTAAATTCTTAACTTAATCCAATCCTCATACCATGGCTTATGTCCCATACGCATGCCGGTCTGTTGCACCGAGCTGATGAAAAAGAAGACGTGGGCTATTGGCCGCTCCCCCAAGAAGGAGAGTCTTTAAACTTCATAAGCCGATGCATACCATTACCCTCACTTCAGCAACTACAATATTTCCCTCTGTGAGGATTCGAACGCAAGATTAGGGCCCTATAATGACTTGGTTGGAAAATTCCAATTAGTGTGCAACCCCCTATTTCTGTAAAGCGGTGGGAATTCAGAGTTGTGCGGACGCTGTCAACCCGGTAATCAACTGGTGCGATAAAGTTTGCACTCCCTAATAAATTTGAATTTAGCAATTCTGCCAAAATTTAAAGGGCAGGAGGAAAGGCCCACTAACTACCAGGGCATGGAGGTTCTGGTGTGGTAAGCACCAAAATGCACATCCTGTCCCCATGGAAAAGCACTCACATCAGATGTCATCTTTTGCAGGCTATAACTTTCGAACCAAAGGTATCAAATTTTACCTGTTGGGATAAATTCGGTATCCCCTTTCAGGCCACTTCTGATGAGTCAATGGTGTCTTTTTAAGGCGCCCACCGACCTATGATGGATCTATTCAACTTAAGAAAACGTGTTGATTTAAACCATAATTATGAATCACATTAACATAAGGGGAGTGGAAATTAAGTCCAAATCCGCCAACTGGCAGATTTCCCGCCATTAGGGGATGCGCTGGGGATCTGTTGATGTCCACCGGGGACAGCTATATATTTACGTTGCCTCATCATCGCTCACGGCCACCATGCAGAGCAGAAGACATCACATGGCCACGCGGGGGACAGGGGGGGGGGGGGGCGACACCGTCCGCCATGACTTCGGTATAAAGTCGTCTAAAAATACCCGCTGTTGCCATGACAGCGCCCCATCTGCCTCTCCCTTCCGCGCCGCTAAATTAGCTCCACATACTAATTAAGAAATGTGCTCAGGAGGGGAGATGTCCCCGGCCCGACGGCATCTCCGTGCCTTGCAAAAACCACATCACTGATTGGAAAGTCTCTCAAAGGCTGCACAACCAAGTCGGATTCGGGCTCTCACTTCCGCCTCCCGCCATATTTACAAATGAGATTATCATGTGTCATCATCTGTTTCAATCTAAAGGCTGCACTCGTTATTGCATTATGGCACGCTCGGGGGCTCCTATGTTGCAATGTACACCCCATGTGGGCTTTGAAATGTTTGTGGTTTAACTACCACGAATCCCGAACTTTTAAAAGCCAGGTATGTGTGACCTTGAGTTTGCCCTGTGCAGGTTAAACAGGAAAGACGTGCCTCAGTCACTAGTTTTCAAAAAATGAGGACCACCTTTCGATAGAGGCAGGAGGCCGCTTTCTAGATCGCCTGCAACTGACTTCACTGTCGAACTAGTATAAACTATTATCATAATGCAGAGTTAAGAGAAATGTTGGAAAAAACTGCAATAACGGAAATAGCAGGAAAAATCCGCAGTGTTTTCAGGTGGAAAAAACACCACCGCACAGATGTGAGAACCCTGAGACAAGGCGCTGTAGTTAGGCCGCGCCCTGCAGGTCACTCACCAGGCTGGTAACAGGCTCAGGTGGGCCTCAGAGCACCTCATGGACAAGGATCAATCCCGGGGCTCAAAATTGTTTTTTGGTCAACTTTAGCCATCTCTCACCCAGAAGTTTATTCACAGCTAGCAATAAAGTTGCATGAAAGTTTCTGAAGGGTTTTGTACCCTGACAGCCACAGACAGATGTGGGTGTCACATGCAGACACCTGGCACAATGGACCTAAAAAAAACAAATTGTGTAGCTTGAACCAGAGATAATCTATCAAAAGGGGAGAGACGGGTTCTTTGCGGAACCTGTCAAGGCACATATACAAAGTCACACCCAAACTGTTGGTATAAAACGCAAGAAGAACTGTTCTGTTGTATTCTGAAAGTTTGTAAAAAGTTGACTGTGAAAGCACAGATCTGCATTGATGGGCCAGGAGTCACTGGCTAAGTAAACAACGCAGGTATCCATTCCATACCTGGTGTCTGTGCCTTCATACCATTCTGTTCTGGCACTTTGGCGCAACCCCAGCCGAAGCTCAAGGTGGGCAGGGATCAGTGGCGTAACAAAAGTTAAGGGGGTCCCCCTGCACAGTACAGGGAGGGCCCCCCCCCTCCGGACTCACCCAGGAGCTACCAGGCCAGAGTACTGTGCCGAGGGGGTCCCCCGGAGCTCGCCCCCCCAACACCACGGGGGCCTTTGTTATGCCACTGGTGGGGACACCAACATAAATTCTTCTGCTTGGGACACCACTCACCGCTTTAAATCAGCAGCTCACCTTTAAGGTGGGCCACTTGTCCGTGTTGGATGCTGAGGGTGCACCCACGGTGTATAGCTCTAATGGTGCTGATGCACCAGAGAGGTTATCTGGTTTCTTATCCTCTAGCTGGCACTGGTCCTCCCTACAGTGATGCTCCAGTTGGCCACAGTAGTACGCTCGACCAAGAACTTGACTTACGTAAAAAGGAGGAGGATCTTAAAATAGGAAGAACAACTAAAATGGATGATGTCTGGAGAGCGCAGGATTCAACGGGAGGAGTCTGAGTGGTGAAAAAGGCGTTCCGGACAAAACCCCATAACCAGTGAGAAAGGAGTATAAGCCAGAGAGCGATCTAAGTGAAGGGAAATACAGAATTTAAAAGTCACAAGTGAGGGATCAGCGATGAGGAGGGGATGAAGAAGGGGACACGGAAACCAACCAGAAGAGATGTGGCCTAGTGGCTAGAGCTGCCGCTTTTGATATTTGGGGGGTCCAGGTTCAAATCCTACCCTTGGAGTCAACACCGTGTGATTCTGGGCAAATCATGTAACCTCCCTGTACCTAAAAGTTTGAAATGTAATGGGTAAACTGTAGTTGTGTAATCCAATCTTGTAGATCATCTCCCACTCCCTTACACAATGTACAGCGCTCTCTTGGTTCTGAGTTAGGTTTGCGCTATGTAAGTACCAAGACGCACATGCATACATATATCCTCGGAAGGATGAGGTTGGTGAGAAAAAGAATTGCAAGGGAGGCCATTGAAGTGAACGTCACCGGTTCTGTGACTCACAAAGACATCACAGGAAGAGACACTACATAACTATGACCTTAGTAACAGAGCATTATACCTTTTTTATTCATTTTCTTATTGAAAACTAAAGGCACTAACACGCTAGTAACGTCTGGTTAATTGCAGGCCCTCCGTACGACACTACTAAAAGTAGCAAGACGAGGCTTGATAAAACATCATGGCCTGCAGACTAGTAGCAACATAAAAGTTCCAATTGTAATCCCTGCTTCTCATGCATTATTCCCAACCCCAGCAGTGCTCACAGTCTGCTGACATACAAGTGAGTCTATTACTTGGCAACTTTAATCCTATCAAATTTAGGATTACAGCTGCAGCTTTATTTATGATTTTAGTTGTCCACCAGGGAAGTTCCATTAACAGTAACAACCATGTAGGGAAAACTAATTTGACTGAGCTCATCGGTTCTTTCAGAGATCTGGATTTTCATGATGCCACCACAATGACCTTGATTTCAATATGTAATCATTAAGAATTCATTAATCACCACCCTGCATCAGTTGATTGTTTACCGATGAACACATTTGATTGCCCACAGCCTTCTTTTGGTATTTCCTCAATATGGCATCCAAAAGATGGTTCTGAGAAATTAATTTTTATCCATAAAGATTGAAGTTGACCCAATTAGCAAAGTTTTTGCGGTGTCCGATAAAAATATATTCCCAATTCGAAGACTTTGGAGGTCCCTTGAGCCAAATGGGAAACACTTCACTGTCACTGTAGGCCACCCAAGGATGAATGTAATTACATATGAATACAATGAGGAAGGTGGCAAAAGGCCAGATTGATCACGTATCCAAGAGGAGTTCTTTTAAAGTTAATGTATCCTGAAGATGGTCATCTCAAATACAGCACCGGGCCGAAATGTCAAATAGTATATAAGGAACACAAGACCACAGTAGGGAATTAATCCAGTAGGGAATATGAATTAATCCAGCAGATTAAACGACGAAAAACAGATAACAAAACATATGCTAACATCATTTTCCGACCCGGACAAGAGAGGTTATTTCTTATATGTTCTTTGGTAAATGCCACTTATAACTTTGATGGTACTGTTTCCAAATGTGCCATTCTGCATGTCTGTATTTAATGTATTTAATCAATAGCAACTGTTATAAATGATATGGTATTGACCTCACATTGTATTTTGCAACACACAACTATGGCCCTCATTCTGATTCTGGCGGGCGGCGGAGGCCGCCCGCCAGAATTCCGCCCTCCAAAATACCGCGCCGCGGTCAAAAGACCGCGGCGGGTATTTCAAGTTTTCCCCTGGGCTGGCGGGCGGCCGCCAAAAGGCCGCCCGCCAGCCCAGGGGAAAACGACCTTCCCACGAGGATGCCGGCTCGTAATCGAGCCGGCGGAGTGGGAAGGTGCGACGGGTGCATTTGCACCCGTCGCGTATTTCACTGTCTGCCAAGCAGACAGTGAAATACTTGTAGGGGCCCTCTTACGGGGGCCCCTGTAGTGCACATGCCATTGGCATGGGCACTGCAGGGGCCCCCAGGGGCCCCGCAATTCCCCCTCCCGCCATCCGGTTCCCGGCGGGAGAACCGCCAGGAACTGGATGGCGGGAGGGGGAGTCGGAATCCCCAAGCCGGCGCAGCAAGCTGCGCCGGCTTGGAGGATTCCTGGGGGCAGCGGGAAACCGGTGGGAGACCGCCGGTTTCCCTTTACTGACAGCGGCTAAGCCGCCGCGGTCAGAATGCCCCGCGGGGCACCGCCGGCCTGTCGGCGGTGCCACCGCGTCCCGCGGTTCTATACCACCAGGGTCGTAATGAGGGCCTATGTCTTTTCAGAAAAAAAAAAAAAAAATTCATGCATTGTGTACTCTCCGTTTCCCGATTTAACCAATTTCCCAAATTAAATCTTTCAAGATTAAGTTCACAAAAAAAGTTGCATGAGTTGTTAAAAAAAGGCCCTAGTCTGACAAACCACCAGTGTACTGGACTACCCACCTCACAACACCGATCAGAAACAAAGTCTTTCCCTATCCCTAATCTAGGGATATTTTTTGTGTTGTCCTTTTACCTCCCACCTCTAGTGATTTCTCAAACAGATGGCTTTACATAACTTCTTAATGGCTATTGTTTGCTTTTCCAAGCTCCAGTCATTCGATTGATAGTAATTATTTTTTAAATTTGTCGTTAGATGCTTTTTGTTATTGCAAGAATAACTGTCAGACGCATACAATCAGACAGCTTCATATTTTCCTAAAAAGCCCATCCAAACGCTAGATGAATGTGATTTGACTGATTAATCAGATTATCAACGAAAATACATTCTCATTCACCACTGTCTGCGTTGAATCTTATTCTTTGTCACTCTAATGCACCCTGCTGCCGTCAGGCACCACAAACACCCCCACAAAAGCCTAAGTTCTTCCGCTAATGGCTCAGTGAATCATAAGTGTCACTGACTACATTTAAGAGACCGACTTCCACCCAAAGAGGTTGTATTGAGCAAAATGAATGTCAAGTGCATTTCAGGTTACCGAGTTCTACTTTGTTCTCTGGGTCTGAATTTTTAATGCGTGCGGTAATCGCACGCAAGGGAGTGCTGGGAAATAAAAGCATGCGTGAGGCGGTAACAGAGAACACGGGCTTGGTCGGAAAGAAATGCGTAAATCTGCACCCGAAGGTCTACGCCATTACTTGAGCGCTGATTTGCTCATTTCACTAATTCATAGGGTGAATTTGTAGCTCAAGAATCTCCCCAGCAGTGGGAGGAGGCTGCTCCAAATGAAAATATGGGCAGTATAGTTACTCGCTGTCCTGAGAGAACGGCTGATAAGGAAATAGATTTTTTTGAAGAACCGGGGTGCGGTTACTGATGGGAGTACTCAGGGAAAAGGTATGTTTACTAAAATCCTCTGAAAAGGAAAAAGGCAGTCAGTCCGAGATCCAAATAAATACATTTCCTCCCCCTCCCCTAAATCTGCGTTGTATCAGCTACACTCAGAAAAGCTGGCTACTAAAAGACAAAAGAAAAAACAGAAAGCAAGGAATAAAAAAAAAAAAGAAATGTCTTAATGGGCCCTCACACTATAAATACGAGTTCCTCTCTCCCTCCAGACATAAGAAATGGGAGGATAATGTCTTATGACTTGAGTATCAACAAAAAGAGCACACAACGACCAACAAGTTGTTCCCACTATTCAATACATAAATGAGGGGGCATATTTACCAAGACCATATGGACATGAATGAATCTAATTCTAATGTGGAGTACATAAAAAACACGGACCAACAGGATTCGCTAAACCTAAACGGCATAGGTCCAACAAAGCAGGAACCACAAAATATCAAACCACACCAAAGGGAGCCCAAAGCTGAACTGAGTATTGTTTCAGAGATTCATAGGAGGTCATTTGAAGAAAAGGGCATAGGTATCACAGTTACTAATTCCGGATATGCTGAACATCAAGGGGCTCAAACGGCTCAGCTCGAGGTAGAAAAAGAAATGGGTCTGCCATTAGACAGTTGGAAGTGGTGAGACCAGGGGCAAAGGAAATGGTGGAACTTCCCAGACCACTCTTGGAGATAGAGCCCTTTAACAGAGCAGATGTGAGGCTAAATGTATCAAATCCGGGATGGCCAGACAGACTTTGTGCCACAGTTCCAGAAAACGAAACAAAGGAATAGCCCTAGTGGGAGAACAGGACGACTCTGTAAGAAGTCCCAATAACAGTCCTCCCCTAGACTGTAAACAATTGATTCTAGAACCACAATACCAATCAGGAGGTTCATTCGAAATTCAAACCGAGGAAATATACTAAAACTTTTACAAGCTATTCCAGCCCATAAAGATATAGGCCCTCATTACGACCCTGGCGGTATAGAACCGCCAGGGCCGCGAGACGCGGTGGCACCGCCGACAGGCCGGCGGTGCCCCGCGGGGCATTCTGACCGCGGCGGCTTAGCCGCGGTCAGTAAAGGGAAACCGGCGGTCTCCCGCCGGTTTCCCGCTGCCCCCAGGAATCCTCCAAGCCGGCACAGCTTGCTGCGCCGGCTTGGGGATTCCGACTCCCCCTCCCGCCATCCAGTTCCTGGCAGTTCTCCCGCCGGGAACCGGATGGCGGGAGGGGGAGTCGCGGGGCCCCTGGGGGCCCCTGCAGTGCCCATGGCCAATGGCATGGGCACTGCAGGGGCCCCCGTAAGAGGGCCCCTACAAGTATTTCACTGTCTGCTTGGCAGACAGTGAAATACGCGACGGGTGCAAATGCACCCGTCGCACCTTCCCACTCCGCCGGCTCGATTACGAGCCGGAATCCTCGTGGGAAGGTCGTTTTCCCCTGGGCTGGCGGGCTGCCTTTTGGCGGCCGCCCGCCAGCCCAGGGGAAAACTTTAAATACCCGCCGCGGTCTTTTGACCGCGGCGCGGTATTTTGGAGGGCGGAATTCTGGCGGGCGGCCTCCGCCGCCCGCCAGAATCAGAATGAGGGCCATAGACTCTACTGATATTGCCAGGGGTTAGGAGCAATAAAGGTAAAATTAACGAATCAACCCTGGTAACTTGGAAGACATCACAAGTGGTTAGAAGAGTCATAAACAAAAATAGTTAATTCTTAAAATGGGGAATTCGATTTAGTATACCCCAACAAATAGGTTATCTTGAACCTCTAGAGGACCAAACTAATATGTCTAAATTAAGCAAATCAAAAGGCTTAAATCAACCTTTTCCAGTCCTTAGATCTGCAATTGGGAATAAATGTACTGATGATCACTATACGGGCAGAGAGCATCCTATATTCACCCTTCACAGCAGCTAGATCGAGGGTGGCTGTCAGCAGCACTCCACAAAGATAATCGTCAGTGACTTCCGAACAGCTTGGCACGCTCTGGGTTGGTAACTCCCTATGACAAACCTCTCCAAGTCTGCTCCTGGAATATAAACAGGATTAGGTCAAACACCCACCAGAAAGATCTGACTAGTCTATTAAATAAATTTCAAATTATTTTCTTACATGAGACTTGGGCCACCAACCCATTTAAAATTGATGTATTTATGGTCTTTTGTAACCCAGCAATTAGGGAAAAAAGGTTTGGCCACCCGAGGAGCTAATTAATGTCTATATCCATCCAGATGCACGCTCCAGAAAACACATATCCTCCAAATTGATAGGCATAATATTAACCGGCTATCTGGATCTAGGATCCCCGGAGTTTTTAGTAACTGGGGACTTCAATATGAAATTATTAAATCCTTTTGGAAGAGATGGCCAAACTATCTTGCAAGATCAGCTGTGGGCAGTCCCTGGGGTCGTTACAGCAAGGTAAACCTGACAATAAGGCACTCTGTTTAGTAAAAGATCTTGAGGGCCTCAGGCTCAGACTCCTAAATGGGAGGTTTCCACAAGATACTCCGCCGGCAGCTACCTGTTATGTCACTGGAACCCAAGCAACAATTAACTACACTGCGGCCTCCTTTTCCCAATTTTCTTTAATCACTAAGTATCACATTATAAAGACAGATATGAGTGACCATGGTCAACAATGTCTGGAGATTGGCTGCGGCTTTCCTATATTTAGTTCTGCCCCTAGTGCACCAAAGGATGTCATTACCACGAACAATAAGAAACTTCAATGGAATGAAAAATGAATGGAGTCCATTGGTAATCTTTCAACTGCGATATTTGACCAATGCCACAATGTTATATCCTGTAACTCAATAACCATTTGGTCAACATTTCTGGACAAATTTGCAGCTGGTTTCCTTACAGACAGCCCACAAAAGACCTATCAAAACCAGGGGCGAGTAAAAATAAAAAAGAATATAAAAATTCCAGCTCATATGACCAAATTAAGAAGGCAACGGAACAGACTCTTAAGGCTATATAAGAAAAACCCAACTGACTGTCATATTAAGGCTGATCTAAAACATATCAATAATTCCTATTGGAAACAAATATGGAACTATAAATTACAGAATATTCACGGCTTTTGGGCAAAGGCACTATTCCTGGGTAAAAAATCAAATGCACAGGGGTTCTGGAAAATGGCTAATGAATTGAATAAAGCCACAAAGACCTTGACTAGTTCAAATATTTCAGAAACCTCATGGTCTGACTACCTAGCTCATCACTTTAGCGGATATGGTGAAAACAAGAAAGACACTAAAAACTTAGACGTGATAACAAATAAGAAATGCCCAAAAGGAGTTATATCTAATCCCCCAATTGCCCAAAAGGAATCCGCAAATTTAGCCTTTTCGATGTCGGAGGTTGTAAACTTAATAAAGAGCAGTAGAAGTGCAGGGGCATAGGTCCAAATGGGATCCCAAATGCATTATTTAAAATGAACCCAGCCTTTTGGGGACAAAAACCGATCTCGATTTATAACCACTGTATAGAATTAGGAAGCATTCCAAACTCTTGGAGGGGCGCTATAATTCATCCAATATTTAAAGGAGGCAGCAAATTTCATCCTGAGAATTAACAACTGATCACCTTAATGGACGTAAAGGCTAAATACTATGCTGGTCTATTTCTGGAGTATCTTCGCACCTGGGCAACTGAGGACAATATTATTCCCCCTAATCAGACAGGTTTTGCAAAGGGCCCCAGAGCGGCTACAAACATTTTAACTCTTTCCATTGTCAAATGCAAACAGAAAAATCAACATTTGTATCTGTGTTTTGTAGACTTCAGATCAGCCTTCGATTTGGTACAGCAAAGTCTTCTATGGGAAAAGTTAGCCGCCTGGGGTATACCAGAGAAATTATTAAAGGCTATTCAGCAGTTATATACAGATAGGGGACGGATCTTTACTTTCAAGAAAAATTGAGACAAAACAAGGTCTGAAACAGGGTTGCGTACTGGCTACTATCTTTTTAATCTCTTTCTACCAGATTTTACTTTTAAGCTCAATAAGGTGAACGCGCATTCCCCTAAGGTTGGTGACATGTCCATTTCCAATCTGTTATACGCTGATGATGTGGCACTTTTAAGTCATACTAAAGTAGGACTACGTCGGCTCATCGTAAATGTAATCGAATATGCTGAGCAGAACAGAATGAAAATCAATCAGGAAAAAAAACCTAAAGTGATGGAAGTTAGTAAAAAAAAAAACCTCTAGAGTTGATCAATGGCACACACCAGGGGGAGTATTAGAACAAGTCAACCACTATAGATACCTGGGTGTACTATTTGATAAACAGGGTTCCTTTCTCCCTTAGAAGCAGGACTTACATAGGAAAGGAAATGTTCTATTGCTTGCTTTTTGCACTCTGAAAAAAATCGCTTAATGGCCCTAGCTACCGTCCCCTGCTACAAGTTATTGTGGCTAAACTAAATTCAACTATAGGGTACGGTAGTGAAGCCCTGCGAGGACAAGACGCTGCCATCCTAGATGGAATAATTGGGAAAGTATTTAGGTCTCTATTCCAACTACCAGGGTACACTTCCCAAGCTCAAATTAGGCTGGAGTTTGGGTACTTAAACCAAAATATAGCTAGGAAGTGCAGCTACATTAAAACCTGGAAACATCTACAGTTAACAAAGGGAAATCATCTCTGCCAGGCACTCTGGAAGGAGATCAGATTGAATCCTACAGCCAAATCCAGACAGGATTTAGATCAGGCCCTAGAAGATTTGAAGGTACGGGAGCTATGGGATTTAAACCTCTCCTATTATGCTATTTTTTAAAAAACGTAAACCGAATAGTGAAGAAGAGATCAGGGCTCATGGATAACAGCCTGTTAGCAATCAGGTCGCACTCATGGATGGTAATTAATGAGTACAAAATTCTGAAATGTCAACCATATCTGGAGGTCGGGTGTTCAAAAGCTGATAAGGATCTTTTTTATAGAACACCAATTTGGCTTTATTCCTGGAGGCGCCCACCTCCATGGGAACGTACTGCAACAATTTCCCAGTGTAGGCTCTGTGGGTGTGGAGTGGAAGATATTACTCATATAATCTGTATCTGTAATGGCCTGCTGAATGAGCGTAATACTCTACTAAAAGCAGCCTTCAATCAGAGGGGAATACGGTCCTGTAGCGAAGCGGTGATAGTTTGCTTTAAACCTGCTGACTATACTTTGAATGCCAGATTTATAAAGTTTATGTATTTGGCATCTAAAAAATGATTACATGTTTATCAATTAGTATAAACATAATACATGCTTTGCTGGCTTATAAATCGCAAAATTAAGAGGATCATAGTCGTTTTTAAGGTTCCCCTGTGCAGAATCCATGGAATTATTTTTGCTTTCGTGAGTATTATTTTAACTGTAAATAGTTTTATAATTTAATATTAAAAAATTTATGATAGAATGAAGTTAAAAACTTTTAGTATTTTTAAGATACTTTTATAACACATGTGGAGTTGCATTTACAAGATGAGCGGAGTGGGAAATTGATGCACCTTATAGAAATATTTATGTGGGTATGATTATAACGCATTCACGCCTATGTAAGAGGATTTTGTTAGTAATGACAATTAATAATAGTATATATTTATGAAATGTATAATTGAAGAAATCTCGGCTTGATATATTGAATTTATATGTTATAGTTTAATCTGTGAATAAATTTGAAACTAAAATGGATGGTTTTTTATTTGTATGGAGTGAGTAGTATTTAAAAAAAATGTATGCTGTACTGGTTTTAATTAACTATGCATTCAATAAACTTGAACTTGATTGTTTGAACTAATTGATAGAGTTAGGCGAGATACTCGTGCCAGTGACAGTTTTCCAAGTGTAATCCTGTAAGAGTTTTGTGTAATACATTTTTGTCTGCAAGAATTTATCCCACAGAAATATTAGTGTGAGTACTGGGTTTGCTAATGTTTTTTCTCTGCAAGTAGTTTGACAATGATCAGGTTTGCATGATGGGGGCAGGGTTGGGTGGGGGTGTCATATGCTCGATGCCCCACCTGCGGACTGAAGATGTGACTGTAATTCAAAGCAGGTGCATTTTGGGAACAATGTCAAAAAGGCGGCATTTACAGTGGGTGGAGGTAATATGTAATTTCACTAGATGTCTTTTAAAATCAGTGATACACAAAAATCTTATTATGCACAGGGTGCAGTATTCAAGGAATGCAATGGCTTTCTAAGAATGCACAAGTGGATGTTCTGATGGTCACCCTAACAGTAGGACGGCTTACCTGGCAACCTTCTGCTATTGCACACCTGGTGCAGAACCAACTTTAGGGAAGGATGCATGGGATTTGCAGGGTTGTATCTTGCATTTATTTAGTTATTTATGGTCTTATGTGCCACAGAAAAGACAAGTATAAATGGCTCAGATCTTTACAAAGAACAGCGCTACAAGATAACAACCAATTTACAGTATGACATTTTAAAACATGAAGTAACATCGGCTTTAGGAGATATATACAATATACAGAGGGCTCCAATACTACTTATTAGTATAGCTTAAGGGCCTGATTTAGAGTCTGGCAGACGGGTTACTCCGTTAAATAAACATGACGTATATTGCGTCTGCCATATTACGATTTCCATAGGATAAAATGGAATCATAAGGCGGATAGAACTCGAAAATCAGGCCCTAAATATATTAACTGTTTTTTTAATATAAAAAACCTTTAGTTAGGAAGCAATACCACAGTGGACCTTGGCAAGCTGGTGTGATGGTTAACTTTTTTATTTTTTTACATTTTTTATTGGAAGAATATGCCAAAAAAAGAAAAAAGACAATATGCCACTCCTAAATGTGCTAGCCCTATGCTTGCAATAGAAATGTTAAATTAAAAATAGTTTGTCATTGATGAGAAAAGAACTATTTTAGGCGGATGTAAACAATGTGCACAGGCTTTGTACAGTCACTCAAATTGAAGTGAGCCAATGGATGAAGTGGGCTGACCCACTGCCCCATGCAACATGCTGTAGTGTCTGGTATTAAAATAAAAGAGTGGTAATACAGCAGAACAACAGACAAAGGGCCTCATTATGACCCTGGCGACCGGCGGTAACACCGCCATCAGGCTGGCTGTGTTCCGCCAGCTATTATGACTGTGGCACAATAGCCACGGCCATACCGCCGGCCCCTCCACTATACCGCCAGGCTTCCGTCTGGCGGTCATAATCCCCAGGGCAGCGAATTATGAGTCCCCGACCGCCAGCCTGGCCACGGTGGTAAACACCGCCATGGAAAGGCTGGCGGTAAGGGGGACTTGGAGTGCCCCTGGGGGCCCCTGCACTGCCCATGAACTTGGCATGGGCAGTGCAGGGGCCCCCAGGCATAGCCCGTCGGGCATTTCACTGCCCGAATTTTGGGCAGTGAAATGCACAACGGGTGCTACTGCACCCACTAAACATCAGCATTGATATTACGAGCCAGCGGCAATGTTGATGTGACTTTTCCGCTGGGCCACTGTTACCGTCCGTTGGCCCAGCGGAAAAGTCGTAATAGGCAGCCAGAAATACCGCCAGCGCTGGCGGTATTCTGGCTCCCACAGCCTCGGTGGTCTTTTGAAAAGACCGCCAAGGTTGTAATGAAGGCCAAAGTCTCCTGACCTAAAGACCTTCTATGTAAGTACATTATGTATGCATTTTTTGCAAAAACAATAGTCTGATGAAACATATAAAGCGGTCTCAAACACCGGACCAAAAGTCGTAGACAGACTTATAAAATGTTGCTTAAAGTTCAGAGTTCAGTGGCCCAATTTGTCACTCTTCTTGATTGGAGGCCATTTTGTTTTTTCTCATATGGGTAAGAATCACAAAGCACCTCAAGGTTGAGAGAGATACGGATACTGAAAGTACCATGAGAAACTAGAAGCTTCATCTCAGTGCATCACGACCTGAGTAATGCAAATCACACCAAAATTTAGAGCATTTTGTCCGCCTATGTCAAAAAACATTTTCAATGACAAACCTTGATTCTGTACTCTTACAAATCATTCTTATTGGGTTTCACAATAGTTCACCACCAGCGTTTGGAAACAATTCAGTACTTATATTTCAGGCATAAAACGCATAAGCTAAGAGGTACCACTCATTATATCGATGGTGTCTTACATAGGCTGTGAGTTCAATTTCGAAGCATGCAGGGCAGGTGCCTTCCAGACGGCGCTTTGCAGAGTTAAGACTCTTTCCCAGCGACGCTCTAATCCGCACTCCGGGGATTTACTCCGGTAAACACCAGCTCAAAATCTGGCTGCCAGCCACATCAAAAAATCTATATATTAGGATTAATCTTGGCTGGACTAATCTATTGTCAATAAAGCTAGCTCTCATCTCTCCCCTTCACTGTCACAGCTCTATACACCCAAGCAGAAAAGCTCCACCACCGTCCAACGACTCACATACGTATACAGAACAATGTAGTTATTTTTACTTCTGCGTGATTTACACAGCAGAGTACCAAGTCCAGCTAAAGTATCATTTTACTATCCCAGCAAAGGCCCACAGCGTACAAAGTCTTTCGAAGACATCTCTCTGCCTACCACACAAATGACATGGCTATGTACACAGTACCACAAATGCAGCACACCATCTACAACACAAATAACAGCACTCTGTACACAACGTAGCTAAATGGTCAATTTAACCTTCCGCGCCACTGTGAAAGCTGTTTACACTGTGTAAAAAAACAAAAAAGGACACTGCAATGAAAGCAAACACCACAGACTGTCATACCACCTCATAATAAGAAATCTGTAGAAGGCAATGCTTTTTTGGGACACACCACCAAACTCTGGAACTCACTGCTTGCAAGGATTGGAAGCATCCAGGAATATTTACAATTCTGAAAAGAGGTGAAAACATGGTTGTTCCCAAGACAAGATCCTGGGATAGGAACGAGAACGATAAGATTTCTACCAGTATAATCACTGTCGAGATTTGAAGAACAGTCCCAACTAGAACATCAGGCCAAAAGCACAAACACAGGCTCTCGACCCAAAGCTCTACTTAACATAACTTCATAAGGACCTCGACGTAAGGATGCAATGCAATATTTATGCCTCTACAATCAAATGCAGGTAATCCTCTCTAATCAACACTAAAAGTACCCATTCCAACTCTCCATCTAAGCCCACACAAATTGGCTAATTGTATACACAACTGTGATCATATCCACCCCCACTCCACTCCGCAGCAACCACCAACCCACAAGATTTCCCAGAATTGGGCCTGATGTACTAAGCAAATCCAGCAATTCACGGAGTCACAGCATTTGAAATTGCTAAATGGATTTCAACTGTATACTAAACTAATTTTTTGATTTGATAAACAGTTTCTGGATCGCAACAGGGGTTTAGAAATGCATTAATGAATCGTAATTTGGAACGGGCAAATTTAGGGCATCCTTTCCTTTTTGCGATTCACAACTTAATTTAGCAACGGTTTGCAACCGCAATTTGGGTCGGTAACCACTGAAACCTTAGTGACTTTTCAAAGGAGATGGTAACCTATTGGAAACAAACCAAATTTTGTTGAGGAAAAGGACCATTACAAATATTCAAACCAACTTTTTATAAGACTAAACTTTTTCTTTAACTGCTGTGCCATTTTATTTAAGGACAATGGGCTACATTAAAAAAATCGACATTACTTAAATACGATCATTGGCATGTTGGTCGGCCAATCCCAGCAGGCCATCCTCCCCGTGATGGCATCCAATCACAGTAAGTTGCAATTTGCTACCTATCTCATTAATATTCATGAATAGGTTGGACTGCAACCCACTCCAAATGGTGATTTTGTGGACTGACCCAGCACTACATAGGTTAGTTCTCACTTTAGTTGTCACAAAATCTCATTGTATCTGCAAAAAAGTTGGTGAGCAAGTTGTGACTTCTTTTTGCGAATCCACCGTTAATACGTTTGGTCACTACTAAAGTATATCTACCCTCCCTTCTGCCTCTAACAAGAAGAAAGAGGACACTTGCTCTTCTCTATAGGACAGTCCTCCTCTGCATCAATTTGATACAATCCATGTCATCAATTGTTATCATAAACCAATTCAATACATGATCCCTCATTGTCAACAGGACAGGCATATTCTGCCTTTGGAATCTTGCTGGAAATGGTGGGCACCATATGACAGCCCATCTAACTAACAACTCAATAGTAACCCAACACGCCTACGAGAACAAAGATGTGCCACAAATCGCAGGTCACGGGAGGATTCTACTACTGTCGATCTTGCAGGCCGCAAATAGTGACATACTTTGAGCATTGGCATCCTAGCATGACAAAAAGGATGACTGTAATGCTGTCTTCTTGGCAAATTATTCCTATAGACATCTCCCAATAGCAATAATTTTAAGAGAGACCGTAAAGCAGTCTATCCGGGCAGATGTCTGATCCACCTCATCATCTCTCGTTATCGACACGGATCCATTAGGTCACAGAGCGGAGGACCAGCTGTCACAACCAGCATAAGAAATCGGCTTGAGAACTTAAAAGATAAACTACCCAAAAAAGGCACCTGCAGAGTTCACCAGAGCGGCCAGAATACCACAAATTACAAAAACAAGTGTGTGTGTCTCTCACATCCTCAACCATCACACCACTAAGCACTGTGACCTATTACACGATTACCGCACCTCGGTGGTCATCACGCACAAAATGAAAACATTTCAAACATACACTGAAAACAGAGGCAACATACACACCAACATAATGTACTGTGCTACCCGCATGGACATCTTCAGCACATAAGGCTATACAAACACAATAATACAATATAATAGAATGGCGCAGAACAGAATGGCTCCATTGATGTTATTCCGGTCTCCATTGGTTTGGCTACGTACACCATACAGCATATGTGAGTTTTACCAGTACAACCCAGACATGCAGCTAGAGTCTACCTCTGAAGCAATGGGGGAAATAATCACACCAGAAATTATAGCAATCACTGTTTAGGTCAGTAGTTTTGCGGCAGGAGGTGTTAATACCCTTCTGAGTGACAGTAAAGAAAAGGTAACACAGTGCCTGTGCTATCCACTGTGTGGACCACCACACATGTGCAGCATGAGCTTTCCAGAGGGGTGAGGTAATAGGGCTCAGCCAGAGATCTGGGCCTTTAACAACAAGACAAGCGCAAGGCCAACCAGCCTTCAGGGAGACAACTTTGTGACTCAAGGTCTGATTGACAGTGCTGGGTCTGCAACAAGAAGAACCACCATGTGAAATCCAGAGCCCAGGGGCATAGGTGCATTCAGTGGAAAGGGCCAGAAGCAAGTGCAGAAGTGAGAGGCACCATAGCGGTGTTCAAGAGGTGAAAGAAACAGCCAAATTAAAAAAATGAGTCTTTCTTTCTACAGAGGAGGGCTAGTAGTCCATGCATGTCTTTGTGTTTGTGCATGCACACGTTTATGTATACCTGTGTATGCTAGTGAATAAGTGACAGTGTGCATGTCCATGGTATTGTGTCACTTGTCCTCACGGCGCCACTGACGACAGCCAACTGACCAGGCATACAGGAAACCATTGGTGTGTGGGTGGCCCCTCCATGGCACACTGGGTGTGTGTCAGGCATGAGGGGGATATTATTTGCCTCTATCTCATAAATAATTGCAAAAACAGCAGATGATGGACGGAATGCGGAACAAATCAATCATTCACCCCCAGTCACAGATCTCCAGTTAATCCATCAGTTTATTTGCTCACCATGCCATTCCAGCTTGGAACTAGCCATATACAAATCAGTCTTGACCCTGCTCCCCAAGGGACCAGTCCAGCCCGAACAGCCAGGTCCTCCCTGGACCAGAAACTTCCCATAAATAGGCCCCTCTGTGACACAATAGAGAAACTTCCTAGCATCCATGTATTCGTTGGCAAAATATGCAAGCTAAATATGCCATTGCTTGGAGTATTTGTGATAATAGTACATTTAACTATTTAATATAAATGAACATCTTATAACTGGGGATCAGCAATGCATTTACTAAAAAAAAAAAAAGTTTATAAATAACAAACATTTTTTTCATGAAACCTACATTTTTGGGGCTGAAGGGTTGGGATAATGTATCCAAATTGAATACTTTGTCTGTTACAGCAAAATAATTATATTCACAGAATTGGATAAGTTAATGTCCATTCTTGAACAATATTTAAAGTTGATATCTAAGTGGCAATTCATGCTGATGTTGGGAGATCTTTTGCTGATGTTTCCTGAGTGCCGTGCACACACAACAGTATACACAACTGTCTAATTGCAGGTGATTTTACTCTGAAGTATAACTCTTGTCCAGGTGCTATGTAAATACATTCTGCCCTTGAAAGACTACTTCAAACCTCATGTAAAAATTATTGCCAGGTAGATAGTAATTCAGCTTGCAAGGGAGTTCCAAGAATGTCTGAATGCAGGAGGCTCAAAGAATCTCAGTATGCAGGAAAATGAACAACTTTCCTAGGTGAGAGTGCAAATGTTCAACACGAATCTCTCTGAAGGTGGGAAAATTCCCAAGATTACTGTCTTGACTGTATACCAAGCATTATATTCACTTGACAACCTTATAACAAAGAGTATATGAAATCTCTTTTGGGATAACACACAGCTATCATTTTGCAATTAGGTCTTGAGGAAAGAGGGTGTTGGCATCTGCGTGTCAGGGCTGACTCAAGGTTTGTATGACATCTCTCCAAGAATGACTGATTATGGAGAGAGATGCTTCAACCTGAGTAGAAAGCATCCCCTCTCTTGAAACTATGAATTGACTGAGTTCTCATTAAATGAAATAAAGTGTGCCTTTCATCTGGAATGTTAAATGTGATGGTGAGCCCACCTCACAGAAATCCTATGTAAGCTAATTGTGCAAAAATATAGTCTACTTAGAATAAAATGTTATATGCAACATTTGTGTTTTATTTTTAGAATATTAAAACCTCTATAGAAATGTGCGTAGTATAAGCTTTCTCTTGGGTACTAGTTCTGGTATAGATTCCTAGCTATTTTATATTAAAATACAAGTTTAATTGTCCTAGTGGCTTTTAAACAGTCCAGGAGGCACATCTTTCAGTTGCCTGTGTTATGCCAAAAGTCACAGGGTCAGATTGTGCAACTTTCACTCACTCTCAGAAAGAAATGTTACATTGTATAATACAAGCTTAGACAGCCATGTGTAGCGATTAATAGGAGATCTCTTTACACTCAATATTGAAGCCGGCCCAGCAAGATTCATATAAGTAAAAACTATGTGCATGGTTCAGCGCACTGGTAATAAATGTGTTTATTAACTTGTCATTGTGCCCGTCACTTAGAAACAGGCACAGTGACTAGTTACCTTGCCTGATCCAACTTCCTGTGCGCTATCAATAATTTTAGGGTGATTGAATGCATGAAAAGAAGTTCTTTGTAAAGGAAGATGTGACCAATGGGCTCTTCTTCAGCGTCCAACACACTTATTACCAAGTGTACACAGATACGTTATTGGATGGTCCCAATCCACTCCCTCAATTCAACTTCAGCAGAAGAGGAAAAACCTGTTGTTGTCTAGATTCAACAGAAGACATTCTTACCAAAGTTATTACCCTTATGTCCGATACTGAAAATCAACGTTTACAGGAAAGCAGGCTTTTTGTCTATCTAGAAGGAACCACCAAGATAAGCCCGATAGATACAATACAGTAACATTTTTGTTTTATTATTATTCCTAGCAGTCGATTACAACAAGCAGATATTGGGGCAAAAACACCCAATCACAAGTAGGACCGTTCCCCTTCTGAGTCTCCAACGTTTTCTTCTATCAGACATCTTAGTCCAGTAGAGAACTTCGTCACTCCATGGATAGCTGACAGCACTCAGACTAGGAAAGTCCAGCAAGACATTACATACAGCAGGCTTTAATCTCTTTTTGTGAATTTGAAAAGTTCTCATCCTGTAGCCACGAATGTTGAATCTTATCGAGCTGGAGGATTGCTTTTTCAAAATAAATGAAAATCGAACAAGTCCTCCCATAGTGTTTGAACAAGTCTGCTGCAACTCGGTTATGATAGGATAACTTCTCTGGCTTCAATAAAGATAGGGTACGAGATATCTCCTTTTTTCGGTTGGATTGTTTTAAATAAGCCGATTAATTCCACCAAACTACTATTAGAAAGCTGTACAAATATTCTGCATTCAGCTGCAGCTCAATGGAATAAAATATCAGAAAATGGTCTCCCTCCATGTTTTCCCAAAAAGGTACAAATCTAAAGTTATGTTAAACTGTCAGGTAGCTAGGGGCCATATGTACGAACACATTTTCCCATAGACACAGAATGGGCAAAACTGCTTGCTACATCTGGCCCTAGGTTCCCAAAATATGGAAGCCTTCTTTTCTCCCTTGCTCACCTTTTGTAAGCTGCTCACGCTAAAAGCATTGACTAAATAGGCTGACTGAGGAGGATTTAATCAGGGTTAAAGAGAGTATGTTTGGGCTCTATACATTTGGGGACAAATGTATCAAGAATCCATTTTGCAATTCTCAAATAGCGATTTTTAAGAAATCGCTATTTCAGAGTTGCAAAATGGTATGTATCATATTTGCGATTCGGTAATATCGATTTCTTAAAAATCGCAAATGCTATTACCGAATCGCAAATAGCGATTCTGACCCCATTCGCACCTATGGGCCAATAGGCCCATATTTGCTAACTTATTGCATTTCCCAAATTGCAAATTCCAAACTGGAATTCGCAATTTCAGAAATGCAAACCCCAGGGTGCTGGGGGCCTAAGGTCCCCTCTGCTGCACCCCAAAAATTATTTTAGGACATGTAAGGCACACACATGCCAAAGGGACATGTATGCGTTACATGTCAATTTTAAAAATGCATTTTTAAAATTTGCACATGGTTACCACCAAATTGTATTTGGTGGTAATTGAATTGCGATTCCTTAATGCCCAATTCGCATTAAGGAAAAGCTTGATACATGTACTTAAGAAAACGCAAATCAGGATTCCTTATTTGCGATTTCTTATTTAGAGAATCGCAATTTGCGTTTCTCTAAACAGAGTCGCAATTTTAAGGAATCACTATTTTAGCGATTCCTTAAAATTGCAAAGTGAATGCCTTTCATACATACTGAAAGGCATTTCTGCATTCTCAAATGGCCGTTCGCACCGTTTGCGAATGCTAAAAGCTTTGCTACATCTGGCCTGTGGTTTCATAGCAAATGTCACTGTAGTTTCATGGGCTGAAAACTGTGGATCGCGGAGATCAGCATTTCAACCCAACAACATGGTGTGATCCTCGGCACATCATGTTCTCTCCCAGAGCTTCAATTGGCATAGCTGCAAAAGTTAACAACTTGGAAACGGATTAAATGCTGGTATGAAGTCCTAGAGAAAGATTAAGACATCTAAATTGACAGTGTTACACCAGGGTGAGTTTGGTGAGGTAGAATGCTTCGCGGTTCCTCACCTTTACTTCTATCCCTCCCCCTTCCTAATTGGCCTCTGAGCATGACTGAGCATCACATTTCTGCTTTTTCTGTTCTTCTTTTGGATAATTAGGGAGTGGAAGCCTTAAACCATGATCCTAATGTTCAGGGCAGGTGCATCAACGAGTCCTGGACTATTTCACTTCCTGCCCCTCATGCATGATGTCATAGGCCCAAGGGAAGCTTTGACAACATGATTCACCCAGTACGCGGGAAGTAGTTACAATCTGGCCAGGATCCCAACAAGCCTTGCAATTATCTGTGTTCAGGACAAGACATTCAACACAGCAGCATCCTCTTTGCTTGCTAGTGCCAAACAGGGTGGCTCTGCACTATGTGTATCCTTCCTCAGGCATTATCCTGCTATCCATCTAGTCAATGAAGTCCAGTTCATGCCTTGAGGACTGATGGGGGTAAAGTCTTACACTGAGTCACACAACAGCCAACATGTGCCACCATAATGAAAGACATGTCTTGAGAAGGAGCGGCTTGCGTGGCTGGGGCAGGGTGGTTGTAGGGGGTGGAGCGGAAAAAATAAATAAAAATAAAAACCTTACCTGCTTTGCTCCCGCACTGCGCTCCTGTCCCGACGCTGCTGCAGGCACAGGCTCCCAGCCTGCCCTACGCCAATCCGGTTGCTGCTCAGAGCAGGCACACTGGGAGCCTATGCAGGCTCTCGCCAGCCCAGCGACCGTGTTGCTGGGATGGAGAGAGCCCTGTGTGCATGTGAGTTTGGCCAGCCCGAGACGGCCGGCCAAACACACATGCGCTCTGAGTGAAGTGCACAGTGCACTCCCCTCAGCTCGTCACGCCCAATGCCCCGCCCCTTTTACATGGAAAAGATCATAAACAGATTTTATTATCCTTTCCATGTAAAAGGATTTGCAACGGTTGGTGCTGGCGGGGGGGAGGGGGTCGCGCCTGGTCTTGAGCTTGTTTTAACTACATGTATTTTCATGCAGAGCTTGATAAATAGCTCTGGTCTTCTGTTTTTGTACAGCATCCCTGCAAATATGCATCAATTCATTCCATAAACCTGGTTAGAATTTATAAACAGATGCTGTCTATATTTTTATCTATCTGTATGTATCTATGTCTGGTTTTCTCTCTCTGATCTTTTAATCTCTTTAATCAACTCATTCATGCATGCATCCATCTATCTATCTATCCATCCATTGATATATAAAGTGTGCTGTCATCTAAGGGACCATAGAGTCAGGCCTATAACAGACATCCCTCAAATCAATAAATCCTTATTCAACTAGCCAAACTGTTTTTCAGAGGTTTTAGAACATAACAAATTCTTCCGCTAAAGAAAAAAAGGGGGGGGGGGCAAGAACCACAGCTTGTTGCAGAGAACTCTAAATGCTTTTCCACCATGCAGACATTCCTGAAATTTAGAGCTGGGAGTGCTTGGTCTAAAATCATGAATGCATGGGGATGCAAGAGAAAATTGTGTTTTCAAACAATCATGTCAGAGAGACACTTAAGTACCGGGTGGTGGATTGCCCTGTGATATCTTGAAATGAATGCGCTGCTTGACGGGCGAGCAATGTTACTCATGGCGGTGGGTGTCTAACACATGGCCAAACTTGTGCAGCTCAATTATGAGCTGTACCGACATATTCTGAATATACTGAAGTTTCCTTATATGGCTCTCTGGCAAAGCCATATAGACAACACTCCTATAGTCTAGTAGAGCCAGGAGTAAAGCTCAGACTACCTGTGCTCCGCTGTCCAAGAGGATGAAGAGCAAAACCTAACAACAGAATCACAAAGAGGCTGCACAAATCTTCTGGATCAGAACCTTGAAGGACAAACCTTGATCTATCTATGTTACATTCATGTACCTATAAATCTATCCGAAATCTATCTATCTCTCAATATCTCCTCTCCCAAATATTCATATATTTATACACCTCTCTATTGATCCATCTATATATCTCTCTCTCTCTCTCTCTCTCTCTCTCTCTCTCTCTCTCTCTCTCTCTCTCTCTCTCTCTCTCTCTCTCTCTCTCTCTCTCTCTCTCTCTCTCTCTCTCTCTCTCTCTCTCTCTCTCTCTATATATATATATATATATATATATATATACCTGCGTGTGCCTGTCTCTCTCTCTCTCAAGCGGTCTCTTGGAAGCACCCAGATATTTCTTTTAAACTTTATGCACAATTAGCAACCTACTACAACATAAAATAACACAACACATCTATATACATATAATATATTTAGGCCATCTATCTAACCGCCCATCAATCTTTATCCCTCTGTATCTATCCATCCATCCATCCATCCATCCACCGGTATCCAAGCAATGTCCCTCCCTTCCCATCAATCTTTTTTCTTTATCTGAGTTCTCCTCATTGATGGTGTAAAGCACTATACAATTAGTTAACAACTTACGTACACGCACAGAACATAATATAGCTATTGTAGCCTTAATATAGCCTTAACATTATCACCTTTATCAGTATTTATCTATAGCTGCATCAATGTCTAACTGTCCCCATCTATCTATAAGTGACACACTCTTACAGCATATTTACTCAAACCTGCCGTGCCGCGGACCTGCATTTATCATGCCAACTCAAAGAAGTCATTGAAAATGCAAGAACTCAACACGACTCTCCATTATATGACTTGAGAGCTCTATTAGTGCCTATTTTACCTGCTTCAAAGGCATGTTCCTGCACTGACCTATTGTATCGCTGCACAGAATTAACCAAGTCTACTGAGGTTTTACCAGTCAGTGAACACCTACCCCGTTGCATGTGAAACCAATGTGCAGTGAGAAATTTGGCCTTCTTAGTATTCAGTACAATACGATATTTCTTCTGGTGTCTTTGCCATTTACGGGAAGCGAGACCTTTTTCTGAGTGTGATTTTGAGTTACGTTTTTGGTTTTGCATTAGCCAAGACCTTTTGATTTTACTAATATTATATGTATAATACACTTACTGTCTGTCAGCCAACCCTCTTCACCCATGTCTCTGTTATTGGGTCATTCACATTTTCCTTATGTACCCCACTGTATACAGCATTGGGCAGTGGGTCAGCCCACTTCAGCCATTGGCTACCTTCACTGAGTGACAGCATTCTGCCCATCCACAAGGAACACTTTTGACCATAAAGAAATTCCCTACAGTGCCAGGGACTAATAAAGGAATATGTGCTTTTTTAGACCAAAAACAAAACGTGTGGCCTTAGCCAATGTGGTTTTAGGGGGTAGATTCACAAGGGCCTAACAGCTTCTCCATCATTAAACTTTTGGAAAACAAACAAAAACAAAGTCTACAGGCAGGCAGCCAACGTCAGACCTATTGGCTTTGCAAATGCGCGTTTGGGTTGAAATTCTGTTTTGTAGAATTTTCAACACTAGGTTGATCCTATTCTGAAAGCATTCTTTCAGGCAATTTCACATTTTGGTCCTGTGCTCCACTTGCAGACCTGATCACCAACACATCTATCATCCTTCATTTCCAACAGTGAGTGGTGCCTCTGGTGGTGTGTTTAGTATGAAAGAGCTAGATATCTGGTTCAGCTCCTACGCTTGCATGAACACAGGAGAATCTGTTTCCTTTCTAGGTACCCACCACTTGCTTTTCTCCACCCACATACCATGTGTCTTCACACAAGACTCACAATCTGAATACAATGGACATATTCTTGCGGAGAGATCTCCAGAATATCCGAAATAGGTCCAATTATCACTATGAGAAGACGGTATTTAACTCTGAGTATGAGAGATAACCAGTACATAAGCATCGGAACAGGACCACTCTTTAAAAGAGACATTGTTGGGAGCTATTGCAAAAAATGTTGTTGTATAAGGCGGTGACTACAGAGAGATGAACACTAGATTTTATTGTCAAGTCCAGCATTGTTTTGACTGGTTTATAACTTTCTCTTTCATCAGTCTCAAAAACACAATCAAACAAACTGTACTCAAAGCATATCCCCTGTAATCTTAATTTTATATGTGTATTCTCAAGAAGCCATATTTTTAGCCAAGTTACTTTCACTATAAGCACTTTCCGAAGTCACTAGCATGCCACTCATCTAAAGCTTTGTGACAAATAACACAATAGACATGTTAAACTCGTGTGTACACACACATAATCGGCTCAAACCCATATCAGTCATTAAATGCATATGCTTTGCTGGGTTCAGCTCAATTTATTCCACCCAAGCCATTTCCAGCTCAGTTCTCCCTCCATGTCCAACCACTCATCTCTTCTAGCAGTATCCAATAAAATGGTATTACCAGATCACCACAAGAAACCCAGCCACCTTAAAACCCACTATCTTAGACGCCACACCAATTCAAAATTTTAACTGGTGGGCAAGCCACTACTTTCATGATTCCAAACCCCATAAAAACAATCCTTGGCACTCAGTAAGCTAAGAAATATTTACAATTCGATTTAATAGAAAAACATTCAATTGAAATTCCTAATACCGTTTGATCACAAGTCTTGGTCACAGGCATTGCGGTTCATTCCTCCTATCGTTTTTTAATAGTCTTCCTGGAACCATTCGATGTCTAGATCACTTTCTGTCCTATATTAACATGGGGTACGTAGTTCATGAAATTCCTTCATTTTGCAATCTCCAAATCCATTGCTTTTAAGTACTTATCAGTGCTTCCACCACACACAAATGGCAAGGATTAAATATGCCATTTAATTCATGAGATTTTATTTAATCCAAGTAATCATTCAGAACCTTTTGCTACAGTGTTGTTTCACATTGATTTCTGGGAAATGTAGTTGATCATGTTTTAAGTCACATGACAGGGTCTTATGATCGCATTTCTGCCAGCGAACTACGGAAAGACACAATAATGTCAGAATTCCTTCCTTTCTTTGCTTCCCTCTGTCACGTCCACCCCAGCCTGGCAGCATGCCCAAGAACACACCATACACGGAACTCGTAGTCTAGCATCTTTACTCATCAATGTACAACATTCGGCTGAACTCTCAATATCCCAATAACTGTTAAAGACCACACCCTAACACCTCCCTGAACAATTACGTAATGTCCTTCAAAAGTATGCCCCTAGTCACGGGTTCCTAACGCTTACAGCTCTAAGACACTACACCCCCCAAGGATTTAGCTGCAATTTATGTCATCTACTAATATTTATTTATCAAACATGATAGTTAATACTGGAATCTTTCCATGGACTTCTCATAATTTATCCCTGTAAATCAGGGGTCTGTAGTCCGTAATATTTGTTTCTGTAATGTGATAATTCTGCTTTCAATTACTCTAAATCACAATGCTGGACAATCCCACAATATGTTTTCGATCATCTCCTCGATACAATCTGGTGGGTATTTAATTTACTAACTTCTAAAATCTTTTGTCATTTATTTGTATTTCAAAAGTGAATATTTCTCATTTGATAACTTTATTTTTATGTGGTGAAGACTGTATCTTAATTTACTTCTCATGAGTCTTAGGACAAAACCAATTTTTGTGATTTGATTCATACTTTTGTTTCTTTTGTCAATAATGCCCATCCAGTGGGTCCTAATTCTCTAAATTTGGTCCGGCCAAGCTATTCCTTTCTCGCTCTTAGAAATGTATGTATGGACAATTAAAGTAAGGGAGATCAGAGGCCAAAAGTAGGGGGAAAAAACATAAGGTGGAGAAGGTGCTGGGCGTAGAGCACCTCTTCTGCTTTTCTCACGTCTCTCCAGAGTTTCTCAAGAGTCCAAAGGAAGGTGGTGGAAAAAAAAGCTGTAGTCTCTGTGATGTAAGGCCAGGATAAAATCAATCTGTTTGTGCTCCCTTGAGATATCATAATAAATTACAAAACTCCGATGTTTCCATGTTTTTACAAGAGAATTGTATGAAAGTTATATTCCTTGTGCTTACCTTTCAAGCACTCATCACCACGTTGCACATCAGCTTCCTCACAAAGGAGCTGGCTGATCTGATTGGTTAGATAAATTAACTAGGAGCTAACACCACAGTTTTTAGAGCCTATCCTAAAGGTAAACGATTGTCCAGCATGCACCCTTAAAGCGGGCCTACGTAGGAGAATTAGCATCCTAGTAGGGCATGCCTAAAGTGGTAAGGTTTCTAATCGACACTGAGCGTAAGGTGCAATTCGCATCAGTGTCAGGTAATGCTGAAATTTCACACTCAGAAATTAGGGTCGTACAGCGCAAAACCTCTATGGGTGCTGCATCTGGTCTTTAAGTTAATTCACCTCTACACACATAGCCTCTGAAGTGAGATCAGGGAGCAGACATGCTTAAACGTCTTGCATTTTAGAAGGTGAGCTGCGGGGTGCTATGCCATGTGATGTTGGCTCCCCAAAACACAGACCAGTACATGGGTCTAGTCACAATTTCTGAATAAATTAAAATTACAAGAGAAATTCTGCAGAGTAGTGGCAGATGATAGCAACAGCTCAGAACAGCAACTACACTACAGGAACAGCGAGAGGTTTGAATTAATCATCACCCTTAAACCAGGCACCCGTGCTAAAGCTTTGGAGCAGGGTTAATAGTTTCTGGCCTCAAAGTTGATGACTATAGACCTTCACTATTTGACACACCAATAAGGCTCTTTTTTTGCCTGCGTTTGGTTGTAGTCAATGTGTTAATCCCGCATGCGTCACATCATCACAATCATGTGGTCAGATACCCGTCTGTAAGACTATTTTGATGTTTGGTTTAAAAGGCAAAAGGGGCCAGCTAAACAGTGAAATGGCCAGCTCTCTCGACTGCAACTTGACGCCTCAAAGGCATGTACCTTCATCGTCTCCTCGCTAGCTTTGACCCTAACAACCTGTTAACATACTAAAGCAAATTTAAGAGATTCAAAAAGGTTTCTGATCCAGCAGAATTTGTTTATAAATTGAGCAAGGTGCACAAGGATCAAAATTGGGCCATGAATTATAAATAATTTACTGAGGGGACCAGAACCACTACCATTGGCTATAGGTGAATAAAGTGCATTAGGAATTGTGGTCTGTGGGGCAGCTTCTGTGAATCGAGTAAGCAGTGAGAGTGCAGAAGATGTCCTTGCCCCATTATGACTCACTGCGCTTGTTCATCAGACGCAGAAGCTGTGCACTGAATGAGTATCAAATCCTCCTGTTGGACAAAGAAGGGTGTTGCGGTGGTGGTCTCTAGCCTCCATCGATTTGGTACTTTCCACAAGGAATAAATCCATAGTAGTGCTTGGATGGAATAGAATTTAAATTAGAGGGTCCATCCTTCCACTTCCAAGCACTGCTGAAGTTCTCATATCACTCCCGCAGACCACGTCACCAATGCAGCCTCTCAATTGGCCAGTCGCCCTTTAACGAGGCATTTAAATGCATAGAATGTCACAAATTGGCCTACCACGAACATGAATAACAGCACGCAATCAACGAATGCTGCTGCTGTGCAATTAACTGATGTGGTGTGGTTGTAGCTTAGTCATTTATTGATGTCATATGGGCACATTGCTTCATATTTTCTTCGGAACCAGCAATGTCATTACTTTATCAATTATCACTACTTCACAAACATTACTTTCCAGGGCACTTCTATGGTTGTATAAAGAAAACATACAGAGTGGGATGCTTTGTGAAGTGATCTGTGGTTTGTTTGCATGCCATCTGTATTACGTTGGAGGGATCCTGCGATTTTTAGGTAGTCGTTCACACACCGCTCCCCTAAATAGCCGCGATAAATGAGAGGTCTATTCAAGTGTCTACTATACAGACTTAGCAAGTCAGAGCATGGGATGCAAAAGCGCTCAAAATAAGCACTGGTAAAGCCATTAGCTCCGGGTTTAATGTGTTAATATATGCAGTTTTAACACATTAGGGTATGACGAAAGGGAGGGAGCGGGCAGGAGTGGTTACAGGGGGATCTAGCTGTAAAGTAGTCCCATGCGAACACTTGAATGGTGGTGGAAGAAATCAACCAATAGCATTAAGAGACAAAGGGATACTTCTGTTGGCTGAGCCAGGGGGTGATTGACAAAATCTCAAGCCAATCGCTGACAGAGAGAGGTTGATGCAAGTCAGTTGTTCAAAGCAGATTATCCAAAATCCACTCTGTGTATATTGTTCGCAATAGCCCTAACAGCTGCTCTGTCAAAAATCAAACCTAAATACATTTGATAACTGAAGAACATACCAAAAACGTTCTTTGGCCTATCATGTTGCCGACTTTAACATAAGTGGACATCAAATTTAATAAGCAAATTTGCAAACCATAGAGGGTAAAATACTCTCAAGGCTGATGTTCTAAGTACAAAATGTTCGTAACATGAAGGTTTGAACCCCCGGGATGTCCATTAGGCCTTGGATTCTTCAGAGGAGAATAAAAGGAGCAAAACTGAATTGGGTAATAGTAATCCATGTTGGCATAGCGCTTTGAAATTTAAGTGCTGTACAAGCAACCTGGTATAATTATAGTTATCACTAGGTGTGCAATTGGATCCCATTGTCAATCTAGTTTTCAATCTGATGGCAACATTGCTCTATTAAATTGGGAAATAATTCATTTAAAAATGCCCTTAAATGTGTAGCCTGCATGATACGTTTCAGTATGGAGCCGATTATTCAGACCATGCTGTGGTCTGGCTAAATTCTCTGCGTTGCTTAAAAATGGTCCCAATTTGGCAAAGCTTTAGTAGTGATTACCAATTAATATTAAGAACTCATTTTGTCCCAATGGCACCAGTCCCCACATCCTTCTCTGTTACAAAAGTCCACTTGCTCTTACACAAAGAAATCCAGCGGAAACTTCGAAACAACATAGAAAACTGACTTGTTCATCTGTGCCCCATCCTCAAAGCATGAATAATGCAAGAGACCTGTGGCCGGGCAACCATTGCTGCCCCTCGCAGAGGGCCCTGGGATTTTAATAAATGATGCATACTCTTTCAAACACTAACGTGTTTAAACCCATCTTCTGAAAAACAATGTCAAAGAGCCACACACAAAACAATTTGACCCTACCCAAGGAGGTGTATTATTTTTTTACTTTTCCAATTACATAGATGATTGGAAAACTAATTTACAGATGGACAAGCAGATGTTGTGACTGGTCCGAAAATAACAAGTCTGATAAATGTTGCACCAGCATGGTTTAGCTTATCTAAGCACTCCTGGAGTAGTGTGTGAGCCCTTGGTACACCAGACATGCTGCGAACACTGAGAAAACCTTTTTTCAGAAGTCAACAAAAGAACCATATATCTGAAGGCTCTCTAGCTGACAATCAGGAAAAAACAGAATATTCAATATATGCACAAATGGAAGGTTAATTATATTAGAATGAAACAGAAACCCTACTTCTAATCCTAAAAACGAGACCATGTGCCCCTGTAACAACCTCTCAGTGCCCAGGTCTCCGTGTGCCAGTGCATATGTCTCAGTGATCATCTCACCCTGTCCCAGTGTGCATGTCACCAATACCCAGTGTACATGTCTCTGCATCTCTGTATGATGTCACCCTGTCCCAGTGTGCATGTCTCAGCATCTCTGTATCAATTTCACATTGTCCAAGTGCATGTCTCAGTGACTGTGTCACCCAGCCGTCATTTCCAAGTCATCATGCCTCAAGGTTCCCGACACTCTGTTCCAGTGACCATGTCACCCTGTCCCAGTGTGCATGTCTCAGCATCTCTGTATCCATGTCACCATGTCTCAGTGACCATGTCACCCTGTCCCAGTGTGCATGTCTCAGCATCTCTGTATCCATGTCACCATTCCCAGTGTACATGTCTCAGTGACCATGTCACCCCGCCGTCATTTCCAAGTCATCATGCCTCAAGGTTCCTGACACTCTGTTCCAGTGACCATGTCACCCTGTCCCAGTGTGCATGTCTCAGCATCTCTGTATGCATGTCACCTTGTCTCAGTGCATGTCTCAGTGACCATCTCACCCTGTCCCAGTGTGCATGTCACCAATACCCAGTGTACATGTCTCTGCATCTCTGTATGATGTCACCCTGTCCCAGTGTGCATGTCTCAGCATCTCTGTATGCATGTCACCTTGTCTCAGTGCATGTCTCAGTCACCGTGTCACCATTCCCAGTGTACATGTCTCAGTGACCATGTCACCCCGCCGTCATTTCCAAGTCATCATGTCTCAAGGTTCCTGACACTCTGTTCCAGTGTCCATGTCACCCTGTCCCAGTGTGCATGTCTCAGCATCTCTGTATGCATGTCACCTTGTCTCAGTGCATGTCTCAGTGACCGTGTCACCATTCCCAGTGTACATGTCTCAGTGACCATGTCTCAGCATCTCTGTATCCATGTCACCATTCCCAGTGTACATGTCTCAGTGACCATGTCTCAGTATCTCTGTATCCATGTCACCATTCCCAGTGTACATGTCTCAGTGACCATGTCACCCCGCCGTCATTTCCAAGTCATCATGCCTCAAGGTTCCTGACACTCTGTTTCAGTGACCATGTCACCCTGTCCCAGGGTGCATGTCTCAGCATCTCTGTATGCATGTCACCTTGTCTCAGTGCATGTCTCAGTGACCATCTCACCCTGTCCCAGTGTGCATGTCTCAGCATCTCTGTATCCATGTCACCATTCCCAGTGTACATGTCTCAGTGACCATGTCACCCCGCCGTCATTTCCAAGTCATCATGTCTCAAGGTTCCTGACACTCTGTTCCAGTGTCCATGTCACCCTGTCCCAGTGTGCATGTCTCAGCATCTCTGTATCCATGTCACCATGTCTCAGTGCATGTCTCAGTGACCATGTCACCCTGTCCCAGTGTGCATGTCTCAGCATCTCTGTATGCATGTCACCTTGTCTCAGTGCATGTCTCAGTGACCGTGTCACCATTCCCAGTGTACATGTCTCAGTGACCATGTCTCAGTATCTCTGTATCCATGTCACCATTCCCAGTGTACATGTCTCAGTGACCATGTCACCCCGCCGTCATTTCCAAGTCATCATGCCTCAAGGTTCCTGACACTCTGTTTCAGTGACCATGTCACCCTGTCCCAGTGTGCATGTCTCAGCATCTCTGTATCCATGTCACCATTCCCAGTGTACATGTCTCAGTGACCATGTCACCCCGCCGTCATTTCCAAGTCATCATGTCTCAAGGTTCCTGACACTCTGTTCCAGTGTCCATGTCACCCTGTCCCAGTGTGCATGTCTCAGCATCTCTGTATCCATGTCACCATGTCTCAGTGCATGTCTCAGTGACCATGTCACCCTGTCCCAGTGTGCATGTCTCAGCATCTCTGTATCCATGTCACCATTCCCAGTGTACATGTATCAGTGTCATCAGTTATTATCATGCCTCAAGGTTCCTGACACTCTGTTCCAGTGTCCATGTCACCCCGCCCCAGTGCCTCAGGGGTTGTCACTCTGTCCCAGTGCCATGTGACTGTGCCCAATGCCTGTCCCCCTGTCCCAGTACCTGTGTCTGAGTCCAAGCGGCCAGATCTCCGTGACCCAGGGCCTCTCTGGGTCTCCCTGTTCTAGTGTCTCTCCATCCTAGTGTCTTCATGCTCCAATATATCCCGGCCCCAGTGTCTCACACGCACAGGGACTTCTTTACCGACTGGCTGCCTGTCCCAGATTAGCGCCTCATTTTGGTCCTGTCTTATGTCGTTCGTTTTCCATGTTTTCTGACCCTGAAGTTTGTGCCCACTTGTCTCAATGTTTGTTTCTCGGCGCCAGTATCTCCCTGGCCCAGTCTCCTTCAGTCACTTGCTTTCTAAATGCCTGCATGTTCCAGTATCAGGTCGCCCAGGTCTGTCCACCTCATTATCCGTGGCTTTTGTAGCCCCCGTCCAGGTCTTCTTATCCTGGTGGCGGTGTCTCCCTGAATCCATGTCTCCATCACAATCACCTGTCTGCTCACTGGCTGCCTGTTCCGGTGACCATGTCTCTGCTCTCCTGAGCTCTTCTCAGCATCCGTGTCTAATGGAGCATCTTCCATGTCTTCTTATCCAGGTGCATGTGTCTCCCTGACCCCGTCAGGTACAGTCTATTCACTGGCTGCCTGTTCCGGTGACCATGCGTCCGCTCTCCTTCTCTCTTCTCAGCATCCTTGTCTACTGGAGCCATCATCCATGTCTTCCTATCCAGGCACGCGTGTCTCCCTGACCCCATCAGAGGAGTCAATAGGCTATTCATTGGCTGTCTGTTCTGGTGTCCGCTCTTATCTCTTCTCAGCATCCTTGTCTACAGGAGCCATCTTCCATGTCTTCCTATCCTAGTGGCTCTGTCTCCATGACCCCATGTGTCCATCAGAGTCGATAGTCTATTCACTGGCTGCCTGTTGTCCATGCGTCCGCTCTCCTTATCTCTTCTCAGCATCCTTGTCTACTGGAGCCGTCATCCATGTCTTCTTATCCAGGTGCATGTGTCTCCCTGACCCCGTCAGGTACAGTCTATTCACTGGCTGCCTGTTCTGGTGTCTGCTCTTATCTTTTTTCAGTATCTGTGTCTACTGGAGCCATCATCCATGTCTTCTTATCCTGGTGGCTGTGTCTCCCTGACCCCATGTGTCCATCAGAGTCGATGGTCCTCTCACTGGCTGCCTGTTCCGGTGACCATGTCTCTGCTCTCCTTATGTCTTCTCAGCATCCTTGTCTACTGGAGCCATCATCCATGTCTTCCTATCCAGGCACGCGTGTCTCCCTCACCCCATCAGAGGAGTCAATAGGCTATTCACTGGCTGTCTGTTCTGGTGTCCGCTCTTATCTCTTCTCAGCATCCTTGTCTACAGGAGCCGTCTTCCTATCCTAGTGGCTCTGTCTCCATGACCCCATATGTCCATCAGAGTCGATAGTCTATTCACTGGCTGCCTGTGACCATGCATCCGCTCTCCTTATCTCTTCTCAGCATCCTTGTCTACAGGAGCCATCATCCACTCTTCTTGTCCTGGTGTCTGTCTCCTAGTCTCAGTGTTTGTGTATCCAGGTGCCAGCGTCTGTGTTTCCCTTACACGATGTCTGCCTGCTTGCCCCAGTGCCTCTCCCCATCTGCCCCGATGTCCATGCTTCCCTGGTCAGTTCTTGGGTCACCTTCACTTTAAGTCATTTGTTGCCTTACGAATGGCTTTGGATGACACGATAATACACAAACATTGCTTCCAGCTTTGGTTCCAGTGGGCCATCCTTGCTCAACTCTAACCTTTGTTGATCCCAGAATGCACCTCTCTGTCATCAATTCCTTTCAAACATGCTCTTGTTAATGTTCCCAATATTTTCTTAGGATTAACCAAATGGATCGAGATCAACATTATAACAGGGAAATATAGGGTACACTCAAGGAGACATTACTCCTAACGAACTAAATATAAACCCGATCTGTGCCCCTTGGGTCGTACCGCAGCCATGTTTAAGGCAGGGCGACTGGAATCATGTAGCATGGGAGGACCAAATTCTGAAGCTATATTGGTGAAATTATGCGGCAAGAAAAGGCAAATTATGTGGTGTAATTGGCCACTTTTTATTGATATTACTTCATTATTTTGTCATTTGTTCACATGTTTACACTTTCTGGGAAAACATGTGTCCTCTTTACCACCAGTTTGAAACCCAAATACAGCAATATGTAACTGAAAGGGGACCAGTGACCCTTTGCAAAGGGCTTTCCATAGCGAGCAGCACATGTTGCTGCGTTTTGGGATCCGTTTGAGCTAGAAACAATTGCTTTGTTAAAACCTGCAGATTATGTGGCAAATGCATCTTATTCATAATTATGCAGAAAACGCCACAGCATCATAATTCCAGTGGCCCTAGCTACAGAGCAACAGAAGAATATGATAGGGAGGGTGCATTAGGTTAACGAGCCCAAATAATGTTCATATACCAGAAAACATCCACAACTTGCTGTGAGATGCCACAACCCGCGTAAAGTTTTTGTTCGGATGTTAAAGCTGCCAGGTTGTCTATGGCAGAGGGCTTTGCCCACAAAGCCCTTAAAGCCGCCTTCATTTAGGTGTGCTAGCCCCACCCATCAAACCCTCTACATCACCTAGGTCTAGAAGGGCAAGGACGTCAAAGGAGGTGGGTACCAGCCAGGTCTAACCAGAGCTGAAACATGACTTCGTATGTGCCTGCAGGGGCAGCCATAATGTACAACCTGAGAAGAAAAGGCCAGGCATTGCTCATGCCTGCTTATTGGCAAGAGTGAAATAACTATTTTGTTTAACTACTGCGATTACCAAAAGATGTTCAGCCTGATATTAAGCACTCCAAGATTCATTAACTAGAAAACACTCTTTAACTCCTTATTGCCTGGACTCAGAAGACCCCCCCCCCCTTAAGCCGAAGAACCCTAAATTGCACCATTTCCCATCTGTTCAGTACACGTCTGGTAGGGCAGAGATCTAAAGTGCAGTCAAGCTTAATTTAAGCGCTGTACAAGGCACCCAAAATACTGGAAAATATATGGGCCCATAAATTGTATGGATACAGCATGGGAAGTATTCGTACTATAAATTATAGGGATTATGGCTAAAACTAATAGGAGCATCTGTACTTCTCCACCCTCCCCCCCCCCCACTCTCCCCTTGAAAACCTCGATTGTCAGATTTATGGTGTGAATCTATCACACTGACTCCTCTACAATGCACTTTCCCTCCATCAGGTTAATGATATTTTATTGATCTATCGACTAATTAGTATCATATACATTTGTTGATTTGCATTTTGATTTAAAAGTGCACTTGCTGTGAAGCTTGAAGATTATTCTAAAATCCACTCTTTGACAAGATTCCACCATAACTTCACAAATGTATAAATGAAACAGAAGATAAAAAAAGAACATCTGATAACAAATGGTTTCTGCCTATCAAATTTATAAAAAATGTTTCTGCAAACCAAGATACCCCAATATCTTTAATCTGAAATCATGTCACAGATACCTTCTCTATTCATTTGCACAAGCTCTGTCCATCCACTGTAGACCAACCTGCTTAATAAAAAAATAATGAACAGCAAACTGCGACAGGCCTGTGGAAGAGCAGTGTCAAAAAAAGGCCAGACAGGCAAAACGTTTGTGCACTCATCTGTTTAAAACAGTTACCCCATTCAGAGCATGCCAACCAATTAAAATAATGTGTCTTGACAGTACATTCTTTATTTGACCCTTGGGAAATGATTTCAAAAGTATTTCTATTACTGCTGAACATTCTTTCGCCACGCCTAAAACGCAACCGATATATTTTAGTTGCATTAATGAATCCAGTGCAACTCAGCCATCTTTTTAAAAAAAACATAATAATAATCAATGGAATGCACCTGCTAACCTAAAAGAACAAAATATAAAAAAAGAGAGACATAGACGAATAGATAACGAGAGAGAGAGAGAGAGAGAGAGGAGATAGCTATAGAAATGGAGAGAACAAGTGAATGAGAGGAATAAATGGAATCAGAGAATTATAGAGATAACAAGAAAGATACAAAAGGAGTAGGAAATAGAAAAAGAATGAAGGAGAGAGGAAGAAAGAGTGAGAAAGGGAAAGTGGGAAACAGTAACGAGTGGGAAGGACGGGAGGGAGAAGAGGATGGGGGAGAAGACTGCGAGGTGGAGAGGCAAGACACCAGCTCTTGACCCATACAGACCCACACAGCAATTGTGTTTCCTTCCTTGCAACACTTCAAAGGGAATCAGCACCATTGTACCATGTGGTGTCGGACAGTAAGCACACAATCTTTCCTTTAGTTACTTTCTCCACTCTCCACCCACTGCACTATTCATATAAACAGAACATATTGAATCTATTATTCAATGTTCTCCTGAAGCATTCAACTTGGCCATTCATCTGTGGGTGATAAAAGGCTCCCTTTTTGTATACATTACTCTATGAGCTAAACTAAGATGTTGTTTCCAGGGATGTTACTGCCTGCAAGATCTGCTAAAAACAAGACAAAATGGAGGGTGCAAAAGATATGAAGACAAGCATTGAGAAGTTATCATAGATGTGAAAGACGTCAAAACTTTGTCAATCTGAAGAACAGTTAGGCAGTAACAATGTTATGCAAAATGTGTGGGAGAAAAGGTAATGTTTCCATGTGTTATAGGAATTACAGCAAGGAAGAAACATGCATAGTGTTTGAAATGGAATAAATATGGAAGGGTTTGATAAGTCATTGAGGAGCGAGCAGTGTTAAAATGGTAACAAAGAAAGAATTCACTATTAAGCTACATGTCAATGGCTTCTGGAACATCACTCCGAGTAAGGAAGTTGAAATTATTTGTTGTGGCGATTGATCTTGAAAGAAGGTCTGTGTATCACACTAGGGCCAATGCCAAATATGTGCCATTAGTTAGGAAGGTGCAACAGAATCATGCAACACTGATGAACTCTGCTCCAAGGAAGTTGTAAAAATTGTTTGACACAGGCATAATTCAGACGATTAGGGTGTGTGAATGGGTCATTGCCATGGATTTCACTACAGGACACCTCCGCTTGTCTGGAATCCTACTTCCAGACGTCCCACACATACAAAAAACAAATCCGGTAGTAGAGTCTTCTCCTGTATTGCTCCTAGAGTGTGGAACGACCTGCCGCTGCACATGAAAGCCTCCTCCTCACTTCTTGAATTCCACAAGAAGTTGAAGACCTGGCTCTTTGGGCAGTCCCACTAGCCCTTAGGTTAAGCTATGCTCACACCTGCTCAGCCCCAGGATACCCTTCCAGGTGATAGTTCACTCTACAAATCTGCAAACATAAGAATCCCCCTGGTCAGATAAAATTATGTGGGAGCCTGAAGGTTTTTAAAATGCATGAATTAATGTTGACAGATACACTTCGCCCTGCATCTGATCCAGATTAACCCAACACCACAGGGACAGAGAGTCTTAGCCACTGAAAAGCAGCATGGCAGAATGTCAGAGAGAATCCACATTCTGTTTGAGACCAAAAAAAGTGCTGAAAACAAAGAACGCTTGTAGTATAAATAACAGGTGATATCAAACACTGTAAGTCTTGATTTCACAGCATATTTGTTTGCTTTTACCAATTTGAAAAATGCAGTGTCCAAAAATTGCCCATAAAGGATGTTACTGAATCATTCCATACAATATGCTCAGTCACTGACAGTTGGGAGCATTACATATTGCGCACCTAGAATTGGCTTCAGTCCCACATCGATTCTTTGCTCACAGAAAGACTCAAGAAAATAAGGTAGAAAGTGCTATTTGGGTTTACAATAGAGGATCCCTCTTATGGATTCTACGATCAGTAAAAAGTGCAATCCGCAGGCTTACAGGGACCTGATAACAAAGAGATACTCTAGGCTTCCTTGGTGTAAGCACTGGGAGTCAGGACAAATTCACTTCTACGCAAGAAGTTGTGAGTGAGCCATAGGACCTGGATTGTCTTGAAGCCTGGACAAGGTGATCTGAGTAGGGAAACAGAAGTTAAATGCACTTTATGCATTTCCCTTGCATTAGACTTGCTGAAAAGGGCTGCTGGTTATAGTGTGGATAAAAAATTATCCTTCTGAGAATAACGGTGGCAAAGACGCGCCCCTCAAGGACGATCCAATCTTAAGACATGTGAGAGGGCCCACAAAATGTGCTTGATGTTACAATTGATGCTACATCAATATTCAGGTGTAAACATAAAAGAGGCGGAAACTCGTATCCATGGCACCCCAGATCTTTGACCGTACAACCCTGGAGAGGAATATAGTTACGTTTAACAGGTATGTGAGTATTTTGTGTGCTGCAGTACAAGAAACGAGGCGTCTTCTCCGCAGCAGGCTAGTTCTATGGGGAAATCACACAGGAAGAGCGAGTGAAATAGAAAAAGGCAGGTGTTACTTTCTGAAAGATGGTTCCAACAGAAGCCTTTCGCAACTCTAGCCCCGCCACCACTATTTTCTATGCCTGAACTTTGATTTTATGGCAGTGGAGAGCTTTTCCTTGCTTGATCGAAGAGACTATTTATCGTGTGACTTTTATCTAGTGCATGATCTGAGATACCATGGTCCCCCACTTATCTGATGATTGTCAAGCGGAGTCCTACAGGATAGACAGGACGCAAACACCTAATCATATCAACATGTACGTTTGATAACACTGGTTCCCTTTGTACTGAACCACTTATGTCTACAGTGATTGATTTCACTCTAGAAGGGTGGGAAGGACATTTCAAAAGACATGCAGGGATTTATCGATTAAAGGACACTGGTGCATGCATGTTCCCTTCGAGCACCAATGCACCCATGCACACTCATGAAAGATGTCACCGCCTCGTTCTATCACGGATGTGCTTTCATCTCAGACAGTTGCATGCTAATAACCCTGCTTATTTTTAGGATAAATGTATTGTTCCTCTGAAGGAAATCCCACAACACTGTATACAAACCCTACAGGCAACAGTTACCCAACGCAACTATTTGTACCAGGTTAAAAGGCTAAATTATCATAAGACGATTAATATAATTAACGAGCCACCTAAGGTTTTTTGTGTTCTTTACCCAGCACACGAGATTACACAAGTCACCGCAGGGCAAGTCCCTACAAATTGGCTTAGGAATTACATAATGACACCCCTATCTTAAAAAAGCACTGCAATAACCAGATATCAAGTACAGTGTCTTACAGCCGAGAAGCATGAGATTGCATGCTTGACTTGATGTGTTTAGAAATGGCAATGTCAGCAGTTTACAGGCCAGTGGATGAGACCAATGTGCGACATTCATCTGTCTGCGTTACGGACTATTTGGTACGCCGAACAACGATGCATGGTGAAAAGCATTCAAGAACTGGTTGCAAACATGCAAGAATCTATTGTTAAATTTTATTTCACTATCAATGTTTTTGGTATAATACATTGTCAATCTTTTAATCTAATTATTAATGTTAAATGCTTTACCTCTTGGCTTAAGTCGATGGTCTTTGCTATCCGTTTAAAAACACTGCAGGAAATAATAATTTAAGGGCAGCTTGTGTGTGGCACCCATAAAGTATTCACTAAAGTACCAGAAACATATAATTGTCTGCCAGCCAAGCAAGATGGATATTTTGAGAATAAAGCCAATTACAAGTTCACACCTGGTTCTCTTCGAGGTCATTTTATTATTGCAATATGCGGATCAAACAAAGAGATTCCCTGCTTCAACCTACTGTATTCAGAAACAGCTACAGAGAAGAAAATGCATGTACTGCCTTGCTTCTCTCATTAAACCCCCAGGTTTGAAAAAACACTCATCTAAAGCTAATACAGGCTAAGTCTGAAGCAATGTACCCATCTATGTCCTGCAATTACTTTAGTCTAAAATCACTATTAAAACGAGATCTTCTCAATGTTCTAAAACCCACAGAGGATTTGCAACAAGGTTCACATTTTCAAATCTATGTAGGTTTAACAAAAAAACATATGGATGTTAAACGCACGGATGTTAAACTTAACTTATTTCACAAACGCAAAATCACAGACACAAATCCACATAAAGGTTACCTCAAAACAAATGTATGTGCTTACTCAGCAGTGCCACCCATAGAAGGATGGGGTCGCCTTTTTGAAAGAGGTTAATACGTGTTGAAATCAATACTGTCAACAAACAAACAGAATTAATAATGAAAGACCAAATTTTGCAAGAGCTGGGAACATAAGCCTGTCCTGCAGCATCTGCAGGGGGAGGGGGGACATCATATCCATCTCCCTTGAGGAAGACGACACGGATGCAGTGCTAGCCATCGATGCAACCCTTATGCCCAGCTCCCCCTCCCCCACCATGCAAGCAAAAAGGAACATCCCTGGAGGGGCAGACTAGAGGACCCATCCCTCCCCCCTTTCCCCCCTTCCCTTGCACCCCACTCACCTCCCCCACTCTGTCCAAGCACCAACCCTATTTCTCCCACTTAGGAATTAAAAACATGGCTGTGCGGTCACTAAAGACTATTTTAAGGAGGTCTGGAGTCTAGGTAATCCTTTTTCCCAGGACTGCTTAGTCAGCATGAAAAATGTACAAGAAAATTAAAAACACGTTTTTTAAGTTCAGAACCAGAACCGTGGAATTGTCTGTAAATTATTGCGAAATTATTTCATGCAAAGATGTAAACGAAATAAAAGAGTAGTGTTTTAAAATGCTGAGCTCCCAGACCCTAACCATGCAGCTGGTCACATACATACGTGTGTACAAAGGACATCACCTCATCATGAGAATACACATGGGCGAGCGTATACTTATGTCATATGTACAGGTACAAACACTATACTAGTCAGTACCTATCTGAGCAATGTTTTTGCACTGACCACGGTCAATTTAGAGCGCATAGAGACAATCCAATTTTCACTTTGAGTTAGACAAAAATAGTGTAAACCATTGAATATACATCTTTAATGTACACACTCCCCCTTACATTAAATGTTTGCAGATCTGAATATAAACACGAACATTGAAAACACAACAGCCCTCTGCAGGCTTGAGCCATCTACACCAGAGCCATCTACGCTTATGAATTATACAGCAGCCACTGTCAGCAATCCATTCTCATCGACTTCACAGGCACATTCTGTCTCGGACACATTTAATGCAAATCCTCCCGTTTCAGCATCCCTAAGGTGTCAAATGAAGGTTATACAGCATCTTTCCTGTTTCAGCAAGCACAGACCTAGTCTGTTGCAGCAACCTCCCCTTTCAGTGCACAGCATTGTTGCATATTTGTCATGTTTAAAAAATAAACAAAATATTCGTGTGCATCAAGGAAGAAATAAGCCGTAAGCATCTTACCTCTCTCGTCCTTGCTTTTTATTGCTCCGCTCCTATTGCACCAAACGCAGCCTATGCTCCTGCACCTGCAGTGACCGCTTCTGACGTCAGCCTGATTGACAGCTGCGAGGGTAAGGGCGTGGCCACACTGGCACAGGGAGGACACGCCTTCCTCTGTAGCAGCGGAGAGGACGCCTACAGCTTAGTAGCTGTCAGTCAAGCCGGCGTTCCTTTAACCCCGCCCCTCTGCTGCCTTTCTCAATCAGAGTAGAGCGCGCGGCGTGATTGGCGTCGATCGCATCCAACGGGAAGACGCCGCTTGGTAGCCGGGCACTGCCTCTCCGTGTGGGCGGGGTCTTCTCCTCAGAGAGTCTGCTGCTGATGGCGGGGGTTGATGCATTATTAAACCGTCCTGTCCCTGGTCGTTAATGGGTGAATTATGAATGAGGGAGTCGGAAATGCGACTCCAGCCTAGTGGCAGTAAGCGTTCCCTCACGGAGGGGATGTGTCCACCCCGAGGCAGGCGAGGGGAAGAGCCGCTTGTTGTCTGGCCGGCGGCGCCATTTTGTTCATTGGCCACATCCATAATTAGGCCACAGAAGTGGATCAATTGTGTCAGAATACCCACGAGCGTCCTTACCACAGCTGCCAGTAGCCCGTGTATCAAGAAGGAGGCTTGCAGCTAGAGGGGAAATCATGCTGGGCGCTGTATCACATTTTAAAACTACAAGTTCCAGCATGCATCATTGTTTGGGAGGGGATATAAAGCTTGTTCAAAAGACGTATCTATGTGTGGTGCCCAGACGTTTTTGGGACAAAGGTCAGATCATCTAGGGAACCATGAGTTAAACGTATGCTCTCCTTTAACAGACACTACATAGTATGAAATAATTAAAGTTGAGTATCTGTTACTGCCAGCAACACAGGCCCCTGTCTGCTCCCAGCAGAGAGATGAATGGAGAGCAGACGGGTGGTTAGGGGTGCAGGGTGGGAGGTCAAGCCATAGCTAATTTTAAATATGTAGTCTTGTAAATGAGTGTGTGTGTATATATATATATATATATATATATATATATATATATATATATATATATATATATATATATATATACACACACACACACCTATATCTTTGAAATGAGAGTAGTTGACAAAGTTATGCAGTAGTGGTACCTCCCCCCCCCCCCCCCCCCCCCCCCCAAAAAAAAGCAGTGAGCTTAAAATATAAAAAAATAATCTTATACATATAATAATATGTGTATTAAAGCAACTTAATATTGCTTTAATCGCCAACTGTTTATTTTTTTTTCTTTCTAAATAGCAGAGTATATTTTAACCCTTATCCTTAATGGTAACCTGGCCAGTTCAATGTAAAGTAATTTGTTAACTAACTTCGGTGACGTAAATTCATACTGCTCAGCTCTTTATTATTTTGGAGGATATTACCCTGTTTGGACTCTTTGGCACCTTTTAAACTTATGAAACTACTCCTATGCTCCAATGGACCCTCCCAGAAAGCATATCTCACCAGCCAAAAAATGTTCATTTCCACTGATTTCAATGGCTTCTCCCCAAAACTAATCAATATTGCTCTCCATGGAGATTCCACAGTTTGAGAGGAATGCTAAACCCTTGTATGAATCAGTTGACTTAATGCAGTTAGTGGTTTATGTGTTACTTAATAAACTGCAGGTGCTTTGGCTACAATGAAGAGCTTCTTTGTCAATACCTAACTAGGTCAGTTTGCCACACTGACCTTGACCTTAGGGCAGAAGGGCTTGTTTCACTATTGTTTGAGCCCTTCAGTCACCCTGTAATTTTTCAGTCATTAGTTCAAGCCTGTGGTAGACTTTCAAAGGAGCCTGTCTGTGCGCATGATATGATCCAGCCATCTATGAACTGGCAACAACACTTATTTTCTCAGAGCATGGCCTCCAAAAAACATTTGTCCAATCAGGAAACATATTGTAGCAAAAAAGAAGGTTCTCATTACTTATGTACTGGCAGTGGTTTTGCGATTAGACTTTGACACAAGAGCGTTACGGATACGAAAACAGTGACAAAGAGAGGAGGCAGTAACAAAACCTAAAACAGCGAGGTGAGGACACAGGAATTGTAGGGTGGTGGGAGAAAGAGGCATGATGTGAAACAAAGATTCAATGTTCAGCAGACCTGGCATTTGGCAGTGCTGGTTGCAGGCTTCTAAGAAACTCTTTTTGGCTCCAGCACTTATTTTTTTTTTTTTTTACAACTAAAGCAGTGGCGGGTCGATATGTCATACTAAGTACCTTCATGCTTAAGAAAACCTGATCTGTTTTTACACTGCTGAGGTTCCTGGTGAGAAGATAAAACCCTTTGAACACTCTTGTCGACATGGTCGTCAATTGGAAATAGCTAGAGGCAATGGTTGGCTTTCTTCTCGTATCGCTGCCCTAGGTACTGCTAATTTCATGAAGATAGTAACAGGAGTGGGAGTATTTTATATGGAGAGCGGTATCGCGTTATCTCAGTTTGTGATAGGCAACCATTGAGTGTGGTCATCTGGTGGCAGTGTCCACGTTTCCCAGCCCCTGCCTGTTGGCTGCAGAGCGGTGGGGTCAAGCAGTTGAGTGGTCTGCATCGTCCGGTCAGGATCCACACCAAAGGAAAGCCGGCACCAATGCAAGGAGTAGGCTCACCTCAGGATCTTCCAGGTGAGGTGCAGTGGATGTTCATAGGGAACTATAGATGTCCTTCGAGACCATTTTCTGAGACCCTTAGAGGCATGTTAGTGTGTGGGCAAAGGAAAAGGCTCACATGCATGCTCCGGGCCAAAGTTTCAGTCAGAGATCAGGAACTGCAGGTTGCCGCTTTGCCACTTTGGTTAAACACACCTCTTGGAGCCAGGTGGGGATGTGTGACCTGGAGGGTCATGGTTGTTCCACCTCAGCGGGGGCTCCCCACTGTTATTGACTTGGGATCCTTATTCCACACAGGTAACATTGACATGCTAGCAAAGCCTTAGAGGAGGGCCAAGGAACCATCAAAGCGACTTGAGGGCAATTGACAGACATACACAGAGCATGAAGGGCCGCAGTAGGCCACCACACTCTCAGTGGCAGTCTCCCAGTTGGTTTGCTGTGGGAACACAGCTCAAGATGTGGGTATCAGTGTGCTTCGGCGGGCAGCTTGTCCATCAGGCAGGTTGATGAAGAAGGCTGGGCTTGGGCATTTCGCCCCAGATACTGATGGCGGTAGCGTGTTGAGGACACTTGCTATTTCATGGTATTATCCTTAACCTTTGTATCATATTATTGCAATCAATAACAATTAACAAAAATGTGAGATCGGGGTGAATTTAGATTGAATGCAAGCAAAACTAAAGATGATCCACAAAAGGGCCATTTTTAAATAGGATAGGCATTATACATCAAAAAAAGACATGGAACATAGAAGTGTAATATCCCCTGTGGTTAAAAAGCAAAAACCTTCATTTGTTCCCCCAAGCACCCACCAGCCTCCGTGTACTCGCTTGACTCACTCTGTGAGTAAAACACTCGAGGTTACTCTAATCTCCCAAGAACATGGTGGGCGAGAATTCTCCGTAGCAAGACGTATAAATTAGGCAGCTTTACCCAGCGTCTCGTGCTGTCACGATTAATACCGTTACTCGTTTTTATAAAGCCTACTTACAAAGATAAGCGACAATTCAATGCCAATAAATGTAGATTTATATGAAGAGATACACCTAATTATGTGATTTATCGAAACAGTCAGGTTGCAGTTGTTTTGCTTTCAATAAATCTTTGATGGGTCCTCCTACGTCTGTACATCTTTTGCCATCTGAAGGATTGCGGGCTGTCATGCAAATATCAAAATAAACACTTATCGTGGATGTGAGCAAGAAGACGACCAGATGCTGTTCAGTGCTTGTGATGAGTGGAACCCAGTTCTCACCAAACAGAAGGGTTGCAGGTGGACACACAGCTGGAAGCATGCTGATTGACAAAGATGACCATACTCAAGGAGGTGGACACGCCCCTCCCTACCAGTAACCATAAACACATCTAATCCTTCTTTACAAGTGGTTTCTCCCTCATGCAGAGAACCACCATCATGTGCTATAGTGTTCCTCTGACGGGCACCATTCACACAGCAGTTGACCCCCCCCGCCAAACACATAGCACAGGCACACAGCACTAAATCAGGGTCCAAAGAAGAACTCCAGTTCTGGTGGCTGGATGGATTTTCTTGGACAGAGTTGACAGATTCCACATCCACGTGTGCAGATCAAAAAAGATCTCTAGCCAGACAACTACCAATCATCAGCAGCCTCATGGCACGGTGAGGGGGTGGTGGCCTCCCTCCGCAATGGGAGGGGAGATATTTTGGGCGCCCTCACAGCCGGGAACAGCAATAAGGAAAATAAGGGGCACATCCAGTGGTGTTGAAGTTACCCAGATCACTAGTAAAAATAGAGTGCCACAAAGACAAGGGCGTGCGGGTTGGCACTTCAGTGAGTTGAGTGCTTTCCATCTATTTAAGTACCCATTCGTTGTTTTAGGTATTGGTGCCTGAATATCACAACTGCCCTTTAGGGAATTGATTTGTCTTTGCCAAGCAGGTGGGTCACATTTTGAGTTCACAGGAAGCTGCATGACCCCTACGTAGGAACATCTGTAGCTGCTTCTTCTGAAAACACCGGCTCACTTTACAGAAGAGGCAATTTATGGACAGGGACTAGAATAGCTACAGGATAGGTTTCATGATACAAATCAAGGAGACAGCGAAGGGCAGCCAGAACTCTGAGACTGATAGCGGGAGCAGACAGCATGGCGAGAAAGAGCTACTTCTGCAGAGGAGTCCCAATTTTAGGGAAATTGGCAACCAGATCTTTGAGCAGGAACCCACAGGGTTCAGGTCCATTGGGAAGTCCCTCGTACAACGGGTGTGTATAACGAATGGAAGCTCGCCACCCCTGCGCAGTACATTAACAAGCTGAACATGCTGTTGTTATCAGAGCATCATTGCTTGTTACGTAGAGCTCCATGAAGACTTGAGAGTGAGGCAACAGCTCGATGAAGAAATATCAAGACACAAGACAAGCAGATCATCACTTTACAAACAAGCATTGGCAAAACCAATAGGTTGCATCTGTGGTTTCTAGCCACGCTGCAGATCATCCGCGATGCGCTGCAGCATGGCTAAAGTTAAAACAAAAGCTTTTGACACAAGTACCACGTCATTTTGTAGTCGCATACGCCCTGCCGGCACATGCCTACAAAATGACCTGGGTGTTTCTTTCTTTGTTGTTTTTAGTTAGATTGGCACTTAAAATAAAATAAAATAAAATAAGCAAAGCATTTTTATTTCCAGGCGTGGGTGAATGGCAACAAAAGTAAGGAGGGTGAGGTACCAAAGCAACACAGGGGAGGGCTGGAGGGTATTGGGAAACACTAAGAAACCGGGGCAGGGCTGGTAAAGCCTAAGCGACATGGGGAGGGAGGGAGTAAAAATTGTAAGCAACACAGGAGGGTGGGAGGGATGGGAAACCAATACAGGCGGTGTGGGAAAGTAAGTGGGAGAATCACTCAGGCAAAGACATTTTGAAAACAGATATACTTTCATGGAATGCTTCACAGAAAATAAACAATTAGCGCTTGAAAGGCATGCACAGGAAGAGCAACGTCCCATTGGACGGACAAACACAATATTGAAAAGCTGGGGCATGAATACATTTTTTTCTAGCTATCGCGACAAGAATTTTCAATATCAACATCCCATAAAACAGTATATTTAGGTTGAGGGGGTTTGACCATTCTGATGCCTCTTAGAAGTTTGCAAACTAAAGGGTGTTCGCCCACCAGTTTGATCTAAAATTATTAATAGGCCTATAGGCTAAACTTTGCAAACCCAAATCAGATAAGAAATTGATTATCATGCTAACGTGGGCCCTTAGGGGATCAATACTCCGTTCAATGCACCAACTCAACCATCGCTTCCAAGAAGCTTCATATCTTTTATGAGTGGAAGGTGCCCAATATTGGGATAAGAAGAAGATAGTTTCTCTCAAAACATTTGGCAACGTCCCCTGAAAGTCTCCATGCCCTGAGGGACAACAGACCCTGCAGTACTAGAGGATGAGGGAGGAGACCTGGATCCACAAGTAACGAGGGGAACGACAGCAGAAGAACCGGACCGGCACAAGATAGTGCACAAGATAGGGACATTGCCACGGAAACCACAACTGAGCTCTCCATAGAGTTATCAAAATGATCTCCGCTCCCTGTCTCCGGACCTGAGAGAGTACCCTCTGAATCATGGAGAAGGGGGGAAAGGCATACAATAGAGAGTTTGTCCAAACCTGAAGGAAAGTGTCCGTCGCCAGGGCTGATGGATCTGGTCTCCAATTGTAAAACAGAGGGAGCTGAGAATTGAGGCGAGACGCAAAGTGGTCTATCGCACACTTGCCCCAATGACTCGTAAGTGCCAAGAACACGGACTGCTGAAGCTTCCAGTCGCTGCCTTCCCTCAAAAACCTAGAGTTCCAATCCGCTATCACATTGGAGCATCCCGGAATGTATTCTGCTGTCACTGAAATCTGATGATGAAGACAAAAGTGCCAGAACTCCTTGGCGATCTCCGCTAGAACTCGGGATCTGGTCCCACCCAATCAATTGATTTATCGCAACGCCCAGCTGGATTTGTGGGGAGAAAGAGAGCAAATCAAAAAAGCTCCCGCTCGTAGTTTCAAACAATTGGTGTAGGGAGTGTTCTGCTGGAGACCACCCCCCGTCTCTACCGTTCCAAATCGTGACCCTAACCCCCACTGACTGGCACCCAACTCTATGGCTTTCTCTGGGACAGAGGCAAAGATTGTTCTGCCGTTCCAAGCATCCATGTGCCACAACCACCAGTATATCTCTTGCTTGGGCTTCCTCTGTCAAATAAATCTGCTCCGCATAACTCAGACCTTTGCGCAGATGTAGAATCTTTAGACATTGTAGGGCCCTGTAATGTAAGGGATCCAGAAAAATTGTCTGAATCGAAGAGGCTAGAAGTCCTACCAACTGTGCCAGAGTCCTCAATGATATACTCTGAGAGGCAAGGGCTCTCCGTAACTCTTTCTTGATCATAGATCGTTTTGTCAGAGGAAGTTTTAACTGTGCCTTGACAGAATCGACTTGGAAGCCTAAGGATTCTATACACTGTGAGGGAAAGATGAGGGATTTGTCTGAATTTATCAGAAACCCCACATCCTGCAAGATCTGAATGGTCCAGTTTGGATGGACCAGAACTAACTCTTTTTTTGTGCCGTAATTAGATAAATAATTAGATGCACTCCTCTTTCTCAAAGAAACTGAACAACAGGATGTAGGAATTTGGTGAAGCACCATGGGGCAGAAGACAGACCGAAGGGAAGGACTGCGAGCTCGAACCACAGGTTTCGCCAACAAAACTGTAGGAATCTGCGATGTGGTGCGAAAACTGGAACTGTCAAATAAGCATCTTTGAGATCCAGACAGACGAGCCAATCCCCCTCCTGCAACAGATCCCTTAAAAAATGAATACCTTCCATCTTGAAATGGCATTAGATTATGAATGAATTGAACTCCCTGAGATTGAGAACCAATCAGTACCCGCCTCCTTTCTTTTGCACAAGAAAGATCGTGCTGACAAACCCTGAAAGAGTGCAGATCTGTAGGAACCATTGCTCGCTTTCGAAAGTGTGAAGCAACCTCGACGTCTATGAAATTGCTCATTGATTAGGAATCAACTAGAGGAGAAGGGATGACTGCCTGTCTGGGAGGGGAATAAAACTCCAGCTGGTAACCCAGCACAGTTTGAAGGATCCAGGGATCCTGTGATATTTGCCTCCAAGCTTGCCAATGCTCCCTTAATCTGCCCCCCAAAAATACCTCGGAAACGGAATGATTCTCACCTGTTGCTGCCAAGTCAGGGTTGTTGAAGGTGCCTCTGTTTCCACCCTGGTGGTTACGACCTCTCCTGCAGGAGGGATAGAGTCCGGGAGAGGCTTGGTAGGAACCACAGCCTCTTTGCGAGTAAGTGGAGGAGGCCTGATAAAATCCACGGCCTGGCGCTCGGCCTCTATAGCGTTCGGCCCTGAGAAAAAAGCCATCACTGAACATCTTTTTCATGGAGGATTGAGCCTTGTCCAGGGCAGAGAATGTGGAGACGTATTTACCAAAATCTTTAACAAATATGTCCCCAGACAAGGATCCATTAGCCATTGATCTGGGATCCTAGGACGCCAATTCAACCAACTTTGAGTCGATCCTCATCAAAAATGTCTTGCGCCGTGCTGTGGAAATGGTGCAATTGGCATTAACGAGAAGACATACGGCTCTTTGCGCCCACTCCAATACTGCCTCAGGATCCAAAGGCGTATTATTCACTTTGGCCTGTACCGCCAGCTCAAGGATCTTCGCGATAGGCCCAGAAATATCCAAATGCTTATCCTGACAGCCTTTCCAGGCTCGGTCCAGGCCCTTTTTAGAATCTTTTGCAAATTTTAAAAGAAAAGTGGCCATACTAGGGTCTAACACCGGGGTATCTGCCACTTTGCCAGTCAGGGAAGGACGGGAGCACTCCGAACACAGAGTGTTGCGAACATCCTTGTCAAAACTCTTGCGCAACCTGTCCTGGACATAGTGCGCAACCTCCAACGAGGGGACCCATTCGGTGGACCTCGGGTGAATAATATTCTGGATCAAAAAATAGGTTCCTCTGAACCACTGTTTCGTCAGCCGAATGGTGAAATTTATGTTCCTCTTACGCAACACTTTAGGTTCATCTCGAGTTTTCTCTGAGTCAGAGAAATGGGAAGTGGAAGACTGAGAATCTTCAGGACACATCAGTCCCTGGGAGGACAATTCCCTAGGGGTCTCAGGGAGATCCTGTTCATACTCATGGTCTCTGAGGACCAAGGAAGCCATCTGGGACAATATTTTCTCCGAGGATCTAGGTCCTCTAAAAACCCTTTGGGTCCGACCCATATCGGGAATGTGAGTATCAGTCACCCTAGCATCAGAGGGTCTGCCCATCAATTCTCTTTGCCCAAAATGCACTACGGGCTGAGTAAAAGGTTTCAAAGCCTTTATAACGTCTTGATTCACAGAGTCCTGCCATGATGACCCAGGGCCTTTACCAATCTTTCCTCCATCTGATTTTCATATGGCTCTTTAGCCTCTTGTGGAAAGAATTTGTCCTCTTCTGCGTAATATGCCATCTCTCTAGAGATGAAGAGGTAAGAAGGAGTTCCAAAGGGGGGGGAGAAATCAGATCTGCAGGTATTCAAATGGAGAAACTCCAGTCAAAATTGAGAGAATCACTCTCAAAACACGGCCCAATAAGAAATGGAGGGAGCACCTGCAATATATTCCCTGAGAAAAAGCTCTTTGACATTTATTCTGCCCCGTCGGGCATTCTCAGGGGTAATTCCAACAATTAACACACACACACACACACACACACGCGTCTATTGCTGGCAAGATCCGAAGCAGAAAAGCCCCGGATCTCATCCTCGCACACGCACGGTGTGAAAATAAAGAGAGGTCTAGCCTCTCAATAAGCCAGCGCTCACACGACTTGAAGAAGCCGTAAACTTACCCCACCTGAACAACGGGACATCCCGCAGGGCGTCCCAATGGTCGGCAAAGTTATCGACACCTCGGTGCCCACCACAACCTACAAAAACTCCCTTTAAAGGAAAAATAAAAGGGGTGGGCAAAGAAAGCGGAGAATCGGGTACGACAAAAACTGGAACTAACCAGTGGCATGCACAGTTCGACCCCTTGCTCCCGCTCCACAGCCACAAATGAACAATACAAAATAAATACAATAATACCAATAAAACGCTGCACATAAGCTATTGGGTACTTAACTGAAGGCTGCAAGAAGCAAAGAAAGAGGACTGTAGACCAGGGATTGTCAGATTGGACTACTGGGAATGTTGGGTTATGTAGTTTTTTGGTTATGTAAACATTTATTGACTGCTGTGTTCTTTCAGTAAATTAAAAAAAAGCATAATCCGAAGCCTCCGGTCCTGACACAGAATAAGAAGCAAGCAGGCAAATCAGAGCAACAAGGCAATCCAACCAATGGAAAGCAGTGGGCAGGTTCCAAGGCCCTCTGTGTACATAGTAAGCAACAATACGCCTCACAACAGACATCATAGGACCTGCATGGAGGCTGGACCTAAAAATGACAGTGCATGGTTTGGAAAAAAAGATACAGATTAATTTATACAGAGGCTGCATGGTAAAGACAAAATAATAAGTGCATATTTGTTTCAGTAGCAAAAAGTTTGCTGTGTTCACTTTTGACAAGGTGTAGGAAAGTACCATCTTGCCTGGCATGTTACCCCCATTTTTCACTGTATATATGTTGTTTTAGTTGTATGTGTCACTGGGACCCTGCCAGCCAGGGCCCCAGTGCTCATAAGTGTGCCTGAATGTGTTACCTGTGTTATGACTAACTGTCTCACTGAGGCTCTGCTATCCAGAACCTCAGTGGTTATGCTCTCTCATTTCTTTCAAATTGTCACTAACAGGCTAGTGACCAATTTGACCAATTTACATTGGCTTACTGGAACACCCTTATAATTCCCTAGTATATGGTACTGAGGTAGCCAGGGTATTGGGGTTCCAGGAGATCCCTATGGGCTGCAGCATTTTTTTGCCACCCATAGGGAGCTCTGACAATTCTTACACAGGCCTGCCACTGCAGCCTGAGTGAAATAACGTCCACGTTATTTCACAGCCATTTTACACTGCACTTAAGTAACTTATAAGTCACCTATATGTCTAACCTTTACCTGGTAAAGGTTGGGTGCTAAGTTACTTAGTGTGAGGGCACCCTGGCACTAGCCAAGGTGCCCCCACATTGTTCAGGGCCAATTCCCCGGACTTTGTGAGTGCGGGGACACCATTACACGCGTGCACTACATATAGGTCACTACCTATATGTAGCTTCACAATGGTAACTCCGAATATGGCCATGTAACATGTCTATGATCATGGAATTGCCCCCCTCTATGCCATCCTGGCATAGTTGGCACAATCCCATGATCCCAGTGGTCTGTAGCACAGACCCTGGTACTGCCAAACTGCCTTTCCTGGGGTTTCACTGCAGCTGCTGCTGCCAACCCCTCAGACAGGCTTCTGCCCTCCTGGGGTCCAGCCAGGCCTGGCCCAGGATGGCAGAACAAAGGACTTCCTCTGAGAGAGGGTGTTACACCCTCTCCCTTTGGAAAATGGTGTGAAGGCAGTGGGGAGTAGCCTCCCCCAGCCTCTGGAAATGCTTTCATGGGCACTTATGGTGCCCATTTCTGCATAAGCCAGTCTACACCGGTTCAGGGACCCCTTAGCCCTGCTCTGGCGCGAAACTGGACAAAGGAAAGGGGAGTGACCACTCCCCTGACCTGTACCTCCCCTGGGAGGTGCCCAGAGCTCCTCCAGTGTGCTCCAGACCTCTGCCATCTTGGAAACAGAGGTGCTGCTGGCACACTGGACTGCTCTGAGTGGCCAGTGCCATCAGGTGACGTCAGAGACTCCTTCTGATAGGCTCCTTCAGGTGTTGCTAGCCTATCTTCTCTCCTAAGTAGCCAAACCCTCTTTTCTGGCTATTTAGGGTCTCTGCTTTGGGGATTTCCTCAGATAACAAATGCAAGAGCTCTTCCTCTGCATCTCTCTCTTCACCTTCTGCCAAGGAATCGACTGCTGACCGCGCTGGAAGCCTGCAAAACTGCAACAAAGTAGCAAAGACGACTACTGCAACACTGTAACGCTGATCCTGCCGCCTTCTCAACAGTTTTCCTGGTGGTGCATGCTGTGGGGGTAGTCTGCCTCCTCTCTGCACTAGAAGCTCCGAAGAAATCTCCCGTGGGTCGACGGAATCGTCCCCCTGCAACCGCAGGCACCAAAGAACTGCATCACCGGTACCCTGGGTCTCCTCTCAGCACGACGAGCGAGGTCCCTTGAATCCAGCAACTCTGTCCAAGTGACTCCCACAGTCCAGTGACTCTTCAGTCCAAGTTTGGTGGAGGGAAGTCCTTGCCTCCCCACGCCAGACTGCATTGCTGGGAACCGCAACTTTTGCAGCTACTCCGGCCTCCGTGCACTTCCGGCGGAAATCCTTTGTGCACAGTCCAGCCTGGGTCCACAGCACTCTAACCTGCATTGCACGACCTCCTAAGTTGTCCTCCGGCGACGTGGGACTCCTTTGTGCGACTTTGGGTGAGCACCGTTTCACTTCACTTTGTAGTGCCTGTTCCGGCACTTCTGCGGGTGCTGCCTGCTTCTGAGAGGGCTCCTTGTCTTGCTCGACGCCCCCTCTGTCCCCAGACGCAATTGGCAACATCTTGGTCCCTCCTGGGCCACAGCAGCATCCAAAAACCCTAATCGCACGATTTGCAGCTAGCAAGGCTTGTTGGCGGTCTTTCTTCAGGAAAACACTTCTGCACGACTCTCCACGGCGTGGGGGATCCGTCCTCCAAAGGGGAAGTTCCTAGCCCTTATCGTTCCTGCAGAATCTTTAGCTTCTACTGTCTAGTAGCAGCTTCTTTGTACCCACAGCTGGCATTTCCTGGGCATCTGCCCATCTCCGACTTGCTTGTGACTTTTGGACTTGGTCCCCTTGTTCCACAGGTACCCTCGACTGGAAATCCATCGTTGTTGCATTGCTGATTTGTGTCTTTCCTGCAGAATTCCCCTATCACGACTTCTATGTCCTTTGGGGAACTTTAGTGCACTTTGCACTCACTTTTCAGGGTCTTGGGGTGGGCTATTTTTCTAACCCTTACTATTTTCTAATAGTCCCAGCGACCCTCTACAAGGTCACATAGGTTTGGGGTCCATTCGTGGTTCGCATTCCACTTTTGAAGTATATGGTTTGTGTTGCCCCTATCCCTATGTGTCCCCATTGCATCCTATTGTAACTATACATTGTTTACACTGTTTTCTAAGACTATACTGCATATTTATGGTATTGTGTACATATATCTTGTGTATATTTGCTATCCTCATACTGAGGGTACACTCTGAGATACTTTGGCATATTGTCATAAAAAAATAAAGTACCTTTATTTTTAGTATATCTGTGTATTGTGTTTTCTTATGATATTGTGCATATGACACTAGTGGTACTGTAGGAGCTTCACTCGTCTCCTAGTTCAGCCTAAGCTGCTCTGCTAAGCTACCATTATCTATCAGCCTATGCTGCTAGACACCCTATACACTAATAAGGGATAACTGGGCCTGGTGCAAGGTGCAAGTACCCCTAGGTACTCACTACAAGCCAGTCCAGCCTCCTACACAAGGCTGAACTTTTTATTGGTGTTCACTAGCAAACTGAATGATGTAGGTGTATAAATGTTTCTGCGTTAATTTAAAGTAAACTGATTCCCGGGCTCCTGACTGAATGTTTATGCATGTCTGCAAGCTTGAAACGTGGCTGGAAGCCCAAGCTGCAGTCTTCATTACTGGCAATGCAATACCCTTACAAGTGATGAGCTTAGGGGGTTCTTGTGTCCTTCCTTTCCTAAGGCAAGCTACAGGCCCAGGTCTTCATCAACTCCAGGCAGAAAAATAGTACCTCAGGGAGGGCTGCCCTAAAAGGACTCACTCAATTGAGGGAGGGAATATGAACAGAGCATACCAGCTTCACAATGTCCTGGGGCAAATCACGGAAGGTAGTGCCGAAATTCACCCAAAGGTTTTGCTATTTCCTTGAAAACTTCACAAAACATTCTATAATTCTCAAACAAGCATCGGCTACGTTCATAGAGCAGGCTTGTAGTTTGAGTAAAAAGTAACAGTAAAAAGAAAACCATAACTGTCGTTTTTTTTGTATACAATGCATTTTGTTTTAGAAAAAGGGTTGGAGGTTGATGATTACTTTTAAGATGGACAATAGTCCTCAAGCATTGCAATGCAAGTACTCCAAGGGGGAATAAATGGTGCACCAGTCAATATATTGAGGGAACAAGAAATACTACTCTGGACGGAGCGAAAGCCCACTCTATGTACATTTTAAATAACTGATAAAAATAGGTCGAACAGTACAACTATGCTCTATAGCAGTGGTTCCCAACCTCTTGACTTCTGTGGACCCCCACTTTATCATTACTGGAACCCAGGGACCCCCACTGAATCATTATTGGAATCCGAGGACTCCCCAACTGAGTCATTACTGAAAGCTGGGGACCAAATCTGTTAATGTTATTAATTTTCTAAGCAGTCCCGGAACCCCTGAGGAGGCTTCACGGACCCCCAGGGTCCCCGGACCACTTGTTGGGAACCACTGCTCTATAGCCAGACCAAAGTATATCAGTTTATTAGTATAGTGTGGGTAAGAAGCCGTAAGGGCTGCCATTCACACAGGAAGATGATGGTGGTGGTATACTGGTGCTCCGGGTCCATGCTGTCTTGCCTCCTGTGCATTATGGTTTGGAGATTGTTGTTGCAGGTTTTACCTCCTCCTGCTAGTAAGTGCTAACAGTCAGTATCAGGAAAAAACAGGGCAGATGTAATGCAGAAGAATTAATAAGAGCCTTCCCCCTGCAAACAAAGGCATGAACTAATGCTGCTTAAACTCTAAAGCCAGAGGCATTGGGTTTGCTAGTGCTGAGGGGTGTGGGGGGAGTGATCAAAAATGTTTGTTTACAGTATAGAATGCAAATGGGTGAATAAAGAATTAAAAGTGGCAAACAGTGTAAACATAGTCCATCATGTACTCTGATGGAAACACTTCCTAGAAGGTGGAATAATACATTAAACAGCCAGCAGCAAGAAAACTTCTCAGGGTGGAGCCATTACCTACTCTATGTATGTATGAAAAACTGGTAAAAAGAGGTCTTGCAGGCACCGGTGCTGTCAAGTCAGACCTAAAAAGTAAAGGCCAATAAACTGTTTTAGAGGGAAGCTACCAATGCTTTGACACAGGAAAGAGTTATACAAACGTTCCTTTCGTGACATGGAGTCGATTAATAAACAAGTAATTGTGATTGATGGAATCTGATGCAATCAAGTAATGGCAAGATCATTGGTGGTAGACAGGGACTGTCTCAAAAGTTAGGAAAGGAATGGCCCAAGCACAAGTGAACAAGAAAATCTCGTCTTTAGAAATAGGGTCTCTAGTTGTCAGTGGTGTGCACCCTGTCCAAGTAGGAAACCTCACTCTAATCAGGGGAAGTGAGTCACACAGCTAAGACTGTGGTAGCTTGGCATGAGCAGTCAGGCTTATCTCAGAGGCAATGTGTAAAGTATTTGTATACACACACACACACACACACACAAACACAGTAAAAACACCACAAATGTACCCCACACCAGTTTAGAAAAATAGCTAATATTTATCTGAGTAAAACAAGACCAAAACAATAAAAAAACAACATACACAACTAAAGATACACATTTTCAAAGATTTAATCTCGGTATAGCGTTTAAAAAAACACAATAGCTCAGGCTATCACAGCATCTTGACGGAGTCATTCCCAACAGTCTGATGCCACTCGCGAGGGAGTGTGGGCCGATCACGGAGTCGCACAGACCACAGGTACAGTGCTTTTGAAAATGATGAGGAAACAAAGATGTTGCACAGAGTCGGGGAGGGGACGCGTCACTGGAGCCTGTGCGACGTTGGTTACTTACTGCTACCAAGGAGGTGAGGCGTAGGCTTCTTACTGCTAGGCAGGGGAGGTGAGGCATTGGATACTTACGGTTGCAGGGGAGGTGATGCAGCGCTGGTGGCGAGGCATCCGTTTCCTACAACCCGGCAGGTCAATGAATCCAGCAGGTCAAGATACGAGGTGTTGACTTTGCTGTGTCACGATCACACCATGGGGCCACAGGTGCTGCGGTGGAGTTGGATGTTACGGGCGTCGGTGACACGGTACTTGGGACTCATGTTGGGGCGGGACTTCGGAGATGCTGTGCCAGCATTGGGCCTGCAGCATTGGTCACGGTCAATGCACTCAGTGGGGACCACGGCTCTGGTGCAGGCGGCGGCGCAAAGTCGGACAGAGGTGTCAGCTCCAAAGTCGCTCTGGACTCGATGTGCTTGTTTCTTCTTGGTTACACCAGAACTCACTCCCAAGGGCCTGAGAACTGGATTTGGCACCACTTGACAAGTCAGAACTCTCAGCAAGAGAGCCCAGGTATTGGCAAATGAAGTCTTTGATGTCCCTGACACTTCTTGACAGGAGGCAAGCTCAGTCTAAGCCCTTGGAGAACTTTGGGAAGCAGGATGTAGAAAGCAAAATCCAGTCCTTTCCCTCCCAGGACAGAAGCAGCAAGCCAGTACAGCAAAGCAACAGACAGAGTAGCAGTCCCTCCTACAGCATCCAGCTCCAGCTCTTCTTCCTGGCAGAATGTCCTCAGTCCAGAAGGATTCTAACTTTGTGGGGTCAGAGGTCCAGTACTTATACCAGTTTATGTCTTTGAAGTAGGCAAACTTCAAAGAGAAGTTTTTGTAGTGCACAAGACCCTGCCTTTTCTGCCCTGGCCCCAGACACATTCTAGGGGGTTGGAGACTGTTTTTTGTGGCGACAGGCACAGAACTATTCAAGTGCAAGTGTCAGCTCCTCCCACCACTGTAGCCCAGGAAGACCAATCAGGATATGTAGGGCACACCTCTGTTCCCTTTGTGTGACTGTTGTAGGAGGCTGGCCTGGTTTGTAGTGGGTACCAAAGGTACTTACACCTTATACTAGGTCCAGTTATCCCTTATTAGTGAAATGTAGTCAGTGTCTAGAAGCCAGGCTGTCTAGAGGTAGCTGTAGGCAGAGCAACCAAGGCTGAACTAGGAGACATGCAAAGCTCTTGCAACACCACTGTAGTCACACAGTACTTACACACAAGAAAGACAATACTCAATGTTACCACAAATAAAGGTACCTTATTTTAGTGACACAAGGCCAAAAATATCTTAGAGGCTATACTCCCTTAGGAGGTAAGTAATACACATAAAATATACACTAGTAACCAAAATCAGGTAAGAAAACAGTCATAAAATAGTGCAAATAGTGAAAACCACCATAGGTTACAATGGGCCTGGGGGGAACACAAACCATATACTAAAATAGTGGAATGCAAATGTTGGTTTCCCACCTAAGCAAGAGTAGTGTGTAGAGGGGCGCTGGGAGTGTAAGAAAACACCAAAGGTAAGTAAAGTACCCCACGCCAGAGCCCAGGAAAGCAGGAGTAAAGTACAGCAGGTTTCCTCAGAACACACTAGAAGTCGTGATGAAGAATTATGCAAACACCAAGCAAGACTGCAAGACACCAATGATGGATTCCTGGACCTGAAGACCTGCGGAGAGAGGATACCAAGTCCAAGAACAGCTGAAGAGTCCAGGAGTAACAGGAGCCCCTGCTAAACCAGATGAAGGTGCAAAAGTGGATTCTCCAGTTGGAAGAAAAAGTCAGAGATGCACCAAAGAAGACAGCTGCAGGTTCCTGCTTGGTGCAAGAGATGTCCCACGTCAAGTAGAAGAATGCAGGCTGTTTTTCAGCGTTGGATTCTGCCAACAAGCAAAAGACGCGTTTGGCAGGAAAAGGCGCCTACTGGACCCAGGAGGGACCGAGGGGTCTCAATTCAGACTGAGGAGACAGAGGGGGCTCTCAGCACATCAGAGAGCCCTCAGAAGACTGGATAGCGTCCACAGGAGTCCCAGGACACTGGGACAAAGGAGTTGCAAATCACGGTCATTGCAGCACTAAACAAAGGGATCCCACGCTATCGGAGATCAACTCAGGGAGCTGAGCATCGCAGGATAGAGTGCTGGGGACCTGGGCTACGCTGTGCATGAGGGATTCCTTGGAGAACAGAAGCCCTAGGAGCTGCAAAAAATGCGGTGCACAGGGGTACTCTCTGGCCCGGTGAGGCAAGATCTTACCTCCACCAAATTTGGACAGTCTGGACAGTCTACTTTGGTCTACCATCTGTGTTCCAGGATCCACGCTCATCAGGAAAGGGGACCCAGAGTACCGGTTGTCACTGCAGAGTGGTGCCAGCTGAAGCAGGGAAGTGACTCCGTCACTCCACATGATATTCCTTCGGTCCTTCTGGTGCTGGATTAAGACAGGCAGTCCTCGGAGCATGCACGACCTGGAAACTGTTGCAGTTGAAGCAGGATCTGAAGTTACTGAGTTGCAGTAGCCTTCTTGGATACTTTGTTGCAGTTGTAGAGTTCCAGAGCAGTTCTGCGGTTGATCCCACAGTAGAAGATGAAGCAGAGGCTGCAGAGATTTCCTGCTGGAGTCTTGCAAAAACAAATCTGAGGAAACACCCATAGGAGAGGCCCTAAATAGCCCTGAGAGGGGGATTGGTCACCTAACCAGGTAAGCACCTATCAGGAGGGGTCTCTAACATCACCTGCTGGCACTGGCCACTCAGATGCTCCCAGAGTTCCCTGACCATCGTGAAAACAAGATGGCAGAACCCAGGGACACTCTGGGGGAGCTCTGGGCACCACCCCTGGGGTGGTGATGGACAGGGGAGTGGTCACTCCCCTTTCCTTTGTCCAGTTTTGCCCAGAGCAGGGCCTGGGGGTCCTTGAACTGGTGTAGACTGGACTATGCAAGGAGGGCTCTGTTTGGGCCCTTTAAAGCATTTCCAGAGGCTCTGGGAGGATACCCCTTCTATGCCTGTAACACCCATTTCCAAAGGGAGAGGCTGTAACACCCCTCTCCTAAAGGACATGCATTGTTCTGCGTTCCTGGAATTGAGATGCTCAAGCCCCAGGAGGGCAGACGCCTGTCTGTGAGGTGGCAGCAGCTGGGGCTGTAGTGGAAACCTCAGAGAGCTGGTTTGGCAGTACTGGGGGGGTCAATGGTGGAGCCCCTAGGGTGCATGGAATTGGCCTCCGAATACCAGAATCAGATTGGGGTACAATTTCCAGTTCCTAGACACCTCACATGGCCATATTCGGAGTTGCCATTGTGAAGCTACATATATGTATTGACCTATATGTAGTGCACACATAATGAAATCCCCGCACTCACGAAGTCCAGGAAAATGGGCCTGGACGGTGTGGGGGCACCTCTACAAGTGCAGGGGTGCCCTCACACACAGGTACTATGCACCTAGCCTTCAGAGTCTGATGGTTAGATATATAGGTGACTTATATGTGACCTGGTGCAGTGAAAATGGCTGTGAAATAGTGCTTACACTATTTCACTCAGGTTGAAAAAGCAGTCCTGAAGAAGTGTTTGTATGAGCTCCTTATGGGTGGCAAAAGAAATGCTGAAGCCCTTAAGGATCTCATGGAACCCCAGTGCCATGGGTACCTAGGTACCATATACCAGGGACTTATAAGGGGGGGGTCCAGTATGCCAATTTGGAGTGGAATACTGGGTGGCCAGTATGTAAGTACACATTTGGAATCAGAGCATAAGCACTGGAGTTCTGGTTAGCAGGACTCCAGTGACACAGTCAAGCATACGGACAAAACAGTAAAACATACTGACATGTAGGCCACAAACTATGAGCACTGGCGGTCCTGACTAGCAGGATCCCAGTGAGACAGTAAAAAGACACCGACAAACAGGCAAAATGGGGGTAACCATGCTGAAAAGAGGCTATTTCTCACAAAAGTGTCTAGAGTGAATTCACAAACAGCTCAACTGTCATCCTAACCCAGATGTGTATTCCACAGACAGGCAGAGTCACAGAATGGTTAAGCAAGAACATGCTCACTTTCTAAAAGTGGCACTTTCAAACCTACAATTTAAAAAACAACTTTACCAAAAGATGTATTTCTAAAGTGTGAGTTAAGAGACCCCAAACTCCAAATCATCATCTGCTCCCAATGGGAAATTACACTTAAAAGATATTTCAGGGCAATCCCCATGTTACTCTAAGGGAGAGATAGGCCTTGCAATAGTGAAAACGGAATTTAGCACAATTTCACTATCAGGACATGTACTATTGTACATGTCTATGACTATTGTACATGTCCTGATAGTGAAATAGTGCTAAATTCCGTTTTCACTATTGCAAGGCCTATCTCTCCCTTAGAGTAACATGGGGATTGCCTTGAAATATCTTTTAAGTGTAAATACCTTTTAAACACATTGCACCCTGCCCATGGGCCTGCCTTGGGCCTAACTTAGGGGTGACTTACATGTGGTAAAAAGCAAGCTTTGGACCTGGCAAGTGGGTGCACTTGCCAGGTCGAATTGTCAGTTTAAAACTGCACACACAGACAATGCACTGACAGGTCTGAGACATGATTACAGGGCTACTCATGTGGGTGGCACAATGAGTGCTGCAGGCCCACTGGAAGCATTTGATTTACAGGCTCTGGGCACACAGTGCACTTTACTAGTGACTTACCAGTAAATCAGATATGTCAATCATGGGCAAACCAATCACCAATATAGTTCAGACAGACAGCATAGCAGTGGTAAAGTGCCCAGAGTCCTAAATCCAGCAAAAACAGGTCAGAAAATAAATTGGCAGAAGAAAGCAATAAGTTTGGGGATAACCCTGCAAAAGGGACCAGGTCCAACACTCATCCATGGACGTCATTTAGGGGACGCCAGGGGTTGCAGCTGCGACCCCTGGCTTTCACATTGTGACCCCTGGCACTGTGTTTGCAACCCCTGGCCTCAGAGGTGGCAAAATCAGTGCCAAAAGCAGAGAGGCAGCTCATAATTGGGGCTCCAATGTCCTCGTTTTTGTAAATTTTTATTACAATAACATATTATTCACTATTAGTGTAACAAAAATGGAGTGCAATTAGTTGAAATATGACCCTCCCTTGCAGCCGAGGTAAGTAAAAAATGCTTTTAAATGTATTGTGTGCATGGATGCAGGTGAGAGTGTGTTAATAAGATGGAGAGTGTGTGATTGTGTGTTCGTGTGAGCATGTGTGTCAGCGAATGTAAAGTTCAAATGATGTGTGATGTCTCTTTTGCTACACCAGGCCTCTTGGGGAACTGACGCTCGTGCACTCATCCACTGTCAAATGGGCTTTTTCAGAAAGTGCTACAGTTTCACGAACCAGCAGACACAAACGAGATGACCTGTGGAGCAAAGCTTGGTCAGATTTCTGACCACTGATAGACAACTCCATATTTACAGTCACTCTACTAAAACTCCAACCTTGCTCTTACGACTCAAAGCACTAGGGGCTAAAATAGCAATATTTCTACCTACCCATGTGCTAAATTATTCCAGACAGAGATCCATTAGACACTGCAGGAAGGTGACCTTGATAAGGTCTGAGAATCTTGGCATGTCATGAAATGGTCTGATCCAGCGTCTCACTCTTACAAGGGTCCATGGACCTGGATGTGAAGAAAGTCTGATGAAGACTATTTAAAATCATGTAAGCAGAACTCGTCGCAATTAAACTGGGTGTTTTTAACCTTAAAACTGTATCAGGCCATCCATCCCCCCAATTTTAGCATTTTGCAACTAATGTAAGGCCAGCTGATTAATGAATAGCAAGATGGAAATAGTAAATGCAAAAAAGTCTGTGGACTTTATTTAAAGATTGGTGGACAGCCACCTACCAGCAAGGGAGGCTTTGGCTCTTCCTCCGCTGTCCCACGCGCAGCTTCAGATACAGCTCTAGAGCCGACCTCCAGGTATGCAGCCTTTATTCACCAAACCTACTCCCAGGGCATATGGACAGTAATATCAGCATGGACAGTCATTCACCACTGCTGCCTGGTCAGCTTTTTTAAAATCTTCGTTTTACAAAGATAAAAAAGCAATGTCCCTGGTGCACTGTGTCTTTCCCACTGTGTGGGGGACATCGTCCATTTTGTAGGTCGAGCGCACAAGTGCTATGATGTGTTGTAATCTATCTGTGTGCCACCACTATCACTCGTTCATGGACTTGCCTTCCAAAAATCCTTTGTTATCATTGGTAAATGCTTTAAGTTTGTCCCTCCTTGGGGCAGTTTGTTACCGCCTTGGCCATCGACCCTGTTACATGGATAATTGCATGTTTGCCGATACGTTTGCAAGCACACTTATTTTTCCTTTTGTGTTTTTCATTCCCGCTCATGCTGGTCGTGGCGCTTTGAATCAGCTCGCTTATGTCAACCGTTTTACTTTTCGTTTGCAATTTATGTGGCTAGAAAAGTCCAGTTAGGAATTTACAACGCTAATAGGTCTAAGTCGAGCAAACGCAAGACCCATTGCATTACAAATGCTTGTTTTCAATCTTACGGCACATGCAGAAAACTGCTGGAAAGGTATCAGAAGGTCTGTAGTAAATGGAACCTTTTGCCTCTATGTCATCTGGAAGTCAAGCAGAACAGAGGGTGTGTCTGAAGGCACAGCCAGTGGGGTGGGGGACTTTTAAATTAGGTGGGTGAACTGATGGTTTGGTAGAAGAAATATTGCCATTTTTTTGTGGATGCCCTCATACTGTACATCCCTAGATTAGGCCTTTTTTACCTAACCAGACATACCCCAAAATCAAAATACTGTGACCTGTTCTAGTAAAAGTGGGTGTGTTTTGTTAGTCTGAGGAATGCTATTGTGTGTGTTGAGTAACACCAAGGGTTTCTGCGGTCAACCCTGCAACAACTCAGGAACTCTCTCTTTGCAGGATCTGAGCAGGAAGAGTGAAGAAGATAAGTACTACGACCCCTGAGGCAAAAGATAGTATCTATTTACTTACCATTGTAAAGATCCATGTGCGCAGCGCCAAGATGCGTTGTGTTGTATTGCACAAGCATCCGTGCAAACTGAAATAAATGTAGGTCATTACTTCTGCATCTCAACTGTGTGTGTGTGTGTGTGTGTGAGTGTGAGTGTGAGTGTGAGAGAGAGAGAGAGAGAACTGCATGCACTAGAGGGGAACTCACAGGATAGTGGCTTCAAGGGAGCAGCGGTACAACTGGTTGCAAGCCTTACGCTTTGGTAGACGGTCTCCCTCATTTGGTGTGAGACTCACGTCTGGACGCATAGATTCATTCTTTGGTTGCTAATCGCACACCCAATCACATAACCCTTAGTCAGGGCTGCTGATGTGGTAGGGGAGGGCCAAATTATATGGCAGGCTTGGCTAAATTATGCGGCAAGAAAAGGCAAAGTATGCAGGGAATGAGGCACATTTTGTGATAGTAGTACGTCATTATTTTGACATTTTTACACTTGGTAACACTGGGCAAAGATTTCACCTCAGTACTACTAGTTTAGAAACCAAATACAGCAACAAACGACTGGAATATGGCCAGTTAACTTTTGAGAAGGGCCTTCCACTGCAGAGGAAGACATCACAGTGTGTTTAGTAACTTCTGATCAGTTTCAGCTAGAAAGATTTTTTTGTTAAAGACTACAGATTATGGAGCAGGTGATGACTTGTGTGGCATATGTGGCAAATAATTATGTGGAAAATGCCGCAGCTGCAGAATCACGATTCCAGTGGCCCTGCTCTTTGTGTTATGGCGAATAATGCATGTGATCTTTTGAGGCCAGAATGTTCGAAAGAAGCAGGCACAGGGGACAAACCCTGGAATTTTTGTGGTCTGTCACAGTATTCAGTAAAGCTCCAATGATAACACTTTTTGGCATTTATTACTATCGCAGAGGGCTTTATTATGAGAAATGTGCCTTCCATCCAAGTCAGGTGTTCTGAGCCGCAGCACCTAACGAGAGCATCCGGCAATTAACACACGATAAAGCCCTTCAGAGCGCTATTGGAAGAGCTTGGGAGAATATGTTAACAATATGGTGTATATAGGTCACATAAAGAGTTAAAAAATATATATAATGTAAAGCAGTGCTGTCTGCTGTGGAAACGCAACCCTGGTTTGGCATTTAAGTCAATTCTCTTCATGGGGAGACTGTACAAAACTTTAGTGGCGGGGCAGAGAAAAACACTAATCAAAACCGTGTTCCTGTCTAGATTTCTTTCCTCTCAACAAGACTGTCGGGTCTCCCGTGATCTACACATTGTGGGCCCCTCACCCCGACCAGCCAGTGGGAGCATCTCCAGCGGCGCAGCTGTGGCTAATGATGCCTCATTCAGTAAGGGGTCGCCTGCCAAAGAGATGGGTTACCATGGCGACCACGATGCGCCCCCGCGCAAAACCTGCCCATTAAGAGACTCTGCGGCGGGCCATTGTCAACCGCATCCCTTAGATCTTAGGGTAACTTTCCCTTTAAAATGACCGAACAGTAAGTGATGCGCCGTACCTGTGTGTTAAGGTCCTCTATTCCAAGAAAGGGGGCGGTGGCGACGCTACATTTCTAGTCCCTTGCTAATTCTGACCAACATTAATGCATTCTGGGAGTTGTAGTCTCATGCTGTAGTCAAACTGGTTTACAACTTATTGTTTGTGAGACAGGTTCCGATAGAGGGACAGAGATTTTCAGTGATAGGAACCTAAGAAACAGTGACCGCCGGTAATTTCAAAAGGGAGGGGTAGGATACACATGCACACATACACCTCACTTACACCCATTCATTTACACATGCACTCACACACCCATTCCCAACACTCACTAACCAATACACGCACCAAACATTAATTAAAAACGTACCTCAGCAACACCGACAGGGAAGTCTCAGGGGTCCCAGGAGGGTTGGGACAGCTGCCTTCCCTCATTGGCTAACCTAAGGTCAGCCACTGAGGGAAGGCAGCAGTCTCAACGTGTCACAGAGTTCGATGGGGTCAGTGAGACTTCTGTCCCCACCCTACTCTGTAACGAGGTGTCACTGATTGACCCTCGGCCCTGGCCTGGCTCCCGCTCGTCATGAGTGGGAGGGCCTCCAGGCACCCTTGCCAGGCTGAAGAGGTCACGTCCACAGAAGCTGTGACTTCTTCAGCCCAGCAAAGTTCCGCTCAGGCAGCCAGGAGTCTGTACAAGAGTGTCTGTCAGGCTGACTTTTGTTCAGCCTGACAGACAGGCTTCAAGTCAGGACAAAGGTAGGGGGCGTGGCCCCTCAGCCCATACGGATAGGCCGCTGCTGCTAAGAAATTATTCTCTCAGAATATTGATTTCACCCAAGGGTGGTTTGGTGTGACCACTAGGCTGTGGACTATGAATTGCAGAAAAAGTCCTGCCACATTTCCTAGGTCCAAGCATAACATGTTGCTCCAGTCCACATTTTTTCTTTGAACTCTGGGACTTGTAGTTGTGGTTTTTCCATTATAAAAACAAGACTACAAGACACAGAATTCAAAGGATAAAAACTTAGACTGGAGAATGACATCACACATGGACCCGAGAAATTTGGCAGCTATGCGCAAACTCCTGTAGGCCTGAAGCAGGTGACAGTGCGGCTGAAGCAGTGTAAAGAAGCAGTGAAACAAACTAAACAATTGTCAACAGATCCTAAACCAGGTAGGAGAGAATCACTGAAAATCGATGGTGGACAGAGAAGTACTTTGGAGAAAAGAGATAGGGGTTAATACTTTGAACCCTGAAGGGGCGAGGTGGTGCCCAACATGTATTTTTGACTTGAGAATGGGGGTTGCTTCTAAGGGTGAAGCAAGAGGGAACTGAGAGACAGTGGTGGACTAAAGAGGGGGGAGTGAAGGATGAGAACATCTGGTAAAGTAGCGAGAGTAAACATAATGCCATTTTTGCATAGTTTTGCACACACTATAAACAGGGCCACTGAAATGATGTGATTGTGCAGATGCAGCAATGTTTACATAATTATAGATTAGCCACAATTAAAACATAATTCATCATCTGCTGTATATCTACAGATTTTAGCAAACAAATGATGCTTCTAGCTCAAACGGTTCACAAGTTACTAGAAATGCAGCGACACGTGTGGCTGTGCAGTGGAAGGCCCTTTGCAAAGCTGGACTGCTCAGCTTTCTGTTGCTTGTTGCTATATCTGGGTATTAAACTGGTACTTACGAGGTGCAACCAATGCCCAAATACTGTTACCAACTTTAAACAAGCATTTACAATGCAATAGGTCTTGCATTTACTTGAGTTGGAGCTATTGGCATTGTAAATGCATAATTGGATTTTTTTTCCACATTAATTGGTCAACCCTGTTGCACATTTTGGTCCTTTCTGCCACATAATTCCAGTGGCTCTGCAGGTAACTAAAGGGCTAGTAGGCCTACTAGAACTGTTTTAAACAAGGCCCTCAAAACACAAACTACTCCCCGGTGCAAAACATATTTACTTGCCAGTTGGTACAGGCGGAATTGCCTGTGGGGCAATGAATAAATAATTGTACTCCAAGAATGCATGCTTACTGAATCACTGTCCTTACCTGCCGTCTGGGGAGTCGAACAATACACCCAAGATTCTTCACACACTTGAGCACCTCACATGATATTAATGATCCTCAGTCTGTCTTGAACTGAAATATTAGTTATAAAATATTGACCATTGTACAGTGTAATCAACAGTAAGCTTTCTTTGAGGTTAGTTTAATAAATACACGTACGCCCAGCTCAGGTTTTACAGACTCAAACGAGGGTAATTCATCTAGCCAGGTTTCTGCTTTGTATTAGCAGCTTGTAATATGTTATAAAAATAAAACTACAAGTCCCAGAATGCAAATCTGAAACATAAACTAAATGAACAAATCACACATCGAACTAGGGAGCTGGACAACTTTACAAATACTACTTCGAAAAATAAAACTACAAGTCCCAGAATGTGTGCTGCAAAGAACGTGTATTACGCAGACCAGAGTGCATATAATGTAAAAAATGTCAAAATAACTATGGCAATTAATGTTCTTTTTTGAGAGAGATTGTACTTTTGTCTAGTGGAAGCTTGGACTCGTTATAAAGGTAGCACAGAGGGTTTGCCTGCTGCAAGAACGTGTACTAGGCAAATCAAAGTGCATATAATGTAGAAATGTCAAAATAACTCTGGCGATTTGTGTTCTTTCTGGAGAAAGAACATACTTTTGTCTAGTGGAAGCTTATAGCCATCATAAGGTAGTTGTAAAGAAATGGCTCCCTGATGCAGTTACCCCCCACTTTTTGCCTGATACTGATGCTGACTTGACTGAGAAGTGTGCTGGGACCCTGCTAACCAGGCCCCAGCACCAGTGTTCCTTCACCTAAAATGTACCATTGTATCCACAATTGGCACACCCTGGCATTCAGATAAGTCCCTTGTAACTGGTACTTCTAGTACCAAGGGCCCTGATACCAAGGAAGGTCTCTAAGGGCTGCAGCATGTCTTATGCCACCCTAGAGACCCCTCACTCAGCACAGACACACTGCTTACAAGCCTGTGTGTGCTAGTGAGAACAAAATGAGTAAGTCGACATGGCACTCCCCTCAGGGTGCCATGCCAGCCTCTCACTGCCTATGCAGTATAGGTAAGACACCCCTCTAGCAGGCCTTACAGCCCTAAGGCAGGGTGCACTATACCATAGGTGAGGGTACCAGTGCATGAGCACTGTGCCCCTACAGTGTCTAAACAAAACCTTAGACATTGTAAGTGCAGGGTAGCCATAAGAGTATATGGTCTGGGAGTTTGTCAAACACGAACTCCACAGCACCATAATGGCTACACTGAAAACTGGGAAGTTTGGTATCAAACTTCTCAGCACAATAAATGCACACTGAAGCCAGTGTACATTTTATTGTAAAATACACCACAGAGGGCACCTTAGAGGTGCCCCCTGAAACTTAACCAACTATCTGTGTAGGCTGACTGGTTCCAGCAGCCTGCCACACTAGAGACATGTTGCTGGCCCCATGGGGAGAGTGCCTTTGTCACTCTGAGGCCAGTAACAAAGCCTGCACTGGGTGGAGATGCTAACACCTCCCCCAGGCAGGAACTGTGACACCTGGCGGTGAGCCTCAAAGGCTCCCCCCTTTGTCACAGCCCAGCAGGGCACTCCAGCTTAGTGGAGTTGCCCGCCCCCTCCGGCCACGGCCCCCACTTTTGGCGGCAAGGCTGGAGGGAACAAAGAAAAACAAGGAGGAGTCACTGGCCAGTCAGGACAGCCCCTAAGGTGTCCTGAGCTGAAGTGACTCTAACTTTTAGAAATCCTCCATCTTGCAGATGGAGGATTCCCCCAATAGGGTTAGGATTGTGACCCCCTCCCCTTGGGAGGAGGCACAAAGAGGGTGTACCCACCCTCAGGGCTAGTAGCCATTGGCTACTAACCCCCCAGACCTAAACACGCCCTTAAATTTAGTATTTAAGGGCTACCCTGAACCCTAGAAAATTAGATTCCTGCAAACTACAAGAAGAAGGACTGCCTAGCTGAAAACCCCTGCAGAGGAAGACCAGAAGACGACAACTGCCTTGGCTCCAGAAACTCACCGGCCTGTCTCCTGCCTTCCAAAGAACTCTGCTCCAGCGACGCCTTCCAAGGGACCAGCGACCTCTGAATCCTCTGAGGACTGCCCTGCTTCGAAAAAGACAAGAAACTCCCGAGGACAGCGGACCTGCTCCAAAAAGACTGCAACTTTGTTTCAAGAAGCAGCTTTAAAGAACCCTGCAACTCCCCGCAAGAAGCGTGAGACTTGCAACACTGCACCCGGCGACCCCGACTCGGCTGGTGGAGAACCAACACCTCAGGGAGGACCCCCGGACTACTCTACGACTGTGAGTACCAAAACCTGTCCCCCCTGAGCCCCCACAGCGCCGCCTGCAGAGGGAATCCCGAGGCTTCCCCTGACCGCGACTCTCTGAAACCTAAGTCCCGACGCCTGGAAAAGACCCTGCACCCGCAGCCCCCAGGACCTGAAGGACCGGACTTTCACTGCAGAAGTGACCCCCAGGAGTCCCTCTCCCTTGCCCAAGTGGAGGTTTCCCTGAGGAAGCCCCCCCTTGCCTGCCTGCAGCGCTAAAGAGATCCCTTGATCTCTCATAGGCTAACATTGAAAACCCGACGCTTGTTTCTACACTGATCCCGGCCGCCCCCGCGCTGCTGAGGGTGAAATTTCTGTGTGGGCTTGTGTCCCCCCCCGGTGCCCTACAAAACCCCCCTGGTCTGCCCTCCGAAGACGCGGGTACTTACCTGCAAGCAGACCGGAACCGGGGCACCCCCTTCTCTCCATTCTAGCCTATGCGTTTTGGGCACCACTTTGAACTCTGCACCTGACCGGCCCTGAGCTGCTGGTGTGGTGACTTTGGGGTTGCTCTGAACCCCCAACGGTGGGCTACCTTGGACCAAGAACTGAACCCTGTAAGTGTCTTACTTACCTGGTAAAACTAACAAAAACATACCTCCCCCAGGAACTGTGAAAATTGCACTAAGTGTCCACTTTTAAAGTAGCTATTTGTCAATAACTTGAAAAGTATACATGCAATTGAAATGATTCAAAGTTCCTAATGTACTTACCTGCAATACCTTTCAAACAAGATATTACATGTTAAATTTGAACCTGTGGTTCTTAAAATAAACTAAGAAAAGATATTTTTCTATATAAAACCTATTGCCTGGATTTGTCTCTGAGTGTGTGTACCTCATTTATTGTCTATGTGTATGTACAACAAATGCTTAACACTACTCCTTGGATAAGCCTACTGCTCGACCACACTACCACAAAATAGAGCATTAGTATTATCTATTTTTACCACTATTTTACCTCTAAGGGGAACCCTTGGACTCTGTGCATGCTATTCCTTACTTTGAAATAGCACATACAGAGCCAACTTCCTACATTGGTGGATCAGCGGTGGGGTACAAGACTTTGCATTTGCTGGACTACTCAGCCAATACCTGATCACACGACAAATTCCAAAATTGTCATTAGAAATTGATTTTTGCAATTTGAAAAGTTTTCTAAATTCTTAAAAGACCTGCTAGGGCCTTGTGTTAGATCCTGTTTAGCATTTCTTTTAGAGTTTAAAAGTTTGTAAAAGTTTGAATTAGACTCTGGAACCAGTTGTAGATTCTTAAAAAGTATTCCAACTTTTAGAAGCAAAATGTCTAGCACAGATGTGACTGTGGTGGAACTCGACACCACACCTTACCTCCATCTTAAGATGAGGGAGCTAAGGTCACTCTGTAAAATAAAGAAAATAACAATGGGCCCCAAACCTACCAAAATACAGCTCCAGGAGCTTTTGGCAGAGTTTGAAAAGGCCAACCCCTCTGAGGGTGGCAACTCAGAGGAAGAGGATAGTGACTTGGAGGAAAATTCCCCCCTACCAGTCCTATCTAGGGAGAACAGGGTCCCTCAAACCCTGACTCCAAAAATAATAGTCAGAGATGCTGGTTCCCTCACAGGAGAGACCAACACCTCTGAAATCACTGAGGATAACTCCAGTGAAGATGACCCCCTGTTAGCCAGGATGGTCAAAAGATTGGCTTTGGAAAAGCAGCTCCTAGCCATAGAAAGGGAAAGAAAAGAGATGGGCCTAGGTCCCATCGATGGTGGCAGCAACTTAAATAGGGTCAGAGATTCTCCTGACATCCTAAAAATCCCCAAAGGGATTGTAACAAAATATGAAGATGGTGATGACATCACCAAATGGTTCACAGCTTTTGAGAGGGCTTGTGTAACCAGAAAAGTGAACAGATCTCACTGGGGTGCTCTCCTTTGGGAAATGTTCACTGGAAAGTGTAGGGATAGACTCCTCACACTCTCTGGAAAGAATGCAGAATCTTATGACCTCATGAAGGGTACCCTGATTGAGGGCTTTGGATTCTCCACTGAGGAGTATAGAATTAGATTCAGGGGGGCTCAAAAATCCTCGAGCCAGACCTGGGTTGATTTTGTAGACTACTCAGTAAAAACACTAGATGGTTGGTTAACTGGAAATGAAGTGTGTGACTATGTTGGGCTTTATAATTTGTTTATGAAAGAACACATTCTAAGTAACTGCTTCAATGAAAAGTTGCATCAGTATCTGGTAGACCTAGGTCCAATTTCTCCCCAAGAATTGGGAAAGAAGGCAGACCACTGGGTCAAGACTAGGGTAACCAAAACTTCCACTGGGGGTGACCAAACGAAAGGGGTTACAAAAACTCCCCAGGAGAAAGTGGGTGACACTAGAAACAAAGAAAAAGAGTCCTCTGTAGGCCCCCAAAAACCAGAACAGGTGGGTGGGTCCCAAGACACAACCCAAAACAAAGGTGGGTACCAGGGTAAGAACTGGGATGCCACTAAGGCATGGTGCCACAACTGTAAACAGTCTGGGCACCACACCAAGGACACTTCTTGTCCCAAAAACAAACCCCAGAACAAAATTCCAGGGGTAACCAGTGTAGCCATGGGAGATGACTCCTCAGACGAGGAGGTCTTCATAGCCTTCAACTGGAAACAGGGCCCAACAGGTGAGTTGGAGATTCCAGAGGGAAGTAGACACTTCCACCACCTACTGGTGAATGGAATCCCAACCACTGCCCTGAGAGACACTTGTGCCAGTCACACTATTGTGCATGACAGGCTGGTGCTCTCAAACCAGTACATCCCAGGTGAGACTGCCAGGGTAAGAGTTAGCCTAGACAGGGTCACTAAGAGGCCTGTGGCTTTAGTGCCCATAGAAGTGGGTGGCACTCTTAGCTGGAGAAGGGTAGTAGTCAGTACAGACCTCCCCCTTGATTGTCTCCTTGGAAATGACTACCCAGAGGTTAGTCAGAGCCCAAGAGAGGAACTGGTCCAGTGCCAGTCCGCTCCCAAGGATTCTGGAGTGCCTGCCTCTGCAGTAAATGCAAGTAGGCCCCAGAGGAAAAAGAAAAGGAAACAGAGTAGGAAAGGTGGACAACCTTTAGCCAAGGTTCCAGCAAGCCAAGGAGATCCTGCTCCAGTAGGGGAGAACTCCAAAAATGGCTCTGATAAAGTCCAACCTGACCCACAAGAAGTCCTGGCTAGTCAGGCAACTGTTAAGCCTGGGTGGGTGGCTCCTCAGCTAACAGAAGAAAGAGTGGAAGAAGGGTGTTTACTACAAGATGTGGTAACCCCCCACTCTAATACAGCAGACAGGCACCCTGAACCCAAAGAAGCCTGTAACTTAGCCCCTTCCCTTGTAGGTGAAGAGCTAAAGATGTGGTTCTGGGCACTGACAGCTGTCAGTGGCCTCTGCTGGGTGTTAGCCTTTATGGCTGCACTATCCTTGGCATGGTGGTCTGACCCCATGCCAAATAACAAGTTAGGCCCCCTGACCCTGTTGGTCATGGTGGGGTTACTCCAGCTCTGGGTAACCTCTTTGGGTAAGCTAGGGGTGACCCTGGCTAAGATCAGATTAGCAGAGGTGGATACCTCTGACCTCAAAATAGAGAGAATGGGTGAAGACATAAAAAGCACAGACAAGAGGCAGTTCAGACTAGGTCCTATCACTGTGGAAGTGGGTCAGTTCCCCAGAGGGAATGACCTGAACAGGAGGATGTAAGGCAGAGTAGGCCCTGCAACAAACCAGCCATTTCCTCTACTCTTCCTCGCCTGACAGACTAGGAAGACTCTTCCAGCGTTGGCTGAGTCTCCTGGCCTGTGGGCTGGGGGGGGGGGCTTGTGTAAAGAAATGGCTCCCTGTTGCAGTTACCCCCCACTTTTTGCCTGATACTGATGCTGACTTGACTGAGAAGTGTGCTGGGACCCTGCTAACCAGGCCCCAGCACCAGTGTTCCTTCACCTAAAATGTACCATTGTATCCACAATTGGCACACCCTGGCATTCAGATAAGTCCCTTGTAACTGGTACTTCTAGTACCAAGGGCCCTGATACCAAGGAAGGTCTCTAAGGGCTGCAGCATGTCTTATGCCACCCTAGAGACCCCTCACTCAGCACAGACACACTGCTTACAAGCCTGTGTGTGCTAGTGAGGACAAAATGAGTAAGTCGACATGGCACTCCCCTCAGGGTGCCATGCCAGCCTCTCACTGCCTATGCAGTATAGGTAAGACACCCCTCTAGCAGGCCTTACAGCCCTAAGGCAGGGTGCACTATACCATAGGTGAGGGTACCAGTGCATGAGCACTGTGCCCCTACAGTGTCTAAACAAAACCTTAGACATTGTAAGTGCAGGGTAGCCATAAGAGTATATGGTCTGGGAGTTTGTCAAACACGAACTCCACAGCACCATAATGGCTACACTGAAAACTGGGAAGTTTGGTATCAAACTTCTCAGCACAATAAATGCACACTGAAGCCAGTGTACATTTTATTGTAAAATACACCACAGAGGGCACCTTAGAGGTGCCCCCTGAAACTTAACCAACTATCTGTGTAGGCTGACTGGTTCCAGCAGCCTGCCACACTAGAGACATGTTGCTGGCCCCATGGGGAGAGTGCCTTTGTCACTCTGAGGCCAGTAACAAAGCCTGCACTGGGTGGAGATGCTAACACCTCCCCCAGGCAGGAACTGTGACACCTGGCGGTGAGCCTCAAAGGCTCCCCCCTTTGTCACAGCCCAGCAGGGCACTCCAGCTTAGTGGAGTTGCCCGCCCCCTCCGGCCACGGCCCCCACTTTTGGCGGCAAGGCTGGAGGGAACAAAGAAAAACAAGGAGGAGTCACTGGCCAGTCAGGACAGCCCCTAAGGTGTCCTGAGCTGAAGTGACTCTAACTTTTAGAAATCCTCCATCTTGCAGATGGAGGATTCCCCCAATAGGGTTAGGATTGTGACCCCCTCCCCTTGGGAGGAGGCACAAAGAGGGTGTACCCACCCTCAGGGCTAGTAGCCATTGGCTACTAACCCCCCAGACCTAAACACGCCCTTAAATTTAGTATTTAAGGGCTACCCTGAACCCTAGAAAATTAGATTCCTGCAAACTACAAGAAGAAGGACTGCCTAGCTGAAAACCCCTGCAGAGGAAGACCAGAAGACGACAACTGCCTTGGCTCCAGAAACTCACCGGCCTGTCTCCTGCCTTCCAAAGAACTCTGCTCCAGCGACGCCTTCCAAGGGACCAGCGACCTCTGAATCCTCTGAGGACTGCCCTGCTTCGAAAAAGACAAGAAACTCCCGAGGACAGCGGACCTGCTCCAAAAAGACTGCAACTTTGTTTCAAGAAGCAGCTTTAAAGAACCCTGCAACTCCCCGCAAGAAGCGTGAGACTTGCAACACTGCACCCGGCGACCCCGACTCGGCTGGTGGAGAACCAACACCTCAGGGAGGACCCCCGGACTACTCTACGACTGTGAGTACCAAAACCTGTCCCCCCTGAGCCCCCACAGCACCGCCTGCAGAGGGAATCCCGAGGCTTCCCCTGACCGCGACTCTCTGAAACCTAAGTCCCGACGCCTGGAAAAGACCCTGCACCCGCAGCCCCCAGGACCTGAAGGACCGGACTTTCACTGCAGAAGTGACCCCCAGGAGTCCCTCTCCCTTGCCCAAGTGGAGGTTTCCCTGAGGAAGCCCCCCCTTGCCTGCCTGCAGCGCTAAAGAGATCCCTTGATCTCTCATAGGCTAACATTGAAAACCCGACGCTTGTTTCTACACTGCACCCGGCCGCCCCCGCGCTGCTGAGGGTGAAATTTCTGTGTGGGCTTGTGTCCCCCCCCGGTGCCCTACAAAACCCCCCTGGTCTGCCCTCCGAAGACGCGGGTACTTACCTGCAAGCAGACCGGAACCGGGGCACCCCCTTCTCTCCATTCTAGCCTATGCGTTTTGGGCACCACTTTGAACTCTGCACCTGACCGGCCCTGAGCTGCTGGTGTGGTGACTTTGGGGTTGCTCTGAACCCCCAACGGTGGGCTACCTTGGACCAAGAACTGAACCCTGTAAGTGTCTTACTTACCTGGTAAAACTAACAAAAACTTACCTCCCCCAGGAACTGTGAAAATTGCACTAAGTGTCCACTTTTAAAGTAGCTATTTGTCAATAACTTGAAAAGTATACATGCAATTGAAATGATTCAAAGTTCCTAATGTACTTACCTGCAATACCTTTCAAACAAGATATTACATGTTAAATTTGAACCTGTGGTTCTTAAAATAAACTAAGAAAAGATATTTTTCTATATAAAACCTATTGCCTGGATTTGTCTCTGAGTGTGTGTACCTCATTTATTGTCTATGTGTATGTACAACAAATGCTTAACACTACTCCTTGGATAAGCCTACTGCTCGACCACACTACCACAAAATAGAGCATTAGTATTATCTATTTTTACCACTAGTTTACCTCTAAGGGGAACCCTTGGACTCTGTGCATGCTATTCCTTACTTTGAAATAGCACATACAGAGCCAACTTCCTACAGTAGTTCACAGGGTTAATATGTCTGCTGCAAAGAACATGTACTAAGCTGATCAGAGTCCATATAATGTAAAAATTATACCACAGATCGAGTTTGCGCTCTGAGCGCTGAGCGCGCCATGGCAGCCAAGGGAACATACTTTTGTCTAGTGGAAGCTTGGAGTCATAAGGTAGCGCATGGGGTTAATGTGCCTGCTGCAAATGACGGATACTAGGCAAATCACAAAGTGCATATAATGTAACAATGTCAAAATAACTGATGATTTATGTTCTTTCTTGAGAGAGAACGTACTTTTGTCTAGTGGAAGCTTGGACTCATCATAAGGTAGCGCACAGGATTAATATGCCTGCTGCCAAGAACGTGTACTAAGCAGATCAAAGTGCATATAATGTAAAAACAATAGTGCTGATCGAGTTCACACTCTGAGGGCTGGGAGTGCGATGGCAGCCACGACGTGCAGATAAAAGAAAAAAATAGTTTACCCACAATGAAGTATATCGACAATCGTGCAATTATCCCTGTAACAGGGTCGGTGCCCAAGGCAGTAACCAAACCGTCCCAAGGCGGGACAAGCGTAAAGCATTTACCAATGAGATCAAGTGATTTTGGAAAGGCAAGCCCACGAATGAGTGAAAGTGATGGGCGGGAGGTGGGCTGGGTTAAAGGCTCACAAGACTTACAACAGGTCAAAGCGCTTGTGCACTCGACCTAAAAAGTATGAAATAATGAATTAATGCTATTATAAAATGTGCTTCGTTATGCAGCATAATTTGACCTTTTTTGCTGCATAATTTACTCCTTGCCACTTAATTTGGCCCTCCCCACCGTATAATTCCAGTAGCCTTGGCTATAAACAAGTCATCTGTATAAGCAGCTCACTAAGGAGGCGTGTATTGCATGAATCAACGACAAGAAGAGTCTCTGCCCAGCTGGGTGAATCACACAGATGAGTATAACATTTCACAGAATACGCCTGCTTCTGCTGGCAAGAGAGGCATATCTGTTCAGGGCCACATGCCAACCCATCCCTTTCTCCCACACACTCCCCCAGAGTAATCTGCACGCTTGCTTTGAGGGTGGGGGTGCATCCAGGCCGCAGAGAAACAACCACATCTCACCAACGCTAGTCACTCTCCGATGAGTGTCCACTGAAGCCAGGTCCATGTACAAGATGGTTTGTATCCCTCACAAGCCGCTATATACATCCACTCCTCCTTAACTTGCAGACAAACATAGGGCCTGATTTAGAGTTTGGCAGAGGGGGGTTACTGTGTCAGAAATGTGACAGATATCCCGCCCACTGTATTACGATTCTCTTATAGCCTAGGGAAATCGTAATATGGCGAATGGGATATCAGTCACATTTGTGATGGAGTTACCTGTCTGCCAAACGCTACATCAGGCCTAAGCTCTCTGAAGACACTAGACCATCATGAAATGCCAAAGCTCTGCTGCTTGAACCTCCGGTATTTAAAGGGAATGACTGCTGGCACAATCCTTCTCTGGAAATGCGACCAGAATATGGAACTCCTTACCCCTGAACCTACTCACCACTACGGTGCTGGTGATCTTCAAAACACAACTGAAAGCCCTTCACCTTTAAAGGCATTTTAGCTTATGACGTCCTAGCTTTCGCTCTTGTGGACCTGTTCTTTCACCTACTAGGCTCAGCCTCTGACCATGAGATTATCTGCCCTCCCCCAGCACATTAGACTCTGCCTGGAACTTGTGGTACCTAGGCCCATATTTATACTTTTTTAGCGCTACATTTGCGTCATTTTTGTTACGCAAAAGCGGCACAAATGTGGCGCTAAAAAAGTATAAATATGGGCCCTAGTTCTTTGAACATTAGCAATTTGGTGCCTTGTGGAATGAGCAGTTATTTTAATTTTGGGCTCTCAAGTGCCCTCTGTTAATTGTTAAAGAGCACAGTTGTAAAGCGTCCAATTGTAATTCGGTGCCTTCTTTAATGACTACTTTGTAATTTTGGACCTTATGTGATAATCTTTGCTGTAATGCGCGGTGACACTTTTAGGTAACGTCCACACTATATAAAAATGTATAACTATATAGGAATACTTCAGCATGAACAGGGAGAGAGGGCAGACACAGCCCCGCTCGAGCTGTAATGGTGCAGGCCGTGAGAGTACGCTAGGGTGTCCACCTTTCTCAGACACGATCCCAGCCATTTCTTTACATTTTCCTGTTTGGTAAGCAGGGACACGTGGCACTTACATCAAACTTTATTTGAACTCCTTTGTTTTCGGTTAGACCAGTGGTTCCCAGCCTTTTCGACTTCTGTGGACCCCCATTTTATCATTATTGGAACCCGGGGACCCCCCACTGAATCACTGTTGGAATCTGAGGACCTCTTCATTGAGTCATTACTGAAAGCCGGGGACCTAATCTGTTAATATTATTTAATTTTCTAAGCATTCGCGGACCCCCAGGGGACCACGGACTACAGGTTAGGAACCACTGAGGTAGACATTTCAGTCGGTGCTAGCTTAAATTTTCCTACATTTAATTGCCACCCTTGACTTTAAAATACTACCCATGCGGTAAAAATAATGACAACAACAAAAAACAGCCGGGTGGTAACCCAAGTGCACGAGGTCACATCCCACCACTCGATCACAGTATTAATATTAGTGAGACTTAGGTCACGTTGGTGATGCAGACCTACAGCAAGACTCAGTTCAGAATTGCCTTCAAATCTCATTTTTGAATCCCCGCGGGCCTGCTGCTGCCGCCGCCTGCTGCTAAACACACCGCTGCTCCCCACTGCCCTTATCAACCAAAAATAGCGCTGCATATCATTATCCGGCCGTGGGAGCTTTTTAATGACGGGTTTGCCTTGCGCAAAACCCCTTCGCTGCCCTGGAGGGGGCAAGAAAGGTGGAGTTTCCCAATGGTCTCTCTGCAGAGGTCACTTTCACAGAGAACTTAGTGTGCCCACGCGTGAGCAGCACATCGAGTGTCAGGGGTAGTTCTCCTGATAAAAAGAGATGTTTCAGAAATCTACATTTTTCTAACTGTGGATATGCTAAAAATCTGGCATAGACCCAGCTCTCCAGGACCGACTTTGCAGAACCCTGGCCTAAAGCACTGGTGGTAAGTCCTGTCCTGACAGTCACCGCCAGGAAATGAAGTCACTATCTAGATACCATAATGCAAGTGCTGCAGATACTTGGGTGGAACTGAAGAGCTCCTTGTGGGATCAAACAAGCCCTCCATCCCTCTGGGGTCGAGAGAACGAGGATCAGTGAGTAAATCATATAATAAGTTTTTTTTTTTTTTGCTCAAGTAGATTTCGTATTCTTTCTTTAGAAAAAAGCCCTATCCATTCCCACAATGGCAAGCTTTTAATGACATTACTCACTTTCCGTTTTATTACGAATTCAACCGACATCACCCAGATGGCCTTCAAACACACCGAAGGGATGAGTAATGCTGGGAAGATGGGGGGGGTGGGGAGGAATGACTGTTCCTCGACCTGGCAATTGTACCATAAAATACAGACTGCTGCAGACCTCAGTTGCACTGCACGAGAGACAGGACTCTCTCTTAATAGGAGACACATCCCTCCAGCTTGACTACAAGCACTTCTCGTGGCTTGAAGAGAATGCACACTTAGAGGGAGGGAGAGAAGGAAACTGAAACGCTGAAGATCTATATAAAAAAAAAAAAAAACACTCTCTCTCTCACTCACACTCGGGTGCTTTTGTTGCACAAAATGCATTGGTACAACAATAAAACCATATTTCACAGGGAACTGTGAAACATTGAAAATATGCCGCAGTTCTCTATGCAATATGACTTGCATCAGCACAACAACTTTACCATTGTGAGGGCTACGGGGATTATGCAGCACGGAGGACCAAATTATGCGGCATGGTTAAAGTATTCACCAAAAAAAAAAAAAACGGTTTTAGTGGTATTTTTTATCCATTTATACCGAATAATATTTTTGTGAAATCGGCAAATTATGTGGCAAATGTGGAAAATCTACATTAATTCAAATAAAAACTGCACCCACTAATTTGCAAAAAAACGACCCCCCCCCTCCGATTCTTCGCTGATAATAAAGTTTGAGCTAGTTACTTTTAGCTGCACTTTGAATAAAATACTTCTTCAAGCTAGCAACCCCAAAATAAACATATAATATAAAAATACATCAGCGGGTAATGTTTATTATACTTCTATGTTGCCATCTCCGTGAGCTGGTCACATTTACATGCCACTGGGTTTGCACTCTCGAGGTTTACGATGGCTTCAAAAGCCACGATGCCAACTATAAATATATATAAGCACAGTGTAATGTGCTGTTTATTACCATTGTTGAGTGGGATGAGGGCCATGATTCACACGAGGCAAAGCCTCAAGTGGGTCATTAGCTCTCCCTCCCACCATCCCTCAACAGTGGTCATAATTTGCATGTTACATTCTGAACATCTGCATTTACCTTTTATCCACGGTATTTTTTGAATATTTGTTTTCAAAAACGGATATTCAATTAAAATGAGGAAGAAAGGGGTTACATTTGTGCATTAACATAAAACCACACTGCAGAGGCCTTGTGGACACCAGAAGAGTACATTAATGACACTGCAATCTGTGAGGCTGTAAACAATGTGTTCTACTCTGGTAAACTCAGATTTTCCTTTTCACTGTAGTAGTAAATGTGTGACTCTGCAATACTGGAGCACATTTATTTCCACCGCCATTGCACAAGCATCATACATAGATGGTGGGGTCCCAGGATGTTGCTGAAAGATAAAATGGAGAAGAGAGAAAGAGAAGAAGAGGTTCTTGTCAGTAGTCCGCAGAGACAGCGGACATCAGGACAAGATGGCCGCCACATCCGTTCTCCCGGTTTAGAGGTCACCGTGCGGGTCGGAAAAAATCCTGTTCACTACAGTCAAATGTAGTCCAGCGCATGCATAATGCAATAAACTCAGCGAGGACACATTGCAAATTAGATGCATTTCATTAACATTTTCTCTGCCTGCATAACCTCTGAAAATTACTCCCTTCGGAGCTGGGTGTTGCTGCCCGGGATGACCTTGGAATCTAACTTCTTGGAGGAAAAAACTGAGCCCAACTTTTACTGCACAGAACATAAGGAAAAATCTCCAAACTGATTGCTCACAGGCGATCTGGTGGCCTTAGATTACCATGCATTGAACATTACTATACAGCCCTCCATTTATCTCAATTGGTTTATCTTTGGCCAATACAGGATGACCCCTCACTATGGGTTCTTATTGAAAAGCAATCTTTACAGGTATCTCCAGGTTTGCAAATGTTTTATACTCATTGTAGGAAGTTGGCTCTGTATGTGCTATTTCAAAGTAAGGAATAGCATGCACAGAGTCCAAGGGTTCCCCTTAGAGGTAAGATAGTGGCAAAAAGAGATAATACTAATGCTCTATTTTGTGGTAGTGTGGTCGAGCAGTAGGCTTATCCAAGGAGTAGTGTTAAGCATTTGTTGTACATACACATAGACAATAAATGAGGTACACACACTCAGAGACAAATCCAGCCAATAGGTTTTTGTATAGAAAAATATCTTTTCTTAGTTTATTTTAAGAACCACAGGTTCAAATTCTACATGTAATATCTCATTCGAAAGGTATTGCAGGTAAGTACTTTAGGAACTTCAAATCATCAAAATTGCATGTATACTTTTCAAGTTATTCACAAATAGCTGTTTTAAAAGTGGACACAGTGCAATTTTCACAGTTCCTAGGGGAGGTAAGTATTTGTTAGGTTAACCAGGTAAGTAAGACACTTACAGGGCTTAGTTCTTGGTCCAAGGTAGCCCACCGTTGGGGGTTCAGAGCAACCCCAAAGTCACCACACCAGCAGCTCAGGGCCGGTCAGGTGCAGAGTTCAAAGTGGTGCCCAAAACACATAGGCTAGAATGGAGAGAAGGGGGTGCCCCGGTTCCGGTCTGCTTGCAGGTAAGTACCCGCGTCTTCGGAGGGCAGACCAGGGGGGTTTTGTAGGGCACCGGGGGGGACACAAGTCCACACAGAAATTTCACCCTCAGCAGCGCGGGGGCGGCCGGGTGCAGTGTAGGAACAGGCGTCGGGTTCGCAATGTTAGTCTATGAGAGATCTCGGGATCTCTTCAGCGCTGCAGGCAGGCAAGGGGGGGATTCCTCGGGGAAACCTCCACTTGGGTAAGGGAGAGGGACTCCTGGGGGTCACTTCTCCAGTGAAAGTCCGGTCCTTCAGGTCCTGGGGGCTGCGGGTGCAGGGTCTCTCCCAGGCGTCGGGACTTTAGGTTCAAAGAGTCGCGGTCAGGGGAAGCCTCGGGATTCCCTCTGCAGGCGGCGCTGTGGGGACTCAGGGGGGACAGGTTTTGGTACTCACAGTATCAGAGTAGTCCTGGGGTCCCTCCTGAGGTGTTGGATCGCCACCAGCCGAGTCGGGGTCGCCGGGTGCAGTGTTGCAAGTCTCACGCTTCTTGCGGGGAGCTTGCAGGGTTCTTTAAAGCTGCTGGAAACAAAGTTGCAGCTTTTCTTGGAGCAGGTCCGCTGTCCTCGGGAGTTTCTTGTCTTTTCGAAGCAGGGGCAGTCCTCAGAGGATGTCGAGGTCGCTGGTCCCTTTGGAAGGCGTCGCTGGAGCAGGATCTTTGGAAGGCAGGAGACAGGCCGGTGAGTTTCTGGAGCCAAGGCAGTTGTCGTCTTCTGGTCTTCCTCTGCAGGGGTTTTCAGCTAGGCAGTCCTTCTTCTTGTAGTTGCAGGAATCTAATTTTCTAGGGTTCAGGGTAGCCCTTAAATACTAGATTTAAGGGCGTGTTTAGGTCTGGGGGGTTAGTAGCCAATGGCTACTAGCCCTGAGGGTGGGTACACCCTCTTTGTGCCTCCTCCCAAGGGGAGGGGGACACAATCCTAACCCTATTGGGGGAATCCTCCATCTGCAAGATGGAGGATTTCTAAAAGTTAGAGTCACTTCAGCTCAGGACACCTTAGGGGCTGTCCTGACTGGCCAGTGACTCCTCCTTGTTTTTCTCATTATTTTCTCCGGCCTTGCCGCCAAAAGTGGGGCCTGGCCGGAGGGGGCGGCAAACTCCACTAGCTGGAGTGTCCTGCTGGGTTGGCACAAAGGAGGTGAGCCTTTGAGGCTCACCGCCAGGTGTGACAATTCCTGCCTGGGGGAGGTGTTAGCATCTCCACCCAGTGCAGGCTTTGTTGCTGGCCTCAGAGTGACAAAGGCACTCTCCCCATGGGGCCAGCAACATGTCTCGGTTTGTGGCAGGCTGCTAAAACTAGTCAGCCTACACAGATAGTCGGTTAAGTTTCAGGGGGCACCTCTAAGGTGCCCTCTGGGGTGTATTTTACAATAAAATGTACACTGGCATCAGTGTGCATTTATTGTGCTGAGAAGTTTGATACCAAACTTCCCAGTTTTCAGTGTAGCCATTATGGTGCTGTGGAGTTCGTGTTTGACAAACTCCCAGACCATATACTCTTATGGCTACCCTGCACTTACAATGTCTAAGGTTTTGTTTAGACACTGTAGGGGTACCATGCTCATGCACTGGTACCCTCACCTATGGTATAGTGCACCCTGCCTTAGGGCTGTAAGGCCTGCTAGAGGGGTGTCTTACCTATACTGCATAGGCAGTGAGAGGCTGGCATGGCACCCTGAGGGGAGTGCCATGTCGACTTACTCGTTTTGTCCTCACTAGCACACACAAGCTGGCAAGCAGGGTGTCTGTGCTGAGTGGGGGGTCTCCAGGGTGGCATAAGACATGCTGCAGCCCTTAGAGACCTTCCTTGGCATCAGGGCCCTTGGTACTAGAAGTACCAGTTACAAGGGACTTATCTGGATGCCAGGGTCTGCCAATTGTGGATACAAAAGTACAGGTTAGGGAAAGAACACTGGTGCTGGGGCCTGGTTAGCAGGCCTCAGCACACTTTCAATTGTAAACATAGCATCAGCAAAGGCAAAAAGTCAGGGGGCAACCATGCCAAGGAGGCATTTCCTTACACAACCCCCCCCCAAACGAAAGAGGATGAGACTAACCTTTCCCAAGAGAGTCTTCATTTTCTAAGTGGAAGAACCTGGAAAGGCCATCTGCATTGGCATGGGCAGTCCCAGGTCTGTGTTCCACTATAAAGTCCATTCCCTGTAGGGAGATGGACCACCTCAACAGTTTAGGATTTTCACCTTTCATTTGCATCAGCCATTTGAGAGGTCTGTGGTCAGTTTGAACTAGGAAGTGAGTCCCAAAGAGGTATGGTCTCAGCTTCTTCAGGGACCAAACCACAGCAAAGGCCTCCCTCTCAATGGCACTCCAACGCTGCTCCCTGGGGAGTAACCTCCTGCTAATGAAAGCAACAGGCTGGTCAAGGCCATCATCATTTGTTTGGGACAAAACTGCCCCTATCCCATGTTCAGAGGCATCAGTCTGCACAATGAACTGCTTAGAATAATCTGGAGCTTTGAGAACTGGTGCTGAGCACATTGCTTGTTTCAGGGTGTCAAAGGCCTGTTGGCATTCCACAGTCCAGTTCACTTTCTTGGGCATTTTCTTGGAGGTGAGTTCAGTGAGGGCTGTCACAATGGATCCATATCCCTTCACAAACCTCCTGTAATACCCAGTCAAGCCAAGGAATGCCCTGACTTGAGTCTGGGTTTTTGGAGCTACCCAGTCCAGAATAGTCTGGATCTTGGGTTGGAGTGGCTGAACTTGGCCTCCACCTACAAGGTGGCCCAAGTAAACCACAGTTCCCTGCCCTATCTGGCATTTGGATGCCTTGATAGAGAGGCCTGCAGATTGCAGAGCCTTCAAAACCTTCTTCAGGTGGACCAGGTGATCCTGCCAGGTGGAGCTAAAGACAGCAATATCATCAAGATAAGCTGTGCTAAAGGACTCCAAGCCAGCAAGGACTTGATTCACCAACCTTTGGAAGGTGGCAGGGGCATTCTTTAAACCAAAGGGCATAACAGTAAACTGATAATGCCCATCAGGTGTGGAGAATGCTGTCTTTTCTTTTGCTCCAGGTGCCATTTTTATTTGCCAGTACCCTGCTGTCAAGTCAAAGGTACTTAGAAATTTGGCAGCACCTAATTTATCAATGAGCTCATCAGCTCTTGGAATTGGATGGGCATCTGTCTTGGTGACAGAATTGAGCCCTCTGTAGTCCACACAAAACCTCATCTCTTTCTTTCCATCTTTGGTGTGAGGTTTGGGGACTAAGACCACTGGGCTAGCCCAGGGGCTGTCAGAGCGCTCAATTACTCCCAATTCCAGCATCTTGTGGACTTCCACCTTGATGCTTTCCTTAACATGGTCAGACTGTCTAAAGATTTTGTTTTTGACAGGCATGCTGTCTCCTGTGTCCACATCATGGGTACACAGGTGTGTCTGACCAGGGGTTAAGGAGAAGAGTTCAGGAAACTGTTGTAGGACTCTCCTACAATCAGCTTGCTGTTGGCCAGAGAGGGTGTCTGAGTAGATCACTCCATCTACTGTGCCATCCTTTGGGTCTGATGACAGAAGATCAGGGAGAGGTTCACTCTCTGCCTCCTGATCCTCATCTGTTACCATCAACAGATTGACATCAGCCCTGTCATGGAAGAGCTTAAGGCGGTTCACATGGATCACCCTCTTGGGGCTCCTGCTTGTGCCCAGGTCCACCAGGTAGGTGACCTGACTCTTCCTTTCTAGTACTGGGTAAGGGCCACTCCATTTGTCTTGGAGTGCCCTGGGAGCCACAGGCTCCAGAACCCAGACTTTCTGCCCTGGTTGGAACTCAACCAGTGCAGCCTTTTGGTCATACCAAAACTTCTGGAGTTGTTGGCTAGCCTCAAGGTTTTTGGTTGCCTTTTCCATGTACTCTGCCATTCTAGAGCGAAGGCCAAGTACATAGTCCACTATGTCTTGCTTAGGCTCATGGAGAGGTCTCTCCCAGCCTTCTTTAACAAGAGCAAGTGGTCCTCTTACAGGATGACCAAACAGAAGTTCAAAGGGTGAGAATCCTACTCCCTTCTGTGGCACCTCTCTGTAAGCGAAAAGCAGACATGGCAAGAGGACATCCCATCTCCTTTTGAGTTTTTCTGGGAGCCCCATGATCATGCCTTTTAATTTCTTGTTGAATCTCTCAACCAAGCCATTAGTTTGTGGATGGTATGGTGTAGTGAATTTATAAGTCACTCCACACTCATTCCACATGTGCTTTAGGTATGCTGACATGAAGTTGGTACCTCTGTCAGACACCACCTCCTTAGGGAAACGCACTCTGGTAAAGATACCAATGAGGGCCTTGGCTACTGCAGGGGCAGTAGTCGACCTAAGGGGAATAGCTTCAGGATACCTGGTAGCATGATCCACTACTACCAGGATATACATATTTCCTGAGGCTGTGGGAGGTTCTAGTGGACCAACTATGTCCACACCCACTCTTTCAAAGGGAACCCCCACCACTGGAAGTGGAATGAGGGGGGCCTTTGGATGCCCACCTGTCTTACCACTGGCTTGACAGGTGGGGCAGGAGAGGCAAAACTCCTTAACCATGTTGGACATATTGGGCCAGTAGAAGTGGTTGACTAACCTCTCCCACGTCTTGGTTTGTCCCAAATGTCCAGCAAGGGGAATGTCATGGGCCAATGTTAGGATGAACTTCCTGAACAGCTGAGGCACTACCACTCTCGTAGTGGCACCAGGTTTGGGGTCTCTGGCCTCAGTGTACAGGAGTCCATCTTCCCAATAGACCCTATGCGTTCCATTTTTCTTGCCTTTGGACTCTTCAGCAGCTTGCTGCCTAAGGCCTTCAAGAGAGGGACAGGTTTCTTGTCCCTTACACAGCTCCTCCCTTGAGGGTCCCCCTGGGCCTAAGAGCTCAACCTGATAAGGTTCAAGCTCCAAAGGCTCAGTTCCCTCAGAGGGCAGAACTTCTTCCTGAGAAGAGAGGTTCCCTTTCTTTTGCTGTGTTGCAGTTGGTTTCCCAACTGACTTTCCTGTTCTCTTGGTAGGCTGGGCCATTCTTCCAGACTCCAGCTCTACTTGTTCACCCTGTGCCTTGCACTGTGCTCTTGTTTTCACACACACCAGTTCAGGGATACCCAGCATTGCTGCATGGGTTTTTAGTTCTACCTCAGCCCATGCTGAGGACTCCAGGTCATTTCCAAGCAGACAGTCCACTGGGATATTTGAGGAGACCACCACCTGTTTCAGGCCATTGACCCCTCCCCATTCTAAAGTAACCATTGCCATGGGATGTACTTTTCTCTGATTGTCAGCGTTGGTGACTGTGTACGTTTTTCCAGTCAGGTATTGGCCAGGGGAAACCAGTTTCTCTGTCACCATGGTGACACTGGCACCTGTATCCCTCAGGCCCTCTATTCTAGTCCCATTAATTAAGAGTTGCTGTCTGTATTTTTGCATGTTAGGCGGCCAGACAGCTAGTGTGGCTAAATCCACCCCACCCTCAGAAACTAGAGTAGCTTCAGTGTGGACCCTGATTTGCTCTGGGCACACTGTTGATCCCACTTGGAGACTAGCCATACCAGTGTTACCTGGATGGGAGTTTGGAGTGGAACCTTTCTTGGGACAGGCCTTGTCTCCAGTTTGGTGTCCATGCTGTTTACAGCTATGACACCAGGCCTTTTTGGGATCAAAGTTTTTACCCTTGTACCCATTGTTTTGTGAAGAGGCTCTGGGCCCACCCTCCTGTGCAGGTTTTTGGGGGCCTGTATAAGACTCTTTACTATTTTTAGTTTTGGTTGTCTCATCACCCTTCCCCTGGGGAGTCTTTGTGACCCCTTTCTTTTGGTCACCCCCTGTTGAAGTCTTGGACACCCTTGTCTTGACCCAATGGTCCGCCTTCTTTCCCAATTCTTGGGGAGAAATTGGTCCTAGGTCTACCAGATGCTGATGCAGTTTATCATTGAAACAATTACTTAACAGGTGTTCTTTCACAAATAAATTGTACAGCCCATCATAATTACTTACACCACTGCCTTGAATCCAACCATCTAGTGTTTTCACTGAGTAGTCAACAAAGTCAACCCAGGTCTGGCTCGAGGATTTTTGAGCCCCCCTGAACCTAATCCTGTACTCCTCAGTGGAGAATCCAAAGCCCTCAATCAGGGTACCCTTCATGAGGTCATAAGATTCTGCATCTTTTCCAGAGAGTGTGAGGAGTCTATCCCTACACTTTCCAGTGAACATTTCCCAAAGGAGAGCACCCCAGTGAGATCTGTTCACTTTTCTGGTTACACAAGCCCTCTCAAAAGCTGTGAACCACTTGGTGATGTCATCACCATCTTCAAATTTTGTCACAATCCCTTTGGGGATTTTTAACATGTCAGGAGAATCTCTGACCCTATTTATATTGCTGCCACCATTGATGGGTCCTAGGCCCATCTCTTGTCTTTCCCTTTCTATGGCTAGGAGCTGTCTCTCTAAAGCCAATCTTTTGGCCATCCTGGCTAACAGGAGGTCATCTTCACTGAGAGCATCCTCAGTGATTTCAGAAATGTGGGACCCTCCTGTGAGGGACTCACCATTTCTGACTAACACAGTTGGAGACAGGACTTGAGGGGTCCTGTTCTCCCTATTTAGGACTGGAGGAGGGACATTGGCCTCCAAGTCACTAATTTCTTCCTCTGTGATGTCATCATCAGAGGGGTTGGCTTTTTCAAACTCTGCCAACAGCTCCTGGAGCTGAATTTTGGTAGGTCTGGAGCCAATGGTTATTTTTTTGATATTACAGAGAGACCTTAGCTCCCTCATCTTAAGATGGAGGTAAGGTGTGGTGTCGAGTTCCACCACATTCATCTCTGTATCAGACATTATTTTGCTAAAAGTTGGAAGACTTTTTAAAGAATCTAAAACTGTTTCTAGAATCTAATTTCAAACTTTTAACAAACTTTTAAACTCTAAAAAGACAATGCTAAACAGGGACTTAACACACAAGGCCCTAGCAGGACTTTTAAGAATTTAGAAAAATTTCAAATTGCAAAAATGAATTTCTAATGACAATTTTGGAATTTGTCGTGTGATCAGGTATTGGCTGAGTAGTCCAGCAAATGCAAAGTCTTGTACCCCACCGCTGATCCACCAATGTAGGAAGTTGGCTCTGTATGTGCTATTTCAAAGTAAGGAATAGCATGCACAGAGTCCAAGGGTTCCCCTTAGAGGTAAGATAGTGGCAAAAAGAGATAATACTAATGCTCTATTTTGTGGTAGTGTGGTCGAGCAGTAGGCTTATCCAAGGAGTAGTGTTAAGCATTTGTTGTACATACACATAGACAATAAATGAGGTACACACACTCAGAGACAAATCCAGCCAATAGGTTTTTGTATAGAAAAATATCTTTTCTTAGTTTATTTTAAGAACCACAGGTTCAAATTCTACATGTAATATCTCATTCGAAAGGTATTGCAGGTAAGTACTTTAGGAACTTCAAATCATCAAAATTGCATGTATACTTTTCAAGTTATTCACAAATAGCTGTTTTAAAAGTGGACACTTAGTGCAATTTTCACAGTTCCTAGGGGAGGTAAGTATTTGTTAGGTTAACCAGGTAAGTAAGACACTTACAGGGCTTAGTTCTTGGTCCAAGGTAGCCCACCGTTGGGGGTTCAGAGCAACCCCAAAGTCACCACACCAGCAGCTCAGGGCCGGTCAGGTGCAGAGTTCAAAGTGGTGCCCAAAACACATAGGCTAGAATGGAGAGAAGGGGGTGCCCCGGTTCCGGTCTGCTTGCAGGTAAGTACCCGCGTCTTCGGAGGGCAGACCAGGGGGGTTTTGTAGGGCACCGGGGGGGACACAAGTCCACACAGAAATTTCACCCTCAGCAGCGCGGGGGCGGCCGGGTGCAGTGTAGGAACAGGCGTCGGGTTCGCAATGTTAGTCTATGAGAGATCTCGGGATCTCTTCAGCGCTGCAGGCAGGCAAGGGGGGGATTCCTCGGGGAAACCTCCACTTGGGTAAGGGAGAGGGACTCCTGGGGGTCACTTCTCCAGTGAAAGTCCGGTCCTTCAGGTCCTGGGGGCTGCGGGTGCAGGGTCTCTCCCAGGCGTCGGGACTTTAGGTTCAAAGAGTCGCGGTCAGGGGAAGCCTCGGGATTCCCTCTGCAGGCGGCGCTGTGGGGGCTCAGGGGGGACAGGTTTTGGTACTCACAGTATCAGAGTAGTCCTGGGGTCCCTCCTGAGGTGTTGGATCGCCACCAGCCGAGTCGGGGTCGCCGGGTGCAGTGTTGCAAGTCTCACGCTTCTTGCGGGGAGCTTGCAGGGTTCTTTAAAGCTGCTGGAAACAAAGTTGCAGCTTTTCTTGGAGCAGGTCCGCTGTCCTCGGGAGTTTCTTGTCTTTTCGAAGCAGGGGCAGTCCTCAGAGGATGTCGAGGTCGCTGGTCCCTTTGGAAGGCGTCGCTGGAGCAGGATCTTTGGAAGGCAGGAGACAGGCCGGTGAGTTTCTGGAGCCAAGGCAGTTGTCGTCTTCTGGTCTTCCTCTGCAGGGGTTTTCAGCTAGGCAGTCCTTCTTCTTGTAGTTGCAGGAATCTAATTTTCTAGGGTTCAGGGTAGCCCTTAAATACTAGATTTAAGGGCGTGTTTAGGTCTGGGGGGTTAGTAGCCAATGGCTACTAGCCCTGAGGGTGGGTACACCCTCTTTGTGCCTCCTCCCAAGGGGAGGGGGACACAATCCTAACCCTATTGGGGGAATCCTCCATCTGCAAGATGGAGGATTTCTAAAAGTTAGAGTCACTTCAGCTCAGGACACCTTAGGGGCTGTCCTGACTGGCCAGTGACTCCTCCTTGTTTTTCTCATTATTTTCTCCGGCCTTGCCGCCAAAAGTGGGGCCTGGCCGGAGGGGGCGGGCAACTCCACTAGCTGGAGTGTCCTGCTGGGTTGGCACAAAGGAGGTGAGCCTTTGAGGCTCACCGCCAGGTGTGACAATTCCTGCCTGGGGGAGGTGTTAGCATCTCCACCCAGTGCAGGCTTTGTTGCTGGCCTCAGAGTGACAAAGGCACTCTCCCCATGGGGCCAGCAACATGTCTCGGTTTGTGGCAGGCTGCTAAAACTAGTCAGCCTACACAGATAGTCGGTTAAGTTTCAGGGGGCACCTCTAAGGTGCCCTCTGGGGTGTATTTTACAATAAAATGTACACTGGCATCAGTGTGCATTTATTGTGCTGAGAAGTTTGATACCAAACTTCCCAGTTTTCAGTGTAGCCATTATGGTGCTGTGGAGTTCGTGTTTGACAAACTCCCAGACCATATACTCTTATGGCTACCCTGCACTTACAATGTCTAAGGTTTTGTTTAGACACTGTAGGGGTACCATGCTCATGCACTGGTACCCTCACCTATGGTATAGTGCACCCTCCCTTAGGGCTGTAAGGCCTGCTAGAGGGGTGTCTTACCTATACTGCATAGGCAGTGAGAGGCTGGCATGGCACCCTGAGGGGAGTGCCATGTCGACTTACTCGTTTTGTCCTCACTAGCACACACAAGCTGGCAAGCAGGGTGTCTGTGCTGAGTGGGGGGTCTCCAGGGTGGCATAAGACATGCTGCAGCCCTTAGAGACCTTCCTTGGCATCAGGGCCCTTGGTACTAGAAGTACCAGTTACAAGGGACTTATCTGGATGCCAGGGTCTGCCAATTGTGGATACAAAAGTACAGGTTAGGGAAAGAACACTGGTGCTGGGGCCTGGTTAGCAGGCCTCAGCACACTTTCAATTGTAAACATAGCATCAGCAAAGGCAAAAAGTCAGGGGGCAACCATGCCAAGGAGGCATTTCCTTACACTCATAAATCGCCTGCTTTACAAAGTTCTAACCCTATTATTCAGTCTATGCTTAAGATTTGGATACACTCCCACAAACTCCTTAAGAGTAATCCGAGGCTACATAATAAGGCTCCCATATGGCATAACTGATATTAGAATAGGGAAACAGACAATTTCCTGGGATACATGGGAGAGAGCAGGTATTCTAATGCTGGATCATTTATTCACTTTAGAAGGCGAGCTTAAAACCTTTACGATGCTTCAGATAGAATTTCAACTCCCTAGCTCTCAAAAGGGGAAATACTTACAATTGAAACAAGCTCTACTTAGTAGACTAGGACCATTTCCGTGGATACCTGAGGATTCCCCAGTCGTTCAATACTTAAAAACTTGGGAGAAATTGAAAGGCGCGGTCTCTGGATTTTATAATCTCATTGTGCATGAACTACATTCATCACCATTACTAGCACAACTCCACTTCAAATGGCAAGGATTACTTAATGTAGCGTATTCCAATGAGGACTGGACGGATGTTGTTATGAACATGGATAAAGGAATCAGAGAGGCAAGAATGAAATTTACTCTTTTCAAAATTCTTCATAATTGGTACTGGTCACCACAAAAACTCAAGGCAGCAGGTTTACTACACCATTCTACCTGTTGGAGGTGTCCTCATGAGGACTGTGATATCCTACACATTTTATTTCGATGTCCAGTTTTGACGGAATACTGGTCTTCTATAACTTCCTCTATACACAGAGCTATACATGTGCCCATTCCTTTAACAGAAATATTAGTTATATTACATGATGTTACTGATCTCCCAAATCTAACAAACCATACAAGACGATTGATTGCTATTGCACTCACTGTAGCAAAAAATTGTATATTACGACATTGGATAACACCACAACGTCCTACACATGATGAATGGATTATTGAAATGTATAACATGGCATCATATGAAAAGCTGATTTACAGATTGCAAGATAATGTTGGGATTTTCATCCAAATTTGGAAACCCTTTCTAGCTAATTCATATTCTATTAATATTCACACGTAAACGTTTTCTCATTCTTTGTCTCCTATCTTTATTAAGACATTTTTATTATTGTTTTGAGTCATGCTGTTATTAAGACAATTGACATCTCACCCATTAACACTGTTATTTTAAGTAGGACTTACTGTTCACCAATTCAACACTGTTGAATTGGCAGAAATATCTGCATTTGAAATGTTATATATGTGGATTTGCATGATATTACTATCTCGACTGTCTTCTAACAACCTATAATATATGGTTTAATACATATTGCATAATTCTTTCTTTCCATATTTTCTGTTATAGGTCTACTTCTAAGAGTTAATGCACAGTTGGATGCCTTATAAATAATCTCATATATTGCATTTATTGATATATGTATAATGTTTTTTTTGTGTTTAGAAATCTGAGAAGTTAATATTTCATAATATTTTTCATATATGGCCATAATTTTAAGTATTGTTTCTCTATTTAACACAGTCTGTATATTGACATGTACTTCTCAATAAACATATACAAAAAAAAAAAAAAAAAGAACATAAGGAAAAGTTTGTTGCAGTGGATTATAATTTAACACTCAAAAGACTGATGTATCCTAGAAGACCTGGAGAGTTTTGCTGGGTGATCCTCCCGAACAAATATTTGCTTTTTTACATTGACATTTTATTTTATGGCCCTGCTTACACTTTGGGGTCTTTCATGCCCACCTTTTAGTGGTACCTCGGATCATATGAACATGTTTAGGAGGCAGGTCTTTCCCTTATATCACGGCAAAGAACTGAAGTTTGCTCCCTTCTTCCTTGGGGAGTCACAATAATCTTATATTTTAGAAATGATCAAGACCCCACTATTTCTTTCTTCATTATGGAAGCGCCCATTCTAGCACAGAGATACCTTTTGAGGTCTCTGTGGGCTACGGGCTGTGCTCATTCATTCCTTCATCAGAAAGGTCAGACGGGTAAAGGTATAAAGAGATTTTTCTAAATTAACAAATGAGGCCAGAAAATTTGCAGAATCAGCAATTTACACCTGAGTTTTTGCATAAAAGGACGCAGAGGTGAGAAGCAAGACGCCGGGTGTGTGCAGAGGAGACCCACTGTCATGTGAGAGGAAAGCGCCGAGAGGCCCGGTATCATCAGCAGAAGTCTAGGCGGGTTCTCCGGTAGACATGGCGAGACTGCTTGGGAGCAGAGCAGACCTCTGGAAGTAATCTTACTATCTATTGAAGGTTGCGTGGTGACTGTCGGAAGGCATTTGCACAAGTGACATAATGGGGCGTGTCAGTAAACATGAAGACAAACACCACCCCAGGAGGAAAGTGAGAGAAAAGATACAACCAAGGATGGGTTGGAAAAGGGCAAACAGAGAAGGGGGGGGGGGGCAATTAGGTACCACTCAGAAGAAACTGATGATTGTAGGAAAAGCAGTATCATTGATGGAGACATGTTTGTGGGTCATGGGGCGCAACCTCACAGGAACAGAAGCTAAACTGGCAGAACTGGATGCAAAAATGATCAGGAATGAGAAAGCCCTGACTAATGTTCAGGTACAAGATCTGAGTGCATTCCATCGAGGAGTCGCAAACACACTACTGCATTTAGAGATCTTTGAGAATGTTCATCCAGTGAATCATGTGAGAGTTCCTGGATCTGCACAGTCATGGAACGCCCCACATCAACTGAGAAACACTAGACTGAGCAAAGGCAATATCTACTCCCATCCTGAGTCCTCCAAAGATGGTGGCCAGCAGGCTGGAGGTGGAACTATGGTGGAAATCAAAGAGCCGGAGATGCTAGATGGTGTTCAGAAGATGCGGGCAATAAATGAATAGGACCTGACATATACTAATGATCCACGTCCTGAGAACAAAAGGTGTCACTGGAGTTCTGCAAGGAACTTTCTGGTATCAAGATGGCTGCCGCAGTGCTCATGAGTTCAAGGTATATGTTCTTGTGCGAGCTGAGGAACCCAGGGCCATGTTGGATGGATTAAAGAATAGTCCTGATGCAGGTTGAATGGTGAACCAGGGATTCTAGAGCGACTGTTCCTTCCTGGGCATTGGAAGGTTGGATGCGGTTTTTAGGCCGCTGAGCATGTCGATAAACATGGCTGGAGCAGAGATTACCCTCTTTGTTGATATTTAAGACATCTAGAGGAGCACGATGATTATCCTGGGTGAGGCCACCCTCTTTTATCCCTTTCCGTATGTAACCCACAAATAATGTTAAAATGTCCAGTAGAAACTTAAGAAAACGAAAACAAATTGGTATTTTAGTTGGCAATGGACAGTGGCTGTGATTTCCACGACTAACAAATTATATGAGAATACATTTTGGTGCCCGTCCCTTAAATAATGGTGAACACCTACTCTTTCACTAAGTGATCACTTTATTAAACAGTGTAAATATATAATGATAGTAATAATTGAAATTGAACCAAAACGAAACCACTATGCCCCAGATATAAGTAAATGAATGAATAAATAAATATTTAAACAATTTAAATACACAATGGTAGTAATTATTCAAATAGGACAAAAACGGAATCCCTACACCCAAGTATTTCAACTGCAGCTTGTACTACAAGTGTACCCGCCCTGCAGAAAAATGGTTTAAAATTCCAGTTTCCACTGCAATAACCTTAAAAAATGAAACCAAATGCAGAATACAACTGGAAATCCACAGTGATAATTGTTCAGTAAAATAGCACTGAAATATCTGTGGAAAATGTTGCCTTGCTCAGACAGTGTGTGATTACGCACAGAACTCGGCCTTCTGCACCAGCTGACGAATCACAAGTCGGAAACAATGTGCTAATTAGATGCTGTAAGGGCAAGTGGCAACCATTACTTAAATGCCACGATTGGCAATGAACAGGACTGCTAAATAGCACAATATTAAGATCGTCTCCTCCATTTGTGAACTAGAGGTATTGTTCTGCGAGCATGGCAGGCATGAGGCATAAACTTGTAAAATGCAACATCACATCTGACTGGCACAGATTACCTATTAATCATGTTGCCATGTTTCATCTAAAAATTTAGATTTTTTCAGGGAAAACCGTGCTTAGACTGGATAGTCTTTAAAAAATAAATAACCCCCTTGAAATGACTTCGGGTGAAACCCAGGGTAATCCGCCAGGTTGCTCTGCTGTGTCTTGCAGCTTTAGAGTCAGGCCTGTACAATTCAGGCACATGTGATGTAGGGACAGGTCGGTCGCGTTTAACAAAATTGAACCCAGGGAGGGAAAGAGTTTTGTTACCTCGGTCGTTTGTTTTCATTGGCAAACTTGGAAACTTTACAAGTTTAAACATTTCTTAGCTGCACTGTCAGATGTAGGGGCTTGCTTAAGTCTGCACATACTTGACTGCCCAGGACATGCTCCATTTCAGTTAACAATTGTCAGATGTAGGGGCTTGCTTAAGTCTGCACATACTTGACTGCCCATGACATGCTCCATTTCAGTTACCAATTGTCAGATGTAGGGGCTTAGGTCTGCACATACATGACTGCCCATGACATACTAAATTTCAGTTAACAATTGTCAGATGTAGGGGCTTGCTTAAGTCTGCACACACATGACTGCCCATGACATGCTCCATTTCGGTTACCAATGGTCAGGTGTAGGGGCTTGCTCTAGTCTGCACATACATGACTGCCCGTTACATGCTCGATTTCGGTTAACAATTGTCAGATGCAGAGGCTTGCTTAAGTCTGCACATACATGACTGCCCATGACATGCTCCATTTCGGTTACCAATGGTCAGGTGTAGGGGCTTGCTTTAGTCTGCACATACATGATTGCCCATGACATGCTCGATTTCGGTTAACAATTGTGAGATGCAGAGGCTTGCTTAAGTCTGCACATATACGACTGCCCATGACATGCTAATTTTCAGTTAACAATTGTCAGATGTAGGAGCTTGCTTAGTCTGCACATACATGACTGCCCATGACATGCTCGATTTCGGTTAACAATTGTCAGATGCAGAGGCTTGCTTAAGTCTGCACATACATGACTGCCCATGACATGCTCCATTTCGGTTACCAATGGTCAGGTGTAGGGGCTTGCTTTAGTCTGCACATACATGACTGCCCATGACATGCTCGATTTCGGTTAACAATTGTCAGATGCAGAGGCTTGCTTAAGTCTGCACATACACGACTGCCCATGACATGCTAAATTTCAGTTAACAATTGTCAGATGTAAGAGCTTGCTTAAGTCTGCACATACATGACTGTCCATGACATGTTACATTTCAGTTACCAATTGTCAGATGTAGGGGCTTGCTTAAGTCTGCACATACACGACTGCCCATGACATGCTAAATTTCAGTTAACAATTGTCAGATGTAAGAGCTTGCTTAAGTCTGCACATACATGACTGTCCATGACATGTTACATTTCAGTTACCAATTGTCAGATGTAGGGGCTTACGTCTGCACATACATGACTGCCCATGACATACTAAATTTCAGTTAACAATTGTCAGATGTAGGAGCTTGCTTAAGTCTGCACATACATGACTGTCCATGACATGTTACATTTCAGTTAACAATTGTCAGGTGTAGGGGCTTGCTTAAGTCTGCACATACACGACTGCCCATAACATGCTAAATTTCAGTTACCAATGGTCAGGTGTAGGCGCTTGCTTTAGTCTGTACATACATGACTGCACATGACATGCTCCATTTAAGTTAACAATTGTCAGATGTAGGGGCTTGCCTTAGTCTGTACATACATGACTGCCCATGACATGCTCTAGTTCAGTTAACAATTGTCAGATGCGGGAGCTTGCTTACGTCTGCACATACATGACTGCCCATGACATGCTCCATTTGAGTTAACAATTGTCAGATGCAGGGGCTTGCTTTAGTCTGTACATACATGACTGCCCATGACATGCTCTAGTTCAGTTAACAATTGTCAGATGCAGGGGCTTGCTTACGTCTTCACATACATGACTGCCCATGACATGCTCCATTTGAGTTAACAATTGTCAGATGCAGGGGCTTGCTTTAGTCTGTACATACATGACTGCCCATGACATGCTCTAGTTCAGTTAACAATTGTCAGATGCAGGGGCTTGCTTTAGTCTGCACATACATGACTGCTCACAACATGCTCCATTTCAGCTAACAATTGCTCAGAGGCACTGTTGTTGTTTATTGGGAAATAGCCTTTAGACAATATAATCCTACTGGGCCAAATTATGCGGTCACTTTTACTTTCCAAGGGGCGGTTAACAGCAGGTGATGGCCGGCCTTACTTAAGTTATGCGATCTCTGTCGAGAAGAAGCAAACGACTAAAATGAGGAATTACCAGGGAATGAGACAGAATTACCAATACCCCCTGATAATTTGCCATTGCTCTGGGGGCCTCACGGTTCCATCTGTACCCCCTCTTCACACTGACCTCCGGGGTCACCGGTACCTGCATGCCGCTAACTCCTTGGGAGCAGAATTAAAAGACACATCTGGGACTGCATCTGTGGGCCCACGGGCGTGCTGACGTCTTTACTTGCGCTTCTACCTGGAGCTGGAATCCTCATGGATGTATGGATGGTTGAATACTACTTATGCTATAAACACTGGGTAAATGAATAAAACAAACGTTACCGTACAGAACTTCAATTGTGTAGCTCTATTTGTGACAAAAAATAGCAGGAACCCACTAAATCAGTAGAAAACTTTCTTCAGAGTCGTGCGTTCATTGGTAGATGTCAGACACCCTTGCAGGTCACCGCTGTGATATTCGAGGGCCAGACGCGGGGGCTGTCACGAGTGGTGCACGCAGGTGTTACAGAAGATTGTCAAAAGGCATGGAGGGTGTCTCGTGCAGCATTTCACATGCCAGCAACATAACACTGTGTGACCACTCTGTAGAGTCTGTACACTTACAGCAATGGGAGCGGTGTGCTCACCGTTAGTAGAGGCAAGGACGAGCCATATGACCCCGAGGTAGCTTTGTATGCTAAACAGGGCAGGCACGGATCCGTGACTACCTCATAGGGCAAGGAAGGTGGTGCTAGAAGAGGATGGGTGAGGCCTAATCCTTGAATGAGAGAGAATTGGGGAACCCTCATTGTAAGATAGTCCCCTTTCCAGCAGCGCGCGGCCCATAGCAGTCACCCCCAGTGATGGATGGCTGGAGTCTCAGGGACGCCATCATAGTGCAGTGAGCAGCTGCTGCGTTATTAAGAGGGGTCTACTTCGGGGATCTCACAAGACGGCGCCGATGGGAACTGCGCGCCATCTGGATGTTTAATTCAGAGGCCGTGATGGAGAGTCCCCGGTGCACCCCCATCGTGGACCGAACGGACATCACAGCCGGGGCCTCGCTTTCAGAAGGAATGTCTGGAAAAGTTCGAGGTTATCCCTAATCAAGTCCAGAAGCGTGATAAGAAAGCAGTGTTTTTAAAAAGTCCATGTGTGTTCACTAATTTCTGGCCTGGAATGCCAAGCAAAGTATAACCTACAGGGTTAGAAGTTGATGAAAAATGAGAAGGCGTGCGTCAAGACTCTGTTTTCAAGTAAACTTTAGACAGTAAAGGACTTCGAGCCTTCATGGCACACGAGTCAGGAATCCCTCTTTGGAGGGAGCGCAGACCACTCACCGAGCGCCAGTGTATCGCTGCCATGAAGCAGTGTCCGCAGTCAGTATTTTGATGTCTCTGTGTGGGATAAGTTTGACTTCCGCCTGTCTACAAGCCAGGCCCAAGGCTTGTCTTGCAGACCTACGGGCTGGAGGAGGCCAATATTTCTACGTTGGTCCCATCCCAGCCTCCTTTGGTGCTAACCTTGATTGCACCATGGAGCTTCGCTGCTCAGAGGCTGATGATGCCAATCTGTCCCACAAAAGTCGCTGGGCACTACCAGAGCTCCAGCAATGCTGCCTGGCATGGCAATGGAAGGGCATCAGCAATGTCAACCACTGGACTCGCGCAGAAGTCTTTTTGTGAATGTTGTCTAGCGTAATTACATTTATATAGCGCTTTTATCACTGGCGAGGCACTAAAGGACAAACATGGACTATTCTGTGGGAGAGCAGTGAACGAATGGCCTACCTAGGTCATATTGCCTCAGTGAGTAGTGTGAAAGCTGAACTAATCAATAATAAATCTGCATTGATAAATAATTAAGAATTCTACATGTTTTAGGTTGATATAGAGAAAATAAGTCTTTGTTGAAAATGTGCCCACCAAAGTGGCCACCGTAGCCACCATAACATGTGCAACATTAATAAATAAATGGCATTAACTGTTAAAATAATGTACATAAGTGGGTAAAATGTATTAGTAGACCATATTAACGTATAATTGATATATATTTGCTTAAACGTATTACGCATAGACTAATCAAGAATTCTAGGCCTACTTGGCTAAGACTCATGCTAAGTTTCATGGCATTAAATAAATGTTAGAAAATGTTTTTCTGATGCATGGAGAAAGGTTTTGTTGTTCTTTTGTCCTTTGTACACACAGAGTTGACCAAATAGTTTGTAATGTTGCAACGTTTACTAGATGTCTTAACTTTCTCATGAGAATTGTCCGCTGTAGTGCAGTGTATTTTTAATGATACTTTTGTAACACTGATGCATGAGAAGCAAATGTTCTCAGGATCTAACAATGGACCCACTGACAAAAAAATGAATGGCAACTAAAAGTTACCTAGCGGAATTGGTGACAGGAACAGGAGAGGAGGAGCCAATCAAGGGCATGTGAAAGACTGTCTAAATATATCACAGATTTGAGAATGAATAATTATTGGTTCAACTGTGAACAGACGATATTCTGACCAATGACAACGTGAGAAAATACTTTGTGTACTTCTAATATACCCCGACCACCCTTGGCAAGAGCTCAGATCTAAGAACAGAATTCAGGAGAGAAGCAGACGCTGATACAGAAAGACCAGAGCAGGCTTAGATGCCCTTTTCGAGACATTACTTGATGCCCTTTTGATTTTAGTTTGGCTAACTTAGAGCCCATTGTGGCTGAGCCAATCCCCTTTACTTCCCCACTGCGAATGCTGTCCAGACAGATGATCAGCTGACGAAGAAGTCTCTCCTTGCTGACCCATTAAGGAGAAGTATAATGAGATGCAATATTACTTCTTGTCGCAGGTTTTGACTTTCTTTTCTAGGTACTAACCGCTGTATTTTTGCTAGAGCCATAGCTTGATGTCTTAATTTTTTTTCTCACTTTTCTCCTTTTTGCATGAGGCCCAACATGCCCAATCGAATTAGAGGGTTATTTAGTATGTTCATGTCCTATAATAAAAACTAATCAATAATTGATTTTGTTCCACTGTTAATGACTAAACGTATGCTACATCATTGGTTCAGTTATTGTTGATAATTTGTGTAGTAGCTATTGAATGTCTGATGTTAAACGCTTTAGTGAAGTTGAGGTTCTTTCGTCATTTTGGTCAACCTGTGTTGTTCATATATATGTCTATCAGCTAATATTCAGATTGGTTTACATGCCTTTAGCATTGTTATTCTAGGGAAATACATTTTTCTAACTTTCACTAAAAGGTGTGGTTATTCATGGCCACGTGGGTCATGGTGTGTGAAGTTACTGACTCAATCTTTTAATAAATGTGTTATGATTTGAAGTGTTATTTGGTAATTCAGTGATGAATAAGGTTTGTTTCCATGGTAAATCACTCTTAACTGAGTCAAAAGGTCCCTCGAACCTCTAACGGGTCCCCTTGTCAATAAACTATAAGACAAAATAAGGCCAGGCGCGCTCACAGTAGCACAGATGTCCTGCATGAGGACCAGAATTGTGCATGTATCCTGTTTCAGTCTACGCATGAACCTGAAGCGAAAGGGAGTGGAGGACTGGACACTTAATTGTAAGACACATTCCTGCACATGGTCGTTTACAGTTTCATATCACAATCTATCTATAGTGAGGGGTGGATGGGTAGGGGCTGTTAAATGGCCACTTATCTCCTCATCTTTCTCCCAACAAGGATCTCGCTCACAGCAAGTACAGTGGCACTCTCCACCCCAGAACTGTCACTCATAACAAGACCACATCTCCCTGATAAGGCAAGAACTCAGCTCTTTGTTGCTTAACATGTCACGCTCATAGCGGGAGACTAACGCATTGCGTCATAACCAGTGTGATACTTCTGATTCCCATAATCATTCTGATCCATTCACAAACCTTCCTAAAGAGTCTCCAGGTTTCACATCTGCACAAAACACCGAAAAGCTTTCAAATGCAGCGAGCTGTTGACTCTGTGAATATTTATTCCATCTGTACTGAGTGGGTGTTTCTCGTGTTTTTCTCTTATGGGAGAACAAAGTTAAGAAACATGAAATTACGCCAAATGAATCCTTTCCACCCCCCCCCCCCAGACGTCAACACCTCTATATTCTTCTGGTACACCTACCAAGTATCATGTTTGCAGCAGTGCTTAGTTTGTAAATAAAAACGTGCTGGTGCCCAAAGCCCTCCTCTGAAACACGCGGCTGCTGCAGTTAAATATGCGAACACGGAATACTGAGGCAGCATAATCCTGAAGCCATCTCAGGCCTCTATAATCCATTACAGCCACTCCCTGCCCCTTCAGCTCACTCTTGCAGGTTTCTGCTTTCTCCCTTTGTGACGCTTTTTCATTTTTCTCTTCCTCCATCTTTCTCATAAGTGCATTTTGCTCGCGGTAAATGCTTGAGGCAAAAAAATAAGTGCCGGCCCTCAAAATAAGAGCCGGTGACATGCACACGAAACCGCCAACACAAGTTAAGCACTGGTTTGCAGAATGCAAAGACAAGAATGATGTGAGTCCCTTAGCTGTCTGTCCTCTGGCTAAAGCAGCGTTGACGCTGCCACCTATCAGAGACGTTTTAAGGCATGGCAAAGAAGCTCAAACTCTTCCAAGGACATGTACTTTCTACTGCAAAAGAATCCTTTTTTCCAGTGGAAATAGCAGACTTTTTGCCTTCCTCCTCCTCTTTTTCTGACCTCATTTTTGCTGGCTTTTAGACTCTGCTCACTTTATCATGGCTAACCAGTGCTAAAGTGCATATGCTCTCTCCCTTTAAACATGGTAACCTTCGATCATACCTGATTGGACTATTTAATTTACTTCTAAGTCCCTAGTAATGTGCCTAGGGCCTGTAGATTAAATGCTACTAGTGGGCCTGCAGCACTGGTTGTGCCACCCACTTAAGTAGCCCCTTTACCTTGTCTCAGGCCTGCCATTGCAAGGCCTGTGTGTGCAGTTTCACTGTCACCTCGACTTGGCATTTAAAAGTACTTGCCAAGCCTAAACCTCCCCTTTCTCCACATATAAGTCACCTCTAATGTGTGCCCTAGGTAACCCCTAGAGCAGGGTGCTGTGTGGGTGAAAGGCAGGACATGTACCTGTGTAGTTTACATGTCCTGGTAGTGTAAAACTCCTAAATTCGTCTTGCACTACTATGAGGCCTGCTCCCTTTATAGGCTAACATTGGGGCTGCCCTCATACAGTATTGAAGTGGTAGCTGCTGATCTGAAAGGAGTAGGAAGGTCATATTTAGTATGGCCAGAATGGTAATACCAAATCCTGCTGTCTGGTGAAGTTGGATTTAATATTACTATTCTAGAAATGCCACTTTTAGAAAGTGAGCATTTCTTTGCACTTAAATCTTTCTGTGCCTTACAATCCACGTCTGGCTGGGCTTAGTTGACAACTCCTTGTGCATTCACTCAGACACACCCCAAACACAGGGTACTCAGCCTCACTTGCATACATCTGCATTTTGAATGGGTCTTCCTGGGCTGGGAGGGTGGAGGGCCTGCTCTCACACAAAGGACTGCCACACCCCCTACTGGGACCCTGGCAGACAGGATTGAACTGAAAGGGGACCTGGTGCACTTCTTAGCCACTCCTTGGAGTCTCCCCCACTTCAAAGGCACATTTGGGTATAAAAACAGGGCCTCTGCCCTACCTCATCAGACACTTGCTGGAGAAGAAACCTGAACCAGAAACTACATCCTACCAAGAAGAACTGCCTGGCTGCTCAAAGGACTCACCTGTCTACTTTCTACAAAGGACTGCTGCCTTGCTGAACTCTTGTCTGGCTGTAAAAGTGCTCTCCAAGGACTTGGATAGAGTTTGCCTCCCGTTCCCTGAAGTCTCAGGACCAAAAAGACTTCTCTTTTTCATTTGGACTCTTCGTGCGCCAAAAATTTCGATGCACAGCGTGCTCCGCGGTGAGAAAATCGCTGCACGCTGACGCTGCTCGACGCGACGCCTACGGGGCGACCGGAACTTTGACGCACGGCCTCGCATGAACAGCGCCGCCCGACTTCCAGAGGGGAAAGCGACGTGACGCCTGCCGTGAGAAAGAAAATTCCACGCACAACCTCCCGGAATGACGCGCAGCCAGAAAACAAGCCGAAGAATCCACGCACAGACCCCGGGACATCTGGTAATCCCGCGAACCACAGAAAGAGACTGTCCGCGCGTCGGAATACGATGCACGACTTCCCCGCGTGAAAAATAACGACGCAAGTCCGTGTGTGCATGGGAGAAATCGACGTACACACCATTTTTCCACGTATCTCTTCTTCTGCGGCCCTTTGCAGAGATTTTCCACTTTAAACCAAGTACTTTGTGCTTGAAAGAGACTTTGTTTGCTTTCTAAAGACTTAAGACACTTTATATCACTTTTCAGTGATATCTCTACAATTTCACATTGCATCTTTATTCGTTTTGACCTGCAATTATCCAGATACATATTATATATTTTTCTAAACACTGTGTGGTGTATTTTTGTGGTGCTATATTGTGTTATTGTATGATTTATTGCACAAATACTTTACACATTGCCTTCTAAGTTAAGCCTGACTGCTCGTGCCAAGCTACCAGAGGGTGGGCACAGGATAATTTGGATTGTGTGTGACTTACCCTGACTACAGTGAGGGTTCTTGCTTGGACAGAGGGTAACCTGACTGCCAACCAAAAACCCAATTTCTAACAGTGTTGCTTTATGCAACTTTACTTCGGGAGTGGGGGTGACTTTAAGTGATACTCTAGCGATTTACCAAAAGAACCCATACTTTTTGATGCAAAGCCAGACCTGGCGTTGGTCACAAACGTTCCGCTTCCTTGAAGCAGGCGCTAACATCGAGAAATGTTTTAATTTCTCCAAGCATTCCACATACTGCATATGTGCTGTACTGTACAGCACACACACGTGTGGAATATTTAAGAATGTATACACTTCCAGTACAAATCCTATGCTAGACAGCGCACACACACACCTCTGGACCGTGATACAACGGTTGTATGTGGCTCAAGCCAATCTGTGCACCAGTGCAAGGGAACTGAGCAGCAACAGACCACTGTTGCTAACTAAGGCACTGCAGAGCTTTCTCCCCCTGGTCCAATGCAGAGCTGCAAATTCAAAGTTGTTACAAACAGGGGGCACTCAAATATATTTTGCCCGGAGCCCCAGAAATCCGTCACTGCACCCTTTGTAGCCCGAGTGGTTCAGACACCTATCACTGCTAGAGGTTATACCAGAGACATACATGGGCGTCAATGCACTAAAATGCCAGAGATAGTGGAAGTGACATCACACGCCATTTGAGCTTTACTTAGGCACACATTTATATGCTTACACACACACACACACACACACAGACACACACACAGTCGTTCACACAAAGGCACTCTCATCTGCAAGCATGCACACAACATACAGTTAAAAGCATTTTTTACTTACCGTAGCTGCCAGATAGGGTCACATTCCAGCCAATTGTATTCCATTTTTATGACACTAATAGTGAATAATATTATTCACTATTTGTGTAATAAGAAATTGACAGAAAGACAGTAAAGTGGAACCCCAGCCGATGTCCATTATGGCGAGTTGCACCTGAGTTCCAGGCACTGATCACTGGCACCTCTGAGGCCAGGGGTCGCAAAGGCAGTGCCAGGGGTTGCAAGGAGCAAGCCGGGGGTCGCATCTGCGACCCTTGGCAACCTCTAAATGACGTCCATGGAGAAATAGCTCATCAGTGTGCGATCAGGTTTTTCATCAGTAGCTCAACCTACAAAGTCCGGTGTCAGCTTACCAAGACCATTATAGTGGGCTCTAAGCCCGCCCATTGCTTACTATTGGTCAGCCTTACTGCCACTCTTGCTTGCTTCTTATTCAGTGTCTTGCCTAGTCCTTCTTGTGTTTGATGCTACCCAGAGCACACCCTCCTTTCCTGTACTAGGTCCACTACTGCTTTTAAAGTGGTGGTGGAAATTTGGTACACTGTATGTTGTTGGGTGTGGAAAGCAGAAAGTGGGGGCTAAAATCTGCCTGGATGGTAAGTGGGAGTCCCTGCAACGTGACACTCTCTACACTATTGCTATTTCTCCCTGTTTTGTGTGCTTTCTCTAACACTCCTCATAAAACCATATTTGCTGCATTTCCTTATGGAAGCCAGTGACCCCGTCACTCAGTCAGGGTCCAGTGGAGTAACGCTCTCGTACCTTCACCTCATAAATCCGTCTAGTTCGTCCTTTGCTGCTCGGTCACGGGCTCTTGGTGTCCCAGCGTCCGGAACAACTGGGGACCCACAACCAGGGCTCTTCTTGCTGCAGCATTCAGGGTCACCAAGGCTTGAGATGGTTCCCATCATTTGTCATTGCTCCAGAAACTCGCTTTCTGTGTAGAGGTCTGCGTGGGAACAGCTTCCCATCAGAGAGATCTCCTGCACGTTTCCTCTAGTCCCACGTTGCTCTGATCATCTGTGCTTCTCGCGCATTGCTTCTAGAGCAGCAGTAGCAATGTAAGAAAGTGGCTACCCCTATTGCCAGCTCACACCATCTTCAATTAGTGTAAGTGCATCTCATACAATTGACGTTTAGCAATCTTGTGGGAACTACCCACTACTGTTCTCCTTGATAATTCTTCTAGCGCCCTCTCTAGTATTATTCATGCCCCCCCCAATTGCAAGCTTCCCTTCCTCAGCCCCATAGTTCAGGATAAGCTACTTGCCTTCATAGAGTCTGAACACCTCAGTGTTGTCTGCCATTTCAGCATAGACTCCCTGTTAAAACCAAGGTGTCTCCTGATGTCTGTTCCATGTTCCTCTTTAATCTTCCACAATGTGCAAGTAAACCACTTCTTAACATCCTACGTACCGCTCTGCATCAGGTGGAGTTCCGATCCACGGTGTAGGTTGTCTCCTAACACTAGGGAGGATGTCTCGACTGGCACAAATTGCCTTATCCAGTTGAGCAATCCAGGGAGCAACGTATTATGGATTCTTGCTTGGCCTCCAGTTTCAGCTGCCGTAGTCAGCACTCGAGAGATCCCAGGTTTAGAAGCTTCAAAATGGCAGACAGTCATAAGGAGGGTCGGCTTGGGGTGGCAGGTTTCCACCCCGTATCACCCCCAGCAGTTGTTCCAACTAACCGCACCCATATAAGAGCATAAACTTGATAGAGGTCCCACCTTGGGATATCCCCTAGAATGGGTCCTCCATGTTTAAAGCCCACCTATGCCCCTAGAATCAGAGCCTTTCTAGTACTGTAAATGGATCTTCAGAATCTAGTATGGACAATTACTGGCTTCAATTGGAGGATGGGTACGTGCAGACAAATAGAGAACACATCTTAGGAGAGAGAAAAAAATACTGCAAAGTGATATTTTAAAGTTTAGCATATTGCTTCATGTTTTTGAAAAACAACATTTTTGATAAACACCAACTTCATATAGATCAATTTCGACCTTTGTGAACAAGATATTTAATAATTTATGTTTTTGTACGATCTTTACTTGTTTTAGTATTTTTGTGTCTGGTCTTGAAGTTCAAATGGTAGAACTTGCTTTGGTAGGGGTCCCTGGCTTCCAGGAGTGGTTCAGTGTGGGCCCCCCAGAAGTCAAAAGGTTAACAACTGCTGTTTTAAGGCTTGCCACCCTCTGTGCTAACATAACAAGGTAGCGTTGTGCAAAATGTCCATGAAAATTGGAAGAACCCACTCTTCAACCCCTCAAAAGTTGAGCAAAATGGTGCAGTGAAACCATTTTTTTTTAATAGAAAATTTAGATTTAAAAGAACTTAACAAAAGAAGCACACCCCTATGCAGAACACCAGTCTCCCTTAATCACATCAGCACCAGAGGCATGTGAAGCACTGAGTATCTGAGTAAGGCATTGCAGCCAGGTCCATAAATCTCCTCGGCCCAGAGCACCACAAAAATCAATGGCCGCTGTGGAGCTGCATCCCAGATGCTGACCTCAGCTGCAATACATCCACACACACCTATAACTAAACACTCAATCGCCTAATTAGAAAAATGAAAGGCTTTTCTGCTAATTCCTAATTAGGTGGAATCAATTAAGCGACTGTATCTGCACCAATGTGGTGCATTCTGTGTGCCTAGTATGACCAAGAGCTTTGGAGCCATACGCGCATGAGTTAATGAAATTCATATCTTCAAAAGACGGACGAGAGGTGTATTCATGCAGTGCAGTGGGCCACCACCAAGTGAAGCGAGATTGGTATGTTAAAGTGAAATTACCAAACTCCCGAAGCACTTGCAAACATTAGGTCTGGTGTAGATCGCCAGCCTTTTGGATTGTCAAAACTTGTTTTGTCATGTTTTTGCAACACTTCATTGTCGGTTGAGCTACTGCGACATCATCAACCTAAAGTAAAAAATGGCTTAAAGTACAAATATTATCTATATTTTTGGTATCAGAAAACAGATATTGCCGTTTAGTCCCTGGTACGTAATGGAGCTACTTTGAGTGTGGATGTGCTCCTTGTGAAAGGGCAGAATGCCGTCACTCACTGTGAGGTTAGCCAATGGCTGAAGTGGGCTGACCCATGATCCCATGGGATGCTTGGTAGTTGGTGGAAGAAAATGTGAAAGATACAATAGCAGACCAATCACTGAAGGCGGCTAGTGGAAAGGCCCTGTAAGTATGTATATCATGCATATAATTTAGGAAATCTAAAGGTCCTGGAAAACCCCAACTGAAAAGCTCGTTCTCTTCTGTTTCACTGCTTAAAGTCCAGCCAAAGAACCACTGTTGGCAGCGACTAAGGGAGTTCATTGTAATGGCTGTTTTACCAGAGACAATTGGCAGTGCACTTTATAACCATGGCAACATGGATAGAAAATACAGTTGGAAAAAAACACAATATACGTTGTTCAACATTTGCATTACGGTTGTTTAGGTAGGGTGGCATTCTACGTTCAGTTAAAGAGCAGTTTCCTAAAATCTTTTATAAAGTGCTGTTTAAGGCTCCTCAAAGGCAGAGATTGACACGTCCCACTTGACATATGTCCAGAGAGGATGACCTAATGTTTGTCACGTTTCCAGAAAAAGATTGGTTGAGGGTGAAGGTGTTTAGAAATGTGGTATTGTTAACCTTGCAGTGAGCTTGGCTTTTTCATACTCTGTTTCCACTGGAGATTTGGAATTTTTGCAATGCGCAATCCATGTTTATTCAGGCAGATATCTATGTAGGTAATGTATGCTGAGCGAGTGTGATGCTATGAAACCTTTTCATATTCAAGACCAGAGTGGCGGTCTCATGGAGGACCGATTTGAGGGCAACTAGCGACACTTTAACAAATCAGTTGGTAGACCGTTCCAGCGTCCTAAATGTGAAATGACCAAGGCTTGAGTCCTTAACTTATTCTCTTGTTCAGAAAGAAGGATTGGAAGATGTACAGATGCTTTGGTTGGAATCTGGAGTTTCTGGCCATCTCTCAGATGTGAAAATCAAGGTCTGAGAGTTTGTCAACATTAAAGTCAATGGATATTACAGCGGTGATCCTTTTAGGTGACATGCCAGTGGCTAGATCGTGACATTCGTTAGGGGAGAACAGGAGAAATTCTACCTTCCGAGTGTTCAGCTTTAGTTTCATATATACACGAGCCATCCAACAAACCATCTTGTAATCCGATTAAAATTATTTTTAAAGAATATTACTGCTTGTAGCGTCGTGTTGTTTGGTTCTGAAGTTCTTTCAGAGGAGGTTAGGGCCTTGATGCGGTTTGAGCAGTCCGTCTTAATATATAGTTAGGAATCATTTGCATACCGCAGAACGCAGATTCCCTGTTTTGTTAGGGCATCGCCTTCTAAGAAGTACATGGTGAGGATGAAGCCTTAAGGGATCCCATGTGAAACTTCAAAGGATTAAGGTGAAAAGTCCTATTTCGATGCACTGTGATCTGTTAGGAGAAGACAAAAAAGTGGAACACTGTTCCCCTAATACCTATTCTGTTACCTAGGAGTTTTGGAGGGTTTCAAGACCAAGGGTCTGATTACAACCTTGGCAGATTGAATACTCTGTCACAAACATAAAGGATATCCAGTCCATCGTAATACAAGTTCCATTATATCCCGTTTGTGACGCAGTATCCCATCTGTCAAGGTCGTAATCAGGCCCAAGCGTCTCATGGGTCGACAAGGGCAAGAAGGCAGGCTTTCCTTCATCGAAGAGATAAGAGGGTAATGGCTACAAATTTGGGGGAAAAAATGTGTTTCTGTTGACGAAGTTGAACCAGATTGCACATGTCCTATAAAATGATTGTTATTGGTCTAGTCCATTAACCGGTTCCAAAATCTTTCCAAGATCTGGCAGAGGAAGGGGCTATCTAGGGTGGACATGTAGATGGTGAGCACTCCAGGTCAACGTTTGGTTCTTAAGAAGGCAAACTCAGATCGCCTTAAGGAAATGCTTGAGACAGAGGGAGTGCCTTTTTGCCAGAAGGCAGGGAGAGAACATTTGGGCTGTTTAGCTGAGAAGTGTATGTAGGTTTGGTTTCAGAGGCATTTCACGGTTTCGTGTTTGAGATGGCCTTTTTCAGCGTACCTACCAAAATGGGGTGAAGGAACTCCAGGAAACATTGGCCGGGGGTCCTGGAGAAAGGTATATTTTATGCGACTGAAAGTTGGTGTGCTTTAAAATGTTCAACATAATTGTTGTTATTTTCTTTGGTAAGTAGGAGGGGTCATCCTTGTATTTAAATCCTGTCATTGGAAGTGGAGGAGGAGGTGTGGATTGATTCTGTACAGAGTGGTACTTTAGTGAGTTTTAATGTGTGTGAGATGGCAGCCACCCTTGTATCATGATGGTGGAGGACAGATGTGTTTGAAAGTGCAGTCCCTCTGTCTTCAAGGTATAGGGAGGATGAGAAGAAATGTGCGAGGGAGCAGAGGCCCTGGTATCAAAGCACATGAAGGCTGAGTAGAGGCGTGTTAAGGGGTCAGAGACCCCGGCATCTGGATGGCAGAGGAGAGATTTGAGCAAGGCGTTAGGACACTAGATCGGAGGAGAGATGGCCTGGCTCAGAGACACTGACATTAGGACACCAAGGAGAGATCTGTGTCAGGAGATAGAAACCCCTACCTTCACTACACAGTTACTGCATCAATGGATAGCAGGAGAGAGATGTGTGCGAGGTGCCAGACCCTTGCGTCAGACCAGACTGCTGTGACATCTGTGTGAGGGACAGAGCTTGACCTAAGATGTACATACAGGGTGACAGAAGGGGGGGAAGGTGGACTAACATGTTTGTAGTCCTTGAGGTGATACATTTGGAGGTCAGCAGAACATGATTTCCAGGATCAAGCTTAAACAGGCACCTATAGCTGCCTGTACACGTCGTGCAGCAGTCTACATTCGATCTGGTCCCAAAACAAAGTACATTAGATCAGTTTCTATCCGCGTTCAACCAGTCTCCAAATCTGCTCATGGTTACTCCTTCTCTTGCCCCACTGTCCTGCTCAACACCCATTTTTTTCCAACATATTTCGCAATAACTATGACTGAGGATGACCAAACAATGCACCACGATGCATCCAAAGACAAATAAATGCATGCCGAGTGGGTATAAACAAATCCCTGATGCATCTAAGGCAAAGGGACCATTTACTTTTGACACTTAGATTCCATATACTCAGTCAGTACTTTGAGCTTGCTAGGTAAAGCTAAGCGCAGTGTTCCCAGAGCAGTGAATGCCCGGTCTGTAGTAAATACAGAAGTGTATGTTCAAAAAATGAAAATATACACCTTCATTTCCCCTTAATATTAATTTTGTAAATTACTTTTATGAAAGTTTCACGTCATAAGAGGCAGGGAGGGTGGCTGGAGTATTTTGTCACAAAGGTGGACGAAGGTGCAAAATTTGGTTTCACCGGAGGCCTTATCCGAGCGAAAGCGAGCTCTTCCGTCATCAGCAGTCAGTGAGGCGTGTGGATGCTTACTAATGTGTGTTAATGTGTTTGAAAGATACTCAGGGGAAACTGACCTCAGTACCAAGAGGCACCACAGGAAGCAGAAGAAGACCTGTGTGGATGGGTGGTGATGGTGGTGCGAAGGGTGGTGGCGATAACTGCATCTGGCTGCAGGAACTCGGAGGGAAGAGGGTGAGAGATGACAGAGTTTCACACCAGGAGGTACCAAACAGAGGCGAGGAGAGATAGCAGTATACATGTCTGTCTTCCCTAACAAGTAAGAACTGTTTGGAGATGTCCATTGGATGGACAGAGATCTGAATACATTAAATAATTAGCTTTTTACACACTTAGAAGCCTTTTAAAAGACTGAACACAAAAACAGTTAGCGTAGCCAGATGTACTCTGCTCCCTTAATTTTGATAAAAAATTAAGACATATGAATCTTCTTTACATTGTTTTGTTCACAGATTTTGTAAGTTAGTCTAATTTTATTTTTGCGCTTTTTCTTCACTGAAATTAAAAAAATTTAGAGATTTGTCTTGCCTTTTTCTGAGAGTTTGTACCGGTGGCTTTATACGAAGAATCATCCAGCGCAACTAATTTTTCAAGAGGTCACCAGAAAGGGTTCGGTCCATCGTGTTTTACAAAACTTTGATGCTTCGTGAGTAACGGGTGCCTCAGTTACCATCTGGGACACAGGGATAAGACAGTAAACACAAAACCGAAAACAGACAAGGTTCAATGAGCCGTTCCACTGTGCACGAAAATCTATTTAATTAAAGCTCAACACACAGAAAATCAGAAATTCCCCAGAACAAGTGTGAGTAAGGCAGTGTTCACATGGTGAGGCGAAACTACAACCATTGCTTGTTCCAGTAACATGAATCACAAATTACAAAAATACATTTCACAGGGCAGATTACAGGCTCCTTTAAGTGTGAACATCTTCTTATTCAGCTCCAAATTAGTCCCTGTTGTTGCTCTCAAGTGTAGTTTTTGTTTTGGATTCAATTCAAAATATGACCTCACTGTATCTAGGTCAGAACAACTGACAATACAATGCAGTGCATTTCCTAAGGCAAGATTTGATTTATGCAGATGTTAGGATGTTCAAGAATAGCGATTATTCTTGTTTTATTTTTAATACACACAAATTATTTCAATAGAGCTCTAAGCATTGTGGGGAGGAACTCGAGGTTCTCTTTATAGTTCCCCATCTGCCAACCGGTTGCGCTAAAAAAAAAAAGTGACTATAAAGCATCCGAAGTTGTGTTTCAAGAGAATTACAAAAGGGATCCATGGATATGCACTGATCCCAGATTCATGATATCGAAGTAAGAGCACCAATTAAGCTCAAAACATAGAGGGGGTAGTTGGTCAATGAACCCAAGGCCCAGCATCATGGGGCTTCTCCGCAAAGTTCACAATCGTAAAGAGACAGATCCCCCTACTCGGTAAAGTTAGAGCTTCTAGTTAAATAAATATTTAAAGATTATTCTACTTTTCATGTAAAAAGTGTAGTGGCTGCTTTCTGACAACACAAAGTATTTTGAGTGCATTAATGTGAGATATACAGAAAGTAAAGACTACAGTATATATATATATATATATATATATATATATATATATATATATATCTAAAAAAAAAAAAAAAAAAATCAGGAAACCACACCAGAAAAATAACCTCAGAACAGCCCCCGTCCCCCAAAAACATACTACAGAGCTTGCTTTCTAATCCTTCCCCTTCTTCACTTTGTTCCCAACTTGAAGAAACTAGACACACACACATAAGGCGATCTGTACAGTAGTTATTCTATTAACTTGTTTTCGGTTAGCTCCACAAACACCCCAAAATCTCACACAAATCAATAATAGCAGGTGCACAAGCTCATATTCCTCCAAGCAGTTACTTGGCAGTGAGCACAGAAACAACTTCACGCAATCCACCAAGAGAGCGCACAGTCCAAAGACGTGGACCGGAGATTCGGGCCTGGAGTCGACTAACATAACTCACTGCAGCAGTGAAGTGCAAGAGATTGGTGTAACACTGGTGTTGAATTTGCATACTTCACAGACAACCAATACAACACTCAGACCTCAAGGATTATCAGTCTGCTGCGGTTAAGTTGCAAACAGCAGTTTCAAATAAGACAGAACAAAAGGGACAAACACATGCACAGTGAAAAAGCACAATGGATGATGTGTCAACTTTTTATTAGAAATTCCCATAGGGAATCTTTTCCGTTTTATTTTACGCGCCTCAGTAACACATTCTGCTGTCTGCATATGGATAGAAATTATTATTTAACCAACTGAACTTTAAATCAACAGAAAAAGATAAACTCTAAAACAAGTGTGCAGATTAAAGCAAGGAACCCGATGCGTTCTGGATTCAAATTTACATCAAGTGAATAAGAAATATCTGCTCAGCTGATGAATGAGCTGCGGTCAAAATTGGATCTACCAATTTTCAAGAATATGCAATTTTTGCTCTTTGTCTGAACATTTCACAATACTTGGGCGTATCCCCATTACTAGTTAGTGTTTCCATAGCTGGATTAAGATATGACAAGTTACATTCATTCCATCAATATAAAAAAACAGTTAAAAACACTTCGTACAATAGCTGGCAAGGGCCCCTTGCCGACAAGGATAGTCAGTGGGTGATAACTTTCGAGACGCCACATATTGCAGCTCGCAGCCGCTATTCCAGCATTAGTGGACCACCTGTGGATATTATCACTTTAATGAGATGGCCTCTTACAATGCTGGACTAGGAGAAACACTGAAGAGGTAGCCCTTGTCCACAGATGCCTTTGTGGCGCGGTTCAAGTCAATCCCAGAAGCATCTTTCATTTTACTTAACTGGACAGCTCAAGGTCTAGCTGCAAAGCACTATTATATAGAGCACCTTGGTCTCAATAATAAGCTTGCAAAGGGCAGGACGGTCCTATTGTTAGTGACAGTTATCACTCACCAGAAGAAAAGAAAACTCAGGGTGGCTGTACTTGTAGGAATTTTAGAGAGAGGATTGTTGACAGTGATGAGGCTACATTCCATCCACTAATTCTTCTGCCTTCAACTTACAACATAAAAGAGTAATTCAACTTTTTATACACATCAGCCCTCAACATGTTAACCCAGCTGAAGACGAATTAGAGAAGGGAATGCATCATGCTTCAGTTGTTTCAGTGTAACAGCTACTGAGGAAAAATGGACTGGCACAGTTCCGCCAACGAACAATTGAGGAACTTCAGAGAAATTACTGAGCCTTCTGCAATGATATGTCGTGCAATGTGGGAACAGCTACAGCTTTTGCATCTATTGAGGGCATAAATCACCATTTTCAGTGCAAATAATTTTTAGGTTAAACACAGTGACCCAGCATTACAGAGTTTAGATTTTTTTTTTTTTTAAACAAGGCAGTGAATGTGGACACCTGCAATGGCCTTCAGAGTAGATCACTGCCTCCAATCATTTCACGATCTCTACAGCTCTCTGATGTGTTTTTTTTTGGTTTGGACAAAGGTCCACTCTAGAGGCATGTCCCAAAAAGCCTTTTACAATGGAGCTCTGCAATTGTGGTGAACACTTTAGGAATCATGCTGGCCACTTGGAATCTCTTTTTGATTAAAAACAAAAGTAGTATTTATCTTTCAACATAACTTTAGGTCACCTTCTGTTTTTAGTTACCATACGCTGCTATTCAGAAATGTCTTCTCAAAACACGAGAGTTCTGTAAGTGATAGAAAACGAGAAGTCCGATTGGTCAAGGTCTCTTCAGCAGTACCTTTTTCTCATATAATCTGGCAGATGATTTGGTCACCTTTTAATGGATCACACTTTTTCATCAAGTGCTTGCGGTAAGGAGGGCGTTGAAGGGGCTGTGGTTTCTTCAAGAGCATTTTGGTTTTGGATATCTGTACCGGAGACCTCTGGCTTAGTTTTGGTCTGAAACCAAAGGAGAAAAAGGAGGAAGAAATTGCTTTCAGTAAAATTAGCCTCAAGACTATCCAAGACAACAAAGTTTGCATGCTCATCCTTTTTTTATCATTCAGGCCTGGTTAATATTATTAAAACTTCAAAATACCACATGACAAACGTCTCCACGGAAACGTATTGTTAGAAGCTAAAAACAACAATCAACAAGTTCTTTAATATTGTTCAGGAGGATAAACGGAGGCATTCCTTTTTGGACTCGCTTCCAAAGCATGTAAATTAGCTCCCTAAAGACACTTTCCTGTATTAAAACTCTACCACTTAATTTGCTCAACATGTGATGGCCCAGTAATATCTCTAATCCTGGAGGTCCTAAGCAGAAAATCTTGTACTGACTGTGCTCCACCTCTACGTGCCGCACAGTCTGTGCGCCTCCCGACAGCCTCTTAGACCATGCACCTATGACTGTAATACAGTATGGGCAAAAGAATCCCTCATTAGCATGAAGCCACTACCCTATGCAAATGAGGGAAGGCCTTCAAGTGATCGCGCTGGTGCAGATGTAGCACCTACGTGATCTATGTTACATAAGGACCTTACAAGCATCTGCGTCCCCTTTGTTAACAGAGAAGTCCCTTTGGGTGCAAAAGGTGGGTGCATGTGCCTGTTGCAACCTATACCTGGGAACTTTGTATAATGCAGTCTTAGATGCTTAAAGGGCAGACACACTACACCTTAAGTGCAGGGTGAACCCTCATCAGATGTCTGTGGTCCGAATTAGCAGCACATTAGAGGTTTATGGCGCCCAGATTCCTTGTAATGCCTACACCCGTTGTTCAGGGACAATACATACACTACTTCAGCAAATATGAATTACTTACTAAGAACAAAAACTAATTACTTAAAAAGGATTACGGCTGTGCCCAGCAGAGAAGATATGGAAATCAGCAGGTGCTTCTGTATTATCCTCCTCAGTAATGGTGCGGTATCCTGAGATCCCCAACATGCCTTGTGCTAAGCGTAATATCCAATGTTTTCCAGAAAATTGAACTTACCACAAGCCAATAGCTATCCTCCGAGCAATGTACCTTAAAAATGTACCAGCTTTAAGCAAATTAAACTTGATATTTAGAAATCACTCATTCTGATTTTTCAAATTTTACAGCAGAGAGGCCGGAGGGCCAGTTAAGACAATTTATTGAGTGGCGCATTTGTTGCTAAGATCTTATATCTGCATAATCTCCTCTTGGTACACTCAGTCTCATAATTTCTAAGCATGAAGAAAAAAAAACGAGCTGGCCAATGAAAATAACCACCACTTAAGCAACAAAAGACAATGTTGGATGTGGTTCAAGTTACATAAATGGTAATATATAAAAATATATATATATTTTAAAGTTAAATAAGTGTACCTCCATCAGCGCTCTCATCATGCAACTGGCTTGAAAAAAGTTCAACAGTTCCTGTTCAATGCCAGCGATCTTGCTGCTCATGTGTCACATGGGTGTGGAGTGCCAGCAAAGACAGTGAGAAGTTTTAGGATAGACACTGCTCCTGGCAGCTCTTGCATCCTATATGCATCAATAATAACTGGAATAAAAACATCATACATTACAGAGAAACTTCTCGGCTTACCCTGTGCTTTATATAAGACAGGTACGTGTCCCATCCCAAAGTAATCACATTCACGTAGATGACACGATACTTCGGAGCCAGGAAGTAGAAATTAATCATCTGAGCAGGTGGCCAAACACACCAGTCCGCCTAGAGAGGAAACAGATGCTAAACATAAAAACTCACTCCAAAATTAATTCTGATCACTCTGCGATTACAGAAAACATATGGATGCCCTTCTACAATGATTGTGCAGTGAGTTTTGGCTACAGCAAATTAAATGAGATACAAACCACCCAGAACATAGACCCCTTAGGGTCCGTCTTCAATCATGCATTTCCAGACCAAGAGAATCAGACATATGTGCATGGTCTGTGCCCCCACTCAATTCACAAATCCAAAATGCAGGCATTATTTTCATTTAGAAACGTCCTTTAAGTCCACTTATTTTAAGTTTTATGCAACCTAGATGATAGAACCCTTGTTTGAGAGCCAAACATTACTACATTCTCATACTAATCCACACCCTCTCTACTACAGCCTAAAGACTAAACCGGGCTGCCCATATCATTTGATCTTACAAAATGTGACAAGGTTTGTGATGCATCTCTGCACAACTCAGCAGTCATAATTAGACTCTGTGTGCACTGTTCACTAACATGCATGGCAAGGGCACTGAATATAGTCAGTCTTTTTCAAAATCAAAATGATTTCCATGGACAAATGAAGGTCACGTGATTCCCACCCCATCTAGATTCTGAAAAGGTACTTTCTTAGCCTTTACTGCTGCAAAATTAAAAGACAAAAAAGTGATTGCTGTGTTCTTAAAGTAAGTGAAACAAACAGGAAATATTATCCATACCTAATATTTGCCCGTTTTATCTGAATTAACGCCCCCACCCTCTTCCGAGACAACCATCAAAGACTGACTATGTCAAAGGATTTTACCTCCCCAAATCGGCGAAAGGAACCCTGCATATATTAGAAAAAACTGTACAATGTTCCATTCACTTTGGGCTTCTTTAAAGAATATTTAAAATAAATCTAAACTACCTCTGAGCACCACAACTTACTACAAAGTAATCCATTAAAACATAAAATATTTTTCCTTTACCTTGTAAAATTCCCAGAATTTGTCCTTGAATTCCTGGGTGCTTTCTTGCAAGGTTTGGCCCTCCATTGATCCCATCCCTAATGTTAAAATAATCCACAACATTATTAGTTAGATTCATTATTAGACTTCTTACGAAGAAGGATAACACAGCAGGGAGGGATGCTATTCGCATGGCGGCCACTGTGAATGAGGGACTTAAAACCTGTATAAATTAAAAACGAATACATCTTACCTAAGAAATACCATGCTCCCAAAAGGGGTGAGCATATAAGCTGATCAATCAACACCTTCTTTGCCACTAGTTTAATTCCCTTCCCGGGAAATGATCGATCTAACCACAGGTACCAAAAATGCATGAACGGACCCATACTGCAACCGATTGCAAACATTCTTCCTGCAGGGGTTAAAAAAAAGAAATTCTATACTTTATGGCGTACAGCACTTCTTCTACACAATCACAAATTTAGCCCTTAAAATTCTAAAGTTGCACTTTAAATACACAAATATGGAAATTGCATTAATAAGCTAAATGTCCTTGGATAATGTAAGATAAGTGAATTTGTCCACATACATGCTATTCTTCAGTGCTTTCACCTCCTCTGTGAACAATGGTCCTAAAAAGTGTATTGTGGCTTTTAATATAATTTGCTAGAAATGGATTAGAGATGATTTTTTTTATTTTTTAAAACATGTGCTTTATTTCTGTTGATATCCACCAGTATACAGATTTGTGAAAACATGAATATTGAGTAAACATAAACTTTGGGGTTTTTATTTCTTTTTACTTTGGGCTAATACAGTTACACCATGATTTTGCATTAGCCACCGTTGAGTATCACAGCTTTTCACTTCTATTTAACGATTGGTATGTTAATAATCTTGCAAACTCACATGGAAATACGACAGAGAAGATTCCAGCATAACGTTCCTAAAATGGCATGGGTGTAGATTCAGAACTCCACCACGTTGAATGTACAATGTCAAAGCAGGAACCCGGAATTCATTGTGAATCATTTCAAGGAAGTACATTAACTCTGAACAACTACAAGATTAAAATTCCAGTTACCTGTTCGTGTCCAGTTTCTCTTCTGTTCCGGGTTCTTCCGAAGTTCTCGAGTTTGCTGAATGACATCTCCAGTGGCCAGGAACCCCCCGCAGGTTACTGTGTTGGTAATGATGAGTAATCTTCCTTTAAAGAAAGGTTTCCAGAGTACTGACAAACGGGCAAAGAAGAGTTTACCCTGGGGAAGCATTGCTCCCAAAATGTAATATTGTCAAATGACGAAACCACATTGACAGGAAAATCAATGCTCCTTGTACCCTACACTAAAGAAAAAAAGAAAGAAGACAGTTAAAAATCAGAGATTAGCTTACTTAAATTGGCTCACGAGGTGATCAAAAATTACATGAATTAATTTAAACTTTAAATTAGCACTAGCTTGTGTACAAAAAAAGAAAAATCAAGTAAATCTTAAACTACATTTTAGGAAATTACAGTTTGCCAGTGATGAATACTTTAGTGTTTGAGGTAACTGAGGTAAGCAAGTGTTGATATACTGGACTTATTTTATGTTATGGCATTGACACCTAACTGGTGACAACTTCTTTCAAATACTTTGTTATGAAGAAAGGATGCAGAACAAATATGGGTAATACAGAACAAACCATGCAGCCCAAAGGATTTGTTGATCCACAAACCCAGCTGACTAGACTAAGCTTTAAAAGTGGGTGAACTACCAAACCCATTTAAATTGAACTTTATAAAAAACTGGAACTAAAGAATATATTTGGAGACTCCATCCCGCTCCTATAAATGAATAATCAACTGGATTATATTCAGAGTAAATGCTAACCACAGATCACACTGTACAGTGCTCTACAGCTTTGTAATACACAAATAGTGCATACATATATACTACACAAAGAAAAGTGTAATTCTTAGTTAAGTGCACGATCTACATAAACATTGATTTCAGCTATAAACTCATTACTCAGCCTTAAAAAAAGGACTACTTTCTTATCATATTGTCATTGGGGGGTCCTTAATTTCCTCATATTGCACAATGAACTCTAGTTTATATCAGTTAGGGGAGGTCCTGGCCTATCAGTGCAAGAGATGGGATTTAGAGTTTGAGTCAACTGAAGAACTACCAGGACTTGTGATACGATCGCAGTTGTTCCTTACTCACTATATATATATATATATAAATAAATGTAGTATGGTAGCTATAAACCCATATCATCCTCAGTTAAATGTTCTGACCTATAAACAGAGTGCTTAGACACAGACTTACAACCAAAACCAAATACTATGAAGGTCCCAGCGTATAAAATTCCATTCTCTTCTAAACAAATGTGTGAATCTTAACATAGGTGATTCTATGTCAGGGCCGGAGGTGAGGATTATACAGTCCTTTCTTCACTTTTAACCCCTTCCGTGCTGTTGATGTAATGGTGACGTCCAGTGGCACATCACTGCTGTGCCATGGATGTAACCATTACGTCCTGCACCTGGCCCAAGGGGGGAGCGCTAACACTCCCCCTGCGGGTCTCCCACCCACACCCCCCCCCCCCCGGGCAGGGATGGCAGCGGAATCGCTTTTGCTGCCACCCCCGGCCTCCCCAGTGACATATGATAACGTAAGCATGCGATGCGTGCTGACCTTATCAGAGGTTGCCCCTGACGAGCAGGGACCACATTTTCCTCAGATTTCTGTGTGGGATCACTCCACCGGCACAAATTTCCTACCACCCAACGTTCCCCTCTGTCTCCTGATAAAAATGAAACCTCGCTTGTGTAGGTGGGCCAAGTGCCTGTGACAGGGAAAGGCCAAAAACATGTCAAAATTGAGAACGAACCGAAGCAGGACCAAAAGGGCAGTTTTGAAAAAAAAAAAAAGGTTTTAGGCTGACAAGTGGGACAGAATTTTTATTGGTACAGATGCGACAATGCTGGGTGGTAGGAATTTTGTGGATTCTGGAAGGCTCCATCACAAAAAAGTAGGGAAAATGTGTGATTTCAAGCAAAGTTGGAGGTTTGCAGGGCACTGTGGGTAAGAAAATGGTGTAGGGTACATGTGAAGCACACCACCATGGTGGACTCACCAAGATGTTTAGTTTTCAGACGTGTCTAGGTCTGGTAGATTTTTCTAGGTGGCAGGATGCTAAGGTCCAAAAGTGGTAGTCCAAAAGTGCTCCGTCGGTTTCCCGCCCTCTAGACACCAGAGATATAGATTTTTTTTTTTTTTTACAGGAGGGTAGCGACCCCTTATGCAAGGGTCGCTTCCCTGGAGGGCAAAATTATTTTAGGCCATTTTGGCCTATTATTAGAAGGCCAATCGGCCCCCAAAGGGGGGCAGAAACCCGTAGACAACAGAGATTATTGTTTTTTTTATTTTTTATTACATAACAGGAGCGAACCCTTGGGCAAGGGTCGCTCCCCAGAGGGCACAATATATCAGGCCTTTTCTGTCCCCCTTGGGGGCAGATCGGCCTACTTTTATTAGGTCAATCTGCTCTCAAGGGGGGCAGAAACCACTAGACATCAGCAATTTTTTTATGATTATTTTACATAACGGGAGCGGCCCCTTGGGCAAGGGCCGTTCTCCCTGGGGGCATAATATTTTAGGCCATTTCTGCATATTTCTATTAGGCCCATCTGCCCCCAATGGGGGAAGAAACCACTTAGGCACCAGGGATTGTTGTGTGTGTGTGTTTTGTTTAAGGGGCGGCCTCTTGGGCAAGTGTCGCTCCCCATGGGGTCAATTACTGTTGGCCATTTCTGCCCTCCTAGGGGCCAGATCGGTCTATTTTTATTAGGCCCTTCTGCCCCCAAGGGGGGCAGAAAACGCTCCGGCACCAGGGATTGGTGTGTGTGTGTTTTGTTTGGTGGGGTGGGGCAGCCCCTTGGGCAAGGGTCACTCCCCATGGGGGCACATTAATGATGACCATTTCTGCCCTACTGGGGGCAGATCAGCCCTATTTGAATGCCCATCTATACCCAAGGGGGGGAGAAAGCCCACTAGACACCAGGGATGATTAAAAAAATAAAAAAAAACAAAAAAGGGAGGGTGGGTTATGGCCATATTCCCACCCCAAATAAATAGGGACAAAGTTATTCTGCCCACTGGTGGGCAGATGGGGCAATTATCCCTGATTCACTCCCTGGGGGGATAGGGGGCAGAAAGCCAACTATATGCCAGGGAATTAAAAAAAAAAAAAAAAAAAAGGGGGGTGGCTGGGGGTGGCAGCAAAAGCATGGTGCCTGTGGCAGGAATGCCCCAAAACCCACCATGCCTACCAACACAAGGGAGGTACCATTTTTATCAGGAGACTGGGGGAGATGGGGGGGGGGGGGAGGGGAAGACTGCTGGATGGAAGGAAGTTTGTGACTCCTCTCAGATTCCAGAACATTGCAGCACCAAAATGTGAGGGAAAAGTGTTTTTTTAGACAAATTTTGAGGTTTGCAAAGGATTCTGAGTAACCGCACCTGGTGAGAGCACCACAAGGTATCCCATCCTTGTTTCCCCTAGGTGTCTAGTTTAAAAAAATGCACAGGTTTGGTAGGATTTCCTAGGTGCCAGCTGAGCTAGAGGCCAAAATGCTCAGCTAGGCACTTTCCAAAAAACACGTCAGATTTCAATGTAAAAATGTGATGTGTTCATGTTGCGTTTTGGGGCATTTCCTTTCCCGGGCACTAGGCCTACCCACACAAGTGAGGTACCATTTGTATTGGGAGACTGAGGGGAACACAGAATAGAAGAATAAGTGTTATTGCCCATTATCTTTCTCTGCATTTTTTCCTTCCAAATGTAAGACCGTGTGTAAGAAAGAAGTCTATATGAGAAATTCGCTGTACTTCACATGCTAGTGTGGGGACCCCCAAATTCAGAGATGTGCAAATAGCCACTACTTCTCAACACCTTATCTTGGGCTAATTTTTGAAAAAAAGGTTTCTTTGATACCTATTTTTCACTCTTTATATTTTACCAAATAAATTGCTGTATACCCGGTATACAATGAAAACCCATTGCAAGGTGCAGCTCGTTTATTGGCTCTGGGTACCTAGGGTTCTTGATGAACCTACAAGTCCTATATACCCCCGCAACTAGAAGAGTCCAGCAGACATAACGGTAAATTGCTTTAAAAAATCTGCCATAGCTGGAAAAAGTTACATAAGAAAACGTGAACAGAAATGGTTGATTCAATTTCAATATTTTTTTTATTTCAGCTGTTACTTTCTGTATGAAAACCTTGAAGATCTACACAAATAACTCCTTGCTGAATTAAGAATTTTGTCTACTTTTCAGAAATGTAGAGTTGTTCGGGATCTACCATTGCTTTCACACCGATTTATGTCACTAACTGGAAAAAGGCTGAAAGCACAAAAAACTGGAAAAATGGAGTATGTCCTAGTAAAATGCCAAAATTGTGTTGAAATTGTGTTGAAAAATGTGGTTTTCTGATTCAAGTCTGCCTGTTCCTGAAAGCTGGGAAGATGGTGATTTTAACACTGCAAACCCTTTGTTGATGCCATTTTCAGGGGGAAATCCACATGCTTTCTTCTGCAGCACTTTTTCTCCCCATTTCCCTTGCCCCCCCACCCCCCAAAAACAAATGTAGCTGTATTTTGGCTAATTTCTTGGTCTCCTTCAAGGGAACCGACAAACTCTGGGTACCTTTAGAATCCCTAGGATTTTGAAAGGACACAAATTTGGCGCGGGTAGCTTATGTGGACAAAAAGTTATGAGGGCGTAAGCACGAACTACGCCAAAGAAAGGCTTAGCACAGGAGGTGGAAAAGGCCTGGCAGCTAAGGAGTTAATATTGCAGCAAGTTCAAAGTTTAAACAAAACAAAAAAACACTATAAAACACTACATATCCCATGAGTCCAACAGAACATTCCCATGGCAACCATAAACCAATAGTAACACTGTCCAGTCCTTCCTCTTTCTTCACAGCTGACCCATCAGTTAAGCTCCTCGATTCCTTTTGGTTAGGTATTGCCGGGGGGGGGGGGGGGGGGAGAGGTCTGCCTTGTGGTACTGACGTGTGGTGCTTTTTACTATTGCTTATCCAAAAGCTGGTCTAACTGCTTTTTTCCTTACAGATTGTGGTGGGCTTCAGCCCGAGCATGGGTTTTGAGTACCTTGCGGGTCCTGAGGCGCACCGCAGCCAGTTTCTAGCACACTTTCCCCAGCGCTGTTCAGGCACCAGGCGCGCATTAGGGAGTAGGTGGATTTGACCATGAGCCCTAGTTTGGGTCTATTTTAGAGCCTTTACCTCCCTTCCAACCCTCGTCAACACCACATTGCGGTAAGAATCAGGCCTCGGCCTCCCTTACTCGGATGCCCCTTGGTGGTGTGTGCTGCCTCAAACAGTGTGAACACCTGCAAGATGGCTGTCCTTTCTAACATATTACAGGGAATGATACTTTACAGATGGTCTCACCCCAATAATATGGAATTTTTTCAAGACCATGCATATTCCCCTAACCTAGCCTCAGAAGAGGAATGGCCCCTTTAGCGCCACCTTCCTGCAGGGGTGAACAGGCTCCTTTCCCAGGCAATTGCCAAGGGTGGCATCTCTGCAAGAACGTGTGGACAAGCTTATGTCCCAGGTCTCCTTTGGCTCAGAGGGCCTGGCCACAGGGGCAGGTACTAGCAGCTCTGCCATCTCGGTCTGTTCGAGACCTTTGAAACGTGGCGCGGTGCACCTGGAAGGCTTGGAGTAGAAGCCTTCCGTAAGAGGGCGCGCATGTTACGAAATGCACCCTGCTGGGAGGGTGTTCTACCTGGGGAGTTTGGCGATGATGTCGCCCCGGAATTTGACCCATATCTGGGGTATCCCCAGTTCAGGGGTGGGGGGTTGATACAGATAAGGGCTTATCGGATGAGGGGTGCTTATCGGTTAGACCCTGGCACCCGAGCTTGGCCAGCTCAGGTTCTTGTGAAGGGGAACAAGTGAGCACTGACATGTATGACCCAGAACACATATACCACCCAAGGTCTTCTGAGTGGGTCCCAGAACAGAAAGTGGCCAAGTATGTGGCCAGTAAAATTTGTCACCCCTTGGATAAAGAGGTGCGTGCCCGCTTGCGGGCAGAATGCCCTAGGCCAGCCCTAGAGGGTAAGGTGGTGGCCACTCCCAACATTGCACATTCTTTTCCAAATATATGAAAGATCCCAAAAAAGGGATTGATTGCTCCTGGTGTGCATGCCAGGATAAGCTCCTAGTTGTCTTAGGCCCCCCCAACTAGCATAATAGAACTGGCTGAGTAATCCAAGCAGTCGGGATTCCCCCTACTCACAGACATTGTGGTGGGCTGGACACAGCAGGCGGTTTGTCTTCTTGAAAACGCCAAGTGTGCCCACTCCGCGGAGTGAAGACGCTCTCTATTGATAAAAATCGATCCTAAACTTGGTGAACTTTCATCATTGGAGGCAGGGCCAATAGAAAAGGACAAACTTTTTGGGGAATCCTTCGTGAAGGCTCTTGGGAAGTTCGTGTCCACCTTCTCCACTCTGGACAAAGCGCAATCTTCCATCAAGAAAGCCTTCCAGTGAAGGTTTTCTATGGGGCCGGAAGAGGCTCCTCCGGCTTCCCATCCATTCAGGCCCCTCTAGAGGTCACCTCACCAACACACATCGCTGGAAACACGCTCAATGCCATCTTCTTCACCATCAATCCCCGCACTCCAGGACTCCAGGCGCACTTGCAGATGGCTAGAGAAAAGAAGGAGTTACAGCAAGTCCCCGGAAGATTTTGAGGCCTTCAAAGCTACTACCAAATCCCACTAAATCATTAGAGTCACCAGGAAAGCCGCCCTGCAGGACCATGGGCTGAACACCGTTTCCTACGTCAACGACACCCAGCTATCACCTCACTGACTGAAACCCCACTACTGCCAAGAAGAACCTCCATAACGGGATGGAAGCCATCACCGCCTGGATGAAGAAGAGCTGCCTCAAGCTCAACTCCGACAAGACCGAGATCCTCATTCTGGGAGCATCCACATCAGCCTGGGACGACTTCTGGTGGTCATCAACCCTCGGCACCCCACCCCAACAAACCACGCATGCAACCTCAGCTTCATCCTGGACTCATTGATCACTATGACCCACCAAGTCAACTCAGTCTCATCCTCCTGCTTTCACACAGTCCGACTTCTCTGAAAGGTCTACAAATGGACCCCAAAGGACTGCCGCAAAACTGTAACCCTGGTTACCAGCAGACTCACCAATGGCAACGCCCTCTACGCCATTACCACCCAGAAGAACCTGAAAAAGCTACAGCACATCCAAGACGCATCTGCCAGACTCATCCAGGACATCCCACACCACAAACATATCTCCAATCACCTAAGAGACCTCAACTGGCTTCTTATCAAGAAAAGAATTAACTTCAAACTCCTAGTCCAAGTTTACAAGGCACTCCATTACCTAGGACCCGCCAACCTCAACCACTGCATCACCTTCTACTCCACCAGACCTCTCCACTCAATAACCACTAGCCACCGTATCCCGCATATGGAAGGCCTCGGCTGGTCGAAATTCCTTTGTCTACCACACAGCAAAGAGCTGGAATACCTTGCCCCTGCACCTCAGGCAGTCACCATTGCTTCCTCAATTCAGGAAGGACCTGAAAAGCGGACTATTCAACTGAAGCTCAGAGAACAAACCCCCTTAGCGCCTTTAGACCCTTATGAGTAAGTAGTTGCGCTTTATAAACCGTGATTTTGATTTTTTTTTTGTTTTAGAGGGAAGGCCCGCCAAAACAACAGGAGGAATGATGGCCGATATGGCACCTTCTTCCCCAAACAGGGAGGCGTGTAGGGTAGGCTCAACCGAGCTACCAGAGGAGGAGCTACTGTCCCAGGAGGCATCAACGATAAGCAGTACCTTTTTTTCCCCTCCAAAACTGGGAGGGAGACTGAGGTCGTTGGCCCACGGATGGGCCCAGATAACTTTGGCCCCGTGGGTGCTGGAGACAGTCAAAGGCTTTCACATAATTTTACGGAACTCCAGGTCAGAAAGTGAAACCACGCCCAATATGCTTTTCCCTACAGGAGTCAGATTTGATTGACACAGAGGTGCAGGAGCAGCTCTCCAAGGCAACTATCAAACAGACGAGTCTTCATCCGAGGGGTTTCTTGAGCAACCTATTCCTGGTGAAAAGAGAAAAAAAAAAAAAAAAAAAAAAAAAAAAAAAGGACAAGGGATTCTGACCAGTTATAAATCTAAAGTTGTTCAATGAGTGGTTGGTTGACCACCACTTCAAAATGAAGGGCATTCATTTCCTAAGGAACCTTCTCCTTCAGGGCAGCTGGCTAGTTCACCTAGATCTCAAAGATGCCTATCTGATGATTCCCATTTTTCCAGCTCATTCTCGCTTCCTGCAATTCAAATGGAGGAATCGGATCTATGAGTTCCAGTCTCTATCATTCGGCTTCTCCTCGGCTGCATGGTGCTTCACAAAGCTCCTGAAATCTGTTGTGGAGACCTTACGGTCACAGGGCATCAGGTTGATCATCTATCTTGACGATATCCTGCTGTTGGATCAATCTCACAACCAACCACAACTATTGTGCTTCTACAGGACCTCGGGTCTGTCATCAAGGGAAAGAAATCGGAAATGACTTCATCTCAGTCAATGACTTTCCTGGGTTTCCCGACAGACACCACTTCAGCTATGTTGGAACTTCTGGAACTGAAGATCATCAAGATCAAGAAGAAGCTTCTCAAAGTGTTTAGGAGAGACAGTATATATCTCTGACAACTTGCAAGGATAGCTAGATTGTCTTCTTCGATCCAAGCTACCTTTCCAGGGTTCCTGCACTACAGGGCTCTTCAACGGCTGAAAGCATCCCATCTGAGGAGTAGCCTTACGTATTCGGAACTAGTGGCACATGCACAGCAGCCAGAATGGAGATTCATTGGTGGATAGACCATATAGACCATATGGAGGCATGGAAAGGGCGATCGATCTTCGGTTCTCTATCGTACCTGATCATAGAGTCGGATGCCAGCCAACTAGGCTGGGATGCCAGATGTGGAGAGATCTCCATGGGAGGCCAGTGGACACAGGAGGGGTTGAGTATGCACATCAACTGCCTGGAACTTCTTGCAGGTTCCATTGAGATCCAATCCCTTACACAGAACAAGATCTCATGCTGTGTAACACTGAGGATGGACAATACGACAGAGGTCCAGACTTTCAACAGACTGGGGGGCACCCGCTCCAGAGCCACAGCAGAATTAGCCAAGGACTTTTGGCACTACTGCCTCCAGTGACAGATCTTGGTGATGGGGGAATGCCTTCCGGGTTCCTAGAACATGGTTGCAGACTGGAATTCCAGACATCGCAAGGATTTCAGCGATTGGCAACTGGATCCGTCAGTCTTCCACGCACTAATGGAACGGTGGGGCCCTCTTCTCTTCCAAATTGAATGCGCACCTTCCCAGGTATTTCAGCTGGAGACCAGACCCGGGAGCAGCAGCAGTGGATGCCTTCCTCCAAGATTGGACATCGGGGAAAACCTATGCTTTTCCTCTGATCCCCAGAGTGGTGGCTCAAGTCCACAGACAGAGAGCATCTCTGGTACTCATCACCCCGATTTGGAGATCGCAGGCATGGTTCCCCATACTGCTGGAGCTGTCATGGATGGAGCCGCTTGGTTTGCCATCGTCACAGGGGATCCTCCGGGATCCTTCCCGACGCCCTTACCCTCAAGTAATGAAAGGCCACTTGAACCTGATGGCCTGGAGAATTTCAGGGGACGATGGCAAGACATCCGATTTTCAGAGGAGGCTGACAATCTCATCAGACAGGCGTGGGCACGAGGCATGACCAAAAGATATAAATCGACCTGGAACCGATGGTCCTGTTAGTGTAAGGAGAGACACCTGGATAACGTGGGGGTCTCAATTCTACACATAATAAATTTCCTTGCAGACCTATACAAATCAGGTCTAGCTTATCTCACAGTTAATTCTTCCAGGTCAGCCATCTGGGCAGGACACTTTCCTATCAACAATATTCCAGTGGGGGAACATCCTTAGGGATGTAAATTACTTAAAGGTTTCAGAATGTCTGGGCCCCCGGAACCCAGACACTTCGCATTATGGGATGTCACTAGTGTTCTTCATCTCCTCTCGGAACGGCAGAATAAGCCAATACTTACTAGGAAGGAGATATCAGCCAAATTGGCCATGCTTTTATGCCTCATATCCTACAAGAGAATCTCAGACTTTCGGGCCCCCGACATCACAGCGAGAGTATTCATCTCAGAGGGGGTTACATTTACTATATCCAGGCAGAACAAAACAAATACCAGGTCGGTATCCTATCCTAGGTTTGAAAGTCATCCTAAGCTCTGGGTGGTCAGATGCCTCATGGCGTACGAGGGAATGATGACGGAAATAAGACCACCAGGTATGAAAGAATTAATTGCCATCAAGAAGACATACAAGGCGGTTTCTTCCCCATCTATTGCCAGGTGGGAAAGATCTATTATGACAGAGGCTGTTATCGATATTTGCCTTATTGGTGTGCACTCTACCAGAGGCGCCATGGCTTCTAAGGCAGTACAGGAAGAGGGCAAGCGTGAAGATATTATGAACGCGGCGGACTGGTCATCAGAATCCACCTTTAAAAAATTATGTTTCAAACCTAAACCTGTTCTGTGATCTACATAGAGGCTAAGACACTTCAAGTGAGGATTATTAAAGGAGTACTTTATAATTTACAGACAATAATATTATTTCACAAACTACTGGTTTAAAGAATAATTTTTCTGAGATTACTTTATTTCTCGATAACAAGCGAGTAGTGTATATCAGTTTTTTCTCTATACATATCCTTTAAAGACTGCAACGTTGCTAGGATTTGTCTTTGGTAATCAGAATGATTTGCCCTGATTTTATCTGGTAATGTTTCAGGATACTTAATATTTTGTTTGCATTCTAGGGTCTGACTCCAAAACGGATTAAGGTCGCTTGAACTTAACCTCCTACAGTGAAGAAGAGGAAGGACTGCAGCTGACCCGCATTTATGTGGGCATTCGGACAGTGTTACTATCGGTTTATGGTTACCATGGGAATGTTCTATTGGACTCATCGGATATGTAGTGTTTTACAGTGTTGTTTGTTTGAACTTGCTGTGATATTAAAAGGGAAGAAAGGCGTGCATGATCCTCGCCTCCGTGTCCTTAATAGAATTGCAACTTTTCTAGGAAATGTTTCATTTTTGGTGTTAAAACCAGATCTGGATGCAAGTGTTCCTTACCATGATTTGTGGAAACGAACTATGACCATGCTTTCAATTTCAGAATGACAGGGAGCTTGAATTTACAATAAGAGCCAAGGTGAACAGAATGGCTGTGCAAAGTCACCACTATCTCATGGTTAAAACACACTCCGAAGTGGGATAAACACAACCAAATGAAAACTCTGCGCCAAATGAAAAAGAAATCAACACAAGAGAGTGAAAGCCTGATATAGAGGACAGAAAATGATGAGAGAGAAAAGGCAACATGAGAAAAACCAAAGCAAGAGAGCGATACTGAATTAAAAGCGAAAGCCACACAAGAAAGCATAAGAGATAAAGCAACACAACAGAAAGAACCTAAATTGATTTATTCAAGGAGGACAGGGGACCATTAGACAATGACACGGAGGATGCATTTGGAAAGAACAGATATGAATAAGAAAAGAAAAAACTAAGCGAGTACTGATTGTGGCACTACATGCATGTTTAAAGATATATGATTATTTTCTTTTCAATTCAGAGTGTTTTTCTGTCCGGTACATTTCTCCAGTGATATCGATGAATGCAATTTATTACCCAATAAAAATGACTGAAAAAGAGAAATACAAACAATATGTTAAAGAAGAAAAGAAAGACAGGAAGAAAAGTGAACAGGATGGAAAAAAGTATCAAAATGAAAGTGAATGTATGCAACAGCAGATTATAATGAAGATACTGATATAAAGTAAGACAGAAAAGTGGAAGTGAGAGCATAAGTCATGGGACGAAACCAGAACATCTGAGCTGGGGAACCATGGCTAGCAAGAGGTTCTTCCACATCATGTGTTACAAGTTATATTGTTCCTGTTTCTTTTAGGCAACAGCAGTTTCTAGTGTTTTGAGTGCATATTTACAATGTTAAAGGAGAACTACAAGTTTGAGGTTGCAACATGCTGTTGCTTAAAGACCATCACTGACTGAAGATATTCCATATGACTAAGGTGACCAAATTCTCAAAACATAAAACCAGGACAGGTCATAGATGTAGAAGTAGCACTACAGTTTGCAGCAACCATTGACATAAAAACAGGACTACTTGACAGCGGTCATAGACATAGAAAAAAGGACTATAATGACAGCCTCCTCCATGGACGCATATGAAGAATTACAGACAACAAATCAGAGAATGCTAATGTGCCGTTAAGGAGGCCATGCCCCTGCACCATATTTACAAAGTGGCACAATGGTAGCATTGCGCCACTTTGTAACCCCTTGTGCCACTTTATACATGCGCTAGGTATAATGTATGCAAGAAGGGTGTTCTCACTCAAGGAGGCTGCAAAAAAAAAAAAATGACGCAGTGAAATCAACAAGATTTCACTGCAACTTTTTTTCCGTCATTTTTAAAGCCTGCTCGGGGCCAGCGTTAAAGTGATGGGCCCATAGTAACCTATGGGCCTCGCTAGTGCTTTGCTTTACTAGCGCCACAATTTATGGCACGAATCCAGTATAGCGCCACAGCAGCGGTATAAATTATGACTCTATTGTGGAAACAAGCACCATCTGTCAGAGGTTCGAGGCCCTCCTCTACCCACAGGCTTCAGCCTGGGCCTCATCCCTGGTGTCTAGTGGGAGAGCTCTGCTCTTCTGCTGGGCTGCCCTCTACCTCTTTTCTCCTCTTTTTATTATTTGGGTGCTGTTCCTTTTTTTGCCTTTCCTTTTTTGCGCTTTCTACGTTTTTTTCCCTCTCTTCCTCTTTTCTTCCCCTCACTCCGCTCTCTCTTCACTCTCCCCCCTCTCTCACTCCTTGCCGCTGCTGTCCCGTCCCCCTCCTCTCTCTCACTCTCTATCCCCACCTGCTTTTTTTGTGCAGTTTCCTGCTCCCCCCTACCCAGCTGTCCTCTCCTCCCTACCTAATGGCAGACATGCGCAGCGGGCGCACCTAAGGCAAGCCCGTCTGCGCCCATCCATGACCTGTACGCAACCGGCACCAGGACCCTGGTCCTGCCACCTCTACACATCAGCAAAACTGATCGCACTCAACCCAGGACGCAACAACAACTGCAATCAAGCATCTCCAGGCAACACATACGGTCCCTTCAGCTGCCTCCGCTGCTGCCAGACCTGCACCACCAACAAGACCCAGGACCCAGCTCAACCCACCCACAACAACTCCCCGAACCCAAAACCCCTGAGGTGCATCCTCCTAAACGCCCGCTCTCTCCATAAACACACCACCAAAATCTGGGACCTCCTTGACAGCACCACCCCGGACTTCGCATTCCTCACTGAGACTTGGACCAACGCCACCTCAGGCCCGGACATCGCCATCCCCCAGGGATACAAGATCGCCCGGAAAGACCACCCCAGCTGCCCTTGGGTGGGGGGGCATCATCCACAGGTCCAACCTCCGCCTGACCACACACTCCGAAGAATCCACAAACCTGATGGAACACCTCCACTTCAAGCTACTCAAGCTTATCATCTATGCCCCCCTCTCCCCCCCAGACCTCGCACACCATTCGCAGTCTCCATCACCGGACTGCATCTACGCACATGCCATTCCAGCCACCAACTACACCCTGCTGTGAGACCTCAATCCGAGAATTTACAAGACCCCAACACTGCATCCCTCCTAGACAACCTCCACAACATAGGACTCCGACGGATCGTGACAGAGCCAACACACTCAGCAGGACACACCCTCGATCCAATCTTCACTACAGGAACCTCTTCTACCTTCAACCACACTACGGAACTCCCATGGACAGATCACCGATGCATCCACTTCACCTTCAACACACCCACCATCACCAGACCCCCAACTCCAACCATCGCATACAAACTGGACAAGAACAACTGACGATCAGCTCACCCCCAACTTCGCACACAACGACGACCCAAACACCGCAGCACGCACCTTCCATAAATGAATCACCGAATGCGCCAACACCATAGCCTCCCCTCAAAAAGAACACCCCCGCAAAGACAGCCAGCTGGTTCATCCCCGAACTCCAAGAATTGAGACGCACCTGTTGCCGCCTTGAGAAAATCTGGAGAAACACCAAATCCCCAGAAGCCCACAGCAACTTCAATGCCACCACCACTGCACACCACCAACTCATCAGAAACACCAGAAAGAAGGCTATACAAGACAGAATCTCCTCAGAAGCACACAACAGCAAGGAACTCTTCAGCATCATCAAGGAGTTCACCCAACCCAACAGTGAAACAACGGACATTCCACCCTCACAGGACCTCTGCGACAGACTCAACACCTACTTCCACCACAAAATCAAGACCATCTACGACAGTTTCAACAAGGACAACCTACACGCACAAACCCGTCTACCAAACCCAGACACCAACAATCTCCACCTGGAAACTCCCCTCCACCGAGGATACGCTGAAAACAATGAAGTCCATACACTCCAGGACCCCCACGGACACGTGCCCCCATCACATCTTCAACAGAGCTGCAGACACCATCGCCCCCAAGCTCTGCCTCACAATCAACCGCTCACTAGCTGCCGCCACCTTCCCCGATGACTGGAAACAAACCAAGATCAACCCCCTCCTCAAGAAACCCTCAGCAGACCCCACCGACCTCAAAAACTACAGGCCCATCTCCCTACTTCCATTCCCTGCGAAAGTCATTGAAAAAGCAGTCAACAGCCAACTCACCACGTTTATAGAAGACCACAACATCCTCGACATCTCCCAATCCGGATTCAGGTCAAACCAAAGCACCGAAATAGCCCCTCTGGCCACAAAAGACTACATCCGCTCCCTACTGGACAAGGGAGAGACAGCGGCACTCATCTTACTAGACCTCTCTGCAGTTTTCGACACAGTCTCCCATCACACGCTGATAAGAAGACTCCAAAAAGCCGGCATCAGAGACAAGGCCCGCGACTGGATCCAAACGTTCCTCTCCAGCAGAACGCAACGAGTGAGACTCACCCCCTTCCTCGCAGACCCCACACCCACCACCTGCGGAGTGCCCTAGGGATCCTCCCTCAGCCCCACGCTGTTCAATGTCTACATGGCCCCGCTAGCCACTGTGAGAAAGTAGCCTCTTTCTAGCCTTGTTACCCCCACTTTTGGCCTGTTTGTGAGTATATGTCAGGGTGTTTTCATTGTCTCACTGGGATCCTGCTAGCCAGGGCCCAGTGCTCATAGTGAAAACCCTATGTTGTCAGTATGTTTGTTATGTGTCACTGGGACCCTGCTAGCCAGGACCACAGTGCTCATAGGTTTGTGGCCTATATGTATGTGTTCCCTGTGTGATGCCTAACTGTCTCACTGAGGCTCTGCTAACCAGAACCTCAGTGGTTATGCTCTCTCTGCTTCCCAAATTGTCACTAACAGGCTAGTGACCAATTTCACCAATTCACATTGGCATACTGGAACACCCTTATAATTCCCTAGTATATGGTACTGAGGTAGCCAGGGTATTGTAGTTCCAGGAGATCCCTATGGGCTGCAGCATTTCTTTTGCCACCCATAGGGAGATCTGACAATTCTTACACAGGCCTGCCAGTGCAGCCTGAGTGAAATAAACATCCACATTATGTCACAGCCATTTACCACTGCACTTAAGTAACTTATAAGTCACCTATATGTCTAACCTTCATCTGGTGAAGGTTGGGTGCTAAGTTACTTAGTGTGTGGACACCCTGGCACTAGCCAAGGTGCCCCCACATCGTTCAGGGCAAATTCCACGGACTTTGTGAGTGCAGGGACACCATTACACGTGTGCACTGTACATAGGTCACTACCTATGTACAGCGTCACAATGGTAACTCTGAACATGGCCATGTAACATGTCTAAGATCATGGAATTGTCACCCCAATGCCATCCTGGCATTGGGGAGACAATTCCATGATCCCCCGAGTCTCTAGCACAAACCCGGGTACTGCCAAACTGCCTTTCCCGGGGTATCACTGCAGCTGCTGCTGCTGCCAACCCCTCAGACAGGTTTCTGCCCTCCTGGGGTCCAGCCAGGCTTGGCCCAGGAAGGCAGAACAAAGGACTTCCTCAGAGAGAGGGTGTTACACCCTCTCCCTTTGGAAAAGGTGTCAGGGCTGGGGAGGAGTAGCCTCCCCCAGCCTCTGGAAATGCTTTGATGGGCACAGATGGTGCCCATCTCTGCATAAGCCAGTCTACACCGGTTCAGGGATCCCCCAGCCCTGCTCTGGCGCGAAACTGGACAAAGGAAAGGGGAGGGTCCACTCCTCTGACCTGCACCTCCCAGGGGAGGTGCACAGAGCTCCTCCAGTGTGCTCCAGACCTCTGCCATCTTGGAAACAGAGGTGCTGCTGGCACACTGGACTGCTCTGAGTGGCCAGTGCCAGCAGGTGACGTCAGAGACTCCTCCTGATAGGCTCTTACCTGTGTTGCTAGCCTATCCTCCTTCCTAAGTAGCCAAACCTCCTTTTCTGGCTATTTAGGGTCTCTGCTTTGGGGAATTCTTTAGATAACGAATGCAAGAGCTCATCAGAGTTCCTCTGCATCTCTCTCTTCACCTTCTGCCAAAGGATCGACCGCTGACTGCTCAGGACGCCTGCAAAACCGCAACAAAGTAGCAAAGACGACTACTGCAACCTTGTATCGCTGATCCTGCCGCCTTCTCGACTGTTTCCTGGTGGTGCATGCTCTGGGGGTAGCCTGCCTCCTTTCTGCACCAGGAGCTCTGAAGAAATCTCCTGTGGGTCGACGGAATCTTCCCCCTGCAACCGCAGGCAACAAAAGACTGCATCACCAGTCCTCTGGGTCCCCTCTCAGCACGACGAGCGTGGTCCCTGGAACTCAGCAACTCTGTCCAAGTGACTCCCACAGTCCAGTGACTCTTCAGTCCAAGTTTGGTGGAGGTAAGTCCTTGCCTCCCCACGCTAGACTGCATTGCTGGGTACCACGTGATTTGCAGCTGCTCCGGCTCCTGTGCACTCTTCCAGGATTTCCTTCGTGCACAGCCAAGCCTGGGTCCCCGACACTCTAACCTGCAGTGCACGACCTCCTGAGTTGTCCTCCGGCGTTGTGGGACTCCCTTTTGTGTCTTCGGGTGAGCTCCGGTTCACACCTCTTCCAAGTGCCTGTTCCGGTACTTCTGCGGGTGCTGCCTGCTTCTGTGAGGGCTCCCTGACTTGCTGGGCGCCTCCTCTGTCTCCTCACCCAAGTGGTGACATCCTGGTCCCTCCTGGGCCACAGCAGCATCCAAAAACCCTAACCGCGACCCTTGCAGCTAGCAAGGCTTGTTTGCGGTCTTTCTGCGTGGGAACACCTCTGCAAGCTTCTACACGACGTGGGACATCCATCCTCTAAAAGGGAAGTTTCTAGCCCTCGTCGTTCTTGCAGAATCCACAGCTTCTACCATCCGGTGGCAGCTCCCTTGCACCCTCAGCTGGCATTTCGTGGGCATCTGCCCACTCTCGACTTTGTCGCGACTCTTGGACTTGGTCCCCTTGTTCCACAGGTAATCTCGTCCAGGAATCCACTTTGGTTGCATTGCTGGTGTAGGTCTTCCTTGCAGAATTCCCCTATCACGACTTCTGTGCTCTCTGGGGAATATAGGTGCACTTTACACCAAATTTTCAGGGTCTTTGGGTGTGCTATTTTTCTAACCCTCACTGTTTTCTTACAGTCCCAGCGACCCTCTACAAGCTCACATAGGTTTGGGGTCCATACGTTATTCGCATTCCACTTTTGGAGTATATGGTTTGTGTTGCCCCTATACCTATGTGCTCCTATTGCAATACATTGTAACTTTGCACTGCTTGCATTACTTCCTTTTTCTATTACTGCATATTTTTGGTATTGTGTACATATATCTTGTGTATATTTGGCATCCTCATACTGAGGGTACTCACTGAGATACTTTTGGCATATTGTCATAAAAATAAAGTACCTTTATTTTTAGTATATCTGTGTATTGTGTTTTCTTATGATATTGTGCATATGACACCTGTAGGAAAGTACCATCTTGCCTGGCATGTTACCCCCATTTTTCACTGTATATATGTTGTTTTAGTTGTATGTGTCACTGGGACCCTGCCAGCCAGGGCCCCAGTGCTCATAAGTGTGCCTGAATGTGTTACCTGTGTTATGAGTAACTGTCTCACCGAGGCTCTGCTAATCAGAACCTCAGTGGATATGCTCTCTCATTTCTTTCAAATTGTCACTAACAGGCTAGTGACCAATTTTACCAATTTACATTGGCTTACTGGAACACCCCTAATTCCCTAGTATATGGTACTGAGATACCCAGGGTATTGGGGTTCCAGGAGTTCCCTATGGGCTGCAGCATTTCTTTTGCCGCCCATAGGGAGCTCTGACAATTCTTACACAGGCCTGCCACTGCAGCCTGAGTGAAATAACGTTCACGTTATTTCACATCCATTTTACACTGCACTTAAGTAACTTATAAGTCACCTATATGTCTAACCTTTACCTGGTAAAGGTTGGGTGCTAAGTTACTTAGTGTGTGGGCACCCTGGCACTAGCCAAGGTGCCCCCACATTGTTCAGGGCCAATTCCCCGGACTTTGTGAGTGCGGGGACACCATTACACGTGTGCACTACATATAGGTCACTACCTATATGTAGCTTCACAATGGTAACTCCGAATATGGCCATGTAACATGTCTATGATCATGGAATTGCCCCCTCTATACCATCCTGGCATAGTTGGCACAATCCCATGATCCCAGTGGTCTGTAGCACAGACCCTGGTACTGCCAAACTGCCTTTCCCGGGGTTTCACTGCAGCTGCTGCTGCTGCCAACCCCTCAGACAGGCTTCTGCCCTCCTGGGGTCCAGCCAGGCCTGGCCCAGGATGGCAGAACAAAGGACTTCCTCTGAGAGAGGGTGTTACACCCTCTCCCTTTGGAAAATGGTGTGAAGGCAGGGGAGGAGTAGCCTCCCCCAGCCTCTGGAAATGCTTTCATGGGCACACATGGTGCCCATTTCTGCATAAGCCAGTCTACACCGGCCCTGCTCTGGCGCGAAACTGGACAAAGGGAAGGGGAGTGACCACTCCCCTGACCTGTACCTCCCCTGGGAGGTGCCCAGAGCTCCTCCAGTGTGCTCCAGACCTCTGCCATCTTGGAAACAGAGGTGCTGCTGGCACACTGGACTGCTCCGAGTGGCCAGTGCCACCAGGTGACGTCAGAGACTCCTTCCGATAGGCTCCTTCAGGTGTTGCTAGCCTATCCTCTCTCCTAGGTAGCCAAACCCTCTTTTCTGGCTATTTAGGGTCTCTGTCTCTTGGGATTCCTTAGATAACGAATGCAAGAGCTCATCCGAGTTCCTCTGCATCTCTCTCTTCACCTTCTGCCAAGTAATCGACTGCTGACCGCGCTGGAAGCATGCAAAACTGCAACAAAGTAGTGAAGACGACTACTGCAACTCTGTAACGCTGATCCTGCCGCCTTCTCGACTGTTTTCCTGGTGGTGCATGCTGTGGGGGTAAGTCTGCCTCCTCTCTGCACTAGAAGCTCCGAAGAAATCTCCAGTGGGTCGACGGAATCGTCCCCCTGCAACCGCAGGCACCAAAGAACTGCATCACTGGTACCTTGGGTCTCCTCTCAGCACGACGAGCGAGGTCCGTTGAATCCAGCAACTCTGTCCAAGTGACTCCCACAGTCCAGTGACTCTTCAGTCCAAGTTTGGTGGAGGTAAGTCCTTGCCTCCCCACCCCAGACTGCATTGCTGGGAACCGCGACTTTTGCAGCTACTCCGGCCTCCGTGCACTTCCGGCGGAAATCCTTTTTGCACAATCCAGCCTGGGTCCACGGCACTCTAACCTGCATTGCACGACCTCCTAAGTTGTCCTCCGGCGACGTGGGACTCCTTTGTGCGACTTCGGGTGAGCACCGTTTCACGCATCCTCGTAGTGCCTGTTTCTGGCACTTCTGCGGGTGCTGCCTGCTGCTGAGAGGGCTCCTTGTCTTGCTCGACGCCCCCTCTGTCCCCAGACGCAATTGGCGACATCCTGGTCCCTCCTGGGCCACAGCAGCATCCAAAAACCCTAACCGCACGATTTGCAGCTAGCAAGGCTTGTTGGCGGTCTTTCTTCAGGAAAACACTTCTGCACGACTCTCCACGGCGTGGGGGATCCGTCCTCCAAAGGGGAAGTTCCTAGCCCTTGTCGTTCCTGCAGAATCTCTAGCTTCTACTGTCCAGTAGCAGCTTCTTTGCACCCACAGCTGGCATTTCCTGGGCATCTGCCCATCTCCGACTTGCTTGTGACTTTTGGACTTGGTCCCCTTGTTCCACAGGTACCCTCGACTGGAAATCCATCGTTGTTGCATTGCTGATTTGTGTCTTTCCTGCAGAATTCCCCTATCACGACTTCTATGTCCTTTGGGGAACTTTAGTGCACTTTGCACTCACTTTTCAGGGTCTTGGGGTGGGCTATTTTTCTAACCCTTACTATTTTCTAATAGTCCCAGCGACCCTCTACCAGGTCACATAGGTTTGGGGTCCATTTGTGGTTTGCATTCCACTTTTGGAGTATATGGTTTGTGTTGCCCCTATCCCTATGTGTCCCCATTGCATCCTATTGTAACTATACATTGTTTGCACTGTTTTCTAATACTATTACTGCATATTTTGGTATTGTGTACATATATCTTGTGTATATTTGCTATCCTCATACTGAGGGTACTCACTGAGATACTTTTGGCATATTGTCATAAAAATAAAGTACCTTTATTTTTAGTATATCTGTGTATTGTGTTTTCTTATGATATTGTGCATATGACACTAGTGGTACTGTAGGAGCTTCACTCGTCTCCTAGTTCAGCCTAAGCTGCTCTGCTAAGCTACCTTTTCTATCAGCCTAAGCTGCTAGACACCCCTCTACACTAATAAGGGATACCTGGGCCTGGTGCAAGGTGTAAGTACCCCTTGGTACTCACTACAAGCCAGTCCAGCCTCCTACATTGGTTGTGCAGTGGTGGGATACGTGCTTTGAGATTACTTACCACTTTTGTCATTGTACTTTTCATAAGAGAAAAATATACAAAACAAGTTCAGTGTATGTACACCTAACCAAAAAGTTTTGCATTTCTTTTCTCACCTCTTTTCTAAAGTGCTGAAAAGTACCTCTAAACTTTCTAAAAGTTCTTAAAAGTTTTAAAAGGTTTTTTTTTCTGTCGTTCTAAAAGTTCTGAAAACTTTTTTCTCTTTTTCTATCACTTAAACTCTTTCTAAAAAAATGTCTGGCACAGGCCAAAATGTTGATCTGTCCAAACTTGCATATGACCACCTTAGCTGGAAAGGAGCAAGGAGTCTCTGTATAGAAAGAGGTTTGAGTGTAGGGAAGAATCCTTCCTTGGAATTATTGCTTAACATGCTTAGAGAACAAGATAAGGCCAAAAGGGCCCCATCTGTTGAAAAAGTAGCTAATGGTTCCCAATCTGATCCAGGGACCCCCCTAGGAAAAGATTCAGGAAAGAAACTTCATAGCCTGCCCATTACTAGACAGTCTAGCATAGTTGGTACTGGGGTTGAGTCACACCATACAGATAGTGTTGTCTCACATCATAGCAAGAGCATTCATTCTCACCACAGTAGAAGTGATGTTTCTGTTAACCAAGCTGTTAGGGTGCCTTCTGTAAGGGACAGGTCTCCTTCTGTCCATTCTCATCATACTTTCTGTTTCAAGACATGTCCCTCCCACCCACCCTGATGACAGATTGTTAGAAAGGGAGCTCAATAGATTGAGAGTGGAACAAACCAGACTGAAGTTCAAGAAGCAACAGCTGGATTTGGACAGACAGACCTTAGAAGTAGAGAAGGAAAGACAGAAGTTGGGTTTAGAAACCCATGGTGGCAGCAGCAGTATTCCCCATAGTCATCCTGCAAAAGAGCATGATTCCAGGAATCTGCATAAGATAGTTCCCCCTTATAAGGAGGGGGATGACATTAACAAGTGGTTTGCTGCACTTGAGAGGGCCTGTGCTGTACAGGATGTCCCTCAAAAGCAGTGGGCTGCTATCCTATGGCTATCATTTAGTGGAAAAGGTAGGGATAGGCTCCTTACTGTGAAAGAAAGTGAAGCCAATGATTACAAAGTTCTTAAGAATGCACTCCTGGATGGTTATGGCTTAACCACTGAACAATACAGGATAAAGTTCAGAGAGACCAAAAAGGAGTCTTCACAAGACTGGGTTGATTTCATTGACCATTCAGTGAAGGCCTTGGAGGGGTGGTTACATGGCAGTGAAGTTACTGATTATGACAGCCTGTATAACTTGATCCTGAGAGCATATTCTTAATAATTGTGTGTCTGATTTGTTGCACCAGTACCTGGTGGACTCTGATCTGACCTCTCCCCAAGAATTGGGAAAGAAGGCAGACAAATGGGTCAGAACAAGGGTGAACAGAAAAGTTCATACAGGGGGTGACAAAGATGGCAACAAGAAGAAGGATGGTAAGTCTTCTGACAAGGGTGGGGACAAATCTAAAAATAAGTCTTCATCAGGCCCACAAAAACACTCTGGTGGGGGTGGTGGGCCCAAATCCTCTTCTAATCAAAACAAAGAAAATAAACCATGGTGCTATTTATGTAAAATAAAAGGCCATTGGACAACAGATCCCAGTTGTCCAAAGAAAAGCACCAAGCCTCCTACCACCACAACCCCTACTGCTACACCTAGTGTCCCTACTAATAGCAGTGGTGGTGGGAGCAAACCTACTAATAGCCAATCAAAGGGAGTAGCTGGGCTCACTTTTGGTAACTTAGTTGGGGTTGGTCTTGTTAGGGAGACCACAGAGGCTGTGTTAGTCTCTGAGGGGGCTATTGATTTAGCCACCTTAGTTGCTTGTCCCCTTAACATGGATAAGTACAAGCAGCTACCCCTAATAAATGGTGTTGAGGTTCAGGCCTACAGGGACACTGGTGCCAGTGTGACTATGGTCATAGAGAAACTGGTCCACCCTGAACACCTACTTGGTCACCAGTACCAAGTAACCGATGCTCACAACAACACACTTAGGGCCTGATTCAGACCTTGGCGGGCGGCCGAGGCCGCCCGCCAAGGTCCCGCCGACAAATGACCGCACCGCGGTCAAAAGACCGCGGCGGCCATTCATACATTTCCGCTGGGCCGGCGGGCGCTCTCCAAAAGAGCGCCCGCCGGCCCAGCGGAAATGCCCCTGCAACGAGGATGCCGGCTCCGAATGGAGCCGGCGGAGTTGCAGGGGTGCGACGGGTGCAGTGGCACCCGTCGCGTATTTCAGTGTCTGCATAGCAGACACTGAAATACTTTGTGGGGCCCTCTTACGGGGGCCCCTGCAGTGCCCATGCCATTGGCATGGGCACTGCAGGGGCCCCCAGGGGCCCCGCGGCACCCCCTACCGCCATCCTCTTCCTGGCAGGAGACCCGCCAGGAACAGGATGGCGGTAGGGGGTGTCAGAATCCCCATGGCGGCGGAGCGCGCTCCGCCGCCATGGAGGATTCTGCAGGGCAGCGGGAAACCGGCGGGAGACCGCCGGTTTCCCGCATCTGACCGCGGCCGAACCGCCGCGGTCAGAATGCCCTGCGGGGCACCGCCGGTCTGTCAGCGGTGCTCCCGCCGACCCTGGAGTCACCCCATGGCTGTTGTAAATCTAAACTGGGGGGGGGTTACTGGTCCAAAGAAAGTTGTGGTAGCCTCAGATTTACCTGTAGACTGTCTACTAGGAAATGATTTGGAGACATCAGCTTGGTCAGATGTGGAGTTGGAGGCCCATGCAGCAATGCTGGGCATCCCAGGGCATATTTTTGCTTTAACCAGGGCTCTGGCCAAAAAGCAAAAAGGACAGGGAAACTTGGATCCTGGAACAATGGACCAAGTGCTCCCTAAAGCTAGGGCTAGTAGAAGTAAAGCACTTCCTACTATCCCTCCCTCTACAGTGGATTCTAATTCTGAGGAAGAAGAATTTCCACCCTGTGCAGAACCTACACCAGAGGAGCTGGAAGCAGACACTGCTGAACTTTTGGGTGAAGGGGGGCCTGCCAGGGAGGAGATGAGTATGGCACAGCAAACCTGTCCCACACTAGAGGGTCTAAGACAGCAAGCTGTCAAACAAGCTAATGGGGATGTCAGTGACTCTCACAGAGTTTACTGGGAGGACAACCTCTTGTACACTGAAGCAAGGGATCCTAAACCTGGAACTGCCAGGAGGTTAGTGATTCCTCAGGAGTACAGAAAGTTCCTCCTAACTCTAGCCCATGACATTCCCCTAGCTGGACATCTGGGACAAATGAAAACTTGGGACAGGCTTGTTCCCTTGTTTCATTGGCCTAGAATGTCAGAGGACACAAAGGAATTTTGTAAGTCCTGTGAAACCTGTCAAGCCAGTGGCAAGACAGGTGGCACTCCAAACACCCCTTATCCCACTGCCTGTGGTTGGGGTTCCCTTTAAAAGGGTAGGGGTTGACATAGTTGGCCCCCTTGACCCTCCTACTGCTTCAGGCAATAGGTTTATCTTAGTGGTAGTGGACCATGCCACAAGATATGCTGAAGCAATTCCTTTAAGGACCACTACAGCACCTGCAGTGGCAAAGGCCCTCCTGGGAATATTTTCTAGGGTGGGCTTCCCAAAGGAAGTAGTATCAGACAGAGGAAGCAATTTCATGTCTGCTTACTTAAAGGCCATGTGGAAGGAGTGTGGTGTGACTTACAAGTTCACTACACCCTATCATCCACAAACAAATGGACTGGTGAAGAGATTTAACAAAACTCTCAAAGGTATGATTATGGGTCTCCCTGAAAAACTCCGCAGGAGATGGGATATCCTGTTACCATGCCTCCTTTTTGCCTACAGGGAGGTACCCCAGAAAGGAGTGGGCTTCAGCCCCTTTGAACTCCTCTTTGGACACCCTGTTAGGGGTCCACTAACACTTGGCAAGGAGGGTTGGGAACAACTTTTAAAAGCTCCAAAGCAAGATATTGTGGATTATGTACTTGGCCTCAGATCAAGGATGGCGGAGTACATGAAAAAGGCCAGTAAAAACCTTCAGGCCAGCCAAGAGCTCCAAAAGCAATGGCATGACCAGAAGGCTGTTTTGGTTCAGTACAAACCAGGGCAGAAAGTGTGGGTCTTGGAGCCTGTGGCCCCAAGAGCACTCCAGGATAAATGCAGTGGACCCCACACAATTGTTGAGAAAAAGGGTGAAGTCACCTACTTAGTTGACTTAGGCACTGCCAGGAGTCCCCTTAGGGTGCTCCATGTCTATCGCCTTAAACCCTACTATGACAGGGCTGATCTCACCCTGCTCATGGCAACTGATGAGGGACAGGAAGAAGACAGTGATCCTCTACCTGATCTCTTCTCTTCCACAGAACAAGATGCTCTTGTGGAGGGTGTAGTTTTGGTTGATTGTCTTACTGCTGAGCAGAAAGACCATTGCATAAATCTCCTGGGTCAGTTTTCTGAACTCTTCTCTACTGTGCCAGGTACCACTTCTTGGTGTGAGCACACTATAGATACTGGAGACAGCTTGCCTGTCAAAAGTAAAATCTATAGGCAGCCTGACCATGTCAGGGACTGCATAAAGCAAGAGGTGCAGAAAATGTTAGAACTGGGAGTGGTTGAGCACTCTGAAAGTCCATGGGCTTCTCCTGTGGTACTTGTACCAAAAACTCATTCCAAGGATGGAAAGAAAGAAATGCGGTTGTGTTGACTACAGAGGTCTCAACCAGGTAACCAAAACTGATGCTCACCCTATACCCAGGGCAGATGAGCTCATAGATACACTGGCATCTGCCAAGTATCTAAGCACTTTTGATTTGACTGCAGGGTATTGGCAGATCAAATTATCAGAAGATGCTAAACCTAAAACTGCATTTTCAACCATTGGAGGCCATTACCAATTCACAGTAATGCCTTTTGGATTGAAAAATGCACCTGCCACTTTTCAGAGGTTGGTGAACACAGTCCTGCAAGGGCTGGAAGCTTTTAGTGCAGCATATCTGGACGATATAGCTGTCTTTAGCTCCAGTTGGGATGATCACCTGGTCCACCTATGGAAAGTTTTAGAGGCCCTGCAAAAGGCAGGCCTCACTATCAAGGCTTCAAAGTGCCAGATAGGGCAGGGGAAGGTGGTTTATCTGGGACACCTTGTTGGTGGGGAACAGATTGCACCACTTCAGGGGAAAATCCAAACTATTATAGACTGGGTTCCCCCTACTACTCAGACTCAGGTGACAGCCTTCCTAGGCCTCACTGGGTATTACAGGAGGTTCATTAAGAACTATGGCTCCATTGCAGCCCCTCCTAATGACCTCACATCCAAAAAGATGCCTAAAAAGGTATTATGGACAGCAAACTATCAGAAAGCTTTTGAGGAGCTGAAGCAAGCCATGTGCTCTGCACCTGTCCTGAAAAGCCCTTGTTACTATAAAAAATTATATGTCCAAACTGATGCATCTGAATTAGGAGTAGGGGCAGTCCTATCACAACTTAATTCTGAGGGCCAGGATCAACCTGTAGCTTTTATTAGTAGAAGGTTGACCCCTAGAGAAAAGCGTTGGTCCGCCATTGAGAGGGAGGCCTTTGCTGTGGTCTGGGCACTGAAGAAGTTGAGGCCATACCTGTTTGGCACTCACTTCATTGTTCAGACAGACCACAAACCTCTACTTTGGCTAAAGCAAATGAAAGGTGAAAATACTAAATTGTTGAGGTGGTCCATATCCCTACAGGGAATGGACTATACAGTGGAACATAGACCTGGGAGTAGCCACTCCAATGCAGATGGACTCTCCAGATATTTCCACTTAGACAATGAAGACTCATCAGGTCATGGCTAGTCTTATTGTCCTTCGTTTGGGGGGGGGGGGGGGGTTGTGTAGGAAAGTACCATCTTGCCTGGCATGTTACCCCCATTTTTCACTGTATATATGTTGTTTTAGTTGTATGTGTCACTGGGACCCTGCCAGCCAGGGCCCCAGTGCTCATAAGTGTGCCTGAATGTGTTACCTGTGTTATGACTAACTGTCTCACTGAGGCTCTGCTAATCAGAACCTCAGTGGTTATGCTCTCTCATTTCTTTCAAATTGTCACTAACAGGCTAGTGACCAATTTTACCAATTTACATTGGCTTACTGGAACACCCTTATAATTCCCTAGTATATGGTACTGAGATACCCAGGGTATTGGGGTTCCAGGAGATCCCTATGGGCTGCAGCATTTCTTTTGCCACCCATAGGGAGCTCTGACAAACCTTACACAGGCCTGCCACTGCAGCCTGAGTGAAATAACGTCCACGTTATTTCACAGCCATTTTACACTGCACTTAAGAAACTTATAAGTCACCTATATGTCTAACCTTTACCTGGTAAAGGTTGGGTGCTAAGTTACTTAGTGTGTGGGCACCCTGGCACTAGCCAAGGTGCCCCCACATTGTTCAGGGCCAATTCCCCGGACTTTGTGAGTGCGGGGACACCATTACACGCGTGCACTACATATAGGTCACTACGTATATGTAGCTTCACAATGGTAACTCCGAATATGGCCATGTAACATGTCTATGATCATGGAATTGCCCCCTCTATACCATCCTGGCATAGTTGGCACAATCCCATGATCCCAGTGGTCTGTAGCACAGACCCTGGTACTGCCAAACTGCCTTTCCTGGGGTTTCACTGCAGCTGCTGTCAACCCCTCAGACAGGCTTCTGCCCTCCTGGGGTCCAGCCAGGCCTGGCCCAGGATGGCAGAACAAAGGACTTCCTCTGAGAGAGGGTGTTACACCCTCTCCCTTTGGAAAATGGTGTGAAGGCAGGGGAGGAGTAGCCTCCCCCAGCCTCTGGAAATGCTTTCATGGGCACAGATGGTGCCCATTTCTGCATAAGCCAGTCTACACCGGTTCAGGGACCCCTTAGCCCTGCTCTGGCGCGAAACTGGGCAAAGGGAAGGGAGTGACCACTCCCCTGACCTGTACCTCCCCTGGGAGGTGCCCAGAGCTCCTCCAGTGTGCTCCAGACCTCTGCCATCTTGGAAATAGAGGTGCTGCTGGCACACCGGACTGCTCTGGGTGGCCAGTACCACCAGGTGACGTCAGAGACTCCTTCTGATAGGCTCCTTCAGGTGCTGCTAGCCTATCCTCTCTCCTAGGTAGCCAAACCCTCTTTTCTGGCTATTTAGGGTCTCTGTCTCTTGGGATTCCTTAGATAACGAATGCAAGAGCTCATCCGAGTTCCTCTGCATCTCTCTCTTCACCTTCTGCCAAGGAATCGACTGCTGACCGCGCTGGAAGCCTGCAAAACTGCAACAAAGTAGCGAAGACGACTACTGCAACTCTGTAACGCTGATCCTGCCGCCTTCTCGATTGTTTTCCTGGTGGTGCATGCTGTGGGGGTAGTCTACCTCCTCTCTGCACTAGAAGCTCCGAAGAAATCTCCAGTGGGTCGACGGAATCGTCCCCCTGCAACCGCAGGCACCAAAGAACTGCATCACCGGTACCTTGGGTCTCCTCTCAGCATGACGAGCGAGGTCCCTTGAATCCAGCAACTCTGTCCAAGTGACTCCCACAGTCCAGTGACTCTTCAGTCCAAGTTTGGTGGAGGTAAGTCCTTGCCTCCCCACGCCAGACTGCATTGCTGGGAACCGCGACTTTTGCAGCTACTCCGGCCTCCGTGCACTTCCGGCGGAAATCCTTTTTGCACAGTCCAGCCTGGGTCCACGGCACTCTAACCTGCATTGCACGACCTCCTAAGTTGTCCTCCGGCGACGTGGGACTCCTTTGTGCGACTTCGGGTGAGCACTGTTTCACGCATCCTCGTAGTGCCTGTTTCTGGCACTTCTGCGGGTGCTGCCTGCTGCTGAGAGGGCTCCTTGTCTTGCTCGACGCCCCCTCTGTCCCCAGACGCAATTGGCGACATCCTGGTCCCTCCTGGGCCACAGCAGCATCCAAAAACACTAACCGCACGATTTGCAGCTAGCAAGGCTTGTTGGCGGTCTTTCTTCAGGAAAACACTTCTGCACGACTCTCCACGGCGTGGGGGATCTGTCCTCCAAAGGGGAAGTTCCTAGCCCTTGTCGTTCCTGCAGAATCTCCAGCTTCTACTGTCCAGTAGCAGCTTCTTTGCACCCACAGCTGTCATTTCCTGGGCATCTGCCCATCTCCGACTTGCTTGTGACTTTTGGACTTGGTCCCCTCGTTCCACAGTTACCCTCGACTGGAAATCCATCGTTGTTGCATTGCTGATTTGTGTCTTTCCTGCAGAATTCCCCTATCACGACTTCTATGTCCTTTGGGGAACTTTAGTGCACTTTGCACTCACTTTTCAGGGTCTTGGGGTGGGCTATTTTTCTAACCCTTACTATTTTCTAATAGTCCCAGCGACCCTCTACCAGGTCACATAGGTTTGAGGTCCATTCGTGGTTCGCATTCCACTTTTGGAGTATATGGTTTGTGTTGCCCCTATCCCTATGTGTCCCTATTGCATCCTATTGTAACTATACATTGTTTGCACTGTTTTCTAATACTATTACTGCATATTTTGGTATTGTGTACATATATCTTGTGTATATTTGCTATCCTCATACTGAGGGTACTCACTGAGATACTTTTGGCATATTGTCATAAAAATAAAGTACCTTTATTTTTAGTATATCTGTGTATTGTGTTTTCTTATGATATTGTGCATATGACATTAGTGGTACTGTAGGAGCTTCACTCGTCTCCTAGTTCACCCTAAGCTGCTCTGCTAAGCTACCTTTTCTATCAGCCTAAGCTGCTAGACACCCCTCTACACTAATAAGGGATACCTGGGCCTGGTGCAAGGTGTAAGTACCCCTTGGTACTCACTACAAGCCAGTCCAGCCTCCTACAACACCAGTGGTATAGTGGGAGTTTTGCATGTCTCCTAGTTCAGCCTAAGCTGCTCTACTATAGCTACCTTATATCAGCCTAAGCTGCTAGAAACACCTCTTCTACACTAATAAGGGATAACTGGACCTGGTACAGAGTGTAAGTACCCCTTGGTACCCACTACAAGCCAGGCCAGCCTCCTACAGCCACCCTCGTCAGACGCTATGGAATAAACATCTCCTACACCGACGACACCCAACTCATCCTCCCCCTCTCCAATGAACCCAACAAGGCCAGACGCAACTTCCATGAAGGCATGAAAGCAGTTGCAAACTGGATGAAAAACAGCTGCCTTAAACTTAACACAAACAAGACAGAAGTACTCATCATGGACCCTCAACCAATGCATGGAGCAACTTCTGGTGGCCACCCACCCTCAGAAACTCCACCCACCCCTGCCAGCCAAGCCCACAACCTCTGAATCATCCTGGACCCCGACCTCAGCATGAATCATCAAATCAACTTAATCACCTCCACCTGCTTCCGCACCTTCCCCCTCCTATGCAAAACCTTCAAATGGATCCCCCTACAACATAGAAAGACCATCACACACGCCCTCATCACCAGCAGACTAGACTACGGCAATGCACTCTACGCCGGAATCAACAAAAAAACTCACCCGCAAATTGCAAAACATCCAGAATGCCGCAGCCAGACTGGTCCTCGACCTACCCCGACACTGCCACATCGCACAACATCTACATACACTGCATTGGCTCCCCATAGAGAAAAAAATCACTTTCAAAATCCTCACCCACGCACACAAAGCCCTCCACAACACCGGACCATACTATCTGAAGCAGCGACTAAACTTCCACGTACCCCATAGGGCCCAGCGCTCAGCCCAGCTCTCTCTCGCAGAAGTACCGCGCTTCAGGAAAACCAGAACAGGAGGGCGCTCCTTCTCCTACCTGGCAGTAACCGCCTGGAACACCCTACTCATCCACATCAGACAAACCACCTCCCTCACCAGCATGGCGAGACATGGCTTTTTTAAACCCATCACCAGTATACGCTATCCCCCTCCTCCCCCTGCGACTTGAGACCCCAACAGGTGAGTAGCTGCGCTTTACAAGCACTGATTGATTCATTGGTGCGCTGCGTTGTAAATATGGCGCAACCATAGTGTCGCTAGGTGGGGCAGGCCGGAGCAAGAAAAGTGGTGCATCTAGAGCGATGCGCCACTTTCTAGTAGATCTGGCACAAAATGTTATTAAAAGGTAAAACTATACATACAGGCATAAAGGACAAATTAGCAAGGATCACGCTGTTTGCACCGACCAGGGCAGTCTATGCAAACCACCTACACAGTGTCCTGCAAACATAAAAAGGTGCAGTAATGTTCTCTTTGGCAAATGCATCACTCTCTTCAAACAAACCAGAAAAGGTACACATGCGCCATTTTCTTGTGACATAACAGCAGGCTTTGAGCGCTAAACATTCAAACGCACCCGGTGACAGCAAAATATATTTCTGCTCAGGGCTCTGTCATTGGTATTTGTATCACCCATAAACATGGGTTGTGGGTGATATTAAATTCATATCGTTATATCCTAAAAAGTTCATTTGAAGTTTCAAGTAAGAAGGTAGGTACAATTCTTATTTACTTTGACACATAACTGAATTGAGAAAGATGTGTGCAATGTGTATTAACACTTCAATGGAGTCAGCAAACAACCTTTTCAGGCAGCGTCCTATTGCTATACAAAATCCCTTTTGAAAAAGAGACTGTATCTTTCCTTACGAAGAAAACAGCAATCCGGTAACGGGGACAAAATGACGGTGTTAATGTTGTTAAATAGAAGCGATTATGAAACAGCTGTCTAAGAGCACTGGCACATGTTAACCGTGTAAAATGTGTAATGTAAGATGTTAAGCCTACGTCAGGACACCCCCCTCCCCGTTATCCTGTCTCGCGCTCCCCCCGACCCCTTGTCTCTCGTGTGCCTCCATGCTTTGCTTACCTTCTCCCTGTGACTATGAAGACTGCACGGCCTCTCCATCAAACAAACAGAAATAAAATAGTAATTTTCAAAAAATGGTCCGGAGCTCTCGGGTTTGTCAGGTGCATAGGAGAACATCTCACACAGTTAAAGTTGGTTCTTTTTGTGGCTTGCAGCACTAACTTTACAATGAGATAAACAGAACGACAAATCCCAGAATGCAAAGCAAAAACCTGGACTGGCGGAGCTACGCACACATGGCATGAGAAACTGGAGAGCTGTGGTTCCTCCAATCCTATGGATTGTCTTCCCAGATTCACGTAAAAGGGCACCCAGATACAGAATGCGCTACGAAGCGAGAACAGGGGTGGTCGGCACTACACAACAGTGAAAATCATGACACAAGGCTTTTGTAACACCGCAAACAAAATGTGTAACCCGCTAACAAAAGCAATGGAGCGCACCCTTATGGAAGGCAGGATGGGCATGCATGAAAGATGAGCAGAAAGCGCAGAAAATACAAATAAACCTAACATAGGACATAAAAAAAAAAAAACAATAAGCGCCGTGAATCCCAAGTGCGGCATTCTAGTAGCGCACATGTGCGTGTTATAAGTTGCATTTGTATAGCGCTCGCTATCCCTGACGAGGCGTCTTTAGGCGCTGCAGCCAGGTGTAAACACGTCCATCCCCGGGCGCTGCCGGGTCACACCACTTACCTCCCGTCTCCCGGTGAACACCCGTGTCAGCTCCCCGCCACTTCCGACTGTCAAACTAGAGAAGACTGAAAGCGGGGAGAGCCAATAGGAGAGCTCGCCTGCCGGGAGCGACTGCCGAGGGGCGGAACCAGGAAGTGCTGCGTCCGCGTGCCGCTGCCGTCAGCCCGCACACGGTAAAGGAACGAGAAAGTCCCGCCCCGGAAAAGTAGGACGCGTTATCCCGGATATGACCTCTCTGGCTACGGAGGAGCCGCCGCTTGGGTTTTCGGGGTACAATGGGGCACCCATTCCTAACCCAACGACGCCCCCGGGGGTTTAATGTAAAGTTAGGCCCCGCCCCTCTTAGTCGCTCCGCCTCCGAGCGCCTAGAAGTAGGGCCCTCTGCGGGCGAGGAACATAGCTCCCAATCTGATGCTTCCACGTTGAAGCAAACCTTTCAAATAAATGGCAAACGCACACAACAACAACGTTTTGAAGCAAGAAAGAGGACTTTTTTTTTTTTTTTTAATCCAGTGAAATCATTTTCCTCATCGACATGCATTAAGGCAAAGACGGTCCAGACGGGACGCAGCTAAAATGAATTAATTTTTCGCTTAAAAAATCGTGACTCCCCATATCCCACTGACCAACTCCTCTAATTTTGCTATCCGTGACTTCCGTGTCTTAGACACAACCACTCTTACACTACAAATCCATGTATTCTCCCAAAATCAATCTGTTCACTGAATATAAATCTGTATTTCTTTACCGAACTGCAATATGGACGATCCATTATGTTTATACTTCTTTAATTATGTTCCATTTATATATTGTTTTTGCTGTCTATCTGTATAAACCCTTAATAAAAATCTTTTGGAAATAAAATTAAAATGTGGGAGTCGCTTGCCCGAATCAGGTCTGTTGGCCTTTATACTAAAGAGCGGACCATAGCCCCAGTCACGTGCTGTTGTGAAAAACAACTTAAGTCATTAGCTTGCCATGCAGAAAAATACATTCTTCCACACAGAGCAGGTTTAAAATCGTGTATTTCCACATGTCACAAGACAATATTCACTCTGCAAAACAGCTTTAGATTCTTTCACGTCGCTAGGACAAAAGCTGATCAAGCAGGGTCTAACTCGTCATTTTTTTTTTTTTTTTAAATGTGTTTTTATTATTTATTATCACACAACAAAATTACACAAGTGAAAGCTGTCAATAAGAATAACATTTGCAACAGGTTCGTTCATCACATCACCCTAGACGGCTTATGTACCATGACTGGGCTATGTTGTACTTCGCCCACTTCCGCGCCACTGCCAGAGAGAACGTGTTGCCACGGGCTGGAGCAGGGGGGGGAATAGTCCTGACTGGGCATCATATTAAAGCATCCTGTTGCATTGGAAAGAAAGAAAAAAAAAAAAAAAACAGAAAAGAGAAAAGAAAGAAAGAGAAAGAGGGGAAATACTGTGGGGGGGGATAAAGGCCGGGGGGGGCCCCCAAGACGGAGGAAGCGGGGGCAGAGGAGGAAAGGGAGGCACGCGCGCGAGCATTGGGTCATGCGTCCCTTTGTGTGCTGGTGTTATTGCTAGTTGGTTACCGCCTGTTAGGTTATACAATTTCATGTTGTCTCTCCCAGCTCCTGTCCGCCTTCCTCTATTTGACATTCTGATTCGAGCCTGATGAAGGGTGGTTGCGCGCTATCACTGGGGGGTTACAGCTATTTAGGACTATAAAATGCAGATTTTAATGTTCGTTGGGGGGATCGTTCAGGGCGGGCGTTCGTCATCTTTTCTTTCTATTATTGCTACGAAAGAGTTCCAGGTGTCAAGACCTTTGACCAGAACACCCTTTGTTGATAGGAGCTGAAGCGTGTCGGCTTCGGCCCTGGCCCAACGCCGCAGCTCCGATCGCCATTGTTCAATGCTCGGCGCGGCTGGTGCCTTCCAGTGCATGGCTATGAGGCGTCTGTACAACACCAGTGCCAGCGCTATGCATCTTAGGGTTTGTTTCCGTCTTTTAAGGCTTGGACCTACACCCAGCAAACACAGCTCCGGGGTGGGGGACATTTCAACAGCTGTCCAATCAACAAGCAGTACTATTATGTCTTCCCATACTTTCCGGATTGGGGGGCATTCCCAGGTCATGTGGTAAAAGGTGGCTTCGGGAGTGGCGCATCTAGGGCATGTTTGCTTTGAGTGGGGGAAAATACGGGTTATTCGATGAGGTGATAAATATGTTTGATGTAAATAATTAAACTGGGTATAACGAAAACGCGGGTTGCGTGATACTTCTTTTGTCATTGTCAACGCCTGATTCCAAGCGGGTTGTGGTAGAGGCTCTGCTAGCACTGCATCCCACTTGTTCTTTGATTGTACTTGTTTATCTTCAGCGCAAGAAGTTAAGATTATGTATGCTCTTGACACATTTATTGAATCTTCTATGCTACCTAGCAACTCATGCAATCTAGGGGAGATATTTGGTTCTGAGTTTTCATTGCCCCAGCAAAACCTTAGTGTCTGGCGTACAGCTCCATATGCTATAAAGCTTCCGCGCCCCAGTTCATATTTATCAATTAGTGTATTGAAAGTTAGGAGGCGTCCTTCACTATAGATGTCGCCGATGGTGCGTATTCCCTTTTCTGACCAACTGTTCAGGCCAACTCTAGCTGCTATGTTGGCTATTTTCGAGATGGCCAAAAATGGAAGCCTGGGGGAATATTGTGGTGTTTTATTGTTCATGATCACATGGTGGCCCCATATCCAGTGCGCAATTTTCAGTAGTATGTTGCGTGGGTGTTTGGGGGATTCGCGATTCATCAAGTATTGTATTAAGCCCCTGTTCCCCAAAGACGAGTGGATCATCTGTGATTCAGCTCCGTCTGGACGGCTTAGCCAGGATGAGATCCATTGTAACTGGGAAGCTGCGTAGTACATTTCGAATCTAGGCGCTCCCATTCCACCCATTGTTAGTGGGTGGTATAATTTTGTTAGTGCCACTCGGCGTCTGCCGTTGCCCCATATGAGATTTATTAATAGGCTATTCAGAGGTTTAAAGAAAGAGGCTGGGAGAGTCAGTGGGAGGGCCATGAAGAAGTACAACAATCGGGGCAGGATCACCATCTTCGCTATGGCTACTCTGCCCAATGGTGATAGAGGGAGTGAGCACCAGAAGGGCAGGGAGCCTCTAATGGATCGAATCGCCTGCCCCAAGTTGCCGTCCCTGAGATCTCGTGCGTCGTGATATATGTTTACACCCAAGTATTTGAAAGTGGTGTAACACCATTTCAGTTCGCCAGGGTTGGAGGATAATCTGTGTGCTTCAGGGACAGGACACATAGGGAATATGCACGACTTAGACCAATTTACCTTGAGTCCGGCCAACGTGCCAAACCTGTGCAGTAACTTCAGCACTTCAGGTAGGGATTTTTGGTGATCTCGTAAGAAAATAAGTGCATCGTCTGCATATAGCGACACTATACGGTGTGTGTGGTCGTCTCGGATGCCCCATGCAGGGGCTACCGCTCGTAGGTGAGCTGCTAAGGGTTCGATTGCGAGGGCGAATAAAAGCGGGGATAATGGGCAGCCCTGCCTGGTTCCTCTCTCTATTTTAAACGGTTGCGAAATCGTGTCGCCCGTTTTGACTCTTGCAGAAGGGTTAGTGTAGAGTACCTCTATCCATCTGATGAATGTTCGACCGAAGCCCATACGGCGCAACGTCTCCATCAAGAAGGGCCAACCCAGCGTGTCAAATGCTTTTTCTATGTCCAGTGATACTGCCACTTGAGCATAGTCATCCGTTCGTGAGTTCGCCATAAGGCGCAATAAGTTTCGGATATTGCTAAATGTGCTCCGGCCAGGTATAAATCCAGCCTGGTCGTGATGTATCAGGTCCGGCATACATGGGAGCAAACGGTTGGCTAGCAGTTTACCGAGTAGCTTACAGTCTGTGTTCAGTAGTGATAGTGGTCTATATGAACGTACATCCAATGGGTCTCTCCCCGGCTTAGGTAGCACTGCTATCAGCGCTTCACGGCATGTGTCTGGTAATTGTCCACGCTCTAGCGCCTCCGTCAGCATCTCTAGATATGGGGTTTGTGTTTGAGTCGGGAACATGCTATAGTATTCAATAGGCAGTCCATCGTTGCCTGGTGCTTTGCCATGCGGCAATTGTTTTAGGGCCTGCTGTATCTCATTGATATCAATTGGTCTTTCCAGGTCTGCAACCTGAGCGGTCGTTAGTTGTTTCAGCTCGATAACAGTAAAAAACTCGCTCAGTGATGTTTCGGGTGGGGGGACGGGAGCTTTGTATAGTGTGCTGTAATACTCCTTAAAGGCTAGGTTAATATCGGCCTGTGCATTTACTATTAGTCCTGTTTCTAATCGGATGGCTCCTATGGGGGATTTCCGGCCACCATTGTGTATGAGCCATGACAGTAATTTACCCGATCTGTCACCCTCTGCGTGGTTACGAGCTATGTAGTGTCGATGGTCAAACAGACCTAGTCGTCTATCAGCTTCGTACCATTGTGCGCGCTTTCCAGCTAGTTCTGTGTGTGTAATCTCGCCCCTGGCGAAGTCTTTCTCAAAAGAATGTACTTCCTTTTCTAAGTTACTAAGCTCACGTGCTAGTGTTTGACGCGCGCCGACTGTTGCTGAGATGCATGTTCCTCGTATGACTGCCTTATGTGCGTCCCATTCTGTTGATCTAGAGCCCGTTGTCCCCTTGTTTTGGATGAAGTAAGAGGATATGTGTATGGCTAATTCATCTCGGAAAGGGGGGTCTTGTAACAATCGGGTCTGGAGGCGCCAAGTTGGGATGCATGCGCGCGGGCTGCCCCATCTGAAATGAGCGATGAGAGGGGAGTGATCTGAGATTACCCTAGCGGTGTAATCAGCGCTAGTGATCTTGTGGGTGATGTCTTGGGAGATGAGGATAAGGTCTATGCGAGTGTGGAGGAGGTGTACTGGGGAGTAGTATGAGTATTCGCGATCATGGGGGTGTATATGCCTCCAGGTATCTATGAGACGGTGGTCTACCATCCATTGACGCAGCATCTGCGAATTTTTGATTGCTTGGGAGGCTGCTATGGGGGGGTGTGATCTATCCGTATCTATATGTGGAACGCAGTTCATATCCCCGCCCCAGATACATGTAGAGGATAGGTCGTTTGAGAAGTGTGAGATTGTTTTGTGTAGGAATTCACTTTGTCCGACGTTCGGGACGTACAGTCCGTTCAGTGTTACTGGTTCCCCATCTAAGTGGCCTGTTAAATGTATGTATCTGCCCTCTATGTCAAAAACGCCGCGCCGCACAGTGTACGGGACCCCCGGGGCTATCCATATCAAAACCCCTCTTGCGTATGATGAATTTCCCGACCCGTGGACCTGCCCGCCCCACTTTCTTTCCAACCAGGGAATATCTACAGGGGTAATGTGCGTTTCTTGGAGAATGGCTATATGAATATTGTGACGCTTTAGGTGCGCGTGTATCCTATTGCGCTTTCTTATGCCCGCCATACCCTTAACATTCCACGTCATTATATTATATGTTGGTTCCTTTTTTGTCATGTTAAGTTAGGTTGTTGCACACCTATTTTTTTGTACAGTTGGGTCGATCCCGTGACGCGTCCAGAGACTGCTGTTAGTCTAGTGCGCGCCGCCCACCCACGTCTCCCCTCCGCCACCAGCGCCCGCCCGCCAGCCCCCCCAGTCCTACAAAACAACATTATCAAAAGAGAATAATAAAAATGAGAGCAAAAGAAATAATAGGCAAAAGGATATTTCGGGTAAAGCCCGGAGATAAACATAATGGCACAACTGGTGCCTAAACTGCAAACTGCGAAGTTAAGTTCCATTCGGGAGTGACTTGGTTGTCGGAGAGCGTGGTTTTGGTATAGCCGGGCGGGAACCGACCCGTCTCCAGGATAATTTTGTCCCTGCTCGGTCCAAATTGTAAGTACAACCGCTTTGGTTACCCTGTTAGTCCCAGTCAAGGAAGCTAGCGGCCAGATCCCATCCCAAAGAAACCACCAAGCACCGCTCTAGGCCGCATAAGGGCGGGAGGTCGCGTGTCCCAACGCCGGACTCATGTCTGTGGCGCAGTTCATATTCCCTCACGAGGTCTAGAGATCATCCGCAACGCGCGGTGTAAGGTCAGGGCCGGCCAGTAGGAAGGAGGAGGATGCACTTGATTCCCCTCCTGGGGATCCGCTGTCTGTAGCATCTGTGTCACTTCGGGTTTTGGATTGTGGTCGAGTGAAGGAGCTAGTTTCCCTTAATATTTGAGCTTGCTCTGATTCCATTTGCGATTTCGTTGGGCGCAATGTGGTCTTGCTTTGTTTTTTTTTCCTCCTGGAGCTGGGTGTTATCCAGTCCTCAGTTGTTGTCTTTTCCGTTGGCGGGCTGATCAAACCTTTGGCGTGAATCCAAGTCCATGCATCCTCTGGGGTAGGGAATATGAGCGTTTTCTCATCTATGGTGATACGCAGGCGGGCTGGGAACATGAGAGAATAAGTTATATTATTTTGTCGCAAGATTTGTTTGATCTTTACAAAGGTTGCTCTTCTACGTTGTACTTCCAGCGTATAGTCCGGGTATGCAGATATGTTATTATTTTCCAAGCTGATTTGACTGGAAGATCTAAAGTGTTGAAGAACAGAATCTCTGTCTCTGTGGTTAAGAAATCTAGCTATCATGGGTCGGGGTGGCGCTCCAGGCCGAGGGGGTCTGCCCGGTATTCTGTGGGCTCTTTCTATCATTGGTGATTTTGTGGCATCCTGAGTTTTCATTATTTCTTTCAGCCAGTTTTCTAAGAAATCCTCGGCTTTGGGTAGTTCCAATCGTTCTGGGATGCCAATGAATCTGATATTGTTACGTCTTGAGCGCCCCTCTGCTTCTTCAGCTCGGCGTTGTAGCTGTGCCAACTCAGTTTCCATCTGTTTGAATTTGCTTTTCATGTCTTTCATTTCCGGGTGAACCGTTTCTAGCGACAGTTCAGCATTATGCACTCTGTCAGACAGTTTGCGGTGGTCAGCTCGGAGTAGGGAGACCTCCAGCACTGCGGCATCAATTTTCCCTTCTAGCGAAGTTTTGGTTTCCATAATTGCCTGCATAATTTTATCAAATTGCTGGGAGTGTGCGCGTAGCGTCTCGCTCAGTTGAAGTTGCGTTGCCTTTTGCATGTCCAGTTGGCCCATGGAGGGGGGGGTTTCTCCCTCCGCAGAAGTCCCTGTTTTGGAATGCTTAGGCTTGACCATTGTGACCACTATGCGACCGGGGAGAATTATGCCGTATGAAATCAGCTATGTGTACTGGTGGGGCGAAGCAGAGCCATGCACGTCAAAGTGGGTGATTTTAGCGTTATCAGTGGTCCAGGCGTGGTTGCTTATTTTCAGGGATATTAGGAGTTAGTATGTTAATTTGTTGACTGAGGCCCTCCTCGTTGCAAGGCAGAGAGCTGAATGCCACTGGCCTGGTACAGGTGCGTTGGGTTTTTCACTTATTTGCTTGTGGCTTGATACTTTGGTGACCCAACGTGGTTGTTTTATGTGCGTTTAATTTATTCTGTGCCAGCGCTTTTTCATTCTTTTTTTTTTTTTTTTTTTTCTCTTTTTTATTTCTTTTTTTCCTTTATTCTGATTTTATTGGCTCCTCCTCTCTTTTTTATTTATGTATTTTTATTTTATTTTTTGTAAATTTTTTCCTTCTTCCTTTCTTTCCCACTCCTCCGCCTCTGCTTCCCACTGTTTTATCTTCTGTGCTGGGTGCTGGTGCTTGAGGGTCGTTGTCGCTGGCCCAGTGCCCTGCACGGGAGGAGAGGCCGAAGGTCCCCTCAGCCGGTCCGGTACACTCCACCAAAGGCACGCCGGGGCCCCCACTCCACCCGAGCACGCGTCCGCCGGCCGCCTCCACAGATCAAGGGCGGAGTGCCAGGGTGAGCCAGACGCCCGTTCCTGGCGCCGACACGTCCAAGGCCCGACCCCGCAAGGAAACACCGCCCAGTGCTCTCGCCGCAGCGTCACCGCACGACGCTGCTACCAGTTCTTGGTAGGGGGGCCACGTGGAGCTGTAGGGATGCTAAGCCATATCAGGGGGGGCTCGCTCACTGCCGCGCGCCCCCGTGTTTCTTGTTGCTCCGATGGAGCGCGGCCGAACCGGAAGCCGCGGCGTCCCCCAGGCCGCGCCCCAGCCAGCAGGCCCGCTCCCAGGGCCCACCGCAGTCCAGGCCCAACAGCCCTCGACCCCCCCGGCGATCCCACGGGGAAGCCGAACGGGGCGACCCGACCGCCGTGCCCACGTCTCGCCGGCCGCGGGAGGGCCGCCTCACCTCCCGATCCACAGCACCAGGCGCGTCTTGCTTCCTCGAATCCAGCAGTTGATCACGGGGCCATCCGCAGCTACTTCTGTGTCCTTGAGGGCTGCCCCCGGCACTGGGGGGGTAGCCTCAGCATTTTATGGCCGACCGGGAACCAGGGACCAGGATATTCGGCAAGAAGGAGGGCCGCGAGCGGAGCTCTTTTCTCAAGCGTCCGCTCCGGCCGCCATCTTGGCCACGCCCCCAGGGTCTAACTCGTCATGACCCTGATTTTCGCAACCCCATGAGTTACCGGTCCTCCCAGTATCAGTAACTCCAAGGATGGGGAAAAATGCAGACCATATGCTGGGCAACTCATAATAAGGGCCTAAGTAGCTACACCATTTGTGGTGCAGGATTTGAGAAAAGTCTAGGGGTGTCTTCTATTACAGTGTGCTTTGGTAGTGTACATGAAACCTGTAGAGTGTGCCCCAGACTGCATAGCAGCATGTAACATCCATGCAACATTTGAGATGATGGAGATTCAGGACAAAAAAACAGGGGATACTAACTTCTCTTTTCAATTGCACTGAGAAGACTGTGTTTCTAAGTGAGAGACAGTTAAGGTAAAGCTATTTATGACTTTAGAAATCCGGAGTTTCCTCCGTAATTAGGGAGTATTGTCATATATGACTTCTTAACACAAGGACTGGCAAGCGAAAGGCAGTGTGAAGGAAAGTTTAGCATGCTGTATGTACAAACCAGTTTTACTCAAATTCTGCAAGTCACCACAGTCATGATTTTGGGAATAGCCAGATTGTTAACACTTTTCTGAATTCTAGTTGCTGTTGGTGGTTATTCTCTTCTTTAGGGGGGATTCTTCTTAGCTTGCATAGCTATACGGAGTAAGAGATTCAACTTGTGAGGGTTGTTTGAAAAGGGTGACTTCTTAGTAAGGGAACAACTCTTGATCTACGGTCTCTCTCTTGAATGAAACGTTTAAGTTTAGATTGTAAGAAGATTTATCCATTCCAGTATACAACGCAGAAGGCTCTGAAGGGAAATCGCCTTGCGGCTGGCAATCAGTGCAGCACCTTTAATTAATTATGTGATCCACTGGTCTCAATTTAAAGATTTACCTTGCTGCGGGAGTCTGGATATGCCGTAGCTTGTAAATTAAGTGTAAAATAAATGATAACACTAGGTCTATTGATGCCTTTATTCAATGTGAAAGAAATACTCATGGGAAGATATTTTGTACTGTTCTCACTCTCTAGAATGTTTCTTTGGTCACTTTGTCAACTTAGGCTTGAAGTGAGAGTTTAAATCCATAACCTCACTTAGTTTTTTTCTCCTCAGTTGATGTGGGTGGCAGGCAATTCATCGCAAGAGGCCTGGTTGATAAAGGGTCATAATTCTGCCATGATTCACGAGTATTTCTGTTTTGGATGAGTGGTTAACATGCTTCATCATACCCGCAGCAGCCTGGCGATAATAGACCACTTTAGGCCCTCTAACTGCCCTAAGTGTAGGGATGAAAATGCCCACTTCCCTCACCTGACGTGGACCTATGGAATGGAGAGCAAATACTGGTGCGAGGTTTAAATGCAACTTTTCCAAATGGTCGGAACTGAGTTGGTGCCTAAACCTCTTCTTGCTCTACTGTGTTATGTCTAAGACGTACCACATGGGGTCTCCAGATTCACCACAATAGCACTACTCCTGGCGAGATCGCTTCGCACTGGGGCAGTAGACACAACACTGCTGCATTGGACTAGCTGAAAAGCATGATGTACTGTGACTCCACCAGTGAAATATATGCCACACTCCTCCCACCAACGGCTAGACCTAAGGACATTTGGCAACTGCTCCGTAATTTTCTCTTGGAAAAAGAACACCAGGACTCAGATTGATTGAAACTGTTTTTATATGACTCAACGGTCCAGCCTTTTCTGCCCCTATAATCGATCCCAAAGCACCCACCCTACAGCAATATCCATAAGGAGCTCACCTACGACCATATTCACTAATGTAGACACCATGCCCTCTACAATTTTTCACTCCTAAATGGACCGTCCTAGCCCATGTTGCAATCTATTCTGTGGGCTTTAACTACACCCATCTCATGCGCATCACTTTCATTTGTTCCTGGGCCTGCCTTTAAAAAATCCCTTGATGTAGTTGGTAAATGCTTTACCTTTGTCCCGCCTTGAGGCTGTTTTGTTACCGCCTTGGAGACAGACCCACTTACATGGATTATTGCACGAGCGGCCATGTACCTTAGTGCAGGACGCTATTTTTTCTTTTGCCTTGCTGCTTCAAGCTCATGGCGGTATGTTGTTTCTTCCTCGTTTTCAGGCATCTTGCTGTTTCTTAGCAGTCTGCGGAGTCTTTCTTATTTATTTATTTTGCAGTTTTATGTAGCGCAACTCGACACAACGGTATTGGAGCACATTTTTTGTTGTTGGAGTTTTACAGAGCGCAAACTCAACTAAGGTATTGCAGCGCTTTACATGAGCACCGGTTACATTATACAAGAACAGATTCATTTTTGGTATCAAGTGATTTGCCCAGAATCACAGCATGTTGAGCTGGTGCCGAGACTCAAACTGTGTTTTCCAGCTCCAAAGTCGGTAGTTCTGGCCCTTAAGCCATATCCTTTCCCCTAGGGTTCTTTATTTGGTGTGTGTTGGTGCAGTCTGGGAATAACTCGTTTTTTTTTATAGAGCTTGGTAATATAGGTTCTGCCATTCCATAGCGCTGCAGAGCAGGTGCCATTCTTAACAAAGTCACTATAATTCATTTGCATTGACCTTGCAGAAATGAAGAGGTGAAAAAGCTACGTCAGAATTGTAATCTGTGACATGCTCATTTTATCAAGACCTCTGCAGTGGGTGCATTAACCAACTGACTTGAGTAGAGCTTAACACTAGGAGATAGCACATGCTCTTGATAACCTCTGGAGGGTCACCAACCAAGCAGGTTAGTTCTAGGCAAAAAGATGGCAAAAGGTGTTTTCTTCAAAATGGCGGAAAAGGAGTTGTGAGTCCAGACCAAAGCACTTCACGGCCTCAAGCTTGATAGCAAAAAACATCTAGCCCTTGGATTTAAATTGGGCCTCTTCAAATAGAGTTCAGTTAGTAGAGGCAGCTATTTTCCTTAATCTGTAGTGCAAAGAAGCTAACACAAGGGTGCCAGAGTGAGAGAAGAGGGCACAAAAGTGGAGCAAACTCCATCGCTTCCTCCTCTCAGAATTCACTGGTGTCATGGCTTTGGCAGTCCCCTCACAGCTACTGCGACCTTGCAGATGGCACTTCCGGAAGCACTGTCTAAAACAGCACTCAATTAGCACTGCTTTGAAGAGGCCCCACCTCGAATACCCCCCCACATTTGCTGTCACAAGTGCAGCTTCCCCATCACCCTTTGGACTGCTGTGCATAATGATCCACGCATCGTCTGTCACAGTCTAGTAATGTTTAACCTGCTTTCCTCTCTTCCAATCCCAGGCTTCATGTAACCACTCTACTAAATTCCCATGCATCATCTGATGTAAACTCTATGCATTATTTCTGATTGCCGTGGTTACAAAGTACATGGAAATATCTTTCTGATGAAATCTGGTGCCTCTTTTCCCACTCCTGCTTCTATTGGTGTTACCATGTAAATCAGTACAGAAGGTACCGAAGAAAACCACACACACACACACGCGTAGAACATAACTGGAGGAGCAATGACTCTGGGCCAGGTGGCAGCCCAATGTCCCCTCCTCCCTGTGAATATTTATGTTACTGTTTCACTTCTGCAATTCTAACTTGCCATTTAAAATGAAGCCGGTGATTTCTGGTCAGACAGTCTTTGTTTGCTTCTGGACACAGAAGTTTGGCCTACTGTACTAGTTGCATATCTTTGCGTTCTAGAACAGTCATCTGCAGCTCGGGCTGCAAATCCATGGCTGATTCATGGCATCTTCGGGCTGGGTAACTTTTCACTTCATAATTCATATTGGCCTAAAGTACTTTCTTTTCAAATATTCTGAACACTGGATTTTTCTACCTACTGGAAATGTTTGCTTTGGGCCTCTGTCGCCATTCTCCTCTCTCAACAGGAGAGAAGTCAGTTACCTTTCAAGCTGATAGAGTGAGTGGCCTATTTATAGAACACGAGGTGACAAAGGAAGCAGTGCACTGCACCACACTTTTTTTTATTTTATTCTTATGTTATTGTTCTTATGTGCAATATACTTATAGGTATGCGTTGAGGTTATTAGAACACCTTATTGCATGTCATTACAAAACAGGCATGTCCATTGAAGGACTGGGAACGCAAGCGCCATGCCAGGCTTGCAGGGTAACCACTATGTAAGTAAGTTCCATATACATTATTTTTACATAATTTATCTTATGTGAGTATCAAGAAACTCTGACATGGTTCCTGAACTACCTTGGATTCCCAAGAAAAACATACATTTGAATCATTTTCATGGCCCAAAAAATGCCATTGAACCAGCCCTGTAGGAGCCTCATTGGGCACCACAGGTGTGGGCGAAAAAACACTATTGTCCAAACCCAGGCTTCCCGCTCTAATTTGAGTGGTCCAGATGGCAAGGCCAAGACCTCAAATTTTGAGTTGCCACCCCAACAGAGATAATTTTGATTTCAAAACCATCAGCCAGGGCACAAATGTGCCGAAAAGGCACCGTCAAGGTCCAGGAGATTCAGGTACCCATATCTGTTCTACAGAGTCCAATCCTGAGCCGAGGGCTGTCATGAGATCATTAACCCAAGGCAGTGCTTTAAATGAATACAGAGTACCAGCCCTTGTGTATTTCCATTTAAAACACTGACCCAAGGTCACAGATTTTCCACCTCAGGAACCTATCCTGTCGGCCCATATACCACTGAAGCTCTATTTCACCAATCTGCACACATTTGAAGCCTCCTGTCCAGTTAAGCTGCCTCTTCTGTTATTCTCTTTGTATACAGTCAATGTTTTTAAATATTAGGCTAGTATTGCCAACGTAGAGGAATAATTTCTTTAAAAATGTAACACATACAAATATATGGCTGCCTCTTTTTCTTTGCTCCTAACTCTTTAGACGCCCTCCTTCTCCGGATTAAATGCCTCAAAGGTGCCTCTTTGTGGCTTGTTTGGAGCTATAAAAGTTTAGGTAAACGCATTGGAAAAGGTTGCATCACTAGGGTATCACAACCAGTCTGTAGGAATGAGGCAAAAACACTTCCAAGATGGTGGCCTTGTTGCGTGCTCTTTCCTGCAGTGACAGACCTCGGAGGGTTGCTGTGGCACCTGGCATACATCCACTACACTCCAAACCAAAACACATAGGTAAAATATATTGTCATTTACAACGCCAATGGCTCTAACTCTCACAAATGCGAGGCCTATTGCACTGCAAATGCTTTTTCTACAGAGTGGACGATGTCTATGTATGTTATCGTTCTGTCTGTTCCTATTTTCAAAATGATACATTAAAAAAAAAAAAAAAAAAAAAATGCTTCATCATTTACTGTTGCACTGCCAGAGGCATTCTACAAGTCCAGATGTCTTGAGGTCCAGTTGTCTCTCCTGTTTTTAGATGATACCATCACCACAAAGGGAACCCAGATTCTGACGCATTTCAGGATCATGCATGTGCATATACCATAACATATTTCGCGATAGTTTAAATTGGCAGGACAAAAATATTTAGGGTCTCATTACAACCCTGGCGATTTTAAGACCGCCAGGGCCGCAGTGGCAGTTGGACCGTCGCCAATGTGACGGTCTGACAGCCACATTATGACCATGGCGGTTGCGCCACAGTCGTACCGCCAGTTTTCCTCCACAGGAGGGGCTGGCGGTCCTAATCCGCCAGGGTAGGGATTACGAACCCCTTCTCTACCGGCGATGACATAGTGGTAGCCCCGCCATGTAAAGGCTGGCAGAGACGGGGTGCAGGGGTGCCCCCTTGCCAGCCCAGTTGCGATGTTCACTGTCTGCTTTGACAGACAGTGAACATCGCGGTGGGTGCTAGTGCTCCCTACGCACAACAGAATGTTCACCGGTTCTATTATGAGCCGGAGACAATGCAGTTGGGCATTTTCTGCCCACTGACCCAGCGGGAAACTCTTAATAGGACCCGTGGGAAGGCAGCTGCACTGGCAGCAACCAGCCCGTCGGGTCTTTGGCAGATGGACTTCTCCATCCGCTGAAGTCGCAATGACCCGCTTAGTGTTGGAGACGCTTAAGTTGTAAGTAGCTTTTCAGAAGTGGTACACAGTAGCATCAACTGAAAATTGAAGACCTTGCTGAAAACGTCTTTCCAGAGCAGCCAGAACTTCACGAGAGGGCTATTCTTTACTCACTTTTGGAAGGATGTGGTGGATCACCCTATGATTCTCTGAACAAGACTTTTATCAGATTTGTCAACTCCACTGTTTACTACATTGTCACATAAGTCACATTTTCTGAAGATTGAACTGGTGGAGGGCGCTCAGCCATATCTATTCAAGCTTCTGGATGTGGAAACAAGAAAGGTTTTCTTAAATTGGAGGTTAGGTCAGTTTAATACCACCCAATTTAACAGAGGACCAGGCAGCACCCACAGGAGTCCCAGAACATGGGGACAAAGGAGTTGTAAAATACGGTTGTCACAGCACTACACAAAGGGATTCCATGCCACCAGAGAAAAACTCAGGGAGCTGAGCGTCGCAGGATAAAGTGCTGGGGACATGGGTTACGCTCTGCACAAAGGATATCTGGAATCAAGCTATCAATCAGGGATTTGTAAAGCGTACTACTCACCCGTGAAGGTCTCAAGGCGCTGAGGAGGGGATGGGGAGGGAAGTGCTGCTACTGCCCGAACAGCCAGGTCTTGAGAAGTTTCCTGAAGGTAAGGAGGTCTTTGGTCTGGCGCAGGTGGGTGGGAAGAGTGTTCCACGTTTTGGCGGCGAGGTGCAAGAATGATCTGCTGCCAGTTGTAGTAACTGCAGATGCATGGGACGGTTGCAAGGGCGAGGTCGGCGGAGCAGGGATGCCAGGTCGGGGTGTAGAAGGAGAGTCGTCTGTTGAGGTATTCTGGTCCGGTGTTGTGCAGTGCTTTGTGAGCGTGGGTGAGGAGTTTGAAGGTGATTCTCTTGTTGACGGGGAGCCAGTGCAGGTTTTTCAGGTGGTCTGTGATGTGCCAGTGGCGGGGGATGTCCAGGATGAGGCGTGCAGAGGCGTTCTGGATGCGTTGCAGCCTCTTCTGGAGTTTGGCTGTGGTTCCTTCGTAGAGGGCATTGCCGTAGTCCAGTTTGCGGCTTACGAGTGCTTGGGTGACTGTTCTTCTGGTTTTGGTGGGTATCCATTTGTAGATCTTTCAGAGCATGCAGAGGGTGTTGAAGCAGGAGGAGGAGGTGGCGTTGACTTGCTGGGTCATGGATAGAGAGGGGTCCAGGATGAATCCCAGGTTGCGTGCGTGGTCGGTGGTTGTCGGAGCGGTTCCGAGAGTGGCAGGCCACCCGGAGTCATCCCATGCGGAGGGGGTGGAGCCGAAGATGAGAACTTCCGTCTTGCCGGAATTGAGTTTGAGGCAGCTGCTCTTCATCCATTCAGCGATGGCCTTCATTCCTTCGTGGAGCTGGGTCTTGATGGAGTCCTTGGTGAGGGAGAGGATCAGCTGGGTGTCGTTGGCGTATGAGATGATGTTGAGGTTGTGGGATCAGGCGAGGTTAGCGAGTGGGGCCATGTAGATGTTGAAGAGGGTCGGGTTGCGGGCGAACCCTGGGGTACGCCGCAGATGATTTCGGTGGCCTTTGAGAGGAATGGGGGGAGGCGGACTCCCTGGGTTCTGCCAGTAAGAAATGAGTTGACCCAGTCCAGGGCTCTGTCCCGGTTTCCAGCATTGCTGAGGCGTGAGTGTAGGGTGTGGTGGCAGATGGTGTCGAACGCAGCCAAGAGGTCCAGGAGGACAAGGGCTGCTGCTTTGCCACTGTCCAGTATGGTTCTGATGTCATCAGTGGCAGCGATGAGGGCGGTTTTGGTGGTGTGGTTGCTGCGGAATCCGGATTGGGAAGGGTCAAGGGTGCGGTTCTCCTCTAGGAAGCAGGTTAGTTGTCTGTTTTGCCGCCTTCTCAGTGACTTTTGCCGGGAAGGGGAGCAGGGAGATAGGCCAGAGGTTCTTGAGGTCCTTTGGGTCCGCCTTGGGTTTTTTGAGAAGGGCATTGATCTCGGCATGTTTCCGCGCACAGAAGCCCAAAGAGCTGCAGAACACGCGGTGCACAGGGGTACTGTCTGGCACGGGATGCAAGCCCACACCGCCACCAAATTTGGACAGTTGGAACTTTAGACCGTCAGGATCACTTCGGTCCACCAGCTGTGTTTAAGGGATCACCCTTGTCAACAGGAGAGGAGTCCCAGTGTACCGGTTGTCGTTGCAGAGAGGTGCCTGCAGAAGCAGGGAAGTGACTCCGTCACTCCACTGGAGATTCCTTTGGTCCTTTTGGTGCAGAATGAAGACAGGCAGTCCTCAGAGGATACTTCGTTGCTGTTACAGTGTTCCTGGAGCAGTCTGCGGTTGATCCGACAGTCTGAAGCTGAAGCAGAGGATACAGAGGAGTCCTGGTGGAGTCTTGCAAACCGAATCTGATGAAACACCCAGAGAAGAGACCCTAAATAGCCCTGAGAGGAGGGTTGGCTACCTAACCAGGTATGCACCTATCAGGAGGGGTCTCTGACATCACCTGCTTGCACTGGTGTAGGAAAGTACCATCTTGCCTGGGATGTTACCCCCATATTTCACTGTATATATGTTGTTTTAGTTGTATGTGTCACTGGGACCCTGCCAGCCAGGGCCCCAGTGCTCATAAGTGTGCCCTGTATGTGTTACCTGTGTTATGACTAACTGTCTCACTGAGGCTCTGCTAACCAGAACCTCAGTGGTTATGCTCTCTCATTTCTAACAGGCTAGTGACCAATTTCACCAATTTACATTGGCATACTGGAACACCCTTATAATTCCCTAGTATATGGTACTAAGGTACCCAGGGTATTGGGGTTCCAGGAGATCCCTATGGGCTGCAGCATTTCTTTTGCCACCCATAGGGAGCTCTGACAATTCTTACACAGGCCTTCCATTGCAGCCTGAGTGAAATAACATCCACGTTATTTCACAGCCATTTACCACTACACTTAAGTAACTTATAAGTCACCTATATGTCTAACCTTTACCTGGTAAAGGTTGGGTGCTAAGTTACTTAGTGTGTGGGCACCCTGGCACTAGCCAAGGTGTCCCCACATTGTTCAGGGCAAATTCCCCGGACTTTGTGAGTGCGGGGACACCATTACACGCGTGCACTATACATATGTCACGACATATGTATAGCGTCACAATGGTAACTCCGAACATGGCCATGTAACATGTCTAAGATCATGGAATTGTCACCCCAATGCCATTCTGGCATTGGGGAGACAATTCCATGATCCCCCGAGTCTCTATCACAGACCCGGGTACTGCCAAACTACCTTTCCCAGGGTTTCACTGCAGCTGCTGCTGCTGGCAACCCCTCAGACAGGTTTCTGCCCTCCTGGGGTCCAGCCAGGCTTGGCCCAGGAAGGCAGAACAAAGGACTTCCTCAGAGAGAGGGTGTTACACCCTCTCCCTTTGGAAAAAGGTGTCAGGCCTGGGGAGGAGTAGCCTCCCCCAGCCTCTGGAAATGCTTTCATGGGCACAGATGGTGCCCATTTCTGCATAAGCCAGTCTACACCGGTTCAGGGATCCCCAGCCCTGCTCTGGCGCGAAACTGGACAAAGGAAAGGGGAGTGACCACTCCCCTGGGAGGTGCCCAGAGCTCCTCCAATGTGCTCCAGACCTCTGCCATCTTGGAAACAGAGGTGCTGCTGGCACACAGGACTGCTCTGAGTGGCCAGTGCCAGCAGGTGACGTCAGAGACTCCTTCTGATAGGCTCCTCCAGGTGTTGCTAGCCTATCCTCTCTCCTAGGTAGCCAAACCTCCTTTTCTGGCTATTTAGGGTCTCTGCTTTGGGGAATTCTTTAGATAACGAATGCAAGAGCTCATCAGAGTGCCTCTGCATCTCTCTCTTCACCTTCTGCCAAGGAATCGACCGCTGACTGCTCTGGAAGCCTGCAAAACTGCAACAAAGTCGACTACTGCGACCTTGTAACGCTGATCCGGCCGCCTTCTCGACTGTTTTCCTGGTGGTGCATGCTGTGGGGGTAGTCTGCCTCCTCTCTGCACTAGAAGCTCTGACGAAATCTCCCGTGGGTTGACGGAATCTTCCCCCTGCAACCGCAGGCACCAAAGAACTGCATCACCGGTCCTCTGTGTCCCCTCTCAGCACGACAAGCGTGGTCCCTGGAACTCAGCAACTCTGTCCAAGTGACTCCCACTTTCCACTGACTCTTCAGTCCAAGTTTGGTGGAGGTAAGTCCTTGCCTCCCCACGCTAGACTGCATTGCTGGGTACCGCGTGATTTGCAGCTGCTCCGGCTCCTGTGCACTCTTCCAGGATTTCCTTTGTGCACAGCCAAGCCTGGGTCCCCGACACTCTAACCTGCAGTACACGACCTCCTGAGTTGTCCTCCGGCGTCGTGGGACCTTCTTTTGTGACTACGGGTGAGCTCCGGTCAACTCTTCTTCGTAGTGCCTGTTCCAGCACTTCTGCTGGTGTTGCTTGCTTCTGAGTGGGCTCCTTGTCTTGCTGGGTGCCCCGTTTGTCTCCTCACGCAATTGGCGACATCCTGGTCCCTCCTGGGCCACAGCAGCATCCAAAAAACCCTAACCCTGACCCTTGCAGCTAGCAAGGCTTGTTTGTGGTCTTTCTGCACGGAAACACCTCTGCAAGCTTCTTCACGACGTGGGACATCCATCCTCCAAAGGGGAAGTTCCTAGTTGTCTTTGTTCTTGCAGAATCCACAGCTTCTACAATCCGGTGGCAGCTTCTTTACACCCACAGCTGGCATTTCCTGGGCATCTGCCCATTCCCGACTTGATCGTGACTTTTGGACTTGGTCCCCTTGTTCCACAGGTACTCTTGTCCGGAAATCCATTGTTGTTGCATTGCTGGTGTTGGTCTTCCTTGCAGAATGCCCCTATCACGACTTCTGTGCTCTTTGGGGAACTTAGGTGCACTTTGCATCCACTTTTCAGGGTCTTGGGGTGGGCTATTTTTCTAACCCTCACTGTTTTCTTACAGTCCCAGCGACCCTCTACAAGGTCACATAGGTTTGGGGTCCATTCGTGGTTCGCATTCCACTTCTAGAGTATATAGTTTGTGTTGCCCCTATACCTATGTGCTCTCATTGCAATCTATTGTGACTGTACATTGCTTTCTATTGCTATTATTGCATATTTTTGGTATTGTGTACATATATCTTGTGTATATTTGCTATCCTCATACTGAGGGTACTCACTGAGATACTTTTGGCATATTGTCATAAAAATAAAGTACCTTTATTTTTAGTATATCTGTGTATTGTGTTTTCTTATGATATTGTGCATGTGACACCAGTGGTATAGTAGGAGCTTTACACGTCTCCTAGTTCAACCTCAGCTGCTCTGCTAAGCTACCCTTTTCTATCAGCCTAAGCTGCTAGACACCCCTCTACACTAATAAGGGATACCTGGACCTGGTGCAAGGTGTAAGTACCCCTTGGTACCCACTACAAGCCAGGCCAGCCTCCTACAACTGGCCACTCAGATGCTCCTAGAGGGTCCCCACACCTTAGAATCCAAGATGGCTAATGCCAGGGACACTCTGGAGGCGGTCTGGGCACCACCCCTGGGATGGTGATGGAGAGGGGAGTGGTCACTCCCCTTTCCTATGTCCAGTTTCACGCCAGAGCAACGACTGGGGGTCCCTGAACCGGTGTAGACTGGATTATGCAAGGAGGGCACAGTTTGTGCCCTTCAAAGCATTTCCAGAGGCTCTGGGAGGATACCCCTCCCATGCCTGTAACACCTATTTCCAATGGGAGAGGGTGTAACACCCCTCTCCTAAAGGAAATGCATTGTTCTGCCTTCCTGGGATTGAGCTACTCAATCCCCAGGAGGGCAGAAACCTGTCTGTTAGGTGGCAGCAGCTGGGGCTGCAGTGGAAACCTCAGAGAGCTGGTTTGGCAGTACTGAGGGTCCATGGTGGAGCCCCTAGGGTGCATGGAATTGGCCCCCCAATACCAGAATCAGATTGGTGGTACAATTTCTCAATCTTAGACACCTCACATGGCCATATTCGGATTTACCATTGTGAAGCTACATATATGTATTGACACATATGTAGTGCACACTTATAATGGTGTCCCCACACTCACAAAGTCTGGGAAATTGGTCCTGGACAAAGTGGGGGCACCTTTGCTAGTGCAAGGGTGCCCTCACACATAGTAACTTTGCACCTAGCCTTCAGGAACTGAAGGTTAGATATATAGGTGACTTATAAGTTACCTGGTGCAGTGAAAAATGGCTGTGAAATAGTGTTTGCACTATTTTACTTGGGCTGCAGCGGCAGTCCTGAAGGAGTGTTTGTATGAGCTCCTTATGGGTGGCAAAAGAAAAGAGCCCATAGTGATCTCCTGGAACCCCAATGTCCTGGTGTAGGAAAATAGCCCCTGTTGCAATTATCCTCCCCCCTACACACACTTTTTGCCTGCTATTGATGCTGACTTGACAGAGTGTGCTGAGACCCTGCTAACCAGGCCACAGCACCAGTGTTCTTTCACTAAAAATGTACTGTTGTTTCCGCAACTGGCACACCCCTGGCACACAGATAAGTCCCTTGTGAAAGGTACCAGTGGTACCAAGGGCCCTGTGACCTGGGAAGGTCCCTAAGGGCTGCAGCATGTGTTGTGCCACCCTAACGGACACCTCACCTAACACATGTACACTGCCATTGCAGATTGTGTGAGTTGGTGGGGAGAAAAAGGCAAAGTCGACATGGCATCCACCTCAGAATGCCATGCACACAAAACACTGCCTGTGGCAAAAGGTAAGTCACCCCTCTAGCAGGCCTTACAGCCCTAAGGCAGGGTGCACTATACCACAGGTGAGGGCATAGCTACATGAGTACTAATGCCCCTACAGTGTCTAAGTTCATTCTTAGACATTGTGAGTACAGTGTGGCCACATTAAGTATATGGTCTGGGAGTTTCTCAAAACAAACTCCACCTTTCCATAATGGCTACACTGAATACTGGGAAGTTTGGTATCAAACTTCTCAGAATAATAAACCTAGAATGATGCCAGTGTTGGATTTATAAACAAAATGCGCACAGAGGGCATCTTAGAGATGTCCCGTGTATTTTACCTAATCCTTCAGTACAGGACTGACTGGTCTGTGCCAGCCTGCCACTGAGAGACTAGCTTCTGACCCCATGGGGTGAGAGCAATTGTGCTCTCTGAGGCCAGAAACAAAGCCTGCACTGGGTGGAGGTGCTTCACACCTCCCCCCTGCAGGAACTTTAACACCTAGCGGTAAGCCTCAAAGGCTCAGGCTTCGTGTTACAATGCCCCAGGGCACTCCAGCTGGTGGAGATGCCGGCCCCCTGGACACAGCCCCCACTTTTGGCGGCAAGTCCAGAGTGAAAATTAGAAAAAACAAGGACCTCAGCCATGACCACCCCTAAGCTGTCTAGAGCTGAAGTGACCCCCCCCTTTGCATAATCCCCCATCTTCGTTTGGAAGATAGGGACCAATATGGTTAGGAATGTGTCCCCCTCCCCACAGGGAGTGGGCACTCGAAGGGTGTAACAACCCTCAGGAACAGTAGCCATTGGCTACTGTCCTCTGACCCCTAAAAATGCCCCTAAATCTTGAATTTAAGGGCTACCTGAACCAAGCTAGTAAGATTCCTGATGACCTCACAAGAAGGAGGGCTGTTTAGAGGAAACCCCAGCAGAGAAGGAAAGGAGACAACAACTGACTTGGCCCCAGCCCTACTGGCCTGGCTCCTGCTTCAAAGAATCTGCAGAAGAAAAGCGATGCGTCTTGCAGGTCCGGCGACCTCTGAAAAACCTTCAGAGGACTGCCTGCATCACAGAGGATCAAGAACTCCCGTGGACAGCGGCCCTGTCCAAAGAAGAACAGCAGAAGAAACCTCTTCTGAAGGACTCCCACCTCACTCCAGAAGTGTGAGACCTAACCACTCTGCACCCGACGCCCACGACCCGAGTCCAGGTGGGATCCCCAGGCGACCAAGTGCCCACCCTAGGTTGACCTCTCCACCCCTCCACGACAGCGCCTGCAGAGGGAATCCCAAGGACCCCCCCGATCGTGACAGTCCTGGACGAAGATAACCGATGCCAAAGGACCCACTGCACCTGCAGCCCCCAGGCCTTGGAGAAATCGGCACCCGGTGAAGCGACGATCAACAGGCAGCCCTCTTCCCTGTCCGACCGGTGGTGTGCCCGAGACACCCCCGGACCTCGCCTGCAGCGCCAAAGTGACCCCTGGGGTCCTCTCATAGTTTCTTTGGAAACCCGATGTCTTGTTTGCACCCGGCCCCCCTAGTGCCGCTGAAGGTGTGGGATTGGTGCCTACTTGGGATCCCTCCAGTGCTCCTCTAATTCCCCCTGGTCTGCCCTCTGAGCTGCGGGTACTTACCTGCTCGCAGACCAAATTCCGAGCACCCCGTCTCCATAGGAGCCCACGTTAAAATTGCTCAACTTTGACCTCTGCACCTGGCCGGCCCCATGTTGCTGGTGGTGGGTGTTTGGGGTTGACTTGAACCCCCAACGGTGGACTACCTATAACCCGGAAACTGGAACTGTAAGTCGTGTACTTACCTCTATAACTGTACTTTATTTTCTTCCTCCAGGAACTGTTCTGAAAATGCAGTGTCCACTTTTAAAATAGATATTATATGTTTTCTTAAAAACTGTTTACTTGACTAAAGTGAAACAAAGTTACATTGATGTCTATGCTAAGTACTTACCTGCAACAGCATTTACTTCAGAACTGAGTCTTGTGGTTCTAGTAATAAAATAACAAAAATATATTTTTCTATATAAAATCCTATTGATTTGGAGTTAAGTCATTGAGTGTGTGTTTCTTTTATCGCTTGTGTGTGTACAACAAATGCTTAACACTACCCTCTGATAAGCCTAACTGCTCGACCACACTACCACAAATAAAGCATTAGTATTATCTATTATTGCCTCAGTCAAGCCTCTTGGGGGAACCCTGGACTCTGTGCACACAATCTCTCATTTTGATATAGTATATACAGAGCCAGCTTCCTACACCTGGGTACCTAGGCACCATATACTAGTGACCTATAAGGGCAGACCTGTGTGGCAATCTGGATTGGAATATGGAGTCCCTAGACTATAGAGACAAATTTGGAAAACGGGGAGAGCATAAGCACTGGCGTTCTGGTTAGCAGAACTCCAGTGACACAGTCAAGCATACTGACAACACAGTAACACACTGACATATAGGCCACAAACTATGAGCACTGGGGTCCTGACTAGCAGGATCCCAGTGAGACAGTAAAAACACACTGACAAACAGGCAGAAATTGGGGGTAACATGCCAAGAAAGATGGTACTTTCCTACAGATCTCTTTCCAGGAGGTATGACACAAGGATAGCTGTTTGTTGCTGCTCATTCGGTGAGTCTAATAAAGGATCAGACGATCATCAAAAGTTGAAACGGGCTTTATTTCAGGATTAGATCACACGTAACGCACTGCGACCAGCCAGCTCAGATTTCCAGCAGTGAATGACCGCAACTCCTGTGGAATCCCTGCTCAACGATCAGAGGGCGTGAGGGGACATGCTGAACATAGACGTATGTCTTCACAATGCAATAAGGAATGGAGTACAAAGTTAAACATATACACGTGCACAAGACACATCTGCACATGCTACGGGTGTGCGTGTTAAATTACCTCTACTACAGTGAGAAACAGAAAAACCTACCAATCCTGACGGAGGTGCATGACCGACCGGACTCAACACAGAGTAGTTTGGTAAATAGATGGCACACCCTGCAGACTCACATATGAGCTATATACCACATTTAGGGCCATATGTACGAACACATTTCCCCACTGACACAGAATGGGAAAACCCCTTTGCTACATCTGGCCCTTAGTGCCCTAAATTTGTTAGGCGATCCTTAACTGCATATTAAAATATCCATATTGCGAGTTAACAATGTGCACGACGAAAACCAAACAAACTGGACTGGATAAGGAGAACAGCAAGCAGCAGCTGAAAGTTGACTCATTAGATGGAACATAATCCATGTCACGGAATTCTGAATCCTTCATAACCAAACATGTCCTATGAAATGATCCTCAACAAATCACAACATAAGATATGCATAATTGTACAATAAGCTTTATTATCGGAACCCGCAGCTACAAAATCTTCTTACATCAAGGTGAGCCTCCGACTTTCCTTCTTGGATCACATCACCTGGGTAATACCAATGCAATACCACAACATTCCAATTAATCCAGCAATATAGATAGTGCCCAGGAGACAACACACCTGCCCCGACCGGTACTCTGCATTTTGTGGGGAAACTTATTCCAGATCCAATAAAAACTGATCCATTGGATATAAACCTGGACAGAATGCCACAGGAAGTACTTGGGTCAGTGCCAGCACAGAACCTTCATTCTGTTCGCATAACTTTAAAAAGTTTTGGCAGTGCTTTCTTCCTTTGGCATCTTACCCAAATACAGATATAAGTGCATACTTCAAGGAAGACGAGGTGGGACGGCTTCCCTCAAGAACTGGCTCTTCGAATGAACTACTTCGATCTGCAAGCGCCTGGATACCCTCAAAGATGATTAGCCGCACTTTACAAATTGTGGTTGTTCGGGTGATTGATTGAGTGCTTCAGGCTGGTAGATAGAAGTGTTAATTCATACACACACGGTCCGCCTCTAATGGAATTGGACCTTTTTTAGCCTGACAGGCAATTGGTTTTGGTCCCTGCAGGGAGACAAAAGAGGTTTACTAGTTACAAGTCTGAAAAATAATGAAAACAATGTTAATGATCAGAATCCAGGATATGTACATTCTGTATAATCATCAAAAAAATCAATAGTTTTCCTTAAGAACCTACAATATCGCCTCACTAGAAGGTTGAATGATTTATTTATTGACACAATGACTAAAAATATGCTATGCAGTCTGTGAATTTAACTAGTAGCTAACAAGGAGAATGAACTAAAGGAAAGTGATTGGAACATGTCAAGGGAAAATGTGTTTTTGTTGAGCACTCCAAGGCATCAGCAAGCCTTCTCAGAGTGCTGGGGATGGGAGGAAACATCAGAATGATGCAGGATGCAGGACACGTGCAGAGAACATACATCAACAGCAATGAAAGTAAAATCCAGTGGCAAAAAGCTTCAAAGGTCGAGGTGCCTGAGGGAGAATCAAATACACTAATAAATGGGCCATCCAGAACCACCTTCATAGGCTTTTCCTACTACACCTGTTCGTATAATATGCAGATGCCTATGAACCTTGATTGCAACATCTAGGGTCCTGCTAATGCTCTGACTTTCCAGCCTTAGTGCAGTAAAGTGGGGGATGGTCAGGAACTGGTGGAGGATAGAGAACTGGCCCTGCAAGTCATGCTTCTAGCTTGTTAAAGAACAGATGCAAACAAAGTATTTAGAACCATCTCAGGGCTTCCCAAAAGTTTTAAAAAAATTTACCTAAAGGTCGGAGATTCATGAGGTTTTTAAAATCCTATCACACTGCCTCGAAATCCCTATAGTTTAATGCAACCTATATCACTTTACAGCGTCGCCGCATTTAGGCATCAGAACCATAAAACACCACTTACCGTGTATGTTTCACAAATGAGGTTGAACAGTGCACTCAGGGCTTTACTCTGAAGTTCGTCTGTGTGTTTCTGGGTAGAGTAAATCGAAATGTTGGTGTTATTTAAAGGTTGCATTATCATCACACACATCAATTTTTGTCAATATACAATTTTGATCCACAGGAGAATGTGATGTGTTTCATATATAAACTCAGTTTTTGACTAGTGGTCATGGCTCAACGTCACCAGAGATGGCTTCTCAATTTGGTGGTGGGGTACATAAATGTACGCAGTCGACTACAGGAGCTCGGAACTTATCTGGTTGTGTGGCTGTCGGCTGTCTTAAGCTCACATTTGGTAAGGCCTATTGACCAGGCCGCAGTGCTTAATTTGTAAATAAAAAGGTGCTGGTGCCCAAAGCCCTACGCTCAAACACACGACTGCTGTATTTAATGTGCGAACACGGAATACTCGGGTGGCGTAATCCTGAAGCCATCTCGGGCCTCTCCAATCCATGTAAAGCCACTCTCTGCCCCTTTAGCTCACTCTTGCAGCTTTCTACTTTCTCCCTTTGTGACGCTTTTTCATTTTTCCCTTCCTCCATCTTTCCCATAGGTGTATTTTGCTTGCAGCAAACGCTTAAGGCTGAAGAATAAGCCCCGGCCCTCCAAAAAAAGTGCTGGTGCTCAGCACCGGAAACAACAAGCACAAATTAAGCACTGCCAGGCTGGTTATACTTTGGAGTGACTCCCTCACATGGTGAAAATATTTTTTATGGGTGTCGTTATAGCCCCCTGCTTTCCTTACACGGCTGCGGGGACTATGAGATTTATGGTATTTGCAAGACAGCTACAAGGTTGTGAGTTGTGACGTATGGTTTAAAGCGGGGTGTCCAACGTTGGTTCAGGAATGCTGGCTGTATGTCACATTGTGACGACAGCCACTGATTATATAAATGATTTACAGTCCGATTAACTGGAAGAAAATGTATCCTATTGGGAATATCCGGAAACTATCTTATGAATTCAGCCTGGGGACCTACACTGGACACTTCTGGTCTAATGGATTACTACAATACCTTATAAACAGGAGTAGAATACCTGTAACTTTATTTTTACTGTTTTTTAGTTAAGTGAGTGATTCAGAGGAGTCCCGTTTAGTAGGTATATAGCCAAACTATAGAAAATAATGTATCCATGGTTGCATTTTCAGGCATTTATTTAGAATTAGAAGGCATGGGTGGTGCTGCTTGCATAGTACTAGCTGACACTAGTATCGGCCACCACTCCCTGATCCGAGAAAACTGTAGCCTGAGAACAAAGTGTGGACTTCGGGAGAAAAGTGCCCTTTCCTCAAAACCCATTAGAATGCGCTTTAACAGCATTAAATGCCCCACCGCGCCTACGTCCTTGCTTCAGCGCCTGGATACCAGACGTGGCTCGTGGGACGGAAAAGGGGCGTGGCACGGGGTAGCTAACAAAAAAAAGACATAAATAACTCGCCTTTGTCTCCGCGCCGCTCTGATTCGCTACGGTCCTCCACTGCAGGCACAGGCACCGAGCTTGCCCTGCGTCCAATCATAACACTGCTTTCATGCTGGTGAGGGGGAGTACTGTGCACTCTCCCTCTGTCCCCGTCATGGCCCCGCCCCTTTTACAGTAAAACCATAATAAACGTGGTATAATGGAGGGGCCGCCCCTGCTGGATACCTTCATGGGTGATAAGCTGCATCATACAAATCTACATAACTTAACAATACTATTTTAGATGCGAGGTACAGCCTTGATGGTATACAAAAGAGGTCCAATACTTCGGCGACAGACAAAAGGTACACGAAAAGGTCAAAGTCAAACCGCTGTTCCTGAAATTTACCCTCACATTTAGTCATGCACAAACACACGCCTGCATGCGTGCACACACTTTGTTGTACTAACGCGCGGATATTCAAATGCTTCGCTCACACACAGGCACGCACGAGCACACACTTGTAGTCGTACCCCATTTACGACAATCCAAGGGACAAACTTATGAGGTGGATCCAGCCGCTGCGTCCGCTGGGCATTTTCGTGCATCAGCTTGTTTCCAAGGTCCCCGTTCGCGCACTGCATGATTTTATCCAGGCTCAGCTCCGGCTGATATACCTCGAGGCACTATAAAAAGTAAGAAAAGTGTTTGGAAGCACAATAAGCAATAAATGTTTTCTGTTCGACTCCCAACGCCTGTATTTGAATAATTGTCCCACACATGTTTTTTTTATACATGCTTCCTGAAAGGACACGGATATCTCGCTTTGGGGCAGTTTTATATGGAAAGTAGTACATGTGCACCCATAGATTCACACCTGCATGTGAGTGGAGAATTTTTACTTTCTGGATTAACTAACATCTCCAGCAATACGCATGGAATGCTGTGCCAAGTGTACAGGGAAGGTCAGATGATGTTTCCTGTGGGACCCCTCCGCAAATGTACTTTTTGTTTTCTCCACAGAGACAATATTTTACCTTGGGGAGAAAGCCCTTCCCCTACACCCCCAGCACAGTTAGGAGTAATGTGTCCCCCTGCCCCACATGGAATGGGGACTTATGCCAGCTACTGGCTGGAGAAAATATCTGATCCTTTCCAGAAATGTACAGATCTGTGGGCGGCGTTCTCAAACGTCCAAGGCAAAACATGCCTTGGCACGCCCACGCCCCACCCCCTGAGTGGTATTTGTAAGTGCAGAGAAGTGTGGTAAAGCTTAACTGGGCTAACACCTGCTAGGAATACCACTGCGAAGTCCTGGCAGATGAATAGAAGGTAGATTAAGTTGTAAATTTATGCTTGCAGTCAAATCTGCTTTCGTGAACAGAACCTAAAGCCTTTTTCAGCTCATACCTATATTCAGATAGCTACTCAACCTGGAACTCTGTGTAACAAGAACCAGGAGCGTACTGATGCTGTCTCCAGACAAACTTTCTTTTTGTTGCTGTGCCAAAAATGTCTCTTTCCTCCCCGGTGGTAGAATTACTCAGGAGAACTCCTAAATGGACCTGTCCAGGTTCACAGTTTCTGGGTTAGTACTAATCCCAATATGAAGTGACATCCATGTGGCTGTAGTGTGTCTTCGGCTGCACCCTCACACCTCAACCTTCTGTGTACAGAGTGATCTGATGCACTCGATACAACAGAAAAGTTCTTAGTAAAGAGCCGCGCAGGAGTAGGAGCTACGCAGAGAAGGAGCTAGGCAGAGGCGGTAGAACAAACATATAAAGTACTTACTGGCTGCACAGATTTGATCACATTTTCTGCCGATTCAATGCAGTAGATGATGGGGAGATACTGGTCTGCGCTTCCCAAAATATTCATCAAGCAGGTCTAGTAAAGACATAAAACACAGGTCATACATCTGCTACTAAGCGCTTTTATGTTAAGTCGTAGGCGAAGAGCTTCACACCATCCTGAATTCACTTCGAGGTACTTGAATATTATCTGTCTGGTTACGATCGTTGCCTTAACACAAAATAAACTAAGGCGTACTTTTAAAATATATAGCTTGGATGTTTAGATTGACTAAGCTATACCAAGAGGTGATTACTTTAACTTTGGAAGGGTTACTCAGAGGCTTGTAGTTTAGAGTACTTCAAGCTCTGGAGTATGGTTGGCAGTAGTGTCCGGTGACCATATATTTTGAGCAGAGGCATGACTTCGTTTGAGGGGCAACTACACTGAGGGCTGGCTTGTCCCCCCCCTTAGGGTTCACCAGTGTGTCAACCATTAGGGCTTTTAGAGAGGGGTAGAATTGAGTGGAGCTCGTTCCATGGGATTCCTCAGCAGGAACCAGACATCACGTGGACTGAATTAATAAGAAATGCTCCGGCCACAGCCATGGTGAACGCCCAGGCTTCTAGCTGATTGGGAAAACTTTATGAGTTGACCACAGAAGAAGCTGCACAGCTGATTGGTGGAAAGGGATAGAGAATGCCTGGGAAGATGAGCTCAGGAGAATTATATCTTGGTTCGCCTGGTTCAGTTCAAAGTCACTGCAGCATTTCTGTTGTTCTGGAGTCCTGGCATCTGGATACCGACCGTACTGGTCTAGACAACCCCTGACAGTAGGGTACACCTGGGTACCATGTGATGAATGACCAGATGCATTAATCAGAAATTTTGAGTAGGTGCATGTTTTTGGATTATACAAACATTAGAAAGCAGGAGAGAAAGGGGACCAGAGAGGAAGCCTTTGAACTTTAACATGTAAGGCCACTGGCAGTGTTTTCTGATCCTGTGATCCTTCTATAAGTGACTCTGTCTAGCACAGATGATCACTCCAGGATAATGATCAAGTTTGCCACCTGCCAGGCTTTTTACTGATAGGGATACACATTTTATGACATGACCGGTCAATAAATGAGAAAACAAATAGCAAAAGGATGTATTTGTTTCTTCTCTCAAATACTTAAAACATAAAATACCATAAAATCTTATCAACATGATTACATCTTTTAAACATTGTTTTCCAGCTCAATTAACTATCCCTAAGTGTTAAGTGGAGAGGGCAAAATCTAAATTGACATGTCAAAAAATAAGAGTATTTTATAGAAAATCTTGTTTGAGTATCAGCTCCTGTCACACTATTCGAACAATATGAATAAATGTAAGACTTTTCCACTGAGAATTGTGGTATTTGGATATAAAACACTGTAAGGCAGCGCTGATTCCTCGGCGTTCAAGACAAAACTCAAAATGTCTCTCTCAGATGTGTCTCTCTCTCGTGAACGTGTTCCTCTGCTCCCTGCTCCAACTCGCTCCTTGTGTCTTTTGCTCTCGCTTTGTCATGCTAGCGCTTTGATGTGGCTACTTCTACAACAGGTTAGCGCTATACGAACAAATGAAATACAAGGTGATGTTCTCCACAGTGTTTTACACAAATTGTAAATTAATTCAAGCATTCAGTTCTTTAGAGGAAGAATTGGGTATCTATATATAGATGTCCTGCTACAAATCAGGTCCCATGGACAGCGCCAATCAGTCAATGCCAACACCCACCACCCAGCCCATAAACTAACCTCAATCATATTTCCAAGACACTCATTGGGTCCGTGCTGACATTCAAAGACCCACTTGCCGCTTTCATTCCTTTCCTGCAAAAAGGACAAATTCAAACCAAAGAATGAGACATACCATTGAGTTCTGGCCTCCAATTACATTTTAGCAACATATCTGAGCCACAGTCTTGGGGGGGGTCTCTAGTAACTTTGCCAGCTCCTTATGTGAAATATTAGAAGAACCTAACTTTGGTTTCTCCAATATATCTGTGCCCTCATTTTTGGTTGGCAAGCTACCGGACACGATCCTCTGCACCACCTTCAAACTGCCCGTCTCAGCTTTATCCCACCTCATACTTACAGGCCAACTTTATTACATTGCTGCAGAATTCTGCGCCTTGGGTTGTCCTGGGGCTGTATCTCCTTGCATATGCATTTCTCATTTTATGCTCTATTACATTAGAAGACACTATTTGAGTACATTGATTGCCTAGACTGATGATGGGATTTAACAGTACATCTCCCAAATAGAATTCCTGAGATTATTCACTTAACTAAGCATGTTTATAATGACTGTATTCCATTCTCCTCAGCCTACGTAAAAGTCACTTCTTTACTATCTTGCTAAGCACACTGATGCACCAAGCACCTTTGTCCGCACTAACAAAAACTTTAAAACCAGATAAAATTACATTTTCCAGCTATGTGCTTTGCCATGGACTGTGGATCCAATTTCTCTTATGTTACCTATCAGGGGACAGTGATCAGTTCTTCAGGTTTTTGGAATTGCTTCTTCTCCTCTGTCTAAGTTAAGTTATATATATGACACATAAGGATGTGGTCAACTCCAGTTACTTATATCACTTTAGGACATCACCTATTTAAGCATGCGAGTAGAATTTATTGCATAGCATAAAATAACAATATAACAAACCACAAACACTAAAATCCCACAAGAATCATTCATTTGGAAATGTTTATACCACATTGTGTTGTTTTACTTGGGGTATATACAATTGCGGTGTGGAAGCATATGTGTGTACTTAAATTTTTGCACATAGGAATTGAGAATATAAATTCCACAACGTCTTCTACAAGAAAAAAATCAAAATTGCACTTTGGTATGGACACACAGATCTTAATTTTCTAGTTTTTCTGTATTTATATCTCAGTATAACAAGTGCATTTACTTTTTAAAGAAAGGAACACAATTCTTCTTCAGAAATGAGTCTAACCTCTTTACGGTCACGGCTATAAAAGCATTCAGTGCCAATGCTATGATTTTGACAAAAACTTACAGAGAAACATGACACAATTATTCTGTAAAGAACATTGTAGGCAGTATGTAGTGGTCTAGCTGGCACGGAGAAAGTATGACGACATTACCTGTGCGTTTCCATACGGGACCAATGTGATGTTCATGATGGAGTTCAGCATCATCCAGGTGGGGAATAGTTGGCTGGTGAAGAAACTTCGGCAGCCGCCGCAGAGACATTCATAGTACAATTCGATCTGCACCAGCTCCTCTGAGGAGGACTCCGAGCGACTGTAAAACTCCACGCATTGCTTTTCCACCTGGAAGAAGCACCATCAACAAGTAATACTCAAGGCCAGACCGATCAAGAATGAAATCTGTACAATAGGACATCAAAGGGTTGACTCCTGGTCCCATCCTTAGTTCCTCAACAGCCTCGTATATTATTCCGAGCAGTGCTTAATTTGTAAAAAAAAAAAAAAAAAGTTCCAGTACCCTCGTCTGGAGGCCACCGCAGCTTGCATCACCCATTGCCCCTGCAAGGGCTGGTAATGACAGTACCAACACTACTACTAACCATCACACCCCTACACGTGTGACAATTCATACTATTCTAGGCCCCAAAGCTGTAAGGATGGGTTGGGCGGCAAATATTCGTCATTTTTAATGTACCTTGAATTCATAAGCAACTGTTGTTGTGCTACTCTCTAACTTAGATAAACAGTGCCACCCTGTGGCAGACTGTATTAAGTGCCAGTGTTGACAATTAAGTGCCGGGGCTGAGCACCAGAAACCACCAGCTCAAATTAAGCACTGAATTCCTAAGAGTCAAGAAGAAGATAAGGGAAGGGGAATGTTAGAAATTGGGTCTCTAGTTGACAGTCGGTTTGCACCCTGTCCAAGTAGGGACCCTTATTCTAGTCAGGATAAGGGAGATACTCGCTCAGATAACCCCTGCTCAACCCCTTGGTAGCTTGGCACGAGCAGTTAGGCTTATCTCAGAAGCAATGTGTAAAGCATGTGCACATAACACACAGTAATACAGTGAAAACACTACAAAAGAACACCACACCAGTTTTAGAAAAATAGCCAATATTTAACTGTGTAAAACAAGACCAAAATGATCAAATAAATCCAACAGACAGTAATAAAAATATGAATTCTGCAAGATTTACTCAAAAATACATTTCCTTGAAGTCAATAGCTCCACCTGGGGCTACCACTGCGTCGTGAGCAACAAAACCAACAGTTCAGGCCGTCCGGTGCAAGTCTGGCCAGCTACGGTGTCGGGAATACCTGCAAACAGTACTTTGGATTTGTAGGATGTCGTGATCGTTGTGGTGAGCTCTGGAGAGCAGCGTTGCGGTGTCAGTTCCAGAGTCGGTGCAGGAGTTGTCGAGCCCTCGAAGTCACACGCCTTGCGGATCGAACTCCGGGCTGATGAAGTCAGGTGCGTCGGCATTGATGACGTCAGCGAGAGCAGGGCTGCGGTGTGAAGCGGGGCAGTGCAACGTGCGGTGTCCACAGGTCACGGTGCAGGCAGCGGCGGCATAGTTGTGGAAGCGATGTCGTCAGTATGCCCGAGCCAGTGGTGCGGGACGTGACGGTGCTTCGTGACCCTCACGAGCAGTGTCCACAGGCCACGGTGCAGGCAGCGGCACCGGCGTCAGCAGGAGTGGCGGCGTCGGGGAGGCCCAGGCTGCGGTGTGAGTAGGCGATGCCGGAGTGCGGGCCCAAAAGTCGCGGTGCGAGCAGCCGCTCAGTGAAGTAATCTGATGACGGCGTTGGTGAGACCAGGGTCGCGGTGCGCAGCAGAGCAATGCGACTCCCTGTGGTGTCAGCAGGTCATGGTGCAGGCCAGCTGCGTCGTTGGGGCGTTGCAGTGGTTTGTCCTCTTGAATAGCACAAAACACACAGTTCCCAGTGCTGCAGGTTGAGGAAACTGAAGTCTTTGGTGTCCCTGAGACTTCCAACAGGAGGCAAGCTCTAATCCAAGCCCTTGGACAACTTTCTCAAGCAGGACACACAGCAAAGTTCTCCCTTTGCACTCTTTTCAGGCAGAAGCAGCAACTGCAGGCCAGTCCAGCAAAGCAGCACAGCAAGAGGACAGTACTCCTCCTCCAGTTCTTCGCCTTGGCAGAGGTTCCTCTTGATTCCAGAAAGATTCTAAAAGTCTGGGGTTTTTGGTCATCTTCTTATACCCTGTTCTGCCTTTGAAGTTGGCAAACTTCAAAGCAAAGCCTCAAGTGTTTTCAAAATCCTTCCTTGCCCAGGTCAGGCCCCAGACGCACACCAGGGGGTTGGAGACTACATTGTGTGAGGGCAGGCACAGTCCTTTTAGGTGTGAACGACCACTCCTCCCTCCCCTCTAGCTCAGATGGCTCATCAGGCTATGTAGGCTACACCCCTGCCCCCTTTTGTGTCACTGTCTATAGATGTTCAAAACAGCCCAACTGTCAAACTGACCCAGACAGACAATCCACAAACAGGCAGAGTCACAGAAATGGTATAAGCAAGAAAATGCCTACTTTCTAAAAGTACAAGTTACTTACCTTTGGCAACTAAATATCTGGTAGAGACATTCTAGTTGCAGATTCCTTACCTTAGAATTTCCCCCAGGCGCCAGACTGGATCCGGAGATTTTTCTTTGAGCAATACCCTTGCACGTCGGTAGGTGGCGTCGGTCAACTCTGCGGGCATCGCTGGCGTCATGGGCACCGTGATGACGTCGGGAGTAGTATATAGACGCCGCCCTCATGCAGTGACGTCAGTTTCTTTTAACGACTTTCCACGCCAAAGCGCAGAGCTGCTAAGAACACTGAGATTGGTGCGCCAGAGATAAGGACCTGAAAGGGGGAATCCCTGTCCCAGAAAAATAAGTTCACAAGCAGGGAGGATGTGTGGGTGGTAAGGAATCTGCAACTAGAATATGTCTCTACCAGATTTTTAGTTACTGAAGGTAAGTAACTTGTACATCTGATAGAGACTTCTAGTTGCAGATTCCTTACCTTAGAATAGATACCCAAGCAATGCCATCATCGGTGGTGGGCTGCGAACAAAGATCATACTAGGAAGTCCTGCAGGACCGAATGACAAAAGTAGCCATTCCGACGGACCCGACTGTCCAGAAAGTAGTGCTTAGCAATGGTATGCAGGGACGCCCACGTAGCTGCCTGGCAGATAACCAGGACAGGAACTCCATGTGCTAATGCAGTGGAAGCAGCAGTTGCTCTGATGGAATGAGTGTGCAAGCTCTCATTGGGTTGCTTCTTGGCCAAAGCGTAGCACATTTTGATGCAAAGAAGCACCCATCGAGAGATGGTACGCTTTTGCACCGCCTTCCCTTTTTTCTCACCTACATACCCAACGAAGAGTTGATCGTCCACCCGGAAATCTTTAGTACGATTGAGGTAGAACGCCAACGCTCTTTCTGAGTCCAGACAGTGGAGTCTCTCCTCCTCATGGGAAGGATGTGGGGGTGCGTAGAAAGTAGGCAGAGTGATGGACTGGCCTACATGAAAGGGTGTAACCACCTTAGGAAGAAAGGAAGCCTTAGTGCGCAACACCACTTTGTCAGGGTACACAGACAAGTATGGAGGTTTTGATGAAAGGGCCTGAAACTCACTCTTCGAGCAGAAGTGATGGCAACAAGAAAGACAGTTTTGAATGTGAGGAGCCGCAAGGTACAATTATGCACTGGCTCAAAGGGGGTGCACATCAAATAGGTAAGTACAAGATTAAGGTCCCACTGAGGCAAAATAAATGGAGTGGGAGGAAATAAATGGGTGAGTCCGTTTGGGAATCGACTCACAATAGGAGATTTAAAGAGGGATGGCTGATCAGGTAGCCTAAGAAAGGCCGAAATGGCAGATAAATACCCTTTATGGGTGCCTAAAGCAGAGCCCTGCTGGGCCAAAGAAATAATGAACAGAAGAACCTCGGATAGAGCTGAAGAGAGGAGAATCAACAGATTTGTTGGTGCACCATGCCACAAATTTATGCCAACAACAGGCGTATACAGTTTTGGTTGATGGAGGCCTGGCTGCCAAGATGACATCGCAGACTTCGGGTGGGAGTGCAAATGCCGTAAACTGTTGCTGCTCAATCTCCACGCATGGAGGCGGAGGTTTGACAGGTTCGGGTGAAGAAGCTTCCCCTGTTGCTGCGCCCGCAGATGCAGTCTGAGTGGAGGATCGATGGACATGCTCAATAGCTCTGGATACCATACTCTCCGGGCCCAGTCCGGAGCCACTGAGATGACTTGGGCCCGGTCGTTCCTGATTTTCTTGAGAACTCTGGGCAGAAGAGGTATAGTTGGAAAGGCGTAAAGGATGCCGGAGTTCCACTTGAGACGAAAAGCGTCTCCGAGCGAGTGCCGCCTTGGAAACTCCAACGCGCAAAACAGCTGACATTGTGAGTTCTCTGCAGAGGCGAACAGATCTAACCAAGGCTCTCCCCACTGCTGAAAGAAACCATGCTCCACCTCCGGATGGAGACGCCATTCGTGATCGCCTGTGGATCGACGGCTGAGTTCTCCCGCTCTGGCGTTGAGGGAACCTGCCAGATGTTGAACCATCAGGGTAATGCCCTGATGTTCCAGCCATGTCCAGAGGTGTAGTGCCTCCTGACAAAGGGTCCAGGACCCTACTCCGCCCTGTTTGTTGCAGTACCACATGGCGGTAGTATTGTCCATGAACACCTGCACCACTTTCCCTTTGAGAGAGGGAAGAAATGCTTTCAACGCAAACCTGATCACCCGGAGCTCCAGAAGATGGATATGGAGCCCAGACTCCGCCGGAGACCAGAGTCCTCTGATCTCCACCTCTCCCATGTGGCCCCCCCAGCCCAGAAGTGACGTATCTGTCACTAGAGAGATCTGGTTGGAGAAGGGAGAGGGATCTGCTGCGGACCCAATGCGGATTCGAAAGCCACCACTTCAGATCTTTTGCAGTCCCCTCCGGGATCTGGACCATGTCGGAGAGATTCCCCTGATGCTGCGCCCACTGGAACTTCAGGTCCCACTACAGAGCCCGCATATGCCATCTGTCATGTGTTACTAGCAGGATGCAGGAGGCCATGAGACCCAGCAGCCTCAGAGTCAGTCTCACTGACACCCAAGATCAGAATCATAGCCTGAATGTCTTGGACTCGCTTTTCGGGAGGATAAGCCCAAAACTGCACTGTGTCCAGAACAGCTCTGATGAAAGGGAGCGTCTGAGAGGGAGTCAGGTGTGACTTTGGCACGTTTATAGTGAACCCCTGCGTGTGCAGGAGGTTCGCCGTAGTCTAAAGGTGGGAGACGACTTTCTGGGGGGAGTCCGCCTTTAACAGCCAGTCGTCGAGGTAGGGGAAGACTGAGACCCCTAACCTGCGCAGTTGAGCTGCAACCACCGCCATCACTTTCGTGAACACCCGAGGGGCGCTGGTAAGGCCGAAGGGGAGCACTGTAAACTGAAAGTGCTCGTGACCTACCACGAATCGTAAGTAACGTCTGTGGGCAGGCCGGATGTGGAAATAAGCATCCTGCGATGTCCAACGCTACCATCCAGTCTCCTGGGTCCAAGGCAGACAGAACCTGAGCCAGGGTGAGCATTTTGAATTTCTCCTTCTTGAGGAAGTAGTTTAGGTCCCAAAGTTCTAGGATAGGACGTGAGCCCTTCTCCTTCTTTGGTATCAGAAAGTAGCGGAAATAACAACCATGACCTACTTCGGGCTTGGGGACCTTTTCAATAGCTTCCTTGGCCAAGAGAGCTGCGACTTCCTGGCGGAGAAGTGCCAAATGATCCTCTGGAAGGTGACTGAAGGATGGAGGCATGGTTGGTAGAGCAGATTCGAAAGGGAGGGAGTAGCCCTTTCGAACTATCTGCAAAACCCACCTGTCCGTGGTGATGTATTCCCAGTGGGGCAGGTGAAGGCGAATCCTGCCACCAACTGGACAGGAGTGAGGGGACGGATTAGGAGGGTTTGGAGGCTGCCACAGGGGTAGAGGTGGACTGGGCAGACCTTTGGTTCCCTGTCCCACAGCCACGTGGGATTCTGCATCCCCGGCCACACAGAGGCTGGACAGCATGGGTGGCACGGTGGCTGGGTGGAGGACGTGACAGGGAGCCCCTTCCGTGGCCATGAAATGGGCAAAAAGCGGACTGTGTGGGGTGAGGGGCAGAGGAAAAACCGAGGGACCGAGCCGTAGCCCGGGAATCCTTGAATCTCAAGGATGAGTCTGCTTTGTCTCCAAGAGACGTGAGCCAAAGGGCATGTCCATGAGTGACTGTTGGACATACCTCAAAAAATCAGAAGTACGCAACCAGGCATGGCGTCGTAAGGCCACAGTCGTAGCAACCTATTTGCCCAGAGAGTCGGTCGTGTCCTGCCCCCAATGGATTGTGAACTTTGCTGCATCTCTCCGATCGTTCACAGCTTGGTAGATGATAGCACGGGCCTTCTCCGGTATCTGCGGCAGGACTTGGGCAACCGTATCCCACAAAGAGTGGGTACAGCGGCCCAAAAGACATGCAGTGTTCACAGACCGCAGTGCGAGACTGGAGGAAGAAAACAACTTCTTACCAAACTGTTCCAGCCTTTTTGATTTCCTATCCGGGGATGCGGAAGGGAATGCGCCAGAAGAAGAGGAAGCCTGGATTACAAAACTCTCAGGCGTAGGATGTTGGGACAGGAATTTTGGGGCGTTCAGAGCGGGCCGATGGCGGCGTGAGATACTCATATTCACAGGAGCCCCTGTGTTGGGTTTGGACCAGGTACCCAAAAGGACATTGGTGACGGCTTCATTAAACGGCAAAAGGGGTTCAGAAGTAGAAGCTCCAGGCTGAAGCAGCTCCGTCAGGAGATTAGACCTGACCTCAACAGTGGGAAGCTCAAGACCAAGGACCTCTGCTACCCTACTGACCACCATACCATAAGTCGCTCCCTCTGCCGCAGCCACGGTAGGAGGAGACAGCATGCCAGCGTCAGGAGAAGTATCCAGACCACTGGCTTCGCCCAATTCCTGAGCCCAGTCCATAGAAGAGTCATCCTGGTATTCATAAGGGTCCGTGGACCCCTCCAATCCCTCCCCATATTCGTACCCATAAGAAAAATGGTCCAAATCCAACCTGGGGTGAATAGGCCCCATCGAAGTCAAAGGCAGCGTCAGCCGACGCCGCTCCGACAAGTGGGTCGTCGGGGATAAGAATTGGGTCAACGTCGATAGTGGGCACCACCGACGTCGATGCCGGGGAAGGTCTCAAGGGTGCGATCAGCGCCGGTACAGATCCGCGCGTGGATCCGGAGGTGACTTCGGTGGCCAAAGCCGCTGGCGCGTAACCCGAAGGCCCCTCAACCGAACCCCTTGGGCCCGAAGGCGCTGTATAGGGGTAGGACCGCCAAAAGATGAGGCGCATGGCCTCATAAAACTCTTTAAGCTGGGCGGGGTCGCTCTGGCTCCGGGAAACTCGGGGAAGTGTGGAGCCGACCCAGATGCAGGCTCCGAGGTCAGAGGCCTTGTGCATGGACGCTCCTCCCGTTCACACAAAAACTCTACAAAACGGTTGAATCTGGTCAAAAATAGACCAGGGTAGCTCTTCTCCGGATCAGCGTGTGGCACGGAAAGAAAAGAACTGACGTCACTGCGCGAGGGCAGCATCAATTTACTACTCCCGACGTCATCACGGCGACCATGACCCCAACGACTCCCGCGGAGTCGCCCGAAGCCACCTACCGACACGCAAGGGTATTGCTCGAAGAAAAATCTCCAGATCCAGTCTGACGCCTGGGGAAAATTCTAAGGTAAGGAATCTGCAACTAGACGTCTCTATCAGATGTGGCATTTTCAAACAGACAATTTAAAAACCAACTTTACTAAAAGATGTATTTTTAAATTGTGAGTTCAGACACCCTAAAGTCCATATTTTTATCTGCTCTCAAAGGGAATCTGCGCTTTAAGGATATTTAAAGGCAGCCCCCAGGTTAACCTATGAGAGGGATAGGCCTTGCACAGTGAAAACCGAATTTGACAGTACTTCACTGTTAGGACATATAAAACACCCTAGTACATATCCTACCTTAAACATACACTGCACCCTGCCCCTGGTGCTACCTAGGGCCTACCTTAGGGGTGCCTAACATGTAGTTAAAGGGAAGGTTTAGGCCTGGCAAGTGGGTACACTTGGCAAGTCGAATTGGCAGTTTAGAACTGCACACACTGACACTGCAGTGGCAGGTCTGAGCCATGTTTACAGGGCTACTAATGTGGGTGGCACAACCAGTGCTGCAGGCCCACTAGTAGCATTTGATTTACAGGCCCTTGGCACCTCTGGTGCATTTTACCAGGGACTCAAATCTGCCAAGTATGGATCAACCAATCAACAGTACAATTTACACAGACAGCATATGCACTTCAGCACTGTTTTAGCAGGGGTAAAGTGTCCAGAGTCCTAAAGCCAACAAACGCTGGTCAGAAAAATTAGGAGGAAGGAGGCAAACAAGACTGGGGATGACCCTGCGAAAAGGGCCAGGTGCAACAGGGAAGTTACAAGAATTAAATATGGGTGTTCACATCCTTGACTGATGTTCACTGCGAAGATGTGGAACGTAAGTTCAGGGCATCAGGTCTACATCAGTTATCACTGGCTATGTGATTTGTTCCAATTTAGGTTAATTATATTTTGCTACCCTGTAAATCTGGCATGGGTCCAGGTTTCTTTGAGGTATGCTGGACAACCTGTTTGCATATAGCACATCAGCAACAATTGCTTCCTGGAATCATGACCCACGTATGTTTTTAGACTCAGGTTCAGATGAATTCTGGGAGATGACCCCGGTATACAGGATCACTGGCTTTGCAAGTGATGTCAACAGATGCACTATTAACCAGCTCATAACAGAACAAAACTTGACAGAAAACCAGAGCATACATACCGGCTTCATTCTGTAGAGCCTGAGAGTTCAGGCACTCTCGCAATTGGCGGCCACAATATACCACCCCGCGTGCTCTATCCCGGAGCCAATGGCGAGAGGGCGGAAGCACAGTGCATGCTGGGAAGAACCTGAGCATTAATGTTGTTTTGGTGTGATAGCCTCGCTTAATGCATATTACTTCCACATGTGAGGGGATCAGAGGGGGTCCTGGGTGGAACAGTAGAAGGGGCATGCAGGTTCAAACTGTGACCTTGACTGCTCTGAAGCAGGCAGTGAAAAGCAGTCCTAATATTTGCAGAACACCTGGGCTGGTGGCCTTAGAGGCAAGTAGCAGCATCTTGTGCTTTACAAATATTGATATTTCTTACAAACTCAAACCTATTAATGTTTGAAATGTGTTTACCTGTCAAAAAGAAGCTGTTTAGTACTTCATTCAAAAAGATGAATCTTTTATGAATTCTAAATAGATATACTGTTGTTGAGGTGCTATTTCAAATAAAAGACGAAAAACATACATCATAAATCTTCAGGTTGCAGTTTTATTACGCCTTTAATTCTTTAATTCCAGTATTTATTTCTCTTCTTAATTAATATATATATATATATTTTTTTTAATTTATTTTTATTTATTATTATTATTATTTTTTTTAGAGTGTTGCGCCATGCCTTTCGGTCATGTGGGAGTGGTGCATGTCTGAGGCGTGCCGACAGAGGAACTTGGTTCTTTTTTTGTGTAATTCCCGCAGCCATTCCTGAGCTATTTCAATATGACCTTACAGCACATTACAGGCAGGTCACAAGCATATCAATAGTTTCCAGGTCACGGGCGGTGGTCCGCCTAACACAAGGGCACCACCGGATGCACCAGAAATACTTGTATCTGATTGGTCGAAAAAACGAAACTTTAATCATGTACACAGGCAGCCTGAAACCTTGGACTGGGTGGACACGCTCCCTCTCTCTCCATTACCGACCCGGAAGATGTGTCATGGGTTTACAATTCCGGTGCAGCCCCTTTTTCATTTGTAAAGTCAACGCACCCAACACAGAAGGGTTCCATCATCTTGGACTTCTGTGGTGTGACCTGCTCTAGTCTCCACTCCTGCGTCAGACTGCTCCATAAGGCGGTCTTTACCTGGTTAAAGTGAGACTATCCAAAGCACCATTGTCTGGAGCCATGTGGCCCGGCTCTCGACAAGGCTACATTCATGCCTGCTCTGAAGACGGTGTAATGGGTGCTGGGTAGATACAGGGCACAGCTCATGGCTTCACATGTAACACACAAATCTATGCTATGTGCCAGTTTCACAAACTCCCAGCTCCATCCTCTCAACAGCCCCAGGTGAAAAAGATTTCTGAAGGCACAGCTGTTTCGTTCCACGCGTGGATGCCAACTCTGGACAGTGGTGTCCATCATAGGTCAAATACACTCTTTTATGGTATCTATCTTATGGTATTTTTATGAGATAAATTTGCATCCAAAGTATCTAAATGAGAATAATATTCATTGTCATAAGATTACTTTCAAAATCGATTACGGATTTAGCCCTCCTGAACTTAAGTTGGGCACAGACGTACATGTTACAAAGTCTGCAACCTGTCCACGAGAAACGTGGTCATTTATGGTCCAGTGTAGCCGGGGACCTGGCATAAGCTTGCCAAACCCATGCCCTACACCAGTTTAGAGAAAGTGGCTCACTGATGTGCCCAAGGAGAGACACCATTGGCTCCACCAGAAGTCAACCACAGGTGGTGGGCCTGTCCACCACTGGACCACTAACCTTTGTGGCGTGTGAGGTCCACATTCATATCTCTCATGCATGGGCCTGCCATGTGGAATACAGGCGTGGAGAATAAACAATGCCCCTCCTCAACTCGTGTGGGAGGAGAAACTTCTGCACGTCAAGACAATTTTTTTTTTTTTTCAGATGCATTTTTTTTGTTTAAAAAAACTGAATCCACCATCATGATAGCCTGCTTGCAATCTGCTTTGTCAGAAATTTATCTACCACACCAGCCAATATCTCTCCGGTGAAAAGATCCTTATAAGGCAGGCGAAGATCTCTAAACACAGCCGGTGACGCACCTCCAATACGGAGAAGACAAGCGCCCGCCAACCTGGCGGGGCCTCCCACATCCTCTGTCCATCCACCTTGAATGACAAACCTCACTCAAAAGAGAGTGGGTGAATGTCAGAATTAAAGACCCCTGAAACTGATCTGGTGTGTTTATGGGGGCTCCAATAATCCACCTGCCTAGTAAACTGGCTTTCAGATTGGCCAGTCTGGAGGCTGTTTACCGAACCACAGGGTTCACAAGGTATGTTTTCACGGTGAATGGGTTATCTAGGCTTCAGTGACATTGTTAAGCAAACGCAAAGCGGTGCCATGTGGTGGCTTTCTGCTCAGTGCGTTCTGCAGTCACCAAACAATGAGCAGGGTATTTAGTGCATATGGCAGAACTTTTCAAACTTTTGGTCAATGCGCAAAGCAAACTTTTACATGACTGTAGAGATGCTGGCACTGTGTGACACACACATGCAGCGAAGAAATCAGAAGTATGTGTACTCTCACCAACACACCACACCGATGTGTAACCTAGACAGACCCTCCTCACCCTGCACAAACACAAGCAAATGCAGGAAGCCTGAAATAGACTTGGAAAGCACCTAGAGACCCAGCTGTGCGGCGAGCACTACACAGACAGACCCATAATGTACCAGGCAGGCGAAGCAAACAAGCCTTAGCTGCTCCCAGGATGTTGCTGTGCGTTGTCTACACCCCACCGCCAACCTGCCTCGAGAACTCATTTTAACAACACTACTTGCAAAATATATATCACCTAAAATACCAAAGGATTTCCATGCAATTTTTTAGATAAGCTTGCGAAATGCTCCAATATTTTTCGCTGTGGCATATCACCCCTACCATTGGTTTGCCGCAGCAGCAAAGCATGCATGTTTTTTTATTTTTACAAGGTGGCGCGCTGCTTCCTGCAAGCTGCTTTCAGGACTAACTGAACTCACTTCCCCTCAACCCTCTGGGACATTTCCATGAGTCTAATACGGACAGTCCACCCCTCTAAATGTTAAATTAGTTCAAACACTCCTCAATTACAATGGTCATTTCTTGATTTTGTAAGGCTTTTAAAATTCTGAATGACAGGGGAACGAGAAAGTTCTTCGGAACTATGAGAGATTTAACAATGCATCAGCACCTACAAAGCTGTCTTTCGAGAAGACCCAATATTCCAAAAGCAATCTCTGAAACACTAAATCCTCCAACACCCGAACCAATTTCCAATGTTTCTATTTTGTTGTGCACTTAATTTTTCTATAGCGCTCATGTGACATCACAGCCACCGGCTGCATCCCATGCACCACTGGACTTTGTGAACCTACAGGGATGGGTTTAGCACCGGTGGCGCCCTGTGCGACACCCCTTTTTGGCACCCCTCGGATTCCATCACTACCACCGGACAAAGGAGACCCGCATCGCTCCATAGACTCTGACTCACATTCATTTTAAGGCGCTAGCACGGCCTGGTTTTACTAATCCACTCAGCTATCCACATCTGGTCTTTGCAGCAGGCGTATTAACCCTTTGCGCTACTTTGTGGCGAGTCAAAACTGCCGCTGGACAAAACTCCATCTTGCTGTAAGGAATATTAATCACAAAAGTTACCTTGACATTTTTAATGTCGCCCGACAGATGGACGCACATGGAACTTTGCTTCCGGTGCTTTTAAATTCTAAGTTATTGCTAAGCACAGCGACCCCTCGAGGTCGGCGCCCAGTGCGGCCGCACCAGTCGCACGCCCCTAAAGCCGGCCTTGCCTGCAACACTAGTGCAAACCCTTGCCACCACTAGCATCACTATACACGTAAAAGTAAGCTTCGTACACAAACCACTTACGAAGCACTTTGTTACCACCCGGAAGCTTCATGAGTGCATAACAAAGTCTATTGAGTACAAGCTCCTATTTCAAGGCACTTCTCAAGCTCTGTTTTATATTTTGGCTGTTTCATATTGTGGTACAGTTTGTAATTTAAGCCATGGTACTGTTTTCTGCTGTTTTTATATTATTTATAAACGTGACCCGTTTAAAAAAAAGTTTTGTTTTTTATAAATATTGATATGTGTTTTTTATATATGTGTTTCATGGCTTGCTTTGACTTTGAATGCATAACGTATTGCTAAGATCCATCCCAAAAGCTAATTTAACTTCAGGGGTGCTACTGGTGTCAAGATTTTAGCATCCCCTCTCTGAAACTGAGCCATCAGTTGCATAATGTGTCCATTTTCACCTCTTCAGGGATAAACCAACAATAATCGGACCTCCCCGCCCGCTCCCCGAAGAGAAGGTCAGAGACGAGACTATTGTGGAACTTTGAGGCGCCTCGCGGGCTGGGCTCCCCTTACCTTGCAAGCCACAGCGATGTCCCAGGAGGAGCACCACAGACCCGGGGAGTGGTGACACCCCGGCAGGGTGGCAGCACTTACCACCCCAAGGAGTACTAGTGGCAGGACCGTCTTCATAGTGCAGAACCTGTGCCCGAGTCCTGGGGCTCACTGTGGAAACACTTCCTCGATTCCTCCCTCCCTTGTTCCAGCCCTCCCTCCTCTCGTGATGCCGACACTCCCTCCCTCCCTCCTCCACTTGGAGAGTTCATGCGGAAACTTGTCTCGCTGGGGAATACCCTGGGTCCAGATCAGACAGTGTGACACAGCAGCCCCTGATCCTGCGCTCTGAACCTCTTCACTGGAAAATCATCCGCGTCGAAAAGGAGTCCCGCCTCTAACATCTAACTCGCAGAAGCGGAACCGTCCATGAAAATGCTGATTGTTAATATCTTATTTTTTCCACCCTCTTCGCAGTCTCAGAGCCCGCACAGCGCTTATTTGAGCACCCCAGACTTCACATCCACAGGTCCTGCCGGGCTGCGCAGACAATAAGTTACAGTGAAGTTTTTTTGTTTTGTTTACTTGTTTCTGTGCTCAGCATCGCCCTTCTCGTTCGCTACTAAAGGAGATAGTGCTCTATCTAATCTCTTCAGGAAGGAAATTGATATGTATTGCCCGCTCTACTTCCGGGGCTGTGTGGTGCTTGTGTGATCTGAGACATGGCCTGGGAAGTCCCCAGTTGTTTTAGAGATGTGTGATCTCTGGCACTTGTGCAAGATCAAGGTATCGGTGCTCCGCCTGCAGTGCAGAGGGCACCGCGCCCTTGGTTGCCAGGGGAAACAGCCGGGTCCTTTGCAGGTTTTTTAAGCTCAGGTGCACATAAAGGTAAGCGACTGTGAGGCCGCCCGGCACCACTGCGCACATTGCAATGGGCTTACCTCGTTCACTATTATTTTCTTGCAAATTCAGGTTGGATGACTTTTACACGTACGATAATTTTGGATATCAGTAATTTATTTTTTTATGTTAATATCAGTTAAATTATTTTGATTTAATGTGTTTAAAAATTTGCAATTTTTATTAAACTTGATTTTACCGGTTTAACGCAACACTGATAGACCCCGTTACTTCCCCCCCCTGCTCGGCCCCAAGCCGCTTCCAAAAATCTATCCCACTCGTTTTGCTAAAAGAAATCTCGGTTTGCATGTTCACCTTACTCAGACTAGTGTAACTTTATTCTAACCTTTAAATTAGTATCTTGAAAGTTTAATGATCACAATATTTGTAACAAATACTTAATGAGTTAGAAGTCTGTGGTATGTTGGGAATGAAGTGTGTGAACATTCAACTAACTCTTAACAGCATAGGGCAGTGGTTCCCAAACATTTTCGACCCACGGCTCCCTTGATCTATTGGCCACTGGCTGCGGCTCCCCATTATGTTACTTTTTGTTGGCGGGTGGGGGATGTAAGCCTGGCCTAGGGAGTACATCCATTTTTCTCCCTGAAAAGAATTGGGATGACGCCAATGAAGGTATTGTAATTCTATATATAACTGTAAAAAATAAAAATGTAACAGTTGTTTAATTACAGCATGCATAGGGTTTTTTAGTAAGGGGAAAATATTGGTTGACGGTAACCCTAGTAAAATGGGCAGGTCTCATTTTTATGTAGTTATAACATAACTGTTTAAATATTGTGAAATGTAGAATCCCTTTAGTTGTGTTTAACCACCAGAGGGCGCTCAAGGACAAAATTAAAAAAGAGCTGCTAAAACGGAGTAGTTTTATTTTGTACGAACTGGCCCAAGGGCTATAAATAGCTCAGTGGTTCCCAAACTGTGTGCGGCGCCCCTGGCTAGTTTTGATGGCGCACCAGCGAGCCGCGGCGCACAGATTGGGAACCACTGGCATAGGGGGTCATTAAGAGTCTGGCGGTCAGACAGTCGACGATACGGCGGTCCAAGCACATTACAATCCTGGCGGTCGGGCTACCAGGGAACTTCCAGCTCCGAGAGGATCGGAGATCCTGGAGGAGGTGGCGGTCCTAATCCGCCAGTGGGATCTTGGCGGTACCACCGCCATAAAAATTCTGGCGGGCAACAGTTGCACTTAGCATGGGCAGTGCTGGGGCCCCCTTGACCAGCACCACTGCAATGGTCACCATCTGCTTTGCAGACAGTGAACATCGCGAGGGTGCGAGGGTGCTAGTGTACCCTACAGGATTGCCGCAGGCTCGATAACGAGCTGGATCCGATGCTGTAGCCTGTTTCCCAGCTGACCTAGCAGGAAACTCTTTATGGAGCCGGTGGGGAGGTAGCTTGTGTGGAGGCAACCTCCCTGTCGGAAGTTCAGCGGACAGTAAAAACGGTCTGACAAACTCATAACGACCCCCCATAGTGTCAAAGTGGCGTACAGATAGTCTGAAGTATCCCCCGCCCTATTTATCGTGATATGCGTTGTCATTAATATTGTTCATCGGGGAAGGCCATCTGTTAGGTTGTGTTGCAAATTGAGATTGTTCATTGAGTTTCTTTTCAGATCCAACAGGTCACAACAGCACTCCAATTAAACAAGCATTTGCAATGCAATAGGTCTTGCATTTGTGAGAGTTAGAGCATTTGGTGTTGTAATGACAATATCTTTTACCTGTGTGATTTGGTTTGGAGTGTAGTGGATGTATGCCAGGTGCCACAGCAAACCTCCCAGGCCTGTCGCTGCAGGAGAGAGGACACAAAAAGGCCGCTAACTTGGGGGTGTTTTTGTCTCATTCGTACAGACTGGCTGTGATACCCTAGAGATGTAACACTTTCTAGTACTTCTATAGCACAGAACAAGCCACAAAGAGGCACCTTCATGGCATTTAACCCAGATAATGAGGGGGGAAAAAGAGTTAGGAGCAAAGAAAAGGGGGCAGCCATATATTTCTGTGTGTTAAACTTTTAAAGGAATTATTCCTCTAATTGGCAATACCAGCCTAACTTTTAAAAACATTGTATAAAAGGAGAACAGATGAGGCAACTTAACTGCAAATGAATTATAGCGATTTTGTTAAGAACGGCACCTGCTTTGCAGTGCTATGAAATGGCAGGATCTGTATTACCAAGCACTATATAAAACAAGCATTTGCAATACAATGGGTCTCGCATTTGCTCGAGTTAGAGCTATTAGCGTTGTAAATTCCTAAGTGGACTTTTCTTGCCACATAAATTGAAAATTAAAAGTAAAACAATTGACATAAGCAAGCCGATTCAAAGTGCCACGGCCGCTAGGAGCACAAGCGCGAAGGCGAGACACAAAAGGAAAAATAGGTTTGCTCGCAGTCAAACATATCGGCAAACGTGCAATTATCCTTGTAACAAGGTTGATGGCCAAGGCGGTAACAAAACTGCCCCAAGGAGGGACAAATGTGAAGCATTTACCAATGATAAGAAATTTTTGAAAGACAAGCCCATTAACGAGTGATAGTGATGGGCATGCGGTAGCTGTGGTTAAAAGCCCAAAGATAGACTACCACAGGCCAGAGGGCTTGCGCGCTCAACCTAAAAAATGAGTTATTCCCAGACTGCCCCAAAAAGCACCAGATAAAGAACCCTAGAGGGGAGGATGTGGTGTAAGGGCCGGAACTGCTGACTTTGGAGCTATGGAAAACATTTCAAATCTCGACCCGCCTCAATATCTTGTGATTCTGGGCAAATCCCTTAATCTCCTTTTGCTACCAAAAAATGAATGTGTTCTTGCGTAATGTAATCGTTGCTCATGTAAAGTGCTGTAATACCTCTGTATCGAATTCACGCTAACTAAACTCTATTTGAAAAGGCCCAATTTACATCCAAAGGTCAGATGTTTTTGGCTATCAAGCCTGAGGCCAGGAAGTGCTTGGGTCTGGAGTTACAACTCCTTTTCCACCTTTTTTTTTGAGACAACACCTTTTGCCATCTTCTTGCTTAGAACTAACCCATGTTCTTGGTCGGTGACCCTCCAGAGGTTATCAAGACCACGTGCTATTGCCCAGTGTGAAGCTCTACTCAAGTCAGTTGGTTAAGGCACCCAGTGCAGAGGTCCTGCCACAACGATAATGTCACAGATTACAATCCTGACATAGCTTTTTCACTTCTTCATCTCTGCAAGGTCGATGCAAATGAATTATAGCAATTTTCTTAAGAATGGCACCTACTTTGCAGCGCTATCAAATGGCAGACTCTGTATTACTAAGTGCTATATAAAAAAACAAGATATTCCCAGATGGCCCGAACACACCCCAGACAAAGAACCCTAGGGGAGAAGATATGGCATAAGGGCCAGAGCTGCCAACTTTGGAGCTGGGGAACAAGGTTTAAGTCTCAGGACAGGCTCAGCATCCTGTGATTCTGGGCAAATCCCCTTGCTACCAAAAACGAATGTATTCTTGTGTAATGTAACCGGTGCTCATGAAAAGCGCTGTAATACCTTTCTATCAAGTTCACGCTACATAAAATTGCAAAAAAATAAACAATCAAGCGCTCCAATACCTTTGTGTTGAGTTCTCGCTACATAAAACTGAAAAACCAAGAACAAAAAAACCCGCAGACATCGCAAAGAAACAGCAAGATGCCTGAAAACAAGGAAGAGGAAGAAACAACATAAAGTCACTAAGCACAAAGCAGCAAGGCAAAAGAGAAAAATAGTGCGCCACACAGTTACATGCCCGATCATGCAATAATCCATGTAACAGGGTCAGCCGTCAGGCAGTAACAAAACAGCCCCAAGGTGTGACAAACGTAAAGCATTTAACAACAACATTGAGATTTTTGAAAGGCAGGCCGAGGATCGAATGAAAGTGATGGGAGTGGTTAAAGACCACAGAATAGATTTCAACATGTCGAGAAGAGCAGCGCCTGCATGCTGCTATGCTCGACCTAAAAAGAAAAAAAAAAAAAGAAGGCAACTGTCTCTCAATTTGGACTAATTTACTGGAATTCCCTTCTCCTAGAACTGCCATAAAAAGGTACATAAATATTTTAAAAGAAATCCAAAATCAAGCTGCCAACATCACATTCCAATTTACATTATTTCTGAAAACTATACCAGTCTTCCTACTGTGTACAAGGCAACATTAAATTAATCATACATAGGTAATTTAGGGAGGGGAATGTCTAGGCCACAGGCATCACCCATCAACTGCCTACCAGAGATACAAACATAAATCTTTGCCAACAGCGCAGAAAATCAAGAAGTACAAAAGTTGAGACCACACTTTCAGCCACCTGGGGAGAGTCTTTTGGAAGGCCTTACTGCAGGACAGGAGGCTGACTTCTGACATGTCCACCAGAGGTAAACACGATCTTCTGGCGGGCCTCAAATGTGACCATTGCACAAGCTGTGCTTTTCTGCTTTAAAAAATCCATGATCCCCTGCACTTTCATTGTGACTTTCAGTTCCAGTTTTAGCTTTCTCCCGCCTGCCTCCCTGGCTTTCTTCCTTGGTGTGTCTTGAATCCAAAATTTAGGTGAATCCCGCAGAGTTTAGAAAGAGTTTCACAGGAGCAATGAAAGCTATATGACCATATACTATATCAGGCATATCTCTAGAAAATTGTTTTAAAATCTTATTCACATCTCCCAGGTTTTCTGCTGGTCTTACTGCATGGATGTAGTTTCAGATAGAATGTGTTGAAGCAGTTTACAGCGCCAACCGTTGTTTATTTGAAATAAAAAAAAGGTCTAACCAACTGTGCTATTTCTGTTCGGAGCTATAACTTCAGCTTTGCAGTGAGGTTCTGCAATTTTCTCAAACCGGACCATTTGATTTCACTTCTGAAGCCCTTTATACATCCAGTCATCTACTGCTCACTCTTTGTGGGATTTGAATTTCGAAAAATGTAAATTGAGTAGCTTGGACAAACTCAAACTTATTTTTTAGGGAAACAAAGGAAAAACAATATGCTGAAAAAAGAAAACGTAAACAGGAATGGCGATTCTTTTGTTAGGAAGTGAATGACCCTGAAGGAAATAGTGATAAGCTGGTCACCTACTGCTGAAGCTTTCATGAGGAGGCGGGTGGGGCTTGACCATCGTTCTGCGTTGAGCAGAACATAACTGGATCTTTTGAGGGTGGGCAGGAATTGGGAATGACATGCGTTATGTTACATGTATCGGGTAAGATTGCTTCCAGGGTACTTAGCCGCCAGAACAGCTTTAGGGTCGGAAACCGAGGTGGAAGAAATGGGTCTATCTGAAGAGCATAACTGTAATTGTATTTATATAGCGCTTACTACCCCTGATGAGGTGTTGAAGCGCTGTTTGGCCAGAAGCACGCTGCTCCGGAACCACAGGTATTTGGAAATATAACTAATTTGAGCAGTAGACATGTGAGTCTGTTAGTTTGACTGAATGAGATATTGTAGGGATGGAGGAGGGGAGAGTCTGATAGTGTTATCTGGAAGTTCATATTAGTTAGATGAGTTATGGAATGAGTGAAAGGGGGGTAGAGGAGGGAGGTGTCTAGAAAGGAGTATTATGGAGATTATTGTAGTAAAATGAGGTTTGGATGAGTCAATGAAGGGATAGAGGAGGAAAGAGTCCAGAAAAGTTTACATAGGCGATCATAGTAGTAGAAGGAGGTTTGGGATGAGTCAGAGTGAAGGTAGACGAAACATTGAAAGAGGTTAGGATGAGACAGTAGTGCACTGGAGGGAGTTGAAAGCTTTTTTTTCTTTCTACAATAGGGGTATAGTAATACACAGATACATTACTACAAAAAGGGTATATATTTATAAGGAAAATAATAGAGATATAAAATGTTATTGCACAAAGTTCCATATGTACAAGTATGTGTGCTAGCTCTACTGGACGGAAAAGTACTGTAGGCCAGCAACAGTTAACAGAAAGACCCATCACAGAAACAAAAGCATTTTGATGAACAAGTTACTTACCTTCGGTAACGATTTATCTGGTAGAGACATATTCTTGTTGCAGATTCTTTACCTTAGATTCCCCCCCCCAGGCATCAGACTGGATCTGGAGATTTTTCTTCGAGCAGTATGCTTGCTCGCTGTCAGGTGGCATTGGTCGACTCCGCGTCCGTGGTTGGCATCGTGGTCACAATGATGATGTTGCGGTCCTACATAGGTGCCACCCCGGCGCGCCACATGTGTGGCAGATGATCCTGTCTGTCATACGGTCTACCAGATCTAGTCTGACTCAAGCACACTATCACGGTTCGGAAAACAGCGGTCCAAACTCAAAAAATTAAAAGTGAGGCTGGGGTGTTAAAGGTATCAGTCCCCCCGCCACCCATAATCAAACTCTAGCTTTGACAGTTTGTTTTTGTGAAACAAAAAAGTTTGCTTGATGCCAACCTTAAACATGTTGGCCCCTCAGCAAACTTTCATTGCCTTCAGAAGAGCTGCTGTAGCGATAGCTCCCTGAAGTCATTGAGATCTGCGCAGTGTCACCAGAGATCGCAAAATGATGTGAGGAAGTCCCACCAGGGTGGTAGAGGTAATAACCTTTGCCATATTGACAGACGACAGACCAGCTGCCATACTCAAAATCAGGCCCTAAGTTCCTCACATTTGGCATGGAGATCTGCCTTCCCGTCGCTCTATTGAAACATGTAAATACGTAGCTGTAAATATGTACAGTGCAAAAATCCAATGTAATTTTGTAGCTTCTGATATGGCTCATTATACGTCTAGTCTCAGTTTCTCACACCCCAGGGTCTCTCAACTAGTTCCGCCACACACCCACACTTATCATAACGTTCAATACAGAGCACCTACTAAATTGAGATGTTTGTGCTACAATACAAATGCTCCCTGTAAAGCACTTGCACCAAATAGAATAGGAAATAAAATGTTAAGCTCACAGTAGGATTTAAAATTAATCTCAGCCACACATAAATAAAACACCAAGCAGGAAAACATTATTATTCATTTTATTTCTCTTTTTTAATGTACCATACAAAATGTATTTTAGAGTACCAGTTTTAAACCAAATACTGGGTTTACATTAGTAAACTTTTTAACAGAAACAGCATAAAAACTAATTCTGGCAACAGACATATGAAATGCCAAGATAAAGTACTTATTGCATATATCTAAAAAAAAAAAAAAAAAAAAAAAAAAAAAATAGAAAAAGAAAAAGAAATATTTCAATGGGAGCGCACAGCAATGCTCACTCGAGATAAAATGCCTCAGTGTAAAAGAAGCAAAAACATCCATCTGTGGTTTATTAAAAAAACCTCCTTGGAAAGAAATGCTAAAATACAAACATTTTGATGTGTAGTGCTAAATATTTTATCAACAAGATTCTGAGAGGCGACTTGAGGGAAAGCTCTAGAAAAGTTGCCTTCAGTTTCACAGTTCAGCATGGATCACCAAAATCAGTTTTTACACTGAACAAACTTTTAGGGGAATTTTGAGAAAGGCTAGTCAAACTAATCCCTAGAAGGGAAGTTTGGTTGCACTGATCATTGTATTCATCATGCTACACTGCTTCAGCCGTACATTGGTTGTGCAATGACTGATCGCCTACAAAACCAGGGATACGAATGAGGCAGCGTACAACAGAAGCGGTGCATCTAAACTTACTTCCAAAAGCTGATGAAACACTGTTGTGCACCAGAGACCTCGAATTATGAGAGACAATTTACAGATAGAATCATGGACAACAACTGAGTGGGTAGGGAATTTGCATCTTTTATAAAGTCAACACTGGGATAGCTGGGGCAAGTTACGAAGTGTAGTGAAACCAATCAAATTAGTCTCATCCTGCGAAAAAGGGTGAAGATTGAAAGCCGTGACGAGGCTCTGATGCATTTAGGTTGGGTTCAAGGGTGGAGGGACGCCTGCTCTACAAATTAAGGTGTGGAATGTTTAGATGCGCTTAATGCAACGCTGCATTAACAACAGAGAGCTGATATTGAAAGAAGAGGACACTTTGGCGTTTATGAGTTCTTAAAACTAAATGCTACAGGATTTTTTTTTACAACTTGCCTCCTAAAATTAATCAAATGATGCTTCTGGAAATAGAAGCCATTGCTTTACCAGTAAACAGATAATGCTATGAATTATAAAACAGCCAAACATGTTTCAGAGTGATTTTAACTGTCCTGCCTTCTAAGGCTGATTGATTTTCACATGTCGGACATCGGTTTATTAGTTTTTTTTAAGGTGACAAAGTGTAACATGACTACTAGTTCTAACAGGTGCACGTGCTTGGCAGTCAACATCGGCCAATCAGATTACATTAAACAAAGGCAATTCACTACCCTTCAGGAACAAATTCCCGGTTTTTGCTTTCAAAGCAGATGGACCCAACAGAAAACTGATTTTGATGATCCTACAATATGATCAGAAAATAACAGATTGTACTGAAAAATAAACGGCGGGTACAGTTTTTCACTAGTAATGCATCCAGCAAGATGTTGGGACGATCAAGCTAACATATTCCCTTGAAGAGATTACTCAACCTATCTGAATAGGAAACATGTCCCTTAAAAGGGTTTAGCGTGTAACGTTAATAGGCCCCATGAACAGTCGACATTTGCAACAGAGACAGGATGTCAACTGGTGTTGAAGGCAACTAGAAAACTAGCGATATCGATTATCCAAGTTCAATTGATCAATGGAAAACGAGTTGCAGTTGTACGATACTCACACATGAAAGAACAGAGAACAGCACGTTTTATGTCAAAGACCTCTGCGATTTAATATCGACTATATATACGTATGTTTTTCTTACAAAAGAACCTCTCCTTTCTGTATTCAGAACTTGGGTAACATTGCCTCCCATGTTCTTGCCCATCGTGAAAATACTGTTGTCAGCGTCTAAGATGCTGTTTGAGTGAAGTCTGGAACCGGGGCACATTCCATCAGAGAAAGAAAAATCAAGACTTTCCGGCCCCCACTTTCTTACCAACGGAATGAGGTTAGCACTTTTGAACCAGAGGTTTCTGTTTCGCCCACCAGAACGTGACCTTGCTCTGGAATATATATATACAATTTACGCGCAAGGTCAGTGGAAATGAAGAAATCTAGCCTACTTCATTTACTGTACAGCAGAGCATGGCTGATAAAATTTCAAATATATATTTTTCTATTTGGTTAATCAAATTGTGTAAACAGCAATTTTCTAAAGCATTTAGGAAAAATATCAAACTAGCTTATTCCAAAGGATCTGCGTCATTTTAAAATGATCCGTTTGACTTTTCTGGCGAGAGCCACAAAAGAAAACGTCATTTTAAAACAGATCCAGTCAGGCACCGTAAGAGAAGCAATGTTTCGGTTCAATGGCAGCCCCATGTTACCGGCCACTGCGCTTGAATACTGAGCTCCGGGCGGGGGGGGGGGGGGAGGGGGGGGGGGGGTAATTGGAGAGTAAAAGAGGGAGTGAAAGTCCCCTCAGCCAACAACATATCACAGTACCAGAAAAAATATTCAATACATTTTCTAAGCTAGCTTTTGCAATACTGTACAACATGCTTACTTTGATAAAACAAAATTCAAGCACTCCATGGAAGTCTAAAACAGTCCTGTCAGGCTGGACACCAAGGCTGTTCCACACCGCAAGAGAGACTGGTCATTACCGAGAGAATTGCAGAAGTGACGGGGGGGGGGGGGGGGGGCGGGGGGAGACTGCAGGGTAACGAAAAAACGAAATATCAGAATCTCAAGTTATCAAATGAAAATTAATGAAAGAAAACTCCCAAAAAAGATGCTTGTAGTTTATTTTCAGGCACGTTTAGCCCACTGGGCTTGATGAAATGGTTATCGGGCGCTCACATATAATTCGTATGTTCACCGGTTGTATACAACTTTCATTGCAGGTTCAGAAATGGCTGGAACCCCTCAAAAGAAGTACATGTGTATGTATAGGCAGTTATTGGACAAAAAGGTCACTTCCTGAATGCACTAAAGATGGACCATACAGTATTACCAGAATCAGAATTCAACCAAAAACTATTACATCCCACTGGAACTGCTGTGGTCCCACCCACCCCCCTGGAAAGGGTGAAGCACAACTTATTTTCAATTAAAGAAGCCTCAGGACACAACTCGATGAGTGACCCGCTCACCACTTTCTCAAAAGATATTCCCGAATGTTAGAAGTTTTGAAAAGACATTTCTAGCTGAAAAGGCAGTAGAGTCGCTGACCTGGGCCCCGCTGGGCCAGCACTGGGAGAGTTCACAATAACTATTTTTCTCAGAGCGAGGGACGGCAAGGCACATGCACTGGTCAGTGTGCGACCAGCTGGCCTCCTTTTGAGTTCGAGGGCTGCCAGTGTGAACTGCGGAGTATAACGGGATTGCCCAACACACTTTTCTGCCTGGTGGCTTCAGGGTTATGTGTGGGCCCTCGGGCAGGCGTTAACAGCCTAAGCCAGGGAGCTCACACCCCCGACATCCAGCCACCAAACACGTGGCATCCCTCACATCTACATCCGACATCCAACCTACATCCGACCTTCACAATGTCCCCCCCACTTCTTGAAAAATATACTATATTTACCAGCTCATGAAGGGATGAGACATTGTTTTCATCTTGAAAACTCTGACACTCCGTTGCTCAGAAGAGGGAGGCATTTGTGCTTCACTTCTGAGACCCCAATGCAGGGCACTTCCGAGGTGATGCTCAGTACAGAACACAATTACCTTTTGAGGTTATGATTACTGGGAGTCCTTCGGCGGTTTAAGGTATGTATAAAATAGTTTCAGCATTCCCATTGGCTAAAATCTATAATTCAGAGGTATAACAACATCCTTTCGCGACACAGGGGCCCGGATGCTCTTACCTTACAAACAAATTGGAAAACATATATAATGGATACATTATTGGTAACGTCAGGGAGAACATGTTCTACTAATCCATTTATCAAAAGGAAAAGTGCCTTCTGAAGGCCGCAGAACCCAACCACTGCATTTTAGGACCATTAAAGTAGATTACTGGTTAGGGGCATAAAATAATTGTTTTAAATAATTTTTTGAAGTTTGTCAAGGGTGGAAATATGAATTCAATGTAATAACCGTTTATGAACTGTCTATTGCAGTGGTTCCCAACCTTTTGATTTCTGTGGACCCCCACTTTAACATTAATGGAACCCAGGGACCCCCACTGAATCATCATGGGAATCTGTGGACCCCCGCCTGAGTCATTACTGGAAGCAGGGGACCTAATTTGTCAATATTTGTCAATATTTTTTAATTTTCTAGGCTCTCGTGGACCCCCTGAGAAGGCTTCGCGGACCCCCAGGGGTCCCCGGACCACAGGTTGGGAACCACTGGTCTATTGCCTTCAAAACCATGATTAAACATAAAACCGGACCACTGCTGCGGACCACCTACTTGGCAAACCTCCAAGCATTCTCATTACTAGGAAATACTTAAATGTTGCACTCAATAACTGGACCTAATCACATATTTGACTTTGCAAAAGTGAATCTTTGGTTATTTGCTCATTTTAGTACGAAGGATGCTGGCATAGTCAGTCATGGATTGCCACTTTTCAATAATTAATGGGTACAAAATGAGAATTATTAAGTGCTAATTTCAAGACATTTTTAGGGTCTTGTGCACTTCTTTTTTAAGGCATCAGAAACACTTAAGTAGCCAAATGAAATACACTCTCCTACCTGGAGGGGTCAGGAACTTCATCATGGCTGTTCTTTGGCCAACAAATCGATTAGGGTGCAACTGGCAATATGCATAACAATGGCTCTCAGTCAAAATGAACACTTCATTAGTACATAGTACAAAACTATAGACCAAACACTGTAGACAGGAAAAAGCCACAGCAATATATCTACCCACTTTTTGTGTCCACCTGTACAAAAATCCGTATCTCACATCTAGACCCACCTCCTGAAAGACAGGGTTACATTTTTATTCTAATTCCTTTCCTACTGTGAGTGAAAACCAGTGCTTGATGGAGAGATTAGGTGTAGGCATATATATATGTTTTCTTCCATAGGCTACACTTTTGATTTATTGTTTTTGTAGTCCGTATTCTCACACAGGAACCAAATCTTTATCCCTAGATTCCAAACCCAATGTATATTAAGGACCTCTGGTTGCGCACCGCATCCTCCTAACTGCGCAAGTATAGATTCAAGACCCAACTGCAGCAGCCTTCAAGTTATGAAATACAATTCTGCAATGTCAGGCACCAACTGGAAACAGACAATGGTAATCAGGGAGCTTTGTTTGCTACATCAGACAAGTAGGCCATTGGATTTCAAAATCTCAGGGTTTGCGCATCCAGAATTTAAAAGCCACATCACCCAAGACCTTCTTAAAACCTCTCTTTGGCTTTCAACGTACATAAAGCTCATGCGTGGGGAGAAACGTATATATCTGACATCTACAAAATGTTTAACATAGCTCAGATAAAGGCCAAAAACTGTGCATGAGCAAATCCACAATTTTCCAGCAAAAGGCATTTTCACAGAACTTTTTCTCCAGCTCCTCACACAAAGTCCATGGGGTACAATGTTTGAACTATTAAACAAATATGAAGGTGGAAAGATACATATTTTATGTTCTCTGAGGTTTTCACAACTTAGCACCAAAATACAAGAAACCCCTCCTCAAGGTGCTATTTGAACAATGAGGATACAGTTGAAATAAGGTATGGCTAAAAAGCAATGTTGGTCACCACCAGGGTTGATATCTGGTGTGGGGGGGGGGGGGGGGTTATTATATTAACGGTAACTCAAGGTGCGCAATCATGGTGTGCAAACAATACAGGCACAACGCACAGATATATGAACTTAGCTAGAAAGAACTACTGAAACACAAATACCTATAAACTTCCTAGCTGCCGAGTGAAATGGACTCCTGGGCAATTCAGCTTGGTCCTACAAGCATTTTCAAGGATGTCTATTTTGTACAGTAGATCTTTCGGCCATTTAAGAATGTTTTGTTACATTATGTTTAATTTTTATTTATTCACCTCTGTTGTGCGTGCAGTGCTTTTTTAGAAGCTCCATTCTTAGATAAGAGGGAGGCTCCCATGAGATTCACATCTCGTAAAATCTTTTTTGTGCTGCAATGAAGCCAGAGAAAGGAGCGGCTTACAAAGCAGTGAAATAAGAGGCCCATAAAAACAAGCCCAACTGACTGTAAAAAAAAATCTTGGGGAAAACTGGAGATGGTCATAGTGAACGCTATGAACGTTCTCTTATACCTGACAGTAGGAACGACAGAACTCAGTTGAGTTAATATCATGAGTGATGCAATCTGCACCGCCGCTTCCCTTACACCAATCGGGGACCTGTGACAAGACATCATCTCTTCCACCATCACGTGCAGAGCTTTCTCAGGGTTCCCACACCTACTTTAATTCACAAGCTCTTTAAAATATGTTTACAGTGCACAGGCTTTTCATTGTCACGGCGAGTGTGGTAAGGACGCATCCCCCCAGTACCACAGCATAAATGAGCGCAGGCCACTGATGGAGGAGTGATGGTATATGTTGGGGAGGCATTTCTCCATGTCATATCTTTAGCAAGTGAATGTCTGAATGAACAGACAGACCAAATGGGTGCACAAATGGGTACACACACTAGAACCTCAATGGTACAGTCCTGTACGAAACAGTTCAATGTTTATATATGAAATAGTTTTGATAATATTTACTAACCTGAATCTTTTATCAAAATGTTAATTTTCAAAAAGGGACATCACTCCCAAGAATGACAAATTTCCAAACTCTGGAAATCCTAGAAAACGTACTCTTGCTGTATGATGCACAACAACACATAACGTGTGACTGAGTACTGCCCAACGGCTCCACCCAGGGCTCGGGTGACCTCTCAAATGGACGGTTACAGCTCCAGCCCCAAAGAGCCTCAATCGCATCAGGTTTTAAGGCTAAACACTGAATATGTAAATAATTCCCATTTATAATTATTATATGCCAATTAAACTCCAAAACATCCACGAAATCTGCCACAGGTGCAGCCGCGGAGGACATGCTGCATATCCCCGAGTAAATTACGACGATGAATGGAATCGGAGGGCTACTGTATGCAACAGCAGCTCTTTTGTCTATAAACCGTATAATATCTAGAGGCTGTCACATTTTTAGCTGCACATTATGATCCTGTATGTCACTGTAAGGTTCTGGTGTCAAGAAGATAAAACACAAAGCTGAAGTGGTTTGTAAATGGCACCAGAACCTGCTGGTGGCATTACTGGACCCTGGCAATTTGACCATTATGTTGTTTTTAAATTATAGGAAAATGGGTATAGAAACGTGCATGCCATTTTCTACTACTGTCTAGGCCTTGTAGGGTTGTTTTATACATACTGCTCAAGGGGAGCAAAGGGTATTTCAACCCAGTTTTTTTGTCTTCTCAGGGCACTATGATATAAGGACCAGGTAGCGGTTGCATAGAGGTTGCACAAGTGCTTGGCCTGCACCCAGAGCCCAGAATTAACTGCGTGCTGTGGGGCAGAGTGACACAGTGCGCAGTTTCTATAATGTCGCATTATCATTCAGCAGGATATTGTCATAGTTGAGAAAAAAGGTTTTGAAACTGTAGAAGTCCGTTTGATACCTGTAGCCAATCATGCAAGCAATTATGGTCAGGCACGAATACAAATGTTTCGCAACATATGCTTTGGCACACTGTTTAGATACATCATTGCGCATGCTAAGATGTCAAACACTCCTCTAGGAACAAAACTGAAGAAACTCAGTGCTGGGCTCCCTACCATCTACTCATCATCTGTAGGACGTAAACCATAGTTTTGAAAATAGGTCGGTCTGTTTAGTTCAAATGGCAATGCTTCTGAAACTCTGAGGTCGTCCAATTTAGCAAAACTTTGACTATCACAAATAATTCATATTGTAATCAGGAAAAACTAAACAGACGTAATGCATAATGTGATGGCCTTGACAATATTTGCTGTGCAGTACATGATTAAATGAAACGCAGAAAGAGATACCGAGAATGCACCACTGGATATAAACCAAGGGCATCAAAATTTGGTCCCCGAGAGCTGGATCCATAACAGATTTTCAGGATATCACCACACAAGGTACATCTGTTTACAATTAATCTAAATAATACTAATACAGATAATCAGTGGCTACCCTGAAAAGCGGACACTGATCTCGGCCTGGACTGGACACCCCTCCTGTAAATGTTTACGTGCAGAACAATCATATGGGAATTTACCCACGTGGATATCATGAAAAGTTAGCTTGGCTCATTAGTATTTGACACCCCATCTGTAAGACAATGTTTATATAGTACTGCGGAATTAAACAAAGTCTTCTAAATCCAATAGACCAACTAAAAAAATTAAGGGATTCATACTCAATTCATGATACCTAGAAATGCTTGAACATTTATCAGTTCTCTCTTCTCAAGATAGAAGTGGAAACTAACTTGGAGACTTAAAATTCCACTATTACGTTGGGAGCTGTGGGTAAGCCAAGAGCACAGGGTGGCATCAGGAAGCCTGTCTGGGCATTTCTACTGGCAGACATTGACACCAATGTCTGCCAAGCTATCTGAACTGTTTCATTTCCATTAATACCAAATATTGTACACGATCTTTCAGTACAATGGACATTTAGGATGTAGAGTCAGATTTTTGTGTGAAATTCTGGGCTAAATGTAGGGCATTTGAAGAGTATTCTGAATGGAATTTTTCTGAAAATTGAATAACAGTAGTCTGAAAAGTTTTATTTCAGCAACCAAGTTGAAGATCCTGAATTTTGGCATTTTTTAACTGCAGAACAATGGTAAATTTGCATTTGACCGGTCTTTGCTAACTCTACCCACACCCAAGTGCTAGTTCTTTCTTAAATGTTCGGCTTCAATAGTGGGAAGGGAAAAAAAAACCATTTCTTTATTCTGGTAATTCCCATCACCATTCTGGTGCAGACAAATAAATCTCAAGCAATGAGAGATATGGTGTCTCTAAAAAACACATCTAACCTAAAATATGGTGTTCCAGAGTCGAAACCTGCTCAAGATCTCTGGAATTTGGACAATTTATTGGACTCTAATCCCACATATGATTGTGAGAGTTATTTTTTAATCATGGTAAATCTTGTTTGAACAAAATAATGCTCTGTCTTTCTCTAAAACACCATGCTTGCACTCCAAAATCCTTCTGGAAGCCCAAACTGTTTTTGAAAAGCTCATGAGAAATATTATTCACATCTAGGCTTAGCAGAAGGCAAAGGCAGTGCGGAGAAGCTTTTGATAGGTGCTATTTTTTTAAAAGGCCAGAGAGACTTGAAGATCAAACAATAATGGGAAAATGTGCCTGGTGCCTTTTTATAACCACCAAAAGTGAATAAAAGCCTTTGTAATGCTAAACTGAGGAACAACCACTGGGGTTACATTTCAACCTCACACAGTGTCCTCAACACAGAATTAACAAAGTGTTGGATTTAAGAGACTTGCACGGAGCGCAAAACAAGGACTGGGCTGCCTCAACAAGCTGGCTGTTAAAAACAAAGATTTTACCTACACTGGTAAAAACCTACAGAATTGATTAGAAATGCATGTTTAAGAAAACTGCATAGAATGATCCATTGTTCTGACCTAAAAACGTGGAAAATTCCATTCTGTTGCCATTTGGGACCTCAGCTACTTAAGTAACTTGTCGTTGTGGCCTAAACAGACGTATGAGCAACGGGCAATTTCAGAAACTGCTACATAGCCAGGTTTTCTTCTGCTGCCATAAAACATGCCTGATGCATTATATTTTTTAAAATAAACTACTGCAGAAGTTGCTAAGGGAACCCTCTAAGACTTGGAAAAGTTCTGACTCCATCACGCATTTCAGGATATGCCAACAAGGGGTTCTGAAGCAATATGTGACAATACCAGGCAGTATGGATGGGAGGTTTGGGCTCAAGCGGAAAAGACCGAACACGCTCTCACGTGACAGTTGTCTTAACATATTACGTTGCTGAATAATAATGAAACGCCAACCCCTCTCCGTCAATGCTGACATCATCCTTTGCTAAAGCAGCGATCAGAAAATTTAGGAAAGACTAACGCAGGAAACCAGCAGCTCAGCAAATCTATGCAAATTACACAGGTAGCACAATTCTACCACATTTTTTTTAAATATATGCTTTTTAAATCTGTCAACCAAGAAGTGGAGAAATCAAAAAACAATTAGGAAAAAAATATGCAAATGCTGCTGTTCAAAGTTAAGTGATTATCTGTTTAAGAGGCGTAGGAGAAAGCGGGGGCCAGTCTGCGGACTACAAACACTGTTTTTTTTCCCCTAATCAATTTTTCCATTGCTTCCAGAAAGATTAAAACATTTAAATTAACTAAGAATTTGCTAATGAAAAAACACTTTTTTAAAATCTTTACACAAAGGCCACTTTAACATCAAAACTAGACATTCTAAGAAATAGCTCACCTTTCCTTGTACAAAGCTGTCCTAGTAACAAATAAAATCCAAGCTGTCTAGATTTACAGTTCTGCCCAAGCACAGGCAGTCTTTACAGTACTAATGATTACAACTGCGCGTATATGTTCGTCTTCTGATATATAGCTATATATTTCTTTTTTTTCTCATGCATATACATTTATATGTGCTAAAGAGTCCCAAGTCTCCAAAGACCAGTCGTGTCTCATTCCACAACAGCCTGAACAAACAGACTCCTTCATTTGGCCTATTTGCAGCTTGCGACCACCCAGACATCGCTTTTCACAGTTTGATAACACTCCTGTTCTGATTTTTTCTGTTCAAAGCAGAATTGGTGAGGTGGACCCCACCCTGCAGCGCTCTGCCCCAAACTCCAAAAAAAGACAAATAAATCAGGATTATTTTCCCCAAAACACCAGTGAGTCATCCAAGGGATAACCCTCCTCATTCCCAGACAATCTACAAGTGGATATCTACAACTAAAACTTGTGGATTGCAAAAAAAAAAAATACATATAATTTTAGTGCATTTAGAGTGAAATAGTTTGCATGATTAAAGGCTTTTTTTTTCATCATCTTTACAGAACTTTGGAAAACATTTCCTGTAACAAGGGCAACTTTTGCGCGTGAACAGCACAAATTAGTTTTGAAATCTTCTGCAGAACACAGACAAGCAGGAACGCTGCACTGTTGTCTACGACTCTTGTGCATGTTCAAGAAAAGCCCTCATTTAACCCTTTCTGCAGGTGCTGATAAAATGCAAAGCTAACAGGTGAATGTTCATCACATTTGCGTATATATGTATATACTGTGGGCACCTTCGTTGTATAGAAGGCAACACTGCCCGACCCGAGAACGCCAGGGACGCACGATGCAGGCACGAAGAGAGCTATTTTTTTTTTTTTGGTCCAAATGTTACGACAGGGAATTTTATCTTTTTTTATTCAATTGTTCCTAATTAGGGTTCGTGATTGGCCTTCTGTGGGCAACTTTCTCCACACAAAATACTTGCGCACCTAGATGGGAAGAACTCAAGTTGAAAGCAAGCGGCAACCTAAGGGCAAAAGTGATATGATCACTCGAGCGCGGCGGGGCTAAGAACTGAGGGATGCGAGTGAGTTACTACGTTCTGAGTAGTGGCTTAACTACCACCGGGGTTCCAGAACAAAGTCTCTGCGCAAAAGCAGCAGATGACAAACAATTGGATCATGTGTCCGCCCACGGCCGTGCAAATTCGCCCTACTGCTTGCTAGTGCCTAGAAGACATGTTTGGGAAGGCACTTCAAGTTCCATGGTGTCTTATTCAGCTCAAATTACAAGCAAATGTGCACTATTATTGCTGCTGGGCTTGACCCATATATTTAAAGTCGCTCAGGCCTCTATGTGAACCGGAAGGACAAGTAATCGCACGGAGGGTACAAGAACGGCCATCACATTAATCGATAATCGCCCCAGCAGGATTCAAACTAACGACCCATCAGGTGAAATTCGCTCTCACCTTATCACGCTACGAAACCACTGAGTTCCAAAATAGGCTTCTCAGAGTGTGCCGGCTACTTGTAGAAGATGCACAAGCATAGCTCACTAAAAATATCGTGTGATGGTAACTACTGGACAAACCAGTCCAAAACTACCCAAGACTAACGCGCCTCTTCACGTGCGTCCTTACCCATGTCCACCAACGAGCCCGGGCTAACATGCATTTATTTTTGTATATAAACTAAACACTGTCTTGTTTTATAGAAAGAAAAAGAAAAAAAAAACTTTAAAAAACTTCAAAAATAATTTCCTTTACACAAGTAGGTTTTTACTCAGAACTGGAGATTAATCATGAAATTAGTCTGAAAAAAAGCTTATTTTGCATTAATGAACAGAAAACCAGCACCAAGAGGAAGAAGCAACTTGATGAAATGCTGCCATTTACGCCATCCGCACGTGTACATTAAAAATAAATCTATAAGGAGCCACGGCTTACGAATGAGTCAGAGTAAATCTGGGACAGGACACAAGTGGATTTGGGGTTGTGCACTGAAACCCAGATATTACTCTCTCCTCCCCTGAGCCATCCCACATTCCTTCCCCGCGTACCCCTAATACATGTAATATCCATCCGAACAGCTGAGAATGCAAAACCATCTCCTATAAGGCATCTCCATTTTTTTGTTCTTCAAACAAAAATGACTTCTGAGCCAGAAACTGCAGCTATGCGTGAATATCACTCTAGCTCAGGCGTATGAGCAGGTTACTCAAAGCCTTGCAACTTTCATACTGGAACATCCTGGAGTTGTAAAAGCATTGGGAAATATTCCAAAAAACATAAATGCAGTATGAGGTTTTGGAATATTCCAAAAAACATCAATTGCAGATGTGAAGCTGGCGATGTTCGGACACGGTGGAAAGCGCAACGAGCCAAGAAGTGTTTGCCATCGTGGTGGAACACAAAGCCCAGAATGGTAGCCGGACATTGCTTTTCCGGTGGTGGAAGCTGCCTCGCCTGTACCACAGTGGTGAGCTCTCGGTGTTCATCGAGAGGGCTGAGGCAGGACTGGGTAGGAGAGGGTGACATTCAGCGAGTCGTTGTGCTGGACAAGGGATGTGTGTTTGTAGTGCAGGACCAGGTCTTTCAGCGACGCGTACAAGTTATATGGTTCCGCAAAGCCGTATCCAGTTGCCGTCTTGTATATCACGCAGTGCTTCGTGTCACCGTCAACACTAGGAAATGAAACACAGGAAATGTTCAGTGGCATAACTTGAATTGCACAGAGTCAGTGTTCCTGGCATGCTTCTTTTAGAGCAAATGTCAGAACCGAAGTCATAGTTCGAGACTTTGCTATGACATTCAGTGACATTAGTTCTTAACTACCGGGAATCCAACATAGATTCACTGACATGAAGGTGGCATACCCTTCACTCGGTGTAAATGCTGAAACTGGCAATAATTTTTTTATTATTACCACAGAGGCCTGATTTACAAATACCTTTGTGCACCTACATTCAACTAACAGATGCACAGAAAATAGAACGGAAGCGAGCATTTACAATCCAGATTCACAGAATTAGTATTGGTAAAATGTTACCATTAAAAATGTAATTCAAATGCAAAGCTTCAGCCAATATGGTTCACAAATGAAGTGTAGTCCTGGGATGGGTGCTTGTCAGCATTGCTGGTTGGTCTACCTGTAAAGGTAGACGAACAGCAGCAAACACGACAATTTGTGGTTATTCGTTTACTCCTTGCTGCACCTTTTCCCAGTTTACAGATGCAGAATATTCCATGTGGTGGAGGATTCAACATTTGTACATTGCCCGCATTTGAGAATGATGTGTAATCAAGCCAGACCTTTTCAGACCTTTCAACAAATGGGGCCTAATTATGAGTTTGGTGGACAGGAACAACCGTTTGTCAAACGCCCGACAGCTGGGCTGTAGTTGTAGTGGCAACCACCCCGCCGAACCTATTACAAGTTTCCCCCTAGGCTGACGGGCAGAAACGGAGGTTTCCAGACGTCAGCCTAGCAGGAAACTGGAGGCCGAATTGTCTCCGGGTCGAAACTGAGTCACTGGCAATGGTGTCGCCTACAGGGTGCACCAGCACCTTAGCAATGTTCACAGTCTGCACAGCAGACAGTGAGCACTGCAATGGTGCTGGGCAGGGGGGGTCCCTGCACTGCCCATGCCAAGTGCATGGGCAGGGCAGTGCAGGGCCCCCCTGTGGCTCCCTGCACCTGTTCTCCGCCAGTCTTTTCATGGTAATAAAACTGCCCGGAATAGGCTGGCGGAGAATGAGGTCGTAATCAGCAGGGCGGCCTCGCATGCAGCACCGCCCTGGCTGATTGCGACCTCCATCCGCCGTAAACCCGTTGGGGTCACCGGTCTCCAGCGGAGACAGCAGAATCCTGACAGTCTGACCGCTGGGATCTTCATGTGGCCGTCGAACTGCCACAGCAGTGCCTGTCCTGACTGCGAGCCTCGAAATGAGGCCCATAATGTCTTTTGATTGGGGAACCATACTAGTCTTCCGTGTGTTCAAATTAATAAACCAAATTTAGAGATCAGGACAACAAGGCAATGGATTTTATCACTTCTAAGATGGAATGACTCCAAGATGTAAGTAGATTAAATGCACTGATGACAAACTGTCTGCCCAGCGAAGTAACTCACACAACCGAGCAGGCGTAGCATCCCTTCAGCCTACTCTTTCGTATCAGGAATGTGCCGTCACGCTTGCCAGCGAGCATCTCCTCCGCCTGTTCACGGTTGATCTTCCCCACGTACCAAGTCCGTTCTTCATGGTGAGGCAAATCGTCTTCCTCGTCCATCAGGGAATATTGGCTAGAGAAGGAGCGATCAAAGGATTAAGGCCATGAAAATAACGCAGCACGGCTGCTGTCAGAGACCAAAGCTTACGACTGTCACTGAGCAAGTGCTGGGTCCTGAAAAGAGTGCGGTTTCTCATTACTCCCTTTAAATAAGCTAGATCCCCTTCACTCCAATGCAGGAGACCGCCCACATTAATGGCAATGGGGTGAAAGGGTGCATCGTGGGTAGGGGGGTCAGTGAAATGTATGACAGTGGGGGCAGGAACCTCTCCGGGTATTGCAATGGGTTTAGAAACGTCCCACGGGCTGTGAAGCAAAGAGGGAAACACTCCCAGGGACTCTAGAAGGGGGAGATGACAGAGGCTCTGGAAGATGGCGGAATAAATGCGCAAGTGAATCCAGAAAAGATTCATGCCGCAAAGCCCAGGATCAACAAAGGACACGTGGCGAGACCACTGAAGGGACTACGATGGGACGAAATAGCCAATGTAATACGAGAGGCAAGGGGGTTGAGGACCACCACTACTGGCACAGGAGGCGAGCCATCCGTAAGTGGCGACGGAGACTGGTGTTCCAGGGACTACAAGGGAAGGGGTTCCAAACCAATGTCTCACCCAGAGTCTGCAAAGAAGGGGAAACAGTGCAGGCTCCGAAGGTGTAACCTGCAATGTCAGGAATCTCTCACCAGGGAATGCAAAGGTAAGGGACTGTTAAAATGGTCTGGGAGGTGAAACTAATGATGGTTAAAAATCTTAATTCCTGAACAGGTTGTAAAAGGGAACTATAATTAAGAACTGTGAGACTAGAAGAGAGATTTTTCCTACCAGGCTCACAATTTGAAAAGTCATAAGAAGAGTTGCAGATACGGAAACGTTTAGGATTTGGCAGGACCCTGCCACATTTTGGACTGGAAATAAATTAATCGAACATGTCATATGAACGTTGTGCAAAAACAAATAAAAAATGAAGCAAACGCAAACAAATCACGAATAAAAAGCACAAAAATATAACATACTCCTCTGTCTCATTCTTGATTCCTAGCCATTCGTTGATTTTCTTCTGCCTCGCACCTTTCTGGTTCAGCCATCTGCAAAAAAACAAAACAAAAAAAACATTTACAAACATCATCGAGCTATGCTTCTGAAAGGCGAAACAGCACATCGAACAAATAGAGGGTGTAACACTAACTGCAACTCACACATTGGCCACTAGGTGTCAGTATTTCTTCAGGTTAAAGAGAAGAATGCATTTCCACATTTAAAAAATCAATTTAAGTACTTTTGCATGTGTTTATGTCACTTTTGTGAGGGTATGAAGGTATTTTATAGCCCCTGTGCGTCATCAAATATGAACGACGACCTGAATTTTTTGGCAGCGACAAGATACAATATGTAGTAACGCTGCATATAAAATAATATACCATGTGTCTGTATAGAATTACCTATTAGGCTCTCCCTCTGGGTCTGTTGTTGACCGAACCCCAATTTTGACGGAAAATGTGGCTAACCTACCAACCTCCGCTCTTAGACTAAGCACAGAGGTTGGAAAAACACTCCGTCTGGTCCTTGTGTGAAACGTCATCAGACATTGCAAAGCAATCGGACCGCCTGGAACTTTCACTTGTGCAAGTGCCGAGTTCACGAGGCTAATATTTCACGAAACACAATCATCGTCTGCTGTTCGCGAAGTTAATGGACGGAAGTTAAACCCCCGGGGCAGGCGCGGGGCCGCCCCCGGAAGCCTGTGCGTCAGGGGCCTTACATCAGGTACTGGTCGCGGATCTTGCGCAGCTGCATCAGGTCGGGCTTCAGGCTGTTCATGCGCTTGTCGATCTCCCGGTTCTCCGTCGCCTGGTGCTTCAAGTCCTCCTCCAGCTTCATCTTGCTGTCGTGGATCTCCGTGATGCGCGACCTCAGCTTCTCCGAGTTCATCAGAATCCTGCGGATGCCACAAACAAGCTCATCACAAAAGATGCCCAAGAAACGTCCTAAGCACAAAGTCCCATTCACACACCTGCCGTATCTCTGACGTGACAACAGGACACAAGACGAACAGAAATTGCAAATATAAAATAAAGATTTAGAAGGGACGCATAAAAAAGAGGAAAGTTTCACAGGTTTAGGGAGGATTTCATGAGAAATGCTTGAAAGAATTACTCAGAAAGGCAGGTACTAGAGGCAATATATGTCCAGTTGTAAATGGCTTAAAAATGTTCGGTTCCAATGTGATGGCCACTAACTTGGAGCATGTGGTTTGAAAGTACATTTAATATTTTATCCATCACCCTCGCCCTAAGGGTAATTTTCACCCAATCACTCACTCTCTATAAGCACATAGGTATCCTTAAATCTCCTTGCTGCCCTCCCCCTTTCTGTCTGGATTATAGAAAACCAACTTTATAGATTATAGGTAAATGACCTGTAATTCGCATAAATGCTGCCTTTCCAGAATGGAGCCTTGGCTGCCAGGAATGTGAAATGGCTGTGGTGCAAACTGGGAATTTATTAATGCACCATTAAGATCTGTTGCACGTTCATTAACCTAGCTCGGTTTTGAGGGGTGCCAACGAAATCTGTAACTCGACCTTTTCAACCAGGCACAGTCAGTTCCTTAGAGCTCCTATGGGTTAACTTGGGGACATGTTAACTTCACATCAAGTTCTCATCCAGTATCAGTGTTGGCTAGAGGTGCCCCCCCCAGCCCAGCAGCCCCCCCACGGGAGGCAGACCCTTACTTCTGCAGCTCCTGCACGTTGCCCTCTCGCCTGAACTTCTCGATGTAGTCCTTGCTGCACCTCTCCTGCGTCTGGCATTGCTCCTCGAAGATCTTGATGGTTTCATTGAAGGCGTCGATGGCCGTGCGCTTCATCTGGAGCTCCTGGGGAGAGATGAACACGTGCGATGTTACTGACCGCTCAAGAGACCTCTCTTGGTCCTAGAAAGTGACGGGCGCCTGAGGGCGTGAAAACTGTAGCCCCACTAAGAAAGTAACACAAGGTTCAGACTTTTTGCTGCCGACTATCTGCAGTTATGATTCCATGTTCTTTCATGTAGGACTGCCTTTTCCTTTTACCCCTAAGTTAGACTTCATGCAATATTTATTTGCATTACTTCATTGGAATTTTCTAAGGTAATATCAACATAATGCCAAATCTACGTAATATTTTAGAGTTTTACATGTTTTCTTATTTTTCATTTAAAATTATGCATATATAAAAATATAAAAAATAACCTGACATTTTCCAAGATTCGTTTTCAAGTGTAAACACAGAGCCAGAAGTCTCGTACATGGCTTCCTTCTTTCTTCCATCCCCCCCATCCCCACCCTCTATGTTGATTTTATTGCCCCCTTGTAAACGTTTGCAATGGTCATAACGGTAAACAAATATGATTGCGGCTGGGACTTCAAGTGCAGGTTTTAATGCATAAAATGTAGGGAAACCGCTGCATACAAGTTCACCAGATGTGGGTTTAAGAAAAAACAACGGAGCCAAGACAGGGTGGCAGACTTAAGTCAGTTAATCCGGCTAATAATTATTCATGGCTGACCACAGAAGCAAAGGTGGGTTTACTAGAAAGGTGTGGCCGTCCTGGCACAGATGCCTAGCCCACCCTCCTAGGGATGAAAAGGACTGATGCTCAGACTGGCATCGGGTATCGTGGCCCAGCTGAGCAGGCTGCCCTCAGCACAAGATACCCGGCCAGCAAGCTACTGTGAACGTCATAGCTCACTCCGCGCACAAGCGCTCACTGCGCAAACAGCAGCGAGCGCAAAAGTGAGAGATGACAGCGGGATTCGCAAAATGGCTCTTCTGAAGGGCGCGTCCAAGGAGCCGTCTCATTGCGCAGCTTTGCATGCTCAGTGACAGGATGACATGTCCAGTTACCAGCAGGTTTCTGCTGAGGACCACTTGTCCCGCCAAGGTAACAGAGTGTTCTACAGGACATTAGTCGTATTAACTAACAATGGTTACGCAATATCTGCATAACTCAAACATAGTTACACAATATAAGCGTAGCGTATAGGGCAGTATAGAGGCAATATGATAAATAAAATGAGAATCTCAGTAGAAGCAGTGATGGCACGGCCTCGCCTTTTTTCTGTTTTTTTTCCTACTTTTTGTTTTGTCTGCCAGCGGTTTTTAAGTAAGTGGCGTCTCAGCCTCAAGCATAGTGGCTTAACTTACCTAATGTTTTTTTCTCCTCTGGGCTGTTTTACTTAATATGTAAATTCTGTCTGACTTCGGAATAGTTATCTAAACAAAACTCCACCTCCAATGGCTAATTTCTGGTCTACGTTCTTTTTATGAACGACGTTTTTGCACACTGCTGCCTCTATGAAACTGATCTTCAAATCAAGCGGCTACTGCTCACGTACCACCCCCCACAAACAAACAAACTGCGTAAAATGATCATAATGCAAGGCAGACACTTCAAGCTGTTGTGGGTAATGTTCAGCGACCCCTGTACGCAGCAACGCCCCAGTGGTATCTTAGCGCTGGGCGACCACGAACACACAAGCGAAGAACATCGAGCGGCTCGCTCCACACCTGTGACGTCCTCGTGTATTCGTCGTACAAGGTGTCGTACTCTCTGCTCTTGTCCTGGTACTGCTGGTGGTACACTTTCAACTGCTCTCCCACAGCCTCTACGCTGTCTTCCTTTACCACCTCCTCCTGCGGAGTAAAAGTACACATCACCTTGTTAGTGACACAAGTTGACCAAGAAACCGGAGTACAGCTTAAGTCTCCAAACAATTCATCTCAGATTCTTACAGAAACATGTAAGGTGTGTGAATGACCCTGAGCTGTAACTCAGTCATCCCTCCCTGGTTCACTAAGAGACAGTCAGTGATGAGTACTGTGCTCCTATAAAGTACTGAAACAACTAAACACAAAGGAAACCTGAATGGTTTGGGCGCTTGAGTGAAGAATGCCAACACATTTCTTTTTTTTACCAATTGCTGGAATATATTGGTCCCTTATATCTATTTGGAAACAAGAGTTAGGCTGACTTACCTCATAGACACAAATCAGGAGACCAAACTAAAGAAATATTTTAATTGCAGTTTTTTTTTTTTCCACAGTAAAAAAAAAAAATGCGTTCATGGATACCGTTGTCACCACCAACTGCGACTGTCAGATTTTTGGAACATTTGTGAAGGAACAGCCTACACAATTCAATAACACAGGATTGTCTCACGAATCCACTCAGGGCATGTATAAGAATTTTTTTTATTCATGGATAGACAGGACCATTGCTCAATTAGATTAAATATATGTATGACATTAAGGGTATTCATGCATATTTTGTTTCTTAATATCCCTAACTAAAACAATATACCAATTAGGGATGAAACTGCATTTACCAAGGGGAGAAAAAAACAAATATTTTCCTTTTAAAATCAGAGGTTCAAAAGACTTGAAAGAATGACTCAGATACTAAATGGACTGCCGGATAATGATGTCACAATAGATCGCAAACCCCAAGCTAACTTCATCACACAAAGGAATATCCTAGAACATCTATTACCGGTGACTGTTAGAGATGCAGCTCTGGCTGGAAAGAGCAGTCTACGCTGATGGGATGGGCCACCAAAATAGGAACTAACATTAAAAATAGGAGCAGAATGTCTGGCCTCACCTGCTGGTGCTTGGAGATGGGGTACAGAAGCTTGGTGTCCAGCTTGGCATTGTACTGAGCCAACGACTCATGTCGATAGTGATTAATCAGCTCTACCACAGACGAGAAGGTCAAAGGCTCGGAGAATCCATACTTCCCTTCGCGGTGGAAAATCTTGATCAGCTTGTTATTCCCACCTTTCCTGCAAGAAGAAATGGATTTGTAAGAGTTTGCACACTCTCGACTACTTTCTTATTCTTTCTGGGATCTCTCTTTCACTTTATTTCTTAAAAGCAGACACTCTAAGCCCAAAACTGTGACCTCTGTTTAATATCTGAAGTTGAAATTTGTAGAAAAAAAAGCACTGGGCCCCACACACAGTGCACTTTCAGTCCCTCTGCTGCAGCGTCTGGCAGTGCGCATGCCCGATGATCTTGGGAAGTGTGGACGACAGGCGTTGGGACGCTTTCCAACATGGAGTCTTTACTACAGCTCTCAGCGACTGTCGCATTGATGTAGCGTTCACACCGCGCTGCGAAGCACATCACTGGACAAGTAGCACCCTACACCATAGAGGAGGACGTGGTGGGAAGACGGTTGTGTGTGCTGTGAACCCATGAGGGACATGTTTTTATCTTACGGCACAGCACCTGTACGTGTGATGGGGGGGGGAGCATGTGAATAAAAAACCACAACGAAACACACTTACGAAAAACCTTAATCAAGGAACTATTCCAGCTCAGAAAAGGGAAATACAACATGGCGTAACCTTGAATGTATGGCAGGACCACCCACAAAAAAAATACATAATGTTTCGAGTAAATATATGAAATTGTAAAACTTTAAACGTTAGTGGTACAATAATGGTTATGATTTACAACAGTAAGCAAGTTAGAGTAGAAACCAATGCAGAATTCACACTGGCAGAAAAAATGACCAGAAATAAGTGTCTTTGCTGCAAAATAGTGGTGCTATCTGGAAATGTAAACAACTAAATAGTGGTGCTATCTGGAAATGTAAACAACTAAATAGTGGTGCGATCGGGAAATGTAAACAACTAAATAGTGGTGCTATCAGGAAATGTGAACAACTAAATAGTGGTGCTATCAGGAAATGTAAACAACTAAATAGTGGTGCGATCGGGAAATGTAAACAACTAAATAGGGGTGCTATCTGGAAATGTAAACAACTAAATAGTGGTGCTATCTGGAAATATAAACAACTAAATAGTGGTGCGATCGGGAAATGTGAACAACTAAATAGTGGTGCTATTAGGAAATGTAAACAACTAAATAGTGGTGCGATCGGGAAATGTAAACAACTAAATAGTGGTGCTATCAGGAAATGTAAACAACTAAATAGTGGTGCTATCAGGAAATGTAAACAACTAAATAGTGGTGTTATCTGGAAATGTAAACAACTAAATAGTGGTGCTATCTGGAAATGTAAACAACTAAATAGTGGTGTTATCTGGAAATGTAAACAACTAAATAGTGGTGCGATCGGGAAATGTAAACAACTAAATAGTGGTGCGATCGGGAAATGTAAACAACTAAATAGTTGTGCTATCTGGAAATGTAAACAACTAAATAGTGGTGTTATCTGGAAATGTAAACAACTAAATAGTGGTGCTATCAGGAAATGTAAACAACTAAATAGTGGTGCTATCTGGAAATGTAAACAACTAAATAGTGGTGTGATCTGGAAATGTAAACAACTAAATAGTGGTGCTATCAATCTTCCCTTGCAGCCGTGGTGCACAGATTCCCCTGTTACACGTGCGCCTTGACGAGAGCGCTATCCAAGAACGAGCTTAGCCGAGCAGGCAGAGAGTTGCATTTCTACACCTTCAATATTGCAAGATTTCTTCCTGAAACCTTCTTTCAGTGGCTGGTGGGTCAGTGACGCCAGCAAGCGGCAGACGAATGAGGGACAGAGTTTGTCAATGTGATGTCTTGGTCCGGTGTGACACCTCCGGGTGTCCAATCGTACAGTCCCTAACCCGCCTGCAGGTCAGTTCAAATCCGAACATGGCAATGATGTTTAGTATTTTAGTCTCTCACATAAAATGCACCTCTGATTAAACTAGTTACTCACCCCTAACAATAGTTTTGCCGCGTGAAGCGATCTGCATTCACACGCTGTGCGTACAGCCAACATCTACGGGTTTGGAGCTGAAATACACTGAATGCTTGTTCAACGATAAATATTTTATTTTCAGTGTCAACCGCAGGAGGAGCCAGTGTGGTCGCTGATGACGTGGATGGTGATTCGATCATTTACCGCCCTTGACCACTAACTTTAGATGAATACTGTCCTTGGTACTAGAAGTTGCAGACAATATATTCTGAGAAAGTCCTGAACAAGGGACCAGAGACGTCCACGGCAAGAGACAGCAAAAGGTAAGATCGTAAATGACAAAATAAACAGCAATGAATGCAGTAGGATTGATGTCTTTTTTCCACATTTGTGGGTCGCTGCAGCTTCAAAGAAAATGTGGTTTTGCATATTTGGGCACGTGCCAAAGGCGAGCTCGAAGCTTCATTCAAACATCAGGACACACTTGCCCACACACCATCCATCTGTGCACGTTTTACCGCAGGCGGTCAGGGGTGGGGGCGTAGTTAGCGCAGGTGCACACGAAGGACCGCGGGTGAAAACCAAAGCAAAACATATATGTGTTTAAATGTTCACCAAATCCAGGCTGGCGTGCGCCCTTCAAGGCTTCAGCTTCAGCTTCGCGGAAAATCACATTTAAAAAGCATTAAACTTTCCAGCTGACAAGATGGAAATCTCCACTGCAAGTGCAGTCCATCACAGCTGTGAACATTATATGGAAGCTTCCCCTCGCAGACATCACTATATTTTTGGGGGGAGGAGTGGGCGGGGGCCTTTGGTTTCCATTTTCTCCCAGCTGCTGCAAAAACTAACGTGAAGATGGCTGCTTCTTTATACGTACATTCACTAAATTGTGTCAACAATTTTGCACATTCTCTGTAGTGCCTCAAGGCCGGGAGATGCGCTAGACGAGATGACTCTCCGGCCGCTAGAGCAGAGTGGACAAGCTCTGCCGGGTACAATGGAAGACTTTCAATTAAAAGAACAGTTCGAAACCCGGCTCACTCGTCCAACACAGCGAGTGACCCTGGGCGAACGAATTCCTTATTACACAAAACACGAACCATCCTTACTCATCTTTAAAATCCTCTGTAGTAAGTGTCTCAACGCTTGATCCTTGATGGAAATGCTTTGCCAGGCTAAAACACCCTCCTGCTCACGGCTCTACTTTCTGAGACAGGATACTTTTGGAAAAATGACACAAGTTCAAAGATCTGCACTGCACACGAAATCAGAATGGAAGTCAGAAGTAATCCAACGCTGCAGGGATCCAGCCAAGAGTCCACGGTGAGAGTGATCTAACTCCCAAATTCTGCAAGTCTGGAGTAACATGGTTTTTAAGAAGTATAAAATTAAATCACATTCTTTCAAAAGAGCAAAAACATATTGACATTTTAAAACAGTCGTAGCTTGGTTTTCTTTGCAGTGACTGACGAGCAAACAAGAACATATTGTCTGGCCTCGCAGGTCCTCTAGGGATCAGGATGGAAAGGGGCATCTCCCGCCACTGGCTGTGGGTAACCCCACATGCTCGCCAAAGCAGCTCTACCGCCCAATGGCCTCTTTTCATCCCAAAAGTAGATGTTAAACTTCATCCAGCCAATGGGGTGGGGGGTAATCGTGCCATCTTTACAAATGAACTGGGGTATATGCGATTTGCAAACATATGCTATGCTTTGGTACGCGCCCTACCAAGTGCGTACTTGGTAGGGCGCGTACCACCCTATAGAGCGGCCTTAGACATGTCTGTGTTCTCAAACCCAGAAAAAATGAATAGACTTATGGTCAAATATTCTAGAAACTCACTCAAAAGTGCTGGCAAAGTTAATTCACAGGGTAGGCTGGGTCAGACGGAAGCGTACACAGAGGCAACCAACCTCTAGGAAAATAGTGCAACAGTGGTGCAAGCTTCAGGTGGCACACGCCGCTTAGCTGGGCACTGCCAGTGACAATGGCTTGCACTGCACAATGCCCTTTCAGTTGCAAACCATTGGAAGGGAGAGAGACAACCCCCTCACCCCCCAATAGATTCTAACTCCCAATGCTTGCACAGAAAGTCCTTACAGGTCAACAACAGTCAACAAATGTGGCGATGAGGGTCAGGCACGTGAGCTGCACAAGAAGTCACGAAGGACTGACAACACAACACTGGCTGCGGCAGATTCTCATTTCTTGCATGAAAGAGCGATCTGGACGTTTATGGATTCGCTATTGCCATGCAGAAACTGAGCTTTGCAAGCAGGCCCGACGACAGAAGTGAGCCGTGCCGCTAACCAGCCACCAGGTGTCGCTGTTGCAGCATCGACAGTGCCTCGTGAAACACCAGGGACGATTCCCCGTAAACTACCTGGATGACTGCCAGCAAAGGCAAGGAAGGGCTAAGCATCCAAGCCTCCTCAGGAAATCAACAGAATTAGTCGACCACAAAGTTCAGATCGACAACTCTGTACCTTTAATAAATACAAAAAAAAGCAATAAAATATTACACGAATAAACAAACAAGCAGAGGAAGCTTGCCTGTGAATCAGAATTGAAACAGATCCTGGAAGAGGCAGGCGGATGCACACTAAATGCATGCCATAAATCCTGGGTCACTGCAATCATCTGGCAGGAGAGGACCAAATTATGCGGCAGTGCTGACTAAATTACGTGGGTAAGAAACAGCAAATTATGCTGCATAATACGGCACCTTTAGTGACAGTATTACCGCATTATTTTGCCACTTTTAAACGTTAACAATGTCCAGGAAATTGTTTATTCTCATTAGTGCCAGTTTAACACCCAAATCCACTGGTAAACAACAGGAAGATGACCTTGCACTGCAGAGCAACAGGCGTTGCCCAGCTTTTAGTAACTTTGACCACACTGGGCAAGAAACCATTTTAGTTAAAATTCGCAGATTATGAGGCAGGTGATGGATTATGTGGCAAATGCAGCAAATCTCTAAATATGCGGAAAACGCAGCAGCGGTCACATCTCCTAATTCCAGCGGCCCTGCATATATCTGCTCATTCTTACCTGAGAGTGAGCGTGTACTCTCCTTGAATCTTGCTGGAGGCGTCGCGGACGAGGAAGGTTCCATCCGGGGTGTCTCGGAGTTTGTCATTCACTTCCTCCCTGTGTGTGCAAGGTGACAAAACAGACTTGTTAATTGATGCACACCAGAAGCAACAAAGAAATCTCGTGCACTCCTGCAAGCATCCCCTCTCTCTGACTCCTCCCATTAGGTCTATGGGAGGGGTCCACCGCAGATGACGTAGGACGACTTTACGAGGAAGGCAACAGTGCGACACACGGAGACCTGGGATGGCTCTCTCAGGTGGACCTTGTTTTTGCAAAAAAGAGAATGCGGAAGGATGATTTTTGACCACCAAGTACGACCCATCCGGTCAGATCTATGCCAGATTTTCAGGATATCCACTTGACATAAAGTTGCATAAACTCATCTACATATCAGGCGGGTGGTTATCGTGAAAGTGTGGCACAGATCCGGCCTTCCTGGACCTACGATGCACACCTGGACCAAATGAATGTCAAGGACGCAAATGCGTAAAAGGTTGTACAAAAGGTAAAGGGATTGGGTGAGTGGCAGGCTTTTGAGGGGATAAGCAGGGATCCTCAAACAATAAACCTATTCTTATAATAATCTTGTCACTCACCATCACCCTGTAACTCAGTCTATCCTTACTTCAGTTTAACCCTTGCAATGACTTATCACACCATTTACCCATGTGTTTTACTGTAACGTTTTCCTTTTCTGGTTTTGACTCCCGAGACTTTTTTTTTTTTACTAATAAAATGACTTCTCGCAATTTAGCAAATCAAAGCTCGGAACCGGAAAGAGTGCTCTAGGGACGAGGAACCTTCAGTCACCCAGGACAGTCAGAAGTGCAATAATTGCCTGGTGGCATCTTGAGCTGGAATGCACCTTCTGATGAGCCTGTGACATCACAATCATGTGTCCCAATCAGGAACCCGCCTCCTCCAATGGACCAATGGACCAATGACCGCCCTCCAAACACAAAGGAAGTGTTACCTGGAAATGTCGCCCCAGTACCACTCCGCTTCCTGCAGCGTTGTGCCATTTCCATTTGACACACTGCTTGTCGATGCTTTTGGTTTTGATGGTTTTGGAGGCAAAGCTGTCAAAAATAATAATAATATTTTACCAAAAAAATATCCACAACACAATTCACCAAATGATCTTGGATAGTGTACTTCTGTAACATCATCTAAAAACACACAATGAAAACAAAGACAGACCAGAAAAAGCAGACGCGCAGATATAAACAGAAACATTATCTAGATCTAAAAGAAAAAATAAGAAAAATAAAAAATAAAAAATAAAATAAATCGTTTCTGCCATATGGGATGTTTCCGAAAAGGGGACAGTGAAAAACATTTGTACAACAGTGGGTGGTCTCAAAGGAATATCCGTGCTTGTTGGAGGTTTTTCATACTTCTGTTCGCATGACGGCAAACACACAAACCTAGGCAGAAGACAGAGATGGCACCAGTTATCTCCCTTCTCTTGAGCAGACTCAGGGAGTGAGGGGTATTTCTTCCACTGCTTTCAAGCACATGACAATCTTTGTTCAAACACAGTTTATTCTTTAAATGATTCACATATACTGCACTTTATATGTTTTTAAATTTGATCCAATTGTACCAGAAACTCCATCAAAGGTTAAAAGTAAAAGAATTAAAAAGAATAATACAATATTTAGTTTGACAAAATTGTTTGCCGTTTACGCACTTACATTTGCTAGCGAAAAGTCAAAGTCAGGAAATGCACGCAACGTTTTTTTTATTGTATTTGTTTTTTTATTAAATTGCACGCAAAGTTGTGGGGCCATGAAATGTCATGGACATGCAGCGGGACAGGGCAAGCGCCTCTCTCACAGCGGCTTAGAAATAAAACCGAGTAACTGGACAGCCTGTGCTTTCTGTTGACAAATGTGGTGGAACTAAACCTTTTGATTATTTTGAAAGGCTTCTTAACGACAGGGATTTAAGGTGATTCTATAATTTAGCTCATCTGTTGGTAAGTTTCTACAAAACGCTCCTGGGCGGCTTCAGCACATGGCCAAAGCCTAGAGGACTCCCTCCTTTGAGTTTAAATGACCCAGAACCTTTAAGACGCGAGAGGCAGGTGTATGTCTGTCCAAATGAAAAAAGTGGTTTATCAACATGTTTTCAGAATGTTCCGATTAGTACAAAGTTCTCTTTCTACAAAGCAAACAAAAACCTAGGCGTTCTCACCACCCTAGAATACAGACTTGGTGCCTCTCATGGAACCCAACACCTGACTGCTAAATTCAATTTTTTTTAAAAACGTTTTTTTCGATATTTACACTGCCCTAAAAGCAGAGTTGTGAGACTAGTACTGACGTCTTCACGCGAACGGTGGCCAAAAATATCCCAAAACTGTTAACATTTGGAGGTGCTAGAAAAAAAACTAAAAGGTGCATTCCAAAATTATTTTTAGCACAACTTTTTCTGCTGTAAATTCCTTATAGGTAAGGGGCATTCCAGAAGGTTCCTCTTTGGAAAGCTGTGGAGGCGGGACGGAGGCGGCGCAAGAGGAGGTCACTGGATCTTTTTCTAGCCACAGGACCCGTTTAGAGTGGCACGGTGTGTCTGTGGTCTAGTGTGCTTCCCCGGAGATATTAAGGGGTGCTGAGACATGTTTCGGTGCTGTGACCCTTGATCGACTGCGAAAAAAGCCTGCCCTATCCTCACCCTTGATCCAAAGGACAGCTGTCAATTTCCATTGCACCTCAGGCACAATCCGGCCCAAATGTCTTCCAAGTGAACGCGCGAAGGGCAACCCTTGTAGCAAGATCTGCTAAGTCTAAGGATAGATTTGTGGCCACCATCCACTCTCCCTTGATAAACACATGCCCTTTTACAAGTTTATCACCTCAAAAAACTTCAGAAGAACCAAATCCTTGAACTCGAACTAGAGACAGCCGAACTTTCAATCAATCAATCAGTGCTTGTAAAGCGCAGCTACTCACTTGCTAGGGTCTCAAGGCGTTTGGGGGGGGCAGTGTAGCATATACCGGTGAGGTGGTTTAAAAAAGCCATGTCTTCAGTTCCTTCGTGAAGCTGAGGAGGGAGGTGGTTTGTCTGATGTGGATGGGTAGGGCGTTCCAGGCGGTGGCTGTGCGGTAGGAGAAGGAGGGTCCTCTGGTTCTGGTTTTCCTGATGCAGGGTACTTCTGCGAGAGAGAGCTGAGCGTAGGGCCCTGTGGGGTAGGTGGAAGTTGAGTCGCTGGCTAAGGAAGGCTGGTCCGGTGTTGTGGAGGGCTTTGTGTGCGTAGGTGAGGATCTTGAAAGTGATTCTTTTCTCTATGGGGAGCCAGTGCAGTGTACGTAGGTGTTGTGCGATGTGGCAGTGTCGGGGTAGGTCGAGGACCAGTCTGGCGGCGGTGTTCTGGGTGTTTTGCAATTTGCGGGTACGTTTTTTGTTGATTCCGGCGTAGAGTGCATTGCCGTAGTCTAGTCTGCTGGTGATGAGGGCGTGTGTGATGGTCTTTCTATGTTTGAGGGAGATCAACTCGAAGGACTTGCGCAGGAGGCGGAGGTTGCGGAAGCAGGTGGAGGTGACAGTTGATTTGATAGTTCATGCTGAGGTCGGGGTCCAGGATGATTCAGAGGTTGCGGGCTTGGCTGGCGGGGGTGGGAGGGTTTCCGAGGGTGGGTGGCCACCAGGAGTCGCTCCATGCGTTGGGTTGAGGGCCCATGATGAGTACTTTGAAGTTCTTGCCACTAAAGAGCTGGCTCTGAGGAAGATCTTCTGCAACTGATGCCGGCTTGAAGCCCACCTATCTGAAAGGACAGAGGTGAGCCAGTCATTGTTAGCCAATGTGTTCCTCGCAATGCACATAAATACAAAATCTGGAAAAGAGCGTCATCTAGCAAGGACGGAGAAAGTGCGAACCCTGCACTATTTCTCTGATCACCACAAAATGGATTCTTAAGGAGGCTCTAAACTGGACCAAACAAGAGGAGGATCAAGCAAGTGATCCAGAAGTTCCAATAGTTAAAAATTAAAAGTTCTCATGGACCCAACTTATCAGCAAGCATTTCATCTGGAGGTGAAAAGGTCCCTCTCCTCATGTGGGGGCAACATCTCACAGTCTGCCCCAGTCAGAGAAATTGACTTGTTTCATTAACATGCTCATCTGGAGATCATCCCTGAAACCGCTGCTGTCGCTCACGAACAAAGGAGGTAGGATCCCTAATGCCGACGGGGTCGACGCTGAGTGCTGTCTTTGGCAACAGGTATTTGAGCGATGATGTGATATTGAGTTCACTGATGCTAAACACCTAAGTTGAAGAACTGGAAAGAGATGGCTATGAGGTTCTTGGCAACAAGAAATCAAGCACAGAAATCATCTTAAGACAGACTTTCTGGGGGGTCAAATTCACCTGTTCATGTCCCAGATCTGAAGCTACTGAGTCAGAAAAAGAGATCCTCTCCAATGACGTCTACTTAATGGCCGAGGCAGTAGCCTGTGTGTTCTTCCTGCGGGAGCATCTCTCAAGGAGTCCTTTCTAGACCTGGCTACCATCCGTTCAAGCTGCAACTTACAAACCACTCCCGAAAGAAAGGTTTATGTGATTCTTCTTGTTCAGCATTCCTCACAAGCACGACCTTGTGATAAAGTCTTATTCTTACAATGGGGCAAAATTTCCAAGACAGAATACATATGACTAATATCACTTGATAATTCAGTTCAACGCTTTCTTAACTCTTCACTGCAGCTTACATGTGAATCAGGCAGACAACTGTAACTTGAGATTTTATTGACTAATACAAATAATCACAAAGTAAGTTATTTACATCTGCAAGGGAGCCCTTTTGTGTAGAAGAGACCAAGCACTATTGCAACGTTTGGTCTGGTTCACCTATTTCCTCATTAGGTGGTGGCCTTTTTCACAGCTGTGTGCCTCAGCCCCAGGAAAGCACTGGGGGACGAGCGCTATGACCGACTAATTGTAACTTCTCAGCATGGATCCGTCACCCGAAATCGCTCTTCCCTAACTGGGTAATCCAAGCACTTTTTAAGATTTTCATCTGTCCTTGAACTGTGATTTTGTTTGATGTGCTTCTACGACATGCTCTTCAGCCAATATTTTTTCCCAGTTATAAGCACTTTCACATTCTTAACAATGATGATTAAAGTTTAATTTTAATAAACTGCAATAGAAATATTTCATCAGCGTTTAGAAGCATGGTCAATTTGTTTTTTAAACTCAATTTCTTTGCCTAAGCGATCATCCAACCACCTAAAATGAATAAACTGTAGGCGACAACGACCACATTTTTGTCCCAATGGTAAAATTCTCTTTTTTGAGTCTCTAATGCACAGTAAAGCTGTTTTGAGAATGCAAGGTAAACAATGACTCCCAACAGTGGCTAGCAATTTCAATTGCACAGATCCCATACATGTACAACCAATCCAAGAGCGCAGTGGTTCGGTACCCACTAAAAAATCTGAGCGCACAATGGCATCTAAAGTTCAATTTCCCACAAGGTTTGCTCACAAATTGGTAAAATGAATACCAATAAATTGATAAAAAATTGATCACAACTCTTTCTGCGCGTGATAAGCGCTATGAATGTGAGCACCTTACCTGGAGCAGGATTTCCTTGCAGGGACTGTCTGGTATCAACCAACAGTTCCAGTGCCAAAGCTGAGAAATCTGGACCACCCTCGGCGCTGAAAAACAAAATCAGGTGTCAGGTGCAGTCACATGACGCGTCTTTTTAACCCAATCCACCGCACTGACATGAGTTTACTGTTGTATTGAGTTCCTTAAAGTAATAGGGGTCCACCCGCCACCTGGTAAGGATATTGTTCCCAGGCGCCTGACATGAGAATTAGAGTTCAGATTAGGATTTTATGCTCCATCTTTTTCACGTAGATAAGTAGTGACCTGAAGAATACCTTCAGTTAATTTTGCTTTGGCCGAAACGTGTCACCTGTACAGTACTCTGCTATCTTTCTTAAGGTTAGGTTTGCGCTAAATAGGTTCTACATATTTACAATGCCAAACAAAACAGTCATAAATGCATGGACAGAGACTATTTTTAAGAATTTGCTCCTGATTCTTGCCCATGCATGATAATAAGTGTCATTTTCTATAGTTTAAGTATTCATATACTATTGAAATAATGGTTTGTTCTTATTTGTTTCGTGATAAACATTGCGCATGCACAAAATAATAAATTTGAAATTACGCTCCTCCTATTCTACTTCTGTTTTTACATGGGTAATCTGTTATAGTTAACTTCCAAAAATACTCTTACTCTTATCGGAGTATAAATAGATTATTAATAATTCTTGTTCAACATGATAAATTATATAGAATAGAAACACACACAGGCCACTGGAAAAGTATTATATCAGCAATGGCAGAGTGAGTCTCTTGGCACTCCTTTGCTGACTATATTAAAGTTTACATTAGTTCAAAGGTCAAACTGACTTTCCTCTTTCCCACATTGACTGCAATGTGTTGTTGAAACGATGCACACGTACCCCCAGCACTCGCGCAGTCAGGAAGGATGTTTGCACCCATGATAGATGGAGGGGATGAAAAACAGCAATTGGTTTCACTGCACAGAGTCCACCTACCGAGGAAGCCTAAAGATCAAGGCACCGAAGATTTCACCGACGGCGCGAGGGGTTAGTCCGTTTTTATCGGCTTCGCAACAGATTTTGCCAAAATGCTGGAGCAGACATTGGAAGGTCAGCACATTTTGGAGTGGAATGGCTGGAGACTCCAAAACCAGAAACAGTTGTTTCCTGCAGTGCTCTTGCTGAGGGAATTCTAAAATCATGAACACAAAACATACAAGGTTTGTTAAATATGTCAATGGGTGCAAATATTCATTAAAAAAAAACCTATGACCATCTGCAATACAAGTTTAAGACAAGCCTTGCGTAGGCAGTTCTTATGAAAGCAAAACAATTTCTATACGCTGTTCTGCCACATCATGTTTGCAGGCCTGGGCCCTCACTGGACACATCATGAGACAAGCACATGTACTCTGGTCCTGACCTGCTGCCACTGATCCATTTGGACTAAGGAACGTCATAACTACCTGTAAGAGGAAAGCCTAGAAGTGGAAAATGGGGTTCAGGTGGCAGAGGGAGGTGGCAACTCATACCAGAAGGAGTTGAGATTACTCCATTTTTTAGGTGCCAGCGAAGACTTGGATGAGAGCGACAACTACACTCATCCAGGAGAGCCTGGCCCGCGGCTCCCAGATCCAGAACTCCTGAAACAGAAACAATTCCCTATGAAGTGCCAGCGAATCCCATTTAGTTTAAGTTTTTTATGTTCTGTTGGCTTTAGACATGTGGTGGGACCTGCAGTTGGGCAGTATGCTGGCGGGACCTGCAGTTGGGCAGTATGCTGGCGGGACCTGCAGTTGGGCAGTATGCTGGCGGGACCTGCAGTTGGGCAGTATGCTGGCGGGAACTGCACTTGGGCAGTATGCTGGCGGGACCTGCACTTGGGCAGTATGGGACCGCAACTGTGGCCAAGTAATCAAGACGCCTGGAGTCCAGGGCCTTAGGAAAGTTTTGGATTTCACTCTCAAGGCTCAGGTTCCTTCTGGGAAGGTGTGACATCAAGATTCTTAAGACGACAACGCAAGCTAATAATTGAAAACATGGGTCGGTTGCAACAAGCATCGGCAAAGCCAATGGGTCTGGGTTAAATGTGTTACCACATGGAAACACAGCACTGTTAGCACATCAAAGCCAACCCATGTAAGACACAAAAACCAGACTGTAATGAAGGCTCACCTTGCCATCCAACCATCACTTGATATAGAAAGACAACATGGTTGCAGTGAAGGCAGCGGAACTTACATTGCAGACTGGCCTTTGTTTCCAGGAAGTGACAAGGACACGAAAAGTCTGAGAAGTGGTACACATGGGAATGAGGGAGGCTGGGAGAGAAGAACAGAGAGGGCTACAGACGGGTGGATTAAGGAACAACATACACAAAGGAAGAGGGAGAAACAAGAGGGAAGTCTGGACAGAGGAGAAAGATGGAAAGGTCAGAGGGAACAACCACGAGCACACACAACCGTAGGAGAAAGCAACACATTGAAAGAGAGAGAGGTAATGTTTGTTTCATTTTTCCATATCGAGGTGGCTTGATCCTAAAAGGACGCTGAAGTTGTTGGAGTTTGGCTGGGGCCACCTTCAGGTCAGGCATCCCAATATGTCAAAAGAAAAGGCTATGATAGGGTGAACCGCAAAACATGTGTGCTGAGAAAAACTGGTTACAAAAGTCTGCTGCATTGAAAAATAAGAATAGGTTTGTCTGGGTACAGAATAAAAGTATGATACAAAGAACTCTCTGTGATGTAATAGGTTTATTTTAGGAATGTACATCAGTCCTTCAGGCTTTCAACACAAACACTCAAGTGAAGGCGGAACATGGCCAACAGGATTAAGTGAGGGAGATAGTCTCCACTCAGCTGAGCCAAGATGGGGTTGACAAAATCTCCAGCCAATGGGTGAAAGAGGCTGGTAGAAAGAAGCCAATGGTTCAAGGGGGTGGGTGGACACAAAATGCACTCTATGTGGATTAAAAAGGAAATGCCTGGCTGTCAAAATCCAGACCAAAGAATTGTTAACATACTTTTTCAGGATTAATGAGCAAGGGTGCAGTATACTAAATAATTCAATATTGCCACATTGTTTGGAAGTTTTGATAAACTCTGAAACCTCTGCAGACTTGGCAAAACTCAGGCAGCTGAAGTGTACGGCAATAATTCCAGAAGTTAGCATTTGCAATAATATTCTATGAAAAGTATTATTTTTGGAACGAGGCAAACGGATTTTGGAGTCCTTCAACTAAAATAATTTGTTTTCATTTACATTTTGGATTTAGTTTGAAAGAAAACCCAGTGGTGGTCTACGATTTAACAAAGACCACTACTGCTCCAAGACCAGCCCCCCTTCATCAGAATAACTCACAAATCTTTCCACCATCAACCCATTCCTCCAGGCAGGCCACTCGGCCCTGGAGCATCGTCTGCTAGAGCCGGTACCATGGGACCAAGCGATCAATAGACACAACATGTACTTAGTTACCTGTAATGAGCTCGAGGCGGCTAGAAACTGTTTCTAGACGCTGCCAGGTCCATAAAGTTACATCCAAGCAAAAAAAGGAAAAGCAGAGGGAGAAGAGAGAGGGGAAGAGCTAAGGAGGGAGAGAAGAACTCTGAAGAAGTAGAAAGTGAATCAAGTTGAGAGTGGAAAGGGCAACAGAAAAATATCCTGAATGGGAGAGCAGGTGGTGAGTTAAACTATCAGTTGTTACCACAAATAATTGGATTGTGCGTACTCCCTCCAGCGGCCAAACTGCGAACGACATTACAATGTGTCTCAAATCCCAAACAGACATCGCCAAGTAAAGTGGACAATCTGGGATTGTTATTGCTGGTGAGTCTGGAACGGGTACAAAGAACAAATTTTTTTTTCTCTTTATTTTTTTAGGTCGAGCATAGGAGCGCACAAGCGCTGCTCTTCCGAAGTGTTGGTATGTATCTGGGCTTTTAACAACGCCCACCTCACACCCATCACTATCACTCGTTCATGGGCTTGCCTTTCAAAAGTCGTTTGTTTTCATTGGTAACTGCTTTACGTTTGTCCCTCCTTAGGGCTGTTTTGTTACCTCCTTGGCCATCGACCCTGTTATATGGATAATTGCACTTTTGTTGATAACTTTGACTGCGAGCGAACTTCTTTTTCTTTTTGTGTGTCTCCTTCATGCTCATGGCAGCGCTTTGAATTGGCTCGCTTATGTTAACTTTTTTACTTTTTGTTTTCAGTTTGTGCGGAAAGAAAAGTCCAGTTAGTAATTTACAACGCTAATAGGTCTACGTCGAGCAAACGTGAGAACTACTGCATTGCAAATGCTTGTCTAAAGTGCCTGTGATTGGCAAGTTGTCTCATGCCCATCTCCTTTGTAGCGGAGTACAACCTCCCCAGCATACCCAAAATAGGGGGCATTTTGACTTGGGAGATGCTTTTCAAAGCTCATTTTTAGATCTCAAGTTCCTTCTGATCACGTGACGAGACATTCTTCACCTGAGTGAACTGAGGACCAGAATTCCAGAAGGTTCTATGGAAGATACAGGGTTCTCGGAGGTCTGTGGTGTGAGTCATCCCTAAGGAAGCCCCTAGGTAACCCATAGGGCAGGGTGCTGTGTAGATAAAAGGTAAGACAAGTACATACGTGTTTTATATGGCATGGTAGTGAAAAACTCTTACATTCGTTTTCCGCTACTGTGAGGCCTGCTCCTTTCATAGACTAGCATTAGGCCTGCCCTCATATACTTTCTGAGTGATAGATTCTGATCTGAAAGGGGTAACCTGGTCATATTTAGTATGGCCAGAATGGTAATAGAAAATACTGCTCATTGGTGAGGTTGGATTTTATATTACTAGTTCAGAAATTACACTTTTAGAAAGTGAGCATTTCTCTGCACTTAAAAACCATCTGTGCCTTACAGCCTGTCTCCAATCAACGTCTGCTCTGTGCTGGTTGACAGCTCCCTTGCGCATTCCACCCAGACAACTACAAACAAAGGACACTCAGTCACATCTGCATTCATCTGCATACTGAATGGGTCTTCCTGGGCTGGAAGGGTGAAGGGCCTGACATTTACATTTCAAAGGCCAGTGGCCTGCCCTCACACAAAGGACTGATAACCCCCACACTGGGACCCTGGCAGACAGGATTTGGCTGAAAGTGTAACCTGTGTGGTTCAAAACCACTCTTTGAATTCTCCCCCACTTCAAAGGCATTTTTGGGTATACAAACTGGGTCTCTGACCCCACCAGCTCAGACACTTCTAGACCTGCACCTGAACTCTGCAGGAAGACCTGCCTGGCTGCCCAAAGGGCTATCTAGGCTGCTTTGCTGAGAAGGACCGGTGGCCTGCTGACCTCTGACTGTGCTGGAAGTATTCTGCCTTCCCCCAACAGTGCACTCTAGGGGCTTGGATTGAGCTTGCCTCCTGTTCTGAAGTCTCAAGGACAGCAAAGACTTCAACTACTAGCTTTTTGCTAGTACCTGACTCCTGCGACTCCGGAACGACTTCAGCGACGCCACAGCCTACTCCCTCTCCCTGGAGCGGCACATGCAATGACCGCAGCCTGAACGCAAGGCTAACGTTGCCGCAACTCCGCTGAGGTCACTTAGGATCATTGCAACACTGCGAAGTCCACATCACGTATTGACGGACCTGAACCAGAAACCCCACTGGGTCAGAAGGAATCGAAGCATCGCGGACTATGACTCATCATCTCCCTCTGCATCTGGACAGAACAGACGCCTCACCTCCACCTGCTTTGCAGCGCGGAACCAACACCTCTTTCCTCTGAAGCTGTAAGGGACTGACGCCGCACCGGCTCCAGCGACGCCTCTTTCTGACTCCGTGCGACGTCTTTGTTCTTTTTCCCCCCAAAAGGTACGGTATCTGGGGTCCGTGTGACTCCGTGACCTGTACCGGTGGTGTTGGATTTCTGGAAACGACTCCGTCAACTACACCGTGATAGCCCCAGTCAGAGCTATTGTTTCGATGCGCTTTGGTTGGATTTAATCTTTAACAATTCATAACTTTCCTTGTGTACATTGGATTTTCCTCGTTTTGACGGTATTTTATTCAGATAAATATTCCCTAATTTTTTCTAAACCTGTGGAGTGTCTTTTTGTGGTGTTTTCACTGTGTTATGATAGAAGTTCTGCCCAAATACTTTACACATTGCCTTCTAAGTTAGGCCTGGCTGCTCAGTGCCAAGCTACCAGAGGGTGGGCACAGGATAATTTAGATTGTGTTGCAACTTACTCTGACTAGGACTGTGGTCCCTAGTTGGACAAGGGTGTATACCTTTGCCAACTAGAGACCACATTTCTAAAAGGCACCCCCTGCCACACATACCAAACTCTCATCTCCAAACACTTCTATATTCACAATTATCACAGCACCAAAGCAAAAAACAACACATACACACCTTGGTGCTCTAGCATGATTCCTCCCTGGAAAGTACCCATCCCTACTTCCAACAGCATGCTCTGCGTGCCCAGGGCATAGTCTGCCAGCCCAGCTACCCTCTCTCCATGGGCCCGGTACTCCAGCCTCCATGCGCCACGACACAAAGCACAGACAGCCCAGGCACATGTCACAATTTATCCTTTACAAAGTTTGGGTAAATACAAACAGATGGTCTACAAGCGTTACAAATCTAACAAACTTGCTGGTGGGAGCTATACAAATGCTGGTAACACAACACACCGCAAAGGTAGCGTTCAAGACACAAAGATGTGGCTTATCCACTAAGGCCAACAGGTAACTTGCTGACATTCCCACCAAACCTGTGGGCTAGAATAAGTATATCCTTTATGACATCAGCATTGATTCGTGTGCAGCCCCTCATTTCCACCAAACACAGCCCACTCCTCCGCAGGCCACGTGGCAGTCCCACCTTCAAGCCTACCTTGCAGAGTTTGGATGATTTCGCTGTGGAGCAGCGTAGGTACCACCGGGGTGGGCAGGTCGAGCAGGTACCCCCTCACAGCCTCACCAACAGCGCGCACGTCAAACTGCTCCAGGTCCAGAGAAAGGAAATCTAAAATGGAGGGAAAAATACACTCTGAGCACACATAGGTGGGTCTCTGAGCACACATATGTCAGGGTGGTCACAGGATGCAGATTCCTCAGCAGTCCCCAGAAGTTAGATTTTCAGTGCCACCTGAGGTCCAGAAACAAGCTCTCCACTGACCCGAGATGCTCGCTCGCGTGAGCTCCCCCAAGCCGTCCTTTGTCCTATGGACTCCAGATGCTTGCTCACCTGTGGACATAAAGCGCTTGGTTCCCTGTGGCCCCCAGATATGGGCTTTAATGTGCTATCCTAGAGTTATGTTCTACCGAGGGAACCTTGACATTTGATCCCCTGAGCACCTGTGAACATACTTCTTCTGTGGACACTTGTAGCTCAGTCTCCTGCAGGCCCCTGGAGCTCGCTCCCTTGACGACATCTCATGCTTGCTCTCCTGATGTTCCTTGAAGCTCACTCTCCTGATGGCTACTGAAGTTCACTCTCCTGAGGGCCCCTAAAGCTCACTCTCCTGAGGGAACCTAAAGCTCACTCTCCTGAGGGCCCCTAAAGCTCACTCTCCTGAGGGCCCCTAAAGCTCACTCTCCTGAGGGCCCCTAAAGCTCACTCTCCTGATGGCCCCTAAATCCCACTCTCCTCAGGGCCCCTAAAGCTCACTCTCCTTAGGGCCCCTAAAGCTCAACCTCATGAGGGCCCCTAAAGCTCAACCTCATGAGGGCCCCTAAAGCTCAACCTCATGAGGGCCCCTAAAGCTCAACCTCATGAGGGCCCCTAAAGCTAGCTCCCCTCAGGGCCCCTAAAGCTCACACCCCTAAAAGTCGCTCACCTAAGGGCCCCCTGAAGCTCGCTCACCTAAGGGCCCCCTGAAGCTCGCTCACCTAAGGGCCCCCTGAAGCTCACTCACCTAAGGGCCCCCTGAAGCTCACTCACCTAAGGGCCCCCTGAAGCTCACTCACCTAAGGGCCCCCTGAAGCTCACTCACCTAAGGACCTCTAAAGCTCACTCACCTGAGGACCTCTAAAGCTCACTCACCTGAGGACCTCTAAAGCTCACTCTCCAGAGGGCCCCTAAAGCTCAATCTTCTGAGGGACCCAAAAGCACCTGAAGCTCACTCTCCTGAAGGCGTCTGAGGCTCACTGCCCCAGAGGCCCCTGAAGATCACTGTCCTGAGGGCCCCTAAAGCTCAATCTCCTGACGGCCCCTGAAGGTCAATCTCCTGACGGCCCCTGAAGCTCACTCACGTAAGGGCCCCTGAAGCTCACTCACCTAAGGGCGTGTGAAGCTCACTCTCCTGAACTTCACTCTTCATGTACCTTGAAGCTCGCTCTTCTGAGGGTCCCTGAAGATCACTCTCCTGAAACTCACTCACCTAAGAACCCCTGAAGCTCACTCTCCTGATGGCCCCTGAAGCTCACTCTGCTGAGGGCCCCTAAAGCACACTCGCATGAGGGCGTTTGAAGCTCACTCTTCTGAGGGCCCCTGAACTTCTCTCCATGTCCCCAGAAGCTCACTTTTCTGAGGGCCCCTGAAGATCACTCTCCTGAAGGTCACTCACCTACGAACCCCTGAAGCTCACTCTCCTGACTGCTGCCGAAGCTCGCTTTGCTAGGGACCACAGAGGCTCACTCTCCTGCGGGCCCTGAATCTCGCTCTCCCTTGATGACTTTTCAGGCTTGCACTCTAGAGGGCCCCTGAAGCTCACTCTCTTGATGGCCCCTAAAGCTCACTCTCTTGATGGCCCCTAAAGCTCCCTCTCTTGATGGCCCCTAAAGCTCCCTCTCATCAGGGCCCCTAAAGCTCCCTCTCATCAGGACCCCTAAAGCTCCCTCTCATCAGGACCCCTAAAGCTCCCTCTCATCAGGGCACCCAGAGCTCAGGACTGGGTAAAAAAAAAAAACCACAACTTTCGTCTAAATTGACTTCTGCGTAGAATTTATTGGTGGCGTGGGCATGTGTGCATTGGATCAAAGGGATTAAATTTGGAGGGAGAGTATGTTTCAGACTGGTTAAATTCGATAGAGGGGGTAATGGGCACAGGTAAACATGGGTTCGGAACCATATATAAAGTATCTGTTGTGCAGCCCTGTAATTAACATGATGCTACTAAGCACATCAACCTCTGAAGCATGAAAGGCAGTGTTGTCCCTGCTGTAATTCTTGTTCGTAACGAGCAGATCACACGTGGTGCCAACTCCTGCAGTGTGTGTCTAACTCGCCGGCTTTGAAAGTTAATGGTTTTAAAATGACGAAGGCCTAACCCCTTTCTTCCCTCCATACGTGACCCCGTTCTACGTAGCACAGGCGTCACGCGAAGGTGCTAGGGCGTGTTACATGGATAATCACAGAGGAGGTCAAAATTACCAACAATGGTTAAGAAAAATAAAAATGGTAAATCATTACAGAAAAACTAACTGCAGAAGACGTATTTAGAGCGGTGAAAAGGGTGAAAAGGTTGTAACGGCTTGATGAAGAGGAGGCGGGGTATTTGTCTGCAGTGATTAATTTGTAACTAAAAACGTGAGGGTGCCCAAAGCCCTCCTCTAAAAACACGCGGCTGCTGCAATTAAATGTATGAACAAGGAATACTGAGGCAGCGGAATCCTGAAGCCATCTCGAGCCTCTTCAATCCATTTACAGCCACTCCCTGCCCCTTCAGCTCACTCTTGCAGCTTTCTACCTTTGTGACGCTTTTACATTTTTCTCTTCCTCCATCTTTCCCAGATTTGCCTTTTGCTCGCAGTAAATGCTTGAGGCAGAAGAATAAGCCCCAGCCCTCAAAAATAAGTGCTGGTGTTCAGCACCGGAAACAACAAGCACAAATTAAGCACTGCTTTTCTGTGCCAAGATTAGTTGCAGTATGGTAGCTAAAATGTTGTTGAAAGAGGAGGGCTGTCGGCCATTGTATTGAGCTTAAGCACAAATTAAGCACTGCTTTTCTGTGCCAAGATTAGTTGCAGTATGGTGGCTAAAATGTTGTTGAAAGAGGAGTGCTGTCGGCGCTTGTATTGAGCTTACATAGGGGGCGTAGCTTCGGGGAGGTGTGGGGGGTGTTACATCCCCCTAATAAATGTATTTGGTGATAAAGAGTTGGGTGCAGGTGCTTTCAGTTGAGGGTGATGAGGTGTCTGTCGGATTTCACTGGGAATTTCACACACAGGTGAAACTGCACTCTTTCTCCCTCTCTCTGTTTGGAAAAACTTAAAATGTGGGTTATTTCAGTAAATAACGCGCTACATTCTCTCCCTTTCCACTGTACGCCCCTCTGGTGCCCCCTGTTTGTGGTACAAGGCAGCGGTTCTCAACCTTTTTACTTCTGTGGCCCGCCCACTTTATTACTGGAATCCAGGGACCCCCACTGAATCATTATTGGAATCTAGGGACCCCCCCTCCCTCCCTCATGAGTCATTACTGAAAGCAGGGGACCTAATCTGTTATTTAATTGTCTAAGCAGTCACGGACCCCCAGGGGTCCTTGGACCACAGGTTGGGAACCACTGGGATAAGGTACATTCACATCCTGTGCCAGCCTGATTGTTGGGAAAACTGAAGCTACCACCCCCACCCACTGACTGACTCCGGGTGTTGTAAGGGGGCATTAAAGGTTTTGTGGTAGTTTACCGAACGCTGAGTGTAGAAGGGCCTCGTGGTGTTGGTGTGACTGTGGCACGAGGCTGGCCTGGGAAGCCCCGGCCCGGCCTGGATCCCATTACCCAGGCCCCGCGCATCCCTCATCTTCCCCATCCAAGAACTGGTTCTTACCGGATCTCAGCGCCTGTCTCAGCTCAGAACCAGCCGGGCCTCCAGGCGCCCTGTACAGCGCCTCGCTGTCCAGACCTGCGGAGGTAGGCGCAGTGTGAGTCAAACATTTAATATCAACGAGCGCAAGCCTCATCCACCCACCCACCTGTTCTATCGCGACATTATTGCAGTTCAACTCATTGAAAGGTGGACTAGACGGGAACACACGTACAAAACAACAGCAGCGCCTCAAAAAGTAACGTTTTTAAATTCGTCAGTGCAACAGCCAGCAGAGAAATATGTAATTTAATAATGTGTCTTTCCTGAACAAGTGAGCCATCTTGGGTCCCCGTTCTGTGAAGTTTGCTCTCCCCCGAAGGACAACCGTGCAATCAGTAGTGTCCGTGCACACACAACACCTGAAACAGTCCGTGCACACACAACCCCTGGAACAGTCCGTCCACACACAACCCCTGGAACAGTCCGTGCACACACAACCCCTGGAACAGTCCGTGCACACACAACCCCTGGAACAGTCCGTCCACACACAACCCCTGGAACAGTCCGTCCACACACAACCCCTGGAACAGTCCGTCCTGGAACAGTCCGTCCACACACAACCCCTGGAACAGTCCGTGCACACACAACCCCTGGAACAGTCCGTGCACACACAACCCCTGGAACAGTCCGTCCACACACAACCCCTGGAACAGTCCGTCCACACACAACCCCTGGAACAGTCCGTCCACACACAACCCCTGGAACAGTCCGTCCACACACAACCCCTGGAACAGTCCGTGCACACACAACCCCTGGAACAGTCCGTGCACACACAACCCCTGGAACACACCACAGCTCCTTTCAGACACAACCCCGCAGGACTCACCAGGAGCCGTTCGCAGCCAGGGACACCGTGTGAAGGGGCAGCCTTCCGGGCGGGTCCATAGCCGGTATTAACATCAAGATGTGCTCTCAAGCTGCCCGGTGACCCCGGCTGATAATTACATCAAACAAGCGCACAGAGGCCATTTTACTAAGGAATACAGACCGTTTATATAAAGGTCTCCCTAAGAACACCGTCCGCGCCTTGCGGAAGCTTAAATCGTATGTCAGTGCGTATGTCAGTGCGGTAGACTCGGTATATTTTACTACAGCTCAGAGGTGCGGTTTACTACAGCAAAGGCACATGAAAGATTGCGCAGTGCTGCACTTTTTACACTAAGGGCACATGAAAGATTGTAGTGCTGCACTTTTTACACTAAGGGAACATGGAAGATTGTACAGTGCTGCACTTTTTACACTAAGGGCACATGAAAGATTGTAGTGCTGCACTTTTTACACTAAGGGCGCATGAAAGATTGCACAGTGCTGCACTTTTTACAATAATGGAAGATTGCACAGTGTGCACTTTTTACACTAAGGGCGCATGAATGATTGTGCAGTGCTGCACTTTTTACACTAAGGGCACATGAAAGATTGTAGTGCTGCACTTTTTACACTAAGGGCGCATGAAAGATTGCACAGTGCTGCACTTTTTACAATAATGGAAGATTGCACAGTGTGCACTTTTTACACTAAGGGCGCATGAATGATTGTGCAGTGCTGCACTTTTTACACTAAGGGGACATGAAAGATTGTACAGTGCTGCACTTTTTACACTAAGGGCACATGAACTATTGTAGTGCTACACTTTTTACACTAAGGGCGCATGAATGATAGCGCAGTGCTGCACTTTTTAGACTAAGGGCACATGAAACATGGCATAGTGCTACACTTTTTACACTAAGAGCGCATGAAACATTGCAGTGCTACACTTTTTACACTAAGGGCACATGAAAGATTGTAGTGCTGCACTTTTTACACTAAGGGCGCATAAAAGATTGCACATTGCTGCACCTTTTACACTAAGGAAGCATGAAAGATTGTACAGTGCTGCACTTTTTACACTAAGGGGACATCAAAGAATGCACAGTGCTGCACTTTTTACACTAAGGGCACATGGAAGATTGGGCAGTGCTGCACTCATTCACTAAGGGCTAATGAAAGATTGTGCAGTGCTTCACCTTTTACACTAAGGAACATGAAAGATTGTTCAGTGCTGCACTTTTTACACTAAGGGCACATGGAAGATTTCACAGTGCTGCACTTTTTACACTAAGAGCACATGGAAGATTGGGCAGTGCTGCACTCTTACACATGGACTCGTAAAGGAATGTGCAGTGCTGCACTTTCACACATGGGCACGTGGAAGGAATGTGCATCGCTGGACTCTTACACATGGGCACATGAAGGAATGTGCAGCGCTGGACTCTTACACATGGGCACACAAAGGAATGTGCAGTGCTGGACTCTCTTAGACATGGGCACATGAAGGAATGTGCAGTGCTGGACTCTCTTACACATGGGCACATGATGGAATGTGCAGTGCTGGACTCTCTTACACATGGGCACATGAAGTAAGCTGCAGTGCTAGACTCTTACACATGGGCACATGAAGGAATGTGCAGTGCTGGACTCTTACACATGGGCACATGAAGGAATGTGCAGTGCTGGACTCTCTTACACATAGACACAAGAAGGAATGTGCAGTTTAGCACTCTCGTACACACCACGGCTCATAAACGGATGTGCAGTGCTGCACTCTCACAGCAAGGGCACACAAATGAGTGTGCGGTAGTGCACTCTACTACAGCAAAGGCACAGGAATGTGCGGTGCTGCACTTCCCTAAAGTTACAGCCCGCGAATGTAGGAGTGCCTCACTGTACATGGTTGATGCTGCACTCTCTTACAGTACTGGCACATGAAGGAATGTGCAGTGCCAGGCTCCTTTAAAATCAGAGCACATGAATGAGTGTGCAGTGCTGGACTTTCCTATAATATGAGCACATGAATGAGTGTGCAGTGCTGCAGTCTCCTGAAACCAGGGCACATGAATGAGTGTGCAGCGCTGCAGTCTCCTTCACTGAGGACACATGAATAAGTGCACAGAGCTGCACTATCCTACAATAAGGGCACCTGAGTGAATGCATGTGATGTATTCTACTATATTCAAAGCACATGAAATAATGTGCCACGATTCAGTCTCCTACAATATAAGCACATGAATGTGTGTGTAATGCTGCAGTGTCCTAAAACCAGGGCACATGAATGAAAGCAAGTACTGCTCAATCCTAAATTCGGGGCGCATGAATGAATGTGCAGTGTTGCAGTCTTCTTCATGGAGGACACATGAATAAGTGCGCAGAGCTAAACTGCCCTACAACAAGGGCACCTGAGTGAATGCATCTGATGTATTCTACTATATTCAAAGCACACAAGATAATGTGCCATGATTCAGTCTTCTACAATCAGAGCACATGAATGAATGTGTGGTGCTGCAGTCGCCATGGAGGACACATGAATAAGTGCGCAGATCTACACTATCCTACAACAAGGACACTTTAGTGAATGTATCTGATGTATTCTACTATAATCAAAGGACATGAAATAACGTGCCGTGATTCAGTCTCCTACAACATAGGCACATGAATGAGAGTGCAGCCTCCTTCTTTAAGGACACATGAATAAGTGCACATAGGTGCACTATCCTATAACAAGGACACCTGAGTGAATGCATGCACTGCATTGTACTGTAATCAAGGGACATGGATTAATGCGCTGTGCGTCAGTATCCTACTATAAGGGCACATGAATGAATGTAAGGTGCTGCAGTCCTCTTCACTGAGGATACATGCATAAGTGTGCAGAGCTACACCATCCTACAACAAGGACAACTGAGTGAATGCATCTGATATATTCTAAAATAATCAAGGCACATTAAATAATGTGCCAAGATTCAGTCTCCTACAATCAGGGCACATTAATGAATGTGCAGTGATGCAGTCTCCTTCTCTGAGGACACATGAATAACTGCGCAGAGCTACACTATTCTACAAGGACACCTGAGTGAATGCATGGGTTGCATTGTACTGCAATCGAGGCACATGAATTAATGCGCCGTGCTTCAGGCTCCTACAATCAGGGCACATGAATGAATGTGCAGTGCTGCAGTCTCCTTCTTTAGGGATGCATGAATAACTGCGCAGAGCTTCACTATCCTACAACAAGGACACCTGAGTGAATGCTTGCTCTGCATTGTACTGTAATCGAGGCACCTGAATTAATGCGGCATGCTTAGCTCTCCTACAATCAGGGCACATGAATGATTGTGCAGTCCTGCGCTCTAGAACCCCTTATCTGCGAGCGGTCCCACTGTTTTTTGGCTGAGAAAGAGCTGCCTTGGGCAGGGTAGTCAGAGAAGGTGAGCTCTTCTTGGCCGAGGCACTAGACCTCTCTCAGTCTGAAGAAGTTCTTACATTTTTATCTTATGATGTGCTGCAACCTTTTGCATTTGCCAAGTTTGAAAGGTACTCCTGGGACATGTGCTGCGGTTTCCCGAAAGGCCTTTATTCTTGACAGCTGTGAATCATAGCAGACGAAGGCTGCCAAACATTAGCCTGGGTGACAAAACCTGGGCTGTTATCCCCTTGGATATGAACACTGACAACAAAAAACCTGGGCTGTGTACATGACCCATTGTAGGTAAATGTATCTAATTCTGATATTCTCACAGCCTGACATAGATTCCTCCCCACAGACCCCAGTTATCTCCTCTCTGAAGTCCTACAAGACAGACCTCACAATATGACAGTGTTAAATGCCTCCTATGCAAGAAGGCGCTACTAAAAGGCCATTTCACCTTCATCCAGGCACTGTATCTTGTAGAGCAACATTCCACAGCCCTCTGCAAGCCCTGCACAAAGCAGGGCCCGGAGACACCAGGCAACGGTGAGGGACATGTCTCACTAGCTCCCGCTTCGCAACCCAGCCCACCGGGGCAATGGGCCTGGCAATGAATCTCGAGTTGGGCTTGTGCCTCTTGGCTGTATATGTAGATTTGGTGCCCCAGCACCCCCTTTCATACTGGTCGGCCTGTGTGCCCCCCCACCCCGATTAACTGATGCTATCCACCGTGCAACAGGGGGAATGCGTTCAGTCATGTGACCCTGCAAACCCACTTCTCTGATATGTGCTGTCTTTGTTGGATGACACCACCCCCACATCTGGATGGACCCCGCAGACCCACTACTGTGATGTCTGTCGTCTCCGCCGGACGGCACCACTCCCACATGTGATGTCTGTGGTCTCCTCTGGACTGCACCATCCTCACATCTGGGCAGACTCACTACTGTGATGTCTGTCGTCTCCTCTGGACTGCACCACTCCCACATCTGGGCATCTCACTACTGTGATGTCTATCATCTCTGCTGGACAGCACAACTCCTACATCTGGGTAGGCCCACTCCTCTGATGTCTGACGTGTCTATTGGAGAGCACCACCCCCACATCTGGGCAGACTCACTACTGTGATGTCTGTCATCTCTGCTGGAGAGCATCACTCCCTTACCTGGGTAGGCCCACTACTGTGATGTCTGTCGTCTCTGCTGGAGAGCATCACTCCCTCATCTGGGTAGGCCCACTACTGTGATGTCTGACGTGTCTATTGGAGAGCACCACTCCCACATCTGGGTAGACACACTCTTGGGATGTCTGACGTCTCCTCTGGACAGGTGTCTTGGGTTGCACCTTCCCCAGTTCTGGTGCGCCAATCCTGCTCTGATATCGGCTGACCCGGTCACCCGGAGATACTTTTGGTAAGGTTCACTACGACTTAGCAGCACCCAACCACACAACACTCATGACACTATGCAACCTCCCACCTAGCCTGTCACAAAAACACAACACACCCACGGGTGCACGAAAAAATGGAGTGGCCTCGAACTTTGGGCCAGATGTAGCAAAGGTTTTTCCCCACTCTGTGTCTATGGGAAAAAGTGTTCATACATATGGCCCTTATCAGCAGAAAGCCTTGGGAGCTTAGAACGGGGTAGGAAAGCGCTACACGGATGCTACAGTGTCACTGGCCAACCAATGTACCTTTCTTTTCGATGGCGTCCAATAGCTTCAGCAGGGTCGGAGGCCCGTTCTCGGGAGGCGAAAACTGCTCGGTGAGGTCAGGGAGGGCAGATCCTGGGGGAAAAGAGTACACAATATACTTTACCAGGAAACCTTCACAAACCCTGGGTTAAACAGACAGAAAAAGATTATTTATTCAGATATCTCATTGGGGAAGTGTCAATAAGCTTTATTTTTTATGTCAGAACTTGCAATAGCTCAGAACCCACCTCTTCAATTCCAAGTGGCTCAAACACTCCTGTCAGCTCGCCTCCTAATCCTCCATCTGTACCCCTCCTGCTGCCCCCCCTCCCCGCACACCCGGGTCACCCACTCCAAACCAGTATAAGCATCCCTCATCCACCGGCCATGCTTCTTTTAGAGAGCACCAGCGTCCCTCATCTACCGGCCATGCTTCCTTTATATAGAGTACCAGCATCCCTCATCCACCGGCCCGGCTTCTTTTATAGAGCACCCGCATCCCTCATCCACCGGCCCTGCTTCTTTTATAGAGCACCCGCATCCCTCATCCACCGGCCATGCTTCTTTTATAGAGTACCAGCATCCCTCATCTACCGGCCTTGCTTCTTTTATATAGAGCACCAACATCCCTCATCTACCGGCCATATAGAGTACCAGCATCCCTCATCTACCGGCCATGCTTCCTTTACAGAGTACCAGCATCCCTCATCCACCGGCAATGCTTCCTTTATATAGAGCACCAGCATCCCTCATCCACCGGCCATGCTTCTTTTATAGAGCACCAGCGTCCCTCATCTACCGGCCCTGCTTCTTTTAGAGAGCACCAGCGTCTCTCATCTACCGGCCATGCTTCTTTTATAGAGCACCAGCGTCCCTCATCTACCGGCCCTGCTTCTTTTATATAGAGCACCAGCATCCCTCATCTACCGGCCCTGCTTCTTTTAGAGAGCACCAGCGTCCCTCATCTACCGGCCCTGCTTCTTTTATATAGAGCACCAGCATCCCTCATCTACCGGCCCTGCTTCTTTTAGAGAGCACCAGCGTCCCTCATCTACCGGCCCTGCTTCTTTTATAGAGCACCAGCGTCCCTCATCTACCGGCCCTGCTTCTTTTATATAGAGCACCAGCATCCCTCATCTACCGGCCCTGCTTCTTTTAGAGAGTACCAGCGTCCCTCATCCACCGGCCATGCTTCTTTTATAGAGTACCAGCATCCCTCATCCACCGGCCCTGCTTCTTTTATATAGAGCACCAGCATCCCTCATCTACCGGCCCTGCTTCTTTTAGAGAGTACCAGCGTCCCTCATCCACCGGCCATGCTTCTTTTATAGAGTACCAGCATCCCTCATCCACCGGCCAAGCTTCTTTTATAGAGCACCAGCGTCCCTCATCTACCGTCTCTGCTTCTTTTATATAGAGCACCAGCATCCCTCATCTACCGGCCATATAGAGTACCAGCATCCCTCATCTACCGGCCATGCTTCCTTTACAGAGTACCAGCATCCCTCATCCACCGGCCATGCTTCCTTTATATAGAGTACCAGCATCCCTCATCTACCGGCCATGCTTCCTTTACAGAGTACCAGCATCCCTCATCCACCGGCCATGCTTCCTTTATATAGAGTACCAGCATCCCTCATCTACCGGCCATGCTTCCTTTACAGATTACCAGCATCCATCATCTACCAGCCATGCTTCCTTTACAGATTACCAGCATCCCTCATCTACCAGCCATGCTTTCTTTACAGATTACCAGCGTCCCTCATCTACCGTCCCTGCTTCTTTTATAGAGTACCAGCATCCCTCATCTACCGCCATGCTTCTTTTAGAGTACCCGCATCCCTCATCTACCGGCCATGCTTCTTTTATAGAGTAGCAGCATCCCTCATCCACCGGCAATGCTTCCTTTATATAGAGTACCAGCCTCCCTCATCCACCGGCCATGCTTCCTTTATATAGAGTACCAGCATCCCTCATCCACCGGCCATGCTTCCTTTATATAGAGTACCAGCATCCCTCATCTACCAGCCATGCTTCCTTTACAGAGTACCAGCATCCCTCATCTACCGGCCATGCTTCCTTTACAGAGTACCAGCATCCCTCATCTACCAGCCATGCTTCCTTTACAGAGTACCAGCATGCCTGACGTCACCAACATGCCTCTACTGCTTTGTAGTGCTTTATCATCATGCGAATTACATGCCTCTACCACATTGAACTGTTGCCGCTTCGGGGCACCAGCATGCCTCGTCTAGAATGCAATCCCGTCTAGCCTGTGACTCCCCGATTTAAAGCGCCCCCCTTAGAATGCCTCATCTAAAGGGCTTCCGCTGCCTGCCACTGTTCAATGGAGGGTAATAACATGCTGGCAGTGCCCTGCAGTGCACACGCTCAGGGGCACCTGCGTGTTTACCTACCATGAGCTGCCCCAGGTATGAGTCCCAGCAAGCATGCTTCATGTGTGTGTGGGGGTGGGGGGTATCAGCAAGCCTACAACTGCACAGCCCCTGCCAAACTGAGGTACTGCACCCTCAAACCCATCCTCGCAGGGCCATGCCAACCTCTGCCAACAGACCGCCCTGTAAAGTGTCGGCCCAAGTCACGAAAGGGCCTGTCCGGCGTCCTATATAGGCAATAAATCCAAACTTAATTACAGAAAATCCCCATGAAATACAAGTATTTCTTATGTGACTTTGTGCAAAATGCTTGAATTACAATGTAACCGGTCTCTGCGGTGTAATCCGGATAACCAGCTCGGTGGGTTAATGCAGCTGTTGCAGAAACCTCAGTGCGGCCTACGTAAGTCGCATCCTGTGATTTTGGCATCGAGGTTTATAGACGAACGGGGTTAAAAGTAAAAGATGTTTACCGTAATTGTCCTGAGACCTCAGCCTGCAGAGGCGGCCACTGCACAAGAACAAATGATTGCCCCCAGCGGGCCCCCCCAGACAGAAGGCGGGGCCGAGGAGCGCTCATCTCCCACGGGACACCCCGCGGGGCGGTTCGGGAGGCGGCTGATCTCTCAGCAGCAGGTGCATTGACCCCCTGCAACTCTCGCCCATAAACCGAAGCTCTTCTGAATAAGGGGCTCAGCAGAGTCGGGGGGCGCGGATAGAACAGGGCCAGGGAGCTTCGAGGGCACAGGTCGGTCCACTTCAGGATGTCTGGTAACAAACAGCCCTGGTGCACCCTGGCAGGCCGGGCCTCCTAAGGACGGTCAGACCCCCCCATCCCCGGCCCCTTTATCAAGGCCCCCGACACACCGCAGGCTCGCTGCAGATTAGCTGCCTTCTTTTACCCAGCATGCACTTGGATCTTATGCAACATGTGGCGGCTCCCGGCGCTGCCTTTGTGCCACTGTTTGTTCTGCGCCTCCCCAGACATCACTCTTGAAGCAGCTCCAAGGCCCCGGGCTGGCTGGGCACGGGTGCTTGCACCTGAAAAAGCACCCCAGAGCCACCCCTACACCCCCCAAAGCAGAAAAGGATCTCTGCCAAACGCTTCCCGGGGGGAGAGGCTGGGCGGTACCCTGGGGCACCCTTAACTGGGCAGATCCTGCGATCCGACCGCTTCTAGGCTTCATTCCAGCATTTTACATTCTAATGTTGCCATTCCTTTAATTTTTAATTTAATTTTTAGGTCTGGCCTAGAAACTGCTTAAAACGTCCCGTCTTAGAAATGTATTTAATTTGCCCCCGTCTGTGTTACAAAAATGCATTAAAAAAATATGTACATACAAAGTTGTGTCCTCTTTGTCCATTGGTCTGTTTAAGTGTCATTCACATTTTGCTGCCAACCTCCACAGTGTACACCACGTGGCAATGGGTCACCCCACTTCAAGTTTTGGCTCTCTTGCACTGTATATTATGGAGCTCTGCCAGGCCACGCGTGCAACGCCGCCCGAAAAGGAGTGGGATTTGGTGCTCAGGCTGGTACGCATAGGCTCCTAGGCTTCTCCTTTATTTTTATATATTTTACATTTTTTATACAATACATAAGTAAAGAAAAAAGCTCAGCTTGTCAAGGACAGACCTGTTTTACATCCTGGTGAGTCTAGGTGATAATGTTTCATGGTACCTTCCTACAGGCGGTTTACAGTGTCATCTCGGTGGGGTTAAGTGAAACCACGTGGGAAGCTGTAATGCACTTTCCCAGGCACCCCTGTGGCGCACGCAGCATCTCACTGGCCGAGCTGCGGCCTGCTTGACCCGGAGGACTGGTGCATCCCATGGGTCACTCATACAGCCCAAGCAGGTTCTGCAAAGTCGGTCCTGGAGAGCCGGGTCCATGCCAGATTTTTAGCATATCCACATTTAAAAAAATGTAGATTTCTGAAACATCTTGTTTCTAAATGTGGATATGCCAAAACTCCGGCATGGACCCGGCTCTCCAGGACCGACTTTGCAGAACCCTGTGACTAGGGGATCCTCACCAAATTGTTCAGGGGCATCTATCAGTTTGAGTTTCGTCACTGGCTTGGATGCCACATACGCAGGACACGATACCACAAGACACCACATGCAGCACACCCGGCACCAGAGTTAAAAACATCTTTATGAGACCTTGGAGACAAGCTAACGCCCATTCTCCCAAAATTCAACACAAGGAAACCATATGGACAAGCACAAGTTTGTACACCCAAGAATCTATAAAAAGACCCTACGGATGAGCCCACACTTGTACACCCAACAATTGTCACAAGGAGACCCTACAGACGAGCCCACGCCTGTACACCCAACAATCGACAAAAGGAGACCCTACAGACGAGCCCACACCTGTACATCCAACAATCGTCACAAGAAGACACTAAAGATGAGCCCACGCCTGTACACCCAACAATCGTCACAAGAAGACACTAAAGATGAGCCCACGCCTGTACACCCAACAATCGTCACAAGGAGAAACTAAAGATGAGCCCACGCCTGTACACCCAACAATCACCACAAGGAGACCCTCCAGACGAGCTCACGCCTGCACACCCAACAATCAACACAAGACACTAAAGATGAGCCCACACCTTTACACCCAATAATCGACAAAATGAGACCCTACAGACAAGTCCACGCCTGTACACCCAACAATCGTCACAAGAAGACACTAAAGATGAGCCCACGCCTGTACACCCAACAATCGTCACAAGAAGAGACTAAAGATTAGCCCTCGCCTGTACACCCAACAATCGTCACAAGAATACACTAAAGATGAGACCACGCCTGTACACCCAACAATTGTCACAAGAAGAGACTAAAGATGAGCCCTCGCCTGTACACCCAACAATCGTCACAAGAAAACACTTAAGATGAGACCACGCCTGTACACCCAACAATTGTCACAAGAAGACACTGAAGATGAGCCCACACCTGTACACCCAACAATCGACAAAAGGAGACCCTACAGACGAGCCCACACCTGTACATCCAACAATCGTCACAAGAAGACACTAAAGAGGAGCCCACGCCTGTACACCCAACAATCGTCACAAGAAGACACTAAAGATGAGACCACGCCTGTACACCCAACAATTGTCACAAGGAGAGACTAAAGATGAGCCCACGCCTGTACACCCAACAATCGTCACAAGAAGAGACTAAAGATGAGCCCTCGCCTGTACACCCAACAATCGACAAAAGGAGACCCTACAGACGAGCCCACACCTGTACATCCAACAATCGTCACAAGAAGAGACTAAAGATGAGCCCACGCCTGTACACCCAACAATCGACACAAGAAAACACTGAAGATGAGCCCACGCCTGTACACCCAACAATCGACAAAAGGAGACCCTACAGACGAACCCACACCTGTACATCCAACAATCGTCACAAGAAGACACTAAAGATGAGCCCACGCCTATACACCCAACAATCGTCACAAGAAGAGACTAAAGATGAGCCCACGCCTGTACATCCAACAATCATCACAAGAAGACACTAAAGATGAGACCACGCCTGTACACCCAACAATTGTCACAAGGAGAGACTAAAGATGAGCCCACGCCTGTACACCGGACAATCGTTACAAGAAGACACTAAAGATGAGCCCACTCTTGTACACCCAGCAATCGACAGAAGGAGACCCAAGAGAGCCCACGCCTGTACACCCAACAATGGTCACAAGAAGACACTAAAGATGAGCCCACACTTTTACACCCAACAATCATCACAAGGATACCCTACAAATGAGCTCACACCTGTGCACCCAACAATCGACACAAAGAGACCATAAAGATAAGCCCACATTTGAACACCCAACAATCGACAGGAGACCCTACAGACGAGTCCACACTTGTACTCCAACAATCGAGAGGAGACTCTACAGACGAGCCCACGCCTGTACACCCGACAATCATCACAAGGAGACCCTGCAGATGAGCCCATGCCTGTACACCCAACAATCATCACAAGGAGACCCTCCAGACGAGCCCACGCCTGTACACCCAACAATCAACACAGGGAGACCCTGCGGACGAGCCCACCCCTGTGTACACAACAGTCCACTCAAGGGGAAACCCAGACAAGCTCACAATAGTACACCCAACAATCAACACAAAAAGACCCCCCAGAAAAACTCATGCCTAAATACCCAACTACTGACACAAGGAGACCCTGTAAAGAAGCTCACACCAGTGCACCCAAGAATCATACAAAGAGACCTTCCGTGCCGTCACACCTCGAAACCCAACAATCAACAGAAACCCTAAACACAAGCTCACACCTGTTCACCCAGCAATCGACACAGAGACCCCACAGACAATCTCACACAGAGCAATCCCTAGGTTAGCCTTGATGCAGACACATAGAAAGCGACCCCCAAGCTCAATATTAATAAGAAACAAGAACATGTAAAGCAAATTCTACTTCGTTCCTTCGGAATCGGAACACAGAAACGTATAACTCTAAAACCTGAATCCGACCTCCCCATCAATATCCACCCTCAGTTGAAATGACATAGGGGGCTCTCTTTGAGCTAAGAAAACCCATGAGTTTACAGCTTAAATATCCTTATATCAATCATGCAACACAATGCTTATAAAAGCACAAGGGTCCGCGCTCACAAACTGCATTTAGTAGTACAACTGGCAGTACCACAATGGAACTACGAAGGTGCTACAAACCAATACTCACAAACCTGCAGGTGTAAATCTCCGCCTTCACCTCTCCTCGCTTTTTAAATGGAGGGTATTAGGAAGGAGTAAGGAGACCCTCAGGGAGGGGCTTATACGGGTACACGCATCACATACAAAGCATAAAGCCCACTGGTGTTCATATACCATCATTTCTAAAGTTACTAAAGTTACAAAGGAGCCAAACACTAGTAAGTGTACGTAAGCTCAGAGCTGGAGTAAGCCTACCACCACACAACCACTGGTATTGCAACACCTTCCCATCCAAAATAATGGAGGTAGGGAATCAAAAAAATACCAAAAAGAGAACAATGTGGAATTACATTTCTTTTAAACTAGCTAAACATATAATTACATTTAAATGTTTTTTTAAAAAGTATCTAAAGTTAAAATATTTATTATTTTATCTTAAAGTATATTAGTAACCATATACGAATTTTTATAGGAATGTAGTATTTTTATTAAAATGAATTAAAATACTTTCAAATACTTGCATATATTTCTTTTAATAATTTTTACTACATAAAAATTTTTTTTTTTATACTTTAGGTGCGATTTTTGTTTTAAATTTAAACTTTAAAACAATCATTTTAATTTAATGTAATCTATTCAAAAGTATTTATATTTTAAATTCCAAAATAAGCGAATATGGCTGTAGCGCCTAACGTCTTTTACATTTAAAATATCTAATAATATTAATTTACATTAATATTTAACAGAAGAAATTGTAATTGTTTTTTCAAGTTTATCAAACTTTTTTTTTTTTTGTACTTTCCCCTATATTTTTCCATTAGGAAACTTTCACCACAGGATGCCTTAACGTGGCTTCTCTGAAGTACAATATGCTTGTTTCTCCATAGCAGCTTGGGAGAATGATCATGAGATGTAGTTGATCAACTGTGACCTTGGAACCTAGAGACAGGGTTTTGATCCCAGCTTCAGCAACTGATCAAAAATCCTGCGATTCTTGGCAAACCACTTCACCACCCCGTGCGAGTTATCAATGCTTCCCATGCAAAAGTATGATGTAAACATGTGGAATGGAAATATAGGTAAAGCACCCTCTATACAGATCTTTAAACCTTTTCCAAACTTTCCCCGGACACAGGGAGAACGGGTGCTTCCCCGCTAGGTCTGTGCGACATACTATGACGACATGAAGCAAACCACACGCGGTGTTCGCTCGTACAAAGCGAGCAGTCAGGTGGATACGCCAGGGTGAATGTGAGAAATTTAATGTACTTTCCAGGCGCTTCCACTCAAGCCACGTCCAATTTGTGCATCACTGTAGCCGACCAATTTGTCGAAGCCGGAATTTCAGAGGAAGCCAAGTGTGTGAATAGGAAATTGAGCACCTGTTCTATCATAAAGGCCTCTATTCATGGCAGAACCCTTGATGAAGCACAAACTGCAGTGATTCCTGCACTGCTCATTCACTGTGCCTCCAGTCTGACCTAATTCAAAAACAGCTAGGGCTGAGTTTTGGGAACCAATGTTCTCCAAGATAAATACAATTGTGAGATCCATGCAAAGGTGTTGCCCTTGTTGAAGTTGAATCTTTAACCAAGTCGAGGAACCAATAACTTTTCTTTAAAGTGTTCTTCTAAGACAGAGGTCCTGGGTTTTGCTTAGGGAGAGAATCAGAGACTTCAAAAGTTTGGCATCCAGAGCTCCCAATGATCTGTCCCTGTTTTTCAGTCATCTTAACGTGCGGGGATGGACGATCGCAGGTTTTTGGCTCAAATATAGTTGGGAGGCAGGTTTTGGTGGTAAGCAAGACCGCTGATCCAATGTGAGTGATACATCACTTTATCCTTGACTCCATCAGGAGCCAATTGCGTGCTCTTAGGGCAGTTGTGGTGAGGGCTCATTTAGGCACCTGTTGGCTTAGTTTGTCTTTGCCCTCTTTGGAGTTTGTTGCTGAGGTTTCTAAGAAGCAGAGTGAATCATGGTACAGTCATCTAATGGTCTCTTTCCTAATGATCTACTAAGCTCTACTGTGAATTGAAATGAGCAATGTGAACATTTCCCAGAGTAAGGAGAGTTGTAAGTTGCAGTGTCTGGAGAGGTCATGGTTACTGAGCTGTAGGAAAGGGAGGTTTTCTATTTCATCCAAAGGGCACTGTGCCTAAGGCATCCGGTGATGATGCCTAGATGCTTTGCTGACCTCTAGCTGCATGTAAATTTGGCTCTCGTGAGAGTCATTTAGGAATCTGCTTGGTGATTCTTCAAGAAGTGGTCCAACAGGGGTGTGTTTTTGTTGAACAGGAGAGCGGACCCTTAAGAACGGATTGTGCAACAGATTACTTGATCAGAGTTTGTGTGTACTACAACTCAGTCGATCAATCAAACATTTACAGAGCGACTCAAATCACCCATGAGGGTCTCGAGGCGCTGCTGCATTTTTAGGTCTGGCTTAAAATGGATTGTTGCCTCCAGGAGCTCGTACCAACAATAGACAGAAAGAGGCTTTTAGGTTAGCCTCCTTCAATAACACAGTTATTGTGGTAATGTTTCTTTTGGCCAGAGCTTGGCGCCCCCCCCCCGGGATCACTTGAGGCCCCTCTAGGGGTACCTTCCCCCCAGTCTGAAGAACCCTGCTCTAAGTGGGCAGGGCCTGCCAAGGCTGAACCCTGGCACAGCAAGAATGAGATGTAGAATCAAAGCCCTACCAGGGCTCTGTTGGTGCCCTCTTTGGACTTAAAAAACTGCACCTGCCTGGCAGTCATAAGCCCCGGCTGTAAGGAACCAAGAAATCTCCTTTGTACACTTGACTCTTCTACACTATCAATGGCAAAACGGTTAAGGGACCGCTTACGTAGTACAGTCTTCAACGCATGTATCGGATTTAGTTCAGCTTTTAAGCAAACAGCGGAGGGCCATCAACAGTCAGAGGACCCTGTTTAAGGGCAGAGTTATCACAGCCGGGGGTGTTTGAAAGTTGCTATAGTAGCAGTGAGGGAGAAGGAGTCTTCATGGCACTATTCTAAAGATGAATTCACATAAAAAAAAAAAACTTGACCTTACATCAGTCCAGTGGTTAATCTTTTGTCTTCTGTGGTCCTCAATTTAATCATTATTGGAATCCGGGGCCCCCACTGAGTCATTACTGGAAGCCAGGCACCACAGCCTATGACATTTTGATGATTTGAACTTCAAAACAATAGCCAACTATACAGAAACACGTATTCGTCAAATATAGAAAAGATAAAATATTTTATTTAATTTGCAATTATATAAAATAGAAATTTTACTTTTAATGGGAAGCTTGGGAATTTTCCAAATTCAACTGAGGCCCCCCTTCGGCCATACTGTATTCTGTTTGATGCATTTGTACTGCTCCCACAAATCAGTCTGAGGATACCAGCTTAATATTTAGCCTCTAGTTTCAAATTCCTTTACATTTACAGAACGTTTTAACATTTTCAAGTTTACATTTTACTTCTTCATGTATACTTTATTAATCCATTAATATTATTTGCATTTCTAAGCAGTTGCGAACCCCAGGTTAAAAAGGGTTGTTTTGCAAAAATATTACCTTACAATAAATTCTACCTGCACCACAAAGTAATACCCAGCACATGCTCACAACTACAAAAGTGGAGCTAAAATACTACACTAATCGGGCTCTAAAACACAAGGAATGTGACTTTGGATATTTCTGAATCCAACACAGGTTGACATTTTTGAAGAGATATTCGTTTTTGAAAGAAATGCATTTACAACCTGGGACTCCAGGTAAGATGTAGCCATCTGACCTGTGCAAGCTCACCCCACTAGCAGGTCTGCCACAATTCACAACAAGCATTTACAATGCAACGGGTCTCGCGTTTGCTCATGTTAGATCGCGTTGTAAACTCCTAACCCGACTTTTCACCTATCGGGCAAAAGTGCATTTATGTACCTAACCCGAAAAAGTTAAATTAACTATGTAAAGCGCTCGACTTCTGCCAAGCGAGATCACGCTCGTAAATTAGAGAAAAAGACGTTCACGAGCCCGATGGAAAACAGCGAGCCTCGCATGTTTTCTGTACTTGGTCGCTGCGCTCGAGGAGGGCTAGCCACCGGAAAAGGCATGACGTATGCGTGCCTTCGACTAATGAAAGCAAGCAGATTTTATTAGGCAAGCCCACGAACCAATAAAAAACACTGACGTGAAGTTGACAGGGCTCTGAGCCCTTTTCTAAAATACAAAAGCGTCTCGCTGCTATACGCATGCGCGAGCGCATGCAACACAGGCTCGACCCTAAAAAGGGGACCCCTTTTCATGCCTCACCACACTGGTCCCACCATGAAAGAACTTCAAGAATAAAAGCTTTACGTCCGCTCATCACAAACTGCTAACAAGGGTGAGTGATCATGACATGAACACAAATACATCCTCGGCCACATCCAAGGCTGGGTCAACCACACGCAAACCAGTGTCCACCATCCATAGACGATCACTTGCCCAAGGCCCTTTACCACAACCAGAGTGGGATTCCGGCATGTGCAATCAAATGTGTTCTTCTACACTGAAAACAAATAGAAACATACAAAACGTTAACCCCCTGAACGCAAGCGTCGTTGGGGGCGGGTGTCATGTACAACAGGCAATCATGAAAATTGTGTGCGTGTGTGAGGAGCGGCCATGTTAGGTATGGCTGCCGTGTTACTCCTCTGCCCCTGCGTAGCAGTTGAAAGCACTGGAAGGTGTGAGAGCGCCATACTTTATGAAGGCTAAACAGAGAATAAACAGGATGTTTTTCACCTAAGGGTCCTGAGGGACATGATAGAACATTCTAACTTCGCTCTCACCATCTATTTGATTTCACTCTGAACCGCTCACAGAAAAACTTCCCCGTAATTCACTGTTTACCATCTATAATACTATAGTTATTAGTCATAAAAACAGATTTATCACCCAATCAAGAAAGTTTATAGCATGGAAATATTTCATTTAAAATAACAAAGGTGTTGATGGTAGATATCGCTTTATACAAAAGCCAATTAAGAATTACAACAATAATTGTTTCACGTCTTGCATTATTGGTTTTCCTTAAGGTTCGTCCGCTCTCAGATCTGTTGCATGGTGTTAACACGTTTCTCCTAATAATAGGAATACTTGGTCTTCTCCCTGTTCATCACTAAAAATAAATGTTGCTGATTGTTCCATCACAGAAATGTGGAACACAAGTATGAATATATGAGCACTGGAGTAGTCAAATACTAAACCATGAAAGGCGAAATCTTTAATGTTTGTCTGGAGTCATCCGTCAAGGTTAACAACAGTTGCAATCCCACTAAAGTGTTTTCACTAAGTTGCTTTTGTGGGACCAAGCATGCCGTTACAAATCACATGTGCCAGACGTTACCAGCAAACACCCACCACAGTGCCTTACACCCAAATAGCAGAAAATAGAATGGTAAACATAAACCAGGCCTACAATCACACAACTTTAATTTACCCTAAACACTGCTGCATTAGTTTGTGCACAAAAAATAAAATAAGATTTAAAAGCAAGATTCAAGCAAGCTGCTCCGATTATTCCCCTTAAATGCAATGGGAAAGCGTCTAACTTATGTTCACGTTTTGGGAAATAATTTATCATTCATTAGAGAAAGTGGCTAAAAACAATTACTTCAAATTTTGGATGTCACAAACTATGAACTGTCAAACTGCTGAGTCCTTCCTCGTCATTTGAATAATCTAACACAAAAGACTCTCTGGTATTGTGTAAATATCAAAACCTGTGAGATGTTCAACTGCAAGTCACAAATGCACAACAGCTCATGTTGCAATGGATTATGGGCATTGACCGTACTCATGGGGTAAACATTTCTCCAACTCCTGTTCAGTGCAACTGCTCATCACTATTTCAGATCATTCCAAACAAAACTTAGACTCATCCCTCTGCATGGGCAAAGTCCTAACCAAAAATGCTGCAAGCCTCCAAACCTACAATTCATTTCTACAATTCACACAATTCCTCAAAATCATGATTTCCCCACAGATCTTTGTGGAATCTCGTGTCCTTCTAAAAGACTAAGGCCTGATTTAGAACTCGGCGGACAGGTTGCTCCCTCACAATGGTGACGGATATCCCGTCCGCCAAAATATAAATCATATGGAAGATAATGGGATTTAGATTTTGGCAAAAAAGGATATCCGTCACCATTGTGAGAGAGTAACCTGACCGCCAAGTTGTAAATCAGGCCCTAAATCTGGTCTCCACCCACTCTAGTGGCCTCTCGTATCTCAAGCGAGAGCCACGTCCAGCTCGCGAGCGAGGCACCTCACGTACTCGGGTTCTGTAGGCCTCAGCGATTGCACTGGATGGTGCTGACAGTCTCACACTTGTTCGTCATTCACTACCTCAAGCAAAGGAAAACAAGCCACCTCTCAGCCAACCGCAACCCAACCGCACTCCCTTAGTTAAAATGCCATCCTTCAAGCTTCCAACCACACCATGAGTACCGCATGGAGTTCTCCAGCAAGCTCCCTGCTGACCAGAGGCTAAAAACTACCCCACTGATTACCGCATAGGAGCAGATGACGTGCATCTCAATAAATGAGCATTCAGACGTGGACACCGTCTTCACTTACAGTCCTCAATACACAATAATTGTTTTTCCCTACAGCGACTGAGGCTAGGGTTTTTCCACTCAAACTTCTGAAGTGATTCCAAACCCTCAGTTCTTTGGAAGGAGAGACAGTTCCAGCCCCATAACATTCAAAGCCGACACCGGTTTTGGGTCACGTATTAGTTTCTTCCTTAAGTCTTGTTTTTTATCACCAGGAGGACCTACTAATATCCGCACTGCTCCCTTCAAGGAATGACCTGCTACTAGAATTGGTTGTTTGCTTACCGTAGGAAAGGAATACACACCAAGCTATCAGTTCAAAAGCCAAAGAAACTTCACAATGTTCCGAACAATTTCTCCATTTCTAGTTTGACCTGAATTACTCAGGCCACATCATCTCAGCCGTGAAATCATTATACTAGCTAGTGTTGGAAAAATACATTAACTTTAAGGCATCTGGAATACAAATTTCCACCCGCAAATCTGCCACAAATTGTGGGACTGTCCACAAATGGAGTGAGGGGCCGGGATCAGGAATCAACAATAAATACCAGAAACATCTTGAGGCAATCCATATGACCATTTTGTTGATGGGCAGCCAGAACCCTACACTGGGTGTCCATCAACAAAAGGATCGTCTTCAAAATCCTAATCCACGCTCACAAAGCTCTCCATGACACTGGACCGGCCTACCTCAACGAACGACTTAACTTCCACATCTCGACCCGCCAACTCCGCTCCGCCGACCTCGCAACAGTCCCTCGCATCCAACGCACCACTTCCGGCGGGAGATCCTTCTCTCACCTCGTTGCCAAAACCTGGAACTCCCTCCCCACCAACCTACGAAAGACCCAGGACCTCCTAACCTTCAGAAAGCACCTCAAAACATGGCTCTTCGAGCAGTAGCACCCCCCCCCCAACCCCGGTTCCTTGAGACCCCACCGGGTGAGTAGCGCGCTTAACAATTTATTGATTGATTGATTGATTGACCATTACTCAGGTAAAATATCTTTAAGCTCAATATTATTGGGTGCGTAGAGTGCATTACAGATTTAAAGGGATTTCATGGCATTTCGTCCATGGTTTTAGGTAAACAAATGGGCTCTGTAGGGTGCATTCGTGTGAAATAATTTGCAGTTTAAAAGAAATCGGGGAGTAGTGCTCTCGTGGTTGGATACAAACTCAGCGTTTGCGAAGGGACAAGATATTTTAGTTGTAAATACCCTGTCTAAGGTCTGCGTGCCTCTTGGGTCGAAGAACCACCAGTTCTCTGACCAACAGAAATTTTCGCATGATTTTTGCTTATGTACAAATACATTTAAATCCAAGTAGTGTGATCTCTCAGCAAATTTATGTTGGCTAGGGGGGAGGTAATGCTTGGACCTTCAAGTACGAAATCCATTTGAATTACTTCAAAAACCCAGGTTCATACTTACCAGACAAAAATAGGTTTGTCAATACACATGGATGAACAGAGCTCTAACACATTCAAATATATAAATTCTAGCACTATGTTGACAAAGAGATAAACTCAATGTTTAGGATTTAATCAATCATAAGTTGAACACGGAAAAAAGAGCACAGCAATTGATACGCAAGTCCTAAGTTTCTATGATACGTATTCAAGAGAGAAGTCTGTTTATCACATCTTCTCCAGCTACAGAAGGAAATGTCCATAAGGAGAATGGTCTAGAACAGTGGTTCCCAACCTTTTGACTTCTGTGGACCCCCACTTTATCATTACTGGAACCCGGGGACCCCCACTGAATCATTATTGGAATCCGGGGACCCCCCCGACTAAGTCATTACTGAAAGCTGGGGAGCTAATCTATTACTAATATTTAATTTTCTAAGCAGTCGCGGACCCCGTAAGGAGGCTTTGCAGACTCCCAGGGGTCCCCAGACCACAGGTTGGGAACCACTGGTCTAGAACATTAGATGGAGGTGGTGATGCATTCCCAGCTTCCTCCCAGGAAGGCAGCGTGGAACATCAGGCACGGGTCCAAGACTGCGGTGCTGAAGGCTGGTTTTAGGTTAATCGGCACGCCTGTGGTCGGGTACTATAAGGTTGTGAGGGTGGATGGGTTCGTGTATGTGCACGTTACACCGTCAGCATAAATCAGAGTTAAAACCACTTTCCTTTATGACTGTTTTAGCTGTAATACCACAGCTTGAAGCAGAGGATCATCGATAAATAGAAATGGAGTTGTCTGCGAGCCAGGTTTCAGTGACTGAGTGATTGGAAGCTTTCTCGGTCCTCGAGGTAGGTGGGAAAGGGTTGTCAAGGGAAGGATTGTGTCTGTGCGAGTGTATATGAGTGTACAAGAGACGTGAGGTGAAGGGTTTGGAGGAAACAGTGTGGGATTGTGTGTGCTTGAGACAGGAAACTCTGTGTTGAAGATACTTGTAGAAAAAGGTTTGTGTGTAAGGGATGGCCTGGGACGCTCAATGCAGTGGGTGTCTAAGGAAACAATATCTCGCGTCGGGAGTGTGTATTGTGTATGAGGGGTGGCACACCAGGAGCAGGTCTGCAATATTTGTGTGACAGTGTCTGGTGCATGAGAGTGCAACAGGGGTACTTTCTGTGACAGAAGATTTGTGTGGAGGGGTCAGTGGTTGCACGTGTGTGTGGGCAACAGGATTAGTAAGTGGGGGATGGTGTCGTATACGACTGAGTGTGTCCTTACGGAAGTTGTGTGAGGGAGGGTGAGTGCTGGCGTGTGTCGTGGTAAGGTGAGTGAAGGGAAGGTAGGGTGCTTGTTTTTGGAGGTATATATTCCCATCAGTTAAACACCACTAAACAAATGTGACGGGAATGGGAGCAGGCCACCGCTCTTCCACAAGGGACCAGGCGCATTAGCTGCTACTTGTCGACGAGTCTGAAGTCCTCTGCAAGGCTGGGAACGCTACGCCATTGGGTCATGTTGGTTTTTCCACTCTTGCTTCTTGTTCTTTGCCTTAGAGGACTCAACTAGATGGTCAATGGACCTGCTCCACCTTTTATCAAGAGATGTTGTGCAGCACTTACCAGCTCTGCTAAAAGGATGTGTAGTCAATGTGTTCTCCTAAACCGAAGGGTCATTGCTACTACCCTCTCATACCAGAGGTGACCTGGAGGTGGTGTCCGCAAGCTTGGGCTGGCTATTATGTCATTAACACATTTTCCTAGTACGATGTAGGCTAGGGACTGATCTCAGAAGAGGATGGGCTACCGTGACGGGCCATGCTCCCGTGGCCTCATTATGGGCAGCTTTCTCAGTGCAGGGGTGGCGTAAACATTGTTTCCAATGCGGATTATAATTTCCTGTCCAGCACCAGTTGGCAGTAGAATATTGTTAAACTTTAGAGGCCAAAAAACATGTGAGGAGGATGCAGACAAGTGTTCCTCTGTAGATTTCCAACCACTACCCAATCACTGGGGTCCTTTTTTTTTTCCTCAACCAAGTCTGGAGTGTGTTTCAAGTATGTGTGGTCATGGACAGGTCTAATGTTCGGGACACAGTCAAGGACTTACAAAAGATGGTGGCTTCTGTCATACACAGCAGTCACGACAAACTATTTAGTTACCAAAAGTGGAGCAGTCAGGAGGACTGGGAAGGTTTCTCCCAATGACCAGGGAAAACAGCCCTCTGTTTCCTATGATGCCTGCTGTTGCCTGGCAACCAAGATACCAAGGCAGAGATCTACTGTGAGGGTGCGAGGTACAGTCACCCTTTATGCTGATGAAGCCCTCCACCGTACACCTGATGAGAAGAGCCGAAACATGTACTCTACGTGTCTTTCGTTGCAGCTCTGCTTTGAGCAGAGCACCTTCAGGGAGCCACTCAACCAAAAGGAGGAGCTGTCCTACCAAGAGGGGGCGCTCTTCTACATACCCCTGCTCTTGAATCTTAAAACACTTACCACAACTAATCCACAAAGAAACAAAAAACACCTTTAATAATCTACTGCCTTTTACCTCTAACCTCGGGTTCCGGAAGAGAGAAAACCAAAGCGCTTCAATGCCTCGCCATGGATAGCAAGTGCTACATAAATACAATTTACAATTACAACTATATTGGTATGCCATACGAAGATTTTTATTATTTTTATATTTATTTTGATCCTGTATATATTTCACTGAAGTCTCCTGTCCAAATTGTCAATGATGTCAAACGATGTGTGACATCACTTCCGTGGATGTCATCAGATATGCTAATTAGTTCTCGTGATAGTTTCGAAAACATGAGAGCTCTCCTTCACACCGGGTTATGTAGGTGAGTGAACCCGGCAATTTTCATTCCTGAACTAATGAATGACTTCTGTTGTTTTGTTTTCAAAGCGTTTTCCCAATCTTAGTATAATATTCAAAGGGGAGTAGTTTTTTTTTTTTTTTTACAGGAACTCTTCTTGCCTATGCAAATAATTTGAGTGCAACAAACCCATTTTTTCCTAAACCGAATAACGTTTCTAATTAGGAAAAAAAAGATGTTTCTAATAACGAAAAGCGGCTCCATCGAGACCCGCAACCATTTTAAGCCGTCTTTATAAGTTCGCAAGACTTGTTCGCAGACTTTCTGGTCCTTACTCCGCGCATCTGTGCAGAAAAAACGAAACGTAAATCTCGTCTGCGCCGCTGTCAAAAAAGGCGGAAAAGTTTGGGCCGGGAGCAGTGAGCGAGCCAGCAGCCATCATGTCAAGTTTCTAATCCGGAGATTCAGACAGAGCGCCTTGTCAGCAAATTCCTGGGCCTGATTGCTTGTTAAACATAGAAAGTGGAGCCCACCCCCTCTGGTCCAGCCCCCCCTTCCCAGGCCAGCAGGAGAGGCAGTGAGCAAGGTTAACAGCGGGAGGGAAGAGGGGGACATCTTTTAACACTGAAAACTCCTTTTGGTGGGGAGGGGGGCTCTCTTTGAGGGGGCAGGGGTCGGCACCCAACGCAGAAGCCTCTGGTTTTAGTTGGGGGGAGCGGCGGGGGCTTCCCCTAAATCAGCAGATGGTATTTTATCGCAAGCCCGTGACATGTGCATGGGGGACTTGAAATGCAACCGGCCCAAACTAGTTCCGAAACTTGGCAAGCGGCGGACTGCAGATTCTTTCAGCCATTTCCCAACACTGCCAACTTTTTAAACTTTTTTTTTTTTTAAAGGAGGAATCCATTATATAACCCAAACGCAGCTCTGGCTAAAACCAAGATTTTTTTTTTTTTTTTTTTTTTAAATCAATGCTTCTTGAAGTTCTTCGCTGAAGTTTATGAGCTACAAAGCTGCCAGAAGGACTGCTCAAAGTGCTTTCATTTACGTGGCTTAAAATGTATTTTAAACACCATAGAACCTAATGAGAACAATTTAAAGCTCCAACTTTGTAAAATATAAACAAGAAAACACTGGTAGGACAATCCTTTCAAGGGCAGTGGGAGTAAATTTGGAAAATAGAAACATGAACTATGTTGACTGTAAATAACGCTGTTATTCCTTTTGTCAAAAAGTTGGATCACAGTTTCAAACAAGTTCTGTGCATTCTAGGAACTGCAGTCACACCTGGAAGCACTTAGACCACCACACTGGACAACAATAGTTTGCAAAAGTAAAACCATGGCCTGAAAAACGTATAGACCCTGGGACGTGGAGTTATCTGGTAGACTGGACAGAAACTCATGTCAGATATACTTTGTAAAAGTGCTATAAAATATAATATAATTTTGTTAAAAATGGGGTCGCTAGTTGGCTGTCAGTTTACACCCTGTCCAAGTAGGGTCCCTCACTCTAGTCAGGATAAGGGAGATACCCGCTCACCCCCTTGGTAGCTTGGCAAGAGCAGTCAGGCTTATCTCAGAAGCGATGTGTAAAGCATAACACACAGTAACACAGTGAAAACAATACAAAAGGACACCACACCAATTTTAGAAAAATAGCCAATATTTATCTATTTAAAACAAGACCAAAACGAGAAAAATCCAACATACAGTAATAAAGATATGATTTTAGCAAGAATTACTTAAAAATACAGTTCCTTGAAGTCAATAGCACCATCTGGGGCTATCAAGGCATCGTGAACAACAAATTCAACAGTTCAGGATGGCTGTGGGCCAGCTATGGAATCAGGAAGACCTGGAAACAGTACCTTGGAAATGTAGGGCGTCGTGATCCTCGCAATGAGATCTGAAGTGTGGCGTCGGCAGGCATCAATTCCGGTGGTCGGTGAGGGGTCATTGGGCCCTTGACGTCACACGTGTTGAAGATCGAACTCCGGACTGATGACAAAGTCAAACGCGCTGGCGTTGATGGCGTCGGGGTTGCGGTGTGAAGTGGACGATGCGACGTGCGGTGCCCACAGGTCATGTTCAGGCAGCGGTTCGGGGACGCCGTCCTGCGGCGTCAGCGAGACCAGGGCTGTGGTGTGAAGCAGGACGGTGCGACGTGCGGTGTATCCAGGTTGCGGTGCAAGCAGCGTTGTCATCGTTGCTGAAGCCCTGTCGTCGGTAAGCCCAAGGCTGCAGTACGACACGGGACAGGATCCATGCGGCGCCCACGGGTCAGTGTGCAGAAAGGGGCATCTGTTGACAATGCTGGAGTCGATGGCGTTGGCGTCGGTGGACCGGAGCTGCAGAGCAGGATGGGATGTTGCTTTGTGTAGCTCACGAGTGGTGTCCTCAGGCCACAGTGCAGGCGTCGGTGTCAGCATAGAGTATTGTCATCGGCAATACCAAGGCTGCGGTGTGAGCAAGGCGATGCAAAGTGCTGGGCCCACAGGTCACGGTGCAAGCAGTGGCTCGGTGATGTCATCAGGTGCCGTCGTCGGGAAGACCAGGATTGTGGTGTGAAGTGGGGCACAGCTCCATGCGGAGGCATCAGGTTACAGTGCAGGCAGCGGTGTCATTGACTGCGTTGTGATGGTTTTAATTCAGTTGCAGCACCAAATACACAGTTCCCAGTGCTGTAGGCAGATGAACCTGAAGTCTTTGATGTCCCTGAGACTTCCAACAGGAGGGAAGCTCTACTCCCAGCCCTTGGAGAAACTTCACAAGCAGGATACACAGCAAGGTCCAGTCTTTTTCCTCGTTAAGGCAGAAGCAGTAACTGCAGGCCAACCCAGCAAAGCAACACAGCAAAGGGGCAGTACTCCTCCAGCTCCTCTCCTTGGCAGAGGGCCCTCTTGATCCAGAAGTGTTCTAAAAATCTGGGGTTTTGGGTCCACTACTTATACTCATTTCTCCCCTTGAAGTAGGCAAACTTCAAAGGAACATCTTTGTTGTTCACAAGATCCTGCCTTGCCCAAGTCTAGCCTCAGACACACTCCAGGGGGCCGGAGACTGCATTATGTGAGGACAGGCACAGCCCTTTCAGGTGCAGGTGTCAGCTCCTCCCTCCCGACTCTAGCCCAGGACACTCATCAGGATATGCAGGACACACCTCAGCTCCCTTTGTGTCACTGTCTAGAGGGAACTCACAACAGCCCAACTGTCAGTCTGACCCGGACGTGGATTTCCCTGGCAGGTAGAGGCACAGAATGGTTAATCTAGAAAATGCAGACAATCTAAAAAACAATTCTACCAAAAAAAATATTTTTAAATTGTGAGTTCAGAGACCCCAAACTCCAAATTTGTATCTGCCCCCAATGGGAAACTGCACTTAAAAGCTATTTAAAAGCAACCCCCATGTTAACCTGTGGGTGGGATAGGCCTTGCAATAGTAAAAAACACATTTTGGCAGTATTTCATTATCAGGATGTGTAAAACACACCAATACATGTCCCACCTTTTAGATACACTGCACCCTGCCCATGGGACTTCCTAGAGTGTACCTTAGGGGTCACTTACATGTAGTAAAAGGGAAGGTTTGGGCAGGTCTGAGCAATGGTTGCAGGAAAACTCACATGGGTGGCACAATCAGTGCTGCACGACAACTAGTTGCATTTGATTTTCAGGCCCTGGGCACCTCTGGTGCACTTTACTAGGGACTTACCAGTAAATCAAATATGCCAATCATACCATAAAAACAGGAGTCCCGAAGACAAAAAGACAGGGGGAACACGTCAATATAATATAATATGGCAAGAGTGGACAGAAGACTCGAGTCAGATATACGCTAAGATAGTTCACGGACATGAGTAAATGTAAGGTCCCTCGCCAATATATTAGATGTGTGTACACGCCCTCCCCCCCGAAAACACAGAAAAAACAGACATTCTGGTTACCAGCAAGCAAATCAGCCATGTCAGCGAGAACACTGACATTAGAAAGGGATATTTAAGCAAAAATCATTGTGTTGTCAGAACAGTAATGTCACTCTGTACATGCAACAGTATGTACTCTTGTACTCTTATCAACTCTTGTCCAAGCATCAGTCTTGGCGGGATGCAGTGTCCGTACAGTCACTATTTTTGTTGAAAAGGGTTGAAGGCCTTCTCCACCGCCTACAACTTAGGAGGATTGACCCACTACCAGCTTTCTTTAACAGCTTGAAATAATGTTTTTACCATAATTGGGTTTATTTATATGATTTTTTTTTTGTGTGTAAAATAGCACTCTGCAGTCACTTCAAAGTTCTATCAAAGGACAGATAAATAAGGTAAGAATGGATAATTATGGTTATTAGGGATTAAGTGACCAAATATTGTCCACCTCTTTGTGATGGATACTAAGGAGCAAATACAAGTTGGTAGAACCAGAGAAGATTTTTTTTACAGACAATCGTAAGCGGAACCACAAATCATATCACTGGTTAGAGGGGCGGGAGGGGTGGGGGGGGGGGACGAAAGCTACATCCTGACATCAGATTTTTTTTTGATTTAGGCCCAAAGAAATTATATATTTTTATCAGTGCTGGGGAGGCTATGCAAAAAGCCAGTGTGAAACTGGGACTTGGAACATCACAATGAAATCTGAACTTTCTAAAATTCAAGGCTAAACAATGCACTTCCCTCCTTGTTGCAAATCAACAGGCGAAAGAAGTGGATTTTTTATGTTTGGGTCACAGAGTGATGGAAGAAGAAGTCTTGTGATGTTATTCCGACCCCGCCTGAGGTTTCTGCAGGCCAGAGATAAGCAGCAGTAACGTCTTCTAGAATAATATTCCAGACAGAGCAAGTAAGCTAGCTGGGTGCGCTGAGGGCATGCGCATGAGCTCTGGGTGCAACCTTCAGGCCGCACAAAATAACTCCAAACGGGAAGAACGGAGTCCTTTTATAACACTAAGCTTGATAAAATTATTATTGCTGAGAAACAATATTTGCAACTGCAATGCCTATGGACAATGCATATTGTGGTAGATGCAGAGAAAGAGTCAAAAATTTAATTTGTGCGGATAAACTTGAATCCGCGAAGTAGACGGAGCAATCTTTTTAAAGTCACTCAAAGCTTAACTTTGTGGTCTATTTTCCTAATTACACTCATGGTTAGCGTTTCCAAGTTGGTTTGGACAACCTGAACACCTGCGACGAACAGAATGACCCTTGTTCCAAGGTCACAGTGTGCTTGAATTACCTTCTAAACTTACCTCCTGAACTACTATTAACGGAACACTGGTCGCTTTGAACTTCATGGTGTCCAAACCCTGCATCCAACACATGGTGGTCTCTGCCACAAAGACCTTGAAATGTAATTTAATCTAATCACTCTCGGGCCAAGTTCAGGTGATCGTAAAACAATGGGATGGATTGTACAGACCCTCATCATATTGCTGCTCAAGATCAAATTGTCCTAGAAGTCTTGATACCGGAGTAGGGGTAATGTCCTTTCAAAGGCGGTACTTGAGTAAAGCGGGTCGATTTTTTGCAAAATTATCTTTGGAATTTACATCTGTTTACTAATGGCAGCTAACGAGTGCAAATTTATCTGAAACCCTCCTAGGGGCATGCATTTCTGACGTATCCTTTATATTTGTTTGTCTATCAAGTATTAATAAATTATCATTGAAAAGGATGTTGCTGCCCTTAAAAATTGGGGAGATCTTTCTGCTTTCAAAGATCCCAGACAGTTCTCTGTTGCTTGCATCAGGCCTTGTGCACTAACTTGATTGTTGGTGAGACAGAAGTTAGGATGGGAAGTTTAAGCCAGATGGGACTCAACAAGTCTTTCCTCAGATTAGCAACAAGTCCACTATCACAAAGTTATGGCATTCGCTTAACTTAACCACTGACACCTGTTTGCTTCTCCTCCAGACACCTGACAACATTGATATTATACAGTAGTTTTGTTAGGCAAGTGAAGATACCATATTGTGATTATTACATTTGTAAAACTGATTAATATAGTTGAGCCTTACACTCGTGGTTCTTAAACTTTTGACTTCTCTGGAGATGCACTGAATAGCAACTGGAAACCAGGGACCCGTCTGAGGCACCTGCGACCTCTTAAAAAACACACTACAGGGGCAAATATATTAAACAAACATACAAATTACTGAATATTTTCTTTAACTCACAAACAAAAATAATCTAAAAACATTAAAATTGGAAAGCTGGAACTTTTCAAAATGTGTATTTCTTTCTAAAAGACAAAGCAATACGTTAGATCCTGGTAAATCACTTTGCTTTTTTTGGTCCTAATGCATCTTTTCCTTTTGCTAGAGGGTACTACTGCATCACCTGAGGTCACCAATGCCCAATACTAAGGTTTCCTGTACTTGTGCAAATCGAGCTAAAGATAGCTTCTTTTTTTGCATCCAATTTCAAAATTCCTTCACGTTTACAGAGCATTTTCAAATTTACAATTTTATTTTTGTACATGTATATACTTTTTATATCTGCTAATATTTAAAAAGCTAATACGCTGGCTAGGCTCCACGGACCACGGATGAGATCCGCTACAGTACATTAAACCTCTAAACTCACCCTTGTTTGGAGGGATCCCCTGTCCTTGTAAGTCTTCAGCATCCAAACAAGGGACCTGAATGGGATCACACGCCCAGAACCCTTCACCCACCAGCAGATTTTTCTTCTCCGTTGATTTCAATGGGTTCGCCATCTAAAACCTCTTGGGATGGCGCTCAGTGCGTAATCTGAACGGTGTGAGGTATACTGACACACTGTTCTATTTACACACATACAGCGGCGTTCCGCGAGTTGCATGAAAAGCAAAATGGCATGACCACCACTTTATATTACACCTGCATTTACTCCCTCTCTCTTCATAATGAACAGAACAGTTTTCATGTTACGTTGATTTAAAATATATAAATATATTTATTAATATGGGGGGGGGGGGGGTAAATTAAACATTTGTATAAGTCCAGACTATGCGTTTGCATCAGACCGGAGGGATATACATTTCACTAAAAAATCGGAAGGGGCTTTTGCGGTACTCTCAATATTTTATTTTTTTAGGGATTGGAACATCAATGCTCCAATTTATGAAGTAAATTAGGTTTCCGATTACTACCTCGTGAGCCAAGGGAGAATGTGATATGCATCTGATGTGTTTATTTTGGATACTCGTAGTAGAAAAATAACCTCAAGGCAATCAACAAAAAATATGTCAGTGCAGCGTACTGTAAACATGACTTTCTGCCCCAACTACACAGTTTTACGCCTTCCTAGCAAAATGATGTTTTTGAGTGCTCGGCTCTATCCGCCAAGACTTCATTGCACGTATCTGAGGTTCTGTAACCTGCGAGCAAAGGAATAGTGAAACTTCTCAAAGAGAAGTGTGGGCGCTTCTATCTCCGCAGCTTATGTGGTGCACAGACAAGGGGCTTCTAGGCACCCAGGCTTGACGGAGTGTCTGTACTTAAGGTAGTGACTGAAGGGGGTGTAAGAAAAAAAACGAATAACCAACTGGCCCTTTGGAGAGTCGTAAATATCAGAGATTACCGCAATATTGCACACATTTATACGTAATTACACAAAATACATCAAGCACTCAAAAAGTTTCAATTCAGGTAAAAATTCAATTCCAAAATGTCATTTGAGTTGATTTCCGATCACTCATGTTCAAAATGTTGCCGCTAGCATACGGATTTGTAGTTTTGTGTTAAAAAAAATTACATGAGCGGTATCCTCAAGTACAAAACGTACCTGAAATGTTTGTTGGCTGCCCGTGTCACGGGGACCTCAGCTCACGTTCAAAACTCTACAGCTCTTGCTCAAAAATTACCCGAATAGTACATCTTGCGTGACAATTTCAACCGAACGGGAGCCCCATTACGCGATGTGGCATGAAGGTATCATCTCAGTAATTTTGCATCAGTGAATTACCAATCAGTGAATTACCAAAATGACACCAGCGTAATTAAAATTTCACCCAGACCTAGTTTTAGGGGCAGAGTTCAAGAACAATACTCCTGGGGCAGCAAGAACTTGGTTACTTTGGTTGGCTGGATGGAACTTCTAAATTCTGATTATTGTTCTAATAAGGTACGGTGGGAGAATTTGGGTTGACTTCACAGGGAAGCGCTTCCTTTGGAATATATACCTTTCTAGACCACGGAGTCGAGTTTCACTATAATAACTGTATTGGAAACCAATGGAGTTGGAGACAACATCATCGAATTTGCTGTCCGCGTGCAGACCCCCGCCACTGTGCTTGCGAAGCATTATGGGAGCCGAAGAGGTAACCCTGCTGTGATTGGCTGTCATTCTCTGCACTCTTCCAATGCCAAGTAACTATGGGCCAGATGTACCAAATGATTTTACCCATTCTGTGTCTATGGGAAAAAGCTTTCGTACATATGGCCCTATGTTATTAAACATTTGTGGCCCACATCTTGTGTCCCTGAACGGTTTCCATAGCGACTAAAGGAAGAGTCACACACAGGCGGTACAAAAAAGTTCTAGGTTTCCACGAACAGTCATAGTTTTCGGAATTTCAGAAAGTCGAGCAAAGGTTGAGCAACTTCTAAAGTTATTTCACGTCACATATTGCGCACAAGTGGAAGAACTTTACGATGCAATTTCGGTATAAACCACTACATTAAAATATCTGTAAGAACCATCATCCCCACAGCACAAAAGAGAATTGACTTCACTTTTAGCAGGGCCAGGCCAGATCAGCTGGGCAGACGTTTTTGCTCTTAAAAAGAGATGCTGTGCTCCACTTCACCCACGATGGCCTTAGAGGCGAAAATTAACAACCACAAAAGTCCTGCAAAAGTAATTTGTCACAAGACCACACCACAAAACTTAAAATAGAACGTATGCATCAACCTGGGGTGACTTAACTAGCCTTTCATCCTGCGGAGGAGGATAAAATAAGAACCACAGAGGAAGGAAAATGCAAATTCCACTTCTCACCATTTTTATGAAGAAGTCAGAATTTCTCACAAATCACTTTTGTAAAAACTCTCTTAAATGAGGAACGTAAAGTGGTTTTACTGAGCAGCCAAAGGGGCAGGTCTGTTATGGCCATCTTTGAAACAAGCAATCTCGTTTTTTGTCAAAGTGACATTTAGCAGAGAGGCGGAAGTTTAACTTAAATATCTGGTGTATGTATGAATTGCATGTATACACATTCCTTAGTCAGCGAAGTTGTGTGTCAGGAGGGGAGGTGTCCACCAGATTAAAGGGTCAAAAGCTACGGATGTCCATCAGTCCAAAGTCAGTTGTGAAAAGACCGGTAAATCCTAGCGTATGTTTTTCATTCAGTTACTTCCAGTTCTGGTTTGCCGCCCTCTGCTCCTCTCAGTGTTCAGAACTACAAGTCCCAGAATGCATAGGAGAACAAGCACCGGCAAAATCAATGTCTGTTGTTGGCCGCAAGCCTTTCGGCTTTCCCACTGCTTCTTTCGTGTGTCATGTTTTTTTACAAAATGTTGTTGAGGAAGCTGCTGGGCCTTTGTCAATCTAAAAAATAAATAGACTGGCTAAAAGCAAAAATATAAATAAGGTCTCACGATGCACAAACTTCCGTTGTAGTCCCAGGCACCGAATAAACGGAAGCATGCCAAGCCTACAACACCCAGAATGCATCTGGGTGTCGAACTAAAGCTCGGGTATAGAAGCTCTGGGTTGCCCACCAAGTCAATGAACTGTTTTTATATTCTGTTTTCTTATTACTTGAGTCGGATACTCCTAAGGTTTTGAACACAAAAGTATTCTATAAGATAGGTCAGTCGCTTAAATTACTGCTAGATGCAATTCTCTGCAACTCGGGGTACTTTTCAAAAAGCATAGTTTTGTGGCGAATGGATTTCTCTCCTTTCTCTCCTCCCCCCAACAAGTGCAGGCCTAGATCTTTCACAGGCTGCTGGCCTCGAGGGAGCTGGGCCCCCACTTTACCCGCTTCTGCAAAGATCTCTGGGCGCCCAGCCAGCGCCAAGAGGCGGGGGATGGATGCTGGCGAGCAGGCACGGCCTTTGTGAAAGTTTAGAAACGGATCCAGGAAGCCAGAGAGCTAAAAGGGAGAAGGAAAAACACGCGGGGAGGTGGGAGATCTCCCCCTACGGGGAGAGAAAATCTCAAACTGCGAACTCCCCAGCAAAACCCTCTTGGCAGTCAGGTTTAATATGAAAGGCGAAAGCTGTGCGCGCAGGACTTTTATAGCCCTTGGTCTGAAGCCACATGTCAAGCAGACCTGGAGCCAGGCTTGGATGGATGCCTTCCTTCTGCTCTGCAACACATCAGCAAAATGGCGGGTGCAAATACCTGTCCATCGCGGATGCAGGTTGTCTCACCTTCACGATAAGGGATGCTGGGCTCCGTGGAGGTCGAATTTGGCATAATCCAGAAGGCCGCTTGTTGGTGTGGCCTACAGACACCTTTAACTGTTTCATCAGCCCCAGTGATTCCAAAAATCTTCCTTTGATAGATAGATGGATAAACAGACGGACAATCTTTGGTCAGCCCTCTCCATCCATTGGTCTATCCCAGTGTCATTCACATGTTGTTTCCTCCTCTACAGCTTATACTGTGCAGTAACGAGCCATCCCACTTCGGCCACTGGCCCTTTTCACTGGGAGTGACTGCATTTTGCTCTTAGGCACGTGCACATCTGCTTGGAAAAGTACCACATTTCAGTGCCAGGGGAAGAAGGCCCATCTCAGTTTTTATTTTACCTTTTTTGGTTTATTTTTGCTATTGGTCGTATCTTTTTTTTTTAAACTTATTTTTGCAAACATAAGCACACCACCTTTAGACGGTGACATGTTTACTTTTTATTTCTTTGAATTTTTCAATGTCTATTGTATGTTCGGAATAGAATGAAATTAGTAAATCACTTCTGGCCTTCCAAGGCCAGACCAACTAGCCTTGCCAACTCTCGTTCGAAAAGGTGGACAGTCGCATTTTCTTAGGCACACTTTCCCATGTGGTCATTAAAGTAAAAAAATAATAATATATCCCCTACTAACTCCACAAGACGATGTGAGGTCTCTTTAGAGAGCGCCAGTGTTGTGACACTCGCCCCATTAGCACTCACTGCAATCAACAAGAGAAGTCCACAAAAGTTTCTTTTTAGGGATTCGAGACTTCAGCAACCACCTGGGCCAACTGCCTTGCTACAGCCACTAACCACTAAAAACTTGCTACAGCCACTAACCACTAAAAACTAGCTACAGCCACTAAACACTAAAAACTTGCAGCAGCCACTAACCACTAAAAACTCGCAACAGCCACTAACCACTAAAAACTCGCAACAGCCACTAACCACTAAAAACTTGCTACAGCCACTAACCACTAAAAACTTGCTACAGCCACTAACCACTAAAAACTTGCTACAGCCACTAACCACTAACCACTAAAAACTTGCTACAGCCACTAACCACTAAAAACTTGCAACAGCCACTAACCACTAAAAACCTGCTACAGCCACTAACCACTAAAAACCTGCTACAGCCACTAACCACTAAAAACCTGCTACAGCCACTAACCAATAAAAACTTGCTACAGCCACTAACCACTAAAAACTTGCAACAGCCACTAACCACTAAAAACTTGCAACAGCCACTAAAAACACTGCTTTGTTCGAACACTGAGACACACCGTAGAATTGTTATAGATATTATAGAACAACTTAGAATTGATAAATAGCGCCTAAAACTAGGCTCCAACATTAAACCAAGATTCGAACCATTCAACACATGCACAATGCAAGCTCCCGGATACCAAAGCTAGAAATATTCTTAAAGCTCACGGTGTCCACTCCAACAGATTACTAATAACAGGACGTGTGCAAGACCTTAAACCCAATGGGCGAAACTTGGCAGATGTAGTTTTTCACCCTTCAACGTAGAAGTATTTTTCAAGTTACACAATACCTCCAATCGCACAAATAAATTCACATTGAAATAAGGAGAAGTAGGTCGGCAAAGAATCCTTTCGTAGAAGTGTTTCGCAACTACGCATTCCAGTAATCTCAATTGTGCTAATTCTACCGCCTTCTCAAATCCGCAGTAGATTTGCCATTTTTTTCTGCTCGCACAGTTCGACTTTGCAGATTCCATTCTCAACAAATCAGTTTTCAACCTTTAAATTTTCCTGAAATCGGCTGGTTTTAGGGTTTAACAGTGGTGGTGGTGGTGAAATCCTGAAAACCTGTGCACTGCTATTATGGCCTAGAGGCAGTGTGGAAGGGAGAGAAGATTCCAAGCACAGACAAGAGTTTTACATGATTCTTCATAAATGAGGCAGCTTTTGTTACATGCTCAGTTTTTGGCCTTCTGATCCTCAGTCTGCGGCAATTCACCTCCAAGCAATCCGGATAGCAACTAACAGGCCATTTTTCCTGGACGATGGCCAAACATCTAATTGGGCAACCCTAAAAAGAGACCTGAGCCACCAAGAACCCAAAAATTGAACACCAGCTAGACAGGTGATATTTGCTTGGACGGATGCAAAGCACACACATCACGGTGTTTAATAAGGTGCGAAATGCAATATGGAGCGGCGGCCGCTTCTGAACACCCAACAAGAGACGGCGTATTTTTGGCATGAAATAAAAACCTGGCGGATTTCATCCTGTCATCAGCTATCTTCTGGAATCATCCGCAGGCGGGTTTAAAAATAGCAGCACGCACCTACAATTTAAAACATCAGAAGCCCTTATCCACTGATGGATCTGGCTGGAGGCAGAGAATCTGGTGCGTGGAAAAAACCTTTCGAGAGAACGGTGTCCGGTGTCATACACAGGTATGATGCGGAAGTCTGAAGAACCAGTAATTGAAGCAATGAGTTGTAGGTCCAACTATGGGTTTCTTGAGCTAGAGGTGAGAAAGCAGAGTGCTACGCCAATACTAAACTCCTTTAATAAGGAAATTCATAATGTGCCACTTCCATTTTAGGTGTGGTTAAAGCCAAGACCTTTTGATTTTACTAAAATTATGTGTGCAATATACATTCTTATAGCCACCTCGCTTCATCAATTGGTCTGTTAATATGTCATTCACATTTTCTCCCATCCACTACAGCACAGGGCATTGGGTGAACCCACTTCAGTCATTGGCTAACTTCCCTGTGAGTGACAGCATTCTGCCCTTTCACAGGGAGCAAAGACCCACCCAAAACAGTACTTTTCATTGGCAAGGACTACAATGGCAACGCATGCTTTTTTAGACAATAAAGTTTTGCAAAAACCACGACAAAATAAAACAAACACTGACAAAGCCAAAAAGCTGGAAAACTCTCACCAGACATATAGGCTTTGCCAGTGCTTCTTTAGATCACGTCAGCACTGCCGAATGGGAACCTCCTGCATACACCCAAATCTACTCAGCCCCATAGACCCCTCTGGGGAATTTTGCATATTGAGGTGACACTGTAAAATCGCACTTAGGCAAGGCTTGCGACATCCACTCTGGTCTGAATAACGGCATCTCACACAACCCCTCAGGGTCCGCAGAAGATCCACACCATCATGCAATTAGTCCTAACACATTATGAAGCATGTTATATCCTGCACTAATAGCCAGATAGCGCCCAGATTCGTTTGAGCGAGACCGTAGCTGCCTTTCAAACATGGGCACTTTCAGTCAGGCACATGGTCAAGGACGATAAATAACGGATCGGCTCAGGATCACACAATCTGTTCGAAAGGGGAAGCGAGCATTAGCAATGATGAGCCTCAATTCCATACTTGCCTTTTTAGCAGAGTTGGCGAAACTGACTCATCAATATGGAGCAGCGGGTATTAGCATGAAAATGTGCTGCAGGGGGTAAACTTTCTTGAAGCTGAATATAGCTTTTCGATCCATCGCAGAGCACTCCCATTTCTGACAGCCGACCATGCCACAAAGTCTGAGACCATGGAGTTGAGATACAACTTTTAGGATCTCTAAAGACCATATCAAAGTAATCCTTTGCAGAGAGCACGGGTGGTCAGGTCTCCCAAGGAGACAGTTTCAGCGGAGTCACTGCACCATTCTTTCAAAAATATGCATAATAAAATTACATATTAAATATATTCAAATAAAAGACCAAAGGTTACAGGGACGTTATAATTAGGCTCACTTTTTAAACGTACCAAACCATAGAAAACTCATGCCCCAAGGTAACTACAACTCATGCCCCGCCATGCACAGCTATCTGATCAATAATTTTACTGCAGATGTTACAGTGGCCTTATCAAAATGTGATGAGTGCTGTAATTTGTGGGGTGATTAGCAAGTGTGCGAGGTATGTTTACTTTAGATAACTAACTATAACAGGTGAATTTCTATGGTTTTGGTATGTTTAAAATGTGACCCTAACTAGAACGTCCCTGTTTTTTTTTTTTTTTTTACTGTAATTTTCGATACTACGCGTTAATCCAACAACCGCCGCACACAGCATTCGGCCTTGCACAGTGGCGGCTGGCCGCAGAGTCTGGCTTGTGGTCAGACACTGCAGTCAACCCCCTAACCACCCAACCCCATGCTGCACATAGCCCTTTGGCCATGCACGGCGGGAGTTGGCCGCGGCCTATCTCCCTGGGTGTGAGAGGGTGTATCGGGGAAGGCAGGGGGGAGAGAGGCTGTGAGAGTGTCTGTCTGATGTGAGAGTGGGTGCATCAGTGTCTTAGTAGGTGCGTCAGTTTCTGTGTGGGTCTGTGAGTGCGTGTGTGAGGGTTTCAGTGGGTCTGTGAGTGGGTGCACAAGGGTCTGAGCAGGCCTGTGAGTGGTTGTGTAAGGCTCTGAGTGGGTGTGTGAGTAGGTGAAAGATTGAAGAAAAATGGAGGGAGAGAGAAAGTGAGAGGGAAAGAGATCGAGTTTTTTACGCTTTGGTGAATGATATACTTAGAATGAGCTATTTCTAGACAAATTGAAAAGAAAAATGTATTTGTCAATTGAAAAGAGTGAACACTTTCCATTATGAACCTTAAAATTCTGAAGTTGAAAACAAATTAAAGTATGCAAATAACCACAAACATATCTGGACTAGAACCCTCAACATTCAGTGCGAGGGTCTGTGACCTTAACCTATAGCCCCATAGGTGACTCCTTACTGTGATGCTTTCAGATATACCTGTGATAGTCAACCCACGCACGTGATCGGAAAACGTTCCATCAGAAGGAAGGTTTTACAGTCAAAATACCAGTAAACAAACAAGCACACTGCCAAATGATACTAGGGTTCGAACCTTCACCCTACAGAGTGACAGCACCTGACCATTAAGTCAGAAGTGGCTCTGCATTCAAACGTAACATAACATTCGTACCAAGCATCTTGCTAGTCTTACTAAGTGTAGTCACTGCACGGAGAGACCATTGCAGAGACAATCTCCTTTATGGGATGGAAAAAAGAGAGCGAGAGAGAGAGAAAAAAAAAAAAAGAAAGAAGAACCGCAGGGGAGCCTGAAGGCCCCCGCGGTCCTAGCCGGCTCCCCACGCCTTGCGTGAGCCGCCACTGTCCCCCCAGCAGGGAGCTGCTTTAAATAGCAGCTCCCTGCTTGTCATCTGCCGTCCCGCTTTCATATTCACGTACAGGGAAGACAGATGAAAACACTGTTTTCTACCAGCGGATTTTGTTTGCTTTTGCAAACAGGTGTTTCCTGGGGGTGGGCACCCAGGGACACAGCAGGAGCCGGCCCTGGGGGTGGCGGTCCCCTGGGCCATCAATGGCTCCTCGAGGGGCACTGTGCAGCCCCTCTCAACCTAGGAATTTGCCTGAGGAGGTGGTCCTGGGGCCTTTCTTCTTCTATTTTAGCCCCGGGATGGTGGCAGTCCCTGGGGCTGTAGGGGGGCCATCCCCCCTTCCCGCACTGCGTATGGTTTAAGCCCTGGGGAGGTGGCAGTCCCTGGAAATGTGCAGGTGGAGAGATGGGGGCTGGATGGCCCCCGTATTTCGTTTCACAAAAGCCTCAGGGAGGCTTAAGAATTATCTAGCGCAGGAGCCCAGACTTTTTTTTTTTTTTTTGCCGGATCCACAGATCCACCGTGACTCATGGTGAAAAGAAAAAAAAATGCTTTTTAGCTCTGGGGGTCTGTCCGGGACCCATTACCAGAGTTAAGGGGACGGTGTGTCCCTACCCGGGCCCCTTTTCTTTCTTTTTTTTTAAACTTTTTTTTTGGGACTCGGCTAGATGGCTGCTAGAACTCCCTTGTTGAAGTGTTGACAGCCAAACAGATCTCAACACGATATCGGAAGGGTTTGCGAAGCCTTCACGTCCCTATATATACAAATTTGGATTTACTTTAATTTCTCAAAAACTACTGAATGGATTTACACCAAGTAACAAAAAGGGTGCTTTCTGGACCAAGAGCTACCCTTCTGCCAAATTTGGTGTCATTCCATCCAGTAATTTGGGCGCTATCGATGTTCAAATTCCCTAAGGGAATTAACATGGGAAATGCTCCTTTTTGATGCCCCGCTTGACGGGTGACCCTGAAGCTTTCCAGACAGCAGTTCATGTGGCTATCAAATTTTTTGGGGACAATTTTGTGAAGATTAGTCAAGTGGCATCAAAGATATAGGAAAGTAAAAAAAAAAAAAACTGTATTTCTACAGAAACTAGGTCCTAACTACAGCTATCTAGTGGCGACCGCCACTAGGAGATTTATATATATGTATTTATTATATATACATATATAAAATACAGACGGGAGCCTTGGGTCAGCCCTCTTCACACTACTGGTCTGTTCAAGTGTCATTTACATTTTGATTGTTTTATTATTGTATGCATGTAGGGCTGTGTAAAGACATTTATTGCAGCATGCTTAGACTTAAAAATGAGCTTTGAATCAGAAGCAGGTACTGAAAAATGCGGCATAGTCTTTATGCGGAAAGACGATTCACAATCACAGTAACTCATGGAGTTTTTTTTTTTTTAGGAAAGTAAAAGGTGGGAAAATGTTTGTCTTTGACACCACTGGTTTTAAAAATCTCTTCCAGGGCCTCACCAGTTTTCAAAGACATGAGTGGCTGCCTTAAAATGCTTTCGTTCTTGAGCCCAGTCTTTTTTGCTGACTAAAATGTTGAAACATGAACATTGTTTTTGTCATTTACTACATTAGGAAAGCAAAAACTTAAAACTTTATTTAAAACGAAAAAGAAAAAACAAACACGTAGGAAGGAATGCTTAACTCCCTTCATATGTTCTCACCACCACCTCTCCCATCACTGTATTTTTAGATCTGGCTTGATAGTGCAGTTGTCGTCAAATCTTATGTGATTAATAAAAAAGAACTGTGGCTCCGCCCAGGAGTAGTTTCATTTAAGTACAATTTTTGATTTGTCAAAAGCAATGTGCCTCCCACAGGAAGAGTGTCATAGGTCTAATGTCTTTATAATTAAATGTTATGACACATGCAGTAGGCTTGGCTTATTTATTGGTAAAATAATTTGTTAAAGCCAATAGTTCTTTAAAGGTGAAATACAATCACATCATGTTACAATCGGTATTTAAAAGTTGAAGGGCATCACTAGGTGGTACATGCAATAGAGAGGTATTTTGTTACAACAACAAAAAAGTCACAGATTACCACAGTAGGCAAGGGTTTTGGTGTTCGTCACACCTGTGACAAACCCAGAGGGTAGAAAATTATCACTGTGAAAATCCTTGTTAGGCTGTTTCAGAGGAGTTGTATATTGTTTAGCCATTTATCAAATTGTACATATTTGCAACAGTAACTCTGTATGCATGATGTCTGCTAGTACATGTACACTCCAGTAGGCCTGTGCTGGTTAGGGCGCTAAGCCAATTGTGAAGTCTAGAGGCCTTAATGGATCATCGAGAAATATTATTTCATAGGATTAATCTGGTTATTATGAAAAGTTATGAGAAAGACATTAGGCCTGTCTTACTTTTTGCTAAAAGCCTATGTTAAAGGAAATTGGCTTTTCAACTGTGGAATATTACACTTTGGCCAAAGCCTGTAGGCAGGTATTCTGTTGAAGGGAATGTGACGGATCAGCATGGTAGGCAAAGGTTTTGGTGTTTGTGGTGTACTCAAACTGTGGGCATAGAAAATTAGAATGTAATAATCCTTAGTAGGCTCACTTATACGGGATTTTATACGGTTTAAACAACTGAGATTTCATAGACTATGTGTAATTGTATTAATATGTAACTGATTGTTGCCTTAGAGGAAAGCCCCCGCTCAAAACAGTATGTTTGAGCTGTATATGAAGACTAATCGATGATAAAGGATGTAGGCCTGATTTGTTTGTTAGGAAACGTTTTTATAGGAGTCACAGCTCTGATCTGATTGTATATAGTCTAAAATAAAGGCAAAGGCCTTGTTTATTTAACACTTAATTTAATATTGAATTAAAGTCAATAAGCCTTTAAGGGTGAACTGTTATTGTACTGTATCCATGCATGGAAAAGGACAGCAATCAGTTCAGAAGAAAACAGGGAGGGTTAATATGCAGACTTCACAAATGTCCGTGTGTCCTGCGGCTTCTACAATCCAGTCCGTCCCCATCTTTTAAGAATTTATTGAGTATTGCTTCAATCCGCTTTTGAGATGTGAAGTAGTCCCCCATGCATCTGAATGCAAGCTGGCCATTTGAGGTGGAAGGATACAACAGCCACAAGAATTAGGTGAGACAGTGGGCAGAGCTGAAGGCCATCCAGATAAATCTTAAACACCTGGTAATTCCTCCAACGCCCGGGACATCTTGTTTAGGGTCAAGGGCAACAAGTTTTTATGTTTACTTTGTCCTTGGGACAAGTAGACCCAACCCTCTGCAGCACAAACCCTTTGGCTGCCTGTTTACAAAGAGTGGAACTCTCTGCAGTTGAGGTAATGTGTTTCCAAAAAATAATGCTGTTCGAACTTGTATTTATGGTTCATTATTTGAAAGCCTTCATTATTAGGGTGAGTGCTGTAAATAAATGTTTTAAGGTCACACTTCACTACTGACGTTGGTTCCAGTACAAAAAAAAAAAAAAACGTGTATACACATGTTTGAAAAGTTTAGGCTATGAGGCTAAGTATAATGCTCCCAGAATGCTCTCTGATTAGATGCAAATGAAGTGTCATTTAGTAAAATGTGTTGATGCATGCTAGTATTTCCCAAAAATATTTCTAATGGAAAAACAGTGTAACCATTTTCAACACGAATATGGGAAGCATGAAAATAAACAAACACTGACAAAGCCAACTGGTCTGACATATTTTGATAAGTCTTTTAGTTTCATCAATGCGTGTCTTGTTTTGGCATGGCTTTTGTAACACTTTATTGTTGTGGGAGCTACCAGACCCTCAACATTGTAACAAACACTGGCAAACCCCCCCCCCAAGTTTTTGAACTCTAAAAGCACACGTTGCCACCAGTGGCATAACAAAGGCCCCGCAGCCGCCCTCCAGGGGGCCCCTTCAGCACAGCACCTGCCCTGAGTGAGTCTGGAGAGGGGGCTCCTCCATGTTCTTTGCAAAGGGGCACCCTCCAGTTTCGTTACGTCACTGATTGCCACTGTAGTTCCTGACACTGAACAAAACTACTTTGTGTGCCAATATGCTCCTTGTGGAAGAGCAGAATGCGATCACTCACAGTAAAGCCAGCCGAAAGAGAGAGAAATAGAAGTTTAATAAAAACAAAATGTCTTTGTTAACACCAGACCTAATTAGGGACCAAGACCCACATGTAGGTAGCTTTTTGCATGTCGCAAACAGCGACTTTTGCTGTTTGCGACGTGCAAAAAGCACATTGCGATGCACAAACCCAGTTTTGCGATTCAGTAACCTGGTTACCGAATCGAAAAACGGGTTTGTCACTCGCCATTAGGAAGGGGTGTTCCCTTCCTAATTGCGACTCGCAGTGCAATGTAGGATTGTTTTGTGACCGCGAACGCGGGCGCAAACCAATCGCAGTTTGCACCCATTTCAAATGGGTGCTAACACTTTAGCAAAAGGGAAGGGGTCCCCATGGGACCCCTTCCCCACTGTGAATGTCACTGTAAACATTTTTTCAGAGCAGGCAGTGGTCCTGTGGACCACTGCCTGCTCTGAAAAAATGAAACGAAAACGTTTCATTTTTCGTTTTTGTAATGCATCTCGTTTTCCTTTAAGGAAGCAGTCACAGACATGGTGGTCTGCTGTCTCCAGCAGGCCACCATCCCTGTGAGGGCCGCTATTCGCAAGGAGGTCGCAAATTGCGACCCACCTCATGATTATTCATGAGGTGGGCATTTGCGAAGCCCTTGCGAATCACAGATGGTGTCAGGGACACCATCCTACATTCAGATTTGCGACTCGCAATTTGCGGGTCGCAAATCTGAACCTACCTACATGTGGCCCCAAATTCTTAAAGAAAGTCACAAAAGTGCACCCATGGTATATGTCGTACCCCTATAAAATATTTGTGAACTGTATTTTAGCATGGGTTAATACGCATGTGTAGATTTGCTCATGTGAAAATCTATTGAGCATTTGCAAGTTCATTTTCCCTCCGGCCACTTTCTTCCCAACCCTGGAAGAAGTTCTAATTCTGCCATTGTCAGGAGTAAATGTCCAACCTTTCTTATTATGGGAAAATATTAGAGAGAAGCTGGGGAAAATCTTTAAGACATGCAGGTTAGTAGGTTTGCAGACTCAAAGGCATTCCAGCCCTGGAACTATTGCTTACTGCTTCCTCCAGCCCCAGTATGCTGATCTGCAGAAAGATGGCAAAATAAGGAAATTGCTACAGTAGGGATTGAAACTGCAAGTATTCAAGCCCTACTATGGTAGTAGCCCTGGCATAATCAGAGAGGCTATTATCAGAGCTCTTACATAATGAGATTGCTGCCATAATTTGTCGCCACACTACATGGCACCAAAGGGACAAGTAGATCTTTTTACAGGACAAGTAGATTTGAGAAGCAACCTGTCCCCTGGACAAGTAGATATTTTAATAAATTCCACACCCCTGATATATATATATATATATATATACACACACACACACATATACATACATGTAATAATAGATGGATACTTTTCGCACAAAAACAAAAATATATTTGTGAGAAAACTTCTTGCAAGATGGTTTTATTCATAACAGAAAAGCTAATCCTTGAAAGCACAGTTGGGGAAGTTGACAAAACTTTGGAAATTTTTCATACTACGCAAAGTGTGTTCACTTGGCCCAACTTTAAACCACACTTCCTCCACGAAAATCAAACAGCCTTCTGATCACCTGTTTGACTTTTGTACCTGATTACTTGCAAAACCTTTTTTTGCTAGTCAATGATAATTTCCAAATAGAGGGGTGTACAGTACACAGCAGGAGTACTTTTAGACGCAGATATTTTTAAAGTAGTCCTCTTGCTGGGTGAGCAGTTACTGTAAAATTGCAAAAACCTGAGTAGTTTAAGCACCATAGACATTTATAACCGCTCAACAGAGTCCATTAGATACAGACTTTCACGTCTTCCATCAACTACAAATTGCTGAAATAGATTTTTTTATAGCGCGAAGCCTTCTGAGCGGTAACATCCACTGGTATGAGCGACGGGGAACGTGTACTTATTGTAAAGCTAATCTTAGCTACCAGATTGAAACCATCATTCATTCTCTTTGCCAAAAGAGGCCAAGAGGGGAAGAGAGAATTTTGTTTGGAATTACTTCCAGGGTCATTCATATTCACACGGGTCCCATACCGAGAACTATTACAACTGGGGCAAGAGTTTTGGAAAAAGGCCAATAACAAATCATATATGGTACGGAAGAAAATATCCTACCCCGTTACATATCATATTGTTAACCTTCTAACTTGTGGCTTCCATGCATTACCCAGACGCCCCCATTACCGATCTGAAAGAGAAATTCAGAGGAGTGGAAAGTAACACATCTAAGTCAATAGTCAAACTTTTGTATTAGGAGTCTGGTTCAAGCCGATAACCGTCAAACCAACCCAACCCGCAACATTTATGCCCAGAAAGATGAGAAGAACTATTGATCATTGAGTGGTGAACATTCAATGCTATGACTAATCACAAGCCATGGTTTCTCTCAATATACTCTGTGTTCGAATCCCACCATGGGTCAGAAATGATCATTTCATCATCTACGTTTTGTGCTGTGGTCGGAACATGTCCAGAGTGAGCCAAGACAACAAGAGGTTTGAGAAACACCACAAGGAGCTTTATGTAAGTACCCGGACCTTGCACTACAACCCAAAAAGCAAACCAAAAACAATGTGTGTGCTTCTCATAATAGAGGCGATAAAGTCCTCCGTCACTCAATCTGATGGGTGGTCCTTTTCAGATTGCTGAGTTAGGGGTCAAGATTGTCAGAAGAGAAACCCGCAGGAGCTAACCCTGTGAGAACTTCAAAACATAGGACTTTCCCTACTTGTCTTGGTCATAAGTGACCGAGACGGACAATTATCCACTGATGCTGATAAACCGTTGCTTCCTGTGGAAGGTTATCATCGATAGCAAATCATTATTTCCAAACACTTTCTATTGTACAATATAGCTCAGAGAGTTTATTTCTTACTTGTAATGTTGTAAAAGGTTCTGTGTTCAAGGAACCTGGTTGTTCGTCTTCTGAAATTGGCATCTCGCACTCAACCAACGACAAAGTCACAACATTTGCGACACATTCCAGATTCAAGCAGAGTGAAGCTGTTCAACCACACTAAAGACAGAATACAACTCTTCAACTTCACAATGTGAACCCCCAAACTCCACAATAAGCCCTTATTTCAACACGTCCTTTGCTGCTTAAATTCCGACACAGAGCTCTCAGGCTTAGCATAAAACTGACGATATGGTAGACGCTACTGGCAGGCCAAGGACAGCCGAAGCGTAGAGTCACAGCAACCGTAAACACCATTTTATACTGTATTTTGCGGTTTTTGGCACAATATTTTTCATTAACTTTTTTTTTTTTTTAAATGAAGAAAGGATTAAATTCAATACCACTCAAATCTTCACTATATCGCAGGCGTAAATTGGAAGTATCCAAGCGTGTTTGGAGAAGGAGACAGGAACCATCAGTGAGACAACTGTCTTGAGGCTCATTTACTGGTCAAAAAGTTGGATCCAAAAATACTTTCAGAGTGAGTAGATTTTTCCATAGTTTGGCTTTCCCAACAGAGAATTTTCTGCCAGCAATAGGAAACAGCTCCAATCTTGGTTTTACTACCACAGACTTAGTTGAGGTTATGGTGCTTTTCTGTGGTTTACAAGTAGTACAGGGCGCAATTACGGTGAATTGTATGTGAGGTGCTAGACTGGCCGACAAGCTGCCAATGGTTAATTCTTGGCACTGAAGGGCTCTCATCCAGGCATATTTTCACCAATCTCCAAGCTACACCCTAATTCCTAAAAGGCGCCTAGAAGTCTACATGCTTTCTATTAAAAAAAAAAAAAAACTATTAGCACACGATACATTTTATACCATCCAGAATTTGGAGTGCTAGGGCACTTGTTAAAAAATGTCCCAATAAACACATTTTTTTAAATGAAAAACGCCAAATTAACTAAGAGTCACTTCGTAATTAACTTAAATTAGTGAATGAAGAAGGGAATGATGTTTTTATTCTTAAGCTTGGAGTTCCTTGGAGATTTGGCAAATGTGAACATTAGGAATCTTATGGTAATTAAATAATTGACATTTGGAGTCACTTGAAAACTGGGATTTGAAGATGAAAGATTCTTTGAGAAAAGGGTCATGACCTTTGGCCTTAATTGGGAAACGAGGATTAAGGGAAAACATGCAGGGGGCAGAAGGTGGGAGAGAATGTACGATTATAGTGGGGTTGCAACCTAGATCAATTTTCCTCTATAAACCACTTTTGGGCTCAAGGCTTAAAAGACAGAAATCCACACTGATAAGCATGTACTGTGTATTTTAAAACTAGGCAGCGACTGTACACTTTTTTAAATTACTAAAACATAATTTAGTATCAGAAAATTAGATGGTAGGGCAATCAATAGATGAATGCAGCCTAGGTAGTGATCTATCGGTAACCTGAAGCCGCATATTCAGCTACCAGCAGGGCTGAAACATTATTCATCCTTCAAAGGTTGACAAAATTAGTTCTGTACATGCAGATCGGGCATGGTTTGGTCTATCATTTGAGGAATTGAGAACAAGAGCATTGAGGGACAGCACAAATTTGATTTAAAGTTATAAACACTTTTTCCCTGGTGTATGCTTAAATGTACTATATTGTTTTTTTTTGGGGGGGGGGGGGGGTGGAGGGCTCGTACTTGGCAAGGTTTATAACAATGCATTTTACTGCTGCTAGCCCTGGACGGTGTAGAGCCTGAAGGCCCGCATAGAGGTTTCTCAAGGTGATACATTTTCTTTTTTCACCTTTATTAAATGCCTATCAAATGGAGCATGGATACTCACAAACATTTTCTCCGGGGCCACACAGTATGGTTTGTGATGTGACCGAGGGCCACATTGATGCCATTAGGGTGGCGGGCTGGAGGTGGGGGGTAGTGCTATACGGTGGATGTTGGGGAAGTGAAGCGTATACATCTAGGGCCTAATTTATGACGCTCTTGAGCCACCGGAGTTCACTTTTAGTGACGTCCAGTGGCACTGTGCCCTGCTCCATATCTACAAGGTGGCATTAAGCGACTTTACATGGCTTAACTAGCCTTGTAAAAATTGAGCCGCACCAATGCAGTTTTCTGCAGCAAAGAGGCGTGCAATAGGTGTTGCTGTGGGAGTACCCACACAAGTGCATTTTGATGGTGCTCCGGATTTACAAGAAATAGTTTTTGCCACTGGCTCAGGGTAGCTAACGCCCCCCCTGGGGTGGCATTAGAGTGGCGCAACGAGAAGAAATACTTTTGTTTCTCCTTGTTTTTTGCTCTATTTCTGCTGCATTCTGCAAGTCGCCATTTATGATTGTTTATGTGCAGGAAGGTCACTCTTCCTGCACATAAACAATCATCCCGCAGCGCAGGCATCCTTGCGCCATGGAGCAAGGTTGGCTGTGTTGGTGCTAGGCAGCTGATTTAGCGCCAACGCGGGTGGAAAACTCAGGGATGCGCTGTATTCTTGTAAAAGACGCAGCTCGGTGCAGAAATATTGTTTGCAGCGCCATTTCCTTCTAAAGGAGGCCCAAGTGTCTGAAACGCACAATATGAAACAAGAAACTTGAGTGTAAATCCCAGCTTCTCCACTTAACCAAATTGTGTGATGCTAGGCAATTATTTTATTTCATTTTACCTCCCTTTTTCCTTTTGTCGTCTTTATCACAAATGAGGACCCTGAAATACATGACTTCAGGATGTGCACCGTACAAAACCTTCTGTGTCTGATTTAGGAAACTATAAAGTTGTTCATGTATAACAGGTCTCCCAGGGAGTGCACATAACAACCCTAATTCACAATTTAGTTTGTCAGGGTGGGTGGATGAATTAAAGTTTCTAAATTAATTTTTGAAAACTTTAACTTAACAAACAAATACTTCTCAATGTGCTGGTATAATCTTGGGTACTAAGGTGAAACGGTTCTGCATGTTAATAAAATGCACTTTTTGAATTTCCAAACAGACGTTATCATACTTTTATACTTTTGCTGCAAGATGTCCATCAATTAAAGTGTTTTAAAATTAAGAGGTGCAGTTACTTCCTTTCTTCAAATTCAATTAGTCTTTAAATAAATAATTACCCATTCATTTAACATTTTTAGTGTTAGTGCTGAGCCGAATAAACAGCAGCACAGGGCTTCTGTTGACCAGGGGGCTGCTTGTAAAGGTCGGGAGCGCCGCATGCGGCCCCCGGGCCGTACTCGGAGTATCACTGAAATGGAGCAATAATACCCGTAAGGCACCCATCTTAAGCTATTTAGTTTCCTATTTCCATGCCCAAGTCTGGGTGCCAACATTGAAAACGGCCTCCTTGACTGCCTCTGGGGTAGTAAAATCCTGCATTGTCAGGGTTCAACGGGCCCTGGTGCCACTGCACTTGCTGCACTAATGGTAACCACGCCCCTGATCTCTACTCTAGCTAGCCCAGTATAAATTCACTTCAGGACTACAGATACCAGAATGCAAAGGAAAACCCTGCATAGGCTGAGCTGCTAACGCATGTAACTGTCAAACACTGGAGCAAGGACAATCCCCGGGTGTCCCTGGGAACGGCAGCAGCATCGACCTACGAGAAGCCCTGCACAGGGTGGCGTACGCCTGATTTTGGGAGCCGGTACCATGTGGTGTTACCTGAATTTTCGTAGCGTTCAACACGCTTTTGGCCTGGCATCACGGTGCTCCACTACATGGAAGGCTGACTATGTTTGTGAGCCTGTGCTGTGAGTGGGAGCGTGCTATGTACATCTGTATAGCGCTTCAATACCATTTTTATGGTCCCGAAGCTCTTTCTGGATCTAAGTTGCACTTTGGGTTCTGGAGATGTGCTCAAAAGGTTCTGCAGATGCTAGGCGAGTGTGTGAACTTGAGTGAGCTAGAATGAAAGTTTTAGGTCTCTGCCGAGCAAGGCCGGAAGGCTGCACCCAATGGGTCGTGCATCACTGCAGGAAGGCAGCTAACAAAAGCTCCTGATAGCACAACAGCCAGGTAACTCCGTATTTGGGCTGCGCTGGGTGTACACCCAGGGCCCACCTCAAATCCTCGACGCTCCTGCTACAATAAAAATGTTCTGCGTAAAACACTCCAGTGCTCCTTGCATCTCGGTCAGCGCTGTACCAAACCTTGTAAATAAATATCCAACATGAATAAGGATGGCGCGACAGAAGCCAGAGGACGAGACAGAGGGCCAGATGTATCGAAGGGTTTTACCCATTTTGTGTCTATGGGAAAATGCTTTAGTACATGTGGCCCAAAGTTTCTCAGCCGCTGCCCTTCTCCAGGGCTCAGCATCTTCCCGGCCGCGCGGCGGCCATCTTCCCTCCCAGGGCTGGAAGGATGCCGGGGGAAGGTGCTGATGCGGCACATTCCGGGCCCCCACGTGACCCCCGCCTCTCACAATTTACTTTCTGTTCGAAACCCGGCCTGGCGCAGGCAGCCGGCTTCAAACCAGGGCAAACCCCCGGGCGGGAATAATTCACGTTTTGTTCCACTCCCGGAAGGGAGCTGGCGCGCTGGATCCTTGTTCAGGGAGGGGTGGCTGCAGCCCCCCGAAACTTGCAAGACCAACCTTGACTGAGCACTTCAAGAATCACAGCGCCCCGCCTAGCAGGCTCCAAAATCTGCACAACTCGGCATCAGAGCGCGTTTGCAAGGGATAGAACTTTTGCAATACGTTTAAAACACAACAATTTCAGCAATTTGTAATACACAATCAGGTTCGGCACTAGCGGTCCTGCAGCACGGGGCACTACACAAAATATTCAAAATATAGTAAAACAACAGGGCCACATGGTCCCTAATCAGTTTCTATCAATTCCTGTTCATTAATTTAATTTGCATTCAGTTTTCTTCATTTTTTCCCGATGGATTTCTCAATGTTATATTTAACAGTTTATTTTGATTTGTTTATCGTGTTTTACTGCCTTTCGATTTTACAAATAGATACAAATATGAATATATTCGGAGTAGCACCCAGTTGTATTCTTAAATTAGATCCCTAGACAGGCACGTGCAATCCTGGGGCATGGCACACTGTAGGTGAAGAGAACAGGCAGCCATCACTAACAACCCGTCCTGATGCCACCGGAGTGGTTTAATCCCAGTGGTCGCCAAGTGCATCTCTGAAGATATCATGCCCACATGGGCAAGAAACACGTGCCCCTGCATGCAGAAGGGTGCATGATACGCCTGAACTTGGATTCCATGTCGACGGCAAACATCTCAAATTGAGTGCTTTAGCGCCTCGAGGCACCGCTCTCCTGTCAGGAGCCTCTTTGCAGAAGTACCATGGATCTTGAAATAGCTTCACACCCTCAAGCACAACGGAGGATTTTAATAGCTTCAAAAGAAGCTTTTCTTAGAAACCAGACCCAGCTGCGCGTCTTGTCCGGACTTGTCCGGCTACCTTGGGTGACCACGCTTTGTGGTTGCTAACGTGGTGCACTGCGCATGTCCGGACTGTGTCAGGTGCCGACTAGAGGGCTGGATTTGTTACAAGAGCACTGGAAGGTGGGAGCATGGCTACGCTTAGTTGGGTTATTTACTTAACAATCTATGCTAATTAATGCCTTAACATAAAACCCATTCAGACATCTTCATTTGCCAGTGAACGTGAGTTGCAGATATTTCTAGGAGTTTGTCCAACAGGAGGTCAAGGTCAGTTTGAGACAAAATGAATGTCTTTATAGAAACTGGATCATGAGGTTTTGCAAAATTAACATAAATCTATGCAAAATTTAAATCAAACTATACATCCAGATATACCTACGTAGAAGTATCAGAATGCTGACAAAAAATAAAGACTGCTGAGATCAAACTATTTAAAGATGAAATGCTGCGGATCTGCATCAGTTCCCTCGTAGCTGCGAGTACCTGAAACTTTGCCTTGACCACTTGACTCTTGTTTAGAAAACCTAGCCTGAGAAGCTCCTTATCCCATCAAGACTTTATAAAAAAACAACAAAAAAAATTACCAAAACTATCCTACCTACTAAGGCACCGTGCAAACAAAGTGGCAATCCGTGCCACCCCGCGCAATGAACACTACAGAGGTCGCCAGCCCAACAAATGTTTCATAAAATGGCGCTGGGCCGCCCAGTAATCCCCGCATATCTTGCCACATGGGCATGCAAAGGTCATTTTGTCGGATTTCTTACATTTGTTGCGGACAAGGGAAGGCGGAGTGGAGCATCATGGAACACGGAGGGATCTCAGTCGCATGAATACAAAGGAGTGGATCACCGTGCGGTAATCTTGGTACCTTCCAAAATCCTTCATCTGTTTACGCAAAGCAGTTTTAGAAATGGCGCACCAGGCATCGGTTATTGGTTACTGATTAACAGTGGCATCTCTCGCTTGTTGAGTTCTTGCTATGGGAGGCAGTTAAAGTTGCCTCAGTGTTTTATAGCCTCAAGTTATCAATCTATAACCAATAGTCATTCCAAAATCTGCAAGTGAACTGTGACTTCCCTTACCCAAATGTTTGTCAACGTTAAAGTTTTCAATTGGACCTGAAAATAAAAAAATGCCCGATATCTGCGTCTTTACACGGATATAAGTTCCACCAAGACGCACTCAAAGTACATTTATTTCTTGCAGGTATCCTGAAAATATGGCACGGATCCAGCCCTCCTGGGCCCGTGACTGACATCCCTGTTAAGCACCAAGGAATATGTGGTCTTTGCTCGAAATCTCGGAGAATGCCTCCTTTTCAGCTAGAAGGGGGAGACAAAACCCTGAAGGCGGTAGCGCGCATACCAGGCATTCTAGGCTCTAGTGCAGCCGGGCTCCAGTGGGCCCTGCTGGTATAATTTAATCAGGGGAGGCCCCGAGAGCTGTCTGGGAAACCGGAATGAGCCACATCAGAACGATGAACGAAAATCCCTTCATTTCATCACCGCCCAACCTTGACAGCCATGCAGGCACCCCGTGCAGCTCCCGGGGTAGGTTTTTAATTCAACGAGGAGGAGAACTATTAAAAGGCCTCCCTCACTCTTTCACAAAGAGCGGGGCCCAAGGTGCCCCGTGCAGCTGTAGGGGGCTGTGACTGAACCTGACCCACCTTACTGAACGCACAGCCTGTGTGCTCCAAGGGGACATGATGTGCACAGTGTAACCAGCCGATTACCTTGTCTCCCACCACTCAGAAGGAAAAAAAGACAACATTCACCTAAATGAGTTTGTTCCTCTCCTGACGCCCAAACAGATTAATCAATTTGGTAATTTAAAAACAGGCTAAATACCTCAATAGTATCACAGACGTGTGTAAAGATGGTTTAACGCCCTTTTGATGTGATGCCTATAAAAAATCATGCATGCAAACTCAAAAAAATTTTTTAAAAAAATAAAAGCTCAAAAAATTATATTGTACCTGAAGGTCTATCAATGCTTCCTCATTGGCAAAATTCTAAGGTGATGAACTCACGCATTTAACCTACAACAAAGGCAGAGGGGCCTACAATGTACTAATTCACACACTTTCGGATTCTACTTCAGGGCTACAAAAGCCTACACTGTGCACACACTGCAAACAAAGGTCCATAGGAGACCAACAACATCTGCACACTAGCCACCAAGCAAACCAGCAGGACTTCAGGAGCGTTAACCGCTATGCTGGCCTTGCACCGAAGACCTAACCGAAACCTATTGGTCATCTTCATTGTGATTTACAACCAAGAAGTCCCTCGATGCCTGCATCTACCTGCACCCGCGTTCACAAAAGCGACCCCAAGCACAAGCTGGAGACACCAGACCTCAAACAGTTACCCAAGAGAGGGGCAACTGACCCAGTCTCTTCATAGTGACCAGTGAATAGGCGAGGGTGGCTGCAGGAGCGAGCTTGGAGAAAGATAAATAGGCAGGAAAGTGAAACACCATGGCTTCCAAAAACTCAATCGACATTGACCATGGAACAGAAAGTGCAAGCCTCTTACCTTGAAGGTCACCTGAGTCGGGCCTGGGTGAGCTGCTCCCTGGGGTCGCAGGCAGTGGTCTCTGTCCCCTTGGCCTGGGAGTCAAGAGGGGCCCTTTCACCGGGCCAACATACTCTACGTACGTGCCCGGAAAGTCCCCCTTCTGCTTGGTACGCTCATTGAGACCTCGGATCCACCCGATCTGCTTGGGGTTCTGTTCGTCGCCCTCCTTGACACCAAGAGTTAGGAGGGCTCCTCGAGCGACGGTCAGGATATCCCCAGGTAGCAAGTCAATGTCTTCCTCGCGCTGCTTGCGGTACTCGAACTGCGCCCGGTAACGAAACCCTTCTGACGCCATTGTCCCAAAGGTTTCCTTCCAGACGGTTTTGATGGAGAAGCTTGGTAGAAGGCAAGAGTTGCGTCTGCTGAGTTCTAGTGTTGAACTGGTCGGCTATGTACAGTGATTTGTGTCGAGCTGGGAACGGTGTTGGAAGGAGGGTAGATGGATCATGACACAAACCCCCCGGTCAGGATTTGGTCACACCCCCTCTTAAGTACCCCCTTTCCGTAGCTTGAATCCTCGGTTCAACCAAATTATTGAACAGAGGGAGAGTGCGACAACCATAATCCAGCACTTCCGACCACGCATGCGGCAAAGGAAATGCAAACGTGCTCTATGATGTTCAGTCTGCAGAGATAGTCTTCAGAAGATGGGCTGAGACGTAGAGAAAATAAGTGCTAAAAATGTGTCCCTCCAACTCAGCCTTGTTGGTGCCCACTTGCAAAAGGTTCTTTCGATCACGTCACAGACTTGCGTGTCTGGTGTCAGAATCTAATTGGATACAAAAAAAAGAAGTCAATTATTAGAAGGGCCTATAACTTCCTGTGGTAATGTTTTTCAATGATACACTGTGCTTGCAAAGAGAAACACGCATTGGCAAAACCAAATGGGCTCGACATTGAAACATAGTTGCTTGGACACTGCTTTTTGTTTGATAGCCGCAATGGCCTTTTTTTTTAAAACTGACTTGCTGAAAGATACAAAACCTATCTATGGGCACAGGGATGGGGAGCGGAGATAAAAACTGGGGAACGGGGTGGAGGGTTAGAGGCAACAATGAGGATGAGCACTTGGAAGCGTGGCAGAAGCAACACGGAGGAGAGCGGGGAGGGGCCAAAGTAAACTTAGAGCAGCACAGTGGGAGAGCAAGAACACACATTTACTTCAATTATAAGAAAAGAAGAAAGCAGTCACTGTATGCAAGCAAAGTCAGCAGTAGAAGGATACAAGTCAACCAATGAAAAAAGACAAATGCTCCCGGGCGGGAAGGGAAAACAAAAAATACAGAAGAAAGACTTTGATCAAGAGGCGAACACTCAGACAGACAATAAAGCCATCCAATCATGAGCATAGCCCAAGCCGTGTGCGTTGGAAACAATAGGTCTGGACAACATATAGCTTAAGCTGTCTGCAACCAAGACCTAAAAATGAGGGGGGATACTTTCAAAATATTGGTATCTACAAGAAACATCAGACACAAATGTGTAATTTCATAGTCACAGAGACACCATGAGCTGGTTCAGCTGAAAGTGGTCACCCGAAAGGCTGAGGAGGCAAAGTGCTACCCACAGCCAGCGCCAATCACTGAACGTCTGAGACAGCCCACTGATGAGACTACTCTGGATAAGAGGTTGGAGCTATGTCTGGGGACCCCAGACTTCACTACCTGTAGTCAGTACCAATAAGCAATATTTCCCGTTGAATAGATAATTATGAGGCTGCTCCAGGACAACGTCACTTCCTGCCCCTGTTATTTCTCAAAAGGAAAAAAAAAAAATCTTCTGTCCCAAGTACATTTTTTATTTATACATTGACTCTATAATGTAATCATCATGTGTTTATGATTACCTTTACATATGTCAAAACACACCATTGAATGTTACAAGATTACATGCAATATGTTTCACAACCCTCCATAAGAAACAAATTGAAGCTAAAATCTGGATTCATTTTATCTCCTGGACTTTTTTTTAATCATAAAATAAAATACTTTACAATGAAAAATAAAACGGGCCATCACTTTTGAGGCATGTCAAAAGTAATATATTGAAAACACATTTGCCTTCCTCCGACTAGCTCGCCCCTGGAGCAGGCAGGGCGAAGATGTGAGCCAGTCATGAAACCAGGTGAGCGGCCATCCGTAAAACAGTATTCTCAAGGCGCCTTTAGGAGCCATTGGCAAGCAGGGCAAGCAAGATCGGCCGAAATTCTAATGTGTGCGCCACCGGTGCACCGCGCAGAGGGAGCCCAGGCGGCCTGTGCACGGCCCATCCATCACTGGACTGTGTTTACTTTATCTTGACGTTAGTTTTAAACTTCTGATGCCAAACACACCCTGATGTTCAACGCCGAGGTGGTCACCACCGAAAACGAAATATTCCAACAAATACAGAAAGATGAGTGGAGACTGCTGCCAACAACTCAGGCAACACTTCAAAAACTCATTTCAAGGGAAAAAAAACTTTTATTAATACTAACATTATAAAGTTGACATTAGCACACACTGCAGTAAAATTGTGCCTTGGCACTCAAATAACTGGTATTGGTTACTTCTTAACAGGACTCATATTGGCAACTTCATGTGGACGAAAGCTGCAGTCTGACCTGCTAGCAGTCCGCACAGTAAGCGGCCTCAAGAGCCTGAACCCACTGAGCTATATCCTTTAAGCAAGAATCACAACCAACACATACTCAAGGAAGCACATTTTTCTGATTAATTCTATGGAAACATTTTGTAAACTCTTTCCAAATAAATATAGGAGGGGGTGGTCATGGGTGTGTGTGGTGTGGTGTGGTGTGATGGGTGTGTGTGTGTGTGTGTTTTTCTCTCATAATCTTTCTGGCTCCGAAACACAACGCCAAAGCAACTTTCACTGACACCCCACAAACTCCATAGCATCAACAGTGAATATAACAAACTTTTTTCATTTATGATGAAATGCTTATTTCAATTTGTTTCTATTTTTTCCTTTTCTTTTTTGTATATTAAAGCTTCACTTAATTAGGCCCACAAACCTCTGCGGATAGCACACATTCACAGCACACCCTGGCTTTGGCAACCAGTTTGGTAGCCTCTAACACAAGGCGAAGGACTTTCTTGCCTTGTATTTTGATTCTCCATAATCTGTACCCCAGGAAATGCGACACCTCTAGGCAAAGTATGGATTGCCAACACATGGGCTACCCACAGTGACTACACGGCAAAATAGCCGCAAATGGCCCAAAATCTGGCTACAATAGTCTGTAAACCAAGCCACATCCTATCAGCAAAGGTATTCATTTAAGAAAAATAGAGCCTCAATAAAAACACATTTAAAAAGTACCCTACATCAGACACAACTGAAAGGAGAAAAAGGCCACATCAGCAAAGGTATACATGAAAAAAATACAACCATTTTATGACAATATCCGAAACCAGAAGTAACTGGAGGAGAAAAAGCCACATCTCCAGGGTATGAACATTCAAATGAAATATATGATATGGCCAGCACCGCACTCTAGGCATGAATCTTTAGTTTGACAAATGGCTCCAGAAATCAGGCAGTGGTTTGTCGAGCTGGTAACCGCATTACTGGGCCTTGAAGTCGAAATATTACACTAAGGCACTGCCAACGACAAATAGCGAGGATTGCGCAAGTATACGGAAACTGCTGTAAATCATTTGCAACAGGGGTGCTGTGCCAAGTACAGATGTGGTTCTCTTCGAACCACCTGCCGGAGTCCAAACTGAATATATCTTGGCGCGCTCGGACATTCGCACCATTCTTAGTTGCAGTTGTCGGCAAAGCAGCACAATTTTAGCCTTGTGGTAACTCCAACAAATGGTAATTTGCCGCTAGAAATGTCCAGGTGCTCATAGGAGGCGGTAATAGCATTCTCAGCGCATATAGGCCCTTAAGCGCATATAGGGAACTGTATTGGATTGATACTCCATTACTTGTGCATATAGACCTACTTGTGCTCTCACTGTGCAACAGCGTCTTATGTTGCTTGATCTACACAACACCAGTACGCCCAACCCCATGTACCTCACCCACCAGTGCAAAGGCTCAGCATTGTCCTGCAGGTCCATCACTAAAGAAGGTCCTTGTGGGGTGCACTGGATTTTGCACACTTCTGGGGTAATCAATGTTGTTATCCCAGGTCTTCTGTCTATTGCCTCCACTCCTCTAGGGGGGAGGAGGGTAGTCTTTCTTCACTTTCTACTCTGCATATAGCCCTCATCTACAGCCTAATCTGCCTCCTTGCTTTTCTTTAGATGCTTGAATTTAGGCACTTGGAGATCTCAACTAGTTTGCCTGCATGTTGGCAGCATCTCTACTTGTACCACCTGGGACAAGGAAATCCCTTCTAAAGCGCTCTCTCTTTGGGAATTCCGAGGCCAGCATGCCAAACCTCCTCACCTACCTTGTGATTCCGGCCAGTCCACTTGGTGAATGGTGTGGGGTTCTGCCACGTGAAATATATTTGAAACCACACTATTACAACTGTTTTAGTCTACAGTTATTATTTTGTAAGTGGACTAAAATGCAAAAAAAATAGACTCATTTTCCCAATTCAGCAGAAGCTCAAAAGGATTATATTGGCAGGAATATCTGTAGAAGAGACAGATTTATTTTCAGATCTCATGTTATGAAATTTCAAATTATCCTACTGAACATAACGATCACTCTCTTTGCTCACAGGACTTAAATTACACCCCCTGTAGCACCCTCTGTGCCCTGAACAACAAATTCCTCATGACTTCCGTCAACCAGTTCCAAGACCTCATAGACAAGAACTGAAATCACACAAAGCAAACAATGTATTAAAAACTTGATGAATATTTTCTGAAATATAAATCGGTCTGTGGAACAATGAAAATCGAAACAGTTACCAATGAAAGCTATAAAGCTTGTGAACATCACACAGGTTTACAAGACTACAAAAATACAATTTAAATAGTGTATGCTGCACATGTACACGTTGGCCGTAAATCTACCAGGTTCTGCATCTATCTGTTCCACTTTTGCACAGTAACAGAATGTAAGGATATGTTTATCCAAACCTCTTTCACCACCTCTTTTTCTATTTTTACTTTTAAAATCCAATTTTATTAAAGATATCTTTCTTATAAGAGTGTAAAAATACCCTGTGTAACAGTTTAACAAAAATCATAATGTGCTACAATGTTGAGCTTACATCTGTGAGAGAAGTTACTTTAAAAAGTGCACAAAACAAACACAGATATTTACATTGATCCTACTGTAGGTTGTGGATAGTTTTTATCTGACAGTGTGCTGTTTCTGAATTTAGCATTAAAGGAACTCAAGAGCACAAAGTATTTAATCTCCACGCCAAGACCTAAAAACCACACTGGCAAACAGGGTAGCATAATTTTTCCTTTCCACCAGTCAAAGACATTGCAGGGGATGCATTAATATTCTTGTGCTGTAAACAGTCACCGCCCTAGTTTCGTACTTCATTGCCAATGTCCTCTTGGGTCAAGAGGACCTTCAATTGTTGATATTTCCAGGAATTCCTACCACATTGGTAATGTATTTTGTTATAGTGTGCAACTGATTCCTGCACTGTTTCTTTTTGGGATATTACAGCTCATTATGAATTTAAACAAAAATGATGAAGTGCAAGAGCTTACAAAAGAGCCAAAGAGAGAGGGGCAAAACATTCACTTATCGCAAGCCATCACTAACATTGCGGCTCAATGTATGACCAAAAAACACTCACAGCCATAATTTTAAACAAATATAAAACATTATCATTTTATGGGTGATACTGGTTTTTCTTTGCATAAATGACATAAGTGAGTGTGCAGAAAAACAAACACAAGTACTCTAGATAGAAAGAAAATCTAAACAAATTTGTAATGAGATTTTTTTTTTCAACTAAAGACATCACTCACCTACCCCGAGGTGGCACGCTTCCTTATAATAAAATAAATAAATATTAGTTTTAGAGATTTGTTTAGATATTCTTTCTGTCTGGAATACCTGAAGGTGGTTATTGTTATAGGGAAGGTGTACTCTAGAATTTTCCTGTCACTCCTTCTGTGGTCTGAGTGCGCTTTAGAACTTTATTCATGAGGTAAAGCAATATGCAAGAATCTTTCTAATCTACTACCTTTCCTTTGAAAAAATGTTCACACACATTTTGGTGGAAATTTCAAAAGTTACCATTTAACACACTTGTATTTAGCCTAAATAACAACCTGACACAAATTAAGGGATACCTGTGTTGTGTCAATGAACCCCAAAGCATTATGAACATAGCTATGTGTCATTCTGCTGACTGTACAAAGAAACCAAGCAGACCCGTCCTCACTAGGACTGATCCTTTGGTCATAGAGAAGATAGAAGCTCAAGTCGAAAGGAGCTGATCTTTTGCTCAGTTTAAGTTGAGGCACATCAGAGTAAATTAAACCAAACATCATACATGCCCGCCCCTCCTAATCCATAATTACATCGTGGATAATCAGACTGCTAAAATGACTCCAGATGAAAGTCCAATGGTGGCCCACTGGCAGAAAACGCCAGTATATTTTTCTGGAAAATGTTATACTTTGTTTATAAAGCTGTTTGCCAAGGAAGATGTGGACCTGGAGATGTCTAAATTGACAACCACATTTTCAGCCAGAGTGTTGCTTAGGAATCGTTCTTGCAGATTGCAGGAAAGTTGGCGTCATCGGCTGACTCAGCGTCTCGGCCCAACTGAAGACTGCTAGCCAGAGGGATTTAGACTTGTGGCATAGACAAACAAGAGCATGAAACAAGGTAATCTTAGATACCAATCAAGGGAAGACGGTCATCGACAGAAAGAGCAACCCATATTCAGCTCAGAGCCTTGCAGAACAGCAAGCACCTTCTCAAGCAAGATACTTTTCACAATGATAGTATGTGACTTGATCATCCATGAACCTAATGTGTTCTCTGTGGATGTTGGAGATCTTCACCACAAAACAATGTACCTGTGTGTATGTGTATATATATATATATATATATATATATATATATATATATATATATACACATGAAGAGATGAAGAGAATAATATGCTGTTTATTACCGCTGTTGAGTGTGTTGGGGGGGGGGGGGCATTACTCACAAGACAAAGCCTCGAGTATTGACGCCCATCTTAACATGTCAAACAGAATAATATACTTTGCTCATCTGCGCTTAGAGTTTATGGCATCTCTTTATGTGTACTTGTTTTAACAGAAGGTTTTTAACCAAAACCAGGAAGCCAAGGGTTAGATTTGTATTATGGTACAATCATACTGAAGAATTGTCATCACCATTAGGAGAGTTGTGTTCCCCCATGAAAACATGCAATTTGTGAGAAAGTAAAAAGTGTTTTCTCAGGATGTTGCTGTACTATGATAATAAGCTCAAATTTGACATTTCCAGTGTAGTAATAAATGCGCCAATGAATGTTTATTAGTAGAGTTGCTCTAAAGAACGTATTTTCACCATGGTTTGCATTAATATATACATAGACAAAACTCTTTTTTCATAAACTTTAAAATAATGTTGCCTAATAGGATAGAAAATTACTGAATGCATAATCTTGGTCTTTCATTTACCCTTTTGCAGTAGTACTTGTTATCTAAGCCAATTTAGTATTCTGAGACCGTTCACTCCTTACAGTGAAATCATTCCTCCAAAGTTCCCTCATTTAAATCTGGAAGTGTTATTTCCATAACTTGTGCTAGGATAGCTATCTGTTATCTTCAGGGTAGGTCCCACATCCACCAGGGCTAGGAATTTACACAAGTAAAACTATCTAACTGCAGATGTACTACCGGTCAAAGCCGCGCCGTACAACCGTCCACTTCCCACAGCTTTCCATCTGTGACATTTTTAGGTGAGCCCCATCACCTTATATCAAGTACTTTACACATTCCCTCCTAAATATACCATCTGCACAAATCCAAATTCATCAAGATCTCAAGACTAAAACCAAACCAAATTCTACCCCTTACAAATACACATATGCAAGAAATTATGACCCCATACAGTGAACTGATGACCCTACTGCAACAGGAGACAGACTCCTGTCAATGATGGAAACCTCCAGACCAGGGCGTGAAGGTATGTGAACCTCATATCAATATAAGAGCATACCAAGTGCAAAACAGATATATAGAAATCTCTTCACATTCATTTATAATACCTTACAATTAAAGCTCTCCTGTTGGAGTACTATTTCTGTGCTGGTGACTCCTCGGCAGACCATCTCCTGCATGTACAAATTCATTTAATCCCTTCAATAAGACCATCTGCAAGCCAACAATATCCTGTTGGCAGGAGGCAGTGTAAATCAACTGCATCATAGCAGAAGGTTATTACCCGTCTACCTCCTGCTGCTTGCACTCCTTTGTGGAAGGCGGGGAGCGTGGCAAAGCGTGAGTGAGTTGGCAATATCAAGATTTGGCTTTGTAGAACACATCAGATTTGACGATGCCACGCACATGAATACATACAGACAAGAGCTTGTTCGCATAGAAGGAAGCAACATCCAACATTAAACAGGGGAAACAGAACCCTATTATTTTCCCTGCCAATTTCATGCCAGCAAAAGTCAACGCCAGCCTGGCCTACACCCAAAATTAGAAATTTAGCAGGGAAACATTCCAAAAATTCGATTTTCCTAGAGAGGATTTTTTTTAAACAAATTCCACTGGCCAGGGAAGGACCCAAGTCGATGAACAAGGTTAAGCCAAACTAAAAAAAAAAAAAATTCAAGACTGCTAGTCTCACGAGCACATTTCTCAAACCTGTAATACCTAACTTCAGAGACAATCGTTCAACCAGTCGTGGAGGTTTGGAAGTCACAGCTTATCCCGCTACATGTGGTTTACACCCTTGTTACTGACTTTGCATTGTAAGCGTCATCCTATAGGTCAGGAATGAGAAAGCATTTAAAATCCTTGACCTGGTCCTAGGTTTTACCTTCTGCCCTTTGTCTATCGTCGAAGCCAACCTGGCCAGGGCAATGTTGTCACCCAAGAAGGACAGTTTCCACGGGGAATCCCTGGTCACTCTGTATGTGTTGAACATTCACAAGCACTCATGCAACTCCCCTGGAGCTTGGTACATCTAATACACGATTGGCATGTTGTGATTTAGCAGTACAACCAAGATCTTAAAAGTTGTCAATATGGTGTCTTAATTATTATTACCCACAACAGTCCAGGAGATTGAATAATAAGCAACAAATACAAAAAAGTTACGAAGAATAAGATTAAGATTAGGGCCAGACCACAAAAAAGTGAAAAAAATCGTTCTTATTTAACAATGTATACATTTAACAATATCTCCACGTTACATAAAACAAATATACAATACAAAGTGTAAAACAAAAAGAAAGGAAAAGCGGTGGATCACAAAAAGGAGGAACATGAAAGATCACAATATATCAGACACAAAAGACAATTACTATTAATATTTAATCAGCCAAGTATACGTCAACGGTGTTTCGACCCCTATGATTTGCTGGGTCATCATCAGGAGAAGTCAGTTTGGGAGCACATGCACAAATATGGATTATTACGGGTCGCCCAATAGAGATGATGGACACTGCTGCCTTGAGGACAAACTTCTGAAAAGATGGAGATTTTTTTTAATCCCACGCTTCTCAAACAACTTTTGGGCTGTTTGACCCAGTGGTTTTCTATGGTAATTTGGGGTAATATAACAAACAGGCTTGGAGCTTGAGGAAACTGGCTGAAGATCGATTCCTTGTTCAAAAGATCTCTCTCTATTGGGCGACCAGTAATAATTCATATTTGTGTATGTGCCCCACACTGACAAGCCCGGACTATGACCCAGCAAATCATAGGAGTTGAAAAGCTGTTGACGTATTATTGGCTGATTGGATATTATTAGCAATTGTGTTTTGCGTATGATCTTTTGTGATCTTTCACGTTTCTCCTTTTTGTGATCCATCATTTTTCCTTCGTTTTCGTTTTACACTTTTTTATTGCATTTTTTTTATGTAACATGTGGAGCCATAGTTAAATGTATAAATATGAATATGGTGTCTTAGGCACTGACCATCATTACTTTCCCCTCTTCTTCGACTCTTCACCCAGAACCATCCAACACGTAATATACTGATGAGCTAATAAAGGGTTTTGTAGAGTGCCAGGAAATTAGTATGTATCTACACTCAACAAAGCAGCAAACACTTACAAAAGATTAGAAAATGATAGAGGAAGAGTTGATTCAGTTTGCTCTCCTCTTCCAGAGTCTACTCTGTCATCAATGTGCATGAGGTTCATTGCAACAATATACTGCGCTTCTTAAAGTATCATCTCCCAAAATGATCACGAGGCTGTGCCCAAAAACCTGAAAGCCACTCTGGCAATCCCTGGAGAGGAGGGACTCCATCCACCTCATCGAAGCCAGCTTCTGGAGAGGTCAATTCAAGCAGCAGTGTGCTTTTCTCAAAGCAAGAATCAGCAAGGAGTCTGAAATGCCTAGGAGCAAGTGAGCACGATACGTGCCGGAGAACTGTGGTTTACAAGACCGATCTAGTGCACAGCCAGACTAACTGAGGAGATCATCTTCAGTTCGTACATTAAAAATACACACATCAAGGGGATTCAGAAGAGATAAAACCACAACCCAAGGTCTACTCGCCCTTGGCTCTTACTTCCCAAGAAGCTTAGAGAGAATCTATAAAATACTTGCCATACAATTAATGTTAACATCTTGCGCTGAACCCAATATTGTGCCGTTAGCCAGACTCTCTCGATTAAAAAATGCGGTTTACTCATGGACACGTCAAAACAGGTGTCACCATCTGAGAGCCTTTAAAATAATTGGCTAACAGATATACTGAACTAATTGTTAATATTTTACTTTAGTAGCCAGTTCTTATGGGTTGTTTGTTTACGGTTAGGTAAACATTCAGAGCAGGTGCACTCTGAAGGCATTGAGTTCCATCCGATCTCAACCCCCTGAGCCCTTCCACGGATCTCTCAATAACCACCTTTCATTAAGACCTGAAAAACCCAATCTTTGCCTCCTAACAATTCCTTACAACCCAGCTTCTATCTGGTCGCAAGAGGACTCTAGCTGCGTCAGACCACAGGACAGGAGAAGGAATGGGACGGGAGGGGAGGTCCACCGGGTAAAAAGCCAGAAAGAATGTAACAAGGATGAGACACTTCCTAAGTGACACAATAGCTATTGCATTGGACTTGAAAACCCTTAAATTTGCCAAGAACACAGGTTTGTCTGCAGTTCTGGAGTTCATCACAACTCTGCTGGGACGCACATTCCAGGGGCCGGACTCAGGTGCTGAAAAGTGAACATCGGAGGAGCACTAGCATTCACAAGGAGAGATGGAGGTTCTTCGTAAGGAGCTGAAACATGATGTGTTACCAGAATTCTGGTTTGTAATGAATCTTGGTCAGTGGTGGCCATGGTCCTGTGCCTTCCACCAAGTGTCTTCTTGTATCAGCGCTCTTGGTAGAACCCACCCCATAATGGAAGAACTTCCACCAGTTGCAATGAGCTCTCCGTCTGATGCAGGAGAAGCAGGTGTGACGTGTTTAGCTGGCGCAGGGTCTGGCGGTAACCACACCTGCTTCTTACATTAAGGAGCAGCCACATGGTCTTGAGAGACAGAAACCTGGAGATACACAGAGACACACACAAACATACAACAGGAAGTTAATGAGACCTTCTACACTTGATGTAGATATTCTTACAAAGCAGAAACTAGTGCCTCACAGATATTATTAGACTGGCTGAAGTTGGAGCTAGAATTAAACATGCAATGCTTATAAAAAATCCCCATGGCTACTATGATGGACCCGGGTAGCTCCTACGTTCTTGAATGAGTCTGAGATCAGGAATCACAGCTGTCATTGAGACATGGTGCTGCGCTCAGTAACAGGACCAAGAGATAACCTTCCTTTCACAATTAAACATCTCAAAAGAGCAACTTTATTTGTGCAGACAACAAACTTCTTTTTTTTAGATTCATTTACTTTAATTGACTATAGTGTATGGTACCAGCAAGGCTGGATGTCCCTCCTGAATGCTCCCAATACAAACCAAGCTTCCCAGCAAAACAAAATTGTATCACTTGAGCAATCAGAGTTGACATAATTCAGGAATCTATCCAAATCCAAATGGAACTGCGGCAGCTGGATATATATCAACTGTTCTGATGCTGCAGACCGGACGCCAACTCAGCCGACAGAATAAACTCAACCTGAGGACGATGCGCCTCATTCAATCCCACCGTTCCAGCGTCTTCCCGATCCAACCAATAAAAATACTTAGATAAACCATTCCACCGCTTACAGGCTCGCTGGAATTGTGGCAGGGATGAGACTGTAAATGTGGACTGGAAGAGACCACTACGTTGGTGCCAGTTTCTTCAGTTCGCCTTTTATGAGATGGGCGTCAACTTTTTAATACAGGTATAGACAGCCTGAGGGGACAAGCCAATATTAGTCAACACGGATCAGTGCCGTAAAATTTACAAACCTGTTAGCCAGTCACAGCAACAATTATATTGGTGATGGTTCTATTTTTTTTTTTCTTTGCTCAACAAAGGGTTAGCATAAAAAACACAATCAGAAAACCTAATCCCTTACCAAGTCCTCGAATCTAACTTGTCTACCTACTAGAGAACCCATTGACCCCTTCCGTATGCTAGAAAGTGATTTCCTGGACCATGAAACGCACTCATTAAGTTCAGGATGTTCAGGACTTTCAGATATGATGTTCTGTGGAACGCTGCGTAAAATAAAAAATAACAAGAAAAAAAGAATACATGGTTGTTCCGTGTTTAACCACAAATGTAGGCTTTAAACTTCCCAAGCTAAATGGTGTATGACTGGAACCACAGGCAGGGAAACAAAACTCCAGCTCAGAATGGGAAGCAGATGACAATCCCTAACAAAATGTCAATTTTCTTCCCTCCCCCCTCATTAAAACTCTTGAAATTAGATACTTGATAAGCCTAGTGTCTGCTCAAAAAAGTGCCAGCCAAAAAAAAGAAAGAATACAAGAACTGACATTAAATATGAACCTTGCTGGGTAAGATAATACCCTTGTAAGTGCCCACCAAGCACAACTGCCACTGCGTTTTCTGCCCAGATTTAAGAAATGGGTGGGCTTATGAACACCGTTCCAGAGACCCATGTAAAGGACATTCTGTCTTTGTTGTTTATTGCCGACACCCTGCTGAAAAGAGCTACAAGTTACTTAGAAAATTCAGTATTACTTAGGGGGTCCTGCCTAATGTATTGTTCTTTTCAAAAGTGGCCGCCCCCCTGATCGGGGAGGGTGGTCTCAACTTTTCAAAAAGGTAGCTCAGGTTTGACCTCCGTGTACCACTTCCTTCCAAACACAAACACTGAATCCTACCCAACATTACAAACCAACAATAATATAAATGATGGACTTTATTGGAATGTCAAGTGTGGCCAAACTAAACAAGTAAAATAAAGCTAATATTACACTATTTCCAATCTGGATGGCTTCATTGTGTGCCTTTTTTTTTTGCTTTTGTATCAACAGATCTGAGGGGGCGGGCTGGAGGAAGCCTACCGTCCATCAGAACCACAGACGCGAAAACAGGAGATAAACTCAGTATCATAGCGTTGAATGTAATACTTGTGATTTCAGGATCTCATTTTAATTTTTTGCAGCCTTAACACTGCACTAGTTGCATCTCTCTCTGGTTCTAGGACTGATATCCCAGAGGGAATCTGCCATGTCAGAAGCCCACCCCCACACCGCGGACCTGGTTTCAACCAAACCCTATCACAGCCTCAGCAAAAGCCACCTTCGGTTCTATCCATCCTTGCCTCGATGTAGCCGCTGACAGCCTTCTCCATACTGTCCAGCTTTTAAGGTCTGGATCAGTCATGTTGCTAAGCACAGACATAGAATGGGTTCTGGGTACATCTCCATCAATCACTGTCTTTCTCTGAACAGCCTCTTTCACCAATTGGCTTGAAAATTTGCCAATCATGTCTTGCCTCAGCACAGCAGAGTATTTACCTCTCACTTAATGCTATTGGCTGTATGGTTGCATCCTTCCGCCTAAACTGAATTAAGAACTACTTTACAAATCCAGCTCTTTCTGTCCACTCATGCTGGGTCCCTCTTGAATGTCTTGCTCAAAAGTGCCAACACTGTGTACATTAGCAAACTGAAACCAGACCCATTGACTTTGGTGGTGCTTGTTGACTGACAGGTCAAGCCCACCATTGTTGTATCAGTGCAGCCATTGTAAAAAGAACGTCAATACGACGAAAAAATGAAGAAAACAATACCTGTGAACCCAACTCACTGAAGGAGCCGTTTTGTTTTTGTGTAAAAGGCACCTACCAAATCAACGCGAGTGTGGGGTCATGTTGGCAGGCCGTGCCCATTCCTAAGAGAAGGCTCTTGAAGCCACTCGCATGCATAGATTTCATCCCTAGAGTTCTGATCATTTTCTTGGTATGATTGAAGGGGCTGTATGAAAGTAAAAGGTCCAGGCAACTCTCTTCCAGCACCTCTCCCAGAGGGCTTTTTGAGAGAAGCCAAACCTATATCTCTGCTGGTTAACTCACCCGCTGCAGAGGTCAGTGCAAAAGTGAAAGTCCATAGTTTGGAGTCCTGGCACTGTTGACTAAGTTTCTCCTCGTTGCACAGTTGGCCAATGAGTACCAAGTCGGGCAACAGGAACAACCAGCGCCACAAGGCATTTCAGCCTGTAGTGAGGGCATTACCAAGAGTGAGCAAGCATTGGGCAAACCCAACAAGTTTGATGTTTGCACTTGAAGGAAGGAATAAACAAGAAGGAATAAACAAGTCTTGACTTTTGGGTTTGTCAATACACACAGATGACTCTGCCATAGGGCTTTTTTCAATCCTGTTAGTCACTGACAAAAAATGGTGGGAAAAAAGGGTGTGATGATGTATACACGCGCATGTATCGTGACGCAAGCCATTGCCAATGAGCTGCGTGTGATGATGTATACATGCGTATGCGCCACTATGCCTACAGAAGGTGCAGCTAAAATGTGACTATGGATTGATCCACGATGTGGCTGACAATTTCTCATGATGAAGCTTCCAGTCATAGGACCTGTGGCTTAAGGCGGCTGACATCAAAGCCATTTAGAGGACATTATGTGCAGAATCGATACAATATGTTCACAATGAATGGCGCAAAAGTGATCACTTGTGAAACCTAAAAATGATTACCACAGATTAGAATATGGATTATTGCTGGATAAACGTTCAAGGCGCTCTGCTGCCCACGGACAAACATTATGTTCCCACATATATTACTGGAGTCAGAATGGTGCCCATGTCCATACATTAGACATATTCAACACTGCAGATTACAAGACAAAAAAAGATGATCAAAGAGGGAGTTTTATCCAACATCCTACTCCGAGTATGTGCAGGAACCAACACTTATACTGCATCTAAAAGAAATTACCAAACCGAGGAAGAACGTCACAAAGAGGTTTTCCATCTGTCCCTCGATACAGAGGATCTGACAAAGGCTGAAGTAACTTGGCCAGTCTGGAAGAGGGAACGCGTAAAATGTCCCCGGGCGACCACAGAGGGGAGAAACATGCACAAGTGGAGTTTTGTTCAGCAAGCACATTTTCCTGGAACGAAAGTTCAGAGAAGTGACTCCCCCGTGTTTAAAATAAGGACCCCTCGAGTGTCGCCAAACGCAGCCGAGGATGTCAGTGAACACCACCAGCATCGAAAGTGTGCATTTGTAACAAAAGACACACATGGAAACACATATGTGAACTCTGGCTCAAGAACGCAGATGGATTTATGAAATAAAGGACAATGCTTCCCTAATGAGCTTGCAAAGTTACTTCAAAGACACGATAGTCCCTGAACATTTACCCGCACCACCTACCTCCCCCTGTACCTTTAATTACAATATCCGTCGCCCCTCTACATTTCCACCCAGAACTGTTCAGGGTAGGTTCGTGGTTCAGCGCTTTACCGCGCCGACCGCTTCTTGGCGCGGGGGTTAATGTTTCACCGATTCAAAACCACTTATTCAGCAAAACTACATTTTTAGTTTGCACAGCTCTGCAGCTTGGCAAAATCAAAGGATGAGAGCGCGTCACACTGAAGTAAAACACCTTTTGAGCAGATCAGTAATGAGAAAAGTCAGATTAAGAGTCTAAAAAATGTTTTTTTTGTTGTTTTACTGAGCTACGTTATTGCAAACCAGTGAATTGAATATATGTTAGTAAATGTTGTTTTTAACACATTTGCACCAATGCACATAAAAATCATTGCCCAACAGAAAGGAGTGAGACCACATTTTCTTTATCGACTCATTATCACAACGTGGAGACCTGTGGTTTCCCGTCTCTGATTGGAAGATTACCACAGACCTAGACCAACCAATAACAATGATCAAACCTCTTCTTGTCCTATGTGTTGCCTTTCCTTGGGGCTTAGATTCTACTCGGGATGCCAAGTAGAGAGATTTATGTCAGACTTTCAGGATAACTACTATTTAAAAAAATCTCCATTTAAGTTAAGTGCATGTAAGTGTATCTTTTGTGGTGAGGCATAAACATTGGACATGAATACTGCCCCTTTGGGTCAAAAATGGACATTACAAAATGTTCTTTCCTTTAGACTGAGGTTTATTTGTGCAGACAACAGCCCTTATGGTCTTAAATGGTAATATCACATGTCCAGACAGGCGATTCGTAATTAGAACGAGAAGTTGGCCAGAATCAAAATCTTTTAACACAACTGTCACTAGTGAACACACAGGAGATGCTTCAGTCACTTAAAACTACCAAATTTGTTTTTCCTGAAACAGTCTGCGGAATCTAGACGGGGCAACCTAAAAAAATGTAAAACAAGCCTTTGCCTCAACAAATCAACTTGTCAGCAAATTATCCACCAGACGAATGTCCAACGGCTGCATAGAAACCACCCTGAAAAGCTCCAGATCTATCAGTGTTGCAGACTTCTCAAATTTCCCAGGTCCATGCATGAGTAGCTCATCTAGTCCAGATTTTTTTTCCCTTTGGATTCTGGGACTTGTAGTCCTCTTTCTTCAGTTATAAAATCAGGACTACGACATCCAGAGCGCAGAGAAAAATGTGGACTGGAGCAGCAAGTCACGTGAACCTGGAGTACCTGAGAGTTCTGGCAGCAATCCTTCCTCCACACAACATAATGCATCCCACCAAAAGTAGCTTCAAAAGGAACTTCCAGCAAAAAACAAGGAAACAGGCACGCAGCCACCAGATTACTTGTAAAGTACTCCAGGACTCTCACATTACTACGTCTATTAGTTGCTGGTCTCATCTTATTCTCATATACATGATGCAACCTGACAGCCATCAGAAGGTCACTTATCGACGCTCACTTCTACAGGCCAACAGCTTCAGAATTTACACAAAGGCTCCCGGCTGCCACTTGTCCAGAAGCCAGTGCTCTGAGGATGCCCTTTCAAGCTGGGCTGCTTTAGTTTAAGAACTTAGAGTCACCCCTGAATTCTTTACACACCGACTGGATTTTTAAGTCGAGCATAGCAGCGTGCAAGCGCTGCTTTTTCAACGTGTTGCATGTATCTGGGCTTTTAACAACGCCCACCTCACGCCCATCACTGCCACTCGTTCGTGGCCTTGCCCTTCAAAAATCCTTTGATGACATTGATAAATGGTTTCGTGTGTCCCGCATTGGGGAGGTTTTGTTACCGCCTTGGACACTGACCTTGCTATATGGATGATTGCAAGTTTGCTGATAAGTCTGACTGCGAGCGAACTTCTTTTTGTGTCTCTCCTTCACACTCACGGCGGCCGTGGCGCTTTGAATTGGCTCGCTCATGTCAACTGTTTTACTTTACATTGTCAATTTAAGTGCCAAGAAAAGTGCGGTTAGGAGTTAACAACGCTAATAACTCTAATTGGAGCAAATGCGAGACCCATTGCATTGCAAATGCTTGTTCTAGTTACTTTGAAACACTCAAGTGCACGTCAGAAACGCAATAACACAATTTTGGGGAAAGGCTCCCAGTTTTCCGTTCCTACTGATTCCTACAGATAAATACAGACAGAAGCAATGCGTTTTCTGTCTGCATTTATTTGGAAAATCCGAAAAGTACAGATATTGGGCTTCTTTTAAGTGGCTCTCCGGCTGTCTTTCGTGCATCCCAGGACAATAGCTGGGCAGAGAGACATCATGTGGAGTAAAAAAAAAAATCAGGGTGGCATTTTCTAAATCAACAGCACATACATTGGTAGCATACTGCTAATATTTACCTACAAATGCATTGCTATGTTATATCTGTCTGCTTAATTTACTAGAACACGACAGGCATTAAAGAATGAGTACATGTTTATCAGTTAAATACGTGAAAAGATGCCCTTTACAACTTCATTTATGCACGAACACATAAAATAAACATGGAAACGTTCTAAAAAGATGGACAAAAGTAAATACAGACGGAATTCTTAAATATAAAATATCCCCAAACCGGGAGTCATGTTTGTGGGCTTTGTGCCAGGAGTGCTATATTGTGGCATCCAGAGAAAGCACCCTGGCACAACTAGATTACTGCTGAAATGTTTATTGCTTAATGTATATAAGTAATATGTATACTGTTCTTGGGAATTTTTATCCCAAATAAATATGGCATGAGGATGTGGACTTGAGAGTCCCTTCAGCTCTAGGCAAGGAGGGTGGTATTATGGATTTTTTTTTTTACAAAGTACTTTTCCCCCACAATGCCCATTTTCAGTAACTGGTAAATGATGGTAATTCAGCCTGTATTTTGCTAACAGGCTGCGAGTTAATTCTTAAATTACAGGAGGAAATGTCAGCTGGCGCTCCACCCACACCGCCCCCAAAATATAGGACTACATTACACGTGCAAACAATAACACTGCAAGTAAGCACCGGAAACATGTAGGGCAATTTTAAGGGCGTGTTAGGCAAAAAATAGGTGTGAGACCGATTCTTCATTATAAAATACCTTTATTTCCCCTTAATGACACCTAAAGCTCAAATAGTCCCTCATTTATTTCAACTGCAAGAAAAGGACAACCCCAAACATGCATAAAACAAGCAGACGCAAAGATCGTAGGTCTATTTAATTTAATTTGTTTTTATGCCTGGCGTTAACCAAGAACATCTGATTTTATTAAAATACACATATAATTATTCAGAGGCCTTCAGTCAGCTCATTTTCCTATTGGTCTGTTGTTTTGTCAGTCACATGTTTTTTCACCCACTATAGCATACAACATTGAGCACTGGTTATCCTACTTCAGCCATTGGCTAACTTAACTTTGAGTGACAACATTCTCCTCCTGCACAAGGGCCGCATCTTTCTACAAAGAAGTTTCCTTCAGCGCCAATAGGCAAAATAGTGATTTCTTTTTTTTTTTTTTTACACCAACATTTTTTTGGTTGGCTTTTAGCCTTTTTTATATATTGGCAAAAGGCCAGCAGCTCCCACAACTATAAAAGTGTACAACAACCATGACACAACAAATGAAACATTAACAACGTCAAAACGCCAACCACCAACCCCAGACCTACCGACTTTGCCAGTGCTCGTTTTGCAAGAGAAATGAACTAGTAAAATGAAAACATACCCATTCAAAGGTGCAGTTATATGCTACCAAAGTCAACAAATGTAGAGAGACTGCACCAACATGCTTGGCCCACCACCCCTGGCACTTAAGAGCACTATTTGTTAGGTGGAAGAGCTCAGGTGATCAGTAAAAACACCATCACTGACAGCCAATGGCTGAAGTGGGCTGACCCGCTGGCCCATGACTTATACGGATGCGAGTGGAAGCAAATGCGAATGATACCTGCGCTGCCAAATGGATGAAGAGGGGCAACCCCTCTATATCTCTATTTGTATGTAGCTTTCATATGATTTTTTTTATTATTACAAAAAGCTGACAAGTCAGCTAAAACTATCTCTACGCCAGTATAATGAATGTTGAGACTGAAATATTCCTGCGGGGCGATTCAAGATAGGATTGACAAATCCTCAAGCACATGGCTGACGGTTTAGGGGTGTGGGGGGGGCTTCAACGGGTAGCTTGGTACTACTGGTGGTTCAGCAGGACCTCAGAGTAGCTCCCTGAATAGCAACCCAGCAAAAATCAACTTACTCAAACTGACATACTGCAAGTGCTGTTGTTTAAGGTTCAACACTTCTACAAGTTGTTTGTCAGCGACAAGAAGCAACTATGAGTCTTACTAAGACAATTGATAGTACTTTGTCAATATTCTTGCAGAAGCCCAAGGGTCTCAAGGCGTCGTTCAGCCACTGACAGCCACATACCTAAATTTTCCCTGCACATCCTTCAACCCTTGATATTTGCTTTTTACCTCAGATTGAGTCCAAAGACAAATTTTCTGTCCACCCTTCCCCAACAAATCTCTGAGCTTCAACATGAACATTAACCTTGTCCACCGAGGATCAGGTAAAGAGCGGCAAGGACAGGATACCGGCTTCACTTGCATGTGGTCGGTGAGAGAAAAGTCCTGAGGCCACATTGAGCTGCCAGACAAATGCCCATCATTTAAGACAATTACAAACACTGTTTGCTAATACACATTGAGATGTGAATATCCAGCCCAACAGCTGAGATGAGCATTTCTTAGAAAAACAATGATTCAAGTCTGATTCAGCAATGAATTGAATCCCCCTGTTGATTTCTTTGGCCAAAATTTGCTCAGTGGCACAAACCCAAAAACAGCTCAATGACTACAAAAAAAGTAAAAGTTCCTGGGAGGCATTTGGCAAGGTCTGTAGCTAAATAGTAACACTTATAACAGGAACAAGAGAGAGGTTTTTTTCTTACTACGCAACTAATAATTGAGGCATTTCAGTTTTTGCTCAGATCCGGCTTTTTTCCAAACAGCTACAAATTAGGAAGCCATTTTTTGAAGCCCTCTTGTTTGTCACTTTCACTTACGCAATGACGGGTAGTACCAATGGACATCGCAGGCAACCTAAGTGAAACTCCAGTTCTCTATGTTAGCACAAGGATCCTCAAGAAAACTGCAAGCCCCCAACCATAACTTTACGCAACTTCTGGGTTAATTAGCCGTCTATTAATAAAAAAACCTGTTTAAACATGAAAATAGTAGAATGTACGGAAGATAATTTAATTGTTATTAATTCAGTCTTTCAGCTGTGAACTGTACACTATGTTGCAATTACATTAAAAAGAAATATTCTTCAATTGTTTGCAGATTAAAACACTTTTTTTAAACAAATATGAACCATCTTGATTTCCTAGGTTTGCGATAGCTGGGTTTTTTAAGCACCTTATTTCATACCTTAAGCTGAATATTACATTTTCCTCAAATAGTATTTACTGTTTTGTCTTAAGAGTGTTGAGTCTTAGAGGGAGAACAGATTATTTAGAATTGTTTACTTTATTTTTTCACAACTGCAATGTCACAGTACTCCCATTGTTTCATCACAAAGACACCAGAGCAGGGAATTAATCTATTTTTAGAATCAGGACGACGATCACCTGTTATGGCACAAAAGCACATCAGAGAGACATTTTTGTATTTTTAGAATTAAAAAACTAAAAGTGTATATATAAGGCATCAATTTAAGAGAAGAAAATACGTGTCCTTAAATCTGAACTTAGTACTTACATCTGGTGGGGCCTGTGGTGAATGACCTTTACCAAATCTCAAGAAATAATGCTGGAAAATGGTTTTCACTGTGCAACAGGTACCAGCTGTAGTCTAAGGCGTGTGAAGTGGCTGCAAGTGGGCTACAGCACTACGAACAGAGAACATCCGGTCTGTGGTGCCCAAACCGCAGTCAATAGTCGCCGGTCTGGTGCCCAGTGGGACACCAACAGTGCCCTTGACATGAGAAGGTTCTAGGGATTGATGGGCATTCTTGAACTCTGAGCATCCCTCTACAACAGCTCATCCCAACTAATTATGGAATTCCTGCTGGCCGTAGAAAAATTTACCAAGTTTGATTTTATTTTATGTGTGCCTTAAAAGAGCTTTATACCATGGTCAATTGATGTTTTCAGAAAGTCAAACATCTTACAAACCATATTTAAAAGCACACAGATCACACTGACCTTGTTCACTAGAAGCCCTGAAAAAAAGAAAAAAAAACAAGCAGTCCATCTAAAAACTGCAACCTAATGTCCCCGAGTCCAGCACAAGTATTTGTTTTGACTTTTGCTAAAAATAAACAAACATTATTTAAATATTGAGGTGCTTACCTCCCAAAACAAACCTATTTCTATAAAAAAAATATCCGATCTGTAAAAAACAATAGTTGCACACATCACCATGGGTTTCCACTGTGGATCCAGGTTCACCAGACCAATCAAGATATCTGGAATAGCTACATGTAAATGAATTCCATACAGACCTGCCAAATGAACATTTCATTTACGTGGCTATCCTTAAAATGTGGTCCACCCGGATGTCCATGCAAACAGACTCACATTAGCAATGAATATTGAAATCAATCAAAAGGCTCCATGAAGAAGCCAAAGCCCTGCAGAAATAAAGGCAGCGTTACTTCATTACTTCTGCTATTCTTAGATCGAGCAAATAAATTCCCGTCAAACTCAGGGAGAGATGCATCCTGAAGCCTTGCACCCCCCAACCATACTCTGCATCACTAAAGCAATGAGATGGTGGTAAGAGGATGGAGACTGCTCAGCATCTTGGATCGCCAACACGTCTTTCTCAACATCTGTTTCTTGTGAATGATGTAAGAAGAGTTTAGGTTTCCCATGCCCCATATTTACACAAAATGACACTGGGACTGGAAATTGTGACTACCAGTAAAAACCATGGGCTTATGGTTCCTCTAATAAAAGGCGGTTTGAAAAACCGAAATAAAGTCAGCATTGTAAGAAATGCAATGGCAAGGGGCCACGGTTGTCGAGGAACACTCATGCAGGGTTTGCACCTGGAGACGGTCTGGGTTGACACCGCTGACATCTTCTTTCGTTAATAGAAAAAGTAAAAAGGAGACATGTCAACACTCCAGCATGGTCCTCCAAGGACCATATCCTTTCCACAACAACACGTTATTCACTTTCCTGTTTGGCCGAGCATGGGGCTTATTAGACCAGCCAATCCAGATAACGGAGTCTTCATCATCTCAACAGTTGCATAAATACATGGAGTCTAAGTGCACAGACATGCGCTAAACAGCAAATATACAGCAACCCCGAGGGGCTATCTGCACTTCTAGCCACACGTACAAGCCAACGAGCCTTAGACACCCAATCTGCACGACTTGATGACTTTGATGAAAGATAATTCTTTGTGTCCAACAGTCGTACAGACCTGCATCCAATACGTCCAATCAAAATATCCAACTCATGCTGCGTCAGAAATGGAGGAGGAGCTTGAAGGTGATGCTGGCGGTTGGACAAGCACCCACTTGGATCTAGTCTACCCGAGTCAATCCCAGCTCAATGGACAACCATCGTTGGCTATGGCTCGACTATCACTAGCAGTGGCAGATGAGAACCAAATGTCCAGATGCAAGGGTATTACAGCGCATGCCTAACTGGTGCCCCGCCCAGGCACGTTCTCTTGCATTTTCTCTCCGAGAACATCTCCTGAACTTTATTTACCCAGTCTTTAGCTAGGAATTATAGAAAGTCATTTTTTTTTTTTGGCACGTTCTCCTTAACTGGCACACCTCAAAAAGGGAATCAAGATACAGCATCAGAACAAAGTTTCCTGGATCATTAAATATTGCCCAACATACAAAGCATGCGTAGTCCTCAAACACCTGACTGCCAAGCTTTATTTGTGGTTGAGTGGGAACTTTAACTAGTGCAGAATGCAGCCGCCATATTGTTGACGTGCTTTTTCCACTCAGAGCAGCTCTAGCTACCTGCAGTCTCACTTGAAGATTAATGATCAACCCATATTCAAAGCTCTCCAATAATTCAGGTTACCCTACCTGCAGGCTTCAATTATAGGTAAGGACTGACAACCAATAGTTTCAGGCCCTGAAGAAAACTAACGAGTTATGCATTCCTTGCAGACGGCTGTCCCACAAGACTTATATTTTTATCTACACCATCTATCTGTACGGCAAGAAGTTTTCCTCTGTAAAAGGCGGGAGTGCTATTTCATGACGCGTGGGGGACTTACAGCTAAAACAAACAACAAACAAAAAAATATATATATATATATATAAAAAAATAAATATATATATTTTATTTATTTTAAATAAATTAATAAAAAAAACAAAATGACATTCTTTTCTCAGCCAAAGATATGTCTGATCAGAAAGCATGATTTTTCCAGAATTATAAATAAATAAACGTTAACAGAAGGGGAAGGTCCTGCACTGGTGCCCACAATCCCGCGAGCCTTCAGACATGAATATCTCAGAGTCAAACAGCTCACTTTTAAGAATTCTTGGGTTTATAGTCAACAGCATCCTGGGGCCTGTAGCTTTGTCTTTTAAACCATACAAGTATGACCTGTATGTACCAGCATGCAGAGGGCCGCTGTGATGCCCATTCAAAAAAATCCACAATAAGTTCCTGTACGATTTTGGCCAAAGCGAAGCACCGTAAAATAGCGGAACGGGAGCAGAGACTGTAGCTAGAGATGGCTTATTCACAGCCCCCAATATACCTCAATAAGAGGTAATTGATTGTTCCTAAGCAGTGGCCACCCATGAGGAAAAACATGAGTCATGCTAATTCATTCACTGAGATACCTGGCTGTCCAATTTTTATTTTTTTCAAAATACAAATTGTAGAAAGATTTGATACAAAAAGATTTAAAAAAAACAACTAACCATATTCTACGGTCTATGGGGGATTATCTATGCTAGTGGTTCCCAACATGGGGTCCGCGCAGTCTCCTCAGGGGGTCCGCGACTACTGAGAAAATTAAATAATATTAACAGATTAGGTTCCCAGCTTTCAGCAATGACTCAGTAGGGGGTCCCCGTGTTCCAATAATGATTCCGTGGGATTCCCAGGGTTCCAATATTGATAAAATAGGGGTCCACAGAAGTAAAACAAAATTGGGAACCACTAATCTATGCAAAACAGAGCTAACTACTGAACAGAAAAAGTTAATTAACTTGTTCTTTCCCAAACCGAGCTCTGAATTTACTGATGACCAGAGAACAAGCCTCAGAGAAGTAGCATGCCTTAAACAGTAGCTCAGTAATACCATTTATCAGCATGGCTGCCGTACCAGAACATGCTTGCACCAAAGTTCAGCGAGGTAGCCCTACATTTGTTTAGTTCAGAAACATGAATCGCTTTTTAATAAATAACCGAGAACAACAGGTTCCCAGTTAAAGCTGAAAAAAAACTTTTTGGTGCATAAAATAGCTCCCACGTGTGAAGCTTTTAAACTTGGCAAACTGCCTATGTGCTAAGTTTTCTCTGGTAAACGTTGGCCAACCCGATGTATAATTTACTGGCACCCTGAGCCACTTTCCGGTCTGAGGAGGCGATGTGACAGAGAACGGAGCGTTCATTGATAAACTACAATGTGCATGGCTTATTTGCATCGAGGTATGCACCATGCACACGCTGCAGCATGGCGCAGTTTTAAACAAGTAGTACGCGACTTCCAACACCTCCTTCTGGTTTCAATCCTAGTTAATTGTAATAAAAACACCCGCGCCTGATTGGCCCCTTTAAACTGTAACTCCTTGTTGGAATGCTGGGAAGTGAAAGTCAGCGGCGGGGCAGCGGGTTCGAAAACCTGTTGCATATACAGAGCTTGATTCTTCCAACACCCAAGAGGACTGCAACAACTTGACACTGGGATTTTGTTGATCAGCCAACCTTGAGAGCAGCAGAATAGCAGGCCATGGTCCCTTTGGTCATGCAAATTGAATCAGAAGTCACATTAAATTTACCTTTTTTTTGCTAGTCCTATAAGAGTGGGCAATAATCTGTCTTCACCCACTGTCCCACCCCAACAGCCACATGATGGGATGTGCCTCACCACAGTAATCTCTGCCAGCAGCGAGCGGTATGGACGGCACACCCATCTAGAACCTCTCGATTAAGAGATATCGGAAGGACGCGCGGAACAAAATGTTCTCCTGCAAGACCATGGACGCCATTCAACATGGCCACGACACCACTGGACGTCCCAGTGCACGAGCCACAATGCCAAGTGCTTGCGTAAAGCGTGACCGGCCAAAGTGCCTGTGGTCACATTGTCACCAGCGATGGAAGAGTGTCCTCGCCAACAAAAACGTACTGAGGGATTGGTGGTATCTCAGATGGCATATGTGGTGCATATACTATTATTACTACTTGTGTATGGAGAAACATTTGTGACCGTCAGCTCTATTTTCCTGACACGGCAAGAAGAAAATATTATTATTGGTTTTTTTTTTTTAAACTACCCAAAAAGATGCCAAGATCCGAGTGCAGAGACAGTGACCTGATGGCCTTGGCATGCACGACTGCAAGAAGGTGTCCGTGGCACCTCCTCAAACAGCTGGCACTGCAGAGTACATTTCTTAGAAAGCCTAATATTTATGTACAGAAAGACTGACTCACCTGTCAGCACACAAAGAAGGTTTATGTGCACTGCGTTGGCTGTTTTCTATGGCATCGAGGGCACCTCCGTAACACCGGCCGCGGGCATGCCTAAACTTTTGCTCACCCTGAAAAGCAACATATCCAGTGGTGGCAATAAACTTCCAAAATGTGTGCTCATACTTGCGGTTTCTACATTTGTCTACAATATGCCAATTGAGTGCCAGGATAAAAAAATATACATATCAAATTTCCCATGTGGCCAGAAAGCAGGCATATACCATAAACTAACGTAAAACCCTCAATGAGGTTCAAAATTGGGATGGAAAAACCCTGGTAACCAACAACAGAATATAATAATTAACTCCATACTGAGCAGAACGCATTGCCAAAAGAGTTTATTCTCGACCATTTGAAGAATAGCCATACCTGTGTGGGTTTTTAAATCAGAATAGAAGTTCACCGGCTTATGGAGACCAAAAGGGTGTGTTTATATAGAATTTAATTTAAATGTGGGTGTGCTGGTTCAGGGGTAGATATAAGATCTCTTTAGGGTTCTTATACTAGTCTTGGGAGGGAATAGGAGAATTCGTCACAGACCAAAGCACTCTGGGACGTGCAGTCATGGTTTCCTTGTTCTAGAATGGACCAATATGGAGAAATCCAAACAGAAAAAAAAATTGAAAAGAAAAATCAAACAAAACAAAAATTGAAAAAAAATCTCTTTTCTTTGAGCCCACTGTTATCAATTATACAATCTTCATCTTAATTCTTCTAGCAGGACATTTTTTTTTTTCAAATCTCTTTATTCGCGTTTTATCAAACGTTGCATTAGCGAATATATAAGACTGACATTCAGCAACAAAAACAACCAATAGTGCAGTTGATCAGAACACACTATGATCTAATGGAACAAGCATTCGGTGGGTGCATGTGCGTTACCTGGGGGTGGGGGCCGCAGACGACCAAAGGGTTCCTACGTTAATGAGGTATGGGGAAGGCGGAAGGGCAAGGCCTCTTTTCTAGATCACGTTTTGGTTCATTTTCCAGCTATTAAAGGCTGGTCTTCACATTGTGTAGCACATTGTGCTCAATCAGATCGCTGCTGCAGTGGGGTTGCGTGAGGGTTCTACGGAGAGAATGGGAGACCACAGTGACACGTTCAGCCATGGCTCCAACTCCCCCCCCGCCAGTCACGGATCCGGGCTCATGCCGCTCCACGTCCTCTCTCTCCCCGTCTCTAAATGATACACTGTATCTCAAGATCCCTTTCAGCATGTTCATCAGTACGGACCATTCGGAGACGGCACTCCTCAGCCACGGCCCACTCTACTAAGTCAGCCTTCCATTTTATCATTGTTGGGGAAGCGGGCTCGTACAGTGGATTGCGATGCATCATCTAGCAAGTAATAATGCCAAGTGGGTAAACCCATATCGGATCTTGCTACCGTTTTTTGGCGGTGTCAGCAGTCCCAACAGGCAGTGTCTCATTGTCAGATCGACACGTATAGTGTCACTCTCCGGAGCTCCGGTCTCCCAGAAGGGACCTATACATCGGCAAGTCCATGTGATGTGTGCCAAACCGGCAAGGGTCACTCGGCACTGTGTGGACACAGCTGTATGCATGGGGTATACCCTGTGTAGTTGTTGTGGTGTCAAATATACTCTTTGTAAGTAAGAAAAATGTGTTAACTTAAACCAGGCTACTTCTGGTACCAGTGCTCAGCTGTGTCTTTACTCCCTGTCCGGGAGAGGAATCTCCAGATCATTAACCCACCAGCATGAGTAGATGTTAAACCTGTCTGCCTATCATTTTTTTAGGGCTGCATATAACCTGGATATACAGGCTTTAGGGGAACCAGAGTCTAACATTACCTTCAGGATATGTGATTCCCCTGGTTCGTCTGGGAATGTCAGCCATAATTCCCCAGTTGTGCAGGACATACGAGCATAGTGTAAACACTGCCCATGGCCGACGCCATACAGCATTCCCGCCTCCTCCATACTCATGTAGGTTCCATTCAGCTACAGGTCTCCCGCCATGTTACATTCTCCTTCCAGTCAGCCAGTGACATCCACTGAGTTTTTGATGTGCTCAAACGGTTGTAGCCTCCAGATTGGGAGCGGTCGCATGTAGGGTGCTTTCCTTATAACTTGGGTGACAGCCTGTTCCCAGGCCTAGCCACCTAGTGAACTATGAAGGGGGTGCAAGTAGGTGATCTACAGCCCCACATTAGGATCTTGGGGTAATCACCAGTAGCCACAGTTCCTTCCAGTAGTGCCTTTTACCAACTGGGTTCATCATTGCACCATAATGCTGCCTATTGTATTAAGCCAGCAAAATAGTAGAGCTTGAGGTCAGAGATGTCCAATCCTCCCTCTTTAAGATCTAATTTTGGGATCTGCAGTCTGACTCTACAACGCCTTCCAGCCCACACCAGTGACACCACTAGTTTATCCAGCCCTTTAAATAAGGAGGCGGGCAGAACACAGGCAGAATTCTGCATGGCATAGACACAGCATGGCAGGAGCACCCTTTTGGCCAACACTACTCTTCTCATTACCGACAAAGGTAGTGTATTCCAGAACTTTATGGAAGCGGCGAGACCTGCCACTACCCTCCCCATGTTCACTTCATACTGTAGGTGTGCATTGTGCATTATTTGCATTCCCAAGTAGCGAAAAAGTCCCATCTCCCACTGCAGGCCTACCTCAGGGAGTTTTTCCACTACTTCTGCCGCTAGTGACGCCGCAGGATAAATCACCGTCTTATGGCGGGTAACGTGGAGCCCCGAAAACCCCCCAAAATGCTCCATCAGTCGGAGGAGTCGGGGCTCCGAGTTCTCCATGTCCTTCCCATATATTAAAGTGTCATCTGCATAAATGGACATTGTGTGTCACATTCCCCACGCGGATTCCACTCTCCCTCAGTCTTATTCTCAAATAAACGGCCAAAGACTCTATAGCTGTGGCAAACATGAGTGGGGAAAGTGGGCACCCCTGTCTGGTACCCCCCTCAGTGCAGAAGTCAGCGGATACTATCTGGCCAGTGCATACCCTCGCCCTTAGTTTCCGATACAATAGTTGGGCCAACTTTAGGAATCCAGGGCCCACACCATCCGCCGCATTACCTCCCACAGGAAATCCCAGGAAAGGGTGTGAAATGCCTACTCAATGTCTAAGGCAACTCGAGAAGCCTCAAACGTTTAGTGCATTACATGAGAAAGTCTCCTAAGGTGCATGTGGGTTCCCCTACCTGGTACAAACCTGCACTGGTCTTTGTGCACTAGGTGTATAATCACTCGACTCCGTCTCTGCACGAGAACATTTGCTAGAAGCTTGACGTCTACACTGAGCATAGACAGCAGTCTGTACGATCTGTGATCCGCAGGATCCTTGCCAGGTTTGGGTAGCATATTTATCAAGGCCTCAAGCGTGTGAGACTGCAGGGCTCCACTGCTACAGGCCTCCTCCAAAGCTTCTAAGAGGGCCAGGAGAAGAGAGGCAGAGCATGCTTGGTAATAGTCCATCTGGTCCAGGGCAGCGACCTCGGGCCATGTTACACAGGGCCTCTTTTTACATCTCCTACTTGTATTGCACCATCTTACCCCTCCGCCTGAGCCCCTGTTAGGCGAGGGAGTTCACCTAGTCTAGGAAGTCGCTATCTCCCATTCCCAACCACCCATTTGTCAAGCGTACACACCTACTAAGCGGTCTCATAGTAGAGAATCAATGCCAGTCTGCGCCACAGCCGCTCCTCCCCAGGGCGGGTCAGTGCGAGGATCGTGGGCGGCGGTCTTTCGCGTTTCAGTAACCAGGCCAGCATGCGGCCCGCTCTGACCCCCTCTCTGTGCAGTCGTTGCCTAAAATCTCATCCTACGTGGCGATCAAGTGTGGCCCAAGCTGACGTCACTTGTCTTCGGTCAGTGTCCCGTCTTCTGCCTTGTGACCCACCATGCAGTGTTGCGGTTTGTCACGGCATTCCTCCCCCTCCCGTAGTCCTCGCTCTAGTCTTTTCCTGGCTCTGTAAGTCTTGCTGGGGCTTTCGCCTCTGCTGACCACCTAGCAGCACATTTATGATGCAGAGTCACTTGCCTTTATCGCAATCAAAAGAATAATGCTAAGTTTTTCTTGTTGATTCCTTAAATGCTCATAAAACTTCCACAAAAAAAGTTTAGTCTGAAACAGGGATGTCCAAGTACCACATGCAGGAAAGTTTGTAAGGATATCCAACCAAGATACATTTCCAACCAGAGACCCGCATGGATCAGGAACAATGTTGTGCAACCCAAATATAAAACCTCTTCCCAGTGTTATCATTCCTACTGCCAGCCAGGTAACCTACCTTAAAATATCCAATATGACACCAAGCGTAATAGCGTGAACTTTATCTGCATTGACGTTCAGTCACAGAGTTTCTCTGCCTGTTTCATCTGTCTGAGGTTTTACTTCCCTTCAGAAGTAAACAAGCATTGTACAAGAAAAGGGAACGTTGAACAATTTCCTTCTATTGGAACTGGGTAAAGGATAACTGTGGCTTCACTGAGCAGACAAAGTTCAGATAAGTCACTCTCATGATCTGATGCTCTGGTGACTGGTGGCTTTTTATTCAGTGTGATAGGAATACTGCTGAAGTTTCTGCACCATCCGTGTGCTGAACCAGGCTGCTCATGACAAGTCTCTGTGTTAAGAACGAGTGATGGAAAGAGAACTGTGGCATGTTTCTGGATTCTGCAATATCTTGCACTTGGAAATCCTGCCTCGCACCCACAGCATCCCCCTTAGGGGACTTCTACACAGCTCGAATACAGAAGTCATGCAGTTACATCAGAATATCACTATAAAGTGCTAGGGACCTCAAGGGCAGAAAATGTAGTGGCATCTACTCTTTAAACCCGCATTCTCCAAACTGATGGTCTGACCTCAAAAAATAGACAATTTACTCTCAAAACTTGAAAAAAAGGCCACACCAACCTGATAACTCTGGCTGATCACTACCGACTCCTGGATTAAAGGAAAATGAAGAATTCTGAAAAAAATTGATTTAAACATGTTTTGAAGCATTGACGTTCTTGGTTCCAGACCTGTGTTCATGTCAGCACTTAGGGCCATATGTACAAACACATTTTCCCATAGACACAGAATGGGCAAAACTGCTTGCTACATCTGGCCCTAAGACCACAATCGCTAAGCCCAGGAGATGAACTATTGTGCTCTAAAAACATAGGAACATTTCTACAAAGCACAAAGGAGCCATTGTCCGAAAGCACTATCTTTCACAAGACTCTCGCCCCACCAAGAATTTTATACCACGAGATTCCTAGCGATGGCAGGGACACCTTGGCTGCCTCTGGCACCAGTGTACCGTGGTGCAAGCAACCTCGAGGTCCGAATACATCCACCCACCTCTTCCAAGTAAAGGTCCCTCCAGTGACTAAACCTGATTTAATCTTCAGAAAGATACTGCCAAAGTAATTTTTGAAAAACCACCTCTGGAACTATTAGGGAGCTCCAATAAGTCATTTTCTCCTTCCTAATGACTTCCTCATAAATATTGACGTAGTGCGCTGTACTGTATAAACCACAGGCATTACTAAAGATAGCCTGGCATAATCCCAGATTCATATTTCCGTTCATCATGAGCCCCCGGGACCCCCTGTTTTACTACATCTTCTTGGAAACACCTACTGGGGAGAATTTATATATCCAAAATGGAATTGATTTACTTCCTGAATGGTGTTTCATTTAGCAACAGCTTCCACCTGCTGAGGCGGGACTTCCTGAGAAGACGTCAATCACTCACTCATAAGAAGTTCCCCCACACTATACAACATGTACAATTTATGAGCGGGCTACACTGATCACATGAAGGTACAAAGGTATTAAATGTGCAGACTCAAACTTTTTTTTTTTAATTAAAAAAGTGGAATATTACGAAGATCCTCAAAACATTGTGGGAAAGAGTGAATGAGATCCTGAACCAATTCATTTTAGGAGTTCAGGAAGTGTAGGTGGGAATCTCTCTTTTCAACTTGCCTTCCTCCAAAAAAAGTTTCTATATGCATGCAATGCAGTTTTTAGTCTAGCATAGCAGCACGCAATCGCTGCTTTTCTGACGTGTTGGTATCTATTTGGGCTTTTAACCACATACGCTGCACACCTATCACTTTCATTCGATAATGGGCCTGCCTTTTAAATATCCTTTGTTATCATTGGTAAATGCTTGACAGTTGTCCCTCCTTGGGTCAGTTTAGTTACCGCCTTCACCATTGACGCTGTTACACAGGTATTTGCACGGTTGCCGCATGTCTGACTGCGAGTGAACTTTGTTTTCTTTTTGTGTGTCTCTTCGCGCTCACCCTCGTGGCGGCTGTGGCGCTTTGAATCGGCTCGATTATGTCTACTGTTTACTTTTCATTTTCAATTTAAGTGGCAAGAAAGGAATTTACAAAGGTAATAACTAACTCGAGCAAACGCGAGACCCATTGCATTGTGAATGCCTGTTTTATTTGTGAACCCGATTCATCGTAAGATTGTGATAAGGGTACAAATTACATATTGAGTGTAATTTAAGAAACTAATTAACTGCACCGCCGACAGGTGATTAAAAAAAAAAACAGCAAAACTTGAGCAGAAACCTGCCAGCGAGATAAAATCTCCGTGAACTGGTATGTATGGGCATGTTGAAATAGGCCAAGGGTGAAGTCGAATTCTGCAGAGCCTTTGACAAAGAGTTGCCAATGTCACCCGGATCCACTCAAGATATTTAGGCTGACCAGTTGCTGAGTAAGGAGAGAGATGCATTTTGATAGCGGATATAAACGTAACTTTAGTGGAAACACAGAAAATATGAGATGGAGCCTTGGCTGGGCAGCCCTCGCTGACAGCACTGTTTGCAGAACAGTGATCTCTGACAACCTCAAATCAACTCTGGATTCACAGAGACACTTTAAACTGAACACTACAGGTTCAGTAAAGCACAATGTGGCTTTATGCAAATGTAATAAGTTAGCAGCACCGAAGCATGATGAGGCAAACAGGCTAATGGCATGGACAAATTCTACTGCCAACTTGCTAGAAAACAAGTTCTTTCACGCCAATCCACTTGGAAACAAGCACTGGCAAACTTATGGCTCGTTTTGGCTGCTAGCCATTGGAAGCTGCAAGACCATCGTCAACTCCCTCCTACCCCTCCCCCCCCAAAAAAAATGGCTAAAAGCTGAAATAATTTTAGGGTCTCAAAAAGGACATATTGCTGATGTAGCCCTGGCATTTAGGAGAACTGCTTTGTGTGTGGCTGTGCGCCTTCTGATAGGAGCAGAATGCCGTCACTCACACTGAAGTTATCCAATGGCTGGAGTGGGCCGACCCACTGTCCCATACAGGTGCTGCACTGAGGGGGGAAATGTCAGTGACACAACAGCAGGCGAGTGGGTGAGGGGTCCCTGGATGTACTATGATATATCCATCATTTTAGCAAGATCAAAAGGTTTTTATCAATGTCAGTCCTAAATATAGAAGAAATTGGAAGATGTGGGTGCACTTGAGGTGATGCGAGTTATCCAACAGAAAATTAAAAGACTGAATGAAAAGTCCGATAATGTGACGCACTTTCAACGCACTTTTAATGAGCATTAGCCGGTAGAAGCAAGGTCAATTGTCCTTTTTAGCTAACAGTTAAACAAGGTACTGAATGATTCAGCTCGGGAACGTTGCAAATTCTCTTTCAATGAATACAGTGCCTCACTGGTCATATTCAACTAGTCTCCATCTAGGTGCTTCGGCTATTTGGCTGAAAAGGGAATTAAAGCGCAAGAGCAAAGCCATTTGCCCAAGTCCACACAAGTGGTCAACTTTATTATCCGGGATTAGAACCCAGGTCTCCTGGTTGAAAAGGTTGCAACCGAGGCACTCCAGCTCATGTCCCTTTGACAGTGATACCAATGGCCCATGCCCAATTCAGAAAGCATATCTCTCTTGAGCAGGAGGCCTCTAAGAAAGTCAGGGATAAATGGAGCAAGTCTGGATTAAAAGAAAGAAAATGTATTTTGTGACTCAAGACCAGATATTAAGGAAGGATTCTGTGAGGGTGGTCTTTAGAAGGAAAGAATGAAAACGAAGCACTGCTAAACAAAAATTACAAGAGCACTGGAACAAGAGGGTCAGCATGAAATGCTAAAATAAAAACATCAAAGAAAATATTAAATCTTTAAGGATATAAGGACGGCAAGAAATGAACAACAAGCAATTGTAAAATGCCGAGCAACTGACCTGTGAGTTTAATAAATGATATGTTTTGATCTTATGGATTTTGAATTGCACAGAGCATGCCCAGTGATTCCACTCCTATGCCAAGCAGAAAGGGGGGAGTTCTGTTCCTTAAGTCATAAAAGTGGTAAAAAATGTGCACGGAAAAGGTCGGGCCCTTGCTAAAATTTCTAACCGACACCGGGCATTTCCCCAAGTTACGTAGATATACCAAGCACTGGGAAAGCTAATGTTTCAGGTCTTTAGGAGCTATCGTCTTTGTCAATGATTTAGCCATGCTGTACAGTATCCATAATGTGGGGAACTGCACACAGGCGAAAAACTAGTGCGATGGAGAAGCACATGAAGGAGAGTGCGTCCGAGGGGTATAGGGAGAAGCGCACAGAAAAAAGTGCAACACAAGCATTGTGGGTGGGAGTAAAAACAGGAGGGAGACAGCTGGAAAACACATGCACTTTTGTAGCGTGTGTAAACAAAAAGATAAAAGTGAAGTGCAGTGAAAACTGAGGAGTGGGAAGGCAAGTATTGAATGTATCTTCCAGGGGAGGGACAAACTCACAAAAGAGGAAGTAAAGCCCACGAGCTAACGAATAAGCAAGCTAGCAAACAAGAGCAACAATGAACCCAACCAATAATAAGCAATGGCTGGGCTCTAAGTCCACTGTAAGCTGACAATAAGTCTCACGGAAGACAGTGAATGCGCAGTCCAGTAGGCAAGACCTAAAAACAACTACCTTTCAGCTCTTTAAGAAAGCATTTCAATAACATGCCAACGCATCAGTTCCACGATCATAAAAATCTTGTTGGCAGCAACACGCATCCTCCAGTTGGTAGTCACAGTTCAGATACCCGCTATATCCTCGACAACCACAGCGCACATTTGCTACGCATCACTGTTTTCCCCCTTTTTTCCTTTGCTTCTGCCAAGTTATATTTCCCAGATAATTCCTCTGTAATTGCTCCAATGGCAGGCCCTCTCTTCGCTGCTCTCTAGCTGCAAACATGCTGATCAAATCATGCAGAGGAATGCGCCCCGATCCGGTTTATCCGGCATCGCCAATACCAAAATAACTATTTTAACAATAAGGGAAGCAGGGTGTACACTTATATAGAACTCAAAACACCACTTTGCCCATCCTTCTGTACAATGCTGTGCTCTTATCATATTTAATAGCAGTGCAAAATGACAACATATTGAAGTACTTGCAGAACCACAATGTGCAGTTTCATCCTTGGTCGAAAAGATTTGTGGAAAATTTCAAATCTCCCAAAGGTTATTATTCTTTTTTATTTATTTTTTAACAGTCCAGGATCCAAATGTAATTTTTTTGTATGTGGATGTGAGGACACCGTCGGGCCAGAATTCATGTTTCCAATAACCATTTGCAGATTTATCAAGCGACAGAATTAGACGGTAATAACCAAATATTGATGAACTATTGCCTAGGCTTTTAGAACATAAAAGGTGCTGCTGTAAATGCTCAAAGATTGATTGCTGTTATGAATGATGGTTTATTCTCAGATTTTTAATATATGTTTTTGTCAATTTCTTTAGGGGCCTCAAAATCACATTTAGGAGATAAAACGTTGCTCCTGGAAACACTGCCCATGCCGGGGATCTGAACCCCTGCACCCGAGTTCTAAACAAATGATGAGTTAAAGATTATTGCACGAATTTCTTTGTCCAGAGTGTTAAGGACTACTCTTGCTGCAATTTTAGATGTAAAAAAAAAAAAAAAAAAAAAACTACATTTATATGATTGATAATTGGTCTGGAATGCTGAAATCCCACTTTTTTGTGAACCCTTAAAACCTAGATGGTTTACACCAAAAAAACTCCAGTTAATATCTCTGTGAAGATATCAGGGTGGTTGTTTTCCGGAAGTTGTAGGATTGAAACTTCAAGACCCTCTCCCAATGCACATGGACTTCAGGAGCCAAGCAAATGCAAAATACAGATTAATGTGGCATATATTTCAGCAAATGTATATAGTTCTTCTGAAGTTCAAATTTAAAAAAAAAAAAAAATGTTGAAAGTTTTTTAAGTACTCACCTCTCGCCTTTCAGCAACTTTCCATAGAGTAAAAGACACCCCATAAAGTGCAAGTTGAGGATCCCAGACAGACAGGAGACATTCTTCAATCAGGAAGCGAGCACACAACATAAATTTTAAGGACTTCACTGCTGGACAGATGAACTAATTTAATTCAGTAACAGATGTGTGTTCTGGTACTTTTACATATAATATATATATATATATATATATATATATATATATATAAATAAAAAAATATATATATATCTAGGATCCTAGTGATAAGGGCACTTTACAACAGTTGCATACACAGAAGAAACAAAAAAAAAGTTTATTTGAGTAAAAGCATTTGCTGTGTAATAATTAAAAAAAATGTATCCCTAACAATTATGCTTCACTGGCGTGAAAGCTTTTTAGAATACTCTCCCACATGTTTATCACTGTTGGATATAGATATTTAAAAAACAGGAAATATGCCTTGGTGTACTTTTAAACAGACACAATTGCAAATATGTCATTCACATAGCAACCCCTAGAATCCCTAAATTTACTCATTTTCAAAAATTAAAATAGAAGAATGTCATGGGTTGGAAGGTCCACTGAAATTCAACTTTTTTTGTTTAGAAGTTCTATTCCTTCAAAAGTCAAAATGCCAACCTGGCTAAAACATCTTAGATGGATATCTTGTTCAGACATCATGGGCTAAATGTGCATGTCCCGTGAGTGACACATAAAGCATTTTAAGCAAATTTGGAACTGGAGATTCCTGCCCTGTGAACAACAAGTAGGGAGACAAAGGGGCCGATGCCCTTTCCCTGGGCTGCTAAAAAGAGGTCAGTGGTGTGCTGTAAATCAATCAAGGGCCCGAGAGAAAGCCGCTTTATTAGAGAGAGACAAAGGGCGGGGGGGGGGGGGGTAGATTACAGGGGGAGGGACGGTGCTGAGTGAAGAGCACTGCTGCCATCAAATCACCTGTCAATCCTGCCGAATTTCTCGCCGACGCCCCCGGATTAGGGATTCCAGGAGGGCAACAGCTCAATCATGGTTGAGATAAAGCCAGATCCGTTTCTTGGCGCTACCCTGAGCTCAGCTGCCATGCTCATGAATCAAAGTCAAGGGGTTCGCAGTGATCAAGAGAAACTCTCAGCGTGGCACACGGATAACAAGCGAGATTTTGCGAGATCTTCCTCTCAGCTGGAATAAAGGTAGCAAGCCCAACCTCAAAGATCACCCTTCGGCAACAACACAGAGCGCACAATGATTACACAGAGCCTATATCAATATATTCATCTCACGTGTCCCACCGGGACCAAGGATGCCTTACTGGTGACATTCTTTTGGGCTGGAGTTGTGTGCGTATATAAAGTAAAGTTTGAGTACTTGTACGCTCAGGGCCTGAATTGCAGTTTGATGGACAGGTGCACTGTCACCAACATGAACTAATTAACACTGCACGATATCCTAATACACTTGTAATAAGGCAGACGGGATGTCCATCATGTGTGCAATGGAGTATCCATCCACCAACCTATAGATCAGGTCGCAACTCCAAAGATCAGAGCAAGTGTTTTCAAACACAGGAATAATCAATTAGATGACGTCATGATTAAGAAATCATAAAATATATATATATATATATATATATCAATCAATATCAGAGATGAACTTAAGAGTTCTGGGCAAAACTTTATAAGGCTTTCACAAACACCCAAACCACACACAATGCCAAAAACACGTATTACTGCTGAGGCCATCAAAAACGTGCTTGAAGCCGATGCATAATCAATCTTTGTCAATAACAATGAGCTGCATTTTCATTTTTATTTTCAAAAATTGAGACATTCAATAACAATTGCAGGAGCAAAAATGTCCTGAGTCAACAAACCTGCAGCCACAGCCTGACAGTAAGAAAAATGATCAAATTTATAGAAACTAAGAAGAAGGATGAGGAATGGCTACTCACTAAAGCGTTCAAAAGTAACTTAATGACAACGAACAGTGGTGTGGAGAACAAGGACAGTGATGGAGGCCAGTACTCTTGACTCTACCTCACCTAAACCTCGTAGATTAAACACGAGGATATTTGTGTTTGCTGATCTTTTCTACAGGGCAAATGAAAACGCCTCGTACTGTATGTCCAGATAATAAAAATGTGTGATGGACAGTCTGCAACAGAACAGAAGTTTCGAAGAGGAAAAATAATTTCCAGGGTTTCCCATATGAGAAAACCTAGATTCTCTCTGCTGAAATTCTAGATATCAAGTCAAGTAAATCTTCTAGATATATTTGATACGTCCTACAATGAAAAAAAAAGATAACCACCATTCCATCTTGTTTCCTGCAAGTGTTCATATACTAGTACGTTACTCATACAAATACAAACATTTTTTCTGTGAGGTCAGTGTGTCCCCTTATACAATTCACCTATGGACCAGAATATGTAATTCACCACAACATCGAATGTATTCTTTGGTGCTGCTCATGACCAGGTTTGATGCAATTCCACTATCTTCCACTAAAACGGCGACAGGTGGGGGACCATATTGATACCTTCAAGCAAATAGTTCACACTGGTTCCATCTGTGATCCTCTCAGCTGGAGAAGTGTACTTAATTTTTGTCATCCCGCTCCGCCCCCCCCCCCCCCCCCACATTACAGTAAACAAAGCAGACTGAAACCTTCCTGCGATAGAGAATATAACAATTCTCAGGCCGTATTTATTCACAACCACATAAACACGACATAAAAAAAATCATCACATTTTCTCTATTTTTCTTTCATCCTTAATTTCCAATATTTATTTACAATATGCATCTCAAGCCATAGTTTTGGTTCTTTAAAAAGAGTCATGGTTGTCCAACCACCAGGCACCTGGGCATCGACTGTAGACTGGGGGCCGTGTTCCCCCAAAACAAATTACCCTTCACAAGGCGAGACTCACCTGCCTCCTCAAGATAGAGGGGGCGCGGGCCTGCAATAAAATTGTCCCCCAATCCAAACATACCAGAGCCAACCCTAAGCAAGGGATCCCCCCTGGCACCCAATGGGGATGGTCCTGGGCAACCGAGCCATACCTTGATCCCCTGGCGCAGTCTCTATCCACCCAAATTCAAAATTCCAGGGCCGTGTAATGGAGTACCATGGGGGGAGCTATGGACATTTACGGTAGCGGTCGTCCCGAGCCCCTTTCCTACACCCACAGCACCACCACCCTGCTTTGAGCCAAAAGGCTTCCAATACCGTCTTGAGTTTGCCTGCACTAGTATTCTTGATGCCAAGGTCATCCTCCTGCTTTGTGCCCAAACATGACTCCTTCCCTCCTAAGGTCTTCCTACTCCTGCGATTCTTTGGGGATGGGTGGGCAGGAAAGAATTCCTCCAGTCCTCTGGAGGTGTGCACAGATCGTCAGGGGCAGCCAGGGTCAAGTAAACAACCTGACTCTCGAGGGACTTGAGTCCCCTTTTAAGCCAGTTCTGGCTGCCTCTGCTGATCGCCCCAGGAGCCCCCACCATCCAATCGACTCACCCCGCGGGTGAGCACGATTTTCAAAATTTGTGCGGCGCCCCTGGTATGGCTGTCACTCGGAACCGGTCCGATCTGGCCCGCACCTGCCCTGGGGGCGCGCAATGCCTTGGTGTGCGCCTCCTTCCCAAAAACTCAAGTTTCTCTGAGAAGGTCTTTTCTTTCAACGTTTCCTGGCTTAAGGATCCCTCTACCGTACTACCACTGATCCTCAAGTGCAGCTGACCCACGCCAAAACTTGTGTGCAAGGATTACAGAAATTAAAAATAAGAACTGTTCTAAAAAAAAAACTCGGGCTTCAGCAAGTGTGAAAGCAGGGAGTGAGATTGAGCTGCGACTGAAACAAGTGCAAACACACCTTAAAAGCACAAAATTGGACGTGAATAGAGTTAAGTTCTTCCCTTGAAGTCCTTCACACAAAATCTGCTGGAGCAAGGGCCTACAAAATCTAGAAAGTAAGACTATACTCCAAATAAACACATTCAATTGGCCAACACATCATATCAAGGGCCAATCAAAGTTCAGACAGAAAACACATAGAAGTGGGTCGCTTGGTTCAAAGTTCAGGAATGCTGGGAACTCCACGTTCAGAGCAAAAACAACCCACCCGCATAAACTAAACTTTTCTAGTTAAAATGTGGCTGAGGATCAGAAACGCAACAGTGAACAAGAAAGCTCTGGTCATAGCATCCCCAGACAGAAGCCGCTGTTCCCCTTCAGCAAATACTGAAGGTTCCTCCTCCCTACCAATGTGTTCCTCACTCAGCATTGAGGTTGAATCAGTCTGAAACTAAGTGAAAAGTTTTCACAAGAGCAACCAGATAAATAAACCTAGAAATGCACTCTAATGCTAACCCAAGACACAAGTCATAAATTACCAACTCAGAGAAAATAAAAAAAAACAAGAACAATCTGCAGAAAAGTTCCAAAAATAAAGAAGGTACGTAAAACTCAAGCAATGGAGGCTGTCCAATGAGAAGAGGGCGCTGCAAGAGATGTGCACGGTCTGGCCACGTTTACGCACACGGCGCATCACGCGCAATACATCAGAATTCCACCTGACTTGTTCCCAACAATGACGACGCCCTTTACTCAATTAAATAAAAAGTACAAAACAAATAAAAAGGAAAAAGACGTTTAGCTGCAAGGGGGGTGGGGTGTAGGAATGGTCTTGTGCTGCCCAGGTACAACAATGCACGCTGGGATGCACGGGTCCCACGGAAGACAAGTTCATCATATGTGAGCAGGAGAAGAAACAGGGTGAAGGATGGAGGCTGCAGATCCACGAACAGCGAAAACCCTCGCTCCGCTGAAACGCACCCCCCAAAAGAGCAACCATGAGCCACACTGGGAGGGGCCTAGGGTAGGTGAAAAATTATATTTTTGTTTGTACAACTCTGTTCGATTTTGGTTTTCAGAAGAACAGTAAGAGATCTTTACTAGCCTTAAGTTCATAACACAGTAATCAATGAAAAGGAACAATAACATCTATCAATCAGAAGCAATGAAAACACTCAAACCACAGGCAGCTTGTGGAAGTGACTTGGGAGTGTGGTGGGAGTAAACACAGGAATGCGTGGTTTGGATTACGATTCCTATATTGTTCCATATTAGAGGTCAGTCCCTGGCTTGCAAAGCGTCTTGCCTTCCCTAGGGTTACGCTATGTCCTGGGGTTTTCTAGAAAACTGGCAATGTTTCTTTCCACGTACTGGCTAGTAAAAGAAATGGCGCATCTGTTTCCATCATAAATTAAAATTAAAAGCGTTTTTCTAGTGACTTTGTAACTAGATGGATAATGATCTATTTATCCCTCAAAACTTGGAGTGAGAGTTGTGAAATTAACCAAACGCACTTGCTGAAACTTTGTGAGCTACAGGTACCAATGAGATAAACAGGAAGTTAGTGGCAGGCGAACTTCACAATCTTGTACAAAACTGGTGCAAACAGAATCTACCACAAAGAAACTGGCGTGAATGCATGGAAATGTTTCCAAGAGAAAATAAAACCAATCCCAGTATAATCAAGAACACTGGACTAACCACTAAACCCGGGTTCGGAAATAGCATACTACACATGAAAAAGCGCTTCATCGCACGTCAGGGGTAGAGAGCGCTATATAAATAGAATGAAGGCACAACAAATGGAGATAGAAGGCATACAACATCCTTGTGGCAGAAATGAGAGGAAAGTCAAAAAAGCTAATGAAATAAAAGAACGATCAAAGCATAAAGGACTAGAAGGATGAAGAAAGAAAAGTAATTTGAGCTGGAGCCGGCCAGACAGTGCCACCAAGAATGGACATTGTACTGACCTGGGCAGGATCGATCGTACTTATCGGAGGCCAATATCTACATTTCTGTGATCTGAAAGAATTCACAATGGCCAGCCACCCGACCACAACACATACAAGAAATACTTTATAGCGACACAAACGTTTAAACCCACGGAAGGTGCTCAAACTCCTTTCCACAACCGAGAATATTTAAAATACATTTTTCATTTCTTGGGATAAAATCTTGCTGATTTTTTAATCGACATAAAGCAGAGCATTGGGTTCGAAAACGTTTTCCTCCTTGGGTGTAGAGGGCCAGAGGTAAATTGTACATTTTACCCACAATAACTAACGTAGGTTAATTCCCCCAAATTTGGACCGTCATTCGTCAAAAACAGAGGAATGACAGTAAATTCTCCAGACATGCACTTCTACCAAGGCAGGCTTGCCTGCACAGCTGCATGGGAGCTGACGTCATGCATGCAGCCTGGCCCCGTTCCAAAGGCATGACCTTGAGGCACCCCCACATTTACAAGGGGCAAAAAGAGCACCCAACAGCTGCATGGCTGCACGCCTCTTCCACGTGGCGGCTGCACCGGTGACTCCAAATAGAATATCCCAAAGTTCACCAGTGGCCAATGTGCAACCCAGAAGGCGCTGCGGTGTCTTGCACGCGTTTCACAGCTGCTCCAATGATTCCCCTTCCTCACTACTACAGCAGGCGTGAACCACATTCGTGCTCGCAGTTACAATGGTGAACCTAAATGTACTCCATGCCCCCAGATACGGCCCACTGAAGCACCAGAACTCGACTAATCACCTCGTGGCTGCACCAGTGAGCCCCCAACCCAGGCAACAACTGCACCAGCGGAGCCTTAGACTTCACCAATGGGCACGCAGCGCTACTCTCTGCCGCACAAGTGAACCTCTGGCTCTCGCTCACAAAGTCCCATTGCAGCCGCACTAGTGAACCATCAACCCACTTAAAAGGCGGAATCCCCAACCAGCTCACAGCTTTGCACGTCAACACTCGCCTTCCCTGCAGCTGCACAAGTGAAAACCTATCCCTCGTCAGTGCACCAGTGATCCACCACAAACTCACAGATGCACCTTGATCTACAGCCCCTGTGCCGCCCCCTACCGACTCCCGCTCACGACAGCTGCAGTAGTGAACACTATGTCTGCCGCCGTTGCACCAGCGTCTAGCAACCCCCTACAAGCGGTACTAGCGACCACCGAGCCTCTCACAGCTGAACCAGTGAACACCCAACCCCTCACAACTGCACTAATGAAACAACAGGGCCCCCTTCAGACACAACCAGTGACCTGCACATCTGCAGCAATGCCCTTCCGCCACGCACATCTGCATTATCAATTCTGCCGCGTCTGTGCAAACTAGTGCACAAGATGTGCCAACCGCCATATCTTCCATCGACACCCGCTGCACCAGGGACCCTCCTCTAACGACCCTCAACCCACACATGCACGTTAGCGCTGCCCAAGTAGTCATAATTGGCTAAGATACCCTGCTATTGCGCCAGTCGTGCCTGGCACGAAGTGTCACCACGATGCTCGTGCAGCCAGATGGTTACACTAGTGTCTCAGCAGCTGGACGGCCACACTCTGCTGCAATCATGGCCTTCACGGCTGCGACTGAACCTATCCCACATCAGCACCAATGAATGCCCCTAACCCATTCTTGCCCCAGCGCCCATGCTCTCTGCACCAACAGTGGCCCATTAGACCTTCTGGCACACATCCGCAGCCACGATGTCACTGAGACCCCGCAGCCCAAGTGTGCCACCCTGCCTCTCTGCTAAAGAAACCAGCCTCGTACCCCTTTCACCAGTGAAAAAATGCACTCTGGCCTAGCGCGCCCACCACCTCCACAAATGACCCTCACTCATCTATTCCTGCGCCCTAGCTGAACCAGACCCCCCCCCCCTTCACACACACACACATCATCCCAGCACTACGGAACAGATGCAGCTGTGTAACCACTATAGTGTAACAATCCACCCAAAGGCAACTGCACCAGCCATCGCCCCCTCCGCAACCCTGTCAGCACCCACCACAACTGCACCAAACTCCATCTGTGCACCACAGGTCACGAGGTCTGCGCTAGCTCCTGCACGGAGTGCATCAGATCTCCACAGTTTCACCATACTCCCAACTGTGCACCACTGCTCACGAGGTCTGTGCTAGGTCCTCCACGGTGGGAGTGCATCAGATCTCCACAGTTTCACCATACTCCCAACTGTGCACCACTGCTCACGAGGTCTGTGCTAGCTCCTCCACGGTGGGAGTGCACCAGATCACCACAGTCTAACCATACTCCCATCTGTGCACCACAGCTCACGAGGCCTGCGCTAGCTCCTCCTCGATGGGAGTGCATCAGATCTCCACAGCTGCACCACACTCCAACCGTGCACCACGGCTCACGAGGTTTGCGCTAACTCCTCCACGGTTGGAGTGCACCAGATCACCACAGTCTAACCATACTCCCATCTGTGCACCACAGCTCACGAGGCCTGCGCTAGCTCCTCCACGATGGGAGTGCACCAGATCCCCACAGCTGCACCACACTCCCAACTGTGCACCACTGCTCACGAGGTCTGTGCTAGCTCCTCCACGATGGGAGTGCATCAGATCTCCACAGTTTCACCATACTCCCAACTGTGCACCACTGCTCACGAGGTCTGTGCTAGCTCCTCCACGCTGGGAGTGCACCAGATCACCACAGTCTAACCATACTCTCATCTGTGCACCACAGCTCACGAGGCCTGCGCTAGCTCCTCCACGATGGGAGTGCACCAGATCCCCACAGCTGCACCACACTCCCAACTGTGCACCGCTGCTCACGAGGTTTGCGCTAGCTCCTCCACGGTTGGAGTGCACCAGATCTCCGCAGCTTTACCACACTCCATCTGTGCACCCCTGTTCACGAGGTCTGCACTAGCTCCTCCACGGAGGGAGTGTACCAGATCTCCGCAGCTGCACCACACTCCATCTGTGCACCACTGTTCACGAGGCCTGCGCTAGCTCCTCCACGGAGTGCACCAGATCTCCACAGCTGCAAAAGTCCTACTACCCAAGGGACACCCTCGCAGCTGCACCAGCGCCCCCAATGTCTCCATCGGTGTACACCAAGAACCGCGCTGCTATCCAGAGCTGCACTAGTGCACCAGAGACCCCCAACGCACTACACCAATGCATCTCCATCAGTTGTCCTTTCTCTGCACCAATGCACAACGGTTATCATCAGCGCCCCCCAATGACTCCACCAGTATACCCCCAAGGTCTACACAAACGCTTCCCCAAAAGTTACTTCCCTCTCTAGATGCACACGCTCACATGGTTCTGCTTTAGTGCACCTTTGGTTCATCAGCGCGGCTGCACCAATGTCCCCTAAGAAATGCACCAGCATCTCGGAGCAGCACACGCCCTCCCACAGGTGCATTAGTGCAGTGGTTCCCAACCTGTGGTCGGGGGACCCCCGGGAACCACAAAACCTCCTCAGGAGGTCCGTGACTGCTTGTAAAATAAATATTAACAGTTCGGGGATCCCCAGCTTTCAGCAATGACTCATGGGGGGGTCCCCGGATTCCAATAAAGAGTGTGTCCCTGGGCCCCAGAAATAATAACGTGGGGGGTCCACAGAAGTCAAAAGGTTGGAACCACTGCTCTAGTGCACTCCAGGTTGCACCAGCGCACTATAACTGCACTGGTGTAAGTGCACGAGCTCTTCTGCAGCTGCACCAGCCACTCCGTGTTACCTCAGTGCACCATTGCTGAGCCAGCGCTGCTGCACGACTGACCGCCCCCCCCCCCCCGCCACGAACTACAACTATGGGTCCCACGACGTGTCACTGCTCGCCGAGCTGCGGCACCTCCACTTTACCTGCACCAGTGCACTCCCCGGGGGTTGCAAAGCCCAAAACTAACTGCACCAACACTCCTCCAAAAATGCACCAGCATCTAGTGAGCTGCACCCGTGCACACCCAGTTGCATCAATGCACCACAGCTGCACCAGTGTTTCCTGCAACGCGTCCGTCCGAGCTAGGCCAGTGCAATGCATTCGTGCAGCACCAGTGCACCGACAGCTGCACTAGTGCACTCGCGCTGCACCACAGCTCCAACAGCCGAGTGAGGGTCCTTCAGGAGCTGCACCAGCCCCCCCGACCCCTGCACCAGGGCCCCCCAACCACCAGTTGCCGCTACTTCCCCGGCCGCTCCGTTCAGCCCCCTCGCTCACCTCTCTCCGGGGGGCTCGGGGTGACGGTGGACGTGTCCCCGCCGGACTCTCCCTCCAGGCGTCGCTCAGGGCCCCGCCACGGCCGCCGCCAGCACGGAGCAGCCTCTGCGAGCAGCCATGATCCAGCACAGCCGGGGAGAGCGGGACGAGGGAGGGAGGAGGGCTGCCTGCGGGGAGAGGAAGGGGAGGCGAGCGGAGCCGAGCACCTCCGGAGAGAGCCGAAGCACGCAGAGCAGCTCCGGAGAGAGCCGAAGCACGCAAGGCCGAGCCGAGCACTTCCGGAGAGAGCCGAAGCGCGCAGGGGCGAGCCGAGCAGCTCCGAAGATAGCCGAGGCAACCAGGAGCGAGACGACCAACTCCGGAAAGACCCGGAGATAGCCGAATGCTCACGGAAACTAAGGGCCGAGCTCGCGTCTGGCGGACGAGAAGTTCCGAAAACAGCCGAGCGTGATTCTAGAAACAGCTGCAAGTGCTTGCTGCCCGGAAGTAAAAAGTTCATAATCTTTGGTAGCAATCTCCAGTATTCTTAAAGTTTATTAGTTTTACAACTAACCATTTAGGATTGTGCAGAGATGTTAAATATGCTTTAAAAAAATAATAATAATAGTTGCCACATTTTTTAGTTCCTCCAGAAAGGGACAAGCCAAGTGGAAATTAGTAAATGACACTTTTACCAAATATTGTAAGTTTTAGCCTTCCTATCACACGCAAAAATGGTCTCATATGCGGGGCCATTGGAATTATGCGGCCGGGAAGGAGCAAATTGTGAGGGGGTTGACTAAATGATGTGGCAAGAAAAGTCAAATTATGTGATGCAATGCCGGCGATTTTGTGACAGTATTCATCATTTTGTAATTTTGACATATGCTAACACTGTCCGGGGAAAGATTTCTTCTCCTGAGTAACAAATTGAAACTGAGGTCGACACACAGCAGTAACGCAGCAGCATCTCAGTAGCCCAGATCTGCTACCTCACCAGCGAGTAAAGGGGAAGAGTTTCATTACTCTAGGCAGGGGCGTAGCTTTGTCAGTAAGATTCTCCGACAATTAGACTGGCATATAATGTTTAAATACATTATACAACAAGCAGGGTGCATGAAAAGGGCCTAAGGACAGTGGAAAGGGAAAAGAATGCAGACTGGTAGGAATACACAGAGAGAAAACACAATTTTTATAAAACAAATAATATTTTGAGGAATTTCAACGCGGTGAGTGTGTGCACATTTATGCCTGTGTGTATGTACAAATTCCTACTGAAATTCGACTGGCATCTTACAATACCCAACTCAAAGCCCATGTACCCACCTATTTATCAGAAAATACATTTTATTAGGGGGTGTAACACCCCAAACCCCTCGCTAAAGCTACACCCCTGACTCTAGGAAGGAAGTCACAGCAGGACTTATATTTGCTGGTTGTAGCTTCTCCTTTATTTATAAAGCAGAGAGGGACTTTTGGTCCTGATTAAAGCCTTTATTTCTCTTTACAGGGTACCAGAGGGGAGAAATATGTTGACTTATGGAAATGGTCAAATTAATCCCCATATATTTATATTCCTGCCTATTGGACATTACAATAAAGTTTCCCTACATCCACTGACAAGGCAGTTTTAAAAGCACTTCTTTCCCCTCTGCCTCTTCAGCTTCACACTATTATTGGCAATGACTCCTACAGTCTATTGGACACTCCACTTTTTAGGGTGAGCGTAATCGTTCAACCTCGTGTATACTTTTAGTATACTTCTTATGGCTTAAAGCAATTTCATTTGTTGGTTGCAGTGTCCTTTAAAACGTCTTGTCGGGGGGCGTGGCCAAGAGGGCGGCGTGAGCAGACGCGTGTCCGTGAGCTCCGCTGCCCCGGCCTCTACAGCTGCATAGCTGTCCCGGGCCCCCACCAGTGAGGGCGTCCGCGAGGGTCGAGGGGCGGCGGGAGGACCCGGGTACAGCGCTGAGCGATCGGACGAGCGACTGGCAGGGGCTGCCGAGCCGAGAGGCTGTTCGGGCTTGGGCTGCTCTCACAGTCGGCGGGCGCAGTGGCCGGAGCTCTCCCAGCCCCCTTGGAGTTGGAGGAGAGGAGGGCCCCGCGGTGCGCTGGGCAGTGTGTGGGTCCGTGGCTCGGCGGGACATCTCGGCCCACGGCGTGATTGGGCTAGCGGCGGCCCTGAGGGACACCGGTCATCGGAGTTGGGCCTCTGGAGGGCCTCGCAACAGAGACGGGTCATGCTGGGTCGGCCCTGAGGGGGCAGAGGTGGTGGGGACGGCCGCTTTCCTCTGGCCAGATTGAGTGCCCAGGGCAGGAGCGGGCAGCTCCAGCGATAGGTGGTGACCCGGCAGCGTAGTCGGAGTGCAGTGCAGCATTGAGGACGGCAGCGGGTGTTGGTCTTATCCCTGCGACCGCTGGTGAGCAGAATTCTGATGGCATCCTCCAAGCCGAAGAGGGACCAGTCGGTGAGGGAGATGCTGACAAGATCTCACCCATCACCGGGCAAGCCTGCCGAAGGGGTTGCCCAAGCGAGAGGGCCTGATGACCAGGGTGAGGCGGAGGACGACAGTGGGGCCCCAGTCACGAAAGGTTTTCTTACCTCCTTGTTGGACTCTCTGAGGTTGGATCTGCGAGAGCTGCGGAGAGACATTTCCCAGGAGATGCGGGATATGCGCGCTGACAACACTTCGCTAGGGGAAAGGGTGTCGAACATAGAAGACAGCGAGATCTCCCGGGGGGGGGGTGAGAAGTCGAACAACTGCAACAGGAAGTCCTGCATCTTCGTGAGCAACAGGAGCTTCTGCAGCTTGCGACGGAGGACTTGGAAAATCGTTCTAGACGGCATAACATATGTATCAGGGGAGCCCCGGCCGGGGCGTAAGGAGAACATATTAGAGAGTTTGTCACGGCGCTGTTCCGCTTCATCCTGGGCCCAGATAACACGCAAGAGATCACATTGGACCGGGTCCACAGGGCAGGTCGGATGGGGGGGGCAGTGTGCACCCTCCGGACATCTTAGCGTGTGTGCATAATTTTATGACTAAAGAAAGTATCCTGCAGAGAACGCGAAACCTCCCTCAGGTCCAGTTTAGAGGGCACACGCTACAGCTATTCCAGGACCTCTCGCTGCAGACATTGCAGAGGCGAAGAGAATTTAAGCCCTTATGTTCGGGGTCTTAACAGCCCCGCAAAGAGGTTGGCGATCCTCTCTGCCCTTGAGAGATCTGAGAGCCATACATGCCTGCTACAGGAAACGCACTGGTTACCTACAGACACGTATCGTATGCGCTCAAGGTGGTTTCCGCAGCAGTTTTGGTCCTCGGCCCCCACGAAGCATGTGGGGTGGCGATCTTGATATCGAGGGCCTTTCCTGGGGAGGTAGTTGCCAAGATACATGAGATTAGGGGTAGGTTCCTGGCCATTAGATTGCACGTTGAGTCATTCCACTTCACAATTGCCACATTATATGTGTAAGGAAATGGCTCCCTGTTGCAGTTACCCCCCACTTTTTGCCTGATACTGATGCTGGCTTGACTGGGAAATGTGCCGGGACCCTGCTAACCAGGCCCCAGCACCAGTGTTCTTTCACCTAAAATGTACCATTGTCTCCACAATTGGCACAACACTGGCACTCAGGTAAGCCCCTTGTAACTGGTACCCCTGGTACCAAGGGCTCTGATGCCAGGGAAGGTCTCTAAGGGCTGCTGCATGTCTTATGCCACCCTGGGGACCCCTCACTCAGCACATGCACACTGCTTGCCAGCTTGTGTGTGCTGGTGGGAGAAAATGACTAAGTCGACATGGCACTCCCCTCAGGGTGCCATGCCAACCTTACACTGCCTATGGCATAGGTAAGTCACCCCTCTAGCAGGCCTTACAGCCCTAAGGCAGGGTGCACTATACAACAGGTGAGGGCATAGGTGCATGAGCACTATGCCCCTACAGTGTCTAAGCAAAACCTTAGACATTGTAAGTGCAGGGTAGCCATAAGAGTATATGGTCTGGGAGTCTGTCAAAAACGAACTCCACAGCTCCATAATGGCTACACTGAATACTGGGAAGTTTGGTATCAAACTTCTCAGAATAATAAACCCACACTGATGCCAGTGTTGGATTTATTAAAAAATGCACACAGAGGGCATCTTAGAGATGCCCCCTGTATTTTACCCAATTGTTCAGCGCAGGACTGACTGGTCTGTGCCAGCCTGCTGCTGAGAGACGAGTTTCTGACCCCATGTGGTGAGGGCCTTTGTGCTCTCTGAGGACAGAAACAAAAGCCTGCTCTGGGTGGAGGTGCTTCTCACCTCTCCCTGCAGGAACTGTAACACCTAGCAGTGAGCCTCAAAGGCTCAGGCTTCATGTTACAATGCCCCAGGGCACTCCAGCTAGTGGAGATGCCCGCCCCCTGGACACAGCCCCCACTTTTGGCGGCAAGTCCATGGGAGATAATGAGAAAAACAAGGAGGAGTCACCCACCAGTCAGGACAGCCCCTAAGGTGTCCTGAGCTGAGGTGACCCCTGCCTTTAGAAATACTCCATCTTGCTTTTGGAGGATTCCCCCAATAGGAATAGGGATGTGCCCCCCTCCCCTCAGGGAGGAGGCACAAAGAGGGTGTAGCCACCCTCAAGGACAGTAGCCATTGGCTACTGCCCTCCCAGACCTAAACACACCCCTAAATTAGTATTTAGGGGCTCCCCAGAACCTAGGAAACTAGATTCCTGCAACCTAAGACGAAGAAGGACAGCTGAGCTGAAAAACCTGCAGAGAAGACGGAGACACCAACTGCTTTGGCCCCAGCTCTACCGGCCTGTCTCCCCACTTCAAAAGAACTGCTCCAGCGACGCGTTCCACAGGGTCCAGTGACCTCTGAAGCCTCAGAGGACTACCCTGCATCTAAAAGGACCAAGAACTCCCTAGGACAGCGGCTCTGCTCCAAGGAAGAAGCATCTTTGCAACAAAGAAGCAACTTTGAAAGAACACACGTTTCCCGCCATAAGCGTGAGACTTTGCACTCTGCATCCGACGCCCCCGGCGCGACTTGTGGAGAACCAACGCTACAGGGAGGACTCCCCGGCGACTGCGAGCCCGTGAGTAGCCAGAGTTGACCCCCCTGATCCCCCACAGCAACGCCTGCAGAGGGAATCCAGAGGCTCCCCCCGACCGCGACTGCCTGCTTCTAAGAACCCGACGCCTGGTAAGGACACTGCACCCGCAGCCCCCAGGACCTGAAGGATCCGACCTCCAGTGCAGGAGCGACCCCCAGGTGGCCCTCTCCCTTGCCCAGGTGGTGGCTACCCCGAGGAGCCCCTCCTTGCCTGCCTGCATCACTGAAGAGACCCCTAGGTCTCCCATTGGACTACATTGCAAACCCGACGCCTGTTTGCACACTGCACCCGGCCGCCCCGTGCCGCTGAGGGTGTACTTTTTGTGCTAACTTGTGTCCCCCCCCCCCCGGTGCCCTACAAAACCCCCCTGGTCTGCCCTCCGAAGACGCCGGTACTTACCTGCTGGCAGACTGGAACCAGGGCACCCCCTTCTCCATTGAAGCCTATGTGTTTTGGGCACCACTTTGACCTCTGCACCTGACCGGCCCTGAGCTGCTGATGTGGTAACTTTGGGGTTGCCCTGAACCCCCAACGGTGGGCTACCTTGGACCCAACTTTGAACCCTGTAGGTGGTTTACTTACCTGCAAATCTAACAAACACTTACCTCCCCCAGGAACTGTTGAAAATTGCACTGTGTCTAGTTTTAAAATAGCTTATTGCCATTTGTGTGAAAACTGTATATGCTATTTTGCTAATTCAAAGTTCCTAAAGTTCCTAAGTGAAATACCTTTCATTTAAAGTATTGTTTGTAAATCTTGAACCTATGGTTCTTAAAATAAACTAAGAAAATATATTTTTCTATATAAAAACCTATTGGCCTGGAATTGTCTTTGAGTGTGTGTGTTCCTCATTTATTGCCTGTGTGTGTACAACACATGCTTAACACTACCCTCTGATAAGCCTACTGCTCGACCACACTACCACAAAATAGAGCATTAGAATGATCTCTTTTTGCCACTATCTTACCTCTAAGGGGAACCCTTGGACTCTGTGCATGCTATTTCTTACTTTGAAATAGTACATACAGAGCCAACTTCCTACAATATGCCCCTAACGCACAGCAAGAAATATTCATGAGACAGGCTATATCCCCGATGCTCATTATGCCGGACAGGGCTATACTTGTAGGGGGGACTTCAATCTGGTCATGGACAATGATCAGGACCGCTCTGGACACCGTTGCAGGCAGACGGGGGCGCTGACTCCTGCGGGGCGACAGTGGCTACCTGATTGTGACTTAGAGGACGTCTGAAGGAGGGCGCATCCGACTCGCCAGGACTATACATTCTATCTGCGTGCATAGACTTTTTCCTAGCCTCCTCAGAGCTTAGTTCTCGAGTTAGGGAGACCTTGATTGAGCCTCAGGCTCTGACAGACCATGCCCCTATTATTTGGAGGTCCGCCTTGATTGAGGGCGTGTCAGGGTCCCGGGTTGGCGTTTTAGGGACACCATACTGCAGTACCGGACGGCGGAAGAGGCGCTGCGACAAGCGATCCTTGACTATCCTAGTTACAATGACGATGGGAGAACTAGTCTAGAGACACTTTGGGAAGCGCTGAAAGTAGTTGTCCGTGGAGAGGTGATCTCACTCTCGGCCAAAGAAAATAAAGCCAGGAGAGAGCAGAGAGCGGCGTTAGAACAGAAAGTGTCGGCACTAGAGCGCTCCCACAAACACACTGGCACCCCCAGAGTGTGGAGGGAATTGGAGAAGGCGCGTCATCAGTTGAAACGGCTGGATTGGGACCGGGCGGAGTATGCTGTAGCCCGGCTTAAACACAAATTCTATATAGTGGGTAACCGCTCTGGGAAACTCCTTTCCCATAAACTGAGAGCTCAGCGATCAGCCAATGCTATAAAGATGGTGCGCTCCCCTTCTCAGGGTGAGGTACGGACGGATATGCAAATGGCCGAGGTGTTTGCCGATTTTTACAGAGCGCTGTATGCTGCCGACCCGGGGAGCGGTGCGGACCCTTCCTCCTATCTTGCGGATTGTCGGATTGTTCCGCTCCGCGAGCAGGATGCGGCCTCCCTTGACCAGCCCATAAGGATAGATGAGGTGATCTCGGCAATTTCTCGCCTTACGGTTGGGAAATCGCCTAGCCCGGACGGCTTCACTGCGCTTTTCTGTAAGACCTTCTGCCCAGAGCTGGCCCCACTCCTGGTGCGGCTCTTTAATTCCTCCCTAGTGACCGGAGCCGTCACACCTAGCATGCTAGAGGCCACCATCACGGTCATCCACAAGCCTGGGAAAAATCCAGAGGACTGTGGTTCATATCATCCCATCTAGCTTCTAAATATCGATGCCAAGTTATTCACCGGCATTCTGGCGCAGCGCCTTAATCCCTATATGCCTGGACTCATTGACCCGGACCAGGCGGGCTTCATACCCCATCGACAGTGCGGAGACAATACGAAGCGGCTCTTACACTTAATAGACAAAACTAATAGATCCCATAGAGAGGCGCTCCTCCTCTCCATAGACGCAGAGAAAGCGTTCGATAGGGTGCATTGGCCCTATCTCTTCCGGGTGCTGGAGCGCTTTTGGGTTGGTCCGGCGTTCCAGACCTGGATTCAATGTATATATCGTGCGCCCAAGGCCGCCGTCCACGTGAATGGGACTCTGTCATTGCTGTTTCCGATAGGGTGGGGGATGAGGCAGGGGTGCCCGCTATCCCCACTGCTGTTTGCGCTTTACATGGAGCTCCTAGCGCAGCGTCTTCGCGATGATCCTCACATCTCCGGCGTCAATTTTGGGGGAGACCACCACCTCATTAGTTTATATGCTGATGATGAGATTCTTACTCTGGCGAAACCCATGGTCTCGCTACCTGCGCTCATGGATGCCCTTAGCGCGTTTAGCGAGGTCTCTGGGTTTAAAGTGAACACACAGAAATCTCAAGCCTTAAGTTTGTCAGTCCTTCTAGTGCATGAGGAGGCCGTGCGGTCCTGATACCCCTTTATATGGTCAGCGTCGCATGTACCGTACCTGGGCATTGCTCTGGCAACATCGGCGGCGAGGACGTCTAGCCTGAACTACACCTCCCTCTTTCAGGAGATATTGAGGGACCTAGAAAAATGGGGGGGACATAAGCTCTCCTGGTTCGGCAGGGTCTCTTCGGTCAAGATGACAGTATTGCCGCACATACTCTATGTGTTTCAGACGCTCCCTCTGACCCCACCGCCACATACCATAGCGACGCTCCAGTCAGCGATCTTGAAATTTCTATGGGATGGGAAGCCTGCACGGATGCTGCGTCGCGCCCTGTACCGTCCTAAGGAGGAGGGGGGACTGGCGGTCCCTTGCCTGCTGAGGTATTTTTAAGCTGCCCAGCTGCGCTTTCTGCTGGAGTGGAGTCGCCCGCTTACCGAAAAGCACTGGTGCTTCATGGACCAGGTGGTCGCTGGGTCTCATATTTGGAAAGAACCCTGGCTCCGACATAGGCATAGAGCACCGGGGCTCTATTCCTCTCCGATTACAGGTACGGCGCTCCGGGTGTGGGATGTGGTGACGAGGAAGCAAGGTTTGACGACCTTCCCCGCTCCCATGACACCGATCTGTGAGAACCCCGACTTCGTCCCAGGTTTACAGGTAGAGAACTTTCGCCGCTGGTATGAGGGGGGTTGCAAAAGGGTGGGGAGTATATTTGATGCGGGTGGAGAAATTCCTTTTGACTAGATGAAAGAGACTTATGGGCTTACGGAGGCAGACAGGCTGACGTACTATCAGGTTCGACATTGGGCCTCCCAGCCGGCGGTCAGGCCATTGGTAGATAGACCGCTTATGCCGTTTGAGAAATGGCTTCTGGTAAAGAAAGATGATAAGCGGGTGATATCGGAACTGTATAGACTCTTGCAGGGGGTGGCGCTGCCTGCTAAAACCAAGGGGCAGAGGAGATGGGAGGAAGAGTTGGAGAGGGAGCTGACGGAGGAAGAGTGGGAGAGTGTCCACTATAGAGCACATCACACAGCTTACAACACGTCAGGGGCAGAGACTGCCTACAAGCTGGCTACTCACTGGTACTATACCCCAGCACGGGCGCATGCGTGGGATCCCTCTAAGTCAGAGCTTTGCTGGAGGGGATGCGGCAACACGGGCACACTCATACACCTACTTTGGCACTGTCCCAAGTTAAATAGATATTGGAAGTGCATCCTTGATGATCTAGACAGAGTATTCCAGACAGAGATTCCTAGACTGCCGTCATATGTTATTCTGGGCTTAGCCAATCCTCTCACCTTCCCTCTTCGCTCGCAGAGAGGACGGCAGATGGCCCTGGCTCTTAATGCAGCGCAGAAGATGATACTAGCTCTGTGGGGCTCGGACAGGGCCCCGACTTACACCTCCTGGCTTCATAAGCTTTGGTTCATCCTGGCAATGGAGAAACTAACACTGGCGACTAGGCAGAGGGCGGGAGACATCTGTAATCTATGGAGACCATTCATTCAGATTCTGTCCACGGAATTCAACGAATTGACTTGTCCTGCATATCTAAGGGTTCCGGGGCTACTGGGGGATGCCTGACGGTGGGAGGTTGGCTGGTGAAGCAGAGGTGGGGGGGGTGGGTTCTGGGGCCTCTTCTGGGGGGGGCAGGAAAAGGGGGAGGGGGCAGGTGGGAGAGGTACTTTTGAGGGTTGCGCGGGGAAGCCCTGTTCTGTATTTTGTGTTTTTGTATGTTTTGGGGGTTTTCAGTTCCTCCTCGGACTGGACTGTCCTCACATATGTGCCACAGGCGTCGGCCCCTAAGGGCTGGGCTGAGGGGATAAGGGCATATGTTTAACTATGTCTACTAGCACTCTCTGTCAGCCCGTCCTTTGGTATGTGCGGCAAGGGATACTGCTATATTTTGATGCTGGCCGATGCAGATGTAGGCACCAAGCTTTGTATTCGGTCCATTTATGTTATATACCAATAAACAGATTTGATCCATAAAACGTCTTGCTCGCTAGTGGTCAGTTCTGCCATTTTCTCCCTCCTTTTTCTGTTTCAGAGCAGTGACCAATTACTGTATTATTCTACTTTGGTTTCTTTATCTGTTGCTGTGATGGACTATTTTTGTTATTTCTTTGCTGCTCTCCTTTCATTGTGGGTGTTTTAGGCTGGTAGCTGCCTGTGTTTTATTGCAGCATTCCGTTCCTCCCATCGCCTCCCATGTCGCTGACATTTGTTTTGGCTTTATTCCAGTGCTGTCTTCATTTACCTCTGGCTTCTAAAGTAAGCTTATTTTACAAAAGAAACACCCGGTTGTTTAGCTTACCGCTCACAAAAGCCACAATATGCCCTTTCTGGTAGAATGAAGCTAAACCTAGAAGCAATGATGTGAAACTTGCTTAGCCTGGCATCGCATCTCGAGTCTCTCCCTCCAGGGCACCTCCATGCCAACACTCACAACATCGCACACAGGGCATTGCTTATCTCCTTTATTGAGGCCATAAATCTTCTCAAGGTTCTCTGCTTGTTGAAATGCAAGGCAAGAATGCTCGCAAGACTTTTCATTCTGTTAAAATACAAATAAAATACTTTTCCAGCCTTATTTTCTAATTTCTGTTCAGACATTTACACAATGCGAGGTAGTGCAGTCATCTTTTCGCCTATCCTCAAGGACTTGTGATTTCTGATGTTAGTAGCCACCAGTGACCACCAAAATGTGGCAGTATAATAGGCCTCAAAAGAAATAAAGAAGGCCCACTCTGGTCAACACATGGCTTAAGAGGAAAACGTAGAGGGACATTTACAGTGCGAGATAAATACAGGCCTAAACCGGGGTACGGTGTTAAAATGGAAAACAGGGACAGACAGGTAAATGAAGTAATAGGCCAGGTGAAGGGCAGAGCAGTTGCAGCCAGTCCTCGCATACCACAGATAATTTAGAAGGCTGCACACACAAGAGCCTGAGCCACTTCCTGATATGAGTGTTAGGAGGAGGGGTACATCATAGCAGATCTGAAAGAAAGACACAGGATTCTTCTGAGTGTCAAGGCTGGTAGAGGGAGGAGGATAGGCTGTAAAACTTCATAGTATGGGAACAGTGTAGGGAGGGAACACAGATAGAATTCCAAGGGGGAGATCAAAAGAAACTGTGCTCATTACAGGATACATACGTATGTTATATGCGCTACAGCTGCATTTTTTGTGATAAGTAGTCAGATGCATTTTTTAAGAATTATTGCTTGTGCCAAGAATGAAGGTAGATAACATTATATTGAGCTACTGTGTCATTAAGAAATGAGATAAGAAAGCGTATAAAAAGTAAATCTATAAAAGACGCTGTTTATAAAAGCTGAGTTGAGTGTGGTTTCAGTTACAGAACTGAGCTGTGCTCCCAGACGTATTATTCTTTGATAAATACTATATTGCAGTGGTTCCCAACCTTTTGACTTCTTAGGACCCCCACTTTATTATTACTGGGACTCAGGGACCTCCACTGAATCATTATTGGAATCTGGGGACCCCCCTCCCCCACTAAGTCATTACTGAAAGCTGGGGACCTAATCTGTCTATATTATTTACATTTCTAAGCAGTTGTGGACCCCCATGGGTCCCCGGACCACAGGTTGGGAACCACTGCTATATTGCTACCAGAGTTGTGTCACTTTTTTATTCCTGAAAACTCGACTACAGCAGGAGAAGACAAAGTTAAGAGGCAGGGTACCAATTTATGTGGCAAGAAAAGGCCAGTTCTGAATTTACAAAGCCAATAACTCTAACTCAATGCGAGACCTATTGCATTGCAAATGCTTGTTTCTCTTGCAAACAAAAACACCTCTGGCGCTACCTATTATAAGTAGTAGTAGTTTCACACTTAGATCTATTAGAGCAGTGTCAGGAGGGGCCTGATGAAGAAGCATGCCACCGCCATGGTGGGTGAAGGCTTTCCGTCATGTCAATATGAAGTTCAAGTAATACCTCGAGTAGTAGAGATAGTAGAATTTGGCTCAGGTGAAGAAATTTGTATTAGGATAATGTTACTCACACCTTTTCCACAATCCCCTCCTTTGTATGTAGAGATGTTTCTCATGGGGCACATGGTTATGAAAAATACTTAAACTTGTTGTGAACTTTTTCTGGCTGGAGTCTGTTCTTAATAAGGTTGAAGTTGTCCAATAAATCTGCATCTAAATCCTGGGTGGTGTTTTTGCTCTAGGTTAGCCCTGGACCATGACAGTAGTTTGATGGTGTGTGACAACAGTGAAATCTTTCCTGTGACAGAAGAGATCATATGCTGAAAGGCTAATACTACCCCTAGCTTCTGCGTTTCTGCCTAAAGTAGGCATTCTGAATGACTTCCAACGACATAGGCAATAAGGTCTCTGTAAGTACACTTTCGGCCTTAAGGTAGCAGCAGCTACTTCCAACAGTTCATCTTGAGCATAGAGAGTGCGGTGCTCAAAATAAGTATGGATTGCAAAACTTCACATAATGCTGGTTTAAATCTTATATCAACGCTTGTCCTGGATAAAGAGATAGGTTTATGATTTTTGATGTTCTTTATGACTTAGCAAGGATGCTAACATTGGCTTTGTCAGCTTATAGGTTATTTTTTTTCTTCAACTGCAAAAGTTTTATTTTTTTCAAATTGGTTGTGGAAGTTAAGCAGAAGTTACGAAAAAACGTGTGAGCAACTCAGTATCCAACCCGAATGAATCTGATTGGGAGCGACGAGCGAGTATTTCGTCTACTACTTTCTGCGCGCTATTTTCGTTCCTGGCAGATGCCTTCTCACCTTGAGAGCGAAGGTGTCACACAGGGCCTGGCATGAAGAGTAAGTGGCGTCTGCCATCAGTGAATCATCTACAGACTCTTTGAAAATGATTGCATCAACCATGAAGTGTGATGTGTTTGCCGTAGCAGGGTATTCCCCCTTCCAGAGGAGACCCCAACGCACAGCCGTAGCACTCACAGGGAGAGCAGCTTTCGCACTCCACCATGGTCTTGATGTGGCCTGCCACCCTCTGTTTCAGGTACCTGCACTGTCAATGCTTTGTTAATCTCATCTTGCTTGCCCACTGCCTGAACTGCACAAGCCATAGCCAGTGATGCCTGTGCTTTCTTGGGATTTGGAGCAGCCTTGGGAAAGAGATTTGCGTCAGCAATTTAGGTGCTTCTTTACTGGAATATCTGTCAAACACACAGGCTCTCAAACGCATCACAAATACATTATCAAACTCACCAGGATCCTGACACATGAAGTAAAAAAAAAAGTACTATATGTACTTCTGGGGTATGAACTAATTGAAGACACTTTTTGAAATCCTTTTATGCGGGTTTGTGCAGCACTGTAATCACCCGAGAGGGTGAGTAGGTGCATGGGCCCCGCAGAATTAGTCAGAGAGCCAGGACTTCAGCTTCTTGCAGAATTCAAAAAAAGCACAGAGGAGGCTCTGATGTGCTGAGGGAGGTCATTCCAGTTTTTGGATGCGATGTAGGAAAGCAAGTAACCTCTGTCGCATAGATCTTCCTCTATCACCATCATATCAAATTTCACTAATGAATCCTCAAATGCCAGAGCTTGTGCAGTACATCAGCTGTCCTTACTTTCACTGGTTGTCCTTTAAATCCATGGGCACAATGAATACATGAAGGTGACAGTTCCATCTCCACCACTTTCAGAACTCAGCACGGTTGGTCACTCTACATAACTGGTTCAGATATCCAGCCTGTGTAGTTCAGCCTCCTTATTCCAGTACTTATGTTGTGAGGTTATAGGGGGATGGTGATGTTCTGTGGGTGCATGGCTGGCTTGAGGCCCCTATATCCAGCGTCAGGCTGGCCCACAGGGCAGTGTGGCAGTGCCAGTCTAACAGGTTTGTGTGTGGGCCAGTATTGTGGTTCTATGTGGCTAGTTTTGGGTTATAATGTGCTGGTTTTGTGGCTGTGTGTGGACTGGCGCTACAAACATAGTTTTATGATTGCAAAAACTAAGTAACAGTAGGCTGCACAGAGCACTGCTAGCTGAACATCTCACACGGTATGTAATAAGTTGCATCATGCCATATTGGGTGTGCTGCAGCTGGTAGCGCTGTAATACGGAAACAAATAAATTGCCACACAATCAGCCAGGGCTGCTGCATACACCTCCCTCAGGTTCCCTACTCAACTCCATCATGCCTCTAGGAGTACAAGTTACTTACCTTCCGTAACGAAATATCTGGTAGAGACATATTCTAGTTGCAGATTCCTTACCTTAGAATTTCTCCCCAGGCGTCAGACTGGATCCAGAGACTTTTCTTCAAGCAATACCCTTGTGTGTCGGTAAGTGACGTTGGTTGACTGTGCGGGCTTTGTTTGCATCGTAGTCACTGTGATGACGTCAAGAGTAGTACATAGACGCTGCCTCTCTGCAGTGACGTCAGTTTCTTTTAACGACATTCCACGCAAAAGCGCAGAGCCGCTAAGAACACTGAGAATGGTGCACCAGGGGTAAAGACCTGAAGGGGGAATCCCTGTCCCTAGAAATCAGTTCGCAAGCGGGGAGGATGGGTGGGTCCGGTAAGGAATCTGCAACTAGAAAATGTCTCTACCAGATATTTCGTTACCGAAGGTAAGTAACTTGTACATCTGATAAAGACTTCTAGTTGCGATTCCTTACCTTAGAATAGATACCCAAGCAATGCCATCCTCGGAGGTGGGGTTGCAAACCAAGATCATACTAGGCAGTCCTGCAGGACCGGACGCATAAGTAGCCGTCCCGACGGACCTGACTGTCCAGACAGTAGTGTTTAGCAAACTTGTGCAGGGACGCCTACGTAGATGCCTGGCAGATATCCAGGACAGGAACTCTGCATGCTAACGCAGTGGAAGCAGCAGTTGCTCTGATGGAATGAGCGCGCAAGCCCTCCGGGGGTTGCTTCTTGGCCAAAGCTAGCATATCTTGATGCAAAGAAGTACCCATTGAGCGATGGTACGTTTTTGCACCACCTTCCCTTTCTTCCCACCCACAAAGTTGATCTTCCACCCAGAAATCTTTAGTACGATTAAGATAGAATGCCAACGCTCTTTTTGGGTCCAGAGGGTGGAGTCTCTCCTCCTCATGGGAAGGATGTGGGGGTGCGTAAACAGAAGGCAGGGTGATGGACTGATGAAAAGGCGTAACCACCTTGGTAAGGAAGGAAGCCTTAGTGCGCAGCACCACTTTGTCAGGGTGCACAGACAAGAATGGAAGTTTGGACGAAAGGGCCTGAAGCTCACTCACTCTTCGAGCAGAAGTGATGGCAACAAGAAAGACAGTTTTGAAGGTGAGGAGCTTAAGGGACAATTTGTGCATCGGCTCAAAGGGAGTACACATTAAATAAGTAAGGACAAGATTGAGGTCCCACTGAGGCATGATAAATGGAATGGGAGGAAATAAATGGGTGAGACCTTTTAAGAATCTATTCACAATAGGAGATTTAAAGAGTGAGGGCTGATCAGGTAACCTAAGAAAGGCCGAAATGGCAGATAAATACCCTTTAAGGGTGCCCAAAGCAGAGCCCTGCTGGGCCAAAGAAAAAATGAACAAAAGAACCTCAGATAGAGGGGCATCAAGAGATTTGTTGGGGCACCATGCCACAAATTTATGCCAACGAAAGGCATATACCATTTTGGTGGAGGGACGCCTGGCTGCCAAGATGACATCACAGACTTTGGGTGAAAAATCAAGAGTCGTCAACTGTTGCAGCTCAAGCTCCACGCATGAAGGCGTAGATTGGAGAGGTTCATGCGGAGAACTGTCCCTTGCTACTGCGACAGAAGATCCGCCCGAAGAGGCAATCTGAGTGGAGAACCGATGGCTATACTCAATAGCTCTGGATACCATACTATCTGTGCCCAGTCTGGTGCCACCAAGATGACTTGGGCCCGGTTGTTCCTGATCTTCTTGAGAACTCTGGGCAGAAGTGGTATAGGCGTAAAGGCGGCCTGAATTCCACTTGAGACAAAAAGCGTCTGAGCAAATGCCGCCTTGGAAACTCCAACGCGCAAAACAGCTGACATTGCGCGTTCTCTGTGGAGGCGAACAGATCTAACCAAGGCTCTCCCCACTGCTGAAAGAGACCTTGCGCCACCTCCGGATGGAGACGGCATTCGTGATCGGCTGTGCATAGACAGCTGAGTTCGTCCGCTCTGGCATTGAGAGAACCCGCCAGACGTTGAACCACCAGGGTAATGCCCTGATGTTCCAGTCATGTCCAGAGGTGTAGTGCCTCCTGACAAAGGGTCCAGCTCCCTACTCCGCCCTATTTTTTGCAGTACCACATGGTGGTAGTATTGTCCGTGAACACCTGCACTACCTTCCCTTTGAGAGAGGAATGAAATGCTTTCAACACAAGCCTGATCGCCTGGAGCTCCAGAAGATTGATATGGAGCCCAGACTCCGCCGGAGACCAGAGGCCTCTGATCTCTACCTCTCCCATGTGGCCGTCCCAACCCAAGAGCGACACATCTGTCGCTATAGGTAGATCTGGTTGGGAAAGGGAGAGGGATCTGCCATGGACCCAATGCAGATTCGAAGGCCACCACTGCAGGTCTTTCGCAGTCCCCTCCGAGATCTGGACCATGTCAGAGAGATTCCGCTGATGCTGCACCCACTGGAACTTCAAGTCCCACTGTAGAGCCCGCATATGCCATCTGGAATGTGTCACTAGCAGGATGCAGGAGGCCATGAGGCTCAGCAGCCTCAGAGTCAGTCTCACTGAAACCCAAGACAGAGGCTGAAAGATCAGAATCATAGCCTGAATATCTTGGACTCGGTTTACGGGAGGATAAGCCCGAAACTGCGCTGTGTCCAGAACAGCTCCGAAGGAAGGGAGCGTCTGAGAGGAAGTCAGGTGTGACTTTGGCACGTTTATGGTGAACCCCAGCGTGTGCAGGAGGTTCGCCGTAGTCTGAAGGTGGGAGACGACTTTCTCGGGAGAGTCTCCCTTCTACAGCCAGTCGTCGTGGTAGGGGAAGACAGTGACCCCTAACCTGGGCAGATGAGCTGCAACCACCGCCATCACTTTCGTGAACACCCGAGGGGCGCTGGTAAGGCCGAAGGGCAGAACGGTAAACTGATAGTGCTCGTGACCTTTCACGAATCGTAGGTAATGTCTGTGGGCAGGCAGGGTGGGGATGTGGAAATAAGCATCCTGGAAGTCCAACGCTACCATCCAGTCTCCTGGGTCCAAGGCAGACAGAACCTGAGCCAGGGTGAGCATTTTGAATTTCTCCTTCTTGAGGAAGTAGTTGAAGTCCTGAAGATCTAGGATAGGACGTAAACCCGTGTCCTTTTTCGGCACCAGAAAGTAGCGGGAATAACAACCACGACCTACTTCTGGCACAGGGACCTTCTCTATAGCTCCCTTGGCCAAGAGGGCCGCGACTTCCTTGCTGAGAAGTGTCAAATGATCCTCTGGGAGTTGGCAGAGTGATGGAGGTATGGCCAGTGGGGCAGATTCAAAAGGGAGGGAATTGCGCTTTTGAATGATCTGCAAAACCCACCTGTCTGTAGTGATGGATTCCCAGTGGGGCAGGTGATGGCAAATCCTGCCACCAACTGGACGGGAGTGAGGGGACGGACTAGGAGGGTTTGGAGGCTGCAGCGGGGCCAGAGGTGGACTGGGCAGACCTCTGGTTCCCTGTCCCACGCTCACGTGGGATTCCACATCCCCAGCTACACAGCAGCTGAACAGCATGGGTGGCACGGTGGTTGGGTGGGGGGTGCGACAGGGGGCCCCTTCCGTGGACACAAAAGGGGCGAAAAGTGGACTGCTGGGGGTGAGGGGCAGCTGAAAGACCAAGGGACCGAGCCGTAGCCCGGGAATCCTTGAATCTCTCCAAGGCAGAGTCCGCTTTGTGTCCAAAGAGACGGGAGCCATCAAAGGGCAAGTCCTTGAGAGACTGTTTGACATCCCCCGAAAAACCAGAGGTACGCAACAAGGTGTGACGTCTCAAAGCCACCGTCGTAGCAACTGATTTGCCCAGAGAGTCGGTCGTGTCCAGCCCGCATCGGATCGTGAACTTTGCCTCATCTCTCCCATCGTTGACAGCTTGGGAGACGATTGCACGGGCCTCCTCTGGTATCTGCGGCAGAACTTGCGGAACCGTATCCCACAGAGTGGGTGTAGCAGCCCAAAAGGCATGTGGTGTTCACAGACTGCAGCACGAGACTGGAGGAAGAAAGCTGCTTACCAAACTCTTCCAGCCTTTTTGATTCCCTATCCGGGGGTGCGGAAGGGAATGCGCCAGAGGCAGAGGAAGCCTGGATGACAATACTCTCAGAAGTGGGGTGTTGAGACAGGAATTTAGTGTCGTTCGGGGCGGGTCGATGGCGGCGTGCGATAGTCCTATTCACAGCAGCCCCTGTGTTGGGTTTGGACCAGGTACCCAAAAGGACATCGGTAAGGGCTTCATTGAATGGTAAAAGGGGCTCAGATGTGGAAGCCCCTGGTTGAAGCACCTCTGTCAGAAGTTGGACCGGACTTCTACAGTAGGTGGCTCAAGGCCAAGGACCTCAGCCGCCCTACTGACCACCATAGCATAAGTCGCTCCCTCCGCCGTAGCCACGGTAGGAGGAGACAGCATGCCAGCGTCTGGAGAAGTGTCCAGTCCACTGGCCTTGCCCAGTTCCTGTGCCCAGTCCAAAGATGGGTCATCCTGGTATTCATAAGGGTCCAGGGACCCCTCCAATCCTTCCCAGAACTCGTATCCATAGGCAAAAAGGGTCCAAACCCAACCTACGGTGAGTAGGCCCCATCGAAGACAAAGGCGGCATCGGCGGATGACGCTCCGACTCGTCGGGGGTAAGGATCGGGTTGACGTCGATAGTGGGCACTACCGACTTTGGGAGTGTCGACAATCGAGCCGGCGCCGGGGAAGGTCTCAGTGTTGCAACCGGCATCAGTGCGGAACCACAAGCAGATCTGGAGGGAACCTCGGTGGTCAGAGCCGAAGCCATTGGTGCGGAACCCAAAGGCCCGTCAACCGAATCCCTTGGACCCGAGGGCGCTGTATCGGGGTCAGTCTGCCCAAAAATTAGGCGCATGGCCTCATAGAACCCAGAAGCAGGCTCCAAGGACAGAGGCCTAGAGTGTTGACACTCCTCCCGCATCACATCAGCCAAGCGACGGGGCAAAGTCGAAGTGCAATGGGACCGCTTTGATTACTTCTTTTTCTTACCTGTGCCTGAAGATTTTGAGGATGGTCTCGAGACCATCCTCTCGAGCGAGACCGTGACCTACGCGGAGTCAAACGCCGGGCCACCATGAGCTTGAGTGAACGCTCCCTCAAGGCCTTCGGGTGCATGGCCCAGCACTTGGAGCACGACTTCGGGTCATGGTCAGGCTCCAGGCACTACAAACAAACCTGATGCGGATCCGTCACCGACATCATGCACGTCCTCGTATGGCTTGAACCTGGTCTTCAGGGACATCCGTGACGCACCAAAGAACTCACACAAAACTCTACAAAAGGGTCGAAATCGGTCAAAAAGAGACCAGGGTAGCTCTTTCCAGATCAGCGCGTGGTGCAGAAAGAAAATAACTGACGTCACTGCGCTGAGGTGGCGTCTATGTACTGCTCCCAATGTCATCTGCGGAGTCGACCAACGCCACCTACTGACGCGCAAGGGTATTGCTCGAAGAAAAATCTCCGGATACAGTATGACACCTGGGGGAAATTCTAATGTAAGGAATCTGCAACTAGAAGTCTCTATCAGATCACGCTAGCACTGAAGGCACCAGTGACTGGCCAACGCCCTATTCTGCCAACTATGCCAGCAGCAGTCATTGGGTAAGTTGGGGGTGGGAGGCAGTGGTACAATGGGCTGTGATTGCTTGCCTCTGCAGTGCAAACGCTATAGAAGTTTGAGGGCGGTGATGTTGACCCCTTCACAGGTTCACTTATGTGCTGCTGTACTGGGATGCCTGACACAGCAAAAGAGGTATTTCTGAGCCAGGCAAAAATCCAAGATGCTGTTTGATGTGTGGTTAAAAACAACTGTTGCCAAAGTGTTTGTGTTTTGAAAAACTACATTTTCCAGCATTTAGTGGAAGAGAAACATTCCCTGGATCTTTGTCAACCAATTTATCACCTTCATTACTGAAATAACCTCTACACTGGACTTTCTTGCGAACCAATAACCAAACTCCAAGGAGTCCTGGGCCATACTGCTCATCTCCTGTGTGGCCAGAAACAACACGGCAACATTACGCCTGCACTGAAGGACCTCCACTGACACCCTGAAAGGCAAGAACGCAATCCACATTCATCAACCTCACTTTCAAAGTCTTACATGGCCGAGTTCTGAATTTGCTCTCCAAGTTGTTTTCCCTTATTATCCTTAAAGATATCCAAAATCTTCCAATCTTAACTTATTGTCCATCTCTCTGTAACTGATGCAAAGAATTACAAAGGAATGACCATTCATGTGCAAGCTTCATCCCTGGATCTGCCTATCTTTTCCTCTACAAATGGGATAGGACTACCTAGGACTCAGGAGCTTGCTAAAAATCACTCCTACAAGCCTTCCCCCAATGCCTGCCTATCTTCTATGAACTCCTGCTGACAGTCACAGAGAGGGGCATTTGGTTTCAGGCCTGAGGACTACTACTGTTTTAAGTACCTCTGCAACACAGGATAAGCCGGACGTAAATCAGCAGTTCAAAAGATGTTTCTAGGTCGCCAATGGTTTCTTTACACTGTGGGTGTTGATGGCCTTCTGAGCTCTTGATCCAGTGGGGAGGGAGATGGCTGAGTGTTTATGACTTTGGTTTTTAATGTCCACATGCATGGAAAACAGACAGTAGCAGACTCGGTGGGGGCTCCCAAATGTTTCTAGTTAATGGGCAATCAGGCAGGGGGAGACAGAATCGTATCTCTGTAGCGGTGCACTCGCAGCGCTGATGCCCCATGCCCGATAGTCCTAGGTAATGCACTCACCTGCACCTTTTATGCACCATTTTCTAGGGGTCCATTGACTACAGACATGCGGTCAACCCCAAGTGTGGATTCAAGAGCTTGCAGGTGGGGTTGCCCCAGCCACACCACTTACTGCAACCCCCCCCCCCCCCAGCATGCACAGTATTTTTCGAGGATGAAATTCTCACAGACTCTACTATTTAGACTGTTGAGACCCCAGGGCAGTCAGTCTCCTTAGCCCCCCCGCCCCAGACTGCATCATCTGCTTGTCTGCTTGTGTTTTTCAAAGGCCTTCGCATAGAGACAACAAGGACTTCTTTTGAGCGGACTAGCAAGCAGCTGCTCCATATGCAGTCACTGCAAAGAAATATTTCACAAAATTACACCTGGTAGATATGATGCTCCTAACCTCCTGCCACAGTTGCAGTTATTTATTTTTAAAGCAGGCGAGGCACGGTTGACGGTCTAACTCTAAGAGGAATAAAAGAAATTGGGCATAGCCTATGCAATCCAACCATGTGCTCTCCCTCTGTTTTCTGTCTTCTAATTTGGCAGCTGGCAACAACAACCACAATTACACTCGCTAGAAACAAAGCATAGCATGTGGGAGATCTCTCAAGCTTGGAAACATTTCTGGAGTTTTGTGAAATTTACCACAGGCAGTATTGCCACTTTTTCTGCAAGAGAAATCAAGAGTTTAAGGTCTGCCCGACCAAAAGTGACAAACTCCTTTGCAGCATCCTTTTCAGGTCGAGCCTAGCAGACAACGCAGTCTGGTTTCAAAAGACCTGTTGTGACTTTACAAATAACTTATAGTGCCCTACAGCTCACCTCCATTGCTTACTATTGGTTGGCTTTATTGTTGCTCTCATTTGCTTGCCTCTTATTCAATGGCTTCCCTTGTCCATCTTGTGTTTGTCCCTCCCCCGGAGCATAGCCTCTTTACTAGCTCTGAATGGCTACGATCTACCCTAGCAATGCTCTCAGTTAGAAAACGTTTTCTTCTTTTTGATGAAGCACACTATGCGAATGCACTTGTTTTTTCAGTTGTGTACTCCTCTTCCTGGGCTGGGCAAGAGCATCTTCTGGTAAGCTGGCCTATGGGTTTAAGGCACCTGCTGCAGGGATGATTTGCGTGCATCCGTCAGCCCTTTGTACAAGGCTTCCAATATATTGCTTGGGTTAAGACACTTGTTAATGAGATATGTGTGTATTCTTATGATTTTTCATACTTGTGTCAGAACACATCTTGAAGGATTTAATGTACCTGCTGCAAAGCAGCACTGCATGTAACTAGTCAATCACATTTTCAAATCCGGCTAAGATGAGAGAGTTACCTAAAGCACTGAAGGGGGGAGGGGGGGGGGCAGTGAAGGTAGAAAAGTGGGCCCAACTAAGAACAGACACAAGACTGGTGGATTGAGTCAAGTGCATTGTGGAAACTATTACCTTACCGAGGGCAGTATTGACAGATAAGTAAACTTTGTAGGAAATAGAACAAGGACATGTCACTTTTTTCTTTTTGATATTTAAGGAACCTACTAAATTTCTGTATTATTAATTACAAATGTTGAATTCAGCAAAGACAAATGTGCAACCCTGCTCTCCATATTCCACTCAGGCAGCCTATCTCAAACAGAAATAAATCAAATATCAGAGCTGTTTCACTTTACAAATGGGGCCCACTTTTATTTAGGTGCCTTGGCCTACTTTTGGCACATTTCGAGTGGTGCAGACTTAAGAGTATTGCAAACTATCTAGTCATTGGTATTAAACCTTTTTTAAATCTATTTGTATTGTTGCACAACGTGGATGCAATTCCTTTCAATACCTAAAACCACATGAAACAGATTTATCTTTCATTTTTGTTGACAACTTGCATTTTAGGTCTTGGTTGCCAAGCAGCAAAAGCTGTCTGTTGGCGAAAAGACCTATAGTCCGCTTACTGTGGGGTTGGAGCCCGCCCCTTATTTACCAGTGTTTGGCTTTACTATCACTCATTTGCTTGCTTTTCATTTATTAACATGTGGTCTTTCCTTCCACTTCTTGTGTTTGCCCCTCCACTGGAGCATAGATGTGTTACTAGTGTTCTTCTATTGCCAGCTTTTTAAATACTATTTTCTTTTGGGTTAAGCCCTCCGTGAAAGTGCATGTGTTTTCCAGGTGTCTCCATTGTGTACTTCTCTTCCTTAGCCACACTCTATTTTGCTCTTTTGCCTGTGTGCTGCTCCCCCGAATCCTCCATGTTGCACACTTCCTCCTGTACTTTTTTTCCCACCGAGTTGTTTTCTCAACCGTATGCTTCTTACCCACCGACCTAACTTGCCTCGGCCGCTCCACACTGCTCTCTCTGGCCTATTGCTTTTAACCACATCCACCCTCCATTTTGCTTCCGTCCTACCCTGTCCCCCGTGTTGCTTTTGTCCCACTTGTTCTCTGTTACTTCTGCCCCCACCCACCTTGTTACTTCCATACACCCCTCCCCCCTCCATGTTGCTTCTGTTCCTTCCTCCCATTTCCTGTGGTGCTTCCTATCACCTGCGTTTATTATTTTTTTTCTTTACCGATCAACTTCACATATAAAAATAAAAAAAGAATTCGCATCTTTTCTGTAAGTGCGTGCCTACAAAATGATGCAGGTGCCCCACAACACCTTGTTTGTTTTCTTGAGCCATGCTGCTCAGTGAGTCCTGTTGGCTTTGTCAGTGCATGTTTACATAGCAACTCCATATTGCTTGCCTGTCTCTTTAAGCTCTGTAATTCAACTGGTGTAACTATGGCCAGATTTAATAGCACCCAGTTAAAAAAATTCCCTAGCCTACTTGTTCAGGGCGGAGAGGGTGGCGTAGGTCCGTGGGCTGGCGTTAAATGGAGGGAAAAAAAAAATATTCTCCTGCCAGCAATTGGAGCTGGTTGGAGTTGTTGGCAGAGTGAAAATATGACAACTGCTCGGTCTGATTTCCAGTGACCTCCCGACAACCGCCTCTTGCTTCTGTGCGCTGCGCATAGAGGCCTATTGTCTGGAGATGTCTGTCTGGGCCGGGTCCGCCCTCCCGCCTAGAATAGAAGCCACCCGACGGGTTCATTACACATTTGCGAGCGGGCCTCGTGACTTCTGGTTGCAGCCGTGCAATTATTGCTGCGTGGAAGCCACGCAGCTGAGGCAGCGCCTACCTGCCCGCACTGAGGCTCTCCAGGAGCTTTGCAGAAGATATGGGGTGGGAGAGAGGAGGAGGAGATATCTGTCTGGATGGAGGAGGGATATATGTGGGCAGGGGAAATATGTCTGTAGAACAGAACATACCCCTGTGGACACGGAGGGGAATAGGGAGGCAATATCTGTGGGTGTATAAGGAGATTTTTGAGTGGGGGATGTACAGTAAGGACACATATGTAGGGAAATACCAAGAAAATAAATCTGTGGGGACAGAAGGAATATCTGTCGGGGTAGAGGCCGAAGGGATACCTGCAGGGTTAGAAGCAAGGGGAATATCTGAGGCAGAAGGTGGGTGCCTGTGGGGATAGAGGATTTCTGTGGGGTTAAAGGCAGGGGACATCTGGGGTATTGCCTGCAGGGTCATGCAGGGGTGTGGAGCCCCTGGACTGATGTCTTGCTGGGGTCCGGAGATCCAGTTGTGTCAATAAAGTAGTGTTGTAGGAAAGTGCCCCTTTTGGACATGGTCACCCCCACTTTTTGCTCGCTGGTACTGAGTTTTTGAGTCTGAGGTGCCCTGGGTTCCTTCTAAACAGGTCCCCCGTGCCCGTGCTCCTTCCCTAAAATGAGGTACAAAGAACTAATTGTGAACAATTGGCAAACACTCTAGAACCTCTGTAGGTCCCTAGTAAATGGTACCCTTGGTACCTAGGGCCTGGGTACTACAGAGGGCCCCTAAGGGCTGCAGCATGTATTGTCCGACCCTAAGGGAACCAAACCTAAAAACTTCACACAACCTGCCTTTGCAGACTGAGTGTCATGGTGCCACCCATGAGAGAAAACACAACATGGCACTCATTGTTTGCCTTGTCAAAGTCACTACATATGATATATGTAAGTCACCCCTACAGCAGGCCTTCAAGCCCCAAGGCAGGGCGCATTATTTTAGGTGAGCTGCATGAGCAGATATGCCCCTGAAATGTCTACTTCGATTACTAGACATTGCAAGTGAACAGGGAAGCCACCTTAAGATATGTACTGGGCAGTCATCATTGTGCGTTCTCCAACTACATAAAGGGCTCACTGAAACCTATAGTGTTTGGTATCAAACACCTCATCTTAATACATCCCTCCTGATGCCAGTATTGGATTTATTATGAGTTGCAGCCAGAGAGTGCACCTTAGGGGTGACCCATGAAACCTACAATTCCCTTAGTGTGCTGGCTGATTGGTATTGACTAACCTACCACCATAGACAAGTTTCTGACTCCCTGGAGGTGAGAGCCAGCTCTCCCAGAAAAAAATGCCTGCTCCTGAGGAGTCCTATCACCTCCTCCAGCAGGATAGCTAGTGAATCTGCGTATCAAGGCCAGGGACTTCAAAGTCCCTGCCATCTTTAGTATGCAACCCTGACTTCCCCAGACCTGGGAGTTGCCACCCCCTGCCCTAAGGCTCAGATGGCACCAGGAGAGGTGAGGAAATTAGCTATGCAGGTAAGTGTGGTGCACTACCAGCCTAGATACACCCCTAAACCGGGCAGCTGGATGTGCTTCACGAAAGAAGGGTTCCACCATCTTGTTTTTGGTGGAACTAGGAATTCTGGGACAGGATTATGCCCACAGCAGGCGGTCACTACTCTACTCTGCACTCCCCTAAATTGAGTATTTAGGTGGCCCCCTGACAACAGAACAGATTTGTCTGCCAAAAAAACAAAGGACCAAGAAGAAGCGAGAACTGCAGACTGCTGGTGGACTTTGGCGCGAAACCCTCCCTACCTACATGCTGCTGTCACAACTCGTCCTGCAGCTGTGCATCCTCAAAAGGCCTCAGAGGGCCTCCAGCACTTCACCAAGCCATCAGCCTCTCCCTTTAAGTGGAGGAGCCAATTCTCTGCACCCTGCAGGCACTAACTGCAAAGTCCAGCTCCCCGTTATGCTGACCACCGGGTCCAATGATGCAACAGCCACCCAGGAGGAGGTCACCATGCTTCAGGTGGACAGATCCATCTTCTCAGCAACTGAGAAGATGCCAGGACCATCTTGCACAGATTCCCGGGGTACCAGACACCTTGCAGCAACTGATGTTTTTTTGAAGCCCAACCCAGACTCAAATGCCGTAACTAGAGACCAGCCGTCGAGGGACGTCAGCATCGCTGCACCCAGACGCCCCAGGACAGGTAAAACTGAACTGCTGGTGTTTCTAGTGAGCTTGCCCCACCAGCACTCTACAACCTAAAGGAAACCCCCGGTAACCAACTGCAAAGACCTCTATTGAGTAAAAGTACTTTGTCCAAAGAAAGTCTTTGCCGCGTAAAAGCAAATTTGAGTGAACTTTTTACTTATCTGCAAAAGTTGATATACTGCTACAGTACTTACCTGAAAAATTCCATAAAAAGTAACTATATTTTTCTAAACTTTGGTTTTGAGTTTCTTCTTCAGTGCGTGTCTTATATACTGACTCTGTGTGTACAACAAACGCTTAGCACTGCGTATGATAAGCCTAAACTGGTCACCCAACTACCACAAAAGAGAGCATTTGGGATTATTGTTGTAACCCATATAAACTAATAAGGGTCGCCCGGACTATCTGCATCGTGCCCCTTTACATTGGTACACTACACAGATAGCCAGCTTCCTACAAGCGTCCCTTGCTTCAGACTATTTTGATTTAGGTTTCTGTTCATATAAAACTAACCATCCACTAGGAGTGGAGGAAAGCTGAACTCATGTAGTTGCCCAACTTTCTTTGAACTACAAAAAATGTGTCAGTTAACAAAATGCTCCTACGTTATAAAGTGTAAAGTTTCCAACATGTTCCATCTCATACAATGCAAAACACTGGTAAAATGCATAGGATTAAAAAATACAATATTGTTCTCTCCTGGTGGCCTAACTCTTAGGGATGCACACTATTGCATGGCAAGTTAGAACATATGTAAATGCTATCATCTTCAAATACAACGTTTTTTTTTAACCTGTGAATCCCTTTGTTGGACCTCTAGAGAGTTCTATTCACCTCTGTGCCATTCAACACTTCCTGCAATACTAGTGCCTGAATCTTTTAGGTGTTTAATATTTGTTTATTAAAGCCAAAAAGACAAGTTTTTCTAATGTTGTACGTTTTAAAAAAATGTTTGACTGACAAAATATTATTTGTGGTTTATTTAAAAGAATGGCACAGTCCATTTTAAATATTGTGAAGTACTGTAGAATTAAAATACATAAGTTAAATGCATATGTAATGTGCCTTGAGTGAGGTTGGGACCAGCTTCGGATGGGACATGTTAATATTAATGCTTCAAGCTAAAGTTGGTTCCAATACCTCTCACCAGAAGGTACAGCCCAAAGGAGAGGGAAAAGGGGCTACAGAAAATGAAAAATAAAAATACTAACCAAAATTCTTGAATATACCAATTATTTACACTGGATTGCCAACACAAACTAGCGTGTGCATAAAACAGTACAAAAAACAACTCTTGAATTTTAAGTATTTTATTTCATGTTTTTCATGACAAGGCCCGCATTCAGTACAACACAGGAACACAAAGCCTTGCAGCCTGGTTTTTTTTTCTCCAAAACATGTGCCATACAAATCTTCTGTACATAAACTATGAATCAATACAAAGAATGTTATTTATTTTGACGCATCAAAAACTCCAGTCACTTGTTCGGAGAGACAAAAAATTGCACATGGATCACCCGGATGCAGCTTTTTAAGAAACTTCAGCCATGCTGACTTCCTGAGCAAGTTACACGCATGCAGGAGGTACCAAACAGGCATATAAGACATTTTACAAAAATATTGTACACCAGTTTTTTTTTTATGTTCTTTCCACTGATGTCCTTTCTGGCCAAATGGATTTTCCCTACAATGCTCCTTTCTGTGCTTAACTAAGGAATGGATATTCACCAGGGATAGCAGGAGCAATGCCATTGAAAAAATAAACTAGACAGCCACCTGGTTCTGGCCTCTCTCTGGCTGCTACTGATGAAGGAGTGCTCAGAGAACAGCTAAGTTTATGCATTTAGCAAGAGTGCACCAACACAGGCACAGAATGCAGGTTGGAGGAGTGGTTCCATTATTGTGCTTTGGACACAACATAGTAATTTTATTTCACATATTGCTTCAGTGCTCCTGGTATCTTCACTTTTTTTGCACTATGGAGGGTGGAATATGTTCAGTTTCACCAGGAGGCGCCATAAAATGTTTATTTCTGTTGCACTTGGATCATGGTTAGGCCAAGAAGCTTAGAAAAGCTTTAAATACCAAAGATTGAACACCATTCAAAAAAGATTTTGCAAAAAAAAAAAAATTGATACCCTTTTCCACTGAAAATACACACATTTTAATCCGAACACCCAAAAGGAGTATAAAAACAATTCTTTGGGATTTTGGTACTCTAATCTGTCCTTTTATCCTCCTATAATGGGTATGAATATACCAGAAACGTACCCCGGATGGAAGAAAAAAATAACAAAAACAAATCTCACATGGCAGGACCTTGTAGATTACAGTCAACCCCATAGTGAGTCATAAATGACTTGGCCTATGGCCGATGTCCAAAGAAAAAGTGAACTTTAAATATACTTCTGTACTCAACCACTAAATGGCGGAGTAATGCAGAGCATATGAATCTAGAAGTCCATCACGCTACAAAGACAGACTTTGTGTTGGCCAGACTGCTCCTGCTAAGCGCTTAATCTTCTACAGTAATCAGTATTGTGCAAGGAAGGGGGAGGCTGGTCCTTTTAAATCATAGAATATGAGGCTAAAAGTGAAATTCAAGTTTTAAGAGCTTTGGTATTTTCAGTTCAAAGCTCATCTCACTGGACTCTTTTGGAAGCGGAGGTTGTCCGCTGTATCGTGGCCAACCAAGAGGGGCCTACCTAGTGCTTAATTTGAGCTGGTTGTTGTGGGTGTGAGCCACCACAACTCATTTTTGGGAACCGGAACTTATTTCTTTTCATCAGACTTTGACCCAAAGAGAGTGAAGAAAATATTTTAAAAAATACACGAGTAGGAAATATGACAAAAAAATAAAGAAAACCGCGACAAAGGTAGAAAGCAGAAACCTGCAAGAGTGAAATAAAGGGGTAGGGACCATCCTGTGGGAGATTAAGTAGGAATGAGATGGAATCAAGACTTTGCAGCTTTGGTACCCGGCACCCTGACCTTCCACAGACCGGGCCATTGGCTTCTAAATAAACTTTTGGGCCCGGCACTTATTCTTTTACAAATTAAGCACTGCAGCCAACCTTGTGATGACTATGTACTTCTGGGCCATTTTCGTGCGCTCTCGCGGCACGAAACACGACGCAACCAAAGGCTAGGAGCCAGGAGGAAATGTAATGGTTTATACCCCAGGGCTTGAAATGTTTTCAGAGGAAACCTCTGTTTTTCAATATTAGTGGAATGGTTAATATATCTACTAGGGGCAAGGAAAAGGTCATAACAGTTAAATGTACCAATAGATTGTATGTTTTATTTATACTGAGGCTCGGCCATGCTCTCTCAGGTACACAAATATTTAAAAATGCTCCTCCAAGGTTGAGGGGGCATATTTGACCCACTTAAGAATCTTTGCCAAGGAAATGTGTACCTCAACTGATGAGTTTTATTTAGTAAACATTCCATGCACCAGTAAGCAGTGTAATATTGATTGCAGTACCTCGCACATGGGGGGTACACAAGGTTGTCCCAACTCACTCAAGCCTAGTATATTAAATCCTGTTAGTCGTGCCACAAAACGATTGACTGTGTTGAGCACTAAATAAAAGACCAATATTATTTCATAACTCATCTTAAGAAATGTACATATTAAGAGTAATGTGTGTATCTGTGTGTGTTTACACACACCCGTCTATAGAATCTGCCATTAAAATCATACAATTATTAAAGTGGGAGATGCCACACCGAGCGACTTGGGGGAAGCAATATTTTGTTAAAACCTTGACAGACATAATATCAGTTCACGCTTTTGACATCTTAAACGGAGGGGGGGTTGTTGGTGTCGCTCTAGCTTTATTGGGCCATAACGCACTTTCCATGTTACTTTTTTATGTCAAATTTATTTTGGTGCCATTACTATCATTAATTTACAACCAGGAAAATATATACTTTTTTAAACAGTAAATGAAAGTTTGTTAATAATAAGGTGAGGGTAAGGGGTATTAGTTAAGACATGCGTGGCTGCCCTAAAATGCATATTTTGTCTTTAAAAGTTAAAGTTTTTTTGAAGCTGCTGTCTGCAAGTTACAGCGAACGATAGAACTGGATTGCAGTTGTAACGTTCTGGGTTTCTCTCCTTTTCGTAAAGAGGAGGCAGAATAAACGAAAGGCAGTGGCAGAACTCAGCAGTGTCCTTTGGGGAACTTATTTAAAAATGTTGGTACCCTCAGGTACTAATTAGGTGGTGGCAAGAAAATCAGACTGGGCCTGCCCTGGTTAACACACGGCATAATAATCGTGTTATCTCATACGGTCAAGTAGTTGGTTAATATCACCCGCGTGCGACCTCTGCTCTCCACTACATTGTTATTGGTATCATGTCTTTGCCACTGTGGAGAACTATTTTTCACTGGTTTACTATACAAATACAAACATTTAATATAAAGAGAATTTCAATGTAAACATACTGTATACTATAATACAACTGAATAAATATATTTTTTTCATCTTGGCTCTTCAATGAAAAGAAGGGACACCGATGTTAAGTTATTGACTCTCGGTACATCCCCCCTCCCCTAAAACCACCACAGCATGACACACAACAGAGATACAAATTTAACAGTCTAATGCAATTGTGCAGCATACTAATAATCTCAGACCTGATTACCGAACGCTGATGTATCTCAAAAGCGCGCAGTCCATGCAATCGCCCAGTTTGCTTTTTGTGCCGTTTGTGCCTCTCTATTCAGGCTGGATGTGGGGGATGTTCGTCTTTCCACTCTCACAGGAAGACCAGACTATGGTGAGGATTAGTCCTTTGCTCTTTTCAAAGCACAGGATTAATTTGTGCATGTGTCCCGGCTCAGCTGCACAATACGTTTTCAAGACGGGCAGATCATTCATTTAAACTGCTGTGCACAAAGCTCACAAAAGCCAGCTTGGGAAATTGGCGTTGGTCGATGAAATGGCCAGAGAACGGATCATCAGCATCAACGCATACTCAAAAAAGCTACTTTGTAAATAGTGCATTGTTGTGCGGTGCGATCCACAAAAAGTAAAATGGCTTCCATTAACAATAACATCTGAAAAAAGGAATCAGGCCCCATTCCTATAATTAAACCACTCGTTACACGTGACATATCATTGCATTTGAAACTATGTATAAAGTATAAATAAATATAAAACATCCTGACAAGGAAGCTGAAAACGTATGCCATTTTCTGCCAATAAGGAACACTAAAAACATGCAATATCAAATGTAAACATTTATCATAGCAAACATTAGAAACACTAAGGGAATGCAGCAACTGAGCTATTTTTTACTATATACGAAATTCACTAGGAAAGAAGTAACGCATAGCGTTTGTAGAAGGATTTTGCAAAGGCATTGTTGTCTGTATATAAATATCTCTATATATATCCAACTATGTCAGAGAACTGCAATTTGCAAAACTGTTTTTGTCTTTTGGGTTGTTTGGAGAATCCAATATTCAATTATGTGGTAAAAATCTGCATATGTAGCAGGCAGTCAATTTCATAACTCACAATTTCAAAGATCATTTAGCATCATCACAAACCTGGTCAGTTGGTATGGACAAAGATTTTCAGAGTTTGTGTACTGAAACTAAATATCAGAAACTGTGATTTCCTAATGGTATCTTATTAGGCTGGTTGTGCCTTAAACCTGATTATTTTCCTGTTGCCCAGGATACATAATCTTCTGATGAGCTTTAGGAGACTTCTATATCAAGAATTTGTTTTATGGCCCAGTGATGCTATGGCAGTGGCCAGAGATTACATTTCCACTACAGCACTCAAGGTGAAGAAAGAAAGAATTGGAGTTAAATGTCAAATCCACAAAAGTTTATCTCCTCCTGCACAATCGTATGACACCAACACTATGAGATAAGTGATTAAAAAACAGCTGGTTGTAAAAATGCCATGTGCATACAAACATACTTTAATTTGTTGTGATTTAAGACATGGCCCATGTGTTTTGCCAGCTGCATGATTATTATTATTTTTAGAATTGTGCTACAATTTGGTCCAAGGTTTTCAAAGAACTAACAATAGCCAGATTTCTGGTAACGTAACCAAGTTTTTCAAATAAAGTATATGCTGTTCGTACCTAGGCTGTGCTATTCTTAAGTGCAATATAGCTTTGTGTTCTCCAGATAAAGGGAGACAAGGCTGAGTTTGTGCTCTTCACTACAAATAATTGTTTCTGTTTGGAGTTTGCAGGATTGCATTCCGGGACTGAAGCTTTGCAAAATCTCTGCAAGGAATCAAAGATGGGAAGCACTGCTTTGGAATGTGTAGCTGTCTACGTCTACCAGGATCTAGGACTAGGTACTATCTACGTCTTTTGAATCTGCACGTTTTAAATGATTAATTTCTTTCCAAGAGTACTCTACTTCATATCACGCTTACTTGTTGAATGCAGGTGGGAGAATCCGGAACGAGATGAGAGAAAAATATGAATCCCCAACAATCCTTGGAATGATTGTTGATACACAATCTCTAATCTTAACTAAACATTTTTTAAGTAAATATTTCAAAAGCAGATTCTAAATCTACAGAAAAAAACTATCCTATATTTCCATTTCCTTTCATTACAAAAAAAAACCTTTACAAATATCTTTGGAGGTTTAATGATACACATGTTTTTGCCACTTCTTTAAAAAATGTAAACTACATGGTTTTATCCATGTAAAAGGACAACAAGAATGAAAAACAGTCCTATTTCCCCAAACTCCTACAATGAAACAGCCTGACATCATTTGATGAAGATGAGGCAAACCCCGATATGTACTATGAAACTCTAAGTTAGGTTTATCACTTCAAAGTGAATATCTTTAAAGAACAACCTTCTAAACTTTCCTTCACAAAGAAATCCTAGTTCAAAGAAAAAATTATATTTAAATCTCTTCTACTTGGTAAAAGTTGTCGTTTATTTTGTGTATGTGAACGAAAACACGTGCTTTCCCAGTCTGAGCTAAGGGTATGAGAAAATTAAATGAGCTCATGAGAAGATTTCTGCATGTTCACCAGTTCTGGTCAGACACAATCTATCTTCTAATGCAGGTGGGGTTTGTCGAAACCAAAGACAGAAGGAGAAGATATGTTGTTGAAAATGCTCTTGCCATTTGCTACTAATTTCTGTAGTTGTGTAATTAAACACAGGTTGGCTGTGAAGGGTGTGTTTATTGTGACAAATCTACACAAATCTTAGTAAACAACTTGGCCCTCAAATCACATCTAAAATAACTGAAGATCTGAGACGTTCGGGTACCACTTGGGTGAGTTTTCAAGTAAAGCGCTGATTGTTAAAAGTTACTTTGAATTGTCTACCTCAAATGTACTGTAGTTGTTTCTGAAACTGGACTGCCTTGGTCTTGATTATAAAGTTGAAATCATAAAATGAAAATGCAGATCCAGGATCTAATGAAAAAGATTAGCCGTTCAACATATCTCCACTGAAACTTGTCCAAGGTGAACTGCTGCCGCTTTCAGGTTTCACAAGCACATTTCTTTGTTTACAACATCAAGGATTAACATTTCCACATCTTTCTCCAAGTTAAAAAAAAGATTCCACCACGTTTTATTCCAATTTGAGTCGGGCCACATTCAATTTCGAAACGCTAATTTGAGGCATGTTTTATTACATCCACGACTCAAAATGGATCAGAGTTCTGAAAAACTTTATTTCCTTTATGTGCTGTACTAGTGCCAGGAGCTGCAGAAACTTGAAAGTGAGCATGGTACTTTCCAAGCAGATCCGGTGGGTGGATGCTCCGACACACCGCAAAGGCCTAACTTTGGGAAGAAAATGCCTTTATGCCAGCTGGGATGTCAGAATGTGGGTAGAGAAGGGCTGAAAACAGTAAAGATCACTTTTGTCCCCAAGATGAGCTTCCCCACTTTCTGTTACACACATTCCTTTCCATGGTCCTTGGGGAATTTAGTGAAATGTGTGTTTTTAGCAACACAATGATACTGTTACACCCAATCAGTGCCTAGCCCTTAAGCCATCTCAGGGGGCGTGTCATGTGGCACTGCTTTCAATGTCTGGAGCAAACAATGACTGACTGAGAGACAGTGCGCCCTAGTTTAGAGCTGAGAGAACTTGTGATGCACAGGAATAGTTTCAAGTTGAAAACACAACTTGACTATAACAAGAGAGTTGAGCAAACAGTGCAATTCTTCATGGAAAAATAAGATATTTCACCTTAAAAAGAACCTGACAACCTACGTTATTGGAATTTAAGATAACCGAAAATAAGTTTTACGCAGTTAGAAACAAAACAGCTAAGGAAAACTTAAAACTGCCAATACAGTTTAACTCTAATTTATAAGGGATTAAAACCTGCTGGACTTCATCCAAATATATATTTTCAATTGTTTTTTTAAAGAACAGTGCATCGCGGCAGTGGTTATTAAAATTAGAAAAGAGGTTACTTTCTCTAGTTAATATAAAAACACTGTTTAAAAAAAACCACTCCAATCCTTCGCACGACAGGCGAGATGTCTTCAAAGAAGTCTTGCCTGGATTCCTTCTTTTTTTAGCTTATAAAAAGTAATAAATAAATTATTAACATACTCCAGTAAGTCCCTTCTATTTACACATTTAGGTTGTCACAACCTATTATCCTAAAGCCTACCCTTGTGCACTACAAACACTGGAGGCCTTTTGCTCATAATTAACAAAACAAAAATATATACACAAACAAAAAAAAAGAACTTCCCCCCTAAACACTCTTGGTCTCAAGTCCAATGTTAAAAGGTGTGTTGCTTAGATGTGTTAGTCTTTTCCAAACAGCAGACATACAAAACAATCTTGAAATGCTGAATCCGACATTTAACTTAAGTTCCCAATGTTTTATTGGGAACCATCTGCTAAGCTCCTTCCACACTTTTCTTGCTTTGAATGGATTCCTTACTGAAACTTTTGGGGGATTCTCAGAAGATTAATTGTCATTTTTTGCAGCTCTCTCCCTTGTGCCCAGATCTTTGGCTTTTACAGTGCCTCTGTTGGCACGGTCTTGATCCTTCACCTCCAGCGTGCTGGACTGCAACCTATCTGCAGCCGATGCCAAAGGAGAACATGTCCGCTGCCCCGCCGGGCTCTGTTCCATCTGTGATGTTTCACCCAACACTGTCGGATCTCTCCTTGTGGCAACACCCTTGGTTTCTGCCCCTTTGCGCCAGTCCAGTGATAGGCTTTTGTAATCCAGGACCCTCACTCCAACTGCCTGCCCAGCATATGACCTCCCCAAAAGTTGGATGGGGTAGGAACCCTGGCACTCCCACTCCGCCACAGTCTTCTTTTCATCACTCTCAGAACCTTGAACTGCAATCTGGGGCACAACTGGACCTTTGTGTTCTTGGAGGGGCTTTCCAGCTGTCAGCGCAGTCCGAGCACTGGTTTTAGTATCCACACTGGAAGCCTTATGTGGGAAGCCTTTCCAGTGTGCAAGCTTGGCTTCTGCCTTTAACTCTGATTTGGCGCTTTCCGAAGGGACCCCCGCCTCTGGTTCATCAAAGCTGACCTCCTGAACGGCTTCCTGCTTTTTGAATGAATCCCGTCGTTCGGACAAGTTCAGCCTCCTCATTACGACCACCTCCTGGTCCCGGTCATGCCGGTCCCCCGACCAGTCTCGGACAATTCTACAGTTTCCTTGGCAGGGGCCTCCAGCACCAGGCAGTCCCTGTACATGCACCTCATTATCCTCAGACGCATCACTGAACCCATCGCACAGAGGCACCTCCAACGACAGTCTGTGGCTGGCCAGTGTCTTTTTTTCTGCTAAATACGTGGCTATCTTTTCTGCGGACTGGACCCGCTTGAGGAGTGGAGATCGTGGGGCTTCTGTACTCCGTGGCCGCGACGCTTGACGGATTATGGTAGGTGGGGAGAGTGTCTTACCTTGGAAGGCTGGAAGGTTCTTGGTGAAGTTGGGCAGAGGCGATGGGGATCTCTGTGGGGAAGGGGGCTGTGGCATCGGAGGGGTACAGGCCAGCGGAGAAGGCGGTATACTGCTGGTGGACTTTCTGCGACCCACTTTGTAGCGCTGACCGCTTAGCTTTGGTGCCAGCCCATGCAGGGAGTTGGGCCGGATGTGTCCTGCGGGGGAGCTGGGTGTACTGGAAGACGGGGATGTGCTCTGTGGAGACACATTATCTGTAACAAAGCATAAACAAACTGAGTAATTAGAGTCCACTCTAAAATGACCTGAGTCCCAAACTCATAACACGCTATTAATGACTCCAAGTTTATTTTCTGATATTATACACACACACATCTATAGACATTATAGATCTATAGATATTTTATATATATATATATATATATATATATATATATATATATATATATATATATATATATATATATGGAAAATGTCACTTACCCAGTGTACATCTGTTTGTGGCATGAGACGCTGCAGATTCACATGCTTTGCACATCCTGCCATCTGGTGTTGGGCTCGGAGTGTTACAAGTTGTTTTTCTTCGAAGAAGTCTTTTCGAGTCACGAGATCGAGGGACTCCTCCCCTTTCGGCTCCATTGCGCATGGGCGTCGACTCCATCTTAGATTGTTTTCCCCGCAGAGGGTGAGGTAGGAGTTGTGTATTATAGTAATAGTGCCCATGCAATGGAGTAAATATGTATGTACATAATGTGGTTTAAAGTGATATATTTACAAATTTACAAATGTTCAAGATCAACTTTGAAACGGCTACAGGCTCCCGGGGAGGCGGGAGGGCGCAAGTGAATCTGCAGCAACTCATGCCACGAACAGATGTACACTGGGTAAGTGACATTTTCCGTTCGATGGCATGTGAAACTGCAGATACACATGCTGTGCATAGACTAGTAAGCAGTTATCTCCCCAAAAGCGGTGGTTCAGCCTGTAGGAGTTGAAGTTGTTTGAAATAAAGTTTGTAGTACTGCTTGTCCTACTGTGGCTTGTTGTGTAGTTAACACATCCACGCAGTAATGTTTGGTGAATGTATGAGGCGTAGACCACGTGGCTGCCTTACATATTTCAGTCATTGGAATGTTTCCTAGAAAGGCCATAGTAGCACCTTTCTTCCTAGTGGAGTGTGCCTTTGGTGTAATAGGCAGTTCTCTTTTTGCTTTGAGATAACAGGTTTGAATACATTTAACTATCCATCTGGTAATGCCTTGTTTGGATATTGGATTCCCCGTATGAGGTTTTTGAAAAGCAACGAACAGTTGTTTTGTTTTTCGTATTTGTTTTGTTCTATCAATGTAGTACATTAAAGCTCTTTTGATGTCTAATGTATGTAGTGCTCTTTCAACTACAGAATCTGGTCCTGGAAAGAACACTGGTAGTTCTACTGTTTGATTTAAGTGAAACGGTGATATGACTTTTGGCAAGAACTTTGGGTTAGTTCGTAAAACTACTTTATGCTGGTGTATCTGAATAAAGGGTTCTTGTATGGTAAATGCCTGTATTTCACTTACTCTTCTTAGAGATGTGATGGCAATGAGAAACGCTACTTTCCATGTTAAATATTGTATCTCACATGAGTGCATGGGTTCAAAAGGTGGACCCATGAGTCGTGTTAAGACAATGTTAAGGTTCCACGAAGGAACTGGTGGCGTTCTTGGTGGAATAATTCTCTTTAGGCCCTCCATAAATGCTTTTATGACTGGGATCCTAAACAATGAAGTTGAGTGCATAATTGTCAGATAAGCTGAAATTGCGGTAAGATGTATTTTAATGGATGAAAAAGCTAGCTTTGACTTTTGTAAATGCAGTAAGTAGCTTACGATGTCTTTAGCAGATGCGTGTAATGGTTGAATTTGATTATTATGGCAATAATAAACAAATCTTTTCCACTTATTTGCATAGCAATGTCTTGTGGTTGGTTTCCTTGCTTGTTTTATGACCTCGATACATTCCTGTGTAAGGTCTAGATGTCCGAATTCTAAGACTTCAGGAGCCAAATTGTTAGATTCAGTGATGCTGGATTTGGATGCCTGGTCTGTTGTTTGTGTTGAGTTAACAGATCTGGTCTGTTTGTAAGCCTGATATGAGGCACTACTGAGAGGTCTAGTAGTGTTGTGTACCAAGGTTGTCTTGCCCAGGTTGGTGCTATTAGTAGGAGTTTGAGTTTGTTTTGACTCAATTTGTTTACTAGATACGGAAGGAGTGGGATAGGGGGAAAAGCGTATGCAAATATCCCTGACCAGCTCATCCATAACGCATTGCCCTGAGATTGATCTTGTGGGTACCTGGATGCGAAGTTTTGGCATTTTTCGTTTTCTTTTGTTGCAAATAGGTCTATTTGTGGTGTTCCCCATATTTGGAAGTAAGTGTTTAGTATTTGGGGGTGAATCTCCCATTCGTGGATCTGATGGTGATCCCGAGAGAGACTGTCTGCTAACGGATTCTGAATCCCTGGAATAAACTGTGCTATTAGGCGAATGTGGTTGTGAATCGCCCAATGCCATATTCTTTGTGCCACGAGACACAACTGTGTCGAGTGTGTTCCTCCCTGTTTGTTCAGATAATACATTGTTGTTATGTTGTCTGTTTTGACAAGAATGTGTTTGTGGCTTATTATGGGTTGAAATGCTTTCAGCGCTAGAAATACTGCCAGTAGTTCTAAGTGATTTATGTGAAACTGTCTTTGCTGAGTGTCCCATTGTCCCTGGATGCTGTGTTGATTGAGGTGTGCTCCCCACCCTATCATGGAGGCATCTGTGGTTATTACGTATTGAGGCACTGGGTCTTGGAAAGGCCGCCCTTGGTTTAAATTTATATTGTTCCACCATTGAAGCGAGGTGTATGTTTGGCGGTTTATCAACACTAGATCTAGAAGTTGACCCTGTGCCTGTGACCATTGTGATGCTAGGCACTGTTGTAAGGGCCGCATGTGCAACCTTGCGTTTGGGACAATGGCTATGCATGAGGACATCATGCCTAGTAGTTTCATCACCATCTTGACTTGTATCTTCTGTTTTGGATACATGGCCTGTATTACATTGTGAAATGCCTGTACCCTTTGTGGACTTGGAGTGGCAATCCCTTTTGTTGTGTTGATTGTTGCTCCTAAGTATTGCTGTGTTTGACACGGCTGAAGGTGTGACTTTGTGTAGTTGAGTGAGAAACCTAGTTTGTGGAGGGTTTCTATGACATACTTTGTGTGTTGTGAACACCGTTCTTGCGTGTTGGTTTTGATTAACCAATCGTCTAGGTACGGGAACACATGTATTTGCTGCCTCCTGATATGTGCAGCGACTACTGCCAGGCATTTTGTAAAAACTCTTGGCGCAGTTGTTATCCCGAATGGCAACACTTTGAATTGGTAATGTACCCCTTGGAATACAAACCTTAAGTATTTTCTGTGTTCAGGATGTATCGGTATATGGAAATATGCATCCTTTAGGTCTAGTGTTATCATGTAATCTTGTTGTTTGAGCAGTGGGATTACGTCCTGTAATGTCACCATGTGAAAGTGATCTGATTTGATGTAGGTATTTAATGTTCTGAGATCTAATATAGGTCTTAGAGTTTTGTCCTTTTTGGGTATGAGAAAGTACAGCGAGTAGACTCCTGTTCCTTTTTGATGAATTGGTACCAGTTCTATTGCATCTTTTTGTAACAACGCTTGGATTTCTAGTTCTAGAAGATCCATGTGTTGTTTTGACATATTGTGTGTTTTCGGTGGGACATTTGGAGGGAATTTGAGAAATTCTATGCAATAACCATGCTGGATAATTGCTAGGACCCAAGTGTCTGTTGTTATTTCCTCCCAATGTTTGTAGAACTTAGTTAGTCTCCCCCCCACAGGTGTTATGTGTTGGGAATTTGTGACGTGGAAGTCACTGCTTGTTTTGAGGAGTTTTGGGACTTTGGAACTTCCCTCTACTCTTTTGGAATTGGCCCCCTCTATATTGTCCCCGAAAACTTCCCCGCTGATATTGGCTCTGATAAGTGGGCCTTGTTTGTGAGGTTGAGGGTTCTGTGCTTTGTCCTCGGAACCCCCCTCGAAACTGTGTTTTACGAAATGTGCCTCTGCTCTGTGGGGAGTAGAGTGCGACCATGGCTTTGGCCGTATCAGTGTCCTTTTTAAGTTTTTCGATAGCAGTGTCCACCTCCGGCCCAAACAACTGCTGTCCGTTAAATGGCATACTCAGCACAGCTTGTTGTATTTCCGGCTTGAATCCTGATGTACGCAGCCATGCGTGTCTCCTTATGGTCACTGCTGTATTTACTGTCCTAGCAGCTGTATCCGCTGCATCCATTGCAGAGCGTATTTGATTGTTCGAAATGCTCTGTCCTTCCTCCACCACCTGTTGTGCCCTTTTTTGGAACTCTTTGGGTAAGAGTTCAATGAAATGTTGCATTTCGTCCCAATGAGCCCTATCATATCTCGCCAGCAATGCCTGTGAGTTGGCAATGCGCCATTGGTTGGCCGCTTGTGCTGCAACCCTTTTCCCTGCAGCGTCGAACTTGAGACTCTCCTTGTCTGGAGGTGGTGCGTCTCCCGAGGTGTGTGAGTTCGCTCTCTTGCGAGCTGCCCCTACTACCACAGTCTGGTGTTAATTGCTGCGTGATATATACCGGGTCTGTTGGCGGTGGCTTATATTTTTTCTCCACCCTTGGAGTTATGGCCCTGCCCTTCACAGGCTCCTGAAACACCTGTTTGGAGTGTTTTAGCATTCCCGGTAGCATAGGGAGACTTTGGTATTGGCTATGAGTGGAGGATAGTGTGTTAAATAAAAAGTCATCCTCAATAGGCTCTGCATGCAGGGTGACATTATGAAACGCCGCTGCTCTTGACACCACCTGTGTGTAGGCTGTACTGGCCTCAGGTGGCGACGGTCTCACTGGATAACAGTCTGGGCTGTTATCTGATACTGGCGCATCATAAAGATCCCATGCGTCGGGATCATCCTGACTCATTCCAGTATGAGTTGGGGACTGCATCAGTGGTGGAGTGGCTACCGGTGATGTCTGTGTTGAGCGTGGTGGAGATGGTGGCGGGGTTACTTGTCTTGCCACCTTTGCCTGTGGCTGCTTGTCTTTTTCTTGAAAGGCAAGTCTTCTTTTCATCCTAATTGGGGGAAGAGTACTTATCTTTCCCGTGTCTTTTTGGATGTGGAGCCTTCTCTGAGTGCATTCTGGCTCCATTGACTCCAGTTCTTGTCCGAACTTATGTCCTTGCATTTGTGAGGACAGTCCCTGTTCCTCTGTGTAGGAACCTGTTTTTGGTTCCGAGGCCGGATGTTTCGGAATGGAACCGTTTTCGGCTGTCTTTTTCGGCTCCGACGACACTTAAATTTTTGGCGTTCCGGTCTCTCGGTGCCGAATCATTTCGGTGCCGCCATCTCGGTGCCGAACTTGCTCTGACCCGCTGTCTCGGGGTCGAGTCTGCTCTGTGCCAGTATCTCGACCGGAGTCGGATGTCTTCGACACATGCGTGCCCTTTTTCGGTGCCGATGATCCGTCACCTATTTTTCGGGTTAAGCCATGGCCTGCTGGCGGTGGCGTCCCCTGGGCTTTAGTGGTCTTTCCGTGAGTTTTGTGTGTTGACGTCTTACTCACGGTTTTCGGCGTCTGTTCGGGATCGACCTCGTCCGAGTCCGAATCCTCGATGGAGAAGGTTTCTTCTTCCTCCTCCAAGTGTTTTTGTCCTGTCGGCGCCAACGCCATTTGTAGTCTTCTCGCTCTTCGGTCTCTTAATGTCTTCCTCGACCGAAACGCTCGACAGGCTTCACAAGTATCTTCTTTGTGTTCTGGAGACAAACACAAGTTACAGACCAGATGCTGATCTGTATAAGGATACTTGTTGTGACATTTGGGGCAGAAGCAGAATGGGGTCCGTTCCATTAGCCTTGAAGAGACACGTGGTCGGGCCGACCAGGCCCCGACGGGGGATCGAAACACCCGAAGGGCCACTGGAACTCTTCAAAATTCGGTGTCGATCTGTTGTAACAAACCCGATACCGAACGCAAACAATACCGACGATTTTTCCAAGATTCTAACTATCTTTCCGAACCGAAACGCGGAGCGAAAAGGAACACGTCCGAACCCGATGGGGGAAAAAAAAAAAACTAAGATGGAGTCGACGCCCATGCGCAATGGAGCCGAAAGGGGAGGAGTCCCTCCATCTCGTGACTCGAAAAGACTTCTTCGAAGAAAAACAACTTGTAACACTCCGAGCCCAACACTAGATGGCGGGATGTGCAAAGCAAGTGTATCTGCAGCTACACATGCCATCAAACATATATATATATGGAAAATGTTATTTACCCAGCAGACATCTGTTCGTGGCATGTAGTGCTGCAGATTCACATGCTTTGCATAAGTCCGCCATCTAGTGTCGGGCTCAGAGTGTTACAAGTTGTTTTTTCTTTGAAGAAGCTTTTTTGAGTTTTGATATCGAGTGATTCCTCCTCTCGGTAACCATGCGCATGGGCATCGAGTCCTTTGTTAAATTGTTTTCCTGCAGGTTCTCACTCTTCGATCACGTAGGGTCTTTTTTGATCGAAACGCCCGACAGGCCTCACAAGTATCCTCCCTGTGTTCTGGTGATAATCACAGATTACAGACCAAGTGTCGGTCTGTATAAGGATACTTCGAGTGGCACTTCGGACAGAAGTGGAAGGGGGTCTGGTCCATTAGTTTATTCGATGGATGCGGTCGGTCCGACCAGGCCCCGCTGAAGAGCGGAAGCCCCGAAGGGCCGCCGGAGCGCTTCTACTATCGGTGTTGATACGCTAACACTAAACCGGTACCGAGCCCGAACAATACCGTCGAATTTTCGATATTTAGCTAACTTTCCCGATTCGAAATACGGAGTGAAGAGGAACACGTCCGAACCCGATGGCGGAAAGAAAACAATCTAAGATGGAGTCGACGCCCATGCGCAATGGAGCCGAAAGGGAGGAGTCCCTTGGTCTCGTGACTCGAAAATACTTTTTCGAAGAAAAACAACTTGCAACACTCCGAGCCCAACACTAGATGGCAGGATAATGCACAGCATGTGTATCTGCAGCTACACATGCCACTGAACATACATATAAACATAAAGATAGTACTACAAGGGCTACAGGCATCTGGGGAGGAGGGAGGGCGCATGTGAATCTGCAGCACTACTTGCCACAAACAGATGTCTACTGGATAAGTAACATTTTCCGTTCAATGGCACGTGTAGCTGCAGATACACGTGCTTTGCACACACTGAAATGCAGTCCCCTCCCAAAATGTGAGGTGGCTAGGTTGTGGGAGATGGAGTGGTTTGAAATAGTGTTTTAAGCACTGCTTGACCAACATTTGCTTGTTGACGAGATAACCCATCCACACAGTAGTGTTTAGTAAATGTGTGTGGTGTGGACCATGTGGCTGCTTTGCAAATGTCTGCCATTGTTATGTTTCCTAAGAACGCCATTGAAGCTCCTTTCTTTCTAGTAGAATGTGCTTTAGGAGTTGCTAATAGCCGTCTTTTAGCTTTAAGATAGCAAGTTTGAATACACTTTACTATCCATCTGGCTAATCCTTGTTTTGAAATAGGATTACCTTTACGAGGTTGTTGGAAAGCTACAAAAAGTTGTTTAGATTTCCTATAATCTTTTGTTCTATCTACGTAATACGACAGCTCTTTTGACATCAAGAGTGTGAAGAGCTCTCTCAGCAACTGAATCTGGCTGTGGAAAGAAGACTGGTAATTCTACTGACTGATTGATGTGAAATGGTGAAACTACTTTTGGTAGGAATTTTGGGATTGTTCTGAGTACTATTTTATTTTTGTGAATTTGGAAGAAAGGTTCTTCTAAAGTGAATGCCTGAATTTCACTTACTCTCCTTAATGAAGTAATTGCTACTCGAAAAGTAACCTTCCATGAGAGAAACTGAAGAGTGCAAGAATGAATGGGTTCAAATGGTAGAACCATAAGCCTTGTGAGCACAATGTTAAGATTCCAGGCAGAAGCTGGTAGAGCTCTAGGTGGAATAACTCTTTTAAGGCCTTCCATAAAAGCTTTTATGACATGAATCCTAAAGAGAGAAGTATGCTCTCTGTTTTGTAGGTAAGCAGCTATTCCTGTTAAATTAATTTTAATAGATGAGTATGCAAGATTTGTTTTTTTGTAAAGTAAGCAAATAACAGACAATATCCTGTATTAATGCTTTAAGTGGATCAATGTTTTTGGATTGAAAGTAATATACAAAACGTTTCCATTTAGCTGCATAACACTCTCTGGTTGTATGTTTCCATGCTTGTTTTAGAATGTTCATACATTCTAATGGAAGCTGTAAATTTCCAAACTCTATGACCTTAGGAGCCAAATCGCCAGGTTGAGCATACTGGGATTGGGATGCCAGATTTGACCTTTGTTTTGAGTCAATATGTCCTGTCTGTTTGGGAGCTTGTGATGTAGTTGTAATGTTGTACCATTGTTTGTAGAAATTCCCAGTCTTCCTCCAACAGGAGATGCATACTGTGTGGGGATGTGCAGAACGTCACTGTTTAGTTGAGGTGGAGGAACCTCTTGTGGTGGTGGATTTACCTCTACCTCTGAAGTTATTTCCCTTGTAAGAGCCTATGAAAGAACCTCTGGTGTGAAACTGTTGTCCTTGCTTCTGTTGGGATGTGGACGGCTCTCAGGTTGATGGTTCAAAACCACTTCTAAACTGGGACCTACGAAACGTTTCCTGATTAGGGGTAGTGTAAAGGGCACCCATAGCCTTAGCTGTATCAGAGTCTTTCTTTAGTTTCTCTAAGGTGGTATCTACTTCTGGGCCAAATAAGTGTTGCTTATCAAAAGGCATATTGAGCACTGCCTGTTGTATTTTAGGTTTGAACCCCTAAGTTCTTAGCCATGCGTGCCTTCTAATAATCACACTGGTGTTAATACCCCTTGCTACTGTGTCCCCTGCATCAAAAGGCAGATCTAATTTGGTTTGGTTGTTAGAGATAGCCTGGCCCGCCGTAACTATCTGATGTTCCATTTTCTGGTGGAAGGTTCTGTAAGAACTCCTCCATCTCATCCCAATGAGCTCTATCGTATCTTTCTAATAGAGTTTGAGAATTTGCAATTCTCCAGTGATTAGCAGCTTGAGTTGCTACTCTCTTCCCCGTTGCATCAAACTTACGACTCTCCTTGTCTGGGGGAGGAGCATCCACTGTGGATTGGCTGTTTGCCCTTTTCCCCACTGCATTAACAACTACAGTCAGGTGGCAATTGTTGCGTAATAAAAAGTGGATCTGATGGTGCAGGTTTGTATTTTTTGTCTACCCCTGGTGTAATAACCCTAGACTTTACTGGCTCTTTGAAAATGTCACCTGCATGCCTGGGAGCATGGGTAGACATTGATACTCTTTGTGAGTGGATGTTAATGTGCTGAATAAAAAATCATCCCCTATGGGTATGCAACTGCACGTTGTGATAGGCACCTTATTGTAGGCAGTAGTATCTTCAGGTGGAGATGGCCCCCTAGCCGGGTATGAATCAGGATCATTGGGTGGTAAAGGGTCTGAATCATATAAATCCTATGGATCTACGTTGTAATGAGCATCACCTAAATCTTTCCCATGTGTAGAGATAGGGGATTGTGGAGACAATTGTGCAGGTGGTGGAGTATCTGGTGGTGGAGAAGCAGGGAGTAAAGGAGAATGCAGTGGTGAAGGCTGTTGTAGTGCCTTTGGTTTTTCCTTATGCTTAACTATCTTAGCAGGTGGAGGCCCAGCTTCTAGAGTCTCTTGGAAAGTTAACTTTCTCTTTGTTGTAGGAGGAGGAGAAGCAATAATTCTGCTAGTGTCTTTGTGTACCTGGATTTTGTGCTGTTTAGCGTCCATTACTTCTAATATGGGCCTTATTTACGAAGACTCCTCAGTATTTTGAGTATATTTTCCACCTACAAATTTCAGCTCCGAAAGTTTGGAGACAAAATGTTTTAGTCGGGCGGAGAATGTCAGCTCCAATTTCGATGGCAGTTTTTTCAGCTCCAAGGTGGAGGTCTCCGCTTTGCGACTCAATCCCGAAACAGGTGTGGCACGCTGTTAGGTCGATGCCGAATGCACAATGGAAACCGCAGCTTGAGCTTGTTCTTCTCTGAAAATGTTGGGCGTTTGTTCTGACGCCATCTCCAACAGACGTGCTCTTCGATCCCTAAGAGTTTCTTCGAACGGAAGGATCAACACGCTTTACAGCTATCTTCTCTGTGAGCTGGAGAAAGACAGAGGTTGCACACTGAGTGTTGGTCGGTGTATGGGAACTTGGCATGACACCGAGGGCAAAAGCTAAATGGAGTCCGTTCCATCAGCCTGACTTTGGTCAACAACCACGAGTTGAAGTAGGCCCAAGAAGGGCACGGTCGCCCAAAAAGGACATTTAATCAACTCCGACGATTGCAATCGGGTCAAATATAAGTGAGAAAACCGCGATCAAAAACTATACCAACGTTTATAGGAAGAAGAGACGTTCAGATAGGACCGAACCAAGATCTACTGGAGCCAGAGGAAAAACGTTCGAACCTGACGGCGGAAAGAAAACAATATAAGGAAGGACTCTATGCCCATGTGCACTATCACTGAGAGGAGGAGTCACTCGATCTTGTGACTAAAAAAAGCTTCTTCGGAGAAAAACAACTTGTAACGCTCTGAGCCCAACACTAGATGGCGGACTTATGCAAAGCATGTGTATCTGCAGCAAAACATGCCGTCAAACATTATATATATATATATACATGGAAAATGTCACTTACCCAGTGTACATCTGTTCGTGGCATGAGACGCTGCAGATTCATATGCTGTGCATTATCCTGCCATCTAGTGTTGGGCTCGGAGTGTTACAAGTTGTTTTTCTTTGAAGAAGTCTTTTCGAGTCACGAGATCGAGGGACTCCTCCCCTTTCGGCTCCATTGCGCATGGGCGTCGACTCCATCTTAAGATTGTTTTCCCCGCAGAGGGTGAGGTAGGAGTTGTGTATACAGTAATAGTGCCCGTGCAATGGAGTAAGTATGTATTTACATAATGTGTTTAAAAGTGATATAGATTTACAAATGTACAAGTTTATTTTTATCAATTTATAACGGCTACAGGCTCCCGGGGAGGTGGGAGGGCGCATGCGAATCTGCAGCGTCTCATGCCACGAACAGATGTACACTGGGTAAGTGACATTTTCCGTTCAATGGCATGTGTAGCTGCAGATACACATGCTGTGCATAGACTAGTAAGCAGTTATCTCCCCAAAAGCGGTGGTTTAGCCAGTAGGAGTTGAAGTTGTTTGAAATAATGTCCGTAATACTGCTTGTCCTACTGTGGCCGGTTGTGTTGTTAACACATCCACACAGTAATGTTTGGTGAATGTATGAGGCATAGACCATGTGGCTGCCTTATAGATTTCTGTCATGGGTATATTTCCTAGAAAGGCCATTGTGGCGCCTTTCTTTCTAGTGGAGTGTGCCTTTGGTGTAATAGGCAGGTCTCTTTTAGCTGTTTCATAGCAGGTTTGAATACACTTAACTATCCATCTGGCAATGCCTTGTTTGGATATTGGATTTCCAGCATGAGGTTTTTGAAAAGCTACAAACAATTGTTTTGTTTTGCGAAATTGTTTGGTTCTATCAATGTAATACATTAGTGCCCTTTTGATGTCTAATGTATGTAATGCTCTTTCAGCTACAGAGTCTGGTTGTGGAAAAAATACTGGGAGTTCCACAGTTTGATTTAAGTGGAACGGTGATATAACTTTTGGTAAAAAAAATTGATTTGTGCGTAGAACCACTTTATGTTTGTGTATTTGTATAAAGGGTTCCTGTATGGTAATTGCTTGTATTTCACTTACTCTTCTAAGAGATGTGATAGCTATTAGGAAGGCCACTTTCCATGTTAAGTATTGCATCCCACAAGAATGCATGGTTTCAAATGGTGGACCCATGAGTCGTGTTAATAAAATATTGAGATTCCATGAAGGAGCTGGTGGTGTTCTTGGGGGAATGATTCTTTTTAGACCCTCCATAAATGCTTTTATGACTGGGATTCTAAAGAGTGATGTTGAATGTGTCATTTGCAGATAGGCAGAAATTGCTGTGAGATGTATTTTAATCGATGAAAAAGCTAGCTTGGATTTTTGTAAGTGTAATAAGTAGCTTACAATGTTTTTTGTTGACGCATGCAGTGGTTGAATTTGATTATTATGACAGTAATAAACAAATCTTTTCCATTTATTTGCGTAGCAATGTCTTGTAGTAGGTTTCCTAGCTTGTTTAATGACCTCCATACATTCTTGTGTAAGGTCTAGATGTCCAAATTCTAAGACTTCAGGAGCCAGATTGCTAGATTGAGCGATGCTGGATTCGGGTGTCTGATCTGTTGTTTGTGTTGAGTTAACAGATCTGGTCTGTTTGGTAGCTTGATATGAGGTACTACTGACAGGTCTAGTAGTGTTGTGTACCATGGTTGGCGAGCCCAAGTTGGTGATACTAGTATTAGTTTGAGTTTGTTTTGACTCAATTTGTTTACTAGATACGGAAGGAGAGGGGGAAAAGCATAAGCAAATATCCCTGACCAACTCATCCATAACGCATTGCCCTTGGAGTAAAGGTGTGGGTACCTGGATGCGAAGTTTTGGCATTTTGTGTTTTCTTTTGTTGCGAATAGGTCTATTTGCGGTCTTCCCCATTTTTGAAAGTAGGTTTGCAGTATCTGGGGATGAAGTTCCCATTCGTGTATCTGTTGGTGATCTCGACTGAGATTGTCGGCCAACTGGTTGTTAATTCCTGGGATGTATTGTGTTATTAGGCGAATGTGATTGTGAGTTGCCCAATGCCAAATATTCTGTGCTAAGAGACACAGCTGTGATGAGTGTGTCCCTCCCTGTTTGTTTAGGTAATGCATTGTTGTCATGTTGTCTGTTTTGACAAGAATTTGTTTGTGGGCTATTAACGGTTGAAATTCTTTCAATGCTAGAAACACTGCTAGAAGTTCTAGTTGATTTATATGAAGTTGTCTTTGTTGAGTGTTCCATTGTCCCTGGATGCTGTGTTGGTTGACGTGTGCTCCCCACCCTACCATGGAAGCATCTGTTGTGATCACGTATTGAGGCACTGGCTCCTGGAAAGGCCGCCCTTGGTTTAAATTTATAGGATTTCACCATTGAAACGAGGAGTGTGTTTGGCGGTCTATCATCACTAGATCTTGAAGTTGACCCTGTGCTTGTGTCCATTGTGTCGCTAGACACTGTTGTAAGGGCCGCATGTGTAACCTTGCGTTTGGGACAATGGCTATGCATGAAGACATCATGCCTAGAAGTTTCATCACAAACCTTACTTGATACTGTTGATTTGGGTGCATGCTTTGTACTATGTTTTGGAACGCTTGTACTCTTTGTGGACTTGGAGTGGCAATCCCTTTTTTTGTGTTGATTGTTGCTTCTAAGTATTGTTGTATTTGACACGGATGTAAGTGTGATTTTAGGCAGTTTATTGAGAACCCTAGCTTGTGAAGGGTTTCTATGACGTATGTTGTGTGTTGAAGACCCTGTTTCTGAGTGCTGGTTTTTATTAACCAATCGTCTAGGTACGGGAATACGTGTATGAGCTGTCTTCTGATATGTGCAGCTACTACTGCAAGACATTTTGTAAATACCCTTGGTGCTGTTGTTATCCCGAATGGTAACACTTTGAATTGGTCATGTACTCCTTGGATTACAAACCTTAAGTATTTCCTGTGGGAAGGATGTATGGGTATGTGGAAGTAAGCATCCTTGAGATCTAATGTTGACATGTAGTCTTGTTGTTTGAGTAAGGGAATCACGTCTTGAAGTGTCACCATCTGAAAGTGATCTGATTTGATGTAAAGGTTTAGTGTTCTGAGATCTAAGATGGGTCTCAGTGTTTTGTCCTTTTTTGGTATTAGGAAATACAGGGAATAAACGCCTGTTCCTTTCTGATGGTTGGGTACTAGTTCTATTGCCTCTTTTTGTAATAACGCTTGGACTTCTAGTTGGAATAGATCCAAGTGCTGTTTGGAAATGTTGTGTGCTTTTGGAGGCACATTTGGTGGTAATTGTAGGAATTCTATGCAATAACCATGTTGGATAATGGCTAGGACCCACGAGTCCGTAGTTATGTCTTCCCAATTTTTGTAATAATTTGTGAGTCTCCCCCCCACTGGTGTTATGTGTTGGGGATTTGTGACATTGGAGTCACTGTTTTGTTTGTGGGGTTTTTGGGCTTTGGAATTTCCCTCGTGTTTTAGGAAACTGTCCACCTCTATATTGACCCCAAAAACCTCTTTGGTATTGGGCCAGGTATGAGGGTCTGGCCTGTGAGGTTGAAGGTTCTGTGCTTTGGGCTCGAAACCCCCCTCTAAAGCGTGGCTTCCTAAAGGTGCCTCTGCTTTGTGGGGAGTAAAGCGCGCCCATGGCTTTGGCCGTGTCCGTGTCTTTCTTGAGCTTTTCTATAGCTGTATCCACCTCCGGCCCAAACAACTGCTGTCCATTAAAAGGCATATTAAGCACAGCCTGCTGGATCTCTGGCTTAAATCCGGAGGTGCGTAGCCATGCATGTCTCCGAATAGTGACCGCCGTGTTCACTGTTCTGGCGGCTGTGTCCGCTGCGTCCACAGCCGATCGTATCTGGTTGTTGGAGATACTTTGGCCCTCCTCCACCACTGGTTGTGCACGCTTTTGAAACTCTTTGGGAAGATGTTCAATGAAATGCTGCATTTCATCCCAATGAGCCCTGTCATATCTTGCCAATAAAGCCTGGGAATTGGCAATACGCCACTGATTGGCTGCTTGTGCTGCAACCCTTTTTCCTGCTGCATCAAACTTTCGACTTTTTGTCGGGTGGTGGTGCATCCCCAGAAGTCTGAGTTTGCCCTTTTCTAGGCTGCCCCTACTACCACCGAGTCAGGTGTTAGTTGTTGCGTGATGTACACAGGGTCCGTAGGGGGAGGTTTGTATTTCTTCTCCACCCTAGGTGTGATGGCTCTGCCTTTGACGGGGTCTTGAAACACCTGTTTCGCATGTTTTAACAAGCCTGGTAACATAGGCAGACTCTGGTATTGGCTATGTGTTGATGACAGGGTATTGAATAAAAAGTCATCCTCTATAGGTTCTGCATGCAGTGCTACATTGTGAAAAGTAGCTGCTCTGGACACCACCTGCATGTAAGCAGTACTGTCTTCTGGTGGTGATGGTCTTGCCGGGTAGCAATCCGGACTATTGTCAGATACTGGTGCATCATATAGATCCCATGCATCTGGGTCATCCTGGCTCATCCCTGTGTGCGTTGGTGATTGCATCATTGGGGGTGTTGCAATTGGTGACAGTTGTGGTGAGTGCTGTGGCGATGGCTGTGGTGAGAAACGTGGTGGAGTTTTTTCTTTAGCCACTTTTGCTTTTGGCTGTTTTTCTGTTTCTTGGAAAGCGAGTTTTCGTTTCATTTTAATTGGTGGAAGAGTTCTTATTTTCCCTGTGTCCTTCTGAATATGGAGCCTTCTTTGTGTGTAGTCTGGCTCTCCCATCTCTAATTCCTGTCCAAATTATGGCCCTGTAGTTGTGCTGAAAGGCCTTGTTCTTCTGAATAGGAGCTCTGTTTTGGCTCCGAGGCTGGGTGTTTCGGCACCAAAACCTTTTCCGCAGTCTTTTTCGGCTCCAAAGCCACTTTTTTTTGGTTTCGGGGTGCCGATTTCTCGGTGCCGAGTTTGGTCGGAGCCAGTATCTCGGTGCAGAGTTAACTCTGTGCCGGTATCTCGACCGGAGTCGGATGTCTTCGACACGTGTGTGTGCCCTTTTTTGGTGCCGATGGTTGGTCACCGTGCTTATGGGTTAAGCCATGGCCTGCCGGCGGTGGGCTCCCCTGGGCTTTTATTATCTTTGTGTGAGTTTTGGCCGGGGCAGTTTTAATCACGGTTTGTTGCCTCGCCGGCTGCTCACTTTCGGTCTCGTCCGAGTCTGAATCAGGAATGGAGAAAGTCTCCTCTTCTTCGACGTCGTGGTGTCCTGACGGCGTCGACGCCATTTGAAGCCTTCAAGCTCTCCGGTCCCGTAGCGTCTTCTTTGACCGAAATGCCCGACAGGCCTCGCAGGTATCCTCTTTGTGTTCGGGGGACAAACACAAATTACAGACCAAATGTTGGTCTGTATAAGGATACTTATTGTGGCATTTGGAGCAAAAGCGGAATGGGGTCCGTTCCATGAGCCTTGAAGACGCACGCGGTCGGGCCGACCAGGCCCCGCCGGGGAGTGGAAGCCCCAAAGGGCTACCGGAGCTCTTCTTTTCTTCGGTGTCGATCTGCTATTACTAACCCAATACCGAACGCAAACAATACTGTCGAATTTTCTGAGATTTATCTAACTTTCCGAACCGAAACACGGAGCGAAGAGGAACACGTCCGAACCCGATGGCGGAAAGAAAACAATCTAAGATGGAGTCGACGCCCATGCGCAATGGAGCCAAAAGGGGAGGAGTCCCTCGATCTCGTGACTCGAAAAGACTTCTTCAAAGAAAAAAAACTTGTAACACTCCGAGCCCAACACTAGATGGCAGGATAATGCACAGTATGTGTATCTGCAGCTACACATGCCATCGAACATATATATATATATATATGTATATATATATATATACGGAGTATGAGACGAGTAAAATGACATTTTTAGATTAAAAAAAAAAAAAAAAAAAACATACAATGGTATATTCACCTGTAATATAGGAGGACATTTTCAAATAAAGTGGGACTTACTGAAACAACTGACTGGGACATAAGACATTTTGAGTACCGTTTGGATTAGTGGACAGAGGCAAACAGTGGCACTCTTTACGTACCGGGTAGTGTTTCTGGAGCAGGACTGCGGCAGGGGGTGGCTGGCCCGGGAGAAACACTGTGCGTAGGAGACCCCGGAAGGCTCTCAGTTGAGGACAGTGAATGGTGGAGGCCGGAGGAAAAGCTGCGGCTGGTGTGGAGGACTGTGGTCTGCTTGGAGATCTTCTTGAAAAGCGAGCGCCTTCTGAATCAGCCAAAACATTTTTTTTTTATTATTATTAACTTGAGACAAGGTTTACAGCACTACTATATGTAACACCTGCTTGGAAATGCTAACTAGAAATTACATTCAAGGGCACATCATCCTTGTCAAAACAGCACAAGGTACAAACATTAGAAATCACAACTTAAAACAGATGACAAAATCATTTCAATAATAGCCCAGCATGCTCTATGGCATGAATTTCTTTGGGATGAGCAAACACCCTCAGAACTAATTTTATTTTTAAAATGACTTCTTAGATATTCACGTTATAAGGATTACTCTATGGCACTGTGGTAAGAGAACATTATTTTGTGGATTTGTGCAAACTTGCTCTAGATTTAGGAAGGATGTAATTTCTATTGCGAAGCCATCCCATTAACACAAACACTCTTAGAACTTCAGATAAAGTGAGAACTGAGAGAGGTTTGTCTGTGAAATGACTAGACCTGGCCTTTGGAGAAACTTGTGACTTAATCCATTAATGGTAAAAACTGCTATGGTTTGTATTTTGCCAAATGCAAACCTGGACCAATTATTGACACACACACACACAACAGTGTGTCTGTTCATGACAAGGATTTCACGTGGATGTGAATGGAGTAAGCACTTTCTTCAATATATTCCAATACAGACAAAACATAGGGCTTCTTGGGGGAACAAAAGTCAAAGAGGTGACAGGCAAAAAACATTCTGAGAATACGAAACAACAACATGCACAGACCGAAGCATAGGCCAAGGGTACATTATGCTGCATGAAAAATCAATACAACCGTCACAATGCATTAAAAAGGATGCCCAAGAGCTGGAAATAGAGCGATGACCAGACAGAAGACGCGGCGAGGTCGACCAGCTAAATTAGTCTAACCTATTACATAAAGACTTTTTGGAGGAGGTTGGTTACACAACCATTTACCCAAAGTGCCAACTCCGGCTCAAGGAGGGGTAATCACATACACAGGCTGGTAGGATTGCCTATGGTACACAACCTCCCTGGATGATGCCCTTGTCGGAGCAACACAAGATAACCTCGTACATCATGGCAACACAATCTCAAATGTAGATTGAGGGACCCTTGGGGCTGTCACTCCAGGCACACAACTTTGTATCATGCAGAGAATATTGCATACCTGTCCTGGCCTTCCCTTTTGCGGCTTTTCTTGCTTCTTCGTGCCATTCGACCTTTAGAGCTATTCTTTCTGGCTGGGCCAATCTTGATGGAAGTGTTCTCCAGTGGCGTGGTTCTCAAGGCCACCTTGTTGCCACTCTACGGGGAGAAAAGGAAAAGTGAGCTCTACCTTTGCGGCACAATCTTATCCAAGCGCAACAGCATAAAGTTAGGAAAGTTTAGTAGCTCCTTTCTGCAGAGCATCATCCGACACTCTGGTACAAAGTCATTGGCTGCAGGCTGTGCAGACTACTGGCAACAGATTTAATCCTCATTTACAGACTGGAACCAGATGTCTACAATCATGGCCACCACACAAGGACCGTCTCTTGCTTCCGGACGATGATCAAAGAACTCTGTCTGCAAACAAAAGTCAAACCTCACACAGGGCCCCAACTTCAATTAAATGTGAAAACTATAGAAGAGCAAGAGGTGTCTCAACACAGGGCTGAGATCCACCGGTTTCCGATGCTTGAAAGATTACCATCTACACTTCTTAAAATTGCTCTTATATTAGTCAATATTTATCAATACTTTTATTGAACTGTCTACTGATGGTCGACATGGGTTTTTTAAGTTTTAATTAGCCGTCTTGTCAGTGTTGCATCACCACAACAAAATGGTTACTTTCCTGTAGGAGTAGTTTTTGCAGCGTGAACTCTCCTTGAAATACAGACAACGTACACCCCAGAAACATCTTGACATAATCTCCATCTTTAGGTTTGTTTCTCCTTTTGGTTACTTCCTAATATAGTTTCCTCTTCTTATAACTTGCTTACCTTCTTTCTTTTCAAACTGGTATGCTGTTGTGCTGTGTGTATTTGTAGTGCACAGTATTACCCACAGGGGTATCTTACGCTGAGCCGGTGTGTGCGCCTAGCCCTGCCTATGGTAGGTCAGTTAACTGGAAAGCCTGGTATTCAGCCTCTTGCGGAATTCAAGCAGAGAGGAGGCGGCTCTGATGCGGTTTGGGCAGTCAGGCCACACTTAAGGAATGATGTAAGAGAACGCTCATTCTCCTGATCCGAAGGCACAACATCCTGAATTTCACTTCATCTGGGGAGACGGGAGGTTAGGATGTGAATCCTGACATTTTTTCAAGCTGCAACACAAGAGGCGAGTAACTGTTTTGCTTTGCAGCATGAATTTCTTCTAGATTCACATTCTGTACACTGATTTCATAACAACAGCCTTTTCAACTGGAAGGTTAGAATCAAGCGAGCACATATTTTCAGACATGTATTTATTGCCCACACAGTAATGCTTTGAGAAGATATGCACGTAAGACCACGTGGCTGCTGTGCAAATGTCATTTAATGATGCACTAGCCAGGAAGGCCAGCATGTTGCTCCCTTCTTCCTTATCACACGTGCCCATGATTTTTAGGTCTATTTCAGACAGTGCATGCAGTATTGCTTGCAAGATATTTTGTTTACTTAAAGGGGGCTTAGAGCCCACCCACTGCTTACTATTGGTTGTCTTCATTGTCACTCATTTACTGGTTTCCCATTGGGCAGCATGTGCCAGCTTCACTTCCTCTTTGATTGTGTCCCTCCCCTAGGGCACCACTCAAGTTCTGCTTCCCTGCTCAGTGTCCTTCTACTGCTTGCGCTTTTGTTGCTCGCCCTCTCCTGCCCTGCATTGTTACTTCCCCCAACCACATGGTTGCTTGTCCCCACTGTTGCTTGTCCTTTCCCAACCGCAATGTTGCTTGCCCTTCCACTCTGGGTTGTTCTGCTCATCCTTGCCCCACTTTCCCTATCTGACACAACCCAAAGTAAAGTTATATGTGTTAGAAGCCTTTCGTCCGTTCTCCAAACCCTCTGGCAGGGGCTGAATTCAGAGGCTGTACTGCTGTGTCTGTTGGGCAATGGCAACACACTTGTGCCCAAGATCACTGACCTCTGAGACATGGGCACCGTGCCTTGCTGTCCTCTGGGTTCGCCTCACATTAGATTTTGTCTACGGCATGTTGCTCTGCAGAGCACTGCCTCGCCTCATCAGCTTCCATGTACTGCACTGCAGTGTTCACCAGTGTTTCTTGTCTAATCAAACTTTAGAGACCATGCTGACAGGGCATTGCGTTTAGCATGAGGTTTTCAATTATTTATTATTGTTTAAGGTGTGCATGTATGTTCAGTGGGTTTAATTAAAGCAAACCAACGCTACAACTCCCAGAACGCTCCGATTATTGAACGAAAGCCCAGGGACGCAGCTTAAATTTGTCAATTCCACCCCCAAGGTGTTGGGAGATTCTAAGGCCCCGGGCAGGGGATCAGTTCTTGGAAGTCTAAAGCATTGTCCCGGTTGCTGAGAATCCCAGATATAATGCGGCAGGTCTCCTCTCACAGGAAGTGCTCAGATGAACCAGCAATGCTAGCAAAGCTCGCTCTTCACACACAAGTCCTTGTGAAAGCCGGGTGGTATGCGTGTGTGTGTGAGGAGAAACTCTCAGTACCATGTGGTTAAGATATAAAGGTGCCAGTGGGCCTTGGACTATCGTCTCCACTTCGGGGCTCCTTGTTTCCATCATGGCCGGTGGCGATCCAAGTTTTCAGAAACATGCCAGTGGAAGAGGGTGCACTCTGCGGCATTAGGATGGCATCAATCTTAGTTCAGGATTGAGCACCACTGGGCCCCACAGTGCAAACGACCAGTGCCACAAGTCCCCACATTGCTGGGAGGAGGAAACTAGAGCCACCAGACATACAGAAAAGCACTGGCAAAATCAATTGGTCTCACCTAAGCAACCTATGGGCTCTGCCAATTACTTTAGCCATGTTCGGCTGAAGGTATTAAAAAAAAGAATAAAAAAAAAAAAAAAAATTGCTGTCCGTGACATGTATTTCAGCTGGGAAGGCTGGCCGGAGGGACCTACACCCTCTAGAATGTGTGTAACTATTCCCTACTCTGATCCATGAACCCCTCAAGTGAAAAAAAGTTATATGCTTAGTAGTAATCTACGAGCTAGAAGTACATACCACAGAAAAGAAAACGCCACTTGTCTGTATCAATGTTTTCCATTGTGCACCTATTGCAGAAAGATATGCTGTGCCTTTTCCAGAATCTCGTGATAGGCTCAGAATGTCATCTTATTTAACTCCACATTTCAAATGTGGGCACCAACAATATGCAAAACGCGAAAATATTAAAAAGCACATCAACTCCAAGCCCACAGTGTCCCACTCTGAGCACACCATCGTCTGTCTGGACAGTCACACCACCATGTTACAGACATTCATTTAACACCTTCTTGTACTGAGTCTACAGACACTCGAGCAAGGTAAAGAGACCGCCTCTCGTGACCACTAACATACCTTCAGAAGAAGCTCCACCACATCCATGTGCACCAATCCTAGAACCGACTCTCCGTTCACATGCGTGATGAGATCGCCGGCTCTCAGCCCGGCTTTGTGAGCTGGGCTCCCCTCCTCGACACTCTGCAAGGAAGAAGAAATATCAGGCTATCAGGTCTTTAAAAAACTGGATGGAAGGGATAGTGGAAAAATGAAAGCTAAGCAGAGAGAGAAACAGGAAACAATAACCAGAAACAAAGATGATAAAATGGAAAAGTGGCGGACGTGTAGGTTGTGCACGTTCATCTGCCGCCGTTTTTTGTTCAGTACAAAGTTCACCCCAATATGGAATGGAAAAAAAGGAAAATGTTACTTACCCAGTAGATCTCTGTTCGTGGCATACAGAGCTGTAGATTCACATGCTTTGCATAAGTCCGCCATCTAGTGGTGGGCTTGGAGCATTACACGTTTTTCTTCGAAGAATATTTTTGAGTCACAAGATTGAGTGACGATTCCTCTCGGTGATACTGCACATGGGCATCGAGCCCTTTGTGAGATTGTTTTCCCCCAGGCGGGTGAAGTAAAGAGTGTATATATGTATAAGCAGATAGTAAATAAAATATGTCCATGCAATGCATTTACATGTTTACAATATGTTGTACTACAATGATCACCGACTTCCAGGGAGGAGGTAGGGCGCATGTGAATCTGCAGCACTACATGCCACGAACAGATGTCTCCTGGGTAAGTAACATTTTCCATTTGATGGCATGTGTAGCTGCAGATACACATGCTCTGCATAGATTGTAAAACAGTCCCCTCCCAAAAAAGCGGTGGCTAGCCTGTAGGAGTTGGAGTAGCTTGAAGTAATGTCCTAAGGACTGCTTGGACAACATTTGCTTGTTGACGAGCCAGAACATCTACACAGTAGTGTTTAGTAAATGTGTGTAGTGTTGACCAAGTAGCAGCTTTACAAATATCTGCTATTGGAATATTTCCCAAAAAAGGACATAGAGGCACCTTTTTCCCTGGTAGAGTGTGCTCTAGGAGCTACTGGTAGTTGTCTTTTAGCTTTAAAATATCAAGTTTGGATACACTTGACTATCCATCTAGCTAATCCCTTCTTTGAAATTGGATTACCCTTGTGAGGCATTAAAAAAGCTACGAATAGTTGTTTTGATTTACTAAAACTTTTTGTCCTGTCAATGTAATACATGAGAGCTTTTTAACATCCAGTGTATGGAAAGCTCTTGTGTGGACGGCGTCTGGCTGTGGGAAGAAGACTGGCAACTCTACTGATTGATTAATAGGAAATGGTGAAACTACCTTAGGTAGGAAATTCAGATTTGTTTTAAGTACTATATTGTATTTATGTATTTGGACGAAGGATTCCTCTAAAGTGAATGCTTGTATTTCACTAACTCTTCTTAAAGAAGTTATAGCTACTAAAAAAGCAACCTTCCATGAAAGGAATGGTAAAGCACAGGAGTGCATGGGTTCAAATGGTGGACCCGTAAGTCTGGTAAGTACAATGTTACGGTTTCATAGAGGAGCTGAAGGAACCCTGGGTGGAATAAATCTCTTAAGGCCTTCCACAGATACCTTAATCACAGGAATTCAAAATAAAGAGACATGTCTGTTTTGGAGGTAAGCAGCTATGGCTGCTAAATGAAGTCTAAAAGAAGAGTATGCTAGATTTGCCTTTAGCAAATGTAGCAAATAACAGACAATGGGGGTGATTCTCACCCTGGCGGGCGGCGGAGGCCGCCCGCCAGAGTTCCCCCCTCCAGAATACGGCACCACGGTCATTAGACCGCTGCGGGTATTCTGGGTTTTACACTGGGCTGGCGGGCGACCGCCAAAAGGCCGCCCGCCAGCCCAGTGTAAAACAACCTTCCCACGAGGACGCCAGCTCCGAATGGAGCCGGCAGAGTGGGAAGGTGCGACGGGTGCAGTGGCACCCGTCGCGAATTTCACTGTCTGCAATGCAGACAGTGAAATTCTTTGTGGGGCCCCCAGGGGCCCCACGACACCCCATACTGCCATCCTGTTCCTGGCGGGAGAACCGCCAGGAACAGGATGGCGGTATGGGGTGTCTGAATCCCCATGGCGGCGCAGCGAGCTGCGCCGCCATGGAGGATTCAGAAGGGCAGCGGAAAACCGGCGGAAGACCGCCGGTTTTCCACTTCTGACCGCGGCCGAACCGCCGCGGTCAGAATGCCATGCGGGGCACCGCCAGCCTGTTGGCGGTGCCCCCGTCATTTTAGCTGACCGCCAGGGTTAGAATGACCCCCAATGTCTTGTATTGAGTGTTTAAGTTGATCGATATTTTTAGGTTGACAATAATATGCAAAATGTTTCCATTTAGCAGCATAACACGGTCTAGTTGTAGGTCTGCGTGCTTCTTTAAGAATGTTCATACATTCAGAAGGTAGTTGTAAGTAGCCAATTTCTATGACGTCAGGAGCCTTATCACAAGATTGAGTGCTTTCAGATTTGGATGTCTGATTTGGCCTCTCTTTTGAGTCAAAAGATCTGATCTGTATGGAAGTTTGTGATGTGGAACCACAGACCGATCCAAAAGCGTTGTGTACCAAGAGTGACGTGCCCATGTGGAGGCTACAAGAATCATGGTGAATGATGTTTGTTTCAAATTGCGTATTAGAAATGGTATGAGTGGGAGAGGGGGAAAGTGTAAGCAAATATCCCTGACCAATTCATACATAGAGCACTGCCCTTGGACTGAGGGTGTGGGTACTGGGATGCAAAGTTTTGGCATTTTGAGTTTTCTGAGGTGATGAAGAGCTCCGTCTCTGGTGTTACCCACAATCGAAAGTATTGGTGAAGTACTTGTTGGTGAATTTCCCATTTGTGGACTTGTTGCTGCGTCCTGCTTAATAGGTCTGCTAGCTGATTGTCCATTGCTGGGAGATATTCTGCCAGTTACTGAATGTGATTGTGAATCACTCACTTCCAAAGTGTCTGAGCTAGAAGGGACAGCTGAGATGAGTGCCTGCTCCCCCCGCTGTTTTTGCAGATAATACATTGTGGTCATATTGTCCGTACGGACTAACACTATCTTGTGTGAGATTTGCGTAAAGAATGCTTTGAGTGCTAGAAAGACTGCTAGCAGTTAAAAATAATTGATGTTGTGATGAATCTGTTGTAAGTGCGATCTGAGGCACAGGGTCCTGAAAGGGCCGCCCTTTTGAAAGGTTGGTGGGATTCCACTGTTGCAGAGAGCGGTGAGTCTGGGGGTCTGACAACACTAGATCCAGAGGATGACCTGTGACTGAGGCCACTGTTGAGAAAGCACTGCTGCAGTGGATGCATGTGTAGTCTTGCATTGGATCTATGGCTATACAAGAAGCCATCATTCCAAATAGCTGCATCCCTGGCTTCACTGTGTAAGTATGATTCTCCTTAATTGAGAGATGAGATTTTGAAAATCTTGAATCCTTACTGGGTTTGGATATGCTAATGCTGACTGAGCGTTCAGAATTGCTCCCAGACAAGGCTGTATTTGAGATGGTTGAAGATGAGATCTGAGGTAATTTATTGGGAACCCCAACTTGTATTGAAGACCGACAGTGTACTGAATGTGTTCCTGGCAGGTGTGAATTGCATTGGCCTTTATGAGCCAGTCGTCTAGATATGAGAAAACATGTATGTGTTGTCTTAGAAATGCTGCTACTACTGCCAAGCATTTTGTGACTACACTTGGAGCTGTTACCCCGAATGGTAGTACCTTGAATCGGTAGTGCTTTCCTGCAATGACACATCTTAGATATTTGCAATGTGCTGGATGTATGGAAATGTGGAATTAAACATCTTTGAGATCTGATGCTGTCATGTAACCCCCTTGCTGTAATAGCAGAATAACACCTTGCAGAGTGGTCCTATGGAAATGCTCTGAGAGTATGTATAGATGGAGAGGTCTGAGATCTAAAATTGGTCTTAATGAACCGTCCTTTTTGCGTATCAGGAAGTAAAGTGAATATAATCCTGACCCTTGTTGGGATGTAGGTTCCGGTTCTATAGCCCCTTTGAGAAGAAGGGACTGTACTTCCTCCTTCAACAGAATGAGATGGTCTTGAGAAAGTTTGTGGGAACAAGGAGCAATGTTTGGTGGAGTGGACAGGAGTTCTTGACAATAGCCATGTTGGATAATTGATCGAACCCACTGATCTGTGGTGATGTTGCACCATTGTGGATAAAAGTTTACCAGTCTTCCTCCCACAGGAGATGTGCGCGCTGTGGGGATTTGTAAGAAGTCACTGTTTTGTTGAGGCAGAGGAACCTCTGGAAGCAGATGTTTTCCCTCTTCCTCTATTATCAGATCCTCTATAAGAACCTCTGCATGAACCTCTGTTATAGAAGTGTGACCCTTGTTTCTGTTGCCAGGTGGATGGGTCTGTGGTTGATGGTTTGAAACCACCTCTGAATTGTGGCCTATGAAAAGTACCTCTAGTGTGTGTGGTGTATAGTGCACCCATAGCCTTAGCCGTTTCCGAGTCTTTCTTAGGCTTCTCTATGGTGGTATCCACCTCTGGTCCAAATAAATGCTCCTTATGAAAGGGCATGTTTGATACGGCTTGCTGTATATCGGGTTTAACACCTGAACGTCTTAACCATGCACGTCTTCGGATTACTATGCTGGTGTTGGCCCCCCTTGCTGCTGTATCAGCTACATCAGTGGAGCACCTAATTGCGTTACTAGAGATAGCCTGTCCCTCTGTTATTTGTTGCCCTCGTTTCTGATGTTCTGGTGGAAGATATTGCAATATCTCTTCCATCTCATGCCAGTGGGCCCTATCGTACCTCAGCAGGAGTGCCTGGGAATTTGCAATCCTCCAGTGGTTCGCAGCCTGAGTAGCCACTTTTAGCTGCTGTGTCTAATTTTACACTTTTTGTCTGGGGGAGGGGCATCTCCTGTAGACCGACTATTGGCACATTTTCTTGCCGCACTTACAACTACAGAGGCAGATGGTAATTGTGCACTAATAAAAACTGGGTCAGAGGGTGCAGGTTTGTACTTTTTATCAACCCTTGCCTCGACGGGCTCCTTAAAAATGTCTGCAGCACGTCTAAGCATGCCTGGAAGCATAGAGAGACATTGGTACTCCTTGCGTGTAGATGTCAAGGTACCAATCAGAAAGTCCTCTTCAATAGGATCTGTATGTAATGGTACAGTGAGATACACAGCTCCCCTAGTTGTCACTTGATTGCAAGGGGGAGATGCCCGCGCTGGGTATAAATCTGGGTCATTAGGGAGAATGGGATCAGGATCATATAGATCCCATGGGTCTACATCTTGTTGAACATTGTAGAAAAGTACCATCTTGCCTGGCATGTTACCCCCATATTTCACTGTATATATGTTGTTTTAGTCCATGTGTCACTGGGACCCTGCCAGGCAGGACCCCAGTGCTCATAAGTGTGCCCTGTATGTGTTCCCTGTGTGATGCTTAACTGTCTCACTGCGGCTCTGCTAATCAGAACCTCAGTGGTTATGCTCTCTCTGCTTTCCAAATTTGTCACTAACAGGCTAGTGGCTAAATTTACCAATTCACATTGGCATACTGGTACACCCATATAATTCCCTAGTATATGGTACTGAGGTACCCAGGGTATTGGGGTTCCAGGAGATCCCTATGGGCTGCAGCATTTCTTTTGCCACCCATAGGGAGCTCTGACAATTCTTAGACAGGCCTGCCACTGCAGCCTGAGTGAAATAACGTCCACGTTATTTCACAGCCATTTACCACTGCACTTAAGTAACTTATAAGTCACCTATATGTCTAACCTTCACCTGGTGAAGGTTGGGTGCAAAGTTACTTAGTGTGAGGGCACCCTGGCACTAGCCAAGGTGCCCTCTCATCGTTCAGGGCAAATTCCCCAGACTTTGTGAGTGCGGGGACACCATTACACGCGTGCACTGTACATAGGTCACTACCTATGTACAGCGTCACAATGGTAACTCCGAACATGGCCAGGTAACATGTCTAAGATCATGGAATTGCCACCCCAATGCCATTCTGGCATTGGGGGGACAATTCCATGATCCCCCGGATCTCTAGCACAGAACCCGGGTACTGACAAACTGCCTTTCCGGGGTCTCCACTGCAGCTGCTGCCAACCCCTCAGACAGGTTTCTGCCCTCCTGGGGTCCAGGCAGCCCTGGCCCAGGAAGGCGGAACAAAGGACTTCCTCTGAGAGAGGGTGTAACACCCTCTCCCTTTGGAAATAGGTGTGAAGGCTGGGGAGGAGTAGCCTACCCCAGCCTCTGGAAATGCTTTGATGGGCACAGATGGTGCCCATCTCTGCATAAGCCAGGCTACACCGGTTCAGGGATCCCCCAGCCTTGCTCTGGCGCGAAACTGGACAAAGGAAAGGGGAGTGGCCACTCCCCTGACCTGCACCTCCCAGGGGAGGTGCCCAGAGCTCCTCCAGTGTGTCCCAGACCTCTGCCATCTTGGAAACAGAGGTGTCTGTGGCACACTGGACTGCTCTGAGTGGCCAGTGCCAGCAGGTGACGTCAGAGGCTCCTTCTGATAGGCTCTTACCTCTCTTGGTAGCCAATCCTCCTTCCTAGGTAGCCACACCTCCTTTTCTGGCTATTTAGGGTCTCTGCTTTGGGGATCTCACCAGATAACGAATGCAAGAGCTCACCAGAGTTCCTCTGCATCTCCCTCTTCACCTTCTGCCAAAGGATCGACCGCTGACTGCTCAGGACGCCTGCAAAACCGCAACAAAGTAGCAAGACGACTACTAGCAGCCTTGTATCGCTTCATCCTGCCGGCTTTCTCGACTGTTTCCAGGTGGTGCATGCTCTGGGGGTAGCCTGCCTCCTCTCTGCACCAGGAGCTCTGAAGAAATCTCCAGTGGGTCGATGGAATCTTCCCCCTGCAACCGCAGGCAGCAAAAGACTGCATCACCGGTCCTCTGGGTCCCCTCTCAGCACGACGAGCGTGGTCCCTGGAACTCAGCAACTTTGTCCAAGTGGCTCCCACAGTCCAGTGACTCTTCAGTCCAAGTTTGGTGGAGGTAAGTCCTTGCCTCCCCACGCTAGACTGCATTGCTGGGTACCGCGTGATTTGCAGCTGCTCCGGCTCCTGTGCGCTCTTCCAGGATTTCCTTCGTGCACAGCCAAGCCTGGGTCCCCGACACTTTAACCTGCAGTGCACAACCTTCTGAGTTGTCCTCTGGCGTTGTGGGACTCCCTTTTGTGACTTCGCGTGGACTCCGCTTCACTCTTCTTCCAAGTGCCTGTTCAGGTACTTCTGCAGGTGCTGCCTGCTTCTCTGAGGGCTCCCTGACTTGCTGGGCGCCCCCTCTGTCTCCTCATCCAAGTGGCGACATCCTGGTCCCTCCTGGGCCACAGCAGCATCCAAAAACCCTAACCGCCACCCTTGCATCTAGCAAGGCTTGTTTGCGGTCTTTCTGCGTGGGAACACCTCTGCAAGCTTCTTCGCGACGTGTAACATCCATCCTCTAAAGGGGAAGTTCCTAGTCCTCTTCGTTCTTGCAGAACACCAAGCTTCTTCCACACGGTGGCAGCTTCCTTGCAGCCTCAGCTGGCATTTCCTGGGCTCCTGCCCACTCTCGACACTGTTGCGACTCTTGGACTTGGTCCCCTTGTCTTACAGGTACTCAGGTCCGGAAATCCACTGTTGTTGCATTGCTGGTGTTTGTTTTCCTTGCAGAATCCCCCTATCACGACTTCTGTGCTCTCTGGTGGTAGTAGGTGCACTTTACACCTACCTTTCAGGGTCTTGGGGTGGGCTATTTCTCTAACCCTCACTGTTTTCTTACAGTCCAAGCGACCCTCTACAAGCTCACATAGGTTTGGGGTCCATTCGTGGTTCGCATTCCACTTTTGGAGTATATGGTTTGTGTTGCCCCAATACCTATGTGCTCCTATTGCAATCTACTGTAACTTTACATTGCTTGCATTACTTCCTTTTGCTATTACCTGCATAATTTTGGTTTGTGTACATATATCTTGTGTATATTTATCATCCTCATACTGAGGGTACTCACTGAGATACTTTTGGCATATTGTCATAAAAATAAAGTACCTTTAATTTTAGTATATCTGTGTATTGTGTTTTCTGATGATATTGTGCATATGACACCAGTGGTATAGTAGGAGCTTTACATGTCTCCTAATTCAGCCTAAGCTGCTTTGCCATAGCTACCTTCTATCAGCCTAAGCTGCTAGAAACACCTCTTCTACACTAATAAGGGATAACTGGACCTGGCACAAGGTGTAAGTACCTCTGGTACCCACTACAAGCCAAGCCAGCCTTCTACAAACATTACTTAAGTCATCACCATGAGGTGATGCAGATGATGTCCGTGGAGAGAACTGTGTAGAGTGTGTAGGTGAGGGTGGTGGTGAAGGAAAGAAAGGAGAATGTGGTGGTGAAGGCTGAGGTTGTTGTGTAGTCTTCTTTCTCCTTTTCTTTAGAGACTTTCTTAGGTGGAGGCCTAGCGTCCAAAGTCTCCTGAAATGTAAGTTCCCTTTTAGTTGTTACAGGAGAAGAGGCTATGATCATTCCTGTTTCCTTCTGTATATGAAATTTGTGCTGCTTAGAGTCCATAACCTCTAATATAGGTTGTATTCCAGATGACTCCTCAGTAACTGCAGAATATTTACTGCTGACAGCTTTCGATTCTGAAGTTTGACACTGAATGCTTGACTAGGACCGAAAGTGGTGTTAATTTTTTCGGCTCCGAGGTTGAAATGTCCAATTTTCGGCTCAATACCGAAAAAGATGCAGCAGTCTGTTTGGTTGGTGCCAACTGCATTTTGGTCTTTTGTTTCCGTGCCAAACCCGAAGGTTCGTCATCCAAATGTATTTGTCCGGCTCCGACCATGGCCCGAGGGCAGTGGAGGACCAATGACCAACGCAGGATTCTTTTTAATTGTCTTTGGTTGGTGTGATGGGGCTGATGTACTCACATACTGCGCCAGTGGTATGGACTGACATCAGAGTCTCGAGCCGAATCAAATCTGTAATGGAGACGGCTGTGCGCTGCACCTACTTCTTCCTGTGCCTGCTCTTCTCCGAAGATCTCGGGTGTGTCTTCTGTCGATTTGGATGCAATCTCCAATCGACGCGCTCTTCAGTCCCGGACAGTTGTCTTTCATCGAAATCATCTACAGGCATCGTAGGTCTCTTCTCTGTGTTCTGAAGACAGGCACACATTATACAGCAAATGCTGGTCGGTGTAGGGAACTTTGGCGTCACACCGAGGACAAAACCGAAACGGAGTTCGTTCCATCAGCCTAACATCATTCGACTACAATGTATCAAAGTAGGCCCAAGAAGGACGAGGTCCCCCCTAAAGGAGTAAAATCGACCCAGACAATTGAAATCGGATTGACTATTAAGAGTAGAAAACGCGATCAAAACGATAGGCGTTTATAGAAAGTTAGAATAAAGTTCAGAAGATACTGAACCGAGATCCACCGGAGTGAGAGGAAACATGTCCAAACCTGATGGCAGAAAGAAAGCAATCTAACAAAGGACTCAATGCCCATACACAGTATCTCCGCAAGGAGGAGTCACTCAATCGTGTGACTCGCAAATACTCTTCGAAGAAAAACAACTTGTAACACTCCAGGCCCAACACTAGGTGGCAGACTTATGCAAACCATGTGCATCTACAGCTACACATGCCATCACATCTATGTTAATCTTTAGTTGTGAAGTAATGTAAGGAAATGCCTCCTTGGCATGGTTGCCCCCTGACTTTTTGCCTTTGCTGATGCTATGTTTACAATTGAAAGTGTGCTGAGGCCTGCTAACCAGGCCCCAGCACCAGTGTTCTTTCCCTAACCTGTACTTTTGTATCCACAATTGGCAGACCCTGGTATCCAGATAAGTCCCTTGTAACTGGTACTTCTAGTACCAAGGGCCCTGATGCCAAGGAAGGTCTCTAAGGGCTGCAGCATGTCTTATGCCACCCTGGAGACCTCTCACTCAGCACAGACACACTGCTTGCCAGCTTGTGTGTGCTAGTGAGAACAAAACGAGTAAGTCGACATGGCACTCCCCTCAGGGTGCCATGCCAGCCTCTCACTGCCTATGCAAGTATAGGTCAGTCACCCCTCTAGCAGGCCTTACAGCCCTAAGGGAGGGTGCACTATACCATAGGTGAGGGTACCAGTGCATGAGCATGGTACCCCTACAGTGTCTAAACAAAACCTTAGACATTGTAAGTGCAGGGTAGCCATAAGAGTAAATGGTCTGGGAGTTTGTCAAACACGAACTCCACAGCACCATAATGGCTACACTGAAAACTGGGAAGTTTGGTATCAAACTTCTCAGCACAATAAATGCACACTGATGCCAGTGTACATTTTATTGCAAAATACACCCCAGAGGGCACCTTAGAGGTGCCCCCTGAAACTTAACCGACTGTCTGTGTAGGCTGACTAGTTCCAGCAGCCTGCCACACCAGAGACATGTTGCTGGCCCCATGGGGAGAGTGCCTTTGTCACTCTGAGGCCAGTAACAAAGCCTGCACTGGGTGGAGATGCTAACACCTCCCCCAGGCAGGAGCTGTAACACCTGGCGGTGAGCCTCAAAGGCTCACCCCTTTGTCACAGCCCAGCAGGGCACTCCAGCTTAGTGGAGTTGCCCGCCCCCTCCGGCCACGGCCCCCACTTTTGGCGGCAAGGCTGGAGGGAACAAAGAAAGCAACAAGGAGGAGTCACTGGCCAGTCAGGACAGCCCCTAAGGTGTCCTGAGCTGAGGTGACTCTAACTTTTAGAAATCCTCCATCTTGCAGATGGAGGATTCCCCCAATAGGGTTAGGATTGTGACCCCCTCCCCTTTGGAGGAGGCACAAAGAGGGTGTACCCACCCTCAGGGCTAGTAGCCATTGGCTACTAACCCCCCAGACCTAAACACGCCCTTAAATTTAGTATTTAAGGGCTACCCTGAACCCTAGAAAATTAGATTCCTGCAACAACAAGAAGAAGGACTGCCTAGCTGAAAACCCCTGCAGAGGAAGACCAGAAGACACCAACTGCCTTGGCTCCAGAAACTCACCGGCCTGTCTCCTGCCTTCCAAAGAACTCTGCTCCAGCGACGCCTTCCAAAGGGACCAGCGACCTCTGAATCCTCTGAGGACTGCCCTGCTTCGACGACGACAAGAAACTCCCGAGGACAGCGGACCTGCTCCAAAAAGACTGCAACTTTATCCAAAGAAGCAGCTTTAAAGAACCCTGCAATCTCCCCGCAAGAAGCGTGAGACTTGCAACACTGCACCCGGCGACCCCGACTCGGCTGGTGGAGAACCAACCCCTCAGGGAGGACCCCCGGACTACTCTACGAATGTGAGTACCAAAACCTGTCCCCCCTGAGTCCCCACAGCGCCGCCTGCAGAGGGAATCCCGAGGCTTCCCCTGACCGCGACTCTCTGAAACCTAAGTCCCGACGTCTGGAAAAGACCCTGCACCCGCAGCCCCCAGGACCTGAAGGACCGGACTTTCACTGCAGAAGTGACCCCCAGGAGTCCTTCTCCCTTGCCCAAGTGGAGGTTTCCCCGAGGAAGCCCCCCCTTGCCTGCCTGCAGCGCTGAAGAGATCCCTTGATCTCTCATTGACTTACATTGCGAACCCGACGCTTGTTCTAACACTGCACCCGGCCGCCCCCGCGCCGCTGAGGGTGAAATTTCTGTGTGGGCTTGTGTCCCCCCCGGTGCCCTACAAAACCCCCCTGGTCTGCCCTCCGAAGACGCGGGTACTTACCTGCTGGCAGACTGGAACCGGGGCACCCCCTTCTCTCCATTGAAGCCTATGTGTTTTGGGCACCACTTTGAACTCTGCACCTGACCGGCCCTGAGCTGCTGGTGTGGTAACTTTGGGGTTGCTCTGAATCCCCAACGGTGGGCTACCTTGGACCAAGAACTGAACCCTGTAAGTGTCTTACTTACCTGGTAAAACTAACAAAAACTTACCTCCCCCAGGAACTGTGAAAATTGCACTGTGTCCACTTTTAAAATAGCTATTTGTGAATAACTTGAAAAGTATACATGCAATTGAAATGATTCAAAGTTCCTAATGTACTTACCTGCAATACCTTTCAAACAAGATATTACATGTTAAATTTGAACCTGTGGTTCTTAAAATAAACTAAGAAAAGATATTTATCTATAACAAAACCTATTGGCTGGATTTGTCTCTGAGTGTGTGTACCTCATTTATTGTCTATGTGTATGTACAACAAATGCTTAACACTACTCCTTGGATAAGCCTACTGCTCGACCACACTACCACAAAATAGAGCATTAGTATTATCTCTTTTTACCACTATTTTACCTCTAAGGGGAACCCTTGGACTCTGTGCATGCTATTCCTTACTTTGAAATAGCACATACAGAGCCAACTTCCTACAAGTAATCAAGTAGTAATGTATATATAGAACAAAAACCAATGTCCTTCTCTAACGCAATCCAAAACATTTTAAGGGAGACCGTGGCACTTTTGGATCAGAGCCATGTAACAGTTTGGTAAAGATGTGTTTAATGGAAATATCAAGAAAATCCTGCAGTATTTTTGGATTAAACCCAATTAGTAAAATCTTCTACTGTCTTTAAGTTTATTACTCCACAGCCATGATGCAATTATAAATCCTTTATAGCTGATGTTCAGCTCTCATGTTTTCTTCTTGCTTTATTGCTGTATGTCACTGACTAGAATGGTTTTGAATATTAAAAATGTTAATATAAATTACAGCACAGAAAATCTTCACATTTCAGAAATTACAGTTTTGAATAAATTTGTATTGCAAGATTTGTGCTTCATGAATAAGGTAAGAATCTCATGTTTTGGACAACTTTACATAGGACTTTGAAGCATTTTTTTATTTGCAACCCTAGATTAGGATGCTATTAAATGCCATTCTTTTTAAAAGATGCACATCTTTGAAAAATTATCGAAATTTCACAGGAGTCCAGCTGAGAGTGCATTTTTGATTCTGCATTATTTATGTTTCGCGTTACGTGATAGTTCATGAAAATTACAAGGTAGGAGATACCAGCGCATGTTCTGTGCGGCGGATGTGAGGGCGACACACAATCTGGCAGGTACTTGGTATGGGTGGGGTGGAGGACCCTTGGCGTTGAGACACCTGAGATATGAAGCTTGAGTGCATATGGTGTCCCCCAAGGCAAGACGCACAAGGTGGATCCAGCTGTAACGCGGGGCACGATATCTTGCAGGCATTGGTTCAGTACTGAACTGAAAGGCACAGGCATGGAAAAGGTTTAATACCACTGGCATATCACAAGTGAAAGAGCCCACCCCTCTCTTGGAAGGTTCGAGAGGGCCCTTTTCTGCAATAAAACGTTTAAAAAAATGTTGTTTTACATACAATTGTCAAAAATATTGGGTCAAAAACTATCCCACTACCTCCTTATATGGCCAGTGACCAGGATCATCCTGTAAAAAGAATGGCTGCGCCCTAAGGGATCCCTCTGTCTCTTGCCCACAAGGGTTTGCTTTGCGTCTCCATAGCCAGTCAGACACTGGCGAGACGCCACGAACTGGAGGGAAGAGGTGCATCTCTTGCCTATCAGGGAAGGACTGTAATTGATGGACTGCATACTGACCATAATGAAAATGTCACTTACCCAGTGTACATCTGTTCGTGGCATCAGTCGCAGTAGATTCGCATGTTCTGCAATAGCTCGCCATCTGGTGTTGGGCCGGAGTGTTACAAGTTGTTTTTCTTCGAAGAAGTCTTTCGAGTCACGGGACCGAGTGACTCCTCCTTTTGTCTCCATTGCGCATGGGCATCGACTCCATCCTCGATTGTTTTTCCCCGCAGAGGGTGAGGTAGGAGTTGAATTGTAGTAATAGTGCCCATGCAATGGAGTGACTAAGTATGCACCTATTTAAGGTTGAGATGATACATATATAAATAATTGAAGGTAACTTCCAAACTGCTACAGGCTCCCGGGGAGGCGGGTGGGCACATGCGAATCTACTGCGACTGATGCCACGAACAGATGTACACTGGGTAAGTGACATTTTCAGTTCGATGGCATCTGTCGCTGTAGATACGCATGTTCTGCATAGACTAGTAAGCAGTTATTTCCCCAAAAGCGGTGGATCAGCCTGTAGGAGTGGAAGTAGTCTGAAATAATGTTCTTAATACAGCTTGACCTACTGTGGCTTGTTGTGCGGATAACACGTCTACACAGTAGTGCTTGGTGAATGTGTGAGGCGTAGACCATGTGGCTGCCTTACATATTTCTTGCATTGGGATGTTTCCTAGAAAGGCCATGGTAGCACCTTTCTTTCTGGTTGAGTGTGCCCTTGGTGTAATGGGCAGCTGTCGTTTAGCTTTAAGGTAGCAGATTTGGATGCATTTAACTATCCATCTGGCTATACCTTGTTTTGAAATTGGGTTTCCTGCATGAGGTTTTTGAAATGCAATAAAGAGTTGTTTAGTCTTTCTGATGTTTTTTGTTCTGTCAATGTAATACATCAATGCTCTTTTGACATCTAATGTATGTAGTGCCCTTTCAGCTACGGTATCTGGCTGTGGAAAGAACACTGGAAGTTCCACTGTTTGATTTAGATGGAACGGTGAAATAACCTTTGGCAAAAATTTAGGATTGGTCCTTAGGACGACTTTATTTTTGTGTAGTTGTATAAAAGGTTCCTGTATTGTAAACGCCTGAATCTCGCTTACTCTTCTTAGGGAAGTAATGGCGATGAGAAATGCCACCTTCCAGGTTAGGAACTGTATGTCGCAGGAGTGCATGGGTTCAAAAGGTGGACCCATAAGTCTAGTTAGGACAACATTTAGGTTCCATGAAGGAACAGGTAGTGTTCTTGGTGGTATAATTCTCCTAAGGCCCTCCATGAATGCTTTAATGACTGGTATCTTATATAGGGAAGTTGAATAGGTAGTCTGCAGGTATGCAGATATTGCTGCAAGGTGTATTTTAATGGAAGAGAAAGCTAGGTTAGATTTTTGTAAGTGAAGCAAGTAACCCACTACATGTTCTGGAGTTGTGTGTAATGGTTGTATTTGATTAATATGGCAGTAGCAAACAAACCTCTTCCATTTACTTGCATAACAGTGCCTGGTGGATGGCCTTCTGGCTTGTTTTATGACTTCCATACATTCTTGGGTAAGTTGTAAGTGCCCGAATTCTAGGATTTCAGGAGCCAGATTGCTAGATTCAGCGATGCTGGATCTGGGTGTCTGATCTTTTGGTCGTGCTGTGTCAACAGATCTGGCCTGTTGGGCAATTTGATGCAGGGTACCACTGATAGGTCTAGCAGCGTTGTGTACCAGGGTTGCCTTGCCCAAGTTGGTGCTATCAATATGAGTTTGAGTTTGCTTTGACTGAGTTTGTTTACCAGGTAAGGAAGGAGAGGGAGAGGAGGAAAAGCGTAAGCAAATATCCCTGACCAGTTCATCCATAGGGCATTGCCTTGGGATTGTTTGTGTGGGTATCTGGATGCGAAGTTTTGGCATTTTGCGTTCTCCCTTGTCGCAAACAAGTCTATCTGAGGTGTTCCCCAGAGTTTGAAATAAGTGTTCAGAATTTGGGGGTGAATTTCCCATTCGTGGACCTGTTGATGATCTCGAGAGAGATTGTCTGCGAGTTGATTTTGGATCCCTGGTATAAACTGTGCTATTAGGCGAATTTGGTTGTGAATTGCCCAATGCCAAATTTTTTGTGCTAGCAGGCTTAACTGCGTGGAGTGCGTCCCCCCCTGCTTGTTTAGATAATACATTGTTGTCATGTTGTCTGTTTTGACGAGAATGTATTTGTGAACTATTATTGGTTGGAAGGCTTTTAGTGCTTGAAAAACTGCTAGAAGTTCTAGGTGATTGATATGCAGTTTTGTTTGATGTACGTTCCATTGTCCTTGTATGCTGTGTTGATCGAGGTGTGCTCCCCACCCTGTCATGGAAGCATCTGTTGTTATTACGTATTGTGGCACTGGGTCTTGGAAAGGCCGCCCCTTGTTTAAATTTATGTTGTTCCACCACGGAAGCGAGAGGTAAGTTTGGCGGTCTATTAACACCAGATCTAGAAGGTGACCCTGTGCTTGAGACCACTGTGATGCTAGGCATTGTTGTAAGGGCCTCATGTGCAGTCTTGCGTTTGGGACAATGGCTATGCATGAAGACATCATGCCTAGGAGTTGTAATACCATCTTTGCCTGTATCTTTTGTGTTGGATACATGCGTTGTATGATGGTGTTGAAATTTAGAATTCTTTGTGGACTTGGAGTGGCTACTCCCTTTGATGTGTCTATTATGGCTCCTAGGTATTGTTGTACCTTGCGCGACAGAATGTTGGATTTTGTAAAGTTGACGGTGAACCCGAGTTTGAAGAGGGTTTGTATGATCTGATTTGTGTGATATGAGCACTGTATGAACGAATGGGCCTTGATTAGCCAGTCGTCCAAATATGGGAACACATGTATTTGCTGCCTTCTTATGTGTGCAGCGACTACCGCTAGACATTTGGTAAAGACTCTCGGAGCGGTTGTTAATCCGAAAGGCAGTACCTTGAATTGGTAATGTATTCCTTTGAATACAAACCTTAGGTATTTCCTGTGCGATGGGTGTATTGGTATATGGAAATAAGCATCCTTGAGGTCTAAAGTTGCCATGTAGTCGTGTAGTTTTAGCAATGGCAATACTTCTTGTAGTGTGACCATGTGGAAGTGGTCTGATTTGATGAAAGTGTTCACTACTCTGAGGTCTAGGATTGGTCTCAGTGTTTTGTCCTTCTTTGGTATCAGAAAGTACAGTGAGTAAACTCCTGTGTTTATTTGTGTGTTTGGCACTAATTCGATTGCATTCTTTTGCAATAGTGCCTGCACTTCTATCTCCAGGAGATTGGAATGGTGTGTTGTTAAATTTTGTGCTTTTGGTGGTATGTTTGGAGGGAATTGTAGAAATTCTATGCAATAACCATGTTGGATAATTGCTAGAACCCAAGTGTCTGTAGTGATTTTCTCCCATGCTTTGTAATAATGACCTATTCTTCCCCCCACTGGTGTTGTGTGGAGGGGGTGAGTGACATGTGAGTCACTGTTTAGTAGTAGGGGTTTTGGGGCTTTGGAATCTTCCTCTATTTCTAGGGAATTGCCCTCCTCTATATTGTCCCCGAAAACCTCCTCTATACTGTCCTTGGTAACTGGACGGTGTGGCTTGTGAGGTGCTGGCTTGTGTGCTTTGACCCCGAAACCCCCCTCGAAAGGGCGTTTTACGGGATGAGCTGTAATTCCCTCTGCTCTGCGGGGAGTAGAGTGCGCCCATGGCTTTGGCAGTGTCCGTATCTTTTTTGAGTTTCTCAATCGCTGTGTCCACTTCTGGACCGAACAGTTCTTTTTCATTAAAAGGCATATTGAGAACTGCTTGTTGAATCTCTGGTTTAAATCCAGACGTTCGGAGCCATGCATGCCTTCTGATAGTTACAGATGTATTAATTGTCCGTGCAGCTGTATCTGCAGCGTCCATGGAGGAGCGTATCTGGTTGTTGGAGATGGTCTGTCCCTCCTCAACCACTTGTTTTGCCCTATTTTGTAAGTCCTTGGGCAGATGTTCAATGAGATGTTGCATCTCATCCCAATGGGCTCTGTCATAGCGCGCAAGTAGTGCCTGGGAGTTCGCGATGCGCCACTGGTTTGCAGCTTGTGCTGCGACTCTTTTACCAGCTGCATCGAACTTGCGGCTTTCTTTATCTGGGGGTGGTGCATCTCCAGATGTGTGAGAGTTGGCCCTTTTCCTAGCTGCTCCTACAACGACAGAGTCTGGTGGCAGCTGTGTAGTGATGAAAACCGGGTCCGTAGGAGGCGGCTTATACTTTTTTTCCACCCTTGGTGTGATTGCCCTACTTTTGACCGGCTCCTTAAAGATGTCTTTTGCGTGCCGGAGCATACCAGGGAGCATAGGCAGGCTTTGGTATGAGCTGTGGGTGGAGGAGAGTGTGTTGAATAAGAAATCATCCTCGACCTGTTCTGAGTGGAGGCTTACGTGGTGAAATTGTGCTGCTCTAGCCACCACTTGAGAGTACGCGGTGCTGTCTTCTGGTGGAGATGGCTTTGTAGGGTATGCCTCCGGACTGTTATCTGACACTGGGGCGTCGTATAGGTCCCATGCGTCCTGATCTTGGTCACCCTGGCTCATGGTGGTGTGAGCTGGGGAGTGTGATGGAGTTTGTGCTGGTGAAACGTTAATCACGGGCGGAGGAGAGGGTGGTGGTGTAACTCTTTTCACCACTTTTGGTTGTGGTGTTTGTTCCGTCTGGAACTCCAACCTTCTCTTTCTCCTAATGGGGGGAAGGGTGCTTATTTTTCCTGTCCCCTGCTGAATGAAGATACGCTTTTGCGTATGGTCCACATCAGTTGCTTGTAGCTCTTCCTCAAACCTATGCTTCTGCATTTGGGAGGTTAGCGAGTGCTCTTCTGTATAAGAGCCTGAAGCTGGGTCTCTTGCAGTTTGTTTCGGCATCGAAACTTTGTCTGCGTGTTTTTTCGGCTCCGAGGTGACTTTTTTCCTTTTCGGGGCCGAAACCTCTCGGCGTCGATCTGTTTCGGTGCCGCTGTCTCAGCGTCGAGCCGTGTCCACACCGGCATCTCGGTGTCGAGGCTTGTCTCCAGCACTTTCTCGGTCCCGAGAAGGCTGCGTGCCGGTGTCTCGACCGGAGTCGGACGATCTCGGCACTGTTTGGGCCTTTTTCGGTGCCGACGGTCGGTCACCGAATTTATGGGTCGAGCCATGGCCTGGTGGCAGTGGCGTCCCCTGGGCCTTGTAAATGTTCCTCTGAGTGGATTTCGACGTCTTACTCACGGTTTGTGTATCGTCGAATTCTTCGGAGTCGGAGTCTTGGATCGAGAAGGTACCTTCCTCTTCCTGTTCCTCGAACTCCCGTTGGGCTGTCGGTGCGGACGCCATCTGAAGTCTTCTGGCTCGACGGTCTCGGAGTGTTTTTCGGGACCGGAACGCACGACAGGCCTCGCAGGTGTCTTCGCTGTGCTCAGGTGACAGGCACAGGTTGCAGACCAAGTGTTGGTCTGTGTAGGGGTATTTATTGTGGCATTTGGGGCAGAAACGGAACGGGGTCCGTTCCATCGGCGTTCTTCAGCACGCGGTCGGGCCGACCAGGCCCCGACGGAGGATCGAAAAACTACCCCGAAGGGCACCGGAGCTCTTCGATCTTCGATGCGGTGTGGAATCTAAGTACGCCGATCCCGAACGCAACAATACCGACGAAAATCTTCCGAAATTAGCTAATTTTCCGTTCCGAAACTCGGAGCGACAGGAACACGTCCGAACCCGATGGCGGAAAAAAAACAATCGAGGATGGAGTCGATGCCCATGCGCAATGGAGACAAAAGGAGGAGTCACTCGGTCCCGTGACTCGAAAGACTTCTTCGAAGAAAAACAACTTGTAACACTCCGGCCCAACACCAGATGGCGAGCTATTGCAGAACATGCGTATCTACAGCGACAGATGCCATCGAACAATAACATTTTGCCCTCCAAGGGGCAGGACAGATCAACCCTAAACAGTACCACTGAACTGAAACTTTCCAGGAAATCGGACTGCAATTCAAATTTGCGAAGGTTCAGTCAGGCTATACTAAAGAAACAGATCACACTAGGAAAAAATGAACCTGCAAATGGACATGTAAGTTAAAATATAACATCACATAAAAAGTTAACCGACAAAGTGCACGCTCACCCCGTGAAGTTACATGGTGTTGAATAACGTATGATGTAGAAAAAAAAGGGACTAGAAAAAAAGGCTAATAACTGCAGTGCTGGTTTCCGGCAGATTCTTAATTTTGCAATGTTTGTCTTTAAGACATCATTACTGAGTATAACAGATTTTCTAGTATTCATATGCCTATTCCCCAATGTGGCAGTTTAAGTGGGGAGGGCCGCCATATTAAGTTGTGCAGCCTTCAACATATTTTTTAAAATTTTGTGTGAAACATTGTACATAAAAAATATGATTTGCATAAATTCCACCTCAACCACCCACTCCCCACTATTCAGAAGGTCAGTGCTCCCTCCTGGCGTACTCACCCACACCATGTGATGCACAGTATACACGTCGCTGTCCCCCATGTAGACTCTTATTGCACGCAAAGTGAACCCGTACTTCTTCCCAGAGCTCTGGATGATGATGGGAGGCCGCAGGCTGGTTATGGTGACGGAAGCGTCTCGGCTTGGCGAGGAATCCCTGGACGACGGGTTGGACGAGAAAGAGCGCTGCGAGATCGGGCTAACCAACGGAGCGCTGCCATAATCATCTACCAAGAGAAGGAACAAAATGTTTGGTTTTATAAACGTGTGCGCCGTCCCTCCACACTGTCTGCAGGGTCACCCCTGTCCGTATCGAACAATGAGACATCCCTTCTGTTATGAAGGACCCTTCGTTTATTCCAAATTAACAAAAACGGGAAGATAATTGGAACTTTCTAGAAACAAGAACTTGAAAATAATCAGAACATTGCATCCTCAGTATTGTTCTGGCCAAGTTCAATAAATACCTTTGAGCATTTAAACACAAGCACATACTTGGGGACATTTTAGTCTCCTTCGTCTCTTTGAAAGGATTAGTACAAATGTTCCACTTGTAGTTGGTTAATAAAATGTTATGTCATTCCCACACTGGAATGCACGTCTATGGGTGCTGCGTAAAGAATGATGGAAGAGTTACCGCTAGACAAGGCAATTAAGTGTAGTGTCTGGTCTCCGTGGTAGAATGAAGGATGTGCAGACCAATTATGTCAACTACCAAATTTGCAATACCATCCAAATAAAGCGTCTGTACGCCAGATGTAATGGCATACACTCCATGCTTTCAATAAGTGATGGAAACTCACCAGAAGACCTGAATAAAAAAAAAGCATTGCCCACCCCAGGTGGTTTTGGAATCCTGCCCCAACTACACGCAGAATAGCCCTAAGGAGAGGTGACAATACAACTAAAAAGGGTTTGAAAGAGCTTTAAATTGGAGTGGCTTTAGCAACAAGTGGCCTTTACAATATTTTTTTTGATAAACAATTGTTATTGATATTAAAGCAAAATACATATGAGTGTGACAATAACACACCTAACTGAAGACAGTCATTGAGCATTAACATTCGGGTACGCCACTGTAAGAGTCCAGCCATCATACCCAGATGACTCGTATGCATATGACAATGATGGCAGCTGGGGCTCACCCCTCGGGATTTACAATATGTTGCCCAGCCATTTCCCCCACACCTTCGGATGAGTCTGAGGGCAGCCCCTTGCTTCGTAGACTGGTTTCTCCTGTCACGCGCACTACTCTATCATCCCTCATCCATTGCAAGAGGGACGGGGGGCCTAGCCATTTTCCAGTCCGCTGCAATGCCTTTCTTGGCCACCATGAGGGCAGTACTCAGTAAGGTATGCTTCTATCTCGTGCCCCCCACACCTTCCATGACACCCAAAATCACCACCAATGGAGCCATCAGGACCTCCCATCCCAAAACCTCAGTGAGTTCCTGTAATATTGCACCCCAATAACGCTGGACAGATGTACATGCCCATATCATGTGGTAAAAGTCAGCAGGGGCTGTTTCACATTTAGGACAGACAGGGTCCCGGCGAACCCCAGCTCTGTGTAGCCAGGTGGGGGAGAGGTACACCCCATGTAGGTAGTACAACCGTACGCGTCTCAGGCGGTAGGACAGTGATAGTGTTTGGAGCCATGAGTGCGTCTCTCCAATCGTCTTCCTCCAATGGGCCCCGCTATCTCTCCCACCTTGCTCTAACGTGGTTCAGGTCTCCTAGTGCAATGCTATTCAACATTTATATCTTTGGGACACTCCCCCTTTTTCCACCGCCCGCTTTAATAGTTTAGCCTCGAGTGGGCATTATTCCAATATTGAAGTAGTGTGTATTATATGCGCTTGGAGAGCGTGGCGAAGTTGGAAATATTTATAAAATTGCATATGTGCCAGGTGGTAATTAGCCTGCAGCTCTTGAAAGGAGACAACATGCGTGCCCTGCCAGACATCACCCAGTTGTGATATACCCAGCTGATCCCATTTTATAAAGCATTGGAGGGCTGTTTCTCGCTGCCAGGGAACCTCTCCACAGGGGAGTCTGTTGCGTCAGAGTAGCCATCCATCTAGTGTGTCGCAAGGCCGCTCACAAGGCCAAAACATCATTCTTGTCCCTGGGACCAAGTCGTGGGGAATCTGCGAGCCATAGCGTATGTCAAGTATTTGAGAAAAGGTCAACATGTTCAATTCTAATTTATACACTGGGCCCGACCACCCCCCTGTGAGCCAGTCATGTATAGGCAGCAACTGGGTCGCCAAATAATATAATGAAAATGTCACTTACCCAGTGTACATCTGTTCGTGGCATCAGTCGCAGTAGATTCGCATGTTCTGCAATAGCTCGCCATCTGGTGTTGGGCCGGAGTGTTACAAGTTGTTTTTCTTCGAAGAAGTCTTTCGAGTCACGGGACCGAGTGACTCCTCCTTTTGTCTCCATTGCGCATGGGCGTCGACTCCATCTTCGATTGTTTTTCCCCGCAGAGGGTGAGGTAGGAGTTGAATTGTAGTAATAGTGCCCATGCAATGGAGTGACTAAGTATGCACCTATTTAAGGTTGAGATGATACATATATAAATAATTGAAGGTAACTTCCAAACTGCTACAGGCTCCCGGGGAGGCGGGTGGGCACATGCGAATCTACTGCGACTGATGCCACGAACAGATGTACACTGGGTAAGTGACATTTTCAGTTCGATGGCATCTGTCGCTGTAGATACGCATGTTCTGCAATAGACTAGTAAGCAGTTATTTCCCCAAAAGCGGTGGATCAGCCTGTAGGAGTGGAAGTAGTCTGAAATAATGTCCTTAATACAGCTTGACCTACTGTGGCTTGTTGTGCGGATAACACGTCTACACAGTAGTGCTTGGTGAATGTGTGAGGCGTAGACCATGTGGCTGCCTTACATATTTCTTGCATTGGGATGTTTCCTAGAAAGGCCATGGTAGCACCTTTCTTTCTGGTTGAGTGTGCCCTTGGTGTAATGGGCAGCTGTCGTTTAGCTTTAAGGTAGCAGATTTGGATGCATTTAACTATCCATCTGGCTATACCTTGTTTTGAAATTGGGTTTCCTGCATGAGGTTTTTGAAATGCAATAAAGAGTTGTTTAGTCTTTCTGATGTTCTTTGTTCTGTCAATGTAATACATTAATGCTCTTTTGACATCTAATGTATGTAGTGCCCTTTCAGCTACGGTATCTGGCTGTGGAAAGAACACTGGAAGTTCCACTGTTTGATTTAGATGGAACGGTGAAATAACCTTTGGCAAAAATTTAGGATTGGTCCTTAGGACGACTTTATTTTTGTGTAGTTGTATAAAAGGTTCCTGTATAGTAAACGCCTGAATCTCGCTTACTCTTCTCAGGGAAGTAATGGCGATGAGAAATGCCACCTTCCAGGTTAGGAACTGTATGTCGCAGGAGTGCATGGGTTCAAAAGGTGGACCCATAAGTCTAGTTAGGACAACATTTAGGTTCCATGAAGGAACAGGTAGTGTTCTTGGTGGTATAATTCTCCTAAGGCCCTCCATGAATGCTTTAATGACTGGTATTTTATATAGGGAAGTTGAATAGGTAGTCTGCAGGTATGCAGATATTGCTGCAAGGTGAATCTTAATGGAAGAGAAAGCTAGGTTAGATTTTTGTAAGTGAAGCAAGTAACCCACTACATGTTCTGGAGTTGTGTGTAATGGTTGTATTTGATTAATATGGCAGTAGCAAACAAACCTCTTCCATTTACTTGCATAGCAGTGTCTGGTGGATGGCCTTCTTGCTTGTTTTATAACTTCCATACATTCTTGGGTAAGTTGTAAGTGCCCGAATTCTAGGATTTCAGGAGCCAGATTGCTAGATTCAGCGATGCTGGATCTGGGTGTCTGATCTTTTGGTTGTGCTGTGTCAACAGATCTGGCCTGTTGGGCAATTTGATGCAGGGTACCACTGATAGGTCTAGCAGCGTTGTGTACCAGGGTTGCCTTGCCCAAGTTGGTGCTATCAATATGAGTTTGAGTTTGCTTTGACTGAGTTTGTTTACCAGGTAAGGAAGGAGAGGGAGAGGAGGAAAAGCGTAAGCAAATATCCCTGACCAGTTCATCCATAGGGCATTGCCTTGGGATTGTTTGTGTGGGTATCTGGATGCGAAGTTTTGGCATTTTGCGTTCTCCCTTGTCGCAAACAAGTCTATCTGAGGTGTTCCCCAGAGTTTGAAATAAGTGTTCAGTATTTGGGGGTGAATTTCCCATTCGTGGACCTGTTGGTGATCTCGAGAGAGATTGTCTGCGAGTTGATTTTGTATCCCTGGTATAAACTGTGCAATTAGGCGAATTTGGTTGTGAATTGCCCAATGCCAAATTTTTTGTGCTAGCAGGCTTAACTGCGTGGAGTGCGTCCCTCCCTGCTTGTTTAGATAATACATTGTTGTCATGTTGTCTGTTTTGACGAGAATGTATTTGTGAACTATTATTGGTTGGAAAGCTTTTAGTGCTTGAAAAACTGCTAGAAGTTCTAGGTGATTGATATGCAGTTTTGTTTGATGTACGTTCCATTGTCCTTGTATGCTGTGTTGATCGAGGTGTGCTCCCCACCCTGTCATGGAAGCATCTGTTGTTATTACGTATTGTGGCACTGGGTCTTGGAAAGGCCGCCCCTTGTTTAAATTTATGTTGTTCCACCACAGAAGCGAGAGGTAAGTTTGGCGGTCTATTAACACCAGATCTAGAAGGTGACCCTGTGCTTGAGACCACTGTGATGCTAGGCATTGTTGTAAGGGCCTCATGTGCAGTCTTGCGTTTGGGACAATGGCTATGCATGATGACATCATGCCTAGGAGTTGTAATACCATCTTTGCCTGTATCTTTTGTGTTGGATACATGCGTTGTATGATGGTGTTGAAATTTTGAATTCTTTGTGGACTCGGAGTGGCTACTCCTTTTGATGTGTCTATTATGGCTCCCAGGTATTGTTGTACCTTGCGTGGCAGAATTTTGGATTTTGTGAAATTGACGGTGAACCCTAGTTTGAAGAGGGTTTGTATGATATGATTTGTGTGATTTGAGCACTCTATTAACGAATGGGCTTTGATTAGCCAGTCGTCTAGATATGGGAACACATGTATTTGCTGCCTTCTTATGTGTGCTGCGACCACTGCTAGACATTTGGTAAAGACTCTTGGTGCGGTTGTTAATCCGAAAGGCAGTACCTTGAATTGGTAATGTATTCCTTTGAATACAAACCTTAGGTATTTCCTGTGCGATGGGTGTATTGGTATATGGAAATAAGCATCCTTGAGGTCTAAAGTTGCCATGTAGTCGTGCAGTTTTAGCAATGGCAATACTTCTTGTAGTGTGACCATGTGGAAGTGGTCTGATTTGATGAAAGTGTTCACTACTCTGAGGTCTAGGATTGGTCTCAGCGTTTTGTCCTTCTTTGGTATCAGAAAGTACAGTGAGTAAACTCCTGTGTTTATTTGTGTGTTTGGCACTAATTCGATTGCATTCTTTTGCAATAGTGCCTGCACTTCTATCTCCAGGAGATTGGAATGGTGTGTTGTTAAATTCTGTGCTTTTGGTGGTATGTTTGGAGGGAATTGTAGAAATTCTATGCAATAACCATGTTGGATAATTGCTAGAACCCAAGTGTCTGTAGTGATTTCCTCCCATGCTTTGTAATGATGACCTATTCTTCCCCCCACTGGTGTTGTGTGGAGGGGGTGAGTGACATGTGAGTCATTGTTTAGTAGTAGGGGTTTTGGGGCTTTGAAATCTCCCTCTATTTCTAGGGAATTGCCCTCCTCTATATTGTCCCCGAAAACCTCCTCTATACTGTCCCTGGTAAGTGGACGGTGTTGCTTGTGAGGTGCTGGCTTGTGTGCTTTGACCCCGAAACCCCCCTCGAAAGGGCGTTTTACGGAATGTGCTGTAATTCCCTCTGCTCTGCGGGGAGTAGAGTGCGCCCATGGCTTTGGCAGTGTCTGTATCTTTTTTGAGTTTCTCAATCGCTGTGTCCACTTCTGGACCGAACAGTTCTTTTTCATTAAAAGGCATATTCAGAACTGCTTGTTGAATCTCTGGTTTAAATCCAGACGTTCGGAGCCATGCATGCCTTCTGATAGTTACAGATGTATTAATTGTCCGTGCAGCTGTATCTGCAGCGTCCATGGAGGAACGGATCTGGTTGTTGGAGATGGTCTGTCCCTCCTCAACCACTTGTTTTGCCCTATTTTGGAAGTCTTTGGGCAGATGTTCAATGAGATGTTGCATCTCGTCCCAGTGGGCTCTGTCATAGCGCGCAAGTAGTGCCTGGGAGTTCGCGATGCGCCACTGGTTTGCAGCTTGTGCTGCGACTCTCTTACCAGCTGCATCGAACTTGCGGCTTTCTTTATCTGGGGGTGGTGCATCTCCAGATGTGTGAGAGTTGGCCCTTTTCCTAGCTGCTCCTACAACAACAGAGTCTGGTGGCAGCTGTGTTGTGATGAAAGCCGGGTCCGTAGGAGGCGGCTTATACTTTTTTTCCACCCTTGGTGTGATTGCCCTACTTTTGACCGGGTCCTTAAATATGTCTTTTGCGTGCCGGAGCATACCAGGGAGCATAGGCAGGCTTTGGTAGGAGCTGTGGGTGGAGGAGAGTGTGTTGAACAAGAAATCATCCTCGACCTGTTCTGAGTGGAGGCTTACGTTGTGAAATTGTGCTGCTCTAGCCACCACCTGAGAGTACGCGGTGCTGTCTTCTGGTGGAGATGGTTTTGTAGGGTATGCCTCTGGGCTGTTATCTGACACTGGGGCGTCGTATAGGTCCCATGCGTCCTGGTCTTGGTCACCCTGGCTCATGGTGGTGTGAGCTGGGGAGTGTGATGGCGTTTGTGCTGGTGAAACGTTAATCACGGGCGGAGGAGAGGGTGGTGGTGTAACTCTTTTCACCACTTTTGGTTGTGGTGCTTGTTCCGTCTGGAACTCCAACCTTCTCTTTCTCCTAATGGGGGGAAGGGTGCTTATTTTTCCTGTCCCCTGCTGAATGAAGATACGCTTTTGCGTATGGTCCGCATCAGTTGCTTGTAGCTCTTCCTCAAACCTATGCTTTTGCATTTGGGAGGTTAGCGAGTGCTCTTCTGTATAAGAGCCCGAAGCTGGGTCGCTTGCAGTTTGTTTCGGCATCGAAACTTTGTCTGCGTGTTTTTTCGGCTCCGAGGTGACTTTTTTCCTTTTCGGGGCCGAAACCTCTCGGCGTCGATCTGTTTCGGTGCCGCTGTCTCGGCGTCGAGCCGTGTCCACACCGGCATCTCGGTGTCGAGGCTTGTCTCCAGCACTTTCTCGGTCCCGAGAAGGCTGCGTGCCGGTGTCTCGACCGGAGTCGGACGATCTCGGCACTGTTTGGGCCTTTTTCGGTGCCGACGGTCGGTCACTGAATTTATGGGTCGAGCCATGGCCTGGTGGCAGTGGCGTCCCCTGGGCCTTGTAAATGTTTCTTTGTGTGGTTTTCGACGTCTTACTCACGGTTTGTGTATCGTCGAATCCTTCGGAGTCTGAGTCTTGGATCGAGAAGGTACCTTCCTCTTCCTGTTCCTCGAACTCCCGTCGGGCTGTCGGTGCGGACGCCATTTGAAGTCTTCTGGCTCGACGGTCTCGGAGTGTTTTTCGGGACCGGAACGCACGACAGGCCTCGCAGGTGTCTTCGCTGTGCTCAGGTGACAGGCACAGGTTGCAGACCAAGTGTTGGTCTGTGTAGGGGTATTTATTGTGGCATTTGGGGCAGAAACGGAACGGGGTCCGTTCCATCGGCGTTCTTCAGCACGCGGTCGGGCCGACCAGGCCCCGACGGAGGATCGAAAAACTACCCCGAAGGGCACCGGAGCTCTTCGATCTTCGATGCGGTGTTGAATCTAAGTACGCCGATCGCGAACGCAACAATACCGACGAAAATCTTCCGAAATTAACTATTTTTTCCGTTCCGAAACTCGGAGCGACAGGAACACGTCCGAACCCGATGGCGGAAAAAAAACAATCGAAGATGGAGTCGACGCCCATGCGCAATGGAGACAAAAGGAGGAGTCACTCGGTCCCGTGACTCGAAAGACTTCTTCGAAGAAAAACAACTTGTAACACTCCGGCCCAACACCAGATGGCGAGCTATTGCAGAACATGCGTATCTACAGCGACAGATGCCATCGAACATATAGATTTGTCATGCCCAAGCCTCTGTCATATGGACCTCTCTGGCAATGCTGCAGCGCTATACGGGGTCTATTACCCTGCCAGAGGAAACCTGTGATGATCTTCTCCAAAGCGTGGAACCAGGGGTGTGTTAGTGGAAACAATAAGTTCTGAAAAATATACAAAAACCTCAGAAGGACCATCATTTTAAAAAGGGCTATGCGACCTCGTACGTTCAGTGGAAGGAAGCGCCCCTTCATCATGTCTGCAGTTGCTCGTTGTGTTAACGGCCACAAATTTAGGGACCAGGCCAGGTCGGGCAGAAGCGACATCCAAACACCTAGGTATTTGAAGCTTAAACTTTAAATAGGTACTTTGTCTTGCCAGTCAAGCTCGAGATAAGGACAAAGGCAGTAATACTGACTTCAGGGGGTTCATTTGGAGTCCAGAGGCCTCTTTGAAGCATCTCAGTAGATAAAGGCCACGCGGGCCACTGTCTGCCGGTTTGGCCAGATAAAGGAGGACATCGTCCGCACAGAGTGCTATGCGGTCCTCATGATCATGGTACCATCTCCATCCCTTAAATTAAGAGTCGCTCCTTACTGACTGTGCCAGCCGTTCAATGGCTAACGTAAACAAAAGAGGGGAGAAGGGACATCCCTGACGTGTACCCCGATGAATGGAAAAGGCTTGGGACACAGTACTGTTAACCAGTTCCCAGGCTTCAGAGTTCACATACAATGCCTGTATCAACCTACAAATTTGTGGGCCCATACCGGTCCGCTGCTACACCAAGTGCAAATAGCCCCAGTCCAAATGCCTTTTCGAAATCCACAAAAAACAATGCTAAATCACCAGGCAGTCGATGATGGTTGGCCAATGCCATGTGGAGCCTACGGATACAGTGACACGTGCCCTGGTACTGCAAGAACCCACATTGGTCAGGATGTGGGCAATCTCCGTTTAAGACGGGTTGTGAATATTGTAGCAAAGATTTTGATATCTTCATTTACGAGCGAGATAGGGCGATATTCTGCACAGGCCCGGGGGCTGGGTCTTGGGGTTCACCACTATGGTCTCCATATCCAATGTTGGGGGGAAGGCGTCTGTGCGGTCCACCTCTGCATAGAGGTCTAAAAGTCGGGGTGCAAGGGTTTCTCTGCACTTCGCATAATATTCAGCCGGTAGGCCACTTTACAGTATTTTAAACGCTGTGTACAGTCACACAACTTGTGCTGGTTGGAGGCAGCGATGAACAGTTATGTTACGGAGGCAGAAACCATTTTAAAATGGTAGATTCTGGGGTCTCGCGCCTTGGGTGATATGTAGGTTTATCAATGTCTGCTCCAATAAAAATTCAACTTTTCGGGGACACAAGCATAAATAACCTTCAACTCTAAAAGCACAAAAGTTTGTCTCTTTGGGATTTTTCTACCAGTCATCCAAGCACTGTTAGCAAGTCCACATCCAGGAATGTCAATACACAAAAGGTTCAATACATGCTAATATTTACTACGTGCTTCTTCTTAAATAGCTCAGCGGCACTTATTGTTTCTTTGTAGGATGACAGGACGACATCCCCCCTAATAACTATCCTTGCAGTGACACTCGTGGACTCAGCTATCATTCCAGTCCCCAACAACCATCTGGTTACTTCCATAGTGGGCGGTTTAGCTGTCAATTAACTGTTCTATCCCTCACGCACTCGCACCCGCTTTTCTATACTCTCTGCTGTTTCTACCATGGGCTCGATGCAGTTCTGCTGCTCTTACCTGATGTGATGATTAACGACAGCGCTGAGACGGATGCCGACTTGGGAACCCTGTTGGGGGTGGACATCTTCTGCTTCTCAGGAGTTTCCTTTGGTCCTCCCAGTCGGAGACTCACCCCGGGGTCCAGGGCTCGAGGGGTGGTGTTTTTGGCGCCCGTGCTGTTACTGCGAAACCGAATTTGGCTCAAGCTTACAAGATCAGCTGCAAATCGAAAAGAAGAGCACGGCAGGTCAATACGTTCGAACCAAAACGCTGCTCAATATGTATTAAAAGGCGTCTTCGATACCGATTTGCAGATGTGGATCGCTACACTCCGTGAATGTGTGGACTAACACAAAATTGTTACTCTCACTGCTGGCCTCTCCTGTGTTTAGTTTTGCTCTCTTGGGTGGGTAATTAGAGTGAGAAAAAGAAGGCTTTTGGAGCTCAATGGAGACCTCCTCGACACCACCACAAGTTTTCCCTTGCCAGAGGTTAAACCATCCTCAAAAGTCTGCAAAGTCAATGAGCTCCAGAAAATCCCACTCTTCGCTCTTGTGATATTGGTATTCAGTTTGAGAGCAACTGAAAGCAAACAAGGCAGGGAGTCTGCGCAGTATGGCTGACAAATACCCCACATTGTTGATCCAATATCCCCTCTGGCATTTGTATGTATTTATTTTGATGATTTAGTGACACTGTTGAAGTGTGACGTCGGTCACATGATAATTAGACAACTGTCGCTGCAGATTACAATGGACATCCGCCCATAATTTTGTGCTTACCCTCCAGCGCCAAGTTCTGCAATCGAAAACTGGACTCATCGACTGTTCTTGAATTTAGACTCCTACCTTTGAAACCCAACAACGTGACATAGTCATGCACGATGAACTTGCTTTCAGAAAGATCCCCCAGGCCTATCTTCTCCTGCAGGACCTATCAATGTAACTTCTTCTTCCCTTGTGCTACGCTGCCGTCTACGGCTTAAGACTTGGTATGGCCTAGCTCCGCATGTTGAGCGAACGCAAGCCATAATCACTGCTGTCCAACCTGATAACGAAGAGGTCTTTGTGGCTCCCGCTTTGCTGCTGGTCTTCAAGTCTCCCAACACAAAGAGTGGTTTCTCTGGTCTGGAGGATCCTGTGTCATAACTCTCGTCCTCGGATGAAAAGGCGAACTTCGGCATGGTTTCCAGGCTGTAGGCGCTGCTCATGGTCGATGGACTTCCACTTCTGCCGTGCTGCGAGGAATGCTGAGAGGAGTCCGAGGACGTCCACGACCTCAGCCTACCGGGGAGAGAGAGAAGGGAATGAAGAAAGGGAGTAAATATTCAGTAAAAAAAAACACTCTCGTACTGCTTCTCTTAACTTTGGGTCAGGCGAAGCCTTAACCTGGCATTCACTGTTCTTAGAAATTGTCTGTGTGCTGCAGCACGGCCAGGATGTAGCTCTACACGTAGATGCTCAGGGTCAGCAGGCAGCTAAGCATCCTCAATAGATCTACGGAACATTATGAGTCACTTTCACAAATTAAACCTAATACTTAGACCGAACTGATGCCTTCTGAGAACATGAGTTGCCCTCGCTTGCTGCGGTCCCATTGAGTCAATTAGATCACAACAATTTCATTGTAAACCACTCAATGCCCTACACACTTTTTCAGGTTCATTAGTTACACACCACAGAAGAAATACCAAGAGGCCATCACTGCAAACATTTGAGATAGATGTATTTTAACATAACCTACAAGAGTCATTGATGGGTATGCTCAACTGAAATCACTCCTGCTGACTGAGAGACCCAAAACCATCAGCCACCGCTAAACTCTCCGGCCCCACAGTGCCTTCACAGGTCCCTTCATCGCTCTGTTTGATCTCATGAGCTTCAAGAGGGAATGGCCAACGTTCAACTCTCAATGAGCAGAAGATATGGGTCTTCAGGGGACCAAGTAGTCAGCAGCCTGTTAATCTCCAGTGGGAACTAGTCAGCGCGTGGCATATCAACACAATATTCAGAGCCGCAGTGCCCCTCCAGGCTCACTTTCCCGCTCACCTGGCTTCGGTACCCAGGAAACGGCTCTTGTCCTCCTCCCCGGAGGCCGCCCGCTCCCATCTCTCCCTCCGCTCATCTTTCTCTTCACTGTGGCTCCTCTCAGACGAAGAGAAGCTGAGGTTCAGCTGAGTTGCAAGATGCTCAGTACTGCTGTAAACCTACAGAAAGAGCAAACCCTTCAGCAAGCATTTACTTGACGCATTTTAAAAATCACAGCAGAAGGTACATGATAAAACCTAAACCATCAATATTTCCTGCCAAATAACTAAACTTCCACGTGGTCTCAGAATACTTCTAGCCACACAATATTCTGATAACTTCCAAGCTGCATCTTGTGGAGTACTCCGCCACGAAGTCTGAGGCAACACAGACCTAACTGTGGTTGCAGGTAATCGTGGAAAAGCTTTGGGTTTAAGAGAATAATCCACTTGGAGTATTAAGAGGATCACAGACTCCTCTCCATCGATCTGTGTTTGATACCACAGGTGACAGACTGAAGTAACTGCTTCTTTGAGAGATTCAGCTACAATAAGTATCTCATTCAAAGAACCCACCTCCAAGGCTGCATCGGTCAACATTCAGCCATTGTTAGCCCTTCAGTACAAGTAGCTACATGGGTACCACACAGAGGAGGACCACTCATCACCCTTTGTTTCTTCCCAGAGGCTCCTATGCCATTAAAGATGTACAGTGGGCGATTCCCCAACTAATGCGACCTGGCTGCTTGGAGTTTTATGTCACACCAAAGTCTACCTTAAAGATTTCTTCTTTTTTTTTTTTTTTTCAGGAAGCATCAGTCTTGTGCCCCCTCCCCGACCATCCTTCACAAGGATCAGTAACAAATACATACATCTTTAAACTGCAACAAACATTACTAATGCCAATGCTGCACTAACTGCTGTAATTTATTTCCCCAATCCATGGTGACCTGGATAAGGCTCCCTGAGGATTGTGCAACACCTGACTGAAGAAATTAATTTTGCTCTACAGGTGAACAGTGGATCTCTTGTTCTAAAATTCATAACCCACGCAACGGGTTCCATAAATCGTGCACCTTGCTAAACCGGTGAGAACAAGACGAAAACTGCCGGATCTCAACAGAGGACTCTTCATCGTTCGTCTCGTCGTCCTCCTCAGACCCCAAGTGGTGATACCTTTCAGAGCGTGCTGCAAGAAGACCAGAAAGGGGATTAGTGCATTCGTGTGATGCAAAAAGGCTTCAGGCTTAATGTTGGACCTTTACCTTCTCTCATTAAAGACTTTGCACATCTACAAAATGTTATTACAAGTCTGAGTGCTGTAAAAACGAGCTAGAAATTAATCTGGAAGGCCTATTGATGCCCTTCTAAGGTTTCCCCTCAACCAAGAGTGTGACCAGAGGCTAGGGCGAACCCAGTGAACGAATGATAAAACAGAAAATGTGTGGGTAGGCGCATACATGAAAACCAAAAAAAAATGTGCTGCTCCAGGGATGCATGTCAAAAACTCAGATGCGAGGACACGAGTCACTCTATCAATCCCTCAAAACGATTATGGGTGAGCGCTATGCTATCGAAAGGCTCTCCAACAAAGTAACCCATTACTAGGAAGAGTTAAACTGACTAACTTTCAGTGCCATGGTTTTGAGAAAAAAAAAATTGGAAAAAAAAAAATCAAAAACTTTTGATCTGTGCCTTAAAAAAATCCATCACATGATGGCACAGCGAGGCAGACTGCTGGAGGAGGAAATGGAATGTGGGCGGACTGACGCTAGGAAATGTAGCGCTTCAAAACTTTAAGCCTGTGGCAGCAAGCCCTATAAAACTCAATTAAAGTGTCTCACTGAGTCTGAACGTTATTCAAACCTACAGAATACATAACTATTGGAAAGCACATTCGACCACTATATCACTGGCATGGATTTTGGATGGGTGGCGGTTTAGGGAGCCTGCGGTTTGTTCACCGAGTGTTTCATTAATGGGAAGCAGCTTATATGGCCATAACATGGCTCCCTTGAAACTTTATACTATCTCAGGCCTAACCATCTATTAAATGAATTGTCATTAAAAAATGTTTAAATTTAAAAAAAAAAAAAAAAAAAAAAAACTTATGTCAGCTCCCAGGAATCTGGCAAGGTCACATTGCTAAAGGATTTATAATTTCCTAGTACACAAACAAAACATATTCCTAGAAAATAATTATTCTGAATAACCGGTTATGTGAAAAGAGCCCCCGAAAAATTGGAAAGTGTCCCCTATCTCAATGGCTGAAGTCCAAGCTACTGATTAAAAATCAATTTCAGAAATAAAGTCCCCTCAAAGGTGACGGACTCCGACAGTATCTGCCCGACCGGCCTGTCCAAGGAGCTGGTCTCTGAGGAAAGGCCCCGCATCATCACAGAGTAAGACCCCGGAGAGGAGGCAGCGTCCTTACTGTCGAAGTAACTGGTGTCATCGTCCGCTTCCAGCTGGGGAACAAACTCGGCCTTCTGTCGCAGAAGCCCGTTCCAGTCCAAGGTGCAGAAGAAAGCGTGTTGCTTGACCTCGTGGGCTCCCCCTGAAAGAAACCAAAAACAAGCCTGGACAGTCAGTGATATGATGTACACAGAACTGTCCTGCCACTATACATGTCAAGGAACGGTTTGAACACTAGGTGTCGCTGTTGCTGCAGATTCGGACGCACAAGGAACGAAATCCAACACTACACTGAATTTTTTGAAACGTGTAATTTGTCACCATAATCATGGGATTTTCGAACGCAAGTGAGCTGAATGTCCTTAAGAAGCTTTCTATAAACACCACCCCTAACAATCCTGACCTTTCATTAAGAAGGAGGAAACCCGCCAATAGGTGTTAAAGCCACAAAAAAGGCCTGGGTTTGGACAAAAATATAGACTTTGAATTAACTATTCCTGATAATGTTTAAATGCTGTCACGATATGCTTTTACTCTGAGTTCTGTGTCTGCCCCAATCATTAAACACATCCAGGTTTGTTACCACCCTAATTTATGGTGCACACAACACATTATGAACTGTAACTCCAATTGTAAATGCTCTTTCAGAGAACGTCACCTGACGGCTCTAGCATGCCCTAAATGCTGGTAGTAAAGAACAAGTTACTTACCTTCGGCAACGCCTTATCTGGTAGAGACATATTCAAGTTGCAGGTTTGTTACCTTTGAATTTCCCCCAGGTGTCAGCTTGATCCGGAGAGTTTTCTGAGCAGTAAGCCTGCACGCCGTGAGGTCGCATCGATCCACTCCATGTCCGTCACTGGCATCTTCCGCACCAGATATAACATCGCCGGTCCTGTGTGTTATACAGGCACCACCCCGGCGCACTGACGTCAGTTTCTTTTCACGACTTTCCATGCCAGAAGAACAGAGCCATGAAGAACACTGACCCTTGTGTGCCAAAACTAAGGCCCTGAAAGGAGAGTCCCTGTCCCTAGAAATCATTCTCAGACTAGGGAGGATGGGTTGGTCGGTAAGGAATCTGCAACCAGATATAGTCTCTACCAGATAAGGCGTTACTGAAGGTGAGTAACTTGTTCATCTGACAGAGTTGCTGATTCCTTAAACCCAAGCAATACCATCCCCGGAGGTGGGTCTATAAACCAAGATCATACTAAGAAGTCTTGCAGGACTGAACGGGCTAAGTACCAGTCACTCCGACCTTAGTGTCAAGGCAGTAGTGTTTGGTGAACGTGTGCAGAGATGTCCACGTTGCCGCCTAACAGATTTCAAGGACTGGAACTCCACATGCTAATGCGGTGGTTGCAGCTGAAGCTCGAAGTAAATGAGCATGCAAGCCCTCAAGAAGTTGCTTTTTAGCCAGTGCGTAGCAGATCTTAATGCAGAGTACGGCACATCTGGAGGTAGTCCCCTTCTGCACTGCCCATTTCTCCGCACCCACATAAAAGACAAAGAGTTAACCGTGCATCTGGAACTCTTGTACGATCAAGGTAGAACGCCACCGCTCTTTTTGGGTCCATGTGGTGGAGTCTCTCTTCGCCCTTAGAAGGATGGGGGTGCATAAGGAGTAGGCAAGGTGATGGTTTGGCCTACATGAAAGGACATAACCATTTTCAGCAGAAAAGAGGCTATAATGCGAAGCACCACTGTGTCAGGTTAGATGGAAAGGTAGGGAGGCTTAGATGACAAGTCCTGCAACTCACTCACCCTGTGGGCAGATGTAATGGCCCCAAAGGAGGCTGTTTTCAAAGTGAGAAGTCTGAGAGGACAATGTGGAAAGGTTTGAAAGGAGCGCACATCAGGAATGTCTGAACCAAATTCAAATCCCACTGGGGCATAATGATTGGGGATGGAGGAAATGTGTAAGGCCTTTAAGGGAACCTATTCACAGTAGAGGACTTAAACAAAGAAGTCTCATCAGGTAACCTCAAAAAAGCAGAAATTGTAGACAAATAACCTTTGAGAGTGCCTACAGCAGAGCCCTCCTGGGCCAGAGAAAGTATGAACAGAACCACAGTGAGGGGGGCAGAATTGGGGGAGTCAACAGACCTGTCTGCACCACACCACAAATTTTTTCTAACAGACATATACCATTTTGGTGGGGGGGTCGCCTGGCTGCCAAGATAACGTTACAGACCTCAGACAGAAAGCCAAAAGCTGTCAACTGCCGCCGCTCAATCTCCACGCAAGTAGGCTGAGAATGGACAGGTTTGGGTGCGGAGCCCTCCCCAGCTGCTGCGACAGAAGATCCTCCCGAAGGGGCAGTCTGATCGGAGAATCGATGGACATACTCAACAGCTCGGTATATCAGACTCTCTGTGCCTAGTTTGGAGCCACAAGGGATTACTTGGCCCAGTTGTTTTCAGAGATCTGGTCCTTGTTGGGGAGATTCCCCTGATGCTTCGTCCACTGAAACTTTGGGTCCCACTACCTAATCCACAAGGTTGGTGGATCCCACCCCCAGGAACGCGGAGGCTGGGCAGCATGCACGGCAACTGGCCGTAAATGAAAGCGGCTGGAGAGCCCTTTCGTAGCCACAAAAGGGGCAGAAAGTAGACTATGGGGTGGCGAGGGGCTGCTGCAAGGGAGTACGAGAATCCTCGAAGTGCTCATGCACAGACTCTGCTATGTCTCAGAAGAGACGGGTACCATCAAAGAGCATGCCCATCAAAGTAGCCTGGACATCCCCAAAAAGCCAGACGTCCTCAATCGGGCGTGGCGCCCTCAGGGCCACTGCTGATGAAACCGCTCTGCCCACGGAGTCTGTCGCGTCCAGTACACAACTAATAGTGAACTGTGCTGCTTCTTTCCTACTGGCAACTGCCTGAGAGAGTGCAGCCAGGGCCTCCTCCGGGACCTGTGGTAGCCTTTGCGCAACAGGCATGCCAAAATCATTTCCAAAGCCGAAGCATTCTTAGGCGGCCCAGCACCAGGGGAGCTTAACGCTGAACAAAAACCCAGGCAGAGGCGGTGGTAAACAAACTGATACATGCCCACTGCCCCATTCCGTGAAAGCTCAAAACAATGTGATAATCACAGCCAGGCCTGGCTGCAGGATTCTGGATCTGGAAGGAAGCATAAAAGAGTAGACTAAATGCAAACTCTTTTTATGCCGAGCCTAGCAGACAGCACAAGCCAAAACCCTCATCTCCATTAGATAATGGAATGTCTGCTCTCCACACCATGCAACAATGTGTTTTTTGTGAACACAACCATTGCACTCAAAACATGCCCAGCCTCAGAGTTTTCGCAGATACTTGCACCACCTTCAAGCCCACCGGGAAGACCACCCGCTCCTTCACCAGTTTTAAACCCATCTTGCAACCTTACTGTCTCTGCCTGCTAAGGCGTATTACAACAGCCATGGACACTATTGGCCATCTAAGCTAGCTGGTTCCTCTCCAGCGCTTTGACGTCCTACTCATAAGAACTGTGTCACAACAAATGTCTGGTACCTTCCCTCTCACTTCCTTCTCTTCCTCTCCTTGTCTACGCATAATGATTCCCAGCAGCTCTACGGGGCGTGTCACCGTCCCTGGGTCTTTTAAACTTGCCACCTCCTTAGTATTGTAATCTTGTGGCTTGTTTCTACCATCGCAAATAAAACATCTAAGAAATGAAATGTCAAATCTACACCTGTCTTATGTTTAGATTTACCCTAATGAGGAAAAAGATTGTCACCTTTTTTCTACAATCTATATAAAAGTTCTGATGTCCTTTGGTATGACGTCCAGGCTCTAGAGGAAACGAAAAATAAAACTGTACGCGGTTACGTGAAATCACCGCCTACTGCACTTCAGTCAAAAAAACAAACAAAAAAAAAAATAGCCTTTTCTCAAAAGGCCCCTTTTTCCCACTTCACCATCCTTCAGACAACTCTACGTGGAGGTGCTAAACACTCAAACAACTAAACTGTACTTATGGCTCCCCTTCCGGTCTTCAATGTACTCATGTTTTGAAAAGCAATCTTTTGGTTTCTCCAAGCCAGACTTGTGCTATAAAAATGCAAATAAAAACAAAATTGAAAATACTTTGCGACTAAATAGTCGCCAAGTTGAAGCGTCCAATTTGTTTTTCAGACCACCACTAAAAGCAACAGAGGTGACAGAGGCGTCTTTAAATGAAACTAGCAGTGAAAAAGCAGAGGCAATGCATAGAACAGCATTAAGAATCCATGCACACGAAGTTAATTATCCCTGCTTAGGTGTCTCAGTGTTTGGGCGGTCTGACATTTTCCACAGCACCATTAGGGAGTGCAGGAGGTAGTTGGCTGTGCTTCTACCTAGCGGGAAAATGTACAAAGATACAGATTTAAGTGACCAAGGTTTGTTATCAAATGGCATTGTGTTTGATTCCAAGTCCACGGGTGGAGCAGTCTATGGTATTGGCTTATTAGCAAGGCAATAGCAAGATTGTTGGGTAAGATGACTTGGCAAAGCCACAAGTTCTGGGAAAGTTATTTTGGTAAATCCCAAAACCAAATGTGAAATATGAACAATGTGCCTACGTGCCACACGCTGCAGGACAACACAACACACTGCAGTACCTGTGCCGATGCGCTCCAGGGGGTTCTGCCTCAGAAGCCTGGTGATCAGATCCTGGGAGTCCACAGGAAGAGCTTCATCTCCCCCAGGCCACATTATTTCATCTAAAAAAAAAAAATAAGGAAGAGAGACAGCCTAAGCCAAATGCGAAAAACAATACACAGAACTGCAAAAAACAATATACAAAACTGCAAAAAACAATTTACGAAACTGCAAAAAAAAAAAAAAAACTATATACGAAACTGCGTGAAACAGGATACAAAACTGCAAAAAAATATAAACGAAACTGCAAAAAAAATACGAAATAACAAACAAAAAAATTATATATATATATATACATATATTTACACACACACAAAACTCTAAAAAACAGAATACGAAACAGCAAAAAACAGAATAAAAAACAGCAAAAAACAGAATAAGAAACAGCAAAAAAACAGAATACGAAACAGCAAAAAACAGAATATGAAACTGAAAAAACAATATATGAAAATCCAAAAAACAGAATACGGAACTGCGAAAAACTGAATATGAGAACAGCAAGACAAGATCATCCAAAGAAAAGCCTCTGCAAAAATGAACTATACCCCTTAAAATGAAGTTCTAAGATAATTCAGATGTTACAGGCTAAAAGCCAGAGGACTCTACCCAAGGCATCAAGAGGTGCAATGTACACTTGAAGAACGCGACAAAGCGGATCTGTTTAAGAAAGGATGCCGGGAAGACAGCCACCGTGGAGAAGACACCAGAGTACATAGAATAAAGAAGCTTGGAGGTGGGACAGGTAATCACCCCAAGACTGCCCTTGAATCTCAGAAAAATCTGCCAACTTCACTCTGGCCTCACAAACTACTCGCTCTCGCAGATGTATTACGTGGTGATACGGCTTCATGGAATTTATTCGACAGATGCTACGAAGGTACTCTTCGATCACCAAACATATTGAGACAAACAAGAGGAGTGGATTGCAAGGGAGACTCACCACTAACAACCTGGCCAAAGAGTTCCTCTGGAGTGTCCCCAAAGAAAGGCACGCAGCCGACCAGGAACTCGTAGAGAATGATCCCCATCGCCCACCAGTCCACTGGCTTCCCATAGCCCTGCCGGAATATCACCTCAGGGGCAATATATTCTGGCGTCCCACACACCTGGATAAAATGTAAAATAAAAAAAATAAAAAAATGGAAGTAATATTAATAATTCTAATAAAAAAAAAGAATTTTAAGTAACTTCTGACTCTGGAAAGGCGACTGATGTATATTCTAATGTTTAGAGTCAGAACACCCATGAATGAGGGTGTCAAATGAATCCAGTGTCAAAGTATGGGTACCTGTTTGTCCAAAAACTCCCGCGTGTCCTTCTCGATATGTCCCTCGTACAGATTTGTGGTCATGTTCATCAGGCCAATTTTAGAGAGTCCGAAGTCTGTCAGTTTAATGTGACCCATTGAGGTGATGAGCAGGCTGAGAAAAAATAAGGACAAAGCAATATTAGGACGCAATGGGATGGAAAAAGGGTGTGAAGAGGCCATAAGACTCCCTGATTAAAAGGAGCCCTCAACCTTCAGCGGAAAAGTGATGGAAGTGAATGCAAAACGTCATGGTACAGAAAGATAGGGGCGCTGCGACACGCAAGTCTAAGAACTGGGTCAAGCATCGCTGTCAGTAAGAGACTGTTGTGGCGCTTTAGTGATAGTGTTTTTTTAATTTTTTTTACATTAAACAGACTGGGATTCCAAAACAATGTTGTTTGATGGTTATGTTTCTCCCCGATTTAAATTTAGTAAAATCCATAAACCAGTGCTTAATTTGTAAATAACAACATGCCGGTGCCCAAAGCCCTCCTCTTAAACACGCGGCTGCTGTATTTAAATATGCTGACACGGAATACTGAGGCAGCGTAATCATAAAGCCATCTTAGGCCTCTTCAATCCATTTACAGCCCCTCCCTGCCCCTTCAGCTCACTCCTGCAGCTTTCTGCTTTTTTCCCTCTGTGACGCTTTTTCATTTTACTCTTCCTCCGTCTTTCCCATATGTGCCTTTTGCTCGCAGTAAATGCTTGAGGCAGAAAAATAAGTGCTGTCCCTCAAAAATAAGTGCCGGTACTCTGCACCGGAAACTACAAGCACAAATTAAGCACTGCCCTAAACTGAATAAACTGGCGTTTCCCAAAGTTTCTTGTAAAGTTTCTTAAAAAACATGTTGCAATTGGAATAACTTAAGAGCAAACATAAAAACATTTCTTTAAATCACTGAATCGAAATGTAAAGAAAACAAGATTTTAACAGTACATAAATGCTTTTTTCCCAAAACTTTTAAAATATTTTTTTTTCAGTGAGATCCAAAATGGGTATTTTATTACACATTCAAGGTAGTTTTATAATATATTAAAAATCTACACCGACAATCTGGCATGGAGAGCGGTTTGTTTTTTGTTTGAGATGACAAGAACAGACTTTTTTGTACGCAAGGCTCCACTGATTCTAAAAAGGCTTAAAAGCACAAAAGGAAAAAAGTTGCATAACTGTAACAGTAATTGTGCAGTTTGAGACCATTTTACACTGACATACCAGGTTTGTTAGCACAACCTAGCTACTGGAGGTGGGAAGGCATCTTATGGAGACAATGTTCAAGTTTCCTCAAAATATTTTAAGACTGGATGCAGGATAGTGAATAAGCTTCCTCGACTATTTCAAGTAAAGTTGTACTTTCCCCAGATGTTTTAGGATTGGAGGCAGAATAGTAAATATGCCCGCCCGCTTTGAGAAACCCCTTTGTTGTTCGGAGGGCGCAAACAATGGAAAAACTCAAACGCGCCAAGCGTGCAGCCAGGGTCTGCCTCTGTCAGAGAGCTATGAGATGGTGCACCGGAATGAAGGGTGAGGGACATGGCAATACACCTGGTAGAAGGCCACACTGACAACGCACCCTAAGCTCTGGTACTATGATCTTTAAACAAAAAAAAGCAAAATAAACCCCAATGAAATTAATTAATATTTCTTTCACCCCATACTTATTTTTCAAGAACAGGGCATCAGGAAAGTAACTCATTTATATATGCATGGATCATTTTATTAATCTCTTTGCACGTGTTTAATTTGCAGTTTGAATGTAAAAAGCTAATATAAAGAAGTTGCCTATTGCCTCCAAACCTCTGTGTATTTCAACATCCAGATTGCCTGGTTTCTACCATTTTTTCCAGTTTCATTACAATCACTTCCTTGTCCTAGGGCGATGTGGAAAAGGTTTTAGTTTGCTTGTCAGGATACTTCCCTCACAGGTTGTCGTAAGGTAACTTTCTAGCCCTCGGACATTAATTCCCTAATTGCTCGCGGATCATTACCCCGCAGTCCCACACACGCCATCACTAAACCATCTGTCAAAGGGGTCAAACAAAGAACTCAAGAAAAAGGGAAAACATGTTATTCTATGGGCAACAACATTTTTGTTTATCATAAGCTCAAAATCAAATATACCATCTTCAGAGATCAAGTCCACAACTCATTGGCTATACAAACTTCATGGCGTCTTCCCCCGCCTCCCCGGTACGTATACTCACTTATCGGGCTTCAGGTCCCTGTGAACGATCCCGTAGTTATGGAGATATTCAAGGGCAAGCACCGTCTCAGCAAAGTACATCCGGGTCATATCAACGGGGAGGGGGCCCATATTCTTCAAGAGAGTCGCGCAGTCGCCACCTACCGAAACAACAGGCGCTGTGTGAGCCAAGACTGCAAAGCTTTGCACACTCGCAAGGATCTGCGGTCCAAGCACTGTACTTGCCAGTGATGTTTTAGCATGCGTAAGTTCGCCAGACCTACTAATTCTCTAGCTCTAGAAAGATGTGTAAAGAAGCCACACACAGAAATATCACTCATGAAATGCAGTATTATCCTCAGGGGGAGTAGGGGGAAAGCAGTAGGTTTTGGGTTGCAATGACCTGCGTGTTTGTAACACCCACAACTCTCACGTTTCAGAGCGTTCACCAAATCGTCTCAATTCTTTTCCCACACTCCTAAAGATTGGAAATGTAATCCTGAGAAAGAAAGGAATAAAACATCCAGAATGGGAGAAGAGGGCAAGGGGGGCGGGTAATTTGCAATCCCTCAGCAGACTTCTGCATGGGCAGGTATCTGCATGTATACTGCCTCACATGAAAATGTAATTTACAAATGTTAGCAGGTCTGCTCCTATAAACTCTTGTGAATTCCCGAGTGTCACACATCTAGAACATTAAGAAGAGATATCTGCAAGTGCACTTTTGTGACTCCAAGAATCATATCCTTATTTTATTTTCATATTGCCCATAATGATTTTATTTTTATTTTCTACAAATAATTTCTCTTTCACATACTTGCATGGATCAAACACACTTTACTCAGTGATAACGCTGGAAAATGTTATTTAAATTGCACAAAACTTTTTTTCCAAAATCCTTTAAAAAAAAAGAAGTATACAAAAAACTGACAACCATCAACAGACTTGCTTTCATGTTTCTGCATATATTTGTGAATAATCAAGGAGCATGTCAACAGCATAATAAATAGCCTAAATTACTTAATTCCCTTACTATGAGCACATGTTTTTATAATGGATCCACTGTCTGTGCACTCGTGGTTGTCTATTTCCTTAGGCTGCTTGCCCAAACAGTGAAGCATTTGTATTAATACATCATATATGAAGTATGAACAATTTTTACATATGGATACAAGTCTTCTCTTGGTGGCAGACAATTGTCTCCCGTATTGAAGGGCTGTAACCTGAAGCCAAAGGCTTTGTTCTGATGGGGCTTGGGCCTTCTTGACAAGTGGGCCAACAACATGTTCTGGCCATCAGGTTACTGGGATTCTACACCTGTGATATCTAAGCATTGCGTGGCACATCAAGGGACTGCGGCGCCGATGGATGGATGCCACCCAGATTCACGCCTTTTTACCTTCCACGTACTCCATGACCATGCAGAGGTGCCGCCGGGTCTCGAAGGAGCAGAACATGCTGACAACAAATGGGTTCTCCGCAAAGGTCAAGATGTCTCTCTCCACAAAGACCTGCTGGATCTGGTTCCGGAGCACCAGGTTCTGCTTGTTTATTTTCTTCATGGCGAAGCGCTGGCGCGTCTCCTTGTGCCGCACTAGGTAAACCGCACTGCAGTCAGGGAGGAAAATAGGGTCACTGCTCGACGCATCCTAACACACAGCTCGCCGACTTAGCCATAGGTCAAAAGATGGAGTTTAACAAGGAGAATAAGAAGGTGTGCAAGGAGGAGGGGAAAAGGGACAGGGAAAGCAGATAACAGAGAAAAGAGAAACAGGAAACAGGGAACAGGGAATTATGGGAGGGACAAACCGGAGAGTGAGGAAGGATTATGCGTTGGAGGTGTTGTGCGCAGAAAGAAAAGGAGAAAGGGTGATGGGGCAAAAATGGTGGGAAAGGAGGTTAAGGCGCGAGAGAGCAGTGGGAAGATAAGGAAATTAAAAGTTAGGCCAGAAAAGCAGAATGGAAGATATCATTGGTAGAAAGAGAAAGATTTGATGAACCTCATTTTCTTTGTCAAATTCATCCAAGAAGATCTAGAATACTTCTGAATGTTTGAAATGTAAAGGTTTAATTTTCAAGACACTTTCTAACTAGTCAGAACTTGACCCAGAGCACATGTGAATTGTGTATTCAATAATGCTTCATAGTCCATTAACCATCCAGAAAGGCATAAATGACCCGAAATGCTATTGGCTATACATATGAGAACTTTTATGTTGGGGAAGCAGCACTGCAAAGACAATTTTCACTTGCATTTTCCAAGAAATGCCAACCTCTCTGCAATGCTCCTAGCAAGGTGTGGAATACCTCCGAGCTATAGCTAACGCCATGCACAAAAGAAAACAAGGCTTCTCTTGAACAAAAACCTTCTGCGCCAACGTTCCACCATTGTCACCATTGCTAAAATATGCATTTCAAAGCCTTAAAAGTTACAAAATTCTTTAATTATATAAATGCCTGTACTATAGATGAATTCTTACCTATTCAGACTCTCAACAAGTCCTTCAACAAACAAAGTGAAGGAGTATTTAATCACACATATCTGTGTCCAACACCCTATGATGCTAAGGCCCTACGTCCTCTCTGGTTTACAGAGGTGGGATTTGTTCTGCGCGAACCATTCAAGAGAGCGTCAAGCTGCTCTAAAAGCTGTACTTCAATGAATATTTTTCACATCTTACCCGTATGCCCCATTGCTGATCAACTTGATGGTTTCAAAATCAGCTTCGCAGGGCTTCCTTCTGGAGACAGTAGATAAAGCCCGACACTGAAAATAGAAAGCAAAATACATCATCTGATATCAAACACAGTGCATGCTACTGGGTGTCATCTATAGACAGCGGACTTTAGGTGGTAGTTTCAATCCTGAATGAAGAAAAATGAAAATGTCACTTACCCAGTGTACATCTGTTCGTGGCATCAGTCGCAGTAGATTCGCATGTTCTGCAATAGCTCGCCATCTGGTGTTGGGCCGGAGTGTTACAAGTTGTTTTTCTTCGAAGAAGTCTTTCGAGTCACGGGACCGAGTGACTCCTCCTTTTGTCTCCATTGCGCATGGGCGTCGACTCCATCTTCGATTGTTTTTCCCCGCAGAGGGTGAGGTAGGAGTTGAATTGTAGTAATAGTGCCCATGCAATGGAGTGACTAAGTATGCACCTATTTAAGGTTGAGATGACACATATATAAATAATTGAAGGTAACTTCCAAACTGCTACAGGCTCCCGGGGAGGCGGGTGGGCACATGCGAATCTACTGCGACTGATGCCACGAACAGATGTACACTGGGTAAGTGACATTTTCAGTTCGATGGCATCTGTCGCTGTAGATACGCATGTTCTGCATAGACTAGTAAGCAGTTATTTCCCCAAAAGCGGTGGATCAGCCTGTAGGAGTGGAAGTAGTCTGAAATAATGTTCTTAATACGGCTTGACCTACTGTGGCTTGTTGTGCGGATAACACGTCTACACAGTAGTGCTTGGTGAATGTGTGAGGCGTAGACCATGTGGCTGCCTTACATATTTCTTGCATTGGGATGTTTCCTAGAAAGGCCATGGTAGCACCTTTCTTTCTGGTTGAGTGTGCCCTTGGTGTAATGGGCAGCTGTCGTTTAGCTTTAAGGTAGCAGATTTGGATGCATTTAACTATCCATCTGGCTATACCTTGTTTTGAAATTGGGTTTCCTGCATGAGGTTTTTGAAATGCAATAAAGAGTTGTTTAGTCTTTCTGATGTTTTTTGTTCTGTCAATGTAATACATCAATGCTCTTTTGACATCTAATGTATGTAGTGCCCTTTCAGCTACGGTATCTGGCTGTGGAAAGAACACTGGAAGTTCCACTGTTTGATTTAGATGGAACGGTGAAATAACCTTTGGCAAAAATTTAGGATTGGTCCTTAGGACGACTTTATTTTTGTGTAGTTGTATAAAAGGTTCCTGTATTGTAAACGCCTGAATCTCGCTTACTCTTCTTAGGGAAGTAATGGCGATGAGAAATGCCACCTTCCAGGTTAGGAACTGTATGTCGCAGGAGTGCATGGGTTCAAAAGGTGGACCCATAAGTCTAGTTAGGACAACATTTAGGTTCCATGAAGGAACAGGTAGTGTTCTTGGTGGTATAATTCTCCTAAGGCCCTCCATGAATGCTTTAATGACTGGTATCTTATATAGGGAAGTTGAATAGGTAGTCTGCAGGTATGCAGATATTGCTGCAAGGTGTATTTTAATGGAAGAGAAAGCTAGGTTAGATTTTTGTAAGTGAAGCAAGTAACCCACTACATGTTCTGGAGTTGTGTGTAATGGTTGTATTTGATTAATATGGCAGTAGCAAACAAACCTCTTCCATTTACTTGCATAGCAGTGCCTGGTGGATGGCCTTCTGGCTTGTTTTATGACTTCCATACATTCTTGGGTAAGTTGTAAGTGCCCGAATTCTAGGATTTCAGGAGCCAGATTGCTAGATTCAGCGATGCTGGATCTGGGTGTCTGATCTTTTGGTTGTGCTGTGTCAACAGATCTGGCCTGTTGGGCAATTTGATGCAGGGTACCACTGATAGGTCTAGCAGCGTTGTGTACCAGGGTTGCCTTGCCCAAGTTGGTGCTATCAATATGAGTTTGAGTTTGCTTTGACTGAGTTTGTTTACCAGGTAAGGAAGGAGAGGGAGAGGAGGAAAAGCGTAAGCAAATATCCCTGACCAGTTCATCCATAGGGCATTGCCTTGGGATTGTTTGTGTGGGTATCTGGATGCGAAGTTTTGGCATTTTGCGTTCTCCCTTGTCGCAAACAAGTCTATCTGAGGTGTTCCCCAGAGTTTGAAATAAGTGTTCAGAATTTGGGGGTGAATTTCCCATTCGTGGACCTGTTGATGATCTCAAGAGAGATTGTCTGCGAGTTGATTTTGGATCCCTGGTATAAACTGTGCTATTAGGCGAATTTGGTTGTGAATTGCCCAATGCCAAATTTTTTGTGCTAGCAGGCTTAACTGCGTGGAGTGCGTCCCCCCCTGCTTGTTTAGATAATACATTGTTGTCATGTTGTCTGTTTTGACGAGAATGTATTTGTGAACTATTATTGGTTGGAAAGCTTTTAGTGCTTGAAAAACTGCTAGAAGTTCTAGGTGATTGATATGCAGTTTTGTTTGATGTACGTTCCATTGTCCTTGTATGCTGTGTTGATCGAGGTGTGCTCCCCACCCTATCATGGAAGCATCTGTTGTTATTACGTATTGTGGCACTGGGTCTTGGAAAGGCCGCCCCTTGTTTAAATTTATGTTGTTCCACCACAGAAGCGAGAGGTAAGTTTGGCGGTCTATTAACACCAGATCTAGAAGGTGACCCTGTGCTTGAGACCACTGTGATGCTAGGCATTGTTGTAAGGGCCTCATGTGCAGTCTTGCGTTTGGGACAATGGCTATGCATGAAGACATCATGCCTAGGAGTTGTAATACCATCTTTGCCTGTATCTTTTGTGTTGGATACATGCGTTGTATGATGGTGTCGAAATTTAGAATTCTTTGTGGACTTGGAGTGGCTACTCTCTTTGATGTGTCTATTATGGCTCCTAGGTATTGTTGTACCTTGCGCGGCAGAATGTTGGATTTTGTAAAGTTGACGGTGAACCCGAGTTTGAAGAGGGTTTGTATGATCTGATTTGTGTGATTTGAGCACTGTATGAACGAATGGGCCTTGATTAGCCAGTCGTCCAAATATGGGAACACATGTATTTGCTGCCTTCTTATGTGTGCAGCGACTACCGCTAGACATTTGGTAAAAACTCTTGGTGCAGTTGTTAATCCGAAAGGCAGTACCTTGAATTGGTAATGTATTCCTTTGAATACAAACCTTAGGTATTTCCTGTGCGAAGGGTGTATTGGTATATGGAAATAAGCATCCTTGAGGTCTAAAGTTGCCATGTAGTCGTGTAGTTTTAGCAATGGCAATACTTCTTGTAGTGTGACCATGTGGAAGTGGTCTGATTTGATGAAAGTGTTCACTACTCTGAGGTCTAGGATTGGTCTCAGTGTTTTGTCCTTCTTTGGTATCAGAAAGTACAGTGAGTAAACTCCTGTGTTTATTTGTGTGTTTGGCACTAATTCGATTGCATTCTTTTGCAATAGTGCCTGCACTTCTATCTCCAGGAGATTGGAATGGTGTGTTGTTAAATTTTGTGCTTTTGGCGGTATGTTTGGAGGGAATTGTAGAAATTCTATGCAATAACCATGTTGGATAATTGCTAGAACCCAAGTGTCTGTAGTGATTTTCTCCCATGCTTTGTAATAATGACCTATTCGTCCCCCCACTGGTGTTGTGTGGAGGGGGTGAGTGACATGTGAGTCACTGTTTAGTAGTAGGGGTTTTGGGGCTTTGAAATCTTCCTCTATTTCTAGGGAATTGCCCTCCTCTATATTGTCCCCGAAAACCTCCTCTATACTGTCCTTGGTAACTGGACGGTGTGGCTTGTGAGGTGCTGGCTTGTGTGCTTTGACCCCGAAACCCCCCTCGAAAGGGCGTTTTACGGAATGTGCTGTAATTCCCTCTGCTCTGCGGGGAGTAGAGTGCGCCCATGGCTTTGGCAGTGTCCGTATCTTTTTTGAGTTTCTCAATCGCTGTGTCCACTTCTGGACCGAACAGTTCTTTTTCATTAAAAGGCATATTGAGAACTGCTTGTTGAATCTCTGGTTTAAATCCAGATGTTCGGAGCCATGCATGCCTTCTGATAGTTACAGATGTATTAATTGTCCGTGCAGCTGTATCTGCAGCGTCCATGGAGGAGCGTATCTGGTTGTTGGAGATGGTCTGTCCCTCCCCAACCACTTGTTTTGCCCTATTTTGTAAGTCCTTGGGCAGATGTTCAATGAGATGTTGCATCTCGTCCCAGTGGGCTCTGTCATAGCGCGCAAGTAGTGCCTGGGAGTTCGCGATGCGCCACTGGTTTGCAGCTTGTGCTGCGACTCTTTTACCAGCTGCATCGAACTTGCGGCTTTCTTTATCTGGGGGTGGTGCATCTCCAGATGTGTGAGAGTTGGCCCTTTTCCTAGCTGCTCCTACAACGACAGAGTCTGGTGGCAGCTGTGTAGTGATGAAAGCCGGGTCTGTAGGAGGCACCTTATACTTTTTTTCCACCCTTGGTGTGATTGCCCTACTTTTGACCGGCTCCTTAAAGATGTCTTTTGCGTGCATACCAGGGAGCATAGGCAGGCTTTGGTATGAGCTGTGGGTGGAGGAGAGTGTGTTGAATAAGAAATCATCCTCGACCTGTTCTGAGTGGAGGCTTACGTTGTGAAATTGTGCTGCTCTAGCCACCACTTGAGAGTACGCGGTGCTGTCTTCTGGTGGAGATGGCTTTGTAGGGTATGCCTCCGGACTGTTATCTGACACTGGGGCGTCGTATAGGTCCCATGCGTCCTGATCTTGGTCACCCTGGCTCATGGTGGTGTGAGCTGGGGAGTGTGATGGAGTTTGTGCTGGTGAGACGTTAATCACGGGCGGAGGAGAGGGTGGTGGGGTAACTCTTTTCACCACTTTTGGTTGTGGTGTTTGTTCCGTCTGGAACTCCAACCTTCTCTTTCTCCTAATGGGGGGAAGGGTGCTTATTTTTCCTGTCCCCTGCTGTATGAAGATACGCTTTTGCGTATGGTCCACATCAGTTGCTTGTAGCTCTTCCTCAAACCTATGCTTCTGCATTTGGGAGGTTAGCGAGTGCTCTTCTGTATAAGAGCCTGAAGCTGGGTCGCTTGCAGTTTGTTTCGGCATCGAAACTCTGTCTGCGTGTTTTTTCGGCTCCGAGGTGACTTTTTTCCTTTTCGGGGCCGAAACCTCTCGGCGTCGATCTGTTTCGGTGCCGCTGTCTCGGCGTCGAGCCGTGTCCACACCGGCATCTCGGTGTCGAGGCTTGTCTCCAGCACTTTCTCGGTCCCGAGAAGGCTGCGTGCCGGTGTCTCGACCGGAGTCGGACGATCTCGGCACTGTTTGGGCCTTTTTCGGTGCCGACGGTCGGTCACCGAATTTATGGGTCGAGCCATGGCCTGGTGGCAGTGGCGTCCCCTGGGCCTTGTAAATGTTCCTCTGAGTGGATTTCGACGTCTTACTCACGGTTTGTGTATCGTCGAATCCTTCGGAGTCTGAGTCTTGGATCGAGAAGGTACCTTCCTCTTCCTGTTCCTCGAACTCCCGTTGGGCTGTCGGTGCGGACGCCATCTGAAGTCTTCTGGCTCGACGGTCTCGGGGTGTTTTTCGGGACCGGAACGCACGACAGGCCTCGCAGGTGTCTTCGCTGTGCTCAGGTGACAGGCACAGGTTGCAGACCAAGTGTTGGTCTGTGTAGGGGTATTTATTGTGGCATTTGGGGCAGAAACGGAACGGGGTCCGTTCCATCGGCGTTCTTCAGCACGCGGTCGGGCCGACCAGGCCCCGACGGAGGATCGAAAAACTACCCCGAAGGGCACCGGAGCTCTTCGATCTTCGATGCGGTGTGGAATCTAAGTACGCCGATCCCGAACGCAACAATACCGACGAAAATCTTCCGAAATTAGCTAATTTTCCGTTCCGAAACTCGGAGCGACAGGAACACGTCCGAACCCGATGGCGGAAAAAAAACAATCGAAGATGGAGTCGACGCCCATGCGCAATGGAGACAAAAGGAGGAGTCACTCGGTCCCGTGACTCGAAAGACTTCTTCGAAGAAAAACAACTTGTAACACTCCGGCCCAACACCAGATGGCGAGCTATTGCAGAACATGCGTATCTACAGCGACAGATGCCATCGAACCTATAGTTCTTTGAGGGACCATAATATACCGACATTAAAGTCAATCGTCCAATGTGGTATTTGGTCAACTGTTCAGCAAACAAATTATTTATAACCAGGTGTCATTAGAGAGAACATCTCCAGACTGTGAAGAACTCAGCAGCTCACTTCACAACAGAAGATGGTCCATCCAGTCATGCGCCATACATACACCACCATAAGGACTGCTGCACTAGTCAGAAAACATCTTCATGTCTGAAATAAGTTACTATGCAAAAATATCACTCCAATTTCATATATAAATGATGCAAATCTTCCTTCTGGAGCAACATACATGTAAGGGATCAAGAGTTTCCAATTCCTTTAAATCTTTTATCTACCATGTCGGCACATGTAATGCAGCTGGAACCCGGAGTAAAGGTCTGCAGAAGAAAACTGGTCAAAATTCACAAAGACATTAAATTATTTATTTTTAATGCGCCAAAAGGTCTGTAAAGAGATTAAAAATAGTCTGCGCTAGCTACCATGGAACTTTCTGCATGGGGCAAGATGCTAGATCATGGTTGATTGTATAACACTAACACAACCTTTAGGCTACTACAAAGCAAAGATATGGTGCACGAGAGGGAATTATGCAGTACGAGAGTACTTAACCAACTAAACAACTTTTCGCTACCCTGGACACACTGTACCCCACCATCCCCACAGTCTTGTACTTCATGAGCTAGGGATAAGTATGCGTAGCAAGGCGATACCTTCAGTCCCATCCAGTATTAGGCTCATACAAACACCCACATTTGCAACTTGTGTTTTTGATGCAGCTGTGCTGGTTTATGAGACAGCCTTGATTTTCACCACTCTACAAGTTATTGTAAAGGCTCTACTTGCATTGATATAATGAAGCAGCAAGTCACAGGTTCAACTATGGTATGGGTCAACCTGTTTTTGTATTCTGCCAAGGTTAACAGAATGAGTACCATTCAGTGGCCCAATACTGGTTTCAGGACATTTGAGCTCTGGGGTGGTTAGGGTAATTTGAAAAACTGATTATCAATATTTCGATTTCCAATATACTGCTCTCAGGAGCATGTTTGTTAGCAGCAGTCCTTATCCACAACAGATTTCACACTGAATACAACACTGAGACAATACCAAGTTACAATCTCACCTCAGGAGGGTCCTCCGGCTCAGGGGGAAATGAGTTTCCATTATCATAAATGTCATCAAACTGAACCATTTCTGTAAAAAAAAAAAAATAAAAAAAACAGTAAAGAAAGGCACTGACTAGTCAGTCGGTAGTCAAGCAGCAAATTCACTCCCTCACTCACTTCTCCCTGCCACTGTGTTCTCGTTTAGTATAAAAAAAAAAAAAAAGATTAAAACAAATAAAAAAATTTAAAAACACTTTGTATTCTAAGATGACTGAAAAAAAGGCTGGGACATGTAAACAGTAATTGTCCTTAGCTACTAATGGATGTGAGCTACACAATACATTAACACAGCTGGTTGTGAGGCATCTGTCTCTCCGGCAATATCCAGAATTCTTATAAGCAAATCTCACAACACTGCATGGCCCCTTCAAGTCTATGCTACACTCAGGCTATCCCTCTGGTAATTTATAGAGAACAAAAAAAAAATCCCCAGACGTCAAGAGACTACTGAAAAAGTACCAGAACTCATCACTGCTGACCACACAGCCCTCATTCGAGGGTCTCACCTTCTAGCGGGTCTTTGTTGAGTCCCAGCTGGCTGATGATGTACCGTGGGAGACTGTCTGTTTTGATCCCTTCACCTACTTTGGCCTGACCTTCCGCTGCTTCCAGCAGGTGATAGAACTCTTCTGGGTCAAACTCCTAAAAAGACAAAGAACCGCTTTGTTAGATCAAAAGAAATCTAGTCACTGAAAAAAAAACAATGGTTACAGGGAGGTTATAGTTATGTTCTGAATTTCCTCGCACAAAACCATAGAAATTCAGCAGTTAGAGTTCTTTTAAGTAACTATAACTCACGCCCTTCTTATGCACAATTTTCTCATCAACAATGTTAATGCAAATGTTGCAGTGATATCAAAGATGCCATACAAGATCTCATCCATGACAAAAAATGTGGAGTAATTAGTTGTGCATTGTGAAAGCGCAAGTTATAGTTACCTTAAGGCACAAGTTATAGTTACTTGAAAGAATTCTAACAATAACTGCTGAATTTCTATGGTTTTCTACGAGTAAATTCAGAACCCAACTGTAACGGCCTTGTAACCTTTGTTTTTTTCAGTGAATTTCTATGTTTTTTAACGTAAAGCAATTTAAATTTCTGTACGTTATTCTAACTCCTGCCGCACACGGCCTTTAGCCGTGCGCAGTGGGGTTGGTCGCAAGGCCCTTATAACCACCCAACCCCGCGCCACGCATGGCCTTTGGCTGTGCACAGCACAAGTTGCCCACAGGGCTTGTCTGTCAGTGGATGTGTGAGTGGGCGCGAGAGTGTCTGAGTGGGTGTGTGAGTCTATGAGTGGGTCTGATTGTGTGCATGAGCCTCTTAGTGCATGTATGAGTGAATGAATAAGTGTATGAATGAGTGTGGTGTTTCTTTCAAAATTTTCCATAATCACAAATATTCTGTGAATAATTTGCGGAAATTTGTCAAAATTCAAAAATGTTCACAAATATCACACCCATGACGCAAAATTAAATTAAACCTATAATTTGCCCATAAGACACACCTATATCACATTCCTGGGGTCAGGGTACCTTCACCCTGACCCCTTATGCCACTTTCAATTTAAATGTTCAGCCCAGGGGACTGTGTCCCGTGAAATGAAATGGCAGCCGCAACTTTCTAGTCAGGTTGCAACATTTCTTTCCGCACGCGTACTCGCGAAAATTTGCGACATATTTGCGGCCAGAGATATACAAATTTATTTGCCCTTAAATATCTCCTAAACTACGGATTTACACCAAATAACAAAATGCACAATCTGCGCACCAGCAGCTAGCTTTCTGCCAAAACTGGTGTAATTCCGTCCAATGGTTCGGGCTGTAGACGTGTTGACTGGTCCCATGGAAATTAACAAGAGAAATGCAACGTTTTTTTAGCCCCCTTTTTCTCAGCCCCCGCTTGACAGATCACCCTGAAAATTCCCGTGCGCAATAAGAATCACGGGCCACATTTTTTGGGGAAAATTTTGTGAAACGGTAAACGGTACCAAAGATATTGGCAAGTCAAAAATGCTTTTTCTATGGAAACACAGTCTAAATAGCATTTTGGCGCCATTTGATGAATCTTCACAAAATTTGCCAAGAAAAAGCGGGGGCCCAAAAGGAGTTTTCCCCATTCATTTTTCCAAAGGAATTTTGAACGTAGATAGAGCCAAAAACATTGGACGGAAATTACACCAAATTTGGCAGAAAGGTATCTCTTGGTCCAGACAGAGCACTTTTTGTTATTTGGTGTAAATCTGTTCAGTAGTTTTTGAGAAATTAAAAGAAATCCAAATTTGTATATATAGGGACGATAAGGATTGGTGACCCCCTCCCGATCTTGTGCTGAGATCTGATTGGCTGACAACACTTCAACAAGGAAGTGTTGTCAGCCAAGTCCCACAAACAAAGAATAATAAAAACAAAGGGGGCCACGGTATGGACACCCTCACCCCTTAAGCTCTGTTGCTGTGGAATCGCAACGGGTCACAAATCTGCAGCAAAATTAAAAAAAACAAGCAAAAAAAAAAAAAAAAAAAAAAAATAACCACGGGCATTGTTTATTTCTAACTGGGGGCAGGGCTCCCCCGGCTCCCTCCCCCCGTAGCCCCAGGGACTGCCACCTCCCTAAAGTGATGCATAAACAATGTGCAGAGAACAGCGATGAAAGCATTGCTCCAGCAACCACTGAGATGCTACTTAAAGCTGCTCCTAGGTTGCTGGAGCAATTGGTACGCGGGGAGGCCTTGAGGTTTCCCGCTCGGTCCCAGATAGCCCGTAAAGGGCATATAATAAAATACATTTAAAAAAATCATTAGGGACTGCGGTGGAGGCCTTGAGGGAAATATTTAAGGCTAATACTAAAAGGTGATCTTAACTCTTTTTAAATGACACATACATTTTTCTTTTCAAAGTGTGCAGAAATATCTGTTCCTAAGTATATTATACATCAAAACCTAAAAAACTATCTATCTTTCTCACTCTTTTTCTCTCTCTTTTAATCTCTTTCTCCCACTCACACACCCACTCACTCACGCATCCACTCACAGACTCTAGTGCACCTACTCACAGCCCGTCAGAGCCTCACGCACCCAAACACAGACCCATTCACTCTCCCACACCCACTCACCGACCCACTGACCCCCTCATTCACCCAGTCACAGACAACCGCACACAGCGACACACCCACTAAAACACTGATGTACACACTCACTCACACCCAGACAGACACAGCCACTTTCACCCCCAGATAGACCCTGTCACACCTATTCTCACACCCAGAGAGGCCACGGCCAACTCCCGCTATGCATGCCCAAAGGACCGTGCACAACGTGAGGTAGGGTGGTTAGGGGGTTGGCCGCATGGTCTGGCGGGCAACCTCCACTACACACGTGCATCGGCCATGCACAGTGCAAGGTTGGGTGCTTATAGGGGGCTGGCCTCAGGGCCTGGCCTGTGGCCAACTGCCGCCGTACACAGCCTTCAGCCATGCTGGTGCTGGATGGGTTAATGTATAGTAATGAAAATTACTAAACATTAAAAAAAACATGGAAATTCACTGAAAAAATAAATCAAAGGTTACAGGGACATTATAGTTAGGAAATAGCATTTTTTTAAACCATACAAATTCACTTTAAAAAAAACAAAGGGTACAGGGACGTTATAGTTAGGCTCACATTTTCAACGTACCAAATCATAGAAATTCACCAGTTATAGTTACCTCAAGTAACTATAACTCGTGCCCTAAGGTAACTATAACTTGCGCCCTCGCCATGCACTGCCAATCACCCCACAAATTATGGCATTCATTACATCTTCGATAACAACAATATAATATTTGCAGTAAAGTTTTTGATGAAAAAACTGTGCATGGTGTGGTGTGTGTGTGTGTATATATATATATATATATAAGACCTTTATTCAGAAGGGAAACCACCAGATCCCATGGTTTCATTGTGTCTATTTCAGGATGCAGCTGTCACTTTGAGAAGAACAATTTTAATAAAGGAAAAAGGTTTGTACCCTTCTACACCGCTTAGTACGGGAAGCCAGCTAATTTGTAGTGGCTACAAATTACATTTTGGGAGAGAAGGGACCAGAAACAGTCTAGGATGCTAAGAGAGGAAAATAGGAACAGAGCTTGCTAGATCTGCTCACAAAATGATCTCACAGAGCTTATCTGGGCCAGTAGAAAGGACATGTAGCCCTGCTGAGCAGAAAAAAAATAATAATAATAATAAAAATATATATATATATATAGATAGATGGATAAGGCAGTTAAGGAAATGCAGGAATGAAAAAGGGAAGTTCCTTGACCCATGGGGCGTCAAGCGAAGAGGACCATGTCAAAAGCAAAACACTTGGTGAATTCAGATTTTATGGATCTTATTTTCATATGAGGCAGCACAGGGGCGGGCGCTTTTAACTGGCAGGACAGGATGATATCAATGCTTGGGTAGGAAATTTAAAGGGAAAGCTGCAGAAATGGTGGAGAGACACGAAACAAGGAAGGGCTGCTAGGTTTTTAGAGCCTCAAAATAAAACAGAGGGGGGGAAAATGGGAGAACAAACCGAAACACTGGATGAGCAACAACATCTGTGTTAGAAACGAGGTAACTATAGCAACAATATTAATATAATGATATGTGGAAGAAGGAACTGGCACAGGCAGACATGCCTACCGGAGGTGCCCTGGTCCTGCCTGCCTGTTTTAGGGCCCCGCCCACTTGACTCTATGGCACGTAAACAGGTCAGTTGTTGGCTCACCAGGCACTCCAGCAGACGCGCAGGGCGTGCAATGACGATCAGCACCTTCCTCACAAGCTGCACGATGTAGGTGACTTCTTCGCTCTCCGACCGCTCGCAAGCCTGTAAGACAACAAGAAATTGCAGCTCAAGATGAGATCCAGCCCCTGATGTATGTCAGCTAATGTCCCCTAGAATTCAGAGTTTAGTAAGAAGTGGTTGCCAAATGCTAAGGGCTGCTCTTTCCTGGACATTTGCCACTGATGGATTCTGCACATGAACCATCACAGGGTTTTCAAAAGAAATATGTCTGGTCGACAACTTTGAATTCCTCAGTTGAAGGGTTATGTTGCGTTGTTATGACATTAGTTTCTCCCTCATTTGTTATTCCCTGTTGTGCTGGTGCATTCAGTGCAAACAAAGCTGTGAATCAACAGAGTCGTATGCCTTACAAAGCTTCTTGCAGTTGGGTGCAAAGCTTTGATTGTTGGATTTGTTATAATCTAAAATAAACTTCCTTGATGTTGAATTTGATATGCTTGCAGGTTCCCGCCAAACATTAAGCACAAATGGAGCATGGTAACTAAAACCAAGACAAGGAAATGTATTAGACAACAATAGATTTTACATGAAATTCAATTAAGTCTTTCACATATGCTGAAAGGGTAATCGGAAGCGTTAGCCCAGCAGAAGGCCTTAAGGAACCATCTGTTGTCAAAAACATGTAGTGCAGGGCAATTAAAGTTGTTTGGTGCAAAAGGACACCTTTTCCTTTAATGGACTGATAGCAGCGTGCACACCTACAAGTACAATGTGTTTCTAGAGAGTGCATTAGCTAATTAGGTTGCTGCTCTGATGTCATTTAACACAACAAATCTTCACTTTGATATCACTGAAACATTTAAATAATCAAGAACAAATCAAGGGCTGTTAAGATGAATTACCTGGAACATTTATTACTAATCTGCACCAAATATTTTAGAAGTCTGATCCATGTTAGTTCAGAAGTTCAGTGAAATGTACGATTATAAAGAACATGACAAGATTAAACGCTGCAGACAGTGAATGGTCCGAAAGCCGGGATGCATTATTTCATTTTAACGCAATGATCCTCATGCGACAGCGTTCAAGGTCTGCCATAAGGCTGGTCCAGCGCATCGTATATGCTGGATACCTAGTCACGCCTGCACGCCTCTGTAGCCATTTCTCTTTATTACCTAGTTTAAAAAAAGCAAAGACCTATAAGGCTAACTACCCGACCAACCACTTTTTTGTGATGGATCTCCTTTCGAAGCTTTACTTCTTTTCAGGCTCCACCATAACTATCTCGGTTAAGAGTTCGGATCGATGTACCTTATTGCTACAGTAAAGGACTCCGCGTTTCCCTTATCCATCTAGTTCTTCCATGTGGCCTTAGCAAGGGGATGGTATGCTACACATCACATTAAAATATATAGAAAAATAAAATGGAAGATAATACTAAAGATGTCCTGTTGAAATGAGTCCATGAGGTTCTCCAGGCCATGGTCATCATACATGCTAGTTTCTGAATTGCATGCAGTGCAGAGGCACTTAGAAGCCATAACATGTATGAAACCTCAGCAGGATCCCCTGCTATGATTCCACCCATGCTCGGTAGGAAAGACCAATCACAATGCTCCCTGATGACTTATTAAGCACCTCACCTGCCCTAAAGCAATGTCATCATAACAATTATCCACCACAATGTGCACGAAGAAATTTGGCTCAAGCGCAAACTTAATGAAATTTCACAAAAATATCAAAGAAACCCTTAAAAAAAATTATCTTTAAAGCATAGGAGTTCAGGAACTATTTCTGCAGGTGTGTTGTAATTGGTCTGCAAGTAACAGAAATGACAAAAAAAATCTGGCTATATTGACAACAGAGGGTAAAGCAGCATCCTATATAGTTACGTATTTAATCATTCAATCTTCGTTATTGGAGAAAGAGCAGCGCCTCACTTTATTTACATTTTACTTGACTTACTGTAACAGGCAACCTGAAAAGAATAGTTAAAATGATGAAAGTAAGAACCTTCCCTCCAAATAGTCACCATATTTCACTAATTTTCTTTGCTGCCCTTTAGTTCTAACACAAATATTTCCAGCCAGCGTTCTCTTCCAGATTACGGCATGGCACAGAGAAAGAAATCTGCACACAGTCTCCGACAAAAAGGTAAGGGACACCGGCTTTCCCACAGTGGGAAGTGTACACATGGTGACTCTTAAAGCGCATTCTCAATGTTCCCAACTGCCAAAGCATGTTCGCTTGAACATACAGACAACAAGGTTGAGACTCTAAAACCAAAGTCTGTGATTGTATTAACAGACAGCCAAGGTCCGGCAATGAAGGCCTGGTTAAGACACTTATCAGCACTTACTCAGACTCAACAGCGATCCAGGAGAAACAAATGACTAAATGCACCCGCGCACACACACACAAACAGCCTCCAAGAGATGCAGTTACAATTTGGCCTCCTGGATAGCCAGGTTTCAACCAATGGAATCTTCAAAGCTCAGAACTCACATCTTGGAGCATCTTCTCCAGTTTTTGCTGCAGCTCCACAAAGTAGCAAGAGGTGACGAGGGCTTCCTGTGACTTCTCCAGACAGTCCCGGGCCAGCTCGACGATCTGGTGGTGGATGAACCCGAGCACCCCATCTGCCAGCGGAAGCGTACTGCTAGGCGAGAAGGTGGTGATAATCTCCTGGAGGCGCTCTTCCATCTGCGCCGTGGCCTGAGAGAAAGAAGAAAAAATGAATAATCCCCAGGCATTCTTGGGAGGAAATGGGAGCAAGCCGTGCAAGGGAAGTACCAGAACTAATTATGCAACTGACAAGTGTTACTTGCAACATGTTAGCAAAAAACAGGACTATCCGCTCTAACTCCAAGTGTTCCGAATGAGCCTTTAGATAAAGCACGGGAAGCACTGGTCGGGTCACTCTTCTGCCGACGTTTGGTGGAGAATCAATTCAATCTTGTCTTGGGATGAGCCACAAGAAGGGTCCTTGTCACACACGCCATTTTCCCTAAATGTCTGCCCAGCCACTACTGCCAGCAGGTCATAACAAACTCTTAGAAAAGTTTTACACTAGGGAACAGGCAAGTGAGCTCTAACTGGCCAGATTGAGTGGCAACAGACTAAAATGTCTATATTTAGGAAGATAGCAGCTAACACAACATTGATAAAGGCCATTAGGATGAACAGTGCAACCACCAAAGCGAAGCAATTTTGTTGATCCCTTTTCTCTAAATGTTGAACTTTTGCTGCAAACAGTAGTAATTTGGCCGGCCATTAAGACTTGAGTCGCTCATTTCAATTTTTTTTCCAAACAAAACAATTCACAAAAATTAACTACTACTCAAATAAAGCAACTTTTTTTCATGGTTGGAACTTCCCCTTAGTGGCAATTTCTTGTCACTGGAAGTCATGGGTCTCTCTTCTTTGCTGCCTTTGGCTACGGTCATTACTCCCCAAGCTGCTCCTAAGGGAACAGGAAGGTGCTGAACTAAGAAAGTTAATACAACTCCACAACCTACCTTGGGGAACCGCTCTTTGTACACATGGTTCATCATCACAATCTCATTATCGACAGTCCCCGATGTACGCCCTGGGCTGCAAGAAAACAACAAAGACCATTTTGTGTCACATAATTAAAGTGGTTGATCTTCAGAGTTCAGGGGACGAACAAGCTACACAATAACAGATGCCACGACATGTATTCTCTCGGAGCCCAAACGATGCTCCAACATTCCAGAGGGCTCTAAATGGGTTGGTACATACAATCTGATGTGCTGAAATGGAGACAAGAAGTACCACCCAATCACAAGATGCTGGAATAATACACAGCATGTGAATCAAGAACAGAAAACCAAGACATGACAGTACCATCTAGCTTGACCTAGAGGCTTTTGTAGGAAAGGAATGGCCTTGTACAGAAGCTTTTTGGTGTTAATGCCAATCTGAAAGGGTTTAAGAGGGCAGCATATTAGTGCATGTTGTATTCATGGAGCATCTATTACGCACATTTTTACGTTTCTTAGGAAATTTCGAAACTCTTTAAGCAATTGCCAACTGTGTTGTCCCTTAAATAATAAATGAGGCATTTCCGCAGCTCCACTCAGAAAATGAACTGTCATGTCAATAAGCCCTTCAATAAGTATTATTCCTGCCTGGGCAATGTGAAGGATATGCAAGTGGGTTGGAGTGATATGGTGGGGCAGGAGGCTGGAGGAAGAAAGCTTCAGGATTTTAAAAAAAATGGTAGAAAGGTCACTGGTTACGCAAGGGGTGGCGCAGGGGGTCTGCTTAAATAGGTTTGTAAATATCATTTCACAGCAGGGGACAGGCAAACATTTTTCCTGGGTGGTAACAAACATCTTCTCTAGGTAGGAGTGGTGGGAAATAGTTTCCATATAGTAGCATGAGGATGGGGAAATAAGCCCACTTGAAAAAGGTAGGGGAAAATAAACTGTGTCTAGGACAGGGTTGAAAATGTAAGTCATCTTAACAAGGCGAGGAGTAGAAACAGTTTATTCAGGGCAGAGCACGTTTTTGGACCAAAGTCAACTTCAAGGTGAGGTATTTATGTTAACATCAATGCATCAAGAAGACCAAAGGAAGATAAATTATCTTTCAAGAGCGAAAAGAAAACAGAAGTGCCTTTAGGGAGATTGGGAACGTACTAATTGTCAAGAGAGAACTTCAGATACAGGTGGAGATGGAATATGGGGGCTGGGGTGTAATCCTCTCTTGAAATCACAGCAACAGCACAGTAAAACTGCATTTAACCGTGCAAAGAGGTGCATTTTAATGCACTTTACCTAGAATGATAAAGTGACTTGGGTCTAAAACACCCAATTTTCCTTAGGCTCATTATTGATAATGCGGCACAGTTATCAGTTTAATCCCCCTCTACCAAGTGCTTTTGCTGAAGATGCTGAAGACGCCCTGGCGCCAGCAGATACCTGAGGCTTCTGGACCGAGGTCGCATGCACGGAGATCGCCGCCCCTCTTCATCCGTGATGCTCTCTGTGCTGCGAAAGTGCTTGGAGAGGAAGTGCAGCTCGTCCGGCGTTGGCTGATACGGCAACTGGTGCAACCGCTCCTGGGAGGATGACGAAGACTGCGGAGAAGCAGAAGAGATCCGCACAGTTCAGAGGAGGAGCGTTCTAAAACCAAAGCCTGAGAGCACGGCTATAGAAACCTTAGCGTGCTAGCTGAAAACCGTGGCAGATAAAGTGAGATTCAGGCTTGCCAACATTTTCTAGAGTCTGGTGCCCAACAAGGACCTGCAGGCTTGGTCATCTACTTGAACATCATAACCCTAGATGCAAAGGAGCGAACGGACATTAAGCAGTACAACCCTCTTACTCCATGGCCGAGATGAAGCAAGAGGGTCAGCAGATTAGAGAGGCTATCTGTAACATACAGGACTTAAGCTACTGAGCTCTCAAAAGGACTGCTTTTCAGAAGAGAAGACGATCAACGTCTAGCAAAGCCATGCTTTTGTCTCTCCACAGCCTGTACGATTTCGAGAGCATTGGTCAAAGGATGGTCATGCTTGACATTGAATGACCTGTGCTCACCCAGCTGTATGCCCTTATGACATGTAAATCTCCTGTCCAGGATATAGCATTCTAGTATACGGCAGCATTAGTTTGGAACCATGGCTACAGTGGAAATAGTCTCTTACCGAGAGTGTGGAGCTAGGCGTGTTGGTTCCATAGCCGGACGAGGGCAGGGAAGCAAGCGACCACCTCCGGCCATCAGCCCTGTAAAGAGAAGCCAGAAAGACATCAATGAAAGGCAAAACATGAACTGTAATTACCAAAAACACCACTTTCTATGACTTATCTATTAAGTATGCAACACGGAAATTTGAATTTAATAAGTAACCTAAGACTGCAGAAAAGTAAAAAGGGTACATAAATATACCGCTTGTATATTCCTGTGTTTCGTGATATTAGAAAAACTCCATTTTGGGTGACGTGCAGTAAACATTAGCATACAGAAGCACACCAGGAGAAATAGTTATCTCGCAAATTAAATGTGTACAACCCAAAACAAACAGCAAAGCCGGCATGGTGTGCTATTTTCTTTTTTTAATTCAAATCATTTTAAAGCACTGAAAAGAACTGGTATCATAAGATAGGGAGTGTTCTTTAATTTTTACTTCCAACGTGTACTTCTCCCTCTGACTACTCATTTGAAATATCATTAACGATCAATATATGGAAAAACAACAAAGGACTTGGATGTAAGGGAAAATAGGTGTCTACCTTAACTAAAATCCCAGCTCAGAATAATGAAATAAAATGAATTCTTTGAAGTCCAAACACAGAGTTTAACCAAGCATGGATGGACTGTACAAAAGTAAAGAGGCTTGAAACCCATGGGCGAACAGAGAAAGCTATACATTTCGGAAATGTAGACAAAAGTCAGCATTCAGCAAAAAGTAATTTGCACAGATCGCTCATGGATTTTCCAAAGAAACTAACTGGTGAAAATAAAAACCATTAAAATTAAGGAGGAAATATTAGAAATGGGAGACAATGTTTTCATCTGTGACTTTTTGCCAGCCACTTCCCAGGGCAAGTGAGTTGAAATCTGGCCTACTTTGGGCATAGTTTTGCCATATCGCTGCAGGCAGACGCTAAACCCCTATTCTGCTACCACCATGGGGCGGAAATATTGTGTAGTATATTGCCTGGTCCCTCCTACATCTCCGCACCAGATAGTCATTCGGCCTCCCTCATTCTTCTGACTCCTAAAGGAAGGTGAAAGGGGCCAGATTTAACCCCTCTCAGCCACCCCATATGGCAAAAGGAGGCCTGCAGGAATCATATTTCCTCTCACTTGCTGTGGGGGGATGGATGCAGTGTTCAGACTCAAGGCCCCCCGGAGGGGAAAAAGACTGGGTTCCAATGGTGGATGATGGTGTAAGCCCGATGCCAGGATGGACCGTTCCATGCCCATTCTTATTATATTTTTAAAAAATCTATTTTTAAGTGTGTTTTATAGCACCCTGGTGAGGGTGGTATGGTGGATAACCCCACTCCCAACACAATGTGCTCCCTCAGGGGGTAGAAGGAACGTATGGGTACTAGTTGGGGGATACTAAAGAACACAAGGACGGTCTAGCTTCTTTGCAATTCTTTCTTATAAAAACAAAAATAATCACCCCTGGTGTCTATGTGCCCTGAGATCACCCTCATTGGCACCCAGGAGGGCAGGTTGGAGAAGGGTGAAGCACAGACTGTTGGGCTTTCAGGTTTGGGAGTATGGCCCAATGCAAGCATGGGCTAGCCCCCACCTAGTTAGATTTTTTTTTTAAACCCAGGTTTCGGGTGGACTTGCTGCACCCGAAGGTGCTGACGGGTTAAATGCCATAATCGCCCTTTCCTGGGGGTCAAAAGGCCCGTCATGGCCACAGAGTGCGGGCGAAGGACGATGAGGAGGAGCTTTTGGTCATACAAGGCGGGTCGCCCTCCTGCTGTGATCCGAGCGAGGAGCTATTAGGAAGAGCGACCACGAAACGGGAACATTCTCCAATTTCCAGCGGGACCTCTCCTGTGGTAATTGGCGCTTAGGGGGGCTGCGGTACGCTAAGGAGCACCAGTAACAGAACGGCTCCAGGTACTTTCACATCAGTGCGCATGGCGTGCTGCAGGCAAAAGACGTCACAAAAAATGCATCTCTGGCTGAGAGAGAGGCTCTTGTCTGCCAGCTCGAGTTTTTACCAAACAAAAAAATGAATCTGGATCGAGCCATTAGTGGGAGGATGAATATACATGTACTCTGCACTGGCAAGATAATGCAGTGGGCGTGAAAGAGTTGTCGTCTGCACTGGACATTTTAATGCCAGATGGTGCAAGTGACTGCCATGTGGTGGTTCACTTAGGTTTTAAATGGCATTTTGGGCATTTACGAGAGTCCGATCGTGAGAAGTCATGCCGTGCTCTGGTGACCAGTCGCCCAAGTCTTCGATTGCGAGGTTTTGCAGATTAAGGAGACCAAGTTAATCTGGTCACACATTATTGATAGAAAACAAGGCAGAGGCAGCAGAATTTGAGAAAGAACATCGGTCAGCAGCGTGGGCTTCCAGGTACACCTATAGAAACGTTTAAAGTTGCGCCAGCTTCTGTCTCTTATCGAGTGACGCCAGTAATCACCAAAGCCAACAAATGCGAGCCTTAGGATGCCGGAGGTAAGTTACTCAAACATTATCTCCATCTTTTATTTATTGTCCGTCATCGAATCATTGGGTGGGAAGAGACACACCCTGGGTATTAATCTGCAACAACATAACTAGGGGCTCATGGTAGCACACCCAGTTTCCAAACCTGAACAAACTGTGTGATCCTGTAGAAAACCACTTCATGTCTCTGTGCCTCACTCTTCGATGAAGCCTGAGAACTCAAAGACCTCAGTATGTTTCCAGTCCTGTACAGAACGCTGACGTTTACTCGGTGCTATAGGGAGTCACAACACCTAAATATACAGTTCAGCCAATGCAGGAAGCGCACTTCCCGAGAAGTTATTCTCAGGCCCCGAAGTCTCAGCTCTTCCCGGAGACAGGAAAGGTTTTATGACCGGACACATCTGCTTTGCACATTATGGCAGACAAGTTGCACATTAAAATAGTATATGCTTTCAAAAGCAATTTGCATGAGACTCACGCATGTAACAAGCATGCAAGCATAAAAACAAAATCAATTTCCTTTTTTTTTTTTTTTAAATTAAGAAAGAAAAGTCTCACAGAAAACGAGATGCTTTCTACCCCTAGAGAACAGTCAGGTCAAGCCAGGGTTGAGAAAGTTAGAAGAGTGACAAAACGCCGCTAATAAGAATCTGCTGTGCATTTTCTAGTTCAGAGTAAACAAAATATGTAGAACAATGAAAAATACTGTAACCAGAGGGTCAGAAAAAATGAAATCCTGATGTGTAGATTAATTTTTTTTTTTCGTGCCACTGCATTTTATCATGGATATGCTTCATAGGATTAGTTCACAGTTTATTTCCAAATGTACATCACACAAGTATTTTTGTTGAGAAGTTTACGACAGATTGTTTAAATCGAAAAACAACGATACTGAGCAGATGATTTAAAATACCTATTCACTTGTTTCATAAGTGCAGGGCCGAAAGAGCCAGATAGATAATGTGGGCCCTATAATGCAGTGATGCACACAATGGCGTCATAACCCAGTGTACTACAGCACATATGTTCTCTTTAGACATGTTACTTCAAGATAATATTAGGCATTACATTGATAAAAATGTATATTTCACTGGATGAGGACACGTCTAAACTATGTGAAATAATTCTGGGGTAGAAGTATTGTTGTGTAATTACAACCTGAAAATTGTTAACAACAATATAATAAATATGGCATAGTATATTACAATTATACACCCAGAAATAGCTAAATTAGATTTCAAACATATGTTCCCTTTCAGACTCGGGTTAAAAAAAAGTGAGAAATCCAGAGTTTGAATAACTACTCCGAAAAATAAATACATGTAATTGTAACAAGCAATAGGATCATACTTTATAGTGGCTGTTTAAATTGCTAAAAAAAAAAAAATCACTTATTTTTCGTAAACAAATTGAATTTTGATGATATAATTTCCCGTTAAACTTTTTCATAAATTTTATCACTTTATGTATTTATACTTGATTTTTGTAGCTCGCAACCAATTCATGTTCTCTGTGCCGAGTTTAATGGTTTTTGCTATTAAATAACGCATCTATCCTATGCATTAACAATACATTGCATCAAGTATGATCACCAACAGCATTCTAAAGTCGGTTTCTTTTTCTGTTTCATTCAAAGGTGCGGAACGGTCTCCTTTGATTTTCGATATTTCTATTAAACAACTCACGATTGTACCGTAGTTAAGACATCAATAAATGACAGAGCCAACACATTTAGAAATCAGCACAAGGCAACCCTAAACAATAAACATTGAAATGAGTTCAGCTCTGGGTGGTGTCTAAGAACTGAATGTTGTAGTTTATTTTCTGGTTCATATGCAAGGAGACAGAGCCCTAAATGAGAAAGAAACATTGAACACGAAAGAAGACTTGTTTGTGATAAAAGGGGGTATATTTCAAACACACCAATCCCCAGCCCGAGACACCCCATCGCTAGTCACTAATTACCTGTCAGTCCGAGGGCCATGGCTGCAGAAGGAAAGATTTCAGAATGGAGAAGCAGGTAGACACAGATGGAACAGCAAGGAAGGAAAGAAAAAAAAAAATCAGAAATATAGTTTTAGAACCCAACAGAAGTGATACCCTTGTGGTCCGGTTAAAGCCCTACTTGATTAAGTGCCCCGCTCTTTATAAGAAATGAACCCTTACAAAAACATTTTTGACTTGAAGAACTATATTGTTTGTATCGGAAAGATTAACAAATAGACTCTACCAATTAGTAATCCTTGTTAATTGTCAGTCATCCTTGTTCACACCATGCAAATGGAGATTACAAACAGAAAACTATGCAGTTAAATAGCACTAGCAATAATTCAAAGGAGTGTCAAACTACACTTTGCCAAACAGTTTAAGATGACTCTGATGTAGAAGCAGATAAATACATATTCTATCAATTTATGTACATTTCAGTTGTGGGGAAAAATAAGAAACAATTCTAAGGCACTGACCACTAAGCAAGAACATACACATAAGGATCCCAGTTAGTTTGCAGAAGAATAAATTAAACATGTCCAGGGACCTGAAACTTTACATCTCCATAAAGAAAGTCTATCGCCCACCGCTGCTCTGACCCGCTTCCACAAATCTGTCAACACTCAAAACTCGTACTGGTTACATCAGCCATGCGCAAAGTTTCTGAAGTTGAAGTAAATAATGGATGCCTGAGTCGCATGCGTGCACACCTCACTCTCACCACCGCCTTTTCGTCAGATGTCCTAAGCCACGAAATTAGTCCTGGCTTATTGAACATGGTGGGCGCAAGGTTTTAACTGTGTTTTTTTTTTTTTTTTAAGTACATTAATTTATTTTTGGGGTCTAAATCAGAAAAAAAATAAACGGAAAAAAGAAGGCAACATTTGTAAACTTCAAGAACTGTTTTTGTTTTTAAAGGAACATAACTTCTTTATTAAAAAATCTTTCAAGTTTTTAATTTTGCTTGTGTATGCGTGTCTAACAACGGCATAATCCATACGATTATTTTAACCTTAATCAAAGATGCTGTTAGTTTTGCTACATGAAGAAAAAGCCAAGAAATGAAACACATTCAGAGAGTTACAAAAAATAACAAGTGCACGCAAATGCATAAAGGTTGCTCTGATGGCAATCACAATTATGCTATCAGATTAATAACTGGTGCTTCTTAACGCCTACAAATGGCATCTACATTTAACAGGATACTCTCTGTGGGAGCTTATGTATTTTCTTTTTTACTATACACTTTTTCCCCAATATAATCATTTGTATTTATTTTTTAGATTTTTGTTACTCGTTTTCTACTTTTACATTTTTTTACAAATAGATTAAAAGGAAAAAAAAACGATTGAAACTTTAAGGCAAAACTGTACAGAGTAAACTGCTTTTAATTGCATTTCTAATATTAGTAGAGCTTACGTCGATTCAGAGATCAGCAGAAAATGAATCAATTTAGATCATATTTGGAAGGATCTAAAACGCATCCCATGGAGGGAAGATGGCCTATTAATCCAGATGGGATATGTTCAAATAAGAAATAATGACACAGTAAGGGATCTAAAAGCCAGATGTACATAGGGTTAAGCTTTGCGATTACCAAATAGTAAATGTTTGCGATTTTTGCTAATCACAAACATTTAAGTACCAATGTGTTTTTACCTCACTGTGCGAGTAGCATTAGGTCGCAAATAAACCTACCTCATTAATATTCATGAGGTAAGTCTCACTTGGCAACCCATTGTGAATCGCAAAAATCACAGGGATGGTGGCCTGCTGGGGTCAGCAGACTACCATGTCTGTGATTGCTTTTCAATAAAGCACTTTTTTTTCCTTAAAGGAAAACAGGGTGTGCTTCAATTTTTTTTTTTTAAAATAACATTTTTTTGTCTATTTTATTAAAAATATTTTCACCAACATTCACAAAGAGGAAGGGCTCTCTTGGTACCACTTTCCATTTGCGAATGGGCTACAGCCAATTCGAAGTTAGTAGTAAAAATGTAAATTTTTGCAACCTAATTTCTGTCGCAAAACATTCACACATACAACTTGTGAGTCGGTATTAGAAAGGAACGCCCTAAACACTTCCCTTCCTAATACCGAATCCCAAACCCTATTTGTCTTTTAATAATAAGTTACTGAATCGCAAATAGGGCCTTTGTACATTTTAAAATGCTTTGGTTATCCAGTCGCAAACGGCCCGATTCTGCGAATCAGACCGTTTGCGACTTAAATTGAGTTTTGTACATGTGGCCCTTAGTGCTTTGGAAAGGATCCTGCAACATAATAAACTTTCAAGAACATTTCACTGAGCACATGAGCTATGGTAGGTAACGCTAATGTAGGTAACAGCATTCCCGGTCAAATTTATGTTCCATCATATTCCTCGTCTCATGAAGAGACATCAGCCTGTTAAGCACATTGAAGTTATATTTTCTAGCATTTGCACTTGGGTATGACTTTCTCATCACTGGAAGGATGTAGAGGGGAAAAAAGGCTGATTGATAGATTTTTCCCAAGGTTGTTACACCATTACATTTGGCACAATCTATCTGTATATTCACACCACTAGCTTCTTTGTTTAGCAACACACTTTAGTGAAGACCGACAGCTCAGATTTCCCAACTCTTCAAGCTATGATCAAGGTAAACAACCTCAAGCAACATGCCTTCATTGGCTCAAAAGGTGATGTCTTTGAGAAGGTCAACACCAAAATGAAATCTTGTAAATGCATCACAAGAGAGGAGGCGGAAAGTGTTTGTCAGATCTTTTGAAACATCGAACTAGCAATTAAAGAAAGGTGGACAAGGATGTCAAACAAGGCTTTCAAAATGCGCAGAGTTCCAGGGCCGCCTGGAACAATCTGGAGAAAAGGGTCAGGTTTGCTTAGTCTCTCTTCACTTTCTAAACTGCCCTTGGTATACCCGAGGAATACAAGTATATAGTTATTGGAGTGCAATATCGGACCTAACCCAAAAAACATAATTCAAACTCCAACAGGATACTCTGGAAGGCTCATAAGTATGGATACTTACGTTCCACATGAAGGCAAATAGAAAGAGGGAAATTCCCTATTCCCACCATCTCAACAAAATATTATCCATAGCACCTGGTGAAGAGAGTTTTCATTTGTGGTCCACCGTCCAAACCCTACCGATGGAGCTGGTGTTTACATTCAGAAAGTACGTCAAGCGACTCACAGTAAGACGTATCTGGTTCGAGTGCCCAACACGACAGCTCGAGAGTCTCCGTGCAAAGAAGGCTGGACCTAATACCGCACTTGCTCTTTCATGTAGAGCAGGGCTGCAGCGCATAAGCAATTATGCCACCATCCCTCAAAAGAGATGCACAGAAAGCCGGTGACATTGATTTCACATTTCTACATTACATGCATATGCTTTGAGGACCCAAGACTGACTTCTGCTTCCTGCAGGAGACACAATTTAAACCTTGAAATCTTCAACAGAGTCAGGATTATGTCAGTATGCACAAACAACCAAGCAGATAAACCTGGGGAGGGTCTGTTACTGGAGAAAATCAGGTGTACCACCAGCCAAAATCATAGCAAGGGGCAGCAGTTTAGATATGCTGTCTGCTGCCTGGCTGATAAAAACCACAAGCTGGACAGGAGAACACCTTCCCTGGAAGAAGAACCCATACCAAGTTAGACATACCTTCTAAGTAAAATGTTCCAAATATTGTTTTCATTTAGCACAGTCTTTAACAAAAGCAAGTTTCAGAAGACTATGCAGTCAAAGTGAAGGCATCAGCTCTGTGGTATGCAGGATTGAAACAATAAAATAAGATATAAGTGCAAGGCACCATTGAAAAATTCACTAAGACCAACTGGCAATTAAAGAAGAAGGTGTCAGTGCAGTATCCGATCTTGAGTAAATTCAAAATGTTCAAATACAAACAGAAAGAACAGCAAGGTAGGATTACATATAGGCCCAAATGAGCAGACAGAGTCTACAAATAGCCGCCTATGTGAAAGCGCTTCCAGGACGGCGTCACTTGCTGCCCGTGGGATACAGTATGGTGCTAGCACCTTGACGGCATGGGACAAGGGTGATCTAGGAGTTCGAAAACTAGTACTTTAACCTTTGTTTCACGCCTTGTGATCTGGGAGCATTCCTACGTAAATGATTACACCACTGAGCTCTCACACTCTCCAGAAAAACTGGAAGTGATACCAGACATGCTAGCTTTGGTATTACGTGCTGTATTTAACCATTAAGTTTTGATCCTATCTGCTACCCTGGCAAAATGTGATGAAGTGACTTCTTACAGTTGTTTGAAGCATTGAAAGATCAGATCAGAATTTACTGTCCAACCGGTGTGAAAGAGATCAAGTTTTGCTAGTTATTTGTCCTAATTTGTACCTTTTTCAAAACAATAAAAAAAATTGATTATAAAAAAAAAAAAAAAAAAAAATGTTGATCCTATCTGCACTATAAAAAAACAATGTGTGCGAACATCAGAGAAGCTAAGCTGGTGAAAAGCAGCCTGATGACTCTAAACTGATGACGCTCCAGCTTGGCACAGGACATACTTGACAAAATGCTATTTTCATGAAATGATTTTCAACAAACAATGGCAAAGAGCCCAGTATTAAATCCTGGGTTGAAACAGAAGAGCCTGATAATAATTTTCAACTATCTATAAAATTAAAGGGATTCAATTAATTGACAATGCTCCTATACGTAAAGTAGAAATAAAACAGGGAATAAATAAATATAAACTTTCCAATTTCATATAAAAAGGATAGAAAGGGAGTGGCTAAGTAGAGGAAAGGGATTTAAAAAGAGGATTTATAAGCTTTGAGACAATCATGTAGAACTCATCAGAAAAGATTAGCAGAGCAAAAAAAGAAAAATCCAGGGTTTAGCAGACACTAAGAATAATATACATGAACAAACAGCAGACCCAGGAAAGATGCCCTCCGTACAGTCAGTCTACCAATTCCATCATCAGTGAACATTTATCGCGATGGTAACCCAAACTCTTCACTTAATCTACGCTAGAGGGGAAAACAGCAGGTCACCGTCTCCTTCACGTCATGCTGGACCTCAGGTCCTAAACGAAACAATAGAGCGCAACTGTCTTACCTTTAATCATCTTATGTTCAAAAAGCATGACATGGGAGTGTGGGGGGCGTGGCCAAGGCATAGACAGACCAGACACCACTCCCCTGAGCTCTGCTCGGATCCCCCTCTTCCTCCTGTTACACATTCCCCATGCATACAAGTGGGGGCGTCCGTAGGGGCCCTCAGGTAACTGGCAGGTGGTGATGACCTCACTACGCAGGAGAAGCACTGAAGACGCCATAAGGAAACGGTGCCTCTCCTCCTATGCCAGACTTGGCTGCCCTGATTGCGGCGGCCATCTTGAGGGCCACATGCACCCCCTCCGCCTGGGCTGGTGGCTCAGAGGTGAGAGCTGCCCTGTATCTGGTGTGGGCGCAGCAACGGTTGCAACCCCGGGGCTGAGGAACTGATCATGTGGGGCCCGGCACTAAATTCCCCTACGGAGTTAGCTCATTGACGGCATCAGCTCCGGCTGCAGCAGCCATCTTGAAACCGTCCTGCGGCTCGGCTCCAGCTAGATCTTGGACACCACAGCACCCCAACAATCTGGCTTTCTTCTTAACAGGCAGGCTAATAACGCTCGTCTGGCAGTGGCCCTCATGTGGGTAGCAGAATCCTAGATGCTGAAAAAGCGTTTGATAGGATGGATTGGCAATACCTTTCCATGATTCTAACCAAAATTCACATGGACCCAAAGATGAAGACTTCTATACAGGCTAACTTCCAGAAGCCAGCATTGCGGCTGAAGATCAACGGTACTCTTTCCCTGGGGACTCAACAGGAGTGTCCCTTGTCCCATTCAATTTTTGAACTGTCTGTAGAGCTCTTGGTCTCAAGAATTCAAAACAACGTGGAAATCCGTGGGCTACAAGTTGGTGAGAGGGAGAATAAACTAGCTATCTTCGCAGACGATGTATTGTGTTTCCTCACTAGCCTGGATTCTTCCATTGGGCCCTGATGAGGTAACTAGAGTTGTTCTCCAGCGTTTCAGGCTTCAAAGTCAACTTCAGCAAATTCTGGGACATGGGGTGGCCGACTCACACAATAGTCTTGAGGCACCTATTATTCAAATGGCCAAGTTCCAATGGACTGCCTCAGGCACCTATTATTCAAATGGCCAAGTTCCAATGGACTGCCTCAAAAATGACTTATTTGGGCATCCACCTTACATCAAGTCTTGAAGGTTTATATCAAGGTAATATTCCTCCACTATATACCCCTCTACTCAAAGACCTTTACTGTTGAGGCAAGTTAGAAATCTCTTGGCTAGGCCATCTTAACTGCCTTAAGATTAATTTTATGCAGCGCCTGCTATATGTCTTCCAGGCTCCCCCTCTATTGACATCCAAATCGATGCAGACACACCTTCGTACTAAAATGCTACATTTTGTTTTTTTTTGGGGGGGGTCCCCAATAATCTTCTGCACTACCACTGAAGGAGACCTTGGGTTTCTGGATGTATCCACCTATATCTTAGCACACGACTCCGACCCGCCCTAGATTGGAACAATGACCCGGACGACAAACCTTGGGTGAAGGTGCAGCAGGCTTTCCCCTCTGCACCCTTAGATGGCCTCCTGTGGCTTCCTCCTTTAAGGGACCATCTGTGTCCCCAACTCCTCCCACTGACAACTGTCTTACTGACATATTGGCTTGAGGAACGGCCCCCCTTCACTCAGTTAGTGCCCAATAGTGACTTCCTGCCGGTACATCTCACCACAACTTTTTTGGTTGGGATCAGGGTAAGTCCCCCAGTCTGCGAGCTTTCATTGATGGGGGACAATTACGTACAAATGAGCCAATAAGGGAGAGATTTGCCCTGCCCGTACCACTGCCTACCACGTACGGAAAGCCTTACACTGGGGTGGAAACACCCACTGAATCACTATGCCGCGCAAATGTTCAACGCAAAGTATTTCATGGCTCTACCATCACATGCTCACTCTCCCCCTTCGAAGAAACAGGCATATATGGTATAATGGGGAAAGAGAATTGGGTACTGAAATCCCAGACGACACAGAGAGCTATTTGGCAATAGGTGTCTCAATCGTCGGCTTGCCTCCGCCATAAAGAAAAAAACTCCTACAAACTCCTCACACAATGGTATTTGACTCCAGTACGGTTACACAAAATGTTTGGGAGCTCCGATTCCTGTTGGAAGGGGTGTGGGGACTAGGGCAAGTTTTTATATACATGGTGGACTTGCCCAAAGATGCAATCATTTTGGGAGGCAGTCCTCCTTACCATACACAGTATAACCAATGTTATACTTCCCTGGGATCCACTGTTAGTCCTTTTGGGTGACCCGGCGCAGACAGCGATCTTCCCACTACGACTCTAAGGGGTCGATTTCTGTTTCACCTCCTCCTCGCAGCACGATTATGTATAGCACAAATGCGGAAGCAGCCCCACGCTCCCACCATGAATTTATGCTGGGGTAGACTATGGAACTTTTATGCTATGGAAAAACTTACTGCAATTCTTCTGGATCAAGTGGCTACGTTTGAGACCACATGGTGCCCCTTTGTTACGTATTTTCTATGTCAAAATAAGGCAAGGGGCTTACACCTCACCATGTCCAAGACGTTAAAGGCCTCAGACATTTGGGTCTTCACCTTTTCTGACTCTACAAATGGTTCCTCCTGACATGTCCATCCCTAGACCTTATCTTTTTTATGTGAGCCCATGTTTGGGGGTTAGGGAGCTATCCATGATGAGCGCGATTGTTATTCTCGCCACAGACGTCCACTCTCACAGGACACAAGTGGGGGAGAGGGGTTTACGCAGTGTGTTTGGACTGCAGTGGGGCATTCCTTGGCCACCACTCCACTGTAACCTTTGGAGGAGGCGATGGGTGTTTTCCCCTACCCTGTCCTCTTGGCTTGTAAAATGTATAATTGGGAAGGCTGTAAAGTGTGTCTTCTTCTTTTATTCTAAAAAAATGCTACATAAAGTTGTTAAAAAAAAAAGCATGACCGATGCAAATACTGCTGCCAAGCTCTAGGAAGGCGTACAACTTGGGCATCCATCTCATAGTCGAAAAGCCATTAAAAACCAAGAGATACGCCAAGCACTTAAAATCAGAGCAAAGTAAACAGAGTGGACATCTAGCTCAAGGACATACAAACTACTTTATCCCACCTATCTTCAACTACTTTAAACCAACATTAGGCCTAGAGAGTAGATAGGACACTGGACGAAGCTAAGAAGCATTACCCTCTTCGTTTCAGACCACAGTTCGCTCTGAATACAACCAACGGCGTTGACGAGGTTAATGCCCACCACCTATCCTGCCGTATGAGATCAAGTGGTTCTCTTCTGCAGACAGCATACTAAATCCCTTTACAAGGGATGTCCACATCGACTAATTCAAATGTATCGACACCCATCAGCTACCACTGATGTCAGTCCTAAATGCTGCATGTTAGTGACTTTGATCCTAAATAAATCTTCCATCGCTACATGCATGCAAAAGTGTGTTTCTTCAGAGCACAAACACCAAATCGATGACCTTCAGAAGTAAATGTACTGAGCCTATGCGAGGTTTTTCTGCAGCAAAGGCTTAGGTTTGAGTTTTCGCTAGGTTTTTTAAGAGGGTGAAGTAGACCAAATGGTCTTCAGAAAGCTCTCAGGAGACACACTTCAGAATATGATCGCCTGTGATACTCTCATTTAGGCAGTTACGATCCACACGGAGAGAGAAAAAGCACTGAGAAGTTAGTATTGTGTTTTAACAATAGCCAATTTAATAAACATTGTCTAAATTACAGATCCAATACTATCACTCCAGTTTGTTAAAAAGAACATTCGGACAAAACACTGATGCTCTGAGTCATCTCTGAACTCTAAACAGACTCTGCAGTCTCCACCTGTGGAACTTTGGTAATTTAATAAAAAAAACTGCAAAGTTAAATCTTGCCCAAGGAGTCTTTCCCAACAGTCTATGCAGAAGATTTTAAAAGAGACAACTTCATGGGCAAAAAGGAGTCTTACCTGCGTGCAAAGGGGAAGTTTAACGAAGCACTGGTGGAGAAGTTCCGCGGGCTGTCCAAGGGGCTGCTGCCAGCTGTAGATCAAAAAAAAAATATATATATATATCATACATATTAGATTCACACAAATTCGAACAATAGTAAAAGCTAAATAAAAAATAGTACATTTGTGTTTTAATTCTGATAAACAAACAATAACTAAAGTAAGGAGCAGGAATATACCCACTAAGTCTAAGGCAGGTGCGTCTCGTATAAGTGCAGGAGGGCTGGATAGACGCCAGATTCCAGGCAACACACTAAATACTTAAAGTTTTCGACTTCGATTCAATGCATAGAAATTTACCTTAAATGGCTATTCTGTAAACCCTGTATGGATCAGGCCAGATTCATGTTGGAGACCGCTGGTCCGTATCATCCAAAATGTCACTGGCGCAAGAAATGAAGTAACTTTTCTGTGATGGATCTCATACAAAAGTGATCACTGTACAGTGTAGTGTTGTCAAGGCTGCACCACTGTAGGGAAACCATGTTTTTTCTTACGCAATACTAGAACCCAGAGAAATTAGGAAAACTCGGACACAAAAGAGAGAATGCCTGCCTTGAGTGCAGGCAGACAGGCCTAACGGATACCTAAATCTTCAACACTAAGCGCCGTAAGCATGTTGGGAAGCTATAAGTTCCATAATGTCTTACTTTGAAGGAAAAAAGAAACTGAGGTAAGCTAATCTACTTTTTGTGCGTTTAGTGACTATGCACTAATGTCAATTATTAAAAAGAAATTGTAATTTTATCTTACTCTTTTGTCAAGATAATAAATAATGCTAATACTGGACTAGGGACTTCCCTCCAAAATGTAATGAGTGGGAACTAGTGTTATAATACACATATTCAAAGAGCGCGAATAGCTAAAAGAGCACAAAACAGACTTCGGATCACTGAAAACTAACAAAATCATAATCTCAAACAGGTGCATAGGTCCCAAGATTGTGTCCAATTTAATACAGATCTCAGGGTCAAACCCAAATAGACCTCTCTGTAAATTATGGTTTAGACAACTCCTTTAATCCTTTTGTTTTTTCCATGCAGGTATCCAAGTCCACAAGAACAGTGTCTGGAGATGTAAAATAGCTAAATTAAAAAACAAAAATCTTCAATTAGGAGTAATCTGGGTCAAACGCAGCCACCAGTGTAAACACCAAAAACTAACAGAATTAAGGGATGCCAAAATTGGATCACAGTATCATTTCCATGTGCAGGGATGTAATACAAAACTATCCAATGTTTAACTTCCTCTAGGAAAGGCAATCACATGGCAAACGTAATTTTTTATCTGCCCTACTGAGCAATCTGGGTACGGATGGTGACACAATCGGAATGGCAGTTCAGATACTTTTATTTGTACGTATGTTGTACATGGCCTTAGTAACTTTGCCCTGATTTTGACAAGGACAGACCAGAAAAAAATATATTTAAGGCATCCCTCAAACGGTATGCACCATGAAACTCAAAACAGAGACCCGAACCGCTTACACTTGTCTAAGGCACGTTCAAGCGCTAAGCCCGCTTGGGTGTGAATGTGTGGCCGGGCCCACCTGCGTTCTACACCCATATTACAGGTCCAAGGAAAGTATTAATGGAGCAAGATGTGGCCTTCTCAAGATACAATAGAAGAATCAAGTGTCGAGAGCTCCATGAACATGGAAAGCACAACTTTGTTGCTTCAATGCCGTATACAGGGGTCTTCGTAGGTCTTTTATGCAGAAAGTTCACGTTACACCGGTGCAGTCTTGTCTGCTGCAAGAATGGTTCTGCCCCAGTCCAATGGACTTCTAAGCTACAGGACTTTTCCAAACAAGTCTTGTAATTTCTGAGTTATGTGATCGGCCTATGGAGGTTCCTACAAAGCGACTAAAAGCAACAAATAAATAAATGCAGTATGCGACCATTTAGAATTAAATGCTTCAAATAACCAATTTTCTCTTTTCGGTCATGAAACAAATCAGGAAAAAGAAATCTGGAGGACCCTTTTAGAGTATTTTCAGTGTAATGAGCATATGGGAATCCGACGCCTGTACCCTGAATGGTTGCCAATTGCCGCAGGGATAGTTTCCTAAGCAGTTTCCAGTTATGAAACACTAATTTGACGACTCCACACAAGTTTTTCCTAGTAATATCCCCAGGGCCTAAAACAAACCAGTCTCCTCCAAAGCAAGTTCTTTGTGGTTTGCTACATGTACCCAGGACCATAGACTACCAGTACAAACTGGCTGGTTGTGTGCCTCGATGCTCTGATGATCAGGCAGTGCTTGGACTTCATTCTCTTGCCCCAAATCTGAGAACAGAAAAGCAAGATCACTGGCTCTCCTTAGAAGGTTACTCCAGATTGGTGCATACTTTCATCAGCTGTGTTGGTTTATTCACGCAGATTTACAAAACAGCAAGGAATCTCCCGGAGGAAAGGCTTGCCCCGACTCCTTTTGGGACGGTCGGCGACTGCTCAGCCTGACTCATCAATGGCCAAGGAACAAAACCTGTAAATTTACAGCTCGTCCACATGCTTTGCAATGCTCTGTGAGGCCACGTTGACTGTCGGCCGGTGGACAACCAGCCGATTGATTTTTTAATCATTTCAAACCTGAACCAAATTCAAAGACTAAAGAAACTTTCTCTAACATATATATGACTCCTGTTTTGTTGGATTGTATAACTGACACTAATTAGCTGTGGCGGTCAATAATCTATTTCACTTTATGCAAGGAATAACTTTTTCCCTTTGATGCAGCCATTGCCTCTAAGCTCCTGATAAATACGGATTCTTGCATGCCCCATTATGCATTAAAAAAAAAAACTTCCTCCAACCATTTGCAGAAATATGACTTCTAGTTGGTAAAACGGTTGACAATATGCACATTTGTCTGATATTAGATGCACCAAGCATATTACATGACGAATGCACTCAACCTCTTCTCTATGTACACCTACTTCCCGCTGTAGAAAGTTACCAAGGCAGACAAACCCGAACAATTCAATTTCCGCACCAAAATCATTATTGCTGAAATCAAGATTTCGGTTTGGCTTGCAGACAAATCCTGTTCTTACATGCGAAGATGACCCCTGAATTGAGTGCAACCTCAGTTATCAAACTGATTACATAATCCTCGGCGCACAGGTACGCAGAAGCAGGTACAGCGGCATGCTACTGGAGGTGGCACTTTATTATTAGAGGAAGTCTGCAGCAGGGTGGAGGTCCATCTGGAGGATACCAGAGTTCAGAGGAGATATGTAGGTGTCTGCTTCCTCTGTGAAGGTAATTTCTGGCTGGTCACTTGGTTGACTGGGAGGGCCCATTGGGGGACAGCTGATCAGAGCCACGAGGGGTTGCTGGTCGCCTGTGGACCGAGTGCTATTCATGCCACATGTGATGCACTCGTTGGCTGGGGCAGACACTTTGTGGTGTGGATTGCTCCTCGTGAACTGGCCTGACGCGCCCACCTGAATGTTATGTTTGCAGTCTCACATTGTAAAGGCATTGAAGCTCTTTCTGCTGTCCAAGGATGGCTCTTTAAACAGTTGTGGGGTTTTCACCACAGTGTCTTTCGGCTAGCAAAGTTTCGCTCAGGAGTGAGACCAGATGTATTCTTATGTGAGGTGAATGTGTCGGCTTCAGTGAGCTGTGGTTGAATGTTCCATGCTACCGGCTCCCAGCCCCAATGTGGGAACGTTGGTCTGCGTAAACAAATGACACAGCCTGTTATCCACACTCCTTGCATCAGAAGATCTGGGGGGAAATTTCTGCAGAATCTCAGTGTGCTATCACAACAATGGCTTTCCACACAACATATTCCCCGAGGATGACTCCGGCGCCTTTGACGGCTCAGCCAGCTGGGAATTACCACTGACTCATCAAGATCAACAGAGTTTGATGAAACCAGCATACTGCCTAGATGCTTTTGTGCAGAATAACACTCATCAGCTCCCTCCCATGGTGCAATGCAGGCTTGTGAAAGAGCTCAGAGAACTGAAACTTTCTCAATTGACAGCAACTCCTGAAAAGTAGAACTTCGCTACACTGTTGCACTTGTAGTCTGCATTTCTAAGAGCTAGGCCAATACAGAGTGTTATTTTCTTAGTGCTGTTTCATAGGTCAGCACACAACATATGTAGTATTTACAGTGGACTCCAACCTACGCTTAGAAAAGAATCTGACTACTACAGAAGGTAAACACATAGCAAAACGCTGCAGGATTTACAAACTACTTCTGTAATCACATCACAAAGCGCACAACTTTTTCAATCTTTCAATATCCTTTATCATAACTTTTTGGTCATCTTTAAGCAGTTACTCGTCTCTATCACCTGAAGAAATCATGTCCTGGATCTTCTGTCACAACCGCAGAATAAACACCTCCTAGGACACGGGTGACCAATCAAACTACGACTAAATGCTACACAATTCGTATTCCCATGGCAGCCTGGTAACTGCTGCTTCCTGCTTTCCTGTGTGAGCGGAAGCACACGTGTGTAAGTATGAAGTTTTAGGATGACCAATGGAATTCTGGACTTATCTCCTTGTTGGATCCTTTGGGTAAATGTAAACTCTTATTGAAGGATTTAGAAACAGCAGTGTGAGTGAAACCTTCCCAACAGCTCAAGCTGCCTTTAGGATGGGTCAGGGAACAGACCAGTGGCCCAGAGGTGGCGCCTGTGCATTGTGAAGTAGACAAGAGTTGTAGGGTGTCCCTTCGAAGGGGCACATCCTCAGGGAACCACAAAGGAACAGGAATAATGATGCTTACATTGTCTATCAATTTTATCATCACTCCTTTGGAATTCGAAATCTCCAATTACACCTCCCCTCCCAAACAATAAAGGAATTCAGCAAATCTGCACTCACACTTAAATATTTGATCAGCAGTGTAGGCATCACCATCCATCAAGTAAACTCAGAAGTTCTAATGGCTCATCACTGTCCGCCTGCAAGACTAAGCTTTTCATGCAAACAATGCTCGCGACGAGGTTTTTCAGATCCTCCTTTTAGCCAGGTCTGAAGGTTTCTGCATCGAGTCATGAGGTCAATAATATTCTACACATCAATTTGATGACATTTAGGAGTGCAATTAGGTGTAGTTATTTCAAGTAACATTGCAAACAAAGTCTGTAAAAACCTTACAGCTAAGGTTGTCAAAACAGGGCCGAGCACCAAGCATACCGATGACATAAATTACTGATCACAACCAAAGCATTAAAGCACTTCATTTGAATGTTGGTATTCACTCATTCAAAGTAAAATCTGAAGACTAAATCAAAAAATGCATTTGTCGAATTTACAAAAGGAAAATCAACGCATATTTTCAATTGCTGAACCATCCACAAACCATTTGCACTTCAGCATACACACAACCGAGTCTGATGAAGGCGGCTGTAAAACTTTCAAAAACAATGAACACAATAGGATTTGCTCCCTTGGTTCAAATTTGCTTTTCTGATTTGGCAGAGGTCTTAAAAGAGTTTGTGTTATTGGTCCCAAAGAAATAGGTCATTTTAGAACAACTTACTTGGGTTGCACAGTGTGAGCAGAATTGAATTAGGCTTTATAGTGTGGTCTCTCAAAGTGAAAGGGACTCGTGAGGATAATTTGAACCGAAGACTAAAGGTTAGTTAGGGTCAAACGCAGGGTCAGTGGAATTATGCGGCAGGAGAGCACCAAATTATGCAGCAGGATTGACTAAATTATGTGGCAAAAAGGGCAAATTATGCAGCATAATGCAGTATATTTTTATTAGAATTACTTCACTATTTTGTCATTTTCATACATGGTAATACTGTCTGTGCAAAGATTGAACCAAAATTACCACCAGTTTAACAACAAAATCCAGAAATAACCAAATGAAAGATGATGAGTTAACATTTGCAAAGGACCTTCCACTGCTCGCAAGCACATGTTGCCAGATCTTTAGCAACTTTTGATCTGTTTGAGCTAGAAATATTTTTTGTTAAAATCTGAAGATTAGGCAGATGATGGATTAAGTGGACAACGCAGCACATCCAAATTTATGCAATAAATTGCTGCGGACGCAGAATTGCACAATTCCAGTGGTCCCGGCTCTGAGAACCTAATGAACTGTGCTCGATACACTTCAGGTTCTGGCTTCAGCAGTTAGCTTGTGAAGGGTTTCAAAGTGATGCAAAAAGGCATTCTGTGAATGAATCTCTCAGTAAATGTATCCTTCTAGCTAAGACTGAAGCCTGCCCTGTGTTTGCCAGTTTGTGAAATAATGATCCAAAGGTGTTGCTAACATCCATTTTATTACTAAGTAAGACACAAGTCTCACAGTAAACTCAGCAAAACACATTTTAACTGGCTGCCCTCTTGCTAGTTTACTATTTACGGATTTGTGATCTCAAATTGTATTTTTTTATGAAAATGTTTCGGCCAGTTGTTTAGAATAATGATAAGTGCCACCACGCTGATCATCTGTGCAGTTCTTTTTATTTGTTAACACTTAAAATTAAACATAAGGGCTTTCAAGAACCCACCAATAAGAGGTACTGTGCCCTTGTACTGTTCCTTGTGCAAATGAATGTGTGAAACACCAGCCATTGTGATTATAAAAACAGAACTTGTTTTGACTAGGGTTTGCCATGGTCTGGTGGCTTTGTAGTGCTGCCAACTAGGGGCGGAGCTCCCAACTCAGCGGCACGCACAGGAAACGATGGGAAGCGGAGTCCGCCACCCTGCAAGTTCCATACGGCTCACCAGAGTAGACGCGTAAACTCAATGAGCTATCACAATGGCTTATCCTGTGACTTACCTGTGGGAATGGACAGTGGCGACAGTGGCCGCGACAGGGTGGGGGACGGTGTGCCAACGACCAGGCTCTTTCTGTTACTGCTTCGACAGCTGCAGAGAGAAAGGAAACATGACCTCAGAATTACGACAACAGAAAGCAGAACATGACTTAAATCAGGAACATTACTTAAGGCAGGCGGCTTCCTGAGAAAAACGATAGGTCAGCACTTCACTTTGTGCAGTTTACTCTCGGTAATCATATTAGAAAAGTGAACAAGGCCAAGTGCTTATAGGCAAGGTACATACGAGAGAGCAGCTGACATTTACGCACTGTAATGTAAATCCCTTCAGCAAGAGAACTGAAACATAACTACACCAAAGTCTCCAAAAGGAGGGCTCCAGACAAATATTTCTGTACCTGGAACTGTTCCTTTCAGAGAATTTTTGGGCTGTATGCGTAGAAAGAAGCAGGCCTGAAACTATCTAAAAAGGTAAGCACGCCGTTTGGAAGGGGGTAACTACTGTAACAAAAATTACTCATTTTAGTTACATATCACAGTAAAAAAAAATATATATAGATATTTATTTGCCCTCATAATCCATGAGAGATTTGGTTATAAACGAGGTAGGTGAGAGCTTAGTCCAACCAGAAGAGTATTTAACTTACTAAAAGAGAAATCAACAATTGCCTAGGAATGCAGAGCAGCAGTTTTATAATATTAGGTTACACTAAAAGGCTTTTTAGGGTCGAGCCTGCGTCGCATGCGCTTGGGCATGCGTATCGCTAGCGAGACGCTTTAGGAATTAGAAAAGGGCTCGGAGCCCCGTCCACGTCACGTCAGTGTCTTTCATTGGTTCGTGGGCTTGACTGTTCAAATCTGCTTGCTTTCATTAGTGGAAGGCAGGCATACGTCATGCCTTTTCCGGTGGTTAGCCCTCCTCGAGCGCAGCGACCAAGTACAGAAAACATGCGAGACTCGCTGTTTCCCGTCAGGTTTGTTGACTACTTTTTCTCTATTTTCACAGCGCGATCTCGTTTGGCAGAAGTTGAGCGCTTTGCATAATATCGACCCTGTTACACAGTTAATAGCACTTTTGCCAGTTACGTATATAATTGCACTTTTGCCGATAGGTTTCATTACGAGTGAACTGTAGCAGCGAGATCGTGCTGTTTTTTTCTTTTAACGTGGCAAGAAAAATCCGGTTGGGAGTTTACAACTGGTAATAGCTGTAACTCGGACAAATGCGAGACCCTAGTGCATTGCAAATGCTTGCTTAAGTCCTGGAAGCCAGATCCCAAGGGCTCTCTGTGGGCAAGGGAGGTCAACGACCACATTGTATCAACAGAATTGCCTGATTGGCTGCACCCAGAGGAGGATTCTCTGACCAAGAGAGAAATAACAAAGAACTGTACGAGACCGGTAGGTCCCAATCTCCAATGCTGGAAGAGGGAACTCGAGCGCTGGGCAGAATACAAAAGCCTAGTGTTAAAACTAAAACGCAGATAAGGCAGGGGCTCCCCAGAGATAACTGGTGCTCGGGAACAGATAGGTGCAACACTGCAGGAAGAGACTAGGACATCCCTTATAGAAGCTAATGAGACCACATCATCACCCACCACATGGGACGACATTACACACACAACATGAAAAGCAGGCAGACCATGGGACGAGTCACTTATGTGCTTTAAAACTCAGGAACCCTAAAGAGCATAGTGGCACAACACATGCATGGCGCATCTAGAATTGATCTGACCATTGTTCGGGAGGTGGAGCGGGAGGGGGGGTGTGGGGCAAGAGGGAGTTGAATGGCATCACTCAACATTCCATGCTAGTTCACCGACAAGACGAAGGTGTACCTTAACACTAAAGCCCCGTGAAGCCACATTGGGGTTCGGCTTAAACAGAGGCCAGAGAATCCGAAATATCCGCAGACAGAAACATCACAGACTACCTGGCCAAGAACTGTGGGGCGGATGATATGTTCCTACTGGGTCGACACCAATGTTTGTATACCATACAACAGTTGCAATTATTGAGGGTTGCTTAAAAACGCTGGTTGATATGATAACAACTATACGATTGTAGAGGTATGCCAATTTTAGAAGCAGAATGTATTTGAACCAAATTTCAATAAAATCTGTTTAAAAAAACAAAAACAAAAAACAGAGGAGGATCGCCACCTCACATACTATTGGCTATCTGGTGTAGCATTACACTTCCAGGAAGTGCTTCTACTGGAATGCAGAAGGACTATTTTAATCATCACAATGTTTGTAACATTCATGTATTTTTCAGTGACAAGGGAGAGGCAATGGCATTAGGGAACAAGAATGAATCTATGTAGCAATAAAGATCACTAAAAACAGAAAAAAAAGAATGAGAGAAGATGATCGTAAGAAGATGTGGAGATGTCGCCGGTTGATAAGAATGTTTCACAACCTCGTGAGGAGCATGAAGCGCTATATTAAATAATGCAGTTGGGCGACCAAGACAGCGCTTTAGCACAGACAATGGATGATGAAAAGTTTACCCTCATGAGCCTAGTGTAGGGAGATAAACTCTACAAACAGAGCTGCGTTACAAGGTGCAAACACCCATGTATCGGGTACCTGGCGCAGCTGAATCTTAAACATATCGGCAAAAGTTTAAAGACCTGACTTGAAAAAGACACAAGGGAGAGCAGCTTAGGACTTTTTTTTTTTTCCAATTTACAGATATTTTACATTGCCCTAAACCTCAGCACGCACAGCTTCTGCTGATGTAGCTTCCACAGGCGAGCACTGGTAGCCAGAGTGCTGATTTCTGTTTACCTCCCACTAGCCTTGCACAACTTCCTTATTAAGCGACTTGAGGTTCGTGTTGGGCAACTGAACAAGTTCCTTCGGAGTCTTTACTTCCCATTACAAGTTCCCCATAAGATCTACATCTTCTTAAACTCACAGCAGAATTCTGATTTATTCACTTAACAAGACTTTTGACCCCAGCCGACTTCTGTCTGTGTAAATGTGGTAATCCCAAAACTGATGAAAGTATTCCTAGATATAATGTCCCCGAACTCACGTCCTTTGCCTCATCAACAACTGAGTGTTACGCCTACGTCAGGCCAGTTTTTATACTGCCTCCCTGCTTAGGAGAATATTACACAAATAGGCCATTATTCTGAATGCTCAGCTTCGGACATGTTTGTCTTTGTGGATCACATGCTAAGATTATTTTTTTGGGCTGGAGAAAATGATCCCAACACAAAGTACTTCATGGATCAAGCCCTACACTTGGGCCACGAGGCTAAAGCAGCAAGAAATGCAAGCAGCCTGCAAAAAAAATGCACTATTCTCTCATGCACAGTGTGCACACTGCACCATATATGTATGCTATTTGAGCGTAGTACGTAAAAACTAAACAAACATGATCTTCTGTTTTTGTAAAATATTGCCTTTTGGTGCTTCCTGCCATGAGAGAAAAAAGTGCCAGTCTCATACAAGTCCTCTGCAGCTCAAGATCCTTCTAGCCAGACCTAAAAGCACCACTGTTCAGACTGAGGAGGCAGAGTGGGTTAAAATCAAACAATGTTCATGGTGATGAGACTTAATGGGGATTCCCAGGAGTCTGGGCCCTCAGGGGCGCCTGAGTCATCTTCTGGGAATAGGTTACTGAGCCAGGAAGCCGGTGTTGTGACGTCACACAGGGGTAGTGCAGAAGTATGCCTGGGACCTCCCGTACCAGCGGAGCTGATGAAACCCCCCAGGTTCTTATACATGCATCTACATGGTCCATATAGGGGCTGGAGCAGCAAATATACTCACGCCCCCCTCACTCATGGGGACACATTCACCCATCACTGTGCAGTAAGAGAAAGGAGGAAAAGACTCTTTCTGAAGGGGGTGGAGGGAGGGGAAGGCTGGGGAGTGTACACGACAAACTGCGTCAAAGGAAAACAATATTCCATCATTCTTATTTTTCAAGGAAACAATTTTGAGTGTGTTGGGAAATCAAACGTACTTTGTAGAAATGTCTCATTTTAGTAGATCCCATTAGTTAAAAAAGGGAAAATGAACTATTCTAGAACATTAACTCTCAAGGCGCTACAATGCTGAATACATATGGACGTCAAGCATCGTGGGGTGTATTTCTTTTCCACAAGCAAACACGTATGCGGCTTCCAATTCTATAAGCAGCGTTCTAGCAAGAAAAATACATTAATAAAAAAGAAAAAAAAAGGTTTTTAGAATGACTGCAGCCCCACACTCCAATTGGCAGTTTTCCTTCGGTAGCCCGTCCACCTGCAGTAGACTTACTCCAGGACTTCTGAGAGTCGTAGACAAGATGCTGCGAGAAGCTTGGAAGGTGCCAGACGTAGGACAGATCTGAAGCTTGGAAGGTGCCAGACGCAGGACAGATCTGGGGATTGGAAGGTGCCAGACGCAGGACAGATCTGAAGCTTGGAAGGTGCCAGACGTAGGACAGATCTGGGGCCTGGAAGGTGTCAGACATAGGACAGATCTGGGGCTTGGAAGGTGCCAGACGCAGGACAGATCTGGGGCTTGGAAGGTGCCAGGCTACGGATAGATCTGAGGCTTGGAAGGTGCCAGACGCAGGACAGATCTGAAGCTTGGAAGGTGCCAGACGCAGGACAGATCTGGTGCCAGACGCAGGACAGATCTGGGGCTTGGAAGGTGCCAGGCTACGGATAGATCTGAGGCTTGGAAGGTGCCAGGCTACGGATAGATCTGAGGCTTGGAAGGTGCCAGACGCAGGACAGATCTGAGGCTTGGAAGGTGCCAGACGCAGGACAGATCTGGGGCTTGGAAGGTGCCAGACACAGGACAGATCTGAGGCTTGGAAGGTGCCAGGCTACGGATAGATCCGAGGCTTGGAAGGTGCCAGATGTAGGACAGATCTGGGGCTTGGAAGGTGCCAGACGCAGGACAGATCTGGGGCTTGGAAGGTGCCAGACGCAGGACAGATTTGGGGCTTGGAAGGTGCCAGACGCAGGACAGATCTGGGGCTTGGAAGGTGCCAGACGCAGGACAGATTTGGGGCTTGGAAGGTGCCAGACGCAGGACAGATCTGGGGCTTGGAAGGTGCCAGACGCAGGACAGATCTGGGGCTTGGAAGGTGTCAGACATAGGACAGATCTGGGGCTTGGAAGGTGCCAAACGCAGGACAGATCTGGGGCTTGGAAGGTGCCAGGCTACGGATAGATCTGAGGCTTGGAAGGTGCCAGACGCAGGACAGATCTGAAGCTTGGAAGGTGCCAGACGCAGGACAGATCTGGTGCCAGACGCAGGACAGATCTGGGGCTTGGAAGGTGCCAGGCTACGGATAGATCTGAGGCTTGGAAGGTGCCAGGCTACGGATAGATCTGAGGCTTGGAAGGTGCCAGACGCAGGACAGATCTGAGGCTTGGAAGGTGCCAGACGCAGGACAGATCTGGTGCCAGACGCAGGACAGATCTGGGGCTTGGAAGGTGCCAGACACAGGACAGATCTGAGGCTTGGAAGGTGCCAGGCTACGGATAGATCCGAGGCTTGGAAGGTACCAGACGTAGACAGATCTGGGGCTTGGAAGGTGCCAGACGCAGGACAGATCTGGGGCTTGGAAGGTGCCAGACGCAGGACAGATCTGGGGCTTGGAAGGTGCCAGACGCAGGACAGATCTGGGGCTTGGAAGGTGTCAGACATAGGACAGATCTGGGGCTTGGAAGGTGCCAAACGCAGGACAGATCTGGGGCTTGGAAGGTGCCAAACGCAGGACAGATCTGGGGCTTGGAAGGTGCCAGACTTTGGATAGATCCGCCTGGTCGGTGAACCAAACCCTACCTGACAACAAACTCCAGAGCCAACAGCAGCAACAGCATCCTCCTCCTCCCCCCCCCCCCCCCCCCACCCCAGGCCATACAACCTGTGTTTCTGGTTTTAAAACAAGAGCCAGACTGCAATGACGAGGCGCTATCATACAGGCGTAGTGAAAAACATGTTACTCGACAGGGAGCTGCACCCCTTACGCAGCCGGGGGCTATACAACCCATGACCTCAAAGGAAGGCCTTCTTCGTGCTGCTCCAGAGCCAGATTTGGACTTTTTTGGAGTGTTGCCCCATTGGCTACAGAAAGCTGTCTGCGGGTCAAATCTACAGTTTCTAATTTACATAGAGTGGGCTCCAGGTCAGCGTCCTTGCTGGTTGGTGATTGGGCGACTGCGGTATCTATCATAGTCTCTGCTCCTGACTCGCAGGCTCTCCTGCCTGTTCTTGTTTTTGTCCTGCCCAGGAGCATTCTGGTCTCACACTGAGTGAATGAACTGCACCCCTCCACAGGATACTTGAGAGGGCTCTCCTATGGAGTACTCAACGGCAGTGCAGGTGTTTACTTTTTCCTCTTCTCCTGTTTACGCCCCTAGTGGGAGCTCCCTTTTACTGCCCCCAATGCTCCCGCCCCATCTTACTCTCTAAGATTATTGGCCATCCGTCATTTGACCCCACCTACACTACACACACTGCATAAAGTGTTAAATAAAACACCCTAGTGCAGCAGCTGGAAAGTGCTCTAGTCACATTTTCCAAACAGAATTTTTATTTACTGGTTTGACATGGCCCTACCATCTTAGTTCAATATATATATTTTTTTTAATGGTCCAGACATTATTAAAGTGCACAATGCACAAGTGCGCCACAACGCTTGAATGCACATCCGCGGCCATCTTGGTAGAGGGTTTCTTTAACATGCAACTGCAAAACAAACCTTGGCAAAGCCATTAGCTCAACATTTCATAGCGGAGGCCTATTCGATTAGCAAATGTCAATTCATCTGGTTTCATTTCAGGTTATTTTGATGTTATTCTAGCAGAGCACATGTATAGCTGATTATTGTATGTTAGTGTAAGGTCTTAGATTTTTCTAAAAACAATGAATGTCACCTAAGGGTGTCCGAGTGTTCTTGGAGTGGGAAGGAGGGGCCTGAAATCACTGGTATGTGCCTCGGTAGCCTATAACAGAGGTGGCCACCAGTCAGCGTACAACAGAGGTGCCTCAATCCTCTGCACACGTGGCAAATGCAACCAGCAAACCTCAAGAGACCGCTTCCTTCAGGAGACTGGTACGTTTTAGGCCCTGGAGATATTTCAAGGGAAAAACTGGACTGAGTCATCAAATGAGTGTGTTTCATAATAGGAACCGGTGCCTCGTTAAAGAAAGCCTCCCCAAGGCTCCGAGTTATATTTTACTAAAGGCAGAACACACTCTTTCATATCCACACTTCAACAAAAGCGCCCTAAACTGAAAACTTAACCTTTTTAGAGATAATTTCAATTGGAATGGGCTTCACCTGAAACTAGTTTCTCGGATTGCTGCAAATGGGGTTTCTGGCTGGCTTGGGTAGGCACCTCAGCCAGGCAGGGACCACCACTCTAGTCAGGGTGATGGAGTTACACACCCAAGATAACCCCTGTTCACCCCGTTGGCACGAGCAGTCAGGCTTATCCCACAGGCAATGTGTAAAGGGTTTGCACAACCAACACAACACACGTGACGCAATAAATACACCACAAAGGAGACACAACAACAAACTGGGTTGCATAAAAACATCATTAGACCAAACCTGACGTATCAGTAATACGCTGTTGTCAGAACATCACACAGGTTACTAGTACTCTGCGAAAGCTAGTAGTAGACAGGTAAATATATTGTTTACTGGTATTCTGCAACACAAGCAGTAGTCAGGTTGTCATAAGCACCAAAAATGCACACATCAGAGTAAACATATTATCAGGAATGCCAAGACATCGTCCTGACTGGACATAAAATGACACAGTCCTATCTGGCAGATCATAGGCACATCCTTCCATTGCAGGTAATGCAGATCCTTAGTCAAAGCGACAAGTAGAGTTACACCGGCCAGGGAAGTGGAACCTAAGTGAAAAGGGACAAGAATATGCTGGGGGAAAACTGTGACATGTACAGAAATCCCTCCAGAAAACCTTCGACCTGAAGGCCCCAGAGCGACGGTACTTTCTTTACAACGTGGGCAGTCATCACAGATCCCACACATATGGTTCGGGAGCTCCGGCTCGCCTAGTGCAGTAGTGAGGGCTCCAAAGACGAGATCCTTTTCTATAGGCAGTTCCGCACTGTTCCCGGGGTCCCTCATCTGAAATTTTCCCCTACTAGCGGCGGAAATAGGCAGTGATCACTCCTGGAGGTATGTCCTCTGGGGGAAGGGGCACCACTGTGCAGATATGTGAGGACCCTCACCCCCAACTCTCAAAATCTAGCTGCCCATGATCGCGGAGTACAGCGGTAGGGACTCAGCAGCTTAGAGTGAGCAACATGCGCCCCTTCTGAGCACAGACGGCAAGGATACAGTACATTGTTTCAGGGCAAATCGCCCTCTCACTTCAGGCCAGCGGCACAGTTGCTTCACTCTGCTCTGCTTCTCCTTCAGCAGGCGGGCTGCCTCTGCATGTGGTGCAGCCCCAGCACCGCTTGTGCTGGCGTGGAATTGCCACTGCCGGTTGATGCAGGGAGACCGCCTTTGGACCTCCTTGCTGTCCAGCGGCGCGGTCCTGAGACCACTCCCTCGACCAGCACATCTGCACCTGACACTGTGCGCGATCCCTGCACGCCAACCACTATCCTGTGCTCTGGTGGTGATTGTCCGGCAGAAAGAGGGCCTGCTTGTGCCCCGCGGTACCAACAGATGAGCTCTTTGCTCGTACTCACCAAGAGGCTGCCGGCAGGCTCCTCTCAGTTTTACCTGCAAAGGGGGCGGGGGGCATGCGCACAGGGACGCTTTCCTGTGCCAGAGGTAGACACAAACGAAGCGCAGGTCACATACTGATTCAGAAGGCCATGATGCGCTCTGCATGCGCTGAAAACAGTAAAACAAGGAGCACTCTATTTGCACTGTACTCTGCCCACTGGAAGAAAACAGCACTCTTCTTGCGCTGGGGACAGCCACCCAAAAGTGCTCTCCACCTGCTACAAAGAAGAAAAAAGGGGGTAGAGGGGGCAGAACACTCAGCCCCTGGAGATCACTGGGGAAAAACAGGGTGGAGGGCAAGCAGGAGGCCAGCTCACCTGGGTCCTTGCAGAATAAGTGTTAGTCCCTCTGGGGCTTGATGTGCTGACCCAGGGGTCTGCTAAAAGTCAATCCAGTGGTGGTTCCTTGCAGCGTCACAGTCCCCCTCCAGCAGCATCTGGTTCCAAGTTGATATAGTGTCTACAACTGTGGGGGATAGCCCCCCTGTACTAATACTCATTTTGCACAGCCTCCAAAAAGGAGGAAACGGGGTTCCAACCAGCACTAACCAGTTCCAGGAATGTTCCCTTTCTCCTCCATTACAGGCTCCAGAAATCAGTAGGGGTAAACGAGCCCTTTGTGTGAGACCAGGTCACAGCCTTTACAGATCCATATGTGCCCGTCTCTACCTCTCTCAGCCCAGAAAGACCATTCAATATGCATTCTTGAGACTTCTCAACCCTCCCTGTGTATAGGCTGTCTGAGAGGTATGCACAAAGCCCAGCTGTCACTCTGCCCCAGATGTGGATTGGAGTCAAGCTGCAAAACACCAGAGCCATAAGCACAGAGAAATGCCCACTTTCTAAAAGTGGCATTTCTACAATGGTAATAAAAAAAATCCACCTACCTCAGTAAGCAGCATTGGTCACTACCATTCCAACCATAACAAACATGCCTACACCACCCCTCATAGATCAGACAATATCACTTAGACATATGTTAGGGTATTTCTAATGCAATCCTATAGGAGGAACAGCACTCACAGTAGTGAGAAACCAAATAGGCTGCTTGTCACTACTAGGACATGTAGTACATAAAGACATATGTCCTACCTTTTACATACACAGCACCCTGCCCACAGGGCTAGGTAGGGCCTCCCTTAGGGGTGACTTATAGGTAGTAAAAGGGGAGCTCCAGGCCTGGCAAGTAAATTTAGAATCCAGGTCCCTGTGGCAGTAAACTGCGCATAAAGGCCCTGCGGTGGCAGGCCCGAGACAGGTTTAAAAGGCTACTTCTGTGGGTGTCGCAAGCTGTGCTGCATTCCCACTAGTAGCATTTAATTTTCAGGGCTTGTGTATAAGGGATACCCCTGTACAAAGGACTTACAGATGAATGAAATGGGCCAATCAGGTGTAAGCCAATCATACCAAGTTTAGAAGGGAGAGCACGTGCACTTTAGCACTGATCATCAGTGGTACAGTCCTCAAAGTCCTAATAATCAGAAAAATAGGAGGAAAGCAAAACTTTGGGGATGACCCTATAAAAAAGGCCAAGTCCAACGGAGATACTTTGTCTGTTATTGCTTGATGGAAGCACCATACTTTGATTTCATACATTTCAGATGTATTTAAGTGCTTTAAGCTCTACCTTAGAGGCCCTTCAGCCAGTTGGATGTTGTAGTCTAGGTTGGAAAACGCCCACAAACTCTGTCAAAACAACATTTTATATTGCATGCATTTGTAAAGCGCCTTCCCAGTATTTGTAATGCCCCAAAGCACTTTCAGGAATCTGTTCGCCTATAAGTTTTAGGGCTCTCTCTGACCATAGTCACAGTCTCCTGTTGATGTACTACAGGATCGATACTTTCTGTGAGGCATTTTGTAAAGTGATGCTCATGTCGAAGGACAGTGGATTAATATCTTGTTTAAAGAGTACCAGAAGTGCTTACAACTAGATTGAGGACAAGGAAGTGCAGGAGTATCGCAAAAGAAGAGAGAATGAAGGACCCCCCTTTCCTTAGAGTCCTAAACATGATGTAGTGATTATAAATATAGGTCCTTCCACCTGGATCCATGCCGGCTTTCCAGAATAACTCAATATTGTACACTGGTTAATATAAACTGCTGGCATTGACGGCCCATCCTTGACCAAGAGTGAACACCCAAGGGCGAGTGACTGGTGCATAAAATGTTGAGATGGTAGGCATGGGTCATCTTTAGTAACACAAAAGGATGATGGACGGAGTGCTGAAACTTTTCAACCACTCAACCCCAGTCACATATCTGGGTTTAATCCATTGTTCTTTTGCTCACCATGCCACCCCAGTTTGGACCCAGCCATATGCAAATTAGTCTTGACCCTGTTCCTCATGGGAACAGTCCGGCCCCAACTGCCAAGCCAGGTCCTCCCTGGACTTGAAACAAGCATCCTGGGACCAGTTTCAGGGTATCACCCTTCACCAGCCAGGCTAGCTTGAATCCAGTGACACAGTGAGCAAGGGACCCATGTCTGGGCACACCCTTCCCACTTAGGGCAACTTTAGCAACACAAAAGGATGATGGATGGAGTGCTGAAACTTTTCCAACCACTCATCCCCAGTCACAGATCTGGGTTTAATCCATCGTTCTTTTGCTCACCATGCCACAGCAGGATGCTTGTTTCCGGTCCAGGGAGGACCTGGCCTGGCAGTTCGGACTGGACTATTCCCATGAGGAACAGGGTCAAGACTGATTTGCATATGGCTGGGTTCAAACTGGGGTGGCAGGGTGAGCAAAAGAACGATAAATTAAACCCAGATCTGTGACTGGGGGTGAGTGTTTGCATTGTTCAGCACTCCGTCCATCATCCTTTTGTGTTGCTAAAGGCATGGGTCATCAGCACGGAGCCACCCATTCGTACATCCCTCAGTGCAGGCGGAAATTTAGTTTACCACTACATAAATGTTGGCTCTACCTCAAAGTCAATCAGATTCATGTGATCACTTTTGAAACTGGAGATAAAGTAGAGATGCTATATCAAGGCTCAGTGGAGTGTCCTGTCGGCAAAACACGTGTCACTCAACCCACTCAGCTATCCTTTCGATTTATTGTCTGTTTATAGTTGCTTCTTTGTAGATTGAATGCTCAGGAAAATGTTGGCCTCAATCTTGCCTCATTTCATTTGTAATGCTGCCTTAGTCCATTATCATGCAACACTTAGCAAGATATTTACCATTCTCCACCCATGTTTTCCGAACTAGATCAACCAATCCATTTCATTCTCTGTGACCCATAATAAGTGTACTCTGTGGACACCTGATTACACAAATGCCACTTCCATTTCTAGAAAATCGACCAGAGAGTAGCCGTGCCGCATATACCTTATTCTCATCCTTGGCTACCAACATGAAAACATCCACTTAAGGGAAAGAGGCTGCGATACCTGGAACATCCTCTAAATAGATTAATTTTAAGGTTCTTCTAGGATTTTAGAAATCCCGTCTGAACTTTACACTCAAGCGGTGCCCACTCCGGGAAAACAGCATACACACTTTGGATATCACATCCCACCGTGATTCCAGGGGTTTGCCCTCCGCGACTCCCGTGGGGTGTCCATTTACAGTACTGTATTGATGCTCATTACGTCAAAGACTGGGCCTCTAGTGCCATGAGGCAGATCCAAAGACCTTACTCCCTGGTTCCTTACCAAAACTTGGATGGCTTGAGTCACAGCACTTCGGGGCAGGCTCAATAGTTTATTAGGTCAATCTTTGGTGGGCTCCATGGTTGACAGCTTGGCTTAAGAGTGCCCGACTTGGGTCTTCAGACAATCCTTGGTGGGCTCCTTGGTTCAATATATGGCCTCTTACCGGTGCTTCCAGGGTTGAGCCTCAAGTCCCTCCTGTGAAGGCTCCACATTTCACCACAAGGTTTCTTGATATAGCCCAGGATGGGCTTCATTCCCGGACTCAGTGAGACACATCGATGGCTGTTTCTCCTCTACGACACAGACTTCTCTTAAAGATGAGATTATGCCTCCACGGCTAGGTCTATTCTCGTACTCGCTTTCAACACCTCACTGATCAGAGACACCGCTGCTCCATATTAACGCAGGCGTCTGTACTTAAACTACCTCACCCCGCTTCTCACAGACAGTACAAACTGGAACCAAAACACCTTCTAACCAAGTATTCCAAAGGGGCACCAAGGAACCAGATGCAAGCTGCAAGCACTTGACACCCCTGTCAGGGGTACGAAGCACTATGTAACTGCTCCAATTAGTGAGAGCAGACTCCCCGTTTCATTCTGCAAAGTAGCCAAACTTGTAAAATAGCTTGTTCTAAATACATGGAGCATCTAGCAAAAAATTCACCACTCAATACAACAAATTAAGACTGTATACAGGTACACAAGTTATTAAAAATTCTTCTAATAAACAATATGACATTTGTTTAGAGAACCTGTTTTAGAGAAGAATGGTAGGTCGGAAAGTGAGAATGTGTTTGAGGTTGAAAAATATGATACATAGATTGGTTTGCAATTGTCATTTTGAGGAAGTGTGATGTGCCACTCGAAACAAAAGCTGCAAGAACCAGGTGTCATGGCCACGGCTAAGCTAGATGACAGAATATCTGTAAGGGAGACATCAGCAGTCAGTGAAGGAAAAAGTTGGGGTGTGACAGCAAATTAGTGAAGAGAAGAGCCATTTACAAACCTCAAGAGTTTCCAAGTGATGTGTGCTCTGCAACAGCCCCATCAACCTCCAGCAGTACTCACGTAATGGAGAAGTCTACAAATTTCACAGAAGGCAAGGGTTCCGCCAGACTGATCAGACCTATGCCACAACCAGTCAACAAATGCCAAAAACAATATGTAGGCTTACATTTACAAGAGTGATCAATATGGAATGTTTATGGTAGTCGTGGCAGGACACAGCTGCTTTAGTTTGACCCTGCAGGCAGATGTGCTCAAGAAAAGGGAGTGCTCTTGAACAATAAGGAAATGAAGGCCAGACCCAGTGCCAAAAATGGAAACAGATAAGATGCCCCAGGCGAGTAACGCACACTTTTCAGCCCTCACTGCCTGAATATTTACCATAAACGCGTCTGCTTTCAACAGCCGCACACCGTCAACAAACAAACCAAACACACCTGGCGCTGTGGGTACAGGACGAACGCGGTGGTAATCGGAGGATGCTTTTCTAGCATCAGCACCACTTCCTAGTGGTACCCTGCCATTATCGCCTATCGCTGATTCTACTGACAGGCTTTTTGAAGGCCCTTAGTTTAGGGAACGTTGAGGCTTTCACAACTCAGCAGCATATTTTGCCATCAGGCGAAAGGCGATAAGGCTCTCCTAGAGTCAGGTAGCCTCACTGGCCGGTCCACTTAATGTTACCCAGACACCATGTCTAAAGTCACGGACTTTTCACCTACAAATCAACACCAACCAGTTGGTTAGTTTAACTAAGTCAGTGAACCAACACCAAGACCACAATATAAAGAATCCATTACGTTGTCACACGATAAACCAGGACTGGAAACACTGCATGACGACATGGTCATGGCGTGAGGTGGTCGCCCTAGACAGCATTATGGAGATATGGATAAGAACAAGTAGACAATGCCGGTGGTTTATGGTCTTAGAACTGGACCCTCGCCCATCAACCTCTACCCTCCTCCAGAAAGAGCATCGTCAAGGAGCAAAAACATATACAACACATGGAATAACTTTTTTAAACTGAATATACTGAGATATATAGCATGATAGAACATCAGCATTATGCTGCTGTTTTTATTAGAGCCATCTTCAGTTTTGTTAATTGTGATACCATTATTGGTACTTTTATCAAATATAATTGCTCATTTAATGTTGGGTGTTTTTTGTACAAAGGCATTCAGGAAATTCTTCGTCCTCTTCGGTTTTAGGGCAAACTACTGTCTGTGAATGCTGGTTCACCTGAAGGAGAACTGGGTGAATAAATAAAAAAGAAAAAGAAAAAACATGTATTTTCTTTAAGCTGGTTCTCCGTTAAGGCGGGGATAGTGCGTAGACCTTACTAGTTTCCACTCTAAGCCACACAATTATCAAATATTAAATGTATCATCGGAAACACCGCTAAGGTTGGATGTTGTTGGATGTTGGCAGTCTCCACCCAAGTTGTGTCAGCCATGAGTGTGTTAACTCTTTTTGTGTACCAACTGATTAGTAGCCATCCAATGGTCATGTGCTCTTTCAATGACCCCACTGGTCGTGTGACAGTGGTCACCCTGAGTAGTTGGTAGCCCTTTCAGCTCTTGAGCTTCTGTCCGAGAGAGACAGCATCACCAGACTACTTATCGCAGTCTTCTTCTAGTTGGAACAAATATGTCATCTTGCCAACTGGTAGATCGGGTTTCCTGGTGCTCGATCCGTCCCCACCTGGCGTTGCACTGTGCTGCCCTGGTCCTCTATGCCACCCACTGGTCACCAGTATGGTTTGTCTGCGAAGGCTACAGGAAAAGCCCTCTTACTACACGATAGATTCATTAACAGATTCCAGTGTTGGAGAGGGAGCTAAGAGTGTGTGGTGAGGGGTGGGGGGGGGGGGGGGGTGTTGGCTTCTGGAGGGGAAGAGGAGGGAATAGGAGCTAGGGGTGCAACTGCTCCACACTCACTCACCGCCATAGCAGCTTGGGGCTTGTTGGAGGAAGGAGACATAAGGGTTGAGTGAGAAACTTATCCCACCACAGCATTCATTATGGCATGGGACAGTGGGGAAAACAAGGATGTTTTGCATTTGGAAATATAGAGTTATGGAATTTTGTCTGCTGTGTCTGCAACAGAATGTGACCACCGGTGGTAGCAGTCAGTGCTTGGCTCTGCTCCTGGTTGGTCTTCTTGTTTGGGCTTCTTTTCTACAAACTTTAACTTTTGCAATCGCCTTTCCAAGATGGCCGCTGCAGGTTGAACCCTTCGTCAGCTTGGCGCTTGGTAACTGGAGGCAATCGGTATGAGCAAAGGGATGTGTTTGGATTTTCCTTGAGTAGGGCTAGGTTGACACTTGTACAAAGAACTATCTTGTGTGGACCTGCCAGAGAGGCTACACACAAAGGTAGCAGTGTTGGTGGGCGAGAGGGAGTCAACTGGTCAGCCATCTCATCTTTCAGTGTGCTGGGTAAAGATGGCACAATGGGATGGCAGAGTGAGTCTGCAGAAGAGACCTTGTCCCTTGGATCATGGCTAACATGAGAGCAATGCGTGGAGCAAAAGAGCTCTACTGCCCATCTAAACTGGACCCTGGAGAAAGGACAATGAATACAGAAAGGCAAAGTCAAACATGGGGAACAGGAAAAACCAAGTTGTGTCGCCAACCATCAATACACGAACCATTGACACAGCGTACAAACATGGCATATTTCCCCGTCACAAAGCAAGTCAGTAGCAAACTACACAGCAAGAAAATGCCTAAGAGCATGTAAGATAAAAATACTTAATAAGTCATCAACAGTTCACCGCCGAAGCAGAGCAGGTAGGAGTCGAAAGTAGCCAGGGGGTACTGGTTAGACATTAGTATGCCATAAACAGTTGTGCAACATCATTTCTATAAACTTGCTTTGTCTACAAGTAGACTTTGGAAAAACGCCCATCAAGATACTTGAAGGCAACACATGGCAAAACAAAAATTAACAAGCAGTTGCAATACAATAGGTCTCGCGTTTGCTCGAGTTAGAGCAATTATCGTTGTAAATTCCTAACTGGACTTTTTTTGCCACAAATTAAAAATGAAAAGTAAAACAGTTGACATAAACAAGGCACCATGAGCGCGAAGGAGAGACACAAAAGGAAAAAGAAGAGCGCTTGCAGTCAAATGTATCGGCAAACATGCAATTATCCATGTAACATGGTCGGTCCCTAAGGCGGAAACAAAATTGCCTCAAGGACGGACAAATGTAAAGCATTTACCAATGATAACAAAGGATTTTTGAAAGGCAAGCCCAAGAACGAGTGATAGTGATGGATGTGCGGTGGGCGTGGTTATTTGCCCACAAATACGTAACAACATGTCAAAGCGCTTGACCTAAAAATGAAATAAACAAAGGGCCACAACCTCCATTTGCCCCTGCGGGTAACCGACTGACAAATCATAAAAACAACCCTGTACAGACATCCAAATCTGAAGCTCAGCTGCCTGGAGGCAAGACCAACAAAGCCCCTCCTCTTGAAAGCAGTCTGTGCCCAACACAGACCCGTGCGCAGTTCCTGTTTTATGCACACCACCCCAAGCAGGCAGGACGGGGTCAACTCATGGACTTCAAACTCATTAACTGCACTTGTATACTTGTAATAGACCAGAGTCACACTGGTAGCAGTATTCATACCATTGCCACAGCAGTGGCAGTAATTAAGATGTAGTTACGTTTATTACTAGAACCTTGAGTAATGGTACTTTTTGTAGTAAGAATACTTATGGCCTCCTTCAGAGGCTGGCCCACAGAGTATGCCCCACCTCCACCTCCCCGCCACCCCCAGGCCCACCTGCCCTAACATACAGATCCCCATCAAGGTTGCATGTTTTTTTTGTAAAACTAAAAGGCCCGCTCTATTGTTGTGAGGTACACAGCATTATCGTTCAAATGTGGTGGACCCCAATAAGAAATACACTAATACACATACCACCAAATACATAAAAGGTGGCAGCATGTGTCAGTCAGGCAAGTGCCAATAACTGACCAATGGTAGACCTGGCGAAGGTGCGACTCACAGTCAATCGGCAGGTCCCAGACCCCGAAATTGAAGGAGCCTAAGTTTGGCACAGCTCCTGATTTGACAAACTAGAAATAAGGCTCTGGGTCCAGGCAATGGTTCTACTCTTAGTATCCTGCCAGAGGTGGTGGTACTCATGGCACAAGTAGGCTTAGTGACACCACTTGGTGCCTACACGATCGCAGGTTCACCACCTGAAGCACCAACGGTGCTGGGAGCCGTAGCCAGCGGCTGTACTCGAAGGGAAGTACCACACGTTCAACTCCTGGATAAAGCACTAACACAAGCAGCGCTTACACAGATCACAAGAGACCGCTTGCACTTTAATACCGACAGGGCGCCCACACATCTGCATTCACTTTCTTCTGATGCGTTCCATTAAAAAATAAAAAAATAAATAAAAAAAAGTTTAGATATCTAAGGGACACATAATTTAAAAAAAATATTCAAAAAAATACACAGCATTGACCCCTGACAAGATGAGTTCTCGTGATAAACTGCATCTCTTACCATTTGTTTTTTTCTTTTGGGGGGCGTTTAAAAACATCAAGAAGAAATTAGAAAGAAGACAGATCACCACTCAAACACATTCGACTTACAATTCAGCAGCCCTAGAGCCCTGTTAACCCACCAACCAGATACCCTGCAGACACACATAAAAAAGTGGAACATCTCCTCCTACCAAGAGGTCTTAAAGTTATTGCTCTTACTCAACTGATGCACCGTGTGGCTGCCATGTTTGTGAATAGGCAATCCATCCTTTCCATTGTAGCTGACCTTGTGCGCATAGGCAGACTTTCCTGAAAGAGCTACCGACCAATTCCAAGATTGCCGCACAGGCGCACAAAAGGGATACCATATTTGTGTAGTAAAGATTTACAAAAACTTTGGCAAAGTCAAAAAGCATGTTACCAATGCCAGGGCTGTTGGCGTTGTCAATGCTTTTTTATCACAGCATGAGTATCACAAGCATGAAGTGCTCTACACAGAGCAGGCTTGCTCACAAGATGAACAATACGATGGTAAAGGTAGGTGGAATAGCACACTGCACGTATATTATTGCAAACATTTGACATTCTTAACACTACTCTGTCACAATTTCGGGAAAGAGAATGAAAGTGATCTGACCAGAATACAGTGATTTGAATACTTTGAGCTGAAGCAGGCAAAGCCCAGGGCTCCAGATTTGGAGTCATAAATTTAGGTCACTTCGGTCCATGTCCGGGGCCACTAACAGAATCTTAGTGCCAGAAGATTATTAATCCCCTCATAGAAGCAGTTACATAAATATCATATAATAAAGAGCGAGGACTTTTGGGCATTGCAGCTCATCTGAGAACTCTGCCATGTGTTCACGAAGTGCGCCGCACAGCAGTGGTGCTTAGACGCTGAAGGATCTACTCCCAGAAATGATATGACTTCAAGAAGCAAGGAGGCCCTTCCAACCAATGCTGGTCACAACGACTACATGGTATTTCCGAAATCTTCAGCAACCAGTAAGACTTCTGTGATGAGGTGAGTTTTTTCAGAGCGACATGTATCCATCACAAAGAAGCTGGCTTCTGCGGATATCCCTCAAATGAGGATTTCAACAGCAGCATAGTCAAAAAGCTCAAGGTTTAATGCCCCGGTGAGCCTTGACTTGTGCCAGAAGAAGGCTGCTAAAAAAAACCTTCATGAGAGGACCGAAACAGCCCAGTTACCAGTAACAAGAGGCCATCTAATCCTGGGATCATTACCCACCTGGTCCGCAATCAGCCTGACAAGGCTCAGAGAACTTATGGAACTTTGTCGGAACTAGGCCGTATAAGCTTCTTTCAAAGCAGGATATTAAATTACTTTATTCAAAAGCCACTTTTATTAGGTACATTTCACAATCATCAATGCCTTATTGGTTGGAGTGTCCGAATAGTTCCTACTTATGCAACTCACTAGAAAACCACTAAAGATGCACAAAATACTGAGCACACACGTAAGGTTGAGCGGCATGGAAGGACTAGGTCAATTTAAGTAGTTTACAAAAATCTTTACTCATTTCCAAGTGAAGCAAACAATTTACACACACAGGTTATTGGATTTACAGCCGAGAGCAGAAACTGGAGGCTCCCGCTGGACAGCTGGCAATGCACTCACAATCCCTCATATAACTGAACCAACAGAACAGTAATTACAGGTTTTTTTTTTTTTTTTTAGGAAGTTAAGTTCCGATCCTGCCAGCTCGTCACCCTCCAACCACAGGAAATGTACGCAGTGGAATGTTCCAAAAGGCTTGAGGGTTATAAGGTCGTGTGCAGATTCTTTTCATCACACACAACCTCTTCAAAAACTTTCCGGTGGATACCCATGACCTGGTAAAGTTAGTTTCATTAGTTTTATTTTATTCCAGCATCCCTTGAGTTAAAAACCAGAGGCTTTACTTCACAGCACTCTTAATAAGTGCTTAGAACAACCCAAAAAAAACTAACAAGACGGACAGAAGTTGGATTATGCATACATTTTCAAATATAGCATAAATCTAGGGATTGCCAAAACGTTTTTGGGGTGTATTCAAATTAAAAAAAAAAAAAAAAAACACTTTAAAATGTCTTAACTTGAGCACGGGGGCGAGTGCAGAGTTAAAACCTGCACTGTGTCACCAATAACCATTTACTACATGTTTCTAGTGATGTCACTGGTTGCCTTCGAAAACTGGCCAAACACCCACCCTAAAACTTTTATCCAGATAATGGCCGAACTTGTATAAAGTGAGCATTCCACTTGGAAACCATTACAACGATTTGTAATGGGTCCAACCTGCACATCAAACAGGAAAATTGGAAAGAGTTCGGCAGAGCAACCATTGAATACGGATTGCAAAGATGACTCGTGTTGTCGACTGTTTCATTTACGAGCGAGTGGTAAACCACAAACCACCATGTGCATCCGGCCCTGCACCGACTCACTGCTGACCAACAACTGTGCCATTGTCGAAGGGTTGCCCTGTGAGTCTCGCTTCCTCTTACGGAACAAAGTCCAGTCTGCTGAGAAAACCCCTATTTGGTCACACCCGGAGACAGCCCCCATTGGATGCCTTCAGAAGTGTCACCAACACAACCAACCAACCAGCTTGCAGCCAATCAGAAGAGCACAATAGCACCATAGAATATGGTGAATCCCACTACCCCATTCATATTCAGGTAAAAAAAAAAATGAAATTGGACTTAATTTATGCGACCCAGACATGACACTTACTGCAATGCTCATGGACTCGGAATCTAGTGTGAAACCCAAGGTGAAAACCTGATTGTGCGCAAATAGCATCCATGCCAGATGTCTTGTGCGGCTTGGGACAGAGGACTACAAGAGGGCAGAAATGGAGGAGGCCCTGCCTGTAAATAGCACTTGCACCATCATTTCTGCCTCCCGTAACCTCTGAGGAGCGTAAATGAAACTCCAAGGTGTAATAGCAACATTTGTTATTTACAGCACTTGGGAAACAGCAGAAGTGCAGTATTTAATGACACATACAAAAAGTGACTTTGCTGTTACTTCAGATTTTATAGAAAGTACTTCTAACCAACCTGCTGGCCTCAGGCTTGGCATTCGCCATTACGCTTAGGTTTAACGTAGATTTATTAGACTTGTTTTTTTAAACTTTTCATCTTGAATGCATTTTAGATAACCAACATAACCGTGTGCAGGGTGTTAGGAACTGCGTTTTCCGGGTGGCTGCCAGCATCACATTTTATGTACAATCTCATAACAGGTGACAAGTAAGTACGCAGGAAAACTCTTAATTCACGGCGACAGCTACGCACGTGTAAGTTATTCGGGTAAAACCCTATTGTAGAAGCTCAAGAACAACGAGAACGGGCAAAAAAACAAACATCTGTTCGTGTCACGTGATTTTTGGCATGAAATGCATCTTTTTCTTTTGGTTTTCATTTGCTGATTACAGAACACAAGAAATATGTTTTTACATCCAAAATGGAAACGAACGCATTTTGCACTAAAATAAATTATGCAAAAAAAGCTTGACTAGCAGTACACATCATTTTGTGAAACGTTTTCAGCATTGCACATGATTTAAAATTACGTGAGGTTCAGTCACACCTAGAGACAACCATCACCTCACCTTGCACAGGCATTTCTCAAGCAAAAATCCGTACCGATGGTTTTAGGGCGCACACCAGGAAGCTGGCTGAAGGGTTCGGCCAACATTAGCTCAGCACTTAATGCAAAGTGGCACCTGAGGGTGTGGTGCTCACTGTTCACCACACCTTCTGCTTAACAGAAGGCGAGGTCAGTGAAGACGAAGTCCAGAGCAACACTGAAACAGCGATGTTGAAGCCAGTAGGTCTGGCCCTGGCACGACTATATGCAATATATATATTAAAAGTGCAAAACTTTAAAAAAAAAGTGAAAATACTGCTTTGCATGTCTGTAAATGAAAAAAAATGGCAATCTAAAACTATGAACTCCTGCTAGAATAAATTAAAAACATGAAATTAAAGCAGAAATTCTCCTTCCAATCCTGGCACGTGATTCGGAAAATGACATCACTCACAGGAAAAAAAAGCCAATGACAGAAAACAGCCGACGCGTGCTATAGGTCCTTATGAGTAAAATGTGAATGGCACTTGGGCGGACCAATGGATAAACAGGGCTGACTGAAAGTCCCAATGCTGTCATAAGGGTTTATTTGCATAATGGGGGGCTGGCTAATAAATAAGACTGTCTGCATGCCAGACCTAAAAATTAACCACAAGCAGAATCAAGCTTAAAGTACAACATTCTGATCGGTGTCTTATTTGTAGAAGGGAAAAAATAAGGAAAGGTGGAACGCCTGTACTGACCTCATCCACTGCTAATTACTCTGGGCAGCATTCCATTCTACTGTTTTGCGTGCTGTGCCGCCTCAGACAATAGTCATACCATGCAAAATACCATAAATAAATAGGTTTTTTTCAGAACTGCATGGCTAGGTCCGCTCTGACGCAGCAGTGAAGAAGTGTGGCACAATGGTTAGAGCGGCAGACCCTGAAGCAGAGATCTGGCTCAAGACCAGGGTTCAAGTCCCGCTTCGGCAGGTCTTGGGCTCAATTTCCCTTGGACCAGATAATTCTCGCCTCAGTGCCTAATCTAATTAATGGGTCACACTCTGCAACTCTGGGCAATAGCTTGCTTAATCTCCACAACGGCCCCAACAGCGCTTGAATGCCTGGCTTCACCCTGGGGGTGCCCAGGAGTGGGCACCTCACAGGGAAAAGCCAGGAGGGGTTCCATAGCGGTATGAGTACAGCGCCTTGAGACCCTAACGGGCGAGTAGTGCGCTATACAAGTGCAAAGTTTACAGTTTACAGAACACACGGACCCCGGGATGGTGACGTCACAGATGATGAGCCCGCGTCACTGCGCTGTCCCCAATGAAGCAATGGCAGACGGCTAATTGCACTAGGCTGGTTCCAGTCTGGAGTGGCAGAGTGGGCAAAGAACGACGGACAGGAGTTAGGCATGAGCAAATACTAGGGCCGAGATTAATTCACGCGTTCCACCATCACTTTACAGTTTCTTCAAATTACCACAAAAGAGAACATAGTCTGGAAAGTCTACGAGATACCAACTAAATGGCGCAGCAGAGGGTACTCAGTCCAGACTGGTGATTTACTCCACTGGGGCACTCATCCCACACCCACCGGACACTGGCAGGCTGTGCTGAAACTGCTTTACGAAGAGAGGACGAATGCCAAGGGCACCATATGCATCTAGCAGCCAGTGCGCTGGGCACGGTATGCTTCTCTGGATGGTGGGCATGCAAGCCCAGCTCACAGCCACACCCTGGCACCAGCGAGAGCCAATCCAAACACCGGCCAGGGTGAAGGAAACGCCGGGGGAATCACTGTGCTGGCTGCAGGAGTACAGATGCCAGCCCCTGGCACAAGGCCAGGCTTGCAAAACTGCACAACATGGGACAATGTTCTGGGTTTTTGCCAAGCAATCCCCAAAAGTGTGCGATTTATGTGGGTGTGCCAACTCTCTAGAAGAAAACAAGCTGTGGCGTTTTAAAAAGGGCTAGTCGCAAATATATGACTGATAATTAAAGCAAATTCTACTAGTTTAAGATTTATTTTACAGGCCGGGGCACTTTTTGTTTGTTTACCTACATTTAGAAGATTCCATTTAAAAATAAACATAAAATGTATTCGTGAAAGACGCCTTTGTGCAATATGCCTGTCAGTATGAATTGTCTGGGACTGGCAACACTGGATGTTGAAAATCAAACAAACAGAGCTGATCATCAAACCCAGTGTTCCCACTCTGGACTTAAAAACCTAAAAAACACAGATTTAGACTCGTTTTCCCGGAAACACCAGTTTATTTTTTGAATGACTCTAACCAAAACCCAGGCAAAAGCCACAGTGCCGCTTAACACGCTGTCAAACAGCCTGGCTAAGGAAATGACTTTGGGCCTGCCCTTGCCAGCCTTATGTAATCAGCAAAAATGAATAAATAACAAACAGGAATAATGATATTTACATAAAGGGTCCCCTACTTCACATTCTACAGCATCCAGCAATGGGTCGGCCTCTCATTGGTTCTCTTGCTCTGTAACTGACAGTCTTTTACCCTAATCACATGTGCACATCCACCTAAAAAGAAGTACACTTCAATGCAAGTGTTGGCAGGCCAATATAATTGACTCTGCCAATACATCTTTCTTTCAACTATTTATCTCATTTTTTTAAAAGTCTTCCTCGTCTTTAAACCATCTCTTAGGATTACAAGACTTCAAGGCCAACAGTACATTTTATTTTCAGCAATAAGATGCAAAGGCCAGCTGCCTACTTAAAAATAAGAATCAATAATTTACTATTAAAGTTAAATGTGATTATATTATATTTATTTTTTTAATTATAAACCTTAATGCAAGTTTATGGCCAGCACATCTAGGCAGTAGGATTTTTTGGAGAATATGCTTGATATTAAAAAATAAAATCTAATCATCAGACAAGCTTGCCAAGGTAAGGCCTACAGGCTTTGACACTGCTTTTTACTTTTGAATTTTGCACCATGATGCAACTTGGTGAGTCTCGCAGGTCAGGACTCACAATGGAAAAAAAAGTTAAGGCCCAAAACAATGGCTGAAAAACAAGGATAGCAGAAAATCACTCCAGTGGCACAGTGGCAGCTGACTTTACAGATTGTACTCTAAAATAAATTGTTGCTGTTAAATGAGTGATATTCTGCCAGTTTGGGGTGACAGGAGTGACGTACTGTGAAACAGCTACGAAGCTAATATAAATACGGCAGAGGATCAGACCCTGACTTACCACCCAGCTCCTCGCCACCCCCAGACTAGCACAGCGGGTAGAAACGCTACAATATAGCTCAGCCCGCACGTAATAACTATAAGCCAAAACCCACGCGAAGCGCCAAGAAGCCAAACCCTGCGCTTTACAAATACTCACTAAGAAAACATAACAGGGCGAGACTGCTAGCGAATTTGGACGGAGGCAGCTGGAATCTTTGCCCGGAGCCTGGCTGGCATAGCTCACTGAAGGGTATGTGGGGGTGGGAAGGAGGCTTGGGAGCTGATGGGGGCTGTGTGGGCTGAAGTCGAGCTGAGCGCACCATAGGGTAAAACACGGGTTTGTTCTGACACTTCCCCCTTTGGTCAAACGGCGTCGCTGATGCAGAAGTCTGTGCTTTATTGGCAAACGCACATAAAATAAATGAATTATTCTGAAAGGCTAAAGGAACAGCATCCTAGTGAAATGCTGCGCGACCTAAACTTCTGTCACACTTTGATTCCGGGGTGAAAAATCTTCAATCAAGATTGAGGTACAGAAAGTTATTGGACAACAAATGAATGCTGGACCCAGGTCGGTTCATTTATAGTCCCGGTAAGTGAAGCTGGGTTGCTCCTCGTACACCTGCAATAGCTACACTTGTGGTAAATCTTGTATTACAATGTCTGCAACATGCACCGAGCCTACCTCAGTTTTCCTAAAGTTAATTTGAGCAGGCCTGACCTCCTGAAACTTAGCAGGGGAGAACAGTGCCAGTACACTTTAGACAAGCGGTCTGTAATGTGGAAAGCACCCAAATATACACGTGATGCCCCATTTTTGGGTAACAATAATATTTGGTGCCATCTGTCGCACCCAACAAGTTCATGCTGCTGCACCAGGGTGAGGAATATCTCAGCCACCTCCGATGCAGCCGGAACCCGGCGATAGCAGACAGAAGTGGAGTCTCAACGTGCCAAGAAGCCCGCAACATCAGGACTGGTCTCCTCCTCGGTCTAGTGCCTCGGAAGCCGCAGGCCTCTAGGCGCGGCAGCAGCGTGACATCAACAGCCCTAGGACTAGGGTGACCAGACGTCCCGGATGTCTCCGGACAGTCCCGGTATTTAGAGGACTGTCCCGATGTCCCAACGCTTCTCTTAATTTTAAACAAATGTCCCGGTTTTTGGGACAAAAGGTCAGATAATGTAGGAACGCATAAGTAAAGTATGAAACAATTAAAGTAATTTATCTGTTACGGTCAGGCAACACAGTCCCTTGTCTGCTCCTAGCAGAGAGACCGGGTGGGGAGCCGAGGGAGGTGGGTGGGGGCGGGTTGGGGGTGCAGGGTGGGAGGTCAAGCCATAGCTATCTTTATATATGAAGTCTTGTGAATGTGTGTGTGTATATATATATATATATATATATATATATATATATATATATATATACACACACACATACATATACACACACACTCACACACACACAGGCACACGTTCACAAAGCTACGCAAAAACAAACGGGACAGGTCTAATATAAAAGTGAGAGTAAAGTCTTCAGTCCTACTTTTATGTCTGACTTGTCCCGGTTTTTGCTTCTCAAAATCTGGTCACCCCACCTAGGACAAGCATGCGGCACAAAACGCATGTCGTGATGCCCACTGATTATACAAGAGCTCTGTGTTTTGAAAACATTCACTGATTTGAAAGTCACTTGAATTCGAATCCGTGCCAGGCTGACTCACCCTTTCATCCTTCACCATTAAATTGGGAGTCAGTCACACCGGCGCTTACAAAGTGCAGCCCGAAGCGCTTGCAAGTTATTATAGCGCCTCACGCAGTTTTGCCTCAAAGCACGTGGTGGCGGTGCTTGCTATTCAGGGTCCTGAGCTTGTGATGGGTAGAAAATCACGTGAGGAAAAAGTAAAGGGCTCCCTACAGCCTAACACTTAGAAATGTGCCAAACTTTGCGACGACCGACCACAATTCCGTGGAATAGGGTAAAGCTGCCACAATACACTGTGTGTGCCAGAAAGCAAAATCCACGCAGCTTGGGACTAAAGCCGCTTCAAACATTAGTAAAAAGTGCCACAATGTAGTGACCACTTCAGTGGCACGTCTACCAAGTGTGACGGCCCAGGTTACCGGACAGGAGGGGTGGGTGGTTGGGGTACACAGGACGTATAAGAACCGGCTCAACGGGCCAGATGAAGCTATTCTGTAGGGCAAACCCATATTTAAACACGTCCACTGACCCCTTCGACAAGAGGGTCACCCCCGAGCGGGCACCGACTGCCAGCTCACACACCTCTGGCGATGGCACTTGGCCTGTCGTGCTTACAGGGCGAGAGCAAAGCACATCTCCGAAGCCAAGCCTTGCGCAAGGGTGGCACGACACTGGGCTTTTATTTGCAATTACATATAGCGCGTAGAAGCCCCAAGGGTATCGGAGGGATTTACAAGGAGAAAATCGAGGATACAGTAGTGAAAGAGATTGCAATTGCAAAAAAACAAAAAACAAAATACTAGAATGTATGCATTGAATACAATGCAGCATGGCACAAGCAAAGAAAAATACAAAGCAGTACTGCAACCGAACCCCAGCTCACCCACGCATGGCGGGAGTCTGTAATGTCGTTTTTTCTAGGTTTTCTGCTAATTATCTGACACTTAATAAGCCTGTTAATTGTGTACCATATTTAGAAAGGAAATTAAAAAAAAACCTGTAGAACGCACAGTAAAATAATTAAAAAGAGAAGCACGTGTCAGTGTTTCCACGGGACACTGGACCGCCGGAGCTGAGATTTATTGATAATTATTGGGCCCAGAAAGTCACAGCCCTCCCGTTTCTTCCCAGGCCCCAGTTAAGTGCCCTTAGGAAGTTTAACTGTGCGTATTATAGTTCTGCACCTCCGCTAACTGCAAGCAGGCCTGGAAAGATAACGAGGGGTTTAAGTAATCATTGACCGGCTAGGGGGGCACTTCTCAGGGGGAGCTTCGGTGGGAGGGGACGTGGGCTACTGCCACAGGCCTTCCAAGGGGGTCCTGGGGAAGAAAGCCTACAGCAAACACGATGTGCTCCCCCAACTCCCCTCGCGAGCAAACCACCAGCAAACATCATTAATAGCGTGAAAGGGAATTGGATGTGGAACGTGGGAAATCAACATTAAATCTAATCCCAGCTTCACCGATAGGCAGAAAGGCGTGATCCTGGGCAACTCTCTCCTTGTACCGTAAAAGGTCACATAGGATGCAGAGTTTTAAAGCCGGCCTTCCATTTGTGAAAATTTCCTGAAAAAAATAATACAATAAAAATCCGACTGACGTTTGTTTTTGAGTATTAAAAAACTGATCGAACTACAACAAGGAGGGATTATTCAGTAAGAAAACGCGACAACCTGCGCACACTTTTCCCAAAACTACACACACAACAACCAAAGCGAGGCAGAAATATCCTAGATCGCTAGGGCAAAGCACAAACATTTCAGAACTCGCCTTCAAAACGCAACACAAGGTTTGAGACGAATCCTCAATTGATGGAAGCTAATGTTGTCATTATGTCCCATATTCTTAAACGTTCAAGTTTGTAGGTCTAAGCCTTCCTTCGACCACCTTGTGTCTTCTGGGAGATGTAGTCCACCGAGTGCGTTGAACCAACCGGGCCAACTCGGGTGATGACAATGCCACGTAAAAAGAAAAGTCCCGAACTGAAGAACAGCTCTGTAACGCCCGGAGCGAGGTGACACGCACAAAGCTATCCCAGCAAAGAATGCAGAAAAGGGGAACATTCAAATGCCAAGTCCACGAAAGTGTTGCAGAGCATTATATTAATGTTTATGTTATTTTTGTTAGTGTAAGCACCACGGGGCCCAGGGAGGCAGTAGAGCACAGAATGCACAAAATAGGGGCGGGATGTTTACAAGCCACCTAGAATCAGTAAGACGCCAATGCATGGGCAGAGGCAGGCTTTCAGTTGTTTATAGAATAATCCAATATTGGTTTCAAGACTTGGACCCAGTGGTGGAGAGATCAGAGGAGGGAACATTGTTGGCACCCAAAGTGTTTCAGCCTTGATGAGCAGAGCGAGAGTCTGCATCAGGGCAATTTAGCTTCGTGAGATTAGCAACCAAATCCAATTATGGCACACATAGACCAGACACTCACGTAACCCCCTTCCACCCAACAGTCCCCCATAGTCTCCTCCTGAGATTTTACTGTATCAGAAACCAATGCCAGGATCCGCCAGGTCTTCTGACAGCACAAACTGGGTCGTCCAGCCCCTGAACAGTGACCTCCTTTTCCCCAAATTCTCTCACACATCAAGAGTTTGGAGCGGTCTCTCCACAAAGACTAGAACAATCCAAGGTCACTTGAAACTCAGGAAGGCAGTCAAGCCAAGGATGCTCTACCATCGAATGAGGAAAGGATCACATGGACCAGCAGCTCGAGGATTGGTCATGGATGGGCACAGAACGTGGGATCACAGGTTCCCCAGAGCTGAAGCCAAATTCCTCTCAAGGATACAAGGCTGGAGTTAGCTGCCCCTTCTCGCCTCCCCCTCACTCTAGGCATAAGTGTTGCTGAAAACTACAGCGACAACGCGAGCAGCCTCTGCCAATCACGCATACAAACATGACACTTCCCACATACGCCACACTTCACTCCCACACCCTTCCAACCACACACGCCTGCTAAACTGATGCAACTCATGGCTCACTTAGTCTCACTGTAGCTCGCGCCAAGGAGCAGCACGCAACACGATACGAGCCCAACTCGCACAACTCTGAACTGTTCCCCACATAGACCACTACAACACAACACCCTTCCCAAAAACTAGAGCAGTGCGAAACCCATCAGAAAAGCACATCAGCGCCTCACCAGGGATATTAAACGCTATATAATGCAACTAGAATATAATTTCCATCCCTCATGACTTCTGCAGGGCCTCATCAGATGTCTTTATCTCTGCAGGACACTACATCTCACACTCACTACTACATGTAAGCAAAAAACTGCACCTCATCATCCTCCTTCAAAACCTCTTTTTGTAATCCCGTTCCTGGCACTGTTTTTGTCCAGTGCCCAGGTGCCCTTTTTAGGGCTTGTACAGCCTTATTAAGTGCCAGATACAGTACACCACTCACATCAATTTGGTAAACCTACAGGGGCAGCGGAAGTGCATTGCATGCATTTCTCCATATGATTCTTGAAGTTTTGCTTTCAAAGTTTTAAAGGCAGCACAAGAAAGCCTGACCACATTTTAGAGAGTGTCACTAGTCAACTATTAATTCATTTTATTTAGAAGGTTCCCCAACTGAACTGTGGACCTTCAAAAGCCCTTAAACTAAACAATCAACAGAGAAAGGAACAGCAGGACTGGAGAAGTTATTCATGACTGAAAAGGATAACTTTTCCCAGCCACTGTCACAACTGGAGGCCACCAGATCCCTCCACTCAAACCCACAGCCTTTAAAGTTTGTTCATACCAGCTAGTTTCTGCCAATGGTGTAGAGGGCAATTGAATCTCTTACCTAAATCTGCCTCTGCCCATACTTACACCTCCATAGCACACCATGTGCCCGGCCCCACATTTAAGCAACATGCTTTAGTTCAACCGGTCTTGTTGCATCTCTGATCACAGCAGCATTTCTTCCTCTTCTGCCACATTAAGTACCTTTCATTGTTGCAACAAAAACATATTGCTGTGCGAGCCACTCGTTGCCAGCGTATGTGCCAATAAGTCTGTCACCCCCCCTTCTCAAATCCACCCAGGGTTTACTGCCAATTGTGTACCTCCATCTGTTGTATTTCTCTCTGCAGGACACTACATCCTATAATGTCCTACGAGTCCTATATGCTTTATTTATTTTTTATTTTGTGCAGGATGAACATGGTCCAAAGCAGTAGATCGTGAGCTGTTCAGACGACTGAGAACAACCATGTAAGCAAACCAATTAAAGTGTTTGAACCAATAGGGTCTTAACTAGGCCTGGGCAAAATGTTAATTACATCAGCGTTATTTTGTCTTACTATTGTGAATCAAAATTACCTGATTATGCCTGTTTGCGTTTATTGGGGACAACATGGGGGGAAAATGCATACCCAAGAGCACAGGAGCAGAGCGCGAGTGACCATTGCTGTTCCTGTTCTGTCGCATGTAGCTCTATTGCATTAGTTCAAAATGCATCTTCTGGTTAAGTCTGGATGCCAGGCAGCATTTTGTGCCAAGAACACACCATTAAATGCAGGGCTACGCTCCTTGCTGAAATTTGGAGTAATTACACTACAGCAAATTACACGAGTTACAGCCATCCCTTGTCTTGCCCCAAACTGTCCATCAAATGTGAGAGCGCTTATAGTCTAGTCAGTGTCTTCGTAAAGAAGGATCTCAAGTTCTTTCTTAAAGGTGGCATGAGAGGGTGTCCGTGTGAAGGGCTGGGAGAAGAGAGGTCCAAGTACTTGTAGCACTTCAGGAAGGCACTGGTTCAAGTGACGCTCAGTTTTGCAAGTTTTTTTGCATCCTACCCACAACGGCACAGACCTCTTACCTCCTGAAGTAATACAACATGACCATTCGTAATACCCATGTGGAAAAGGCAATAACAGCACCCCTTGTGTCGCCCATGCCCCTAAAGTGCTACAAAAGGGCTCCCAGTATGGCTACTGCCCCCTCACCTACTGCAGCACTAGTCCCCATTTCTTGCCCCTGCAGACCCCGACACTGCTGCAGGCCTCCCAGCACCACTCTCCACAACCACCCAGGGCAATCTCAGGGCACCACCTACCTACCCAGCGCCCTCTTGCACTATTCAGCGGATCCACCCCATTACTGCCGTACTGCCACCTGCTGGAGCGATGTCATCTTAAATTGCCCCCTCTTGCACAACGGCATCAGATCCACCCCCGTACTGCAGTATTACCCCTCGGCTCTTGGAGCACTGCCCTCATCTTGCACTGCAGATGCAGACTTGTGGCACTATAGTAAGAGCAACCGCCCCACGCCGCTTGGAGCGCTGCAGCATCGCATCCTTTAGTTACCCCCCACCCTGCACTGCAGGAGCAGGCTCCTCTCAGACTTCCTGGAGGCAGCAACACCCTGCGGCATTGCATTACTGCAGCATCAGATCCACCCCAGTATTGCAGTACTGCCCCTCACCTGTTACAGCGGTGCAGCATTGCCTCCTCTGGTTACCCCCCAGTAACCAGCACTGCAGGCTCTCCTCGACCCTCCCTTACACTACAGAAGCAATTGCCTCTTGTCTCTTAGAAGGTGAATCAGCCCCCCCTGCTCTGCCCACTTCTGCATTACAGCATCAGATCGTATTGCCCCTCACGTCTTGGAGCGTGCAGTACCCCCCCGTGAATTGCCCCCTCTTGCCCTAGAGCTGCGGTCCCTAAGTATTGGCCCTCAGCTGCTGCAGCAGCCCCCCGTGCACTGCCCCCTCTTGCACTACAGGGAGCAATTGCCCCTCACCCCTTGGAAGCCCCCCACCCCAGTATTGCCCCACACCTCTTGGAGCGTGCAGTACCCCTCCCCCGCCCCGGCACTGCCCCCTCTTGCCCTAGCAGCGGTCCCTCAGTATTGCCCCCCACCCCAGTACTGCCCCACCCCTCTCGGAGCGTGCAGCGGCCCCCTTGCACTGCACCAGCGGCCCCCTTGCACTGCACCAGCGGCCCCTCGCTGCCCTCACCTCTTGGAGCGCTGCAGCAGCGCCCCCTTGTGGAGGTGGCTGCGGTGGCTCGACGGGGCTCTCCAGTAGCTGGGGTCTGACATCGCGGCCTCCTTTGTTCAGGCTCCTGCGGCCCCGTCATACCCGGCGGGGCAGTCTGCGGCTCCGGGGCTCACAGGGCCCCTCCGGCCCCGGGCGGTGGGGCAGGCTGGCAGGGCCCGGGGAGTAGACTTCCATGGTGGCGGGGGGGAGGGGTCAGCGGTGCTCTGGCGCCCGGGTCACTCAGTACACATGACGCCTGTCCTCCCGTCCCACGGCTCGGCCTCCTGCCTCGGGTACCCCGGCTCCAGCCTCCGCAGCATCGCTCGCCCGCCCGCGGCTACCACTCCATCCCGTATCTGAGCCGCAGAACCGGCCATGCACAGGAAGCCCGGGCGGTGACATCACCAGCGCGAGAGAGGGGAGGAACCACTGGGGAGCGAGAGGAGGGGCGCGAGGCAGAGGGAGGGTCCAATGGGACATGGGGGCGGGACCGAGTGGGGAACGGATGGAAGGGCTCGAGGCAGAGGGAGGGACAATTGGGCAGCGGGAGGAGGTGCGCGAGGCAGAGGTAGGGACAACTGGGACGGAGGGAGGGACCAATGAGCAGTGGGAGGAGCGGCGCGCGGAGGACGGAGGGACCAATGGGCGGCGGGAGGAGGGGCACGAGGCGGACGGAGGAACCATCGGGTGGCAGAAGGAGGTGCATGGGGGAAAGGCAGAGGGGGCAGACCCCTTTTCGAGGAAGAGGCGGGAGAGGAACCCTAGGGCAGGGGAAATGGGGACCATCAGAGGAAGAGGCTCCACTAGGTGGGGGGAGCAGGTCAAACCATCATGTAGCCTGTGGTGGGGTCAGAGGGAAAAAAAGCACTGCTGAGTGGAAACAGGAGGTGTGGGGTGCACGGGGTAAACGAGTATTGGTGGGAGCATTCTACAGAGAGAACAACCCCGAAGAGGAATGAACCAGGGAAGTGAAACCATTGGGATGGAGACAGGAAGCTACCATTGCATGGTTTGGGGGGAGGGAGGAGAGGGCCATCCTATGTGGAGGGAAGTGGGGTTACCACTCGACAGGGAGGAAGGAGGATTATCCATTGTTTATGAGGAGAGGAGGGGGGTTCATCCTAAAGGGTCGGGGAGAACCTTTATGAAGGTGACAAGGGAACCATTCTTTCTGAGAAGAGGGATTTACCATCCTGCAGAGGAGGAGGATGTACCACCATACAGAGGAGTGATGGCTGGGTACCACTCTGCAGGAGAATGGGAGGCCATTGCACGGGAGTGGAGCAGACCACGACCCAGATAAAAGCAATGGGAGATACCACTGTAGAGGGGGGACAAGCCATTCTACGCGGAGAGTGGAAGAGGAATCATTGTTCTAGCAGAGGAAGAGGGAAGCGGAACCCTGGTGGCGAGGAACAGACTACAGCGGAGGAGGAAGAACAGCAAACCATTCCAGAAGAGGGGGAAAAGGGAAGTCAAACCATTTAACAGGGGCAGACTGACATTGGGGTACTCCACAGGCAAGCAGAATAACAACCAGTTAGCACGGAAGGCAGATGAGGCCCCACTGTTCAACAGTGGCAGGAGGGTGAAACGTTCTTCAGGGTAGGAAGCTGGAGACTAATTCCTTCTAGTGTTGGGGGAAGACTATAGTCAGTTTCTAATGGAAGAGCAGCCATTTTACAGGTGCAGAAACAACCATGATAGAAGGGTCAGAAGTGTAAGGACAAACTTAGGGCCTGATTACAACTTTGTAGGAGGTGTTAATCTGTCCCAAAAGTGACGGTAAAGTGACGGTTATACCACCAGCCGTATTACGAGTTCCATAGGATATAATGGACTCGTAATACGGCTGGTGGTATATCCGTCACTTTACCATCAATTTTTGGGATGGATTAACACCTCCTCCAAAGTTGTAATCAGGCCCTTAGTGTGGTAAAGGTTTGGTGGGGAACAGGGCACAACACACTGGAAGGAAATAATTGTAAAGGAACAGCAGAAGGAAATTAACTCATTAAATGGACAGGGGAATATAATGCTGCAGCGTCTAGGAACATGGAGGGGAAATCTCAGAAGACAAGAGCTACTGCTACAGATGGCGAGAATAAATAAGTATTCTACAGAGTAAAAAAAACTTTCTACAATTAAATAGGGGGTCGTAGAGGGAGGATGTATCGCCATATGGGTTGGAAGTCAAAAATCGGCAGAAAGAAAAGAAACAAAAAGAAGGACACATTTTGGGGGGACAAGGTGCTTGAGGGGAGGATGAACCAAACCATCGGTGAGGAAGGTACCACTGAAAAGAGAGAGTGAACAGAGGCAACACTCCGTTTGGCAGGGGGCAGCTAATTCTGAATGAAGCTAGACCATTTCTACTTAGGAGGGGGGTTCTTAAAGTCCACAAGGAGGTGGGGTTAATGTGGTTGAATAACTCTGGATGGCCAGACCGTTCTACAGAGGGAAGTAGGGGAAAGAACGACCCCTTTACTCAGACGTTGGACCAGTCTACAGAACAAACTTTAGGGTTGCCACCACCCTCTATCCAGTTCTTTGCCAGTTATAAATATCATGTGTCTTAGTCTAATGATTTCGATGGACGCTAACCAAGACTATAAATCATTGGCTAGTCAAATGAAACATGGTGTCCTGATGATAAGTTGCACACCTATCAAGTTGCGCTGTACCATTCTGGAAGGTGGGGAGGCTCTTACAAAGAGATGCAGCGTGCTACTGGGGCATCAGTTAGAGATGAACACTCCTGCAGGGATGGGCGAGCCTATCAAGGGAAGAGAGGAGGGCCAGAACCTATTCCGAGCTGCGGGCCGTGTCAGAGTGGGAGCAGGAATATGAGCGATACCTCTAAAGCATAGGTGTACAATTCCACAGAATGTGAGAGAAACCAATCTTCAGACGGAGGGGAACCCAATCTCCTGATGGCGTAGACTATTCCATAGAGGGAAGAGGGGTGGATAAAACACAACTATTGAGGGAAGGGGTCTTTTGATGGACGGAATAGGAATTAACCACCTCTACTTGGAGGTTTACCATTTTACGAAGGTTATGGGGTTGGAAAAATCAACTTATGTGGGAATTGTGTCCTCACCATTAGTCGGAAGTGACTATTACAGGAAGGTATACAGCAAAGAACAAGAGCGGGAGAACATTCTCACTGAGGAGGTTACCATACTCAGACCCAGATGGGGGTGGGGTAAAAAGTTTATCCTCTGAGAGGATGTACTGTTTACCATTCTTCAGAGGGTGGACATTGAGCAGTAAAATGTGACAGAAGCTGTAGGAAGATGTGATAATCTTAAGACTTTTTTTTACCCCACAGATCACAAATCAGGCTTTGGAAGGAGAGATTTTACGTAGTGTGGGATGATGAGGGGTGTCTCTCTCCATCTCAGCCCAGACTTAACCCCCCACCCCACCATGACTAATGGTGTAAACCCACCAGATGTGCAACCTTTGACCCTGGTGTTGCCTGTGTGTAAAGAGAACTTTCCAAAACAGATGCATCTTGAACTTCACATGGTAGCCATGACATGCATTGCGCTCGGTACTCACACTGATTGTCATAATTTGTGAAAGAACATATTATTAGCTAGACTACTAGAGGGTCAGAATAAGTCAAATTAAAGTCAGTTTTAAGCCCTAGCCCCATGTGTGTGTAACATACCTGTTATTTATTCGAATCATGCAGGGCCATCTCTGCCTTTCATGCTACCGTGTCTTGATAAACTAAGTGTTATTGAGTTGGCTAACAGTAATGCGCATTATTTCTCTTGGATTTCACAGAATAGTGGCAGTAAGCACTACAAAGGAAAAAATAAGCATTACCTCCAAAATTCGACACTTCCTTTTACAAACAATTGTATATGAGTTATACCCCCACCATTACCATAGAGCAGAAGTGAGTTAATTGCTAGACGTGTTAAACAAACATACAATAGATTATTTTGTGATGCCAAGCCCGGGTTGCCGCAGGTGGCTGTCAGCCCTTGCCATGCCCCGGCATGCAGGCCTCGTGTTACAGCTGGACTGAGCAGGCCTTTGTCCCCTTGTCTGGCACGGCAGCTGGCTGGGGCTGCTTTGCATACGGTGCGGAGCGTGAAGCGAGCGCCAGACAGAAAGAAAAGGGCGGGAGCGAGTGGAGGGGGGAAGTGCCCGCACTCTGCCATCAGGAGCCGCGAACAATGCTTCCAGAGAGCGGGAGGGCCGGGTCCCCTGAGATGCAAACAGATGGCGCCTGAGATGTGGGCCAAAACCCTGGGTGTCCTCCCGGACTCTCCCTGCTGCAGGAGTTAGTCGGAGATTAGCTGCTGGCTCACCTTGGCATCAACTAGAGTGGCAGGACTACCATGGCAAAACCCAACTCTGGCAGGATGCACGCAAAGTTTCATTCGCCACCTATAGCTCATGCGGAAACTGAAGTGTGTCTTGGCGCTTTTTCAGAACGAGTTCTAATATTTCCTCCTCAACAGAAAGTGAGTTATGCAGTTGCCTAGTAAACGTACATGGACCAAAATGCATGTAAGAAACGAGCATTGGAACAGCCAGCAAGTCTTGCAGCTGCCAACCTCCAATGATTGTTTTTTGTTATGTTTTTGCAAAACTTTATTGATGGTGGAGTTGCTGGGTCCTTGTCAATCTAACAAAACAGTGGCTAAAAAGCAAAAATATGTTTTTGTCTCAAAAAGCACCCATTGCCATAGTAGTCCTTGCACTGAGGGATACTACTTTGTGTTTCGATGTGGTGCCTGTGAGAGGGCAGAATGCTGTCACTCACAATGAACTAAGCCAATAGCTGAAGTGGGGTTGACCCATTTCTGGATGCTGTATGTTGTAATGGGCAGAAAGAAAATGTGAATGACACAGTAACATACCAATGGGCGAGGAGTGTTCACCACACTATCCCGGGGGATCTGATACCCAGAAAGTAAATTAGGTTTCAAAGCAAAAGTAAGTATCTCTGAGGGTCTTTCCAGTTCGCTATTGACAAATGGTTTCTGCTGGATCCACTTGCAGTATAGATAGATAGATAGATAGGTAGATAGGTTTTTGGATCTTTCAGTATTTAAGCAGAGCAGAAGGATCCAACCAATTAAATAAAAAAATTACCAAACATAACCAATAGACAGCTCAAAACACACAGGACTCCTAACCAGCAAATGGAACTGCCCGACCCAGTTTGGTGGCAATAGCGCATGCCCTACTGTGTATGTCTGTGAATAAGTACACGCCTTGTGCACGTAAACCCGGGGGCAAACAGTGTCAGGCGGGCGTCTCACAGAGCTAGTGTGGGGGTAAAGACTCAGAACTCAAGCACTGAAAAATAAATACAGAGATAGGGTGCACACTCCTGTGCTTTTAGGAGAAAGCACTACTGAATCACACCATATTCCAATAGCATACACAAATAACGCGCAATAGTAGGCCGGTATTCTATGAATAACACTTGGGTAACTACAGAGACACCAACAAAGAGAGGGATAGGGAGGATTAAAGGTCCAGTGTACGTTCTCCCAACCAAATTAGTCAACAACAAAAAGTACACTGTTCCTGGAACTGGGGGGACGATTTAAGTTTCAGGAGCAAGAGCCCTCACACACCCAGATGGGTGTCATGCTTCATCATAGGGAAGCTCCTCGTCAGACCGGCGGTGCAATATCTGACGGGCTCCCCTTTCGGGGGCTCTTTACCGGAGATCTTTTAATGAATCAGGGGTGGCTGCCGTAAAGATAATGAAGGTCAGACACTCCTTATGGCAGGAGAGTGGATATTAAAATTGATTAGGAACTCCTGCTTAGTCTACTTTTACTGGTTTATCTCAGGGAGTAACGATCAAGATTAAAAACAAACAAAAAAGTGGCAAATGAGGATAATGATCAACCACTTTACAAATGCCTGGAGATCTGGGAAGTTATCACCTGACCCCTAGGGTCTGGTCAACATGTTTCGCGTCGTGCGGTCATGAAAGATCCTTTAACGCTTCATCAGGACCTATAATAAACTACGCTTCTCCTGACTGTAACAAAAACAACAAAGACACTATCTATTATATATGTGGAAAGAAGTAACAGTCACTTACATTTGTGTGTACTGTCTCGTCAAAAATCCAAATAAAAAAAAGTCGCCCTAAGAAATAAGTACAATAAAATATAATATACACGGTTAAATGACCACAACACCCAGAGTGGATCAGTGAGCTAGGTGATGTTGAAAACATAAAAAAAAAAAAATAAAAAAAAACTTTTTTTTTTTTTTTTAATGTTTTCAACATCACCTAGCTCACTGATCCAGCACGACGCGAAACATGTTGACCAGACCCTAGGGGTCAGGTGATAACTTCCCAGATCTCCAGGCATTTGTAAAGTGGTTGATCATTATCCTCATTTGCCACTTTTTTGTTTGTTTTTAATCTTGATCGTTACTCCCTGAGATAAACCAGTAAAAGTAGACTAAGTAGGAGTTCCTAATCAATTTTAATATCCACTCTCCTGCCATAAGGAGTGTCTGACCTTCATTATCTTTACGGCAGCCACCCCTGATTCATTAAAAGATCTCCGGTAAAGAGCCCCCGAAAGGGGAGCCCGTCAGATATTGCACCGCCGGTCTGACGAGGAGCTTCCCTATGATGAAGCATGACACCCATCTGGGTGTGTGAGGGCTCTTGCTCCTGAAACTTAAATCGTCCCCCCAGTTCCAGGAACAGTGTACTTTTTGTTGTTGACTAACTACAGAGACAAACAGAAGCTTTGGAGTTACTCACACATGTGGGCTCACTGTGGTGAAGCGCAATGCAAATGGAATTAAAATGCACTACAATATGTGTCTAATGCGTGAATCATAGCAATAAAGTTGACTATGGAATTTGAGGAGTCACCATTTCAATCATACCATTTTCAGAAACTGATTTCAAGGGAACAGCCTAGAGCAGAATCACAGGTGTAACATTCATGTAACTTCTCTACATGAAAAGCATGTTTTTACCATACTGTCGTCTATTTTGGGTAGGGAGACCAGGCTTCCGAGATTTGCTGGGACAGTCCTGGTTTTTCACCAGCTGTCCCAGCAGATTTCTGCAAATTTGGCTCTTGTCCCAGATTTTTTTTAGAGGAGGACAACTGAAAACCAGGAGAGGTACTTTTTGAGTGTTCCAAAGCAGGGCCAGTTAGCAGCTGTTATAAGTAAGCAATTTAATTAACAGGTGTAATGTTTGTTTTAAAAATTACATTTTATTTATTTTCTTAGTGCCTCTTCTGTGTTCCTATGTTGATAAGGGCTGTCATTCTGCGCTGCTCAGTTGCTTTAAAATTGTAGTCCTTCTGTTTCTGCAGAATGTCTCGTCATTAGATCTCAAGATCTGGTCACCCTAATTAAGGGTAACGTTTCTGTTAATTGGAATACTATTTTGAACACTTCAGTCAGTGATTAATTTGTAAATAAAAACGTGCTGGTGCCCAAAGCCCTCCTATTAAACACGTGGCTGCTGCAATTAAATGTGCAAACATGGAATACTGAGGCAGCGTAATCCTGAAGCCATCTCAGGCCTCTTCAATCCATTTACAGCCACTCCCTGACCCTTCAGCTCACTCTTGGTGCTTTCTGCTTTCTCCTATTGTGACGCTTTTACGTTTTTCTCTTCCTCCATCTTTCCCATATGTGTCTTTTGCAAACAGTAAATGCTTGAGGCAGAAAAATAAGTGCCGGCCCTCAAAAATAAGTGCCGGCCCTCAAAAATAAGTGCCGGTGCTTCGCACCAGAAACAGGAAGCACAAGTTAAGCACTGTAATCATCTCAAAATTAGCACCAGAATGAGTTCAAACTAGTGTATGACTTCTTGAGGGTCGTTATGGTATCTAGAAAGAATGTTTTACAACTTGTTTACCTGCTGTCCACAGCTATGTCAAGTGGTGACCCGCCAGAGGTTATCCAGAGTCCTTAAAGCTCTTCCGTTCCATTTACCGGTGCTACCAGCACTCAAGTCTACCCCAACCAATGGTGTTGGGTGGCTACGTCTGCTCCCTTCGGATCACTTAAGTTTCTAAAGTCCATGCATGAGGATCGCCTAATGCCAGGGTTTTTGCATCTTGAGATTTGTAGTCTTGCACTTTTAATGTCATGAAATGACTATAAGTACCAGAATGCATGAACTTTGAAAACTTGAGAACTTCTTCCTGTAAAACATATGGTGGTACTCACACTCACAACTAGCACACACAAAATTTATGTGCACCGACATGCAAGATGCCAGAGAACAAATTCTAAATAAATAAATATGTTAACTCCACAGATGGATCCTCCCAATGTCGCTATCACTTATAGTATCGATCAGTCACCCAGCCATTACGAGAAGGATTACTTGAAATATAACACTGTTTCAATTTGTAATTTATAATTCTATATATTCCTAATATCTGTTTTTGAAATATAACATTGTAACACTTTTTGAAATGTAACAATTGCATTTGAATTTGTATTTTAAACAACAGAGAATGGATGAACAATACATTTATAAAGCGCAGCAATGGCCTAAGGCAGTGGTTCCAACCTTTTGACTTCTGTGGACCCCCACTTTATCATTACTGGAGCCCTGGACCCCCACCAAATCTTTATTGGAATCAATCAAGGGCCCCCCACTGAGTCATTACTGAAAGCTGGGGCCCTAAGCTGTTCATAATATTTAATTTTCTAAGCAGTCGCGGACCCCCTGAGAAGTGTTCGCGGACCCCCAGGGGTCCCCGGACCACAGGTTGGGAACCACTGCCCTAAGGCGTCTAGGCGCTGAGTGCTGACCCTGAGGTAGTCTGTCTCATCTCCTGATCCCTTTAAAGAAGCTAGCGAAAAGTAAATACCCAGAATGCCCTACAGATGTATCCCGGCTTCTTAACCTAGGCACTAACCAGGATGTTACAAAGAAAAATGGCTTTTATAAAAGGCAGATGCAATTTGATCCCGGATATGTAACGGGGAAGAAATTCCAAGTGTTGGCAGCTGCAGTGCTTAGAAAGGTTTCCTTCCACCCTCAAACATTTTTATGTTGACTCTTTTTTGATTTTCACTCTACAAATATGTTGATAAGAGCAGTATACACAAGTATGAAGGCTACTTCTAGCTTCCGACTAGTGCACTTTTAGGGAGCCGTGTAGATCATTACAGGTAAGCTGCTGGCCCGCCAGGTCATCACCGGGCTGCTCCATGGGCAGAGGCCTGGCAGGCATATTTTGAGCTCCCAGTCTGTTCTGCGGGATCTCTGAGCTGCCTTAAATTAATTTTATTATTTATAAATATAGGTATTAATGTATTCATGAGGTTTACAAAACGCGAGTGCTTAATTTGAGCCAGTGGTTGCAGACTGAAGATTAGAGTCCCGCACCTACTCATCGACTCCAGACTTTGACCCAGAGCAAAAGACAGAAAAAGAAAAATGTGGGAAATTAGGAGAAAGGGGAGCAGCGGACTTTGTGCCGCATTTATTTTTCTAACTGACATTTTGCCATAAGCACTGCAGGGCCTAATTAAGCAGTGCTGTAGCTGGAGGTGGCGCAATCCCTGGAGGCATGGTGAAGAGTGAAGCAGGGGCATGAGTGGGGCACCCACCTAAAAACAAGCATTTGCAATGCAATAGGTCTTGCATTTACTTGGGTTGGAGCTATTGGCATTTTAAATGCATAACTGGACTTTTTTGCCAGACTATTCGGTCAACCATGCCGCATATTTTGGTCCTTTCTGCCACATAATTCCAGTGGCCCTGCTTATAAATAAAGGGCTAGTAGGCCTACTGGAATATGTTTTTAAACAAGGCCCTTAAAACACAAACTACTCCCAGGTGCATAATTTATTTACTTGCCAGTTGGTACAGGCGACATTGCCCTTGGTGCAATGAATTAATAATTGTTCTCCAAGAATGCATGCTTACTGGATCACTGTCCCTTTACTGCGGTCTGGGGAATCGAACAAAACACTCATGATTTTTCACATGCTTGAAGAGAGCCACCTTACATGATATTAATGATCCTCAGTCAGTCTTGAACTGAAATATTAGTTATAAAATATTGACCATTGTACAGCATAATCAACTGTAAGCTCTCCCCGAGGTTAATTTTATAAATACACGCACACCCAGCTCAGGTTTCACAGACTCAAATGCGTGTAGTTCATCTAGTCAGGTTTCTGCTTTGTATTCACAGCTTGTATCACATTATAAAAACAAAACTTCAAGTCCCAGAATGCAAAGCTGGAACAGAAACTAAATGAGCGAATCACTCATCGAACTAGGGAGCTGGACAACTTCAAGTACTTACAAATACTACTTCAAGGGCTGGTTTCCAGCTTGTATCACATTATTAAAATAAAACTACAAGTCCCAGAATGGATATGTGTGCTGCAAAGAACGTGTACTAAGCAGACCAGAGTGCATATAATGTAAAAGTGTCAAAATAACTCTGGCGAGTAATATTCTTTTTGGAGAGAGAACATACTTTTGTCTAGTGGAAGCTTGGACTCATAAGGTAGCGCAGAGGGTTAATGTGCCTGATACAAAGTACATGTGCTAGGGAAATCACAAAGTGCATTTAATGTAGAAATGTCAAAATAACTCTGGGAATTTATGTTCTTTCTGGACACAGAATGTGCTTTTGCCTAGTGCAAGCTTGGAGTCATCATAAGGTAGTGCTGAGGGTTAATATGCCTGCTGCAAAGAACTTGTACTAAGCAGATCAGAGTGCATATAATGTAAACACAATACCGGCGATCGAGTTCGCACTCTGAGCGCTGAGAGCACCATGGCAGCCAAGGGAACATACTTTTGCCTAGTGCAAGCTTGGCGTCATCGTAAGGTAGCGCACAGGGTTAATATGCCCACTGCAAAGAACTTGTACTAAGCAGATCAATGTGCATATAATGTAAAAATGATACCGGCAATCAAGTTTGCGATCTGAGGGCTGTGAGCGCCATGGGAGCCACAAAGTGCAGATAAAAGTAAAAAGTAGTTCGCCCATGATGAAGTATATCGACAATCGTACAATTATCCCTGTAACAGGGTTGGTGTCCAATGCGGCAACCAAACCGCCCCAAGGCGGGACAAACGTAAAGCATTTACCAATAACACCAAGTGATTTTTGAAAGGCAAGCCCACAAACGAATTAAAGTGATGGGTGTGAGGTGGGCGTGGTTAAGAGCCCACAAGACTTACAACAGGTCAAAGCGCTTGCAGTCACTAGGGGGCAAACCGTGGCGTCTGCAAATCACGGAAGAGAAAGTCAGAATAACAGTGACAAAAGGAGAAAGCGAGGATGAAAATAACTGCAGGAAGGAGATAGAGATGCAGGGAGTCTCTGGTGGTGGATTAAAGAGGCATGAGATGGGATCAAAATGACACTGTCTTGGTGTTCAGCACTCCCACCGTCAATAGCGGTGGCCATGGGATTGCGAGCGAAACATTGGGCCCGACACCTATTATTCTACATATTAAACACTGTAAATCACTAAGGCCCTCATTACAACAATGGCGGGCGACGGAAGTCGCCCGCCAATATTGTACAGCCAGCAGTCAGGCAATTCGGCCTGAAATCCGCTGGCCGTAATTTGACATCCCCGCTGGGCAGGCCCAACGGGGAGTACGGCCATAACATTGCAGCCTGCTCCTAATGGAGCTGGTGGCAATTTGGCGGTGCGGCGGGTGCATAATTCTGGCAGTGGATTGCGCAATGGGGGTGTGCATGGGGGCCCAAGCACTGCCCACGCCAAGTGCGTGGGCAGTGTAGGGGCCTCCAGCTGTTCCATGGCGGTATTTACCGCCATGGAACAGCTGGTGGATTACAACCGCCGGGACTGCCATGGCAGTAGCCTGGCGGTCCCGGTGGTATGACAGTGGCGAGACTGCCACCATCATAATGCGGGCTGTAGTACCGCCAGCCTGTTGGCGGTACTATCGTCACTTTTGCCAGGGTTGTAATGAGACCCTAAATCTCTTCTTTTGGTTATGACAGAATATTTAAGGGAAGGAAGAAGAGAAATGCATTTGAAGATAAGAAGGGGAGGTTAGTTCCCAATCGGGTAGGTAAGTACCTGTGTTCAAGTTGAGTTTATCAGGACTTCTGTTCTGAGTTGAGTTCATTTGAACGCAATCCTTAATAGTTTGTTTTTCAGATGTTTCTAGGGAAATGTGGCAAAAACCTGTACCCTTATAATCGCAGAGGAACTAGGACCCACAAAATAAAAAATTATTAATTATGGCTTCACCATCTCTTTCTTCAATTCTGTCAAAGTGGAAAAAGAATAATTGTTCGTACAATAATCAGAACAATTTGAATGTTTGTGTAACTAAGGTTGAGTAAGCGATTGAGGATCAGGTTTGCAAGATGCATAATATTCACAACTGGGTGTTCTACGGAAACAAAATATTTTATTAGATGTCAAAATCAACTTCTTTAATCCTCTACTACAGAAATAGTAATAATAATTTCAACATTTTTATGTTGCACTAATTCTAGAGTTCTGTAATTTTCTAGGTGAGTGTTAATGATAAGTGTTATTGGTATGCAATAAAATGTTATTCTGTTTATCAACTTGGGTTAGAATGAAACGCTGAGTTAGCCATGCAGGGAGCTATAAGTGTGCCCTGCTGGTCATGCAGCGATCTTAGCAGGAAAGCATGTATTTACTAAGCCATATTTTTGTATATAGGAATGCATTAATAAATTAGAGGATATCATTTTGTAATAGAAATAGGTTAGGAAAGGCTGGGGGGGCTATAGACCTAGGGTGAGAAAGACTAGAGTACTAGAGGCCTGGGTTAGGAAAGGGTAGAAGGCTGTACACCTGGGGTAAGAAAGGTTGTAGGTCCACAGACCTGGGATAAGAAAAGCTGTAGGTCTATAGACCTGGGGTGGGAAAGGCTGTAGGTCTATATACCTGGGGTAAGAAAAGCTGTACGTCTAGTGACCTGGGGTAAGAAAGGCTGAAGTACTGTGGACCTGTGGTGGGAAAGGCTGGAGGGCTATAGACTGGGGGTAACAAAGGATGGATGGCTGTAGACCTGAGGTAAGAAAATCTATAGGCCTATAGACCTGGGGTAAGAAGGCTGTAGGTCCATAGACCTGGGGTAGGAAAGGCTGTAGGTCTGTAGGCCTTGGGTAGGAAAGGCTGTAGGTCTGTAGGCCTTGGGTAGGAAAGGCTGTAGGTCTATAGACATGAGATAAGAAAGGCTGGAGGGCTACAGACCTGGAGTAAGAAAGACTAAAGGCCTATAGACCTGGGGTAGAAAATAATTTAGTTCTATAGACCTTGGATAAGAAAAGCTGGAGGGCTATAGACCTGGGGTAGAAAAGACTAAAGGACTATAGACCTGGGGTAGGAAAAGCTGGGTGGCTGTAGACCTCGAGTGGGAAAGGCTGGGGGTCTATAGACTTCAGGTAGGAAAGACTTTGGGTCTATTGACCTGGGACAGGAAAGGCTGGAGGGCTATAGACTTGGGGTAGGAAAGGCAGGAGGGCTGTACACCTGAAGTAGGAAAGACTAAAGGACTGTAGACCTGGGGTAGGAAAAGCTGGATGGCTGTAGACCTGGAGTAGGAAAGGCTGTAGGTCTATAGACCTCGGTTAGGAAAGGCCAGAGGGCTATAGACCTATGACTGGTACCATGAACCATTACTGAAGTTGACCACAGTGAGTGCAGAAGCCGAATACACCGAAAGCAATAGGTAAAAAAAAGATAAAACAAATGATTTTGACAATTTAACTATGAAGCAACACTGTATTTGATATAATAATAGTTTGTTTGCCAGTTTTTACTGCACAAACCAGAAAGACAATACCTAACACCAGCATAAAGCATGACACTTGTTGACTGTCTTAGCATGTGATTGGCACATTGTTTTGTGTGTTTGTATTGTGCAGCGCAACAGGATCCCCAATTTGTGCACCATGAATGCGAAAACTGCTGACACACAGCTACGGGCAGTGTATCACCAATTCCCAAGAATACTTTTTAGTCTTGGGTTAGTGGTTCTCTGTTACTAATATTAAATTAAAACCTGCATTTCTTTGCTGAAATGTATGAATTGTAATTGTACTAAAGAAGGTTCAAGAATTGACCATCTCAGGCTTTCCTGATCCACCAGTCTCTCTTCCACTCACTTTCGTCTTTGTGTTCGGAGTGTTTTGTACACAAAAGGGTTGTGAAAACTAAAGTACAGTGAAAATGGAGGCGAACCATTGGCAGTATCCACCTCTGGGAAGTCGTATGTTGGTTTCGGCTTGAGCGACAGCTGGCGGTGGCCTAACGGACAGGTATTGTATGGAGCGTGCCTTCACCTGCCCCATCCTGTTCATGTGTTGATGCCTGGTTGACGAGGCATTCTGTGACCTGTCAGTTACTTAGGCTCGTGGTGCGTCCTGCTTGTCAGGCTCACTCCCCATATGCGGTTAGTTGACTTATTTACCTCTGTACCCGGAGTGTTGATGCCGTGTGGACTGTTCTGAGCATAATTTCTTAAAGTCAGGGATTGTGGGGTGAGCAGAAGGCTCTGATGGGTATCCAGGTGGATTCAGGGGATCCAATCAAATTTAATTGACAGTACACTTAATGAGGGTCAAAATGTGGGGAAAGAATGGTCCAGAAACTGTTGTCCGGAGTTGTTAAAAGAGGCCTGTGTCGAGTCCGTAACATGCATGGGAAAACATTGCTTATAGTAAAGTTACACTTTCACTTGTTGTGTGACCCATACAAGGAACCCAGCTGTTGTTGGTTTGGTAACAAAAATGTATTACGGGGTCTAATGTTTGCATTATTGCACTGTTTTTATTGAGTGAACCATAGAGTTTAGAGGTGGTCTGAAATTTCGTTATGGGGTCTGAATTTGCTTTTTAAGGATACTGTGCCTAACAAACTAAGCAAGGCCAGAGGGCTGGTTCAAAATGTAATTATCAGTCACTGAGTGCTCTAGTGCCCTGTGCCAAAGAAGCCGGTGATATTGAAGTTAGCCTCGAATTAACCCATTCAGTGATCCTTCAGGTGATGAGGGAGCCCTGTCCAGGAAGCTAGGCAAGGCTAGCTCAGTTGCAGATTCTAACCCAGTTGTTGGTATTACACCCAAAAGGCCGGGAGCTGGTGGTGGTAGTCTGAATGTAGCGACAGGACAACGAATGGCCTCCATGGGACCTTCGGCACAAGAATCCATACAAGGTAAATTACGCCTGATATTGGATTATGGAAGCTGTTTTTTTCCTGATCACAAACCAACCATTCATCCTGGTGAGAGTGATGAATTATAATATGCAGTATATAACAGCAGTGTTGGGTTCCCAAGACCAATAAACCCAAGGTGCCAGGTGATGTCCTAGGGACATTGAAAACATGTTTGGTCTGTTAGTCCAGTTGAGTCTCTGAGGATCAGTCTCAGAAGAAGCTAGGGTGAGTTGGTAGCGGCCGGAATAGTATTTATAATGTTTATGTTTAAAGTTAGTGGCCAGAAACCACAGAAATCTGGGATGTTGATGGTAGCTGTAAATGTAACCACAATGCTGAAAACCTTGGACTAGATTCCTAAGAAACTGGGGGGGGGGTTAGTTGAGCATCTAATTATAATGCTAGTCTTGAAATGCCAAAAGCTAGATTCCAAAGAAGCCTGGGGTGTTTGGTGACAGCTGAATATGCAAGCTTCATTTCATTCTTGAAAGCATAAGATCAGCTGCTAGAGAAGCTCAGGGTGGTTGGCGGTAGCTGGAAATCTAATAATGCCACTCGAGACCCTGGTGCCCAGCTCCCGTGAAGGCCGGATGAAGATAGGCAGAAGCTTGGATTGTAACTATACTGTTGCTCCAAGATCCCTTTGTCTAGTTTCCTTTTGCAGTTTCTGGTGGACTACTTTCTCTCGCTCTAAGGTAAGCTCTCCCGGTGTCCGCGTAGTCGGCCATGTTTATGGGCAGTGGCTCACAGCTGCAAACATCAGGCTGTGTCGGTGACTACAGTTATCGTGGTTTGCTCAGCTTGTTGATCGACATCCTGTGCAAACACATTTGAATTCCCTGAGTCCTGTGAGGATCAAGGTCTGGTATCACCAGCGAGCAAACACTGGAACGATAACCCACTCAGGCTGGTCATCGCCGCAGAACATCCTGCGTGAAGCTTCCTCTACATAGTGCAGCATCAATGGCTTCCAATGGCCCCAGGTGCTGTTTGGAGGATATACATCTGGTGTTGGTTTGATCTAAACAAGAGTGAGGTTTTAAGGGGAATCAGGTGCCCGAACCATCATCTACAGCCTGTGTCCATGTGCTTGTTCCCCTGGTTTAATAGCACCTTCTGGTCCTGGAAGTGTTTCTCATTTTTGGTTCTGGTATCTCTTGCGCTTGTTCATTAATGTATGTAGGGGGTTGTAGGTTCTCGCACTCATTCCACATGAGCTTCAAGTCTCCTTCAAGATTGTCTGCTCGTGGTGGGCTGACACCTCCGCGGTCTGCTTTCAGGGGCTGTATGGGTGACCACGTCTGTGCTTTTTAAAGCGTAACTGTATCGTTGGAATTTGATGTGCATGTCGTGGTCTTTAGGTACCTTGGAGGTATTCTCATTGACTTTGCGTGTTGTTGAAATTAAGGTATGCCGTTGCATGCTCTAGTCTCAAAAGTGCCCCAGTTTCCCCTGGTTCATGCAGAAGTATGCATGCCATGTAAGCCAGTGCCTTCCTGCACCCTTCCACCGCCACAGGGTATCGGCCAAGGCATCAGTACCAGCGGCATACATGGCATAAGGACCAGAGAGATCCTGATGCCCCAGGAAAAACAGAGGTCTCTCAAGGCAGATGGGAGGATCAATAGATGTAAATAAATACACGAACTGATAGCTAGACAGAAAGATGGATGGTTGGATGGATGGTACTCAGATGGGTTTATTGGATGGATGGATAGATGGATGGATAGTTGGATGGATGGATGGTACTAAGATGGGTTAATAGATGGATGGATGGGTTTATTGGATGGATGGATGGATGGTTAGATGGATGGTACTAAGATGGGTTTATGGATGGATGGATGGCTGGATGGATGGTTGGATGGATGGATGGTACTAAGATGGGTTTATGGATAGATGGGTTTATTGGATGGATGGTTGGATGGATGGTACTAAGATGGGTTCATTGGATGGATGGATGGACGGACGGAAGGATGGGTTTACTGGATGAATGGATGGAACGAAGGATCGTTTCATACTATACTGCTTTTTCTTTGTCCACTAATGAACGGTACGTATTTCAACCAAAGAAATCATGTTCACCGGTTTCACAGAAGAACAAATTAAGAAAATCAATCACATTCTACATGGATGTCTGTAATCTATAGCAGTGGTCCTGGGGGTCCGCGACTTCTTATAAAATTAAATAATCTTAACAGATTAGGTCCCCTGCTTTATGTAATGACCCAGTAGAGGGGGTCCTTGAATTCCAATATTGATTCAGTAGGGGTCCCCGGGTTCCAGTAATGATAAAGTGGGGGTCCACAGAAATAAAAAGGTTGGGAACCACTGATCCATACTTCGGTTTTGTCTATGTGTTATCTTTGTAGGGTTTATGAATAGCATGCCATAAACTCCAGTTTATACAACCTGAGTGGGATGGAAAACTTTGTTTAATGCACATATAATGATGCCACACCTCCTTGAAGTTGGCATTTATTTATTACTTAGATTTGGAATGGCAAAAGCAGGCCCACAGGCATCGGAACACGGATCGATAGTACAATTTAACTTGGGATTCTTCTCAACGGGGCATCAGTTTAGAATATAGCATCATTGGCGAAGAACGGCCGAATAGGTAACGCATAGGAGATACTACACACAGAGTGTCATTTTAACAAGGACATGAGAGGTGTATTGTGCATATTTTCACAGTATAACTCAGATTCTGACTCTTATAACTGGAATCGGACAAGATGTGTGGTCTTGGGCACACTGAAGACAGATCAATAGACATCAGGTAATATGTGGGCAGGTCAGGGCTGGGCAGACTCCTGGCGCGAAGGGGTCTAGACCACATGTTGTAAATTCAGTGATCTGGGCGCATAGCACTGCAGGGTCGTGTTTTCTCTCAGGCCTCATTGTTGGTTGCTGGACTCTATGATCCCGGGAAATTCTGTGGTTTGCTGTGCTCGTCTCTGCATCACGTGGTTCTTCAAATACACATATTTACCACTTTGACTATAACTTTGAGACCCTCGGACATATCAGGCCAGAACCCACAGGGAAATCTGGTACTGCACTCTAGTGGTGTTCCTCTGGGACCCTAATCCATATGTGGTATGTGTGTGTGCGGTAACAGTCTTTGCCACTGGCATTACCGCACAGACCCCCACTTAACATCCTGCTTACCAGGAGAAAATCCACGCAGGTCATAACCGGATCCACTTTTGAAACCCTCCGACCTAGAGAAATTTGACTGAAGTTCGATTTCAGATTTACCAAAGTTCTGGGGATGAGGTTGTGGCTTCATGAAGGTCACATTCTGGCTGATTTTGCGTTTGTTAAGGACTGCTTGGGACATGACCCCAATGCCTCGAACAATGGGCTTCTGTCCCCCCTCTTAGTAAACAACATGTTCTGTATGCAGGCACTCCACAGAGTGACGAGTCCAGGAGCTAAAGCAGTAAGTGGTAAATTGCAAAGAATGGGTTTGGAAACAGGCAGAGGTCGGATGATTGAAATTCTGGAGGTCTTGGGGGGTCCCTGCCTTCCTCTTTCCCCCCTGATCCGACCCCTGTGTCTCGGGCTGAAGTTTAATTCCATTTAGGGTCACTTGGACCCGCTGGAGGGACGCTCAGTGTTTGCCTCATGTTTGCCTCTTTTGTTCCTGTCAGTAAACAGTGCACATGCTGTTTGTGCCCCGCAGCAATGTGTCATTCAACAGCATGTGATGGGAGGCCTGGAACAAGTCCTGCGGGGGGCGGGGCCAGCGGCTCTTAAAGGGGAACACACAGTGCGCTACAGTCATCTCTCCGGAACACCTCTTCCAGCCCCATCAGCCCTCTACATACCATGGAAAACAAGCATTTGCAATGCAACGGATCGCGCGTTTGCTTGAACTAGAGCAATTAGCATTGTAAACTCCTAACACGACTTTTCTTGCCACATAAATTGAAAATTAAAATGTTTCACATAACTAACTGGACTTTTGTTGCCACATAAACTGAAAACTAAAAGTTTCACATAAGCGAGCCGACGGCCGCCATCAGTGCAAAGCAGACACACGAAGGGAAATAAAAGTCCACTTGTCGTGAAAACTATCAGCAAAAGTGCAATTATCCATGTAACCGGCAAAAGTGCAATTATCTACGCAACCGGCAAAAGTGCTATTAACTAAGTAACAAGGTCGATGTCACGCAAAGCACTCGACTTCTGCCCAGCGAGATCGCGCTGCGAAAAAGAGAAAAAGTAGTCCAGAAACCGGACGGAAAACATGGAGCCTCGTATGTTTTCAGTACTTGGTCGCTGCGCTCGAGGAGGGCTAAACACTGGAAAAGGCATGACGTATGGATGCCTTTCACTAATGAAAGCAAGCAGATTTTAAAAGGCAAGCTCACAAACCAATGAAAGAAACTGACGTGACATGGGCGTGGTTTGAAGCCCAAAGAGAGATTACTACACGGGTCGGAGCGCTTTGCGCTCGCCCCTAAAAAACTAACATTTTCAGAGAGTGAGGCCAATAGCACTAAAGGCCTGATTTAGAGTTTGGTGGATGGCTACGCCAACGCAAACGTGATGGATATCCCGTCTGCCGTATTACAAGTCACCAGTCACAAGTGACAGGGTTGGGCATAAAGACTCTTTAGGCCCAGTAAATACTGACATCCTGGGGTGAGATATTTAATGGTTCTGGGAAATACATTCTATTATGCGTTCAAGCTCAGAAAATGGTAATAACTTTGGGAATTCAGTACCTGGTGTACAAAATTCTGCATGAGCCACTAAGTACACGTCATTTTTCTCAGTAATAAATCTCAACAGGTTTGACCTCCTAAACTGAGTTGAGGAAAATTGAAGGGAGCAGTGATTACCATAGCCAATTACCATGTGTGGTAAACTCTGCATTTCTTTGAATTGTGATACCTGTGCAAACAGGTGTTTTAGCAGGGATCGTAATCTGTTTACGCCATTCTCCGTCACACAAGCAACAAAAAGATTACAAAATGTTTTTTGTTCTTTCCAGCATCAGAGCAAACTTCACGCGAAGTAGCCTGGTTGGAAGAGGGTTGGTCTATAGGGACAAGAAGAGTTCTCCACCAATAGGGTCTGAGCAAGAGTCAGGCTCTCTCCGCTCCAGCCCTACGGGCCTTCTCTGCCAGACATGTAATGAAGTGTCCCAGCTCCGCAGGCTTATGCAAGGTATTCGGGTGAAGTTATATTTTCTGAGAGGTCACTTGAACCCTGGAGGAGGGATATCTCACACCCATGTTTCACATCTCTCTCTCCTCCTCTCTTTCTCTGAAGATCTCCTCCCCATCTTCTCTCGCCTACAATCTTACTCACTCGCTCACTCTCTCACTGCAATCTTGTGTCTTCCTAGAAGGCTTTCCCTTCCTGTCTCACTCTCTCTCCCTTTTATGCCTGTTCTCACTGACCACTGGAATTATGTGATTGTGCAGCCGCAGAAATTTTTACATAATTATATATTTGTCAGAACTGCCACATATTCCACCATCTGCCACATAATCTGCAGATTTTAACAAAAAAGGTTGTTTCTTGCGTAAATGGATCAAAAGTTACTAAAAATGCAGCGACGTGTTGCTGCACAATGGAAGGCCCTTTAGCAAAGCTAGACTGGTCAACTTTCTGAAGCTTATTGCTATATTTGGGTGTTAAATGAGTACTAAGGAAGTGCAACCAATACCCAGTCAGAGTTACCAAGTTCAAAAATTATGAAATCATGACCTACAGCTATTACAAAATGTGCCGCATTCTGTGGCATAATTTGCCTTTTCATGCCTCATAATTTGCTCAACCCTGCAGCATAATGTGCGCCTCTCCTGCCGCATAATTCCAGTGGCCCTGATTATACCTCTCTAAACCCCTCCCACTCTCTCGCTCTCACGCAGTCCCTCTTCACCTTTTTTTCAACTAATCTCTATAACACAATGTCTCTCCTCTCTCACACCAACCCTGTCTCACGCCTCCTCTAGCCCTCTCTATTCTTTCTACTCCCTTTCCAAATCTTTGTGCCTCCTCTCCCCTCCTCTCTTTTGCGCACCTCTCCTCCTCTCGCCCTCTCCCCAAGCCCCATTTGTTGTGAAGATTCCTCCCTCGGTTCCCGCTTCATGAACAGGTGCTGTGTTGCCACCAACACACCTTGAATAACAATAGTCCGCACGCAGCGCCTTTGTTTCCCTCTGATGAGTCAGTGAGCTTGTTTGGTGCACACCAACCCCTGGGCTTTGCTCTCTGAAAGCAAGTCGAAGGATCCCCGCTAATGAGCCCCAAGCGTCAGAGCGTGTCTGTGATAGTTAAACAGCGCTGAGCTAAGCCTCGGCCTGCCTGTGGCAGACAGACACAAACTGTGAGTGTCACACACGTGTCTGCTTGTGATTGGCTCTGAGGTGAAAGGTGTGTGTCCTGAGAGACACTGTGGTAATGTGGGAGGGGGGGGGCGGTGTCACTAGGGTGGCCAGTGTGCAAGGAAGGAAAAGACCCCCTCTGGCTGTTGTGTGAATGATAAGACACAGCACTAATCAGGGTTCAGTCCCCGGCACCGGTGCCACTGCACCTGCTGAACAAATGAAAGCTACACCCCTGGGCTCTGTTGAATTCTTCATAGGGGGGTGTATATCTTCTTGCTTTATGTTGGAGTGTAAATAGTCATAGATTGCCTGCTTTCGTCTGGCGCCTTCCTACCTAGGCTTGATGATGGTGAAAGTAGCATGGGAGATACTAGCAGAGAGTCCGTGAAGACTAAAGTCTCCCCCCTAGCCTCCATTACCCTCCCACCATCCAGACACGAGGGGGCTCTTGACTGCAATGTCATTTTGGAAGATGAGATGGCCTTTGCATTTAGACTATGTTTCTGGATTTGAAATATGTGCCCTGAAGAAGTCCTAGCTTATATGGGTTGAAACGCGTTGGCTGTGTCAATGTCTGACCTGAAACTTGTCAAGATGAAAATAACGAGCACAAGTTTTTCATCAACAAGAGTTGTCTATCTATGAAGATTAAAGGGATAAATGAGCTTTTATTGATACCCTCATCATTACAATTGTAAAGACTTAAGTCACCGACTGCCTCTCCCATTTCTGTTTACCTTTTCATGTATTTGGGTATTTTGTTGTAACGGCTGACCAGGGGAGGACAGCACTGTTTTGTAGCAATTACTTTTAGTGCGGTGGCTATTTCCACCACTGTTCCTTCTGTATTTGTTTATTCTGGAACCTTGAGGTCCACAGGTGTCCAGGCCAAGAATCAACACCACCTCCTTGGAGGCGTCAGGGTTCAGGAGGTTGCTGGTCAACCACTCCCGGATCCCTGACACGCATGAGTGAATAACCCCCGAACGCTGAGGTTCTGGCCTATCAAATAAAGGGATCAGCTGACTGTCAGCAGCATAAGAAACAGACAACACCATAAAATATCTAAAAAGACTGCAAACAGATGCCTACAACAACTGAAGAAGATGAGGACAGAGAGGACTTTGCAAGACTCCTGAGTAGACTGCCATCACTCAGAGCGAAAAGGAAAAACAGCTCTAGAATTACTCCTTCCACTTAGAAAAATATAAAAATAAAATATGATTGCCACGTTTACGTGGTGGCATACCTTTTCTTCTTTTAATGTTTGTGGTGTGCGCTTGCAATAAAAAATAATGACCGTCACACTATCTTGCCCAGTTTGCCAATGCTTGCTCTTTGTATGTTTTGGGATTTAGAGACGAGTAACCCACATTAAGGACATATTTATTGAATATACATATATACAGATATTTTCAACAATGTGCTGATGTTGGGTTCTGAGTTACAGATATACGACCCCCCCACACTTTACCATGAAATGTTTCTTCGCGCGAGACCTTTAACCAAAATTTTAGGACCTCTGTTTAGCTTAAAGCAAAATGTAGACTGGGAATCCTAAAACAGCAGGCTCTGTTTTTCCCCATAAATGGGGTGGAGAGCTGCACAACGGAGTCTGCCAATATAAGCCAGCTGCAAGGATTCTGAAGAAATAGCTCAGTGGGTTGAGTGCTTGACTACATTGATCTCTCAGTAACTTAAACACAACTGGGTTGAATCTGTCAACTTTAGGCTTTCGTCCTTTCAAGTTTGATGAAATGAGCACTACCAAGTTGCATGATAAGAAAAAATAAAAATATTACTAATGGATCAAGACACAATTGATTGTGTGGTGGGGGCCATGTAGACATCCCGTGTGATTGATTTTGACCTTTACTGAAGCAATGGCTTATGACCCAGACATAAGTTAAATGGACAGTGTTGATGTTTTGGACTTTAAAGGCAGTGACTATGTACATGGAAGCAGTTCATGGTCTGAGTTCCATCGCAATGACTGATCACATTTAGAAGACTGTTACACTGATGACTCGTGTCTTACCATTACTTCATCAAATCCATATCAGGATGTAAACACGTTGGTGGAAGAGCCAAGCAGGGTTAGATGTCATAGCTAAGCTGTGGTCCTGGTAGGTATTAAGGCAAAGTGGATGTAGTGGTCATAATTGACGCAGTTGTTGGGTTCAAGATAATGGTCATGGTCGATGTTGTGGTATCTCATGGTCACGGGTGATGTAGTGATGAAGACTGATGCAGTGGTCATGGTCGACTCAGTAGTCAAGGTTGGTACCTTGGTCATTATCAGTATCGTCATCATGGTTGATGGAATGGTCATGAGTGATGCTCTGATCATGGATGAAGCTCTGATCATGGATGACGCTCCGTTTGTGGATGACGCTCTGATCATGGATGAAGCTCTGATCATGGATGACGCTCCGTTTGTGGATGACGCTCTGATCATGGATGAAGCTCTGATCATGGATGACGCTCCGTTTGTGGATGACGCTCTGATCATGGATGAAGCTCTGTTCATGGATGACTCTCTGGTCATGGTCGATGTAGTGGTGTAGTTAACATAGCAGTCATTGGCGATGTACAGGGTTGTCACCTTTCCGAGAGGAAAATAGCAGCTATTAGTCTGTATTTTAATACTCCTCAAATGCCCGGACATGGTACTTACATAAAACTTTGTATATAGTCTATTTTCATTTCCAACATGCCCTTTCTGTCCTTGTTTGTATTATCAGTCTGGTATCATCACTGGAACTCTAGAACATATTTTAAACTGCTTTCCTCTTATGGTTGCTGTTTTTAGTATGTACTAAAAATGGGAAAAAAGAGCAACTTTAGGTCACCTTCCTAATTTTTTTACGCACCTGGACATCATAAAACTGTTTGTGATGGTAAAAGATGGCCAAGCGGCGACCCAAGCAATGTGGGGGTGATGGCCAATATCTTCATGGTCCGTACATGGTGATGGCTAATGAGCTGGTCACAGGTGATGTACGTGAGCTTGATGAGGTCATGTTCTGGTCATGATCGATATAATAATGCAGTCAACCTACTGGCCGTGAGAGATGAAACAACAGTTGTGGCTGATGTAATAATTCAGTTAACGCACTTACTGGTCATGGTGGATGTACTGGTCATATTCAATGTATCAATGAAGTCAATGTACTTGTCTTCGTCGATGGCATGGTCGATGTAATGGTTAGTTATACCCAGGGCCACTGGAATTATTTGGCAGTGAAGGGCCAAGTTATGCGGCAGGGTTGAGTAAATTGTGTGGCAAGAAAAAGCAAGTTATGCGTCTGATGCAGCACATTTTTATTAAAGTATTTCTTCATTATTTTGTCATTTTTAGGTTCAGCGTAGGCGTACGACCTCTAGTATACTTTTAAGTAAACTTCTTTTGTGGGCTTCCAGCTATTTCATTTGTTAGTTTCAATGTCATTTAAAAATCCTTGCTTGCTAATGGTCAGTCATGCCTCTTTGTCCCTCTTTCTTCTGTGTGGGAGCATGGACCAACTACTGTATAATTACTCTTTGTCATGTTTATCTGGTGTGTAGGGGACTTTTTTTTAACTTTGTTTCCTGCCCCTGTCTATGAAAGCTTCCCTTTTCACTTGTAGAGCATTCTTCCTCTGAGCTTAGCTGTAAACAAGGCTATAAATTGGGCTGTTATCTTGGTCACATTTGGTCTTGATGGGCTGTTTGCACCCTCTCTAAGCTGCTTGGCTCCTGCCCTTCTTTGGCTTGGATTTTCTTTACCAAGTGTGCCTGCCTGTGTGTTGAGAGCAAGGGCGGAGCATCACTTGTAATTGCTGATAGCCTAGGCACCCAGCTCTACCAAGGCTCCGCAATCCTTAGAGACAGTGCCCACTTTTGCTCCATACTGGGATCTCACTCCCAGCTCTATCAGTGCACCTCAGTCCACACACTCCAAGCCCCCAGCCGTGCCAGTGCCAGCAACCCCACACATGCTGTCTGCCAGAGCACCTCAGTTCTTACAGTCAGTACACTCTGTTGCTCCAGTACTGGGACCTCTGGTGCAGCTCCATCAGTGCACCTCAATTCACGCACTCCAAGCCCCTCAGCCGTGCCACAACCTCACCCACGCCGTCTGCCAGAGCACCTCAGTTCTTACAGTCAGTACACTCTGCTGTTCCAGTACTAGGACCTCAGACCCAGCTCGATCAGTGCACCTCAGTTGTACTCCGGCGAGGTCACTTTCTTTCCTATACTGGGACCCCGCTCACATACAGTTCCATTACAGCAGCTCAATTCTAATATTCAGTCCCACTGCCAAGCCAATACTGGACCCAGAAGAACAAAACACCGCTGAGCCAGTGCACCTCAAGTCTAACATCTAACGCCACTGTTGATGAGAACCAGCACAGCCCCACCAGAATCCATCAATTCTAACATTCAGTGCATGTCTCTTCTCAGTACTAAGGCTCACACACTCGACCCTCGCTTCTGTGGTTTAGAGGCAAAGCCACTTCCATGCTGGGCCCACTCACAGCTTCACCAGGGCACCTCCAGGCTAACACTCGGCAACACTTGCCCGCCAACTTAGCTCCATCAACATACCTCACTTCTGACTTTGTGTGCCTGTTACTATTCCAGTACTGCAGCCCACATACAGCTCTGTCAGTGCACCTCAACCCTAACCTGCAGCACCCCATTATTCCAATACCAGGAATTACACAGTGCGTTGTTTCCCATTCCTCACCCGCTGCTTTTCTGTTATTCCAGCAGTGGGCTGGGACCCAGCTCTGTCTATACCCTCAATCCTGATCTGAAGCACCCCAATATAGCTGTATTGGGGTTCACATACAACTCTGCTAATGCACCTCCTGCTGTTCTGCAGTGCCCCTGCTGTTCCACACTCTGACTTCTATTTGAGGACGTGGGGGAGGCAATGAAATCTATTCTTAGCTGCCATCTTTATTTGGGAGGGTCTGTTTCACCTATCTCACTCCGTTCTTTCCTTTACTCTGTTTACTCTCAATGTTTTCTTCCTCCCCCACTTTTCTTTCTTAAAATCCATGTTAACAGTTTTGCTCTTTCTTTCAACTGTTTATTTCTACTTCTCTCCCTTTTGTTTATTTCCATCTTACCCTTGCTACTGCCTCTTTCAAACTCGTAAAAACTTGGTTATTTCTTTCCTTGTTTTATTCCTCTCTTTTTTCTTCATCAGGGGTTCATTCTTCCACAATTTTTTTCTCTTCCCTTCATTCTTTCTTTGTCTTTTTTATTTGCTCTTTCCTTTGACTCGGTATGCGTCCTTTCACTTTTTTTCATTTTTCTTCCGTGCTTCCTCTGGTGTTTTTCTTATCTTTATCTGTCAATTCACATTTTACTATAAATCCCCCTTTTTCCCGTCTGTATGTGGAAGCCACAAGTTACTTGTTGGGGCCACAAGTTACTTGTTGGGACCCGAAGTGTCAAAGTGGTTTTCCCACTCTGTGTCTGTGGGAAGTGTCAGTACATACAAGCCCTGGTTCTTTCACTGCTTGTTTCTCTCACCATCTCTCTTTTTTCTCTAATGTTCATTTTTCTCTTTCTTTTCACACTTCTTTCATTATTTTTTCCTCTTTATCTTTTGTTCGCTAGCTTCCTTCCCTTTTTTCTTTTGTCACACGTTTGCTCTATTTCTTCTTAGTTGTGTTTTCATTTTCTCGTTCCATCTTTCCCTTCTTTCATTTCTTTGCGACCCATTCTCTTTCTGCCTTTTGTTTGTTGTATTCCTTTTGTTAACAGTAACAGGTGCAGTGGCACCGGGGTCCAGAGACCTACGGACCTCACTCAAACTCTAATTACTGCGGTATATTCTTACCATAATTGCAGTCAAACATCTTCCTTTCTTACTCCAGGGCTCGTGACACCGTTACTACAACACTTGTCCTCTCCATCTTTACTCCCGACGCCCTCTTTCCTTTCACCCTCCAATCCGTCCCAAATGATATTTTTGTGATGGTGTTTTGAGCATTACCCTCCAATGCCAGAAGGTTATTCCCGATAAAGGTTTATATGATAATTGTATATGTTTTAAGATAGAGGAAGAAGATAAATGAACGTGCTTTAGTTGAATGCTGGGCCACTGGAATTATGTGGCAGGAAAATACAAAATTATGAGGCAGGGCTGATCAATTTAAGTGGCAAGAAAAGTCCAGTTATGATTTTACAATGCCAATAGCTCTAACTCAAGAAAATGTGAGACTGATTGCATTGCACATGCTTGTTACATTTGTTAACACTGTCTGGACATTGGGTGCACCTCATTAGTACCATTTTAGCACCCACATTTAGCAATAAGCAAGGAAGAGGTGCCCAGCCAACCTTTGCAAAGGGCCTTTCACTGCCCGGCAACATTCTCTGCTCTGTTTTTAGTAACTTTTGAACCGTTTGAGCTAGAAATTTTTTTTTTGCTAAAATATGCAGATTCCGCAAATGATAATGGATTATGTGGCAAATACGGCAAATCTATAATTATGTGAAAAATGCTATGGCCGCACAATCGTTTAATTCCAGTGGCCCTGGTTCTAGGTTACCAACAGTGTTGGTCCGGTCCTTGTATACATCCGGGTAATGGGGGTGTCCTACGTGCTGGGTAGTGCTTCTGGCATGGCTTTCCAGGGTTTCATCCTTGCATTGGTTTGCAGATACATTCTTAAACCTGGCTGTTGCCTACTCCCCTAGGTAAACTTTATCCTGCACCATCAAGAGAGATGCCTGGCTTTAGTACGCGGGGTGGGAGAGGGGTCCGATCCCCCAGTCTCAGGGAGCAGGAAGATTAGGGTGATCCTTCGACACCCTACAATCAAGGTAGCATGGTACACAGCTGTGTAAAGGAGCCCTGGGAACTCTGGCCAAGACATACCAAGGACACAGCACCCAAGCAAAACCTACTGAGCTATCTCATGGGTGCGCATGCGCATTACCTCCAGATGGCTGATGACAACCCGAAGAGCTCCAGGGTTTCTGCGCGACCTCCCTTGGGACAGGCACCGTCCTCCGTGCCCATATCTTGGCAGCCAGGGCAGAGAGGGCTTCAGGCGCCCTCCTGCCAGCAGCCACGGGTCACACGGCGCGACACACATCTGTTCCCAGCAGCCGAGACCCTCTGCGGGGAGCAGTGCCCAGCAACACTGCCTCTTTCCATGACGCTGCCTGTTCGTATGGATTCTTGTGAGGGGGTTGGGGCGGGAAATTAGTTCATTATTGGAAGCCAGACCGGGTGCCACAGGGTGCTGGGGACTTGCAGAGGCGCAGTGGCAAACCGCTGTGTGAGTGGCGGTGAGATAGCTCAGTGGGTTAATGCAATTACAGCTGCGATCTGTATGGAAGCTGAAGTCTAGAGGCAAGGCGCCCTACGATGTATTTCTGTGTGTACTGTACACAAACGTACTCAATGCACCTGCTTCTGAGATTAGTGTGCAACTGGCAGGTTTCCATCCAATGAGATAGCTCGGTGTGTTAAAGCACCTGGGGCTTTTATCTTTCTGTAAACTACAGGTTCCCTTCTCAAGTTCCGGCAGGGCTGACTCGTCCTTTCAGCCTCCTCGTGCTGATAAATTTACACCCACTGAGCACAGTTGAGACCTGTTTTTCCTAGTCATTCACCTTTGAAGCATTGCAGTCACGAATGGCAGACAAAATTAAGTTATCCGAATTGTATATTGGTTTGCGCCTTTCTTTACGATGGGCTAGTCTTGCAATTAGAGTAGATTAGTTTACCCAGTAAACCCGAACAGAAAACAAACCCGACGGCCACTTCACATGCATTTAAACCCTGTGCGTAGGATTCCACTCCAGTTTTCGACTTATTGTGACGTGAGAAGGGGACTGTCCTCTCTAGTGGTTTCTCTGTAAAGGAATTTCTCGCAACAGTCTTTCCTATAACGGTGATTTCCCGCAGCGACGTTTCCCTTGTGGGATTTGTTTGCACAGATATTTCTTTGCAGACAACTTTTCTTTGTAGTGGTGTCATTGTAAAGGTATGCCTCTGCAAAACACTTTCCCTGCAATGTTTACTCAGTAAATATATTTATCTGTATTGATATTTCTCTGTAGCTGTGTTTCTGTAAATGCATTTGTCTGTAACAGCTTTCCGCAGTAGAGATTTATCTTTAAACATATTTTACTGTGGCAGCGTTTCCCTTTTAAAAGTTCCTATCTAAAAAATATCTCCTCGGAAAAACTCCAGAAAAGCCATTTATTGTCTCAAAAATACTTTGTTTCGCAGGATTTTCAACACGAATCCGTAGAATTTAGATATAGGAGAAAGCAGCGCCACCTCCTGACCAGTATTCAGAATACAAGTTGTGCTCTGCTTCTGTGAATAGATGGATGTTGGGAATTGAATGCCCAAGAAAGCTTTAGTTTAGAAAATTAGTTGGAAAATTAGAGATAAGTAGATTTCTGGAGGAAAGACAGGGATTCAAATGTCTAATGGACTTGGAAAAGCGGAGCTCACGTTGGATATTATATTTTGTCGAATAGGTCAATTCACTGTAACCTTTTATTTTCTCACGTAAGCAGTACAGCATTTCCAACATTTCATTGATGTTCAGTTCTCTATTGAAAATTAGTTTTTTTCCTAAGCACATGTACAAGTTGCTTTTGGTTTTCGGAGCCGCTTCTGGAATGGTTGGAAAAGCTGGACTTTTACTTCTTGCCATCGCTTCGAGCGTCATGGAGACTCCATTGAACATCCCTCCATAGACCTGCCAACTTCAAACAATTTGTCCCCATGTAAGAGAAGGGGCCAGGCCTTGTGGGAAATGGGGCTTTGTACCGAGACCTGCCTGATAGGCACTTCTGCCCCCAAGCCACCAACTTCACCCCCCACCAAGAAGAAGAATAACATCTCAGGGAGGCTGCCGCCGATGTCCTGGGATGTTTTCAGAATCCGTAATGGTCATCGGTTGTGCAGAGACTCCAGAGGTGACCTGGAAACCCATTCTCTGCAGGGTTTGATGCTTGCCTGGTGCTCACCGTGTGATATCAGGTCTTCTCCAGGAGACCATGTGGAGAGTTCTGATATCGAGTCACACACGGTGGGACCGTGTGCACCTCAGCAACCTACACTTCAGTAAATTACTGAAGAACAGACTTATCAGGCATCATCAAGAATTTAATTAGAACCAAGGCCTGCAGCATCTGAAGGCTGCCAGAGGAGGGCAGTGCACCTCTTCTCTGGGTCAGACTCCCACTCACTCAGCGTTACAAAATCAGTGTTATAGCACTGACACCCACATTTACAACTCTCGTTTTTAGTAACCATTACAGCCTCAGACAATGAGCAGCTTTTGCACAACACTTGATACCCCTGACAAGGCTGCAAATAGTTTCAATTTGAATAAAATTCCTGTCTGGTGTAGTTGAGGTAAACCACCTGTGACAAGAATGATGCCCCATGGGAAGAAGAACAGACAAAAAGGAGATGGATGAATGCTTGAATTAATCTCAGCCACTGGCGACTGAACAGCCAACCCAGTCATAGGAAGGAAGTCAGAAAGATGCCAGGGATAAGGGGTTCTCATTCACTTGTACCTCTGCCTACATGAAACAAAACAAATAAACCTGTATTGGGCAGGAACAGATTGATCAGGCAGTTTAATGGGTGGGAAGAAAATCATTTTTTGTAATGGCATGGAACAGTGGACCTCAGCAATCCAGCAAGGACTTGGATTTGGCTTGAAAACACACTTTTTCTATCTTGAGCCCCAACTAAAGTCTTTGAGGAGTATACTTTACCTTTATTTCTCAGCTGGACATGTACAGTGAGGAACGATGAGAAACTGAAGGACTATTTACGCATGACCAAACCACTGACCCTATACCGTAAATGTGAAAAATATGCATAACTAGAAATCTAAATCACTTGAACAAATAATTCATCCTCAATGCCTTATGCAGGTAAACGTGTTACCGGTCTGACTAAAAGAACCCTACATGTTTCAGCCACTAGGAAATCTACAACCTGATCTTAATCAGGCTAGTGTATTGTAACAAACATATCATATAAACACAGGGCTGGCCTTAGGGAGTATGATTGGTGCGACCACACCAGGCACTGACCTGAACGGGGGCTCTGTGTGCAGCAATAACTTGCAATTTAAAAGCACTTGAAGCAAAGTTCCATGTGCGCCAGCTGTCAGGCAGCAATACAAATGTCAAGGTAACTCTTGTGATTAGTGTTCTTGACAAAGAGAGATCAGAGTTTTGTCCAGTGGCACTTTTGACTCGTCATTAAGTAGTGGAGAGAGTTAATATGCCTGCTGCAAAGAACAGATCTGTATTTTGTGTGGATAGCTGAGTGGATTAGTAAAGCCAGCCTTTACCAGAGCTTTAAAACAAATAAAATATACGTGAGGGAGGGGCTATGGATAAATGAGGGGCACTTTTGCCTTGTGGTAGTGCAGGAATACGAAGAGGAGGTCACGAGGGGGCACCAAAAGAGATTGTTCCACAGGGTGCCACCAGTGCTAAAGCCAGCCCTGTATAAGCAAGAAACAAGGACAGTGGTCTGTGCCATTAACCTTTGGTCTATTGAATCTGAGAGGCAAGAAATGATATAGAAAATATTTGAGTAATTTTCCACTATCATGATTTCAATTGAGATGCATGAAATCCTATTTTTAAAGACTAATGGAAGAGTGCTTGGTCAAACTTACCATTTGCACCCAACTATCTTATTGAAGCATTTTAAATACTATGAAGTTAGTTAAAAATAGCTTTACGAAATCCTGCAACTATGTCATTCTTGCAATCTATTTCTTTACCACAGGTACAGGTGGCCATGTACATTCAAGTCTTGTTACTAATGTTGTAGACTTTCTCAGGAGATGGAGATTGTATTCTTCCCACTACAGAGCGTCTTTAACACTTCCTTTTAGATGGACGTTGCTGCACAGTAATGAAGGCAAATGTTTCCCTTTTCTTCTTTCAGTGTCAGACATTTGTTGACAGAGAAGACTTCCTGGAAGTGTAGGTTTTCCAAAAGCTATGCTACAGCTACTGTTAGATCTAGGCCTCCTAGAGGATGAAACTTTGCCTCCTGAGCACTGGAAGACTCCCTTCATTGCAGACCTGGGGGCTCAGACACACTCCTGTAGCCTGCACTCATCCTCTGTGAAACATAAAATCTCAGACTGTATTTTATACCATTCCACGATGGTGGATGTTTCCATCCAAGTCTATAAGGGGCTCCCAATCCAGATGGTGGAACTGAACACTTCCTGGATCTGAGGCCAACCAGAAGTGAAATCATCACCAATGCATGGCAAAGGGCAAGCCACTAGCCTGTGATTTAGTGTTTTAAACTAAAGTGGCGATGATGCAGTCCGCCCTGATGCTTTATCTTGTGATCCTTTCTTGCGAGTCTGTTTTCAGTGCATATGAAATAAAGTTGTGGGAGATAAACCTACATATCGAGGCCTGTGTGTTATCAAATTGGGGATCTGTCTATTTATTTTCCTAATTGCCTTCTTTACAACAGTGACCAGCACAAATACATGAAAAAGGTCATTATATACCTTCCACGCCCCTATTTTGATACTGCGACTACACTTCGTTACTCAATAATATTTGTATTTCTGTCACTGTAGCTGTCACAACACACCCCAGACCATGTTCTTACCCACGTATTGACGGCTAGCACCTTCTCAATACCGCACGACCACGTTGATGTTTTGCAAGTCAACGATTATAATAGTTCAACTGTGAAAGGTCAGTAGACTTTCCCGAAAAATCATTTATAACACGAAAAAGTATGATAGTGAAGAAAATTGAAAAAAAGGAATTCTCCTCCTCTATATGCAAATATGACTTGGCAAAAAGAGGCCAGAAGCAAAGGGAATTAAATCCCTTCTTGTTAAAGCTTAATATGTATAAGTACCACCATCAAAAGGAATACAATCTTTACTATAGTTTGTTTTTATGGGAAAGGTGTCTCAGTTTCAGGGAGTGATTAAAAATGTGGTCACGTTACAGAGCAGATTGCTGCGAACCCTACAGCCTTAGTTGCATAATTAAATAGGCAACAGGTAAAGAGTACATAACTCCGTCACCAGGTCATGCAGACCTTCCATCTTCTTCGGATATTAAGGGGGTCAAACCCGCCGAGTTCGGTGCTGACAGTCAACAGAAGACCGCCAGCACGCAGAACCCCCTGCCGGCCACATAAAGAACATCCAGCTGGGCCCGCAGGCAGGAACAGTGTTTCCGCTAGCCGGCCCAACTGGATGCAGGGCCTGAACATTGACGCCGGCTACAAATGGAGCCGACGGCAATGTATCAGTGTGGCGGGTGCAGCAGCACCTGTTGCAAATTTCACTGCCCGTAAATCGGGCAGTAAAATGCGTGACCGGGCTGTGCATGGGGGCCCCGAGTCACTCATTCCGCCAGCCTTTCCCTGGCTGTTTAGGCTGGTGGAACCTGACTCATTATCCAGCGGGCAACGCTGCCCTGTCGGATCAGAAACGCTGCAACCACCAGACTGCCTGGTGTCGGAAGCCTGGCGGTGGCGGCGTTTCATACGTGGCGATTCAGCCATGTTCTTTATATGGTGGTCTGGACCGTCATGCCGGTGGCGGAAATTACCGCCGGCATATCGGTCCAGACCGCCATGTTCGTAATGACCGCCTAAGTGTGCAGATAAAAGAAGTGCCAGTGAGTACTCTGCTCCCTCACTTGGGAGACAAAAGCAGACTAATAAAAAATACATCATTCTGGATTCAGCACCAAAAATGCTAAATCCCTCTTGGTGCTTCCTTCTCGGATGAAAAAAGTCACTTGTGGTGTTTTGCAGCATGCTGTACAGCGTGAAATTTATAACCCTAGCTACTATGAAAGTACCACACCTTAACTCGTCTTTGTATGCAAACTTTAGTTTTTCTGACAATTATTTAAAATATCAGATGGGGATATCCGATGACACCCTATAAAGCTTTTATACTTTTATACACTGTAAAATTCAAATCATTGTCCTATTCATAATGACATAGGTTGAAGAAAAACTGTGGTGGGAGGTGAAAGTCCTTTGGTATTTGCTGAATTTGTTAAACATTTGCTGTAGTCAGGAATTTGTCACAGAAAAAGAAAAGCTGTGGAGGGGCTGAAGAAGGTGTAAATAGGCCAATCAGAAACCTGGCAATCACAGATCATGGCTCAAACTGAAGCTTGGTGATGGCTGCAAAGCAGCTTTAAGGAACTATTCTTGAGTGTGCCAATGGAGCGATTGCTTGGGTGAAAGAGAAATTCCTTGCAGAAGACTCAACATTTACTTTTAAATTCAACCAAGTAATCCATCCATGAATGAACATTTTAATAATCACAAATATGTCCTTTTTAGGTTTCGGCCTGCACACGTGCGCTTGCATGCTGTGCTTGCGAAATCATTTGTTGATAAAAAAACATAAAAAGGGGCTTAGAAACCGCCCCTTACTTACCTGAACTTACCACTGACTTGGTCCAATATTGGTCTAATTTACGTGTTTCTGATTGGCCAGCATGTCGTCTGCTTCATTTCCTGCTGTCTTCTATGCAATTCGTGCCGTTGTGTTGCCTCTGGACCAGGGACTCCTTCCAGTCACTTGCCATTGGACACTGGCCAGTGTCATTCCTCTCGCTATGACCCTGAAGGTACTTCTTTTTTCGCTCAGTATGCTGTCGTCTTTCTTCGCTGATGTTTTCTCTGTCTTCTTTCTTTGCTGCCCTCCTTCTTTCTTCTTTCCTGGATGCCATATTCTCTGTCTTCTTTCTTCGATGGCATCTTCCCTGTCTTCTTTCTTCTTCTTTCTATCTAACTGGATTATAAATATTAGAAAAATGTTATAATAATGTTTGTTTTAAATTTGATAAACCATTAATAGTTGTTTATGTTGAGATGTATGTTGAATTAATAAACAGAAACTTAAACAACTATTAACGGTTTATTGTATTTAAAAGAAATATTATTATAACATTGCTCTAATATTTTGTAATCCAGTTGGATAAAAAGAAAAAAACAAAGGCGAAACCTATTGGCTTTGCCAAAGCTTGTTGCAGCTTATTTTTATCCAACCAAAATGATGATGTCATGAATGCTCATTTTCCACACCCAGCCCACGTGGCCGCAATACCCTATAAATTGCTTCACTTTGGACCACCGAACAACTGTAAGTGAGCTGTGACAATTAACTTCTAGAACCTACATCCTTTAGGAAGTTAAAAACCACGAAAACAATTAATTTTTGGATTTGGAACACTCTCCACCAGTCATCTGGGGAATCCAAAAATATGAAAAATGTTGCATTTCCAGTTAATGCTATTCACTGTCTTGATATTAATAGATCCCAAATGAACAATCAAATTCTATATTTTTGTGCATTTGTCTACAATGCCATTTAATGGTTATCTTCTGACTCTGTGTAATGTGAGCCTCTGTAAAGTCTATTTCGAACCCGTTAGGCCTGAAACGTGTTTTCTGAAGTTACTAATAAACAAATAAAAAATACTTAGTGTTGTGTTTTCCCCAAATGATCGAGCATCTGAGCACACGCTGTTGGAGTGGGCACCTCTCCATGCAAGCTGTCATGTTTGGCACAACCCATCAATCGCTAGAAGAGGGGTCCCACCCTCATGCAACTCATGACCTGCCCTGACATTACTAGATGTGTAGTGCAAACATTGAAAAAGCACATAAGTAAATGATAGCGTGGTCCGCAGAGAGGTTTTTTGTTGCCCTTTCTGTTGGGCACACTATTGGAAGCCTTTTTTCAGGTGGCAGCATTTCAATACATAAGATGCCAAGGTGTGACAATCCATGGGTCGCTGTGCCAACCCTCCTCACCATAGCGGGCACGGGTTCTCAGAAATGACAGATGCTCTCTGCTCAGCAGTGGGTATGACTCACATACTTCAGGCCTTCCAGACATCCATTTCACCATCTGTCTGCCTTCCACTGGTTGTTTAATATTTATAAGTCGCCTAGATCTCGGTGCATTCCATTCTCTTCTCCAACGAATGGTCCCGTTAAAGGTGCTGACGTCTCTGCATTAAACAGATGGATTGCATACATTGCACCATCGACAAAAACCCTTCCGTCTGCCTACCATGTTCCATTCGTTGACCGATCACAGTGACCCGTGGCTTCTCCATTGTTACCTGTGGTTATTGAGGTTTCCCCAGCATCAACTGTGGTTTCTTCCAACCAAAGTGTTTTGTGGTTTCTACCTTGAGAATGATAAGTAGCTGTTGCTTCTGCATCAGTTCTCTTATGAGTTCAACCTTGGTCACTTGGGATTTCTCCATTACCAACAATAAACCTGGTTTGTTGGTGGTCATGGCAACTGCATCTTGCATCTTTCCTCTTCCAGGTCATAGGTTGAGACCAGGTTAAGATGTATTGTTCTCTTTTGGATACTCATTTGTTCAATTAGGTCAAGTGGAGGGGAAAAATAACTCTAATTGGTGAAAAGCCTTAGGCAGCATCTGAAGCACTGCCATCTGAAGGCTTTAGAAACTGAGCAATGCTAAACGCTGCAAAGACGAAAGAACACAGTGGCATGGACGCCACAAATCTTACTTCTCCCAACTTGGAAGTATTTCCTATAAACACATTTCGACAAATGGTATCCGATGTATTAATGCAACTGGTGCAGGTAGATGCATGTGTGAACACGATGTACATCAATATCATGGGTAAGGTAAAACTGTTATCCAAAGGTAAAGTAAAAACAACTAGGGAGAATTATATGTCGCTCGGTTCCTAACTTTTGAGTTGAGCTGCTCCATGTGGTGGTTGTTGGTACAATGCAGTAGGTGGTCCTAGGTGTCTTGCGACATGTAGTATTGCAATTGCTATTTAAAACACAATTCTGTTGTGTCTCAGAGTGACCCGGAGGGCAGTCAATGCTGCAAATCACAGAGCTGGTCATCTCAGTTATTTTGATACACAACAATGATAACTAGATTCCAAGGGCTTGCATATGTCACTTGACGTGATGTTGCAAAAAAACACATTTAATGCCAATGGCTTTGTGCAGTGGTCCAATTTCAATTTTTAAAATGGTTTTCTTCAAAGAGAAATATTCCTGCCCCTGGAACAGTACTTCCACTTACAACGTCAACAAAGTTAAGGGTGTTCCATTTGCTCCCTGGGAAAGGAATTTACTGCCCATGATAGGAATCAGGTCCATCTAGTCCCAATATACTTAAATCTTATAGTCAACAGCAACAATAATTGAAAAATGTATATCACAAATGGAATAAAACCAGCAGATCCAAATGCCCTCTCCAAATGGCAACTGAAAGCACAGAAAACACCTTGGTTGAATCCCTCCACCCCACCAGTTCCGTTCATATGGTACAGGACTAAACTTTCAGGCACTGTGGTAATGCCTGATGTTGTTAACACTGTACACAGAAATGTGCATAACTAGACCCAGGGGCTCACATGAAACTGTTGACCTCAGAAAAGGAAACAAACCTTACCCTTCACACTGCCCTCTGGTGGGCCCGTGAGTGTACTGCAGCGTGACAAGTAGACAACACAGAGGCTTACCTCCAGGGGTGCAGGGTTAGCAAAGGACTGCTGGGGCTGCAGGGGCTGCACGGACTCAGTAGGGTTGGGCTCTGGCTACTCGGAGACAAACTGCAAGGCAAGACGCACATTCAAAATATAGCGCTGCTTGTTTATAGTGCAGAGAAGAACAGGCAAACCTGGGTTAACGCTTTCACAGACATTTAAAGCGAAAGTGTGCCCTTTGATTAACTTTTTACTACATCTTTCATTACTGCATCACTACAACTTGTTACTACATCACAGTCTTTCATCGTCAAGTCATCATTGCCACAGCATCACTACTGAAGCATTCTTCATCACTATTACTATCCGTTAACACTGCATCGCATCCCTCGTCACTGTATTTTGATTCTTCACAGGTATTACACATCCATGCATCATCGTCCATATTATTGCATTTCTGTTCCTCGTTACTGCATGACCTGCCTCATCCCTGCACCACCATTGCTTATAATTGCAACCTTATCACCACACCCTCCGTCACTACACCACCATCCCTCGTCCCAAGGTCATCCTGTGTGATTAGATGAACACCCCTTATCCCTTCGTCATCACAGGAAGTGACGTCAGTAAGTAAAGTTGTGTTACAAAGTCCAAGATCGAGACATGATGCAGACCAGAAGCATTCATGCTCAACCCTTCTCAAGCGCACTTCTTCGCCTACCTCTTCCTATCCCTGTACCCTTAAAGTCCCTCTATTCTTGATATCCCTTCGAAAGGGCTGGTGGCGACCTGAGAAACCCCTATGCATCCTAGCTACTAAAGTTATTAAATAATTACATAATTTTTCTCTCTCTCTCTCTCTCTCTCTCTCTATATATATATATATATATATATATGTATACATATATATATATATATGGATATGACTCCCACAGATGCTGGCCACTGAACTACAAGTCCCACAATGCCTTTGCGCTAATATAAGCAGAGTTAATTGAAACATCATGTGTATGCGGACTCAAACCACCTGAGGAAGACTGAAAAGCTGAAAAGCGTTGTGGAGATATGGAGTTTGCAAGGTGATCAAATGGTGTTGACAATTTAATGAAATTCGCCAAGAAGAGCCCCCGGGAGTGCAGCGTTTTCTTTTTGTGAATAATGCATAGGGGTGTTGGTCCTAACCCCCCACTGGCACCAGCAGACAGAGCGCGCCACTTTTTGGACCAAGCTGTTTTCATATCGAGTAAAGCGGCTGCGCCCGGAAAGTAGCGTTACTTTGTGAAAACTACGAGGTAGTGAAAAGGTACGAATCTCCTGCATCTGAATATTACAGTAGAAGACCACTTCCAATACGCCTAGCACCATCGTGAGTTCTGCACAAGTATCTAAACATACCGATGCAGCCCTGGTATGGTAGGGTCTGGGGGCTTGGTGTCATTTTTGCCGATACGAAGAGCCTATTAAGATCGTTTAATTGGTGAGGCAATTATGCTGCTATTGTGGGAGCATTGTGGACATGAAAATTCATGAATGAAGAACTTGATGGCAGTGCATTATAAATGGTAATTAATACTTACTAGCAGTAGCATTATGTATTTGCATGTAAAGCAGGAGTCAATTTGCATATTGAACTAATTTTGCATTATATGGATATGACTCCCACAGGTGCTGGCCACTGAACTACAAGTCCCACAATGCCTTTGTGCTAATATAAGCAAAGTTAATTGAAAGATCATGTGTATGCAGACTCAAACCACCTGAGGTAGACTGAAAAGTTGAAACTTGTTGTGGTGATATAAAGTTTGCATAGTGATCAAATGGTGTTGACAGTTCAATGAAATTCACCAAGAAGAGCCCCTGGGAGTGCGGCCTTTTCTTTTTGTTGAATAATGCATAGGGGTGTTGGTCCTAACCCCCCACTGGCACCAGCAGAACAGAGCACGCTGCTTTTTGGGCCAAGCTGTTTTCATATATATATATACATATTCACTGAAAAAACAAAAGTTACAGGGACGTTATAGTTATGCGTGAGTTATAGTTACCTTAGGGAATGAGTTATAGTTACTTGAAATAACTAACTATAACAGTTGCATTTCTATGGTTTTGTACGTTTAAAATGTGAGCCTAATTATAATGTCCCTCTAAGTGAATTTCTCTGTTTTTTTAATTCTATTTCCTAACTATAAGGTCCCTGTAACCTTTGTTTTTTCAGTGAATTTCTAAATTTTTTTATCGTAAAGTAATTTTCATTACTATATGTTAATCCAACCACCACCACCCATGGCTTTTGTTTTTTCTAACATTTGCCAAAGACAGAAGTGGAACTGGTCAACTCAGTTCTACCCACAAATAGAAAAATCCAGGAAACATGTTAATAAAACTGTTGCTGCATTCCTCAGAGACCATAACATAGGCTCTATATACCACAATAGCATACAATTTGATATGGATGGTATATACAGAAATGATGGAGTTCATCTAACAGACAAAGACAACAAGGTGTTCCTGCATAACTTGAGAGACTGCATCCTCTTTCATCCGTAGTAACCACCTACATATCATAAACACAAAGGCTCTTTTCAGAGCCAATCCATTAACCATACACATATTTATTTATTCTTCAGTGCTTAATTTTGTTAAGTCATTCAGATCCGTGGATCCAACCACGGATCTCAAAATCATAAAAAAATGCTAACATTCTCTACACATTTTTCTCAATATGCCATATTTATTTAAACTTATGTGGCCAGGGAAGTCCGACCCTGACTCCTTCATATGCATCACTGAACACATATTAGCCCTGGGATCCTTCCCTAATGCAACAAGATGTTGCCTCTCAGATGGTACACACTGAAGACTATATGAGTATTTGTGTGAATGTATAAGTCTTGGTCTGTGAATAAAAGTGTGTGTGAGAGAATGTATGTGTAAGTGACAGTGGGTCTGACTGTGTGTATCTTGGTTTGAGAGTGGGTGTGTGATCATTTTTCTGGGTGTGTGACTCTCCCTGAGTGTGAGAGTGGGTACGGGAGTATGTCTGGGTGTGGAAGCGGGTGTGTCGCTCTCTCTCTGGGTGGGTGACTGAATGTGAGAGTGTCTATCTGGGTATGAGAGTGTGTGTGAGAGTGTGCCTAGCTGTAAGAGTGTGTGGAGTGTGTGAATGAGTGCCTGCCTCAATGTGAGAGTGGATGATAGGGTGTCTCTCTGGGTGTGAGACTCAGTGTCAGAGTGTCTGGGTGTGAAAGTGGGTGAAAGTTTTTCTTTCTGTGTGAGAGTGAATGTGTCTGTGTCTGTCTGGGTGTGAGAGTGGGCGTAACAGTATCTGTCTTGCTGTGAGAATGGGTGTGAGAGTGTCTGTCTGGGTGTGAGAGTGAGTGTGACAGTCTCTCTCTCTAGGTGTGAGAGTCAGCGTGACAGTGTCTGCCTGGATGTGAGAGTCTATCTGAGTGTGAGAGTGCACGTGAGAGTGCCTGTGTGAGTGTAAGCCTGGATGCAACAGCATCCCTCTGGGTGCAAGAGTGGGTGTGACAGTGTCTATATTGCTGTTCGGGTGGGGTTGAGAGTGTCTCTCTGGGTGTGAGAGTCTCTGGGTGTGAGAGTGAGTGTGACAGTGTCTCTCTGCGTGTGAGAAAGGGTGTGACAGTATCTATTTTCCTGTGAGAGTGAGTGTGACAGTATCTATTTTCCTGTCAGAGTGAGTGTGGGAGTCTTTCCCTGGATGTGAGAATGAGTGTGACAGTGTCTGCCTGGATGTGAGAGTGGGTGTGAGAGTGTCTATCTGAGTGTGACAGTGAAAGTGCCTGTGGAGGTGTGAGAGTGAATGTGAAAGTGCCTATCTTGCTGTGAGAATGGGTGTCAGAGTGTCTGTCTGGGTATGAGAGTGAGTATCAGAGTGTGTCTCTGGGTGTAAGACTAGCATCTCTCTGGGTGTGGGAGTGAGCGTGACAGTGTTGATTGGGCTGTGAGAGTAGGTGTGAGAGCATCTCACTGGTTCTGAAAGTGAGTGTGATAGTGTATGTATGGGTGTGAGAGTGTGTCTGGGTGTGAGAGCCAGTGTGACAGTGTCTGTGTGGGTGTGAGAGTGGATGTGACAGCCTCTCTCTGGGTGTGAGAGTGGGTGTGACAGTGACTAGCTTGCTGTGACAGTGGGTATGAGAATGTCTGTCTGGGTGTGAGAGTGAGTGTCAGAATGTGTCTCTGGGTGTGAGACTAGGTGTGAGAGTGTCTCTCTGGGTGTGAGAGTGAGTGTGAGAGTCTCTCTTTGGGTGTGAGAATGAGGAAGACAGTGTCTGTCTGGATGTGAGAGTGTCTGTATGAGTGTGGGAGTGAGCGTGAGAGTGCCAGTGTGGGTGTGAGAGTGGATGTGACAGCACATCTCTGGGTGTGAGAGTTGGTGTGACAGTGTCTATCTTGCTGTAAAAGTGGGTGTGACAGTGTCTCACGGGGTGTGAGTGTGAGAGTCTCTGTCTGGGTGAGAAAGCAAGTGTGAAAGTGTCTGCCTGGAGTGAGACTGGGTGTGAGAGTGTCTCTCTGAGTGTGAGAGTGAGCATGAGAGTGTCTGTGTTGGTGTGAGAGTGGATGTGACAGCATCTATCTGGGTGAGAGAGCAGGTGTGACACTGTCTAATTTCCTATGAGGGTGGGTGTGAGAGTGTTTGTCTGGGTGTGAGAGTGAGTGTCAGAGTGTGTCTCTGGGTGTGAAACTAGGTGTGAGAGTGTCTCTCTTGGTGAGAGAGTGAATGTGAGAGTATTTGTCTGGGTGTAAGAGTGAATGTGACAGTGTCTGCCTGGATGTGAGAGTGGGTGTGAGAGTGTCTCTCTGGGTGTGAGAGTGGATGTGAGGGTTTTTTCAGGGTGGTTGAGTAGCTGTATGAATATATATATTTTTTTTGACTTTCCTTGAGATCCATGAATCTACCCACGGATTTACACTGGGTGCTGCGCTGAGCCCTGCAGGTGGATCCGCGGATCTTGTGAAACATCAACAAAATATGTTTTTGGGCAATTGAAGCCCATTATTTACTGCTTCATCACAACTATATCACCCCATGGAGATAGGGAACCTGTACCCTTACCCCATCTGCTCCATTGTGCCCCACATTTCAGCCCCGGGGACCGTTTCCTGAAAAAATAAAATGGCGGCCACAACATTTCAGTCAGGTTGCGGCCAGCCAATCAGATTCTTCCTATGGCGCATGGATCTGCAAATCGATCTGTGGTGGATCTGCAGAGAATCTTGCATCCCTATATATCTATATTTTTTGGCCTTAAATTACTCCCAAACTACTTAATGGATTTGCACCAAACCACAAAAAGTGTTATCTGTGGAACAGGATCTAGCTTCCTGCCAAATTTGGTGTAAGTCCGTTCAGTGGTTTGGGCTGCAGGCGTGTCTAGAGACCCTATGGAAAAATGAATGGGGAAAACACATTTTGGGACCCCCACCCTCCCCCCCCTTTTCTCGTCCCCCACTTGATGGATCACCCCTAAACTTTTGAGACATTGTTTGAACTGACCAAAGTATAAGTTTTGAAAATTTTGAGAAGATTCCTCAGGCTTAGAGTGCTGCATAAGTTATGGTAAAAAGCAACTAGGGAATTCTGGGTAGTTCCCAAGTTTTAGGTGGAAAGCGATTCCTTTATATGGAGCATCCTAACACTGGCACTCGAAAACTGCTCAACTCAAATGTATGTTTTTTCTAGCAGAGTTTTTAAGCATGCATAGGATTAGCACAGTGCCATTCACGCCAAACTAGAAACGTGACAAAGTCCTGTGCCATTTCTGCAGCTACGTCTTTAAGCATTGCATCAGCCAGTGTCATCCACACCAAGGTGAAAAATGACAAAACCCTTTGACCACTCCAGGCACAGTATTACAGCTGTGGTTTGATAAAATATCATCCAAGCCAACTTGAAATTAATAATCTGAGTAATATTAATGGTGACGAGGATCTTTGGTTAATGCAGTTATGCAGGGTTAAAAAAAATAAAATCTTCTTTGGCAATACTAACAAAGATTCCTGACGACGAAATCAAGCAAGTAACAACTGGTAACTTTGAAAGCAGTTTTCTAACTCACCACAGAATCTCAGCGTGTTACTGTGGATTATTCCTAGCTTGGGATCTACTACAGATGAAAGTTTAAATAAGAACGACATCTATAGTCAGTATGTCCGTATGCGCTAGGTGTGAGTTATGGGCTGAAGAATTCCAGTGTGGAGTAAAGGGAGAGCCTTTTCACAGCTGACAATGGTATTTGTGGGCAAAATTAATCTGACTTACCTTTAAAAACTCCTGTTTTTGCTGGACGTAAAACGCTGAATTGCTGTTACAGTGTAATTGCTTAGGGAAGTTATATGTACTTAGAAGTCATACCACAATGCCAGATACAATCAGAATTAGGGCCTGATAACGATCTTGGCGAATGGGATACTCCGTCACAAACATGGCGGATATCCCGTCCGCCGTATTACAAGCTCCATTATATCCTATGGAATTTGAAATACAGCGGACAGGATACCCGTCAGGCTTGTGATGGACTATCCCGTCCGCCAAGATCGTAATCCGGCCTTTAGTCTTTATCTCTATTTTGGTATCGATTGACAAATCTATTTTGGCGTTTATTATGCAATGCCAAAAAGCTGCCTTTGGTTCACTAAAGCTCTGATATGGTTGGACTTAGCAAGAAATCTTATCTCTACTTCAACTGAGTCCTAGTAATTTATTTGTTATTTTAGAACTTTATGACATCGGAAGGTGAGAAACTTTATCAATCTGCTTTGAGGATGAATCAAGGGACATGCAGCAAAAAAAGGGAAATTTGTGAAATATCACTTTTTTATGTCTAAAGAAAGAATTAAGTTATATCACCATTCCAGTTACACATTTAGTACATGTTTTGGTGCCATACACCCTCGCCTTAGGTTCTTCTTACAATCCCGGCTAATTTACGCTCCAATTTTACAGTTCATAAGTGATGGATATGGCACAAGCAAACTTATCGTATTGGTGGGGTACGGGGGGGTGATCCAGACCTAGTGATCAATACTTCTGGAGCCAAAACAAACAAAAAGATTAATCTAGGACAGTGTTTAGGGGAGGAGGCCTATGTACAGGCCATGGGTCTTCATCAGTAGCGCACAATGGCTCAGTTTGTGGGAGGATTGTCAAATTTATGGATTTTGCTTCTGCTGTTGGGGAAACCATTAAAGTAACTTCAATGCTATAGTTATTATGCCTTACTTTGCATGTTTTTATCGTCTGTGAAGTGTTAAGTGCTGGTGCTGATTCGTGCAACAGGTCAAACCTTTCCTTACGAAAAGAAAACATTAATTTCTTTAAATTATTGTATTGGTTGTTGTATTGTAATTATTTCTGGTAATTAAGTACGGTAAACTATTATAATTCGTGTTACTAATGTTGTTACAAGTGCTTAGAGAACATCATGGCTAACCTAAAGTTACAGTGTGCAAGAAATCACAGCAGAGATGTTTGTGTTTGCAATGCTTGCAGAGCGCTCTATCGCTCCCTCTGGCTTCTTGGCGCTAACACTTAGGGATTATATGCAGAAGAGGCAGGTTTTGGGTGCATTCTGTGGCACAGATACTCTTGGATTGTCTCTGCAGCAACAGACAGACTTCCATCGAGATGAACCTTTCTGACCCCCATGTATCTTGGAATTTTCAACAGCTTATAAGTGGGTGCAGTGGTCTCCTTGAAGGAAGTGTCAGCCCTCTCTGGTAATAACAATTGTGGTTCACACACAGCTCTTGGTTAACCTGCACTGTTGTAATATTGTCACATGTGTAGTTTCCTCTAATCAGTTGATCCCTTGCTTCACCTTTGACCCTTGTGTAGACTCAGGCCTTCATGCCACAGCAAGGTGGCTACCCCAGTACCTTAATTTAATCTTCCCATGATGCTTGTCTGTACAATGGGACAAAATGGGAAAATAAAGCATTTGCTTTCCTGCGTTCCTTACGAGTGGACTTTTTAGTGGATTTCTTTTCATCATAGGGTTCAGATTTTGAAGCTCTGCCTGGCCAATCAAAGAGGCTGTTTCATTCAAGTTTCAGAGGATCTTGCTGTTGTCAGCTTGAGAAAACTGCTTGGAGATCAGTCATTTAAACACAAAGAAACACAAGGAACCCCTGAACTCCTCTTAGGAACAACCATTTTCCTGATTTTGTTAGATATGTGTGACTATTTGATATGCCTTTGGAGGCGCTCTCCTTATGAGAGGGCCATGGCTGTATTGTAGACTTGCTTATTCCAAGACTGGCCTGGAGGGGGGAAGTGTAACATTTCCAGAAAGGCTGCTACCTCAGGGTAAGGAATGACTGTGATAAAAGACTGACTGCCCCACTCCCTTCTGCCACCGCCTGCCAGAGATCTTGCTTGCCTGTTCCAATCTTCCTCAGCTCCTGTCCTGATATAAAAGGACCCTGGACCCCAGGAAGTGGCAGGGGACACGGGTGCGGCGCGCCTGTAGTGGCTCGGGTTTATAATTCGGATTGTAAACATGAGTCACAGGTGCTCACCCTGGATGCAGGCACGCCTATGTCTCACGTCTTCCTGGGCAACGGTTTGCCTCTCCCTGGCTGCATCCAGGGGTGCACAGCAGTTCGTAAATGTAACATAGCCAGAGGCAGATTCTGGATCCATAGAGTGGTGTCACCAAGGGGCGCAGAGAGGTCTCTGGACACTTGTAATGTGTATCACTTGTTTAGCCTTCGGTGCAGAGCACCATGGGGCCAGGCCATTATTACTCCAACTTCTAACCACAAACTCGCTGCGCTCAGTGGCAGTCTGAAGAGAGGTAACATTCATTCACCGCTCTCGCTTTAATGGAAGGATGATCACAACGTTAGGGGCTCTGGCGCCTAGTAGGTATCAATGTTTTAAACCATTTGTTGCGTCCCAGCGCCACTCTCTCCACCGATGGCTGCCTGACCCTCGCCACTCTCTCCACCGATGGCTGCCTGACCCTCGCCCCTCTCTTCGCCCTTTGGCTGCCTGACCCTCACCCCTCTCTTCGTCTATGGCTGCCTGGCCCCCACCCCTCTCTTCGTCTATGGCTGCCTGGCCCCCACCCCTCTCTTCGTCTATGGCTGCCTGACCACCCTTGCCCCTCTCTTCGCCTATGGCTGCCTGGACCTCGCCCCTCTCTTCGCCTATGGCTGCCTGGCCCTCGCCCCTCTCTTTGCTTATGTCTGCCTGGCCCTCGCCCCTCTCTTCTTCTATGGCTGCCTGGCCCTCGCCCCTCTCTTCGTCTATGGCTGCCTGACCCCCGCCCCTCTCTTCGCCTATGGCTGCCTGGACCTCACCCCTCTCTTCGCCTATGGCTGCCTGGCCCTCGCCCCTCTCTTCGCTTATGTCTGCCTGGCCCTCGCCCCTCTCTTCGTCTATGGCTGCCTGGCCCTCGCCCCTCTCTTCGCTTATGGCTGCCTGGCCCTCGTCCCTCTATTCGCTTGTGGCTGCCTGGCCCTCGCCCCTCTCTTCGCTTATGTCTGCCTGGCCCTCGCCCCTCTCTTCGTCTACGGCTGCCTGGCCCTAACCCCTCTCTTCGTCTACGGCTGCCTGGCCCTCACCCCTCTCTTCGCCTACAGCTGCCTGGCCCTCACCCCTCTCTTCGCCTACAGCTGCCTGGCCCTCACCCCTCTCTTCGTCTATGGCTGCCTGGCCCTCACCCCTCTCTTCGCCTACGGCTGCCTGGCCCTCACCCCTCTCTCTGCCTACATTGCCCGGTCCTCATCCCTCTCTCTGCCTATGGCTGCCTGGCCCTCACCCCTCTCTTCGCCTACGGCCGCCTGGCCCTCACCCCTCTCTCTGCCTACATTGCCTGGTCCTCATCCCTCTCTCTGCCTATGGCTGCCTGGCCCTCACCCCTCTCTCTGCCTGTGGCTGCCGGGCCCTCACCCCTCTCTCTGCCTATGGCTGCCTGACCCTCACCCCTCTCTCTGCCTATGACTGGCCCTCACCCCTCTCTCTGACTACATTGCCTGGCCCTCACCCCTCTTTGCTGCCCAACTGCCTATAACTAACCCCTTCATCATGTCTGCCCTCACCACTCTCTTCTCCCTGGGTCTGACAAGTAACTAGCCTGAGGTTTACCACCCTCTGCTGCCCATCCCCCACCACCCTCTCCTGCCTGGCCCTTATCACTCTCTATTGCTTGACCTTCAACACTTTCTCCTGCCTGACCCTCACACCTCTCTGCTGCCTGATCCTCACACCTCTCTACTGCCTGACCCTCACACCTCTCTGCTGCTGCCTGACCCTCACACCTCTCTGCTGCCTGACCCTCACACCTCTCTGCTGCCTGGTTATCACCTCTGCTGCCTGACTATCACACCTCTCTGCTACCTGACCCTCACACCTCTCTGCTGCCTGATCCTCGCACCTCTCTACTGCCTGACCCTCACACCTCTCTACTGCCTGATACTCACACCTCTCTACTGCCTGACCCTCACACCTCTCTTCTGCTGCCTGACCCTCACACCTCTCTGCTGCCTGATCCTCACACCTCTCTGCTGCCTGACCCTCACACCTCTCTGCTGCCTGACCCTCACACCTCCCAGCTGCCTGGTTATCGCCTCTCTGCTGCCTGATCCTCACACCTCTCTGCTGCCTGACCCTCACACCTCTCTGCTGCCTGACCCTCACACCTCCCAGCTGCCTGGTTATCGCCTCTCTGCTGCCTGATCCTCACACCTCTCTGCTGCCTGACCCTCACACTTCTCTGCTGCCTGACCCTCACACCTCCCAGCTGCCTGGTTATCGCCTCTCTGCTGCCTGGCCCTCTCCACTCTCTGCTACCTAGATTCCACCACTCTATGGTGACTGGTCATCACCACTCGTATCTGCATGGGACTCATAAGTCTCTGATGCCTGCTTCACCACTCTCTGCTGCTTGTGCCCCATCACTCTCGGATGCCTGACCCTCACACCTCTCTGCTGCCTGGTTATCGCTTCTCTGCTGCCTGACCATCACCCTCTCCGCTGCCTGACCCTCACCACTCTGCTGCCTGACCCTCACCACTCTGCTGCCTGACCCTCACCACTCTGCTGCCTGACCCTCACCACTCTACTGCCTGACCCTCACCTTTCCGCTGCCTGACCCTCACACCTCTCTACTGCCTGACCCTCACCACTCTGCTGCCTGACCCTCACCACTCTGCTGCCTGACCCTCACCACTCTGCTGCCTGACCCTCACCACTCTGCTGCCTGGGCCTCTCCCATCTCTCCTGCTTGAGTCCTCCACGCTCTGCTCTCCAGGCTTCGCCCCTCTCTGACGCTGCCCCACCCCTGCTGTGTTCTCTGCCCCTCCCTACTCCCTGCTGTGTGCACCCAGCACTCTGTGCTCCCCGTGACACACCCTCGTGTGGTGTGCCTGTCCCTTTAAGGCTCGAGCTGCCACCTCCGCAGCCTGCGGCTTCATTAATCATTACCCTGTGCACTGTGCCCAGGTCACTGCCAGTCCCTGCCCAGGAGGGATGGAAAACAAGCTTATCGAGCACCTGGGGTTCAAGGGCCCTGGCTGGCCCACCTGTCCCAGATCCCAGACCGCCCTCTGCTACAGCTCCGGCTATTCCTGCCCACTGCCCACCGGGCAGGGGGCACAGCATGTCAGCAAAAGTATACCAGTCCCACAGCTCAGCTCCCCAGCCCCCATTCATTCACCTTTGGCTTCCCCACTAAATAAAGCTCAAGGTGTTTTCATTTTTGGAACAAGCTTGTGGTTCAAAGTCAGCTCTTCTAACAAAAGTGCTGTACAAAGTATACTGGCCTTTCAGCAAGGTTCTTGATATAAAAATACCCAATATGGGATAAAGGACTCAAATTAGGAAAGGGTGCAGGCACAGATTATGCCAAAAGGGTCAGATTCCACCTCGTGACCTCCAGTGATGTAAGCGCTCTGCCGCGGCCTCCATTACTAGCGCCTCGTTAACTGCAGTTGCAGTAAGAAGCAATCTTCCGCCAATACATACTTCCAATGGCCTCTCCGAAAAGGTTTTTCTCAACGTTATCATTGGTACCAAGCCATCAGCATCACCTTCAGGTCCGCACTGCAAAAATCTTTAAAGATATCCTCCAGACAACCTGTGCAGGGGACGTAGCTAGCGGTTTACTCAACGAGTAACAAGTGCTTGGAAGTAGGGCCATTTCCACCGAGCTGAAAACTCCCTACATTAGACCACTTCCCACAAGGAAAAACCTCGATCCATGTGATCATCATCTCACTGCTCTAAGTCAAATGGACCATTCTTAGGAAAAAATATTTCATAGAGCAGTATTTGCTCATCTTTCAAAATTTACAGAAGAAAATGACTTGACATCATACCAGAGGTCCGGCTCCAGGCAGAGGTACAGAGTCAGGCATCGTCCCCGTTTGGGATGATCTGAAAGTCACAGAGGACAGAAGCGGAGTGGCCGGACTATTGTTTCTGAATTTATCAGCTGCCTTTGACCCTGGCTGACATCACACGCGCCACAAAGACTTCATCCTCTCGGAATGTGTGAAGATGCTCTAAGATGGATGGTCTCCAACCTCAGAGACAGTGTCCACCTACCACCTTTCACATCGGTCCTTACACCCAACACCGTGGCAACCCTAAGAGGGCCACCATATCCCCTCTATTACTCGTCTGTGTAAATCCCGGACCGAACCTGAGCCAATCATGCAACCTCACCTGTTACATGGGTGAACAGTGCCAGAGGCACCCATCATACAGCGCCTGGTGGTCGCGCGAAACATGGCTTCACGCCACCTAGGGACATAACCCTCCCTGGCAGAATTTAGGAAGAAACTCAAGACCTGGCTTTTCGACTAAACCCTACAACCTAGCGCCTGGGTACCCTCACGGGTGATTAGCAGCGCTTTACATATACCTGATCGATTGATGGACAGGGTGTGCTGTGCGTGGGGCTATGGACAGCCTGAGGAGCTGTGGTGCACGGGCAGACAGTGCAGCATGCTTAGAGCACATGACTGCTCAGTGTGAGGCGCTCGAGCACATGGAAAGGTGACAGGCGTTGAACATGTGGACTGAGTGTGCGAGTAGAATGGGGCACATGTTTAGACACAGTGAGGAGCCCCAGCACATTTCGGCACAAGGTGAGAGGTGAGGCGCTATACACACAAGGTAGACAGACTATCTGTAGTTCGGGGCACGTGCAAACAGAGTGCAAGAAGCTTGTTGTGCATGGGCAGGGTGAGGCGCCTCACACGTCTATGTAGCCCGTAAGCCTCTTGCACCTTTAAAGCACAACCTTTCACGAGGATTTAAGGGGAAGCTCCTGGAGGAGATTTAACTGTCAGTTTTCACTAGGTGAAAACGTGCAAACGCTGTATTAGTCACCAGGAACATTAATTCTAGCGCCATTCAACATTTCAACACTTCTAATAGTGAAAACTCCTGTATGCAATCAGTGAGACAAAAAAATACTTTGCACAAGTGCTCTGCCCCTTGTACTAATCAGCACTAGCTTTCTGCACTATTTTCTGAAAGACTTAAAGGCAGTGCTTAATTTGTGCTTGTTTCCGGTGCTGAGCACGGGCACTTATTTTTGAGGGCCGGCGCTTACTCTTCTGCCTCAACCATTTACTGCGAACAAAAACACATATGGGAAACACAGAGGAGGGAAAAACGAGAAAAAGTCACAAAGAGAGAAAGCAGAAAGCTGCAAGAGTGAGTTGAAGGGGCAGGGAGTGGCTGTAAATGGATTGAAGAGGCCCGAGATGGCTTCAGGATTACGCCGCCTTAGTATTCCATGTTCGCACATTTCATTGTAGCAGCCCCTTGTTTTAAAAAAGGTATTTGGGCACTGGCACGTTTTTATTTACAAATTAAGCACTGCTTAAAGCGCCTTGAAGTAGTAGCAATACCGAACATTGGCGCTTTATGAATCTGTAGAGAACTAATGCTCTCACAAATAGAAGCAGGACAGCAGAAAGGCCAACACCTGCGTACACCTCTCCCTCACTTGATGCGAAAAAAATGTATGGCAGACGGTTATTAAATGTGTAGTTCGACTAACGGGAACAAAAAAACACATACCAGCCTTTTAGAGTGTGGTCCCTGGGCAGGTTTCCCCTTGGGACCCCAGGAAGCAGCGTGAGGAGAAATTAATATAGCTTTTTGTGGAGGACTCTGGTGTGGTGGGAGGCGGGGGTGCAATTTCTAGTTGCAGTTCAGAAAGCGAACCAGCAGCAGGGGGTGGGTGGCTACGCAAATTTAGATCTTCCGCGGAATAGCGTAGAAAAAATCGTAATTACATTAAGCAAGAATCCCGCAAAACATGGAGGCCGGCGGCAAAGGCCCTTCTGGATAAGACCGGAATCCCTCAAAAACGATGGAGGCTAGAGATCATTGCAAGCTACAGGAGCCTGTTGCCTAGCAACCGCCTAACACCAGCCTCCGGGTCCCATAGTAATCTGGGTTGTGATGCAGAATGCCCCCTCCTCGCTCGTCTCCGGCTCAGTGGTTTCCTCGGGAGGAGCCCTGCCGATAGCGCTGGGGCGGGAGAAGAAGTGTGTGTGTGTGTGTGGGGGGGTGGGAAGGGGGTGATACTGCACGGACGGGGTAAGGAAAGGGGCCTGACAATCTTTCATCAGGTGCACCACACATCCCAGACTCTGGTTCTTTCACCCGTCAGCTGCATTATACTTATATTATTCTTTTTTTTCTTCTTTATATAGCGCCAAACATGTTAGCTAAAGGCGCCTTTGGTGCCTTACAATACGAGTTTACAAGCGAGAACGTATGTGCAAACAACAATAGTTACGCGTTGGTTTACTTATTCAGATCGCCCCTTGGGAGTAATCATTTTTAAAAGAACACGTAGGAAAAAAATGTTTTTTTTTTTTTTTTTTAAATCAGTTTATGTTATTGTTTACCATCCTCAACGATTCTAACGGTTTATGAACAACTTTTACTATTTTAGGGTCGCTTCTGGTAGTTAATGCGTTTTTTTTCATTCCAATATTTTTTTTTAAAAGGCGGGCTAGGTTCGGCCGTGATTCTATCCCTTTCAGGGTGATTTGCAGTCCAGGGAGCTTGCCAGCCGTTCCGGGAACTCCCCTCATCTGGGGTTGGGGCGCAGGCGGGGGCGGGGGTTGCCTTTCTATCACTGGGTGATCAACAGACACATCATCGTGTTGCTACATTAATCATTACAGCCATTTTCGTTAAGGTTGTCGCGACCACGATCACATAACATCTATTATATTGTATCATATCAGGAATATAGCGCATTGATGCCACGGGGGTGCCCGATACGCGGATCGTGACAATAGATATTTGAAAGGTGGGCTCGTCGCGTTACCACATATTCAAAAATCTTGCTAACAGGCCCACCTCCCCACCCCAATCTTTCCAAATGCTGTCACCACCCTGGTGGGTAGCCCCTCCTTGGTCTCACGAGACGCTGGCGGGGAAGCCCCTGTCTGTCGCGCTCATATCGCCACCCTGTCTGCAGCCGAAAGCGCATCTGTTTCAGAGTGTGCGCTGCACCATATCACACCATACTATAACATACCATATCATACCAAGACATATATACCATGCGAAACCATTGTGTACCCTCTGACATCACACCCTATCGTAGCCTATCGTGATAGAACGTAACCCCAGGATGTCCCGATTTCTCCTCCCCGTTCTTCACAGGGGGCAGCAACCCACCCTCACTCGTCACAATCACCCCAATGTGCCATGAACGCATCGCCCAGTCGCATAGGCGCTACACTGCGCCCACATCTGTCCATCACCACATTCGTCCCAGTGTACCGTGAACGCATATTCTCGCCATCATAGGCGCTATAGCGCGCCCAGATCCGCTCACCGCCACCCCACGCGACTGAGCGCGTCGCCCCAAAGTGCCATAAACGCAGAGACTCGCGCGCTAAGAGTGCCATGAAGACATATCCTCGTCGCCACATGCGCTATACCGCGCCCGACTCGTCCCCGCCCGCTCCCCTTCTCGGCGGCCGGCGCGTGGGGTACTCACTCCAGGGTAAGAGAGGGGATCCTCAGCTTGTCCCTCCTGCCTTTCATGGCTCCCTCTGCCTGCCAGCCTGGCTCTGCCCGGCGCCGTCAGCGCGGCTGAAATAACTGCACAGGGCGCAGCTGGCCTCGGGGGAGTGAGCGTGTGCCTGCCTGTGTGTGTGTCGGTGTGTGTGTGTCGGTGTGTGTCTGCCTGTGTGTGTGTCGGTGTGTGTGTGTCGGTGTGTGTGTCAGTGTGTGTGTGTGTCTCTGCCTGTGCGTGTGTCGGTGTGTGTGTGTCAGTGTGTGCCTGCCTGTGTGTGTGTCAGTGTGTGTGTGTCAGTGTGTGTGTGTGTGTGTCTGCCTGTGCATGTGTCAGTGTGTGTGTGTCAGTGTGTGTGTGTGCCTGCCTGTGCGTGTGTCGGTGTGTGTGCGCGTGTCAGTGTGTGTGTCAGTGTGTGTGCGTGTGTCAGTGTGTGTGTCAGTGTGTGTGTGTCAGTGTGTGTGCGTGTCTGCCTGTGCGTGTGTGCGTGTGTCAGTGTGTGTGTGCGTGTGTCAGTGTGTGTGTCAGTGTGTGTCTGCCTGTGTGTGTAACTGCCTGTGCGTGTCAGTGTGTGTGCGTGTGTCAGTGTGTGTGTCAGTGTGTGTGCGTGCGTGTGTCAGTGTGTGTCTGCCTGTGTGTGTGTCTGCCTGTGCGTGTGTCAGTGTGTGTGCGTGTGTGCGTGCGTGTGTCAGTGTGTGTGCGTGTGTCTGCCTGTGCGTGTGTGGAGTGTGTGCGTGTGTCAGTGTGTGTGTGTCAGTGTGTGTGCGTGTGTCAGTGTGTGTGTGTGTGCGTGTGTCAGTGTGTGCGTGTAGTAGCGGGAAGTGCAAACATGCCCGGCGCACCTCACGCGTTGAGAGTGGCCGTCTTATCTCCGGCAGATTGTGGGGGCGCCCCTCCCGGACCGAGGGCGGAAGTGCCTCACCAGCACTTTCATGCTTGCGCCGTGGCTAATGGAGGAGCCCCACTCTGCAGGTGTTGACGCAAAAGGAAGGGGCCACTTTGGAGAATATTGTGGGGGGCCCTCGAGCCACAGATACTCATGGAGACGGGGGCAGCAGGGGCCAGTGTTGCGCCCCTGCAATAGTGGCATTGCAACTACTCCTGGGCACTTACGCTAAGTTTTGTGGTGCCGTCCCATTGGCAAAGGCGCTTCATCAGGGGTATGAAGCGCTATATAAATGCAAATACAATACACTTTAGTCTGTGGGCGATCACTGACAACAGCAGTACCCACTCAGTTGTCTTTAACTCAGTCAAAACATTGTAACCGCTGCCTTTTTAGCTCCAAAAAGCCTTGGTAAGGGCAGTAAGCGCTATATAAATGCAATCACCAGGACTCCCTTTCTACCTCGCCTGTGCTATTACAGACCTGCACCACGTCTGAGATTAATGCAAACATCCCGTTGATAATTTTGTTGTCATTTGCAACGCCTGTCACCTGCTAGGATCATCTCATTTTCGCATTTCGTTCATTTTTGTAAAATGTATTACCCATGATTGAAGCCCTGGTTGGTTCCCCCTTGATTATGCAAATGTCCGGTTGTTTGGTCTTCATTTTTGAACACTGCAACGCCTCCAGATGGTGCAAACCCGTGTCCTATGACCGTTTCTAGCACTTCAGTGCAAAGCCCATATTTCCGAGCATCAGGACTCTTCCTCCGAGGGGAGGCAGACCTTCATCCTTCCAAGCGGTGGACAAGAGGAGCCCCCCTTCCCAACCCCTGAATCTGAGAAGCCAAACTCTAGTCAGCTTCACTCACACCATAACCAGGACGCGTGCTTATTAATCCTGAGGCCATCTCGGGCCTCTTCAATCCATTTACAGCCCCTCCCTGCCCCTTCAGCTCACTCTTGCAGCTTTCTGCTTTCTCCCTTTCTGACGCTTTCTCTTCCTTCATCTTTCTCATGTGTGTTTTGCTCACAGTAAATGCTTGAGGCAGAAAAATACGTGCCGGACCTCAAAAATAAGTGCAGGTGCCCCGCACCATGAACCACTGGCTAAAATTAAGCACTGATCAGGAAAACTGTCTCACACTGTAAACAGGACGACTCAATTTATCACTAGGCACTAGGACCCCGCAGGTAATTATGTAGCCTTAACATAAATAATCATCATCATTCAACTACTACTACTAGTACTAATTATTATTATTCAAATACTACTACTGAAATAAAATCAATAATAAAAATAATCATCATAATCGTTATCATAATCATCATTATTCAACTACCACTACTGTTTATTAATATTCAAATACTACTACTAATAAAATACTAACAAGATAATAATAATCAAAATTATCATCAGCATAATTCAACTACTACTACTAGTACCAATTCTTCTTTAAACACAACTAATGAAAACTTAATAAATTAATAATATTAATCATTCAATAATTATTACTAATTATTATTATTATTCAAATACCACCACTACTAATAAAATACTAAGACAATAATAATCATCGTCATCATTATTCAACTACTACTAGTAGTACTAATTATTATTATTCTACTACTAATAAAATAAATCAATACTAAAAATAATCATCATCATCAACATTATTCTTCTACTAGTACTAATTATCATTATTATTCAAATACTACTACTACTACTACTGAAATACTATCATCATTCAATTACTACTACTAGTGCTAATTATTAATATTATTCAAATACCACTACTAGTAGTAATAAAATGATATCTATATTAATAATAATAATTTAAGGAAAAGGCAGGACCATTTGAGCTTTAGGAAACAGCTAAAAACATAGCTACTCGCAGCCTCGGCTCCTTGTTGCTTGTTATGTAGCGCGTTGTTTCCTTCTGTTTTGGTATGGTCTGCGCTGTCTTCCCGTTTTAATGGTGTAGCGCTGGGAATCCTCATTGCTGGGGCAGCTATGCGCTTTATAAATCCTTTAAACACAAAATAATAATAATAATACTAATTCAAACACTACTCCAACTGATTATTATTCAAATACTACCAGTAATAAAACAATATCAATAATAATGATATAATATAAATATGAACAACATTATTAGCAAAAATAATGATAATCATCATTTAAATACGACTACTACTAATACAATAATAATAATGTCTATTATTTAAAATACTGCTACTACTCATAACAAATAATAATAATAATAATAACAACACTCAAATACCACTATTACTAATTATTACTGCTATTCAAATACTACTACTACTAACAATAATAAAACAACAGCAATAACAATAATAATAATAATATTAAGGTAATATAAATACTACTACTAATACTACTACTACTAATAATTCAAATACTACTCCTACCAATTATTATATTTATTATTCAAATATTACTAGCAATAAAACAATATCAATAATAATAAGACACTATAGACAATATTAATAACAATAATAATGATAATAATCATTTAAATACTACTACTAATAAAATAATAAGGATTATTATTTAAAATTCTGCCACTACCCCTAATACAAATAATAATAACTAAAATAATAATAATGATAAAAATAACAACCATTCAAATACTACTACTACTAACAATAATAAAACAACAGCAATAATAATAATAATAATAATAATAAAAATAATACAGTAACATAAACAATAATAATAATACTTCAAACACTAGTCCTACCAATTATTTTTATTATTCATATTATTTAAATAGTGCTGGTAATAAAACAATATCACTAATATTAATAAAATAATATAAGCAACATTAATAACCATAATAACGATAAAAACCATTTAAATACCACTAATACGATCATAATAATGATTATTATTTAAAATACTGCTATTACACATAATAACAAATAATAATAACAAATAATAATAATAATGATAATAATAACTATTCAAATACTACCACTACTACTTATTATTACTATTCAAATATTACTACTAACAATAATAAAACAACAGCAATAATAATAATAATAATAATAATAATCATTGCTGGACCTGTACTTTTTGGCAGGCTCCTCCCCTGACTTTTTGCCTCCTTCCTCCTATTTTTTCTGACCTCTCGCTGTTGGCTCTAGGACTCTGAGCACTTTATCACTGCTGATCAGTGCTAAAGTGCAGGTGCTCTCCCTTCTAAAGTTGGTAGGATTGGCTTATACTTCTTTGGCGTATTTAGTTTACCTGTAACTCCCTTGTACAGGGGTATCTCTATACCCAGGGGCTGTAAAGTAAATGCTACTAGTGGGCCTGCAGTGCTCCTTGCGCTGCCCACTGAAGTGGCCTGTCAAACCTGTCTCAGGCCTGCTGGCACCGGGCCTGTGTGCGCAGTTTCCTGCCGCAGGGACCTGGCATCTAACTTTACTTCGAAGAAACAACAAAAGGAGGGGCAGAAAATGGGATATTCGGAGTGCAAACTCCTGGTCCCGTGCGTAAGGTTCCCAATAGTCAATGAATCAAAAAAGATTACACACGGTTCCAAACAATACAGAAGGTTTCTTTCAAGGGGATGGTTCAATCAATAGATGAAAACCGAAATTTTCGAAGCAAGAGCCCTCACTCACCATCCAGTGACATGCTTCATCATAGGGCCCAGCTCCTCGTCAGGCCGGCGCTGCAATGCCTGACGGGCCCCACAAGGGGGCTCTTTGCCGGAGATCTTTTAAGAATCGTGTATAGCCGGTCAAGAATAATAAAGTGAAGGATTGGTATATAGGAAAATGTTAAAAATGACTAGAGGTAACTACTAATAATTTTTAATTCTATGCTGATACCTCTGACATGATTAAAACCAGTATACGGGGAATTAGTGGAATAATGTCCACATACCCCATAAAAAAACAGGTAGGTATAGTTGTTGTGTCTCTTAATAGGGAATAGTAAGAAAGAGACAGTGCACACAGGATCCCCTGTGTCACTCTATGTAGTTGGTCAACATGTTTCTCGCTTTTTTCTCGTCAAAAAATGATCTTATGCGATTCGTCAGGACCTAATTACATACCTAATCCTTTAAACCATGGATATTCCCACAAATAAGGAAATCAAAACCTAAGGGAATTTGGAAAGAAAGAAACCAAGGTTAAAACATAACATAATTTGTAAGGGTAATGTATTTACAGTATACTATATTGTGAAACCCCATACGTAAGTGAGGGATCCCTAAAGTGCCAAGTGACGCAAAAAAGTGATGATAACACTTATTAGAAAGAAAATGTGCGATAGCCAATTAGGCAATGAAAAGTTTTCCAGAATATTTCCAAATTAGAACGGGCAGCTATTCACTCTTTGTCTTCCAATCCTGATATCATGCTAAAACCAGCAGACAAAGGTGGTGCTATTGTGGTTATGGATACAACCTATTACCAACAGGAATGTCTAAGATTACTCAGAGATACATCTTACTATCGCCCTATCTCTATCGATCCGACTCCGCGTCTACAACGTAAGATTCGTGGCATGATAATGGAAGCAGAAGCAGCCGGTTGGATCACCCAACAAGAAGCGGAATTCCTCAATACAAAAAATCCCAGGGTTCCATACTTTTACTGTCTTCCTAAAATCCATAAGGGTCTTCCTCTCCCAGGACGCCCCATAGTGTCCGGGATTGGTTCTCTTTTAGAGCCCCTGTCCAAATTTTGTGACTTCTTCCTGCAACCTATTGTTCAGAAAACATCTACCTTTTTGAAGGACACAAAAGACACTTTGGTTTTATTGAATGACATCAATGAGACAGGTACTAAAGATATATTAATATGTCCAGATGTAGAGGCTCTATATACTAATATTCCGCAAGAGGCCACTCTCGCCGCTGTAGAGGAAATACCCCTAGCTGACACTTGGACTTACAACACCCCAGGTATGTAATTAGGTCCTGACGAATCGCATAAGATCATTTTTTGACGAGAAAAAAGCGAGAAACATGTTGACCAACTACATAGAGTGACACAGGGGATCCTGTGTGCACTGTCTCTTTCTTACTATTCCCTATTAAGAGACACAACAACTATACCTACCTGTATTTTTATGGGGTATGTGGACATTATTTCACTAATTCCCCGTATACTGGTTTTAATCATGTCAGAGGTATCAGCATAGAATTAAAAATTATTAGTAGTTACCTCTAGTCATTTTTAACATTTTCAAATATACCAATCCTTCACTTTATTATTCTTGACCGGCTATACACGATTCTTAAAAGATCTCCGGCAAAGAGCCCCCTTGTGGGGCCCGTCAGGCATTGCAGCGCCGGCCTGACGAGGAGCTGGGCCCTATGATGAAGCATGTCACCGGATGGTGAGTGAGGGCTCTTGCTTCGAAAATTTCGGTTTTCATCTATTGATTGAACCATCCCCTTGAAAGAAACCTTCTGTATTGTTTGGAACCGTGTGTAATCTTTTTTGATTCATTATCTAACTTTACTTGCCAGGCCTGGAACTCCCCTTTTATTACACGTAAGTCACCCCTAAGGTAGGCCCTAGCTAGCCCTATGGGCAGGGTGCTATGCATGTAGAAGGCAGGACATGTGCCAGGTTGCGTGGCCTGTCCTGGTAGTGACAAACAGCCTATTTGGTGTCTCACTGCTGTGAGTGCTGCCTTCTCATAGGATTGCATGGAAATGTCCTTCCTTATGTCTAGGGGGTATTGTCTGATTTATGAGGGGTAGCGTAGGCATGTTTGGTATGGTTGGAATGGTAGGGAAAAATGCTGCTTACTGGTGGAAGTGGGTTTTTTATTACTATTACAGAAACGCCACTTCTAGAAAGGGAGCATTTCTCCGTGCTTATGACTCTGGTGTTTTGCAGCTTGACTCCAATCCACGTCTGGGCAGAGTGACAGCTGGGCTTTGTGCATACCTCTCAGACAGCCTGTACACAGGGAGGGTGGAGGTGTCACAGAGGTGCATCTGCATACTGAATAGTCTTCCTGGGCTGGTAGAAGGGAGAGGCGGGGCACTCCTGCATCTGTAAAGGCTGTGCCCTGGCCTCACACAATAGGGTCGTTTACCCACAACTGATGTTTGGAGCCTGTGCTGGAGGAGACAGGGGGCACTCCCAGAACCAGTTGTAACTGGTTGATACCTCCTCTTCCCTTCTTTGTTAACACACTGTAGAACCGAATATAAATACAGGGGAGTTTTTCCCACAATTTAGTGACATTTTGGACTGGACACAGAATGCTGCTGGAGGGACTCACCAGGAACCGCCATGGACTGCTGCTGCTGCGCTGACCTGTGACCTGCTTGGTCACTGTGAGGAACTGGCACTTACCTACATACACCTTGCGCTGGCCTGCTGCTGGGCCCTGCTGCCCTGTGCTCCATTGAACTTTGTCCCCCAGCGGCAGGGTGCTGTGGCCCCTGACCCCTGCAACTGCATCCAGCACAAGGAGTGCTTCATCTCACCTTATAGTGCCTGGAAGTCGCTTTGCTGTGCTTGGGTATCTCTTTTTCTGGAGCGCTTGGAAAGCGCTTCCTTTGTGGTAGCCCTTGCGCTCTGGAAGCGCCTTGGAAGTGCTGCCCCTTTGTTTGGGCATCGCGCTCTGGAAGCTCGTGTTTTGATGTCCCTGGAATCACCGCCACAGCCCGGGCGGGCTGCTTTCTGTGAAGTGCGAGTGACGCGCTGTCCCTGGGACCACCTGGGCACCATCGATTGAGGTAAAGGAGCGAGCGTGTTCCTACCGTGCCCCTGGGGCAAAACGCGCCCTGAGAAGCGCCCCTGGGGCACAAGCAGGCACCCACTCTGGTGCCTGCTGTCTGCTACAGCCCGGGTGGGCCGCAGCCTGCATGTGGAAGCCAGCAGAGAAGGAAGACTCATCGGAGGCTCCCCGCCCCACCAGAGCCCCTCACTGTGGGCCTGAAGAGGGGCGGGGGGACGGAAGCTTCATTGGTGGCTCCCCCTGCCCCACCGGAGCCCCAAGTAATTTCGAGACGAAGTGCGAGGATGTCCAAGGTTCCCCGCTCCCACATGGTCCTCCCTTGATGTTTTGGGGCCCCCGCGGGAGTCGTGCGAGGCCCGCCCCCATCTGTGGCCCCAATTGTTTTTGCTGGCTTTGGCCCCCCTTCTAAAGGGCCAGTTGTGGCCTGGGGGGCCCCAGAGATTGTGGGCCCCAGGAAGGACCAGTTATAAAAATCAGAGGGGGAGCGTGCCGCCCCCCCCCCCAAATCATCGCAAGGCCCCCGTTTTCTCACAGTTGAGAGCCGGGAGGTCCCCTTATGGTACTTCATGGCACTAGAGGTGCTGTCTCTTCAGAAAACAGGTACTTTTTGAAAGGACATATAATTTCAAATGTTCCTGGTATGAACATGGTAGATTATTATGTTAACCTGTTTCTTTTAATGATGTGCCATATATGTTTGCTGATGTTCCTTTTATGGACACGCTATGCTGATATGTTTTCTTGACTTTCCATATGTTTTATGATGTTCCTGATATGGGCATTTATGATATTTCTATGACAGGTGCATTTGTTTAGTAATGTGATTCCTGACCACTCCTTATGTTTCAGAATAATAAGTAACCTGTGTGTTATGTGTGACTACTGCTGGTTTTGCAGAGTAACTATGGTGTAACATTCTGACCACTGCTTGAGTAGCAGGGTACTACTGACATGTTGTGTTTTGGTCTAATAATTACGTTGTGTACAATACAGTTTATTTTTATGTAACTTGGTGTTGTGTTGTGTTTCCTTTGTGGTGTGGATTGTGTGTTGTGTGTGTTGTGCAAACGCTTTACACATTGCCTCTGGGAGGGGCCTGACTGCTCGTGCCAAGCCACCAAGGGGGTGAGCAGGGGTTATCTTGGATGTGTTACTCCCTCGCGCTGACTAGAGCGGGTGGGTTCTGCCTGGCTGAGGTGCACACCCCAGCCAACCAGGAACCCCATTTCCAACAATGTCATTCAAATATTACCACTACTTCTACCAACAATAACACTTATTGTTATTATTTGAAATACTGCTACTGCTACTACAAAAAGAAAAGAATAATCTAGTAACAGTAATGATAATAACAACCAGTCAAATATTAGTACCAATTATAATTCAAACACTTCTACTACTACCAATAGTAATAATAAAACAATACCAATACTACTAATAATAAGATAATATAAACAATATTTAACAACAATAATGTCATTAATAATTTAAATAACATGATTAAATAACATTAATAATAATATTATTAATAATTCTAATAATAACAATATAATTCAAATACTACTGCTAATAATAATGCTAATAAGTGCTGAAGACCCAGGGCCATGTCTCGAAGGAAGTGTGAGGAAGGGGTGCTTGACGCTTGCAGCTGGGAGGATGGAGATCTGACCCCGCTCTGACGCATCACACCCACTGGCGCGCTCATGGCCAGCGAGAAACCTTCGCCGGTGCAGACATCTTCTGCCACACGCAGGCTTCAAATGAACATACTGCAAAGGGCAGCTTTGCCAAACTGTGCATCATCCCTGTATGAGGCATCCACAAAGCAATGTTTATCGAAGGCATGCAAAGCTGTCCAGTTGGCCTCCCCACAGACTTCCCAGACAGAGACATGGCTTTCGGAAGTCATCACTTCTGTCGGGAATCACATGGACATCTCAGAAGCCACGGCAATAGTAAAAGCTTGTGATGCAAAAACCACAGAGTGCGAAAAAATAGGAAGGTGAGATAAATGTAAAAGGTGACCCTACCTTGCACATTCTGCTATTCTACCGGCAGCGGACCCTGTATTTGTTGGCCTATTAGCCTCATGGTCTGTTCCGAGGAGGCGACTCCTGTAGTCACACTTACTCCAAGGAGAAACGCCGGCGAGTCACATACCCCACCTCGTAGAAACAGCCGACCAGGTCCTCTTCATCCTCCTATTTTTTCAAGTAGGTTTAGGTGGTGATTTAGGCCCTGATGAATGCCTGAGACCTTTATTAGGCTACAATTCATATGGGCAGAAACATGTCGGCAGCACAGATAGGGGCCGAGAGTGGGCATAACACCCACTATTAACCCCAATGGTAATTCATTTTTGTAGAAATGTTTAATCATGTCAAGGATACCGCCCTAATAAAACAGAATACTGTCCGTGGAGTGCCATGAAGTGGGGAGCTTGGGGCAGAGGGACAGTCAGCGAGGAGCTTGGGGAACAGGGAGACAGGCAGTATGAGGAGCTTGGGGCAGAGGGACAGGCAGCAAGGAGCTTGGGGCACAGGGACAGGCAGCGAGGAGCTTGGGGAACAGGGAGACAGGCAGTATGAGGAGCTTGGGGCAGAGGGACAGGCAGCGAGGAGCTTGGGGCACAGGGACAGGCAGCGAGGAGCTTGGGGCACAGGGACAGGCAGCGAGGAGCTCGGGGCACAGGGACAGGCAGTATGAGGAGCTTGGGGCACAGGGACAGGCAGTATGAGGAGCTTGGGCACAGGGACAGTGTGGGAAAGTACCATCTTGCCTGGCATGTTACCCCCATACTTCACTGTATATATGTTGTTTTAGTCCATGTGTCACTGGGATCCTGCCAGGCAGGGCCCCAGTGCTCATAAGTGTGCCCTGTATGTGTTCCCTGTGTGATGACTAACTGTCTCACTGAGGCTCTGCTAACCAGAACCTCAGTGGTTATGCTCTCTTTGGTTTCCAAATTGTCACTAACAGGCTAGTGACCAATTTCACCAATTCACATTGGCATACTGGAACACCCTTATAATTCCCTAGTATATGGTACTGAGGTACCCAGGGTATTGGGGTTCCAGGAGATCCCTATGGGCTGCAGCATTTCTTTTGCCACCCATAGGGAGATCTGACAATTCTTACACAGGCCTGCCATTGCAGCCTGAGTGAAATAACGTCCACGTTATTTCACAGCCATTTACCACTGCACTAAAGTAACTTATAAGTCACCTATATGTCTAACCTTCACCTGGTGAAGGTTGGGTGCAAAGTTACTTAGTGTGTGGGCACCCTGGCACTAGCCAAGGTGCCCCCACATCGTTCAGGGCAAATTCCCCGGACCTAGTGAGTGCGGGGACACCATTACACGTGTGCACTATACATAGGTCACTACCTATGTATAGCGTCACAATGGTAACTCCGAACATGGCCATGTAACATGTCTAAGATCATGGAATTGTCACCCCAATGCCATTCTGGCATTGAGGAGACAATTCCATGATCCCCTGGGTCTCTAGTACAGAACCCGGGTACTACCAAACTGCCTTTCCGGGGTCTCCACTGCAGCTGCTGCTGCTGCCAACCCCTCAGACAGGTTTCTGCCCTCCTGGGGTCCAGGCAGCCCTGGCCCAGGAAGGCAGAACAAAGGATGTCCTCTGAGAGAGGGTGTGACACCCTCTCCCTTTGGAAATAGGTGTGATGGCTGGGGAGGAGTAGCCTCCCCCAGCCTCTGGAAATGCTTTGATGGGCACAGATGCTGCCCATCTCTGCATAAGCCAGTCTACACCGGTTTAGGGATCCCCCAGCCCTGCTCTAGCACAAAACTGGACAAAGGAAAGGGGAGTGACCACTCCCCTGACCTGCACCTCCCAGGGGAGGTGCCTAGAGCTCCTCCAGTGTGCCCCAGACCTCTGCCATCTTGAAAACAGAGGTGTTGCTGGCACACTGGACTGCTCTGAGTGGCCAGTGCCATCAGATGACGTCAGAGACTCCTTCTGATAAGCTCTTACCTTTCTTACTAGCCTATCCTCCTTCCTAGGTAGCCAAACCTCCTTTTCTGGCTATTTAGGGTATCTGCTTTGGGGAATTCTTCAGATACCGAATGCAAGAGCTCACCAGAGTTCCTCTGCATCTCCCGCTTCACCTTCTACCAAAGGATCGACCGCTGACTGCTCAGGACGCCTGCAAAACCGCAACAAAGTAGCAAAGACGACTACTGCAACCTTGTAACGCTTCATCCTGCCGGCTTTCTCGCCTGTTTCCTGGTGGTGCATGCTCTGAGGGTAGCCTGCCTCCTTCTTGCACCAGGAGCTCTGAAGAAATCTCCAGTGGGTCGACGGAATCTTTCCCCTGCAACCGCAGGCAACAAAAGACTGCATCACCGGTCCTCTGGGTCCCCTCTCAGCAGGACGAGCGTGGTCCCTGGAACTCAGCAACTCTGTCCAACTGACTCCCACGTTCCAGTGACTCTTCAGCCCAACTTTGGTGGAGGTAAGTCCTTGCCTCCCCACGCTAGACTGCAAACTGTGTACCGCGTGATTTGCAGCTGCTCCCGCTCCTGTGCACTCTTCCAGGACTTCCTTTGTGCACAGCCAAGCCTGGGTCCCCAACACTAACCTGCAGTGCACAACCTTCTGAGTTGTCCTCCGGCATCGTGGGACTCCCTTTTGTGACTTCGGGTGGACTCCGGTTCACTCCTCTTCTAAGTGCCTGTTCCGGTACTTCTGCGGGTGCTGCCTGCTTCTGTGAGGGCTCCCTGACTTGCTGGGCGCCCCCCTCTGTCTCCTCATCCAAGTGGCGACATCCTGGTCCCTCCTGGGCCACAGCAGCATCCAAAAACCCTAACCGCGACCCTTGCAGCTAGCAAGGCTTGTTTGCAGTATTTCTGCGTGGGAACACCTCTGCAAGCTTCTTCACGACGTGGGACATCCATCCTTCGTTCTTGCAAAACACCAAGCTTCTTCCATCCGGTGGCAGCTTCCTTGCACCCTCAGCTGGCATTTCCTGGGCTCCTGCCCACTCTCGACACTGTCGCGACTCTTGGACTTGGTCCCCTTGTCTTACAGGTACTCAGGTCCGGAAATCCACTGTTGTTGCATTGCTGGTGTTGGTTTTCCTTGCAGAATCCCCCTATACACGACTTCTGTGCTCTCTGGGGGTTGTAGGTGCACTTTACACCTACCTTACAGGGTCTTGGGGTGGGCTATTTTTCTAACCCTCACTGTTTTCTTACAGTCCCAGCGACCCTCTACAAGCTCACATAGGTTTGGGGTCCATTCGTGGTTCGCATTCCACTTTTGGAGTATATGGTTTGTGTTGCCCCTATGCCTATGTGCTCCTATTGCAATCTATTGTAACTTTACACTGCTTGCATTACTTCCTTTTGCTATTACTGCATATTTTTGGTATTGTGTACATATATCTTGTGTATATTTGGCATCCTCATACTGAGGGTACTCACTGAGATACTTTTGGCACATTGTCATAAAAATAAAGTACATTTATTTTTAGTATATCTGTGTATTGTGTTTTCTTATGATATTGTGCATATGACACCAGTGGTATAGTAGGAGCTTTGCATGTCTCCTAGTTCAGCCTAAGCTGCTCTGCTATAGCTACCTTTTATCAGCCTTAGCTGCTAGAAACACCTCTTCTACACTAATAAGGGATAACTGGACCTGGCACAAGGTGTAAGTACCTCTGGTACCCGCTACAAGCCAGGCCAGCCTCCTACATTGGTTGTGCAGCGGTGGGATAAGTACTTGTAACTACTTACCACTTTGTCATTTTGTACTTTTCATAAGAGAAAAATATACAAAACAAGTTCAGTGTATGTACACCTAACCAAAAAGTTTTGCTTTTCTTCTCTTACACTTTCTGCTAAGTGCTGAAAAGTACTCCTAAACTTTCAAAAAGTTTGAAAAAGTTTGAAAAAGGGTTTTTTCCTGTTCTTTAAAAAGTCCTGAAACTTTTTCTCTCTTCTCACTGTCTCTAAACCTTCTTCTATCATGCCTCGTGTAGGAACTTCTCTTAAAATGGTCAATACAACATATGACAATCTTAACTTTAAGAGCCTAAGGAGTGTCTGCATTGATAGAGGTTTAGTGGTAGGAAAGAACCCTTCTAGAGAATGTCTGTATAACATGCTCATTGAGAATGATAAGTCCCTAGGTGGCACTTCATCTGAGAAGTTAGTAGATAGCTCACACTCTGACTCAGGGGAACCCCTTGAAGGAGGTGTACAGGGTTCTCTTTCAAATCTGCCCCTTAGCAGACCACCTAGCAATGTTGGTAGCAATAGGAGCTCCCATCATAGTAGGGATGCTTTTGTTCCTCAAGGCCAGGTTGTTAGAGTGCAAACTGTTAGGGACAGGTCTCCCTCTGTTAATTCCAATATATCTTCTGTGTCCAAGCATTCCCAACCCACCCACCCTGAAGACAACTTGTTAGAAAGGGAACTCAAAAAGTTGAGAGTGGAAGAGACCAGGCTGAAGCTCAAACAGCAACAGCTGTCTCTAGACAGGTAATCCCTAGACCTGGAGAAGGAGAGACAGAGGTTGGGGTTTGGACCCCATGGTGGCAGCAGCAGTATTCCTGAAAGCAATCATGTGAGAGAACATGATTCCAGGAATCTGCACAAGATAGTTCCCCTTTACAAGGAGGGGGATGACATTAACAAATAGTTTGCTGCACTTGAGAGGGCCTGTATGGTACAGGGGGTCCCTCAAAGGCAGTGGGCTGCTATTCTATGGCTATCTTTCAATGGAAAGGGTAGGGATAGGCTCCTTACTGTTAGAGAAAGTGATGGCAATAATTTTGCCGTTTTGAAGGATGCACTCTTGGATGGATTTGGCTTAACCACTGAACAATACAGGATTAAGTTAAGAGACACCAGAAAAGAGTCCTCACAAGACTGGATAGACTTTGTTGACTGTTCAGTGAAGGCCTTGGAGGGGTGGTTACATGGCAGTAAAGTTTCTGACTATGAAAGCCTGTATAATCTTATTCTGAGAGAGCATATTCTGAATAACTGTGTGTCTGACTTGTTACACCAATATCTAGTGGACTCAGATCTGACCTCTCCCCAAGAATTGGGAAAGAAGGCAGACAAATGGGTCAGAACAAGAGTGAACAGAAAAGTTCATACAGGGGGTGACAAGGATGGCAAGAAGAAGGATGGTAAGTCTTCTGACAAGGGTGGGGACAAATCTAAAAATGAGTCTTCATCAGGCCCACAAAAACACTGTGGTGGGGGTGGTGGGTCCAAATTCTCTTCAAATCAAGTAAAAAAGCCTTGGTGTTATTTATGTAAAGCAAAAGGCCATTGGACAACTGATGCCAGTTGTCCAAAGAAAAACACTAAACCTCCCACTACCACAACCCCTACTGCAACCTCTAGTGCCCCTAGTAATAGAAGTGGTGGTGGGAGCAAACCTACTAATAGCCAATCCAAGGGAGTAGCTGGGCTCACTTTTGGTAATTTGGTTGGGGTTGGTCTTGTTAGGGAGACCACAGAGGCTGTGTTAGTCTCTGAAGGTGCCATGGATTTGGCCACCTTGGTTGCTTGTCCCCTTAATATGGATAAGTACAAGCAACTTCCCCGAAATCAATGATGTTGAGGTTCAGGCCTACAGGGACACATGTGCCAGTGTTACCATGGTAATAGAGAAACTGGTACACCCTGAACAACACCTACTTGGTCACCAGTACCAAGTGACAGACGCTCATAACAACACTCTTAGCCACCCCATGGCTGTTGTGAATCTCAACTGGGGGGGGGGGTTACTGGTCCAAAGAAAGTTGTGGTTGCTTCAGATTTACCTGTAGACTGTCTACTAGGAAATGATTGAGAGACATCAGCTTGGGCAGAAGTGGAGTTGGAGGCTCATGCAGCAATGCTGGGCATTCCTGGGCATATTTTTGCTTTGACAAGGGCTCAGGCCAAAAAACAAAAATGACAGGGTGTGCTTGGATCCTGGAACAATGGACCAAGTGCTCCCTAAAGCTAGGGGTAGCAAGGGTAAATCCCTACCCACTATCCCTCCCTCTACAGATGATTCAACTTCTGAGGAAGAAGAATTTCCTCCCTGTGCAGAACCTTCACCAGAGGAGCTGGCAGCAGACACTGCTGAGCTTTTGGGTGGAGGGGGGCCTGCCAGGGAGGAGCTGAGTGTGGCACAGCAATCCTGTCCCACATTAGAGGGTCTCAGACAGCAAGCTGTCAAGCAACAAAATGGGGATGTCAGTGACTCACATAGAGTTTACTGGGAGGACAACCTCTTGTACACAGAGGCAAGGGACCCAAAACCCGGGAACAAGCCAGGAGATTGGTCATTCCCCTGCAGTACAGAGAGTTCCTCCTAACTCTGTCACATGACATTCCTTTGGCTGGGCATTTGGGCCAGATTAAAACATGGGAAAGGCTTGTCCCCCTGTTTCACTGGCCTAGGATGTCAGAGGACACAAAAGATTTTTGTAAGTCTTGCGTGACCTGCCAAGCCAGTGGCAAGACTGGTGGCACTCCAAAGGCTCCCCTTATTCCACTGCCTGTGGTTGGGGTTCCCTTTGAAAGGGTAGGGGTTGACATAGTTGGCCCCCTTGACCCTCCTACTGCTTCAGGCAAAAGGTTTATCTTGGTGGTAGTGGACCATGCCACAAGATATCCTGAAGCAATTCCTCTAAGGACCACTACAGCACCTGCAGTGGCAAAAGCTCTCCTGGGAATCTTTTCCAGGGTGGGTTTTCCAAAAGAGGTTGTATCAGACAGGGGTAGCAACTTTATGTCCGTATATTTGAAGGCTATGTGGAAGGAATGTGGTGTAACATACAAATGAACCACACCTTATCATCCACAAACAAATGGACTGGTAGAGAGGTTTAATAAAACTCTCAAAGGAATGATAATGGGACTCCCTGAAAAACTCAGGAGGAGATGGGATGTCCTGTTACCTTGCCTCCTTTTTGCTTACAGGGAGGTACCACAGAAAGGAGTGGACTTCAGCCCCTTTGAACTCCTATTTGGGCACCCTGTAAGAGGTCCACTAACACTTGTGAAGGAGTTTTGGGAACAACCTTTAAAAGCTCCTAAGCAGGATATAGTGGACTATGTATTTGGCCTAAGATCCAGAATGGCGGAGTACATGAAAAAGGCCAGTAAAAACCTTCAGGCCAGCCAAGAGCTCCAAAAGTAATGGCATGACCAGAAGGCTGTTCTGATTCAGTACCAACCAGGACAGAAGGTGTGGGTATTGGAGCCTGTGGCCCCAAGAGCACTCCAAGACAAATGGAGTGGACCCCATCTCATTGTTTAAAAAAAGGGCAAGGTCACCTACTTGGTTGACCTGGGCACTGCCAGGAGTCCCCTTAGGGTGCTCCATGTCAACCGCCTAAAACCCTACTATGACAGGGCTGATCTCACCCTGCTCATGGCAACAGATGAAGGACAGGAAGAAGAGAGTGACCCTCTCCCTGATCTCTTCTCTTCCACTGAAGATGATGCTTTAGTGGAAGGTGTAGTTTTGGCAGACTGTCTTACTGCAGAGCAGAAAGACAACTGCATAAATCTCCTAGGTCAGTTTTCTGAACTCTTTTCAACTGTGCCAAGCACCACATCTTGGTGTGAACACACAATTGATACTGGAGACAGATTGCCTGTCAAAAGTAAAATCTATACGCAGCCTGACCATGTCAGGGACTGCATAAAGCAAGAAGTTCAGAAAATGCTTGACTTAGGAGTGGTTGAACATTCTGAAAGCCCATGGGCCTCTCCTGTGGTGCTTGTACCAAAGCCTCACTCAAAAGATGGAAAAAGGGAGATGAGGTTTTGTGTAGATTACAGAGGTCTCAACCAGGTAACACAAACTGATGCTCACCCTATACCCAGGGCAGATGAGCTCATAGATACACTGGCATCTGCCAAGTATCTAAGCACCTTTGATTTGACTGCAGGGTATTGGCAGATCAAATTATCAGAGGATGCTAAAGCAAAAACTGCATTTTCGACTATTGGAGGGCACTACCAATTCACAGTAATGCCCTTTGGTTTGAAAAATGCACCTACCACTTTTCAGAGGCTGGTGAATACAGTCCTGCAAGGGTTGGAGGCTTTTAGTGCAGCATATCTGGACAATATAGCTGTCTTTAGCTCCACCTGGGATGATCACCTGGTCCACCTGTGGAAAGTTTTGGAGGCCCTGCAAAAGGCAGGCCTCACTATTAAGGCTTCAAAGTGCCAGATAGGGCAGGGAAAAGTGGTTTATCTGGGACACCTGGTAGGTGGAGAACAGATTGCACCACTTCAGGGGAAAATACAGACAATCATGGATTGGGTTCCCCCTACAACACAGACCCAGGTGAGAGCCTTCCTAGGCCTCACTGGGTATTACAGGAGATTCATTAAAAACTATGGTGGTCATTCCGACCTAGGCGGGCGGCGGTTGCCGCCCGCCCGTCGGAAGCCGCCTGAATACCGCCCCGCGGTCAATAGACCGCGAGGGGTATTCTGACTTTCCCGCTGGGCCGGCGGGCGATCTGAATCAGATCGCCCGCCGGCCCAGCGGGGAAAGCGCCTTCCACAAGGAAGCCGGCTCGGAATCGAGCCGGCGGAGTGGAAGGCGTGCGACGGGTGCAGCAGCACCCGTCGCGCTTTTCAGTGTCTGCATCGCAGACACTGAAAAGCCTAGTTGGGCCCTGTTAGGGGGCCCCTGCAGTGCCCATGCCATGGGCATGGGCACTGCAGGGGCCCCCAGGGGCCCCAAGACGCCCGTTCCCCGCCGGCCAGGTTCTGGCGGTAAGAACCGCCAGAGCCAGGCCGGCGGGAAGGGGGTCGGAATCCCCATGGCGGCGCAGCATGCTGCGCCGCCATGGAGGATTCCCCAGGGCAGCGGGAAACTGGCGGGAGACCGCCAGTTTTCCCTGTCTGACCGCGGCGTTAGCGCCGCGGTCAGAATGCCCTTAGGGGCACCGCCGGCCTGTCGGCGGTGCTCCCGCGCCCCTTGGCCCTGGCGGATTGTATCCGCCAGGGTCAGAATGAGGGCCTATGGCTCCATTGCAGCCCCACTTAATGATCTCACTAGCAAGAAGATGCCTAAAAGGGTATTGTGGACAGATAGCTGTCAGAAAGCTTTTGAGGAGCTCAAACAGGCCATGTGCACTGCACCTGTCCTAAAAAGCCCATGTTACTCCAAGAAATTCATTGTTCAAACTGATGCATCTGAATTAGGGGTAGGGGCAGTCTTATCACAACTTAATTCTGAGGGCCAGGATCAACCTGTTGCTTTTATCAGCAGGAGGTTGACCCCTAGAGAAAAATGTTGGTCTGCCATAGAGAGGGAGGCCTTTGCTGTGGTCTGGGCACTGAAGAAGTTGAGGCCATACCTGTTTGGCACTCACTTCATTGTTCAGACAGACCACAAACCTCTACTTTGGCTAAAACAAATGAAAGGTGAAAACCCTAAATTGTTGAGGTGGTCAATATCTCTACAGGGAATGGACTATACAGTGGAACATAGACCTGGGAGTACCCACTCCAATGCAGATGGACTCCCCAGATATTTCCACTTAGACAATGAAGACTCATCAGGTCATGGCTAGTCTTATTGTCCTTCGTTTTTGGGGGGGGGGGTGTAGGAAAGTACCAGGCTTGCCTGGCAAGTTACCCCCATATTTCACTGTATATATGTTGTTTTAGTCTATGTGTCACTGGAACCCTGCCAGGCAGGGCCCCAGTGCTCATAGGTGTGCCCTGTATGTGTTCCCTGTGTGATGACTAACTGTCTCACTGAGGCTCTGCTAACCAGAACCTCAGTGGTTATGCTCTCTCTGCTTTCCAAATTGTCACTAGCAGGCTAGTGACCAATTTCACCAATTCACATTGGCATACTTGAACACCCTTATAATTCCCTAGTATATGGTACTGAGGTACCCAGGGTATTGGGGTTCCAGGAGATCCCTATGGGCTGCAGCATTTCTTTTGCCACCCATAGGGAGATCTGACAATTCTTACACAGGCCTGCCAGTGCAGCCTGAGTGAAATAACGTCCATGTTATTTCACAGCCATTTACCACTGCACTTAAGTAACTTATAAGTCACCTATATGTCTAACCTTCACCTGGTGAAGGTTGGGTGCAAAGTTACTTAGTGTGTGGGCACCCTGGCACTAGCCAAGGTGCCCCCACATCGTTCAGGGCAAATTCCCCAAACCTTGTGAGTGCGGGGACACCATTACACGCGTGCACTATACATAGGTCACTACCTATGTATAGCGTCGCAATGGTAACTCCGAACATGGCCATGTAACATGTCTAAGATCATGGAATTGTCACCCCAATGCCATTCTGGCAGAACCCGGGTACTGCCAAACTGCCTTTCCGGGGTCTCCACTGCAGCTGCTGCCAACCCCTCAGACAGGTTTCTGCCCTCCTGTGGTCCAGGCAGCCCTGGCCCAGGAAGGCAGAACAAAGGATTTCCTCTGAGAGAGGGTGTGACACCCTCTCCCTTTGAAAATAGGTGTGATGGCTGGGGAGGAGTAGCCTCCCCCAGCCTCTGGAAATGCTTTGATGGGCACAGATGCTGCCCATCTCTGCATAAGCCAGTCTACACCGGTTTAGGGATCCCCCAGCCCTGCTCTGGCGCGAAACTGTCCAAAGGAAAGGGGAGTGACCACTCCCCTGACCTGCACCTCCCAGGGGAGGTGCCCAGAGCTCCTCCAGTGTGCCCCAGACCTCTGCCATCTTGGAAACAGAGGTGTTGCTGGCACACTGGACTGCTCTGAGTGGCCAGTGCCATCAGGTGATGTCAGGGACTCCTTCTGATAGGCTCTTACCTTTCTTACTAGCCTATCCTCCTTCCTAGGTAGCCAAACCTCCTTTTCTGGCTATTTAGGGTCTCTGCTTTGGGGAATTCTTCAGATACTGAATGCAAGAGCTCACCAGATTTCCTCTGCATCTCCCTCTTCACCTTCTGCCAAAGGATTGACCGCTAACTGCCCAGGACGCCTGCAAAACACCAAAAAAGTAGCAAAGACGACTACTGCAACCTTGTATTGCTTCATCCTGCCGGCTTTCATGCCTGTTTCCTGGTGGTGCACGCTCTGGGGATAGCCTGCCTCGTTCTTGCACCAGGAGCTCTGAAGAAATCTCCCGTAGGTCGACTGAATCTTCCCCCTGCAACCGCAGGCAACAAAAGACTGCATCACCGGTCCTCTGGGTCCCCTCTCAGCACGACGAGCGTGGTCCCTGGAACTCAGCAACTCTGTCCAAGTGACTCCCACAGTCCAGTGAGTCTTCAGTCCAAGTTTGGTGGAGGTAAGTCCTTGCCTTTCCATGCTAGACTGCATTGCTGGGTACCGCATGATTTGCAGCTGCTCCGGCTCCTGTGCACTCTTCCAGGATTTCCTTCGTGCACAGCCAAGCCTGGGTCCCCACACTCTAACCTGCAGTGCACAACCTTCTGAGTTGTCCTCCGGCGTCGTGGGACTCCCTTTTGTGACTTCGGGTGGACTCTGGTTCACTCCTCTTCTAAGTGCCTGCTCCAGTACTTCTCCGGGTGCTGCCTACTTCTGTGAGGGCTTCCTGACTTGCTGGGCGCCCCCTCTGTCTCCTCATCCAAGTGGCGACATCCTGGTCCCTCCTGGGCCACAGCAGCATCCAAAAACCCTAACTGCGACCCTTGCAGCTAGCAAGGCTTGTTTGCGGTCTTTCTGCATGGGAACACCTCTGCAAGCTTCTTCACGACGTGGGACATCCATCCTCCAAAGGGGAAGTTCCTAGTCCTCTTCGTTCTTGCAAAACACTAAGCTTCTTCCATACAGTGGCAGCTTCCTTGCACCCTCAGCTGGCATTTCCTGGGCTCCTGCCCACTCTCGACACTGTTGCGACTCTTGGACTTGGTCCCCTTGTCTTACAGGTACTCAGGTCCGGAAATCCAGTGTTGTTGCATTGCTGGTGTTGGTTTTCCTTGCAGAATCCCCCTATCACGACTTCTGTGCTCTCTGGCGGTTGTAGGTGCACTTTACACCTACCTTAGAGGGTCTTGGGGTGGGCTATTTTTCTAACCCTCAGTTTTCTTACAGTCCCAGTGACCCTCTAAAAACTCACATAGGTTTGGGGTCCATTCGTGGTTCGCATTCCACTTTTGGAGTATATGGTTTGTGTTGCCCCTATACCTATGTGCTCCTATTGCAATCTATTGTAACTTTACACTCCTTGCATTACTTCCTTTTGCTATTACTGCATATTTTTGGTATTGTGTACATATATCTTGTGTATATTTGGCATCCTCATACTGAGGGTACTCACTGAGATACTTTTGGCATATTGTCATAAAAATAAAGTACCTTCATTTTTAGTATATCTGTGTATTGTATTTTCTTATGATATTGTGCATATGACACCAGTGGTATAGTAGGAGCTTTGCATGTCTCCTAGTTCAGCCTAAGCTGCTCTGCTATAGCTACCTTCTATCAGCCTAAGCTGCTAGACACACCTCTTCTACACTAATAAGGGATAACTGGACCTGGCACAAGGTGTAAGTACCTCTGGTACCCACTACAAGTCATCACTTCTGTCGTGAATCACATGGACATCTCAGAAGCCACGGCCAACAGTAAAAGCTTGTGATGCAAAAACCATTGAGTGCAAAAAAGTAGGAAGGTGAGATAAATGTAAAAGGTGAACCTACCTTGCATATTCTGCTATTCTACTGGCAGCGGGCCCCGTATTTGTTGGCCTATTAGCCTCATGGTCTGTTCCGAGGAGGCGACTCCTGTAGTCACACTTACTCCAAGGAGAAACGCCGGTGAGTCACATACCCCACCTCGTAGAAACAGCCGACCAGGTCCTCCTCACCTTCCTATTTTTTCAAGTAGGTTTAGGTGGTGATTTAAGCCCTGATGAATGCCCGAGACATTTATTAGGCTACAATTCATATGGGCAGAAACATGTCGGCAGGCAATACAGATAGGGGCAGAGAGTGGGCATAACACCCACTATTAACCCCAGTGGTAATTCATTTTTGTAGAAATTTTTAATCATGTCAAGGATACCGCCCTAATAAAACATAATACTGTCCGTGGAGTGCCATGAAGTGGGGAGCTTGGGGCAGAGGGACAGGCAGCGAGGAGCTTGGGGCAGAGGGACAGGCAGCGAGGAGCTTGGGGCACTGGGACAGACAGTATGAGGAGCTTGGGGGACAGGGACAGGCAGCAAGGAGCTCTGGGCACAGGGACAGGCAGCGAGGAGCTCGGGGCACAGGGACAGACAGCGAGGAGCTCGGGCACAGAGACAGGCAGCAAGGAGCTCAGGGCACTGAGACAGACAGCGAGGAGCTCGGGGCACAGGGAGAGACAGTATGAGGAGCTTGGGGCACAGGGACAGGCATTATGAGGAGCTCGGGGCACAGGGAAAGATAGCGAGGAGCCCAGGGCACAGGGACAGCCAGGGAGGAGCTTGTGGCACAGGAACAGACAGCGAGGAGCTTGGGGCACAGGGAGAGACAGTATGAGGAGCTTGGGCACAGGGATAGGCAGCGAGGAGCTCGGGGCACAGGGACAGGCAGCAAGGAGCTTGAGTCACAGGGACAGGCAGTATGAGGAGCTTGGGGCACAGGCAGCAAGGAGCTCGGGGCACAGGGACAGACAGCGAGGAGCTTGGGGCACAGGGACAGACAGCGAGGAGCTTGAGGCACAGGGACAGGCAGTATGAGGAGCTTGGGGCACAGGGACAGGCAGCGAGGAGCTCGGGCACAGGGACAGACAGCGAGGAGCTTGGGGCACAGGGACAGGCAGCGAGGAGCTTGAGGCAAAGGGACAGGCAGCGAGGAGCTCGGTGAACAGGGCAGGCAGCTAGGAGCTCGGGGCACTCAGACAGACAGCGAGGAGCTCGGGACACAGGGGCAGGCAGCGAGGAGCTCGGGGCACAGAGACAGGCAATGAGGAGCTCGGGGCACTGAGACAGACAGCGAGGAGCTCGGGCACAGGGACAGCCAGGGAGGAGCTCGTGGCACAGGGACAGACAGCGAGGAGCTTGAGGCACAGGGACAGACAGCGAGGAGCTTGGGGCACAGAGACAGACAGTATGAGGAGCTCGGGGCACAGGGACAGGCAGCGAGGAGCTTGGGGCACAGAGACAGACAGTATGAGGAGCTTGGGGCACAGGGACAGGCAGCGAGGAGCTCGGGGCACAGGGACAGGCAGCGAGGAGCTTGAGGCACAGGGACAGACAGCGAGGAGCTTGGGGCACAGAGACAGACAGTATGAGGAGCTCGGGGCACAGGGACAGGCAGCGAGGAGCTTGAGGCACAGAGACAGACAGTATGAGGAGCTTGGGGCACAGGGACAGACAGTATGAGGAGCTCGGGGCACAGGGACAGGCAGCGAGGAGCTCAGGCCACAGGGCAGGCAGCTAGGAGCTCGGGCACTCAGACAGACAGCGAGGAGCTCGGGGCACAGGGACAGGCAGCGAGGAGCTCGGGGCACAGGGACAGGCAGCGAGGAGCTCAGGGCACAGGGACAGGCAGCGAGGAGCTCGGGGCACAGGGACAGGCAGCGAGGAGCTTGGGGCACAGAGACAGACAGTATGAGGAGCTTGGGGCACAGGGACAGGCAGCGAGGAGCTCAGGGCACAGGGACAAGCAGTGTGAGGAGCTTGGAGCACAGAGACAGACAATGGTGATGTTAGCATTATTGACGGACAGGGTAAATGTTTCCCGCACATGATGGGCAAAACGAGGATTTCCTAGTCTTGAAGTACTGCGGTGTACAGTAGGTTCACCCAGTGCTTAATTTGTGCTTGTTGTTTCCAGTGCTGAGCACCGGCACTTATTTTTGCGGGCCGGGGCTTAATATTCTGCCTCAAGCATTGGCTGCGAGCAAAAGACACATATGAGCAAGACGGAGGAAGGGAAAAACGTAAAAGCGTCACAAAGGGAGAAAGTAGAAAGCTGCAAGAGTGAGCAGAAGGGGCAGGGAGTGGCTGTAAATGGATTGAAGAGGCCCGAGATGGCTTCAGGATTACGCAGCCTCAGTATTCCATGTTCGCATATTTAAATACAGCAGCCGCGTGTTTAAGAGAACTGTGAGCACCGGCACCTTGTTATTTACAAATTAAGTACTGGGTTCACCTTTCACAACAGAGAAAGTCCAGGCATTTGGTGACTATTCAGCTGACAGGAGGTGGTTTATGAGACCTACTGTCTGTTACTTCTTGTGACACCATTAGGTGATGAAAGCCTGCTGTAAGAAATACATTACATAAAATTACATTTGCATAACAGTGTGTCCTAAACTGCACCTTAATAAGACACGTTTGTTGGCACTCAAGGCCTGAACCCAATACATGAGGGCTATGAATGTCTTTATATCCTCAAGTGAAGCTCTGAGCAGGTTTATTGACATCTGTGAAACTGATCAAATTCCATTTCACCTCAATGAGCAAATCTCAACAAACACATGAAACATCTACACCAGCAAAAAAGCACAGAAATACCTCTAGGCTCAGAAGATCTGGGTCCCCACAGATGGCCACCCCCAAAGACTGCCTGCAGCACTTGTGCACTCACCAGGGTCAGGTGAGGGCACTACCGCTCAGAGGGCCCTCAGAGTGAAGTGTGCTCTCACGTGAAAGAGTCACTACTCACTCAAGCCACAGAATTCACTTGGAGTTAAAAACTGGTGACCCTGTGGGTCCAGGAAAGCAGGGTGGCCTCTTCACTTCATATCATCACCTACACCAGCTCCAGTTGTGGGCTAGCAAATGACAATCTAGTGCATTCTGGGAGTTGTAGGTTTGAGTTATTTCCATTTAACTGATCAGATTAACACAGCTGAGAGCGAAGGCTTGCAGATTGTAAGGCCAGGGCTAGAAACAGTGACTACGTGGCCACCCTGTCCAGGAGTCACTGAGCGACCACCAGGGAGAGGATATTTCTTCCCATTGGGTACCCCTTGCTGCACAATGTTGACTCTGCTCTGCCATGGTCTGAATACAGCTCTGCAGCGCCCTTTCTGTGCGTTTACGGTGTCTGGAAGCGCTACGAAGCAGCTTTAAGGCACTATATTAGCGATATATATAAAACACATAAACGATTGTAATTTACAAATAGTTTAGCGCTATCCTGTATTGCACCAACTAGGCGCTGAAGCGGTGGCGCTCCCTCTCCTGGGTGCCAGGGCTCGGCGCGCCTGGTCTAGGCCTGATCAGCCTTCCCGCCTTCCATTGCCTCGGCTTCCTCCTTCCTGTGACGTCAGCCTCCATTAGCCTCCCAGACTTCTCACATCATTCACGCAGGATCCCCTCTCCGGCGCGGTGACTCAGTGCGGAAGGGGACACGGAGGGCGAGGAAGGGAAGCCACAAGAGGCGCCTGTCTCTGCTGCCAGGGCCTTCCATCACCTTGAGGGGGGCGGACGTGACGCACGTGTCAGGTCCAGGTGCCATGTTCTGGGCCCTGCTTAATTTGTAAAAGAATGATTGCTGTGGCCCAAAGTTCTGCCCAGAAGCCAAGGGCTGGTGCTTACGAATGTCAGAAGGTGCAAAATATCGAAGCTCCGCCGTGATTTCACCCATCCTTCTCCATCCACCAAAGCGCCTCAAAGCCTCCTCAGGGTTAGTAAGTGTTATATAAATACAATACAGCGCCCAACACTTAAGGCCTCTTCAGCTCACTCCGGAAGGCTCTTTTTCATACCCATCAGTGGTTTACCCTCTGTCTCTTCCTATTTCATGGCTTTGGCTCCCCCTCTGGGTCAGTCTGAATTTGAAAAATAAATTCTGGGCCCCACCTGCAACCACTGCCTCAAATTAAGCACTGGTTCTAGGGTAGCAGCACTTGCTGTGATATTCCCAACACAGTACTAAGTCACTGTGCCACTGGATTCAAGCTAGCCTAGCTGATGAAGGGTGATACCCTGGAACCGGTCCTAGGATGCTTGGTTCCGGTCCAGGGAGGACCTGGCTTGGCAGTTCGGGCTGGACTGTTCCCATGGGGAACAGGGTCAAGGCAGATTTGCATATGGCTGGGTCCAAACTGGGGTGGCGTGGTGAGCAAAAGAACGATGGATTAAACCCAGATCTGTGACTGGGGGTGAGTGTTTGAAAAGTTTCAACACTCCGTCCATTATCATTTTGTGTTGCTAAAGCTACAAGAGGCGCCTGTCTCTGCCGCCAGGGCCTTCCATCACCGTGAGGGGGTGGACGTGACGCACCTTCACTGTGATTATTACAAAGCGTTTTCTGTTTGTGTTTTTGTCTAAAAAATGAAACTGTAAAATAGTCCAGTGTCTACTTTTAGTATTTCTAGCTGCACCAACAACATGGCACAAACAATGCAGTGATTACTCTGTGCAAATGTCACAAACAGAGCAAGGCTAACCTTCTGTCAGTGGGCTTGCCTGCCCTAGTACCAATCACAAAGATGGTGGCCTTGAAGGGATAGCAGACCACCATCCCTGGGATTGCATTCCAAATTGGATTTTTTTATAAGCAACTAGAATTCCTTAAACGAGCCAGGTCACCTGGACCGCTGCCTACTTCCTCTGAAGTTGCCACCCCCATTCCCAAAGAAAACAGGGTCCAAAGGGGACCCATTCCCATTTGAAAATCAATTATCACCCTGACTTGAGAGTCTATAACTGATGAATAGTTTGGACTGGGATTAAGGCGGCACACCATTTATACATAGGTCCCAGAATCCAACATTTGGAAGGAATTCCTTTAACACCCCTCCCAAACTGCAATTTGGTAATGATTTCTAATCTCCTTTTCTGTTTCATAAAAACTTTGCAACATAAGTGTACTAAAACAGGCAGAGCTGTGGGCGCTACAATGTAGCGCTTTACTTTGTTCGCGTAGACATGCAGTGGATGCTGATGAACATGATCGGGTTCCGATCGTCAATGTCCGGTCAGTACTTGGGACGCACTGATGATGTTTCCTCTGCGCATGGACTTCTGGAGGACCCTGAGCTCGTACGGTGTATTTCATGCGACAGCCTGTTGGGTAGTCCTGCTGGCTATGGTGGGGACGCCAAGCCTCATCTGAACATTGTGGTCTGCAGACCCTCAGAGAGGGCTTCGATCTTAGCATTGGTCTAGTGGTGCCCGGATGGCTTCACTATGTGTTGGATCCACTGGACTTTGCAAAGGAGATTGACTTAGATTTTGGGAAACACCCAAGTGAGGCGCCTGATTTGGAGGGAGGGAGAGATTTTTGCCAAGTAGGCCAAGACCTTGTTACACAACAACATGACATTGCACCAGTGTTCGATTGGGATTTGACACTAATCACAGTATATTGAAATGTATATCAACAAAGGTACAAGACCCTCACACCAAGAAAAACTAACACCAGTGCCATGCTTGCATGATGAAGTAACAGTGCAGAGAAGGGTGTACAAGTAGCCGAAACCTTCTGCACGAAATGAGTAAAGATTTAGCAAGTAATTCCTTTGTGGTTTAATTGTTCAGAGTACAGATCAACAGCTCCACAGAAAAGAAGCATAGACGTGTTTTGTTCAAGGGACTTATTCAAGGCTGTGATGTGATCATATCAATATTTAGAAGAGCATGCTTTTTGTACAATGCTATAAAGTGTAAACGATTGATGCCAGGACCTTGATATTTTTCTAAATATTGACATGTTTATATTTCAGCCTTAACAAAGTCGTACAGACCTTAAGGGGTGGTGGCCCCCTGGACTGTTGGGAGCCCCTTGCACTGCAGCGGCTGTGGAGGCCCCTGTTACACCCCGGAATCATTGTACTAAACAAAAACAACACATTTGCATCTGTGTATGCTTTCTAGGTGAACCAGTGAATTAGAGGTGGGGGTTGTATACATGGATGCACTAACAGGGATGTTTAGACCCTGGTGGCAGTTCTAAATGAGGTGCTAATTGGCAACGTACCCCTAAACAAAAATCTTGTGGGTGGCCGCACTTAGTCTGGATTGGTGTGGTAGACCCTGTAGTGTCTGGAAATGTAGGGTTGTGCTGTTCGTGCTGCTGGGGTTTGAGGGCTTCAGCCTTCTTGCCTCTCCAAAGCCTATTGCCCACCACAGTGATGGGCGTACTCACCATTTCCTTAAACCGGTGGGGGGAGGGGTGTTTGTATGGTACATTCTAAAGCTGTCTTTTGTGGTATTAGTCTGAAGGTTTAATGTTGATGGTCATAGAAGAATTTAGGATTGACTCAGTTCATTTGTTATACAGTTGAGGAACTTTGCATCTCACAGTTTAACACACAAAGGTTTGCCCCAAGTGGTGGCCACAGAGGGTGTTGGTAGGTTTTAGGCCAGTGCTTAATCTATAGAAATATAAGTGCTATTGCCCAATATATTTCATTCACAACTGGTACCACTCACTTGCCACCTTAAACTGTAGGCTTAATTCCTAGTTTAATCACTTTAGGGTATAAAAATAGTTACATGCTCCACAAACACTGCTAAAAATACGCAAACTACACCACCACGTGGAGGATTCTAATAATTACATGCAGTTGCTTACAAATAATTGTCTGTGCCGAGCACTGGCACACCCAGGGACAAATAAACACTGTTTTAGACACAGCAGTCAGGCCATGTTTCTGACAGCAGTTATCCCAGCCTGAAGGACACAGATGATAACAAGTGGGATCAGGTCTGGGACTGGGCATCTAGGATGGTCACCCCCGGCCGATCCCAGAGAATGGATGATTGAGGGCATATAGACCTCCTGAGGCACAGTCATCATAGCCAGACAATTCTGATGGCCAGTGCAAGTGAATTACAAATATCAAGCTATTTGATTTGGCCACAATTGTGAGATGTGGTTCAGGGCAGCAGAAACACTTACCCTCTAATCTTTATATAGTCAACAATGTGTTGCTGATTATATAAAAAAGTTTCTTCTTGTTGTGTTGCTTGTTGAGTAACAATTTTAGGTTCCCTTGTAAGAGCAGATGTTTCATATTGAAGATGCCTTTCGATGGTGAATGCAACAAACACCACTAAGGTATGTGTATTTTTCTGGTATACTAAGGTGGGAGAGGGGCTCTTCCCACCAGCAAACAACCGAAGAATTTACACCGATTTTCGCACTAGTGTTGATTGATAGATAAGAACAGGTTATGTCTCCTTGCTTTGCATTCTCACACTTACCACTAGCTTTTAATAGCAACTGCGTTGCAAACCCGTAAAACCTCAGAAAGACAGGGGAAAGACAAACCATCATGGTCTTGAGTTATTCCCCATTTTTTGTGTGGATGTAAAATGAGGCCCACAATTCAGAGATTTTGCACCTGATTGTTATAGCGGACTCTAAATGTACGGTTGGCAGAATTAAACCCTTATTGAATACAACTCGACCATACAAGGTCTGGCATTCACCAAGACATTTTGGTTTTAATAAAAGTACATATGTTTTACCTACTTATAGGGCCTTCCAGCCAGCTTTCGTGATCCATTGGCTTGTCGCTGTGTCATTCACTTTTTTCCACCTGCTACAGCAGACAGCATGGGACAATAGGTCAGCCCACTTCAGTGATTGGCTACATTTGTTATGAGTGACAGCTCTCTGCTGTTTCACAAAGCACACATATGAACACTAAGTACAGCCCCTTAGTTCCAGGAGCCACAGTATGTCATTTTCAAGATAAAAAAATATTTTAACTTTAGCCAGTTTGTTTTTATTTTGGTGAGGGGGCCTGTAGCTCCTGCAACGACAACGCTGTATGAACAAAATGCGAAAACAAGCATTTGCAAAGCCAAAAGGCTGCCAGTCTGTATCAGAGCCTAGTTGATGCTTCTTTCCTATTGAAGGGGATAAAATGAGTCCCCTGAAGATGGGCAATTTTAACTCTGCATATTAATTAAAAAGGCCAATTTACACGTCTTTCTTCCATAAGCCTGTCCTGCTCATAGGTATTTTGGAGTAATTCGCACTAAAAACAGATGTAAGACGCAACTACTCATAAAACAAGCATTTACAGCGCAATGGATCTCACGTTTGCTCGAGTTAAAGCTATTAGCGTTGTTAGCTCCTAACCGGACTTTTCTTGTCACATAAACTGAAAATGTAAAGTAAATCAGCTTCACATTAGCGAGCCAACGGCCGCCATGAGCGCGAAGCAGACACAGAAAAGGAAACAGAAGTTTGCTTGCATGAAAAGTATCAGCAAAGGTGCAATTATCCATGTAACAGCAAAAGTGCAATTATCCATGTAACCAGCAAAAGTGCAATTTTCCATGTAACAGGGTCGATGTCATGCAAAGCAGTCAATTACTGCCCAGCGAGATCATGCTGCGTAGAAAATAAAAATAAAAAGTAGTCCAGAAGCCATTCAGAAAATATGGGGCCTCGTATGTTTTCAGTAATTTACTGGTGCTCTTGAGGAGGGCTAAACAGCAAAAAAGGCATGATGTATGCATGTCTTTCACCAATGAAATAAAGCGAATTTTAAAAGGCAAGCCCAAGAACCAACCAAACTGATGGGCGTGACATGGTCGTGGTTAAAAGCTCACAGAGAGATTAACATGGACAGATCGCTTTGCGCGCACGACCCTAAAAACTTTGCAAATCGGCCCTAGGCAACATGAGCATCACTGTATAGATTGGAGCATCTGTCACGTACCTGGACTCCTGCAGGCCAAGCATCTCAACTGCACGTCTCTGTCACAAGGGCCTTCGAACACCCACACACCGATTTCCCTTGAAATCAAGCGACACTTGAGAGAGGGGCACCTGCAGTGTGTGCCCAGATATTTCCATAATTCTTTATTTCAGTAAGAGCTTGGGTCCTCAAAAGCCACTTGGCTGTGAATGTCCCTGACATATTCTGAATATATTACACTTCGGCTAGCCATTTCATTGGACTCCAGGCTCACCAGTGAGATTGCACAGCAAATTGACATCAGCTCACAAGATCTGTGTCTAACACAAAGGTCACATTATAAAAGGTGGCAGGCTGACTCCGTTGCTCATGCTTCCAAGGCAGTGCTTAATTTCAGTCGTGACTCATGGTGTTAAAAGGGGTAAAGGGGCGCCACACGCAGGAGGAAGCAGACGGGTGGCGGCGGGGAGAAAATATTAATGCAATAAAAAATAAAAAAACTTACCTGAACGCCACGCCACGTCCCCGCTCTTCTGCTTTCTGCAGGCAGGCACAGGCTCCCAGCCTCCCTGCGGCCAATCCTAATGCCGCTTAGAGCAGCGTCAGGTTTGGCTGGGAGTGACCAGCCAGGGCGTTTCCAGGCAGACTCGGAGCCTGTGCAGGGTCTCAACTTTGTTGCTGGGGTGGAGAGAGCCCTGTGCACATGTGTGTTTGGTCAGCCCGAGACAGCTGGCCAATCATACATGCACTCTGAGTGGGAGTGCTGAGCACTCCCCCTCACATTCGTCACCCCAGTTGCCCGTCCCTTTACAGGGAAATAATAATAAACACTGTTTATTATAGTTACCTTATAAAGGTTGTGCAGCTGCCGCTGCTGGCGGGGGCGACACTCCTCCGCCCTCATGGAGGAGCTGCCCCTGCTTAATTTGTAAATAAAAACGTGCCGGTGCCCAAAGCTGTCATCTGAAGCTCAAGGCTGCTGCAAATAAATGTGCGAGCACGGAATAATGAGGCAGCGTAATCCTGAAGCAACCTCGGCCCTCTCTAATCCATTTACAGCCACTCCCTGCCCCTTCAACTCACTCTTGCTGCTTTCTCCCTTTGTGACGCTTTTTCATTTTTCTCCTCCTCTGTCTTTCTCAGATGTCTTTTGCTCACAGTAAATGCTTGAGGCAGAAAAATAAGTGCCGGCCCTCAAAAATAAGCGGTGGTGTCCCGCACCTGAAACCACCGGCTCAAATTAAGCATTGTTCCAAGGTGGTCGAAAACGCAAATCTTGCTCAGCTCTATGAAATCCATCCATTTAACAAGCCAATTCACAAATAAGATAATGACGTGCCCTCTTTTAACAGCAAATTCAATATAATATATACAATATTATGATGGGTTCAAAGCAAAAAGCAGAATTTATAATAAAAATACATCGAGCCTACACTGTTTCATGCTCATCAGGCCTTTCACTAGTAATGTGCATGTTTTTAGAAAATCAATGTCTGTTTTAATTATTTATATCTGTGGTGAATGAATATTTATGATGTGATTTTGATAGTATTATTTAAGATTTCATTGTTTTACTCTACAAGACAATTACATTATTTGAATGTCCGAGAGATGATATGCAGATATTACTTAGCAACCTTATAAAATAAAAGAGAAGTGGTATTTCTGCTTCAGCTTTACATCTCTGGGGTCTTTGCACAGACCACAGAGTAGCTGCCTACAGTCAGCACAAACATTCGTGGTAAATCCTATTACAAAATAAAATATGAACCCATGAAATAATTTCTTATATGACACAGGGCTCGAAAAATCATAAAAATGTTACTAGACCTGCAGGTCGAGTAACTTAAATAATCTACTCGACCTAACTGTAATGTACTTGACCTGTAAATGGGTTTCAAATTGTGTGAACCTAGGCAAATAGTTTACTGAGTCGCCTTTTTCTTAATTCTCACATATGATTGCACATTCAAATATGTGAGCTCAGCATTTCTGCAGTACAAAAAAACCCTCTTTTGTTTGGTTAAATAGACTAAAGTTTGCTGCGTGCATCACAAGAATCTAGCCCACATACCCATGAGGTCTAGCCCACATAACCTAGGACTTATTTTAGTTCACTAACAACATTGCCATCAGGACAGGAGTGTTTCTCAGTTTGTTTAAACACTCAATTTTAATACATATATTACTAAACCATGATGTGGTAACATATTATCATCTACACACAGTAACTTTCCAGGAAAAAACCTCTCCACTAACTTGCAGCTTTACTGATAAAACTATATAGTGTATTAACAATCTGTGAAAATTGGGTTTCAGAAAACATATCCTTTGCACATCAACATGTAAAGTATTCTGATTTGTTTTCATCCTAAAATATTTTTTTCTTCACACAGAAATATCAAAAAAGGGCTTTCACAACTACTGAAATATATTTTGAAATGTTTGCACAGTTGACTTAGTCATTTAAATGTTGTGTGTTAGGAAAAACCTGGCACCCTGTATCCTTTTATTTTACATTCTAAGCAGCAGGTCACACAGTTCACCTTGCAAAGTCCTCGAACTCTGCAGTCAGAAGGAAAATTAATTGTAATAGAAACTGACTTTTCGACATGATCAAATAAGACTGGCAGGGGTCGAGTGGATTTTTCGAGCCCTGCTGACAGTAAAATGTTCTTTCCAACTGGGACTGGTTGCACAGTCCTTGGTTTTTCTTTCATTTATTGTTTTCAGGTGTGTGAGTCTAAGGACCAGATGTTGCAAAGGTTTTTACCCATTCTGTGTCTATCGGAAAAAGTGTTCGTACATATGGCCCTAAGTAAGTCAGCGAATCCAGAACTACATCACCCAGAATGCATTAGCTTGTCACAAGAAAAGCCCAAGAGTGGGAACTGTGTCTACCATGACATGAAGTGAGCTGGCCATCTTAAACCGTGACTTGCTGAAAGGAACAGATTGCAAAGCTCCCACAGTAGGTTCCCTGCTCCACGTGCAATAAACAGGCTATAATTTGCTTATAAATCCAATATCACGCTTCTCAGCAGCGCAGTACTCATATGGTCGAGCTGGCCCAGGAGGCAACGTGCTGCTCGCTTGATGCATGACTCAACGCAGAGATGTCTCCATGGCAACCTGTATTTTTGGCTGCTTTCAGCGCTGCTGTCAATATTACAAAAATCCATTTTCCACTCAGTTAAGATGAAAAAAAATATATATGAGATTTGCATTATCATGAATCAGGGTATGCCTGGATTGGCAGGACTCGAAGATTATATCTGAACTGAGGACGGGGGAGTATATGGAGTTGGACGAGGCAACAAATTAACAGGGAGAGCCGAGCCGGAGTCGAGCCAAGTGTCGGCTCTGGCTCTTAGAGCCAGCGCACAAGCTCAGCAAAGAGCCCGTGGATAGGCCGAGCCTTGAAAATATCTGGCATGTAACCCATGCAACAAACATGTTAGAATATGATATGGTGTCTTCAAACTCCAAAAAGCATATTTCTTTAACACATGGAAGCGTCTTACTTTTAGTACATCAGATTATATCTCTGCATTGAGAAGTATTTATTAAAAGTTAATGTATTTACAGAGGAACCAAAAAACATTCTCAACTGCTTTGATGGTAATGCTATTACTGAAATAAAAGATGTCAGTTGTCGTGTGTACCATATATGTGCCCTAGATTCTTATTTACACAGAGCAACATTATAGTTTCGGAGTTCAAACACGGAAGAGGGTTTTGTACAGCGCACATGCTGAATTCACATATCTCTGAGATGTGGTAATGAAAAGAAGGCTTGGTGACAAAGTATTTGCCTAGGAACACACAATTTAGTTAAGCAGGGAAGCCGGGACTGAGACCAGATTTTTCAGTTTCATTACACACTGTGCAATTCAGGCACTAGGTGGGCATCTTTCTGCACATCAGCCATTGATACACTGTCCTTACTATGAAGAGAAGATGAGAGCTAGGCGGCAGGCTGAATCCACATTTTATTTTTGGCAGTTTCACATAGAGTGAGCCTCCCACGGACATACAAGTGCTTTACAACAGATAGAGACTACTTACACTTTTTTATACCACAGGGAGATTTGCTGGGATTCACACAAATCAGCGCACATTCTGGGATTGCAACCAGGTTCCCCATGTTATATGGTTGGTGTTTGCAGTCACTAAACTACAAGGCCTCACATTACAGCTTGGTTCGTTTTGGGCTCGAGCTTTCAGGGGATCCCCAACCTCTAGGAGTGCACCCAACTTTCATGTCCCCCAGGGATCTGTCCCTGCACCACCCTTCAGATGATAACCTCTCGTCGTTGAGGAACATTTTGGCCACCGCAACAGTGGGTACCCATAGGTCTGTGGTGTAAGAACAAAGCCTCATTTTGTCGACCTCTGTTGTGGTCTTCACAGCTCATCTAGCTAAAGCTTTATTGCTAAGATGTTGCAACGAAGAGGGGAGAGTAAGCTGCAGGCTCGTGACAGCTTGGCATGACCATTTCCTGAGCATTCCTGATAGGATACTTCAGACAGGAAGTCCCACCCCTAGGAAGTATTTGGGCTCATTGCAGACTGATGTAGCGTTTTTCTGAGTTTTCATTCCCCAATACTTTATTCTGGTGGACTCAGGAAGGACTGGGCTTGACCCCAATCAGAGCATCCCTGCTCAGATACATCCTACAGAAAGTGGCACCTCCAGGAAGCATGAAACACACATGCCAATATTTTTAAGGTAGACAGTAGGAGACTTAAAAATAAATTGGGACGATGCATTTTCTCCCTTGACTTCTATTGAAGCAACAGCATGTTTAGGTGGGAGCAGTGCTTAATTTGTAAATAAAATATGTGCCAGGGTCCTCGTCAGGTTGCCACTGCAGCTTCCATCACCCATTGCCCCTGTCAGGGCTGGAATGGCAATACCAACACAACTACTAACCATCACACCCCTAGAAGGGTTACAATTCAGACTATTTTCACAACCAAAGCTATAAGAATAGCTTGGGTAGCAGGTATTAGTAATTTTTAATGCATATGAAATTATTAAACAACTGCTTCAGTGCTAATTTCAAAATTAGACAGGCAGCTCCACCATGTGGCAGTCTGTCATAAGTGCCGGTGTTGACAATTTAGTTCTGGTGCCGAGCACAGGAAACAACTGGCTCAAATTAAGCACTGCATGGAAGGCAGGTATATTAAAGTAATTTTTGGCTTAAAAAATAGTGAATCTCCTACCTGAATCAGGCCCTTTGACATATATGCATGATGGCTTCATGCAGGGTGATGTGGCTTCTTTCAGTGCATCCTTGCTCTGATATTCAGACAGAAAGTCCTGCCTCCAGGAGGACATATTTGTGTTCTGATACGTCATGCAGGAAGTCCTGCATCTCTGAAGCATGTGAAATGTGGCCTCGTCCATAGTCGTCCTATTCACACAAGAAGTCTCGGCGTAAGATCAAGTGGTGGCCGTGGCAGTTTGGTTGTTACTTCATTCACAATTCGTTTCCTCATACTTCAAGCAGTAGGACACGTGAATTTGTTACAAATGCAGTTGAGCAAGTGTTTGAGTAACATCCTGAGTTTAGGAGACATTTCACTGAGAAAGCTTTAGAGATGGACGACCCGACCAATTAACAAGGAAAGCTGAGTGAGAGCTGAGCCTTGGGTTTGGCTGGGCTCTAAAAACCCATGCACGAGTTACGCCCTGAAAATAGTTGGGATCTGAATCATACACCAAACATCATGTGAAAATATGAGTTTCTTTAAAATTAAAAAAATGTATTTCTTTAACATGCAGAAGCGTGTCACATTAATACATCATATTATTTTTTTACAATGCCCACCACGTTGGAAGGTACTCTGATATTTGATAATGAATAAAAAGAAGACTTTAAAATAAAATATTTTGCTAGGATCACACAATTTGGTCAAATGGGGAAGCCACAATTGGTCCCAGACTTTCTAGTATCATAATAAGCAATTTACCCATTAGATGGCTACCCCTTTCTAATGTTTTAGCAACATATGTTTGTGTTTTGTTTTTAATTCTATGTGCATGATGATAGAGTGTGGGTGGAAGGCAGAAACCACACTTAAGCTTGGCTCGTTTTGCGTTTGAGGTTCCAAGAGGAGCTCAAGGTGAGCCGGAGCCTGGCATCTGGCTTGTGCCTGGCTCAAGTCTTAAGTGACTTGACCACCTCTGAAAAACTTTAATCCCTAGGATGTCAGTTTGTCCACGAGGTGGTTGTATACATTTTGACGCAAAGGTTGTGAACTTGGCTGAGAGGTGGGTGAACAAGTGTTGTCTGCAAGACGACAGAGTTTTGGGAGAGATTCTAAGGGCCAGATGTAGCAAAGGATTTTTCCCATTCTGTGTCAATGGGAAAATGAGTTCGTACATATGGCCCTAAGTGGCATATGTGTCCAGAAGTCACATGACCCTCCTGAGTTTAAATCCTTCTATTCTGTACATCATTTTCACCAAGCAGACACTATAAACATTCGTAACTTAGGCACATCCCTCTAACAAAAGAGCATGCCACGTCACCGATGGCATCACTGTTGGTTCCAGAAGCTAGGAGATGGCCACCAGTCGAACACTGTACATTGACCTTTCCTAGGGGTGCGTTCATCGTAGGCATCCTTTTTGAGGTTTTCAAAGAGGACTGCTCAGGAAAAGGAGTGTGCATTCTTTAAAGGTGTGTTCTGGTGGTGAGTGCCTCGTGCCATTGTCCTACTTTCTTGTCTTGTACCATTCTCATGTGGATAGTGTTTTCATACATAAAATGTAATGAAAAGATACTTAAAACCGTAAAAAGCTAAGAATGCTTAAATTTTTAGAACATTTAAAATAATTGAATTTCTCACTCCTTAAAAAGAACTAAAAATAAAGGTTTGTGTTCCTAACTCATGAAATAGATTGAAGTTCTTCATCGTTTTGAGGTTAATGTTTGTTCCCTCAGGTATCTCTACTTTGACTCATCCCAAACCTCATTTTACTACTATGATCTCCCAAATAACACTTTCTAGACTCCTTTTTCCTCTATCCCCCCATTATCCTATTCAATCCAACTAAAAGACACTGCTCAAATTAACTCTTATCTCCCTATACTAATCCACCACTAATCCTTTTGGGTCCCGGAGTAGTGTACTGCTCGCCGAAAAGCGATTTGATGCCCCGTAAAGGGTAGTAAGTGCTATTTAAATACAATTACAATACGATAAGTACAACATGGAGTTTGGTGATAATAACATACAGTATTACATAATTTTCAATTCATATTTTATTTTACTGTGCTTCCGGTATTAGTTCGAAATTATAATTGTTTAAGTACCCTAAAAAGAAAACGTCCTCTCATCACTCATCCTTTTCCAGCATTTTTCGCTCCTGGACCACTGCCCCATAATGGATCTAGAGTGCTGGTACACACAGAAGGACGCTTACATTTTCGTGACTTTGACATATCTGCAGAATTAACACAACAGTGCTCGCGTCTGTCATGGTAAGGAGGGCAGCTGGTCTCCTGATGAGTAACTGCGCCACCATCTGCCGATGTGGCATTTCTCCGCCAGCCACATGACGGTGTGTGACGGGTACCTGGCCATGACAGCACCGTTCCCTACCCCCCTCTCACTGGTGTTTGCATTATTCATGGGCAGCCCCACTGTTCAGAGCTGTTCCTCTGTGACACACATTGACTCACCAGCCACCTCCCCTGCAGGGCTGGGAGACAATGGTTTCTTCCAGGAGCGGCCTGCGGGGATCAGGAAGTCCTCAGGGTGCAGCTAGGGTGACCTTTAGTAATGTAGAGGCTGGAGGGTCTGGCCTGGGGTCTTCAAACGACTCCATGTCATAAACAAAACAATGCTGAAGACTAAAATATTTTTTAGCATTCGTGACAAGAGTTTTCAATTCTGTTAAGGACGTGGGGGTGAGGATTATGCTTTCTCTTTCATCACTTTTATTTTCAGCAGCCAATCAAGTGAAAGTTTTACACTACATTTCCCATGGATACATGTCAGTCCCACGACCAACCATAGAGACCCAGCTCTATATAATCTTTATGCAGCAAAACAGCCTCCTCTTTCTCTCAGCAAGTCCAACCAAACAATTCAACAGTCTCAGACCCTGCAATGACATGTTCAAACCAATTGGCTAAACCACTCGAAGCTCCAATGGGAGCCCAACTCGATAAATTCAGATCCAAGCACTCTAATGACTTCCGACTGCCACTGCAGATAGGATCAGCCTACAAAGAACTCGAAAGCAGGAAAAATGTACTCCCAGCCTTCCAGGACATTGCAACTATAGGGTTCACTTGTCTTTATTCCCTAAAAGGAAGAAAAACACCAAAGCCGTAAACACTTGTTCAAAGTAGGACATCATTAAATAATTATGTAACGGCATCAGAAAGGGAAAAAATACAACATCAGTGAAAACAAATTCAACACATTTGTAGATACAGAAATGATGCAAATAACTGGGTGGGATAATCCTCGCCTCCATGTCCTTAATAGAATTGAAAATTATTGTTGTGAATGCTAGAAATTGCTTTATTCTATGTCCGGACCAGAGACTCTGATTATGCTTGTTTAAAGCTGAGCCGCCACCACCGAAGCAACATCCACAAAAGGTTTTTAATAAACTGAGTTAAACGTGGACTCTGATGACCAATCAGCTGCCTCTAAATTTTCATCCAGACGAGAACACAAAGCAAAGGATTTTGAAACCATGCCCCCTCTAGCAGAGTGGGCACCAAATCTGGAGGTATCAATACCTGCTTCACTCAAAAGCTAACACATCCATCTGGCCAAAGTAGCCGATGTAACTGGACGAAAAGGCTTTTGTAAGGCAATCAACAGTTACCACCATTGTCAGTACGAAATTCAGTGCCTTGTACACATTCAAACATTGCACCACGCAAAGCTTAGAATTTTCAGGAAAGCTAGGGTAGGATACTGACCTAGAATTACATTTGGTTCGTCATGAGATAGAAAAGGTTACTTCCTCTGGAGAAAAAACCCTTCCCGCCAGATCTAGGGCTGTTACATCAAATACGCACTTACAAGAGATTAAACACAAGAGCGTGGTAAGCTTAGCAGGAAGTTGCTTTCTAGAAAGATACTTATTTTCTGTCAAATAATTTAAAAAACACAACACTATGTTCACATCTCATAAAACAGAGTATTTTGGTTGAGGGGGCTTAGCCATACGAATACCTCTCAAAAGTTTACACACTATGGGGAGTTCCCAACAGGTCTACCGTCTATGAGTACATGGCCTGCTGAAATGGCCAATCTAAAATTGTTCACCGATCTGTAAGCCATTCCAGAGGAGGCCAGAGAGGGCAACAAAATTATGATCAAACTGCAATCTGCTGTAGAGGGATCTGAATCCCGTTCACGGCACCAACTACACCAGCGTTTCCAAGTGGAAGCATAACGTTTGTGAGTACAAGAGGCCTAGGCCTGCGAGATGAAATCATTAGACTCCTGTGAAAGTACAAGGAGACTCCATCTTTCCCGGAAACTCTCCAGGCTACCAGAGAGAAGTGTTGCAATAGGATTATAGAATGTGGATGGCCCATTGAATCATGAAGGAGATTCTAAAGAAAAGGAATCAGAATCGGACCGGCACAGCTCATTTCCATGATTACCGGAAACCAAGCTTGTGCACTTCAAAGTGGCATCACCAAAATTGTTTCCGCGCTTTGATTTCGTAATTGCCCCAGGACCCTGGGAAGCACCATGAATGGGGGAATGGCGTAACCTAGGAAAGGAGACCAATCCTGAAAAAACGCATCAGTGACTTGGGCTTCTGGATCTAGACACCAACTGAAATATTTCGGAAGCTGTCAGTTGAGGCGTAAAGCAAAAAGAACTATCAAGCAAGGACCCCAAAGGAGGTGGAGAAAATGAAAGACTTTCTGATGCAGTCTCCAATCACTGGAGACCCCAAGATGATGAGACTGCCAATCCGCCACAATATTGTTCCAGCTTGTGAAATATTCTGCTACTACCTAAATCCGGTGTTGAAGGCAAAAGTGCTAGAAACCCTTGGCTATCTCCACCAGGAGGTGAGACTTCGTCCCTCCCAGCTAGTTTACCTATCATACTGCCGAGATGTCGTCCATATGAAGTATGCAACAATCTGTCTTCCCTGGGGAAAGGCTCAGAATCGCAAAGGAGCCTGCTAAAAGTTCTAATCAATTTATGTGGAGATCTAGTTCTGCTCCGGACCAATGACTACCTGTGAATATTGGGCCACATCGAGTTCCCCAACCCCATCGACTGGCATCAAAGTCGATCACTATTTCCAGGGTGGACCCAAAAATCACCCTACCATTCAAGTCTTCCGTATGCTGTAGCTACCAGGACATTTCCGTCTTCGATTGCTCTGACAGGGGAATCTGTTCTGAGTAACTGAGACCCTTTTGGAGGTGGTTAATCCTGAGTCTTTGGAGTGCCCGATAGTGGAGGGGGCCGGGGAAGATGGGCTGGATCAACAAGGCCTACAGCCACACAATTCCGACTATCGACCTCAAGGATACAGTCTGCTTGCACAACATCGACCTCAACTCTTTCTTGATGTTGGGAACCTTCTGAGGAGGTAAGATCAGTTGGGGCAGAATGGAGTCTGCCTGAAACCCCAAGGACTCTATTTGTTGTGAAGGGTTCAGAATGGACTTTGAGGATTTATGACAAAGCCCAGGTTTTGTAGAAGAGAAGTTGTCCATTCCAGGTGGGTAAGATCAAGAGTGGGCGCTGGACCATGATAATGATGTCATCTAGGTATATGATAAGACAAACCCCTCTTGCCCGAAGAGACTCCACTATTAGCCGCATCATTTTTGTGAAGTACCACGTGGCTGGGAAGAGGCCAAAGAGGAGAACTTTGTACTCGAAGCAACGCCCTTGCCAAAGGAATTGAAGGAACCACTGATGAGGCAGAAAAATAGGTATGGTCAGGTAAGTATCCTTTAAACCTATCTTGACCATCCAGTACCCTTTCCTCAGGATATCTCTTAACAAACTGATGCCTTCCATTTTGAAATGACGGTGTATATGACCCAACCATTGAATTCCTTCAGAATCAGGACCAAACGGGACCCCCCCCACCTTTCTTGCTACCAAGAAAATGCAGCTGAGGAAACCTTTTGAGTAGGGGTAAGACTCTTCTATGGCTCCCTTGCGCAGGAGATCTACCACCTCTGAGGAGATGAACTCCTGATCTTGTAGGGAAAAATACATTGCGGGAGGAGGAAAGGGTTGAAAAGGGAAATCATAAAACTCCAACTTGTAACCCTGCACTGCTTCCAGAACCCAAGTGTCTTGGGTTACCTTCTGCCAGTTGTGAAGAAACAACCTGGTTCTTCCCCCGAGTATCACCTCTGAGATCAGTAGTATTCTCACCTGTAGAGCCTGACTCCTGGAAGGAACCTTGTGCACCTCTGGATTTTCCTTTCGAGAATCTGTTTCGACCTGCTCGGGGTGAGACGAGTAGGGAAGAAGGTGGAGCTGGAGAAGGAATCGTGATAGCCTCCTCTATCTTGTTGGTAGAAACCTCTTTGAAGACCTTGATAGTAACCTCGGCCGAAGGCTCATCCCCTAAAGCCCCCGGCCCTACCAAAAAGTTGGCAGAAGACTTTTTTGATGGACGCCCGTGCTTTATCCAAATTGCTGTAAGTTGCTATGAATTTCAACAATTCTTTGAGGAAAGGGTTTCTAAACAGTAAGCCCCGGGCTAGGGGACCAGATTCGGATGTAACAAGATCAGTGAGTTTCGAGTTCAGTTTGAGAAGGATGGAACGGCGCAGTTCGCTGGAGATGGTGCGTTTCCTAAAAAGCATATGGCTGTTTGGCCCCGGTCGACCAAGGCATCTGGGTCGATAGGGGTTCCTGATTCTTTGGCATGGAAACCCATTTTGAGGATCTTTATCAAAGGGCTAGAGGCATTTAGTAACTTGTCATGGCATCCTAGCCAAACCCAATCAATTCCCTTCTTGGGATCCTTAGAATGTTTTTTCAAATATGTCACCAGGGCGGGGTATATGTCTAGTTCCGTAACCTTGCTAGGAAGATCCAGTCTAGGGCACTCGGATCTAAGCCGAGATCTGAAATATTTTTTGAACCCCAGCCAAATAAATTTACAGAGTGTTTTACTCCAGCGTCCACCGCATATACCAGGCCCTGTTCAAAAGACCCAGAAGGGTCATCGTAAAAGTAACCCTCCATATTTCCATCCTCATATTCAGACATAGCCACAGGATGTATGGCACGGATGAGTTTTCCAGGAGGTGAGCACCAGAATCAAGAAAGGCAGAGCCAGTCCAATCAAGGAGCTAATAATGGGGAAGTAATTCAATAAAAAAAACCAAGGCAGGTGGTAGACAGAACCATTGAGGTTTCTGATGCCGAAAAAATAAAGCGTGGAAGGAGACCTGCCAGTACTCTAGGCAATGCCTAATGATTGCAACGCTGGAAGTAACAGCAACCAGGGCGTATAGGGGCAGTTGGAAGCTTTTGGGGGCTGGAGACTGTCACACGCGTCTCACCCATGTAGAGTCAAAGACTCAGAACGCCAGGACCAGAGCCCTCAACTCGCACATGCGCACTAGCCCCAAACAACAGTAATGGTTGGACAGCGCAGCAGGCAGGCACGCGACCTCACTCCCCTTCTCCTGCGCTACCGAAAAGTTAAAGAGGAAGAACACTCCCGCTGTGATCGCGCAGTGCTGCAGAACACTAGCAAGGCAAAATATCGAAATAGAAAAACAAAATGTGAATACTGTGCAAGATGCTCTAGGTAAAAGCCTAACGCCCTAGGTAAAGCCCTTACCAACAAAACGGCGGTAAATGATGCGAATAACAAGTATGTAACATGACGCCTAACAGAGCACGAAACATGCACAGCACTTAACTGACTGCGAAGCAGCAAAGAAAGGGGGCTATTTTGCTGCATGAGGATTAGATAGGGCTGGGTCTCTATAGTTGGTCATGGGACTGAAATGTGTTCATGGGAAATGCAGTGTTTTAAACTTTCACTTGATTGGCTGCTGAAAATGAAAAGTGAAGAAAGAGAAACATAATCGGAGCCTGCAGTCCTGACACAGAATTGAGACAGCCAGAGTGATCCAGGACTACAACTCCCAGGAGTGATCCAGGACTACATATCCCAGGAGTGAGCCATGACTACAACTCCCGGGAGTAAGCCAGGACAGCAACTCAGGGGAGTGAGCCAGGACTACAACACCCAGGAGTGAGCCAGGACTGCAACGCCCAGGAAAGAGCCAGGACTACTATTCCCAGGAGTAAACCTAGACTACAACCCCCAGGAGTAAGCCATGGCTACAACTCCCGGGAGTGAGCCATGGCTACAACTCCCGGGAGTGAGCCAGGACTACAACTCCCAGGTGTGAACCAGGACTACAACTCCCAGGAGTGAACTAGGACTACAGCTCCCAGAAGCGAGTGAGCAAGGACTACACTCCCAAGAATGAATAGGACTACAACTCCCAGGAGTGGATCTGGATTACACCACCAAGGAGTGAACCAGGACTACAATTCCCAGGAGTGAGCCAGGCCTACAACTCCCAGAAATAAACCGAGGCTACAACTCCTAGGAGTGAACCAGGCCTACAACTACCAGGTGTGGACCAGGACTACAACTACAAGGATTGAACAGGACTACAACTCCCACGGTGAGCCAGGGATACAACTCCCAGGAGTGAACCAGAACCACAACAACCTAGAGTGAACCAGGAATACAACGTCTGGGAGTGAACCAGGACTATAACTCCCATGAGTGAGCAAGGACTACAACTCCCAGGAGTGTGCTAGGACTGCAACTCCTAGGAGTGAACCAGGACTACAGCTTCCAGGAGTGAGCCAGGACTACAACTCCCAGGAGTGAACCAGGACTACAACTCCCAGGAGTGAACCAGGACTACAACTCCCAGGAGTGAACCAGGACTACAGCTTCCAGGAGTGAGCCAGGACTACAACTCCTAGGAGTGAGCCAGGACTACAACTCCCAGGAGTGAACCAGGACTACAGCTTCCAGGAGTGAGCCAGGACTACAACTCCCAGGATTGAGCCAGGACTACAACTCCCAGGAGTGAGCCAGGACTACAACTCCCAGGAGTGAGCCAGGACTACAGCTTCCAGGAGTGGACCAGAACTACAGCTTCCAGGAGTGAGCCAGGACTACAACTCACAGGAGTGAGCCAGGACTACAACTGGCAGGAGTGAGCCAGGACTACAACTCCCAGGAGTGAGCCAGGACTACAGCTTCCAGGAGTGGACCAGGACGACTGCTCCCAGGAGTGAATCAGGACTAGACCTCTCAGGGTGTATTCTGAAGTTTAAAAATCTCAGAAGCACTGTGTGTTTGGTAACTTAGAGATATCCAGCACCCTTACTGTGAGTGTTTGAGAGGTGGTCCTTCGATTAAGAATAAATACACATTCAAATCTGGAGCATTTTTCTATTTGGCCCCATCGCCAAGGGTCCTTCCGGAGCCCCTGTTCCACTGTCAGGGGCCCTCCTTTCCTCTCTTACCTAACACCACTTATTGGTGGTGTAGGAACTGTGTTAAGCACTGCACAAGCATCCACAAGGCACACAACTAGTCAAAATACAGTCTATGGTGGAGTCCCCCAGGAGTCAGTGCCGACTCCACTTAACGTAAACACCCACTCATAATACCCTTAACTACAGGGTGTGGGATTTAAACCAGCATCACTGATGCACATTAGCTCACCCTAAGAGAAGTCTGATCTGAAATATAGCACACAGAAGTTCAAAAACATCTTCTGAACAATTAACTGAGCAAGAATCTCAAACGCATCCGAACACAAGTCTGAACCCTAGACATAGATTGTAATTATGAGTAGGGAAACAGTTGTGGTTATTACTACACTGAATGCATACCATCGCCCCACAGTGAGGTATTTACGGGTGTGGTAATGCATTTTATTTCAAATTGTACAATTGGAAATGAGGCCTACCATGTTGAATCAGTATTTAACACGCTATGGACCAGATGTATCAAGCTTATTTCCATTCACAAATGGCCTGATGCACAGACTCAGGCTGTTTGCAAATGCAGAAAGGCATTTGGTATGTATTAATCCCAAATTGTGATTCGGTAACATGTAACCAAATCGCTATTTAGGATTGAGAATGTATACCAGTTCATTATTTGGAAGGGGTGTATTTTGGAGCTTCCTTACTAAATACCGAACTGCAATGGTATTTTTGTTTTGCGATCCAATTCCAGTCGCAAAACCCTAATACTTTATCAACATTTCCAAATTGGTGCCAACCCATTCGCAAATGGGAAGTGGTCTCAAAAGGACCCCTTCCCCTTTGAGAATGTAAAAAAAATATTCTTTTCCAATGGGCCACTGTCTGCTCTAAAAAAAATGCAACTTGAATGTTTCATTTTCTTTTTTCCTTTAAGGAAAACAGACTGCATTTCAAAAGAAAAAAAATGCTTTATTAAAAATAACCACAGACATGGAGGCCTGCTGACCCCAGCAGGCCACCATACCTGTGATGGTGTGCAGTTCCTAATGGGCCACAAATTGCAACCTGTCTCATTACTATTCATGAGGAATGTCAATCTGCTACCTACTAGGAATCGCTATTTGGAAATAAGAAGGTTCATACATTAGGAATACTGATTCCCTAATTGTGATTTGGAGATTATCACAATTAGGAAATAGGTATTCCTAATGTTGGTACATTTGGCCCCGATTCTCACTTTTTGCCATTTTTCTAGTTCTTTGGAATTCCAGCAGGTTTGACCTGAGGAAATCTGTCAGGAGATAACTACATGGGTGGATAACATTAACACATCTCGAAATTCCGATCCTTGTGCAAACAAGCATAGCTGTGTCTTTGAGGACCGGTGGCTGATGCTAGTGAGATGGGTGGGTGGATTTTATCCAGAGTAGGTGATAGCCGGATGAAAACTAAGTAGCAAAGAAAGCATAATCTAGTTGTGCACATGCATAGTCCAGATACTGTAGGATTAAACAGGAAAGTTGGCAATAGGGAGGCATTTTGTAGCAAGTGGATTAGGAGAGCAGATGTGGTGTACACCGAGTATTAAGAACATACAGGAAGCAGTTCCACACCCCCTCTTGCTTGCGGATGATGTGTCTCTTAATGCTATCAAAGAGGAGGTTCCATGGACCAAACCTACGTCTAGGAAGGATGGCAACCATCTGCGGCCTAAAAAGGTTAAGATAGAGACCTCTCTGTATAGTGAGAGGGCCCAGCTTCAGAAAGCCATACCCAGTCCTAGACACACATGTGGTGGCAGTCTGGCCCGCACATTACTCTAGAAGTAATGCGCATTTACAATCAATGTGAAGTTAGAAAGATTCAAGACACTGTTGTAAAAAAAGAGAGATGTGCTATTGCTGTGACTTCCCAAAGTCCTGGTTAATTTGGAAACAAGACATTGGCCCTCATTGTAGTATAACAGGCATACATACATGTTTCAATCCTTACCACACCGAGAAAATAATCTAATTTTCACAACTAAAGACAATATTAAGAACATTTGGATGGAATGATCAATTCTGAGAAGTGTTCAGAAAAAAATCGTGGTTCTTAAAACATGGAGAAATGTATTCAGCCAATAGCCTTTTTCAACTCAGGATAACGTGATGCAAATTCAAGTGTAATTCTCTAAAAATTGTGCCCAATACCCCGTCTATTCGGTAGCATTAGAAACAAACTGTGATGCATATTTTTCATTTTAACATATAATCAAAGCAAGGCAATTGGTCTACACCAAATAGTGTGGTCTTTAACGTAAGAGCATTTTCACTGTAGTTGTTATTTTTCAAACTAAGTGTGGACATTCAGTATGAAATAATATTAGAAGATGTTGATGTGATATATGCTGTGTGTTAGATAAGATACCTAGATTACTGCCTACATGCAATAGAAAAGAAGCCAAGACTAACAGATGAAGCATAACCCTTTCGGCAACAACACCTCCACCTTCTCAAAATATTACAGGCGGGCAAACTTCCTGGGCTCAACAATGGGTGGTTAAACAAGGCAATGGGTGGTTAAACAAGGCAACCACCTGACACACCAAGGCCAAGTGCAATCACACAGTAAAAAAAGAAACTTGCAATATTTACATATGGAGAGTGCAAACAGGAACACTTGAAACAAAATAGTCATTAAACTCTTGCCTCCTCCCATCATAAAGTTGATCTTATGTGTTCCGGGTCAACATGTTTTTCTCATACCTGGAAATTAGAGATAGTTTAATAACCCAACTCTCATTTCAGGAGGACAACAGCCGCTTACTTTATCAGAAAATGAATTGTTTCCACTGCGGTAATAGCCAGCAAAAGCATCAGTTGCTGCTCCTTAGGGCCGGGCCAGGAGTGTGGTAATAGAAACAAACCCACCATTGATGAGCGATAAATCAATACACTTGATGCAAACCACTTATCATCACATGCCTTCAAAGAGCACACCCCTGACATTTCCAAATAATGAAATCCAAAGACTGAACTACACTCCTACAAGAACAACAAACACTTTAGGTAGCCAAACCAAGCTTTGCAAAGTGTGCTTGTAAAAAAAAAAAAGCAGGACTGGCTGAAGGTGTCACATATGAGTGTCCATATTTCATGCACATGAATCCTTGGAGCCCTTACAATTCATGCACCCCTATGTCACCAGCAGCTGAGCTCTGAGACTGCAAGAAAAGGGCATTTGCTTGGAAGTAACTTCGGGCAGCACAGAAAAATGGGACAGGGGCGTGCTTCAAGAAAAGATGTTTCAGAAATCTACATGTTTCTAAATGTGGATATGCTAAAAATCTGGCATGGACCCGGCTCTCCAGGACCGACTTTGCAGAACCCTGCACTAGGTGAACAAGCATTTGCAATGCAATGAGTCTCGCGTTTGCTCAAGTTAGAGCTATTAATGTTGTAAATTCCTAACTGGACTTTTCTTGCCACATAAATTGAAAATGAAAAATAAAGCAGTTGACATAAGTGAGCCGATTCAAAATGCCACGGCCGCCAGGAGCGTGAGTGCAAAGGAGAGACAGAAAAGGAAAAAGAAGTTAGCTCACAGTCAAACGCATTGACGATTGTGCAATTATCCATGTAACAGGGTCAGTCTGCAAGGCGGTAACAAAACTGTCCCAAGGAGGAACAAACGTAAAGCATTTACCAATGATAACAAAGGATTTTTTTAAAGGCAAGACCACGAACGAGCAATAGTGTTGGGCGTGCGGTGGGCGTGGTTAAAATCCCACAGATAGATTACATGTCAGAGAGCTTGTGCGTTTGACGTAAAAATAGTGTGAGCTGTAAACCCATACACAGAGTAGGTTCCCAGGTTGTGCTTAGAGGCCAAACATTGTCAGGATCTATTGTAGGTTTTGCAACCTCCCCAGCATAGGAGGCGGCCCCATTTGGTTTCTGTTTATTCTACAGGGTTTTTGGGAGGTTGGAGCTGGGGGAAGTCCCAGCATGCTTTGCACTATTGGCTGAAAGAAGCAGGACTCTCTGAAAGACACTGTCATGACATGGGACTGTTAAACATCTGTGAGGATACAGACTTTAGCAAGTCAAGACACAGTTACTCAAGTGTGACTGAAATCCCAGAACATCACAGGTGCTGTAACAGTAAGGGGGTGGCAGACAGAAAGTCGTGACTCACGTGCTCCCTCTGCGAGGCAGGCTCAGCTCCTTCTGCGTGAGAGAATGAGAGAGAGAGAGAGAGAGAGAAAGAGAGAGAGAGAGGTGATTATCAGGGTTTGTAAAATTGCCACTTTTCCTAATGTACTCACTTTCGAGTAGATGGCACAGATAGCCTTGCGCGACAATTGTGTACAAAGCACTCCAGCTTTTATCATTCGCAACCACTGATTACCGAATTACACTGATGGCAGTACTGCATTAAATGCTAATTAGTGCAGAAACAGCTGTGACTGGCATGACACTGCCCTGTAATTCTAGGTGTATGTGATTCTTGAAGGGCAGTGACTGGCAGTGGAAAGTTAAGGCTTCTCTACACATGTGGCAATTGTGAATTTATTTATCGAGCATCTAGGTTGGGAGCCTGTGGAAATGCAATCGCTCACTCACTAATGGCACTTGCTCACTTATGCACTCACTTGCTTTCTCAGTCACTCACTTGTTTTCCCTCACTTATTCATATACTCACTCATGTTTTCACTCACTCAGTATCACTAGCTCTGTCACTTTTCACACATTCACTCACTCTCGTTCTGACTCATGCTCTTGACTTGCTGATGCACTCACTCATATTTATCTGCTCACTCAGTCACTCATGCACATATGCTATGTTATAGATACTTTTAAAACGCGCGAACACCCGGAAGTGTCTTGGCGCTGTCACTGTCAAAAGGTAAAAAAAAAACAATCACTGATTACCGAACACCCAAGTTTTTAAAGCCTTCCTGAAAGCTAGGTTAGTCATGGATTTGATGTTTAGAGGGAGAGTGTTCCATTATGTAGTTGCACAAATGACAAAGCTTCTCCCGCCTCAAGAGGACCATCTGAACTTAGGGACTACGACATTTGTGGCCCCAGTAGAGCACGAAGACCTGCTGGGACAATACCATGCAATGCTGCCGTTCAGCTTCTCCGGGCCTGTGTCGTGAAGTGCTTCGTAGGAAGTACGCAGGGTAACTGGCTGCTTGATTGGTAGCCAGTGAAGCTTCCGCAAAGCTTGAGATGCGGATTGAAGTTCAGGGATCCCTAACAACATGCGCACTGCAGCGTTCTGCAGCCTTTGGAGCTTGTCCAATAACATTCCATGCCCCTAAATCAAGAAATTATTCAATTGTTTAAAAGCCTAAATATCCCCAAGGATACACTTTGTGAGTATGTGACTTTCATAACAAAACGTTATGGAAGTCACTGCGTAAGGATACAAATCAGAACAGCCAATCAGAATGTGTGAGAGGTCCACTCTGGGGTCTGATTGGACGAAGCCACTGAAGGGAAGACAACCTCCTGGCAGTACAAGCATCAATCAGAGAATCCACTGTTCTACAAATAGGAGGTGCAGTTTAATCAGAGTGGCTATGATGCACTCCTGTGTTTGAACTTTAATGGGCTCCATAAGCACTCCAGAAGCACTCATGGAAATTTAAAACAGTAGCAGATTTCTAGGGGTAATCTAATGCAAAACAATTCCTGCAGGTCTGAAATTTTGCATGCATAGTTTGGAAAACCGGAGAGACTTAAGCTACAATGAGTACTCAAGGTTTGCCCCATTTGCTGTGTGTGAGCCCTCAATGGGGCATCCTGGATCTGAAACAGGACGATGGAAGCCATGATGCTTTAGCCTCCTGCGACTGTGGCACGTCTAGGGGAGGGTTGCAATGGCGGTATGGGACGACGGGGAGTAGAAGCGGGCAGGTGGGCAGTCTAGTGCCAGGCACCATGTTTTGCCGCCTTTGTCAGATGTGGCAGAGCACAATTGGGTCATCTGTGATCCCTTTTGGACTCTCATGTGCTGTGGGGGGTGGGGGAACCAGGCATTCCAAGAAGGTGGTCAGGTACTGCCTACTCCAGTGCTTTATTTGAGCAGGTACTGTCCGGTACTGAGTACCTGCACTTTTTTAATTTGACAGGGAGAGTACCAGCACTTCTCAGCACTGTTGCAATACATTTAATGGGAGAGTACAGGCATTTCTCAGGACCAAAGAGATACTCTGAATAGTGAGTATCTGCACTTCTATTCTTCCATTTAAAGCTCTGGCCTACTCCCCCAAACGTGTTTAAAAATTAGACAAGCCAATCACTTTGCGTAGCTACTTTAGTTTAAAAATCCCTCGTTAAAATGATTCCAAGGCGACTGCAACTCTTGCTTTTGTTAAGAAAAAAAGTTTTAAAGATTTTTACTCTGAATATTCACAGCCACGGTCGGACAGTTCTAGCTTTAAGCACAGAAAAGACCAAAATGAAAGCATGACACTTTTCAACCCTTTACTGCACAGTAGATTTGACCCCATGTTGCAGTGACATGAGATACTGAAAAACAAATTGAGCTGGACACCACTATTTAAATCTCTTCGAAGTGGGGTGCAAATATCTGCACCCCACTTCGAAGAGTGGTTCCACTGTTGCATATTCCCTTCACAAGTTTTACAAGATTGTGAGCCTTTTCTGATTACAATATTGTCAGATTTTGTTGATATTGATAAAAGCATCCTCTTTGGGAGGCTGAATGACGTTGTGCCTAAAACTTGTGAAGTTTGCTCTTCATTTAGTTCAATTGGTTCTCGGAAATTTACAGAAATTCTTTTATTAAGCATAATATTATTAGTACTATTTAAATACCTATGTCCTACTCTACGGTTGTATATCCATGTCTGTTTGTCAGCATCCCTGTGATTGGGGTGCCTGGGTTTCTGTGGGACTCTCTGAGCCTCTCATTGGTTAGAGATTACCTGACACACGCAGGCGCACAAGACAAGTGGTCTCTTACGTCTTAAGGTCTATAACAGTAGCTAACGGCCCCATGAGAATTATTAGAGCTGCAGAAACACTACACATCCATTCACAATCACCTTGATATTTTTGCTGCTGGAAGCAGCTGGAATCTCTGGGCCTGATTTAGATATTGGCAGATGGGTTACTACCAGTGCTTAATTTGTAAAGAGAAATGTGCCGGTGCCCAAAGCCCTCCTCTTAAACACACGGCTGCTGCATTTAAATGTGCGAGCACGGAATACTGAGGCGGCGTAATCCTGAAGCCATCTCCGGCCTCTTCAATCCATTTAAAGCCACTCCCTGCTTCTTCAGCTCACACCTGCAGCTTTCTGCTTTCTACCTTTGTAGCGCTTTTCCGTTTTTCTCTTCCTCCGTCTTTCCCAAATGTGTCTTTTGCTCGCAGCAAATGCTTGAGGCAGAAGAATAAGCGCCGGCCCTCAAAAATAAGTGCTAGTGCTCCGCACCAGAAACAACAAGCACAAATTAAGCACTGATTACTATGTCACAACTGTGATGGATATCCCATCCGCCGAAATGTAAATCCCATAGGATTTAATGGAATTTAGAGTTTGGTGGACGGGATATTCGTCACCGCATGGGCATAACAAAGACCCCCACAGCCCCTGTGGCGCAGAGGAGCCCTGAGCTCCAGGGGGGCCCCCTCAGCACAGTACCAGGGCCGAGTGTTCCTGAATATGTTTTTAGGAGGGGGCCCTTCAAGTACTTTGCATGGGGGCCTCCTCAAGTTTTGTTACGCCACTGCGTCTCCGTTGTGAGGCAGTAACTCCTCCGCCAATATCTAAATCAGGCCCTCTCTGTCTAATTGGCCCGCTTTCTGCATGAAAAATAAGATTCCCTTGCTGTCATAATCCAGTCCGTGGTAATTGCATGAGGTAATACTGCCAGCGGAAATACTGATGCCTCTGGGTTCAGCTGCACAGAGACTTTCAAGGAAAGGGCAGAGCGAGCAACTTCCCAAGGGGCCCTTCCAAGGGGTCCCTGGGAAAGTGAACTTTCTGTATATTTAACTTCTGTCTATCCTATTTGTTGCCTAAACTTCTCTGCCCACCTTTACTTCTGAGTCGATTTTTCTCTAACCAGCATAATCTTAAGGATTTTTGGGGTTCAAAGCGAGAAATATTTCAACAAAGCTTAACACATAATTTAGTATTGTTGCCTTCATGTGGTCTTAAATTAGCAGGACATAAGTACAAAAAATCCAAAGTTATTCTAGGCTGGTTTGTATTGCTTTATTTTATCTATTTTTTGTTTTGTTTTGTAGTGTACTTCCGTGATGATTATAAAGTTGCTGACTACAATCATTATCTCCTGTGTTGTCACTGAATATGTGTGGTAATTATTTCCTTCTCTTCCTTGTTGATTGCCCGTACTTTGCTCTTAGTTACAAACTTTACTGGTCGATTCCCCTGCTTTGAAAAAATGTTCGAAAGAAATTGAGGTTTCAAATGTTCGAGCGCCAGACTTGCAGTCAGAACATGCGCGCCACCCTGCGGCGATTACTGAGCACTGCAGGGAGATCTTTTCCCAACCGATTTGCAGATCTCTCATTGTCTCATTGTCAAAGCTTCTCGTTTAAACTTTAGGTTAGAGGTAACCAAACTTCACCGACGTGTGCAGCGCTGGCGCATCCTGAGCAGTAGCACTTCAAACTGCCCTAATACAAACATTTTAAAAAAACAACACAATTGGCTAAAAACAGCAGCAGTGCAAGCTTCCCCCAGATACTTGGAAGCAGACACAGGAAATGTAACAGCTGGCCACCTCTCCCCCCCCTCACACTCTCTGTCTCACACACACACACACACTTGTTAAGGTGCACTACAAAGCTCCCATGCAAACACGGAACATATGTGTCCAAGGGAATGTACAGTTTCTCACACACCAACTACACAACCATTCTCTCGCTCTCTCTCCTCTCTCTCTCTCTCTTTCTCTCCCTCTACCTCTGTCTCCTTCTCTCTCTCTCTCTGTCTCATTCTCTCTCCCGCTCCCTCTATTTCTCTCCCTCTGTCTCCCTCTCTCTGTCTGTCTCTCTCTCTCTGTCTCCTTCTCTCTCTCTCTCTCTCCCTCTGTCTCCCTCTGTTTCCCTCTCCCTCTCTCTGTCTCCCTCTTTCCCCCTCTCTCTCTCTCTATCTCTCTCTCTCTCTGTTTCTCTCTCTCGCCGTCACCCTCTCTCCTCTCTCTCTCTCGCTCCTCTCTGTCTCTCTCCCTCTCCCTTTCTCTCTGTCCCTCTCTCTCTCTGTCTCTCTATCTTCCCCTCTCTGTCGCTTGTCTCTGTCTGTCTCTCTCTCACTCCTCTGTCTGTCTCTCTCTCCCTCCCTCCCTCTTCCTCTCTCTCTCTCTCTGTCTCTCTCTCTCTCTGTCTCTCTACCTTCCCCCTCTCTCTCTCTTGTCTCTCTCTCTCTGTATCTCTCTCGCTCCTGTGTCTCTCTCTCTCCCTCCCTCTCTCTTTCTTCTCTCTCTCTCTTCTCTATTTCTCTCTCTCTTCTTTCTTGTCTCTTTCTCTCATATGATAAAGCTGCAGGGGATTGAAGCCAGTTGAGAGAAAAGAGGGTGCCGGGTCCGGATTCTCAAATCCGGGGGAAAAGCAAGGCCCTGATTGGCTGGCCGCAAACTGACAGAAAAGTTGGGGCGGCCATTTTCTTTTGTTGCGTCGGCTCGGAGGGTGGGAAACTAGCAGTGAAAAAACACATTCGGGATCAGGATAAAGGTATCCTGACCCCATAAGACACATAGAGGGGTACCTTAGAGATCCCTCATGGGTGAAAAATTGCCGATTATTTTTTTTTTTGAGTGAAAAGGGTGAAATGGACCTGGAAAGGAACCAGAGGGACCCTGCTGATTTAGCTGCCTCAATAACGGAGCAGATAATGGAGAAATTAGTCAAGAGATTACATCCCATAGAGGCTTGGTTAATAAGCATTGAAGAGAAACTAGAGGAGGTTGTTCAGTTAATTAAGTCCAATGTCCCAGTGCCCACAACACCCTCTCTACAAGGTCAGTCCCAGGGCAATTCTATATTGTCCGGGTCACAGGATAGGGCTTTGCTATGCCAAGGAGGAACTTTACTACACCTGACACGTGAAAGCACCACAGCCGGACAGAGTAAGTCTGCAAGTAAGGACTCGGATGGTTGCCCCAGCTAAACCAGGGGAAATCGTTACTCTGGAGATATGGCTACAAACAATATGGGTGGAAATCATATCAACTCAGTGACTAAGGCTGAGAGGCGACTTCCAAATATCAGCCTGGAATAATTCAGAATTTTACAAGAAACAGTGACAGACCTCTTGGGGTGTTACATCTCCCCCTGGAGGGCTGCCCATATGTTGCCGTGATCACTAATGTACCTAGACTTCAACCAAATAGTCCAGAGACTTACACAGACCAGAAAAATAAGGTTATCCATTGGTTACGTCAACGTAATCTCCCATTTTCAATGACCTCCTCAATAATAATGGTGAGGAAGGTGGGATGGGTGGGTCTGCTGAAGAAGTTCAGCGAAGGGGATTGGTTTGTTGTAAATTTTAACTAACCCGTTATAGTCAATCAGATCTTCTGAAATTGTAGCAAAGTTGGCCCTCTGTCCATGGGGCTTTTCCTCAGCAGACTTGCAGCCTTTTACCCTCATACAGGCTCTTCCTGTACAAAGAGGCAGGAAATAGGCCCAAAAAGCCCTGCTAATCTCCTTGCCCAGAACAAAGATTCCCCTTTACATCAGTCTGTGCGCATGCGGACTCCATCCCCTTTGTCTGAAGTGGATTGACTCAAAGATGGGGTCAAGCAGGGTCTACCGGAAGAGGGAGGGGTTGATGGCATCCCACGATATACCCAAAGCCCCCAGCTCCAGTAAAATCTGCCCTGAGCTGGTATTAGTGCAAAACCATTTCCAAGTAGAGGCGGAAAAGCTAGTTAATATCATTAGATGGAATATAGCAGGACTTGAAGCTAAAATGTCTATCCCAAAATGGGGGAGTTTTATAGATGAGCACATGATCTGTGTGTTCCAGGAAACGTGGTCCATAGAACCTAAGTACAGACCAGGGTATAAGAGCTATTGGGTCCCAACGAAAAGGGTGTCCTCTGGCAGACCTTTAGGGGGCCTATTAATCCGGATCAGCAGCTCCCTTAAATGTCAAGTGAGCGAATTGGAGATGGGGTGCCCCGATTTACAGGGCCTAGTTCTGTCAACCCACAAAGAACATTTGCTACCATTGGTAAATATCTGTAGTAGGGGCACTGGAAGCAGCTGTGAATCAGAAGCTAAAGGCACCCTGGACAATGTTAGCACAAATAACATCCATTACATTTTGGTTGCTGGGGATTTTAAAACTACATTTGAGCCTTATTCATTGGCACATGAGCTCTATCAGGAAGGAGATCGTTTCTGGGGCATCCCGCAACTATTGAAGAGCAATGGACATAAATTGACTAGAGCTGCACACAAATTGTAAACACCACAGTGGCCCACGGCCTCCGAGCATGTAATGGGCGTTCCCGCTTTGATGTAAATCCCTCTTTTACATTTAGACGGGGGACTTTCAGGAGTCATACTGACTACTTCCTATTAGATATTCACCTTTGGGGACATATGGAAGACATGGCAGTATTGGAGCATGAGGAAAGCGACCACAACCCACTGATACTTGTTACTAGGGGTTTGCTACCTGTAATTGGGACTCTAGTCACCAGGAAACTTGACCAGCATATCACTACGACAAACAACAGACGGACTGTTACGTTGGAAACCATTAATTCCTCCCTGTGCACCATTGCAACCATGTACAGACTAGTGGCAAACCAAATGGAACTTGTGCTCCAATTTGGGCAGGATGAGGGAAGGATGTTGGTTGAACACTTAAGATTATGTGATTGCTTGAGGGAGTTATTTGTTCAGGAGCCCATGGGCAACCTGAGAAATAAGCAGAAAGAAAGGTGGTATAACAAATCTTGCAGAGAAGCTAAAAACAGGCAACTGAGGGACCTCAGAGGGGGGAACAGAGATCTAACTAAACAATCGAGGAAAATGCACAGGCTGGAGCTGCCCAAGGCACGCAGAAGCTCGGAAGAGAAGTGCTGGACAGCCCTACTAGAAGCAGCAAGAAATAAGGATGCTTGTAGGTCCTGGAAATTGGTTTCAAACGGTTGTGGGGAATCTCAACCCTTGAACTGGGCACCAATTCTTCCCGATAAGTGGGTCAAACATTTCAGTTCTCTCTATTCTAGGATCGACGAGCTAGTTTCCTTAATGAGGAAAGAGACTTTTCCCCTAATCAAGTTCTCCTTAGCTGAGACCAAGATTGCAATATCATCCCTTAAATGGGGTAAAGCTCCCGTCCTCGACAGGATACCGGGCGACCTCTATAAATCAAACCTCGATATTTGGACACCCTACATTAATAAGGGCTGTAACGCAGTGACTGCAGGTGCATTCATCCCCTGCACGTGGAAAGGGGCAGAAATAGTCCCCTGCATAAAAAGGGAAATCCCGGTAATCCAACCAACTATTGGCCTATAAGCCTGTTAGATAACCTACAAAAAAGTTTTGCGAAGCAGATTTTGAATCGTTTGGAGTAGTGGGTCGAAGAGAGTGGGGCCATCTTGAGAATCCAGGAAGGATTTAGGCTGCAGTTAGCACAATTGACCAAGTGCTGAGGTTTATGGCAAGCAGATGGAAGACGGTGGATATCGGTGGAGGGAACTTATATGTTGCCTTCATCGATCTTGGAGCAGCCTTTGATCTGGTTCCCAGAAATAAGCTTTGGAATACAATGAGTAAAATGTGAGTTCCAAGTGGACTCTTGGACTTAATAGTTCGACTCCACGAAGGGACCTTCGTCAGAATTAGAATTGGCAGTAACGGTGAATTGACAGATCCAGTTACTATTGAGAAGGGGGTGCGGCAAGGCTGTGTCCTTGCCCCCACCCTCTTTCTCTTATACATAAATAACTGGATTAAGTATCTAAACAACTGTGTAAATGATTCACCAAGGCTGGCTGGTCGGAAAATCCTGGGGCTGTTCTATGCAGACAACACCATTATCTTGGCAAAATCACCCATGGGACTCCAAAACCTCGTTGACCAGTTTTGTCTGTTTTGCAAAGTTTTTGACCTTGAGGTAAATGTTGGAAAAACAAAATTTATGATTTGTTCTCAGAGGAAGAAAAAGATGAGAGCTAGTGTAACAATGATTCTATTATCCTAGAAAGAGTTAATTAAATTGGTTATCTGGGGATCAGACTGATGGACTCTGGCAAATGGGACGCACACATTAACAAAAGCGCACATGTAATATGTCATAGAGGAGGGGACTTGTGCCGAAAAGCTAAAACAGCTGTAAGTTCACCGTTGAACCCCATAGTGGAAATATATAAGGCCCCTATATGGGGCAGAACTGTGGGATTTTGATAGCCAGTGGAATCCACTACAAGTTAACGAAAATAATTTTATTAGATACATAGCAAGACTAGGGAAGGGCACCTCATTAGTACCTTTAAGACTAGATCTTAGATTAATAACATTGCTGACATTGTAAACCTGAAACCACGTTTACATTGGAGCCAACTCTGGAAGACAGAGGAACTGGAGCCTTTTAGGGAGGAAATTAGAGATCTGCTTAGGAGCTCGAGGTTCCCGGATAGTATGCGGGAAATTAAATCGTCTTGGACCGATTTAGGTTTCCCCCAGTTTTGGGGGGACCCTGAATCGATCCTGGCTAATTCGGCCACGCTTATTAAACAAAGTTACCAGAGGAGGGTAAACAATCAGATCTCTCAGAGCAGTAGGTTGAGTCGCTTGGCTTTAGAACTTTTATCTGTCAAACAGGAGAGGTTGGATGACCATTTTTTTGACCTGACCATACCTGCCCATGCCTGTTCCCTACTTCTTCAGTTCAGAGACGGTACCCTACGAGTCAATGCTTTTACTGCTCGATGGTCGACAAACAGCCCTGAAGATAACAAATTTAAACTGTGTCAGTAAAGTGTGGAATCAATTGAACATTTCCTTTTTTTCGTCCGAAATACAAGATTCCCAGGAATAAATGGATTATTCCACTCTGCAAATTGTGTCTTTACTTGACCGTGCTAATGCATATAGAATTTGTAAAAGTGGTGCTTCCACAGTGGTAGTTTGGCGTTTCAAAGTATCTGTCGGCTGCTGGTCCACCCGCTGCAGAGCACTTAAAGTACTTGGATGGGATAGCCCGAACAAGAACCTCTTGGCCGCGATGGGTTAGAACCCCTCTAATACTTGGTTGGGGCGGAACAGAAAAAAAGAGCTCATATTGCATATTTTGCACAAAGCATTCGGCCTAGCTTTAAAGTGCGGAATTTTAAGGTATATTGCGATGTGGATCATAATATTAAGCACTGTCGTACTCATAAAAAATGGTTATTAGTTTAACCCTGAATAGGAATGTTTTTTGTTCGGTTCCTGATTAAATTGAAGTTTTAGATCATAATACTTATAGCATACAGTTATGCTAAATATTTATATGTATATTGATTTTATAGGGTTGCGTACTCTGACTCTTTTGCTTTTTTCATTGTAGTTTTTAATTTGTCAGGATCTTAAACCAGAGAAGCTATTAAAGGAATGTGTATAATATTCTTAAGATGTATTTTATGTTGTGATCCTTTCAATCTTGTTTTTTCTTGTTATGATTATTTGTTCGATTATGAGATCGTATGTTTCGTTATGTCAATAAGCAATACAATACAATAAGCACTGAAGAATAGTTAGTTAGGTTCTGAATTTACTTTGTATAAAACCACAGAAATTCAGCAGTTATAGTTAGAGTTCTTTCAAGTAACCAGAACTCGCGCCCTAAGGAGACTATAACTCGCGCCCTTGCCACGCACAGTTTTCCTATCGATAATTTTATTGTAAATGTTGCAGTGATAATATCAAAGATGCCGTACAAGATCTCATAAATGATAAGTGTGGAATATTTCGCTGTACATGGCGAAGGCAAGAGTTATCGTTACCATAGGGCGTGAATTATGGTTACTTGAAAGAGCTCTAACTATAACTGTTGAATTTCTATTGTTTTGTACGAGTGCATTTAGAACCTAGCTATATTGCCCCTATAACCTTTGTTTTTTACGTAAAGAAATTTTAATTGCTTTACGTTATTCCAACCCCGCCACGCACGGTCTTTGGCCGTGAGCGGCAAGGGTGGCTCGCAAGGCCTGGCCTGCAGTCGGGCCTTGTAGCCAAGCCCTTATAACCACCCAACCATGCGCCATCCATGGCTTTTCACCGTGAGCAACGCAGGTTCGCCACAGGGCCTGTCTCTGTCAGTGGAACTGAGTGAGTGCATGAGTGTTGGAGTGGGTCTGAAAGTGGGTGCATTAGTGTCTGAGTGGGTGTGTGAGTGGGCGCATGAGTCTCTGAGTGCATGTATGAGTGAATAAATTAGTGTAAGAATGAGTCTGTGGTTTTCCTTTCAATTGTTTTCACATTTGCAAATATTTTGTGCATAATTTGCATATTTTGTGCATGGTGGCGCAAAACTATTTTTAAACCATAATTTGCCCCTCAAACACACCTATATCACACCCCTAGGGTCAGGGTACCTTCACCCTGACTCCTTATGCCACTTTCAGTTAGGATTTTCACCCCTGGAGACTGTCCCGTACAATAAAATGGAGGCCGCAACTTTCTTGTCAGGTTGCGGTCAGCCAATTAAACCACTTCTTTTTGCATGCATATTAACGAAAATGTGTGAATTTTCGTGATTATTTGCGAAGGATCTGCAGCCCTACAGATACAAATGTATTTTCCCTTTAATATCTAAAAAAATACTGAATGGATTTACACCAGATAAGCGAAAGTGTGATTTGCGTACCAAAAGCTAGCTTTTTACCAAATTTGGTGTAATTCCATCCAGCGGTTTGGGCTGTAGTTGGGTCTAAAGGTCCTATGGAAATCAACATGGAAAATGCAATTTTTTTTACCCCTTCCCCCCCTTTTTCTCAGCCCCTGCTTGAAGGATCACCCCGGAGCTCTCCATGTGCAACAAGAATCACTGGGTCCCTTTTTTGGGAAAATGTCATGAAGATTCGCCGAACGGTGCCTAAGATATAGGCAAGTTATATATATATATATATATATATATATATATATATATATATATATATCACACATGCACAATGTTCATGTTGTTGTGGTTCCTCCTTTTTTTTGCTTCCCCCTGCACCCTAGCCCAGGACTTCAGATCACACTCCCCCTTCAGCGCCCACCCACATCTCCTTCTCACTCACGTCCTAATCCAGTACACTTGCTGGAACAGTTTCCTGGCCTCAGGAAGTCCCGCCTTCCGTGAGCAGGACTTCCTGAGTATGGTAAACAGCTAGTTGTGTGCACAGCGAGAAGTGCCCCATGAATATATGCTCACTTTGGGTTTCTGGCCCTTGATCACTGCTTCCTTGAGACAAAAACATGTTTTTGTGCAAATCACGTGCAAGAGGTGTTCTGCAGGTGGAAGTTCATATAACTTGAACCACAGAATCTGGAACAGTAGACATTTCCACCACTAGATAGGATTTACATCAATGGATGATCTACCAAAGTGGAAGAAGACCGACTGCAACTGCTAGAAGCCAGGCTACCACTCACCCCTGGACCCTCTCTCACCATGGCCACTGCCACGAGTGTTCTCAACACCCCTCCCACAAGTGTGCGTGCGGCCTGTGGCCACCAACACCCACCCTGTTTCCCACCACCTTGGCTGCTGTGCCTGCCCCAGTCCCACCTGTGGAGTCTTAAAACCAAACTACTCCTTCTTACTAGTGAAGTCCAAGCACATGGACACCTGTGAGCCCGAGGCGTAACACAGCCCCTGCAGCCCCTACGTGCTAGGGGGGACTTCACTCTTTAGTGGGTCAGCAATGCAGCCTAAAGTCTGTGGATATCTTTCAGATGTAGGAGTTCCAAGGGCCCCTCAACAAACTCTGCCCCCCTCCCCCCCTCATTTGACGTTAGGGCACCACTACGAATTCAGATTAGGGGCCATTTCCCCCCAAGTGGACTTTAGCCACCATAACTTTCACCTCGGCAGGTGACCGAGAGGCAACAGACAACTATACAATAAATAAATATTCTATCAAATTCAACATTCTGTGTGTTTTTGGTAGGTGTCTGAAAGCGTTTACTCATTTTTTCTCAGAAGTGATGTATGTAATTATTGTGTAAAATGAAGAAAGCGGTTCCCGTGTGTTAAGGTGGCCTAGTTCTCACATTAGCCTGTGCCAGGAAGTCGCTAACTAGGACAGCAAACGTTCAAACTTTGAACATTTCTCGAAGCCATGAAAGGTGGCTCCAGGCACTGAACGCATCTAGAAATCAGTGGGCGCAGTTTCGCCGTCTAGGGGCATCCTGTACATTAGAGCCCCCGTGAAACGAAGCTCCTCCCACCTCAGGGCGAAGCAGGTTACACGGAAGAGGCGAGGGCGGCCTTCAGAACCCCGAGTGGCGCCAAAGCTGCCAGCTTCAGGCTGCGCATGCGCAATCCTAGACCGGGTTATTACACATTTAAAGGCGACAAACTCATGGAGAAGTCACTTTCTGAAAACGAAGGTTTGCAAACTATGTTTCTTTATGCAGCATAATTTGCAGACACGTAGATTTGCCCTGGAAATCTTGTTTCTTTTCTTTTTTGTTTGTTGAAAAACTTAAATGTTAGGATGTTCTCAGATCCATACCTTGTGTAGATTCACAGAGTCCTAACAGACTGCGCATTGGAGTTTACCCACATTGTAGATTTCCAGGCATACCCGAGGCCTGATTGGCTTATTCCAATGAATTAGAAGTAGAAATATACAGAACTAAACTTTGTTGCTGTTTTCTTTCTTCACAGGGACATTGTCAGCCATGCCAAGTTTTCCAGGTCCATGTGTGACGTGCTACTCCAGTCCAGGTTTTTCCTTTGAATTCTGCGACTTGCAGTAGTATTTATTGCATTCTAAAACAGAACTACAAAGCCAGGAATTCAAAGGAAAAAACCTGGAGTGGAGCAGCACATCAGCATGGACCTGGGAAACTTGGCAGCGATTATTTCCACATGGAGTTACATATGATGGTGCATCCATTCCGTTGCCACCCTGATAAGGACCCTCTCCTGCTATTTACCAAAATAAACTTTAGAGGTTACAAAAGGACCTGCAAACGTTTTGTGTATACCCATAATCCTAGAGGGTTGGGTGTGGGCCCCTGCTTTTGTGGGACTGCTCCCCAGGGACACGGTCCTTTTCTGGGCCAGTGAAAGCCATTCTCAACTGGACAATCACCACAGTTGGTTTGTTTGACATGTTTTGTGAAGCTTTGCCCCTGGTGGGGAGGGCAAGTGGGTGTTTACCCCAGGGAGGGAAGCTTTGCCCCTGGTTGGGAGGGCAAGTTGGTGTTTACCACAGGGAGGGAAGCTTTACCCCTGGTGGGGAGGGCATGTGGGTGTTTACCCCAGGGAGGGAAGCTTTGCCCCTGGTGGAGAGGGCAAGTGGGTGTTTACCCCAGGGAGGGAAGCTTTGGCCCTGGTGGGGAGGGCAAGTGGGTGTTTACCCCAGGGAGGGAAGCTTTGCCCCTGGTGGAGAGGGCAAGTGGGTGTTTACCCCAGGGAGGGAAGCTTTGCCCCTGGTGGGGAGGGCAAGTGTCTGTTTACCCCAGGGAGGGAAGCTTTGCACCTGGTGGGGAGGGCAAGTGGCTGTTTACCCCAGGGAGGGACGCTTTGCCCCTGGTGGGGAGGGCAAGTGGCTGTTTACCCCAGGGAGGGAAGCTTTGCCCCTGGTTGGGAGGGCAAGTTGGTGTTTACCCCAGGGAGGGAAGCTTTGCCCCTGGTGGGGAGGGCAAGTGGGTGTTTACCCCAGGGAGGGATATGTAGTGTTCGATTCATTGGCAGAGTGCTGGTCAGGTATAGGTTGCGGACAAGTGTCGGCTTGGTTTATGGAAGACAGGCCTGCATCAGGGCAGTTGTGGGGGTACCATCAGCTGACACGCTCTGAAGGGTATGCTATTAGGATTATAACATGAACTAGGAAGGTGGTCAGAGGACAAAGAGCTACTCAGTGGTGGAGTGAGATTTAATGGTGGGGTGTACACAGGTTTTTGTGTATTCGAATGATTGTGCTACCAATAGTATTCGGATTGCTCCGTTTCTATTAAGCTTAACTAGGTTGTATTTTTTTCTTATGAGACTTGTTTTGGAGCAGAAATATCTTACAAGACCTGTGAGAACAGAGGTGAGCCTGGATTTTGTCTATTGCCACAAGTCTGTTTACAAAAACCATCACAAACAAAACAAACATTGACAAAGCCAGAAGGCTAGTAGCTAACGGCAGACCTATTGGCTTGGCCAATGCTTGTTAGTATTGCGGCAGTATATGTAGTACATACGTCGCTTATGTTTTCCACGCTAGTGACTGCACGTTGTCTAGCGTGCGATACCCCCATGATATTTGTGAGTGTGATGGAGATGTGCGCAGTGAACTATTTGTTGCTTGGCACCGCCCTGATTTAAAGTTAGATGACGAGTTTGAAATAAGGGGTGGCGGCAGAAGTCTCTTGCGCGGGCTTTGGGGTCGTCAGCCGTCTCTCCGTAGAGTCGTGTGCCCGAGCGCCCGCAGCAGGTTCGCCTGGGAGCAGAGAGCCCATCAGCAGCTCACCTCAGAGCATCCAGGGCTTGAAGGTCGCCATAGCAACCGGTGATGTAAGAGCTCAGGGCCCGGGCAACAAATGGAGCGCGGAGAATGGGATGTCAAAGGAGGCAGGATGCACGTCTATGGGGGTGGGGGCAGTGGGTGTCTGGGTAGACCGAGGATGTGAGGGGCCCATGGGCAGAAGAAACGCAGAGACACAGCAGGACGAATGTTATTTTATGTTACTTTATGTTATGTTGGGTTAGGTTAAATTAGGTTATGTTATGTTACTGTATATTATGTTCAGGGCCTCTGGGATTATGTGATTATGCGGCCGCGGCGGTTTTCATATGATTACAGATTTGCCTCATTTACCACATAATCCGTCATCTGCAGCATAATCTGCAGATTTCAACAGAAAAACATTCTCTAACTCAAACCGTTCAAAAGTTATTTAAAAGGTAGTGGCACGTGCTGCCGCGCAGTGAAAGCCCCTCTGTACAGGTTGACTGGATATCTATCTGCTGCTTATCGCTAAGTATGAGTGTCAAACTGGTCCTACTGAGGTGTAACCTACGCGAAGACACTACTAACAAGTTTTAAAATTACAATATAATGAACTAATACTATCAAAAATTTCAGCATGTTGCCCAATAATGTGCCATTTCTTACCACATGATTTAGTCAACCCTGCCACATAATTTAGCTCTCCCCTGCCGCATACCTCCAGTGGATCTGGCTATGGTATAGCTTATGCTTTGTTATGTTATGTTATTTTATTGTATGGTATGCTGTGTTACGCTACACTACAAAGCAATATATTAGGTTATGTTATGTTATTTTATGCTATGCTATCTCATGTTATGTCATGCTATGTGATATGGTAATATCATATGCTATGCTATACTATGTTATGTTATGATATACTATACTATGTTATGTTATGCTATACTATGTTGTTATGTTATGCTATGCTATAGTATACGATACTGTTATGTTAAGATATACTATACTATATTATGTTATGTTATGCTATACTATGTTATTTTATGCTATGCTACATTATAATATGCTATGTTATGCTATGCTATGTTATACTGTGCTATGCTATAGTATACTATGTTACGTTATGCTATGCTATGTTATACTATGTTATGTTATGCTATACTATACTATACTAATGTTATGTTATGCTATACTATGTTATGTTATTTTATTTTATGCTATGCTACATTATGTTATGTTATGCTATGTTCTGCTATGTTAGGTTATGTTATGCTATGTTATAATAGGCTATGCTCTGTTATACTATGCTATGCTATAGTATACTATGTTCCGTTATGCTATATTATACTATAGTATGTTATGCGATGCTATGTTATACTATGCTATACTATACTATGTTACGTTATTGTATGTTATACTATACTATGTTATGTTATGCTATGTTATGCTATACTATACTATGTTATGTTATGCTATTTTATGTTATGTTATGCTGTGTTATAATATGCTATGCTATGTTATACTATACTATGTTATGTTTATGTTATGCTATACTATGTTATGCTATGCTATGTTATGTTATGCTATGCTATACATACTATGTTATGTTATGCTATTTTATGTTATGTTATGCTGTGTTATAATATGCTATGCTATGTTATACTATGCTATGCTATACTATGTTACGTTACATGTATAGTGCTGTTTTACCATTTGTGTGGTTCTGTAGCGCAGACATGAGTGTAGTGCGGCACAGGTTATCACTCCATCTCTCCGGACTCTGGAGGCCTGTGCCCTGGTGCCACCCCCTCAAGCCACTCTGCTTTACCTGGCACCAGTAACCCCTCCAGATAACTCTGTGCAGCTGCTTCGCCCTGAACCCTTCATGAATACCTGCAGTGAGCGGGTTGGGGACTCTCTGTATAGGGCAGCAGGGAACTATGTCACAGAACGCGCAGTGGGGATGTGGCTTATGTAGAGAGTCATGGCTCGAAAGGGTTTAAGTAGTGAAGATGCAAAACCAAGTCTCTCCGGGGAGTGCCATCTAAACTGGTACCTGTACAGTGAGTAAAGTTACTTCAGGCCCCTCCCAGTGCTGTTCATCCTGTGGGTCGTGTCACAAGGGCTCGTGCAATGCACGGTATCACAAGAGGTGCTCACGCAATGAATGATATCGCAATAGGCCTCATCAACCACGTCACAGTGCAGCCATCCAGTGCATAGCATCATAACGACTCATACAATGGATGACATAAGTGCTTAGGGAATAAATGTTATCAGCCAGGCTTCAAGTAAATGTTATTTTATTTATAGTGTTTTATATAGCGTGAGCGTGACCCTTGCGAGTATCAAGCGCTTTACAAATGTTCAGCGTACTGATGGCACAAACAGCACACTCAAGCGTGAGAACAAAGCAAGACCGAATCTCCAGAGAGGTCCCCTCCAAGTCCAGACGAATAGAAGTATGAGATTTACAGCATACATTTGTTCATCAGTATCATTTTAACTTCTTTCTTGAAAGAGGTCGTTGAGGGAGTCATTCTAATTTCAGGGGTATGGAGTTCCAGATTCTAGGATCAATACCTGAGAAGGCTCGGTTGTATGTTTTCTTTTCATAGAATTTTGGTGGTTTCAACAGAAAGGTACTAGTGCTTCTGGATACTCTCAAGCCACCAGATACCTCTAGTTTTTGTGCAAGGTATACCAGGTTATTGAAGTGTAAGGCTTTATAGGTCATGCAAGCAATTGTTAAATGAATCCTCGCCTCATACGGGAGCCAGTTTAGTGATTTTTACATCAGGCGTGATGTGGTTGTTTCTTTTTGATCCTGTGATGAGCCTGGCGGCAGAGCAAAGAGTGGCCATTAGTGATGCCATCTTACTTCTGGGACGGCCGAGGAATGAACACCCATAGCCTATCCCAGGGATCACTAGAGCCTGGACAGCTGACTTGAGGTCATCAGGTGGAAGGAAGTCTTTTAATTTTCTTAGAATATTCCTGAGGAAGTTCGCTCCTTTGGTGGCTGTGCTGATCTGCTCCTGCATGTTCAAGTTCTTGCTGAGTGTTGTTCCCAGAGATCTCATTGAATCGATAATGTGAGGTACGCAGTTAAGAGCTGTTAGTTGTTTCATCCATTCTGAGATGTCCAGGGAGGGAGGACGGGGCGATAAGCAGGAATTCTGTTTTGAGAGCGTTAAGTTTGAGATGGTTATAAGTTAGACAGTTTTGGGGTTTTGTAAGGTTGTGTTGAGAGATCTAATCTCAACAGGGGAAGGGGTTTTCAGGTACAATTGGGTGTCATCAGCATACATCTGATAGAGAATGTTAGATAACTTTAACAATTTGATTAGAGGTTCCATGAACACATTGAAGAGAGAGGGTAAGAGCGTGGGCCAAAGTGGGACCCCTAACGTGACCACTGGGGCTTTGGATAAAGACTTACTTACCCTGAATTGTTGTGTTCTGTTGTGGAGAAAAGAAGTGAACAAGTTAAGGATAGAACCATCCTACGTTCAAGTAGTTCTAGTAGGCTGTCATGTTTGACCGTGTCAAAGGCTGATGAGAGGTTGAGGAAGATCAGAAGGCAAGATTCATTCCGATCCAACATGTTTAGAGCATCATCAACTATTTGTGTGAGTGCCGATTCAGTGCTGTGGCCCTGATGGAAACCTGATTGGAATTGGTCTAGGAGGTTGTATGGTACTATGTGTTTGCAAAGTTGTGTATGGATGCATTTCTCAAGGAGTTTCGCCAGTGTCGGAATGTTAGAGATTGGGTGGAAGTTGATCCACCATGGATTTTTTTTTTAAATGGGGGGTAACCTACCCCGCTTTAAGGCAGTCGGGGATCAATCCTTGAAGTACTGATGCATTAACAATCTTGGTCCAAAGAAGGAGTAAGTATATTTGATCTCACTGAAGATATTCGATGGAAGAGGGTCACTGAAGTGGTTTGAGGGTTTTAGTGTTGTAACGATTTTGAGAATGGCGCTTTCGTCAAAGATTTCGAATATGCTCCAAGACGCATTGTTTTTGTGGGCGTGCAATGAGCACCCTGGTGAGTCACCGAACAGGGGAGGGTGGGCGCTGATATGCGGTGATAAGCAGGTGCTCCCTAGCTGACTGCAAATCAGTTTCAATACTTCTTGTCTTTTCAGTGAAGAAGGAGGTAAACTCCTCACAGTTTGGTTGTGCATTAGACCCAATCGGGAAAAGGGTTTGGTTGCCTGTTGGATTGTAGCCTAAGATCAAACAATTTTTTGGACAATTCTAGATTCATCTAATTGGGTTGTAAAGAAATTTGCTTTATAACTTCTGATATGTTTGTTTTAGATGTTCTTCTGAGATCTCAGTTGTTTAAGGTGTTCTAATGTCAGTGGGAGTCTCCACGATTATTCAGCAAACCTGGGGTTATGTCTTCCTGAATTTAAGCGATCATTGAACCATGGTTTGGGTTCTCTGGTGGGCATTCGTATTCGCTGAAGAGGTGCTGTTGAGTCAGGAATATGCAGCATGGAGTTGTTCTAATGGCCAGTGAGCACATGGACGTCTGCCATATCCACGGGAGGTGTCAGGGTGTTCTTGCCGAGGGACTTCAGATCATTCATGTTCATGGTGCGCGTGCTCCTTTTCCAGCATTTGGGTTTCTTTAGTTGAGGATTTTTTGTCGTCACTAGTTCTAAAATGCAAAAGGTGATGCAGTGATGATCTGTCCAGTTGCCGATGACAGATTCCATTTAGATGGTATTACTTTTGGCAATGATAAGGTCCAAAGTCGAACCCAGGTTGTGGGCAGGACTATCGCAGATTTGAGTCAGATTGTGGTCCTAAGGCTGTTAAAAGCAGGGTTGTAGGGGTCGTTCCAGTGGAGGATGAAATCTCAGCGGAAGATCTGGGTGCAGTGATGTCCTGCGTTGATTGAGATAGTTTACATGATTTGCTCTATGAATGTGGTGTTATCTCCTGGTGGGTGGTAGAACGTGTGCAGTTTGCATATGTATTGTTGTTGCTCAAAATATGAACACATAAGTATCTGCATGAGGATAAGGCAATGGTATGAGACTGTTTCACTGAGGAAGTACTACGATGTATGCAACCAGTACCACCACCTGGTCTGCTGGACATATCTAGTCTTATGATGTCATGGTTAGGTAGAACTAGTAAGTCCAGGATAGGTGTGGAGGAGTCATTTAGCCATGTTTCGGTCAAGATAAGATTCAAGCACATGCGCAAGGATGAGGTCCGCAATGTCCGCCACGCGCATCACTGCCGACCTGTAGTTCAGTAGCATTTGTTTCAAGAATGGTTTAGTATCAGACGAGGTATATTGAGTGATGGGCACTTGCTTAAGGTTCGACAAGTTTACGGCTCTATGACTGGGTCTCGGTTCTCTGCGTGGGTTTGTAAGGATAGTTTGAATTTGATCCAAATCGACTTTTTTACCGGAGTAGGTGGAATCATATGAAAGTAGGAGGGACTGAATGTCACTGTCAGAGACATGATCATTTATTCTGAAGGGTCGAGTGCATGTGTTGGGGTTAGGGATTGTTCCCCATCTCATTTGGGAGGGAGCCGAAATAGATGAGGTCGCGTAAGCTGTGAGGTGTGATGGTACTTTAGTGCAATAGTTATTATCCAGACCATGGGTGTGACTATTCTTCACAGGAGTTTTGTTGCCCCACCGGTTGTTCACCAATTCTGAGGTGATGCGTAGTAGACTTTGTAGATCTGTCTTCAGTAGATGTAGGTTATGTGTGACCTCGTGCAGTCTGCATTCCAGAAAAGAATGAGCACAGGCGGCCTTTTTTTGCTTCAAAGAGCCATGAGGTAGGGGGGTGTGCAAGGCGTTGGAGTTAGCATGTTGTTGGCCTAGGGGCACAGCGGTGGAAGTGGAATTGACAGTGGAGTGGGGCGTGAGGGGGGGAGTTGTAGAGCATATGAAGTGGTTAGTGGGGATGCTGATGTAATATGTGGAAAGGTACAGTCCACATAGCATAGAGAGAGATCTCAGTTGGGGTGCTGGAAGTGCCATGAGTGCATTCAAAGTGTTTCCGAGTGAGTATTCAACCGCTGAAGGGATCGTTGGGGTGTTATTATTATTTCCGTGGTTGTGTGTCTCTGTGATCGCTGATCTCGAGGTGTAGTAAGTATGTGTTCTAGTAGGTACGTTTATAGAAGCGGACTCAAATTCAGAAGTTGGTGGTGTTGATTAGGCGTAGATTGTGTTGCATACCATTCTATGTATAAGTCATGTTACAATGCGTTCATCCAATAAATCATATCTCGACGGCTCATGCAATGAATGATATCACAATAGGCGCTTCTCCAGCGAATTATGTCACAATACTGCTAGCCTACAAAATCATGTCACAACAGCTCATGCAGTGAATGATATCACAATAGGTATTTCTCAGTGAATTATGTTATAATACAACTAGTGTTAGAAATTATGTCTCTAGTTGTCAAATGTGTACACCCTTTTCCAAGTAGGGACCACAATCCTTGTCAGGGTAAGTCACAACACAATCTAAATTATCCTGTGCTCACCCTCTGGTAGCTTGGCACAGAGCAAGCAGGCTTAACTTAGAAGGCAATGTGTAGAGTATTTGTGCAATAACTCATACATTAGCAGAGTGAAAAAAACACAAAAAGTACTCCACACCATAATAGGAAAATAGATCATATTTATCTGAATAAAATAAGACCAAAACAACAAGAATCTGATATGCACATGTCGAGATATCACTTTTTAAAGGTTTAAATGAGTCTCAATCCTTAAGAATCAGTGGTTGTGTCTTTGTAACACACAGTACTTGAAATGCATCAAAAATAGCAACGCACAGTGCCCGCAGAGGAGGAGATGTGTTGAAAAATAAGGTGCTGTATGGGATTTTCCGGTGCTGCACCGACAATGCTCTGTTTCTTTCCACGCTGTAAGTTGATGTGTTGATTTCCAGGAGCGCAGCCTTGGTTCCTCACTGCGTTGTGGGGATATTTTGACGTCCAGGGACGATGCGTTGAACAGCCTTGATGTTCTGGTAGAAGGAGCAGGTGCTGCATATATCCGGTTGGCAATGTGGTGAATTTTCAGCTGTGAGGCAGGCACTGCGTTGATTTCTGCAGGCGTTGCGCTGATTTTCTGACATACGGGAATTTTCTCCTTTATGGCCCTGAGACTTCAGAACAGGAGGCAAGTTCAATCCAAGCCCTTGGAAAGCACTGGAGTGCACTGGTGGGGAAGGCAGAGTCCTTCCAGCAGAGTCAGAGGTTTGCAGGCAACAGGGCAACACGCAGGGGAGCAGTCCTTCTCAACAAAGCATTCCAGATGAGTCTTTTGGGTAGCCGGCAGTCCCTCTGACAGAGTCCAGGTGTAGATCCAGAAGTGTCTGATTTGGTAGGGTCAGAGACCCATTATATATACCCAAAAATACCTTTGAAGTGGGAGAAACTTCAAAGAGTGGTTTTGAAGTACACAAGGTCCACTTTCAACCCAGTCCTGTCTGCCAGGATCCCTGTGTATGTGTGTGGGGGGGTTATCAGTCCTTTGTGTGAGGGCAGGCTACTGGCCTTTGAAGTGTAAGAGAGAGCCCCTCCACCCTTTCTGCCCAGGGAGACCCATTCAGTATGCAGCTGAATGCAGATGTGACTGTGTCCTGTGTTTATGGCTGTCTGGGTGAAATGCACAAGGGGAGCTGTCAACCAGCACAGACCAGACATGGATTTTTGACAGGCTGTAAGGCACAGATGGCAGTAAGTGCAGCGAAATGCCCACTTTCTAAAAGTGGCATTTCTAAAATACTAGCATTAAATCCAACTTTACCAGTAAGCAGGATTTCCTATTACCATTCTTCCCATACTAAACATGACAGGGCTACTCCTTTCAGGTCAGAATCTGCCACTTAAAAGTATATAAGGGCAGTTCTAATGCTGGCCTATGAGAGGAGCAGACCTAACAGTAGTGGAAAACAAATTTGTGAGTTTTCCCTAACCAGGACATGTAAAACATAATTAGTTGTCCTGCCTTTTACTTTTATAGCACCCTGCCCTATGGGTTACCTAGGTCCTACCTTAGGGGTGACTTATATGTAGAAAAAGGGGAGTTTAAGGTTTGGCAAGTCATTTTAAATGCCAAGTCGAAGTGTCAGTGAGACTGCACACACAGGCCTTGCAATGGCAGGTCTGAGACATGGTTAAGGGGCTACTTATGTAGGTGGTACAATCAGTGCTGCAGGCCCACTAGTTGCATTTCATTTACAGGCCTGGGCACATATAGTGAACTTTACTATGGACTTACAAGTAAATCAAATATGCCAATTGGTAGAAACCAATGTTACCATGTTTAGGGGAGAGAGTGCACGCACTTTAGCACTGGTCAGCAGGGGTAAAGTGCGCAGAGTCCTAAAACCAGCAAAAACAGGGTCAGAAAAATGGAGGGAGACAGGCAAAAAGTTGGTGGATGAGCACCCTAAGGCTGTTAGATCTAACAGCTAGTCTAGTAAATCATGTCACAGGGCTCATGCCGTGAATGATATCATAAAAGGCGTTTCGCCAGTGAATAATGTCACAATGCAGCTAGTTTAGTAATTCATGTCATGATGGCTCATGCAGTGAATGATAACACAATAGGCACTTCTCCAGTGAATGATGTTACAAAACAGCGAGTTTAGTAAATCATGTCACAAGGGTTCAAGCAGTGAATGAAATCACAACAGATAGTTCTCCCGTGTATGACGTCACAATATGGCTAGTCTAGTTAATCATGTCTCAAGGACTCATGCAGTGAATGATATCACAATAGGTGCTTCTCCAGTGAATGATGTCACAAAACGGCTAGTCTATTAAATCATGTCACAACGGCTCATCCAGCGAATTATATCACAATAGGTGCTTCTCCAGTGAATGATGTCACAATCTGGCTAGTCTAGTAAATCATTTCACAAAGGCTCATGCAGTGAATGATATCACAATAGGTGCTTCTCCAGTGAGTGGTATCACAACAGGCTCTTCTCCAGTAAACAATGTCACAATACAGCTAGTCTAGTAAATTATGTCACAAGGGCTCATGCAGTGAATGATATCACAATAGGCGCTCATCCACTGAATCATGTCACAATAGGTGCTTCTCTAGTGAATGATGTCACAATACGGCAAGTCTAGTAAATCAATGCACAAGGGCTCATGCAGTGTTGACATCACAAAAGGTGCTCCTCCAGTGAGTGGTATCACACCAGGCTATTCTACAGTGGATGATGTAACAATACTGCTAGTGGAAACAAGTTGTTTCTGTTATCATCTAGTCTCATGATTGCATGTTATAATATCAAACTATTATCCAATGGAGTTCCGGTTGGAATGATCACTAATAGAAGGTAAAATAAAGTACAGAGCAGCAGGCACTGGAGAAAGCTACAGCTGGAGACTAGCTAGGCCAAAAACTGGCAACGCAGGCATGGTGGGACAAGGATAGCTCTCAGCACAGGATGCCCTATGCAACAGCCTGTGTGCCCTATGCCAAGACACTGCCCTGTCAGGACGATGCTCGAGATGCTTGTTGCAGAGCAGGAAAAGTTGTGCCTTCTGGCCATCTCCTTGGTTCTTGCTCCTCGTGTTCTCGAGCTTGTCGATGATTGTACTACTGAAGATCAACCCTGATGATTCTACTACTGAAGATCGATCCCGATGATTGTACTACTGAAGATCGATCCCGATGATTCTACTACTGAAGTTTGATCCCGATAATTTTACTACTGAAGATCGATCCCGATGATTCTACTACTGAAGATCGATCCCGATGATTCTACTACTGAAGATCGATCCCGATGATTCTACTACTGAAGATCGATCCCGATGATTCTACTACTGAAGGTCAATCCCGATGATTGTACTACTGAAGATCGATCCCGATGATTCTACTACTGAAGATCCCGATGATTCTACTACTGAAGATCGATCCGGAAGATTGTACTACTGAAGATCGATCCCGATGATTCTACTACTGAAGATCCCGATGATTCTACTACTGAAGATCGATCCGGAAGATTGTACTACTGAAGATCGATCCCGATGATTCTATTACTGAAGATCAATCCCGATGATTGTACTACGGAAGATCGATCCTGATGATTGTACTACGGAAGATCGATCCTGATGATTGTACTACTGAAGATCGAGCCCGATGATTGTACTACTGAAGATCGATCCCGATGATTCTACTACTGAAGATCGATCCTGATGATTCTACTACTGAAGATCAATCCCCATGATTGTACTACTGAAGATCGATCCCGATGATTCTACTACTGAAGATCCCGATGATTCAACTACTGAAGATCGATCCGGAAGAACATTGAGGAGAGACTATTGAGGGACAAAATATCAAAGAGAAGTATAGATTTACTATTCTTAACTCCACATCTAGTTTCCTTGATGACATTTAGGAGCCGACATTGTGAGTTCAATATATGCTCTAGTCGATACTAAAACTTTGATAGTATGGAAGAACACTTCACAATGTAACTAGTGATGCTCATGACTTGTTTAGTGAACCCAAGCACAAGAAAACATTTTTCATTTTGATGATGGGAAGGAACAACTCAGAGTTTATAAGCTGGGGATGTTGACTTTCAGAGGTAGCGGGGAGTTATCGTGGGGAGATAGGGATTGCCACACAAACTCTATAAGAGGTCTTTGTTCAACATGGACTTACAAACTTTATTTACATCAGGCCATGATTTTCATTAGATTTCAATAAACACAAGGAATGCAAGTCTTTTTATTTTAAAACAATCAGAGATGGAAAAGAACAGTCGCAGCTCGCACTGCATGGAAGGGGCGGGCGGCGCGGCAGGGAGGTTGAGGGGGGCTCTGGTAGGAATAAAAATGAAATTTAAATAAATAAACAAACAAACACCTCCTCCGTCCCGCCGTGCCGCTCCTCTACTCTCCTCCGTTGCTGGAGGCAGGCAGGCACAGGCTCCCAGCCTGCCCTGCGGCCAATCCTGATGCTGCTCAGAGCAGCGTAAGGATTGGCTGGGAGCGCCCAGCCAGGGCGCTCCCAGGCAGACTGGGAGCCTGTGCAGGCTCTCTCCAGCCCGGCAACTGTGTTGCTGGGCTGGTGAGAGCCTACTGCGCATGTGTGTTTGGCCGGCCGAGACGACTGACCAAACACACATGCGCTCTGAGGGGGAGTGCTGTGCACTCCCCCTGACTCCTCGTCACCCTGTGGCCCCGCCCCTTTATAAGGAAATTATAATAAACACTGTTTATTATTGTTTCCTTGTAAAGGTTTGCACCTGCCGCTGCTGGTGGGGGGCGACGCACCTCGGCCCAAATGGAGGAACCGCTCCTGGAAAAGTGAAAAGCACAACAAGATAGAAAGAAGGTGGAAATTTCATCAGAACTAAAACAGGTGATGAAGGGGACAACAGAGTTTAATTAAAACCATTTACCCCTTTTCCGCTTCTGAGACTCACGTCACAGATTCTGTATTTATGCACAGAACACGCTATGAAGCCAATTCCCTGCGGAATCTGTAAGTGTGGGAAGTAGTACTACAGGAGGGGTCTTTTATGTACTCATAACTCCGAAACGTCCAACCTCCTACTAGTAACAGTGCAACGAAGGCCTAGTCCTTTTTTGTACTAACTGTGTATGAATATTCCCTGAATAGTCCCATTTTATTCCCATTTTAGATGTTTTAGTGCCAAGACCACAAGGCAGACAAGAGTATGTAAAAGAGTACTGCAGGAGTTACTTTAAATACTCCAGCACCACAGGGAAGTAATCCACAGTAGCTGGGTACAGTGCTTAATTTGTGCTTGTTGTTTCCGGTGCTGAGCACCGGCACTTATTTTTTAGGGCCGGGGCTTATTTTTCTGCCTCAAGCATTTGCTGCGAGCAAAAGACACATATGGGAAAGAGGGAGGGAGGGAAAACGAAAAAGTGTCAGAAAGGGAGAAAGCAGAAAGCTGCAAGAGTGAACTGAAGGGGCAGGGAGTGGCTTTATTTGGATTGAAGGGGCTCGACATGGTTTAAGGATTACGCCGCCTCAGTATTTCGGGTTCACGCATTTAATTGCAGCAGCCGCGTGTTTAAGAGGACTGCTTTGGGCACCGACATCTTTATATTTACAAATTAAGCACTGGCTGGGTATCTGTGTGAAGATTTATCCCAGGCTGGTGCAATGAGTACAAAGCTGTCGAAGAGGCAGCGGAAAATGGAGGTGTTTCTTTGCAAATAAGTATTGAGGAGGACTAGTGTGGAGGCTTTGAGGACAAATTAACAATGAGTACAAACAGACAAAGGTTGCAGGACAGAAGAAGTGAAAAGACTTCAGTTATATCTTGAATATGGGGAATTCAGTTTTAAAACACCCTTTAAAAAAAAAAAAATTCTTATCCAGCAATTGGACGCTGACCCTTGCCATTTGCTAATTTGCATGTCGGCTTTTTCAAGCTTTCATGCACTAAATAGGTATTTTTACAATAGGTTAGTGCCTCTAGTTTTTACATTAATTGTATTCATCATTGTGCATATGGCCTAAAGTCTAGCTATATTGTGTACCAGTGTGTCTGTTCTGTTTATACACCACAGCCTGACCCAGGAGCACACAGTGCATGGAGGAAACAGGAATAACAGGTGTGAACAATCCCTAAATAGAATCCCTAAGGCGCAGTGAAGCCCACAGGGGGAAAGAAGCTGGTGATGTATTTCTCCATCTCTTTTTATTTTACAAAATACAGGCGTAGCCTGCAGCAGGAACACCACCTGGAAATAAACCTGTGGCAACGAAAGTGTACATCATCGTGCAAACAACTTACGGACTCTGCCTGCTGGACCCTGCAGACTCCATTTTGTTTCATGCTGGGCAGTAAACAAAGCCATTGAACTCCGTAAACTTGTAATTGTGATTCTATAGCGCAAGCATAGCTAGAAAGCCACGAAGCGCTGTACTCGGAAAGTGACCATGCAAATTATGAATCATATGGACTTTTTCTTTTAGCTTCCAAACCAATTGATGAGCACTTCTGGGTTTATGGTAATTTTTCAACATTTCAGTCTTTATTTACCCATATTTATTATCTGCTTTCGTTATGGTATCTGTATTTATTTATATTTATTTTGAGATTTAAAAAAAAAAAAACTACATTTAAAAAAGCTGTTACTAGTAAATTTCCACATCCACCAAATGTGTTTACTTTAAATAGTCATATATTATAAATCTGTACACTTTTATTAAAACGTAAGCATTGCTCTATGAGAACATTTTGCACTTCTAAAGCAATTTAAGGTTCATTAACAAAACTCTTTTTTTAAAATCTACTACCTGACAAACTCTCCAGATATAAGCATTGCATTCATAAGTGTCAACATGAGGAATAACTGAAAAATACACCTGTTTTCAATTTTTACCCATATTTAGAAATAAATATAGTTAGGGAGGTGGGTGTTTTGCAGTCTCTGTTTAACTATAATAAATCGGAATAAAGACATCCGTGAGAGCTTTAATCATGTTCTTTCTATGCAAAACTTTATGCACAGAGGACCCGGTAAAGAGACGGCATTAGTTACCACGAATTTACAACAGGGTCAAAGCAAATGTTTCAAGTTACAAACAAGGGCATTAAGAGAAACAGTTAGGAGAAAAAGGAAAAATATTAATTGAAAAAATGTATTAAACAGAAAGAGACACTTAGATCAGGGAGACTCCGTGTAGAATAGGCATATGAAATAGTCCATTCTGCACTGCAATGCAAGCTCTCCATCGGAGGCGGATTGATACACAAAACAGCCAACAGCATGAGGTGAACGGGTCACACTAGAGCCTGCAGAGCAGCTGTGCTGCCAAGCCAGGGTTAAAATGTAAACACAGACTGCAGCAGCGAGTAATGAGGGTAGAAACGAGCAGCGCAGACAGGAACAGAGCCCAGACCTTTCCTGTGATACTCACTTCTCCAGTAGAGGGCGAACACGCACCTGCTGTAAGAGAAACAGAGGTAGGGTGGGGAGCCTGTGACGAAGAAGAGGCAGACCTAGGGTAAAGTCAGAGCCTGTGATGAATGAGGCAGAAGCAGGGTAAAGTCAGAGCCTGTGATGAATGAGACAGAAGCAGGGTAAAGTCAGAGCCTGTGAGGTCTAAGGGAAGAAGCAGGGTAAAGTCAGAGCCTGTGATGTCTAAGGGAAGAAGTAGGGTAAAGTCAGAGCCTGTGTTGCCTAAAGGAAGAAGTAGGGTAACGTCAGAGCCTATGATGTCTAGGGAAGGGGCAGGGTAAAGTCAGAGCCTGTGATGCCTAAGGGAAGAAGTAGGGTAAAGTCAGAGCCTGTGATGTCTAAGGGAAGAAGTAGGGTAAAGTCAGAGCCTGTGATGAATGAGACAGAAGCAGGGTAAAGTCAGAGCCTGTGAGGTCTAAGGGAAGAAGCAGGGGAAAGTCAGAGCCTGTGATGTCTAAGGGGTGAAGCATGGTAAAGTCAGAGCCTGTGATGTCTAAAGGAAGAAGTAGGGTATAGTCAGATCCTGTGATGTCTAGGGAAGGAGCAGGGTAAAGTCAGAGCCTGTGATGCCTAAGGGAAGAAGTAGGGTAAAGTCAGAGCCTGTGTTGCCTAAGGGAAGAAGTAGGGTAAAGTCATAGCCTGTAATGTCTAAGGGAAGAAGTAGGGTAAAGTCAGAGCCTGCGATGAATGAGACAGAAGCAGGGTAAAGTCAGAGCCTGTGATGTCTAGTGGGAGAAGCAGGGTAAAGTCAGAGCCTGTGATGTCTAAGGGGTGAAGCATGGTAAAGTCAGAGCCTGTGATGTCTAAAGGAAGAAGCAGGGTAAAGTCAGAGCCTGTGATGTCTAGGGGGAGAAGAAGGGTGAGAAGCAGGGTAAAGTCAGAGCCTGTGACAGAAGCAGGGTAAGGTCAGAGCCTGTGATACAGCGAGTGGAAGAGGTCCTGGGCCAAGAGCCCTGGATGGGTGGAGTGAGAAGGGAGACAGAGGGCATGTGATGAAGGGAGGAAGGAGGGAGTGCCGATGGTAACAGGAGGGCTAGAAGCAGGGGGAGAGAGGAAGAGACAGAGGCAGTCAGGAGCCAAGGGACAAGAGACCGGAAGGGACAGAGGCAGTCAGGAGCCAAGGGATGAAGGAGGGAGAGACAGAGACAGCCAGGAACCAAGAGACAGGGGGCAGGAAGAAACAGTCATGAACAAAGGGACAGGAGAGACAGAGAACATCATGAACTAAGGGACAAGAGATAGGAAGAGACAGCGACAGTCATGAACCAAGCGACAAGAGACAGTCGTGAACCAAGGGACAAGAGAAAGGAAGAGACATTGACATGAACCAAGAGACAGGAGAGAGATGGGAATAGGGGCATGAACCAAGGGACAAGAGACAGGAAGAGACAGAGACAGTCATGAGCCAAGGGACAGGACACAGGAAGAGACAGAGACAGTCATGAACCAAGGGACAAGAGACAGGAAGAGACAGAGACAGTCATGAAACAAGAGACAGGAGAGAGCAAGGGTCACGGGCAGTCAGGAGCCAAGGGACAAGAGACAGGAAGAGACAGCGGCAGTCAGGAGCCAAGGGACAAGAGACAGGAAGAGACAGAGGCAGTCAGGAGCCAAGGGACAAGAGACAGGAAGAGTCAGAGGCAGTCATGAACCAAGAGACAGGAGGCAGGAAGAGACAGTCATGAACAAAGGGATAGGAGACACAGGAAGAGACCGAGACAGCCAGGAACCAAGGGATGAAGGAGGGAGAGACAGAGACAGTCATGAACCACAAGACGGGACAGAGAGAGAAAGAGAGAGAGAGAGAGAGAGTAGTGAACCAAGGGACGGGAGAGAGGAAGAGACAGAGGCAGTCAGGAGCCAAGGGACAAGAGACCGGAAGGGACAGAGGCAGTCAGGAGCCAAGGGATGACGGAGGGAATGACAGAGATAGTCATGAACTACAAGAGGGGAGAGAGCGAGAAAGAGAGAGAGAGTACTGAACCAAGGGACGGGAGAGAGGAAGAGACAGAGGCAGCCAGGAACCAGGAGACAAGAGGCACGAAGAGACAGTCATGAACAAAGGGACAGGAGACACAGGAAGAGACAGAGACCACCATGAACCAAGGGACAAGATACAGGAAGAGTCAGAGACAGTCATGAACCAAGTGACAAGAGACAGTCGTGAACCAAGGGACAAGAGACAGGAAGAGACATTGACATGAACTAAGAGACAGGCGAGAGATGCGGATAAGGGTATGAACCAAGGGACAAGAGACAGGAAGAGACAGAGACAGTCATGAACCAAGGGACAAGAGACAGGGAGAGACAGAGACAGTCATGAACCAAAGGACAGGCCACAGGAAGAGACAGTCATGAACCAAGAGACAGGAGAGAGCGAGGGTCACGGGCAGTCAGGAACCAAGAGACAGGAAGAGATAGAGGCAGTCAGGAGCCAAGGGACAAGAGACAGGAAGAGACAGAGGCAGTCAGGAGCCCAAGGACAAGAGACAGGAAGTGACAGAGACAGTAGAAAGCTAGAGTCGGAGGCAGTCAAGAACCAAGGGACAAGGCAAAGGAAGAGACAGACAGTCATGAACCAAGAGGCAGGAGAGAGAGGGACAGACGGAGCCAGTCATGAACCAAGAGACAGGTGAGAGAGAGCAAGTCATGAATCAAGGTAGGGGAGAGAGGAAAAGACAGCCATGAACCAAGGGAGAAGAGACGAATCCAGTCAGGAACCAAGAGACAGGAGGCAAGAAGAGACAGTCATGAACCAAGGGACAAAAGATGGGAAGAGACGGATCCATTCAGGAACCAAGAGACTGGAGGCAGGAAGAGACAGTCATGAACAATAGACAGGAGACACAGGAAGCGACAGAGACTATCATGAACCAAGGGATAGGAGAGAAGAGAAGACCGAGACAGTTGTGAACCGAGAGACAGGGGAGAGAGAGGGACAGACAGGTCCAATCATGAACCAAGAGACAAGAGAGAGACGGTAAGACAGAGCCAGTGATGAAGGAAGAGAGAGGAGAGAGAGAGAGTCGTGAATCAAGGGAGGGGAGAGAGGAAGAGACAGTCATGAACCAAGGGAGAAGAGGGATCAAGTCATGAACCAAGGGACAAGAGAGAGGAAGAGACAGAGACAGTCATGAACCAAGGGACAAGAGACAGGGAGAGACAGAGACAGCCATGAACCTAAGGGCGTGAGAAGGGGGGCTGACACCCCGAGTGTGTTTCACTCAGCAGGGCAGGGTGGCAGTGGTTAAACAGGGGTGCGTGACCTGTCGGCGCGGTTTGCCCTCACCCCGCAGCGCTGCTCTCTCTTTCTGTTGTCTTTGGACCCCTCAGAGGGCCTTATCTCGGAGCCATTTCATTTCACTAATTAGTTCTGCATTCAAGCTTGTCTGAGAGGGGAGCGGGGCTCTGTTATCTCTCTGTTGACACCGAGATATCCTGAATATCGATCCCGTGGCTGTCCCTGCCGCCTGTCCTAACCGAGAGGAACCGCAACCAATCCTGTCACACTCTAAACTGAAGGCAGCTCAGCGATCGAGGCTCCTCTCGCCACATGAGCCTCGACTCATCCAGTGAAGGGCTCTTGAACCTTCGATTAGAGCTTTCCCGCTCCACGGGGAGTGGGCGGAGAACCCACGTCAGATAACGGAGATGATTCAAATATGAGTGAATTTAATAATCAGACAAAAACAAATTGTTACAGATTACAAGCTCTCGTCTGCACAGAGCTTCCCGGAAGGGACTGCGAACGTGGACGTGAAGGGAGAGCGCCGAGAGGAGGATGTTTTTTTTCTTTCTTGTTTTATTCATTTGGGGGCGTTTCTTTGTGCAGGAACAGCGTCAATGGTGCAGTAGGTGCAGTGACACCGATTCCAGTGGAGTAAAAAGTCCCCTGCGCCCAAAATGTAGCTGCTTTTTATTACCAAACCAGGGACATTTTTCTTGCTTGTTGCATTACAGGCAAAGCAGCATTGCAGCACATGGATGCTGTCAGTGCCAGGTACTCTGCGTTTGTATTACTGAAAGCCCCTGCAGTGCCTAACGTCTTCATGTGTAAATAGTGGTTTTGGTGCAGAGAGGGCAAAAATGTCACAGAGGGCACCAATTTGTAGACCTTTTCTTAATTTTTTTAAGTTATATCTACACGAGGTGGCCTCCAAAGGACAGGTGATGCTATAGAAAGCCTCTAGTTAAATATTACCTTAAAGTTACTATAAGTCATGGTTCTCAGTTTTTTATGCCAGAAGACTGAGAGACCAAGTAAGCCCTGTTGAGACCTGAGTTGGTGAAATGCTTGTCGCACAAATATCTCAACAGCCAACGCTGACGTCTTGAGATTAGGAACGGGCCAGGAGCTAATACCCGAAAAAGAATGTATGTAAAACCACGCATGTTCTGTTTTTTAACATGCCAGTTCTGTCTCTGCTTACATTTAAGGGCATTTAAGATTATATGACAAAACTTTAAAATGTTTTCGCCATGTTTTCCACTCTGTTAGAGATGGGGTCTCTAGTTGGCAGTAGGTTTGCACCCTGTCCAAGTAGGGACCCTCACTCTAGTCAGGATAAGGGAGATACCCGCTCAGATAACCCCTGCTCACCCCCTTGGTAGCTTGGCACGAGCAGTCAGGCTTATCTCAGAAGCAATGTGTAAAGCATTTGCACATAACACACAGTAATAAGTGAAAACACTACAAAAGGACACCACACCAGTTTTACAAATATAGCCAACATTTATCTTTAAAACAAGACCAAATACGATAAACATCCAACATACAGTAATAAAAATATGAATTCTGCAAGATTTACTCAAAAGTACAGTTCCTTGAAGTCGATAGCTCCACCTGGGTCTATCATGGCTTGTGATCAACAAAACCAACAGTTTCAGCCGGCTGTGGTGTCGCGGGCCAGCTACAGTGTCAGGAAGAACCGCAAACAGTACCTTGGATTTGTGGGGCGTCGTGATCCTCACGGTGAGCTCCGGAGAGCGGCATCGCAGATGTTGCAGTGTCGGGTCGGGTGTCGGTGCAGGAGACGTCGGGCCCTTGAGGTCACACGCGTTGCAGATCGAACTCCAGGCTGATGAAGACAGGTGCGCCGGCGTGGATGGCGTCGTGGGCTGCGGTGCAAAGAGGGACGATGCGATGTGCGGTGCCCACAGGTCACGGTGCAGGCAGAGGCTCAGTGACTGTGTCCAGCGTCATCAGTGACACCAGGGCTGCGGTGTGAAGTGGGGCAGTGCAATCTGTGGTGTCCAAAGGGCATGGTGCAGGCAGCATCGTCGTCGTAGTTGCAGAAGCGCTGTCATCGGTAGTCACAAGCCGGCAGTGCGAGACGGGATGGTGCTTCGTGACCCTCACGAGCGGTGTTCACAGGCCACAGTGCAGGCAGGGATGCCTGGTGACAACACCGGAGTCAACGGTACTGGTGTCATTGGACCAGGGCCACGGTGTGGGATGGGACGGTGCTTCGTGCTCCTCATGAGCGGTATCAACTGGCCTCGGTGCAGGCAGCGGCGCCGGTGTCAGCAGGAGCGTTGTCGTCTGGGATGCCCAGGCTGCAGCGTGAGCAGGCAATGCCGGAGTACGGGCCAACAGGTCACGGTGCGAGCAGCAGCTCGGTGAAGTTGTCTGAGGATGGTGTCGGTGAGACCAGGGTTACGGTGCGAAGCGGGGCAATGCGACTCCGTGTGGCGTCGGCAGGTCACGGTGCAGGCCAGCAGCTTCGTTGGCGGCGTTGCAGTGGTTTCCCCTCTTGACCAGCACAAAACGCACAGTTCCCAGTGCTGCAGCTCGAGGAAACTGAAGTCTGGTGTCCCTGAGACTTCCAACAGGAGGCAAGCTCTATTCCAAGCCTTTGGAGAATATTCTCAAGCAGGACACACAGCAAAGTTCACCCTTTGCACTCTTTTCAGGCAGAAGCAGCAACTGCAGGCCAGTCCCACAGAGCAACACAGCAAAGGGACAGCACTCCTCCTCCTACACTTCCACTCTTCTCCTGGGCAGAGGTTCCTCTTAATTCCAGAAAGATTCTAAAAGTCTGGGGTCTTGAGCGTCAAGATGGCGGCTGCACCTTAAAGGTGCTCCGGACCCCTCCGTCATCCGCTCAGGAAAAGTGCACGAATTGGCCCTACCCGGAGGAGGGATGAGACGGCGGAGGATCGGGGCAACCTCCGGAGCAGAGGAGTCGTGGTCCGGTGTTCGAGGACCCGGGAAGAGCGGAGATCGGACGGAGCGTCCCACAAGCAAAATGGCGGGCGCTCAGAACGCATAACCGCCGCCGGTGAAGCGGCGGCGGTCGGAGGTGATCGGCCTGAGGGGGAAAAGCCAAAGACGGCGCACTGGTCCGACGATGCTGGGCAGGCTGGGGGGGAGAAAGGAGACCCTCGGCTTCTGATGCCTCGCGCCCAACTGACAGGTGCGTAGAAGACAGAAGCAGTGGAGCCAAGAAGCCTCGGCTAGGGAGGGCCCGCTCCCCCGTGGACGGCGGGAAGTGGCGCTGAACCAGAGGGACTGAGACAGGCCTGGAGTTCCCGGGAATGCTGAGAGCGCCCTGAAGGACGAAGGCGGATAACGGGGACCTTCTCATCGCTTCCTCCTCGTCCCCTTCGTGACGGTGAGCGGCCCCCCCCCCCCTTTTTTTCGAGATATACTGGGGAGGACGCCGGGGCCTAGGGACAAGGGGAGAGTGAATTATCGTTTCCTCCCCCCCCTCCCTTCGTGACTAACAATCCTCAGTCACAAGGAAATAAGGAACTGAGAGGTGGACAAGGCGATGAATAGAGCCTTTCGGTAAGGCTGACATAAAGAAAGACTGAGGCCCATGTGACGGATAGATGAATTAGGACACACCAACAAAAGTGAGCACAAGGGCAGAAATGGGCACCCCGGTAGAAACCGAGGAATAAGCGGCAAGGAAATATCCCGCAAGCTGGCCCAACAAGGTAGTTAAATGGGCAGAGATAGGCAAACCCGCCCGCCGCGGCGCAAACACGCATTGACCAATTTGCCACGGGGCCCAACGGAGCCTCGAAAGAGGACCGAAAGACCGGAAATGGTGACGGGAAACAAACCGGGAACAGTGATCTGGCAGCTATTCTTCAAGCAATACATTCCTCCCAAGAGGCGGTGGAGGGCAAAATGGGGGAAGTGAGGGTGGACGTGACCCTGGTGCGCCAAGACCTTCGCAATGCTACAGCGAGGATTGCAGAAACAGAGTCCAGGATCTCTACGGTGGAGGACGAGCTGGCGACCCTCAAAGCACAAGTATCAACTCTAACAACCCGGACAGCGGAACTATATCGAAGGGCAGAGGATGCTGAAAATAGATACCGCTGCAACAACCTCAGAATCGTGGGACTGTCCGAAAACACCGCCGCGTCCTCTCTGGCCATATTCCTGGAGGACTGGTTCTGGTCCTGGCTGCCCCGGGACCTTCTGACACCCTGATTTGCGATCGAACGTGCCCATCGGGCCCTACAAGCCAAACCCCCACCAGGCTCTCCACCAAGGCCAGTGATCCTTGGACCTCTTCAACTTCAGAGACAGAGATGCGATACTCCAGGCGGCAAGAACAAAAGGAGAACTGCATTGTGATGGATCCAAAGTTATGGTGTTTCCAGATTATACCAAGACGTTCAAATGCAACGCCGTTCGTTTATAGAAATAAAACAAAAACTAAGGGCAATGGAAGTGCCGTACCGTCTTCTCTTCCTGGCTAAGCTAAGGGTGGTTCTCGGCAACAAGACCCACTTCTTTGAATCCCCAGATCAGGCCTGGAGGTGGCTGACCGAAGAGGTCCCGATGGGTCCCAATGAGGGAGAACGACGGCTGGCACTCTCGGGTCAGCAAAGGAGCATCCGGCAGCGACAGCCCCGGAAGTCTCGCCAAAGAACTCGTTCCAGGAGGCGCAGGGAGGGGGGGGAGACGATCTCGGGTTCCCCTCGAGGATCCGCTGAGGAATCAACCCAAAGGCAGGGGGTAGAAGTGAGACCGAGAGACAAAGAAATGAACCAGACCCCCCCGGATCCTGGAGAACAGCTCCCCGGAACAGTGGACGAATCGGATCTCTAACAGAGTCCAGTAATCTGAGTCCTCCTCCGGAGAGAGAGGAAAGATAGACCTGAAAGGCCAGAGACCAAGGAGATGGTCATCGAGCTTGGAGTCAAGCATTACAAAACTTAAGCACTTCTTAATCCGCAAAAATGGAGGGGTCCACCATAGCTCAGACACTAGCAGTTAGCAGCTCGTTATGTTTGGGAACGGGCTGTTGGTATTGGGCGACAGATGCTTCTGGGGGGAAGTATGGGGTGGGATGGGAGTTGCTGGACTTGTTTGGTTCTATCCAGACAACAGGCTGTTGTTATTGTTCGGAATAGTTAATGTAGGTCTAGGGTCTCCAATACCGGCAGGGAACAATAGTAATAGGACATTCAAACACAGACACACTAGGAAGGATCCAGGGGAGAAACTGCGGGGTCGGGACAGGGATGGAGGAGAGGGAAGGAAGGGGGATGACTCACATAATATCGTGGAACGTCAACGGGCTCCTTGACAAGATTAAGAGATCAGCAGTACTCACATACATTCATAGACACAATCCTAACATACTTCTGATGCAGGAAACACACCTCTTGGGGAATCACTGCCCCTTCTTAGCCCGCAAGGGATTTGACAGGGTATTCCATGCAGGGTTTACAAGAGGCTCAAGGGGGGTTGCTGTACTGCTACATCACTCCCTACCCCTGGTGGTGAGACAAGAATGGAGAGACCCGCTAGGGAGGTACGTGGCAATCTCAGGCTTGATAGAAGGCCAGATAATGATTATTTTAAGCGCTTATGCCCCGCCAAACTTGATACGTAAAACTCTAGGTGATTTGACAAGGTTATTAGCAGAACTACCCCCCGGGAAAACGGTAATAGGGGGCGATTTCAATGCAGTCCCAAACCCAGATCTAGATACAAGCGGGGGACCTTCGGCTCATAGACAGGCATTGTCTGCTAGTCTGGAAGGGTGGAGGGCATCAACAGGGCTCTGCGATGTATGGAAGGCATGGCACCCGAGAAGCAAACAATTCACGCATAGGTCGGCAGCCCACGGCACACAGTCCAGAATAGACTTGGTATTTGTGTCAGTCAGGGATTGTGGGCACCTCACCCACATCGAGATCCTACCGCGTGGGATCTATGACCACGCGCCGGTTCGGCTTAGGATGGGCCTGGCTGACCCGCTGATCCGCCCCATATGGAGATTAAACGCATGGCATTTGCAAGATGAAGAAGTGGTAGATAGTTTAAGGGTGTCGTTGCGCGACTACTTCAACACTAATGAGGGCTCAGTGAGATCACCAGGAATCCTATGGGCTGCAAGTAAGATAGTAATGAGAGGGATAGCCAAGGGCCTGATCCGTGCTCGAGAACACGCCCGAAACTCCAGAATCACACAACTGGAGGCTCGTGCCACTCTTCTTGAGAGAGAACAGGAATCTCACTCAGACGAACAAATAACCAGAAACCTCTTGTTGATTCAGGAAGAAATACGCAGTCTATCCCTAGAAACGGCAAAACACATGTGGCGCGCCTCCACGGCTCGAGTATACGGTTGGGGTAATAAAACAGGGAAACTACTGTATTGGTTGGTTTCCCAACAACAAGCTCCCCGAATCGTCCCTGAGATAGACAGTGAACGGGGGGAACGAGTGGTGGAGCTCCAGGAGGTGGCCGAAACATTCGCCCAATATTATAAGAACCTATACCGAGCCACAAGTACAGAGGTTAGGGACTCCCCAGACGGGTCCCTGACAGACTCGTCACTCCCGGTTCTGCCTACGGTAGACATACGTGGAGGAACAGTTCACGGAAGCGGAAATTAACGAGGCCATAGCGGCAATGGGGGTGGGGAAAACTCCAGGGCCTGATGAGTTTCCCCCAGAATACTATAAAAGATTCAAAGAGGAGCTGGTCCCCCATCTAATGAATCTCTATACTGAGGTGGACCAAAAGGGCTTCTTCCCGGACGGTCTAGACATTGCCACCATTGTTGTGTTGCCTAAGACCCAACCCCCCTCCCTCTCCTGCGCAGACTACAGACCCATATCTCTCATTAATAGTGAAATAAAAATCTATGCCACAATGTTGGCCTCCCGCCTCAAAAGGGTGATGCCCTTACTGGTGCACCCAGATCAATGCGGCTTCATGACCGGACGTAGCACGCGCCACTGTATACGAAGGCTCCAAGTGGCTCTTGCAGGGCGACACCGCTTACCCCAGCAACTAGCTCTCCTATTCATCGATTTTGAAAAGGCATTTGACTCAGTGAACTGGGAATTCCTTTTCGAGGTACTCCGGCGGGCCAGCTTTGGGCCACGGTTTCGTAGACTGGTCCAGGCCCTGTATACCAGACCCATGGCGCGGGTGCGGGTCAATGGAGTCTTGTCCTCGGCCTTTCCGATACAGCGGGGAACGAGACAGGGCTGCCCCCTCTCCCCTCTCCTCTTTGCTCTGGCCATTGAGCCCTTGGCGGGAATGTTGAGAGATGATCCGATTTACCAGGGATGGAGATGGGGCCCCTCTTATGAAGATCGAGTGGCCTTATACGCGGACGATGTCCTGCTATGCATGGCGGACCCGGGAGTGACCGGACCCCGAAGCTTCCAGTTACTGCGACACTTCGAAGAAACCTCGGGGCTCAAAATGAACCCGTCCAAATCGGTGCTGGTCCCCTTGACGCAGTCGAGAGACTGCTTTGACTGTGCAGGAGGCGGTTCCACTGCGTCGGTTACGTTTTAAATACTTGGGGATATGGGTCGCACTGCTCCCTGAGTTGTCCTGGTCCCTGAATTTAAACCCACTGATGTCTTGTATACGGGAAGACCTTGGGCATTGGCATTCTCTACCTCTGAATATTCTGGGCCGTATTGCCCTGTACAAGATGATGATCCTACCTCGCCTCTTATATGTGGTCCAGAACTTACCATTTAGCATTCCACGCTTGTGGTTTAAAAAACTGGACGGAATCACCACCCCCTTCACTTGGGGGGGAACGAGACATAAAGTAGCAACCTGGAACTGCCGAAGAGACATACATGACGGGGGGTTGGGCATGGTTGACCCCTACCTGTACTACCTGGCAACACAGCTCCTGGTGGTGCATGACTGGTTCAACTGAGGCTGGTCAGATCCAGCATATCAGGTAGAATTAGACGCCCTAGGATATCCCCATATCCTAGATGTGTTATATGGGGCCCCAATCCCCATGAATCTGGAGCCCATCACCAGAGCGGTAGTTTTGGCATGGAGAGCGGGTCTAAGGCATACTGGCTGGAGCAAAGTGGTCACTCGGCAAACACCGTTGTGGCATGGCAGATGGCTGAGAGAGAGTTGGAGGGGTTCAGGAATTGGGACACACTGGGAATATCCCTGGTTGGGGACGTATGGAAAGGAAGCTTGATGAAGTCCTTTGATGAAATGCAGCAAGAATTCCAACTATCCCCGAAACAATTCTTTAAATATCTCCAGCTCCGACATGCCCTCACTAGGCACTTGAAAGAACTATCCCATATACCAGAGTTCAACCTGGTTGAAGCCAAAACACTAATGGGCAACCTGGGGAGGAAGGGGGTCTCTCAAATCTATAGAATGCTGATCACAAACACTCCAGGGGATCTAGATCATCTCAGGAAAGGGTGGGAGAAATGGGTGGGTCCACTTGAAGAGGAAGACTGGGTGGAAGCACTGATGGCCCCCCGAACGCTGGTAGTGTAGACGAGGTTAAGGGTGACTCAATTCTTCTTCCTTCACAAAGCATATCTGACTCCAAACAGATTGTACAAAATGGGTGCCCTTGGCTCTAGTCGGTGCCCAAGATGCAAAGAGGACAAAGCTGACTTCTATCATATGATTTGGTCCTGCCCAATGATTCAGAGGTTCTGGAAGGGGATAAACCAGGAGCTGAATAAAGCCTTGGGATCACCACAGGTACTGACTCCTAAAACAATACTATTGGGGATGATGAGTGATATGGAGGGATCTAGAACAGATAAAACATTGGTTGGAACGTCGACTGCGGTAGCAAAGAGAGATATAGCAGCCGCTTGGATGAGCACCAAAGGTCCTTCCCTTCAGATATGGAGGAAGGGGGTGGACTGGTGTGCAGCCCAAGAAAAAGTGGTGTATGAATCAAGGGGATGCCCTCACAAGTATGAAAGAATATGGGGGAAATGGGTGGGACTCCTAAGCTAAGATAAGGGGCTTAGAACAAATGTATACCCTTGTTATTCTTACCTTGTTTCTACCCTGGCAAACTGTGACGAAGTGACTTCTTACAGATGTTTGAAACATTGAAATGTCAGACCAGAATATATTGTCCAACCGGTGTGAAAGAGATCAAGTTTTGCTAGGTATTTGTTTTCCTTATTTGTACCTTTTCAAAACAATACAAATTTGATTATAAAAAAAAAAAAAAAAAGTCTGGGGTCCTGGGCTTCCTCTTATACACTTTTTTTGCCTTTGAAGTTGGCAAACTTCAAAGCAAAGTCTTGCATGTTTGCCAGATCCTTCCTTGTCCAGACCAGGCCCCAGACGCACACCAGGGGGTCGGAGATGGCATTGTGTGAGGGCAGGCACAGTCCATCCAGGTGTGAATGACCACTCCTCCATCCCCTCTAGGCTAGTCAGGATATGCACGCTATTCCCCACCCCCTTTGTGTCACTCTCTAGAGAGGTGCAAAACAGCCCAACTGTCAAACTGACCCAGACAGACAATCCACAAACAGGCAGAGTCACAGAATGGTTTAAGGAAGAAAATGCATACTTTCTAAAAGTGGCAGTTTCAAACAGACAATTAAAAAAAAAAAAAACTTCAATAAAAGATGTATTTTTAAATTGTGAGTTCAGAGACCCTAAACTCCATATTTTATCTACTCTCAAAGGGAATCTGAACTTTAGGCATATTTAAACTGAGCCCCCATGTTAACCTATGAGAGAGATAGGCCTTGCACAGTGAAAACCTATTTTGGCAGTATTTCACTGTTGGGACAAATAAAAACACACTAGTATATGTCCTACCTTGAACATACACTGCACCCTGCCCCTGGGGCTACCTATGGCGTACCTTAGGGGTGCCTGACATGTAGTAAAAGGGAAGGTTTAGGCTTGGCAAGTGGGTACACTTGCCAAGTCGAATTGGCAGTTTAAAGCTGCACACACAGACACTGCAGTGGCAGGTCTGAGGCATGTTTAAAGGGCTACTTATGTGGGTGGCATAATCAGTGCTTCAGGCCCACTAGTAGCTTTTGATTTACAGGCCCCTGGCACCTCTAGTGCACTTTACCAGGGACTCAGATCTGCCAAGTATGGGTCAACCAATCAAAAGTACAATTTACACAGAGAGCATATGCACTTTAGCACTGTTTAGCAGTGGTAAAGTGTCCAGAGTCCTAAAGCCAACAAACGCTGGTCAGAAAAATTAGGAGGAAGTAGGCAAAAAGATTGGGTTATGATCCTGCAAAAAGGGCCAGGTGCAACACACTTTTATTAGGTTTTTTTAATTTTGCAAAGGACTGACCTCTGTGTCCTGAACAAACACAGTTCCTCAATCCCTAGCGCTTAGATTGCGGCCCTGTGTTTCTAGTGCAAGAACCACATTCAGTCTTGGTTGCCTCAAGGGATACTCTGCTGCGTGATGCCAGGGTGTGATGCCACACTCTGTGTGTGTTGTTGCTCACAGCTGCCCACACACTCCTCCTTCAGCACACAGTAGCACATGCATGGTTTTATTTGAAAGCCCCACAAGTCGATCAGTCCCGTCATTTGGTGTTTGACAGTCATGTGTGCTTTCTTGGCTTCAGCAGTGTGGTCAAAACTTCTTTGTGCCGGTGTGTTCTGGTGGCTGGTAACACCACTTATTTCTAGGCATCAGCACTGGTGCCAGCCAAGCAAACGATTGTGGTTTCTTCCTTTTAGTGGTTAGCAGAGCGGAGAAGAAAGCTTGTTTGAAAATCCGAACTCATGATAAATCTTTTGTGCCTAGGTGCCTTGCATTTCCATTCTTGTTGTTATTAGTACGATAGTTACTGAAAGGCACTGGCATTCAGCAGTGCTGGCATTGGGCAGGGGATGGCAGAGTTGGGCTTATGCTCTAGGTAACATGCACATGGACATCAATTCACCAAGATGCCAGTCCTAGCCGAAGTAATTCAGGCATTGTACCCATCATTTTCCTGTATCCTTCAGTGCAATGCCCCAGGTGGGACATGTATGCCCAGACTTGCGTACCATGCTCACTGTGCCACTGGAACCAAGCTGCACCTGAATAAAGAGGCTTAAATAGTTTGAAACCGGTCTGGGCTTCTTCTTCAGAGGAGACATGGCCTAACAGGTAAGGGTGGATTGTTCGTTTTGGACTGGGACCAAGGCTTATTTGCATATGGTGGTGTCCTGGCATGGCATGGTGGGCAAGCACATGATGGATAGGCATGTGGCATGGAGTAGTTATCAGTGACTGAGATTAATCAAACCTTCCATCTGTCCCTTTTTTGTACGTGTCTTTTTTGTATACTTCAGTGGGGGCAGAAGTGATACCACACACCCTTTAACCAAGAAAATAACACAGGGTGTTTCTCTGGTCCATCCTCACTGGTTCAACAACCCACAGGACTGTTGGATTCTACTTACTTTCTGCAACCTTAGGTAGGAGGTGCACTGCCCTGGGTGAACAGTGACAAGCCAGGGGTAGCAATTGCAGTGCCCTGGGTGGGGGTAGCAATTGCAGTGCCCTGGGTGGGCAGTGACAAGCCAGGGGTAGCAAGTGCAGTGCCATGTGTAGGCAGTGACAAGCCAGGGGTAGCAAGTGCAGTGTCATGAATAGGAAGTGACACTCCGGGGCAGCAGGTGCAGTGTCATGGGTAGGCAGTGACATCCCAGTGGTAGCAGGTGCAGTGCCTTGTGTAGGCATTGACATGCCAGGGGTAGCAGGTGCAGTGCCATAGGTAGGCATTGACAAGCCAAGGGTAGCAGGTGCAGTGTCATGGGTGGGCGGTGACAAGCTAGGGGTAGCAGGTGCAGTACCATGGGTAGGCAGTGACACTCCAGGGGTAGCAGGTGCAGTACCATGAGTAGGCATTGACACTCCAGGGGTAGCAGGTGCAGTGACATGTGTAGGCATTGACACACCAGGGCCAGCAGGTGTAGTGCCATGGGTAGGCAGTGAAACACCAGGGGCAGCAGGTGCAGGGCCTTGGGTAGGCAGTGACACTTCAGGGGTAGCAGGTGCAGTGACATGTGTAGGCATTGACACACCAGGGGCAGTAGGTGTAGTGTCATGGGTCGGCAGTGAAACATCAGGGGTAGCAGGTGCAGGGCCCTTGGTAGGTAGTGACACTCCACTGGTAGCAGGTGCAGTGCCATTGGTAGGCATTGACACACCAGTGGTAGCAGGTGCAGTGCCAAGGGTAGGTAGTGTCACTCCAGGGGTAGCAGGTGCAGTGACATGTGTAGGCATTGACACACCAGGGGCAGCAGGTGTAGTGTCATGGGTAGGCAGTGAAACATCAGGGGTAGCAGGTAGTGACACTCCACTGGTAGCAGGTGCAGTGCCATTGGTAGGCAATGACACACCAGGGGTAGCAGGTGCAGGGCCCTGGGTAGGCAGTGACACTCCACAGGTAGCAGGTGCAGTGCCATGTGTAGGTAGTGACACATCGGGGTAGCAGATGCAGTGCGCTGGGTGGGCAGTGACAAGCAGGTGTAGCAAGTGCAGTCCCATGTGTGGGCAGGAACAAGCTAGGGGTAGCAGGTGCAGTGTCCTGGGTGGGCAGTGACAAGCCAAGCATAGCAGGTGCAGTGCCATGGGTGGACAGTGACAAGCCAGAGTTAGCAAGTGCAGTGACATGGGTTTGCGGTGACAAGTCAAGGGTAGCAAATGCATTGTCAAGGATGGGTAGCGACAAGGCAAGGGTAGCAAGTGCATTGCCATTGGTGGGTATTGGCAAGGCAAGGGTAGCAAGTGCAGTGCCATGGGCAGGTAGTGCCAATTCAAGGGTAGCAGGTGCAGTGCCGTGCCATGAGTAGGCAGTGACCAGCTAGGGGCAGCAAGTGAAGTGCCATGGGTAGGCAGTAATAAGTTAGAGGTGGCAATGGAAGACCAATGAGTAAGCAATGACATTCCAAGGGTAGCAGGTGCAGTGCCATGGGTAGGCAGTGACACTCCAGGGGCAGCAGGCGCAGTGCCATGGGTAGGCAGTGACACTTCAGGGATAGCAGGCGCAGTGCCATGGGTAGGCAGTGATACTTCAGGGATAGCAGGTGCAGTGCCATGGATAAGCAGTGACACTCCTGGGACAGCAGGTGCAGTGTGCCATGTGTAGGCAGGGACACACCAGGGGCAGCAGGGGCAGTGCCATGGGTGGGCAGTGACATGCCAGGGGCAGCAGGCGCAGTGCCATGTGTAGGCAGTGACACTCCAGGGATAGCAGGTGCAGTCCCATGGGTAGGCAGTGACACTTCAGGGATAGCAGGGGCAGTGACATGGGTAGGCAGTGACACTCCAGGGACAGCAGGTGCAGTGTGCCATGGGTAGGCAGTAACACTCCAGGGGTAGCAGGTGCAGTGCCTTGGGTAGGCAGTGACACTCCAGGGATAGCAGGCGCAGTGCCCTGCGTAGGCAGTGACACTCCAGGATAGCAGGTGCAGTGTGCCATGGGTAGGCAGTGACACTCCAGGGGTAGCAGGTGCAGTGCCATAGGTGGGCAGTGGCACTCCAGGGATAGCAGGTGCAGTGCCTTGGGTGGGCAGTGACACTCCAGGGGTAGCAGGTGCAGTGCCTTGGGTAGGCAGTGACACTCCAGGGGTAGCAGGTGCAGTGTGCCATGGGTAGGCAGTGACACTCCAGGGGTAGCAGGTGCAGTGCCATAGGTGGGCAGTGGCACTCCAGGGACATCAGGTGCAGTGCCATTGGTAGGCAGTGACACTCCAGGGGTAGCAGGTGCAGTGTGCCATGGGTAGGCAGTGACACGCCAGGGGCAGGAGGTGCCTTGCCATTGGTTGGCAGTGACATTCCAGGGTTAGCAATGTCACTGCCACTGTACCAAAGAGCCTTCAGCTGTGTAATTTCCGGTTTATTTACTCATCGAGAATTTGGGTTCCACTGTGTGTGCTGCCCATGTTGTTGTATAGAAGGAGTGGGCTCCACTGGGCAGAAGGCCTGGTGTTGTGTTCTGTGTGGAAGGTGTACACCCAGTGCTTAATTTGAGCTAGGGGCTTCCAATGCTCGGCACCGGCACTTAATTAGCAACACCGGTACTTGTAATAGTCTGCCCCATGGTGGTGGTGTCTGGCTAATTTAGAGATCACCACAACAACAGTTAATTAATTCCGTATACATTAAAAATGACTAATAGCTGCCGCCCAAGTCATGTTTATAGCTTTGGGGCCAGGAATAGTCTGAATAGTCACACTTGTGTGAGTGTAATGATTAGTAGTTGTGTTGGCTGTGTCACTGGTAGCACTGCCAAGGGCAGTGTCTGGTGGAAGCTGCGGGCCTTGGCACTTATTGTTTTTACAAATTAAGCACTGTCAAGCCTCTGGGAGGGCAGTGCATTTAATATGTGCGGAGACTGCCAGCTCCACAAGGTGGGAAGCCTGTTGTTCTCTGTTGTGTGGGGAGTGCACACCCCTCTGGGAGGGCTGTCCACTTGCTGTATGGAGAGTGCATGCCCCACAGAGTGGGAAGCCTGTTCTGTGTTGTGTGGGGTTGCACATCCCTCTAGAGGGCTGTCCAGTTGCTGTATGGAGAGTGCATGCCCCACAGAGTGGGAAGCCTGTTCTGTGTTGTGTGGGGTTGCACATCCCTCTAGAGGGCTGTCCAGTTGCTGTATGGAGAGACGGAGGCCTGCTGTCTGTGTTGTGTGGGGAGTGCACACCCCTCTGGGAGGGCTGTCCAGTTGCTGTATGGAGAGACGGAGGCCTGCTGTCTGTGTTGTGTGGGGCGTGAGGACTTCACAGGGTTGAATGACCTTTCTGTTGCTCCAGGACTGCCCTGAATGTGAATGTGTGGATATCTCGGGGCTGCTTGGGGCACCCCTGCAGGGTGCCAGCGGGGATTACCAAGCTGAGCAGAAATGAAAGGGAGGCGCCATAAATATTCAGAACCCAGTCCTGTTGGAGAAGGGCCTTTCCGGTGCTGCCCGGAAGCACTGGTGACCTCATCTGTTTATTTTCACTTCGAATACAGACCACAAAGAAGGATGCTCTGTCCTTTGGGGGGCAGAGGCGGAAACACCTCACTAGCCAGAGAAATCCAAATGTAGTTTTGGGAAAGGTAACAAAGAGCCCCGCAGATTCCTGTGTTACGTCACCAAGGTGATTGGAATTAAGAGTTTTCAGAAAAAAAAGTCCCCTTTCCACATACGGAAAACAGATATGTTAATAAAACGGGCGTGCATGGACCACACGTGCATCAGGTTATACATGGTGCAATGCGAATGAGGAATAACATCGGTCCAAGCACAATTTCATTTTTACAACTTGAAAAAAAATGGTTCCAGGTGAGTGCCTGTATGTAACTTTTGGCCTGATTTAGAGTTTGGCTGACAGTGTACACTGTTACATATGCAACGGGGTACCCCTAAAGCCTCGGTAGGCCCACCTCATTTAGAGACCAGAGGACCTCAGGCATCCTACTTACAGAGCCCGCATTGGGTCTCTCTAGGGCAGACGTCCTCCTATGACCCTATGAAGTGGGAGCTGGGGGAGGGACATTATTATACTGTCAATGTCCCTTAGGGTGGACTGTGTAGTGCCTTCATTTCTCCTGTCCATCACCGCTAACAAAAACCTGGTGGGGAGGAACCAGAAAAAGCAATATTGAACCACATACCCTGGAAGAAATTCTCAGTGCGTGGAAGTGATTTGTTTTTTGTATTTCAGAAAAAAAACTCCCACTTTTAGGAGTTAGTTTCGACAAAACAAAAAATAAAAAAAAGCTTGGTGGATGCCCTTTAAAACATATAGCGGCCGTCCTCCAAACTTTTAGTTTGTGTCTCTACATTTCCCACCACTGGCATCTCCCTCCCCTTGTGTTTTTAGGGTCGATGCGTTTGCGCATGCGGATCACTTGCGAGAAGCTGTAGTAGTTAGAAAAGGGCTCAGAGCCCCGCCCATGTCACGTCAGTGTCTTTCAATGGTTCGTGGGCTTGCCTTTTAAAACCTGCTTGCTTTCATTAGTGAAAGGCATGCATACGTCATGCCTTTTCCGGTGGTTAGCCCTCTTCGAGCGCAGCGACCAAGTACTGAAAACAGACGAGGCTTGCTGTTTTCCGTCCCGTTTGTGGACTACTTTTTCTTTTTTTCACAGTGCGATCTTGCTTGTTTAGCAGCGCAATCGCGCTAGTTTTTTTTCTCCATTTAATGAGGCAAGAAAAGTCCGGTTGGGAGTTTACAACTGCTAATAGCTCTAACTCTGAGAAATGCGAGACCCGTTGCATTGCAAATGCTTGTTTCCACTTTTTGTCCATCGTAGGTGTCTTCCTGAGTCAGTATTTGTGCACCTCGCCATCCCAAAGTCAGTGTCTTGCTATCCCAGTGTTAATGTCTTCCTGTTCTCAGAGGCACTGTCTCCCTGTCACACGGTGTGTGTTTCTCTGACTCCCAAAATCAGTGCCTCCTTGGCCAGTTGATGTGTGTAGCTCTCACATGTAGGTGTATTCTAGTCTCAATGCAAGCAGCTCAGTGTCTCCTGCACTAATATTTGGTTCTCCCACTCCCAATGTTCATATTATGTCTGCCATGGTTGGTGTCTCCTTGCACCGGTGTGCTGGTCTCTCTGTGTCTTATTGCCAGGGCCACTGGAACTATGCACCAGGGGTGGACCAAATTATGTGGCAGCGTTGACTAAAGTATGCAGCAAGAAAAGGCAAATTATGCGCCACAATGCTGCAAATGTTGCATTAATATTACCTCATTATTTTAGCATGTGTACACATATTGACACTATCTGGGCAAAGGTTCCACCTCATTAGTACCTCTTAGACACCCAAATATAGAAATAAGTAACAGAAAGGTGGTGTGAAGGGCCTTTCACTGCGCAGCAACATGTGTTCCCGTGTTTGTAGTGACTTGTCATCCGTGTGAGCTACAAACAATATTTTTGCTGAAATCTGCAAATTATGCAGATAATGGATTTTGTGGCAATTAAAGCTAATCCAGAATTATGCGGAAATGCAGCAGCCACAAAATCGCATAACTCCTGTGGCCCTGATCATAGGCTTTGTGTCCCTCCAAATGTTAGTGTCTTCCACAGTCGGTGTCGCCCTATCCCAGTGTTTCTGCGTCTCTCATTAACCCATAATCAGTCTCTCCTGGTGTTATTTCATGTCTCCTGTAAAGGGTCCCATCGCCCATGTCTCACCTTGCTTTTTCAGTCTTCCTCTTACCAGGTATTTTTCTCCCTGCAAACTGTGACTACTGTTAATACAGAGAGGAACTAAGACACATGGATACAGAGTAATGTGCCCAGGATCACACGATTTGGTTAAGTGCATATAGCATACAAAAATGTTATCACACAAACGGTATATGACCTATTGTACTGTGATTATTTTGCTGTGTACAGCTTCTATTGTCGATAAGGATATTTGTTTTGCTAAAAAAAAAATTGTATCCAAAAAATAAAGCAGGGTCGCTGGGGTTGAAACTCAGGTTCCTGTACTCAATAAGTAAGAACCGGAGTCACATCCCATCCTGTGGATGACACACCACGCAAATCATGGTCCTGAATGAAGAAAAAAAAACTTTGAAACTGTTAACAGAATCCAGAGATACCAACAGTGGTTTACAAAGTATTTCGACTACAACATCTAAATGTAGGCATCTTATTGGCTATGTAAAAAAGTAAAGGTGTATGTAGTCAGCGCGCATGATGAATGGGCAGTGTATTTCAAAGACAGTTGCCTCTATTTTTTCTTTTCCTTGTGTTTTTGCATTGTTGGCTTTTTTGTTTCTTTTTTCATATACTTTTATTTCCTTAAGAAAGTCTTGTGCTATTTGGACTAGTGACTAAAGCACCTTAGATTATTACATGCATTGCTTAGGTTAATGCATGCATTGCACCACTTTGTAACCCCTTGCACCACATTATGCCTGCGCCAGACATAATGTATGCTAAGGGGGCGTTCCGACTCAAGGAGGCCCGAAAAAATGGTGCAGTGAAGTTTACACCATTTCACTGCGCCATTTTTTCCATTATTTTAAACGTCTGCTCAGCGCAGGCATTAAAATGAAGCACCCATTTTAATCAGTAGGCCTCCCTGTGCGTTGCTGCAGTAGCGTCAACATTTTTTAGGCTAATGCAGCAAAGCTCCACAAGAGCATAAAAAATGTTGACACTATTGCCCTAACGACTGCCATGGTGTGCCGCATTATAAATACGACGTAACTATGGTGTTGTTTGGTAGGACAGGGGCGACGCAGGAAAAGTGACGCATCGGGACCGATGTGCAAACATTCTTGTAAATATGCCCCATAGTGCTTAATTTGTAAAAAAAGAATGAGTGCCGGTGCCCAAAGCTCTGATGAGAAGCCCACAGGCGGCACTATAAAATGTCAGTGCACTGAATGCCAAGGCTGTGTAGTCTTGAATCCACCTCACTCCTCTTTAATCCACCACCAAACACCCTCTGCCCCTTCATCTCTCTCTTGCAGGTTCCTGCTTTCTCCCCTTGTGACTGTTTTCCATCTGTCTCTTCTTCTTTCAACTGTGTGTGTTGTTCTGTCTCTTGTTCTCGTGAAATGTCTGATGAGGAAAAATAAGTGGCAGTCCCCAAAAATTAGTGCTGGTGCCACCCCACCGGTAACCACCGGCTCAAATTAAGCACTTATAACACAGCAGAGCATGTAGAGGAGTGTGAACAATTACACAATACGAACCAACGCAGCCTAACAACACAAAACTCAGAACAACACCTAACATATAGCCTAGGATAAAATTACAGGACACAAATCACACCCAGTAACGTAGCACTACACCTGAGTCATATACAATAGTCAAGGATACTGGAATTATGCAGTTGTGCAGGCACTGTTTTTTCCCCGCATAGTTATGGATTTACCGCTTTGCCAAATAATTAATTATTTGCTGTATAACCTGCAGATTTCAACAACAAAAAATGTTTCTAGGTCAAACGGATCAAACCTTACTAAAAGTGCTGCAATATGTTTTCGTGCACAGTGGAAGGCCCCTGGTAAAGGCTAACTGGCCATCTTTCAGTTGCTTATTTTTGTATTTGGCTCTTAAACTGGTACTACTGAGGTGAAACATTTGCCCAGACGGTATTACCATGTGTAAAAAATGACAAAATATTGAAGTAATACTATTAAAAAATGTGCCACGGTATGCCGCATAATTTCCATTTTATTGCTGAATAATTTAGTCACCCCTACCACATAAGTCGTACACCCCCCCCCCCCCCCCCCCCCCCGCCCCATAACTCCATTGGTCCGGACAATAGGGCAGCAGAACACAAACATACCTAACACAGACAACCACTTGGAATGAAAAAAAACGAGCTGACCTGTGACACAAATTAGTACATGACAGCTCGCAACACCATTGCCTGTAACCTACTGTCGGAACCGCACAACTCCAAACGCGACCTGTTGGTTTGTGTTATGCCCCTCCCACATTCCCTCCAAGGTTACGAGGTACTCACCTGAAGCCCCCGCCGCCTCAGGATGCTGCATTCATCCATCGCCGCCTCTCGCAGCCTCCTCAGTCCTGGTGCAGAAAGCGCCTCGTGCACGCTGGAGCGATGCACGGTGCTCACTCCGAAGACCAGCGCTCATTCCCTGCCCGGTACTCACTGAGGTGCCTCCTTGTTATCCCTACACAGTACTCACTGAAGGGGCGGGCTTACTTTCCGCTCATGCACGGTTCTTACACTAGGTGTCTCCTTCCCGCTCATGCACGGTTCTCACTACAGCCTTGCACGAGGGCTCACGGTGGTGCCCATCTCCAGCCCCGCACGGCGCCCGCTCCAGCCCCGCTCCCTTTGCCAGCTCGCACGGACAGCAGCAGTCCCTGCCTGTGCCCCTGGATTGGCAGCAGGCAGTCAGCTGACGTGCCCCATTAATGAGCAGGCAGCGCCTGCAGCCTGGCACTGGGTGGGCGCTGGAGCTGGCGGACGGGTCCGCGGACGTGCGTGTCTGGCACCAAGGTCTGCTGTGAACGGACAGCAGGGCGTGCGTGACGCAGACATCCCGTCCTATCCTGCGGCGAATGCACGTGGGCCGTTCACTGTATCAGAGCGCCTTAAATCAGGAATAACCTTTCAAGCGCTAGGAAGCTCCGCACATCAACAATTGTGCGTCTTCTTTTTTAATGATAGGTGCCCGTGGTAGTAGAGAGCTGTTACCACACAGAGCCAAGAGCTGGGTGCATGTCACAATATTGTGATGGAAATATCGACCTACAAAAATATTCCATCAGCAATACCCAGGACAACCATTTGCTAAATAAAAATAGGGACGTATACATTGACTATTCTTTAATGCACATCTCTTACTTTGATGAGTTACTATTCTTAGCTCCACATCTACGTACCTTCATGATAAAGCGCTAGCCGAGATTGTGAATGTGCCTTTTTTGTAGGTTGGTATTACATCCACAGTTTTGTGATCCCGTCCAACAAAAAAGTTAATAGCCACTGTCCGGGGTTGAGTTCTAGTGGACATGGTCTGATCAAAACAGGAAGTGTCTTCTAGGAGCTTTGCACATACAAGGCCAATGCCACTTAGAGGACATCAGAAGTTGCTACCAGTGACTATTTTTCGATGGCTCCTTTGTAAAGAGCTGGTGGAGCACGCGTTGACCGTCTCAATATCACATTCAAGTTTGTAGCAATCATTAAATCCTATTTAACAACTGGACGCATTGTGTAGGTGAGCACTGAGCACAACGGACCAGGTTAGGTGGCGTAGACGTAAAACCCAGAGATCTTTCCTCGTCTTTAGTGATGCAAGATCAACGCAACTCATCTGAGGCATGCAGCCATGATCAACTAGACATGGATCGATGACTAATCCGGTAGAGATGGTGTTAGGACCATTAATCAGTTTCACAGAAGAAGCTGATGGGTCCATGGCAGAGTGGACATAGTAGGTACATCCAGGAGGCTGGAGACAAATCTGTGAGGGTGGGGTGGGTTGAGATGACATCCATTCCTAAAGAGGATAACAGGTGGCAAGGTATGAACCATAAAAATCCCTCAGTCCGTGCATAGTCTCTGAAATCAGGCTCAGCGTCTTACATCCAAAGCATGTCCATTTCAACAAATCTGTAAACTTCGTACTTGTATAGCGCACTACTCACCCGTTAGGGTCACAAGGCACTGTACGCATACCACTGTGGAACCCCCTCCTGGCTTTTCCCTGTGAGGTGCCCACTCCCAGGCAACCTCCAAGGTGAAGCCAGGCATCCCAGCGCTGTTGGGGCCGTTGTGGAGATTAAGCAAGCTATTGCCCAGAGTTACAAAGTGGGACCCATGAATTAGATTAGGCACCAATGTGAGAATTATCAGGTCCGAGGAAATTGAGTCCAAGACCCGCAGAGGCAGGAATTGAACCCTGGTCCCAGGCCAGATTTCTGCATCAGAGTCTGCCACTCTAACCATTGAGCCACACTTCTCCACAATACTGCAGTTGCCCAATTCTGAGCACACCATCTTGTGGAACTCTTACTCATAGGTGCAGTCAGCTAGCGTGGGGAGCACTTATAGAAGGCCAAGGGTGTAGCTTCAGGGGGTGTTTGGGATGTTACCCCACATTAATAAACCTGTGATCTAGTAAATAGTTGGATACAGGTGTTTTAAATCAGGTATGGTGTTGTTGGAAATCCTGAAGCTCCCACTCCGCTAATCTTACAGACCAAACCAAGCTACGCCCCTGTAGAAGGCAATGCATTCTTTAGAAGAGAAGCATGGAAGGTAGGTGACACCACTCAGCTAACTGGTAATTGTAATTAGGATTGCAGGACAAAATGTATGAATCATAACAGAAGGAATTGATAGAAACTTAGTTTTAGGGCCTGATTATGACTTTGGCGGATGGGATACTCCGACACAAAGGATATATCCTATAGAACTTGTAAAATGGTGGGCGGGATATCCGTCATGTTTGGGACACAGTATCCCATCTGCCAAGGTTGTAATCAGGCCCTTAGTGTCTTCCTAATGCTGCTGCACTTGATCTCACACTCCATTTAGTCTTTTTACTCTGCTATTGTCTGCAGAAAATGATGCTGATGGAGACAACATGGGAAATACACAGGGCTGCTCAGCAGACAATCACTTGAAAGGTGAGAAGACGATAATGGATGAGAGTTGTTGCATGCATATTCACCCATGTATCTTAATGATGTATTATATAACACAGAAAGTATTTTTTCAGTGTTTGATTGGATCTTTCCATCTGCCCACTGGCCTGTGGATTATGCATTGAAAAATTAAAAATGTATGTCAAGAGGCTCTCTTGTCAATATTTAACAGTAAACTAATTTCTCTGGCATTGAATGTAGTGTAAGAAAATGTGTATGTGATGCAACTTCATGAATCAAAAGCACATAGTTTGTTAGCTGTGCATTTAAACTTTCATGTGAACAAGGGAACAAACTAGAAGAAATATTTAATGATGGCAAATTGAATCAATTTTCTGTATAAAGAAGGGCATGTGGTTATGGAATTCATTGGAGAAGATCAAATAGTACTAGTAGTGAATATACACTCATCTGACGAACTTAGTGAGTGTTCAATCCCTTACATTCTACTTCTCTTTGAATATACTTTGCTGTCTCTCATTGACTACATCCACAAAAAAATCTGTCACTATGTGTTAAGTTTTGGTACATGGCTATCCTATCACTACTATTGGTATCAGAAAACCCTTAGAGTAAATAATCCTCTGGTGTAGTAAAATCACAATGCGATGCATCTTCAGTGTAAACAACCATGATGTCCTTCGTGCTCAAACATCAAAAGTGGCTAAATCATAGGTTTAGCATCCATTGCAGTTGTTATGGAACAAGCTGAATTTCTTTTTGATTTTATTTACCATTTGAAAGGAACAAAATGTCACCACCGAAAACACTGAATGGTTTACCTACTGCAAGAAAATGCTTGATCAAGGGTAGGAACCTTTGTTTTTTAAGCTACAGTTTTGTAAAATTACTGGTAAATGTGACAGAGGTAATTCATTTGGAATCAATCACAGTATTTTCTGTAATTTCACATTAAATTGGATGGACGTATGCAGTTTGGATGAAAGGAAACTCTGGGAAACATTTACTAAGATATTGTTGTTTTTCCTAGTTGAATGTGAGCATGTTCTTTCACCAGAGTTTGGGTACAGTGAAACCAACCATTCACACAAAATGGTATACCACATACTAAGAACAACACAGATATTTTGCATGGCTACAATTTTGTAATTACCCATGCTATTTTATTGTATTGTTTTGTATACGCATTTTTAGTGACCCATGCCCATTTCAAGGCACAAAGATCTTCTCAGTGGATGGGTGGTCGGATGTTTGATGGGTTGTACTTGGTTTGTAGTGCAGATCTATAGTGTGGTGTGTGTGAGAAGAGTTGGTTGTCATGTGAAATAGGAGTAAATCAAAGAGAGGTGAGAGACACAGTTGCATGTGCTGATCCCAGCCACCACTGTGCGGGCTGCTGTATTTGTGGAGACAGTCAGCGTCTGGCACTAGCTCCTTACGGCTCATCCAGGTCTGTAAGATCTTGGTTAATTCTAGGTGATCATGGACATTTCTTTTATTTGCTGGTGCAAAGGTCCATAGGTCTATGGGGAATGGCTATAGGTTTGGCTCTTTTCTGAATGGTATAGGCCTTTAAAATCTGTTTGTACAAAATGATCACGTGGAACAAGAAGGCGCACATCCTTCTGAGAGCAGGGCATCACATCTTTACCAGGTTGCTGGTAGGTGGGTCATGCCCATAGGGTTTGCAGTTACATAGCTTCATCTCCTGAGAAAGGAACAGTTGATACTCTCGGTTTAGCTGCACGCTCTCCAATAACCTTCCATTCCTACTGTATAAGAATCGAACAAGTGACCTGAAGATGAAAGGAGAGGAGACCCTGGTGTTAATACAGCCGCCGATTGTGAGACTGGTGAACAGCAGGAGAGGGCAATGGAGAGAGAGGAACTGTAGGCCAGGAGATACTCAATCCTGAGAAGGTCCAGGAACCGAAGGAACCAAGCCTAATGAGCAACAGATACCAACCACCACGGCTCACGTGGTAAAATTACCAGAAGCCCACCAAGGAGCAAGCAACTCCTGCCTATGCAAGGTCTGAAGGCCCCACAAGCAAGAAAGGTTAAGGAGAAGATACATTCTTTAGGGGGTCTTCATGCATAATATATGTCCAGAGGAAGTATGTGCAGGGGAGTCTAAGTTTGTGTTAAGAAATGTTTTGCACATACATAAGACCATATTAAACCACTCAGCGATGCATATAAAGTTGACATTAAGCGCTATTTGGAAATGACGATGTGGTGAACAAGAGCCTTGAACTACACAATGCCAGGGTTTGAAGAGGGAGCTATAGAGCGCTTTAAAACGCTGTGGTTCTATATAGATCCCTGAAGAAGGGGCCTGCACTAGGTTCCTAGGAGAACCAGAAGATGAACCAGTCAGTGATTCCCCCTTGGATTTTTTGAATGTGAGCTAAACTCGTGGCTCAGAGTTAACCCTGCATGAAAGCCTCATTTACAACATGGGTTTGTAATTTACCATACCTAGAGGCAGCTGTATAATGACGTAGGCATCTCGGAGGGGCCCAGGTGGAGGTAGGTGTGGGAGGAGTGTCCAAGAAGGGCCACTTTTCAAAAGTTCATAGTCTCTGGGTGGCCACTTAGATCGTTAGCATTTATAGTGGTGGTGGAACAATTTTCAAAGTGAGGGTGCTGACGTCCGTGTTACGTCAATGAAGTCATAGGAGTTTTGAAAAATCCAGGAGCTAAACACACCAGAGCAAATGAGTCAAGAGAAAGGAGGTCGAGGAGTGAGTGTCCTGTGGTGCACTTTGGGGTGTTTGGACAAAATATCGGACACACAGATATCATGGGACAGAATATCGTGTCAAAAATATATCGAGCAAAACAATACCACGAAGGTAATTTTCTATGGCCTAACTAAACTATATATAAGTCCACAAATACGTACCTTGACGACATATATATATGTCTTAAAGATACGTAGAAGGGGAGTTTAGAATAGTAAATCTATCCTTACCTATTTGCACTTACCTTCTTGACAGTCTTATCCTCGATGTTTTTGATACGATATTCTGTTCATACGATATTTGTGTTTCTGATATTCTGTCACTGATCCGCACACTGGAGGAGACTGACCCAGGTATATGGCTGAAGCAGTGCTTAGTTTGTGCTTGTGGTTTTCGGTGAGGGCACTTATTCTTGAGGGCCGGCAGTTATTATTCTCATTGAAGCATTTACTGCGAGCGAAAGACACATATGGGAAAGACGGAGGAAGAGAAAAACGAAAAAGCGTCACAATGGGAGAAAGCAGAAAACTGCAAGAGTGAGCTGGAGGGGCAGTGAGTGGCTGTAAATGGATTAAAGAGGCCCAAGATGGCTTCAGGATTCCTCTGCCGCAGTATTCTCTGCTTTCACATTTAATGCAGCAGCCGCGTGTTTAAGAGGAGGGCTTTGGGCACCGGCACGCTTTTATTTACAAATTAAGCAGTGGACTGTAGCAGGGTGCCCTGAGGTAGTGGTTCTGCAGAGAGCACATTTCCATTGAAATGGACTCTTGAAATGGCCTCTACATGTGCGTCAGTCATGCAGCTTTACTGCCGAACATATGTGGTGCGCAAACCATAACGCGGAAATCGGATTTCTGAACATATTTACCACGCAAGTAAAGTGTCTTGGATTGTTTTAATGCTCTGAACAGTTTTGTTTCGACCACATTCCAAAATAACAAAAAAACACGATGTCCCACGTTGTTAATTTTCTATCTGTTGATATGTTGTGAAATACCTGGGAGGTTCTTTACAATAATTCAAAAATGTAAAATGCGGTTGCTTCCCCCTGTTGCAACCCGTCGCCAGGGGTTCGCTCAGTTGCTGCTATCAGTCCCAAACCAACCCTCGATGCGTGACGGGCGCGCTCACCTCAGGCCGCCTTTAGGCGCTTTCTTCTACCGCGTGCACCACTTCCGTGTTGTCTTCCAGACGGAAGAGGAGCAGGTCACACATTTACTCGCGGCTTGTTGGGCAGGGCCCGCTCTGACCTGCTAATCTGCGGTTACCTGGCCTGGTTCGGCAACATCGGAGTGATCGCCTCATACCAGGCGCCCCTAGCAGCCAGGCACCCAGCGCTTGCTGTGCGGAGAAGGACTCGTCTAAACACCCACCTCTGACCGAAAGAATCAACATTCAATTTACGCATTCATCCAGGGAATGCTTTTATTCTCCTCCAAGAAACCAATCAACGTATTTATCCATGTGTCCTTCTAGCCACAGAGCTATCTATTTGAGAGTCTCTCTCTCCATCCAGTCATTTAACCCCACCCACTCATTCATCCTTCCATCCATTCATCCATCCATCCAACCAACCAACCAGCCAACCAATCCTTCCGTCCCAGGACCCGCCCACACATCCATCCACTATTTAACCCTGCAAAGGAACACCTTTTGCAGCCACCCGTCTCTATAGCCACCCACTCTATTTGCCATCTCTCTTACCACCCAAATCTCCACCCGGCCATCTTGGCAATAAGCAATGTATTTCTCCGAGCATCACTTTCACAGGGATCTTTCTGTCCAGTCAATGTTCTCGTCTGTCACCCAACTTTTCTCCACTAGCCGGCTCTCTACACATCAAACTCTCATCCATTTAGCGGTCCAGTCATCCATCTATTCATCTCCCTCTCTTCTCCACCTCGCCCTCTCTCACGCTAAGAATTCGATACAAATGTGACCCCTGCACTGTGCACTTGAGGGTGGTATGAAAGAGGCATGGGAAGTGTGGCAGTACAGGGGTAGCATGGCTTGGCACCTACTCCCTGGGTCTGATCTTTGGAGATGAGATAGCTCGGCTTCTGTCAGCCTCTGTGCATGCTGCTGCATGCATGGACTGCTTTCTTTAGTTGGCAGTGGTTGGTTCTTATTTGGCACTACTAATATTTTAATATAAAATCAGTTCTCTTCCTAGTACTTGAATTGTGCTGAAGATGGTCTCCTTGGAGCACGAGATGGCCTCACTGGAACTGATGAAGGCCGGCTTGGAGCTTACGGGGCCTCTCTGGAGCTCAGCATGGCCTCCATGGAGCTGAAGGTGGCCGCTCTGGAAGTGAAGATGGCCCCCTTGGAGCTGAAAAGGGTCTCTTTGGAGCTGAAGGTGCCCCTGTGGAGCTGAAGGTGCCTCCATGGAGCTGAAGGTGTCTCTGTGGCGCTGAAGATGGCCTACCTCGACCTTAAGAAATCTGCTCTGGAGCGGAAGATGGCCTCCGTGGCACTGAATATGCCTCCTTGGAACTGAAAATGTCTTCTTTGGAGCTAAAGATGTTCTCTTTAGAGCTGAAGATGACCTCCCAGGGGTTTATACGTGTGGAGCTGTTGTAGATCTGCTGGTAGGGCTTCCTTATGGGCTATGTTCCACCCACTGATTTTGTCACTAGTTTGGTACAAGGACACATCAAGCAGACGTCTGTGCGAGGGCAGTGACTGGGCAAGTGACAGTGTAGGGAACACAAAGAGCTTGCGTAGAGTGTGAACAGGAGTGGGCGAAGCCTAAAAGTTATAGACTAGGTCACCGTCCCTTAACCTTGGGATGGAGCGAGAATTGGACAACCATGACTTTTGGTCGATGCAAGCACTGTACGAGCTCACACACCACCAAGGTGGCCCGGCAGGGTGATTTTTACCACCTTCTGGGGTCTCTGGGAAGGGTCCACAAACAGACACCATTGCAGCGCTAACATTTCTGTATAGAAAAGCCCTCCAATTATAGATTGATTGCTATATTTGGGTCTCAAAGATGTGAGAATATCCCTCCAATGGGCTGAGGAGTAATCATTGAAATAAGATTTATAATAAAAGAAGGATCTTTACAAACACCAATTTCGGCTGCAATTATTATCAGCCATTATAGGGCCCGATTTAGAGTTTGATGGGGCGGGTACTCCATCGTAACAGCAGTAGAGTACCCTCTTCACCAAACTCTCAGGTTGCTAACTCACTTTATGGCTGTGTGGGCCGACAGTATGATAACGAAAAAGCCTACTCTGGGTCTACCACTTACGTCCTCATACGATGGCCCAACAGGGTATGGGCTCTCAGCAGTAAGTCATCTGATCGACCACCCAATTTATAGAGGGTGTTTGCATGTTTTTTTTTTAGTTTCCATCACAGCCAGGTAACAAAATGAGCCCCGCACCTAGGGAGAATACTCCCATTGTGAAGGGCCATTGGTTATCCATTTTTGTAAAACGAACCTCCACTTTGGGAGGTTGTTTTTGAAAAATGTAAAATTACTAAAAGTTTGGTGTAAGCCTCCATCACCAATCACTGATGCGTACCAAATTTTACAACGGCTTTGAATGAACTGTTGTGATGGTGATTCGTAGAAAACATTAGTGTTCGGCACCGGTCAGCATAAACTCCTAGCTTGGAGGGTGGAGTAAAGGCAGGGTGGTGGGTGTAAACATCTCTGTTCACTAAGTGCTAAACCTGGGCCCATGTTTTTTTAGGTCGAGCGCACAAGCACTCTGGCCTGCTGTAATTGATCTGTGGGCTTTTAACCACGCCCACCGCACGCCTATCACTATCACTCGTTTGTGGGCTTGCCTTTCAAATCTCCTTTGTTATTGGTAAATGCTTTACGTTTGTCCCTCCTTGGGGCAGTTTTGTTACAGCCGTGGCTGTCGACCCAGATACATGAATAATTGCACGTTTGCCAATACGATTGACTGCTAGCGAACTCCTTTTTCTTTTTGTGTTTCTCCTTCACGTTCACGCTCATGGCAGCCGTGGCACTTTGAATCGTCTCGCTTATGTCAACTGTTTTATTTTTCATTTTCAATTTACGTGGCAAGAAAAGTCCGGTTAGGAATTTACAACGCTAACAGCTCTAACTCGAGCAAATGCGAGACCCATTGCATTGCTAATGCTTGTTATAATATAGGTAAACAGATTGCAGTCTAGGTGAAGAGACAAACTGCTTGTTACTTGAAAACATTATCAGAATGTCATAGGCCAGAAAATGCACCCACACCCAATATAATCCTGGGCATTCTAGGGCTATAATACTACTTCCTGTGATGTCACTACATCCTCTAATCAGGGCACCTACTTGCTTTTATAGGACTTTTGTATATCTGTGTACATGAGTACATAAATGTACTTCAAAACATTGCAGAGTATATTTCGTCCCCATACTAAAATATTTTAAAACATTGCAGAATGCATCCCAATCTTGGGCTCAAATGAGCTAAAACGTAGACAATAGACATAGAAGCAAGGTTATTTTCCACAGGCGCGCTATTCAAGAATGGGCAATTTCTTGGCCTGAGGGGGCCGCCCCCTGTGAAAGGGCGCCATCACCCCAAGAATGGCGGGATTGTGGAGCAGCTGTTGGGGCGCCGTGCTGCGCCTTTCAAGGGTCTCTCGAGTGTGACCATGGCAGTCGGGAGGGCACGTGGCGGTGAGCCCTGTGCCTGTCGGTCTGTGGAGGAACTGGGACGGGCGAAGAAGAGGCCCTTTGTCCGGCTCACGTGCTCCGTCCGCGTGCCCCCCAGCTCAGTGTTCTAGGAGTCTGCGCATCCGGGCACTTCTGTGGACAAAGATGGAGAAAAATACCCACTGTGTTATTAAAGTGGCCGTGTCGTGTTTAACACACCGCAGCACCCGAGCGTGACTAACATCTGGAAAATGTTCCCCACTTGAACACAAAAAACGCAGGTGAATCAAAGCCAACAAAGAAAGAAAGTGCAGGGCGAAAGAGATCTTTTAATGTGAGACGTGACCAGGACCGTTTCTACGGTGGGCCAGGCCCACCCACATATGACCTTTGGCCTTCCCAGTAACAGCAAAATAAGCCACAGAGAAAGCACCTGTTAAGTGGTTCCTCCATGTTGGCAAATGTGTTTTTTACACTTTTGTTTAATTATCAGTCAAGGGTTCAAGTGAAATCCGTAGAATACATTTTATAGTGCACTGTTTTAATAACAGCTGTTTTCCTTGTGTACTGATAAGGAGGTAAGTACCACCTTTAGGTGATTTTCTCTATTTTTCTTCTGTCCGAGAGGAAGCGCTGGGCATGCCTGTGAAAAGGAAACAGCCCAGGGACCTTAGCTCATGTCTGAGACAAGCTGCAGTGGGAGGTGTGCGCTGGGGAAGAGGAGTCAGGGGTTTACCTCCCAATGATGCACCAGGTGCAGTGGCACCAGAGCCCAGGTTGTAGGCCACCTCCAGAATTGTCGGAAATTGGGCACACATTGGCCCACCCAAACGCATCCTTGGCCCATCCAGACATTAATTCCTGGAACCGGGCCTGGGCATGACATTGAAATTAGTTACTGACACTATGTGCGAGACAGATAACGAACAGGGGCGTAGCTTGGCCAGTACGATTGGGGGGTGTGAGCTTCATATTTTCCAACTATCACACTGGCACATAACGTTAAAATGCTTTATACGTCAAGCAGGGTGCACAAGGCAGGCTTAAGGGGAAGTGGAAAGGGAGCGGAATGCATATTAGTAGGAGTACTCAGTGAGAGACAGCACATTATTTTTATGAAATAACAACCATTTTTTAAGTCTTTCCAAGCAGAGAGAGGGAGAGAGTGCGTGTTAGGGAAACTACTTTTCAACCCTCCTCAGAGTGACACAAAGAAAACACAAACACCAGGCAAGGCTCCGGAACAGATGAAATGTTTGTGGAGGTACCAATGTTTATTGGCAGGCCAAGGCAGAAGGCAGACGCACATCCCAGTGTTACGTCTTACAAGCTGGCATCTTCTGCCCTGAAGCATATAAGTCAGGCAGTCATATATGTTAATAAGTGCTGTCACAGCAAAACCCCAAAAGGGGACATAGTCCAAACATGGGCACGCACATACAAAATAAATGCTGCATATACAAAACTTCAAGCCCACAGAGTAAAATTATACATAATGCAGTGTGGGAATGAACAAGTGAACATACAACAGGTGGACCCTAAAGAAAAGGGGGCTGAGTTGCTGACTGTCTGAACTTAAAGGGTGTGACCTGCTAAACTTAACAAGGTGGCTTGGAGAGGTTTGTTTGCACAGCTGGCATAAGTGTCAGAGAGGTGAGCAGGGAAGTCTTGGGGCAGTGCTAAAATAGTAATGTGGATGAGTGGAGCCCACCTGTGAATGAGAGGAGCAAGCATCTTAGTAAGAGAAAAGAATAAATAGCGTACTGGGACTCAGATAATGGTGGAGAGAATTGGAACTAAAGTATCATATCTATAGGTACATACATGTGTATATATATATATATATACATATATATATATATATATATATATATATATATATATATATATATATATATATATGTGTGTGTGTGTGTGTGTGTGTGTGTGTGTTTATATATATATATATATATATTTTCTTTTTCTTCAACAATGTGTGTGAGTTTTTTTGTCTGTGTGTAAAAATCCCAGGTGAAATCCGACAGACACCTCACTGTATCCAACTGACTGAAAACACCTGTACCCAACTATTTATCACAAAATACATTAATGAGGTGGGTGGAACACTCCTAAACACCTCCAACCTAGGCCCATAACAATGGACCACAGTCGAGCCTGAATGCGTCCCTCCTGAGGCAAGATACCTGCCGCAAGTCTATGGCAGGGTGGCAATATAAGAGCCACCAGCAGGCCAACATGCACCTTTAAAGGCCCAAACTTGGGGTGTGTGAAATTTGTGTTATTTTCTTTTGTGTAAATATGAGATGTTTTAGGAAACATTATGTGAAATATAAATCCAACATTTTTTGGTACATTTCAGTGCAAAATGCGTCCATGCGTTCATTTTGGACTTGAGGAAACATTTTGTGGTAAAAAAAAAAGAAGCGCTGTGAACAATGGCCACTGGGATTGTGGTTGTTTACATTGCTCCCATGCTCTCACTATAGGCTTTTTGTTTAAAGCTCTTTAATTACTCGAACATGGCGTAAATTTGGGAATTTAGTGTAAGTGGCATAACTCGAAATGCCAGAAATCATGCAAAGTTACATTGGAATCATAAAAAGTTCACCCAGACCTGAAGCACACCTACTTCATTGTCATCTTGAGCACAAATGTTAATCCAGAGAGATGTGGTTTGTACGTTCATCATCTTTTGTCTTCAGAACTTCCTCACTATACTGTTTTGAACCATCAGCTCACGAGGACGGGTAGTGGGAAAGTGACTACACAGTGCGCCCACCATACAAGAAAGGTTAATCGATTTTATGGAACACTGAAAAGTAAAATATCTAACAGATGTGAAGAACCAGGAGTTAAATGGCCTGATGCCCTGACCCTAATGTCAGTGATTAAGATTTATATGATTTTAGAATATTGCAAATGTCTGATTCATTGTATTGGAAATATGATCACCAGCTCGACCGAAACAAGTGATCGATGTACCAAGACCGCGTTTTCCTCCAGGTTCTGGGTAAATGCACACAGGACCTCAAACCTTCTTGTTGCTGGCTGTGTTCCAATGTGTCCACACGCTCAACTGGGGGTGTCCCCATAATTCCTGCCCTTTTTATAGTGAGGGGAGTAATGCACTCCCACAGGCACTTCTTATCTGAGTGCAATACTTACCCAACTTGTGCCAAGTTGAGTAACTGATTGTGCCCTTGCCCGTTCTAGAAGTTTTGCCAAACCCTTCCATTCACTAAACTTCACTGTCCATGGACTCTTTTATGAGGAAGAGAACTGCAGCATTTGCAGGAGACACGGTAAGTGCCACATGACTATTCGTCACTGTCTAGACACTGTTCCATTCCTGATCTTCACCCAAGCTGACATTCCCAGAACTACCTTTCCTTCTGGAGTGCTGTTCAACAGCTTTGGTGTTGCTTGCCAAACCCAGACTTACTATGTTTGTGGCTACCCAAAGACTGGTCTGGTTTATGCTATCCCAGGTATGCGGTACCCACCATTAGACAATACACCACAGCCCCTTCTGCCACGCGCAGAAGGGAGAAATGAGTCCCTTCTTTGACTGTGTGACGCTACACCATCTTAGTAGCAAGCTACAGCTCATTCTTCAAAGAGATTTGACAAGTTACTGGAAGAAGTGGCCAATCCGACTGCAAACGTTGTCGAGCTGTTGAAAACCAATAAGTGGTATTAGGAACTTTAAGTTTACAGAACAGGGTGGCTCTCGACTTCATTAGTGGTTAATGGGGGAGTCTGAGCCCTTACTGGTGTTGAATGCTGTACTTATGTTTCTGTCAACTTTATTGTTTTAGAAACATTTCAACAGAATACGGGAAGGTGTCAAAGACTTGTACGCAATGGACAACAGGTTTGAGTGGTGGGGACTTTAATCCAGATGGCAAAGCATGTGGCGGTTGGGTATGAAATACTGAGGGCTGTCTTGGTTGTTGCTGTGGGCCTTCTGATAGTACACATTTGTATCAACGTTTATATTGCTTCTATAAAAGCTCTTGTAGGCAAAGGAGCTTCCCCAATTTGCACCTTAATGGCTTATGATGACAAGGATGAAGACTGACCATCAGTTATGTTGTGTTTTGTGCGCTCATAAACATAATGGGCACATTTCAGTGGTTTTACATGTTTGAGCCAGAAACATAACTCATCTTTTGAGATGTTTTTGCAGTGAATTTATAAATGTATGTATCATACTGCAGAGCTTTACCACTGTTGCCGCTACTAGCATTATGCGGCATTGAGGACCAAATTATGCAGCAAGAGTTTATAATATGTACAACCAAAAATGCATATTTTCTGGCAGTGTTATTTTCAAGCCTTTGGGCTAAATGCAACATTTCATGTTAAATCTGCAATTCATCGAAAGTATGTGGCAATTTATGTGGAAAATGTGGGAAACCCATAACCATGCACTAACCGCTGGAACTATAGAGTTACGTTATTCCTCTGGGCCCTACCATTATCCATTGTTTGATCAACAATTTATTCATGAAATGGAACAAAATGAACATTCAAATATAACTAGTTGCAATTGTTAGTTGTCGTTTGAAAAAAACCCTGCTTTTTAATGTAACTACCCAGAAATAACCATGTAATATAAAATGAAAACAGGAAGATGTTATATGGTCCAAGCTCACAGAAATGTGTTGTGTGTCTGATTGTCTTTGGTGTGGCCAAAGTTGTTGTATAGTGACATGCTGTTTAGTTGTCTAGAAAAATATATGGGCAAAACGCAATGGCCAGACTTAGGTGCCACAATCCCTGGTGGCTAAATTAATGTTTCCAGCCGGTATCTCCACACCGAAATAAGTCTATTACAAGTTGTTAGCCCTAGAATGAGAAAAAACATGGGGGCATATTTATACTATGTTTGCGCTGAATTTGTGTCATTTGTTTTATGCAAATTCAGTGCAAACTTAACTCCATATTTATATTTTGACACTAGACACGTCTAGCGTCAAAATATTTGAGTTAGCACCATTTTTTGGATTCGTGCACCTACCTTGCGTCAATGAGATGCAAGGTAGGCGTTCCCATCTAAAAAATGGTGCTAGCCGCATAGCCCCATATTTATCCCCTGTGCTAAAATGATGCACAGGTGGGAGGAGGGGCTCAATAACGGTGCAAAGCTTGCTTTGTACCATTATTTAACGCCTGGGTCAGACCAGGCGTTAGGGGACCTGTGGACCCATTTCCATTGTAAAACACCATGGAATGGGCCTACAGGTGCCCACCCCAAATCTCAGGAACGCCCCCAACCCACACCAGAGGGACACCAGAGGTTGGGGGACCCCATCCCTGATAAGTAGGGCAAGTATAGGTAAGTAGTAAAAAAAAAAACAATTAAGTGCCATTGGGGGCCCTTACATGGGTGCCCCTTGCATGGTACTGGGTGCAGTGGCCATACCCAGGAGACCCTGGTCTCCTGTGCTGGCCATTGGGGTGGTGGGCATGACCCCTGTCTTTTCAAAGACCGGAGTCGTGTGGTATGGAAGGTATGGAAGGTTTTGCATCAGGAAATGACGCTAGACTGGTCAGAGGCATTGTTTTTGCCTCTAACCAGCCTAGCGTAATTTTTTGAGACAAAACCCCCCACCCCGTACCGCCACCGGGGTAATTTTTTCTGACACTAGCCCACACTGAGCGCCGGCTTGTGGGATTCCATAAATTTGGCACCCGGCTGGCGCTTTGGAATGATGCAAGCTGGCGCTATACTTTTTGCCGCAAAACTGCAGCATCCCATGCCCTCCTGTGAAGTACGCGGCAGGAAACACGTATGAGGTTTTTGTGTGATCACTGAGTACACTAACCTCTGTTCTAATGTTTTTATATACGCATTTGTGATTTAATATCCTAATTAAAAATATTTTCTATTTTGATAACTGATCAGAGGCTAGTTTGTTTGACATTCTTATTTTTTTTTTGCATTTATGCGTTCATGTCATTTCATTCACAAAAGTCTTTAGCAATGAGTCTGCGGTGAACCAGTGTTTGAACATGAACTAATGAAAGCTCCTGAATTTCAGACAGAGGTGGTAGGGGCAGAGGTGGAATTATTTAGATCAGAGTTTGTCTTACTAATGCAAGGCTCTTAGTTTTCATAAAAGAGAGTAGATTTGTGCACACCGGATGATAAGACACTGCTGTCTGTAATTATAATTCGAAAGACAGCAGCCTGGCAAAGCTTTGATGCATGAATGCATGAGCTGGCAAGAAATGAAACACACTTGAGTTTATAATTCATGAAGCAGGGGACCCCCTTCACACAGCAGGCCCTCTGATGTATGTGTGTTATCATGTCAATCTTATTTGGTTCCCACGGGTGTTTTCTTCCACATGGTTTTGCTGACAGTGGAATAACAGAATTAGTTGTCAATGTACCATTGCAGGAGCACATAGAAGTCAAGATCTGGAGGTTCTGGGAATGGGGGACTGAATGCAGTGCCTGACCAAAGATCACATCCTACACTGAGAACCCACTGAGCATGGCCTAAGGTGTTAGATGAAATCCAGCCATTAGGAGGTCTGGGGATGGGACATGAGCTTTGGCGATGGCCTGTGAATGGAGCCCGATGGACATGGCTGAAGGCAAGGTCGGATTCGGAAGACGGGCCCTGGGCCAATACCTCTGGGTCACCTGTTGGCCGTTTTTTTAGGGGCTCGGTAAACTGGCCCAAGAAACGTACTTTATTCCCCAGTCCCGAGAGGTGACTTTAATGTGGCAACACTATCTTGTTCATTCCTCAGCCGTGCTGTAAATTGAGTCTGGGGGCCACGTGTTGCTCTAGCCCTTGGGGCATTCTCACCTCAGCCCCCCGCGTTGGGTGGCTGGCAGTGTCATCCCCCACAGGGCTGTCATGTTCAGGACATGGTGGGTGTGTGGAGGGTGGGCGTATAGTGTGGGGCCTCTCAGGGGGCCAGGTGATTCTGTGCATGTGGATCACTCTCACTTAAGCCCCCGCATGAAGCAGTAGTGTTCTTTTTTGACCCCTCACTTGCCAGGTCATTGCCTTGAGGCTACAGTGTGTGGGGGAGAGTGTCAGTAAGGGGAGTGGCCTCCCTAGTGGCCAGGTGTTGTCACCTTGGTCCCAGTGTCTTTTAGGCCTTGGTTGGGGAGGAGAGGGTTGTGTAAATGTGGCTGTAGCGCTATGGTTACAGCTGCAGACGTTGGAACCCAGTTTGAGTCTCAGCATCAGCTCAACATCCTCTAATTCTGGGCAAATCACTTAAGGCCTGATTTAGATTTCAATGGACGGGTTACTCAGTCACAACAGTGATGGATAATCCGTCCCCATAATATAAATCCCATAGGATATAATGAGATTTATATTTCAGCAGACATGCTATCTGTCACCGTTGTGACAGAGTAATCCGTCCGCTCAAACCTAAATCAGGCCCTTTATCTCCCCGTACCTAAAATAAAAATGAATTTGATCTTATGTAATGTACCTACTGCTCATATACATTGCTGCAATGCCTTTGGGCAAAGTTCACTCTATAAAACTACAAAAACTACAAAACAAAATCACCAGCCAGATTTCAATGAAACTAACCAGATGGTGATCCATGAAAGGGACGATCAGGGAATCTGGGCCACGGTTTTGGGAGTGCTCGGGCCTAATTGTGAACCCATCTGACCCTGGCTGAAGGCCAGGCCCTCTGGGCTCTGGGGACAGCAGCCTAGGAGCAGGAAAACTTCAAAGGCCACCACGTGTTATTAGAGCCAACTGGTCCCAACTAGAGGCTGTCTCCAGTGAGATATGGTGTGAGGGGCACCAGGCGTAAGACCTACCCAGAGCTTCCTAGAACTGGACGAAGGTCACGCCGCCTACACTTTGGGCCCATTTGGCTTTGAAATGGATGCCCCCCTCAAGGTCACCTATATGATATTCCTCTTCATACTGTATAACAATAAACACATGCTCGTTTTCCTGATTTGATAACTAGCTGAACGATTTGGCTTAAACTGATCCAATGCAATGTGATCCATCCGGTATATCTCACTGCGAATACCCTTCATAAAATATATGCCGGTGGGGCACCAGTTTGCCCCCGCTGTTCGATGAATGGTGCAGATTTTATACACATGATTTGGAACTGTGGGGAAAACATGACTATCGGCAGACTGACTGAGAGGTTGAATGTGGCAACTGGATGGGACATCATTAGGGAGCCCAAACAATGTCTTCTGGGGATGTTGTCAATCCATAAAAACGAGACATTGAGTAGGAAATTTGTAATCCTGGTCCTAGTGTTGGCAAAGAGACGACTGGCCATTTACTGGCTGTGCCCAGTAAGTGCAGACCTGGCTAACGGATATGGCTGAATGGGCAGTGGCTGAGGAAGTGCGCATGCGTAGGTGTCAGTAGGGTGAAAAAGTGGAAGACGACCTAAGAGCTTTGGCAGCTATGCCGGCGGATCTGCTTGATCCCCCAGAAAGCAGACCACCATGAGTCCTGTACCAGGGGATCGGTTTTGACTATGGGTGGATCTGGTGGGTTGGATGAAGGACCACGTGGCGTAAATGTCACCGCACTCACCTGCGGCCACACTGCGGGGGAAGCTGATCCCTTATGCCTAAAGATGATACAAGCGTGTGTGAACTCTAACCTGATGTTTCGCTTGCAGCCAATTTAATGGACATTATGATGGGTGACAACAAAATGATAGAAAGTGGGTGGGGGGGATACAGGAACTGATGTAGAGTTGTAAGAAACGAGTTACTCTCTACCTTGTACATTTTATTTATCTTTATTTTCAACTGCACTGCTTGTTCTATTGTCTTGGAAATGGCAATAAAAAGTATATAAAAAAAAAAAACTAGCTGAAGGACTTGGCCATGGCCGGCCTTGATGTCGTCACTCGTCATCACGCTTCAGTGGTGGCTGTTCCCACTTCTCCTTCATTGGCACTCGTGGCACGCGGACGGTGCACCTCAGTCCCCCCCCAGCCAACGGCTAGCAAGGATCAAACTGCACTGTTTACCGTACTCTCACTTAGGTGCAGCAACGCCTACTTGGCGGTTTCTAGCAGCCTCGTCTGTTAAACTGCACTCTGACACTTCTTAGGGTGCATAGAGCGGGCTACTCATATGCATTAATAGAAACTTGAAGGATATTGTACCAGGCTGCAGAGGGATGGGGAGGTGCAATGTTACCTAATATCCATCGTAGGTCTTGCATGGATTTTGTAGCTACTTGGGTGGATGGTCCTGAGCCTCCACTTCTATTTTTTCCAATAACTTTGACCTCTTTTTAGTAAATTTTCTTTTAACAAAATTCACTGCTTGGGACAGATCTGAGGCCTCCCCTCAGGCAATGTGTCCTTCCCTACACTTATGTGTGACAGCCTTCCTGGTGCATTTACATGTAATAAGCCGGAGTAGGGCAAAGGGTGTGGACAAAAGTTTAAATTAAAATAATTTTTCAAACCCATAGCTGTTTCCAAGGAGTCGCACCCTTAGGGTGAGCCTTTTATATCAACACACCTTTCATGGACTACATGACAGCTGCTTCTTTGGCTGACATCAGAATGTAATACAGTGAGTGTTCACAGCCAGGAAATGCACTTCAAGCTCCATTTTTTACCAGAAACAGTTTTATGTTTCAGAAAGTCGGATTACCCCTGGTTTTAAATGAGTGATATAATCTAAAAATTGCAGGAGGCTGTCAGTGCATCAGTCGTCTAATGTGGTTGAAAATCAAGTACAGTCATTGGCAAATCGACTAGGTCTGGCTTGCATTTTGAGTTACCATCTCGGATCAGTAAATTAAACAAAATGTCCTCCTCATCACTTTATTTGCGTATGCATGTGTGGTGACGCATGCATGCACTTTTGTGATAATGCAAGCATGCGCCTGTGAAATAAAATGTGGACTGGGTCACCGTTCATCATAGTGCTTTTTCAATTTTTTCCCTAAATTCTGCTTGACGTTACAGCGTCACTGATGCTTCACAGCACTGGCAAACACCACAGTCAAATCCCATAAGTCTAAAAGGCAAGACCGCTTGGCTTTGCCAATGCTTGTTTCTATTACCATGTGTGCTTGTTAGCTTTGAGTTTGTACGGTCACGCGCAGTTGGCCTATTTAAATGATTCTCGGCAGACTGTGGCCTTTGCATCATTGTGTGACTTGAAGTTCTTGAATCATAATGTGCAAAACATTTGGGGCAAACCACAGCCTGGCAGTGTGGAACCTTCTGAGCCTCAGAACTCATAAACCTACTAACTGCATCTGCAGCCCATTTCCACTTGCGAGAAAGGAGGTCTTGTAAGAAGGGCCACTCTTCATGGTTTACTCGTTAAAGATCCATGGACGATGGAGCACTTGTAGGGTTTGCTAGTAAAGATTTTCAGTGCTCCGCAAGGTTCACTGCTAAGGCAAAACTTCTTGCTAAGTAAGTTTTACTAGTGGCATTTAAAATTTTTTTTTGTGAAATATGTTTTTAGCTGATATGTTCATTGCTGCCCTTTTGAACTTTGCACAGATTTTTGAATAAGTGTGTATGCTCTAAGATTGATGTAGCATGAACCAAGCTAGGAAGCAACAAGGCACTTTACAATAAAGCCCCGGGGCACAAGTGATTTGGCCAGAGTCACACCATGTTGAGCCTAGCAGGTGAGTTTGGTAAATGGGAAATTTTTATTGAAAATATGCATTTTATTTTCTGTGTAGGGGGCATTATTTGTTTTTTTTTCTCTCACTCAGGTTTTACCTGGTGGTGACGGACACAAAAGTGCACATCACACTATCCAATCGGGAATAGGTCAGGTGGTGTAAGGCCCTTCCTCCTCCAACGCCTTCTCCATTGGGCCAACCAGGGCGCCGCCTACAGAAACCTAACATGGACCAAGGTTTTGGCAAACATGGAGCTCTGTTAATGTTTGTAATGGAGAACCCTGTCCACTGAACTCTGTATCAGGCCTCCGGCCTTAACAGTCCCCCAGACAGCTCCCACCAGACCCACACGTGACTCTCAAGACGCCCAAGGTCATCTTGCAACAGACACTAACATTGGGGACCGTTTGCAAGAGCGTCATCTCAAGTCAATGGGCACCATGCAAACCAAAGCACTAGCTCTACCAACCCCATGTAAGGGTAGCCCCTTTTCCTCTTTGTATCACCGTGCTCTACGGGGGCCAATACGACTATTGAACTTGCCCATAAAAAGCTAGCACACTCACCCTTTCTCAATGTGGCCATGGCCGCTTTGAGGAATGAGAAAATAACTTTATGTGTGCTTTAAGGAGCCTTGAAAAAGCCCTTGGCATATTTCCCAGAGCAAAACACGTCAGTGGAAACAGTTCGAAACTACGTATCAGTGCCTAATAAACAGAAACTTCAATATCCGTTGAGATTGACTCAGATTTCATTTTTTCATGTTTCCCCATCACGCTGGAAGTGCAAATTCCACAGTTGCAGGAGAAAGTAGGTCTCAGGTAGAGCCATGCATGCATCGAAAGTCCGCCAACCTCACCGTACGTCCCCACCTCAGACACGCAGTTGATCCTTATGTCTTCTGCACTTCCACGGCTGCTGACGTACTCTCCTCCATTTCCTCTCGTGGTTATCCTGTGGCTTGTGTCATGCTCATGGTGGCTTCATGCTCGGGGGATTTTTTGTGTCTTACTTTTCTGAAAAGGTTAAAACTAGCACACAGATATTCCTGTCTCACTTACCTTGTTGCATGTCACCATGAGCACCTCGGTGCGTCGCTTACCAGAAGTACAAGTGAAACGCAATGGGCTAGTTATGTTCTTACTCGAACTACCTTAAAAGGGTGAACAAGGGCTTGATGCGTGCTTTCTTACGCTGAAGATGCTCACGACAAGGGAAGGCAATCCAAGGCACTCATGATCGGAGGAAGCCCAAGCCCGGCATCTTCTGCGATGCCGACATGTGCCGCCGAGCAGCTGGGATGACGAGGTGCCTGATGCTCCTAACAGTGGTCCTCTTCCCCACGGGTAAGTGTCATTGGGCTGAAAATTGTCCTCAAACCATTGGTCTGAGCTCTGATTGGCTTGTTGGCTATGGATGTCAAATGGGACTATTTTACTATGATTGGCACAGTTAGTACATCTAGTCTTATGGACAACGAAAGTAGAGGCAGGAACACAAGTAAACATTACTTTTAAAGTCCTGTTTACTCTCTGTAGATTACACTCCTTTCTTTGGACACTCAGTAGAGTAAAGAATGTTGAGGGGACAAATGTAGTACATGTTTGGAGAAAGGGGTGGGCTTAGAAGTTGGGCTGCAGGAAAGCAGATCTTCCACAGGTAGAGGAAGGGCCTAGACATGTTCTGCAAATCACCCCATCTCTTGGCTGATTTAATCGAGTATGAGACTCATGGCCAGACGCAGTCTACATCTCAATGCGCAACTGATAGATCACTAGCACTAGTCGCAGTAAAACTAGGCTTCTAGAATGTTCTACTGGCAGGTCCGGCAGAGAGGCTGATGAGTTGACTGCAATATGTTTCAAACAACTAAGCTAGATTCAACAGCAAATTAGAGATGTCACAGGAGACAGCCCTGCCCTGGCTCCCCAAGCACAATTCACCTCGAAACTGCTCAGCATCACACACAGGACCACCTATGGAGATGTTACACAATGCATCACAAACAAAGCCACCTATGGAGATGTTACACAATGCATCACACACTAAAGCCACCTATGGAGATGTTACACAATGCACCATAGACAAAGCCACCTATGGAGATGTTACACAATGCATCACACACTAAAGCCACCTATGGAGATGTTACACAATGCACCATAGACAAAGCCACCTATGGAGATGTTACACAATGCATCACACACTAAAGCCACCTATGGAGATGTTACACAATGCACCACACACAAAGCCACTTATGGAGATGTTACAAAATCCATCACACACAAAGCCATCTATGGAGATGTTACACTATGCACCATAGACAAAGCCACCTATGGAGATGTTACACAATGCACCATAGACAAAGCCACCTATGGAGATGTTACACAATGCACCATAGACAAAGCCACCTATGGAGGTGTTACACAATGCATCACACACTAAAGCCACCTATGGAGATGTTACACAATGCACCACACACAAAGCCACTTATGGAGATGTTACAAAATCCATCACACACAAAGCCATCTATGGAGATGTTACACTATGCATCACACACAAAGCCATCTATGATGATGTTACACAATGCATCACACACAGAACCACCTATGGAGATGTCACACTATGCATCACACACAGAACCACCTATGGAGATATCACACAATACATCATACACAGAACAATGTGCAATAGCTCAAAAGATGAATGGGAATACCTACATGCCAGTATCACCTTCAAAACCTGATGCATCACCTGCAAGGAAGAAACAGCTGTAAACTCACATCCCTACTGACACATTCTCTACGTCATGAGCTCCATAGAGCCCTGGAAGTTAGGACATCACTAGCTTTGAAATAATCAAGAAGGAAAAACGGAAAGACGCGGGGACCTAGAAACAAGCCTTCTTAGTAGTTGCGTAAAGAAACTTGAGGGGGCTCCCCTGCAAAGTACATAGAGACCCACCTGGACCCAGTCATGAGCTCCTAGGCCAGGGGCCTGCTGCCTGTGCACAGTGTACTGTGCTAAGGGCCGCCCTGGAGCTCACGCCACCCTCCCCCACACGGTGAGGACCCCGGGGGCTAATGTTATGTCATTGCTTCATAAGGTAAGCACCAGCACTGTTTCGATCAATTACTACCACCCGTAGGCTCGCCCACTCACTTCCACATTTCAGAAAGTTGCATAGATATAGGAGAGGAGATTGGTTGAGGGCGCTGATTGCCAGGTAGTGAGTTTTATGTTGCTGCTCCTGGGAGTGACCAATTTTGAGTTTATGATTATTATAATCCTGTAGTTTCCAGGCTCCTGTGGCCATAAATGCAGCAGAGGTAGAGAGGGGGGGGGGTGATCACAGAATCACAGACTGGGCAGTGATCCTACTTAGAGAGGGATCACAGATGGGTCAGTGATCCCACTTAGAGAGGGATCACGGAATCACAGATGGGGCAGCGAATTCATTTATAGAGGGATCACAGGATCACCAATGGGCAGTGATCACGCTTAGCAAGGCATCACAGATTACTGATGGGCTGTGATCCAACTTAGAGAGGGATCACATGATTACTGATGGGACAGTGATCCCACTTAGAGGGGGATCCCAGAATTACTGATGGGCTTTGATCCAACATAGAGAGGGATCACAGGATCACTGAGGGACAGTGATCCTGCTCAGAGAGGGATCACAGATGGGGCAGTGATCCTACTTTGCGAGTGTTTTCATAATCAATGATGGGGCAATGATCTCACAGAATTCAGCAAGCGTTGGATTGTTCACCCACTAATAGGGAACGTGAGCTGGGTTTAGACTGTCGTGAGACAGGTTACTTTTACCCTACTGATGATGTGTTGTTGCAATAGCAATTCTTGCTCTGTTAGAGAGATCACAGGATCACTGATGGGGAGTGATCCTGATCAGAGAGGGATCGCAGGATCACTGAGGGGACTGTGGTCCTGTTTACAGAGCAGGCTGAACCTGCTGTTCGAAATGCGGACTGGAGATAGAATTACCGCTCTCTCCTTGTAGGATAATTATCAACTCTTAAGGTGAACGATGTGTTGAACTTACTTTTATTGTTTTCAATACAAAACTGCATTTATACTGTAAACCGTGGCTCTATCTTGATGGGTACAGGTATTAGGCGTAGCTGACACGTGTTTCGCTACAAGCCAGTAGGCTACTGAAATTTATCAAGGCAAAATGGCATTCTTCCAAGTATGTGCCCATAATGTAACATGCATATTAAGAGGACTGTCTAGGGAACCAGCTATTTACAATCATAATCAAAGAAGCTTGGGTCATGTTATTATTACTGCACAACTAGAAAAGAATGTTTTGGTAGGAATTGCTCATCTTCATAAATCACTTAAATGATTGTGCCATAGACAACCAACTTCCCACAGGAGGTCCTTTGGCGCAACTATTCACACATTGAAGGGTCTACAAAGTTCTACCAAGTAGGAACACAACATATGTTCTTACTTTTCTCCACTCTTTAAGCTACACAGAAACTAAACTTTGAACATGCGCTCTCCTAACCTCTCAAAAAAGTAAATACCGCCAAGCATCAGACACAATCGATGACCGCTCTAGTTCCCCTATGGAAGGTGCCTTATGATAACATGCCGCAGTGCCGTAGAAATGGCCGCTAGCGCGATACAAATGCGACCAACATAACGTTACTTATTTCAGCCACCCTGAACACATCCACAATTTCATATGCCACTGTCACAGAAGGCAGTGTAGGTATGATAAATAGTATGCCCATCCAAAAAAGACACCACTATATCAAGGACATCATTTAGAGATAGCTTCTCTACTGACCCCTGGCACTGCCTTTGTGACCCCTGGCCTCAGAGGTGGCAAAATCAGAACCAGAAACTCAGGGGTAGATCTTCCTTATGGACCTTGGTTGGAGCTCGACTTTCCTTGTTTTCTGTCAAATGTTAGTGTAATAAAGAATGGAGTACAATTAGCTGGCATATGACTCTCATTAGCAGCTGAAGTAAATAAAAAACATGTGTGTGTGTAAGCAAGTGCTTAATTTGTGTTTGTTGTTTCCCGTGTGGGTCACCAGCACTTATTTTTGAGGCCCGGCACTTAATTTTCTGCCATAAGCATTTACTGTGAGCAAAAGACACAAATGGGAAAGACAGAGGAAGAGAAAGATGGAAAAGCGTCACAAAGGGAGAAAGCAGAAAGCTGCAAGAGTGAGCTGAAGTGGCAGGGGGTGGCTGTAAATGGATTAAAGAGGCCCGAGGTGGCTTCAGGATCACACTGTCTCAAAATTTCTTGGTCGCACATTTAAATGCAGCAACCACATGTTTAAGAGGAGAGCTTTGAGTACTGGCACGTTTTTATTGACAAATTAAGCACTGGTGTAAGCATGTGTGTGTGAGTGAAAGTAAAGGTCAGATGGCATGTGATATCACTTCCGATACCCCTGGCATTTTGGTGAATTGACGTTCATGCATTATATGGGTACTTCTGAAGTACATGGAATGTTTAAAAAAAATGCACCATTTTATTCGGCCATCATATGCTCATTTATGAAGCCATTTGTGGTTCTTCATAAGATGATTTTGACTGAGACCAAAAATACACAACAGATATGACAGTATTTCCATTTTATGGAGCACTTCCGGTGAAGATGCTCCCTCCAACCACGTGAGCATCTCTTCTGCCTCTGCTGCCCAGAGGGATCCATGTCTGCTTCTAAACTCACTTGAGCGTGAGACAAAAATCGCAAGTGAGACTTTTGCAGCGGAAGATGTCACCAAGGGAGGACAGATATGAGGTGACAGCCTGCCATTTCTTGTCTGAAGCCCCACTGTCAGTGTCCTGGGCTACTATTTGCTGCGGGGGAGGCAACGCAGACAGTGGAATTCCAGGGTCCCTATTCACTGACATAAATTCAGTAGAAAACATATGTTTCTAAATTATTTGAACTTTTTTTCAGCCTGCCAGGAATTCCGAAAGAGATTTCTGGCAGGAGTAAACCCATTTACAGCGTTGGCGAGCTCTGTCGCGAGTGTGGAGATCTTCACAGCCATACATTTCACTCGCGGGGTGGGAAGTGCGCATTCTGAGGCCTGGCTTGCAATAGAAGTTTTGGGAATGTCCACATGACATGGGTTCACAGCAGAGCCACTGGAATCATGTGATTTTGCAGGTGTGGCAATTTTCACAAAATTGCAGATATGCCACATTTGCCACATAATCCACCACCTGCCGCATCATCTGCAGATTTTAACAAAAAAAATGTTTCTATCTCAAACAGTTCAATAGTTACTAAAAATGCAGCGATCCGGGTTGCTGCTCTGTGGAAGGCTCTTCGCAAAGCTGAACTGGTCACCGTTCTGTTGCTTATTACTATATTCTGGTGTTAAAATGGTACAAATGAGGTGCAACCAATGCCCAGACAGTATTACCAAGTTTAACAAGCATTTGCAATGCAATAGGTCTTGCATTTGTGAGATTTGGAGCTATTGGTGTTGTAATGTCTTTTACCTATGTGTTTTGATTTGGAGTGTAGTGGATGTATGCCAGGTGCCACAGCAAACCTCCGAGGCCTGTGGTTGCAGGAGAGAGGACACAACAAGGCCGCCATCTTGGGAGTGTTTTTGCTTCATTCCTACAGGCAGGCTGTGATACCCTGGAGATGCAACCCTTTCTAGTTAGTGTGTTTACCTAAACTTTTATAGCACCAAACAAACCACAAAGAGGCACCTTTGTGGCATTTAAACCGGAGAACAACAGGGTGAAAAGATTTAGGAGCAAAGAAAAGGGGGCAGACATATATTTCTGTGTCTTAAACTTTTAAAGGAATTATTCCTTTACAATGGCAATACCCACCTAAAGTTTAAAAACATTGACTATATACAAAGAGAATAACAGAAGAGGCAGCTTAACTGAATAGGAGGCTTCAGATGTGTGCAGATTGGTGAAACGGAGTTGAGTGGTAGATGGGCCATCAGGACCGGTTCCAGAGGGGCGACAACCGTGACCTTGGGTCAGTGTTTTAAATGGAAATACAGAACGGCTGGCACTCTGTACTCATTTAAAGCACTCCCTTGGGTTATTAGTCATATGACAGCCCTCGGCTCAGGACTGGACTCTGCAGAGCAGATACATATACCTGAATCTCCTGGGCCTTGACGATGCCTTTTGGGTGCATACATTTGTGAAATGGCTGCTGGTTTTGAAGCCAGAATTATCTCTGTTGGGGTGGCTACTCAAAATGTGAAGTATTGGTCTTGCCATCTGCACCACTCGGAGTAGATCGGGAAGCCTAGGTTTGGACGATAAAGTGTTTTTTTGCCTAGACCAGTGGTGCCCATTGAGGTCTTACAAGGCTGGTTCATTGGCATTTTCTCAGGGTATGAAAATAATTCAAATGTATGTTTTTTGGGGGAATCCAAGTCCAGAACCATGTCAGAGTTTATTGATACCCACATAAGATAATTTACATAAAAATAATGTATATGGAACTTATTTACACAGTGGTTACCCTGTAAACCTGGCATGGTTCCTGCCTGTTTGTTTTCTTATACAAAAAAGACTTCAGTCACAACAACACATTTGGGTTACATAAGTACAAGCAGTAGCTGGTCCTGGTAGCCACAGTTTGTGAAACAACAATTCTCCTGTTTAAAACATCTCCTGCCCACGGAGTCTTTACTGTTACCATCCAGGATTGACTTGAGTTTGAGGATTGAGATGTAGTCCTTGGGGTGTGTATGCATATCAACAAACACGCGGATCGTCCTATAGACACGGGGAGGCGTGGTGAAGCACTGAGAGGAACATTAGTAGAAGCAAGAGTGAGAAAAGGGCCACTTGATGGGGTCGGACAGATATTTTCTCGACATTGATTTTCCATGTACTTGGTAACCACGGCAATCAGAAATAATGCATAGAGTTTACATCAAACGATGCATGGGAACATAGCCTGGGATTGGAAGAGGGGAGAGCAGGTTAAACATTACTAGACGGTGACAGAGGATGCGTGCATCGTTATACACAGGAGTCCAGAGGGTGATGGGGAAGTCCTCTGCACCTGTGACAGCAAATGTGGGGGTATTCGAGGTGGGGCCTCTTCAAAGCAGTGCTATTTGAGTGCTGTTTTAGACAGTGCTTCCGAAAGTGGCATCTGGAAGGTCGCAGTAGCTGTGAGGGGACTGTCAAAGCCATGACACCGGTGAATTCTGAGAGGAAGGAGAGATAGAGTTTGCTCCACTTTTGTGCCCTTTTCTCTCACTCTGGCACCCTTGTGTTAGCTTCTTTGTGCTACAGGGTTAGGAAAATGGCTGCCGTGACTAACTGAACTCTATTTGAAGAGCCACAATTTACATCCAAATGCTAAATGTTTTTTGCTATCAAGCATGAGGCCGTGAAGTGCTTGGGTCTGGAGTCACGACTCAATTTCCATCATTTTGGAGACAACACCTTTCACCATCCTCTTGCCTAGAACTAACCTATATGCTTGGTTGGTGACCCTATCAAGGATGTCAAGAGCACGTGCTATCGCCTAGTGTTAAGCTCTACTCGAAGTAAGTTGGTTAATGCACCGACTGCAGAGTTCGTGACTGAACGAGTATGTCACAGCTTAATTCCTGACATAGCTTTTTCACCTCTTCATCTCTGCAATGTTGATGCAAATGAATTATAGCGATTTTGTTAAGAATAGCACCTGCTTTGCAGCGCTATGAAATGGCAGAACCTGTATTACTAAGCTCTATATAAAAAAATAAGTTATTCCCAGACTGCCTCAACACACACCAGATAAAGAATCCTAGGGGAGGGGATGTGGCATAAGGGCCAGAGCTGCTGACCTTGGAGCTGGAGAACACAGTTTGAGTCTTGGCGCTGGCTGAACATCCAGTGATTCTGGGCAAATCACTTAATCTCCCTTTCCTACCAAAAATGAATGTGTTCTTGTGTAATGTAACTGGTGCTAACATAAAGCGCTGTAATACCTTTGTATCGAGTTTGCACTATTTAAAAATGTAAAAATAAAAAATAAAGTGCCCCAATACCTTTGTGTCGAGTTCGCGCTACCTAAAACTGCAAAAAAAATAAAAATATATATATATATATATAAAGACCCCGCAGATATCGCTAAGAAACAGCAAAATGCCCGACAACAAGGAAGAGGAAGAAGCAACATACCACCATGAGCACAAGGAGGCAAGGCAAAAGAAAACAAGGGGGCAGGGGGCAAGCGATCACGGTGGCACAGGAGTTAACAAGCAACAGTGGGAGGAGGGTGATTAGGTGGTGGGACAAGCAAGAATACAGCATGGGGGAGTGCGATTTAAGCCCTATGGATGGAGCTGTAAAGTGCATGTACAGTGCCCTGAGCTCATCATTTTAGGAACATTGACTCACAGGACCAGGAAACCAAGGGAAAAAAACTCCCTCAAAGAACAGATAAACACGACAAAGCGTAATTATACGGTAGTTAGTCCCGGCTCCCAAAGAGAAAAAGGATGGACAAAGAGGCATGACTGACCACTAGCAAGCAAGGATTTTTTAATGAGACTGAAACAAACAATTGAAATGGCTTTAAGCCCACTGAAGTAAGAATACTAAAAATATACAATAGGCCGTACGCTGACGTTAGACCTCAAAATGGTGAAATACTGAAGCATTACTATTAGAAAATGTGCCACATTATGCCACATAATTTTCCTTTTCTTGATGCATAATTTTTCTCAATCCTGCCACACATCTGACCTCTTTCCGCATAATTCCAGTGGCCTTATTTAACAGTACCTCTTCTCCCCTCCCTTTCGACCTTGGAAAGGATATTACATTTACTTTCCCTTCAGGAAGGCTAGGGGAGCGGACCACCTCCAGGTTTGCTGGAGGTTTGAGGGAAGGCCGTTCTCAGGGAGAAAAATATTTCCCAATGACAAAAAGTGTGTGCGCAGGAGATCCTAATATCTCTGCATGTGATGCAATGTGTGACATCCTACTATCCCTGTGCAATGTTTTCCATGATGGAAATAGGATTCCGTAGGAAAAATCACCCGACCTTTGGAGGAGTACACCTGGTCACCTTTGCCTGAAGCAGCTTTTCCAGGCCTACTCCTAGGCATGTTGGTGAGCAGCAAAAAGTAGAAACACCATGTTCAGGAGGGGCTTTTTGGATGTATTTTTCCTACTTTTATTGGGACTCAGGTACCTGTTCTGTAGGAAAACAGCTGGTCAGCCAGTGGTCCGCTGGAGCCAGAGCCTTTCATGCAGCTGACTTTATATCCTCATCTGGATTTACAAACCAGACGTAAGGGATGGTTTATTAATATTTTGCACTGGGTGTGCATCACAAAATGACACAAACTGGTCCAACATTTTTATTTGGAATTTACTTTCCAGGGCAAAACTTGTTTTGCGCTGGTAAGTTGCTTGAAAGTAACACAAAACAGTGTTGCATTGTTTTGCACTGGGGGGAGGGGGGTGGTAGATAGGCATTCCCATACACCCACACATGGTTGTTGATGCTAAGCCCCATCTACTGACAATAATAGGATTTTGTGCCAACACAAAATGCCTCTTTGAGGCAGATGTAAAAAAAAAAAAAGAGAATTGTTTCACTTCTCCAAATATTTCTGACTTTGCACGTGTGCCACACTGTATAGCACACATCGAAAGTGGAAAACGTTTTAAAGTTTGTCCAGGCACGGAATTTGTACTGAAAGGGGAACTCTTTCAGCACAAAATCTATTCTAGACATGATGCCGACACCTTTGTACAAAGGTGCAAAGGAGCGTATGTGGCGCTACGCAGCCTGCTTGCGCTCCAACGCTAGGGATGAAGCAGAATAGTGCAATATGTAGTCAAGTACTGCTTTTTTCCTCTCAAGCAAAGCAGCACAACAACTTCAGTTGCTGCATTGCATCAGTTTTAGTAAATATACCCCCACGTTTCCTTGCTTGGACGGCACCCTATTTACCATTCCATTACATCATTTACTCCCAGCACTCCAGACACCAGCTCAGACATACAGGGGATGGAGACATACAGGATTCTATATGAATACTATTTTACAAACTACAAAATGCCTTTGTGAATGGGCTCCTACAAGTCCAAACACTCATATGTTGAGGCTCCATCCAGTTGAAGCCATTTGGTAACTGGCCAGCTGGAAGTGAACCAGGGTTTCTGCAGACCAGCAGGCCTGTGTGAAGGACGGCAACTCAAGTCACTGTGTGAGAAAATGAACTACGTCCCTTCCAGGGACATGTCAACAGGAAGCTGAGGCCACGTTCTAGACGCCAGACACTTTTTCACATCAGAGACACCGTTTTGCAGAAATGCCTCTCCAGCATGAAGTAATGAGTGGTCCTGCATGCCCCAGTGCTGTGGCCCACGGTCAGACGTCTGTCACGTCATACGTGTGACTTCATGCACATACTACAGTGTGCAACGACAGACACAGTCAGCAGACATCATTGACGCTGGCTCCACTAGGACAGAGACACCAAAAGTAAGGTAGGAGCAGTGAATGAGGGGCAGTGTGTGTCAGGACTCAATTCACAAAGAGTTTTCTAAGGAGTATATACTAAGTGCTACAAACAAAAATTCACACGGAATCTCTGTGAAGCTGGTCTAAGTCTGGAGTGATACAGGAGTAAGTCACTGCAAAATCTTTGTGAAACTGGTGTTTGTGTGCCTGTTGTGTGTACCTGAACGCAATTTTGAATCACCTTTGCAGATACACTCAAACTCTTCCCACAGAGCCCATCAGCTCTCAGGGTCTGACGCATCACACGCCACCAGCTATGCATGGCACATGGAGTAGACTCTTACTCAACCACTGGGAAGACCATTGAAGCCTCCACCTCATAATCGAGCCGGTGGCAATGCTGTAGCCTGCAGGGTGCACCAGAACCCGCGCAAAGTTCACTGACTGCACAGTGGACAGTGAACATTGCGAGGGTGCTGGCCAGGTGGGCCCCTGCACTGCCCATGCCAAGTGAATGGGCAGTGCAGGGTCCCCTTGGAGCCCCCCTCACCTGTTTTCTGCCAATCTTTTCATGGCGGTGGTACTGCCATAAAACCTCTAGCAGAGAACAAGGTTGTAATCCCCAAGGCAGCGGAACTTGCAGCTCTTCCCTGGCGGATTCGGACCGTCACCATCCTCCAGACCGCTGGGATCTGAGATCCTGGCGGAGCTGGCGGTGCCACCGCCAGGGTTGTAATGTGGCAGTCGGACCGCAGCACTGGCGATAGTCTAGGGTGCCACCGCAGGTGTGGCGCTCTATAGACCGCCACACTCATAATAGGGCCCATTGTGTGGATGCACAAAAGGTCCAAAGAAGAAGAGGATGTCTGAGCTTGGATGACCAGACTACCTCTCATTCACTGGGGTTGGAAAGTGTTCTGGTCCTAACAGAATGTAATAATCAGTATCTGTTGGAGCACCAAACTGTACCATTCAATTGGATCTGGCTAATACTAATTTAGGCACAAGGAGGTTAATGTTTTGACCAGAATCACAATTTAGGGAGGTGGAGAAGTCAAAATTAGAACTTTGGCCTACTTTTATGTGCACTAAACATAGAAAGATAGACAACAACTGTTGTTAACTACAAAATAACAAAAAAGAGACAATTAAAAAGATAAAATAATGAAGGTTTAAGGACCACATCTAATAAATATGTGGATGTGTTGTCATTAGAATAATTCGAAAGGAAATTTGTCAATGTTAGGCACCAGCAGTCTCTTCACACAAGAGATGCTGTTTTGCAGAAATTACTTTCTAAGAAGTAACTCATTGAATATCTCAGCGCTTGGGCGCTTAGTTAGTTTTTTTATGTATGATGTAATTTCATGTTATTTCTTTCTCTTCCTGTCTTTTCTTATTGTGATTTTACATTTTTCATGCCTAATCGTGTTATTTTGTAAAAAGGCTCAAATGTATATCAGCTTCTAAATAAGTATGTTTTCTAGTATTTAAAGCATCTGGGTGATCTTGGAAATTATATTTACATTTTCCTCCTTTATACTATTGTTATAGAATGCTATATTTTTGTTCGAGTGTTCTCATATATTATCACAACCACGTTTTAATGTATCATTGTTGAAACAGCTATCCCCATTTAGGATGTTTTGATGCTACTTTATACTTCTCCACCAAATATATTCTTCTAATCAGATTTATTGTGGATATGACCTAGTAAACTTATTAAATCTGGCTTATAAGGACTAGATGCTCCTGGTTGTTTCGCAGCAGACCATATCTCACAGGTACAAACTCAGGCTTATTTCTCACAGTGGTGTGACAAAATGTGAGGGGGGACTTGCATATATGCAGGAGGGGCCCCTTACATTCACATCAGTAGAGGCTGAGGGCCCCCCCTCCAGAATGGGCAAGCCTGCCCCACTGCACCGCGGCGCTGCGGGGGCCTCTGTTACACTCCTGATTTCTCAGTAACCTATGGCTGGTGTGACTCCTCCCCTTCCTACTAGGTTCCAGGAAGGGGCTGAACCAAGAGCTCACTTCCTGGATCATTCTACGTGTGAGTCAAAGGTTGCTTGCCTTACAGCGAAAAGCATGGCTGCCACGTATGGGTCTTTCAGCTGCCACATACGCCCCCTAGGGCTTCGGCACATCTGGAGGATGAGCAGTTCACGTTAGTAGGTCTGGAGGGCAAACATGAGATGTGCTAACCTGCAACTCACTGTTAACCAGAAGCAAAGGCTGTAAGGAACTCACAACCAAAAGAGACGCACAACTACACAAACTTGAACTTAAGCAAAGAATTGTTCACCTTTTTGTTCAGTAGTCTGGGGGTTTAACCCCTTTTCCTTTCTGTCCCAGATGTCCGCACACCGGGTTATATGCATGGTATATATTCTCTGATGATGATTTCAAGTGGAGACTTGTTCATGACCATAGGTTAGTCATGATGTTTTGTTACACTTTGATAGGAAGAGACAAAATAACAACTTCTTGTAAGCTTGAGCGTGCTTGCCTTGGTTTGTACAGTTGTCATTCTTGAAATTATTAGGGTGCTGTAGATACTCTCTTGAAGGAATGATGAGGAGATGCGTGCAATGTACAAGAACTTTCTCTTCACGTCACTTTGTCGGTCTGCTGTGGGTGCCTTATGGAACATTCGAAGGAGTGCATCAGAAAGACACTTCAAAGACACTACTATGTGAAGCTTACCACAACATCAAGTCTGTTATATCTACACAGCACGACCTACTCTACTACGCTGGCAATGCATGTGTAAAGTTAGGTAATAAGAGTAAGTGTTAGGGACAGGTAAAGGGCAGGGATAGGCTTAGACCAGCGTAAGTGGTTGAGCTAGTTGTACAATAATATTGCGGGTTAATTCAACTATATACAAAGCTAGTTGAGACAGTTGGTAGGTCGCGCGTGCAAGCTCTCTGTATCAGTATCAAAGGATAGATTTAAAAAATGTATCAGCTTGGGATGACTCCTGGTAACCCACATCGCTCAGCGTCCCAACTACTCCGACTGACCACGCCCATAACCTGGGAATGATCCTCGACTCCTCCTTAATAATGACCCGACAGGAAAATGCAGGTATCTCTTCCTGCTGGCACACACTCTGCCAACTACACAAAATCTTCAAATGGATCCCAGATGACTGCCACAAGATAGTCACCCACGCCCTAGTCACAAGCAAGCTTGACTACGGCAACGCACTGTACGCCGGCACCGCGACAAAGAACATCAGGAAACTGCAGCTCATCCAAAACGCCACAGCCAGACTCGTCCTGAACCTCCCCCACCAGGAACACATCTCCCAACACCTGAGACTCCTCCATTGGTTCCCAGTGGAGAAGCGAATGAACTTCAAAGTACTCACCCACACCTACAAGGCCCTTCACAACATCAGACGGGCCTACCTGAATCATCGCATCTCTTTCCATAACCCCGCAAGTCCCCTTCGATCCACCCAGTAGGCACTGGCCACCATTCCACACATCTGGAAAACCAACGCTAAAGGAAGATCTTTCATCTACCTCGCAGCCAAAATCTGGAACAACCTACCCCCGCACCTCCGACAATGCCCATCACTCACCATCTTCAGGAAGAACCTCGAGACATGACTTTTCGAATGAGGCCCAGACCCTCCACCAGCGCCTTGAGACCCTCACAGGTGAGTAGTTTTGTTTTGCAAAAACATATTGATTGATTGGGCTTTTAACCACACCCACCGCACGCCCATCACTTTCACTCGTTCGTGGGCTTGCCTTTCAAAAACCCATTGTTATCAGTGGTCAATGCTTTAGGTGTGTCCCTCCTTGGGACAGCTGTATTACCGCCGTGGCCCTCAACCCTGTTATATGGATAATTCCAATTTTGCCAATACGTTTGACTGCAAGCAAACTTATTTTTCATTTTGTGTCTCTCCTTCGCGCTCACGCTGATGGCAGCCACAGTGCTTTGAATCGGCTTGCTTATGTCAACTGTTTTACTTTTCATTTTCAATTTATGTGGCACGAAAAGTCTGTTTAGGAATTTACAACGCGTATAGCTCTAACTCGAGCAAACGTGAGACCGATTGCATTGCAAATGCTTGTTTTTATTTGGTGATAGGTGAATGTAGGGGCACTTCAGACACTAACCAATGGCAGGAAATGTTACTTCTTTCATGGAGTATGTTTTCTCAAGGAGTCTTCAGCACAGAAGGGAGTCCAACAAAAGAGGCAGGGAAAGATCATGGTATGAATATGTAAGCGCATAGAGATAGCTTCACTTGATGTGCCTACAGCTGTCTGACAAGATGAGAGGTCAAAGGCCAGATGAAAGGTCAAAGACCAGATGAGCAGAGGTTTTCTATGAAGAGTGAATTGATGGATTTGCGTTGAGCCAGGAGGTTGTAAGTGGCTTTGGGTGGGATGGAAAACCTGTATGCGCTGTAAACAATATGTTTGAATTTTGCACAGATCTACAAGCCTGTGAAGAAAATGATGGTGCAGGCGAAGGTGATAATGAATGCCAGCACAGGAGTACAGGTAGGTGCCACACAATAGGGTGTAATTAAGGGGTGGTGGTTCACAAGGAGTGAGAGAGTTTTGGTTTTCTTTGGAAACAAGGAGAAGTCTTCTTGGTTTCTTTTAATCAAATGTTATCATCTTGGTGTTTGGGGGTCATTTAAAGTTTGGGGGGGCCAGCCACCTAATCATCGAGGCAGAGGGGGCCATGCCTCTGCTAGATTCTTTGATGACCCAAACATGTCCAGGTACAATCCATTGCCCCAACATCTCTGCATTTATCCGGCTGTGTATGCCCTTCCGATTCCCCTTGGTTGGAGACATATTTCAACTTTTCTCCAGAAAAATATCCTGTAGGGAAATGATAACTGGCTATGCTTACTTTCCTGCCTCTACAAGTTTGACCTTTGGTCACAATCTGTAAGGAGATTCATGTTTTTTTCAGTTTCAGCATCATTAATGTTTAGAACATGGATTGTTGGAAACCGCAGAAGTGAATGTCACATGCACAGAATATTACAGAGCATTGAGGCACACAGAATATCACACAGATGGGGTTACTCAAAACACAGAGAGCCTCCTTCCGACTTCGGCGGTCCTTTCACAGGACTGCCGAAGCCACTGCAGGCAAAAGACCGCCAGTACTGGAGGTATGTTGCCCGCCATATTAGAAGTGTTTCTCTGAGCCAGTGGGCGAAAACTGTGTTTTCGCCCACTGACCCAGTGGAACACTCACCACAACATTGATGCCAGCTCGTGATTGAGCTGGCGGCAATGTTGTGGTGCGTCGGGAGCGGCATCACCCGTCGTGCATTTCACTGCATGCGCAATGGGGCTGTGCGTACTCCCCAGGGCAGTGCTGCCTTGGGGGATTACAACTGCCAGGGCTGCCAGGCGGCAGGCTGGCTGCAGCCTGGTGGTGTCGGCGGTTGGACCATGGTGGCTCCACCAGGGTCATAATGGGGCGGTCAGACCGCCCTGTCTGCGGCGGTCCGACTGCCATCGCGAGGCTGGCGGTCTTAAGACCACCAGCCTTGTAATGAGGCCCAGCATGTAATTTGGGATAGGACATCCCACAGCCCAGACTAGCACAAGTACTGAACCCAGAGCACAGGGTATGAAGGAAATGCAACCACTCAGAGCAAAACACGTGACTGGGCTGGATCACATGGAACATGTAATAACCTACGCTATAGAATAATGAAGAACGTGGTATATGACAGACTTTGCATTTTCCAAGCAATACATTATCACAGTGCATCAGTGAATATCACAAATGGAAACACATCACTGACATTGGACAGTGTGCTCCAATCAAAGATAGCAATTGTGTAGGTCATAACTAAATATCTATTTCTTCCAATGATCACATCTCCTAGAAATCAATAAACAAATGTTTAACAACAAATAAAAGTATGGCCAGTGGTCGGTGGAATTGTTTTCACTCATTCTGCATTTTGATCTTTCGTTTTCAAAAACTATCTGGTCGAGAACATATTTTGGTTTCCTCGCGTTTTTTTCCAAAGTTCGCGGATATGAAAAACTTTAAATTTCCTATTAACTGAACCTATTTGGTTTACATTGTTTGAGTTTTTGACAAAGCTTGGATTACACATCTCAATATAAATCTGTATACAGTGGTATTTATCTGCATGTAACATGAGAATGAAGCCAAACATGTAGCTCATGAAATGGGAGATTTGTTTTCTCTGCATGTTTTTTGACATGCATGTAAACCATATCCGGAAGCCTGCGAGTCACACTGCTGGGTAACATAGAATTATATTGATTCTGTAAAAAAAAAAAAGATTAAAAAACAGGAAAAAATGTTGAGTGGGTGCCTTGAACAGGTATCTGAAATAAGTGAGGAATCCGAATGATACCTAATTTGATTTTTTCGAGCTGATGGCATTCCGGATGAATGTGTCTGTGAAGAAAATGTTGAGCAGCGCCTAAGAACCACGGTAAATTGGAACAGAAATAGAGGTGTGTTACCTTAATATATCCATATGTGTCCAATAATGACACTCTAAAACTAGTAACAACCTTAGGAACACAAGTGTTGTGCTGAAGCTGTTTCTTCTTTCTTCAAAATAATCCCAATTGTCAGCCTGACAATAGTGATTATTTTAAAGAAAGAATAAACTCTTTGGATAAGACTCATAAGTCCAGCTGTCAGGACTTGTGAGTCTTATCCAAAGAGTTCTGAAGACAATTTACCTCACTGTACCTCACTCTCCAGAGCGCCTGCGCTGGACACAAACACCAGAGGGGGGTGGGAATGGATAAGAGAGAGAAAGATAGAGAGGGGAGATACAGAGAGAGAGAGAGAGAGAGAGAGAGAGAAGTAGAGAGCAAGAGAGAGACAGAAACAGAGAGCATGAGAGAGATAGAATGAAAGCGATAGAGAGAGTGAGCGATAAAGTGAGAGAGAGTGAATGAGTGAGAGAGAGTAAGAGAGCGATAGAGAGGGAGAGAGAGAGGGGGAGGGGGAGGGAGGGAGAAAGAGAGACCACATGCCCAAGCCTTCTTCAATGCAGCTGTCTCTGGGGTTACGTCTCTGGTCACAGTACGGGTATATTCATGGAGACTCTCAGGAGGTGAATAGACATACTAGTCGGAAACGGTACATGCAGCGTTTTAGTATTAACCAAAGCCCCCTGATATCCAGAATGCATATATAATAAGCGGTGCTTAATTTGTAAATAAAAACGAGCTGGTGTCCAAAGCCCTCCTCTTACACACGCGGCTGCTACACTTAAATGTGCGAGCATGGAATACTGAGGCAGCGCTATCCTGAAGCCATCTCCGGCATCTTTAATCCATTTACGGCCACTCCCTGCCACTTCAGCTCACTCTTGCAGCTTTCTACTTTTTTCCCTTTGTGGTGCTTTTTCGTTTTTCTCTTCCTCCTCCTTTCCCAGATGTGTCTTTTGCACACAGTGAATGCTTGAGGCAGAAAAATAAGTGCCGGCCCTCAAAAATACGTGCAGGGCTCGGCACCGAAAACCACTGGCTCAAATAAAGCACTGATAATAGGCATGACTACTCACCATATGCAGAAAGTTGGGCTACACTGAACCTAAGCCATGTGGAAGTGAAGTGGGTAAGTCTCAAATTCAGGAAAGGAATCCTGGGTAGAGAAAGTGGAGAACACAGCAGAACAAGAAAACAGAGTCCAAACAGCAAGAATCTGGCCTGACTCTTCACAGAGGGAAGTGTGAATTCCCGAAGGATAAATTGCAATTCTTTGGCTATGTGTTCTCCTCGGAGGGAGTTGCGCCAGACCCTGACAAAGGTGCAGATATCAAGAATTCTCCCCAGCCCACCAATGTGACTGAAGTCTGCAGTTTTCTGGGTGTGGTGAACTATTGCGGAAGGTTGATCAGAGACCTGACGTCCCTCACACAACCACTAAGAGACTTGTCCAAAGCCAACACGTTGTGGTCCTGGGGCCCGGCCCTTGAGGAGGCGTTCCAGGCGACTAAAGATGCCTTGTCAGCAGACACGACCCTGTGATATTTTGACCCCAGGAAGGACACCACCATAGCTGTGGATGCCAGCCCAACAAGGCTAGGAGCTGTACTCCTACAGAAACAGTGGCGTAGCCTCACATCTGATGCGATACCGCGTCCGTCAAGAGTTGACTGTTAGCAGGGAAGGATGCCTCTTCAGAGGACATCGGCTAGCGATTCCCACATGTCTGACCGACAGGGCGGTTCAACTAGCTCACGCTGGCCATCAAGGTATGGTTAAGACTAAGAGTCAGTTGAGAACTAAGGTGGGGTTCCCGATGATGGACATAAAAGGTGAAGAGCTAGTACACTCCTGCCGCAGGTGTCAGGTAACAGGAGACCCAACGTGCAGGTCCCAGTAGAAACCGAAGAACGACCCACAAGACCTTGGTTTGCAGCCAGCCTTGATTTCGGGACCCTTCCTGATGGAAAGCACATGATGGTACTGATTGACTATTTCTCTTGATATCCAGAAGTAGAGGTTGTACAGTCTTTAGCAGCGGAGGAAGTGATACCTAAGTTAGAAAAGATCATTGAAACTCATGGAGTGATACAAGAAGTAAGAACAGATAATGGTCCACCATTTCAAGGAACGCAATTTGCTGAATACCTTACATCTCTTGGCATTAAACACCGGAAAATAACGCCCCGATGGCCACAAGCTAACGGGGTGGTGGAAAGGTTCATGTGAACGCTGAACAAAGTAGCACGAATCGCTGTTGTGATGCATGAAATGCCGGAACTAGCGATGTATTCATTCCTGCGAGATTACCGTCAAACACCAAACTCTACTACTTGGGTGGCCCGAGTCACCTGTCCATGGGTCGGGTGGTCACAGGTGTTATTCCCCACCATGAGTCTTGGACTCCGGAGACAGTTGACCGAAACAAGGAGTATTTCAAAAGAAAGCATTCCAATGACCACACCAGTGTTCGGCGGCGATATCGCCTGTCAGACTTGCAAGTGGGGAATAGAGTTCTCCTAAAAGACAGATTCCCAGGCAGCAAGTTTCAAGCAAAGTATGAAGATCGCCCGTGGATTGTAACTCGGCGACATGGCTCATTAATAGTTGCTCAGAGAGGGACAGAACAAGTTGGCCGAAACATTTCTCATTTAAAAAAGTTCTGTTCCCAACCATCTACCACTGATGTAGACGTTGTCAATAACCCTGTCTTGGTCGACGGAGATGAAGTCTCAGATGATGACCTGATGAGAGGTGGGAGTGGAGGTCCTGAGTCCCCGGATCCTGAGGATAACTTAGGTGCCAGGCGTAACACTGACCTGTCGCCATCCAAGTGAACTGTGGAGGCACGGTATGAGTTGAGACGGAACCCCACCCCCTCGACTCGTTTGCGAGATTACCTTCTCTGAATGTTTCCGGTTCCAATGTAATACAGTTTGAACTATATTTGTTTTGTTTTGTGCTTTGGGAGGGATGTAGTGTTGCACCTGTGATGTAACGGTGTCGCGACCACTACCAATGGTGGATTGTTTGAGAGGGGTGTTTTATGGTGACCCCTCTAGTTTACTATTGTATGGACGTGGCCTAAGGGTCACGTGGGTTTAACTAATAATGGAGCGGCCCGCGGAGAGAGAGACCTGCTCTAGTCTCTCCGTGGGCACTTTCGAGGGACTGCAGGAAGTGGCGTGTAGGAGGCGGATTGGAGGACAGGTAAGTGGGGGTGGGATTTAGGTAAGGTTTAAAAGGGGGGTGGGAGGGAGGGTCGGCCTCTTTCCGCGCCGACCGCTGTTTAGGGGAGAGCGGAGTTTGACCACCCACCCACCCGGCATTTAAAGGGGATAGGAATGGTATGGGGACATCGGAGAGACATTGGGGGGTAGATAGAGAGGTGACGATGGATGGGGATAGAGAGTCAGTTAGGGCAGGTGGCATTGTGAAGGTGGCAGAAGATGGGGGAGAGCCAGATGCGGGCTTGTCCACCCTTCCAAGGGGAATTACAAGGAGGTGAAGGAGCAGAGTGAGGCGGTATGCTCAAAGCAAGTAGGGCATGTGACGAATAGGGGAGGGTCTAGGGGAGGAGAAGTGAAGAGAGGTTAGCCTGTCCTAAATAAATGACCTTTTGCACTATTGGAAGTGTCACTGTATGTGTGTCCCCCGAATGTTGGTGCGGCCCTTCGGGCATGGTCACAGTGCATGCCAAGTAACTGCAGCACCGGAGCCCGAGCCCACCGTGTCATGATGGAGCCGGCGTGTCCCTGAAGCCCGACCACTTCACCGTCAGCATAACTGGCAAGGAGGTCAAAGAGCCCTGAAAGGAACACCACAGCAGCATGTCTGGGCCAAAACAAGATCCAAAGTGCAAGGTCAGAGCAAGCAGCCACAGAGGTCAAAGGACCCAGGACAAGAACAGCAACAAACTAGCAGCAACTGAGCAGACCCCTAATGCCTTCGTGATGTTTAAATATTTAAATACTGCCACAGCCTGCCGTGACCAGGGAGCCCCACCCTTGACACTCCCTGCGCCCCAGCCACAGTCAGCCGGTACTGCACAGCCTTAAAGGGACAGACTTCACAGGCCTTCTAGCAGCCATCGTCAGACTTCAGACATCCCTCGCTTCCGGACAGCAGCCGCAGTTTAGTGTAACACCGAAGCTTTCCGGCTCTCTCTGCATACATTTTCATTCATATGTGAAAAAAGGGTATAGCGGTCCCAGCGTCAGCTATAGGCTCCCGTCTATGCCGTGTCTGTCGGGGGATATTAAAAGCCAGGACCTCTGCCTAGGGTGACCAGACGTCCCGGATTTCCCCGGAAAGTCCCGGTTTTTAGAAGACTTTCCCGGTGTCCCGACGCTTCCCTTACTTTTAAAGAAATGTCCCTTTTTTTGGGACAAAGGTCAGATTATGTAGGGAAGCATAAATTCAAGGTACGCTCTCCTTTAACAGACACTACAAAGTATGCAATAATTAAAGTAATTCCCTGTTACTGTCAGGCAACACAGTCCCCTGTCTGGTCCCAGCAGAGAGATGGAGTGGGGGAGCAGAGAGAGGTGGGTTGGGGGTGCAGGGTGGGAGTTCAAGCCATAGCTAATTTTATATGTGTAATTTTGTAAATGTGTGTGTATATATATATATATATATATATATAAACACACACACACCTATAGGCACACATTCACAAAGCTATGCAAAAAAAAACGGGACAGGCCAGATATAAAAGTGAGTGTAAAGTTGTTAGTCCTTCTTTTATGTCTGACCTGTCCCGGTTTTTGCTCCTCAATATCTGGTCACCCCGCCTCTGGCTCTATGACAAATTGTTCTCTTGGTTAATGCTGACATCAAGATCTTTCACACCAGAGACACGAGTAGCATTGTATTTCGGAGCCAGCATGACGGCATAAGCAGTGTGCCAAAACCTGTACGCGCGGAAGCCACGGAGCAAGGGGGAATATGACGGCACGGACAGTTACATATTTTAGGACCAAGCTACAATGTAAGATCTGCTTTTCATGAAAATGTCATTGAAAATGGAGGTCCTATAAGATTTTTGTTTTTAAGAACATATTCTGCAGAAACAAAATGAGAGGCGCACCCCAAAACTTTCCCACTCAGTCCTTGAGCAGGTCAGGCAGCTCAGCATCCCTTTTTCCCAGTGGCGTAACAAAGGTCCCCGCAGCCACCAACGGTGCTGTGTGTGTGTGTGTGTGTGGGGGGGGGGGGGGGGGCGGTGGCGAGCTCCAGGTGTGCCCCACAGCACAGTGTACTATGCAGGGGCGGCAGGCTCCTTTCTGGGTCCAGAGGGGAGGGCGCCCCCTTTGCAAGGGGGACCCACACGTTTGTTACGCCACCGCCTTTTCTTCAGCAATCCTATATCTCATTAGTTATAGGCCTAAAAGGGGCACGATGCACTAACAGTTCGTAGGAAGTCACCCTGAATGACCTTTGACCCCTACCCGTTATATAGTGAGAAATGACATCACAGGAAGTGGCAGTACTGATGATGCATCACACACTATGGCATAGAAATGGTCAGTGGTATTTGGAACCAATTTACACACAAAAATCAGTATAATACTAACATATCCAACGAAAGTACACCCACATATTTCACAGGAACAGACCTAGCAACAAAATTCTTCAGATTAATATGCTTGCTATAACCCCACTGACATTTAAGGTGTGTAACATGTCTTTCCTTCACCCTGGCTTTTCCCACCAGATTTGTCTGTTTTTTATTCAATATTTAAACAGTCAGAGACACCCATTTCACCATTGTCACATGCGGTTTCTTAATATGAAGAGAGTTTTCATCTATAAGAGAGTGAAGCTACCCTGCTACAACTTAGCTCAGTTCCCCACTTCCCCTTCACCCTGTAGAATAAGGTATTAATCAATCAATCAGTTTTTGCAGCGTGCAACTACTCCCCGTGAGGGTCTCAAGGCTCTGGGTGGGAGCCAGGGGGATGGACAGAGCCTCATCCGAAGAGCCACGTCTTGAGGTTCTTCCTGAAGATGGTGAGCGATGGGCTGTGTCGGAGGTGCAGGGGGAGGTCGTTCCAGCTCTTTACTGCAGTGTAGGTAAAGGACCTTCCTCCGGGCGGTGGTTTTCCATATGCGTGGGACGGTGGCCAGTGCCTGCTGGGCCGGGTGGACGGATCTGGGGGGTTGTGGAAGGGGACGCTGTGATTTAGGTAGGCCGGTCCGATGTTGTGAATGGCTTTGTAGGTGTGGGTGAGTATCCTGAAGATGATTTGTTTCTCCCCCCCGGAGCCAGTGGAGGGTCCTCAGCTGCTGCAAAATATGTTCCTGGCGAGGGAGGTTAAGGAGGAGTCTGGCGGCGGCGTTTTGGATGAGTTGCAGTTTTCTGATTTGTTTTGCTGTGGTGCCGGCGTAGAGTGCGTTGCCGTAGTTGAGCTCGCTTGTGACTAAGGCGAGGGTGACTGTCCTGCGGTAGTCTACTGGGATCCATTTGAAAATCTTTTGGAGTTGGCCTCATCCGGGTTTTCAGTGAGGGATATGATGAGTTGTGTGTCATCGACGTATGACGTATGACACGATGGAGGTATAAATAGGGCCAATGGAATTTTGCAATTCTGCAGTGATTTTTGCATTAGAATGTATTTACAGCATTTGCCACATCATCCATTATCTGAGGCATAATCTGCAGATTTGAGCAAAACAAGTTTCTACCTCAAACGGATCAAAAGTTACAAAAAATACAGCTGCTTGAGTTCCTGAGCACCAGAACGCTTTTTGTAAAGTTGGGCTGGTCATCTTTAAGCTGTTTCTCATTGTGTATGGCTGCTAAATTATTACTAATAAGGTACAACTTTATTACTTGGTGCAAAATTGTCAAAATAATGAAGTAAGACTATCATAAAATGTGCTGCACTCCGCCGCATAATTTGCTCTTTTTGCCGCATAATTTGTTCAACTCTGCCACATAATTCCGGTGGCCCTGTGTATAAATAGAGCTCCACGTATGCAACTACAGCAATGTAAAATTCCTTCCCGGCCTTACACTCTACCCCTCGCTTGCGGGCTTGTGTAATTTCATACTCCTTAGTAGGCCTGGGCTATGCATGTATTATTTTTTTTACCTATGTGCATGACGTTGGATGTTAAAGAGTAAACATCTGTGCGAGTGAAACGGTGTCAAACCAGATGCCACAATGTTGTAAAAGCAGGCGGTCGGGTGAGGGGGTGCAGAACTTCCCTGTGCCTCCCCCACCACATCCTTTTTGGCACACAAACTTGAATTTTCTCTCTGCTCTCTCTGTTCTATGCATAGCGCTTGGTTACTCCATAGCTAAGTTAGCACTATGTAGGTTCCAACACATACGTAGATACAAAGGCAACACATGCCTGCCCTAGTAACAGATGTAATTTAGGTAAACATTCAGGGAGGCCTGCTCTAAATCCTGGTAACTCATACTGAAATACTGATGTGGTGCTCAGCGCCTCACTGGCTCTTTCATGTTATGTTAACTGTCATTCTACAGGGCGTCTGTGCCACAAGTGTGCTTCAAAGCACAGTAGGTTTGTAAGGTTGGGCTGTGAGTGCCTGCAAACAGGCCATGCACTCGCATTAAGTGCTGGTACAGAAACACTTGCGATAAATAATACTGAAACTTTAAATACAGAATACAAAATATCACCTAAGGGTGGAGTACAAAGAAACAATGTAATTGACAGCAAGTTGTACAGATGGGCAAGGTAGTGCTTAATTTGTAAATAAGAACGTGCCGGTGCTCAAAGCTCTCCTCTGAAACACGCGGCTGCTGCAATTAAATGTGCGAACACGTAATACTGAGGCAGCGTAATCCTGAAGCCATCTCAGGTCTCTTTATTCTATTTACAGCCCCACCCTGCCCCTTCAGCTCACTCATGCAGCTTTCTGCTTTCTCCCATTGTGACGCTTTTTCGTTTTTCTCTTCCTCCGTCTTTCCCTTATGTGCCTTTTGCTCGCAGTAAATGCTTTTTTTTTTTTAAAGATGTTTTTATTGAGTCAAATACAAGAACATTAAATTAACATTGCCAGGACAGAGATATGCAGTTGTGAACATATATGCATAAGGAACATTGGACTTATAAATGCATATTAAACATGTAAATGAATTAGGCATATACAGCAATATAGTATCAAAGACTCCAAGTTTGAATAAAGAAAGAAGAAAGAGAGAGGGAGAGGGAGAAGAGCTATAGGGATAGAAAAGGGAATCAAGTGATAGCCATGTGGAGCGAGAGGTAATAGACATTAGTTACAGCGAATATAAGATGAAATAAGTATATATAAGAAAAAAACCAGGAAATATATTGACATTTTTAAAAAAGAGGCGAAGAATACATTTCCTTCGCAGTGCGTGAGAGATAGTTACTTAATGGCAACCATAGCTGATGACGTTTGAAGAAAGTTCCTGTTGAATCAAGCTTGGAGCTGTCAAGCCTATGATGATAACATACAGAATTCCACCACTGTCTGAGAGTAATGTTCTCCAAAGATTTCCAGTTAGAAGTAATAATAGAGATTGCAATAGAAAGCAAAAGGTCCACCAATTTTTCAAGAGGCCTGAATGAACTCCAGATATCGTGTATGCCTCCCAAAAACAGTAATTCATATGACATTGGTAAGGAGATCTGAGCTATTGCTGAAATGCGAGACCATATTGAGGACCAAAAAGTAGATAGGGATGGACAGGAAAAAAACATGTGAAAGTCAGTACCCTGATGAGTGTGGCAGCGCCAACAATTGTCATTATGTGCAAGTGTGAGTTTGTAAAGGCGTACAGGAGTGTAGAAAAGTCTATTAAAAAAAAAATATAGGGTCTGTGTGAGGCTTGCAGTGCGTGCAGTGGAATGTATCTTATACCATATTCTATCTCATAAAGAAGTTGGCCAAACAACACCAAGATCTGATTCCCACAATGTCTCAATAGGTGATTTGAGTCTAGGTGAAACAGACGTTCTGAAAAATTTATAAATTCCAGCTGCCCTAGGATAATTAGAAGTTACGATCGGGTGTGGAGATGATGCAAGAGTAGAATGATTATGATCTATACGTTTATTGAGGGCCTCTTGGACTAGAGTAGAAAGAATGATATATTGGGATTTCATGTGAATAGGGAGATTATAAATTTCTGAGAGAGTAGTAAAAGGGATGAGAGACTCTGTTAAAGAATTGATTAATGTGGGTAAGATGCGAAATAAAAAAAGGTTTCAGTAAGTTGACACGAATGGAAGATAATGCTGGGCAACCGGAATTTTGGGGGGTTAGACATAAATATAATGTGTTTATGGGAAAAGGGAGAAATAAATGTTTCTTCCAAAGAGAACCATAGCTTTTGAGGGGCATCATTGAGTGTAGATAAATAGGGATGTATTTGCTTAATGCCAAAAGATTTGTGATAAGTTAAAAAGTCAGGAAAATTAACTCCACCTTGTACTTTAGGAAGTTTTAATTTCGAGCGAGAGATTCTGGATTGTTTACCGTTTCACAGGAACTTGGATAAAATGTTATCAATTGAACTAAAAAGTAGTTTAAGTATCTTAATAGGAAGCATCATAAGGAAGAAGTTAATGATAGGGAGAAGCATCATCTTAATGGTGTGAAAGCAGCCCCACCACGTGAGATATAACGGAGACCATTTCTGTGTGAGATCTACAAGCTTTGCAGATAAGATTTCTAAATTAGTCCTTAACGTATCCTTGAGAGTAGTGCAGTACCATACCCCCAGGCATTTAATCTTAGAAGAATTCCAAGATAATCCTGCATCAAGGAATACAGAGCCAGTGCAATGAGCATTAAGTGGTAAGACCACTGTTTTGTCTATATTAAGTATATTGCCAGATACATCAGAATATAAATTGAGCTCATGCAGGAATGCAGGAAGAGAAGTGTCAGGGTGAGACATGAACAAAAGAATATCATCAGCATATGCCATACATTTGATGTGTGCATTATTAATTTGAAACCCCGTAAGTTGTTCAGACGTTTTTAATTGGTATAGAAAAGGTTCGAGAGCCAAAATAAATAGTAAATGAGATAATGGGCATCCCTGATGAGTACCCCTTTTAAGAGGGGAAAAAAGGAGATCGGATACCATTTGTTATAACCGAGGAACATGGTGAGGAATAAAGAATGGATATAAAATGTTGGAATTTAGTACCTAGTCCATGCCATTCCAATGCTTTCGACAAGAAACCCCTGTAGACCCTATGGAAGGCCTTTTCCGCATCCAATGATAAAGCTGCCAGAGGAATCTTAAGTTTAGATGCCTTGTTAATAATATTTAAAAAAGTACAGGAATTATCTGCTACATTTCTATTAGGGATAAAATCAGATTGATGAGAATCAATAAGGTCAGGTATATATGGGAGTAAACGGAGAGCTAAAACTTTGGCATAGAGTTTACAATCAGTATTAATTAAAGATATGGGTCTATAATTTTTACAGTCAGTCGCATCCCTATCTTTTTTGGGAATAAGACAAATCATGGGCTCCGTAAATGAGCCAGATGCAGAACCTGACATTATAAAGTGATGAAGTAAGTGAAAGAGTGTGGGGAAGAGAGACTTAGCAAACTGAATAAAGAATTCTACTGTGAAGCCATCTGGGCCTGGAGCCTTACCCTTGGGGAGAGATTGTAAAGCTGTATATAGTTCGGTAAGTTGTAGGGGTTGGTCTAAAGATGAGAGGTCAGTCTGCAATGGGTCCCTTGGCTTGAGATTAGAGAAATATTGGTTGAGAGACTCAACTGTTGTTAAATATCGAGCTAGAAGAGAACCAGCTTTATTGTTACCACCATAATATCTGGCATTTATTTTCAGGAGGGTGCCGCATGCTTGTTCAGTGGTATATTGGTTAAACTCCATTTTAGCTGAGACTAGTGCTTCAAGATGTGATTTACTAGTTTTGTGAGTATAGTATTCATGTTCTAGGGACTTTATATTTTCAAGGATGGAAGTTGATTTTTGTTGAGCAGACTTTTTTTTGAGTGAGCGTAACTTATGATGAAACCCCTAGAGGCTGCTTTGAATGCATCCCACACAAAATGAAATGATAGTTGATCACTATTGTTGATGTGGAAGTATTCTTCTATAAACTTACTATAGGAAGCAATAAAAGTAGCATCTGAAAGTAGAGAGTTATTAAACCTCCATGAAGATGTTTTAGAACCATTAAGAAAAAGATCAAGGTCAGTAATCACAGGTGCGTGATCTGAGATCAAAATAGCACAGATTTCAGAGTTTACCTTATGTTGCAATAAACCTTTACTCAGAAAGATATAATCAAGCCTAGAATGGGAATGGTGGGTAGGAGAATAAAAAGAGTATTCCAAGAGGTCGGGATTGCATACTCTCCAGGAATCAGAGAGAGAATGCTGTAAAATAAAGTTTTTAAAAGCTTTGTGGGAGGCATGTGGAATGAAAAGTGATGTGGAACGTCTGTCCAAAAATGGATCGAGAATTTAATTCTATTAGTAAATTGTTTGAGGAATGTTCAGAGACAATATGTGAAAGATTCTTCCAAAGATTTGGATCCGGATGGGTGGGGCCGTATATATTTAGGATAGTAAGAGAAATATTGTCAATTGTAAATGTAACAAGTACCCAGCAACCTTCTGTATCTTGATGCTGTGAAATTATGGTGGGTTTGAGAGATTTATGACAGAGTATAATTACCCCATTTTTGTTTGTGGTGGAAGGGGAGTAGAAAATGCCCCCCACCCATTGTTTTTTAAGCTTAATTGCATCAGAGTCGTTGAGGTGAGTCTCTTGCAACAAAGCAATGTGGCATTTCAAACGAGATAGGTGAGATAAGACACGCTGACGTTTAATGGGGTGTTTAAGCCCCTTAACATTCCAAGTAACAGTTCTAAGTTACATGACAAGAAGATTTAATAAACAACTGCTGTAACAAGGAAAAAACTAGGCATATCAATTTTGAAAAAGCAAAGAAATGGGAAATAAACAAGATAGTAAAGAAAAAGAAAAGGAGGAAGATGACCTCCAGAAGTTGTATATACATGGATGTGGCAATACAGGGATTAAAGTCCAAGAAAGCTAAAGAACACAAGATAGAAAGTGAATATCCCGAAAGGTAGAGGGACAGCGGAAAACCTGAAAAGACAGGCAAGAGTAGCTTCAGCACAAGAAAAGTGATATTAGATATTAAAACATATGAAGGCGTGTTTCATGGAATTAAAAAAAAACATACAAACGAAAAATGTACCATTCAGGAGACCAAATAACGTAATAACTACAGTAAAGGAGTGTGACATGAAGAACAATAAAAATCAAAGCTTACCAGTGGAACGTGTAGGAGAACAATTTGGATGGTGAGAAAGGGATACGGTTGGGAAAGGAACATGAGGATTGCACAAAGAACACTATCTAAAAAAGAAAATAAGAAGATGCAGAGAAGAAAAACCATGGATATAAATACTAAACATAACCATTACTACTAAACTGTCTAGAAAAAAAGAAAAAAAAGAAAGGACATTAAAGACAAATTAAATTATATCTTCAAGTAATTGCAGATGCTCCTAGTTCCATTGCTTCTGTTTTGTGTTGGTTAATAAAAGTTTGTAGTGCTGAAGGTTCCTCAAATGAGTAAGATTTGTCCTGGAATGTAATTTTGAAAAGGCATGGGTGAAGAAGGCCATATCGAATATTCAAGGATTTGAGTTGTGGAGGTAAGTCCAAAAACTGTTTGCGACGTGCAGCTGTAGCAGGAGAGAAGTCTTGTGTGAAAAACACTTTATGACCTGACCATAGCAAAGAGCCCATCTTTTTGGCTTCCAAGAGTATTTGCATCAAGTCAGTAAATTGGAGAAAGAGAATAATAATTCCTCTAGGATGTGCACGAGGGCCAGTTGAAGTCTGTGGACCTAAACGATGTGCCCATTGGATAGAGAAGGGAGAGGTAGGAGGCAAGCGAAGAATTGAAGGTATTGCTGTTTGAAGGAATGCAATCATGTTATAGCCTTCCGAACCTTAACCTTCTGGAATCCCAAAAAGGCGAAGATTATTTCTCCTATTTCTGTTTTCTAAGTTTTCAGTAAGCCTTTTAAGTTGAGCTATGTCCTTGGAGATCTGAGGATTGACAGTGTTACAATCTTCAAGGTTACTGACTCTCTGTTCCAGAGTACAAAGTCGTTGTTCGTGTTGGGACCATTGCTCCTCAATACGTTGCAAAGAGGCATTAGTGTCCATCATAAAGGGCTTTAGTGCACGCAATTCCTCCATGACATCATCTAGAGTAAGATGTGTAGGTGATTTTGAGGGAGAATCAAGGTCTTTTTTGGGCGCTTGACGGAGGAGGTGTTAGATGGTTTTTTCGCAATTGCGCCAGCAGCATGAGATGAAGAGGCGATATCCTTTAAAGAGACTGTAGCACTATCCATTGTTAAAGCTGATGGTAGAGAAGATTTAGTTATATGTGTGCGCACCACTCAAAGAGGATTATTAGACTTGGAGGAAGATGATGACTGGCTACTCTTAGAATTATGTGGTCTCCCCATAAAAGCCAGCAGCAATTTGGTAATATGAAGCCAGCAATGTGAGATGTTGATGAAATTATATTACGATGAGAAGCTGCTGCGAGAAGTTTCCAACAACAGAGCAAAATATAATAAAAAATATATAAAAAGAAAATCCTAAATTATTCTCTCATAACAGGCATGACAGAATACCACAAGAGCAAAGTACTTTACTGCGCATAGTCAAACAATTGGTGACTAGTTTTAAGGGAACCTTCTGAAAAGTAAAAATCCACTCGGTCAAAGGAAAGCATTTACCATATTATGAAGAGCAATTTGAAAGAGCTCCTTGACAACAAGAGCTGCCAGTGAATACTAAAAGTTGAAAACCTCAGCTAAATGTGTTTGAAGAGAGAGGTCAAAAGTTCAGCTGGCTGTCAGAAGGTAATAAATATTCTATTGCAGAGGAAATTAGATTTGTAGAATCACATCCAGGCAAGCAGTTAAAAGTCAAATAGAAACATCTCTGTGAAAGTTTAGGTTTGTGCAGAGGCTTATGGAGTGACAAATGACGCAGATAAATAATTACCTCAGGCCCTCACTTGAAGACTCTGAAATGACTTCAAAACTAGATGTCTCTGTAAGATAAAGGCATATTTATGCAACGGCAGAGCTCCGGTGCTCAAAAATGCTGAAGAAATTAATCATTTTGATGTGAAAACATCTCCTTCTTTCCAGCAGCGGCCATGACCTCCAGCCATGCCCCCAGTAAATGCTTAAGACAGGAAAATAAGTGCCGGCCCTCGAAACAACAAGCACAAATGAAGCACTGGGGCAAGCGCAGAAGCTCTATAAGAAGTAGGTGGGCTGACTGGCAAGGAACTCTCCTGCTTACACCTGTCAGGGGACCGCCCACCAGGGCCGGACGACGAATTAAAATCAGCCATGGCAAAAATGTCCAAACCAGCCCCGCTCCCTTCCGTCTCTCGAAACTCTCTCCGTGAATGTCGAGTCACCAAGACACAGGGGTAGAAGAAGTGATCGCAAACACTTTCTGACCTCAATGACATCAGAGAAAGTCACAACATGTGACATTTGACCCTAAATCCCAAGAAAAGAAAAAATGGCACACGACCTTTATCCTTATGAAACTATAATAATTGGCATCATTGAAGCCTAGTGTATATCTCAAACATAAAAAGTATAGCTAAATCACAGGAGAAGCACAACAAAAAGAGATTTTAAAAAACAATAGTGGTCAGGCACCCTATTCTAATTCATAGGGACGAAAAATGACATGTGAACTGTGATGTTGGTTTGATTTACTCCTTTTTAGGTCGAGCGCACAATCGCTTAGACCTGTTTTAAGTATTGTGGGCTTTTAACCGCGCCCACTGCACACCTATCACACTCACTCGTTCATGGGCTTGCCTTTCAAAAATCCTTTTTTATCATTGGAAAATGCTTTATGTTTGTCCCGCCTTGGGGAGGTTTTGTTGCAGCCTTCGACACCGGCCCTGTTACATGGATAATTGCACTCTTGCTGATACGTTTGACTGTGAGCGAACTTCTTTATCCTTTTGTGTTGCTCCTTCGCACTTACGCCTATGGCGGCTGTGGCACTTTGAATCGGCTTGCTTATGTCAACTGTTTTACTTTTTATTTTCAATTTATGTGTCAAGAAAAGTCCAGTTAGGAACTTACAACACTAATAGCTCTAACTCGAGCAAATGCGAGACCCATCGCTTTGCAAATGCTTGTTATTGTTAATAAGATTGCACATCATTTCTTGTAAGGCACTATCGTACTTGCAGAGCACAGAAGTGACGGTTCTGCTCAGAAACATATTTTTTCACATATTCACAATAGACTGTGACAACAGTTTTAAACAAGCATTTGCAATGAAATAGGTCTTGCATTAGCTTGAGTTAGAGCTATTGGTGTTGTAAATTCATAACTGGACTTTTCTTGTCACATAAACTGATCAACTCTGCCGCATAATTTTGTGTTTTCTTGCCACATAATTACAGTGGCCCTGCATATAACTAAAGCACTTCCATGTACCGTTCTTCCTTCAATACAATCCTCCCCCATCCGATTTCTCACAGGCTACCATTGATTTGACATCACTTACTAAATGCGTGCTGCAAACTATCTACTTACGCATCATGAGGGGCTCGCATCCTGGTACACGGATGGGCTTAAGAAGAAGCAGCAGAGAAAGGGTTAACAATTCCACGGCATCACAAGCCAGCGAGCTCCAATATAAACAGAACCGTTCTCCAACCTCCACACCAAAGCAAATCAATGGTGCACTCTAGAGAGGAGCATGCTTATTCTCACAAAAGTGGTATATGCTCTATACTTTATCATGCATGTCGCATGTACAATACGTCTTTTAAAAACCGAGAATGCACAAAATGGCGTCCAGTGCTTGAGTAGGCAACCTACATATGAAAGGTAAAAACAATAACAGGCGATGCACAGGAAAAGACGTAAGGACAGCAAGCTGTCGAAAAATATTTAATAACAGGGAATGTTTTCCAAATAGAAATATTACATTCCCCGGTGAGAGCGCCCAAAAACACTGCACACTCCAGCCAACCTCCTAGAGTGCATAACACACACACAAGATGCTGACTTGTGTGTCGCTCCAAGTGTCTTGGTTCGTGTGCAATGTTAGCGGTCCTGCTTTTTCAGTCACTAGCACCGCGTGTACCTGGACAAGTATGCACATACTTCTTGTAGCAGAAAAGGTGAAACTACAAGTCCCAGCATGCTTGGCTGAAGATCAGGATTGCTCTAAAGGAAATGAAAGACGAAAGCTATGTTTCAGCCAATGTTTTTTTATTCACCTGCCAACAAGCTCAGAAAGAAACTCAGCAATTCATTTGCTGTGCTTCTGTGTGTTTCGGATCCCTCAAAAGTTGTCATGAGCACATTTCAGAAAAGCTCTGTATTTGTGTGGACCATGATTTATGCCAAATTAGCAGCCTTAGCTTGTGTAATACGGACTATTGACCATCATCGGTAGTAGCAATGTAGTATAGAATCCACCCCTCCCCCCAAGTTGGAGATTAAAAGTTAGTACAGTTTAGGCAGCAAAGTGTCCCTTAATTTCCTCCACTGAGAAACGGCTGTCAGCCATGGTAAACCGCACACACCGTCTCTAAAATGGAAACTTTATTTGCGGGTGACAAGAAGAAGTAGGGGGCTTGTTAGAAATAGGGTCTCTAGTTGGCAGTCGATTTGCACCCTGTCCAAGTAGGGACCCTCACTCTAGTCAGGATAAGGGAGATACCCGCTCAGATAACCCCTGCTCACCCCTTTGGTAGCTTGGCACGAGCAGTCAGGCTTATCTCAGAAGCAATGTGTAAAGCATTTGCACATAACACACAGTAATAAGTGAAAGCACTACAAAAGGACACCACACCAGTTTTAGAAAAATAGCCAATGTTTATCTATATAAAACAAGACCAAATACGATAAAAATCCAATATACAGTAAGAAAAATATGAATTCTGCAAGAGTTACTCAAAACTACAGTTCCTTGAAGTCGATAGCTCCACCTGGGGCTATCACGGCATCGTGCTCAACAAAACCAACAGTTTAGGCCGGCCGTAGCGCTGCCGGCCAGCTATGGTGTCGGGGACACCCGCAAACAGTACCTTGGATTTGCAGGGAGTTGCGATCCTCGCGGCGAGCTCCGGAGAGCGGCGTCACTGATGTCGCGGTGTCGGTTCCGGAGTCGGTTCCGGAGTCGTCGGGCCCTTGAGGTCACACGCGTTGCAGATCGAACTCCAGGCTGATGAAGTCAGGTGTGCCGGCGTAAATGGCGTTGGGGCTGCGGTACGAAGCGGGATGATGCGCCGTGCGGTGCCCACACGTCACGGTGCAGGCAGCGGCTCGGTGATGGCGTCCAGTGGCGTCGGTGAGACCAGGGCTGCGGTGTAAAGCGGGGCGGTGCGACGTGCAGTGTCCACAGGTCATGGTGCAGGCAGCGGCGTAGTCGTTGCTGAAGCGTTATCGTCGGTAGGCCCAAGCCAGAGGTGCGGGACGGGACGGTGCTTCGTGACCCTCACGCGCCGTGTCCACAGGCCATGGTGCAGGCAGGATGCCTGGTGACGCCACAGGAGTCGATGGTGCTGGCGTCGGTGGACCGGGACTGCGGTGCGGGATGGGACGGTACTTCGTGTACCTCGCGAGCGGTGTCCACAAGCCACAGTGCAGGCAGCGGCGCCAGTGTCAGCAGGAGCGGCGTTGTTGGGGATGCCTAGGCTGCAGTGTGAGTAGGTGATGCCGGAGTGTGGGGCCCATAGGTCGCGGTGCGAGCAGAGGCTTGGTGAAGTAGTCCGATGACAGCGCCGGTGAGACCAGGATCGCGGTGCGAAGCGTGGCAGTGCGACTCCATGTGGCGTCAGCAGGTCACGGTGCAGGCCAGCGGCATCATTGGCGGCGTTGCAGTGGTTTCTCCTCTTGAACAGCACAAAACACACAGTTCCCAGGGCTGCAAGTTGAGGAAACTGACGTCTTTGGTGTCCCTGAGACTTCCAATAGGAGGCAAGCTCTACTCCAAGCCCTTGGAGAATTTTCTCAAGCAGGACACACAGCAAAGTTCACCCTCTGCACTCTTTTCAGGGAGAAGCAGCAACTGCAGGCCAGTCCAGCAAAGCAACACAGCAAAGGGACAGTACTCCTCCTCCAGCTCTTCAGCTCTTCTCCTGGGCAGAGGTTCCTCTTGATTCCAGAAAGATTCTAAAAGTCTGGGGTTTTGGGTCTTCTTCTTATACTCAATTCTGCCTTTGAAGTTGGCAAACTTCAAAGCAAAGTCTCAAGTGTTTGCAAGATCCTTCCTTGTCCAGGCCAGGCCCCAGACGCACACCAGTGGGTCGGAGACTGCATTGTGTGAGGGCAAGCACAGTCCTTTCAGGTGTGAACGACCACTCCTCCTCTCCCCTCCAGCACAGATGGCTAATCAAGATATGCAGGCTACACCCCAGCCCCTTTGTGTCACTGTCTAGAGGAGAGGTGTGAACAGCCCAGCTGTCAAACTGACCCAGACAGGGAATCCACAAACAGGCAGAGTCACAGAATGGATTAAGCAAGAAAAAAATGCCTATTTTCCAAAAGTGGTATTTTCAAACAGACAATTTAAAAACAAACTTCACTAAAAGATGTCTTTTTAAATTGTGAGTTCAGAGACCCTAAGCTCCACATTTTTATCTACTCTCAAAGGGAATCTGCGCTTTAAGGATATTAAAGGCAGCTCCCATGTTAACCTATGAGAGGGATAGGCCTTGCACAGTGAAAACCGAATTTTGCAGTATTTCACTGTTAGGACATATAAAACACACTAGTATATGTCCTAACTTAAACATACACTTCACCCCACCGCTGGGGCTACCTAGGGCCTAACTTAGGGGCGCCTTACATATAGTAAAAGGGAAGGTTGAGGCCTGGCAAGTGGGTACACTTGCCAAGTCAAATTGGCAGTTTGAAACTGCACACACAGACACTGCAGTGGCAGGTCTGAGTCATGTTTACAGGGCTATGACTGTGGGTGGCACAACCAGTGCTGCAGGCCCACTAGTAGCATTTGATTTACAGGCCCTGGGCACCTCTAGTGCACTTTACTCGGGACTTACCAGTAAATCTAATATGCCACTCATGGATAAATCAATCAACTGCACAATTTCTATAGGGAGCAATTTCACTCTAGCACTGATTATCAGTGGTGAAGTGCGCAGAGACATTAAACCAACAAAAACAGACCTGAAAAAATAGGAGGAAGAAGGCAAAAGGTTTGAGGATAACCCTGCAAAAAGGGCCAGTTCCAAAAGGGCTCCATTTCCTCGCACTGACAAATCTACATGGAGGCTGATAGTCCTCTTTATTAAATGGAATTTTTAAAAACATCTGGACACATCACAATTAATTGGGGTTAGTGTGTGGTTGTGTTTAAAACATCCAGCCCAACAGTACAGCATTTACACTAACATCAATGAAAAAGCGATCTTCCCTTGCTATCTGCACTGGATCGCAGGCAGGCACACTCCAAGGAAGGGCGGGAGCCAGGCAGCTGAGAGAGGGTGCAGAGAGCCCACAAAGTCCAAATGTGGCCAAGATAACAGCCTGATTTATAGCCTTGTTTACAGCTAAGCTAAACTCAGAGATAGAATGCTCTGCAAATGAAGCATGAGCAGGAAGTGAAGTAAAATAAAAGTCCCCTACAGACCAGATAAACAGGACAAAGCGTAGTTGGTCGATGCTCCCGCACAGAAAAAGGAGGGACAAAAAAGCATGACTGACCACCAGCAAGCAAGGATTTTTAAATGACACTTAAAGTAAAGAATGAAACAGCTTTAAGCCAACAGTGAGTATATTAAAAGTATACACAAGGTCCAACGCTAAGCTTGACCTAAAAATTGTGTATTTTTAATTTGTTTACTTTTATTTTGCATTATAACAAGTTTGCATTCCATTTAAAGTGTAGTCTCTCAGTGAGACCTGCAAGACGTAAACGTTCACCAGGGCACTGTTTATCTTCTGTGCCTGGTGCTGCTTTTGCCACCTTGAACCCAGGAGTCATAAAATTAGTCCTATGGGTCGCAAAAGGCAAGGCAGGAGTCGTAGCTGCGACAGCTGGCATCTCCTAAATGGTGTCCATGTCTCTGCCTCCTTTTCTCTTTCTCGTCCCTGTCCTCTCTCTCACTCTCCTACAGCCTCCCTTCTCCCACTCTGTGTCTGCTGAAATTACTTGGGAAAGCTGGAGAAAGTGGTAATGTCAACAAAGCTCCCCTGCCTTAAAAAACAGCCTCCAGTGGTTCTTGACAACTGGAAAAAGGCAAAGTGGAAAAAACGGTCAGTCCAGTCCTACCGCTTATCCAATCTATAAGTCGCAAATGTTTTACTGAAAGTGCATGAACCGTATTTTTAATGTACTTTTGGCAAAACAGAATGATGCGTGGGTCGCCATGTTGTTTTGGAATTATGTTGTAGTTGGAGGGCCAAATTATGCGGCAGTTTAAACTAAATTATGCGACGTAGTGTGACACATTGTATGTTAGTATTACTTCATTTCTTTGTTATTTTTAGGTCAAGCGCACAAGCGCTTTGACCTGCTGTAATCTATCTGTGGGCTTTTAACCACACCCACTGCACACCCTTCACTATCACTTGTTCATGGGCTTGCCTTTCAGAAATCCTTTGCTATCATTGGTAAATGCTTTGTGTTTGTCCCTCCTTGGAGCGGCTTTGTTATTGCCTTGGCCATCGACCATGTTATCTGGATAATTGCATGATTGACGTTATGTTTGATCACAAGCAAACTTATTTTTCCTTTTGTATCTCTCTCCTTCACGCTCATTGCGGCCATGGCACCTTGGAATCAGCTCGCTTATGTCAACTGTTTTACTTTTCATTTTCAATTTTTGTGGCAAGAAAAGTCCAGTTAGGAGTTTACACTGTTAATAGCTCTAACTCGACCCATTGCATTGCAAATGCTTGTTAAATTTGTTAACACTGGCGGGTGTTGGTTGCATCTCAGAAGAACCAGGGCAACACAAAAACATAGCAGTAGGCAACAGAAAGGTAAACCACTCAAGGTTTGCAAAGGGTCTTCAGCTGCGCACCAACATGTGTACATGCATTTTTAGAAACTGTTGAACCGTTTGGGCTAGATACGTTTTTTGTTAAAATCTGCAGATTATGCAGCAGATGGTGGATTATGTGGCAAATGAGGCAAATCTATACTTATGGGAAAAAGCCGCAGCAGCACAGTCACAAGGTTCCAGTGGATCTGGATATCTAGTCTGCCATATTACAAGTTCATTAGGGTGTAATGCACTTGTAGTAAGGCAGACGGGATATAAAATAAGTTTGTGACGGAGTAGACCATTCGCCAAACTCTAAATGAGACCTACAGTTCCTTAAAGAGCTTAGAAGTAGCAAGGGACTCCATGCTGGCACTATAAATCATCAAAAATACATAAAACATAAAACTACTGAACCTATAGAGTGAATTAGTGATAACACCAGGACTGTTGAGTTAATTCTGTTCGTGTGGGTTATTGACATGGAGGTACACATAATGTGGGGCATCTGTTGCACACTGTACTGGGTTTTTAGGCCAGCCTCGTGCTCTAGATTTAAATATCATGCATTTGTTGCAAGCAGAAATCTCACATTAGTAAAGTGAATCTGTGCAAGGTGAAAACAGTGCTTAATTTGTAACTAAAAATGTGCCAGTGCTCAAAGTTCTCCTGTTGAAATTAAATGTGCAAACACAGAATAGTGAGGCGGCCTAATCCTGAAGCCACCTCGGGCCTCTTCAATCCATTTACAGCCACTCCCTGCCCCTTCAGCTCACTCTTGCAGCTTTCTCCCTTTGTGACGCTTTTTCGTTTTTGTTTCCTCCGTCTTTCCCATATGTGTCTGTGTCTTGTAGTAAATGCTCGAGGCAGAAAAATAAGTGCCAGCCCTCAAAAATAAGAGCCAGTGCCCGCACCAGAAATCACTGGCTCAAATTAAGGACTGTGTGAAAACCAGTAATGATAAACAAAGTTTCTCACAATACTGCACCAAAAGGTAAAAGCCTACAGGAATAGTGTGCCAAGAGAACAATGTGTCCTTTTGACACACCTCACAGTCTGTATGTCACCCAGAGCACCACAGCAGGAAAAGATGTGCCTTTGTCACAGGGTGCTAAGAAATAGCCTCTCCAAAAATAAATAGTTCCCTTCTGAAATACTGGGCTAAAGGAAAAGTACCTATTACTGTGAGCCATGAACTGCAGTGATGCCACCTAATGTGCCCCTAGCTGTGCCACGAAAAATTAGTTGTGCTGCAGAAAAGCCACCTCATTATTTCACTAATAGGTTTAAGATTGTCCATCAGAACACAATTATTGTGCCACAGAACAGGAACCTCAATGTGCCAGGGAATATTCCTACGCATGATGGGGGAAAGGGACGTGTGTGGCCTTTGGCGGTGCGCAGAATGGGCTTGCAGTCTGTGCCATGTTGGATGCAGGGCCTGCCTGCAGCCATGCGCTCAGCCACCCATGAGCATTCGCCAAAGGGTGGGCACAGCAGAGGTTGACAGTAAAATTAGTTGTTAAAAAAAAATCTAGAAATTCACTGGAAAAAACACAGTTAAAAACTGAGGAGCAGATTTAGACTTTGCCGGATGGGGTGTAGTCGGTCAGAGTGACACCCATGTGATGGGAGTTTTCCACAAGGCTGTTAGAATCATTCTTTTTCCCATTCCTCGGCAGAAGGTTCTTCGTGTGGTGATAGACAGAAAAAGTACACCAAACCATCCACCCTAAATAGAGTTGGTGATGTATTGGTGCTCCTGCGACAACAGCTGCTCCGTCGGGCCACTGGTGGAAGTTTTCCATCAACAGAGCCAACTGGGGCAATGCTGATGGAAACCTTATGGTCTGCCCATCCCTAAATGAGGAAGGGGAACTGAGAGTTTGGCACACAGGATACTCTGTCTGCCAAGCTGTAAATCTGGCCATGAGTTTTGGTTTTGACTCAAACATGCACAACCACTGAAATTCTCCAGGTTTGGCTTGCAATGCACATCTGCCCACCATAGCAAACAGCATGGGGTAAGAGGCCAGCCCACTTGAGCTCAAGCCTCCCTTTACACTGACAGAATTTCCCTTGTGCGCATGTGCATATCCACATAAAACAGTCCACTTTAGTACCAAGGCTGGTGAGTCAACATATTCTTTCATTTCATGTTATTTTTTTCAAATCAAATTTCAAAATGGGTCTTTTTAAAAAAAAAATGTTCTATGCCTAATATATATATTTGCCAAAAATAATTAAAAAGCAACAGGCTAGCCATGTGCTTACCTCTTAGCTTTGTCAATGCTTTGCTGCCGCTGTTTTCATGTGCTAACTTTCAGAACTTTGCCAGGGCATCTGTGGTCGTGATTTCCTGGAAACTGTCAGATGGAACCACATGGCTTGCCATGAATGTGGTGTTCTGAGCAAGAAGTGTGTGTGGTTTTTGTTGCTCTGTATGTTAGGGCTGGTGGTGGATCTTCTAATAATCTGTGCTCTGTGGAATATCCCACATTACAATTAATGGGTGCCTCATTTGTGTCACAGTGTTAAAGTTATTGACTTTTGTACTCAAGTTCTTCTTTAGGAAGTCTACCCAGTGTGCTGAAACTTACTTCTGTTGGTGGCAGATTGCTAACTTATCTGACTAAAGGTGGTACTTTCCCGTGGCTGTCCCGTCGACGACGAATGCTAGGAAGTGGTTAGGAGTACGACGGTGATCTTCACAGGCTCGCCTGTGGCTGTAAGGTGTAGTGACTTCCTGGCTGGGCTTGAGATGCTAGGTGATTGTTCTTCTGTTAAGAAATAAAAAAAAGATTACATGCATTAAAGGGTTTCTGCGCTTGCAAACCATGTGGTTTGCTAAATCGCGGGCTTCGGACTACATTGTCCTATGTTGCAAAGTACAAACATATATTGTGATTCACAATTATCTTTTTGACACATTCTGACTCCCTGTGATTTGGAAAGAGCTGGGGCATGCAAAGTTTATCCCCACTCTATAAAAAGTGCAACAAAAGTTACAAAGACCCAGAATCACAATTGCTGTTGCAACCCAATGATGACATACCGACTTCCCAAAGGAGGGGATATTGCACGTACAAAGCGAAAGCTGTCCGCGAGGAACGGCTCCAACTTTGTGGATGCCATCACAGCGGGGGAACACGTGGGGGCACCAGGCGGGTGTTCTGATGCTCCTCCCAATGCCGATTACATTCAGGAAGAGGGGCCGCAATCAAAAAATTCAATTTTTCAAATATGAATGGAGTAATGTAGGTCAGTAGTATATTGGAGGCCTTTATTTCCATTTCACCAGCATTCAGGGAATTCATTAATGGAATTTTTGTCTCATCAATATTAATAGAGCAAATATTTTGTGAATCCAACAGAATGACATTTTTGTGTCATAACATACGTATGTATCTGTGTCAGCACAGAAATTATCTTGGTTCACAGGGCAAATGCTTTGCAGTTAAGCAGCCTGAAATTACAATATCAGGGTCTTAGCGTAGTAGTTTTAAAACTTTTTTCCAATGATTGAGTCCTGCATGAGAAGTGGGAGAGCTCACAAAAACATTTCTCAGAATATCTGAGTGGAAGGAGAGAAATACCCTCTTCCTTGGTGCTCTTCACTGTATTGTTTGCATGTTAATCAGAGAAGGAGTCCTAAATTGAAAAATACATTTAAAATTAATTTCAATAGACAATTGCAAGAGTTTTGAAAATAAAAACTTTCACCCTACCTAATAATATGTTCCAATATGTTAGCACTAGGATTGAGGGCACTGAATGGCCAGAGTAGACTATACCATCAAAGAAAGGATTAACAGTAAACATATCTAGCACAGATGCAAAATTAATGTCATAACATTCAAACTCTCTCTAAAGACACACACAACCCGAAGGCTGTCTAAGTAGATTCCCATTACATTAAAAGTCACAGAATGGAAACATTCATCTACAAATGCAAGGAGCTTGATTGCTCCATCCTCGGGGGCACAGCTAGCCCTCAGAGATGACACATTCTAAGTAAAATTAGATCCAGAGGTATCCTTCAGATTAAACAGAATATGTGTATTATGCCATAAGCATTGACATGCTGAGATCAAGCGATATCCTTCAAAGGATGTACATTTAGGCCCTCATTACCACCCTGGCGGTCGGTGTTAAAGCGGCGGTAAAACCGCCAGCAGGCCGGCGGAAAAAAAAATGGAATCACGACCATGGCGGAAACCGCCAACATAGACAGCCACTTTAACACTCCGACCGCAACGGCGGTACAAACAAACACCGCGGCGGTAACCGCCAACAGACAGGCGGAAGACAATGTACCGCCCACAGTATTACAACAGGCCAATCCGCCACCTTTTCTGGGGCGGATTCACCGCAAACAAAAACACGGCGGAAACAGGACTTGGAAGGGAAAACGCTCACCTGTACACACCCCACGAGGAACCAGGACGCCATGGAGCCAGACCTCCATGTTCTACCTGCCTTTGTCTTCCTGCTCCTCTACCAGGAGCACGAACGCCGGCGGCGAAGACCACGGTGAGTACTGCACCTACAACACAGGGGAGGAGGGAGGGAAAAGAGAGTGACACACACACGCAACACCCCCACCCACTACAACACACACACAAATACATGTTGATGCATTATAGTTACACCCCCCAAACCCTCTGGAAGAATGCAAAGACAAAAGGAAATTATTGTAACGATTGTAATCAATTATAATCCAGTACTCAAAAATATATATACACTATTAACAAATATATACACCAAGAATACAAGTCCAGGTACTGCACCATTTATAGTCCGTGGACGACTGGGCCCAAAATGCATGGGCGAGGCCCACACTCGATACCCGATCAAAACAGAGAGAACACTGCTGGGGCATCAGATAGAAATACAACAGGCACCTCAGGGGGAAGGGAAGGGGGGGCACCTCAGCCTGATGAGTGCACGACGCCAGCTCCACGAGGGGGCTCCATGCCCACTGCTGTATCCTGTGGAGTGCAAAGCCACAGTCTCTCAAGTCTCTCCAGTGGGTTGTTTGCCCACTGTTCCATCCTGGGGGGTGCAAAGACGCCACAGTCTCACAAGTGGATAACAGTCTCCACTGGTTCTGAAGGGGGCTGGGTGCGCAGAGTGCTTCATCCTGCTCGTGGCTGCCTCAGTAGCGGCGGTGCTTGCGGCGCTCATTGGCCTGCGGTGCTGGTGGGTGGCTCAGTGAGCGTGATGCTGGCGGCGGTGTCCTTGGCAGCGGTGCTGGTGGCGGCGGTGTCCTTGGCAGCGGTGCTGGTGGCGGCGGTGGCGGCGGTGTCCTTGGCAGCGGTGCTGGTGGCGGCTGTGTTCTTGGCAGCGGTGCTGCTGGCGGCGGTGTCCTTGGCATCGGTGCTGCTGGCGGCGGTGGCGGCGGTGTCCTTGGCAGCGGTGCTGGTGGCGGCGGTGTCCTGGGCAGCAGTGCTGGTGGCGGCGGTGTCCTTGGCAGCGCTACTGCTGGCGGCGGTGTCCTTGGCAGCGCTACTGCTGGTGGCGGTGGCGGCGGTGTCCGTGGCAGCGGTGCTGGTGGCGGCGGTGTCCTGGGCAGCAGTGCTGCTGACGGCGGTGTCCTGGGCAGCGGTGCTGGTGGCGGCGGTGTCCTGGGCAGCGGTGCTGGTGGCGGCGGTGTCCTGGGCAGCGGTGCTGGTGGCGGTGGGGTCCTTGGCAGCAGTGCTGGTGGCGGCGGTGGTGGCGGTGTCCTTGGCAGCGGTGCTGGTGGCGGCTGTGTCCTTGGCAGCGGTGCTGCTGGCGGTGGTGTCCTTGGCAGCGGTGCTGCTGGCGGCGGTGGCGGCGGTGTCCTTGGCAGCGGTGCTGGTGGCAGCGGTGTCCTGGGCAGCGGTGCTGGTGGCGGCGGTGTCCTTGGCAGTGCTACTGCTGGCGGCGGTGTCCTTGGCAGCAGTGCTGCTGGTGGCGGTGGTGGTGGTGTCCGTGGCAGCGGTGCTGGTGGCGGCGGTGTCCTGGGCAGCAGTGCTGCTGGCGGCGGTGTCCTGGGCAGCGGTGCTGGTGGCGGCGGTGTCCTGGGCAGCGGTGCTGGTGGCGGCGGTGTCCTGGGCAGCGGTGCTGGTGGCGGTGGGGTCCTTGGCAGCGGTGCTGGTGGCGGCGGTGGCGGCGGTGTCCTTGGCAGCAGTGCTGGTGGCGGCTGTGTCCTTGGCAGCGGTGCTGCTGGCGGTGGTGTCCTTGGCAGCGGTGCTGCTGGCGGCGGTGGCGGCGGTGTCCTTGGCAGCGGTGCTGGTGGCAGCGGTGTCCTGGGCAGCGGTGCTGGTGGCGGCGGTGTCCTTGGCAGCGCTACTGCTGGCGGCGGTGTCCTTGGCAGCAGTGCTGCTGGTGGCGGTGGTGGCGGTGTCCGTGGCAGCGGTGCTGGTGGCGGCGGTGTCCTGGGCAGCAGTGCTGGTGGCGGCGGTGTCCTGGGCAGCGGTGCTGGTGGCGGCGGTGTCCTGGGCAGCGGTGCTGGTGGCGGCGGTGTCCTGGGCAGCGGTGCTGGTGGCGGTGGGGTCCTTGGCAGCGGTGCTGGTGGTGGCGGGGTCCTTGGCAGCGGTATCCTGGGAAGCGGTGCTGCTGGCGGCGGTGTCCTTGGCAGCGATGCTGGTGGCGGCGGTGTCCTTGGCAGCAGTGCTGGTGGCGACGGTGTCCTGGGCAGCAGTGCTGCTGACGGCGGTGTCCTTGGCAGCGGTGCTGGTGGCGGTCTTTTCCGCCGTGCAGGTTGGCAGCGACTTCCCTTTCTCTCTGTGCCCCTTCTCCACCTTGGATGGTGGCGCAGCTGTCTTCCCACTCCCAACTGTAGTCCAGGGAGAGCCCTTGGTTGCAGGTGTTTTGCCCTTCTCCCTCCGGGCAGTGGCCAACTTCTTATGCTTCTGAGGTGGGGGACTGTCCGTGCTCTGGCTCCTTGGCACACTGGCTGCCCTGCTGCTTGGCACACTCTAGAAGCCGGTTACTGCTGGCACCACTGTTCCCGCTGATGTGGTGGCTGAGGTGCTTGGTTGGGGCCTGGAAAGGCGGGCCCTAGGGGACTGAAGGGGTGGGGGAGGTGAGAGGAAGAGGTCAAGGTTGGACAGGAAATGTTTTTTAGACATGCTGGGACGGGTAGATGGAGGGGATTTGGGAGTGGAGGAAGAGGTAGTGGTTGTAGGAGGTGTATGTTTGCTGACTTTGGGTGAAGGTGCATGGGCTGGAGGCTGTCGTGAGGTGGATGGCTGTTGGGTGGGTGTGTGGCTGCATTTGTGTACCTTGGGAGGTGGGCTCACAGACACACTGGGAGAGGACACAGGGGACTTGAGCATGGTAGTGGGGGTGGTGACTGCACGTGAGCGGGGTGTGGTGGTGGGTGTGCTGGTGATGGACATAGTGGCTGAGGATGTAGTGCATGCAGGTGTGAGTGGAGACGAGATAGGGAGGGAGGAGGGAGATGAGGAGGAGGGGGACACAGTGGAGGTAGTGGATGATGATATGTCTGCATGGGTATGATGCTTGTGTGAGTGCCTGTGGGATGTGTGGTGCTTAGGTTTGCCTGAGCCACCCTTGTGTGTTGAGGTGTGTGCATGCTGGTCTGATGGTGTGCTTGGGATAGGCTGAGGTACAGGGGTTTGGGTCTGGGTGGAGGAAGTTGGAGGGGGGAGGCTGGACACAGGGACAATGGCTGCCATCAGTGTTGAGGCCAGAGTCTGAAAAGCTCGCTGTTGGGCTGCCTGTCAAGAATGAATGCCCTCCAGGTATTCATTCGTCTGTTGCAACTGCCTCTCTACACCCTGGATGGCATTCAGAATGGTAGACTGCCCAACAGTGAGGTATCTGAGGAGGTCAATGGCCTCCTCACCGAGGGCAGCAGGGCTGACAGGGGCAGAGGCTGAGGTGCCTGGGGCGAAGGAGATGCCCACCCTCCTGGGTGAGCGGCCACGGGGCACACGCTGAGGTGCTGCTGGGTGGGCGGTGCTGCTAGGGGGGGTGGCGGCTGTACCTGTAGATGCGGGGGGCACAGAGGGCCCCACCACCGCAAGGGAGCTCGCATCAGAGGAGGAGTCCGTGTCGCTGGTCTCAGCTCCTGTCCCCGCCGTGGAGCTCCCCTCGCCCTCCATCCCACTGGTCCCTTCAGACTCCGTTGTCTCACCCTCCAGGGCCATGTGGGATGCAGCTCCCTCCTGCTCCGGTGCCACTGCTCCTCCGCCTGATGATGCTCTTGCACACAAGAACAGGGAGACCAACAAAAGGGGGGGGGAAGACAGAAGAAAGACATGTTGAGTGCCTGAAATACCGCTACCGTTGGCGGACACTACAGACACAGAAGACCTCTGCACTACGCTGTGCACTTAGAGCTCCCTAATTAATCCCAGGGACATGGGGTGGAAGGCCTATGCCCGATTGCTGCACACATGGAAGTCACACAAGCCTGACTAGGTGTAGTTGGCTCTAAACACTGGTGGGGTGGGGTGCCACATGGCCTGCCTTACAAAGGGACCTTGCCTACTACACTCGCCTGGCCTAGGGGAACCCACAGCCCACCTCCCCCACCCAGACACCTCGTAATGCGCGCAGAGTCAGATGGATGTGACTGTACTCACCCCCTTGCGGCTGCTGTGATGCCCTCAGGCGCCCATCCAACTCCGGATATACCACCGCCTGGATCCGGAACATCAGGGGGGGTCATGGTGTGACGGGCACCCTTCCTACGTTGGGAGGCCATCCCCAGCTGGGCCTCCGCCGTCTTCTTGCTCCAGCGGTGCATAAGGCCTCCCATCTTTTTTGGAAGTGGGTGCTGTGTCTGTGGTGGACCCCAAGGGTCCGGACTTCCTTGACGATGTCACGCCAAATATCCTTCTTCTGGTGGGCGCTGACCTACAGAAATAGTACAGGGGAAAAGGAGAAGATATAACCATCCGGACCGTCATAGTCATTGGCCCGCGTTCCTACCCTTGCTTTGATGCACATGCACTCACCGTCGTTTCTTGCACGCCTCATTCTCCCCCACCCCATCTTCCATCCACACCACTCCACACAGGCATTGCCAATACAGCATGCTCACAGTGTACTTACCTGTTTGTCTGGAGGACCGTAGATTAGCGTGTACTAGGGGAGGACCCCATCCACTAGTTTCTCCAACTCCTCCGTGCTGAAGGCATGGGCCCTTTCCCCAGACACACGAGCCATTGTCTCTTCCAGACTGAGGTCACAGCAGCACTTGCAGTGTAGGTCCTCTCCTGTCGAAGATCAGGTATCAAGCGAGTGAACAGAGAGAAAATGGTGCTCACGTCCATGGTGGTGCGTACCGTCACCTCCGGTGTAAATCGTCATTGGCTTCTAGGACCCATAGGGTCCAATGTTAACCAATGCAGGATTGCACTGGGGTCTTCGACCGCCTACCGCGACGGTGTACAAGGCCAGCGCAGTTATCTCATATCCCCCTGTCCCACTTTAGAGGACAGGCAGCTGCCATTTCAGGGGGCCACACGGCATTATTTTTAAATGCGTCACACATATCTAGGCCTTGCATACACATTAAGACAGGGACATAGCGGATTGAAAAATGTGTGCAATAAAGTTGTGTTTTCGTACCTCAGTGTTGGCTGACCCTCTGCTCGCTGTTCTCCTCCATAGAGCACGTCCGCTGGGGCAGGTGAGGAGATGGAGGCATCCTCCGGTGTACAGATTGCTGGTGGACCTGTCGACAATGGAAGAGCGACATGTAATTGTCACCTACAGACTGGACCGTGCCACAATCCAGGAACTGTGTGCCCAGTTGGAGCCGGACCTGATGTCAGCTATCCGCCATCCCACAGGTATCCCCCCTCTAGTGCAGGGGATGTCAGTACTCCATTTCCTGTCAAGTGGGTCTTTTCAGACGACAGTGGCCATAGCATCAGGGATGTCCCAGCCTATTTTCTCCAACGTGTTGTCCAGGGTGTTGTCTGCCCTGCTGAAACACATGCGCAGCTACATCGTTTTCCCTCAGGTCGAGGATTTGCCTACAGTGAAAGGTGACTTCTATGCCCTGGGACATATCCCCAACATCATTGGTGCCATTGATGGGACACATGTGGCCTTGGTCCCCCCCCCGCAGGAGTGAACAGGTGTATAGAAACCGGAAGAGTTAGCATTCAATGAATGTGCAGATGGTGTGTTTGGCCGACCAGTACATCTCCCATGTGAATGCCATGTTTCCTGGCTCAGTGCATGACGCTTACATCCTGCGGAATAGCAGCATCCCTTATGTGATGGGGCAACTCCAGAGGCACCGTGTGTGGCTATTAGGTGAGGACATGGAGCCTATACAGTGTGACTAGGTGTCTCGGTCTGGGGTTGTCCCTATGGGTTCGTGTCCCTCGACATTTGCAGGTGACTGGTTACCCCACCCTGTCATGGCTTCTGACCCCAGTGAGGAATCCCAGGACAAGGGCAGAGGAACGCTACAATGAGGTCCATGGGCAAACTAGGAGGGTTATAGAGAGGACCTTCTGCCTCCTGAAGGCCAGGTTCCGGTGCCCCCATATGACAGGTGGTTCCCTATTCTACTCACCAAAGAAGGTGTGCCAGATCATCGTGGCCTGCTGTATGCTTCACAACTTGGCTTTGCAACGGCAGGTGCCTTTTCTGCAGGAGGATGGTCCAGATGGAGGTCTTGTGGCAGCTGTGGAGCTTGTGGACAGTGAAGACGAGGAAGCAGAAGAACAGGACATCGACAACAGCAACATGGTGATTCATCAATACTTCCAGTGAGACACACGTAAGAAGACATCACTGCCTGCTACATCTGATACCCTTGTTCTACCTCTCATCTGTCTGTCACTTTCACCCAGTGTATGGACCCTGAGTTGTCACTTTCCCTTTCGATTTCACAGATGTGGGTCCCACTGTGTGACATCTGCTTTGTTTCCTCATGGACTAGAGCTGTGTGACATAGGTATGTTGACAATACAATGGATATTGCATTTTCCTCAGTTATTGCAAATACACATTTTCGAAAGCACAGACTGACTCCAGATAGTTTTGTGATTTAAGGGTGTTTATTTAAGGGCTGCTAAATAATGGAGGGGGTTGTAAAATGGTCAGGGGTAATGGTGGAGGAATGTCCATGGCAGAGTCCAGTCTATTAGTCTCACAGGTGCATTGTCCAAAGGGGCATAGGAAGTGGAGCTGGGGCAGTTGATGGATGGACAGGGTGACAAAGTGGGACAAAAGGATGACAATCAGGGTGGTCTCATTTCTTGGTGGGGGTCTTGGCATTGTTCTCTGTCTTTGTCCTGGATCTCAGGGACCGCTTGCGGGGTGGTTCTCCCTCTGCAGGGGGTAGGGTGGTGGTGTCGTGGTCCACTAGTGCCAGCGGAGGTGGTGGGCAGTTCATCGTCCGGGCTAGTGTCAGGGGCCCCTTGTTGTGCCACAGTGTCCCTCCTGGTGTTCATGAGTTCCTTCAGCACCCCTACAATGGTGCACAGGGTGGTATTGATGGTTTTCAGTTCCTCCCTGAACCCCAAATAGTGTTCCTCCTGCAGCCACTGGGTCTCCTGAAACTTGGCCAGTACCGTTGCCATTGTCTCTTGGGAATGGTGGTAGGCTCCCATGATGTTGGAGAGGGCCTCGTGGATAGTGGGTTCCCTGGGCCTGTCCTCCCCCTGTCGCACAGCAGCCCTCCCAGTTCCCCTGTGTTCCTGGGCCTCCGTCCCCTGGACTGTGTGCCCACTGCCCCCAGGTCCCAGCTGTTGTTGGGGTGGTGGGTTAGCCTGGGTTCCCTGTAGTGGTGGACACACTGCTGCTTGACGTGTCCTGGTTACAGAGGTATGGGCCCACTGGGTGGGTGCTGTGCTGGTGTTTCCAGAGGGGGGAGGCTCTGTGGTGGCCTGTGACTGTGTCAGGGGAACCGACTGTCCCGAGGTCCCAGATCGGCCGGGCTGGTCATCTAGATCCAGTTGGACAGAGCTGCTGTCATCACTGTGGGCCTCTTCTGTGGGGGGAGTGGACATGTCTGGAACCTCCTGTCCGGTGACGTTGGGTAGGGGTCCTGCAGGGGTGTAAAGGCATGATTATTGCATCTGTGTGTGCCATGGTGTGCAATGGGTGGGTGACCCTGTACCCCAGTGCTTGCATTCTTGTGTATAACCTTGTGTGATAATTGTTTAGGGGTGTGTGTGGGTATGTGCATTGGCCATGCATTGGTGATGGGTGTCCATGCTTTGGTGTTGCATTCAGGGCTTTGTGTTGGGATGTGTGGTTTGTGATAGTGGGACATATGTGAGAAGTTGGAGTGATGGGGGTGAGGGCGAGGGTGGGGGTATGTGATAGCATGCAGGTAGGGTGGGGGATGAAGTAGTTAAAGATTTGACTTACCAGAGTCCATTCCTCCTGCTACTCCTGCGAGGCCCTCAGGATACAGTATAGTGAAGACCTGCTCCTCCCATGTTGTTAGTTGTGGGGGAGGAGGTAGGGGTCCCCCGGCAGTCCTCTGAACCGCGATGTGGTGTCTTGAGACCACGGAACGTACCTTCCCCCATAGGTCGTTCCACCTCTTCCTGATGTCATCCTGTGTTCTTGGGTGTTGTCCCACTGCATTGACCCTGTCCATGATTCTGCGCCATAGCTCCATCTTCCTAGCTATGGAGGTGTGCTGGACCTGTGATCCGAATAGCTGTGGCTCTACCCGGATGATTTCCTCCACCATGACCCTGAGCTCCTCCTCAGAAAACCTGGGGTGTCTTTGCGGTGCCATGGGGTGGTGTGGGTGATGTGTGAGGTGGTGTGTGTTGTGATGTGTGGGGTGATGTTTAGGGGTATGTGGTGTTTTGTGCGTGGATGTGTATGTGTGATGGTGTTGTGTGCCTCTGTATGGTGGGGTTGTCTTTGCTGTGCTGTCTCTCTGGCCTTCGTCTAAATTTCTGGTCGTAAGGGTTTGTGGGTGATGTGGGTGTGTGTTTTCTATTGTATTGGATGTGTGGGAGTGGTGGGTGTATGTGTATCAGGTGTGTGTATTTCGAATTGTCCAATGTGGTTGTGTTTTGTAAATGTGTGTGTATTTTGAGCGCGGCGGTGTGTACCGCCAATGGAATACTGCGGTTGAAAGACTGCCACGTGGATTCGTGGGTCGTGATAGTGTGGGCGTATTCCTGTTGGCGTGACGGTGGAGGTTTTGTTATCGCCAGTTTATCACTGACCTTTGGTGTGGCGGACTTGTGTGGGTGTCTGGATTTTGGCGGATTCCGAGCTGTGGGTCGTAAAAGCTGTGGCAGAATTCCATGGCGGTGTGTTGGCGGTCTTCTGCACGACGGTAAACAGCATTTACCGCCAATGTTGTAATGACCCCCTTAATATGTTAGGTGATTAACAGTTACACATTGAAACCCAGAGATATGCCTAAGATTACAGTTTACAACTGTTTTTATGTGTATATTATTAGCATTTGAAAACTGATATGTTCACATATCCCTGAAATTATGACAATTAATTTGTTGGTATTAGCTTTTGTAGGCCTAGATTCAGAGATATCCCTCAGGGTATATGGATTGTATGACATATGCATTTACAGGTGTAGATTCAGAGAAATCCCCCCCTGATAACCACAATTCCTCTTATCCTTTCACAGTAAATAGCAAAAATATGTAAAATGAACATGTGTATTTCTGGATATGGAGCTTAGTTCACGTGCAATAGTTAGTGTACACGTATATGTATCACAAGTAAAGATACTAACACAGTTAAGAAAATGAGTTAAACCTTTTTTAAGCAAATACGTGTATTAGGACTTTGGCAAGCCAATCTGTTTCACAGGAATATTATGTACAACATTAAAAAATAACTGTTCTACTAATCAGTAGATGTGTAATTTTTTTAGAAAAGAACCAGCTCAGAAGCATAGATTTTTGAGGATGTTTTACTTTATTTTGCAGATTTTGAAATAGGTGGTCCTACAAATTTAAGCTGTTACCTTGCTCCTGACCACCATATTGCAGTCTGTACTTGGAAAGATGCTGCATCACCAACCCGTGCAACCTATCGTTTGTACTACAGGTAAGTAGCTAAATCCAGTGCGTAAAGGTACATCAGTGTTTGAAAAAGCAGAATGGTACCTTGTGATGGATTTTGTGATAGATTTCAACATAGGAGAATGTGACCAAAGATCAGCGAAATATTACCTATTCGGGCCAACTGTTCAATAATATTAATTGTGATGTAGTTTTAGCAATACTGCCAGAAGGACAAAATGATAGTTTACTGTCTACTCACCCAACCAAAGGGTTATTGAATAACGTTTGCTCAATTTGTTCCAACTCTTAATGTGAAGTGAGTATTCTGCGTTCAGCATCAACAATCATGAGAATTTCCTCTACTATTGGGCATTTATAGGGATGGTGCGTTGTCTATGAGCTTGCTGCGACTCTTGTCTAATCATGAGAATTTCCTTTAACTCTGAGTAAGAGCAGGTGGTTTGTGGTGGTAAAAGGACTGGCTTCATCTATTGGTGAAACCCAAAATACCTAATTAGTGACATCTGAGTAACTTTAAAAATCCTTTAAACCCAAGAATTCATCTATAAATTTAGGATTTGAATATTCTTCAAATAAATGACACAACCTAAAATTCACAGCAAATAAATGATTTATAGATAGAAAGCCATTCAATCACTGGAGAATGTAAGAAATGGCGTTTAGGATTTAAATTCTGACAACAATTGTAGAGATTATGATCTGTATTAATTGACAATATCACCTGTAAAATTGACTTTCTTCAAATCACTTGCATGATGGACCTGCCATTCTGACTCAATTCTAATCATTACACAGGACAAACAAGTCTGAAAGTTTTTGGAACATTTCCTGGCATTTGCACTCAGACTACTGTTTTAATGTTTTTTTTATTTTCAGTGAGAGCGATAATCCAAGTCACACGGACAGTTTCTCAGCAGGAAGCTCTATGCGGTGTAGTATTGAAAAGGAACACATATTTGTAAAAACATTCATTACCGTGTGGGTTGAATCGTGTATGAGCGGATGCTGTTATTCATCGGATAACATCACGCTGCGGCTCAATGAATCTGGTACGTCTGCCTGGGATATTTACAATCATATTTTTGACGTGAGATTCTTGTTGCTCATTCATTCTTGCTGTGCGTTTTTTGTCACTAATTACTACTGTTGAAAATGTTTAATATTGAATACAACTGAGTTGTTACGTAAAGCACGTATGCTTAGGGCACATTATATAGGCATGCACCAGTGAAGTAAACATAGCCGTGTTAATAATACTGTTACAAGCGGCCACTCCATCACAAAAAAACAAACAGTTTTTGGAAGGTTTTTAATGAGCAGCTGATTCCTCTAGCAATGCCTTTACAAGAAGGAGTATCAGAAAACAGAATCCTTCCGGCTTTAACTTCAAAAGGTCGAAAAGGATGAAAATCCAGTCTGGCTTTCCTGGGATCTGATCCTATGATGATGATGATGATGATGATGATGAAGATATTACTATTACTACTACTACTACTACTAGTACTACTAGGACTACTACTACTACTACTACTGCTAGTAATACTACTACTGCTAGTAGTTGTACCACTACTACTAGGACTACTACTACTACCACCATGACTACTAGCACTACTACTGCTAGTACTACTACTACTGGTGCTACTAGTAATACTACTACTGCTAGTAGTAGTACTGCTACTATCATTACTACTAGCAGTACTACTACTAGTACCACCACGACTACTAGTACTACTACTACTGCTGCTAGTACTACTACTACTGCTAGTAGTAGTACCACTACTACTATTACTACTACTACCACTATTACTACTACTAATAATAAGAATAATACAAATAATTATAATAAGAATGATAGGAATATTAATGGTAAACTGGGCATTTTACTGAACTGGGAGGCATCTACCCACAGACTTGGTATAATAATTGAATATATTTCTCTAGTTGGGAATCCTGCCTCTTTCATCAGGTCGCACATTTTTCACATTTGCTATTTCCCTAAAGTGAATTACACACAATGCGCATCTCATTTAACCAGCCACGTACGCATTTCAGAGGGGAGTTGGTTGAAACTAAAGATTTGAAAACTTTTTTTTCCCCACAATTATGAGGATTTGAGAAGCTTTCTTAATACACAATTCAATTACAATTCCTGAAAAGATGTTGAGTGACTAATGATGTGAGGAGCAAAGAGATTCTAACTGGACCTTACTGAGTGCAGTGAGTTGCTATTGATTCTAATCTAAGTTTTTTTCCATATTTGTGAGACAAATAATTGGTAAATTTAGTTCAACATATTTTTGGGGTTTTACAAATTTCAAGAACTATCCAGTCACTTTATTGTTTTCAGTATAGCTTCAGTTAGTTTTTGAAATTCAACTCTAAGCAGCCGCCATCTCTTTTTCTCCTGGATATTCTTTGAGATGCATCAGGTGTTACTTATGTTGAAGTGCTATGCCCATGGCACTTTGTTTCTTTATGTGATTGCATTGGCAGATGCGCACCACATAAAGCAATAAAAGATCATGTGACTCTCTTCCACTTGAAATGTGTTGGAAGATAGCAAGCAGGGAGAACCAAGAGGGCTGCTAGGCGTCAACTTTCAGCTTTTAAAGTTTACAAAAGTGACACAATATGGTTTGGAAAAAAAAATGACTGGATCATTCTAGTATATTGTATTATGGTGCATTTAATGCCTAAAACCTGTTGGTTGGAACTCTCTTAGGGAAATAAAACTATCTTAACTACATAAAAACTTTGGTAAATTAGGTGCTTAGAAGGCTTACCTGCAAAGTGTCTTAGAACCGTGGTGGTCACGAGTTGTCAACATGGGAGGGATCGGAGGGGCATGATGTGTCCATACTTTTATAATTTAAGAAAAAACGTTTCCTTACTTTTTGTGCAACGATGACCGCCCCGGGACAATTAATTCTGAGAGTTGAAATGCTTCAGCAGATGTGTACGGCAGCAAGTTTCCTAAGCTGTGAAACCGAAGGAGGGGCAGACAGCTAAACAAGCCTTCTTGCTATGGTGCCTGCTGCCTGAAAGAAATGTAAATGTACGCAACCGGTCAATCTGCAAATGTAAGGGATGATCACGTGAAGCTTCCCGATGACTCAGATGTATTCTCTCTGAGTGTTATTGCAAGGGGGTTATCAGCTGAGCTGTGAAGTGTGCGCTTTTATTGGACAATTATAAAAATGCACTGTGCAAGCCTGGGTATTCCTAAAAATATATTTTGGAGGCACTTTATCTTAAACCTTTGTGTGCATTTTGTAGAAACTTTTTGAATACTGTATGTAACCCATGTTTAAAGTAATTACTTACATAATCACAGTGCTTTCCGTCGCAGACTAGGACTTTGTAGCACTAAATATACCCAAGTCACTATGCTCCACTGCATCAACCAGGATTCAATTCTGCGGCTCTCTGGGTCCAGTTAGAGACCTCTGCCATGCATTAATTAATTAGCATTTGCCACTGATTAATTCAACTTGCATTTAGTTTTTTATTTAAGTGAGCCTTATTTTGTATGTAGTTACTTGAAGGTGAAATACCAAAAAAAGTGACACAATAATTAGTTTTTTTGGCCACACCTTTGACCCCGCCCACATGCCTACTCATCCCACCCCACACAGCATCACAGTTCCCATACGTTTTGTAATGCACTTCAACCACTGGTGGTCACTAGGTGCCTTTGCCATGTGAAAGTCTACTCGAGATGGGATCCCTTGAAATCTTGTCCTCCGCACCAGGCTGGCGGCGACCCTTTCCAGCTTTGAAGAAGCAGGTCACAGTGATGCTCCACTGATTTTTGTCATTTCAGTGAGATACGAAGCTCCGACTAATCTGAGCGTTTCCAAGCTGAACGGCACTTTGACGATGACATGGGAGCGGCGGAAGCACCACTTTTTCTTAAAAAGAGCACGATACCGAGAAGACGGCGGTGTTAGATGGACAGAAGTAAGACTGATAGCAAACTTGTCAAAAAGACCATGCAAATCTGCTCTCTTCTGTTCTCTCCTCCCCATACCTCTTTTGTCCTGTTCCTTCCTTTGTTTCTGGGTTCCCACATATGTCTTTACAGCCTCGCGGCCTGACTTAGAGTTTGGCGGACGGGTTACTCCGTGACATACGTGACGGATATCCATTCCTCCGTATTACAATCTTTATAGGCTATAATGGGATTGTAATACAGCAGACGGGATATCCGTCACGTTTGTTACGGAATAACCTATCTGCAAAATTCTAAATCAGGCCCTCAGGTTTCCATTGTTCTGAAGAAGGTAATCTGAGTACCATCCACTGAGGTATTATTTCCATCTGTTATTTACATCAGCCAGTAACTGGCACAACATAAACACAGGTTAATGGGAGTTTGCTCTCTCTCTCTCTTCTTCGTCTTTTACTCTATGTTCTCTTTCTTTGTGTGTTCTTCTCAGTGTTTTGTTTCTCTCGCTCCGCAGCCCTTCGTTTCTTTCCTCTATATCTACTCCCTTTCCCTGCTACCTCTTCCCACCAAGTCCCACGTCCCCCGCCTCTTTCTTTTTGTTCCTTCTGTGCCTCAGTCTAAATCCTCATATTTACTTTTCCTTATGCTGAACATTTTTCTGTTTTTTGTTCCCCTCTGTTGGAAATGGCCCTTTTTGCAGGGTTATCCCCAAACGTTTTGCCTTCTTCCTCCTATTTTTTTAGGTCTGTTTTTGATGGTTAATTGTCTCTGCGCACTTTACCACTGCCAATCAGCGCTAAAGTGCAAGTGCTCCCTTTAGAAATTGTAGTGTTGATTGGTTTATCCATGACTGGCATATTTGATTCACTAGTAAAGTGCACTAGAGGTGACCAAGGGCCTGTAAATCAAATGCTACTAGTGGGCCTGCAGCACTGGTTGTGCCACCCATATTAGTATCCCTGTCAACATGACTCAGACCTGCCACTGCAAGTGTCTGTCTGTGCAGCTTGAAACTGCCAATTCGACTTGGCAAGTGTACCCACTTGCCAGGCCTCAACCTTCCCTTTTACTACATGTCAGGCACCCCTAAGTTAGTCCCTAGGTAGCCCCATGGGCAGGGTGCAGTGTATGTTTAAGATAGGACATATATAAGTGTGTTTTATACGTCCTAACAGTGAAGTACTGCCAAATTCGGTTTTCACTGTGCAAGGTCTATCTCTCTCATAAGTTAACATGGGGGCTGCCTTTAAATATCATTAAAGCGCAGATTCCCTTTGAGAGCAGATAAAAAGATGGAGTTTAGGGTCTCTGAACTCACAATTTAAAAATACAGCTTTTAGTGTAGTTGGTTTTTAAATTGTCTGTTTGAAAATGCCACTTTTAGAAAGTAGGCATTTTCTTGCTTATACCATTCTGTGACTCTGCCTGTTTGTGGATTGTCTGTCTGGGTCAGTTTGACAGTTGGGCTGTTCACACCTCTCCTCTAGACAGTGACACAAAGCGGGTTGGGGTGTAGCCTGCATATCTTGATTAGCCATCTGTGATGGAGGGGAGGGAGGAGTGGTCACTCCCACCTGAAAGGACTGTGCCTGCCCTCACACAATGCTGTCTCCGACCCCCTAGTGAGTGTCTGGGGCCTGGCCTGGACAAGGAAGGATCTTGCAAACACTTGAGACTTTGCTTTGAAGTTTGGCAACTTCAAAGGCAGAACTGGGTATAATAAGAAGACACAAAACCCCAGACTTTTAGAATCATTCTGGAATCAAGAGGAACCTCTGGCCAGGAGAAGAGCTGAAGAGCTGAAGGAGGAGTACTGTCACTTCGCTGTGTTGCTTTGCTGGACTGGCCTGCAGTTGCTGCTTCTGCCTGGAAAGAGAGCAAAGGGTGAACTTTGCTGTGTGTCCTGCTTGAGAAAATTCTCCAAGGGCTTGGAGTAGAGCTTGCCTCCTGTTGGAAGTCTCAGGGACAGCAAAGACTTCAGTTTCCTCGACCTGCAGCACTGGGAACTGTGTGTTTTGTGCTGTTCAAGAGGAGAAACCACTGTGAAGCCGCCAATGACGCCGCTGGCCTGCACTGTGACCTGCCGATGCCACACGGAGTCGCATTGCCCCGCTTCGCACCATGACCCTGGTCTTCCCGACGCCGTCATCGGACTACTTCACGAGCCGCTGCTCGTACCGTGACCTGTGGGCCCCGCACTCCGGCATCGCCTGCTCACACCGCAGCCTGGGCATCCCCAACTACGATGCTCCTGCTGACACCGGCGCCGCTGCCTGCACCGTTGTCTGTGAACACTGCTCGTGAGGTACATGACGCACCGTCCCATCCCGCACCGCAGCCCCGGTCCACCGACACCAGCACCATCGACTCCTGTGTCGTCATCAGGCATCCTGCCTGCACCATGGCCTGTGGATACCCCTTGTGAGGGTCACAAAGCACAGTCTCGTCCCGCACCGCTGGCTTGGGCCTATCGACGACAGCGCTTCAGCAACGACGCGGCCGATGCCTGCACCGTGACCTGTGGACACCGCATGTCGCACGCTCCGCTTCACACCGCAGCCCTGGTCTCACCGACACCGCTGGATGCCGCCACCGAGCAGCTGCCTGCACTGTGACCTGTGGGCACCGCACGTCGCATTGTCCCGCTTAGCACCGCAGCCCCAACACCATCCACGCCGGTGCACCTGACTTCATCAGCCTGGAGTTCGATCTGCAACGCGTGTGACCTCAAGGGCCCGACGACTCCGGAACCGACACCGCGACATCAGTGACGCCCCTCTCCAGAGCTCACCGCGAGGATCACGACGGCCTACAAATCCAAGGTACTGTTTGCGGGTCTTTCCGACACCGCAGCTGGCCCTCAATGCCGCCATCGGCCTGAACTGTTGGTTTTGTTGATCACGACGCCATGATAGCCCCAGGTGGAGCTATCGACTTCAAGGAACTGTAGTTTTGAGTAAATCTTGCAGCATTCATATTTTTCTTACTGTACGTTGGTTTTTTATCGTATTTGGTCTTGTTTTATATAGATAAATTTTGGCTATTTTTCTAAAACTGGTGTGGTGTCCTTTTGTAGTGTTTTCACTTATTACTGTGTGTTATGTGCAAGTGCTTTACACATTGCTTCTGAGATAAGTCTGACTGCTCATGCCAAGCTACCAAGGGGGTGAGCAGGGGTTATCTGAGTGGGTATCTCCCTTATCCTGACTAGAGTGAGGCTCCCTATTTGGACAGGGTGCAAACCGACTGCCAGCTAGAGACCCCATTTCTAACACCCTTCTTTTCTCTATAATCCCTGTGATTGTTAAACCTTTTGGGATTCATCTTTCTTCTCTCTTTCTTCATTTTCCTTCCTTTCAAGACACAATGTCCACTTATTCGGGTCCACAGGGTTTTGGAAATGGCTTGTCTTTGAGGCTCAGAATAGGATATTCAGAAGACCTACCATATTTTTTGCACCACCACTATAACAGAGTTTCTAGCCAGTGTAGCCAATGTATTTTCATTCTTCTTTTTGTGTAAAAATGTCTGTTGGTTTCCTTAAATCTTGACGTGTCTTTTCGTGATTCTTGCTTTTCATTGCTTGCGTCTCGCGGTTCAGGTAAGACAATGGATCTCGCAGCCCACACTGGGCCTGGACCCACACCTGTGTTTTACACCCTTCTCTTTGTTAATTCTCTTTCACAATATACCAAGGGCCTGATTACACAAATATTGGACTAGGGCAAAGGTTGTTTTGCTGATCGCCTGATCAGGAAGAGAGCACATGATCTTTTCAACAGAACACATCACAGAAGAAGTTTGCGCCAGCTCAAAACAAATCCTTAAAACAAGATATACTGAATTAGCACAGTTTTTTTCTAGCGTTAAATAATAATGGTGCAGACAAATCTATTTTCCTTGATGTTTAAAATGTGCAAGAGGAAACTAATACCCTGATTTAAAGTCTAGCGGATGGGTTACTCTGTCGACCGTTGTGGATATCCTGTTCCCGATGTTACAAGGGCCCCATGCTATCATGCAGTTGTTGTATGACAGACGGACATGCACCATATTTGTGATGGAGTATTCTTTCCGCCAAACTCTAAATCATGCCCTAAGTGTGAGGCAATGTCAGGGTCCTCCATTGTAGCCAATAAAACCAACGAGGAATTAAACGACCTTTCGAGAAGGAGCTCGGGTTTACCTTCCAATCAGAACGGCATCCTAGATCTGCCAGACCAATGGGGTGACCCCGCCCTCCCACCACTTAGACCAGTGGTCTTCAAACTGTTTAATGCAGCGCCCCCCAGTTGAAAAATAAAAATCCTTGGGCCCCCCCTCAGAATTTTTCACAATTATTTTAGAAAGATGGCAATGTTTAAATAGGTCTAAACCTATTTAAACATTGCAGTTAAGTACTGTTACCTTTCTAAAACTGCAATAACATGCTTCTGCTGAAAACAAAGGCATGTTATCTGTATAATATTTCTTTTGGCCAGAGTTTGGCGCCCCCCTGGGATCACTTGAGGCCCCCCAAGTGCGGCCCGCCCCCCAGTTTGAAGACCTCTGACTTAGACAGTAGCTGGAAGCTTCCCCTGCTCTCTAGAGGCAACCTGAGTTTATCTGATTGGTCAGTTTCTATCCTCTTGTCAGCCAATGAACACCTTTGTTATATGCCCCCTAACCAGCAGCCAGTCCTACTTTAAGACTCGAGTAGCTACTAGGTGGTATTAGCAAGTGACAGCATAGGTAGTCATGAAAAGTGAAAGCGATGCCTTGAGAAGCAAACAGTGGGTCTAAAACACACACGCCGCTATAGCTGACAGTTGAATTTGGCACGCCTTCTCAGCACTATTCCATATTTAAAGCAGTGATTATTTTCATACAGATGTATTTGCTAAATGCTTGTGCAGCCAAATGCAAGAAAAAAGAATGTGGAATATTGACTGAGGAGAGTCAGCCTTTATACTGTTGCAGTGTTTATGATTCTTGCAGTCAACATAAGTGCTATCAGTAATGATAAATTCTCCATTTCAGGTGGATTGTATGTCCCAAGACATCAATGAACTTGGTAAGTTTTAACTTTGACTAAAAAAATATAAACCCAAGAGTATTAACTCTGATATAAAATAAAACGCAGACCATTATGCTGTAAATAGCGCCATCATGAATTTTACCAACAAAAGCTTTGTGAGCAGTGTGTGAGGAGGACCACAGAACAGTATAGCAAGAAACTTTAAAGATATTATTTAGAGATGGGAGGTAGCGTAAACCCTTTCAATTTTGGAGGCTGTTCTATGTCTGAATGGGGATTCACGGGTTGAATTTCCCGAATATAGGGATAACTGATAGTATGTTGGGGGATATTTTGCTAGAGATACCCCCCCATCCCGGTGTTTGAGTTTTCAGTGCCACCCAATTCTTCCTCTAACCCTACGTCTGTGGTTTGCCAGGTCTGCAACCACTGCTTAGTTTGGATTTCTCTTTAGCAAAGTTTCCTTCTTGAGTTGTGCAATGCAACATTCCATGATTTATTCTTCGCAGAAACATGTCGAATAAGATTTGAGAAAAACTTCCCTTTCGAAATCCAGGTGAAGCACAAACGTGCAGACATAAAAAACCTTTGGAGCGAGTGGAGCAAATCTGTCAAGATTCCTGCTGGTAAGATACCTTTTTCTAAACCTGGAAATAACATACAAGCAATTTCTGGTGTCTAGGGGCCCACTTCCAATTCTTAAAGAAACACTGTGCATTGATAGAACCTGTTGTTAGTAGTGTACATTCCATTCATGTTTTGCCATGAAACTGAAAACGTTTATAGACTTAATAAAAATATATAAAACGCATACAATTCTAATGTTAGTGATAGTGATGTTCAGCTTAGATTGCAATAAAAATGCAAGAAAAGTATTTAAGATTTTTTTTGTAAAACAAAAAGTTACATAAAATAATTAGGTTTAGAAATGTGTTTAAATAGTCAGATTTTGTATGAAAAAGTTAAATGGAATTTAAAAATGGAACACCCCTGAGCATGACTTGCTTGTTTAATATACATTAGTATTTTTAATGAAAAATTCAATAAAATGATTTACAGTAAACATGTAATTTAACTTTAAAAGAAAAACAGGGAAAAGGTTCTTCACATAGAAAATGGATGGATGTGGGGAAAAGATGCCATTTGAGAACCTAGTGAAAATTATTTTGTTAATGAAGGCATTCTCGTCTCATATGACACATACCTAGAAATAGAGTTTCACCTGCCTCACTCACTATTCCGCTTACTGCCAATGTTTCCTGTTCACCTCAGAACTATAATTTCAAATACAGGTTTGCAAATATTGTGATCTATTTGCCTTTTCAAATGTACTCCCAACTAACCATTAACCCAAACCATTAAAATATGTTTCAATAACTATTGTATTCAGTGAATAGGCAGATATTGTATAGTTGCTAAATGAGAAAGTGATATGAACAGATTCCCTAAACCACCCAATGGAATACTCAGCCGGTGGACAGAAGTCATTAACTGGACCCCATTAATTACTTCATTCCACTGGCTGAGTATTCGCCCCATGGATGTTGGAAACGCCAGCGCATGGATACACACTCTACCAGGTATTGCTATTGTGGCAAGATCGGAACTATCAGATTTGGTTAGAATGAAAATGGGACTCAAGGCACTTTATTCACTGTCTACGGCTCTTAAATTGGTCTGTCGTTGGCAGACAGAATCCTAATTAGGACTCTCGTGAATGGCTAAGGGAATGATTTAGATCTTGGCGGATGGAATATTCCGTTACAAGTGTAACGGATATCCCGTCCACCGTATTACACTCTCCATAGGATTAAATGGGATCGTAATACGGAGGACGGGATGTCCGTCACATTTGTGAGGGAGTATTCCCCTCCACCAGGATCTAAATCAGGCCCTCAGTGAACTCATCTTCTCATCCACTCAACCTTGTTTTTAATGTTTCTAAGTACCATAACATTTTGGCCAAAGAACTGATGTGTCCCAATTATATCTAACCGCAATGACTTTCTTTTATAGAAATAGTTGTTGGCCCAGAGCTAAATTACACTGTGGGGAATCCGAGCCAGAGTGGGCACCGGAAACTGGACCTCCATTGGAAGGTAAGGAGTTTCAGTTGAAAACCCCGTGTGGTGCTCTTAGGAACAAGTGGAGATGTGGGAAATGCATCTACAAAGGTCACACAAGCAATCACATAGTGGTGGCCTCGGGTGATGGTAGCTGGGATTAAGCCTGGTTGGGGGCGTTGGCTCTGCTAATGTCTAAATGAACATTTTTGGATTATGCAAAACTTCAATGGACAACGTTATTGTTTTGCTATAATTACTACCTTCTACAACCACATTTATCAAACTTCTACATTCTCTCCCTTTTTTTAACTCACCCTGTTCCTTCTTTCCATGCACCATCACTTGGTGGTCTAATACGCAGTTCCTCACATCACCATCCGCCTTGCTCAGCGTAATATCTGTTCAACCCAGCAGCCAGCAGTTAGCCTGGGTACAGCATACTCTTTCTTTCCTTGTTCTACAGCAGTATTAAAATTGTTAACCCTGATAGTGAGTGGGAAGCAAATACACCACGTATATGGGAACAAAATAAGTATTTACACCCATCTCTCACATCATTTTGTTATTGAAGTGGAAAGTTAGAGAACAACTTTTTAATCTGTTTTTTTTTTGTATGGTGGGAAGTAGCATTTATGCCATTTCTATGGGCTGGAGATGGACTGTGATCATTAAGAAGAAAATAAATTCATTATTTACGCAGCGTCTTCCCATTCCCCATATACAACAATTTATCTAGAATTTACACTGAAGTTAAGATAGAAGCTGGCAGTGTTGTTTTGCCAAGTTAAATAGACATTCTCCTACTCTGTCTGCATGTTTCTTCCTTTTAGAGCTTGATGGGGTAAAGGGAGTGTCTACATGAAACTAGGCAAGGTTTCTGCCAAGTACAGAGTTTGCCACTACAATACAATTTACTAAATTTCAGCTAAAAACCTTAACTTTTCTGCCCACCAATGGGAATCGTTCACCTAATGTTTCTTGGCAGATTTCGGTCATTTGATAATATTCTTTAAAATAAAAGGGAATGCGCCTATTAACTTTTATAAAGTTATTTCATAAAAAGAAATATATAGCAATACATCTATTTCAAGTGCTGATGATGTTTGTCATGTCCAGTTTCAATATCAGGATCATCAATTATACTTGATAAGGTAATTCAATTTGTAAAAACTAAACATTTATCTTGCAGGAGGCTGAAAGGGAAAAAGGTGACGTCGAGTACACCATCTCTGTCAAAATGGTTGCCTGTCCGTGTGAGGAAAACATATGGGAGCTCCGTGGAACAAGCCTTAGTGTGAACATATCAGAGACATCATATAATGTATCAATTTTTGCTAGAAACAGGGCAGGCTCAAGCCCAATGAACTTTTACATCATTGAGTCCCACCAAGAAACAGGTTTGTCCAGACTTGTCTTATTCTGAGCTGATAATGGAACCTGAAGAGGGGACTTGTGTAGTCATATAGCTGATTGTATATACTATATATGTATTTATCAGTGATGCAATATTCACATTCCATTGGTTGTTCCAGTAAAAGGTTTTGTTATATACTTTTACCTGAGCATAACATGAAATGCCTCCATTTCTTTATCACTTGGTCACCTATTCTCATGTTGGTGGACACACCACAAAACAGCTTTGCTGTAACGGTACGGCGACACGACAGTCCCGAACCTAGCCCCCAAATACCATAAAATATTTCTCTGTGGTAGGATAGCATGTCTGCCAGGATTGTGGATCCACTTCTCGCCGGTGGTCATCTCTCCGTTCGGTCCTGATGTGTACTCCGAAATGGTTCACAATCATGTTAAAGGCGAAAGAAGATCATGAAAAGCCCAAATCTCTATAAGCACCCATATGTTAAGAAGAGTGACCCCCGACAGAACACTGGTCGTATATTTACAATGTGGCGACCACAACATCCGCACACAGCTGTCTGCATATACGCACTCCTCTTCTCGTCTACTCATCTTTAACTTGCACGCCTCTGGTCTCTTTCAGGATCCCTCCACTGATGTTCCCCCCTTGTATTTTCCTAAAGTCCCTTTTCTGTCTCACTTGCTCTTGATCCTGGACATGACATTCTTTGTTGACGCCTTGACATCCTGCCCTTCCTGCTCAATGTAAATGTTTCCTCTTCCTCCAGCTAGATTCTCATTACAGTTTATTCACCACACTTCACCCCCAACACCAGTGCAGCATCATTTAGCAGGAATAATTAAATTTAATTAGGTTGCTGCTGTGATGCTTTGACCAAAGTAGGGTCTTAATGGAATCTGCTGGAAGGTAGCCTGAAAGGTGGAGGAGATGAGGTCTGTAGTTTGGAAGATATTAATATGTTTTCTCAGTTTATTGCCCTCTGTTATGTTCAGACCACTGATCTTACAGGCCGAAGCCTCAAAGGACAACTATGCATAGGAATATAGATTATGACATAATGCTGGGGCCCACATTTCTCCACTTTTAGAAGGAAACTTTATACCAGTTTCTATATTACCCCACTATGTACCAGACCAGTGATGTACCGATGTCCACAGAGTCTTCAGTGTGCGGCAATATATCCACACCACTACTATTATTTACTCAAGTTTTGAACCACAGTTTGAATTCCTCTATACACATTGACTCCCAGTAATTCTCACCCAAAGCAGACCGCACATGGCCCCAGTACGTAAAGCTCCAGACATATGTGTGCATTCACGTTGCCTCCAAGAGTTACTCATCCGTACCGACATAATCCTAGTATAAACAGTATCATTGCCATGCCACTTTCTACATTTTCCCCATTGTGTTAAGTAGCCATTGCCATTCCACTTACAACCCTGCCATTGCCTCCTACCAGCTGCCAGTGAAAAAGAAAAGAAGAGCGAGTGTGGTAAAGTTGTTTCTACTCCACTGTTTCTACATGTTCTACACATATATTTGTGAAGGTTGCAGCTACCCATGAGAACAAGAGCCCTGGACCATCCATCTTCCAAGGGAGGCTTGGGGAATGTTGGCAGGACAGGAGGTAGTTCAGGGCCGCTGGTGGGGCACGGTGGAGCAGGACTGCTCAGTGTGCTGCATCATTGGCATTGGAAAGCTGTCGGCACAACCACCTGGTGAGTGGGTGGATGGTTTGCATAGTCATCATAGGCCTTGGTGGATTGAGTAAGATTCCACAATAAATCTACTTCTTCTACTAGGATTTATTCCCCAGTCGCATCTACGCTCTGCGAGGTTAGATCTACGTGTTATATTTGGATCTTGAGCTATTATTACAACTGTGATATTTTCTTCTCTTTCCCCTCAATTTCTAGGACCGCCTTTTCGGGACATCAGTCTTTCTGGTACAGACACTGTCCAGGTGTTGTGGTGGGAGCCGAAGAAAAAAAGCTCTTCCTACTGTGTTGAATGGCATCCGGTGTCTGAGGAAAATATCCAACATTTGTGCAGTATAAAAAAGTTTGAGGTCAAAAACTTCACGCACAAAGGCCGAGGTAATACCACTACTACAATCCCGCCTCCCAGAACTGTGGCAAAGTAGCCAAACAACAACAAGTTATAGTTTTATCCTAGAACACCTGAGGGACTAGGTGGTCACAACAACTGTGGGTGATCTGGACCTCACAGGGAAAACATACAGGTGATAGTTAAGCTTAGGCGCAGCAGAGGAATACTTTAGACACACCCCTGTACACCTTAGGGGTCTCCTCAGGCACGGTTTAGATGATGGAGACCAATGAAAGTACGTAAAGGAATAACATTTGTAGCACAATATTAAAATGGACCACAAGGTGGTCTTGTTGGTGCTGTCGGCCATGTTCCTATCGTGCGTAGACGTGCTTCTATATATGTGCTGTAATTATTACTATTTTGTGATTTGCAATCAGAAAACAGAAGAGGATGCCAAAAAATAAAGCTGAGTAACCGGTGAACACTTGGAAAGAACTATAGAACAACAGGAAGAACGTTGACAATTATACTAGGCTTTTTGTATTTCAGTTGATCCAACGACATGTTACCGGATCGCGGTTTACCAATATCACACACCACCAAGCACCTGGAACATGAACGAAGAAGGCAAAAAAATATGGAAAACTCTTGGATCCACCTACTATTATAAGCGTAAGACTAACACTAAGATATATCAGGCTTAAATTAGTTCAAGAGCTATATCCCTGAATCAGGAGCGTAGTGTCAAGTGCAGCGGTGAGGCTGTGGGACTAGGCCTACCATAAAATTAGACGTATCTCTGAAGAGCAAAGTTAGTCTCATACTTTGATAAAATAACTTCAGATTCCCTGTTCTTAGTTAAATTAATAGTTGACAAAACAGGACATAGCAAAGTGTTCTTTGTCTCACGCACAGCTTTTTGCTGCCTCAGCCCAAGTTATTCATTACTTACGTCAGATAAACATACAAGGGAATGTAATTATTTCTGTCCCCCACTATTTAAATCCTTGACAAATGTCACTGTTACTCTGTCAGGAGTATCATGAGAACTACATCCCAATCTCGGGTACCTTCTTTGATCTGATTCAATTTGCACATTTTTCTATTTCACTTTGCATCAGTGATCTTAGAAATAACATAATCCTCAGTGTGAAGTAACATACCTAAATCTTCCAGGGCTTTATAGAAATCTGCCCATTGTAGGAAGAAAACACCCCAGAAACATTTTCAGCCCAATTGAGATAAATTTAAATGTACTTGGCGTTTGAAACTTGGCGTGCTGCATTGGTTATAATTCATGTAAAAGATATATTCAATAATTGATAATCTTTCACCTTGCTTTACCACTAGCTTCCCAAAACGATGTTCCAAGGAACGTCTCTGTGACAGGCATAAGAGAACACTCTGCTATTGTGATATGGGACAACGTCCTCATCGGTGAATGCCATGGTGTTTTGCAGAAATACAACATCACGATCTACCCTTCTCAGTCGAAAGACTCATCAAAAGGTAGTCAGTTTGCAATTGTTCGATTACATACATACACAGATAAATCTTCCCCATATATCTTAAACAAAAACTAATGCTTTACAATAAAGGACATACTGAGCAGTGAGATTTGCATAGGTGTAAAATATAGTTGACAATTTGCAGACAATTCTATGACACAGTCATAAGAAGGTGAGACACTCAAGCTTTCTCATACTTTTCATTATTAACAAAAGTCTTTTTTGCACTCTCCTACTAAATCACTTCATAGACTTGAAAACATAACAATGACATACTTGAGCACAGCAATTTTAAGGTGAATTATTTAATAAAAAATACAAACATTCAGCTCTTGCGTAAACTTTCACAAAACAGTGGCGTAGACTTGATTTCCTGCATTCAGTAATAATGGCATTCTAGTGTTTACATGTCTGTATGTGTCACTCCCACATGATGCCTCACTGTTTCCCCTTTATCTCCAGAGCTTGGTTCTGCTTGTTTTTTCAAGCTGAATTACACCATTTCCATTCCTGGTGGGGGGTAAATTGCCAACATGATTTTGGTAACAAGACAACCAAGTTCTTTACCTTTATCTGAGGCCATGGTAGCATCTCGTTCTAGCTCTGGGGTGACCGGTGACCCCAGCTGTACCCCAGTTGTATGCCGGGTTGTTTTTCCCACCTCTTTTTCACTTCTAACACCCATGATGTTCATAATTACACGAAAGTTTGGTTTTAAGGCATTTTCTTTGTCATTTTACAGGTGAGGTTGCCATGATCTCAAGGACAGTTCACAACTTCTCCAATCTCTCAGCTGGGATAGAATATACTGTTGAGATCAAGGGTGAAACAGAGTTTGGGGAAGAAACTGGAATCGCTCAAATATCTTTCAGGACCCTAAAACCAGGTAAAATGGAACATTACCATATGTCAGGAGATATAAAATTAAGATTGAAATAACTCCTGATTGTTTGCGAGAGTAATCCTAGACCACAGGTAGAAGAAACCATCTATGTGGGAGAATGATATCTCCCAGTAAGCAGGTGCCTCTGAAATTCCAATGGGTTTGGGGCAGAGAGAGTCACTTATATTCCTGAGATGCAAAAAGTCGGTGAAGAGGATTAAGACATGTTTCCTTTCTTCTTGGGGGGCCATAAATAAAAGCACCTGCATTGGGGTAGTGTAATTGGTAGACACACTCTTACGTTACAACACCACCTTTTTACATGTTTTGGCTTTATTCCAAAGATAAAGAAAGTTCAAGGGAACTTCATCAGGTCAACAATCTTCCCAAAGTGGACAAAAACACTCATTTTTTGTGGGGCCCTATAAAAACCTGTTTATTTAATTGGCATACACACTCTTCTATTTCATATCCATATAAAAGCAGAGATTTCAGGCAAAGCTTCATTTTTAAAAACTTTTTGCAGTCCAGTATTAGGCCTGTCCCAGTTATGATCATACACCAATCTTTTCCAGTTCTTTTAGGGTTGGCACTCAAATTGGGGTCCTGTATGGTGTCAACAGTTGTTGGCAACATATCCCTTCCAATTGGGGTATGATTATGCAGGATATTTTAACCTTCATGCCTACAGAAATTGGGAATACACTAACTCCACAATGTGAAACTTGAAATGCAGGCGGTGTATGGTTCTGCAAAACCTGTGTCCAATTGTGAATTCACTAGCTTAGTTTCTATTTGCATCTATATATAATGCAACAAACATACTTAGCTCAAGTAAGGAACCTTCAATTGTCACAATTTCTTTACCATCCAGGATCTTCAGCTCAGCCTTTTCCCTGTTGACTAACTTTTCAGACCAAACCTTTGTTTGCTTTTTTTGGTACATTCGAAGTAGAAAGAAAGTTAAGCACAATGATAAAAGGCTATGATCACATTCGGTGAACTTCTGAACAGGCTGAAGCAACAGAGGTTATTAAACTAACAATATTTCAGCTACCGGTTATCAACGTGTAATGAAAATAACAGGCTGATCTGCTAATTAGGTTTATTTCATTGTTGCATCAATTTTGCATTTTCTAAAATGGGCCATTTTGTTGAACTATAGAGTCATTTTTGATGGCAAATCACTAGAAAACTACACAAAACGAGGTTATTGGTTAACAATGATTTAATAAAAAAAAGATATAAATATCAAATTGAAAGTTAATACAAAATTAAATTGCAAAAAAAAGAAATTCCCCATGGACAGATAATGTCCAACTCAACCATAAGTTTCACAACCTGCTTCTTTCTCATTGGTAGATGAAGCTGCAGCTGCTTGGAAGTTGCCGGTGATTTGTATCGGTATTTTACTCGGCGTATTTACCACCGGCGGACTCTGTTTCATTGCTGTAAAAAGGTAAGATAATATCAAAGACCATTTACCTGGCTCACACGTGAACTGAATTACCTAAGGCCAATCAAATAAAATGTTATTGTTACCTTAACCAATTGGAATCATTTTATTGATCTTAGAGGATGAAAATCTCACAATTTATTACCAGTGTCTCACAGAGTAATCTTGAATGGGTTTTGCAGACAGAGCTTAATGGAACCATGGCACATTCTATACTGAATTTACATATTTCTCAGACATTGAGTTCAGTCCACCTCCATAAACTGGTGTTTTCACTTTTGACAGCCAAAAAAAAAAAAATAGCAGGTGTGTGAATCTGGGCCCACAAGAAGGGAATACTATCGCACAAACCCTCTGAGTAATTGGATACTCTGGGTAGAATTCAGAATCAATTTACATTTCTGCCTTTTCAAACTAGACTGTTATTAAGGTAGTGTTATACCAAGTTGGCAGAATTATTTTCCTCCTTCTTTGGGATTTTTTAATAAAACATGTTGCTAACTTTGGACACTTCATGTACTTGTGAAGCCTTATAAACTGGGTATGAAATCCTATAAAAAGTAGTTATTGAATAGGAGAAAACCTCTTCAAACATTACTTTCGGACAGAAGATTAATTTGCTGGCAATGTGATGAGCAATTTCAAGAAGTTGGACAGCAGTCAATATTAAACATCTCAGTCGGAATTTTAATTTTGAACACACCTGTGTTAAACCCAGTATGTTCCAATAATGTCTCAGTTATTGCTGTTCTCAGAAGCACCAATTGTGCAGGCTGTAGGCCACAACAAACCTTTAGAATTCATGACCTGAATTGGTGGTAGTCGTCAAGTAGAGGGAACCTGGGTACTCTAGGAGTAGGTGAAAGAGCTATAATGCACTATTGATACGGACAATAGTGACACCAGTTATTACAATGCTTTGAGACTTATAAATAGATTTAGTAAGTGCATGTTAATCGGATTATATCACACTCGTGGGTCCGTCACTTCTTTTACAGATGGGGGAGCCACCAGGTTTCTGGCACTGGAGACTCTGGGGGGACCCGACGCTTCATCAGCGGGCGCCAGCTTCACTGCATCAGGATCCCGCCCCGTTTAGGGCGGGACTTCCAATAATGATTTTTTTTTGCCCCAGTCTAGACCCGGCTAGATGAAAGTAGAAATGTACATAACTGTAACCTAAGTGCAGATAGAAAACCTCCTGCAAGTCAGTGACATTTCTTTTCTGTTTTGCAAAAAAAACAACAACAAAAAACAATTTGGGGTTTGGTCTGAAAAGCCAAAAAAATGCATATCATGCCACTGAGCTCTCAGTGTGACTGGAGGGCTGTCTCACGTGATTACCCTATTGCGGCTATATACGAAAGGCATTGTTAGTATTGTATTTTTTATTATAATGATATTGGTTATATTATTATTATAATAAATAATATTAATAGTTTAAATAGTTCAATAAAGTTCAATTTGACAGAAGCATAAATTGTATGATCTAGACCCCTACAACCACACCTCTCTCTCTCTGTATGTCTCTTTTCATGGTGTTTGTCTAAAAAGTTATCATGGTAAATTTATTTTTCCAGATTTAAGAAAATATTATGTCCTGAGGTGCCGACTCCCGTGGGTAGCGTAGCAGTAAAATTCTCCCAAGACGAGATGCGACAGGTAAACGTTTGCACCATTTTTCAGTGGCAACCATTTCATTTGTTTGCAGGGTTTGCATTCTTTTATCAAGCATTACACTTGAGATATCATGGGCCCAATTGAGAGTTTGGGGGACAGGAAACTTCTCAGTAAATGCAGCCAAGTACCCTGAGAGACAACCTAGTGGTACGGAACAGAAATAAAATTAAATATAACCCGTACCATGGGAGAAATTCCCATGGTGTCCAGGCCAATAGGTTTTTGCTTTTGCAGAAACAAACTTCAGCTTTGGAAGATTGTTTTGAAAAATAAAAGTTTGCTGAGCGGCCTGAAATATGATTCAGAAAACTTTCAGTGCCTTCAGAGGAGCCTTAGTGGCACCATCTATAGTAAGCCTGAGTGAGGATATACAGAATACATTAGAAGGGAAGGCCTATCTTATTGGCAGACCAATTCTAACTGGCGGTCCAAACTGGAGTGAAACATAACTGTGTTTTGGTCAATGTAGCCGAGATGATTGAATGCATCTTCCACGGAGAGGCAAATCAGCCATTCATCATACTGGGTTGGATATAACACAGCCACTGACTGAGGCACCGGTATCACTTCATTTCACAGTCTTGGAAATAAGGTAGCTAAATTAAATCTGCCCTGGTATGCGGAATGCGGAAAACAATTTATTGTAACAAGTTGATGAACACTCATATTTTTGTGTCCTTCAGGTTTGTGACCACAAAGAATTACTATATCCTACAAGATCTTCTGCCGGAGAGACTGTGGTGGGGCCACTCATCGTAGTGCCCAACAGGATCTCAGAAGTGTCTTTTGGGGATAGGCACCTGGTTGATTCAGAAGGTTCTTATACTGCAGCGAGCAAGGAGGGTGAAATGGGAAAAGGGGAAAACCTTGTAAACACCGGCCTGGTGTCTGAAAGTCTCGCTGAGCCGGAGGACCTGCTTTCCAGATACAAAACTCAGCAAGTTGTCCAGGGTTCACGGCCAATCTCATTATGTGAGACAGACCCTGATGCAGACGACCTCCCTTTCTCCTACCAGAGGCAAATGGTGCTGGCATCTGGGGAGGAGTTTCAGGAAGGTGACGAGGAGCTAGTGGACCTCATCAGTGTTCGAGCCGAAGCGAATATCGACGAGCAAACAATTCTGCACCTTCTCGACATTAAGGGTCTCTTTATTGCAGGGTCGGACAATTTCAAACCAGAAAACAAACTCAATGAGCAAAAAAATCTTTCAGAATTTGAGCAAGTTGAACCTGCTGTGTGATCCCTGAGCAAAAGGAGTCAGAATCTGCCAAATTTGGATGACTCTAGGATTGTGGAAAAGATTGGAGATCTGTGCGTCTTTCATTCAGTCTAAGTTGACTGTAAGCTGTTCGCGGAAGACTGCTGGAGTTACTGGCGCTCAGTATGAACGGTCCATTCCAGTGCAGACTCCATAACTGAAGGTATTATCGCAAAAGGATTTATTCTTTTGGAGAATCTAAATCACTGATTGTCAATACCAGGTGTATGGTTTAAGCCAGTGGCGAAGCAACTGAACCTTGCTGGATCATCTACTCTTGCCAAGGAAGAAATTTATGACTTAGAATCCATTTTACCACCTATGGGAATTGTGTAAGTCAAAACCTATTGTCATTTAGCGAGACAATGGAATTCTGGATATGAATTATTGATCCACAAGACACTGAAGTCAGCATTTGTTGTAGCAGTTGTGCGGAGGTTTCTCAGCTACCATGTTGATAAAATTGTCCATTTACTGCTTTTCTACGTATAAATGTCTTTGTGTCACTGTATGTACACTAGTAAGGATGATTGTCACACTTAAGGGTAGATGTACTCAGTGGTCACTACAATCAGGAAATGGGCTCTCAGTCACCACGCTAACTTAAGGGGTATACACTAATCTAAGAACAGGATGCATTACACCCCAATATAGCTCCAACGATGTCCTCAGAGCCTGCATTGCCTAGGAGTATTCGGTAGTTGTGAACATCTTCAATATGCATTAGTCAACATCCATGACCCGTTAGAAACAAACACAAAAATAAATTGACCATCTTTCGGGCAACTGGCTCAAAAGACTGTTCTAGCAAAGGGACCAATTATGCCAACAAACTAGGTCTGCCAGCTTGTATTCTGGCCACTGTTCCTTACGTACTTGTCACACTTGCTGTGCTCAGGCGACACAGAACATATACTAGAACAACGTTCTATGGTGCATAGAAGAACATGAAACAAAAGACTAACCTAACACGTCTTTCCACTTTAAGAATGTTCCATGTAAGCTACCAATACACATGGACACACTGAGAAATTAATAGATGACTAAAAACTTCATAGAACAGTACAAATATAAAGGCCCTGATTATGACTTTGGCGGCTGGAAAGGCCCGTCCGCCGAAGTTCCGACACCAGTGTGGCAGTTTCCCCACCTGGCCATTATGAGTTTCCCGCTGGGTCAGTGAGCGGACACTCAGTTTCTGTCCGCTGGCCCAGCGGGAAATGGCCTACAGCATTGTCTATGGCTTGTAATAGAGCCAGAGGCTATGCTGTAGTGCATAGGGTGCACCAGCACCCGTCGCAATGTTCACTGTCTGCAATGTGGTGTTACCGCCATGGAATCACTGGCGGAAAAGGGGGTCGTAATCCCCAGGGCAGCGCTGCTTGCACCTTTGCCCTGGTGGATTAGGACCACCAGGACTTCCCGGCCGACGTTAACTAGTAATCTGGTGTGCTGGCGGTCCGACTACTCTGCTACTGCTGCGGTCATAATATGGTGCTCGGCTGCCAAATTGGCAGCGGTCCGACCGCCACCGCGCCCACAGCGTGTCCCAAAAAGATTTATCAAATATTCACAACACATTGTACTCCGAATCCATCCTCTCTCACACCCAGGGAGATAGCAACACAATCCTACCAGAAAGTACCTTAAAGCCAGGAAATGGAAGGATCCGGGGCTCTTTTAACCCAACTCACTCAGGAATCCAAAATCTCACAAGTACAAAAAAGATTACTTTTACACCCTTGATTGCTTGAACCCTTGATTGCTTGCACCCTGACAAATACACCAGGACATGCGAACTTGGCTTTTGAAAATTGCACTTATGGCGTAAAAAAATACACTTTTAACTGTAAAAGTAGAGGGCCACAATGCAGAAAAACCTGTGCAAAAGAGGGAAAAAGAGGATGTGCAATTACCGCCACGGTACTCGCCAGTAGACTTTGATGCTAGCTTGTTGGAATGCAGCCACAACTCAGGTTTTTTAGTTTAAGGTTTATTGTCACCAAGGGCTGCATACCAAGCAGACACTGAAAATCTCAATGGGGCTTTACCGCCGCGGTCAGAATGCCCCCGGAAGCACCGCCAGCCTGTTGGCGGTGCTTCCGCGGTCATTGGCCCTGGCGGTCCATGAACGCCAGGGTCGGAATGACCCCCTGAGTGTATTCAATCTGGAGTCCGCCTGGATGGGTTGACTATCTAGATTAATTCGATATATATGAATTGTATCCAGATTCTTGTGGGGATAAGTGAACTGTAAACAAATTCATCTGGAATACGTGAACTGTGTCCAGATTCATCCAGAATAGTTTAACTTTATCTGGATTCATTTGGGATGTGTGAATTGTATCCAGGTTCCTCTGGGATAATTAAACTGTAAACAAATTCACCTGGAAAATGTGAACTGTATCTGGATTCATTCAGGATATGTGAATTGTATCCAGATTTGTCTGGAATAAGTGAATTGTAAACAAATTCACTTGGAATATGTGAACTGTGTCTGGGTGCATCCAGAATAGCTTAAGTGTATCTAGATTTGTTTGGGATATGCGAATTGTATCCAGATTCCTCTGGGATAGGTGAACTGCAAAACAAATTCATCTGAAATTATTGAAATTGTATCTGGATTAATTCGGGATATGTGAATTGTATGCAGATTCCTCTGGGATAAATGAACTGTAAACAAATTCACCTGGAATATGTCAAGTGTATCTGGATTCAGCTATGAAAGGTTTGTATAGAGATTCATTTGGAATATGTGAGATGTATCTCGAATGCCTCTGGGATTAATGAAATGTAAGCAAATGTATCTGGAGTAAGTGAAATGTATCCATTTTCAACTAAGATGGGTTAACTGTATCTGAGGTCATTTGGGACATGTGAATTGTTTCTAGACTCCTTAGGGGTAAGTGAACTGTAAACAAATTCATAAGGAATTATTGAACTGTATCTGAAGTCAGTCGGTATAAGTAAACTGCAAACACATTCCTCCGGAGTCTGCAAACTGCATTTGGATTCAGCCGGGATAGGTTTACTGGATCTTGATTCTTTTGGGATTTGTAAATCGTATCCATATTTCTCTGAGATAGGTGAACAGTACACTAAGTCAACTAGAATAGGCGAGCTGTATCCGGATCCTTGAAGGATAAGTTAACTGTGTCATTCAGGAGAAGTGAATTGTATTGGATTCCTTCGGAATAAGTGAACTGTAAACAAATATATCTGAAAAACGTGACCTGCATCTGGATCCAACCAGGATAGATTAACTGGATCTAGGTTCATTCAGGATAAGCGAAGTGTATCTGGATTTATCTGGGATTAGTAAACTGAATTACGTTTTGGCCTAGGGCAGGGTTCTGCAAAGTCGGCCCTGGAGAGCCGGGTCCATGCCAGAAATTTAGCATATCCACATGTAGAAAAATTTTGATTTCTGAAACATCTTTTTTCTAAATGTGGATATGCTAAAAACCTGGCATGGACCCGGCTCTCCGGGACCGACTTTGCAGAACCCTGGCGTAGGGTAATATTTTCTGGGCACTACGGCGGATACCTGTAGTGATGGTGAACAAGCAATTAGCAAGAGCCGAAGCGTGTGTTGTTTTTCGTCACTGATGTTAGGATCATTATTTCTTGTGCTGTGGATGTGTGATTGGTGTTTCTGTGAACCTAAAGATGAAATGTTCTTTTTAAAAACACCCATGCTTATCCTGCATAAAGACGTGGGAAACCAAGCGCTTTGTGTTTGAAGACTTTTGGATTTTCCACAGAGTGATCTGGGGGAAGAGGTGGGTCCTGAGTTGTTTACTGAGGGGTAGGTGGTGGAATTGCTTTTACGGTGTGCAATTTGCTTTGTCCAGGGTTCTACTGCCTGGTGGGTGGAAGCAGGGGTGGTTACTTGCTGGGGTGTGGGTACAGGGTTCCTCACAAACATTATACATGTGCAGAAAACCTCTGGGGTGTAAAGGAAAAGTTGCAGAACTTTCCAGAGAAGTAAAAACACACAAATCTAGAAAGAGGTGGATTCTTGGAGAGGACACCTTTGCAAAAATATGCTACACCATGAATTGGAATTTTGGGATGAAAGTCATATGGGTTCTTTCTATTTGTAGAGACCACCTGTAAGAAGAACTGCCAGGAACTAGAACTCATTTTCAACTGTTTATAGTTTGAGAGGATTTCCTCGTGTTCTATGTTTGATGTGTTTTCAATGGTTTTCAATGCCTGTTTAACATACTTAAAACTGAGACAACCAAGCGCTTTGTACATGAAAGCTTTTGAATTCCATCCAGTTGTGACCAGGAGACTTTTGTGAAGGGCATTCCACTGCATGGCAATAAATGTTGCAGCGTTTTTAGTAACTTTTCGTCTGTTAGCGCTACACTTTTTTTGGGTAAAATACGCAAACTATGCCGCAGATGAAGGATTATGTTCCAAATGCGGCAAATCCATAATATTGCGGAAAATTCCATAGCCACAGAATCACATAAATCCAGAGGCCCTCATCTTACTCCAACAGTCAGCACTCCATCTTACCTACTTACATTCCAAACACACCACGGAGGACCCCACAGTTCCAGGCACGGATTTAGGAATGGAAAGCCGATATGGCCACCGCTGGTTGCCCGTCTGCAGGAATATCGTGCACCCTTTCGAATACTTGTGAGTCGAGCCCCATCTCTTGGAGTCTGCTGGATAATTTAAGAAGTTCCGGGGTCTTGAGAGAGAACCAGTAGAATCCATGGGGCAATGCCACCATTATCCAAAGCCATCCCAATGCCACCTGGTCTTTCAGCTACAATAGTTTCAGTTCCATGGCACGATGGAGGCCCACAAAATCCCCAAACAGATGCAGGTTCCAGAAACCTGGAGGGTGGGCAGTAAACATCTATATAGAGTTATTGCACGGGATGCCCTATATCAGTGGTTGCCAGCCTGTGGTCAAGGGTCCCCTGTGGGTCCGCGAAGCCTCCTTAGGGGTCCGCGGCTGCTTAGAAAATGTAACGATATTGACAGATTAGGTCTCCAGCTTTCACTAATGAATCATTGGGGGGGTCCCCAGATTCCAATAATGATTCAGTGGGGGTCCCCGGGTTCCAGTACTGATAAAGTGGGGGTCCACAGAAGACAAAAGGTTGGGAACCACTGCCCTATAACATGCTTTGCCAGGTCTTTTTTTAGGTTGTCTGGTGCCCACCCAAAAGACATGGCCCACAGTTCATAAAAATACAGAATTCAATGAAAGAGGGCGAAACGACCCTTGAGTCCCTCCAACAATGGATACCCTTGTCTATGATAAAAAGAAAGTATTTTGCAATCAGACATGAAGCCGTCTCCTACTTCCTGTGTGGGAGACATTATTTCCTGTGGTTTGAATTAAAAGCACAACCCCCTCAAGCATTGCTCTCGCCTTCCGTTCGAGCCTGTTTATACACACCGCCCTCCCAAGGCCCAGCATGCAGTGCGCCGGCGCGGCGCGTGCACATTGACACAGTTTTCACAGAAGTGAGAGCCTTCTGGCCTTGACTGCCTCTAAACCTTCCACCGAGAGTTCACCTGACAACCGGAAATGAAAGACAAAACTGAAAGACTTGTCTGTCACCCTCAGGGGCCCTGTGACGTGGCATAGTCATATTCAATGGGGAAGGAAGTGGAACACATTTTGTGTGAAGTGAATTGTAAATTACACTATTCGAAACAAACTTTAAATTGGAAGGACCGCAAAAATTAATCAAATGTTTTTTTAAAAAAAGTTATTAATTAACAGTGCAGTTGCGTCTTTAAAATGACAGTTCTTTAAATAAATCTGCATTATTGAAAAATAGATTCGGAAAAAAGCATACTTTTGTTACTAAAGCTGGGTCAAAAAAAAATAACCATTCGTGACTGACAATTCTTAGCCTCATTTGGCAATATTAATTATTAGCCTTGGATTCTGAAAACTATTTCCATTTTCTGCATGATCAATGATGAAGACACAGTGCTTAATTTGTGCTTGTTTCCGGTGCGGAGTTCCGGCACTTATTTTTGAGGGCCGGCTCTTATCATTCTGCCTCAAGCGTTTGCTGCGAGCAAAAGACACATATGGGAAAGACAGAAGAAGGGAAAAACTAAAAAGCGTCACCAAGGGAGAAAGCAGAAAGCTGCAAGAGTGATCTGAAGGGGTAGGGAGTGGCTGTAAATGGATTAAAGAGGCCCGAGATGGCTTCAGGATTTCACCATATTCCGTGTTCCCACATTTAATTGTAGCAGCCGCAGGTTTAAGAGGAGGACTTTGAGCACCGGCACCTTTTTATTTACAAATTAAGCACTGTGAAGACATAATTGCCGAGCCCTAATTATGTTATCCTGAGCCATTGTGCATTTGTATATTTCACCAATAACAAGCATTGGCACGGTCATTAGATCTGGTGTTAGCCGTCAGAATTTTGGTTTTGTCATGGATTTTGTACGACTTTATTAAAGGGGAAGCTGCTGGGCACTCAACAATATTAAAGAAAACATTGGTTAAAAGCAAATTGTGTTTTGGTTTTTAAAAAAACAGACATTGCCACAATAGCGTCTAACATTAACAGGAACTACTTGCTGTGCGGATGTGCTCATTGTGATAGGGCAGCATTTCGCCATTCACAGTGACGCTAGCCAATGGTTGAACTGGGCTGACCCATTGCCCAGTGCTGTATGATGTGGTGAGTGGAAGAAAAATGTGAATGGCACAACAAGAGACCAATGGATGAGGAGAGCTGCGTTTTTTAATTGATCACATTTACAGTCAGAGGGCCATTTTGGTCAATGTGAGTGTTTCTCTATTGGAGATGTGTAACGGCAGGCTGTGGGTAGGTTGTTGAAGGTGACATCAATAGACAAGGTTACTTCTGCGGGTGGGTCTGATGGCCTTAATAATACTTCAATATTCCCTACAATCTCTAAGGGTCAACTGTGTTCACATTTTCTCAGTTTGAACTATTGCTCAGTGCAAAGCAACATGTAATTTTGGTTGAGACATTCACTGCAGTTTTTGTAGTAGTGTGTGAATGCACAATTCTGAATCAAAGCCTCCCTACTGCAATTACTCAGCCTTGTCATGCTATATGCTGCTGCATTTTGTTGATGTGGTGTCGAAACGTGTCGAGAGACTGATCACTATGGTTAGATAATGTTAGTTGGTGAGATACCTATCACGTGGAAACCAGAGACATCTGACATACTTATAGAAACACGGTCAACAGGATCCACGCATTAGTTTATACTAGACAGACATCACATCTGAAAATTGCCTCTCTGAGGTGACAGCAGAAGCAACTCCTCCACCACAGATAAAAACAGGATGTCAAACTTCCTCAGATTATCACCCTCTAAACCCCAATTACTATGTAAATGTTTGTATTTTCTAATCTCAGTTTCTTCACTCATGAATGTAGAAAAATACACAGACATGATATCAGATTGACTCAATCAGAGATCATCTTTTCAAATAGTTTTAGTCAGTGATTTAATCAAATGCATTGTGCAAGTTGTACTGTTGATGTACGCCTACTGAGCACATTGGACTGCACAATCAGATTACAATAGCTGTAAAATGAAAGATCATTGTTGGAACATGCAGGGGGGCTGATGCCAATGCTTCATATGGTCCCCCACTCTTCGGGAACAATATAGGGGCTGTACAAGGAGGAAAAGCTGTACATACATTTTAAAATAATTCTTTTATTGAAGATAATCAATGATATTTTGAGTAGACACAATGAAAAAAACATCCTCTGTAATGCACAATAGAAATGTTGCAATTCCTTTTTATAATCTGCATATAACACAGCCCTCCACAGGCCTTAATCAAGTAACTGAAACCCAGATTTAAAGTATTAGCTGAAGCTGCGCCTATATTAGAAAATAATAATTTTTTGTTTTTAAGGATTCATTGAAAAAGTTCAGAACATTACCATGACATGTGTGTGTATATATATATATATATGGATAATACAACCACTGACAGACTTCACTCCTGCGTGGGTCTTTTGGAGATGAAATGTACCTATTTTATCACTCATGTTGTCATAGGTAGCTGGCCACCTAGATGTCAGATGAGTGACCACAAGATCAGATCAGCCTCATACTTGGAACATACTGGCATGTTATTGGAAATGACTGATTTCATATTGGAGAACAATGTGTTTATTCAGGAGGGAGAATGGTTTAAGCAGGTTCAAGGAGTAGCGATGGGTTCACGATTTTCACCATCGTATGCTAATATATATAGGGGCCTTTTTGAAAAGACACACATCTGGCTAAATGGTCCCCCTAATTTAACTGAACATATCTTCTTTTGGGGAGGGTATATTGACGATTTACTAATGATCTGGACAGGAGTTGAATCATTGTTGGTAGAATTTGTCAATTACATTAATATAAATGATTTCAATGTAAAAATGACATATGAATATAATAAGGATTGAATACAATTCTTGGATCTGGAAATATTGATTGAAAATAACCATGTCCATTCAAAAATATATATCGTAAACCCACTGCCTGCAACGCATTACTTCATGCTGAGAGCTCTCACCCTAACACTCAAATAAATGCTATTCCATTTGGAGAGATGGTTTGGATAAAAAGGAACTGTAGTAAACCAGATCTCTGTGAATTACAATTAGATAATTTAATTAGATTTATCAAAAGGGGATATCCGAAGCAAGTAATAAGGACAGCTAGGAATAAGATCAATAAATTGCTGTGATGAGCTCTCTTAAAAAATCGTAATAAGTGGAAAAAAAATCCAACATCACAGAGACCAATATCCTTCTGTACACCTTACAGCCAGAACAGGCAGGACATTTACAAACTCCTCTCTAGACATTGGAATGCTTTACATACCGATGGTACTCTAAAATAAGTATTACCTCCTAAACCCAAAATGATTCACAAAAAGGGTACTACCATCAGGGATTTAGTTTGTAAGAGTTTCTTACCACCAGTCAGAGATAAATTGGAAACATGGCTACCAGCAAAGCCAATTGGCTTTTATAACTGCAGCAAATGCAACATGTGTAGCATAGCCCTGCATAAAACTCTTACTTTCAAATTTATTGGTAGCAAAACATACAAGATCCAGACCTTGATCAATTGCAACACCAAATATGTGGTTTACATATCGGTGTGCGATTGTGGTAAAATCTATGTAGGAAGTACCATCAGATCTTTAAAGGAGAGGGTTCAGGAACATATGCGTGCTCTAAGGAATAATGATCCTTCATCACCTGTTGTCCGTCATGTCAACAAAGAACATCCTACGATAGAGGTTCCAAAAATCAAATATATGGGCATTAGCCAGACTCCGATACATCCTAGAGGTGGTAATCGTGAGATTGAACTTAGAAAGAATGAGGCCAGGCGGATAATCAGACTTAAGACCACAGAACTGGGTATGAATCTGGATCATGAAATGCATACATTTTTATAACTAAATCATGAAAGAGAATGTATGATCATTTGTTGTATGTTTTGTTGTCTAGAAGAATGTTTTGGAATGATGATCAATTACTTGATAAGAAAATATTGAAAATACTTGTCTTTGTGAGGATAAGATTTCAGAACTAACAAATCTAATTACACACTAAATTAGTATAATCTCTGCATGTTCTCTGCTCTCTTGTTTCACTTTTTCTGTTTACTATCCTTTAGGTAAACTAGCGGGTCAGAATGGGAATCTATTTTTGGATAATTTTCATTATGCATATTTTCTTGATCCCTATTTATTGGATAATACGTGAGTGGCCACTATTAAAAGATGGATCCTCATAATATGTACTTATATTTTGCACTGTGTACCAGATACTATCTGATGCTAGTGGCCAATCCTCCGTCAAGGCTATTGCTGTTTGTCCTTTCTGTTTGAACATTGATCCATCTTCAAAATGGCCTCCGTATCGGAGAGTTAATACTTATTAGTGTGTTTCGAACGCTTGTCAGAGTGACTTTGTTTTTTGTTTAAAGAAGTCCAATACGAAATGGCTGCCGCATACTGATTGACCGTTAAAACAAAGTTTGGAATAAGAAATATCCAAGTGAATGTTTTGAACGGTAGTTAGCATTATTTTGACTGGTTGTTGGTCTATTATAAAATGGCTGCCATTTATGGGCCTATTTTTCAAGTAAGTGCGGAGGCAATTTGGTATTGTTTAAATAATAGGTTGTGTTATTATTCTTTAGTCACTGGTCTACAAGTTGCGTGATTGTTTTTGGCAGCAGCAGCCGGCTCTCCCCCAAGGCGTCACCCTCGCCCACTACACATTTCTGCATGGCGCCACTTTCACTTCTTCACCTCCAAGGAAGCCCCCTCTCCCGCTGCTGTAGTGCTCATCAATCCGCAGCAGTCGCCGGCTTCACTATCTCCACAGGCCCTCCTTCCAAGTCTGCGTCCATGACCCGCAGCCTGGCCCGCGGTGATCTCTCTGCTGGTGTCTGTGCGCTCGGCGCTCCACCCCTGAGGACAGTGTCTATGCCCCACCCACCACTCCGTATGGCAGGCTGCAGCCGCATGCTGCGGTCCGGCTACAACCGCAGTCATCATCTCACTGCGCCGTCGGCATGCGACTCAATGTCCGCATGCCCCAAGAAACCTTGGTTCCAACCATCTGGAGATCCGGGTGAGGTTATTGCAGCAGGATATTGGTTGGGCCAGGAGCGGAGCAGGGTGCTAAGCGTCTGCTCCAGTCGCCATCTTGGCCACGCCTCCTAGGGAATTATTTAACACACTGGATAGGTTGAGATCTGTAGAATGAAGGCCGATGCTGGCTAGCATCTACGCTCAGATCCTGGGCAAAGACTGAAATTGACTGACCGTCCAGTACTGCCTTCTTTTTAAGTCCATGAATCAAAACCTATGGGGCCTATTCACAAAGGTGAATTTACACATGTAGATTTACTCAATTGTAAGCTTACTACTGCACCTAGTAGAAACGTACTCTTTTTTGTTATTTACTATTAATGAGTGTCACTTTACTACTAGGGGCAGACATCTGTCTCCACCTCCTCAAAATAAGGGTGAAGCCTGCTAGAACTGAATTTATGAGTGTAAGGTTTCTACTATTAACTTTTAACACATCGGCGGGCTCTCTGCCACGTAGCAGAGACCTCCCTAGGGCAAAGAGAAAAATAATAAAGTTTAATAATCATTAGAAAAATAAAAATACTTTAATGTAAATAAAAATGAAAAATACTGGTTATCAATCTAGAACTACAATCAATCAAGGCTGTGAATACAGGGGGAGATGGGTGTGGGGGTGACAAGTCATTACTGGCAACAAAGCAGGTTCAGTTGCGTACACGCCAGAAGGAAGGAAGCAGAAGTGTGATGTTACAACAAATATAGTACACATATTTACGTGTTATGTCAAATATAGTGCACATATTTACATGTTACAACAAATATAGTATCATATTTACATGTTACAAAGATAGTACACATATTTACATGTAATGACAAATATAGTATGCATATTTAGAGAGGGGTTAACTGTATAGAGACCATGGGGGTCATTATGTCCCGGGCGGTCGGCATAAATATGGAGGAAAGTACTGCCAACAGGCTTGCGGTACTTTTCGCCAATGTACCACAACGACCGCTGGGCTGAAGACTTCACTGTCCAGCGCGGCGGCCGTCACTTGCCCACCTGTGGGATTATGACCCCGCCAACTGCCATGGTTTTCGTGGCATCCTTACTGACACGAAAACCATGGCGGTAGGCACTATCAGTGACAGGGAATCCCTTCTCCATCACTGATAGGGGTCTTCCCCACTCCACTCCCCCTCCCCCTCCCCAGGTTCCCCCCCAACCCCACTCCCTCTCCAGAAACCACCTTCATACACGTCCCTCCCTTCACACACGCACACATGCATACACACACCCATTCCAACATTCATCCATGCATGCATACATCCATTCACACACACATCCACACACACTTAAATACATACACCCACACACGCATTCACACAACTCAACATACACGCACTCATACATCCATACATGCACACACACACAACACGCAACACACACCTGCATACACGCATGCACAGACATACACACACACAAAACACCCCTCACCCCTCTCCCCTGTTGGTGCGCCCGACTTACCTGTAGTCAGGGGGTCCTCCGGCAGGAGACGGGACGGGGCGCTGCTCCCAGCAGCAGCATCCGCCAGCAGAGTGCCGCCAGGCCGTATTATTCTCATAATACGGCTGGTGGTGGTCTACTGGCGTGGCGCTGCTCCCGGCAGCAGCGCCACCTTACCGACATCCACTGACATGGCCACAGCTGGATTTCCACCATCCTTCTGGCGGAAATCCGGTTGTGGTCATAATCCGGTGGATGGCTGGTGGCTGCAGCGATTGTCCTTTGGCGGCCGTCGCCATGGCGGTAGGTGGTATTTACCGCCTGGGTCAACATGAGCCCCTACATCTGTAACACTCAGGGGTACTCACAAGGGTTATGTTACACCTGTGAGTACACTAAACATGTAACTTTATTCTTACACATTTGAGTAACTTTACTACTTTTGGCTAGGAAACATTTAAGAGCGTAAATGTACTCAAAAGTGTAGATTTATATGTCTCCTGATTTCAGGGTGTGGAGCCTAATTTGTGAGAGTATGTTACTACTCTCAAAAAGCACGAGCAGTAAGCCCAGCTCCACAAATGCTCAATCACTTGTGCTGGAACAGCCTCCCATAGAAGGCAACAGCTGGGCAGGAACTTAAAAAAAGAGTCCCTTCCGAAATAGGAGGCGCTCTGAAATACACCACACTCATCCCACAATCACCAGCTCTTTGACTAGTTATATGAATTGACACACAGAGTGCATTACCCAATGAACATCAAAGGTCAGTGGAGGCCCCGCCTCTCCCCCCTGACAGATGGCTGCACTTGGAGATCCTGTCTGCTTGCAGGGGATCTCTGAACCTACGTTGGAGCTCCTGAGTGGGCACCATTTTATTTTTTGGCTCCCGCTTGGCACTGCTGTTTGTTTTCAAAAACAAACTCCCGAAGCGAGAATTGGTTTGTGAGCAACACACAATAAATGGTCTTGATGAGCAGGAAAGTTTCTGCCTGAGTGTAGGGAGCATAAATAACAAGAAAAATTGAAAGGCAGATGTCATGACATTGTGTGACTTTCTCCATAAAAAATGCCTGCCCTGGAAGTGACATACCTATATAGTGGTTTCTTGGCGAAAAAGTCCAGAGGAAGTCACGCCACCTGAAATATGACGCGCTAGCTCTGTCTATAACCTGGCCACCCAAGGGTGGACAGGCCACCAGGTTAAGGCCTTATGCTGGAGCCATTCTGTGTTCTACTGGTGCAAACCCTGCAGATCCCCTATCTATTAAAAGGGTGTGGTAATCAGCAGCAGCTGTTGCACACCTCATCGGGAGGGGCAGGTGGGGGGGGATAGCCGGGGATGGGGGTGGAATAAAAAAATAAAAAATAAAAAACCTACTTCTTGCTGTCACAGTTGCCTCCTGCCACCTTGCTTCTCTTCTTCTGGTGTCCCAGCATTCACTGGGACACCAGCACAGGCTCCCCAGCAACCCTGGCTCTGCTTTCATGCTAAACCTAGCATGAAAGCAGCGTCAGGATTGGTCTGAGGGGCTTGGACTGCCACTCAGACACTGCCCTGGGGTCTGTGCAGTTTCTCCAGCTCTGCTGCTCAACACAGCCTGGTTGGAGAAACATAAATGCACATGTGTTTGGCCATCCTGAGACAGCCAGCCAAACAGACATGCGCACTTAGGTGCACTCTCCCCTTCTCCCCCCTATGCCCAGCCCGCCCCTCCGTTCACATGCTTCTGGCTGAGCCAGCATTTGAAAGAAAAAACAATAAAGATATATCGTTGTATCTCAGCCAGGTGGGGCCTGGTAATCACGAGTCTGGTGGGCTAGGCCATCCTCCATTTTATAATGCAAAGTACAGTAATACTACTGTATTTCAAAAGTTTGACATCTAAATTCGAATTTTAAGCTTTTCAGACTTGAAAATTGAAATATGAAAGCCCGATGAGGCCAGCTTAGCTGTGGCTAAGATGAGGCCCTGGCCTCAGAAAGGGTGAGGTCTAGTGCAGATGTGAGGGGACAGCACATCGATGGTCCAAGCTGACTGGTGCACCAACCAGGTCACGTGCACCTACAAGCAAAACGCAAGCAGTTTGCTCTGCAACTTTACCTTTTGCAACATAAAGTGCAGTAAACTTGCTTTCACTCGTGTGGCAAAGTAATCTTCGCAAAACTTTAAATACAACTTTGTGATTTGCAAAGAAAAGAACTTTGCACCTTCACGCAACCCTACGTTCAATAGAATTAAAAAGGCACGTGGAGTGGTTATTTTAAAAACACAGAGGCTCAGGAAGTGGATAGACACCAAATTTTGCTTCACTCTGTTGTTTACCAGCGCTTTTCTCAATGTTCTCCATTGTTTCAGCAAAACTGGTGTAATGTTTGATTAAGAGCCTCGGTTCATCTGTCACAGACCTGTGAGTATTCAACATTCACCACCATAAAATCATGATTTTAACGACACCCGCCCCACTTTGGCTCACCTTTCTCACAAGTAACCCTTTCTTTCTGGCTGTATTTTATGATATCTCCACGAAAATTAACAAACCTATTTGCTGCTAGGTGTTCTCTTAATGGCCTGTAGATGTCGCTAGAGGACTTATGGTTTCAAAGCAGCTCACATTGAACCTTGCAAGCATGGGGAATGAATATGATACGAAACAAATCAAGGGCCAACATTAGTTATATATATTCCTGATTGTGATGTCCAGGCCTCTAGGAGTGTCAGGGCGCGTTACAGACGGATAATGAGAACAAAATACAATGTAGCATTGGTAAGAAATACAAAGCGTTTACCATCTCTACATCACTGGGGGCTTGTTCCCGATATAGGACTAAACACATGTAATGGAGGACTCTTATATAAATGTCAACTGGCTCCAAAAAAACTAAGGGCCGGATTTAAGAAAAGTGGTGATGCATCCAATATAACACCACTTTTCTTGTGCCCCTTAGCGCCCCCTAATGCCACCATGTGTGCGCTGTATTTAAGATACAGCGCACAGTGGCGGTAGTTAGAAAACTAGTGTCAACATTTTTTATGCTAGTTTGGCCCCTTGCAGGATTAGTATCGAAAATGTTGACGCTAATCCTGCAAAGCACAATGAGGCCCATTAAATACAACGGTGAGCCTCCTTTTTAACGGCTGCGTGCCGGCGTTAAAAATGCAGCAAAAAATGTCGCAAGGACATTTTTTTGATTTCTTTGTGCCATTTTTTCGGCTCCCCTAACGGGGAATGCCCCCCTTGCATACAATATGCCTGGCGCAGGCATAATATGGCACAAGGGGTTACAAAGTGGGGCAATGCATGCATTGTGCCACTTTGTAAATATGGCGTGGAGAAAAGGCCACCTTCGCACCGCCTTTGTGTCAAAACAATTATGGTAAGGCGGCACTAATGTGGCGCAAGGGACTCTTAAATCTGCCCCTAAAATTGGAATAAAGTAGAATTTTTCAGGAAGTAGCCATGTACAATTATTAGGAATTGAAGGGCTGTGCCCTCTTTGGACTTCAACACGAAATTGGACATTTTGGGGCCGAGTCACAAAGGCTTGCAAGGGTAGGTGAAAGAGTCCTCATCTGTTACTCCTCCCTGTACTCATTCATGCTTTAGTGCACAGGCCCCTTTAACATTAACATGATTGTTGGACTTGTCAGTACCAAGGGTTGACAAGGGCCCCTCCAGGCTTAGACCCACCCCATGTCTTGGTCCCTGCAGCATCCCTGCTCACATTTGACAAACCTCAGAAGTCCTCACCAGGGCCGCATGCACCAGCTATGTGATGTGACTCCCAAAGTGGCAAAGTGGTAATCAGCTAAAAAAAAAGAGCCATCAAGTGCTGGCGATCAATGGGGGGCTGACAGGAGACAAGGGCCCATTATTTTAAATGGCTGTATCAGAGGTTGTATACACCCACTGCAAGCAGAGGCAGACTTAGGGGCAGATGAAACCAAGATTGACTGTGATTTATTCATATTTATTTATTAATTTATGTATTTCTGCCCATACAGCGCTCACATTGTTTCTTGGCGGCTTCAGGGCACTCAGACCACAATACCAACTGGGCGTGCGATAGAGCAGACACGGGCAGACAGGTGGCCAACAGTGTATTTTCGCAGCCAGTTTGGCTGATGAGGGACCGGCGTGCTCTCTTCAAGGTTTCGTAAAATGTTGTGAAGTTAAGGTAGGCGAAAGGGTTATGAGACATAGTTCCACAGGGACCAGCCTTGAGTGAAGGGATCTCTACCCAGCCCCCCTGGTCCTGTAACATCCTGAGCAGTCACTTGTTTTGCTCCCCACCCATGTATCTTGGGGGTTGGTAGGGTTGTTTGTTGTTTACTTAGGCCACATGCCTGACTGTGCTGCATAAACAGAGCTTTATTTACAAGCCTAATTAAGTGATTTGTGTACTATGCAGCTCAAAGTGACACTGGTCGAGTTTTCACTAGGAGATCAGGATTGCCTTCATAGAAAGTGTACTGACTGTCCCATGCATTCCTCAGGCACCACTCATTACTTTACCAGGTTTTTGGAACATCAGGCATGAAGGGACCGCCCTTTCCTTCTAGGCTCTTCATTTCTGGAATGATTTTTCTTCCAGTTAGAGCCTTTGCTAACAATCTCCAGTTGTGTAGAGGCCTCAAGGCCCTCCCCTTTTCCGCTGAAGAGAGTTTAGTTGACCTTCTCCGACCTTGCTTCTTGTAGCATCAGAATGACCAAACCAAGGTCAATTCAATTCAAGTCAATACAACTCAATGAGCAAATATTTAAAAAGCTTTATGGACTGCATAAGCATTGGGGAGTGCTCTCTGCAGATTCCACTGATGTGGCACTTCTCTCTGTGCCTGATTGGGCGACTCCTGCCCAATCAGGATAAACAATCCTCTCTCCTCCTTCTTCTAGACCTCTCTGCTGCTTTTGCCACCGTGGACCACTCTGCACTCTTCCCTGCTCTTCACTCTCACAGCATCTCTGGACCTGCCTTTTCCTGGCTCCTCTTTCTTTTTCTGGTACTTCTTCAGTGTGATCTGGAATAACAATCTCCCTCACCCTTTATGTCTTTGAAGTGTGTCTCAAAGGCCTAGCCCTGGGTTCACTCTCTCTACTATATACACTGTCACTCCAAGGAGGCTAATTTCTTAATTTGCATTATGCTGTCCCTTTGATGCTGTTGATTCTCAAGGTAAGGCCTCCTTTCTTTAATTCAACCCATCCTAAACGACAGAAGCTCAGTTCCCTTTTATCCGGGTGGGATGGCGTAGACCTCCCGTCGACTTAGTCTGTCTCAATCTGACATTCTTTGTTTCCTCCAGGCTCTTTCATTTCTTGTCCCCATCTATTGCTTCCCCCGACAAGGCAGCTCAGCGCCTTGAGACGGTAGCACTCCATGCCATTGCTCCTAGAGGTACTTTCTAGTGATAGTTGTAGATTATACAACACTATTAGAGTTGGTATAGCAATGTGGGAGCATGCAGTTTCTAGTCTCTTTTCCCTCTGCTTCACTTACTCTGTCTTTTGCCTCTAATAATGGAAATCTCTTTTCTCCTTTACTTTCCTGTTGTCCACATATTCCCTCCTTTGCTCATACCTGTAGCTTCCACTTTTACAATCTACCTAAAATAGGGCATTTGTTCCAACAATAATCCCAGCTCCATCCTTGCTTTTTGAAACTATTGCCTTGCTTAGAGTTTGACGGACAGACTACTCTGTCACAGTGTCTGCATTATTGCAGATGCCGTAGGCTATAATTTACTAGTTATTCAGCGGACAGGACATCCACCATGTTTGTGACAGAGTATCCCATCTGCCAAACTCTGAATACCGCCCGTAGACCGTTGTTCTTGGATTATTTACATAGTGTCTCCCTTTCATCCAATCTGTTTTCAGCTCTTCTATTCCCACATTTCTGTATAAATTTAAACATAAATACATATATATTTCTGTAAAAGACATATATAGTGATGCAGAGGGTAACTTCGCTGCTGATGCTCTAGGTACGGCCAAAGGACTCATTTGGTATTGATTTTTTTTCTTGCAGTGTTGATTTTGGTCCAATGGTGGCGCTGTGGTACTACTGCTTGATAGTTGCTAAATATTGTGCATAACAATGACTGCTTCCGACAGGTGTCTTTGCCAGTAAAGGATGTTTACATAATTTTCTAGCTATTTTACTCTCTGCAGTTTTTAAATGTATTCTTTATGTGTTCAAGTTCAGGCATGTTCCGTTGATGCCCTCTGGGTATATTGTTTTATAAATCACAAAGATGTTAATTTACCAAAATGCCCAGGGTAGAGGGAGTTGCAAAAGAACTGGCCCGTAACATAGCAACACAGCAACGCTGGGCCAAAATCAATCAACAAAGAACAATTGCGCCAACGCTGGAGACATTAAATTATCATTTTTTAAACATGTGTGGAAACGTAAATGAATTATCGCTCCCACCGTTTAATGACGAAAAGTCATAAATGCTCGATCAATTATTTACATCATATTGTCAAACACAAAAAGACATACAACCATTGTACAAAACCATACTCAGTTAAATTGTCACTATTGCAGACATTTTTATTGACAAAAATCATACACAAAGCGACACAAATTGTTAAAATATATTGCATCCATTTTTTTGGGAAAAGATGAACTGAAGTAGTGCTCACGTTTTTCCAGCTCCTAATTATAGAGCTCGGCCCAGAGGCGCACAGTCTACGCGTTACATGTGGCCAACGCAGGGATGATGTACAGTCCAAAGCTTTGTTTGTAATTGCCCCTGTCTGACCATCCCGCTTTAGATGCGCTCTCTGGATGCTATATGTGGCAGTCGCGGCTCGCTGCAATCACAAGGGGCGGGGCGGGTGCAGCGCGTGGGGTGGGAGGTGACATTTAATAAAAAAATTAAAACGTACCAGATCCGCAGCCGCGCCGCTCCTCTTTCTCCCGTCGCTGCAGGCACAGGCTCCCAGCCTGCCCTGCGACCAATCCTGACGCTGCTCAAAGCAGTGTCAGGATTGGCTGGGAGCGCCCAGCTAGGGCACTCCCAGGCAGACTGGGAGCCTGTGCCTTGAAAGAGCACACTGTGCATCTGTGTTTGGCCAGCCTGTGAGAAAGTAGCCTCTTTCTAGCCTTGTTACCCCCACTTTTGGCCTGTTTGTGAGTATATGTCAGGGTGTTTTCACTGTCTCACTGGGATCCTGCTAGCCAGGGCCCAGTGCTCATGGTGAAAACCCTATGTTTTCAGTATGTTTGTTATGTGTCACTGGGACCCTGCTAGTCAGGACCCCAGTGCTCATAAGTTTGTGGCCTATATGTATGTGTTCCCTGTGTGGTGCCTAACTGTCTCACTGAGGCTCTGCTATCCAGAACCTCTGTGGTTATGCTCTCTCATTTCTTTCAAATTGTCACTAACAGGCTAGTGACCAATTTTACCAATTTACATTGGCTTACTGGAACACCCTTATAATTCCCTAGTATATGGTACTGAGGTACCCAGGGTATTGGGGTGCCAGGAGAACCCTATGGGCTGCAGCATTTCTTTTGCCACCCATAGGGAGCTCTGACAATTCTTACACAGGCCTGCCACTGCAGCCTGAGTGAAATAACGTCCACGTTATTTCACAGCCATTTACCACTGCACTTAAGTAACTTATAAGTCACCTATATGTCTAACCTTTACCTGGTAAAGGTTAGGTGCAAAGTTACTTAGTGTGAGGGCACCCTGGCACTAGCCATGGTGCCCCCACATTGTTCAGGGCCAATTCCCCGGACTTTGTGAGTGCGGGGACACCATTACACGCGTGCACTACATATAGGTCACTACCTATATGTAGCTTCACAATGGTAACTCCGAATATGACCATGTAACATGTCTATGATCATGGAATTGCCCCCTCTATGCCATCCTGGCATAGTTGGCACAATCTCATGATCCCAGTGGTCTGTAGCACAGACCCTGGTACTGCCAAACTGCCTTTCCTGGGGTTTCACTGCAGCTGCTGCTGCTGCCAACCCCTCAGACAGGTTTCTGCCCTCCTGGGGTCCAGCCAGGCTTGGCCCAGGATGGCAGAACAAAGGACTTCCTCTGAGAGAGGGTGTTACACCCTCTCCCTTTGGAAAATGGTGTGAAGGCAGGGGAGGAGTAGCCTCCCCCAGCCTCTGAAAATGCTTTCATGGGCACAGATGGTGCCCATTTCTGCATAAGCCAGTCTACACCGGTTCAGGGACCCCTTAGCCCTGCTCTGGCGCGAAACTGGACAAAGGAAAGGGGAGTGACCACTCCCCTGACCTGCACCTCCCCTGGGAGGTGTCCAGAGCTCCTCCAGTGTGCTCCAGACCTCTGCCATCTTGGAAACAGAGGTGCTGCTGGCCCACTGGACTGCTCTGAGTGGCCAGTGCCACCAGGTGACGTCAGATACTCCTTCTAATAGGCTCCTTCAGGTGTTGCTAGCCTATCCTCTCTCCTAGGTAGCCAAACCCTCTTTTCTGGCTATTTAGGGTCTCTGTCTCTGGGGATTCCTTAGATAACGAATGCAAGAGCTCATCAGAGTTCCTCTGCATCTCTCTCTTCACTTTCTGCCAAGGAATCGACTGCTGACCGCGCTGGAAGCCTGCAAAACTGCAACAAAGTAGCAAAGACGACTACTGCAACTCTGTAACGCTGATCCTGCCGCCTTCTCAACTGTTTTCCTGGTGGTGCATGCTGTGGGGGTAGTCTGCCTCCTCTCTGCACTAGAAGCTCCGAAGAAATCTCCTGTGGGTCGACGGAATCTTCCCCCTGCTACCGCAGGCACCAAAGAACTGCATCACCGGTCCCCTGGGTCTCCTCTCAGCACGACGAGCGAGGTCCCTTGAATCCAGCAACTGTGTCCAAGTGACTCCCACAGTCCAGTGACTCTTCAGTCCAAGTTTGGTGGAGGTAAGTCCTTGCCTCCCCACGCCAGACTGCATTGCTGGGAACTGTGACTTTTGCAGCTACTCCGGCCTCTGTGCACTTCCGGCGGAAATCCTTTGTGCACAGCCAAGCCTGGGTCCACAGCACTCTAACCTGCATTGCAGGACTTTCTAAGTTGGTCTCCGGCGACGTGGGACTCCTTTGTGCAACTTTGGGTGAGCACCGTTTCACTCTTCTTTGTAGTGCCTTTTCCGGCACTTCTGCTGGTGCTGCCTGCTTCTGAGAGGGCTCTTTGTCTTGCTCGATGCCCCCTCTGTCCCCAGACACAATTGGCGACATCCTGGTCCCTCCTGGGCCACAGCAGCATCCAAAAACACTAACCACATGACTTGCAGCTAGCAAGGCTTGTTGGTGGTCTTTCAGCGGGAAAACACTTCTGCACGACTCTCCACGGCGTGGGGGATCCATCCTCCAAAGGGGAAGTCTCTAGCCCTTGTCGTTCCTGCAGAATCCTCAGCTTCTACTGTCCAGTAGCAGCTTCTTTGCACCCACAGCTGGCATTTCCTGGGCATCTGCCCATCTCCGACTTGCTTGTGACTTTCGGACTTGGTCCCCTTGTTCCACAGGCACCCTCGACTGGAAATCCATTGTTGTTGCATTGCTGGTTTGTGTCTTTCCTGCAGAATTCCCCTATCACGACTTCTATGTCCTTTGGGGAACTTTAGTGCCCTTTGCACTCACTTTTCAGGGTCTTGGGGTGGGCTATTTTTCTAACCCTTACTATTTTCTAATAGTCCCAGCGACCCTCTACAAGGTCACATAGGTTTGGGGTCCATTCGTGGTTGCATTCCACTTTTGGAGTATATGGTTTGTGTTGCCCCTATCCCTATGTGTCCCCATTGCATCCTATTGTAACTATACATTGTTTGCACTGTTTTCTAAGACTATACTGCATATTTTTGGTATTGTGTACATATATCTTGTGTATATTTGCTATCCTCATACTGAGGGTACACTCTGAGATACTTTGGCATATTGTCATAAAAATAAAGTACCTTTATTTTTAGTATAACTGTGTATTGTGTTTTCTTATGATATTGTGCAAGTGACACTAGTGGTACTGTAGGAGCTTCACTCGTCTCCTAGTTCAGCCTAAGCTGCTCTGCTAAGCTACCATTATCTATCAGCCTAAGCTGCTAGACACCCTATACACTAATAAGGGATAACTGGGCCTGGTGCAAGGTGTAAGTACCCCTAGGTACTCACTACAAGCCAGTCCAGCCTCCTACACAGCCCAAGGCGGCCGGCCAAACACACATGCGCTCTGAGGGGAGTGCACTCCCCTCGTACCCGTCATCCCCAATGCCCCGCCCTTTTCATGACAAAAGGATAATAAACACAGTTTATTATCCTTTTGTTGTGAAAGGTTTTGCAGCTTCTGCTGCTGGTGGGGGGGGGGGGGGGGGAGCGACGCTCATCCGCCCTAATGGAGGAGCGGCCGCTGCTATGTGGCTGACGTGTTTCGAACTCACACAACTAAAGGGTTCTCCTCCGGACACAGAACACTTGGATGACACTGACACGAAAAGAAACAGGCACGTCCTGCTGAAACTTCTTCAAAATGGACGGAAGTCTCTCACCAAGAATGATGCGATGGCAAAGGAATTGCCGCAAATTACTTATGCAGCGCGTGGGACTCGGCAAAAGTGGTTCAGTGAATACTTCTAAAGCGACTATTCTGAAATGATGAAAAAGCACCAAATGCGATTTGAACTTCATGCATTCGAACACCGGTGTTCGGGGTTACCTGCGTCACATAATTTCAAGTCTACAAGAATACTGCAGCACTCAGACTCATGGTACTGAGGACGCCGTGTTTTGTACTATACGGGCCATCGGACACATGACTTATCATAGTCACCCGCCATTGAAAGTTTCGGGTTTCACTGTTGTTGAAGTTAGGGCAACTGCTATAATTACTTGGCATTATATGTTATTGAGCGCTCTCAAACCCAAGTATTTACAGGTGCTGTGTACAATCTTGTTTCAGATACTACGTTTCATACCACGTGTTCAGCCCTTATTGACATCAATTTCCTTTACTATCGTTGTTGCGATTGGGACATGGGCTACGCTGACTCCTGAAGATTTTTTCACAGTTCATGGCATTATTTGCCGAACCTAGCACTGCATTATCACTTCTTGAGTAGCCTGTCTTCGGATGTAATTTGTTACGCATTGGCCTTGAAAAAGTCACACTGGTGACGAAACACGTGTTGGCCGTGGATGTTTCTACATTTGTACCAGTGCTTAATTTGTAAATAAAAAGGTGCCGGTGCCCAAAGACCTCTTCTTAAACACGCGGCTGCTGCAATTCAAACTGCGACCATGGAATACGGAGGCAGCGCAATCCTGAAGCCATCTCGGGCCTCTTCAATCCATTTAAAGCCACTCCCTGCCCCTTTAGCTCACACCTGCAGCTTTCTGCTTTCTCTCATTGTGACGCTTTTTCAATTTTCTCTTGCTCTGTCTTTCCCAAACGTGTGTTTTGCCCGCAGCGAATGTTTGAGGCAGAAGGCTAAGTGCCGGCCGTCAAAAATATGTGCCAGTGCTCAGCACCGGAAACAACAAGCACAAATTAAGCACTGATTTGTACGCTTGCAAGACTGATGCTTCCAGACATCAATAAAAGAACCTAACCTTTCAAGTTTTTTATGGACTCATCTTGGCTGACAATATATTGTGGACTGTCTATGAGTGCTGTGGCATTCTTGTAGCCGTTATATGCGGAGTGTTACCTTCCAGGTTGCACTAATATGCCGATGGGTAGTAGGGTATACTCTACCGTTCAGCGCTACGCTATACGTCAACGATTGTTCTTCTTACTTGTTTTTGCCATTTACATTTAGATACAGGAAGGATGTACGCCCACTAATACCACTACTACCAGGCTATGATCAATTCACATAGCTTCAAGCCTGTTCAGGGGAATGTATCACTGGACCTCAGGAAGAACAGTCACGAACAGACCGTGAGTGGCTGTCGTTCGTGGCACTCGTGTTTTTTATATTAATTTTGTAGCACCAAGCATGCCCTTGCGTCCAAAATAGATGAGGGTGCATACCTCACCGAAATATAGGGCCAAATGACAGATTTGTATGTCACAGGAGTTTGTGTATTTTTTTTTTAATTTAGCATAATTACGCAAAAATAAATTACATAAATTTCGCATACCACCTACCGCAGGTAAAAAAAAAAATAAAAAAAAATGCTAACACAAACTCCTGAACCAATACCTTATGACCTAAAGCCAAAGGTTAAACCTAGCAATGAGGAAAGGGTTCGTGTTAACCCTGTGCCTAAATGTAGCCTTCACCTTCAGGCTAGTGAAAACACGGAAACTAACCCTAAAGCTGTGCCCTGACATTGAGACTAACGCGAACCAAGATTTTTTGTAAAAATTAGAAAGGTGTCAATTGTTCTCAAAAGAAAAAAATATGTAAAAAGAAAGTGGTTCAACTTTACATCCATGGTTGTTATGTTTTAGGAGTTTTGCCTCATCAGGCCTGGGAGGGCCCTGCTGACTGTGTGTGCATATGCCCCCCCTTCCTCGGTTCCATGGTGCCCAGCAGCAGTCACAGCCTGGCACGGGGTTTTCTGCTCTGTCAGGGGCCCCCGCGCGCCCTGATGACAGCTCCACATGCTTGGAACTCGTCTCCCAGATTCTATACATCTCTCCCTGTCAGTAGTTGCTTCGTCTTCTCGATATCTCAGCTCCCAGGACCCGGAAGTGCCAGTCTGACAGCACAGGAAACTGATGCTGATGGGACCACGCAGAGGGCAGCAGGGCAGGGGTCACCAGCCACTGCCTGGGTGTGGGGGCGAGGAAGGGGGGACTGGGAACCCAAAGCAGACCTGGATGAATGTGTGATACCTCTTCAAGCCGGAAGTGACCCAGCGAGAACACCAGCCTGGACCTCTGCGGTACCTCGGGGGTCGGGGTCACCCAAAACATGTTGCCAAAAGAATACGGCCAAATGGTGCATTTTATTCTACTATTTCCCAAGGATATTGGCTTAAATCTATTTGGTGAGCAGGCAGTGCTGAAGGAGAGACTAGGCAATGTTCCAAGACCAATGTTTCTCTGCTTCAGGAAATGTATGTGCCTGTAATTAAATGATGCGAGTCCTGTTCTAAGCGCTGTATAAACAAGAGAAACGTGCCGGAAGAGGAGTGTTTGCCTAAAACCCCGTGACCCAGTGCAAAGCACCTAACAAGTAAAGCACATGTCAAGAAAAGGGAAAGCAGAAACGACACATCGCGAGGTCACAGGCCATCCCGCTTTCATAGTGCGCCTTTGGATGAAGCTCAGTAGTGAGCACTGGCTTTGCGCGTGAGGTGCACGACAGGAACGTCAGTTTTCACGAGGCCCCAGTGTGCGGGCACGGGGGTACGCACAGGGCTCCCCTGGTCTGGGCCTCAGCATCCATACAGGGTATTCTCGTTGCTAACCAGTTACGCAGTGGCCTGATTTAGGGTTCGGGGACAGGGGACTCGTCACAAACATCAAGCCGTGAGACGGGCACACCGCCAATGTTCCAAAGGCCGCCAGAAACTTACGTCAGAAACTTACTTCAAGGGTCCAGGAAATGAGATGCGTTGGAGAAAGGGAGTCAACCCGCCTGCCAAATTGAGAGAGGATGGCTTTATGTCCTTTTTTTTCCTATCATGAAGAGCAAAAACAATATTTAACCGCTGCCCCCCCTCAGAAAACTCCCAGAGTGAGGAGGACATTAGATGTGTTTCATAAGCAAACTGTTCTTTGGGAGTTTGTGAAAACCGAAAAGTTTTGGTGAGTGGCTGACGAAAAGACCACGGCGTGTACCAGACTTTGTGTCCCTTCACGGGAGCCTCCGTGGAGGTGGCTTCTGTGGACGCGCAGAGATCACTGCTGGGCCCACAACCATCTCTAAATATGGTGTCCTCTGTCCGTCAGGGTAGCGGACGTAACGTCCTCGGCACCCTGGTGGGCAGAGGTAGAACTGATCTAACCAAAAACAGGCCTCGAGTCTTAAACAGTAAGACTTAATTCATTATATTGTAATTGTATTTATATAGCGCTTACTACCCCTGATGAGGCGTTGAAACGCTTTTCGGTGAGTAGCGCACTACTCATATCAGTAAATGAATTTTCACATCTGCCAATGAAGATCATTTAACTATGTCCAAAGCACAATGGTTTGACTGCACAGCAGCAGGAATGTAATATTTTATGTACAGGGCCAGGAGCATGGCACGGCCCTGTCAACCTCATCAGTTACAAGAAGTCGCATGGCCCCACCTACCCCAATCCCAGAAGCCCCTCTGCAGAACTTCCAGAAACAGGGAAGCACGTATCTTTTCAGGCAGCAGCGGCTGTGTTTTCCGGCTGTCTCTCAGGTCTGGTAGCTCTGAGTGACAGCAGGGAAAACAGTCCCTACTCCAGGACGCCCCACTGGACTTCAGGACACAGGGAATAGGATGGTGTTAAACTATGAGGGCCACATCTATAATTCCTATGCCGATGTGGGATTGTTGTGTTAAAATAACCACCGAGGCAGATTTTATTGTAAATATCGTCAGAACTCCGCAACATGTTCTTGGCAATGTATATAATATATTTTGTTGCTGAAAAAGGAAAATCTGGATTTAAGATAATACTGGGTGGTACTGCATTAGACTCTATTATACTGTACTGCACCTTCAATCCATAATTCTCAGAGATAGTTTCTGTAAATTATAGAAAATACATAGTTCAGATACCACACTATTCTTGCGAAATGTAGATTTTTAAACCTCTATTGAAATACTCTGTAATGCTGATTCAAAATGTTTAAAAAAAGCTCATCACAATTTCTGGTTGGCTAGAGTAATGTGGCATCCTCAGATTGCCAGCTCTTGCAGTGCACACGTGCCCACCAGCCTGGCACACCTCATGCTCTTTTCATTCTGGGCATGGTACCCTGCAGGTAGGTCTGTGCAGGGACATCTTAAGGATTTTGGGGGCCCTGGGCACAGCATATCTTGGAACAGTTTTCAATTTATGATCCAATTTCAGCTCTTTCATGCCCTCTTTACTCGGGTCACTGGCAGTGCCAAGACACACTGTCCAAATTCTAGATGTGTTTATATCTAATGTCCAGGGACAGTGATGTGTGTTTTCAATATTATAACACAGCAGCTGCTCACTAATATTATTGCAAATAATCTCTGTGGCCTCTTCCTATTTCTCATATGCGAGGACCTGTTTTGGTTTAAAAGAAGCTTTTTTATGGATGTTGCATGGAACATAAACATAACATTTCTCTGCAAAATGTCTGTAATAGTCAGTCGCACAACACCCACATTAAACATAAAAGAAAGGAGAACGGATTAAAAACAATCTGTTTAAGAACTAGTCAAGGTCATCAGGGCAGGACTCTGCAGAACAAGGCTGGCTCTATCAGAGGGACCCCTGAGAGGCTGGGTGGGTGGCCCCTGGGCCAGAGCCCCCTTTGCCCAGGCCTTAAATTGTCTGTGGTCTGGGGGACTCTGGCATGAGGCATGGCTCTCCCAATGCCCTGACCAAGTATCCCTGTTCGCAGTACAGTCAGACCTGCCAACTCACCCAGTGCCACTGTGTGCCACACGATGTCGGCTCCCTTGACCGGGGCACTCGTGGAGGAGCCGATATCTCCTGGTGGCTGGGCAGGTGAACTGTAAAAGCCGTACCCTGAGTAGATTTCCAGCTGGTTCTGTGATGCTTTGAATAGCCGATGTTCATTAAGGGGCATGAAAACACCTCAGGACATGGCTCCAACCTCAGCAATTTTTTTTTTGGGGGGGGGGGGGGTGAGGGGTATGTTTGGTGGGGCGACGGAGACAAAGGTGCCTCCTAAGTACTTCTTAGCACTAAATCCTGCTCACTCCTTAAACGGTGAAATGTTTTCTGAAGTCCACAGGTCTGCATACTGGGCATACTACGTGGTCAGTTGTCCAATCGGGTGGGGTGGACCCAAGCAGTGCTTAATTTGTGCTTGTTGTTTGCGGTGCTGAGCACCGGCACTTTTGAGGGTCGGGGCTTAGTCTTCTGCCTCAAGCATTTACTGCAAGCAAAAGACACATATGGGAAAGACGGAGGAAGAGAAAGCGTCACAAAGGGAGAAAGCAGAAAACTGCACGAGTGAGCTGAAGGGGCAGTGAGTGGCTTTAAATGGATTGAAGAGGCCCGAGGTGGCTTCATGGTTACCTGCCTTAGTATTCCGTGTTCCCATATTTAATTGCAGCAGCCGCGAGTTTAAGAAGAGGGATTTGGGCACCGGCACGTTTTTATTAACAAATTAAGCACTGGACCCAAGATTACTAAACACAGAACTTTTGTTTCTCAGACACGTCATACTGGACATATATAGCTGTACAGAAGAGGAACTCTCCAGTAAGCCTGAGTTGGCCTCTACCACACCGTGGTTCATCACGGTTCACCAGCTAGCTCCGGTCTGAGACCCACCCATCCATCTCACACACCTCATCGTGGCCTGACGGCTCTGGGTCACACTGGGCCGGGCCCAACCCTCTGCAGAGTTTCTAAGCTCTGCGCACCGCCCCCTGTGGCCTGACCATGCCTTGGCACGAGAGCCACGAACTAATTAACCGTGCGATAAAAAGTCAATAACGAGTTTCTGTGAAGTGTGAATCACCGTGTAAGCCGGAGATGAGACACCCAGTAGCTCCTGGCAGCGGCGAGCACCCCTGACGGTGATGTCTGTAGCAGGGAGTGCCTGTCAGTCATGTGGAGGTGGCTGGCAGCCATTGCGTAACCTTAGCTTCAAGTCAACTCGTCGTGGTGATGTCATAGCGCCTACGTGAGGTGGCTGAGGGCGCTTTACACCGATCCGGTTCGAACCGGATCACTTCCCTTCTCCATCACTCTCGGCTGCCTCGTCAGCCTGGGGGCGTGGCCGAATGAGCATCGTGGGATCGATGCTGGCGTGACTTGGCGCTGCGCGTGGGTCCCTGCAGGTACCGGGTGCCCACTGGGTGCCACCCTCCCTTGCCAGCATCACACGTGATGGCATGACTCTGGAACCCCTCAGAAAGGGTTTTTTTAAGTGCTCCAACCCGGTGGTTCCTAACTTCTTGAGATCTACAGACCCCCGCTTGATAATTGCTGGGAGCAAGATACCCAGTCCGAAGCAATTTTTATGATTTGAAACGCGAAACATGATCATGAAAATACCGAAACAGGAATTCATTAAACAAATACACAAATTAAATATTTTATTTACATCACAAACAAATAATTACATCAAAATTGTAATTTTGACTGGAAGGATGCAGAGTTTCTTAGTTCAGTTTCGGCCACTCGTCGCTCACAATATAGTCTGCTTGATGCATCTGCACCCACTAATCATTAAAATGATACTAACTAACTTAATTTTTAGCCCTCAATTTCAAATTCCTTCACATTCGCATTGTACTTCTTCATTTAAATACACTTCCTTAATCTGTTAATAATATTTAATTTTCTGCAGTTGCAGGCCCCCTTTGTAAGATCTGAGGACCCCCGTGGCTCCCCGACCACAGGTTAAGAGACATTGGTCACATCAGTTTGCCTTTCCGCTGTTCCGCTCTGGGAAGTTCCAAGACTGAACGACGGCTTTCCTCGTCAGCACTCACTCGCCAGGATGGCTGTGTGAACAGACCCAGGGCGATGCGGTCTGTCATGAAGCGCCCACCACTCAAAACCGAGTTATTGATTTGGTAGCCTACATGGAAAACGTGGTGGCCTCGTTCTTATTAGGATTGGCATTCGGGTCAGCATTAGCTACCCAGCCAGACTGGCTGGGTAGCTAAAAAAATGTATACCAAATGTACCTACATAGAGGGGCTTTTGGTGAGGGGGGTTTCATTCTCTGGTCTCTTAAACTGTCATTCACATTTTGCTTACGCGGACAGCAACGTACAGCATATCAGTCGGTCGGCCCGCTTTACCCATTGGCTTCCTTCACTTTGAGTGATTGTTCAAAACCTATGGACATCCTGCGCCTTCCCCTAAAATAGTTCCTTGCTTCTCAGTAACACATCAGGTTAAAATGCCATTTTTTTTTTTTTTTACAATAAATTAAAAAAATATTTAGTTTGTCTGGCCTTTGGGTGTCCAGTTAGATACATTTCCATCTCTTTTTTAAAGCTGCTGTCACAAGATGTTTTCAAAGTCTCGCCTGTGGACACTATTGACTTTGTCCATGCCTGTTTGTGACGCTCTGCAGCATTATGTATTTTTTTTTAAAAGCACAGTGGCATTACTGCTATTTGCGGTCGCATGGTTCCACTGGCATGAGTACGCTGTTTGCTTTATTTTTTGTATTGATCCAAGATGAGTGATGCCACTTTGATTGATAACTAAAAAGTAGTATTTTTTTCACACTGAGGTCTCTTAGTGAGACGCATGAAGTTTAAAATGCCCACTGCTGATTTAGATGATGGCACCACCCTGGTGCAAATAACTGTTGCTTCTGTATTCAGCATAGCGCCTACGTGCTGTGAAGCACTATTTGCACTGTTTTCACTTCGCCGATCACTGTTATTAGTAGCAATAGAAAGTGTAAGAGTAAAACGTGGAATTAATAGAAGCAGAGACGGCGTAAAAGCCACTTACAGGTGTTTCCTTCGTTTTTGGGGCAGATTGTGAATTGACTGGAAAAAGCATCTTGCAAATTACATTGACAAGAGACCGCGGTGAATATGTTAACAACGTGGTCATTTGAAGGACTTTTCCATTTGCCTTCAAAATTATTTAACTGCATAGCCATTTGAGTTTTTAACCCTCTATATTTCTCTGACGAGCCTGAAAGAAAGTAAAGTACGTGCATGTCGAGAACTGCAAAGGTGAAAAAACAAGAATGAATTGAAAGTGTAGAGACTACAAGTCCCATAATGCCTCTCGTGAAATTAATCCCTCAATGGGACCGAGCACTTTGAAATGATGAGCGCGTTGATTTGTGGGAGTCGGTGCTCGCAGGTTCTCAGACATATTAGTGTGGCCCTCCGGAGTCTTCCTGGCCTGCACGGGGTGCGTGAGCCCCTGCACAGGTAATCCTGTGGCTTGCCCTTTGAACTGTGTCCCTGTCTATACTGTAAACTGATACTTTCGTTTGAGAAACTTAAAGAAAATGCAACGTAAGTTTTGGAAGACTTAGTGTTGAGAATAATGAATGACATTGAGAGACTACGAGTACCACAATGCCAAGCGCGAACCGGGTCTCAAGGTGGGTAAACCTGCACAACCTGACGCGCAGCCTGCCATCGCCTTGAATGGATGTCATTCCTTGTGTTCTCAATGTGGCCCCTTCACAGCATCACATGTACGTAAAGCACCTAGAAGCGAGCCAGTTTCTACAGTGCTCTGTGAAAAGAGAATCTCACACTTAAGACTAACAAAGCGCAGTGAGTCGCACAGGGAGCTACATTCATTGTGATGCCGTCATCTGCAGCCTCATTTACCTCTGGCACAGTTACCAGACTGGTGGCCTGAGCGCCCCTCAATATCTTTAAGGGTTATCTGAATGTTTGGGGGTTAGGGGTCTGCAAGCCTAAGCCAGAAGTGTCTTTTTAGAGGGGCATGGCCCTCAGCTGTGACCAAACATTAAAGCTGTGCACTGAGGTGCATTGCTCCCCAATGCTGTTCATAATAATAAATACCAACTCCTAGAATATTGTGGCCCAAAAATATCTAGGTCAGAATATTGAAAGAGAGGTGTATATAAGACAGTCTAGATGTGTTATTCCTAACTCCACATCTACATACCGTGAAGATACATACATCACAAATGTACATATATGTGGAGTAAGGTACAGAAAATCTATATTTACATGTCAATAGTTTGGGTTTGCTATTCTGTCCTTAATATTCTGTGCTATCAATATTCTGGGTCAGATACTCGGGGTGCACACCGTGGGATTCTATGTGAAGGAATGCATGGATTTGTTTAAGGTAAGTATTAAAGCACGCTCAATCAACTTTCCACAATATAACGGTAAATCCTATAATTTAGATGGGATTTAAAGCAGAGGGGAGTACAGTAGTCTGGGTCGCAGCTTTGTGACTGATGAAGTTTTGTGAAATGCAAACCTTATAATGTTCTTTTTAAAAGAAAATAAGGTGGCTTCATCTCACAGCCCTCGCTCCAAACCTCTCGCCTCCAGGGATGGATTTCCAGCCTCCACAATCAACATTTTTGTGCTGGAAGATCAACTAACGGGACATTCTACATCAGGACATTATCACACCTGAAAGGCCCAAAAGGATAAGCATCCTTACAAAGCAAACAGTAGCAAATAACAAGGGGGTGCCATTGTTAAGCAATTTGCAAAACACAATGTGGATCAAGTAACAATGGTTAGACCATATTAGATCTTTAAAGATGACTGTGCAAGGTGATAACTTGGATCTTACACTAAGATCCCTTTTAGAAAATATAGTGCAAAATTGTTAGTTGAAATCACATTGTTCCAGGCGTACTGGCCAAAACACGATGAGCTCTAAATTCCACTTCAAATCACAAATCACCTTTTCTCCACATGTAACGAGCTCTCGTTTTTATCCTTTGGGCTCTCTCTAGCTTCCTCTATACTCTCCCCATCTCCCACTCTCCGTCGTCACTGCCTCTCTCAACCTTTTGCCCACTGCCCCTTTGCGTTGGTGCTTCAGCTATCTTCCCGCTCCTGTCTCTCACGCTCTGTCTCTCGCGTTTCTATTTACTTTCCTTTCCCTTAATCCTCTTTCCCTTTCTATAACCTCTTCTCTCTGCTTTCTCTTCTATCTTCTTTGTACTTTTCAATATTTTTTATTTTCTCTCTAGCTCTCTTCTCCATAGACTATGTACGGTAACTGAAACTTTCTCTCGGCTGTGCATAGTCGTCAGAAGTATTAATTACCTTTCTTTGACCACTGTGTTTTTCGCTGTTCCCCAGTCCCAGAACCTTCCATCCTGGAGACCTCCGAGGACTCGAGCACTCCCCTGCGATCATGGATCAAAGGAGTTAGTGCAACGTGGCCACCATATACCTGCACCTTGTGGTCAATTCATGTTGCACAGGACATCAGACAGCATGGATTCTGTGGGTTTTACTATTTTAGGGCAGATGACAACTCATTGATGTCCACCACACTACCTCCTTGGTGGGGTGGACGTCCGTGCGAGGTCCACAGTACTGGAAAAGAAAATGTTTCTGGTAAAAACACAAGATACATTTTCTTTTCCAGAATCAAAGTCAGGAGGCAAGGGAAATACTTCCCACTAGTCTCGAGTTTGACTTTTCATTTTGCTATATTGCGCATCACACTGTGGGCGCTGACTTAACACAGTCATACAAAAGTGAAAGCACAGACCAGGCTAATGGAATCTGCTGGGATCTGCAACTGTCCACAGTGCAAGTTCTCACACTTCTCCCGACAACAATACAGCTCCACTTGTGAGACTGGGCTATCAACCGAGAAAATAAAGGCTCCGTATGCCCTCTGAGACACAAAGAAACATCACAATTGTGCCTTGTGAACTGACCAATTCAGGACATATGGGTAGTTGTGGTATTTAGGCCAGGGCTCCGTCGGAAGCCAGGAAATCCTGCCAGGCCCAGATATTGCTGAAAACAAGGCACCTAGGGTTGTCTGGGGTGCTGTGGTTTGCCTGGATCTCAATAACTTTACTTACCCATAATGCAGTGCAAGCACCAAACTGTGGCTAAATCACAGATTTTCCTCATGCTGGAATATGTGAGGATCCATAAAATTCTTACTACACAGCGTTCCCACACTTTTCCCAATAAAGACGCTATCCCCAATGTTTAACAAATATTATGCATTTAGTATATTATTATTAGGGCTCCCGGTTCTATGGTATTTTTTTTAATTTACATCTGTATTTATCCATATTTATTTTTCGGTCATTTTATCTGTATTTATCCACATTTTGTTTTGTCACAAGAAAAAAAAATGCTGCAGCTAGTATTTTTTCAAATTTCTTTTAATAGGCAATGCACGCTTTTTTGTTATAGTTTTAGATAGATTTAAGTAGATGGATGAATGGGTTACTGCTTTTAACAAAGAGATCCTTTTGTTACTTGCAGTTAATACATTACAATCCTTCTAATATAGCACAGTGAGCTGTGAACGACCTTGTAATCCTCACTGTTTTATGTAACATATCCTACACCTTGATTTACACACATATGATTTATTGTCAATATAAAGTGTGAAGCTAGCGCTCTGACACCCTAAATTGGATGAATAGTGCTATAGTGTTATTCAAATTGCTATTCGTGTAAATACTGGGACAGACCAGAACATTTAACATTCCCACAGTGCATCCATACCTCCTGGATCCAGGGACTCTTCAGTATCTGTGAAGTGATAAGCTGCATGCATTTGGTTTGCCATAATTGCTTTTAGTTGTGGGCCTCTCCCAGCCAGGATACTTTAACAAAAGGAGGCCTGATGGCCCCTTAACGTTGACCTTTGTTATTGGCTCAGCTGAACTCTGATAAGCCCTCTCCCTCCCTGCTCTGGGAAAGGCTCCTCTTCTCCTTGCAAACAGCAGCAAAGTTGAACATATTTATTTGCATTTTTCTGTTTCTATTTATAAATACAGACAAAGGAAACATATTTTTCTGTCTGTATTTGTATGCAAAAATCAGTTTAAATGGAAAACCCGGGGCCTTAATTATAATGTACGACCTCAGAAGAGAAATTTACTTGCTCTGACCATAAACTAAATAAAGATAAAGCAGAATTTCAAAGTTGTCAATAAATTTGAAAAAATGAGGTTCATACTAGGTGTGGGCGGAGCTCACGGAGTTCTACTCCACAGAATTCTGCGGAGTTGGCTAAAAACTATGTGGAATTCTGCAGAGTTCTGCGTATGGTGGAGTGCCACCTGCCCTACCACCCTTTTCCTGAATTCACCAGATCTCGGAAGTGCTGAGCAGACTCAGACGGCCTGACCCTGCTTAGCGCTTCCTAGATTGGGCGCATTCGGGCCAGGGTATTATCCAATAGGCAGCAAAAGCTGCCGTTTCAGGCCTCTTGTGCCGACGCAGCCCACCGGCCTGGAGCCTGCTGCTCTCCACACCTGCACACTTCCCTTCACCAACGTTCCTCCTTCACAAACTTGCTATGGAGGGCCAAGCACACCCCCTGTCTTGCATCTGCCTTGGCACACCGCCTCAGACCGACCGTTCTTTAGGGCCCAGCACTAGCAGCAGCAAACCAGCTCACCACCAGCAGCCTGGTATTTTCACAAAGTGCCTAGCCTGGCTTGCCACTGGGCTCTAAGGCACTCTCTCAGGCCACACACATCTCTATCTGGTGAGGGCTGCCGGACTACCACCCACCTGATGCTCCCCCGGTCTCCAGCTCTCCCTGCTGGCCTCAGCACCATTCCCCATAACACCACTTCCTGTCCCAGGGATTCTGGGGAGACAGGTTCTTTTCAAGTGGAGCTCTGACGGCAAGTTTCCATTTTTCCAAGCATAGCCCGCCCCATCATTTGCAAATGCTGTCCATGCCCAGTGCCGGCCCCCACGTGCACATAGAAAAGAAATAGAAACAATGTTCTTACCTGGGTCCAGTGTCCAGGAGGGTCCCCGTTGCCAGCGGCCTGGCTCTCTAACTCCCTCAGCCCCCTGCTCCTGGGCTGCTGAGGACAGTGAAAGGAGGGAAGCCTGGATCTGGGGCTGGGGCCGGTGCAGTCCCTCAGCAGCAGCTCCACGCCGACCAGCAGAATAAAGTGCAGCCCAGTTATGGGTGGCACAGCGTGAGCGCAGACAGTCTGCGCTTGTGCAGTGTGGCCCATAAGTGGGCTGCAGACTAGTGTGCAGGCACGCCAGTGAGCTCCGCTCCACTGCCGGGGCTAGCGGAGTTTTGGGCCGAACTCTAAGGTCTAAGCGGAGCGTGGCATGCCAAAAACTCTCTTAACTCCACTGGCAGAGCAGCTCTGACATCCCACCCTTAACTCATACTACACTGATACTAAATTACAATATATAAAAACCTAAAAATGATAGTCAATGTTCTGTGGAGATGGGAATTTTAATACAAATGCTTTCTGCCTCAAATGCCCTGTTTATGGTTTTCACAATATTTGGTTTGAGAAGATGAATCCCCAGCGTGGTGATCCAGGCAGGGTTATCTAGATATGAAAACATTTTTTAAAGATAGTTTGTTATAGCAGCCCTCTGTGGCTTGGCAGACTATATTGGGTAACTGCAGATCCACACTAGCTTGTTAGGGAATTTGCATCCTTCAGCAGTAGGTGGATCACCCTAAACAAACTATCTTGATCCTGCAAACAAAATAAGATCTCTAAAGCAGAAATATAATCTTGACAGGATACATATTACAACAGGGAGTGTAAGCTTGAGCAATGACAGTCAAACTTAAGTCATACCTGACTCTGTCCCGGCACAATCGGCTACTCAAAGCGCTATGTCATATTGGAATTTGGAGTTTCCTGATTGGACATTGCATCTGAATGGCTAGTAGGTTTAGGGAGTGACAGCCACATAAGTATCAGGAATGGAAAACAACATGAAAGTTGATGCCTTAAGAACAATTTAACACCATCAATGTCCCATACAGCTGTGAAATCTTTTCACAAAGCAAATTATTGTTTGACGTACCATATGTGAAAGGTGAGAAGTAAGTGCAGCTAATGCCCAATGAATTCCTGGCCCCTCAGCTATCACTGTGAACTTGTGTTAGTACCAACTTTCATATCACACAACACTGTGGCATTTCTCAGGGTCCATCGTATCCCCTCTATTATTCAACAACTACCCAACCCCCTCACCAAACCTGATTAAATCATTCGACTTCACCTGTTACTACAATATAGATGAATCACAAATCATTTAGGAGATGGATGGTCTGGTAGACCTCTACAATTTAAAACTTGATGACTGCCTCCAGGCCATTAAAACGTGAATGATGAGTACTCATCTAAAGCTAAATATAACAAAGACAGAGAATACGACCTGCAGACAGTGGTTAGAAAAATTCCAGTCTTCTGTCATGTGGCCTAAGGAACATGAGTCCCCTCCAACAATATCAAGAAGAGTCAGAAACCTGGGGGTAACCATAGATTCAGCCCAATATTTGATACCACAGGTTAGTAACATCAAACACAGTGTCTCTTCTATGTTGCATCCTCCTATACCATGGGCACCAACAGAAACTGCAAACTATCCACACACTTGTAATCTCCAAGCCCCAGTACGCCAACAGCCCATGCCTTGGTGCACCCGCATTCATCATTCACAAAACACAGCTCATCCAAAACACTGCTGGAAGCCCTATGTACGTTCACCCAAGAGGTCACAAGACTCCAGTCTTGCAATCACTCCACTGGCTACCTATAGCAAGGAGGGCAATGCTCAAGGCACTATCAATTGTCCACAAAGCCTCCAAGGAAAAGGACCACTGTACCTATAAGCTATTTTCAAGCACTCCAGGCTTGCAACACTTATTACAATTCACAAAAAAGGAGATTGAGACATAGTTAGGTCACTGCAGGAAGATATAAATGTAGGCAGCCCCCTTGTAACTCTCGGTCCCCTGACCGCAGTTGAGATTGGCCACATATCACCATAGCATTTTACCATAAGAAATCTGAAGGATGGCACTGCGTTTTCAGTACAAGCCACCAAGATCTGGAACTCACCACCAGCCAGCATTCAAAGCCTCCAGGATAGTATATACGTCAGAAGACAGTTGAAAACATGGCTATTTCCAAGACAGCTACACCCACACATTCCAGCAACAAAATCCAGAAAGACAGTCACACCCAGGCTCAGTTTTCTGCTTAGTATCCACAGACTGGAAGCAACCTAACCAGCAAACTACTTTTGATAGGCAGGTTGTTAGGAATGGAGTCTCTAGTTGGCAGTGGTTTGCACCCTAGTTAGAGTAAGGGAGTCACACAGCTAAGATAACCCCTGCTCACCCCATTGGCAGCTTGGCATGAGCAGTCAGGCTTATCTCAGAGGCAATGTGTAAAGTATTTGTTCACACACGCACAGTAACACAGTGAAAACGCTACAAAAGGACTTCACACCAGTTTTACAAAATAGCCAATATTTACCTGAATAAAATTAGACCAAAATGACAAAAATCGAACATATGCAAGCTAAGATATAATTTTTAAAAAGTTGCAAAGAGTTTTAGTCCAGAGGAATGGTTGTCTCTTTTGAACACACAGTACCTGGAATGCATCAAAAAACAAAGACGATGTGGGCCGCAGAGAAGGTGAGGCACTGAAAAACAAAGCGATGCGTCAGTTCCTTACTGTGTAGGGCAGGTGATGCATGGGTTCCTTACTGACAGGGGAGGTGATGTGTTGATTCTCTCCTCGCAGGAGAGGTGATGCGTTGGTTTCGTACTGGCAGAGGAGGTGATGCCTCGGTTCCTTACTGGCAGGGGAGGTGATGCGTCAGTTCTCTCCCCACAGGAGAGAGGATGTGTCGGTTTCCAGTCACCCAGCCTCGGTTCCTTGCTGCGGTGCAGGGTCAGTGCAAAAACTATGCCATTGGACGATGCGTGGGAAAATCCAGGTGTACTGAGATGATATAGCCATGGTGGAACAGGCGATGCGTCAGTCCTACAGGCGCTGCGTTGATCTTTCCACCGCAAGGTAGGTGTTGCGTCAAATCCTCAGCCACAAGGCAGGCGCTGCATTGATATTTCCGCTGCAAGCCAGACGATGCATTGATTTTCAGTTGCAACAATCTGATGCATGGATTTTCTTCCTCAGGGCACCAGTTTCCACTTCCAAGGGCCATCGGACTGAATTTGGCACCACTTGGCAAGTCAGGACTCTCAGCAGAAGAGTCCAGGCACTGGCAGATAAACTCTTTGATGTCCCTGAGACTTCTTAATAGGAAGTAAGCTCAGTTCAAGCCCTTGGAGAACCTTGGAAAGCAGGATGTAGAAAGCAATGTCGAGTCCTTTCACTCCCAGGACAGAACCAGCAAGCAGCAGGCCAGCAAAACAAAGCAACAGGCAGAGTGGCAGTCCCTCCTACAGCATCCAGCTCTTCTTCCTGGCAGAATGTCCTCAGTCCAGAAGTGTTCTGTAGTTGTGGTCGCAGAGGCCCAATACTTATACTAATTTCTGCATTTGAAGTAGGCAAACTTGAAAGGAAAGTCTTTGTAGTGCACAAGACCCTGACTTTTCCTCCCTGGTCCCAGAAACACTCCAGGGGGTTGAAGAGTGTTTTGTGTAATGACAGGCACAGCCCTTTTCAGGTGCAAGTGTCAGCCCCTCCCTCCACTCTAGCCCAGGAAGACCCATCAGGATATGCAGGACACACCTCAGCTCCCTTTGGGTGACTGTCTAGAGTGAATTCACAAACAGCCCAACTGTCATCCTGACCCAGACGTGTATTCCACAGACAGGCAGAGGCACAGAAGGGTTAAGCAAGAAAATGCCCACTTTCTAAAAGTGGCACTTTCAAACCTACAATTCAAAAACCAATGTCACCAAAAGATGTATTTTTAAATTGTGAGTTCAGAGACCCCAACTCCAGACCTCTATCTGCTCCCAATGGGATACTACACTTAAAAGATATTTCAAAACAATCCCCTTGTCACGCTATGGGAGAGATAGGCCTTGCAATAGTGAAAAACGAGTTTAGCAGAATTTCACTATCAGGACATGTAAAACACACCAGGACATGTCCTACCTTTTAAATACACTGCACCCTGTCCATGGGGTTCCCTTGGACCTACCTTAGAGGTGACTTACGTAGGAAAAGGGAAGGTTAGGTCTAACTGGCAGTTAAAACTGCCCACACAGACACGGCAATGGCAGGCGTGAGACATGTTTACAGGGCTACTCAGGGGGGTGGCACAATCATTGCTGCAGGCCCACTATTAGCATTTGATTTGCAGGCCCTGGGCACACATTATGCACTTTACTAGGGACTTATTAGTAAATCAAATATGCCAATCATGGATAAAGCAATCAACAATGTAATTTAGACAGAGGGCACTTGCACTTTAGCACTGGTTAACAGTGGTCAAGTGCCCAGAGTCCTAAAGCCAGCAAAAATGAAATTTAATACAGGATCAAAAATAGGAGATCAGAGGTACAAAGTTAGGGGAAACCCTGCAGAAAGGGCCATTGCAACACAGGTAAGTTAAGGAAGGCTGACCTATGGTTCGCCAGGGGACAATAAAGTTATGTAAATTCATACAGAACCCTTCTAGCCCACCCCAGTACTAATACCATAACCCTCAGCTGTATGCATCCAACTCTTACTTGCACACCTTATAGTGACATAAAGATGTAACTGCTATGAGGTCTGTCCATCACCAGTACTGCGCAGCCCGTATACCAGCATCCCTAACTGGACAGACATGGAGTAACTGAAGAGATCTGCCACACACTGAGGGTCAACAAGAATACTGCAATCTAGTCCAGCACTGCAGGTCCCAAATAACAACACACTATGGCTACTTCTTTACATCTCACAATAATGCAAAGACATGGGGTAAAGGTAACAATGCACATCCCAGCAGAGCTCTCCACTTCTCTCTCTCTTCAGCCATGCCAGTCAGGCCCACAACTGCACACAGACATTCTGATTGGACATCTCAGTGCAGTAACCAGCTAAGCAGACTATAATCAGAACAAAGGGACCTACAGAGATGTTAAACCACGAACAGTGCATGTGTCTCTCACACCTCATCATCCACCACGTTGCTACACACTGCGTCCAATAACGTGATAACTGCACCTCGTGGTCATCACGCATGACATGGAAGCGCTTCCCACATAGAATCATAGAACAAAGACAACACCCTTCCATCCACACACCACTCTGCATAGCGCTGCTTGCCCCCCATGTAAGTAAGCACTTCAGTGTCACACACAGGGGTAGTAAGTGCTAGACAAATGTTGCAATACAATACAATAACTATCACATGTGCATCAGCAAGAATTGTTTAGATCCTGTAAAAATCTTTGGCTCCGTCACACTTCAGAATTACAAATCGAAATGTGCTTTATTTCTGCTTTCGTAATTGCTGATATATGTTGAAATATCTGTACAGTTCAATTACTGGGATTTTGTTTGTGCATTAAAAACCAGTTGACACCCGGCCGTCTTTCTTTTTCGCATCTCCTGTATGCAGGGCCACTGGAATTATGTGATTCTGCAGCCATGCAGATTTTTGGAAGATTATGAATTTGCTGCATTTACCACACAATCTATCATCTGCTGTATGATCTACAGATTTTAACAAAATAAATTATTTCTAGCTCAAACAGATCAAAATTGCCTAAAAACGCTGCATCGGGTGCTGCTGTGGAGGAGAAGGTCCTTTGCAAAGGTTGACTTTTCACCTTCCATGTACTGATAGTTCTATTTGGATGTGGAACTGGTTTGAAGTGAAAGGTAACAAAATGAAACCTTTGCCCAGACAGCTCTAATGTGTGAAAATGGTAAAATAATGAATTGACTCTATCACAAAATGTGCCACATTTAGCTGCATAATTTGTGTTTCTTCTCGCCAATTAATTTATTCAACTTTGCCATATAATTATAATTTAGGACTCCCCGCCACATAATTCCAGTGGTCCTGCCTTTACCCCAGAAAGACTGTCAGGTAGTTCACTTTCCAAAATCCTCTCACTTTGCAGTCGGAGAAAGAAAAGAACATTTCCACATTAAAAGAGTAAGCAGCAGTTTGTCGGAAGGCACAGCCTGACATTTAACCTCTGTCTTCGACCCTGCAGTGGATGTAACAAGATAAATTCATGCATTTAATTGCAAATGTACCTTCTGAACATCAGCACGTTTTTTTTCAGTTAGACTGGTCTCAAAGAAATAAGGGCAGTATTTTAAAGAACAGGAGTGGCAAAGAATGTCTTAACCTTTTTTTGTTGAAAAATGTCATGTAGTGTTGGCATGCTGCCTGTCTGCTGCTTCTAAGCGCTTTAAGACATTTTAAGCATGCAGGCACGACTAAACAGGGCTCAGATGACACAGTGATTAGTGCGCTATGAATGCAGGGGGCACGGCCTGTGAGGTAATGTTGTCGCCTACGGCCCACCCGTGGGCTCAAAGAGTCCCACCCAACAGGACATATTCTGTAGCCAATAGCATGCTCTCTCTCCGGCTTCCCAAGTGCCAAACTAGGGTGGCATGGTGAGCAAAGGAATGATGGATTTAACCCAGATCTGTGCCTAGGGGTGAATGGATTTAACCCAGATCTGTGACTGGGGGTGAGTGTTTGAAAAGTTTCAGTTATCCGTCCATCACCCTTTTGTGTTGCTATACGCACCCCAAGTGGCCAGGGTATGACCAGACGTGGGTCCCTTGCTCGCTGTGCCACTGCATTCAACCTAGCTTGGCTGAGGAGGGGTGATACCCCAAAACCGGTTCCAGGGAGGACCTGGCCTGGCAGTTCGGGCTCCACTATTCCCATGGGGAACAGGGTCAAGATTGATTTGCATATGGCTGGGTCCAAACTGGGGTGGCGTGGTGAGCAAAAGAATGATGGATTAAACCCAGATCTGTGACTCGGGGTGAGTGTTTGAAAAGTTTCAGCACTCTGCCCATCATCCTTTTGTGTTGTCCACCAGTGGACACCAGGGTCTGGTGGGATATCTGCCCATCCTCTCCTCCTTACAAATGTAGAAATACATTTGTGTGCTTTGCAGCTACTTCTAACCCATGGTCGACAGATCACTGCACTACTAGGCCGTGCAAAATTCAGAGGGGCAAGGGGTGACAGAGAGATTATTAAAAATTCCTTTTGGGGCTTGCCACATTCCCAATTATGCGAAATGACAAATAGGTTTTGCGCTGCCTATTTGCATGAAATGCATTATTTGCTCACATCTTGTTAATTAGCATTGCTTCCGAACCTTCCACGAAAGATTGGATTGGAATCCAGTTTAGACTAATAAAGTCATTATGGGAAAGCAGCATAACATAAAAAGAGAGGAGATTGTAAAAGTGTAAACAAATTTACACCCGGGCCTAGCTATGGCCTGAACTACACCAGGAGTAGTTTACCAGGTGCATTGATGCCAACCTTCCCAGATCCATGCGTGATGTGCTGCTCTGGTCCGGGTTGCTTTCTATTTGAATTCTGGGAAGTGTAGTCCTGTTTTATAATGGAATAAACAAGATTACAAGACCCAGAATTCAAAGAAAAAACCCGGACTGGAGCAGCACATTACGCATGGACCTGGGCAGTTAGCAGGCCTGGGATTGTAAATGCATATTTTGTTTATCTCCGTGGCCTTTCGCTGTCTTCCATTTCACAATATTATTTTTTTAACAGATGTTTCCTCCCCTCCTCTGCAAAGCAGTTCTGACCCCAGAATATCTCAGCGTCAGCAGCAGACGCCTGCCTCAGCCCCACACGCCTCATATCTGTATTGGAAAAAATATGTTCTGTGGTCAGATGAAAACGTGCTTGCTCTGCTAAAAACACAAGTGTGGTGACTCATGGTGGCCACAACATGAACTCTCCCCACGTCTTTTAGCCTCAGTTGTCTAAACCAACTGCAATATGGTGGGATTATTACCTGGCCCTGATTACCCCTTACTCATAAACCGCACACTAAGCATGTTTTGGTGCCTATAGAATGCTATATTTGCGGCCTGGTCCTCTCGTTCCATATTTTATACAATAACTAGAGTCAATGGAATTATGCGGCAGAGGAGGGACGTATTATGCAGCAGGTTTGAGTAAATAATGCGGCAAAAAAGTTCTGTGGTGTAATGTGGCACATTTTGAATAGTATTACTTCACTATCTTGTCCTTTTTTAACGCTTATTGAGACGGTCTGGGCATCGGTTGCACCTCATTATTACCAGCTGAATACTCAAATACAGCCATAAGTAACAGAAAGAACAGATACCCCTTCGTTTTAGTAACTTTTGGCCTGTTTGAGCTAGAAACTATTTTTTTTGTTAAAATCTGCAGATTATGCAACAATTGATGGATTATGTGCCAAATCAATAACGATGCAAAAAAGTCACAGCCGGTGAATCGCATAATTCCAGTGGCCCTGACAGCAATCCACTCATTTAATCTGCACTGTTATTGCACTGAATATACTTCCCCCAGAGAAGGGTATACTTGTTACCTGGAGCACAATAACTACGGCCTATGTAATTTAAATCCTACTCTGAGTTGCTGATTTCTGCAAGGTCGAATCCTTGCATCTTTTTTCAATGTTCTAGGACAGTCAAGGGTAGGGGCGTAGCTGTCAATGGTGCATCAGGTGCAGTGGCGCCGGGGCCTATGGATGTTAGGGCCCCCCCTCAGCCAGTTAGAAGCTGTTTTTGCTACCAGGCCAGGAGATGTGGGCCCCGTTTTCTTCCTTGCATTAGGGCTCAATCCCTGGCTACCATCGAAGGAGAGATGGTGCCCTTTGGTTGAAGGCGCGCAGGGTATCAGGCGGGATGCAGCCGCCCGCAGAGGGGCCACAGGCGCAACGGTGCTTGGGTGGTACATGGCCCACAGGCTGGTGATGTGGTGGGTTGCGGGGCTCTGAGGGACAGCCACATAAGTGGATGCACGTGGGCCCTCGTGCTTGCAGAGCTCTCAGAGGCAGTGCAGAGGCACACAGGCCCTCAGGCCAGGTGTGTGGTCACAGGTGTCGAGGCATGCCGGGCTGCAGCCACTCACAGGGAGGGCAGTGTGAGCTGGGCAGGTGGTCTCTGGCCTGTGGTCCTTCCTAGCTCCTCATGCCATTAGACTGAGAGTCTGGTCCATGGAAGGACCGGTCCTGGACACCACAGGGTGTGTCTCTAGTTCGTCTTGGGTTGCAGCCCTGATGTCTTCTCGGCAGACTTTTGCTTCTTCCTGGAGTCCTTCTGGGAAGTCAGTCAGAGTGTCTACTTCCGGGTTAAGGTGGGTCCCTGCGGGCACTGAGCGAGGAACCGAAGGGCTCGGCTCACGTCACAGCTGGCCTTCCATCAAATGACCACAAAAATGCAATGTTGGCCTCAACGTTTGGGCGGCCACAGTGACTGCAAAGTGCACTTCCTTCAGGCGTGTACAGGTCCACAGGTCCACACGAGAGGCTGCCGCAGGGGCTGTTACGTTCAGGTTGGATTAAAACCCTGGTGACATTTGTCGAGTCCTATGGTGTCGCTGGGTCCTGGCACCTATAGCGGGCACAGGGTGTTCATCTCTGGCCGCTCCCTTGGCAGAGTCCTTCCTCCTGCTTTACTCGGATCGCAGGTTGACCCACTAGAACTGGCTTGGTCCAGGGAAGCTGACGCAAATGATGCTTTCCGCTGCATCCAGTGGATTCGGATCCCTCCCATGACACATACATGCAGTATTACACTTGCTTTGGGAGAGTGGAAAGGGAGGGACTGACTGACTGGGTCCCACTCAGGGAGAGAGGAAACAGCATCTCTGTCTAAACCACTGAATGCCGAGAAGCAACCTGCAGCCTCCACACAACGAGGGGGTACCACCTGGCTGGGTACCCGCCCACTGATGTACCCAAGCAGTACTCACGCACAGCACATGTGCGGGTCCAGTGTTAACATACTACGCAGCTGTACACATGGGGAGCAGAGAGGCAGCCCCAGCACAGGTGCCAGGGTGAAAGTCTTGTACCTTGTGGCTACTAGCCACATACCTGGGCAGTATTTAACCATGTTAAAATGAGTACCTCTTAGAGTGGACCCATCCCTTCCCCCGTACTCCAGTACTCTGTACAACAGGGAATCCATGTTGCACCCTTGAAAGGGTTGTGGCCTGACCTTTGAGCACAACAACTCATTCCATGTCAGACAGAATGAGAAAATAAGGAGCCGGCGGTCACGTGGGCAGGCTGACCTCTGTGAGGGACACTCACGGGCTGCCCGGCGGTCACGTGGGCAGGCTGACCTCTGTGAGGGACACCCACGGGCTGCCCGGCGGTCACGTGGGCAGGCTGACCTCTGTGAGGCACACTCACGGGCTGACCTCTGTGAGGGACACTCACGGACTGACCTCTGTGAGGGACACTCACGGACTGCCCGGCGGTCACGTGGGCAGGCTGACCTCTGTGAGGGACACTCACGGGCTGACCTCTGTGAGGGACACTCACGAGCTGCCCGGCGGTCACGTGGGCAGGCTGACCTCTGTGAGGGACACTCACGGGCTGACCTCTGTGAGGGACACTCACGGACTGACCTCTGTGAGGGACACTCACGGACTGCCCGGCGGTCACGTGGGCAGGCTGACCTCTGTGAGGGACACTCACGGGCTGACCTCTGTGAGGGACACTCACGAGCTGCCCGGCGGTCACGTGGGCAGGCTGAACTCTGTGAGGGACACTCACGGGCTGCCCGGCGGTCACGTGGGCAGTCTGACCTCTGTGAGGGACACTCACGGGCTGACCTCTGTGAGGGAACCTCACGGGCTGCCCGGCGGTCACGTGGGCAGTCTGACCTCTGTGAGGGACACTCACGGGCTGACCTCTGTGAGGGACACTCACGGGCTGCCCGGCGGTCACGTGGGCAGTCTGACCTCTGTGAGGGACACTCACGGGCTGACCTCTGTGAGGGACACTCACGGACTGACCTCTGTGAGGGACACTCACGGACTGCCCGGCGGTCACGTGGGCAGGCTGACCTTTGTGAGGGACACTCACGGGCTGACCTCTGTGAGGGACACTCACGAGCTGCCCGGCGGTCACGTGGGCAGGCTGACCTCTGTGAGGGACACTCACGGGCTGCCCGGCGGTCACGTGGGCAGTCTGACATCTGTGAGGGACACTCACGGGCTGACCTCTGTGAGGGAACCTCACGGGCTGCCCGGCGGTCACGTGGGCAGGCTGACCTCTGTGAGGGACACTCACGGGCTGACCTCTGTGAGGGACACTCACGAGCTGCCCAGCGGTCACGTGGGCAGGCTGAGGGACACTCACGGGCTGCCCGGCGGTCACGTGGGCAGGCTGTCCTCTGTGAGGGACACTCACGGGCTGACCTCTGTGAGGGACACTCACGGGCTGCCCGGCGGTCACGTGGGCAGTCTGACCTCTGTGAGGGACACTCACGGGCTGACCTCTGTGAGGGAACCTCACGGAGGACACTCACGAGCTGCCCGGCGGTCACGTGGGCAGGCTGAGGGACACTCACGGGCTGCCCGGCGGTCACGTGGGCAGGCTGACCTCTGTGAGGGACACTCACGAGCTGCCCGGCGGTCACGTGGGCAGGCTGAGGGACACTCACGGGCTGCCCGGCGGTCACGTGGGCAGGCTGACCTCTGTGAGGGACACTCACGAGCTGCCCGGCGGTCACGTGGGCAGGCTGAGGGACACTCACGGGCTGCCCGGCGGTCACGTGGGCAGGCTGACCTTCTGAGGGACACTCACGAGCTGACCTCCTTGAGGGAACCTCACGGGCTGCCCGGCGGTCACGTGGGCAGTCTGACCTCTGTGAGGGACACTCACGGGCTGACCTCTGTGAGGGAACCTCACGGGCTGCCCGGCGGTCACGTGGGCAGTCTGACCTCTGTGAGGGACACTCACGGGCTGCCCGGCGGTCACGTGGGCAGTCTGACCTCTGTGAGGGACACTCACGGGCTGACCTCTGTGAGGGACACTCACGGGCTGCCCGGCGGTCACGTGGGCAGGCTGACCTCTTTGAGGGACACTCACGAGCTGCCCGGCGGTCACGTGGGCAGTCTGACCTCTGTGAGGGACACTCACGGGCTGCCCGGCGGTCACGTGGGCAGTCTGACCTCTGTGAGGGACACTCACGGGCTGACCTCTGTGAGGGACACTCACGGGCTGCCCGGCGGTCACGTGGGCAGGCTGACCTCTGTGAGGGACACTCACGAGCTGCCCGGCGGTCACGTGGGCAGGCTGAGGAACACTTACGGGCTGCCCGGCGGTCATGTGGGCAGGCTGACCTCTGTGAGGGACACTCACGAGCGGCCCAGCGGTCACGTGGGCAGGCTGAGGGACACTCACGGGCTGCCCGGCGGTCACGTGGGCAGGCTGACCTTCTGAGGGACACTCACGGGCTGCCCGGCGGTCACGTGGGCAGGCTGAGGGACACTCACGGGCTGCCCGGCGGTCACAAGGGCAGGCTGACCTCCTTGAGGGACACTCACGGGCTGACCTCTGTGAGGGACACTCACGGGCTGACCGGCGGTCCCGTGGGCAGGCTGACCTTGTGAGGGACACTCACGTGCTGCCCTCCTTGAGGGACATTCACGGGCTGCCCTTCCCATGGGGCACTGACCGCAGCGCTGCTTGGCCTGAGGAAGGTGCTTGAGGCCCATGAGACTGGCAGGTTTGCTCCTCCTTGACCCTGGCTTCTTGCGGTGTTGTATGTTACTATTGTACACAGTTGTGGACTCCCTTGACTCACGACTATGCCTGTCAGCAAACACAGCAGGCCACGGCTGCAGCTGTGGCCTGGCCTCAGCCCTCCATCCCTCGCCACCCATGCTGGGGAAGTGTGTCCTCAGGTCAGGCGAGGCGAGCTGGCTCTGTGAGCACAGACAGACCAAAGGGCTCATTCTGGCCACAAACAGAAGGTTCTACTTATCACAAACTAACCACACATACTTGGCTTAAGGCCTGGTCGTGAAATACTGATACAGGAAGTATTTTTATTCTATTTAAATAAATACATTATAATAAATAGGATATCTGAACATAATAAAACCTTTGCTTAAAGTATAACGATTACACAACATGACACACGACTGATCACCTCCTTGTTATCTGTTAGGACCAGGAGTTTATCGCTCATGGTGAGGTCGCAACTTTATTGACAGTTCAAGCATCTGACAGGCCGAGTCCAGAGACTTCAGTGATTTACTAATAGTCTGTAGAGTAAAACAACAACTGATCGCCTGCTTGATAGTTCCTCCTTTTGCTTCGGTGAATGATAAATTTATAATTTTGGACAAAGACATATTCAGAGCTCCAGGGATTGTATTTTGCAAGCAGAAAATCTCCAAGTTTCTGAAGTACTAAATAGTGTTTTCTATCATCCTTCTGTCTGGTTTGTTGGAATATATGGCAAGCGAAGCCGTGAATATTTCAGCTACACCGACCATGGCAGACGTGTCACGCATGGGGCGTGACATACCCCTCTCGCTGTTCAACAATACAGCACATCTCACGTCTCGCTCACTGGGGCCAAGTCTCGCACCTCTGAGCACAGGCTCTCTCTTAGCCAGTCTCAACTGGCCAGTGATACCAGTTGGGCCTTCCAACTGGGACCTATTCATTTTCTGTGAAAATAAAGAAAAGAAAAATACATGCAGACACAAAAATAATTTTTTTAATGTCTCAAAATCTATTTACATCTGACCTCCAAGGAGTCACGCGGCTCCTTCTACTGTTTACATCCGCAGCGGGAAGAGAAACACCACAGACTCCCGGCGTGGAAAAACACAGAGGGCTCGACCCATTACTCAGAGCTGACATGCCACAACCTATTCAGTAATCTTCGTGGCTGGCCACTGACTGGTCGAGCAGCCGGACGCCATGTCCAGTAGCGAGCTGATGGCGCCCTAGGTGTCTCTTGAACACACCCCAGAACAGTGTGCTCTTGTGCACATCCGGGCTGTACAGAAATAAACAAGAGATGGCCGCCCTCAAGAAGGGCGCATACAGCCAGCCGTTGCCTAACGTGCTCCCAGGAGGACAGATACTCGCCAGCCCACACCCGAAATGCATATTCATTACATTCTGGAGTATTTTTCCATGCTCTCGCGCTCTGAGAAATCTCCACATGGTTATTGTCTTCCAAAAAGGTTCAAGTCTCTGTGAGCCAGCTGCGAGTGCCCGCTGACGCGCCGTGTGACCTTCTGCACTTAGGAATACAATTCCTGTTCTGTAAATAAGGACTAATGTAGATTTTAGTGCTTAAAGCATCAATATCCATCCACCTGTCCGGATAATGATCTGGTAACCTTCCAACCCCCAACATTTGTTAACACTCGTCTCTCTCTGTCCCTGCATTGTTGACTCAGTAGATGGGGAACCACCCACTGACGGAGCTTAAAAACAGCAGAAGCCCCCCAGGGTGCTACATTACAAACGTTGCTTCCACTGTCCGAGAAAAGATTAAAACAAACTCACCTCTATCTTGTGCCAAAGGCTAGACCAGGGTTTTCCAAAAGATTCCACAGGCCCCCATAACTCTGGCGCGCGCCCGCACGCACGCGCACACACTCCCCTGAAACATGAAATGTTTGCACTCAGAGCAGGGATGTAGCACAGGCCCCTGCAGTACAGGGGGGTGGCGCAGCCTGTCAGAGCCCCTGAACCTTCTAGGGGGGTCGCATTCATTCAGCCCAAGGCCAATGTATATGCTGACAGATGGGAGCCTAAAGGGGACCCTCCGCATTTTGCAGGAGGGCCCCATCATTTTGCATTTCGCCACTGGCTAGGAGTCAGACAAGCTCATAGAAGCAGAACTTTACACGAGTGGGCCAGTAAGCGTTCACTTTAGTGACACAGGTATGGTCTATGTTCACAACAGGGACACTAGTGCACTGTCTGCCAAGGAGAGTGTGCTTGGTCCCCCCTCCAGGTCACATGACACGTGTTTCACCTCACTCATGTCAAGAGACAGGCCTAGGCCTCTGTGCACATGCTAGATTAGAGTGATGCCCGGACTAATACCAGATACACGCGCTGGGGCACCCAGAGCAGGGTACACAAGCATCCTCCTTGGAGGACACACTCCCACCCACAGCTCACGGCATTATTCCTCATCCCACCGGCCACTTAGCTGCCCTGAGCTCACACTCTGCAAACCACAGAACATGACTGAAGTCAAGTCTTACTTGGTCACCAGAAACTGCTTGTCAGACTTGTCATCGGTTTGTGGTGCTATAAAAGTGCACAAACTCGACCTCCTGTTGTAGATAGTATACCGGTGCCCACCTCACAAACATGAGCTGTAGCCGCTCCTCCATACACAGGTTAAGACATAAACACCGGGAAAAGAACATTCTAGGTGCATTGCAAATGGAATAGACCTAGAATGTCCAATGTGGCACTATCCGCAAGATGACGTCACCCAAGAACACACTCACGTAAGGCTCTTCATGGAGCCGGGTCACTTGTCCCCAGGGGCCAGGTACAGTGACCGCCACCAATAACACTGTTTTGGCAGCTCACTGAGATAAAGATGAACTTTTCAGTTCTTCAATGTGGTTGATTTAGATCTTAGATCACCTGTAGGAAATTCTGGATATGAACAGGGGTGGTTCCTCCATTACAGCAGATGAGCGTCGCCCCACTCTTAAAAATGCCCACAGACACTGCCCAGAGATGAAAAAAAAAATGGTGATAAAGTTAATTTCTCACCATTTTATTTTTCATCCTCAGTCCTGAACGAGTGTCAGCAGAAGGGAGTAGTTGTGGGCTGCCTGGTCACTTGTTTTAAGTGCGCATGTCCCTTTGGCCGGCTGTATTGCGATGGCCAGGCAGACATGCACACTTTAAACCGCTCAACCCAGCTGGAGCTGGGTTGAGAGCAAGCACAAGCCTCCCGTGCCCTCGGGAGCTGGGATAGAGGCCTCTCCGCCCAATCCTGGTGCTTCTCTCATGCTGGTTAACAGCATCAGAGGAGCGCCAGGATTAGCTAAGGGAGTTGGAGACCGGACAGAAGACGGAAACCGGAGCAAGGAGGATGTCACCTTTCAAGCGACTAAGTTATTTTTATTTTGTTTTATTTACCCCCCTCCTTGCACCCACCCCCACTCATTTGCCCACCCCACAACTCTCAGTAGTTGTCGGCCGCCCCTGAATATGAAGTGTATTAATAGTGCACTGGAGGCATTAGGAGCAGGGACCAGGTGTTTGGGGGTTCCTACCCCCCAATGACGGCTGTTTTTACTACCCAACTGGGTGCAGGGTGTCTCATTTGTTACACTGGGGTCTACGTCACCTAAGTTTGTAAATTCACGCTAGGCAGTGAATTGCTGTCCATTGACGCGTGAAACTCTGAGGCACCACGGTCACCAGTGGCTGCTCCGAAGAAGCACCCTGCTTAGATTCTCAGACTGCCCTGACTATTGCCCTCTGGGCTCCCAAGCTGGTGATAGCGCCAATGGAACGGAAGCCCTTCTAGCAAACACTGAAGGACACAGAGGGTGGACTTTAAACCACAGCGCACCATGTTAAAAATGAATGGTTACTCTTCTCGGTGCATGCTGCCACCTCAGAAGGCTGGGCTCATCCCTGGAGTCCCAGCAGCTCAACCTTCAGCCTGCTGGGTGCAACCAATGGAGAGCCTCAACTGGAAGAGAAGAAGAGACTAGAAGCAAGATGAGGACAATGGTAGCAGCCATGCCTTGCCCATGGAGCCTTGGACATGGAGCGGGAACTACTCCAGTCTAGACTAACAGGGAGACGGGATCATCTCTGTCCCTCGGTTGACACCATTCCGTGTGTACATTCTCTGCAGACACTGACGGCTACGATGCTGCACGCGGCATAAATTGGCTAAGTGAAAAGCAATGATTCCTTTTGAATTAGCATCCTAATGAACACCTCTTGTGCATCACAACTAACTCCCAGTAACTAACAATTTAGTGAAATAAATTGCTCCTCTTTCCAGATAAACTCCACGCTTATGTCAACTACATCCATCCTGATGAAGACCCACGCAAATAATCTAGGGTTGAAACGTTATCAACATGATGGTCAGAGATGAGAAACTGTTGTTTGTACTATGTGTGGCTGAATACAAATAATTGGTTTTGTACCACCATCCTTCTTTGCCTTGTTTTTGTATATACATACTTTTGATGTACTTCACAGGCTCAGAAGATGCCCCACTAAATTGAATGAAAAGGTAGTGCTTTGATCTCGTATCCCCTAATGCATTAAAGTTGTTTTTCACGTGCAACTGATATTTCATAATTGCAATGGTATTTAGGTGCCAGCTAATGCCTTGGTTAGATGTAGGTCTAGGAAAAATGTATTTTTTTTTTTTCAATTTCTGAATTTCATATTACTTGAAATTTGTTACATTTCTCAGAATTTTGGAATATGCAAATTTGTATCATTAGACCCCTGGGAGACCGGCTCCTACTGGTGCCATGTGTGGGTGTTTTTATTTGAGGGTTTCCCCTCGTGTGAACCAGGTACAGGACCTACCAGCAAATCCTATTTTTGAACGTAATTTATAATGTAGTGTAATTTCCCAGAGAAAAAATATGCCCCCCCTCTATTTATATGCACTTTACCGCATATTAAATAGTTTTTTACAGGCCAGGCCCAGTTTATTGCTACACGTTTTATGTGTGTTGACGTTTCCATCTTCATCAGAGGGGTGAAGAAGGAGGGCTGGGGTGGGAATACTCAAGTGATTGACATCTCTCCCCATAACCCGTTTTAAAGGTGACTTTTGGAACCCATAGCATTGCCCCCTGTGTGCCAGGACCCACAAACACAGGAAACCAGGAGCATTTGTTGGAGCGCGAGGCCTTATCACGTTCCAGGAACGAGCATCTAGGAGCCCACGAGGCAAGAAAAACAGGATGTAAGGGGGAGGATGAAAAAATAAAGTACTAAACACATTTGTTAAACATTTCTAAACTCCCGCGGGACACGTGATTGGTCATTGTTTATTACCAGCGGCCCAGACGGATAAACAACATATTTTTAAAAACAAACTAGGGAAATGTATTTAGGTTCAGTCTCCTGGCCTAGTTTGAAAAAGATGGGCAGCTCATGCTTAGGGATAAAGGAACTGAGTCCGCCATGTTGGGGTCTTGGGTTTGGCAGGCGGCTCTTAAATCCTTTGCCCGCCTCTGTGCTCCCGCCGCAGGACCGCCCACCACCACCTTAAGGGATTCCCATCTCCCTATTTTTTTTTTTTTTATCAAACACGCCCCTGTTGACACTGCAGGACCCCACTTTAGGCAAAAATAGAAAGCCTGTCGGCCAACATGTCAGCATTGTTTAGGCCTGAGTCGGCATTTTTTTGAGTTTTTCAAAAATAAACCCGCAAAGGAGGATGTTGGTTCTCAAATACAAAAAACCGACATGTAGGGAGGATTCTCCCTATGCAGATGCTATTGTGTTTTTTTTTCTGCCCGCGAGCTCCATGGCACAGCGGTTCTGGCCAGAAAATAGATGCAGGAATGGCTGCCTTAAATAAGGAGAGACTTTCAAAACTTTGACCACGGCAACTGGGTGGAGGATGGAGAATGGAAGAGGTTTTGAGAGCAGAGGAAGACGAGGCCCAGCCGTGTGGCCATTGGCTGTTGTTCCACCTCTAAACGAGGAAAGGGAACCGTGAGGTTAGCGAAGCAGGAGAACATCTAATTCATGGTGGTTCACCCGTTCTACCAAACTCTAAAGGTCTCCTAAGCCCGGGGTTGTTGTGAAGAGATATTAATTGTGCATCTGGATTTTCTTAGCTCAAAAAGTGCAAATGCTCTCAAATATGCCTCCTTTTCGACTGCATACATGTTGCAAGGTTGGTAGCCGGCCGCGACAGCTGTAAGTCACTGACATAAGTCTGGACCTGATGATGCAAGCCTTGGTGACACCACGGTCTTGTACAGCAGCACGGAGCCTGGTGAATCAGGCTTCACCCACTCCACTGCATTGCTGACATCTAGGCAGGCCACCATCGTCATGGGCGTGGAAGGCAGACCTACCGGCTTGAGCCAGAGACCCAAACAGTGCCAGGGGGTTTAGATGCTTCAAATCTCCCAATGGGTGACCAGATGAAGATAAAACTGCAAACTTAGTGAAAGGAGGTGCTCTCTCCTCTTGGTGGATACAGGCCTAAGGTCAAGTTACTCGTTGTCATGCCAACTGGAAGCAGGGGTTCCACTCTAGTGTTCCCCAAGTTCGGGGTTGTATCCATGAGGGGGAGGCCGAGTTGAATTTCATCAAGACCTTAACTCCAGTTCCTCTCTCTGCCTGTTTCTGCACTCCAGCGCCGAGATAGTCCTTTGGGGGTGATTCACTGCGCTAAACTAGGATACCATAAACTATAAAATAGACATTACAAAAATACTATATAACATAACATATAACGTGACATATAACCTTATAATTTTCCTGAATGAGGGCGAGACGAGGAGAAGCCTGTTTGTTTCTTCTTCCTGAGGTCTGGTACAAGAATATCTTTGCCAGAATGTCATCGGCCCAAAATATCTTGTCCTTAGTATCGTTTACAAACATTTCGCCTCATTGCAGATAATAATTGAAAGCCTAAATGATATTTTGGTGTCTGGCATTTAGGAAAATATATTTATGTCAGGCGCTATTTCCGACAGCGATGCTCTGTCATACTACCCTTCCTCCTAGTCCAGCCAGCAGTTGGGATGAGCATCTGACTACCTGCGGATGTGGGGACACCCTGAGACTGTAGGAAGTCCAGTGAGACATCAGCATGTAGTCGGAAGGACTTGAGTGACCATGGCCGAAGCCACCATGCTTGAAGCGGGGTCAGCGGCTGGATCAGTGCTTAATTAGTGCCTGTTGTTTCCGGTGCGGAGCACCGGAAACTTATTTTTGAGTGTTGGCGCTTATTTTTCTGCCTCAAGCAATTACTGTGAGCAAGAGACACAAATGAGAAAGATGGAGGAAGAAAAAAATGAAAAAGCACCACAATGGGAGAAAGCAAAAAGCTGCAAGAGTGAGCTGAAGGGGCAGGGAGTGGCTGTAAATGGATTAAAGAGGCCCGAGATGGCTTCAGGATTACGCTGCCTCAGGATTCCGTGCTCGCACATTTAATTGCAGCAGCCGTGTGCTTAGGAGGAGGGCTTTGGGCACCGGCACATTTTTATTTACAAATTAAGCACTGGGCTGGATGGTACCTTAGGACCTGGAATGAGCTGCCCGGGTTTTTGGAGAGGTAGGGTACCAGCATGATTTCTGCTGCAATGTCCCACCCCTACCACCCACCACAAACCTGGGCGGGCTTGGTTTCTATGTTAGTACTGCGGCAATTGTGTCGCTCTACCAGTCTGATTCCACAGCTTTCCACTCTTCGAGACCTCCAGTACCCTATTGTCACCTGGCTGTTTTGAAAATATGTTTTTCAGGATTTTTAGCTCCCAATCTGTCTTCTGCTCACATTTATTTGGATTCTCCTCCTCTCAGGCCCCAGTTCTGATCAGACTTTAACTGGCCAGCCTCATGGTTTGCCCCCAGGATGTCATTGACTGCTAAAGACTCACCACAGACTCATCATATTTCTCAGTTTCTAGGATATTTTTCCTCACAATTGAGATCCATCGCACCTCTGCCTGAAGTCTCCGCCATTTTCTATTGTTGCACAAATATTTGCAATCCAGGCCTCCAGACGTTTCGAGTCACTGGTAGGTACCAAAACACCATAGTACAATACCATTGCTATGTCTGGCCTAGAGACAGATTTATCTCTCTTCCAATCCGTGTGTGTTTTCAAATAATGAATGAAATAAATACATACATAAAAACATACATGGGGTGTCTTTCGATAGGCCCTCTTCATTCATTGGTCTGTTCAAGTGCCATTTACATTTTTGTTCCACCCACCACAGCATGCGGCTTATGACATTAGGTCAATCCACTTCATCCATTGGCTCTCTTGCACTATGAGTGGCAGGGTTTTGCCTAATCACATGTGCCATGCTACCGGAAAAGGAATACACTTTTTACTTTTCTTTCTAAAAATGATCCACCTTTATCATAGCAGCATCTTTATTTTTAAACGTTTGATCAAGACGTGGACGCCAGTTTTTTTTATTTTCCCATCCAAAATGGAGGGGGTAAATAAAAAAAAGGACATTTCATTGGCACTAAAGCTCTTTTTTTAAGGTAGAAGTTTTCTGCCTGGCCGTCAAAATAATAAAATATAAAAAAAATAAGGACCGCCCAGCAGGGGTGTCAGTGGAAGAGCAGGTGAAGGGGGGGAATGGGAGGGAAGGTATAGGGAGTGAGTGAGGGGCAAAAATAAAAATAAAGGTGGGATGCAGAGAAGGAGAAAAAGTAGCACATGCAGGAGAGAGCAACACACAACACACGATTGGGAGAGAAGCACAGGAAGAAGAAAGCAACACAGAGAGCGGGTGGCTGAGAGTTAGGTGAAGGAGGAACACGCAGGAGAAAGAGCGAGCAGCACACGAGGGACAGCGTAACATGCGGTAGGAGATATTTAGCGGCACGGAGGAGCACACAAGGGAGAGAGCTATAATACACAAACAAGCAGTGCATGGATACACGTCAGCCAATCAAAAGGATGGTAAAGAAGCTGTGCTCCAGGTGAGAGACAAATGCAAGAAGAGAAAAGCTTTGAATAAGAAACAAGCAAATGAGAGTCACACGAGGCCAGCCAATGGTGAGCAGTGGGCGGGCTGTGTGCAAGCTGCAGGTTTTCGGAAAGCCCACAAAGGGTTTTTCGTAGGCAAGACTTGCGGCTCCTGTGTTGCACTGGGGGAATCCTACTGCAAAACTGAGCCCTTAATAGACCTCCAAATCTATATAGGTTTTAAACTTCATAAAATTTACGATTTGTGTGTTCCACAGCTTTGCTCACCTCTATTTGCGAACAGAACCTGTATCCATCCCGCTCATCACTTCCTCAAGAGCTAAATTAAAAAATAAAGTAGTGATTTTATCGACCTCAGAAGGATGGAGAGCTGGATAAACTCCATCAAGACCCTATAGAGTGCACTGAGATTTCTCACCTGTGACGCATGCGTTGACGGGCGGAGCCTGTCTTTCTAAGATCACCTACCCGCTGGCCTTATCTGCGGATCCTGCGGTTCACGACCATGGCTGGTGCTACCGCAGGCAGCAGCGGTGCCAACTTTCCATGGCGCAGGGCTGGGAGGCACCTTCCTTTCTTCTTTCAGTAGCCTGGTGCCTTTAGTTTATTCAGGCACAGGCACGGAATAATAGGCGGAAATGCAGTGGCACAAACAGGCCATTAGAGAGTTCCTGCATCAAAGGTCACGCCCTTTCAAGGTGGACTTCAACCTGGAGTGATCTGAGGCTTGGGCACTTACCAAGAAAAGCAGGAATGTGATCCCCATTTCCACTTCTGTTCCAGCAATATCCAGCAGGAATGCACAACTGCTTTTGGATAAATGGCTGGACGCCTTCCTTGTGAGAAAGGCCAGGTCGAATTCCACATTTAGTCTGTGCTTTGGGACTTCCATGGCAAGAAAGAGTGTAAACACAAAGAGCTCCTGTTGTTCCATTCTAGGTGAGAGCAGCCCACCCAGTCCTGGTTCTTCCTTTGCATTCTGGAACTTGTAGTCTATCATTTATAAAGGGTGACTCAAAACTACAGCTGCAGGATCCTGCAGACAACTAAGCCTGACGGGCTTTCCGAAGGGATACTATCAAGAATTATTATAGTGCAAACGTTCGTCCCCGTGGGTTTTCCAAAGGGGGAACCAACAACAAAATCCTCTTACTAAGGTAGTCTGTGAGATTCCATATAACAACACACTTTTCTACTGCTTGTAGCAGGACCCAGTAAGAATCCACGGTTAAAGACCCATTGGCTTTAACAAATGCGTTTGACAATAAAGAACCCAGGCCGACTGCCTTTGGCAATCGTTTTCAGACTCAACAGAAGAGACCTATGTCATAGGACGTAGCTTATCCCAGTGAACTAATCATACCTACACTCTTCGTATACAGCCATAAATCAAATTTGTACTCAAAATTACAGCTGGCAAAATATAATTCTAGCTAGCTCTCCTAAAAAAGCCAGTCAAGAGTTATCATGGTGCAAACCTCTTTCCCTACTGTTTGTAAGGACAGGGTTACCAACGCCTACACCCTCACCTTCTACAGTGAGCTGTGAGATTCCATGTAACAAAATACTCCTCAATTAACCTTTTAGCAATTCAGCCTCAAATGGCCATTGACTTTAACATAGACTTTTTACAATGAATGTGAAGGCCTACGTCCTTTATCGTAACTTTTTATATCAATCAGATCAGGACTGTGGCCTTCATCGTTTGCATGCCACCATAACTAGTGTAGTCCCGCAGTATCAAGGATAAGCAACCTCCCAAGGCAAATGTGTAATACAGGCACTACTTTCTAGTGGAAGCACACACCTTCTGCCTAGTCGAATGCTGCACTCCAGGGCAGCAACATGTAGGTGGAGCCTAAGCCCCTGTCTAAGTGTGTCTGAAAGCTCTGTTTTGTTGATCACGTAAGTTCTGTTGACAGCATCACTTCTAAGGTAGACCTAAAAAAAAGTAGTGACTGTGAACGGAAATTAGCACACATACATTTTGAAAAAAGGTGAACCTCTATATATCAACGAGAAAAGCAGGCGCTAAAATTAAATGAAGTCAAAAGGCAAAGCAGTTCATGAGCATGGAAATGAATTTTCAAAAATATAAACATTGTGAACAACTACTCACCATACCAAAAATCAATTAGAGATTGAGGAAAAAGTGAATGCCCATATATTTGAAAATGTGAACATCTATGTACCAAAAACAGCAGTCAATAAGCAAGAATAAAATTAACAAAAATATTTAAAAATGTGAACCACTACACACAAAACAACAAAAAGCAAGTAGTGATTAGCAAAGAATAGAAAACACAAAATATTTTAAAATATGTGATCCTCTGTAAACCAACCAAAAAGCAAGTACCTAATAAACAGATAAATTAATTCCAAGAATATATTTTTAAAAATCTGAGCTTCTAAGGACCTAAAAAAACAAGCATTGTCTGATCAAGCAATTGAATCCACGGAGACATAAAAAATGTGAAGCCCTTTAAACAACCAAAAAGCTAGGAACTGAAACAAAACTTATGAAGTTGGGCTAATGATACTAAGTGTAAGAGCCATCAGAATGTGGTTTTCGCAAGAGCCAAAATCTCACCGGTGTAACACTTGAGGAGCAGTTTGGAAGGGCGTGAGGGCACCACCCAGTACTAAAGTGATCACAAGGCGTTGAATCAGTAGAAAAAAATAATGGTTCAGCAATTTAGCATGCCCCGCCCCCTCCATCTTGGAATTAAAGTGCAAGGAAACAGAGACAAACAGATTCCGCTATTAGCCACAGAGCAGATAGTGCCAGGTGCCCACTGGAAGCCCTTTAAAGAGACCAGCCGGTGAATGATGTCACAATACCGCTTTAAACCCAAGCAGACGTCATCAAACAAAGCCACATTCTAGAACACCTATTGTTGGCGATTGTTAGCAACACAGACTTGGGTTAAGGGAACCCTTTGTTTACACCGCATAGACCTTTAAACTATGTCCCTACTCTGTGTACTGAGGGTGGACAACCTTCAAACACCGTTGTTGTGCTACAATATTGCACCTGAAATATTGACACAAGCATGTATTGTGAACAGAGTTTAAAAAACAAAAGCTGGGTCATTAAACATTGAAGAAGGACTACAATTTGCACTGACCCAGGGGTCCAAAAGTAGTTCATTGGCAGCCCACACCGCCATGAAACCCCCTCCAGTGAGGTACTGAGAACCCTTTAAAAGAAGTCTTGCACACAGTGTCATCTATGTTAACCAGTTGCCTTTAACTAACCCTGCATTGCAACAATGGAAGCTTGTGTTCAGCCAACCTTCTCTGAAAACACGTGCTAAAGTTACTGAGATGTACCGGGCAGGTGGTACAAATCTGGGCCTGTCACCAACACAAGTATATTGACTTTAAAAGATGGTCATGACGTAGTAAGTTTACACTCACCCTGATGATATTCCGGGAGTCGAAACAATTACAATACATGTCTAGTTCAATATTTTGGGGGGCTAACACTTTTGCTGCAGATAAAACCGAGTTGGTTAGTGATACCAGAGCGTGCTTCGGGGCACAGCGGTGCGAAGCGGTCATGTTTCCTTGCCTCAGTGCGCACTGCTGACAGCAGAGGCTTTGAGCCTGTTTTACGCAAATCAGCCATCAACCAGAAATGAAAGCTTCATCTGGCCTTTTTGTAGCAGAAAAAACATCTTTTTGGTTTAAAGCACAACTGGTTATGTCAGTCACGTAATCCACAGTTCTAAAAATGTACAAATAAACCGTATTTGTGTATTTGTTAGGTGAAATAGCAGCCGGAACATGGAAAGAGAGGAAATTTACCAGTGTGTGTCTCATAGGACATAAAATCTGCAAATAGTTAGAACACTATGTTTTATTAACAGAGAATGACCAGCTAGGAGGATTTTGCTTCTGTACACATCCACTTAAGGCTTTAATCACCTAGACAATTATCTTTAATGTATGTGGGTGGAAATGGGTGCATGTTGTCCCTAGCAGTATTTAAATTGCGTGTTTAAAATGTGCCGCATTTGGGCTGGGCGGTCTGTTTTATGTGCTACCGAGGCCCATGTGCTACACACGCCTTTTCTATTAGTGTCTATGCGAAGTCAAGCGCCTCTCTGTATTTTGGACCTTGAGGGATATGAGATTCGGGGAGCTAGTGTGATTTGCCCAGGATCACACAGTGTCGTCAAAGTGTGGCTGTGACAGTATTGCGAACCAGGCCTGAAAGGACAACATGAGATGTCACAGCAAGTAGGGAGGGTGAAAAGGTGGTGGGCTGAGGCGCACCCTGCCATAGGTGGTTACCTGGCAAGTGTTTGCACCCCAACCCTTCTGGCGTCTCATTGTGGTTCAGTCGAGAATAAAAGAATGAGGGCAAAGAAACACTTCTGTGGTTGTGACTTGGGATTTCATGTATGTTACATACATGTTACAGCACAAACATACAACTTATTGGCGGTTTACATAAGCTCGTGAGAGAGCTCAGTCAGTAAGATAGCTCAATGGGTTAATCACTTAGTGCTGGGACTTAAACCTGTAGCTCAGTCCATTGAGCAGTTACTGCTGAGCATTAAACCTATTTTTGGTCGCATCAGAAACTGCTGAGCACCAGCAGCCAGATATAAGGCCAAGAACAGACCCTTGTTTAGACATTCAGAAGCTGTGGGCTTAGCAACTTCCCGCCTGTGTTTATTAAGGTGAAGTCAAGACATCCCTCCCCCCTCGGTGGCGACTGATGGATGGAAACAGTGGTCTGTGCTCGGCTGCTGCCGCATATCTAATCTTTCCATCCTAGTGACCTAGTCACTTTCCATCCTAGTGAAAACCTGGTGGAATTGGGAGGGGGGGCGGTCATGGTCCCGCAAAACCTCTCGCCCTCCCTTCAGCCCCTGCACGACTGTCCGGATCTGGGAAACGACCACCTTCGTGACAGCTGGCCGCCAGCCCTGCACCTCCATGTTCTTTGGACTTGCTCACGGTTCGGTACCACTCACCACTCCCCCTCCCCCACTAAGGTTGTGCCAAGATGCAAAGACTTCCCACAAAAAAATGAGTCATTTTGTTTTTGTTCACATCCTTGTACCACTGGCGAAGTTTTACAGGAAATAATACCACAAAATAAGGTTTTAAAGATTTAAAAAAACACATCGCAAAAACAGTTTCGGGACACACCCATACAGTGACACTTCCAATAGTGCAAAAGGTCATTTATTTAGGACAGGCTTTAAACATAAACAACATTGAACTTCAAGTGTATACCCAAACATTAACTAAACCCCCAACTTCCAGTTTTCCTTTGCTTATCACTCTCTCTTCCAAACCTCTCTTCGCTTCTCCTCCCCTAGACACTCCCCTATTCCTCACATGCCCTACTTGCTTCTAGCATACCCCCTCACTCTGCTCCTTCACCTCCTTGTAATTCCCCTTGGAAGGGTGGACAAGCCCGCATCTGGCTCTCCACCCTCCCCCATCTTCTGCCATCCAGCAAAACCCACTTGGCGTTTTGCTGCCCCACCCCAGGAAGAACAAACCTTCTTCAGGTCCCCCATTCTCTTTAACTTTTTATTTTTTATTTTTTTTATACTCTTAGGTTTGTTCTCTAAACCACAGCTTCTCTCCCAATAATTCACTTAACAGCAGCCTCAACTCTGTCAAATAATACACGTTTCCCAACTTCAACAGATGTACCCCATCCGCCCTAAAAATCGTCTCCTCATGTTCCTTGAAGTCCTCATGCTTAAGGACCTTGATCCCCTGGGCCCACCAGAAAACCCTCATGGCTCTGTTCAATTTCCTGCGAGCCCGCTCAATGGCTCTATGATTAACAGCCCCTCTCCACACTCACCTGGGCACAAATTCTGTCCACACCAGGCATGTGCCGTGCAACGTTTGTTTCAAGAGTTCCAAGTCTCTCTGCATCAGTTGTATGAGTGTGAGCCCTGATAGCTTCACAAGGTCATTCTCCCCCAGGTGAATCAGCAATAGATCAGGACATCCCCATTCCGGCAAACTCGCAGTGATAAATGGAAGCAAACTTCCCCACCTCATGCCACTCTTCCCCCACCCAAAAACTTTGTGGTGTCTGCTAGGCAGTCCCATTGCCCTGCCGTAAATTTGCTTCTCTGCAAACTTCGCTGCCCAGTGAACGAAAGAATGGCCGACCAGCCATGTCACCATCTTGTCTCTCTGTGGACCAGCCACGCAACCTGTAAAGAAAAACCACTGTAAAGACTTCCCTGAAAACGTAACCCCCCCCCACCATACCCCTCAGGTAATCAAAGCGCCCGTCAGAAAACCGCTGTATTAAGGTCTCACATAACATTCACAACATCTGGATTTCCACCTACCTATGGCCTTACTTTTCACCCAGTCCCAACCCAAGTGAGCTGCCGCTGTGGCTGTGCCAATCCGAAATGAATGCGTGCCAAAATCTACTGCGCGCCGGCCTAAACGCCCAAGAGCCATTCTCCAAACCTGCAGCAGCTGACAACTAGTAAGCTTCGCCCCTGTGTCGTGGACAAATACCCCGTACTCCCCCGTCCTGCGCAGCCTTTGTTTGAACGCCATCCATTCCTTCACTGGGCACGCCAGTTCACACCCCCCCCCCCCTTCTCCAGCCATACCCATTTTCCCCTTCCCAACTGATCTGTCTTCGAGCGCCTGAGCCAAATGCCCAACCGGTCCCCATGCATGCACACCTCCTTTGTCTTTACCCCTATCTCTTTCCCCACCCCCAACAATTTAGACACTCTGAAAGCACCAAAAACATCCAGATCATGCACAGTCGGAATAAACTCACTTCATACTCGTCCGAGCAGCATACTGGCAATACATGTAATAACTCGAGAAGTATGTCAAACGTGATGGGTCCTCTCGCTGGTTTGCTTGCACTGGACCTATCTCTGCCCCAGCCCTTCAAAATTCGCCCTAACAGGTCATTGCGCTTTGGATCGGTACCAAAAAACAATTTCCCATAAAACTAAACCCCAGCCAGTTTTCCTCCAGTAGTTGCAGGAGACAAACCCTCCTTGATCAGGTACAGCACAAAACGCAATGCGCGTGCCTCAAGAGCCTGCGACCCTAAAGCCCCAAAATTTCCCACAACCAACTCAAAAGATTGAAACTCCAACCATGCAAGCCTGTAACGCAGCCGAGTGGACACTGCTAAAGACATCTCCACCAGCCCCGTGATCATCACGCCCCCCACTCCCAAATGTCTGCCGGGACCGCAGTCTTGCTCCATTTCGCTTCTGGGGCCAACTCGCGGAATCGCTGCCACTGTGAACGAGACAGGGAGTCCGCAATCTCGTTGTAAATCCCAGGTATGTGTGCTGCTTTGAAAATAACATTTAGAGATAAACATTTAAGCATAAACTGGCGCAATAAGCGCAACACTCTAAGGTCCCTCGCCCGCTACCTGTTGACTGGTTCCACCACCGTCATGTTGTCCACCTGGAAAACCACTGACCTGTTGGCCAATTCCTGACCCCAGACTTCCAGAGCCACTAAAAGTGGAAAAAACTTGAGGAAAGCAATGCTCCTTCCTTGTTGCACCCATTGCCGGGGCCCTGGTTCAGCGCACCATCTCCCGTCCCAATAGAGACCGAAACCCGAGGCTCCCGCTGCATCAGAAAAAATTTGAACCTGCCACACTATATCACTATGTCCCCAAAAGACATAGGCACCCCATTGAAATCTTTCAGAAACGTTTCCCAAACTTTAATGTCCTCTCTCAGGGCCAACTAAATCCTGATCTTGTGGTGTGGGAGTATTGCTCCTGACATGGATAACCCCAAACGCCTACAAAATGTCCTTCCTCCCCTCACCACCCTGCATGCAAAATTAAGGTATCCCAACAACTTTTGGGCCGTTCGCAAATCCATCTTGCGAAGTCCCCGCACCATGGCCAGGAACTCTAGCATCTCCGCGACTTTAGTTGCCGGCAATCTGGCCACCAAAGTGTTTGCGTCCAATTCGATCCCCAAGAAGGTCATCAATGCTAGCGGGCCCTCTGTCTTTTCTGGGGCCAAAGGCCCTCCTGCCTGCTGAGTTAGCCTCTGAAAGTCTGCCAAAGCCCGGGCGCAAGCCCCAGATGTGGCCGTCCCTACAAATAGGAAATCATCAAGGTAGTGAGTCACCGTCCGGTGCCCACTAATTTTAACAAAAACCCACTGCAAGAAGGTACTAAAGCTTTCAAAAAGTGCGCAGGAAATAGCACAGCCCATGGGTAACACCCGGTCCACATAAATGGCTCCGTCCGGCTGCATACCCAGGAGGTCAAAATCTGCTGGATGAATGGGTAATAGCCTGAAAGCCGATTGTATATCACATTTTGCCATTTCTGCCCTGTGCCCACACTTCAGAACTAGCCTCACGGCGTCATCCACCGAGGCATATACCACCTTGGAGTCCTCATGGGCGATAAAATCGTTGACAGACGTTCCCTCAGGCCATGACAAGTGGTGTATTAAACGAAACTCACCCGGTGCTTTTTTGGGCACGACTCCTAGGGGTGATATCATTAAATTCTCACCTGGCCATTCGAAGAATGGCCCTGCTATTCTACCCAGAGCCACCTCCTTCGCCACTTTGTCGTGAACCACCTGAGGTTGTTCTTTGGCAGACCGTAAATTATCTGCCCATCTCCTATACCGAGGACCCTGGTATCCTACTCTGAAACCTTCACGAAAACCCCACTCCAACTGACAAGCCTTATCCGCGTCTGGGTAGCTGTGTAACCAGGGCAATAGAAACTCCAGCCTAACCGGCGTAGGACCCCTTTGGCGCAGTACCGCCTTGTGTGCCCCGCCCTCTGGACGCCCTCCATTGTTCTGTTGGACTGGATAAGGAAAAGCATAGAGTGACTGGATGACGGCCCCCCCACTTGGAGCAGTCATGTTTGAACCTACACTGCTGTCGAGAGCAGAGCCCTTTATTGAAGTTCCAGCAAGCCCCAGTGGTGGGCACTGGGGCCTTGCTGGCTGTGCCCACCCCTCCCTGGGCAGGACGAGACTGAAAAGGCTTGTAGACAACTGGCAATCCACTCGCTGTATGCGTGGAGGCCGAAGATTGAGCCGATGCCATCCATTGCATCCATAGTTCAGGGTCCACATCCCCCCATGGTTTTTCCGGATTTACACTCACCCTGGCCCTGAACTCCTCGTCGTAGCTCCGCCATGCGAAACCCCCAAAATGTAACTGCGCCTTCCTTATGATGTTCATGTACTTAAAAAGTGCTATGGCCCTGTCCGGATATTTCTCACAATAGATACTGGCAAATATCAGGAAGGCAGATGTCCAATTATCCACTGTAATAGGGACCCTGGGCCTGCATGCCAGCTCCCATTCCTCCTCCTTGGAACCCTCCTTGGCCTGAGTATCCCTATGTAGAAGTTTAAAAACATCTACATATTTGTGTCTCCAAATTTGCGCTTTCGTTTTCTCTGCCACATGTGACCCCAGTGCCATGGCCAATCCCATATATGGGAGCCCCTTCTTATGGCTTCCCCCTTCCTTATCTTCTGTACCTGTGTCATCCCCTGCCTTCTGACTGCCTTGTTCAGTAACTGCTGCAGGTAGGGCCTCCTTCATCTTGCGCACGTCCCCTTCCTGCCTTAAACCAACCCCGGGTGTTTCTAAAACTGATCCATCTCCGACCCCAATCGACTTGTGTGTACATGAGTCTCTGGTGCCTCCTCCCCCTTCACCCCAAACTGACCACCAACTCCCCTTACCTCTGTCTACTGCCCCCATGTTCTGCGGCGTTTTCTTCACGAGCCGTCCTTGTGACGTAATTTGCCGCACTCCTGATGGCCCTTCCTCCAAGACGGTGTCCTGTAAAACAAAAGCAGAGGAAGAGGTTGCGCCGCACATGCGCCCTCGCCCCCCCTTCGTGACACCGCTCACCTCCGCCTCACGGATCTCTCCTTCTTCCCAATCATCCCCTTCTTCCTCATAATCCAGATCAAACTCATAATCTCCTTCCGACTCACACTTGCTCGCCACATACCCCGTGGCTTCACTGTTGTTGTAGCATTTGGTTCTTGTCCCACATGGTGCGAACCATCCATTTGGTACCCACGTTCCCGCGGTGTAGAGAAGGCCGCCGCTTGCCCCTCTAGTGCTTCAGACCAACGTAATGAGGCAGTGTTGCACCCAGTTGGCGTCACCTTCCTTCTGCCAACCTCAGCTGTTGGCATCGTCTTGCCTCTCCCCCTGTGGCCGTGTGCGCCACCAGGGCTTCCAGCGCCGACCTGCCCTTCGGCCGCACCAGCCTCCTGCCCCCTCCCACCTTCTGTCCGTGGTACCCAGACCCAACTCCCTGCCCCGGAACTGGAAGGCTGAGGCCCCCTGGCGTCCAATACATCTGTGGCCCCCCTGCTCACTGCCCCCTGTGACGCTAACTCCTCCCGGTCTGTGCACAATTGAGCCCATCTGGCCTCAGTCTCCGCGACGGCCCTGCGCTGTTCCCGGATCCTGGCCTCCAAATCCCACGTCTCTGCTTGGTCCCAGCCTGCCTGCCTGCTAGGGCGCGAGGGCCCTGGGGCCCTCCCGGCCTCGCCTGCGTTGTGCTTAATTTGTCTGGCCTGTCTTGGGGCTGCCTTGGCTTTAGCCGCCCCCCCCGGCCTTGCCTGCATATTTTCCGTGTTTTTGGCTAGGGCCCCCGCCCCCACACAGGAAGCGGGCCCTCCCTTGGGGCGTGACAAATCTAAAGGAGCCCAAAACCCGCTAGGCCCCGGCATGGGGTCCTCATCCCCCTCTGCCTGTCTTGCCGGTATCTCCCCACCTGCTGGGTCCCCCATGCTACCTGGGGGCCCCATCTGCTTGTAGCCTGAGCCCATATCCTCCATGGCCCCCTCCGCCCCGACCTCTTTGTCATCCTCCTCTCCTGAAAACATTAAGGGACTGTGAGCGCATCGCGCCCCCTCCCCAGCGTTTTCCCCTTGGTCCTGCCCCCCCCATCCTTATCCCCATCTGAATCTAGGGATTGACATGCGGCGATGGCAGCCGCTACCCGGCTCGACGCAGCACGCGTCGGCCGTGTCATTCCGACCCAGGCCTGGTCAAGAACCCCAGGCCTGAGTAAGTCGGAACAGCCGGCTTCGCCTAATATGCGAAGCGCGGCCTTGACTGCTTCAGCGTCATGGCTGGTTGCCATGGCGCTGTGCAGTGCGAGCGGCGAAGCCAAGGTGGAAAGAAAACCCCCCGTGGGGCCCGCAGAGGCCTCGCGCACCTGCGACACGCCCTCCCTAGCGCACCCTCACTGCCTTTCCTAAGGCCGCGGAGCCTCGCGCTTCCAACCAGTTAAATCTGGCTGCGCTCTCCGGCTCCAGGCCGCAAAACCACGGAGCCTCTTCCCGCTAAACCCGCAAAAACCCACCACACTCTCCTTGCTTCCCAAACGAGAGGGTCAGCCTCAAAATCCGCTCCTCCCTAACAGCGGTCGGCGTGAAAAGAGGCCGACCCTCCCTCTCTACCCTAACTCCCACCCCCACTTACCTGTCCGCCAATCAGCCTCCTTTACGCCACTTCCTGCCGTCTCCCGAACGTGCCTGCGGAGAGACTAGAGCGGGTCTCTCTCTCTCCGCGGGCCCCTCCATTAGCAGACTTATGATCTTTAAGAAAAAAACGTTGTGCTTGAATATTTTTCTGCAAAAAAAAAGTTTTGGTGCATTTTCAACAGCAGGTAAAGTTTTGCAAAGATGCCAAATTACATAGATGCCATGTAGCTGGAAACTTGTCATCTTCGCGCAGCTCCTGAGGCCAGCTCACAATAATGGCCATTGATTACTACAATTCCATCTATAACTTTAAAAAGTGCCCAGCAAATTTACCTAGGAGCAAGAATGTCATGTCAATGACGCCATGGTAACTGATGGCGATCTCCCATGGATACTTGCGGCCATTGTCATGGTAACAATACCAACTGGACCTTGCGGTGCCAGTTCTGCAGGGATAGTGATATCATGTTGCATGCGTCATGCTTCCGGTCCCACTCAAACTCTCGCGACAACGGTGCCATGTTGAGTCTGCCACGGATCTGCACAGAGGCAGTTTATGCTGCATAAGCTTTCCTAAGGCATTTTATAAGGAGAGCTGAAATTCTGCCTTTCTTAACCTATGCATTTTTACTTATAAATATAGATTTGTCGAGTTTGCTACATAATCCATCATCTTTTGCATAAATTCAAAATTTTAATGAAACATTTTTTCTAGCGCCAACCAGTGCTTTAAATGGGCCGGTACTCTCCGGTACTGAGTACCGGCACTTTTCTATTTTGAGCGGGAGAGTACCGGCACATCTCAAGAAAAACGTAATACTTTTAATTGGGGAGTACCGGCACTTCTCAGAAACAAGCAGGTACTCTAGCACAGAGTACCTGCACTTTATTTTTTCCATTTCAAGCACTGGCGCCAACAGATCAAAAGTTACTAAAACACCGCAACACGAGTTGTTGCACGGTGGCACGTCACCTTCTAGTTGCTGATTACTTTAGTTAGTTGTTAAATTGGGACTAATGATGTGAAACATTTACCCAGAGAGCGTTAACATGCGTGGAATGACAAAATAGTGACACCATACTATCACAGGCGTAGCCGCATAATTTCCCTTTTTTCCCCACATATTTTAGTCAAGCCTGCCGCATAATTTGCTAGTACCCTGAACCATAATTCCAGGTGCCCTGCATACTTTACGTCACTATAATGTGATTGGAAGGTGGTGCCAACAATGTTTAACTAAAATAACGTTTGTGCATATTCAGAAGCTTTGACTAATATTTGAAGACACTTGTGTTATCACAAGAGGGCACGGGTTTGGTGCACTCTGACCTAATCGTCATTGTGCATTCCTTCAGCGCACAATATGCATGCACATTTATTCAACCTTATCAACCTTCATTTAGGGGCTACTTTTGCAGCAAAGGTCTAATGTGTGATAGTGAAATCGAGAATTGTACTGATTACCTGGTGCCACTGTGAGCCTGTAGGGCCGGAGCTGAGTCAGTCACATGTCACACATGGATTGCTGTCTAGGATTGCTTATGATATACTAGGCATTTGAGAAATTATTGTTACACTGGCTTAATCTTGCATTTTTCTTGCGTTCTGTGTTACACTAAGAGCACACGCTGCCCATAATTACACCATTAATGTATGTTTAGGGTGACCAGATTTTAAAAACCAAACTCCAGGACATTTCTCAAAAGTAGAAGAAGGACAACAATTTTACATTATCCGGGCGCCACAGAATGACGCCGCTCATCAACATAGAAATACAGAATAGGTGCTCAGAAAGTACACCAAAGGTTATTTTTAAACCCAGTAAAATCCCTGTTAATTAAATTGTTTTCTTATAACATTTGCTAACTAGCCCTGGTTTGGAACAGCCTCACACTGTTTTCAGTCTGCCCTCTCTAAAAACCAGGACACAAGCCAAATTTGCTGAACTCTGCTGAGACAGCTGGTGAAAAACTGGGACTATCCTGGCTAATCCGAGACAACTAGTCACCCTAAACACATTGCATAATTGCAGGGAAAAATCCTCTCATGGGAGTGGAAAACCAAACTAAGCGGCCAGAACACAGGCGGCTGCTGATCACTCCGGGCGTGAGTTTGATTTTTTAAAAATACAAAATCCATCCTTGTTTTGCACTAAAAATTATACGAAATGCCAGGTTTAAAGTTCATGTAATTTTGCCTAATTTCATTCAATTGGCCTGAAGGGTATGCGAAGAGAAATTATGCAAATTTCACCCTCCCCACCATGCAGTAGACCAGTGATACTCATAGTACGGCCCGGGGGCTGCATGCGGCCCTCCCGATGTTTACATGTAGCCCCTGATCACCAGCAGCACTGGGCAGCTGTTCACTCCACTCAGCACTAACATTAAACAAAATATTACATCAACGGGCTAGTCTTTGTTTAAAGGCTTATACAAGTTAAAGAAGGAAAAAAGTAAGTAGCTGGGGTGTCCTGCACCCCTTAACTTTAGGAAGACCTTCCTTTTCAAAGCCATCTTGCAGCAAAAGTGTAAAAATATGATAAAGTCTCTTCAAACTTTAAAAAAGGGATCGTCATTAGCATTCAGAACCCTTTCACCTCAGTACATCAGATTGGATCAGTGCATTGAAAGTACGTTTTTAAGTGATGGTTTTCAAACATGAATTTAGAAACATCCATTCTTCTCCACACAGTGACCACAGTGTCAATAGTGAGTTTAAGGGGCTCCTTAGTTATGGGCACTCTTAAGGTGGCCCCGGTTCCTATTATACAAGAAGAACATTATAGTTTATTGAATCAAACACAGGAGATGGTTTCGTACAGCCAACCTCCTGAAGTCGTGTATTTTCGAGGTCCTGTTATATGTGGTAATGAAGAAAAAGGTGGGCAAGTGACATAAAACAATTGCCTAGGATCACACAGTTTGGGAACGTGGGGAAGCCGGGATTAATCCCAGGTTTTCTGGTTTTGCTTTGTGAAATTCAGCCAGTAGATGTATATGTAGGGTGACCAGATCTTGAGAACAAAAAAAAGGACATTTTGCAAAAATAGAAGAAGGACTACAATTTTACATCAAAGAAGCACCCCTGAATGACAGCTCTCATCAACTTAAGAACACAGAAGAGGCGCTATGAAAGTAAATAATAAGTGATTTTCAAAACCAGCATTATACCTGTTAATTACATTGGTTACTTATAACATCTGCTAACTACCACATCTTTGGAACCTCAAAAAAAGTGCCTTGCACTGTTTTCAGTCGATCCCCTCTAAAAAACCAGGACATGAACCAAATTTGCCAAAATCTGCTGGGACAGCAAGTGAAAAACCGGGACTGTCCCCGCAAATCCGGGACGCATGGTCACCCTATGTATATGCTTTGCTTTCCCTATACCCGCTTTACCCCCACCCCCTCCAAAAGATCGCCTCCCTGCTGGGTGGATGTGCGCTCTTCACATCACAGGCCAAGCTCTGTGGCCCCTGGGACAGTGCTTGCAAGTGCCCATGCAGTCGCCTGTCACGCACTGGGCCCTGGAGGCGGTGCCCAGGGAACACGAGCCCTGTGCGCACGCGGCGCACTCTTGTGGGCTAGAGAGCACTTCCTGTTGGCACGGAAGCCCCTGCCCAGCGGGCACAGCCTGCCCCTGCCTAAAAATAATCATGTAAAGAGCCTTGAGTTACAGGAACACGCTGGGCCGACTGTCCCTTAATTAAACAGTTATTACGAACCCCCTGAGCTGATGTTTCCATTTTCATGGAAAACCTGTTCTCATTTCCTTCCACAAGTCGTTCTTTTCATCAGTTTGACGAGTTTGCAGTGTTTTCACTTCGATTCACTAACAATTTTTACCCAAAAAAATACAATTTCAAGTTAATGTTACACTTAGTAAAGGGGCCAGTCATAAAACCTCTTCTGTGACTATGTGCAGCCTGAGCTCTGAAAATACTGTAATTTATTTATGTACATTTCATTTAGACACAAGGGCCCAAGTTATACACACGAGGAACCTAAAACAGTGTACGTGGAAGTGCACACCACATAAAAACAGCGCTAAGAGGCCACACGGTTCCAGATGTGAGCTATACAAATTCCGATAAGACGAGATACCGTTTGTTATTGTGGTGTCATTGCTTGGTGAGCCAAGGCGGCGGGTACAGGTGCAATAATGTGCCAGTAAGACCAGGAGATGTGCTGGTTCCACGTTCTAATTGTGATCCTACCTTTCACACGATTGTGCGCTTGACGTCACCTAATACGCCACATCGTCATACACAGCACCAAACGTGACTTATTGGCACTCATGAACTTACATTCTTCCAGCCATGCACAACAAACCAGGGCCCTTCTTTATACTTGTTTAGCGCCGCACTTGCGTCACTTTTTGACGCAAAAGCAGCGCAAACTTACATAATACAAATGTATTTTGTAAGTTTGCGCCATTTTTGCGTCAAAAAGCGGCGTAAATGCGGCGCTATAAAAGTATAAATGTGGGCCCAAGTAGCTACTTACTCAAACGTCCTGAAAGTGCTTTGTGGGTACATCAAGGGTATGTATACAAATGCTAGAACGTCATAAAATTAGGGGTGGGCGGTGAATTCCGCTCCACTCGCGGAGTTTGCAGAGTTTTCCGCACTCCGCTTAGAGCGCGGAGTTCCAAAAAACTCTGCTTAGTGGAGCTTTTTTCCTCGTTCATGCTTCCCACATTCAGTTTCTGAGCAAGGAAAACCTTACTGTAGACCACCTCCCAGCGAGATTTCTCAACGCGGGTGGTCGTGCATGGTCGCTACCGCTCGCACGGAGAAACCTTCCGTTCGCGTTGAGGAAGCTGCTGGCAGAAAAGACGCAGCGCCCTCTTGCGCTACACGTTGTGCCGTTCACGCTGCTTTTCCAGCACAGGACAAACACCCAGCGCTAAAAATCAGCGTGAACAGCGCAACCTATCACACTCTGCCGCTTGCAAAACTCTGCGTAGCGCGCCCCGAGGCTTTTGGTCACTTTGTGGAGTTCCACGTAGCGGAACTCCGCAAACTCCGCCCAGGCCTACATAAAATGAGTTGGAAAGAAGGAGATTAACCAAGGTTCTTAGTAAGGAAAAAAAATAATGTTGATAAATCTGGCCCCTTAAATCAATGGTCTCAGTATTGCGGACTGATGATCTGGGTCGCCTTACAGTCACCTAGTCGGACAAAATGTTTTAATTTTGTGCCAAAATATCGACAAATCTATTAGGGATCCCTCAATGTTCCCAGCGTGAGAGAGCTCGACTGTGTGATGTGCCCTGGGAATAGACAGTCCTGATGTCACTGTCTTCACTCTTGGAGAGATGTCCTGTCCCGGACTCAGCTTCACATGGGAAAGGAGTGAGCCCCGAAGTGACCTACAGGGATTTGCGTCATTCCGCGACATCAGTCCGCCTTGTTTCTTGGGCTCCACATTCTGTCACCGCGCAGCAGGCAGAGAGCTCCAGACCATAGCATTGCAAAGACTTAGATTTTATTAGCAGGAGAATTTTACTGGCGCATTTCACTCATCCTGGTCCATTATAGAAGAATTTATTATTGAAAAAATGGCTAAGTATATTTGTGGGAAGGGAGCCCAGCTAGCCCTTGGAGTACATGGAGTCAGTGTTAGTTCCTTCAAAGAATGGTGGGGCCGTGCTAAAGACAATGTGAGAGAAGGGCCAAAGAAATCAAGGGTGGAGAATGGAAAAGGCACTGGCAAAGCCAATAGGTCTCACCATTTTGTATGTATTAGCTTTGCGAGTGCTTTTTACCCATACTATGTTGCATCGGCATTAAAAAAGAAAAATATAAATTTCAGTGTAGCCATTGCTGATGACTGGATCATTCCTTATATATACAAAAATGTGACGAGGTATGCAATCACATGCTTTATCATGTAGGCTCCATATTTCCTTGACTTCTGGGGTTTATTTACTGCTCCAAGAAGGCAGGCGGGCAACATTAGGGTATGTGAATAAATAAACATGTATCTGAGGTTGTGCAAAAGTGCTCTTTGCACTTCAGAGTGGCGGCAACAAGTAGAAGCTGCCGAGCTATATATATATATATATATATAACAGCTACTGGTTATATACTGGTCGCCAGTACGTAATTATGGTTAGCTCCATGTTTCCACAGAAAAAGCATTTTTTGACTTGTTCCTATGTTTGGTACTGTGTGACGAGTCTTCACAAAATGTTCCCAAAAAAGTGTGACAGGGAATCTTGTGCATGGAATGTGATTTGTCAGGTGGGGGCTGAGGAAAAAGGGGGGGTCAATAAAGTTGCGTTTCTGATGTTAGTTCCCTTAGAACCTTTAGACACAACTACAGCCCGAACCACTAGACGGAATTCCACTACATATGACAGAAAGCTGGCTTTCGGTACATAGATTGTGCTTTCGCTTATTTGGTGTAAATGTCTAGTAATTTTGGAGATATTAACGGGAAAATAACTTTGTATATCTCGTGCCGCAAATATTTGTGATTGCGCGTGTAAATAGAGGCGCTGTAATTGGCTGCCCATAACCCTACTGGAAAGCTGTCACAGTCATTTTAAACTATGGGAGAGGGTACCTGGGGCTGAAAATAGAAATGATCAGTGGTATAAGGGGTCAGCGTGGAGGTACCCTGACCCCATGGGTATGATATAGGGGTGTTTTGAGAGTCAAATTATGGGTTTAAAATTATTTTTCTTCATCATGCGTGATATCCTCGAATATTCGAGGGTGTGCAAAGAATGTTTTTAAAAAACATTCCCAGACTAATTTGTACACTAATTCATTCACTCATAGATGCACTCAGAGATTCAGGCGCCCACTCGCACCCACTCAGACACTCATGTACCCACTCAGGCCCACTCATAGACTCACACACTCACTTTCAGACCCACTCAGACACTCACGCACCCACTCACACATCCACTGAGAGAGACGGGCCCTGCGGCCAACCCCGCCACACACGGCGTTTGGCCATGCATGGCAGTGGTTGGATTAACGCATAGTAATTAAAATTACTTTACGTTAAAAAACCATAGAAATTCACTGAAAAAAAACGAAGGTTACAGGGGTGTTATAGTTAGGTTCTGAATGTACTCGTACAAAACCATAGATGTTCAGAAGTTATAGTTAAGAGTTGTTTCAAGTAAGTATAACTCGCGCCTTCGCCACGTACGGCTGATTACTGCACATATTATGTCACTGATGACATCTTGTACGGCATCTTTGATATGATCACTGCAACATTTGCAATTAAGTTATTGATAAGAAAACTGTGCCTGGCAAGGATGCGAGTTATAGTTACCTTAGGGCACGAGTTATAGTTACTTGAAATAACTCTAACTGTAACTGCTGAATTTCTATGGTTTTGTACGAGTAAATTCAGAACCTAACTATAAAGTCCCTGAAACCAGTGGCTGCTCCTCTGCTAAGGCGGAGGAGCGTCGCCCGCTGCTTGCAGCAGAAAGAAAAATAAAATGATAATAAAAGAGCTCTATTAGCATTTTATTTTTGCTGAGCCAGGTTAGGGTGGACCGGGGCTGGAGGAGGCTCGAGGAGGAGTGGTTTGTGCACCCTAAGTGCGCATGTGTGTTTGGCCGGCTCTGTTGGGTCGGCCAAACACACATGCGCACTTTGGTTTGCCGGGAGGAGAAAGTGCACAGGCATTCACTCCCTATGTGAGCGCCAAAGCAGGCCACTCACACCAATCACAACGCTGCCGTCATGCTGGTGACTGCAGCTTCGTGATTGGCTGAGGGGAGCTTGGGAACCTGTGTGCTTCCCAACGAGGATGGAGGAGATGAATCTATCTCCCAGTGGACAAGGTGAGTGTTTTTTTTAATTAAAAAAAATCTTAGCCCAGCTGCCACTCCCGTTCAGTGGCAGCCGCCACTGCCTGTAACTTTCATTTTTTTCAGTGTGTATATATATATATATATATTGATATATACACCATCAAAATTCGGTCTTATTCTTTGCACCCCGTGCAGTTGGTGCTGGTGTGGGGGCTTGACCGTCCGCCCATGCAATATCAAATTACCAAGGGTAACGTTGCACTCCGTGAACTTGCCCGTATTTAAATCTCACAGTCACACCATCAACGTTTTTTTAATGTGGCTGAATCTTTCTCAAGACCCAGGGAGGTGGAAACACGTTGCCGGAGTGGCTGTGAGATTTAAATAAACACCACGAATGGGAATGGTTGGAGTGGGTAAAAGGGCAACTGTGGCCCTGGGGAGGCCAAAAAACTAACAATAAAAAGGAAAAACAGGGAGGGGCTGTGGAACAATACAGAGTGTGTGGGGGCAGGTGTGTGGGTGGTGAACAGCACTCAAGGGAGAGAGGTTCAAAGCACATGCTCCGTCAAGGAGCCATCTTCAGGGGGCATCTTTTCCAATTTGTCTTTGTTTTATGTTTGTGGCGTGTGCTTGCAATAGAAGATTTTAACGATTAACGAACGCAGCAGAAGAGAATGGTTTGGACAATAAAGAATTGGCGCTCAAAGACCCAATCGACACCTGTACAATTACTTGAAAATCAATAAAGTGGTGCACTCATAAGGGAAACACCGTTAACCCAAACCTGAAATACCAGGCAAATCAGCCAAACCATAGCATGTGAGGCCCTCGCTATAGTTATGTGTATATTACACAATCAATATCAGAACTCTGTACGTGCTTTTCTTTTGATCACGTAAACAATGCACCAGTACAGTCCAATACCATACTTTCATTACAAAGTTCATTCAGAAAAAGAGAGGCGTCTTGATTCTTCTGTGTGGTTCACCAGTCTGTAGTTTATTGTTTTCAACTCGACATTTTGTTCTTTGATGTGTGTAGATATAATTTGCTCCAATAGATCACAGTATCTCCCTGCTACAGCCAGATGTTACATTTCCAGTATCCCTCTGATACGGCCAACACCTGTTTCGTCTTGGGGAAGACCCCAACAGCTTCCTCAGGGCTGAAATTTTATCAAAATAACTCCATACAAACATGAGCGATGATAACTTTAACCAGTATGTACCCCCCACCATAGCACAATAGGAGTGGAGACCAAACATTAAATCACCTCACAGTGCAATGCTCATGGAAAAACCAGTGATAAAACCCTCTGATCCTGATTACTATTCCCTCCAATATGTTAATTCGCAATGCCAAGTGCTGAGGTAGTATACATAGTCCTAAAATATGCAAAACCCAATACCAAAGTCTGAAAACAGTCACCCACGCATACACCTGTGCCACTGCGCCTTATAAATGACTCAAATACTATTAGTTCAATCTATTACCTGATAGGTCAAATACTATATACATTTAGAAGCTAAGACGTCAACTGTGACGGTCAACAACACAATCCGACTCTCCTATATCAGCTGGTCACTCTGGTCGATTAAAGCAAGCGGAATTTTTAATCCATGAGGTATGAGACTGCCAAAATAAAACAGGAGCACCATCCTCGTAACAGAGCAGAGGCAAGCATAAGGAAAAACAGACATCTTTAAATTATCACGAGAAAAGCATTTTTCACGTGATCAAAAGAAATGCACATATAGAGATTTGATATTGACTGTGTAATATACACTTTACTATAGCGAGTGCCTCATTTGCTATTGTAAACCAACGCAGCAGCTTGCCCAGGCAGACCTACTGGATTTGCCAATGTATGTTGATAGTAGGGAAGCAGGAGCACTCCCATGGCAAGATGTTATTTTGGGGGGGGTGCCGATTTCCCCGCTGGTGCTCATGATTGGGTGAGGTTAGCATGTGACTCCATGTCATTCGGGGCACCATTTTCCAGACCATATTTACTTCTACAGCCTTTTGTAATTCAGATCTTTAGTGGCTGAGGTTAACCAGGATTACAACCAGGGCCACTGGAATTATCCGGCAGGAGAGGGTCAAATTATGCGGCAGTGTTAACTGAATTGTGTTGCAAGAAAAGGCAAATTATGCAACATAATGGTGCACGTTTTGTAATAATATTACTTCATTATTTCGGCATTTTTAAACTTGCTAACCTGTCTGGGCATTGATTGCACCTCATTAGCATCATTTTAATACCCAAATTTAGCAATAAGCAACAACAAGTTGACCAGTTGTGTGCGGCAAATCGCTCCATTTTTTATGTAACCTTTGAACCGATTGAGCTAGAAACTTTTTAAACTCTGCAGACTATGCGGCAGATGATGGATTATGTGGCAAATGCGGCAATCTTTAATAATGCAAAAATCGCCGCAGCCGCACGATTGCATATGTCCAGTGGCCTTGACTACAACTCACAGAATGCATTGGGCTGTCAATGGAGAGCGCAGTATCGAGTGGTCGCTTATGACTCTGGGCCACCCAGGAACCGTAACACTGGGCCACTGTTGTGCTTCCGCCGGAAACAGCCGGGAGCTCCAAGACTGTAAAAGACCCACTTCCTGCTGGGAAGGATGACGTCAGCTCCCTGCGGTCACCGCCCTGGACGTGACAAAGGGCAGGCCCCCTGCATAAACACCTTAAAGCAAACATTGAGCCTCGGCTTTGAGGCGTGCCTGGGGCAGGCTGAGGACAGCTGGTGCTTCCAAGGTAGCGCCTAGTGTCTTCCGGCAGAGGCCCGCGCTTTACATACATAAAAATAATCATTTACATAAATCTGATCGCTTTTCAGTGAGCAGGAACCCTTCTTTCACAGGTCTATCCGCCTTAGAATGATGTAAGCAGAAGACAGATGTGATTTTCCTTTTCAGTAGATCTTATTTTATTTAAAGAGTTTTTTCGCCAAAGTGTCTAACAATAATCACTATGTTATGACTATTTGTAGAGTGCATATCCCACCTTGGAGGGTATCCAAGCGCTAGAATATAAAAGAACATGGTAGAAGCCAGTTTTAGGGGCGCTGTGAAGAACTTGGAAACCAGGATGATAACTGACTTAAGGTAAATAAATTGCTCCAATAACTGACAGTGCCTTTAAGGGTAACTTCCACAGCAGGGGAGTCAGTGGTGCATCTGCCTGCGGGGGCCTCCACCCCATGGCAGAAGCATTCCCCCTTCCTGGAAGTCCTAACTATGAGGAACGAGGAATTCTTGTGCAGCAGGCCCTGTCCCTTGGGTTTAAAAAAAAAAAAAATTAATAGTGAACAGAAGGAGACAAAAGCGATTAAAAATGCAGGATTGTGTGAAGTTTCGCATCTGCTTGTGGCCGGTTCATAAAACTGACCTACCCCAGCAGAAGTAAGTACCCTCTGAGCACAGAGGTGTTTGCATGTCAACACTAGTGGTTTTATTTGGCAAGGTCAATGTTTACATTTGGGTACTAAAATGAGTACTTGGGTTAGAACTCTTGATCACTGTCAACAGTTTTCCCCATTAAAATTTAAACGGTTAAAAAAAACGTTGTTGACATTGAAAACTCTTAGGTCATGTGGCCCATTTGAAATCCGGCCTGGACAGAACTTGCAGAGTTTCACTCCGCGGAATTCCGCGGAGTGACATAAAAACTCTGTGAAACTCCGTGGAACTGGAGGGTGGAATTCGGGCTCGAGGCACTGCTCACACTGATTTTTTAGGGGTGGGAGCTTGTTCTTTGCTGTAAAATTAGAGCAAACTGCACCACGCAGTGCGCCGTGGGCGCTGTTTCTTTCGTCCGTTCAGTGTAGGTTTTCAGCTCGAGTGGCATCTTTTTCTGTACGAATGGGCGTGACCTGCCACGAGAGCCTGTGTTGAGAAATCTTGCCGGGAGGCGTCGTAGAGCCCAATGAGTGCACTAAGGGATGCAAATTCTTGCTCAATCTCCGCTACTTAATGTTGGTGAGCTGCGTGCAAGGAAAAATTCCATCACGAGCCAGTTGGAGAATTTTGCTGCAACTTGGCTGAGTGGACAAAACTGTGCAAAATCTGCCAGCGGAGCTGAATTTTTCACCCACCGCTATTTGAAATTACAAATTCAGGACGACTATTGGACATGACTTTGACCCAATATTCTACCCAGACCAGTCCACTGTCAACTGCTCACGCCACATAATGGGAAAAACAAGCGGTAACTGATGATATCTGCTACATACCAATGGCCACCAAAGGACTCAAACATCATCCCCTCCGGCAGGTCCCGATTTGAGGGGTGACTGTAACTCAGACCACCGTGAGAGATCCCTAAGGCCAGGCCTCTGGACGTGCCTGCTCAGGGCCATAAACCTCAGAGTAGATAAACCAACCAGAAATGGGACTGACAAGAAGATAAGAAAATCAAAACATCACGAAGGGACCTGCAAAGCTGATCCCAATTTCCACCATAGTCTAGAAGTGCAAGCCATGAAGGCCGTCTGTCTTCATCCATCGCACCACTAAGTGATGCATCCTGTGAAATGATACCCCCTCTGGGTGGTCTTTGTGGATGACATACAAACACCTCCCAGTGAGGAGCAAAGACAACACCCTTCCAACTGCAGGCCCTGCATGGTGCATCATGCCACCAAAGAGGGCGCGGGCTTCAGAATCACATATGGGGTAGCAGGTGCTATTTGAATGCTAACATACAAGAGAAGACGTGTCTCAGTTCGTTGGCTTTGCGTGTTCTCAGGGCAGCTGAGAGCTGCAGAGACCTCATGAGGTATTTCTTTGATCAGTGTGGAGCAGGAGAGAGCGAGAGACAGAGAGAGATGGACATAGAAAGAGATGGAAGAGCAAATGAGAGAGGTTGAAAGAGACAGGAAGACTTAGAGAGGGTGGAAAAGAGACTGAGGGAGTAAGGAGGGTTCTCAGGAAGCCATGGGACAAGCAGGGAGTACTCCATGGGCGTGGAGTTGTTTGCCTCTGAGGTCCCAGGGTCCATCTTATTAATGCTCCGAACACAATGCCAGGTGCAACCCCTTCAGCACTTGACTCTCAGTGGTACTGATGCTGAGCATTCACTGCGTTCTAAGGGGGTAGTGTGGGGTGCTGGAGCACGGCTACTGATGCTCACAAAGCAAGCTAGTGGATGTCCCAGCTACTGCTCGACCTTCAAGGGAGAAAAGTACTTTAATGCAGGTCAAGTGCATCCTGGTCAACGCTCGTTCCGTCCACAAGCACGCCGTTGAACTTTGGGACCTCCTGGACTCCACAGCCCCGGACGTCGCCTTCATCACGGAGACATGGATGAACGCCTCCTCTGCTCCAGACATCGCTACCGCCATCCCCGAAGGCTACAAGATCTCCAGAAAAGACCGCACCAACCAAGTAGGAGGAGGTGTCGCCATCATCTTCAAAGACTCCATCAGCGTCACCACCTCCACCGAAGACCCCCCCCTCGCCGCTGAACACCTGCATTTTCAGATTCGCACCGACCCAAGGACCACCCTCAGAGGATCCCTCGTCTACCCTCCTCCCGGACCTCGCGCCTCTTTCAGCGACGCCATCGCCGACTTCATCTCCCCGCACGCCCTCGCCTCACCGGACTACATCCTCCTAGGCGACCTCAACTTCCATCTGGAACAAAACAACGACCCCAACACCACCACCCTGCTCGACAACCTCGCCAACCTCGGCCTCAAACAACTGGTGAACACCGCCACCCACATCGCCGGACACACGCTCGACCCTATCTTCTCCGCCAGCAAACACGTCTTCTTCAGCCACACCTCTGCCCTACACTGGACCGACCACAGCTGCGTCCACTTCACATTCCGACGCAAGACCTCCCACCTCCGCACTCAACCCATCCCTCGTCGACAGTGGAACAAGATCCCTGAAGAGCAACTCTTCTCCGCTCTCGCCGCCAACCAACCCACCCTCACCACCGACCCCAACGACGCAGCTCTCAACCTCACAAACTGGATCTCCAACTGCGCTGACAACCTTGCTCCCCTCAAACGCACGCATCGACAGACCAACACCAAAAAACCTCTCTGGTTCTCTGACACCCTCAAAGAATCAAAGAAAACTTGTCGTGCCCTTGAGAAGGCCTGGCGCAAGGACCACACCGCTGACAACATGACCGCCCTCAAGAACGCTACACGCGAACACCACCACCTGATCCGCACTGCCAAAAGGAACTTTTTCACCGACAGACTAGACAAAAACAGCCACAACAGCAGAGAACTCTTCAGCATCGTCAAAGAGTTCTCCAACCCCAGCGCCAGCGCCAACGCCGTCACGCCCTCACAGGATTTGTGCGAATCCCTCGCCACTTTCTTCCATCGCAAGATCAGCGACCTCCACGACAGCTTCGGACACCAGACCCAACCATACACCACTGAACCCGCTTCCCCGGACATCACCCTCAACAACTGGACCCACATCAACACGGAAGAAACCAAATCCATCATGAACTCTATCCACTCCGGCGCCCCTTCGGACCCCTGCCCGCACTTCATCTTTAACAAAGCCGACGACATCATCGCCCCGCACCTCCAGACCGTCATCAACTCTTCTTTTTCTTCTGCTACCTTCCCCGAATGCTGGAAGCACGCTGAAGTCAACGCCCTACTAAAGAAACCTACGGCTGACCCAAGCGACCTGAAAAACTTCCGCCCCATCTCTCTTCTACCTTTCCCAGCCAAGGTAATAGAAAAGACCGTCAACAAACAGCTGACCACCTTCCTGGAAGACAACAACCTGCTCGACCCTTCACAAACCGGATTCCGAACCAACCACAGCACGGAAACCGCCCTCATCTCAGTCACAGACGACATCAGAACCCTGATGGACAACGGTGAAACAGTCGCCCTCATTCTCCTCAACCTCTCGGCTGCCTTTGACACCGTCTGTCACCGCACCCTAATCACCCGCCTACGCTCCACCGGGATCCAAGGCCAGGCCCTGGACTGGATCGCCTCCTTCCTCGCTAACCGCTCCCAAAGAGTTTACCTCCCTCCGTTTCGCTCAGAACCCACCAAGATCATCTGCGGCGTACCTCAAGGCTCATCGCTCAGCCCGACACTCTTCAATGTCTACATGAGCCCCCTCGCCGACATCGTACGCAAGCACGACATCATCATCACCTCCTACGCCGACGACACCCAACTTGTACTCTCCCTCACCAAGGACCCCGCCAGAGCCAAGACCAACCTACAAGAGGGTATGAAGGACGTCGCAGATTGGATGAGGCTCAGCCGCCTAAAGCTGAACTCTGAAAAAACGGAAGTCCTCATCCTCGGCAACACCCCGTCCGCCTGGGACGACTCCTGGTGGCCCACGGCCCTCGGCACCGCACCGACCCCCGCAGACCACGCCCGCAACCTCGGCTTCATCTTGGACCCTCTTCTCACCATGACCAAGCAAGTCAACGCCGTGTCCTCCGCCTGCTTCCTCACTCTCCGCATGCTCCGCAAGATCTTCCGCCGACACCAGAAAAACCGTGACCCACGCCCTTGTCACGAGTCGCCTGGACTACGGCAACACCCTCTACGCCGGGACCACCGCCAAACTCCAAAACCGCCTGCAACGCATCCAAAACGCCTCGGCCCGCCTCATCCTCGACGTACCCCGCAACAGCCACATCTCCGCACACCTGAGACACCTGCATTGGCTCCCAGTCAGCAAAAGGATCACCTTCCGTCTTCTCACCCACGCACACAAAGCCCTCCACAACAAGGGACCGGAATACCTCAACAGACGCCTCAGCTTCTACGTCCCCACCCGCCCCCTCCGCTCCGCTGGCCTCGCACTTGCTGCCGTCCCTCGCACCCGCCGCTCCACGGCGGGTGGGAGATCTTTCTCCTTCCTGGCGGCCAAGACCTGGAACTCCCTCCCCACCAGCCTCAGGACCACCCAGGACCACTCCGCTTTCCGGAGACTCCTAAAGACTTGGCTGTTCGAGCAGCGATAACCCCCCCTTTCCCCCCTAGCGCCTTGAGACCCGCACGGGTGAGTAGCGCGCTTTATAAATGTTAATGATTTGATTTGAATGCACATGAGAATAGAATGCCACATCCGAATATGGTCACAACACACTTCAGTGTCCACTCCTAACCTCTGCGGGCGGGGCTGCTCATCTGTCTTCCTGTGGTCCCCCTCCGTGTCTAGGTGGTTTATCCCATTTAAGGATATTGTATTAACATGATTATGGATCAGTGCAACTGTCCCCTCTAACACACGTGAGCTCACTCTCTCACTGCTCGGAATTTACAGTTTCTTGTTACCTACAGTGGATCATTCCTTTAGGAGCTTCCCGGCTTCCTTCTCAGCACCCTCACTCTTGTCCTGTTTCTGGGAGGGTCCAGGTACCAGCAATTCCATCTGGGATCTCTGCCCTGGCTGCTGAGATACCTGCCCTGTGAATGTAGATCCGGTGGCCTCAATTCGTCGCGGTCCCTGGTGATCTTGTGCGGTGGTTGAGCAGATGGGATTGATGGTTCCAGGAGAATGCTTGATCATGGAGTGAATAGCTGAGCTCAGCATGGGCTGATATTCCACACTCTGTAAGGCCACTGATTCTGTTGACTTGGTGTAGCCAGTCATGGGCGATTTCCTCCTTGCGGTGCCATTACACACAGGTTAATTTTCTGTTAGCGATATGGCCACTCAGAGGCCCCTCTACTGATGGCAACATGGCCTACACAGGCCACTCATCCGATGCTGATGCGGTTTTCTGTTAAAACACAGCCTTGCTCCGGCTGGGTTTGGATGCTGGATAACAGCAGTGACTCAGCCTAGGTAATGACAGCCTGAGCATTCACCTTTCCCACCCAGAAGATGCTGTGGTGAGACTGCAGGCACCAGGGTCCTCCGATTGCTCTCCTGTATTCTTTCTCCAGCTATCTCACAGACATGTGGGACATGCTGCACCTCACTCCTCGTGAACAGGCACTCCTGCATGGTTAGCAACACAAAAGGATGATGGACGGAGTGTTGAAACTTTTCAAACATTTATCCCAGTCACAGATCTGGGTTTAATTCATTGTTCTTTTGCTCACCACGCCACCCCAGTGTGGACCCAGCCATATGCAAATCAGTCTTGACCCTGTTCCCCATGGGAACAGTCCAGCCCGAACTGCCATGCCAGGTCCTCCCTGGACCAGAAACAAGCATCCTAGGACCGGTTTCAGGGTATCACCCCTCATCAGCCAGGCTGGCTTGAATCCAGTGGCACAGTGAGCCCGGGACCCACGCCTGGGCATACCCTTCCCACTTAGGGCAACTTTAGCAACACAAAAGGACTCCTGCATGGTTGGCAGGCTCTCTCTCTCTGCAGGAAGACAGGCTCCCAAGTGCTTCAAGTCAGTTATGCAGCTCTTCCAGCAGGATGTCCGGCACGCATGATGTGCGTCACCCGTGGGAAGCTGGCTGACGGGCGAACACCAGCTCCGGTTGCACAGGAGTTCTTTAGCCATAGAGGATTTGGGACTGGAATCTCGAGTAGGGCAGTAGAGTCTCACTTTTATTAAGAGAATAAGACAAAAGATGTGTATCAGCGGGCTGGATCTTTATAACCAGTTCCGAGTGGTTTTCCTTTCAAGTGTCCTTTCCAGGCTGCTCTCTAGACACAGCCTTTGTGTAGGGTGATCCTGTTACAGCAGAGGGGTCTCCAGACTGGAGCACCCAGAACATAGGCACGAAGAGCTGGGAGGTTTCTAAAGTTGTCTCTCATCTGCCACAATGAACAGTGATCAGGGAAAAACAAAATGTTGGTCGTACCTACAGGGTACCTTAGACAACACCCTTGACTGACAGAGACTGAAGCACCACCTTTTACCCACACCCACTGCAGAATGGCAGTGCCACGGGAAGACTGATCAGCATCTCCTTGTCAAACACAAGGCCAACCTGAATTTCTAAAAGAACCTTGATTCGCCTCTGCTCTCTTCAGTGTCGAGTTCCCCTCCCTCCAGCTTCAGGAATATCAGCAATGCACTTCCACCCCCACCCCCTCAGCGCCTTGAGACCCTCACGGGTGAGTAGTGCGCTTTACAAATGCTTTGATTGAATTTCAGGGGAAACAACGTCATGCCATCTTATGCAAAAGGATAGGCCCGGGGTATCCAAAATGGATCCCAGACCCTGCCCATACTATGGCTCACTCACACACTGATCATGCATGTACCACACAGGCTACATGGACAATCATGCACAGCATACACATGGGATATTAGCACTCAGAGTCGGGTAAGGCTACAGAAGTTAAGTTTACTAGGGCTGGATGATATATTCCGCCACGTGGGCAGAATTGGCCGAATTTTGGCCACTCATTATGCTTGTCTCACGGAGTTCCGGCAAAATTCCACCGACTGTCGCTTGTCAAAGTTTTTCTCACGTGCTGCACAGAAACAGTAAGTTGGCAGGTGCAATTGAGATTTGGTTTTCCTTAGTGTGATTTTCGGGCCCTAGGAGGGCACCCAGTGAGATTTCTCCAACGTGGGCTGTCACGACTGTTTGCACTCAGAAAGCGAGTAAAAAATCTACTCGGGCAGCAGCAAAATCAACTCGAGAGGCTGCACCCTCCTGTATGCTGCGTGGTGCTCCCGGACCCAAACCGCAGCATGAGCAATGCGAAATGCCTATTCCCGCCCATTCACTGAATTCTGCAGAATCTCTCAGAGTGTTTTTTGGAACTCCACGTAATTCTGCGGAGGAAATCTCTGCCAGTTCCGCCCATTTACAGAAGTACGCCAGTAGCACTCTACTGACACAGATAAGAAGGTCTGGTAACAATTATTGATTCACAAAACAAACACCTGTATGCTAAACTGATGACAGTGACCGCTGCCCACTGTCTGTCAATGAGGGCATGCGTACAGCACTGATCCAGGGCACCGGGCAGCTCCAGGCTCGTACTCATGTCAGGGGCCAGGCCTAGGCCTTTGAGCACAGGTTAGATTAGTGTGACACCAGGGCCAAAATCAAAAGTCAGGATCCCAGATAGGTGCAGTCCAGCACTCAGGGCAGGACACATTCCAGTGCCAGAGAGAGCAAGCATTTGCAATGCAACGGGTCTCGCATTTCTCCGAGTTAGAGCTATTAGCAGTTGTAAACTCCCAACCGGACTTTTCTTGCCTCATTAAATGAAAAAAAAAGCACGATCGCGCTGCTACAGTTCACTCGTAGTGAAACCTATGGGCAAAAGTGCAATTATCTACGTAACCGCCAAAAGTGCAATTAACTATGTAACAGGGTCGATGTCATGCAAAGCGCTTGACTTCTGCCAAACGAGAGCGGGCTGCGAAAAAAGATAAAAAGTAGTCCAGAAATCGGACGGAAAACAGCGAGCCTCGCATGTTTTCAGTACTTGGTCGCTGCGCTCGAGGAGACGTGTGCGTGCCTTCCACTAATGAAAGCAAGCAGATTTTAACAGGCAAGTCCACGAACCAATGAAAGACACTGACGTGACATGGGTGGGGCTCCGAACCCTTTTCTAACTACTACAGCGTCTCGCAAGCAATACTCAGGCTTGACCCTAAAAAGCAGAGAAAGGGAGACGCTGAAAGCAGGAAATATGGTGCAGGCAGAGGGAAAGTCTGGAAGTCAAGGAAAAGGGAGTAAGAAAGAGTGAGAGAGCGGCTGAAGGATAGATAAAAGGGTAGATACATAGAAAAGGAAAACTGGAGAGACAGATGGAGAGAACAAGAGAATAAAACAGAGACGGGGAACATAGAAAGGGAAAGAGAGAGACTGAGGGACACAGAAAGCAAGAGAAAGATGAACGAGGATGAACAAAAGCGAAGAGGACAAAGGGAAAGAGACTGCGAAAGAGAAATGAGAGGAGTGAATGAATGAGAAGGAAGGAAGAGAGAAACTGAAGAAGTGAAGAAGGTGAGAGAGAGTGAGGGGCGATGGAAAAAGGAGGGAGAGATTGAGAAGGAGGGAAAGAAAAAAGAGAGAGAAAGAGAGGTGTGGCGGGTGAGCTGGAGGGAAGGAGGAAAAAGGAGGAGGAGTGGAATGGATGGGGGGGGGGGGGTTAACGCACCGCCCAGGAACAAGCACTTTAACAAACAGATACACGCCTGTCAGTGCTGGGTGGAACCGAAGAGAAACATAATAGCGTTAAAAGAGGCAATGATACAGCTCCCCATATCCCCTCAACTCCAGGGTCGCTGCAGCGAGAAGTCCCCCCAGCCCTCCCCTCCCCGGGGGTGAGGGGGGCGGACCCCCACGCCCCACCTCCCGTCCTCGGCCGTCTCCCAAAGGAGACTCGTGGAGAGTTTACTGTCTGAGCGTGCAGTGCTGGCCCTCGGCAGCTCCCCTCGCACAACACTGCACTAGTGCTGCTCAGTGCACTGCAGGCCCTGGCTCCCCCACAAGCAGTCCAGGCACACAGCACTGCCCTGGTGCTGCTCAGTGCACTACAGGCCCTGGCTCCCGTACCAGGAGGTCCGGCACACAGCACTGCACTGGTGCTGCTCAGGACACTGCATACCCTTGGCACCTCTACAAGCAGGCCTGGCACACAGCACTGCAGTGATGCAGGTCAGTGCACTGCAGGCCCCTGGCTCCCCCACAAGCAGGCCCGGCACACAGCAGCGTACTGGTGTTGCTCTGTGCAGTGCTGACCCTCGGCAGCTCTCCTCGCACAACACTGAACTGGTGCTGCTCAGTGCACTGCAGGCTCTTAGCTCCCCTGCCAGCAGGCCTGGCACACAGTACTACAATTGTGCTGCTCACCCTTGGCTCCCCCACCAGCAGACCTGGCACACAGCACTGCACTGGTGATGCTCAATGCAGCGCTAACTCTCTTTGCAGCTCTCCTCGCACAACATTCCACTGGTACTGCACAGTTCACCCTCGCACAAGCACTGCGTCTGCTCAGTGAACTGCATATCCTTGGCACCTCTGCAAGCAGGCCTGGCACACAGAACTACACTGGTGCTGATCAGTTCACTGCAGGCCTTTAGCAGCTCCCCTCACGTGAGCACTGCACCTGCTCAGTGCACTGCATACCTTTGGCACCTCTGCAAGCAGGCCTGGCACACAGCACTGCAGTGGTGCTGGTCAGTTCACTGCAGGCCCTTGCCCCCCCCACAAGCAGACTTGGCATACACCACTACACTGATGCTGCTCAGTGCACTGCAGGCTCTTAGCTTCCCCACCGGCAGGCCTGGCACACAGCACTGCATTAGTGCTGCTCAGTTCACTGCAGGCCCTGGCTCCCCCACCAGCAGGCCTGGCACACAGCACTGCACTGGTGACGCTCAGTGTAGTGCTAACTCTCGGCAGCTCTCCTTGCACATCACTGCACTGATGGTGCTCAGTGTAGTGATGGCCCTAGGCAGCTCCCCTCGCACGAAGCACTGCACTGGGTCTGCTCAGTGCACTGCAGGGTCTTGGCTCCCTCACAAGCAGGCCTGACACCGGTGCTGCTCAGTACAGTGCAGGCTCCCAGGAGCACCCCTCGCACAGAGCACTGCACTGGTGCTGCTTGGTGTACTGCAGACCCGTGGCACTGCCACAAGAAGGACCGGCCTAAAGCACTGCACTGGTGCTGCTCGGTGTTCTGCAGACCCCTGGCACTCCCACAGGCAGGCCTGGCACCCAGCACTAGAGTAGTGCTGCTCAGTGTTGGCCCTCAGCAGCTTCCCATGCACGGAGCACTGCAGTGGTGCTGGTCAGTGCACTGCAGATACCTGGCTGCCCCACAAGCAGGCCTGGCACACAGCACTGTATTACTGCACCTGCTCAGTCAACTGCATATCCTTCACACCTCTATAAAGAGGTCTGGCACACAGCACTGCAGCGGTGCTGGTCAGTGCAGTGCTGACCCTCGGGCAGCGGTCCTCGCACAATTCTGCATTGGTACTGCTCAGTGCACTGAAGGTCACTGGCTCCCCCACAAGCAAGTCTGACACACAGCACTACACTGGCGCTGATCAGTGCAGTGCAGGCACTCAGCAGCTTCCCTCACACGAGCACTGCACTTGCTCAGTGTACTGAATACCTTTGGCACCTCTAGAAGCAGGCCTGGCACACAGCACTGCATTGGTGCTGGTTAGAGCACTGCATACCTTTGGCACCTCTACAAGCATGCCTGGCACAAAGCACTGCAGTGGTGCTGGTTAGTTCACTGCAGGCCCTTGGCTCCCCCACAAACAGGCTTGGCATACAGCACTGCACTGGTGCTACTCCGTGCACTGCAGGCTCTTAGCTCCCCTGCCAGCAGGCCTGGCACACAGCACTACAATTGTGCTGCTCACCCTTGGCTCCCCCACCAGCAGACCTTACACACAGCACTGCACTGGTGCTGCTCAGGTCACTGCAAGAACTTGGTTCCCCCTTCAGCAGGCCCGCCACACAGCACTCCACTAGTGCATGCGCAGTGCAGACCCTCAGCAGCTTCCCCCGCATAAGCACTGCACTGGTGCTGCTCAGTACACTGCAGACCCCTACCTGCCCCACAAGCAGGCCTGGCACACAACACTGCAATGGTTCTGCTCAGTGCACTGCAGGACCCTGGCTTCCCCACAAGCAGACTTGGCACACAGCACTGCAATGGTGCTTCTCCTTACACTGCAGACCCCTGACTGCCCCACAAGCAGGCCTGTCACACAGCACTGCACTGGTACTGCTTGGAGTAGTGCAGGCCCTCGCCGGTTCCTTTCCCACGGAGCAATGCACTGGGTCTCCTCAGTGCACTGCAGTCCCTGGGTTCCCCTCCAGCAGGTCTGGCACACAGCACTGCACTGGTGCCGCTCAGTGCAGGCTTTCGGCTCCTCCACCAGCAGGCCTGGCACGCAGCACTGCATTGGTGCTGCTCAGTGCATTGCAGGCACTCGCCTCCTCCCCCACTAGCAGGCCTGGCACACAGCACTGCACTGGTACTGCTCAGTGCACTGCACACCTGTGCCTCACCCGCAAGCAGACCCGGCACACAACACTGCACTGGGGCTGCTCAGTGAATTGCAGGTCCCTGGGCTCCCCCACTAGCAGGCCTGGCACACAGCACTGCACTGGTGCTGCTCAGTGCAGAGCAGGCCATGCCCACCCCTCCCCCCACCCCAACCACCAGCAGGCTTGGCACACAGCAGTGCAGTGGTGCTGCTCAGTGCAGTGCAGGCCGTGCCCCCCCACCCCCAACCAGCAGGCTTGGCACACAGCACTGCACTGGTGCTGCTCAGTGCAGGCCTTCGGCTCCTCCACCATCAGGCCTGGCACACAGCAGTGCAGTGGTGCTGCTCAGTCCAGTGCATGCCGTGCCCCCCTCCCCCACCAGCAGGACTGGCACACCGCACTGCGTTTGTGCTGCTCAGTGCATTGCAGGCCCCTGGGCTCCCCCACTAGCAGGCCTGGCACACACAGCACTGCAATGGTGATGCTCAGTGCAGTACTAACTCTCGGCAGTGCATTGCAGCCCACTGGGCTCCCCCACCAGCAGGCCTGACCCACAGCACTGGGGTGGTGCTGCTCAGTGCCTTGCGGGCCGTGCCCCCCCACCCCTCACCAGCAGACCTGGCACACAGCACTGCGGTGGTGCTGCTCAGCGCAGGCCGTGCCCCCCTCCCCCCCCACCACCAGCAGGCTTGGCACACAGGACTGCACTGGTGCTGCTCAGAGCATTGCAGGACCCTGGGCTCCCCCACCAGCAGGCCTGGCACACAGCACTGCGGTGGTGCTGCTCAGTGCACTGCAGGCTCTTGACTCCCTCACAAGCAGGCCTGGCACACAGCACTGCGGTGGTGCTGCTCAGTGCAGGCCGTGCCCCCCTTGCCCCCCACCAGCAGGCCTGGCACACAGCACTGCGGTGGTGCTGCTCAGTGCAGGCCGTGCCCCCTTGCCACCCACCAGCAGGCCTGGCACACAGCACTGCGGTGGTGCTGCTCAGTACAGGCCGTGCCCCCCTTGCCCCCCACTAGCAGGCCTGGCACACCGCACTGCGGTGGTGCTGCTCAGTACAGGCCGTGCCCCCCTTGCCCCCACTAGCAGGCCTGGCACACCGCACTGCGGTGGTGCTGCTCGGTGCAGATCGTGCCCCCTTTGCCCCCCACCAGCAGGCCCGCGGGTCCTGTCGGCCTTGGCTCTGAAGGGAGATGCTGTGAGGCAGAGATTGGACCGGTCTGCGCCGGCCTTGCCAGCTGGGAGATTCCAGAAATGCTGTTTATAGCGATGTTATTAGGGTGAAACGTTGTAACAGTTTCAATCTAGTAAACAGACTGAGCGCTCCCCTCGGGGCGTCTTTAATGCGCTGTTTTTATCATGTGTTTTCGTCTGCACCGTGCAGGTCTCACAGGCCTTTGACCTTCTAGTGTGAACGGCTCTGCGGTGGGAACGCGCTGTGGGTGGAGAGCACTTGTCTCGCACTCCCCGGAGTGCACTGGGATTTCTATAGCGCTTTCCTAAACCTGGCGAGCCCCAAAGCGCTTCCTGTTAGTCGAGTAAGTAGCCACTCCGTTTGCATCATTTATAAAGGAAAAAAACTCGCCAGATTCCGTGCCTGCCAGGCAGCTATATAGCACCTAGAGGTCACATATTTCATCCGCGCCTCCGCGTTGTGCTTATTCAGCCATTTATCATTCACAGGGGATAAAACAATGACGAGTAAGGTGCGTGACAGTGATAGTGCTAAGAGGCAGGTCACTTTGTGATGTGTGTCTAAAAATAGTCGCCGTTGTATCTGAAGCCGAAAGGGTTAGTTCATCCCTGAACTTATAAGGTTGTTTAGGGCTGAAGGGAACTGGCGGATCCTAACCGTTTTAGATCTAATGTTGGGAATAAAAGTGAGAAAGACGAAAAGTGAGGAAACAGAAGTTTAAAACTTTTGTTTCAAATCATTTTAGAACTGAAAGAGGGTTGGGGGATACAGAAAGTTCATAGACCTGGGTTAGTGCTTTCATGTGGCGTGTGAGGGTCGGAGGTCACAGAGAAGAGGAGGTTAGAGGTGGTCACAGATAGATTAAACTTAGAAGAAAAGTTGAGTTAAACTTAAGGTTGGGGTAGAGAACAGGCAATAACCTGGTCAGGTCCCATGCTAGTGGCAGAAACAATTTGCCGCTGTTGCTGTATTATGGACATGGGCACAGAGGCAATCAGAAGGCACTCTGACTGTGCACCACAATGAGGGGCGTACAGTACTTGCACCCCGAAGACGTCCCCCACCTAAGGGCGGAACACGGGCTCCACAGCCCCTTGACATCCCTCTGCAGTCAGGTGCAGTTACGCAGCACTCACCTCAAAGGGGACCTCGTGCCCGATGCTGTCTGCCATGTGGAAGATGAGTGATCACTTCAAAGAACTGCCCCCGCTTACTCCTCTTCTTCCCCCTCACCTGCTGTATCTGTTCTATCTGTGAGCGAAGCTTGCGCTGCTGTATCTGTTCTGAGTGTGAGTGAAGCTTGCACTGCTGTATATGATCTGTCTGTGAGTGAAGCTTGCGCTGCTGTATATGATCTGTCTGTGAGTGAAGCTTACACTGCTGTATCTGTTCTGTCTGTGAATGAAGCTTGCACTGCTGTATATGATCTGTCTGTGAGTGAAGCTTACGCTGCTGTATCTGTTCTGTCTGTGAGCGAAGCTTGCGCTGCTGTATCTGTTCTGTCTGTGAGTGAAGCTTGTGCTGCTGTATCTGATCTGTCTGTGAGTGAAGCTTGCACTGTGGTATCTGATCTGTCTGTGAATGAAGCTTGCGCTGCTGTATCTATCCTGTCTGTGAGTGACGTTTGTGCTGCTGTATCTGATCTGTCTGTGAGTGAAGCTTGCTCTGCTGTTTCTGTTCTGTCTGTGAGTGAAGCTTGAGCTGCTGTGTCTGTTCTGTCTGTGAGTGACGTTTGTGCTGCTGTATCTGTTCTGTCTGTGAGTGAAGCTTGAGCTGCTGTGTCTGTTCTGTCTGTGAGTGAAGCTTGTGCTGCTGTTTCTGTTCTATCTGTGAGTGAAGCTTGCGCTGCTGTATCTGTTCTGTCTGTGAGTGAAGCTTGTGCTGCTGTATTTGTTCTGGCTGTGAGTGAAGCTTGCTCTGCTGTATCTATTCTGTCTGTGAGTGAAGCTTGTGCTGCTGTATCTGTTCTGTCTGTGAGTGAAGCTTGTGCTGCTGTATTTGTTCTGGCTGTGAGTGAAGCTTGCTCTGCTGTATCTGTTCTGTCTGTGAGTGAAGCTTGTGCTGCTGTTTCTGTTCTGTCTGTGAGTGAAGCATGCGCTGCTGTATCTGTTCTGCTATGAGTGAAGCTTGCGCTGCTGCATCTGTTGTGCCTGTTCTGTCTTTTAGTGAAGTTTGCTCTGCTGTATCTGTTCTGTCTGTGAGTGAAGCTTGCGCTGCTGTTTCTGTTCTGTCTGTGAGTGAAGCTTGCGCTGCTGTATCCATTCTGTCTGTGAGTGAAGCTTGTGCTGCTGTATTTGTTCTGGCTGTGAGTGAAGATTGCTCTGCTGTGTCTGTTCTGTCTGTGAGTGATGCTTGCGCTGCTGTATCTGTTCTGTCTGCGAGGGAAGCTTGCGCTGCTGTATCTGTTCTGTCTGTGAGTGAAGCTTGTGCTGCTGTATCTGTTCTGCGTGTGAGTGAAACTTGTGCTGCTGTGTCTGTTCTGTCTGTGAGTGAAGCTTGCGCTGCTGTATCTGTTCTGAGTGTGAGTGAAGCTTGCACTGCTGTATATGATCTGTCTGTGCCTGAAGCTTGCACTGGTGTATATGATCTGTCTGTGAATAAAGCTTGTGCTGCTGTATCTGTTCTGTCTGTGAGTGAAGCTTGTGCTGCTGTATTTGTTCTGGCTGTGAGTGAAGCTTGCTCTGCTGTTTCTGTTCTGTCTGTGAGTGAAGCATGCACTGCTGTATCTGTTCTGCTATGAGTGAAGCTTGCTCTGCTGCTGCACCTGTTGTGCCTGTTCTGTCTTTTAGTGAAGCTTGCGCTGCTGTGTCTGTTCTGTCTGTGAGCGAAGCTTGTGCTGCTGTGTCTGTTCTGTCTGTGAGTGAAGCTTGCACTGCTGTATATGATCTGTCTGTGCCTGAAGCTTGCACTGCTGTATATGATCTGTCTGTGCCTGAAGCTTGCACTGCTGTATCTATTCTGTCTGTGAGTTAAGCTTGCGCTGCTGTGTCTGTTCTATCTGTGAGTGAAGCTTGCGCTGCTGTATCTGTTCTGTCTGTGAATGAAGCTTGCGCTGCTGTATCTCTTCTGCCTGTGAGTGAAGCTTGCGCTGCTGTATCTGTTCTGTCTGTGAGTGAAGCTTGCGCTGCTGTGTGTCTTCTGTCTGTGAGTGAAGCTTGCGCTGCTGTATCTGTTCTGTTTGTGAGTGAAGCTTTCGCTGCTGTATCTGTTCTGTCTGTGAGTGAAGCTTGCGCTGCTGTATCTGTTCTGTCTGTGAGTGAAGCTTGCACTGCTGTATATGATCTGTCTGTGCCTGAAGCTTGCACTGCTGTATATGATCTGTCTGTGAATAAAGCTTGTGCTGCTGTATCTGTTCTGTCTGTGAGTGAAGCTTGTGCTGCTGTATTTGTTCTGGCTGTGAGTGAAGCTTGCTCTGCTGTTTCTGTTCTGTCTGTGAGTGAAGCATGCACTGCTATATCTGTTCTGCTATGAGTGAAGCTTGCTCTGCTGCTGCACCTGTTGTGCCTGTTCTGTCTTTTAGTGAAGCTTGCGCTGCTGTGTCTGTTCTGTCTGTGAGCGAAGCTTGTGCTGCTGTATATGTCCTGTCTGTGAGTGAAGCTTGCGCTGCTGTATCTGTTCTGTCTGTGAGTGAAGCTTGCGCTGCTGTGTCTGTTCTGTCTGTGAGTGAAGCTTGCACTGCTGTATATGATCTGTCTGTGCCTCAAGCTTGCACTGCTGTATATGATCTGTCTGTGAATAAAGCTTGTGCTGCTGTATCTGTTCTGTCTGTGAGTGAAGCTTGCGCTGCTGTGTCTGTTCTGTCTGTGAGTGAAGCTTGCACTGCTGTATATGATCTGTCTATGCCTGAAGCTTGCACTGCTGTATATGATCTGTCTGTGCCTGAAGCTTGCACTGCTGTATCTGTTCTGTCTGTGAGTGAAGCTTGCGCTGCTGTGTCTGTTCTATCTGTGAGTGAAGCTTGCGCTGCTGTATCTGTTCTGTCTGTGAATGAAGCTTGCGCTGCTGTATCTCTTCTGCCTGTGAGTGAAGCTTGCGCTGCTGTATCTGTTCTGTCTGTGAGTGAAGCTTGCGCTGCTGTGTGTCTTCTGTCTGTGAGTGAAGCTTGCGCTGCTGTATCTGTTCTGTTTGTGAGTGAAGCTTTCGCTGCTGTATCTGTTCTGTCTGTGAGTGAAGCTTGCGCTGCTGTGTGTCTTCTGTCTGTGAGTGAAGCTTGCTCTGCTGTATCTGTTCTGTCTGTGAGTGAAGCTTGCGCTGCTGTATCTGTTCTGTCTGTGAGTGAAGCTTGCACTGTTGTATATGATCTGTCTGTGAATAAAGCTTGTGCTGGTGTATATGATCTGTCTGTGAATAAAGCTTGTGCTGCTGTATCTGTTCTGTTTGTGAGTGAAGCTTGTGCTGCTGTATTTGTTCTGGCTGTGAGTGAAGCTTGCTCTGCTGTTTCTGTTCTGTCTGTGAGTGAAGCATGCACTGCTGTATCTGTTCTGCTATGAGTGAAGCTTGCTCTGCTGCTGCACCTGTTGTGCCTGTTCTGTCTTTTAGTGAAGCTTGCGCTGCTGTGTCTGTTCTGTCTGTGAGCGAAGCTTGTGCTGCTGTATATGTCCTGTCTGTGAGTGAAGCTTGCGCTGCTGTATCTGTTCTGTCTGTGAGTGAAGCTTGCGCTGCTGTGTCTGTTCTGTCTGTGAGTGAAGCTTGCACTGCTGTATATGATCTGTCTGTGCCTGAAGCTTGCACTGCTGTATATGATCTGTCTGTGAATAAAGCTTGTGCTGCTGTATCTGTTCTGTCTGTGAGTGAAGCTTGCGCTGCTGTGTCTGTTCTATCTGTGAGTGAAGCTTGCGCTGCTGTATCTGTTCTGTCTGTGAATGAAGCTTGCGCTGCTGTATCTCTTCTGTCTGTGAGTGAAGCTTGCGCTGCTGTATCTGTTCTGTCTGTGATTGAAGCTTGTGCTGCTGTGTGTCTTCTGTCTGTGAGTGAAGCTTGCGCTGCTGTATCTGTTCTGTTTGTGAGTGAAGCTTTCGCTGCTGTATCTGTTCTGTCTGTGAGTGAAGCTTGCGTTGCTGTGTGTCTTCTGTCTGTGAGTGAAGCTTGCGCTGCTGTATCTGTTCTGTCTGTGAGTGAAGCTTGCGCTGCTGTATCTGTTCTGTCTGTGAGTGAAGCTTGCACTGCTGTATATGATCTGTCTGTGCCTGAAGCTTGCACTGCTGTATATGATCTGTCTGTGAATAAAGCTTGTGCTGCTGTATCTGTTCTGTCTGTGAGTGAAGCTTGCGCTGCTGTGTCTGTTCTATCTGTGAGTGAAGCTTGCGCTGCTGTATCTGTTCTGTCTGTGAATGAAGCTTGCGCTGCTGTATCTGTTCTGTCTGTGAGTGAAGCTTGCGCTGCTGTATCTGTTCTGTCTGTGAGTGAAGCTTGCGCTGCTGTGTGTCTTCTGTCTGTGAGTGAAGCTTGCGCTGCTGTATCTGTTCTGTTTGTGAGTGAAGCTTTCGCTGCTGTATCTGTTCTGTCTGTGAGTGAAGCTTGCGCTGCTGTGTGTCTTCTGTCTGTGAGTGAAGCTTGCTCTGCTGTATCTGTTCTGTCTGTGAGTGAAGCTTGCGCTGCTGTATCTGTTCTGTCTGTGAGTGAAGCTTGCACTGTTGTATATGATCTGTCTGTGAATAAAGCTTGTGCTGGTGTATATGATCTGTCTGTGAATAAAGCTTGTGCTGCTGTATCTGTTCTGTCTGTGAGTGAAGCTTGTGCTGCTGTATTTGTTCTGGCTGTGAGTGAAGCTTGCTCTGCTGTTTCTGTTCTGTCTGTGAGTGAAGCATGCACTGCTGTATCTGTTCTGCTATGAGTGAAGCTTGCTCTGCTGCTGCACCTGTTGTGCCTGTTCTGTCTTTTAGTGAAGCTTGCGCTGCTGTGTCTGTTCTGTCTGTGAGCGAAGCTTGTGCTGCTGTATATGTCCTGTCTGTGAGTGAAGCTTGCGCTGCTGTATCTGTTCTGTCTGTGAGTGAAGCTTGCGCTGCTGTGTCTGTTCTGTCTGTGAGTGAAGCTTGCACTGCTGTATATGATCTGTCTGTGCCTGAAGCTTGCACTGCTGTATATGATCTGTCTGTGAATAAAGCTTGTGCTGCTGTATCTGTTCTGTCTGTGAGTGAAGCTTGCGCTGCTGTGTCTGTTCTATCTGTGAGTGAAGCTTGCGCTGCTGTATCTGTTCTGTCTGTGAATGAAGCTTGCGCTGCTGTATCTCTTCTGTCTGTGAGTGAAGCTTGCGCTGCTGTATCTGTTCTGTCTGTGATTGAAGCTTGCGCTGCTGTGTGTCTTCTGTCTGTGAGTGAAGCTTGCGCTGCTGTATCTGTTCTGTTTGTGAGTGAAGCTTTCGCTGCTGTATCTGTTCTGTCTGTGAGTGAAGCTTGCGTTGCTGTGTGTCTTCTGTCTGTGAGTGAAGCTTGCGCTGCTGTATCTGTTCTGTCTGTGAGTGAAGCTTGCGCTGCTGTATCTGTTCTGTCTGTGAGTGAAGCTTGCACTGCTGTATATGATCTGTCTGTGCCTGAAGCTTGCACTGCTGTATATGATCTGTCTGTGAATAAAGCTTGTGCTGCTGTATCTGTTCTGTCTGTGAGTGAAGCTTGCGCTGCTGTGTCTGTTCTATCTGTGAGTGAAGCTTGCGCTGCTGTATCTGTTCTGTCTGTGAATGAAGCTTGCGCTGCTGTATCTGTTCTGTCTGTGAGTGAAGCTTGCGCTGCTGTATCTGTTCTGTCTGTGAGTGAAGCTTGCGCTGCTGTGTGTCTTCTGTCTGTGAGTGAAGCTTGCGCTGCTGTATCTGTTCTGTCTCTGAGTGAAGCTTTTGCTGCTGTATCTGTTCTGTCTGTGAGTGAAGCTTGCGCTGCTGTGTGTCTTCTGTCTGTGAGTGAAGCTTGCGCTGCTGTATCTGTTCTGTCTGTGAGTGAAGCTTGCGCTGCTGTGTGTCTTCTGTCTGTGAGTGTAGCTTGTGCTGCTGTATCTGTTCTGTCTGTGAGTGAAGCTTGCGCTGCTGTGTCTGTTCTGTCTGTGAGTGAAGCTTGCGCTGCTGTATCTGTTCTGTCTGTGAGTGAAACTTGCGCTGCTGTGTCTATTCTGTCTGTTAGTGACGTTTGTGCTGCTGTATCTGATCTGTCTGTGAGAGAAGCTTGCGCTGCTGTATATGATCTGTCTGTGCCTGAAGCTTGCACTGCTGTATCTGTTCTGTCTGTGAGTGAAGCTTGCGCTGCTGTGTCTGTTCTATCTGTGAGTGAAGCTTGCGCTGCTGTATCTGTTCTGTCTGTGAGTGAAGCTTGCGCTGCTGTATCTGTTCTGAGTGTGAGTGAAGCTTGCGCTGCTGTATCTGTTCTGTCTGTGAGTGAAGCTTGCGCTGCTGTATCTGTTCTGTCTGTGAGTGAAGCTTGCGCTGCTGTGTGTCTTCTGTCTGTGAGTGAAGCTTGCGCTGCTGTTTCTGTTCTGTCTGTGAGTGAAGCTTGCTCTGCTGCTGCTCCTGTTGTGTCTGTGATTGAAGGCTGCACTTGGGAGAAGTTTTCTCTGCTGCTGAACATCCTGTACCCCCTCTGCATGTATGATACAGAAGCTTGCTGCTGGTCAATTAAGGAAGCCCCTTTCCATTTACATGCTGTCCCATAATCCTAACCGTAACCCCAACCCCAACCCCAAGGACAAACCTAACCGAATTCTGCAGCAGCTTCAACCCTTTCTAGAACAAAACCACACCCAATGTTATTATTAACATTTAGATTAACTCTAATTCTGTAAACCAGTGGTTCCCAACCTTTTGACTTCTGAGGACCCCCGCTTTACCATTACTGGAACCCGGGGACCCCCACTGACTCATTCTTGGAATCCGGGGACTCCCCATTGAGTCGTTACTGAAAGCTGGGGACCTAATCTGTTAACAGTATTTAATTTTCTGAGCAGTCGTGGAGGCTTCACGGACCCCCAGGGGTCCTCGGACCACAAGTTGGGAACTACTGCTGTAAACCATTACAGCTCTGTCTCTGGTCCCAGCTATGTAGCTACCCACTCAATGCTTGTGACGTCAGCAACAAACAAAAAAGATGTGTCTGGTGTTTAGTGGATTTTCTTTATTATTGTTGTAATTTTTTTTCCTGCATGGATTTCCTTTATTCTAGCTTCGTCGGGGTGTATTTCTTTCACGAAATGCAGCTGGGAAGATGTTAGTAAACTCAGAATAGATTTGATTGCAAACTGAACCCCTGGTTTAGGCAGGTCACTCTTGGTTGGGCCAGGTTTAGGCACGTTGTAGATGGTGGGCCAGGTTTAGGTGGGTGGTTGATGGCTGGGTGATGTTTAGGAAGGTCACAGTTGCTTAGGCCAAGTTTAGCATGTCATTGATGGTTGGGCCAGGTTTAGGCGGGTCATTGATGGTGGCCACGTTTAAGCAGGTCACATGTCACTTGGGCCAAGTATGGGTGGGTGATTGATGGCTGGGTGATGTTTAGGAAGGTCCCTGTTGCGTGGGCCAAGTTTAGCATGTCATTGATGGTTGGGCCAGGTATAGGCACGTCATTGATGGTGGGCCGGGTTTAAGCAGATCACTGACGCTTGGGCCAGATTTAGGTGGGTGATTGATGGCTGGGTGATTTTTAGGAAGGTCATTGTCACTTGGGCCAAGTTTAGCATGTCATTGATGGTTGGGCCAGGTTTAGGCGGGTTATTGATGGTGGGCCTGGTTTAAGCACTGATGGGTAGGTAATGTTTAGGAAGGTCACTGTCACTTGGGCCAGGTTTAGGTGGGTGATTAATGGCTGGGTGATGTATACGAAGGTCACTGTCGCATGGGCCAGGTTTAGGTGGGTGGTTGATGGCTGGGTGATGTATAGGAAGGTCACTGTCACTTGGGCCAGGTTTAGGTGGGTGGTTGATGGCTAGGTGATGTATAGGAAGGTCACTGTCGCTTGGGCCAGGTTTAGGTGGGTGGTTGATGGCTGGGTGATGTATAGGAAGGTCACTGTCACTTGGGCCAGGTTTAGGTGGGTGATTAATGGCTGGGTGATGTATACGAAGGTCACTATCGCTTGGGCCAGGTTTAGGTGGGTGATTGATGGCTGGGTGATGTGTAGGAAGGTCACTGTTGCTTGGGCCAGGTTTAGGTGGGTGATTGACGGCTGGGTGATGTGTAGGAAGGACACTGTTGCTTGGTCTAGGTTGGTGATTGATGGATGGGTGATGTATAGGAAGGTCACTGTTGCTTGGGCCAGGTTTAGGTGGGTGATTGACGGCTGGGTGATGTGTAGAAAGGTTACTGTCGCTTGGGCCAGGTTTAGGCGGGTCCTTGACATTTGATCCAGGTTTAGGCGGGTCATTAACATTTGCTCCAGGTTTAGGAGGGTCATTGACATATGGGGCAGGTTTATGCAGGTCACTTTTGATTGGACCTGCTTTAGGCATGTCATTGAAGGTTGTGCCAGGTTTAGGCAGGTCATTAAAGTTTGGGTCAGGGTTAGGCAGGTCACCCACACATGGGGGAAGTTTAAGTCGGGGCACCTTGGTTGGTCTTTGGAGGGTCATTGACAGTTGGGCACCACAACATTCCCCCAATTAATCAGGCACAGATGACCTTGAGCCCTCTGACTGACCTCACATCATTTGTATGCTGCTTTTTGGAGTATATTGTTTATGACACATGCCTTTTACTCTCAGGTAGGTTTCTGTGATGAATCAAGAGTGATACTGGGATTGCCTAAAGGGACTCTTCTTTATCAGGGACACATGCGTACATGTGGCATATGAGAACAGGAAGAAGACTAGTCCTGGGTGGAACTTGTGAAGTTTTACTCCACAGAATTCCACAGAGTTGCATAAAAAACAAGCTATATTCCACAGGGTTCCGCGAGCAGGTGGAATTTGGGCACGTCGCTCTGGTCGTGCTGATTTTTAGCCCCAGGAGCTTGCTCTGTGATGTAAAATCACCGCGAACAGCACCACGTGGGGCACCAGAGAGTGCTGCTTCTTTCTGTCATTCGAGTTGATCTTTTACTCGAGAAGCAACTTTTTCAATGCGAACGGTCACGACCTGCCACAACTGTCCACATTAACAAATCACTTTGGGAGGCCTTCCAGCACTCACAAATCATGCTAGGGGGCACAAATTCTCTCGCCAACTTAACATTGGAAAGACACGCACAAGAAAAGCTTCACCACACAGCAGTTTGTGAGTTTTACTTGAACTCCACGTTCCAAGCGAAACACAGAGTGGGCAAAACTCTGCAAGCTCCGCCGGCGAGTGAAATCTTTCACCCACCCATAAAGAAGACACAAGATTGAGAAAGTTGTCAGAGATGTTGACTTGCAGTGTGCTTACTACTTGTAGAGGGAAGTGTTAGGTGAAAGTCAAATCTTGGGAGTGTTCAGCAGAAGACATAAGGCAAAGCTTGGTTTATGACTATTGGAAATGGCCCTCTTTGCAGGGTTACCCCCAAACTTTTTTCCTCCTCCTCCTCCTATTTTTTCAGATCTGTTTTTGCTAGTTTATTGTCTCTGCACACTTTACCACTGCTGATCAGTGCTAAAGTGCAAGTACTCCCTATATAAATTGTACTGTGGATTGGTTTATCCATGATTGGCACATTTGATTTACTGGTAAGTCCCTAGTAGATGCACTAGAGGTACCCAGGGCCTGTAAATCAAATGCTACTAGTGGGCCTGCAGCACTGATTGTGCCACCCACATTAGTAGCCCTGTGAATGTCTCAGACCTGCCACTGCAGTGTCTGTGTGTGCAGTTTTAAACTGCCAATTCAACCTGGCAAGTGTACCCACTTGCCAGGCCCAAACCCTCCCTTTTAATACATGTAAGGCACCCCTAAGGTAGGCCCTAGGTAGCCCCATGGGCAGGGTGCAGTGTATGTTAATGGTGGGACATGTACTGATGTTTTACATGTCCTAACAGTGAAATACTGCCAAATTCAATTTTCACAGTTGCAAGGCCTATCTCTCTCATAGGTTAACATGGGGGCTGCGTTTAAATATCCTTAAAGAGCAGTTTCCCTTTGAGAGCAGATAGAAATTTGGAGTTTGGGGTCTCTAAACTCACAATTTAAAAATACTTCTTTTAGTGAAGTTGGTTATTAGATTGTTAGTTTGAAAATGCCACTTTTAGAAAGTGGGCATTTTCTTGCTTAAACCGTTCTGTGCCTCTGCCTGCTTGTGTATTCCACATCTGGGTAAGACTGACAGTGGGGCTGTTGTGGATTCCCTCTAGACAGTGACACAAAGGGAGCTGGGGTGTAGCCTGCATATCCTGATGGGCCACCTGGGCTAGAGTGGAGGGAGGAGTGGTCACTTACCTCACACGCTGCAGTCTCCGACCCCTTGGAGTGTGTCGGGGTCCAAGCCTGGCCATGGCAGGATCTTGTGAACAACAGGGTCTTTCCTTTGAAGTTTGCCTACTTCAAAGGCAGAAAGGGGTATAAGTAGTGGATCCAAAATCCCAGACTTTTAGAATCTTTCTTGATCAAGAGGAACCTCTGCCAAGGAGAAGAGCTGAAGAGCTGGATGAAGAGTATTTTGCTGCATGTGCTTGCTGGGTTGGCCTGCAGTTGCTATTTCTGCCTTAAAAGAGAGCAAAGGGTGAACTTTGCTGTGTATCCTGCTTGAGAGAGTTCTCCAAGGGCTTGGAGTAGAGCTTGCCTCCTGTTGGAACTCTCAGGGATACCAAAGACTTCAGTTTCATCTGCCTGCAGCACTGGGAACTGTGTGTTCTGTGCTGTTCAAGAAGAAAAACCACCCCAACGCTGCCAACGACGCCACTGGCCTGCACCGTGACCTGCCGATGCTGCATGGAGCCGCACCGCCCCATCTCGTTTCACACTGCAACCCTGGTCTCACCGACACCGCCTTCTGACACCGCCACTGAGCCGCTGCTTGCACCGTGACCTGTGGGCCCCGCACTCCGGCATCTCCTTGCTCACACCTCAGACTGGGCATCCCCGACGACGACACTCCTGCTGACACTGGCGCCGCTGCCTTCACCGTGGCCTGTGGACACCGTGAGGTACGTGAAGCACCGTCCCGTCCTGCACCGCATCCCCAGTCCACTGATGCCAGCATCATCGACTCCAGTGTCGTCACCAGGCATCCTGCCTGCACCGTGGCCTGTGGACACCGGTTGTGAGGGTCACAAAGCACTGTCCCGTACCGCAGCCCCAGTCCACCGATGCCAGCACTATTGACTCCAGGGTTGTCACTAGGCGTCCTTGTCTGCACCGCAACCCGTGGACGCCACACGGAGCCTGTCCTGCACCAGCCCGCCGACTTGGGCCTACAGACGACATTGTTTCAGCAATGATGACGCCGCTGCCTGCACTGTGACCTGGTGACACCGCACGTCGCACCGCCCCACTTCACACCCCAGCCCTGGTCTCACCGATGCCGCTGGATGCCATCACCGAGCCGCTGCCTGCACTGTGACCTGTGGACACCGCACGTCGCACTGCTCCGCTTCACACCACAGCCCCGGTCTCACTGACGCTGCTGGACACCGTCACCGAGCCGCTGCCTGCACTGTGACCTGTGGGCACCACACATCGCATCGTCCAGCTTCACACCGCAGCCCTGACGCCATCCATGCCAGCGCTACTGACTTCATCAGCCCGGAGTTCAATCTGCAATGTGAGTGACTTCAAGGGCCTGACAACCCCCGCACCGACCTCTTGAACCGACACTGTGACACCAGCGACGCCGCTCTCCAGACCTCATCGCGAGGATCACGACACCCTGCATTAATTGCACGGTGACACAATGTCCCATTTTAGTAAACTTTGTAAAGCTCTAGTCAAGTCAATACCATTTGAACAGATATAGAGATAAAGCAAACACTGACTGTAATTGGAGGTAAACCTTGTGCTGTTAAGCACGTAAAACACACAAGGATGTCTTCTGAAGGATGTGACGCAGAAAGTGACATTGAAGTGAGTCAAGTGTCATCTAGTCTCACAAATAAGCTCTTACGTGAGACACTGCATGATATATTGTAAAGTATTTAATAAGTTGACTTTAAAAAGGGAACAGTTCCTTGATTGCCTTCGAGAAAGCAATCAATCCTCGCTGGAGAGCATTTCTCACAGCAATCACAGTGGAAACGTGCAGTTTATGAAGAACTTCATAAAAACCTGCGTCTGAGGTTATCAAAGGTGTTCTGATTTATGTCTGTGCGTATGACTATCAACAAGGGCGGGGCAAAGACTTTGTAGTGCTAGGTGAAGTGACAAATTTTCACAATACTCCATGAGTAGCGGACCTACAGTGTTACTACATTTAGGTTTAATTTGCTCGTCCAGGTTGGTGGTGCCAGACGTCTCATACAACACACCACCTTTGTTAATCGTGACACTACAATTACTATTACAATACAGCTGATTACCACCAGGACGTCCGAATTCAATGAGAATTACACAGAGCAAGTTTAGATTTTTTTAAAATGACAATATTGCTGCTGTCTGTGTGTAGCAATGTACATATTGATGTGGAAATGGGCTCACGCCTCCAAATGTCAGAGTGTCTCAACCAGGGACAGCTCCTCCGCAATGGCGGAGGGGTGTCTCCCCCCCAGCTAAGAGCCAGCAGCAGGAAAAATAAAAAGAAAGCTTACTATTGTTTTATCTCTCAGTCGCTTGCTCAGCCAGAAGTGCAGGGAGGGGCGGGGCTGGGCCACAGGACGCATGGAGGAGGAGGAGAGAGGGCACCTAAGTGCGCATGTGTGTTTGACCAGGCTGGCTAATCACACGTGCGCATTTAGGTTTTTCTAACCCGGCTGTGTACACTGCTGGGCTGGAGAAACTCCACAGACCCGAGGGTTGTGTCTGAGTGGCAGTCCAAGATGCTCAGACCAATCCTGACACTGCTTTCATGCTAGGTTTCATGCTAGCTTTGAGATCTGCGGCAGCCGCCTCTGATGTCTCAACACTCAGGTCCTAGGCTTTTCTTTTACAAACTATTGCAATTTACGACCTCATTTTTACATTTTCAGACAGATGGCATCCAACACTACATCTTCTAGAATTTATTTTGGTATTTGGTATCTGGGAGTTATCGCCCAAGACTGGAATATATTGTCCCCAAGTACATGGGCTCCCTGGGGGTACCATCTCCTGAAAAATGCTGTTACTCTAAGCTAGCATTACAAAGCAATACTTCTATTGTATGGGTTGGAAAAACATCCGGCTGGTGGTTGTTATAGAGGTTATCCAGGAGGCCGCTATTATAAAGTAAGAGCTCCCTAGCCGGAGCCATCACAAGGAGTGGGGATCACCAAGGGGGTGGATTATTCCCCTTTCCCACGTTGGTTCAGAGCCCTCTCTCATGCGCCAAAATATATTCAGAGTTTTTGAGGGAAGCCTGCATGTTTATTGGTAATCAGGTAGCTACCATGGGAGATACTGCTAGATGCTACCAGGTGAAGGAGTTGATCTATTTTCTCTTTCCCTCTAGGACATTTTATAACTGAGAAACTGGTCTTCGTTCCTTGTGGGCTCCGTCTGAAGTTTTTCCACCAGGGCACTGTAAAATCCACTGACCTGCCTGCCCACAGCCACACTACTCACATCAGCTGTTTCCAATAGTTTGTGGATCTTGAACGACTAATATTTACACATTCTATGCTAGAAGGTAAAATGGACCAGAGTTCAGGAACAGTGAACGGTAAGTTGTCTTCCCGTGTCCTGCGGTGCTTTTTTGTAGTTCAGGTTGTCAGCTTTGTCCCTCTCAGAGACTAAAGCAGCGAGGCTGCCCTACTGGTGCCAGGATGTGTTACCTGGCACATGCTGGTGTTCTGTGCCACATTGCCATCCCTGAGAGTGATTACTAGGTATGACCTAAGAGGAGGTCCTCGACGACCTTACCAGCTTCAATCAATCAATAAATCAATCAAAAAAAAATTATATAGCGCGCTACTCACCTGTGAGGGTCTCAAGGCGCTTGGTTGGGGGGGTGGAGGAGGGTCACTGTTCGAACAGCCATGTTTTGAGGTTTTTTCTGAAGAGCAGGAGGTCTTTGGTTTTGCGGAGGTGGGTGGGGAGGGAGTTCCAGGTTTTGGGGGCGAGGTAGGAGAAGGACCTGCCTCCTGTGGTGGTGCGTTGGATGCGGGGGCCTGTGGCTAGGGCGAGGTTGGCTGATCGGAGGTTGCTGGTGGGAGTGTGAAAGTTCACTCTGTTGTTGAGGTAGGTTGGGCCGGTGTTGTGGAGGGATTTGTGTGCGTGGATGAGGATCTTGAATGTGATTCTCTTGTTTATGGGGAGCCAGTGAAGGGTTTTGAGGTGTGGTGAGATTCTTTCGTGGCGGGGGAGGCCAAGGACGAGGCCCGCTGCTGTGTTCTGGATTCTCTGGAGTTTGTGTGTGAGTTTGAGTGTGGTGCCGGCGTAGAGGGCGTTACCGTAGTCTAGTCTGCTGCTGATGAGTGCATGGGTGATAGTCTTCCTGGTCTCTGGGGGAATCCATTTGAAGGATTTTTTTAGAGTGCGGAGTGTGAGGAAGCAGGAGGAGGTAAGAGCATTGATTTGCTGTGTCATGGAGAGGGGGGGTTCCAGGATGATGCCGAGGTTGCATGCGTGGTTTGCGGGGTGGGTGCAGGGCCTAGGGCGGTGGGCCACCAGGAGTCGTCCCATATGGTTTTGTTGGGGCTGAAGATGATGATCTCGGTTTTGTTGGAGTTAAGCTTTAGGTGGTTAGTTGTCATCCAGTTGGCGGTGTCGAGGAGAGCTGCGTGTAGGTTGGTTTTGGCGGTGGTGGGGTTGCGGGTGAGGGAAAGGATGAGTTGGGTGTCATCTGCGTAGGAGAGGATAGTGATTCCATGTGATCGGAGGATGTTGGCTAGGGGGATCATGTAAATGTTGAAGAGTGTGGGGCTGAGAGAGGACCCTTGGGGGACTCCGCAGGTGATCTTGGTAGTGTTGGAGTGGAAGGGTGGGAGGCGGACTCTCTGGGTCCGGTCAGTGAGGAAGGAGGTGAGCCAGTCTAAGGCTTTGTGGCGAATTCCTATGTTGTGGAGGCGTGTGCGGAGTGTGTGGTGGCAGAGAGTGTCAAAGGCTATGGAGAGGTCTAGAAGGATGAGAGCGATGGTCTCGCCTTTGTCGACTTTGGTCCTAATGTCGTCAGTGCATGGGATGAATGCGGTTTCCGTGCTGTGGTTCTTGCGGAACCCGGATTGTGAGGGGTCAAGAGTGTTGTTTTCTTCAAGGTAGTGGGATATGCGGGTGTTGACTAGTTTCTCAGCGACCTTGGCGGGGAAGGGGAGGAGGGAGATGGGGCGATAGTTGGAGAGGATCTCTGGGTCAGCTTTGTTTTTTTTTAGGAGAGCGGCGATTTCTGCGTCCTTCCAGGGGTCTGGGTAGGTAGCGGCGTCGAAGGAGGAGTTATGTCGCAGAGTATGGGGGCGATGGTTGGGCAGGCTTTGTTGTAGATGCAATGTGGGCAAGGGTCGGAGGGGGATCCGGAGCGGATGGAGTTCATGGTTTTTTGGGTTTCTTCGTGTGTGGTGGGGGCCCAGGTGGTGAGTGTGGTGGGGGGGTCATGAGTGGGGGTTGAGTTGGGTGAGTGAGGGATGTGTGTGGTGGGTGGGTGTGGTATGAAACTGTTGTGGATGTCCAGGATTTTGTGGTGGAAGTGGTTGGAGAGGGCGTCACATAGGGGCTGTGTGGGTGAAGGGTCTATGTTGCTGGCTTTGGGTTTGGCTAGTTCATTAATGATGGTGAAGAGTTCTTTGCTGTTTTGAGAGTTGTTGTCAAGGTGTGTCTTGTAGTGGTCTCTTTTGGCGGTGCGGATGAGTTGGTGATGGGTGCGAATGGTGGCTTTGAGGGTGGAGAAGTTGGTTGTGGAGGGTTTTTGTCGCCATATTTTCTCTGCTTGGCGGCATTTTCGCTTGGAGTCTTGGAGTTTGGGGGTGAACCATGGGGCGTTCTTGATGTTGCGGGTGGCGATGTGTTTTCTGAGGGGGGCTAGTGTGTCTGCGCAGGTGGTGATCCATTTTGAGAGGTTGTGGGCTCCTGCTTTGGGGTCGTTGGTGTGGGGGGTGGGTTGTGAGCCAGTTAGGAGTTCAGGCGTTCTGTGGGGATCTTGTCCCACATGTGGTAGGGTGTGGTGTGTTGATGGCGGTGTGGGGGGGTTTGGCGAAGGAGAAGCGGACGCAGTGGTGGTCAGTCCAGAGGAGTTCGGTGGTGTGGGTGTAGACTATGTGTTGGCTTGAGGTCAAAATTGCATCAAGCGTGTGTCCTGCTAAGTGGGTGGGTGCGGTGACTAGTTGTTTGAGCCCGAGGTTCGTGAGGTTGTCTTTGAGGGATGATGAGTTGTGGTCTTGTAGGTTCTCCAAGTGAAAGTTTAAATCACAGAGGAGGATGTAGTCTGTGGAGGTGAGGGCGTGCGGGCTGATGGTGTCGGCCATGGTGTCGCAGAAGGCGGGCGTGGTCCTGGTGGTCTGTAGATTAGTGTACCTCTGAGGGTGGAGTTGTTGTTAATGTGGATTAGGAAGTGCATGTGTTCTGGGTTGTCAGTAGTGTCTTGGGGGCTGGTGGTGACTTTGATGGTGTCCCTGTGTAGGATGGCGATGCCACCCCCTGTCCTGTTGAGGCGGACTTTGCATTGGAGTTTGTATCCCTTGGGGGTGGCGATGGCTATGTCGGGTTCCGAGGAGGGGTTGGTCCGGGTTTCCGTGAGGAAGCCGATGTCGGTTGAGTGTGATGTGATGAGGTTCCAGAGTTCTATGGCATGTTTGTGAAGGGAGCGGGTGTTGAGGAGCAGGCAGTTGAGGGGGTTGTGGTGGGTGGCTTTGGTGTGGTGCATGAGGGTGTTGTTGCGGGGTGTGTTCTGGTTGTGGGCTTCTTATGGACTCGCCACGAGAGGCCAAACAATAGGAAAGTAACACCAGGTAAAGGCAGCGATTTAGTAAAACTGATGAGTTGAACCTGTGTTGCAAGGAAATGTCTCATGGAAACTGTGGAATGTGTAAGCTTTCCCCTGGAAACGCATCCTCAAGTAGGAATGGCCCCTATATGCATATAGTATCAACTCTATACTACTCAAAGACTGACTTACTGAAGGGGAACGTTCTCTGTTGCTATAACGGTTCACCTGGAAAGGCTTCGCCAGATACCTCAAGCTTCCTTTACTACCAACAACTCTATGGGCATCAACAGTGCCACATTTCCTTTTCTGGGAGCTATATAAACCTAAAAAAAAGTAATAGTAGCAGAACTTAATTGGCGTTTGTTCCTACTCTCCGTCCTTGTGGGCCAACATTGGCTCTGCCGGGCCCACCAGCTCGATGGGCAATGGTGGAACCACCAGGCCAGAGTTCTAATCCTGGATTCCTCACTTGACCAAACTGTGTGACCCTGGCCAGATGTACTTGCCTCCCTGGGACTACAGCTGGTCAGGCTAACCCTTGAACAACGCAAGGTAAAGAAACTCGTTTCAATGCCTACATTCATGCATTTCAGTGCGGGGTCTGCTGCCCCTTGACCCGCACAAGAATAAACTCATTTCCTGTTTCTTTCTACCTGTGCCCAGTTGCTTGGTCCCTCGCACGTGCAGCTCCTCGTCACGTGCGCCCTCCTCCGCGGCCTGATTGGCCAGCCCTCGCGGTGCACGCCGTAATCCCTCCGCCGAGGACGTCCTGCATTTAACATCCGGCCCTCCGCCAAGTGCCCGTGGCCAGGCCCCGGCCTCCGAGTGCCCCCCCCAATCCCCCCCGCTGCTGACGACGTATTTCTCAACTACAGCCCTTTACAAACTGTGCGAATCTGTTGTTGAACCGTTTAAAAAACATTGCTCGAATGTGGACCCACAATTGTGCAACTTACTTTCATAAAGTCGGTAAACATACATTGGGCGTTGGTGTTTTACTTTTTATTACAAAGTCAGGCGTTTGTGCGTTATTGTAAGACAGAACTACGTGTCCAGCTTTATGGGGACTATCTGTTAAGCAGGGAGTGCAGCTGAAAGTGGTCCAGATTCCAACAAAACAACCAGCATTTGGATGTAGGCCACAAACGACAAATTATTGAGAAGATTAAAAAGAATTAAGATACTTTTGAACAACGTTATGGTTTTGAGGCCCAGTAAGGGCGTACTGGTACTGTAAGTAGCAGTACTGTGAGTAGTTCTGGAGTGAGCCTGACAAGTGACTGACTCTTCCCCAGCCCCGTTCTACTTTAAGAAGTAATCTTAAATCACGCACTGCACCTCGCAGTGCTTAATTTGTAAATAAAGACGTGCCGTGCCCAAAGCTCTCCTTTTAAACCCACGGCTGCTGTACTTAAATGTGTGAGCACCGAATACTGAGGCAGCGTAATCCTGAAGCCATCTCGGGGCTCTTCATTCCATTTACAGCCACTCATTGCCCCCTCAACTCTTGCATCTTTCTGCTTTCTCCCATTGTGACCCTTTTTTGTTTTACTCTTCCTCCGTCTTTCCCATATGTGTCTTTTGCTCGCAGTAAATGCTTGAGGCGGAAAACTAAGCGCCGGCCCTCAAAAATAAATGCCAGTGCTTAGCACCGGCAACAACAAGCACAAATTAAGCACTGGCACCCCGCCTCTGGTTAAAAGTCACATAACCTAACTCTGCCTGTTCAAGGGGCATTTCAGACCTCAGTACCGAAAATCAGTGCTGCTATGATCTACCAACAGTACTGACAGTGGGGCCAGTCAATAATGTTAGTTATTGGCCCTCAAAACAATTTAGAGCATGGGTACTCACAAACATTTTCCCAGGTACCACAAAGTATGGTCCATGGCGTGCCCAAAGGCTAAATGAAGCTTCTAGTCTCTAGAAGAGTCATAGATTTGACTATACAGAGTTATGCTATATCTGAATTGCTATCCCTTCCACAGCACCTGGGGGTAAGTCTTCTCTGGTCGCTGTTGCTACCTTGGAAACAGCAAGTGTGAAAAGGAGGTCACTTGATTATTGAATTGGAATGAAATAGAATTGTACAATGTGAAACCAGAAAACCGTGGATCAATCCCGGCTTTCCCACTTGACTAAATTGTGTGATCCTAGGCAGTTTTCTAATTTCACTTTGCCTCCTTTTCTTCATTATGACATGTAAGAGCATCTTGAAATACATGAGTTTGCGATATACGCAATAGAAAACCTCCTCTTGTGTTTGATTTAATAAACTGTCATGTTGTCCCTGTGTAATAACCACCCAGAGGATTCCATGTGACAATTGACTTGCCTCCGGGCGGTACTTTGAATATTACGTAATTAGATATAGACAGACATAGGGTAATGGACATTAAGTAGAGTTTATTGAACGGCTTCAGCAACAATAAATCTTAGCACACCAGTTTGCCTTGAGGTCAAGCCATCCTTTCACCAGTTAAAAATAATACTGTGGATGAGATTAAAACACAAGTTACTTAACAGCTTTCTGTTTGTTGCTTAGGAAGTGGTCCTGAAGAAGGCCACTTGTGACTAAAGTCCCTGTTCTATGGGGCTTGCTGTGCTGGATCTTTCGCTCAGCTTTGTGGGTGACCCTGTGTTCGCCCCCAGAGGCCTCTGCGTCTAAAAGCAAAGTGGAGAATATCCGTATGTTCTGTGTGTTCATCACCAGCTGAGAAGACTTTGCTATAACAGGTGCACCCACATTAAAAGGGGGTGCTAGCCTTTAAGCATACTTTCAGCCCAGACCCTTCCTGAAAATAAAAGACTGACTGTAACCATTTAAGTGGCTAGGGTGGTTATGACCCATGAGACAGATGACCCAGTCATGGTGTTTGCTTTGCTTGTGGCCCCCCTCTCCTCATGTGGCCATCAGCGCCCTTCTGCTTGGGGCTCTTTTGAAGAGCCCCCACTTACATGTCCTCATTGGAAATCTGTGTTTCCTTCACCGATCGGTGCATACCTTGGGAATCCTTTCTGAAAACCATTGGAAAAACACACCATCTTGCATCCCAGTAGGGCTATTATCTTTTAGCCTGGTAACCTGACTTAATCAGCAATGGCACCACGTCAGTGTCCCCAGGATTAGATAATAACTCCTCGTTGAGCCACTGGACTGTATTCATCCAGAAGTTTGAAAAGGTTCTGCATCACCAGCACATAATGGTGTCTGAACTGGTACAGGACAGACTAGGGACAAGCCTAGGGCTCTGGGGGGAGCTCTTTTCCATTTCCTGCCCGGAGGAAGAAGAAAGGCGTCGGCCTCTAACCAGGGTGACACGCAATGCCCTGGGGACATTTGTGGAGGCCATCTTGAGAAAACTCTGAGGACCTTGCTGCACAGCTAGCTACAATTAATACTAGGATATCGGCATTAGAAGAAGTTCCAAGTACCTGCAGGACTTCATGTGTAATGATCCCCCCAAACTTTCATTCGCCCCTAGCATCCCTGACATTTTGAGGTCCAGCATATCCCCTTTTTAGGCCAGGAATTGCACAAGGGTTTTTACCTTTCACTCTAGGCCTTGCCACGATGCCCTTTTCGTTGAGGCCTGTCATTTTGAATCCTAAATCATTTACAAGATCTAGCATTTACTGTCCCACAGACGTCAGAGTTTGAAGAGTAAATCCCAGTTTCTTAGTACTTATCGGCAATAGACAGTTCAGCTGAGTGCCCAGGGCCCTGTAATCCACCTTCTCACCAGACGTTCAAGAGACATGCACCCCTACAAAGCAAAATCTTTTCAAACACCAGCTTTAAATGTGGAGACCCATAGGAGTCACTGGGGCCCGGGACCCCAGCTATCTGCCCCAAACTTCTGAAGAATGTTGTGGAGATTTATAAAGTTCTTACTCAAACAGTACTGAATGGCACTGTGAATCTTAGACTCTCCTGAAGCCCCTGAGTTTTTACTTTGTATAGTTCTGATGTGAAGAACATTCTATAACACACTTTTGATTCCCAAAAGGTATCTTATTAGTTTTATTTTATGAATTGGGTAGGCGTGTCCATCAATATCTCTACACCAATCTGCTGCCTCATGTTTTAAACTCTATATTCCATTTGGGGAGGAATACCTTGGTTCACATTGAGGTGTTTGTGTGATCAATTTTATCACATATACTGATTCTACTTGCATTATGTCTGGTATCCATCTTGATATGTTCAATTTTCACAAGGTAAACGACAAGTGACCTTTTGCCCCCATATTCATTTATCACCTGTCTTCGAGGAATTTACCAGATAATTTTAGTAAAACTGAGTACCCTTTGCAAGCAGCAAGAAACTATGGTGGTCATTCTGACCTTGGCGGTAAAAGGCGCCTACCGCCGGTCAGAAATCCTCCATAATTCCGCCGCGGTCGCAGTAACCCGCCACGGTCATTCTGACCCGCAGCAGCCAAACCTCCGAAAATCCGACAGCCACAACAGACCGCCAGACCAGCGGTCGGCGGAAAAGTGGAGGTGACCAAACCTCCACCGTCACGCCAACAGAAATACGCCCATGCCATTACGACCCACGAATCCACGCGGCGGTCTTTCAAACGCGGTTTTCCATTGGCGGGACACACCGCCGCGGTCAGAATACACACAAACGAACAAAACTCAGCCACATTGGCCGATTTGAATTCCACACACCTGATACACATACACACACCACTCCCACACACACAATACAATATAAAACACACACCCACATCACCCACAAACCCCTACGACCAAAAATTCAGAAAGAAGCACTGAGAGACACATCAGCGATCACAGAATACCATCACACAGAGGCACACTACACCATCACCCACACAATATCCACACACAAAACAACACACACCACCACACTCAACACACTTAACTACACATACTCCACCCCACACATCATACACACCACTCCATGGCACCCCAAAGACACCCCCGCTTCTCAGACGAAGAACTCAGGGTCATGGTGGAGGAAATCGTTCGGGTAGAGCCCCAGCTCTTCGGCACACAGGTCCAATACACCAGCATTGCCCGGAGGACGGAGCTATGGCAGAGGATTGTCGACAGGGTCAACGCTGTGGGACAGCACCCCAGAAATCGGGAAGACATCAGGAAGCGATGGAACGACCTACGGGGGAAGGTGCGTTCCATGGTATCCAGGCACAACATCGCCGTGCAGAAGACTGGCGGAGGACCCCCACCTCAACCCCCACAATTTACAACATGGGAGGAGGAAGTCTTGAACATCCTGCATCCTGACGGCCTCGCAGGAGTCGGCGGAGGAATGGATACTGGTAAGTTGAAGCTTCAATACTGCTTCCCCCCCACCTGCATGCCAAATCATACCCCAACCCTCACCCCCATCCTCGAACCCCACCCTCACCCCCACCCCCATCCTCACCCCCACCCTCACCCCCACCACCATCCTCACCCCCACCACCATCCTCACCCCCACCCCCAGCACACCTATTCCCTGCCAATGTCTCACCATCACAACCCACACATCCCAAAACCTAGGCCTGCATGCGTCCACTAAGCATGGACACCCATCACCAAAGCATGCCCAATGCATATACACATCCCTCCCACAAGCCACCCTCACCAAAGCCCCCACACACGAATGCCAGCACTTGGGGACACGGGAACCCACAGATACACCCATATGCCACACATTGAAACTATAACCATACCTCTATACCCCTGCAGGACCCGACCGTCAACACACCGCCACAGAGGGCCCAGAATTCTCCACACCCCCCACCCAAGAGGCCGTCAGCGATGACAGCAGCTCTGTCGACCTGGACACTGATGACCAGCCCGGACCATCGGGGACCTCTGGACAGTCGGTTCCCCTCACACAGGCACAGGCCACTACAGACCCAAACCCCTCTGGGAACACCAGCACAGCTCCCACCCAGCAGGCCCATGCCTCTGTCTCCAGGGCGCGTCAATCTGCGGTGTGTCTACCACTACAGGGCACCCAGGATAACCCACCACCCCAACAACAACAGGGACCTGGGGGCAGTGGTAGTGGGCACACCGGCCAGGGGGCAGAGGCCCAGGGAAACAGGGCAACTCGGAGGGCAGCTGTGCGACAGGGGGGGGACGGGCCCAGGGAACCCACTCTCCACGAGGCCCTCACCACCATCATGGGAGCATACAACCGCTCCCAGGAGACGATGGCGACGGTACTGGCCCGGTTCCAGGAGATCCAGGTACTGCAGGAGGAACACTATCGGGGGTACAGGGAGGACATCAGAGCCCTCACCTCCACCCTGGTTACCATGGTAGGGCTGCTGCAGGACCTCATCAACACCAGGACGGACACTCAACAACAACAAAGGGCCCCTGCCACTAGCCTGGCCCAAGAACAGCCAACCACCTCCGCCGGCGCTAGTGGACAGGAGGCCCCCGCACAACAGCAGCCCACCAGACCCCCACCTCCTGCAGGAGAAGAACCACCCCGCAAGAGGGCCCTGAGATCTCGCAAGAAGACAGAGTAGGATGTCAAGACCCCCGCCAGCAAAGGATACCACCTGATGTCAGCCCACTGTCCCACATTGTCACCCTGTCCATCCTTGAACTGCCCATGCTCCATCTCTCCACAGGCCTCTGGACAATGCACCTGTGTGACTGTTACTCTGGACTCTGCCATGGACATTCCTTCACCATAGCCCCCACCCACTTGAAACCACCCATCCCATTTTGAGCACTGAAATAAACACCTATTTTGCACAAAACTATCTGGAGTCTGGCTGTGATTTCAAAATATTGTAATTGACATGACATTGCAAATATGTCCTTGTACATAGTGAAGTCAACAAACAGCTGCCACAAAGCTGTAGTCCATGGGGAAACGAAGCACAGGACTCGTAGTGGGGACCCCAGATCTGAAATAGGGAGGGAAAAGCCACAACTCAGTCATCATACACTGGGGCAAATAGACAGGCAGCAGAGATGCAGGAGAGTAGTTCACATTTACTAAATTATGTTTGAATTGTTACCTGTGTCCTATTGGAAGTACTGTTCAATGATTCTGTCCCTGTTGTCTGTTTCAGCACCGTCGTCTTCCTCCTCGTCACTCTCCACAGGTTCCACAGCTGCCACAACACCACCGTCTCGACCATCCTCCTGCAGGAAAGGCACCTGGCGGCGCAAAGCCAGGTTGTGAAGCATGCAGCAGGCCACGATGATGTGACACACCTTCTTAGGTGAGTACATTAGGGATCCCCCTGTCATATGCAGGCACCGAAACCTGGCCTTTAGGAGGCCAAAGGTGCATTCGATCACCCTCCTAGTACACCCATGGGCCTCATTGTACCGTTCCTCTGCCCTGGTCCGGGGATTCCTTACTGGGGTCAGTAGCCACGACAGGTTGGGGTACCCAGAGTCCCCCAATAGCCATACACGGTGTCTCTCTAGCTGTTCCATCACGTAAGGGATGCTGCTATTCCTCAGGATGTAGGCGTCATGCACTGACCCTGGGAATTTGGCATTTACATGCGAGATGTACTGGTCAGCCAAACACACCACCTGGATGTTCATGGAATGGTAACTTTTTCTGTTCCTGTACACCTGCTCCCTGTCTCTTGGGGGAACCAAAGCCACATGGGTCCCATCAATGGCACCAATGACGTTGGGAATATGTCCAAGGGCGTAGAAATCACCCTTCACTGTAGCCAATTCGCCCACCTCAGGGAAAATGATGTAGCTCCTCACGTATTTCATCAGGGCAGACAACACTCTGGATAACACCTTCGAAAACATGGGCTGAGACATCCCAGAAGCAATTCCCACTGTTGTCTGAAATGACCCACTTGCCAAGAAATGGAGTACTGACAGGACCTGCACCAGAGGGGGAATCCCTGTGGGTTGGCGGATGGGGGACATCAGGTCGGGCTCCAGCTGGGCACACAGTTCATGTATAGTGGCACGGTCAAGCCGGTAGGTCAGGATAATGTGGCGTTCTTCCATTGTCGACAGGTCCACCAGCGGTCGGTACACGCGAGGATTCATCCGTCTCCTCGCCAAACCCAGCGGACGGTGCCTAGGAAGGACAACATGGAGCACAGAGTCAAGCAACCCACAGGTACGTACTCACAGCTTGCACAGTAAACGATTCTCTATGCAGTGAATGGCGTGTCTGAGTGGCTATGCAAGGCCTAGGCCTGTGTGACGCAGTTGAAATTGAGCCATGTGGACCCTCGAAATGGCGGCTGCCTGACCTGTGAAGTGTGACAATGGGATGTGAGGTCAATGCGCTGGCGTGGCACACCGCGGCGGTCGGCGGTCGAAGACCGCGGCGCGAAGCCGCATTGGTTAACATTGAAGCCTATGGGTTTCAGGAGCCAATGGCGAAGGGCGCCGGCGGTGGCGGTACGCACCGCCGCGGTACGCACCGCCGCGGGCGTGACCGCCATTTTCTATCTACTTATTCACTCGCGACTTGAACTTTCACAGGAGAGGACCTATACTGCAAGTGTTGCTGTGACCTCGGTCTGGAAGGGACAATGGCTGCTGCGCCTGGGGAAAGGGCCCCTGCCTTCACTGGAGAAGAGTTGGAGAAACTTGTGGATGGGGTCCTCCCCCAGTATGCGCTACTCTACGGTCCTCCAGACCAACTAGTGAGTTTAATTCAATATGGATTTGGGGCCACTGGCTGGCTTGGGGGCCTGGCGGGGATGGGGGGCATGTTGGGGCTGGCGGGGGGCCTGGCGGGGATGGGGGGCATGTTGGGCCTGGCGGGGGGCCTGGCGGGGATGGGGGGCATGTTGGGCCTGGCGGGGGGCCTGGCGGGGGGCCTGGTGGGGATGGGGGGCATGTTGGGCCTGGCGGGGGGCCTGGCGGGGGGCCTGGCGGGGATGGGGGGCATGTTGGGCCTGGCGGGGGGCCTGGCGGGGGGCCTGGCGGGGTTGGGGGGCGTTGGGCCACTGGCAACGAAAATGCAGACAAACTTGAACGTGGTATTTCTCCCTCCCTGTACGTGTCACATAGATCCGCGCCCATGAGAAGATCGGGATTTGGCGTGCCATCGCCAAGGAAGTCCGGACCCTGGGGGTCCACCATCGACGGGGCACCCACTGCCGCAAGAGGTGGGAGGACATCCGCCGCGGGACCAAGAAGACCGCCGAGTCTCTGCTGGGGATGGCCTCCCAACGTAGGCGGGGTGCCTGCCGTCAACTGACCCCCCTGATGTTCCGGATCCTGGCGGTGGCCTACCCTGATTTGGATGGGCACGTGAGGGCAGCACAGCAGACACAAGGGGGTGAGTACAAGCATTATCTACTCTGTTGTCGCGCAGTGGAGGTGTCTGGGTGGGGGAGGAGGGCTGTGGGTCCCCCTAGGCCAGGGCGATATCTGTAGGCTGGGCACCCCCGTAAGCCCCTGTGTCCCCAGCCACCACCCTCAGTAGTGTGTCAGTACAGCCATCCCTGGGCCGTGTCATCCATGGGTGCAGTTGTCAACTCTAGGCGTGTAGGGCATGTTCCACGGAATGCGTAGCGGACCCCAAGTGCGCAACTTAGTGCAGGGGGCATCTGTGTCTGTCATGTCCGCTAACTGTACCGGTGATCCATGTACTCAAAATCTCTTTATTTCTCTCTCCCCCCCCCTTTTTGTTTGTCTTTCTGTGCTTGTGTGCATCAGCATCATCAGGCGGAGGAGAAGTGGCATCGGGGCAGGAGGGAGCTGCATCTCACATGGCCCAGGAGGGCCATGCCACAGAGTCTGACTGGACCAGTGAGACGGAGGGCGAGGGGAGCTCCACAACGGGGACGACTGGACCCTGCAGCGACACGGACACGTCCTCGGAAGGGAGCTCCCTTGCGGGGGTGGCACCATCCGTGCCCCCCGCCATTACAGGTACAGCCGCCACCCAGCGCACCATCTCCGCCCTCCCAGCAGCCCCTCAGCGTTCGCCCCGTGCCCGCTCTGCCAGGAAGCCGGGCATCTCCTTCGCCCCAGGCACCTCAGGCCCTGCCCCTGTTACCCCCGCTGCCCTCAGTGAGGAGGTCATTGACCTCCTCCGAACGCTCATTGTTGGGCAGACTACCCTTTTGAATGCCATCCAGGGGGTGGAGAGGGAGGTTCATCGCAGCAATGCGTACCTGGAGGGCATTCATTCGGGTCAGGCTGCCCATCAGCGATCGTTCCAGGCTCTGGCCTCAGCACTGACGGCAGCCATTGTCCCTGTCTCCTGCCTCCCTCTACTAACTCCCTCCTCCCAGTCTCCTGTTCCTCTGCCTGTCCCACCCACACCATCAGACCAGCCTGCACACACCTCAACACCCAAGAGCAGCTCATCCAAACATAAGCACCACAGATCACGCAGACATTCACACAAGCAACATTCCGATGCAGACATGCCAACAGTCACTACCACCTCTGTGACCCCCACCTCCTCGTCTCCCTCCTCCCTCCCTGTGACGTCTACACTCACACCTTCATTCACCTCACCATCAGCCAGTGTTTCCATCACCAGCATACCCTCCACTACAGTCCGCACACGTGCAGTCACCACCCCCACTGCCATTTACACGTCCCCTGTGTCCTCTCCCACTGTGTCTGTCACCCCCTCTTCCACACCACACAAACGCAGCCACCCACCCACCCAACAGCCATCCACCTCACGACAGCCTCCCGCTCCTGCACCTGCACCCAAAGACAGCAAACTTGTCTCGCCTACAACCACATCCTCTCCCTCCACTCCCATACCCACTGTACCTACCACTCTCCATTGTCCCAAGAAAATCTATCTCTCTACTGCTACCTTCTTTCCTGACCCTGAGCCCCCCCCTCCTTCTCGTCGGGGTAAAAAGAGCACCTCAGCCACCACCAGCCCTGCAGCCCCCTTGACAAGGGTGCAGGGGTATTGGAGCCCACCAGCCCGCTGGTCTGGATCTTCGCCCAGCAGCAAGGGGACAGCCAGCCCACCCCCTGGGAAGAGGAGCAGAAGGCGGAAGGGCCGCCGCCGGAGCCCGGATTCGATATCCCCCCAGGACACTAGCCAGCCACCGTCAACAGCCACAGCTCCAAAGGGAGGAAAGGGCCACAGACTCCCGACTAAGGAGGGCAAGGGCAGCAAGGCGGAGAAGTCAGGCAGCAGGCCTGCTGCCCATGGAGGACCCGTCACAGCTGCCCAGGAGGAGCCCGCAACCCCCATAGCCGCTGCCCCGGGAGGAACCGGCACAGCTGCCCCGGGAGAGCCCACCACCCCCATAGCCGCTGCCCAGGGAGGACCCAGCCCAGCTGGCCAGGAGGGCCCCACCACCCACAGCCCAGGTGGGCATTGAAGAAGCACCATCCCCGCTGCCCAGGAGGGCACCACCAGGCAATGAGCAGTTGGCCATAGAATGGCCGCCGTCTCCAGCACCGCTCCGCTGGGGACCGCCGTCTCAAGAACCGCTGAACTGGGCCCTTCAAGGCAAGAACCGCTGAACTGGGCCCCGCCGTCTCCAGCACCGCTCCGCTGGGGACCGCCGTCTCAAGAACCGCTGAACTGGGCCCTTCAAGGCAAGAACCGCTGAACTGGGCCCTTCAAGGCAAGAACCGCTGAACTGGGCCCTTCAAGGCAAGAACCGCTGAACTGGGCCCCGCCATCTCCAGCACCGCTCCGCTGGGGACCGCCGTCTCAAGAACCGCTGAACTGGGCCCTTCAAGGCAAGAACCGCTGAACTGGGCCCTTCAAGGCAAGAACCGCTGAACTGGGCCCTTCAAGGCAAGAACCGCTGAACTGGGCCCCGCCGTCTCCAGCACCGCTCCGCTGGGGACCGCCGTCTCAAGAACCGCTTAACTGGGCCCTTCAAGGCAAGAACCGCTGAACTGGGCCCTTCAAGGCAAGAACCGCTGAACTGGGCCCCGCCGTCTCCAGCACCGCTCCGCTGGGGACCGCCGTCTCAAGAACCGCTGAACTGGGCCCTTCAAGGCAAGAACCGCTGAACTGGGCCCTTCAAGGCAAGAACCGCTGAACTGGGCCCCGCCGTCTCCAGCACCGCTCCGCTGGGGACCGCCGTCTCAAGAACCGCTTAACTGGGCCCTTCAAGGCAAGAACCGCTGAACTGGGCCCTTCCAGGCAGGAACCGCTGGCCCTTTGGCAGACGTGGCAGGGCAGGATCTGTCTCGGGCAGGGCTGCAGGATGTCCTCTGGCCAACATGCCTCCTCCAGTGGCAGTGGAGTCTGTTATGGACATGGCCCAGTGGGCAGGCCACCCACTGTATGGACTGTTTGGACTGTGGCTTTGCTCTCCCCAGGATGGCCCAGTGGGCAGGCCACCCACTGTATGGACTGTTTGGACTGTGGCTTTGCTCTCCCCAGGATGGCCCAGTGGGCAGGCCACCCACTGTATGGACTGTTTGGACTGTGGCTTTGCTCTCCCCAGGATGGCCAATGGTCATGGAGTCCCCTCGTGGATCTGGCGTCGTGTACTCAAGTGGCTGAGGTGCCCCCCCTTCCCTTCCCCCTGAGGTGCCTGTCCTTTTTTCTTTCTGATGCCCCTGCAGTGTTCTCTCCGTGGAGTTCTTGTCGTGGGACTGGGCCTTCCCCTTTGCTCAGGACCCCTGTGGTCCACGGACAGTGGTTGGACTACATTTAGTAGCTGTATATATTTTGTACATAGTTTATTTATTTATTTGGATTACTGCTGTCCATTTTTCAATATATCTGCCCGTTTGAGATCTCTTCTTTTGGTCTTTGCATTATTTCGGAAGGGGGGGGTTTGTGGGTTGTGACAGTGATCTGTGGGAATGCATTGATGTGTGTGTTGTAGTGGGTGTGGGTGGGTGGGTGTGTGCCGGTAATCTTTTCCCTCCCCTGTGTCGTAGGTGCAGTACTCACCGATGTCTTCCGCGCCGCCGGGCGTGCTCCTGGTACAGGAGCAGGTATAGGAGTGCGGGGATGACCTGCAACTCGGGTTCCATACTGCCGGAATCTCGCGTGGAGTATGTGGAGGTGAGCGTTTTCCCGTTCGTAGTCTGTTTCCGCCGTGTTTTTATCGGCGGTGCTCCCGCCCCGGAAAAGGTGGCGGATTGGTGGGTCGTGATAGGGTGGGCGGTACATTGTCTGCCGCCTGGCTGTTGGCGGGGACCGCCGCGCTGTTTGTTTGTTCCGCCGTGGTGGGCGGAGTGTTAATGCGGCGGGCTGTGTTGGCGGTTCCCGCCAGGGTCAGAATTGCATATTTTGGATCGCCGGCCTGTTGGCGGGTTGGCCGCCGCTTTATCACCGACCGCCAGGGTCAGAATGAGGGCCTATATCTATATCTGCTTTAAGTCTTTGAACTGATTTGACAAAGATTAGTACAACAAATAAAATGTTCTATTACATTTGTTCGTCCCTCCCTCACCTCTGCTTCCTGTTTCTGAAGCAGTGCAAGCCCAGTTCACTTGCAACTCAGTATTTTTTCAACAGATACCTCGGAAATTGCGAAAGACGTATGCACTCAGGTCTGAGACATAAATACACTTTAAAATAAAATATATAAAAGTTTTATTTCCATGACTACATAATGAATCACCAGAGTATTTTACCTCTAAGTACTAGGGCAAAGGGCAACACAAGACCCCGTATCTTAGATCTCCCTAACAACAAGCAAACAAAATTTCAGATGCCCAAAGATAACCAAAGACCTGGGATATAAAAAGATGGCAAATTCTGGCAAAGTGTTCTGCAATGAAGATATCAGATAATAAAGGGAACTGTTTGTATTAACTAGAGAAATCCTTTCCTGCATGCCTGTGATGTTGTAATTGGATAGTTGAGTCAAAGAGATGGATTAGTACTCCATCTCTGTTATCCGTGTATACTGCTCTTGTTATGTAAATCCTAAATAGTGATCATATAACAATCAGGTGTGTATGTGTAGCTCTGTGTGCCTTTTTATGTGTATAGTTGTTCAAATACTATAAGGCCTATCAAAAACTGCATGTTGTAGTATCTGAAGAAGTATTATCTTAATTCTACTCACATACAACATAAGGTCGTTCACAATCCTGCACGTGGAGACGTCCGCCTCTCCTATTTGTTTTTTATGAAGATCTCTGCCAACCTGGTGGAGATATGCGTGTATGTAATACTACATTGTCGGTGTAAATGTGGGAGGGGCATGGAAAAGTAGATGGAAAATGGGGAATACTCGGGGTTTAGGGAAAAATAAGGAGGGTTTTAGGGATATACAAGCTGCTACCAATATCCACCGTCAAAAGAGTAAGCCCATTGCTATTCACAAACTGCACTCCTAAAGTGAGTACAGCCTTAAAGGTGACAAAACATTAGTAAATATACTCAAGCCCCGCCTTGAAGTAAGTCAGGCACCACAAATGGCCACCCATAGGTACTGCACAACACTCCCATGGAAAATAATGGAAACATGGAGTTAAAGTAGCACGCCACAGGAAGTAATGCTGGAACCCAAAGTATGTGCAAAGCTACACACGGCAGAGAGGTGTGCAGACTAGCTCCCCAAGCCTCCTTGTTATGACGCCCTCGCCAGCCCCCGCCAGCTCTCACTATCATGTTCTCTTCCCTCCCAGTCCTAACTTTTCCCCGTTAAAATATGGTAAAGTTAGGCAGTCATAAAGGCTGCATCGAGTTGGGGGGTCCCTCCTTGTCCCCACCTCCCCAACAATGTTCCACCCTTACTCCTCTTTTCTAGAACTGGGTGAAGCAAATTGGTCAAATGTTAATGCTGTTGTTAGCGATCAGCTTTTCTTCCCCACTTCATTCCAGAACCATTACCATTCAAAAATAAACAAACAAATCAAGAACTGCATGAACAATAAATCTTTAGAAAACGTAATCAAGTCTAAAAGACACTTTGGCAGTCACAAAATGGATGACTAATTGTGAAAACATTAGTTTGCTAGGAAAACAAATCACCAACAATTGCTTTGCCTACAACAATATAGGAATCTATTCTTAAAATATTAAGTACAGTGGAAATGTCCCTCTGAATTTGATGTTGATCAACAAGGTTTTTTTCTAAATCTTAATTTTAGGGTGATAATTTTCAGAAAAAAAAAATATGCATGCATTTTTATATCAGTATGATGCCTGATTCCAGAACACAGTACACATCTGTAGAGAAGAGAAAAGTTGACTTTGTAGCAGGAGGGCAGAGAAAAGGGCGTCAAGTTTGCATGGGAGTTCAGATATTTCTCCTAATCTGCAGCATTTACCCACAGATTTGTGCCAATTATTCTTTTGTAATACTTGTACATTTTTTATTATGCAATTGACAATTGAATGAGGACTGAAGTGATGACATCTGAAGGTGACCTTTCAACCCACTACCCATCACAAACATGATAAAATATTTAAGTAAACCTAAATATTGATTAAAATCCCCACTGTCCAGACTATTCTTTTTTAAGTTCGAGCCTGGGATAGCATGCACTAGAGCATGCGTTTCACTTGTGAGACACTGTTGTTAACAAAAAGGGATTGGAGCCTGCCCGTTGCTTACCATTGTTGGCTTGCGTGGCACTCTTCTTTACAGTCTCATAATTGGTCACTGCAGGCCTAGCATCATTTCCGTTCCTTTCGGTGGAGCAGAGACCAAGCACTGATTCAGCTTAATCAGTGCTCATCTGCTACTCCAGATGTGATTAAGGTACTTCTTTTTAAGTTCTAGAGCGCTGCAAACAGAAAGCATGTGACTGGCAAAAACATGCCCAGAAGGACAAACAAAATTGCAAAGTTTTATTTTCTATAGTTAACTCTTTTATTTGGTCAAGTTTTCTTTTCTCACTTTCACTTTCCACTCGTGTTTTTTTCTTTTTGCGCTGTTCTCAAAAGATAACAATTATCTTGGTCTAAATATTGCAAACTGACATTGTTTCTTTTTTGTGTGTAATTTCCTAAACTTTGCTTTGAATACATAACCGTGCAGTTCACTCTAATCCACCCCATTCCAATCCAGTCCAGCCCACTCCACTCTAATCCACCCCACCTAACCCCACACCAATTCACCCCAATCCAGTCCACCCCACACCAATCCAATCCACCTAACCCCAATCCAATCCACCCGACTCCACCCCAATCCAGCCCACTATAATTCACCCCAATCCAGCCCATTCTGATACAATCCCTCCCACTCCAATCCAATTGATCCCTCTCCAGTCCACCCCACACCAATCCAATCCATCCCACTCCACCCAATCCTCCCCATTCTGATCCACCCCAATCAAATTCAATCCACCCCACATCAGTCTAATCCACTCCACTCCAATCCATCCACTGAATCCAACCCACCTCAAATCCAATGGACCCCATTCCAATCCAACCAAACCCAGCCCATTCCAATCCAACCCACCCCACTCCAATCCACCCCTCTCCAGTCCAATCCATCCAACTCCAATCCACTTACTCAAATCCATTCCACCCCATTCCAGTACAATCCACCCATTCCAATCTAATCCACCCACTCCAGTCCATACAAGTCCAGTCCACTCCACTCCAATCTGCCTTAATTCACCCCACTCTAGTCCCATCCACCCCACTCCAATCCAATCCAGTCCACCTTAGACCACCCCGCTACAATCAAATCCACGCCACTCCAAACCACCTTAAACCACCCCACTCCAGTCCAATCCATTCAACCCACTCCAATCCACCACAATCTGCACCATTTCCATCTACTCCACCGCCAGCCAATCAATCCACCCCACTCCAATCTATTTCACTTCACTCCAATCCACTCCACCCAATCCAATACATACCAATCCAACTCAATCCATACTTCTCCAATCCACCCCACCCCAATCCAATCCACCAAACAACAATCCAATTCACCCACCCCAATCTACTGACCACACTCCAATCCACCTCCTCTCACTCCAAGTCACCCCAATCCAATCCACCCAATCAATCCACCCCATCCAATCCAGCCCACTCCAATCCATCCACCCCAACAAATCCACCGCTGCTCAATCCAATCCACCCCTTCCACTCCAATCCAATTAATCTCACTCTAGTCCACCCCACTCAACTCCCATCCACTCAAATTCACTTAACTCCAATCCAGTCTGCCCAACTCCAATCCACCCAAATCCACCCACTCCAATCCTCTGAGCTCCAATCCAATCCAGCTCACCCCATTCCAATCCAGTCCCCCCTACTCCAATCCACCCACTCCAATCCATTCAACCTCATTCCAATATAAGACATCCCAATTCAGTCCAATACACCACAACCCAATCCACCCCACTCCAATCTACCTTAATCCACACCAATCCAGTCCAATCCACCACACTCCAGTCCAATTCAATGCACCCTACATCAGACCACCTTAATCCACTCCACTCCAATTGAATTCACCCACTCCGATCTAATCCACCCCATACCAATCCTCCCACCCCACTCCAATCCAATCCAATCCAATCCACCTTAATCCACACCACTCCAATTAAATTTGCCCCCTCTGATCTAATCCACCCCACCCCACTCCAATTCAATCCAATCCACCTTAATCCACACCACTCCAGTCCAATCCACCACACTCCAATCCAATTCAATCAACCCCATTCCATTCCAACCTACTACAGTCCAGTCCACCCCACTCCATTCGAGTCAACCCTGCTCCATTCCACATTATCCAATCCATCCCACTCCAAACTATCCACCCCACTCCAATCCAGTCCACTCCAGTCCAATTCAACCCACCCTACTCCAATCCAATCCACCCCACTGCAATCCAATCCAACCCACCCTACCGCACAACCAATCCACCCCACCCCAACCTAGTCCATCCCACCTCATTCCAATCCACCCCACTCCAATCCACCCCACTCAAATCCACCTCACCCCAACCCAATCCACCCAAATCCAAACCGCCCACCTCAATCCAGTTCATCCCAACCCATACACCCACCCCAATACAATCCACCCCATTGAATCCACCCCACTCAGTCCATTCAATCTCACTCAATCCAATCCACCACACCCCAATTCAATACACCTCACCTCACTGCAATCTACCCCACTCCAATTCACCCAATCCAGTCCACCCCATTGAACCCACTCAGTCCAATCCACCTCACTCAATCTAAACCACCCCATTTCAATCCAGTCCATCCAATCCACTCCAGTCCACCCCACCCCAATCAAATCCACACCATCTCATTTCAGTCCACCCACTCCAATCCGCCCACTTCAAACAATCCCACTCCAATCCATCCCAGTTGAATCCACCCCACTCCACACCAGTCCAAACCACCCCACTTCAGTCCAATCCAATCCAATCCACCCCACTCCAATCCAATCCACTCCACTCCCATACCACTCCACTCTACAACACTGCACTCTAGGACACTCACTGAAACACAGAACTCAGGTCCCTTCTACTCCACTCTACAGCACTCTACTCCTCCATTCCACTCTGACACTCCACACCACTAGCTTTTAGCCACGCTGAACAGCAGCCGCACTGGTGTACAGCATGGCAAAGCACATTGCCAAAGCCAATAGCTCTTGTATAGGCGAGACCAATTGGCTCTGTCAATGCTTGCTTTATAATAAAGGAATTACCTTTAGATAAAGCTAAGCCTCCTTGTTGCAGATCTCAACATTTTTTCTAATTTCCATTCTTTCTGACCCGGAAATACAGTCAATTGGTTTTCAGGCTGAAGCCATCACTTAGTTTACCACCCACACCTCAACCTTGGAGCAAAGATGAAATGAACCAATCACCAGATGGCAAGGTCTCACCAACCAATCAAGCAGACAACAAGATTCCCACAGAACCTCTCTTAGCAAACGTTTTACCTCCTTGACTACATAAATAACCACAGAGTGTTTACTTCTGAGTACTAGGGCAATGGACAACACAAGACCCCGTATCTTAGATCTCCCTAACCACAAGCAAACAAATTTGAAGATGTCCTAAGATAACCAAAAGCCTAGGATATAAAAAGATTCCAAATTCTACAAATTGTTCTGCAGTGAAGATATCTGATAATAAAGGGAACTGTTTGTATTAACTAGAGAAATCCTTTCCTGCATGCCTGTGATGTTGTAATTCAATAGTTGAGTCAGAGATGAGAGAGACAGATTAGTATTCAATCTATGTTATCCGTATAAACTACTCCCTACTCGGGTCTATCTAAATCTGATTATTTAACAATTTGGTGTGTATAGGTAGCTGTTTATGTGTGTTTTGTGTTCATAGTTGTAAATCTATGAGGCATATCAGCAACTCCATGTTGTAGTATGTGAATTAATACTACGGTTGTACTACTCACATACTACAGAAGGTCATTCACAAACCTGCACGTGGAGACCTTCACCTCTCCTATTTATACTTTATGGAGATCTCCGCACCTGTAAGACTATATTTTAGGTGTAAATGTGGGAGGGACTGTAGGAAAGTACCATCTTGCCTGGCATGTTACCCCCATATTTCACTGTATATATGTTGTTTTAGTGTATGTGTCACTGGGATCCTGCCAGCCAGGGCCCCAGTGCTCATAAGTGTGTCCTGTATGTGTTCCCTGTGTGACAACTAACTGTCTCACTGAGGCTCTGCTAACCAGAACCTCAGTGGTTATGCTCTCTCTGCTTTCCAAATTGTCACTAACAGGCTAGTGACCAATTTCACCAATTCACATTGGCATACTGGAACACCCTTATAATTCCCTAGTATATGGTACTGAGGTACCCAGGGTATTGGGGTTCCAGGAGATCCCTATGGGCTGATGCATTTCTTTTGCCACCCATAGGGAGCTCTGACAATTCTTACACAGGCCTGCCACTGCAGCCTGAGTGAAATAACGTCCACGTTATTTCACAGCCATTTACCACTGCACTTAAGTAACTTATAAGTCACCTATATGTCTAACCTTTACCTGGTAAAGGCTGGGTGCTAAGTTACTTAGTGTGTGGGCACCCTGGCACTAGCCAAGATGCCCCCACATTGTCCAGGGCAAATTCCCCAGACTTTGTGAGTGCGGGGACACCATTACACATGTGCACTATACATAGGTCACTACCTATGTATAGCGTCACAATGGTAACTCTGAACATGGCCATGTAACATGTCTAAGATCATGGAATTGTCACATCCAATGCCATTCTGGCATTGGGGAGACAATTCCATGATCCCCGAGTCTCTAGCACAGACCTGGGTACTGCCAAACTGCCTTTCCCAGGGTTTCACTGCAGCTGCTGCTGCTGCCAACTCCTCAGACAGGTTTCTGCCCTCCTGGGGTCCAGCCAGGCTTGGCCCAGGAAGGCAGAACAAAGGACTTCCTCAGAGAGAGGGTGTTACACCCTCTCCCTTTGGAAAAAGGTGTCAGGGCTGGAGAGCAGTAGCCTCCCCCAGCCTCTGGAAATGCTTTGATGGGCACAGATGGTGGCCATCTCTGCATAAGCCAGTCTACACCGATTCAGGGATCCCCCAGCCCTGCTCTGGCGCGAAACTGGACAAAGGAAAGGGGAGTGACCACTCCCCTGACCTGCACCTCCCAGGGGAGGTGCCCAAGCTCCTCCAGTGTGCTCCAGACCTCTGCCATCTTGGAAACAGAGGTGCTGCTGGCACACTGGACTGCTCTGAGTGGCCAGTGCCAACAGGTGACGTCAGAGACTCCTTCTGATAGGCTCTTACCTGTGTTGCTAGCCTATCCTCCTTCCTAGGTAGCCAAACCCCCTTTTCTGGCTATTTAGGGTCTCTGCTTTGGGGAATTCTTTAGATAACGAATGCAAGAGCTCATCAGAGTTCCTCTGCATCTCTCTCTTCACCTTCTGCCAAGGAATCGACCGCTGACTGCTCAGGACGCCTGCAAAACCGCAACAAAATAGCAAAGACGACTACTGCAACCTTGTATCGCTGATCCAGCCGCCTTCTCGACTGTTTTCCTGGTGGTGCATGCTATGGGGGTAGTCTGCCTCCTCTCTGCACTAGAAGCTCCGAAGAAATCTCCAGTGGGTCGACGGAATCTTCCCCCTGCAACAGCAGGCAACAAAAGACTGCATCACCGGTCCTCTGGGTCCCCTCTCAGCACAATGAGCGTGGTCCCTGGAACTCAGAAACTCTGTCCAAGTGACTCCCACAGTCCAGTGACTCTTCAGTCCAAGTTTGGTGGAGGTAAGTCCTTGCCTCCCCACGCTATACTGCATTGCTGGGTACCGCGTGATTTGCAGCTGCTCCGGCTCCTGTGCACTCTTCCAGGATTTCCTTTGTGCACAGCCAAGCCTGGGTCCCTGACACTCTAACCTGCAGTGCACAACCTCCTGAGTTGTCCTCCGGCGTCGTGGGATCTCCTTTTGTGACTTCGGGTGAGCTCTGGTTCACTCTTCTTCGTAGTGCCTGTTCCGGTAATTTTGCGGGTGCTGCTTGCTTCTGAGTGGGCTCCTTGTCTTGCTGGGCACCCCCTCTGTCTCCTCACGCAATTGGCGACATCCTGGTCCCTCCTGGGCCACAGCAGCATCCAAAAACCCTAACCGCGACCCTTGCAGCTAGCAAGGCTTGTTTGCGGTCTTTCTGCATGGGAACACGTCAGCTTCTTCACGACGTGGGACATCCATCCTCCAAAGGGGAAGTTCCTAGTCCTCTTTGTTCTTGCAGAATCCACAGCTTCTACCATCCTATGGCAGCTTCTTTGCACCCTCAGCTGGCATTTCCTGGGCATCTGCCCAATCTCGACTTTGTCGCGACTCTTGGACTTGGTCCCCTTGTTCCACAGGTACTCTCGTCCGGAAATCCACTTTGGTTGCATTGCTGGTGTTGTTCTTTCTTGCAGAATTCCCCTATCACGACTTCTGTGCTCTCTGGGGAATATAGGTGCACTTTACACCTACGTTTCAGGGTCTTGGGGTGGGCGAATTTTCTAACCCTCACTGTTTTCTTACAGTCGCAGCAACCCTCTACAAGGTCACATAGGTTTGGGGTCCATACGTTATTCGCATTCCACTTTTGGAGTATATGGTTTGTGTTGCCCCTATACCCATGTGCTCCTATTGCAATCTATTGTAACTATACACTGCTTGCATTACTTCCTTTTGCTATTACTGCATATTTTTGGTATTGTGTACATATATCTTGTGTATATTTGCTATCCTCATACTGAGGGTACTCACTGAGATACTTTTGGCATATTGTCATTAAAAATAAAGTACCTTTGTTTTTAGTATATCTGTGTATTGTGTTTTCTTATGATATTGTGCATATGACACCAGTGGTATAGTAGGAGCTTTGCATGTCTCCTAGTTCAGCCTAAGCTGCTCCGCTATAGCTACCTTCTATCAGCCTAAGCTGCTAGAAACACCTCTTCTACACTAATAAGGGATAACTGGACCTGGTACAGAGTGTAAGTACCCCTTGGTACCCACTACAAGCCAGGCCAGCCTCCTACAGGGACAAAGAGAAGTAGATGAAGAATGGGGAATATTTCCTACAAAATGGGGGGGAGGGAGCTTTAGAGAAAAAGAAGAAGTGTTTCAGGGAGTGACAAGCTACTACAAACCCCCACTCCCAACAGAGTAAGCCCATTGCTATTCACAAACTGCACTTCTAGATACAGAATGTCTTTAAAGGCGAAAAAACATTAGTAAATGTAGTCAAGCTCAACCTTGAAGTAAGTCAAGCATCACAAGTGGCCTCCCATAGGTGCTGCAACACACTCTTGTGCAAAATAATGGAGAGAGAGGTCTAAAATGACACACCATAGGAAATAATGAGAAATCAATAAAATTACTTTGACTTTTAAAAACATATATACATTGCTTAATATTAAAAAATTGCACACAAGTATTAAATAATCAATATATTATTTTAAAATGTAATAATACATATAACTTGGAAATACAAATAAACGAAACTTTTAAACTATTATTAAAAATTAAATTAAATTAAATTAATTCTACACATAAGTTTTTTACAATGTCATTCACACTAAACAAAAATTAAAAAAGGTTACTTCAGTGGGAACTGTTTAAAATTAGTCTTTCAAACACAACTTTTATAAATTAAACACATATCTATTCATTAATTATGTAATACACATTAAATGTAATGAGTTAATGTGCTGTAGCATTTCATTTTATTAGTTCCAAATTTATCTTAAATACTTCAGACTATTTTACATGTATGCTTTATATTTAAATGTTTTTGCTTTTTTTTAAAGAATAATAAACTTTAATACTTTTCCTTATACTTCCATAGTGAGATCTTTGCCACTGTAGCGGAGATCTCCACCTACCTGTGACGTATTACAAGTAGTATTTTACACATTTAAATCTTGTTGTAGGATTCTTCACCAGGTGGTGGAGAGCAGTAACTCTACACTAGGTGTAAAGCTACACTTAGAAATGGCGAATACCTCTACAGTGGAGATGTATACCTGGGTTCAGGAGCAGATGTACTTGTCAGTAAATGTACCCATGTATACTTACCTTAGTGAAACAGGACCATAGTGTAACATAAAATGCTTTTGGCCTATTATGGTCCATGCTGTTGCGGTGTTAACATAACAAACCAGAAGGCTGAAGGTTGAGTGATTTATGGACGTAACTAGAATTTGTAGACGATACTATTGGACTACAACACATGGACGCCTGCCATCCCTACACTGAAATCTGTATTCAGATTTTTTTCTTCTGCTCACAAGATTTAAAGCTTAGTCAGTCCTCTGATGTTACATGTTTGCACTACTCTTGTGTCCCGGTTGTGACAATTTGAGGTCTGAATCTAGTACTTTGGTAGATGCTGATCTGAAGTTTTCCCCAGACACCAAGTATTACCATTTGTAGTTCGGCAGGCTAGGGGAGATGAGGCCCGACGATGTCTGATGTGGGTGTACAGAAGAACGCGCGGTATATGTTTTTTTTTTTTACGTATACATGTTGTTGTTGTCTTTTTGATGTCACTTGGAAGTCTTTCGTAGAAATCATCCGATTATACTCAGTCGCCCTAGTTCTGACAATCCTATTCAAGTGCACCTGGCATGTTCCAACCACATCCCACTCGTCTCCTTATCTTGCTTCCTCCAACTGTCCTCGTCTCCCTCTTGTCTTTTGTCTCTGCTCCCACCTGCCACTCTCATTCTTTTGGTTCTCCTTTTCCATCAACCACCTTCCTTAAGGGAAAGTTTTTAGATGTATTTAATTGCATAATGTCTCCGCTTAGCAGGACAGTTACCTGGACAGTTGGGGTACAAATGTGGGAACCCCAATTATGGGCAAAATTACAAATGGTGGAGAAGTGTGCCCCCTAGATCACTAAGCCTCCTTGTTTGTCATGATGTCCTCTCCAGCTCCCCCCTCAGTTCTCACTTTGATGTTCTCTCCCCTCCCTGATCCTAACCCCTCCCCGTTATGAATATGTTAAAGCTAGGCAGCCATAACGGCGGCATCGAGTCATGGGTAGCTCCTTGTCCCCGATACCCCAACATTTTTCCACTCATTCATCCTCTCTTTAGCCCGCATGAATCTATTTGGCTGAAGCAAATTGGTCAAATTGAAATGATTTTCTTAGATATCAGCATATCTACCCTAATTTAACCCAGAACCATTGTCATTAAGAAAATGTGCAAACAAATTGAGAATTGCATTAAAAATACATCTAAAGCAAAAAAAGTCAACCTAAAAAAGTTTGCCAATCAGAAAATGGATTACATATTGGGAAAACAATAATTTATTAGGAAAACAAATCACAAACAATTGCTGTGCCTACAACAATATATGGGACTCTTCTTAAAATATTATAAGGATATGCCCCTCTGATTCAATGTTGGTGATCAAAAGTTTTTTTCTTTTTTACATTTTAGCTTGATAGTTCATAGAAAAAAATTAAGTATTCATCTAGTTTTGATCCTTTACACCAGTATGGTCCCTCAGCCTCATCCCAGGATACAGTACACATCCGTAGAGAAGAGAAGAGAAATGTCGCCCCCAGCAGGAGGGCAGAGAAAAGGGGGGCGAAGTAGTCCAGATATGCCTTGTAGCCTGAAGTATTTGGTCTCATACCAAATATTCTTTTGTAATACTTTCTTTTTTTTATTCTTCAGTTAACACTTCGCAATGAAGACTGGAGTGATGTCATCTGAAGGTGACCTGCCACCCAACTGCCCCCCCCACTCCCAAACATGAAAACATATTTAAGTAAAACCAAATATTCATTAAAACACCCTGAATATTTCGCCCGATGCAAACGCTTGTAGATAGAGCTGCGCCTCCTTGTTGCTGATCTGAACATTTTTTCTACTTTCCGGTCTTTTTGTCCAGGAAATACAGTGAGCGAATTGTCAGACGGAAATTACCACTCGGATTACTAACGTGACCTCACCCTCTTAGCAAAGATGAAATGAACCAATCACAAAATGGCATGTCCAAGATGGCATGGTCTAGCCAACCAATCAGGCACACAACACGATTCCCACAGAACCCATCTTAGCAACAGCAGCTGATTGGAGCGTCTGAGGCAGCCAATAGCAAGTCTAGGATGGCAGCAACAATGGACAGTTGTTTCCGTTCTCACAAGGCAGCTGCTGTACATCTGACGTCACGGTTGTGGTTATTGGTTTCCTCAATGATAGAAGTATGAAACAGAGAAGTGAAACCTACAGTGGGCGGTATGCTGTTTCCTGCACCATTGTCTTCACAGCTTCCTTTTCTTCTTCAGTTTATTATCATCTGTGAAATATTTAACTTAAAGGCTTCCAGGCTTCCAAGAATAAGTCACATGCACAATAGTGCAAACTTTACCAACTTATTAATTTTTTGGTTAACTGTTGCCATTATAATATTTGAACTGGGGTTAAACGTTTCTAACAGCATTAAAACAATGTTGGAGTGTGCTGAAAGAAACAGAAGCTAGCTATTCTCAGTATACCAGGCATCTGTCAGGCATCTGTCAGCACATCAAGCTCAGAAGGGTGCATGTCTAAATCCACCCTTGCCCAGTCCTTACAATAAATCTCCCAATAAATATCCCATGCATCTTTACGGCGCTGAGCGGGATGGACAAGGCCTCGGAAACAATCCTCTAGTTCAGTGGTTCTTAAACTTTTGACTTCTGAGGATCCCTACTTAATCATTACTGGAAACTGGGGCCCCCCACTGAAATATTATTGGAATTGAGGAACCCCCACTGAGCTATTACTGGAAGCCGGGGTACTTGGCCTAAGACTTTTTGATGATTTGAGTCACTAACCAATACACAAGCAATACAAAAACAAGCATTCATCAAACAATACACAAATTATGAAATAATTTATTTAATTCACAATCAAACAAAAAAAACATAATTTTTTTAATTTTTATAGGAGGGCCGGAGTGTTTCTAAATTAAATTGAGGTCACTCATTGCCCATACTCTATTCTGTATGGTGTACTCGCACTGTTCACACACATCAATCTGAGATTACAACTTAGTTTTTGGCCTCTAATTTCAAATTTCTTTAAATTTACAAAACATTTTAAAATTGGAAATGTACATTTAGCTTCTTTATTTATATACACTTTATTGATCAGTTAATATGGTTTAATTTTCAAAGGAATTGCAGACCCCCTCATGAGGCTTTGCGGGCCCATGGGTCCCCAGACCACTGGTTAGGAATCACTGCTCTAGTCCATTGAAAAAGGGCACATCCTTTACCCGAAAGGTAATAGAGTGCTGAATGTGCATCCATCGAAGCAATGCGACATTTAGGTAACGGGAATGCAAGACCAACAAAAATAATTTGAATAACATGTTTCGTTTGAAGGTAGTCCCAGAGGACCATGGTAGGAAATCTGGTCAACCAAATCTCAGCTATCATCTCAGTGTCTCCAAAGATCCTATTCCAAAACATATCCAGCATGCAAGAAGACCAGACTGTGGGGAAAATGTCTGCTTTAGGATTTGTACATCTCGCAAAGCAAGAATGGATATGCAGTAGTAACGTACTCAATATATCTGTGATGAAATACATCCTGGTGAGGGAACCGTGGCCAATCATTTAGAACCTAATATTGATTGAAAAAAAGTCTTGCAATTGTAAGGCGATAAATTAATCGTTTGAGTCATAGAATTCACTATTTAATAGTATATTTACTGTCTCCAAAAAATATGAAGGCCCTATCAACATCATTTGAAAATATTTGCATAAATATGAATCTTTGAAAAGAAATCATGGTTTATGTTGGGAAGAATGTAAAGAACACATAATAAACAACACAAATAACATAAAATAATATGAAAGTATAATTTATATAAATACGTTTGGGCATAAAATAGTAATAGAGTTAACTAGGCATAACGTCATCCAACTATCATAATTTTCTTGGTTCCAATTTCCTGATCATAAAAACGAACATGTTTCAGCTGTAATGTACGTATTGGTGGATATGATGCATTTGCTAATTTTGTTTGATTTGGTTAAAAGACCCCTGCTGTATATTGAAAATAGTAATGGCAGTAGTCAGATGTAAAACACAATCAATCATGGTTTACAGGTTTGGACTGCTGCCAAGCACGACGTTTGGAAATGTAGCACAAAGGTGATTTAGAAAGAAAAACAAGAAAGCTCCTGAGAGAAGGGGAACAATACAAACTATGCAGACAAGCCAGACGAGCAGCAATCAAAACTGTATTACCGAAAGGTAAAGGGGTTCTTGTGTAAATATAGCACCGTGAGATGCGCAGGCAACCGCCACACATCTAGCAAGCGGACCTCATATGTAGGTTCACCTATGGGAGACTTTTCAGGTTTTTAAGTGTATGTTTCTTTCTGTCTATGTGCATCTGTTTGCATCTCACCAAATCCACCTCTGAGGTTGAGGGAGAGGGTGCATGAAAATGTTACTTTAAATGAGTACATACTCCTAATCCTAGAAAACCAAACCAGGTTTCATTTGAGGGTAAAAATCTAAGATGAATAATGCATTTGTAGCACTTACACTTTTTGATATGAAATGTATATAAGTAGCTTATTTATAGAAATGATATCTTAATAAGAACTATTAGCAAGTCCCAGGTTGTTGAGGGGTGCTTCAAAGAGGATATTTGATGGCCAGCAGCATTGGTTATCCATGCGTCTACATTTTACGCTTTCATGCAATGTGAGTACTTCCTTGGTGTTGTTAGATTTGAGGACTCAGTGGATAAGTATTTGATTGTTGCTTGCAACAACAGCTTGGAGGATTTGAGTTGATCCAAGGAATTTACTAACAGTTGATGGCTTTGTGTTTAAACCCGGTTGCAGCTTAGACAGCTTCGGTGTGCAATTAGTCAACGAGGTTGGAAGTCGACAATCAACGTAGCCTCAACCTGGGCCCCGCTGCTATGACCTTTGTGAGGGGTCTGAAACCTTAGTCGGATCATGCCTGATTTTCAGGATGAACACTAAGTAAATGATTTGTTTTTAGAATTATTGTTTGTAAATGTATTCCTAGTGGAAAACCTAAAAATCTGGGACAGACCCAGCCTTCAACTACCTAGGTTGCAAATCAGACCTACATGGGTGGGTCTGTGACTCACGCTGAAATGATTGGCTGGCACCATTCTTTTTTAAGAGACCTTGGCACTGAAAGGAATTTTATAAGAAAAGTAAACAGATATTGGCTCCTATTTCTTTGTGTCTATCCCCACACAGTGTGGTTGTACCCTGAAAAGGGAAGGAACCCTATTTCAGGTTGGGTGATTAAGAGGTTTATGCAAATTGCAGGACTTCACTTAAGTTCTTTAAAACTCAGGATGTTTTGGCAGGAACTTCAAATTTGTTAAACTTCATAAAAAATGTTAACTGGTACATTTAGGAAAATGAGTATAAAGAAACAAGGTGGCAAAACCATTAATGGCATCAGATGCCTTTTCTGGACCCGTCCGATCCCTTAATCGCCAAAGGGAGAGGGTTGATAAAGCAACCAAACCATAAACCATCCATCACAATAGGTATGGTAGTTCAGAATCCCACCTTGAGATTGCAACCGTAGTATTCAAATTCAGGAAAGACTGTTCACAAACTATTGCAATTTTGTAGTTGTAGTTTTGGATCAATTGTTTTATACAAAGTACACTTTATGGCAGATAACAGTGACTTGCAAAGGCAAAACCCAGGAGTGGAATTCTGGTAGTCCAATTATACGGAATCATGTTGCTTCTGTAATGTTTGATCTAAAGCAGTGGTTCCCAACCTTTTGATTTCTGTGGACCCCCACTTTAACATTGATGGAACCCAGGGACCCCCACTGAATCATCATGGGAATCCGGGGACCCCCACCTGAGTCATTACTGGACGCTGGGGACCTAATTTGTCGATATTTGTAATATGTTTTAATTTTCTAGGCTCTCGCGGACCCCCTGAGAAGGCTTTGCGGACCCCTAGGGGTCCCCGGACCACAGGTTGGGAACCACTGATCTAAAGTTTCAGTAAAGTTATTTAAGTTGAAAAGGGCCTGCTATTCAAAGCATGGAGTAAAGAATTAGGGGTGGGTGGTGAACTCCACTCCGCTAGCGGAGTTTTACACACTCCACGCTCTACTTAGAGTGCGGAGTTCCGAAAAACTCAGCGTAGTGGAGCAGAGACGAGTTTTTCCTGTCTCGTGCTTGTCAACGGGGAGCTGGCGAGCGAGAGCAAGGAAAATCGTACTTAAGACCACCTCCTGGAGAGATTTCTCAACGCGAGCAGTCGCAGATAGTTGCGACCGCTCACGTTGAGAAATCTTCCGTTCACGTCGCGGTAGCTGCTGCTCGGGTAGAAAATCAAGTTGAGCGGCAGAAAAGAAGCAGCGCCCTCATGGGCTGCGCAGGGAGCCATTCACCCTGACTTTTCAGCACAGGACGAACACCTGGCGCTAAAATTCAGCGCAAACTGTGAGACCTAGCGCACTCTGCTGCTTGTGGAACTCTGTGTAGTGCGGTGGAGGTTTTTGGGCACTTCATCGATGTCTGTGTAGCGCAACTCCGTGAACTCTGCCTAGGCCTAGTAAAAATACCGTTAGCAACAGCATAAACATATGTTCACTGATTTCACCCCAGGTATACCAACTTTGCAGCTAGAAATGTTTATAAATATTATGGTTATTTTATCATGAGAATAATATTTCTGTTTTATGTTGCATAATTATGTTTTTGAAGTCTTTAAGTGCTGCATGCAAAAATGCTGCTATTTACAAACTTAATGGTACTCAGTTTGCTGCCCTCGTAAGGTTGATGATTGAGTTTAAGCAAGACTGGCCCGCTGGGCAGGGGCGCTGTGTTTAGAAATAACTTATAGTTTCAAAAGCACCTGCTACTGAGTTCCTTGTGTGTCCAGCAGTTTTCAGACAACAATAAAAACACCAACATAACTAGGCTGATAAATGTTCCTACTGGAGAGAGTTCAAGATTAGTCTAGTGGCAGTTTTAGCTCATCATAAAATAGCGCAGAGGGTTAATGTGCCTGCTGCAAAGAATGTGTACCATGCAGATCACAGAACTGTATTTAATGTGGATAGCTCAGTGGGTTACTGCTGTTGTCAAACCGATCATTATGTCGCTTGCAGTTTATAAATTGCAATCCTAGTATAGCGCAGTGACTTATAAACTGTCATCAAAGAGCTACATGCAAGGTGCATGGTCTAAGTTAGAAAGTTGTGTTTTTCCCCAGTCTTTCATTATCCTAATGTTTCTTAAAAGGGTTTGTTTGTGTTTTAATGCATTCCTTTTAGTGGAGTCAATCTCAGCCAATGTGGTACATTTTAAATCTTGAGTTTGTGCTTCTACAGACCAAGTATTCTTAAAATATACTGCCTACCAGTACAGGTGACCTGTGACTCCTACACCTTGTAATCCCCATGTCCCTGTGCAACGTTTCCCATAAACTGATTTACACACATGAATTATTGCCTCTGCATGTGTGTGTGTGTGATGTAAAATGCCCTGAGAGACTACACTGGGATTAAACAATTGAAAAGCATGTGAGAGAGGGGCTGTGGAGAGATGAGGGACAATGTTGGAGGACGGTAGTGAAGGAATCCATAGGGAAGAAAGTTATTGGAAGGGCGCAAACAAAGATTGTCACACTCGGCACCACAACCGCTATAGCCAGCCGAGTTTAACCTCAAAGACTCTGAACTCATTACTTTTTTTGGGATATTTTCCTGGTAATTCTCAGAGTACAATAACAATTGTGATACGGATACTGTTACAAATGGGTATACAGTCATAGGAGTAGAAACTCATATTTTAGAGTTCACTTCAGTGTGCCATGCCAATCTGAATTCATGACTTACATGTCACAAATGTCAACGAGCTTTTAGCTCACTGAACTATCTTGTAGGCTTCTGTGCTTGTGCCTAAGATCTGCCGCAGGTCACTCGCCACTTTTAGAAAAAAATGTGAAGTAGCCAGTTTTAGGTCCCGCCTACACACACTTTAGCTTCCTGTTGTTTCCTGTTGTCGAAGGCCTATGTGGACAGTCCTTACAGTGGGCTCTGCACCCACCATTTGCTTACCATTATTTGGATTTCTTGTCAATCATATTTGTTTGCTTCTTATTGGATGGCCATCCTTCCTCTCCTTGTGTTTATCCCTCCCTTGGAGCATAGCTTCTTTACTGTCCTTTTGAGTGGGTGACTTGTATTCCCTTCCACGGCTCACATTTGTGAAACTAAATTTTTCCTTTTCTGTCAGCCCTCCATGGGAGTGCACGTGTTTTCTTACTATGTCCCAACGTATGTGGCTTCTCCCTGGAATAGCTGCCCCCACGTGGTCTGTGTTGCTCCATCCTTTCCAGCTCATTTGTTGTTTTCCCCACCTTTGCCTATCTGGCTTTTTTTTTTTGCTTTACTTTTTTTATTTATTTTTTCTCCTCCCTCCCAGAGCCAATCTCCTCCATTGCTCCGCTTCTTGACTATGGGCCTCATTATGACCCTGGCGGGCGGCGGAGGCCGCCCGCCAGGATGCCGCCCTCCAAAATACCGCGCCGCGGTCAAAAGACCGCGGCGGGTATTACAAGTTTTCCCCTGGGCTGGCGGGCGGTTGCTGAAAAACCGCCCACCAGCCCAGGGGAAAACGACCTTCCCACGAGGATGCCGGCTCGTAATCGAGCCGGCGGAGTGGGAAGGTGCGACGGGTGCAGTGGCACCCGTCGCGTATTTCAGTGTCTGCAAGGCAGACACTGAAATACTTTGCGGGGCCCTCTTACGGGGGCCCCTGCCGTGCCCATACCATTGGCATGGGCACGGCAGGGGCCCCCAGGGGCCCCGCGACCCCCCCCCTACCGCCATCCTGTTCATGGCGGCTTTCCCGCCATGAACAGGATGGCGGTAGGGGGGGTCAGAATCCTCATGGCTGCGGAGCGCGCTCCGCAGCCATGGAGGATTCACACGAGCAGCGGAAAGTCTGCGGGAGACCGCTGACTTTCCGCTTCTGACCGCGGCTGAACCGCCGTGGTCAGAATGCTCGTTGGAGCACCGCCAGCCTGTTGGCGGTGCTCCCGTGGTCGGTGGCCCTGGCGGCCACCGGCCGCCAGGGTCACAATGACCCTCTTTTTTATCCCTTACCTGTTCCTTGTTGCTTTCCTAACCTCTTCTGTCACCGTCTTCATGTTATTTACAAAAACTAATTTTCTAAATAAATTTTTGAAGGACCTAGCTGCTGCAATTTGCTGCTGGGACCCGCCGGGCCACCCCTTTTTCAAAATGGTCTTTCGGCATATTTAAATTATTTTTTTCATCTATTACTTCAAGGTTGTCATCCGCTGTCTGGGAACAGTAAATTTAAAAAAACATAATGGCGGCTACTTCTTGCCATGTGCTTGCGCTTGTGTGGTAACGTGTGAGTGCGCACATATCATAATACTGCGTTTCGCAGAGGCTGCACAGGGTAGGCAAAAGGCGTTTTGTGTTCTTTTTTCTCTAACACTAAACAACAGAGGCAAAGGCGCTTTGGGAAAACCATTAGGACACCTTCAGAAGCCAAAAGTCTGGGTTTTAGCTTTACCAATGCTTGTTGCCATAACACTGGGGGTAAGTGGGATCTTGTAGGCCTGTATTTAGATTCTGTGGGGAGGGGTAGACAAGGTGATGAACTTCTATACAGGTTGTGGCTTGTAGTACAGGCTGCCTCCTGAACTCTTGCTTGAGAATGGCTCAGATTGTCCACAAATTGTTCTGAAGTTTATTTTTATGGTGACCTCCATGAAACCACCCAACACAGCAGATGCTATCTTATTAATGGGCACATGCTGGCAGGGGTGCCCTCGTGCACACATACTGGCATCTGTCCAGGAGGCCTTCAAGAGATAACATGGTAGATATGGCTTCTTGCCTCAAAGTTTGACACCAGGGTGAACCCAGGGAAATAAACAGAAAGGTGGTGCCCCAGCAGGGTGTGACTCTCAAAACATACTCAAGAGTACTTGCTAGAGGTGAAATGTGTAACGCGCCAGCTTCATTTTACAACCTGATACAGGATTGTCCTGGTTATCCACCAGTTTTGAACATTCTTTTGTTAAGTGGTGTAGAGTTTCCAACATTCACTGTCTTGAAGCTGGGTCTGGAGTTGTGGGACCCTGAGGCTGAGCTGCCCTGCCTTATTTTTGATAATTTGATCCCATTAGCCGTGAAGTCTCCTCCAGTCTCCTCCATGTTGTTTTTCACAGGAAATCTATATCCACTAAGGTCCGCCATTGACATTTCTTGCGCACCAAACAGCACGGCGCCACACAACACTACATTAGTTAGTTCACCAAACCAGTAGGTCTGGGGATGGCTTTGTCAATGCTTGTTTTTGGCATGGATGTCTTTTTCTAAACTTTATTCTTGAGGAAGACGTCAGGCTCCTTGTCAATCTAAAAAAATGTGGCCAAAAGCAAAAAATATTTTTTGTCCTCAAAAAGCACAGATGGCCGTAGTAGTCCTTGGAGCTGAAGGGAACTATCTTGCGTGTGGAGGTGCTTCTTGTGATAGGGCAGGATGCTGTCACTCACAGTGAAGTTAGCCAATGGGTGGAGTGGAATGATGGACTGCCCAATGCTTTGTGCGGTAGGGGGGCAGATGGAAAATTGTGAATGTCACAACAAGAGACCAATGGATGAAGAGGGTAACTGAAAGTCCCTATAAGTGTATTATAAATATATTTGTAGTAAAATCAGAAGGTTTTGGTCAACACCAGACCTGGAATAAATAGGAGCGGTGAACAAAGGGTGGAAAGCAATGTAGAGTATTTTAGGACAACACGCAGCCTGCCAGATTCAGCTAGAGAGAAGCCACCAAAGCTGGCATAGTCGCCAATGTCTGCCAAAGTGCCACTGAAGGCGATGGCAGCAGTGTAAGCGGGTAGGTGTGTTCATTGGGACAGGTGTATGCTAAGATTTGTGGTGTCTTACTCACAATTACATGTTGCCACCATTGTCTGGCATGTTGGATGCTTTGGGAAAATACTGGTTTCCTCTCTCCTGGTGATATCCTACCTGAACATCCATGATAATAAAACTCCTGGTTTTTCCAAACTGCCCAGTTCAGTATATAATACTAGGGCCTTTTATTGATAGTCCTACCTTAAAATGAGACCACTGACTAATTCTCGCAGGAGCTCTCATATTCCAAACGTGGTCAAAGCTTGCATTGCGAATCGTACTGTTTATTAAGAATCGCAATGCACTTTTGTGCATCTGTGCATTGCAAATTCGGACTTTGCACGGACTTTGCATACGCAAATTCCTTTATATTGGAACATTGTGTGCACTCTGAATATTAAAACCAGAATTTTTATGGCTTAGGACACTGGTTCCCAACCTGAGGCCCGAGGAACTCTGGGGGTCCACGAAGCCTCCTGTCAGCGACTGTTTAGAAAATTAAATAATAATAACACAATAGGTCCCCAGCTTTCAGTAATGGCTTTGTGGGTGGGGGGTTCCCAGATTCCAATAATGATTCAGTCGGGGTCCCCGGGTACCAATAATGATAAAATGGGGGTCCAGAGAAGTCAAATGGTTGAGCACCAGCACTTATTTTTGAGGGCCTGCACTTATTTTTCTGCCTCAAGCATTTACTGCAAGCCAAAGACACAAATGGGAAAGACAGAGGAAGAGAAAAACGAAAAAGCGTCACAATGGGAGAAAGCAGAAAGCTGCAAGAGTGAGCTGATGGGGCAGGGAGTGGCTGTAAATGGATTGAAGACGCCCGAGATGGCTTCAGGATTACGCTGCCTCAGTATTCCGTGTTTGACATTTAATTGCAGCAGCCGCGTGTTTAAGATGTGGGCTTTGGGCACCGGCACATTTTTATTTACAAATTAAGCACTCTGAACCACTAGCCTAGGATACCAAGGGCAACATATCAAAACCAAAATATTGACTGGTAAATGAGTCTACTAAAGCTACATTGTACATGTGTCTTCAAGGTACGTAGATGTGAGCTAGGCATAGTAAATCCACATACTTATCTTTCAATATTGTGCTCCTTGGGAGTCTGTCGACAATATTCTTGTAGGTCGATATTCTGGGGGTCGATATTCAGTAGTACAACAATTTAATTGCACGTTTTTCTCACTAAAATCTTAAAAGGCCAGTGATGGCTCTTTTGGTAGGGGTAAGTTTGGCCTCATTGTTTGCAAATGTCCCGGGTAGGTCTCCCACCTTCTCTGCGGTAACTGGTGTGTTTGCACGTCTTCCTGTCTGGCTTCCGCCCATGTCTGTCTCTGTCACGGTTTAGTGTGTTTGAAATGGCGGAGGAGGCAATGAATCAGTGTTGTTGTGTTCAGGGTAAATAAAGTGTGCATAACATGAGAACACATTAAGTAACTGTTTCCTGCTGAGCCCCGCCTCCAGCTCATCAGGGGGCTTTGGGGGATAGTGATGTCTGCAGAGGCCTGGCCTCTCCGGAAGTTTGTATATTTCCCACTAAGATGAACAAGACATGTCTCTTGAAGCTCAATTGGACTGTGGCAGGGAAGAGACCCTGGTGAAACATGAGTCCTTTATTTGCCCCAGGTCCAGAGGTCTTTAAGAGTTGTTGTTAAATATTTCTTGCCATCATGAACAGTGCTTAATTTGTTTTGGTGGTTTCCGGTGCCCAGCACCGGCACTTATTTTTGAGGGCCGGCACTTATTTTTTCTGCGTAAAGCACTTACTGTGAGCAAAAGACACACTTGGGAAAGTCGAGGAAGAGAAAAACAAAAAAGCGTCACAAAGGGAGAAAGCAGAAAGCTACAAGAGTGAGCTGAAAGGGCAGGGAGTGGCTGTAAATGGATTGAAGAGGCCCGAGATGGCTTCAGGATTACGCTGCCTCAGTATTCCGTGTTGCACATTTCATTGCAGCAGCCGCGTGTTTAAGAGGAGAGCTTTGGGCCCCAGCACGTTTTTATTTACAAATTAAGCACTGATGATGGAGAAGTTGCTAGTACTGGCAGAAATGAGTGCCGCAGCATTACCAGTACCACACATGCCAACAGTATGGATTCAGGCTCGAGACTCACGGTTTTTTAAACTAAAAATGGCTTTATGTCCGCGCTCTCCTTCCTGAAATCGCATCTGCTTCAATAGAAGTCAATGGGGAAAATACATTCCATCGATTCTTTTTTTCCAAATCTCCCACTTTCCTGTTCTAAAATGTTGCCATGTATGTTTACCAGAAGCCAATTTCCTATTAAGAAATCAGGCTGCAAACTGGGCCACAGTCGGCAACAACATTGTTACCAGCAGTCATTTCTGCAACTGTGGTACCTCAAAAACTTGCTGAATACTCTAGATAATTCTCGAGAAATGTGCAGTATTATGGGTGTAGCTCTCATTAATTTGTAGAAACATTTGTAACAGCGGGGAGTGGAAAGTAAGGGCCTTATCTAAACTATATGGATGGTCTGCCAGGCGGGTAGAGGTAACGACCTCAGCTATCCTAGCAGAGGGCTGTCTGCTGCGGTAAAGATCCTGGCTGCTGGGTATCCATCTATATAGCCTCCAGGGCAGCCCCCTTTACAGAATTGAACATTTGCCAAACAGGCACCATGTTTCTGCTTTTTAGTTTAGAGACAAACACTCCAAGTGGAAGTTTGTTTTCTTTGAAGTAATGCAAAGGGGCCTGAGAGCAGGGAGCTTCGCTGTACCCAAGGGCCTCTAACATTTTCCAGGCCCGAGTCCCCTGCATGGTGGAAACAGGCTGGGAAATTTAGTGACTGTAGTTTCGTTTTCATGCTTACAAAAATAATACTATTACGGGTGTGGATCAGATCGGTGCCCTAAAAGGTGGATACTTAATCAGGGTGTGTAAGGGCTTCATAGAGTGACCCCTGCATAGGCCTCACCCATTGGGCGTGCCTCACGAGGGTGAGCTGGCTTGTGGGGTGATCTCAGGGAGTTCTCACTCCCTCATCGAGGGATCCCTTTGTAGTCTGCACACCCCTGCAAGCTGCCGAGCGTCCACAGCGGTGTAGCTACCGGCGGTGCAGCAGGTGCAGTGGCACCCGACCCCGAAGCTCTAACGACCCATTGGACCGTGTTTCTGGGATTTTACTAGCCACCCAGCTGTAAGGGGCACCGTTTGCCTTGCTTGCACCCGGGACCACGGCAGTAACACTGTGCCACTGCTCAGACCAGGCGCAGGGTGGCACACAACCTTGTTTTGGAAGCCAGAGATGCTTCATAAATCCATACAGTTTTGTAAATGTAACTTTTAAAGAGTGTTTTTTCCTCTAGGGCGAACCTTCCTTTCTTTGTTGTCTGCATCGGGGCAGCCACCAGGTTGAGATGCTTGGACTGAAACTGTGATTCACCGATTGGCCGGATAAGATGCCAACTTCTGCCAAGTTTTGACATTGGCCAGGCTATCTTTGGGTTATGGGCGGCTGGTTGTTTGGACAGCGCGTGACTCACGAGCACATGAGCAAAAACTCCAACTGCGCTGGCACCGAGGCGGTGGCACCCCTGGAGCTGGCAAGCGTCCCTCCCTGTGCCCACCAGGAGGCCTCCCCTTACTGCTGAGAGCCAGACCTCGCATCCTTCCGGTCTGATCCGGTTCTTTCTCCTTCTTCCTTGTTCACTGATTGAGCCAACGATGAGGGAACGATTACAGGCCCCAGCCCTGCCTCGCCCCGGGCTCAGGAGCAACGAGCAAAGGAAGCTCCCGGTACCCTTCTCCATCCGAGCTCATGGGTAGCGTGCGATAGGAGGCGGCGAGGGCCCAGACTGTCTGTCTGTCTGTCTGTCTGTCTGTCTGTCTGTCTGTCTGTCTGTCTGTCTGTCTGTCTGTCTGTCTGTCTATCTGTCTATCTATCTACCCGTCTATCTATCTATCTGTCTATCTGTCTATCTATCTATCTATCTATCTATCTATCTATCTATCTATCTATCTATCTATCTATCTACCCGTCTATCTATCCATCTATCTATCTATCTATCTATCTATCTATCTATCTATCTATCTATCTGTCTATCATTACTTGTTCTATCTATCTATCTATCCATCCATCTATCTATCTGTTATTACTTGTTCTATCTATCTATCTATCTATCTATCTATCTATCTATCTATCTATCCATCTATCGATCTATCTATCTATCATTACTTGTTCTATCTATCTATCTATCTATCTATTTATCTGTCTGTCTATCTATCTATCATTACTTGTTCTATCTATCTGTCTATCTATCTATCTATCTATCTATCTATCTGTCTGTCTGTCTGTCTGTCTGTCTGTCTGTCTGTCTGTCTGTCTGTCTGTCTGTCTGTCTATCTATCTGTCTATCTATCTACCCGTCTATCTATCTACCCGTCTATCTATCTGTCTATCTGTCTATCTATCTATCTATCTATCTATCTATCTATCTATCTATCTATCTATCTATCTATCTATCTATCTATCTATCTACCCGTCTATCTGTCTATCTATCTATCTATCTATCTATCTATCTATCTATCTATCTATCTGTCTGTCTATCTATCTATCTATCTATCTATCTATCATTACTTGTTCTATCTATCTATCCATCTATCTATCTATCTATCTATCCATCTATCGATCTATCTATCTATCATTACTTGTTCTATCTATCTATCTATCTATCTATTTATCTGTCTGTCTATCTATCTATCATTACTTGTTCTATCTATCTGTCTATCTATCTATCTGTCTAGCTATCTATCTATCATTACTTGTTCTATCTATCTATCTGTCTATCTATCTATATATCTATTTATCTATCATTACTTGTTCTATCTATCCATCTGACTATCTGTCTCGCTGTCTGTCTGTCTACCTGGCTGTCTATCTATTTATCTATCTATCTATAATTACTTGTTCTATCTATCTGTCTATCTATCTATCTATCTATCATTACTTGTTCTATCTATCTACCTGTCTATCTATTTATCTATCATTACTTGTTCTATCTCTCCATCTATCTATCTGTCTGACTGTCCGTATGTCTATCTGGCTATCTATCTATCTATCTATCTATCTATCTATCTATCTATCTATCTATCTATTTATCTATAATTACTTGTTCTATCTATCTTTCTATCTATCTATCTATCTATCTATCTATCTATCTATCAATCATTACTTGTTCTATCTATCGATCTATCGATCTATCTATATACCTATATCTGTCACAACTTGTCCTACTCTATCTATCTATCTATCTATCTATCTATCTATCTATCTATCTATCTATCTATCATTACTTGTTCTATCTATCTATCTATCTATCTATCTATCTATCTATCTATCTATCTATCTATATATCATTACTTGTTCTATCCATCTATCATTATTTGTTTTATCTATCTATCTATCTATCTATCTATCTATCTATCTATCTATCTAGCTATCTATCTATCATGACTTGACCTATCTATCTATCTATCTATCTATCTATCTATCTATCTATCTATCTATCTATCTATCTATCTATCTATCTATCATTACTTGATCTATCTGTCTATCTATCATTACTTGTTCTATCTATCATTACTTGTTCTAGCTGTCTTTCTATCATTACTTGTTCTATCTATCTATCTATCTATCTATCTATCTATCTATCTATCTATAATTGCTTGATCTGTCTATCTATCTATCTATCTATCTATCTATATGTCTATCTCTGTCTCTATCTATCATTACTTGTTCTATCTATCTATCGGTCTACCAGTCTATCGGTCTATCGGTCGGTCCATCGATCTGTCTATCTGTCTGTCGATCGAATATCTATCGATTGATCGAATATCTATCATCTATCATCTTTTAATTTCTTGTTCTATCGATCCATCGGTCTACATTTCTATAATTAATTATTTGTTCTATCAATCTATCTATCCCTCTGTCTATATTTCTATAATTAATTATTTGATCTATCTATCTATATTTCTATAATTATCTATCTATCTATCTATCTATCTATCTATCTATCTATCTATCTATCTATCTATCTATCTATCTATCTATCTAACATGTGCAGATGCACAGAGTGTAATATCCTGTTTTTTGCCATTACTGAAGTTTGAGATGGACTATGGCTCACTAGAGGCACAAACTGTACCAGGTCATGATGCCTCTCTGCTCCCCCAGCACCCCCACTAATGGTGTTGCGCGCTCAGCATTTGCATATACGATTTAATCCATGGCATTGTTATGTGTATTTGGATTTAAAAACCTATTTTATCAAAAGCAGGATCCGAGGGGTTACACTTGTATACTAAGGTAAAAGGACAGTCCCGGTGACTATTAGGAGAGCTGTTTCCCTGTGTGAAGTCATTGCAACATTCAGTCTGCGAGGCGGTAACTGGTGTTTTCTCATGTCAGTATGGGTGATCTCTTGTATGTGTGCACAGGATTTGTTAGCATAGTTACTCTTGTTACATTTAATAACGTACTATTAGGACAGTTATTTCTACTGTCAGAGCATTATATATAACATTATACTCGAGAGCCAACAACTTTGTATTTACGGGGTGTGCACCACTATCAGAGGAAAATTGCCATGTTGATCTTGTAAGTGCTCCCACTTGCAGGCCCAAACCTTCCCTTTTATTACCTGTAAGTCACGCCTAAGGTAGCGCCAAGCCCACCCCCAGGGGCAGGGTGCAATGTATTTATAAAGTAGGACATGTACTAGTGTGTTTTCTATGTCCTGATAGTGAAATACTGCTATTTTTGATTTTCTTTATTGCAGGGTCTATCTCTCACATGGGGTAAAATGGGATGTACCTTGAAATATCTCCTAAGTTTAATTTCCCACTGGGAGCAGATAGAGATATGGAGTTTGGGGACTCTGAACTCACAATTTAAAAATACATCTTTTGGTGAAGTTGTTTTTTGAACTGTGAGTTTGAAAATGCCAATTTTAGAAAGTGGGCATTTTCTTGCTTAACCATTCTGTGCCTTTACCTGCCTGTGTGATGCATGTCTGGGCCAGGCTGACAGTTGGGTTGTTTGTGCATTTACTCTAGACAGTCACACAAAGGAAGCTGAGGTGTGCCCTGCATATCCTGATGGCACATCACCAGGCTAATAGGTCTTCCTGACCCTGTTGGTCCTTCTCAACAACTTGGTATCTGGGTCTCATCTCTAATAGCCTCATTGCTGCCTGGTCTTTGTGGCAGGTAATGAATTGGGCACCCCGGACTGGGTTGGGGATCATCCTGATGCCAAATTCTGGATTCTTAGGTCTGTGCCCACACATAGACTCAAGGCAGTGGTTGGCACATATGAGTATAACAAAACATTAGGGATGGTCCAATCAGGATTGTCCAATCAGTAGGTGGGCATGGGCATCTCAGAAACAGACGCATTACCCCCAAGACATTGTGGGGGTGATTCTGACCCCGGTGGTACTAGACCGCCGGGGCCAGGGTCGGCGGGAGCACCGCCAACAGGCTGGCGGTGCCCCGCAGGGCATTCTGACCGCAGCGGTTCAGCCACGGTCAGAAGAGGAAAACCGGCGGTCTCCCGCCGGTTTTCCGCTGCCCTTCTGAATCCTCCATGGCGGCGCAGCTCGCTGCGCCGCCATGGGGATTCAGACACCCCATACCGCCATCCTGTTCCTGACGGTTCGCCCGCCAGGAACAGGATGGCGGTATGGGGTGTCGTGGGGCCCCTGGGGGCCCCTGCAGTGCCCATGCCAATGGCATGGGCACTGCAGGGGCCCCCGTAAGCGGGCCCCACTTTGAATTTCACTGTCTGCATTGCAGACAGTGAAATTCGCGACGGGTGCAACTGCACCCGTCGCACCTTCCCACTCCGCCGGCTCAATTCTGAGCCGGCGTCCTCGTGGGAAGGGTTTTTGCACTGGGCTGGCGGGCGGCCTTTTGGCGGTCACCCGCCAGCCCAGTGCAAAAGCCAAAATACCCTCAGCGGTCTTGCGACCGCGGAGCGGTATTTTGGAGGGGGGAAGTCTGGCGGGCGGCCTCCGCCGCCCGCCAGACTTAGAATGACCCCCTGTATGTCCAATGAAGGTCAAAGATTCAGGGTCAACTGCTCTCACTGATACACACACCCCGGAAACACCCCCTGCACCTTATAGAAATGTTTACATCCTGCTCTTCCTCCCTGGATCCTGGCAGCCTTTGAACATGTTCCTCTGATAAGTCCAGGCTGTTTCTCAAGTTAAATCACCTGCTGTGTGGACATAATGTGCACTGTAGATTCCAACTACCGGGCACTTAAGGTTGAGACAGTCTCCAGGAATGTTGAATCAGTGAAGATAAAGTGTCATGTGATAGCAGAGCTTGGTGATGAACATCTCAAGCAGGTTTTGGGACAATGAATCAAGTCCAAGGAGCATGAAAGACATTTGATGTTTGGTTTCAGGAAGTACATCTGGGTGTGCTCAGGTAATGACCGAAGCCGGTCTTGCGCCGCCTGCACATTCTAAGTGACACAAAGATCTGACCATAAATGTGTTGCACGGAAAAGAGGGCTTGTTTCTTTGTGTCCTGATACTTGTGGTCCTGTTTGTTCCATCCATACATTTACCTCTACTAGTACCGGAATGTAAAGAAACTTCTAGGCTGGGCGCGCAACTCCCTCGTGGAACACAGGATTTCAGAGCATTGCACATAGTCTCACAACACCCAGAAGCTTTGTGTGGGATCCTTGTCCAAGAGTTGAGTTTTAACTAAAGGTTGTTACTTGTTGTGCTGCGATTTGTGCTGTTGTACAAACACAGTATTTAATTTGTAAAAATATAAGTGAATGGGCCCACAGTTTTCTTAGGAGCCCTTCACAGCAGCTGCCAACTGCTGAGGATGCTGTTTATCAATGCTGCCTGGTCTTGATTCCATCTCATGCTTCTCTCTTCCACCACCCTGCACTTCCTGTCTCTATCTCATGAATACCGAGGGTTCCTGGTCTTGATTCCATCTCATGCCTCTTCCTCCCACCACCCTGCACTTCCTGTTTCTATCTCATGAATACCGAGGCTCTCTGTCCTTGATTCCATCTCATGCCTCTTTCTTCCACCTCCTACCCTCCCTGTTTTTTTATCTCATGAATACCAAGGGTTCCTGGTCTTGATTCCATCTCATGCCTCTATCTTCCACCCCTACACTTCTTGTCTCTTTATCTCATAAATACCAAGGGTTCCTTGTCTTGATTCCATCTCATGCCTCTTTATTCCACCTCCTACACTTTCTGTCTCTTTATCTCATGATTAACAAGGGTTACTTGTCTTGATTCCATCTCATGCCTCTTTTGTCCACCACACCACACTTCTTGTCTCTTCATCCTACTCTCGCAGGTTTCTTTTCATCTCTGCTTTCCCCTGTTGCAGCTGTTTTGTTATATTTTTCTTCCTCCACCTTTCACTCTTTGTTGCCTTGCTCTCTCATGCTTCTGGTCAAACTCTGTTGATGACAAATAGCTGCTGGTCCCCAGAAGATGAGTGTAGTGGCGGCAGACGCTAATCTCATGTGGTGGGGTGGGCGGAGGGGTAGTGTGTTAAAAGAATAACTAATAAAAAAATCATAAATTACATTGCCTGACGTCTCTGTCGATCCTCTCCTTACCGGCAGAGACTGGTGCACAGGCTCCCAATACAGACACTGCTCTCATGCGGGACCAAGCATGAGAGCAGCGCCTGCGTTGGCCTGAGCGGAGGGATCTGGTGCTTGCTAAGAAACAGGGGGCATGTGCCATTTTTCCAACCTGGCTGTGTAACACAGTTGGGTTGGAGAAATGTAAGTGCGGATGTCGGTTTGGCTGAGCTGAGATGGCCGGCCAAACCGACATGTGCACTTGACAGAGCCCACCACTCCGCCTTGCTGTCCATGGAGGATGGCCCACCACGCCCTACACTTGTGGAATCGGCTCACTCAGCCAGGGTCCTAGAAATGAAAAATAAAATTGTTTTATTATCATTTTATTTTTATTTGTTGCTTCTGAGCAGGTGGGCGACGCTCCTTTGCTATTACGGAGGAGCCGCCCCTCGATGAGTGTCGGTCCCCACCACCCGAAAGCCACTGTTTATACATCACTGTGTCAGTGGGGCAAAACAACCTAACGTGAGCCCATGGAGAGATTAAGAATAAATTGTTTGCCATGGCTCAGTGACAAGCTGCTATATTTCTGGGGCAAGAGGGGAGGGCCTGTTTTCAGCTCCCTTGTTCCTGTGACATAGATTCATAACAAGCATTAGCAAAGCTAATAGAGTTGGACTTTAACTAGCTTGTCCCGATGTTCTGGCTTTGCCAATGCTTTGGTGCATGAGACAGAGGGATGATCTAACTTGCCTGGTGCCTTCAGGGTACAGGGTTGCCATGTGGCAGCATAGTCCAGGCGGCTTACCTTGCTTGCTAGGTGATCTGAGGCTACAGGAGTAACGCGGCATCAGAAATGATGAATATGCAGGAGTGAGGACGAGTAGAGGCAGGTTTGGATGCAGCACTTAGTGGGATTGGAAACTCCATTTATACAGGGCTACTGGAATTATGCGGAAGAGAACGGCCACATTATGCAGCAGGGTTGAGTAAGTTATGCGTCAAGAAAAGGCAAATTATGCGGCATATTGCAGCACATTTTGTGATAGTATTACTTCATTATTTTGTCATTTTTACGCTTCTTAACACTGTCTGGGCAGTGGTTGCACTCATTAGTACCAGTTTAACACACAAATATAACAATAAACAACAGAAAGGCAACCAGTCAAGCTTGGCAAAGGGCCTTCCAAAGTGCAGCACCACGTGTTGCTGCGTTATTAGTAACTTTTGAACCCATTGAGCTAGAAATACATTTCTTGGTAGAATCTGCAGATTATGCAGCAGTTGGATTACATGGCACACGTGGCAAATGTCCACTTAGGCAAAAAACACCCCAACCGCACAATCACATAATTCCATTGGCCCTGCATACATATAAAGAAAATTTAAAACTCAGTAAAAAATGAATTTGTCTTTATGGTTTTGTGGAAATCCTTTTAAATTAGTTCACATCCGTGAAATGGCGAGGCACTATATCAAAGTGGAAGGAAACTCCTAAAGCCAAGGCATAAAGTAAGCTGAAACCCAGGACTTAGGAGTCCTTAAAGGGAGGTCTCAAAACCCTTTTCTGAAACTCTAAGCTTGTGTTTATGTATGTTGTGTGTGTGCAGGTCCGGCTTTAGCGCTGGTGGCGCCCGGTGTGACAAACTTTTTGCCCCCACCCCCTCGCTACCACTCGGCAAAAGCACCCCATATCCCTCCATAGCCCCTCTTTCACAAACATTTTGTTTCAAAGCGCTGGTAAAGGCTGGCTTTACTAATCCATACAGCTGTCCACGTAGAATACAGATCTGTTCTTTGCAGCAGGGATAATAACCTCGGTGCTACTTTATGTTGAGTCAAAACTACCACTAGACAAAACTCTTGTCTCTCTCTCCAGCAGGAACATTAATCACAAGAGTCATTGTGACATTTTTATTGCTGCTGGAAAGCTGGACGCACAAGGAACTTAAACGGTAAGTGATTGCTAAACACAGCGCCTCCCCTGGGGTCAGTGCCCCCCTCCAGGTCAACGTCCACTGCAGCCGCACCGGTCCCACCGCCCTAAAGCCGGCCCTGTGTGTGTGTGTGAAATGAGATGAGCTATTGTCTGACAGCTAAAGCTCTGTGCAGGCCAGACCTAAAAACCACAGCGCGCTGGAGCTCTGGCAGGGACAGGCGAGGCCCACGCGGTTCACGTAGCTCTCTCTGGCAAGGTTAGCCGGTCTTCCGAAAACTACAGATGGGAATTAAACAATCCCACCTTCCCAGGGCGGCGAGAAAAACGTGAAGCGTTGCAAAGCCTGTCTCTCAGATAACCAGAGCCTCGGAATGTAGTTCTGTATTATCTCAAAGTAAAGTGGGCTTTTTTAAAACTAATTTTCGTTGCAAGTCTTATGGAGAAAATGTTCCCAAGGAGGACAACCTTCAAGCTACAACCAGAAGTAAGCGGTCCATTTAAGCAAAATAAAATACAAAATAGACCGTCGCCGAAGGCATGAAATACGAGGGGAAAAAAATAAAAATCACAAACCTCGACTATAACTTGAGTAAATATACTACGCGTGGTTTACAACACTTCAAAACAGCATCAGTGCAGTATAAGCCGCTGTATTGAAAACATGATATTATGATCTGGGATAAGGCGCTAGAATCGAGGTGAAGAAGCGCTATATAAATTGAATTGCAATAAAATATCATATCATGCGTTGCATTGACCACTGTGGTGAGCATTTTCTCTACCAGGTATGCAAAAAATGTTACCACTATAAAACATGACCTCAAACCCTGTAAAGATAATGTACACCCAGTTTTTCTAAACTACACACTACTGTAACAGATAATTTTCCAAGCTCACACACTTATAGCAAATAGGTGACCGAGGAACATGGAGACCAAGTGATGTGCCAAGGATCACACAATGTATTTCAGAATCTAGGCCAGGTGTAGAACTTTGATCTGTTACTTCACTTGGTGAATTCTCAAATATGTGTATCAGCTCTGCGGCGTGACACAATGGCCCTCATTACAACCCTGGCGGTCGGTGGTAAAGTGGCGGTAAGACCGCAAACAGGCCGGCGGGAATAAAAATGGAATTATGACCGCGGCAGTTACCGCCGCAGTCATCCGCCACTTCACCATTCCGACCGCCATGGCGGTGAAGACCGCTGGGCTGGAGATTGCGGTCTCCAGCCCGGCGGTCGTCACTAGACCGCCGACTGTATCAGGACCCTGCATACCGCCATGGATCTCGGGTGGTTGGGAACCACCATGAGATCCATGGCGGTAGGCACTATCCGTGCCAGGGAATTCCTTCCCTGGCACTGATAGGGGTCTCCCCCACCCACCGCTACCCCCCACGAATCCTCCCCCCACACCCCCTCAAGCCCCTGCCACCCCCCCAAAGGTGGCACAACCCTCCTCCCCAACCCGATCCCCGAACATGCACACACCCCCAACATACACATAAACACTCCCCTACATGCACACACCCCCAACATGCACATATACACACCCCTACACGCACACACCCCCAACATGCACATATACACACCCCTACACGCACACATACACCCGACAACACATACCCGCACACATACAAACAGACATGCACACCGTCCGACCCGCACACATTTACCATACACACAACACCCCCGCACGCATACACTCACTCACCCCCTCTACACTCTCACATGCACACCCCCATGCACACACACAACACACAACACCCCCCCACCCCCTTCCCTAATGGACGATCAACTTACCTTGTCCGTTGATCCTCTGGGAGGGGATGGGCTCCATGGGGGCAGCTCCGCCACCAGAACACCGTCACCAGAACACCGCCACACCGAATCATGGGACGTGATTCAGTGGGCGGTGTTCTGTTGATGTGGCGGTGGAGGTTGAGCAACCTCCACTTTCCCGCCGTCCGCCAGTATGGCTGCTGGCGGCTTTCTGTACGAAAAAGGATGGCGGGCTGCCAGCGGTCATAATGCGCGGCGCAGAAGACCGCCACCACTAGCGGTCTTCAGCACGGCGGTACCTCAGCGGTCTTGCGAAAAGACCGCTGAGGTCGTAATGACCCCCAATGTCTTGATATCACCAGCCTTCATGTAAAAGGCATTTAACAGAGTTCATTGGGCCAGCTACGGAAGCCTACAATATTTTATTTTGCCTAGCTGGCAGTTTCACTCGGTTAGAACATATTTGTGTCTCAGAGAAGTCTTATGACACAAATCATTGACACAGCTGCTCCAAAAAATGCGAGTGGATTTGTTCACTTTGAATGCAGTGACCTGTGGCAAGTGTGTAGTCCTAAAATCTGTATATTTAAGCCTATGCCAAAACGAACAAAGAATATTCACAAAAGTCCCCAGGAGGAACTTGAACACTACTGAGAAAGTCAAATTGTTGGATCAGTTTACAAAGGATGTTGTCACCTTCTGGTAGTTAACAAGACAGGATATTGTAAAAAGATGATTTACATCAACGGGTACCACTCCTAGGAAGGCTGGTGCACAGGTGCCACTCCTAGGATGGGTGGCACACAGATACCATTCCTAGGAAGGCTGGCACGCAGGTACCACTCCTTTGAAGGCTGGTGCACAGATAACACTCCTAGGAAGGCTGGCACACAGGTACCACTCCTAGGAGGGCGGGCACAAAGGTACCACTCCTAGGAGGGTTGATGCACAGGTACCACTCTTAGGAAGGCTGGCACACAAGTACCACTCCGAGGGAGGGTGGCTCACAGGTACCACTCCTAGGAGGGCAGGTGCACAGGTACCACTCCTAGGAGGGAGGGCACACAGGTACCACTCCTAGGAGGGCTGGCACACAGGTACCAGTCCTAGGAGGGCGGGCACACAGGTACTACTCCTAGGAAGGCTGGTGCACAGATAACACTCGTATGAAGGCTGGCACACAGGTGCCACTCCTAGGAGGGCGGGCACACAGGTACAACTCCTAGGAGGGCTGGCACACAGGTACCACTCCTTGGAGGGCTGGCACACAGGTACCACTCTTAGGAAGGCTGGCACACAGGTACCACTCCGAGGAAGGGTGGCACACAGGTACCACTCCTAGGAGGGCTGGCACACAGGTACCACTCCTAGGAGGGATGGCACACAGGTACCGCTCCTAGGAGGGCTGGCACACAGGTACCACTCCTAGGAGGGCGGGCACACAGGTACCACTCCTAGGAGGGCTGGCACACAGGTACCCCTCTTAGGAGGGCGGGCACACAGGTACCACTCCTAGGAGGGATGGCACACAGGTACCACTGCTAGGAGGGCGGGCACACAGGTACCACTCCTAGGAGGACTGGCACACAGGTATCACTCCTAGGAAGACTGGCACACAGGTACCACTTCTAGGAAGGCTGGCACACAGGTACCACTCCTAGGAGGGCGGGCACACAGGTACCACTCCTAGGAAGGCTGGTGCACAGGTACCACTCCAGGAGGACTGGCGCGCAGGTACCACTCCTAGTAGGGCGGGCGCACAGGTACCACTCTTAGGAAGGCTGGCACACAGGTACCACTCCGAGGAAGGGTGGCACACAGGTACCACTCCTATGAGGGCGGGCGCACAGGCACCACTCATAGGAAGGCTGGCACACAGGTACCACTCCCAGGAAGGCTGGCGCCCAGGTACCACTCCTAGGAGGGCAGGCATGGAGGTACCACTCCAAGGAGGACTGGCACACAGGTACCACTCCTAGGAGGGCGGGGATACAGGTACCACTCCTAGGAGAGCTGGCACACAGGTATCACTCCTAGGAAGGCTGGCACACAGGTACCACTCCTAGGAGGGCGGGCACGCAGGTACCACTCCTAGGAAGGCTGTGTAGGAAAGTAGCCTCTTTCTAGCCTTGTTACCCCCACTTTTGGCCTGTTTGTGAGTATATGTCAGGTGTTTTCACTGTCTCACTGGGATCCTGCTAGCCAGGGCCCAGTGCTCATAGTGAAAACCCTATGTTGTCAGTGTGTTTGTTATGCGTCACTGGTATCCTGCTAGCCATGACCCCAGTGCTCATAAGTATGTGGCCTATATGTGTTCCCTGTGTGGTGCCTAACTGTATCACTGAGGCTCTGCTAACCAGAACCTCAGTGTTTATCTGCTTTCTAAAATTGTCACTACAGGCTAGTGACTAATTTTACCAATTCTCATTGGCACACTAGTACACCCATATCATTCCCTTGTATATGGTACTTAGGTACCCAGGGTATTGGGGTACCAGGAGATCCCTATGGGCTGCAGCATTTCTTTTGCCACCCATATGGAGCTCAGACAATTCTTACACAGGCCTGCCACTGCAGCCTGAGTGAAATAACGTCCACGTTATTTCACAGCCATTTTTCACTGCACATAAGTAACTTATAAGTCACCTTTATGTCTAACCTTCACCTAGTGAAGGTTGGGTGCCGAGTTACTTAGTGTGTGGGCACCCTGGCACTAGCCAAGGTGCCCCACATCGTTCAGGGCAAATTCCCCGGACTTTGTGAGTGCGTGGACACCATTACACGCATGCACTATACATAGGTCACTACCTATGTATAGCGTCACAATGGTAACTCCGAAAATGGCCATGTAACATGTCTAAAATCATGGAATTGTCACCCCAATACCATTCTGGTATTGGGGGGGACAATTCCATGATCCCCCGGGTCTCTAGCACAGAACCGGGGTACTGCCAAACTGCCTTTACTGCAGCTGCTGCCAACCCCTCAGACAGGTTTCTGCCCTCCTGGGGTCCAGGCAGCCCTGGCCCAGGAAGGCAGAACAAAGGATTTCCTCTGAGAGAGGTGTTACACCCTCTCCGGTTGGAAATAGGTGTGAAGGGCTGGAGAGGAGTAGCCTCCCCCAGCCTCTGGAAATGCTTTGATGGGCACAGATGGTGCCCATCTCTGCATAAGCCAGTCTCCACCGGTTCAGGGATCCCCCAGCCCTGCTCTGGCGTGAAACTGGACAAAGGAAAGGGGAGTGACCACTCCCCTGACCAGTACCTCCCAGGGGAGGTGCCCAGAGCTCCTCCAGTGTGTCCCAGAGCTTTGCCATCTTGGAAACAGAGGTGTTGGGGCACACTGGACTGCTCTGAGTGGCAAGTGCCAGCAGGTGATGTCAGAGACCCCCTCTGATAGGCTCTTACCTTTCTTGGTAGCCAATCCTCCTTTCTTGGTAGCCAAACCTCCTTTTTCTGGCTATTCAGGGTCTCTGCTTTGGGGAATTCTTCAGATAAAGAATGCAAGAGCTCACCAGATTTCCTCTGCATCTCCCTCTTCGACTTCTACCAAGGATCGACCGCTGATTGCTCCAGGACGCCTGCAAAACCGCAACAAAGTAGCAAGACGACTACCAGCAACATTGTAGCGCCTCATCCTGATGGCTTTCTCAACTGTTTCCTGGTAGTGCATGCTCTAGGGGTCGCCTGTCTTCACCCTGCACCAGAAGTCCAGAAGAAATCTCCCGTGGGTCGACGGAATCTTCCCTCTGCTAACGCAGGCACCAAAAGACTGCATCACCGGTTCTCTGGGTCCCCTCTCATCCTGACGAGCGTGGTCCCTGAAACACAGGAACTCTACCCAAGTGACTTCCACAGTCCAGTGGCCCTTCAGTCCAAGTTTGGTGGAGGTAAGTCCTTGCCTCCCCACGCTAGACTGCAAACCTGTGTACTGTGTGATTTGCAGCTGCTCCGGCTTCTGTGCACTCTTCCAGGATTTCCTTTGTGCACAGCCTAGCCTGGGTCCCCAGCACTCCGTGCTGTAGTGCTCAACCCGCTGAGTTGGCCTCGGACGTTGTGGGACCCTCTTTTGCAACTCTGCATGGACTCCGGTTCACAAATCTTCCAAGTGCCTGTTCAGGTACTTCTGCAGGTGCTGCCTGCTTCTGTGAGGGCTCTCTGAGTTGCTGAGCGCCCCCTCTGTCTCCTCCTCCAAGGGGCGACATCCTGGTTTTTCCAGGTCCTCAGCAGCACCCAAAAACCTCTACCACAACCCTTGCAGCTAGCATGGCTTGTTTGCGGTATTTCTGCGTGGGAACACTTCTGCAACCTTCATCGCGACGTGGGACAGCTTCCTTCCAAAGGAGAAGTTCCTAGTCCTCTTCGTTCTTGCAGAATTCCAAGCTTCTTCCATCCACAGGCAGCTTCCTTGCACCTTCATCCGTGGTTTCCTGGGCTCCTGCCCCCCCGGACACTGTCGCGACTATTGGACTTGGTCCCCTTGCTTTGCAGGTCCTCAGGTCCAGGAATCCGTTGTCAGTGCACTGCTGGTGTTTGTTGTTCTTGCAGAATCCCCCTATCACGACTATTGTGCTCTCTTCGGGTAGTAGGTGTACTTTACTCATACTTTTCAGGGTCTTGGGGTGGGGTATCTTGGACACCCTGACTGTTTTCTTACAGTCCCAGTGACCCTCTACAAGCTCCCATAGGTCTGGGGTCCATTCGTGATTCGCATTCCACTTTTGGAGTATATGGTTTGTGTTGCCCCTAGACAAATGCTTGCCTATTGCAACCTATTGTAATTCTACACTGTTTGCATTACTTTTCTGACTCTTACTTACCTATTTGTGGTTTGTGTACAAATAACTTGTGTATATTACTTACCTTCTTACTGAGGGTACTCACTGAGATACTTGTGGCATATTGTCATAAAAATAAAGTACGTTTATTGTGTTTTCTTATGATATTGTGCATATGATATAGGTGGTATAGTAGGAGCTTTGCATGTCTCCTAGTTCAGCCTAAGCTGCTTTGCCATAGCTACCTTCTATCAGTCTAAGCTGCTAGAAACACCTCCATTCTACTAATAAGGGATAACTGGACCTGGCACAAGGTGTAAAGTACCTTTGGTACCCACTACAAGCCAGGCCAGCCTCCTAAATTGGTGGCAGCGGTGGGATAAGTACTTGTAGCTGCTTTACCACTTTGTAATTTTGTACTTTTCATAAGAGAATCATATACCAAACAGTTCAGTGTATGTACACTTAACCCCAAAAGTTTGCTTTTCTATCCTAAAACTTTTTACAAAGTCCTGAAAAAATCTCTTAAAACTTCTAAAAGTTTTCTAAAAGTTAGAAAAAGTTTTTTCTCTGTGCTTTCAAAAGTTCTAAAACTTTTTTTCTATTCTCACTATCTCTAAACCTTCTACTATTATGTCTGTTGTAGATTCCACTCTGAAAACTGTCAATGCTACTTATGACATTTTGAACTACAAAAGTTTAAGAAGTCTATGCCTAGATAGAGGTTTAGTTATAGGAAAGAACCCTACATAAGAGTTTCTTTTTAACATGCTTGTTGTGGATGACCAGAACAAGTCTGGCCCTTCAAATGAGAGGTTAGAAAATGTAGAAGCTTCCCAGGCTGACTCAGGAGAGTTCCCTGAGAAGGGTGGGGAGGGTTCTGATCAGGGCCTGCCCCCTAGCAGGGCACATAGTAATGCTGGTAGTGATAGAGGTTCCCATCACAGTAGGGCATCCTTTATCCCTAGAGGCCAGGTTACCAGGGTCCAGACAGTTAGGGACAGTTCCCCCTCTGAAGTTTCCAATTTGTCATCTGTGTCAAAGCATTCCCAACCCACCCACCCTGAGGATAACTTGTTAGAAAGGGGACTCAAAACGTTGAGGATTGAAGAGACCAGACTGAAGCTTAAACAGCAACAGTTGGCCTTAGATAGGGAATCCCTAGACATTGAGAAGGAAAGACAGAGGACAATCCTGTTAGAGAGCATGATTCCAGGAATCTGCACAAGATAGTCCCCCCTTACAAGGAGGGGGATGACATCAACAAGTGGTTTGCTGCACTTGAGAGGGCCTGTATGGTACAGTTGGTCCCTCAAAGGCAGTAGGCTGCTATTTTGTGGCGATCTTTCACTGGAACGGGTAGGGATACGCTCCTTACTGTTAGAGAAAGTGAAGCTAACAACTACACAGTATTGAAAGATGCACTCTTGGATGGATTTGGCTTAACCACTGAACAATACAGGATTACGTTCAGAGACACCAGAAAAGAGTCTTCTCAAGACTAGACAGATTTTGTGGACTGTTCAGTGAAGGCCTTGGAAGGGTGGTTACATGGCAGTAAGGTATCTGACTATGAAAGACTGTATAATCTTATTCTGAGAGAGCATATTCTGAACAACTGTGTGTCTGATTTGTTGCACCAGTACTTGATAGACTCAGATCTGACCTCTCCCCAAGAATTGGGAAAGAAGGCAGACAAATGGGACAGAACAAGAGCGAACAGAAAAGGTCATACAGGGGGTGACAAGGATGGCAAGAAGAAAGATGGTGAGAAATCTCAGGTTAAGCATGGGGATAAGGGTAAAACCAAATATCCTTCTTAAATCCTAAACACTCTTCAGGGGGTGGGGATAAATCAAATTCTTCCTCTTTTTCACAACATACACACATTAAAAAGCCTTGGTGCTTTGTGTGTAAAAATAAAGGCCATAGGCCAGGGGATAAGTCCTGTCCAGGTAAACCCCCTGAGCCTACTACCACTAATACATCAAACTCTAGTGCCCCTAACAGTAGTGGTAATAGTGGTGGGACTGCTGGCAACAGTCAAAATAAGGGTGTAGTTGGGTTCACTTATGGGTCCATCATAGAAACTGGGGTATTCAGTCCCAAGACAGTTTCTGTCACACGTGGTGGCATTGGCCTTGCCACACTGGCTGCTTGTCCCCTTACAATGGATAAGTACAGGCAGACAGTTTCAATAAATGGTGTTGAGGCCCAGGCCTACAGGGACACAGGTGCCAGTATCACTTTGGTGACTGAAAACCTAGTGTCTCCTGAACAACACATCATTGGACAACAGTACAAGATTATTGATGTCCATAACTCCACTAAGTTTCTTCCCTTAGCTATAGTTCAGCTTAGTTCGGGTAGAGATACTGGCCCTAAGCAAGTGGTAGTATCACCTAGCTTACCTGTAGACTGTCTCTTTGGTAATGACCTAGAGGCCTCAGGTTGGGCTGAGGTAGAGTTTAATACCCATGCAGCCATGCTGGGTATCCCTGAGGAATTGCTTCCTCTCATTTCAGCTGAAATGAAAAAGCAAAGGAGAAAAAAAGGCCTGAAAACTCTGGATCCTTTTCCAACAACAGGTAAAAAGGGCATCACAGAATCCCCTACCCTCCCTGCCATTCAGGATACCATTCCTGTGGTAGAAGAAACCTCTCCTGGGGTGGCACCTGTACCAAGGGAAACATCAACTAGCTCAGCTGTACTCCCTGAGGTAGAAGTACCTCTCTGTGGGATAACTAATATTAGTGAGAAAAAGTGCACCAGTTTAGTTAACATGGAGCATCCCTCCAACCCTCCCAGAGAAACTTTAGTGCAGAAACCCTGCACTGCCTCACAACACTTAGGACAACAGCCCTGCCCTAGTGTGGAGCTCACAGGACAGCATCCCTGCCCTGCTCCAGCTCAAGAGAAACAGCAACCCTGTTCTCTCTTACAGCCATATGGACAAAGTTTTTGCCCAGCTATGGCTTTACTGAGACAGCATCCCTGTCTGGCATTCTCATCATTTCATATAGGCCCAGTGGACAATTCCCACTGCTCTAAACTTAAACATACTAATAGGGACCCTGAAAATATGACTTCACATTGTTGGCTAGCTAAAAAACTTCAAACAGGATGGTTTACATCCCCACAGGGAAGTAACCATATAGTGAATGATAAAGGGAGTAACCAAGCTACTGCAGAGCTACTCTCTACTTAGCACCACTTAGACAATAAAGACTCAACTGGCCAAGGTTAGCCTTATTGTCCTTCGTTTGGGGGGGGGGGGGTCCTGTAGGAAGGTAGCCTCTTTCTAGCCTTGTTACCCCCACTTTTGGCCTGCTTGTGAGGATATGTCAGGGTGTTTTCCCTGTCTCACTGGGATCCTGCTAGCCAGGGCCCAGTGCTCATAGGGAAAACCGTATGTTGTCAGTGTGTTTGTTATGCGTCACTGGGATCCTGCTAGCCAGGACCCCAGTGCTCATAAGTTTGTGGCCTATATGTGTTCCCTGTGTGATGCCTAACTGTATCACTGAGGCTCTGCTAACCAGAACCTCAGTGGTTATGCTCTCTCTGCTTTCTAAATTTGTCACTGCAGGATAGTGACTAAATTTACCAATTCTGATTGGCATACTGGTACACCCACATAAATCCCTTGTATATGGTACTTAGGTACCCAGGGTATTGGGGTCCCAGGAGATCCGTATGGGCTGCAGCATTTCTTTTGCCACCCATAGGGAGCTCAGACAATTCTTACACAGGCCTGCCACTGCAGCATGAGTGAAATAACGTTCACGTTATTTCACAGCCATTTTTCACTGCACATAAGTAACTTATAAGTCACCTTTATGTCTAATCTTCACCTAGTGAAGGTTGGGTGCCAAGTTACTTAGTGTGTGGGCACCCTGGCACTAGCCAAGGTGCCCCCACATCGTTCAGGGCAAATTCCCCGGACTTTGTGAGTGCGGAGACACCATTACACGCGTGCACTATACATGGTCACTACCTATGTATAGCGTCACAATGGTAACTCCGAACATGGCCATGTAACATGTCTAAGATCATAGAATTGTCACCCCAATACCATTCTGGTATTGGGGGGACAATTCCATGATCCCCCGGGTCTCTAGCCCAGAACCCAGGTACTGCCAAACTGCCTTTCCGGGGTTTCCACAGCAGCTGCTGCCAACCCCTCAGACAGGTTTCTGCCCTCCTGGGGTCCAGGCAGCCCTGGCCCAGGAACGCAGAAGAAAGGATTTCCTCTGAGAGAGGGTGTTACACCCTCTCCCTTTGGAAATAGGTGTGAAGGGCTGGGGAGGAGTAGCCTCCCCCAGCCTCTGGAAATGATGCCCATCTCTGCATAAGCCAGTCTACACTGGTTCAGGGAACCCCAGCCATGCTCTGGTGCAAAACTGGACAAAGGAAAGGGGAGTGACCACTCCCCTGACCTGTACCTCCCAGGGGAGGTGCCCAGAGCTCCTCCAGTGTGTCCCAGACCTCTGCCATCTTGGAAACAGAGGTGTTGGGGGCACACTGGACTGCTCTGAGTGGCCAGTGCCAGCAGGTGACGTCAGAGACCCCCTCTGAGAGGCTCTTACCTTTCTTGGTAGCCAATCCTCCTTTCTTGGTAGCCAAACCTCCTTTTTCTGGCTATTCAGGGTCTCTGCTTTGGGGATTCTTCAGATAAAGAATGCAACAGCTCACCAGAGTTCCTCTGCATCTCCCGCTTTGATTTCTACCAAGGATCGACCGCTGACTGCTCCAGGACGCCTGCAAAACTGCAACAAAGTAGTAAGACGACTACCAGCAACATTGTAGCGTCTCATCCTGCCGGCTTTCTCAACTGTTTCCTGGTGGTGCATGCTCTAGGGGTCGCCTGCCTTCACCCTGCACCAGAAGTCCAGAAGAAATCTCCCGTGGGTCGACGGAATCTTCCCCCTGCTAACGCAGGCACCAAAAGACTGCATTCACCGGTCCTCTGGGTCCCCTCTCATCCTGACGAGCGTGGTCCCTGGAACACAGGAATTCTACCCAAGTGACTCCCACAGTCCAGTGGCCCTTCAGTCCAAGTTTGGTGGAGGTAAGTCCTTGCCTCCCCACGCTAGACTGCAAACTTATGTACTGCGTGATTTGCAGCTGCTCCGGCTTCTGTGCTCTCTTCCAGGATTTCCTTCGTGCACAGCCTAGCCTGGGTCCCCAGCACTCCGTCCTGCAGTGTTGAACCCGCGGAGTTGGCCTCTGACGTCGTGGGACCCTCTTTTGTAACTCTGTGTGGACTCTGGTTCACAAATCTTCCAAGTGACTGTTCAGGTACTTCTGCGGGAGCTGCCTGCTTCTGTGAGGGCTCTCTGAGTTGCAGAGTGCCCCCTCTGTCTCCTCCTCCAAGGGGCGACATCCTGGTCCTTCCTGGTCCTCAGCAGCACCCAAAAACCTGTACAGCGACCCTTGCAGCTAGCAAGGCTTGTTTGCGGTATTTCTGTGTGGGAACACTTTTGCAACCTTCATCGCGACGTGGGACAGCTTCCTTCCAAAGGAGAAGGTCCTAGTCCTCTCCGTTCTTGCAGAATTCCAAGCTTCTTCCATCCGGAGGCAGCTTCCTTGCACCTTCATCCGGGGTTTCCTGGGCTCCTGTCCCCCCTGCCCCCCTCGGACACTGTCGTGACTATTGGACTTGGTCCTCTTGCTTTGAAGGTCCTCAGGTCCAGGAATCCGTTGTCAGTGCACTACTGGTGTTTGTTGTTCTTGCAGAATCACCCTATCACGACTATTGTGCTCTCTGGGGGTAGTAGATGTACTTTACTCCTACTTTTCAGGGTCTTGGGGTGGGGTATCTTGGGAACCCTGACTGTTTTCTTACAGTCCCAGCGACCCTCGACAAGCTCCCATAGGTCTGGGGTCCATTCGTGATTCGCATTCCACTTTTGGAGTATATGGTTTGTGTTGCCCCTAGACCTATGCTTGTCTATTGCAGCCTATTGTAATTCTACACTGTTTGCATTACTTTTCTGACTCTTACTTACCTATTTGTGGTTTGTGTACATATAACTTGTGTATATTACTTACCTTCTTACTGAGGGTACTTACTGAGATACTTGCGGCATATTGTCATAAAAATAAAGTACCTTTATTTTTAGTAACTCTGTGTATTGTGTTTTCTTATGATATTGTGCATATGATATAAGTGGTATAGTAGGAGCTTTGCATGTCTCCTAGTTCAGCCTAAGCTGCTTTGCCATAGCTACCTTCTATCAGCCCAAGCTGCTAGACACACCTCTTCTACACTAATAAGGGATAGCTGGACCTGGCACAAGGTGTAAGTACCTTTGGTACCCACTACAAGCCAGGCCAGCCTCCTAAAGGCTGGCACACAAGTATCACTCCTAGGAGGGAGGGCACACAGGTACCACTCCTGGGAGGGCTGGCACACAGGTACCACTCCTAGGAAGGCTGGCACACAGGTACCACTCCTAGGAGGGAGGGCACACAGGTACCACTCCTGGGAGGGAGGGCACACAGGTACCACTCCTAGGAGGGCGGGCACACTGGTACTACTCCTGGGAGGGCTGGCACACAGGTACCACTCCTAGGAAGGCTGGCACACAGGTACCACTCCTAGGAGGGCGGGCACACAGGTACCACTCATAGAAGGGCTGGCACACAGGTACCACTCCTAAGAGGCCAGGCACACAGGTACCACTCCTAGGAAGGCTGGCGCACAGGTACCGCTCCTAGAAAGGCTGGCACACAGGTACCACTGCTAGGAAGGCTGGTGCACAGGTACCGCTCCTAGGAAGGCTGGCACACAGGTACCACTCCTAGGAAGGCTGGCGCACAGCTACCACTCCTAGGAGGGCTGGCACAAAGGTACCACTCCTAGGAAGGATGGCGCACAGCTACCACTCCTAGGAGGGCTGGCACACAGGTACCGCTCCTAGGAAGGCTGGCACACAGGTACCGCTCCTAGGAAGGCTGGCACACAAGTACCACTCCTAGGAAGGCTGGCACGAAGGTACCACTCCTAGGAAGGCTGGCACACAGCTACCACTCCTAGGAAGGCTGGCACAAAGGTACCACTCCTAGGAAAGCTGGCACGAAGGTACCACTCCTAGGAAGGCTGGCACACAGCTACCACTCCTAGGAAGGCTGGCACACAGCTACCACTCCTAGGAGGACTGGCACGCAGGTACCACTCTTATGAGGGCTGGCACATAGGTACCACTCCTATGAGAGCTGGCACACAGATACCACTCTTAGGAAGGCTGGCACACAGGTAGCACTCATAGGAAGGCTGGCACACAGCTACCACTCCTAGGAGGGCTGGCACACAGGTACCACTCCTAGGAAGGCTGGCACACAGGTACCATTCCTATGAGGGCTGGCACATAGGTACCACTCTTAGGAAGGCTGGCTCACAGGTACCACTCCTAGGAAGGCTGGCACACAGGTACCACTGTTAGGAAGGCTGGCTCACAGGTACCACTCCTAGGAAGGCTGGCACACAGGTACCACTCCTGGGAAGGCTGTCACACAGGTACCACTCCTAGGAAGGCTGGCACACAGGTACCAGCCTTAGGAAGCCTGGCACCATTGACTCATGGTTGTAGAGTTGGAACTGTGAGCATGAGGGTGTTGAGGTCAATCCGTCTGCCCCCAGGGGACGATTCACCCACATGAATTAGGTTTAGAATGGTAATGACGAAACCAAGACTAAGGGGGAAAGGGTTGGAAGAGGAGGAGGGGGAGAGAAAGAAAGAGAGAGAGAGAGAGAGAAAAAAGAAAAGAAAAAGACAAGAAAGAGACCACCACCGACAGAAGGGGAGAAAATACCCTAAATTGGCTAAGGGCGACGCGACCGGGAGCGCAAAACATGCTTCCCTGAAAGCGTTGCCAAAATGGAAAGAAAACGCGGAGGACGGCGCTCCGAAAATCGGAAGCGCGATCCGACCGCAGTCGGGAAAAGAGATGTCGCGGTAAGGCGCGGCGTTACAGGCGGTGCTACTGTCAGCAGCGCCGCCGTCCACCGCCATGACCGTCAACGGTCATAATACGAGTAGACTGCTGGTAGCCACTGCGGCGGCATGTTGGTGGCCATCGCCGTGGTGGTAGGCGGCAGTTACCGCCAAAGCTATAATGAGGGCCTAAGACATGTAAGTTACACAGTCCGAGACACAGCAGGTGCAAAAGATATTTCTGGTTTCATAAATGTTTATATCCTCCATTGAAAAATACCTACTTGAAACTTCTAGTAAAGTATTCATTACATGTTCTTACTCAACGAAAACACTCAAATCTGGAGGAGGGATCACAATCATCCACAAAGACTCTTTCAGACTCACCACCACAGAGGACGACTCAATGCCTGTTATGGAACATCTCAACTTCCAAATACACATCAACGCCAACACTACCATCAGGGGTACCCTCGCCTACAGACCCCCTAAACCCTGCTCTGCTTTCTGCAATGCTGTCACTGAGATCATCCCTCCACCTTAGCCCCACTGACACTAACTCCACCAACCTCCTGGAGAACATGGACAAACTCGGCCTGACACAAATCTTCACCAGCCCCACACACAGCTCTGGACAAACTCTCGACCCCATATTCACCACGAGCGACAGAATCTGATTCAGTCACACCTCAGAAGTCATTTGGACAGACCACAGCATCGTCCATTTCACCATCGCACATGCACCCCAGACCACCAGCACACCACCCACCCTTGCACAATGCAGCTGGAACAAACATATGCAATCCCAATGGACAAACCCTCTCAGTGCCACAACCCTCGACACCACAGACGACGTGACCCAGGCCCCCCAGAATTTCTCAGACTGGATCACCGCCAGAGCAGACAGCATCGTCCCCATCAAACAATCCAACTCAAGAGGTTCAACAAATATGCCACCTAGTTCACCCCTGTACTCCGGACCTCAAAAAGAGAATGCAAACGAATGGAGAAACAATGGTGCTCCAGGAGAGACCCCACAGACCACACCGTGCTAAAGTCTGCCCTCAGAAAATATCACCACTCCCTTAAACAAGCCAAAAAATACGCCGTGGCCACACGCATCGAAACCAGCAGCAGACACTCAAAGCAACTATTCAACATCAGAGAATTCTTTGCCCCAGCAACCGTCAAAAAGGAAATTGCACCCACCCAGGACCTCTGCAATGCCCTATCGAACCACTTGCACAACAAGATAGCAGGTATCTACGGCAAGTGTGACACTCAACCAACAGAGCATATTCCACCCCGCTGACATCGCGCACAACCACCTCACCGACTTGACCCCCTCAACACCGAGACCACTGCAACCATTGTGACTTCCATACACTGAGGCGCTCCGAAAGACCCCTGCCCACACCACGCCTTCAACCTAGAACAGAAGAAAATCTTCCCTCTGCTCACTCACATCCTCAACGCGGTCATCAACTCTGCCACTTTCCCAGACTCATGGAAACTTGCAGAAGTAAGACCCCTCCTAAAGAAACCCACTGCAGACCCCAACGACCTCAAGACCTACCACTCCGTCTTAATTCTCACATGCCCGGTGAAGTTCCTTGAGAAAGCCATCAACCATCAGCTCACAGACTACATGAAGGGAAATAACCTACTAGACACCTCCCAATTCGGCTTCCGATCCAACCACAGCACCGAAACAGCCGTTATAGCCGCAACGGATGATATCAGAATCATTCTCGACCACAGAGAATCTGCTGCCCTTATCCTCCATGACCTCTCTGCGGCCTTTGAAACCGTGTCCTACCACATCCTGGTCAACAGACTTCACCACATCCACATTAGCAGCAACGCACTCAAGCTGATTGCCTCGTTTCTCACAGGAGGCATGCAGAGAATCTGCCTACCACCCCACCTACCCCACCAAATGCAAGGACACCATCTGCGGCGTCACCGAGGGCTCCTTGCTCAGCCCCACCCTCTTCAATGTCCACATGACTCCACTGGCCAACATCATCCGAAGCCAAGGACTCAACATCATCTCATACGCAGATAACACCCAACTCACCCTCTCCCTCATGGAAGACACCTCCACCACCAGAGCCAACTTCCGGAATGCTACGACCAATGCCGCTGAATGGGTGAAGACAAACTGCCTGAAACTGAACACGAACAAGACGGAAGTGCTCATCTTTGGAAGAAGCCCTTCCCCTTGGGATGACTCCTGGTGGTTCCCCACTCTTGGACCTGCACCAACCCCCACCGCCCACACCAGGAACCTGGGCATCATCATGGACATTGAGACCTCCTTTAAGCACCAGGTTAATGCAGTAACCTCCACAAGTGTCCACATCCAATTACTGCCAAATTATGACCATGGCGGTGATACCTCTACAGACAGCCAATGTACCACACCAACCGCCAGGGTGTTAACACCACTCACCACAGCGGTAATCATCAACAGAAAGAGGGAAGACAAGGTATCGCCCACCATACTATGACACAGCAAACAGCCAGGATTTCCGGGGCGGTACCAACGCCATCAAAAGCCTGGCGGAAACATAACACAGAAAACGAAAGACTCACCAACAAGTACTCAGAGTACTCCGCCGCCGCCATGGAACCGGAACTTCAAGTCTTCCCGATGCTCCTCTACGCCATGGCGCTCCTGGAATACCAACGCCCACTAAAACGACGACGGTGAGTTCAGCCACCTTGCACACAAGGGAGGGAGGAAAAGGAGAGTGACACACACGCGCTCACAACACACACCATTCACACACACACCATACACAGAACCAGCTGCAGAGTCAAACCAATGTCGCAGGACACACGTTAAAATGAAGCAAGGCCCACAACGATTGTCAACAAACACTGTAATTTGATGCCAACAGCCACCATATTGTCCATTCGATTACAAATGCAGGTGACAATGCTCAGAATGGGACAATGGCCAGTCCAAAGTACAAAAGGGCCACATGGCCACAGGGCACAGTCCAAGGCCCAACTTGACTCCTGACACAATCCAGAATCTACTGTTCAGGGGCATCATTTTGGAAATGGGCAAGCACCTGAGGGGGGAGGGGGAGTGGTGGGGAGGCACCTCAGCTGATGTGGGGGCTCCATGCCCATCTGTCTTTGGTGGGGAGTGCAAGGCCACAGTCTCTGAAGTGGGGAACTTGCCCATTGGTTCTGGAGGGGGCCACATACCCATTTGTCTTTGGTGGGGAGTGCAAGGCCACAGTCTCTGAAGTGGGTAACTTGCCCATTAGTTCTGGAGGGGCTCCATACCCATTTGTCTTTGGTGGGGAGTGCAAGGCCACAGTCTCTGAAGTGGGGAACTTGCCCATTGGTTCTGGAGGGGCTCCATACCCATCTGTCTTTGGTGTGGAGTGCAAGGTCACAGTCTCTGAAGTGGGGAACGTGCCCACTGGCTCTGGAGGGGGCTCCTTGTACAACAGTCCCTTTGCTGGAGGTGAGGGCTGCTGTGCCTGTGCTGGAGGTGAGGGCTCCTGTGCCTCGGCTAGAGCTGAGGGCTGCTGTGCCTGTGCTGGAGTGAGGACTCCTGTGCCTGTGCTGGAGGTGGGGGCTCCTTGCCCTTTGCTGGTGAAGTGGGCCTCTTCCCTTTCATTGATGGCTGAGTGGGACCTTCCCTTTCATTGGTGGTTGAGTGGGAACATTTCCTTTCATTGGTGGCTGAATGGGAACCTTCCCTTTCATTGGTGGTTGAGTGGGAACTTTCCTTTTCATTGGTGACTGAGTGGGAACCTTCCCTTTCATTGGTGGTTGAGTGGGAACCTTCCTTTTCTTTGCTGGTGGAGGGGAATCTTTGGTAATCTTTGATGGTGGAGAGGGATCCATGTGTCCCCTCTTGTGATGGGTCCCATTGGCCTTTGACATGCTGGATTCTATGCAATGAGACATATTCCTAATATTATTGGAAATTGACAGTACACATATCGCATTGCCCCCCCCATCCCACCACCACCACAATGAACAGGTGTTCAGGAATCTGAAGAGTTTCCACTCACTGAATGTGCAAATGGTGTGCCTGGCGGACCAGTACATCTCCCACGTCACTGCCAAGTATCCTGGGTCGGTGCATGACACCTTCGTCCTGAGGAATAGCAGCATCCCAAATGTGATGGCACAACTACAGAGGCACTGGGTGTGGCTAATAGATGAGCCTGAGTCCCCACCCAATATATGTCAGTGTATGCCTTCAGGAGTTATCCCCCACACAATTGTGTAAGGCTAATGTTTGTCTCTCAATACTTGCGGGTGAGTCTGGCTACCAAATCCTATTGTGGCTCCTGACCCCTGTGAGGAATGCCAGGACAGGGGCTGAGAATCGGTATAATGATGCACATGGGTGAACCAGGTGGATCATAGAACGTACCTTCGGCCTCCTGAAGGCCAGGTTCAGGTGCCTCCATCTGACAGGTGGATTCCTGTGCTACTCCCATGAGAAGGTCTGCCAGATAGTTGCGGATTGCTGCATGTTGCACAATCTAGCCCTCAGATGACATGTGCCTTATCCGCAGGAGGAGGAGATTGGAAATGCCCCTGTGGCAGCAGTGAAACGTGAGGACAGTGAGGATGAGGAGGCAGAGGATGAGGATGTGGACAACAGAATATCGGTTTTACATCAGTACTTCCAATGGCACACAGGTAAGATGGTGGAACTGACCATTCCTCTGATTATTTATGTTTTCAGTGTGGCTGTAGAAGGATGGCATTCACTTACTTTGCATCTCAACTGACTGTCACCGATGCCTTCACATTTTGCAGATATTGGTGTTGTAACAACTGTGTACTGATGTGATGAATACAGACAGCTACAGGTCATTATTTGTATGCTATCACAGTGATTAGGTCATTTGCACAAGATGTAACTGTTACCATAATTGCACATTTTCATCCCATAAAGCACTATCACTCAAGTTGTGTTCAAGGATGTTTATTGTAGCGGAATTTATAGACAGAATAGTGCAATAGAATGGGGTGATTGTAGAGGTAAGCCCAGGCTTTTGGTCCAGTCTGTTTGTAGCACGGGTCCAGTGCCCAAGGGACCATAGGAAGGGGAGCAAAGGCAGTTCAAAGTGGACAAGGTGACAGGGTGGGACACAAGGGGGACATTCAGGAGAGTCTAATTTCCTGGCGGTGGTCTTGGCCAGTGTATCTGGCATCTGTCTGGGTCGCAAGGACCGTTTGCAGGGTGGTTCACCTTCTGCAGGGGGAGGGGCGCTGGTGGCCTGTGGGTCCTGTGGCAGGGCCTCCTGTCCACTAGCTGCATCGGATGTGGTGGGCTGTTCAGTTGACTGTCTAGTGGAAGGGGCCCACTGGTTTGCTGTATATTCCCTCATGATGTTGGCCATATCAGCCAGCACCTCTGCTATGGAGACCATGATGTTGTTGAGGGCCTGCAAATCTTTCCTGTTCTCCTCATGTTGTACCTCCTGCAGCCGCTGCTTCTCCTGCATGATGTCAAGAATCTGGCCCGTCTTGTCCTGGGATTGTTGGTAGGCCCTCTAGACAGTGAGTGCCTCCAGGATGGTCGGTTCCCTGAGCCTGTCCTTCCCCTAAGGCACAGCTGTCCTCTGAGTGTCCCTGTCCCCCTGTGCCTGTGTCCCCTGAACGGTGTGCCCACTGCCACTGACCCCAGGACCCTGATTGTCTTGGCTGTGAGGTGTGGACTGGGGTCCCTGTACAGGTGGGCATACTGCTGCATTCGACTTGAATGCTTCTTACCGCTATAAACATGGCTAAGGCAAGGAAAAGAAAAAAGGAAGAAAAAGGAAGAAAATAGGAAAACAGCAAGAACAGGTAAGCAACTAAAGAGGGCAAGAGCGAGGGCAGCGTAAACAGTGCCCAAAGGAAAAGTTTAGCCAAAAAGCAGACTGCGGCAGAAACGGCCGACTGAAACGGGGACCGCCAATCTGACCGCGGCCCAAAAGTGAGGCGCCGCTGGTCTTCGCGGTGTCACAACTGCTGATTGAAGTGTCCTGGGGACAGAGGTGTGGGGACGTTCGGTGGACGCTGTGGTTTTGGATACAGAGGGGGAAGGCTCTGTGGTGGACTGGGAGTGGGCTGGGGTGTCCAACTGACTAGTGGTCTCTGATGGGCCAGATAGTTCATCCAGATGTCCAGAGTTACTGTCATCACTGGGGGCATCTTCTGTTGGGGGACTGAATAGCCGTGGCACCTCCTCACAGAGGGGATTTGCTGCGGCACCTGCAGGGATGTATGTGATGTATTATGCATCATGTCTGTGACATATTCTCAATCAATCAATCATAATACTTGTAAAGCGCTACTAATCACCTGCTAGGGTCTCAAGGCGCTGGAGAGGGCAGTAAGTGAGAGGCTGTTGATGATCAGATGAAGAGCCAAGTTATGAGGTCCTTTCTGAATTGCGATAGAGTGGGAGATCTTCTGAGGTGGATGGGAAGGGAGTTCCAGGTCTTGGCAGCGTGGTGGGAGAATGATCTTCCTCTGGCGGTGGCCTTCCAGACACGTGGGCGGAGGCGAGTGCGAAGTCGGCAGAGCGGAGCTGTCTGGTGGGCGTGTAGAAGTGGAGTCTTTGGTTGAGGTATTCAGGTCCGGTGTTGTGGAGGGCTTTGTACGCATGCATGAGGAGCTTGAATGTTATTCTCTTGTCTATTGGAAGCCAGTGCAGGCCCCTCAGTAGGGCTGAGGTGTGGCTGTGTTTAGGGGTGTTCATGATGAGACGGGCAGAGGCGTTGTGGATGCGTTGCAGTCTTTCCTGTACCTTGGTGGTGGTTCCGGCGTAGAGTGCGTTGCCGTAATCTAGGTAGCTGCTGACGAGGGCCTGGGTGACTGTTCTTTTGGATTCAGTATGGATCCATTCGAAGATCTTCCGGAGCATGCGCAGGGTGTTGAAGCAGGCGGAGGAGACTGCGCTGACTTGACAGTTCATCGAGAGTGCTGAGTCCAGGATGAAACCGAGGTTGCGGGCGTGGTCGGTGGGGCCAGAGCGCTTCTGAGGGCAGTGGGCCACCAGGAGATGTCCCATGCTGAGGGGTTGTTACCAATGACGAGGATTTCTGTTTTTTCGGTTTTAAGCTTGAGGCAGCTCTCCTTCATCCAGGCGGCGACTGCCCTCATTCTGTTGTGGAAGTTGGTTTTGGCTGTGTGCGGGTTGTTGGTGAGGGAGATGATTAGCTGAGTGTCATTGGCGTATGAGACAATGTTGAGTGCGTGGTGTCTAGCGATGGTGGCTAGGGGACCATGTAGAGGTTGAAGAGAGTGGGGCTCAGAGAGGAGCCTTGCGGTATGCCGCAGATGATCTTGGTGGCCTCTGAGTAGAAGGGGGGGAGTCGGACTCTTTGGGTCCTGTTGGAGAGGAAGGAGGTGATCCATTCTAGTGCTTTGTCTCGGATGCCGGCGTTGTGGAGATGAGTCTGTAGCGTGCAGTGGGAGATAGTGTCGAAGGCGACGGACAGGTCGAGGAGGATGAGAGCCGCAGTCTCACCACTGTCTAGGAGGATGCAGATGTCGTCTGTGGCGGCGAGGAGGGCGGTCTGAGTGCCGTGGTTGCTCCAGAAGCCTGACTGTGAAGGGTCCAGGATGTTGTTGAGTTCGATGTGTCTGGTGAGTTGTCTGTTGACAGCCTTTTCGACGACCTTACCTGGGAAGGGGAGTAGAGAGATGGGCCGAAGTTCTTGAAGTCGTCTGGGTCTGCGTGGGTTTCTTCAGTATGGGCTTGATTTTGGTGTGTTTCCAGATTTCTGGGAATGTGATGGTTTCGAAGGAGCGGCTGATGATGTGCTGGAGTTTGGGTGCGATGGTGCTGCTTGCTTTGTTGAAGATGTGGTGGGGAGAGGGATCGGAGGGAGAGTTGGAGTGGATGGAGTTCATGATGTTGAGGATTTCATTGTCAGAGATGTTGGCCCAGCAGAGTAGGTGGTGGGAGTTTGGAGGAGCTTTGGTGGTGGATATGCCGGTGGTGGGAGTGGGAAGGTCCTGGGTCGGGAAGCTGTTGTAGATGTCTGCAATCTTGTAGTGCAAGTTGGCGGAGATGTTATTGCAGAGTTCTTGTGAGGGGAGGATATCTGTGGAGTTCGCTCTGGGGTTGGTCAGTTCGCTGACGATTGCGAAGAGTTCCTTGTTGTTGTGTGCGTTGTTGTTGATGCGTTCCTGGAAGGCGTTTCTCTTGGTGGTCCTGATGAGTGGGTGGTATGTGTTTATGCCTTTTTTTAAGGCTTTGTAGTTACTGGGGGTCCTGTCAGTGTGCCATTTTCTTTCAAGGTGTCTGCAGTTTTGTTTGGACTCCTTGAGGGCGTGGGTAAAACAATTGGCTTTCGTTGATGTGCGCCTGTTGGAGGGTTAGTTGATGGGGGCTAAGGTGTTGGCGCAGTCTGAGATCCAGTTGATGAGGTCTTGGGCAGCTGTGTTAGTGTCGAGAACGACTGAGGGGTGAGTTGTTGAGGCTGGTGAGTAGTTGTTCCTTGGTGATCTTGTTCCAGCTCCTGCGGGTGGGTAGGTGAGCAAGGTGTCGGTCGGGGGTTTTGCTGAAGGTAAAGTGGATACAGTGGTGGTAGTTCCATTGGAGTTCAGTGATGTGGCTGATGGAGATGTGGCTGCTGGAGGTGAAGATGGGGTCGAGTGTGTGTCCAGCGGAGTGGGTGGGCGAGGTGATGAGCTGCTTGAGTCCAAGGTTGGCGAGGTTTTCGAGCAGTGTCGTGGAGTTGTTGTCATTGGGGTTCTCCAGGGGGAAGTTGAGGTCCCCGAGGAGTATGTGGTCCTTGGAAGCAAGTGTGTGGGTGGTGGCGAGGTCAGCGATGGTGTCGCAGAATGGGGGTGGGGGCCCGGCGGCCTGTAGATGAGGGTGCCCCGCAGAGTGGTGTTAGGGTTGGGTCCAATCTGGAAGTGGAGGAGTTCAATGTTGGTTGTGGAGTGTTCGGTGCTGGTGGGGAGGCATAGGGATTCTTTGTGGACGATGGCAATGCCTTCCCCGGAGTGGTTCATGCGGTCTTTGCGGATGATCTTGTAGCCGTCTGGGATGGCGATGTCCGGAGTCGAGGAGGTGTTAAGCCAGGTCTCTGTGAGGAAGGCGACGTCTGGGGGTGTGGTGTCGATGAGGTTCCAGAGTTCGATGGTGTGCCTGTGGATGGTGAAAGTGTTGATCAGGATACATCTGAGGTTGTGTTCTGCTTTGTGGGAACTCAGGGTGGGCTTCAGTGACAGAGGCTGGTGAATTTGAAGTGGCGATAGGTGAAGGGTCCCTTGGTGTTGCTTGGTGATGCTCGCTTACAGTTGTTGTTGTGTCCCGGGTTGAGAGCGATGAGTGCTGCTGGCGTGTAGCGGTGGTGGGCAAGAGGTCCAGGGGTCCTGGCGCTGGGTCACGGTCGGGTCGCGGACAGGAGCAGACGGGCTTGCCTTAGGCGTGCTTTTGGCATTAAGTAGGGAGGGGGAGGAGAGAACAGCTGGGAGGCAGAAGCAGGAACGGTGCGAAAAAGGGGGCCGGCCCATGGGGCAGCAGCGGCAGGGAGAATGAGAGAGATGAGGGAGGCAGGGCCGCAGGGGCAGCAGCAGCGGGGAGAGTGAGAGAGAGAAGAGAGAGAGAGATGTGAGAATTAGAGGAGTGAGGAGAAAAACGAGGAAAAGATAGAGGGAAGTGCAGAAAGCGGAAAGCACAAAAACAGCTCACAAAAGAAAAAAACAAGGAGAAAAGAGATACGAGGCAGAGGGCAGCCCTGAAGAAGAGCAGAGGTCTCCCACTAGACACCGGGAATGAGGCGCAGGCAGGGGCCTGCGGGTGCAGGAGGGCCTCGAACTTCTGACCGAGGTCAGAGTTCAAGTCAGGACGGGCTTCCACTTACTGGTGGAGCTATGCGGAGGCAGAGCAGTTCACTGACCAGGTGTCCAAGGCGTCGGACAGGTCAAGGAGGATGAGAGCCGCGGTCTCACTCCTGTCACCCCTGCCATCCCTAGCTTCCCCTATATCGCTGCTGTTGCCCTGCCCCCTTTGTTTGTGTATGGTGATGGATTGTAGGATTGTTAGTTCTCCATGCTGTGCATGCATAGGCGGTGGGTGTACATGCAGGGCTGGGAGGGCTGTACATGCAGTGGGTATGGCATGTAGGGCTTGGCATTGGGGTTAGTCATATGTTTAGGTGCACTGTGTAGGAAGGAGTGGAGTGTTGGGAGTCAGGGTGAGGGGGTGGAATGGCATGCAGGTAAGAGGGGGCGGGGGAAGGTTGTTATTTTTGACTCATCAGTGTCCAGTCCTCCGGCTACTCCAGTGAGTCCCTCAGGATGCAGGATTGCCAAGACTTGTTCCTCCCACGCTGTCACCTGTGGGGCAGGAGGTGAGGGTCCACCGCCAGACCTCTGGATAGCGAGCTGGTGCCTTGCTGCCATGGAACCTACCATCCCCCGTAGGTCGTTCCACCTCTTCCTGATGTCGTCCCTTGTTCTTGGATGCTGTCCCACAGCGTTCACCCAGTCCACAGTTCTTCGCCATAGCTCCATCTTCCTTGCTATGGATACTTGCTATACCTGTGCTCCAAAGAGCTGTGGCTCTACCCTGACTACTTCCTCCACTGTGACCTGGAACTCCTCATCAGTGAAACTGGGGTGCCTTTGTGGGGACATGTGTGTTGTGCAGTGGGTGTTGAATGATGTGGTCGGGTGTGGGGTGCATGACGGATGGCTGGGTGTTAGTGGTGTGTGTAGTTGTGTCTGTGATTAGCAGGTCTGTCTCTTGGCTATTTTTCACGTTCGTAAAGGGTTGTGGGTTATATGGGTGTGTGTTTTATAGTGCTGTGGGTGGGTGGGTGGGTGTGGTGTGTGTATTAGTGTCAGGTGTGTGTTTTTGGTGTCAGCCAATGTTGTGTTGTATTGTTTTTGGGTGGCCATTCTGACCACACCAGTGTGTACCGCCAATGGTTTACCGCCATTGAATGTGCGCTGTGGTGATTCATGGGTCACAATGTGGAGGGCGTTGTTTTGTTGGCGTAACAGTATGATTGTTCGTACCAACACTTTAACACTGACCTTTGATCTGGCGAATTTGTGTTTGTGGCAGTATTCTGTCGGTTTAGTGTGTGTGTGTGTCATAATTTGTCAAACGTATGTTCGCCTCTGCAAAGGTATGTTGGCGGCCGTCACCGCTGCGGTAAGCGGCATTTACCGCCAATGTCATATTGAGGGCCAGAGATATGTAATCACTGCTCTGGCTAAGATGACTTACACTCAGAACACTGAAAACACTGGTCTGTCGTAAGATGCTTTACATACAGAGTACTGTAAAACACTGGTCTGGTGTAAAATGCGTTACATACAGAGTACTGTAAACACTGCTCTGGCTAAGATGTTTTACATACAGAGCACTGTAAACACTGGTCTGGTGTAAGATGATTTACCTACAGGGTAATGTAAACACTGCTTTGACTGAGTTGCTTTACATTCAGGGTATTGTAAACACTGGTCTGGACAAGATGCTTTACACTCAAGGTACTGTAAACACTGGTCTGGCTAAAATGCTTTACATACAGAGTACTGTAAACACTGCTCTGGCTATGATGCTTTACACTCAGAGTACTGTAAACACTGCTCTGGATAAGATGCTTTACATACGGAGCACTATAAACACTGCTCTAGCTAAGATGCTTTATATACAAAGCACTGTAAACACTGCTTTGGATAAGATGCTTTACATATGGAGTACTATAAACACTGCTCTGGCTAAGATGCTTTATATACAAAGTACTGTAAACAATGATCTAGCTACGATGCTTTGCATACAGAGTACTGTAAACACTGTTCTGGATAAGATGCTTTACATACAGAGTACTGCAAACACTGCTCTAGATAAGATGCTTTACACACAGAGTACTGTAAACACTGGTCTGGATAAGATGCTTCACACACAGAGTACTGTAAACACTGCTCTGGATAAGATGCTTTATATACAGAGTACTGTAAACACTGGTCTGGAATAAGATGCTTTACATACAGAGTACTGTTAACACTGTTCTGGATAAGATGCTTTACATACAGAGTACTGTAAACACCGGTCTGACTGAGATGCTTCACACACAGGCTACTGTAAAACCTGGTCTGGATGAGATGCTTCACACACAGAGTACTGTAAACACCGGTCTGACTGAGATGCTTCACACACAGGCTACTGTAAACACTGGTCTGGATGAGATGCTTCACACACAGAGTACTGTAAAACACTGGTCTGGTGTAAAATGCGTTACATACAGAGTACTGTAAACACTGCTCTGGCTAAGATGTTTTACATACAGAGCACTGTAAACACTGGTCTGGTGTAAGATGATTTACCTACAGGGTACTGTAAACACTGCTTTGACTGAGTTGCTTTACATTCAGGGTATTGTAAACACTGGTCTGGACAAGATGCTTTACACTCAAGGTACTGTAAACACTGGTCTGGCTAAAATGCTTTAAATACAGAGTACTGTAAACATTGCTCTGGCTATGATGCTTTACACTCAGAGTACTGTAAACACTGGTCTGGGTAAGATGCTTCACACACAGAGTACTGTAAACACTTCTCTGGATAAGATGCTATACATACGGAGCACTATAAACACTGCTCTGGCTAAGATGCTTTATATACAAAGTACTGTAAACACTGCTTTGGATAAGATGCTTTACATACGAAGTACTATAAACACTGCTCTGGCTAAGATGCTTTATATACAAAGTACTGTAAACACTGATCTAGCTACGATGCTTTACATACAGAGTGCTGTAAACACTGTTCTGGATAAGATGCTTTACATACAGAGTACTGCAAACACTGCTCTGGATAGGATGCTTTACATACAAAGTACTGTAAACACTGGTCTGGATAAGATGCTTCACACACAGAGTACTGAAACACTGCTCTGGCTAAGATGACTTACACTCAGAACACTGAAAACACTGGTCTGGCGTAAGATGCTTTACATACAGAGTACTGTAAAACACTGGTCTGGTGTAAAATGCGTTACACTCAGAACACTGGTCTGGCGTAAGATGCTTTACATACAGAGTACTGTAAAACACTGGTCTGGTGTAAGATGATTTACCTACAGGGTACTGTAAACACTGCTTTGACTGAGTTGCTTTACATTCAGGGTATTGTAAACACTGGTCTGGGCAGGTTGCTTTACACTCAAGGTACTGTAAACACTGGTCTGGCTAAAATGCTTTATATACAGAGTACTGTAAACACTGGTCTGGCTATGATGCTTTACACTCAGAGTACTGTAAACACTGCTCTGGATAAGATGCTTCACACACAGAGTACTGTAAACACTGCTCTGGATAAGATGCTTTACATACGGAGCACTATAAACACTGCTCTGGCTAAGATGCTTTATATACAAAGTACTGTAAACACTATTCTGGATAAGATGCTTTACATACAGAGTACTGTAAACACTGGTCTGGATAAGATGCTTTACATACAGAGTACTGTAAACACTATTCTGGATAAGATGCTTTACATACAGAGTACTGTAAACACTGGTCTGGATAAGATGCTTCACACACAGGCTACTGTAAACACTGGTCTGGATAAGATGCTTCACACACAGAGTACATCCGGAGTACTATAAACACTGCTCTGGCTAAGATGCTCTATATACCAAGTACTGTAAACACTGCTTTGGATAAGATGCTTTACATACGTAGTACTATAAACACTGCTCTGGCTAAGATGCTTTATATACAAAGTACTGTAAACACTGATCTAGCTACGATGCTTTACATACACAGTGCTGTAAACACTGTTCTGGATAAGATGCTTTACATACAGAGTACTGCAAACACTGCTCTGGATAAGATGCTTTACATACAGAGTACTGTAAACACTGGTCTGGATAAGATGCTTCACACACAGAGTACTGAAACACTGCTGTGGATAAGATGCTTTACATACAGAGTACTGTAAACACTGGTCTGGCATAAGATGCTTTACATACAAAGTACTGTAAACACTATTCTGGATAAGATGCTTTACATACAGAGTACTGTAAACACTGGTCTGGATAAGATGCTTCACACACAGAGTACTGAAACACTGCTCTGGATAAGATGCTTTACACACAGAGTACTGTAAACACTGGTCTGGCATAAGATGCTTTACATACAAAGTACTGTAAACACTATTCTGGATAAGATGCTTTACATACAGAGTACTGGAAACACTGCTCTGGATAAGATGCTTCACACACAGGCTACTGTAAACTTTGGTCTGGCTAAGATGCTTTAATTAGAAAGTACTGGAAACAGTACTCTGAGCATGATGCTTTGCTATGATGTGTTTATTACTGTCTTAACTACAGTAATTTAAGAGTCGTGGACATTGTGAAACCTGTTGTGGCTCTTGTGCTTTTCATGCTTCTGCAATGCAGACACCGACGCTGCTGTAGAGCTACTTTACACCTTGGACATTGTGTAAACTGATTCAGATGTGGTGTTTTCCCAGCTGGTGCTCTGGGCACACTGGTGTGACAGTGACATACATGGCAATGTGGAAAAAGGCATCAGGCCATTATCTGTAACCTGTGGGTTTTAACTACTGCCATCTGAGGCTACTAAATGATTCTGCTCCACACTGGACAACCTCTGATCTGGCACAAAAAGCAGCAGGTATCCCATGTGGGTGTCTCCTGTTCCCAGGGAAATTCCCAGAGGAGGTCAGATTGGGAAAACCCAGCTGGTCAACTGGAAATAGGTTGTTAAAGTGAATGGCCAGGCAAACCCAGATATGGAGGATGAGATACCCAAAGCATAAAGCTGGTTCTAGGCAGTCCATATGGGAAAAGGGTCTCTCTTGAGTGGGTGCTCTGGGGTGCATGTAAAAATCCTTGTGCCCCAGGACTATAGACCCCGCTGACAGCAGCCTTCAGCCTCCACACAGCCATGTTTAGGGGCAGTAAGTGCCCTTTATTGAGACTGCGGGTACACCAGGGTCCATCTCTGTTCAACACCCTTGTACTCTGCGCCAAGACCACGCACCACCCTCAGCGCAGTTACATGACTGTCGCACATATGATGGAAAATCACAAAGGCTGGCGAGTAATGTTCAGACTGGAGTAAGGTGGCAGAGGTTGTCTTGTCTTGCCAAGACTTTCAGTGTTGCATTATGGGCCAAGGAAGAAATGCAATTACTTGAGGGTTTGGCTCTCAAACACTCACTTGAGGGTCTGAGAGCCCAGTAGTTGAAATCTGATGTTTCTGAGTATCAGAAGTGTGGCACACAGAATGCCTGCCAGCATGCATGTGCTATTTCTGCAGCCGTGCCCCCACACATGGCCCCAGAGTGTTTTGGGGTGCCCATGGTATGTGTAAGTGGAGGTGCACTGGACCAACACAGCACTGAGGTCTTCATGCCCATTCATGTAGGACACAAGGCAGCTTTGCCAAGCTGATTTTGTACAGACTGGCAAGGGTCTGCTCCCCTGGCACTAATGCACTAGGGCATCACTGTCTGTGGACATATCTCCAGTTAAAAGAACAGAGAAGACAGTGAAGGTCACAATGAATGCCATAAAAGCATTATTTGGAGTTAGACAATATGAAAAAGCAACCACTGTAATTCGAGACCTCAGTTCAAGTGGAAGAAACCAAGACTACTACTCCCAGAATGCATTAGTGTGAGATATGAATGCAAACTGTTGAAAAACGGGTCTCTAGTTGGTAGTGGTTTGCACCCTGTCAAAGTAGGGGCCCTCACTCTATTCAGGGTAAGAAAGTCACACAGCTAAGATAATCCCTGCTCACCCTCTTGGTAGCTTGGTACGAGCAGTCAGGCTTATCTTAGAGTCAATGTGTAAATATTTGTCCACACACACAGTAACACATAAATACTCCACACTGGTTTAGAAAAATAGTCAATATTTAGCTGAGTAAAACAAGAACAAAATGAAACAAATCCTACATATACAAGCAAAGATACAAATTTTCATAAATTAAATCTTAGTGTAGCGCTTAGAAACACAATAGCTCCAACTAGGGCTATCATGACATCTTGATGGAGTCGTTCACAACAATTTGATGCTACTCGCCAGGCACAGCGGGCCAGTCTCGAAGTCACAAGGACCCCAGGTACAGTACCTAGAAAAATGAGGAAATAAAGATGTTGCATGGAGTTGGGGAGGTGAGGCGTCGCTGGAGCCGATACAGCGTTGGTTCTTTACTGCCACTGGAGAAGTGAGACGTTGGTTCCTTACTGCGAGGCAGGGGAGGTGAGGTGTTGGTTCCTTACGGTTGCAGGGAAGGTGATGCAGCGTTGGTGGCGAGGCATCGGTTCCTTATGACACGGCGGGGTCGATGAATCCAGCAGGTCAAGACGCGAGGTGTCGACTTCGCTATGTTGCAATCACTCCACTGGGCTACAGGTGCTGCAGCCGAGTCGGAGTCGGGTGTCACAGACGTTGGTGACACAACAATAGGGACTCATGCTGTGGCAGGACTTCGGAGGCACTGTGGCGGCGTCGGGCTGTGGCGTCAGTCAGTCGCAGTCATTGCACTCAGTGAGGACCACGGCTCTGGTGTAGGCAGCAACTCAGAGTTGGACAGCGGTGCCAGTTCCAAAGTCGCACTGGAGTCGATGTGCTAGTTACTTCTTGGTTACACAAGAACTCACTCCCAAGGGCCCAGGAACTGGGTTTGGCAACACTTGGCAAGTGCAGACTCTCAGTAGGAGAGCCAGGTGCTGACAGAAGAAGCCTTTGATGTCCCTGAGACTTCTTAACAGGAGGCCAGCTCAGTCTAAGCCTTGGAGAACCTTTGGAAGGAGTATGTAGAAAGCAAAGTCCAGTTCTTTCACTCCCAGGACAGAAGCAGCAGTCCAGCACAGCAAAGCAACAAGCAGAGTGGCAGTCCCTCCTACAGCATCCAGTTCTTCGTCCTGGCAAAATGTCCTCAGTCTAGAAGGATTCTAACTTTGTGGGGTCAGAGGTCCTGTACTTATACCTATTTTTGCCTTTGAAGTGGGCAAACTTCAAGCAAAAGTCTTTGCAGTGCACAAGACCCTGCCTTTCCTGCACTGGCCCCAGACACACTCCAAGGGGTTGCAGACTGCTTTGTGTAAGGGCAGGTACAGCTCTATTCAGGTGCAAGTGTCAGCTCCTCCCACCACTCTAGCTCAGGAAGACCCATCAGGATATTCAGGGCACACCTCAGATCCTTTTGTATGACTGTCTACAGTGAATTCACAAACAGCCCAAACTGTCATCCTGACCCAGATGTGTATTCCACAGACAGACAGAGGCACAGAATAGTTAAGCAAGAAAATCCCCACTTTCTACAAGTGGCATTTAGAAACTTACAATTTAAAAAACAACTTTACCAAAAAATGTATTTTTACATTGTTAGTTCAGAGACCCCAAACTCCACACCTCTATCTGCTCCCAGTGGGAAATTACACTTAAAAGATATTTCAATGCAATCCCCATGTTACCCTATGAGGGAATTAGTCCTTTCAATAGTGAAGACCACATTTAGCACTATTTCACTATCAGGAAATGCAAAACACATCAGTACATGTCCTAGCTTTTAAATACACTGCACCCTGCCCATGGGGCTACCTAGGGTCTCCTTTAGGGGTGACTTTTATGTAGTAAAAGAGAAGGTTTGGGCCTGGTAAATGGGTACTCTTGCCAGGTCGAAATGACAGTTTAAAACTGCACACACAGTCTCTGCAGTGGCAGGTCTGAGGCATGTTTACAGGGCTACTCCCATGTGTGGCACAATCAGTTATGCAGGTCCACTAGTAGCCTTTGATTTACAGGCCCTGGGCACACATAGTGCACTTTACTAGGGACTTACCAGTAAATCAAATATGCCAATCATGGAGAGAATCCAATCACCAATACATTTTAGACAATTCAGCACTAGTCAGCAGTGGTAAAGTGCCCAGAGTCCTAAAGCCAACAAAACAGGTGAGAAAAAAAGGAGGAAAAAGGCAAAATGTTTGGGATTAACCCTGCAAAAAGTACTAGGCCCAACATGTAGAACAGGATATGTTGTCCCAGTGACATGGACCAAGCTAATCTCTTTACAACTATGCTGGAATCTGGAAAACTGCACAAAAGTGATGGATGGAATGCTTGAATTATTCTGTCACTGGTAATTACTCGGGCCGCATCCAAATCCACTGTTACTTTGCTCACCATGCCACCAGAGTTTGGACCCAGCCCTACGCAAATCAATCTTTCCCCTGCTCCAATGGGAACAGTTCAGCCTGACCTGATAGCCCAAATCCTCCCCGAACACTGGTTTCACCCTGATTAGGGCTCATCAGCCAGCTGTAGGTTGGTTCCAGCGACACAGTGAGCCCGGGGACCCAAGTCTCGGCATACCTGTCACACTTAGGGCAACACACTGATGAATGGATGGAAAGCTTGAATTAATCTCAGCCACTGAGAAAGAGAGAGAGAAAGAGAGAGAGAGAGAGAAAGAGAGAGAGCAAAAGAGAGAGAGAGACATTTAGCGGATTGTGCTACTGATTATCGACCCATCCAGAATATCATGGTACAAGAATATCGAGGACAAACTATTGAGCCGCAAAACATTGCTAGGTAAATGCATTTAGGTAATTGGAGATTTACTCTTCATAGCTCCACATCTGGGTACCTATAAGATGTATGTACTGCGTAGGTACATATATGTGGAGTTGGTTATAGAAAATCTAGACTTGGGGCCGGATTTAGAGTTTGGCAGAGGGGGCTACTCCCTCACAAATGTGACAAATAACCTGTTTGCCATATTCCAATCCCATTAAGGCCTATGGAGATCATTATAGGGCGGACGGGATATTCGTCACGTTTGTGATGGAGTAACCCGTCTGCCAAACGCTAAATCAGGCCCTCACTGTCAATAGTTTTTTTTTATATTTAGTCCACGACATTGTGCCCCATGGATATTCCAAGGCTGATATTCCGGGTGGGCACCCATTCAGAGAGAGCTAGAGAGTGCAAGAGAAAGAGACAAAGATAGAGGAATTTGGATGAAAGAGAGTGAGCGACAAAAAGAGACAGACAGAGACGGTGAACAATTTGGAGGGGAAAAGGGAGGGGGCACTTGGCTCATTGTCTTCGTTGCATTGGAGCCGAAGGTTTCAAGTGGGTTCAAGATCAGGTGATCCTGGTGTCGCTGCCAGACGACTGGCCGCAGTAAACTGGTTGCGACTGGAATATTTCAGGAGTCAGCGAAAGGTGAATGTGATGAAACCAGATGATTTGATAGAGACTTCAACCTTGTTAAGGTAAGGAGAGATCAGACCACATCAACTCAACTTTAGCTCAAGGAACTGGAAGGGATGCAATCTTGGGTTCCTTGACGCTGGCGGTTGAATTCGCTTTGGTACCTCATCAGGTGAGACTTGGCCGTCAAGCTTCTAAGTGTGTCCATGGAAGCCGGTAGCCGTTCAATTACCTCATGGCTAATTGCATGGTACTGCGCTCAGCTATGTGCATTCGTGCCAAGATCCACGTCGTCGAAAGGAAGTGGATCCTATCCAAATATTTTTCAATGGAAGGGTTACGTGTTCTTCGGATTCTTGGAATCCAAGCTTGTCATAAGCGCCAGTCACTACTCCTGGCTTCCATTTTAGGACAAATATTGAATTTGGCCATATAAATGCCTTGCCCGGGAGAGTGCTCAGCGCCAAGAAGCTACAGTGTTTGTTGTGCCTAAGAAATACTATATACCATAACATAACAAGTTTAGCAGAAGTCAAAGGAGCTTAAGTGACTCATGAATGGACACACATTTATCAAGATATTAGACCAGTCAACAGATTTCATTGATAGCAACAGATAGGTGTTGTGAAACACTTGCAAACCTTGAGTTTCCATTAATGAAGGCTGAATCTTTTCAGCAAATGGTGTGTATACACGTGCAGGAGATGTACAGGCTGATGGATGGCTCTACATTAGGAAAAGTGTTTTTTGGCCTAGGTGAAATTTAAATTACACTAGCGTAATTCATGTCATTTCTGAAATTTCACATTATGCATGTTATCCAAAATTGCTGAATTTACACCATTATGTCACTTCACATAGTTTTGCCCATTTGATGTAGAAATGTAGTGCGAATGGCACAATCATGGTAATTTGTGGTAAAAACCTACAGCGATTCACAAGAACAATTGAACCCGAGCGGCTGTTATTTGCAGCGCACTTGTGTAAATGCATACTCAAAGTAAAAATTGACGCAGGATGCATTTCATACTAAAATATGGCAGGAAATGACAGATTTGCATTTGTGTAAATATGCATAAATTTGCAGAATTACAGAAAATCAATTTACACCAATTTCACACAACCCTAGTTTTTTGTCCTCTTTTTTTTACCCATCTTTTTTCTTCCCACTTATTCCAGCCCTTGCATAAGGATTGGGATTTTGCAACATGTTAAGATTGATGTATTATGTACGTTTTTTGCTAATGTGAGTTTGTTTCTGTGCAATTCTAGGTTAAAATCGAAAAGGTTATTCAGGACAACTACTGAAGAGGAAACCCAAGGTATCCCTAATGAAGAGGAAAAGTATGGAGTTCTTATTGTTTACTTAGAACCTATATCCTGAACTTGATAAGGGGACCACTAACACATTCTGAACTTCAACAGCAGAAGAACCCTCCACTCTGTGACACATGCTGAAAGCATGCACTGAACATGCTAACTGATTAAATAAACACACACGCCCAGTACTTTCCAGTCTTCCAAATGCTCGTGTGGTTGGGTTCAAAGTCACACTAGACCACGCTGACTCCTGCTTCATAAACCACATTATTTAGGAAGCTGATTATCTCAAAAAAGCAAAACAGTTTGATGATTTATAAAAAAAACTATCTAAGATAGCCCTAAACAGCACACAGAGCTGAGGTCTTTACCCTCTTAGAGGAATCATGGGCCACCTCCCAGGATCTGAAAGAGCTCCTAACTCTATTTCTGGTGATAAATTTTTTGTTAAAACCCACCATCTGCATTGTGACCTTCTAGGGTACACTAGAAATTAAACATTTACTCTGCAGCTAAAATTATCAATAATAAAAATCATACGTATCTGTTTGATCTTTACACACTAAATTCCTACCTTTAAATTGCTGCATCCTGTGCTATATTGTTTTGATGAAAGAATCTTGAGTTCTTAAACTTTACAGAAGACCACAAACTTTCACCGACTGGCCCTAATGAAGGTGTCCTCTGTGTTTCACACCTCCAGGGCAAAATTCCCATCACTCAATTCTACAAGGAATCCTGGCATCAGACAACGACCTCTTCTTGTCCTGGAATTCAGCCTGTGTCTCAGCCAGTTCTGAGCAGCTCTTAGATAGACACCGCCTTGAAGTTGGACCCTACCCCATCTTCCAGAATGTCCAGTTCCATTCTAAGCCAACGTTATCACTGGGGAGTGGGATGAGTTCATCAATGGTGCCTTAGCAGAGCTGCCCTGGCAACCCTAGTTGTTATTGTCCTCACAGATGACCATGCAGCAGAAAACTGGATGGTTCCTGTATGATCTGGAGATGATGGTGAACCCTTTTAACCTTCAGCAAGAACTCTCAGGTGATTAAATCAGATTGGAATTAGTCTAAAAAAGAACTCAATTTCCACGAACAGGACAATGGTGAAACTTTGGGTCACACATCGACTATTTATTGGACAAGGGCTTGGCTCTGAGTTTGCTCACTGGGCTTCAGGTATTTCAAGACCAACCTATTCGTGCTAACAGATGATTTCATTGAGGCTCTTCCAAGAAGGTGATTTGGCTCCTTGCGGCTAATTTTCTCACGAGTGTTGAATCGGTTCCAACCGCCTAGCAAAGGATGATCTTTCTCAGAACCTTGTTCTCAATCCTAGAGCACTGTCTTTCCATAAAAGGGAGAGTGAAGTTCCTCAAGCTCTCTTTGTGATGCCTCCTGGTTGCAAGTTCTCACTTTCTTCCAGGAAACGGAAATTATCTTGTGAGATGACATATTGGAGATCAGTTGCCTAAGGAAATACAAATTTCTTGCTTGTGCAAGTGCACCATGCGTCATCTAGAAATTGAAAGAACATGTTTGGATGCAGGAGATTTCAGCCTATCACTCCTGATAGAAATATAGAACTATAGATGGGTAGCAGCGAATAACAGGATTGTCTCACGAGTGGTTCTGAGTGACATCAAGTAGAATACAAGAGCAAATCTCAAGTTTCTAGGCTGTCACTCGGAAGTCAGAAGTGCAAAGCATCCTCATTATTAACTCTTGCCTTTCTACAAATATGTTTTTACAGGCCCCCTAAACATCTCCCCTGCTTTCAAGAGCTCTGCAAGAGGGACTGGCTGATGGAAGCTGCTGGTCTGCCTTTCACAGTGCAGGCTGCACCCACCTTCACTGCACGGGGGACAGAGGTGCCCCCGTAGCCAGGTGCAGTGAATGACCGCACCTGCCAGCGAGGGATATCTAAATGGGGTTCATGGAAGCCACCTTTATCCCCTCCAGAGGGATCTTCTCAGGGGGCACACTGGCAATGTGCCAGTCTCCTAACTGCCTCCTTGCCTCTGTGGCTGCATCCATAATCCAGCGTGGGTGCAGTGGCAAGGTGTTCTCTCCGTTTTCAGGGGGCCACATCTCATGTGAACGAGGGAATGCCCTCTTCTGGTAGGGCCAGTGCTGCCTGTATTACAGAAGGGGCCACACAAGTGTCTGTCACTCTGACTGTAATCCTAGAGTGCATCAGTGGTGGGGACAATGGATGTGCACGCCCGCTGTGCTCTCCGGCCCCTGTCTGTGATATGGCCCCTCAAGAGAAAATGTCCACGGATGTCCCACTCAAGCGGGGAAATAACTCCAAGCTCGTACGGGACAGTGGATGTGTTTTTTTCAGAAGATCACACCAAAATAACATAAGTGTGGACAGAGCCAGCACGCTGGCGTGGTATGGCATTTGTGCCATCACTGTTTCTTACCTGGAGTGACCTCTGTCAAGAAGAGGCTTCAAGGAAGAATGACCGCCTAGAAGAGACAAGACCCGATTTTTCAAGCCAGCCACGGAAGTGCAAGTGATGGTGCATGCCAAACATGTCATCATGCCACAAGCTCATGGCTGATCTGTATGTTCCAAAAGGACATTCTTCGTCTTAGGTGTGACGGGACATATTGTCCGATATCCAACAGTACCCTTAGGTTTATTCCTGTACTGTGAATAGGCAGGTGTAAACTTTTAATTATGCTTGCAAAATTTGTGAATCTTGGATAATTCAAAGTTTGTGAAATTCCTAGAAATAACCCATCGTATGATTTAATGTCATTTTTATTCACGAGAGACTAGTGCAAGAAGAAAATGTCTAGGTTAGAGATATTTTTGCTCAAACCAGCCTCCTGACGGTGTGCCAGCTAACATTTTATGCAGGGTAGGTTATGTCATTGCATTAAATTTTGCACACCATATTTCAAGCTATAAGTGTAATTTGGTGTAATTTTTGAAAATCTCGGTTATATTGTGCTAAGAAAATACAAAATTTTGCTTTGTAAATACTGAAATGGATTTTGCGTTGGGTCTGAATCAAATAAGTGACAAAAAGCAGGTGCAAACTATTTGTAAATCTGGGCCCTGGATGCACTGTTCATATGAATGACCATGGCAGCAGAAAGCTAGCTGTCTCTGGTGTAGTCTGGATGGAGAGTGAATCCCTTTAACCTGCAGCGAAATCCCTCAGGTGATAAAATCGGAATGCAATTAAATCTCAAAAATAGCTCCATTTCCACGAAGCGGGCGATGGTGAGATTTTGAGTCGGGCGTTGGCTATTCATTGTCTCAAAGGCCTGGTTGCCTTCAACAGAGCGCACAAAGCATGACTCTCGTGCCAGCAGGTGACTTCATTGCCACTCTTCCAAGAAGATGATGGAGAGATTCCTGACTAATTTATTCACAAGACTTGAGTCTGTTCCAATAACCTGGTAAAAGAAGATTTTTCGCAGGACCGATGACAGAGCTTGTTCCTACACCTAGATCACGTTCTCTCAAAAAAAACAAAAGCAATTGCAACATTGGCAGTGCTCCCTTTTGTCTTGCCATGAGGTTTTAAGTGATAATTGTCTTCCAGGAAAAGGGAATTATCCCAAAGGAAGACGTGTTGGGCATCTGTTGTCTGATGATGTTGGAATTTCTCACCTCTGAAATGTGATCCTGAGTTCCTAGAGGTGGCAGCAGACAAAACACCATCTAGAAATTGAAGCAGCCTGTTTGGATGCAATAATCTCGGCTTCCTCCTGATGTCACATGTGATCCTTGGCCAAGTTGATCTGTTAACATTTTGGAAGAGGAAATCGTTTAAAAGAGAAAGTTCATCTCTCGAGTGGGAGCAGAAAGCTGATGCAGATTTGTGGTTGGGATTCAGGCGTTCGCAGAGTTTAATTTCAAAACAAATATAGATACATATGTAAGTGCCATGGACTTTAAGTTTTTCATAAGAGCCCACACCTGATGCTGCTGAATGCTTGTATTGCCAATTCAAGTGTTGTCAGGTCTTCATTCCATCTCATACTTCTTCCTTCCACCACCCTACACTTCCTGTCTCTTTATCTCATGAACGCCAAGGCTGCCTGCTCTTCATTCCATCTCATGCCTCTTTCTTCCACCCCGCACTTCCTGTCTCTTTATTTCATGAATAACGAGGCTGCCTGGTCTTGATTCCATGTCATGCTTCTTTCTTCCACCACCCGACACTTCCTGTCTCTTTATCTCATGAACACCAAGGCTGCCTGCTCTTCATTCCATCTCATGCCTCTTTCTTCCACCCACGCACTTCCTGTCTCTTTATTTCATGAATAACGAGGCTACCTGGTCTTGATTCCATGTCATGCTTCTTTCTTCCACCACCCGACACTTCCTGTCTCTTTATCTCATGAATACCAAGGCTGCCTGCTCTTCATTCCATCTCATGCCTCTTTCTTTCACCTCCCTACACTTCCTGTCTCTTTGTTTCATGAGCCTGAGGCTGCCTTGTCTTAATTTCATCTCATGCCTCTTTCTTGCACCACCCGACACTTCTGGTGTCTTTATGTCACTCTTGAAGCAATTTTCATCCATGCTTTCTCTCTGTTTTCGTCTTTTTCTTTCTTTTTCCCTTTTCTGCCTTTCTTTTTCTTCCTTTGGGTCTAAATCTAATTGTGAAAATTACGTTTCAGTCCCCAGAAATGGGGGCCATCATGGTACCTTCATCGTCTTGCAGAACTGGTATGAGAATCTTGTTTTTGTTGCCAACCCCATTGTAACTCTATATGTCATGATGAGGCATCTCAGCATGTTGTGTACCCATAAAACAATCAGGGGGTCTTGCATCATGTGCATCTGTTCCAGTCAGGGTGGTTTACTTGGTGAAAGGGGGCTGACTATTTTGTTGTGAACTCCATCACTTCATTTAAGTTTGAGTAATGACAATCTATATTCTTGGTGCCAATTGTCAATTCTACCTGTGGATACCTTTATATTTTGAATTTCAAAAAAAGTACTCATGTCTGATATCTGAGATCTCAGTCCATACCTGGTCTGGTGGTACTGAAGAAAAAGATGGCTGCTACCAGACGATACGAGAGGACTGATTTCCTGAGTTGAAAACCAAATGTGACGGCTTTGCAAGCGCTGTTAAGGCTGAGCTCCCCTACAAAAAGCCAGACTTTAAACTTTGTGCTCACCGAAGTGGTCTTTGCTTCATGTGATGAACACAAGGGGACTCGATTAAGTAAAGTGCCCCAGAAGCGCAACATGCATGTGGACCCACTTTGCACACCCCTGGAGAACTTTGGTATTACAGAAGGACACTGACGCTTATGCTCCACCTTCAGTATGAAAGATAGTGCTGGTGCACTTGTAGCACTGGCACTCTCCTAAAGGGGCATCCCTTTATTGACATGTGGGTGAGACCCCTGCAAGTGAGGGAAAGACTTTGCCTCTGCACCCGTGCTGTATTATGAATGTGGGCGCTGAGGCACAGAGGCCATCAAGAAGTGCACTGATTGTGAGCCACAAAAGGTGGCAGACAGTTAGTGCGCCTCCTAAGAGGAGCTTTCTGGGTGGCCTAAAGTGGGTCCCAAGGACTCCCTCAGATGTCCCTCTGCAGGCAGGTGCAGTCACTCGCTGCAACTGCCTGCATAGACAAATCTCTGCCCTCTGCACACTGAAAGGTGTCAATAGCCCGCTCCGTCTTTCACTAATGTGCTGCCAGGGGGACTGCGCAAGCTCACAGTTGCCCTAGGGGCAACACATAGTCAGTAATAGGGCGCACTGTCCCTGTTGGCACCCAGCGTGCCTAGTTAAAGGAGCGGATCAGCATAAACAGGGACGGTGCGTCCTCACTAATACGGCCCCAGAGGACTCACTTTCCACCATCCTGAGGGCTGCCCATGGGGGGCACACTGACAGTATGCCACTCCTTTGTAGTACACAATCTGTGCACCTCCTGAAGCCATCTGTGCCTCTGCGCCTGTGTTCATAATATGGCATTGAGGGAAATAGTTTGTTCTCTTTGGGATAGAAGTGGGGCTAAATGTGCACCAGGGCTATCTGTATCACAGAAGGGGCTGTGAAAGTGTTGACAACCTCTTCTGGAATATCAAAGTTTCTCTTACCCTGCAAACCTAGGTGCACACCGCATTTCACCCCGAGGCACTTTACATAGTAGATCATTGCAGCAGCACACAAGAAGCATGGGGTGGAAATTTACAAACAGTAGCTGGTAGTCGTGAGTGCTTAGCATAATTTATTCAGGTATTGGCAGGTCCACCCTCCACGTGCTGACACGTTTCTCTGCCCCGTTTATGTAATATGTTGGATGATGACAGGTGATTGGCATGCGGAACTGCAGAATAGATCCGCCTGCCACAGCAACCAAGATGTCTTATTTGGAAAATTTGTGAAAGCTGCTCACCAAGAGTTATATGCACCAATGTAGAACCATCTAGCCCTGGTGCAAACGTGTCAAAGGCCCAGTGAAGCACCACTGCCTGGAATGTTCTGCTAGGCTTGGTGGGCCAGGCAGTGGCCATTTTGTGGACAGGGAAAATTGGTGGTTGGATTTCTTCCTTGAATGACTCCTTCTCTTCTATCAATCAATCAATCAATCAGGAATTTGTAAAGCGCACTACTCACCCGTGAGGGTCTCAAGGTGCTGAGGGGGGGACAGGAGGGTGGGAGGTGCTGCTACTGCCCAACCAGCCAGGTCTTGAGAAGTCTCCTGAAGGTAAGGAGGTCTTTGGTCTGACACACGTGGGTGGGAAGAGTGTTCCACGTCTTGGCGGCGAGGTGCGAGAATGATCTGCCGCTGGTTGTAGTTCTGCAGATGCGTGGGACGGTTGCAAGGGCGAGGTCGGCAGAGCGGAGAAGCCGGGTCAGGATGTAGAACCTCTGTCACCTTGGTGGTCAGGTGTAGTTCCATAACAGAAACTGTGATGTCCTGGTTCATCTACAAGGTGGGTGGAGCTGAGGAGGTAAAATACACAAGCTGGGAGAGATCAGAGCTGCAAAATGTCACATGGTTTTCTTTATGCGTGGAATAGACTTGAGGGGGTTCACTCCAAGTTACGAGTTTCCGCGGAGCTCCACGAATGGATGGAAATAGGCATGTCTCGCTGCTCGCGCTGATTTTTAGCGCCAGGAGCTCATTCCACACTGAAAAATCTGCACACAGCACCGTGCGGTATACCGCGAGGTGCTGCTTCATGAGTTGATTTTGCTGACGCTCGAGTAGATTTTCTACTCAAGCTGCAGCTTTCCGACCATGAATGGTTGCGACTGCCCGCGTTACAGAAATCCCGCGGGATGCCTTCCTAGTGACCGAAAATCACTCTCCGGGATGTCAAATCTCGCTGGCGAAAGAACAAACACAGCCATGCGGCGGTGAATGGAATTTGTCTGGAACACCGCATTACAAGCGTAATGCAAAGTGGTCAAAATTCCGCCAACGGGGAGGAATTTTTCGCCCACCCCTAATTTTCTCCTCCGAATTTTAGCCTCACTAATTTGTAGCTTAGGTCAATTTTTCAGTCAAATTATCTGACACAGCTGTGGATGAAAATGTGAAACACTGCACAAAGGGCTCGATTACAAATTGTAATGAGTTTTAAGAGGAGATTCCATGCGGTCACGGGTGGTAAGTGTTGCCTGGCAGGAGGAGAGCCTTACTCGCTCTCCCAGTGCCGTGGCACGAAGTTGGGCAGTGGGTCAGACACGGGTCCAAATGTAATACAGCCCTGTCCCAATGTGATTTTATAGATTGATTTTCTGGCTGCTAGAACTGGGTCTAACAACCTGCACCAGGAAAATCCACTTGCGTGAACACTGGTGGCCAGGTGGCCGCCTGGCTGTTTTCTATTGGCTTGATAGTATTTTAATGTTCTGGCTGGTACAAAAATTTGGAAAATCACTCAAAGCCAGTATTGTTTCCACTGATTACAGCAAATGTAAGAGGAAATTACTTTAAAACTTGCTCTGCAGCTGCCTCGCTGATCCCTGACTGATAATTAAAGTAAACAGAGACAAAAAGGCCATGCTGAAAATTAATACAATATTTTATACAAAGTTCCATTTATGCATCAGGTGGTCTTTGCAGAATCTTACACATAAGCAAATGACCAGTATTTTTCTCGGCGAAAGGTGGCAACTTTAATCCAGGCCCGAGTGCCTGAGTCAGAACAGGATACAGACCCCTAAACTCTTGAATTCCACTCCCAGTTTATTTGGGCCCTGGCCAAATTCCCTGTCATCTGCGGTAAAAAAAAACGTAGGACGACATACCAACAAAATCTAAGAACAAAGAAACAGGGGAGGGGAAACACAAATGTATACCGATAACAGGTGACTCTGCCTTTGTGGACTCGATGTTCGCGATCTTGGCTTCTGGTTAACAACCCAATGCATTCTGGTAGTTGTAGTCCGGGCACAATAGTGTAGCAATTAGGTGAATGTGCCAAGCTTACAATGATCTGTGCACGAAAAGCCCAGGACTGTGGAAGATCTGACCTCGTTGCAGTGCCACAAAGATGGATGTATTTGTACAACTGGAGTGTGCTGTACTGATGCGCAGACGTCATGGAGATAAGAGGCGGGACCTCGGGCCGCTGTTCCTGCTTCCGGTGGTGGTGGGAGGTTGACGTTTCTTGGAAGAGAGGGGACAGGGCCTTCTCCCTGGATGCGTGTGGTTGGTGACCGGTTATAAAGTGTGATGTGCTTGTTAAGTTCGTATCGTGCTCGCGCGTGGAGACCCCGTCATCCACCCTGACCCTGACGTGCCCCCAGTCGTCACCAAAACAAAGTTTCTGAAATGCTACGAGTTTTGAGCTGCATATTAAGGTGTTATCAGGAACAGTCGGAAACAGCTGAAATGTGACCTTTAAAAAACATAACGGTGCATAAATGAACTATAACCGGTGGCTCATATTTCATGCAAAACCTTTGCCTGGACTGGCCCCGCAATGACTGAATAAGATAATTTATCCGGGTACATGAGCCTAAAAATAATTTAAAGTTACATCCGGCAGAAGATAAGTGGCCAGTCCCTACTTTTCTCACCAGAAGTCATTGGTTGTGACACCGGCCTCCCACACGGTGACTGACCTGATGCCCAAGACTGGGATTTTCTCTTTTGCACACACTTAGGTGATTTGTTATGTGCACGCACCACTCTGCAGCAGGGTCAATAACCCTCTAAGCTACCACTCCGCTTCCCTACAGACTTTTCTGTTTGACAACTAGTGTGGACATCCCAGTGACTTGAGAGAAGAGCCCTGGTCGCCGCACGAGAAACTCCAGTTTGCAAACACCTGCCCCTGATTTTCAGAGAGATGCTGACCAGTGGTGCTGCCTTTCAAGAAGATGCCCCCGGTGTGTACCTTTCTATCGATGACCCCTCAAGCAAAGTGTGATCTTGTTCAACCTTCAGAGCTTATCTTCAGACTCTCCAAGACGTCTTGGTCCGCTGTTGCGCGCTCTCTCAACGAAGCAAGCTTGTTCACGTTATCCCATGTGAGTAGATGATCACTCTAGATGGTCCTTGTAGTTTGTTTGTGAAATTCGAAACTAACATTGAAACAATACACAAGTAAAGCAGGACTGAAGAGCTGCTAAGATCTGACACGGGAAGCAGAACATTGAGAAGGGTCCAAAATATTGCATCGCAGCAAAGCACCACCTTACGTGTAGCCCACAAGGTCGTCCGTTGTCCATGGTGCTGACGTTGCAGATCCAATTTCAGACTTGCTTGACCGAGTGCAAGCATCTGGAGATGAGATGTCACATTTCTGCCTCAGTAGTGTGGAAGACATCTTGAATTGGATCTGGGAAATTGTACTCTGACCCCTACCCCATGAGGTAGGAATCACTGTTCTACCACCAGGAAGACATCTTAGATTGCAAGAAGGTAATCATCCTGTGGCCTTTACCCCATGAGGTGGGAGTCATCGTTCTACCACCAGGAAGACATCTTACATTGCAGGAAGGTAATCATCCTGTGGCCTTTACCCCATGAGATGGGAGTCACACCTCTACCACCTTAGCAGGGAAGACATTTTGAATTGGGAACCTGGAATCGTACTGTGACTTCTAACCCATGAGGTTGGCTGTCACCTTTCTACCACTGAATTGAGGAAGACATCTTGGGTAGGGAGATGGAAATCTTGGGAGAACCATAACAGCTTACAGACACCTTCCTGTCTCTCTAGTGCAGACAACATTTTGTGTTGCATAAGGGGGTTCAATATCTATTAAAAAGTCACCTTTCCCCCATGTCTTGGACTTTGATGGTGACAAAACATTAATACGTGGGGCAAGGAGCAAAAGGGTGGGCTATGCTGAATTCCAGGTGAGTGTGTCAAGAAAACTGTACAGTCATGGCCTTTTAATATCTATTAATCCCTTTGTGCAATACTAACATCTGTTTGTGTTGGATGTTTTTGCCAAAGCTTGGCGTCTGGTAGCCTGGTGCACAGATGTTATGTTTCTTTGCAAGCTATTTTTAGGGAAACGGAGTTGAAAAGTGATTGGACGCACCCGTTTCTTAGAATCCACCTCCAATTGTGTTTATCAGCTGAAGCAAATCATTTCATTACCTTCACTCCATTGCCATGACGCAGCAACTGGATCCCAGTTCCTCTGTGTAGTGATTACGCGTGGGTGTGATGAATAGCAGAATGGTATGACCCGCACGTGCCACACGTACACAGGTAACACATCCTCAAGGAGAGTGGATATACCTCCTTGCATGGGGATTAGGTGCGGCCTGCTGGATGGTTAACAAAATGGGACAAGTTTTACTTCCAAGATTTAGCCCTGACAGGACCTTTTCTTTTAACCCAGCACCACAATTATACTTTCAAATTTGTGAAAAACCTGTCTGGGTGAGCCTTGGGCATGATACGCTGAGTTGTGGGAAACAAAGAAATTTAGAATTTTCATCAGGATTGATTTTCACAGTCGGGTCAAAATCGCATCCATCCTAGGGCCTTATCTATAGTTTGGTGGACGGGATACACTGTCACAATCACAAGCGATATCTAGTCCACCGTATTACAAATGCATTATAGCCTTGGCGCCTGTAATACAGCAGATGGGATGGCTCAGAGGCGTAACATAAGCCCCTGCAGCCCGAGGTGCGGGGGGGGGCCCTGAGCTCCAGGGGGCCACCTCAGCAAAAGGAGTAGGTGGTGGACTGGGGAGAGGGGGCCCCCTCCATGTACTTTGCAGGGCGGCCCCCTCAAGTATTGTTCTGCCACTGGGATAGCTGCCACGTTTTGATGGAGTAATCAGGCCACCAACCTCTAAAAAAAAGGCCCTAAGTGTCCTTTAAATGACCAGGGATGGAACGCTTGAATATCAAATGATATTGTCATTGTGTGGAGCGAAATGGACCTTGTGTGACAAATTGAACAACTGGTGGATTTTGACCTAGATTAGATTTATTTTATATGTTCTTCAGAAGATAAATCGTGAGAGTGGAAAAGACAGTGATTGCTCTCTCCTTAATCAGATTTTATTTTCTGAAACAAATGCCAATTTGCAGATGAATCTTGACAGGTTTTTGTATGAAGCAGTTGGAAATGTTGAAAAATATGTTAGTAACCTCACTGAGCAAGAGTTCTTAGACATATTAGACATCCTTAGAGTGTTGTAACATATGAATGTGTCGGTACCGCTATTGATCATAGAATACCCGCATTGAATTATACAACAACGGATTATGCGCACTCAGCTTCAGCAATCCTCAGATATTTGTAAATTCCCATTCTCAAAAAAAAAAAACCCTGAGACAATATTGCAATTTTAAACAACACAATGGCGGTCACTTGTTCAAACATCTTCCTGCAGACAGGCATAAAGATGTCAATTTGCCACCAAGCCCAGTGTTAGGTGGTCTGTTTCATATTCTGTGATTCGTCAATGCAAATTAATTTCTGTGGATATTAAGCGTCCACTTTTAATATTTATCTCCAGCAGCTCTTAGGCAATCGACAAGCTCACCAGATACATTCTCTTTCAGGTGATTTCTCAACAAAGGCTGAATGAATTTTCATAGTTCTTCATAAATATAAACAAGTTAGTTGTGACCAGAGACAAATTTGCTAAAGTTCTTTTGTAACCCATTTATGAATTACACTGTGCTTTTTTTCCTCCTTTGAGGACTTTAACGGAATCACATCTAAAAAACGTTTTCTTCTCCTCCCCCACCCGTCCCGGTCGCTTTTATAACTTGCCCTGTACCTCTAATGGTTGACTTAAAAATGGGCAAAACATCAAAAAGAGGCAAACGTTTTTTTTTTCCCTGTATCACCTGAGCTATTGATTATGAGGGGTCAATTTACATAAAGAACATTGTCTTGTGTGTTAACCTACGCAGTTACATTACTGTTCTGTGTTTGGGTTCGGTCTATAGTAATACATATTCATTTTCATTGTGGTGCCAAGTCTTTGCAACACTTAAAAATTTGTCAATTTCAAGTCAACTTAAATGAAGAACATTTTGCCTCTCTGTTAATATATACAGTTACATGACATTGCACTCTGCGGGTCTGGCCCATGTGTTCATTAGAATGATGCATATTCATTTTCATTTCAGCAAGGTGTCATTAAGGCATATTGAATGATATGTCAATTTTTACTCAGGGACAGTTGGTAAAATTTTCCAAAATAAATTAACTATTGCTCCTTTAACTGGTACTGTGACTAATGCATATTTGTGTTTGACAAGCCTATAAATGTTGCTAAACCAAATTCCATTCTAATAACCTTCCTTGGAAATTGCCAGATATTTTCTGAATGGCATTCAATGTGCAGTCGGCAAAGGATGTCTTTTATTTGTTGAGATACAGAAATTTAAAAAACATTTTGCTTTTGTTTCTGTGTTATAAGTTTGCTTTTCAGGTTACTCACATTTTTGGCCTTGACTCCCAAGAACATTGGCTTAATAGATGGGAGTGTGAAATTTGCTTAATTTGCATAATGACACAAACTTTCGGAATAAATCATGCAAAATTACAGTTAGTTTCATGAAATGTAAGGGGAAGCATTTCACACTTTAAAATTTGAGCAAAAACATATGAGGTGCAAACAGCAACCCCCTGCGTTCTAATCAGTTGCGCGGTACCAACGCCCCTGCAGCGAATGACGTGTACTTGCATGATGTAGCATAATAGTGTAATTTGGGGAATTTGTAAGATGAAGTTTCTGAAATTGTTCAAAATTAGGCAAGAGTAATGAATATTTTGCCAGGGCCTAGTTTTATGTTTTCTTTGCGTTCCCCTCCTGTGGACATCTCTGTAGAACTTACAATCCAATAAAGCTTATTAAGCGCACGACTGCCTCCAAGAAAGCGTACCGGCGCTAGCGGCCCTAACATGCACACCAACTATGACACCACCAAACTGCCTAGTTGTCAAACAAGTAGGTCTTCAGGAGTTACCAGAAGACCCGTTCACAGGGAGCAAAACAGAGGTAGGGAGCCAAGGAGTTCCATAGTTTGGGAGTCAAGTAGGAAAAGAGCGACGTACAGATCCCGGGCACAAGAAGAAGGCTTGGTCCGTTGGACCAGCGAGATCTAGCCTGACAATAAGGCAGCAGCCGCTTCCTCAGGTAGTCCAGGCCTCTCTGCTCACAGACTCTAAAGGCAAAGATCAGATCTTTAAATTTGATGTGTCTGCCAACAGGTAACCAGTGAAGACTCCGTAAAGAAGTTGTAACGGAGGCTCGAGAGGGGATCTTCAGGATCAGCTGCGCAGCCGTGTTCTGAATAATCTGTAAACGATGGAGAAGATACTGCAGTAAGCCCAAATAAAAGCTGTTAGCATAATCTAATTTTGATATCACCAAGGCATGAATTACAGATTCTCGTCAGTCCCCTGGAATGAGACGAATCACTTTTCTAATCGTCGTTTTCATCGTAAGGAAGCAGCTGTCAGGCCCTGCTTTAACCTGGGGTTCGAATGAAAGTAAAGAATTAAATTTGACACCTAAGCTTCTTACCACCAAGGCTGGTGGAGGGTGAGACCCCAGATCGGATAGCCACCAATTGCAGGCCTCTGGGTGGTAAGTAGACCCGAAGAAAACCACCTCGGTTTTATCCGATTTCAATTTGAGACAATTTGCACTCATCCAATCACAGACTGTCCTCAAGCAGTCTTAAATGCAGCCGATGCGCCTCACCCCTTTTCCTTGAATGAAAGCATCAGCTGCATATCATCAGCATTGAAAATAATGCTTTAGCCCCATGCCTCTACTATTTTGGCCAAGGGAGCAAGAGGAATAGTGAAGAGAGTTGGGCTCAAAGTCGAGCCCGGAGGAACCCCACAAACAAGATGTTTGGCTGAGGATGTAAAGGGACGAAGAAAAACCCTTTGGGTAGTCCTCCAGATAGAACTTCCGCCATGTACCTTGGATACCCACTTCCCTGAGTCAGAATGAACGATCGCATCAAAGGACGTTGACAAATCAAGAAGGATGATCTTGCCTATGAACCCTGGTCAGTGTTGCCCCTATTTAATCAATCAATCAATCAATTAATCAAAGCATTTGTAAGCGCACTACTCACCTGTGAGGGTCTCAAGGCACTGAGGAGGGTGGGTGGGGGCTGCTACTGCTCAAACAGCCAAGTCTTGAGGTGTCTCCTGAAGGTAAGTAGGTCCTGTGTCTGTCGCAGGTGGGTGGGAAGAGTGTTCCACGTCTTGGCGGCGAGGTGGGAGAACGATCTGCCACCGGTGGTTGTTCTGTGGATGTGTGAGACGGTGGCGAGGGCAAGGTCAGCGGAGCGAAGCTGTCGGGTCGGGGTCTAGAAGGAGCGCCGTCAGTTGAGATATTCTGGTCCGGTGTTGTGCAGTGCCCTGTGAGCGTGGGTGAGGAGCTTGAAGGTGATTCTCTCTTTGACGGGGAGCCAGTGCAGGTCTCTCAGGTGGGTTGTGATGTGGCAGTGGCGGGGGGATGTCCAGGATGAGGCGTGCGGAGGCGTTCTGTATGTGTTGCAGTATTTTCTGGAGCTTGGCCATGCTTCCTGCCTTGAGGGCATTGCCGTAGTCCAGTCTGCTGCTTACGAGGGCTTGGGTGACCGTCCTTCTGGTTTCAGTGGGGATCCATTTGTAGATCTTCCAAAGCATGCAGAGAGTGTTGAAGCAGAAGGAGGAGGAGAAGGCGCTGACTTCATGGGTCATTGATAGCGATGAGTCCAGGATGAATCCCAGGTTGCGTGCGTGGTCAGTGGGTGTCGGTGCGGTTCCCAGTGTGGCAGGCCACCAGAAGTCATCCCAGGCGGAAGGGGTGGAGCTGAGGATGAAGACCTAAGTTTTGTTAGAATTCAGTTTCAGGCAGCTGTTCTTCATCCATTCAGCGATGGTCTTTATTCCTTCGTGGAGGTTGGTTTTGGTGATGGCGGGGTCCTTGGTGAGGGAGAGGATCAGCTGGGTGTCACCAGCGTATGAGATGATGTTGAGGTTGTGAGATCGGATGATGTGAAGTTAGCGACCTCCAAAAGGGCGGATTCCATACTACAACCCACATGGAAACTCGACTGGGTATCATGGAGTAACTTATTACTCTCTAAAAAGGTAGAAAGTCGGCAGTTTTTTCCATGACTTTAGTGGCCGTTGGAAGCAGGGAAATAGGGCAAAAGTTGCTAAACACCCGAGGGTCCACATTGGCCTTCTTCAAAAGTGGACGCAGCATTGCCTCCTTCCAACTCTGAGGCACCGTGGCTGCTTCCATTGATACATTCAACAATTCTAGCAGAATGAGAGTGATTAAAGGTGCAGCCAGCTTCAGAATGTCAGGAAGACAAAGATCTGTCGGAGTCCCAGATTTTCAGCTAGCCACAGAAGAGAACACATCTGAGAGTGTGAAGGGAGCAAATTTATCTAGTAGGGGGCCTGAGAGAAGATTCCAGTCAGTCATCTGAGTGGACACCCAATGTGCAGGAAATTTGCCATAAATTAGCAGAATTTTATTAAAGAACAAATCTGAAAGTTCTTCGTACAATGCAGCGGAAGGAGTCAGTGTATTTTGCAGCGCACTTGGTGCCACAAAGGAGTTCACCACATTGGAAAGTTTGCGAGGTTTATTATCTGCCGTAGTGATAGAAGCTACAATAAACTCTTTCCATGCTTTATGCAATGCACTGCGCAGACTAAGCGCTGTTTTGTACACGGCCTTTGCAGCCGGATCATAAGATTTCCTCCATCTGTGTTCAAGTTTTTTACAATTAGATCTTTCCTTTTTCAATACGTCGTAAAACCATGGAGCAGATGGCGTAGTGCTCCGCCAGGACACCATTCTCATAGGAGCAGCGGATAGCCAACTATCTTCCCTAGGCATATCAGTACACACTGCCCCCGTAAGCTCCAGAGGAGGCTTTGAAGTGCCTCAAACAGCAGGGAATCCGACAAATGCTTCCAGGGCCTGGGACTTTTCTCGAGTGGGGGTTGCAAGTTCTTGTAATAGGCACTCACAAGCCTAAATGAGACTAAAAAATGATCTGAGCAAGTTACTTTAAGGGTTGGATATTCAAGGAGTGAGAAAATATCTGACCAATGAGATCCGCCAAAAGGTGAAGTGAGGCGGACTTACTACTAGGGGCTCTGTATACTGGGAGCCCTGATACCGAGGAAGAAGGATTAAGGGAGATAGTAAAGGAAAGACCCTCAATGGCCTCCAGGTTAGGATGCTTGGATATAGAACATTGGTACGAGTCTCTGCGCACTATCGCCAGCCCTCCGCCCTGCTTTTCCAATCTCTCTTTGTGCTGGTATGGTAAGGGCTATATCAGGGGCAGAACAGGCCGAAAGCCAGGTTTCTGTAAAAAAAAAATGTAAGTCACACTTATTTTCAGTAAGTAGCACACTAATTTAATAGTTTCAAACTTAGGTAGTCCTTTGCCATCATTAGTTTTTGGGGGCCCTGCTGTCTGCCCTTCACTCCCGCTCTGTACTCATCTCACAGCATGCAGGTAAAAGTTGAAGAGGATACGCCTAACTTCCTACAATGACTTCCTTGTTTCGGTCCATTTGAGCCAGTTAAAGGCTACGGCGAGGACCCCCGCTCCAGTCCCTCCTCATACCCACCAGTCGTCCTTGTCCCTTCCTTTTTGGGTAACTTAAATGCATTAGTTCCACAGAATCACTCATTCTGTCCCATCGATTGGTTCCTTAACGTCATTCACTCAATGAACTGCATTACCGCCCCTGCGCGTATGACTTTGTAGTCCCTACAAGTCCATGTGCGTAAGCCATCTGTTAGCTGCTTTGGTCACTGCTCGTCCACATCTGGTGACCTTCTAAGACCATGTTGTTGGCTGTATAATGTGTATTCGTAGAGGTTGCTTACTACCACTCCATGGTGGATTACGCAGCCAATAAATTGTGGCTACTGGCATAATGGCCATTACGAAGAGTGGCTCCTCTGCCACTCCTTGGTGGACTACGCAGTCAAGATATCATGGCTGGTTGCGTAATGGCCATTAAGTTGGGGTGCTTCTCTGTTACTGCCTGTTAGACCCTCAGAAGACAGTGTGACAGGTTGTAATATTAATTATTTTCTATGTCTCTGAAGTGGATGGATCGAAGAATATATTATGGCTAATTGTACAATGCCCCTTCCTGTGGGTTTCTCCACTGCCTCCCTAGTGCGGGCTCCAGAGCACATACTATAGTTTAGGCAATATAGGGCCAGATGTAGCAAAATGCAAAATTGCGACTTGCAATTTGCGAGTCCATCCGACTCGCAAATTGCAAGTCGCAATTTGCTATGCAGTACGGTGTCTCAGACACCGACTGCGACTCGCAATGGGGTCGCAATGACCCACCTCATCAATATTCATGAGGTGGGTCGCAATTTGCGGCCCCATTGCGAGTATAGGCACTCGCTAACATGGAGGCCTGCTGTCGTCAGCAGACCTCCATGTTCGCGACCTGCTTTTAAATAAAGCAGTTTTTTTTTTTTTAAGTGTAGCCCGTTTTCCTTACAGGAAAACGAGCTGCACTTAAAAAAAACGAAACCTTTTGTTTCGGTATTTTTTCAGGGCAGGGAGTGGTCCCTTGGACCACTCCCTGCCCTGAAAAAGTATTTTTGGGCTCCAGTCACAAATTGGAAGGGGTCCCATGGGGACCCCTTCCAATTTGCGAGTGGGTTACCATCCACTTGAAGTGGATGGTAACTGCGATGCCATTCGGTCGCAAATGGTATTGCATCCCACTGCGACTCGCAAATAGGAAGGGAACACCCCTTCCTATTTGCGAGTCGGAAATGCATTTTGCGAGTCGGTTCCGACTCGCAAAATGCATTTCTGCATAGGAAACTGCGTTTTGCGACTCGCAAACGGCAAATTTTGCCGTTTGCGAGTCGCAAACAGTTTCCTACATCTGGCCCATAGTTCCTTCCAAGGATTCTACATAGACATGCATTTTTTTCCAAATGTGCTTGCCTGACTTCTGTTTATGTTGAATGTTTTCTCAAAGGTAGGCATTAGGTAGCTAGGTGTGGCAATGTTGTGCAACCTAACAAGCTTTATCTAGGGAATAGGAGACCTAAAGGCTTGAATGCAACACTTTCTTAGAATCAGAGGAGCACTTAACACCACCACAACCTTCTATAAGTGGGTCCACGCCTCCAAATCTCTTAATTAGCTAAGGTTGATCATCTTGTTACCCACACCTCACCCATCTGATGCAGTCTTCCAGGTAACCTAACCTCCAGTGTGTGCTGGGAGAATGCCTTGGTGTGACAGACAAGCAGAGTGGAATGGCCTACATGTGTCAAATTGCAGACGTGACCCACGTGCACACATTTGGCACAGGCTTCTAACAAGGAACGTGACATCCCTTAATTTGCAGAAATTTGATGCCGCCTGGTCCTCCAATGAGACATCAGAAGTTGTGTTCACTTCTCAGACTTGTCCTAACATGATCTTTGACTAGAGATAAGCATCCAAATTATACTTTCACATCTACCAAAGATGACTCCAGGGCAGCTGTACACACAATAAATGAATAAAATTATGCGGGAGGCACAGACACTATGAATCCTTTTAGGCATTGATTTATTTTATAGTGTGGTATCTGTCATACAACAGCTAATCAGCCCAAAAATATAAAAAAATACATTTCACATGAATCTTTGCAGCCCTTAGGATAAACTCACAGGGAAAACTAGATACAATAGAGGTTGATTACATCTTTATTAGATAGGAGTTCCAGGATCATAGCCCTGCATCCAGACATTTAATGGAAAAGATTTGCTTCTGGTTTTAGGAAAAATGTATATATTTATAGAGGGTTGTATCATATAAGTCAGCATGTCATAGTCAGTAATATTGTGCAACATAAATATCATGAACTACACATTGTTTACAAAAAATATGTTCCCATTGGGTCTAGTTTTTCACTTATTAACCAGAATGTGGCAATCATTTTTTAAATGATAGTTACAACACTTCATATTTGTCCAATGCTATTTAGGCACAAAATTCTGGTCCCATACCCTATAGAGAGCAGATCAATGCCGGACGTGGTATGGTTCAGTTGATTAGACACTTTACCTGTTGAATTTGGAAACCTCTGAGGATCTGTGACAATTAAAAAATATGTTTTGTGAATTTCAGGTGTACTAGAAGTGTATCACACCTGGCACAGAGGCAACAAGGCTGACTGCAAGGCAATGGACTACACTTGGAGTCAGACAGAAAGAAACACCCATGCCATAGATGGCTGGAGAGCCCAGGTTGACGGCCTATACCCCAGGAGGCATTAGTAACTAAGTATGGACATGTATGTTTTTATCTGACTCCAGTCTGTGAATCCAGCACGAAGATTTGCAGGATCAGCGATTTTTAGAAAAACCCAGCATCTGAAGTTTCTTGGACCTCTCCCAGTGCTTAATTTGTGCCGGTGGTTTCCAGTGCTCGGCACTTAATTGTCAACACCTGAACGTCTGGCAGTCTGCCACATGGTGGCGCTGCTCATCTAATTTAGAGATGAGCACTATAGCGGTTGTGTATCAATACAATACACAATAAGAAAATACCAATACATACCTCCCCGCCGTTCCAATAGCTTTGGGGACCTGGAATTGTCTGAACTGTTACACTTGCAGGAGAGAAATAGTTAGAAGTTGCTTTGGTACCGTCATTCGCAGTGATGAGAGGGGCAATGGGTGTTGCAGCTGCAGTGCCCTCCTAGTCAGCGCCTTGCCACTTATTAATTTACAAATTAAGTACTGACCTCTCCATGTGCATGGTGTGTGGCCCGTCCTTACAGGCATGTTTTACTTTATGTAATACACATGTGCATATTAGTATCTGCAGACACAAAATGGCCGCAGTTACTAAAGAAACAGAAAGCACAGCTATCTACATCTGACACAGGCTCGGCTATGGTGTAAGTAATGATTTCTACCAAGTTTGAAGTTCTCTGCATATTGTTTTAGGTCTGGATGACAGTGCTGCTGTCTGTAGACCTATTGGTATCAATGCTTTAAAATATACATAGAGTGGGCACAGGGGCCACTACAGAGAAAAAAGTGTTGTCCCACCTCATGCTACTGTCTATTTGATGCATCATTATGGGGGTCATTCTGACCCCGGCGGTCTAAGACCGCCGGGGCCAGGGTCGGCGGGAGCACCGCCGACAGGCCGGCGGTGCCCCGCAGGGCATTCTGACCGCGGCGGTTCGGCCACGGTCAGAAGAGGCAAACCGGCGGTCTCCCGCCGGTTTACCGCTGCCCTTAGAATCCCCCATGGCGGCGCAGCTTGCTGCGCTGCCATGGGGGATTCTGACACCCCCTACCGCCATCCTGTTCCTGGCGGTTCGCCCGCCAGGAACAGGATGGCGGTAGGGGGTGCCGCGGGGCCCCCGTAAGAGGGCCCCGAAAAGTATTTCAGTGTCTGCTAAGCAGACACTGAAATACGCGACGGGTGCAACTGCACCCGTCGCACCCCTGCAACTACGCCGGCTCAATTCTGAGCCGGCGTCCTCGTTGCAGGGGCATTTCCTCTGGGCCGGCGGGCGCTCTTTTGGAGAGCGCCCGCCAGCCCAGAGGAAATGTCTGAATGGCCGCCGCGGTCTTTTGACCGCGGTGCGGTCATTCAGCGGCGGTACCCTGGCAGACGGCCTCCGCCGTCCGCCAGGGTCAGAATGAGGCCCTATGTCTCTTACTGTAAGTGAATTGCAATGCACAAGGGAGTGTTTTACATCTCAAAAGTACACAGAACCATTATACATTTTGGTGGTCATTACAACCCTGGCGGACGGTGTTAAAGCGGCGGTAAGACCACCAACAGGCCGGCGGTAAAAATTTGCCAATTACGACCATGGCGGAAACCGCCAACAAAGACAGCCACTTTAACACTCCGACCGCCACGGCGGTACAAACAAACAGCTCGGTGGTCACCGCCAACAGACAGGCAGAGGACAATGTACCGCCCACACTATTATGACGGGCCAATCCGCCACCTTTTCCGGGGCGGATTCACCGCGGATAAAAACACGGCGGAAACAGGAATCCTGAAGGAAAAACTCTCACCTCTACACACTCCACGAGGAACGACGACACCATGCAGCCGGAACTCCATATTCTTCCTGCGCTAGTCTTCCTGCTTCTGTACCAGGAGCACCAACGCCGGCGGCGAAGACCACAGTGAGTACTGCACCTACAACATAGGGGAGGGGGGAGGCAAAAAACAGGGACACACACACGCAACACCCCAACCCCCACCCTCACCCACTACAACACTCACACCAATGCATATCCAAACATTACAGTAACACCCCCCAACCCCCCCGGAAGAATGCAAAGACAAAAGGAAATGAGTGTAACCATTGTAATATATCAAAATTCAGTAAGCAAATATATACATATATACACTATTAACAAAATATACTCCACGATTAGTAGTCCAGCTATTGCACCATTCATAGTCCGTGGACCACTGGGCCCAAAACGCATGGGCGAGGCCCACACAAGATACCCGAACATGACGGAGAGAACACTGCTGGGGCATCAGATAGAAATACAACAGGCACCTCAGGGGGAAGGGAAGGGGGGGCACCTCAGCTGGATGAGTGCACAATGCCAGATCCACGATGGGGCTCCATGCCCATTGATGTATCCTGGGGAGTGCAAAGCCACAGTCTCTCAAGTATCTCCAGTGGGTGGTTTGCCCACTGTACCATCCTGGGGAGTGCAAAGCCACAGTCTCTCAAGTCTCTCCAGTGGGTGGTTTGCGCACTGTACCATCCTGGGGAGTGCAAAGCCACAGTCTCTCAAGTGGATAACAGTCTCCACTAGTTCTGGAGGGGGGTTGGTGCCCAGAGTGCTTCATCCTGTGCAGGACAGACGGAGTGGATGCATGTCTCCACTGGTTCTGGAGGGGGGCTGGTTCCCAGAGTGCTTCATCCTGTGCAGGACAGACGGAGTGGATGCAAGTCTCCACTGGTTCTGGAGGGGGACTGGTGCCCAGAGTGCTTCATCCTGTGCAGGACAGACGGAGTGGATGCATGTCTCCACTGGTTCTGGAGGGGGACTGGTGCCCAGAGTGCATCACTCACCCCGTGACGGTCTAGCGGTGCTTGAGTTGGCGGTCCTTGCCCTGTTCAGCGGTGCTTGCCCTGTTCAGCGGTGCTTGAGTTGGCGGTCCTTGCCCTGTTCAGCGGTGCTTGCCCTGTTCAGCGGTGCTTGAGTTGGCGGTCCTTGCCCTGTTCAGCGGTGCTTGACTTGGCGGTCCTTCATTGCCCAGCTGGGCTGGGGCTGGCGGTCCTTCATTGGTCAGATGGGCTGTGGCTGGCGGGGCCCTCCTGGGCAGCTGGGCTGTGGCTGGCGAGGTCCTCCTCGGCAGCTGGGCTGTGGCTGGCGGGTGGCTGGCGGGGCCCTCCTGGGCAGCTGGGCTGTGGCTGGCGGCGTCCTCCTGGGCAACTGGGCTGTGGCTGGCGGGGCCCTCCTGGGCAGCTGGGCTGTGGCTGGCGGGGCCCTCCTGGGTAGCTGGCTGTGGCTGGGGGGGTCCTCCTGGACAGCGACGATGGGGCTGGCGGGGTCCTCCTGGGCAGCGACGATTGGGCTGGCGGTGGCGTCCTGGGCAGCGACGATGGGGCTGTCGGGGCCCTCCTGGGCAGCGACGATGGGGCTAGCGGTGGCCTCCTGGCCAGCGGGGATGATGGCGGTCTTCTCGGCCGTGCTGCTCCTCCCAGACTTTGCGGGTTTCTTCTGCCCCTTCCCCACCTTGGGAGGAGTCACAGCTGAGTCCACACTCCCCCTGGGACCCCTGTGAGCGGCTTGGGTGGCTGGAGTCTTCCCCCTCTCCCGCCGGGCACTGGCCAACTTCTGGTGCTTCACAGGGGGGGGGTGCTGGCTGTGATCTGGCTCCGTGATACACTGGCTGGCTTGGTGGCCGGTGCACTCCACATACCTGTGACAACAGGCACCACTGGTCCCGGAGATTTTGTGGCTGAGGTGCTAGTACGGGACCTATGAGTTGGCCGGGGTGGGGGGTGGTGGGATATAGGTTAAGGGTGGACAGGAAAAGTTGTTTGGAGACACTGGGACGGGTAGCTGGAGGGGGTTTGGGAGTGGAGGAAGAGGTGGTGGTTGTAGGAGGTGTAACATTTGTGGCTTTGGGTGCAGGTGCATGCGTGGAGGCTGTTGTGAGGTGGATGTATGTTGGGTGGGTGTGTGCCTGCGTTTGTGTTTCTTGGGAAGGGGTGTCAAAGACACGCTGGGAGAGGACACAGGGGACGTGTGAATGGTAGTGGGGTGGTGACTGCACGTGAGCGGGGTGTGGTGGTGGGTGTGCTGGTGCGGGACGTAGTGGCTGTAGTGGTAGTGCATGCAGGTGTGAGTGTAGACGAGACTGGGAGGGAGGAGGGAGACCAAAAGGAGGGGGACACAGTGGAGGCAGTGGATGTTGGTGTGTCTGTATGTGCGTGATGCTTGCGTGAGTGCCTGTGGGATGTGTGGTGCTTATGTTTGCCTGAGGTTCCCTTGTGTGGTGAGGTGTGTGCAGGCTGGTCTGATGGTGTGCTTGGGATAGGCAGAGGTACAGGGGATTGGGTCTGGGTGGAGGAAGTTGGAGGGGGGAGGCTAGACACAGGGACAATGGCTGCCATCAGTGCTGAGGCCAAAGTTTGAAAGGTTCGATGAAGGGCAGCCTGACCAGAATGAATGCCCTCCAGGAATGCATTGGTTTGTTGCAACTCCCTTTCTACACCCTGGATGGCATTCAAAATGGTAGACTGCCCAACAGTGAGGGACCTGAGGAGGTCAATGGCCTCCTCATGGCCTCCTCACTGAGGGCGTCAGAGGTGACAGGGGCAGGGGCTGTGGTGCCTGGGGCGAAGGTGATGCCTACCCTCCTGGGTGAGCGGGCACGGGGCACACGCTGAGGGGCTGCTGGGAGGGCGGTGCTGGTAGGGGGGGGTGGCAGCTGTACCTGTAGTAGTGGGGGGCACAGATGTTGCCGCCACCACAAGGGAGCTCCCATCGGAGGACGAGTCTGTGTCGCTGGTTTCAGCTCCTGTCACCGCTGTGGTGCTCCCCTCGCCCTCTGTCCCACTGGTGTATTCAGAGTCCGTAGTGTGGCCCTCCATGGCCATGAGGGACGCAGCTTCCTCGTGCTCCGGTGCCACTGCTCCTCCGCCTGATGATGCTAATGCACACAAGAACAGGGAGACCGCAAAAAAGGGGGGGAACAGAAGAAAGACAGGTTGAGTGCATGGCTTACCGCTACCGTTGGCGGACAAGACAGACACAGCAGCACCCTGCACTACGTCGCGCTGTTGGGCTCTACAGTGCAATTCCTGGGAAATGGCCTACAAGGCTATGGACGACATCTGCACACTTAGATGACACAGGTGCATGAATACCTATAGTTGGCACTCTAAGAGGTGGGGTGGGGGGCCACAGGGCCATGCCTTACGAAGGAGCCTAGCCTACGGAACTCGCCCTGGCCTAGGGAAACCCAGAGCCCTCCTCCCCCACCCAGACCCCTCCACTGCGCGCAAAGTCAGCAGAATGAGAGTGTACTCACCCCCTTGTGTCTGCTGTGATGCCCTCAAGCGCCCATCCAACTCCGGGTAGGCCACCGCCAGGATCCGGAACATCAGGGGGGTGATGGTTCGACGGGCACCCCTCCCACGTTGGGAGGCCATCCCCAGCTGAGCCTCCGCCGTCTTCTTGCTCCAGCGGCGAATGTCCTCCCATCTCTTCCGGCAGTTGGTGCTCCGTCTGTGGTGGACCGCCAGGGTCCGGACGTCCTTGACGATGGCACGCCAAATATCCTTTTTCTGGTGGGCGCTGACCTACATGAAATGTACAGGGGAAGCAGAGAAGTCATTACCAACTGCGCCGTCAAAGTGAGTGGCCCCCATCCCTACCCTTGCCATGTGGCACATGCACCCACCGTCTTTCATGCACTCAGAACTCTACCCCCTTCCTTCTTACAACCTGCCCTCTCCACACACGCATAGCCCATACAACATGCCCCCTGTGTACTTACCTGTTGGTCTGGAGGACCGTAGAGTAGCGTGTACTGGGGGAGGACCCCGTCAACGAGCTTCTCCAACTCCTCCGATGTGAAGGCAGGGGCCCTTTCCCCAGACGCACAAGCCATTGTCTCTTCCAGACCGAGGTCACAGCAGCACTTGCAGTGTAGGTCCTCTCCTGTCAAAGATCAGGTATCGAGTGAATCAACAGCTAGAAAATGGCGGTCACGTCCGCGGCGTTCATGTCCGCGCGGTGCATACCATCACCGCCGGCGTACATCGTCATTGGCTCCTGGGACCCATAGGGTCCAATGTTAACCAATGCAGCATGCGCCGCGGTCTTTGACCGCCTACTGCGACGGTGTACAACGCCAGCACAGTTACCTCACATCCCATTGTCCCACTTTAGAGGTCAGGCTGCTGCCATTTCAGGGGCCCACATGGCCTAATTACCAACTGCGTCACACATACCTAGGCCTACTCTCAACACACATACAGGCCAGATTTTGTGTATGAATCGTGTTCTGTGTAGACTGTGGGTACATACCTCTGACTTGTTTGACTCTCTGGTCGCTGTTGTCCTTCATAGGCACCGTCCGCTGGGACATGTGTGGAGATGGCGGAATCCTCCGGTGTACCGACCGCTGGTGGACCTGTCGACAACGGAGGAAAGAAATCTGATAATCACCTACAGGTTTGACCGTGCCACAATCCAGGAACTGTGTACCCAGTTGGAGCCAGACCTGATGTCAGCAATCCGCCATCCCACAGGAATCCCCCATCAAGTGCAGGTGCTATCAGTGCACCATTTCCTTGCAAGTGGGTCTTTTCAAACAACTGTGGCCATGGCATCAGGGATGTCCCAGCCTATGTTTTCCAACGTAATGTCCAGAGTGTTGTCTGCCCTGCTGAAACACATGCGGAGCTACATCGTTTTCCCTCAGGTGGAGGACTTGCCTACTGTGAAAGGTGACTTCTATGCCCTTGGACATATCCCCAACATCATAGGTGCCATTGATGGGACCCATGTGGCTTTGGTCCCCCCCCCACAGGAGTGAACAGGTGTACAGGAACCAGAAGAGTTATCATTCCATGAATGTACAGATGGTATGTTTGGCCGACCAGTACATCTCCCATGTGAATGCCATGTTCCCTGGCTCAGTGCACGACGCCTACATCATGCGGAATAGCAGCATCCCTTATGTGATGGGTCAACTCCAGAGGCACCGTGTGTGGCTATTAGGTGACTCTGGTTACCCCAACCTGTCATGGCTACTGACCCCAGTGAGGAATCCCAGGACCAGGGCAGAGGAACGCTACAATGAGGCCCATGGGCGTACTAGGAGGGTGATCGAGCGGACCTTCGGCCTCCTGAAGGCCAGATTCCGGTGCCTCCATATGACAGGTGGATCCCTTTTCTACTCACCAAAGAAGGTGTGCCAGATCATTGTGGCCTGCTGTATGCTTCACAACTTGGCTTTGCGACGACAGGTGCCTTTTCTGCAGGAGGATGGTCCAGATGACGGTGTTGTGGCAGCTGTGGAGCCTGTGGACAGTGATGAGGAGGAAGCAGAGGAAGAAGACATTGACAACAGGGACTCAGTCATCCAGCAATATTTCCAGTGAAACACAGGTGAGAATACATTCCTGCCTACTACAAGTACTTTTACACTTCTACCTCTATCCTGTCTGTCGATTTCACCCAGTGTATGGTCACTGAGTTGTCACTTTCCCTTACGGTTTCACAGGTGTGGGTCCCAACGTGTGTCATCTGCTTAGATTCCTCAGGGACTAGAGCTGTGTGACATAGGTATGTTGACATTACTATTTCCTGAAAATTTTGTCACTGTAATTGCAAATACACTATTTCAAAATCACAGACAGACTCCAGATCTTTTGGTGCTTTAGGTGTGTTTATTTAAAAAAAAAATATTGGAGGGGGAAGTTAAATGGTGAGGGGTGATGGCGGAGGAGTGTCCATGGCAGAGTCCAGTCTATTTGTCTCATAGGTGCATTGCCCATATGGGCATAGGAAGTGGAGCTGGGGCAGTTTCAATATGGACAGGATGACAAAGTGGGACAGTGGGTCGACAATCAGGGTGGTCTCATTTCTTGGCGGGGGTCTTGGCATCATGCTCTGTCTTGTTCCTGGATCTCAGGGACCGTTTGCGGGGTGGTTCTCCGTCTGCAGAGGGTGGGGTGCTGGTGTGGTGGTCCTGTGGCGGTGCCTCCTGTCCACTAGCACCGGCGGAGGTGGTGGGCAGTTCATCGTCCATGCTAGTGTCAGGGGCCCCTTGTAGTGCCACAGTGTCCCTCCTGGTGTTGAGTAGTTCCTTCAGCACCCCTACGATGGTGCCCAGGGCGGAGCTGATGGTTCTGAGTTCCTCCCTGAATCCCAAATACTGTTCCTCCTGCATGCGCTGGGTCTCCTGAAACTTGGCCAGGACCGTTGCCATCGTCTCCTGGGAGTGGTGGTATGCTCCCATGATGGAGGAGAGGTCCTCGTGGAGAGTGGGTTCCCTTGGCCTGTCCGCCCCCTGTCGCACAGCAGCCCTCCCAGTTCCCCTGTGTTCCTGGGCCTCCGTCCCCTGGACCGTGTGCCCACTACCACTGCCCCCAGGTCCCTGTTGTTGTTGGGGTGGTGGGTTATCCTGGGTTCCCTGTATTGGTGGACACACAGCTGCTTGACGTGTCCTGGGGAAGGAGGTATGGGCCCGCTGGGTGGGTGCTGTGCTGGTGTTACCAGAGGGGGGAAGGTCTGTGGTGGCCTGTGCCTGTGTGAGGGGAACCGACTGTCCCAAGGCCCACGATGGTCCGGGCTGGTCATCTAGATCCAGTTGGACAGAGCTGCTGTCATCACTGTGGGCCTCTTCTGTGGGTGGGGTGGAGATGTCTGGACCCTCCTGTCTGGTGACGTTGGGTAGTGGTCCTGCAGGGGTGGAAAAGCATGATTATTGCATCTGTGTGTGTCATGGTGTGCAATGGGTGGGTGACCGTGTACCCCAGTGCTGGCATTCCTGTGTGGGGGCTTGTGTGATAATGGTTTAGGGGGGTGTATGGGTATGTGCAGTGGGCATGCTTTAGTGATGGGTGTCCATGCGTTGTTGCATGCAGGGCTTGGTGTTGGGATGGGTGGTTTGTGATATTGGTACGTTTGTGAGGAGTTGGAGTGATAAGGGTGGGGGCGAGGGTGGGGGTATGTGATAGCATGCAGGTAGGGTGGGGGATATGGTAGTTAAAGGTTTGACTTACCGGAGTCCATTCCTCCACCGACTCCTGCGAGGCCCTCAGGATGCAGAATCGCCAAGACCTGCTCCTCTGTAGTGCTTTCCTCTTATCTAGTTTCTAAGCACTAACATAACACAACAGAAATGCACTTCTGAGGTCAAAGAAGACTTTTATTGTTGTTAATTCTTCCCCAACCACAATATTTATGAATGACGAATTAGTAGCTTTCAAGTCCGCGTTAATCAAACAAAATATATCAGTTTGCAATATACACAGCAGGTTATATTTATAAGATATTGAATGCAAAGCAAAACAAATACTTCACCGTGTGGGAACTATTCACAGCTTCATCTTTCTAAGGTCTGCAAGCTGATGACCCCTGTCAGCCGCGAGAAAGAGATTCATCTACCCACACGGGATTGCTGGCAGCTGGCGCCAAGCTCCAGCACGAGGTCCGGCAGATTCGAATCTGACCCTCTGCAGCCTGTTACATTCGTTACAAAGGTGTGCCCCCTCCTCTCATACCTGGGAAACTGAGCAAGCCTTTTGGAGACTGGCCAGGTCTCCAAGACTACTCCTGTTCCCAAGCTCAAGCAGAGAGAACAACACCATGTACCCTCTCTTATCAGGTCTAGTCTACTGTGAGAAAAACATCTTGGTTCAAAAACACAGCTTGGAAAAATACAGCTTGGATTCTCAACTGCAATGTCTAACTCCACGTTAAAGGCAATGGGCAGCTAACCTAAATATCAAATGCAATGTCTAGAGTCATGTCAAAGCCAATAAGCATCTAAGCTGAATACAAAATGCAATGTCTTATATCATGTCAAAGCCCATAGGCAGCTGAGCTGAATACAAAATGCAATGTATAATATCATGTCAAAGCCAATAGGCAGCGGAGCTGAATACAAAGTGTAATGTATAATATGATGTCAAAGCCAATAGGCAGTTAAGCTGAATATAAAATGCAATATATAATATCATGTCAAAGCCAATAGGCAGAATATCTAATAGCATGTCAAAGTCAATAGGCAGCTAAACTGAATACATCATGTCAAAGCCAATAGGAATGCAATGTCAAAGCCAATAGGCGGCTAGACTGGATACAGCATGTCAAAGCCAATAGGCAGAATACAGAATGTAATGACTAATGCAATGTCAAAGCCCATAGGCGGCTAAACTGAATACAGAAAGTAATGGCTAATGCCATGTCAAAGCCCATAGGCGGCTCAACTGAACAAAACATACCATGTGCTACTGGTGAACATTGAGCAACTAATATGCGCAGTGGTGAAACACAAAGTCATTGGTCAAACAAACTCCATTAAATGGCAGTACATTCCGCCCTTTGACCAATGAATTTTTGTTTCACATATCTCTTGTTTCAAACAAAAACAAAAAACATCGGCACAAAACAAAAAAAAAAAAACATTATCAGCAAGTCAAAGCAATCCCTGTAAAGCAATAGAAGTGAATTAACACATTGATCTCATAACCTTTCACATCAGATACATCTATACAGAAAAGACTGGGCATTTTTTTATACTCTGAGTGAGTCTCTAATTCAACAGTGTTAGCAATTTGATTTGGCATGAGTTCTGCTCATGTAAAGGTGTACGGTCCACCTGAAAGGTTTGCTGGAAGATAAGCAAAAGTCAGAGTTCCATACGAGAGGAAAAAAAAAAAAAAAACACAGCTTAGTTCCAGTGGAAGAATGCAATCAAACAAGTTGAACTTGAACTGAAGGCGCAGTTTGCGCAAAATGGATCCATGGTGCTGGCACTTTACTCAGCCAGGTTCAGGTTGGGGATTCGGTCCCTTCCCCGACCCCACACGCACACACCGGAAGGGGGACCACACAGCACACTCAGGGACAGTGGCGAAACGTGGTAGGATCTGCAAAAGAAACAAGTATGACTTTTCTTGCAAATAACATTTTTCATTTAAACTGCACCCTTCCTCTTTCTTTCCCTGTTTTATAATCAGCAGGACGTTTTTGGGTCCCTTTGTTACATTCGCTGCAGGTTCTGGAGGATCACTTGGGGCTTCAGCCCACACATCAGCACTGAGGTTTTTATCTGCTGCACCACAGCTTCCCTTTTCTTGCACTGTCAGAAGGGCTGGGGCAGACTCCTTCTTTAATAAACCTCCATTCACTGCACTTTTGCCAATTTGGGCCATTCTGTCTCCAATTTGTATGAATGAATCAGATTATTTTCTAGGTATCAGCATAATTTCGATTTTTCCTTGGTAATTTGCAGCAATCACTCTCCCTAAAACCTGATCAATTTGCCATTTCTGTCCTGGTTACTCGTAAATCACATTCTGGTCTCTCTCGTCCGTGTTATCAGTTAAGGAATGCATTTTGGCTGCCAAAAACCCTGGCTCACACGAAAACTCAGTGCAGCTCGGAGCTGTCTTAACCCCCTCATTAGTGGAATGGGAAAAGAAAGATTCTTCATTTTTATAACTTTCAGCATTATTTTGAATTATTGTATCCTGGCTAATTTGCTCACGTAAATTCCTATTTTCATGTTCCAACTGCCTACATTTCTCCTGCATTTCTCTGTAAGCAGATAAAGGTATCCAGACCTTTCTGTCATCATTACTTCCAAAAGACGTGTTTTCTACATATGTACAACAGGAATTATTTCTCAAAACACCATCAGGCATTTTAGCTACACATGCATTTTCTTCTGTAATTCCCCAAACAGAAAACAATTCACAGTTTTTCTTAGCACCATCAGGCAGTTTATCAACACATGCATTCTCAGACATGGTCTGCGGTGCTACTGTGATTCTCCAAAAAAACAATTTCTGTAATTCTCCAAACAACAAAAACAATTACACTTTTAAAGTGTGCACTTAGAAATCTACCAACTCGTCAACACCCTCTTAATCACCTCTTAATGACCGACCCCACTTCTGGTACCAATTGTAGTGCTTTCCTCTTATCTAGTTTCTAAGCACTAACATAACACAACAGAAATGCACTTCTGAGGTCAAAGAAGACTTTTATTGTTGTTAATTCTTCCCCAACCACAATATTTATGAATGACGAATTAGTAGCTTTCAAGTCCGCGTTAATCAAACAAAATATATCAGTTTGCAATATACACAGCAGGTTATATTTATAAGATACTGAATGGAAAGCAAAACAAATACTTCACCGTGTGGGAACTATCTACAGCTTCATCTTTCTAAGGTCTGCAAGCTGATGACCCCTGTCAGCCGCGAGAAAGAGATTCATCTACCCACACGGGATTGCTGGCAGCTGGCGCCAAGCTCCAGCACGAGGTCCGGCAGATTCGAATCTGACCCTCTGCAGCCTGTTACATTCGTTACAAAGGTGTGCCCCCTCCTCTCAGACCTGGGAAACTGAGCAAGCCCTTTGGAGACTGGCCAGGTCTCCAAGACTACTCCTGTTCCCAAGCTCAAGCGAAGAGAAAAACACCCATGTACTCTCTCTTATCATGTCTAGTCTACTGTGAGAAAAACATCTTGGTTCTCTTGTGCAAAAACACAGCTTGGAAAAATACAGCTTGGATTCTCAACTGCAATGTCTAACTCCACATTAAAGGCAATGGGCAGCTAACCTAAATATCAAATGCAATGTCTAGTGTCATGTCAAAGCCAATAAGCATCTAAGCTGAATACAAAATGCAATGTCTTATATCATGTCAAAGCCCATAGGCAGCTGAGCTGAATACAAAATGCAATGTATAATATCATGTCAAAGCCAATAGGCAGCTGAGCTGATCATGTCAAAGCCAATAGGCAGCGGAGCTGAATACAAAATGTAATGTATAATATCATGTCAAAGCCAATAGGCAGTTAAGCTGAATACAAAATGCAATATATAATATCATGTCAAAGCCCATAGGCAGAATATCTAATAGCATGTCAAAGTCAATAGGCAGCTAAATTGAATACATCATGTCAAAGCCAATAGGAATGCAATGTCAAAGCCAATAGGCGGCTAGACTGGATACAGCATGTCAAAGCCAATAGGCAGAATACAGAATGTAATGGCTAATGCAATGTCAAAGCCCATAGGCGGCTCAACTGAATACAGAAAGTAATGGCTAATGCCATGTCAAAGCCAATAGGCAGAATACAGAATGTAATGACTAATGCAATGTCAAAGCCCATAGGCGGCTAAACTGAACAAAACATACCATGTGCTACTGGTGAACATTGAGCAACTAATATGCGCAGTGGTGAAACACAAAGTCATTGGTCAAAACAAAACTTATCAAATGGCAGTACATCCTCCCATGTTGTTAGTTGTGGGTGAGGAGGTGGGGGTCCGCCGCCAGTCCGCTGAACCGCCTGGTGGTGTCTTAAGACCACGGAACGCACCTTCCCCCGTAGGTCGTTCCACCTCTTCCTGATGTCGTCCCGATTTCTTGGGTGTTGTCCCACTGCGTTGGCCCTGTCGACTATTCTTCGCCATAGCTCCATCTTCCTTGCAATGGAGGTGTGCTGCACCTGTGCTCCAAATAGCTGTGGCTCTACCCGGACGATTTCCTCCACCATGACCCTGAGCTCCTCCTCCGAGAACCTGGGGTGTCTTTGCCGTGCCATGGGGTGGTGTAGGTGATGTGTGGGTGGTGTGTGTGGTGATAAGTGTGGTGATATGTAGTGGTGTGTGGTGTTTTGTGCGTGGAAGTTGTGTGGGTGATGGTGTTGTGTGTCTGTGGCTGCTAGTTTGTGGATGGTGGTGTCTCTCTCTGGCCTTCTCTCTGTAATAGTGGTCGTAGGTGTTTGTGGGTGATGTGGGTGTGTGTTTTATATTGCAATGGGTGTGTGGGAGTGGTATGTGTATGTGTTCTTGGGTGCTGTCCCACTGCGTTGACCCTGTCCATGATTCTGCGCCATAGTTCCATCTTCCTAGCTATGGATTTCCTCCACCATGACCCTGAGCTCCTCCTCAGAAAACCTGGGGTGTCTTTGCGGTGCCATGGGGTGGTGTGGGTGATGTGTGAGGTGGTGTGTGTTGTGATGTGTGGGGTGATGTTTAGGGGTGTGTGGTGTTTTGTGCGTGGATGTGTATGTGTGATGGTGTTGTGTGCCTCTGTATGGTGGGGTTGTCTTTGCTGTGCTGTCTCTCTGGCCTTCGTCTAAATTTCTGGTCGTAAGGGTTTGTGGGTGATGTGGGTGTGTGTTTTATATTGTATTGGATGTGTGGGAGTGGTGTGTGTATGTGTATCAGGTGTGTGTATTTCTAATTGTCCAATGTGGTTGTGTTTTGTAGAAGTGTGTGTATTTTTAGCGTGGCGGTGTGTACCGCCAATGGAATACCGCGGTTGAAAGACCTCCGCGTGGATTCGTGTGTCGTGATAGTGTGGGCGTATTTCTGTTGGCGTGACGGTGGAGGTTTTTTTTCCGCCAGTTTATCACTGACCTTTGGTGTGGCGGACTTGTGTGGGTGTCTGATTTTTGTCGGATTTCGAGATGTGGGTCATAATAGCTGTGGCGGAATTCCGCAGCGGTGTGTTGGCGGTCTTCTGCACGGCGGTAAGCGGCTTTTACCGCCAATGTTGTAATGACCCCCTAAATTATTTATCTCTTAGGGGCATCATATACAGAAAGAAAATATTTTTGTTTTTCATATCACTGCAGCAGGCATTTTTTAAATGTTTTATTCAGGATGCAAAATGCAAGCTTGATCTCCTGGGTGTGCTAATGGTTATGGAACAAAATTATCCCTTCGAGGATTTTAACTGGAACAAACCAAAAATATACATAGTTGCCCATCCCCTTTTATTCAGTATTGACCATTTCACAGAAAATGGGTAATAACTGGCAGAGAGCCAAACAGGTTTTTGGGAAAGTTTGGTACGGATGAGTCAAGAAGCAGCAAAACACACAAGGTGTCCTCCATCAGTTTGAAGATATGTTGTGGGCTGTAATTTAAAGAGAGAACACTCAGTTCCTTCCTGTTAATATATGGTTATATGGTAGTGAATAGCACATTTATTTCCACTGTGGCACATTAAAGGTGTTGCACCACATTAAATTATACATCAATTTAAACCAAGGTGTAAATTGCTTTATTATCCAATTACATTTGGAAATATGTTAATGAACTGTTCTAGCTTAAACAGATGCTGCAATTAAAGCATATTCTTCTGGTCTTGCCTGATAACATTGACACTTTATTAATCAGTTTATTTTAATGTCATAAATGCTTCCAAAGCCAGTTTCAGCCTCATACCTTCATCAGGAATCGTATTTAAAGAACAATATGGCATTCATCTTTTGGGGGCGAAAATGCCTGTTTTTAGGTCTCGCATAGAGACCAGTTGTGGACAACAATACTTACAGTGGACTTTGAAGGTGTGACAAGGCGACCTGGACCGGTGGAGTGCTGTGGCAGTGCAACGCAGAGGTGCTTGAAGTTCGAGGAAATCGCTGGCGTTTGCTGCAGGGAGACAGGAAGGATCAGTGCTGTGCGCCCAGGGCGGAAAGTCGGCGGCAAGTACAGTGTTTTTTGGCTTTGCGTGCGCGCGATGCTGGCACGTTGAAAAGAGAAGATTTCGTGGCGCAACCAGCACGTGGTGCGATTGACGCGTAAAGTTGCCAGGCAACGCACATACACAACCAGCGCGTGGTGCAATTGACGCGCAAGGTTGCTAGGCAATGCGTGTACAGCGAGCAAGTCGGAAGGAAAATAAAAAAAGGAAACGGTGTTGCTTGGAAACGCGTGTATTTCAACTAAGAAATTACTATTTTGTGGACAGTGTACAATGTAAAATGTGGACTTTGATATAGGAAAAAGAGGAAAGAACAGAGAAAAAGCTAATACAAGTGACAGAGAATAGTAGCTATGGCAACACACTCTATAACTCCACCACCAGCATTTTTACAGCTTCCAGGTGAACCCTGCATGGCCTGGAAAGATTGGAAAGACGCTTTCTCTACATACTTAGAGGCCATTGGCGGGGAGATGTATGTAGAAAAAAGGAAGTTGGCAATTTTAAAGCATTGTTTGGGGGTGGAAGGAATGAAAGTTTTGAAAACTTTACCATTACAAGACACACAAGGAGGAGATTCGGACCAAGAGGATGATGTGTTCGAAAATGCCATTAAGGCATTAGAAGAAAACTATGGAAAGAAAGTCAACATTGTGGTGGAGCGACATAGGTTTTTTTCGTGCGCTCAGAAACAAGATGAAACAATAGATCAGTTTGTTAACATTCTACGTAGGCTAGCTATTTCGTGCAAATTTAGAGATCTGAATGATGAAATCATTCGTGACCAATTCATTAACAGAGTGAAGGAGGTCAAAATTCAAGAGAAGTTGTTGAGTTTAAAAAATCCGACGCTGGACAAAACGGTGGAAGTTGCTAGACATATGGAAAGTAAGTCTCGATATGTCAAGGAGCTCAACAACACAAATAGTACTAATGAACAAAACACAGTTGGAGAAGTACGATATTCCAAGAAAGATAAAAGTAAGGTTGGAGATAACTTTGGGAAGAGAAAGGAGTGCTTCAGGTGTGGAAGTGGTAAACACCTAGCGGAAGCAAAAAATTGTCCAGCTATTAACACAAAGGGGGTCATTCTAACCCTGGCGGTCCAAGACCGCCAGGGCTAAAATGACGGGGGCACCGCCAACAGGCTGGCGGTGCCCCGCTGGGCATTCTGACCGCGGCGGTTCGGCCACGGTCAGAAGTGGAAAACCGGCGGTCTCCCGCCGCTTTTCCACTGCCCAAATGAATCCTCCATGGCGGCGCAGCAAGCTGCGCCGCCATGGAGGATTCTGACACCCCATACCGCCATCCTGTTCCTGGCGGTTCTCCCGCCAGGAACAGGATGGCGGTATGGGGTGTCGCGGGGCCCCTGGGGGCCCCTGCAGTGCCCATGCCAATGGCATGGGCACTGCAGGGGCCCCCGTAAGAGGGCCCCAAAAATAATTTCAGTGTCTGCTTTGCCGACACTGAAATTTGCGACGGGTGCAACTGCACCCGTCGCACCTTCCCACTCCGCCGGCTCAATTCTGAGCCGGCGTCCTCGTGGGAAGGGTGTTTTGCACTGGGCTGGCGGGCGGCCTTTTGGCGGTCGCCCGCCAGCCCAGTGCAAAACCCAAAATACCCTCAGCGGTCTTTCGACCGCGGAGCGGTATTTTGGAGGGGGAAGTCTGGCGGGCGGCCTCCGCCGCCCGCCAGACTTAGAATCAGCCCCAAAGTGTTTCAAATGTAAGAAAATTGGACATTTTGCTAGAGTATGCAGAATGGTTAATGAGAATAAGTTCAAGAAGTCGGTAAATGTCGTGAAGAGAAGTGAACAGGAGAACAGTAGCACAAGTGAAGACGAGATGGAAGTCTTAGCTGTGGAGGAAGGGGATGCAACAGTGTGCACACAACTTAACAAATCTATGGAATATAACCCGCCTAGGTGTATGGTGGAAATAAATGGGAAATGGACACACATGTGGGCGGACTCATGTTCACCATTCACTTTGATTGATGAACAGATATGGAGTGGTTTGAGAGACAACAAGCTTAAACCCACAGATGTGTTACCAGAAGGGTACAGTGGTGGCAAACTGCCGGTATTAGGGTATTTTGAAGCGGAGCTGGGATTTAAGGATAGAAAAACTAAAGGAAGGGTGTATGTAGTGCGACAAGGACGATCATTACTAGGGTGGAAGGCCCAACGTGCTTTGAACATAGTGTTGGATCCTAATCACCCCAATCAGGTATTGTTGACAAAGGTAAACGAGGAAGGGAAGTGGGTAGAAACATTTCCGGAGCTGTTTAAGGAAAAGTTGGGTTGCCTCAAAGGATTCCAACACCAGATAGTGTTGAAAAAAGATGCTGTGCCAAAGGTGCACAAAGCACGAATTGTACCAATAGCCCTGAGGGATAAATTGAAGGATGAACTTCACAGGCTGTGTAAGGAAAGGGTAATCGAACCGATTGAAGTATCTGAATGGTTGAGTCCAATTGTAATAGCAATGAAATCGGACGGCAGGATCCGCATGTGTGTAGACTTGAGGGACCTGAACGACAACATATTAATAGACTGTTACCCGTTACCAAGAATACATGAAATGTTAGCCAATGTTCGAGGTGGAAAGTGTTTTACGACACTGGATTTGTTGAATGCTTACCATCAGGTGTGTTTATCTGAAAAATCCCGACATTTGACATCTTTCATTACATCTGAGGGGGCGTTTCAATTTATTAGGATGCCGTTTGGTTTGGCGTCCGCTTCTGCCGTGTTCCAGAGAGTGATGCAAATTTTTTTGAATGATGTTGACAACACATTAGTGTTCCAAGACGATGTGCTGGTTTGGGGAGAAAGTGAACAGGCACATGATGACACTTTGGCAATAGTATTGAAGAAATTGGAGAAAGCTGGCCTTACCATCAGCAGGAGCAAGTGCAGGTTTGGAGTGGAAGAAGTGGAGTATTTGGGGCATACATTGAATCAACATGGAGTGAAACCAAAGCGGAAGTTAATTGACGCCATTGCTGAGGCCCCTGCTCCACAAAACAAGGATCAGCTAAGGTCATTCTTAGGTTTGGCTGAATATTACACGAAATTTGTGGATCACTTTGCAGGAAAAGTGCATATGCTAAGGGACTTAATGAAAAAAGGCTGCCATTTTAAATGGTCCAGTGATTGTCAAGAAGCATTTGAGGAGGTTAAGAAAGCAATTGTGAAAGCCATCACATTGAAACCTTATGACCCGAATGATGAGACTATTATTGTGGCAGATGCCAGTAATTACGGGTTAGGAGCAGCATTATTGCAAAGACATGAAGGAAGAGAGAGAGTGGTAGCGTTTGCATCACGCACATTGAAGGGAGCAGAGCCAACGTACTCTACCATTGAAAAAGAGGCTTTGGCATGCTGGTGGAGTGTGCAGCATTTCCGTATATATGTGTGGGGTACGGAATTTGAGCTGCGCACTGATCACAAACCATTGATAGACATTTTTACCACCAAGGGGGCTAGTAGAGCTACAACAAGAATTGCAAAGTGGATGTATAGACTGCAAGAGTACACATTTAGAATGAAATATGTTCCTGGGATAAAAAACATAAGTGCTGATTGTATGTCTAGGTTACCAGTGGCTGACAATGGAACTCATGAAGAGGATGAGTGGGTGGTGGCGGACTTATCAGAAGCATGTGGTGCCATAAGTCGAGAGGAATGAGAAAATGCGGTACGGGAAGATGTGTTAATGAGCAAGATAATGAAGGAGTTATCCGTGGTTAAAAAAGAACGGTTGGATGTTGGCATGTGTGAATTTAAGCATGTTTGGGAAGAGTTGTCGGTTATAGATGGTGTGTTGAGAAGAGGGAACAAATTGGTGGTTCCGGAGGGTCTCAGGAAAAGAGTTTTAAGCTTGATGCATGAGGGGCATGGAGGCAGGTCTGCTATGAAAAAAAATGTGCGGGCGGATTTTTGGTGGCCAGGCATGGATAAGCAGATTGAGAGGTACGTAAGAGATTGCTTAGCATGTATGTCAAGTGATAAGTCACATGTGTTGTTAGAAACTACGATTAAGTCACAAGAGTTACCGGAGAAAGCGTGGTACAAGGTAGCTATAGATATATGTGGTCCATTTGAGTGTTTGGGAAGTTCAGATAAATATGTTATAGTTATGATGGATTATTATTCGAAATGGCCAGAAATAGCATTTGTTAGGGAGGCGAAAGCAGGTAATGTCATTGCATTTTGTGAGGAAGTATTTAGAAGGGAAGGGTGTCCTGGAGAAATGGTTAGTGATAATGGGCCACAATTTATTTCGAGCGAATTTACGAGTTTTCTCAGGAGATGGGGAATCAAACATTACAGGACACCTGTGTATCATCCCAGAGGAAATGGTATGGTGGAACGGTTTAACCGTGTGCTGGGAGAGAACATTCAATTAGCTCTGTATAACAATTTGTCATGGAAATCTCAAATCAAGGATATGCTGTGGAGTTATAGAACTACGCCGCATAGCGTGACGGGTGAGACTCCGTTTGTGTTGTTGAAGGGAAGGGTACCATGCACCATGGCTGTACCTGCGTGAATGGGAAGGTGTAAAAAGAAGATGATTAATGCTGAACTGTTCAGGGAAAGGGTGAAGTCGTACCAACAACAATATGAATCAAGACACAATAATAAAGTTAGGAGAGAGCAGAAGGAGTATAATAAAGGTGTCTGGGTGAGAGTGTCGGCAGGAAATTTGGTGAGAAAGGGAGAATCTAAATTATCGGAACCAAAGTGTGTGTTGAAGGTGAAAGGTAATTGTGTAAAATTAACGGATGGAAACTGGTGGAATGTGAGGAGGATTGTGAGGTGTTCGGAGAGGGAAATTGAAGACTGGTTGAGAAAAATGGGAATGAACAAAGATGGAAAATGTGAGAGTGTAACAAGAAGGATCAGTGCGAGGGTAAAACAACCATCAAGGGTCTTGAGGGACTTTATATGCAATTGATAAATGAAATGTTCTGTGTATTTCATATCTATTTAACTGTGTATATAGTTATGGTTAATTCCAGGTTTGTTAGTAGAGATTAACAGTGTAAGCAGAGTTAGAGCAGTTGAGGATTGTGGGTAAGCACATGTATTTTTGTTGTTTCTCTTCTTTTTGGTAGGAATGGAGATGTGTTGTATTGTACTTTCTGGTGATATAGTAGAACCTGGCTGTCTCCTGGCAACTGGGTAATGTCGTTCGAGAACGGGGAGTGGGGAGCAGTTGGAGGAGAGCAGTTGGAGGAGAGGAAGCGGTGGATGACAGCCGGGCCAGGTCGCTCAATGAATAAACATACTTACGATAGTAAGGTGCTGTGTACGTCGATTTCCTTCATCTCTACTTATCATACTACTCATTAGCTTTCTGGTCACGCTCTTTTGCTTGCTTCTCATTTGATGGCTTTCCTTCCTCTTCTTGAGGTAGTCCCACCCCGGAGCATAGATTGTTTTAAATCATACTTTTGATTGGATAATCTTGTATCCTTCCATTGCTCACATTCAAGTAACTACTTTTTAGGTCACAGCCTACCATATATCACAGCTGTGTGGTATGCAAAAGACATCTTGTGCGAGCTTCAGAATGTTGACCCGCGGATGCATTCTGACCCATCGCTTGCCATGGCTTTGTGGTTTTCTTGCTTCCCATTTGCTGTCTTTATTTGCTTTAGGCTGGCCATGTTCAGTTTGTCCTGCCCAATGAGAAAGCTGTGTTCACAGAATACTTCCAAAATCTTGTTTTCTGTCAACAGGTCTTTAAATCTTGCTCTTATCTTGTCACCAGTCAAATGTCAAGCTGTGTTTTCTTGGGAGCCTATTTATTTTGCTTTCTGCTGACTTAAAGGTAACATTACTTATAGGAAGGAGGAATGCAGAGTACTTTCCTAATGGAGCCTACTTGTGCTCTTTTTTTTAATCTTACTTTACACATCGCCATCTCTAAAGGTATCTCGTTCTTCCTCTGCCCAAAGCATTTGCACGTTTTTTGCAAAATTCTTCTTCTTTGGGGAGTCCATTTGATTTGTGAAGCTGCCTTTTTAGGAACAAAGTGCAAAACCTCATTTCAGTCAGTGTCAGCCTAACATATGGTAATTACACTGGGCAAGTTACTCTGTTTACGGCCCATTCGCTGTCGAGCACAGGATAAGCTCTTTTCACAGGAAAGAGCCAGCCCCATTGTAACACAATTTAACAATGCTTGGTTTTCACATATGCTTTATTTATGACATCTGTGGCAACTCGTTTTATAGAGGTGGATAAGTTTAAAGGCACTTTTTCATGAAGATTATTGTGTTTGTTTACCTCCTAAATAATGTTGTTTTCTGTCTACAACTGAGCCTTTTTCAGAACACATACATTACTGGATATAACCAATTTCTTCACATTACCTTGCAAGCACTAGGGCCATCATTTGGATGGTGCAGTGGCACAGGGACCAAAAGCTCTAGGAAACCCACCAATCACTGCTTATTGGTGTATGTTACGGCTAGGAAAGCAGTCACAAGCACAGTTACCTTGCAGGCACTAGGGGCTACGATTCGGATGGTGCAGCAGGGGCAGTGGCACAGGAGCCAGAAGTGCTAGGAAACCCACTGAACACTGATTATTGCTATATGGTACTGTGAGAAAGTAGCCTCTTTCTAGCCTTGTTACCCCCACTTTTGGCCTGTTTGTGAGTGTATGTCAGGGTGTTTTCACTGTCTCACTGATATCCTGCTAGCCAGGGCCCAGTGCTCATAGTGAAAACCCTATGTTTTCAGTATGTTTGTTATGTGTCACTGGGACCCTGCTAGTCAGGACCCCAGTGCTCATAAGGTTGTGGCCTATAGGTATGTGTTCCCTGTGTGATGCCTAACTGTCTCACTGAGGCTCTGCTAACCAGAACCTCAGTGGTTATGCTCTCTCTGTACAAATTGTCACTAACAGGCTAGTGACCAATTTTACCAATTTACATTGGCTTACTGGAACACCCTTATAATTCCCTAGTATATGGTACTGAGGTTCCCAGGGTATTGGGGTTCCAGGAGATCCCTATGGGCTGCAGCATTTCTTTTGCCACCCATAGGGAGCTCTGACAATTCTTACACAGGCCTGCCACTGCAGCCTGAGTGAAATAACGTACACGTTATTTCACAGCCATTTTACACTGCACTTAAGTAACTTATAAGTCACCTATCTGTCTAACCTTTACCTGGTAAAGGTTGGGTGCTAAGTTACTTAGTGTGAGGGCACGCTGGCACTAGCCAAGGTGCCCCCACATCGTTCAGGGCCAATTCCCCGGACTTTGTGAGTGCGGGGACACCATTACACGCGTGCACTACATATAGGTCACTACCTATATGTAGCTTCACAATGGTAACTCCGAATATGGCCATGTAATATGTCAATGATCATGGAATTGCCCCCTCTATACCATCCTGGCATAGTTGGCACAATCCCATGATCCCAGTGGTCTGTAGCACAGACCCTGGTACTGCCAAACTGCCTTTTCCCGGGGTTTCACTGCAGCTGCTGCTGCTACCAACCCCTCAGACAGGCATCTGCCCTCCTGGGGTCCAGCCAGGCCTGGCCCAGGATGGCAGAACAAAGGACTTCCTCTGAGAGAGGGTGTTACACCCTCTCCCTTTGGAAAATGGTGTGAAGGCAGGGGAGGAGTAGCCTCCCCCAGCCTCTGGAAATGCTTTCATGGGCACATTTGGTGCCCATTTCTGCATAAGCCAGTCTACACCGGTTCAGGGACCCCTTAGCCCTGCTCTGGCGCGAAACTGGACAAAGGAAAGGGGAGTGACCACTCCCCTGACCTGTACCTCCCCTGGGAGGTGCCCAGAGCTCCTCCAGTGTGCTCCAGACCTCTGCCATCTTGGAAACAGAGGTGCTGCTGGCACACTGGACTGCTCTGAGTGGCAAGTGCCATCAGGTGACGTCAGAGACTCCTCCTGATAGGCTCCTTCAGGTGTTGCTAGCCTATCCTCCCTCCTAGGTAGCCAAACCCTCTTTTCTGGCTATTTAGGGTCTCTGTCTCTTGGGATTCCTTAGATAACGAATGCAAGAGCTCATCCGAGTTCCTCTGCATCTCTCTCTTCACCTTCTGCCAAGGAATCGACTGCTGACCGCGCTGGAAACCTGCAAAACTGCAACATAGTAGCAAAGACAACTACTGCAACTCTGTAACGCTGATCCTGCCGCCTTCTCGACTGTTTTCCTGGTGGTGCATGCTGTGGGGGTAGTCTGCCTCCTCTCTGCACTAGAAGCTCCGAAGAAATCTCCAGTGGGTCGACGGAATCTTCCCCCTGCAACCGCAGGCACCAAAAAGCTGCATTACCGGTCCCTTGGGTCTCCTCTCAGCATGACGAGCGAGGTCCCTCGAATCCAGCAACTGTGTCCAAGTGACCCCCACAGTCCAGTGACTCTTCACTCCAAGTTTGGTGGAGGTAAGTCCTTGCCTCCCCACGCCAGACTGCATTGCTGGGAACCACGACTTTTGCAGCTACTCCGGCCCCTGTGCACTTCCGGCGGAAATCCTTTGTGCACAGCCAAGCCTGGGCCCACGGCACTCCAACCTGCATTGCACGACTTTCTAAGTTGGTCTCCGGCGACGTGGGACTCCTTTGTGCGACTTCGGGTGAGCACCGTTTCACGCATCCTCGTAGTGCCTGTTTATGGCACTTCTCCGGGTGCTTCCTGCTGCTGAGAGGGCTCCTTGTCTTGCTCGACGTCCCCTCTGTGTCCTGACGCAATTTGCGACATCCTGGTCCCTCCTGGGCCACAGCAGCATCCAAAAACGCTAACTGCATGATTTGCAGCTAGCAAGGCTTGTTGGCGTTCTTTCGGCGGGAAAACACTTCTGCACGACTCTCCACGGCGTGAAGGATCCGTCCTCCAAAGGGGAAGTCTCTAGCCCTTGTCGTTCTTGCAGAAACCTACGCTTCTACTGCCCAGTAGCAGCTCCTTTGCACCCACAGCTGGCATTTCCTGGGCATCTGCCCATCTCCGACTTGCTTGTGACTTTTGGACTTGGTCCCCTTGTTCCACAGGTACCCTAGATTGGAAATCCATCGTTGTTGCATTGTTGGTTTGTGTCTTTCCTGCATTATTCCCCTATCACGACTTCTTTGTCCTTTGGGGAACTTTAGTGCACTTTGCACTCACTTTTCAGGGTCTTGGGGTGGGCTATTTTTCTAACCCTCACTATTTTCTAATAGTCCCAGCGACCCTCTACAAGGTCACATAGGTTTGGGGTCCATTCGTGGTTCGCATTCCACTTTTGGAGTATATGGTTTGTGTTGCCCCTATCCCTATGTGTCCCCATTGCATCCTATTGTAACTATACATTGTTTGCACTGTTTTCTAAGACTATACTGCATATTTCTGGTATTGTGTATATATATATTGTGTATATTTCCTATCCTCTCACTGAGGGTACACTCTGAGATACTTTGGCATATTGTCATAAAAATAAAGTACCTTTATTTTTAGTATAACTGTGTATTGTGTTTTCTTATGATATTGTGCATATGACACTAAGTGGTACTGTAGGAGCTTCATTCGTCTCCTAGTTCAGCCTAAGCTGCTCTGCTAAGCTACCATTATCTATCAGCCTATGCTGCTAGACACCCTATACACTAATAAGGGATACCTGGGCCTGGTGCAAGGTGTAAGTACCCCTAGGTACTCACTACAAGCCAGTCCAGCCTCCTACAGGTACCACTAGGCAAGCGGTCACAAGCACAGTCACCTTGCAGGCACTAGGGCTATGATTTGGAAGATACAGCAGGTGCAGTGTTACAGGGGCCAGAAACTCTCGGAAACTCACTGAGCACCGATTAGTGCTATATTTTACCACTAAACAAGCAGTCAGGAGTGTTTTTTTGTTGTTCTTTTTTAACCATTGCACCCAAAGTAACACATAGCCTAAAACATCACTTCAATAAAAGCTGTAACCTATTCGACTTTTTTGTCTACCTACAACTTATGTTACATTCAGCCGATTTAAATGGCACATTTTTACAATTTTTGTATGGGCCTAAAATACTTCTGAATCTGGACATAGTAAGACCTTCGAAGGGCCTTCTCCATTCTATAACATTAGCACTTCAGCCATTGTAAACATTATATAAATACTTATAACTTACCGCATTTCATTCCATACCACACACTGGCAAAGCGCTATAACGTGGACAATGCTGGCTGTGTCATCCAGCTTTTTTACATTACATTCAGCCATTTACAACATAGCTAAAAAAAAAACATTAGCAAAGCCAATAACTCTCACATAGGCAAGACCTATTGGCTTGCCAATGCTTGTTTCTTCTGAATTTCAATCTACAGGTGTCCATACGTTTTCTTACTATCTCTCCCATTGCTCCGTTGCCCTCCATTTTAAAGCCCCCTGTTACTTTCACCCCACCACAATCCTATTCAGCTTTTGGTTGCATCTTTTTCAAATGTTTGACCTAATTTTGCTTTTTTTTTAAAAATTGGATCCCCCCAAGCTCCTCTGCTGTTCTCTCCATCCTGACCCCTGTTCTCGCCGCTCAGCAGTGTTTACTTCCCCCGTCCCGTCACCCATTCCTCCCCTGCCCCGTAAAGTTGCATCTTGTTTATTATTTCCCTTTTTGAAGGGTCAGGCATCTGCAATTTGCTGCCAGGCTGGTCCTTTTTGAAAATGCACCTTCGGGCATATTTGACATTTTTTTTATTTACTAGTCCAATATTGCCGTCTGCCATTTTGAAAAGTAAATTTAAAAAAAAGGCGGCCACATCATGTGCATACTCAGGTTGTGACACATGCATGTATACATAATCACGCTGAAGCTTTGTAGAGTCAAAACTTTTCTAACATTCGCAACAAGAATTTTCAATTCTATTAAGGACACGGAGGTGAGGATTATGCTTTCTCTTTCTTTTACTGTCAACACACAGCATCCAATGAAAAACAATTAACTACATATCCCATCAGCCTACAGCCTCTCTTTGACCCCCTAATCAGGGCCTGCCAGCTCCTATATAGTCTTTCAACACAATAGTCCTTCCTCTTTCTTTGTTCATCGTAATTTAAGGATAACCTGATAAAGAGCCATCACATAGTCCAACGAACTCCGGAACAGAACCAAGTTCCTTTTCATGCTGGAGAAGAAAAACAGCACAACTGGTGCAACTTAATCGACTGTTTATCCTTTACATCTCAGGAAGACATCCTCTGGTATCTCTTTAAGCAGCTTTGTCTTCTGCAAAGAAACAGAAACAATACTGACGTAACAAACCATACCCAAAACACCTTGGTTCTGATAACATCGGGAGGGTAAAACATTCATAATGATATCATATGAATATAACATAACAATCATATGTCGGGTGGGATAATCCTCGCCTCCGTGTCCTTAATAGGATTTAAAATTATTTTCGTGAATGCTAGAAATGTTTTGATTCTACGTCAGGACCGGAGTCTTCAGACTATGCTAGTTTAAAGTTGAGCGATAACCCCTGAAGCCACATCAACAATGGGTTTGTGATAAAACAATTTAAAAGTAGAATCTGACGACCAATCTGCTGCTGCCATAGCATCTTCTAAACTAGACCCTGCATTAAATGCTTTAGATGCCATAGCACCCCTTACAGAATGGGCCCCTAAAATAGAAGTATCTATGCCCACTTCTTGCAACAACCATCTGATCCATCTCGCCGGAGTTGCTGAAGAAACAGGTCCAAACTGCTTCTGCAAGGAAATCAAGAGTTGTGCAGCATGCTCTCAGCGAATTTCACGAGTAACATCTTCATATACTTTTAAGCAGTTTACCACACACAACTTTGAATTATCCCTAAAGCTTGGATAACTAATACATTTTGAATTTGATTTTGTGTGTTTAGAAATACGAAAAGAAATCCCAGTAGGAGCAAAAACTCTACCTGCAATGTCCAATGCTTTGGCGTCAAGACTCTCCGGCAGGAAACTAAGCAAAGTAAAATGGTTAATTTCACAGACAACTGTTTCCGTGAAAGACCTTCATTGGCTGTGCAGGCCACCAAGAACCTTAAAATCACATTAACATCCCAAAGATATGAATATTTTGGCATAGGAGGACGAAGCATCCGAACTCCACGAAGGAGTTTGCAAATTAACGGGTGTTCTGCCACTGCCTTATCTTCAACCTGAGGATGCTTGGCTGAGATAGCCAATCTAAAGTTATTAATTGTCCTATAGGCTAGCCTTGAGCCGCCAAATGAGATACAGAAATGTGCAATCATCTGAACTGAGGTCTCCAAGGGATTCGTACCCCCCTGACTGCACCAATCCACCTATCGCTTCCATGCAGAGGCATATCTCTTATGGGTACTAGGCGCCCAGGATTGAGAGAGGAAGAACCTAGTGTCTTCCAAAATTCCTGCGTCTGGTCCACATTCCCTGAAATCCTCCACGCCCTGAGCGATAATTGCTCCACTACAATCAGCGGATGTGGACCCCCCATCGGGTCCACTAAGAGATCCTCTGACGTGAGGATACACACTGGGACGGCACAACACAGATTCAACGCCACCGGGAACCATGAGTGTGCTCTCCAGCAAGAAGTTACTAGAATCAACACCACTGCTTAACGAAGGACCTGAGAAAGAACTTGATGAATCATGGAGAGGGGGAATGCATAGTTCAAACCCTCTGTCCAGGTTTGTAAGAACGCATCTGAGCTGAGATCCTAAGGATCCGGTCTCCAGCTGTAGAAATGAGGAAGTTGTGCGTTCAGGCGGGATGCAAACAGGTCTACCCTGCATGGACCCCAAAGTTGATTCAGGAACTGAAATACTCTGGGGTGGAGACATCAATTGCTGGCATCTCGAAGATACCTTGAATTCCAATCTGCTACCACATTTATTTTGCCCAGAATATATTCTGCTGAGATTGAAATCTGATGTTCCAGACAGAAGTGCCAAAAGTCCTTCAGAGTTTTCATGCAAAAGAGCCCGCCAGAAGCTGTAGACAATTGATATGAAGTTGAAGTTCCTCCGGGGACCACAATCCCCTCGTTTCCATTTGTCCGCACTGCTGGCGTCCGAATCTATGACCACTTCAGGAACCGAGGCAAAAATTGCCTTGCTATTCAAAGCATCCATATGAGTCAACCACCACTGCAGCTCTGTCCGAGCTTCCTGCGATAACACAATCATTTCCGAGTAGGCAAGGCCTCTGAGCAGATGAAACATTTTCAACCTCTGAAGAGCCTGATAATGTAGAAGGCCCGGGAAATTGGCTTGGATAGATGAAGTTAGGAGGCCTACCAATTGGGCAAGTACCTTCAAGGAAATCGAAGGAACAGACAAACCTTTCCCCTATTCCTTCTTTATAGCTAGTCTTTTGGTCAAAGGAAGCTTTAACTGAGTCAGTAAGGAGTCTATCCTGAAACCCAGGAAGTCTATATTCTTGGCAGGATCCAACTCAGAGTTCTCTTTGTTGATAATGAAACCTATATCCTGAAGAAGTTGAATCCTCCAGGAGAGATGAAGAAGGACTAAACTCTCCTCTTGTGCCATGATCAGGATGTCGTCATGATAGATTATCAGACGCACACCTTTCTCCCTTAGCTATTGCATGACTGGGCGCATGACTTTGGCAAAGCACCAAAGGATGGAGGAGAGCCCAAATGGAAGGGCTGAAAACTCGTAACATTGGTTTCGCCAGAAAAGCTGAAGGAATCTGCGGTGAGGGGCAAATATAGGAATGGTCAGATATGCATCCTTGAGATCCAAATGAACCATCCAATCCCCTTCTAGTAAGAGGTCTCGAAGAAGGTGAATCCCTTCCATTTTGAAGGGCCTGTAGACAATCCAAGAGCTGAATTGGTGGAGGTTGAGCACCCAGCGAGAGCCTCCTTCCTTTTTCTGAACCAGAAAAATGGTACTGATAAACCCTCTCGGGTGAGGTGGAAGCCATCCTTCAGAAAGGAGCCATTGTCCCTTCTGGAGGAGGGCTTCCACCTCTAGACCTATAAAAGCGCTCTCTTGATGGGAAAAAACTGAGAGGAGGCGGAATCTCCGATTGGCAGGGAATTGAGTAATATTCATGTCTAGCACCCATGCATCCTGTGTAATCAATGACAAATTGTGAACAAACAATCTCACTCCCCCCCCCCCCCCCAGAAGAACTTTCTCAGGATGAATATTTGTTACCTGTTTGAGAGGAGCTCTGGTTGTAATATCCTCCTATGTGCGGTCCTCTGGGATTACGGTTTCTATAACTACGTCCTCTTGTCGGATAGAAATTGGCGTTTGATTGAGAACTGGAGTCTCCTCTGCCCCTCTGGTATGGACGAGAGGTCTGGGTAGAAACCGGCCAGGCCCCCGACATCTAAAGCGTCCGGCCCGGTGAAAAAGGCCACTGTTGAAGACCTTTTTGATGGAAGTTTGGGCTTTATCTAAAGCCGAGAATGTGGCCACATATTTGGCTAAGTCCTTGACGAACTTATCACCAAACAGCAGTCCATTAGCTGCTGAACCAGCATCTGAGGGGGCCAGTTCGGCCAATATTGGGTCAATGCGTAGGAGGAGCGATTGCCTCCGCTCTGTAGAAATGGAACAGTTGGCGTTCCCTAAAAGGCAAATGGCTCTCTGGGCCCATTCCAACAGCACATCAGGGTCGATAGTTCGGTGTCAGTCTTTAGCTTGCACAGCGAGATCCAGGATCTTGGTAAGGGGGCCGGAAATGTCCAGTAACTTGTCCTGACAACCCCACCAGGCTCAGTCAATGCCTTTTTTTCAGATCTTTCACGTATTTTTAAAGAAAAGTGACCATGTGCGGATCTAACTCCGGGGTCCGCAACTTTACCTGCAAGAGCAGGACGAGGGCATTCCGAGTGCAATGTATTGCAGATATCCTTTTCAAAACTTTTTCGCAGTCGTGACTGAACATAAGATGCCACCTCCTGACATGGGATCCACTCTGAGGATCTGGGTTGCACAATATCATCAGGATTAAAACGGAGGCTCTTATTCAGAGGGGAGGACGGGGGTAACTGCTCTGTATGTCGTGTTTTACGTTTGCGCTTGCCCCTCTGCTTTTCGGAGTTAGAATATTCTTCTGAATCCGAATCCGAAGAGTCATCGGTCGGATCATTAGTTGCCTGTGATAAGGAGGCGGAGTCTCAAACTTGGGTAGCCCCGTATTCATGACCATTTAGAACTGAGCTAAGGTTTTTTTTTAAGGCGTCACACTGTGACCGGCCAGGCTCATTTATATTGACCTCACTTGGGGTGGGGTTCCCAGAGCCTGCGCCAAAGCGCCTAAATCCAAAATTGAATATAGCTTGAGCAAAAGGGCATAAAGCCTTAACCAGTGCTTTATTCGCTGAGTCCTGAACGTGAAAGTCCAAGGCTTCCTCAAGGCGCTCTTCCATCTGCTGGTCATACTGTCCATCAGCATACTCCCCATACTGGCCGTCTTCTAGGAATTGGTGGGCCACATCCTTGAAGTGCAGAAATTTTATTTTTTTAAATATATATATGAGATGAGGTCCCACTGCTGCACTGAAAGGTTTGAGGGGGGGACAGCCAGGTGCTAGAAGGGTCCACAAGGCCCTTGCCAGTTTACAACAATTTGCTGTGGAGGAGGGTGCACCAAATCCCCTAGAACCAGGCTCTATGAATTTAATGCAGCCCTTCCGGGCATAGAACGGGGGCGCAGGGAATTCAGGACCTGTCTTGTCTCTGCCGACGATCAAGGCGCTCACACCGATCCGAAAACGGTGTTGTGTGCATGCGCGGGATCGGAGGCAGAGAGAGAACATTTCCCTTAACAGCACAGCTTCCCCAGCCACTAGTCACCGCCCAGAACACAATCTCGGCCAAACGAGTGCTGAAGGGGAAATCCAATGAATAAAGGAAAGCGGGATGCGTGAAACCGCTAGAATCAGAAGGCGCCTGAAGGCAAAATGCTGCGCCAAAACAAGTAAATACACAATAATGCTCCAATCTTAAATCAATCCACTTATCTTTTGTGTGAAGCAGCAAAGAAAGAGGAAGGACTATTGTGTTGAAAGACTATGTAGGAGATGGCAGGCCCTGATTGGGGGGGGGTCATAGAGAGGCTGTAGGCTGATGGGATATGTAGTTTATTGTTTTTCAATGTTTTCATTGGCTGCTGTGTGTTGACAGTAAAAGAAAGAGCATTATCCGAAGCCTCCGGTCCTGACCTAGAATACGAAATTTCCTAGCTATCGTGAAGGAAAGTTTCAATTCTATTAAGGACACGGAGGCGAGGATTATGCAGATCTTTCTTCACTCTTTATTCAACAGCAAGTTCAAAGTTAAACAAAATATGAACAAAAAAACTACAAGTTCCATGAGCCCGCCGCCATGGTAACGAGTATCCAATGAGGTGCACTCCTTCACGTCGGTATAAATAGCCCGAAATACGTCACACTTCCTCGACTTCACTGCGGAAGGAATCCTGGTAGAGTCAATTGGTCGTAGTTTCGGAACCTAAAAAATAGGTATAATCAGATGCAAATCCGATAGAACACAGAAAACCTACCAAAGGCAACAAAGTTATGAACCTTAAAACACATATAAATGTAAATACATCTGAATCAAGTGTTACCTGAAAAATTAAAATATGAGCAGAATAACCAATAAATAAAGGCATAAACGCAAGTATACTACCTTGCTACGCAGATAGATGTAATCGGGAGGGAACATATCCGCGAAATGTATGTGGGTGGGATAATCCTCGCCTCCGTGTCCTTAATAGAATTGAAACTTTCCTTAACGATAGCTAGGAAATTTCGTATTCTATCACAGGACCGGAGGCGAGGATTATGCAAGTTCAAAGCTTACTTACCACCAGTGCGGCTGCGTCATGAATTGGTTTAAAGTAAAACTTCTTAAAAGTAGACTCTGAAGACCAATCAGCAGCATGCATGATGTCCTCCAATCTGCCCCCCACTTGTATGGCTTTGGAAGCCATAGCTCCCCGAGTAGAATGAGCCCCAAAAACTCGAATATCTATTCCTGCCTCAGAGAGAATCCACCGAATCCATCTGGCAATGGAGGGAGAAGAAACCGCCCTAAACGGTTTCTTAATAGAAATCAACAATTGAGTCTCACCTGGAGGTCTACAAGAACTGGTCACTTCCTCATAGACTTTGAGACATCTAACCACACATAGCCTCGGGGAATCAGGAAAAACGGGATAGGATACCGACCTGGTATTATTCTTTGTTCTCCTTGCAATAGTAAACGTGACTCCTTCTGGAGTAAAGACTCGAGCGGAAACATCCAGTGCTCTGTTATCTGACACACGCTTACAGGAAATGAGGCAGAGAAGCATGGCTAATTTTGCCGACAATTCCTTCATCGACAAATATTGGTTGTCCCGCCAAGAGGATAAGAGATTAAGAACCAAGTTTACATCCCAGAGCTCCGAATATCTAGGTTGTGGAGGTCTGGAGAGTCTAATACCCTTAAGAAGTTTACAAATCCAGGGATGCCCCCCAATCGGGAGATTATTCAGGGGAGGATGGCCCGCGGAGATGGCCGAACGAAAAGAATTGATAGTGCGATATGCTAAGCCGGATGCCGCTAATTCCGCCAGGAAATTGATGATGTCGGCAATACTGGCCCCCATGGGATCGCAGTGTTTGCCCACACACCAACTAGACCACCTATTCCATGCTGATCTATATCGTTTGCATGTACCAGGGGCCCAGGCCTGTGCGATGAAGTTATTAGCTTCCTGCGAAAGTCGGTTGTTTTGCCAACAATGCCGGAAATCTTCCAAGCTATGAGGGGAAGATGACCTTGAAGGATTAGAGGGTGACAGAACCCCGACGGATCCAGGAGTATCGAGGGAAAATCCGGGAGGCGAAGAGGACACTCGCACGAGAGTTCCAGCAGAGTCGGGAACCATGCCTGTGACCTCCACCAGGGGGTTATTAGAATCACCGTCGCCTCTTGGCGGCGAACTTGAGCAGCAACCCGCGGGATAAGAAGAAACGGGGGAAAAGCATAACCCTGAAGAGTGCCCCAATGTTGGAGAAACGCATCTACTGCCATCGCTCCCGGATCCGGACGCCAGCTGAAGTATAGGGGAAGCTGAGCATTCCAACGAGACGCAAAGAGATCCACTGAACAGGGACCCCAATGATCCATGATCGCCTGAAAAACCGAGCGATGTAGTCGCCAATCGCTGGGATCCCGGAGAAACCGAGAATTCCAGTCTGCCCACACATTCTGGGTTCCCGGAAGATACTCTGCTGTGACTGAGATTTGGTGTTGAAGGCAAAAATGCCAAAAATCTATTGCTAGCCCCGCTAGGGCTCTTGATCTTGTTCCCCCTAAACGATTTATGTATTGCACCGCCGATACGTTGTCCATCCGTAGCAGAACTACGCATGAGACTTTGTCTCTCGTGAGAGACTTGATCGCAAAAGAACCCGCCAGGAGCTCCAGGCAGTTGATATGCATGGTTAGTTCCTGCGGGGTCCAGCGTCCCCCCAACGAGATGTCCCCGCAACGAGCCCCCCATCCCTGGCGACTGGCGTCTGACTCGATCACCAGATCCGGGGCTGCTCCAAAGATGGCCCTGCCATTCCATGCCTCCATGTGGTCCAGCCACCAAAACAACTCCGTCCTTGCCTCTTGAGACAGGGAGATCAACTCGGAGTACGTCACCCCTCGGCGAAGGTGAAACGCTTTCAAGCGTTGCAGGGCTCTGTAGTGTAGGGGACCCGGAAAAATGGCTTGAATCGAAGACGAAAGCAGGCCTACCACTCTGGCTAACTGGCGTAGAGAGATCTGGTCTCGTTGAAGGACCTTTCTCAGTTCCTTCTTTATCTTGGAAATCTTCGTCGCCGGGAGACTGAGAGACGCCGATCGGGAATCCACTAGAAACCCTAGGAAGACTAACGATTGAGTCGGAGTAAGTTGCGACTTCTGTTGGTTGATCACAAAACCAAGGTCCTGGAAAAGCGCAATAGTTGTGTTCAGATTGTATATCAACTGAGACCTGGACTGATCCATCAAAAGGATGTCGTCCAGATAAATTATGAGGCGAATGCCTTGTAACCTCAGTGTTTCCACTACTGGTTTGAGAAGTTTTGTGAAGCACCACGGCGCCGACGACAGGCCGAAGGGGAGTGTGGTGAATTCGAACACCTGGTTGTTCCATAAGAACTGCAGGAATCTGCGATGGGGTGGAAAAATAGGGACCGTGAGGTACGCGTCCTTGAGATCTAGACGAACCATCCAGTCCCCTTGTAAGAGGAGGTCGCGGAGCATGTGAATACCCTCCATTTTGAAATGTCTGTAAACCACCCATTCGTTGAATGCACGAAGATTGATAACGGGACGAAACCCTTTGTCTTTCTTTTCCACCAAGAAGATGTTGCTTACGAAGCCTGTGGGGTGAAGGGAAGTGAAGGAAATGGCATCCTTGTGAAGAAGGGCCTGAACCTCTAAATCTATGAGTTCTGAGTCTTCTGCCGAGAACCCGATGGGCTGAGGCAGTTTCTCCTGAAATGGGGTACCCCAGAATTCTATTTGAAAACCTGAGACAGTTTGTAGAACCCATGCGTCGGAGGTAATGCGCCTCCAATTGTCCCTGAAAAACCTCAATCTCCCGCCAAAATTTGTTGGGGAAAAAGGGATAAGCCTCACCAGAGGGACCTCCTGGGGCATTAGATGCTCCTCGCGCATTTCTGGACCCTCTGCTTCTTCCCCTGCCTCTGTTGGGGAAGAAGGTTCCTTGTCTGCCGTCTCTCCAACCGTTGTTGCGGAAGGAGCTGGGGCCTTGCTGGAAAGGACGGCCGGAAGAGCGACCCCTGCCTCGCCCGGCCCCGCCAAAAACCTTGTTGGGGAAAACCTTCTTAATCGAAGATTGCGCTTTATCCAAAGCTGAAAACGTAGCCACAAATTTTCCCAACTCTTTCACAAAAGGATCGCCAAATAAATTGCCTTGGGCAACAGCCCCTGCCTCCGAGTTAGACAGTTCCCCTAATTTGGGGTCGATTTTGATCAATAAAGACCTGCGTCTTTCTGCAGAGATGGCACAGTTCGCGTTGCCCAGAAGACAAACAGCTCTCTGAGCCCATCCCGCTATGATGTCCGTCTGAAGGGGAGTGTTTGCTTGCTTGGCCCGCTCCGCCAATTGAATAATCTGTGTGAGGGGACCTAACACATCAAGAAGTTTATCTTGGCATGCCCTCCAGGAGCGATCAATCCCTTTTTTGGGATCCTTGGTGTACTTGGTAAAAAACGTACACATTTTAGGGTCAATAACTGGCGTGAAAGCGACCTTATCCGATAAAGACGGGCGTGGGCACTCCGCCCGTAGACGAGCGCGCACCTCTTTGTCCAGAGGTTGCCTAATTTTACTGGCGATATATTCAGCCACCTTGTGGTCTGGACGCCACTCCGAGGAACGCGGATGGTAGATACCCTCCGGCTCAAACATATCGGAGTCAGAATCGGCGTGATCCGAAGGATCTGGTAGGGTAGCACCCGGACGCCAAGGGCGACCCGAGTCGTCATCTAAAGATGATGAGTCCTCATCTGAACCTCCCATGAAGCCTTTAGGGGATCCCAGATCAGGGTTCCATAGGTGGTGAAGCTTGTCACCCAGTACTCCGGGCAAACGGTCCTCCCGGGAGGGTACGCGCTTATGCGCGCGCGCACTCTTGGGATTGGGTGAAAATACACCATCCCCCAGGTGCCCCGCGTCGCGCTTGCGCATTTTCCTGGGGGCCGAAAGGGTAGAGGAATCACCCTCCGCTCCCGTCACACCAAACATGCCCGTACCTCTGGACACCTGTTCAGTAAGTTTAGCTACAGTATCCCTAAGAGGGGCTAAAGCGTGAGAAATAGCCTGGGAAAACAAGGCGTCCACCCCAGGGGGAAGGGTACGGTGAGAGGGACCCTCACCTGGGGACATGTTGGTAAAAGGTTCATTCTCTTGAGAGGAATGCATAATGAGGACTATGACAGAGTGTACACCCAACAAAAAAATATACAATATATAGGGTAAATCCCTACCCTCTCTGTCACTGATAGTAAAGTCAAGAAGTAATGCCTTCCCTAATGGGGTAATTCTTACCCAAACGGGTGTCAAGGTAGGGAAGAGAAAAAAAAATGCACCAGAGTGCCAAGCATGTAATAGAGGAGAAACCCTCAATTCTGGGAAGAAGAGAAAGAAAAAGCAAACGCGAAGCGCGAGCCGAGCGCTGAGAGAGACACGCTCTCCGATAATAAGGAACACAGCGCGCGCTCCCTCTGGTGGGCCCGACGTGTATTAAACACGCCGAGGGCCGAAAAGAAATGAAACGCTCGAGCGGCACGTCCGTTCCGGACCGCTCATAGCAACGAAGTTGCTATACAAACTAAAGCATCGCAAAACAATTGAGCGGCAACGCGCCAAGTCAAGAAACAAACTCCCAACCGGAGGCAGAAAAGGCACTTATCTGACACGTAGCAGTGAAGAAAGAGGAAGTGTGACGTATTTCGGGCTATTTATACCGACGTGAAGGAGTGCACCTCATTGGATACTCGTTACCATGGCGGCGGGCTCATGAAACTTGTAGTTTTTTTGTTCATATTTTGTTTAACTTTGAACTTGCTGTTGAATAAAGAGTGAAGAAAGATCTGCATAATCCTCGCCTCCGGTCCTGTGATAGAATCATGGCATATACACTTGCATGGGTGATGACGTGCGCCTGCATCTGTCATTGCGTTTTGTAGTTTTTTTGTGTGGATTCTGTACAGCACTGACAAAAGGTATTTTTTTCTGTTTTTGTTGATGTTGCACAGCACTAAGCCTTGGCAGAGCCGATAGGTCCACTTTGTGATCCAAAAGGTGCACCCTGTTGAGTTTGCCAATGCTTGTTTGTTGAGCTACAGAACATGAAAAAATAATCTGAAAAGACCTATTTTGTTTCTTAATATTGCCCTTAAACCACATCATGTTTTTGTGCTTTTTTGTCAAAAAAGCAAAACATAGCAAGGTATTGGAATTTTGTACTGTAGAAAAGTGGTTCCCAACCTTTTGATGTCTGTGGACCCCCATTTTATCATTACTGGAACCCGGGAACCCCCACTGAATAATTATTGGAATCCGGGGAACCCCCACTGAGTCATTAATGAAAGTTGGGGATGTAATCTGATAATATTATTGAATTTTCTAAGCAGTCACGGACCCCCTGAGGAGGCTTTGCGGACGCCCAGGGGTCCCAGGACGACAGGTTGGGAACCACTGCAGTACAAGATGATTTTAATGTCCGGCCAGCTTGCGCAGCATTTGTACTGTAATTACGTGGATGACTTAATGTCACCCATGATGCCAAACGAAGGTTCTGGTCTTCCATTGAAAAAACTCAATGCATTCTGGGACTTGTAGTTTTGACTTGATCAAGTGAACCAATTGGACTAAAGAACCAGGTTAGAACAATTTGTAACAAATAACCCCTGGCGTGGAGAGCTGTGTATCATGCTATATTGGGGTTAATTCACAAAGGCTTATTTGGGTGAAAACGTAAGTTTACAAACATGTTTATAATTCTTATTCATGTCCTGAATTCATAAATGGATTCCTGGCAGGCGTTAAGGGTTTTATGAGTGCTGACACCTCCACCATTAGTGGGAAGAAATTGTTACTTGTAAAACTCACTCATGGGGTAGTAAGTAACGGTTTCAAGGCACTGTTAGCCTAAGAAGTTTGGGAACACCCATAAACTTCAATATGATCCTTTGGTACCCTAAGAATGGGTGAGGGTAACTATCCTCCCAGAGTGGGAAGGAGAACAGATCATCCCTAAACGCGATGGTCGTGGTGTAGGGGAAGGGGTTTCTCCATGGGGAAAACAGTTTTCCCGGTGGAGGAAAAAAGAGCATGTTTCCACAGAGACACCATCCCACCTATCAGATGTTCTCTACTGTAGAGATGTACTGCAGACGTCCCAAGGGTAGGTCGCTCCCCCTGCCGCTGCAGCTCCTCCAGGTTCCTGAGTTCCTGAGACCCACCTCACAGTAAGTACCCCCCACCTCCCAGCCCCTCGTTCTGCCACGCGCTACTCACCCTCTCTCCTGCTCCTGCTTCTTTTCCTCTTTTCTTCTTCTCTGTTCTTCCTCCTCTCTCCTCGTCTGTATTCTTCTTCTGTACTTCTCTTCTCCCCGTCTTCTCTCCTCTTCTCTTCTTCCTCATCTTCTGCTGTGGTCTTCTGCACTCTGTTTCTTCGTTTTTTGTATCTTCCTCCGTGTTCTTCTGTGTTCTTCTGTGTTCCTCTGTCTTCTTCTGTCTTCCTCTGTGTTCTTCTGTCTTCCTCTGTGTTCTCCTTTCTTCCTCAGTGTTCTCCTTTCTTCCTCGGTGTTCTCCTTTCTTCCTCGGTGTTCTTCTGTCTTCCTCTGTGTTCTTCTGTATTCTTCTCTGTTCTTCTGTCTTCCTCGGTGTTCTTCTGTATTCCTCTCTGTTCTTCTGTGTTCTTCTGTGTTTCTTCTGTTCTTCCGGTCTTCTGCTCTTCTGGTCTTCAGTCCTTCCGGTCTTCTGTTCTTCTTTTCTTCTGTTCTTCTGTTCTTCTTGTCTTCTTGTCTTCTGCCTTCGGCTCTTCTGCCTCCTCCGTCCTCTTCTCCCCGCGCCTGCCCTCCTGCTCCTGCCTCATCCCCCTCCCCAACTCGCATCCCCCATCTATCTCCCCTATCTAACCTGTTCACTTTCTACCTCCCTCACTCCTCCTATCTACCTATCTCTCCATCCCACTATCCAACTCCCTCACTCTCCACCTCCTCCTATCTTCCTATCTCTCTATCTTTTTCCCTATCTATCGATTTCTCTATCTACCTTTTCTCTCTACCTATTTCTCTATCTCTCCCCCCCTCCCGCCACCCCCTCTATTACCTATCTTCCTATCCCCTCACTCTACCTCTCACCCTCACCCACCTCTACAACCCCCCCTCCCCTATCTTCACAACCCTACACCTATCTTTCTCCCTAATCTCCTAAACCTCCTAACACTCTCCCCCCTCCACCCTTAAACCCCCCTCCCCCAGCTCTTCTCACTCTACCTGTCCCCCCCTCCCTTGCGCTTTCCCGCCGCGACCTCCTGCACGCCCCCGCCCCCCAGCTCCCATTCGCCCCCAGCTGACCCCCCCCCCCCTCCTACCTCATATGGCGGCCGCTGCGCGACAGTGGTAGCGACCCTTGACCCAAGGGTAGGTCGCTCCCCCTGCCGCTGCAGCTCCTCCAGGTTCCTGAGTTCCTGAGACCCACCTCACAGTAAGTACCCCCCACCTCCCAGCCCCTCGTTCTGCCCCGCGCTACTCACCCTCTCTCCTGCTCCTGCTTCTTTTCCTCTTTTCTTCTTCTCTGTTCTTCCTCCTCTCTCCTCGTCTGTATTCTTCTTCTGTACTTCTCTTCTCCCCGTCTTCTCTCCTCTTCTCTTCTTCCTCATCTTCTGCTGTGGTCTTCTGCACTCTGTTTCTTCGTTTTTTGTATCTTCCTCCGTGTTCTTCTGTGTTCTTCTGTGTTCCTCTGTCTTCTTCTGTCTTCCTCTGTGTTCTTCTGTCTTCCTCTGTGTTCTCCTTTCTTCCTCGGTGTTCTCCTTTCTTCCTCGGTGTTCTCCTTTCTTCCTCGGTGTTCTCCTTTCTTCCTCTGTGTTCTTCTGTCTTCCTCTGTGTTCTTCTGTATTCTTCTCTGTTCTTCTGTCTTCCTCGGTGTTCTTCTGTATTCCTCTCTGTTCTTCTGTGTTCTTCTGTGTTTCTTCTGTTCTTCCGGTCTTCTGCTCTTCCGGTCTTCAGTCCTTCCGGTCTTCTGTTCTTCTTTTCTTCTGTTCTTCTTGTCTTCTTGTCTTCTGCCTTCGGCTCTTCTGCCTCCTCCGTCCTCTTCTCCCCGCGCCTGCCCTCCTGCTCCTGCCTCATCCCCCTCCCCAACTCGCATCCCCCATCTATCTCCCCTATCTAACCCGTTCACTTTCTACCTCCCTCACTCCTCCTATCTACCTATCTCTCCATCTCTCTATCCCACTATCCAACTCCCTCACTCTCCACCTCCTCCTATCTTCCTATCTCTCTATCTTTTTCCCTATCTATCGATTTCTCTATCTACCTTTTCTCTCTACCTATTTCTCTATCTCTCCCCCCCTCCCGCCACCCCCTCTATTACCTATCTTCCTATCCCCTCACTCTACCTCTCACCCTCACCCACCTCTACAACCCCCCCTCCCCTATCTTCACAACCCTACACCTATCTTTCTCCCTAATCTCCTAAACCTCCTAACACTCTCCCCCCTCCACCCTTAAACCCCCCTACCCCAGCTCTTCTCACTCTACCTGTCCCCCCTCCCTCGCGCTTTCCCGCCGCGACCTCCTGCACGCCCCCAGCTCCCATTCGCCCCAGCTGACCCCTCCCCCCCCTCCTACCTCATATGGCGGCCGCTGCGCGACCGTGCCGCTGGCGCGCCGGAGGCGCGCCAGAGGCAAGCCCGTCCGCGCCCGTCCGCGCCTGTCCCGCGCCCAGCGCCACCACCCCTGGTCCCCAGCTCTCCCAAGCCCCGCTGATCCGCTACGACCCCACCACCCTCCATGCCCTCAACCCAGGACGCTCCAACACCTGCTTCCAAGCTCACCCCAAACGCACCCATGGACCCTTCGCCTGCAACTCCTGCAAACGCATCTTCCACCACGCAACAACCACGACCACAAGCCCACGCGCCATCAACCACCTCAAGTGCATCCTAGTCAACGCTCGCTCCGTTCACAAACACGCCATTGAACTCTGGGACCTCCTAGACTCCACAGCACCGGACGTCGCCTTCAGCACGGAGACCTGGATGAACGCCTCCTCTGCTCCAGACATCGCCACCGCCATCCCCGAAGGCTACAAGATCTCCAGGAAAGACCGCACCAACCAAGTAGGAGGAGGTATCGCCATCGTCTTCAAAGACTCCATCAGCGTCACCACCTCCACTGAAGACTCCCCTCTCGCCGCTGAACACCTGCATTTTCAGATTCGCACCGACCCGAGGACCACCCTCAGAGGATCCCTCGTCTACCGTCCTCCCGGACCTCGCGCCCCTTTCAGCGACGCCATCGCCGACTTCATCTCCCCGCACGCCCTCGCCTCACCGGACTACATCCTCCTAGGCGACCTCAACTTCCATCTGGAACAAAACAACGACCCCAACACCACCATCCTGCTCGACAACCTCGCCAACCTCGGCCTCAAACAACTGGTGAACACTGCCACCCACATCGCCGGACACACACTCGACCCTATCTTCTCCGCCAGCAAACACATCTTCTTCAGCCACGCCTCCGCCCTTCATTGGACCGACCACAGCTGCGTCCACTTCACATTCCGACGCGAGACCCGCCACCTCCACACTCAACCCATCCCTCGCCGACAGTGGAACAAGATCCCTGAAGAGCAACTCTTCTCCGCACTCGCCGCCAACCAACCCACCCTCACTACCGACCCCAACGACGCAGCCCTCAACCTCACAAACTGGATCTCCAACTGCGCAGACAACCTTGCTCCCCTCAAACGCTCGCAGCGACAGAACAACACCAAGAAACCCCTCTGGTTCTCTGACACCCTCAAAGAATCAAAGAAAACTTGTCGCGCACTTGAGAAAGCCTGGCGCAAGGACCGCACCGCTGACCACATGACCGCTCTCAAGAACGCTACCCGCGAACACCACCACCTGATCCGCGCTGCCAAAAGGAATTTTTTTCACCGACAGACTGGACAAAAACAGCCACAACAGCAGAGAACTCTTCAGCATCGTCAAGGAGTTCTCCAATCCCAGCTCCAACGCCAACGCCGTCACGCCCTCACAGGATCTATGCGAATCCCTCGCCACTTTCTTCCATCGCAAGATCAGCGACCTCCACGACAGCTTCGGACACCAGACCCAACCAAACACCACAGAACCCACATCCCCGACCATCACCCTCAACAACTGGACCCACATCAGCACGGAAGAAACCAAATCCATCATGAACTCTATCCACTCCGGCGCCCCTTCGGACCCCTGCCCGCACTTCATCTTTAACAAAGCCGACGACATCATCGCCCCGCACCTCCAGACCATCATCAACTCTTCTTTTTCTTCTGCTACCTTCCCCGAATGCTGGAAACACGCCGAAGTCAACGCCCTACTAAAGAAACCTACGGCTGACCCGAGCGACCTGAAAAACTTCCGCCCCATCTCCCTTCTGCCTTTCCCAGCCAAAGTAATAGAGAAGACCGTCAACAAACAGCTGACCACCTTCCTGGAAGACAACAACCTGCTCGACCCCTCACAGACCGGATTCCGAACCAACCACAGCACTGAAACCGCCCTCATCTCAGTCACAGACGACATCAGAACCCTGATGGACAACGGTGAAACAGTCGCCCTCATTCTTCTCGACCTCTCGGCTGCCTTTGACACCGTCTGTCACCGCACCCTAATCACCCGCCTCTGCTCCACCGGGATCCAAGACCAGGCCCTGGACTGGATCGCCTCCTTCCTCGCAAACCGCTCCCAAAGAGTCTACCTCCCTCCGTTTCGCTCAGAACCCACTGAGATCATCTGCGGCGTACCTCAAGGCTCATCACTCAGCCCGACACTCTTCAATGTCTACATGAGCCCCCTCGCCAACATCGTACGCAAGCACGACATCATCATCACCTCCTACGCCGACGACACCCAACTTATACTCTCCCTCACCAAGGACCCCGCCGGCGCCAAGACCAACCTACAAGAGGGTATGAAGGACGTCGCAGATTGGATGAGGCTCAGCCGCCTAAAGCTGAACTCTGAAAAAACTGAAGTCCTCATCCTCGGCAACACCCCGTCCGCCTGGGACGACTCCTGGTGGCCCACGGCCCTCGGCACCACACCGACCCCCGCAGACCACGCCCGCAACCTCGGCTTCATCTTGGACCCTCTTCTCACCATGACCAAGCAAGTCAACGCCGTGTCCTCCGCCTGCTTCCTCACCCTCCGCATGCTCCGCAAGATCTTCCGCTGGATCCCCGCCGACAGCAGAAAAACCGTGACCCACGCCCTCGTCACGAGCCGCCTGGACTACGGCAACACCCTCTACGCCGGGACCACAGCCAAACTCCAAAATCGCCTACAACGCATTCAAAACGCCTCGGCCCGCCTCATCCTCGACGTACCCCGCAGCAGCCACATCTCCGCACACCTGAGACACCTGCATTGGCTCCCAGTCAGCAAAAGGATCACCTTCCGACTTCTCACCCACGCACACAAAGCCCTCCACGACAAGGGACCGGAATACCTCAACAGACGCCTCAACTTCTACGTCCCCACCCGCCCCCTCCGCTCTTCTGGCCTCGCACTCGCACTCGCCGCCGTCCCTCGCACCCGACGCTCCACGGCGGGTGGGAGATCTTTCTCCTTCCTGGCGGCCAAGACCTGGAACTCCCTCCCCACCAGCCTCAGGACCACCCAGGACCACTCCGCTTTCCGGAGACTCCTAAAGACCTGGCTGTTCGAGCAGCGATAACCACCCCCTTTGTCCCTAGCGCCTTGAGACCCGCACGGGTGAGTAGCACGCTTTATAAATGCTAATGATTTGATTTGATTTGATTTAGAGAAGTAGAGGCATGTGTTATTCCCAGCTAGACTCGTGGAAATCTGTCTGTTTGGTGCAGCTTTCCAGATGGTAATGTTAGTGAAACGCAAAAAGTTGTGAATCTGTACCCACACGTAGAGGCGTGCAGACGCACTACCGTTTGTCCAGCCCATTGAGTAAATGTACTGCCTGACCTCGGGCCTTCGAGCTTACCAGGGACCACTGGTCCTTACCCTTCCGGTGTCAGAAAGATCAGTGCATCTGGACAGCTGTAGCAGGAGTGTCCTGTGCTCTGTGTGGGCACTTGTATCTCCAAGCACGTCATAGTAGATAAGACGCTGAAACGGAGACCAAGGTTTCTGCTTCCGGTGGAGGGGGAAGTTGACATTTCTTGGAATAAAGGGAACAGAGCCCCTAGGTAGGCACATGTGGAGGCCTCGTGAGCTGTTCAAGTGTCTCATGCAGTTATTACACCTACTTCCTTTTCACTCATGGAATGCCCACAGTCATCTCCTCCTGTGGCCTCGTGGTCTCCACAATCCTCACCAAACAAAAACATATAAAAACAGACTGAGCTTTGAATTCATGCCTCTGTTCATTAATTCGAAAATGCCGCTGGACTGATGCTTAATTTGTACTGATGGTTGTAGTTGGTGGGCACTGGCATTCTTTTTTGGGGACGAGGCAGAGCATAATTTGAGGTGGTGTGGCACAGCCGCACCCATTTTTGGGGACAAGCACTTATCTGACGTTTCCTTAGAGAAAGACAGGGAACATGCACAAAGGACAGATAAAGAGGAAGACGAAAAAACGTCAGGAATGCAGAAAGCAGGAACCTGCAGGAGTGAGATAAAGGGGCATGGAGTGTTTGGTAGTCGATTAAGGGGGCCTGAGGTGGAATCCAGACTACATAGCCTTGGTATTCGTCCCCCCAGCATTTAATAGTACAGACCATGGGCTTCTGGGTAGAGTTTTATGCACCAAAACGTATTCTTTTACAAATTAGGCAGTGGGTCCGGGACTTATTTTTCATCATCAAACTTTGATCCAGAATGAGAGAAAAAGAGGCAGAAAAGTTAGAAAGAAGAACAAAGCAAGAGATACGAAAAGAGTGACCAACGGAGGAAGGCGCAAAAGCTAGTAACACAGTGACTAAGGGCTAGATGTGCAAAGCTTTTTTTTTTGGTGCCAAAAGGTCCCTTTTTTTGGAAATCAGTCCATTTCCAACTGCAAAAAGGCTTTTTTGTATGTACAAACTACAAATTTCGATACGCAGTTTGTGTTCACGTCAAAAAGTCTGAATCAGTATTTTGAAGGGGTATGTTTTAGGTCATCCCTTCTAAATACCGATTTGCATTGGCATGTGTCAATGTTTCGCAATGGAATCCAGTAGCAACATATTCATTTTTGACACCTTCCCCTTTGGGAATGTTGGACAAACATTTTTTAAGAGTAGGTATTGGTCCAGAGTGGCAGCCTCCTTTGACCCAAGACCTGAAAGAACTGCCCAAGCATATTGGCACCTTGCAGAACCGCCTTCTATATCGAAAACCCACCTTTCCAAACATCTGCTATGTTTTGTTGATTTGCATTGTGCACTAATCACCCCAGAGGGTATCCGGTGCTTGGGCAAGGTGTGTAAGTGTGTGGTCCCCAGGTGCATAAATGAAGAGCCTGGTCTTCAGCTTCTTGCAGCATTCAAGAAGAGAGGAGGGGGGCCTGAGGGAGGTCATTTGATATCTTGGGGGCAGTGAAGGAGAATGAGCAACTTCCAGTTTTGCTTTTGCAGATGCACAGTGTGTGTACGACTGAGAGTGACACAGAGCATAGGGGTCTGGTGGGTTGGTGAAAGTGAATGCAGCTGTTCAGGTATTCTGGTCCTGTGATGTGCAGGGCTTTGTATGTGTGTGTGTGTGTGTGAGATGTTTGACATGGCTGTGCTTGTGATTGGGGAGCCAGTGAAGCTTCCTGAGGTGCTGTGTGATGTGGGTGTATGTTTGACCTGACAGCTCTTGGCGTTGTTCCCCTGTCTTTTTGCTTCTGACCTCCAGTTTTCAATCCTGTGCTAAATTTCGTTTTTTCTGGCTTTAGGACTCTGGGCATTTTACCACTGCTGACCAGTGCTAAAGTGCCAGTGCTCCTTCTCTAAACTGTATTGTTAAGTGGTTTATCCATGATTGGCATATATGATTTACTGGTAAGTCCCAGTAAAGTGCACTGTGTGTGCCCAGGACCTGTAAATCAAATGCTACTAGTGGGCCTGCAGCACTGATTGTGCCACCCACATGAGTAGCCCTGCAAACATGTCTCACACCTGCCATTGCAGTGTTTGTGTGTGCAGTTTTAAACTGCCATGATGACCTGGCAAATGCACCAACTTGCCAGGCCCAGACCTTCCCTTTTATTATCTATAAGTCACGCCTAAGGTAGGCCCAAGCCTACCCGATGGTCAAGGTGCAGTTTATTTATAAGGTAGGACATGTACTGGTGTGTTTTACATATCCTGATAGTGAAATACTGCTATTTACGATTTTCACTCTTGCAGGGCCTATCTCTCACATAGGATAAACTGGGGATTGCCTTGAAATATCTTTTAAGTGTAATTTCCCATCAGGAGCAGATTGAGATGAGGAGTTTGGGGTCTCTGAACTCACAATTTAAAAATACATATTTTGGTGAAGTTGGTTTTTGACCTGTGAGTTTGAAAATGCCAATTTTAGAAAGTGGGCATTTTCTTCTTAACCATTCTGTGCCTTTAACTCCCTGTGTGATGCATGTCTGGGCCAGGATGGCAGTTGGGCTGTTTGTGCATTCACTCTAGACAGTCACACAAAGGGAACTGAGGTGTGCCCTGCATATCCTGATGGTCCATCACCAGGCTAATGGGTCTTCCTGAGATAGAGTGGTGGGAAGAGCTGACACTTGCACCTGAATAGGGCTTTGCCTGTCCTTACACAAAGCTGTCTTCAACCATGTGGAATGTGTCTGGGGCAAGGGCAGGGAAGGCAGGGTCTTCTGCACTACAAAGACTTCTCTTTGAAGTCTGCCCACGTCAATGACAGAAATGGGTATAAGTACTGGGCCTCTGACACCACAGAGTTAGAATCCATCTGGACGGAGGAAATTCAGCCACGAGCAGAATGCTGTAGGAGGGACTGCCATTCTGCCTGTTGGTTTGTTGTGCTGACCTGCTGCTTGCTGATTCTAACCTGGGAGTGAAAGGACTGGACTTGGCTTTCCACATCCTGCTTGCAAAGGTTTTCCAAGGGTTTGGACTGAGCTTGCCTCCTGTTAAGAAGTCTCAGGAACATCAAAGACCTCATTTGCCAGTGCCTGAACTCTTCTGCTGAAAGTCCTGTCTTTACAAGTGGTGTCAACTCCAGTCCCTGGGCCCTTGGAAGTCCAAGTTAGTGATCTGAAGGAGAAAATCCACGCATCAATCTGAAGGAGAAAATCCACACATCAATGTGCTGCAGCAGAAAAATCAATGTAGTACCTGTCTCACTGCTGAAAAATCAACGCAGCACCTGTCTCGTGACTGAAAAATAAACACAGCGCCTGCCAGTGGCTGCAGAATCGACACAGCGCATGTTTCACCAAGGTCCCATCAACACAGCGCATCTGGGTTTTCCACGCATCATCTCTGGATGCCCATTTTTCGACCACACACCGCATTAAGGAACAAAGGCTGCATGTCCAGAAATCAACGCATCGCCTTTCCTGTGAGATAAGATTTGATGCATCCTCTTCCCTTCCAGTAAGGAACCAATGCATATACACATCACCTCCCCTGCGCAATAAGAAACAGACGCATTGCTTTACTTTTCCGAGGCCTCACCTCCCATGTGACCAGCATTGTCTTTGTTTTTGATGCATCCCAGGTACTTTGTACTAAAGCGATACATCCTTTGATTCTTGTGGATTAAGACCTGCTTAAACTTTCAAAAGTGATATCTTGGATTGTGTATGTTGGATTTTTTGTCATTTTGGAGACTCACGCTTCCGGAGTGAGGCTCGAGTCCCTTTAAAGATGGTTTCTTCTTGGATGTTTGGACAGATTTCCTGGGTTCAGGGTTGCCCCTAAATACTCAATTTAGAGGTGTGTTAAGGTCTGGGGGTCAGTAGCCAATGGCTCCTCTCCTGGAGGGTGGCTACACCCACTTTGTGCCTCCTCCCTGAGGGGAGGGGGGCACATCCCTATTCCTATTAGAGGAATCCTCCAAAACAAGATGGGGGATTTCTTAAGGCAGGGGTCACCTCAGCTCAGGACACCTTAGGGGCTGTCCTGACTGGTGGGTGACTGCACCTTGTTTTTCTCATTATCTCCTCTGGACTTGCCGCCAAAAGTAGGGGCTGTGTCCGGAGGGGTGGGCATCTCCACTAGCTGGAGTGCCCTGGGGTGCTGTAACACCAGGCTTGAGCCTTTGAGGCTCACCGCCAGGTGTTACAGTTCCTGAGAAGCACCTCCACTCAGTGCAGGCTTTGTTCCTGGCCACAGAGTGACAAAGGCACTCACCCCATGTGGCCAGAAACCCGTCTGGATGTGGCAGGCTGGCAGGAACTGGTCAGCCTAACACTAGGAATTGGACTGGTTTACAGGGGGCATCTCTAAGATGCCCTCAGTGGGTATTTTTCAATAAATCCCACACTGGCATCAGTGTGCATCTACTGTGCTGAGAGGATTGATACCAAACTTCACAGAATTCAGTGTAGCCATTATGGAACTGTGGAGTTCGTGTTTGACAAACTCCCAGACCATATACTCTTTATGGCTACCCGGCACTTACAATGTCTAAGGTTTGGCTTAAACACTGTAGGGGCTCATGCACCTATGCCCTCACCTGTGGTATAGTGCACCCTGCCTTTGGGCTGTAAGGCCTGCTAGAGTTGTGACTTACCTATGCCACAAGCAGTGCGAGGTTGGCATGGCACTCTGAGGGGAGTGCCATGTCGATTTAGTCATTTTCTCCCCACCAGCACACACAAGCTGTGAGGCAGTGTGTCTGTGCTGAGTTAGGGATCTCCAGGGTGACATAATACATGCTGCATCTCTTAGAGACCTTCCCTGGCAACATGGCCCTTGGTACCAGGGGTACCATTTACAAGGGATCAATTGTGGAGACAAAGGTACAGTTTAGGGAAAGAACACTGGTGCTGGGACCTGGTTAGCAGGGTCCCAGCACACTTCCAATCATAACTAGCATCAACAAAAGCAGAACGTTAGGGGATAACCATGCCATGAGAGGCATTTTCTTACGCAACCTCCTCCCCCAAACGAAAGAGGATGAGACTAACCTTTCCCAAGAGGGTCTTAATTTTCAAAGTGGAAGAACCTGGAAAGGCCATCAGCATTGGCATGGCCTGTCCCAGGTCTGTGTTCCACTATAAAGTCCATTCCCTGTAGGGATATGGACCACCTCAACAGTTAGGGGTTCTCTCCTTTCATTTACATAAGCCATCTGAGAGGTCTGTGGTCAGTATGAACTGTGAAGTGAGTACCAAACAGGTATGGTCTCAACATCTTCAGGGACAAAACCACAGCAAAGGCCTCCCTCTCAATGGCACTCCAACGCTGCTCCCTGGGGAGTAACGTCCTGCTAATAAAAGCAACAGGCTGGTCAAGGCCATCATCATTGGTTTGGGATAGAACTGCTCCTATCCCATGCTCAGAGGCATTAGTCTGCACAATGAACTGCTTTGAATAATCTGGAGCTTTCAAAACTGGTGCTGAGCACATGGCTTCTTTCAGGGTATCAAAGGCCTTTAGACAGTCCAAGGTCCAGTTAACTTTTCTGGGCATTTTCTTGGAGGTAGGTTCTGTGAAGGGTGTCACTATGGATCCATATCCCTTCACAAACCTCCTGTAGTTCCCAGTCAAGCCAAGGAATGCCCTGACTTGAGTCTGTGTATTTAGAGCTTCCCAGTCCAGAATAGTCTGGATCTTGGGTTGGAGTGGCTGAACTTGGCCTCCACTTACAAAGTAAACCACAGTACCCTGCCCTACCTGACATTTAGATGCCTTGATAGAGAGGCCTGCTGCTTGCAGGGCCTGCAAAACCTTCTTCAGGTGGACCAGGTGATCCTGCCAGCTGGAGCTAAAGACAGCAATATCATCAAGATAAGCTGCACTAAAGGACTCCAAGCCAGCAAGGGCTTGATTCACCAACCTTTGGAAGGTGGCAGGGGCATTCTTTAAGCCAAAGGGCATAACAGTAAACTGATAGTGCCCATCAGGTGTAGAGAATGCTGTATTTTCTTTTGCTCCAGGTGCCATTTTGGTTTGTCAGTACCCTGCTGTCAAGTCAAAGGTACTTAAGAATTTGGCTGCACCTAACTTGTCAATTAATTAATCTGCCATTGGTATGAAGTGAGCATCTGTCTTGGTGACAGAGTTGAGCCCTCTGTAGTCCACACAAAACCTCATCTCTCTCTTTCCATCCTTGGTGTGAGGTTTGGGGACCAGGACCACTGGGCTAGCCCAGGGGCTGTCAGAGTGCTCAGTGACTCCCAATTCCAGCATCTTGTGGACTTCCACTTTGATGCTTTCCTTGACTTGGTCAGACTGTCAGATTATTTTATTCTCGACAGGTAAACTGTCTCCTGTGTCCACTTCTTGGGTACACAGGTGTGTGGAACAAAACCTCATCCCTTACCTGCATCTAGGGATGTCAGAGTTAAGATCTCTCTGTAAAATAAAACAGATAAAAACTGGGCCCAACCCTACCAAGGCAAAGCTCCAGGAGCTCTTGGCAGAGTTCACAAGGGACCACCACTTTGATATGGAGGATCCTTCCTCAGATGGAGAAATTAGTGAACAGGAGTCTCCTCGAACCCTGTCCCCACAAATCATAGTCAGAGAGCCTGGCTCTTCCACAGAGGAGACCAGTACCTCTGGAAGCATTGAGGGCAGCCTCAATGAAGAGGACATCCTTTTAGCAAGGATGGCCAAGAGATTGGCTTTGGAGAAGCAGCTCCTAGCCATAGAAAGGGAAATAAGAGAAATGGGTTTAACACCCATAAATGGTGGAAGCAACGTAAATAGGGTCAGAGAGAATATTGACATCTTAAAAATCCCCAAAGGGATTTAACTAAATATGAAGAAGGTGATGACATCACCAAATGGTTCAGTGCTTTTGAGAGAGCTTGTGCAACCAGAAAAGTAAGCACATCTCACTGGGGAGCTCTCCTTTGGGAAATGTTCACTGGAAAGTGTAGGGATAGACTCCTCACACTCTCTGGAAAAGATGCAGAACCCTATGACCTCATGAAGGCTAACCTGATTGAGGGCTTTGGATTCTCCACTGAGGAGTACAGGATTAGGTTCAAGGGGGCTCAAAAATCGTCGAGCCAGACCTGGGTTGATTTTGTAGGCTACTCAGTAAAAACACTGGATGGTTGGGTAATTGGAAATTAAGTGCATGACTATGATGGGCTTTATAATTAGTTTATGAAAGAACACATTTTAAGTAACTGCTTCAATGAAAAGTTGCATCCATATATGGTAGCCCTAGGTCCAATTTCTCTCCAAGAATTGGGAAAGAAGGCAGACCACTGGTGTCAAGACTAGGGTAACCAAAACTTCCACTGGGGGTGACCAGAAGAAACGGGTTACAAAGCCTCCCCAGTAGAAAGTGGGTAACACTAGAAATAAAGAAAACGAATCCCCTGTAGGTCCCCAAAAACCAGTCCAGGTGGGTAGGTCCCAAGACATAACCCAAAACAAAGGTGGTTACCAGGGTAAGAATTGGGATGCCACTAAGGCATGGTGCCACAACTGTAGACAGACAAGGCACCACACCAAGGACACCTCTTGTCCCAAAAACAAACCCCCTAGCAAAACCCCAGGGGTGACCAGTGTAGCCATTGGGGATGACTCCTCAGGTGAGGAGGTCCTCATAGCCTTCAACTGGAGAAAGGGCAAAACAGGTGAGTTGGAGATCCCAGAGGGAAGTAGACACTTTCACCACCTACTGGTGAATGGAATCCCAGCCACTGCCCTGAGAGACACTTGTGCCAGTCACACTATTCTGCATGACAAGCTGGTGTTCTCAAACCAGTACATCCCAGGTGAGACTGCTAGAGTAAGAGTTAGCCCAGACAAGGTCACTGATGGGCCTATGGCTTTAGTGCCCCTAGACATGGGTGGGACTTTTAGCTGGAGGAGGGTGGTAGTCAGTAAAGACCTCCCCCTTGACTGTCTCCTTGGAAATGACCACCCAGAGGTTGGTCAGAGCCCAAGAGAGGAACTGGTCCAGTGCCAGCCCTCTCCCAAGGATTTTGGAGGTGCTGCCCCTGCAAAAAAACAGTGCAGGAAAGGTGGACAACCTTTAGTTAAGGTTCCAGCAAGCCAAGGAGATTCCCGCTCCAGTAGGAGAGATCTCCAAACGTGGTTCTGGTAATGTCCAACCTGACCAAGAAGAAGTCCTGGCTAGTCAGGCAACTGTTAAGCATGAGTGGGTGGCTACTCAGCTAACAGAAGAAAGAGTGGAAGAAGGGTGTTTACTACAAGATGTAGTAACCCCCCACTCTACCACAGCAGACAGGCACCCTGAACCCAAACAAGCCTGCAACTTAGCCCCTTCCCTTGTTGGTGAATAGCTAAAGGTGTGGTTCCGGGCACTGACAGCGGTCAGTGACCTCTGCTGGGTGTTAGCTTTTATGGCTGCACTGTCCTTGGCCTGGTGGTCTGACCCCATGCCAAATAGCAAGTTAGCCCCCCTGACCGTATTGGTCATGGTGGGGTTACTCCAACTATGGGTAACCTCTTTGGGTAAGCTAGGGGTGTTCCTGGCTAAAATAAGATTAGCAGAGGTGGATACCTCTAACTCCAAAATAGAGAGAATGGATGAAGACATTAAAACACAGACAAGAAGAAATTCAGACTGGGTCCTATCACTGTGGAAGTAGGTCAGTTCCCCAGAGGGAATGACCCAAACTGGAGGATGTAAGGCAGAGTAGGCCCTGCAACAAACCAGCCAGTTTTCCCTACTCTTCCTCGTCTGACAGACTAGGAAGACTCTCCCAGCTTTGGCTTAGTCTCCTGCCTGTGGGCTGGGGGGGGGGGGATTGTGTAGGAAAATGGCTCCTTGTTGCAGTTACCCCCTCACTTTTTACCTGATATTAATGCTGACTTGGCTGAGAAGTGTGCTGGAACCCTGATAACCAGGCTCCAGCACCAGTGTTCTTTCACTAAAAATGTACCATTGCTTCCACAATTGGCACTCCCCTGGCACACAGAGAAGTCCCTTGTAAACGGTACCAGTGGTACCAAGGGCCCTGTGACCAGGGAAGGTCCCTAAGGGCTGCAGCATGTGTTGTGCCACCCTAAGGGACCCCTCACCTAACACATGCACACTGCCATTGCAGATTGTGTGTGTTTGTGGGGAGAAAAGGGCTAAGTCGACATGGCATCCCCCTCAAGATGCCATGCACATAAAACACTGCCTTTGGCATGGGTAAGTCACCCCTCTAGCAGGCCTTACAGCCCGAAGGCAGGGTGCACTATACCACAGGTGAGGGCATAGCTGCATGAGTACTGTGCCCCTACTGTGTCTAAGTCCATTCTTAGACATTGTAAGTAAACTGTGGCCATATAAAGTATATGGTCTGGGAGTTTGTCAAAAACGAACTCCACAGCTCCATAATGGCTACACTGAATACTGGGAAGTTTGATATCAAACTTCTCAGAATAATAAACCGTCACCGATGCCAGTGTTGGATCTATTGAAAAATGCACACAGAGGGCATCATGGAGATGCCCCCTGTATTGTACCCAATCCTTCAGTACAGGAATGACTGGTCTGTGCCAGCCTGCAGCTGAGAGACGAGTTTCTGACCCCATCGGGTGAGGGCCTTTGTGCTCTCTGAGGACAGAAACAAAAGCCTGCTCTGGGTGGAGGTGCTTCACACCTCCCCCCTGCAGGAACTCAGTGAGCCTCAAAGGCTCAAGCTTTGTGTTACAATGACCCAGGGCACTCCAGCTAGTGGAGATGCCCGCCCCCCGGACACAACCCCTACTTTTGGCGGCAAGTCCGGAGGAGATAATGAGAAAAACAAGGAGGAGTCACCCTCCAGTCAGGACAGCCCCTAAGGTGTCCTGAGCTGAGGTGACCCCTGCGTTAGGAAATCCTCCATCTTGTTTTGGAGGATTCCCCCCAATAGGATTAGGGATGTGCCCCCCTCCCCACAGGGAGTAGGCACAAAGAGGGTGTAGCCACCCTCAAGGATAGTAGCCATTGGCTACTGTCCCCAGACCTAAACACACCCCTAAATTGAGTATTTAGGGGTGACCCTGAACCCAGGAAACCAGATTCCTGCAACCTGAAGAAGGAAGAAGGACTGCTGACCTGAAAGCCCCGCAGAGACGACGGAGATGACAAATGACTTGGCCCAAGCCCTACTGGCCTGTCTCCAGACTCAGAGAACCTGCACAGCGACGCATCCAGTGGGACCAGCGACCTCTGAGGACTCAGAGGACTGACCTGCGCCTAAAGGACCAAGAACCTCCCGAGGACAGCGGCTCTGTCCAAAAACAGCAACAAGAAACCAACTTTAAAGAGACTCTGGCCTCACTCCGGAAGCGTGAGTCTTCACACTCTGCACCCGACGGCATCGGGCTGTAATTCAGGAGATCCAACACCGCAGAGGGGGCTCCCAGGTGACTCCAACGAAGTGGACACCCTGAGTCAACCTCCCTGCACCCTCACAGAGACGCCTGCAGAGAGGATCCAGAGGCTCCCCCTCACCGCGACTGCCTGGTAACAAAGGAACCCGACGCCTGGACCAAGCACTGCACCCCCAGCCCCCAGGACCGAGAGGAACCACCTACCAGTGCTGGAGTGACCAGCAGGCGGCTCTCATCCTAACCCAGTCGGTGGCTGGCCTGAGAAACCCCCTGTGCCCTGCCTGCATCGGCAGAGTGACCCCTGGGTCCCTCCAGTGCTTTCAACGCAAAACCTGACACCTACTTTGCACACTGCACCCGGCCGCCCCTGTGCCGCTGAGGGTGTATTTTGTGTGCCTGTGTGTGTCCCCCCCCCCCCCAGTGCTCTACATATCCCCCCTGGTCTGCTCCCCGAGGACACAGATACTTACCTGCTAGCAGACTGGAACTGGAGCACCCCTGTTCTCCATAGGCGCCTATGCTATTTCGGCCTTCCTTTGACCTCTGTACCTGTCCAGCCCTGTGTTGCTGGTGCTGGGTGTTTGGGGTTGACTTGAACCCCCAACGGTGGGCTGCCTATGCCCAGGAGACTGAACTTGTGAGTGCTTTACTTACCTGAGAAACTAACCAATACTTACCTCCCCCAGGAACTGGTGATTTTTGCACTGTGTCCACTTTTAAAATAGCTTATTGCCATTTTTACCAAAACTGTGAATACTACTGTTTTAATTCAAAGTTCCATACTTACCTGTGTGAAGTACCTTACAATGTATGTACTTACCTAAATTCTGTATCTTGTGGTTCTAAAATAAATTAAGAAAATAATATTTTTCTATATAAAAACCTACTGGCCTGGAGTTAACTCTTTGAGTGTGTGTTCCTCATTTATTGCCTGTGTGTGTACAACAAATGATTAACACTACCATCTGATAAGCCTACTGCTCGACCACACTACCACAAAATAGAGCATTAGTATTATCTATTATTGCCACTATCAACCTCTAAGGGGAACCCTTGGACTCTGCGCACACTATCCCTCACTTTGAGATAGCATATACAGAGCCAACTTCCTACACTGGTCATCTAGGATGAACCCCAGATTTCCTTGGTGGTCTGTGGGCGTTGGTCCTAGCTCAGTCGGCTACCAGGTGGAATACCATGAGGAGGTCCTGCTTCGAAAGTTCAGTTCTTCTTGTTGGAGTTGAGCTTCAGGCAGTTGGTTCGCAACCAGTGGGTCCAGTGACAGCCACCTGAGGCCGAAGTACTGCAAGAACTGCCCAACCACATTGGCACCTTGCAGAACCTCTTTGCTTTGTTGATCTATCTTCTTGCCTTATCTTAGTGTTTGACTTAATACAATTTGTCCTCAGTGCAAAGAATAAATGGAGTGTGTTGTGAAAGGAATGACTTACCCCTGAGCGAAGGTGGCACCATTCTGCCTCACTATATAGGAAGTGAGAAATATCAACTGCATGACTTCAGTGTGATTTTGGATAAAACCTTTGTGCCGGAGAACATCTTGAATTGTAAGACAGGAGTGTCAATAGGACCACTGCATCATAGTCTTTGCATCTAGATGTCACTGTTCTTCTGGAGTCTTTGGCAAGTTTGACGCCTGAGAAGGCCCAATGTGTGGGTTCTGGTGGAGACCAGCCGGGTGTGGAAAGATCAGCCACTGGATGGAAAATTTTATTTTCTTACTTGACTTATACTTGGCTGTCCTCTGTTTATGTTAAGTGTGTTCTCAAAATAGTCATCAGGTAGCCAGGTTGGAAGATGCCGATCTACTTTGTGATCTAAATATAGGGGCTGGAAGGACCAGACAGCTTGATCTCATGTGTTTTAGAATCCAGGAATATTTAACGCCGTCACAACCTACCATATAGATGAGCTGCACCTCAAATTGTGTTTATTAGCTGAGGTGAATCATCTTGTTAGCTACACCTCACTGCTATGATGCAGCTCCTAGGCATGAGCTTCTATGTGCATGCATTATCAAGGAGAGTGAAACATTGGCTGAGCGGATGACTGGCAAGTGTGGCAGCACAAATGTGACCCTGGTGCACACACCTGGCACCAGCTTCCGAAGGTGAAATAGGACATCCCTTAATTCTCAGAAAAATCATGTAGATGGGCCCCCTAGGCATGTTTTCATTTTATAGTTCTACACTGACTTGACTTTTGCCTTCAGATTAGCATCCCAATTTGTACTTTCAAATTGGCCAAAAGCTACCATGACAGCTGACTGCAGGAGCAACTCATTAGGATACATGTAAAGAGTACAACCACTGATCGTTTTTAATTATTTACTCTTACAGTCCGATCAAAACCAAAGGACATGTAAATGTCCATCCAATTTTTAGATTTGACACTCTTTATTAATAAGTAGGTATGACTGCGAGGTTGGAATTTTAAGTAGAAAGGGGCAGTTTGTGTTGGCTACCATAATGTAATCCTAAATTATTAGACAGATGAACCATGATTACTGTAAATGTAATGATGGGACTCTCCTTTCATAAAATTGATATGTTTTAAAGAAGTTATTCATTTTACAAAATACAATTAGAAATGCTCATTATAAATTGGTGTTGGAAAGTCAAATTTTCAAGTTGGACGTTTTGGTTTTCCCACTTTTAGTGTAAATATTTGCTTACTTATATTTTTTAAGGGGTGGGACCTTGGGTATTTTGTTTTAAGAGTGGGGTTGGTCGGGCCATTTTTTATTTATTTTAGGGGCAGGAGTGGGGGCGTTTGGGTATTTTTTATTTAGGGCTTAGGATGTGGGCAGGGTAGTTTATTTTTAAAGGTGTGGGGGAAGCTTTGAGGAAAGGCGGGAGGAGAGAAGAGGGGGGAAGGATCAGGTGAGAACGCGGTGAGGTAAGTGGGGTTGGGGCAGGGTTGGTGGGCAGCTTTTAGCAGTGGGGTGGATTTAGGTCTGTGGGTGGGGGGTGTTGGCACAGTTTAGTTTTTAGGGGTGGGGAGGTCAGGGTAGTTTTTTTTAAGGGCTCAGAGAGAGTGGGGGTTCAGGGTAATTTAGTTTTGAGAGGCAGGGTGGCGGGGTCAGGTATTTTATTTTGTTTTTTTAGGGCTCAAGACGGGTGAGGGTGGGGATAGTTTAGTTTATAGGGGCAGAGGTGGGGGGTTGGGGTAGTTTTTTTTTTTAAGGGCTCATGGCGGGTGGGGGTAGTTGTGTATGTGCAGGGTGGGGGTCGGGACAATTTTTATTTTAGGGCTCGAGGGGTGTGGTGTCAAAGTAGTTTCGTTTTATGGAGCAGAGGTGAGAGGTTGGGGTTGCTTTTTTTAGGGTTTAGGGTGGGTGGGTGGGTCGGAGTAGTTTAGTTTTATGGGGCAGAGGTGGGTTGTTGGAGTAGCTTTTTTTAGGGTTCAGGGTGCTTGGGAGGTCGGGGTACGTTAGTTTTTAGGGGCGGTGTGGAGGGGTTGGTATAATTTTATTTTCTAATGTTCGTGGGGGGTGGGGTAGTTTAGCTATTAAGGGTGGGGGTCATTTTGGGCCCGAGGGTGGGTGGGGGTTGTATACAGAACAACGCATGCCGTTTCGCATGCAGTCTCCACATATGCCTTTACTAGTCATGCTTTTGCAGTAAAATCCGTTGTAACGGCAGGCGTGGAAACCACGCGGTCGTAGTTCCGACTGAGTTGTTAAGGCATGCGTTGTTCCGGCTTGCGTGGTTCCGGCAAGTGTGGTTCTGTCATACAACCCTGAATATCCAATATAAATGGGACAGAATATGATTACAACAATATTAAGGGCCAAAATATTGAAAGCTTAGTCCGCATAGGGAGGTATGGATTAACGGTGCGTATATGTGGAGTTATGTATGTAAATTAGGAGCTGTGAAGTTAACTCTGCAAGTTAGGAGTTGTGTATAGAAAATGTATTGAAACTTACCTTTCGATATTTGGTCCAACAATTTTGTTGTAACCATCATCTGTGCCATCAATATTTGGGATTCTATATTCCCATCCTACACCACAACTGTTTAATGCACTAATCACCCCAGAGGGTATCCATGTGCTTGGGCAAGGTGTGTAGGTGTGTGGTCCCCCAGGTGCTTATATGAAGGGCCAGGTCTTCAGCTTCTTGCAGCATTCAAGAAGAGAGGAAGGGGGCCTGAGGGAGGTCATTTGATATCTTGGGGGCAGTGAAGGAGAATGAGCAACTTCCAGTTTTGCTTTTGCAGATGCGCAGAGTGTGTACGACTGAGAGTGACACAGAGCATTGGGGTCTGGTGGGTTGGTGAAAGTGAATGCAGCTGTTCAGGTATTCTGGTCCTGTGATGTGCAGGGCTTTGTATGTGTGTGTGTGTGAGATGTTTGACATGGCTGCGATTGTGATTGGGGAGCCAGTGAAGCTTCCTGAGGTGCTGTGTGATGTGGGTGTATGTTTGACCTGAGAGCTCTTGGCGTTGTTTCCCCTGTATTTTTGCTTCTGACCTCCAGTTTTTAATCCTGTGCTGAATTTTGTTTTTGCTGGCTTTAGGACTCTGGGCACTTTACCACTGCTGACCAGTGCTAAAGTGCAAGTGCTCCTTGTCTAGATTGTATTGGTAATTGGTTTATTCATGATTGGCATATCTGATTTACTGGTAAATCCCTGGTAAAGTGCATTATGTGTGCTCAGGGCCTGTAAATCAAATGCTACTAGTGGGCCTGCAGCACTGGTTGTGCCACCCACATAAGTAGCTCTGTAATCATGTCTCAGACCTGCTTTGCAGTGTCTGTGGTTGCAGTTTTAAACTGCCATGATGACCTGGCAAGTGCACACATTTGGAGGCCCAAACCTTCCCTTTTACTACGTGCAAGTCACGCCTAAGGTAGGCCCAAGTCCGCTGCATGAGCAGGATGCAGTTTATTTATAAAGTAAGACATGTACTGATGTATTTTAAATGCCCTGATAGTGAAATTCTGCTATTTTTGATTCTCGCTATTGCAGGGCCTATCTCTCAAATAGGGTAAAATGGGGATTGCCTTGAAATATCTTCTAAGTGTAATTTCCCATTGGGAGCAGATGGAGATGAGGAGTTTGGGGTTTCTGAACTCACAATTTAAAAATATATCTTTTGGGGAAGTTGGTTTTTGAACTGTGAGTTTGAAAATTCCAATTTTAGAAAGTGGGCATTTTCTTGCTTAACCATTCTGTGCCTTTACCTGCCTACTTGCCTGTGAAATACATGTCTGGGTCAGGATGACAGCTGGGCTGCTTGTGAATTCACTCTAGACACTGACACAAAAGGAGCCGAGGTGTGCCCTGCATATCCTGGTGGTCGGCACCAGGCTAATGGGTCTTCCTGAGCTAGAGTGGTGGGAGGAGAGGACACTTGCACCTGAATAGGGCTTTGCCTGTCCTTACACAAAGCAGTCTTCAACCCCCTGGGGTGTGTCCTGGGCCAGGGCAGGGAAGGCAGGGTCTTCTGCACTACAAAGACTTCTCTTTGAAGTCTGCCTACTTCAAAGACAGAAATGGGTATAAGTACTTGACCTCTGACACCACAGAGTTAGAATCCTTCTGGACGGAGGAAATTTTGCCAGGAGTCAGATGCTGTAAGAAGAACTGCCACTCTGCCTGTTGCTTTGTTGTGCTGACTTGCTGCTTCTGTCCTGGGAGTGAAATGACTGGGCTTGGCTTCCTACATCCTGCTTCCAAAGGTTTCCAAGGACTTGGACTGAGCTTGCCTCCTGTTAAGAAGTCTCAGGGACATCAAAGACTTCATCTGCCAGTGCCTGGGCTTCTTGCTGAAAGTCCTGACTTGGCAAGTGGTGCCAACTCCAGTCCCTGGGCCCTGAAAGTGGAAGTTGGTGATCTGAAGGAGAAAATCCACGCATCGAATGTGCTGCACCAGAAAAATCAATTTAGTGCCTGTATCATGGCTGGAAAATCAACGCGGCACCTGCCTTGTGACTGAAAAGTCAATGCAGAGCCTGTCCTGTGGCTGCAGAATCGACACAGTGCCTGTTTCACCGTGGTTCCATCAACTCAGCGCATATGGATTTTCCTCACATCGTCCCTGGGCACCAATTTTTCATCGACCATGCAACACAGTAAGGAACCAGGGCTGCATGTCTGGAAATCAGCACATCGCCTTTCCTGTGAGGAAAGAATTGATGTATCTCTCCTTCTCTGTCAGTAAGGAACCAAAGCATAATCTCACCTGCAAACAAACAATCTACCCATTACCTCCCCTGCGCAGTAAGAAACCGACACCTTGCTTTGCTTTTCCGAAGCCCCACCTCCCCTGTGGCCCGCATTCTCTTTATTTTAGATGCATCCCACGTACTTTCTGCTAAAGAAATACAACCATTGATTCCTGTGAATTAGGACTTGCTTAAACTTTTACAAGTGAGATCTTGACTTGCGTATGTTGTTGTTTTGATCTTGTTTTACTCAGATAAATATTGGCTATGTTGTTTAGACTGGTGTGGAGTCCTTTTGTGGTGTTTTTACTGTTTTATTGTGTGTGTTGTGTACAAATACTTTACTCATTGGCTCTGAGATGAGCCTGACTGCTTGAGCAAAGCTACCAAGGGGGTCAGCAGAGGTTATCTTAGGTGTGTGACTCCCTTGCCCTGACTAGAGTGAGGGTCCCTACTTGGGCACAGTACAAACCACTGCCAGCTAAAGATCCCGTTTCTAACAGTGCAGTAGAGTACGAGCCTTGCAGCTGCATAATGTGTGGTCTGGAGTCTGTGTAGAAGTTGTTTGGAGATTTCGGCGCAGAGTATTGCCGTAGTCCAGCCTGCTGGTGAGGACTGCCTGCATGATGGTCCCTCTGGTGTTCTGCTGTAGCCATTTGAAGATCTGTCACAGCGTGTGCAAGATGTGGAAGCAGGACGTGCACACTGCGTTGACTTGAGCCGTCATGTTTAGCCTGTCATCTAGGATGAACCCTAGATTTCTTGGGTGGTCTGCGGGTGTGGGATCTAGCTCCGATGGCTACCAAGTGGAATACCATGAGGTGGTCTTGCTGCCAAAGATCAGTTCTCCTTCTTGTCGGAGTTGAGCTTCAGCCAGATGGTTCGCAACCAGTGGTCCAGTGACAGTCACCCGAGGCTGAAGACTTGAAAGAACTCCCCAAGCATATTTGCACCTTGCAGAGCCTCTTTGCTTTGTTGATCTATCTTCTTGCCTCATCTTTGAGTTTGAATTAACACCATTTGTCCTCAGTAAAAAAGAAAGACAGTGTGTGTTGTGAAAGGAATGACCTACCCCTGAGCGAAGGTGGCACCATTCTGCCTCAGTTTCACAGGAAGTGAGAAATATCACTTGCATCACTTCAATATGATTTTGGATCAAACCTTTGCGCCGGAGAACATCTTGAATTGTAAGACAGGAGTGTCAATAGGACCACTGCATCATAGTCTTTGCATCTAGGTGTCACTGTTCTTCCGGAGTCTTTGGCAAGTTCGACGCCTGAGAAGGCCCAATGTGTGGGTTCTGGTGGAGACCAGCCGGGTGTGGAAAGAATTAGCCACTGGATGGAAAATTTTATTTTCTTACTTGACTTACAGTTGCCCGACCTCTGTTTATGTTAAGTGTGTTCTCAAAATAGTCGCCAGGTAGCCATGTTGGAAGATGTCGATCTCCTCTGTGAGCTAAATATAGGGGCTGGGAGGACCAGACAGCTTGATCTCATCTGTTTTAGAATCCAGGAATATTTAACGCTGTCACAACCTACCATATAGATGAGCTGCACCTCAAATTGTGTTAATTAGCTGAGGTGAATCATCTTGTTAGCTACACCTCACTGCTATGATGCAGCTCCTAGGCATGAGCTTCTAGGTGCATGCATTATCAAGGGGAGTGAACCATTGGCTGAGCGGATGACTGGCAAGTGTGGCAGCACAGATGTGACCCTGGTGCACATACCTGGCACCAGCTTCCAAAGATGGAATAGGATATTCCTTAATTCTCAGAAAAAGTATGCAGATGGGCTCTCTGGGCATGTTTTCATTCTATAGTTCTACACTGACCTGACTTTTGCCTTCAGATTAGCATCCCAATTTGTACTTTCAAATTGGCCAAACATCTACCACAGCATCTGACTGCAGGAGAAACCCATTAGGATACATGTGAAGAGTATAACCACTGATTGTTTTTAACTATTTACTCTTACAGTCTGGTGTAAACGTCCATCCAATTTTTAGGTATTAAATACTCTTTTATTAAAAAGTAGGTATGGGTACGAGGTTGGAATTTTAAGTAGAAATGGGCAGTTTGTGTGACTTCCATAAAGTTATGCTAGGTTATTAGACAGATAAACCAAGATTACTGAAAATGTAATGATGGGGCTCTCCTTTCATAATAATTATGGGGGTCATTCTGACCTCGGCGGTAAAAGTCGCTTACCGCCGGCCAGAAGGCCGCCATAACACCGCCGCGGTAAACCGCCACGGTCATTCTGACCCGCAACTGGCAAACCGCCAAAAACCCGACATCCACAAAAATCCGCCACACCAAAGGTCAGCGAAAAAATGGCGCTGACCAAACCTCCACCGTCACGCAACAGAAAAACGCCCATACCATTCCGACCCACAAATCCACGCAGCTGTCTTTCAAATGCGGTATTCCATTGGCGGTACACACCGCCGCGGTCAAAATACACACACACATAGAAAACTCAGCAACATTGGTCAGTTCGAAATACGCACACCTGATACACATACTAACACCACTCCCACACACCCAACACAATATAAAGCACACACCCACATCACCCACAAGCACCTACGACCCGAAATCATTGATGAAGGCGAGAGACAGAGTCCAGGATAGAGAATCCCACAACACAGAGGCACACAACACCATCACCCACACAGAATCCACGCACCAAACACCACACACCACCACACGCACCACACTCATCACCACAAACGCCACCCCACACCTCAACCACACCACCCCATGGCACCCCAAAGACACCCCAGGTTCAGTGACGCCGAACTCAGGGTCATGGTGGAGGAAATAGTCCGTGTAGAGCCCCAGCTCTTCGGGGCACAGGTGCAGCACACCACAATTGCCAGGAAGATGGAGCTATGGCAAAGGATAGTGGACAGGGTTAACGCGGTGGGACAGCATCCACGCAATCGGGAGGACATCAGGAAGAGATGGAACGACCTACGGGGGAAGGTGCGTTCCATGGTATCAAGGCACAACATTGCGGTGCAGAAGACTGGCGGCGGACCCCCACCTACTCCCCCACAATTTACCGCGTGGGAGGAGGAAGTCTTGCACATCCTGCATCCTGAGGGCCTCGCAGGAGTAGCCGGAGGAATGGACTCTGGTAAGGCAAATCTTCACTACTGCTTCCCACCCCCACCCCACCTGCATGCCAAATCATACCCCCACCCTCACCCCCTCCCCCATCACACCAACCCCTAGCAAAAGGCTCACCATCACAACCCACCCACCCCGAAACCTATCCCTGCATGCGACCACAAAGCATGGACACCCATCACCAAAGCATGCCCACTGCACACACACATCACCCCCACAAGCCACCCTCACAAAAGCCCCCACAAGGGAATGCCTGCACATGGGTACACGGACACCCACCCATCACACGAAATCCCACACACAGAAGCAATAACCATACCTTTATACCCCTGCAGGACCCGAACGCCACCACACCGCCACGGAGGGTCCAGAGATGTCCATCCCACCCCCAGAAGAGGCCCCCAGCGATGACAGCAGCTCTGTCTCCCTGGAGCCAGACGACCAGCCCGGCCCATCGGGGACCTCTGGACAGTCGGTTCCCCACAGACAGCCACAGGCTACACCAGACCCAACCCCCTCTGGGAACACCAGCACAGCTCCCACCCAGCGGGCCCATGCCTCTGTCTCCAGGACACGTAAATCAGCAGTGTGTCCACCACTACAGGGCACCCAGGTTGACCCACCACCCCAACAAAAACAGGGACCTGGGGGCAGTGGTAGTGGGCACACCGTCCAGGGGACAGAGGCCCAGGAACACAGGGGAACTGGGAGGGCTGCTCTGTGGCAGGGGGGGGACAGGCCCGGGGAACCGACTCTCCAAGAGGCCCTCTCCACCATCATGGGAGCATACCACCGCTCCCAGGAGACGATGGCGACGGTACTGGCCCGGTTCCAGGAGATCCAGGAACTGCAGGAGGAACGGTACATGGGGTTCAGGAAGGAACTGAGGAACATTGGTTCCGCAATGGGGACCATCGTCCTGGCCCTTACCCAGATCGTCACCACATTGCGGGACCATGTGGCACCCCAAAGGGCCCCTGTCACTAGCCCAGGCCAGGAACAGCCTACCACCTCCGCCGGCGCTAGTGGACAGGAGGCCCCCACACAACGACAGGCCACCAGAACCCCACCTCCTGCAGAAGATGAACCACCCCGCAAGCGGAACCTGAGATCTCACAAGAAGACAGAGTAGGATTGCAAGACCCCCGCCAGCCTAAGATACCCCCTGATGTCATCCCACTGTCCCACATTGTCACCCTGTCCAACCTTGAACTGCCCTTGCTCCATCCTTCCACAGGCATATGGACAATGCACCTGTGCGACTGAGAACTGGACTCTGCCATGGACATTACTCCACCCCCACCCATCCCCGCTTCCCAATCATTTACCTATATGTAGCACTTAAAATAAATCACCCATTCCACTTAAAAAAACAGGAGTCTGCTTGTATTCTTAACAAATGTATTACACATAACGGTGCAATAATGGCCAGTTTCTTTGTGATGACAACATACCAATTTCAATAAGCTTTAGTCCATGGGGAAACAAAGCTGAAGTCAGGCAGTGGGTCATACAGCTCTGAAAAGGGAAGGGAAAGTCACAAATCAATTAACAGGAACTGGGGGGAAACACAGACAGTGGAGAAGCATGAGGCCTCAAGTAAATGTAAATTGGGGTGGCTGTTTCTTACCTGTGTGCTACTGAAAGTATTGTTGTATGACTGTATCCCTGTTGTCCGTGTCGTCCCCGTCGTCTTCCTCCTCTTCACTCTCCAGAGGCTCCACAGCTGCAACAAAACCACCATCTGGACCATCCTCCTGCAGAAAAGGCACCTGGCGTCGCAATGCAAGATTGTGAAGCATACAGCAGGCCGCGATGATCTGGCACACCTTCTTTGGTGAGTACATGAGGGATCCCCCTGTCATATGCAGGCACCTAAACCTGGCCTTCAGGACCCCGAAGGTCCTTTCTATGATCCTCCTAGATCACCCATGGGCCTCATTGTACCGTTCCTCTGCCCTGGTCCGGGGATTCCTCACTGGGGTCAGTAGCCACGACAGGTTGGGGTAACCAGAGTCACCAATTAGCCACACACGGTGTCTCTGTAGCTGTTCCATCACATAAGGGATGCTGCTATTTCGCATGACATACGCGTCATGCACTGACCCAGGGAACTTGGCATTTACATGGGAGATGTACTGGTCAGCCAAACAGACCACCTGGACATTCATCGAATGATAACTTTTTCTGTTTCTGTACACCTGCTCACTGTCTTTGGGGGGAACCAAAGCCACATGGGTCCCATCAATGGCACCAATGATGTTGGGGATATGTCCAAGGGCATAGAAATCACCCTTCACTGTAGCCAATTCGCCCACCTCAGGGAAAATAATGTAGCTCCGCATGTATTTCATCAGGGCAGACAACACTCTGGACAAAACCTTAGAAAACATAGGCTGAGACATCCCAGATGACATGACCACTGTTGTCTGAAAAGACCCACTTGCCAAAAAATGGAGTGCTGACAGAACCTGCACCAGAGGGGGAATCCCCGTGGGTTGGCAGATGGGGGACATCAGGTCTGGCTCCAGCTGGGCACATAGTTCATGTATAGTTGCTCTGTCAAGCCGGTATGTAAGTATGAGATGTCGTTCTTCCATTGTCGACAGGTCCACCAGCGGTCGGTACACGGGAGGATTCATCCTTCTCCTCGCAAGTCCCAGCGGACGGTGCCTAGGAAGGACAACATGGAGCACAGAGTCAAGCAACCCACAGGTTAATTCACACAGCTTGCACAGTACACGAATCGCTATGCATGGAACGGCTTGTATGAGTGGCTATGCAAGGCCTAGGCCTGTGTGACGCAGTAGAAATCATGCCATGTGGGCCCTTGAAATGGCGGCTGCCTGACCTGTGAAGTGTGACAGTGGGATGTGAGGTCACTGCGCTGGCGTGGCACACCGTGGCGGTAGGCGGTCGAAGACCGCGGCGCAAAGCAGCATTGGTTAACATTGAACCCTATGGGTCTCAGGAGCCAATGATGATGTGCGCCGGCGGTCGCGGTACGCACCGCTGCGGTACGCACCGCCGTGGGCGTGACCGCCATTTTCTATCTGATTAATCACTCGAGACCTGATCATCCACAGGAGAGGACCTATACTGCAAGTGCTGCTGTGACCTCGGTCTGGGAGATACAATGGCTGCTGCGACTGGGGAAAGGGCCCCTGCCTTCACTGCCGAAGAATTGGAGGAACTTGTTGATGGGGTCCTCCCCCAGTATGCGCTACTCTACGGTCCTCCAGACCAACAGGTTAGTACACAGGGTGCACGTTGAATGGGCTATGCCTGTGTTGAGTGGGGTGTATGTAAGATGGTGGGGAGGGGAGCGAATGAGGAATGCAACGCACGAAAGATGAGAGCATGTGCCACATGGCAAGGTTGGGGAGGTGGGGGCCACTCACATTGACCAGGCAGAAAACTGATGCGATTTCTTTTACCACCCTGTACATGTCACATAGGTCAGCGCCCATCAGAAGATCGACATTTGGCGTGCCATCGCCAAGGACGTCCGGGCCCTGGGGGTCCACAACAGACGGGGCACCCACTGCCGAAAGAGGTGGGAGGACATCCGCTGCGGGACCAGAAAGACCGCCGAGTCTCTGCTGGGGATGACCTCCCAACGTAGGAGGGGTGCCAGCCGCCAATTGACCCCCCTGATGTCCCGGATCCTGGCGGTGGCCTACCCCGATTAGGATGGGCGCGTGAGAACATCACAGCAGACACAAGGGGGTGAGTATCAGCACATTCTGCTATCTTTGCGCGCAGTGAAGGTGTCTGGGTGGGGGAGGAGGGCTGTGGCTATCTCCAGGCCAGGGCGCATTCTGTAGGCTAGGCCCCTCCGTTAGACACGGCCCTGTGCCCCCGCCCCCCACCTCTGTAGGGTGCCAAGTACAGCTATCCATGGTCCGGCCTCACCCATGTGTGCATTTGTCGTCCATAGACCCGTAGGACTAGTCACAATAACTGAGTAGTGTACCCCCATTGCTCGGCCTAGTTCAGGGGGCTTCTGTGTCTGTCCTCTCCGACAACGGTGTTGCCAATGCATGCACTCAACCTGTCTTCATTTCTCCACCCCCCCCCCATTTTCTTTGTCTTCCTGTTCATGTGTGCATTAGCATCATCTGGCGGAGGAGAAGTGGCATTGGAACACGAGGGAGCTGCATCTCACATGGCCCGGGAGGGCCATACAACAGACTCCGAGTACACCAGTGAGACGGAGGGCGAGTGGAGCTCCACAACGGGGACCCGTGGAGACGTCAGCGACACCGACACGTCCTCGGAAGGGAGCTCCCTAGCGGTGGCGGCAACATCCGTGCCCACCGCCACAACAGGTACAGCCGCCACCCAGCGCACCAGCCCCGCCCTCCCAGCAGCCCCTCAGCCTTTGCTCCGTGCCCGCTCGCCCAGGAAGGCGGGCATCTCCTTCGCCCCAGGCACCTCAGGCCCTGCCCCAGTTACCCCTGCTGCCCTCAGTGAGGAGGTCATTGACCTCCTCAGGACACTCATTGTTGGGCAGTCTATCCTTTTGAATGCCATCCAGGGTGTAGAGAGGGAGGTGCATCGGAGCAATGCATACCTGGAGGGCATTCATTCGGGTCAGGCTGCCCATCAGCCATTGTTCAACGCTCTGGCCTCAGCACTGACGGCAGCCATTGTCCCTGTCTCCAGCCTCCCTCTTCTGACTCCCTCCACCCAGTCCCAGTCTCCTGTTCCTCTGCCTATCCCATCCACACCATCAGACCAGCCTGCACACACCTCTACACCCAAGGGCAGCTCATCCAGACATAAGCACCACAGATCACACAAGCATTCACCCAAGCAACATCCAGATGCAGACATGCCAACAGTCACTACCACCTCTGTGTCCCCCACCTCCTCATCTCCCTCCTCCCTCCCTGTGACGTCTCCACTCACACCTGCATGCACACCACCATCAGCCAGTACTTCCATCACCAGCACACCCTCCATTACAGTCCGCACACGTGCAGTCACCACCCCCACTGCCATTTACACGTCCCCTGTGTCCTCTCCCAGTGTGTCTGTCACCCCCTCTTCCAAAGCACACAAACGCAGGCAGCCACCCACCCAACAGCCATCCACCTCACGACAGCCTCCGTCACAAGCACCTGCACCCAAAGACAGCACACTTGACTCTCCTACAACCACATCCTCTTCCTCCACTCCCAAACCCACTACACCTACCCTTCCCTGTCCTCCCCAAGTCCTTTTCCTTTCCAACCTTGAGCTCGTTCCAATCACTGACCCACCCCCTCCATCTGGTAAGACCAAAAAAAGCACCTCAGCCACCACCAGCCCTGCATCTACTGTGACCATAGTGCAGGGCTATTGGAGTCCACCAGATCCTAGGGCAGGAACATCGGCCAGCAGCAAGGGGACAGCCAGCCCCCCCCCCCCGGGAAGAGGACAAAAAAGAAAAAGGCCCGGCGCGACAAGCCTGAGACGGCTGCCACCAAGGACAGTAGCCTTGCCCCGTCACCTGCCACATCATCCAACGGAGGCAAGGGCCACAGAGCTCCAGCGAAGGAGGGCAAGGGCAGCAGGGCGGAGAAGTCAGGCAGCAGGCGAGCTGCCCAGGAGGGCCCCACCAGCCCCATTCCGGGTGTGACGGACGACACCCACGGGCCCAGGACTCCATCACAGGAGGGCGCCGCGACCGCAAGTTCGGATGGTGAATGAGCGGGAAGTCTTGCCCAGGTCTGGCTCCCTAGACACACAGGACAAGCACCGCTGAACGGGCCCCGCCGGGACAAGAACCGCTGAACGGGCCCCGCCGGGAGGAGCACCGCTGAACAGGGCCCCGCCGGGAGGAGCACCGCTGAACAGGGCCCCGCCGGGAGGAGCACCGCTGAACAGGGCCCCGCCGGGAGGAGCACCGCAGAACAGGGCCCCGCCGGGACAAGAACCGCTGAACAGGGCCCCGCTGTAGGAGGCTGGACTGGCTTGTAGTGAGTACCTAGGGGTACTTGCACCTTGCACCAGGCCCAGTTATCCCTTATTGTGTATATGGTGTCTAGCAGCTTAGGCTGATAGATAATGGTAGCTTAGCAGAGCAGCTTAGGCTGAACTAGGAGACATGTGAAGCTACTACAGTACCACAAGTGTCACTTGCACAATATCATAAGAAAACACAATACACAGTTATACTAAAAATAAAGGTACTTTATTTTTATGACAATATGCCAAAGTAACTTAGAGTGTACCCTCAGTGAGAGGATAGGAAATATACACAAGATATATATACACAATAGCAGAAATATGCAGTATAGTCTTAGAAAACAGTGCAAACAATGTATAGTTACAATAGGATGCAATGGGGAAACATAGGGATAAGGGCAACACAAACCATATACTCCAAAAGTGGAATGCGAACCACGAATGGACCCCAAACCTATGTGACCTTGTAGAGGGTCGCTGGGACTATTAGAAAATAGTGAGAGTTAGAAAAATAACCCTCCCCAAGACCCTGAAAAGTGAGTGCAAAGTGCACTAAAGTTGCCCTAAGGACAAAGAAGTCGTGTTAGAGGAATAATGCAGGAAAGACACAAACCAACAATGCAACAACTGTGGATTTCCAATCTAGGGTACCTGTGGAACAAGGGGACCAAGTCCAAAAGTCACATGCAAGTCGGAGATGGGCAGATGCCCAGGAAATGCCAGCTGCGGGTGCAAAGAAGCTTCTACTGGACAGAAGAAGCTGCGGTTTCTGCAGGAACGCAAAGGGCTAGAGACTTCCCCTTTGGAGGACAGATCCCTCTCGGCTTGTAGAGTCGTGCAGAAGTGTTTTCCCGCTGAAAGAACACCAACAAGCCTTGCTAGCTGTAAATCGTGCGGTTAGCGTTTTTGGATGCTGCTGTGGCCCAGGAGGGACCAGGAGGTCGCAAATTGGACCAGGAGGTAGAGGGGACATTGAGCAAGACAAGGAGCCCTCTTAGCAGCAGGTAGCACCCACAGAAGTGCCAGAAACAGGCACTACAAGGATGCGTGAAACGGTGCTCACCCGAAGTCGCACAAAGATGTCCCACGTCGCCGGAGAACAACTTAGGAGGTCGTGCAATGCAGATTAGAGTGCCGTGGACCCGGGCTGGACTGTGCACAAAGGATTTCCGCCGGAAGTGCACGGAGGCCGGAGTAGCTGCAAAAGTCGCGGTTCCCAGCAATGCAGTCTAGCGAGGTGAGGCAAGGACTTACCTCCACCAAACTTGGACTGAAGAGTCACTGGACTGTGGGGGCCACTTGGACAGAGTTGCTGGATTCGAGGGACCTCGCTCGTCGTGCTGAGAGGAGACCCAAGGGACCGGTAATGCAGCTTTTTGGTGCCTGCGGTGGCAGGGGGAAGATTCCGTCGACCCACGGGAGATTTCTTCGGAGCTTCTGGTGCAGAGAGGAGGCAGACTACCCCCACAGCATGCACAAACAGGAAAACAGTCGAGAAGGCGGCAGGATCAGCGTTACAGAGTTGCAGTAGTCGTCTTAGCTACTTTGTTGCAGTTTTGCAGGCTTCCAGCGCGGTCAGCAGTCGATTCCTTATCAGAAGGTGAAGAGAGAGATGCAGAGGAACTCGGCTGAGCTCTTGCATTCGTTATCTAAAGTTTCCCCAGAGACAGAGACCCTAAATAGCCAGAAAAGAGGGTTTGGCTACCTAGGAGAGAGGATAGGCTAGCAACACCTGAAGGAGCCTATCACAAGGAGTCTCTGACGTCACCTGGTGGCACTGGCCACTCAGAGCAGTCCAGTGTGCCAGCAGCACCTCTGTTTCCAAGATGGCAGAGGTCTGGAGCACACTGGAGGAGCTCTGGACACCTCCCAGGGGAGGTGCAGGTCAGGGGAGTGGTCACTCCCCTTTCCTTTGTCCAGTTTCGCACCAGAGCAGGGCTAAGGGGTCCCCTGAACCGGTGTAGACTGGCTTATGCAGAATTGGGCACATCTGTGCCCAACAAAGCATTTCCAGAGGCTGGGGGAGGCTACTCCTCCCCTGCCTTCACATCATTTTCCAAAGGGAGAGGGTGTCACACCCTCTCTCAGAGGAAGTTCTTTGTTCTGCCATCCTGGGCCAGGCCTGGCTGGACCCCAGGAGGGCAGATGCCTGTCTGAGGGGTTGGCAGCAGCAGCAGCTGCAGTGAAACCCCAGGAAGGGCAGTTTGGCAGTACCAGGGTCTGTGCTACAGACCACTGGGATCATGGGATTGTGCCAACCATGCCAGGATGGCATAGAGGGGGCAATTCCATGATCATAGACATGTTACATGGCCATATTCGGAGTTACCATTGTGAAGCTACATATAGGTAGTGACCTATATGTAGTGCATGCGTGTAATGGTGTCCCCGCACTCACAAAGTTCAGTGAATTGGCTCTGAACCATGTGGGGGCACCTTGGCTAGTGACAGGGTGCCCTCACACTAAGCAACTTTGCACCTAACCTTTACCAGGTAAAGGTTAGACATATAGGTGACTTATAAGTTACTTAAGTGCAGTGTAAAATGGCTGTGAAATAACGTGGACGTTATTTCACTCAGGCTGCAGTGGCAGGCCTGTGTAAGGATTGTCAGAGCTCCCTATGGGTGGCAAAAGAAATGCTACAGCCCATATGGATCTCCTGGAACCCCAATACCCTGGGTACCTTAGTACCATATACTAGGGATTTATAAGGGTGTTCCAGTAAGCCAATGTAAATTGGTAAAATTGGTCACTAGCCTGTTAGTGACAATTTGAAATAAATGAGAGAGCATAACCACTGAGGTTCTGGTTAGCAGAGCCTCAGTGAGACAGTTAGGCACTACACAGGGAACACACACATATAGGCCACAAACTTATGAGCACTGGGGTCCTGACTAGCAGGGTCCCAGTGACACATAACAAACATACTGAAAACATAGGGTTTTCACTATGAGCACTGGGCCCTGGCTAGCAGGATCCCAGTGAGACAGTGAAAACACCCTGGCATACACTCACAAACAGGCCAAAAGTGGGGGTAACAAGGCTATAAAGAGGCTACTTTCTCACACCCGCCGGGACAAGAACCGCTGAACAGGGCCCCGCCGGGAGGAGCACTGCTGAACAGGGCCCCGCCGGGAGGAGCACCGCTGAACAGGGCCCCGCCGGGAGGAGCACCGCAGAACAGGGCCCCGCCGGGACAAGAACCCGTTGAACAGTGCCCCCCCAGGACAAGAACCGCTGAACGGGCCCGCCGGGAGGAGCACCGCTGAACAGGGCCCCGCCGGGAGGAGCACTGCAGAACAGGGCCCCGCTGGGACAAGAACCGCTGAACAGGCCCCGCCGGGACAAGAACCGCTGAACGGGCCCCGCCGGGACAAGGACCGCTGAACAGGGCCCCGCCATCTCAAGCACCGCTCCGCTGGGCCCTTCCTGTCAAGCACCGCTCCGCTGGGCCCTTCATCTCAAGCACCGCTCCGCTGGGCCCCGCCGTCTCAAGCACCGCTCCGCTGGGCCCTTCATCTCAAGCACCGCTCCGCTGGGCCCTTCCTGTCAAGCACCGCTCCGCTGGGCCCTTCCTGTCAAGCACCGCTCCGCTGGGCCCTTCATCTCAAGCACCGCTCCGCTGGGCCCCGCCGTCTCAAGCACCGCTCCGCTGGGCCCTTCCTGTCAAGCACCGCTCCGCTGGGCCCTTCATCTCAAGCACCGCTCCGCTGGGCCCTTCCTGTCAAGCACCGCTCCGCTGGGCCCTTCATCTCAAGCACCGCTCCGCTGGGCCCTTCCTGTCAAGCACCGCTCCGCTGGGCCCTTCCTGTCAAGCACCGCTCTGCTGGGCCCTCCATCTCAAGCACCGCTCCGCTGGGCCCTTCCTGTCAAGCACCGCTCCGCTGGGCCCTTCCTGTCAAGCACCGCTCCGCTGGGCCCTTCCTGTCAAGCACCGCTCCGCTGGGCCCTTCTTGTCAAGCACCGCTACGCTGGGCCCTGCCGTCTCAAGCACCGCTCCGCTGGGCCCTTCCTGTCAAGCACCGCTCCGCTGGGCCCTTCCTGTCAAGCACCGCTCCGCTGGGCCCTTCATCTCAAGCACCGCTCCACTGGGCCCTTCCTGTCAAGCACCGCTCCGCTGGGCCCTTCATCTCAAGCACCGCTCCGCTGGGCCCCGCCGTCTCAAGCACCGCTCCGCTGGGCCCTTCATCTCAAGCACCGCTCCGCTGGGCCCTTCATCTCAAGCACCGCTGGCCCATTGACAGTGCCGGTTCTGTGTCGAGCAGGGCTTCAGGAAGCACTCGGGGCACCATGCCTCCTCCAATAACAGTGGAGTCGGTAATCCATCTGATGGACTGTGGCTTTGCACCCCCCAGGATGGGACAGTGGGCATGGAGGCCCCTCGTGGATCTGGCGTCGTGGACTCATGTGGCTGAGGTGCCCCCCGTTCCCTTCCCCCTGAGGTGCCTGTAGTTTTATCATCTGATGCCCCTGCAGTGTTCTCTCCAATGGTATCTGGTCTCCTGTGTGGGCTTTGCCCATGTGTTTGTGCACATTGGCCCACGGACTATGGAACTTTGACGGAATGTGCAGGACTTTTTGCCTATGGATATCTTGTTGACTATGTTCATTCCTTATTTTTGTATCTTTTAGATGGCATATTTGCCATTCCTTCAATGGAGCTATTTATACATATATTTTATCGAAAATTTAAATTGTGTCTTTGCATTATTCCGGGGGGTTTGTGTGGTGTCACTCTGACTTGTTGCTCGGCATTGGGGTGTAGGTATTTGTGGTGGGGGGGTGGGTGTATGGCGCATGTGTGTGCCCGTAAGCTTTTCTCCTCCCCCTCCCCTGTGTCGTAGGTGCAGTACTCACCGTTGTCGTCTGCGCCGGCGTTCGTACTCCTGGTAGATGAGCAGGTAGACAATAGCTGGTAGGATGTGTAATTCAGGCTCCATGCTGTCCTCCGTCCTCGTGGAGTGTGTTAGGTGAGCGTTTTCCCGTTCGTAGTCTGTTTCCGCTGTGTTTTTATCGGCGGGGCTCCCGCCCCGGAAAAGGTGGCGGATTGGTGAGTTGTGATAGGGTGGGCGGTACATTGTCTGCCGCCTGCCTGTTGGCGGTGACCGCCGCGCTGTTTGTCGGTCCCGCCGTGGCGGTCGGAGTGTTAATGTGGCGGCCTGTGTTGGTGGTTCCCGCCAGAGTTAGAATACCATTTTTTGGACCGCCGGCCTGTTTGCGGGTTGGCCGCCGCTATATCACCGACCGCCAGGGTCAGAATGACCACCTATATGTTTTAAAGAAGTTATTCATTTGACAAAATTCTTTGCAATTTTTTTCATGACTTCATAGGAATGTTCATAAAAAATTGGTGGTGGAATGTCAAATTTTCATGTTAGACGTTTTGGTTTTCCCACTTTTAGAGGAAATATCTGCTTTTTTTTTCAAGAGGCGGGGTTTGGGTATTTTTTTAAATCTATTTTTAGGGGTGGGAGTGAGGGGGTTTGGGTATTTTTTTGATTTAGGGCTTATGGTGGGGTAGTTTATTTTTAAAGAGGTTGGGGAAGCTTTAAGGAAAGGCGAGAGAAAGGTGGAGAGAAGAGGAGGAAGGTTCGCAAGAGGACGGGTGAGGTAAGTGGGGTTGGGGCAGGGTTGGTGGGTAGTTTTTAGTGGTGGGCAGATTTAAGGCTTTGGGTTGGGGGTGTTGGGTAGTTTAGTTTTTAGGTGTGGGGGATCGGGGTACTTTTTTTTAAGGGCGGTGGAGGGTTGGTGTAGTTTAGTTTATGAAGCAGGGGTGGAGGGTTGGGGTCGTTTTTTTTTAGGGCTTATGGCGGGTGGGGGTAGTTTAGTTTTTATGTGCGGGTTTGAAATAGTTTTTTTTTTTTTTAAGGGCTCAAGGGGTGGGGGTGTCGAAGTACTTTAGTTTTATGGGGCAGAGATGGGGTTGGGATAGCTTGTTTTAGGGTTCATCGTGGGTGGGGGGTCAGATCAGTTTAGTTTTTAGAGCGGGGTGGAGGGGTTGGTATCGTTTTTTTTCGAGGGTTCAGAGGTTTGGGGTAGTTTAGCTATTAAGGGTGGGGGTAGTTTTGGTGCTCAGGGTGGGTGGTGGGGGGGGTTGTATGACAGAACCACGCATGCAGTTCCCGCATGTGCCTTTACTAGGCATGCTTTTACAACAAAATTCGTGGTAAAGGCATTTGTGGTAAAGGCATGTGTGCATACAACGCGTTCATAGTTCCAGCATGCGTTGGTCCGGCATGCGTTGTTCCGTCATACAACTGTACATATCCAATATTAGTGGGACAGAATATCATTACAACAATTTTAAGGGCCAAAATACTGAAAGCTAAGTCCACATAGGGAGGTAAGGATTAACAATTCCTACCTCCACGTCTATATGTATCTTAAAGGTGTGTGTGTGTGTGTGTATATATATATATATATATACATATATATATATATATATCACGACGGTGGGTATATGTGGAGTTACGTATGTAAGGTAGGAGTTGTGAAATTAACTCTGCAAGTTAGGAGTTGGGTATAGAACATGTATTGAAACTTACCTTTCGATATTTGGTCCAACAATATTATTGTAACCATCTTTGGTGCCATCAATATTTGGGATTCTATATTCCCATCCTACACCACAACTGTATAATGCACTAATCACCCAAGAGGGTATCCAGTGCGTGGGCAAGGTGTGTAGGTGTGTGGTCCCCAGGTGCTTATATGAAGAGCCAGGTCTTCAGCTTCTTGCAGCATTCAAGAAGACAGGAGGGGGGCCTGAGGGAGGTCATTTGATATCTTGGGGACAGTGAAGGAGAATGAGCAACTTCCAGTTTTGCTTTTGCAGATGCACAGTGTGTGTACGAATGAGAGTGACACAGAGCATAGGGGTCTGGTGGGTTGGTGAAAGTGAATGCAGCTGTTCAGGTATTCTGGTCCTGTGATGTGCAGGGCTTTGTATGTGTGTGTGTGAGATGTTTGACATGGCTGCGATTGTGATTGGGGAGCCAGTGAAGCTTCCTGAGGTGCTGTGTGATGTGGGTGTATGTTTGACCTGAGAGCTCTTGGCGTTGTTTCCCCTGTCTTTTTGCTTCTGACCTCCAGTTTTTAATCCTGTGCTGAATTTTGTTTTTGCTGGCTTTAGGACTCTGGGCACTTTACCACTGCTGACCAGTGCTAAAGTGCAAGTGCTCCTTGTCTAGATTGTATTGGTGATTGGTTTATTCATGATTGGCATATCTGATTTACTGGTAAATCCCTGGTAAAGTGCATTATGTGTGCTCAGGGCCTGTAAATCAAATGCTACTAGTGGGCCTGCAGCACTGGTTGTGCCACCCACATAAGTAGCTCTGTAATCATGTCTCAGACCTGCCATTGCAGTGTCTGTGGTTGCAGTTTTAAACTGCCATGATGACCTGGCAAGTGCACGCATTTGGAGGCCCAAACCTTCCCTTTTACTACGTGCAAGTCACGCCTAAGGTAGGCCCAAGTCCGCTGCATGGGCAGGATGCAGTTTATTTATAAAGTAAGACATGTACTGATGTATTTTAAATGCCCTGATAGTGAAATTCTGCTATTTTTGATTCTCGCTATTGCAGGGCCTATCTCTCAAATAGGGTAAAATGGGGATTGCCTTGAAATATCTTCTAAGTGTAATTTCCCATTGGGAGCAGATGGAGATGAGGAGTTTGGGGTTTCTGAACTCACAATTTAAAAATATATCTTTTGGGGAAGTTGGTTTTTGAACTGTGAGTTTGAAAATGCCAATTTTAGAAAGTGGGCATTTTCTTGCTTAATCATTCTGTGCCTTTACCTGCCTTCTTGCCTGTGAAATACATGTCTGGGTCAGGATGACAGCTGGGCTGCTTGTGAATTCACTCTAGACAGTGACACAAAAGGAGCCGAGGTGTGTCCTGCATATCCTGGTGGTCGGCACCAGGCTAATGGGTCTTCCTGAGCTAGAGTGGTGGGAGGAGAGGAAACTTGCACCTGAATAGGGCTTTGCCTGTCCTTACACAAAGCAGTCTTCAACCCCCTGGGGTGTGTCCTGGGCCACGGCAGGGAAGGCAGGGTCTTCTGCACTACAAAGACTTCTCTTTGAAGTCTGCCTACTTCAAAGACAGAAATGGGTATAAGTACTGGACCTCTGACACCACAGAGTTAGAATCCTTCTGGACGGAGGAAATTTTGCCAGGAGTCAGATGCTGTAAGAAGAACTGCCACTCTGCCTGTTGCTTTGTTGTGCTGACTTGCTGCTTCAGTCCTGGGAGTGAAATGACTGGGCTTGGCTTCCTACATCCTGCTTCCAAAGGTTTTCCAAGGACTTCGACTGAGCTTGCCTCCTGTTAAGAAGTCTCAGGAACATCAAAGACTTCATCTGCCAGTGCCTGGGCTTCTTGCTTAAAGTCCTGACTTGGCAAGTGGTGCCAACTCCAGTCCCTGGGCCCTGAAAGTGGAAGTTGGTGATCTGAAGGAGAAAATCCATGCATCGAATGTGCTGCACCAGAAAAATCAATTTAGTGCCTGTATCATGGCTGGAAAATCAACGCACCACCTGCCTTGTGACTGAAAAGTCAATGCAGAGCCTGTCCTGTGGCTGCAGAATCGACACAGTGCCTGTTTCACCGTGGTTCCATCAACTCAGCGCATATGGATTTTCCTCACATCGTCCCTGGGCACCAATTTTTCATCGACCATGCAACAAAGTAAGGAACCAGGGCTGCATGTCTGGAAATCAGCACATCGCCTTTCCTGTGATGAAAGAATTGATGTATCTCTCCTTCTCTGTCAGTAAGGAACCAAAGCATTGTCTCACCTGCAAACAAACAATCTACCCATTACCTCCCCTGCGCAGTAAGAAACTGACACGTTGCTTTGCTTTTCCGAAGCCCCACCTCCCCTGTGCCCCGCATTCTCTTTATTTTAGATGCATCCCACGTACTTTCTGCTAAAGAATTACAACCATTGATTCCTGTGAATTAGGACTTGCTTAAACTTTTACAAGTGAGATCTTGACTTGCGTATGTTAGATTTTGTTGTTGTTTTGGTCTTGTTTTACTCAGATAAATATTGGCTATGTTGTTTAGACTGGTGTGGAGTCCTTTTGTGGTGTTTTTACTTTTTTATTGTGTGTGTTGTGTACAAATACTTTACTCATTGGCTCTGAGATGAGCCTGACTGCTTGAGCAAAGCTACCAAGGGGGTCAGCAGAGGTTATCTTAGGTGTGTGACTCCCTTGCCCTGACTAGAGTGAGGGTCCCTACTTGGGCACGGTACAAACCACTGCCAACTAAAGATCCCGTTTCTAACAGTGCAGTAGAGTACGAGCCTTGCAGCTGCATAATGTGTGGTCTGGAGTCTGTGCAGAAGTTGTTTGAAGATTTCAGTGCAGAGTATTGCCGTAGTCCAGCCTGCTGGTGATGACTGCCTGCATGATGGTTCCTCTGGTGTTCTGCTGTAGCCATTTGAAGTCTGTCACAGCGTGTGGAAGATGTGGAAGCAGGACGTGCACACTGCGTTGACTTGAGCAGTCATGTTTAGCCTGTCATCTAAGATGAACCCTAGATTTCTTGGGTGGTCTGCGGGTGTGGGATCTAGCTCCGATGGCTACCAAGTGGAATACCATGAGGTGGTCTTGCTGCCAAAGATCAGTTCTCCTTCTTGTCGGAGTTGAGCTTCAGGCAGTTGGTTCGCAACCAGTGGTCGAGTGACAGTCACCTGAGGTTGAAGACTTGAAAGAACTCCCCAAGCATATTTGCACCTTGCAGAGCCTCTTTGCTTTGTTGATCTATCTTCTTGCCTCATCTTTGTGTTTGACTTAACACCATTTAACCTCAGTGCAAATAATAAACAGAGTGTGTTGTGAAATGAATGACTTACCCCTGAGTGAGTGAAGGTGGCACCATTCTGCCTCAGTTTTATAGGAAGTGATAAATATCACCTGCATCACTTCAGTATGATTTTGGATAAAACCTTTGTGCCGGAGAACATCTTGAATTGTAAGACAAGAGTGTCGATAGGACCACTGCATCATAGCCTTTGCATCTAGATGTCACTGTTCTTCTGGAGTCTTTGGCAAGTTTGACGTCTGAGTTGGCCCAATGTGTGGGTTCTGGTGGAGACCAGCCTGGTGTGGTAAGAGTCAGCCACTGGATGGAAAATTTTATTTTCTTGACTTATACTTGGATGAGCTCTGTTTATGTTAAGTGTGTTCTCAAAATAGTTGCCAGGTAGCCAGGTTGGAAAATACCGATCTACTTTGTGAGCTAAATATAGGGACTGGGAGGACCAGACAGCTTGATCTCATGTGTTTTAGAATCCAGGAATATTTAACGCTGTCACAACCTACCATATAGATGAGCTGCACCTCAAATTGTGTTTATTAGCAGAGGTGAATCATCTTGTTACCTATACCTCACTGCTATGATGCAGCTCCTAGGCGTGAGCTTCTATGTGCATGCATTATCAAGGAGAGTGAACCATTTGCTGAGTGGATGACTGGCAAGTGTGGGAGCACAGATGTGACCCTGGTGCACACACCTGGCACCAGCTTCCAAAGATGAAATAGGATATTCCTTAATTCTCAGAAAAAGTATGCAGATGGGCTCTCTGGGCATGTTTTCATTCTATAGTTCTACACTGACCTGACTTTTGCCTTCAGATTAGCATCCCAATTTGTACTTTCAAATTGGCCAAACATCTACCACAGCATCTGACTGCAGGAGAAACCCATTAGGATACATGTGAAGAGTATAACCACTGATTGTTTTTAACTATTTACTCTTACAGTCCGGTGTAAACATCCATCCAATTTTTAGATTTTAAATACTCTTTCATTAAAAAGTAGGTATGGGTACGAGGTTGGAATTTTAAGTAGAAATGGGCAGTTTGTGTTGACTTCCATAAAGTTATGCTAGGTTATTAGACAGAGAAACCAAGATTACTGAAAATGTAATGATGGGGCTCTCCTTTCATAATAGTTATATGTTTTAAAGAAGTTATTCATTTGACAAAATTCTTTGCAAATTTTTTAATGACTTCATAGAAATGTTCATAAAAAATTGGTGGTGGAATGTCAAATTTTCATGTTAGACGTTTTGGTTTTCCCACTTTTAGAGGAAATATCTGCTTTTTTTTTCAAGAGGCGGGGTTTGGGTATTTTTTTAATCTATTTTTAGGGGCGGGAGTGCAGGGGTTTGGGTATTTTTTTTATTTAGGGCTTAGGGTGGGGTAGTTTATTTTTAAAGGGGTTTGGGAAGCTTTAAGGAAAGGCGAGAGAAAGGTGGGGAGAAGAGGAGGAAGGTTCGCAAGAGGATGGGGTGAGACAAGTCGGGTTGGGGCAGGGTTGGTGGGTAGTTTTTAGTGGTGGGCGGATTTAGGGCTTTGGGTGGGGGGTGTTGGGTAGTTTAGTTTTTAGCGGTGGGGGATCGGGGTAGTTTTTTTTAAGGGGGGGGTGGAGAGTTGCGGTTGTTTAGTTTATGAAGCAGGGGTGGAGAGTCGGCTCGTTTTTTTTTTTTAGGGCTTATGGCGGGTGGGGGCAGTTTAGTTCTTATGTGCGGGGTTGAAATATATATATTTTGTTTTAGGGGCTCGAGGGGTGTGGGTGTCGAAGTACTTTAGTTTTATGGGGCAGAGATGGGGGTTGGGATAGCTTGTTTTAGGGTTCATCGTGGGTGGGGGGGTCGGATCAGTTTAATTTTTAGGGTGGGGTGGAGGGGTTGGTATAGTTTTTTTTTGAGGGTTCAGAGGTTTGGGGTAGTTTAGCTATTAAGGGTGGGGGTAGTTTTGGTGCTCAGGGTGGGTGGGGGGGGGTGTATGACAGAACCACGCATGCCGTTCCCGCATGTGCCTTTACTAGGCATGCTTTTACAACAAAATTCGTTGTAAAGGCATTTGTGGTAAAGACATGTGTGCAAACAACGCGTTTGTAGTTCTAGCATGCGTTGGTTTGGCATGCGTTGTTCCGTCATACAACCGTACATATCCAATATTAGTGGGACAGAATATCATTACAACAATTTTAAGGGCCAAAATACTGAAAGCTAAGTCCACATAGGGAGGTAAGGATTAACTATTCCTACCTCCACGTCTATATGTATCTTGAAGGTGTGTGTTTGTATATATATATATATATATATATATATATATATCACGACAGTGGGTATATGTGGAGTTACGTATGTAAGGTAGGAGTTGTGAAATTAACTCTGCAAGTTAGGAGTTGGGTATAGAACATGTATTGAAACTTACCTTTCGATATTTGGTCCAACAATATTATTGTAACCATCTTTGGTGCCATCAATATTTGGGATTCTATATTCCCATCCTACACCACAACTGTATTTTGCACTCATCACCCCAGAGGGTATCCGGTGCGTGGGCAAGGTGTGTAGGTGTGTGGTCCCCAGGTGCTTATATGAAGAGCCAGGTCTTCAGCTTCTTGCAGCATTCAAGAAGAGAGGAAGGGGGCCTGAGGGAGGTCATTTGATATCTTGGGGGCAGTGAAGGAGAATGAGCAACTTCCAGTTTTGCTTTTGCAGATGCACAGTGTGTGTACGACTGAGAGTGACACAGAGCATAGGGGTCTGGTGGGTTGGTGAAAGTGAATGCAGCTGTTCAGGTATTCTGGTCCTGTGATGTGCAGGGCTTTGTATGTGTGTGTGTGAGATGTTTGACATGGCTGCGATTGTGATTGGGGAGCCAGTGAAGCTTCCTGAGGTGCTGTGTGATGTGGGTGTATGTTTGACCTGAGAGCTCTTGGCGTTGTTTCCCCTGTCTTTTTGCTTCTGACCTCCAGTTTTTAATCCTGTGCTGAATTTTGTTTTTGCTGGCTTTAGGACTCTGGGCACTTTACCACTGCTGACCAGTGCTAAAGTGCAAGTGCTCCTTGTCTAGATTGTATTGGTGATTGGTTTATTCATGATTGGCATATCTGATTTACTGGTAAATCCCTGGTAAAGTGCATTATGTGTGCTCAGGGCCAGTAAATCAAATGCTACTAGTGGGCCTGCAGCACTGGTTGTGCCACCCACATAAGTAGCTCTGTAATCATGTCTCAGACCTGGCATTGCAGTGTCTGTGGTTGCAGTTTTAAACTGCCATGATGACCTGGCAAGTGCACGCATTTGGAGGCCCAAACCTTCCCTTTTACTACGTGCAAGTCACGCCTAAGGTAGGCCCAAGTCCGCTGCATGAGCAGGATGCAGTTTATTTATAAAGTAAGACATGTACTGATGTATTTTAAATGCCCTGATAGTGAAATTCTGCTATTTTTGATTCTCGCTATTGCAGGGCCTATCTCTCAAATAGGGTAAAATGGGGATTGCCTTGAAATATCTTCTAAGTGTAATTTCCCATTGGGAGCAGATGGAGATGAGGAGTTTGGGGTTTCTGAACTCACAATTTAAAAATATATCTTTTGGGGAAGTTGGTTTTTGAACTGTGAGTTTGAAAATTCCAATTTTAGAAAGTGGGCATTTTCTTGCTTAACCATTCTGTGCCTTTACCTGCCTACTTGCCTGTGAAATACATGTCTGGGTCAGGATGACAGCTGGGCTGCTTGTGAATTCACTCTAGACAGTGACACAAAAGGAGCCGAGGTGTGCCCTGCATATCCTGGTGGTCGGCACCAGGCTAATGGGTCTTCCTGAGCTAGAGTGGTGGGAGGAGAGGACACTTGCACCTGAATAGGGCTTTGCCTGTCCTTACACAAAGCAGTCTTCAACCCCCTGGGGTGTGTCCTGGGCCAGGGCAGGGAAGGCAGGGTCTTCTGCACTACAAAGACTTCTCTTTGAAGTCTGCCTACTTCAAAGACAGAAATGGGTATAAGTACTTGACCTCTGACACCACAGAGTTAGAATCCTTCTGGACGGAGGAAATTTTGCCAGGAGTCAGATGCTGTAAGAAGAACTGCCACTCTGCCTGTTGCTTTGTTGTGCTGACTTGCTGCTTCTGTCCTGGGAGTGAAATGACTGGACTTGGCTTCCTACATCCTGCTTCCAAAGGTTTCCAAGGACTTGGACTGAGCTTGCCTCCTGTTAAGAAGTCTCAGGGACATCAAAGACTTCATCTGCCAGTGCCTGGGCTTCTTGCTGAAAGTCCTGACTTGGCAAGTGGTGCCAACTCCAGTCCCTGGGCCCTGAAAGTGGAAGTTGGTGATCTGAAGGAGAAAATCCACGCATCGAATGTGCTGCACCAGAAAAATCAATTTAGTGCCTGTATCATGGCTGGAAAATCAACGCGGCACCTGCCTTGTGACTGAAAAGTCAATGCAGAGCCTGTCCTGTGGCTGCAGAATCGACACAGTGCCTGTTTCACCGTGGTTCCATCAACTCAGCGCATATGGATTTTCCTCACATCGTCCCTGGGCACCAATTTTTCATCGACCATGCAACACAGTAAGGAACCAGGGCTGCATGTCTGGAAATCAGCACATCGCCTTTCCTGTGAGGAAAGAATTGATGTATCTCTCCTTCTCTGTCAGTAAGGAACCAAAGCATAATCTCACCTGCAAACAAACAATCTACCCATTACCTCCCCTGGGCAGTAAGAAACCGACACCTTGCTTTGCTTTTCCGAAGCCCCACCTCCCCTGTGGCCCGCATTCTCTTTATTTTAGATGCATCCCACATACTTTCTGCTAAAGAAATACAACCATTGATTCCTGTGAATTAGGACTTGCTTAAACTTTTACAAGTGAGATCTTGACTTGCGTATGTTGTTGTTTTGGTCTTGTTTTACTCAGATAAATATTGGCTATGTTGTTTAGACTGGTGTGGAGTCCTTTTGTGGTGTTTTTACTGTTTTATTGTGTGTGTTGTGTACAAATACTTTACTCATTGGCTCTGAGATGAGCCTGACTGCTTGAGCAAAGCTACCAAGGGGGTCAGCAGAGGTTATCTTAGGTGTGTGACTCCCTTGCCCTGACTAGAGTGAGGGTCCCTACTTGGGCACAGTACAAACCACTGCCAGCTAAAGATCCCGTTTCTAACAGTGCAGTAGAGTACGAGCCTTGCAGCTGCATAATGTGTGGTCTGGAGTCTGTGTAGAAGTTGTTTGGAGATTTCGGCGCAGACTATTGCCGTAGTCCAGCCTGCTGGTGATGACTGCCTGCATGATGGTCCCTCTGGTGTTCTGCTGTAGCCATTTGAAGATCTGTCACAGCGTGTGCAAGATGTGGAAGCAGGACGTGCACACTGCGTTGACTTGAGCCGTCATGTTTAGCCTGTCATCTAGGATGAACCCTAGATTTCTTGGGTGGTCTGCGGGTGTGGGATCTAGCTCCGATGGCTACCAAGTGGAATACCATGAGGTGGTCTTGCTGCCAAAGATCAGTTCTCCTTCTTGTCGGAGTTGAGCTTCAGCCAGATGTTTCGCAACCAGTGGTCCAGTGACAGTCACCCGAGGCTGAAGGCTTGAAAGAACTCCCCAAGCATATTTGCACCTTGCAGAGCCTCTTTGCTTTGTTGATCTATCTTCTTGCCTCATCTTTGAGTTTGAATTAACACCATTTGTCCTCAGTAAAAAGAAAGACAGTGTGTGTTGTGAAAGGAATGACCTACCCCTGAGCGAAGGTGGCACCATTCTGCCTCAGTTTCACAGGAAGTGAGAAATATCACTTGCATCACTTCAATATGATTTTGGATCAAACCTTTGTGCCGGAGAACATCTTGAATTGTAAGACAGGAGTGTCAATAGGACCACTGAATCATAGTCTTTGCATCTAGGTGTCACTGTTCTTCCGGAGTCTTTGGCAAGTTCGACGCCTGAGAAGGCCCAATGTGTGGGTTCTGGTGGAGACCAGCCGGGTGTGGAAAGAATTAGCCACTGGATGGAAAATTTTATTTTCTTACTTGACTTACAGTTGCCCGACCTCTGTTTATGTTAAGTGTGTTCTCAAAATAGTCGCCAGGTAGCCATGTTGGAAGATGTCGATCTCCTCTGTGAGCTAAATATAGGGGCTGGGAGGACCAGACAGCTTGATCTCATCTGTTTTAGAATCCAGGAATATTTAACGCTGTCACAACCTACCATATAGATGAGCTGCACCTCAAATTGTGTTAATTAGCTGAGGTGAATCATCTTGTTAGCTACACCTCACTGCTATGATGCAGCTCCTAGGCATGAGCTTCTATGTGCATGCATTATCAAGGGGAGTGAACCATTGGCTGAGCGGATGACTGGCAAGTGTGGCAGCACAGATGTGACCCTGGTGCACATACCTGGCACCAGCTTCCAAAGATGGAATAGGATATTCCTTAATTCTCAGAAAAAGTATGCAGATGGGCTCTCTGGGCATGTTTTCATTCTATAGTTCTACACTGACCTGACTTTTGCCTTCAGATTAGCATCCCAATTTGTACTTTCAAATTGGCCAAACATCTACCACAGCATCTGACTGCAGGAGAAACCCATTAGGATACATGTGAAGAGTATAACCACTGATTGTTTTTAACTAGTTACTCTTACAGTCTGGTGTAAACGTCCATCCAATTTTTAGGTATTAAATACTCTTTTATTAAAAAGTAGGTATGGGTACGAGGTTGGAATTTTAAGTAGAAATGGGCAGTTTGTGTGACTTCCATAAAGTTATGCTAGGTTATTAGACAGATAAACCAAGATTACTGAAAATGTAATGATGGGGCTCTCCTTTCATAATAATTATGGGGGTCATTCTGACCTCGGCGGTAAAAGTCGCTTACCGCCGGCCAGAAGGCCGCCATAACACCGCCGCGGTAAACCGCCACGGTCATTCTGACCCGCAACTGGCAAACCGCCAAAAACCCGACATCCACAAAAATCCGCCACACCAAAGGTCAGCGAAAAAATGGCGCTGACCAAACCTCCACCGTCACGCCAACAGAAAAACGCCCATACCATTCCGACCCACAAATCCACGCGGCTGTCTTTCAAACGCGGTATTCCATTGGCGGTACACACCGCCGCGGTCAAAATACACACACACATAGAAAACTCAGCAACATTGGTCAGTTCGAAATACGCACACCTGATACACATACTAACACCACTCCCACACACCCAACACAATATAAAGCACACACCCACATCACCCACAAGCCCCTCCGACCCGAAATCACTGATGAAGGCGAGAGACAGAGCACAGAATAGAGAATCCCACAACACAGAGGCACACAACACCATCACCCACACAGAATCCACGCACCAAACACCACACACCACCACACGCACCACACTCATCACCACAAACGCCACCCCACACCTCAACCACACCACCCCATGGCACCCCAAAGACACCCCAGGTTCAGTGACGCCGAACTCAGGGTCATGGTGGAGGAAATAGTCCGTGTAGAGCCCCAGCTCTTCGGGGCACAGGTGCAGCACACCACAATTGCCAGGAAGATGGAGCTATGGCAAAGGATAGTGGACAGGGTTAACGCGGTGGGACAGCATCCACGCAATCGGGAGGACATCAGGAAGAGATGGAACGACCTACGGGAGAAGGTGCGTTCCATGGTATCAAGGCACAACATTGCGGTGCAGAAGACTGGCGGTGGACCCCCACCTACTCCCCCACAATTTACCGCGTGGGAGGAGGAAGTCTTGCACATCCTGCATCCTGAGGGCCTCGCAGGAGTAGCCGGAGGAATGGACTCTGGTAAGGCAAATCTTCACTACTGCTTCCCACCCCCACCCCACCTGCATGCCAAATCATACCCCCACCCTCACCCCCTCCCCCATCACACCAACCCCTAGCAAAAGGCTCACCATCACAACCCACCCACCCCGAAACCTAGCCCTGCATGCGACCACAAAGCATGGACACCCATCACCAAAGCATGCCCACTGCACACACACATCACCCCCACAAGCCACCCTCACAAAAGCCCCCACAAGGGAATGCCTGCACATGGGTACACGGACACCCACCCATCACACGAAATCCCACACACAGAAGCAATAACCATACCTTTATACCCCTGCAGGACCCGAACGCCACCACACCGCCACGGAGGGTCCAGAGATGTCCATCCCACCCCCAGAAGAGGCCCCCAGCGATGACAGCAGCTCTGTCTCCCTGGAGCCAGACAACCAGCCCGGCCCATCGGGGACCTCTGGACAGTCGGTTCCCCACAGACAGCCACAGGCTACACCAGACCCAACCCCCTCTGGGAACACCAGCACAGCTCCCACCCAGCGGGCCCATGCCTCTGTCTCCAGGACACGTAAATCAGCAGTGTGTCCACCACTACAGGGCACCCAGGTTGACCCACCACCCCAACAAAAACAGGGACCTGGGGGCAGTGGTAGTGGGCACACCGTCCAGGGGACAGAGGCCCAGGAACACAGGGGAACTGGGAGGGCTGCTCTGTGGCAGGGGGGGGACAGGCCCGGGGAACCGACTCTCCAAGAGGCCCTCTCCACCATCATGGGAGCATACCACCGCTCCCAGGAGACGATGGCGACGGTACTGGCCCGGTTCCAGGAGATCCAGGAACTGCAGGAGGAACGGTACATGGGGTTCAGGGAGGAACTGAGGAACATCGGTTCCGCAATGGGGACCATCGTCCTGGCCCTTACCCAGATCGTCACCACATTGCGGGACCATGTGGCACCCCAAAGGGCCCCTGTCACTAGCCCAGGCCAGGAACAGCCTACCACCTCCGCCGGCGCTAGTGGACAGGAGGCCCACACACAACGACAGGCCACCAGAACCCCACCTCCTGCAGAAGATGAACCACCCCGCAAGCGGAACCTGAGATCTCACAAGAAGACAGAGTAGGATTGCAAGACCCCCGCCAGCCTAAGATACCCCCTGATGTCATCCCACTGTCCCACATTGTCACCCTGTCCAACCTTGAACTGCCCTTGCTCCATCCTTCCACAGGCATATGGACAATGCACCTGTGCGACTGAGAACTGGACTCTGCCATGGACATTACTCCACCCCCACCCATCCCCGCTTCCCAATCATTTACCTATATGTAGCACTTAAAATAAATCACTTATTCCACTTAAAAAAACAGGAGTCTGCTTGTATTCTTAACAAATGTATTACACATAACGGTGCAATAATGGCCAGTTACTTTGTGATGACAACATACCAATTTCAATAAGCTTTAGTCCATGGGGAAACAAAGCTGAAGTCAGGCAGTGGGTCATACAGCTCTGAAAAGGGAAGGGAAAGTCACAAATCAATTAACAGGAACTGGGGGGAAACACAGACAGTGGAGAAGCATGAGGCCTCAAGTAAATGTAAATTGGGGTGGCTGTTTCTTACCTGTGTGCTACTGAAAGTATTGTTGTATGACTGTATCCCTGTTGTCCGTGTCGTCCCCGTCGTCTTCCTCCTCTTCACTCTCCACAGGCTCCACAGCTGCAACAACACCACCATCTGGACCATCCTCCTGCAGAAAAGGCACCTGGCGTCGCAATGCAAGATTGTGAAGCATACAGCAGGCCGCGATGATCTGGCACACCTTCTTTGGTGAGTACATGAGGGATCCCCCTGTCATATGCAGGCACCTAAACCTGGCCTTCAGGACCCCGAAGGTCCTTTCTATGATCCTCCTAGATCACCCATGGGCCTCATTGTACCGTTCCTCTGCCCTGGTCCGGGGATTCCTCACTGGGGTCAGTAGCCACGACAGGTTGGGGTAACCAGAGTCACCAATTAGCCACACACGGTGTCTCTGTAGCTGTTCCATCACATAAGGGATGCTGCTATTTCGCATGACATACGCGTCATGCACTGACCCAGGGAACTTGGCATTTACATGGGAGATGTACTGGTCAGCCAAACAGACCACCTGGACATTCATCGAATGATAACTTTTTCTGTTTCTGTACACCTGCTCACTGTCTTTGGGGGGAACCAAAGCCACATGGGTCCCATTAATGGCACCAATGATGTTGGGGATATGTCCAAGGGCATAGAAATCACCCTTCACTGTAGCCAATTCGCCCACCTCAGGGAAAATAATGTAGCTCCGCATGTATTTCATCAGGGCAGACAACACTCTGGACAAAACCTTAGAAAACATAGGCTGAGACATCCCAGATGACATGGCCACTGTTGTCTGAAAAGACCCACTTGCCAAAAATGAAGTACTGACAGAACCTGCACCAGAGGGGGAATCCCCGTGGGTTGGCGGATTGGGGACATCAGGTCTGGCTCCAGCTGGGCACATAGTTCATGTATAGTTGCTCTGTCAAGCCGGTATGTAAGTATGAGATGTCGTTCTTCCATTGTCGACAGGTCCACCAGTGGTTGGTACACGGGAGGATTCATCCTTCTCCTCGCAAGTCCCAGCGGACGGTGCCTAGGAAGGACAACATGGAGCACAGAGTCAAGCAACCCACAGGTTAATTCACACAGCTTGCACAGTACACGAATCGCTATGCATGGAACGGCTTGTATGAGTGGCTATGCAAGGCCTAGGCCTGTGTGAAGCAGTAGAAATCATGCCATGTGGGCCCTTGAAATGGCGGCTGCCTGACCTGTGAAGTGTGACAGTGGGATGTGAGGTCACTGCGCTGGCGTGGCACACCGTGGCGGTAGGCGGTCGAAGACCGCGGCGCAAAGCAGCATTGGTTAACATTGAACCCTATGGGTCTCAGGAGCCAATGACGATGTGCGCCGGCGGTCGCGGTACGCACCGCTGTGGTACGCACCGCCGTGGGCGTGACCACCATTTTCTATCTGATTAATCACTCGAGACCTGATCATCCACAGGAGAGGACCTATACTGCAGGTGCTGCTGTGACCTCGGTCTGGGAGATACAATGGCTGCTGCGACTGGGGAAAGGGCCCCTGCCTTCACTGCCGAAGAATTGGAGGAACTTGTTGATGGGGTCCTCCCCCAGTATGCGCTACTCTACGGTCCTCCAGACCAACAGGTTAGTACACAGGGTGCACGTTGAATGGGCTATGCCTGTGTTGAGTGGGGTGTATGTAAGATGGTGGGGAGGGGAGCGAATGAGGAGTGCAACGCACGAAAGATGAGAGCATGTGCCACATGGCAAGGTTGGGGAGGGGGGGGCCACTCACATTGACCAGGCAGAAAACTGATGCGATTTCTTTTACCACCCTGTACATGTCACATAGGTCAGCGCCCATCAGAAGATCGACATTTGGCGTGCCATCGCCAAGGACGTCCGGGCCCTGGGGGTCCACAACAGACGGGGCACCCACTGCCGAAAGAGGTGGGAGGACATCCGCTGCGGGACCAGAAAGACCGCCGAGTCTCTGCTGGGGATGGCCTCCCAACGTAGGAGGGGTGCCAGCCGCCAATTGACCCCCCTGATGTCCCGGATCCTGGCGGTGGCCTACCCCGATTTGGATGGGCGCGTGAGAACATCACAGCAGACACAAGGGGGTGAGTATCAGCACATTCTGCTATCTTTGCGCGCAGTGAAGGTGTCTGGGTGGGGGAGGAGGGCTGTGGCTATCTCCAGGCCAGGGCGCATTCTGTAGGCTAGGCCCCTCCGTTAGACACGGCCCTGTGCCCCCGCCTCCCACCTCTGTAGGGTGCCAAGTACAGCTATCCATGGTCCGGCCTCACCCATGTGTGCATTTGTCGTCCATAGACCCGTAGGACTAGTCACAATAACTGAGTAGTGTACCCCCATTGCGCGGCCTAGTTCAGGGGGCTTCTGTGTCTGTCCTCTCCGACAACGGTGTTGCCAATGCATGCACTCAACCTGTCTTCATTTCTCCACCCCCCCCCATTTTCTTTGTCTTCCTGTTCATGTGTGCATTAGCATCATCTGGCGGAGGAGAAGTGGCATTGGAGCACGAGGGAGCTGCATCTCACATGGCCCGGGAGGGCCATACAACAGACTCCGAGTACACCAGTGAGACGGAGGGCGAGTGGAGCTCCACAACGGGGACCCGTGGAGACGTCAGCGACACCGACACGTCCTCGGAAGGGAGCTCCCTAGCGGTGGCGGCAACATCCGTGCCCACCGCCACAACAGGTACAGCCGCCACCCAGCGCACCAGCCCTGCCCTCCCAGCAGCCCCTCAGCCTTCGCTCCGTGCCCGCTCGCCCAGGAAGGCGGGCATCTCCTTCGCCCCAGGCACCTCAGGCCCTGCCCCAGTTACCCCTGCTGCCCTCAGTGAGGAGGTCATTGACCTCCTCAGGACACTCATTGTTGGGCAGTCTACCCTTTTGAATGCCATCCAGGGTGTAGAGAGGGAGGTGCATCGGAGCAATGCATACCTGGAGGGCATTCATTCGGGTCAGGCTGCCCATCAGCCATTGTTCAACGCTCTGGCCTCAGCACTGACGGCAGCCATTGTCCCTGTCTCCAGCCTCCCTCTTCTGACTCCCTCCACCCAGTCCCAGTCTCCTGTTCCTCTGCCTATCCCATCCACAGCATCAGACCAGCCTGCACACACCTCTACACCCAAGGGCAGCTCATCCAGACATAAGCACCACAGATCCCACAAGCATTCACCCAAGCAACATCCAGATGCAGACATGCCAACAGTCACTACCACCTCTGTGTCCCCCACCTCCTCATTTCCCTCCTCCCTCCCTGTGACGTCTCCACTCACACCTGCATGCACACCACCATCAGCCAGTACTTCCATCACCAGCACACCCTCCATTACAGTCCGCACACGTGCAGTCACCACCCCCACTGCCATTTACACGTCCCCTGTGTCCTCTCCCAGTGTGTCTGTCACCCCCTCTTCCAAAGCACACAAACGCAGGCAGCCACCCACCCAACAGCCATCCACCTCACGACAGCCTCCGTCACAAGCACCTGCACCCAAAGACAGCACACTTGACTCTCCTACAACCACATCCTCTTCCTCCACTCCCAAACCCACTACACCTACCCTTCCCTGTCCTCCCCAAGTCCTTTTCCTTTCCAACCTTGAGCTCGTTCCAATCACTGACCCACCCCCTCCATCTGGTAAGACCAAAAAAAGCACCTCAGCCACCACCAGCCCTGCATCTACTGTGACCATAGTGCAGGGCTATTGGAGTCCACCAGATCCTAGGGCAGGAACATCGGCCAGCAGCAAGGGGACAGCCAGCCCCCCCCCCGGGAAGAGGACAAAAAAGAAAAAGGCCCGGCGCGACAAGCCTGAGACGGCTGCCACCAAGGACAGTAGCCTTGCCCCGTCACCTGCCACATCATCCAACGGAGGCAAGGGCCACAGAGCTCCAGCGAAGGAGGGCAAGGGCAGCAGGGCGGAGAAGTCAGGCAGCAGGCGAGCTGCCCAGGAGGGCCCCACCAGCCCCATTCTGGGTGTGACGGACGACACCCACGGGCCCAGGACTCCATCACAGGAGGGCGCCGCGACCGCAAGTTCGGATGGTGAATGAGCGGGAAGTCTTGCCCAGGTCTGGCTCCCTAGACACACAGGACAAGCACCGCTGAACGGGCCCCGCCGGGACAAGAACCGCTGAACGGGCCCCGCCGGGAGGAGCACCGCTGAACAGGGCCCCGCCGGGAGGAGCACCGCTGAACAGGGCCCCGCCGGGAGGAGCACCGCTGAACAGGGCCCCGCCGGGAGGAGCACCGCAGAACAGGGCCCCGCCGGGACAAGAACCGCTGAACAGGGCCCCGCTGTAGGAGGCTGGACTGGCTTGTAGTGAGTACCTAGGGGTACTTGCACCTTGCACCAGGCCCAGTTATCCCTTATTAGTGTATAGGGTGTCTAGCAGCTTAGGCTGATAGATAATGGTAGCTTAGCAGAGCAGCTTAGGCTGAACTAGGAGACGTGTGAAGCTACTACAGTACCACAAGTGTCACTTGCACAATATCATAAGAAAACACAATACACAGTTATACTAAAAATAAAGGTACTTTATTTTTATGACAATATGCCAAAGTATCTTAGAGTGTACCCTCAGTGAGAGGATAGGAAATATACACAAGATATATATGCACAATAGCAAAAATATGCAGTATAGTCTTAGAAAACAGTGCAAACAATGTATAGTTTCAATAGGATGCAATGGGGAAACATAGGGATAGGGGCAACACAAACCATATACTCCAAAAGTGGAATGCGAACCACAGATGGACCCCAAACCTATGTGACCTTGTAGAGGGTCGCTGGGACTATTAGAAAATAGTGAGAGTTAGAAAAATAACCCTCCCCAAGACCCTGAAAAGTGAGTGCAAAGTGCACTAAAGTTCCCCTAAGGACAAAGAAGTTGTGTTAGAGGAATAATGCAGGAAAGACACAAACCAACAATGCAACAACTGTGGATTTCCAATCTAGGGTACCTGTGGAACAAGGGGACCAAGTCCAAAAGTCACATGCAAGTCGGAGATGGGCAGATGCCCAGGAAATGCCAGCTGCGGGTGCAAAGAAGCTTCTACTGGACAGAAGAAGCTGCGGTTTCTGCAGGAACGCAAAGGGCTAGAGACTTCCCCTTTGGAGGACGGTTCCCTCTCGGCTTGTAGAGTCGTGCAGAAGTGTTTTCCCGCCGAAAGAACACCAACAAGCCTTGCTAGCTGCAAATCGCGCGGTTAGCGTTTTTGGATGCTGCTGTGGCCCAGGAGGGACCAGGAGGTCGCAAATTGGACCAGGAGGTAGAGGGGACGTCGAGCAAGACAAGGAGCCCTCTTAGCAGCAGGTAGCACCCAGAGAAGTGCCAGAAACAGGCACTATGAGGATGCGTGAAACGGTGCTCACCTGAAGTCGCACAAAGAAGTCCCACGTCGCCGGAGAACAACTTAGGAGGTCGTGCAATGCAGGTTAGAGTGCCGTGGACCCAGGCTGGACTGTGCACAAAGGATTTCCGCCGGAAGTGCACGGAGGCCGGAGTAGCTGCAAAAGTCGCGGTTCCCAGCAATGCAGTCTAGCGAGGTGAGGCAAGGACTTACCTCCACCAAACTTGGACTGAAGAGTCACTGGACTGTGGGGGCCACTTGGACAGAGTTGCTGGATTCGAGGGACCTCGCTCGTCGTGCTGAGAGGAGACCCAAGGGACCGGTAATGCAGCTTTTTGGTGCCTGCGGTGGCAGGGGGAAGATTCCGTCGACCCACGGGAGATTTCTTCGGAGCTTCTGGTGCAGAGAGGAGGCAGACTACCCCCACAGCATGCACAAACAGGAAAACAGTCGAGAAGGCGGCAGGCTCAGCGTTACAGAGTTGCAGTAGTCGTCTTAGCTACTTTGTTGCAGTTTTGCAGGCTTCCAGCGCGGTCAGCAGTCGATTCCTTATCAGAAGGTGAAGAGAGAGATGCAGAGGAACTCGGCTGAGCTCTTGCATTCGTTATCTAAAGTTTCCCCAGAGACAGAGACCCTAAATAGCCAGAAAAGAGGGTTTGGCTACCTAGGAGAGAGGATAGGCTAGCAACACCTGAAGGAGCCTATCACAAGGAGTCTCTGACGTCACCTGGTGGCACTGGCCACTCAGAGCAGTCCAGTGTGCCAGCAGCACCTCTGTTTCCAAGATGGCAGAGGTCTGGAGCACACTGGAGGAGCTCTGGACACCTCCCAGGGGAGGTGCAGGTCAGGGGAGTGGTCACTCCCCTTTCCTTTGTCCAGTTTCGCGCCAGAGCAGGGCTAAGGGGTCCCCTGAACCGGTGTAGACTGGCTTATGCAGAATTGGGCACATCTGTGCCCAACAAAGCATTTCCAGAGGCTGGGGGAGGCTACTCCTCCCCTGCCTTCACACCATTTTCCAAAGGGAGAGGGTGTCACACCCTCTCTCAGAGGAAGTTCTTTGTTCTGCCATCCTGGGCCATGCCTGGCTGGACCCCAGGAGGGCAGATGCCTGTCTGAGGGGTTGGCAGCAGCAGCAGCTGCAGTGAAACCCCAGGAAGGGCAGTTTGGCAGTACCAGGGTCTGTGCTACAGACCACTGGGATCATGGGATTGTGCCAACCATGCCAGGATGGCATAGAGGGGGCAATTCCATGATCATAGACATGTTACATGGCCATATTCGGAGTTACCATTGTGAAGCTACATATAGGTAGTGACCTATATGTAGTGCACGCGTGTAATGGTGTCCCCGCACTCACAAAGTTCAGTGAATTGGCTCTGAACCATGTGGGGGCACCTTGGCTAGTGCCAGGGTGCCCTCACACTAAGCAACTTTGCACCTAACCTTTACCAGGTAAAGGTTAGACACATAGATGACTTATAAGTTACTTAAGTGCAGTGTAAAATGGCTGTGAAATAACGTGGACGTTATTTCACTCAGGCTGCAGTGGCAGGCCTGTGTAAGGATTGTCAGAGCTCCCTATGGGTGGCAAAAGAAATGCTGCAGCCCATATGGATCTCCTGGAACCCCAATACCCTGGGTACCTTAGTACCATATACTAGGGATTTATAAGGGTGTTCCAGTAAGCCAATGTAAATTAGTAAAATTGGTCACTAGCCTGTTAGTGACAATTTGAAATAAATGAGAGAGCATAACCACTGAGGTTCTGGTTAGCAGAGCCTCAGTGAGACAGTTAGGCACTACACAGGGAACACACACATATAGGCCACAAACTTATGAGCACTGGGGTCCTGACTAGCAGGGTCCCAGTGACACATAACAAACATACTGAAAACATAGGGTTTTCACTATGAGCACTGGGCCCTGGCTAGCAGGATCCCAGTGAGACAGTGAAAACACCCTGGCATACACTCACAAACAGGCCAAAAGTGGGGGTAACAAGGCTAGAAAGAGGCTACTTTCTCACACCCGCCGGGACAAGAACCGCTGAACGGGCCCCGCCGGGAGGAGCACCGCTGAACAGGGCCCCGCCGGGAGGAGCACCGCTGAACAGGGCCCCGCCGGGAGGAGCACTGCAGAACAGGGCCCCGCCGGGACAAGAACCGCTGAACAGGCCCCGCCGGGACAAGAACCGCTGAACGGGCCCCGCCGGGACAAGGACCGCTGAACAGGGCCCCGCCATCTCAAGCACCGCTCCGCTGGGCCCTTCCTGTCAAGCACCGCTCCGCTGGGCCCTTCCTGTCAAGCACCGCTCCGCTGGGCCCTTCCTGTCAAGCACCGCTCCGCTGGGCCCTTCATCTCAAGCACCGCTCCGCTGGGCCCCGCCGTCTCAAGCACCGCTCCGCTGGGCCCTTCATCTCAAGCACCGCTCCGCTGGGCCCTTCCTGTCAAGCACCGCTCCGCTGGGCCTTTCCTGTCAAGCACCGCTCCGCTGGGCCCTTCATCTCAAGCACCGCTCCGCTGGGCCCCGCCGTCTCAAGCACCGCTCCGCTGGGCCCTTCCTGTCAAGCACCGCTCCGCTGGGCCCTTCCTGTCAAGCACCGCTCCGCTGGGCCCTTCATCTCAAGCACCGCTCCGCTGGGCCCTTCCTGTCAAGCACCGCTCCGCTGGGCCCTTCCTGTCAAGCACCGCTCTGCTGGGCCCTTCATCTCAAGCACCGCTCCGCTGGGCCCTTCCTGTCAAGCACCGCTCCGCTGGGCCCTTCCTGTCAAGCACCGCTCCGCTGGGCCCTTCTTGTCAAGCACCGCTACGCTGGGCCCTGCCGTCTCAAGCACCGCTCCGCTGGGCCCTTCCTGTCAAGCACCGCTCCGCTGGGCCCTTCCTGTCAAGCACCGCTCCGCTGGGCCCTTCATCTCAAGCACCGCTCCGCTGGGCCCTTCATCTCAAGCACCGCTCCGCTGGGCCCTTCCTGTCAAGCACCGCTCCGCTGGGCCCTTCATCTCAAGCACCTCTCCGCTGGGCCCCGCCGTCTCAAGCACCGCTCCGCTGGGCCCTTCATCTCAAGCACCGCTCCGCTGGGCCCTTCATCTCAAGCACCGCTGGCCCATTGACAGTGCCGGTTCTGTGTCGAGCAGGGCTTCAGGAAGCACTTGGGGCACCATGCCTCCTCCAATAACAGTGGAGTCGGTAATCCATCTGATGGACTGTGGCTTTGCACCCCCCAGGATGGGACAGTGGGCATGGAGGCCCCTCGTGGATCTGGCGTCGTGGACTCATGTGGCTGAGGTGCCCCCCGTTCCCTTCCCCCTGAGGTGCCTGTAGTTTTATCATCTGATGCCCCTGCAGTGTTCTCTCCAATGGTATCTGGTCTCCTGTGTGGGCTTTGCCCATGTGTTTGTGCACATTGGCCCACGGACTATGGAACTTTGACGGAATGTGCAGGACTTTTTGCCTATGGATATCTTGTTGACTATGTTCATTCCTTATTTTTGTATCTTTTAGATGGCATATTTGCCATTCCTTCAATGGAGCTATGTATACATATATTTTATCGAAAATTTAAATTGTGTCTTTGCATTATTCCGGGGGGTTTGTGTGGTGTCACTCTGACTTGTTGCTCGGCATTGGGGTGTAGGTATTTGTGGTGGGGGGGTGAGTGTATGGCGCATGTGTGTGCCTGTAAGCTTTTCTCCTCCCCCTCCCCTGTGTCGTAGGTGCAGTACTCACCGTTGTCGTCTGCGCCGGCGTTCGTACTCCTGGTAGATGAGCAGGTAGACAATAGCTGGTAGGATGTGTAATTCAGGCTCCATGCTGTCCTCCGTCCTCGTGGAGTGTGTATAGGTGAGCGTTTTCCCGTTCGTAGTCTGTTTCCGCTGTGTTTTTATCGGCGGGGCTCCCGCCCCGGAAAAGGTGGCGGATTGGTGAGTTGTGATAGGGTGGGCGGTACATTGTCTGCCGCCTGCCTGTTGGCGGTGACCGCCGCGCTGTTTGTCGTTCCCGCCGTGGCGGTCGGAGTGTTAATGTGGCGGCCTGTGTTGGTGGTTCCCGCCAGAGTTAGAATACCATTTTTTGGACCGCCGGCCTGTTTGCGGGTTGGCCGCCGCTTTATCACCGACCGCCAGGGTCAGAATGACCGCCTATATGTTTTAAAGAAGTTATTCATTTGACAAAATTCTTTGCAATTTTTTTAATGACTTCATAGAAATGTTCATAAAAAATTGGTGGTGGAATGTCAAATTTTCATGTTAGACGTTTTGGTTTTCCCACTTTTAGAGAAAATATCTGCTTTTTTTTCAAGAGGCGGGGTTTGGGTATTTTTTTAATTCTATTTTTAGGGGTGGGAGTGAGGGGGTTTGGGTATTTTTTTGATTTAGGGCTTATGGTGGGGTAGTTTATTTTTAAAGAGGTTGGGGAAGCTTTAAGGAAAGGCGAGAGAAAGGTGGAGAGAAGAGGAGGAAGGTTCGCAAGAGGACGGGTGAGGTAAGTGGGGTTGGGGCAGGGTTGGTGGGTAGTTTTTAGTGGTGGGCAGATTTAAGGCTTTGGGTTGGGGGTGTTGGGTAGTTTAGTTTTTAGGTGTGGGGGATCGGGGTACTTTTTTTTAAGGGCGGTGGAGGGTTGGTGTAGTTTAGTTTATGAAGCAGGGGTGGAGGGTTGGGGTCGTTTTTTTTTAGGGCTTATGGCGGGTGGGGGTAGTTTAGTTTTTATGTGCGGGTTTGAAATAGTTTTTTTTTTTTTTAAGGGCTCAAGGGGTGGGGGTGTCGAAGTACTTTAGTTTTATGGGGCAGAGATGGGGTTGGGATAGCTTGTTTTAGGGTTCATCGTGGGTGGGGGGTCAGATCAGTTTAGTTTTTAGAGCGGGGTGGAGGGGTTGGTATCGTTTTTTTTCGAGGGTTCAGAGGTTTGGGGTAGTTTAGCTATTAAGGGTGGGGGTAGTTTTGGTGCTCAGGGTGGGTGGTGGGGGGGGTTGTATGACAGAACCACGCATGCAGTTCCCACATGTGCCTTTACTAGGCATGCTTTTACAACAAAATTCGTTGTAAAGGCATTTGTGGTAAAGGCATGTGTGCATACAACGCGTTCATAGTTCCAGCATGCGTTGGTCCGGCATGCGTTGTTCCGTCATACAACTGTACATATCCAATATTAGTGGGACAGAATATCATTACAACAATTTTAAGGGCCAAAATACTGAAAGCTAAGTCCACATAGGGAGGTAAGGATTAACAATTCCTACCTCCACGTCTATATGTATCTTAAAGGTGTGTGTGTGTGTGTGTATATATATATATATACATATATATATATATATATCACGACGGTGGGTATATGTGGAGTTACGTATGTAAGGTAGGAGTTGTGAAATTAACTCTGCAAGTTAGGAGTTGGGTATAGAACATGTATTGAAACTTACCTTTCGATATTTGGTCCAACAATATTATTGTAACCATCTTTGGTGCCATCAATATTTGGGATTCTATATTCCCATCCTACACCACAACTGTATAATGCACTAATCACCCAAGAGGGTATCCAGTGCGTGGGCAAGGTGTGTAGGTGTGTGGTCCCCAGGTGCTTATATGAAGAGCCAGGTCTTCAGCTTCTTGCAGCATTCAAGAAGAGAGGAGGGGGGCCTGAGGGAGGTCATTTGATATCTTGGGGACAGTGAAGGAGAATGAGCAACTTCCAGTTTTGCTTTTGCAGATGCACAGTGTGTGTACGACTGAGAGTGACACAGAGCATAGGGGTCTGGTGGGTTGGTGAAAGTGAATGCAGCTGTTCAGGTATTCTGGTCCTGTGATGTGCAGGGCTTTGTATGTGTGTGTGTGAGATGTTTGACATGGCTGCGATTGTGATTGGGGAGCCAGTGAAGCTTCCTGAGGTGCTGTGTGATGTGGGTGTATGTTTGACCTGAGAGCTCTTGGCGTTGTTTCCCCTGTCTTTTTGCTTCTGACCTCCAGTTTTTAATCCTGTGCTGAATTTTGTTTTTGCTGGCTTTAGGACTCTGGGCACTTTACCACTGCTGACCAGTGCTAAAGTGCAAGTGCTCCTTGTCTAGATTGTATTGGTGATTGGTTTATTCATGATTGGCATATCTGATTTACTGGTAAATCCCTGGTAAAGTGCATTATGTGTGCTCAGGGCCAGTAAATCAAATGCTACTAGTGGGCCTGCAGCACTGGTTGTGCCACCCACATAAGTAGCTCTGTAATCATGTCTCAGACCTGCCATTGCAGTGTCTGTGGTTGCAGTTTTAAACTGCCATGATGACCTGGCAAGTGCACGCATTTGGAGGCCCAAACCTTCCCTTTTACTACGTGCAAGTCACGCCTAAGGTAGGCCCAAGTCCGCTGCATGAGCAGGATGCAGTTTATTTATAAAGTAAGACATGTACTGATGTATTTTAAATGCCCTGATAGTGAAATTCTGCTATTTTTGATTCTCGCTATTGCAGGGCCTATCTCTCAAATAGGGTAAAATGGGGATTGCCTTGAAATATCTTCTAAGTGTAATTTCCCATTGGGAGCAGATGGAGATGAGGAGTTTGGGGTTTCTGAACTCACAATTTAAAAATATATCTTTTGGGGAAGTTGGTTTTTGAACTGTGAGTTTGAAAATGCCAATTTTAGAAAGTGGGCATTTTCTTGCTTAATCATTCTGTGCCTTTACCTGCCTTCTTGCCTGTGAAATCCATGTCTGGGTCAGGATGACAGCTGGGCTGCTTGTGCATTCACTCTAGACAGTGACACAAAAGGAGCTGAGGTGTGCCCTGCATATCCTGGTGGTCGGCACCAGGCTAATGGGTCTTCCTGAGCTAGAGTGGTGGGAGGAGAGGACAATTGCACCTGAATAGGGCTTTGCCTGTCCTTACACAAAGCAGTCTTCAACCCCTTGGGGTGTGTCCTGGGCCACGGCAGGGAAGGCAGGGTCTTCTGCACTACAAAGACTTCTCTTTGAAGTCTGCCTACTTCAAAGACAGAAATGGGTATAAGTACTGGACCTCTGACACCACAGAGTTAGAATCCTTCTGGACGGAGGAAATTTTGCCAGGAGTCAGATGCTGTAAGAAGAACTGCCACTCTGCCTGTTGCTTTGTTGTGCTGACTTGCTGCTTCAGTCCTGGGGGTGAAATGACTGGGCTTGGCTTCCTACATCCTGCTTCCAAAGGTTTTCCAAGGACTTCGACTGAGCTTGCCTCCTGTTAAGAAGTCTCAGGAACATCAAAGACTTCATCTGCCAGTGCCTGGGCTTCTTGCTTAAAGTCCTGACTTGGCAAGTGGTGCCAACTCCAGTCCCTGGGCCCTGAAAGTGGAAGTTGGTGATCTGAAGGAGAAAATCCATGCATCGAATGTGCTGCACCAGAAAAATCAATTTAGTGCCTGTATCATGGCTGGAAAATCAACGCACCACCTGCCTTGTGACTGAAAAGTCAATGCAGAGCCTGTCCTGTGGCTACAGAATCGACACAGTGCCTGTTTCACCGTGGTTCCATCAACTCAGCGCATATGGATTTTCCTCACATCGTCCCTGGGCACCAATTTTTCATCGACCATGCAACAAAGTAAGGAACCAGGGCTGCATGTCTGGAAATCAGCACATCGCCTTTCCTGTGAGGAAAGAATTGATGTATCTCTCCTTCTCTGTCAGTAAGGAACCAAAGCATTGTCTCACCTGCAAACAAACAATCTACCCATTACCTCCCCTGCGCAGTAAGAAACTGACACGTTGCTTTGCTTTTCCGAAGCCCCACCTCCCCTGTGCCCCGCATTCTCTTTATTTTAGATGCATCCCACGTACTTTCTGCTAAAGAATTACAACCATTGATTCCTGTGAATTAGGACTTGCTTAAACTTTTACAAGTGAGATCTTGACTTGCGTATGTTAGATTTTGTTGTTGTTTTGGTCTTGTTTTACTCAGATAAATATTGGCTATGTTGTTTAGACTGGTGTGGAGTCCTTTTGTGGTGTTTTTACTTTTTTATTGTGTGTGTTGTGTACAAATACTTTACTCATTGGCTCTGAGATGAGCCTGACTGCTTGAGCAAAGCTACCAAGGGGGTCAGCAGAGGTTATCTTAGGTGTGTGACTCCCTTGCCCTGACTAGAGTGAGGGTCCCTACTTGGGCACGGTACAAACCACTGCCAACTAAAGATCCCGTTTCTAACAGTGCAGTAGAGTACGAGCCTTGCAGCTGCATATTGTGTGGTCTGGAGTCTGTGCAGAAGTTGTTTGAAGATTTCGGTGCAGAGTATTGCCGTAGTCCAGCCTGCTGGTGATGACTGCCTGCATGATGGTTCCTCTGGTGTTCTGCTGTAGCCATTTGAAGATCTGTCACAGCGTGTGGAAGATGTGGAAGCAGGACGTGCACACTGCGTTGACTTGAGCCGTCATGTTTAGCCTGTCATCTAAGATGAACCCTAGATTTGGGATCTAGCTCCGATGGCTACCAAGTGGAATACCATGAGGTGGTCTTGCTGCCAAAGATCAGTTCTCCTTCTTGTCGGAGTTGAGCTTCAGGCAGTTGGTTCGCAACCAGTGGTCGAGTGACAGTCACCTGAGGGTGAAGACTTGAAAGAACTCCCCAAGCATATTTGCACCTTGCAGAGCCTCTTTGCTTTGTTGATCTATCTTCTTGCCTCATCTTTGTGTTTGACTTAACACCATTTAACCTCAGTGCAAATAATAAACAGAGTGTGTTGTGAAATGAATGACTTACCCCTGAGTGAGTGAAGGTGGCACCATTCTGCCTCAGTTTTATAGGAAGTGATAAATATCACCTGCATCACTTCAGTATGATTTTGGATTTTGGATAAAACCTTTGTGCCGGAGAGCATCTTGAATTGTAAGACAAGAGTGTCGATAGGACCACTGCATCATAGCCTTTGCATCTAGATGTCACTGTTCTTCTGGAGTCTTTGGCAAGTTTGACGTCTGAGTTGGCCCAATGTGTGGGTTCTGGTGGAGACCAGCCTGGTGTGGTAAGAGTCAGCCACTGGATGGAAAATTTTATTTTCTTGACTTATACTTGGATGAGCTCTGTTTATGTTAAGTGTGTTCTCAAAATAGTTGCCAGGTAGCCAGGTTGGAAGATACCGATCTACTTTGTGAGCTAAATATAGGGACTGGGAGGACCAGACAGCTTGATCTCATGTGTTTTAGAATCCAGGAATATTTAACGCTGTCACAACCTACCATATAGATGAGCTGCACCTCAAATTGTGTTTATTAGCAGAGGTGAATCATCTTGTTACCTATACCTCACTGCTATGATGCAGCTCCTAGGCGTGAGCTTCTATGTGCATGCATTATCAAGGAGAGTGAACCATTTGCTGAGTGGATGACTGGCAAGTGTGGGAGCACAGATGTGACCCTGGTGCACACACCTGGCACCAGCTTCCAAAGATGAAATAGGATATTCCTTAATTCTCAGAAAAAGTATGCAGATGGGCTCTCTGGGCATGTTTTCATTCTATAGTTCTACACTGACCTGACTTTTGCCTTCAGATTAGCATCCCAATTTGTACTTTCAAATTGGCCAAACATCTACCACAGCATCTGACTGCAGGAGAAACCCATTAGGATACATGTGAAGAGTATAACCACTGATTGTTTTTAACTATTTACTCTTACAGTCCGGTGTAAACATCCATCCAATTTTTAGATTTTAAATACTCTTTCATTAAAAAGTAGGTATGGGTACGAGGTTGGAATTTTAAGTAGAAATGGGCAGTTTGTGTTGACTTCCATAAAGTTATGCTAGGTTATTAGACAGAGAAACCAAGATTACTGAAAATGTAATGATGGGGCTCTCCTTTCATAATAGTTATATGTTTTAAAGAAGTTATTCATTTGACAAAATTCTTTGCAAATTTTTTAATGACTTCATAGAAATGTTCATAAAAAATTGGTGGTGGAATGTCAAATTTTCATGTTAGACGTTTTGGTTTTCCCACTTTTAGAGGAAATATCTGCTTTTTTTTTCAAGAGGCGGGGTTTGGGTATTTTTTTAAATCTATTTTTAGGGGCGGGAGTGCAGGGGTTTGGGTATTTTTTTAATTTAGGGCTTAGGGTGGGGTAGTTTATTTTTAAAGGGGTTTGGGAAGCTTTAAGGAAAGGCGAGAGAAAGGTGGGGAGAAGAGGAGGAAGGTTCGCAAGAGGATGGGGTGAGACAAGTCGGGTTGGGGCAGGGTTGGTGGGTAGTTTTTAGTGGTGGGCGGATTTAGGGCTTTGGGTGGGGGGTGTTGGGTAGTTTAGTTTTTAGGGGTGGGGGATCGGGGTAGTTTTTTTTAAGGGGGGGTGGAGAGTTGCGGTTGTTTAGTTTATGAAGCAGGGGTGGAGAGTCGGCTCGTTTTTTTTTTTTAGGGCTTATGGCGGGTGGGGGCAGTTTAGTTCTTATGTGCGGGGTTGAAATATATATATTTTGTTTTAGGGGCTCGAGGGGTGTGGGTGTCGAAGTACTTTAGTTTTATGGGGCAGAGATGGGGGTTGGGATAGCTTGTTTTAGGGTTCATCGTGGGTGGGGGGGTCGGATCAGTTTAATTTTTAGGGTGGGGTGGAGGGGTTGGTATAGTTTTTTTTTGAGGGTTCAGAGGTTTGGGGTAGTTTAGCTATTAAGGGTGGGGGTAGTTTTGGTGCTCAGGGTGGGTGGGGGGGGTTGTATGACAGAACCACGCATGCCGTTCCCGCATGTGCCTTTACTAGGCATGCTTTTACAACAAAATTCGTTGTAAAGGCATTTGGGGTAAAGACATGTGTGCAAACAACGCGTTTGTAGTTCTAGCATGCGTTGGTTTGGCATGCGTTGTTCCGTCATACAACCGTACATATCCAATATTAGTGGGACAGAATATCATTACAACAATTTTAAGGGCCAAAATACTGAAAGCTAAGTCCACATAGGGAGGTAAGGATTAACTATTCCTACCTCCACGTCTATATGTATCTTGAAGGTGTGTGTTTGTATATATATATATATATATATATCACGACGGTGGGTATATGTGGAGTTACGTATATGTAAGATAGGAGTTGTGAAATTAACTCTGCAAGTTAGGAGTTGGGTATAGAACATGTATTGAAACTTACCTTTCGATATTTGGTCCAACAATATTATTGTAACCATCTTTGGTGCCATCAATATTTGGGATTCTATATTCCCATCCTACACCACAACTGTATTTTGCACTCATCACCCCAGAGGGTATCCGGTGCGTGGGCAAGGTGTGTAGGTGTGTGGTCCCCAGGTGCTTATATGAAGAGCCAGGTCTTCAGCTTCTTGCAGCATTCAAGAAGAGAGGAAGGGGGCCTGAGGGAGGTCATTTGATATCTTGGGGGCAGTGAAGGAGAATGAGCAACCTCCAGTTTTGCTTTTGAAGATGCACAGTGTGTGTACGACTGAGAGTGACACAGAGCATAGGGGTCTGGTGGGTTGGTGAAAGTGAATGCAGCTGTTCAGGTATTCTGGTCCTGTGATGTGCAGGGCTTTGTATGTGTGTGTGTGAGATGTTTGACATGGCTGCGATTGTGATTGGGGAGCCAGTGAAGCTTCCTGAGGTGCTGTGTGATGTGGGTGTATGTTTGACCTGAGAGCTCTTGGCGTTGTTTCCCCTGTCTTTTTGCTTCTGACCTCCAGTTTTTAATCCTGTGCTGAATTTTGTTTTTGCTGGCTTTAGGACTCTGGGCACTTTACCACTGCTGACCAGTGCTAAAGTGCAAGTGCTCCTTGTCTAGATTGTATTGGTGATTGGTTTATTCATGATTGGCATATCTGATTTACTGGTAAATCCCTGGTAAAGTGCATTATGTGTGCTCAGGGCCAGTAAATCAAATGCTACTATTGGGCCTGCAGCACTGGTTGTGCCACCCACATAAGTAGCTCTGTAATCATGTCTCAGACCTGCCATTGCAGTGTCTGTGGTTGCAGTTTTAAACTGCCATGATGACCTGGCAAGTGCACGCATTTGGAGGCCCAAACCTTCCCTTTTACTACGTGCAAGTCACGCCTAAGGTAGGCCCAAATCCGTTGCATGAGCAGGATGCAGTTTATTTATAAAGTAAGACATGTACTGATGTATTTTAAATGCCCTGATAGTGAAATTCTGCTATTTTTGATTCTCGCTATTGCAGGGCCTATCTCTCAAATAGGGTAAAATGGGGATTGCCTTGAAATATCTTCTAAGTGTAATTTCCCATTGGGAGCAGATGGAGATAATGAGTTTGGGGTTTCTGAACTCATAATTTAAAAATATATCTTTTGGGGAAGTTGGTTTTTGAACTGTGAGTTTGAAAATGCCAATTTTAGAAAGTGGGCATTTTCTTGCTTAACCATTCTGTGCCTTTACCTGCCTTCTTGCCTGTGAAATACATGTCTGGGTCAGGATGACAGCTGGGCTGCTTGTGCATTCACTCTAGACAGTGACACAAAAGGAGCCGAGGTGTGCCCTGCATATCCTGGTGGTCGGCACCAGGCTAATGGGTCTTCCTGAGCTAGAGTGGTGGGAGGAGAGGACACTTGCACCTGAATAGGGCTTTGCCTGTCCTTACACAAAGCAGTCTTCAACCCCCTGGGGTGTGTCCTGGGCCACGGCAGGGAAGGCAGGGTCTTCTGCACTACAAAGACTTCTCTTTGAAGTCTGCCTACTTCAAAGACAGAAATGGGTATAAGTACTGGACCTCTGACACCACAGAGTTAGAATCCTTCTGGATGGAGGAAATTTTGCCAGGAGTCAGATGCTGTAAGAAGAACTGCCACTCTGCCTGTTACTTTGTTGTGCTGACTTGCTGCTTCAGTCCTGGGAGTGAAATGACTGGACTTGGCTTCCTACATCCTGCTTCCAAAGGTTTTCCAAGGACTTCGACTGAGCTTGCCTCCTGTTAAGAAGTCTCAGGGACATCAAAGACTTCATCTGCCAGTGCCTGGGCTTCTTGCTTAAAGTCCTGACCTTGGCAAGTGGTGCCAACTCCAGTCCCTGGGCCCTGAAAGTGGAAGTTGGTGATCTGAAGGAGAAAATCCAGGCATCGAATGTGCTGCACCAGAAAAATCAATTTAGTGCCTGTATCATGGCTAGAAAATCAACACAGCACCTGCCTTGTGACTGAAAAGTCAATGCAGAGCCTGTCCTGTGGCTACAGAATCGACACAGTGCCTGTTTCACCGTGGTTCCATCAACTCAGCGCATATGGATTTTCCTCACATCGTCCCTGGGCACCAATTTTTCATCGACCATGCAACACAGTAAGGAACCAGGGCTGCATGTCTGGAAATCAGCACATCGCCTTTCCTGTGAGGAAAGAATTGATGTATCTCTCCTTCTCTGTCAGTAAGGAACCAAAGCATCGTCTCACCTGCAAACAAACAATCTACCCATTACCTCCCCTGCGCAGTAAGAAACTGAGACGTTGCTTTGCTTTTCCGAAGCCCCACCTCCACTGTGGCCCGCATTCTCTTTATTTTAGATGCATCCCACGTACTTTCTGCTAAAGAAATACAACCATTGATTCCTGTGAATTAGAACTTGCTTAAACTTTTACAAGTGAGATCTTGACTTGCGTATGTTAGATTTTGTTGTTGTTTTGGTCTTGTTGTACTCAGATAAATATTGGCTATGTTGTTTAGACTGGTGTGGAGTCCTTTTGTGGTGTTTGTACTGTTTTATTGTGTGTGTTGTGTACAAATACTTTACTCATTGGCTCTGAGATGAGCCTGACTGCTTGAGCAAAGCTACCAAGGGGGTCAGCAGAGGTTATCTTAGGTGTGTGACTCCCTTGCCCTGACTAGAGTGAGGGTCCCTACTTGGGCACGGTACAAACCACTGCCAGCTAAAAAAAACATTTCTAACAGTGCAGTAGAGTACGAACCTTGCAGCTGCATAATGTGTGGTCTGGAGTCTGTGTAGAAGTTGTTTGAAGATTTCGGCGCAGAGTATTGCCGTAGTCCAGCCTGCTGGTGATGACTGCCTGCATGATGGTCCCTCTGGTGTTCTGCTGTAGCCATTTGAAGATCTGTCACAGCGTGTGCAAGATGTGGAAGGAGGACGTGCACACTGCGTTGACTTGAGCCGTCATGTTTAGCCTGTCATCTAGGATGAACCCTAGAGTTCTTGGGTGGTCTGCGGGTGTGGGATCTAGCTCCGATGGCTACCAAGTGGAATACCATGAGGTGGTCTTGCTGCCAAAGATCAGTTCTCCTTCTTGTCGGAGTTGAGCTTCAGCCAGATGTTTCGCAACCAGTGGTCCAGTGACAGTCACCTGAGGCTGAAGGCTTGAAAGAACTCCCCAAGCATATTTGCACCTTGCAGAGCCTCTTTGCTTTGTTGATCTATCTTCTTGCCTCATCATTGAGTCTGACTTAACACCATTTGTCCTCAGTGCAAAGAATAAACAGAGTGTGTTGTGAAATTAATGACTTACCCCTGAGTGAGTATAGGAGGCTGGACTGGTTTGTAGTGAGTACCAAGGGGTACTTGCACCTTGCACCAGGCCCAGTTATCCCTTATTAGTGTATAGGGTGTCTAGCAGCTTAGGCTGATAGATAATGGTAGCTTAGCAGAGCAGCTTAGGCTGAACTAGGAGACGTGTGAAGCTACTACAGTACCACTTACTGTCATATGCACAATATCATAAGAAAACACAATACACAGTTATACTAAAAATAAAGGTACTTTATTTTTATGACAATATGCCAAAGTATCTTAGAGTGTACCCTCAGTGAGAGGATAGGAAATATACACAAGATATATATACACAATAGTAAAAATATGCAGTATAGTCTTAGAAAACAGTGCAAACAATGTATAGTTACAATAGGATGCAATGGGGAAACATAGGGATAGGGGCAACACAAACCATATACTCCAAAAGTGGAATGCGAACCACGAATGGACCCCAAACCTATGTGACCTTGTAGAGGGTCGCTGGGACTATTAGAAAATAGTGAGAGTTAGAAAAATAACCCTCCCCAAGACCCTGAAAAGTGAGTGCAAAGTGCACTAAAGTTCCCCTAAGGACAAAGTAGTCGTGTTAGAGGAATAATGCAGGAAAGACACAAACCAGCAATGCAACAACTGTGGATTTCCAATCTAGGGTACCTGTGGAACAAGGGGACCAAGTCCAAAAGTCACAAGCAAGTCGGAGATGGGCAGATGCCCAGGAAATGCCAGCTGCGGGTGCAAAGAAGCTTCTACTGGACAGAAGAAGCTGAGGTTTCTGCAGGAACGAAAAGGGCTAGAGACTTCTCCTTTGGTGGACGGACCCCTCTCGCCTTGTAGAGTCGTGCAGAAGTGTTTTCCCGCCGAAAGAACGCCAACAAGCCTTGCTAGTCGCAAATCGTGCGTTTGGCGTTTTTGGACGCTGCTGGGGCCCAGGAGGGACCAGGAGGTCGCAAATTGGACCTGAAGAGAGAGGGGACGTCGAGCAAGACAAAGAGCCCTCACTGAAGCAGGTAGATCCCGGAGAAGTGCCAGAAACAGGCACTACGAGGATGCGTGAAACGGTGCTCACCGAAGTTGCACAAAGGAGTCCCACGTCGCCGGAGACCAACTTAGAAAGTCGTGCAATGCAGGTTAGAGTGCCGTGGACCCAGGCTTGGCTGTGCACAAAGGATTTCCGCCGGAAGTGCACAGGGGCCGGAGTAGCTGCAAAGTCGCGGTTCCCAGCAATGCAGCCCAGCGAGGTGAGGCAAGGACTTACCTCCACCAAACTTGGACTGAAGAGTCACTGGACTGTGGGGGTCACTTGGACAGAGTCGCTGGATTCGAGGGACCTCGCTCGTCGTGCTGAGAGGAGACCCAAGGGACCGGTAATACAGCTTTTTGGTGCCTGCGGTTGCAGGGGGAAGATTCCGTCGACCCACGGGAGATTTCTTCGGAGCTTCTGGTGCAGAGAGGAGGCAGGCTACCCCCACAGCATGCACAAGCAGGAAAACAGTCGAGAAGGCGGCAGGATCAGCGTTACAGAGTTGCAGTAGTCGTCTTTGCTACTATGTTGCAGGTTTGCAGGCTTCCAGCGCGGTCAGCAGTCGATTCCTTATCAGAAGGTGAAGAGAGAGATGCAGAGGAACTCGGATGAGCTCTTGCATTCGTTATCTGAAGTTTCCCCAGAGACAGAGACCCTAAATAGCCAGAAAAGAGGGTTTGGCTACCTAGGAGAGAGGATAGGCTAGCAACACCTGAAGGAGCCTATCACAAGGAGTCTCTGACGTCACCTGGTGGCACTGGCCACTCAGAGCAGTCCAGTGTGCCAGCAGCACCTCTGTTTCCAAGATGGCAGAGGTCTGGAGCACACTGGAGGAGCTCTGGACACCTCCCAGGGGAGGTGCAGGTCAGGGGAGTGGTCACTCCCCTTTCCTTTGTCCAGTTTCGCGCCAGAGCAGGGCTAAGGGGTCCCCTGAACCGGTGTAGACTGGCTTATGCAGAATTGGGCACCTCTGTGCCCAACAAAGCATTTCCAGAGGCTGGGGGAGGTTAATCCTCCCCTGCCTTCACACCATTTTCCAAAGGGAGAGGGTGTCACACCCTCTCTCAGAGGAAGTTCTTTGTTCTGCCATCCTGGGCCAGGCCTGGCTGGACCCCAGGAGGGCAGCTGCCTGTCTGAGGGGTTGGCAGCAGCAGCAGCTGCAGTGAAACCCCAGGAAGGGCAGTTTGGCAGTACCAGGGTCTGTGCTACAGACCACTGGGATCATGGGATTGTGCCAACTATGCCAGGATGGCATAGAGGGGGCAATTCCATGATCATAGACATGTTACATGGCCATATTCGGAGTTACCATTGTGAAGCTACATATAGGTAGTGACCTATATGTAGTGCACGCGTGTAATGGTGTCCCCGCACTCACAAAGTTCAGGGAATTGGCTCTGAACAATGTGGGGGCACCTTGGCTAGTGCCAGGGTGCCCTCACACTAAGTAACTTTGCACCTAACCTTTACCAGGTAAAGGTTAGACATATAGGTGACTTATAAGTTACTTAAGTGCAGTGTAAAATGGCTGTGAAATAACGTGGACGTTATTTCACTCAGGCTGCAGTGGCAGGCCTGTGTAAGAATTGTCAGAGCTCCCTATGGGTGGCAAAAGAAATGCTGCAGCCCATAGGGATCTCCTGGAACCCCAATACCCTGGGTACCTCAGTACCATATACTAGGGAATTATAAGGGTGTTCCAGTAAGCCAATGTAAATTGGTAAAAATGGTCACTAGCCTGTCAGTGACAATTTGGAAAGAAATGAGAGAGCATAACCACTGAGGTTCTGATTAGCAGAGCCTCAGTGAGACAGTTAGTCACTACACGGGTAACACATTCAGGCACACTTATGAGCACTGGGGCCCTGGGTTACCAGGGTCCCAGTGACACATACAACTAAAACAACATATATACAGTGAAAAATGGGGGTAACATGCCAGGCAAGATGGTACTTTCCTACACAACCCCCCCCCAAACGAAGGACAATAAGACTAGCCATGACCTGATGAGTCTTCATTGTCTAAGTGGATATATCTGGAGAGTCCATCTGCATTGGAGTGGCTACTCCCAGGTCTATGTTCCACTGTATAGTCCATTCCCTGTAGGGATATGGACCACCTCAACAATTTAGGATTTTCACCTTTCATTTGTTTTAGCCAAAGTAGAGGTTTGTGGTCTGTCTGAACAATGAAGTGAGTGCCAAACAGGTATGGCCTCAACTTCTTCAGTGCCCAGACCACAGCAAAGGCCTCCCTCTCTATGGCAGACCAACGCTTTTCTCTAGGGGTCAACCTCCTACTAATAAAAGCAACAGGTTGATCCTGGCCCTCAGAATTAAGTTGTGATAGGACTGCCCCTACTCCTAATTCAGATGCATCAGTTTGGACATAGAATTTTTTAGAGTAACAAGGGCTTTTCAGGACAGGTGCAGAGCACATGGCCTGCTTCAGCTCCTCAAAAGCTTTCTGACAGTTTGCTGTCCATAATACCTTTTTAGGCATTTTCTTGGATGTGAGGTCATTAAGAGGGGCTGCAATGGAGCCATGGTTCTTAATGAACCTCCTGTAATAACCAGTGAGGCCTAGGAAGGCTCTCACCTGAGTCTGAGTGGTAGGGGGAACCCAATCAATAATAGTTTGGATTTTCCCCTGAAGTGGTGCAATCTGTTCCCCACCAACAAGGTGTCCCAGATAAACCACCTTACCCTGCCCTATCTGGCACTTTGAAGCCTTGATAGTGAGGCCTGCCTTTTGCAGGGCCTCCAAAACTTTCCATAGGTGGACCAGGTGATCATCCCAGCTGGAGCTAAAGACAGCTATATCGTCCAAATATGCTGCACTGAAAGCTTCCAGCCCTTGCAGGACTGTGTTCACCAACCTCTGAAAAGTGGCAGGTGCATTTTTCAAACCAAAAGGCATTACAGTAAACTGGTAATGTCCTCCAATGGTAGAAAATGCAGTCTTAGGTTTAGCATCTTCTGACAATTTGATCTGCCAATACCCTGCAGTCAAATCAAAAGTGCTTAGATACTTGGCAGATGCCAGTGTATCTATGAGCTCATCTGCCCTGGGTATAGGGTGAGCATCAGTTTTGGTTACCAAGTTGAGACCTCTATAGTCTACACAAAACCGCATTTCCTTCTTTCCATCTTTGGAATGGGGTTTTGGTACCAGTACCACAGGAGAAGCCCATGGACTGTCAGAGTGCTCAACCACTCCTAGTTCTAACATTTTCTGGACCTCTTGCTTTATGCAGTCCCTGACATGGTCAGGCTGCCTATAGATCTTACTTTTGACAGGTAAACTGTCTCCAGTATCTATAGTGTGCTCACACCAAGAAGTGGTACCTGGCACAGTAGAGAAGAGTTCAGAGAATTGATCTAGGAGATTTATGCAATTATCTTTCTGCTCAGCAGTAAGACAATCAGCCCAAACTACACCTTCCACAAGAGCATCTTGATCTGTGGAAGAGAAGAGATCAGGTAGAGGATCACTGTCTTCTTCCTGTCCCTCATCAGTTGCCATGAGCAGGGTGAGATCAGCCCTGTCATAGTAGGGTTTCAGGCGGTTGACATGGAGCACCCTAAGGGGACTCCTGGCAGTGCCTAAGTCAACTAAATAGGTGACTTCTCCCTTCTTTTCAACAATTGTGTGGGGACCACTCCATTTGTCTTGGAGTGCTCTTGGGGCCACAGGCTCCAAGACCCACACTTTCTGCCCTGGTTGGTACTGAACCAAAACAGCCTTCTGATCATGCCATTGCTTCTGGAGCTCTTGGCTGACCTGAAGGTTTTTACTGGCCTTTTTCATGTACTCAGCCATCCTTGATCTGAGGCCAAGTACATAATCCACAATATCCTGCTTAGGAGCTTTTAAAGGTTGTTCCCAACCCTCCTTTACAAGTGTGAGTGGACCCCTAACAGGGTGTCCAAAAAGAAGTTCAAAGGGGCTGAAGCCCACTCCTTTCTGGGGTACCTCCCTGTAGGCAAAAAGGAGGCATGGTAGAAGGATATCCCATCTCCTGCGGAGGTTTTCAGGGAGACCCATAATCATGCCTTTGAGAGTTTTATTAAATCTCTCCACCAGTCCATTTGTTTGTGGATGATAGGGTGTTGTGAACTTGTACGTTACACCACACTCCTTCCACATGGCCTTTAAGTATGCAGACATGAAATTGCTTCCCCTGTCTGATACCACTTCCTTTGGGAAGCCCACCCTGGAAAATATTCCCAGGAGGGCCTTTGCCACTGCAGGTGCTGTAGTGGTCCTTAAAGGAATAGCTTCAGGATATCTTGTGGCATGGTCCACTACCACCAAGATAAATCTATTGCCTGAAGCAGTAGGAGGGTCAAGGGGGCCAACTATGTCAACCCCTACCCTTTCAAAGGGAACCCCAACCACAGGCAGTGGGATAAGGGGTGCCTTTGGGGTGCCACCTGTCTTGCCACTGGCTTGACAGGTTTCACAGGACTTAAAAAATTCCTTTGTGTCCTCAGACATCCTAGGCCAATGAAACAGGGGAACAAGCCTGTCCCAAGTTTTCATTTGTCCTAGATGCCCAGCTAAGGGAATGTCATGTGCCAGTGTTAGGAGGAACGTTCTGTACTCCTGAGGAATCACTAATCTCCTGGCAGCTCCAGGTTTAGGATCCCTATGCTCAGTGTACAAGAGGTTGTCCTCCCAGTAAACTCTGTGAGAGTCACTGACATCCCCATTAGCCTGTTTGACAGCTTGCTGTCTGAGACCCTCTAATGTGGGACAGGTTTGCTGTGCCACACTCAGCTCCTCTCTGGCAGGCCCCCCTTCACCCAAAAGCTCAGCAGTGTCTGCTTCCAGCTCCTCTGGTGTAGGTTCTGCACAGGGAGGGAATTCTTCTTCCTCAGAAGTAGAATCCACTGTAGAGGGAGGGATAGTAGGAAGTGGTTTGCTTCTACTAGCCCTAGCTTTAGGGAGTACTTGGTTCATTGTTTCAGGATCCAAGCTTCCCTGTCCTTTTTGCTTTTTGGCCTGAGCCCTTGTCAAAGCAAAAATATGCCCTGGGATGCCCAGCATTGCTGCATGGGCCTCCAACTCCACATCTGACCAAGCTGATGTCTCCAAATCATTCCCTAATAGACAGTCTACAGGTAAATCTGAAGCTACCACAACTTTCTTTGGACCAGTAACCCCCCCCCAGTTGAGATTTACAACAGCCATGGGGTGGCTAAGTGTGTTGTTGTGAGCATCGGTTACTTGGTACTGGTGACCAAGTAGGTGTTGTTCAGGGTGGACCAGTTTCTCTATGACCATAGTCACACTGGCACCAGTGACCCTGTAGGCCTGAACCTCAACACCATTTATTAGGGGTAGCTGCTTGTACTTATCCATATTAAGGGGACAAGCAACTAAGGTGGCTAAATCAATAGCCCCCTCAGAGACTAACACAGCCTCTGTGGCCTCCCTAACAAGGCCAACCCCAACTAAATTACCAAAAGTGAGCCCAGCTACTCCCTTGGATTGGCTATTAGTAGGTTTGCTCCCACCACCACTGCTATTAGTAGGGACACTAGGTGTAGCAGTAGGGGTTGTAGTGGTAGGAGCAGTGGTGCCTTTCTTTGGACAACTGGGATCTGTTGTCCAATGGCCTTTTATTTTACATAAATAGCACCATGGTTTCTTTTCCTTGTTCTGATTAAAGGAGGATTTGGACCCACCACCCCCACCAGAGTGTTTTTGTGGGCCTGATGAAGACTCATTTTTAGATTTGTCCCCACCCTTGTCTGAAGACTTACCATCCTTCTTTTTGTTGCCATCTTTGTCACCCCCTGTATGAACTTTTCTGTTCACTCTTGTTCTGACCCATTTGTCTGCCTTCTTTCCCAATTCTTGGGGAGAGGTCAGATCAGAGTCCACCAAGTACTGGTGCAACAAATCAGACACACAATTATTAAGAATATGCTCTCTCAGGATTAAGTTATACAGGCTGTCATAATCAGTAACTTTACTGCCATGTAACCACCCCTCCAAGGCCTTCACTGAATGGTCAATGAAATCAACCCAGTCTTGTGAAGACTCCTTTTTGGTCTCTCTGAACTTTATCCTGTACTGTTCAGTGGTTAAGCCATAACCATCCAGGAGTGCATTCTTAAGAACTTGGAAATTATTAGCATCATTTTCTTTCACAGTAAGGAGCCTATCCCTACCTTTTCCACTAAATGATAGCCATAGGATAGCAGCCCACTGCCTTTGAGGGACATCCTGTACAACACAGGCCCTCTCAAGTGCAGCAAACCACTTGTTAATGTCATCCCCCTCCTTATAAGGGGGAACTATCTTGTGCAGATTCCTGGAATCATGCTCTTTTGCAGGATGACTATGGGGAATACTGCTGCTGCCACCATGGGTTTCTAAACCCAACTTCTGTCTTTCCTTCTCTAGTTCAAAAGACTGTCTATCCAAATCCAGCTGTTGCTTTTTAAGCTTCAGTCTGGTTTGTTCCACCCTCAACTTATTGAGTTCCCTCTCTAACATTCTGTCATCAGGGTTGGTGGGAGGGACATTCCTAGATACAGAGGTATGATGGGAATGAACAGAAGGAGACCTGTCCCTTACAGAAGCCACCCTAACAGCTTGGCTAACAGAAACATTACTACCAGTATGGTGAGAATAAATGCTTTTGTTATGATGTGAGACAACACTATTTGTATGGTGTGGCTCATCATCATTACCAACTATGCTAGACTGTCTAGTAAAGGGCAGCCTAGGAAGTTTCTTTCCTGAATCTTTTCCTGGGGGAGTCCCTGAATCAGATTGGGAACTATTAGGTACTTTTTCAACAGATGAGGCACCTATGGCCTTATCCTGTTCTCTAAGCATGTTAAGTAACAGTTCCAAGGAAGGATTCTTCCCTACACTCAAACCTCTCTCTATACAGAGACTCCTTGCTCTTTTCCAGCTAAGGTTGTCATATGCAAGTTTGGACAGATCAACATTTTTGCCTGTGCCAGACATTTTTAGAGAGAGTTAAAGTGATAGTAAAAGATAAAAAGTTTGTCAGAGCTTTTAGAAAGACAGAGAAAAAAAACTTTTTAAACTTTTTCGAACTTTTTAGAAAGTTAGAAGTACTTTTCAGCACTTAGAAAAGAGTGAAAAGAGGAAATGCAAAACTTTTTGGCTATGTATATATACACTGACCTTGTTTTGTATATTTTTCTCTTATGAAAAGTACAATGACAAGAGTGTTAAGTAGTCTCAAAGCACTTATCCCACCACTGCACAACCAATGTATAGTTACAATAGGATGCAATGGGGAAACATAGGGATAGGGGCAACACAAACCATATACTCCAAAAGTGGAATGCGAACCACGAATGGACCCCAAACCTATGTGACCTTGTAGAGGGTCGCTGGGACTATTAGAAAATAGTGAGAGTTAGAAAAATGACCCTCCCCAAGACCCTGAAAAGTGAGTGCAAAGTGCACTAAAGTTCCCCTAAGGACAAAGTAGTTGTGTTAGAGGAATAATGCAGGAAAGACACAAACCAGCAATGCAACAACTGTGGATTTCCAATCTAGGGTACCTGTGGAACAAGGGGACCAAGTCCAAAAGTCACAAGCAAGTCGGAGATGGGCAGATGCCCAGGAAATGCCAGCTGCGGGTGCAAAGAAGCTTCTACTGGACAGAAGAAGCTGAGGTTTCTGCAGGAACAAAAAGGGCTAAAGACTTCCCCTTTGGTGGACGGATTCCTCTTGCCTTGGAGAGTCGTGCAGAAGTGTTTTCCCGCCGAAAGGACGCCAACAAGCCTTGCTAGTTGCAAATCGTGCGTTTGGCGTTTCTGGACGCTGCTGGGGCTCAGGAGGGACCAGGAGGTCGCAAATTGGACCTGAAGAGAGAGGGGACGTCGAGCAAGACAAAGAGCTCTCACTGAAGCAGGTAGCACCCGGAGAAGTGCCAGAAACAGGCACTACGAGGATGCGTGAAACGGTGCTCGCCGAAGTTGCACAAAGGAGTCCCACGTCGCCGGAGACCAACTTAGAAAGTCGTGCAATGCAGGTTAGAGTGCCGTGGACCCAGGCTTGGCTGTGCACAAAGGATTTCCGCCGGAAGTGCACAGGGGCCGGAGTAGCTGCAAAGTCGCGGTTCCCAGCAATGCAGCCCAGCGAGGTGAGGCAAGGACTTACCTCCACCAAACTTGGACTGAAGAGTCACTGGACTGTGGGGGTCACTTGGACAGAGTCGCTGGATTCGAGGGACCTCGCTCGTCGTGCTGAGAGGAGACCCAAGGGACCGGTAATACAGCTTTTTGGTGCCTGCGGTTGCAGGGGGAAGTTTCCGTCGACCCACAGGAGATTTCTTCGGAGCTTCTGGTGCAGAGAGGATTTCCAGAGGCTGGGGGAGGCTAATCCTCCCCTGCCTTCACACCATTTTCCAAAGGGAGAGGGTGTCACACCCTCTCTCAGAGGAAGTTCTTTGTTCTGCCATCCTGGGCCAGGCCTGGCTGGACCCCAGGAGGGCAGCTGCCTGTCTGAGGGGTTGGCAGCAGCAGCAGCTGCAGTGAAACCCCAGGAAGGGCAGTTTGGCAGTACCAGGGTCTGTGCTACAGACCACTGGGATCATGGGATTGTGCCAACTATGCCAGGATGGCATAGAGGGGGCAATTCCATGATCATAGACATGTTACATGGCCATATTCGGAGTTACCATTGTGAAGCTACATATAGGTAGTGACCTATATGTAGTGCACGCGTGTAATGGTGTCCCCGCACTCACAAAGTTCAGGGAATTGGCTCTGAACAATGTGGGGGCACCTTGGCTAGTGCCAGGGTGCCCTCACACTAAGTAACTTTGCACCTAACCTTTACCAGGTAAAGGTTAGACATATAGGTGACTTATAAGTTACTTAAGTGCAGTGTAAAATGGCTGTGAAATAACGTGGACGTTATTTCACTCAGGCTGCAGTGGCAGGCCTGTGTAAGAATTGTCAGAGCTCCCTATGGGTGGCAAAAGAAATGCTGCAGCCCATAGGGATCTCCTGGAACCCCAATACCCTGGGTACCTCAGTACCATATACTAGGGAATTATAAGGGTGTTCCAGTAAGCCAATGTAAATTGGTAAAAATGGTCACTAGCCTGTCAGTGACAATTTGGAAAGAAATGAGAGAGCATAACCACTGAGGTTCTGATTAGCAGAGCCTCAGTGAGACAGTTAGTCACTACACGGGTAACACATTCAGGCACACTTATGAGCACTGGGGCCCTGGGTTACCAGGGTCCCAGTGACACATACAACTAAAACAACATATATACAGTGAAAAATGGGGGTAACATGCCAGGCAAGATGGTACTTTCCTACACAACCCCCCCCCAAACGAAGGACAATAAGACTAGCCATGACCTGATGAGTCTTCATTGTCTAAGTGGATATATCTGGAGAGTCCATCTGCATTGGAGTGGCTACTCCCAGGTCTATGTTCCACTGTATAGTCCATTCCCTGTAGGGATATGGACCACCTCAACAATTTAGGATTTTCACCTTTCATTTGTTTTAGCCAAAGTAGAGGTTTGTGGTCTGTCTGAACAATGAAGTGAGTGCCAAACAGGTATGGCCTCAACTTCTTCAGTGCCCAGACCACAGCAAAGGCCTCCCTCTCTATGGCAGACCAACGCTTTTCTCTAGGGGTCAACCTCCTACTAATAAAAGCAACAGGTTGATCCTGGCCCTCAGAATTAAGTTGTGATAGGACTGCCCCTACTCCTAATTCAGATGCATCAGTTTGGACATAGAATTTTTTAGAGTAACAAGGGCTTTTCAGGACAGGTGCAGAGCACATGGCCTGCTTCAGCTCCTCAAAAGCTTTCTGACAGTTTGCTGTCCATAATACCTTTTTAGGCATTTTCTTGGATGTGAGGTCATTAAGAGGGGCTGCAATGGAGCCATGGTTCTTAATGAACCTCCTGTAATAACCAGTGAGGCCTAGGAAGGCTCTCACCTGAGTCTGAGTGGTAGGGGGAACCCAATCAATAATAGTTTGGATTTTCCCCTGAAGTGGTGCAATCTGTTCCCCACCAACAAGGTGTCCCAGATAAACCACCTTACCCTGCCCTATCTGGCACTTTGAAGCCTTGATAGTGAGGCCTGCCTTTTGCAGGGCCTCCAAAACTTTCCATAGGTGGACCAGGTGATCATCCCAGCTGGAGCTAAAGACAGCTATATCGTCCAAATATGCTGCACTGAAAGCTTCCAGCCCTTGCAGGACTGTGTTCACCAACCTCTGAAAAGTGGCAGGTGCATTTTTCAAACCAAAAGGCATTACAGTAAACTGGTAATGTCCTCCAATGGTAGAAAATGCAGTCTTAGGTTTAGCATCTTCTGACAATTTGATCTGCCAATACCCTGCAGTCAAATCAAAAGTGCTTAGATACTTGGCAGATGCCAGTGTATCTATGAGCTCATCTGCCCTGGGTATAGGGTGAGCATCAGTTTTGGTTACCAAGTTGAGACCTCTATAGTCTACACAAAACCGCATTTCCTTCTTTCCATCTTTGGAATGGGGTTTTGGTACCAGTACCACAGGAGAAGCCCATGGACTGTCAGAGTGCTCAACCACTCCTAGTTCTAACATTTTCTGGACCTCTTGCTTTATGCAGTCCCTGACATGGTCAGGCTGCCTATAGATCTTACTTTTGACAGGTAAACTGTCTCCAGTATCTATAGTGTGCTCACACCAAGAAGTGGTACCTGGCACAGTAGAGAAGAGTTCAGAGAATTGATCTAGGAGATTTATGCAATTATCTTTCTGCTCAGCAGTAAGACAATCAGCCCAAACTACACCTTCCACAAGAGCATCTTGATCTGTGGAAGAGAAGAGATCAGGTAGAGGATCACTGTCTTCTTCCTGTCCCTCATCAGTTGCCATGAGCAGGGTGAGATCAGCCCTGTCATAGTAGGGTTTCAGGCGGTTGACATGGAGCACCCTAAGGGGACTCCTGGCAGTGCCTAAGTCAACTAAATAGGTGACTTCTCCCTTCTTTTCAACAATTGTGTGGGGACCACTCCATTTGTCTTGGAGTGCTCTTGGGGCCACAGGCTCCAAGACCCACACTTTCTGCCCTGGTTGGTACTGAACCAAAACAGCCTTCTGATCATGCCATTGCTTCTGGAGCTCTTGGCTGACCTGAAGGTTTTTACTGGCCTTTTTCATGTACTCAGCCATCCTTGATCTGAGGCCAAGTACATAATCCACAATATCCTGCTTAGGAGCTTTTAAAGGTTGTTCCCAACCCTCCTTTACAAGTGTGAGTGGACCCCTAACAGGGTGTCCAAAAAGAAGTTCAAAGGGGCTGAAGCCCACTCCTTTCTGGGGTACCTCCCTGTAGGCAAAAAGGAGGCATGGTAGAAGGATATCCCATCTCCTGCGGAGGTTTTCAGGGAGACCCATAATCATGCCTTTGAGAGTTTTATTAAATCTCTCCACCAGTCCATTTGTTTGTGGATGATAGGGTGTTGTGAACTTGTACGTTACACCACACTCCTTCCACATGGCCTTTAAGTATGCAGACATGAAATTGCTTCCCCTGTCTGATACCACTTCCTTTGGGAAGCCCACCCTGGAAAATATTCCCAGGAGGGCCTTTGCCACTGCAGGTGCTGTAGTGGTCCTTAAAGGAATAGCTTCAGGATATCTTGTGGCATGGTCCACTACCACCAAGATAAATCTATTGCCTGAAGCAGTAGGAGGGTCAAGGGGGCCAACTATGTCAACCCCTACCCTTTCAAAGGGAACCCCAACCACAGGCAGTGGGATAAGGGGTGCCTTTGGGGTGCCACCTGTCTTGCCACTGGCTTGACAGGTTTCACAGGACTTAAAAAATTCCTTTGTGTCCTCAGACATCCTAGGCCAATGAAACAGGGGAACAAGCCTGTCCCAAGTTTTCATTTGTCCTAGATGCCCAGCTAAGGGAATGTCATGTGCCAGTGTTAGGAGGAACGTTCTGTACTCCTGAGGAATCACTAATCTCCTGGCAGCTCCAGGTTTAGGATCCCTATGCTCAGTGTACAAGAGGTTGTCCTCCCAGTAAACTCTGTGAGAGTCACTGACATCCCCATTAGCCTGTTTGACAGCTTGCTGTCTGAGACTCTCTAATGTGGGACAGGTTTGCTGTGCCACACTCAGCTCCTCTCTGGCAGGCCCCCCTTCACCCAAAAGCTCAGCAGTGTCTGCTTCCAGCTCCTCTGGTGTAGGTTCTGCACAGGGAGGGAATTCTTCTTCCTCAGAAGTAGAATCCACTGTAGAGGGAGGGATAGTAGGAAGTGGTTTGCTTCTACTAGCCCTAGCTTTAGGGAGTACTTGGTTCATTGTTTCAGGATCCAAGCTTCCCTGTCCTTTTTGCTTTTTGGCCTGAGCCCTTGTCAAAGCAAAAATATGCCCTGGGATGCCCAGCATTGCTGCATGGGCCTCCAACTCCACATCTGACCAAGCTGATGTCTCCAAATCATTCCCTAATAGACAGTCTACAGGTAAATCTGAAGCTACCACAACTTTCTTTGGACCAGTAACCCCCCCCCAGTTGAGATTTACAACAGCCATGGGGTGGCTAAGTGTGTTGTTGTGAGCATCGGTTACTTGGTACTGGTGACCAAGTAGGTGTTGTTCAGGGTGGACCAGTTTCTCTATGACCATAGTCACACTGGCACCAGTGTCCCTGTAGGCCTGAACCTCAACACCATTTATTAGGGGTAGCTGCTTGTACTTATCCATATTAAGGGGACAAGCAACTAAGGTGGCTAAATCAATAGCCCCCTCAGAGACTAACACAGCCTCTGTGGCCTCCCTAACAAGGCCAACCCCAACTAAATTACCAAAAGTGAGCCCAGCTACTCCCTTGGATTGGCTATTAGTAGGTTTGCTCCCACCACCACTGCTATTAGTAGGGACACTAGGTGTAGCAGTAGGGGTTGTAGTGGTAGGAGCAGTGGTGCCTTTCTTTGGACAACTGGGATCTGTTGTCCAATGGCCTTTTATTTTACATAAATAGCACCATGGTTTCTTTTCCTTGTTCTGATTAAAGGAGGATTTGGACCCACCACCCCCACCAGAGTGTTTTTGTGGGCCTGATGAAGACTCATTTTTAGATTTGTCCCCACCCTTGTCTGAAGACTTACCATCCTTCTTTTTGTTGCCATCTTTGTCACCCCCTGTATGAACTTTTCTGTTCACTCTTGTTCTGACCCATTTGTCTGCCTTCTTTCCCAATTCTTGGGGAGAGGTCAGATCAGAGTCCACCAAGTACTGGTGCAACAAATCAGACACACAATTATTAAGAATATGCTCTCTCAGGATTAAGTTATACAGGCTGTCATAATCAGTAACTTTACTGCCATGTAACCACCCCTCCAAGGCCTTCACTGAATGGTCAATGAAATCAACCCAGTCTTGTGAAGACTCCTTTTTGGTCTCTCTGAACTTTATCCTGTACTGTTCAGTGGTTAAGCCATAACCATCCAGGAGTGCATTCTTAAGAACTTGGAAATTATTAGCATCATTTTCTTTCACAGTAAGGAGCCTATCCCTACCTTTTCCACTAAATGATAGCCATAGGATAGCAGCCCACTGCCTTTGAGGGACATCCTGTACAACACAGGCCCTCTCAAGTGCAGCAAACCACTTGTTAATGTCATCCCCCTCCTTATAAGGGGGAACTATCTTGTGCAGATTCCTGGAATCATGCTCTTTTGCAGGATGACTATGGGGAATACTGCTGCTGCCACCATGGGTTTCTAAACCCAACTTCTGTCTTTCCTTCTCTAGTTCAAAAGACTGTCTATCCAAATCCAGCTGTTGCTTTTTAAGCTTCAGTCTGGTTTGTTCCACCCTCAACTTATTGAGTTCCCTCTCTAACATTCTGTCATCAGGGTTGGTGGGAGGGACATTCCTAGATACAGAGGTATGATGGGAATGAACAGAAGGAGACCTGTCCCTTACAGAAGCCACCCTAACAGCTTGGCTAACAGAAACATTACTACCAGTATGGTGAGAATAAATGCTTTTGTTATGATGTGAGACAACACTATTTGTATGGTGTGGCTCATCATCATTACCAACTATGCTAGACTGTCTAGTAAAGGGCAGCCTAGGAAGTTTCTTTCCTGAATCTTTTCCTGGGGGAGTCCCTGAATCAGATTGGGAACTATTAGGTACTTTTTCAACAGATGAGGCACCTATGGCCTTATCCTGTTCTCTAAGCATGTTAAGTAACAGTTCCAAGGAAGGATTCTTCCCTACACTCAAACCTCTCTCTATACAGAGACTCCTTGCTCTTTTCCAGCTAAGGTTGTCATATGCAAGTTTGGACAGATCAACATTTTTGCCTGTGCCAGACATTTTTAGAGAGAGTTAAAGTGATAGTAAAAGATAAAAAGTTTGTCAGAGCTTTTAGAAAGACAGAGAAAAAAAACTTTTTAAACTTTTTCGAACTTTTTAGAAAGTTAGAAGTACTTTTCAGCACTTAGAAAAGAGTGAAAAGAGGAAATGCAAAACTTTTTGGCTATGTATATATACACTGACCTTGTTTTGTATATTTTTCTCTTATGAAAAGTACAATGACAAGAGTGTTAAGTAGTCTCAAAGCACTTATCCCACCACTGCACAACCAATGTATAGTTACAATAGGATGCAATGGGGAAACATAGGGATAGGGGCAACACAAACCATATACTCCAAAAGTGGAATGCGAACCACGAATGGACCCCAAACCTATGTGACCTTGTAGAGGGTCGCTGGGACTATTAGAAAATAGTGAGAGTTAGAAAAATAACCCTCCCCAAGACCCTGAAAAGTGAGTGCAAAGTGCACTAAAGTTCCCCTAAGGACAAAGTAGTTGTGTTAGAGGAATAATGCAGGAAAGACACAAACCAGCAATGCAACAACTGTGGATTTCCAATCTAGGGTACCTGTGGAACAAGGGGACCAAGTCCAAAAGTCACAAGCAAGTCGGAGATGGGCAGATGCCCAGGAAATGCCAGCTGCGGGTGCAAAGAAGCTTCTACTGGACAGAAGAAGCTGAGGTTTCTGCAGGAACAAAAAGGGCTAAAGACTTCCCCTTTGGTGGACGGATTCCTCTTGCCTTGGAGAGTCGTGCAGAAGTGTTTTCCCGCCGAAAGGACGCCAACAAGCCTTGCTAGTTGCAAATCGTGCGTTTGGCGTTTTTGGACGTTGCTGGGGCTCAGGAGGGACCAGGAAGTCGCAAATTGGACCTGAAGAGAGAGGGGACGTCGAGCAAGACAAAGAGCCCTCACTGAAGCAGGTAGCACCCGGAGAAGTGCCAGAAACAGGCACTACGAGGATGCGTGAAACGGTGCTCGCCGAAGTTGCACAAAGGAGTCCCACGTCGCCGGAGACCAACTTAGAAAGTCGTGCAATGCAGGTTAGAGTGCCGTGGACCCAGGCTTGGCTGTGCACAAAGGATTTCCGCCGGAAGTGCACAGGGGCCGGAGTAGCTGCAAAGTCGCGGTTCCCAGCAATGCAGCCCAGCGAGGTGAGGCAAGGACTTACCTCCACCAAACTTGGACTGAAGAGTCACTGGACTGTGGGGGTCACTTGGACAGAGTCGCTGGATTCGAGGGACCTCGCTCGTCGTGCTGAGAGGAGACCCAAGGGACCGGTAATACAGCTTTTTGGTGCCTGCGGTTGCAGGGGGAAGTTTCCGTCGACCCACAGGAGATTTCTTCGGAGCTTCTGGTGCAGAGAGGAGGCAGGCTACCCCCACAGCATGCACAAGCAGGAAAACAGTCGAGAAGGCGGCAGGATCAGCGTTACAGAGTTGCAGTAGTCGTCTTTGCTACTATGTTGCAGGTTTGCAGGCTTCCAGCGCGGTCAGCAGTCGATTCCTTATCAGAAGGTGAAGAGAGAGATGCAGAGGAACTCGGATGAGCTCTTGCATTCGTTATCTGAAGTTTCCCCAGAGACAGAGACCCTAATAGCCAGAAAAGAGGGTTTGGCTACCTAGGAGAGAGGATAGGCTAGCAACACCTGAAGGAGCCTATCACAAGGAGTCTCTGACGTCACCTGGTGGCACTGGCCACTCAGAGCAGTCCAGTGTGCCAGCAGCACCTCTGTTTCCAAGATGGCAGAGGTCTGGAGCACACTGGAGGAGCTCAGGACACCTCCCAGGGGAGGTGCAGGTCAGGGGAGTGGTCACTCCCCTTTCCTTTGTCCAGTTTCGCGCCAGAGCAGGGCTAAGGGGTCCCCTGAACCGGTGTAGACTGGCTTATGCAGAATTGGGCACCTCTGTGCCCAACAAAGCATTTCCAGAGGCTGGGGGAGGCTAATCCTCCCCTGCCTTCACACCATTTTCCAAAGGGAGAGGGTGTCACACCCTCTCTCAGAGGAAGTTCTTTGTTCTGCCATCCTGGGCCAGGCCTGGCTGGACCCCAGGAGGGCAGCTGCCTGTCTGAGGGGTTGGCAGCAGCAGCAGCTGCAGTGAAACCCCAGGAAGGGCAGTTTGGCAGTACCAGGGTCTGTGCTACAGACCACTGGGATCATGGGATTGTGCCAACTATGCCAGGATGGCATAGAGGGGGCAATTCCATGATCATAGACATGTTACATGGCCATATTCGGAGTTACCATTGTGAAGCTACATATAGGTAGTGACCTATATGTAGTGCACGCGTGTAATGGTGTCCCCGCACTCACAAAGTTCAGGGAATTGGCTCTGAACAATGTGGGGGCACCTTGGCTAGTGCCAGGGTGCCCTCACACTAAGTAACTTTGCACCTAACCTTTACCAGGTAAAGGTTAGACATATAGGTGACTTATAAGTTACTTAAGTGCAGTGTAAAATGGCTGTGAAATAACGTGGACGTTATTTCACTCAGGCTGCAGTGGCAGGCCTGTGTAAGAATTGTCAGAGCTCCCTATGGGTGGCAAAAGAAATGCTGCAGCCCATAGGGATCTCCTGGAACCCCAATACCCTGGGTACCTCAGTACCATATACTAGGGAATTATAAGGGTGTTCCAGTAAGCCAATGTAAATTGGTAAAAATGGTCACTAGCCTGTCAGTGACAATTTGGAAAGAAATGAGAGAGCATAACCACTGAGGTTCTGATTAGCAGAGCCTCAGTGAGACAGTTAGTCACTACACAGGTAACACATTCAGGCACACTTATGAGCACTGGGGCCCTGGGTTACCAGGGTCCCAGTGACACATACAACTAAAACAACATATATACAGTGAAAAATGGGGGTAACATGCCAGGCAAGATGGTACTTTCCTACACAACCCCCCCCCAAACGAAGGACAATAAGACTAGCCATGACCTGATGAGTCTTCATTGTCTAAGTGGATATATCTGGAGAGTCCATCTGCATTGGAGTGGCTACTCCCAGGTCTATGTTCCACTGTATAGTCCATTCCCTGTAGGGATATGGACCACCTCAACAATTTAGGATTTTCACCTTTCATTTGTTTTAGCCAAAGTAGAGGTTTGTGGTCTGTCTGAACAATGAAGTGAGTGCCAAACAGGTATGGCCTCAACTTCTTCAGTGCCCAGACCACAGCAAAGGCCTCCCTCTCTATGGCAGACCAACGCTTTTCTCTAGGGGTCAACCTCCTACTAATAAAAGCAACAGGTTGATCCTGGCCCTCAGAATTAAGTTGTGATAGGACTGCCCCTACTCCTAATTCAGATGCATCAGTTTGGACATAGAATTTTTTAGAGTAACAAGGGCTTTTCAGGACAGGTGCAGAGCACATGGCCTGCTTCAGCTCCTCAAAAGCTTTCTGACAGTTTGCTGTCCATAATACCTTTTTAGGCATTTTCTTGGATGTGAGGTCATTAAGAGGGGCTGCAATGGAGCCATGGTTCTTAATGAACCTCCTGTAATAACCAGTGAGGCCTAGGAAGGCTCTCACCTGAGTCTGAGTGGTAGGGGGAACCCAATCAATAATAGTTTGGATTTTCCCCTGAAGTGGTGCAATCTGTTCCCCACCAACAAGGTGTCCCAGATAAACCACCTTACCCTGCCCTATCTGGCACTTTGAAGCCTTGATAGTGAGGCCTGCCTTTTGCAGGGCCTCCAAAACTTTCCATAGGTGGACCAGGTGATCATCCCAGCTGGAGCTAAAGACAGCTATATCGTCCAAATATGCTGCACTGAAAGCTTCCAGCCCTTGCAGGACTGTGTTCACCAACCTCTGAAAAGTGGCAGGTGCATTTTTCAAACCAAAAGGCATTACAGTAAACTGGTAATGTCCTCCAATGGTAGAAAATGCAGTCTTAGGTTTAGCATCTTCTGACAATTTGATCTGCCAATACCCTGCAGTCAAATCAAAAGTGCTTAGATACTTGGCAGATGCCAGTGTATCTATGAGCTCATCTGCCCTGGGTATAGGGTGAGCATCAGTTTTGGTTACCAAGTTGAGACCTCTATAGTCTACACAAAACCGCATTTCCTTCTTTCCATCTTTGGAATGGGGTTTTGGTACCAGTACCACAGGAGAAGCCCATGGACTGTCAGAGTGCTCAACCACTCCTAGTTCTAACATTTTCTGGACCTCTTGCTTTATGCAGTCCCTGACATGGTCAGGCTGCCTATAGATCTTACTTTTGACAGGTAAACTGTCTCCAGTATCTATAGTGTGCTCACACCAAGAAGTGGTACCTGGCACAGTAGAGAAGAGTTCAGAGAATTGATCTAGGAGATTTATGCAATTATCTTTCTGCTCAGCAGTAAGACAATCAGCCAAAACTACACCTTCCACAAGAGCATCCTGATCTGTGGAAGAGAAGAGATCAGGTAGAGGATCACTGTCTTCTTCCTGTCCCTCATCAGTTGCCATGAGCAGGGTGAGATCAGCCCTGTCATAGTAGGGTTTCAGGCGGTTGACATGGAGCACCCTAAGGGGACTCCTGGCAGTGCCTAAGTCAACTAAATAGGTGACTTCTCCCTTCTTTTCAACAATTGTGTGGGGACCACTCCATTTGTCTTGGAGTGCTCTTGGGGCCACAGGCTCCAAGACCCACACTTTCTGCCCTGGTTGGTACTGAACCAAAACAGCCTTCTGATCATGCCATTGCTTCTGGAGCTCTTGGCTGACCTGAAGGTTTTTACTGGCCTTTTTCATGTACTCAGCCATCCTTGATCTGAGGCCAAGTACATAATCCACAATATCCTGCTTAGGAGCTTTTAAAGGTTGTTCCCAACCCTCCTTTACAAGTGTGAGTGGACCCCTAACAGGGTGTCCAAAAAGAAGTTCAAAGGGGCTGAAGCCCACTCCTTTCTGGGGTACCTCCCTGTAGGCAAAAAGGAGGCATGGTAGAAGGATATCCCATCTCCTGCGGAGGTTTTCAGGGAGACCCATAATCATGCCTTTGAGAGTTTTATTAAATCTCTCCACCAGTCCATTTGTTTGTGGATGATAGGGTGTTGTGAACTTGTACGTTACACCACACTCCTTCCACATGGCCTTTAAGTATGCAGACATGAAATTGCTTCCCCTGTCTGATACCACTTCCTTTGGGAAGCCCACCCTGGAAAATATTCCCAGGAGGGCCTTTGCCACTGCAGGTGCTGTAGTGGTCCTTAAAGGAATAGCTTCAGGATATCTTGTGGCATGGTCCACTACCACCAAGATAAATCTATTGCCTGAAGAAGTAGGAGGGTCAAGGGGGCCAACTATGTCAACCCCTACCCTTTCAAAGGGAACCCCAACCACAGGCAGTGGGATAAGGGGTGCCTTTGGGGTGCCACCTGTCTTGCCACTGGCTTGACAGGTTTCACAGGACTTAAAAAATTCCTTTGTGTCCTCAGACATCCTAGGCCAATGAAACAGGGGAACAAGCCTGTCCCAAGTTTTCATTTGTCCTAGATGCCCAGCTAAGGGAATGTCATGTGCCAGTGTTAGGAGGAACTTTCTGTACTCCTGAGGAATCACTAATCTCCTGGCAGCTCCAGGTTTAGGATCCCTATGCTCAGTGTACAAGAGGTTGTCCTCCCAGTAAACTCTGTGAGAGTCACTGACATCCCCATTAGCCTGTTTGACAGCTTGCTGTCTGAGACCCTCTAATGTGGGACAGGTTTGCTGTGCCACACTCAGCTCCTCTCTGGCAGGCCCCCCTTCACCCAAAAGCTCAGCAGTGTCTGCTTCCAGCTCCTCTGGTGTAGGTTCTGCACAGGGAGGGAATTCTTCTTCCTCAGAAGTAGAATCCACTGTAGAGGGAGGGATAGTAGGAAGTGGTTTGCTTCTACTAGCCCTAGCTTTAGGGAGTACTTGGTTCATTGTTTCAGCATCCAAGCTTCCCTGTCCTTTTTGCTTTTTGGCCTGAGCCCTTGTCAAAGCAAAAATATGCCCTGGGATGCCCAGCATTGCTGCATGGGCCTCCAACTCCATATCTGACCAAGCTGATGTCTCCAAATCATTCCCTAATAGACAGTCTACAGGTAAATCTGAAGCTACCACAACTTTCTTTGGACCAGTAACCCCCCCCCAGTTGAGATTTACAACAGCCATGGGGTGGCTAAGTGTGTTGTTGTGAGCATCGGTTACTTGGTACTGGTGACCAAGTAGGTGTTGTTCAGGGTGGACCAGTTTCTCTATGACCATAGTCACACTGGCACCAGTGTCCCTGTAGGCCTGAACCTCAACACCATTTATTAGGGGTAGCTGCTTGTACTTATCCATATTAAGGGGACAAGCAACTAAGGTGGCTAAATCAATAGCCCCCTCAGAGACTAACACAGCCTCTGTGGCCTCCCTAACAAGGCCAACCCCAACTAAATTACCAAAAGTGAGCCCAGCTACTCCCTTGGATTGGCTATTAGTAGGTTTGCTCCCACCACCACTGCTATTAGTAGGGACACTAGGTGTAGCAGTAGGGGTTGTAGTGGTAGGAGCAGTGGTGCCTTTCTTTGGACAACTGGGATCTGTTGTCCAATGGCCTTTTATTTTACATAAATAGCACCATGGTTTCTTTTCCTTGTTCTGATTAAAGGAGGATTTGGACCCACCACCCCCACCAGAGTGTTTTTGTGGGCCTGATGAAGACTCATTTTTAGATTTGTCCCCACCCTTGTCTGAAGACTTACCATCCTTCTTTTTGTTGCCATCTTTGTCACCCCCTGTATGAACTTTTCTGTTCACTCTTGTTCTGACCCATTTGTCTGCCTTCTTTCCCAATTCTTGGGGAGAGGTCAGATCAGAGTCCACCAAGTACTGGTGCAACAAATCAGACACACAATTATTAAGAATATGCTCTCTCAGGATTAAGTTATACAGGCTGTCATAATCAGTAACTTTACTGCCATGTAACCACCCCTCCAAGGCCTTCACTGAATGGTCAATGAAATCAACCCAGTCTTGTGAAGACTCCTTTTTGGTCTCTCTGAACTTTATCCTGTACTGTTCAGTAGTTAAGCCATAACCATCCAGGAGTGCATTCTTAAGAACTTGGAAATTATTAGCATCATTTTCTTTCACAGTAAGGAGCCAATCCCTACCTTTTCCACTAAATGATAGCCATAGGATAGAAGCCCACTGCCTTTGAGGGACATCCTGTACAACACAGGCCCTCTCAAGTGCAGCAAACCACTTGTTAATGTCATCCCCCTCCTTATAAGGGGGAACTATCTTGTGCAGATTCCTGGAATCATGCTCTTTTGCAGGATGACTATGGGGAATACTGCTGCTGCCACCATGGGTTTCTAAACCCAACTTCTGTCTTTCCTTCTCTAGTTCAAAAGACTGTCTATCCAAATCCAGCTGTTGCTTTTTAAGCTTCAGTCTGGTTTGTTCCACCCTCAACTTATTGAGTTCCCTCTCTAACATTCTGTCATCAGGGTTGGTGGGAGGGACATTCCTAGATACAGAGGTATGATGGGAATGAACAGAAGGAGACCTGTCCCTTACAGAAGCCACCCTAACAGCTTGGCTAACAGAAACATTACTACCAGTATGGTGAGAATAAATGCTTTTGTTATGATGTGAGACAACACTATTTGTATGGTGTGGCTCATCATCATTACCAACTATGCTAGACTGTCTAGTAATGGGCAGGCTAGGAAGTTTCTTTCCTGAATCTTTTCCTGGGGGAGTCCCTGAATCAGATTGGGAACTATTAGGTACTTTTTCAACAGATGAGGCACCTATGGCCTTATCCTGTTCTCTAAGCATGTTAAGTAACAGTTCCAAGGAAGGATTCTTCCCTACACTCAAACCTCTCTCTATACAGAGACTCCTTGCTCTTTTCCAGCTAAGGTTGTCATATGCAAGTTTGGACAGATCAACATTTTTGCCTGTGCCAGACATTTTTAGAGAGAGTTAAAGTGATAGTAAAAGATAAAAAGTTTGTCAGAGCTTTTAGAAAGACAGAGAAAAAAAACTTTTTAAACTTTTTCGAACTTTTTAGAAAGTTAGAAGTACTTTTCAGCACTTAGAAAAGAGTGAAAAGAGGAAATGCAAAACTTTTTGGCTATGTGTATATACACTGACCTTGTTTTGTATATTTTTCTCTTATGAAAAGTACAAACACAAGAGTGGTAAGTAGTCTCAAAGCACTTATCCCACCACTGCACAACCAATGTATAGTTACACTAGGATGCAATGGGGAAACATAGGGATAGGGGCAACACAAACCATATACTCCAAAAGTGGAATGCGAACCACGAATGGACCCCAAACCTATGTGACCTTGTAGAGGGTCGCTGGGACTATTAGAAAATAGTGAGAGTTAGAAAAATAACCCTCCCCAAGACCCTGAAAAGTGAGTGCAAAGTGCACTAAAGTTCCCCTAAGGACAAAGTAGTTGTGTTAGAGGAATAATGCAGGAAAGACACAAACCAGCAATGCAACAACTGTGGATTTCCAATCTAGGGTACCTGTGGAACAAGGGGACCAAGTCCAAAAGTCACAAGCAAGTCGGAGATGGGCAGATGCCCAGGAAATGCCAGCTGCGGGTGCAAAGAAGCTTCTACTGGACAGAAGAAGCTGAGGTTTCTGCAGGAACAAAAAGGGCTAAAGACTTCCCCTTTGGTGGACGGATTCCTCTTGCCTTGGAGAGTCGTGCAGAAGTGTTTTCCCGCCGAAAGGACGCCAACAAGCCTTGCTAGTTGCAAATCGTGCGTTTGGCGTTTTTGGACGCTGCTGGGGCTCAGGAGGGACCAGGAGGTCGCAAATTGGACCTGAAGAGAGAGGGGACGTCGAGCAAGACAAAGAGCCCTCACTGAAGCAGGTAGCACCCGGAGAAGTGCCAGAAACAGGCACTACGAGGATGCGTGAAACGGTGCTCGCCGAAGTTGCACAAAGGAGTCCCACGTCGCCGGAGACCAACTTAGAAAGTCGTGCAATGCAGGTTAGAGTGCCGTGGACCCAGGCTTGGCTGTGCACAAAGGATTTCCGCCGGAAGTGCACAGGGGCCGGAGTAGCTGCAAAGTCGCGGTTCCCAGCAATGCAGCCCAGCGAGGTGAGGCAAGGACTTACCTCCACCAAACTTGGACTGAAGAGTCACTGGACTGTGGGGGTCACTTGGACAGAGTCGCTGGATTCGAGGGACCTCGCTCGTCGTGCTGAGAGGAGACCCAAGGGACCGGTAATACAGCTTTTTGGTGCCTGCGGTTGCAGGGGGAAGTTTCCGTCGACCCACAGGAGATTTCTTCGGAGCTTCTGGTGCAGAGAGGAGGCAGGCTACCCCCACAGCATGCACAAGCAGGAAAACAGTCGAGAAGGCGGCAGGATCAGCGTTACAGAGTTGCAGTAGTCGTCTTTGCTACTATGTTGCAGGTTTGCAGGCTTCCAGCGCGGTCAGCAGTCGATTCCTTATCAGAAGGTGAAGAGAGAGATGCAGAGGAACTCGGATGAGCTCTTGCATTAGTTATCTGAAGTTTCCCCAGAGACAGAGACCCTAATAGCCAGAAAAGAGGGTTTGGCTACCTAGGAGAGAGGATAGGCTAGCAACACCTGAAGGAGCCTATCACAAGGAGTCTCTGACGTCACCTGGTGGCACTGGCCACTCAGAGCAGTCCAGTGTGCCAGCAGCACCTCTGTTTCCAAGATGGCAGAGGTCTGGAGCACACTGGAGGAGCTCTGGACACCTCCCAGGGGAGGTGCAGGTCAGGGGAGTGGTCACTCCCCTTTCCTTTGTCCAGTTTCGCGCCAGAGCAGGGCTAAGGGGTCCCCTGAACCGGTGTAGACTGGCTTATGCAGAATTGGGCACCTCTGTGCCCAACAAAGCATTTCCAGAGGCTGGGGGAGGCTAATCCTCCCCTGCCTTCACACCATTTTCCAAAGGGAGAGGGTGTCACACCCTCTCTCAGAGGAAGTTCTTTGTTCTGCCATCCTGGGCCAGGCCTGGCTGGACCCCAGGAGGGCAGCTGCCTGTCTGAGGGGTTGGCAGCAGCAGCAGCTGCAGTGAAACCCCAGGAAGGGCAGTTTGGCAGTACCAGGGTCTGTGCTACAGACCACTGGGATCATGGGATTGTGCCAACTATGCCAGGATGGCATAGAGGGGGCAATTCCATGATCATAGACATGTTACATGGCCATATTCGGAGTTACCATTGTGAAGCTACATATAGGTAGTGACCTATATGTAGTGCACGCGTGTAATGGTGTCCCCGCACTCACAAAGTTCAGGGAATTGGCTCTGAACAATGTGGGGGCACCTTGGCTAGTGCCAGGGTGCCCTCACACTAAGTAACTTTGCACCTAACCTTTACCAGGTAAAGGTTAGACATATAGGTGACTTATAAGTTACTTAAGTGCAGTGTAAAATGGCTGTGAAATAACGTGGACGTTATTTCACTCAGGCTGCAGTGGCAGGCCTGTGTAAGAATTGTCAGAGCTCCCTATGGGTGGCAAAAGAAATGCTGCAGCCCATAGGGATCTCCTGGAACCCCAATACCCTGGGTACCTCAGTACCATATACTAGGGAATTATAAGGGTGTTCCAGTAAGCCAATGTAAATTGGTAAAAATGGTCACTAGCCTGTCAGTGACAATTTGGAAAGAAATGAGAGAGCATAACCACTGAGGTTCTGATTAGCAGAGCCTCAGTGAGACAGTTAGTCACTACACAGGTAACACATTCAGGCACACTTATGAGCACTGGGGCCCTGGGTTACCAGGGTCCCAGTGACACATACAACTAAAACAACATATATACAGTGAAAAATGGGGGTAACATGCCAGGCAAGATGGTACTTTCCTACAGTGAGTGAAGGTGGCACCATTCTGCCTCAGTTTCATAGGAAGTGATAACTATCACCTGCATCACTTCAGTATGATTTTGGATTTTGGATAAAACCTTTGCGCCGGAGAACATCTTGAATTGTAAGACAGGAGTGTTGATAGGACCACTGCATCATAGTCTATGCATCTATATGTCACTGATCTTCCGGAGTCTTTGGCAAGTTTGACGCCTGAGATGGCCCAATGTGTGGGTTGTGGTGGAGACCAGCCTGGCGTGGAAAGAATCTGCCACTGGGTGGAACATTTATTTTCTTACTTGACTTGTACTTGGCTGAGCTCTGTTTATGTTAAGTGTGTTCTCAAAATAGTCATCAGGTAGCCAGGTTGGAAGATGCTGATCTAATTTGTGAGCTAAATATAGGGACTGGGAGGACCAGACAGCTTGATCTCATGTGTTTTAGAATCCAGGAATATTTAACGCTGTCACAACCTACCATATAGATGAGCTGCACCTCAAATTGTGTTTATTAGCTGAGGTGAGTCATCTTGTTAGCTACACCTCACTGCTATGATGCAGCTCCTAGGCATGAGCTTCTATGTGCATGCATTATCAAGGAGAGTGAAACATTGGCTGAGTGGATGTCTGGCAAGTATGGGAGCACAGATGTGACCCTGGTGCACAACCTGGCACCAGCTTCCAAAGATGAAATAGGACATCCCTTAATTCTCAGAAAAATTATGTAGAGTGGCCCTCTAGGCATGTTTTCATTCTATAGTTCTACACTGACCTGACTTTTGCCTTCAGATTAGCATCCCAATTTGTACTTTCAAATTGGCCAAACATCTACCACAGCATCTGACTGCAGGAGAAACCCATTAGGATACATGTGAAGAGTACAACCACTGATTGTTTTTAACTATTTACTCTTACAGTCCGGTGTAAACATCCATCCAATTTTTAGATTGTAAACACTCTTATATTAAAAAGTAGGTATGGGCACGAGGTTGGAATTTTAAGTAAAAAGTTTGTGTTGGCTACCATAATGTTATGCTAAGTTATTAGACAGATAAACCAATATTACTGAAAATGAAATGATGGGACTGTCTTTTCATAATATTTATATATTTTAAGGAAATATCTGTTTCTATTTTTTTTTAACGGACGGGAGTGGGGGGGTTTGGGTGGGTATATTTTTTTAGGGTGGGGGATCGGACTTTATTTTTTTATTTTTTAGGGGCAGAAGTGGGGGGTTTGGGTATTTTTTTTATTTAGGGCTTAGGGTGGGGGCGTTGTAGTTTATTTTTAGAGGGATGATGGAAGCTTTAAGGAAAGGCAGGAGGAGGGAGGACAGACAAGGAGGAAGTATCGGGAAAGGGTCCGGTGAGGTAAGTGGGGTTGGGGCAGGGTTGATGGGTAGTTTTTAGAGGTGGAGGTGGATTTAGAGCTTAGGGGGGGTGGGGGTGTTCGGGTAGTTTAGTTTTTTAGGTGTGGGTGGGTCAGGTAGTTTTTTTTAAGGACTCAGGCCGGTTGTGGGGCAATATGGGTAGTTTAATTTTATGGGGCAGGGGTGGGTGGTTGGAATAGGTTTTTTTCATAGGGCTCAAGGCGGGTGGGGGTGTCGGGTAGTTTAGTTGTTAGCTGTAGGGGTGGGGGTAGTTTTTTTTTTTAAAGGCTTGGAGGGGTGGGGGTTGTCGGAGTAGTTTTGTTTTAGGGGACAGGGGTGGGGGGTTGGGGTGTTTTTTTTTAGGTTTGAGGGTGGGGGGTCAGGGTACTTTAGTTTGTAGGGGTTGGGGTGTTGGGATTTTGTTTTTAGGGCTCAGGGTCGGGGGAGCGCTAATGTATTACGTGTGAGGGTAGTTTTGGGCCTCAGACCGGGTGGGGGGTTGTATGACAGAACCACGCTTGCTGTTCCGACATATGCCTTTACTAGGCATGCTTTTACAACGAAATTCGTTGTAAAGGATTGCATGGTAAAGGCATGCGTGGAAACGGTGCTGTCGTGGTTCCGGCAAGGGTTGTTCTGGCATGCGTGGTTCATACAACCTTGAATATCCAATATCAATGGGACAGAATATCATTACAACAATATTAAAGGCCAAAATATTTAAAGCTAAGTCCGCATAGGGAGGTAAGGATTTACTATTCTTACCTTCACATGTATATGTATCTTGAAGGTGTTTTATATATATATATATATATATATATATATATATATATATATATATATCACAACGGTGCATATATGTGGAGTTACGTATGCACGTCAGGAGTTGTGTATAGAAAATGTATTGAAACTTCCCTTTCGATATTTGGTCCAACAATATTGTTGTAACCATCTTTGGTGCCATCAATATTTGGGATTCGATATTCCCAGCCTACACCACAACCAATGCTTTACATCCATGCAGTCCTTCCAGTAATGTGTTTTAGGTTGTTTTTAATGCACATGGGAATGTGTTATCACTCACCAGGTCTGCAGGAATGTCAGAAGTCATTTGGTTCTCTGTCTCCCCCGCGCCAACATCTAGGGTTTTGTATCATGAACTCCTGATAGCTCTGGGTGCATAGGGGATGGGGAGGAGAAACCCCAGCTGAGATAACAGCTGCCTTGTTGCGGCCGACATCCCCGCTGGGCCAGTAGGTGGAAACTCTGTTTTCACCCGCCGGCCAAGCGGGGATGTCATAATGGGCACGGCGGGAGTGCTGCCGCATTGGCGGCCTCACGGCGGTTACATCTGCCAAGGTTGTAATGAGGAACTATGGGCCTGATTCTAATGTTGGCGGGCGGCTCCGCCGCTGAATGACCGCACCGCGGTCAAAAGACCGCGGCGGCCATTTAGACATTTCCTCTGGGCCGGCGGGCGCTCTCCAAAAGAGCGCCCGCCGGCCCAGAGGAAATGCCCCTGCAACGAGGACGCCGGCTCAGAATTGAGCCGGCAGAGTTGCAGGGGTGCGACGGGTGCAGTTTGCACCCGTCGCGTATTTCAGTGTCTGCTTAGCAGACACTGAAATACTTTGCGGGGCCCTCTTACGGGGGCCCCTGCCGTGCCCATGCCATTGGCATGGGCACGGCAGGGGCCCCCAGGGGCCCCGCGGCACCCCCTACCGCCATCCTGTTCCTGGCCAGGATGGCGGTAGGGGGTGTCAGAATCCCCCATGGCGGCGCAGCAAGCTGCGCCGCCATGGGGGATTCAAAGGGCAGCGGTAAACCGGCGGGAGACCGCCGGTTTGCCTCTTCTGACGGCCGCGGTCAGAATGCCCTGCGGGGCACCGCCGGCCTGTCGGCGGTGCTCCCGCCGACCCTGGCCAGAATGACCCCCTATGTCTTTACAATAAATGACCAACTACACAGTGTCATTAACTGGCTTTATCTGCAGCTAGCCAACTCTATGTTGCAGCCTTCCTAAAATAACCTGGAAATAGGACATGTGAGACAGTGTCCAAAATTATTACTAACAGGTGTCCACATAAATCAACTCATACAGAAAAGAATATTGTTCTGAATTTTAAGACGTTGAAAAGTTATAAACTTCGTTAGTGAAAAAAGGTTCATAGGAAAGTGTAATTTCGAATTCTCCAATACTCCCATCAAGGCAAATGAAAGTCGGTTTTTTTCTACTCATGAGTTCGTAATGAACAGCAAGCAAGCAAGACATGTCTCAATGCTCATGTACAAAGTTCATAAACACCGACTTGAATGCACTGCTTGAACAATTCCACAGAACTTCAAGTGTGTCCTACCACGAGACCCAAAAAAGGCTTCACTTCACGAAGTTTCAACCGTGACACAAGGTGCAACCAAAATGTATGGGAAGCATTTTTTCTATATTGGTGTCCCTATATACTCTTGAAAATGGCCAACATCAAAGAGTTTTCAAGAGATTTCATCTGCCATGTTGGATAAGGATATCCCAACCTTGCCTGTCTCACTATGGCATCCATGTTGCGTGGGTATAACGTGCCATATCAGACACATTCTAAATAATTTATTAATAATTGATTAAAGGGAACCAGTTATCTAAAGAATGTATTGAGCTACGAAAGTGTAGGAAAACAAATCAGCTAATTGTTCTATTTCGCCTGAAGTGATGAGCACCCATAACCCTTCCCTTTTCACTTGTGTACATTGTGATGTTTAGTGCGCTAACCCTTGAGTTCCAGACACAATGGTCTACCTCCGACCTGAGTCCGGATCTACGAATTTAGCAAAAAGGTTTTTTTAAGCTCTTGTTTTTCCTTTTTTTAAAGAAAAATTCAATTGCCTGGGCATTTGAGTGCACTTCATCCACATAGATGGAGTATGGTGTGGCATATAAGTGATGGGATGTGATAGTGTGTTTGTGGTATTTTTAGTGTTAGAAGTCTGCTGTTGATTTAACAAGCACTGCCTTTTCGGAATTTCACTGCAGTGTTCCTTTGTTCCTCAAAAATTCAAATGCCATACACTGCTTTTTTCAGAATTAAATTGCAGTGGTCTTTGAAAAAGTGTAAATGCTCATGCCAAAAAACAGCACCTAAAATTGCTAGTATTTTAAATAACATCATTGCTTATTAAATATCTTCTAATCGATGTTGGTACACAAATATGCCAATTGTTTAGATAACCATTGTATATGGAACTATGTTGTTCTTTTTGTGTGGTTCTCGGATGCAAACGAGGCATTTCAAATACAACATGGCCGCTGTGCTGAACATTTCCACCAGCATTTAACTAACAGAAAGTGTAGTTATCCCTACCTTGAACATTATTTGTAGAAACATTAATTCAGTGGTAATATCTCAACAAAAGTAGAAAGGAATTTCTCAATTTTTGGTGAAATACAAAGAGCAAGATTTGATTCTTGTAAAAGTTTGCTCCTTTGATTTTCATATCACAGATCCCACCGGCACCCTGATTGGGTTTTACGGAGAGCTGTTACGCATAGTCTTGATCCATAAATTATACATTTCCCACCTCTTAAATATTTAACTCGGAGCCTTGTAAAAATATATAGAGAGAGCTAACCAATTTTTTGCAAAGATTTGTTGTTCGTCCGTCAAGAGAGACAAAGTCCACAAGGCATGAAACATCATTCAGCAGGTTTCTTTGGGTTGTAACCAGAACTAGAGAGCACACTGGCCCTTGTTTATAGTTTGGCGGACGGGATACTGTCACAAACATGGTGGATGTTCTGTCTGTCATATCACAAGCTCATTATAGCCTATGGAACTTGTAATATGGTGGATGGGATATTCGTCAGGTCATGCCTTCTCCTAGAGCTGTACCTGGAAATGCAGTGTTCACCAGGGACCATCCGTATTGTTCATGGTCTTTAATATCAATGTAGGACCTCTGCATAACTTAAGTCTTAGAGTTGTTGTGCACTCTCATATGCCAAAGATACAACCTGATCGTGAGCTTCGATAAGGCACCTTCAGCCTCCCTTATGAAGCTGAGTGATTGCCTTTGGAAAATTCAGGGCCGGGCGAGACAGAATCTTCGTGAGGTTAATCATCACAAAACAGAGCTACTGGTGGTAGGGAAGAAAAAAGGACCTTGCCATGATTCCATCAGTCATTAAGCAGTACCCTGTGGTGCCCTCCCACCCACAGAGAAAGTTAAATCCTTTAGTTTGCTGCTGGATGAGCACTCCACCCAGATGAACTCCAAATCTTCAGCTTGCTTTCAAAAGTTGAACAAGTTTGGCAAAACTCTTCGCTTTCAGCTAAAAGATAATCCTGCTAAGATTGTCTCTGCCTGTGTCCTCCCAAGTTTGGACTATTGTAATAGTCTGTACCTCAGTCTCTCTGAAGGTTATCTGATCTCACTGCAGAATATTAAAAATGTTGGTGTCAGGAAAGCCACTGGCATAAGAAAGATGGACTTGGTTTCCACCGACAGAAGGAAACCTCATTGGCTCCCTGTCAGGCAGAGGGTGCAGTTCATGCTTGATTCTTAGTATCTTTTACGATGTTAATTGACCAGGTCTGCAAAAAATATTGCAAAGTGGTCTTCTTCTAGGACTCTGAGATCCAGCAAACACTGATCGGTGACTCTTCCCTGGATGAAGTTGTTGGGGGAGGTGGAAGATTGCTTAGCCATCTGAGACCGATGATGGGGAAGAGCTGCTCAAGCATATTCGGACCTTGCAGAACCGTCTTGAGTTCCTGAGTTTTGAACAGCCCCCTATCCCAAACCTGTTTGCTTTGCTGATCTATGTTTTCATTCTTCTTTGTGTTTGGCTTAATATCAGTTGTCCTTAGCCCCAAGAATAACTGGAGAGTCTTGGGAAAGGCAATACTTAAAAGGATCACAACCCCTTGAGTAGAGGTGGCACTATTCTGCCTCAGTTTCATTTGAAATGGGAAACATCACCTGGTATCCCTACAGTATGAATTTGGATAAATCCTTTGTGCCGGAGAACATTTCAAATTTTGAGAGGGGACTACTGCACCTTAGACTAAGCCTCTATTTGTCACCCTTCTGCCTATGTCTTGAAGAAGCATTGACCCTTGAGAAGGCCCATTGCCTGGGTTCTGGTGGAGATCAGCCAAAGAATCAGCCACTGGAGGGAATTTTGTATTTTCTTTAGTTGACTTATACTTGGTTGATGTCTGTTTATGTTGTGTGTGTCCTGCAAATAGGCATCAGGTAGACAGATGTTGATCTACTTAGTGAGCTAAATATAGTGACTGGGAGGACCAGACAGCTGTAACTCATGTTTCTTAGAACCCAAGAACATTTAACACGGTTGCAACCTTCTATAGGTATGAGCTCCACCTCCAATTGTGCTTATTAGCAGAGATTAATCATCTTGTTACCTACACCTCACCGCTATGATGCAGCTCCTTGGCATGAGCTTCTATGTGCATGCATTATCAAGGACGTGAAGGGTTAGTGGAGTGAAAGACTGGCAAGTATCGCATTGCAGAGGTGACCTACGTGCGCACACCTACCACCATCTTCCAAAGTTGAAAGTGGACATCCCTGAATTCTCAGAAAATTATGTAGATTGGCCCTCAAGGGCATGTTTTCATTTTACAGACATACGCTGACCTCACTGTTGCCTTCAGTTTAACATCCCAATTTGTACTTTCCAACTGATCAAACATCTGTCCATGGCAGCTGACTGTGCAAGAAATTAAGTAGTTTACATGGGTAGAGAACAAGCAGTGATTCTTTTTAATTATTGACTCTTGCAGTCAGGTGAAAACCAAAGGACATCTAAATGTCCATCCAATTTTTAGATTTGACACTCTTTTATTAAAAAGTATGTTTGACTATGAGGTTGGGGTTTTAAGCGCAAAGGGACAGTTTGGCTAACTTAATGTTATGCTAAGTTATTAGGCATGTGAACCATGACTGTTGAACATTTAGTAAAGGGATGTATATGTTTTAGGACATTATTCATTTACAAAATTATTTGCAGGTGTTCAATGACTCCATAGAAATGTACAGAAAAAAATGGTGGTGGAAAGTCAAATTTTGAAGATGGCCATTTGGTTTTTCTACTTTTAATAGAAATATCTACTACTGATTTTATCAAAAACACAAGTCTCTTAATATATAAAATAATGTCTGATGCAGGCCCAGTCAGTGGATGCGTGGTTAATTTGAGCAAGTACTTTAAGTGATGTATCTGCGGAGCACCAATGACTGGCTAGGGATATCGAATCCCGGATATTAACAGAACAGAATATTGTTACAACAATATTGAGGGATAAAATATCAAAAGGTAAGTGCACAGGCAGATGTAAAGACTTACTATTTTTACCTCCTCATGAATGCTTCCCTTGAAGTTGTATAGCACCAAGGTACGTATATGTGGAGTAACATATGTAAGTTTGGGGTTGTGAAATTAAATATGCAAGTAAGGAGTTGGGTATAGAAAATGTATCGCAACTTACCTTTCAATATTTGGTCGAACAATATTGTAACAATCTTGTCTTCCATTGATAATTGGGATTCGATATTCCCAGCCTACACCATAACCAATGCTTGATGTTCATGTAGTCTTTCCAGGAATGTATTTTAAGTTGCTTTCATGCATATGGGAATGTGTTATGACTCCCCAGGTCTGCAGGAATGTCAGGAGTCAGATGGTTCTCTGTCTCCCCTACCCCACCATCCAGGGTTTTGCATCATGAACACCTGATAGCTCTGGGTGCATAGAGGATGGGGAGGAGAAGCCCCAGCTGAGATAACAGCTTTCTGCTTGGACAAATTAAGGATTTTGCATCTGGTTTAGAACCCACTGCCTCCGATCCTAGCACAAAAATGACAAGATCTAAAATCATAGATTATACTACAGGAATATTTCTACATAATAAATTATCACAGTTCTACATTTTCACTAACTGGCTGTATTTCCAATTAGTGTTCTGCATGGTGGTTTATCCACACCATACAAATTAAAACAGTGAAATTTGCAACAAAAATCTTCTCCCCCAACAGCTGTGCAAGGAACATTTTCCTATATTTTTGGTGGATTTACTTAACAATTTTTAGAAAGTTTTCCAACTCACTAAACCTGTTGCAGTTTAACAAAAAAAAAGACTTCACAAAATCAGCGGAACAAAAATTAAACTCATTTGTAAAGCCCTAAAAATAACAATGATAACAAAAATAACTAGAGCAAATATTGTGCCAAAGGGTTTTCCGCATTCTGTGTCAATAGAGAAACGCGTTGATGCCTAGGTGCCTGGATCCACTGTGAATCTGGTCTGTGCACAGCAGAGCATCCACAACCTTTGCACCGGCTCACCATATTGATTAATAATTGGAAAAAAGACTGGCTGTTGTCTGGGATACACCGGTCCACGGTCGTCATAGAAACGCAACCTATTCTGGATTCCCAGAACGACAAGTGGTTTGGGTGGCTCAGTTGCCAGTGACATGTTTGGCTACACAAGACGTCTCTATTGACTTGAGATAGGAGTCGGACTTCTCAATGCCAACTCATGGAGTGAAGAGTAAATAAGCCACTCCCCTCACTGTGCCAGAATGTTTCCATAGCCTTCCTACTCGCGTCGCCGCCCCTGATTACCTCACCGTGCAATTGTGCGGCGGAGGTAGGAAGGCCGCTGCCTAAGGCTTGCGCTGCGTCTTCATTTCTTGGAATCAGAAGCACATGCTACCTTCCTTGGGCCTGGTGATTGCACGACACCCACACTTAGTCTATCCATTAGCCAGGGCGTCGAGTTGGCACACGCTCATAGGGACATGAGTCATTCTTCTTCCAGCGGGATGAAGTTGCCTTGAGATGCAAGTAGTGTTGTGCAAAACAGAAGACGTGTCCATACAGTGGAACCGGTGCATGACTCACTGCGTAAGATGGAATCCGTTCCATAGCTTGCTTGTAGGGTTTGTATACAACAACCCTCTCAATTCTAGGATCTTCAAAATCTCCTGCACACAAAAGGATCCTTCTAGTGCCCGTGTCCAGGATTGCCGCCTCAGTAGGCACTGTGGGGGTCATTCTGACCCCGGCGGGCGGCGGTCGCCGCCCGCCTGGCGAGAAACGCCATTTGGCCGCCCCGTGGTCAAAAGACCGCTGGGGCCATTCCGACCTTCCCGCTGGGCCGGCGGGCGCTAACATTGTTAGCGCCCGCCGGCACAGCGGAAAGGCAGCCTGCAACACTGAAGCCGGCTCCGAATGGAGCCGGCGGTGTTGCAGGTGTGCGACGGGTGCAGTTGCACCCGTCGCGCTTTTCACTGTCTGCTAGGCAGACAGTGAAAAGCAGGCTGGGGCCCTGTTAGGGGGCCCCTGCACTGCCCATGCCAGTGGCATGGGCAGTGCTGGGGCCCTGTTAGGGGGCCCCAGGACACCCGTTCCCGCCAGCCTCTTCCTGGCGGTGTAAACCGCCAGAAACAGGCTGGCGGGAAGGGGGTCGGAATGCCCTGGAGGATTCTCCCACCCGGGGGAAATTCGGCGGGAAACCGCTGGACCCGGCTGGGCGACTGCGGCTTTAACGCCGCGGTCAGAATGACGAATGAAGCACCGCCAGCCTGTTGGCGGTGCTTCCGTCATTCGCGACCGCCAGGGTCGGAATGAGGGCCTATGCTACCTATTACACATGGACCAGATCCACAGACCTCCTCCAAAATATGATGTAAATCCATTCTTGTTGATTTTTTTCTATGCTTATATAATATTTTCTGATCTTTTGAGATTGACCAAATTTTAGATTTCCAAGATCTGATGTATTGGGATGGATGACCCAGTGGTGGACAGGCCTCCGGTTACCAGAAGGTGGAGCCAGGCGAAGTTGCACTACAGGAAACCTGGCGGGTCATCATATGCAAATGAGAGTGGGTAACTGCAGGTTTAGCAAAGCAGGAGAGCATCCAATTTAAAGCATTACTCCTGCGCTGCCAAATTCCAAGTGAGCCCTAGAGAGAGCTGGATTTTCAGCTGGGCATTACTGTCAACCTAGAAACCAATTTACTCCATATTTTTTGGTAGTGCATTTTTAAGCGCTCGTAGAGTGGGACTAGCCATACAACATTTCTGTATATATCCACAGAAATATACATTTTTAGTTGTACGTGTATTTTCCATGCCTACACAACTCTCTCACACTTTCTGCCCTTAACCTTACATGTATTAGAATTGCTGTAGGATTTTTGCAGTCCTGAAATTAGGTATCCTGTTTGTTTGAATCAAGCTGTGGAAATTATTATTGCATATTTCTTTTTACCCACATGTAGCTCACATTTAGGTGTAAAAACACTTTTGTAAATCGCGCCCAAGTGAGGATTGCCTCTGCTAAATGTCTGTCCAAGGCAGCTAATTTATTCGGATCAATGTATGCTTGATCAGCACAACGTTTAGTGTGGCTGTCCAGTAATATTGGGAACAAGTGTCCATATAGGACAAGTGTATAAGAAGTGGGTGGGGCTTATGTGATGCTGGCAAAATATTAATCACAAATGAGGTCCCCAGAATCATGCACTGAAGAGTGTGTTTCGGATTCACCTTCCACTGTCGTTGGAAAGGTTGATGAAAGCGCCGCCTGATTTACATTAGGAGACCCCTCAGAACTTGTCTCTGTTTTTAACCTCAGTTCCTTCTTCTTATCTTCTCAACACACTTTCTTGGCTCTAAGCTCATTCCTTCTCATTCACTCTTTATTCATGGTCTCTCTTACGCATCCTTTCTACGTTCACGTCAACCTTTTTATCCTCTTCCTCTCGACCCTCTCCAGGGAGGGTTAAGGTGGCATTCTTGTGTTGTACTAGTTCTGCGTTTTTGTAAAGTCACCATAGTGCATCTCTGAGCACTGAAGGCCTATCAGAGAGTGCTTTGAAGGATAAGCTTCAAACCACTGACAGGAGAGGAGTGTCCCACGTCAGCAGCCCGTCCTCTACTTTGTTCATATTCCTGCAGAGGACCTCCTGGCAGCCAGGGACCACCGAGATGTTAGGACACTTATTATAAACTACACATAAAAGTAAAATAAGGAAAATTTACAAATGAGGATTTGCAAAAATAAATGGTTCTTATGCGAATTTTGAAGCATTGAAGCTCTGTAGCGGTCTTGTCCAGTCCTGAGGGTGCACGTTGGCTGTTGAATATTTTATTCGCTAACCAGGGGCACTTGAAGTTTTTGCATAGAAATATTTAAATGGGACTTATATTAGTGGCCAAAAGCTAAATAGTTCACTAAATAGTTCTCTTAAATGTCCATTGTGGGATATTGAGAAGGAAGTCTTGAATAAAATAACTTATTGAATATTTTTGGTACTTGACGCCCCTTGATCCCAACATGCTTTGCTGCTGCCAAACATAAGTAATTCACTATTCCCACGTACCTTTCTGGATTGACTCCAATATGTCTCTGGATAATGGCCAAATGTAACTCGCCGCGTTCTTCAAGTGAACCGGTTTGAGGCGGCTAAATGACAACCATGGTCTGATGAACCAAGGTGGATGTCTTCAGTTGTTGGTTCAGGGAGTTCGAGCGAGAAGGTCTGATTCTAAGAAATCCCGCTTAAGCCTCACTCCTCCCGGTGACTCCCTGGCCTTGGCAACTATTAACGAAAGCCCAGCGCAGGAACGTATAATCATCTCTAAGTTGGTCACGAAGTCTAGAGAACTGTCACGTAGTCGAGAGTACTACAACCCATAAGGGGTGGCAGTCACATTGTGGAATAGATCCATAAAATTGTGTTTTGGCATGCCTCAAATAAATTTACAATCCATTGAAATGACAATTTAAAATACAGTACCCCAAAAGTGGACTAAAGCTACCACTAAAAATATATAGATATATAATATCCAAGGTTGAGAAATAGACTTTGCAGTGGCAAGGCGACTGGACAGCACCACCGGCGTTCTGGTGCTTCATGGAATTACCATCAAGCAGCAGTTAGGATAGAGATAATATTTTTTTTTTATTGAAAAAAACAAAGGTTGCAGGGGCGTTATAGTTAGGTTCTGAATTTACTTGTATAAAACCACAGAAATTCAGAAGTTATGGTTAGAGTTATTTTGAGTAACTATAACCCGCGCCCTAAGGTAACTATAACTCGCGCCCATGCCAGGCACAGTTTTCTCATTAATAATTTTACTGCACATGTTGCAGTGATAATATCAAAGATGCTATACAAGATCTTATCAATGATATAATATGTGGAGTAATAAGCTGTACAAGGCGAAGGCGCAAGTTATAGTTACCTTAGGGCGAAATTAAAGATAAAACAAATTTGTATATATAGGGAGGCAAAGGCTCCGCGAATCCTCCCAATCTCATGCTGAGATCTGACTGGCTGCCAGCACAACACCAAGGAAGTGTTTGCAGTCATCTTGGGACTCGACTTCAGCCAAGTCCGAGAAAAAAAGATTTAAAAAAAGAAAAGAGGTAGAGTAGATACACCCTGACCCCTTTGCTCTGGTGCTGGGGTCCCAGAGGGACCCCCGAGAGCAAAAAAGCATTTTTTAAATTATTTTTGGCTGGAGTTGTGGTGGATTGGGTGAAAATAAAAAATAAAAAACAAGCACAGGCTCCTGCACTTGTCTTGTAAACAGACCCCGGGTGGCCAGGTCCGTGGGGCATTGACATTTTGAATGCCGGCCCCCCGGACCCTGGGGACTGCCACCTCCTTGGAGCCAAACAGTATTAAATGGGGGGATCCACCTGCCCCCCCCCCCCTGAAGCCCCGGGGACTGCCACCTCTCGGGGCTAACATCTCATTAAATGTTGGAGGACTGGCTGGACCCTTCCGGCAGCCCTGGTCTCCTCCACCTCCAAGGGGATAACATCTAATTAAATGTGGGGAGCCCACCTAGACCCCCCTCCCCGCATCCCTGCAGACCGCCACCTCCCCAGGGCTAACATCTAATGAAGTGCAGGGGGACCACCCGGTATGCCCCCGCAGCCCTAGGGGCCACCTCCTCCCCAGGGTTACCATCTAATTAAATGCGGGAGGCTGCCCGGCAGCCCCTTCAGCCTAAGAGTCCGCCACTTCCCTGGGATAGAATATTAAATGAAATGCGAGGGGGCGCCTCCCCCCCAAAAAAATATTAATGCCGAACCCCAGGGGATGGGGTCCCCGAGGCCGAAATCGGTCAGGGGAGGGAGGACGCGTGGCCCTCTCCACCCTAAAAATATTTTTGGGAAGTGTGGGCACCAGGGAATGGTGTCCTCAGGACCAAGATCGGCCCGGGGAGGGAGGCCACATGGCTACCCTCCCCCCAAAAATACATATATTAATGGCAGGTCCTGGAAATGGGATCCCTGCGGCTGAAATACGCCAGGGAGTGGGTGCTCTCCCCCCCCCCCTTGAAAAAATTACTTTTTGAAAGCCGGGGGTGGGCTCCCTGGGGCCAATATCGGTCAGGGAAGGGGGCCACGCGGACCTGCGGCCAACTCCTGTTGCACATGGCCAAAGGCTGTGCACAGCATGGGGTTTCGTGGTTAGGAGGGTTGGCGGCAAGGACTGGTCGCAAGCCAGTCCCTGTGGCCAGCCGCCACAGTGCACTGCCGAAATGGTTAGATGAACATATAGTAATGAAAATTACTTACAGTTAAAAAAACCATAGAAATTCACTGAAAACAACTAGGGTTACAAGGATCTTATAGTTAGGAAATAGAATTTAAAAAAAAAACATAGAAATTCACTTAAAAAAACAAAGGTTACAGGGACTGTTGGAAATGGCCTTTCTGCAGGGTCACCCCCAAACGTTTTGCCTGCCTCCCTCCTCTTTTTGACACTGTTTTTGCTGGTTTTAGGACTCTGCACACTTTGCCCCTGATGTTTTGCCTGCCTCCCTCCACTTTTTGACACTGTTTTTGCTGGTTTTAGGACTCTGCACACTTTGCCCCTGCTAACCAGTGCTAAAGTGCATATGTTTTCTCCCTTAAAACATGGTAACCTTGGCTCATACCCAGTTGGCATATTTAATTTACTTTTAAGTCCCTTGTAAAGTGCACTGCATGTACCTAGGGCCGGTAAATTAAATGCTGCTAGTGGGCCTACAGCACTGGTTGTGCCACCCACATAAGTAGCCCCTTAACCATGTCTCAGGCCTGGCATTGTAAGGCCTGGGAGCGCAGTTTCATTGCCACTTCGACTTGGCATTTAAAAGTAATTGACAAGCCTTAACCTCCCCTTTCTCTACATATAGGTCACACCCAAGGTAGGCCCTAGGTAACCCGTAGGGCACGGTGCTGTGTAGGTAAAAGGCAGGACATATACCTGTGTGCTTTTATTATATGTCCTGGTAGTGGAAAACTAAATTTGTTTCCCACTGCTGTGAGGCCTGCTCCTTTCATAGGCTCACATTAGGGCTACCCTCATATACTGTTTGAGTGGTAGATTCTGATTAGAAAGGGGTAGAAAGGTCATATGTAGTATGGCCAGGATGGTAATACAAAATCCTGCTTGCTGGTGAGGCTGGACTTTATATTACTATTTTAGAAATGCCACGTTTAGAAAGTGAGCATTTCTCTGCACTTACATCCTTCTGTGCCTTGCAATCCATGTCTGGGCTGGTCTGGTTGGCAGCTCCCTTGTGTATTTCACCCAGACAACCACAAACACAGGATACTCAGTCACACCTGCACACATCTGCAAACTGAATTGGTCTTCCTGGTCTGAAAGGGTGGAGGGCCTGACACCTACATTTCAAAGGACAGTGGCCTGCCCTCACACAATGGACTGCCAAACCCCTTACTGGGACCCTCGCAGACAGTGTTGTACTGAAAGGGGATCTTGTGCACTTCATAACCACTCTTTAAAGTCTCCCCCACTTCAAAGGCACTTCTGGATATATAAACTGAGTCCCTGACTCTAGCAATTTAGACACTTCCAGAGACTTCCGGACACTTCGGGACACTTCAATGTACTCCTTGGGACAGACACTCTGCCCCAGAACCTGCAACCTGCCAAGAGGAACTGCCTGACTGCCCGAAGGACTCACCTGGACTACTTTTCTGAGAAGGACTGCTGCCTTGCTGTTGCCCTGCTGCCTTGCTGGCCTCTGGATCTGCTGAGAAGTGCTGTCCAAGAGCTTGCCTACTTTTCCTGAAGTCTCAGGGCCAAAAAGACTTAGGGGGTCATTCCAACCCTGGCAGTCGGTGATAAAGCGGCGGCCAATCCGCCAACAGGCAGGCGGTAAAAAAAATGGAATTCTGACCCTGGCGGGAACCGCCAACACAGCCCGCCACTTTAACACTCCGACTGCCACGGCGGGACAAACAAACAGCGCGGCGGTCACCGCCAACAGGCAGGCGGCAGACAATGTACTGCCCACCCTATCACAACTCACCAATCCGCCACCTTTTCCGGGGCGGGAGCCCCGCCGATAAAAACACGGCAGAAACAGACTACGAACGGGAAAACGCTCACCTCTATACACTCCACGAGGAATCTGGACAGCATGGAACCCGAACTCCACATCCTCCCAGCTATTGTCTACCTGCTCCTCTACCAGGAGCACGAACGGCGGCGCAGACGACAACAGTGAGTACTGCACCTACGACACAGGGGAGGGGGGAGGAGGGAAGGTTACGGGCAAACACATACGCGATACAACCCCCCCCCCAAATACCTACACACCACTGCAGAGCAACAAGTCAGAGTGACACCCCACAAAACCCACGGAATAATGCAAAGACAAAATGAAATGATCATAAAAATTGAAGTATATTATAGGACATCTGAAGTAATGAGAAATAAGTAAAATATAAATAAAATAAATAACATCATGAACAATATATACATAGGCTAAAAGTCCGCCACATTTTGGCAACCTTCCATTGTTCGTGGGCCAAATGTGAACAAACACATGTGCAAAGCCCACACACGAGACCCGAGTCCATTGGAGAGAACACTGCTGGGGCATCAGATAATAAAACTACATGCACCTCAGGGGGAAGGGAAGTGGGGTCACCTCAGCCACATGAGTCCACGACGCCAGATCCACGAGGGGGCTCCATGCCCATTGATGTATCCTGGGGAGTGCAAAGCCACAGTCTCCCAAGTCTCTACAGTGGGTGGATTGCCCACTGTGCCATCCTGGGGAGTGCAAAGCCACAGTCTCTCAAGTCTCTACAGTGGGTGGATTGCCCACTGTGCCATCCTGGGGAGTGCAAAGCCACAGTCTCTCAAGTCTCTACAGTGGGTGGGTTGACCACTGTTACATCCTGGGAAGTGCAAAGGCACAGTCCATCAGGTGGATTACAGACTCCACTGGTTATGGAGGAGGCATGGTGCCCAGAGTGCTTCGTGAAGCCCTGCCCGACACAGATGCGGGCCTGCCCCTTCTGCCAATGGGCCAGCGGTGCTTGAGACGGCGGTGCCCAGCGGAGCGGTGCAGAGACGGCGGTGCCCAGCGGAGCGGTGCAGAGACGGCGGTGCCCAGCGGAGCGGTGCAGAGACGGCGGTGTCCATCGGAGCGGTGCTTGAGATGAAGGGCCCAGCGGAGCGGTGCTTGAGATGAAGGGCCCAGCGGAGCGGTGCTTGACAGGAAGGGCCCAGCGGAGCGGTGCTTGAGATGAAGGGCCCAGCGGAGCGGTGCTTGAGATGAAGGGCCCAGCGGAGCGGTGCTTGAGATGAAGGGCCCAGCGCAGCGGTGCAGAGACGGCGGTGTCCAGCGGAGCGGTGCTTGAGATGAAGGGCCCAGCGGAGCGGTGCTTGAGATGAAGGGCCCAGCGGAGCAGTGCTTGAGATGAAGGGCCCAGCGCAGCGGTGCAGAGACGGCGGTGTCCAGCGGAGCGGTGCAGAGACGGCGGTGTCCAGCGGAGCGGTGCTTGAGATGAAGAGCCCAGCGGAGCGGTGCTTGAGATGAAGGGCCCAGCGGAGCGGTGCTTGACAGGAAGGGCCCAGCGGAGCGGTGCTTGACAAGAAGGGCCCAGCGCAGCGGTGCAGAGACGGCGGTGTCCAGCGGAGCAGTGCAGAGACGGCGATGTCCAGCGGAGCGGTGCTTGAGATGAAGGGCCCAGCGGAGCGGTGCTTGAGATGAAGGGCCCAGCGGAGCGGTGCAGCGACAGCGGTGTCCAGCGGAGCGGTGCTTGAGATGAAGGGCCCAGCAGAGCGGTGCTTGACAGGAAGGGCCCAGCGGAGCGGTGCAGAGACGGCAGTGTCCAGCGGAGCGGTGCTTGAGATGAAGGGCCCAGCGGAGCGGTGCTTGAGATGAAGGGCCCAGCGGAGCAGTGCTTGACAGGAAGGGCCCAGCAGAGCGGTGCAGAGACGGCGGTGTCCAGCGGAGCGGTGCTTGAGATGAAGGGCCCAGCGGAGCGGTGCTTGAGATGAAGGGCCCAGCGGAGCAGTGCTTGAGATGAAGGGCCCAGCGCAGCGGTGCAGAGACGGCGGTGTCCAGCGGAGCGGTGCTTGAGATGAAGGGCCCAGCGGAGCGGTGCTTGACAGGAAGGGCCCAGCGGAGCGGTGATTGAGATGAAGGGCCCAGCGCAGCGGTTCAGAGACGGCGGTGTCCAGCGGAGCGGTGCTTGAGATGAAGGGCCCAGCGGAGCGGTGCTTGACAGGAAGGGCCGAGCGGTGCTTGAGATGAAGGGCCCAGCACAGCGGTGCAGAGACGGCGGTGTCCAGCGGAGCGGTGCTTGACAGGAAGGGCCCAGCGGAGCGGTGCTTGAGATGAAGGGCCCAGCGGTGCTTCTCACGGCGGGCCCTGTTCAGCGGTGCTTGTCTTGCCGGGGCCCTGTTCAGCGGTGCTTCTCACGGCGGGCCCTGTTCAGCGGTGCTTGTCTTGCCGGGGCCCTGTTCAGCGGTGCTTGTCTTGCCGGGGCCCTGTTCAGCGGTGCTTGTCACGGCGGGCCCTGTTCAGCGGTGCTTCTCACGCGGGCCCTGTTCAGCGGTGCTTGTCTTGCCGGGGCCCTGTTCAGCGGTGCTTGTCTTGCCGGGGCCCTGTTCAGCGGTGCTTCTCACGGCGGGCCCTGTTCAGCGGTGCTTCTCACGGCGGAGCCCTGTTCAGTGGTGTTTGTCACGGCGGGCCCTGTTCAGCGGTGCTTCTCACGGCGGGCCCTGTTCAGCGGTGCTTCTCACGGCGGGCCCTGTTCAGCGGTGCTCCTCACGGTGGGCCCTGTTCAGCGGTGCTTGTCTTGCCGGGGCCCTGTTCAGCGGTGCTTCTCACGGCGGGCCCTGTTCAGCGGTGCTTGTCTTGCCGGGGCCCTGTTCAGCGGTGCTTGTCTTGCCGGGGCCCTGTTCAGCAGTGCTTCTCATGGCAGGCCCTGTTCAGCGGTGCTTGTCACGGCGGAGCCCTGTTCAGCGGTGCTTGTCACGGCGGGCCCTGTTCAGCGGTGCTTCTCACGGCGGGCCCTGTTCAGCGGTGCTTCTCACGGCGGGCCCTGTTCAGCGGTGCTCCTCACGGCGGGCCCTGTTCAGAGGTGCTCCTCACGGCGGGCCCTGCTCAGCGGTGCTTGTCTTGTGTTCCTAGGGAACCAGATCTGGGCAATATTTCCCGCTCAGTCGCCCTCCGACCTTTCGCTTGCGGGGCCCTCCTGTGCTGGAGTCCTGGGCCCGTGGGTGTCCTCCGTCACACCCCAAATGGGGCTGGTGGGCCCCTCCTGGGCAGCTGGCCTGCTGCCGGACTTGTCCGCCCTGCTGCCCTTGCCCTCCTTCGCAGAATCTCTGGGGCCCTTGCCTCCCTTTGTGGAAGTCCCAGGTGACGGGGCAAGGCTAGTGTCCTTGGGGACAGCCGTCTCAGGCATGTCGCGCCGGCCCTTCACTTTTTTGGTTCTCTTCCCAGGGGGTGGGCTGGCTGTCCCCTTGCTGCTGGCCGATGTTCCTGCCCTAGGAGGTGGTGGACTCCAATAGCCCTGAACTATGGTCCTAGTAGATTCAGGGCTTGTGGTGGCTGAGGTGTTGATTGGACTCTTACGAGATGGAGGGGGTGGGTCAGTTGTTGGAAAGAGGTCAAGGTTGGAAAGGAAAATCAATTTAGAAAGACAGGGACGGGTTGTGTAGTGGGTATGGGAGTGGAGGAAGAGGATGTGGTTGTAGGAGAGTCAAGTGTGCTGTCTTTGTGTGCAGGTGCTTGTGACGGAGGCTGTCATGAGGTGGATGGCTGTTGGGTGGGTGGCTGCCTGCGTTTGTGTGGTTTGGAAGAGGGGGTGACAGACACACTGGGAGAGGACACAGGGGACGTGTAAATGGCAGTGGGGGTGGTGACTGCACGTGTGCGGAGTGTTCTGGAGGGTGTGCTGGTGATGGACGTACTGGCTGATGGTGGTGTGCATGCAGGTGTGAGTGGAGACGTCACAGGGAGGGAGGAGGGAGACGAGGAGGAGGGGGACACAGAGGAGGGGGACACAGAGGAGGCAGTGGCTGTTGGCATGTCTGCATGTGGATGTTGCTTGGGTGAATGCTTGTGTGATCTGTGGTGCTTATGTCTGGATGAGCTGCCCTTGGGTGTTGATGTGTGTGCAGGCTGGTCTGTAGGTGTGTCTGGGATAGGCAGAGGAACAGGGGATTGGGACTGGGTGGAGGGAGTTGGAGGAGGCAGGCTGGAGACAGGGACAATGGCTGCCGTCAGTGCTGAGGCCAGAGCATTGAACGATCGCTGATGGGCAGCCTGACCCGAATGAATGCCCTCCAGGTATGCATTGCTCTGATGCACCTCCCTTTCTACCCCCTGGATGGCATTCAAAAGGGTAGACTGACCAACAATGAGCGTCTGGAGGAGGTCAATGATCTCCGCACTGAGGGCAGCAGGGGTAACTGGGGCAGGGCCTGAGGTGCCTGGGGCGAAGGAGATGGCCGGCTTCCTGGCCGAGCGGGCACGGGGCGAACGCTGAGGGGCTGCTGGGAGGGCGGGGCTGGTGCGCTGGGTGGCAGCTGTACCTGTTGTAGCGGTGGGCACGGATGTTGCCGCCACCACAAGGGAGCTCCCTTCCGAGGACGTGTCGGTGTCGCTGACGTCTCAACGGGTCCCCGTTGTGGAGCTCCCCTCGCCCTCCGTCTCACTGGTGTACTTGGAGTCGGTTGCATGGCCCTCCGGGGCCATGTGAGATGCAGCTCCCTCGTGCGCCGATGCCACTTCTCCTCCGCCTGATGATGCTAATGCATACATGAACAGGAGGACCAAAAAAATGGGGGGGGAGAAGAAAGAAAGACATGTTGAGTGCATGCATTGGCGACACCGTTGGCGGGGAGGACAGACACAGAAGCCCACTGCACTAGGCAGCGCACTTGGGGTACACTACTCAATCACTGGGACATGGCCTACAAGCCAATGGACGACAACTGCACACATAGATGACACAGGGCCATGAGTAGCTGTACTAGGCACCCTACAGAGGTGGGGGGCGGGGGCACAGGGCCATGCATCACAGAGGGGCCTAGCCTACAGAAATCGCCCTGGCCTAGGGATACCCACAGCCCTCCTCCCCCACCCAGGCACCTCGACTGCGCGCAAAGATAGCTGAATGTGCTGGTACTCACCCCCTTGTGTCTGCTGTGATGTCCTCACGCGCCCATCCAAATCGGGGTAGGCCACCGCCAGGATCTGGGACATCAGGGGGGTCAAAGTCCGACTGGCACCCCTCCTAGGTTGGGAGGCCATCCCCAGCAGAGCCTCGGCGGTCTTTCTGCTCCCGCGGCGGATGTCCTCCCACCTCTTGCGGCAGTGGGTGCCCTATCTGTTGTGGACCCCCAGGGCCCAGACGTCCTTGGCGATGGCACGTCAAATGTCGATCTTCTGATGGGCGCTGACCTATGTGACATGTACAGGATGGGAAAAGAAACATCATCACTTTTCTGCATGGTCAATGTGAGTTGCCCCCCCTTCCCCAACCTTGCCATGTGGCACATGCTCTCATCTGTCGTGCCATGCATTCCTAATTCGCTGCCCTCACCACCATCGTTCATTCACCCCACTCAACCCAGGCATTGCCCACTAAGCATGGTCCCAGTGTACTCACCTGTTGGTCTGGAGGACCGTAGAGTAGCGCATACTGGGGGAGGACCCCATCCACGAGTTTCTCCAACTCTTCTGAAGTGAAGGCAGGGGCCCTTTCCCCAGTCGCAGCAGCCATTGTCACTTCCAGACCGAGGTCACAGCAGCACTTGCAGTATAGGTCCTCTCCTGTGGATGATCAGGTCTCGAGTGATTAAGCAGATAGAAAATGGCGGTCACGCCCGCGGCGGTGCGTACCGCGGCGGTGCGTACCGCGACCGCCGGCGCACATCCTCATTGGCTCCTGAAACCCATAGGGTTCAATGTTAACCAATGCGGCTTTGCACCGCGGTCTTCGACAGCCTACCGCCACGGTGTGCCACGCCAGCGCAATGAGCTCACATCACATTGTCACACTTCACAGGTCAGGCAGCCGCCATTTCAAAGGCCCACATGGCTTAATTTCTACTGCGTCACACAGGCCTAGGCCTTGCATTGCCACTCATACATGCCATTCAATGCATAGAGAATCGTGTACAGTGCAAGCTGTGTGAACGTACCTGTGGGTTGATTGACTCTGTGCTCCATGTTGTCCTTCCTAGGCACCGTCCACAGGGACTTGTGAGGAGATGGAGGGCTGTTCCCGTGTACAGACCGCTGGTGGACCTGTCGACAATGGAAGAACGACATGTCATACTCACCTACAGACTTGACCGTGCCACTATACAGGAACTGTGTGCCCAGCTGGAGCGAGACCTGATGTCACCCATCCGCCAACCCACAGGGATTCCCCCTCTAGTGCAGGTTCTGTCAGTACTCCATTTTTTGGCTAGTGGATCATTCCAAACAACAGTGGCCATTTCATCTGGGATGTCCCAGCCTATGTTTTCTAAGGTTTTATCCAGAGTGTTGTCTGCCCTGATGAAATACATGCGGAGCTACATTGTTTTCCCTGAGGTGGAGGATTTGGCTACAGTGAAGGGTGATTTCTATGCCCTTGGACATATTCCCAACATCATTGGTGCCATTGATGGGACCCATGTGGCTTTGGTACCCCCCAGAGGAAGTGAACAGGTGTACAGGAACCGAAAAAGTTATCATTCGATGAATGTCCAGGTGGTCTGTTTGGCTGACCAGTACATCTCCCATGTAAATGCCAAGTTCCCTGGGTCAGTGCATGACGCGTACATCATGCGAAATAGCAGCATCCCTTATGTGATGGAACAGCTACAGAGACACCGTGTGTGGCTAATAGGTGACTCTGGTTACCCCAACCTGTCGTGGCTACTGACCCCAGTGAGGAATCCCCGGACCAGGGCAGAGGAACGGTACAATGAGGCCCATGGGTGTACTAGGAGGGTGATTGAGCGGACCTTCGGCCTCCTGAAGGCCAGGTTTAGGTGCCTGCATATGACAGGTGGATCCCTAATGTACTCACCAAAGAAGGTGTGTCATATCATCGTGGCCTGCTGTATGCTTCACAACCTGGCTTTGCGACGCCAGGTGCCTTTCCTGCAGGAGGATGGTCCAGATGGAGGTGTTGTAGCAGCGGTGGAACCTGTGGAGAGTGAAGAGGAGGAAGACAACGGGGACGACACAGACAACAGGGACAGAGTGATACTCCAGTATTTTCAATAACACACAGGTAAGAATCAACACCGGCATTTTACAGTTACTTACAGTCTCCTGCCTCTCTACTGTCTGACCTATTCTCTCAGTGTATGTAAACTGAGTTGTGACTTTCCCTTTTAATTTCAGGGATGTGGCCCCCACTGCGTGACCTGTGCTTTGTTTCCCCATGGACTACAGCTGTGTGACAGTGGTATGTTTTCATCACTGTGTAACTGGACATTTTGGCAGCATTATGTTCAATACATTTGTTCACAAAACAGGCAGACTCCAGATTGTTTTTGTGCAATAAGTGTTTTTATTAAAATGCTGAATTTAGGGACATGGTGGGAAATCGGTGATGGGTGATGGTGGAGGAATGTCCATGGCAGAGTCCAGCTTTTCAGTCTCACAGGTGCATTGTCCATATGCCTGTGGAAGGTGGAGCAGGGGCAGGCCCGCTTGCGGGGTGGTTCTTCTTCTGCAGGAGGTGGGGTTCTGGTGGCCTGTTGTTGTGTGGGGGCCTCCTGTCCACTAGCAGCGGCGGAGGTGGTTGCCTGTTCTTGGTCCATGCTAGTGACAGGGGCCCTTTGTGGTGCCACATGGTCCCGCAATGTGGTGACAATCTGGTTGAGTGCCCCTACGATGGTGCCCATTGCGGAACTGATGGTTCTAAGTTCTTCCCTGAACCCCATGTACTGTTGCTCCTGCATGACCTGGATCTCCTGGAACCTGGCCAGTACCGTCGCCATCGTCTCCTGGGAGTGGTGGTATGCTCCCATGATGGAGGAGAGGGCCTCTTGGAGAGTGGGTTCCCTTGGCCTGTCCCCCCCCCTGTCGCACAGCAGCCCTCCCAATTCCCCTGTTTCCCTAGGCCTCTGTCCCCTGGACCGTGTGCCCACTACCACTGCCCCCAGCTCCCTGTTGTTGTTGGGGTGGTGGGTTAACCTGGCTGCCCTGTAGTGGTGGACACACCGCTGATTGACGTGTCCTGGAGACAGAGGCATGGGCCCGCTGGGTGGGAGCTGTGCTGGTGTTCCCAGAGGGGGTTGGGTCTGCTGTGGCCAGTGGCTGTGTGAGGTGAGGGGAACCGACTGTCCCGAGGTCCCCGATGGTCCGGGCTGGTCATCTGGGTCCAGGGAGACAGAGCTGCTGTCATCACTGGTGGCCTCTTCTGGGGGTGGGATGGACATTTCTGGACCCTCCTGGGCGGTGTGGTGGCGTTCGGGTCCTGCAGGGGTATAGAGGTATGGTTTTTGCTTCAGTGTGTGCCATATCGGTCAATGGGTGGGTGCCCGTGTACCCCAGGGCTGGCATTCCTGTGTGTGTGCATTTGTGAGGGTGGCTTGTGGGGGAGATGTGTATGTGCAGTGGGCATGCTTTGGTGATGGGTGTCCATGCTTTGTGGACGCATGCAGGTCTTGGTGTTGGGATGGGTGGGTTGTGATCGTGAGCCATTTGCAGGGAGTAGGTGTGATGGGGGTGGGGGCGAGGGTGGGGGTATGTGCTGGCATGCAGGTGGGGTGGGGGTGGGAAGAAGTAGTTAAGATTTGACTTACCAGAGTCCATTCCTCCAGATACTCCTGTGAGGCCCTCAGGATGCAGGATGTGCAAGACTTCCTCCTCCCATGCTGTAAATTCTGGGGGAGTAGGTGGGGGTCCGCCGCCAGTCTTCTGCACCGCGATGTTGTGCCTTGATACCATGGAACGCACCTTCCCCCGTAGGTCGTTCCACCGCTTTCTGATGTCGTCCCGATTTCGTGGATGCTGTCCCACAGCGTTGACCCTGTCCACTATTCTTTGCCATTGTAGGAGGCTGGACTGGCTTGTAGTGAGTACCAAGGGGTACTTGCACCTTGCACCAGGCCCAGTTATCCCTTATTAGTGTATAGGGTGTCTAGCAGCTTAGGCTGATAGATAATGGTAGCTTAGCAGAGCAGCTTAGGCTGAACTAGGAGACGTGTGAAGCTACTACAGTACCACTTAGTGTCATATGCACAATATCATAAGAAAACACAATACACAGTTATACTAAAAATAAAGGTACTTTATTTTTATGACAATATGCCAAAGTATCTTAGAGTGTACCCTCAGTGAGAGGATAGGAAATATACACAAGATATATATACACAATAGCAAAAATATGCAGTATAGTCTTAGAAAACAGTGCAAACAATGTATAGTTACAATAGGATGCAATGGGGAAACATAGGGATATGGGCAACACAAACCATATACTCCAAAAGTGGAATGCGAACCACGAATGGACCCCAAACCTATGTGACCTTGTAGAGGGTCGCTGGGACTATTAGAAAATAGTGAGAGTTAGAAAAATAACCCTCCCCAAGACCCTGAAAAGTGAGTGCAAAGTGCACTAAAGTTCCCCTAAGGACAAAGAAGTCGTGTTAGAGGAATAATGCAGGAAAGACACAAACCAACAATGCAACAACTGTGGATTTCCAATCTAGGGTACCTGTGGAACAAGGGGACCAAGTCCAAAAGTCACAAGCAAGTCGGAGATGGGCAGATGCCCAGGAAATGCCAGCTGCGGGTGCAAAGAAACTTCTACTGGACAGAAGAAGCTGAGGTTTCTGCAGGAACGAAAAGGGCTAGAGACTTCCCCTTTAGTGGACGGATCCCGCTCGCCGTGGAGAGTCGTGCAGAAGTGTTTTCCCGCCGAAAGAACGCCAACAAGCCTTGCTAGCTGCAAATCGTGTGGTTAGCGTTTTTGGACGCTGCTGTGGCCCTGGAGGGACCAGGAGGTCGCAAATTGGACCAGGAGAGAGAGGGGACGTCGAGCAAGACAAGGAGCCCTCTCAGCAGCAGGTAGCACCCGGAGAAGTGCCAGAAACAGGCACTACGAGGATGTGTGAAACGGTGCTCACCCGAAGTCGCACAAAGGAGTCCCACGTCGCCGGAGACCAACTTAGAACGTCGTGCAATGCAGGTTAGAGTGCCGTGGACCCAGGCTTGGCTGTGCACAAAGGATTTCCGCCGGAAGTGCACAGGGGCCGGAGTAGCTGCAAAAGTTGTGGTTCCCAGCAATGCAGCCCAGCGAGGTGAGGCAAGGACTTACCTCCACCAAACTTGGACTGAAGAGTCACTGGACTGTGGGGGTCACTTGGACAGACTCGCTGGATTCGAGGGACCTCGCTCGTCGTGCTGAGAGGAGACCCAAGGGACCGGTAATGCAGCTTTTTGGTGCCTGCGGTTGCAGGGGGAAGATTCCGTCGACCCACGGGAGATTTCTTCGGAGCTTCTGGTGCAGAGAGGAGGCAGACTACCCCCACAGCATGCACAAGCAGGAAAACAGTCGAGAAGGCGGCAGGATCAGCGTTACAGAGTTGCAGTAGTCGTCTTTGCTACTATGTTGCAGGTTTGCAGGCTTCCAGCGCGGTCAGCAGTCGATTCCTTGGCAGAAGGTGAAGAGAGAGATGCAGAGGAACTCGGATGAGCTCTTGCATTCGTTATCTAAAGTTTCCCCAGAGACAGAGACCCTAAATAGCCAGAAAAGAGGGTTTGGCTACCTAGGAGAGAGGATAGGCTAGCAACACCTGAAGGAGCCTATCACAAGGAGTCTCTGACGTCACCTGGTGGCACTGGCCACTCAGAGCAGTCCAGTGTGCCAGCAGCACCTCTGTTTCCAAGATGGCAGAGGTCTGGAGCACACTGGAGGAGCTCTGGACACCTCCCAGGGGAGGTGCAGGTCAGGGGAGTGGTCACTCCCCTTTCCTTTGTCCAGTTTCGCGCCAGAGCAGGGCTAAGGGGTCCCCTGAACCGGTGTAGACTGGCTTATGCAGAATTGGGCACCTCTGTGCCCAACAAAGCATTTCCAGAGGCTGGGGGAGGCTACTCCTCCCCTGCCTTCACACCATTTTCCAAAGGGAGAGGGTGTCACACCCTCTCTCAGAGGAAGTTCTTTGTTCTGCCATCCTGGGCCAGGCCTGGCTGGACCCCAGGAGGGCAGATGCCTGTCTGAGGGGTTGGCAGCAGCTGCAGTGAAACCCCAGGAAGGGCAGTTTGGCAGTACCAGGGTCTGTGCTACAGACCACTGGGATCATGGGATTGTGCCAACTATGCCAGGATGGCATAGAGGGGGCAATTCCATGATCATAGACATGTTACATGGCCATATTCGGAGTTACCATTGTGAAGCTACATATAGGTAGTGACCTATATGTAGTGCACACGTGTAATGGTGTCCCCGCACTCACAAAGTTCAGGGAATTGGCTCTGAACAATGTGGGGGCACCTTGGCTAGTGCCAGGGTGCCCTCACACTAAGTAACTTTGCACCTAACCTTTACCAGGTAAAGGTTAGACATATAGGTGACTTATAAGTTACTTAAGTGCAGTGTAAAATGGCTGTGAAATAACGTGGATGTTATTTCACTCAGGCTGCAGTGACAGGCCTGTGTAAGAATTGTCAGAGCTCCCTATGGGTGGCAAAAGAAATGCTGCAGCCCATAGGGATCTCCTGGAACCCCAATACCCTGGGTACCTCAGTACCATATACTAGGGAATTATAAGGGTGTTCCAGTAATCCAATGTAAATTGGTAAAAATGGTCACTAGCCTGTTAGTGACAATTTGGAAAGAAATGAGAGAGCATAACCACTGAGGTTCTGATTAGCAGAGCCTCAGTGAGACAGTTAGTCACTACACAGGTAACACATTCAGGCACACTTATGAGCACTGGGGCCCTGGGTTACCAGGGTCCCAGTGACACATACAACTAAAACAACATATATACAGTGAAAAATGGGGGTAACATGCCAGGCAAGATGGTACTTTCCTACAGCCATAGCTCCATCTTCCTGGCAATTGTGGTGTGCTGCACCTGTGTCCTGAAGAGCTGGGGCTCTACCCGAACTATTTCCTCCACCATGACCCGGAGTTCGGCGTCTGAAAACCGGGGGTGTCTTTGGGGTGCCATAGGGTGGTGTGGATGAGGTGTGGGGTGGTGTATGTGTTGATGAGTGTGGTGATGTGTGGTGTCTTGTGCGTGGATATTGTGTGGGTGATGGTGTGGTTTGCCTCTGTGTGATGGTATTGTCTAAGCAGTACTGTCTATCTCTGGCTTTCTGTCGTTTTTTTTTTTCGAAGGGGTTTGTGGGTGATGTGGGTGTGTGTTTTATATTGTATTGGGTGTGTGGGAGTGTTGTATGTATGTGTGTCAGGTGTGTGTGTTTCAAATTGTCCAATGTGGTTGTGTTTTGTAAGTGTGTGTGTATTTTGAGCGCGGCGGTGTGTACCGCCAATGGAATACCGCAGTTGAAAGACCGCCGCGTGGATTCGTGGGTCGTAATGGCATGGGCGTATTTCTGTTGGCGTGACGGTGGAGGTTTGGTCATCACCAGTTTTTCGCTGACCTTTGGTGTGGCGGATTTTTGTGGATGTTGGGTTTTTGGTGGTTTGCCAGTTGCGGGTCAGAATGACCGTGGTGGTTAACCGCGGCGGTGTTATGGCGGTCTTCTGACCGGCGGTAAGCGCCTTTTACCGCCGAGGTCAGAATGACCACCTTAATCTCTACAAAGAAACTCCTTGTGCAGCGAAAATCGATGCTCAGCCTGCTAGAATCGATGCACAGCCTGCCTCGTGGTGAAAGAACCACTGCATCAGTGACCTGGAATGACGCAGCCCGGCTCCCCGAGTGGAGATTGACGCAGCGCCTGCTGTGCGACAAAAACTCCGACGCATCGCCCACCAGATCGACGCAGCCCCTGTGACTTCGTCCTGCCCGCCTAGGATTTCTCTGCATCGTCCCTGGGCATCAAAAGACCCCATATAGCAAAGACGATTCAAGCCTGCATGCCAGAATTCAATGCAAAGCCCTTGTCGCGTGGAAAAGAATCAATGCATTGTCTGTGTTCGCCCAGAAATCCAACGCACACCCTTCGTTTTCCACGCATCTCCTCCTCTACGATCTCTGTGTGTGTAATTTTGACACAAACCAGGTACTTCGTGCTTGCAAGAGACAATTGTTGCTTTTAAGAACTTAAGACTATTCTTATTGATACTAAAATGATAGTTTCAACCTGAAATTAACAAATCTTATATTTTTCTAAACCTGTGTGGTGTTTTTTTGTAGTGTTCTCACTGTGTTATTGCATGATTTATTGCACAAATACTTTACACATTGCCTTCTAAGTTAAGCCTGACTTCTCAGTGCCAAGCCACCTGAGGGTGGGCACAGGATAATTTGGATTGTGTGTGACTTACCATGACTAGAGTGAGGGTCCTTGCTTGGACGGGGGTAACCTGACTGCCAAACAAAGACCCCATTTCTAAAACGGACATTATAGTTTAGCTCACATTTTAAAAGAACAAAACCATTGAACTTCATGTTATAGTTAGAGTGATCTCAAATAACTATAACTCGTGCCCTAAGGTGACTATAACATGCACCCTCGCCATGCACTGTTAATTACCTCACAAATTACGGCCATAATGACGTCTTTGATGACATCATTGATAATATCAATGTAATATTTGCAGTAACATTTTTGCACGGTGGGCGTGTGTTATAGTTACCTTAGGGCACAAGTTATAGTTAACTATGACAGGTGAATTTCTATGTTTTTATACATTTAAAATGTGAGCCTAACTATAACGTCCCAGTAACCTTTGCATTTTTACGTGAATATAAATATATGCTACCCAGAGTTCTCTCTTCTTTTTTTGCTAAATTTATGCATCACTCTAACCCTGCAAGGGTTTTGTTTTGACCTATACCGGGTGCTTCCTTGTGTCTGGACCAAGCTAAACCTCTTTGATGAGCTATAATGATAGTGAAACACGTGTCAGGGGTTGCTTTTGCTTATTCCAGGTTGGCTTAGATGGTATTACACCAATTCAAAGCTGTAATACTGTGCCTGGAGTGGTAAAAGGCTTTTGTCATTTTACAGCTCAGCAAAGATTGCACTGTGCCAATTCTATGCTTAAAGATTTTGCTGTACAAATGGCAAGAGACTTTGTCCCTTTCTAGCTCAGCATGGAGGGTACTGTGCTAATCCTATGCTTAAAAACGTTGCTAGAGAAACAGACATTTGAGGTGAGCAATCCCAGAGTGTTGCAGGGTGCGCTTTATTGTAGCTGCTCTCCACCTAAACTTGGGATATATATATATATAAAAATTGCAGAATGAAATAGTCCTTTCACATGGAGGCTAATTTGATATAAAAAGAAATCTCCATATGGTAGATAATCAAGATAAATTAACATTTGTAGATATCTTGCTGCAAGCCTGTTGCTGCTTACTGAAGATACTCAATGCCTGAACTGGTTTCCACCAAGCTCATCAAAGCCTCCAAATAGGTAAGTAAAATGTAAAATAAATATGAGATGTGTTCATCTAGGGAGGCATCATTGAACCTCCAGGGAAATATTCTCTTGTGACCCTAGTTATTGTTTTACATTGTCCTCATGTGTTCTCTTAGCAAGCAGGAGGCCACTGGTCACTCTAGAACAGTGGTTCCCAATCTTTTGACTTCTGTGGACCCCCACTATATAATTCCTGGAACCGAGGGACCCCCCAAAGAGTCATTACTGAAAGCCCGGGACCTAATATTATTTAATTTTCTAAGCAGTCGCGGGCCCCTGAGGAGGCTTCGCGGACTCCCAGGGGTCCCTGATCCACAGGTTGGAAACCACTGCTCTAGTAGAAAGCTAAAACGAATCGCATTTCCACACTTTCTTATACGTTGCATTTAAATATTACCTCTAAGGCTTCTCTGCTGGGTTGTTCGCTTAATACATGACCTGATCGCTACTTTTCTGCTTGTTTGAGGTATCTATGATGCAAGGTACCCTAATAGATCCGGATGAAAAGGGAGGCTTCAATTCCGTTGTCTGTAAAACTCACTTTGGGTGGAAGTGTCTAAAGTTTGCAGACCTGTATTGCTTTCATTCAAAAGTGTCCGATCCTTGGAAAAAATTATCTCTTGTAATTCACTGAAATTAGAAACCATAGAGATTAAGAAACTGTTTTAAAAGTTTGAGAGATGTGTATCCCATTTGGCATTTCAATAATTTTAAGCATGCAAATAAATGTACTAGTAATTGGGGAGTAATTGTCTGAGGCAGATCTTTGAAGCATTCCTCAGTACCAATGTGTGCATCATATGGAGTACCTTAATTATTTGTGCTACTAAGTTGCTTTGAGCTTCATGCCTGAAAGTCTGAGGTTTTAATCATCTCCTAGAACTAGGCTCAGGCAAAATTAAAATTATGACCTAGTAATTCACATAAATTAGTGAATTTAGGCCCTCATTATGACAATGGCGGTGACTTCTTAAAGTGGTGGTAATACCGCCAAACTGTAATTTCCGCTAAATTATGACCATTGCGGTGAGACCTCCCATAGACAGCCAATGTACCACACCAACCGCCAGAGCGTTACCCCCACTGACCACAGCAGTAGCCATCAACAGCCAGGTGGAAGACAAGGAACCACCCACGATATTGTGACATAGCAAAATGCCATGATTTCCGGGGCGGTACCAACGCCATCAAAAGCCTGGCGGAAACACTGCATAGAAAACGAAAGACTCACCATCAGAAACACACACAAAACCGTTGCCGCCATGGAACCGAAACTTCAAGTCTTCCCGATGCTCTTCTACACCATGGTCCTCCTGGAACACCAACGCCGTCGAAGACGACAATGGTGAGTACAACTGCCTAGCACACAAGGGAGGGAGGGAGGAAAAGGAGAGTGACACACACAAGCACAACACACACCATTCACACACACACACAGGACCCACGTGTAATTAAAACAAGGACCACAATGAGGTTTAAGTGACACTGTAATTTAATGCCAACAGCCACCATATTGTCCATGCAAAAACAAAAGCATGCGTCAATGTCCAGAAAGGGCCAATGGCCAGTCCAAAGTACAAAAGGCCCACATAGCCACAGGGCACAGTCCAAGGCCCAACTTGACTCCTGACGTTATCCGAACTTCACTGTGCAGAGGCATCATGTTGGAAATGGGCAGGCGCCTCAGGGGAAAGGGGGTGGGGGGCACCTCAGCTGAAGTTGGTAACATGCTCACTGGTCCTGGAGAGGGCTCCTTGCCCAATTGTCCTTGCTGGGGAGTGTAAAGCCACAGTCTCTGAAGTGGGGAATATGCCCACTGGTTCTAGAGGGGGCACCTTGCCCAGTTGTCCCTGGTGGGGAGTGTAAGGCCACAGTCTCTGAAATGGGGAACATGTACACTGGTTCTGGAGGGGGCTCCTTGCCCAATTGGCTCTGGTGGGCGGCCTTCATGCCCTCTGCTGGAGGTGAGGGCTGCTGTGCTTCTGCTGGAGGTGAGGGATCCTTGCTCACTGCTGGTGGAGGTGTAACCCTGGCTGCCTCTGCTGGAGGTGATGGCTCCTTGCTCACTGCTGGTGAAGGTGTTACCCTGGCTGCCTCTGCTGGAGGTGAGGGCTCCTTGCCCACTGCTGGTTGAGGTGTAACCCTGGCTGCCTCTGCTGGAGGTAAGGGCTCCTTGCCCACTGCTGGTGGAGGTGTGACCCTGGCTGCCTCTGCTGGAGGTGATGGCTCCTTGCTCACTGCTGGTGGAGGTGTGACCCTGGCTGCCTCTGCTGGAGGTGATGGCTCCTTGCTCAATGCTGGTGGAGGTGTTACCCTGGCTGCCTCTGCTGGAGGTGAGGGCTCCTTGCTCAATGCTGGTGGAGGTGTAACCCTGGCTGCCTCTGCTGGAGGTGAGGGCTCCTTGCTCAATGCTGGTGGAGGTGTTACCCTGGCTGCCTCTGCTGGAGGTGATGGCTCCTTGCTCACTGCTGGGGAAGGTGTTACCCTGGCTGCCTCTGCTGGAGGTGAGGGCTCCTTGCCCACTGCTGGTTGATGTGTAACCCTGGCTGCCTCTGGTGGAGGTAAGGGCTCCTTGCCCACTGCTGGTGGAGGTGTGACCCTGGCTGCCTCTGCTGGAGGTGAGGGTTAGTTGCCCACTGCTGGTGGAGGGGGGCTCTTGTCTCTCTTTGCTGGTAGAGTGGGATCCTTCCCTTTCTTGGGTGGTAGAGTGGGGTCCTTCCCTTTCTTGGGTGGAGGAGTGGGAACCTTCCCTTTCTTGTCTCTCTGTCTAGGAGGTGCCTCCACTGTCCCCGTCTCCTGTACTTTATTTTTCACCACCCTAGTTCTCCCTTTCTGAGGTGGAGGTGTGCTCACAGTAGGAGTGGCACCTGTCACACCCTGGGCCCCCTTTGTGCCAGCAGCTGAAGATTTGATGGGAGCAGTGGCAGACTGTTTGGCTGAGGTGCTGTGCTGGGTTGATGGGCAGGATGGAGGGTGGAGGGGGAGGAAAGAGGGCAAGATGGGAAAAGAAAAGCCTCTTACGTACGTTAGGGTGGGATGTGGGAGAAGGGATGGGAGTGGAGGTTGATTGGAGTGGTTGTCGGAGGTGTACGTCTGCTGGACTTGGGTGCAGGTGCATGGACAGTGTGCGTGTGTGAGGTGGATGGCTGTTGGAAGTCTGAATTGCGTGCGTTTGTCTCTTGGGGGGAGACAGAGTGGGAGAGGACACAGGGGGCGCGTGGATGGATGTTGTGGAGGTGTCTGCAGGTGAGGTGTGTGTGCTGCTTGATGTGGTGATGGTGGTGGTGGTTGTTGATGTAGTGCATGCAGGTGTGAGTGTGGACATAACTGTGAGGGAGGTGGTGTCATGGTTTTGGGCGGGTCTGATCAGGACTCTGGTTGGGACACCCCTTGAGGTCACTGAATATCCTAAAGAGGAAGTATACTGGGGTAGAAGAGCAGCTAAAGGCATACACGGAAAGGACAGCTATGAACAGGCACAGGAAAGTAAAAGCAGAGCAACCCTTGTGTGAACAAACAGGAAACAGATTACTAATGGACAAACACGCTGGGGTTGTACACAGAGTAAGGCGCAGAACCTCCCACAGTGACAGGGAATGTCAATGCCTCTGTGCAGTTTGCTCTTACAGATAGTCACCCTGCCAGCCCCATAGAAAGGAAGCTGCAGAAGTGATTCTGTCTCTGGACCCTAGAGCACAAACAAGGATAGTACTTACATACACAGGACACGCTCTTGTGGGTCTAGCTGGAAACACAGTGGCGATTCCTGAGAAAACAGCAATAGCACACTGTCACTGTTAGGCACGAAAGACAACGTATAACACTAGACAAGGATGGGGGCTGGAATTGCCTCCTGGAAACCAGGAGCCAACCCCAGAACAAAGGAGGATCAAGCTGGAACAGAACAGGAACAAAACTGGAACACCATCCGACAAAGGGTCTGTAACACAAAGGAATCGAAGTCCAATGCACGACGGGGATCTTGAGGAAATGGCTGCTTATAAGCAGTTCCAAGCTGGGCTGCACAGGAGAGGTCTCAGGTGTGTGTAATTTCAGACACTTGCAAGTCCTGGAGGAGAGGATCCGGTGAAAAGGAGCAACTGGACTTCTCCCATAGAAAACAATGGGAAACAGAATCCGGGCTTTCCTGACTACCAGGCTGTGCATTATGGGATTTGCAGTCCCAGGAAGCAAATGTAGTACTACACAAGTGTACCATGGAGAAAAGAGAAACAAACAGGAGTCAGCAAGGGACTCTAGATAACTGTTCAAGGTGATTCCCAGGCTACCAAGAGTCCCCTTACAGCGCCCCCTAGAAATGGGACGACAGAGTCGTAACAGTATACCCCCTCCCACCAGTCTGCTCAAGAAGAGAAGGCGATCCTTTGGCTGAAAAAAGTGGAAGAGGAAAAGCCACAGCAAGAAAATCCAATGCCAACCTTGGTGGATAAGTTTACAGTCCTGCCATAGGTGAATCTTCCAATGAGCATAGCATGTATTAATACACATATGGGGTCCGTTGTCTGTCCTCTTTATTGTTCGAGTGATATGGGAGGAGTGCATGGAGTTGGTTTCTGGTGAAGTGGATTCAGGAGCAAGGAGATCTGGAATGGCATTATGGGTGGTATTCTTTATGACATTAGTTTCCTGTTCAATACTTTCTTCTTTGGAGGAGATAATTGGCGTACTAGTTACTATCAGGTCTGTAACACCTTCCGACAAGCAGGATATGTCTGTTTCTGCAGCAGTATTTGCAAAGGTTGTGGTCTGAGGCTTGCAAAGCATAGAGACTTGGGAGACATGGGTAACTGGTGTTCTCAAGGTAAACATGAAAACGTCCGAATTTTCTTTCATCTTGGATGACTTCGGAGTATCAAATTCAGGAGCAACAAGAGTTTTCAGGTCTTTAGAAACTGGATTAACATCTGAAAAGTTAGAAGTTCCACAAACTAATTCTTTAGGGTGATCTTCAGACAAGACTGGGATTTCTTCATTGCAAGTGCTCTGTGGTGTGTTCGTGGTATCAGAAATGGTTTCTTTGCAGGGCGTTTCTACTACAGGTAGTTGATCTTCAACTCTGTTAACATTGAACGGTTGTTCTTTGGAACGAAATAGAACTGGAGTCTCTTCAGAAATCACCTTTACACTGTTACCTACATTTTCAGCTCTAGCCTTTGAATTGATGATGGTTTCTTGCAATAAAACACTAAGAACAGTACTTATCATCAGATCTTCGAATACAAGATTTAAATTCAAGTCTTTAGTTTTAGTGGAAAATATTACATCTTTCAGCACTTGAGCTTTGGTTTCAGATTGCTGGTTTTCAGGAGTCTTTAGTTTCAGGGACACAGCAGGTGACGTTGGTGTGGCTGATTTTACATCAAGATCAGATACCGGTAGCACAGAGATCTGTTCTTCACTAATTGTGGAGCTGGAAACAGGATACACATTGGCAGGGATCAGCAGGTCAGGATCAGTGGTTGAGGCTGCAACTGTGTCCAGTTCTAGGAGAAGGCTCTCATTTCTTATGACAGGCTGTTTAGTTTCAGATTGCTGCTTTTCTTCCTTGTCTGAAATCTCCACGGTTTGCTTTGACACAGAAGAGATTTTTAAACTTTCTGAGAAGTCCATTACATTCTTAGTAACTGCGGGTATTTCTTCACGATCAGAAAAATCCATTAGTTCACTTGAAACAGGAACTGTCTCTTCATTATCTGAAAATTCTATGATATTGTTTGAAAGGGCAGGAGTATCCCCACAATCTGAAAATTCTGGTGTGTGCGCCATTTGAACAGCACTATCTGCAGGTTTGTTCACGGCAAGGCAGGAACCACTGTCATCACTAGATTCAGATTCTTCAACAATGTTGCACAACTTGCCATTAATCTCCAGTAAAGTCATACCTTGGTTTCTTAAGGTGCAGCTATTGGAGTCTGCATCAGAACTCTCTTCTTCCTTTGGCTTTATTTGTTCTGATAGAGGGGCTGAGACACTTCCTTCTGAAGACTCTGATCCATCCTCTGAATCAAGAGGTGTCAAATCTCTCAGAGATGTCAGAGATTCAGTCAACTGTACAGGATTATTTTACTGGAGAACTACAGGCTGAGAGAGTCTGAAGAAGAGGCTGATATATTTATAACTGGAGCTGTCTTTTGACTGTCATTAATAGAAGGGCCAATCTGCTCTATAGAAGTCTTTGGAGAGGCACACAAAGTAGCATACTGTTCTTTAAGCCAAAGCTGGTGATCATTTTCTTTTTTCAAGTTTTCAAATTGCCTTGCAGTAGTTTCCATCAGCTGCTCTGTTACTTCTCCTACCTTACAGATAAACAGAATGTCTGGTTCTGGCAACAGTGAAATATGCATTGATGAAAAGAGCCCACGTGCGCGATTTCTTGTGTATGTTACAACATATTCATCATAGAAGTCCAATATCTGCCTTTTAATCTGCCAAAACTGCTCTTTTAGTGTGTGTATGTCCATATTGTTATCAAACCCACTCAGAATAGAAAAGGGTTTAGCAGAGCTTTGAGGGATTGAGACTGGTGTATTATCATCCAGTTTGGGAAGAGCACAAGCCTTTTGAGATTAACTAAGGAATCCCACAGTCTTTACTGATCCCTTTGATACAGGTTCTATCCTGCTGACTTGAAAGCACTGAGGGACTGGTAGATCTTTACACGAGTCAGCACAACACTTAGGAATTGAGACTGATGTACTGTCATCCAATTTGGGAGGAGCACAAGCCATTTGAGTTGAACTAAGGAATCCCACAGTTTTTACTGATCCCTTAGATACAGGGTCTAGCCTGCTGACTTGAAAGCTCTGAGGGACTGATAGGTCTTTATAAGAGTCAGCACTGCACTTTGAATTCTGAGAAACTGGCCTAGATGGGCTAAAGCACTCAACAGAAAACAAGGGAATCCCTAGTGTGGCTTCGTGAACAGTGTCAGGGTTCTTTGTGTTGACAGAGTCCTGGAAGTGAATTTGGGATGCACTAGCATGAGGCAAGGAATTAACCAGGTTTTCTTGAGAGTAAATGTCTTGTGCAGAAGTAGCAAAAGCACTTTCACTGTTAGGAACATTCTCCCCTGTTTGAGGTAATAGAACCTCCAAAAACTCATTATTACTTTGTAATTCTTCTACAGACAGGGATTGGGGGTCATAATCATAGATATTATAATAGTTGAACATTGATGGATCAGCAAGCCACGCAATGTAGTACTGCATTTGCAATCTTTGATTTTCTTTAACAAGTCTATCCTTTAAAATAAGGCCTTTTTTAGAGGTCTTCAGAGAATGTCTAGGTTTAGAAAGGGGCGTCTTAACATGACAGGAAAGCATTTTATGTCTGTGTGTGCCTTTACTGCCTGGGGAGCTTGACATTTTTGGTTTGTGCATTCTGTTACGGTTTCGGGCGGGTCTGATCAGGACTCTGGTTGGGAAACCCCTTGAGGTCACTGAATATCCTAAAGAGGAAGTATACTGGGGAAGAAGAGCAGCTAAAGGGATACACGGAAAGGACAGCTATGAACAGGCACAGGAAAGTAAAAGCAGAGCAACCCTTGTGTGAACAAACAGGAAACAGATTACTAATGGACAAACACGCTGGGGTTGTACACAGAGTAAGGTGCAGAACCTCCCACAGTGACAGGGAATGTCAATGCCTCTGTGCAGTTTACTCTTACAGATAGTCACCCTGCCAGCCCCATAGACAGGAGGCAGCAGAAGTGATTCTGTCTCTGGACCCTAGAGCACAGACAAGGAAAGTACTTACATACACAAGACATGCTCTTGTGGGTCCAGCTGGAAACACAGTGGCGATTCCTGAGAAAACAGCAATAGCACACTGTCACTGTTAGGCACGAAAGACAACGTATAACACTAGACAAGGATGGGGGCTGGAATTGCCTACTGGAAACCAGGAGCCAACCCCAGTACAAAGGAGGACACTTATACACTGGTGAAGACTGATAGAACACTTACCAGACACAAATAACCAAGAAGAAACAGAAACAGAAAGGAACAAACAAAGAGGCAGAGGCAAGAACTAGGAACAGGCTCAGGCTGAAGCAAAGGCGGGACTAGGACTTGAAAACAGGGCGCAAACTTCTGGCTGGGACAAACAGAGACAGAACTGGGAAACTGAGAGCAGGCTCTGGCTGGAACAGGCAAGGACAGGACTGGAATACAGGGAGTAGGAAAAGAGCAGTAAACAGGACTGGGAAACAGAGAGCAGGTTCAGGCTGAAACAAGGCAGGAGCAGGGCAGAGAAACAGGGAGCAGGTTCTGGAAGAAACAAACAGGTACAAGGCTAAGAGATAGGAAGCAGACTCTGGCTGGAACAATCAGGAGCAGGGCAGAGAAACAGGAAACAGGATCAAGCTGGAACAGAACAGGAACAAAACTGGAACACCATCCGACAAAGGGTCTGTAACACAAAGGAATCGAACTCCAATGCACGACGGGGATCTTGAGGAAATGGCTGCTATAAGCAGTTCCAAGCTGGGCTGTACAGGAGAGGTCTCAGGTGTGTGTAATTTCAGACACTTGCAAGTCCTGGAGGAGAGGATCCGGTGAAAAGGAGCAACTGGACTTCTCCCATAGAAAACAATGGGAAACAGAATCCGGGCTTTCCTGACTACCAGGCTGTGCATTATGGGATTTGCAGTCCCAGGAAGCAAATGTAGTACTACACAAGTGTACCATGGAGAAAAGAGAAACAAACAGGAGTCAGCAAGGGTCTCTAGATAACTGTTCAAGGTGATTCCCAGGCTACCAAGAGTCCCCTTACAGCGCCCCCTAGAAATGGGACGACAGAGTCGTAACAGGTGGAGGTGGAGGGGAAGACAGTGGAGGCAGTGGATGTTGTTGTGTGTGCACAACTGTCTGTTGTTTGTGTGAGTGCTTGTGACCTGAAGTGTGCTGCCTGTGTTTGACTGTGCTACTCTTGTCTGATGTTTTGTGTGCATGCTCGTCTGTATGTGTGCATGGGATGGGTTGGGGCTGAGGAGACTTGGACTGGGAAGTGATAGTTGGAGGGTGGACGGTAGGAACAGGGACACTGGATGCCATCAGAGAGGAGGCCAGAGCCTGAACGATCTCTGTAGGGCTGCCACATTACCATCACACACAGGGATCAGGATTGGGCACTATTGTCTAGGTACCACAGCAAGATGAGAGCCAACCACCGCCAACTTCACCCGTCCTGGGACCCACTAAGCGCTGTCTGACCTGGAATGCCACCTACCTGAAATACAAGAGTTTGCTATACACCCATTTACCTTGTGCTGGACCGCGCAGCAATGTCTGAGCTGGCATCAAGGAGTACCCACCAGCTGAAACCCACCACCAGGATCCTTTGCCAGCCAACAAAAATGGTTGTCACGCTCACTGTACTCACCCCCTTGTGGCTGCTGTGCTGCCCTCAAGTGCCCATCCAGCTCTGGCTAGGCCACCGTCAGTATGCGGGCCATCAGGGGGGTCAGGTTTCCGACGCGCACCCCGCCCTCGTTGGGAAGCCATCCCCAGCTGGGCCTCCGCGGTCTTCTGGGCCCAGCGTCTCAGGTCCTCCCACCTTTTTCTGCAGTGGGTGCTCCGCCTTCCATAGACCCCAAGGGTCTGCTCTTCTTCTAATGGGCGCGGACCTGCAGAAGTAATACAGACAGGAGGACACCATTAACCATACAATCCTATCTGTCACGCATATGGTCCACAAATTACATTTTCATTTCCACTGGCACACACGTCACCCGGAGCCCTGCAGATACACTACCACCAGACATACCCCACACCTTGTTGCATGCATCATCCCCATGGTGTACCCACCTGTTGGTCTGGAGGCCCATACAGCTGTCCATATAGGGGTAGGACCCCATCCACCAGGTGCTCTAACTCCTCCGAAATGAAGGCAGGGGCCCTTCCCCTGTCACACGGGCCATGGCAGGCTCCAGACACAGGTCACAGCAGCACACGCAGTGTAGGTGTTGTCCTGTGAAAAGTCAGGAATCAAGTGAGGTTATAGATAGAAAATGGCGGTCACATCCGCGGTGGTGTACACAGTCACCACTGCCGGTAATCCTCATTGGATGCTGTACTCCATAGAGCCCCATGTTAGCCAATGAGGAATAGCACAACGGTGAAAGACACTTCCACCTGTCCATACTTACAGGACAGGTGCTCACCATTTCATGGTGGTGGACAAGAATCAGAAATTGGAAACTGCTTCATTGCTCTGAATTGTACATACATTGCCATTCACATTGTCAAACAAGTTGTGGCTGTGTATAAGCGGTACGCACATCCAAAATTACTATTGTCCTGGATATCGGAAGTTCATGGTGGTGTGTCTAATTTAGACAGAATAGAGTGCTCGAGTGGTAGTACACCCAGCCACAGGGTGTGGTACGCTGTTAACCAAAAAGGTCACAGTCCATGTAGGAAAAAAAGAAAACCATGGCACATCACAGGATCAAGGTGAGAACACTTTATTCCTTGATAACAAATCAGGGCTGAAATCCTCTGGTGTCATAAAACGCACTAGATACGTGGTATGGGAACACAGTGCTTTTTTCAAGTTTGTATAACAACAGCCGACACGTGTTTCGTCATCCTTGACTTTTTCAAGGCTTACTAGATATGAACTATGAGATTAAATTTGATAGGACTCCAAGATTTCAAGAATTGTACAGCAAAGTGTACACATAGTAGCATGGAAGCATTCAAATGACTAAGACCCTGGTAAGTCTGCAGAGCGTCCGTTCTGTTATGAGCCGAGTGTAAATAGCGTTGTCCCAGAGGATTTCAGCCCTGATTTGTTATCAAGGAATAAAGTGTTCTCACCTTGATCCTGTGATGTGCCGTGGTTTTCTGTTTTTCCTTTTATTGCCATTCACATTGTCTGATTACATACATGCCCAGTTGCACTGGGATGGTGGTTCCATTGTTTAGTTTGTGACACCCTTCTCACTCTTATGTCTCCTTAGATACCTACCACTGCGGAGGAACAGGAGGAGGAGGCAAGCCCCTGCTTACAGACCCCTTGTGGACTTGGCTGCACTGGAGGACAGGCACATAATACTGACCTATACACTGGACAGGGCCACAATCACAGAGCTGTGTGCACAGTTGGAGCCTGATCTGATATCAGCTACCCATCATCCCACTGGGATCCCCCCTCTTGTGCAACTTCTATCAGTGCTCAATTTCCTGACAACTGGTTCTTTCCAAGTGACATTGGGCTTGGCAGCAGGAATGTCAAAGCCAATGTTCTGAATCGTGCTGGGAAGGGTTTTGTCTGCCTTTCTCAAACACATGTGCAGCTACATCGCTTTCCCACAAATGGAAGATTTGGCCACTGTGAAGGCTGGATTCTATGCTATGGGACATATTCCTAATATTATTGGGGTGATTGACGGAACACATATTGCATTTGTCTCCCCCCGCCACAATAAACAGGTGTTCAGGAATCGGAAGAGTTTCCACTCACTCAATGTGCAAATGGTGTGCCTGACGGACCAGTACATCTACCACGTCACTGACAAGTATCCTGGGTTGGTGCATGATGCCTTCATCCTGAGGAATAGCAGCATCCCAAATGTGATGGCCCAGCTACAGAGGCACAGGGTGTGGCTAATAGGTGAGCCTGAGTCCCCTCCCAAGATATGTCAGTGTATGCCCTCTGGAGTCATCCCCCATACCATTGTGGAAAGCTAATGTTTGTCCCTCAACACTTGCAGGTGACTCTGGCTACCCAAACCTGTTGTGGTCCTGACCCCTGTGAGGAACGCCAGAACTGGGGTTGAGAATCAGTATGATGACGCACATGGGCGAACCAGGTGAATCATAGAACGTACCTTCGGCCTCCTGAAGGCCAGGTTCAGATGCATCCATCTGACAGGTGGATCCCTGTGCTGCTCCCCTGAGAAGGTCTGCCAGATAGTTGTGGCATGCAGCATGTTGCACAACCTGGCCCTCCGACGACATGTGCCTTATCTGCTGGAGGAGATTGGAAATACCCCTGTGGCAGCAGTGGACCCTGAGGACAGTGAGGATGAGGAGGCAGAGGATGAGGATGTGGACAACAGAACATCAGTAATACGGCAGTACTTCCAATGACACACAGGTGAGACAGTGGAACTGACCATTCCTCTGATTATTTATGTTTTCAGTGTGGCTGTAGCAGGATGGCAGTCACTTCCTTTGCATCTCAACTGACTGTCACCGGTGCCTTCTCTATTTGCAGATGTTGGTGTTATTACAACTGTGCACTGATGTCCTAACTACAGACAGCTATGGATCATCATTTGTATACTATACCAAAGGTGATGTCAATTGCACAAGATGTAACTGTTACCATAATTGCACATTTTCATCACATAAAGCACTATCACTCAAGTTGTGTTCAAGGATGTTTATTGTAGTGAAATATATAGAAGGAATAGTGCAATGGGATGGGGTGATGGTGCAGGTAAGTCCAGGGTATTGGTCCAGTCTGTTTGTAGCACAGGTCCAGTGCCCAAGGGACCATAGGAAGGAGAGCAATGGCAGTTCAAAGTGGACAAGGTGACAGAGTGGAACACAAGGTGGACATTCAGGAGGGTCTCATTTCCTGGAGGTGGTCTTGGTCTTGGCAAGTGTCTCCGGCATCTGTCTGGGTCGCAGGGAACGTTTGCGGGGTGGTTCACCTTCTGCAGGGGGAGGGGTGCTGGTGGCCTGTGGGTCCTGTGGCAGTGCCTCCTGTCCACTAGCTGCATCGGATGTGGTGGGCTGTTCAGTTGACTGGCTAGTGGAAGGGGCCCGCTGGTGTGCTGTACATTCCCTCATGATGTTGGCCATATCAGCCAGCACCTCTACCATGGAGACCATAGTGGTGTTGAGGGCCTGTAAATCGTCCCTGATCTCCTGATGGTGTACCTCCTGCAGCTGCTTGTTCTCCTGCATGTTGTTAAGAATCTGGCCCATCTTGTCCTGGGATTGTTGGTAAGCCCCCAGGACATTGATGGTCTCCTGGAGAGTCGGTTTCCTGGGCCCGTCCTCCCCCTGGCGCACAGTTGTCCTCTGAGTGTCCCTGTACACCAGTCCCCTGAACCGTGTGCCCACTGCCACTGACCCCAGGACCCTGGGTATGAGGTGTGGCCTGGGGTCCCTGTACAGTTGGGCACACTGCTGATTGACGTGTCCTGGGGACAGAGGTCTGGGGACGTTGGGTGGGTGCTGTGGTGTTGGATACTGAGGGGGGAGGCTCTGTGGTGGACTGGGAGTGGGCTAGGGTGGCCGACTGACCTGTCCCTGATGGGCCAGGTAGTTTTTGTTGGTTTTTTTTTAAACGTCTTTTTATTGTTTTCTGCACATCAAACGACAGCAATTACAATTTGTCATGATAGAATTTAGTTGATCCAACATAACATAAAACGTAAATAACAATAACAACTCAGGTCTAATCTCCTTCCATTGTACATGTTTTGCATCTCGCAGTTAAATCACATGCTATAACTAGTATCATGCTTAGCAGCTGGTGTACACCCTCCTGTCTTTTACATCTTGTTTACAGGTGCGTCTGGGCTCAGATCGGAGTATTGCCTATTTGTGTATGTGTGGACCAATTATGCATGTTACATCCATATAAGGTATCCTTGTTCCGTGCGGGGTTATATGTGGTCTGTACCCTGTCTACCTTTCCAAGTTTCTACCAGGTTTCATGGTGGGCGCTCATCGTTTTTAACCTCCAATTTGGCAACAAATGTTTCCCAAGCATCGCACCCAGTGTGTTTCTGACCTTCATCTAATAGCTTACGTAGTACCTGATATTCTGTGCGTGCCCAACGCAGTGTTAAGGCACGCCACGTTTTCAAGTCCAGGGCTTTAGGGGCTTTCCAATTCATAGCAATTAACCTTTTATACATTATGAAAGCTAGGTCTGCAAACCTGTATATGTATTTATGCTTTTTATCCCTTTTCCTGACTCCCAGTAAACAGGAGCCGGGATCTAGTATGAATATAAAGTCTGTGATATCGTAAATGCCAGCCACTACCCCTGCCATTCCGATTCCAGGGGACCGCACTCCCAGACCATATGGTAAAGGTTGACTGATGGGGAACTACATCGAGGGCATTGGTAGTCCGCCCCAGGAAACATGCGCTTCAGCCGCGCAGGTGCGAGGTATGTTTGATGCGTGTAGTTAAATTGAGTGTATCTAAACTAGGGGTTTCTTGACACACTGCGAGTATGATTTAAAGCCTGGGACCAATCTTCAGCTGTCAAGTGGTTCGGTAACACAGTGTTCCATCGAGTTCTAACATTTTCTAATCCATTTGCAGGGAATGTGTTTAAGACTTTGTACGTGTTTGTTATAACTTTGTTTTGGTTATCGTATGATAGCATGTGGTGTAACGCTGGGAAAGTAGTAGGTTACTGGTCTCCCGATGTCCACGCCTTCTTGACTAAATGGCAAATAGAATAATATGCTATAAATTGGCCTGTTCCTACTGAGGTGAGGTCTCTCATGGATTCAAGCGACATTAGCTTTCCTTCCTCAAAGCAGTCTCCCACCGTTAGTATGCCTGCCTCTGCCCAGGTTGCGGCGGAGTACATGCCAGTTATGTTCCCCTTTCCTGGGATTTGTCCCAGTGGGATAAGGGGGGAGTATGGGATCCCCTTTCGACCCTTTTGGACGTATCTTGTCCAGCATTCGTGTGCGGCTATCATTAATAGATTGCCGGTTGTCCCTTTTGCCAAGGTATTTGATAGCCATGTAAGCAATGGTTTGCCATGCAGCTGCTTCATGATCCATGAAGTTTCAGCCGATTCGGGTCTGTGTATCCAGTTTAGGATCCACTGCAGCTGTGTGGAGGCAAAGTACAGTTAAAAGTTTGGGGCTCCCAGTCCACCCTCGCATAGTGGGCGCTGTAGTGTGGCGAGAGCCACTCGAGTCCTACCCCCCATATGAGTCTCAGTAGGGCTGCGTTTAATTCTCAGAAAAAGCTTTTAGGCACTGTAACCGGCAATGCAGCACAGAAGTATAAAAGTCGGGGGAGTAGTAACATATTTGCTATTGCCACTCTGCCTAGTGGCAATAGTGGCAGTGCACACCAGAACCGTAGAGACCCCTTTATAGAGTTTAGTGCACGTCCCAGGTTACCGTCCCTCAAGTCGTCAGGCTTGTGGTATATATGAACTCCCAGGTACTTGAAGGTGTCAAAGCACCATCTCTAGCGCCCTTCTTGTACTGACTCCCTGTTCTCAGTAGGCCATTCGGTCAGTGGGAACACACACGACTTATCCCAGTTCACCTTCAGTCCCGATATCTTTACAAATTCCTCTAATAGGGTTATCACCAACGGTATGGTTTCATTTCCCTTTCTCACATATATCAGAGCATCGCCGCATTTAACGAAACTATATGGCGAGTTCCTGCACTGATCACTCCCCAACGCTCCCCCTCCGTGCGCAACCTGGTTGCCAATGGTTCCATCGCTATGGCAAACAATAAAGGAGATAGTGGGCAACCCTGCCTGGTTCCCCTTTCAATAGGAAAACTGTCCGATATGATGCCTCCTGTCTTCACTCTGGCCCTGGGTTCCGCGTATAGTGTCTGCACCCAGCCTATATAGTTAGGCGCGAACCCCATATTTTGCATCGTTGCGAATAGGTAGTTCCACCACAGTGTGTCGAATGCTTTCTCAATGTCCAATGACATTGCCACATTATCATATGCCTCTGGTGGAGTATTGCCTATTATAATCAGCAGTCTGCGAATATTCAAGAATGTGTTGCGTTTTGGAATAAAGCCGTTCTGGTCTTCATGTACTAGGGTGTGTATTATGGTGGCTAATCTGTTCGCCAGGATTTTGCCCAGTATTTTGCAGTCTAGGTTTAGTAGCGAGAGTGGTCTGTATGACTTAACATCTGTGGGCTTGTGGCCCTGTTTAGGCAGGACCACTATTAATGCTTCTCGCTGCGAGCACGGGAGTAATTTATGTGACCATGCTTCTTCAAACACCTCCAGCAAATGTGATTTCAAATGTTTGGAGTACATAGTATAATATTCTATTGGCAAGCCATCTATTGCAGGCGCTTTGTTTCTAGACATCTGTGCCATGGCCGCTTCTAGCTCTGTCATTGTCAGGGGGGGCCTCTACTGTCTCTTTATCTGCTTGTGACAGTTGTGTTAAGTTCTCTCCCCTTAAAAAGGTCCCAAGTTGTTGGACAGTGCATGGTATCCGTCCCTTGTATAAACCTGTATAATACTTCTCAAACGCTTTGTTGATTGCTTCCTGGCTAGTGGCCATAATTCCATCTGCCTGTCGTATAGCCCCTATAGGAGCTTGCTGGCGATCCTCTCGGAGTAGCCATGCCAGCAGTCTCCCAGATCTGTCTCCTTCTGTCTGGAATAGCATTAAATAATAATTATAGTGGTGGTGGCGGAGTCTCAAATCCGCCTCTGTATATTTTGAACGTATGTTCCCTAATTCTACCTGCGATGCCCCATTCTGTGCCACTGCAATTTCCAGCTTTCTCAGCTCCTTTTCCAATGTGGTGACTTCGACATGTAGTGAGCGCCTGACCCCCCAGCTGGCAGACAGACAATGCCCCCGAACAATGACTTTGTGTGCATCCCACTCTGTCGCTCTTGTATCTGTGGAGCCCTTGTTGATTTCCCAGTAATTTTTTATTATTGTGTTTAATTCCTCCCTGAAAGCCTGGTCTAGGAGAGCCTCCCCTTGCAGGCGCCACGTAGGTATCGCAGATCTTCTCCTTCCCCACTGCAACGTTCACCGCAGCGGGGAGTGATCAGATAACGTTTTAGCCAGGTATTCCACATCTTTGGCTTGTGAGCATATTTCGTGGGTGCCCCACATAATGTCTATCCTAATGTGCCCTTTGTGGGGTATGGAATAAAACGAATATTCACGTTGTGATGGGTGGCTCGTACGCCAGATATTGTGTAGTCTCAGGTTCCCTGCCCATGTCAATAGAGGACCGGTAACGTTTCTGTGTGGTGATCCTCTCGGGCGGGGTGGAGTGATCAAGTATCTTATCTGGTGTGCTATTAAAATCCCCACCCCACACCGCTGGTGCCTCTGTGTTGACTAGCAAGGCCGGTGACAGGGTACGCAAGAATTCAGGCAATGCACTATTAGGGGCATAGATCCCTACTAATGTGAGTTGTCTGCCATCCAACTGCCCCTCTAACACCACATATCTGCCCCCTTGATCTATTCCGTGTGTGTGTTGAACATACGGTACTCCCTGGGTTAGCCATACAAGTACCACCCTGGCGTAGGCCGAGTATGATGTGCCTATAATCTGTCCTCCCCAACGCCCCTTAATACTTTTAGATCGGCCTCTAGTAAGTGTGTCTCTTGCAGGATGGCAATGTGTATCCCCTGGCGCTTAAGACGGGTGTGCACACAATATCTTTTACCCTGTGTCGCCATTCCCTGCAAGTTCCACGTGATTATGTTGTATTCATGCATGACGTGATTTTAAATCTGCCCTGTATGCTTTTGTACCATCTTTGCACATGTACCTTGGCCTGAACCGCCTCCATTATTTTCACCTGTTCCGTACTTGTAACATCAACTGCCGGCTGCACCAACCTGTTTCGTTGTTTGGAAAGACCTGAGAAACACAAATATCTACAAAGCCCTTCCCACCCCACCCCAACTAATCCCCCACAGCAATGCTGAACTTGAATAAACAACATACACATCGCACTTCTAATAAAAAAAAGCTTTATCCATGCGGATACCTTCTGGGGAGGCATAATAGCAATTGGAAGTGACCCTTATAGGGGGTTCCCACGTTTGGCCAAGCTATAAATATCAGAATAGAGATTACAGATGTCGGCCCCAACAACACCTCATATGCAGTGATATATCTTCTTCGGCTATCTCCCTGAGCAATTCAGCCCGCTGTTCCTTATATGCAAAGACCGTGTCCCACTTGTGCTGTCCTGTCCTTCCGCACCAACATTCCGTGGTAGTCGCACTATGACCAATGGGGGATAGGGTCTCTTTAACCCACCCTTTTACTGCAATCACAGTACGTCCACTGGTCTGAGTTACCTTCGGACCTCTTAGGGCCTCTAGTATTGTCGAGTCGGAGCTCACTGAGTCTGTGTGGTCACTTGCATTAGTGCGCAGTGCGCTGAAGGAGTTTTGTGTGTGCAATGACGTCTCCTGCAATACCTTTGCCCTCTCGGCCGCCGCTTGTTTTACGGAGGGTTGTGATTTAGACCGTTTCCTGGTTTTCCTTCGATCTGGTGGTGTGATCCATTCCTCGCCATCTCCCGTGCCTCTCGGGGCTGTGCCAGCTCCTTGGCATGCAGCCATGTCCACGTGTCTTCCGGAGTGGGGAAAATATGTGTTTTATCCTCTGATATCACTCATAATTTAGCAGGGAACATTAGGGCATACTTGATGTTGTGTTCCCGAAGACGTTGTTTAATTTTCAAAAAGGAGTTACGTTGTCTCTGCACTTCTTGAGTAAAGTCCGGGTAAGCAGTGATAGATGAGCCCTCATACTGGATGGGGCCTTTATTACGAAAGTGTTGCAGTATGGCATCTCTGTCCCTGTAATTCAGAAATCCGGCTATTAGTGGCTTAGGCTGCATCGCCGGCGCCGGCTGTCTCCCCAGTACTCTGTGTGCTCTTTCCACTGAGAAAAACTTTGACGGGTTACCCAGCATTACTTCATTGATTAACCATTGTTCCAAAACTAGTTCTGAGTTTTGGCCTGCTGATCTTTCGGGAAACCCCAAAAAGCGGACGTTATTGCGTCGGGATCTGCCCTCCTCCTCTTCTGTCCTGCGCCACAGGACCTTCACCTCGGATTCCAATCGACGAATCTGTTTTTTATTTTTCTAGTGCTAGTGGGTTGAGTCCGCTCAGTGTATCTTCCACTGTACCAACTCTGTCCGCCAAGTTACAATTATCCACTCTTAACAAATTAAGATCCTGGGACACCTGTATCAATTCTGTTCTCTAGTGAGGATTTGGTATCCATTATCGCCTGCAGGATTTTCTCAAATTGAGTTGAGTGGGCTTGTAGCGTGGATTCCAGGGACGACAGGCTGGGCATTGTTTGCTGTTCGCCTGATGTTATCCCGAGCGTGGACCGCTCCTGGGCTTTGGCTGCTTTCGATTTCCCTGCCATAATCGCTATTTTGCAATGCTCCACTGTATTTAATTAAGTGTATTACTGTGATTATTGCAGTTTGATTTCCAAAGGGGGACTGTTCCTTTGGGTTGACTTAGGGTCACTCCCTGCACGGATCTTCTGGGGGGCCAATAAGAAAAGTCGCTGCAAATTTGGGAAGTTCCCGCTGCTGCAATACTCCTGCTGAACTTTGCCACCCTTCCTTGTTCGCCCTAAGCAGCAGCGGCCGCTGAAGCAGAGGTTAACAACCCCGACAGGCTGCTCGCTTGTTTGGTTAAGTCAACACTTGCCAATATCATGCCAGCAGTCTATTGCAGCCCAACACTCAACCTTTGATTCCGCGCTCCCGGGACCATACTTATTTCACAAGCGGTGTGTTGAGTGAGGGGCCCCATCCCCATTGACTCACTGCTGCTCTTTTTTACCCCTCTGCACTCCAAGAAGGAGGGGGGCTTCTGTGTAGCCACGGCGTGGGCCCACTGTGGTTGTCCTCGGCCCCTTTAACCATCTTGTGTAGGTGGCCCTCCAATCCAGGCAAAAGCTGGCACCTCCCTGCCGCCGGTTAGTAAACTTTACTCGCGCAGGGGGGCCTCCCTATTACCCTCAGCTGTCATCGCGCGACAGGTATCTGCGGGAGGGCCTCCGAGGCCCGTTGTCCCGGGTCTTTTTAATTGAGCTGCGCGGCTCCTCCAGGAACGTCGCGCAGTAGCTGCAGGGAGCTGCAGGGAGGGGGAGGGGGACGGGAAGAGGAGGAAACGGGAGACCAGGCCGGGGGGTCGGCAAAGCAGTGTCGGCCCCACGCGACTCCTCCCGCCACTCACCGCACTCCGCCGTTACGCATTGGGGCCGAACAGCCCAGGCGCCGCCGGGTGGACAGCCCCGCCCCCTGCCTCTTCTCGCTATGCGAGAGCCGGGGATCCTTCGTTTCAGAGGCCGTGCGCATCCCGCAAGCCACCGGGAGCCGCGCGCCTCACTCCACGCCCTCCTCGGGACGCCGCCAGAACCACAGAGCTCGGGGGAGACAGCGCTTGACCTCCAGCGGCGTCTCCGGAGGCGCCGACCAGGATTTTAGGTGGGCCCGAGACGGAGCCTACGTATCAGGCATCGATCACGGCCGCCATCTTGGCCACTACCCTGGGCAAGGTAGTTTATCCAGATCCAGAAGTCCAGAGTTGCTGTCATCACTGGGGGGCATCTTCTGTTGGGGACTTGATAGTTGTAGCACCTCCTACCCTCTGGGATTGGCTGGGGCACCTGTGGGGATGTAAGTGATATATTATGCTTCATGCCTGTGACATATTGTACATCCCTTGCTTCCCCTCTATCATTGCTGTTTCCCTGCCACCTTTGTTTGATGATGGTGATGTATTGTGGGATTGTTAGTGCTCCATGCTGTGCATGCTTTGGTGATGGGTGTACATGCAGAGCTGGGAGGGCTGTACATGCATTGGTGTGGCATGCAGGGCTTGGCACTGTGTGGGATGGAGTGGAGTGATGGGAGTCAGGGTGAAGGGGTGAGATCGCATGCGGGTATGGTGGGGTAGTTGTTATTTTTTAATCACCAGTGTACAGTCCTCCGGCTACTCCAGTGAGTCCCTTAGGAAGCAGTATTGCCAAGACTTGCTCCTCCCATTCTGTCAGCTGTGGGGGAGGAGGTGGGGATCCGCCACCAGTCCTCTGGATGGTGAGCTGGTGTCTTGCTGCCATGGAACGTACCTTTCCCCGTAGGTCGTTCCACCTCTTCCTAATGTCGTCCCTTGTTCTTGGATGCTGTCTCACGGCCTTCACCCTGTCCACGATTTTCCGCCATAGCTCCATCTTCCTGGCAATGTAGATTTGCTGGACCTGTGCTCCAAAGAGCTGTGGCTCTACCCTGACTGTTTCCTCCACCATGACCCACAACTCCTCATCTGTGAAACTGGGGTGCCATTGTGGAGACATGGGTGTTGTGTGGTGTGTGTTGTGCAGAGGGTGTTGAGTAATGTGGTGGGGTGTGGGATGTGGAGTGCGTGATTGTGATTGTGCCAGATTTCTCATAATTGTGTGGTTTTGGGTAATTTTATGTCAAAAGGGTAACGTGAAATTACCAAAATTACTCCAATAACTCCAGCATAACTAATATGTCGGCCAGGCCTACAGAAAAGGTCACATGTTGGATTCTGTGAAGTTGTATCTCAACCTCTGAGGCCACTGGTCACTCTCTGGGTGATGCAAGGCATCATTCATCCTCTGTCGGCGGTTCTGGAAACACGTTTCATACATTCGAGGAGAATGCGATGGAATATTCTGCAATCCTTGTATAAGTGAATGCACTCTCTCAGTGCCGTGTGGCCCAAATGCAATAATAATTGACTAGATGTCCAAGACAGGTCTGCTTGCCTAGTGCAAGCTGATAGCAGTCCCGGTAACCACCCACTTACCCCAGGGAAGCTGCTTTTGCCAAAAGGCCACACTTTCTCTGTTCCCTGGTGGCCCAGTGGTTTTGGAGCAATAAAACAAATCCAAACAAAAATACAAGCATGGAAATATTATTGACTTAGGACTGTGTGTGATAAGGGGCATGAGTTATTTTTCTTTGGTGTAGACATGGTGGAGGGTATGGTATTATTGTCAGAGGATACCTTGTATTAGCCACCTTTAGCTTTCCTTGCTCCTTCCTAGAAGAAAATGAAATGGCCCCATATTACCTTCCGAAGAATACTTCAATATTATTTAGTCCTGCCATTCTCTTTGGTGCCTCCTCCTACCTTCTAGCCACTTGGACACTTTTACCCTGGATCCATTCCTTCTTAGGTCTAGTATGTCTTCCTGTTCAATCTCTAGAAGTAGGTCTACTGGCATGAGGGAAGAAAGACGTACTATTTACTGGCAAGGGTATTCACTGCTGACATCTTCCAAGTATGGAACATCCCAAAACATTCAAGAACTTTAGAAGATGGTAATTGGCCTTTCGGCTGGATGTCTCCTCCGCTTAACCATGTCTCACTATGGGTTTCACTCTGAATGTGTCCCTCTCAGCTGTGGTTATCCGTGCTATGTTAAATGTCCATCCTGGTTCGTCCTTACCTGTTATTCACAAACAGGATCCCCTCATATCTAAGGTAAGGCAGTTGTGTTCAGTCACGTTGCAAGAATATCTTATGGTTTATAAGACCATGAGAAATGTCATGGTGTAGACACCATTTTTTTCTCTGTTCTACTGACCGTATCATCACACTTATTCTCCACCATTTCAAACAAGCATCACATCAAACAGCGATTGTTGTCCATCTGTCTAGCCACTTTGCAGAAGTAGACCTTGGTGAACTCAGTCTGCTCCACCTCTGGGCAATAACATAAAGATTTCATGGCAAATGTCATCTTCAATGCAGTAGAGTAGGTCTATTCTCTGGGTAGCAACTTTCGACTGATGTATACAATTATTCACTCTTGAGCATGAATTTGCTGCAACAGGATCCCTCCTAATGTGGTTTATGTCTGGTCAGGTTGGAGGACTAATGCTGATCTGTGATGAGAGGCCACGAGCTCAGGTTTGAACATGAAGCTGGTGGGAGATTTTTTTAGGCTTGCGTCAGCTCTTCGTTCCATAATATTTTACTTCTTGTTGTTCTTTGTAGCTCTATGTCTATAAGTGCTGGTTGTCACATCATGGGGCAATGATGAGGTAACAGAAACTGATAAGCCCGAGAAATCTGTGTTCCTTCTGTTTGTGTGTAGCTTGCACTTTAGTTTGTTGCATTTGTATTTCACAATGATTCCCACAGTACTCCATGTAACAGCTGAACGTTTGCACCAGTGGCGGCTGGCTTTTATTTACAGTGGTAGGGCGGGCAAAATATGGGTGGTAAGATAATACAATTTTTAAAAATGGCACTTACCTCACGGCGTCGTCCTCTTCTCTCCTCGAAGCTCCAACATGGGACCCAGGAAACTGCATTAACCAATCCAGGTGCTGCTCTCATGCTGTTAAACAGCATGAGAGAAGCAACAGGATTGGAGGGAGCGGCTTCTTTCAGCGTTCTTAAGAGCACTGGAGTCCTGGGATTTCTCTAACCCAGTTGTATTAAGGCAGCTGAGTTAGAGAAGTTTAAAGTGCACATGTCAGGCTGGTCGTCGCAAGACGTCCAGCCGGCCAAAGGGACACCCACACTTTAAACTAAATTGCAGAGCTCCCTGCTGCCACTCAGCAGCAATGGCTCTGCCCCGTCCTGACACTTGGTTCAGGATGGGGTGCTGAAAAATAAAATGGTAATAAATAAACTTTATTACCATTTTATTTTTTGGCTCTGGAGAGATTGTTGTAGCGGGCGATGCTTCTCCGCACTCATGGAGGAGCTGCCTCTGGTCTGCAAAGGAAAATAATGGCTTGTATTTGCCACTAGTCTACTAACTTATAGAATATATATCACACTACTGTGAGAAGTCACCAGTGCTTATCCTGGATGGAGCAACAGATGATGATGTAGTGTTGTATGAATGCTCCAATTTGGCCAAGATTTTGCTCAACAATCTATGAAAAAGTTGAAGGTTAAGTTGCATAACTTGAAATTGGCAGAGTCCTTGTGTTGATGAAATGGCATCTTCCTTCTGTCCTCTTGGTGAACAGAACTCTTGGTGCTCATTTGTCAGGCTTAACACCAATAGACATCTTGATTTGCCTTATAGATCATTTAGGGAAGTCAAAGCACTGCATGGATCAAGTGACAAATTCTACTACGACTTTCTGCTTCGGGCAATCCAGACAGGATTGGATACTTCCATCCATTTTACGAATTAGTAAAATATGGGTATTTTAATTGCTTGAGGCCATTAAATGTATAAAACATTTTTTTCTGGAAATGTTGTGATTAAGGGCCTCATTACGAGTTTGGTGGTCGGAGCTGCCAGACCGCCATAGTGGTGGTCGCCAAAAGACTGCCATATTGGTGGTCTTACAGACCTCCATATTAAGAGTTGCACAGGCAGGACTGCCGAAAGCCAACCAGAAATGCCAGACCACCAGTACGGTTGAGGGTGGGAAATTGCCGATCTGAAACCCAGCACCGACAGCCCGTCGACCAAATACCGACCGTATTACAAGTCAAAAGTTGCAATGGTGGTCAGCCATGCCGATCTGCCAATGGCAGCCCGAACCACGGCGGTTTGTAGCCACCAAAGTAATACACAACACCACACAGCTGACACACATTGCAACACTCGACACACGTGCAAAGCACACTATAAAACACACCACAATCTTTTGTATCTCCAACACAAAACACAGAAGCCAGAGCCAATCCAAAAAATACTAAACTGCAGAATGCGCACCCCTCCATCTTTCTCTAAGCACAGATCCTACACCCCAACACACTTCTATTTCCAATCACAACCATTTTCACTTCCCAAATACATAAACTCACTGTCACCTGTTAACTTGCTCTTTATTTTATAGAAAATCTCTGTTTGACTGAAGAAGATTTAAGAGTCCTGGTGGATAAAATCATAGAGTAGAGTAGAGCCACATTTATTTGGAGCCCAAGTCCAAAATATTACTATTGCCAGGAAAATGGATATTTGGATTGTCGACAGAGTGAATTCTGTAGGCCTCACCTCGTGCACAAGGGATGACATCAGGAAGAGGTGTAACGACCGCAGGGGGAAGGTCTGTTCCATGGCATCCAGCTGTAGGTCCAGAAGAGTGGTGGCGGACCCCCTTCATCCCTTACAACTCACATCCTGGGAGGAGGAGGTCTTGGCCATCCTGCATCCTGAGGGCTTGACAGGAATACCTGGGGGAGTGGAGTCTGGTAAGTCACAACACAAAAATATCTCACCAAAATGTGGTGTCATGCATGCTCACTGTCACCCCACTCACCAGCCCAGTGTCCACTGTCCACAGACCCCTGCCTGGCATCTCACATTTGAAGTAGAGTCACCTGGGGGAACAACATCTGTGTATCGTGTGTGTAGTACAGGATTTAACAGCACTACAATTCCCAACAGGCACTGTTCTACAATTACAAAAAACAGAACATTGTATCCTTCTCTAAATTAACTTGTTTGTCAACTCCCCCTTTGAAGTGTACCCACATGAGCGGTTGACCTTCGTATAGTGTGCGTGCAGTACAGGCACTGACAGGACTACAACTCCCAGCAGGCACTGTTATTGTCACTCCACTCAGCCAGCCCAGTGTCCTCTGCACCAATGACCCTTGTCACTCAACTCCCAATTGAAGTGCCCTCACCTGGGAGGATAACAGTTGTAAACTGTGTGTAGTACAGGGACTGACAGGACCGCTAAGGCCAGGAGGCTGTGTTACTGTCACTCCACTCGTCCGGCCCAATGACCGCTGCTCCAAAGACCCTTGTTTGTTAACTCCCAATTGAAGTGGACTGTCACCCCACTAACTAGCCCAGTGTCCACCTGTCCATAGACCACAGTCTGGCATCTCACGTGTGAAGTAGACTCGCCCGGGGGAACAACATCTGTGTATATCTGTGTAGTACAGGGACTGACATGACTACAACTCCCAGCAAACACCAGAACAGTGGTAGCGCCGAACAGTGTATCTTACTCAAATGTAACTTGTTTCTCAACTCCACATTGAAGTGTACTCACCTGGGTGGATAACATTTGTATACTGTGTGTGGTACAGGGACTGACAGTACTGCTAAGGCCGGGAGGCTCCGTCATTGTAACTCCACCCAGCCAGCCCAGTGTCTGCTGCTCAAATAAGCTGTGTCCCTGAACTCAGCATTGAAGTGTACTCACCTTGAAGCAAGGCATTTGTATAGTGTGTGTAGTACAGGCACTCACAGGACTGCTACGGCCAGGGGGCACTGATGCTGTTGCTACAGACACCAGAACAATGTCCTCCTCCCTGAAGTCCACAATACTTTTAAATCTCATACAATGTGTACTCACTGCGGGAGTAGGCATCTGTCAGGTATTGGGGAGAAGTGAGAGTGACAGGACTACAACTCACAGCAGCCACTGTTCCCCCAACTCCAAGCACCAAAACAGTGTTCCCCCCAAAACACCCCTGTGTACCAAATCCTGCATGAAGTGTACTCACCTGGGAGGAAACCATACGTATAGTGTGTGTAATACAAGGAGAAACATGGCTGCAACTCACTGGAGGCTCCCTTACTGCCACTCCAACCACCAGTCCAGTGTACACTTGCAAATGTGCTTGTCTTTGGGAATTCACACACGAAGTCCACTCACCCGGGGGGGATGACATATAACAAGTGCATGATGTACAGGGAGAGACATGACTGCGAAGGCCGGGAGGCTCTATCTCTCCAATTGCAAACAGAAGCCCAGTGTGCATCTGTTCAAATATCCCTGTTTCTTAACTTGCAATGGAAGTGAACTCACCTGGGAGGATGACTTATGTATACTGTGTGTAGTACTTGGAGTAACATGACTGTAAATCCCAGGAAGGCCAATCCCAGTAGCTGTAATCACCAGGCCAGTGCCCATATGCCATAATGTCTCTGTCTGTTAACTCACAAATGAAGTTTACTCACCTGGGAGGGACCAAGATACAGATCGTGATACACTCTGTGATGTGGCTAACCACCTACATCCACCTTGAGCAGCTAAGTCAAGATAAAAATGTTGTGGACAGGAAGGGCAGCTTGACCTGTGTGAAAACAACTCAGGAACCTAAGATCTCAAGATGCATTACCTCAATGGTATTGGCAGCAGACACATTCACAATACGCTGACCGCATGATGGCTTCAATCACAGTTACAGCAAAGTGCTGGGTTGGCCTGCATAACAGCCAACTAGACCTTAAAAGTGTCTAAGCCACATCCGGTCCAGTTACTAATTTGCCTCCACTGGGGGCAGAATGTAAGTCTGTGCCCATCCTTCCAGGCGCTAATGAATTCATACATCCTGCAGCTGGTTTGCTGACATGGAATTGGTATGCTTCACAAACGTTAGGTCACTGCAATGTGTACAAATGTGTACCTGTCACATAAGGGAAACCTGCTAATCCAATCTAAGCCTTTGCTAAATGTCACTGTCCGCTATTGGAGGCAGATGTCAAAATACAACCTGTAACATTGTATCTCTCACATCAACAGGTCGAGCTGACACTGGGGACACCGAGATCACTGGAGAAACTGCCACTACACCCATGGATGAATCCCTCAGCGAGGACAACACTCCTGGATGTCTGGACATTAAGGATGGTTCTGGCCCATCAGGGAAACGTGGTCTGACGACACCAGCGAGCCTCACCGTGACCACTTTGACTCCTCCCAGCCCGGTTGCATCAACATCACAGGCAGCCATTCGCCCCACAACCCGTGTCCCTAGAACAGTTACAACAATCTTGTGCCCCCCAGTCCGTCAATCTGTGGCAAGGGTGCAATCATGTGGGGGTAGGGTGCGTGGGAGGGATGTTGTGGGCCAGCGGCATGGGGCCACTGGGGATGGTCTTGGCCAGGACACCATCAGCCAAGTCTTGGGAGCCTACCAAGAATGCCAAGGGGTGATGGGCCAGTTACTTACCGAAGTCAGGGAAATGAAGCAGCTGCAGAGGGACTTCCGTCTTGAGTCACTGGAAAAGTGGGAGGCCAACAACACCATCCTGGCCTCCCTATCAGGGGTGTTCAGGGAGATAAGCAGTACCCTGATCAGGGATAATAAGCAACACCACACCCCTTCCTTTGGCCAAGTAACACCAGTGTCTTCAACATTAGTGGCAGTCACTGGAAAGGAGGCTGTTCTGCTTTCCTGCTCTTATCTCATGACCAAGCTTACAGAACCTCTCTGGAATGCACTTCTGAGTTTAAAGAAGACATTTATTGTTGTTATTACTTCACCACGAGGTTCCTGAGAGACGAAATTAGTAGGTTGGAAGCACACGTTCAAAAGTAGTCGCAGCAATGAAAGCTAAATTTATCAAAGTACTTCTCAGTTGCAATGTACACAGCAAATACATGTGATTATATTATACCATAACTTCAAAGCAAAGCATAAAAGTCAAAATTGCATCACCGAAGGGCCTATCACTCCGCTTCATCTTTCTGAGGTCTGCAAGTTGATGACAGAGATTTTCTACCAAAACGGGAGACAGGCAACTGATGTCTCCGTTCCTGTCTGAAGTCAAGATAGTTTCAATCTCTGTTGTCCAGAGCCATCCCTTAAAAGCAAACTCGGTGTGAGAACCGAAGAAACTTGGAGAGTGGCCAATTCTTCAAGCCTCACTCGTTCTCAGACTGGATTGATAGGTAAACACAAAATCTATGCGCTCTTATCAGCTAGGGTCTGGTGTGAAAAACACAGCTTGGTCCATCTTGTGGAAAAACACAGCTTGGAAAAACACATCTCATCTGCAATGTCTCAACTGCAATGTCTAACTCCACGTTAAAGCCAATAGGCAGCTAACCTAAATACCAAATGTAATGTCTAATGCCATGTTAAAGCCAATAGGCAGCTGACCTGAATACAGAATGTAATGGCTAACTCCATGTTAAAGCCAAATAGACAGCTAAACTGAATACCAAATGTAATATCTAACTCCATGTTAAAGCCAATAGGCAGCTAAACTGAATAATGTGCTACTGGTGAACGCTGAGCAACTAATATGCGCAATGGTGAAACACAAAGTCATTGGTCAAACACAATTAATAGCATCACAGAGGCCCTGTCAGGGGAAGGGCCCGCCTCAGACACCGCTGCCTCTGTAGCAGCAGAACTCCCTCGCAAGCGGGGACGTCCAGCCAAGAATCCAGGAGCATTGGATGGCAAGACACTAACCACTGCCAGCAAGTGATCTCTTCCTGAAGGAAATCCTTTGTGTGCCATATATTCACTCTGTTAACTGTTCTTCAACCACCTTCCATGTTCATACTAGTACGACACTGGAATTTGGACTTCAAATGTTGTGACATCTACTAAAATCATTACACCCCTTCTCATTCCTTTTGTGTTGCATGGCATTATTATTTCCTGCACCTATGTCAATAAACTCACCTGTCAGAAAACCATTGCCTGCTTGCTTATGTTCCACATTTGAAAATGTTGAGACTTAAGCCCATGTGATGCACTCGAGGAAGAAAGAAGATGGTAATGGAAGGAGGGATATGTCACAGGTGGTGCCATGCTGAGGATTACTAGCAACACACTGATACAACGGTCTGGCCACACTAAACATTTTATTGCACTGTTCAGCACACAGGCTGTCAAAATGTCTGGACTGTCATAGCCAAAAGAGCCATAGTGAGTCAGGCTAGGTATCCCAAGGTACAGTCCCCCAGACCGCAGAAGAAAGGGTTTGTCAGACCCCGTCTCATAGAATAGGCTAACAGAATTGTGGATGTTGTTACCAGCTTTAACCTTACCACAAACCAAAACCAGGTCTGCCAACATTACATAAGCCATGGCATAGACAGAGGGCAGTAGAACATCCCATTACAATGACCCAGCATCTGGTGGTATGACACAAACCCATGTCAGTGCTGTGGCACAGGCACTGTGGCCTGCAATGATGAAACTCATCTACAGCTACATACAGGGCTTACAAGATCATTGTCTACACAACATGAAGGGAGAATGCATGGATTGCACTTGACAACATATCTCACGCTGTATGATCACAAACATGAGACAATTAGCCCAACACACCGCATCAAACCTGTGTATTGTGCACTTCAGACTTCCACCCACCCACTGTGCAAGCAGGTTTGGCACATGACTCATACACCCTAAATCTGTGACCAACATTACCTTGCTCAATCCATGTCTACTTCCCATGTCAGAAGAGCATCAGATACCTGCCAATGTCACAACTCTGAAATGCCCACACGAGGATATCAGGGTGAAGGTACCTGGATAAAACCAATATACAGAGTTTAGGTTGGAAATTCATACCTATGACCAAAAGCTCATATTACACATCGGCTGATACACTTACATTGCAATGAGACTGGCACAAACCCAGCAGATAATCAAGGTAGTGAAATGTTCACGTCTGACTTAGCAAGTAACCCTTGGCTATATACTGCAAAGCATGAGATCCCCTATCTTTTGGAAAAACACCCTACTCCCCACATCCTGACAACTACAGTTCCTCATAAAGTCAGAGTAATCACATCACATTACATACTTACACTCAGATAAAGTAGTAATTAATGAGATCTGCCTGCAAGTCTTCACCTTCTTCCTCATCACTGTCATCCTCACTTGGCATGTCAGGATTCTCACCCGGTGGCACTGCTAGCTCCCCCTCATCTGGGATGTAAGGGATATTCCTCCACAGGGCAATGTTGTGGAGCATGCAGCAGACCACAATGATCTTACACACTTTTTTGGGTGAGTAGCGGACAGATCCATCTGTCTTGTCCAGAAACCTAAATCTGGCCTTCAGGAGGCCAAAAACGCGCTCCACAACACACCGTGTTCTTCCATGGGCATCATTGAAGCGGACTTCCCCTGGCGTAGTTGGATTCCTCACCGGCGTCAACAACTATGGATGGTTTGAGTATGCAGAGTCCCCTGTGATGAAATGGGACATCTGTGCAACTCTGAGTCCCTTTTATCGGATGTGTTGCAGCAGACATTGCACACACGCAAACAGGACATAGGTGACTTACCAACCAGCCAGGCCCTCTCTGGGTACAGCTGTGGCATCAGCTGGAGGATTGCACAGTTCCACATAATGAAGGCATCATGGACTGAACCCGGATACCAGGCACAGATCTGTGAAATGTAGATGTCTGCTAGACAATCAACTTGGACATTGATGGAATGGAAGCTCTTTCTGTTGCAGTACACTTGTACATTGCCATGCGGTGGGACCAAGGCAACATGTGTGCCACCAATGGCTGCCACCACATATGGGATGTGTGCCAAACCATAGAAGTCAGCCTTCACATGGGCGAAATCCTTATGTTGAGGAAACCGGATATAGCCGTCAAGGTGTTTCAACATTGCTGAGTACATCCTTCAAAACCAGACTGAACATGGGCTGGGACATCCCAGCAGATAGGGCCACTGTATTTTGGAAGGACCCTGTGGCCAGGAAGTGCAAAACTGCCATGACTTGTGCAATAGGAGGTATGCTATTTGGATGATGAACGGCAGGCATTAGATCTGGCTCCAACTGATGACGTAGGTCTACGATGGTTTGCCTATTCAGACACTAGATCTGGATGATGTGGCGATCTTCCATGGTCTGAAGTTCTGGCAGTGGACGATAGACTGGTGGTTGTCGCATCCTCCCCAGGCACCTATGTGTAACAAGAAATGAGTATTGCCATTATCCAATGTGTCCCTTCCAACATACAGGATGCATGTCAATGATAAAATGTGACAAGGCGTGGTAAGGTGTGGACATGATAACAGTACACATCACAACTAATAATCACACAGAAGTCAAATTTTACTCCTTTGCTTTGCAACACGTGTACATGTGTACACATCACGTATCTGCTAATCAACATTTTGTACATTAAAAATGTCACTTGGGCTGTAACTTGATGTCCCAAACTTAAAAATGACCTTTGTTATGGGTTGGTACGAATGGGGGGAACTGTGCCCCAATGCAAATTGCCATATGTGCCTAGCAATGTACAACAATGTTGTTTGAGTAGTAGGACCTACATGGCATGGCAAGGCAAGCACTCATTACTGCAAATACAAACATTTTAGAAGGTGTGACGCATCATTCTGACACACTGATTTATTTCTGGCCTCTAAAATTGCGCTGCCTGACCTACTCCACTGGACAATAGGAGCTGTCCGTGACCACCGGCGGAAGTCGTCATGGCGGTTGCACCTGCAGCAGACACAGCCATAGGCTAACATTCTTGCCTCTGGTGGTCGCAGGCCAATGGCTGTGTCCGCCGGCAGTGATGGCCACATACGTGGTGAACGTGACCACCATCTTCTGAAAAATCCCTCACTTGGTTCCTGACACTGCTGCCAGCAAGAAGTCCAATACCTGAGCTGCTGTGTACCGCCTCTGGGAGCAATCATGCCACATCCAGCAGGCATTAGGGTCTCAGCTTTCTCACCAGAAGAGTTGGAGAAGCTGGTGTCTGGGGTCCTACCCCTGTGTGAACAACTCTATGATGCACGAGAGGAGCAGGTAAGTATCTCATGTGCACATATTTTCTCGATATTTCACCATATATTCCCTCCTCACAGCCTAGATTGTTCCCATGTGTGCCAGAATGTCAACTCATTGCCATGTAGGTGCGGTCAGTGTGGCATCAATGGGAGAGTCAATGTGCATGTATTTGTGTTCAGTGCCAGATGCTGAGTTCTAAAACATTGTGGTGTGTGTGCATTGAGTGTTCCCTGATCACCTTGTGTTGGATGCACATGACTAGTTGAGGTGAAATTACTACAGCATCCATTTGAGGACATCCTCACTCCTCATCCCTACTTCTCATCCCTGCTTCTCATCCCTACTTCTCATCCATCATACAGTTGAGTATGAAAGAGTGATATATCAGACTGGTGTCTGTGTGTGTATGAATGACTGTACCCAAACACATGCTATGTCAACGTCACTGCAAGTCACTCCATGATGCATGCCAACAGTCTGGGCACACTCCTTAACCATTATATATGTGCAGTGCACTCTTCCACATGATTCTACATCAAGGGCATAGATATACACAAAGGCCCTCATTACAACCCTGGCGGTCAAAGCCCGCCAGGGCTGTTTTGGAGTTTGCACTGCCAACAGGCAGAAGCGCCGCGGTCGCACCACCGGGACCGGCGGTTTTCCGCCACGTTGGGCCCGGCGGATTTAGCCCAGGGGATTACGAGTCCCCCTCCCGCCAGCCTTTTCATGGCGGTAGGAGCCGCCATGGAACGGCTGGTGGAAAGGGGCGTTGGGGAGTGATATATGTCCCAGTGCAGGCTCCTTCCCTGGGTGTCCCAGATGGCCCCCTCCCAATTGTGCAGATATAGTTGGCATGTTCTTCTTTGTCTTTTTGCGTCTCTGTGTTTTATGCATGCCGTTGTGATGTGTGTGTCCATTGCAGGGTTGTTTAATGGTGGTGGTGTTTGTGTTGCATGCCACATCGATACATATGTGTGTTGTATGTGAGGTCAGTCCCAGGCCTTTGTTGGATGTGAGTGTTTTTTTTTGTATTTATATATGTGCTGTAGGTGTGTTGTTGTTGGTGTATAAGACAATGTTCTGTAGGCTTCAGTCTCCCTGTGCCTGGGCTGTGTGGCCATGTGTATTTGTGTAGTGTTGCTGTGCAGTGTAAGTATGCTGCCCAAAGGGGGCATATTGTGACTGTGTGTGCGTCCGTGTTGATGTATGTTTGTGAGTGTGTGTGTAGGTTGAGACGTGTACCTGCTGGCTCTGGTGAGCCTGCCCTATGATGTGTAAGCTGGTGCTACAGAGTTTGTAAGGTTAATGGTACAGGCAGGTGTGTGGACTTGCGGTTGTTGGCATCCACAGCGGAAGTGATTTCATTGTCTTACAATGAGCATCTGCAGCGACATGACTTTTGTGAAGGGCTCCCTGGTGGCACTGGACATGTAAGGCTTCCTGGAGGTGTGTGCCTCCCTTTACACTGTCCGTTTCTGCCGGCTTGCCATGGTGGCTGGACCACTACGGTCACATTGTTGGTGTGCAACCTTGTAATGGGTCCGGCAGCAACACGGACTATGCCGGCCTGTTTGTGTTTCCTCGTGACCGTGGGGGTCTGTGCTGCCTGGTGGTGCCAGCGGAGCGCTGGTAAGCTTTTGTTGGTACTACCGCCAAACTCGTAATAAGGCGGTCCGACCACCAGACCGACGGAAGTCCGACCGCCACCGCAGCCATGACAGTCTGTGGACCACCAAACTCCTAATCAAGCCCTAAGTCTGATTAAGTCTAAAAGTTAAAACACACACATGCACACTTTTTCAAAACTAAAGTGCATCCACTATGTGCTTGGAATGGCAAGTTTCACCATGTTGGGGCTACAAAATACTATAGGAATCTTTGCGCTCTAATACAGAAAGAAATGCCTAACCAAATTACTCAAAACTTGGTATGTAAGTAGAATTTTACCACATAAAGCACTTTAGTTTGGTTTGGTCTGGGTGGGCATGAAGAGGTTAAGTTATAGAGATATCTGGGGGGCGTGTCCAAGATGGCGACGTGAGAGGACGCTCAGCAGAGAGCTCTGCTCATGGCCCGAAAAAAAGATCCTGAAAACACCTGTATCCCGGACTCTCTGACTTACATCAAGGAGAGTCAGGAGTGCTGTGCACTGTCGCACATCACGGACCTACCAATGGTAACGCGCGCCACCATAGACGCGATCTGGACTGGGCCTGTGCTGGCTGCGAAGCGTTGCCCGTGGCCGAGCCCTATTCAGAACTGACGCAACCCGACTGCCGAAACCGGAGCCAGCAGCAGTCGAGAATGGAGGACACTTGAGGCAAGGAAACGACGTGAGCGACCTGCTGTCGCAGCGGGCTGACGCCGCTGACACCCTCGGGGAGCCGGGACGGGCTGTCGGGCCTAGGGAGATTGCCGAAGCACCGCGGACGTGTAGATGGCGTGGGCGCTGAGCTGGGAAACAGCCCGACGGAGCTGACATCGGTGGAGACCAAGTGGAGGCCTGCCGGACCCGGTGGTGCGGAGGGGCCCTGAACAGTGCAAATACGACAGCGAGCACCTCCAGGAGCAAACGTGATCTAAGGTTAGAGCGCAGGGGAAAGGAAAAAATAATAATTTTAAAAAACAAAATTTAAAACGTACATAAGGACTCACCTGCTGCGCGGCCTGGCCCATATAAGTTGGGGGACACGGAGCGCCTTACCACGGAACGTGAGATGGGGGTGCATGCGCCGCGGCACGAGGAACCACGGACGCGAGCCCAACCTGGAGGCTCTGGAGCAGCCCCTTTGGGAGGCGCGTGGCGGAGGCCTGGGCAGAGGCCGTAGCCTGACCCGGCCTGACGTCGTGGGGCTGCTGGAGTGCTCCCTCTCTCCCGCAACCAACCGCACCATAGCACGCAACTGATGTTCCTGGGCGGGCCCCCCCCCTGGAGAGTTTTCTGACGACACTCAGGCAAAGACAAAAACCCAAGTGAGCTGGCACACCCAGGGCTAATACAAACTGAGACAGCTGCATCGCTTTGAAATATTCACTCGACAGACCCGCGATAAATTTGCAGGGTGCACAAAACACAAAGCAAGGCATAAACTTAATTCCACAATTAATGCACAACGCGCCTACAGCAGACACAAATATGGTGAAACCGAAACCCCCAGGGGGCCACCTTGAAGCCAGACCCACAGTCCCATCATTAGAAACAGACACAGAACTCAACTCAAACGCTCTACGCAAAGTGACGGAGACACTGTCCGCCCACTGCACACAAATTGAGAAAGTGCTGCAAACCGTACTCAACACCAGAATATCACTAGAGGGCAAAATAGACATAGTGGTGGCAGAAGTCAACATCCTTCGAATGGAACATCGGAAACTAGCAAACAGGGTCACTACAGCTGAAACAACTCTTGAAACGACACATCCTGACATTGAAGAAATTAAACTCTGTCTCCAACACCAAGAATCTGAAATACTACGATTGCACAAGTGAGCAGACGAAGCAGAAGGCCGTTCACACCAAAATAATGTGAGATTCCTAGGGTTCCCTGAGAAGATCGAACTGCCAAACGCGGAGTCATTCCTAGAACGATGGCTCAAAGAAACCATATTACCACAAGAGACCTCACCATTCCTAGTAGTGGAACGTGCACATCCAGTACCGGGAGGCCCCCCCCACCCAGAAGCCCCCCCACGTCCACTAATAGCGAGATTCTTAAACTACCGGGACAGAGATCAAATACTGTAGGGTTTCTGCACATCTGGCCCAATAGCCATTGAAAATGCAAAAATCACAGCCTATCCAGACTACAAAGCCGAAGTACAGCGTAAACGTGCCACCTTCCACTCAGCAAAACAAGTACTACGTGATAACTACTCATACTCCCTAATGTACCCGGCCAGATTACGCGTGGTGGATGGTGACAGATCTCACATATTCCCAACCTCGGATGACGCATGGACCTGGATACACGCGAAGGGACTGGCAGACCCTACAACAGAAACTGAAGAACAAAAAGAATGGTTGACCCGACAGCCACGCCGAAAGAAAAGACCAAAGCCCAGAACTGAGTCACGCCCAACTAAGGCATAAATAATCAAGCATGTGGTTGGGTGAAGGTCCTGGTAGGATACACAAGTGGGTAGCTAAAGCGGCCGGCAACTGTGGCCTAACCTCACTTCTCATGGCTGAAGTTCTGTGCACTTTGTGGAATGAGTATGTTGTGCGCAGATGTAGTGAATTAGAATATTTTTTATAGGTTAGTTATGGTTCAGCAAACGCAAAACCTGAAAAAGCCCTGAAATCCACAGCTGTGGTATGTAATGCACACTATAACTCACGCCGCCTGTAGCCCGCCTCTTGCACAGTGCTTCTGTGGTTGGCCATCGAAGATTAGACCATCCATTCTAAGCAAGAACACAGCGAGGCGGATATAGTTATCGTGAAGAGCAGAGGCGGGATAAAAACTAGAAGCATCACACTCGCTATACAATTCACATTACTATTGAGACCTCAACAGGGGATCACTACTTAAAACTTCATCATATTGCAGAGCAAACCGGTCAATGACTAGGGTGGAAGATGACAGATCCAAAGCCACAAATGAAAAAGGAGTGATCGGGACCCCAAGATGCACTGACTCCTGCTTAAAACCCAGGAAAGAGTTTACGGATACACTTTGTTTTACTGCATTACATACCTAATCTTAAATGTCCTTCTAGCTGTCATGACCTGAAACAACTTGAGCTTTCAAACTGCTCATTATTGTTTGTGTATCTCCACCTATAGTCAATTATCTCTATTCCTGTCCTCAGAGGTGGGTGAGACACATACCTCTTTGTTTATATGTTGGTTATGTTGCTGGAGTAGGCCCTGCATCTTCTAGGAGTCTTGTGCCGGCTTCTACCAGCCCTAGACATAAATAAGTCAATGAACGCCCAAGGATGTTGAAATGCTCTTAGGGTTCTGAGAACTCTTATATAATGTGCTCGTTTTAGCCGTCTGCTCCTACCTGCTCTTATACAAGAATTTATTAAACCCTCCTAGAAAGTTTTATCAAGTAAACAAAACCTCAGGACAATGTCATAGAAGTCGGAAAAGCTGGACGTGTCCATGGGATATGCAACTCCTTGAAAGGGTTACTTTCATTTTATAATCATGTTAGAAAATGTTGAATATATTGTTTCCCAGTAGGGGGTCTATTCCCTAAACAGCACCATAAAAATATTCCTGTATTTTTGATGTGTGTCTTCTAGATAGTGCATTTTCATCAGATATTGCCGCCCCATATCCAGTAAAGTAAACTTCTAAAATGTATTTAGTTGAGAGAAATGAAAAGACTTAAAAAGTTTTGTATTTTAAAAAGTGGGTTGCTAGTGTGAACCACAAGAACAGTCTCAATGATGTCACTGTGTCTACTAAATTCCAGAGATTACATCTCTTAAAACCTTGTTTAAGGATTAAGGAAGCCTAGTTAGTGATGTTGACTTGGTTCTCGAGCCAATGATATCCCCACTTGAACCCACCCATTATAGTTTATGTGAGGGGAGTGGCTAATCCAGGGTTTTGTTTATGGCACTGAGGCTTGAAATCCCTAGAGAATTGCTTGAAATCCCTAGAGAATTGCATACAGGAATTCCCTCACCCTAGAGAATATTAGGTACAGAGCTTTTCAAAAGTATTTGTCTTAAACGGGGGGTGGGCATAACTCATACAATTTTGTGTAATCGTGTGGAAGTACCCAAAAAGTCTGCGAGATTCCGCAGAATCCCGCAAGAGTAATTCTGCATTTAGCGCTATTTTGTAAAAATACCCTCTCACGTCCAAAATGGATGTGAAGATGCATTTTGCACTAAGAAGTACCAATAAATGCAAGAGAACATGAATAGTGAGTGCGAGCAGCCACTCCTGCTTGCTAAATGGACGCCAGGATGCATTTTGCACTAAGAAAATAGAGCTAAAGCAACAAAACCTAAATAGCAGCGTGAGCAGCCACACTCAAATTGTGCTTTCCCGCTAGGATTGTTTTCCCCAAAGTTACCTTTAATCGTGTAAGCGGGGGTAATAGCGTATTATCGATAATTCAGAAAATACTCTGATTACTCCAGTGTAACTGACATTCTACCCAGGCCTATTTTAAACCCAAATAATACTGTGCCCAATGGTTAGGAGTGCGTAAAATGTAATTGCTCTCTGATAAGAATAGATTTGTCTTTTAAGGTCCAGGCGAATGGGTGGTGCCTTTATGGAGTACTTAACTTTTTTTTACAATCTCCTGGTCCAATCAAATATTATTTTGATAGAGTTCAGTGCTCAGTTCGTGCAGGAGGTTGCCACTGGTGAGTACCAACACTCTATTTTGGGGTTGAACCTCAATTTCATCATTAGACCTTGTCCCAGAGAAATATAAAGTGCTTAATTAGAGAAAGGAGTAAGTGAAATGTAGAAAAAAAATGGGAAAGTAAAACACAAAAGGGATGAAAAGGAACCTGCAAAAGTGAGTTAAAGGTAGGTGCGGAGGAAAGAGATGGAATAAGGATTAGGCAGCCCCAGGAATTATTTGATAGAGACAAGGAGCAGGGTGGTGGAGGAAGTATCCATGAGGTGGAATCAACACACAGCAGCCTTGGTGTGGAGACCGGCTGTATTCTGCACTTTTTTTAACAAGCATTTGCAATGCAATTGGTCTCGCATTACGTCGAGTTAGAGCTATTTGCATTGCAAACTCCTAACTAGACATTTCTTGCCTCATTAAATGAGAAAAAAAAACGAGCGCGATTGTGCTGTGTAAAACACAACGCGACCACACTGCTAAATAAAGATAAAAAGTAGTCCAGAAACCATACAGAAAACATGGAGCCTCGTATGTTTCCAGTAGTTTAAAGGTGCTCTCGCGGAGGGCTAAACACCGGAAAAGGCATGACGTATGCATGCCTTTCACGAATAAAAGCAATTTTAAAAGGCAAGCCCACGAACCAATGAAAGTGACTGACATAACATGGGCGTGGTTAAAATCCCCCTAAAGAGAGATTAGAAGAGGGACGGAGCGCTTTGAGCTCGCCCCTAAACAATAATCACTATCTATTCTGGATGCTTATTTATTGCAAAAGTTAAAAAGAAACAGAGCTAATTTTCGCCTGGTTTGATTTCTAGATTCCTCCAGTCTTTTCTAATGTATGAGAGCTTATCTGACCTCACTGCCAATTAGAATTGGGGATATTCACATTTCAATTTTACCCTCGCAGAATTTCGAACTTGACTTTGTGAAGCGTGCTGTTTGAATGACTTTTGAGATCTGTTCATAAAATTTTATTTTAAAATAACTTTGCCACCTTCATGAACTTCACAGAGCTTCCAAAGTAAAAAAAATTCTAACATTTTCAGAAGAAATTCATTGCTACTTCACAAACAATTATATCATTACCTGATTAGGATCATTGATAATATAACTAATTTAGCGACTAGATATCACACATTTACAGGGGCATGGCTTAGTCAATAGGATTATGGCAGTCTGCGCTTCAGATTTCCTAAAATGCACGCTGGGATATCTTGTTAAAACACATTGGGGGTCATTACGACCCTGGCGGCCGGAGGTATGTTGGCGGTAACACCGCCAACAGGCTGGCGGTGTTCCGCCAGCAATTATGACCGTGGCGGAATTGCCACGGCCATACCGCCGGCCCCTCCATTATACCGCCAGGATTCCGCATGGCGGTCATAATCCCCAGGGCAGCGGTGCAAGCACCGCTGCCCTGGGGATTATGAGTCCCCGACCGCCGGCCTGTCCGTGGCGGTACACACGCCATTGAAAGGCCGGCGGTAAGGGGACTTGGGGTGCCCCTGGGGGCCCCTGCACTGCCCATGCACTTGGCATGGGCAGTGCAGGGGCCCCCAGGCATAGCCCCGTCGCGCATTTCACTGCCCGAATTTCGGGCAGTGAAATGCGCGACGGGTGCTACTGCACCCGCTGCACATCAGCATTGCCGCCGGCTGCAATGTTGATGTGAGATTTCCGCTGGCCCAGCAGAAATGTCATAATAGGGAGACATGAATACCGCTGGCAATGGCGGTATTCTGTCTCCCGCGGCCTCGCCGGTCTTTTGAAAAGACCGCGGAGGTCGTAATGACCCCCATTATGTGAGAAGAGGGACATGGGGGAACTTAAGGTGCAGTGAAAAGAGAGAGGGGGAGGTTTGTTAGGGGTAAATAAAACACAACATTTATCAAATGATTCAACAAACCATCACAAGCGAGAGTGTGTATGTGTTTTTGTCAGTGTGGGGATGTAAAAATACTATGTGGAATCCAACAGACGCCTCAGTCTACCCGACTGAAAGCCCTTGTACCCATCTACGCACTGCAGAATATATTTTTAGGGGTGTATCTTCTCAAACACTCCTGGCACTATGCCCCTGCACATATAAATTGTGAGCAGCTTAACATGACAAATCGTCGGGAACAATTTAATGCCAGTTTTGGGGAAACTTCTTATGGCGCTCACCTTTGCAAATTTAAGGTCCTTGGTTATCACTTGGGCTGGTCCTGGTGCTCAAATCCTGGGATTCTGGAAGCATCTCTTCATGGAATGGCCTTGGGGGAAGACTGTGATGGCCGCAGCGGTACACCATCCATTCCCACCGCTGGCAGGTCCGCCCTCAACGCCAAGCCTTGGGAAGCGGGGAAGGGACAGTGCGAGGGTGCGCTGCCGCGCGTTGGTGGCCCTGGCCAGTAGCCGTAACATTTTGCAGCTGTTGCTTACATCCCTTACTTTGCTACTTTGTTTCCAGTGGTCATCGGAGCATTTTGTAACACTGATGTAGTTTGAACAATAATTGGGCTAAGTTGTGAAGTTTTCAAACAGAGTTACACTCCGGAATGCTTCTGTCTGTGACTTCACAGCCTTTTAAGGCACCTGTGTAGGGCGTGCAGCAGTTGCGACTCGCTGCGCAGTGAAGGGGCAGGGTGGAGGGGGGACAAAATAAAGATTCAATTAAAAAAATAAAATAAAAAACCTGCCTGCCTCGCCGGCGCGCCGCCCTTCTTTCCTGGTCACTGCAGGCACAGGCCCCCAGCCTGCGGCCAAACCTAACGCTACATGAGAACAGCGTTGGATTAGCTGGAGCGCCCTGTCTGAGAACTCCCGGGCAGACTAGGAGCCTGGGCCTACTATCGCCAGCCCGGCAACACAGTACAGGGCTGGAGACAGCACAGTGCGCATGTGTGTTTAGCCGGCCCGAGACGGATGGCCAAATATATATGCGCACTGAGGGGGAGTGCACACCACTCCCCCTCCGTCCCTGTCATCCCTCTGGCCCCGCCCCTTTAACAATAAAATAAGAATACACACTCATCATTTTATTGTTAAAGGTTTGCATTGGCTGCTGCTTGCGGGGGCAACGCTCCTCCGCCATAGGGGCACCGCCGCTGGTGTGCAGGATGGGTCCACTTAGCCAGAAAATCACCAGCAGTCAATTCATTGTCATGGTGCCGGATTGTCCATGGTTACAGGTTTATTATAGGACGTAGCTTGATTTCATCACATCCATTGATTGACATGTTGCTGTGTTTCTTACAGGTTTTAGTTTTGAGGGGTTGTTTTTGTTTAGGGGCTGCTGTGGTTTAACTTTGCTGCAATTAATGTTTGCATAAAATTTATTTTTCGAGTATGTCTGTGGAGGGAAGAGTGGGATTTTTTAAGGGATTGTGAAATTCCAAACGTGGTGCACACTCAAGAGTTAACCTGTGGTTTGTGTGGAAAAACTGTTGCCATTTATTACATAAAAGTTTTTGTTTGTGTTTTAGGCATGGATGTTAGTACTAAGGATTTCTATCTTGGTTTGTGTTCCTTGACTTTGCAATGTGCTGCAGATGAGTCTTTTGTCATTTTGTGTGTTTCACTTAGAACATGCAAATATTCTTGTCCAGCATCAATTGTCGTAACTTTCCCTAGATATCTGTGAGATTGTTGTATTTTTAATATCCAGTCCCAGGCCACAAAGTTCTGTAATCCCTGCATAAGTGTTCTGTCTTTCTCCAGATATTCCCCTCACACTGGGTGAACATTGGCCATAGGCATGCAGGCAGGCCCCCCGGTACCACTCAAATGACTTTTCATGGGTTTGGAATTGTGGCGTTTCACTCCCACCTTGATGTTCTTTGATGCATAATATTAACTTCCTTTCAAGAGAGTGTTTTCAGACTCTTGATTCTGATTGGCATTTTAAATAGAAGTTGTTTGTTAAATTCCTGCGACAAGTATAGCAGTCTAAGCCTAATAATAACCCATAATAATTATAACTTACTTTATATATGGCTTGTTCCACTGTTACTCAAGCTTTCTAATTAAAGCTGTTGCTATTATCCAAATATATGATAGGTGGTTATGTAATTTTATTCTTCTGGGAAGAGTGGAAGTCTAAGGTTGCCCTACTGGTATTTGCGACTGCGAAATATTTGCTGTTGGTCCATTAAATTCTTGAGCTATCTCGCAAATGGTTGATTCTACATCATGTTGAGCAATAATGTCGTCTACTGGGGCAAAATTTTGGTAAATTGCCTTTGTATGAGATTACGGCAAAGTTATGTGAAATTACGCATAATTACGTGAAAAGCAGAGGGCGTGGCAAAGATGGAGGCCTCATTATATGTCCTCCAGTGAGCTCCATCTTGGGCTTGCGCAGCAGACTGATCCACTGGCGCCTTCTGGCTTGAAGTCACTCCATGCTGTGTTGAGGATCCTCCTGCAGCACCTCCAAAACACAGTTGTTGTCTGAGATCGTGGGCTGCCATGGCTGTTATCATGGAAGCGTGGCCGTGAGGCGTGGCGATGCCACATTTCTGATCGCGCTACCCTCGGCAGCCTGGATTGATAAACCGAGCCAACCAACGATGGGGCTCAGAGACCCGGCGGGAGGTGACCTTGCAATAAGGTGGGCCTTGGCTGACCTCTATACACCTGGATGGCCTGGCTGTGTGCCGCCATGGCCCACACATGGGAGGAGGCCTTAGGATTCTGAGAATTTGCAGCGACGGTCTCATTGGAGGAGTGTTGCCAAGCGGGGGCCGACTGATGCGACTTGATGGTCTGGAAGACCAAAAGGAGGATGGCCCCATGGAGCTCAGTAGTTCCGGAAAGAGCAACCCAAGGACGCACTGTTGTACCCGAGGCCAGCGCCCCGAAGGAGCTGCTGAGGCCCTGTCATAAGTGGGCTGCATCCTGGGATGACCCTTGAATACCACGTGGCCTGCTACTGCTGGATCCTCTCAGCATCCTGTTGTTAGAGGGACATCAGAGGAAGATCCCGGATGCTTGCCCCCACCACCCCCCTTGCTGGAGTATGTACAGAAGTAACAGACTAGATACTACTGGGGACTGGTTGGAAGTGCCCTACTCTGCTTCTTACTGGCATCTCTTAATTATCAGTGACCCCAACACTCTCCTTCCCCTTGACTGCTGCTTGCCCTGCACCCCACAAACCTGGGGTAACATTAATACTGCTTCCTCATCACTCCAGTAAAAACTTGCAAGCCCATTATCCCTGCCGGGGGAGCAGCGCCTGCCAAGCTGATTATAGAATTTGTTGGTTCACTCTGGAACCCTTTAAGGGGGCTGTAGGTTTTCTGCGGGCTTCAGTCACTGGGGAGACGATGATGGTGAAGCTCAAACCTGCCAAAACTCTTGCCCTAGGCCCCAACAGTGCCACAAATCCACCGACCCCGATCATACTCTGGACACATTGACTCATCTGGAGGTCACCCTCTGCAGCCACTCGCCAAATTTGAGGAGCTGCTGCATGCTATCCTGAATACTACAGCTTCATTGAAAACTAAAATAGATGCCGTCCCCTGGATATAAAACTGCTCCTTGCGGACCATCGGAAGCTGGTTGAGAGGGTGGACAATGCTAAGTCCTCAATGACATCCATTTGGCCCAGCTTCCTGGACTTCCAGACCCAGCTGCGTGACACGAGGGCTGAGGTGACCTTCCTTCACCAACGCGAGGAAGACATGGACGCCATTTGAGACGCAGCAATGTACGCTTTCTTGACTTCCAAAACGGTCTGAAGGTCCAAACACAGAACTCTTTTTGGAGAACCGGCTGATGAATACGGTAGTGGTAAGTAAAGTGCCGTAATTATTTTCCGTGGAGCGGGTGCATCGAATACCAGCCAGACCACTGCCTTCAGGAGCTCGCCCGGAGCCAGTTATTGCCCTTCACCTGAATTATAGAGACAGAGCCCTGACATTGCAACTGTTCAGATCAAAGGGCCCCTGGAGGTTTGAGGATGATATCATCGCTGCCTATCTGGACATGACTGCAGAAGTGCAACAACTGCACAACTCCTGTGCTGCTGTAAAGCAGCGTCTCTGAGAAATGAACTTGAAATATGCTGTGCCCTGCCCTGAGAAGTTTAAGGTGATTGACAGCAATCCACTTGTTTTTTTTCTCATCCCCAAAGATGTGTGGACATGGCTTCATGCCAAGGGCCTAGTGAACAACTCCAGTGGCGACCAGGTGACCGGTGAGTGGCTGACACCCCGGCGCAGGAGGCTGAGAGGGCATGGGACATGCCCCTCTCAAGAGCCGGTTGCCAGGGAGCAAGCAAAGGCAGCAGTGGAGGCCCCGTAACACGGCAAGAAGCCTTTCAGGGCTCTACGGCTGGATCAGATATCAGACCCTAGGTCGGACTCAGGGGGCTCTGGGAACACATCAGAGGGGACTGCCCGGGGCCTGGACTTGAGACCTTGATTGGCGGAGGATCTCCTTTCAGAGATTGGTGGTGTTCTTTCCTATGGACCTGAGCACTGGGCTTGCTGCTCGGAGAGTGCTAAGTTGACTATTGGCTCTTACACTTGTTGGCTGGATGCTCTGGGATTTGTAGCAGGCCTGCCAGCCAGAAACCTCAAGCTTTTTGTGTGCTATGACTCAGGTGGTTCCTGAACCAGACTTGGTTTGTTTTATAGTTGTTTTTTTTGTTTTTAGAGGTAGGGGAAGAGGGGCTTGCTTGTGCAGTTTTGGCTTGGGACATGTGGCCTTGCTGGTCTGGGAGGGGTTAGGTTTGTTATGTTTCTTTCTTCCCCGTTACGTTTGAAGGTATGGTTCTGATGGGTGTGGGTCACTTAGTCACAGTGGGCAGTTGAAAGACAGTCCCCTTCCTGCAATCATATGGCGGGGATGTGGAGGGGATACTGATTATTACCACATGCTATAATCCATGTGCACCCAAATACACAATGTTGTCCCACAATATAATCTAATAATGTGGAATATGAGGTGCATGGCCAGCCCCCCTTAAAGGTGTCAGGTACACGCTTATTTCAAACGCTGCGGTGCATATATCATGATTGTTGGACTTGGCCATTTTTGCAGGGCTATGCCCAAACTTTTTGTTTTCTTCCTCCTATTTTGCTGACCTATTTGTATTGGCTTTAGGACTCTGCGCCCTTTACCACTGCTAGCTAGTGCTAAAGCGCATATGCTGGCTCTGTAAATTTTATTGGTGATTGGTGTATCCATGATTGGCATTTCTAATTTACTAATAAATCCCCAGTAAGGTGCACCAGAGGTGCCCTGGGCCTGTAAATCTAATGCTACTAGTGGGCCTGCAGCACTGATTGTGCCACCCACATGAGTAGCCTGCAAACATGTCTCAGGCCTGCCATTGCAGTGTATGTGTGTGTGGTTTTAAACTGCAGTGTCAACATGGCAAGTGCACACACTTGCCAGGCCCAACCCTTCCCTTTTACTATATGTAGGGCACCCCTGAGGTAGGCCCAAGGCAGTCCCATGGGCAGGGCACAGTGTATTTAAAAGGTAGGACATGTACTGGTGTGTTTTACAGGTCCTAATAGTGAAATACCGCTAAAATAGTTTTTTCACTATTGCAAGGCCTATCTCTCCCATAGGGTAACATGGGGATTGCCTTGAAATATCTTTTAAATGTAATTTCCCATTGGTGGCAGACAGAAATATAGAGTTTGGAGTCTCTGAACTCACAATTTAAAAATACAACTTTGTGAAGTTGGTTTTTGAATTGTAAGTTTGCAAACGCCGCTTTTAGAAAGTGGGCATTTTCTTGCTTAACCATTCTCTGCCTGTCTGTGTAATACATGTCTGAGTCACGATGACAGTTATGCTGTTTGTGAATTCACTCTAGACAGTCACACAAAGGAAGCTGAGGTGTGCCCTGCATTTTCTGATGAGTCTTCCTGAGCTAGAGTGATGGGAGGAGCTGGCACTTGCACCTGAACAGAACTGTGCCTGTCCTTACACAAAGCATGCTCCAACCCCCTGTAGTGTATTTGGAGCCAGGGCAGGAAAGGCAGGGCATTCTGCACTACAACAACTTCTCTCTGAAGTCTCCTTACTTCAAAGACAGAAATGGGTATAAGTACTGGATCCCTGACACCACAGAGTTAGAATCCTTCTGGACTGAGGACATTCTGCGAGGAGCTGCATTCTGTAGAAGGGACTACCGCCCTGCCTGTTGCTTTGTTGTGCTGGCATGCTGCCTCTGTCCTGGGAGAGAAAGGACTGGACTTTGCCTTCTACATCCTGCTTTCCAAGGTTCTCCAAGGGCTTGAGTTGATCTTGCCTATTTCTGTTAAGAAGTCTCAGGGACATCATAGACTTCATCTGCCAGCACCTGGGCTCCTCTGCTGAGAGCCCTGTCCTGTCAAAGGGTGCCGAATCCAGTTCTGGGCCCTTGAAAGAGGGTTTGGCGCTACAATAAGAAAATCCATGCATTAACTCACTGCGTCATTTTGAACTGATGCATTGCTGGAAGGATTCTATGCATCGCCGCTGCCTGCACCGGAGCGTGGTCCTCGCTTGATGCAACAACCACGGTTTTCAACGCAGGCCCCAGCTTTCTGTCACAGTGTGTCAGAAGAACCACTGCTGCGTGAGTTTCAAGCAATGCATCTCTAAAGTCTGTGATGCACTGTCCTGACTCCGACGCTGCACCTCCTTCATTGCTGTGAGATCAACGCATAGTGACTTGACTTCCAACACATCACCGACACAGCAACCCTGGCACCATTTTCTTCGACACTGCAGTAAGGAACTAATGCGTCTTGCCGCAAACGACAGATCACCTCCCTTGCCTAGCAGTAAAGAACCGACGCATGACCTCCTCTGCAACAGTAAGGAAGTGACGCATCTCTGGCTCTTTTGACACATCCCCTCCCCTGCGGCCCACATCAACTTTGTTTTTTGATGCATCCCAGACACTTTGCCTCAAGCAAGCACTTCATTAATTTCAAGGAACTACAATTGTATTTAATCTTTCAAAAATTATACCATTGCTTGTGTATGTTGGATTTTTGTTGTTTTGGTCTTGTTTTACTCAGGTAAGTATTTGCTATTTTTCTTAATTGGTGTGGAGTACTTTTGTGGTGTTTTCATTGTGTTACTGTGTATGCGTACAAATACTTTACATGTTGCATCTGAGATAAGCCTGACTGCTTGAGCCAAGAGGGTGAGCTGGGGTTATATTAGCTGTGTGGCTCCCTTACTCTGACTAGAGTAAGGATCCCTTCTTAGGGTGTAAACCACTGCCAACTAGAGACCCCATTTCTAACAGTGATCTTACAGGAGATGCATCTCATCGGGGAGAGGTACACAAACTGCATGCAAAATGGAGAGGGCAAGTGTATGACACCACATCATCGGCCTATGCAAGAGCCGTGTTGGTCTGGATACACCCAGGTCATGTTCGTGAAAGATCCACATAGGATTGACAGGAGGGTAAATATGTGATTCTAAAGGGACACTTAGACGGATCACCACTCACATTGGTGGGCATTTATGCCCCCAACTTTATTCATTTGGCCATCTTCGACACTCACTCCGGCGATCTTCTGGGATCCGCAGGTCGCTGGGATGAAGGGCGGTGACTTTTACTGAGTACCAGATGAGGCCTAGGATCGCTCTGTTCCCCCTTTCCTGGTGCCTCCTGTATTCACACATTACAATAGTTTTGGGTTTGGATGGATCGCACACGATTTTATGATGTATTGCGCGTGGGTTATCCCACTGAAAGCGAGTTTTTATTTTATTCCTTGGTTCATACCATCCACACTAAGTTGGACCTTTTCCTATGTAGTGAACTACTAGGCATGCGGATTGCCAGGATGGAGCATTTGGCCCAAACCCTGTCACTTTTCATTGCTGTTGACACTTAGGGGGAGACTGCACCCCGGGTTACTGACCGGGAGGCTTCAAATCGAGGCACTTTTGTACCCCCTTTCAAGGAAAGGCTATTGGCACATATCATTCACTACTTTGAACTGAATAAGGACACTACCCCAACCAGAGTAGCGGAATGGGATGCCCACAAGGGGGCAATGCGAGGGCACTGCATACCTGCATCTTGGGGGATTTGATGGGTTCTGATGGAGGAGTTGCTCTCCCTGGAATGGGAGGTGTGCTTCTTCGAAACTGAGGTTTCTAGGTGCACTCAAATATACGTTACATTATGCGAGCACAGCCGTTTGCACGGAGCGGGCGGCCATTCGTAGGATTCTTGGGGAGACCCACATTTATACATGGTTATCAGACCATGAGACCCAGTATGCACTACAGTCATGTCAGATGAAGGTGGCTCGGTTGAGCTGGCCATGTGATGTGAATGGCAAGGGACCGCAACGGCCACACTTCCCGCTCATCTGGACATGGCAGCTACCAGAACTCGGAGAGGTGGCTGAACGTTTTGAATTTACACCCTGGAAGGGGGTGGAGATTGATCTCTATGCTATGCTATTTATGTCCCCTACAATGCATTAACGTTTACTGCTCAGGGGGCGACTGGAGGGGCCACGACCAGATGGACCACAGTCTTCCCACAACCTTTACCGGATACACAATAATCCCAGATGCTCCACCGTGTCAAAGGTGTGTCCTGTAATCTGCATTGTAGGTTTACTTAGTTGAATTACCTACATCAAGCTTACCTTACATCACACTGCCTTAAACAATGTTCCCCAAGGCATCCCCTGGCTGTCCCAGGTGCAGAACATCCGAAGCAGGTTTTTATCATATGGTCTGGGATTGCGCGGGGCTGCAGAGACCTAGACGGCGGTAACAGAGACCACAGCCATGACTGGAGACCACACACCTGGTCCCACACCCAACTCCTGTCTCTTGGGAATCCGACCCACGGCCAAGGGGGATAAATACCTAAATACATATATTTATTTCTCACTTTCATCCTTTTTAAAAGTCAAATTGCAATGACATGGAAGTCGCACACGGTCCCAGATATTTAGTGTTGGCTAGGTACCCTGTGAAATGGGCATGCACTGAGTTTGGTGTGCTTGCAATGGGACACACCAGGGGCGCGGGCACAGCAGGTAAGTGGTGCGGGGAAGAAAACATTAGAAACACAGAGGTGAGTAATGATAATCGTCTGTCCTGACTGATAACTGGGCCCTCACTGATTCCTTCTGTTAATATTAGACGGGTTACCTGGATTTGTTAGGGCAGGCCGGGCCTCACCCTGGCTCATGTGTTCTGGCTGGCCTCCGTGTACACTTGGGACCCTTACACCGGGCAGGAGGAGGAGCAGATACTCTTGTGAGATTCTAACGAGACCCAAAACTTTCTCCCCCACTTGGGCTGATCACCTTCCCCTTACCTGTGACCGGATTACCTCCTGCTCCCTTGGGACACACATGTGGAGCAGATGAGGGGATGCCCATGGCCTTCATTACATGGTACCCCAGTGGCGTAACGAAGCTCGAGGGCCCCCCGCACAAAAGTACATGGAGGGGGCCCCTCTTTCTGACCCACCACCTACCACTATTGAAGGGGGGCCCCTAGAGCTCGCCCACCCCCTGCACCGCTGGGGCTGCGGGGGCTTATGTTATACCACTTGCACGTATTTTTTATTTTCTCTTTTTGCGTCTGGCTGTTCTGTCGCTGGACCTCCAAGTATCCCGCAGTTTGTTGCCCACAGGTGAAAAACGCGACAACGGGGAACTTTGTCGACTCTGCCTTACACTGTTGCTTTTATGGTAATTTGGAGGTCTGATGTGGTACAATGTATTGTACTGCTGACATTATGATGTTATGATCACCCACAGCATTAGCCCGTGTTATGTTGTACATGAAAACAATTACAAAAAATGATGTGAAAGGCAGATCAGTCATTAAATGATATGTTTTAAATACATGGTGTATTGAAAGAGAAGGATATCGGACAGCAATTGCTCGTGTTCTGTTATTCCTGTGCTTTCGCAGTAAACTTTTATCACAAATTGTGCATTCGCAGTAAACTTTTACGACAACTGGCTCCTAATTTTGCAGGCTTGCGTAATTTTGAGAAAAATTTATAACAAGTGTAATATGAAATTTCAGAGATTAGGCAAAGTACACGAATATAATTTAATTTTACATCTAGGCTGTTTTGCTCACCCTGGTTTTCTCCGATACTTTAGTCTAGATATAACCAGGGCCACTGGAATTATGCGATTGTGCGGCTGGACAGTTTTTTGCAATATTATTGATTTGCAGCATAATCCATCAATTGCTGTATAATCTGCAGATTGTAATAATTTTTTTTTTTTAACTCAGATGGTTCAAAGATTTCTAAGAACACAGCAGTGTGTGTTGGTGCACAGTGGAAGGCCTTTTGCAAAAGTTGACTGGTCACCTTTATGTTGCTGCTTGTTATTTTGGGTCTTAAACTGATACTAATGTGTGCAACAAATGACCCAGGCAGTGTTAACAAATGTAACAAGCATTTGCAATGCAATGGGTCTCACGTTTGCTCGAGTTAGAGCTATTAGCATTGTAAACTGCTAATCGGACTTTTCCTGCCACACAAATTGAAAATGAAAAGTAAAACAATTTCACATAAGCAAGCCAACAGCCACCACCAGCGTGAAGCAGACACACAAAAGTAAACAGAAGTTCGCTCACAGTCAAACGTATCGCCAAAAGTGCAATTATCCATGTAACCGGCAAAGGTGCAGTTATCCATGTAACATGGTTGATGTTATGCAAAGCGCACGACTACTGCCCAGTGAGATTGCGCTGCCTACGAAGTAAAAAGAAAAAGTAGTCCAGAGACTATGCAGAAAACATGGAGCCTCATATGTTTTCAGTAGTTGGCTTGTGCGCTTGAGGAGAGCTAAACACTGGAAAAGGCATGATGTATGCATGCCTTTCACTAAGGAAATCAAGTGAATTTTAAAAGGCAAGCCCACGAACCAACCAAACTGATGGGTGTGACATGGGTGTGGTTAAAGGCCCACGGAGAGATTACAACAGGGACAGAGCGCTTTGCTCGCTCAACCCTAAAAATTAGGGAAAAAAATGCTATGACAAAATGTGCCACATAATTTTCTTTTTCTTGCCGCATAATTTACTCAAGCCTACCACATGTTTTGGCCCTCCCCGCCACACAATTCTAGTGGCCCAGGATGTGTCTTTCAATAGAGCTGACGTTACGACTGTGGAAAGCACAGGGGCAAATCCCTCTGCGGTCCACTAAATAAGGGACACAAAGAGAGTCTTGCATTGTGTTGTTGCCCACACTGGGAATTGCGAGATTTTGGCGTGGGCGGGGCGGGGGGGTTGTTAATCGAGAATCCCTTTTACTTATAGGTTTACATTGGCATAAAGGCAATTTTAGATAGCAAAACACTTCAAATAAAGTCAACATTGCTTCGAAAATTGGGAGTATCCCGCCTGAACCGGGCCTATCTGGGCAGGCCAAGCCACTTCCCTGTGATTTTGCAAAAGGGGCACCATTGTTAACTGTGGTGAAATATGTCGTTTTCGAATAAGTTGCTGGCGCATATCGTTGTTAAATAATAAAGAAACCTGCACCCTTCTGGGAATACTGCACGATCATGACGTGTGCAGGGGGTAGCTGGGGCCACGTGGATTACACTGCTTCTCATATCACTCCCTTCCTGGACGCACTGAGCGCTCAGCTGTCCCCCGCAGTAAATGCAGATCAGGTCACTAAGCCGGAACGTGTCCGGGACACTCCATAGCCCTTTGGAATATTCCAGATGCTCGGAGGGCCTGTGTCGGAGCCTGTCAGCTCATTGCACCAGGGACTGGCGGGAAAAGGAAAGTGAAAGGAGTGCGCGCGGGAAAGCCCGGGAGGGGATTGCCACAGAAAGCCCCGGACCGATGCTCAGCGCGCGCTCTGAGTCAGAAGCACGCGCACGTGCCCGGGCACGCCTGCAGCGGGAAGGCTGCGCGTGCTAAAGAGTCGAGACGAAGACGATGCTCCGGAGATGCGGACCTTTGTCTGCCTCTGATCCATCCTCGGGTGCTCGTACGTCCGAGAGCACCGGGAAGGCCGTGGAGTCGACTGACAGAGGCTTCACATAGTGCCTGCGGCTGCGTGCACATAGGGCTTCACCTCTTCAAGGCCGCCACATAGTGCTTAATTTGTCAATAAAAACGTGCTGGCGCTCAAAGCTTTTCTCTGAAACACGTGGCTGCTGCAATTGAATGTGTGAACACGGAATACCGAGACAAGCAGTGCTTAATTTGTAAATAAAAACGTGCCGGTGCTCCAAGCCCTCCTGTTAATCACCCGGCTGCTGCAATCAAATGTGGGAACACGGAATACTGAGGCGGGGTAATCCTGAAGCCATCTCGGGCTCTTTGATCCATATAAAGCCACTCTGTGCCCCTTCAGTGCACTTTTACGGCTTTCTTCTTTCTCCCTTTGTGACTCTTTCGTTTTTCTCTTCCTCAGTCTTTCCCATGTGTGTCTTTTGTTTGCAGCAAATGCTTGAGGCAGAATAAGTGCCGGCCCTCAAAAATAAGTGCTGGTGCTCAGCACCGGAAACAACAAGCACAAATTAGGCACTGGAGACAAGTAATCCTGAAGCCATCTCCTGCCTCTTTAATCCATTTACAGCCACTCCCTGCCCCTTCAGCTCACTCTGGCAGCTTTTTGCTGTCTCCCATTCTGATGCTTTTTTGTTTTTCTCTCCCTCCCTCTTTCCCATATGTGTCTTTTGCTCACAGTAAATGCTTGAGGCACAAAAATAAGCTCCGGCCCTCAAAAATAAGTGCCGGTGAATAAGTGCCGGTGCTCCGCACCGGAAACAACAAGCACAAATTAAACACTGCCTACATAGGAGGCATAGAATAATTACATGGACACCTAGTGCTTTTATCGCCGCTCAGGGACTGACTTCGTCACCTCCGGCGTACTTATTTATTAGCGAGCCAACTCGAGCTGGAACAGACCACTTTGTAATGCATACGGGGGGCTTACGGGGAATTCCCTAGCGATAACATTGCTATTAGTATAGTCCATTCCTATCCACCTTTAACAAACAAAAAATAAACATACAAATGAATACTCTGCTCAAAGAGATGTTACCACACTTGGACAGCTGCTTCGCAAACCCTTCATGGGTTCACTGTAGGAAATTGGCTAAATCGATGATGTAGCGCAATTCTACCTGAGACAATACCTCGGGTCTCCATCACAGCAATTAGCCTCCTGTGATCTGGTCTCACTCTCTGGTCGGCTGGCCTCAGTTTTGGGGTCTGTACAACCCTTTACTACTTGGTGTCCTGAATTTCCTTGGTTTATAGGCCCATTTCCTTATGGGGAACTTCCTGGGAAATGGCACGAACTGTCATCTGCAAGTGGTACATGGTGATCTTCCAGAGTTAAGTTGGTCTCTCCCGACCTTACCATTTTCCTAGACACATTCCTTGTGACTGTCTCATCACCTTGACGGCTGTTATAAGAGTGCCTCGCCTCTTGACTATTCTCCATGGTTGTGTTACAAATGGTATTCTCAGTTTGCTGCCTGGATATATGTTCTTCACAAATACCCAGTCTCCTGGTTCGATTGTGCTGGGACGGGCTCTCCTCGATGTACTGGCGTGTTGATTGGTGTTTCTCCTCCGATGGAACACTTTGGTGTCGTTGATGGGAGCCAGCGACCACTTGGCATGATGGGGAACCGTGTCTGTGACTACTCGCCACATCTTGGCATGTCCGGGGTCACCACCAGATGTAAAGTGGGGCGTTTGATGGTATTTGCATAGGAAACTGTAGATTGCTCTTTCAACGGACTGGTCTCCAGCGTGGGCAATGCGGATCACTTTGTTGAGAGTTTTCATGAAGCGTTCTACTTTCCATTGGCCTGGGGCCATCTCGGTGTTAGCTTCTGGTGGTGGATGACCCAGGACCTGAGGTACTCTGCAAACTCTTGCCCTTGGAATGGGGGTCCCTTGTCTTTCTGTACCATCTCCATTATGCCAAGGGTGGCAATTTTTTTTTCAAGCCTTGTGATGACCTCTGAAGTGGATTGGGAGCTGACGATTTCAACTTCAGGATACTTGGAATAGTCTTCAGTAATGACTAGAGCATGACTTCCTTCAGGGAGATGCCCAAAGTCAAGGCTTGCTGATTCCCAGGGCTATTTGCGACTCTCTTAAGTGATGATGGGAGGGGGCGGATCAGAGGACCCACTTAGTATTCATGATTCCTTGATTCCTTGATGTACATGGTGTGCCAGCTGGACTGTGCGGAGTGAGAGTCTTGCTGGGATGACCTGACGAGGACCCCTCAGGAAGCACCCCCCTGTCTGTGGACAACAACTGTTGAACATGAAGCAATGCTTCTAGCATCTTCCTGGCCTCTGGAGTTCTCTGGGGCAGCTGTGCCTTGATGGCCCTGCCAATTGTTTGTCTGGAGCGCAGTCAGGATAAGCTGGAGGCATTTGTCTTCACTTATGGATTGCTGTACCGGTTCAGGGGAGATTGGGAGCAGTCTGAAACGCTCTACAAGATTCACAAAAGCTTCAGTCACCTCTTCTGCAGGTGTTTCTGCTCGTGGGTGTCTGGACAGGTAGTCCACGGGATTGGTCGATCCTGACCCACAATTCCACCTGACAATCATATTCTTAAAGTTTTAGCATCCATTTTTCGATGCGAGGATGAGGTTTGGATGCTGATCCTTAGAACAGTGGTATTAGTGGCTTGTGGTCAGTGGTGACAACGAACGGGAGACCATACACATACATGTGGAATTGTTTACAGGCCCAGTGGATGGCAATGACCTCTCTCTGGATCTGGGAGTATCGCTGCTGAGTTTCGTGAGGGATCGACTCACATAGGTGATTGGGGCTCAATCTCCCTGAGGTTGCTGTTGGGTGAGGGTTGCTCCGAGTCCTTTGGGGCTAGCATCCACGGCAATGTTTGTCGGTTTGGTCGGGTCAAAGTAAGAAAGGATAGTCCTGGAAGATAGGGCTTCTTTGGTCTGCTGGAAGGCTTCTTTTTCCCTTGAGCCCCAGGTCCAGGGGGTGGTGACTTTTGTGAGCCCTCAGAGTGGGGCCGGTGAGGTCAGGAATTAAACTACCACAGAAGTTCACCATTGCTAGTAAACTTCTGACCTCAGAAGTATTGTTGGATGCCGGGGCCTCACTTTTGTCTTTTAGATTTCTAGGTTCGGGGGCAATGCCATCAGGTGAGAAGACATACCCAAAGAATCTTATCTACATCTTGAGAAATTAGCATCTTCCACAGTGCAGCATGAGACCAGTTTCTCAGATCCGTTGGTGAACTCCACATAGGTGGTCATGATGTTCCTATGGGGACTTCGCATGAATCAGAATGTCATTGATGACATTGATGACTCCTGGGAGGCCACTGAGCACTTCTTGGATCGTGTTCTGAAATATTTCAGCCACACTTGAAATTTTGAAGTTGAGGCGGCGGTCACAGTACAGCCCTAGGTGTGTGGTGAAGGTTGAGATGTTATGTGAGTCCTTGTGGAGGGCAGTTCATGATACCCTGACCGCAGGGCTACTTTGGAAAACCATTTGGCTCTGCAGAGTTCACTGAGGATGTCATCTACATTCAGAGTCAAGTGTTGTTCCCGTTTTGATGGATGCGTTGGGTACCCTCATGTCCACTCATATTCTGACTTCCCTAGGTTGCTTGGGCTTTCTAGTGACAAAAATTGGAGAGACCCAGTGGGTGGCTACTGACACTTTTTCAATGATGCCAGCTTTCTCTAACTTAATTAGTTCTTCCTCCACTTTGGGCCTTATGTGGAATGCTATGCGCCTGAGTTTTAGGACCACTGGTTAAATCGATCAATATGTAGCTGGACTTCACTGCTTTTGAAACAACCATTTCAGTTGAACACGTTGGCGTATTCTGCTAGCAAGTCGGTCAGTTTTTCTTGCAGCACTCCTAGGGCAAAATGAGATCAAACCTAGTGTCTCTGGTGTCTGCCCACTAATCAGCATCCCAGATCCTCCTTTGGCAATATAGATGGTAGTTTCAATTTTCTCACTCCTTTGGGATACAATAGTTCAGAAACACCCCATCACTGGCAGAGGTTGTGTCTGCCTATATGCAAAAACTTGAACTTTGCCTTTAGTCAATTGGGGAGGTTCTTTCAGAGAGTGGTAGGTGTTTTCTGATATCAGCTCAATGAATGCTTTAGTGTTGATCGTTGCTGTGAGTTGCAGGTTTCAAAATCCTATTTGGCACTTTGGGAGGGGCTGACGGTTTTGTGGCTTGGTTCCCACTGCAAAGACATTGTGGGCTACATACTCTCCTGCATCATTATCCATGTCTTCAGCGTCTTCAGGACTCTCAGTGATTACTTGGACATCTCCTTTCGAGGTCTTTGGTTTGGTTGAACGGCATACCTTTGCAAAGTGATTCTATTTCCCACATGAAGCACACTGTCAACCCTTTCCAGGCAAGTTGTTGAATCAGCAGTGTGATGCTAAGCATTATCTGCATTCTTTTCACTGGTCAGAGTGTCCCTTTTGGATATGAGTGTTTGGGCAAGCCCTGATAATGTTAAACTGTTCCATTTTGATGGGTCAATGCACCCCATATGGGATGCTCTAACTTTCGATCTCCCCAGGATCAGGATGCTTTGTAGCGACTTGGAGTATACTCCTGCAATTTTTTTGAGAAGCACCTTTGTATAACTTGACCCCTTTTTTCTTCTTGTTTGTCCGCAAAGCCACAGGTGTGCACTAGGTCTATTAGCCTTCCATGAAAGGTGTCTAGCGATTCTTCTGGTTCTTTGTGTGCATGATGGAATATGAAACGTTTATAGTCTTGGTTCACCATTTGTTCAAAATGGCTGTTGGGGCACATAGCAGGGCGTTCTATGATTTTGGCATTTCTTCTGTTATTGTTTTATATATTTTGTGAATGTCATTCTCGCCTAGGTGTAGCAAGAGAGCTCTGTCGTTCTGCAGGTATGTCTGTCCCCTCGAAGCAAAGCTGGTGATCCTCCACCCAATCATTCAATTTTGGCTCCAACGCTGACAGTGCACTGCCAACGGTGAATGGTTCAATGCCTGGAATGGCCGCCATCTCTGTGTGGTGGAGGTTATGACACAATTGAGGTTGGGCCTGCAAGGTTTGTTAGTGGTTTGTTCGCTTGCGGCACGGGCACTTTCATTAGGGCTCAATGACAGCCGCCAGACCGAGCTTATGGATTTGTCATGAGACACTGTTCACGTCTCTCTATATTGAGTAGTGGAAGTGCCCTTGCGTGCTTCTGAGCACTCAGGATATTCGTATAGATGAAGGTCCTTGGAACACTAGAGCAGGGTTTTCCTTTCCTGGCATTGAGGTGTTGCAGGGCCCCTGTCCCCTCTTATACCTCCAGTTAACAGCTGGAATGGTGCAGGCTCTCTATTTACTTCTTCTTTTTTTTTATTTGTGGTGCACCGCATTGGAGGCCTGGATTGACCTGTAGTGCACTTTCAGTGAGTTGACTCTGTCGCTGGCGTGCCGATGACCGTTGTGGGATTGTGCTGATGCAGCACATGTGGTGTCTCCCGCTGTGTGTTGTATCGCGGCTACAAGGCTGTGCCGGCGCATGTGGCGCGGCTCGGCTGATGTGCCTCAGTGCTTGCCGACTTCATCTCATCACGGTGCTGTTTCCCCCGCAGTCGCGCCTCGTCATGTGTGCACGGGACGGGCGGGATCCGCATACCTACCTCGTCGCCAGTGTAATAGTGCCGGCAAGCACACATGGCTTCACCACTTTAGGGCCTCCACATAAGATGCATACAAGAATTACACGGACACCTGGTGCTTTTGTCGGCTGCTTCGAGACTGACATCATCATCCCAGGCACGCCTATTTACTAGCACGCCAACTCACACTGGAACAGTCCACTTTGTAATACGTACACGGGGACTTACAGAGAACCCCCCTGCGATAATGCTATTAGTATAGTACAACCACCTGATATTCATTCAGCAGTGACAGAGCAATTGTGCACTTGTTATTAGGTACGTTTGCATCATTAGCTACGGCTAACCAGTTCAATGTTCAATTTCCCCTGGGTGATAAATGCATGACACTATTGACACTGATTGAAAATGATATTTTGCAATAGTATTTAGTTCCAAACACAAATGGGGTGTACACTTAAAACAGGAAACACAATATTTAAAACCTGCATTGAAACTGTAGTGTTATCTCAATTACGTCAATCTGAGTTTTTGAGCCTTTTCATTCCATTAAAATATTTTATTTGAAAGCTACTTCCCTTAGTTTGAAAAGTCTTGAAACACCGGCTTTGGTGCAGATGACCGTCTTAGAGCACCACATTCTTATTCACCTTCTGTGTCTTCTAAAATTTGGAAACAATGTGAATGTTGTTATGGGTGCTAATTAAGAAATAGGCCATTTACTTAATTGCATGAAGAAAGGGTAATGTTTGATATTAAAGTATTAGCCTATTTTGCTTTGTGAACGCTCAGTCTTCTGAAGGCTCACACATGAATGAAGAGTGCATTGGAATTGATTGGTGACCTGGTATATGAGGAGGAATGCTATTTTAAAATTAGATATGATCTCCTCATAAGTAGACAAGTAAAAGAAGTGAAGAAGTCTGAGGATATATTTAAGGGACTCCCATCGTACTAGTCCTGAAGAAGACCCATTGTGGAGCTGGGATTTGGCCCAAGGTATAGAGGGGTCGAAACGTCGACGGATATATCATAGTCTGGATTGGTTTCTGCAGAGGATCTTTGAAGGATTAAAGGAATTGATTTAGACTCTGAGGATTTGGATTGGAGTTAATGCAGCAAACAGAAAAGAACCAACTGACTGTTTTTAATGTTTTTTGTATAGGTTTTTTATTCATTGGAATATGTATTCTTCTTTCTATCTATCACAAGCACTTTTCCTCACACTATCTGTCCTTTGGTGTGTTGTTTTACTAGATGGGTTGTCCATATAGGATGAATATATTAAATTGATATTTATGTATAAGTAAATAAATGAATATATATATTTATATGAATAGTTTTTATTGTTTCACCTATGTTGTTTTATGATATATAATTAATTTGTCGATCTTTCCCCGTTAGGGCATTGTTGTATGTAATGTGATTTATTGTGACAAGTAGAGACCCCCACTAGACGCAATTAAATGTCCCTAGTCATCATCACCAGGACACATCATAGACATCATTGCAGCTGTATGTGACTGGGGTCCTTCCATATCTTCTCATTTGCATGTAGTCATTGAAATAAACTGACGTGTGACACGACAATCAATTTCAAAGTTAGGAGCAGGCAAGAGCGAGGCCTGGTGGTCAAACTATTCTAAATCCCGTGGCCCAGTGGACTTATGTTTCTGTGGCAGGGACCAGAGCTTGACTCCATGCTCACGGGTTCCCAATCCCTGGGTGCCACGCCGCCTTGACTCTGCCTGATGTCGATAAAGTGAGTACCACTGAGTTGAGTAACAGTAATCATCTCTTATTCAGTGCACGATGCCCACAGGTGGACACGCCCTTGCACAAGTACACTCTTTGATGTGTAACTCTTCTGCTGAGTAGTCTAATAGTTTGCTGCGTCTTCGAAATACAGCATTGCCCAATATAGGTCCACAGGGGATAGATCTGTGCTCTTTCATAAGCACGAGCGATATCTCTTTGTGACACCTTCTCTGGCAGCCGTCGGGTGAGTGCCAATTTTGCACTGATGAAGGCTGGTGATAGGTGCCGGTACTCATTTTTGGACACTCAGACTTATTTCTCCGTCATCAGATTTGGACCTTGACTAAGAGAAATATAGTTGGAAAAGCAAGAAAGAAGGAAGGGAAAGATAGGAAATCAGTGGCTAAGGCTGAAAGTGATAATGAAAAAGAGAGCAGAACAGTGAGATAGAGAGGACGTGTAGGGTGGTGGACAAAAGAGGCATGAGATGCAATCAAGACGAGGAAGCCTTGGTATTCATGAGATGAAGAGAGAGGAAGTGTAGGGTGATGGAAGAAAGAGGCATGAGACGGAATCAAGACCAGGCAGCCTTGGTATTCATGAGATGAAGAGAAAGGAAGTGTAGGGTGGTGGACGAAAGAGGCATGAGATGCAATCAAGACGAGGCAGCCTTGGTATTCATGAGATGAAGAGAAAGGAAGTGTAGGGTGGTGGAAGAAAGAGGCATGAGACTGAATCAAGACCAGGCAGCCTTGGTATTCATGAGATAAAGAGACAAGAAGAGTTGGTGGTGGTAGAAACAGGCATGAGATGGAATCAAGACCAGGCAGCCTTGGTATTCATGAGATGAAGAGACAGGAAGTGTATGGTGGTGGAAGAAAGAGGCATGAGATGCAATCAAGACGAGACAGCCTTGGTATTCATGAGATAAAGAGACAGGAAGTGTAGGAGGTGGAAGAAAGAGGCAAGAGATGCTATCAAGACCAGGAAGCCTTGGTATTCATGAGATGAAGAGACAGGAAGTGTAGGGTGGTGGAAGAAAGAGGCATGAGACGGAATCAAGACCAGGCACCCTTGGTATTCATGAGATGAAGAGACAGGAAGTGTAGGGTGGGGAAGAAAGAGGCATGAGATGCAATCAAGACGAGACAGCCTTGGTATTCAGGAAGTGTAGGAGGTGGAAGGAAGAGGCAAGAGATGCTATCAAGACTAGGCAGCCTTGGTATTCATGAGATGAAGAGACAGGAAGTGTAGGGTGGGGGAAGAAAGAGGCATGAGATGCAATCAAGACGAGGCAGGCTTGGTATTCATGAGATAAAGAGACAGGAAGTGTAGGAGGTGGAAGAAAGAGGCAAGAGATGCAATCAAGACGAGGCAGCCTTGGTATTCGGCAATCCCAACTTCCAAACAACAGCGGGCAACTAAGAAATGCCGATTGCCATGGCTTGCACCTCTGCTGCTCCTGAGTAGACTGGGAAATTCATACTACAGTCAGTGGAAGCGTGCACCGCCAAGGGTACAGGATTTCACAGCTGGACCTCAAAGTGATTGACACTACATGATAAAGATCACCCTCAAGGTGGTCGGGACCTACAACCTTCATGAGCACATCTGTTCTCACTTTTTTCCATGCGTCGCGAATGGTATGACATACGTTATAAATGCAATTTCCGTTGCAACCTAAGAAGGTCCTTGCGTACCCTAGACGTTTATTCTTGGACCACGAATGTTGCTCCTTAATTGACACATCACATCAGTGTGGATGATGACCTTGTGTACTTCCCGAAAGAGGAGTCGAAATGTCATCTTTTTACTCTCTAACACGGTACCCTGAACTGTGATCAAATACCTCTGTGGTAATTGGTCACTGAATGATGTAGGCCCCCAAATTTGTTAAAACTAAGGAGCGGATTTACGGTTTGGCAGAGAGGGCACTTCATCAGAATGTGGTACCTTCAATGTCAAACTTGTGGTCCCATGCTATAAGTGGGCGGACCGCTGGTTAATGCTGACAGTGTAAAAATTACCCCATCAGTGTAAACCTTCCTCTGATGGCCCTAGGGCAGTGGTTCCCAACCTTTCGACTTCTGTGGACCCCCACTTTATCATTACTGGAATCCGGGGACCCCCACTGAATCATTTTTGGAATCCGGGGACCCCCCAATGAATCATTAATGAAAGCTGGAGACCTAATCTGTTAATATTATTTAAATTTCTAAGCAGTCGCGGACCCCCTGAGGAGGCTTCGCGGACCCCCAGGGGTCCCCGGACCACAGGTTGGGAACCACTGCCCTAGGGAAAAAACCATCCGGCTGTCTGCTTTTGTCTTACAGACAGTCACAAAAATGATACACATCATGGGAGAAAACTCCTTTGGTTGGAGGGCAATAGTTTTTTATTTCTCAAAAACACACTCCCACTTTGGAGTTTAAAAAAAACAAACAAAAAAAAACTTTGGGAGAGTTTGGCAGCCGGACATCATGCCTGACGGGCCATCTGTCAAGCTTTTCCTACATTGGCAGGAATCACTGTTCTCCCAATGTACAGAGATGTCCGCAGGGCCGGTGTTCATCTCCAAGTTGGGCAAGTAGAATAGAGGCAGGGTTTGGGATGTAAAGTCCTCCACCATCTTGTCTGCCTTTTCTCCATCCACCAAACCCTAAATGAAGCCCCAAGTTGTTAGAATTAGCCAAATGAAGCAAACTAATTGGTCACTCGCCTTTGCTGAGCAGTGTCTCATCACAAGTGTCATTGCCCCATAACACCAGTACTAAAGAAATCTGAGACTATTTGCAACTGATTTGTATGATATGTACGTGGTGCCTAAGACAAGCTTGACTTGTTAATATTACATTATGACATTAATTCCTTTAGATGACACAGTACTAACCATTGATTTTACATATTATAAATGCCCAGTTTCTTTTGGTAGGTAGGCATGGCCACTGAAATTATGCCAAGCTACACCATTTTCCCCATAATTATGGATTTACCACATAATATTCGGGATAATTCGCCGAATTCATAAAATATTTGTTTCCAGCCCAAAAGGATCATTTGATACTCCTTCCTGGGCCTTTTCCAGAGGTGACCTGGTCACCTCTTAGTTGTGGGTTGCTATTTTCCTGTTAAACGTGCATTAATAAGCTGAGATATTTGCCCTGTAGTACATATGTGTGTTAAAATGACAAAATAGGAAAACAAAATTTCCGCAGAGTGTGCGGCATTTTTCCGCATAATTGCTTGGCTTGATTAAAAGTCCGCCCATTCTAAATTATCTCCCGGTGGTTTGGTGGAAATATTGAGACGGAAGTTTGGACTCGAGGGCTCCATCAGATCTTGGGTAGAGCGAGACGAGCCTTCATTGCAAGAAAAGCCGGGACATGTCGTCAGACCAAAGAAAGTCCCCACTTTTGAGTGGCCCCCACCTCCGCCTGATCCTACTGGCTGAGCCAGCGCTCATTGGAACCACCCTCATCAGCACCAATCAGGAGCCTGGAGGGAACCCCAGACTCGGTGACAGGCACTCAGCCCGAGGGCTGCTATTTTTAGACCCAGAACAACAGGGGAGCTGGGGAAGAATGAAACAAAACAAGTAAAAGAGTATTCCTGTCTGTTGAGTAATGCGAGGTTTGTGCAATAGGGCTGCAATGAATCAGCACGGCCTGTGACCACTGAAACTTTCAGAACTTCAGGACTTGTGGAAAACAACACGTACCAACTTTTTGAATTTGACAAAATTACATTTTGAAATAATGAGACGAGACAAATTTAACACAGGCTGAAAAACAATCAGCTTAGCCAAACATATTCCAAGGAACCACACACGGAATTGATTTTTTCAAGGGCGTTCGCAGTTTTGGGGTTAATGTTATACCCTGGGCCAGTGTCCGCTGCCCCCCGCCAAGTGAACACAAACCCAACGTGAGCTTGCTGGCCCGGCCCCGCGAGCCCACGGCAGCCTTCACGGGCCCGAGCTGGGCCTTGTGCGGGTCCGCGACCCTCAGCCACGTGTGTAGGCCCCGCGGATGGCCCACGAGCCAGTGTGGGTTCACTCAACTTCAAAAAACGGGGCCTGAAGGAAGGCTGTGTGCGGTGGGGACTGCTGCCCGTGCCAGGCTGAGCGCACACAACTGTGAATGTTGTACATCATCAAAAACCACACAAAAAAACTGGAAAACATGAAGTCATTTTTAACTTTGGGTATAAATGGGTCAAAAATTACTGCAATTGCAGCGGCCTGTGATGCACTACAGGGAAAGACGCTATGCCTAGGTTGATTGGTCATCTTCTGTCGCTTAGCGCTGTATTTGAACATTAAACTGGGGAAACTTGGGTGGAACCTCTGCCCTTACAGTGCTAACATTCGAGGACATCACAAAATTCTGAATGTTATCACAAAATGTGGTCATATACATTGTTTTATTTGCTCCATAATTTAGTAAACCCTGCCACATAATTTGACCCTCCCATACCACATAATTCTGGTGGCCCGGGATATAACAGCTCACAAATGCCAATACGTAAAGGCACAATGAAATAAAATAAAATAAATACTGAAACCAATGTATACTACGTTCATCGCCCCCTCTCGCACAGTGTTAAGGATTATGTGGCATGCAACCTCACGTGTAAGGTTATATACGACATTTTTAACTGGCTATGTCACTTGAGGGTGAGGCCGTGATCTACTGGCTTTGCTAATGCTTGTTTGAGTCAGAGCCTGCCGTATGACTGATTTTATCCCAGCTCTTCCAGCCTTTCAAAGTCACTAGCCTGCTGAGGAATCTTCATTCTTTCGCTTAGAGTACAGACCACGTGGTAGTCCCTGTGGAGGACCCCACAATGTGACCTGTTGAAGGGTGACCAGACGTCCCGGATTTCCCCGGACAGTCCCGGCTTTTAGAGGACAGTCCCAGTGTCCCGACGAATCTCTTCATTTTAAACAATTGTCACGGTTTTTGGGACAAAGGCCAGATTATTTAGGGAAGCATACGTTAAAGGTATTCTCTTCTTTAACAGACACTACAAAGTATGAAACAATTAAAGTAATTTATCTGTTACTGTCAGGCAACACAGTCCCCTGAGAGACGAGTGGGAGCAGAGAGAGGTGGGTGAGGGCAGGTTGTGGGGTGCAGGGTCGGAGGTCTAGCCATAGCTAATTTTATGTGTGCAGTCTTGTAAGTGTGTGTGTGTATATATATATATATATATGTGTGTGTGTATATATATATATATACACACACACACACACACATGTGTAGGCACACATTCACAAAGCTGTGCAAAAAAAGGGACATGCCAGATATAAAAGTGAGTGTAAAGTCGTTAGTCCTTCTTTTATGTCTGACCTGTCCCGGTTTTTGCTCCTCAATATCTGGTCACCCCACCTGTTGCTATCTCAGATGTGTGTCTAGCACAGCAGCTTCAGGGGTTCCCAGGTTCTGACCAATCGCAGAAGAGATCCAACATGCAGGCAGCGAGGAGCTCTTGTCGAGCACTAGCTGTCGAGTAACCACGTCTTCTGGGCTTATCGCTGCGGTGATCAGACCCTGCAGTCACGTGACTGTTGCAAAAACACGCAAACTCTGGTTATTCCTGTAAAGCAGCCGCCCCGGGCCCCTGGTATGTTGATCTTTTGAACAGATTAGAGATGGCTGATACAGGTTCAGGTGGGGAGGTGAGGGGGGCCCACTGACTGTGTCAGTCAGGTGGCCCCACTGGAGCTAGCAGGGACAGACAGCCCACTACCCACTTAACATTCACTTGAGGCATGATGGAAGGTGCAAAGACCCCACCCCCTTCACGAGACGCCTTCCTGAGTGAAATCACCCCCGCCCCCGAGAACCTCTGTTAATAGGTGCAACCACAGGCTGATTCCTACGCCAAGCGCCACGAAGCCAATCGCTGAAAAAAGCGCTGAACCAAAACCTTCTGTAACATGGCGCCTCTCGGCTTTCTGTGGTCACGCTCTGCCTCACCTACCCCTTGGCGGTGTAAAATCCGCCCTCTCAGGATCCATACTTAAAGAAATGCTCTATTCAATAAAAGATTTCGGTCTCTCCCTGTTTTGCCCCCAGGGCTGACTGTTGAAACCCGGTGCCTTGTTCTGTTTCCCGGTTGCTATTGAATGTGTTGAAAACAGGGGCGTCCCTCTTCTTGCAGTATTGTTTTCATAGATGTTGGTGGCAAGGCCCAGATTTCCAAGAATCTCTCTTAATCTTTAATGCTTGTGTATTTAGTGGTCACAGAGTCAGGAGATAGTTTCAGCGCTCAGCCTTCTTTAATTTGCATTGTCCCATAGCAGGAAGTAAGTCTCTCTGAGCAGCTGAACTATTATCTCGATACCTCAATGCCGAAGCAATGTGCAAAATCCAGAAGTGGCTCATGAAGTCTGCAATCTTTTATGAAAAAAAAACCAGGTAAGATGATATTTTCCAGCTTGGGTGCCCCCCTTCGCCTCAGCACAATAACATTTTAAGGCCTGTGTTTAATTTTCAAGTACGAAGCTTTGAATGACGTTGCATACAGGTCTCACAGACTTCTTACCTCCACATCATCCTCAACTTACCAGGTGTACCAGGCAGGCGGCACAGCCTCCACCTTCATCCCTGCTGCACGCAGGTCCAGCCAGGCAGTGCTTAATTTGTGCCGGTGTTTGCCGGTGCTCGGTACTAGCATTCAGTTCTTAACACTGGGACAGTGGGAAAAGCACCCCCCAAACATGGGGGGAGCGCGGCCCCTTAGGATTCGGGACCGCCGTGGCCTGAACCCCTTGCACTAGTTGTGCGTTGGGCTGGCCCATGCACTTCCGCCCTCACGCCTCGCGAGGTGTGGGGGCGGAAGCTAGGTAAGGGGTAAACGTAGGTGGATCGTTCGCTGAGCCGGTTTCAGCCGCCACGCTCCAGCTGGGGGCTACTTAAGTGCCCCCCCAAAGGTGCTTGGCCTTGTGGTTTGCGCAGCGTCTGGAATCGGCGAATGAGCAGAGTTTTTAACATTCAGATATACAATGAAAAATGAAAAATAATACCAGCGTGACCAGGCCCTTCTTATTGCTTTAAGTAACTGTTAGAAATGGGGCCTCTAGTTGGCAGAGGTACACACCCTTGAGCAAGTAGGGACCACAATCCTATTCAGGGTGAGTCACAACACAATCCAAATTATCCTGTGCCCAACCTCCGGTAGCTTGGCACTGAGCAGTGAGGCTTAACTTAGAAGGCAATGTGTAAAGTATTTGTGCAGAACTCATACCATAACACAGTGAACACACCACAATAAAGACACCACACAGGTTTAGAAAAATAGTGAATATTTATCTGAATAAAATGCTGCTGAAATGATGAAAATCCAATGTACATAAGCAGAGTTATGATTTTTTAAAGATTAAATCCAACTAAAGTGCCTAGAAACACAATATCTCTAACTGGGGCTATCACAGCGTAATTGACGGAGTTGTTCTCAACAGTCCAACACCACCGGTGCCGGTCACGGAGTCACACGGACCCCCAGGTACAGTACCTTTTGAAAACGAAGAACAAGGACGTCGCACAGAGTTGGAAAGAGGTGTAGCTGGAGTCGGTGCAGCATCAATCCCTTATGGCTTCCGAGGAAAGAGGCGTCGGTTCCGCGCTGCAGGGGGAAAGGATGCGTCTTCTTCTCCGATGCGTTGGTTCCTTGTGACCCGGCAGGTCACTGGTTCTAGTCCGTCAGGACGTGATGTGTCAACCTCACAGTGTTGCAATGATCCTGAGTGATGTCAGTGGAGTTGCAGCAACGTCGGACTTGCGTTGCAGGCTCCGGCGTTGCTGAAGTAGTTCTGGAGTCGGCTACTAGCAATAAGCTAGTGGTTGAAGTCTTTGCTGTCCCTGAGACTTCAGAACAGGAGACAAGCTCAATCCAAGCCATTGGAGAGCCCTTTTGGAGGAAAGCAGAGTCCTTCCAGCACAGTCAGAGACCAGCAGGCCACCGGTCCTTCTCAGCAGAGCAGTCCAGAGAATCCTTTGGGCAACCAGGCAGCCCTCCTGACACAGTTCAGGTGCAGGTCCAGAAGTGTCTGAGTTGGTGGGGTCATAGACCCAGTTTATATACCCCAAAATGCCTTTGAAGTGAGGGAGACTTTAAAAAGTGGTTTTGAAGTGCACAAGGTTCCCTTTCAGCCAAGTCTTGTCTGCTGGGGTCCCTTTGTGTGAGGGCAGGCCACCGTCCTTTGGAATGTAAGTGTCCGGCCCTCCTCCCTTCCAGCCCAGGAAGGCCCAGTCAGTATGTAGATGAATGGAGATGTGACTGAGTGTCCTTTGTTTGTGGTTGTCTCGGTGGAATGCACAAGGGAGCTGTCAACCAGCACAAAGCAGTGGTTGAGTGGAGATGGGCTGTAAGGCACAGATGGTTTTAAGTGCAGAGAAATGCTCACTTTTTAAAAGAGGCATTTCTAAAATAGTAATATAAAATCCAACCTCACCAATAAGCAGGATTTTATGCTACCATTCTGGCCATACTAAATATCACCTTGTTACCCCTTTCAGATCAGAATCTACCACTCAAAAGTATATGATGTTAGTCCTAGTGCTAGTCTATGAAAGGAGCAGGCCTCACAGTAGTGGAAAACACATTTAGGAGTTTTTTACTACCAGGACATATAAAGCATATGTATGTGTCCTGCCTTTTAGCTACACAGCACCCTGCCCTATGGGTTACCTCGGGCCTACCTTAGGGGTGACGTATATGTAGAAAAAGGAGAGTTTAAGGCTTGGCAAGTACTTTTAAATGCCAAGTCGAAGTGTCAGTGAAACTGCACACACAGGCCTTGCCTTGGCAGGCCTGAGACAAGGTTCAGGGGTTACTCATGTGGGTGGCACAACCAGTGCTGCAGGCCCACTGGCAGCATTTAATTTACAGGCCCTAGGTACATGCACTGCACTTTACTAGGGACTTACAAGTACATTAAATATGCCAGTTAGGGATGAACCAATGTTACCATGTTTAAGGAAGAAAGCATATGCACTTTAGCACTGGCTAGAAGCGGCAAAGTGCACAGAGTCCTAAAACCAGCAAAAACAGTGTCTAGACACTGGAGGGAGGCAGGCAAAAAGTTGGGGGATGACCACCCTACGGCTGTCAGGTCTAACAGCTACATGGTATAGTCCGCATTTGTAGGGGGGTGAAGGCTGGTAGGTGGCAAAAATCCTGGTGTTCGGCAGTGCTGGCTATAGGAAATAAAGATGCAGTGACCTCTTGAGAAATATCTTGGGACCTGGCACTTGATTTTTAACAACTTAAATAGTGGTTCTGGGCTCTGCACCATCATGGTCGCAACAGTAAGCTCTAGGCGCTGTATGCACCCTTCCTGCTGCAGCTTCTTTAAACCCAGGAGCCCACATGCAGCCAGTGCTGGTCCGTACCGCTTGCCACGAGTGCTCAGGGATGTGACACACCACTGTGTCGGGCTAGTTCACCGAGTGCCCTATCTGCGCTCTCTTACACCCGGAGAGTGATCTGTCACTTTCTGACAGCTTACCCCCTGCCGGAGACAGCTCCTCAGAAGGAGCAAGGAGTGATCCCTTGAACCACGTCATGCACCCCCATGTCCCAATTAAAGGGAACCTCCTTTGTGGCTTTACAGCACCCCTAGCGTCCCTTCATAAGCTAATGGCCGTAACAATGACACATTGCCAGTGCTTAATTTGTAAATAAAAACGTGCCGGTGCCCATAGCACTCCTCTTAAACACACGGCGGCTGTAATTAAATCTGGGAATACTGAGGCGGCGTAATCCTGAAGCCATCTTGGGCCTCTTTAATCCATTTACAGCCACTCCCTGCCCCTTCCGCTCACTCTTGCAGTTTACTACTTTCTCCCTTTGCGACGCTTTTCCAATTTTCCCTTTCTCTGTCTTTCCCATGTGTGTCTTTTAGTTGCAGCAAATGCTTTAGCCAGAAGAATAAGCCCCGGTCCTCAAAAATAAGTGCCGGTGCTCAGCACCGGAAACAACAAGCACAAATTAAGCACTGCACATTGCAAATGCAACCACAGAGATGGAGGTCTGCTGTCCCTTGCAGGTATCAGTGGCGGAATTCAGATTCACTGTCATGCACAAGGAGGCACACGGTCAGTCCCCAGAATATGATTGGGCCGACGATGTCCGATTCATTGCTCACTTGGATGAGTGAATGATTTGTTGCGCAAGGTCCGCAGCTGCACAAACCAGTGCAAGCAGCCGCCGCCGTGGGGGTCAGAACTAGTCATTTTTCACTTGTTGCATTAAAGGATAGTGACATCCTACAGACTGCAATCCAGGGCAGAGGATTTCCCTGATTCCTTGTCTTTCATTCTCTGCAAGAATAGTTATTTCAGGTCTATCATGCCACTTTGGTCAGAAACAAACAAGTACTGCAAAGCCAATAGGTCTGTTGTTCGTCAACAACGCTTTAGCTTTGAACATAATTTTTGTCTTATACTTTATTGTTGGGTGAGCTTCAGGGCCTCACCAACATAGATGACTATTGGCTAAAAGCGTAAATAGGGTTTGATCTCAGAAATCAGACATTGTCATGGTAACAACTTTGTGTGCGAATATGCTCTTTTGATAGAGCAGAATGCTGTCACTCATAGGGGAGTTAGTCAATGACTGTAGTGGGCGGACCCTTTACCCCATGATGTGTGCGGAAGTAAAATGCCATGGCAGAACAACAGAGCAATGAATGAGGAGGGCGGGGGAAAAGCCCTAATAAGTAATTTTATATGTATGATTCTAGTTAAATCAAAAGGTCTTCACTGACGCCAACCTAGAAAGCATAAAGATAACAATTAATAAAAATAAATTTATTTTATTTAAAAATGGTTCCTCTCGACAACTACTTTACCAAACTTAATAGGAATTTCCAGAAGGAAATAAAGTGTATTTAAAAAATGAGGCCATACAGGATAATGAAGTAAATAAAATACTTTCCAAAGTTGGAGCCCACAGATGGCCATGAACTGGAGGAAGAATGCTTGTGCAAGGAAGAACATGACTGGTTTCAGATCTGCTGTTGTGAATGTTCGACAGTGGAAAGTTACAAGAAAGCAGAAGAACTCCGCGACCTCATGCTCGGCACTGCACCAGTGTGAGCGAAGGCCGTTGTGGAGCACGCGCACCACCAACTGGGCTAGGCCCTCTCCATCGCTGCACCACCAGTAGGACACCTGCGCTCGGAGAAGGACTCTCCTCTTCAGACACCAACATGCTTCGTTGGCCAACGGGTTGGCAATGGGTGAGTCATATCAGACCAGAAATCCCATCACCTACCTGTACAACTCTTCTTATGGGAGAGTTATCTAGGCCAGGGTTCTGCAAAGTCGGTCCTGGAGAGCCTGGTCTATGCCAGATTTTTTGCATATCCACATTTAGAAAAATGTAGATTTCTGAAACATCTTTTTTCTGAATGTGGATATGCTAAAAACCTGGCACGGACCATGACTGACTGACCTGGTCTTCAGACATGGCTATCTTCACAGACACACTGCTGAGCTGTGTTGGTTGACAGCTGCCTTGAGAGGTTGTGGGCTTATGAGGGTTCTGGTCTGGAGCTCTCATGGCCATTAAAGTCCACAATGACATCTCATTAAAGAAAGGCCATGGGTCCTCCCACAATGACGGGGAGGCAGGAAAGGGGTGTCCTCACTTTAAGTATAAAGGTTCAGATTGGGGACATACACTGGACTGAGTGAGTTGACATGGGAGCCCTTTGTGTTTGGTGCCCAAAACTCTGGCTGGGCATCACCAATGTATATCTTTAGATGGCATGAGGCAGAGAAAACTCTTTTTTATGAGATCCTTTCCTTGAGTTGAATATGAATCCGCGGCATGTTTTAAGGCATGGGAAAGTGGATAATTTCCCATAGCCCCACTTTCCAAGGAGGCCTCTGGGAAAGGAATATCTCTCTCTCTCGCTCTCTCTCTCTGCCCACTTCTTATTGGTCTTATATGTTTATCGCTAGATTTGTTCATTACATTTCAAACTCCTATTGTTTTTAATTTTTTCTAGTTTTTTTTTTCATATATTGGCCTCACCAGATTTTTTACGCTCGTATTCTTTACTCACCTTTGCTTTCAGGCTTTTCTGCTAATTCCAGGTCTTAGTTGCATTATTTCTTTTTTTTGCCCAGTTTGACGCGTCTCGCAGTTTTCTTTGGACAAAAACCAAGTCCACGTGGGGGCAGCATAATTAATATAATCAGTGGCTAATTTCCTCTGCACAGGAGCACATTTCTTCCTTGCCAGCTCTCCATTAATTACTTTGCAGCCAGATTCAAGAAAACAGGAATGAGCCCTGTGCCGGCCTCTGGGGGCAGCACGCAGAGTTCACACGTGTACGCATCATGGGTGTCTAATGTCAGCCCAGGAGGGCCAAATCCGTACTTGCGATTTTGTATAAGCTGCCTTTGTACCAGTGCTTAATTTGTAAATAAAAACGTGCCAGTGCCCAAAGCCCTCCTCTTAAACGCGCGGCTGCTGCAATTAAATGTGTGAACCCGAAATACTGAGGCAGCGTAATCCTTAAACCATGTTGGGCCTCTTCAATCCAAATAAAGCCACTCCCTGCCCCTTCAGCTCACTCTTACAGCTTTCTTCTTTCTCCCTTTATGAAACTTTTTCGTTTTTCCTTCTTCCATCTTTCCCATATGTGTCTTTTGCTCGCAGCAAATGCTTGAGGCAGAAAAATAAGCCCCGGCCTTAAAAAATAAGTGCCGGTGCTCAGCACCGGAAACAACAAGCACAAATTAAGCACTGCTTTGTACCAGAGTTCCTTTGGGTGACCTGTATGCAAATAAGTCTGACATGCATCCACATCCATGGACCTATGTGGGACCCCGGGGCTTTTTACGTGAGCCGGGTCCTGCCTGGTTAAGATCTGGCAGACTTAAAACTGACATTGAAACGAGGGCCTATCTGGTATTATATATGTGTGTAATTTCCTGAAAAAAAAATCACGGATATTTCTCTCGAAAAAGAGTGTAACAACCAAAAAATGCCTTTCTACGAATCCCTATCTACGTTTCACAGGTTTTACCATGTGTTTCATGGAATAGGGTGCCAGGGTGGCTCCTTTCTCAGAAAAAAATACTGCCTATTTCTCCAGATTTGTTATCCCGGAACAACCACGAGGAGGTGAGAGTAAACAACTGTGTCGAATTCTAAGTAACATTTCGCAATATTTCAATGATCTATCTGTTTGCTTTAGTATTCATTTTGAAATACTTTAGACAGCTGTCAAATGATTTCTTAAATAAATCAAACTGCTTACCTTGTCATAACTTTTCATAATAAACAGAACAGACTTATGATAACAGATATAACTTATCCCTGAGAATCACTCAGGCCGATTCCCTTTATCAAGGGCTTGTTATTGCGCCAGCTCAGGCCCTACTGTATTCACCAGGAGTTTTCCAAGACGGCCTGTTAAAAATGTGGTCTATAGTTGGCAGTCGGTTTGCACCCTGTCCAAGATTGGGACCCTCCCTCTAGTCAGGATAAGGGAGATACCCGCTCAGATAACCCCTGCTCACCCCCTTGGTAGCTTGGCACGAGCAGTCAGGCTTATCTCAGAAGCAATGTGTAAAGCATTTGCACATAACACACAGTAATAAGTGAAAACACTACAAAAGGACACCACACCAGTTTTAGAAAAATAGCCAATATTTATCTGTGTAAAATGAGACCAAAACGAGAAAAATCCAACATACATTAGTAAAGAAATTAAGTTTGCAAGACTTAACTTAAAAATGCACTTCCTTGAAGTTGATAGCTCCACCTGGGGCTATCACGGCGTCATGATCAACAAAACCAACAGTTCAGGCCACCTGCGGTGTTGCGGGCCAGCTACAATGTTGGGGAGATCCGCAAACAGTACCTTTGGAATTGCAGGGCGTTGTGATCCTCGCAATGAGATCCGGAGAGCGGCGTCGCTGACGTCTCTGTGTCGGTTCCGGAGTCAGTGTGGAGGTCGTCAGGCCCTTGAAGTCACACATGTTATAGATCGAACTCCGGGCTGATGAAGTCAGGAGTGCTAGCGCGGGTGGCATCGGGGCGGTGGTCGAAGCAGCACGATGTGACGTGCGGTGCCCACAGGTCACGGTGCAGGCAGCCGCTCAGTGATGGCGTCCAGAGGTGTCGGTGAGATCAGGGCTGCAGTGTGAAGCGTGGAGGTGCGATATGCGGGGTCACCAGGTCATGGTGCAGGCAGCGTTGTCGTCATTGCTTAAGCAATGTCGTTTGGTAGGCCCAAGTCAGCGGCGTGGGACGAGCTCCGTGTGGCATCCATGGGTCGCGTTGCAGACTGGGACGTTTGTCGATGACACTGGAGTCAATGGTGCTGGCGTTGGTGGACCGGGGTTGCGGTGCGGGACGGTGCTTCGTGTACCTCACAAGCGGTGTCCACAGGCCAGGGTGCAGGCAGCGGCGCTGGTGTCAGTAGAAGTGGCGGCGTCGGGGGTGCCCAGGCTGCAGTGTAAGCTAGGCGATACCTGAGTGTGGGCCCACAGGTCATGTTGCATGCAGGGGCTCGGTGGCGGTGTCAGATGGCGGCTTTGGCGAGACCAGGGTTGCGGTGCAAAGCGGGGCAGTGTGACTCCATGCGACGTCAGCAGGTGACGATGCAGCCCAGCGGAATCGTTGGCAGTGTTGCAGTGGTTTTTCTTTTTTAACAGCACAAAACACACAGTTCCTAGTGCTGTAGGTCGAGGAACCTGAAATCTTTGATATCCCTGAGACTTCCAACAGGAGGCAAGCTCTACTCCAAGGCCTTGGAGAACTTTCTCAAGCAGGACACACAGCAAAGTTCACCCTTTGCTCTCATTTAAGGCAGAAATAGCAACTGCAGGCCAACCCAGCATGGCAACACAGCAAAGGGGCAGTACTCCTCCACCAGCTCTTCAGCTTTTCTTCTTGGCAGAGGTTCCTCTTGATTCCAGAAAGATTCTTAAAGTCTGGTGTTTTGGGTCCAATACTTATACCCCTTTCTGCCTTGAAAGTTGGCAAACTTCAAAGGAAACTTTCAGTTGTTTGCAAGATCCTTCCTTGTCCAGCCCAGGACCCAGACACTCACCGGGGGTCAGAGACTGCATTGTGTGAGGGCAGGCACAGTCCTATCAGGTGTGCGTGACCACTCCTCCCCTCCAGCACAGATGGCTAATCAAGATATGCAGGCTACACCCCAGCCCCCTTTGTGTCACTGTCTAGAGGAGAGGTGTGAACAGCCCAACTGTCAAACTGACCCAGACGGGGAATCCACAAACAGGCAGAGTCACAGAATGGGTTAAGCAAGAAAATGTGTACTTTCTAAAAGTGACATTTTCACTCTAAGCATCCAAAAAAACAACTTCACTAAAAGATGTATTTTTAATTTGTGAGTTCAGAGACCCCAAACACCATATTTGTATCTGCTGTCAAAGAGAATCTGTGCTTTAAGGATATTTAAAGGCAGCCCCCATGTTAACCTACGGGAGGGATAGGCCTTGCAACAGTGAAGACTGAATTTGGCAGTATTTCACTGTTAGGACATGTAACACACATAAGTGAATGTCCCACCTTTAACATACACTGCACCCTGCCCATGGGGATACATAGGGCCTCTCTTAGGGGTGCTTTACATGTAGTAAAAGGAAAGGTTTAGGCCTGCCAAGTGGGTACAGGTGCCAAGTCGAATTGGCAGTTTAAAACTGCACACACAGACACTGCAGGGCTGCTAATGTGGGTGGCACAACCAGTGCTGCAGGCCCACTAGTAGCATTTGATTTACAGGCCCTGGGCACCTCTAGTGCACTTTACTAGGTACTTACCAGTAAATCAAATATGCTAATCATGGATGAATCAATCAATAGTACAATTTATATAGGGAGCACTTGCACTTTAGCACTGATTAGCAGTGGTAAAGTGGGCAGAAACAATAAACCAGCAAAAATAAAGTCCAGTATATCATAAAAACAGGAGGTCAGAAGGCAAAAGACAGGGGAGACACGCCAAAAACCTGCCAGGTCTAACAAGGCCATAATCAGGTAAACAATGATAAATTAAAGCACAAGTATACAAAGAGTTGTCAAATCAATGTGAAACCCCTCTTCAGGGGGCCCAATAATTATCATAGTGAACATCTTCTATCCACATGGGTTTGAGTCTGTCAGCAACACTAGAACCCTCGCCTATTACGGTAATCTGTGAGATTCCATTTAATTACATACCTACCTACACGCTTTGGCACACTGTAATAACAATCTACCGCTAAAAGAATACTGTCTTTTATACAGGCATTTCACAATAGGTATGTCAGCCCTACTTACTTTATCATGTATTTTCATAACAAATCAACCAAACTGATGTTATGTGATGTAATCTTTCCCAATGAACCAATTAGGACTGTAGTTATGCTGCATGGAACCTAAGCTTTCCCAGAAGGCAGAAAGTGCAGTACAAGCACTCATTTTCACTGGAAGCACACACTTTCTGCCCAGTCAAATGCTGTTCTCTGTGGAATCAACATGTGGGCGGAGAGAAGACAAACCCCTGCCTCACTGGTGCTTCCTAAAGTTAATTTTGTGTTTATCACATAAGGACTGGCAACAGTTGCAATGTCAATCCAGACCTAAAAACAGTTGGGCACCTTTTGTCTTGTGGTGTGCTGGCATTATACCGCAGAGTTTGGCCCACCAAACATCTCTGTGCCAGCACTATCTTATACTGTGGGGTTAAACAAAGCAGACTGAGCAACGACGCAGGAGCATGAAAGGTACCCCCACAGTATTACAATAATCCTTGGCTGAGCCACAATGCCTGGCCATGGTAAGCAAATCCAAAGGTTGTTTGTTATGTTTTTATTTTAACCATATAACACAAATTTAAAAAAGAAAAGATGTGCTGCAACATAAACTTGACTGGGGGACAGAGCTAGCCAGCCAGCAAGATGGCCGGCACTCCGTGAGGCTCTGCTCCAGCGGGGGCCCAAATAACATATTTACCTGGCCAGGACGAAGCTGGCCGAGCAGTGAGGAGGTGGGGGGGCGCCTGAGATCGGCGTCGCCCTCTTGATGCAGTGAGCGGAGGCAGATTGGCAGTGCACCCGGGGAGTCCTGGAGGGCTCCTGGAGCTGTGCCCGTTGAGACGCGTTGGAGGGCCTGATCGGCGGTGGGGTCGTGCCGCGCCCCCCCCATCTTCTGCACCTGGGGATTTCCTTTCCGGCCGCGGTCGGGATCGCGGCTGGGCCGCGGGGCTGGTTGCCGCGCGGAAGGCTCCATGCGCTGGGCGGCCGGGGAGCTGCCTATTGTTGGAGGATGGCTCGGGGCGAGAGGGGAGGCCTCCGTTGGTGTCGCGGGCTGGTGCCTGGGGACTCCGGGGGGCCGCTCGGTGGTCAAGTCGGACCGCGGCCTCCCCCCCCTCTCTACCTTCCCCTCTGGCTGGAGTTGGATGACTTCACGGCCGGCTGCAGATGGCTGACTGAGGTTGCTGCACTTGGAGCAGATGGCAACGTGGAGTGACAGCTCGCCGTGACTTGGCCCCTGTACCTTGGGATTGGCTTATAGAGGTCAGTGGGGCTGCGGTGCCCTTTGGTGTAAACATTGTGCGAACTGCTGATGTGACGGGGCTGGGTGTGCGAGCTTGAGGACCGGAGTCAGATGGGGCTGACTGACAGAAGCCTAGTGGAATTTATGTGAGTGACCTGTATACCTGACTCCCTTTCTTGAACTTCCACGGAGGTTGGAGATATCTCCTTTGCGCAGACTTGTTGATTGAAAGATGGGGAAGGCGGAGCAGAGGCAAGCTATGCTCTCCTTTGACGGAGGCCGACAGAAGGGGGGTACACCTGCTGCTCGGCTGGGGGACCCTGCGACGGATGGGGAGCCATCGGATGGATCGGTCAGGGCTATGTTCCTGGACTTAAAATCCAGTCTGGCTTGCATGGATGGGAAGATAGACCACGTAACAGAGCAACTTGATCGCATTAAGACTCGGGTAGACGAGCATGACTCCCGTCTTGACCAGTTGGAGGCGCGTACCTCCGGGCTGGAGGACACGCAGCGAGGGGAGAGTGAGCAGCTGCTGCGCATGGAGAGGGTGCTGGAGGTCATCCGGGCTAAAAATGAAGATTTGGAGGCCCGGTCACGCCGGAATAACCTCAGGCTGATAGGACTTCCCGAATCCACGGACATGGGCGGAATGGAGGACTTTGTTGAGGAAATGCTGTCAGATCTCTTCCCTGGTCAGTTGTCCAGCTTGCTGGTAGTGGAGAGGGCACACAGATCGCTGGGGCCGCAGCCCCCGCCTGGGACCCCCGCGCCTTATTGTCATCCGACTCCTAAGTTATCGGGATCGAGACACGATTCTGCGACAAGCCAGGGAGCGCCGCCCGGTGATCTATAAAAACATTGAACTGAACTTTTTCCCTGACTACATCCCCAGCGTGCAGGCGGCACGTAGGGCGTTTTTGCCAGTAAAGCGCTCCCTGGGCCAAACGGCGGGTAGGTTTTCGCTAATATATCCGGCAAAACTAAAGGTGCAGCATGGCGGGTCTTTTAAATTCTTCACGGATCCGAAGCAGGCGGCGAGGTATGCTAAGTCTCTCCCACCGATGTCTGAGGCGGCTCCTGCGGGGGACCGTGCCGCTGAGCGGGAGTCGCTGAGTGACAATGACTGATCGACGCGGCTGCCTTCCAGCAGAGAATATGTCGCTGCATCTGGATTTGAGATAGTTTTGTGCCGCTCGTACTGAAGACTCTCCTTTTGCGTTGGGCCCCCTGCCTGCCCTCCCTGACGTTAGTAGGCGGGTTGGGCAGTTAGCTTCCACCCTCTGGATGAGTCCTCACTATTTACATGATTGGGTAATTGTGGTTTTTGGGGGGAGGGATATGCATTTGACCCGTTTGGGGGGTCGGTGTGGGTGGGGTTTTCGGGGCTGTTGCAATGCGCGATTTTTAGCTTTTCCTTTTGTGTCTTGTGGATGGAGGAGTCTGTCCGGGATGGAGGAGTGATAAAATTCTGCTGTATGTCTGCTGGGGAACAGGGATGACACGGATGAGAGCGTCTTTGATTCGTTGCTTAACATGGAACGTGCGTGGCTTGAATGATAGACGGAAGGTGCGACTTATGTCAGCTTATGTTAAGAGGCAGAACATAGATATATGCATGTTACAGGAGATGCACCTGGTGGAGAATACTTTGCATTACTTAAAGGTGGGATGGATTGGGGAGTGCCACGGCTCTGTGTACTCGCGTTATGCTAGAGGCGTAGTGATCTTGATACGGAAGGGGTTACAGTGGCGTACTCGTAAGGAAATTGTTGACCCTATGGGACGATATGTACTGCTTAGTGGAGTGTTGATAGATAAGCTGTGTCGCCTCGCGTCGGTGTATGGACCCAATACAGATGACCCTGAGTTCTTCAGTGAGGTCTGGCGGTTGATTGAGTCTTTGGGGGGAGGAGCTGTGATATGGGAGGAGACTTCAATGTGACCCTTGATCCTATTCTTGACAGAGAAAGTGCGGCTTGGGTGCAGCGCTCTGCTGCTGCTCGCGTCCTGTCCGCAGTTATGGAGGATGCGTCGTTAGTAGACCTGTGGCGGATGAGACATCCTGCGGCCCGGGAGGACACTTGCGTAAACTATGTGCATAATAGTTGGTCGCGACTTGATCGCTGGATAGGCTCGCGGGATGTGGCCTTATGGACCCAATCGGTCGACCATCTGGCTCGTACGCTGTCAGATCTCTCCCCGGTACTGGTGGAGCGGGAGATACCTGGTGGGCCGGCTCAGACCTATGTTTGGAGGCTGCCACTCGGGGCACTTAGAGATGAGGTGTTCCGTGAGGAACTGCGACGGGATATCAACCTTTATTTTGAACAGAATGCGGGCTCGGTGAAGTCTGCTGGCATGTTGTGGGAAGCCTTTAAAGTGGGTGTACGCGGGACATGCATTTCAAAGCAACATGGTGTACTAGCGCGAGCTGGCTGACCTGGAGGGCCAGATTGCGGATCTGGAGACCCGGCTGATGTCGGACTGGTCAGGAGATACATTGGCGGCCCTGCGGACTGCGGTCTCGGCGTATGAGGAGGCCTCTTTGAGAGAAGTACATCTCTTAGGGAAATTTGCACGATCCAGGCGCTATGGAGAGGGTGACAGAGCTGGGCGCTCCTTGGCGAGTTTATTCCGCAGGCCATGGGCTAGCAGCTACGTGGCCGCGATGGATGATCCGGGTGGGGAGCGAGCGATGGGTACGTCTGAAGTTCTGAGGGTTTTCACTGCATTTTTTCAGGATCTCTATTCTGCCCCCTCTGCGATTCCCGTGGAGGTGATTCAGAGATACTTCTCGGACAATAGCCTCCTCTGGTTTGACAGGGCGCATAGGGAATATCTGGATGTTCCCTTCACTACGGAAGAGGTAAAGGCTGCAATTCGGAGCCTTCCGGGAGACAAGGCCCCTGGGTTGGACAGGTTGACACCGGCGTTTTACAAAGAATATGCTGACATCTTGGCGCCCTATCTGCTGGAGATGTATGATGAGGCTTTACAGGAGGGTGTTCTTCCCGGCCTCTCTGCTAGAGGCGCTTATTGTTACAATTCTCAAGCCTGGTAAGGCTGCAACTACCTGTGATTCGTATCGACCTCTGTCAATGATCAATATTGACAACAAGATATTGGCTAAAATGATAGCGGCTCGGTTGCAACCACTTATGACGAGCCTTGTGCTGCCGGATCAGTCAGGGTTTATCCCAGGACGGTCCATCGCACACAACCTGCGTACATTCTTTGCCGTTGCTGGTTCAGTTTCTGCCAAGGGTGTGGCTGCGGGGTGTTCCTAGATGCTACTAAGGCATTCGATTAATTGCTGTGGCAATATCTGTTTGCGCTTCTTGAAAGGGTGGGAATGAGCAGACGTTTTGTGAACTGGATACGTCTGCTGTATTCGCAGCCAGTGACCCGCTTGCGGGTGAACGGCTGTGTGTCGGAGCCTTTTGCAGTGGCGCACGGAACTAGGCCGGGATGCCCCCTGTCGCCATTGCTTTTTGCGATTGCAATGGAGCCTCTGGCGGCCTTTTTGAGACAGCATCACAGTGAGCGGGGTCTTCCGTTCCGTCAGAGATTCTGATCTCCATGTATGCCGACAACATGGCACTGTATGTGCGCAACCCTGCATGCATCTTAGACGTGTTGTCAGATGAGATTGTTAGGTTTGGAGGTATTTCTGGAGTGGCGATAAATTGGACTAAGTCGGTCGTGTTACCTCTGTCGTCTGGAACGGTGGAGTGTCGATCCTGTTACCCTATTGTGTGGGCGGATGGGCCTGTCAGATACTTAGGCCTTTGGCTGAGCTGTGATGTTGAGACACTCTGGCTGGCCAATTATGGTAAAGCCATGGCTTGGCTAGAGGACAGAATTACAGCATGGCGTTCATTACCAATGTCCCTGACGGGGCGGATCGCAGTAGCAAAGATGATTGTATTGCCTAAATTTTTGTATTTGTTCATTAACCTCCCGCTAGTGCTTACGGTTAGCTTTTTACAGCGCCTTCGTTCTGCGCTGATCAGATTGGTATGGGCGGGCGGTCAACCTCGCATAGCTTGGAAAACACTAGTGCTGCCATTCGAGATGGGAGGACTCGCGGCCCCTGACTTGGAGTTATATTATTACTGCGCGCAGGCCCTATTTGCGTATTATTGGATCAGGCTGATTCGTTATTTACCGCATCTAGCTCCTGAAAGCGACGCGGTGTGGCCTGACGGACTTGAACGAGTGTTGGGCAGTCTGGACAGGGCTCGGCCTCTGGCATAGATACGGTGGCTTCCACGGTCCATGCCTGGTCGAACTTACTGAAGCATTCTGGAACGAATGTGCCATTTGCGCCATCTATGCATGTGGTGGCTGCGGGGGATGAGGGGATGTTTCGAGACTCGCAGCTCCGGGGTTTACTCCAGGCCTTTGATTTGACAACCCTAGATGATTGGTTTGTTGAAGATAGACTGATGTCCTCCGAGGAGGTCCTGGGCGATAGACCTGCCACTGCGCTTTGCCGCTTTTATGTGCTGCGGATATGCGCCATGCTGCGCGCTCGCTTCCCTGGTTCGCCTGCGGCCCCGGCGCACTGTCGCGCGCTGGAGGTGCTGTGGAGTGCGCTGTCTCCTAAGAGGCTCATCACTAAACTGTATGGCTGTGTACAGGAACAAGGGGAGGGGACGGGGCTGACAGCAAGGGTGAAGTGGGCGGAGGATATAGGAGAGAACATTTCTGAGAATGCTTGGAGAGCGTGTTGTGCACATATGAAGGAGCTGTCACCCAACTACAGGCTACGCCTTATACATTTTACGTTTTTGCACCGCCTGTATTACACCCCTCAAAGTCTGTGTGTGATGGGGCTGCGGGCGGATGATAACTGCGCAAGATGTCGGGCCCCTGCCGCTGATTTTTTGCACTTGGCGTGGGCTTGCCCGGAAGTGTGTGCCTACTGGAGGATGGTTTTCTGTGCACTTTCTGAGATGGTTGGTCAGGAGATCTCTCCGTCTCCCTTGATGACGCTGCTGGGTGAGATGAGTGGAGTGCAAACCGCGTTGCGCCACCTGGCGGGCATGTTGTTGCTGCTGGCTAGGCGCAGGGTGGCAATTTGTTGGGGCTGGGCCCGGTCTCCTCGGGTCTCGGATTGGCTGCGAGATGCTGCGTTCTGTCAGGAGCAATTAACGAATTACTGGGAGCTAATGCCGGCTGGCTCTAGGCCACGGGATATCTGGGCGCCTCGGCGAACATACCTTGAATCTGGGTCTGTCTGAAAAGCCTGCTATGGATGGGCATCTTGAGGTTTTGAGTGATGTCCCCGCTTCTTTGGGTTGCAGTCATGTGGAACGGATGTTGAGAGAATTGCTTGCTCCTCCTGGCTTTTTCTTCCTGTCCTCCCTTTTATTTTGTTGGGATTTTTGTTTCTTTCCCTCTGCCCTATATGTTTAGAGTCCGGCCATTGAGCTTGATGGCCTACTGAGTTCGCTCGGCAGGGGGCTGCTGCATACATGTAATGGACACCTCTCTTCGGACTCACTCAGCTTGAACTTTAAGAATTTTTTGAGATTCGAGATATGAAGAACAGTTGAAGTGCCGAGGATCTATTATTGCTTAACTGTTTTGGGGTTACAACTGCAGGGTCAGAGGAGGGAGCTTTGTATGCTTGTTGCATGCTGTTTATATAAAATAATAAATAAATTTAAAAAAAAAAACAAATACATAAACTTGACCACTGAATGCTTGCACTAAAAAATTTAAATTAAAAAAACAATAAAATTCACTGCTGTTTCCATTTTAGTTGTGATTTTTTTTTAAATTACAGGCTTTTCATTGACGTTGTGTGTTTTATTATTATTGTTTCTCACATTGCAGTGAGGTATGATGTTATGGTGCCATTTGCAAAGTTTATATCAGCAACTTTTAAAAGGAGACATTAAATATATTAGCACGTCCCTCCGAAACTCCTCCCCAAAAATCACTGTAGTAAGACCCGAGGAGAGGGCTTGTGAATTGTGTTTTGTGGTCTGTGAGCAGCACTACTGTAGTGAGACCCGGGGAGATGGTTTGTGCCGTCTGTGAGCATCACTACTGTAGTGAGACCCGGAGAGAGGGTTTGTGCGGTCTGTGAGTAGCACTACTGTAGTGAGACCTGGGGAGATGGTTTGTGTGGTCTGTGAGCAGCACTACTATAGTGAGACCCGGAGAGAGGGTTTGTGCGGTCTGTGAGCAGCACTACTGTAGTGAGACGCGGAGAGAGGGCTTGTGAATTGCATTTTGCTGTCTGTGAGCAGCACTACTGTAGTGAGACCCGGAGAGAGGGTTTGTGAATTGTGCCTTACAGTCTGTGAGCAGCACTACTGTAGTGAGAGCCGGAGAGATGGCTTGTGCAGTCTATGAGCAGCACTACTGTAGTGAGACCCGGGGAGATGGTTTGTGCAGTCTGTGAGCAGCACTACTGTAGTGTGACCCGGAGAGAGGGTTTGTGCGGTCTGTGAGCAGCACTACTATAGTGAGACCCGGAGAGAGGGTTTGTGCGGTCTGTGAGCAGCACTACTGTAGTGAGACCCGGAGGGAGGGCTTGTGCGGTCTATGAGCAGCACTACTGTAGTGAGACCCAGAGAAAGGGTTTGCGCAGTTTGTGAGCAGCACTACTGTAGTGAGACCCGGAGAGAGGGCTTGTGAATTGCGTTTTGCAGTCTGTGAGCAGCACTACTGTAGTGAAACCCGGGGAGATGGTTTGTGCTGTCTGTGAGCAGCACTACTGTAGTGAGACCCAGAGAGAGGGTTTGTGTAGTCTGTGAGCAGCACTACTGTTGTGAGACCCGGAGAAAGGGTTTTTGCAGTCTATGAGCAGCACTACTGTAGTGAGACCCGGAGAGAGGGCTTGTGAATTGCGTTTTGCTGTCTGTGAGCAGCACTACTGTAGTGAGACCCGGAGAGAGGGCTTGTGAATTGCATTTTGCAGTCTGTGAGCAGCACTACTGTAGTGAGACCCGGGGAGATGGTTTGTGCCGTCTGTGAGCAGCACTACTGTAGTGAGACCCGGAGAGAGGGTTTTTGCAGTCTATGAGCAGCACTACTGTAGTGAGACCCGGAGAGAGGGTTTGTGAATTGCGCCTTACAGTCTGTGAGCAGCACTACTGTAGTGAGAGCCGGAGAGAGGGCTTGTGCAGTCTATGGGCAGCACTACTGTAGTGAGACCCGGGGAGATGGTTTGTGCAGTCTGTGAGCAGCACTACTGTAGTGAGACCCGGAGAGAGGGTTTGTGCAGTCTATGAGCAGCACTACTGTAGTGAGACCTGGAGAGAGGGTTTGTGCAGTCTATGAGCAGCACTACTGTAGTGAAACCCGGAGAGAGGGTTTGTGAATTCCGTTTTGCAGTCTGTGAGCAGCACTACTGTAGTGAGACCCGGAGAGAGGGTTTGTGCGGTCTGTGAGCAGCACTACTGTAGTGAGACACGGAGAGAGGGTTTGTGAATTGCACCTTACACTCTGTGAGCAGCACTATTGTAGTGAGAGCCGGAGATAGGGCTTGTGCAGTCTATGAGCTGCACTACTGTAGTGACATCCGGGAAGATGGTTTGTGCAGTCTGTGAGCAGCACTACTGTAGTGAGACCCGGAGAGAGGGTTTGTGTAGTCTGTGAGCAGCACTACTGTAGTGAGACCTGGAGAGAGGGTTTGTGCAGTCTATGAGCAGCACTACTGTAGTGAAACCCAGAGAGAGGGTTTGTGAATTCCGTTTTGCAATCTGTGAGCAGCACTACTGTAGTGAGACCCGGAGAGAGGGTTTGTGCGGTCTGTGAGCAGCACTACTGTAGTGAGACCCGGAGAGAGGGTTTGTGCGGTCTGTGAGCAGCACTACTGTAGTGAGACACGGAGAGAGGGTTTGTGAATTGCACCTTACACTCTGTGAGCAGCACTATTGTAGTGAGAGCCGGAGATAGGGCTTGTGCAGTCTATGAGCTGCACTACTGTAGTGACATCCGGGAAGATGGTTTGTGCAGTCTGTGAGCAGCACTACTGTAGTGAGACCCGGAGAGAGGGTTTGTGTAGTCTGTGAGCAGCACTACTGTAGTGAGACCTGGAGAGAGGGTTTGTGCAGTCTATGAGCAGCACTACTGTAGTGAAACCCAGAGAGAGGGTTTGTGAATTCCGTTTTGCAATCTGTGAGCAGCACTACTGTAGTGAGACCCGGAGAGAGGGTTTGTGCGGTCTGTGAGCAGCACTACTGTAGTGAGACCCGGAGAGAGGGTTTATGCAGTCTGTGAGCAGCACTACTGTAGTGAGACCTGCAGTCTGTGAGTAGCACTACTGTAGTGAGACCCGGAGAGAGGGCATGTGAATTGCGTTTTGCGGTCTGTGAGCAGCACTACTGTAGTGAGGCCCTGAGAGGGTTTGTGAATTGTGTTTTGCAGTCTGTGAGCAGCACTACTGTAGTGAGACCCGGGGAGATGGTTTGTGCGGTCTGTGAGCAGCACTACTGTAGTGAGACCCGGAGAGAGGGTTTGTGCGGTCTGTGAGCAGCACTACTGTAGTGAGACCCGGAGAGAGGGGTTGTGCGGTCTGTGAGCAGCACTACTGTAGTGAGACCCGGGGAGAGGGCATTGCGTTTTGCAGTCTGTGAGCAGCACTACTGTAGTGAGGCCCTGAGAGGGTTTGTGAATTGTGTTTTGCAGTCTGTGAACAGCACTACTGTAGTGAGACCCGGGGAGAGGGCTTGTGAATTGTGTTTTGCGGTCTGTGAGCAGCACTACTGTAGTGAGGCCTGGAGAGAGGGTTTGTGAATTGTGTTTTGCTGTCTGTGAGCAGCACTACTGTAGTGAGACCCAGAGAGGGTTTGTGCAGTCTGTGAGCAGCACTACTGTAGTGAGACCTGGAGAGAGGGTTTGTGAATTGCGTTTTGCTGTCTGTGAGCAGCACTACTGTAGTGAGACCCGGAAAGAGGGTTTGTGCCGTTTGTGAGCAGCACTACTGTAGTGAGGCCCTGAGAGGGTTTGTGCAGTCTGTGAGCAGCACTACTGTAGTGAGACCTGGAGAGATGGTTTGTGCGGTCTGTGAACAGCACTACTGTAGTGAGACCCGGAGAGAGGGTTTGTGCGGTCTGTGAGCAGCACTACTGTAGTGAGACCCGGAGAGAGGGCTTGTGCGGTCTGTGAGCAGCACTACTGTAGTGAGACCCGGAGAGAGGGCTTGTGCGGTCTGTGAGCAGCACTACTGTAGTGAGACCCGGAGAGAGGGTTTGTGCAGTCTGTGAGCAGCACTACTGTAGTGAGGCCCAGAGAAAGGGCTTGTGAACTGCGTTTTGCAGGCTGTGAGGAGCACTACTGTAGTGAGACCCGGAGAGAGGGTTTGTGCGGTCTGTGAGCAGCACTACTGTAGTGAGACCCGGAGAGAGGGGTTGTGCGGTTTGTGAGCAGCACTACTGTAGTGAGACCCGGAAAGAGGGCTTGTGAATTGCACTTTCTGGTTTAAGGGTGATACTTTTCTTGTCAAAAGCAAAAGTGTACAAACGCGTGATTTGTGGGCGTGAGGGAGTGAAATTTGAGGGCGGGAGGGAATGTTTACACCCTCCTAAGGCCAGTGGGAGTGAACATACAGCATCACCTGCCCTTCACAGCTATGTTCTAAAAGGAATGTGTGTGAAGCCCATGTCCCCTCAGGGGAGGCTAACCTGGTAATGACCCCTCCGTTAATGTACATGTATGTCTATGTGTTATTGACATGTTCTGCTTTATTGTGAAGCGCTCGCTCTCATGCCGCCGGGCCATGTCGGCGCTATATAAAGTCACAAAAATAAACACACAAATAAACCCCGAGCAGCATTGATATCTGCAACCAGAAGCCTCTCTTCCCTCTCTTTACGTCTTCCTACGTTTTACTCCCCCTCTGTGTTGTAAATTATTGCTTCACTGTGGCATTCTTGTACAGTGACCTCCCCAACACCCCCCATCTACACACAACTTCCATCAGTGGGAGACCTCATTGACACACCTTAAATAAAAACCCGGGGTTGAGCGTGTTATCTGCACAATTAGTCAACACTGAATAAACAAATCATGCACCTGATAACACGCCGCCATCGTGCATTTCGCGAGCACGCGGTGGCCCCGCCCCCTGAAGTCACCTGGGAAGGGCCAGGTGTGGCACAGCTGTGGGCTCAAACCACCCACGGTAGTTTTGCATCTTTGAGAATGGGGCTCTGCTGTTCCTAGGCGCCCCTCCTCCCAAAATATGATTTGATTTTGATCTATAAAGCGGAAGGCTGGCAGCTGAGATCATTACCTTTGCATTGAATGTCATTAATTATTCATAGGGAGGCGCGTGAGGTGTGCAGGGGAACCCTTGCGATGCTTGCACCTTCCCAAGGCCCTTACCAGCTCTCTCACGAGGCACAAGCAGTGTAAACACAGACGTCATCATCAAGGCATCTTATAAACCCCGAGATATTACATTTATTTTTATTTTATTTTATTTAATGCGTTTTTATATAGCGCGGACTTTACCCGAAGGTGTCAGAGCGCTTCACAATAGGCAAAGTAAAGATACAAGAGGAGAAAAATTACAAGTGAGCCTGTTACAAAAACAAGCGTTACATTACAAGAGGCAATCGTGATAATTGTGCACGTATCAAGAGCAAAAAATAAACGAGGTAGCAAACGATACGTTATGAGAGGAAAAAGTGACGTGTGCAGGTTACAAGAGTAAATAAAGTACGAATAGAGGTAAAAAAAGTTGCAATCAATGGAAGACACTCAAAACACTAAAACAATAGTTATGTTACATGAGGCAGTGGTGGCCGTTGTGCATGTATCAAAAGCAAACAAGATATAAGAGGTAGCAAATGATACGTTGAAAAGGAAAGGTGCAGTGTGCATGTTACAAACGAGTACAAGATACAGGTAGAGGTAAAATACTGCACTAAAGGGCAGACACTCAAAACACAAAAACACCCTGGGAAGGCACTTCTATAGGCATGGAGAACAGAATATCCTATAATGGAAGGACTTCCTTCTGAAAACAGAGGGCTTGCATTAACTTTGGAAGTGTCTTTGAAGGAGGAGAGCTTTGAGGTCAGTTTTGAAGGCCTGGGAAGAGGTGGTGGTCCGAAGCTGAGGCGGAAGTGAGTTCCAGATTCTCACCGCGTTGCCTGAAAAGGATTGGGCCATCAATCTTTCCTTCTTAAAAATGGGGGGTTCAAGCAATAACTTTTCTGCATTACGTGATGGTCTGGAGCCCCCAGAGAGTTTCAGTTTATTCACCAGGTAGCGAGGGGAGGAGGAGTGCAAGGCTTTGTGGGTGATACATGCAGTTTTGTAGATAGATCTTGCCTCTATCTATCTACATTCTCTGTCTTACTTCGTGAATATTGGTACTGTATCGTTCATTTGTATAGCGCATTCTACCGCGCATGAGACCTTCGCAGCACATTCTGACAGGTTGAATAGCTAGGTACTCAGTGTGTGATGCATGGTTGAAGCTAAGTTTACGTCATCTTCAGGGTCTTGGGGTAAAGGTAGGATTTACGTTACAGTCATAGAAGAAAGAATGAATGTACGGATGAAAGGTGACATTGGGCACCTACCCACGCATAACATAATGGAGAGAACGTGGTCTGTGGAAAAAAGATAAACTTATGGTTAAACACGAGGAACAAGGCTGTGGTAAACATGAATGTGTGTATATCCACAATTAACACATGTTTTGGAATTCAACAGTTTACCCCCGTGTTTTGTGTTCCCCGTGTCCACAGATGTTAGTTGTGACTCCTTTTTAGCGTCGCATGCGCTTGCGCGTGCTTTTTGCTTGCGAGACGCTTTAGTAGATAGAAAAGGGCTCGGAGCCTCGTCCATGTCATGTCAGTGTCTTTCATTGGTTCGTGGACTTGCCTGTTAAAATCTGCTTGCTTTCATTAGTGGAAGACATGCATACGTCTCGTCGAGCGCAGCGACCAAGTACTGAAAACATGCGAGGCTTGCTGTTTGCATCTCTGGAGTTGTGAATGAGTTTGGAAGGGCAACATGACCAAAGTCTAATCCAGTACCAAAGACTCTGCGTTATTGAAAATTGTTTGGACACCACTTGTTCATACTTTGCTTTCATCCATCGTTCCATTGGTGACCTCAGGCCGGTGCAGGAAAATGGCTGAATGCACTAGAACCAAATAGTCTCAAAACGCATCTGTTCTTAATACTGTGTCGAAGGCTCCCCATGAAGAGCAGTGTCGCCATTGATGACTCCATGGCCCAGTCGAATCTTCTAGAAGGTGGTATTGTGGTCACCCATCCTTGTCGCTGTTGATGTCTCCTTGGCCCAATGGAAGCTTCTAGAAAGTGTGATTGCGCTCAAATCTCCTCGTCGCCATGGTCCAATGAAAGCTTGTAGAAATTATTGGGATCAACCCTTCCTGTCACCCTCTGCTGTCTCCTTGGCCCAAGGGAAGCTTCTAGAAGGTGTTATTTTACCTAACCCCATGTCACCATTGGTGTTGCACTGAGCCATTTGAGCTTCTAGAAGGTGCTATTGTGATCAACCCTTCTCCTGGCCATGGCCCAATGGAAGCTTCTAGAAGGTGTCATTGCGCTTAACCCTCATCTTCCCCATTGATGTCGCTGTGGCCTAACAGAAACTTCTAGAAGGTGTTATTGCGCTCAATGCTCCTCCGTTACACGTCAGTGAATCCATGACTATGCCCGCCATTGCCCTGGAGCCAACAGCTTGTGTATACAATAGAACCGCTGCCTTACAAATTACAAACAAGGGTCTGATTACAGAAAGAACTACAACTGGGAAACAGCTGTTTGTGTTGACTGTACACACACAGCTACATATTCTGGACTGAATGGTATGACCGCGTGGCATTCCTTCCACAGACACTTATGCAATCATTTCGCAATATTCTCAAATTTTCCAAATGTACCAAAAATTATGCCTCTTGACAGGCGTTTTGACCCAGGGATAGTTTTTGCTTTCACCCGTTGAAAGCCTCCTAAACCATAAAAGCATTTGAAGTTAACATGGCCGCGATCTGCACAAGTGGTAGCTATGTATGAGTAGTTCACACAGTCTACTTGTGCACCCAGAATCACTCTGCCATACAAATTACAAAGATATGGCCATGTTCGGGGCCGGAGTAGCCATGTTACCACTCAGGATTTCCAGGCGGGGTCTGCTTTAGAACAGGAAGGGCAACTGACATGACCTTACTCTGGTTGTGGCCACCTGCAGCGAGGGTCTGGTTTAACTTTTTTTTTTTAAATCAGAAATGAATTTGGCTTGCAGTCCTGACCATTGATCAAGATACCTGACCAAAGACTTCCAGCTGGAGCAGCCATGCCCTCTCCTATGGCCAACTGTTTATGTTCAACTTGGACACAAGAGTTTATGGAAAGTTTTTCCAACTCTGCAAAAGTTGCAAACATTTTTGCTTTGACACCCAGGTGTGACATTTTTTTGTCGCACATTCTTAATTTAATTTAACGCAAACAAAATACTTCTGTAAGATATAATTCACAGAAAGAGTGTTCTTCTGGTGTGCACTGCCATTGTGTATAGAAGTGCTCTAAAATGGGCATTTTTCGGAAAACAATTTTGCAAAAAAAGAAAAATCAACTTGGCTACTTTTAGTGGAGTGAAAGATATTACACTGTGTGCAAAAAAAAAACTCTGCTTGCTCCCACATCCTTAGGCTTTACACATGACAAATCACTTTCTCTACACTTCACACTACATTTGAGAGGGACTTTCTGAAGATTCAATGGGTTGGAAACACATGCTGCTCTTGCCTACACTATCGAAGCTTGAACAACACACCCTATAGCGTACCTTGGTACCACCATGTTGATACCCAAGAACTGATGATGGTGCAGTAACTACAAGCAGGAGAATTGACTGCATCATAAGAATTGGACCATTGAAACCATGTGCAACAAGAGCAGTGAATGGCCACACATTTGTGAGAGCCATTAGACCAGTAGCTCCTCCCTATCTGGTGATGCGTGCACTAATGCATCCATCCCAGGAAACCCTGTTTGGCCAAATGTCACAAGTTCAAATCCTGGTGGGCTCACTCAACCTTTCATCTTTCTTGGATCAATAAAATAAGGACTATTGAGTTAAGTAACAATAAAAAACTGTACACTGTCAAGAGTGCCGAGAGACTTCCCTGTGGATGAATGTTGTGCTGTACAAATACACGTTGTTATGCTACAAAGCTCTCTGAAGCACCTGAAAATATTGAATGTTGGACTTAAGAAAAACCCTAAATGAATAAATTGATAGTGTTCTCACCAACCACCAAGGTCAGGCGCACCATTGCACAAAAGGCCCTGAAACCTAGGGTGGAATGTGGCACATTTGGAAAGTGGGACTTGCACCATGTGCTCTTGGGTAGAAAGTGCAGTCACTTGTGGGCTACGAGCAGAAAGGGGTCACGTGCCTCTCTCATTGGTCACAGCACCAGCAGGAGGCATGGCAAAGAATCCTTGAATAGGCGTGTCTTAAAGGGGCCCTGTAGTGAATGATGCCACAGTTGATCACAAAACTCAAATTCGCATCACCAAACAAAGCAACATCTAGAGTTGAACATTAGTGATTCTGTTTCCAAACTGACCCTGTGGTACCCGGGTGCCCGCAGAGTTTCTTCATGGTTTGATCGGAATTTTCCAGCTTTCTTCGGGTTCATACTAAGCCTTTCAACTTGACTCCGCTAGTCTGGTGGACGGACTTTCCTGAGCGACCTGACCCACACATTTGTTTTTTTGCACAACTTTGGGAAAGTATTGAAAGTATAGAGACCTCACACCAAACATCAACCAGAGTTTGTTGGTCTTTGTGGTTGTGTAGCCCAGAACATATTTGTTTGTCATTGTATCTCAATTTTTGTAAACGCCATTAATCCAAAGTTTCTCATAGCAGAACTTTGCTTAAAACTTTTTAGTTCATATTCTGATTCATATTCCCTCTTGCTGCCTGTCTCAGTTCCATTCATTGCGCGCATCATCTGAATTTTCCTACGCCTCAAACCTTTGGTGCCTCATGTTAAGTACTATGGAGTGAGAGTAACTCCATAAATAGTGAAAATTAATGAAGTAATTGTCAACAGCTCAGTGAATTAAGTAATAGTGAGTAGTTCACTGAGGGAGAAATTGATCAGGCGCTCACTGGTAAATGACTGTGGAGCAACCCGGAGATCTCTTGTCTGATGTCAAGTTGGGTAGTTCTTGAAAACAGGTTCAAACCAGAATTTGTTCCCAAATCAGGATCGCAACTTTTAAGCAAATTTTCTACCCATGCTATTCCTCCACAGGATTCGAGAATCAGGACCTAGGGAAATCGTGAGGTGTTGAAAACCACAGGACTTCATGTCATGAAGCTAGGAAGAGGGGAATCTGTGCAGATGTGCCGCGGCGCGCCCCATTCGGTCATAGCGCGAGAGTAATACTGCACCCTCTGCTATCCGTAGTTACTGCGAGGAGTTGTACTTCCTCAAACTCTGAGCTGTTCAATTTGAGTCTCCTACACCGACCTTTTCCATTAGAAAAACTGTGAGCATCTCACAGAGGACATGGGTCAAAGCGCTCTCGCTGGCCATCCAATCGCTTTATCCATAGCGCTACGCTGGATGACACTGACAAACTCTCTCTTTGGGGGTTTGAGGGTACCTTTGGCTCTGTCCATTTACATTACACCCCCTTTGGAGGTCGTTCATTCAAACATTTAAATATCCAAAATGTATTGCTTTTGTTATGGGGGCTTGGAACTGCATGTTCCATGTAAGTTTAGAAATGTAAACGTTTAGAAGCTGGAAGATAGAAAAACAAGAAGCGGCGGATTCACAAAGCCATTTTGGAGTATGTAAACTAGTACTCGGGTACTAGAATTTTCACATGCTTAGATCCCTTTCCGAATTGTCTCCAAAACATCTAAAATTGGAATAACATGGGAATGTGGATGGAAGATTCATACACAAGTAGGTCAAATACAAAGGACTCTGCTCTTTTTATACTTTTACTAATAAGTATTTGGAAGATTCAGGGCTGATTTACAAAGGTGCGTAAGAGTACTTGAAGGAGTACACCTGTAGTACAACCTCCTGTGCTCATAAATATAGATAAACATAGAGTTTTCTTTTATTAGGAGTTCTGTTTAGACAGTTTAATCCCTTAGTTTTCTTTTTTCAACTTAGATTTTTGTTGGGAACCATCCTAGTTTATTTTGATGTCAAAACGCCCTATCATGGTGAGATTGGGACGGTGCACCCTGCACCCTGTTTATTCAGTCTCGGTGTATCCAACTGCCATCATATGTGTACATGTCAACATGGCTCGGCCGTGGTCAAGTGACGGTGGTGAAGATGTGTTTTACTTGTGTTATGTTCACCACGTTAGTGTTGTAACCTTCTCCCTCTAGGCAGTGGAGGACTTTGCACCAATGTGAAATAAGACTGAGAACAACAACCAGCCTCCTCTCCTGTGCATGTAAGGAGTAGACTTCTCAAGAATAAGGTGTAGCAGTGGTCCACATGTGGTTGTTCCACAAAGTGAATTCCGTCCTTCACTTTCTTTTATATTTTTTCCAAACTTTCTTCTGTTTGTATCTGCAGTGAGAATGTTTTTGTTCTTCATCCGATGCTTATAAGATGAATAAACATTATGTAATCTCAATAACAATCGAGATACTTCATTTTCATAGAGGTTAATAGACTAGTACTAGCGGGCGGGATATCACCTAGTGTTTAATTTATTTAAAAAAAGTACAGTGGTCCAGTGTTTCTCTAGGGAGCCCACCACCGATGTTGAGGGATGCCAGGGCTGCAGAATATGGAGTCTGGCTTGTTTAGATTCCAGCTCACCCCTTCATCCTTCTCTCAATTTTCGGCTTGTCCTTCCTGTACCTTGCAAATCCCCTAAAAATTCAACATTGTGTACCAAAACTCCTAATACAATTCCCACACGTTGCCTCTTCTCGTGCAGGCTGACGTACTTAAGTTTGCTTGCAGGCCTCTTACATGAACCTGGCCTCCCAGATGAACTCTTTCAACTCTATTAGCTGTTGATCTCTTGGGCCCGTATTTATACTTTTTTTAGCGCCGCATTTGCGCCGCTTTTTGACGCAAAACGGCGCAAACCTACAAAATACAATGGCATTTTGCAAGTCTGCGCCGTTTTTGCGTAAAAAAACGATGCAAATGCGGCGCAAAAAAAGTATAAATACGGGCCTTGGTATCTTAATGCTTTGTTGCCTTTTCCTCGATATGTTAAATTAAAAGACGAATCTCGCTATCCACATTTTCCAAATTTACTGTCCTTATACACCATTCGTGCAAACATGCTCCCCACTACTTAGATAATGGTGTTGATACTTCATAAGGAGTTTTTTTATTAGAAGGATGTGGAGTCATGCAGTAGGACCGCAACATCCTGTTCACTTCATCCCACTGGTCAATTTGACCAGCCGCCTGCACGGCACAGACTCAATCAAAACATTATTCATACGCCCAACAAGACCATTGGTTTGTGGATGGTAAAGCACAAATTAACGCTGTCTTTTGCTAAGCTTTAATATGGAGGCTTTCTTGTGTACGGCCAATCACTAGCAACATCAGCTAGGATCACCAGCACCTAAGTGACAGGTTGTTTAAATCCACAAATTCTACATGGACCAAGGACAATGTACAGAACCTTATCCTAGTGAGGGTTCCCATAAAAAACACTCTTATTTTTTCCTTTGTCCTTCATTAGTTGTAGACCTGCTAGCTACTGTTTTAGAAATTTAAACAATCCAAAATATTTGTATTATTTTATTATTAGTATATACGCACCATCAGATGTCCTACTAGAAACAAACACACCTTTAGCAACTGTCAGGTTTTGACCTCCAGAAAAAAAAATCAGAAACACGTTGTCCATAGAAGTACAATGCAATGTAGTTATCTAACCTCATCTTTCAAGTCAATTCCTTCTCCTTTTGATGAGAAGCCAGAAGACGTTCCTTTCAGTTACGACACCCATTGCTAAAATTTACATGTCAACATGTTTGTAGGGTACTGAATAGATGAACCTTTTCTGAGCTGGAAAAACACTGGCGGGGGTGAAGTCAGTATGTGTGAAAAAGTCCATGGTCGGAGGTGGAGCTAACTCCAAGCAAAACAACAGCTTATTAAAAAAGGAGTCGTCATAACAAAACCAGACAGGTTACGCCATATCCAAATATTTAGTAAAATTGATCTGAAGATTTTTTTTTTTCTCATGATGAAAACAATGAGGATTGTTTTTGAGAGAAGTTTGGTATGACAGGCGATTGTGAATCAACACTCAGAGCAGGCTTGTTAATGAATTTGTAGAAGATGATAAGAAATTCCAGTGAGGTTAATTTCTAATCAATAAATGTGGCTCTGATCCGAAGAACTCTTCTGAATAGTTTAAAAAGAAGAAAGAAAGAAAGGCTACGAACCTCATTTGGGGACGATGGTTAACGCGACAGCGTAAAAACAATTTAAAGAGACTGTCCTCCTTCCAGATCATTCCTCCAACTCATGTGGAGTACTAGAGAAGGTCAGAAGAGTATCAGGCTTAAAGCACACTCTGGGGGAGCAAGCACCCCAACTAATAATGGGTGTCATAACTTTTGTATGAGTCAATTGTGTGGTGGTCTACCACAAAAACTTCTAAAAGAACAGCTTGTGTGCTTGGAGGAGACTCCTGGTGTGTTAGAGACATTGAAATGTGGGTCTTGTAAATTTACAAACTAAGTGGTGAGACATATCCATGGTCCAAATGACCTGAGTGGCCTGACTGCAAAGGGGCTTAGACATGGGGTAAGTGGGCCAGAGTCATTGGAAGAGAAGTGGAGTCAAGAAGCCAGAGCCCGTGGTGAATGTAGGGTGCTGGGATTGTTATGGGTAAGGATGAAGCCATTCAAAGATTATTCTCATGCTGTGTCTCATATACCCCCACCCCCTTTGTGGCGATAAGCTTTAGATTTGACCGACCAATTGCCACCGCTGCTACGGAAGCAATCTCTCTGCAGCTGATCTGACAAGGTTTAAATGGTGCCTTAAATCTTGTTTTCCAAAGTTTAATGCCAACACAGGAAAAAAAAGATGCAAATTAAAAGCCTCAACACTTTACCCAAGTACACATAGAGTTGGGGCTTTAAGTGAGCCAGATTTTCCTGGGTCTCAGACCCGGCAGAAATTAAAAACAGACATTAAAACTGGTCCCTATTAGGCCCTATATTCAAGTTCTTAACCGTACTGGCAAAACACTGATCGATTTCAGAACAATGAATGTAAAAAACTTTAAGGTAATCCATGTCAGTGATCTTGTTCCTGTATATATTTCACTTTTTACTTAATCTTGTCTTCCTTAAGAGTGCTAGCTGCTTCTAGGATGTTGTGTTGTTGTCATTTTCCTGTGTTCCGTATTCCTCTTGTATACTGCATGCTTTGAACGGAGTCACCTTGAGACATTTATAGTGGGCCAAACTGGCTCTCCCTTCAGCCTCAGCTCTAGAGTTTCACACATTGCCTGTCAGTGGGTAAAAAAAAGTTCAGAATACATCAATTTTTGGCCTCAGAAATGTAGTTCACGCATTTAATCCACACCCTTAATTACATAGGCCACACCTCTTTTAGAGACCTCCACTTTTTTCATCCCACTTAAAGGCCTGCATGCAGTTTCAATTTTTACGGTGTTGCTTAGTTTTGAATCTTATCTTTTTTCTAACTGCACCCTATACTTTACCGGATGAGTGAACCAATGCTGAGGGATATTAAGAGATTTGCAGAGGAGCAAACAAGTTGATCATTGGTCTGTTAAAGAATGCAAAATATCCACTGGTCCGATAGTCAATAAATGAGGCATATCTTTTTAAATATATGTTAGTACATTATAATGTTGGGAGGTCCACTGAGGACAATGAAAGGACCCTGGGGTAATAATGGCCGGTATAAGCCTTCTGCTCCAACACTCCAATGTTTGTCTTTCTGATTCTCTCTGTCTAATTTAGAACATTCTACCCTCAGAACAGACTTGGGCTATAACTCAGGTTCCTGGCCTTTAACAACCATTAGAGCCCTCTGCATTGGGATATAAGGCTACACTATTTTATCTTCATTTTAACTAGCAAGGTATTCTTTTAAACTAAAGTGGAAGCACTTTCCTTTGAGTGTGTGTTTTCAGTGAAATGCTGAGTCACTCAAGTCGAAAAATAGTGTCTGCTATGTGCCAATCAGACATTATTGCTCTTGTTAGCATTTTTGGTACAGGCCTATGGCTTGGCGAGCTACAAGTCGTCTGCCAGGATACATTTTACCAGTGGATATTTTGGGGGTTTTTAAATATGGAGTCCAGGTTTTTGGGTCGAGCCCTCCGGCGCGTATTCGAGTAGTGTGCAGTTGTTTGTGTGGGTGAGTAAGTTTCCAACCTTTAGAAGTGGGGGTTCACTGTAGGTGTGCCCTGGAAGTTTGGAAACACCTACAAACCTACACATCTATGGGTATTTACAAACCTTTCCTGCCTTGGTTGCTTTCAAGGATTTAGTTGAGTCAAAGGCAGGTGTAAATTGCTTCCTGGGACTTGAAGGGAAAAGAAACATCTTCTGAAGTAGGCTGCGTGCAGGAGAAGGGGTTTCTGCACGGGGTAAAATAATTTGACATGGAGAAAAAGAAGTGTATTTGCAGTTGCTGTTTTATTTCTCCTGCAAACAAATATACAGATGTATTCTCCAACATATGAATAAACAATTCACAAAGCTGTTTCACCACTGTGCTAGTCCAGGCTCTAAGTGTAACCTGGAAAAGTTTTGTGAATTTCAAAAAGACGTAAATATGGACCCATACGAGGTCGAAACCTTTTGGTGCCGAATTTCGACTGTCGTTCTAGAATCCATGACAGGCTAGAACCAGTGGGTGTAGATTCACTAATATTTTTTAGAAAGAGGTTCCCTGCGTTTTTTGGAATGTTTGAGAGCTTGCAAGCCTGTGGGTGCAGATTTATGAGTGATTTTGCGACTGAAGCACTGTGTTTTTTGTGAGTTTGAGATCTGACCAGATGAACCAGGCTGTTGTGAAATTGGGTGCAGTTTTCCAATTTGGCTAAGGAACTTTGCGCCCACAGGGTGTAAGAACAGTGCAGGAAAGTTCAGGCTTTAAATAGTTTCTCAGCTCCATGGGACACTTGTTGGGGGTTTTCAGGGCAATCTCAGATGTTCATGTTTCTAGAGACTCAGGCACAGCCTGTCTCCCGGATGCTGCAGGCCTCCTGGCCCAGCTGATGAGCTTCCTGGGCCAGGCAGATCGGGCTGGGGCAGAGCCAATCTCATCTGGGACATAGTCAAAGTCAAGAGCTGAAAATAAGTGCCAGTTCCTCCTCAGGCACACACAGAGCTTTTTAAATGCAACTATTACTCGACGGGGGGGACATCTGTTGACTCAATATCCGTCTTTTCATCACCCCTTCTGCCTGGAGGACACAGCCCCACACTTAGGCGTGAGCAAACCACGCATGCGCAGAACCCTTCTTCTGCGGTACGTCACCCAGGCTGCGCGCCCTGCGCTACTACCAGGCCCCGGAGGAGGGAACATCACGTTCCTAAAGTGTTTATTTGCCCCCGTTCAGCAGAGACCTGTGCGTGAGCCGCGAGGGACAAACTGGCAATTAATCATGGAATTAGTCATGTGCGTTTAGTAAAGCAAGGCCTCCATAACACGCTTAATCCCGGTTCCCAGATCCCAACCACAGGCGAGGCCTCCTCGGCTGCCAAGTCTCCAGTTTGAACCCGGGCCAGGCTCGGTTCTCGGGAGCACAGGACTCTTCGTGCTGGACTGACGCAACACAAACAATGGCATCTGCGAAAGGCATTGGCAAAGCCAATGGGTCGCACCTATGCAAGAGCAATTGGCTTTGCCAATGTGTGTTAGCCATGTTGTACACACCGTGGCTGCTGTTCAGCATGGCTAAAAGGTAATGGCGTAGAGGAGAGTGGCGTGGAGGCTCGAGAAGAGGATTGGCGTAGAGTGGAGTAGGGTGTTCTGGAGTGGCATAGAGTGTCGTGTATTGGAGTGGCAGAATGTAGAGTTGCATAGAGTGGCATACAGTTGATTGGCACAGAGCATAGTGGACTCATGTGAGTGCAGTGGCGTAGAGTGTTGCAGAGTATAGTGGCGTAGAGTGCAGTGGCACTGAGTGCAGTAGCACTGAGTCAGCGGCATGCACTGCAGCGTCATAGGATACATGGCGTAGATTCAAGTGGTGCATAGTTGACTCATGTGAATGCATTGGCGTAGAGTGTTGCAGACTATAGTGGCATAGAGTGCAGTGGCGTAGAGTGCAGTGGCGTAGAGTGCAGTGGCACTGAGTGCAGTAGCATTGAATCAGCGGCATGCACTGCAGCGTCATAGAATACATGGCGTAGATTGGAGTGGTGCATAGTAGACGAGTGGAGTGGCTCGTAGTAGAGTGGCATAGAGTGGTGCAGAGCGGGGTGGCGTACAGGGCAGTGAAGCAGAGTGTGGAGTAGAGTCGAGTGGCATAGAGTGCAGTGGCGTAGAGTGGTGCAGAGTAGAGTATGGTACCTTAGAGTGCAGTGGCAGAAGGAGCAGTGGTGTAGAGTGGATTAGTCCAGAGTTGAGTGGTGTAGAGTTCAGTGGCAGAGGGTGTAGTGTTGCAGAGTAGAATGTCGGAGTGCAGTGGTGTAGACTGGAGTAGAGAGCAGTGGCATAGAGTAGATGAAGAGTAGAATGCAGGGCCACGGAGGTCCGTGATCGAGTGCATTGGCGCCGAGTGCAGTGGTTAAGAGTAGAGAGGCGTAGAGTGGAGTAGCACAGAGTGAAGTAAAGTGACGCACAGTAGATTGTTTCAGAGGAGACTTAATTGCGTAGAGTGGAGGGGTGCAGGGTAGACTGCAGTTGCGTAGAGTGGCACAGAGTGTAATGGTGTAGAGTAAAGTGGTATAGAACGCAGAGGCAGAGAGTGCAGTGGTGCAGAAGAGATTAGCGTGGCGTACAGTGGATTGGCGTAGAGTTCAGGGGCATAGCATTGAGTGTTATAAAGTGCATTGGTGTAGAGTATATTGGCATAGAGTGCAGTGTTGCACTGTGGACAGAGTACAGTGGAGTTGTGCAAAGCAGGTTGATTTGTCCCAGACTGGAATGCTGGAGAGTGCAGTGGTGTAGATTAGAGTGGAGATAAGTACATTGGCATAGAGCAGAGCGATACAGCATAGAGAAGAGAGGCATACCGTGAAGTGGCCTAGAGTGGAGTGATGCAGAGTGCAGTGGCGAGGACTGGTGTAAAGTGGAGTGGTGCAGAGTAGAGTGCAGTGGTGTGGAGTGGCACAGAGTAAAGTGGAGTGGCGTAGAGTGGAGTATTCATACTGTGGTAGCACAGTGCCGTTACCAACAACACATTTTCGATGGAAATTACCATTACATTTTCGCAGACATACAATTTTACTAAGAAAACTACACAGTGCACAAACAAAAATGTGTAGAAACTGCATCACCTAGTTTAATGATTCAATTTGATCATAATAAAGTTTTTATTTCCAACACACTTCCTAAATAACAAAAATGTGCTTTATTTGTGTGTTCATAATCCTGCTATATTATTAAATAGTTACACAGTTCATTTAAACGTCATGTGCTAGAAAAAAAACTCTTTCCTACCCCCGGTATCCAGCAAGTTGTTACATAAATCTTCTCACTCTGAAGTCAGAGAAAGAAAAGTAAACAAGCGCCCTTGGAAAACAGCACCTGACATTTGACTTCGGTCTTTGAATACAAAGCAAATGTGATGAGATAAAAACAAAATATGAAGGACTGTTAACAGAAAGCAAGTTTGTGGAAAGATACAGAAAATACAGCTTAGGCAATGGGAGGGACAAACTGAGCCTGGAGAGCCTAAAGCAAATAAAGCCAGGAAATGGAAGGCAAGAAAGTAGTAATCAACCAGTGGACCGCATTCCTAGGTCAACGTCCTGAAAGTGCCCAATGTGTCTTTAGCCAGCCAGACAGCTGCACTGTTTGGTACGCGACAACCTAAAAAGAAGCTCTGCGGGGCACAGTTGCCCTTCCAAGTAGTTGCACATTGCCATGCACTAGCTCAAAAAGGTCATAGATCTTTGTGCTCAAACATGAAAGATAAAAACAGAAGGCCTGATTTAGAGCTGGGTTGAATTGAAAAATCCTCTGACTTTAGGGCAAGCCAGAGGAGATTTTACCATTTGAATTTTCTTCAACCAACTAAGCCCCAGTGGCGCAGCAAGGGTTCATACAAAGTTATTTTGCTATTGCAAACACTGGAATTTGCAAAATAGCTGTGCTTATGACAGTAAAATTCCTTTTTAATATGTGCGAGTAACATTTTAGGAGTCTTTCGTCTTTTTTTGTTTTACTTGCAGCACAGTCTCCTTTAAGAAAAAAAAGTCTGCGTTTAAAAAATGTTTTTATTATTTGGTAGGCATCACAAACATGGTGGCCTGTTTACTGTAGTAGGCCTCCATCATTGTGACCACATACAATAGGAGTATGTTGTAATTTCTGCTCTATGAATATTAACGAGGTGGGTTGTATTGAGACCTACTCTTAATCCGTTTTTCTCTCAATCCAATTTATTTGTATATAACTTTGCTTGTATACAGTTGTTCTAGCCTAAAAAATACTGGTCATAAATTGCGACTAATATTGGTACCAGAAAGTATGTACATTAGGCCCCACAGAACCTTATGAAAACAGTGAAATTGGACATTACTGTCCCCCAGTTGGGACAGCTTAGTGGGGCGAGGGCACGGTGCCACTACACCTCCTGCACTAATGACAAGAGGATGTGGTGCCAGCTTATTTCAAAAACTGAGCTAAAAATATTCACCATTTATACAGCACTGTATATTGTCGGATCACTGCCCTTTATTACATTCCACTGTTTTGCTACATAGGGGGCCCAAAGCCATACATGGTCAAACTATGGAAGTTCGAAAATTGCAGTCAATGGCATGCAACAGACACAGAGAGGCCCTCATTATGTCTACAGCGGTATTGACCGCCTGCCGCCAAAAGACCGTCGCCACAGCTACCAGCCGTCCACCGAAAAATGGCCATAGCCGGATTTCCGCCAAAAGGATGTCGGAAATCCGTCTGTGGCCATTTCGGCGGTAAGGTGGCGCTGTTGCCAGCAGCAGCGCCACGCCAGAAGAGCGCCGCCGGCCGCATTATGATCCATAATGCGACCTGGCGGTGTTCTGCTGGCGGAAGCTGTGGCTGGCAGCAGCGCCCCGTCCCGTCTCCTGCTGGAGGACCCCCTAAATAAAGGTAAGTGGGTGCTCCGACAGGGGAGGGGAATGGGGTGTTGTGTGGGTGTGTGTGTTTATGTCTGTGCATGCGTGTATGCGGGTGTGTGGTGCGTGTTGTATGTGTGTGCATATTTGGGGGTGTGAGTGCGTGTATGTTGAGTTGTGTGAATGTGTGTGTGCTTGTATGTATGTCAGTGTGTGTGGATATGTGTGTGAATGGATGTATGCATGCATGGATGAATGTGGGTATGAGTGTGTGTATGCGTGTGTTCGTGTGTGCATGACGGTGCGTGTATGTAGTGGGGGTGTCTGGGGAGGAGGGGAAGGGGTGGGGGAATTCCTGGGGAGGAGGAGGGGGGCAGGAAGACCCCTTACAGTTCCGGAATTCCCTGTCACTGATAGTGCCTACCACCATGGTTTTCGTGGCGGTAAAAAACCCACGAAAACCATGGCGGTATGCAGGGTTATGATACCGCCGGCAGTACAGTGACAGCTGCTGGGCTGGAGATATATATCTCCAGCCTGGCGGCTGTTACCGCTGTGGCGGTCGGTGTGGTATGTTGGCGGTATGGCTTCAGCCATACCATCAATGTCATAGTATGGCGGTAAGTAACGCCAGGCTGTTGGCGGAACTACCGCCATACTAGTACCGATCGCTGGGGTCGTAATGACCCCCAGAGCATCTTAGGCAAACAGCAGCACAAGTCCAAAAAAGGTTATGTGTCAACTAAGGCAAGATCAAAAAATGACAAATTGCAGGAGAATGTCATACTTACATCACAAGCCCACAACAGAGTCCCAACAATGAATTGCTGTAGGAAAGTCCCTCTTTTTGGCGTGGTTACCCCACTTTTTGCCTGTTGTCAGTGTGTTTAGATTGTTTTCACTGGGATCCTGCTAACCAGGACCCCAGTGATTGTGCTCTTGTCCCTAAATTTGGTTCTCTTGATCCTCTACACCCCACATTTGGCATACTGGTGTACCCCTGTAAGTCCCTAGTATAAGTTACCCAGGGCATTGGTACACAAGGTGTCCCCCATCTGCTGCAGCATGCATTATGCCACCCATGGGAGATCATGCAAATTGTCTGTAGGCCTGTCCTTAACAGCCTGTGTGAAAAGGTGCAAGCACCCTTTCACTACTGGTCACTACACCAGGGTACTGTAAGTCACCACTATTGTAGGTCCTTCAAACCCTAAGAGCAGGGTGCAGGTCACTGTGTGTGTGGGCGCCCTGCGAGAGCAGAGGTGCCCCCACGAACTCCAGTTCCCAATCCCTGGACTTCGTGAGTGCAGGGAAGCCATTTTAGCTATGATCCAGCTACATAATGGTAACTCCAAAACTAGGCATGTTTGATACCAAACATGTTGGAATCATACCTCAATACTGATGCCAGTGTTGGTGGCATGATTCCATGCACCCTGGAGGCTAGTAGGAGGACCCCCCAGTATTGCTCTTGCCAGTCCTCCAGGGTCTCCGAGCAGCCCACACTGCAGCAGCCCCTCAGGTAGGATTCTGCTCTCCTGCTCCTTGACCAGCTCAAGCAGGGGAAGGTAGACCAAAGGATTTCCTGTGGGAGAGAGGTGCAACTTCCTCTCACTTGGAAACAGGTGCTGGGCTGGGGAGGGGTAGCCTCCCCACGCCACCGGCTTGCTTTGAAATACATATTTTGTGCCCTCCTTGCATAATCTGGTTTGTCCTGGTCCCGGCTCTGGCGCAAAACTGCACAAAGGAAAGGAAAGGGGAGTGACGACTCCCCTGTTCATCACCACCCCAGGGGTGGTTCCTAGAGCTCCTCCAGGTGGCCATTTGATTCTGCCATCTTGAAATCAAGATGGGCAAAGGCCCCTGGGAGCATCTCACTGGTCAGGTTAGGCAGATGACATCAGTGACCCCCTCTGATAGGTGGTCACCTTGCAAAGTGACCAAGCTCCTTTGTGGGCTATTTAGAGACTCCCTTGCAGGTGGGTCCCCAGATGTGGCTTGCAAGATTCCAGCAGGACTCCTCTGCAATGACCTCTTCTGTTCCTGGCAACTAGAACCACTGCTGGACTTCATAGGAACCGAACAAGACTCCAACTCCGAGACAACCTCTCCTTGCAACAATGTTTCTGTGGCCCCTGTCAGCAACTTGCAACATTTGCATGGCTGTGCATTCTCTGGGGTTGGCAAGACTTCAGCTGCACCAAGAAGCAAGAAGGAATCTCCCTTGGAGTGAAGGAGTCACTCCCCTGCATCCTCAGGCAACGACACCCGGCAGCTGGGATCTGCTCTCCTCTGGACCTGCGAAGATTCTCCAACACAGGTGGTGGTTCTGAAGGGTCCGCTCTGCCTTCTGTCCAACTTGGGAGATAGCGAGTCCTTGCTGCTTCCTCCAAGACAGAGGAAGTGTTGCACCACAACTGTTGCAGCAGCAGAGGCTTGTTGACTCCTGCTCTGGGGGATCTTCAGGCTCCAAGTAGCCCGGTCCCCAGCACTCTACCTCTGCAAGGAAGTCTCCTCTCTACTGCTCCAGTGGCTTGTGACTCCTCTTCAGGTGTGCTGCCTGGTCCTCACCACGACTTACTGTGCCTCTGCCAGTGGGTTACTCGCTCTGACTGCTTCAGCTGGCTTCCTGCCTGCTTAGGGTCAGACCGGACTCCCCTCCAATAGTCGAGTCCCCAGGATCGTCATCTTCAGCTCTGCAAATCTTCAACAGCTCCAGTTGCCTTGCTTGTGCTTGTTGGTGGTCCTCCTGGACACTGGCCCGTCTGCAATCTGGCAACCGTCGAGGCACAGCTCCTAGGTGGCTTCAGGGAATCTTCTGCAGCTCCTGGACTCCACAGCTGGACTTCATCCATCACTGTTCACCCGGATCTTCACCACAGGAGGGTGGGCATTGCCTCCTGCCCCACCTGGACACTCCCGAATGGACTGGACTCTGTCCCCTTCTTTTGCAAGTCTTCATCCAGAATCCACCATTGGGTTCCACTGGCCCGGTCCTTTTCTTGCATATTCCATTTACGAGTTCCCATGTTAGCCTAGGGGACGACCAGGTAACTTACCTCTGCTCTCCTGGTCGCTGAGTATCGTCTAGATACTCACCTCTTGGGGTTCCAATCTCTCCCAGCCCTTGGCTAACTACTCCATATCCTCTGGTGGGGGACCCATTCTCACATTCCACTTTTTTAGTTTAAGGTTTGGCTGTGCTACGGGGGCTTTCCTATTTTGTGCTATTTCCTAATACGTACCTCTGTACATTTTGTGTGTGCTTACCTCCAGAAGGGGGTTTGCCTATATTAATCTAGTTTGGTGTTCCTGCAATAAAATACCTTTATTTTTGCAATAGTGTGTGGTTCCTTTCATGTGTGATAACTTACTGTGTAAATACTGTGGTAATGCATGTGCTTCACACTCCTCCTAGATATGTCTCGGCTGCTCACCACAGCTACCACTAGAGACCTCTGGGTATCTGCTCCCTGTAACACTATCGAATAAGGGTTGCCTGGACCCAGCGTAAGATGTAACACCATAGGTGTCCACCACACACTGGGCCAGCCTTCTACCATTGTGCAGTCCAACTCACAAAGTAACACAACCATCATAAACACATTACAGAGGAGTACGTTCACCCCCCTACTCATGGCTACATCCTTTCAGAAAGAAACTACATCAAACATAGAGACACTGTTCAAGCTAGCACAATGGTCACACGGCTCCCAAGCTTCCCAGGTGCATGCGTGAGTGGTTCATCCAAACCTAGGGCCTGAGCGCAATCTTGGCAGATGGCGTTACTCAGTCACAAACGTGTTGGATATCCTATCCTCCGTTTTATGATCCCATTATATCCTATGAAGATCGTAATACGGCGGACAGCATATCCGTCACATTTGTGACTAAGTATTCCATCCGTCAAGATCATAATCAGGCCCCCAGTGTTTTTGCATTCTGGGCTTTATGGCCTTGTTTATCCCATGGTAAAACGAGGACTACAAGTTCCAGGAGGCAAAGCAAAATAAAACCCATTGTAGTATCTACCCAAAATGCAAGGTGCTGAGGACAGGTGTGCGCTCACAGGAGTCTGAATTGAAGCACTAGAACAGTGGTTCCCAACCTGAGGTCCGCTGACCCCCAGGGGTCCATGACACATTCCCAGGGGGTCCGCAGGAAGGCACTTCTCCAGTTGTGGCCTCTCAGAAACACCTGTGTGTTTTTCTTTTCATTACTTCATTTATGCAGCAGTTTAAAAAGCACTGCAAATCCATCCACCAGCTTTCTTGGAAAAATAAAAGCGTCAACATAACTCTGATGATTAATGTACCTGCTGGAGAGAGATGGGAGTTTTGTCTAAGGGCAGTTGTGACTCAGCTAAGGTAGTGCAGATGGTTAATATGCCTGCTGCAAAGAATGTGCATCATGCAAAGAACAGTATTTTATGTGCATAGCACAGTGGGTTACTGCTTTTGTGACAGAGATTATTTTGCCACTGTGCATTTCATAACTTGCAATCGGAATCTAGCACAGTGAGCTATGAATCTGCCATCAAAGAGCTGCATTCAACCTGCATGGCACAAACTAGAAAGTTTTGTTTTTACCCTCATCTGTCATTACCCTAATCCTTGTAGAAAATGTTTGCTTACGTAGACATACATTATTATTAAAGTCAACGCTAACCACTCTGTTATGTTCTGAATCCTGAGTTTGTGCGTCTGCAGACCAAGCAATCTTAGAAAATGCCCACCAGTGTGGATGACATGTGAATCCTACACCTTGTAGTCCACTGTAAAGCGCTCCGACACCCTACATGAGAGGTGCTATAAAACAAATGAATTACATGTGACAGAGAGTTTATGGAGAGAAGAGAGGCCCTTATGGTTTTAATTCCTTTCACCACCACATTTATATAAGGAAAATCTTCTCAGATCTTATGTACCTAAAAATAGAAACAAATGGCTTGGGAAATGTAGAATCTAACCTTAGGATTCTGCTTCCCTAAATAAAACTAAAGGTTGAAAAGTTAGTCACAGAGATGCAGTGCCATCCTTCCCATTAAAATCCTTTGATTTTCGCTTATTTGTCAATGTAAAATAATTATATCTTTAGTAATTTGAGTATTTGTTTGGTTATACTTGTTTGTGTATTTTTTGCGAATTACTGTTTTAATGTTTTAAATTTAAATCATACAATTTGCTTGGGGGTCCCCAGCTTCCAATGGTGATTCAGTGGGGGTCCTAAGGAGTCAAAACGTTGGGAACCACCGCGCTAGAAAGAAAAAGACATCTATGTAAGGCTGGTTCTTATTTTATGTAGGTGGTTTGGGTGGTGGGCACCGACTCTGATTTTTAGGTCTGGCATGAGCCAAGACGTTTTAATTTTAGTAAAATTACTCAATATTATGCTCACTCCTAGGTTCTTAAAGCCAGCTCTCTTCATCCATTGGTCTGTCAGTGTGTCATTCGTATTTTTGTTCTACCCACCGCAGCATACAGTATAGAGTACAAGGTTGGAGCGCTTCAAACACTGGCTCATCTTTCAGTGAGTGAGTGGTATTCTGCTATTGCCAGGTGTACACTTATAGACAAACAGAAACCCACTGTCAGTGCCTCGGATTACTAGGGCAATGTGCCTCGTGGTGGCGGGCAGGACCGCCGCTGCTGTGGCAGTACGACTGCCGCATTAAAACCCTGGTGGTCAGACCACCAGTGTCCCATCGTCTCCACGGGAATTGGTGATCCCCACAGGTTGACGGTGGGTGGAGATGTTAATCAGCCAGGGCGGTCCTGCATGCAGCGCCACCCTGCTAATTACGACCTCGTTCTCCGCCAGTGAAAAGGCTGGCGGAGAACAGGTGCAGGGAGCCACAGGGGGACCCCTGCACTGCCCATGCACTTGGCATGGGCAGTGCTGGGGTCCCCCTGCCTAGCACCCTCGCAATATTCACTGTTTGCTGTGCAGACAGTGAACATTGCAAGGTTGCTTGTGCACCCTGCAGGCTACAGCATTGCGATTTCGAGCCGGAAACAATGCTGCCAACAGTTTCCCGCTAGGCTCACAGGCAGAAACCTCGGTTTGCGCCCATCAGCCTAGCGGGAAACACGTAATGGGTCTGGCGGGGAGGTCGCCAGTGTGGCGGCAACCTCCCCATCAGTAGCTTGGCAGACGGGTCTCCCCATCCGCCAGACTCCAAATTAGACCCAAAGTGTGTAAGACCTGTTGCCTGACCTAACGTGCTTGGATATAAGTTTGTCATCGTCACCCACAAATATGTAGGAAGTTCTAAGGGAAAATTGCCCCATCCTTACTCATCAAAATAGTGAAATGAATGCATTTAGCATTGAGCCTGCGGATGAATCTCACCCTGGCACAGGACTAAAAATCATCCATTTCAAGGCAAAGTATGTAATCTCACAGTGCCTAAAAAGTAATGTAATCCATTCCTGAAAATTGTAATTTCACATGTTGATGTAAACAAGACTGGTGCCACATAAATACCCACACAGAACTGCGGAGACGGACCAAGGGTGCCATGGGGACAAATGCAATCAGGTATTATGGGCCCCCTGACGGCTGATTTCTCTCCAGCGGCAACATTAATCACAAGAGTTATCTTCACATTTTTATTGCTGCAAGAAAGCTGGATCCACAAGGAACTCTACAGCAGGTGTTTTTAAATTGTAACTGCCAAAGATAGCGCCCCCTTAAGGTCAGCGCCCCCCCACCCCCACAGGTCAGCACCCTGTGATGCCGCACCAGTCGCACTGCCCTAAAGCTGGCCCTGGTCACGCCCTGGCCATGCCCCTTCATATATGTGGCGTGACCTGTGACCCCACCATGAAGATAAATACTGCCGTGACTCACACCCTTCAAGAATGGTATTGACCGGTCATCAATGATTATTAGCACTAACATTTTTGATTACGTAATTTAATATCGATCTGGCCAACGGGTCAGACCAGTTAGAGCTGGTTTTAATGTGTTTGTGATCTCCAGTCCTGTGAAGTATTCCGGATACTTGTTTGTGAGGTTGAAGGATAAAGTTGGAAACCATCCGAAGGTTGCATCTGTACTTGGGGTGTCGGAGCCGGTGAAACCCTTGTGGGGGGCCCTGCCGATGCTTCACAGTGCACACTTCTTGTAACCCTAAAGTACAATATTGGGGCGCTCTGCAGCTCACGCCGGAAGGTGAAAACCACGAAAATGATATTGAATACAACTGCATTTTATTTCAAATCAAATCTTTTATATAAAATCAAACCTGTTATATAAATAAAATCTAAAATTCACCAAAATCCAATAGATAACACAAAGCAATGCTAATAAAAACACCAATAGATGTATCAGTATTGTTATTATAATTATTATTAGTAGTGTTACTATGATTAATATTATTATTCGTATTAATATTATCATTAGTATTATTATGTTATTAGTATTATCATTATTATTGTCATCAGTGCACTATTGCTATTCATATTATTCTTACAATTATCATTAGTAGTAGTAGCAGTGTTAATATTGTCAATATTAGTAGTAGTATTACCGTTATTATCATTAGTGTTATTGGTATCATTATTGTCACATTGCATTGTTGCTATTCTTATTGTTACAATGACTATTATTAATAACAGTAGCAGTTAATATTATCAATATTATTACTGTCATTTTATTATTATTAGTAGTAGTGTTAATATTATCTTTATTATTATTATTTTATTTGTATTGTTATTATTACTATTATCATTAGTGTTATTGTTATTATTGTCACATTGCATTATTGTTCTTATTATTTTTACAATTACTAGTAGAAGTAGGAACGGAGGTAATATTATATTATTATTATGATCATTACTAGTATTATTATTACATTGTTATTATTATTATTGTTATTTATATTATCATTACTAGTATTATTACATTTTTATTATTATTGTTAGTATTATTTAATATTATCATGATTATTACCATTAGTATTATCATTAGTGTTATTGTTATTATTATTGTCACATTGCATCATTGCTATTGTTACAATTATTATTAGTAGTAATAAGAACAGAGTTAATATTATATTATTATTATTAATACCAGTATTATTATTACATTATTATTAATATTATTATCATCATCTTTAGGGCATTATGGCTATTCTTATTATTGTTACAGTTAATATTATTATTATTATTGTTGTTAATAGTTGTAGTAGTAGCAATAATTATAATAATAAAATGTTTATGCATATCTCCAAATTAGTGAGCCCTAATGGTATTATTTGGCAGTGACATTATCTGGCAAACCTTTGCGCTGGAAGCCCGCGGGGCAGTTTGGCGCACAAGGCGTAACACCGAGCTCTGTGCCTGCTCGTGGTGCCGCTGGTGCGCTGAAGTGAGGGTCCTCGTCCCACATCTCGCGGCTCCATCCACAGTGCACGATCTGCAGGCGCAACAAGGGCATCTAGAGGTGAAAACGAATTTCTGTCACCAGCGACCGCCATCGTGGGAAGGCACAGGGGTCCAGGTGACTACTTTGTGACATTGTGGGTGTGGTGTTTATGGTCTCACGGGGCTGTCACGCTAGTGATGTCCCCTCGTGAGGGGGCACGTGAGAGGCAGATACAGTTCAGCTCACACTACACCCAATGTGAATGGATACAATGTTGACATCTAAACCTGTGACCGAGACACTCTGTTGCCAATTCCTTGCTACATTGTTTTGGGCTAAACACACTCATTATTGTGTTGTTCACCCTCACAAGAGCTAGGCATCTGCGCAGGTGCACTTTACACAAGTGGATGGAATTTTCCACAGTGTTTGAATTTGTGCAAACATGTTGTATAAGAGCCCACAGCAGGCCTGTGGGCCTGCTCCACGCCACCCAACCATTTGCTTGATTACATAAACCACACTGGTGTATTGTATGCAGAAATTTATCCCGACCACCTGAACAAAATGTTGTTTCTCCACTGGTCAGTTAGTGCCAATGTCGTTTTTTCACTTTCTTATGCAGACACAAACCACTGCTTTGGGAGTTTGTTTCTGAAAAAAAAAAAACAACTGGTGAGGAGGCTGGAAAACACATGGCAGACGGCTCAGCATTGGCAGCGACAAGAGTGAATTTGAGTGAGCAGGGGACCTGCTTTCAACATAGATCACATATGGTCTCTACATTTCAGGCTCTCCATTGAGCTCCAAGCCAATTATCCTTTTTTTTTTTAGTTATGTAGAATAACAGATGATATTTACTCACACCATAATAATGACGTCACCAGAAGAAGAGAAGATCACTGGCCACAGCTATCTGACTGAAACATGACTATGTGTAATAACTGTCTGATGGGGAGATGTTTACACCAGTATAAAATAATGTTGGCTGTAACTATGAAAGTAGTGTCACAGGGGCATAATTTGCATAATTAGGTAAAGCACGAGTGTTCTAGGTGTGTGTGAAATTCATGTAATTTACTGATGCGCAATTATGTGAAGTTTCAGAAACATTTTGTGAAATTATGCATACTTATGGGAAAAGAAAGACTATTTTAAGATATTTTAGTATAAGTGTGTCCTCACATCCCTTTTGGAGGTGTGACACATTTCGTGCAAATAAAGTGCAAAAAACACAAGTGCCGTAAAGAGTCCCCAATTGTTTTCTGGCCATTCACGATGACCTTGCTCAAAGGTTTTGCCCCAAGTGGCAGATAATTACTCAGCATGCTGTAGTGGTGTAATTTCAGGAATTTACTGCAGCATAAATTAAAATGACCATATTTACACAAGACTATGCTGGCATAAAGGAAATTTCATTGTCTTGTGGAGCCATGACAACTTTCTGATGAGGACGTGTACACTGTGCCAAGGGTCCCCGCTACCTGTTCTGTGACAGGGGAGCCCCGCTGCCTGTTCTGTGACAGAGGTGTGTAAAAAGGAACCCCCTGAGCATTATCGGGGTATCTAGTGTACTTTTAGTCCATTCCGTGCCAATCTAAACCATAAGTAACTCGTTTGCTACTTCCACAGTATGGGCCCTGGACTTTGCAATAACCTACTTGAGAAACCGATTGCTATAAAACACACCATTTGGACTAGAGCAGTGTTTCCCAACCTGTGGTCTGGGGACCCCTGGGGGTCCACGAATCCTACTCAAGGGGTCGGCAACTACTTAGAAAATTAAATAATATTAAAAGATTAATAAAGGGTATATACATTAAAAAAAGCAAAATGTAAATCTGAACATTTTTAAATGTTCTATAAATGTGAAGGAATTTTAATTTGGAAACTAAAAATTAAGTTTGATTTGTGGAAGCAGTGAAAGTGCATCAGGCAGAGCGTAGCAGGGACGACTGGTGGTCTCAACTGAATTTAGAAAACGCTCAGCCTTCCCATTAAAATCTTGATTTTTTTTAATATTTGTTTTTAAAATAAAGAAATGATACAATATTTTGTGTATTTGAAACATGTTTGTTACTATATTACTGTATTTTGTGTGTATTGTTTTCTGATTCAAATCATTGAAAATGTTTAGGGTGTAGGGTGAGGTCTCCTGTTTTAGGTAATGACTCAGTGGGGGGTCTTTGGATTCTAATGGTGATTCATTGGGGGTCCCTGGGTTCTAGTGATGATTAAGTGGGGGTCCATAGGAGTCAAAAAGTTAAGAACCACTGGACTAGAACAAGTAAGAAAGAAGCTGTAATGTGAAGATGTGGTGGAAATCTACTGACACAAGCCCAGGAATAACAGGGAACTGCATTCCTAACCCATGGCTGGTTCCTAGAAAGAAGGCACATGACTCAAGAGGGCTGGGCCGAGGCTCCCTCAGCCTCAGATGGCTCCAACAAGATGAAAACATCAACATCATAATGTTTTTATCTGCTTACAAAGTGCATTCAAGCAAAGGTACAATATCAAACAAAATACAAGGTGGCACGCCATGTCCAATGTCACCTACACAGGTGGAGTGGGCTCAGTGTCATGCATCTAATCCTTGAGACTGGGTCCCTTCATCTCCTCTCTCTCTTCTCCCCCCTCCATTATGCACCTGTTTCCTCCTTCCCTTCCAGCTTTACAGGGCCCTTCAAAATCTATACCCACAATGCTGCACTGAGTGTGGGAATTACTTTTAAGTAATGAACAAAATCTAAACATAACTCCGGCCTGCAGCCTAAACCATAACTACCAGCTAAATAAAATTGCATCTTTGTGCGTCTATCTCTCGCACCATACCTCGCAATGTAGTTGATTTGTTGATTTATTAATTATGGTGCAAAATAGTTAATAAGAACCTTTACACCATCCATTATACAGGGAGTGCAGAATTATTAGGCAAGTTTTATTTTTGAGGATTAATTTTATTATTGAACAACAACCATGTTCTCAATGAACCCAAAAAACTCATTAATATCAAAGCTGAATATTTTTGGAAGTAGTTTTTAGTTTGTTTTTAGTTTTAGCTATGTTAGGGGGATATCTGTGTGTGCAGGTGACTATCACTGTGCATAATTATTAGGCAACTTAACAAAAAGAAATATATACCCATTTCAATTATTTTTCATTACCATTGAAACCAATATAACATCTCAACATTCACAAATATACATTTCTGACATTCAAAAACAAAACAAAAACAAATCAGTGACCAATATAGCCACCTTTCTTTGCAAGGACACTCAAAAGCCTGCCATCCATGGATTCTGTCAGTGTTTTGATCTGTTCACCATCAACATTGCGTGCAGCAGCAACCACAGCCTCCCAGACACTGTTCAGAGAGGTGTACTGTTTTCCCTCCTTGTAAATCTCACATTTGATGATGGACCACAGGTTCTCAATGGGGTTCAGATCAGGTGAACAAGGAGGCCATGTCATTAGATTTCCTTCTTTTATACCCTTTCTTGCCAGCCATGCTGTGGAGTACTTGGACGCGTGTGATGGAGCATTGTCCTGCATGAGAATCATGTTTTTCTTGAAGGATGCAGACTTCTTCCTGTACCACTGCTTGAAGAAGGTGTCTTCCAGGAACTGGCAGTAGGACTGGGAGTTGAGCTTGACTCCATCCTCAACCCGAAAAGGCCCCACAAGCTCATCTTTGATGATACCAGCCCAAACCAGTACTCCACCTCCACCTTGCTGGCGTCTGAGTCGGACTGGAGCTCTCTGCCCTTTACCAATCCAGCCACGGGCCCATCCATCTGGCCCATCAAGACTCACTCTCATTTCATCAGTCCATAAAACCTTAGAAAAATCAGTCTTGAGATATTTCTTGGCCCAGTCTTGACGTTTCAGCTTGTGTGTCTTGTTCAGTGGTGGTCGTCTTTCAGCCTTTCTTACCTTGGCCATGTCTCTGAGTATTGCACACCTTGTGCTTTTGGGCACTCCAGTGATGTTGCAGCTCTGAAATATGGCCAACCTGGTGGCAAGTGGCATCGTGGCAGCTGCACGCTTGACTTTTCTCAGTTCATGGGCAGTTATTTTGCGCCTTGGTTTTTCCACACGCTTCTTGCGACCCTGTTGACTATTTTGAATGAAACGCTTGATTGTTCGATGATCACGCTTCAGAAGCTTTGCAATTTTAAGAGTGCTGCATCCCTCTGCAAGATATCTCACTATTTTTGACTTTTCTGAGCCTGTCAAGTCCTTCTTTTGACCCATTTTGCCAAAGGAAAGGAAGTTGACTAATAATTATGCACACCTGATATAGGGTGTTGATGTCATTAGACCACACCCCTTCTCATTACAGAGATGCACATCACCAAATATGCTTAATTGGTAGTAGGCTTTCGAGCCTATACAGCTTGGAGTAAGACAACATGCATAAAGAGGATGATGTGGTCAAAATACTCATTTGCCTAATAATTCTGCACTCCCTGTAAGATAAAATCATTTCATAAGATACCATAAAATCACATAAAACATTTTTTTCAGTACAATACCTAATTCTAAATAAAATAATTTAAACTTTTTTCAGTGCAAAATCATTTCAGGATATAAATTTAAGTCAGCCAGACTTTACCTCTATGCATGAAGCCAAATCTCTAATATTGGTTCGTAAGGAATACACTTGACCAATAACTTTAATTTAAGACCGGATACTCTAAGGGGCAGCTACCAAGCTGCAACCACCTTATTGCCTTTGCCCCATGTGAATTTGTACATAATCAATTGACATGCTAAAAGACCACAGCCTCATACTGTACCCTCACTTGAATTTGTTTTGCATTTGACATCCTTTTTTTTTTTTTAGACGTGGCTTAAATATTTTGTTAATCTTGCATTTAAGATAATATCGGATGATTTAAAACTAGCAATTACCTTTTGCTTACACGTATGTATATTCCTCAAGTTGAATGCCTCCTTAAGGTATGTTCTGTGCACACAATCCTGTTTGAGACCGCGTTCAATCTTAATTTTTCTTCATAAAAACGAGCCGTCCCCTACTTTCACCCTGTTCCAAGTATCACTGTATAACATCTGGATACCTCTTAACAGCTGCGTTGGAATACCCCATTGGGTTAGTTTTGCCCATAACTGGCTACGCTGAACCAAGTCAAATGCGGATTTAAAGTCCACAAAATATACGTGCAAAGGTAGTTTATTTTGACTACATTTATCTATAATGGTGGTAAGAGATAAAATATTTACCGCTGTTCCTGGCCCTTTGATGAAACCTGTCTGATTGACCGGAATGATGTTGTTTTCGTTTGCCCAGCACTTGAGATCCACCAGAAGGGAACCAGCGTAGTATTTGGATTCTGAATCAGTCTCCCGAGAGGTAGTGTGCTACCGGTCCTGTTAATCAAACCCGGTAGGGTCTCAAGGCGCTAAGGGGGGAAAGGGGGAAGGGGAGAGGAGGGGAGGCCTTCTACTGCTTGAATAGCCATGTCTTGAGCCGTTTTCTGAAGGTCAGGAGGTCCTGGGTCTGTCGAAGGTGGGCGGGGAGGGTGTTCCAGGTCTTGGCGGCGAGGTAGGAGAAGAATCTGCCGCCTGCTGTAGTTCGTTGGATGCGAGGGACGGCTGTGAGGGCAAGGTTGGCGGAGCGGAGTTGGCGGGTGGGAGTGTGGAAAGTGACTCGCTCGTTAAGGTAGGCCGGGCCTAAGTTGTGAAGGGCTTTGTGAGCATGGATGAGGAGTTTGAAGGTGATTCTCTTGGTGACAGGGAGCCAGTGCAGGTCTCTGAGGTGGGGTGAGATGTGGTCGCGGCGAGGGATGTTGAGGATGAGGCGTGCAGAGGCGTTCTGTATATGTTGCAGTTTCTTCTGGAGCTTGGCTGTGGTCCCTGCGTGGAGCGCGTTGCCGTAGTCCAGTCTGCTGCTGACAAGAGCGAGGGTGACCGTCTTTCTTGTTTCAGTGGGGATCCAACTGAAGATCTTGCGAAGCATGCAGAGGGTGTTAAAGCAGGAAGATGAGAAGGCGTTGGCTTGCTGGGTCATGGTGAGCGATGAGTGTAGGATGAAGCCTAGGTTGCGTTCGTGGGTGGTGGGTGTAGGTGCCGTCCCAAGGGGGGCTGGCCACCAAGAGTCGTCCCTTGCGGAGCGGTTGGAGCCAAGGATGAGGATCTCTGTCTTGTCCGAGTTCAGTTTGAGGCGGCTCTTCTCCATCCAGGTGGCAATGGCGTGCAGTCCGTCGTGGAGGTTGGTTTTGGCGGTGGTGGGGTCCTTGGTGAGTGAGAGCATCAGCTGGGTATCGTCGGCGTAGGAGACGATTTTAAGGTTGTGGGATCGGACGATGTTGGCAAACGGTGCCATGTAGATGTTAAAAAGAGTTGGGCTGAGAGAAGATCCTTGGGGGTCCTATAATTTACTTTGACACCTTACAAAGTGGAATGAGGCACTTCACAATTGCTTCAATACAGCACAAAAAAAGAAAATACTGAAATGTAAAATGAAGGAAAAGACACTTATGAGAAACCTACGTTTGTGATTTCAAAGTCCTCCATTAGCCTGGCCTAAATCACCTGCACAGATCCTGCTGTCCACCCGGAGGCATCTAGGCACACTGGGCATCCAACTCTGAACCTCAGTCTGGCGTAGTACTCGTCAATCTGGCATAGGACTCATCAGTATGTCATAGGACTCGTCAGTCTGGCGCGGAACTCGTCAGTTTGGCATAGGACTTGTCAGTCTGGCATAGGACTTGTCAGTCTGGCATAGGACTCATCAGTCTGAAATAGGAGTCATCAGTCTGGCATAGCGCTCGTGTAACTGTTCTGATTATGATGATTATTATTATTCCAATTGTAAAGCGCCGTTTATAAAGCGCAATTCGTGAAGCGCATGGCTACCCAAAGGAGTTTCTCTGCGCTAGGTAAAACAGAATGGATGGAAATAAAAGGATTAGAAATGCCACGTCTTCAAGAGCTTCCTGAACATAGCAAGAGATTGTCAAGATATAATCGAGGTGCGCGAAGAATTCCACCGTTTGATAGACCGACCACCTTGCCGCGCGTTACAAAACCCAGGAGCCATTGCAAGCCTCAGATTACTAGAACAGAGAGCCCGACTGGAGCATTACGGTGCCACCAGTGACCGGAGATAAAGTGGACCAGAAGTCACAAACGCTTGAAATATATAACATAGAGCATAAATGTGATCTTGGCAGAAGAGCTACTCCGTCACAATGGTTTCGGATATCCCATCTGCAGAAATATAAATCTCATTATATCCTATGGGATTTATATGTTGGCAGACAGGATATCCGTTGCGACGGAATAGCTCATCTGCCAAGATCTCAATCAGACCAATAGTGCTTTAAATGGAACTCACTTGCTAATCAGAAGCCAGTGAAGGTTTGGAAGAAGATTAGAGGTTGAAGATGAAAAAGCATCCGGGAAACCGCATTCTGAACCGCTTGTAGTTGTTTGAGCGCCGACTTCGACGCCTCCCAATAGAGAATGTTCCCATAATCGAGCCTAGAAATGAACAATGACTGTACGACCATCCTTTGGGCTGAAACTGGAAGGAGCCAAATAATTTTCCTTGTCCACCTCAGGACACCAAAACAGGTGGAGGCTACCTTGGTGATTTGTTAATCCATAATAAGCTAGTTCTTGATTAACCGAGCAGGGGGAGGCGTGATACCTGGATCATCAGGCGAACAATGAGAGCCCCAAAGGTACGGTTGATTACCAGCCAATAAGATTTCAGACTTATTCACACTTAACTTAGGAGAATTACTGTTCATCCAAGTTGCCATCTTAGTGAGGCCGGAGTTAAGAGTAGTAGAGCTAGGATCTTCATTGGGAAAAGTTGATACAATAATCTGGGAATCATCCGCTTAAGAAAGCAAAGTAAGGCTGCAATCTTCCACCACATCAGCCAGAGGGTGAACCCTCGACCGTTCAGGGCCCAAAACCATGTCCCCTGTGATTAAGGAGATGGCAGATCTGGTTGCAGCCAGAACATGATGCATTTTCAAGATGGCCAAAACATTTTACAGCTCCTAACCAGTGTCTCTCCTCTGTGGTGGGGTCCACTCTTACCAGTTAGTAGAGTAATGCATCCCCAGCAAGGGTCTGTGTTTGACCCTGTGGTCATAGGTTTGAATCCCAGCACGTCAACACAGCCTTTCACCCTCCCTTGGTCAACAAAATGAGAGAGTTGAGCTGACTAACAAGCGATAGTGCCTTCATAGCATCAACATCTCTTAAAGTGCAGTTTGCAAGGACTTCCTGAGGTATGACTAATTGCCATCCATTATTGAAGACAGGAGGCTGAGGGTTCAATGGAGGTTAGGTTTATTCCAGTTACTCTTTTAATTCAGAAGGAATAAATCTTACCCCACCAGGCACAATGGGTGCCCGGAAGTGTGCCCTCCTGGAGATGATGCCAACCCTGGAAAACTTCTGCATGCATAGAACACTGGTGAGATCTCACCAGGAGCCTTCAAGCCTCATCGCGACTCAGAGGTAGGGTTAGAAGAGCCACACCGAAGAGAATACTGTCCTTACTGTGAACCTTGAGACAGGGGTGAAGCTATCAGAGGTGTAGCTGATGTAGTGGCACTGGGCCCGAGTAATCGGGGGAACCACTTACCCCTCATTAGGGCTATATCTTGCCACAAAATCCGCTCTCAAGGGGGCAATGGTCCTTTCTGGCACTAGGGCTCACAGCATCACTGTACCCTCTGCCTTTAGAGCCACCTTCCTTCGTCTTTCATATGGCACTTTATGGCGCCTTGAGTTTGTGGGCGTCAGGGCTGGAGTTAAAATAAGCATGCCAACCAGCAGTGTTCACAGGAGTTTAAAACCTGGCTTGTAGCTGTGTATTCTGACGCTGCTCCATCTGTGAGAGGGTGTAAGAGTGTAGGCTGGGCCAGGGGTGGACCTTGTTATTAAGGTTGAGGTTGGAGGTTGAGTTGGGGAGAAGTTTTACACACCTGTGCGAAGTGTAGGGCTTCACTCTGTTAGCATGGCTGAGTGATGTCACTGCGGTTGAGATGGAGGTAAACCCGTACGCACACAACTAGCAGCCGGGGTATTGCGATGACTATGAAGCATAGAAAACGCAAAGCTCATTGAAGCCTATTCACAAAGTTCATTTTGCAGCATGTAAACAAGGGTGTAATACAGGCCCCTGCAGCCTTTGCAGCACAGAAGGGCCCCAGCCATCCAGGGGGGCCCCCAAGCTTTCACAGGAGCCACCTTTACAACCAAAGGCCAATGGATAGCTCTAAGAGACTTGGGCCCCTCATTACATTCTGCGGGAAGGCTCCATCACTTTGTGTTACGCCATTGCATGTGAAGTAGTAGCACAGTTACGCTACTCGCGTAATACAAAAAGCTATTCGCAAACCTATGACTGAAGACCTCCGCCTCCTCTTGTCCTATCTTACGCCTCTGGAGATCTCTGTCACAATGGCGTTGATCTCCACACACTCAGGTATACGTTTCAAAAGTAACTTTGAGAGGAATTAGTGGGGGGAAGAAAATGGGGAAGACTTTACTCCTATATGAGAGGGGTTTAGGTAAATTTAAAGAGGGGTTTGGGGAGGAACCTGCTAATACAAGCAGACCCACAGAAGAGTAAGGCGGTTGCTATTTACAAACTACACTTCTAGAGAGCTGCAGCAGATGTGGGCAGTAAAGACATCTTCAGGCAGATGGGGCAGGTCTAGGCAGACATTGCATGCTTGAGCTGATAAGGCATGTCTAGGCATGACAGCACACGCCTTGCACAGTAACAACAGGTTCTGACAGCTGGGGAATGTTCAAGCAGAAACAGCAGGCTGAGGGGTAAAGATCTGTTCAGAGAGGGCAAGAATGGGCAGAAACAGCATGCCTGGGCAGACACAGCAGGCAGGATACAGCATGCCAGGGCAGACACAGCAGGCAGGATAAAGCATGCCAGGGCAGACACAGCAGGCAGGATAAAGCATGCCAGGGCAGACACAGCAGGCAGGATAAAGCATGCCTGGGCAGACACAGCAGGCAGGATAAAGCATGCCAGGGCAGACACAGCAGGCAGGATACAGCATGCCTGGGCAGACACAGCAGGCAGGATAAAGCATGCCAGGGCAGACACAGCAGGCAGGATAAAGCATGCCAGGGCAGACACAGAAGACAGGATACAGCATGCCTGGGCAGACACAGCAGGCAGGATACAGCATGCCAGGGCAGACACATAACGCTTGGGTATTAATAATGTTCAGACCACAAGGGCCTATGGTGGCAGAAACAACATTCTCCAGCAGTAAAGACAGCTCAAGATAAAAAATGAGTGTTCAAGCAACATTAGGGTTCCTGGGGTGCTAAGTTGGTGTCCGCCCTGAATATTGACCCCAAAATATGAATGGGACACAATATAGAGGACAAAATACCGAAAAAATTATTGTCAGGGAAATCTAGATTTTCTGTTCCTAATTCCAGATGTATGTACTTATGCTTATGTAGATATATTTTCAAGGTACACAGATATGCAATTAGGAATAGTAAATGTATACATCCGTATATGATTGTACCTTTCCATATTTTGTCCCGTGATATTCTGTCCTTGATATCCTTCTATCACGATATTCTGAGGGCCGATAGTCAGTAGTACAATCTGCTATGTTGAACTTTATAAACAATGAGTTTCAAGAGAATTCGCCAAAGGGTTTCCTCCTCAACTTTACGTTTCTAAGAACACTGCATGCTTTCTGAACCTAAACTTTTTTCCAATATTTAAAAGATTTTAGGAAAATTCTTCAGCAAACAATTTTTAGCAACAAGTGAAGTTTGGAAACTCTTGAAACTAAATGATTTATGTGAGATTAGTAACCTTTGCAGAACTTTCACCGCCTTACCAATCATAGGATGTAAGAAAAGCAAAAACTGGCCTGTAGGACAATCCTTCAGAGGTGCACTCACACCAAATATGCCTCATCCTCTTAGAAACTCTGTTCAACCTGTCCGTGTCAGGCCAACCTCACACTACACACAAACACCCCACAAGGACTGAATGAATCACTTCCCGCAAACAACATTTAGGAACCTACTGAGCGAAATCTCATGCTTACTTCAAAACAAGAAATTAACGTGGCACGTGCTCAATGAAAAACAAGAGGGGACAAAAGCATGTTGGTACTATGCACACGGATGTTGTGCAACTAACTTGTGAAAGTCATTGTCAATACTACTCGAAACAAAGGATTAGGCAACGGTGTTGTCCCTGTAAGTGAAGTCTATGAATAGAGCTGTTTTGACTGTCTTAAGAAAGTAAAAGAAATATTATAAGATGTCCACAAATATACATTGCCTAATACCAATTCAATTTTTGTAGCATTGTTGTATTTGCATAGCATCTCCTACCCCAATGAGGCTTCGAAGCGCTCCCAGGTGTTTACGCAACAGTCTGTTCCGATTGGCTGTGTGTGGTTGTGTGGAGTGGTCTATGTGGAGAGTGTTGGGTGTTGTTCTACATGAGTTTGGATTGCTCCAGTTGTGTCACGACAAACTAGTCGCTACTCTGAATCACGAAGTGCACGAGACAAATGTAAATGTGGAGTCGAATCAGTGTTTTCACCATTCCTGCCTTATTTGGGCGATATTTTATGGCATTCCTTAAACCTGGAATCACCAAGATAGTGTGTATAGGGCAATCCTCAGCAAAGATTTGTTTTTTTAAAGTTGATTGTACGGATCTGAAAGGCTTGTTCTCCTGAAATAATAAATTAGGAGTGTGCAAAATTATCAGCAGTTCCCTCGGCGACTTTTGTGAAGTTTCTTCAAAACTTCTCAATCTTTGTGAACATTTCCAAAGGTTGCATTTTTTAAATAAATTGAGTGATATAAATTTAGCCAAATATATACACATTAAAATAGCTGGAGATGGCCATGAGAGGATTTCATGGAAAATGTATCTTTCGTAATGTCCCTTCCATTGAATACATTTTTTTCAGGATTTTACTCACCATGTGTTGAAGGTGTATAAATATAAAAATGACCCATATGTGTAAGAAAAAAAAAGGCGCTAAAATTATAAAGCAATCAGAAGTAGGCTAAAAATATTTAGAACAATAATAATTTCATAGGTATGCAATCAATTGACAAATAGTATTTTTTCACATATGATGGAGATGTCCTGAGGTGTGGTCAAGGAATACTTGAACGTACCAGTCACCATCCTAGGAATTTAGGAGAGACCCTTCCATTTGGACAGTTTCAATGTATATAAAGTAACTGCACTACAAAGGAGGATTATTTCACAGAGACAAAGATTCTGCTTTCTAAGTTGGTAACTAGAGGGTACCCGTACCGCCTGGTTAAGATGATCAATGAAACGAGCTTGGTTTTATGACAGAGGTGCTTTGTTGCAGGCTGACGTACGAGTGACATATGTAAGGGCTTTTAGTCGTGAGTCAAATAGCATTAAGAGAGTCATATTGAAAACTTGTCATTTGTGATCGACGACCCATATGAAAGAAAAACCTAGGTGTGCTTTCAGAAGAGGCAGGAATTAGAAAGATTTTCTGGTTCGAGCATGTAATGATCCAGAAGCAGTCACATTGACCTCATTTTGGGGCCTGGGGCCTGCGGTTGGACACTATCCATGTGGGAACTGCACAGTTTGTGCTACCACATGTGTGATTAAAACATGTACATTGAAAGGCAAAACCTGGAATTTGAAACATTTATCTAATTGTGGATCTAAGAATGTGATATAGTGCACTGAGTGTCTCTATTCTTTGTTCTACATTGGTAAAACCACCCAAGAAGTACGGAAACCTATCAGACAACACCAGTCGCGTATCCGATGTAAGGCTCAAGATGCACCGCTTGCTGATCATTACATGTTGTTGTCTCATGCTCCCAATGCCATGAAATGGTTTGTGTTGGAACAGGCTAAAAGCTAAAGACGCAGACATGCTGTGCATCGCCTTCTTACACTTAGAGAGAATGAGTGGATTTGAGTAGCCAATACAGTCGACAATGGGCTTAATGAGCAAGTTGATTGGCACACTTTGGCTGCTCTATAAGTTATTCTTGCACTTTGAATGTGGGGGTCTCCCCGGCCTACTGCCCGTATACTCCCTGTGTTCCATAAGGTTAGATGGTTTTCCTGAACTTGGTTAGAGGTTGTTCTTTTGTTCAAAATATTGCAGCCGGAGTTAATGTAAGTATGCATTAGGTCTATGGTGGGCACTATTTCAGGTTGTGTTCCATTACATGATGGCGCTCACAGCGGGAATACCATCTTGTGATTCGCTAATATATCTGCTGGGCGCTCTGGTGTTTGAACATTCTCTTTAATGAGATGGTTGGTGTAGGTTTCATTGATTTTTTCTATTCTTCTAAGGAGAAGGATTAGCTGTGCCTTTGTTTGGCACCTTATTTGATCTGTGTAACTCATGATAAATCCCAGTTAAAATGGTTATGGGCTTGGATTTTTTTTACCCTCTGTTTCAAGATGGTGCCCATAGTTTCTGTGTTTGTCACATGACACATGGTGAGCATAGTTGGCGTGTTGTCGACAGGACTAATAATGCCGGGATAGTGGCCGTATCTCTCTGATGCTAAGTGATTCATTCACACGCAGGCAGGCCATCAAACCGAGTAAGTAGTACAGCCGCGGGGCACTGTAGCGACATAATCCGATGGCGAGCGACCTGATATGATGTGTATCTGTTGTTGTTTTTGATTAGGTCGTCTTCCAAATTCAAGTGGATTGTGAATTGGTATGGTCTTAGAGATTGTTGTCATGTGGCCGTGCTTAGATTTGTGTGTTTAAAAAAAAATATATATATATATTTTTGGCAATCCATCTTTACTTCTCATAGAGTTATTTTATTATTTCGGGTGCTGGTGGCCCTTTACTAGTTGAAGGGTAAGTTACGTGGCATTTTTTCAGACTTCTGGCTATATGCTTCTGTATGTACTTTACATTATGACCATTTGTGCATTGGTAGTGGTTTTTGGTTTGCCACCTGGGTTTTGATTTGATCACCGAGCACCTGTAGTTAATTGGTGCACAGTTTTTCACATTTGGATTGTGGGCAGGTGATGCACTTGTGTGTGTGGTGTTCTCTCTTCAGTTCACTGTGGCTTTTTGTCATGGTTTGGCATAGCTTTTTAGGTTTTATTTCCTACTTGCCACTAAGAGGGCCATTACGACTTTGGCGGACGGAAAAGCCTGTCTGCCGAACTCCCAACGGGAAGGTTGCCGCCAGTGCTGCCGCCTTCCCGCTGGCCCGATTACCAGTTTCCCGCTGGGTCAGCGGGCAGAAACAGAGTTGCCACGTGCTGGCCCAGCAGGAAAATGCCTACAGCATCGTCTCTGGCTCAGAATACAGCCGGTAGCAACGCTGTAGTGCGTAGGGTGCACCAGCACCTGTTGCACCGTTCACTGTATGCTTTGCGGACTGAGATCTTTGCAGCAGGGCTGGCGAGGGGGGCCCTTGCACTGCCCATGCCAAGTGCATGGGCAGTGCAGGGACCCCCCCCCACCCGGGCACCCTGTACCCTGTTTCCACCAGCCATTTCATGGTGGGGTTACTGAAATGAAACTGCTGGCGGAGAGAGGGGGTCGTAATCCCCAGGGCGGAGGTGCATGCAGCGCTGCCTTGGCGGATTAGGACCGCCTGCACAGCCAGACCGTCCTGTGGACAAACACTGGCGGTGCTGGCAATCTGACCACAGTGCTACTGCCGCAGTCGTAATGTGGTGGTTGGACCCCCACATTGGCGGCTGTCTGACCACCACTGAGATGACCGCCAGGGTCGTAATAAGGCCCTAAGTCCTGATGATCATCACGTGGACCCCTTAGCCTTCAGAGACCGAACAGGTCCACGTTAACTAGGATTATGGCACCATATGGTGAAGTCCAGTGCTGCAAATCTTGAGGATACAAGATATTGGGCCTGATTACAACTTTGGAGGAGGTGTTAATCCGTCCCAAAAGTGACGGTAAAGTGACGGATATACCACCAGCCGTATTACGAGTTCCATAGAATATAAGGACTCGTAATACGGCTGGTGGTATATCCGTTACTTTACCGTCACTTTTGGGACGGATTAACACCTCCTCCAAAGTTGTAATCAGTCCCATTGTCTTTTGTGGACTTACATGGTTAGGAGGACCGGGCACTTCTTTTCGAACTGTACATATAGTATGAGGAAGTGCTAGTGCTGGGCTGTGATTGTTGATGCTGGCTAGGCTTTGAAAAAAAAAAAAAAAGATTATGAAAAAAGACTATGCAATTGTTCTATGCTTATAATAGTATAATTAAATCATTCTTTTTTTATACATTGCACAATGCTTGTTTGTGTGATAAACCATTTCTGATATAGTTCTGGTTGGATATTTATGGTGTCTAACATTGTACACGGCTAAAAACTGTATAGAGATAATTCCTCCTGGAACACTGTCTCTTTATGCATTAGATTACCCAGTTTGATGGGGAATATTGGGTGGCCCACTTTATTTAGCAGCCACTGTGTTCCCGGCACTGAACTTGCCAAGTCTTAGGCCAGGGGACACAAAGGCAGTGCCAGGGGTAGCCATCGGCAAGCCATAGGGTCGAAGCTGCGACACCTGACGAACCCCTAAATGACGTCCATAGGTACGTTTTAGACTCAGGTTAACAACCAAATATTAATAGAAGTCTGAAACCTTATTAAATCCCATACCTGTTTTGTCTCCTCCCTGTATCTAGGCGATCCTTTACAGTAAGCGACACCAATCTCAAACAATCGGAGACATTTCAGTAATGTTTATGGTGAATGTCGCTGATGGAGTACGAAAGCGTAAGATCCAGTCACTCAAAAAATATGTAAGACGGACATCACTGAGCGTTATCACCCCTGAGCATTATCAGGGTATCTAGTGCACTTTTAGTCCATACTGTGGCAATCTAAACCATAAGTAACACATTTGTACTACCAGAGTATGGGCCATGGACTTTGTAACAGTCTACTTGAGAAACAGATTTCTATAAAAACACTACATTTGAACTAGAGTAGTGTTTCCCAACCTGTAGTCTGGGGACCCCTGGGGGTCCACGAAGCCTAGTTAGGGGGGTCGGCAACTACTTAGAGAATTAAATAATAATAGATTAATAAATGGTATATAAGTTAAAAAAGGCAAAGTGTAAATCTGAACATTTAAAATGTTCTATAAATGTGAAGGAATGTACACATTCTAGAGGAGTAAAGACAGCTCAAGCTAGGTAAGGTGTGTTCAGGCAACATTAGGGTTCCAGGGATGCTAAGTTGGCGTCTGCCCTGAATATTTACCGCAAAATATCAATGGGACACAATATAGAGGATAAAATACAGAAAAAAATATTGACAGGGAAATCTAGATTTTCTCTACCTGACTCCGGATGTGTGTACTTATGCTTATGTATATGTATTTTCAAGGTACGCAGATGTGCAGTTAGGAATAGTAAATGTATACATCCGTATATGATTGTACCTTTCCATATTTTGTCCCGTGATATTCTGTCCTTGATATTCTTCTATCACGATATTCTGAGGGCCGATAGTCAGTAGTACAATCTGCTATGTTGAACTTTATAAACAATGAGTTTCAAGAGAATTCGCCAAAGGGTTTCCTCCTCAATTTTAAGTTTCTAAGAACCCTGCATGCTTTCTGAACCTCAAGAATTTTCCAACAATTAAAGTATTTTGGAAAACTGCTTCAGCAAATTATTTTTTGCAGAAAAACTCTTCAACAAGTGAAGTTTAGGAACTCTTGAAACTAAATGATTTAGGTGAGATTAGTAACCTTTGCAGAACTTTCACCGCCTTTCCAATCATAGGATGTAAGAAAAGAAGGAACTGGCCTGCAGGACATCCCTTCAGAGGTGCATTCACACCAAATATGCCTCATTCTCTTAGAAACTCTCCTCACCCTGTCGGTGTCAGGCCAACCTCACACTAGACACAAACACCCCACAAGGACTGAATGAAGCACTTCCTGCAAACAACATTTACAAGCCTACTTAACAAAATCTCATGCTTACTTCAAAACAAGAAAGTAACGTGGCACGGGCTCAATGAAAAACAAGAGGGGAAAACAACATGTTGGTACTATGGACACGGATGTTGTGCAACTAACTTGTGAAAGTCATTGTCAGTACTACTCACAACAAAGGATTAGGCAACGGTGTTGTCCCTGTAAGTGAAGTCTAGGAATAGAACTGTTTTGACTGTCTTAAGGAAACTAAAAGAAATATTATAAGATGCCCACAGATACATATTGCCTAGTATCAATTATATTTTTGTAGTATTGTTGCATTTGCATTGCTCCTCATACGCCAATGAGGCTTCGAAGCGCTCCCAGGTGTTTGCGTAAGAGTCTGTTCCGATTGGCTGTGTGTGGTTGTGTTGAGTGGTCTATGTTGGGAGTGTTGGGTGTTCTGCATGAGCTTGGATTGCTCCAGTTATGTCACGACAAACTAGCGCTAATCTGAATCATGAAGTGCAGCAGTGGTCAGGGAATACTTGGGTTATTTCAATGTTATTAACAGTGGGACATAAAAGAAAAGAATACATATATTTCTGCAGGGACAATGATCCCAGGCCGCCCTCAACCATAGAAAATTGTGCGCAGAGGAAATCCACTTTAAATATCGCCACTGACTCTCAGAATTCAGTTTACATCAGTATGCGCTATCAGTAGCGGCTCACGTCGCGTGACGGGGCGGGGCAGCGGGCGAGGGTGGGTGGGGGTTGCATGTTGTGAAAAAAAATGAATAAAAAGATAAACTTACCTGAATGTGCCTCTGCCACCACCACGTGCAGCTCCTCTTTCCTTTGCCGCAGGCACAGGCTCCCAGCCTGCTCTGCGGCCAATCTGACCGCTGTTGTCATGTTGCTGGCAGATTGGTCGGCGTGCCCAAGTGCTCCTAGGCAGACTGGGAGAGTCTGCCTGCTCTCTCCAACCCGGCACTGCGTTACCGGGTTGGACAGAGTTTAGTGCGCATGTGTGCTTGGCCAGCCTGAGATGTTATGTTATGTCAATTTGTAAAGCGCCTGGCTACCCAAAGGCCTCCCAGCGCTGGAAGCGAGACTCTGAGAACCGACGGAATGGTTATGCTTTGAACAGCCAAGTTTTTAGAGCTTTCCGGAAGGATAGTTCATGGCTGGTAAGGCGAAGACTGAGTGGTAGGGAGTTCCATAGCTTGGTCCCCTGATAGGCCAGAGAACTTCCACCTCATCTAGACTTCTTTACTCTGGGAATCAAGGCTAGGGCAGCTGTGGAGGACCTAAGCTGTCTAGCGGGTGTATGAAAGGAAGCCAATGTCCTAAGCAGAGATGGGCCTCTATTATGCAGGGCTCTGTGGATGTAGCACAGGGTCTTAAATTATATGCGGTGTACCACAGGAAGCCAATGCAGAGAAGAAATTGCTGATTTGACTGATGCATGCTACGGTATATTTAAAAGCAGATGGGCAGAGGCATTCTGCACCACCTGCAGCTTTCTAATCACAAATTTGGATGATCCAATATACAAAGCATTACCATAATCCATGCGCGAACTAATCCGGGCCTGTAGGATAAGCCTTTTGGGAACAAATGTAAGCATTCTAAAAACCTTTCTTAAAAGCCTAAGCAAGCCAAAAGAGGTAGAAGAGGCCTTAATGACATGATGTGCCATAGTTCGTGAGGATCGAGCCAGATGAGTTCTTTAGGGGACGGAAGATTTTCCCAAACCTTCCAGGAGAGAAGGGTTAGATCTCAGCTGTGAGTGATGTCCGAGTATCATAACCTCAGTCTTATTATCAGTGAGTTTCAGCCTGCTTAGGGACATCCGTCCCACCGCAGCTTGAAGGCATGGGGCAAGTGATGAACCGTTTGTGCTGGGATTTGTAGATAGCGATACTACCAACTGCGAGCCGTCAGCATACCACGCTAGAGACAGCCCAAATGGCTTAACAACCTCTGTGAGAGGAAACATATAAATGTTAACTAAGGTGGGGCTAAGAGAGGACCCCTGTGGCTCTCCACAGCTACTCTTAACAAGGTCAAAAAAGTAGGACCGTCCAAGACCTGAAAAGATCTACGCTTCATAAAGGATGCGATCCAGTCCAGGGCAGCACCAGATATTCCGACCTCTTGTCTTCTACCAAGTAATATGTCAAAAGAGATGGCCGGCAAAACATACATGCGTACTGAGGGGGAAGGCTCGGTGCTTGTCACGGCCCCGCCCCTTCTACAATACAACAATAATAAACATAGTTTATTATTGCTGTACTGTAGATGTTTGGCAGCTGCTGCTGCTGGCAGGGGGCAACGCTTCTCCGCCCAAACGGAGGAGCCGCCCCTTTGTGGTATGCTCAGTGGCTTTGGGTATGACGGAAAGGCTGGAATGGCTACGGAGACACTTGCTAGGGGCCACTGTTTGAAAACCTGCTATCCCTTTGCTAAAGAGGGCCTGGCAGCCATCTTGGTTGGACTGCTGGAAGCTACGTTTGTCCACAAATGTGCAAATAATTCTATGTCAGGACCGGAGGCTCCGATTATGCTTCTCTTTCTTCACTTTAATTTTTTCAACAGCCAATCAGAAAGTTTAAACACAAAAAAGTACAAATCCTTACAGTATACACAACATGTGATAACCATAGAGGAGGGCCCCCTATATTATTCTCACAACAATGAAACAACTCTTTCTTTGCTGCTTCGCAGCCAGTTAAGTGCTTTCAATCCTTGTTTATTGCCTATGCTTGTGTAGATTTAAGATGGTATTTATTCTATTGTTTTTTACAAAGGTTGCTGCGATTGTGCTTTGCACACGTTGTCTTTTCCACCTGTTTATTGGGAGCATCTTTGCATCTCCCGTATGCGGCCACTGGGCCCGCGTCCTGTCTGTGGAGCGGCAGCAGGGGAGTGAGGACGTGCGCCTCTGCCGTGCAGTCCTCTTTATATTTCTATAGCTCTAGTCTAGCGTGCATGTGCAAAGCATTGTATCAGCGTTTAACACGTTGAGACGCGTGTTATGGTCTCTGGCATCGTGTAGAGCTGTGCACTCCCCGTTTTACGCCCCAAGTGTGTTCTCCTTGGGGATGGAATCATTTTGACACAGGCTGGGCTGTTTATATATGGGCAGAGTTCCCTCCACATCCTAACTTTTTTTCTCCCTCTGTGTTCAGGGCTTGTATTCTGCCCTTTGGCCTGCATCACCTGGTGGACTGCTCCCTTGGAGTTTTGTTCTGAATCTAGTCAGCATGGCTGAATATAATAATCATTTGGGTTATGAATATTATGTGGATGATCCTGCTGGATCTTTTGAACAGGCTCATTGTCTATGCCTTAGATGCTGGTGTGCGTCACACGGTAAATCAAGCCTTGGCCCAGGCTATCCGGCCTGTTAAACATCATCTCATTGGCTTTGCCGAGCAACAGGTATGGGTGGCCCCCTCTGGATCTCAGAATGTCGAAGAACCCTCCCTGTCTGGCGGTTCACAGGCACTCAAGCAGGATAGAAATCCACATACTGCTGACTTTGAGAGTCTTATCAGATCCCTGGACAAGGAGCATGATTATAATACTTCTGCTTCCACCCGGAAGTCTAAGTCCAAGGAGGATTTGGACTCCTCCTCTTCAGACAATTCCCTAGCCCACAGGGATGACCCTTCCCAGAAGCGCAAGAAGACGCACCACCAGGAAGAATCTGTCCCTAACCCAAAAGTGCTTACTTTTGAGCTGGAGGATATTGTTCATCCCCGATCTACCCTATGGTTTCCTCTGGCGGAGTCCCACATTCGGCATGGATTCGAGAAGGCGGTTCGCTCCAGGTTACGCTCCGAATGTCCAAGACCAGACTTCCATTCTAAGGTGATAGAGACTCTGGAACTAGACCCTACACTGTTCACGTATTTTAAAAAGTTTTCAAAGGACCCCAAGAAGGAGATCGACCGTGCCTGGCGCACTAGCCAGGACAAGCTCCTAGATGTGACAGGCCCCTTAACCAAGATTCTGGAACTGGGGTTTCAGGCCAAAGAATCAGGAAATTCCATTGACCCTGATGTTTTGGTGGGCTGGGCTCAAAGGGCCCTATGCTTCCTGGGGAATGCAAACTGCGATTTCTAACGAATGTTGTTGCCCCATTTTGATAAAGATGGACCCCAAGTTAGCAGCCCTTGCTTCCTCTGAGTCAGGACCTTTGGCGCAAGGCTTGCTTTTCAGCTCTCCTGTCATCAAGGAGTTTTCTAAATTTGCGGGAACTTACGCCTATCTGGACAAGGCCCAAGGGTCCATCAAGTAGGTTCTGCGCCCACTTTTTTGTGGGGCCGGACGCTACAGAGGGCGTGCTTTCGGCCAGTTCACCGTTCAAGGCCCTCAGCGGGGTTACTATCATCAGGGAAGAGGAGGCTTCCAAGACTACGACTCCCCCTCGTCCACCTTCTACCCCCTACCGGCCAAGAGCAGGCTACTCCAAATTCCACAGAGGGAGATCTAGAGGCACCCAATCCTACTCCCAGAATGCAGGATCTACAGGTGAGCCTAATTTTCAGCTCAGAAGTTGTTTTAGGTGGCAGGACAGTTTTTTTTTCTATAGGCTTGGCACATGATCGCTTGCGACTCTTGGGTCCTGGAGACCATTCAGTGTTTCAAGCTAGAATTTTATGACTTCCCCTCCCAGTTGTCCCCTCCCCGTCTGACATATTTTTCCCTTCAAGATCGCAATTTCAGTTCCACCAAAATTGCATCACTCTTGCAAAAACACGCTATTGGCGAGGCTCTACCTCACCCTATGGGGTTTCTCAGCTCAATATTTTTGGTAAACATAAAAGGTGGGGGCTCCCACCTTATTTTGAACCTCAAAGAATTCAACGGATGTCTGGTTTATCGCCATTTCAAAATGGAGGGCATCCACCAACTGAAAGATATTCTTCAGGCGATGCTTATTTGACGATCCCTATTTTTCCTCCCCACTGTCGGTTTCTCCAGTTTCTTTGGAGGGGCCTTTGTTACGAATACAAGGTCCTTCCTTTCAGCCTCTCATTAGCTCCTTGGTGCTTCACAAAGGTGATGCGGCCACTTGTGGAGTTCCTCCAAGCAAGAGGGGTGCGTCTGATAATTTACCTCGACGACATTCTCATTATGGCTCAATGTCCTTGCCTGGTCATCTCCCATCTGGAATTGTTCCTTTCTCTTCTCCCGAGCCTGGGGTTCATAATCAACGGTCAGAAGTCGGTCTTAATTCCGTCTCAGCGTTTGGATTTTCTGGGTTTTCCGGTGGACTCTACCCTAGCTCAGTTGGTCCTTCCCCCTCAAAGGGTTCACTCAATCAAGAGGGAATTGAGGTTACTGTTTTCCAGACAGACTGTATCATTAAGGGTGATTGCCCGCAGGGTGGGCCTGCTCTCTTCCTCAATCCAGGTGACCTTCCCGGATTCCCTTCACTACAGGACTCTGCAGCATTTGAAGATTTCTCATCTTCGGAGAGACTTCAGTTATTTGGGCCAGATTCGCCTTTCGGAGGAGGCTCAGATGGAGATGAGCTGGTGGTTGGACCACATGGAGGCCTGGAACGGCAGGGTCATCTTTGGGTCCTCCCAAGAAATTGTAATAGAGTCCGATGCCAGTCTTTGGGGATAGGGAGCTCGTTGTGGGTCAGTATCCACAGGGGGTCATTGGTCCAAAGCAGAGCTGGACCTTCATATCAATTGTCTGGAGCTCCTTGCAGAATCATTTGCAATCAGGAGTTTCTCCCCTTTCAAGACAAATTGTTGTATTCTTCTTCGAATGGACAATATCTCGGCAGTGAGATATGTCAACAAACTGGGCAGGACCAAGTCTCGCATTCTGGCGGAGATTGCCAAAGACTTTTGGCACTTCTGGCTGCAACACCGGCTTTCGATAGCAGCAGAATATCTGCCGGGGCACAGCAGTTCGATGGCAGATTGGCATTCTCGCCACCTTTGGGATTTCAGCGACTGGAGACTTCACCCCAAGGTCTTTCAGGTTCTCCATGCCCGATGGGGTCCTTTCTCGATAGACCTTTTTTCCTCCCGTCTCTACCGGCAGATGAAGAGACTTTTCATCTGGAGACCAGACCCTGATCTGGGTTATGCGTTCCCTCCTTTCCTGATGATTCCCAGGTTTCTGGCTCAGATCCATCGTCAGTAGGCGGATCTCATTCTGGTGACTTCTCTCTGGAGATCCCCGGTGTGGTTCCCGGTAGCTCTGGAATTGAGTTGCAAGCATCCTCTTTGGATTCCGCACAGGCGGAACCTCCTTCTGGACCCCCTGGGCCGTCCTCACCTTCTAATTCTTTTGGGACAACTAGCTCTAGTAGCTTGGCAACTTTCAGGGAAAGATGGAGTCTCCTGGGCCTTTCGCAGGAGTCTTCAGATTTCATTGCAGGGGCCTGGACTTCCAGCGCCCACAAGGGATATGCTTCCACTCGGAAACGATGGTGTTCTTGGTGCAGTGCACGGAACGCAGATCCTTCTTCAGCTGATTGCAGTCTGGTCCTGAATTTTTGTTGTCCTCCCTGGCTTCGTCTGGCTTAGCTTATAGATCGGTTAATCCTTATCGGTCTGCCATTTCTGCGGGACATTTGCCATTGGATGGTAAACCAGTGGGGGAGTTACCCATCATTTGCAAGCTTCTGAAAGGCATAAGGTTGGCTAACCCCCCTTGTCCATATTATTCTGCCCTTTGGGATGTGAATATAGTCCTTGGAGTTTTGGACAGCTAATAGATTCCGTCCCAGGAACAACTATCGGCTAAGCTCACTGTGTTATGTTTAATCTCTTGCAAAACGGTTTCTGATGTTAGGGCCTTAGATTTGGCAGGTAGGGTTTTCTCCCCAGAGGGAGTAACCTTTTCATTTCTTGTTGTACCAAACGCAATTCGAAATCAGTGTCTTATCCTTGTTTTATAGACAATCCAAAATTGTGTGTGGTACAATGTCTAAAAGCTTACGGGGTAAGTACAGAAAGATTTTGTTCTGATATGGGGGGACAATTATTGATTTCACTTGTTAAACCTTATCACCCTGTATCGTCAGCCACTTTGGTTTGATGGGTTCGTTGGCTCTTGAGTGAGGCAGGCATCGATATTTCCAAGTTTGGTGCCCATTCAACTAGAGGGGCAATGGCTTCAAAATCTTTTGCCTTGGGTTCCAGGTTAGAAGACATTTTAAGGGCTGCAGATTGGTTATCTGAATCTATATTCAAATACTTTTATTATAAGCCTATTGTGGATGTTGTTTCTGTGGTTGTGGGTCAGCTTTAAACAAGAATAATCGGAGCCTCCGGTCCTGACATAGAATATAAAATTTTCTAGCATTTGCGTTAAGAATTTTCTTATTCTATTAAGGACACGGAGGTGAGGATTATCCCACCCGCACTGTTTGATTTGTTGTTTGATTTGTTGTTATTATTGTAACATTTACATGGTTATTGCTGTATCTTCAGTGCTTTTTTCCCCTCCCTGTTTCTACTTCTATTATTTTATTCTGCTTCTGTTTTATGGCCTGGTCTTTTTCATCCCCTTGCAGGTAATGATGACAAAAGATCCATGGGCTTATCAAGTGGATTTTTTCTGGCGGCTGATGCTGGTGTAGGATCTTCGGTCCTCTTCATCCTTCAAAGTTGATCTTCATTTGGTTTCTCCTCTGCATTGCGTGTGGTGTTCATCAAGGGTATGTTCTTGTGAACTCAGATAGTCTTTCCTGAATGTTCGAGCAAAGAAAGAGGAGTTGTTACATTGTTGTGAGCATTGTATAGTGGGGCCTCCTCTATGGTTATCACGTGTTGTGTATAATCTTGGGATTTGTCGTTTTTTGTGTTTTAACTTTCTGATTGGCTGCTGAAGAAATTAAGTGAAAAACAAGAAGCATAATCCTCACGTCCATGTCCTTAATAGAATTTTAAATTTCTTAACGCGAATGCTAGAAAATCTTTTATTTGAGCAGCCATTAGCGTAAGTTTACTGGGTATTTCGCTGAGGTTTTGGGATGCGCTAACGATTCAATTGTAAATGTGTTTTAACTATATTAGAAGGCTGTGCTTTTAAATGAGCTGTTAGTATTTCGAGATAAGTGCATTGCTGCATTATACTTGCTTTGAAGGTGATTGGCTGAACGAGGACTACAAATATATATAATTGTGTTCTATGTATGTATATTCCCATTGAACATACGAATGCTGTGAATGTGCCTGTAGCTGACCTCAGTTACATGTTATGGGTAGTTTTAAAAAGTTTTCTAAGTCGGAGAGAATACACATTATTTTTCTAGAATGCATGGCCTGGGTGGTTTTGCCTCCCTAGATCGGACTTATTTGTGTAGCAAGGGCTGCTGGGCCATGATGCACACAGTAGGGAGCACAAGACATGCTCAGTGGGACCAGCTGATGTCTCCGCAGGCAACAAGCGGGCACACGCGAGCATGCGCAGTAAATCAGTGCGTCCTTAAGTGGAGTAAACGGCAGCTGCCATCCTGTTGAAGTCCTCTGCACCCCATGTGACCCCACGAAACCTCGCCTGAGAGCCAAACATGACACAAGCCGGGGGAATGTTTATGGACATATTGAGCCAACTCATTAGAATTTGTTGAAAACATGGACCTATCATGGCAGCTGATCAATTAAAAAACAGAGGCAACAACAACATGTTATTACTACGAACAAGAAAGTTGTGGAAATCACAAATGCAGTGGACCCTGTCTTTAGTAACAAGGTGCTGAATAACAAAGGGGCCACATGATAACAATGCCTGCGGGGGCTCCTTTACGTTTCTGACACTGAGTGAGACATGATACAAGAACTCACTTCACCTCCAGCCTTTAATTTAATGTTTTCTATATGTTATCTGTGCCCAGGCTTAAGCTTATCTATCTACACGTATGAACATTTATTCTCTCCTCCCTCTTTCCCTTTTTTATTCCACCATTTCACCTCCACTCTCACATTCCAGCGCAATGCATCTATCAGACGTTTTATGTTTATATGTCTCTCCATCTATTGTATCAGCTTATTGTCCTCTATCTACACCCATCAGCCATACTCTGTCCCTTTATCTATTTTACTCTCCTCTTTGTCATTCTCCTTCCAACTCGTTTACCTCCTCTTTTGTTTTACATATCTTTTTCCCTCTGTCTCTTACCCTGTCTCCCATTTTTCCCATTTCCCTCACCCTGACCTCTCTTCCCTCTCTCCACCTTTCTTTTTCTTAAAAACTATAAAGTTGTCCCTCTCTCTTACTCCTCTGTCTCCGCTCTTTTTCCTTTTATCTCCATCCTATCTCTTTAGTCCCCACTCTCAGTTTAGGTCTCTCTTTTGAGTTTTACTTCAGTTCTCTTTTCTGTCTTGCAAATTCTTCCTTTCGTCAGTTTTGTATTTTGCATCCCTCGCACCCGTTTCCATCCATCCCTTGAAATGCTTTGTGTCCTACACTACAACAAATCTTATATTCTGTTGTGTTTTTATTCATTACCTTCCTGCAATCATAAACTATCTGCCCTAGCAAGCCTTGACATTTGCAGAGCACCATTCCCCACAGAAGGTCACAGGATTGCTGTCCCTGTGAGTGCTTTCAGTTCCACTTTCTTCTGAAGGTAATTCAGGGATTTGAGGGGGCTTTGTTCTACCTCTGGTAATAGTCCAAGATCCTAATTTAGAGTTGCGAAAAGCCACATATTTCTGGTGGGAATGGTAAAGGAGAATCCACTGGTGGTATTCCCTTTACCGGACCATCCGTTTCTTTAAGGACATTCCACTGGAGGATTTTACTACATATTCATCACTTCCATTAGGTACCCTGCCGACTTCTAAACCAGTGGTTCCCAACCTGTGGTCTGGGGACCCCTGGGGGTCCGTGAAGCCTCCTCAGGGGGTCCGCGACTGCTTAGAAAATTAAAGAATATTAACAGATTAGGTCCCAGTTTTCAGTAATGACTTAGGAGGGGGTCCCCAGAGTCCAATAATGATTCAGTGGGGGTCCCCGGCTTCCAGTAATCATAGCATGGGGGTCCACAGAAGTCAAAAGGTTGGGAAACAGTGTTCTAAACCAAGCCTTAAACTGCTGGCCCAAAGGGCCATCAGAGAAGATGAGACCCTAATTCCTCCTTTCTGTATGCTCACTCACCAGGGATATTCTGACGTCCCCTTCTCCGCCATCCTTTACTTCATCATTCACTGTTTTTCTCACTTTGCCATCTCCTTTCTCTCCACTTTTGTTTCCCACCCTTCTCTCTCCCTCTACCAATCTCATTCTACCGTTCTCTTCACTCAGTTTTCCTTACTTCATCTTCTCTTTAGTCTCTTCCCTCTCTCCCTCCATCTGCTTATCTGGAATTATTTTCTTCCTCCTCTCTTTCCTCCTTTACTCTCTTCTCTCCCCTTATTGATTTCCCTCTTTCATCTCCTCTCTCCCCACCCATTTGTCTGTCAACCTCTCTCAAAGTCTCTGATTTCATTTTGTATCTCTAGCTCCTTTCCTTTGACTAGCTCTTTACTGCCTCTGCCCTGTGACCTCAGGAATGGGGGGTGAATGAGGTTTCTTTACAGCAACATTGTCTAAGAATGAATTTTCTTTCTATCCATATCTATTCATAGATTACTTTAAATTTGAAGTTATTTAAAACTTTTTGGGGTTCATCATTCACTTTTTCCTCCCTTTCTCATCGTTTTTCTCTCCAATGCGGTTTCGTTTTATCCGTTTCCATTCATATTTTTAAATACAAGATGATTTTTCTCTTGTTCCATCACTCTTCGTGTGTCCACAGTACAGCATTACAACCACAATCCCAATCTTAATGGGGGAGGACTGACAGGGTAGCAGGCACCTGAAGCTTGATCGTCCGATCTTTGTGGTCTGCTGCAGGGGATGTGGGGGACAAAAGCATCCTACCCACACTCAAGATGTGCTAATTGTGCTGCTTAAAAGAAACACCTCTTGGGACAGGAGGAGATGCACCGCGTGCTGTGCCTACATGGTTTGGCTCATTGTCGTTTTGTAAATGACAAAGAATGGGCCTAGGCCTGGCTTTGTGGCATGCTCAGACTAACTTTCACCTAAGGCCACAGCAGCCTTTCAGCCCAGACATGTGGAGCTGCTTCAGTCACAGCTAAAAAAACAAGCATTTGCAATGTAATGGGTCTTGCATTTGCTTGAGTTAGAACTATTGGCGTTGTACAGTCATAACTGGCTTTTTCTTGCCACATAAATTAGTCAACCCTGCTGCATAATTTGGTATTTTCCTGCCACATAATTCCAATGGCCCCACATATAACGAAAGCACTTCCATTTACCTTCTTCCTCTCTCTGCAGCCAAAAATTAAAATGTTGCCATTTAGCTTCCTAATTTAAATCTGCCAGGCTTATTCCAATAGAATACCACTTTCACCACCCCACCATCAGAGGTGCCGGCTGGCTAACACAATACCCAAAAGAAAGACACAAGACAGCCACGGAGGAGTAACAAGAGGAATAAACTAGAAGGGTCACACAAACATATCACGACTGTTCAAACAGTCATTATGTAATACAAATGTTAAGTTGGCCTGAATCATGGTCATAATTGAAATAAGGAGAGATTAATAAAACATATACAATTATCATATAAACCCAATAAAAACCTTTATCATAAATAAACTTTTGGCATTAAACTGTAATGCTCAGGAACAGCCATTAGAGGACACCACAATGAAAATAGCATTTGTAAGAAACCAGGGGCCAGATGTAGCAAACGTTTAGCGAGTCGTAAACGGCAAAATTTGCCGTTTGCGACTCGCTAAACGCGTTTCCCAATGCAGAAATGCATATTGCGAGTCGTTACCGACTCGCAATATGCATTTCCGACTCGCAAATAGGAAGGGGTGTTCCCTTCCTATTTGCGAGTCGCATTGGGATGCAATACCATTTGCGACCGCGTACGCGGTCGCAAATGGCATCGCAGTTACCATCCACTTCAAGTGGATGGTAACCCACTCGCAAATTGGAAGGGGTCCCCAGGGGACCCCTTCCAGTTTGTGACTGGACCCAAAAATATTTTTTCAGGGCAGGGAGTGGTCCAAGGGACCACTCCCTGCCCTGAAAAAATACCGAAACAAAAGGTTTCGGTTTTTTTTTTAAGTGCAGCTCGTTTTCCTGTTAGGAAAACGGGCTACACTTAAAAAAAAAAAACTGCTTTATTGTTCAAGCAGTCACGAACATGGAGGTCTGCTGACGACAGCAGGCCTCCATGTTAGCGAGTGCCTATACTCGCAATGGGGCCGCAATTTGCGACCCACCTCATGAATATTCATGAGGTGGGTCATTGCGACCCCATAGCGAGTCGCAGTCGGTGTCTGAGACACCGTACTGCATAGCAATTTGCGACTTGCAAATTGCGAGTCGCAGGGACTTGCAATTTGCAAGTCGCAAATTGCCGACTTGCTACATCTGGCCCCTGGTCATGTAACCATGTAGCTAGACCATTTAGCTTGACAGAAAGACAGAAAGAGCAGGTTGAGGTGAACCTTTTGTAGGTGGTCCCATTCTCCTAGAACCACCACAGGCTGGGTTATGAGCAAAAATGTTTTGTAAAAGAATGCCCTGCAAAGCATTATGGGATGACCAAGTGCATCGAATATTGTAGTAGGTTGACTGTAATGCTCAGAACAGCCGCTAGAGAACAACCTAATAAAAATAGCATTTGTGAGAAACATGGTCATGTAACCATATAGCTAGCCCCCTAGAGGGCATAATCACATGAAAACTGAATGGCAGAAAGTAATGTAGTGCAACCAAATATTTGGCCTCTAGAGGGCATAGGATCTTACACATTTTCAGGGGTAGTAGACCTACTGCAATACTAAAGCCCTTAGAACACAAACTACTCCCACCAGTAAAACAAAGGTTCCAGCCATAAGAGAGCTTTAAAAAAGGCACTGAATGGTGGTAGGGGTTATTATTTGGGGTCCCCATTTAACCTAGTGTGGGGACTCAGAGAGGTAGAGTGTGTTGTGCTGAACGTTTTGGTTGTGGTCCCATTGTCCTAGGACCACCACAGGCTGAGTTATGTGCATACCTGTTTTGAAAAAGAATGCTTGCAAAGCATTATGGGGCGAGTTTTCCTGAGTGCAGTGTATATTGTAGTATCAGCTCTCCCGCTGTGCCACGACAACCGGTTGCAGATTTCTGTGTTTTTCAGTAAACCATTTATCAATTACAAGTGTTTTTGGGAAAGCTATGGAGCGTGAAGGGGAGAGCCAAAAGAAATTACTGATTAGGTGACAGTGTGAACAGTGCGACCAGGGCTTGAATAGCACTGATGCAGTTCGTGCTGTGGCTGCCATGGAGCACAAAGGGGAGAGACAAAATAAAAAAATAGTTCGCCTGTGCTGAAGTATATTGCAAATTGTGCAATAATCCATGTAACAGGGTCAGTTTGCAAGGTGGTAAGAAAAAACGCCCCAAGGCGGGGACAAACGTAAAGCAATTACCAATGACATCAAGAGAGTTTTTTTTAGAAAGGCAAGCCCACGAATAGGTGAAAGTGATGGGTGTGAGTTGGGCGTGGTTGAAAGCCCACAGAATACTGACAACAGATTGAAAAAACTCTTGCACGCTCGACCTAAAAACAGCCCACCATCCGGCCTCTGCCACCGGCCTCTTGGACGAAGGCGGACTGCCCGCCCTGCCTGTCCGACTCTGCTGAGTCGCATCAAATTACTGGCTCTGTTTTAGATTCCTGTGTCCTGCATCAAGAAGAAGAAGTCTGCCAGACACAGAAACAACAGGGCCTAACAGAGAGGGGATCAGGAGAGGTCCAACACTGGGCCTAATATCACTCGCAATGTGGGACATATGGGCAGGGAAGGAGACGCAGGAGGCCAAGCAGGTGGCCAGATAGAAGCCTACACGCACAAGGGATAGGAGCAAAACAGCATGACCCTGAGGGGAGGATCTGGACACAAAAAAGGGGGAAATGAGAGGAAGAAAGAGAAAAACAGAGCAGAGTGAGGGGGTAAAGGCATGAGGGGCGAGAGAGAGGGTGTGAGAGATGGCAGTGAAGAGTCATATGCAAATCAGAGGACAGGGGAAGGTCTCAGGGTAGGACCTGAACACAAAAAAGGAGGAGATGAGAGAAGGGTCAGGGAAACAGCAGGGAGAGGGGTTGCAAAGGTATGAGAGCGAGCGGTGGAGAGAGAGAGCCTTTCATGGAAAGATTTCTCCATGACGTCAGGTCTGGCGAGTGACGTCACAGCAAGGGAAGGCGAGCGCCTGCAGACATGGACAGCCACATGTTCTTCATGACATCATGAATACCTCCAAAAAAATAGCTGCTCGAAAGAGCCAGACAGCGCCATTAACTCTTAAACAGGTAATGTGAAATATTGACCATTAATCGTAAAATGTGTTCTTTTGGAAAGAGGACAAGCTGAAGAGATAATTAATATTAAAAAAGAGAATAATTCTAGCTAGCTGTATCTTTGAGAAAGTAACAGCTCAGTGGGTTAATTTATCTTATGCAGAGAAGTGTGTTTTTGCCATGTGCAGTTTGTATGTTTGAACCCAGCATTGTCCACTAAGATGTTTCCTCCTCAATTCTTGATCTAGTCAATACCATTTATTTGTAGAACAAAATCTGTTCTCATCGCTTTGAGAGTTGTTTTTTTGAGCTGGCAATAAATAAAAGGTCCTTCGTTGTCAGATTCTAAATTGAAATATTCTGCCAGGCTAATCAACAAGGATGAAAAGTCCTTGGAGCCAGCCCAGTTGGCAGCAAGGGTGGCAGAGAGAGCCTGGCACTGTCCCAAGCTAGAAGACTATATGGTGGGCCAGAAGGTCTTATCACCAAGAATCGAGGACCTGGAGGAGAGTCAAGGTGAACCGGCAAAGATGCAGCCTGTGATGGAGCACAAAGGACTCCACACCATAGACATGATAAGACCAAAGCTTGAAGACACGCATTGGATGCTCTAGGTCCAGAAATAGCCCGTTATCTGGAGACGGTAAGTAGACATCAATGTTTGAAGTGATGGGAGACAACACATTTTAACCATCAAGCAAGGCAATGACCCTTCATCCAGTTCTGCGCGTGCTGTCATCCGGTCATATCCGGTTTCCGATACTGTATTTAGCAAAGGACACAAGGGCATTTTTTCCAGGCAGACATAGAAGATAATTAATATTGTTTTTTTTCTTTTTTGTTTCTTGCTTTTGTTACAAGCTCAGTAGAGGAATGGACACTGCAAATTGTGTATTACCCGATAAGGGGTGTTTTGAAGTAGTCTTTCAGTCACAAGGACATTGTGCTACTAACTAATTTCACAGTTGAAAACACTCGGATTCACACATTTTGAGCACTTTTGGCTGCAAAATACGTTTTCTTATGTAAAAATCCAGTTTTATGAGTCGTTAAACTTTTAATCCTAAAATGTGAATCTGAACGGTTCCCGATCACAGCTTGCAGGGCCTTGCTGTGCGCATCTCTTCCAAGTAGCTATGTCTGTCCACATTTCCAACGCTAATTCCAGCTGCAAACCCTCGAAAAGTTACTGACCACTAAGGCCCATATTTATAAATTTTTTGCACCGCATTTGCGTCATTTTTTGACGCAAATGCGGCGCAAACTTGCAAAATACAATTGAATTGTGTAAGTTTGCGCCGCTTTTGCGTTAAAAAGCGGCGCACATGCGGCGCTAAAAAAAGTATAAATATGGGCCAGTTTCTGTGGTAACTCGTTTGCAAACGGGACTATTTGCCTCTCATTCCCCTTTGTGGATTGTAGAAAAGGTTTTCCGGGGAAACTTTCAGAGAAACTTTTTTAAAAAGAAGAAAACTTTTTTGTCTTGTAAAAAGAATGCAGCCCTGTTTTATTTGAGGAAATCGGGCTGCTTGAGAAAGAAAGTTTCTTTCCTTCACTTTCTTTATTTAAATGGAGTCAGACATGGTGGTCTTCTGACCCCTGTCCCTGTGCATACCTAATGAATATTAATTAGGTAGGTGTGATTGCGAACCATTCAAATTTGGGATTCTGTAAACCAAACAGTTTAAGCAAAGAGTATTATGAGACATCTGATCCTAAATCCTTGTCGGAAGAGGCGGGTCTTCAGCTGTGCGTGAAGTGACGATGTCAGTCTCGTGGCGAAGACGCAGTGGAAGAGGGCTCGAGCAGAGGGGCCTTGACGGTACAAGAACATCCATCATATATGTTTGAATTTCACTGGGAACACAGTGGAACAGATTCAACCACATGCTAGTTGTGGGTGGAGCCCATGTATGGAGGTGGTGAGGCCTATGGGGAAATTAAAAGGTCACCCCAGGGTATGTCCTTGAAAGGCCAATGGAACCGGGGCAGAGCCAGCTGTTTCTCCAGCTGTGCAACAGAGAAGTTCCTCATCTTACTACATTTGTAGTACGAAAAAAATGGGTGCAAATCTGAAAACCTTTTTGGGAATAGCCGATTGACGAAAAACTCAACTATTTTATTTAAACATCTGTTTACTTGTTTATGTGTCTTTAATTGCACCGACTCACCTTCTACGCCGCAAAAATAGCCTTGGGTGCTGAAAACAAAATACAAAATCCTTCAGAAGAAATCAACAAATAATTGGCCAGGTGCAGCAAACAGAAAGTTCCTTGGTTCTTCAGAGGATCTAGGGCGTGACCACCTCCTAAGGTCTTTAAAGTACCCACAATTTACACACACTCACTGTTGATGCTTTCAATGGTGCAAAACTTCACAACTTTGTCTCAGAGCGGTGAGAAGGGACCTATGTGTCCATTCTCCAGGAATTAAACCAAAGCCTCCAGATGGGACCATTCATGGTTGAAGCATCTGACATCACTTGGAGTTTCACCAGGATCTCCCCTCTTCCTGAGAAGCTTGAATAGCCACGTCCACCTCAAGGGACTGGAGGACTGGTTTAGGATTCCATTACCTACCTTACACCGTGGATACTAGTGTACGGTCACCATTAATCATAGTCAGCCAGATTATAGCCATCTTCTTTCATGTCGGTATTAGATAAACTGTAACGTAATGGGAATAAAACAGAACACATGATGATCAGTTCGTCGTCCTCTCGTCCAAGTCCCCCTTCAGACCACCAGTGCTATTGTGGATAGCACACCTCATTAATATTCATGAGGTAGGTCGATTTGCAACCCAATAGGAATCTGAAACATATAAATAAAAGTTGAATACATTGGAACTAGTGATTTCCTAATTGCGACTAATTTTGAAATTGCTATTCCCAGTGTTAGTACATCTGGTCTTATGCGAGTGAATGAGAGACGGGGGTATGTAGGTGGGCATGCTGTTCAGTGATGGGTGTGTACGTCTGTGAATTGATAAGTGGCTGGATGGTTGACCAGTTTGGTGTGTGAGTGGTTGAATGGGGGGGAGAACATAGGTAGTTTTGGGGGGATTTGTTCTGACTGATGAGAGGTGATAACTATCCTGATGTCATAAGAGTCACCACCAGTTAAGTCGTCAAAAATGTACCTGACGATGACCTCACTTATTTAATCTGTGTGATGTCATCTGTGATGTCATGCGTGAGGTCATGAGCAGTGCACTGGTTGATGGGTGGTTACTAGTAGACTGTAACCATTACTAGTGGATATTAGGGGCTGGCTTTCGAATGCTACCGTTAACCTCCTGTGAATATAAGTTATTTAATGATGGAATATTTATATTTTATAGATTTCAAAGGCTGGGAGGTCAGAAGCACCCAGGCAACAAAAATAAATGAAAAATAATTCCTCTAAGTTCTTCAGAATCTGAGGGGTAAACAGGATACAGAAGGGGGGGTTCTGGCGTGGCCGCAGGTCATGGAGAGACTGCTGATTAATTAATCCCTGGTGAGAAGGGCTGAGATCAGAAAGTGACATTTAATTACCAAGGTTCCGTTCCTGGCTGACCCCCCCTTAGTGTGCCCGCAAGATTCCAAGAAAAATAGAGCCCGTGGAAAATTACTTTCAGACTTTGAAAGATGCTTGTTCTATGCACGTAACGTGCTGGGGGGGGTCCAACCAGGAATGGGACAAAACGTAGCGCTATGAAGCGGCAAGGCAGCTAGAAGGGTTACATGGGTGGTCTGCATAAGGCATCCCTTGCTAGGAACACCATTTAATTCTGTTAGTAATGTAGCACAGTGGGTTGCTGCCTCGAAGCAGAGATGTTTAGGGCATCGCTAAAGTGGGCTCTGGCCCAGGGCCCGAATCTTTCAGAAGCCCCCTTGATAGAGCCAGCTCTGTTCTGTAGAGAATATTTCCCCGATGACTTTGAATAATTCTTAAACAGATTGTTTTAAACACCGTTTTCCTTTAATTTATTTTTAATGTGGGAGTTGTGGGGGGTCCATTAGAGACATTTTGCAGAGAAATGTTGTGTTTATGTTTCATGCAACATCCATAAAAAACGTTTCTTATAGATCAAAACAGAATGTCACCTATGAGAAATGGGAGGGGGCCTCAGAGATTATTTGCAGTAATATTAGTGAGCTGCAGCTGTGTTACAATATTGAAAAAACGCACCACTATCCGTGAATATTAGATATAAACACATTTAGGATATTTCCCAGTGTGCCTGCACTGTCAGGGACCTGGCCAAAGACGGCTTGAAAGAGCAGAAATTGGGTCATAAATTCAAAGCTGTTCCAAACAATTGCCCCAAAAAGACGTTTGGCCCAGGGCCCCCAAAATCCTTAAAGTATCCCTGCCTCAGAGCATAGATTTGTGTGTAACAAATTGTGGCATCTTCTCCTACTTAGAGTCAAAACTACAATTGTGTGTTTAGCCACTGAGGGGCAAGGGTTGGGTGCTTGTGGGATAAAATTGTGTTTCTTCGGGTTTGTGAATCAAGTGAGCTGCCTTAAAATGCCACAGACATCTTTAGAAGTGGCGGTGTACCCCCCAAAGGTCTAATCCAAGCAGCCTGGTTGTTCCAAGCCTCATCAGGCCAGAACCACCAGGCTTCCTGTGGGTGGCCTTGAGTGTGCAATATTCTTGTAATTTGCTATTGCATAATTATGTGAAATGTCAGTAAAATGATCTGAAATGATATGCAACTATAAAAAATTCATAGCTATCATTTTTTGCTATATTTTGCCACATGATGCATCCTCGTGTCAACTTTTGGTGCAAGGATGCATTTAAACAAAGCAGTGTGAACGTCAGCTGCTTGTGTTATGTTCCTTGCTCGCGTTCACAATCATTTTTTTCCACAAATGTATGGTGATTTTTTTACTGTGAATGACTTGTTTCCCAGGAATTGCACATAGTTACGCGAAGGGGTTTGGGGAATTTCACATAACAAGTGTAATGCGAAATTTCCAAAATTACATTGGTCCAATAATCTATAATGTGAAATTTCCAAAATTATATTGGCCCAATAATCTATCATGTGAATTTACCAAAATTACATTGGGTCCAATAATCTATAATGTGAAATTTCCAAAATTACATTGGCCCAATAATCTGTCATGTGAAATTTCCAAAATTACATTGGGTCCAATAATCTATAATGTGAAATTTTCAAAATTACATTGGTCCAATAATCTATAATGTGAATTACCAAAATTACATTGGCCCAAATAATCTATAATGTGAAATTTCCAAAATTACATTGATCCTATTATCTATAATGTGAAATTTCCCAAATTACATTGGCCCAATAATCTATAATGTAAAATTTCCAAAATTACATTGGGTCCAATAATCTATAATTCGAAATTTCCAAAATTACATTGGGTCCAATAATCTATAATGTGAACTTTCCAAAATTACATTGGGTCCAATAATCTATAATGTGAACTTTCCAGAATACATTGGGTCCAATAACCTATGTGCTGATGTGTGCTGGCCGTAGGAAAGAACTGAAGGCGTGGTACAGTGCTAACTGCCTTCCAGCTGGGTTTTATCTGTATAAATGACATATACTGCCTTAGGCATGTCTTTTTCCTTCCATTGTAGTTTTCCCCCAGGTTATACTTCATTTATTTGTTCCTCAATTTTGACCATCATATTAATTTTCTCTGTCAATATTTTCTCCTCTTTCTTTTTACTCCCTGAAATGTTTTGTCCTGGTTAGGGGTGCTTTAATGCAATCCTTTTTTTTTTTTTTGTATCATCACTTTATTATTTCAAAGTGACATACATGGTGGAGCACCACTGAAACGACCATTCAGGTTCATAGAGAAGAGAGAAGGGAGAAATACCTGTTATCATTAACATAGAGTTACATATACAACTTCAACTTTGAATTATAAACTGTCACGTGGTGGTTAAACCGCAGCCACACCAGGGAGGCTGGGGGGCGTATGCAATAGTATTCAAGGGGGGGAGCGAGGCGCCCACGCGCACTATGGGCATATGTTATGCTAGCGTTTTAGTGATTGGGGGTATAGCATAAGTATTTCAAATAGAAGATGGGATGAGCCAGGACATAATAGATAGGATCCCGGGGATGTCCAGATGCACTTTTACGCTGGTGCATTAGTGGCGCCCTCTCTCGCGTAGGAACAGCGGCATTCGCAATAGTCACTCACAGAGCAAAATTAAATCCGGGGGGGCAAATAACCATCCCATCTCGATGTCTATAGGAGATCTAAGGTGGGCGAGTGTCATCCCTGACCTCCATCTTGACTATAAAGGCGTCCCATATGTTTGAGACGCCCTGCACTAGTCCTCTATACTGTAAGCTGCGCAGTGTCTGAGCCTCAGCCTGGGGCTGCTGTAGTAATATCCGTAGCCACCCATCCTGATTAGGGGCATGTGGTGCCTTCCAATTAATGGCTATTTGTCGCTTCAAAACTATGTATGCCAGATCGACAAACCTATATAGTTGCTTATCCTTGCTGGAGCGACGTCTTAATCATAGACAAGATTTGGGAGTCGGTTGCAAAGCGTGGGTGGTGATGTCAGACACCTCGTCAGTGACGTGTCGCCAAGCCACAGCCAACGGGGGGCAGCTCCACACCATGTGGTAAAAATCCGCCTGGGGGTGCGCGCATCGGGGTCAAGCTGGATCCGAAGCAGGGAACATGCGTTTTATACGGAGGGGGAAAGGTAAGAACAGTGTATGTCGTTAAATTGGGTGTAGCGGAGTCTAGCATTTCGGGAAACAGTTTTAACAGAGGAGAGCGCAGACGACCACGCCGCCGAGGATAGGGAGGCAGTCAACGTCTCGTCCCAGTGAGACTTTGAATGATCTAGGTCCGGGAGAGCGTCCAGTAGGAGCATGGAGTCCAGTCGTGACACCATTCTCCCAGCTCCGCCCATTGAAAGGAGTAGAGTGAGGATCTGCCACGTAGGAGGTTCAACGTCTCCCAGACCCCACGAGGTATGAAGGAGGTGTCGTATAGCGTAGTATGCTAAAAAGTTACCGGCCGGTATCTTTGTGTGGGACAATAATTTGTTGAATGTTAGTCGTGTGCCCTCGGAGTAAAAATCTCCAGTCATGACCAGGCCCGCAGCCTTCCACGGGGACAGATTATGGTGCGCCAACAAGGACCGTGCTTCGGGTAGAAGTATAAAGGGATATATGGGGGAGTATGGTATGCGAGGTCCCCTGCCATGGACATAGCGTAGCCAGCCCGACTTTGCAGCAGTCAATACAGTATTGCCATGTAGAGGAGAGGAGGATTTGTCCGACAGCCATGTCAGTAATGGTGTCGGAGCCAGGGCACTAAGCAGGACTGATTTTTCACCCGAGGGATGATCGCCCAGCCAATCTGCTGGCCACTGCAGCTGGGCTGCAGCATTATACATTTCAAAGTTGGGAACACCCAGTCCTCCCCCAGTCTGTGGGTGTTTAATCATAGACGAGGCCACTCGGCGCTGACCTTACCCCACACAAAGTCCGTCAGAATGCCCTGTAGTGTCTTAAAGAATGCGTGTGGTAAAACAAGCGGGAGCGCTGCAAAGTAGTAGAGTAGGCGAGGTAAGATGATCATCTTAGTGATAGAAACCATAGGGGACAGGGGAAGCGCTCCCCAGAAGGGCAAAGAGCCCTTAATGGAGCGAAGGGCTCTGTCCAAATTGCCCTCCCTAAGGTCCTCGAGAGAGTGGTACATCTGTATGCCCAAGTATTTAAAGGTGGTATGACACCATGGCAGTTGATAATTCGGTAATGCCAACTGGAGTTCCGAAGGCACTGGAGATAGGGGGAAAATACAAGATTTGGACTTATTTACCCGCAGGCCGGAAGTGTCTGCGTAGGAGTCCAAGGTCTCCAGTACCTGACACATGGACGTCGTGTGATCATGCAGATCGATCAGAGCGTCGTCCGCATTCAAGGAGATTATATGAAATGTATGTAGCTGTGGGATGACCCAACATTGTGCCTGTTGTCTAAGGTGAACGGCCAAGGGTTCCATAGCTATGGCGAACAACAAAGGGGACAAGGAGCATCCCTGTCTGGTGCCCCTGGAGATGGGGTATGGGTCCGAGCTAATTTGCCCCGTCTTGATGCGGGCTGACGGATTAGAGTAAAGGATCCTGATCCATGATATAAATCCTGCACCGAGCCCCATCGCAGCGAGTGATTGAAAAAGGAAATCCCATCTCAGCGTATCAAACGCTTTTTCTATGTCTAGTGACACAGCATCTTCGCTGCCGGTGGGAGTTGGATCAGTGCTGTGTAGTATACGGATCAATCTCCTAATATTCTGGAAAGTATTCCTGCCAGGTATAAAACCCGACTGATCCTCATGAATTAAATGAGGGATATATGGGAGAAGCCGGTTGGCCAAAACTGCAAACCTTTTATATATAAAATGACTAATGGCAAACTTAAACATCAGTGGAAGAACATGGGAGGCATAATGTTGTAGAAACAAAATGTGAACTTTTTTCTCTTCAAGAATTGAGGGTACAGTTTTTTGTATGCTAACTGGTGACAAAATGCTCACAAAGAATGTTGAAAGGGAGAGCGGGTTTGTGGGACACGTACTTTTGTCTCACTTAACTCATATCCATAAAACCTGTACATGTATCCAGAGTGACCCAAGCAAAGTGTGTTGCAGACTGGCCAAATTTTACACCATCCAAAATGGCCTCTTGTTGAAATAGTGCCATGGGCTCAATACTGAGTGACCCTGGTTCCTGATGTAACTCCTCATTTCTTAGAGGTCCCTTCTGGATGCAGCTTGTGATTGGCTGGATTTTTCCCAGCCCTGATAAATAATGATGCCACGGGGTAACTTATTTATCGGGTGTGATAAATAACACTTATTACAAGTTGGTGGGAAATAAGTTGATTTGGTGTTTAACGCCGTAAAATCTGCATGATACGATAAATACTATATGCTTATCCCCCTTTAAATTTCAGTTATTTTTACCTGCCGAAATTTAACAAAGGTTGAGGTATTTGATGCATCCGATAACTATCAAATGCATTAAATACCTAACGACTCGCAGTTCTAGCCCGTGCAGACCCAGGGGTTTACGCACAGGTCGGGATACACCGTAATCAGGGCCACAGTGGTGTAAATAGGCATTTTGTGTCCAGTCCAGAGCGCTGTGAAGTGGGCGGATCCGTTGCTTGTCACGATGTTGCACTCCCACACACCTCTGACATGGCTGATGCAACCAGCAGGGTGACTGGCACGGCTGCTAGAGACCAGTAGCACCAAACTGCAGACTGTGCATGCAGGAATACGTCTCAAGTTCAGCGCAGCTAGGGCCTCTAGGGAGGAGGAGCTTGCGCGCACAGCAAAATGGCCGCCTTTCTCTCAGGGGAGCTGTAGCTAACATAACGTTGAGCGCAGGGTGGTAAACCCTTTGCACTACCCACACAGCAGTCGTTGTGGCTGCAGGATAGCAGCAGATTGTGCAAACATCTGGAAGAGATTCAGCATGTTCCAGAGGGACTAGAAAAGGCTGTGACGCAGACCCTGCTGCCCAAGGGGCTCCTGAGTGCCAAAACCATTCATGGGGACCCAATTCAGCCCACGGACAACTAATGTAGGCATACATGACAATAGTTCTGATTCAGGTGGGAGACTCCTGATTTTTATTTTGTCTGTCTTCCACCTGAAATTGTCTGTCCTTCATTAGAGGTCATTGGGGAAAACACATTGTCCCGATTTATTTATTTTTAATCTCCCACTTTCTTCTTCTAAAATGTTGGCATGTGTCTATGGGACACATAAGTGCCCCTTTTCGCAATCTGAATGAGGCATCATTTTACGCTACCCCACAGTGACAAGCGCCATGCATTCTGTGTTTAATTTGAGCCGGTGGTTTCTGATGCTCAGCACCGGCACTTTAATTGTCAACCCCGACACTTATGATAGTCTGGCACATGGTGGCGCTTTTTTTCTGATTAGAGATTAGCTCAACACCAGCTGTTTATTAATTCAATAGACATTAAAAATGACTAATACCTGCCACCTAAGCCATCAGGAGCAGCTCCTCCATTATATTGGAGGAGTTTCGCCCCGCTAAAAAATGTCCCAGAGATGAAAAATAAAATGGTAATAAAGTTTATGTATTACCATTTTATTTTTCACCAACCCGTCCCGAACAGTGTGTCAGGGCGGGGCGGGGCAATTGCTGCTGAGTGGCAGCAGGGAGCTGTGCACATACGTTTAAAATGTGCATGTCCCTTTGGCCGGCGGTCTTGCGATGAACAGTCAGACATGCGCACTTTAAACCTCTCTAACCCAGCTGTCTGAGACAGCTGGATTAGACAAAGCCCACGCCTCCAGGGCTGTTAGGAGTGCTGAGAGAGGCTGCTCCCTTCAACCCGAGTGCATCTCTCATGCTGGTTAACAGCATGAGAGCAGCGCCGGGATTGGTTAGAGAAGATTGGAACACCGCAGCAACAATGACGTTGTTTGGCAAGCCAGGAAGGTAAGTGGCTTTTTCTTTTATTTATTTTGCTACCCCCCCTGCCCCCCATTTGCCCGCACCACCCCTCTCCTTACATGCCAGCCACCACTGACAGCCATTCTTAGAGCTTTGGGGGCCTGGAATAGTCTGGATTGCCACGCTTGTAGGGGTGTGTTGGTTAGTAGTTGTGTTGGAAGCTGGTACTGTCATTGGCAGCTCTGGCTGGTGCGAAGAGGGGTTCAAGCCGCAGTGGCCTCCTGGCGAGAGCCCCGAAACATTATATTTTTACAAATTAAGCACCTGAAGGTACTGCACGAGCGAAGGTGTTCTGGGATGCAGCTTCAGGTGCACTCATTCATATAGTCACTCCCAAAACCTCAGCTGAAATCCCAGAATTCACCTCTGTCCGTGGCTTACCTTGGGACACTAAAACATGGGGTGCGACCTTGAGTGACCTTCTCAACCTCTGACCTGCTGACAGGCAGAACACCCGAGCCCACCTGGAAACACCTTTGCTGTGAATGTGAACCAGGATAACAGCAGAAAGATAGCTTTACCTGCCAACTATCAGACAATGCACAGCAGCATCACAGGGCCCCGGGAGGCACAACAAACACCTTCATGGGCATCCATGCCAACACAAACAGGGAACTTTGTAGTGAAACAAGCCCAACAATGTCACTGTGTGTGTACACAAGCAGTGCCAGTTCTCTCAAAGAGTTTGGGCACAAGAGAGACATCACATGGGCCTGGGAACCCGAAAAAAGAAAAGCGAACGGTATACAGAGAACTGACTCTACCACTAGCGCCTAGAAAGTGTCCACTTTATTAAGGCACATTCAGTCATCGCATAAAGATGGAGTGAAATAGATTTTTTTCTTTTATCTTGTGAACAAAGATGTTCAAAATTACTTTTTGCCGGACATTTTTTGGCAAAATAACTCTCGTACCATTTTTGCCAAACATTTAACTATTTAACTGGACCACAAACATAGGACACGATTTCCTGCACCTCAAAATTAGCAGTTTCACCACTGACCAGGCTCAATAAAGCACATCCCACAATTTACTGCGACTAAGAATGTACCTCCGGCGCAGTTTAGTCCGAGGGCCAGATTTGGACGTTGGCGGACAGAGTGATCGCCGGTGGCCTGGTGAGGACTTTACGTCCGCCAGGCTGAGCCCACGCTGCCATCAGATTTATAAACGACCGCCACGCTGATGTAATTTACACTGGCTCTTTGTTACACGTTTCTAGGCAGGAAAATATAGGAAGATTTTTCTTACACACTTTTATATTTTGTCGCACGTTTTTATTGACAGTGGCATTGCCGGGCAGAAGAACACTCAGGCGCTGGTTGCAAATTCAGAGGAATTCTTCGTGCAGAGTTCGGGTGTCCACTATTACGGATGGTGCATGGAATCTCCACGCAGAATTTCACGAATTACGGATTTGACTCCCTGGAATGTGGAATAAATGCGCGGACCCAGAATTACAGAGCGACACTTGACATTATCCCCAACTCCAAAGGGTTTAATACAGACATTTAGAGCGAGCGGGACCTCTGCGTATGGATGGTCGGGGAGGGCGAGGGGGGACAGAGAGTGTTGTGGGTAGAGAGACGCCTTCGATGCTCTCTCAGTGCATGGCTGGGTATCCGGCAGGGTCTGGGAAACGAGTTCAGGCTGCAAAGCTCCCCTTCCCCGTCCGCCTTCACCGACCGGATTTTCGGGCCTGGAGTCCCATGGACTCCAGGACACCCACAGGACACCCATAAATCCAGGTGTGTGGATTCCAGGCCCTTTATAACTGGGGAGAGCGAATTCCACACAGGAATTCTGCTCTTCAGAGATCGAAATTGGCCCATAACTATTTTGTGCAAAACATCTCTCCTGCAGAACCCCCTTTGGCATTAAAAACACAGATGTAACTAATTGTTGCAAAAGCCACGATTTTCACTCGATTGTCCAGAAGCCAAACAAGGGAACCGAGGAGACTTCCATGGACACGACCCCTGCGAAGATTGCACAAATACTTTGCAGGTTTGCAGGCCCAGGCGGCAGCCCTGAGTCAGGCTTGTTTTCGTCCCGGCTAGTGGTCTGGAGCTGTGCCAACGGCGGATGGTATTTTTGGGTTCCACGTAAGGTGCGTCTTACACTAGTAGAATCGGCCCCAGCTGGGCCCTGGGCACAGGCTGTCCTGGCTTTGGCAGCATAACACATTTGTGGACACAACAGAATCTTATTTTAGGCTGACCAGACCCCACACTTGAAACCCACACCACAGCCCTAGTGCGATATAACGCAAGGGGTCACCTGAAGTGTGGGACTCACTGGGCATCAGATGTCTGTCAGACAACAACATATGCCCAGTTGGCATGTGCTGGGAACATGCGCAGGTACTGGGTCAGCACAGTTACCGGTACATGTTGGAATGCGCAGATGCAGGGCTCAGAATGTACAAATGTAGGTGGAATGTGCAGGTACACGTTTAGAAAGCACATATATAGAATGGGATATGCAAGCGGAGGGTCACAATGTACAGATACGTTTTTGGAATGTGCAGGAACATGATTGAGCCATGCCAATACAGGTTCAAAATGTACAGAGAGGTTGAAATGTATAGAGGGATGGTTAGAATGTACAAGCTGGGATGTGCTGATGTGGGTTTAGATCGTGTAGATAGAGGGGATATTAAGTGCAGATAATGGTTGGAACGTGCACATGAAAGGGACAAAGTGTACAGATACAAGTAGCAATGTGCAGATGCACAGGATAGAATGTACAGATACAAGTAGGAATGTGCAGATGCAAGGGTTGGAATGTGCAGATGCAAGGGATAGAATGTACAGATACTAGTTGGAATGTGCAGCTACAGGGTTAGGATGTGCAGATGCAAGGGATAGAATGTACAGATACAAGTTTGAATGTGCAGCCACAGGGTTAGAATGTGCAGATCCAAGGGATAGAATTTACAGATACAAGATGGAATGTGCAGCTACAGGGTTAGAATGTGCATATGCAGGTTGTTATCTGCAGATGCAGGTTTAGAATGTACAAATGCAATGGTAGAATGTACGGATACACAGAATGTGCAAACAGGGTTAGAATGCACAAATGCAAGGGATAGAATGTACGGATACACGTTGGAATGTGCAAACAGGGTTAGAATGTACAAATGCAAGGGGTAGAATGTACATATACAGGTTGGTATATGCAGGTGCAGGTTTAGAATGTGCAGATGCAGGGAATAGAATGTACAGATACGTATTGGAATATGCAGATACAAGGTTGGAATGGGCTAATGAAAGGGATAACATGCACAGCTAGAGGTAGCAATGTGCAGATGCAGGGTTGGAATGTGCAGATGCAAGTGACTGAGTGTACAGATATAGGTCAGAATGTGCAGTTACAGGGTTAGAATGTGGGGTTGCAAGGCACAGAGTGCACAGATAGAGGTTGGAATATGCAGGGGCAGGGTTCGAATGTGCAGATGTGAGGGACAGAACATACAGCTAGAGGGTGGAATCTGCAGGCGTAGGCATGTGTACAAGTATAGGGTTAGGATGTGCAGATGCAAGAGATGGAATGTACAGATATAGGTTAGAATGTGTGGACACAGGGTTAGAATGTGCAGATGCAAGGGATAACATATACAGGTTACTATCTGCAGATACAGATTTAGAATGTGCAGATGCAAGGTACTGAATGCATAGATAGTAGTTGGAATGTGGAGTTGCAGGGTTAGAATGTACAGATACAAGGTGAGGATGTGCAGATGCACAAGATCGAGTGTACAGATATAGAGCTGAAATGCAGAGACAAAACGATGAATGTGACAATCTGGGTTTTGAATATACAGTACGAGCTGTGAATGCGCAGAGAGAAGGTAGAGTGCGCTGCTAAGGGTTAGAATGTACTTATAGCAGTGGAATGTGCAGCCTTGTGTTTACAGAATAAAGTTAAAGGACAGAAGGTGGCCGTATGGCTTTAGAATGTACAGGTAGAGTGTAATGGACAGCCATGTGTTTTTAATGTACGCTTACAGAACAAAATGTGCCCATATGGACAAAGGAATGGTTGAAGGGTGTTGTTGTATCATATAGAATGCGCAGGCAGAGGGTGGAATGTGTAGGTTTGTGTTTACAGCACACAGTTAGGAGAACAGAAAGGGCCATATCCGTTTAGAATGTACCGAAAGAAGGTGGAACGGCAGCTATGTGTTTATAAAGGACAAGTTAACGGGGATGGTGTGCCTGTATGGTACAGGATGCACAGAAAGGGGGCGGAACTGGCTGTGATGTATTTCCAAAGGCACGGCTAAGGGGCAGGATGTGCCTGTATAGACATAGAAAGAAGGTAGAACAGAATGTTTACAATGTACATTTGAAGGGCAGAATGGGCCCATATGTGTTTTAGAATGTTCAGAGGGTAGAATGTCCAGGTGCTAGTTTAGAATGCGCGTGTAGAAGGTCACATGGGTGGAAGAAAATGTAGAATGTACAGCAAGAAAGACGGATATGCAGATTTCAGCTTTAAGTGTACAAGAACAAGCTAGAATTTGTAGATATGGATTCAGAGTTCAGTGTAAGAGGCGACAATGTGCACCTTTGAGGTTAGGGAGTAAAGCCAGCAAGTCAAATGGGCAGATACAAGTTTACAGTGTCCAACCACCGGGTGTATTGAGATGGGTCGGATCAGCAGAGATGGGTTTAGGTAATACCTATGGAAAGTGGAATGTAAACTCCAGGTGCCGCTATAAGGGACATTCCGCAGGCCTTGGTTTAGAGTCTACGATAGAAGTTAGACTCTTCAAACACTGGTATAAAAGGTAGGGCCAGCATGGAATGTGCTGATATGCGTATAAGCTATGCGTATGTGGGGTAGAATGTGCAGCCACCACACTCAGAATAAACAGAAGACAGAATCTACAAATTTGGGTCTAGAATATTTAAATTGATGTCATCATTATTGCACTGGTGCTTTCTTCCTTAAGGATGTGACCTCTTGATGCTGTTAGCGTGCAGGCGGGCATACAACACCCTATTCATTATAATAAACATTGCTCCCAGTTTAATATACAAATCGAGGGTATTTCATGTGGATACTTATTCAGAATGTAAAGAGATAGGGTGGAATGCTCGGATAAGAATGTGCAAATAAAAGGGATCTCATGCAGATAACGTTCCTGAATATTCTAATATTAGGGGGCTCACGCAGAATGTAGAGACAGTGTGAACTTTGCAGCGATAGGTTAATAATTAAAATTAGAGGGTGCACCATGTAATGCATGTTTTTGTTGTACTGATAGAGGCTGAAATGTTTAGATATGACTTGTGAATGTATAGACAGAAAGTAGATTGATGGGAGTTTAGAATGTACTAATATGAAGTGGAATGTTCAGATATGCCTTTTGGATGTATTGCCAGAAGGTATAATGAACAGCTATAAGTTTCAAATAAACTGATATAGGCTGGAAAGTTAAAATATCCCTTTTGAATGTATTGCCTAAAGGTAAAATGAACAGCTATGAGTTTCATTTATAGTGATAGAGGGTATATTGTGACTTTTGACTCTATAAACGGAATGCGGAATGTACAGGATTTAGAATGTACTGATTGTAGGAGGCGGGCTCTCTATGTAGTGTGCAAAGCTGAGCTCACTGTGCAGAGAGTCCGGGCAACTACTTGTTGGTTTACAGAGGTAAAAACTAGACTACCTAATGCTCTAATTTTCATGGTAGCTGGTCGAGCAGTTAGGCTAATCTTGGAGAAGTGCAAAACGTATTGTACTCACAATATCAATAAATGAAGACACACACTCAAAAGAATAACTCAAGGCCAATTTACAAAAATACTTCAGATTTTTATAACATTTTTAAGACCAAGATCATCAAAATCGGGTAAGTACTTTTTACATTATGAATTTTAAAATTTTAGCAAAAATTGTCTTTTTGTGCGTAATTACGCACCATGGGACTCAATGGAGAAATTCTTTAAAAATGCATATAAAATCAGGCAATGCGTTTACCAATGTCTCCTTTTGCAGGTATGTCGAGGTCATCGGCGGGCACTATGGACCAGCCGGAGAAGTTTGAGCGGTTCCCGGTTTCAGCGGCAGCAGCTGCAGAATGTCGATGGAGCTGGTGCCAGGCAACTGCGGGGTACCACTTGGAAAAGCACTGCACTGTGACTGTCGAGGTCACAAGGGGTGGGGAACCCTTAGGTCACAGCTGGATCTTTAGTGCAGGGCACAGGGCGGCCGGAAGAAGAGCGAATCAGTGAGCCAGGAGCTGTGTGCAAAGGTGCCCTTGGAACCAGGAGGTAGGTCACTTTGAGGGTGGCCTGCAGGTCAGCAGGGTCACTGGTGAGGGGTCCTAGTGTTTTCTGAAGTCCCTCGACTGGGGCTTCCTCTTGGTCCCTTTCCAGTCCAGAGTGGGCTGTTCTTCTGGATACCCGATGTTAGGTGATAACTACCTGGGGCAATGATGCGGATCGGCTGCCCGAGGGTGCATTGCCACATTAGCACACTTGAAGGGTGTGTCCTCGTGGTTCATCAGGTGGAGTTTGGTCCAGCTGAGGCATCCAGGTCCTTGGTCAGCAGCCGGTCAGTGAAGTGGCCTTCCCTGGGTCTTTGGTCTTTGTTGCAGGAGAGTGATGCCTTCACTCAGGAGGGAGATCTTTGGTGACTTTCGAAGTGTGGAGGTCCTGTGGGGTTTGTAGAGACTCTCCATCCTTCAAGCAACCCCTCAGCAGCGAGTGTCGACTTCTGGGTGCAGCAGGCAGGGTTTGGCGCCTTTTTCTTGGTGCAGCAGGACCTCATGTCTCGAGCCCTGGGTCTTCCTTGTTGCTGGTCTTCTTTTGTCCTTGGAATCTGAATCTCTGGTCTAGGGGTGCCCACTAAATACTGTATTTAGTGAGCGTTTAGGGGAGTACCTAGTAGTGGCCAATGGGCCATCTACCTTCGGGTGACTACACCGGCTAAGTGACCACTTCCTCTGGGCAGAGGTCACTTCCCTACACCTGATTGGCTATTTTCCTTCCATGTAAGATAGAGGAAAATTCAATGGAGGAGTCACCTTGCATGCTACACCTTAGGGGTGGTGCAAGCTGGGGCTGACCACTCCTCCTGTCCTTTGTGTGGTTTCCCGCCATTGCTCCTGCCAAAAATGAGGGTTTGCAATGGGGACGGCCATCTGCTGCTAGCAGCAGGCTTCGGTGTTGAGTTTCAAGGGTGGTAAGCCCTGTGAAGCTCACTAGCAGAGCAGTGCACATTCCTGGGGGGGAGTGTGATAGCACCTCTGCCCAGGAAGAGCTTTGTTCTGGGACCCAGAGAGCAGGATCTCTCACCCCAGGGTTCCAGACTCTTGTCTGGAGGTGCAGGCTGGATGTGATCGGGCAGGATCCATGCCAGGACAGTTAGCTTTTGCAGGGGGCACCTCTAAGGTGGCCTCTGGGTACATTTTGGAATAAATCCAATGCTGGTACCAAATTGGATTTATCATTCTGAGTTGTTTGATACCAAACTAGAGTTCAGAGTTGCCATCATGTAGCTTTAAAACTCGTACTGACCAGTGTCCAGCACATGTATTAAAATGGCTGCTCTGTTCACTTACTATGTCCCAGGTTTGGCAAGGACACAGTAGGGGCATATGGCTCATATGTCTGTGTCCACACATACAGTATGGTGCACCCTGCCTTAGGGCTGGAAGACCTGCCAGAGGGGTGACTTACGTATATTGCATGCAGTGTTTAGTGGACACGGCACACAGGGTGTGTGCCATGTCGAGTTTGCATTTTAGGATTGCACCAGGACACTCAGCCTGCAATGGCAGTGCTGGGTGTATCTGGGTGCATGGCCCTTTAGGGTGGCACAATCTGTGCTGCTACCCTCAGGGGCCTACCCTTAGTACCCCAAGCCTTGGGTACCTAAGTAACCCTTTACTAGGGACTTACAGGGTCAGCTAAAGATATTGCCAATTGTATCAATACCTTTGCAGTTTTTAGGGAAAGAACACTGGCATTGGGGACCTAGTTAGCAGTATCCCAGTGCACTCCAGTCCAAGCTGCATCCAGAAACCAGGCAAAAAGTGTGTGGGGGGGGGTTGGGGTACTGCAACAGGATGCGAAGTTCCCACCGTGATATTGGGTGGAATGTTCAGACATGGCTTTTGAATGCTTAGACAGGGGATAGAATGCATAGGTTTAAAATGACCAGGATCATAACGTGCACATAAGAGCACACAGTGCCACTAGTCCACAAACTACAGAGTATGCCATTCCCAGAGCACCACTTGGCCTGTGTATTTAATCACTCTTCCGAGAGCCACTGCCCTGCCAGTGGGGCTTGCAATTGTGGAAGGAGCACAGGGACTTACCTTTAATTCAAGTCAGCTATCGCCGTGGAGGCTGGACTGGACTCAGTGGCGGCTGGCTTATGTTTATAGCGGAGGGCGGGGGAGGGGACCACAATAATAATAATAAAAAAGAAAAGAAAAAAAAGGCATCTACCTTCTGACGTCTTCCGCGCGGCATCCTCCTGCTCCCGGAAGCTTCACCGCAAGGGACAAGGAAATGGCAATAACCAATCCTGGCGCTGCTTTCATCCTGGTAACCGGCATGAAAGCAGTGTCAGGATTGGTGGGAGCGGGCTCTCCCAGCGCTCACCAGAGAGCTGTGCCTTCTCTAAACCAGCTGTTTTAGGACAGCTTGGTTAGAGATGTTTAAAGTGCGCATGTCTGGCTGGTCGTCACAAGATGGCCGCCCAAAGGGACAGGCCCGCTTTAAACATAGTGCACAGCTCTCTGCCCCTCAGCAGCAATTGCCCTGCCACGTCCTGACACTCAATTCAGTACGGGACGTTGAAAAATAAAATGGTGATAAACAAAGTTTATTACCATTTTATTTTTACATTATGAGGGGCATTTTTTGGTGGGGCGACGCTCCTCTGCTCAAAGCGAGTGGCTGACCATGAGTGGACTAAAGACCTGGAGGCCTGTCACTGCTGACAGCTGCTCTGCGCACAGAGTAGCCAGGGGCGTAGCTTGGTCAGTACGATGAAGGGAGGCGTGATATTCATATTTTCTAACAATCACCCTAGCATATAATCAGTGGCATAACTAAACTGGATGACCCCCTTGCAAAGAGCATCTAGGGGGCCCCTCCAGACTCACTCAGGCTAGAAGCTGTGCTGAGGGGGCCCCCTGGAGCTCACCCACCACGCACCGCAGGAGCTGCAGGGGCCTTTGTTACGCCCCTGCATATAATGTTAAAATGCATTATAACACAAGCAGGGCACCTTAGAGGGCTTAAGAGTAAAGGTAGAGGAATGCACTTTAATAGGGGTACTAAGTGACAGAAAACACAATATTTTGTGAAATAAACATTTCTGGAGACTTACACAACAGCGAGAGGGAGCAAGTGTGTGTGTTTTTGTCTGGGTGTATGTAAAATCCGACAGACACCCTCACCATACCTGAATGAAATCACCTGAACTCTGCTACTTACCAGAAAATACATTCATTAGGGGGTGTAACACTCTAAACACCCCCTGAAGCAACGCCCCTGGGAGTAGCACAGCTCTTCAGCTGTCAGTCATACACTCTTGGACCCTCAGTTACAGATGCCATGACACACTGCCCTGCCCAGCCTGTTTACCAGGTGGCACTGGGAGTCATCGCCCTTAGCATGCCCCGGAGTGCTTAGCCCTCCAGTAACGGGGCTGAGAGGGACCCACCCTGTCGCAGCCGAGGGTGCTGCCCTGCCACCCAACCCCCACAGCCGGTCGGTGTCAGTGCTGGATGTTCTGTGCCAAGGCAGATGCTTGGTAAGGGTGGGTCTGAGTGACTGGCATTCTGCGGACGCGGGCATCAACCGAGCGCAGCTGTCAGTGGCACACTGGTGCAATCGACAGTGTTCGCAACGGGGACATCTTGTGGCCTGTTCACAAACTATTTTCATTCGCACACACTTTTAATGGCTCGTTCGCTACAAAATTGGTTTTGAGAACTTCACGGCACTGCATTACAACATATAACTGTTTTTTTTTAAATGTGGATTACACAAACGTAATTCATGTAATTTCAGGAATTTTGCGCTATGCTTGTTTCACTAATTTTCTGAAATTATGCCATTACACCACTTCGCGTCATTACACACCATTTGCAGTTAACAAAAAAAACAAATAACATTTGGTGTACACATGTACAGCGGATGGCACGGATACAACATAACGAGAACAGGTGTTGTTTGCAGCGCTTTGTTTAAATGCGCCCTCATGTCAAACATTCACACAAGGACGCATTTCACATTAAAGCGTACCACGAAATGCCGGATTTGCATTTTGTGAAATGTCATATAAATGTCCAGAAATGTTGCTTAATTACGCGAAAGCAGAATTTCGCTGAATTTCCCACGCCCCAGTGCTGATCTGATGGAACAGTGAGAGATCGAGGAAGTACGAAAATGCATCTCAGGAGCCCGTGTGACAGAAACATTACCAGGCCCCAGCAGGAGACGAGATGGAAGACCTAATCCTGTGAGGCGGACTAACTGAACCCGAAAGAAAAGAGATGGGAAAGTGGGAGGCCAAACTTGAAACAGAGATTAAAAAAACACGTGCAGCAAATTCAAAAGGCATCACCACAACGTAGAGACATTTGATATTAAGTAGGACTGGATGGAGGGTAAACATGGCTCATTGCCTTTAATACATTTTCAGATTTCCACTTCACTGAAGCTAGTAAAACCCTCATTGTGTCGCGAGACAATGGGCGGTGTAATATGCAAGGTCAGAGCCCGGGGATGACTTGGACTGCATATATTCCGAGGGTGATTGTTCCTAGATTTGGAAAGTCAGATGGGGTGGTCACTCTTTCTCAGTAGCTGCAGCTGAACTATGGAGCACCCTGCCAACTCATATTCGGAGTCTGGACTCATTTGCAGCCTTCCGAAAGCGATTGAAAACTTTGTCCCTTCCCTTCCATGATGGCAGCTCCTTTGCGTTTAGTGGGTGCCCCTTTCCCCTGTAATTTTACTGCTTTAATCAATCAATATTTGTAAAGCGCGGCTACTCACCTGTGAGGGTCTCAAGGCACTGTGCTGTGCCATAATGCGCTTTATAAACTCAAACAAACACATATCTATATATTCAGTGGTTCCCTACCTTTTGACTCCTGTGGCCCCCTTCCCTTTATAAATACTGGAACCCGGCGACCCCCACTGAGTCAGTACTGAAAGCTGGGGACCTAATCTGTTAATATTACTGAATTTTCTAAGCAGTCGCGGACCCCCTGAGGAGGTTTTGTGGCCCCTCGGGGATCTCCGGACAACAGATTGGGAACCACTGTTTATATTCATTCAGATGGCTTATGAAACTCGATCGGGCCCTAAAGATGCGCTTGAGGCTGGAGACAGTGGAAAAGGCCATGGAGGCCTTAGGGCTTGGTGTAGACTTTGGCAGATTGGTTACTCCGTTACAAACGTGACGGATATCCCGTCCGCCATATTGCAACTCCATAATATCCTATGGAAATCATAATATGGCGGACAGGAAATCCGTCAATTTGTGACGGAGTCACCCGTCCGCCAACCTCTAAATCAAGCTCTAGTTCCAAGAGTGGAACGGGCTCCAAAGAAGGAGATGCGGATGCCAGAGGAAGCCACAGTTCACTTGGTGCGTTGGTGCAGGGTGGCACAGAAAATGCAATTCTGAGGACCCTTGGAGGAGAGAAGCGGGTTCGAGAAGTGTAGGTTCGAGGTACGAGAGATGCGCCCTGAAGAAAGAAGAAAAAGACAAAGAGAAGGAAAGGGGGTAAAGTACGGGAAAGGGACCAACCGAGAGACCACCTTGGTACGAGCCAAGATGTCGAACTTAGCCTCATTTGGGGAGAAGTGGAGACCCCCTTATAAGGGATCAGGCAAAGCACGAATGCGAGCCTATGAGGGATGGGCCTTTTAAGGAAAGGGGGGAATTTAGAAACCTAGAGGAAAGAAATATGGAAACGCCCTGGGTAGAGTAGTGGGGGGCACGGCTTTGATGAGTTGTCGGACAAGGGGATCCTGGCTGATGGAGAGGGAGATGGGAGCAATGATGGAATAGTAGATATTAATGGTCCTGTTTGTAACACAAACTTGGTAGGGATGGGAGGGGTCCAAGCAGAGTGGCAGGGGTTGCCTAGGGCCTCAAAGCCGCAACCCCAGTCAGCCCCCAATAGAAGGGACATCACCATTGAATTTGATAACTACTACATATTGTACAGTTATTTCATCTACACATTAACAACATTGCCTCAGCAGTAGGTTTACATCATTCTAACCCTAATAAAAAAAACTGACCCGAACCCTAACCCTGATGCTCCAAAGGCAATGTAGCATAAAATGACAATGTAAACCATGGCCATGTAGGGGTACATCACCCTATGTGCATGAGAACGTAAATATCTGTCTATGTAATTGTAAGAATCTAATAGCGTGCACCCCAAACCTTTGAGGCATAATTGTCCCCCAATGTCAGAGCAGCTTTCTGTATGCAAGATGCTTTGTTAACGGCACACGTTGCACTTTCTATTCTTCATCAAATGAATTAAAATGCAAAGAAGACGAATTCTATTAAAAATGTTCTGTCGTGTGAAGTTGCATGTGTTTGCCAGCTGCATCGCCCGTGCATTTGAGACCTTTTTCGATTGCGCTCACGAAACTTCAGCCCCCCCCTTGCAAAGTACTTGGGGGGACCCCCTCCAGACTCACTCAGGGGTTCTAATGCCAGGTCACTGTGGGCTTGCACCCCCCCTCCCCCAACCCAGACTGCCGGGGCCTTTGTTACGCCCCTGATTGCGCTGGAAAAGGGACCGGTATTCCACCATTTTCTCAGTTTCTTGAGACGTATGGCTCTCTCAACACCCTAGGAGAAGCTCAGGCTGGATAGGCACATTATGTACGTATTTTAATATTTAAAGACTGGGCCTTCACAACTGGTGGCTACTTACCAAATGTATGTAAATGTATTTAAAATGCGCCCTTTGCCATTTTTTTTTTTTCAAAAATGAAGACGACCCCCTTCATTGAGCACGTTGGGCTTGCATGACCCACTCAATGGAATTCTGGCCCAGGATTCCCCACCGCTTCACCCCGGAAACAATCGTATCTCCTCAATGGCCATAGGTCAGGAAAAGCATCATTGCTCATTAACAGCAAACTGCATCCAGTTCACACAGAGGCAGTCATCCATCAGGGTCACCGAGATAAGCATCCGCCCAGTATCCCGCCGCCCCCCCTCATCCCCGACCGCGTATTAATAGACTTTGTTTGTTATCGGATCATAGCGGTCAGTCTGGGGCTTCCTGGAAGTGTCCCATTTGCACGCAGAGGTCATGCCTGGCTAGACGTCCCCCCAACATTGCTGCCGGGGTGCGCGGCCAAGACCAGGCCCGGAATACCTCGCGCGCTCATTCCGCAGAGTTCAGCCACGCGGGCCTGGCCCCGGGGCGCGAGCCATCACCAGAATGCGGCTTGTTGCTCTGTAAACACGGGGTGTTGTGCACCAGCTGACCCCCTCACGTGGAGGGCAAACAAGCAGGTGCCTGAGCTGGACGCCAGAACTGGCTTGTGAGCTCTCTCGTGCGCCCCCACCAACCCACTCGAGTTTTTTCAAACAAAGATATTTCCCAGATGAGCTGTAATCAAATAAATGGCCTTTTGTCCAGGGCTGGGAAAATATGTCTGAAAACTGTTGGCAGGCAGCCCAGTCTTCCAAGTACAGACATACCAAGGTTAAAGGTCAACTTTGGACATTTACGTCTTAGGTACGGTGGAGATGAGCGAGGTGGCCCTGAGAGCCACCCTCATGGCCTAAATTATAACTTCAATGGAGCTTTTCTCAACATGCAAAAAATTATAAGTGATGACAAGCAGGTTTGTCCATGGAAATGTGGAAACTGAACAGAAATCAATAACCAAATATTTATGTGAACTTTTAGAATAAACCTGGGTGAATGTCGAAAATTACATTTAAGTGCAATTATTAACCCATGATTCTGCCAAGTTAAATGGGTGGCGTGGAAAGCACTTACATTGGGAACCAAATCTTGCTAATTCGTTTCCTGGTGTTTCTTTTTTTTCCTTTCAAGTCCACATTTCTTAGTGAATAAATTGTGTTCTATACTTTCTTTAAGGGGCTGTGGCTCGCTCTTCTCCAGTCTATTGTACTCCAGGACTACCAGACATTGGCTTGAGACACTGTTGATCACATCTTGGAGTATTTTAATCTCACAATTTCTCAAATGGTTGCATGCCTGTGTGTGTCCTCGTGCCTCCGCTGAACTGCACCAGGAACTATTTTGCATCTGTTCTCAGCCTATGAGCGGGCCGTTGGCACTGGGGAGAAATCACTGATAAAAGCATCTGAAAAGGGATATTAAAGGAAAAAAGGGTTGCCTTAATCTCTGTACCATCTATTTTTCTGATGGCTTGGTTGCCACTAGCTCCTCACAGCCAAGCTACTCGCAGACTGATTATTAGCACAGCCGCCATCTTGGAATGGTATTCTACATCCTCAAGTATCTCATTATTTTATTTATTTCTATGAAACGAAAGTCAGCCAAGTGTTGCACATTCGTTCAGCAGTTACTTGGCTGCAGAGTGAACAAAATATACATGTGCAAGGGCAGAATTGTACTATGGCACCAAAGTATTAGGACATGAGTGGGATATTCTCCAACTATGATCCCCTTTGGCCCCGTAGACTGCATAGCCTCAATGAAAACAGTGCATTAAATAACTGATAGTTTGTCGACAAGTGGCCCTGCTGCAGAGTCTCCAGGCCTAGGCTTGCCAATGCTTGTGCCACTTGGAATGGATCCAGGGAATATAGTCTTGGATGTGCAATGGAAGTCTATGAAGTGCATCCCAGAAACCTGAGTGAGCATGGTATGTGCGAGACATTGCCGACCACCTTGTTGAACCTTCTACTAGAGACACGGCAAGGACCCTGCGGACTGATGGAAGATATGTGCACTCACTCTAGTCTCCGATGCATTTTTGAAACTCCTCGTAGGTCACTTTTCCTTGCCTGGACAGGGCCTGCTAAATGGCACCTTCATTAAGCTAGAACTACCAATCCTAAATTTACATTTGGCAAAAAATTGTCTTACAAATCCAAAATATGTTTTCTATGATGGCTGTGCTTTGGCTGTTTCTAAGGTGTTTTGAAAGTTTTCAGGGTCAGCGTAGCAGCGCGCAAGCGCTGTCTTCCCACGTGTTGGTATATATCTGGGCTTTTAACAACGCCCACCGCACGCCCATCACTTTCACTTGTTAATGGGATTACCTTTCAAAAATCCTTTGATGACATTGGTAAATGCTTTACGTTTGTCCCTCCTTGGGGCGGTTTTGTTACTGCCTTGGACATCGACCCTGTTACATGGATAAGTGCACTTCTGCCGATACGTTTCACTGCGAGCGAACTTCTTTTTCCTTTTGTGTCTCTCCTTCCCGCTCACGCTCATGGCAGCCGTGGCACTTTGAACTGACATGCTTATGTCAACTGTTTTACTTTTCATTTCCAATTTATGTGGCAAGAAAAGTCCACGTAGGAATTTACACCGCTAATAGCTCTAACTCAAGCAAACGAGACCCATTGCATTGCAAATGCTTGTTTAGAATAGGTGTACAGAGAGTAATGATTATTTTCAGACACTAGATTCATTCCGTCACGAGGTAATGGTCTAAGGAGATAAAAATCAGTTGACAGGAAACAAATCCTCTTGGCATACCATGTATTATTCTAAACCACAGCATAAGTAATTGGTACCTAGGAGCAAACATTAAACTAACCTAGCTTCCCACAGTGAGTGCACAGAGACAGAGGAGCTATTCATCAGCTGGTGCCACTGAATACTTTCCAACCCGTGCACAAACCTTTTCAGGGGGCCAATGTTCAATCTATTCTTGTGTAGATCTGGTGACTGTGTACTGGATCGCATCAAGATCCCAGCAGAAGCCGAGCGCCCCAGCCCTGTGGACACGAGGGGTGCCTGATTCTGCACATTCCTAATGCCCTTGTGAGCTATCCTCCACAGTCTCTGGGTGTTTGAATGGCTAGTGAGGAGTTGTTGCAACAATGGGGTGCTCCTGGTCCTTTGGGGAACCTGGCGTGGTGGTCGTAGCTTCCCCCGGTGCCTTTCTGTTCCCACTGTGTGTTAAAAGATATTATTTCTACTAGCCGGGCGTTCACTGGGTTGTGTCTCCTCAGAGTGCTGTGGGTTGGTCCTCTCGTTCTCCCTGGACTCCTGACTGCTAACGTCTGTTTGATGGGTGTCACCGCGGATGTCTTCATGGCTTAGGCTTGTTTTTGTGACTTCCCACCACCCTGTGCACGCATAGTGGATACACACAGTGGTTGTATCAGTGGTATGGAAGGTGTAATGGGGTGTGGGCGCCATTGTCTCAAGACGGCCATCTATTGAGTGAATCCCCAATAGGTGTTACAAGCTGAAATCATCAAACAAAGGGACCTTCCAGAAACTCATTGATGGTGACTGTTGATGGTGTCAGATTGGGTAAGAGACTGAGACAAGCTTTATACTTTTCACTGGTCGGTTCCCTTAAGGTTCCTCCTGTCGTTGGGTGAGTCATCATGGTAGTAGGCTGTGGGTACTAGTTGCCCCGACTAGCATCCTGGATGTTTGTTTGTCTCTCTGTTGCACGGGTGTTGTCCATGGTTGAGGCTAGGAGCGTCTGGACCTCTTCAGAAACTGTCAGTGAAGTGATGGCACCCAGAAACTCCCCCATGTCCCAGTGGTCCTTGACACTGACTGATGATATTGGTCAGTCGGGCAAGACTGCACTCTACTGGATGTGACTGAAGGCTGTAATGACCAGTGGTATGAGCCACACAGTGGACAAACTGCATTAGAAAAAAGCATGGGAACTGTGATGCTGCATGCAGTGAGGGTGGGGTCAGTGAGCGTGGGGGTGGGGTTCAACGAGTGTAGTTTAAAAAAAATATATTCTTTACTTTTGTTTGTTTTTTACCGTCAGGTAGCTAAATATAAAATAACATGCAGCTTAAATGAAAAATACATTTTAAAAAGTTGTTACTCATTGGGAACTGCACTACAGTACATTATGAAACCTCTATTAGTTAATGCGCTGCAGAGGTCTGGGTGTAACCAGAGAGCCACAGAATTAAGCCTTGGTTGCTGCAGTGGAGAAAAGTGACTTGTGAATTTTTAGTGCTATGAGGTCACAGCCTGTGACAGAAAGCACTGTGAGTATATAATTCATTATTTTAAACTTGCATTACCCATCGTATAAGATAGACTGTTACAAAATGCCCAAAATGTTTAGAATAAAATTGTGCTTCCAAAATATAGATTTTAGTAATACCCAGAGTGCAGGTAATGCAATTCTTTTACATTATTGCCCCTTTAACACCTCCAGGTGTAGAAAGGTGATATACATACAATTACAATTAAAAGCACGCACTTCACAGCCTAGTTGTTAACTTTTTGCATTGCCACTCAAATTGAATAAATCTTTGTCATCTCGCAACTTCGACTGATTAGGTCAATTAAAGCCAGGACCGGCTCCCATGCATCCTTCACGCTTGCAGATTAACGCGTAGCACACATTTGCATTTCTTTCAGGCAAGCAGGCACCCTCGTAGGAAGGCTTGTTTAGCTGTCTTAAACATACACAAGCCCCAGAGCAGAAACAAACAGTCTCAAAAGTGATGGCAAGAACATGTAGTACGTCCAGTTAATAAACAAGAACGTAATAGTTCATTGAAAACCATCCTGCCATAGGATGATTGCGTTAGTAGCTGTTCCCACTCCAATAACAAGACCTCCCCGAGATCATCAAAAGTTGGAAAAATAACGATACAAAACCCGATAGGTATTTATTTTATCTCAATATATTTGTTAAGTATAGTGACATCCCACCATCGTGATAACTCCTGTTTCTTCAATCTTTCTAATTTAAAAAACTTCTGTTTCAAGCCTTCATTTTATTTCACATTTCTGTTTTGGTGTGGGTCACATTCTTTTTCCTAGAGGTGTACTAACATCTACAAACGCTGTCATCCTATGGCATGGTGTCTATCCATTAAGCATGCGGAAAGGAAAAGGGAGGCCATCCGACTAGAGATCTCTACATTGTAGGAAGAAATTAGAAGTTTGAATTTAGTTGACGCCACACAGAAAAATTCCAAAACACTGGAAAGCTGCATTGACTTTCGGGCATCTGTATTACCTCTCATAGCCTTGAAAAAGTCGCCAAGGACGAAACACGTGCCTGCTGCCTGCTCTTTGTGGATTAAACAAGTCCAGTTTTTCAATGAACTATTACGGTCTTGTTTATTAACTGGACGTACTACATGGTCTTACCATCACTTTCGAGACTGTTGGCTTCTGCTCTGGGGCTTGCTTACGTTTATGTAAATGTGGGAGTTCCCCTTTGACATGAGTTGGATAGCACAGTGTCTCTGGCTGCTGAACAGATTGTTCGTATTGATTTACACATTTGTTGCTTGGGGGAAGTGCGGTATTCGCTTCACCACCGCTACTTCCTTCTGTTATTTTTTTAGCCGTCGGGCCGGCTTCGGTTGGACCGCACAGGAGTCACTGAACGACACTTCAGTTCAAGCACTTAAACTGTAGGGAACGGTTTTTGTTTGCAAAAAGTAAGGGAACGGTGTTTCATAAATCATAAAAGTATGGGCACGTCGTGCGGCACTGATCCCGCCCACTTCGACCGCTGGAGCCACACGCCACCAGCGTCTCTCCAGTGTAGATGTCTGGTCAAAATGGCCTCCTTCTGAGGGGAGCGTCCATCTTGATTCGTAGTGGCAGAAACTTCCCCAAAAACACAACATTTATTATTGACCTGAATTTAAAATCCACGACTTACATTCATTACCCTTTTTTTCCTGTCTATATTCACCTCTCATATTCTCCCTCATTCTCGGGGAGCCCTCTTTCTGGTTTATTTCTGTTTCCTGTCCCCTGTCGATGTTCCTTGTCCATTGTTCATTTTGACCCTATTGCTGTATCGTCTCCTAGACTCTTCTTTCCAAGTCCCTGTTGCCCAGGCCCATGTTTGATTCTGCCAGCTGTTGTCTCCTTGGCTCTGTCACAATGGCCATGGTTCTTGTCGCCCTGTCCTCGTTCACTGTCCTGTTCACCCTGTTCCCGCCCTAATCAGACTCGGTCCAGCTTCACATCTCTGCCTCAGCATCCGAAGTATCTGTTCCCTGACCCAAAGCCTCTATTATCTGTCCAAATGTACAGGTTTCTTGTCTAAAAATCTATGTTGCATGTCCAAAGTACATGTTCTCTGCCCAAAGGACCATTCTCCTGTCTCAAGGGTACATTTTCCCCAACCTGCCTAGAGACAGGAAGCAGCAATATTAACTTAGGGTAAAAATAAGCCAAACAACTAACACCAAGCACTGGTAGAAGTGAGCACGAGCTCTTAGATTGCATATCTTGGTCACCTTGCCAAAACCAGGTGGCCATTTTGTCTGTATAAGCGGCCTCGTGTGCCCCATAGTCAAGTTGTATTTGTGTGGTATGTTGTGTTGTTGGCAACACACACGACTCATGATAACCCTTGAATTCGTTTTTTAATGTAAATATGCCGCATAACCTTTAACTATGCAGAATTTGTTTTACCACATAACTTGTACATAGCTCAGTGCCACAAACAGGTCAGGCTCTCACCCTCTCTTGGGGCATGTCAGGCGGGTGAGGGGCCTTTACAGACATGTGAGGATGCTGTGGCACCAGGTGGGACTCCGAAGAGGGTGGGCCTGTGTCTTTTGCTTTCCCCTCGGTCCATTACGTTCCCAAAGTTTACCCCCGTCGTCGGAGTACCTCTCACTTAGGTTTTCAGAAGGTCTACTGCACAGAGGCTTTTTGGATTAGTTAGGCCCTTCTGCTGGTATTGGCACCTTTAAAGGGACATCCGACCACTCCTGAGCACGTGTTTTACACACGACAAGGTAGGCCTACCTGCCGAAGGGGAGGGAGTGGGGTGCGTATGTTCTGTGCTCCCCCCCCTTGTTTCTTCTCGGTGAGATGCGTCCTAGGTGCATGTTCGCGCGCTCCCCTTGGGGTCCCCGGCTTGCTCTTCTTCAATGGTCCTGATGGGGTTGGATTGGGTCCTGTCACCAGGATGGCAGAAATGTTTGGAAACTTTAGGAGTTCAGCAGGCCTGAGGACAGGTTTGTGAGCGGGACCTATCGCCTCTCCCAAGGGTGAGGGTGCAGTTTGGAGCTGGTGACCCATTAGTTTTTGGGCCTTTGGGGGAGGGGAGTGCATCTAAGGGGACAGACTGGGCCCTCGCCTCACCTGTTTCTCCCGCCACCCCCCAGCTGCTGGATGTGACAGGACCAGACCCAGGAGCAGGCACCACCCCCCGCACCGCTGGCTTTATTAAACCAGCTTACTTACTTCAAATGTTTACATCTGACTTTGTCTCTCGATGGTGCTGGTACAGCTTTCAGAGTGGGGGTGCTCCCATCAGCGTTACATCACTGAAGTCATGGAGACTGTGTAACCCCCAAGTGTCTCACAAAGAACAATGCAGAAAGCGAGCCTCACCCATCCAGCAATCGCGGGGTGCGGGTGTAGATAGGTCCCCAGTGGAGCATTCTGGAGAACTGTGGTTCAAATATATTACTGAGGTACGGGGTGCAGTGCCGAGGCGTCTGGTCCTTTTAAGAGGGAGGGGGGCTGGGGAGGGGTAGGTTCAGTGGTGTAGCATGGGTTGTCAGCACCCGGAGCAAGGCAAGTAATTTGCGCCCCCTAACCGGGGGCAAGGCAAGTAATTTGCGCCCCCTAACCCGTGGATTTAGTCTCTTCCAAGATGTTGCGCCCGGTGCGGCCGGCCCCCCCTGCACCCCCCACGCTACGCCACTGGGTAGGTTACACACGCACACATACACCTCACTCACACCCATTCATTAACACACGCACCCGCATACCCATTCACAACACTCACTAACCAATACACATACATTGATACACGCATGCACCACACGTTGAAAAAAAAAAAAAAAACTTACCTCAGCAGCTCCGACAGGGAAGCCTCGGCGGTCCCAGGAGGGTTGGGACTGCTGCCTTCCCTCATTGGCTAACCCAAGGTCAGCCAATGAGGGAAGACAGCAGTCCCAACTCCTCACAGAGTGGGATGGGGTCAGTGAGAGTTCTGACCCCACCCCACTCTGTGACGAGGTGTCACTGATTGACACTCTGCCCTGGGCATTAAGGGCTTAATACTGAAGTGCTCAGGTCCAAAGCAATCAATGATGCTTCCCCCCGTCATGAGGTCATGTGGGGGAGGGCAACGAGGCACCTTTGCCTGGCTGAAGAGGTCATGCCCATAGGAATTGTGACTTCTTCAGACCATGCAAGTTCAGCTCAGGCAGCCTGGAGTCTGCACAAGAGTGTCTGTCAGCCTGACTTTTCTTCAGCCTAACAGACACTCTTCAAGTCAGAAAAAATGTAGGGGGTGTGTCCCCTCAGCCCATATGGACGTGCGCTGCTGAGTAGCGCATAAGTGGTAGTGGACCATCATTGCTTAATTTGTAAGCCAGTGCCCAAAGCCCTCCTCTTAGACATCCGGCTGCTGCAATTAAACATGCGAACACAGAATACTGAGGCAGCAGAATCCATCTTGGGTCTCTTTAATCCATTTATAGACACTCCCTGCCCCCTCAGCTCACTCTTGCAGCTTTCTGCTTTCTCCCTTTGTGATGCTTTTTTCATTTTTCTCTTCTCTTTTGCTCGCAGGAAATGCTCGAGGCAGAAAAATAAGTGCTGGCCCTCAAAAATAAGTCCCGTTGCCCCCCACCGGGAACAACAATCACAATATAAGCACTGGTACAGACAGCACATTTTCCATTGGATTAGAAAGTACATTTGCAAAAATTTAATTTTACTGATAAAACTAGAGAGCACATAAACCATACATAACATGTACCCTTAGTAATTTACATTAGGCAAAGCTAGAACCATGTGTGTAGAGAGTCCAGAATTTTACTGAACTTCTGGTAATAAAATGTTGCTGATAAGGAAGACTCGACAAGATGAACTAAGATCAAAAGTTTATTTGCAAAGTAACAAAACGAAAAATCACATAATCTCACACTTTTGAGGAAAACAACATCTCTGTAACTTTAAAACAAAAACTGATACAAAACAAGTGAACATAAAGATGCAAAATCCGTTTATTTCTAGCGCACATCGCACTTTTTGGAGTGTTTAGGCGCTTCAAGTAATCAGTAACCCGGCTATTATCGACATGTCTTGGAACTGTACATCTAGTGTCATCTCTTCCTCCGCAGCTTTCACCTGGGTCACTGAGCTAACTTACCCACCAGGGCACAGGCACGTTAATAGCATCAATTATAGGACATTTATATCCTTTAACGCCCCTTCCACGAAGCAGCATCTCCGTAAAAACAAGCGCTAAAGATTTTAATTACTGAACCATTTTAAAGGCATATTCACCCGTTTCTTACTTTTGCACAACACTGCATGGCAAATGTCTGTACTCCCCTTTCAATATATCAAGTATTAAATCTTTTTTTACACACCTTGCTTCAGATAAACAAAAACAAACGATGAGACATTTTCAAGTTTTACGCTGATCAGTGCTTAATTTGTAACTAAAAGCGTGCCGGTGCCCAGAGCCCTCCTCTTAAACACGTGGCTGCTGCAATAAAATGTGTGAACACATACTGAGGCAGCGTAATCCTGAAGCCATCTCGGCCCTCTTCAATCTATTTACAGCCACTCCCTGCCCCTTCAGCTCACACCTGCAGCTTTCTGCTTTCTCCCATTGTGACGCTTTTTCGTTTTTCTCTTCCTCCCTCTTTCCCATGTGTGTCTTTTGCTCGCAGTAAATGCTTGAGGCAGAAGAATAAGCGCCGGCCCTCAAAAATAAGTGCTGGTGCTCCGCACCGGAAACAACAAGCACAAATTAAGCACTGATACAGTATTTCAGGTTCATTTACGAAGTTCCTCTGGAAATCCTCGACATTTTCTGCTTTTTAGTTCGAACATTGGTCAGCGATTATTTTTGTAAAAATGATCGAAAATAATCGACCCCTTCCTTCTTACGTCACAGAGGAGGCATTTATCGTTTCCATGCAACGGAGTTTTCTAAAGCTGAACATGACTGACCCCGCGCCCTCAGTCCACTGGCTTTACACAGTGCTTTCTAGTGCAAATTCTGCTGGGAAATATCTGGACTGATCCTGTCGAAATTTCCACCACACCTTCTCCTCTAAGGCCCCTCTGCTGCTTGTTGAGGGAGGTTTACACTATTGGTACCTAGAAAGTAGCCTCTTACCTCAACTGCACTTATTTCACACCAGTGGCAGATGTTACATCAGCAGCAATTTCTTATATCAACAAGGGCTTCTGACGTCAACCGCGAGTTTTGATAAACATGATATACTTCACGTCGTCCGATGCGTTCCACCTGCGTGGTAAACTGTTTGGCCCATGGCGCTACACCCCCTGTTATTCGTGGAGTCAACACACCATACAAGTCCTTGTGGTCGCCAGGACCTGACGGAAGACCCCCATGTCACAACCGCTCCACGTCACGTAGTGGGACACATTGCCCAGGGCAGGTGTCTTCGACTCCGCGAGGCCAGAATCCTCGTGTCTTCGGTCCCAACTGGGATATTCTTCCTAATTTGAGGGCATCTCACAGATGGATCTTCAGCAAGTCATGCATCGTGGCCTCAACGTGTTGATCGGGTTTGGGTCAACCTAAGGAGAAGGAAAACAAGAGCGTCAACTAGGCCAGGAGGACGTTTCTCCAGTTCTTTGAGATGGGATGAAGTAAGACGTCTGGACACTACAGACACTGGCGGGAATGATGTAGGTGGGGTTTCAGGAGTAGCGCTCACCTCGGAGTACAGGGGCGGAGGATGGTTCCGGAACTCTTGGATGTAGGCGAAGAACGGCCCCTCCAACATGCCGCTGAAGTCACCGTGGAAGGGAGGGGACAGGCTGAGTTCAGGGTCACTTTCGGACCCAATGGAGTAGTCGGGAGGAGCTGGAGAGCAAAGCAGGCCTTAGGTTAGAAGAAGAGCATTGCAAGCATCCTTAAATCTATCAAGAATATTGGCTTTCTGTACTCTCCTTTTCCTGACATCTTTGGCATTATCAACAGAGCATTCACATTTGTTGTCTACACCTGCCTAATTTATTTGGTGAGTAGTACTCAAACATTTATAATTTAGCTTTGCTTTCCATGGTCAGGACATACAGAGAACAAGCCACAAACATGTCTCAGACAATCACCAAGCGGTTGTTGATACCAAGATGGACCCCATCAAGCCTTTTTTGACGGCATTGATCATGATAAAGTAATTGTTAATAAATCATTGACAACGATGAGGCCACAGTCTGTATCAAGGATGACTATTAGACCATATTTGAGGTCATTGACTATGATTAAGCTGTCGAATAATATCAAGTAGGCAAGTAGCAAGCAATTCTTGATTACGTCACGGGAATCGACCAAGCTGTAGTTGATAATGTCATCGACAAAACTGAAACCGCTATCGAGAATGATTTGGACAAAGATCAACCAATTTATGATATCCTGAATAATGAACCCACTTCCTAATACCGCTTTTAATTGACATACTAGCTCTTCTGCTCAAATCTTACAAGGACCCTAGTTAGTTTCTAGTAATTGTCATAACTTAGACTAAAAACTTCTCTATTTCTGACCTAGAGCGTGAAAAAACATACTTACGCTCAGGCTGCTCGGGGATGGTCATGCGTAGCCAATCCAGATTGACGCTGTACTGGCTGCCGATGCTCGACGACCGACTGCCAAACGCTTCCAAGGGGATTGTTCCAATCACAAGTGGTAGCTCCAAGAGTAGCTTTGAGGTACTTGGGATTTCAACACAAACCTTTATGGAATTAACATAAGGAAAACATTAGCTATTACCCAATATCAACTGATTCAAAGAGAAACTTTGACATTTTTAAGGACCCCTCGTGTACCATATATGAACTTAGCTGGTACCCCCTTAGCCCTCTAATGGCTTCCTCTGGGTAAATTAGGAGAAACCCTCTAAAATTGCTTGTGATCTCTTTAATAGGGAATTGAGTGATTTATGTCACAATAAGTCACAATAGCACTGGGAGGAGATCTTTTTTTGTGCGCAGTGGATGGATCTTTTTAAGGTCCCACCACTTATGAAATGTTAATGGATTCCACTGCCACAAATGGTTAATGTGTGATGTGTTGAAACATGTCGTCTAATCTGAATGACTATGTAAGAGATGTAGGATTCTGCTGGCGGTCCTGTGACTGATAAGGTGGTCTTCTCTTTAACACAACCCACTGACCCCATCCATCCCCCAGCCTCATATACGGGAAGTTAATCCTTGACTTACCTTCAGTGAGTACTCTACACGGATGATTCGGCACCGAGTGATGCTCGGACTGAGGGGCGGGACCTTCAGCGCTCTGCCGTGCCACGTCTCTCTCTTTCTGGGGGCCACAGCATCACCATCAAAGCTTGCAACCACAATCTTCTTCTGCTTCGTGGTCCCCCGGGCGACAAAGGTCTGTGTCTGGATAATGGCTGCCTTGGGTGCAACCGACTTGGAAGTGCAATTGTCGATTTCAGCAAAGATGGGAATAACTTCACCTGGGGAGGAGGAAAGGAATCTTTTTGGTTAATGAAATGCCCTTGCTGCTGAGCAGAGTAGACAATAGCTAACTGTGTTTTGGGGATTATAGCTGGCTGGGGAAGACTTTAGGTGTATAGATGCTTACCTGTTGAACCCCATTACCATCCCCACTTAATCCAACTATGTCCACCAGCCACGGTTATAATTCTGCATTAAAATATTAATACCACTGAAAACTAAATAATCACAATCTAAGGGATTCTGGAACATAAAAACAACTTGGAGAGTACATGAACTGATAGAGTTATTGAAACATGTTCTCAAAAAACAAAAACACTGATCCCTGGGGAAACGGGAAGGGGTACTTTGTGCATCTGAATAAAAAACATTTTTTTATGTTTAGGGCAATATGGTGAAATTTGGCAGTCATATATAAAACAAGAAAAAACAAAAATAAGTGTTTGGAAGCGGACATTGGAAGAACAAAGGCAGTGTTTTAAGTTTTTAAGTTACCTGGTGCATAGCCTTTACGATCAATCTTGGCCGTCACGGAAACCTGCCCAAGTCGGCAATACCAGGCCTGGGCATTCTTCTCTTTGGTACCTGCCTGTGGAGCCTGGAGAGGATGAAGAGAGGCATTTAGGCAGAGCGATCCACCGCAACCATGATCAAGCTGAAGAATGGCCAATAATATTTATAGAACTGAAATAAATCCCTAATACGTTCATAGAACGTTGGTGAATATTGAAACGAACCTAGGCATTTGTGTTATATATATATATATATATATACACACACACACACACACAAATACATACACATCCAAATGTGGTCCTAAAAATTGATATTATTTTGAGAACCTCTCAAGATCCACTACTTCATTCATGCCAAAGCCGCTTACAAACCAGAACTTATGTCAGTGAGGGTGGCACATTTGTGGCACTTGAACACCTGAATGGAACTTGACAAAGCTGGACGTCCACACAGAAAACTGAAGTGCCCTTAGAAGGCCAGGAGAAAGGCTGTTCAACACAGATCCACAAGGACTGCGCTGAAACATAACTTCTAAGACAGCCACATTTACATGGAATGTGTTTAATTGAGAATTATTTACATAGTCAAGAATGATCATGAAATTCTGGCTTGGATCTGGGTCTCGTGCTCAAGCGGTGGTCATTCATGGACCACCGTTTCTTTCTCATAACCGGTTCATAGTGAACTTTTCTTTTCTTGTAAACAAAATCTGCCTCATTGTGACCATACCACCCCAGAGGTTACCCCTGCACTCACCAACAAGCTGGGTGTGTTGACGTCGATGGGTTCGAGGACAGTGAAGTCCACCTTGGCTTTCTTTACTATGGCCCACGGCCTGTGAAGTTTGGCTTGCACCCAGTATCGCACGCTGCCGTGCTTCCCTTCGAATGATGTCACCAGGTTCCTGGGGGGGGGGGGGGAAGTGAACAAAAAAAGTGTTAAAACTTCAACAGCACGACTGATAGCTTGTGTTAAACAATGTTACTCCCTAGAGCCCTATCTCATATCAGTTTTGCACATGTGCCACTTAATTTCCAAGCTTCCCACAAACACTGCAGCGTGTCAGAATGAAAGGCCTAAACAGAGTTTGGCATATGGGATACCCCGTCACAAACGTGGTGGATGTTCAGTTCAGGTATTACAAATGCATCATAGCCTACGGCACAAGCAATATGGCGGACGGGATTCCCGCCACGATGTGACATACTAGCTCTTCTGCCCAAGTCTAACTGGGACCCCAAGGCAGTGTCTAGTCATTGATTTGACTTACTCTGGCAGCTGGAGGCTGAAAGGGAACTGGTGGGTTCCAGGCTGCAGGACCGTGAGCGACTCGTTATCTGAAAAAGAAAAACAGAAGGCACCATGAGTTCACCAGTGTTTGTCATCGTTTCCGGTCACGTGCTTGCGCCTCTGAGCTCAGCTGTCAGAAACTTCAATCTGTTGATTTAAGGAATTGCAGAGGCGCCTGTAAAGCTAGTTACGTAACTTGTGACATAGAACCTAGAACGCATTTTAACCTTGAGAACCAACAAACACTATTTTCGCTGGAATATTAGTCCGAGGGTACAAAGATTTTTAGACTGGAAAGCAGGATTTCTGCTGAACCTACAACGCATATACACATAACATCTATATAGCGCCTGCATCAGGAAAAATTGTGCTAGGCACCTCAATGGCAGGTGCTAGGTAGGTGTGGTCATTTTATCGACCACAGAAGGATGAAGGAGGCTATCGTCCCTAGCTGGAACCCGGACGACACACATTTCATCAAGTTGTCAGAGGGAGGGTTGCAGCCTACATTTCGGGGTGTGACCGATTGGCCACAATTGAAGGGGCCTGTATTTCGGTTCTGAAGTGGGAGTTCGTGGTAACGTGTGCTTGGCTCAGATAGTAATGCACAATTTTCTAAACCCTCGTGTGCGTGACAGCAATTAAAGGCAGCTGCTGTTTATGCACAGACTTCTGTCTCCCTGCCCCACGTGTGCCCAGACACGGGGGCACCTGGAAGTTAACCCACCCAGTGGCGTAGAGTGGGTTGTCAGCACCCGGGGCAAGGCAAGTAATTTGCGCCCCCTAACCCGGGGCAAGGCAAGTAATTTGCGCCCCCTAACCCGTGGATTTAGTCTCTTCCAAGATGTTGCGCCCGGTGCGGCCGGCCCCCCTGCACCCCCCACGCTACGCCACTGAACCCACCCCCTCCCCCCCCCTCGGTGCTCACTAGGGGCAGCGGGTCATGCCAAGCTCAGTGACTTACAAGGTGTACTATTTAATACAGTTTATAAACTGTTAGGATCTGTCAGGCAGACTATTATCGACCGTGGAGTAAAGATCCCGGCGCCCCAACCACCCTTTCCCGAACTGTGTGATCTTGAACAAGCTACTTCATTTGGATGTTTCCCTCACTCCTCATATTTGCTAGAAATTGAAGTATTTACAACTTTCTGGACACTAGTACTGAATCTTATATTAAAATAAGTGCTTTACACTGCGTATATGGCTCGGGTTAGCTCGTATAATATACCCTCTCCCTGTTTTACGCTGTAACAAACATGAACGCGTTCCCACTAGTCCTAAAGAGACAGATTTAAACAAATTATGACTTGTGTCGCTAGGAGAGTGTTCGTGAAAACTCTCTACCTTCAGTGCAACACCCCAAAACTAACTAGGACACATTTTGCACATTTTCTTTCTGTCTTTGTTGTGTGGAGGGCTGTCGGGTGGGTGGGTAGGGGTGTTATGCATTGCACAAAATTATCTCATGGTGCGTTACCAATAAATGCTATATTAAACCTCAGGGTCAGTTTTATTTATTCAACACTATAAGGATGAAGAGCTGAGGCAGCGCCCTGCCAGGATACAACTTGTGAACAACAATCTGCACAAAGGTTTACAAGGACCTCATCAGTCTAGTGGGCTATTCATCAGCTTTAGGTGCACCTGTCCCCCACCCATGCCAGGGCAGTCCCCCCTCACCTGTGCGCAGCAGCGCCTCCTGGTGCTCAAGGTACACCACCTCGTCGCTGTAGTTTTGGCTATAAGCAGCGTTGGAGTTGGCGCTGCGGGACTCGGTCCAGTGGACCCGGGCCAGGCCCTGGGCGTGGAGTTTGATGGACTCCACCTTGGTCTCGGCCACCAGCTCCAGCAGCACCCGGCCGGTCACGGTGTCTCCTCCGCTGAAGACGGGCGGAGAGTCCGGCTCCGGGCAGTCCAGGGTCACAAGGAACCGCTTCACCTTGTCGAAGATCATGTCGGTGGCGAGGAGATCGTTGTCTTAGTTTAAGCCTCAAGGGGAGAATATGTCTATGTAGGATCGCTCTGTAAGAAGACTGAGCTCTGAGGCAGGTGGAGGCTGCAGGCTTATTTATACCTGAGAGAGGGAGGAGAGACACACAGGAGGGAAGGGAGGGGGCTGACAGGAGATGGGGAGGAGGGGGAGCCAGGAGACGGAGGAGGGACTGACAGGAGAGAAGGAGGAGGGTTGCCAGAACGGGCTCTTTCCATCCTAGCTGAGCCCTCTCTGAGTCAGTGCGGTGAGTACAAAGGGCGGGGCCTCACTCCTGCCTCCCCCCCAGACCCCCCTTTTAAATTCAGGAGAGAGGGGGCAGATAGAGGGGGCAGGGACTGCATTCTGTATCAGTCGTTCAGCGGGAGTGTACGAGTGAAGACAATGTAGTGGTGACACCTGTGTAGCGCTTCCTGTGGGGTTAGTGTTTTCTATGCGCTACAAGCAGGTGATATTCCTACCGACTGAGAAGGGGTTAATGCCTTGTCTGTGTAGCCTTAAAAAGCCAAAGCCCAGTAGCTTTTGTTGAAATAACTGAAGTTGTCAGTAGATGGAGGCCCCTCTTTGGGGTGGTGCCGGTGCCCCCTCTATAAATGTTCTAGCCCCTTCGTGCCCCACCCACAGAGCCAGCTAGCAAAAAAACCTGGCACTGATTTTTGAGCCTTGGAACAGCGATGCAGTTTCCCTTTACTTCCATGGTTTACTCACTTTTACATTATCTGACAGTATATATTTTTTCCCTGATGTTGTTTTCTGTAGCTTTTTTTCACGCAACACACATTATTTATGCGTGGCGCTACTCTGTAAAGACTGTTTCTATGCGCCTGTGTGACTTCAGGTACCGGGTGTGCCGACGGACCACCACTGAGAGCCGCGCAGCTCAGGCTGAAGGCAGTGCGAATTTCATCGGCGGGCCAAGGGCTCGGAATACGTGCCCATCCGCTCCTTGGCCTCTCTGCAGAGCGCGCGGAGCAGTGGTCAGGTGTGGCGGGTGTTTTCATATGTGGAGGAGATACACAGCTGTCTGAAAGCTAAATACAGCTCTGTGCTTACAGCTGAAGGGGTGTTAAGTGTGGGGGTGAAATGAAGAAAATGCAAAAAAAAGTGCGCGCAGGAGAGAGTGAAAAGAGGGCACAGACGAGGAGAGAAATGGGGTGTGAGGTTCCAGTTTATGTCGACCAGTTCACTGAATTTAAGACCCTTTACCAATGTTATTGTTCTTTTCTGCACACTCAATATTGTCTGTACGTATTTGTTTAGTGTAACATGGTGAGCACAAAGTCTTTGTATAATATATTGAATAATCATTTAATAATTTCTACTGCCTTGAAGATTGCTTTTGCTGGGCACCTGTGTGTTTCTTGTTTATTTGTAGCACATTATTTGTGAAATAATTTCTTCTGGAACCATTGTTGTTTTCATAAAAAAAGTAAAATAAGGAAGACATTGAGGGAGGTGACGAATGAATAAAGGGGAGACAAGAGGGAGGACGAAGAGGAATGAGTGCAGCGAGGAAGGACTGACTGCAAGAAGTTGGGGAGTGAGCAAAGAGGAAAAAAGGAAAGATGGGGTGCATACAAAGGTAAGGTGGAGAGAGATCTAACCGCAAGTAATGAAGACGGGAGCGCTTTGAATCTGTAGCTTCAAGGCACTACTTGCCTGTGGGGAAGGCGCAATCAGTCAAGCCTCTGCAGGTTGTGAGTATTCTCCCGCAGTTTGCCTCCGTGCAAAAGTGTCAATGAGTGCACCATGCAAGTGCCGAGAAGCACCACCTGGTGACGTCAGCAGATCCCGGGGGACGTGCCCGGCGTGACTACCGGTGCCCTGCACCGACAGCAGGGCTGCGCTTTACCTCAATCAACTTTTTTTTTTATTTAGAGAACGTCTTCGAGTATGGGTTTAGTGCCAGCGAAAGGCGCTGCTTGAACCAGGCAGTGGGAGTCTGCCAGACATACAGCACTGGTGCTGCAAGGGTAGCTGCACTGCAGGCTTCCCTCATACATACAGCACTGGTGCTGCAAGGGTAGCTGCACTGCAGGCTTCCCTCATACATACAGCACTGGTGCTGCAAGGATAGCTGCAGCGAGGGCTTCCATCATACATACAGCACAGGTGCTGCAAGGGTAGCTGCACCGCTGGCTTCCCTCATACATACAGCACTGGTGCTGCAAGGGTAGCTGCAGCGAGGGCTTCCATCATACATACAGCACTGGTGCTGCAAGGATAGCACCAGTGCAGGCTTCCATCATACATACAGCACTGGTGCTGCAAGGGTAGCTGCACTGCTGGCTTCCCTCATACATACAGCACTGGTGCTGCAAGGGTAGCTGCACTGCAGGCTTCCCTCATACATACAGCACTGGTGCTGCAAGGATAGCTGCAGCGAGGGCTTCCATCATACATACAGCACAGGTGCTGCAAGGGTAGCTGCACCGCTGGCTTCCCTCATACATACAGCACTGGTGCTGCAAGGGTAGCTGCAGCGAGGGCTTCCATCATACATACAGCACTGGTGCTGCAAGGATAGCACCAGTGCAGGCTTCCATCATACATACAGCACTGGTGCTACAAGGGTAGCTGCACCGCTGGCTTCCCTCATACATACAGCACTGGTGCTGCCAGGGTAGCAGCAGTGCAGGCTTCCATCATACATACAGCACAGGTGCTGCAAGGGTAGCTGCACTGCTGGCTTCCCTCATACATACAGCACTGGTGCTGCAAGGGTAGCTGCACTGCAGGCTTCCCTCATGCATACAGCACTGGTGCTGCAAGGATAGCTGCACCGCTGGCTTCCCTCATACATTCAACACAGGTGCTGCAAGAATAGCTGCACCGCTGGCTTCCCTCATACATTCAGCACTGGTGCTGCAAGGGTAGCTGCACTGCAGGCTTCCATCATACATACAGCACAGGTACTGCAAGAATAGCTGCACCGCTGGCTTCCCTCATACATTCAGCACTGGTGCTGCAAGGGTAGCTGCACTGCAGGCTTCCATCATACATACAGCACAGGTGCTGCAAGGGTAGCTGCACCGCTGGCTTCCCTCATACATTCAGCACAGGTGCTGCAAGAATAGCTGCACCGCTGACTTCCCTCATACATACAGCACTGGTGCTGCAAGGGTAGCTGCACTGCAGGCTTCCCTCATACATACAGCACTGGTGCTGCAAGGAAAGCTGCACCGCTGGCTTCCCTCATACATACAGCACTGGTGCTGCAAGGGTAGCTGCACCGCTGGCTTCCCTCATACATACAGCACTGGTGCTGCAAGGGTAGCTGCAGCGAAGGCTTCCATCATACATACAGCACTGGTGCTGCAAGGATAGCACCAGTGCAGGCTTCCATCATACATACAGAACAGGTGCTGCAAGGGTAGCTGCACCGCTGGCTTCCCTCATACATACAGCACTGGTGCTGCCAGGGTAGCTGCACCGCTGGCTTCCCTCATACATACAGCACTGGTGCTTACCAGTCTGGCGAGGAGTAAGCCTGATGATGATATCAGTCACCCAAGTGGGTGCTTGAGGGCTCTCCTGAGGATACTCAGTACAAACATTGGTTGCCTTATATATTCTTTCTCTAGTGTGGAACAGTGCACCCTGATTGATATTATAGCTGCAAGGATAGCACCAGTGCAGGCTTCCATCATACATACAGCACTGGTGCTGCAAGGATAGCTGCACCGCTGGCTTCCCTCATACATTCAGCACAGGTGCTGCAAGAATAGCTGCACCGCTGGCTTTCATCATACATACAGCACAGGTGCTGCAAGGGTAGCTGTACTGCAGGTTTCCCTCATACATACAGCATAGGTGCTGCAAGGATAGCAGCAGTGCAGGCTTCCCTCACACATACAGGACAGATGCAGCAAGGGTAGCAGCATTGCAAGCTTCCTTCATACATACAGGACAGATGCAGCAAGGGTAGCAGCAGCACAGTTTTCCGTCACACATACAGCACAGATGCTGCTAGGGTAGCAGCAGTGCAGGCTTCCATCACACATACATCACACGTACTTCAAGGATAGGAGCAGTGTAGGTTTCCCTCACACATACAGAATGGGTGCTGCAAGGGTAGCAGCAGTGCAGGCTTCCCTCACACACACTGTACACCTGCTGCAGGGATAGCAGAAGTGCAGGCATCCCTAACATATACAGCACATATGCTGCAATGGTAGCACCATTGCAGGCCTCCCTCACACATACAGCACACATGCTGCAATGGTAGCACCATTGCAGGCTTCCCTCACACATACAGCACAGGTGCTGCAAGGGTAGCCGCAGTGCAAGCTTCCCTCACACATGCATAACAGGTCCTGCAAGGGTAGCAGCAGTGGAAGCTTCCCTCACACATACAAAACAGATGCTGCAAGGGTAGCAGCAGTGCAAGCTTCACTCACACATACATAACAGGTGCCAGAAGGATAGCAGCAGTGCAGGCTTCCCTCACACATACAGAACAGGTGCTAGAAGGATAGCAGCAGTGCAAGCTTCCCTCATCCATACAGAACAGGTGCTGGAAGGGTAGCAGCAGAGCAAGCTTCCCTCACACATACAGAACAGGTGCTGGAAGGGTAGCAGCAGTGCAAGCTTCCTTCACACATACAGAACAGGTGCTGCAAGGGTAGCAACAGTGCAAGCTTCCCTCACACATACAGAACAGGTGCTGCAATTGATGCAGCAGTGCAGGCTTCCCTCACACATACAGAACAGGTGCTGCAAGGGTAGCAGCAGTGCAGGCTTCCCCTCACACATACAGAACAGGTGCTGCAAGGGTAGCAGCAGTGCAAGCTTCCCTCACACATACAGAACAGGTGCTGCAAGGGTAGCAGCAGTGCAAGCTTCCCTCACACATACAGAACAGGTGCTACACAGTTCACAGCAGTGCAGGCTTCCCTCACACGTAGATAACTGGTACTGCAACCCTCACATATGGAATGGAAAGGTAGAAGCAGTGCAGGCCTCCCTCACACAAATAGAACAGGTGTAGCATTCACTTTTTGATGAATCAATTTCCATGAGCGCCTGGGCACCTTAGGTGGCAGAACAAGAGTCCTCACACCCTGCAAGGCTCGAAGCCAGCTTCAGTAAACAAGGGCGGACTATGGCACAATGTGTGAAGTAGCCTGTGGCAAGAACAACACCTTCCGGCCCCTCCTGCCCGTGGTGGTTGAGTAAACGTAATGTCCATGGTAGCTGGGACTGCTACTATATATAGTACGGTGCATAGTTCCAGAGGGCACCTCTGGGGCAAGCTGTAGTTCTGAAGATGCATCTGGAGCAGGACACCTAGTACTGGAGGGCACGTCCAAAACGCTGTGTGCCTGCTTCTGGGCACATCATGTAGAGTATTGTGCTTGGCTCTGGAGAGTCTATCCAGACTACTATCTGTAACTTTGTTACTACTCCAGGAGTACTGATTATCTTGCTCTGAAGGCTGCAACTGCAGGATTTTGTCTTTTTCTGAAAGATGTCGTTGGAGGGTTAGGTCTGGTTCTCTGGGCCTCACGCGGAGTACTGAGTCTCTTTCTAGTGATAACACAGACCGGCTGCTCTGTCTCTGGTGGGTTCACCTGGAGTATTGCATCTGTGTATGGTGACCACATAGAGTATAGTGTCTGGTTCTAGGGCCACCATCTGGGGTATTTTGGCTACTTCTAGAGGACATGTGAAAACAGTATCTACCCCTGGAGGCGTCATGTGGAGCAACTTGTTGGTTGGCTTCATTTGGAGTACTGTGTTCTCAGAGAGGGTTATCTAGCACAATTGTTCTATTATTATCTAGAATTGTCCGGAAAATCTTGTCTACAGGATTATGGGCCTGATTTAGAGTTTGGCAGAGGGGTTACTCTATCACAACGGTGACGGATGTCCCGTCGGCCGAACTATAAATCCCATGGGAAATGATGGGATTTATATTTCTGCGGCCGGGATATCTGTCACCGCTGTGATGAAGTAACTCCTCTGCAAAACTGGAAATCAGGCCTCCTACCTGGGTCTGGAAAATACTTTTGCAGCATTGCGACCTGATTCATTTGCCTTTCCAGGAGAATTGTGCACAGTTCTAAACGAGCAGTACTGAATTGTGTGCCGTTCCGGGGGAGGCGTTTATCTAGAACATTGCATCAATTATTGGGCCCTCGTGTGGACTACTGAGTCCTAATCCATATTTCTCAGACTACAGTATCTCATTGTCTGAAAAAATATACATGAGTTAATGTACATATTTCCGGAGGCCTCATCAGGCTTAAAGTGCCCAGTTTTGGAGGCCTCATCTAGACTTTTGTGTTGAATTATGGATCCTTCATCCGAAGTATTGTATTCATTTCAAGCAGCCTCATCTCATCTGCAGGACTATCTCTCGTTTTCTGTCATCACACATCAATAAAATGCAACACCAACGATATCATAGTGCGAGAATATCGAGGAACAAATGATCGAATGGTCAGTACCTAACGGGCAGTATAGATTTACTATTCCTAAGTTCATATCTATGTAGGTTGAAGGTATATGTAACGCACAGGTGCATGTGTTGAGTTAGGTGTAGAAAATTTTGACTTGCTTATTCTGATATATATATATATATATATATATATACCCAAACAAAAGTGGTCTGAAAGTTGCTGGGCGGCGCACTCCACTGCCGGTGCCAGTGACGGAGAGGGCCAGTCTTGAAGAATACAAATCACCAAAAGTATTCACCGCACTCAACGAAGTTTCAATAGTGCATACTTATTCATAATAACAACCACCAACACAGTGAACGAGACTCCTTGGGGAGTTGAAACGTGTTGGTGGTTGTTATTTTGAATAAATATGCACTATTGAAACTTCGTGGACTGCGGTGAATACTTTTGGTGATATATATATATATATATATGTTTTTTTTTTTTTTTTACTCGATATTCTGTTCCATTGCAGGTTCAGTATTCAGGGTGCACATCAGCAGTCGTCCTGAGGAGGGCCAACAAAATATCAGTGATCCGAGGCCGCGACCCCAACCGCGACTGCTGGTGGGAGGGACAGCCGGTGTGACAGGCACACTGACATTACAGCAGACAATCACGACACAAGACACAGACACTTTTAGTTGGGAGAGCACGGCTGCCACGAGGGTGCTGAATGAAACCGGGAAGTGCGCTGTGTTGTGCAGAGCAAGTGGAGTGAAGGTGTTGGCCGCCCGCCAAGGTGGAGGGTGGGGAGACGACAACTAACGAACAAGGGCCTATGACACAGAAAAGAAAAAAAGGTGCACGTAAAACAGGCTGGATCTGCAGAGCCGGGAGGGCTGTGTGTCAAGAGAAAGTCGGTGAAACTTGCAAATGGGATGGGCGTGGGACGTGCATGCGTCACCTCGTCCACCTCCAGGTGAGACATGACTCAAAGGGCTGGCTTATAAAACATTTATTTTCTAGATCGTAAAACGAGCAATTGAGACATAATAGTACAACTCAGCGTGAAACAGTGGGATTGACTAAATTATAAAAAAATTACCAATCAGACGGTGCAAAGTATTGGCTGCAAAATAACACTTCGGCCGCGTTGTCTTCACTGCACCAAAGTTTGAGGATCCCCAGCCTTGGCCCCGTGAGGGACGCAACATCTTTGAAAATGTTCTGCAGCCAAGCTCTCAGGGACCACAGGTACTTCAGTGGTCTTTAATTTTAGTAGTAGCAGGCCATACAATAACACATGTACTCACAAAGCGCATAGTACTTTCTCAGAGAATGGAGGCGCTTCACAAAATGCAAAAGCCTGTCTAAAAGGATTGCCACTTATTGCAGAGTCCTCTGAAGGATGAAAGGCACAGCCGTCCCAACTGGCAATCCATCCTGTGGCCTCCAGATTAAGCACCGATCTCTGCAACAAGCACACAAACCCACTGAGCTATCATAAAAGTGTAAGATTAAATCTGGTGTTCGTCAATAATGAAAATAGATTTGATTCTTAACACAGCCATGTGTATATATTCCTAGTGTAGATTAGACGTTTGTAACTTGGTCCCATCAATCAACAGCAACGTGCAAAAAAAAAAAATTAAACTGTGGCTCTGTTATAATTTTAATAAGGGCAGTGGTTTGTCCTATGGAATCCTTCGAACCGAGTTTAACGCCTGTTAACCCTGTTTGCGACCTATTTACAAATAAAATGATTAAACAGCAGCGCAGTGAAATAATCTGTAATGTGCACCACACAAACTTTTTAGTGAATTCATGTTTTAATGAACATTTAAGTTTTACCAAGCACAGAACTCGAGGTGTCGTCCACAAACGTTTACAGGGAACGTTTACATTTTCACTTTTGTGGACCTGACACTGGTCAGACATCATTTTTGTAAAAAGGACAGACACCTTCCTTTCTGCATAACACTGGGGCCAGAGAGCTCCACTACAGGAGTACAGAACTCCACAACTCTGACCCAATACCTTTACTGAACATGCTGGGTAGAGCTGCAATATGGCAGTGGTGCATGCAATCATGACGTGTTTCCTAAACAGGGCCAGGCCACAGCTGATTGGTGGGCTAGTGCCCCATGAGTGCACTCCAAGAGAAGGACTGATCAACATCTGAATGCAAGAATAAGTGTTTTTTTAAACAATAATGTCTGAAAGGGATGTTTGAGCCCGTGTGGTTTTCTGGTACCTTCCAGTCTTGGAATCTGGCTTGTGCAAATTCCACTTGAAAAAGCCACAATTGTCCTTGTTTGAGGTTCCGCGACCTCCCCTTTCCCTAGGAGGTTCCTCCTCTCCTCTTTGAGAGATTCCACATGCCTTATGAGGCATGCACTTTTGCATTTATACAACATCCACTTCTTACGTCACCGGGCTTCTCCTATAGCCGGTGACGTGTAGCCGCAGTGGCTGTTTGAGACTCAAGCGCTTGTATAATGTTCATCCCCATGAAGCAGTGGGAGGGTCTGCCATGAGTAGGGCTGTGGCACACCTCGCCCATCCTCGCCCACTCTGGTGGCACCGAAGGTTGGCAGTTGTGCTTCGTCCTGTGGTGAAGCACCATCTTTGTGCCCAACAGGGCTTTTTCGGTCTAGTTCGACAGCATCTTTCAGTTGCGTCTTCGGCTGTTCAGGAGGCGGAGCTCAGGATGTCGACTGGATGGGGGTCCACCTGCGAAGAACACAAAAAGAACGTGAGCACAACTCTGCTAGGTGCAGCTGGCCACCATGAGACAGACAACATTTCACAAACATCTTGGATGGATAGAAAGTGGGTTTTTCCTAAATAGTCTAGTCTCAAAAACAAATGTGAGGTTTAAAGAGAGACCCTGAGATAATGTCCGCATTTTGGAATCTGTTGTGTGCCATACGAGGACAGCTTGTACTTGCACAACAATGAAAAGATCATGGGCCAGATGTTTCGAAGGATTTTACCCATTCTGTGTCTATGGGAAAATGCTTTAGTACATGTGGCCCCATGTTGTTTATTTCATGCTGAGTGTTCGACACTGCTGTCATACGCACTCTCGATGGGTTGACCATTGAATCTATACCCATTCATCCGATCTCTATGAGCTCACCAATATCTACCCAATCTAGCAGTTGCGTCCACCTAGAGTCCACCATTCCTTGCCTCTGTCCACCCTTCTCTCAGAGTTCGCCATTCCACTGACCTGACCTCACCTCTCTGTGTCCTGACATTCAAGAGCCACATCATAGAAAGGTTTGAAAGGCAACTTGAAGACATGGGGCCAGATGTATCATATTATCCAATAGCGATTACCTAATTGTGATTTTTTGTGAATCGCAATCCAGTAAGCGCTATTGGAATGTGTGAAACTCCAGGAGTTTCATACTGCGATTCGCATGGGCTCGCAAATGCACCTACCTCATTAATATTCATGAGGTAGGTTGCAATTTGCGAGCCATTGCGAATGGCTTCAATCACAGGGATGGTGGCCTGCTGGGCTCACCACCATGTCTGTGATTGCTTTTCCTTAAAGGAAAACGGGATGCGTTTAAAAATGAACACTGAAAAGTTTTCTTTTCATTTTTGAAGAGCAGGCAGTGGTCCGCGGGACCCCTGCCTGCTCAAACGTTCTCGCATGCATTCACAAGGGGGGAGGGGTTCCTTGGGGACCCCTCCCCTTTGCGAATGGGTTACCAACTACTTGAAGTAGGTGGTAACTGCGAGTGTTTTGCGACCACATTCACGGTCACAAAACAATCCTACATTTCTCTGCGATTCGGTATTAGGAAGGGACGCCCTGGACACGCCCTTCCTAATACCGAATCGGTATGTAGTAGCAAATCCAATTTGTGATTCGGTAACAAGTTACTGAATCGCAAATTGGACTTGCTACATACCAAAATGCATTTTTGCGATCGCAAACGACCCAAGATCACATGTTTGATACCTCTGGCCCTTGGTGTTGGGAAGACCACAGATGAAAACCACAAGGTTTGTGGATTTCAGGGTGAATTATGGGGTCTGTAATGGAAGGTGTGGGGAGCAGTGCTTACCTCGGAGTAAAGCGGAGGCGGGCGATTCCGGAATTCTTGAATGTAGGTATAGAACGGCCCCTCCAGGACACCGTTGAAGTCTCTGTTGAGCGGCGGAGACATGCCGTACTCACAGTCTCCGTGAAACACAATGTCTGTGTATTCCGGGGGAGCTGAAACCAAAACCAGCCCTTGGTTAGATGAGGAGTTTACGTTTCCCCTTAGACAGCAGACACAAACACTCCACAACTCATCGGGAGCCACAATATCCCCCTAACTTTTCCCAGATCACTTTCCTCAATTTCTTTAAGAGATACCCATGTGCAATCACGTTTCGCTGTCTTCCTGAAGCTACACATGTACTAAGGAGAACTCAACAAGTTTTGGTCATGATGACTTTTCCAACTGGTGAAATTCCCAAGGGATTACATGTTAAGACTTTTGAATGCGGAACAACCACAGTAATCGGTGACCCACAATTATTCCTGCATGGTTTTTCTCCTGGTGTTGTGGATCATGAAGGACAATTTTTATTCCTTGCTTGCTCGAACAAAGTCAGGTTATTTTAGACTAAAAAGCATGTTTACTGAGCAACTTTACTAGACTTGTTGACTAAAGACATCCGTAAGATACTTACGCTCGGGCTGCTCGGGGATGGTCATCCGTAGCCATTCCAGGTTGACGGCGTACTGGCCGTTGATGCTGGGTGACCGGCTCCCGAAGGGATACAGTGGGACTGTTCCAATCACAAGCGGTAGCTGCAGGCACAGGACTGAGGCACTGGGAATTTCAATGCAAACCTTCACAAAAACAAGATGGAGACAAAACACTCTATTAAAAACATGCCACTTGCAACACGTACTTACTCACTCCACTCATCCAGAGCAACATTGTGTCAGTTTTGCAATAGGGACTCCCTTAAATGTCAAAAACCTCTACGCATTTCTGACCTTCACATTCTTTTTCTATTGGAGCAACTACACATCTTTAAGTAGCTGGGGTCAGGGAGCGGAGGCGGCCGTTGTTCTGACGCAAACACTTGCAAGCGAGGATCTGGATTACCGTCCTTTGCACGTGCAGTCGTGCAGGCTTGCACAAGTGTGGCCCGCCTGGGGCATGAAACGGAAAGTAAATGCAACGTGACGGGTGTGGCGCTGTATCAACAGCGGCCTCTAGCACAGTGATGAAACTTTATTGAAATCATAATTTGCGTAGGGATGGTGGTAAAATCAGGAAGGTCGTGTTATAAAATGGCTGGAATTCCCTTTAAAACGGCCACGACCAAGAAACGCTAACGTACGACACCGCTGCAGATGGGAAATCAGCGTTTGATTTCTCAAATACATGCGTAATTCAAACAGCTACGCATAGGAGCCTCGTCCTCACTTTTTGAATTCTGCAAGAAGCTGAAAACCTGGCTTTTCGAGTAGTTCTACTAGGCCCTCGTTGCGGCCAGACTCACACCTGCTCGGCGCCAGCATACCCTCCCGGGTGATAGAGCGCTCTACAAATCTCCACAAGGTAACAAAGTAACACAAGCTTTAAAATGTGAATTAAGTATCTCAGAATCTAATTATTTTGAGCGCGGCGGAGGGAATATTAATCACAACGTGCCTATGGCACTTGTAATACAGCGGACTTGATATCTGTATCTTTTTGACGCAGTAACCTGTCCATCAAATGCTAAACGAGACCCTAAATATCTCAGCAGGACCATATTTGTGGGCAAGAGTGACCTACCTCACAAGGCAGACACAGGGGGCTATTCAGAGTGCTCTGTGGCTACCTGCATTCGATAATGCCCACCTTCCTAAACCGAGCTGCTAATCCCACACTCACCTTCAGTGCATACTCCACGCGGATGATACGGCATTGCGTGATGGATGGGCAGAGGGGCGGGACCTTCAGCGATTTTCCATGCCATGTCTCCTTCTTTCTGGGGACCACTGAATCACCCGTAAAACTGGCCACCATAGCCTCCTTCTGCTTCGTGATTCCACGGGTGGCATACGTCTGTGTCTGGATAATGGCCACCTTGGGCACCACCGCCTTGGACGTGCCGTTGTCGATGTCAGCGAAGATAACAATGTCATCGCCTAGGGAGGAGAAGAAGAAACCATTCTGTTATTGAACTCTTGCAGAGAATGCTTCACTCAACTCAGTTTGGTAAAGAATTATTGCATATGGAGTGACCATGGGTCACACAGTACACCACTGGTTTCGGAATTCCACTTTGAAATGCAGAAAAAAAAAAATTAAAATAATGGAACAATTCCTGGCACAAGCCAGGCCATCATGAGTAAACTATTTAGGGGCAATCAATATTTTGGCTGTAACCAAAAATCCTAAAAAGAGATGGTCTGGCAATCTATTTCAACATATGCAGCAACAAGGACAATTCTATTAAAAAAAGATGCTCCACAGGCAAAAATGAAGCAAAGTGTTTTTGTACTATTTAGTCCAGTGGTTCCGAACCTGTGGTCCGGGGACCCCAGGAGGTCCGCAAAGTCACCTCAGGGGGTTCACAACTGCTTAGAAAATCAAATTATATTAACAGATTAGGTCCCTAACTTTCAGTAATGACTCAGTGGGGGGTCCCCGGATTCCAATAAAGATTCAGTGGGGGTCCCTGGGCTCCAGTAATGACAAAGTGGGGGTCCACAGAAGTCAAAAAGTTGGGAACCACAGCTTTAGTCTAAATCCGGACCATGGCTAAGGACCCAACATAGTCTGTGGTTTTTCCTGCTGTGAAAGGTACGGCCTAGAGGGTATTACACCATGTACATGACTAGTGGGATTTTTGGCAGAAGGTAGGTTGGTGCTTCAAGTTACCTGGGGTGTAGCCTTTACGGTCGATCTTGGTGGTGAGGGAAACCTGGCCCAGGCTGCAATACCAGGTGTGGGCCTTCTTCTCCTTGGTACCTCTCTGCGGGGCCTGCGGAAGGAGAAAAATAACAATTATGCATCTCTTCAGGCACTGTGACCAATCAGCAAGCACACGCATTAATCGAAAGAATTGGCAACTACAGCCAACAAATCCCACTGACATTTTTTGCAAACAAATAAATAAATAAAAATATTTTTAGATTTATATCTGAAATGGATAAAGACTTCAGTGTGGCCTTTTTCATCCAAAGCTTAAACAATCACAGCAAAGCTTTGCTTGGCCTTTTTTTATGATCTGATGCAGACCCCCTGGATTGTTTTCAAGGGTCGAAACGTCGACGACACATAAATGGCGAAGACACTTTTATTTGTGCTGATTTTCATAGTCTTCTAAAGTTGTCAGCCTGAAAAGCATGTTCACACCTTGTCTATATCGATTTTGTTTTGGGCCAAGAAACTTCTACCTTAACGACTGTGTCCAGATCATGCTTTTCATGTAGCACTGTCACCTTCAAGGAGCTCTGGGACGCCTGCACCTCTGTCACCAACTGTAATTGGCCTGTCAAATTTGCAATATATTTCCTTTTTTTCCCGACATTGGTAATGATTTTTCTTCCTTCCATAAGTATGGCTACATAAGAGAAGCCCTTAGGTATCAGGGTTGAAATTAGGAGTCAGGAGTGACCTCTCCACAGGAGGCACCTGGAGAATCCCCGTCGGTTTCAACTGCTTGCCTTATAAGCAGGTAGAGCTGTACATTTATCAGCCCCAAAAGTCAGTAACCAATGAACTGGGCATCTCTTTAAGGTTAAACCTTTGCCCCACTGTCAACAGAAATTGTGGTATTCGGAGGGCTTATTTTAGCAGGGGTGTAGAGGTTGGCATTTAGGATTTCTAGCAGCTAGAAGCACAACCTTAGCAGGGAGGAGCTAGCACTTGTATTGGGATTTGCAGGATTATTATGTGAAAGTCAACAATCTGGGCCCACCACTTTGTAAAATTGAAGTCTTGTACCTATGCGGCGTTGCCCCTGGGGGGCCCCCAGACTCACCAGCAGGGCGGGGGTGTTGATGTCGATGGGCTGCAGGACCGTGAAGTCCACCTTGGCCTTCTTGACGGTGGCCCAGGGCCGGTGCAGTTTGGCCTTCACCCAGTAGTGCACGCTGCCGAGCTTCCCTTCGAATGACGTCACCGCGTCCCTGCAGGGACAAGGGGAAAGGTTGGCTATTTCAGGTTCTGTCTGCAGGAAACATTTGTTAAAAAAACAGTACTGGGCGGGTTGGCTATTGCGAATGTAGGCGGCGTCCCTATGTTACATAGACGGGTGTTCTTTATCACAAGCCCAAGATACTTATATGTTGTTAGGAATGCCCTGGAAAAGTGGCTATCATACCAGAATGGTGAAAGACATTCCATTAGCCCCCTCCCCCCCCCGGTCCCTGCCCCATCCCTACTCCCCACCAGGACGTAACTCAGGCCCCCACCCCTCAGGGGGCCGCCCATTTAGTGTAAACCCCATTAATATCTGAGCTATCACAGCCTTGGGGACCTCTCATCACAATCCGCCTGGGGGTGCATTGTTTTGTATGACGTCACTGCCCCCAATCTGTAAGCATATACTATTAGAAAATACAAAATGTAACTTACTCTGGCAGCTCGAAGCTGAAGGGGAACTCGTGTGTTCCTGGTTGCAGAACTGCGGGGGCTTCGTCTTCTGAAAAAAAAAAATGAAAAAACAAGGCGCTATAAATCCATGCTCAGCTGTTACAAAACTGTTGACCGTGCATACGCCGGCAGCATTTATACCCGACTGCTTGGTAGTCCTCTTATCGACACCTGAAAGATAAACGGCTGTGCAGCCTCGCTGGGATTTGGATCAGTGACTTACAAGGGACGCTGCATCAAGAGGTCGACTAGCAGGTTTAACTGGGCCACCTCTATTTATTGGCGGTGAGATGCAGTACGTATTATAAAGAACTTGCCCCTGGCTGCCCTCGAGAAGGCAGCACTAGTAAACAGATACTAAGCGTACAATCTTTTTGCCGGCATCAAGCGCTCTCCATCTTGCGTGTGAAGTCTAGGCGCTGCACAGTAGGCTCACAAACTGAGTTTCTCTCCTTGCATCGTGTGTGTCCGGCTGGCATGCGGCGGTGCTGACCAAGAGCTCGTGACGCCAAAAATAGAGTCGTCAATGTAACTTCCTAGAAATTGACTCGTCGTGACGCGGCAGATTCAGGGAATATTCGCGCCTTACAATAGGGCTGAGGCGGGGAGGGTAATGCGTGCTAGGAGGCAAACTCCGAGTTTACACTCGGACATTGCCGATCAGGCACTGGAAATACAACCCCGCCTGGCACAGGACGGAGACTTGAGCCGGAGGGAGCTTTGCTAACTGTACCAATCTCAGCTGCTCCTCTCGGCCAAACCGTGTGATCCTAGCCAGATCGTATTACACCCTAGTGCAACAGCTAGAGTGCCCCACCAAGGGGACCCCATTCAGTCTAAGGTTAATGAATGTCTGTCAGATATAGGAGAGCTTGGGGGCCCTCATCACATTCTGCGGGGGACCCTATCATTTTGCATTCCGCTACTGTTCACAAAGGCAACCCCAGCCTCACCTGTCTGCAGGAGCGCCTCCTGGTGGTCCAGGTACACCACCTCGTCGCTGTGGTTCTGGTTGTAGGCCGCATTGGAGTTGGTGCTGTGCGACTCACTCCACTGGACCCGGGCCAGGCCCTGGGCGTGGAGTTTGATGGAGTCCACCTTGGCCTCGCCCACCAGCTCCAGCAGCACCCGGCCGGTCACGGTGTCTCCGCTGCTGAAAATAGGCTGAGAGTCCGGCTCCGGGCAGTCCAGGGTCAGCAGGAACCGCTTCACCTTGTCGAAGATCATGTCAGCGGCGAGGAGATCGTTGTCTTAGTTTAAGCCTCGAGGGGAGAATACGTCTATGCAGGATCGCTCTGTAAGAAGACTGAGCTCTGAGGTAGGAGGAGGCTGACGGCTTATTTATACCAGAGGAGGAAGGGAGGAGTGCCGGGAGACGGGGAGGAGGGGCTGACAGGCAGGGCTCTTTCCACGTATTTCTAGCACAAGAACGGACAGGTGAGGCACTTCTTGGAACCATCACACTGAAAAACCGGACAATGGCAGGCCTGGTATTCCCACCTCTTCCCCTGAAGTCTACAAGAGACGGAGAAAGGGAAGGCCGAGCTTACCTGCTGCGAAGAGCAGGGCGTGACTGGAAACAGGACTAATAATAAATCCCGCACGTATAGAGCGTCTTCAGCGAAGTGGCGTGGCCATGCTTGGGTACCACACGCTATTCTCACCTGAGACAAAGCCCTAATTCCCTGGTAATCCAATTTGTAAACAAACGTTCTGCACAAGCTGTGCCTTTCAGTAGTGAGGCGGAAAATCACACCCGGGGTGGTACGGTGCAAATATTATATAGGTACCTGCCTTTTACAGTATGGGTTAATGATACAGGGAAACTGGGAATAAACAATAAAGGAGAAAACGGAAGGAAGAAAAGGAGTGCAAGAAAAAAGGCAAGGCGGGGGCAAGGAAGGGGTTGGAAGGGAGAAGGAAAGAAGAGGCAAGCGGGAGGGAAGGGCAAGGAGAGGGGGGAAAGAACTGAAGGGAAAAGGGGGAGTGGGAAAGGAAAGAGGAAGGGAACCGTTAGGATTCAGGCGAGTAAAGTGGGGGAAAGACTGTGTAGGAAAGGAAGGCTTTGCCGGAGGGGTAGAATAAGGACAGAAGGAAACTAGAAAGGGAATAAGAAATTAAAGAGCGGATGTGGGTGGAACAAACCATGATAGGAAGGAAGAAAGCCTGGGACGGCTGTGATTTCCAGAACAAATTTCAATGTGATTCTTTTTAAGGAAATTCCACAAAAAAACATACAAGCCAGACAAAAATATGGCTCATAAAAGACTTGATGGTAGGTAAAAGATCTAAGGCCCTATTTATAGTTTGGCAGACAGGACACTCTATGGCAGTGGTTCCCAACCTTTTCACTTCTTTGAACCCCCACTTTATCATTACTGGAAGGCCCACTGAATCATATTTAGAATCCGGGGACGCCCCCACTGAGTCATCGCTGCAAGCTTGGGAACTAATCTGTTAATATTATTTAATTTTCTAAGCAGTTGCTGGCCCCCTGAGGAGGCTTTGCGGACCCCCAAGGGTCACCCGGACCACAGGTTGGGAACAACTGCTCAGTGGCAAACATGGTGGACATGTCATCCGCTGTATTGCAAGAGCATTTGGCCAATAAAGAAATCCGTTCTGAGTTCTTTATAGAGCCCTTGCCCACATGTAATAAGCTGCGTCCACCAGAATGGCTTCTGAACCTGATCGCTGTTGCAGGGCAAGATTTCATAACAGCAAACTGAGTGGCTCCCCATAGGAGGGTCTTGGGTCCCCAGTGCTTTCCAACCCTAAGAGCCCCACCCGCCTCTTAGCCACCCACTGCAATTGAGCAGCCAGGTAGTATAGTTTGAAGTCTGACACTGCAACGCCCCCTTAATCCGTTGGGGGTCTCAAATTCAACAACAACATTCTGAACAGTTTACCACTCCAGATCAAGCCGGTGAGCATGCCGGTACCCGGAATATCAGCTTGGGTATCCATACAGAGAGGGCGGAGAAAAACTATAGCAGCCTGGGGAGCATGACCATTTTAGAAAGCGCTAGATGCCCCAATGATAATAGGGGAAGAGTCGCCTTGAACCTAATACCCTGCGTAAAGGAAGTCATTGCAGTTTGTAAGTTTCCCTCTCAGAACTTTATGGCGGAAGCATCTTGGAAACAAGTGGTTTTCAACTATCTTTACAAAGACTTAAACTAAAAATAGAAGGTGGGAATCTGGATCTAATACAAGTTCCTTGGGACACCATGTGATACTTGCCGGTAGCCTAGAGTTTGGTCACTGATCACATATAAATCCACCGTGCTGACCCATGTCTCAGATATTGAACAATCCTTAATCTCTGATGCAGGGTGGCTTCTTTAACGCAGATGTGACTGTTGAGGTGTAGGCTTTGTGATGCACAGGCAATTGTGGCATCATGTACAGCTGCGATGTGCACACTTAAGTTTTTTTGAGCATGTCAGGGGTCTAGGATGTCCCATGACTGGACAGACACTTGAGAAGAGATCCAGTTTACGGATCCCACCATGGGCCCTGTGCAGTTGAGAGGTCTGCCAGAACTGACGTAGATACCTATCAGCAAGGCATGGCTCCTGGATTGCCCCTCTACTGAAGCCCGCCAACATAATGCGCACAGTGCAGTGCTTAATTTGTGCTTGTTGCTTCTGGTGCGGGGCACCAGCACTTATTTTTGAGGGCCGGCACTTATTCTTCTGCCTCAAGCATTTACTGCGAGCAAAAGACACATATGGGAAACACGGAGGAAGGGAAAAACGAAAAGGCGTCACAAAGGTAGCAAGCAGAAAGCTGCAAGAGTGAGCTGAAGGGTCAGGGAGTGGCTGTAAATGGATTAAAGAGCCCCGAGATGGCTTCAGGATTACGCTGCCTCAGTATTCCATGTTCGTACATTTAATTGCAGCAGCCGCATGTTTAAGAGGAGGGCTTTGGGCACCAGCACGTTTTTATTTACAAATTAAGCACTGGCACAGTGTAGTACCCAGTACCCCTTTGCAGAACTGTGCTGCCCCCTCACAAAGGCTTTGTCTTTCGAGTACGTTTTTGCAAAAATTGTCACTGGTGCAGCAATCTGTACCAATGGCAGGCGGTTATTTTAGGAGGGAGGGGGCGGACGGGACACACAGGCACACTTACAGTCATTCATTCACACACGCATGCACACACATCCATTCACAACACTCATTATAAAATATTCAAACATACACATACGTACGCACCAAACATTCATAAAAAAAAAAACACACACACTTACCTTCACCTCTGCCTTGAAAGTCCCAGGAGGGTTGGGACTGCTCCCTTCTCTCACTGACTAACTTAAGGTCAGCCAATGAGGGAAGGCAGGAATCCCAACTCGTCATAGAGTGGGATGGGGTCAGTGAGACTCCTGACCCCCCCAACTTTGTGACTAGGTGTCACTGATTGACATTAGGCCCTGGGCACTTCAGGGCTTAAAACTGATGCGCCCAGGTCCGAAGCAATCAGTGACCTTCCTACTCGTCATGGTGGTGGTGGTGGGGGGGTCCTCGAGGCACCTTTGCTAGGCTGAAGAGGTCACGCCCACAGGGCTGTGACTTCTTCAGCCCAGCCAAGTTCAGCTCAGGCAGCGGAGCGATCTGTAAATGAAGAGTTTCTGTCAGGCTGACCTTTGCCAAGCCTGAGAGACACTCTTCTTGAGGGGCAAAAGGTGTGGAGGGGAGGGGATGGCCCCTCAGCCCCAAAGGACGGGCCACGACTGATATGTACTCTTGCAACTGTCCTCTTCTACCCATACACAGTCTTCGCTATTGCACAGAGTTCCTACCCTGATTGGGTTCTGTCTCACGCACAGACCTATCATGAGGGTTTTTTTTGCATTCACTCAAATGCTGGATGCCCCCTATGGTTTAACTGCAGGGGCACATGACTGCTTCAAATGGGCACTGAGGCAAGCTATTGTCACTGTGAATACCAACACAAACCCCTGGCACCACAGCACCAGGTGATGAACTTAGATTAATTGCTACGTTCCAAGAATCTGGATTTTTAAGGGCTCATTTCTTCAGAGAGACTCTACATTTGATTTTACTCACCGCAAGGGCCCAACACTAATAGGATAATTTCTCATTGGCTCCCATTACCGATAAGGAGTCGGGCAGTAAACTCTGCTCCACCAGCTGACTTTTGGCCACTCCACGATACGCATGTAACACAGAGTTCTGGTGAAACTCCGTCAACCGCCACCTGGTGGTTTTCTCTTGAGCGCGATTCGCCACCGTTGAGTTAGCAAGCGAGAATTGGTGTCCCCTAGCATGATTTTCAGGCGGTAGGAGGGCACTCAGCGAAATTTTTCTAGTGTAGGTGGTTGCAGGCGGCCACGATCATTTGCATTTGGAAAACTGCAGCTCGAGTAAAGAATTTGCGCGAGCAACAGTAAAACCAACTCGAGTAGCATCTCCCTTTGGCCACCGCGTGATGCTGTTCGCACTGATTACTCAGCGCAGAATATGCTCCAGTCAATAAAAATCTGATTTTCGCAAGCTTGTGGAACTCTGTGGAATCCCATTTTATGTAACTGCGTGGAATTCTGCCCACCCCTAGTAAGGAGGTAGCTTAGAGTCTGTGACTCTTCCAGTAAAAGTAAAGGCATTGCCACTGCAAAGAAACCATAATATTCTGGGGGTGGCACCATGCTCATCTTTGGGGTGTTGGCATTGCTTAGGGGTACTCAGACTAGCAACATTGAGTCAACTGGTGATCTTGACCGGTGAACTATCGATCTGGTGAACTATCGATCTTGTCCAGTAGGAAAAATTGACACCCAAGCATCAATGTGACTGCTTAGGTTGTGCGAATTTTGCACGCCTCGTTGAGATGGTAAGCACACGAACCCATGGCCATATAATGAACAATTCCTTCAATCCTCACCCATCTCTGACAACGTGTTTTATTCATTCTTGCTTGCTTTCGTTTTTATTCTGTTTATTGTTCTTTTAAAAATTTCCTCCTCTTTGGATTGCATTTTAGAGTTTTTAGTTCCATTGATTCTTATGCAGAATTGTAGTTTTCCACTCATCGCCTTATGTAGCTTCCCATCTCTTTTACGGAGTCTAATCTTGTCGCAGAAGTGGTTTATCTTGGACAGGCTTTGTTTTTGTAGGATGCTTAGCACCATAGTCTACGCAACTGAAGGGTGTGAAATAAACCTTGAATTTGAAATCTGGACTTCTCCAGTAGAGAAGTCTCCATTAATCATGGACCCGGCAACAGTGCAAGCAGGGACAGTGTCTTAGAGATGAAGAATTTACTTCTTAATGAAACAAGTGATAACAAGGGTAAACGAACATCAGTAGCCACTGGTAGTATGTGTGGAAAATCATCTTTATTCATCATTGAGAAAGCTAATCAAGTGAGCCCAGAAGACAGGAACAAGAAGAGAAGTTAAAGAGAACTCGGTCAGGGAGAAGAAAGATGGACTTAACTTTTCCATTCCTTCCATGTATGAACAGGTGCAATGGGCCTGACCTTTGCTCTATGACTTTGGGTGGTATGTCCACCAGAGAACACATCAAATGCAGGATGCCAATGAAATCTCATGCTTGAAAATGCTTTAATTACTTCAAGTGTCCTGAACTGTAAAGAATTAATAAATGCAACATTTTAGGGAAAAGTTGAATAGCCATGACCCGCATTGTACTTTGTTTCAATGCCCCCAACACATTCTGTACATTTGTGTATTTGTGTACAACACGTTTCATGCATAAGGAAATCCCGTACTTTACGGGAAATGTATTTCAATGTTTTTCCATGCTTTTAACAGCGATAGATATTGTGATCAAAGCGTTTCAGCACTTTTTTCAGATTTTCCAGGCCTTTTTCAGGATGGGAGTGCTGGACCATGATTTTTACAAGTGCTGTGTGTTGGTTTTTAGTGTGTCATGGAACCCATCAACTCTGTTGGGATTTGGTGAATTAGTGCCCGAGCTTTGTTCTAGGTGGGTGATTGCTGGATCGCAAGAGTTTTGTGTATGGCAGCGAATGTTGCTAAGCGACATATAGCATGTGCCTGGGGAGCGGCCAGACCCCCACGCATGTGCCTGGGGAGCGGCCAGACCCCCGCGCATGTGCCTGGGGAGCGGCCAGACCCCCGCGCATGTGCCTGGGGAGCGGCCAGACCCCCGCGAATGTGCCTGGGGAGCGGCCAGACCCCCGCGCATGTGCCTGGGGAGCGGACAGACCCCCCCCGCATGTGCCTGGGGAGCGGCCAGACCCCCCCGCATGTGCCTGGGGAGCGGCCAGACCCCCCGCATTGAAGACTGGGAGGCTGAGCTGGACTGGTGCCAAAGTGCAGAACATGTGGTGTATCAGAGTCGGGGTTGCCCTAGGGTATCGGGGAAGGTCTGGAGTAGTTGGGTGTTCCCATAGAGGATGACACCTCGGAGTATACTATCCGCCCTAACCAGGGGGGTGGACATGGGGAACTGTTTACTCTGATGACTCTACGTGCACCAGTGACACACTGTATGCACGCAGTGCGACTTGCTTTCTTGAGAAGCCTATTCTGCAGTCATTTTGTCAACACTGATCAGCTGTTTAGTTAAAATATTTTTTTTTAAATAGTTTTGTGTAAGGTGACCGGAAGCAGCAGAGAGTGCTGTTGTACAGTGTAATGGGTACTTTTTAGAGTTTTATTGTGCAGGACTGCTGGTTCATGGGGCAGGCTGCTTGTATCGGGGGGGGGAGTCAGAGGCGTGGTTGGTGGGCAGGACTTGCTTAACACTATAGCATGCTTGGAGATATATTACATAAACAGTGTTTTGGAGGTACCTTTACAATTCCAAGTTTCCAAGATTCAGCATCTAATCCAGAGGTCTTCAAACTGGGGGGCCCCAAGTGATCCCTGGGGGGGGCGTCAGACACTGGCCAAAAGAAGCATTATACAGATAACAGGCCTTCATTTTATTCAGTAGCATGTTATTGCATTTAAAAAAAGGTAACAGTACTTAACTGAAATGTTTCAATAGGTCTAGACATATTTAAACATTGCCGTCTTTATAAAATAATTGTGAGAAAATTCTGAGGTGGGCCCAAAGATTTTTATTTTTCAACTGGGGGGCGTGGCATTAAAAAGTTTGAGGACCACTGATCTAATCAATGGCTGCTGCACATGTAACTGATTGTTGGGGTACGCACTCCAGGAAGAACGGGGCCATGAGGCACCCGGGACCCGTGTCCCCAGCGGGTTTGGAAGCTGGACCGCTTCTTGGATCCTTTCCTATTCCTTAAAAAGGACGACAGGAAGATGTCCTCCATCTGTCCCCGTCTACAGAGTTTTACTTATAGAGGGACTTGGGAATAAAGTGATGCTTCCCGTGAACTGCATCCCAATTAAATATGGTGCACGCCTGTCGGTATTAGGTCAAGCCGGTCCATGAAGCAAGGAACCCAAGGACTTTGAGACCTAAAGTTCCACCGCTGAGCTGGCGCAATAAGTCTGGTCATGTTCTATCGATCCCTTTGAGACCCCTACAGAAAGAAGAGGGACTTCCACTGTGTCCATCTTACACAGGCGGTCGCCTTCTCAAGCAAGGAAATACAAATTCAAGTGTTATAATCCAAAAAGGGTTTTCTCACTCGCAGATCAACAGCTCTGGATCGCATCGGCTTCAGCCAATCACGGAGCAGGTCTTAAGCAGGTCAATTAATTTGGGCGAACCTGTGGAGGTATAAGAAAGAATTAGTGAACACTGCGGTCCACCATGGCTACATCATTTCACCATTTTCCTTTACTATTTGATGTGTTTTTAACCAAGAAGTTTTTATCCTTTCTAACACGAGCAAGGGGACCAGGCATAGATTACCCCGAATATTAGAAAGGATACTTTTTTGTGCAACAATTTACTACTGAGGAGTGGTCCCGACTTTTCTGACTCCACAAAAAGGACGTTTTTTCAAGATGGTAACAAAAAAAGTAGTTACAAAAAATAGTTACACCACTATTGCTCAGTTGCAAAACACCCAAGTTCCTGCTGTTTTGCTTTTCTTTCTTCATGAAAAAGAGGCTTGGGAGTGGTGGGCCCTTCACCGATTTAGGAAGTAAGGACTATAGAATTTTCCCATGTAATTACATTTTGCAGCTAAAATTGCATCAGCCTTTTCCTTTAAAGTGATAATCATATTTAATTCATAATTTGCCAAATTTGGAAATAATTTCACTTGGGTTTCATATTTGGATTTGACACAGATATGTACAAGACAAGAACACAGCCCTGACTGAGCCATGGTAACTATTTACAATATGCGCTAATGATTGGCTGGGTGGCCCTAAGTATCTCAAAGCCATAGTGACTTTATTCTCATAAGCTGTGCACCGTCAAGGCTTTTTTATTTCCTTGACACTTGCTTTTCATTGTGTGTCTAAAATTCTGTCTGGATTTATCTCTCACATTTCTGCTTTTCCCCGAGAGTCACCCAGCTGTCGGATTTATTTTCCCACTAACAAGCAGTTGTTCGATTTCCCTACTTGAACCTTTCGGTTCAAAAGGCCATTTCAATTTAGATCACAGGACAGCTACCTATGGCCCCGTTTTCTGACCATGATATTTTCTTTTTCTATAAACTATCAACTTGATGACTTTTAATTGTGTTTTTATTTTTTTCATCCTGATTAAGGCTTCAAGAAATGAGATGATGAGCCAAAACATGCGACGACATGTATATAATTTGATTGTCACCTCAGTTAGTAAATGGTATACATTCTACATGTATAGTTGATTAATTATGGCAACAATTGATAACTCAAATCTGGGAAAAGTTGTTTTCATGAAAGTGAGTGGTATATTTTCACTTTATATTGGCATTCGTCTTGGATTCATGTTTAATTGGCTGAGGAATCTTTTATTTTTGCCACCTTTGACTCTGGTATCCAGTATACAAAAATACAAAGAACATCCCCCCAAAAATAGTTGTTTATTTTTTACAAAATGCCATGAAACATTCAACAAGAGGTTAAAGTAAAATTGAAAGACCCCCTTGGAACTCATTTGTGATACCAACCTATTTCATACATAGCTGCAATAGTAGCATCAATGTGCACGCACAATTTCCATTCATTGCTGCAACTACCAGGTCCTTTCAGATCACACGGCAAAGAGTCAACTGTTTAATTTGCAGCATTTAAAGGGAGCCATCCAGTGAATGATGTCACCGTAGGACTCAAAACCCAACCAGACTTCGGGCCTGATTTGTATACTGGTGGACAAGCTACTCCGTCACAAGAGTGACGGGTATCCCGTCCGCCGAAATATAAATCCCATTATTTCTTACAGGATTTAGATTTCCGCGGACGACCTATCTGTCACCATTGTGATGGAGTATCTCTTCCGCCAATATCTAAATCAGGTCCTTCATCATCAAACAAGGGAGCATTCCAGAATGCATATTGTTTTTGATTGTTAGAGATGCAGAAATGGCAGCGACTGTTTCGGTCACTTTGTTGTTACTGCAAGGGCTCAGATCTAAAATGCTGGAGAGCTTGCAAGAGCACGGTTTACGGAGACTGTATGGGCCTCAAGTGGTAAATGTTGGGGTACACCTTCACCTTACTGTACAGGAGCAATGTCTGGTTTTCGAATTCTGCGATGAAGGCTCAGTCAGTCTCCTCCAGGGGACGATGGGTGTTGCCCGGGAGCAGAAGGGACATACTGTGCTCGCTGCTTTCATCGGACACATTTTCTGAGTTTTCAGAACATTCTGGAAAGAAGCAAAATAGTCCATTGGTTCTAGCAAGTCTTCCTGCTTTCTACATTCATCCGGCACATCTAATTTATTCTGTTTGAGGACTACCCGGAGACGTCCTAGTTTGGACCAGCCAATCCCTAAAATATGAGTTGCGCTTAACTCATTATAATTTAGCACTTGTCTCTGATGTTAGTTGCATTGTCTATAACACACTGGCGTAACACAATGCCTTTTTATGAGGTCATGAACAGCACTCAATGCATTGTTCATGATGTTACAGTGATCGAGACATTGTTGCCGATGTAGGGGATAGTAATGACCTACATCTGGTGACATCACAGAGAACAATCAAGTCTTAGTTGATTACGTCATTGACAACAATTAAGTCATTGTTCACGGTGTCATGAGTACCAATCAACCCAATGTTGTTGATGCCCTGGACGAGGATAACGCTCTAGTTGATGATGCCGCAGGATTTAATGTCAGAATATTGTCTACAGACATATCATCTGACATAAATATAATATCCTAACTATTGTTAAGAACAAACTTGTACTACATTTACCATGATGCAATGGGGCTGACTGCATGCTGGAGTGTGAGGCAGGGTGCTCCCAACTGTTTCTTGTTTATTGTAAAGAATTATTATGTGTAGATTTTTTTATCAGTAGCTCCAGTGGGGCAATTGTTTTGTAAACTATATTTAGGGCACAATCTTTTAGTCCTACGATATTCTGACTATGATATTCTGGGTTCCTACCGGCCTAGGACATGGAACGCCTACCGATTGATCCATCTGAGCTAGAGTCATAACATTAAGCACATCAGTTACTGATGGCTGAGGCCACTGAAGAGATACTCACCCTCAGACTGTTCAGGGCCAGCCACATGTTTGGAGTCCAGAGTGGCACTCTCCTCACTGCTAACACTGGATGCTCGGTTCATGACTGGACCCAAATGGACGGTCCCAATCACAAGCGGCAACTCAAAATCTGCCCACACTATGCACTGTAGTTTTACGCGAACCTTCACAGGAGCCGGGCATTAGAGAAAAACAGAATTGTTAATAAAAATTGGATGATTCTAACGCAATTAATAAGACATTTATTTACCATTCTGAACTGAGCTGCAGCGAAAGTTTAACATGTTTAACGTAGGATTTCAAAAAAATATATTCTTAGCTGAAACTCACAAAAGACTTATGAGCGCCTAGAACCGTCCCCCAAGATCAGTGCTTAATTTGTGAAGAAAAAAAAAGTACAGGGGCCCTCCTCAAGAGGTCACAGCAGAATCCACCTCCCATTGCCCCTGCCAGGACTGCCGACGACAGTACCAACACAACCACTAACCATCGCAGCCATACAAGTGTGACAATTCACTCTATTCCAGGTCCCCGAAGCTATAAGAATGGCTTGGGTGGCACATATTAGTCATCGTTAAGGTAGATTGAATTCATAAATAACGGTTGTTGTGCTCATCTCTAAGTTAGTCAAACAGCGCCACAGTGTGGCTGACTGTCATAAGTGTCGGTGTTGACAGTTAAGTGGCGAACACCGGAAACCACCACCTCAAATTAAGCACTGGCCAAGATGTATTTGTAAAATCATGCTGAGAACAGAGCAGGTGGCAGTCAACTACCACATCCATTCCAATGGCATTCCAGGTACAACTTGTAAAGCTGAACGTTCGCCATAAGGAAACGTTTGAAAATATTATATATATATATATATATATATATATATATATATATATAGAGAGAGAGAGAGAGAGAGAGAGAGAGAGAGAGAGAGAGAGAGAGAGAGAGAGAGAGAGAGAGATTGAGATTTATTCCAGATACCACACATAAACACAACATTCCAATGAGATCTTTTTTACTCCACCGTGTAATAACCAAACCATTTTGATTACCAACACCTTCTGTGAACTCCACTTTGGTTTCTCTCACCAAAGGGCTCTTCATCACACACAACCGTCTAGGTTCCACACTTTTCATTTTTTAACAATCGTGCTGTATTTTCTACTATTCACCCCATCATTTTGTTGTGTTCCTCTACACACTCAAGTACCCTCCCCATTTTAGAAAAAGTGTACACATTTTTATATCTCAACTTCACAAACTCTGTCCTCGCTCTCATTGCTTGTCACTGCATGGTTGTGTGAAATGAGAACTCTTTACTCACATCTACTCTCGCCTGCCAACCTCTTTGCCCTCATACTCACACTATAAATCCTATCTGTACCCCCAGACCCATTTTTCACCCTAAAACATGTTCAAACATTCCGAACTTAATTTAGTCCTCACAACTTCCATGCACAAACGAGCTTACCAGTGCAGATGTGTAACATGGAGTGATCTGCCAATACACGATTCCCACAGCCTCCACTCAGGTTCCTATGTCTCTCAGTGGTAATCAATGCCCTTCCTCTTATAAGTGATTCTACCATCACATTGCTTTTTATGAGTACTACCTGCAGCAGGTGAGCAGGGAAGGTCTCCACTGCTGCTGGCCACAATGACCCAAGAGAAGTGTAATCAACAAAATGTTTGGATTCTGTAACTCTAGAATTATTGGCGAAAAGTCCCATAGCCACAGATATCTGGATAATCTTGACACCTTGGAAGACCATTTGCAAAAGTATTAGATTATATGTGTGTAAGAAGTCCACTAAACAAAGCAAAATAACACTTTCAAATTGTAAGACCTATATAATACCCCTAGGTTAACAGTTCTCAGCAAACACAAAGAGGAAATGCATTGAAATGCATGGATTTTTCTCTGCCAAAATTTCACGAACACATAACTACTTCGATACTGAATCCAGAAGTCACTCCTCATGCCACCAGGAGAGAAACATTTGGGTCATTTCTTTCTAAAATCTCAGAACAGCCATCGAAGGCTATAAAACCATTGAAAACAATTTTCTACTTTGATGATCCTTTACCAGCTACACTTACTTATGCCCACTTCCAGCTTTAATCCAAAATGGGCACAGTTAATACTACTCTCAAGAAGGCATTTTCATGACTCTTTAAAAACTGACCAGATAATGCCCTTATTAAAAAACACCCAAGAAGGCCTAAGCCAACATATGAACTACAGACTAGTAACAAGTGGTGCATGGCTTGGGAAATCATTGAACATGTGTTGATGCCTATCTGTAACTGTTTACAGAACATTAAAACCTTCTGGTTGCTCAGTCTGTATTTGTATTGGTTGTTGCATTGAAACTGCTGCCACCAAAGTTCCTGATGGCGTTCACCACACGCGAGACATTAGACATGCCTGCGTCCCTTTTGACCTCTGAGGCGAAGTACGGCTCTTTGAAATGCGAGGTACCCACAATTGATTCAAGGGCAAGCTTCTAAATTTGTTCACCTCATGCCTCAGTAACTAAACACAACTGATGTAAGGAGACAAGCCTGCTCTGTTCCAGCCATGGTACCATTCGTAGTTCTGCCGGGCTCTATATTTGTACCCATATTATTCCATTGTACGTACAGCCTCTGCAAATCGTATTGGAGGCGTCAGACGTGTCCTTCCACCAACATGGAGGTGACACACAACTATCCCTAAAACAAATTGCTTCATTTGACGACATCATTGTAAGTAATTGGAGTATTAGTTGAAGGGGGTGAGAATGTACCTCAAATAACAATCATAATTCTTGTGAGGGTGAACCACTTATGTCACCAAATAAACCTGTGTTTAGCCCTCTGGTTAGTTGGGACAAAGCGGGTCAACCTTAACTCAGAGGCAATGTGTAAAGTATTTATCCAGAGCTCAAACTGTAATAAACTAAAAACACAACACAAGAAAAAACTGAAACTAATTTAGAAGAACAGAGAATATTTTAACAAACAAAATGACACCAAAACAACAGAAACCCAATACGTAAAACTGGAGATATGAATTTTTAAAGTTGAAATTAAAAATAACACGAAAATGCACAAAGCACCATGTAAGGGCATATAGTCGCTCTAGACTGGATCAAAGTCAAAAGTTAACGCTGACTGTGATTCATCACCTGTCGGATACAGGGACCAGGTTTGCCTCAGCAGAAAGTTTACTTTCTGATATAAACTTTTTATGGAGAAAAAGTGGTTGTCGACGAGTTGTCGGCAGGTCAAGGTGCAAACTAGATCCAAAGTGTGACTTGATGATGGTGGGCTGCTGAAGAGCGGGGTTCTGATGTGCTTCTGATAAAGGTAGTAAAGCTCTGAGCAAAGTCCTTGCCCAAGAAACCCTCAGTGTCGATTGGATGCTGCTCAGCATGGGTGCTGGTGAAGCCATCTACATTCGGACTTAGAACCTTTTCTAGAAGTCGGGATCCAAACCTGCAAGTTGAAGCCGACCGGTGATGTGAAGTCGACGGTCGCAGCTTCAACAGTGACCCTGGTTTCCGTTGATTCTCCAAGCAGAAAGTTGGCAGAATATTTCTAAGTGCCATTTCTTGCAGTTTGGAGACAGAGGGGTACATTCTAAGACCAGGCAAGGGCCCATGGCCCGGGAGAACCACATGAGGGTTAGGACCCACTTCAACAGCGCCAGAAGCAGGGTCAAGGGCAGGGTCATTTGGAACTGGTCAGCTGGGCAGTTGCAGAGAGAGAGGCCTCTGGAAACTTATTCTGTCCCTGTAGTTCAAACAGGGGGTAGGCCAAATGACCCTTGGAGTCACTTCTAGGGTACTGGGTCTGCGTCAAGCAGGGTCGATCTTCCTTCTCATGCATCAGACAGCAGGGCAGTCCTTCTTCTGATTCATCACAGGTCCAGGAGTGTTCTGAGGAGAGGTCTGTGAAGTCAACATTTACGCTCAGTGCCAGCCTTTCAGTGGAGGGCAATCCTTTGCCCACCCCTCTTAACTAGTTCTGGTAATTTCCACCGCTCCCTCTGGTTTTGGAGCTAGCCGGACTAGAGAGACAAAAGACAAGCAGGCCTAGGTGTGAGTTTCATCTGCTAGTCACTGGGTAGGCATCCTTTGAAGTTCAAGAAAGGCTGGGCACAGCCCCCTGGAAATCCAGTCAAGCAGGAGACCCACTCCTCATCCGGAGCCCTTTGTCCGCTGTCTGGGAGCAACACACATCTCAGCACAGAGCAGCTATCAGGGGTCAGGCGACAGCAGGGCACTGGCAGGAAAACCTTTTGGTTTTAGGCAGGAAAATGACACCTTTCTAAAAGTGTGATTTTCAAAATAGTGAAATAAAATTTGATTTGACCATTGCTAGATTTTAAATTACTATTAAAACTGATCCTTGAAATATTTTTGTAGCTATTCCCAAACTGAATTTAGCATGTATTGAATGAATTTAGCATGTATTAAATGTAATTGTTTAAACCAGTGTTAACCTTGATGAATTACTTTGGAGGTTTTTCACTGCCAGGACAAGCAGAACATTAAATATACATGTCCTACTTTAATTACCATGGACTCTGCCATAAGGGCATTTAAAGCGTACCTTAGGGATGGTTTATATGTATTAAAAAGGAAGGTTTGGGCATGCCAAAAGGGTTATTTTGACAGGCAGGTATAACAGTTTGAAAATGCACGCCCAGGCTGCAGCGGCAGGGCTGGGCACCTGTTTTTCAGTGCTACATTAGTGGGCGGCACAAGAAGGTTTGCAACCCACTGGCAGCGCATTCAATCAACAGTCCCGGGTACAGGTAGTACCATGTACTAGGGACTTACAGGCAAACTGAAAGTGCCAGTCAGGGATATACCAACTATTGTATGTTTAAAAAGGAGAGCAAAAGTGCTTTACCACTGGTTGGCAGGAGTAAAGTTTGCAGAGTCTTATGGCCATCAAAAATAGGGTTCAGTAAAAAGGGCAAAATCCTGGGTGACCCTGCAGGAAGGGTAAACGTCCTACAGTCATTATTCTCAAAACTGTCATAAACATTCAAATGTGGAGGTCTTCAAACTTCCTCAAACTAGATGCAGAAAAGACTGAATTCATGTTCCTTGCCAGGGAACACCATCAACAATGTAATATTAATTGGTGACAGAAGTCAAATCGATAGCCTTAATCCCACGCTACCCAAGAAGCCAAATCTCTTGTTTTTTTGACCGACCATCAGTCACCGAACCTCCCAGTCAATGTTTTGAAATGCCCTCATCTTATTTAGTGAAATCCTTTCTGACAAATATTTTTCCTGCCAGGTCTGCCATAGAAGCAGGTGCATCCAATCAGATAAAAAAATTATCAACCTCCATCGTATGCATGAAATATTAATATTTTGTATTTGTGAACCAGTACCACTACACCAAAAAACAGTGATTACAGGTTACTTCTCCCTGGAATGAGGAATAACGTGTGAACCCGGGAATACCACATCCAAATACTTCTGGGGGAATGAAAGGGTATTAATGGCGTCTTTCCATGCCCCATGGCCTTCCATGCCCGCATGCAGGGTAGCCTGTCAAAGTCTTACCCTTAATATGTACCGCAGACCGATATTCAACAAATGGTCAATCGATGGAGTGAGGGGCGGAACCCGAAGGCCGCACCAGTGCCACGTCCCACTCGTACCAGGGGCCACGCGTTCACACTTCATGGTTGCCACCACCTTTCTTTTACGGCCATAAAATGTGGAGGTATGGAAGGTCTGTATCTGTACAATGGACACTTCCGGCCAAGCCACTTTGGAAGTGCGATTATCGACGTCTGCAACAATGTGGATCACGTCACCTAGACGAAGTGAAAACTTGTTACTGAGCGTTAGCGGCTGTCAAGGCCTACATATAGTGCAACGCATCAGGCGGGAAATTGAGTCTTGAGATGCAGTTCACCACCAAGGCCACACAACCCAAAGGGACATGTTACCCAAAAAGGCCTTGGTTTAGGGACTCATTGGTCTTACAGACTGTGGGTAACTGAAAGCAGACTAATCTGAGATGTCATAAGATGACTTAATAGAACATAATATTATTGAATGTCGCCTCAGCGATCGACCACAGAGTGGGGGTTACATCGAATCCATCTACATCGTGGGACATTAAATTGCCTCCAGTGGAGAACTCATGCGCACCCAATTAAAAAAAAAAATCTTTCGCATTTAGATTTTTTTACATTCAATTTCCTCATTCCATTTATATTTTTGACTTCTTCATAAATTGTTCCTATATTTGAAGGTAAGGCACTCTTCTTACCACATCCAAGTCTGACATGGATCTCCCCATGTCAATATATAGCTCTGGTATCACAGTCTTCACAGGATGTACATTTTGGCCCTCATTTTGACAATGGCGGTAAAAACCGCCTACCGCCACGGCCGCCAAAAGACCGTCGCCGCGGCTATCATCCGTTTGCCGAATTATGACCACAGCCGGATTTCTGTCACAAGAAGGGCGGAAATCCAGCTGTGGCCATGCCGGCGGATGGCGTTAAGGGTGCGCTGCTACCACCAGCAGCGCCACGCCAGTAGACCGCCGCCAGCCATATCATGACACATGATACGGCCTGGCGGTGTTCCGCTGGCGGGCGCTGCTGGCAGTAGCAGCGCCCGTCTCGTCCCCTGACGGAAGACCCCTGGATACAGGTAAGTCATGTTTACGACAGGGGAGAGGGGTGTTGTGTGTGTGTGGGGGTGTGTGTGCATGTATGTGTGAGTGTGTGCGTAAATGCGAGTGTGTGTTTAGTGTTGTTTGCATGCGTGTATGAAGGTGTGTGAGTACGTTCATGAATGTGTGAGAGTGCATGTATGAATGGAAATGTGAATGCGTGTACGTTTGGATGTGAAAGCAGATGTGTGCGTGAATGAATGAATGCATGTGTGGATGAGAGTGTGTCTGCGTGTGTGGGTATGGGGGGTTGGAAGGGAGGGGGATCATGGATGAAGGGGGGTGGGGCTGTCTGAGTAGTGTTGGAGGGGTGGGTGGGCCTCCTATCAGTGACAGGGAAGGAATTCCCTGTCACTGATAGGGTCTACCACTATGGTTTTCGTGGCGTTATGAACGCCACAGAAACCATGGTGGTAGGCAGGGTCATGATACCGGTGGCGGCACAATAGCGGCTGCTGGGCTGGAGATTGTTATCTCCAGCCCAGCAGCTATTACCGCCATGGCGGTCGGAGTGGTACATTGGCAGTTTGGCTTCAGCCAATCCGCCAATGTCATAACGTGGCGGTAAGTACCGCCAGCCTGTTGGCGGTTCTACCGCCACATTATCTCCGACCGTCGGGGTCATAATGACCCCCTTTGTTTTTAACAATCAATGCTAGAAGGCATGAATAGTGGGTAACTTAATGATCCGCTCGATTACCTGCTCCAATAAATTTACCCAGCTGGGAAAAATCAATCCTCCTGATGTACACAGCCCAAATATTTCAAAATATCTAGTGGCTGATATGAGGAATGTGTGAGTTGTTTATGGTGAGTAAGCACCAATCAAAATGTAGGCAGCACACTGCAGTTCCACCTTGTAGGTGGTAGGGTTAAGACAAACCTGGAGGTGGAATCTTTAAAAAATAATTTAGCGGTACAGTAATTACATGTACTTATGCCGTGTTCAGTAGTAAGAAGCTTTAAGATGCTATTTCAATAAGTATATATCTATCATCAGTCTTAATTATTATGAAAGTTCTCATAGTAACTTATAATTAAATTACTGTATCTTGTCAACAGTTTTGCTTTTAACTTGTGGGATGTGATTTCATCAATTTTTGCATAGATGAAAATGTGAATAAACAAATTCTATAATATGACTTGTTTTTAACGATGTGACCTTCCACAGTGTTTTGGCCTCTATTTAGCAGATACTTGGTAGATGTCCACCCACAACATACCAAATCTAAACACATCTCACATAACTTAACATGACGTAACATATCATACTAGTTGTATCTGGAGAGCTCATGCTCACAAGCTATCTTGTCGCTATTGTGAGACAAAAGATTATTGTGTGTTATAGTCCAAAAAAATGCTCCATTTAAAAAATAGATCATTTCTGTTCTCTGAAATTTCTTCTCACTAAGATTTTTTTCATGCTATAAAGGAAAGATTAAACCTTTCAAGGCAGCCACGTGGGATAGTCGATGCATCAGTCAGTGCTTGAAGGTACCTGGGATGTAGCCTTCACGGTCAATTCTAGTTCTCACAGAAAGCTCTCCACTGCAGCAACACATGGGGGTTATGTTCCTGCCATTTCTCTGCAGTTTCTGAAGAGGAAGAACATTGTACAATGTCATAAGTGTCCCTATCGCATCCGTAGACACATCAGTCTAAACGATGGCTAAACTATTTCTGTATGTAGAGATATTTATAGTGCACCAGCAGTAATCCAGTACATACACCTAGTAGTAGCAATCCACAGTAAGTAGAAAAACTTTTGTGGCTGCAATTGCTTTGCCCTTCATCTAGGGCTGGTGATGGATATTTAGGCCCTGATGTAGATTTTTGCAGAGAGAGCCCTCCGTCGCCCCGTTGAGAGTCGGTGGACCTTCAGTATGTCAGCGATGGAGAGTACTCCCTCCCTGCTGCTGACATACACCTCTGACAGCGCGACAGAGTAAGGGCCATTAGAGGTTTGACCATTTGACTGTCCTCCTGATTTAGAGGGGGCGGTCAAATGGCCAGTTTTCACAGCCCGTCACGTCTTCCGGAGCAGTGAAAACTGTAAAATGCCCCACACACTATGGTAGACAACTCCCATGGTGCGGGTGCTAGGAGATTTTGATATTGAATATAAAATGAAACATGTCAAAAGTTTGATGGAGAGTACCATTTTGCTGACAGAGTCATCCTTCAAATATTTTATTTGCAGTTTCATATAGCACCAATTCAAACCAAAGGCTCTAACGCTCTTTACATGAAGAACCATTACAGAAGAACACATTGATTTTTTTAGGCACGGGGAGGTTAAGCGATTTGCCCAGAATCACAGGATGTTGAGCCAAAGCTGAGACTCGAACCCGGTTACTTGGTCCCCAGTTCTAAAGTCCTCTCTTTTAAAACATTGACAGGAACCGCCCCGATGGCAGTTCACGCTGATATATAATGTATGAGATGTCTGCGGGGCCAGCGGACATCTCTAGAGTTGGAGGACGTGTCCGTCAGGACAACGGAGTAATTTACTCCACCGCCCTGATGGACTGAAGACCATCCTCTGAGGTCTAAATCATCCCATTAGTCTTGCATCCAATTGATCTTGGGGAATGGCCAAGAACCATTTCATCACCAATCTCGGGGCACACTGGATGCAATATCAGTGGACTATGAACAATCATTTGAACCCACAAAATATTGGAGTTCATCGCATTCCACTAAGCAACGTTGCTGTTTGCCACTGAATGCCCAAATAGGCAAATGTATCAACAGAGCAAGGGGCAAGTTCCCTTAAAATGTGATTGCCTGGATATGGCTTGACACCCCCATAATGGTGTTTCCAGATTTAGGTTCTCAGAATATGGATTCGTAAACGCCACACTACAAAAATATTGGGAGCCAGAATATTTACTCCCAAAATATTGTGCCTTTAAGCAGATATAGGTAAGTATAAATTCACACAAATATATATACAATACTTTACTTCGCAAATATCGACTTTGATGATAGGTATATCTACAGTAAAGGTAGTTGATGATATATATAGTCTTGGAGTTGAGAATAGAAGATCTATATATGTTATGTTCTATGAATTTTGTGGAGCGTATAATCACCTATAGGGTGTCCTGGCGCTGCAAAGGGATGGGCGAGAGCACGTCGGATATGAGTGAGGGATTTAAGCATTGGGAAAGATCCAGGTTTTAAGTTTTTATGGAAGACAAAAATTAGGATTCTGCTCTCAGATGAAGGGGAATTGAGTTCAGAAATTTATCAGATATAACGGAAAAAGCACATCTGCGAGCTTGGTCTAGTGAAACCTGGGGACATCCAGAAGTCCAGTCGCGGAAGACCCGAGGGACCAAGAGTACTATAAAAGCCTGAATTTCTGTACTTACCTTCTCAATATTTTGGTAATTTATTTTCTATGATATTTTTGCAGCACAATATTTTTGTGTGCGATATTCTGAGATACAGTGATATTCCAAAATGACATTTTATGGGGGCTAGTTTAATTTTTTTTAGAAGATGTGATGTGACTGGGGTTTGCTCTTTTAGGGGCGTCTTCAAAAAGTAGGCGTGGCCACCCGGAGTTTGTGTTTGGCAAAGGATGGATTTTTGTCCGGCTACTATCCAAGGAAATAATGAGATTCCCATAGGCTGACATGTGGTGTGTGGCTGGCTTGTCTGATGGGAGACAGGGCCAGTACAATGTATTCCTGTTTGATCACCCATGTCTGATGTGGCCTTCACAGACTCACCTGCAGGCGAGGTGTGTTGACATCAATAGTTACTATTATTTTAAAGTTGATCTTGGAGTTCTTGGTAAAGGACCATGGCCGGTGAAGCTTGGCCTCCATCCAGTAACAAATGCTCCCATAAGACCCTTTGAAAGAGCTGCCCAAATGCCTATGGAAGAAAAAATTGAAAAACTAATGAGAAAAGGATAAGCATCTCTGTCCTAAAATAACAGTCTATCGTTAATCTGTATTACTTTTTTTTAAACGGGCCATAAGGGGTGTCAATAGTATTAATTATTTTAACTAAGGTGCACAGCTACCTAGAAGAGATTGTGGTGCCTGGACCGAGAAGGGGTGACTATTAGCTGACTAAAGGAGCCATCACCAAAAGATGAAACATTTAACAAAACAACATTTTTCTTAGTAGTTTATTAAAGTCCGGAATGGTACTCCTCTGCTCGGGCTAAGAGGTGACATGGATGTCCTGGAGCAGGAGTACTCTTAAGATGCTGGAGGCACAGAAGATGCTGCTTTTCCAAGCCCTGAAAGAGGGAAAGGTGGTTTGAAGACAGAAGACTGGAGAACTCTAAACCTTTACGCCCATGAGACACTCTTGGGCCCTCATTGCAAGTGGCCCAGAAAGTTGCAATAAGTGTGATAACTCCTGTTACTGCACATATTGGAATTATGAGCTTTGTAGATGTCATCACACCCGATAAGTACTAGGTGCAATAAACCCACATCCATTGGATACATTTTGACAGATCAAACCCTCCAGAATTTACAAAGAAGAAAAGGGCCTGGAAGATACCCGTGCATGCAGATCAGCGCAGTATTCTCAGCACCTGTGGGGGCAGCAAAAGACCTGAAAATACTGCAACGAACCAACTCCGATTGCAATCTTGATTCGTGGATTAATCGTTGTTTTGCTAAATCACTGTTAAAGGCCCTAGCCGTTTTAAGCAGTCGCCGCTCGCTGCCCTCTAACGGGGGGGGCGCAGCGCAGGGGGGGATAAGATGTAATTAAAAAATGTTAAAAAACGTACCTCCTCCATTGCAGCCGCCGCACCGCTCCTCCTTCCCTCGTCGTCGCTCCAGGCTGCAGGCACAGGCTCCCAGCCTGCCCTGCGGCCAATCCTGACGCTGCTCAAAGAAGCGTTAGGGTTGGCTAGGAGCGCCCAGCTAGGGCCCTCCCAGGCAGACTGGGAGTCTGTGCAGGCCCTCTGCAGCCTGACAACACAGTGTCGGGCTGGAGAGAGCCTACTGCACATGTATGTTCGGCCGGCCCGAGAAGGCCGGCCAAACGTGCATGCGCATCGAGGGGAGTGCACAGTCCACTCCCCTCATCATAGTCATCCCCAATGCCCCGCCCCTTTAACAAACGAAACGATAATAAACATAGGGGGTCATTCTGACCCTGGCGGTCATGGACCGCCAGGGCCAACGACCGCAGGAGCACCGCCAACAGGCTGGCGGTGCTCCCATGGGCATTCTGACCTCGGCGGTACAGCCGCGGTCAGACACGGGAAACCGGCGGTGTCCCGCCGGTTTCCCGCTGCCCAAGGGAATCCTCCAGGGCAGCGCTGCAGGCGGCGCCGCCATGGGGATTCCGACCCCCTTACCGCCAGCCTGGCTCTGGCGGTTTTGACCGCCAGAACCTGGCTGGCGGTAACGGGTGTCGTGGGGCCCCTGGGGGCCCCTGCAGTGCCCATGCCAATGGCATGGGCACTGCAGGGGTCCCCTAACAGGGCCCCACCAAGATTTTCAGTGTCTGCCAAGCAGACACTGAAAATCGCGACGGGTGCAACTGCACCCGTCGCACCCCTTCCACTCCGCCGGCTCCATTCGGAGCCGGCATCCTCATGGAAGGGGGTTTCCCGCTGGGCTGGCGGGCGGCCTTCTGGCGGTCGCCCGCCAGCCCAGCGGGAAACTCAGAATGACTGCCGCGGTCTTTCGACCGCGGTACGGTCTTCTGGCGGTTCCCACCAGGCGGGCGGCTTCCACCGCCCGCGGAGGTCAGAATGACCCCCATAGTTTGGATCAGTAAACATAGATGGATCAGTCAGGCGTTGGGCAAAGGAATTGCTCAGTGTGAGTTCAGATGTGTCCTCTGCTCTGTAAATTCTACATGCAAGCATGTTTACATGGTTTAATATGTCATCCAGGAAGCTAACGATTGGGTCTGATTGACTACACAGCCATGCTCATCAAACCTGGTTGTGAGTCTGAGCGGGCCTGGTCGTTTCACCCCTCAGCCGCTAAGGCGGAGTCAGTTCTGGGGAGAACCTTATTGGTTACCCAGGTATCTTGACAGCAATTGGATGGATGCCATCAATCTTAAGTGTAAGTCCTCCAGGAGCTACAAAAAATGTATTTATTGGACAGCCGATGCAAGTAAATTACGTTCAATGGATTTTACGCTTAAGTGCTGACTGATGAAGTTTTGTCCAGAAAGCAAACCTGATTGAATATTGGGGTTTATAATGCAATTTTCAATGCAATTTTCAAGACTTACTTTTAATGACTTGTGAATAATGTGATATAATCAGAAATCAGAAATGTAGTCTGTTCAGCCATTCTGGTAAGTAATATAGGTAAATTAACATTATAGGGTTCTTTAGGGAGTAATTAGAATTTATGGGACACAACGCCATTGTTACTGCAGCTTCCTTTACACTAAATGAAATATATTTTGGAATTTAAGAAATATTTAAACTTTAAATTTAGTAGAGAAGCAGGTGGGAAAATCTGGCGTAAGATTACCTGATATGGGGTTAACAGTAAGACCAAAAAATATGACATTTTGGGATATATATATTAGGAAAAACTATTATTTTAAAACCAAACAAATCACTGAAGTTCATCAGTCATATGTGACACAAGTACAATTTGCACCTCTGCGCATGTCAGATGTCATCAGTGATGTGACAATAAACATAGTTTATTATCGTTTCATTTGCTAAAGGTGATTTGCAGCGGCTCCTGCTGGCGGGGGATGAGGGGCAACGCTCCACCGCCCTAACGGAGGACCCCCCCTGCTTTTAAGCCAGGCCTTACATAAGTGCACGACAGACTTGGGATACTGCCGCACTGCGCACCAGTCCTCTGGACTGCTGGTGTCGGCTTCCTGCACCCAGGCCCAATGCTGGCATCTTTAGCCCTGAGCCACGCATCCAATGGCAACATCCTCTCAGCTCTGGGTACCAAGGTGCTGTTGATTCTAAACTGTATTTGCACAGTCCCAAATCCACTCATGAACGTTTATCAGGCTGCTGGTAATGTATGCAGTCCAGAACTCTTCCATCCCGAGCTAAGGCCTCACAGAACACGTGACCCTCGAAGGATCCGGAATGGCGTAGGCCCGAGCAAAATTGTGCCAACATAATTTCATGTAGGTTCCTGTATTTCTAATCACGCTTGTTGCGCGAAATTCCAAAATTATGCCATTGAGCACAAAAGGAAACTGTGCGTCTTTAAACAATTCTTATAATGTAGCCACATGGTCCATCTTTCTACCTTTGCTACACACATTTAAAATCAAACAAGAAACAGATAATAAAGGTGCCCTGTTTGGAAAATGAATGCAGTTCACATGCGCCTGGAGCACCGAGTCCTTCCAGCCACACAGTAGTACACGTCTATATATTGCAGGCATGTGTTTCCTGCTGTCTTTATGTAAGTGTTGCCACCTGCACCGTTCTTGACAGGTCACCCCCATTTACATTTCAGATTATGGTTGGCCAATTTTCTGTGCTAATCTGGAGTTGCCAGCAATGATTTAAGAGAAGTTGGCTGTAAATTGATTAAAAAACATAATTCAGGCTCTCTATTCCCCTGTGTAATTGTTGTACCTGATGTGTGTCAGTGCATTAAGAAAAGCTCAAATGTCCTTCTTGGAAGCAGGTGTGGGAGGGGAAAGCCTAAAATCTTAAATTTCTTTAAAGTATCAACTCTTGAGGATTTAACATAACATGTATCTGTAAAGCACACGTGTACCTCTTGGGGCACCTTGTCATAGAATAACAGGTTTATTATGTCTTGGCTACACCCATCGGTGATTAACTCTTGATGACATATATTTCTAAAGCAGCCTGCGGAAGTGAAAAAATGGATGAGTTTACTGAAATTATCCAATGTATTATATTTACCATCAAGGTTAATTCATCTGCAACTGCACACAACTCAGCTCTCTAGTCTTTCTGAAAAATCCTCAGTTAAATGTCATAACTTTCTGGGATGAGATTCCATTAACAGCTTTCTGTTACGTCATCAGGGAGTCGCTTCTCATTTGCTAATTTAAATAGCCTTCTAAGACGTCATTGGAATCTAACAAACTGGAACATCACCAGAGAAATTTAGCAGTGTTGTATTCCAAATAGATAGATAGATAGATAGATAGGTAGACAGACAGACAGACAGACAGACAGACAGACAGACAGACAGACAGATAGATAGATAGATAGATAGATAGATAGATAGATAGATAGATAGATAGATAGATAGATAGATAGATAACACAGTGGTAGTACAATACATGAGTCAGAGTTTTCAAAGGAAGAGAGTTTTTTCGGATTGGCTCGGCACACACGAGACCGAGCGATCGGATTGGTCACCTCAACATGAAGAAAATTCTTGTGGGCGCCATAACAAGAGTCAGGGACTCTGCACCTGAGTCTTGAAAATCTATTTAAGGATGCAGGGTAGGGATACTCTGGCCCCCTAGCCATTTTGCAGGAGTCCCAGAGGGACCCTCTAAGGGGACAAATACAAAAATGGGTTTGTTATGGAGCCATGGAGAGTGATGGAGAGAGCCAGTGTAGCCACCTGTGCACAGAAGGAATTTAAAAAAAAAACGTAAAAAGTGGGGTGGGGGAATTGTGGCCGAGTGACCGCTTGTGTGGACGTTGGCCACCCCCAGACGCGAGGGTGCATGGCCTGGCTCGCCTGTACCACTACGCTGCGCTGCTTAGGACCTCACATTTCACATCACTGATGACATCTGACATGCGCAGAGGTGCAAATTGTACTTGTGTCAGTTACATATGACTGATGAACTTCAGTGATTTGTTTGGTTTTAAAATAATATTTTTTCCTAATATATATATCCCAAAATGTCATATTTTTTGGTCATACTGTTAACTCCATATCAGGTAATTTTACGCCAGATTTTCCCACCTGCTTCTCTACTAAATTTAAAGTTTAAATATTTCTTAAATTCCAAAATATAGTTCATTTAGTGTAAAGGAAGCTGCAGTGAGAATGGCGTTGTGTCCCATAAATTCTAATTACTCCCTAAAGAACCCTATAATGTTAATTTACCTATATTACTTACCAGAATGGCTGAACAGACTACATTTCTGATTTCTGATTATATCACATTATTCACAAGTCATTAAAAGTAAGTCTTGAAAATTGCATTGAAAATTGCATTATAAACCCCAATATTCAATCAGGTTTGCTTTCTGGACAAAACTTCATCAGTCAGCACTTAAGCGTAAAATCCATTGAACGTAATTTACTTGCATCGGCTGTCCAATAGATACATTTTTTGTAGCTCCTGGAGGATTTACACTTAAGATTGATGGCAACTATCCAATCGCTGTCAAGATACCTGGGTAACCAATAAGGTTCTCCCCAGAACTGACTCCGCCTTAGCGGCTGAAGGGGGAAACGACCAGGCTCGCTCAGACTCACCACCAGGTTTGATGAGCATGGCTGTGTAGTCAATCAGACCCAATCGTTAGCTTCCTGGATGACATATTAAACCATGTAAACATGCTTGCATGTAGAACTTACAGAGCAGAGGACACATCTGAACTCACACTGAGCAATCCCTTTGGCCCAACCCCTGACTGATTCATCTCTTCCCATCATTGACAGCCTTTCACCTGCAATACAGGAACCAGGCACCAGCCTTTCACCTGCAATACAGGAACCAGGCACCAGCCTTTCACCTGCAGTACAGGGACCAGGCACCAGCCTTTCATCTGCAGTACAGGAACCTGGCACCAGCCTTTCACCTGCAGTACAGGAACCAGGCACCAGCCTTTCACCTGCAGTACAGGAACCAGGCACCAGCCTTTCACCTGCAATACAGGAACCAGGCACCAGCCTTTCACCTGCAGTACAGGGACCAGGCACCAGCCTTTCACCTGCAGTACAGGAACCTGGCACCAGCCTTTCACCTGCAGTACAGGAACCAGGCACCAGCCTTTCACCTGCAGTACAGGAACCAGGCACCAGCCTTTCACCTGCAGTACAGGAACCAGGCACCAGCCTTTCACCTGCAGTACAGGAACCAGGCACCAGCCTTTCACCTGCAGTACAGGAACCAGGCACCAGCCTTTCACCTGCAGTACAGGGACCAGGCACCAGCCTTTCACCTGCAGTACAAGAACCAGGCACCAGCCTTTCACCTGCAGTACAGGGACCAGGCACCAGCCTTTCATCTGCAGTACAGGAACTTGGTACCAGCATTTCACCTGCAGTACAGGAACCAGGCACCAGCCTTTCATCTGCAGTACAGGGACCAGGCACCAGCATTCCACCTGCAATACAGGAAGCAGGCACCAGCCTTTCACTTGCAGTACAGGAACCAGGCACCAACCTTTCACCTGCAATACAGGAACCAGGCGCAAGCTTTTCACCTTTCACCTGCAATACAGGAACCAGGCACCAGCCTTTCACATGCAATACAGGAACCAGGCACCAGCCTTTCACCTGCAATACAGGAACCAGGCGCAAGCCTTTCACCTTTCACCTGCAATACAGGAACCAGGCACCAGCCTTTCACCTGCAATACAGGAACCAGGCACCAGCCTTTCACCTGCAATACAGGAACCAGGCGCCAGCCTTTCACCTTTCACCTGCAATACAGCAACCAGGCACCAGCCTTTCACCTGCAATACAGGAACCAGGCACCAGCCTTTCACCTGCAATACAGGAACCAGGCACCAGCCTTTCACCTTTCACCTGCAATACAGGAACCAGGCACCAGCCTTTCACCTGTAATACAGGAACCAGGCACCAGCCTTTCACCTGCCATACAGGAACCAGGCACCAGCCTTTCACCTGCAATACAGGAACCAGGCACCAGCCTTTCACCTGCAATACAGGAACCAGGCGCGAGCCTTTCACTTTTCACCTGCAATACAGGAACCAGGCACAAGCCTTTCACCTGCAATACAGGAACCAGGCACCAGCCTTTCACCTGCAATACAGGAACCAGGCACCAGCCTTTCACCTGCAATACAGGAACCAGGCACCAGCCTTTCACCTGCAATACAGGAACCAGGCACTAGCCTTTCACCTGCAATACAGGAACCAGGCACCGGCCTTTCACCTGCGATACAGGAACCAGGCACCAGCCTTTCACCTTTCACCTGCAATACAGGAACCAGGCACCAGCCTTTCACCTGCAATACAGGAACCAGGCACCAGCCTTCCACCTGCAATACAGGAACCAGGCACCAGCCTTTCACCTGCAATACAGGAACCAGGCACCAGCCTTTCACCTGCAATACAGGAACCAGGCACCAGCCTTTCACCTGCAATACAGGAACCAGGCACAGGCTCAAATCTAAAGAACGAAGCTGACATAACTTAAGTTCAATTTCTCTGGTACATCCCATTTCTCCAGCACCCTCTCGCGCCCCCATATATTTATTTTCAATTGCAGTAAAATAACTTACATTGGCATCCGGAAACTGAAAGGGAATTCATATTCTCCTGGTTGCAAAACTTTAAAATCCAAAACATCTGAGGAAAAAAAAAAACAGGACACTGAAGGGTTCGTGGTCTGAGGTTATGTGACATCCTCTGTCTTGTGCTGCTCTCCTGAGCTCAGGTGCCCCTAGTTTCCTCAAATCACTCAAAGGCAGAGAGACCCTGATCAACAGCGAGAGAGACACATACACTGGGACACAGACACTGTAACCGAGGCGGTGAACCCACAGTAGATCAAAATCTACTCTGTGTCCACTACATGGACAACACGACTGCAAGAGGCTGGATTACTATTTGGGGTGGTGACTACCCACATCAAGGAACCATCACAGACCTCGTCAGAGTGAACCCTCAAAGTCTCTAAGTAAGGCTGAGCTCCTCCACCGGGTAGCAATGGCACGGAGTAGATAGTCTTAACTTAGAGGCAACATGGGCATTTACCTATTATCAAACAGTAATGCAAAACTATTTCCAAAACATTCTCAAAATGAATTAGAAAACTAGTGTAAAATGTAATAAACAAAATGACACCAAAATGTCAAAAATCCAATAAAGGGAACCGAAGAAATCAATGTCTAAATTTTTAAGTAGGAACAGCGCTAAGAAGCTCAAAGTACCAATGATAGTCAATGGTCACAGCACACCGGGACCTAAGTGCAGTTTGAGGCTGCCCACAATGGTGTGCTGGTCGGACACAGGGACCTAAGTGCAGTTTGAGGCTGTCCACAATGGTGCGTGGGTCAGATACTGGGACCTAAGTGCAGATACAGGGACCTAAGTGCAGTTTGAGGCTGCCCACAATGGCGTGCGGGTCAGATACAGGGACCTAAGTGCAGTTTGAGGCTGCCCACAATGGCGTGCGGGTCACATACAGGGACCTAAGTGCAGTTTGAGGCTGCCCACAATGGTGTGCGGGTCGGTTACAGGGACCTAAGTGCAGTTTGAGGCTGCCCACAATGGCGTGCGGGTCAGATACAGGGACTTAAGTGCAGTTTGAGGCTGCCCACAATTGTGTGCGGGTCGGTTACAGGGACCTAAGTGCAGTTTGAGGTTGCCCACAATGGTGTGCGGGTCAGATACAGGGACATAAGTGCAGATACAGGGACCTAAGTGCAGTTTGAGGCTGCCCACAATGGTGTGCGGGTCGGCTACACCAACCAGGTATGTCCTGTTCAAAGATTTTACCTTCTGACTTTAGTCCTTTAAATCCCAATTCACCACAGGAGGACACTTCTAACATCCTGTGGGACCTCAGGGGAGACACTTAGGCATTCACAGGGTGGCAAGCAGAGAGAGAAACAGAGGCTCCAGTACAATGGTTAAAGAGTACTGGGACAGGGCGACTTGGATGCTACACGGGCACACAGACATATGCATATACACTGTATGCAGACACGGCTGGAATACGGCACACTTGGTCACGGCACAGGGGGACACATACTCGGGCACGGAGACCAAGTCTTGGCCGATGGGACAGGGAAATGCATTAACTGGGGTAGAGTGTACAGCATCCATTTTAGGACATCCTCATTCCTCACTCCTCATCCCTACTTATCATCCCTGCTTCTCATCCATCATCCCTACTTCTCATCCATCATCCCTACTTCTCATCAATCACCCCTACTTCTCATCCATCATCCCTACGCCTCATCCCTCATCCCTGCTTCTCATCCATCATACATCATCCCTACTTCTCACTTCTCATCCATCATCCCTACTTCTCATCCATCATACATCATACCTGCTTCTCATCCATCATCCCTACTTCTCATCCATCACCCCTGCGTCTCATCCATCATACATCATCCCTACTTCTCATCCATCATCCCTGTTTCTCTTCCATCATCCCTACTCCTCATCCCTGCTTCTCATCCCTACTTCTCCTCCATCATCCCTACTTCTCATCCTCATCCCTGCTTCTCATCCCTACTTCTCATCCATCATTCCTACCTCTCATGCCTCGGCCATCATCCCTACTCCTCATCCATCATCCCTACTCCTCATTCCTCAGTCATACCAACACATTTTAAATTTTGTGAAACACACATTCACACTGATGTTTGGGAACAGCCAATCAGAGTTATGAGAGAGAGAGCTGCATTCTATTTCAATGAAAAACAGCCTCCTCATTGCACATGGTGGCTGAAGAGGGAGGAGAGGAAATGCAACTGTGTGTTTGTTTCCAGTGAATTCAAGGCTGCACAATATTTCATATTATTCAACTCAGTGTTTTTCTGTTTGCACAGGCCTCTGCAGAAAGCTCTGCTGGTTTGGGAAATACAAGGAGTGCACAGCCTGGGCCATAAATCAGCTCTTAGAGAAAGGGTTATACAGGTCATCTACAGTTCAACTGAAAACCTTTCTGGTTTCTGTTTCATATGTAGAAACAAAGGGGGTGATTCTGATTCTGGCGGGCGGCGGAGGCCGCCCGCCAGAATTCCGCCCCCATTATACCGCTCCGCGGTCAGAAGACCGCGGAGGGTATTATGAGTTTTTCCCTGGGCTGGCGGGCGGTCTCCAAAAGACCGCCCGCCAGCCCAGGGAAAAACTCCCTTCCCACGAGGATGCCGGCTCGTAATCGAGCCGGCGGAGTGGGAAGGTGCGACGGGTGCAGTGGCACCCGTCGCGTATTTCAGTGTCTGCAAGGCAGACACTGAAATACTTTGCGGGGCCCTCTTACGGGGGCCCCTGCCGTGCCCATGCCACTGGCATGGGCACGGCAGGGGCCCCCAGGGGCCCCGCGACCCCCCCTACCGCCATCCTGTTCATGGCGGCTTTCCCGCCATGAACAGGATGGCGGTAGGGGGGGTCAGAATCCTCATGGCGGCGGAGCGCGCTCCGCCGCCATGAAGGATTCCCCCAAGCAGCGGTAAGTCGGCGGGAGCCCGCCGACTTGCCGCTTCTGACCGCGGCTGAACCGCCGCGGTCAGAATGCTCGTGGGAGCACCGCCAGCCTGTTGGCGGTGCTCCCGTGGTCGGTGGCCCTGGCGGCCACCGGCCGCCAGGGTCAGAATGACCCCCAAAATGTTTAAAATCAACTCTGGTGACAGTGCAATCCAATTCATCCAAACCTTTTCTGGTTTCATTTTTATTTGTAACACATAAAATGTTTAGATCTGAGCCTGCTTTTTATTTGTAACAAATAACATGCTTATATCCCAGGCTGCTTTTGTCTCTGAGAGCTGTTTTTTTTCTTTTCAGAAACCAGAAAGATTTTCCATGAATGGTGGATGAACTGTATAACCCTTTCTCCAAGAGCTGATTTATGGCCCTAGCTGTGGGCTCCTTGTATTTCCCAAACCAGCAGAGCTGTAAGAATGCAGCTCTCTCTCATAACTCTGATTGGCTGTTCCTAACCAATCAGTGTGAAGGTGTGTTTCACAAAACTGAAAATGTGTTGGTATGACTGAGGGATGAGGAATGAGGAGTAGGGAAGATGGATGAGGAGTAGGGATGATGGCTGAGGCATGAGAAGTAGGAATGATGGATGAGAAGTAGGGATGAGAAGCAGGGATGAGGGATGATGGAAGAGAAGTAGGGATGAGAAGCAGGGATGAGGAGTCGGGATGATGGAAGAGAAGCAGGGATGATGGATGAGAAGTAGGGATGATGGATGAGAAGTAGGGACGATGTATGATGGATGAGAAGTAGGGATGATGGATGAGAAGTAGGGATGAAGTATGATGGATGAGAAGTAGGGATGATGGATGAGAAGTGAGAAGTAGGGATGATGTATGATGAATGAGAAGTAGGGATGATGGATGAGAAGTGAGAAGTAGGGATGATGTATGATGGATGAGAAGCAGGGATGAGGGATGAGGAGTAGGGATGATGGATGAGAAGCAGGGATGATGGAAGAGAAGCAGGGATGATGGATGAGAAGTAGGGGTGATGGATGAGAAGTAGGGATGATGTATGATGGATGAGAAGTAGGGATGATGGATGAGAAGTAGGGATGATATATGATGAGAAGTAGGGATGATGGATGAGAAGCAGGAATGATGGAAGAGAAATAGGGATGATGGAAGAGAAGCAGGGATGATGGATGAGAAGTAGGGATGATGGATGAGAAGCAGGGATGATGGAAGAGAAGCAGGGATGATGGATGAGAAGTAGGGGTGATGGATGAGAAGTAGGGATGATGTATGGTGGATGAGAAGTAGGGATGGTGGATGAGAAGTAGGGATGATATATGATGGATGAGAAGTAGGGATGATGGATAAGAAGTAGGAATGATGGAAAAGAAATAGGGATGATGGAAGAGAAGCAGGGATGATGGATGAGAAGCAGGGATGAGACACAGGGATGAGAAGTAGGGATAATATATGATGGATGAGAAGTAGGGATGATGGATAAGAAGTAGGGATGAGGAGTGAGGAATGAGGATGTCTTAAAATGGATGCTGTAAGAGTGACACGGACAGAGGTCAAGAAACAAGTTCACTAGGCCTGAGATGAAGGAACACAGTAAGACAGGAAGCCACAGACATGGCCAGTGGGTCAGGGACATGCCTCCAATGGGACAGAGTGACTCTACATGTGATGCAGTGTGAAGGTTGTGGGAGGGGGGGCATTGGTGCATTGCAATCCTGGCTCTCTCAATCACATTGGTTGATCTTGGGAGCATCATATTCTTCCAAGGTCACTGTACCCTAATCAGGCTCAAAAGAGGAACTGAGCACCAACGACTTACTACCAGGACAGGCCCCAGAGTGGTCTTCTTGCGTCTACCTATCATATTGTAACGACAAAATGCTCACGCTTGGTAAGCTCAGTAGCTTTTCTCGTCTAAATATTGAAAGATTCCAGGGGCCTGATTTAGAAAAGTTTAGGATGGACAAGAAAGAGATGCCATTTCAAGTAGATGTCTTCTGATGTCTCCATGTGGCAAAATATCTTGCACCCAGTGTCCTGTAAGTGACAGTGGAAAGCTGGGTGCTCTTGAAGCAAGTACAGTGAGGTGGGGACGAAAGAAACCCACCAGGTGACCACTTACCTACGGTGACTAGGGGTGCTGCTTCCAGTAGGGAGGTTTTCACCTACAAATAATTTATTTTAGGTGTGTTGGTCTAATTAGTCAGCATGGGGGTAATTTTAATTAAGTCTGAGTAATCAGAGTCATTTTAGTAATTTTGCATTAGTCTTGTGATGTGAGATTACTAAAATTACGCAATGACGCCTATTCGAGAGTCATTAAGAGTAATTTGGGACATAAATCCACCCTCAGGAGCATAGGAACAACAAACATATAAAACATGTGTGGCTACTGACTGCTGCTGTTTGTGTCCTGTTGCATTTAGCACTATTTTCTTAGTGCAGAATGCATCCTCCGGCCCAGTTCGGACACAAGGGTGCATGCATATTAAGCTAAGAAAACAGTACTAAACGCTGGATCACGCTTCTTGCGTAATTACATATATTTTTGAGGTAATTACACATAATCTTACTAGAGGTTATTACGTGAGTTATGCACACCTTTACTATAATCAGGGCCACTGGAATTATGCGATTGTGCGACTCTGGCGATTTTTGCATAACTATAGATTTGCTGCATTTGCCATATAATCCATCACCTGCCACATAATCTGCAGATTGTAACAAAAATATTCTTTCTAGCTCAAATGGTTCAAAAGTTACTACAAGTGTAGTAACGTGTTGCTGCGCAGTGAAAGGCCCTTTGCAAAACTGGACTGCTCACCTTTTTGTTGCTTATTGCTAGTCGGGGTATTAAAATAGTACTAACGAGGTGCAAGCAATGCCCAGACAGTGTTATCAAGTTCAAAAATGTTGACTTAGTAAAGTAATATTATTACAAAGTGTGCCTTATGCCACATAATTTGCCTTTTCCTGCTGCATGATTTACTAAACCCTGCCGCATAATTTGGCCCTTTCATGCCGTATAATTCCAGTGGCCCTGCCTATAAATCAGTTCAACCAAAGCCAAACAAGTCTACAACACCCAGAATGCAGCAGGACATGAACAGAAGCCCGGGCCTAGATACAATGCCTGGGTGGGGGTGGTATCCCTACACACATATCATCAGCCAGGGACACAAGCACACCAGCCCTCCTGTCTCTGCCATGAACCTCGTCAGGGTGGGCAGCGCTTGTGGCCACCTGCCGGGGGCGTGGCCTCCTCTCACCTGGCCGGAGTAGCATCTCTCGGTAGATAAGTTTCTTCGTCTGGGAAGTTTCGATGCGTGTGGTGTTCGGTGCGGTATCCTCGCTCAGCGTGACCCGGCCCTGGCCTTTCACCTTCAGCTCGATGGACCCGACCCTGGCCTCGGCCACCAGCTCCAGCAGCACCCGGCCGGTCACGGTGTCTCCCCCGGTGAAGACGGGCGCGGAGTCCGGTCCTCGGGTGTCCAGGATCAGACGGAACTTCCGCACTTTGCAGAAAATCATCTCTTTTCCACGAGCCGAGGAGTTTAGGACACAAGATAAACTTCCGGAGAGGTTTGTGCACAGGGAGTGAACTTGGCAGAGAAGTGAACTCTGCCTCTATTTACACTCAGGGCGGGGCGGGCTGGGGAGGAAGTCATGGAGAGGGAGGGAGTGCCTGGAGGGAGGTGGACTGATGGGAGAGGGCTGCTAGGAGGGGCGGATGAGGGCCCTCTAAGCTGGTCTGTTTCCCAGGGTGGTCGCTGCTAGCAGAGGGAGGGACAAGCGAGCCCTGACCTTCAGTTTGTGACTTTTTCCAAATTGTCACACTCGCCAGGGGCACTGCTGTCGTTAGTGCAGCAGGTGCAGTGCGCAGGGGTCCATGATCAGTGTTGGCACTAGAAGTGAATTTCAAGAAGCCACACTTTGGTTCACTGGTGGGGGCCACCTTACCAAGGCCGGTTGGAAAAAATGTGTGTGTATGGCTTCAACATATGTAAATGTGGAGTTAAGAATAATCTCTCTCTCTCTCTCTCTATATATATATATATATATTTACATTTGTTGATATTCTGATTTTTACAATTTGTGCTACAATATTTCGGTAGCTCAGTATTTAGAACTTGATATTCTGACATACAACCATGCACATGAACATCTAATTTATAATTTTGGGACACCTTCACAGATGCACCATCAGAGGAGCATGGTACCGTGACATAAACATTAGCACTGTAACATTACACAAGCACAGCAACACCTAACCTGTTGATAAAAAAAATTAACTGACACCCGAACAATGAATTGGGAAACTGACGGGTAGGAATATTCTCGGGAAAAGAACACGGGCAGTCACACTTTGAGAGTAACAGTCATCACGAACACTGTGGCACAGACGCTAGGACACTGTCTCTAGTGCATTCACAGACTTCGGCACACTGCGAGTTATGGGGTCACATGATTGCAGCACAAGATAACATACACAGAAACATACAATCAGGGACACGGTCACTGATACATTCTGCAGCTACACTGAGAAACATACAATCACACTGAGGAAGGAACGATGGCCATGTGCGCAGACTAGGAATATGCAAAGTTTGCTTTTCACGAAGTTCTGAAATTTTCAGTAAATAGTGCTTTAATGCTGTAAGATTTACACTTTTCTGCACATGATTCTTCAGGTTAAAATCCGGACCTTCGTGGTCCTTTTAAGTTGTTTGAAGCAAAAAGATGACCAACATGCATCCAGTTTTAAAGTCACAAGTGAAACAGTTTTAAAGGTAACTTGCAGGAAAATTGCAAGGCACTTTCAAGCACCAACTAGCGCTTGTGAGGGAATATTGCCAGGTTACGTGCAGAAGCATACCCAGGCCTAGACATAGGAGAAGTGAGAATCTCTATGAACTAAAGGAAATCCAAGAAGACTGGCATTAGCACCCTGGGAACTTTTCACGGATGAAGGGATACTGGTATGGGCACGGCAAGACAAATACAGAAACCCGTAGTCAGTGACATGGATACAAGCTAAACCGGTACTGAAGCGATAAAATGGAAATGCTGACATGAATACAGCCTTGGGGAGAGGGTTATAGGGGCACTGGCCAATGGCGTGGGGCACTCAGAAAGAGGCTCCCTAGCCATGAATCTTAAAGAGAACATAGGGTACTTTATCACTAAAAGGGGGTGCACTCACATACGGACACCAACAACAAGTACCAGCAAGCACACCTCTCTTCTCTCCATCATTTGGGGGGTGCTGTCTTCCTTCAACATACCTTCACCTTCCAAACAAGCCTCATGTTACCCAGAAACCTGAAAGAAGTCCTGAGCCTTGTAAACCTTCCTCAACAACACAAACGAACACCTTCTTTGTAATTTATAGGCTGAACATTCAAAGACATGAAACTCACCCTTCTTTGAGACCCACCAGATTCAAGGCCTGTGGAGGGGGAAACCGACATGGGGACATAACTACAAATACATGGGGGACTGACACAAGGACACTGACACAGGGACATTGACCTTGAGATAATAATGATGGGACATTTGTGGTGTTAACAGGAAATTGTGGAATAGTCACTGAGACGTAAGCAGACACAGGGGTGGAAACATGCAGGTGGATTGGGATTTAGACATGGACTCTGAGACAAAACAATAAGAAGATGGCACTCTGTCGAGGTCACTAGATCTCGTGTTTCTAGGCCTGGACTGTGCCCTCAGGGCATCAGTGGGTGTTGTGTACACTGAAAGGGCAAATTTACTATTCTAACTCCAGTCCTAGCATATTTGGGGAAAAAGCAACTTTTCCCCAAAATCTTCCAGGAGACTTATTTACTATTCTAACTCGAGCCCTAGAATACATCGGGGAAAGTTATACATTTCCCAAGTATTTTTAGGATGGGTTGAAAAGTAGTCATCTTGATTTGAGAAAATGCTGCCCTGAGGGCGTAACTCAGGGCAAAAAAATAGAATACCTATGGACAAAACTTTACAACAGAAACAACAGGAATTGGGGCGTGGAAACCAGAATCTAATCCTGGCAAGGTTATTGTGACACTGGCACAGTGTCAGGGACACAAATAAAGGAACCCTGACCGTGGGAATCAATCAGTCAATCAATCATGGATTTGTAAAGCGCGACTAATCACCCATAGGGTCTTAAGGTGATGAATGTAGATGTGCTGCTCGGTCGCAGAGCCAGATCTTCAGGTCCTTCCTGAACTGCTTCAGAGATGCGGTCGGCCTGAGCTTGCGGGCAGCGTGTTCCATGTCCGGTCTGCTAAGTAGAAGGATCTTCCTCCTGCTGTACTTTTCCGAATCCTGGGGAAGGCCTCAATGGGAAGTTAATATTGGATCTGGAGCACTCTAGGGCTCTGACTCTGGGAGCCCTGGCTACTGGGGACAGAGGCCTAATGATCCTGGACATGAAAACAAACCTCAAGATACCGACCTAGGGTAAAAGGCCCAAACACTTTAACACTGTCACGTTGGCCCTGGAACACCTGCACCGGACACTGGTAGAGTGGGTCTTCTGCCGCTGACACGGAAAGTGTGATGCACACGAGAACACTGGGACCTGGCATGGGGACAGAAATCTTAGGGGCATTTTCTGACGCTGTGACACTGGCACTTTTGATACAAACACCTTTAGTATGATTTGGACCCTGGACCAGAGACATGGGCAGAGCATTATGGACACATTCAAACTACTCCCCCCTCCCAGCTGGGCCGGTTGGCACCAATATGCCCAGTGGTATGAAGTATGGTAAGTCTAGCCTTGGTTAAGTGAGGCTGGGTGGCACAGAATGTTCACCTTGGCATCCCAGCTGAAACCCCGCATGGAACCATTCAGTGACTCTGTCAGGGTTTTGATGGAGGCTGGAGTCCTGGCACAAGTCTCTTTCAATATATCGTTTCATCTGCAGTCTAGCTTAAGAGGAGTCTTACGTAAGGTCATCAGCAGAAGAGGGGTTGCGACACCGTGGACTTATTCAGATTGTCTAGTTTGGAATTTCTCTGCCCATGGTCTAAGTTTAAGATAGAAGCAATGAGGAAATCCCAGAGTGGCAAACTAAACTGGAGGCATCTTCTGCACCAGTATGTCTGTCCTGCTTGGAGTTCCCGCTGCCCCAGGACTAAAGGGACTACCCCAGTGCTACCCCTAACAGAAGGACAACAGACATCTTGGTTACAGGTGCTTTTCAGCATAGACTCTCTGGGCTCGGAGGTGTGTTGTTTCTAAGAAAGTCATTTTTTCCAGAAAATAAATGCCTCCCAGAAATAAGACAAAAAACCCACCTCAGGCACTTAAAGACATGCAGTTCAAGGCAGCAAATGGTGAAAACTTTGAGTCCCCAGAAGAGAATCTAATATATAATATCTTTCCTTTTGATCTGCCTCGTCCGGTGCTTTATTAATTTCAGTATCTGGCTTCCTGCCACACACTGGTAGATTGGGAAATAAAATGTAGAGCCCAATGATGTGTGCAGGAAAAGGGCTTTAAGGGTACTCAGCTGTAGCATTTACATAGTGCTTCGTGCCCAGGTGTAGCTCTGCTGATATAGAATGAGGCTGAAAGGTGGCTTAGGATAAACAGTAAAAAATGTTTTGTTCCAACGTATAAAGAACAAAGAAAACAAGGGCAAAAGTGGAGGCCATGTTGTGCGGGAGTCGTGGAAATGATCGCACTACAGACAGCGCTTTATTTGTACGTAAAAATGTGCCGGTGCCCAAACCCTCTTCTTAAACATGCGGCTACTGCAATTAAATGTGCGAACACGGAATACCGCGGCAGCGGAATCCTGAAGCCATCTCGAGCCTCTTAAATCCATTTACAGCCACTCCCTGCCCCTTCAGCTCACTCTGGCAGCTTTCTGCTTTCTGCCATTGTGACGCTTTTTCGTTTTTCTCTTCATCAATTTTTCCCATATGTGCCTTATGCTGGCAGTAAATGCTTGAGGCAGAAAAATAAGCGCGGGCCCTCAAAAATAAGTACAGGTGCCCCGAACCGGAAACAACAAGCACAAATTACGCACTGACTACAGAAGCCCATCGGTTCCTTATCTGTAGTTTTATTTTCCTATTTGTAAATGAGAAACAAAAGAAAAGGTGGGATAATAAAACGTTTATTTTCAAGCTCATACAACAAACAACCCATGGCATGAAAGTTTTGAGGCACTTTGCTTTGAGCAACAATACAGAAATGAACAGCAAAACAAGAGGTTGGTAGACAACATTAAAACAATCATTCTTTTGTTTCACAATATTGACATAATAACACTTCCGCCTTGTTTTAGGTTGGAAGGTGTCCAGATGCTGTTCATTTCTATTATACCTACTTAAGTAATGTGTAGCAAGCTTATTTCATCGTCCTTTCAAATATGAAATGCTGAACCAGCATTTTCTGCAGTCAGACCCTTTCGTTGGGGGTTAAGTATTATTCTCTGCAGTTTTGTCATTAACCCGGTGTGCTATCTTGTGTCAATCTATTACCCAACATTACAAAGTTTTTTTTTTTTTTTTATAGTCCTGACACAGTCCAGCAATGTAAAGTGTATTCTTCTTTCTTTCAAAAGCTCGAAACAGAACATTTGTAAAAAAAATTGTTTAAGTATTGTAATTGCACTTTTTTTGGACTCTGCCAACAGACTGCACGTTCACATTCTATACAAAAGGCGTGCTGTCTTTTTAACAATGGTAAGACTTCAGTAGCACTGTAGTGAAACACGTCTACAGTGTGAATGGCCGCCATAGTACTGGCCCCATCAGCCAATCAGGCATTTTTGGTGCAGATGTGGTCAACTCTACCAAAAAATATATATTAAAAGAAACACAATAAAATCAATATGCTTGTTACTACAGGAGTGAGCTTGTTGTACAAAAAATTATCTGTTTATTACCCCAGTAAATAAACATCTATAGACGGACTAGTGCCTCGGAGCTGAACGAGGTCTCCTGTTTTAGCTCAACAATATGATGCCACTTAAGGGCCTCTTTCCTCCCTTCTAAAGTGGGTTATGTTCATGTGTTCATAGTTCATGGCTCTTCTGAGAATCTGGACTTTTGGCAAATTCTACTTCAACCTGGCACCAATGTTCTACTTGGAGGTTCAACAAACTCTTTTCTTCCTCTCAGGTTCTTCAAACTATGGTGCTCCTTCAATAGTTTCTTACATCAACTATAGCTTTTTACATCCTCTGCACCTTCTTCATCGATAAGAGTTTTTTTTACATCAACATGAACTTCTTAGGTCAATAGCAGCTTCTTATGTCAACAGCTTTTCACATCAATTCCATTTTCTTATGTCAACTACAGTTTCTTACATCAATAATAGCTTCTTTGTTACATCAACAAAAGCTTCTTCCAGCAACAACAGCTTCTTACATCAGTCCATGTGGCCCAACTAATAGATAAACCATTCACCCTTTGGTAGGAACCGGAGTCCATCCGCTCCACAAGCCACGCTCTTCCTTGCTCCAACATGTCAGTCTGGTTCTTGCACACACCAGCACCTGAGAGAGGGCACCTGGCCATCTGGTCTGTCTCAATGGCAGCGCCATGCCTGGGTCAGGCACCTTTGGCTCCACCTAGAGAGATTTTGAAGGTTTCTCCGGCAAGAGTGGTCTTTCGTTCTGGTTCAACTGCTTCTTGCATTTCTGTCTTCAGCTAGCCGAGCACCGAAGACTCACACCCTCGATCGGATTTGGGTCAACCTGAGAAGAAACACGAAGGACAAGTTTAGCATGTCCCCTACACCTTCTCCCCGTTCTAGAGCATGCAACAGGTTTAGAGGTATAAACTTAACCTCACCAGCTATTTCATAAAAAATACATAACTGCATTTTTTTTATTTATTCACTAAAAGAAAACATATGGGGTGGATGATCGATTCAGGAAGATGACCTACTTAAACATGTTAGTTTTCTATAAATTTCCATTTCTGTGGCTATAAACTGCTATACGTTCTGCTCAGTAGAAGACTACAGAATGTACAACACCCCAAGAGATAGGCCTGGATTCAAGGTGTGTAGGGGTGACATGGGCAGAAGATGTATTTCTGTATCATGTTTCTGTGGTTACCATTTTGTTTAGCAGCGCTAGGAACGCCCATATCCATAAAAAAGAAAGTTCATGTGATTGAGGGTTTGGAATTTGGGGGACTCCTCCCTGCAGTGAGATTAGTTCATATTTGGATGCCCTTGAAAGGGCCACCATCCGTCAGGATCGGATGTACTACATGTTTGTAAACTCAACCGGGGCATATCTTCACTACAGAAGTCCTCCATAGTTTTCCGTTCCATGCTCCTGCCCTACCCTCTCCCACAGTCACTCACCAACCAGCTCACGGATGCATGTAAACACATTTTGGTGATGCTGGGGTGAGAACTGCACACCCAAGATGAGGTAAATTGAGGCATCTATAGGGATCAGTGCTCACCTCGGAGTACAGCGGAGGTGGGCGGTTCTGGAATTCTTGGATGTAGGTATAGAACGGCCCCTCCAATGGACCATTGAAGGTGTCCTGCACCGGTGGAGACGCAGTGTACGCGTAGTCATCATTGGACGCAATAGCGGAGTACGCAGGAGGAGCTGCAAAGAAATACATGCCTTAGGTTAGACAGGAAGTCACCATTTTTACAGAGAGCAGGCACATGTATAACACTGCATTATTGAAGAAGTCTCAGACACTATGTAATTCATTGTTGAATTAACAGACAGCCTTTAAGTCATTGTTGATGATGTCATAAGCAACAATCAAGCCCTTGTTGGTGATGTCCCAGACAACACTCAAACCATTGTTGGCAATGTCAAGGTGTTGTCAGGACAGAAATAAAACCACTGTTGATACTTTCATGAATAAGAATTAAAGCAAATATTGATGATACTAGGGCAACAATATAACCATTGATGACTTGACAGCTCTTAACGAAGGAGCGACGTTCAAGCCATCAACGGTGATGTCATCTCAACGATCAAACCACTCTTGAAATAAGGCCAACAAGTATATATTTGTCGATGATGCCATAAACGACAAGTATTGACAAAAGTCGAAACATTGCTGATGATGTCGCGGAGAATAACGAAGTCGTTGAGGGTGATCTCACAGACATCAACACCTCTTAAACAGTTCATTTATGTTGCAGTCATTTTGTGTTACATTAACAATTTCTATTCCATCACCGATAAGATACTTACGTTCAGGTAGTTCTGGGATGGTCCCGCGCAGCCAATCCAGATTGACGCTGTACTGGCCGCTGATGTCGGATGTCTGGCTCCCTCCGGCGTGCAGCGGGATTGTCGCAATCACAAGCGGTAGCTCCAGGAGTAGGGTTGATGATTTTGGAATTTCAACACATACCTTCAGAAAAAACATGGAGGAAAACACCCTTAAAAATTGCAGCATAGGCAGTCATGATGAACATAATCATATGACCACTTAAAAGAGGATTATGGGAATGCTTAAATCAGTTAAGAGGTCCAATTTATTTTGCTGGGCTGGTTCTGGCATTTCCTCTGTCCTTGCCAGGTTCCATCCCCAGAGGTGATTAACATGAGCACACCTGCAAATTTCAGGTGAGGGAGCGGCGTCTACACGGTGCACTGGTGGCACCATCAGGTAAGGCACATGATTGCCTCGGATGAAGTACCAATGTTGATTTAACAAGGGCACGCCTCCTTCATCAGTGGACGTGAGTGGCATGTGAGGGGGCAGGTTGTGTAAAACGAGAGCCTGTAGCAAAGAGTAGAAGGCCAACCCTAGTCCCTATCTCCTGAGTGTGGAGTGCAAATGTTAAAAGCCAATTCAGAAACCGGAAGTAAAAGGGAACTCTGGATTAAAGTCAGGCAGGAGTGTCCCTTCTAAATAGCCACAACCCCAGCCCTGACAATCGATACCAGAGCAATAGATGCCATTGTTATAGTTGTTTACCCAGCTACCTAGATAATTAAATATTGAGTTTCATGACACAGACCTTTAAATGTGAAAATTAATATCCCATTATATAATTCCCTGTCCTGACTATCTTTGTGTATTAAAGTTATCTACTTGAGGATCGAGACGTCAGAGGATAGGCCTGGCCTGCACATCTCTCTATGGTGGTTGGGTTTTGTCGCCCCTCTGTTCTCATGACCCCCAGAGCTAACCCTGGTCTCACCTTTAGCGCGTACTCCACGCGGATAATCCGGCACTGCGTGATGGACGGGCTGAGGGGTGGGACCTTCAGAGCTCTTCCGTGCCACGTCTCCCTCTTTCCCGGGGCTACGGCTTCCCCCACCATGGTGGCCACAATGGTCTTCTTCTGCGTCGTGGCCCCCCGGGCAACGAAGGTCTGTGTCTGCATAATGGCCACCTTGGGCACCACTGCCTTGGAAGTGCCATTGTTGATTTCAGCGAAGATTGGGATGACTTCACCTGGGGTAGAAATAAAAATAAAAATTTGTCATAAAAGTGTCCCAACTGCAGATAAAGGTTTGTCTTTTGTCTGTCATTCTGACACATGTACTAAAGTGCATGAGCGAAAACAAGAGTACACGCCCTCTGAATCGGGGAATTCCATTGGCTGATTCAGTGGACACTTATTCTTATTGGCAACAAAAAAAGATCTTTGTGTAATGCTGGGGATTTTACATAAGCATGTTGCACTCAGCAAAAACTGAGACACTAAATGTTGCCCCATCCTGGCTGCTCACTGATGTTGCCATGCTGTAATATAGGGAGTGTAATGTGCGGGAAAATGTATACCCACAAGGGACTGACTGCCACAGTGGAACCTTTCCTTACTCGCTGTGTGATTGCGTCAGGTTGGATACGCTTAAGGCGCTATTGGTGGTTACCTGCGGTGTAGCCCTTTCGGTCGGTCTTGGCATTTACGGAAACCTGCCCAAGGTTGCAGTGCCAGGCGTGGGCGTTCTTTTCCTTGGTACCTGCCTGTGGAGCCTGGAGAGAGAGAGATAGAGGGCCTTTAACATCACATCATCCATTACTGAAGACCCCAGCAAGGTACTGATTGAATCTCTGCTGTTCTTTATGAACTGAGGCTGAGGATTTAAGCTACTGAGGTATTTGTCTTGCTTCAGAGGCTAGGACTAAGCTTTTGGAAGATACCTAGGATGAACAATGATGCCTCATGGCAACCTTGCTTTGCCACTGATTTCATTATTAACCAACTAGGAATCTGAAAGGCTGCAAAGATGCTGGTAAACGCGGCGGCCATCTTGAAAACTAAAGCTGCAAAACACAGAGGCCCCAGACTCACCAGCAGGGCGGGGGTGTTGATGTCGATGGGTTGCAGGACCGTGAAGTCCACCTTGGCCTTCTTGACGGTGGCCCAGGGCCGGTGCAGTTTGGCCTTCACCCAGTAGCGCACGCTGCCGAGCCTCCCTTCGAATGACGTCACCGCGTTGCTGGGGTGGAAAAGGGGAAAAAGGATTATTTTTCTATGAGTCATTCGCCTATAAAGTGCTCAGGGTATGCATATATATGTGTGTGTATTTATTTATATATATATAGCAACAGGAAAACAAAACTTACTCTGGCAGCTCGAATGTGAAGGGGAATTCGTGCTTTCCTGGTTGCAGAACCGTGAGACCTTCATTATCTGTGGAAAAACGAAACGAGAAATTATAAATTCGTGCTCAGACTTCCCGCCCTTTTCCCTGTCCCGTTCCTGTCTTTCTGAGCTCAGATGTCCCAGGACAGTAGCCCCAGAAGGGAAGGAAATGTACCGCGACCCTTAAACCTGATGACAATGTTCATCCAGCGTGTAGCGCACACTGAATTCTAAATGGTCTCAAGGCGCTTCAGTGGCAGGTGCTATATTATGCCCCACTAACCTGTGCTCCTTTTATCACCCACTGAAGGATGAGAGGCTGGGATGCGAACCCGTGCCCCGCAGGACACACACTGCACAGAAAGGCCGGGCACCCGTGCAGCACAACCTTGCGTGTGAAACCCTGGGCTGGATAGACGGGTCACAGGTTGGCACCCCTCCCTGAAACATGTGTGCCCCACCATGTAGGTACTGTTTAGTGCCAGCAGACGCAAGAGATATAGCCCCTCCTAGGCAGAGGAAGGAGATTCGACTACAGGAGGGGTTCAGAGTTGGGAAACCGAGTACTGGCGCCTTGTACAAAGGTTGGAAAAGGAGTACAATTTCACCTCAGCAGATGGGCACAGACTACTTAAATAACAGCGCTCATCAAAATACAAAAACAGAGAGCGGGGCACTAAGTCAATAAAATAAATTAATATTTTTAACCCAATATCCCAAGTGTTAGTTCATTTTACAAATGAGTTAACAGGCAGGATATTGGGTTTAAAATTTGAATTTAATATATTCTGACAGGAGATGCCACCGTGGCCTGCCTCAGAACCAATGAAAACGTGCCCCCACTGTTTTCAGTCGACTGTCTCTGAAAACCAGGACATGTGCTAAATTTGACGACATTTACCGGGGCAGCTCCTGAGGAACCTGAACTTTCTCAGAAAGTCCTGAAAGCCTCGTCACCAAAGGCTAGGGGGAGGGGGGTTCCTCGCGCCTGTGAAAAAGGAGCGCACAGCAGTAATCACAACTGCTGCCTGGTTAAACTGTGTGATCCTAGGCAAATATTGTGTCCCCAGTAATTAAAACACACCTTTGAAGCCATGAGTATGTTTTGGAAAATGTCCACAGATTAAGGAAAGCTTCAACACATGTACATTGAATATATAGCTGACATTTTAAACCTTTGAGAGTAGTGGGAAGTCGACCCCGTTGGTCCTGTGCCCTCGCCCCGAGTAACATTTATTGTTCATATAGCACATATCAAAGCCGGATTCGTCGCTGGGGCTCCAACTATAAGTTTTATAACCCAGGCCAATAGTACTCATGTTATCAACCTCAGAAGGCTGACCGGCTAAATCAGTACACCTAGAATTTAAACCTCTGACCTGTTGGATGCACCCTCATTGTTGCTGAAGGTATATTAACCAACTACACTGCTTCACCAAGCCCCGTGCCACCTGTCTCCACTCACCACCCTCCCACCCATGCCAGGGCAGGCCCCCCACACCTCTCACCTGTCTGCAGCAGCATCTCCTGGTGGTCCAAGTACACCACCTTGTCGCTGTGGTCCTGGCTGTTGGGCACGTTGGGGTTGGTGCTGTACGACTCACTCCAGTGGACCTGGGCCAGACCCTGGGCGTGGAGTTTGATGGACTCCACCTTGGTCTCGGCCCCCAGCTCCAGCAGCACCCGGCCAGTCACGGTGTCTCCTCCGCTGAAGACGGGCGTGGATTCCGGTTCTGGGCAGTCCAGGGTCACAAGGAACCGCTTCACCTTGTCGAAGATCATGTCGACGGCGAGAAGATCGTTGTCTTAGTTTAAGCCTCGAGGGGAGAATACGTCTACGCTGGATCGCTCTGTAAGAAGACTGAGCTCTGAGACAGGTGGAGGCTGACGGCTTATTTATACCAGAGGAGGAAGGGAGGAGTGCCGGGAGAGGGGGGGGAGGGGCTGGCAGGAACGAGGGAGAAGTGGCAGGAGGCCCAGCCAGGGCGAGGCTCTTTCCCTGCCTGTTTGGGACACAGAGGCCCAGGTGAGCACTCTTTTCTTGGAATCACAATGGTGACAAAAAAGGCGTGGGGCCTGGTGTTTCCGCCTCCTTCTCCGAGGTCAGGAGCTGGAAGGAGAGAACTGGAAATGCCTGAATGAGAATGATAGGGCAGAAACTGTCACCAGGTGATATACTGAAACACTGATGTATAATTGCCGCACTTGTGTAGCACACTTCACAGAGTGAGTTATTTTTGGGCGGTGTTCCACTGAGGTCCAGACTGATTTACCATCAAGGTACTTTCCGCAGATGCTATAGGCCCAGGACTTCAGGTGAGGTGAGATAGGGAGTCCGTCACCCACGTATGGTTTATTGAACCGTAGGGCAGACATTATTCGTTTTAACTCGTAATTTCTTAATGCACACAGCGGACCTAAGATGAATTAGACTCTGCGGTGCGTCACAAAGTGATTTTGAGCCATCATATGAGGGTGGTCATTGGCAGAAGTTACAGCAGTGGCCTGTATAGCGCCAATCACGTGCTCCCCCCTCGAGGGGTGGTTGAAGGGGCAAGGGGAGGTCTCGGAGTACTTTGGAGGGGTAGCACACAAATCAAAGTATCCGCCTTTAGGATGCAGTGTCCTATACACAAAACATAGAAATGTGACTTTTACACAGCAAAGCTATCGCTCAGGTTACACAGATCTTAATGAAGGCCCATGCCACCTGCAGCACAGCTGTCCCACAGGTGACACATATCTTGCAGGCACAAGGATCTTAGCAGAACACAGAAATCCTACAGGCTCAGGAGCTTTGCTCCAGTGCAGAAACAAAACGGAGCCACATTGCAGCTGATGGCAGGAAATCTCACGCCTTAAGTGTGACCCTCTCACGCAGTTTACGATCAAACCTGTCTCTCAGAAGACACATTATTTACAGGTTCAAGTTTATAACACTGGTGATATCCTTCAGGTTTCAGAGACCTTTTAGGCTTATCCTTGAGGCAGCAGGCATGTCTCTCAGGTTGGAGAGCTCTTACAGGCTCAAGCTTTTTAAAGCATAGCTATATCTCAGGTTGGAGAGCTCTTACAGGCTCAAGCTTCTTAAAGCACAGCTATATCTCAGGTTGGAGAGCTCTTACAGGCTCAAGCTTCTCAAAGCACAGCTATATCTCAGGTTGGAGAGCTCTTACAGGCTCAAGCTTCTTAAAGCATAGCTATATCTCAGGTTACAAAGATCTTACAGGCTCGAGCTTTTGAAAGCAGAGCTATACCTCAGGTTATAGAGACCCTTACAGGCTCGAGCTTCAGACATCAGAGATTTATCTCTGGTTCTAGCGATATTCCAGGCTCGGGCTTCTGATAGCAGAGATATATTTCATGTTCTAGAGGTCTTACAGGATTAAGCTTCAGGCAGCAAAGATATATCTCAGGTTATAGAGATCTTCCAGGCTCGAGCGTTGGATAGCAGAGCTATATCACAGAATACCGAGGTCTTAAAGCCTCAGGCTTCAGCCAGCACAGCTATATCTCAGGTTATAGAGATCTTCCAGGCTTGAGCTTAAGACAGCAGAGCTATATCTCAGGTTATAGAGATCTTCCAGGCTTGAGCTTAAGACAGCAGAGCTATATCCCAGGTTATAGAGAAGTTACAGGCACACGCTTCAGCGAGAAGAGCTATATCTTAGCTTATAGAGATGTTACAGTCTCAAGTTTCATACAGCATGGTTATATCTGACGGTACTGGTATCTTAAAGGATCAATCTTAGACAGCGGAGATATATCTCAGGATATGTGTTTCTTAAAGGACCTAACTTCAGAGATCAATCTATATCGCTGTATGCAGAGGCCCTGCGACAGCAGTGCTATCTCTTAAGATACAGAGATCTCCAGCTTCAGACAGCGGACTATCTATCCGATTGCAGAAACCTTACAGGGTCAGGCTTCAGACAACAGTTACCTTGTTGCGTAAAAAGATCTTACGCTCTCGGACCGAAGAAATAGCTGTCAAGTTACAAAGACCCTACAGTCCCAGGCTAGTGACAGCAAGGATCTATCTTAGGTCACTCTCATTTTACAAGATCACTCACTTGAAGGCAGAGCATCTTTTGGTTCACATATATCTCCCAGGCTCAGGCCTCTGACAGCAGAGCTATCCCCAGGTCACACCCTCTGCCAGATCTCCAGACTCCCACCAAAACAATCATAACATTCCAATAATTCCTGGACTCTATACACAGTACCCTGAGCAAATCACACACCTCCCCATTACACAAACAAAAGTTGGGTGAACAACAAAGTCTGCAGGAGTTATAATACTTAAGAAAGCTTTGCAAACTACAAACTTGAAAAAAGAAATGTTCAAACTAGCATGCACATTTAATGATTGTAAGGTCCAGAGAGTGGGGCACAGTTTTGACAGTAGGTACACCACATAGCCATTAAAAGCTCTGGCTTCTTAACAGCCACCCCCTCCTTCACCCTGCTTGCCTCAACTCATCTCACTCATGTTTTTTCTCAAATTGTCCTCACTTTCACGTCTCATCACTTTTTCACCCGCCACTTTTGTGTTCTCGACAAATACCTTGGGTGAGATGTTTGCCACCCGGTTTCTATGTCTATAATCCTTCATTTGTATGGCATTGCGAAAAATCTTGATAACCTTAAAAGTTCAGAATACTTGGAACTCTTCCTTTCCAATCTAGTGGTTCCCGAGTCTTACCAATTCACCTCCTTGCACATTAGAGCACCACCAATCTCCTAACAAATCTCACTTTTCTCTCCATTATCTTGCTTTCTTCTGTCTTCTGCCACAGTACATCCTCTGTCCCTCTTCATAGGTTTTGTTACTTTTTTAAATGATCGATGGCGGAGACATCACCAAGCTGGCCTTCCCATTTCTGAATAGCTCAAAGGGTGTTTCACCTGTGGTAGAGTGAGTTGTCAATCTGTGCACATTAATCGTGCATTCAGCTTCTTCTGCCAGCGCTCACTACTGGCACTTGCAGTTTCAATGGTTCAGCATTTCATTACCTTATTAAACCGCTCTATCAAACCATTATTCTTCGGATAATATGACACAGTTTTCTTGTGTGTTATCCTCCTCCTTAAAACAAAAAAAAACTCAGTTTGCTTTAACACCAGCTGCAGCCCATTATCAATTAACAAAGGGTTGTGAAATCCTTACCTCTAGAAATGTAATAACATCCTGGGGTTCAATGCTGTTCACCACCCTGATTTTCAGCCACCCGGAAACCACGTTTAGAACCAAAACTAAGTAAGCATTTATGTTACACATCTCATCTCCCAGTTCAAAACTCTGCGGGGTTGGAGCTTGCTCACGATTACACCTTATTGAATTAATATATTAATATATTATACTCGCAGGTGATCCGGAGCTGGCACCGGTGCAGCCCCACAGCTTGCAGCAGCTCCACACTGCCGACGTCTGGCCGAGTGCGCACTGCGGCCCAGATATGGGCCACACAGCGCAAGCGCATACTGTCTGCACTTGCTCCATAGGTCCCATAAGTGGGCTGCAGTGCGCACGCGGTGAGCGCCACTGCCGGGGCTAGTGGAGTTTTTGGCCGAACTCCAAGTGGAAAGATGGTTCTCTCTGCATGAGCAGGCTTGCACTGCTAACACTGTTGCAGCTATTCCATGCCCGAGGGACGCTTCCATTCCTTGCACGTGTTCTTTGCGTGAGAGAAGCTCCATGTGCTGCTGCCTCAGCTGCACCCACATGTGAGGGAGGGTTGCACTGCTGCCTGTGCAGTTCTTGTCCCTTTGTGAGAGAAGACTTCGGTGCTGCTGCCATGTGTGTGAGGGAAGCTTGCTCTGCTGCCTGTGCAGTACTTGCTTCCCACACAAGACAAGCTGCCTGTGCTGCAGCAATATGTGTGAGGAAAGCTTGCTCTGCTGTCTGTGCAGCACTTACTTCCCACACAGGTTCCCTGTGCTGCAGCCATGTGCGTGAGGGGAGCTTGCACTGCTGACTGTGCAGCACTTGCTACCTGGTGCAGGGAAGCTGCCTGTGCTACGGCCATGTGTGTGGGGGGAGCTTGCACTGCTGTCTGTGCAGCACTTGCTTCCTATGCAAGAGAAACTGCCTGTGCTGTAGACATGTGTGAAGGAAGCTTGCACTCCTGTCTGTGCTGCGGTAGTGTGTGACGTAGGCTTGCACTACTGTCTGTGCAGCACTTGCTCCCTGTGCAACCCGCCGCTGGGGAAAAGTCACCGAAGATCAACTAGCCAGCACCCTCGCCAAAAACCCACCACCCGACCCAACCGACCCGGACTCCGCCGCCATCAATCTTCATCAATGGATCCTCAACTGCTCCAACATCCTAGCTCCTCTCAAGAGACCCACCACCAACCAAGACAAGAAAAAAACAGCTTGGTTCACAGACGAACTAACCACCTCCAAACGCACCTGCCAGAGACTCAAGAAAAAATGGATCCTCGAGCGTACACCCGACAACCTTGCCACCCTCAAGGAAGCCAACCGTAAACACCACCAACTGATCCGACTGGCCAAACGCTCCCACTTCACAGAACGCCTCAACAACAACGCTCACGACTGCAAAGAACTCTTCTGCATCGTGAAGGAACTTTCCAACCCCAACGCCAACGACGTCCCTCCCTCCCAGGAACTCTGCGACGATCTCTCCACCTTCTTCTACCAGAAAATCGCAGCCATCCACGACAGCTTCAACACCTCACCTCTGCCGGACCCCACCCCTGACAACTCCTCCCACGCCTACCGCATCACCACCTGGACCCAGGTAGACGACGCCGAAACCCTGAAGACCATGAACTCCATTCACTCAGTATCTCCCGCTGACCCCTGCCCTCATCACGTATACAACAAAGCCAACGCCACCATCGCCCCCTAACTCCGCAAGATCATCAACCTCTCCTTCCACACCGCTACCTTCCCGGACAGCTGGAAACACGCAGAAATCCAACCCCTCCTCAAGAAACCTAAGGCTGACCTCAACGACCTCAAAAACTTCCGACCGATCTCCCTCCTCCCTTTCCCAGCGAAAGTAATCGAGAAGATCGTCAACGCACAACTCTCCCACTTCCTAGAAGACAACTCCATCCTAGACCCCTCTCAATCTGGTTTCAGACGAAACCACAGCACTGAGACTGCACTCCTCGCCGCCACAGATGACATCAGACAACAAATGGACAACGGCGAAACCTCAGCCCTGATCCTCTTAGACCTATCAGCCGCTTTCGATACAGTCTGCCACCGCACCCTACTAAACCGCCTCCACGAAGCCGGCATCCAAGACAAAGCCATCAACTGGATCTCATCCTTTCTCTCCGGCAGAACTCAGAGAGTCCGACTCTCACCCTTCCGCTCCAATGCCACCAACCTCATCTGCGGCGTCCCCCAGGGCTCATCACTCAGCCCAACGTTGTTCAACGTCTACATGGCCCCCCTTGCACAACTGGCCCGCCAACACAACCTCAGCATCATCTCCTACGCCGACGACACCCAGCTTGTCCTCTCCCTGACCAAAGATCCTCTCACCGCCAAAACCAACCTCCACGAGGGACTGAAATCCATCGCCGAGTGGATGAGCAACAGCCGCCTGAAACTCAACTCCGACAAGACAGAAGCCCTCATCCTCGGGCGCACCCCCTCGGCCTGGAACGACTCTTGGTGGCCCACCGCCCTCAGCCCCCCACCCACCCCAGCCAGCCACGCATGAAACCTAGGCTTCATCCTCGACTCCGCTCTCACCATGTCCAAACAGGTCAACGCTGTCTCCTCTTCCTGTTTCAACACCCTCCGCATGCTCCGCAGGATCTTCAAGTGGATTCCAACAGGAACTAGAAAGACGGTGACCCAAGCCCTCGTCAATAGCAAGCTTGACTACGGCAACGCACTCTACACAGGCATCCCAACGAAAGACATCAAACGACTCCAACGCATCCAGAACGCATCCGCCCACCTGATCCTCGATGTACCCCGCCGGTGCCACATCTCCCCCCACCTGAAGAACCTCCACTGGCTCCCCGTGGACAAGAGGATCACCTTTAAACTCCTCACCCACGCTCACAAGGCTCTACACAACACCGGACCTACCTACCTCAACTCCAGACTCAACTTCTACATTCCCTCACGTCAACTACGCTCTACCAACCTTGCCCTCGCCATCGTCCCCCGAATCCAGCGCAAGACCTCTGGCAGCAGATCCTTCTCCTACCTCGCCGCCAAGACCTGGAACTCTCTCCCCACCTCACTACGCCAGACCCAGGACCTCCTCACCTTCAGGAGACTCCTCAAGACATGGCTCTTCGAACGATAGCAGCACCCCCCCCCCCCAGCGCCTCGAAACCCTAACGGGTACATAGCGCGCTTTATAAATATTTTGATTGATTGATTGATTGATTGTGCAAGAGAAGCAGCCCGTGCTGCAGCCATGTGTGTGAGGAAAGCTTGTACTGCTGTCTCTGAAGGACTTGCTCCCCACATGAAAGAAAACTTCAGTGCTGCAGCCATGTGTGTGAGGGAAGCTTGCTCTGCAGTCTGTGCAGTTCGTGCTCCCCACGTGAAAGAAGACTTTGGTGCTGCAGCCATGTATGTGAGGGAAGCTTGTACTGCTGTCTGTGAAGGACTTGCTCCCTATGTGAAAGACGACTTTGGTGCTGCAGCCATGTGTGTGAGGGAAGCTTGCTCTGCTGTCTGTGCAGTACTTGCTCCTTGCTCAAGGAAAGCTGCCTGTGCTGCAGTGGTGTGTGAGGGAAGCTTGCTCTGCTGTCTGTGCAGTTCTTGCTCATTGCTCAAGGAAAGCTGCCTGTGCTGTAGTCGTGTGTGAGGGAAGCTTGCTCTGCTGTCGGTGCAGTTCTTGCTCCTTGCTCAAGGAAAGCTGCCTGTGCTGCAGTGGTGTGTGAGGGAAGCTTGGACTGAGTCTGTGCAGCACTTGTTCCCTGTGAGAGAAAAGACTTTGGTGGGGAGCCACTGAAAGCTTGAGCCAGGCTCGAGCCTAAAGCCTGTCTCTGGCTCAGCTTGAGGTCCTGTTGGAACTTGGACCCCGTGCATGAATGTCACTTCACCAAAGTGCTAGGCATAGCGGAAGTGACATCACATGCCCTTTGACCTTCAGTTTCACACACACACACACACACACACACACACACACACACGCTTGCATATGTAAAATCACAATCACAGCGAAGCAAGTACACAACATATATTTAAAACCGTTTTGTTGCTTACCTCGTCTCCCAGGGAAGGTTATGAGCCAGCTAATTGTAGTGCATTTTTTAATTACACTAATAATGAAAAATGGAACATTATTCACTATTAGTGTAATAAAAAATGGATATCGGTTAGGGCTCCAGACTTTGTTTTCTCTCTTTTTTTAAAATTCAGTATTAGTGAATAATGTTTCAATATTCACTATTAGTGTACTAAAAAATTGAGAGAAAACAGTGTAGAAGCCTATCTGACAGAGGAATGGCAACTGTGCTCCTGGCACTGACTTTGCCACCTCTGAGGCCAGGGGTTACCAAGCCAGTGCCAGGGGTCACAAGGGGGAAGTGAGGGGTCGCAGAAGCAACCCCTGGCGACCCCTTAATGACCTCAATGAGCCCATGAAGAGCCGAGCTTTCAAGTGCCTGGTGCCTACCTCCCTGCCTGTGAGTTGTGCCAGGGCCAGTGCTGCTGACTTGGGAACTGGGTAGCCCAGTGGTGGAATTGCATTAATAAAAAGTATGTGAACTGCGGTGCTGCGTGCAATGAGGCGGGGTCAGTGAGCGTGGGGGCGGGGTCAAAGGTGTGGCTAAAAACAAAATATTCTGTACTTTTTATGGTCTTTCACCGTCAGGTAGCTACATTTAAAATAACACACAGCTTAAATGAAAAAATAAATTTAAAAAAAAGCACATTATGAAACCTCTAGTAGTTATGGCACTGCAGAGGTCTGGGTGTAGCAGGAGGGCCACAGAACTGAATATTGGTTGTTGCAGTGGAGAATGTATTTTTAGTGCTACGAGGTCAGCGCCTGTGTGAATATGTCAGCCATTATTTTAAACTTGCATTACACACAGTATAATATAGACTGCTGCAAAATTCATAAAAATGTTTAGGATAAAATGGTGCTTCCAAAATAGAGATTTTAGTAATACCCAGTCTGTACATAATATATTTTTTTTAGCTAACTGTGCCTTCAACGCCTCTTCAGCTGTAGTAAGCACTAAATAAATACAGTTTAAATTAAAAGCACGCACTTCACAGCTCAGTTGTTAACGCTTTGCACTACCACTTAAAAATAAATCTGTGTCATCCGAAGCTTTAAGTGATTCGATCAGTTAAAGCCAGAACCGTCTCACGAGCTCCTTTACATTTGCAGATTAACTTGTTCTGCACATTTGCATCTCTTTCAGGCAGCAATACTCTGGCAGGAAGGCCTTTTAGCCATCTGCTGTTTTTTTCGTTTTTGTTTTTTTAAAATGTTTTATTGGTTTTATAGTGCAGATACATATTACAAGCCATACATTTGTCTACAGCAAGATACCATTTATCTGCATAGGATACATACATGAAAAAAACCCTAAACCCCCCAACTTTAGCTCGCCACGGAACACTACATAGCATTCAATTTCCTTCTCTTCTGTGATGGATAGTAAATTTAGCGTGCGTTAGGTGGCTGAGGGGGCACACACGCGCAGCTGGGGTGGCTCAGTTACTGCTGGATCTGGCTCTAGTGTCGACAATTAGCGGCTATGCATTTGCTTGGAGGCGGGAGGTAATAGTGAGGCTTGAGTGTTTACCCTGCGTGTTATTTAACGCACTCAGGCTAGTGAGCAAGCCTGCTGTCAGTGCGAGGGGGTAATCGAGCCCAGTCGTTAATAACAAACCGCACATTGAGTGGGGCTCCGGGAAGGGAATGTGTGGGCGAGGTTGTACTGTGCGTGTTTATTCTATGTGTACCCCAGTTCAAGGGGGCTTATCGTCATTTTTGGCCTCCAGTTTAGCTATCAATGTTTCCCAGGCGACGCACCCTGTGTGTTGCTGACCCTCTCGCGCCAGCTTCTTTAGCACCTGGTATTCTGTGCGGGCCCAGCGTAGTGTAAGGGTATGCCAGGAATCATGATTGGGTGCTTTGGGCGCTTTCCAGTGCATTGCAATCAATCTTTTATACATCAGATAGGCTAGGTCCACAAATTTGTGCAGGTGTCTTTGTTTTTTAGGTCTTGTCCTCAACCCCAGCAGGCAGGACTTAGGGTCCACTGCCAATGCAAGGCCCGTCAGTTCCGTAACCCGCTGTACCACCTCTGTCCACGCTTTTTGTATGTTAGGGCACTCCCAGACCATATGGTAGAAGTGTGCTAATGGAGCTTTGCATCTAGGGCATGTTGGCTCCAAGTCGGGGAACATTCGCTTTATCCTGGCTGGTGACAAATAAGTTTGGTGTGTGTAGTTGAACTGGGTGTACCGAAATCTGGGGTTCCTTGACACACCGCGGGCATGATACAGAGCCTTCGGCCATTCTGCTTGTGGGATCGGGTCGGGGAGCACGGTGTTCCACCTCTCCCTAGCCCTCTCACGTACGGCTCAGAGGGCTTGTTCAAGATTTTGTACAGGCACGACTTTACTTTTGTTTGGGCATCATATTGTAATATGTGATGTAGTATGGGAGAGAACTCTGGTTCAATGGCGCCTGCCCCCCAAGATTCTTTTATCGCATGGCTTATGGCGTGGTATGCCAGGAATTGACCGGGGTTCACTTCGGTGAGAGCATGTATGGCTTCGAATGACATTAGCTTGCCGTCTTCGAAGCAGTCGCCCACTGTCTGTACACCTGCTTCTGTCCACGCAGACGGTGAGTACGTGCCGGCCTCAGTCCAGCCCGGGAGGTGGCCCAGTGGGATATACAGGGAATAGGGGAGCGTATTGCTCCCCCTCTGAACATATTTCACCCAGCATGCGTGCGCCACCGCTAGCAGTGGGTCGCCGGTCTCACCTTTGGAGTGTTTGGTTGATAGCCATGACAGCAGAGGGGTTCCTTTTAACCAGGGCTCCAGCCTCACGGGCTCTGCCAGCATCGGGCTGTGGATCCAGTTCTGAACCCATTGTAGCGTTCGAAGTTGGGGGCACCCAGGCCGCCCGCATCTATTGGACGCCGCCAGGGTCAGAATGACCCTCAAAGTCTGCTGATACCTTTGGGCGCCCCCTGGGTGTAAGTCCGCTCCCCCTCCGTCCCCCGCTCCCTCCGCTGCACTCCCCAAGCGCATTCCGGCAGTTAAATGAGTTTGTACAGAAGATACTCGTTGCTGGGGGTGCCCATTCCCCAGTCCCCGCCGCCGCCGCGGGGCCCCAAGCCCCATTCGGGCCCAGCGGCTGCCAGCCGCCAGCGCCAGCAGGGAGGTGAGGCAGTTACGTGTGGTTAAAGTTCATCCGCGGATCTGGGGGTGACCTTCGGACCCATCTGCTCTCCCGTGATTGTAGAGTCAGAGCTGGTCGCGTCCGAGTCCGTGCCCTTCTCGGGGGTCAGCCGAGCAGTCACGAAGTTGCCTTGCGTAAATAAGGGAGTCTCTTTCAGCACTCTTGCTCTTTCCTCTGCTACCTGTTGGTCATTAGGTTGGCCCCTGACGCGCTTCCTGGACCGCTTCCTTGAGGCAAATGTTGGTCCTTCCTCGCCGCCTTCCGCTCCCTCCCGAGGGCGGGCGAGGCCCTTAGCATGCAGCCATGTCCAGGCGTCCTCAGGAGAAGTGAATATGTGGGTGCGGTCCTCCGATACCACTCCAGTTTCGCCGGGAACAGCAAAGCATATTTAATATTGTGTTCACGCAAACGCTGCTGATTTTAACATAGGAGTTACGTTGATTTTGCACTTCCTGAGTGAAGTCTGGATATGCATTGATGATCGAGTCCTCATAGTTGTATGGGCCTTTATTGCGGAACTGTTGCAAGATTGCATCCCGGTCCCTGTAGTTCAAGAATCTGGCACTCAATGGTCTAGGCGGTTGGCCCGGGGCTGGAGGCCTGCCCGGGATTCTGTACGCCCGCTCCACGGAGAAGAACTTGGATGGAGCTCCATTAAACACTTCCTTGATTAGCCATTGTTCCAGGGATATTTCCGAGTCTGGTTGCCGCAAGTTTTCAGGGAACCCCAGGAAGCGAACGTTGTTGCGACGCGCCCTGCTCTCTGATTCCTCCGATCTTCTCCGGAGCGCTTTCAGCTCAGAGTCTAGGTGCTGAATTTGTTTTTGATTGTCTTGTGCCAAGGGAGTTAGTTCGGAGAGCCCTTCTTCGTCCGATTTCACTCTCTCCGACAGTTTGCGATGGTCCACTCGCAGGAGTTTCAGGTCCTGTGAGACTGCATCTATCCTGTTTTCCAGCGAGGATTTAGTGTCCATAATCGCCTGTAAGACCTTCTCGAGCTGTGCGGAGTGTGTCATGAGAGTATTTTCTAGTGTCCGTAGGGACGGGTTTGTCTGCTGATCACTAGGTGTCGCTCCCAGGGTGCTACGGTCTGAGTTCTTAGCTGCTTTGGACCTGCCCGCCATTGTGTCTGCTTCGCGAGTGTCTTGTGGGGTGCAGCTGCGCGCGTCTTGGCGTTATTCTCACTGTGATTTGTCCTTTTGTCGTTTAAGCTTGGCGCGTTGCGTGCTCCCTAGCCCTCCATGTACATTGGTGCCTGGCAAGGACTGGGTGGGGCTATTCAGAGCTGTTGAGTGGTTAGTTCGTATAATTATTTGCTCTCGGGTCGGCGCGGGGGCCGTCTGCACGCCCGTCAGGTTCAGCGTTGGATCTCCCCGGCGCTATGTGAGGCGTTTCTTGCAGGATTTGAGTCACAAGTCTGTTGGTTTGGGCCGTCGGTCGTCCCAGGGGCAGTGCCGGAGCCAGGCGGCAGCAATGCAGCCAGTAGGGGGGGTATATCAGGAAGCGGAGAGAGGGGAGCTCACGATTCAAGTCGAAAAAAAGGGGGGGGGCGGTCGTCTGTCCACCAGGGAGACCCGCGTCCACTCCAACGGCAGCCAGCCGATTTCGAGGGGTCAGAATGCAGGCAATGTTCTTCGCGCCAAGGCTAGGCAGCGGGCCCCCCGCTCGTAAGACGGGTCCAACCGCCCCCACTAGCGGCACACCGGGGCCAGGTCAGTGGGTCCCCCCCCCAGCAGCCCACAGGCGGAGCGCCACCAGCGCGGGGTGAAAGGCCCACGGGCGCGGCCCGCCGCCATTTTGGAGCCACACGGACGCCGGCACTCCGCAGCAGGGAAAGGGGCTGGGGGGGGGGGCGAGAGAGTCCTGGTGGTTCCCCTTCATGGGAGCTGAGCCCCCACCTGACAGGCCCTCACCTCAGCCTCCTGTAGTTCCGGGAGCAGCTCCCAGCAGGCTCCACCGCGGGCCGCAAATCACTGCTCCTCTTCTTTGTTGAGTGTACGGTTCAGGGCCCCAGTCCTGAGGCCCTGTTTTCACCCCTTGCGGGCGCTTCGGATCTCCGTTAGGCCACAGGACGCCGCCCCCGTGCTGCGGCCCCACCTGGCGAGCGACGCGGGCCTCCGCTCCGGCCATCTCGGCCGCTGCTCCCGTCAGCTCCGTCTGCGCCCACCACCAGCCTGCCCCCGCAGCGCTGATGGCAAGCGAAAGGAGGGGCGAGGGCGCTCCCGCTCACGGCTCCCTGCCGGAGCGGCCGCCCATCAGCCCAGCAAAAGCGAGCGCTGGCAGAGGGGCGCGGCCGGATCTCCCGGCCCGGGGCTGCCCCGCGCAAATGCGGTTGGGCCCGGCGCCGCGCCCAACGATTCCCGGCCCTATGAGTGGGCCCCGCCGTATCAGCCCCAATCTGGCCGGCTCGGAGCCCCTTCAGGTCACGCCTGATCACCAAGGACAGGCCGCGTCCCCTAGTGTGTCGACTGGGTTACGGGGGCGCCCTACAGGATATTTCCAGCGAGTCCGGGACGGAGCGTGCAGTTCAAGCGTCCATCCCGGCCGCCATTTTGGCTCCTCCTTTCATCTGCTCTTTTTTTTTAGCTGTCTGCTGGCAACGGGGACCCTCACAGGTAAGATCCTCATTTCGCCTTCTCTTCTATGTGCACATGGGGTCTGGCACTGGGCATGGTCAGGATTAGCATATGAGGGGGGTTTTGCTTGGAAGAAAAAAAAAGAAACTTCCCGTCAGAGCTCCACTTGAAAAGAACCTGTCTCCCCAGAGTTCCTGGGAAAGGAAGTGGTGTTATGGGGAATGGTGCTGAGGCCAGCAGGGAGAGCTGGAGACCGGGGGAGCATCAGGTGGGTGGTAGTCCAGCAGCCTTCACCAGACAGAGATGTGTGTGACCTGAGAGAGTGCCTTAGAGCCCAGTGGCAAGCCAGGCTAGGCACTTTCTGAAAATACCAGGCTCGCTGGTGCTGAGCTGGTTTGCTACTGCTAGTGCTGGGCCCTAAAGAAAGGGCGGTCTGAGGCGGTGTGCCAAGGCAGATGCAAGACAGGGGGTGTGCTTGGCCCTCCATAGCAAGTTTGTGAAGGAGGAAAGTTGGTGGATGGAAGTGTGCAGGTGTAGAGGGCAGCAGGCTCTGGACCGGTGGGCTGTGTCGGCACAAGAGGCCTGAAACTGCAGCTTTAGCTGTCTAGGACCCCGACCTGAAAGAACGTTTCTGAGATTGAGCTCGTTCGGGCCAGGGTGCCAGTAAAGCAGGTAGCACTCCGCCACACGCGGAACGCAGTGGAATTCCACAGAGGTTTAAGCCAACTCCATGAAATTCTGTGGAGTAGAACTCTGTGAGCTCCGCCCACCCCTGCTTTACTTGTGATCTTCCGTGGCACAGGACAAGTGCAGCTCTCACAGTATCATTCAAAGCTTCCCCGCTCACATCACAGGTAGAGCATCTCACTCACACTGACACCACAGATGTGCACTACAGGAGGCAGTGCAAGCTTCCTTCACATACAGACACCAAGTATGTAACTGGCAATCTCCCGCACACCCAAGAACTGGTGCAAAATGGGCAAAATTCGGGTGAGGGACAAATGATTCCATCACACACTGAGAACAGATGCGTTATAAGCAGACATAGTGCATGTTTACCTCACAGAGGGGACAGGCACAGTAAAGACAGCAGCAGCAATGAAGGGGTCTTTCACTAGCGAACAGCCACAGCAGTCCCCCCCCCCCCCCAAAAAAAAATACTGCATATGGAAAACCTCAGGTGTTTAACATCATAGTTTTGAAGATTTAAGTTTGTCCAGCCTCCTTATGACATCTCGAAATAAGCTGATTCCTAACACGTGATAAGTGCAGTGTTGTTTCGTATCCAGCAGTGAGCACACAGAAACAAAGAACATACAGCAAAAAAAAGAACACACAGAAAAAGAGAACAGGAAAAAATATTCTGTACTACCTTAGTCTGGTGAACTCAACATAATACCCTCAAATGCCACTGCTGATAGGGCAACTGCAGTGTGTTCTTTGGCAAGCATTCTGTTTCTGTTCAAATATCCAACAGAATGTAGCAATCTTATCGTCCTTGTAAGCATGAGATGCGGAGTTGGCCCCGCAGGGATTCATGAACCACTGAAAAAACAAGCATTTGCAATGCAGTGTCTTAAATTCATAACTGGACTTTTCTTGCCACATAAATTGGTCAACCCTGCCTTATACTTTGGTCTGTTCCTGCCACATAATCCCAGTGGCCCTGCATATACCTAAAGCACTTCCACTCCTCTCTCTGCAGCCAAAAACGAAAATGTTGCCATTTAGCTTCCTAATTTAAATCTGCCACGCTAATTCCAATACAACACCACTTTCACCATCCCACCATCAGAGTTGCTGGCTGGCTACATAATTGCCAAAACAAGACACAAGACAGCCACAGAGGAGTAACGAGAGAAATAAACTAGAAGGGTCACCCAAACTTAAAGAGTGTTCAAACAGTCATAGTGTAATAATGATGTTAAATTGGCCTGAATCATGGTCATAATTGCAATAAGGAGAGATTATTCAAATCTATATAATTATCATGTCAACCCAATAAAAACCTTTGTCAGAAATAAACTTTTGGCATTAGACTGTAATGCTCAGACTAGCCCCTAGAGGACACCGCAATGAAAACAGCATTTGTAAGAAACATGGTCATGTAACCATATAGTTAGCCCTTAGAGGTAATAGCGCTGGGAGCGTCATGGCCACCATGGAGCACGAAGGGGAGAGACAAAAGGAAAAAAAATAGTTCACCCACGCTGTGTATATCAGCAGTTGTGCAATAATCCATGTAATAGGGTCAGTCTGCAATGTGGTAACAAAACCTCCCCCACGGCGGGACAAACGTAAATCATTGCCCAATTACATCAAGGGATTTTTGAAAGGCGAGCCCACAAACGAGTGAAAGTGATGGGCGTGAGATGGGTGTGGTTAAAGGACCACAGAACATTTACAACAGGCCAAAAAGCATCTGCGCGCTCGACCTAAAAACTGGCAAAGACTTTACAGCCCCAAGGCCCTGTGTTAATCTAACTCACAGGTGCCATCTGCTGTCCTGTATTGTAAACACATCTGGTAGGAATGGACTGGAATATTAATGCACTAAACTACGCTTTCTAGGTAAAGAGACGGAAATGTCTCCCACCAGAGGTGAACCAAGACGCATGTTACTTTCCTTTAGCAAAATATGCAAATGAAGGCTAGAAACTAATGATCTATTAGCAAACAGGTTTTTTAGTTTTTTGACAAGTGAACATATCAGAATTGCGTTCAGTATTTCGTGAAGAGTGGGTTAGAAATGGATACATATAAGTGTTCAGCTATGGACTGGAATAGAGCAGGAACCTCCCGGATCTCTGTTTCCGCCACTATTCCCAAGATGGCCGCAGCACAGGCCTGCTCGACGGAACGCTCTAGTCCTGTCCCAGTTGCATTAGCTGATACCTGATGCATGCAGAGGCGCATGCACCTTCACTGTGCTTCGGTCGATATAGCAGCAGCCTGTGAAGGACAAGGGAGGGCTCCTATTTTGTTTTCTATCACAGCTGCTACAAATGCCTCAGATAAAGGGCAATCAGCAACTCCCAAAATTGTATTTTGTGTAATTACATGAAATGTACACACAATAGTACAAAAAAAGTGCAAAGATGTGAATCTGGCTTCAAACGCTGTATTTTAGCACAAAATGCATTTCACCCTAAAAAAAAAAATATGTGCCAAAAACACAAGTACCACGAACAACAGCCACTCGAGTTCTGGTTGCCTGGGTTGTTTCCATTCTCTTTGCTACATTTCTGCCAGTAACATGACGTAATTAGGGCGACACGCCATAATGGCATAAGTTCAGGCATTTTGAGTAACAAATGTAATGCAAAATTCCCCAAAGTATTCAAATGACTTTAGTGTAATTGGAAGTGAGCGTTGTAGTTCTATGCATTTTCTATAGTAGTGACAAGTGTGTGTGAGGATGTGTGTAATGACACTACTATACACTTATATAGCCCTTACTAATCAGTTTTTACTACTCAAAGAAACAGATTTCAATATCCTAAAAAATTACTTAGAAAAAGACCTGCAAATTTCTAAATTCATGCTCTCCAGGTTACACGCACCTATTCTTTGATACCTCAAGTATTTCTGCAAAAGAGAAAACATTTACCCACCGAATTGCCTTAAGTAAAACACAACTCAATGAAATGCACATTACATTGACCAGCATGGTTATCATAACACTACTACACCCTTAAATGTCCTGTACCCACCGCCAAACATATCTTAAGTGCGGTCTGTTTGCTTGACTACCTCATTTCCCTTGTTGCCAATTTTTGGAGGGTCAGATTTTTTTTAATAACCAGATAATGAATATGCTGATTGTGTTTTTCTCTGCTTAAAAAACACTCAATGACCCCACCCCTTGACCCCCAACTTATGACTTCCCAGAGTAAATCCCTTCCATTTCCAGTACTGGGCTGGGTGTGGGACTCTAGGCTTTGGCTGAACTTCCACTGTTTGTTCTTTTGCTAGTCTGTCTCTCTGTCATCTAGTTTTGTGCCATTCTGTTTCTGTGCCATTCTGTATTGAGCGTTAGTCTGTTTTTTTGTGTTCACCCGACGCACCTTTTCCTCCCTGTTCTCACCGGCTCGATCACTGGCTCCCACGATACTCCCTCCCCAGCATCTACGTAATGGAGGCCACAGCGTGGACAACATTGGACCCCAGTCCACCAAAATCAACCTCAACAACCCAGACCTCACCACACATACCAATCGAGCCGTCACCTCCTAAACACCTCTCACCACACTGGACATCACCACCATTGTGTCCTTCATCCGCTACAGTGGCGCCCGCGACCCCTGCCTCCACCACCTCTTCAACTAAGCAACAAATGAATTAGGCTTAGAGTTCACCAACATCCTCAACGCCTTCATCACCACAGTAACCTTTTCCAGCGAAGGTCAGACCCCTCCTGAAGAAACCCTCCGGCGATCCCAGTGAACTCATAAATTACCGCCCCATCTCTCTGCTCTCTTACCCCGCAAAAGTTATGGAGTAAGCCATCAACATCCAGGTCATAGAAAACCTGGAAAAGAACGATTGGCTCGACGCCTCCCAATCCGGCTTTCGCTCCAACCACAGCATGGAAACATCCTCGATAGCAGCCACAGACGACATCAGATCCCTCCTCGGCCGCAGGGAGACAGCAGCCTTGATCCTACTCAGGCTATCAGAAATCGACCCAGTATCCCTCCACACACTCATCAACTGGCTCAACAGCTTCAGCCTTGGTTTCATCCTATACAACAAACTTACTGTGAAATGCCAAGTCATTGCAGTCTCTGCATCCTGCTTCCACACCCTCTGCATGCTCCGCAACATCTTCAGATGGATCGCCACGGACCCCAGAAAGACGGCAATGCACTCTGCACTGGCATCTCCACCCAACTCCTCATGAGACCCCGGGTCATACAAAAAGGCGCCGGAATCCTCCTAGACCTCCCCAAATGGTCCCATACCATCCCCCCACTTCAGGAACCTCCACTGGCTCCCATTCAGAAGAGAGGCCAGTTCAAGATCCTCACACACGCATACAAAGCCTTGCACAACCAGGGACTGTCCTACATCAAGCACTGTGCAAATTTCCACAAACCCAGGTGTCTGTGTCCCCCGCTACCACCGCAGCCACTGTGGAGGCTGCTCTTTCGCTTACATCGCCCCCAAGACCTGCAATGACCTGCCCCTCCACCTACGTACAGCACCCTCCACGACCGACTTCAGGAAAAGGCACCTGGCGCTGACCGAGACGCTGCATCCTCAGCCCGCGGATACCTTCAGGGTGATAGCTCTGCACTATACAAATACTGATAGACTGGGAAGCCACATATCCTTCTTCGGTACACATCCATCTGGAAAGCCACTTGCAAGACACTCACTTTGTGGCTAAACTTATAAAAAGATCAGGAGAGACATTTCTCATGAAGAGAATAGCCCCATTGAAGACACACATTCAAATTGTCTTAACCTGACCCCCCCAGTCGCAGCAGCCAAGTAACCCTGTGTTGAGGCCCAACGACTGCTTACACAGAGCCCCTGCCCCACTCACTTTCCTCCATTTATTGACTATGGCAGTCACTTTGGGAAAATGTCAGGAGCTTCCTCACTTTGACAAGCCAAAGTTTAAAGGGCCCAACCTGCATAGTGTGTCATAATACCCAAGGTGACATCATCAAACAAAGGAACATTCTAGAACGCCTGGTGTTGATTGTTCGTGCGTAAAGCGAACCCTTTTTCCACGCTGCATGGTCCTTTTAACTTCGCCAGCATCTAGTGCCGGAAGTCCCAGTCTGGAAGGCGGGAACTGGCTCTAGAGTTCCCATCAGCACCCTATACAGCTCGTGGCCCCAGGTGGCTGCTGGCACGTGAGCGCTGGTGATTCCCCATCCACCGGAAGTCCAGACCTAAGAAGCAAGACTTCCGTTTCGTGGGGCGCGAAGAGGATGCAGTGGGGGCGGCCATGAGTGACAGCGGGAAGGGTTTTCCGCTGTCACATAGCATTTTCATTTATTCGCCCTTTATCTTTTAATTCTACATCATCTTCACGCTCCGTGCGACTGGAAAAGATTGAAAGAAAATATGAGAAGTTGTGAAGCGTTTGACATTTTAGCTTTGTACACCTATAACTAACAAAGTGTGAATTAAAATTTTGCATATAAAGTTTTGCAAAGCGGGCACATTTTCTACTTTGGAATGTATACAGTTTGTCAACTGCCTAAAACTACAGTCACAGGAGACAACTCTGCGTTGTTTGTTCTAAGTATTTTCTGCATAAACATTTTTTGTGAGCGCATTTCCCTTCTAGGAGTGTTTTTGCGGGGTAGAATATCTCTGACAATCTGCGTTGGCCCGAGTTAGCTTCCTGCCGTAGCCTGCGTTGTTTTTGAGAGAATACGTTTACAGAGGAAACCCTAAGTCCGCGTCACTTTAATTTCTCAGAATTTGCAAGCATGTGCAATGAAATCAGGCTGCACCGCAAGGTGGACGATACAAAAAGATGGCACAGAATTAGATCATCTGGGCGATCACAGAACAAGTAGGCTGTGTTGTGTGCAAGGGTGCGTTTCCCGGTTGCATGCATCAGTGCATTAAAACTAGACCTGTTGGCGTTACCAAGGCTTATTTCTTCATGTGTTGGCTTTTATAAAGGTTTTGATGTTCTTGGCGTGATCAGAAGTGACTGAAAGGGACATGCGACAACCAATTAAAACTTAGGAAACAGAAATCGTTCATGCAATCCTCATTTAACCCCCTGTTCAGCGTGTCACTAGAGCCCCCACCTGGTCCCCCCCCCCCTTATTGGTACCACATTCACTCCCCACCCAGAACAGGAAACCTCCTCCCCCGTTTCCCATATTTACTCTCATTCCTCCACTATGTCTGCGCACCTTCATTAACCATGACCAGCACCCCTTTCCGCCCACACACGCGACTCGAGGCGCCTTCTTAAATATACAAAATATATCTTTTTATTTTTCCAATGAGAAAAAGAACATTGTTATGAAAGAATATTTCATCTTTTAGCAATTTTACAAAAGAGTAACAAAAGTATTGGGAAAGCATACAAATAAACACTGGCCAATGCCATTTCCTTTATTTTGGTATAGCTTTACGGCTCGTTGACCCTTTTATGTGGCCAGTCTGTCTCTACGCTGCCTGCATGTGGCCCTGCTGGAATTACAAAAGCTATATGTAAAACACATGACTCGGCAGGACATCCAAAAAAAAAAAAAAAAAAAAAAAAAAAAAAAAACTCTTTGGGCGCAAAGCTGATACTGGAATGCACATTTGGAAGGATATTGTGGAAACACTTCTAGGATCCCGATTCCACGAAACACATTTTTTTCCTTTCTTCCCCCCCCCCCCCATACAGTTAGGCAAAATGACCATCACTGTACAAAGGTGAAAACACACGGGAACTGCAAGAGCCTTGTAGCACCACTTTTCAAACGTGCAGGTCTTACCCTGAAGACAGTACATTTAAACATATCCACTGCTCCCCTCAAGTATTCATATTGCCCACTGAGTGAGGTTCTTCCTTTCGGTATCAGTTGTTTCATCACATCATTCATACACCATCGTCTAGGTAAACATACATATAAACCACTCACTTTTGATACCAACTAGATTTCGTCCATGACATCGATTTTAACGCTTTACATATGTTTCATCAGAAGCCATCAGCACTGTGGCTGTCAGAAGCATTAGACTGCCACAACTGAGCACAGTTACCCTCTGTTCACTTAGTTTGTAAACTCTTGCCACTTTTTTGCATTATAAAGCGAATGCAGCCTCGCTCTGGTACCAAACAACACAAACAAAATACTGCAGCTCCAACCTGCTGCGGCCGCCCTCATTTGATGACGACCCTCCTCACTAGAAATCAACAGCAGACTTGCAGTCTTTCTTTCACTTTCTAGAGTGCGGGGCAGGGAGCGGGAAAGGAGTGTTCGACAACTGTAGCCAAATGTGTGACAACATGTCCTTTGAGCGCGCAACGTTTGAGGTTTACGCGTTCAGTCACAGTGAACAGGCTTCTGTTTGGCTAGCGGACACACAACTTTGCGTCTGAATTCAACGTAGTCTTTTGACTTTAATATATCACACAAGGGTGTTGAAGAGTTACTCCAACCTCATCTCCTTCCTTTGCGTCGATTCCCAAACTCCGCGCGCCCTTAGGTTAACACCCCTCCATTAATGTCCAAGACTGTACAATGACACTACTTCAACACTGCTTCTTGCGTCAACGCTAGTCTTGTGAAAACATACTCAGCGCATAGCGGTTGGGGTTACCAACCCCCTTGTGAAGTAGCAAGGCTCGGAGGACACCAGGCACCGCCACTAATCCTCGAGTGCCCGGGACCGAATGGCGACTGCCCCACGCGAAACTGGACAACTCAGTTCTCGCCTTGTCCATCGCCGTGGGACGCCGCGCCTGAGCAAAACATTTTCAGTTCCACCAGGGTGGAAAATCCAGAGACTTCACCCAAAGTTGGGTTCTGATTCTAGTTGGACAGCGTCTTGCAGTCGCTCCCTTCAACACGTCATGCAGCGGGGCCTCATGCTGTCCACCGGGTTTGGGTCAACCTGAGAAGTAACAAGAGGAGAAATTGGTTAAAGCTTCTGTTGCAAAGTCATTTCTCAAAATTCAGATCTGAAATCTCCCACGCTCTAGTCTGGTTTGGTGGTGGGACAACTGATGTGCGGCCCATCCCAAGCCCTTATGAAGCACAGGCCCAACCCAGTTACTTCTAAGAGTTTCAACTCTGAGAAGCTACAAGAGGAGGCTGGCAGATTTACACATTTCTGACACACATCTGTTACTCTGGGAACTTTTTTTGTTTGCATTGGCACAGCATCGGTGTCTTTGGCAGGTGTGCCCGCTCGTGCCATTGGCACAGATAACTGTGGTTGGTCAAAGATCCAGATAGGTTAGAGGTTTTAGGTTTAACTCTAAATTAAATTCCCCTTCACTAAGGTCTTTTATGTAGGAAACACAACAAATATTCGGTCAGTTTCAAATAAAAGATAGACCAAGATGAAAATCACCAAATTCAGCTAACGCAGGTGGGCGACTTAAATCTTGATTTTTTTTTCTGCAAAATATGGAATTCGTGACCTCTATGTAGCTCCTACATTTTTACAGCAGGTCATCAAGCCGCTGATACGTTATAAAAGATGTCTAGTTGTGCAGCCGCATTCACTGTCTCGTTTCTGTTGGTTGGCTCGGGCGCCTTCTCCTTCGACCTCTTGCTCAGGTGCTCCTTGTGTGGGTAGTTGTTAGGGATGCTATATTAGCTATGGAGCTGGGAAAGGTGGGTGACCCTTCTGGAACATGCGAAATGGATGTATGTGGTGGTTTTACGTTGTTTGGAGATGATATTGCTGAACAAGTCAATGTCCAGTAAGTTTTAGTACCCTGCTTTGGAGCATTGACCTGTCACAAGCTTTCATGGGGCCTGCTCAAAATGTTTTTACAAAGCCCCACTCTGGCTTTCCACTCTTAAATAAAAATTTAAAAAGTCCTCTGGGAAAGAAAAGGGATATGATGTGTTGCCAGGCAGCGGCGAGGCCCAGTTAGCCGCTTCGACATTTAAAAGAAGACCAGGAATGTTTCATTATCTGCTATATAAAGTAATTTTGTAGCATGGGTGGGGAGCTCAGGGCAAATATCCCCAAATGCCCTCCCTATTTAGAAGTCCGAAGTACAGTGGTTTAATCAATAAAATTGTTTTTAAAGATGGGGGACTTGGGCAAGAGCTCGAAAGTGATTTGCACAGGATCACACGATTTGACCAAGTGGGGAATCGGGCATCAAAACTCAGCTTCCCTGTTTCCACAGCTGGCTCTGTACCCTCTAGAGCAGCAGCAGCTCCTCCTTTATGGCGGAGAAGCGTCATCACGACCACCACCCCCCCTGCAGCTGCAAAACTTTACAAACAAAACCATAATAAACTATGTCTATTATGGTGTTATTGTAAAAGGGGCGGGGCACCAGGCAATGACAGGGACAGAGGGGGAGTGCTCAGCACTCCCTCTCAGTGCGCATGTATGTTTGGCCAGCCGTCTCTGGCCGGCCAAACACACATGCGCACTGAGCTGTCTCCAACTCGGCACGGTGTTACCGGGTTGGAGAGAGCTGGCAGAGGCTCCCACTCTGCCTCGGAGCGCCAAGCCAGGGCGCTCCATCCAATCCTAATGCTGTTCCATGCTCCCAGCAGCATGAAAGCAGCGTTAGGATTGGTCGCAGGGCAGGCCAGGAGCCTGTGCCTGCAGTGAGGAGAGTGGAGTCCCCCCCGTGCTTCCCAGCCATCCCCACAACTGCTCTAGAGCACATTTCTGCCCTTATTGGTCAATTCTTGTCTATTCTTCATGCTTGATGCATGACATTTTGAGCGTGTCACTCACCACAGAGTAAAGCGGTGGTGGGCGGTTCCGGAACTCCTGGATATACGCATAGAATGGACCTTCCAGGAGGCCATTGAAGTCAATGTGGAGCGGTGGGGACAACCTGTGCTCGGAGTCATCATCGGACACAATGGCGGAGTATTCAGGAGGAGCTGGAAATCAAAACAGACCCTAGGTTAGACAAAGCGGTTCACCTTCCACAGAGTGGACACCACACCTCTGCAAGAACAGCATTCCCTACACTGACCAGTAACCGTCTGATGTAGGCCAGGTGGCTCAGGCTTGCCGAAGACTGCTGCTCCTGTAGACAACCCCTACCGTCAGTAAATTTAAATTCTCTCATGGACCAGTTCACTTCCAAAAAAAGAGGAAGATTTCTGGTTTTGGTTTGTTATCATAAAGGAGATACTAATGGACGTGAAGAAAACGTACGGGTAGCTGGAAGTTCTCAATGACATGATATGCCTTGTATTGGCACACGTTGTGTCTTCCAGAAAATTCTGCAGAAAGCATAAATTTTTTGGACTTTGTCATCCAACCTATATCTCGCCAGGTTTCTAGGGCATAAGACTGTCCCCGACTACCCACTTACCCTCAACGCTCATAGCTTTACATTTATCTCCTCACCCTCAACAATCCCAACTGCACCTAGAAGACGGCACTCTTCCATGTTGGCGCTACAAATCCCACGGAGCAGAAAATTCACAGAGCGTCACATTGGATACTTACGCTCAGGCTGCTCCGGGATGGTGAGTCGCAGCCACTCTAGATTGACGCTGTACTGGCTGCTGACACTGGACGTCCGGCTCCCGAAGGGATGCAACGGGATAGTCCCGATGACCAGCGGAAGCTCCAGGAGTAGCTTTGACGTGCCGGGAATGTCGACACACACCTACAACACAAGACAAAGGAGGACTTTGAATAAAGATGACTCTACACACTCAATGAACCATAGCAATATAATCAAATACTCTGCAGAGTAGTAAACCTCAGATCTACCATTTGCACCAAGCAATAGAATTTACTCAGACCATCAGAGTTTTAAGTTAGTTGTGTTCCAACAAACTCTTACTGCACCCTGGCACTATTCTGTGGTTTGCCAAGGGAGTGCACCATTAGATTAATATTGCAGTTGCCTTAAGTAAGGCCACTGGAAAAGTGTGACTTATGGCATTGCTTCATATGGCCACAAGATGGCAATAGATTGTAATAAACAACCTAAAATGCACCCATATTATAACAGGAAATAAACTGCCAAATGGCAAAGTATAATGTTCCCTGAAAGTCTTAAACAAAAAAAAAAAGGTGCCCTAAAGTTGTGTGCATATTTCATAACCCTCATAGCCCAGTTACGCTACGCATTCTGTGAATTCCCATATCAATCTCATCTCTCGATTCCTCCACGTAGTGGGGGCCTCTCACCTTTAAAGTATACTCGACACGGATGATCCGGCACTGCGTAATAGATGGGCCAAGGGGCGGGACCTTCAGTGCTCTTCCGTGCCACGACTCCCTCTTTCCAGCACCCACCGAATCCCCAGCAATGGAGGCCACCACAGTTTTCTTCTGCTTCATGGTTCCCCGTGCGATAAAGGTTTGCGTTTGGATAATGGCTGCCTTGGGTACCACTGCCCGGGACGTAGCGTTATCAATTTCAGCAAATATCGGGATTACTTCACCTGGAGGAGAAATGAAAGCAGTGATGATTCCAGGCCTTCCTGGTGGGGAGTGCCTTTTATAGTGCCTTGAGGACATTCATGTGAAACTGGTGAAGTTTGCAAAGCTGACGCGTTTTGAGGTGTTAGTATGAACGGAGGCTGGCACTAGGGGCTCGATCAGAGCTTGTTGACTGTGTATCCAGTAAACTTAGATTCTAATTATCCCCCCACTCCACCTACTTGTGTGACCCTGGACAATCTGCAGCTTTAATGTACCCCAGTTTTGTTGTCTGCAAAGCTGAGAGCACTGAACACATTTTCCTGACACTAGTAAAAATTAAAAAGAAGAAAAAGTGGAAAACCACTAAAATAAGTTTCATACAATGAGCTAAGAGATTATTTTGGAATTGCCTACCTAATCCCTGACCCAAAGGACAAGGCTGCTCTTTTGTCAAAAGGTTTGAGACACTTATGTCTAAAAGGGAGACCAAGGCAGACATCAGTGCAAACAGTGACGCTCGTCAAGTTACCTGGAGTGTAGCCTTTGCGTTCAATCTTGGCGGTCACCGACACCTGTCCGAGGCTGCAATACCAGGCACGGGCATTCTTCTCCTTCGTACCCGCTTGTGGCGCCTGGAGAGGAGAGCATGGGCATTTAGTTTCACGCCAACTGGCAAAGACTGGATTGAATGAGGTAGGTACATTTACAATACCCTAAATATTCCGTGGCCTATGAAACCGGTTTAGTAGCCATCACTGAGGAATGAGGCTCTAAGCATTGCCAAATTGATTGTGCCCAACTTGATGTGAGCTAGTAGGTACAACAGCCAAGTTTATGAGCATAACATTGTTATAATAAAAACATCAATAAGTCCTGCGCCCTTTAGGAACGAGGATAACGCACTATGTAAGTCTAGTTGTATTTGGGAGGCTGAGAAGATTCTACTATGCGAGGATATGCCCCACCCCCTGCACCTCCCTCAGTGATGATCCACCCAGAGGATACCCCCAGACTCACCAGCAGGGCGGGGGTGTTGATATCAATGGGTTCGATGACGGTGAAGTCTTTTTTGGCCTTCTTGACGGTGGCCCAGGGCCGGTGCAGTTTGGCCTTCACCCAGTATCGCACGCTGCCGTGCTTCCCTTCGAATGACGTCACCAAGGTCCTATGCAGGAAGAAATTGATAAAAAAAATAGACTTATCATGTGGTTCCATAGCCAACCCCAATCGAATACAGATTAAAACTGATGGACTGTTGACTCGGTGCCATCAACTTCCACACACTGTTTTATCTTGGGCATGCCCCCTTATCTCCCAGCGCCTCTGTTCGCTTAGCAGGGCCAGCTTTAGCGCTGGTGGCGCCCTGTGCGACAGTCTTGTTTGCCGCCGCCCCCCTACGCCAAGACCACCTCCTCGGATTCCCTAACTACCACCCGGAAACTGTGCTCCTTATCTCTCCATGGCCCCCCTTTCACCTACATCCATTTTAAATTCCTGGTAAAGGTTGGCTTTAGTACTCCATTCAGCAATCCACTTAAAATGTAGTTCTGTTCTTTGCAGCAGGCGTAGTAACCCTCTGCACTACTTTTTGGAGAGCCAAAGTTGTTGATAGACAAAACTCCCATCTCTCTCCCTAGCAGAAACATTCATCACAAGATGTATCTTGACATTTTAATTGCTTCCTGAAGGTTGGACGCACAAGGAACTTTTCAGCAGGTGCTTTTAAATTGCAAGTTTCTAAGTTATTGCTAAACACAGCGCCACCCTGAGGTCAGCGCCCCCCAATCCAGGTCAGCACCTGGTGCAGCCGCCCCACCCGCACCGCCCTAAAGCCGGCCCTGGTGCTTAGAAACAACACGGTTGTCCGTATTTCACACTATTTTGGACATGAGTGGTGGGGGAAAAAAAAAAAAAAATCTGTATTTCTATATAGATATATTAGGTAATCAGGAAGGGCCCAGCTATTTGTTCCATTGCTGTGGCACCCTGGCACTTTCCTAATCCTGGCATCATTTCATACAGTTCTAAGAGTCCGCCATGTGGGTATTTTGTTGTTTGGTTAAGAGACATGATGAGTGTTTAATTGCTATGCAAGGTGAAAGTGAAAGTGAAAGGAATTTGACCAGGGTAAAGAGTCTTATGTGTATGCCAAAGGACTTATTCGATTATTGGTTGGTTGCCCATTTCTCCCACAATGGAGAGTGATTTTTAGGTGCAGTCAGTTTCAGACTACTCTGGTATTTATATATATATATATATATATATATATATATATATATATATATATAAAAAACCTCTCAATCTGATTGAGGCCGGCCGCCTGGCCTGTAGGCATACCTCTCCTGCCCCCGGACCGGCACCTCCCAAACCCTATCAGACGTAAAGTCTGACTGGTCATTAAATCGAAGTGTCTGCAATGGGCCGATCTCATACATGCCGACAGTTTAGAAGAGGAAAGTGTGAGATTTTTGTTTCCCCCATTGACTTCTATTGAAGCAGAGGCAATTTCAGGCAGGAGAGAACCAAAATAAAGCAGTCTTTTTCCTTCAAAAGCCGGAGCACCTCGCCTGAATCGGGTCTATTGCAGAGAGGTTTTAAGGCGTTGACAAAACGGGCAACTGCCCCAGGGGCTCTCTGGGAAAGGGAACTTTCTCTGTTTATTCTATTTCTCCCCCTCTAACTCCACGTACTTCTGACTTTCTCCACCCATTTTTATCTTATGGATTTTTGGGGTCCTGTGCAAGACATATTTCAACTATTTTTTGTGATCTTGTTAAAGTTTATATCTGTGGTTCCCAACCTTTTGACTTCTGTGGACCCCTACGTGATCATTACTGGAACCCAGGGACCCCCACTGAATCATTATTGGAATTTGGTGACCCCCTAATGAGTCATTTCTGAAAGCAGGGGACCTAATCTATTAATATTTAATTTTCTAAGCAGTCGCGGACCCCCTGAGAAGGCTTTGCGGACACCCCACAGGGGTCCCCTGACCACAGGTTAGGAACCACTGGTGTATATTATATATTTAAAAATTCAGCATCGTTTGCATGCTACCCCAATTTGCAGGGACTGGGTAATAACATTCAAATGTGTTCCGTACAGGGGCCCACAAAATATGTCGTGCACCAGGGCCCCAAAAATCAATAGTATGACACTGGTCTAGTGAGTAGTATGCAACCTGCCTTTGCGTGCTTGATTGGGACACAAGTTAAATTAAAATGAATGAACAGTTGAATCAAGTAATTTAAGGGCGCTCACTCTTCGAGGCACTCCACACTGTACAACAAAGGGACGCTGCCCATGTGTCACATTAATTGCACAAGGCGCCTAGACTTCTTGTACCAGGCACTAGGCGCACGTATGACGCACGTTGATCGCTCACTTACTCTGGCAGCTGGAAGCTGAAGGGGAACTCGTGTTTTCCGGCCTGCAGCACCGTCAGCGCCCCGTTATCTGCAAGAACAAGAAAACAGAGTCAGTCAGGGCGAGGCGTGCACACTGGTTTCTTTACCACTTCCGGTCCCACGGCCGGCTCTGCTGAGCTCAGCTGTCAGTCACCCAACTTCAGGAAGAGGAGGAAATGCGACAGGCCCTTTAAACCCCCTGTCTCTCCTTCTCGCAGGCCCTTTAAGCGCCCTGTCTCTCCTTCTCGCAGGCCCTTTAAACCCCCTGTCTCTCCTTCTCGCAGGCCCTTTAAACCCCCTGTCTCTGCCTTGGCCCTTTAAACGCCCTGTCTCTGCCTTGGCCCTTTAAGCGCCCTGTCTCTCCTTCTCGCAGGCCCTTTAAACCCCCTGTCTCTCCCTTCTCGCAGGCCCTTTAAGCGCCCTGTCTCTCCCTTCTCGCAGGCCCTTTAAGCGCCCTGTCTCTCCCTTCTCGCAGGCCCTTTAAACCCCCTGTCTCTCCCTTCTCGCAGGCCCTTTAAACCCCCTGTCTCTCCCTTCTCGCAGGCCCTTTAAGCCCCCTGTCTCTCCTTCTCGCAGGCCCTTTAAACCCCCTGTCTCTCCTTCTCGCAGGCCCTTTAAACCCCCTGTCTCTCCCTTCTCGCAGGCCCTTTAAACCCCCTGTCTCTCCCTTCTCGCAGGCCCTTTAAACCCCCTGTCTCTCCTTCTCGCAGGCCCTTTAAACCCCCTGTCTCTCCCTTCTCGCAGGCCCTTTAAACCCCCTGTCTCTGCCTTGGCCCTTTAAACGCCCTGTCTCTGCCTTGGCCCTTTAAACCCCCTGTCTCTGCCTTCTCGCAGGCCCTTTAAGCGCCCTGTCTCTCCTTCTCGCAGGCCCTTTAAACCCCCTGTCTCTCCCTTCTCGCAGGCCCTTTAAACCCCCTGTCTCTCCTTCTCACAGGCCCTTTAAACCCCCTGTCTCTGCCTTGGCCCTTTAAACGCCCTGTCTCTCCCTTCTCGCAGGCCCTTTAAACCCCCTGTCTCTGCCTTGGCCCTTTAAGCGCCCTGTCTCTCCCTTCTCGCAGGCCCTTTAAACCCCCTGTCTCTGCCTTCTCGCAGGCCCTTTAAACCCCCTGTCTCTCCTTCTCGCAGGCCCTTTAAACCCCCTGTCTCTCCCTTCTCGCAGGCCCTTTAAACCCCCTGTCTCTCCCTTCTCGCAGGCCCTTTAAACCCCCTGTCTCTCCCTTCTCGCAGGCCCTTTAAACCCCCTGTCTCTGCCTTGGCCCTTTAAACGCCCTGTCTCTGCCTTGGCCCTTTAAACCCCCTGTCTCTGCCTTCTCGCAGGCCCTTTAAGCGCCCTGTCTCTGCCTTCTCGCAGGCCCTTTAAACCCCCTGTCTCTGCCTTCTCGCAGGCCCTTTAAGCGCCCTGTCTCTGCCTTCTCGCAGGCCCTTTAAACCCCCTATCTCTGCCTTCTCGCAGGCCCTTTAAACCCCCTGTCTCTCCTTCTCGCAGGCCCTTTAAACCCCCTGTATCTGCCTTGGCCCTTTAAACGCCCTGTCTCTCCTTCTCACAGGCCCTTTAAACCCCCTGTCTCTCCCTTCTCGCAGGCCCTTTAAACCCCCTGTCTCTGCCTTCTCGCAGGCCCTTTAAACCCCCTGTCTCTCCCTTCTCGCAGGCCCTTTAAACCCCCTGTCTCTGCCTTGGCCCTTTAAGCGCCCTGTCTCTCCCTTCTCGCAGGCCCTTTAAACCCCCTGTCTCTGCCTTCTCGCAGGCCCTTTAAACCCCCTGTCTCTCCTTCTCGCAGGCCCTTTAAACCCCCTGTCTCTCCCTTCTCGCAGGCCCTTTAAACCCCCTGTCTCTCCCTTCTCGCAGGCCCTTTAAACCCCCTGTCTCTCCCTTCTCGCAGGCCCTTTAAACCCCCTGTCTCTGCCTTGGCCCTTTAAACGCCCTGTCTCTGCCTTGGCCCTTTAAACCCCCTGTCTCTGCCTTCTCGCAGGCCCTTTAAGCGCCCTGTCTCTGCCTTCTCGCAGGCCCTTTAAACCCCCTGTCTCTGCCTTCTCGCAGGCCCTTTAAGCGCCCTGTCTCTGCCTTCTCGCAGGCCCTTTAAACCCCCTATCTCTGCCTTCTCGCAGGCCCTTTAAACCCCCTGTCTCTCCTTCTCGCAGGCCCTTTAAACCCCCTGTATCTGCCTTGGCCCTTTAAACGCCCTGTCTCTCCTTCTCACAGGCCCTTTAAACCCCCTGTCTCTCCCTTCTCGCAGGCCCTTTAAACCCCCTGTCTCTGCCTTCTCGCAGGCCCTTTAAACCCCCTGTCTCTGCCTTCTCGCAGGCCCTTTAAACCCCCTGTCTCTCCCTTCTCGCAGGCCCTTTAAACCCCCTGTCTCTGCCTTGGCCCTTTAAACGCCCTGTCTCTGCCTTGGCCCTTTAAACCCCCTGTCTCTGCCTTCTCGCAGGCCCTTTAAGCGCCCTGTCTCTGCCTTCTCGCAGGCCCTTTAAACCCCCTGTCTCTGCCTTCTCGCAGGCCCTTTAAGCGCCCTGTCTCTGCCTTCTCGCAGGCCCTTTAAACCCCCTATCTCTGCCTTCTCGCAGGCCCTTTAAACCCCCTATCTCTGCCTTCTCGCAGGCCCTTTAAACCCCCTGTCTCTCCTTCTCGCAGGCCCTTTAAACCCCCTGTATCTGCCTTGGCCCTTTAAACGCCCTGTCTCTCCTTCTCGCAGGCCCTTTAAACCCCCTGTCTCTCCCTTCTCGCAGGCCCTTTAAGCGCCCTGTCTCTGCCTTCTCGCAGGCCCTTTAAACCCCCTGTCTCTCCTTCTCGCAGGCCCTTTAAGCGCCCTGTCTCTCCCTTCTCGCAGGCCCTTTAAACCCCCTGTCTCTCCCTTCTCGCAGGCCCTTTAAACCCCATGTCTCTGCCTTGGCCCTTTAAACGCCCTGTCTCTCCTTCTCGCAGGCCCTTTAAGCGCCCTGTCTCTCCTTCTCGCAGGCCCTTTAAACCCCCTGTCTCTCCTTCTCGCAGGCCCTTTAAACCCCCTGTCTCTCCTTCTCGCAGGCCCTTTAAGCGCCCTGTCTCTCCCTTCTCGCAGGCCCTTTAAGCGCCCTGTCTCTGCCTTCTCGCAGGCCCTTTAAGCGCCCTGTCTCTCCCTTCTCGCAGGCCCTTTAAGCGCCCTGTCTCTCCCTTCTCGCAGGCCCTTTAAACCCCCTGTCTCTCCTTCTCGCAGGCCCTTTAAACCCCCTGTATCTGCCTTGGCCCTTTAAACCCCCTGTCTCTCCCTTCTCGCAGGCCCTTTAAACCCCCTGTATCTGCCTTGGCCCTTTAAACCCCCTGTCTCTCCCTTCTCGCAGGCCCTTTAAGCGCCCTGTCTCTCCTTCTCGCAGGCCCTTTAAGCGCCCTGTCTCTCCCTTCTCGCAGGCCCTTTAAGCGCCCTGTCTCTCCTTCTCGCAGGCCCTTTAAGCGCCCTGTCTCTCCTTCTCGCAGGCCCTTTAAACCCCCTGTCTCTCCTTCTCGCAGGCCCTTTAAACCCCCTGTCTCTCCCTTCTCGCAGGCCCTTTAAACGCCCTGTCTCTCCTTCTCGCAGGCCCTTTAAGCGCCCTGTCTCTCCCTTCTCGCAGGCCCTTTAAGCGCCCTGTCTCTGCCTTCTCGCAGGCCCTTTAAGCGCCCTGTCTCTCCTTCTCGCAGGCCCTTTAAACCCCCCGTCTCTCCTTCTCGCAGGCCCTTTAAACCCCCCGTCTCTCCTTCTCGCAGGCCCTTTAAACCCCCTGTCTCTCCCTTCTCGCAGGCCCTTTAAACCCCCTGTCTCTCCCTTCTCGCAGGCCCTTTAAACCCCCTGTCTCTGCCTTCTCGCAGGCCCTTTAAGCGCCCTGTCTCTCCTTCTCGCAGGCCCTTTAAGCGCCCTGTCTCTCCTTCTCGCAGGCCCTTTAAGCGCCCTGTCTCTCCTTCTCGCAGGCCCTTTAAACCCCCTGTCTCTCCCTTCTCGCAGGCCCTTTAAACCCCCTGTCTCTCCCTTCTCGCAGGCCCTTTAAACCCCCTGTCTCTCCCTTCTCGCAGGCCCTTTAAACCCCCTGTCTCTCCCTTCTCGCAGGCCCTTTAAACCCCCTGTCTCTCCTTCTCGCAGGCCCTTTAAACCCCCTGTCTCTGCCTTGGCCCTTTAAACCCCCCTGTCTCTCCTTCTCGCAGGCCCTTTAAGCGCCCTGTCTCTGCCTTCTCGCAGGCCCTTTAAGCCCCCTGTCTCTCCTTCTCGCAGGCCCTTTAAGCGCCCTGTCTCTGCCTTCTCGCAGGCCCTTTAAACCCCCTGTCTCTGCCTTGGCCCTTTAAACCCCCCTGTCTCTCCTTCTCGCAGGCCCTTTAAACCCCCTGTCTCTCCTTCTCGCAGGCCCTTTAAGCGCCCTGTCTCTCCTTCTCGCAGGCCCTTTAAACGCCCTGTCTCTGCCTTTTCGCAGGCCCTTTAAGCGCCCTGTCTCTCCTTCTCGCAGGCCCTTTAAGCGCCCTGTCTCTCCTTCTCGCAGGCCCTTTAAGCGCCCTGTCTCTCCTTCTCGCAGGCCCTTTAAACCCCCTGTCTCTGCCTTGGCCCTTTAAACGCCCTGTCTCTGCCTTGGCCCTTTAAACCCCCTGTCTCTCCTTCTTCTCTTTCTCTTCTCCTTCTCTGCCTTCTCGCAGGCCCTTTAAACCCCCTGTCTCTCCCTTCTCGCAGGCCCTTTAAACCCCCTGTCTCTCCCTTCTCGCAGGCCCTTTAAACCCCCTGTCTCTCCTTCTCGCAGGCCCTTTAAACCCCCTGTCTCTGCCTTGGCCCTTTAAACCCCCCTGTCTCTCCTTCTCGCAGGCCCTTTAAGCGCCCTGTCTCTGCCTTCTCGCAGGCCCTTTAAACCCCCTGTCTCTGCCTTCTCGCAGGCCCTTTAAGCGCCCTGTCTCTCCTTCTCGCAGGCCCTTTAAGCGCCCTGTCTCTCCTTCTCGCAGGCCCTTTAAGCGCCCTGTCTCTCCTTCTCGCAGGCCCTTTAAACCCCCTGTCTCTCCCTTCTCGCAGGCCCTTTAAACCCCCTGTCTCTCCCTTCTCGCAGGCCCTTTAAACCCCCTGTCTCTCCCTTCTCGCAGGCCCTTTAAACCCCCTGTCTCTCCCTTCTCGCAGGCCCTTTAAACCCCCTGTCTCTCCTTCTCGCAGGCCCTTTAAACCCCCTGTCTCTGCCTTGGCCCTTTAAACCCCCCTGTCTCTCCTTCTCGCAGGCCCTTTAAGCGCCCTGTCTCTGCCTTCTCGCAGGCCCTTTAAGCCCCCTGTCTCTCCTTCTCGCAGGCCCTTTAAGCGCCCTGTCTCTGCCTTCTCGCAGGCCCTTTAAACCCCCTGTCTCTGCCTTGGCCCTTTAAACCCCCCTGTCTCTCCTTCTCGCAGGCCCTTTAAACCCCCTGTCTCTCCTTCTCGCAGGCCCTTTAAGCGCCCTGTCTCTCCTTCTCGCAGGCCCTTTAAACGCCCTGTCTCTGCCTTTTCGCAGGCCCTTTAAGCGCCCTGTCTCTCCTTCTCGCAGGCCCTTTAAGCGCCCTGTCTCTCCTTCTCGCAGGCCCTTTAAGCGCCCTGTCTCTCCTTCTCGCAGGCCCTTTAAACCCCCTGTCTCTGCCTTGGCCCTTTAAACGCCCTGTCTCTGCCTTGGCCCTTTAAACCCCCTGTCTCTCCTTCTTCTCTTTCTCTTCTCCTTCTCTGCCTTCTCGCAGGCCCTTTAAACCCCCTGTCTCTCCCTTCTCGCAGGCCCTTTAAACCCCCTGTCTCTCCCTTCTCGCAGGCCCTTTAAACCCCCTGTCTCTCCTTCTCGCAGGCCCTTTAAACCCCCTGTCTCTGCCTTGGCCCTTTAAACCCCCCTGTCTCTCCTTCTCGCAGGCCCTTTAAGCGCCCTGTCTCTGCCTTCTCGCAGGCCCTTTAAGCCCCCTGTCTCTCCTTCTCGCAGGCCCTTTAAGCGCCCTGTCTCTGCCTTCTCGCAGGCCCTTTAAACCCCCTGTCTCTGCCTTGGCCCTTTAAACCCCCCTGTCTCTCCTTCTCGCAGGCCCTTTAAACCCCCTGTCTCTCCTTCTCGCAGGCCCTTTAAGCGCCCTGTCTCTCCTTCTCGCAGGCCCTTTAAACGCCCTGTCTCTGCCTTTTCGCAGGCCCTTTAAGCGCCCTGTCTCTCCTTCTCGCAGGCCCTTTAAGCGCCCTGTCTCTCCTTCTCGCAGGCCCTTTAAGCGCCCTGTCTCTCCTTCTCGCAGGCCCTTTAAACCCCCTGTCTCTGCCTTGGCCCTTTAAACGCCCTGTCTCTGCCTTGGCCCTTTAAACCCCCTGTCTCTCCTTCTTCTCTTTCTCTTCTCCTTCTCTGCCTTCTCGCAGGCCCTTTAAACCCCCTGTCTCTCCCTTCTCGCAGGCCCTTTAAACCCCCTATCTCTGCCTTCTCGCAGGCCCTTTAAGCGCCCTGTCTCTCCTTCTTCTCTTTCTCTTCTCCTTCTCTGCCTTCTCGCAGGCCCTTTAAACCCCCTGTCTCTCCTTCTTCTCTTTCTCTTCTCCTTCTCTGCCTTCTCGCAGGCCCTTTAAACCCCCTGTCTCTCCTTCTTCTCTTTCTCTTCTCCTTCTCTGCCTTCTCGCACTGCCGAGGGCTATAATGGTCGTTAAAGGCCCTGAGCCCGAGTTACAGGCCCGAACAGTAGGAGAGGGACCTAGACCACTAGGATAGCCGGGGCTAGAAAGGCCATTAAAACATCCCACACCCTGAAGGTAGGATGTGCTAAACTGAAAATGGTGAAACAGGAAGACAGAACCGCCATTACTGGCCCTGAGCCCCTCCGGTGTCTTTAACGGAGCCCATAAGCATTACAGGCATTTATTTTTTACATTGCTAAAAGAATAGTCTATATCTAAAGGTACAAGCAACAAAAACATTAAAACTTGTTCGGGATCCAAGTTTAGTCTTACTTTCGTCTGCACAAGCTGCATAATTAAAAACACCAAACCGGGCCAACAACTTAAGTAAACAGAGACAGCAAACAGTTTTATTGTCATTTTAATGGCCCGGTCTGCCTGCCGCGGTTCTGGGATCGGCGGCAGCAGCTGCTGGGGTTTTAGGTCTGGCTTAGAGGTCGGTTATTATGCGGAGTGCCTGGTACCTTTGGAGTCGACCAATGGACTAAGCGATATTGATAAACACCTTCGTTTATATAGCACTATATGCCACACCTGTGCTGCTTCTACGCGCTGTGAACTGCAGGTTTACCCATTTTATGGTTTATATTTGATATTGGCCGGTTGACTAGACCCCTTTATGCGGGATGCGTGTACTGAAGGACAAAGCCAGGTGTTTCGTTCTGCTGGGGTGCACAGCTGTCCATTGCTTGGCGTCTGGTGGCTCTCAGGCTTCGAGACACCTTTGCCCATGAAGTTTTGATTCCACTTTAAGAAAGTTCTGAACAAATGTGATTTAAACCAGCTCTGCGGAGAATGTGGGAAAAGCCAGATTTTCGGTCAAACAAGTCCACTTTGGTCAAAGTTTGCCAGGACTAGCAATTAGAGCCACCGACATGTTTCTAAACACTATACTTAACTGGTGTTAGTGCCAGTCTGTAAATGACTCTGCCCCAGCCCTGTCGACGTTCCATTAAACCGTCAGAGACCTCAGATGCCAGCTCGCCAAGTCTCCGTCTCGCTAGAGATGAAGAGAAGCCAGGACCAGGCCACACAAATACCGAACCCCTGATATGACATTTCCCTGCCCACCCCCAGCCCCCACTCTTCTTATGATCCGCCTGGGCGTCTTATGTTCAGGGGGTCTGGTGATCAGGGGTGTCAGCGCCACTTAACGCACCCAAAAATAGCAGCCGGTCACCCAGTGAAGGAACGCAAGGCCACTCACGTGGCACAGCTGCCCCATGCCAAGGCAGGGGGCGTTTGGGGGTTCAGGCGAGGATGGGCAGCGACTCTGGGGAAACAAGCCTCACCAGAGCAGCAGGTGGGAGATGTGACCCTGGGATACATTTTGGCTGTGAAACAACGTGGTAAGGGGCCAGATTCCGGAATTTCCACTTCACCAAACTGTGTGATCTTGGTCAAAAGAGTTTCCTGATCTTGCCAAGTCAAGATCGTTTAAAATCACCACAGTCTCAAATTACTGTGCAAAAAAATCCATGTTTACATCTAAAGAGAGCAGTTCAGTGCCAGCCAGTTTTCTACAGTGAAACAAAAATCAACTAAAACGTGGCTGTCAAATCCAGTGTCAAACAGGGGAGCATGGGTTGGGGTTCAGTGATATATGCCCTCTGCAGAGACCGTGGGTATCCCCGAAATCAACTGTCGACGGTTCATTATTTAACCCAAAAAATGCAAACGCTACCGGTAAGTTTATCTCAGAGTGCCTCAAATGTAAATATGAAAAGATTGCAACAGTGATGTGTGCTGTCCATCAATGCCCAGCCACGCCCACCGCATCCTGTTTATGGCCTCAACCGAGCACCGCACACCAGGCTGTTCCATGTCCAAAACCTCGAGTTTTGGGAGATACAACACACAGGTTCACTGTGACGCATTGGGTTGTATTGTGAATATTGCAGGGACACCTCAAAATCTGAAAACATGGGTTCTAGTGACCTTTAGTGAACTAAAAGTCACCCCCGCCCCCAGCCTAAACATCAAACTCTGTAGTCACCCAAAAAACAGACTTCATCGAACATATTCTGTCAATCAAAGTTCCTCCACTTTTATCGATGGCTTTCCCAGGTGTAGCATGTGCTACAAGTGCCATGACAATGGTGGTTGGCGCTTTACACATGAGAACAAGGTAACATAAACAAGCGGCGCAGCGAAAAACAGACCCCACCCCTGTAGTTTAATAAATACTTTCTTTGTGTCGCAATCTGGATACACTCGAGTGGCTTCCCTGCGCTGTAATCAACTGCTGTCATTAACCATCGACGCATGGGCACCGATTTCATCGACGTTGATATGATGAAAGGCCGAGGGAACCTTAGCTATCCAAGCCGACCAGTAGGTTGTACGGACATCGCTGCAGTGAATTCATGAACCCACTGAGCTAGTCAATGCGCGTTGATTGGAATATAATTACGGCGAAACTGGTCTTTTTAGGTAGCTGCACGGACTCTCAGCACTATCGTGACTCTGCTGCTATAGGTCCCCTTTAGTCTCCATCCCCTTCCCCCCAAAGGCAGGAACCCCTCTTATTACCATAATAAAACACTGCGATTTCAGCTTCCCAGCTGTCTAAAGCAGAATGAACGAATAAGTGAATACCCTCTTGTAGCGCCGTGATGTGAACCGAATCACTTCTAGGCACCTCCTAGTTGAAGGAAAATGGACTGCACACTGCTTCCCTTTTAAACGAATACAGTCTGCAGGTGGATGAACAAGCAACGTGGGCATCATAGCGCTACAAACTGAATCGCTTGTAAGTGGTTCATGCTTAAAATAAGTAAAATACTCGAGTCGACACCACGATGAAATGATGAATGGACATCAAACTATCACAAAGTGAAACCAATCTATGCACTTCGGATCCCAAAGCGCTTTGTGTACAGAATCCCCTGTCCACCCCCTGCCTGCATGATGAACAGCTGAGTGAGGTAAGGTCAGTCACTTGTTTTGATGCAACACTTCTAGTTTCGCTTTCGCATCCTCTCAAGTGCTTTGTGTAAGAGGCATTATAGCTGCGCAAGTCCCCTTCATCGCACTATGGAACACAATGGCTTCTAGGCGCTAGAGTGGCCGGCGCTCACCTGTCTGGAGCAGGCCCTCCCGGTGCTCCAGGTAGCCCACCTCGTCGCAGTAGTTCTGGGTGTAGGTGGCGCTGGACCCGGCGCTGCGGGACTCGGTCCAGTGGACCCGGGCCAGGCCCTGGGCGTGGAGTTTGATGGACTCCACCTTGGTCTCGGCCACCAGCTCCAGCAGCACCCGGCCGGTCACGGTGTCTCCTCCGCTGAAGACGGGCGGGGAGTCCGGCTCCGGGCAGTCCAGGGCCACAAGGAACCGCTTCACCTTGTCGAAAATCATCCTCTCGGGTGGGAGGGTAAATAGAGGGGGTAAAACCTGTCCTGCCCTGTGTGGGGGTAAAGCCACCGAGAGATGCGCCGATGCTGCTTGAAGACAAACTTCTAAGCGCTTCTTAAACTTTCCTGAGAAGCTGGAGCTGTTTATATGGCAGTGGTGGAGAGGGGGGAACGCTGACAGGAGGGAGGGCGGTGCTAACCTGTGGAGGAGGGGCACCAGGCACAGGCCAGGCCTCTTCCACCAATGGGCTGGAGCTGGGCGTGGCCTCAGGCTGTGGGGGGGTTCCCAGGTTCACCGAGCCCGGGGTATTCCAGGAACCTTTCTGGAATGGGCAGCCTGGAGGACGAAAACAGCTCCGAGTTCTGTAATTCTGCTGTAAAACGTCAGGTGCAGCGCATTAAAACCACATTGTATCCCCAAACCCACTGACGAGGGAGGAAGGCTCCCCTCTAAGAGGAAGACGAATATAGGTGGCCGGTGGGGCTGGGCAGAGTCAGTCACTGCCCAGTGGCCTTTCAACCCCCCACCCCCGCTTGTGACACAGTCCTCATAGCTTGAGGTGGGTGCGAGGGGCGCGTCTGACATCGAACAGCGAGTCCCTCGGCCTGCCACATGGGCTGTAACCATATGGGCAGTACTCCATATACACAGTAACTGTCCAAGTCCCGAGGGGAGGGATGGCAGGAAAGAGCTGGCGAGACTACCCAAGACAGGGGCGCAGAGCAGGGAACCTACTAATACAGATACTGCCCAGCTCAAGGTGCTGAGCAGGGGAGCTTCCAACCTCATATACTGCCCAAGTCAAGGTGCAGAGCTAGGGAGCTTCTAATGACAGATACTGCCCAACTCTGGGGTGCAGACCAGGAGACCTTTCAACCACAGATACTGCCCAACTCAAGGTGCAGAGCAGGGGAGTTTCCAACCACAGATACTGCCCAAGTCAAGGTGCAGAGCAGGAAAGCTTCCAACCATCAATACTGCACAATTCTAGGGTGCAGAGCACGAGGTCTTCCAACCACAGATGCTGCCCAACTCAAGGTGAAGAGCAGGGGAGCTTCCAACCACAGATACTGCCCAACTCTAGGGTGCAGAGCAGGAGATCTTCCAACCACAGATACTGCCCATCTCTATGGTACAGAGCAGGAGATCTTCCAACCACAGATGGTGCCCATCTCTACGGTGCTGAGCAGGGGAGCTTCCAACCGCAGATACTGCCCAACTCAAGACGTAGAGCAGGAGATCTTCCAACCACAGATACTGCCCAACTCAAGGTGCTGAGCAGAAGAGCTTCCAACTACAGACACTGCCCAACTCTAGGGTGCAGAGCAGGAGATCTTCCAACCACAAATACTGCCCATCTCTACGGTGCAGAGCAGGGGAGCTTCCAACCACAGATACTGTCCAACTCGAGGGTGCAGAGCAGGAGATCTTCCAACCACAACTACTGCCCAACTCAAGGTGCTGAGCAGGGGAGCTTCCAACCTCATATACTGCCCAAGTCAAGGTGCAGAGCTAGAGAGCTTCTAATGACAGATACTGCCCAACTCTAGGGTGCAGAGCAGGAGATCTTTCAACCACATATACTGCCCATCTCAAGGTGCTGAGCAGGGGAGTTTCCAACCACAGATACTGCCCAAGTCAAGGTGCAGAGCAGGCGAGCTTCCAACCATCAATACTGCCCAATTCTAGGGTGCAGAGCAGGAGGTCTTCCAACCACAGATGCTTCCCAACTCAAGGTGCAGAGAAGGGGAGCTTCCAGCCACAGATACTGCCCAACTCTAGGGTGCAGAGCAGGAGATCTTCCAACCACAGATACTGCCCAACTCTACGGTGCAGAGCAGGAGATCTTCCAACCACATAAACTGCCCAACTCTAGGGTGCAGAGCAGGAGATCTTCCAACCACAGATGCTGCCCATCTCTACGGTGCAGAGCAGGGGAGCTTCCAACCACAGATACTGCCCAACTCAAGGTGCTGAGCAGGGGAGCTTCCAACCACAGATACTGCCCAACTCAAGGTGTAGAGCAGGAGATCTTCCAACCACAGATACTGCCCAACTCAAGGTGCTGAGCAGGAGAGATTCCAACTACAGACACTGCCCAACTCTACGGTGCAGAGCAGGAGATCTTCCAACCACATAAACTGCCCAACTCTAGGGTGCAGAGCAGGAGATCTTCCAACCACAGATACTGCCCATCTCTACGGTGCAGAGCAGGGGAGCTTCCAACCACAGATACTGTCCAACTCGAGGGTGCAGAGCAGGAGATCTTCCAACCACAGCTACTGCCCAACTCAAGGTGCTGAGCAGGGGAGCTTCCAACCACATATACTGCCCAAGTCAAGGTGAAGAGCAGGGGAGCTTCTAACGACAGATACTGTCCAACTGTAGGATGCAGAACAGGAGATCTTCCAACCACAGATACTGCCTAACTCAAGGTGCTGAGCAGGGGAGCTTCCAACCAAAGATACTACCCAAGTCAAGGTGCAGAGCAGGGGAGCTTCCAACCACAAATACTGACCAACCCAGGGTACAGAGCAGGGGAGCTTCCAACCACAGACTGCCAAACTCAAGGTGCTGAGCAGGGGAGCTTCCAACCACAGATAATGCCCAACTCAAGGTGTAGAGCAGGAGATCTTCCAACCACAGATACTGCCCAACTCAAGGTGTAGAGCAGGAGAGCTTCCAACCAAAGATACTGCTCAACTCAAGGTGCTGAGCAGGGGAGCTTCCAACAACAAATACTACCCAACCCAAGGTGCAGCGCAGGGGAACTTCTACCACAGATACTGCCCAACCCAGGGTACAGAGCAGGGGAGCTTCCAACCACAGACTGCCAAACTACAGGTGCAGAGCAGGAGAGCTTTCAACCAAAGATGCGCCCCACTCAAGGGAGCACAGCATGGGAGCTTCTACAGCAAATACTGCCCAACTCAAGGTGCAGCACAGGGGAACTTCTACCACAGATGGTACCCAACTCAGGGACAAGGGCAGGGGAGCTTCCAACCACAGACACTGCCAACCTACGGGTGCAGAGCAGGAGAGTTTCCATGCACAAACACTGCCCAACTCAAGGGTGCACAGAAGGGGAGCTTCTACAACAAATCCTGCCCAATTCAAGGTGCAGAGCAACAGAGCAACTACCACAGATACAGCTCAACTCAAGGTGCAGAGACGGGGGGGGGCTTCCAACTACAGATGCTGCCCAACTCAAGGGTGCAGAGCAGGGGATCTTCCAACCACTGATACTGCCCAACTCAACCTTGCAGGTCAGGGGAGATTTTGCAACAAATACAGCCCAATTCAAGGCACCTAGCAGCAAAGCTTAAACCACGGATACTGCCCAACTGAAGGTGCAGAGCAGGGAGCTTCCAACCACAGATGCTGCCCAGCTCAATGGCGCAGATAAGGGGAGCTTCTACAGCAATTTCTGCCCAACTCAAGGTGCAGCACAGGGGAGCTTCTAGCACATAAACTGAACAAGTCAAAGGTGCGCACCAGGTGAGCTTCTGCCACGTAAGTTTGAAGGGTATTCCAGACGTGGGTCCTGGGCTCACTGTGCCACCGGATTCAAGCTAGCCTGGCTAATGAGGGGTGGTACCCCAAAATGGGTCCCCGTATGCTTGTTTCCCATCCAGGGAGGACCTGGCCTGGCAGTTCGGGCTGGACTGTTCCAATGGGAAATAGGTTCAAGACTGATTTGTATATGGCTGGGTCCAAATTGGGATGACGTGGCGAGCAAAAAAATAATCAATTTAGGCCCAGATTTGTGACTGGGGTTGAATGTTTGACATTGTTCAGCATTCTGTCCATCATCTGTTCTTTTTACATAAACTGCCCAAGTCAGGAGTGAAGAACAAGCTTCTACCCACAGATACTACCAAAGTCACAGGTATGAAGTAAAGAAGGGCAGGAGAGTTTCTACCCAGAGGAATTGCCCAAGTCAAGAGTACCTAATACAGGAACTGGGACCTCTCAGAGCCCCACAGCCCACTGAGCCTTTCACTGCCCTCCTGGAGCAGAGCTGGGACATTGAAGGATACATGAGGAGACACTTCTGTACTCTACAGGGTCCAAGAAGAACCATCCTGGACCTCAAAATGTCTATAGGGAGATACAACTAAGGCTATAAATAGTCGACCAGGAGAGGCAACAGGGCACCCAATAACCTACTGGGAGACACAGCTAGCGCAATAAACATCCTACTGGGAGACATTTCTCCCATAATAAACATCCTACTGGGAGACACAGATGGCGCAATAAACATCCTACTGGGAGACACAGATTGCGCAATAAACTTTCAATTGGGAGACATTTCTAGCGCAATAAACATCCAATTGGGAGACATTTCTAGCGCAATAAACATCCTACTGGGAGACACAGCTAGCGCAATTATCATCCTACTGGGAGATATTTCTAGCGCAATAAACATCCTACTGGGAGACACAGCTAGCGCAATAAACATCCTACTGGGAGACATTTCTAGAAAAATAAACATCCTACTGGGAGACACAGCTAGCACAATAAACATCCTATTGGGAGACATTTCTAGCGCAATAAACATCCCACTGGGAGACACAGATGGCATAATAAACATCCTACTGGGAGACACAGCTAGCGCAATAAACATCCTTCTGGGAGACATTTCTAGAAAAATAAACATCCTACTGGGAGACACAGCTAGCACAATAAACATCCTATTGGGAGACATTTCTAGCGCAATAAACATCCCACTGGGAGACACAGATGGCATAATAAACATCCTACTGGGAGACACAGCTAGCGCAATAAACATCCTTCTGGGAGGCACACTGGTGCAATAAACATCCTTTTGGGAGACACAGCCGGTGCAATAAACATCCTTTTGGGAGACACAGCTGGTGCAATAAACATCCTTCTGAGAAACACACTGGCACAATAAACATCATACTGGGAGATACTGCGGGCACAATAGACATCCTACTGGGATACACAGCTGGTGCAATAAACATCCTTCTGGTAGACACACTGGTGCAATAAACATCATACTGGGAGATACTGCAGCCGCGATAAACATCATACTGGGAGATACTGCGGGCGCAATAGACATGCGACACACAGCTAGCGCAATAAACATCCTACTGGGAGACACAGCTAGCGCAATTAGCATCCTATTAGGAGACATTTCTAGCGCAATAAATATCCTACTGGGAGACACATATGGCGCAATAAACATCTAACTGGGAGACACAGCTAGCGCAATAAACATCCTACTGGGAGACATTTCCAGCACAATAAACATACTACTGGGAGACACAGCTAGCGCAATTAACGTCCTACTGGGAGACATTTCTAGAGTAGTAAACATCCTACTGGGAGTCACAGCTAGCGCAATAGACATCCTACTGGGATACATTTCTAGCGCAATAAACATCCTACTGGGAGACACAGATGGCGCAATACACATCCTACTGGGAGACATTTCTAGTGCAATAACATCCTACTGGAAGACACAGCAGGTGCAAAAAACATTCTACTGGGAAACACAGCTAGCGCAATAAACATCCTTCTGGGAGACACAGCTGGGACAATAAACATCATACTGGAAGACACAGCTGGGACAATACACATCCTTCTGGGAGACACACTGGTGCAATAAACATCCTTTTGGGAGACACAGCTGGCGCAATAAACATCCTTCTGGGAGACACACTGGTGCCATAAACATCATACTTGGAGATACTGCGGTTCAATAAACATCCTTCTGGGATACACAGCTGGTGCAATAAACATCCTTCTGGGAGACACACTGGTGCAATAAACATCATACTGGGAGATACTGCGGGCACAATAGACATCCTACTGGGAGACACAGCTAGCACAATAAACATCCTACTGGGAGACATTTCTAGCGCAATAAACATCCTACAGGGAGACACAGCTGGCGCATTAAACATTATACTGGAAGACACAGTTGGGACAATAAACATCATACTGGAAGACCCAGTTGGGACAGTAAACATCATACTGGAAGACACAGCTGGGACAATAAACATCCTTCTGGGAGACATTTCTAGCACAATATACATCCTACTAGGAGACACAGCTGGTGCAGTAAACATCCTACTGGGAGAAATTTCTAGTGCAATAAACATCCTACTGGGAGACATTTCTAGAGCAATAAACAACCTTCTGGAAGGCACAGCTGGCGCAATAATCATCCTACTGGGAGACACAGCTAGTGCAATAAACATCCTACTGGGAGACATTTCTAGTGCAATAAATATCCTACTGGGAGACAGAGATGGAGCTATAAGCATCCTACTGGGAGACACAGGTAGTGCAATAAACATCCTACTGGGAGACATTTCTAGCGCAATAACATCCTACTGGGAGACACAGCTGGGACAAAAACATCATACTGGAAGACACAGCTGGGATAATAAACAACCTTCTGGGAGACACAGTGGTGCAATAAACATCGTTTTGGGAGACACAGCTGGTGAAATAAACATCCTTTTGGGAGACACAGCTGGTGCAATAAACATCCTTCTAGAAGACACACTGGTGCAATAAATATCCTTTTTTGAGACACAGCTGGTGCAATAAACATCCTTCTGGGAGACACACTGGTGCAATAAACATCCTTTTGGGAGACACAGCTGGGACAATAAACATCCTTCTGGGAGACACACTGGTGCAATAAACATCCTTTTGGGAGACACAGCTGGGACAATAAACATCCTTCTGGGAGACACACTGGTGCAATAAACATCCTTTTGGGAGACACAGCTGGTGCAATAAACATCCTTCTGAGAGACACACTGGTGCCATAAACATCATACTGGGAGATACTGCAGGTTCAATAAACATCCTACTGGGATACACAGCTGGTGCAATAAACATCCTTCTGGGAGACACAATGGTGCTATAAACATCATACTGGGAGATACTGTGAGCACAATAGACATCCTACTGGGAGACACAGCTAGCACAATAAACATCATACTGGGAGACATTTCTAGCACAATAGACATCCTACTGGGAGACACAGCTAGCACAATAAACATCATACTGGGAGACATTTCTAGCGCAATAAACATCCTACTGGGAGACACGGCTGGCACAATAAACATCCTTCTGGGAGGCACAGCTGGGACAATAAACATTATACTGGAAAACACAGTTGGGACAGTAAACATCATACTGGAAGACCCAGCTGGGACAATAAACATCCTTCTGGGAGAAACACTGGTGCAATAAACATCCTTCTGGGAGACATTTCTAGCACAATATACATCCTACTAGGAGACACAGCTGGTGCAGTAAACATCCTACTGGGAGACACAGCTGGGACAATAAACATCCTTCTTGGAGACACACTGGTGCAATAAATATCCTTCTGGGAGACATTTCTAGCACAATAAACATCCTACTGGGAGACATTTCTAGCGCAATAAACATCCTTCTGGGAGGCACAGCTGGCGCAATAATCACCCTACTGGGAGACACAGCTAGTGCAATAAACATCCTACTGGGAGACATTTCTAGTGCAATAAACATCCTACTGGGAAACACACATGGTGCTATAAACATCCTACTGGGAGACACAGGTAGCATGATAGACATCCTACTGGGAGACATTACTAGCCCAATAACATCCTACTGGGAGACACAGCAGGTGCAAAAAACATCCTACTGGGAGACATTTCTAGTGCAATAAACATCCTACTGGGAAACACAGATGGTGCTATAAACATCCTACTGGGAGACACAGGTAGCACGATAGACATCCTACTGGGAGACATTACTAGCCCAATAACATCCTACTGGGAGACACAGCAGGTGCAAAAAACATTCTACAAGGAGACACAGCTAGAGCAGTAAACATCCTACTGGGAGACACAGCTGGGACAATAAACATCCTTCTTGGAGACACACTGGTGCAATAAATATCCTTCTGGGAGACATTTCTAGCACAATAAACATCCTACTGGGAGACATTTCTAGCGCAATAAACATCCTTCTGGGAGGCACAGCTGGCGCAATAATCACCCTACTGGGAGACACAGCTAGTGCAATAAACATCCTACTGGGAGACATTTCTAGTGCAATAAACATCCTACTGGGAAACACACATGGTGCTATAAACATCCTACTGGGAGACACAGGTAGCATGATAGACATCCTACTGGGAGACATTACTAGCCCAATAACATCCTACTGGGAGACACAGCAGGTGCAAAAAACATCCTACTGGGAGACATTTCTAGTGCAATAAACATCCTACTGGGAAACACAGATGGTGCTATAAACATCCTACTGGGAGACACAGGTAGCACGATAGACATCCTACTGGGAGACATTACTAGCCCAATAACATCCTACTGGGAGACACAGCAGGTGCAAAAAACATTCTACAAGGAGACACAGCTAGAGCAATAATCATCCTACTGGGAGACACAGCTAGTGCAATAAACATCCTACTGGGAGACATTTCTAGTGCAATAAACATCCTACTGGGAAACACAGATGGTGCTATAAACATCCTACTGGGAGACACAGGTAGCACGATAGACATCCTACTGGGAGACATTACTAGCCCAATAACATCCTACTGGGAGACACAGCAGGTGCAAAAAACATTCTACAAGGAGACACAGCTAGAGCAATAAACATCCTACTGGGAGACACAGCTGGGACAATACACAACCTTCTGGGAGATACAGTGGTGCAATAAACATCCTTTTTGGAGACACAGCTGGTGCAATAAACATCCCTCTGGGAGAAACACTAGTGCAATAAACATCCTTTTGGGAGACACAGCTGGTGCAATAAACATCCTTCTGGGAGACACACTGGTGCAATAAACATCCTTTTGGGAGACACAGCTGGTGCAATAAACATCCTTCTAGGAGACACAGTGGTGCAATAAACATCCTTTTGGGAGACACAGCCGGTGCAATAAACATCCTTCTGTGAGACACACTGGTGCAATAAACATCATACTGGGAGATACTGCGGGCCAATAGACATCCTACTGGGAGACACAGCTAGCGCAATAAGCATCTTACTGGGAGACACAGCTAACGCAATAAACATCCTACTGGGAAACACAGCTAGCGCAATAAACATCCTACTGGGAGACACAGCTAGTGCAATGAGCATCCTTCTGGGAGACACAGCTAGCGCAATTAGCATCCTATTGGGAGACTTTTCTAGCGCAATAAACATCCTATTCAGAGACACAGCTGGTGCAATAAGCATCCTTCTGGGAGACATTTCTAGTGCAATAAACATCCTACTGGGAGACACATCTGGTGAAGTAAACATGCTACTGGGAGGCACAGCTGGTGCACTAAACATCCTTTTGGGAGGTACAGCTGGTGCAATAAACATCCTACTGGGAGACACAGATGGCGCAATAAACATCCTACTGAGAGACACAGCTGGTGCGATAAACATCCTACTGGGCGACACAGATGGTGCAAAAACATCCTACTGGGAGACATTTCTAGCGCAATAAACATCCTACTGGGAGACACAGCTGATGCAATCAATACACATCCTCCTGGGAGACACAGCTGGGGCAATAAACATCCTACTGGGAGACACAGCTGAGGCACTAAACATCCTATTGGGAGACACAGCTGGGGCAATAAACATCTTTCTGGGAGACGCAGCTGGGACAATAAACATCCTACTGGGAGACACAGCTAGAGCAATGAACATCCTACTGTGAGGCACAGCTGGTGAAGTAAACATGCTACTGGAAAACACAGCTGGGACAATAAGCATCCTTCTGGGAGACACAGCTGGGACAATAAACATCCTTCTGGGAGACATAGCTAGCGCAATAAGCATCCTTCTGGAAGACACAGCTGGGGCGATAAACATCCTACTGGGAGACACAGGTAGCGCATTAAATATCATACTGGGAGACACAGCTAGCGCAATAAATATCATACTGGGAGACACAGCTGGGACAATAAACAACCTAATGGGAGACACAGCTAGAGCAATACATATCACACTGGGAGACACAGCTGGTGCGATAAACATCCTAATGGGAGACACATCTGGTGAAGTAAACATCCTAATGGGAGGCACAGCTGGTACAATAAACATCCTATTGGGAGACACAGCTGGGGCATAACGCTCCTACTGCGAGACAAAACTGACGTGGTAACCATGCTGCTGGAAGATACATCCAGTGCAGTAGCCGTCCTGCTGACAGAGACAGCTGGTGCAATAAACAGTATATTAGGAGGTACACCTAAAGCAATAGGCAGCCTGCTGGGAGACACACCTGGAGCTATACACTACCTGCTGGGAGACACACCTGGAGCTATACCCATCCTACTGGGAGACAGAGCTGGTGCAATACACGTCCTACTGGGAGACACCTGGAGCTATACACTTCCTACTGGGAGACACCTGGAGCTATACCCATCCTACTGGGAGACACCTGGAGCTATACACTTCCTACTGGGAGACAGAGCTGGTGCAATACACATCCTACTGGGAGACACCTGGAGCTATACACTTCCTACTGGGAGACAGAGTTGGTGCAATACACGTCCTACTGGGAGACACCTGGAGCTATACACTTCCTACTGGTAGACACCTGGAGCTATACACTTCCTACTGGGAGACACCTGGAGCTATACACTTCCTACTGGGAGACAGAGTTTATGCAATACACATCCTACTGGGAGACACCTGGAGCTATACACTTCCTACTGGGAGACACCTGGAGCTATACACTTCCTACTGGGAGACAGAGTTGGTGCAATACACTTCCTACTGGGAGACACCTGGAGCTATACACTTCCTACTGGGAGACACCTGGAGCTATACACTTCCTACTGGGAGACAGAGTTGGTGCAATACACATCCTACTGGGACACCTGGAGCTATACACTTCCTACTGGGAGACACCTGAAGCAATAGGCAGCCTGCTGGGAGACACACCTGGAGCTATACACTTCCTACTGGGAGACACCTGGAGCTATACACTTCCTACTGGGAGACACCTGGAGCTATACACTTCCTACTGGGAGACAGAGTTGGTGCAATACACATCCTACTGGGAGACACCTGGAGCTATACACTTCCTACTGGGAGACAGAGCTGGTGCAATACACATCCTACTGGGAGACAGAGCTGGTGCAATAAACACTATTAGAAGAGGTAATTAGGAAACACGTTGCCTGCGAGGAAACGTTGCTGGGGCACAGCTAAGGGAATATATGTGAATGACTCGCGGATGCAGCCTCGGCCCTGCGCGACCTTTGGAGTGCACCCCCGGGGCGATGCAGGGGTTACCGGGGAGACACTGAGGGCAATGAGGCGCTGAACCTCTGGGGCATGGGAGTACCAGTACTCCAGACCGGAGTGGTACCTCACACCTGCACAAGGCTTCCAGGCCGAGGCTCGAAGGGCACCCCACCAGCACAGGTGCACAAGCACAGACTGAGTCACCACAGGCCAAGAGGTGACCCCGGGAATCAACCGGGGCCACTGCCTCTTGCACGGTCTGCACACAAGGGCACTGGGGACGCTCGTGCAACCAGGTGCAAAGCGAGCAGCTGTGGTGAAAAGGAGGCGACCTTACTGTGACATCAAACAGCTGAGACACCCCAATAACACGTTTCTGTCATATACCCCGATGACAAAGCATTTGACACAATCACAGCATTGTACGGCAAAGAACCCCAGAAGGCGATGCAGAAAGCGGTCCATTCATATATAAAGCGGACCATACATGTATAAAGCAGTTTATACATGTATAAAGCGGACCATACATGTATAAATCGTGCATTATGTATCATTAAACATGTACTGTGGTTTTAGTTTGAAAATCAGAGGCTGCCTCGCCATGCAGATAAAGTGTAGGCAAGCATTGCCCTGTATATGAAGAGGGGTGGGGCAGGCGGCCCCCACCGCCTCTGCACAGAGGCCCGGGAGGGACTGTTCCTGACAGTGCAAAACAAGCGCCCTGCGCATGCGCTGGGACCGGCCCCGGGGCAGGGATACGGCGATGGGTGGAGGGAGTTTCACAACTGAAACTGCCCAGCGCCAGGAACTGGTGTCTGCAGGGAAAGGCGGGAAAACTGAGGGGAGACAGGGGGGAGAGGGAGGTGAGGGAGAGAAGTGGGAAGCGAGAGAGGGAATGTGAGGGGGCCAAGAAGAGAAGAAATGGGAGCAAGGGAGGTATACTTGGGGAAAGGGGGAATGGGGGTCGTGGCAAGGACATGACGTGGGAAAGAAGAAAAGAAAAGGAGGGGAAATACGAAAATAGTTCAAATGAGGCAACGAAGGAGAGAGAGAAAATGGAAACGAGGCAAAGAGGGTCGAGGGGTTGGTGAGCAATGTATATGGAGGGAGAGAAACAGCAAAGTCACAGGAGGGAGAGGGAAAATAACGGGAAGAGAAAAAGAGAGGAGAGAGAACCACCATGAGGGGGGCGGGACCACTGTATTCTATTGCAGCGTGGATATAGCGCTTCCTTCTGCTAAGTGGGGCGTCGAAGCGCTTGCCTACGTGCCTCACCGTGTAGGGCGTGGGGTGGATGTGTGTCGTCTTCGCTGTGATCCTGTGTGGGAAGTGTTTCCATGTGGTGCGTGAGGGCCACCGAGGTGCAGTGATGGGACGCAGCGCTTAGAAGATGTGTCTAGTCTGCCCTCTCTACCCCCACACGGGGACATGCGTGACTTCGGGGCTCTGGTTTTCTCGTTAGAGGGCCCCGTGCCTCGCCAGGCTGCCCCCCTCACGTCTAAAGATACCCGCCTCACGCATTCCAAGCAGGCGTTACTAGAAGACTCGGGAGTTTCTAGGAATTCTTACAGAAAAACAAAATTCCTTATCCGTGCAGCTGCTGTTTAACCAACTGGGATTCGTCACAGCTCGAAAACAACCGGGCGACCCTCCAGCAGGGAAACGCGGGGGGCTCTGGAGGGGCTGAGAAGAGAGAGCCATGCAGGCCCAGAAGCAGGAGAGGGGCGCCTACAAGCAGCTGATTCTACCCCAGCCCCGCAGGCCTTTCAGCAGAGGGGCACCTACAAGCAGCTGACTCTACCCCAGCCCCGCAGGCCTTTCAGCAGAGGGGCACCTACAAGCAGCTGACTCTGCCATAGCCCCGCAGGCCTTTCAGCAGAGGGGCACCTACAAGCAGCTGACTCTACCCCAGCCCCGCAGGCCTTTCAGCAGAGGGGCAGAGAGGCACCTACAAGCAGCTGACTCTGCCCCAGCCCCGCAGGCCTTTCAGCAGAGGGGCACCTACAAGCAGCTGACTCTGCCCCAGCCCCGCAGGCCTTTCAGCAGAGGGGCACCTACAAGCAGCTGACTCTGCCATAGCCCCGCAGGCCTTTCAGCAGAGGGGCACCTACAAGTATCTGACTCTACCCCGCAGGCTTTTCAGCAGGAACAGCAGAGGGGCACCTACAAGCAGCTGACTCTGCCCCAGCCCCGCAGGCCCAGAAGCAGCAGAGGGGCACCTACAAGCAGCTGACTCTACCCCAGCCCCGCAGGCCTTTCAGCAGAGCAGCAGAGGGGCACCTACAAGCAGCTGATTCTGCCCCAGCCCCGCAGCCCTTTCAGCAGAGGGGCACCAACAAGCAGCTGACTCTGCCCCAGCCCCGCAGGCCTTTCAGCAGAGGGGCACCTACAAGCAGCTGACTACCCCAGCCCCGCAGGCCTTTCAGCAGAGGGGCAGAGGGGCACCTACAAGCAGCTGACTCTGCCCCAGCCCCGAAGGCCTTTCAGCAGGAGCAGCAGAGGGGCACCTACAAGCAGCTGACTCTGCCCCAGCCCCGCAGGCCTTTCAGCAGAGGGGCACCTACAAGCAGCTGACTCTGCCCCAGCCCCGCAGGCCTTTCAGCAGAGGAGCAGAGGGGCACCTACAAGCAGCTGACTCTACCCCAGCCCCGCAGGCCTTTCAGCAGAGGGGCAGAGGGGCACTTACAAGCAGCTGACTCTATCCCAGCCCCGCAGGCCTTTCAGCAGAGGGGCAGAGGGGCACCTACAAGCAGCTGATTCTACCCCAGCCCCGCAGGCCTTTCAGCAGAGGGGCACCTACAAGCAGCTGACTCTACCCCAGCCCCGCAGGCCTTTCAGCAGAGGGGCACCTACAAGCAGCTGACTCTACCCCAGCCCCGCAGGCCTTTCCGCAGAAGCAGCAGAGGGGCACCTACAAGCAGCTGACTCTGCCCCAGCCCCGCAGGCCTTTCAGCAGAGGGGCAGAGAGGCACCTACAAGCAGCTGACTCTGCCCCAGCCCCGCAGGCCTTTCAGCAGAGGGGCACCTACAAGCAGCTGACTCTGCCCCAGCCCCGCAGGCCTCTCAGCAGGAACGGCAGAGGGGCACCTACAAGCAGCTGACTCTACCCCAGCCCCGCAGGCCTTTCAGCAGAGGGGCAGGCCTTTCAGCAGAGGGGCACCTACAAGCAGCTGACTCCACCCCAGCCCCGCAGGCCTTTCAGCAGGAGCAGCAGAGGGGCGCCTACATGCAGCTGACTCTACCCCAGCCCCGCAGGGCTTTCAGCAGAGGGGCACCTACAAGCAGCTGACTCCACCCCAGCCCCGCAGGCCTTTCAGCAGAAGCAGCAGAGGGGCACCTACAAGCAGCTGACTCTACCCCAGCCCCGCAGGCCTTTCAGCAGAGGAGCAGAGGGACACCTACAAGCAGCTAACTCTACCCCAGCCCCGCAGGCCTTTCAGCAGAGGAGCAGAGGGGCACCTACAAGCAGGTGACTCCTCGCCAGCCCCGCAGGCCTTTCAGCAGGAACGGCAGAGGTGGCACCTACAAGCAGTTGATTCTGCTCCAGCCCTGCAGGCCTCTCAGAGGCCGGCTGAATTGGTGTGTTTTATACCCTTCATGCACACCACCTGTGCTGTCCCCCCAACCCCTCCAAAAAATTATAAATTGCAGGACACCTAACACAGCAATTTATGACTGTGGGTTCTTAGCTAAAGTCTTCCATTCAAGTATCCAGACAGTCGCTTTCCGACTAGGGCACATTTTGTGATCCTGGGCAAATTGCTTAATTTCACTGAGCCTCGGTTTCTTAGTCTTCCAAAGTATGGAGCACTTCCAAACCTGACAAACATCCATGTAAAGCGCTAAGAAAATGTTCTTGGCATTTGTATTTCCTAATGTAAGTAGCCAACGAGGTGACCAGTGACGTCATCCCTCATGTCACATGACCATGATCAGCCATCTTGGAACTAGCCCATCCTTTGGAACATGGGCAGGTCTGTGCATTTTCACTCAGTTTCTGGTTGCTGAAAGAGCTGCGTTCTACCACATCACTGTATGTATAATTTATTGTACAGATATTAAAATCCATCACAATTTAAAACCAAGAGCAATCAAATGACACAATACCCAAATTGACGACTCGGAGCTACCGGTAAAAACACAATGTTAATATCAGACATTAAGGGGGTTATTACAACTTTGGAGGAGGTGTTAATCCGTCCCAAAAGTGACGGTAAAGTGACGGATATACCACCAGCCGTATTACGAGTCCATTATATCCTATGGAACTCGTAATACGGCTGGTGGTATATCCGTCACATTTGGGACGGATTAACACCTCCTCCAAAGTTGTAATAACCCCCTAAATACTCATTAATATACTTAACTAAGTTATACACATTAACATCAAAATAAAAACATTCCGTTAATAGCAGGGGATCCAGCTGCAAAATATAACATTGCACATAATTATAATTAGGATTACTTCCGGGCCTCCCTGCAAGCCAGACACCCACCTCATAAACAATAAACATGGAACCAGCGACTGTCTGGGCCCTTAAGGTGCTTATGTGCATTGGTGGTTCCACCATAAATAATAGGAAATTAAAAACTCAATGACTGTGCAAAATTAGTTCAAAACCCAAAGGAGCTTTAATACACCATCAATCAGTACTTGCAGTGCCCCTGATGAACTTGGCCTGGGCGGCATTAATAAATGTAGTCAACAAAACAGTTAACAGCTTCAATTGCAGGTGAAAGGTCTGCGATAAACAGATTAAAAAGCAGGGGGGCGAGCACGTGACCCTGCTTCACACCACAAATGGTGGGAATTTTCCTGGACAGAGAGTGGCCATCGCCTAATTTTATGCAGACCCAGGTGTCCCTGTCTAATTCTATAACAGCACCCAGGAGCACAGATGGAATTCCCCAATTTTGTAGTTTGACCCACAGGGAACTCCTGGGCACCCGATCAAAGGCTGCCTTAAAATCAACAAAACAACAATGCAGCACAGCCTAATGAGTTTGCCTTGTTCATCGAAATGGATAGGGCTAATAAATGAGTAGATGTACCCAAAGCAGCAGAGAACCCTGTTGGCATATATGAATTAGGCCCTTCAACTCAGCCAAAGATCTACTGGCGTTAAACTTAGCCTCATTGTCAAGCAATGCTATCAGTCTAACGTTTGATGGATCTGACCTGAGCCACTTTTGTTTACTGGGTGAATTATAGCACCACGCCAAGACTCGGGAATTCTTGAGAACAAGGCATAAGAATCAAAAAGGTTTGCAAGATGATCTGCCCGAAGAGATGTATCCTGTTTGGACCGCATCTGCGGAAGGCCATTAGGAAGCTCTGTCCTGTTTTGCCTTGGAGATAATACAACAAAGACGGGGTAGAAGAGAATACATTCTAGCTGGAGGGGCAGGGACACTTATGGCTGAAATTGAATTGGTGCAACTACTATAGGGGGGTGGACCCCAACACCTGGCTGGCCCTTCAGACGTACGTATCGAGAAGTGTCTGACCACAAAAGAGGTCCAGTCAACTTCTGGGATATTAACAGTGCCAAATCCCCCTTGATTCGTTGTTAGATTGTTAAGAAGGAATGAAAACTTTCTTGAATTCGAGTCCTTACTGGCACTTGTGGGTTTTGCCCAAAACAAATTAGAGCATCTCTGATTTTCTTCAAAAACAGCCTTCCTATACCCTTACATACAGCACTAGTACACAGCTCAATAATCGAGGCTGGTATTTTTTTAAAGGACATATTTCATTTTATTTTAAATGAATTCATAATGCTGCATTCTTTTTTGGCCTTTTTTACAGAAATGTTGCTATGGTGCAAGAAACTGAACAAAATCTTTTACTTGCTATGTAATAACAAACCAAGCAACCAGGTTTGCCCCAGTTCATATTATATCAATGTTTTGGTGCAACTGGCTAAGTAACCAGTGAGACACATATATATTTCTACTTTGCCAGTTAAAATAAATATGTCTCAGTAACATTTTTTTTAGGGCGGGTGTGTTGATAAACACACATTTATTACTGTAAAGTAAAGGTCAAATTCCATGTTATTATCATATGACACATACAACTGACTGAGAACTCTCTGCGCACAGACAGCATGTTGCAATGCTACCTGAGTTCACAAGGCCTGTTTGCTGGGATTTTATCTCAGTGCATTGATTCAATGCCCCACATCTGTGTGTGGTTAAATACATTCATTTATCTCTACTACAAACTACAAACAGCCTGGTGTAGGGTTTCCTTCTGCTAGTTTGTTTTACCAGCCTGGTTTGTATTTTTAAGTCCAGGTCGGCAAAAATATTTGGGTATAAAAACCGGTGAGATTCGGTATTTTCTGTCTTCAGAAAGCTAAACCTAAACAGAAAAAAGGTAAAGTAAATATTTGAAAAGTTCTCGAGAGCTGTCTAAATGGGTTCCGAAGGATAATTGGAGCAGACAGCGGGTATTTATCACAATTGTTGAGGGAGGATGGACGCAACATGACTCACTCGAGTCACAGCTCCCCCCACAGTCAGTAATGGTAATAAACGTAGTTGTGCTCCCTGTAGACCCGCACAGTACGTAGGCATAACTTACATGTGATCTTATCAATCATTTTTCACTTCGGTTGGACATTCTAACAAAGGCACCGTGAACCAAGTGCCATCGTTTTACCAAAATACCACCCTTGTTTGGCACTGCCTTTGCTGCTTATGTGATCACAAAGGTAACAACTAACTGTGCCTGAGAACATCATTCCCTCTCTCACATCCAAAATAGTGGTGTATTCCGCCCTCCTAAATGCAGCGAGTGAAATCCGTTTCGCCATGTGTGCTCTGAGGCAGGTCCCGTTAACTACATTCCCTGAACATTGTTTTTTTGCGCCACTGAAAAGTTTCAGTTTTACAAGCCCATTTCAGAACTTTACAAAGTCTCCCCGCTTCTGAGACTAATAGTAATAAGGTTTGTGTACGGATCATTGTTCAGAATATGTTGTAATTTACAAATAATTCTGCGATGTGCCCAAGCGAGGGTACATAATATACCGTGCCTGGGCCTTTCTTGGTATAAAAAAATGACGTGTTACAACCTGCACACACAGTTCTCATGACAGGAGTTTTAAAAGGGTTTGAGGTGCAAATCTTAGCATTCGGTGCTAATGTACAGGGAGTGCAGAATTATTAGGCAAGTTGTATTTTTGAGGATTAATTTTATTATTGAACAACAACCATGTTCTCAATGAACCCAAAAAACTCATTAATATCAAAGCTGAATATATTTGGAAGTAGTTTTTAGTTTGTTTTTAGTTTTAGCTATGTTAGGGGGATATCTGTGTGTGCAGGTGACTATTACTGTGCATAATTATTAGGCAACTTAACAAAAAAATATATATACCCATTTCAATTATTTATTATTACCAGTGAAACCAATATAACATCTCAACATTCACAAATATACATTTCTGACATTCAAAAACAAAACAAAAACAAATCAGTGACCAATATAGCCACCTTTCTTTGCAAGGACACTCAAAAGCCTGCCATCCATGGATTCTGTCAGTGTTTTGATCTGTTCACCATCAACATTGCGTGCAGCAGCAACCACAGCCTCCCAGACACTGTTCAGAGAGGTGTACTGTTTTCAGTCCTTGTAAATCTCACATTTGATGATGGACCACAGGTTCTCAATGGGGTTCAGATCAGGTGAACAAGGAGGCCATGTCATTAGATTTCCTTCTTTTATACCCTTTCTTGCCAGCCACGCTGTGGAGTACTTGGACGCGTGTGATGGAGCATTGTCCTGCATGAAAATCATGTTTTTCTTGAAGGATGCAGACTTCTTCCTGTACCACTGCTTGAAGAAGGTGTCTTCCAGGAACTGGCAGTAGGACTGGGAGTTGAGCTTGACTCCATCCTCAACCCGAAAAGGCCCCACAAGCTCATCTTTGATGATACCAGCCCAAACCAGTACTCCACCTCCACCTTGCTGGCGTCTGAGTCGGACTGGAGCTCTCTGCCCTTTACCAATCCAGCCACGGGCCCATCCATCTGGCCCATCAAGACTCACTCTCATTTCATCAGTCCAGAAAACCTTAGAAAAATCAGTCTTGAGATATTTCTTGGCCCAGTCTTGACGTTTCAGCTTGTGTGTCTTGTTCAGTGGTGGTCGTCTTTCAGCCTTTCTTACCTTGGCCATGTCTCTGAGTATTGCACACCTTGTGCTTTTGGGCACTCCAGTGATGTTGCAGCTCTGAAATATGGCCAAACTGGTGGCAAGTGGCATCGTGGCAGCTGCACGCTTGACTTTTCTCAGTTCATGGGCAGTTATTTTGCGCCTTGGTTTTTCCACACGCTTCTTGCGACCCTGTTGACTATTTTGAATGAAACGCTTGATTGTTCGATGATCACGCTTCAGAAGCTTTGCAATTTTAAGAGTGCTGCATCCCTCTGCAAGATATCTCACTATTTTTGACTTTTCTGAGCCTGTCAAGTCCTTCTTTTGACCCATTTTGCCAAAGGAAAGGAAGTTGCCTAATAATTATGCACACCTGATATAGGGTGTTGATGTCATTAGACCACACCCCTTCTCATTACAGAGATGCACATCACCTAATATGCTTAATTGGTAGTAGGCTTTCAAGCCTATACAGCTTGGAGTAAGACAACATGCATAAAGAGGATGATGTGGTCAAAATACTAATTTGCCTAATAATTCTGCACTCCCTGTATATGTTAGAGACACAAAGCAGCTACATGCTCAGTCTCTGCTAGAACTATGGCAGACATTCCAGATAACCAGTTTCTGATGGGCTGCATAGTGCCAGGTCGTGGACACTGGAGTGCACGTGGCCTGCAGAAACAAAATGGTTTCTATTTTTCAAAAAACGTGTCACTGAATGAAAGGACACCAACAGGCACATTGAACCAATTCCAGCATACAATTTGCATTTTTCTGCCTAGCGTCCAGCAGTGGCAAACAATTATATGGAGTGACACATCATAAAATAGGTCATAATTAAAATGGTGCATTCATGCTTAAAAGATGCTTATTACTAACAATGTGAAAGCTACTATTTTTAACAATCTTAAGATGATGAAAGGCTGGCATTTGAATCCATGTCGAAGGATGTGACGTACAAATCCATGAAGGGGCTACTTTAAGTCGGGGCACAAGTCCTAAAAAAGAAGTGGAGGGACTAACCACCTAAGGCGACATGCAAGTCACATCGCAGCGCGTGACATTACAGGAAGTGACATCATGACCTCACAGGAAGTGACATCATAAGAAGTGACATCAGATCTTAAGACCTCGCACATATCTTTAGCAGGTCTATCCTGAGTACATTTGGGCGCCTTATGAGATGTAACAAATAAAGCTGATCACTCCTTAAGCCTGTGACTTGAGTTCCCTGTTTAAAGGAATTAGCCCAATGGGGATGACGTTTGGTGTCTCACTAACTACAGGAGATAAACCACTGAGTGCTACAAGCTGGGCACACCAAGTGCCCCCAAAAGGTTGTCACCCACATTTAGTAGCAGATATTTATCTTGTTCTTATTCTTGGCATAACTATATCTAAACCAGCCTCACGTTCACCAGTCCAACCGAAGGATAGCTCTCCCTGGAATCGGTACCACCAGAATCCCCACAAGCATTCATCCACCCCCTTTTCATATTCTTCAGTGTAATTTCACTAGTCGCATTATCAGCATGGCGGGAGCCCTCAATATTTCTAAATTTATGTTTTCAAACTATTACTGTTAAGAACTGCATTGATCTAATCCGAACACTAAGGTGAAAAGCATCGACATGTTTCAAAAATACACTTTTTAAAATTTTGAAGTAACCTTGTCACATTTTCATATAGCTTTATTTACATGGCAAATATTTTCATGGCTCTGCTAATGCAGGCTCCTAGAGCCAAGCCAAACCCTCTGCTCAGCTATCCCTGTTAATATGACTGCCCCATCAATACTTAGGGGGGTCATTATGACCCTGGCGGTCTTCTGCCTGCCAACAGGCTGGCGGTGAAGACCGCCACATTATGAATGAGGCACATCACCACTCATACCGCCATGGCGGTCGGACCCGCTGGGCAGGAGATGAGCATGTCTGACCAGGCAGTCCACAGAAGACCACTGGCGGTATTATGAGCCACCTTTCCACTAGGGTTTAAACCCACATGCACTACGCATACACTCATTCACCTACACTTACATACACGCGTTTACTCACATGCATCCATTCTCACATTCATCTCAGCACTCATACACGCATTCAACCAAGCATGCACACACCCATCCAAACATGCATACTCACATGCAAACACGCATACTCACACCCATCCAAACACGCATACACACACACAAACATGCATATTCACACCCATCCAAACATGCAATCACACACCCATTCAAACACGCATACTCACACCCATACACACACGCATACACCCATACACACATGCAGACAAACACCCACTCACACACAGCACCCCCCACCCCCACTCCCCCGCTGAAAGATCAACTTACCTGGTCAAGGGAGAAGGTCGTCCATCAGGGAACGGGCGCTTCCAACGCCGGCAGCGCCCCGCCAGCAGGACACTGCCACGCCGTATTATTGCACATAATATGGCGGGCTGTGTCCTGGCGGGGCGGGGCCAGTGGTGGAACTGCACATGCGCCTCCGCCCCCCAGTGCGACTACTGCTGGATTTCCCCCCAAAGTGCGGCAGAAATCCAGCAGTACTCGTAATATGGTGGCCGGAAGACCGCAGTCTTCTGATGCCCGCGGCTTTGGCGGTCTTCAAGGAAGACTCCCAAAGTCATAATGACCACCTTAGTCCGCAGTGATTTGAGGTCACTGTTGTCACTGTTGCAGGACACGGTCAACTCCACTTTTACTATAAGGCCAAGACCTGCCTAAAATGATTATAGGGGTAACCCACTTCATCCCCCATCCCCCCACCCCCTGAAGCTACTTCACAGGGTTAAAACGGCTTTGCAACTGCTCTGTGTGTAATTCCTATAGCAGTGCTGGAATTTGAAAATCTTTATTTTTTTAACCCATATTTTGGGATCAAGATGTGGCAGTAGAAAGGGGGTAGATTCGCACGGGGCGGAGTCATAGAAAACAGTCTGACAGTCAACTTATATTTATATCGTTTTTTGAAAACCTGCTAAAAAATTGGCAACACGCAGAAACATGACTGTAAATAATTTCTGGATTAATAGGTTGCAAAGACTCATGGAAGGTAAGATAACTCTGGTGGTTAATGTGTTTCCTGCAAAGCACACCTGGTAAATGCAGATGACATATTTTGATTTTATGTAAAAACGTAAGTGGGTTACTGATTTTAACACAGATCTTTGTGTTACCTGCAGCTCATAAACTGCAACCCTTTTAAATATAGCACAACCTTTCCAATACAGCACAGTGATCTATGAAGGACATGACTCGTGCAAATTGCAATCCTCACTGTCTGTAACACGTGGTCATGTTACCCTATACTAGTCCACCACTAGTCCCTTTGGGGTTCCGCGGTAGCGTGCTACTCACTGAAGAAGTGTATTGACGCCTCTTCAGGGGCAGGTAAGTATAATTACAATTACATCCTGCACATTGATTTACACACATGTATGATTTATTGATAATTTAAAATGTGTGTGTGCTGTAAAGCACCCAGACACCCTCATTGGAATGAGTAGCACTATAAAATAAATAAAATAGTGGTCTTTTAATGTTGTGTGTGTAAATACTGGTCAAGACCAATGCATCCGACATTCTTAAAGTGAATGTATGTGCACAGCAATTAAACAAAGTCAAAAGCTTGCCTTCAAATCACAGCTTCTTTTAAGGTTTGTGAAACGATGACCTGTGCCTTGTTTCTCCTACATGGGGTTGGCGCCTCGTGTGAGGCTCCCAGCCAGGATCGCTCAGCAGGAGAGCCGGGTGCCCATTACATTCCATCTTTGTTTTGGGCCCCGTTGGAACTTTAAACACGAGCGCCCCCTCCCTGCATGTTGCTGCAGTGAAGGGAAAGCAGTCAATGTGCAGATGCTGCTGTCTCCAATTACATCATGTTTTACTGGGGCCCAACTTCTTAGCGGGGGACGCCATCCACCCTGTGAAAATAGTGGGTGGAAGCCGTCCACCCGCATGTACCCCCGACTTTTGCCCTGCTTTAAACCATTGTGCCAATACCCCAGTAGAAACCACACCATACTGGTTATTTAACCTATCCATCAGGTAACATATGCGACCTGAAAAAACATGTTTAGGCAATGGGTAGCTGGTTGTTGAATAAACCTTCCTCGCAGACCAATAAACATGCTTCTGAGTGCAGAGAGCAGGGTGAAAAGAGGCTCCTCGAAGACAAAGGTGAAATTGGTTCTCTGCGCTGTACTCTTCCGCCCCCTAGAGTCCAGTGAAGCGAGGTGCATCCGGTATGTTCTTTTTCACACCGCACAGCCCCCTCCACCAGTAAACAGAGCTGACCCCAGCGCGAGGGCACAGCAGCTCCTGCGAGAAGGCAGCTGCCTTGTCAATAAATACAAGATTACCTCATCCAGCCCTGCTCTCAGCTCAAATTATAGACGGGAAAAGAAGCAGGTCATTAAATGGGCCCTGTAGCTGTTTTCAAGGCAGCGAAACAGCAGTTCTTGTCTAAAAACAACAGCATTACTAGTAAAATAAGTACAAATGAGGATGACGGTAATTACAGAAATATAATAATACTAAACATAGCAATACTACTAATTATAATATTAATAAAATAAAAATAAAGACAACACTGATACTACTACTAATAAATAATTTATAAAATTACAGATGGGTAGCAATGAATTACAAGGTTGTTTTCACCAACAAGTTATATGTGACATCAAATAGACAACAAGAGTGACGTTTGAGTTTACTTAGATGTCACACAAACCTCCAAGGTGGAAATTCGCAATTTACCCCTCTATAATGTTATTATATTGATGTAAGGCTCCCAAAAAACACCTGCCCCTGCTCTCAACTGATAAACAGGGGCAGAGGATTACTGTGCACCATAGACAAAATGGCGCCTCTTCCCTGTCCCAAATGTTAACAAAATACCTGCCCTCCTGCCCCCTCCCCACCGATTCTGTCCCTTCCCTTCCCTCTCTTTTGGATTTTCTCTCCATCCAGCCACCTCTGTGCCTTCCCTCTCCTCCAGAATGTCTCCCCACGCCACCACCTCTGTGCCTTCCCTCTCCTCCAGAATGTCTCCCCACGCCACCACCTCTGTGCCTTCCCTCTCCTCCAGAGGTTCTCTCCACCCCACCACCTCTGGTCCTTCCCTCTCCTCCAGAGGTTCTGTCCATCCCACCACCTCTGTGCCTCCCTTCCCTCTCCTCCAGAGGTTCTCCCCACCCCAGCACCTCTGTGCCTCCCTTCCCTCTCCTCCAGAGGTTCTCCCCATCCCACCACCTCTGTGCCTTCCCTCTCCTCCAGAGGTTCTCTCCACCCCACCACCTCTGTGCCTTCCCTCTCCTCCAGAATTTCTCCCCACCCCACCACCTCTGTGCCTTCCCTCTCCTCCAGAGGTTCTCTCCACCCCAGCACCTCTGTGCCTCCCTTCCCTCTCCTCCAGAGGTTCTCTCCACCCCAGCACCTCTGTGCCTCCCTTCCCTCTCCTCCAGAGGTTCTCTCCACCCCAGCACCTCTGTGCCTTCCCTCTCCTCCAGAGGTTCTCTCCACCCCACCACCTCTGTGCCTCCCTTCCCTCTCTTCCAGAGGTTCTCTCCACCCCACCACCTCTGTGCCTTCCCTCTCCTCCAGAGGTTCTGTCCACCCCACCACCTCTGTGCCTTCCCTCTCCTCCAGAGGTTCTCTCCACCCCACCACCTCTGGTCCTTCCCTCTCCTCCAGAGGTTCTCCCCACCCCAGCACCTCTGTGCCTCCCTTCCCTCTCCTCCAGAGGTTCGGTCCACCCCACCACCTCTGTGCCTTCCCTCTCGTGCAGAGGTTCTCTCCACCCCACCACCTCTGGTCCTTCCCTCTCCTCCAGAGGTTCTCCCCACCCCACCACCTCTGTGCCTCCCTTCCCTCTCCTCCAGAGGTTCTCCCCACCCCAGCACCTCTGTGCCTCCCTTTCCTCTCCTCCAGGCTTGTGTTCCCTGTGCTCTAGCACTGCTGACAGCCTGTCAGAGACCTCACCAGAGCCGCCTGGATTTCCTTTATGAGGCAGCAACATTTGGTAAGAAGTTCTGTTACCCATCATTGCTACCACATAGCACTGAATTACTGGATTTAGAATTCAGTCATTCATGGTAACTGCTCCCTACACGAGCCTTACATGTCTATAATAATAATAAACTGGAAATATATTTTGTTGGGAGAGATGACATGAAACAGCCTCAAAACCACAGAGCTCTTAAAAAGGCCCCTGCACCCCACAAGGATCTAAAATGTCCTGGATACTCTGCAGACATCCTCACAGTGTCTTGTTTTGCAACAGAGATTCCAAGAAGCCTGAAGTGCACAGGTTGTTACACTTGGGGGTCTGGTAAAGCTGCTAGGAGGGCACCACACCTCCCCTTTAGATTGCCTACCAGGATTATGCTCAGGCGCCTAGAAGACACACAAGTGGGTGTGTGCAGCTACATTTCATCCACCTCTGCTCATGTTGTATTCTTTTCTATACCAACCTTAATGGCTTGTGCGTAAAATAAATAACTACTCCCTCTTTATTTCACAATTCAGTGGATGTTCTTTGTCACATGCACACGTCACTAACGCAGGGTGGCAGTTCTAGTGATTTTAGATATAAGTCCTTTTTAAAGCTGACCCCATTACAGACAGGCAAGTGAATGAAAGCAGAGGAAGTTACCCTGATTTTGTTCCCAAGCCCACACAAATGAGTTAAGTGAAAAATTATGTTTCCACTGTAAAACAGTAATTTATCTACAACATTTAGGGGATGCATTAACAGCGTCACTATTCTTAGATCACCTCTACCAGCTCACATTGATGCCGCCGAAAAGGGGCAACGCGTGTCCTTACTTCCTAAACATCTTTGAGAGAAGTTTGTTTCCGACCAAAGAAATTGTGTACAAACTATCACTTCTTTTAGAAGGTTTCAATTTTAAAACTTTCCTTTTTGCTCAGAGAAGTGACAAAGTGAGTGGTACTTCACCATAAAACTGTGCTCACAACCTGGTCCAACTGCGCCTTCCACCTGGAAAGACCTTCCTGATAAACAAATGCAGAGGTGTCTCCTTGCAGAGCAAAGCATTTTAGAGCGAAAATGGAAAGGTGGCATCTTTACTTTACACTTTGAATCCATCAGAGTTTAATTTGTTAAAAAAAAATGCTGGTTTGCTGAAAACCAAGGTCGTCTAGTTTTGATTCCAGATCATGCATTTCATACACTGTTCTGCACTTCCTGCCTCTTTATCTCATGAACCCCAAGGCTGCCTGGCCTTGATTCCATCTCATGCCTCTTTCTTCCACCTCCTACTCTTCCTGTCTCTTTAACTCATAAATACAGAGGCTGCCCAGTCTTGATTCCACCTCATGCCTCTTCCTCCCACCTCCCTACACTTCCTGCCTCTTTATCTCATGAACCCCAAGGCTGCCTGGCCTTGATTCCATCTCATGCCTCTTTCTCCCACAACCCTACACTTCCTGTCTCTATCTCATGAATACAGAGGCTGCCTGGCCTTGATTCCATCTCATGCCTCTTTGTCCCACAACTGAACACTTCCTGTCTCTTTATCTCATGAACACCAAAGCTGCCTGGTCTTGATTCCATCTCATGCCTCTTTCTTCCACCCCCTACACTTCATGTCTCTTCATCTCATGAATACCGAGGCTGTCTAGTCTTGATTCCACCTCATGCCTCTTTCTTCCACCAACCTACACTTCCTGTCTCATGCCATCTGAAAAAAGCCAAATACCCACTCTGCGAGCTACTAACCTGAACTCAAACTCAGGAATAAGCCTGATCCTTCGCCTAGCCCTTCTGGCCTTTCAGATGTAAAGGGCCGCCAGGAAATCCTGCTGTCACATCACAGACTAAACTTTGTGCCCCCTGGGAAAATGTTTGTGAGTATTCATGTTATGTGACATCCTTGATATTATTACTGCAACGTTTGCAATACAGTAAAGTTATAGATGAAAAAACTGTGCATGGTGGAGGCACGAGTTATAGTTATTTGAGTTACCCATAACTACAACTGCTGAATTTCTCTGGTTTTGTGCAAGTAAATTCAGAACCTAACTATAACGTCCCTCTAACCTTTGTTTTTTTCAATGAATTTGTATCTTTTTTTTTAGCATGCACAGATGTAAATTTAACCAGTGCTGCGCATGGTGGTGGTTGGCTGCAGGACCTGTCCTACGGCCAGATCTGGCGGCCAACCCTCCTGAATGCACCCAAACCCAAGCTGTGCACAGCCTTCGGCCGTGCACACCATGAGGTTGGATGTAGTGAATGTTTTACTTTAATTTTTCCCTGGAATCGCAGATCTAACAGTGGGCCCACGGATCCATTTAGTTGATTTTAGTAACCACATAATCTTTAGCGATTTTATTTTTCATTAACGTAGAAGTAGTGTCACACAACACATCAGCTAGAAATTTGCAGTACCTCAGGGGCTCTTCAAAGCATATGCCTGGTAGTGGGAGCAACCCTTTTCTACCTAGCTATCGTAAACGTTAACTGCACTTTGTTTGCATCAAGTCTCTATTGAGGTTTAATCACTTGAAATTTAGGACTTGGGTGAAATTTCAAAAATAATTGGGGAATTTGTTGCCCACGAGGGGTCCCTAAGGGACCCCTCTACGTGTACTATGGCATCAGGATACCTGCATCCTGACTCATGTGTTTTTTCACTAATCATTTCCGACCCCTTGAGCCGATGCGAAAAAAGAAAATGGGGGCCATAACTTTTCTGTCAGGTTGTGGCCAGCCAATCAGGGCCTTGCTTTTTCCGGGATCCGAATCCGAACCTGCGGCCCTATACATATCTATATTTTTTAAACTTAATATCGCAGAAACTACTGAACGGATTTACACCACATTAATAAAAACAAACTTTCTGGACCAAGAGCTAGCTTTCTGACAAATTTGGTGTGATTCCGTCTAGCAGTTCGGGTTGTAGTTGTTTTCATAAATTTGAAAAATCCCGTCGACTTAAAATGGGGAAAACGTGTTTTGGGACCCCTCTTTTTTCTGAGCCCGCATTTGACAGATCACCCTGAAACTTTCAAGACAGTAGCTGAACTGACTAAAGTATAATTTTGGAAACGTTTGTGAAAATTTGTCAAGAGACGCTTAAGTTATTGGCAAAACAAAAAACTCTTGTTCTGTGGTTAAAAAAAAAGTCCTAACTATACAGGGAGTGCAGAATTATTAGGCAAGTTGTATTTTTGAGGATTAATTTTATTATTGAACAACAACCATGTTCTCAATGAACCCAAAAAACTCATTAATATCAAAGCTGAATATTTTTGGAAGTAGTTTTTAGTTTGTTTTTAGTTTTAGCTATGTTAGGGGGATATCTGTGTGTGCAGGTGACTATTACTGTGCATAATTATTAGGCAACTTAACAAAAAACAAATATATACCCATTTCAATTATTTATTATTACCAGTGAAACCAATATAACATCTCAACATTCACAAATATACATTTCTGACATTCAAAAACAAAACAAAAACAAATCAGTGACCAATATAGCCACCTTTCTTTGCAAGGACACTCAAAAGCCTGCCATCCATGGATTCAGTCAGTGTTTTGATCTGTTCACCATCAACATTGCGTGCAGCAGCAACCACAGCCTCCCAGACACTGTTCAGAGAGGTGTACTGTTTTCCCTCCTTGTAAATCTCACATTTGATGATGGACCACAGGTTCTCAATGGGGTTCAGATCAGGTGAACAAGGAGGCCATGTCATTAGATTTCCTTCTTTTATACCCTTTCTTGCCAGCCACGCTGTGGAGTACTTGGACGCGTGTGATGGAGCATTGTCCTGCATGAAAACCATGTTTTTCTTGAAGGATGCAGACTTCTTCCTGTACCACTGCTTGAAGAAGGTGTCTTCCAGGAACTGGCAGTAGGACTGGGAGTTGAGCTTGACTCCATCCTCAACCCGAAAAGGCCCCACAAGCTCATCTTTGATGATACCAGCCCAAACCAGTACTCCACCTCCACCTTGCTGGCGTCTGAGTCGGACTGGAGCTCTCTGCCCTTTACCAATCCAGCCACGGGCCCATCCATCTGGCCCATCAAGACTCACTCTCATTTCATCAGTCCATAAAACCTTAGAAAAATCAGTCTTGAGATATTTCTTGGCCCAGTCTTGACGTTTCAGCTTGTGTGTCTTGTTCAGTGGTGGTCGTCTTTCAGCCTTTCTTACCTTGGCCATGTCTCTGAGTATTGCACACCTTGTGCTTTTGGGCACTCCAGTGATGTTGCAGCTCTGAAATATGGCCAAACTGGTGGCAAGTGGCATTGTGGCAGCTGCACGCTTGACTTTTCTCAGTTCATGGGCAGTTATTTTGCGCCTTGGTTTTTCCACACGCTTCTTGCGACCCTGTTGACTATTTTGAATGAAACGCTTGATTGTTCGATGATCACGCTTCAGAAGCTTTGCAATTTTAAGAGTGCTGCATCCCTCTGCAAGATATCTCACTATTTTTTACTTTTCTGAGCCTGTCAAGTCCTTCTTTTGACCCATTTTGCCAAAGGAAAGGAAGTTGCCTAATAATTATGCACACCTGATATAGGGTGTTGATGTCATTAGACCACACCCCTTCTCATTACAGAGATGCACATCACCTAATATGCTTAATTGGTAGTAGGCTTTCGAGCCTATACAGCTTGGAGTAAGACAACATGCATAAAAAGGATGATGTGGTCAAAATACTCATTTGCCTAATAATTCTGCACTCCCTGTAACTACCTAGTGACGACCGCCAGTAGATAATATATACACACAAAACACACCCTAACCTCTCAGCTCTGGTGCTGGGGTCCCAGAGGCACCCCCCAAGAGCAAAAAAGCACTTTAAAAAAAATTCAGAAAATTTGCGGCAAAATGTTTTTAAAAAAACAAGCGCTTGTTTTCATTAAGCCCCTGGGTGGGCTCGGTCCCAGGGGCATTTAAATTTTGAATGTTGGGGTGCCTGCTGCCCCCACCACCCACCCTGCGGACTGGACCTCCCTCGGGCTTTACTTATAATGAATGCCCTAAGGTAACTATAACTCGCGCCCTCGCCAAGCACTGATAATTACCCTACAAATTACTGCACGCATGACATCTTTGATAACAACAATGTAATATTTGCAGTAACATTTTTGATTAAAAAAAAAACTGTCCATGGCGGAGGCAGGAGCTATAGGTCCCTTGGGCACGAGTTATAGTTACTTGAGATAACTATAACTATAACAGGTACATTTCTATTGTTTTGTACATTTCAAATGTGAGCCTAACTGTAAAGTCCCTGTAACGTTTGTTTTTTCAGTGAATTTCTATGTTTAAAAAAAATTTATATTTCCTACTATAACGTCCCTGTAACTTGGCAGCTAGATTAAAACTTAATGAGTCCCTGTGACTGTGCCTCCAGGAGGTACCAGAAACTTCTGGATAATACAGAGGAACATTCACTGACACAGCCTGACGCCTCGTCGGCTGGTGAGTTGGCCAGCCAGGGGTAGGTAGGACTCAGCCATCACGCATTGCCTTCTCTCTGCGCCAAGCATTTAATCTTGTCTTGTGGTTCTAATTTCAAAGTCTCCTAAAGTCTTGAAGAAGAACCAGTTTTTTCCTGTCGACCCAGCCAGCCAATTTTAGATTCTCTATAAAAGTAATTCCCGACATGGAATAACTGCTGAAGGGACCTTGTTTTCCGGAACTCCTAGTTTGGCAGACAGCCTGGGTCTATTTGGGCCAGATGTCATCCCTTTTCAGTTGGCTGACATTTCCAAGATATTCCCCTGGCCTCTTTTGCAGTAACAACATTGCTGTAATGGTCAACAGAGGTGGGTGAGCCATTCTTGAACCTAAGGCCTACGTCTGGCTCAGCTCGAGGTCCTTTGAACGTTAGATCCCAAAACGAGCCAAGCTTTAATGTGGCCCCCACCTGCCTCCCACGCTCTACCATCATGTGCTAAAAATTGAAATAAAAGCATAAAGCTTTTGAGTTAAAAAAGAGAGCAAGAGGTAGCCATCTAGTGTGTCATTTGATTATTGTGAAACAAGAATACATGGGCCCAATCCTGGGTTCCCCACTTGACCAAATTGTGTGATCCTAGGCAAATATTTTATTTCATAGTGCCTCGTTTTCCTTCGTTATGACATATGAGAGCGCTTTCCAATATCTGAGTTTGCATAACAAGAAACAACTTATTTAGCAAACACCATTGTGATGGATACACAGGACCACAGACCTCCAAGATTCAGATATGAATATTGAAAAGCAGAGATGTATCTTATGGGAAGCACTTTGTATCAGTGAGTGCTCTGACCTTGCTCTCAGAAAGTCTAAGAAACTTGGTCATTTGTCAAACATTGTGTAATCCTGAATAAGAAAGGGGGAGACGGAATGTAAAATTAATCAATCTCATAACCACGTACAATACTGGGCATTCTTTGGAAAGAACAACTTTTGGAGGCCTAGACATTTAATTAAAATATCTGTCAACCAAGACAGAACAAATCTAATTAAAATGCTAGGGGTTTTCATCTTTTTCCACTGCCATCCTTCGGTTGCGGCAATGACCTGAGCAGGAACAGCAAGTAACCAGAGTGGGGTGTACCTGTAGCCTACAGTCATTGCATTAACAAAGTCTTACTTTTGTGGCGTAAATGTTCCTTTTGCGAATTTACGCACTCGCTCTAAATATGAACCATAGCATTGCGTATTCAGCCACCATCACACGCTGTCCAGACCCTACTGGCTGGTTAAGCTATGGGCATAAACTTAGAATTCGTCCAGTAGGGCCTCCAAAGCAGTGCAGATAAATATCTACATGTCTCGGTTGTCCTGCTTTAGACTTTAGATTGGTTAATCCGAATTCTGTGCACCCACTGACTTTGCTCTTGAATGCAAACAGAAATACAAGTCCATTGGGCCTTCAGCATTCCAAATGAGGTCAACTACCAATCAAATGCTTGGTTCTGTACAATAAGCATTCAGAGTTCACAGAGCCCTTTTGGATTTTGATGGAGCACTCATAATTTACCTTACTCTTCAATGTGTTTCTGTGGAGCATGAAAAACTGCACTATATTGATATCATCAGTTGACATGTTTCAGTCAAATCCTCCTGGGCTTCACCAGGTGGCCTAGCACAACTGTATTTTTGTTAAGCTGAAGTGCAACTGCAAAGCTAGAAACCTATGTTCAAATCTTGGCTTCCTTTCTTCCACTCTTTGTGTGATCACGGACAAATTAGTTTAAAAACACGTGCTGCTATGCAAAAAGGCAGAAAATGTATCCACAGTTTTGACCCCCCAAAAAAGTGGATAATTACATCGGCTAAATGCATCGTAAGATTTATTTAAAAAAAGGCTCAGGCATCGGTGAACACCTTCAGAAATGAATATAGAAACCTTGAGTCATCACTGATTCACTATGCCTACTCCCTGCTGTGGTGCATGAACTATCAGTGTACTCATGCATCAGGTGTGGTGCGTGAGCTATCAGTGTACCTGTGCACCAGGTGTGGTGCATGAACTATCAGTGTACTCATGCATCAGGTGTGGTGCGTGAACTATCAGTGTACTCATGCATCAGGTGTGGTGCGTGAACTATCAGTGTACTCGTGTACCAGGTGTAGTGCATGAACTATCAGTGTACTCATGCATCAGGTGTGGTGCATGAACTATCAGTGTACTTGTGCACCAGGTGTGGTGCATGAAATATCAGTGCACTTGTGCACTAGGTTACTCCTGGGGCACCGCATCCACCACTTACTGTCGTGCAAGAACCATTTCCCTACTAGTGCACCAGGACACTGTGGGTCCCCATGTCCACTGCCTGGTGTGGTGCAGGAACTGCTTCGCTACTGGTGGCCTAAGACACTGTGGTCATCATGTGTACCCTCTGCTGTGGCGCATGAGCTATCGGGACACTAGTGCACCAGGACACATCTGAGTCACCATTTTCACTTCCTGCTGTCTTACACGGACCAGTTCTCTACTAGTGCACTTAGACACAATGGTCATCATAACTACCCCGGCTGTGGTGCATGAACTATCAGCGTACTAGTGCACCAAGACTCAGAGTACTTGTGCATCAGTACACTTCTGAATCACCAAGTTCACCCCCATGCTGTTGTGTAGGAACCAGTTCTCCACTAGTGCACCAAGACACTGTGGTGATCATGTCTACCCTGCTATGGTGCATGAACTATCAGTGCACTAGTGCACCACGAGTCCTCTGGGTCACAACATTAAAATCATTGTTCTCATGCGGGAGCCACTTTTTCACGAATGCAGCGGGACAGTGGGGTCATTGTGTCTACCCCTGTGGTGCAGGAACTATCAACATGTTAGTGTACAAGAACACTTCTGGGTCACCATGTGCACCCCTGCTTTTGTGCAGGGACCAGTTATCTGTTAGTGCACCAGGACACTGGGGTAATCATGCCAGCCCTCTGCTGTGGTGCATGAGCTTTCAGTGCACTAGTGCACCAGGTCTCAGAGGACTAGTGAGCCCGGACAGTTCTGAGTCACACCTTCCACATCCCAACACTGTGCAGGAACTGCTTCTTTACCAGTGCACCAGGACTCTGGGGTCACCATGCCTACCACCCCTGTTGTGGTGCATGAACGGTCAGCATACTGGTGAACCACGACACATATGGGACACAACGTTCATCCTCTACTGTTGTGCAGGAATCAATTCTTCTCTACTAGAGCACCAGGAAACTAGGGTCATCATTCCTGCCCCCCCCCCCACTGTGGTGCATGAGCTATCACCGGACTAGTGCACCAGGACACTAGGGTCATAATTCTTACCCTCCCCCCCTCTGCTGTGGTTCATGCACTATCAATGCACTAGTGCACCAGGACATTGTGGTCATGATTCCTACCCCACCACTTTGGTGCATGAACTATCAGTGCACTAGTGCAATAGGACACTAGGGTCATCATTCCTATCCCTCCACCCCCGCTGTGGTGCATGAGCTATCACTGAACTAGTACACCGGGACACTAGGGTCATCTTTCCTACTCCCCCCCTACTGTGGTGCATGAGCTATCACTGGACTAGTGCACCGGGACACTAGGGTCATCTTCCCTACTCCCCCCTACTGTGGTGCATGAGCTATCACCGGACTAGTGCACCAGGACACTAGGGTCATCGTTCCTACTACCCCCCACTGTGGTGCATGAACTATCAATGCACTAGTGCACCAGGACATTGTGGTCATCATTCCTACCCCACCACTTTGGTGCATGAACTATCAGCACACTAGTGCAATAGGACACTAGGGTCATCATTCCTATCCCTCCACCCCTGCTGTGGTGCATGAACTATCACCGGACTAGTGCACCAGGATACTACGGTCATCTTTCCTACTCCCCCCCTACTGTGGTGCATGAGCTATCACCGGACTAGTGCACCAGGACACTAGAGTCATCATTCCTACTCCCCCCGCTGTGGTGCATGAACTATCAATGCACTAGTGCACCAGGACATTGTTGTCATCATTCCTACCCCACCACTTTGGTGCATGAACTATCAGCACACTAGTGCAATAGGACACTAGGGTCATCATTCCTACCCCTCCACCCCCGCTGTGGTACATAAACTATCAGCGCACTAGTGCAACAGGACACTAGAGTCATCATTCTCACCCCCGATGTGTTGCATGTACTATCACTGCACTAGTGCATCAGGACCATCATTCCTACCCCCTGCAGTGGTGCCTGAACTATCACCGCACTAGTGCACCAGGACACTGGGGTCATCTTTCCTACCTCCTGCTGTGGTGCATGAACTATCAGCGCACTAGTGCAACAGGACACTAGAGTCATCATTATTACCGCCCACTGTGGTGCATGAGCTATCACTGGACTAGTGCACCAGGAAACTAGGGTCATCATTCCTACCCCCCCCCCCCACTATGGGGCATGAGCTATCACTGGACTAGTGCACCAGGAAACTAGGGTCATCATTCCTACCCCCCCCCACCCTGCTGTGGTGCATGAACTATCAATGTACTAGTGCACCAGGACATTGTGGTCATCATTCCTACCCCACCACTGTGGTGCATGAACTATCAGATCAGTAGTGCACCAGGACACTAGAGTCATCATTCCTCCCCCCCTCACACTGTGGTGCATGAACTATCAGCGCACTAGTGCACCAGGACACTAGAGTCATCATTCCTCCCCCCCCCACACACTGTGGTGCATGAACTATCAGCACACTAGTGAAACAGGACACTAGGGTCATCATTCCTACCCCTCCACTCCCACTGTGGTACATAAACTATCAGCACACTAGTGCACCAGGACACTAGAGTCATCATTCTTATCCCCCGCTGTGGTGCATGAACTATCAGAGCACTAGTGCACCAGGACACCTCAAAGTCACCCCGTCCCCCTGATTTTGGGCAGGACCTACCCTTGCACTGAGGTACTACAACTCCCTTGGAAATGTTGTCCCACTGCACACTCGCCCATGTGGTATTGGTGCCATCAACACACGTATGGACTGAGACAACCCCCCCAAGAGTAAGGGTCCCCGAGGGGTGCACGACTACTCTCGGGGTTCACAGCTTCCACACAGGGTCACACATGCTCGAGGAATTGCAGCAGTAAAACTCCATTCTCCTCAGCTCAGCATGCATCAGGTGACTGCCCCATACTTAGAAATGTGCTTGACTAAGCCAACCTTTGTTCTGTTCGCAGCCATTTTGCCTTCTATAAACTATTTATTTTTTATTTTACCTGCAGGGTTTAAAAGTGTAACCCTCGCTAGGGGAACCAGAGCACCATACGTCCACATTTAACATGAAAATCAATAATCACTCCAGTGGAAAAGTACAGCTAAACAAAGGATCCTGACAGACGGGGCTTTCCGGCAGATTTCTTGATTACCTATAAACAATGTTCACAATATACAGAGCAGACATATGGCATCTCTCTAGTCTGTGACTTTGCTTTCCATGACACCAGGTTCCTCAGGTCAACTTTCTGGTTTCACAGGTGACACCCACCTTTAGCCCGAGTGGCTGGAATCTTTTCAAGCTGCGCTTGAGTTAACTTTTTATTTTTTTTACATCCTGGATGCATTCCTGTTTCAGTTTGTCACTCCATGCCGTCACCCTTTTCACCAAGTCAGGTTTCAGTTTCTTTGGTTTACTTTTCTTGGCTGTCACGTGGTTTATAGTCCTTCTATAGTGTTCGCTGCCAGCCCAAGGTTGTTACCTTCACCGCAGGGCCACGCGCTCACTCCATCAGACCACCTATTGGCCTGTTGTCTATTACTGGCTTTGGCATGCACCCTAGGGGGTCGTCCACGTCACTTTCCTGGTCATTCGCAGAGACTACACCCACTGATCCTGGTGCACACATTGTGAGGCCACTGTTAGCAGTTGTCCCTCCAGGCCCCCTGGCACAAGATGGTGCTCCTGGCACTGCGTGCTAACCCGTCCTCCTGGGGCTCTGTGTACCCCTAACCCACTACGGTCACTGAGACAGGGGCATCTTAAGGATTTTGGGGGCCCGGGGCCAAACGTATTTTGGAACAGCTTTGAATTTATTATCCAGTTTCAGCTCATTCAAACCCTCTTTGGCCAGGTCACTGACAATGCACAGGCACACTGTTCTGCATGCGTTTACAACTAATATTCAGAGGTACTGGGGGGTGCTTCCAATATTGTAACACAGCAGCAGATTACTTTAAATAATCTCTGTGACACCCTCCCACTTCTCATATGTGACGTCCTGTTTTTATTTAAAAGAAACTTTTTATGGCTGCTGCATGAAACATAAACACATTTCTATGAAAAAAATATGTAATATACTCTCAAACGTTACTCACATTAAAATAAATTAAAGGCAAACAGTATTTAAACAATCTGTTTAAGAATTATTCAAACTCTCCAGGGCAAGAGTCTGCAGAACAGAGCTGGCTCTCTCAGGGGCCCCTGAAAGGCTGGGGCCCTGGGCTAGAGCCCACTTTGCCCAGGCCTTAAAACTTCTCTGCACTGATCCCACAATCCCCGGCTCCTCAGGAAATGCAGGGCACAGGGCACAGCTCACACCACACCCACCTGCCTGCTCTGCCTTGGAGTAACGGCTCTCAGGGACACAAACACGAGCACCTCTTTGGACTGCGGTGGACGCAGGGATGATGTGAGGCCTACAGTTACTTTGCATACCTGCCCATACTTTCCATAGGTACTTTTTAGATTACACCCCTCTTTGTAACTAACAATGTTACTATTTCTCCACAGGCGTGCTGTACTGCTCATTAGGTCCAGTGCCCCCATGTGGAGAACCCCTGCCATGGCGAGTTTTACATTTCATTCCACGGAGTTCTGGTCACTCCTAGGGGTGGGCAATGAACTCAGCTCTTCTAGCTGAGTTTGCAGGGTTTTTCCCGCTCCGGGCTCCGCTTACAGCGTGAAGTTGCAAAAAACTCTGCATAGTGGAGTTTTTTCCTCATTCGTGCTCGGAAACGTAAAGTTGTTGACCGCAAGCATGGAAAATCTTACTCCAGACAACCTCCCGGCGAGATTTCTCAACGCGGGTGGTCACGGATGGTCGCTACTGCTTGCGCTGAGAAATCTTCTGTTCCAATTGAGGAAGCTGCCGCTTGAGTAGGAAATCTCGAGCAGCAGAAAAGAAGCAGCACCGTCTTGTGCTGGGTGTGGTGCCATTCGTGCTGATTTTACAAAGCAGGACAAACACCAAGTGCTAAAAATCAGCGCCAACAGTGCAACCTAATGCACTCCTCTGCTTGCGGAACTCCGAGTAGCGTAGCAGAATTTTGTGGTCACTTCGCAGAGTTCTGTGCAAACTCCACCCAGACCTGGTCACTACGTGTGCGCTCTGCCCCAGTGGCTGACAGAGGGCAAGCGTTGCCTCTAGACAACGGGTGGTAAGGTTACTCAGTGAGTCGCACGCTAGCAGCAGAGGTCTGTTCACATCCTGCATGTTCACTCCCCCGGCCCCTCCACCTCTCGTCCCGCCAAATAAAGATAATGTTGCTTAATGTTTGACCAATAAAAAAAGTAAATATGAAAGAAGCGTCAGTAAACTACTCAAAAAGAGAGGAGCACCATATAAAAAATAGAGATAATAGATTTGGGGATTATTATAACTATGCGTCCCAAGACATTTTTAGCATATTCGTTTATACTCTCCTATATTTTTTAATTCACGGAACTGATATGTGATTTCTATGTGGCCACATTCACATGCACATTGTGCAGACAACTATAAACATGTGCATCAACAAACACGTATTCCAAATACCGCTGGCCAGAACAGATTCCTTGTGTTGCATTGCCATCTAGTGGACAGAGTAGAGAAATGCTATGAGTTGAGCTCATGGACATCGTGGTTTGTTACAGGCAGACCCCGTTAATCAAAACTGAGTGCGCGCTCCGAGGCAACCAAAAACAGCCACGACACAACTAGCAGCGAACAGATAATTACTCAGAACACACATACACCATTCGAATAGATACATTGTGTATTGAGCCCACAGGAAAAAAAAAAACTTCTTATCAGTTACACTGCTTCAGGGTGACAAACAGTAGATAAACCGGTTCAAAAGGGGAGGGAGCCCGGGTGGGGGCCAATATATCCAGCAAAAAGAGGGTCCAGTTCACATTTTAAACCTCACTAAACTTCATGACCCAAGAGACAAACTTCACTCAACTTCAGGAGCCCAGTTTCAACCTTTGCTGAACCTCTAGGCCCAAGTTACCTTGGAAGAGGTATTGTAGAAACAGTGTGGGCCGAGGTCACGGAAGACCTCAGGGTTCCGCCCTGAGAGGATAGATTTAAGGGCACGGAACTGGCTTCAGCCAGGAATGGCAGGGCAAGGTCTGAGCTCCTGAGGTCTTTACACAGACATGGAGGAGTCATGGCAAGTGAGAGAGGGAAGACAGAGCTGGAGACCAGGGACTGCAGCTGTCACTATTACACCAGATAAGGAGACCAGGGACTGCAGCTGTCAGTATTACACCAGAGCTGGAGACCAGAGACTGCAGCTGGCAGTATACACCGGATAAGGAGACCAGAGACTGCAGCTTTCAGTATTACACCAGAGAAGGAGACCAGAGACTGCAGCTGTCAGTATTACACCAGAGAAGGAGACCAGAGACTGCAGCTGTCAGTAGTGGAGACCAGGGACTGCAGCTGTCAGTATTACACCGGATAAGGAGACCAGAGACTGCAGCTCTCAGTATTACACCAGATAAGGAGGCCAGAGACTGCAGCTGTCAGTATTACACCGGATAAGGAGACCAGAGACTGCAGCTTTCAGTATTACACCAGAGAAGGAGACCAGAGACTGCAGCTGTCAGTATTACACCAGAGAAGGAGACCAGAGACTGCAGCTGTCAGTATTACACCGGATAAGGAGACCAGAGACTGCAGCTGTCAGTATTACACCAGAGAAGGAGACCAGAGACTGCAGCTCTCAGTATTACACCGGATAAGGAGACCAGAGACTGCAGCTGTCAGTATTACACCGGATAAGGAGACCAGAGACTGCAGCTGTCAGTATTACACCGGATAAGGAGACCAGAGACTGCAGCTTTCAGTATTACACCAGAGAAGGAGACCAGAGACTGCAGCTGTCAGTATTACACCGGAGAAGGAGACCAGAGACTGCAGCTCTCAGTATTACACCGGATAAGGAGACCAGAGACTGCAGCTGTCAGTATTACACCGGAGAAGGAGACCAGAGACTGCAGCTGTCAGTATTACACCAGAGAAGGAGACCAGAGACTGCAGCTGTCAGTATTACACCAGAGAAGGAGACCAGAGACTGCAGCTGTCAGTTTTACACCAGAGAAGGAGACCAGAGACTGCAGCTGTCAGTATTACACCAGAGAAGGAGACCAGAGACTGCAGCTGTCAGTATTACACCAGAGAAGGAGACCAGAGACTGCAGCTGTCAGTAGTGGAGACCAGGGACTGCAGCTGTCAGTATTACGCCGAATAAGGAGACCAGAGACTGCAGCTCTCAGTATTACACCAGAGAAGGAGACCAGAGACTGCAGCTGTCAGTATTACGCCGAATAAGGAGACCAGAGACTGCAGCTGTCAGTATTACACCGGATAAGGAGACCAGAGACTGCAGCTCTCAGTATTACACCAGATAAGGAGACCAGAGACTGCAGCTGTCAGTATTACGCCGAATAAGGAGACCAGAGACTGCAGCTGTCAGTATTACGCCGAATAAGGAGACCAGAGACTGCAGCTGTCAGTATTACACCAGAGAAGGAGACCAGAGACTGCAGCTGTCAGTATTACACCGGATAAGGAGACCAGAGACTGCAGCTCTCAGTATTACACCAGAGAAGGAGACCAGAGACTGCAGCTGTCAGTATTACACCGGATAAGGAGACCAGAGACTGCAGCTCTCAGTATTACACCGGATAAGGAGACCAGAGACTGCAGCTCTCAGTATTACAACGGATAAGGAGACCAGAGACTGCAGCTGTCAGTATTACACTGGATAAGGAGACCTGAGACTGCAGCTGTCAGTATTACACTGGATAAGGAGACCTGAGACTGCAGCTGTCAGTATTACACCAGAGAAGGAGACCAGAGACTGCAGCTCTCAGTATTACACCAGATAAGGAGACCAGGGACTGCAGCTGTCAGTATTACACTGGATAAGGAGACCAGAGACTGCAGCTGTCAGTATTACACCGGATAAGGAGGCCAGAGACTGCAGCTGTCAGTATTACACCAGATAAGGAGACCAGAGACTGCAGCTCTCAGTATTACACCAGAGAAGGAGACCAGAGACTGCAGCTGTCAGTATTACGCCGAATAAGGAGACCAGAGACTGCAGCTGTCAGTAGTGGAGACCAGGGACTGCAGCTGTCAGTATTACACCGGATAAGGAGACCAGAGACTGCAGCTCTCAGTATTACACCAGATAAGGAGACCAGAGACTGCAGCTGTCAGTATTACACTGGATAAGGAGACCAGAGACTGCAGCTGTCAGTATTACACTGGATAAGGAGACTAGAGACTGCAGCTCTCAGTATTACACCAGATAAGGAGACCAGAGACTGCAGCTGTCAGTAGTGGAGACCAGGGACTGCAGCTGTCAGTATTACACTGGATAAGGAGACCTGAGACTGCAGCTGTCAGTATTACACTGGATAAGGAGACCAGAGACTGCAGCTCTCAGTATTACACTGGATAAGGAGACCAGAGACTGCAGCTGTCAGTATTACACCGGATAAGGAGACCAGAGACTGCAGCTGTCAGTATACACCGGATAAGGAGACCAGAGACTGCAGCTCTCAGTATTACACCAGAGAAGGAGACCAGAGACTGCAGCTCTCAGTATTACACCAGATAAGGAGACCAGAGACTGCAGCTGTCAGTATTACACCAGAGAAGGAGACCAGAGACTGCAGCTCTCAGTATTACACCAGATAAGGAGACCAGAGACTGCAGCTGTCAGTATTACACCAGAGAAGGAGACCAGAGACTGCAGCTGTCAGTAGTGGAGACCAGGGACTGCAGCTCTCAGTATTACACCGGATAAGGAGACCAGAGACTGCAACTGTCAGTATTACACCGGATAAGGAGACCAGAGACTGCAGTTCTCAGTATTACACCGGATAAGGAGACCAGAGACTGCAGCTCTCAGTATTACACCGGATAAGGAGACCTGAGACTGCAGCTGTCAGTATTACACCGGATAAGGAGACCAGAGACTGCAGCTCTCAGTATTACACTGGATAAGGAGACCAGAGACTGCAGCTCTCAGTATTACACCGGATAAGGAGACCAGAGACTGCAGCTCTCAGTATTACACCGGATAAGGAGACCAGAGAATGCAGCTGTCAGTATTACACCAGAGAAGGAGACCAGAGACTGCAGCTCTCAGTATTACACTGGATAAGGAGACCAGAGACTGCAGCTGTCAGTATTATACCAGAGAAGGAGACCAGAGACTGCAGCTGTCAGTATTACACCGGATAAGGAGACCAGAGACTGCAGCTGTCAGTATTACACTGGATAAGGAGACCAGAGAATGCAGCTGTCAGTATTACACCAGAGAAGGAGACCAGAGACTGCAGCTCTCAGTATTACACTGGATAAGGAGACCAGAGACTGCAGCTGTCAGTATTACACTGGATAAGGAGACCAGAGAATGCAGCTGTCAGTATTACACCAGAGAAGGAGACCAGAGACTGCAGCTCTCAGTATTACACTGGATAAGGAGACCAGAGACTGCAGCTGTCCGTATTACACTGGATAAGGAGACCAGAGACTGCAGCTCTCAGTATTACACCAGAGAAGGAGACCAGAGACTGCAGCTGTCAGTATTACACCAGAGAAGGAGACCAGAGACTGCAGCTCTCAGTATTACACCAGAGAAGGAGACCAGAGACTGCAGCTGTCAGTATTACACCGGATAAGGAGACCAGAGACTGCAGCTCTCAGTATTACACCGGATAAGGAGACCAGAGACTGCAGCTCTCAGTATTACACTGGATAAGGAGACCAGAGACTGCAGCTCTCAGTATTACACTGGATAAGGAGACCAGAGACTGCAGCTCTCAGTATTACACCGGATAAGGAGACCAGAGACTGCAGCTGTCAGTATTACACCAGAGAAGGAGACCAGAGACTGCAGCTCTCAGTATTACACTGGATAAGGAGACCAGAGACTGCAGCTGTCAGTATTACACCAGAGAAGGAGACCAGAGACTGCAGCTGTCAGTATACACCGGATAAGGAGACCAGAGACTGCAGCTGTCAGTATTACACCAGAGAAGGAGACCAGAGACTGCAGCTCTCAGTATTACACCAGAGAAGGAGACCAGAGACTGCAGCTGTCAGTATTACACTGGATAAGGAGAGCAGAGACTGCAGCTCTCAGTATTACACCGGAGAAGGAGACCAGAGACTGCAGCTCTCAGTATTACACCGGATAAGGAGACCAGAGACTGCAGCTGTCAGTATTACACTGGATAAGGAGACCTGAGACTGCAGCTCTCAGTATTACACCGGATAAGGAGACCAGAGACTGCAGCTCTCAGTATTACACTGGATAAGGAGACCAGAGACTGCAGCTGTCAGTATTACACTGGATAAGGAGACCTGAGACTGCAGCTGTCAGTATTACACTGGAAAAGGAGACCTGAGACTGCAGCTGTCAGTATTACACCAGAGAAGGAGACCAGAGAATGCAGCTCTCAGTATTACACCAGAGAAGGAGACCAGAGACTGCAGCTGTCAGTATTACACTGGATAAGGAGACCAGAGACTGCAGCTGTCAGTATTACACTGGATAAGGAGACCAGAGACTGCAGCTGTCAGTATTACACCGGATAAGGAGGCCAGAGACTGCAGCTGTCAGTATTACACCAGAGAAGGAGACCAGAGACTGCAGCTGTCAGTATTACACCGGATAAGGAGACCAGAGACTGCAGCTGTCAGTATTACACCAGATAAGGAGACCAGAGACTGCAGCTGTCAGTATTACACCAGAGAAGGAGACCAGAGACTGCAGCTGTCAGTATTACACCAGATAAGGAGACCAGAGACTGCAGCTCTCAGTATTACACCAGAGAAGGAGACCAGAGACTGCAGCTGTCAGTATTACGCCGAATAAGGAGACCAGAGACTGCAGCTGTCAGTAGTGGAGACCAGGGACTGCAGCTGTCAGTATTACACCGGATAAGGAGACCAGAGACTGCAGCTCTCAGTATTACACCAGATAAGGAGACCAGAGACTGCAGCTGTCAGTATTACACCGGAGAAGGAGACCAGAGACTGCAGCTCTCAATATTACACTGGATAAGGAGACCAGAGTCTGCAGCTGTCATTATTACACTGGATAAGGAGACCAGAGACTGCAGCTGTCAGTATTACACTGGATAAGGAGACCAGAGACTGCAGCTCTCAGTATTACACCAGATAAGGAGACCAGAGACTGCAGCTGTCAGTAGTGGAGACCAGGGACTGCAGCTGTCAGTATTACACTGGATAAGGAGACCTGAGACTGCAGCTGTCAGTATTACACTGGATAAGGAGACCAGAGAATGCAGCTGTCAGTATTACACTGGATAAGGAGACCAGAGACTGCAGCTGTCAGTATTACACTGGATAAGGAGACCTGAGACTGTAGCTGTCAGTATTACACCGGATAAGGAGACCAGAGACTGCAGCTGTCAGTATTACACCGGATAAGGAGACCAGAGACTGCAGCTGTCAGTATACACCGGATAAGGAGACCAGAGACTGCAGCTGTCAGTATTACACCAGAGAAGGAGACCAGAGACTGCAGCTGTCAGTAGTGGAGACCAGGGACTGCAGCTCTCAGTATTACACCGGATAAGGAGACCAGAGACTGCAACTGTCAGTATTACACCGGATAAGGAGACCAGAGACTGCAGCTCTCAGTATTACACCGGATAAGGAGACCAGAGACTGCAGCTCTCAGTATTACACCGGATAAGGAGACCTGAGACTGCAGCTGTCAGTATTACACCGGATAAGGAGACCAGAGACTGCAGCTCTCAGTATTACACTGGATAAGGAGACCAGAGACTGCAGCTCTCAGTATTACACCGGATAAGGAGACCAGAGACTGCAGCTCTCAGTATTACACCGGATAAGGAGACCAGAGAATGCAGCTGTCAGTATTACACCAGAGAAGGAGACCAGAGACTGCAGCTGTCAGTATTACACCGGATAAGGAGACCAGAGACTGCAGCTGTCAGTATTACACTGGATAAGGAGACCAGAGACTGCAGCTGTCAGTATTACACTGGATAAGGAGACCAGAGACTGCAGCTGTCAGTATTACACTGGATAAGGAGACCAGAGACTGCAGCTGTCAGTATTACACTGGATAAGGAGACCAGAGAATGCAGCTGTCAGTATTACACCAGAGAAGGAGACCAGAGACTGCAGCTCTCAGTATTACACTGGATAAGGAGACCAGAGACTGCAGCTGTCAGTATTACACCGGATAAGGAGACCAGAGACTGCAGCTGTCAGTATTACACCAGAGAAGGAGACCAGAGACTGCAGCTCTCAGTATTACACCAGAGAAGGAGACCAGAGACTGCAGCTGTCAGTATTACACCAGAGAAGGAGACCAGAGACTGCAGCTGTCAGTATTACACCAGAGAAGGAGACCAGAGACTGCAGCTCTCAGTATTACACCAGAGAAGGAGACCAGAGACTGCAGCTGTCAGTATTACACCAGATAAGGAGACCAGAGACTGCAGCTGTCAGTATTACACCGGATAAGGAGACCAGAGACTGCAGCTCTCAGTATTACACCGGATAAGGAGACCAGAGACTGCAGCTGTCAGTATTACACCGGATAAGGAGACCAGAGACTGCAGCTCTCAGTATTACACTGGATAAGGAGACCAGAGACTGCAGCTCTCAGTATTACACCGGATAAGGAGACCAGAGACTGCAGCTGTCAGTATTACACCAGAGAAGGAGACCAGAGACTGCAGCTCTCAGTATTACACTGGATAAGGAGACCAGAGACTGCAGCTGTCAGTATTACACCAGAGAAGGAGACCAGAGACTGCAGCTGTCAGTATTACATCAGAGAAGGAGACCAGAGACTGCAGCTGTCAGTATTACACTGGATAAGGAGACCAGAGACTGCAGCTCTCAGTATTACACCGGAGAAGGAGACCAGAGACTGCAGCTCTCAGTATTACACCGGATAAGGAGACCAGAGACTGCAGCTCTCAGTATTACACCGGATAAGGAGACCAGAGACTGCAGCTCTCAGTAATACACTGGATAAGGAGACCTGAGACTGCAGCTGTCAGTATTACACCAGAGAAGGAGACCAGAGACTGCAGCTCTCAGTATTACACCAGAGAAGGAGACCAGAGACTGCAGCTGTCAGTATTACACTGGATAAGGAGACCAGAGACTGCAGCTCTCAGTATTACACTGGATAAGGAGACCAGAGACTGCAGCTCTCAGTATTACACTGGATAAGGAGACCAGAGACTGCAGCTGTCAGTAATACACCAGATAAGGAGACCAGAGACTGCAGCTGTCAGTATTATACCAGATAGGGAGACCAGAGACTGCAGCTGTCAGTATTACACCAGAGAAGGAGACCAGAGACTGCAGCTCTCAGTATTACACTGGATAAGGAGATCAGAGACTGCAGCTCTCAGTATTACACTGGATAAGGAGACCAGAGACTGCAGCTCTCAGTATTACACTGGATAAGGAGACCAGAGACTGCAGCTGTCAGTAATACACCAGATAAGGAGACCAGAGACTGCAGCTGTCAGTATTATACCAGATAGGGAGACCAGAGACTGCAGCTGTCAGTATTACACCAGAGAAGGAGACCAGAGACTGCAGCTCTCAGTATTACACCAGAGAAGGAGACCTGAGACTGCAGCTGTCAGTATTACACCAGAGAAGGAGACCAGAGACTGCAGCTGTCAGTATTACACCAGAGAAGGAGACCAGAGACTGCAGCTCTCAGTATTACACCAGAGAAGGAGACCAGAGACTGCAGCTCTCAGTATTACACCAGAGAAGGAGACCAGAGACTGCAGCTGTCAGTATTACACCAGAGAAGGAGACCAGAGACTGCAGCTGTCAGTATTACACCAGAGAAGGAGACCAGAGACTGCAGCTCTCAGTATTACACTGGATAAGGAGACCAGAGACTGCAGCTCTCAGTATTACACCAGAGAAGGAGACCTGAGTCTGCAGCTGTCAGTATTACACCAGAGAAGGAGACCAGAGACTGCAGCTGTCAGTATTACACCAGATAAGGAGACCAGAGACTGCAGCTGTCAGTATTACACCGGATAAGGAGACCAGAGACTGCAGCTGTCAGTATTACATCAGATAAGGAGACCAGAGACTGCAGCTGTCAGTATACACCGGATAAGGAGACCAGAGACTGCAGCTGTCAGTATACACCTGAGAAGGAGACCAGAGACTGCAGCTGTCAGTATTACACTGGATAAGGAGACCAGAGACTGCAGCTGTCAGTATTACACCAGAGAAGGAGACCAGAGACTGCAGCTCTCAGTATTACACTGGATAAGGAGACCAGAGACTGCAGCTGTCAGTATTACACCAGAGAAGGAGACCAGAGACTGCAGCTGTCAGTATTACACCGGATAAGGAGACCAGAGACTGCAGCTCTCAGTATTACACCAGATAAGGAGACCAGAGACTGCAGCTCTCAGTATTACACCAGAGAAGGAGACCTGAGTCTGCAGCTGTCAGTATTACACCAGAGAAGGAGACCAGAGACTGCAGCTGTCAGTATTACACCAGAGAAGGAGACCAGAGACTGCAGCTGTCAGTATTACATCAGATAAGGGAAGACGTGTGTCTGATAGTCCATATCTACTGCCAATGTACCCTTGTGTCTAGTAAGTGATTTGGAAGAAAAGGTTGAATCCTCCTAAAATCTATGTACTTTCCCAGTTGTTCCCACAAATGAATGACAGCATTACTCTGATCAGGCACCGTCAGATCTTAATATCACAAGGTGTCTTGAGTTTGAGTAACCCTCTTATACCCTACCCAGCCAAAATACTAACCATTAACCTTCAACGTGCACCCACATGAACCAAACATTTCCATGTGCCAAGCCAAAGAGAAGCTATCACTAAGAAACACAAGGAACAGAGCCAAGAAATGAGATGGCGCTATCTGGCCAAGTTCGAGACGCCCTTCCGACCGAAAGAGCGCGATAACTCTCAGATTAGTATTTAGACAGTCTGATCCAGTGGGATAGCGGATCGTGGGAAACGAGAACCATGTTGGCGCTCGCTAGGCCAGGTGTAGCTGCCAATGGAGGGCGAGGGCTCCCCTTGAAGAGGAAAGCCACACCTGAAAACAAACACCTGCGAAAGCCAAGTCTCACCAGACTCGAGGGAGACTCCTTCGTTGGTCAACATTCGCCCTCTCGTGATATTAACAATAATATCCAATGTGTTATTAGTGTTTTTCTTGGAAGTCTCACTGACCTGACTTACAGAATCTTTTTAGAAATGTCTTAAAGTAAAGGGAAGGTCAGAATTTCATAAATTCACGTTCACCGCGTTTTGCCAATTTTTTCTTATTAAACGTAGAAAAACTTGGTGAATTTCATAAATATTGATTAAAAGCACATGGGGAAAAAACATTAAATATTACTTGTAGGAGCATCATTTCCAAAACCTGCCTTTAGAAGAACAATTCCACTGTTCTGTTATTTATTTGAAAAAAAAAATCGTTTTGTAAAACTTTTCTTTCCCAAAACGTTACCCACTGGTGAAACCCAGCAAAGTTCACAGACATTGCAGCTTGATGTATTGTACAAGTTGTGAGTTTTTCTACCCTTTCTTTGCACTCCAATTTTATGTGTTCTCTTAGTCCTTTTTACGTCGAACGTGTAAGCGCTCCGACATGTTGTAGTCTCTCTGTGGGCTTTTAACCATGCCCACTGCACGCCCATCACTACCACTCGTTCATGGGCTTGCCTTTCAAAAATCCTTTGTTATCATTGGTAAATGCTTTTACGCCTGTCCCTCCTTGGGGCAGTTTTGTTACCACCTTGTCCATCGACGGTGTTACATGGATAATTGCACGTTTGCCGATACGGTTGACTGCAAGTGAACTTCTTTTTCCTTCTGTGTCTCTCTGTCACGCTCATGGTGGCCGTGGCACTTTGAATCGGCTTGCTTATGTCGACTGTTTTACCTTTAATTTTCAATTTATGTGGCAAGAAAAGTCCGGTTAGGAATTTACAAGGCCAATAGGTCTAACTCGAGCCAACGCGAGACCCGTTGCATTGCAAATGCTTGTTGTCTTTGTCTACTCTTTTTTATGGTCCTTCTTTTATGTCTTTGGCTCTACACCCTTCCAGCAGCTAAGCCATAGATACTCAAAGTACGGCCCGCGGGCCTCATGCGGCCCCTCTGACCTTTACATGCGGCCCTTTGGGCAACAGGAGCGCTGGGCAGCTGTTTGCTCGAGTCTGCACTAACAATAAAAACATTAAATACACACACAATCATTTATTTCAAACTTAATTGGTGTTTAAGAAAGGAAGTAACTAGGGACTCCTGCACTTAACTTTAGAAACGCCTTCATTTTTTAAGACATCTTGCAGCACAAGTGTAAAACTAAGACAGTCTCTTCAAAATTAAAAAAGTGTATTTAGTTAACATGTAGAACCTTTTTGCCTTAGTACAATTTATTTTATCAGTGCATTGAGATGTATTCCTTTGAAAGTGATAGTTTTCAAACATACATTTGGAAACATAAATTTTGAAACATTAATTATTTCCCTTACCCTGAGAATACCACCAGTAGTAAATTAAAGAGGCAAGTCACTTGGTATGTGCACTTTATGGGTGGCCTGGGTTCCTATCATACATAAACAACATTATAGTTAAATCACACATAGAGGCAGGTTTTGTGCAGCGCACACCATGAATCATGTATTTCGAGGTCATCTTAAATGTGATAATGCAGAAAAAGGAGGGAAAGTGAGACTAAACAATTGCCTAGGATCACACAATTTGGAAAAGTGGGTAATCCGGGATTCATTCCAGGTTTTCTGGTTTCCCATTGTTTATTTCAGCCACTAGATGTATATCATTTGCTTCTCCTACACCTACCTTGCCACCAATCCCCCTAGTCACCCCACCCGACCGCCACCGCCCTGGCATCAATGCGGCCCCCAGGCGCGTCACAGACCAAACTTTTTGGCCCCTGGGAAAATGTTTGTGAGTACTGTGAGCTAAGCCTAAGGCTGGAGTTTGTCTTGTGAAACAGAAACTCAGAAGTTCCTGTTGAAAAGGTTTACAGTAGTCTCTCTGAGTCACAGAGTAATAATCCCTTCTGTAAGCAGCCCTCACGTGGTTTACATCTTCAGCTACAAACAGAGGTAACAGCTGTGTGTCGACATTTCCATACTTAAGGCCACAGTTTATGAAACCTGTGACTCAACAAGTCAGAAAACTTAGGGACATAAGAAGCCGCTTACGAAATGTCCGTTCTCTGATGCAACAATAGAATATTAACCTGACCTTTCCCAACCGTGTGGCATTTATCAGCTTCTGAAATTCTGGGGCACATGCGCCCTAGACTACATTGTTAGGGACTGGGATGGCGGTATAGAGATATGTGTTTACCTTTACCTGAAAGGTGTCTAGCAGCTGACAGCTGGTTACCACAAAATACTATTGCAGAGAAATGACGTCATTGAGATTGGGATATGCGCGTTGCATTCTTTTTCGGCCACCTATTTTGAAATCAGCACTCAGGAGTCTGGTGTAGAATGCTTCTCTCGGGTGAATGCATTGCCTCGGTGCACTCTCTGTAGGTGATCAACATTTCAAATCCGAATATTAGTAAAGTGGGCGACAATTTGCTGTTTTGCAGCCACCAAGTGTCACAACATAGATGAGACAGCAGCGCTTATTTTGTAAATAAAACCTGCCGGTGCCAAAGCCCTTCTCTTACACACGCGGCTGCTGCAATTAAATGTGCAGCACGGAATACTGAGGCAGCGTAATCCTGAAGCCATCTCGAGCCTCTTCAATCAATTTACAGGCTCTCCCTGCCCCTTAAGCTCACTCTTGCAGCTTTCTGCTCTCTTACATTGTGACGCTTTTTCGTTTTTCTCTTCCTCCGTCTTTCCCATATGTGCCTTTTGCTCGCAGTAAATGCTTGAGACAGAAAATAAGCACCGGCCCTCAAAAATAAGTGCCAGTGCCCTGCACCGGAAACCACTGGCTCAAATTAAGCACTGTGAGACAGACCGGTACTCCATCAGATTTCGATGAGTTATGATGACCGCAAGCTTTACTTGTCCTAACAGTCCATTATTTAATACATATTTGTTTAAGGAATTCAGTTTTTTTAATGTACTTTCCATATTTTATTAACACAATTGTGGTTAGCAGACCTGACAAAGAACTGTGTACATCAACTCTGATGTGCAGTACAAGAGTGAGCGATGGACTTCAGTACCGATTAAGCGAGTTACACATATTTGTTATAAGCAGGGATCCTGGTTTTTATATATTTATTTACATTTTTGTCTGTGTTTATCCATTTTTATATTTTGCTCTTTTTATCTGTTTTCATCCATATTTACTGTGGGTTTTTGAAGAAATGAAGCTGAACCTCCCTGTATTTCCAGATTTATTTAACCATAAATGTAGACTCGTAATTGCATGCTTGACCGGTTTCAAAGTTATTAATACCAATATATGATGATCCAAAACACTCAGATGAAAACGTGCAAACTTTATTATAAACTTTGTGCAGATCTACAGCTGTTTAAACTTTATCACAAAGCTTTTCTCTCTTTTTCAGCTCCATCAACGCGCACAACTACTGGCCCAGGAGTCACGATTGACAGTATTTAGAAAACCAAAAAATTTTCTATTTGTATCCAGACTTAAAAATAAACTCAGTTAGTAAAATAGGTGTTTTTCTGTCTGTATTTATCTGTAAAAATAAGTAAAACTGGAAAACTGAGAGCCTAATTTATAAATTGCTACATGGGGTGGGAATTTTTAATCAGACATCGAGTAAACATGTATCTACTGTGGTTTCAGGTTATGACATAGCTGAATATTTTGATAAGTGGTTTCTGTAGGGGTGCACTCTGCTGGCCACCATGAAGTCGTGTCAAAGTGTCATTGTTATCACTGTTCAGTGTCCGAGCTTCAGGACTGCAAATGGGGTGTCTTACATGCAATAGCACGGTGGGCAAAGCAGGGACTCGTGGGTGAGCCGGAGTGAGACGCCCGCTACGAGCCGCAATAGGTGAAACACACACATAGTGGTTGAAAGCATATAGCATCTCATTATTTTATTACTTAGACATTACAGTGAGTACGAAGATTTTGGGGCCCCAAAATCTTTGGAATTCTTCGAACTACATCTGACATTTATGACCATCAAGGTACACTGTAAGGACGCATGAGTTTGCTGACCTCCAGATCTAAATTTCTCAAAGTTTTTTAAATTCTAAAAGTTTGCAACAATTACAAAAAATAAAATAAAAAGGAGCAAAAGGGGGCTGATTCTTACACATAGTTGCAAATCAACATCCATTGAAGCATATTTACTGCTTTTTACAATTCCCATACATTCCCAGTGCATTTGTGTAAAGCTACACCACTCGGAGGATTCCTGGTATCCTACTGGCAGTGTCATGTGGTTAATTTAGATCTCGCCTACCAGACAGTGGCGTTGTCAAAGATCTGTTGTAAGCTTACCAAGAACTCCCAGCGGGCTTCCAGACCACCCATTGCAAATTACTGGTTGACTTTATTGTTACTCTTATTTGCTTGTTTCTTATTGGATGACTTTCCTTGTCCAATCTTGTTTTTGTCCCTCCCTTGGAGCATAGCATCATTGCCATCCTTCTCACTGGCTGACCTCAATTCTTCTACTGTTAACCTGTGGGCAACTACTTTTTTTTTCTGTTTGGTTAAGCAATCCATGAAACTGTATATGATTTTCAGCTCTCTCGCTCATGTGACTCTTCCCGGCCAAACACCACCGGCCCTCTTTGTTGCTCTCTCCCTCGTGTTCTGCATTTCCCCTCTTTCACTTCCTGACTTTATTATTATTTTTTTAATCCCCTGCTCACTTCCAGTGGATTCCTCCCCACCGACTCTCACGTACTCTGATGATCCTTTAAAAAATATATATATATATATATAAAAAACGCATGCTGGAACCACACATGCCTGAACAACATGGTCGGAACAACAACTGCGTTGTTACCACTAATGCCTTTACCACGAATACCTTAACAACGATTTTTCATTGTAAAGGCATTCCTGGTAAAGGCATGCGTGAAATGGCATGTATGGTACCAGCATGCGATCCCCAGGCCCCCCCACCCACCCCTAAAATTACCACCACCCCACCCCTAAAACCACCCCAACCCCTCACCCCTGCCCCTAAAATGACTGCAACGCCCCAACCTGCCCCTAAAACCTAAAACCACCACAAACCCCCACACCCACCCCTAAACTACCCCAACCCCCACCCCGCCCCTAAAACTACTGCAACCCCTAAAACCTAAAATTACCCCAACCCGACCCCTAAAATTACTGTGACCTCCCCACCCCGCCCCTAAAACCTAAAACCACCCAAACCCCCCCACACCCACCCCTAAAACCTAAACTATCCCAATGCCCCACCCCGCCCCTAAAACTACTGCAACCCCAAAACCTAAAATGACCCCAACCCTGCCCCTAAAATTACTGCAACCCCCCACCCCACCCCTAAAACCCAAAATGACCCCAAAGCCCTACCCCACCCCTAAAATTACCGCAACCCCCCCACCCCTGCCCCTAAAACCTCCCCAACCCCAGCCGCCCCTAAAATTACTGCGACCCCGCCCCTCAAACCTAAAACCACCCCAACCCCGTCCCTAAAACCTAAACTACCCCAACGCCCCACCTCGCCCCTAAAACTACTGTGACATCCCACGCCTGCCCCTAAAAACTAAAATTAACCCATCCCCCACCCCTAAAACCTAAAAGTACCCCAACCCCCAACCTGCCCCTAAAACTACCCCAAACCCCCACTCCGCCCCTAAAACCTAAACTACCCCAACCCCCACTCCTAAAACTACTACAACCCCTAAAACTTAAAATTACCCCAACCCCCACCCCTGCCCCTAAAATTACTGTGAGCCCCCACCCGCCCCTAAAATCTAAAATTACGCCAACCCCCATCCCACCCCTAAAATTACTGCGACCCCCACCCCGCCCCTAAAACCACCCCAACCCGACCCTAAAAAACAAACCACCCTGACCCCCCACCCCTGCCCTTAAAACTAAAACTACCCCCACCCGCCACTAAAACTACCCCCCAACACTACCCCAGCCCCACTTACCTGACTGCATCCTCTCTGATCCGGAGTCTGTTTTCCTCTGCCTTAACCACGCATGTTCATTGTTCCAGACATGCGTGGTTAAGGCAGAGGAAAACAGGGTCGTTGTTCACGAAAGCGTTGTTCCGCTTTCGTGGATAATGATCCTCGTTGTTAAGGATTTAGGCTGCACATATATATATATATATTTCTTCGAGCAATCCCAGGAAATGGCACAAATCCGGTACAACTTATTGCTTTTTTATGAAGAATTTATTGTTTCATAACAATGAAAGTGCAAAGTGCGGGGTGCCACCAGCAAAAATGTCCTAGGCGTTTGGGCAGAAGCCTTCCACTGGGCCAGCCCCAGCTGGTGGGACTTAGCTTGAAGAATAATGAACTTTTACGACCTCTGCACAACTTCTCCAACTGAATTGCAATTCTGCTCACGCCTGGTGTGCGGCCAGTTCCATTATTTTGAAGCATTTATTTGCCAAAGGAGTTTTTAGGACCAGCGTGCCCCTCTCCTGCTGCTAGGACTTTGCAGGCATAAACAGACTGGTCTGCAGGTGTCGGCACAGGCCAGTACTTGTGAAAGGCAGGCAGGCCTGGGGCAGGATCTGTTGCACGCTGGGCCTGTACTCTCCTGGGCTAAACACCTACTCAGCTTTTAGGGAGCAGTGATGGTGTCATAAAACGTCCTGTTTAGTTTCAAGCCAGTTTGCCTCTGTTGCCATTACTTAACTTGAAACTTTTGTGTCTGTTTGTTGTGCGTATTCATCACACTGCACCTTACAAACAGAGTTGGCAGGCAGTCTCTGCTACTGTAGAACTCTCTTTTTTATTCCATAACAAAACAGGACTACAAGTCCCAGAATTCAAAGGAAAAGATTGGACTGAAGCAGCACATCACGCATGGACCTGGGAAACCTGGCAGCTGTAACACCCAGTGTTGTTTATTGCTCTACAGTTTGGCTTTTCCTAGCGATTAACTTTTAGTGCCTTACAGTCATCAGGCCACAAGCTTCCTAGGCCCATCAGCCCACAACAGAGGCCGGGCTCCCTGCCAGGCCTCATGGGCATGTCCTGTTCTGCGAAGACTTCCTTCCCTGCCTCACAGCGCTGCCCTTTCTAACCGCTGCTGTAAACATCAAGTGGTCGGTTGTTCTTTCACTTTTAATTGACACAAATCCCACAGATGGATGTCATGTTTTACACACACTATCATTTAAGAAAATCCTGTGACCCCTCCTGCATATTTTTGACAAATGTTTGCTTATTTTCTGGCCTGTGGGGAGTTTAAAAACTCTTAACAGACTCATTAAGCATTACTCACTCTTCTACCCAACACAATTGCCCAATTTCCTGCGAGCAGACAAGTTATAGGAAGGTAAATTGCATGCACATGAGAAGGCTGAATGAAAAAACAGAACTGGATAACCCAGCGCTCCACGTTCTGCCTTTAAGCATTTAATACACATATAAAATGAACACGTAAATCCAATCACTACAAATTTAGAGTCCATTTTGTGTACAGTGGCTAACCATGCTTTTCAGCCTGTTTCAATGATGTGGTCAGGATCACACAATTTGAGCAGTCTTGGGAAAGCTGGGATTTGAATACCTGGTCCACATTTCAGTTTTTAGACTAAGTCAATGGTGTATCGAGTGGAGAGGAGAGTAGTCTACCTATGTTCGTGGATTTTTGTTTATGTAGTAATAAAATCTGTCACCACAGACACAATTGTACAATGACCTCAACTAGGTGTTCCCAGCAGCTGAAAAAGGGAATCTATCAAAAACCTGTCCGAGTCTAGAGTTGTGTTATTGAGAAGACTCACCTGGGTAGTCAGAACAGCCATTTTTGTTGACATCTTGGTCCTACTTACAAATAATGGAAATTTCTGTTACCAAACTAATTGTAAGTGTTTTTATCGGCCTCAGAAGAATGAAAGGGTAAGTGTACAAGGGTGTCAAAGTTAAAAGTCTGCAGTGGGTGAATTAGTACACAAAGCCTCCACATGGCATACTTGCAATTTGTCTAACACTGGAATTGCTCAGAGTAGCATTGTAACCCATATTTATTTTGCTTGCCATGCCACCTCCGATTAGACCCAGCCACATGCCAATCAGCCTTGACCCTGCTCCAATAGAAACAGTCCAGTCCCAGCTGCCAAGCCTGGCATTCTCATACGGGAACACAAGCAGCAATTTAGGACCGGATTTTCCGGGTCAGCTTGGATGCAGTGGCACAGAGGCCAAGGGACCCATGTCTGGTCATACCCTTACCACTTAGGGTGGCATATCAAACACACATAAGGTGAGGGGAGGCTGCATGCACTAAGTCTAACCGATGGCAGTAGCTCGGGTAGCTTATCAACCCTTCATTCTTTAGTCTGTCATGCCACCTCAGATTAGACCCAGCTATATGCAAATCAGGCTTGACCCTGCTCCAATAAGAACACTCTAGTCCAAGCTGCCAAGGCAGGTTTTCTCTGAACCAGAGCACAAGCAATCCAAGACTGATTTTGCCCCGATTGTTGGTTTGTCAGTCCGGTGCAGCTTGGTTTCAGTGGCCCAGTGGGCAAGCTTATCCTGAAGGATGTCTACAAGGCATAACCAAGAAGTAAAACAGAACCTTATCAGATTGCAGGTAGTTGAACTCTGTTTATGAGAGTGCTACAGTTATAAAATGAGGTCGAGCACCTCCAATGCACCATGAGATCGGTATGACATGGATTAGTGAAACAATGTTACAGAGGCTGCTACAGAGTGCAGAAATAAGGGAATTTATTCAGTCACGGGATGCGATTCCTCATTAACCATGTTTGTAGCAAATATACGAAGGCAGAGGAAGAGTAGACTTTCTGGAGAGCATTGCAAATGTTTGAAGACCAGGCAGCGAAGGATTCCCGCAGGGTGCATGTATTCTTCAAACGTGAGAGGAGTTTGATGAAGTTTTTCTCTTCAGCCTACTTGCACCCACAAAATATTTCACTTGTCCACCGACCAGCTGACCCCCATCCATATACATAAAGTGGCAATTTTAACTCCTTTTTTTAGTAAATGGGTTCCACCACTAGGGGGCACCCACAGACTTTTGCCTACCCTTGGCATGCACAAGTCAAACCTGCTAGAAGTGGTCCTTAGTCCCTTTCCCTTGATGCTCCTACCGAACTGAGATCACAACTTAGCATCTGCAACAGCAAAGTACCGCCATGGTGCCCAACTTGTCCGCCATCTTGGATGAGTCTGCTCCCATCCAGATTCCCTTCAACAGCAGACAGATTCCACACAGTGGCAGATTCAGGGGGCTGGGAAGTTTGTCATATTGTGTTGCATCGCTACCGCTCTGCCTGCCTATTGAATGATTGAATTAATCACAATGATTTCATAGAACCGTCCTTCATGGGCTGTGTGGTGATATGTAGGCCGAGTCAGAGCTTAGTGCTAAAAGCAAACCGCAGCCCGGTGGGCCCACGTCATATGTGACATGTTACACCAGTCCCGGCTTCTTCACAATGGGATGTGTAAGCTCACACCTACAATGTTGAAGACAAATCTATATATTCCAGAATTAAGGGCCAGATGTAGCAAAGGGTTTTTCCCATTCTGTGTCAATGGGAAAATGTGGTCGTACATATGGCCCTAAATGCGTAATTGGCTAATAGGCCGTGTTTGGCCAATAGTCGCCAGAGCGCTTGGGATTTGCCCACCGAGTACCCACTACTGATCTTCAAGAAGTTGCTTATGGACATCCCTTCCCTTATCATCACCTGATCATGCTAGGGGTGGGAGTAAATATTAAAAGGAACTGGGGACACCTAATAGAAGGGGCATAGTGCCCTGGTCTCAGTAACAGTGCACCTTTGACAAGGTGCCTCAGGTGCCCACGAGGGCAGTGCATCCTATTAAAGGCAGCGCACTGCCCCCACGACAGAAGCGACCCTGCAGGGGCCCTGGGGCAGCGCATTAGTGAACGGCAAGGTGCCTGTGGGTACCAGCCGCTCTGTACCTTTCCAGTGCCAGAGGCACACAGCTGTGTGATAGAGATCCCCCTGCAGGCAGGTGCAGTGAGTGAGTGTGTAGTGTCCGTGGGACCTCCTGTCTCTCTTTGCAGGGGTCACCTTCGGGGACCGCACGGACTGTCCATCCACCTCTTACTAGTGAACGGTCGGTGCCTACTCCCTCTGTGACCTCAGGCTCAAAAGCAAAGTATTTCCCTCATTAGCACAGGGCCACGGCCCAAGCTAACGAGGGAACATGCCCTCAGAATCACTCCTGCGCTATATGTGGGGCGTGGTCTTTATTAAGGAGGGACTACACAAGAGTCTGCGGCCTCTTCTGTAATACTGAAGTGCACCAGGAGAGCAGAGAGTGAGCATGCAGGCCTGGTGCGACCTCAGTGTACTGTATGAAATGCAGCCCCTGGTGAGTTCACACTTCTATAAATACCCACCGTCTCTTATAAATAAGCATCTGCAGTGAGCAAACTAGACCGCAAACATGGGTCCAACTTCTGCATAGGACAACACACTCTTCACGCAACAATTTGTTTCCCAGTCTTTAGCTTTCAGTTTGCAGATTGGTGCATTCTGGGATTTGTAGTTCTGGCTCGGTTAAGTCGAACACATGGAATTAACACAGCTGAAAAGAATGATTTGTCAAATTAAAGCCTCCAGCCCGAATTACCCATCGGATGCACGGTCTGGTGTTACTGATTGTGCTCTATGGTGCATGTCTGAGTCGGTGCGCCTGGCACAGACTCGAACAGTGAGTCCATTGTGGTGAAGAATGCTTTGTCCTCGCGCAGCTGTGAACTCTGACAGCCTACGACTCCCCTGAGTGTCTGCAATGATTAAAACTCAGATCCCTCTTTCACTGGAGGACCGGCCTCAGTATGACGAGCAGGGGTTGTCTCGCAGATGGGTGCAAGGTGTAACTGCACCCCTGCGGGGGATGCCTTTGAGGATGCGGGAACCCCAGTAGCCCCCTTCCAAGGAGTGTGTCACTTCCGATCCACGTCAGTGCGCCTCCTGACAGCCTCTTTACATTACACCCGCATCTGTAATATTGCACAGAGCCTATAGCATATGAAAGGACCCTTTGTGAGCAGAAGGGTTAACACAAGCCCCTTCTGTAACACCACTGTGCCTCGGGTGCCACCAAGAGGAACACACACCCGTTGTGCCCCTGGGGCAGTTTGTATAATGTGACCCTGCACTGGAAAAGTTGTAGCCCAATGACAGACTCAACTCCTAGTCAAAACCCTCCAGATCTGAGTGGAAAATTCAAGAGTTGCTTCTATAATCTTTAAAAACCAGTTTCTTTTGCAATTGTTCCTGGGACAAGTACAGTGTTCTGCACTCTGCTCTCAGCCCACAGCAGCCAGGGAGTGGGGTGCCCGTGTGTTGTGTGGTGAAGGGCAGAAGGCAACGATAAACACGGATGTACTGATGGGAAATAGAGAACTACAGGTCCCAGAATGCAATGCAAAGATCTGTGCAGCCACGTTTCCGGTGGCCTGGGAGCTAATTCAAAGGCAAGTGAAATGTACCCTGGGTGTTGAGCGCCACCCCGTCACCCTAGGCAGGCACCTGAGCCATCAGATTACTTTTATTTATAGTGCTTAGAAACTGCATAAGAGTGGTATGCAATGCTATCTAAAAATAGTTATGATACAAACAGAAATTGATTGATCGTCTTGGAACTGATAACTGCCATCTCTGATTGCCCTTTGGGGCTGGGACAAAATCTTTCACACAGAGCAGTCCCCGGGGACGGAGTGGGGAATAAACTCCAAGCCCCTCCCATGCCCAGTTTTAGTTGTTATCTGACTGACTCTCTCTAAGGGGGGGGGCTTCCTGGCATATTTTCTGTGCCCCTCCCACCTCTTTTTCTGCCACACTGACATGCTGCACGGGTTTGACACTGCACAGTGTCTGCCTATCACTTGGCCTCTTGGCGCTATAGTGTCATGGCGCGTGCACACAGAACTTTCTGTCCAAGGGTCTCCTGTGCACCAGAAGTGATGTGGTTTGGGGTGTGAGGGTTTTCGCCACTCTCTGGTGTGAGAGACACTGTGCAGCTATCCACATTACTGGGGTCGGCAGGCCTAAGGATACTTGTGTGCACTGAGGTGCTGCCTCAGTGCACGGATTTAACCCCTTGCACGCTCACTCTAGCTTGTGACCACAGCACAGGAGGCCTAGGATATTAAATCAGCCTCACTGTTCACAAGAGTGATGGGTGGGTTTCAAAAGCTACAGAAGCACGCGGTAGTGCATGCGTGGCCCCGCACGTGATCTCACGTGTCACACAACTGGCCCACGTCATAAGGGTGACCTTCCGCAGCGCTGGTTCTTCAGCCAAGGCGCTTAGCATGTAGGTGTAGGGGCTTGTAGTTTAATTCCACTATTATAAGTATTGGCCTACAAGTCCCAGCATGCATAGCGTTACAGACAGAACAACCGACGGTCATTCTTGTCATCACATGGGGCAGCCGAGACTGGCGCGTGGGATGTGCAAGCAGATGTGGCTTCATAAAAAATATTGTTTTGTAATGTAGAAGAACTGCTGAAAATAAATTTGAAAAAGTGTTGCATAAAACTCAGTAGGCTTCTGCTTTTGGAAAGAAAGCCCCTCTGCCACCCTACAGCAGTTTTCACATCATTTATTTTCAGACTAGGAGCTACACAGAGTCAACACGCAGGCCGCATACATTATTTTTTTGAAAACATGCGTCACAAATGTATCTTTAAAAAATAAAATGTGACTGTTGTCCCCAACCTGTGCTAGCAGAAGCCTCCTTAACTGGATTTGAGCCCGATTCCCTTCTAGAAAAAAAGATTGTGTTAGATTTCTGAAAACCTCTTGTTTTAAGCCACTTTGACCCTGGATGAGTTTTACTTAAATAAGGGCAAACCGCTGGGAAATCGCATCTGGTAAACACACCATAAATACCTCCAGATGTTTCCAGCCAATTAGAGGGAAGAATAAAGTGTTGCACCTTTTATTACACAGAAGCACTAAGGGCCATATGTACAAACACTTTTTCCCATAGACACAGAATGGGGAAAAACCTTTGCTACATCTGGCCCTAAGGCCCATATTTATACTTTTTTAGCGCCGCATTTGCATCATTTTTTGACAGAAACGGCGCAAACTTGCAAAATACAATTGTATTTTGTAATTTAGCGCCGTTTTTGCGTCAAAAAGCGGTGCAAATGCGGCGCTAAAAAAGTATAAATATGGGCCTAAGTGATCAGAAAGGAGGCACATATAGGCCAGGCTACTGGAATTATGCGGCAGGAGCAGCCCAAATTTTGCGCCATGTTTCATTAAATTATACGGCAAGAAACACAAAATTAAGCGCAATAATGCGATACATTTTGTAATACTATGACTTCATTATTTCGTAATTTTTAAACTTTGTATCATGTCTGGGCATTGGGCGCATTTTATTAGAACCAGTTTAATACCCAAAAAGTAATAAGCCACAGAACGGTGACCAGTCCAGCTTTGCAAATGGCCCCTCACTGTGTGGCAACACTTATCGCTGCATGTTTAGTAGCTTTTAAACCCTTTATGGTAGAAATAAATATTTTTGTTAAACTCTGCAGATTATGCGGCAGGTGACGGATTATGTGGCAATCTAAAATTATGCGAAAATCGCCGCGGCCGCGCAGTCGCGTAACCCCGGTGGCCCCGCAGAGAGGGGTCTGTCCCCCCCACTCACCTCGGATGAGGTGCAGCCTCCGCCGGAGGTAGCTCTCGAAGGAGGTGTAGTCGCTGTAGACCGTGTTCATGCCCACGCTGCGGCTCTCCAGCCAGTGCACGGTGGCCACCCCCCGGGCGCACACCTCCAGGGCCCGCACCTTCATCTGGCGGGCCAGCTCCACCACCACCTGGCCGGACACCGCCTCCCCGCTGCGGTAGAGCCCGCCGGGGCTCCCCTCCAGCTCCACCGAGAAGCTCCGCAGCTTGTGGAACTGCATGGCTGCCTGCGAGTGGGGGCAGCTGTGCTCCTGGGGGGTGGGGGATAGATGTCCGGGGTGCAGATGACTCTTGGGGTGAACTGTGGTCTGGGTAGGGAGCTATAATCCGGTTTATCTCTGCGGTCAACTTGTGTGATCCTGGGCAGACGACCTTATCCCATGCAAATTGGCGATTTTACCTCCTGCACGTTACGAGTGCCAGGAATGGGCTCAGTCTGTCTTTAGAAACCAGGCCACAGAAGAACTCTGCCAGTGCAAACTCCGGCACTTCAAACTTCAAGAACAGTTCTAAAGTCTGGTATCCCCCGGCGGAAATCAGCAGCTGTGGGACGATGCAGCTGTGGATCGATGCAACTGCGGATCGATGCTGCTTGGGCAGTTAATTGTGGTTAACACATCTGGTCGTCAATGAAGTTGTGTGTCCATGCAGGTACGTGCAGTTTTCTTTCGATGCAGTTGTGCCTGTGGGTCGATGCAGTTTTTGCCTGTGAGTCGAGGCAGTTGTGCCTGTGAGTCGATGCAGTTGTGCCTGTGAATCGATGCAGTTGTGCCTGTGAGTCGATGCAGTTTTTGCCTGTGAGTCGATGCAGTCGTGCCTGTGAGTCGATGCAGTTGTGCCTGTGAGTCGATGCAGTTTTTGCCTGTGAGTCGATGCAGTTGTGCCTGTGAGTCGATGCAGTTGTGCCCGTGAGTCGATGCAGTTGTGCCTGTGAGTCGATGCAGTTGTGCCCGTGAGTCGATGCAGTTGTGCCTGTGAGTCGATGCAGTTGTGCCCGTGAGTCGATGCAGTTGTGCCCGTGAGTCGATGCAGTTTTTGCCTGTGAGTCGATGCAGTCGTGCCTGTGAGTCGATGCAGTTGTGCCTGTGAGTCGATGCAGTTGTGCCTGTGAGTCGATGCAGTTGTGCCTGTGAGTCGTTGCAGCTCCTGTCACTCACCAGGGACGGATCTCACCACAGGGTCCGAGTCGCCCTCCGGCCCTCGGATGGGACGTGTCAGATCTGTGCTGCTGGGCGTGGAGCCCCCTGGGCACAGCCTGGCACGGACACACCCCTCGAGCCCGCTGCCAGGCACCGAGCCTGGCTGGTGAACAAGATGCCTGCACCCCAGATCCCGGCAGTCCGAGGGATGCACACCGGCCACGAGCTCCGGGCACTCTGCAGGCCCCCTCCCCGTCCGGGGTTAAAAGATGCCGGGGCGGTGCCTTGCTGCTTCTGGGCGGTGCCTTGTCTCCGGGACCATCTGTCGGCTCTTCTCTGCTTATCAGCCCAACCCACCCAGCGCCTGTTACTGACCAATGGGCGTCTGCGCAGAGCACACACCCACCCTGTGGGGGCGGGGCGCCGAGAGTGACTGGCAGTTCTAACTCAGTGCGCTGTTAAGAACTCTGCACTGAGTTCTCTTCGGGGGCGAATAATTCATTCACATGAAGTAACACAGGTAAGGCCGGTCAAAGGCCTACGTCAGATCTGTCAGAATGTGCAGCCTTTGTTAACCGGACCCTTGAACGGCCGGTAGGGCTGGGGCAGAGGCAGTCGAGGTAGGCCCATTATGAGCCAGGCTGACGAGTGCCTTGTTCTCCACCAGCCTTACCAGCATGCGCATAAGGTAGTTAGCGGGTTAATGTTCCTGCTGCAGAGCGGTGCTTGTAACCGGTAAATCCCGTGTGAGTTCCAGAGATGCAGCACAGACCCTGCCTGCAGCAAGCACAAATGCAAACCCCGCAAAACATCCAGACAACCTGAAAAACTTCCGCCCCATCTCCCTTCTGCCTTTCCCAGCCAAAGTAATAGAGAAGACCGTCAACAAACAGCTGACCACCTTCCTGGAAGACAACAACCTGCTCGACCCCTCACAGACCAGATTCCGAACCAACCACAGCACTGAAACCGCCCTCATCTCAGTCACAGACGACATCAGAACCCTGATGGACAACGGTGAAACAGTCGCCCTCATTCTTCTCGACCTCTCGGCTGCCTTTGACACCGTCTGTCACCGTACCCTAATCACCCGCCTCCGCTCCACCGGGATCCAAGACCAGGCCCTGGACTGGATCGCCTCCTTCCTCGTAAACCGCTCCCAAAGAGTCTACCTCCCTCCGTTTCGCTCAGAACCCACTGAGATCATCTGCGGCGTACCTCAAGGCTCATCACTCAGCCCGACACTCTTCAATGTCTACATGAGCCCCCTCGCTAACATCGTACGCAAGCACGACATCATCATCACCTCCTACGCCGACACCCAACTTATACTCTCCCTCACCAAGGACCCCGCCAGCGCCAAGACCAACCTACAAGAGGGTATGAAGGACGTCGCAGATTGGATGAGGCTCAGCCGCCTAAAGCTGAACTCTGAAAAAACTGAAGTCCTCATCCTCGGCAACACCCCGTCCGCCTGGGACGACTCCTGGTGGCCCACGGCCCTCGGCACCGCACCGACCCCCGCAGACCACGCCCGCAACCTCGGCTTCATCTTGGACCCCCTTCTCACCATGACCAAGCAAGTCAACGCCGTGTCCTCCGCCTGCTTCCTCACCCTCCGCATGCTCCGCAAGATCTTCCGCTGGATCCCCGCCGACACCAGAAAAACCGTGACCCACGCCGTCGTCACGAGCCGCCTGGACTACGGCAACACCCTCTACGCTGGGACCACCGCCAAACTCCAAAATCGCCTGCAACGCATTCAAAACGCCTCAGCCCGCCTCATCTTCGATGTACCCCGCAACAGCCACATCTCCGCACACCTGAGACACCTGCATTGGCTCCCAGTCAGCAAAAGGATCACCTTCCGACTTCTCACCCACGCACACAAAGCCCTCCACGACAAGGGACCGGAATACCTCAACAGACGGCTCAACTTCTACGTCCCCACCCGCCCCCTCCGCTCCTCTGGCCTCGCACTCGCCGCCGTCCCTCGCATCCGACGCTCCACGGCGGGTGGGAGATCTTTCTCCTTCCTGGCGGCCAAGACCTGGAACTCCCTCCCCACCAGCCTCAGGACCACCCAGGACCACTCCGCTTTCCGGAGACTCCTAAAGACCTGGCTGTTCGAGCAGCGATAACCACCCCCTTTGTCCCTAGCGCCTTGAGACCCGCACGGGTGAGTAGCGCGCTTTATAAATGCTAATGATTTGATTTGATTTGACTCTTCACAAGACCACAGCTGCCTGATCTGAACATGTGGGACGCTTTAGTAGCGCTCTGATTCACTGTGGAGGCCATGTTTAATGCGGTGCCGGGGACCACTTTCTGCTCCAGTCTGTTCTCTACTTACTGACCTGGGAAGGATGATGAGTTAAATTTGCTTCACCAACACCCAATCTTGTGACCTGCAGATTACCGTGAGTTCACCTCTTTGAGACATCCCGCTGCCTGCACATCAGTGCCACATTACATGGTACACGCAAAGATCAGGCATTTTTTTTCCCTTATGAAGCATAATGTAGCCCCAGAGGGACAAGGAATTGTGGCGTCCTCCCTCACTGTCCATGGCCCGCTAACTCAACACCCCCCCTCATCATGCTTCCACACCCTTTGCCTGCTCCGGAAGATTTTGAAGTAGATTCCCATGGACACAAGTAGAACAGTTACCCAGGTACCCGTCAGCAGTAAACTCGACTACAGCAAGGCACTCTATGCCGGAATCAGCAAAAAAAACTCCAAGCAAGACGCCAGAGAATACAGCACGCCGTGGCCAGACTGATCCTGGACATCCCCGCCACAGCCACATCTCCGCCCACCTGAGAGATCTACACTGGCTCCCCGTCAACAAACGCAGCACCGTCAAACTCCTGGCCCAGGCCTACAAGGCCCTTCCCAACGTCGGACCTGCCTACCTCAACCACCGCCCCGCCTTCTACACCCCCTGCAGGCAACTCCGCTCAGCACAACTGGCCCCCGCTGCCATCCCCAGGATCCGGACGGCTGGAGGAAGGTCCATCTCCTACGCCACCGCCCACGCCTAGAACACGCTGCCACTCCACCTCAGGCAGTCCCCATCACTGGCTCAGTCCAGGAAGGACCTGCCCGTGTCCCCCAGCTAGCGCCTTGAGACCCCGTGGGTGATAAGCTGTGCTTTATAAATGTTGATTGAATGATTTGCTCCTCTGAAAATCATCTCAGACATTTTGTTTGGAAACTGTTGGCATTTTTAGAGAGCGTGTGAGGTTTTCATAGTTCTTTATCTCGTGGTCGGCTGGTGAGCAGGAGGTCCTGAGGCCTGCTGAGTGTGGTGGAACAAGCAGCCAGTGTCTAGCTGTGCTGACGCACCCTGTGACAAAAGGCATCCGACTGCCTTCCAAAAGATGGAATTCCAGAGTGAGCTGCCCCCACCCCCTGTCTTCCACTCATCACAGCTCGTTCTTAGTCCCCAGGGAGAGTCTAAAATCCAGACTCAGGGCTGTAAATATGGCCACTTCTGATACATCCTGATCTGGGAGCCCTGGGCTTGAGCGCTACATGGTCACTGTCACCCCACCATTCGTTTACACCCCTGTGATTGAGGTGCAAGCCCTGGGGAAAATCGTGTGGACACTATCCCCCATATTTAATTCACAGTGTTGTCACAGAAAGTGACGTCACAACAAGTAATCTTGGACCCTTGTGATATTCTCCACTTAAAAACGAACCGGCCTATTTTACAAAATCACCCATCAGGCACAGTCTGGCAATAATACGAAAATAACATTTTGGTTTGCGTTATATTTTTGTAAACTACATGTTGGCTTTCTACTTCAATAAGCAGCAACCGGGCTCAGGGAGAGCAGAAAGAGACGTGAGGTGGGCAGGACATCCTTAAACTATGTTTGGAGAGTAAACAATCGCACTGGTGTATGTTTTGAACAGTCACACTTGCCGTGAATGGATGTTTGTTTTCACTGGTGTTCTTTAGCCGCCTTCAAAGCGCTGCACGTCTGCTGCGCTTTAGGAGGTGGAAGTGTTGAGGGGCTGAAGTTCTCTGTTACTCCTCAGATAGCCTCAAACAGGACACCCCGGGCCCCTCTCACACAGAAGGGGGATGCTGCCAGTGGGGAGAGGGAGTTTGGAAACAGCTGGGTTGGATGTGAACGAGCAGCTGCAGAGCCGGGACACACCTTCAGCCTTCTCCAGTCTCTGGTAAGGGGAACGGAGTCGCCTCTCTAAAAATAGAGGAGGGACTCCGTCCACCGGTGCCATGCCTCTGACGTCACAGCTTCTTCTCCTTCAAACTTCATGACAAAAAGTCTCCGAGCATGGTTGAACGGAACTGTGCATCACCAACCTCGCTTCAGGCCTCGGCCGTAAGGGGCGTAACAAAGGCCCCCGAGCTCCCTCAACAGAGCACCTGGCCTGAGTGAGTCCGGAGGGGGCCCCTCCATGTTCTGTGCAGGGGGGCCTTCCAGTTTCGTTAGGCCAGTGCTGAATACTTGCTAGGAATGGTCTTGAGCGCTAAGTGATAACATACCAGCACTCACAGGCCCACATCAAAGCAATCTTTCTGGACTGCACTAGTGAATGTTGCCCCCCAGATATCGGGGTACAAGAGTACCGAGGACAGAACATCGAGGGACAACACATCGAAGGGAAAAAAGTGGACAAAGGGAAGTGTGGATGTTTGAATTTGACCCCAAGAATACCAAGGAGAGAATATCAAAGGTTGGTGCCTATAGAGAAGTACAGTTACTATTCCTTACTCCACATCTACTTGCTTTGAAGATATAGGTGCTGTGTAGGTACATATATGTGGAGTAAGGTATAGAAGATCTGGATTTACCTACTTCTCGATATATTTTGTTCAGTATTTTGTCCTCGATACTGTCTCCCATCGATATTCGGGGTGCACACCGTCTTGCTGATGCCCCCCACTGCCCTGTTCCCCAACAACATGAGTCCATTGAACTCATAAAAAGAGCAGCTGTGCCCTGATAGTTGGATAGGGAAGGAGAGGGCGCACAGGCAGACGCCCACATCATCCAGTTCCAGTCACAGCTGGGGACAGCTCCTGGAAGTCAGCTGGTGCCCAGAGGAGGGCCCCTGCCGGAAGCCCCCCTCCCTCCCCCCCGCCTACCTGCAGCAGATGGTGTTTGTTCGCCAAAGGTACCTGCGTACATAGTCAGTAATGTACCCAGTGCACAGGTGTCTAATAAACAATCAGGGCTCACCATGGAAACGCACGCCAGGTGTGCATACGTAAACGCTCCAGGCTCCGCCCCCACAGAAAGCCTGGAGAAAAACCTCGAAGAGATATTGTGGGGTGGGAAGGATGTGGTCTAATGGAATAGATTTTCTGCGACAGTGGACCTGGGGTTGTGTGATTGTTCAGCATTGACACACGTGTTATGTGGTAGTGCAGATGTGGTGGTGTGTGACGCATATACTGACAGGCACATTGGCGGTGATTCTAACCGTGGCGGGCGGCAGTCGCCGCCCGCCATGCGGTTACCGCCAAATGACCGCGGCGGCCATTCTGGCTTTCCCGCTGTGCTGGCGGGCGACCGCCAAAAGGCCGCCCGCCAGCACAGCGGGAAAGACCCAGCAACGATGAAGCCGGCTCCGAATGGAGCCGGCGGAGTTGCTGGAGTGCGACGGGTGCAGTAGCACCCGTCGCGAATTTCAGTGTCTGCTAGGCAGACACTGAAATTCTTTTTGGGGCCCTCTTACGGGGGCCCCTGCAGTGCCCATGCCATTGGCATGGGCACTGCAGGGGCCCCCAGGGGCTCCGCGGCACCCCCTACCGCCATCCTGTTCCTGGCGGGAGACCCGCCAGGAACAGGATGGCGGTAAGGGGTGTCAGAATCCCCATGGCGGCGGAGCGCTCTCCGCCGCCATGGAGGATTCTGCAGGGCAGCGGAAAGTCGGCGGTACACCGCCGACTTTCCGTTTCTGGCTGCGAATGCCCAGCGGTGCACCGCCAGCCTGTTGGCGGTGCTACCGCGGTCATTCGCCCTGGCGGTTTTTACCGCCAGGGTTAGAATGACCCCCATTGTGTGTTGTCTGACAGTAACACTTAGATGTGTCCCATTCACATTGTGAGGCATTATGCTGGTGACTTAAATAGTGCTTTACCCCATTCAAGGGTTGCCTCAAAGCACTGTGGGCGATGGACAGGGATGTCTGAAAGTTGGACAGGAAGAGAGGGAACAAGATTGAGACAGAAGGAAAGATTCAAGGTGGGTGGCCTGATGCTCGCCAAAGCACCAGATGTAGTGAATGGTGTTGTTTACACTTTATAACATAACAATAATAATGCTACACAACGTGATACTGTGACAGTAACAATTACACTGTGATAGTCTTAAAGAAACACACCCTAGTGATACTGTAATGGTGATATTTACACTGTAAAACACTCCTACAAGACCCCGCATGAACAAAACATCCGGTGATCCAGCCGAATTCAAGAACAGGGTAACATTTCTCTGCTACCCTGCCCAACAAAAGTCCTTGAGAGAGCGATCAACCAGCAACTCAGGCAACACCTAGGCGGCCACAGCCTCCTGGACCCCTCCCAATCCAGATTTTGAGCTAACCACAGCACAGAGGCAGTCCTGATTGCAGCCACAGATGACATAAAAGCCCTTCTGGACCGCAGGGAAACATCCTCCTGGACCTGTCCACCGTGTTTGACACAATCTCTCACCACATCCTGATCAACAGACTCCAACACATCAGAATTCAAGAAAACGCCCTCAAATGGGTCGCCTCATACCTCATTGGCAGAACGCCTCCCACCGTTCACCTCAGTCCCCTAGAAGATCATCTGTGGAGTCCCCCAAGGATCGTCCCTCAGCCCGACCCTCTTCAACACCTACACGACCACCCCGCCCGTCACTCTCAGATCACATGGATGCAACATCATCCCCTATGCCGACAGCGCACAGCTGTCTGAAGATCCCTCACCACAAAAGCTAACCTCCGCAGACGCACGATGAACGCAGTGAACTGGATGAAGGACAACCGCCTCAAACTCAGCATTGAAAAAATGGAAGTCCTCATCTTTGGGAACAACACCTTGCCATGGACTGATACATGGTGGCCCGGGGAGCTCGGCACAACCTCCACCCCAACAGACCACGCCCACAACCTTGTTGTCATTATCCAGGATAGCAAGCTATCCATGAAGAAGTCGACGCAGTCTCATCCGCCTGCGTCCATACCCTGCGTATGTTCCACAAGATCTTCAGGTGGCTCCCTGCAAACACCAGAAGGACAGTCACGCAGGGCCTCATCACCAGCAGACTGGGCTACGAAAACACGCTCTTCTCAGGAATCGTAGCACGCCTCCTGAAGAGACTCCAGACAATACAGAACTCAGCGGCAAGACTCATACTCGACCTCCTCATAAGGAACCACATCACACCCCATCTCAAGAAACTACACTGGCTCCTGATTCAGAAGAGATGCCAGTTCACAATGCTGACCCACGCCACAAGGCCCTGCACAATGAAGGACCAGCATACATCAAGAAACGCCAACTGACCAGACACTTCCGATCAGCCTCCTTCTCCTTCTCTGGCACCTCACAGGTCGATTGAGACAACAGCAGAGGACGCTCCTTCTCGCACTTGGCAGCCAAGCCTTGGAACAACCTTCCCTGCACCTCAGGACCGCACCGTCACTCCAGCGATTCAGAAGAGAACTAAAGACCTGGATGTTTCAATTATCACACCTCCATGCAGCAGCATACAGCTCCAGCGCCTCGAGACCCTCACAGGTGATTTGCAGCACTCTATAAGTGTCTGATTGAAATGTTTGATTGACAACAATGATACTACACTATCAGATACCGTAACAGTTATATCTACATTGTGGTATTGCTAAAGAACTGTGCACTAGGTGATACTGTAATGGTGATGCTTACACTGTCATACTACAAAAATGATCTACAGAATCAAGTGGCTGGAGAAAATCAAAAAGCTGTTAGTAGATAGAGGCACAAGAGAGCTCTGGGATAATCCATCTTGTAAACCCGTTCCCTCTCCAGACACTCTAGAGAATCACTTCTGGCTATGGTTCTCGCAACGTGAGGCTCGAGTGGTGAAAAGCTCAACATTGACAGGAAGGATCCTAGATTTTAAATGTTTTAATTTTATGGACCCATACTGGGATATCATCACTGTGCCATTGGACAGGAAGCTTTACTTTCAATTCAGGGTTGAAAGCTTTCACTAGCAAATGGGCCCAGGTGCAGGAGTCCTGTGTTCTGTGTGCAATTGTTTAGCTGAAACCATTGCCCATATTCTCTTTGCTGCCCGGTTAGGTGGGCCCTTGTTTGAAGTGGATCAAACCTCTTTGTAAGCTGTTGGAGACTAGAAGCACCATCACTGCATTGAGAATTTTAAGATTTGACCCTGACCACTCTTTGCATGTTCTGTTTCCAAGTTTTTGGGTCGGACTTGGGTACTGAGATCCAGAATGACTACTTCAAGCTTGCCAACTGGTTCCCTTGATCAGTCCTAAATATGTCTGAGGGCTCACCTGCAGCCTTGTGCTGGTAGTAATGGCCACATGAACCATTAGCGGTGAGATGCAGGAACCTGGGGTTACAAAGTGATTATTGTTTCTTGTGGTTTAATGTGCATGTATGGGCTATTATGTCTTTGTTACAAAATACAGAACAGTTTTAGTAGTTAATTGCATTTATACATTAGTTTTAACCATCTTATCGTTCAATGTTGGGGCTTTTAGGATTGTGCCCTGACTTGTTCTTGAATTAATATGTATTCTGCTATGCTTCGGCTCTCATACAGGGGAAAAATGTATTGGTTTTATACTATGTCTTTGTATTTTATTCATACTGAATGTTTTTATTGTAACTTTTCTTTTATGGCATAAAATGCCGAAATACAGTTATTAAAGTAAAGTTACACTGGATGACACAAACATTAGCACTGTGTAAACTATATTGTTATAGTCTACGATGCTGCAATATTATTGTGATACTAGGTGATACTGTAACATCAAAGTTAATATAATGCTATTGTTAAAGAAACATGCACTCGTTGGTACTGTAAATGTGATGTTTACAGTCTGATACTACAACAGTAATGCTATACTATCAGTACTGTAACAGTGAAGTTTACATTCTGATACTACAACCGTAATGCTATACTATCAGTACTGTACCAGTGAAGTTTACATTTTGATACTACAACAGTAATGCTATACTATCAGTACTGTAACAGTGAAGTTTACACAGTCCTAATGTTAAAGAAAAGTGCACTAGGTGATACTATAATGGTGATGTTTACAAACCTGTATACTACAACAATAATGTTGCACTACGTGATACTGTAACAGGGAAGTTTGCACATGCTAATGTTAAAGAAATGTGCACTAGATGATACTGTAACAGTGATGTTTACAGTCTGATACTACAACAGTAATGATAGACTATCAGATACTGTAACAGTGAAGTTTACACAGTCCTAATGTTAAAGAAATGTGCACTAGGTGATACTGCAATGGTGATGTTTACACTCTATGATGCTACAACAACGTTACACTACGTGATACAGTAACAGGGAAGTTTACACATGCTAATGTTAAAGAAATGTGCACTAGATGATACTGTAACAGTGATGTTTACAGTCTGATACTACAAAAGTAATGCTATACTATCAGATACTGTTACAGTGAAGTTTACACAGTCCTAATGTTAAAGAAATGTGCACTAGGTGATACTGCAATGGTGATGTTTACACTCTATGATGCTACAACAACGTTACACTACGTGATACAGTAACAGGGAGGTTTACACAGTGCTAATGTTAAAGAAATGTGCACTAGGTGGTACTATAATGGTGATGTTTTCAAACATGTATACTACAACAATAATGTTACAGAATCACGTAGTGCAACAGGGAAGTTTACACGTGCTAATGTTAAAGAAATGTGCACTGGGTGATACGATAATGGTGATGTTTACAAACCTGTATACTACAACAATAATGTTGCACTGCGTTATACTGTAACAGGGAAGTTTACACGTGCTAATGTTAAAGAAATGTGCACGAGATGATACTGTAACAGTGATGTTTACAGTCTGATACTACAACAGTAATGCTAGACTATCAGATACTGTTACAGTGAAGTTTACACAGTCCTAATGTTAAAGAAATGTGCACTAGGTGATACTGCAATGGTGATGTTTACAAACCCGCATACTACAACAATAATGTTGCACTATGTGATACTGTAACAGGGAAGTTTACACAGTGCTAATGTTAAAGAAATGTGCACTAGGTGGTACTGTAATGGTGATGTTTAGACTCTATGATGCTGCAACAATACTGCTACGCCATCAGATACTGTAACAGTAAAGTTAACATAATGCTATTGTTAAAGAAACATGCACTCGTTGGTACTGTAATGGTGGTGTTTACAGTCTGATACTACAACCGTATTGCTAGACTATCAGATACTGGAACAGTGAAGTTTACACAGTGTGATTGGTAAAGAAATGTGCACTAGGAGATTCTGTAGTGGTGATGTTTACAGTCTATGATGCTGCAACAATAATGTTACACTATCAGATACTGTAACAGTAAAGTTAACGTAATGCTATTGTTAAAGAAACATGCACTTGTTGGTACTGTAATGGTGGTGTTTACAGTCTGATACTACAACAGTATTGCTAGACTTTGTGATACTGTTGCACTGACTGATGGTCTAATTTGTGGTCTGACCAACCCGGGTGGTCTCTGGTGACATTGTTGTGACACCTGGATTCCAGCTCAACAGGGCTGCCCCTGCTCCTTCCCCCTTGCTATGGGACCTACCTTACCCGGCTTGGCACCAGGGTGTGATCTATGCGGCTGCTGTCCCCGGTGGCATCACCCCACAAGACACTGTCATGAATCTATTTGAGCGGTTACCAGCTGTTGGGAGGTCTTCACTCTTGCTCCCCACAATACGACATGGGTCGCCCAAAAGCCTCCATGTCCTTGTTAAAGACCTTATAGCCAGATTCCCCCTCTTCGGTTCCCAACACCTCCCAACATAACTCCTCTACTGCTCCTTTGCAGCCCCCAGGATCGCTTACACCAAATACTGACTATCATCGAGAAATCTTGTAAGTCCATGGATACTGCCCTGGGCTCTGGTCATGGAATTAACTTTTCTTAGAGACAATCCTCGGAAACTCAAAGAACGAGTGGTGGAGGGGGAAGTGACCCTAGCCACACTACAACCGCAAAGCTCTGACAACTCACAGGCCATAGGTGATGCCAAGGTCCACTCCTGTAGGAGTAATGTACAGATAATTGGCCTGCCTGAGGGGGTGGAGGGGACAGATTCACTCCATTTTCTAGACACTTGGTTCCGATCATTCATCCTTGCCTCAGGCTTTACTCCCTTCTACTCACTGGAGTGGGCTCATCGCGTGCCAGCATGGCAAACTCTCCCAGGATCACCCTGACCTATGCTGGGGAAACTCCTCCACTACAGGGACCATCATGCCATTCTGTGTGTGTTGCCCGAATGGAAAGGCCCCTCGTGCTGGAGAATGCACGTGATGATATTTCCAGACCACACCACTACGGTGCGACACCAACTTAACACGTTTCTTGAAGCTAAGAAATGCCTCAGGCAATTGGGAGTCCAGAACTCTCTGCTATTCCCAGCCAGGCTAAAAATCATGCATCAAGGTGAGACTAATTTCTTTGTTGACCCCAAGGAGGTGTGGGAGTGGATTGACACACACTTTGGTACCCCACTTCCTCATCTCAATACTACCACCTTGAAGTCCGCCAAGCCCAAACAAAAATGCACTACCTGTTTGCAGAGGGCCCCCCTTCTGCGGCATCAAGATTCCTCCTGTCCCTGGCCCCTTGTCTGGACCAAATCATAGAGAACGGTTGCCAGGCCTTGGAGGCGGAGGCACACCTGAATGAAGAAACTGCCCTTTCAGATTTTGGCAGTGGCCGTCACATCTTCTCCGCGGATGGGGACTCTGACTCGTCCCATGTCTCCACTCATCCATTACTTACTTTCCCGCTGGTGACCCCTCAAACTGCTGAAACAATAGTTTAACACAGTGGTTCCCAACCTTTTGACTTCTGTGGACCCCCATTGTTTCATTCCTGGAGCCTGGAGACCCCCACTGGATCTTTATTGATATCCGGGGACCCCCCCTACTGAGTCATTACTGAAAGCTGGGGACCTAATATGTTAATATCATTGAACTTTCTTAGCAGTCGCAGACCCCCTGAGTAGACTTAGCGGACCCCCAGGGGTCCCCGGACCACAGGCTGGGAACCACTGGTTTAACACATTTGCCCTTAACTGCAGACTGCTATTTAATATGAGACTTGCTGTGCTTCATCTGTTGGCATATTACTTAGCGCAAGTCTTTAATGTCACCTGCATGCTGTACTGGCACGACCGCGGCTTGCTCCTTCCTGCTCTATCCTCGTGGCTGGGCCGCGATACATGCAGTTATCAACTATAGGTTGGTTGCCCCCCTTCTTTATGATCTGGCCACCTCCCACATAATACGATTTGTTCTCAATTTTAATAAGTTTGGGCGTTCCGCCATTTGCAGAAGGATCCATTTGTTTACATCTACCCCCCTCCACCTAATGTCCCACGCTCTCCTCACCCAAGCACTGGGGGTCACCCAGCATTTATGTAACATCCTTCACCCAGGGGATTGGCTGGAGGGTCACGGGGAGACCTGGCGTGCCCATGCATTTCTCCTGCACCATTTTGTCTTAGAGTCCCGCTGATGACATGTGAAATCTCTACATGATTCCTCACACTCGATGTCAAGGGCATGCACACCGCACGGAAGCGCTATTCCACCAGCTACACCAGCACCACCACATAGTCTTCCTACAGGAGTCACACACAACTTCAACTGAGCTACCTCGGCTCCAAAAACGGTGGCACAGCTCCATATATGCTACTACGTACTCGTCATTCGCCAGAGAAGCACTGATATGGGTCCGTCTGGGGACTCCCTTCCAAACACTCGACAGATGAAGGAGGCTGTTATGTGTTCCTTGAAGGCCATCTCAATGGCACCCCAGTATTACTCTGGAGCATATATGTCCCAAACGCAGACCAAGACGCCTTCTGGACTACGCTGGCCAAAGGTTTGTCCCGAAAGACCCATCCTCTGGATTTTGGGAGGGGATTATAACTGCACCCTCGACGTTCACATTGACCATTCCCACCGTCTCTTCCCCACACCCTCCCTTCTTCTCAAGCTACCAAGTTTGCAGAGTGGGCACAACCCTGGTCGATGCTGGGAGGACCCTCCATCCAATGGCACGGGTTTACTCCTTCCATTCTCCACCCCACAATTTATTAGTCTGATTAGCTCATATACTTTGCTCCAAAACTCTCACCTCCACCTCACACCAGGTAGACTACGTAGGTAGGGTCGTCTCAGATCATGATGCCCATGCACTCGACATGCACTTGGGACTCCCTACCCTCTCCCCCATTTCCCTCCTGGCATCTCCTTCATGAATGTTTGAGAGATATCGCATCGTTACCCATGTACTTGACATGCATTGGGGACCTTCTCATCCCCCAACCACCTCCTGGCATCTCCCTGATGAATGTTTGGAAGGCACCGCATTCCAGGACACCCAGTTCACCCACACTCGTGAATTCTTCAACAGAAATGACAGCACCGCTACCCGCAAACTTGTTGAGTGGGACACATTTTAAGTTGTCACATGTGGCAACTGCTACAGGAGATGTTGGGGTCCCGCGTGTGCTGGACAAGGAGATTGAGAAGACTGAGTGACGCATCCCCCTGCTGGAACAACAAGCTGGGGAGTGCTCTTCCTGTCTCCCTGCACTAGAGGCGACTAAGCATCAACACGCCTCCCTATTGGAGCGCCTACGCTGCTTCAGTTTGACTGCCTACGCGACCAAAACCCATATGGAAGGCAACAGATCAGGGCGCCTTCTTGCCTGGCTGGTTCACCATGGACAGAGCGAGACCCCCTTGAGCTCCAACCTCCCCCGGGACACCACTTCATACACAATCTGACATCCTCTCAACCTTCTACGCCTATTACTCATATACATACCGGTCACCCGAGGTGACCCTCTGGACCAGAATTACTGCATTTCTAGAGCCTCTTCCCCTTCTACGCATTGATACATCTACTCAAACCGTGCTGGACACAGTCATTGCTTGACTCCTTAATTATTGAGCTGGGCAGAGGCTGCCGCAGACTCTCTGCGGAAGCTACAATTACCAGTTGGTGAAGGTGGACTGGGTGCTCCCTCCTTTGAGTTATTTCAATTAGCTGCCCAGCTGCAGTGGACGGCCAAGTGTATTGCCGGTCACAATCTAGGTGAAACATGCCATCACTCTCCACCCTTTCCCCCCACCTCCATTCAATCAATCAATCAATCAATCAATCATAATACTTGTAAAGCGTGAGTAGTCACCCGCTAGGGTCTGAAGGCGCTGGGGGAATGGGGGCAGTAAGTGAGAGGCCGTCAAAGAACAGAGGAGATTAGGTGAAAAGCCAAGTTTTGAGGTTCTTTCTGAATTGCGATAGAGAGGGAGATCTGAGGTGGATGGGAAGGGAGTTCCAGGTCTTGGTGGCGTGGTGGGAGAAGGATCTTCCTCCGGCTGTGGCCTTCTGGACGCTTGGGGCAGCGGCGAGTGCGAGGTCAGCGGAGCGGAGCTCTCTGGTGGGCGTGTAGAAGTGCAGTCTTTGGTTGAAGTATTCTGGTCCGGTGCTGTGGAGGGCTTTGTAAGCGTGTGTGAGAAGCTTGAATGTGATTCTCTTGTCTACTGGAAGCCAGTGCAGGTCTCTCAGTAGAGCGGAGGTGTGGCTGTTTTTGGGGGTGTTCATCATGAGACGGGCAGAGGGTTCTGGATGCGTTGCAGTCTTTTCTGTACCTTGGTGGTCGTTCCGGCGTAGAGTGCGTTGCCGTAGTCTAAGCGGCTGCTGACAAGGGCCTGGGTGACTGTTATTTTGGATTCTAAACCTCCTTCTTCCACGGTCCTTACCTGAATTGTCCTGTACCATACAGGTGCATGTAGCCCACAGATGTCTCCAAAGACTCGGTGCTCTCACGAAATTTGTTCCTCCATACTCACCAAACTTTCCCTTGGTGGGCCTTCCGAGTTACCCAGGCCATTATTCCATCGGCTCCTTACACAGCTGGATAAACTGCTCAATTGATACGGTTGGAGACCTGTTCTCGAACGGTCGCTTTCTTCCATTCCCACAACTTCAGACAGACTTTAACTTACCGGCAGGCTAGTTCTTTATCTATCACCAGCTTCATCACACCTGCTGCCGGTTGTGGGGCACCAGAGATGAGGAACCACCCACTCATTCTGTGTTACACACCTTACTCACTATGGGTGACTGATGCTGATCGATCACATGGCTTTATAGGGTTCTTTGCAGTCACACCGGCATATCACTAACCCCACTCCACACCATACAGAAGGACAAGATAGTAAGGCCTGTCAATGATAAGAAATACGTTAGGGCACTGGCATTCCCTCATACAGTCTCTAGAAACACGTTCGAAAACATACAATTTCACCTCTTACATCGTGCCTTTCTAACCCCGATGCAATTTAATAAATACTTTCCCATGGAGAACCTGACTTGCCAGCGCTGTCGGTCCGGTGACGCTGATCTCCAAAAAATGCTGTGGACATGCCCTATGCTGGCTACCTTCTGGTAGGGTGTACACCTCGCCTTGCAGGAGGTCACTGAACTTACTGATCTCAACTTGAGGGAGGCAGCAGCATGAAAGCAGCGTTAGGATTGGCTGCAGGGCAGGCCGGGAGCTTGTGCCTGCAGTGGGGACAACGGAGCGGCGCTGTGAGTCGGGTGAATGAAGATAAGTTTAAAAAAAATGATATATATATATATATATATATACATTTATTTTTTTGCTGTGCCGCGCAACCCTCCCCCCTTTTCCCCCTGCGAGCCGCTACTGCTTTCAAGCCCCCCTCTCCAAAGCGTGATTGGACATCTGGCCTCCTCACTGCTCCCACACAACCAATGAGCCCACAAGGGCGTATACCCCTGATCGCTCCCCCCCACACTACGCCTTTGAACCGCACTCAGTCCTGCTACATCCTCGGCTAGCTTCACGTGCCCCCTACTCCTCCCACCCTACCCCGGCCACTAACGATATTCTTTGATAATGCTGTGGTGCCCCCGACCCCCCCTCCTACCTTGTTTGCTCAATGGTTCTTGTTATTGTTTGAGATTTGTTCTCTCTTTTTTCTTTTTGTCTCTCTTTTATAACATTCTTTGTTTAATGTATACGTTATATCCAATGATTATTATGTGCAATGAATCACCTACTGTCTTCGGAACCGAGTACAGTTTTTGCTCCAGATATTTGCAATCATGCCATATGATACTGTACCCCATAATATTTCTTCCCCATATGTAAAACCCCATTAAAACGAGAATGTTTAAAAACAAATAATAATTCAAAAACTCCCATCCACACCCAATTTACCATATTTATATGTATTAAAATATGGTAAAAGTTATGTATTGTATTCAGTTACTTTAAATTATTTTTTAAACCAAAGTTTAGGAGTTTAATTAAATTTTATTTTTACATTACTTTTTTTAAAATCATGTATGTATATATATATATATATATATATATATATATATATAATTCCCTAATCATTGCAGTGTTATTTTAAGAGTCTGCCTCCATTGCTGGAGTACATTTACTACTGTTTTGTCACCTTTAGGGTTGTAGTACCTTTAGAGGTCTAGTTTGTGTATAGCAATGGGCTTATACTTTTGTGCATGGCGCTAGTTGTCCTTTGTTCTTGCCTGCACCCCTTCTTACTCCTTCCGTGAATAAAGATTTTCATCATCTGAGCTGCTCGCAGAGCTGGGCACAGGACCTGGGCCATGACCAGTGGGTGGGGAAGGTGGCTGAAGAAACAGACCAGTCAGAAAGAAGCATTTGTAAGACGTCCCACTGAGATGTTAACAAATAAGTGATGAACGTGACACACCAGCTGTGTTTGCAAATAACAGTGGAGAAGCAGCTATTGTGGACAACACCAGTGCTTACGGTGTACTTAGGTCCCGCCCACCGCTTTCCATTGGCTGGATCTCTTGTCAGTCTTATTTGCTTGCTTCTTATCCAATGGCTTTCCTTCCTCTTATTGAATGTGCTCCTCCTCTAGAGCTTAGGTTCTTTTCCATTCTTGATACCGGATAATATATATCATTCGCAGCTCTCTTTCAGGACATTGTGACCCAAATTATAACAATGGCGGTACATACCGCCTACCGCCGCAGTGAATGCCGCCAACATACCCGCCACCGTGGCTACCATCCGTCCGCTATATTATGAGCACTGCCTGACTTCTGCCACAATATGGGTGGAAATCCGGCTGTGCTCATTGTGGTGGACGGTGGTAAGCTGGCGTTGCTACCACCAACACTGCCACACCGGTAGCACGCCACAAGCCATATTATGATCAGTAATACGGCCTGGTGGTGTTCTGCTGGCGGGGCGCTGCTGGCGGTAGCAGCGCCACTGCCCGTTCCGAGCTCGAAGACCTCCTCGACCAAGTTAAGTCAGGATTCCGACAGGGAAGGGGGGGTGGGAGGATGGGGGGTGTTTTGTGTGTGTGTGTCTGAGTGTGTGCATGAATGTGTGAGTGTGTGTGTGATTGTGTCTGTGTGTGTTGTGTTTTGTGCATTGGTGTATGCCAGTATGTGAATGAATGCGTGTATGTCTAAGTGAATGGGCGTATCCCTGATGCGTGTGGGTGTCTGTGTGCATGTATACGGGGAGGGGCAGTAGGAGGAGGGGGGTGATGTGTGCATGTGTGGCTGTGGGGGTGGGGGTCAGTTGTGTGGTGTGTGCCTGTATGGGGGGTGAGTGAGTAGATCGGAGGGGGGTGGGGGGTGATTTTGGTTGGAGGGGGGGTTGCGGGTCATCAGGTGAGTTTTGAGGGGCGGGGAAGCCGCCTACTGGTGACAGGGAAGGAATTCCCTGTCACTGGTAGGGCCTTCCCCCATGGTTTTCGTGGCGTTGCTAACACCACAAAACCATGGTGGTAGGCCGGCTAATAATGCCATGGGCGGTACTATGTCAGCCGCCGGGCTGGAGATAGATATCTCCGGCCCGGTGGCTCATACCGCTATGGCGCTATGAGTGGAGAAGTGGCGGGTTGGCTGCAGCCAACACACCAATCTCATAATGTGGCGGTATGTACCGCCAGCCTGTTGGCGGTCATACCACCACATTATCCCTGGCAGTCAGAAGGCCGCCAAGGACATTATGACCCTCTGTGTTTTTTCTTTTGCCTCCAGCACTCCTCGGGGCTCCCTGTGTTTTCTTACTCTCGCCAGGGTTTGCTGCGTTCTTCTTCTCATCCCTGCCCAGAGCTCTCCATGTTAGTCTCACCCCAAGCTCTCTGCTCCTTCCACCAACCTGCTTGAAGTTTTTTGTCTTTTTCCCCCATTGTATCTTTTTAGAAAAAGTTTTTTATTTTTTTAAATGTAAGACCCCTGTACTCTGTTATCCTTGCTGCCAGTACATCTACTGTCCCCCGCACCCATTCAAACAGTTGCTCTCTTCCCTATCCGTATCAAATTTGTTTTTTTATATCTACATTTTTCTGAGGGCCTGGCAGCAATAAGTTCCTTCCAGTCTGCTCTTTTTTTTAAAATACACTTTAGTCAACACACGCCCATGTACTCTATGCTCCAGTGTTTGCCTATGTCCTATAAGATCTTCAATCTGTCTTCCCATGGATGCTCAGCTCCTCACCCTGTGTGCACATGTACCTTAGCTCCTCACCCTGTGTGCTTCTGTACCTGAGCTCCTCACCCTGTGTGCAAATGTACCTGAGCTCTCACCCTGTGTGCTTATGTACCTCAGCTCCTCACCCTGTGTGCATATGTACCTGAGCTCCATACCCTTGGGAGGCCTATGTACCTGAGCTCTTCACCCTGTATGTCTATGTGCCTGAGCTCCACACCACTGTATACCTTGGACCTGAGTTCCTCATCCTTTATGCCTATGTATCGGAGCTACTCAGACTGTATACTTGTACCTGAGCTTCTCACCCTGTATACCTGTACACTGTATACCTATGTACCTGAGCTCCTCAGACTGTATACCTGTGCCTGAGCTCCTCACCCTGTACACCTATGTACCTGAGGTCCTCAGACTGTATACCTGTATCTGAGCTCCTCACCCTGTATGCCTATGTACCTGAGCTACTCACCACTGTATGCCTATGTACCTTAGCTCCTCAGATTGTATGCCTATCTACCTGAGCTCCTCACCATGTATGCCTATGTACCTGAACTCCTCAGACTGTATACTTGTACCTGAGCTTCTCACCCTATATACCTGTACCTGAGCTCCTCACCCTGTTTACCTGTACATGAGCTCCCCACCACTATATGTCCATGTACCTGACCTCCCCACCACAGTATGCCTATGCACCTGAGCTCCTCAGACTGTATACCTGTGCCTGAGCTCCTCACCCTGTATACCTATGTACCTGAGGTCCTCAGACTGTATACCTGTACCTGAGCTCCTCACCCTGTATGCCTATGTACCTGAGCTACTCACCACTGTATGCCTATGTACCTGAGCTCCTCAAATTGTATGCCTATGTACCTGAACTCCTCACCATGTATGCCTATGTACCTGAACTCCTCAGACTGTATACTTGTACCTGAGCTTCTCACCCTGCATACCTGTACCTGAGCTCCTCACCCTGTTTACCTGTACATGAGCTCCCCACCACTATATGTCCATGTACCTGAACTCCTCAGACTGTATGCCTGCGTACCTGAGCTCCTCACCCTGTATGTCTATGTACCTGAGCTCCTCACCCTCTATGTCTATGTACCTGAGCTCCCCATCCTGTATGTCTATGTACCTGAGCACCTCACCCTGTATGCCTATGTACCTTAGCTCCCCACCCTGTATGTCTATGTGCCTGAGCTCCTCAGACTGTATGCCTGCGTACCTGAGCTCCTCACCCTGTGGGTCTATGTGCCTGAGCTCCGCACAGTTGTATACCAGTACCTGAGCTCCTCACCCTGTATATCTGTACCTGAGCTCCTCACCACGGTACGCCTATGTACCTGAGCTCCTCAGACTGTATGCCTATCTACTTGAACTCCTCAGACTGTATACTTGCACCTGAGTTTTTCACCTTGTATACCTGTACCTGAGCACCTCAGTATTGTATGCCTGTGTACCTGAGCTCCTCAGACTGTGGGCCTATGTACCTGAACTCCTGAACCTATGTGCCTGTGCTCTGTACCACCCTTATACCTGTACCTGAGCTCCTCAGACTGTATACCTGCACCTAAGCTCCTCACCCCGTATGCCTATGTACCTAAGCTCCTCACCCTCTATGTCTATATACCTGAGCTCCCCACCCTGCATGCCTATGTACCTGAGCTCCTCTGACTCTATGTCTATGTACCTGAGCTCCTCAGACTGTTTGCTCATGTACTTGAGCTCCTCACCCTGTCTGCCCATGTGCCTGAGCTGTTCATGCTGTATGTCTATGTACCTGAGCTCCCCATCCTGTATGTCTATGTACCTGAGCTCCCCATCTGGCATGTCTATGTCCCTGAGCTCCCCACCCTGTATGTCTATGTACCTGAGCTCCCCACCCTGTGGGTCAATGTACCTGACCTCCTTACCCTGTATGTCAATGTACCGTACATTGTACTTGTACCTGAGCTTCTCACCCTGTATACCTGTACCTGAGCTCCTCACCCTGTTTACCTGTACATGAGCTCCCCACCACTATATGTCCATGTACCTGAACTCCTCAAACTGTGTGCCTGCACACCTGAGCTCCTCACCCTGTATGTCTATGTACCCGAGCTCCTCAGACTGTTTGCCCATGTACTTAAGCTCCCCACCCTGTATGCCTATGTGCCTGAGCTGTTCACCCTGTATGTCTATGTACCTGAGCTCCTAACCCTGCCTGTCTATGTACCTGATCTCCTCTGGCTGTTTGCCTATGTACCTGAGCTCCTCACCCTGTATGTCTGTGTACTCGAGCTCCTCAGACTGTATATCTGTACCTGATCTCCCCACCCTGTGGGTCTATGTACCTCAGCTCCTAACCCTGCATGTCTATGTACCTGAGCTCCTCAAACAGTATGTTTATGTACCTGAGCTCCTCAGACTGTATACCTGTACCTGAGCTCCTCATCCTGTATACCTATGTACCTGAGCTCCCCATCTTGTATGCCTATGTATCTGAGCTCCCCATCCTGTATGTCTATGTACATGAGCTCCTCACCCTGTATGCCTATGTGGCTGAGCTCTTCACCCTGCATGTCTATGCACCTGAGATCCCCATCCTATATGTCTGTGTACCTGAGCTCCTCACTCTGTATGCCTATGTGCCTGAGCTACTCACCCTGTATGTCTATGTACCTGAGCTCCTAACCCTGCATGTCTATGTACCTGAGCTCCCCACCCTGTATGCCTATGTACCTGAGCTCCCCACCCTGTATGTCTATGTACCTGAGCTGTTCACCCTGTATGTCTATGTACCTGAGCTTCCCACGCTGTATGTCTATGTAACTGAGCTCCTCACCCTGTATGTCAATGTATCTGAGCTGTTCACCTTGTATGTCTATGTACCTGAGCTCCCCACCCTGCATGCCTATGTACCTGAGCTCCTCTGACTCTATGTCTATGTACCTGAGCTCCTCAGACTGTTTGCTCATGTACTTGAGCTCCTCACCCTGTCTGCCTATGTGCCTGAGCTGTTTATGCTGTATGTCTATGTACCTGAGCTCCCCATCCTGTATTTCTATGTACCTGAGCTCCCCATCCGGCATGTCTATGTCCCTGAGCTCTCCGCCCTGTATGTCTATGTACCTGAGCTCCCCACCCTGTGAGTCAATGTACCTGAGCTCCTCACCCTGTATGTCAATGTACCTGAGCTCCTCACCCTGTATGTCTATGTACCCAAGCTCCTCAGACTGTTTGCCCATGTACTTAAGCTCCTCACCTTGTATGCCTATGTGCCTGAGCTGTTGACCCTGTACGTCTATGTACCTGAGCTCCCCATCCTGTATGTCTATGTACCTGAGCTCCTAACCCTGCCTGTTTATGTACCTGATCTCCTCTGGCTGTTTGCCTATGTACCTGAGCTCCTCACCCTATATGTCTGTGTACTTCGAGCTCCTCAGACTGTATATCTGTACCTGATCTCCCCACCCTGTGGGTCTATGTACCTGAGCTCCTAACCCTGCATGTCTATGTACCTGAGCTCCTCAAACGGTATGTCTATGTACCTGAGCTCCTCAGACTGTATACCTGTACCTGAGCTCCTCATCCTGTATACCTATGTACCTGAGCTCCCCATCTTGTATGCCTATGTATCTGAGCTCCCCATCCTGTATGTCTATGTACCTGAGCTCCTCACCCTGTATGCCTATGTGGCTGAGCTCTTCACCCTGCATGTCTATGTACCTGAGATCCCCATCCTGTATGTCTATGTACCTGAGCTCCTCACTCTGTATGCCTATGTGCCTGAGCTACTCACCCTGTATGTCTATGTACCTGAGCTCCTAACCCTGTATGCCTATGTACCTGAGCTCCCCACCCTGTATGTCTATGTACCTGAGCTGTTCACCCTGTATGTCTATGTACCTGAGCTTCCCACGCTGTATGTCTATGTACCTGAGCTCCTCACCCTGTATGTCAATGTATCTGAGCTGTTCACCTTGTATGTCTATGTACCTGAGCTCCCCACCCTGTATGTCTATGTACCTGAGCTCCCCACCCTGTATGTCTATGTACCTGAGCTCCTCACCATGTATGTCTATGTACCTGAGCTCCCCACCCTGTAGGTCAATGTACCTGAGCTCCTCACACTACCTTCACATGTCCCTAAGTCTTTTACGCTGTCTTCCCACACAGTACATGCCCCTGCCCCTGGCACTGCCTAACCACTGACATAGGCTCCTGGCACTGCCTACCCACTGACCCCTCGCACTGCCTACCCACTGACCCCTCGCACTGCCTACCCACTGACCCCTCGTACTGCCTACCCACTGACCCCTGGCACTGCCTACCCATTGACCCCTCGCACTGCCTATCCACTGACCCAGCCCCCTGGCACTACTTCCCCACTGAACCAGGCTCCTCGCACTGCCTACCCACTGACCCAGGCTCCTGGCACCACTGACCCTGGGCTCCTGGCACTGCCTACCCACTGACCCAGGCTCCTCGCACTGACTACCCACTGACCCAGGCTCCTGGCACTGCCTACCCACTGACCCTGGGCTCCTGGCACTGCCTACCCACTGACCCAGGGTCCTGGCACTGTCTACCCTTTGACCCCGAGCTCCTCACACTGCCTGATCAGGCACATTAAATTCTTCACATTGTCTGTTCACGTACTCCAAACTTCTCAAACTCTGTCCATGTACTTAAAACTTCTCAAACTCTGTCCATGTACTCTAAGCTTCTCAAACTCTGTCCATGTACTCTAAGCTTCTCAAACTCTCTCTCTATGTACTCTAAGCTTCTCAAACTCTCTCTCCATGTACTCCAAACTTCTCAAACTCTGTCCATGTTCTTAAAACTTCTCAAACTCTGGCCATGTACTCTGCACTAGCTACCCACAGATACCACAACACCAGTCCGATAGGCTGATGAACTGGGTCTCGCTAAAGTATTAGCCTCTCTGGAGCTCTGCTGACAACATGCTCATGAATGTGGCTGTTAGGGAAACTATGACAGAGGGTGTGGGATGTGGATTGAGATGAAAACAAAGAAAAGGGAATGACTAAAATAGAGGAAAGATGTAGAAAAAGGGACAAATGTGAAAAGTAATCACAAGAGGGAAAGGTAGGAAAGCAAAACAATAGGATGAGTGAACATATATAGGTAAATAGGAAGAGGGAAGTAAAAACAGGAGGAAGGAAGGAAAATGAAGAAAAGGTCAAAGTTAAAATGGAAGAGGCAAAGGAGGGCAGGTGTAAGAAAGAATGGGTGAAACAATGAAAGGATATATATTGGGAGGGCTAAAGAATGAATGGAAGAATGAAAGGATTGATAGGTGTATGGCTGAATGGATGGAAGAATACACAGATCATTGAAAAGGTGAAGGAAGAAAGAGTGAACGAATGAATGCATCGATCAAATGCATCGATTTAAGGATATTTTGTTGAGTGGATGGGTAAGATGATGGATGGAAGGGTGAAAGGATGGGGTAGGTGGAAGAAAGTTTGGATGGATTGGTGGATGAGAGGATGAAAAAGTGAAAAATGGACTGATGAATGGGCCAATAGATGAAAATGAACAAATGGAAGAGTGAAACAGTGGATTGAGAGATCAGTGCTTAATTTGTGCTTCTTGTTTTCGGTGCGGGGCACTGGCACTTATTTTTTAGGGCTGGGGCTTATTCTTATGCCTCAAGCATTTGCTGCAAGCAAAAGACACATAAGGGAAAGACGGAGGAAGAGAAAAACGAAAAAGCGTCTCAAAGGGAGAAAGTAGAAAGCTGCAAAAGTGAGCTGAAGGGGCAGGGAGTGGCTTTATATAGATTGAAGAGGCCTGAGATGGCTTCAGAATTACGCCGCCTCAGTACTCTGTGTTCTCACATTTAATTGCAGCAGCCGCATGTTTAAGAGGAGACTTTGGGCACCGGCACCTTCTTATTTATAAATTGAGCACTGAGATAGATTGATGGCAGGAGAACGAGAGGATGACCTATACTCTTCTACAGAGAGTCTGTGCACTTGCTTTACATCCTCTGGGTGATCAGAAGTACTGTTCAAGCTAGAGGTGTTCTAATTTTTGGCTACTTCCTATGTACCCCTAACAGTTTCACAAATAAAGTATGGTGTTGAGTTTCACCTTAATATTGTAGTGTATTGTATTTGTATTTATATAGCGCTTGCTATCACTGATGAGGTGTTGAAGTGCTTTAGGAAGCGTAGCATGCTATTCCAAAACCCAATGTAAGTGGTTAATTCTGGGGTTAGCTGTAATGTTTTGTATTTTAATTGCCTATTGGTTAGTATTGGTTATTGGGATTAGACATGTGCTATAATGGAAAACCATTCAATGCATTTACTCCAGTTTCTTGTGTTAGATTACATTAATAGGAGTTCAGTGTGAACATCAGGGGTGGGTATGTGGTTTCACGCAAAGGTTGATGGGAAGAACAGAGATGCGAGAGGAGATTAGGTACTGTGAGGTTGTAGGGATGTGCTTTCAGAGGAGGTTGTTATCTGTGAGGTGTTGGCAAACAGCAGAGATACAAAATAGAGAGCAGGCAGACTGTTTTGTGACTTAGAGTGGGCTGCACTTAGAGACATTAAGGCTTGCAGGGAATGGTGGGTAACAAGAGAGTCTTTCGATACAAAGGAAGGAGAGAAACATTTGGGGGGTCATTACGACCCTGGCGGCCGGCGGTATGTTGGCGGTACAACCAAGGTATTGCCACGGCCATACCGCCGGCCCCTCCACTTTCCCACCAGGATTCCGCCTGGCGGTCATAATCCCCAGGGCAGTGGTGCAAGCACCGCTGCCGTGGGGATTATGAGTCCCCGACCGCCGGCCTGTCCATGGTGGTACACACCGCCATGGAAAGGCTGGCAGTAAGGGGACTTGGGGTGCCCCTGGGGGCCCCTGCACTGCCCATGCACTTGGCATGGGCAGTGCAGGGGCCCCCAGGCATAGCCCCGTCGTGCATCTCACTGCCCGAATTTCGGGCAGTGAAATGCGCGACGGGTGCTACTGCACCCGCAGCACATCAGCATTGCCGCGGCTCTATTACGAGCCGGCAGCAATGTTGATGTGACATTTCCGCTGGGCCACCGGAAATGTCATAATAGGGAGACAGAAATACTGCCGGCAATGGCGGTATTCTGTCTCCTGTGGCCTCGGCGGTCTTTTGAAAAGACCGCCGAGGTCGTAATGACCCCCTTGGTCTTTTAACTCAAGGTCGATTTTTCATTCATGGTTTTAAGAACACAGAGGAGGCTTTGAAAAATGTTGTTAATCTTTTTTGCCCAGCACACAGATAACCAACTCCTGAGCTTCTCGGAACATCTCTAACCTACTCTCCGTGGTAACATAATTAGATATTTAAGCACACAGGTCCCCATTGGAATATCCATTTTAATGATTTATTGCAATGTTAGTTGATCATCCATGCAGTGGCACTGTTTTTTAAACATAAAACATGATTTAGAATAGGGGTGGGTGGAATTCCCTGGACTGACATGTTGGGCCATATGTATGAACACAATTTCCCATAGATACAGAATGGGTAAAACCCTTTGATACATCTGGCCCAAAAACTCTGCCAGATTCCACAGAGTTTTGCCAACGGTCAGAAGAAATGCGCGTCGCTCTGTTCGCACTGCAATTTAGTGCAAGTAGCGCGAGCAGCACGAAAAAATCAGCACAAACTGCACCATGTCGTGCACTACAGGAGGCAGCTATTTGACTTGACTTTGCTGTCTCTCGAGTAGAAAATCGACTCAAGCAGCAGCAAATCTACTTGAGCACCAGCCCTCTGACTGCAACCACTCGCGACCACCTGTGTGAAAGAAATGTCGCAAGGGAATGCCAAAACTTGCTCGATTTATGGATCCAGGTTGGAAAAAATTCTGCCACTCAGTGATTTGTGGAATTTGGCCAGAAACCCGTGTTACAAGATTAACGCGGCATCGTAAAATTCCACCAATTTTGAGAGTGGAATGAAACCTTCCGCCCACCCCTAATTTAGAATTCTTGCAAGAAGTCATTCTGCCAGGTGTAAGAAGAGTTTTGTATTAAACATTTTTCATGAGTGGTAAAGTTCCCTTATTCTAGGTCTTTTGAAATTTGTGAGAATCAGTTGCATTTGCCCAACTGGTCCCAATATCTACTTTCACATTGGAACCATTGAAGTCAATTTCATACATGACAACATTTAGAAGGGCAAGTGGGAGTTTTTAAAAATTATTCGTGAGAATGTGTCTTCTCCATTGACTTATATTGAACCGCAGGCAATTTCAGGCAGAAGACAGCCACAATAAGCCATTTTTGGCTTAAAAAATTGGGAGTCTCCCGTCTGAACTGGGTCTATTGGCACGTAAGCAATTAGGCCCTATCGAAGTCACGAACAGAAAATGAAATGTTCTTAAGTGGAACCAAAACAAGTGTTCGTGCGCACATTGCGTGGTGCTGAGCCAAGCGTGCTGACGTATGTGATGGTCGCCTTTGTCACGACACTGAGTAGAAAGCAGGGACTGTGGAGGACAGATAAGGCGCCGTCGCAGGAGACCCTGGTGGAGCCAACTGCAGCCAGCCTTATCAGGGCCCAGGGGAGGAGGCAGCCTGGTGGGTTGCGTGCTCGTCTCTGAATGCGCAAGCACTGGCTCTTCAGCCTAAACACCTCCTCCAGTCAACTCTGCTTTATTTAAACCACAGTCCCACTTGCACTGAGCCCCCTGCCATCCCTGCTCAAGGTTCCTGGTCACCCCAGGCCAATGCAAAAGTGCTGCCCCTGACCTGCACTGGCCCAGTCCCTTCCCTTCCTAGCACCTAATGGTGCTTGTTGGGAAATATACAACACATGAGAGGAGAGACGCCCTAAAGACCTATTTTTCCATCCTTCCTATCAATCGATACAACTCGAAAAAAGGGCTAAATATATCTGTAAGTACCAATCTGGGACAGATATTCCACTGGGAATTTCAAGGGCCTCACCCACATAAATGCATCATGCTTCATCATCGGGCATTGCCACAATTAAACTCGTGGGGGTTTAAGCAGGCTACAACTCACATTGTGGGAACAAGGGTTTTAAGTATTTTAAAGGGACGAAAAATATTCCCTAAGAGTTAAAAAAATGAAAGTTAAAACAGTCTGTGGTATCCCAATATATTATTTTTATTCTTGGTTACTTTAACTACATTAAAAACTAAGGGCCAGATGTAGCAAGTAGTTTTGCCCATTCTGTGTCTATGGGAAAATGTGTTCGTACATATGGCCCTAAGTAGCAATGAAGGACTGAGGATGAAAACCTGCTTCCATCAGATGTTTCAGCCATCTTCTAAGAGCCTAGCAGGTCTTCGGACTTCTTCAGGGCTTTTTTGAAAAATGCAGATGGCAGGATGAAGGAGGCAGCAAACTGCGGCTGTGACCTACCCTTGATGAATGTTTGACTACAGAGCGGCAGCCCCTCCTCTTCCACGAGTCAAGCACAAGTAGCATCCACATTTGAAAAAGTCCTAATTGAAAGTTCTTTCGCTTAGCTGTATTTGGTATTTTGATTCTTGAGATAAGCAACGTGCATGCCAATACATACTCAATAGGCTTGACACATGGAGATTTCCTATTGTATTATTAATCAGAGTAAGTTATGTGTGGTGAGGGCCTAGCAGTTACCATTGAAGTATCTGTCCCAATCTAGTGCTCACAGATATATTTAGCTCTCTCCTTCTTGTTCATGTATTGTGGGAGACTGCAGCCTGCCCACCATCATTTCCTACCCCAGATTTGTCCCCAAAGCCATCCTGGAGTAGAACATCTAGTAAGTCTCGGGGTAAAACAGCAATAAGCTATCTCAAGAGGTTAATGCATTTGCTGCAGAGATCCACATGTAACCTCTGGTCACAGGTGTGAATCATCATGAAACAGTTCTGAGGATTAATTTGCAAAAAAATATTTTTGCTTTTAGCCAATGTTTTTGTTATTTAAGATTGATGAGTGCCCAGTAGCTTCCCCAACAATGGGTTTTGCAAAAACCATGACAAAACAAAACAGGCATTGGCAAAGCAAAAGGCTTGTGGCTAACACTACACTGACTGGCTTTCCCTGCCCTGGAGTTGGAAGCCACATGCATTTGTTGTGTTTGCTAGAGATGGTGGGTTACCACAGATGTGGACCCCATCTTACAATGTGAGTATGAAACAAGGAAGAGGGAACCATACTGGTGAACTATACCAGTAAATAACCCGGGCATTGACACACCTACGTACTTTGCAATGAATCTGATGCTGGCGTACATTCGATTTTTGTCCCTTGCTATAAGCCGTATGCCTGGCCTGTCCCCTACTGGAGCCCGTACTACAGGCAGATCGGCCCACAATCCTACTTTTAAATAGGACCAGGCAAACTGATGTAGGGAGAAACACCCAGGGAAAGAGGGTGGGATGCAAGTACTAGGGCAAGGAAGGAGAACTTGGTATGGCCAAGCAGTATCCCCGGGGCTCCATCAAGCAACTGAACACAAGGCATGCAACTCTAAGGTTAAGGCCACCAGTCACCCACCAACAGATGGGAACAGATGATGCAGAACTCAGAGCAGCCACTCTCAGAGACCCACAGGGTGAAACCATAGACCCCCCATTGCCTGCCAATGGCAGACAGCATTACAGGAGGATTGTGGAGGTGAGCCCGCCCCTTATGCTGGCTCCTGTGTGGGAGTGGCCAGGGGTACGGTAACTGGAAATGAACAAAACGTGTTCGTTTTTTTTAGGTAAGGTTTTGTCAGCAGAGGTAGTTTTGACCTCAAAATGGATCTATATACCATTGGATTTTAATTTTTTTGTGAAACATCAGTAACAACAAATGAAACAAATCCACAAATTGTATTCCACCAAAAATAATAGACACCAGAAATGTAAAAAGGCTGTAAAAAAAAAACTAGCTGTTCAGTGCAGTGATATAATGTATTAATGAATTTTATTGACTACCAACATATTGTCCAGCTGAAGACACATGAGGAAGTGTAGAATTACTATTCTTAATCCCACATCAATTTATAGTGGCTACACCAGGGGCGGCTCCTCCACTATGGCGGAGGTGCATCACCCCCCCTCCTCCCCGGCCAGCAACAGAAGCTGCAAACCTTTCACAAGGAAAGGATAATAAGCTATGTTTATTATCCTTTTGTTGTGAAAGGGGTGGGGTCACGGGGTGACGAGCAGTGAGGGGAGTGCACTGTGCACTCTCATCAGAGCGCATGTACGTTTGGCCTGCCGTCTTGGGCCGGCCAAACACACATGCGCACTGTGCTCTCTCCAGCCCGGCACTGTGTTGCCGGGCTGGAGAGAGCCAGCACAGGCTCCCAGTCTGCCTGGGACCGCGCTGCCAATGCGCTCCCAGCCAATCCCGACACTGCTCTGAGCAGCGTCAGGATTGGCCGCAGGGCAGGCTGGGAGCCTGTGTCTGCAGTGACGAGGGAAAGAGGAGCGGCGTGACGGCAACGTAGCAGGTACGTTTTCTTTTTTAATTATAAAGTCCCCCCCCCCACCCACGCTGCACCCGCCCCACCCCTTCAGAGTGCAGTGTGCCATGACTGGGATACACTTTGCTCGTAGTGAGGATTGTGGGGTCGATATAAGCGCTGATCAATATTTAAACAGTCAACTTTGACGCCTGTCAGCAACAACACCAGAACACTGCAAAGGACCCAGTATCCAAAAAGGCCACAGGACTGTACACGTGGTGGTAAAGTGCTATAGAAATGTGCATATCTAATCATTACTCATCCATAGTTGTCCACAGCAGCCACGGCATAGGCACTTGAGAGTGTTGACTACCTTACCTGTGGCTACATTCAGTTTCCACGTTTGACCGCAGAGCCCGAAAATGGATACCTTGCGTAAACACTGTGGCTGGGTGCACCCCTTTTATTCACTTGGAAATCCAAGTATTCATGGACCAGCCTTGAGTCAAGAACTACTGCGCGTTGTTTGTTTTTCTTTGATATCTGGCCTACTGGAGTGCGTAGGTGATAATCAGTTTGTGGTTTACACAAGTTCACATCAGAGTAGAGCAAAGATCATCAAAAAATAATTGTGCAGGTGACTCAATATAAATATCAGTCTAGTTTACAGATATTGTAACCAGCAATAAACTGAGTGGGGTTGGAATAACAACTGTCAGAGAAGAAGTAATGATCATTATTTGGGGGGTTTAGGGAGGTCAGGCAGTGCTTCCTGGTCAAGAACAGGGTCATAGATACGTCATAGTGTATTCTAACATATCATGTCATAGCACCAGTTTTGTATTAGTTGTCATTCTGGTTTCCATGGAATTGAAATGCACTCTAGGTGGGATTAAAGTTGGAATCATCTTCACAGCAGCAGGATTTAGTTGAAACTGCGTTGCACCTGTTGTGATTATGGTTGGATTAGGAATACACCAGATGGGATTAAGGTTGGAGTAATTCCATAGCAGCTGGGCTTGGTTTAAAGTGTTTTACACCTGTTGTGATTGTCGTTGGATTAGGAACACACCAGATGGGATTAAGGTTGGAGTAATTCTATAGCAGCTGGGGTTGGTTTAAAGTGTTTTACACCTGTTGTGATTATGGTTGGATTAGGAACACGTCAGATGGGATTAAAGTTGGAGTAATTCCATAGCAGCTGGGGTTGGTTTAAAGTGTTTTAGACCTGTTGTGATTGTGGTAGGATTAGGAAGGCACCAGATGGGATTAAGGTTGGAGTTAATTCATGGCAGCTGGGGATGGTTTAGAGGAGCTTTACACCTGCAAAATTTATAGTTGGATTGGAAATACTCGGGATGGAATTGGAGTAGTAATACACCAGAGATATCCTATGCTATAAAGTAATTCATACCTGGAACCAAACGGAATATAATTTCTCCAATCCTAGGCCACATAGGTGTGTTGCTTCTTCAAACCTAGTCCCATCTGATGTATGGTTACTCCAAACCTAATCCCAGCAGGTGTGTATTTTTCTCCAAATATAGGCCCTCATTACAACCCTGGCGGTAAATCCCACTTTCGGCCGTGCAGAAGACCACCAACATACTGTTGCGGCAGCGGAATTCCGCAACAGGTATTACGGCTCACAGCTCAGAATCCGCCACTATACAGACACCCACACAAGTCCGCCACACCAAAGGTCAGTGATAAACTAGTGATACCAAAACCTACACCGTCACGCCAACAGGAATACGCCCACAGTATCACGACCCACGAATCAACGCAGCGGTCTTTCAACCACAGTATTCCATTGGCGGTACACACCGCCACGCTCCAAATACACACACATTTACAAAACACAACCACATTGGACAATTCAAAATACACACACCTGACACACATACACACACCACACCCACACACCCAATCCAATATAAAGCACACACCCACATCACCCACAAACCCTTACAACCAAAATTCTGAAAGAAGGCCAGAGAGAGAGACTACCTAACACAACACCAGCATCCACAGACACACAACACCATCACTCATACAACATCCAAGCACCTCAAACAACACACACCAACACATCCCCTCACACATCACAACAGACACCACCTCACACAATACCCACACCACATCATGGCACCTCAAAGACACCCCAGGTTCTCTGAGGAGGAGCTCAGGGTCATGGTGGAGGAAATCGTCCGGGTAGAGCCACAGCTATTCGGATCACAGGTGCAACAGACGTCCATTGCTAGGAAGATGGAGCTATGGCAGAGAATTGTCGACAGGGTCAGCGCAGTGGGACAGCACCCAAGAACACAGGATGACATCAGAAAGAGGTGGAACGACGTACGGTGGAAGGTTCGTTGCTAGGTCTCCAGACACCAGATTGCTGTACAGAGGACTGGCGGTGGACCCCCACCTCCTCCCCCACAACTAACAACATGGGAGGAGCAAGTCTTGGCGATCATGCATCTTGAGGGCCTCGCAGGAGTAGCAGGAGGACTGGACTCTGGTAAGGCAAATCTTTACTACTTCATCCCCCCCACACCACCTGCATGCCATTACATACTCCCACCCTCACCCTCACACCCATCACCCCAACAACCCACAGATACCCCACTAACACAACACACACATCCCAAAATCAAGCCCTGCATGGACACCCATCACCAAAGCATGTCCAGTAGAGAGACTCACTCATGCCCCAAAATCACCAATCACACAAGGGCCACGGCAATAATGCAAGCACAGGAGTAGAGGGTAACTCACCCATTGCACAAGATGGCACACACAGATACAATAACTATGCATTTACACCCCAACAGGACCCATACCCAACGTCACCGGACAGGAGGTGCCAGACATATCCAGTCCCCCCACAGAAGAGGCCCACAGTGACGACAGCATCTCTGCACGCCTGGATCAAGATGACCACCCAGCCCATCAGGGATCTCGGGACAGTCGGTTCCCCTGCCGCAGTCACAAACCACCACTGAACCTCCCCCCTCAGGAAACACCACCACAGCACCCACCCAGTGGGCCCATCCCTCTGTCCCCAGGACACGTCAATCAGCAGTGTGTCCACAACTACAGGGAACCCAGGCAACCCCACTAACACAGGACGATCAGGGACCTGGGGGCAGTGGCAGTGGGCACACGGTTCAGGGGACAAAGGCACAGGATAACAGGGAAGCTGGGAGGACTGCTGTGGTGACAGGGGGAGGACAGGCCCAGGGAACCCACTCTCCACGAGGCCCTCTCCAACATCATGGAAGCCTACCACCATTCCCAGGAGACCATGGGCACGGTAATGGCCAAGTTTCAGGAGACCCAGCGGCTGCAGGAGGAACACTACCTGGGGATAAGGGAGGACTTGAAGTCCATCAACACCACCCTGGTCACCATTGAAAGGGTGCTGCCAGACCTTCTCAACACCAGGAGGGACACAGTGGCACACCAACGGGCCCATGACACTAGCCTGGACGATGAACAGCCCTCCACCTCCGCCGGCGCTAGTGGACAGGCGGCACCGCCACAGGAACAACAGGCCACCAGCACCCCACCCCCTGCAGATGGAGAACCACCCCGCAAACGGTCCTTGAGATCCAGGAACAAGACAGAGAACATTGCCAAGACCCCGCCAGGAAATAAGACACCCCTCAATGTCACCCTTCTGTCCCACTTTGTCACCCTGTCCATCCTTAAACTGCCCTAGCTCCACTTCCCATGCCCCATTGGACAATGCACCTGTGAAACAAATAGATTGGACTCTGCCATGGACATTCCTCCACATCACCCCGGCCCATTTCACACGCCCCTCCACTTAGTTGCACAGAAATAAACACACTTGAAAACACCTCTGAAATATAGCAATGTCAATGTACTTGTTCACATACCAATATAACACAGCTGTAGGCCAGGAGTAAACATAGCAGAGGGCACAAAGTGGACCCAGATCTGTGAAACAGAAAGGCAAAGTAACAAGTCAGGGTTCATACACTGAGTGAAAATGACAGACTTATGCTAGCTCCAACAATAGTATGAGATGTGGGAGGCAGTTACATCTTCTTACCTGTGTCTCACTGGAAGTATTGCATGATGATGTTGTTTCGGTTGTCGACATCTTCTTCTTCTGCCTCCTCTTCTTTACTGTCCACAGGCTCCACAGCTTCCACAAGACCACCATCTGGCCCATCCTCCTGCAGAAAAGGCACCTGGCGTCGCATAGCCAGGTTGTGCATTATACAGCATGCCACGATTATCTGGCACACCTTCTTCGGTGAGTAGTATAGGGAGCCACCTGTCAGATGGAGGCACCAGAATCTGGCCTTCAGGAGGCCGAAGGTGCATTATATAATCCTCCTACTTCGCCCATGTGCCTCATTGTAGCGTTCCTCTGCCCTTGTCCTGGGATTCCTCACTGGGGTCAGTAGCCATGACAGGTTGGGGTAACCAGAGTCACCTGCAAATGTCGAGGGACAACTGTTAGACACCCACGAACCCTTAGGGACAACCCCATACCCAGACACATATGTCAACTGTGTTGGGACCTTGGCCTCATCTGTTAGCTTAGCCACACACAGTGCCTCTGGAGTTGGCCCATCACATAAAGGATGCTGCTATTCCTCAAAATGTAAGCGTCATGCACTGAGCCAGGATACTTGGCATTCACATGGGAGATGTACTGGTCGGCCAAACACACCATCTGCACATTCATCGAATGGTAGCTTTTCCGGTTTCTGTACACCTGTTCATTCCTGCGGGGGGACAAATGCCACATGTGTACCATCAATGGCACCAATGATGTTGGGGATATGTCCCAGGGCATAGAAGTCACCTTTCACTGTGGGCAAATCCTCCACTTGGGGGAAAACGATGTAGTTGCGCATGTGTTTCAGCAGGGCAGATAACACTCTGGACAACACGTTAGAGAGCATTGGCTGGGACATCCCTGATGACATGGCCACTGTTGTTTGAAAAGACCCACTGGCCAGGAAATGGAGTACAGACAGCACCCGCACTAGGGGGGGGATTCCTGTGGGATGGCAGATAGCTGACATCAGGTCCGGCTCCAACTGGGCACACAGTTCCAGGATTGTTGCACGATCAAGTCTGTACGTGACTAGGATGTGTATCTCTTCCATTGTCGACGGGTCCACCAGGGGTCTGTACACCGGAGGATGCCGCCATCTCATCACCTGCCCCAGCAGACGTGCCCTATGGAGGAGAACAGCGAGCAGAGGGTCATCCAACGCTGAGGTATCACAATGTGTTATTTGGTAAAACGTTGGTAAATCGCAATGTGCCGGTATCTGTCTGTATTCCCGGCCGAGATAGGTGTGACGCAGCTTTTATCCATGCCATGTGGCCCCTGAAATGGCGGCTGCCTGACCTGTAAGGTGGGACAAGGGGAAATGAGGTAACTGCACTGGCGTTGTACACCGTCGCGGTGGGCGGTCGAAGACCGCAGCGCAATTCAGCATTGGTTAACATTGGTGCCTATGGGTCCCAAGAGCCAATAACGATGTACGCCGGCGGTGACGGTACGCACCGCCGTGGACGTGACCGCCATTTTCTTACTGTTCACTCACTTGATACCTGACCTTCAACAGGAGAGGACCTACACTGCAAGTGCTGCTGTGACCTGTGTCTGGAAGTGACAATGGCTCGTGTGACTGGGGAAAGGGCCCCAGCCTTCACTTCGGAGGAGTTGGAGAAACTGGTGGATGGGGTCCTCCCCCAGTACACGCTACTGTATGGTCCTCCAGACAAACAGGTGAGTACACTGTGAGCATGGTGGATGGTACCTGAGTGTATGGAGTGTTGTGGATGGAAGAGGGTGGGGAGGGGGACAGGCCAGCATGTCAGGATTGTGTGTGTATGTATGGCAGGGCCAGTGTGGGAGGTGTTTGGCAATGCGTGAGATGAAATATACGGGCTAGAAACATCAATATTTACTTAACTTTTCCTCTAGGTCAGCGCCCACCAGAAGAAGGGTATTTGGCGTGCCATCGCCAAGGACGTCTGGACCCTGGGGGTCTACCATAGACGGAGCACCCACTGCCGTAAAAGAGGGGAGGATCTGCGCTGCTGGAGCAAGAAGACGGCGGAGGCCCAGCTGGGGATGGCCTCCCAACGTGGAAGGAGTGCCTGTCGCACCATGACCCCCCTGATGTACCGGATCCTGGCGGTGGCCTATCCTGAGTTGGATGGGCGCTTGAGGGCATCACAGCAGCCACAAGGGGGTGAGTGCACTCTAATTCAGCTGACTCTGCGCACATTAAGAGGTGTCTGGGTGGGGGAGGTGGGCTGTCGGTTCCCCTAGGCCAGGGCGAACTTGGTAGGCAAGGTCCCTTGTTAGGCAGGCTCTGTGGCACCCCAACCCCACTACTGGTAATAGCCATCTACACCTAGTCAGGCTCCTGTGACTTCCAGGTGTGCAGCAATTGGTCTTAGGCCTCGTCCCCCGTATGCTAGGAACTGTGCATGGCTTAGTGCAGAGGGCTGCTCCCTGTGTGTTGTGTCCGCCAACGGTAGTGGTGTTGCATGCACTGAACATGTGTTTCTTCTGTCTCCCCCCCCCTTTTTGTTTTGTCTCCCTCTTCTTGCATGCAATAGCATCATCGGGCGGAGGAGCAGGAGGGAGCTGGAACCCACTTGGCCCTGGAGGGTGAAGCAACGGAGTCTGAAGCCACCAGTGGGATGGAGGGCGAGGGGAGATCCACGACGGGGCAGGAGCATACACCAGCGACAGTGACTCCTCCTCTGATGGGAGCTCCCTTGCGGTGGCGGGCACCTCTGCGCCCACCGCATCAACAGGTACAGCTGCCACCCCCCCTACCAGCACCGCCGTCCCAGCAGCGTGTGTTTGTGCCCGCTCACCCAGGAGGGTGGGCATCTCCTTCACCCCAGGCACCTCAGGCCCTGCCCCAGTCAGCCCTACTGCCCTCAGTGAGGAGGCTATTGACCTCCTGAGATCCCTCACTGTAGGGCAATCTACCATTTTGAATGCCATCCAGGGTGTTGAGAGGCATTTGCAACAAACAAATGCATACCTGGAGGGCATTTATTCTGGGCAGGCGGCCCAACAGGGAGCATTCCAGGCTCTGGCCTCAGCACTGATGGCAGCCATTGTCCCTGTGTCCAGCCTCCCCCCTCCAACTTCCTCCACCCAGACCCAGTCCCCGGTACCTCAGCCTATTCCAAGCACACCATCAGACCAGCATGCACACACCTCAACACACAAGGGTGGATCTGGCAAACATAAGCACCACAAATCCCACAAGCACTCACACAAGCACCATCCCCATGAAGACACAGCAACATCCACTGCCTCCACTGTGTCCCCCTCCTCCACGTCCTCCTCCTCCCTCCCTGTCTCGTCTCCACTCACACCTGCATGCACTACATCCTCAGCCGCTACCTCCATTACCAGCATGCCCATCACCACACACCGCTCACGTGCAATCACAACCCCCACTACCATGCACACGTCCCCTGTGTCCTCTCCCAGTGTGTCTGTGAGCCCTCCTCCCAAAGTACACAAACGCAGGCACACACCCACTCAACAGCCATCCACCTCACAACAGCCTCCAGCCCATGCACTTTCACCCAAGCTCAGCAGACGTACACCTCCTACAACCACTACCTCTTCCTCCACTCCCAAACCCCCTCCATCTTCCCGTCACAGTGTGTCTAAAAAACTTTTCCTGGCAAACTTTGACCTCTTCCCTTCACCTCCCCCCCGGCCTTCCCCTAGGGCCAGGCTTTCCAGGTCCCAGCCCAGCACCTCAGCCACCAAATCCCCAGGCACAGTGGTGCCAGCAACTGCGAGGTCATCGAGTGCGCCACCCATCAGGGCTGCCAGTGTGCCACCTTGCGAGGCCAAGGACATTCCGTCACCTGCCAAGGTGAAAAAGGTGCCCACATCCCAGAGGGAGAAGCCGCACCTACCAGCCACGAAGGGCTCCGCCAAAAGAAAAGGGGACAGTGGCAAGACACCTGCGGCACCATCAAAGGTGGGGAAGGGACAAAAGCAGAAGAGCAGGTCAGGACAGGGCACAGTGGCACCGACTGAGGGACTAGTGTCACCCCTTCTGTCAACGACTACACCAACCTGTACGGCGGCGAACACCGCAACCTACCCCGCCACCTGCACCGCCACCAGCACCGCCACCTGCACAGCCACCTGCACAGCCACCTGCACCGCCACCTGCACCGCCACCTGCACCGCCACCTGCACCGCCACCTGCACGTGGCAGCCTCAGCAACAGTCCCCAGCATCTTCCCCAGTGGGCAGCCATTCGAGGCTGCAGGAGACATCCTGCTGTGTCCCTCAACAGGTGCTGACACATGCACCACCGCCAGCACCGCCGCCACAGACACCGCCGCAAGCACCGCCACCAGCCCCGCGACGTGCTCGGACAGTGGCACCACCGCTGACATGGCTACCATCACCAGTGGCCAGCCGTCCGAGGCTGGAGGAGGCTTCCTGGAACCTGCCCAGCTTCCATAAGGCACGGCTTTCATCACTGTTTGCACCTGCAGGTGGAAGGCGAAGCCGCAGCAGGGTGGGGTATGTCTCTGCCTCCATGGCATATCATGCTACCTGTTCCTAGGCAATCTTGTGGCACACCCGCCAGGTGAGGGAATGGGACCGGCCACACTGCATGTGGAGCACTCTGGGCACCAAGCCCCCTCCAAAACCAGTGGAGAGATACATCCACTTCCTCAGTCCTTGGCAGGATGAAGCACTCTGGGCACAATGCCCCCTCCAAAACCAGTGGAGAGATACATCCACTTCCTCAGTCCTTGGCAGGATGAAGCACTCTGGGCACAATGCCCCCTCCAAAACCAGTGGAGAGATACATCCACTACCTCAGTCCTTGGCAGGATGAAGCACTCTGGGCACAAGGCCCCCTCCAGAACCAGTGGAGACTGTTATCCACTTGAGAGACTGTGGCTTTGCACTCCCCAGGATACAGCAATGGGCATGGTGCCCCCTCGTGCAGCAGTGGCGTTGTGCGTTCATCCGGCTGAGGTGCCCCCCCTCCCCTTCCCCCTGAGGTGCCTGTTTATTTTCGATCTGATGCCCCTGCAGTGTTCTCTCCGTTTCGAGTTAGGTATCTTGTGTGGGCTTCGCCCATGCATTTTGGGACCACTGGTCCACGGACAATGATTGGTGCACTATCCGGACTTGTGTAGTTGGTGTACATATTTGTATATACTGATTTTTGAACTTTCACTATCTGATTTTTCATGACTACAATCGTTACAATCATTTAATTTTGTCCTTGCATTCTTCCAGGGGGGTGGGGGGGTGTATATGTAATGTTGCTGCATGTATTTGTGTGTATGGTGTTGTGGGTGAGGGTGGGGGTATTGCGTGTTGCATGTGTGTGTCACTCTCTTTTCCCTTCTCCCGTGTTGTAGGTGCAGTACTCACCATGGTCATCGACGGCGTCTGTGCTGCTCCTGATACAGCAGGAGGAAGACCAGCATGGGCAGTACGTGTAACTCGGGCTCCATGGCGTCATGGTTCCTCGTTGGGTGTCGAGAGGTGAGTGGTTTCTCTTCTGTGTACTGTTTCCACCGTGCTTTTGATAGCGTTGGTTCTGCCCCGGAAAAGGTGGCGGACAGGCCTGTTGTTATACAGTGGGCGGTACTTTGTCCTACGCCTGTCTGTTGGCGGTTACCGCTGCGGTGTTTGTTTCTACCACCGTGGCGGTCGGAGTGTTAAAGTGGCTGTCTATGTTGGCGGTTTCCGCCATGGTCGTGATTCCATTATTTTTTTCCGCCGGCCTGTTGGCGGTATTACCACTGCTTTACCACCGTCCGCCAGGGTTGTAATGAGGGCCATAATCTCATCGGAAGGAAATTGCAGTTCTAACGCATTGTGAGTAACGCCTGTTCCATACCTGGTTTTCGACTGGTATATTACTTACCCAAATCAAACCCCATCTTGTCAATAGCTTATCTAGTAAAGCAACCTGGATCGTTACTCCAAATCCAGCTCCTCCAGGTGAATATTGCAAATCTGATGCATCCTCGTGATAGATAGATAGATAGATAGATAGATAGATAGATAGATAGATAGATAGATAGATAGATAGATAGATAGATAGATAGATAGATCCCTTGTGCAGACGGCTATTTACCATGCTGAAATCTAAAGCCCGACCCCTTGTCTATGACTACATGAAAGTAATATAGCCTGGATAATTTTCCAAAATCTAGTCTCATGAGTGTGTACTCACGTTCCTGTGATCTTCCTCACCACGTGTTCTCTGTTCCCTTATCTCCTTGGTTCCGTGCCTGTCTCTTGCTGTCCCACGTCTCTCTTCGTTCTCGTGGGCAGGCTCATGTTTGCAATTCTAGGAAGAGCCACTAGCATTATACGATTTTGTATCTGTCTCGATTTCCGCATAATTATGGATTTACCACAGTTGCCACATAATCCATCATCCGCTGCATAATCTGCAGATTTTAAGGAATAAATAGCTTCTAGCTCAAACAGATCAAAAGTTACTAAAAACGCAGCATCACATGTGGCTGCACAATGGCAGGCCTTTTGCCAGGGATGACTGGTCATGTCATCTTTCTGTTTCTTATTGCTGTATTTGGGTATCTGACTAGTACTGCTGAAGTGAAATCTTTACCCAAATAGTGTTAACCTGTGTAAAAAGGCTATCAAAATAATGAGGTAATGGTATCAGAAAATGTGCCACATTACGACACATAATTTGCCTTATCTTGCCACATAATTTGTTAAACCCCGCCGCATAATTTGGTCCTCCCCTGCTGCACATATCCAGTGGCCCTAATGATAGGTTAAGGAGATGTGGGGTCTGCTTGGGAGTGCATTTCAGTCTTTCCTTACTCTGAGTAAGCGTGGTGGAGGGGTCACTTGTAAGATGAGGGTCCCTCTACTGTGGTGTGTTGTGGGACAGAACAATGTGGATTCCATTATAACACAGGAGTTTTAGAGAACATGGCAAACGTTTCTGCCCAGGAAACAACAGTTTCTACCAGTCAGCTCCAGGAGCCAGCACTGCTGATCAGGGATGTAACAGCCACATTGAACAGAGGCGAGAGGAGAGGTGTGGTCTCTAGCCTGTTCTGTGCACACCCTCCAACTCCTGATATGATTCATAAAATGCCAGCCAATGCCCTCAGGGTCCAGAAACACAGTTAGGCTCCTGGAGTCTCCCTCAGGCTGGCAGAAGGCCCGCCTTGGCATGCTGCCAGCAAGGCTCAAGGGTCCTTGTTATTGTGGCATCTGAGAGCCACAGGCAGTCAGTCCTCCCTGAACCACAGCGGCCTCCCTGGGTCACCTCCTTGGAACCAGGGTGGGCCTCTGTGTCTTACCATGGTGATAGACATTTAAAAACTTCCTAGACTTGGGGGGGTCTCTCTGACTAATTGTCATGTCACTGAACCACTAACCCTGTGTGCTGGGGTTCAGGACACGAGCCTCGGTAAGTCAGGGTGCACCTCTATGGAGCGGCAATACTAGGCGGGTGGCTAGGGCGCCCCTAGGTGCAGGCAGCAGGGTGGCCTTTAAAGAGCACATCTGCCCCACCTGCCAGGGGTGTGGGGCAAAACAAAAAGTCACTTGGCCAAGGGCAGCGAAAGTCCTAGCGCTGTCTCTGCAAAGGGGGGCTGGCTTTCCTCAGAGTCTGGTGTTATCTTTGTTATGTTTCCTTATGCTATGTTATGGCATGTTCCTTTTGTGATGTTGTGTCGTGTGGTGCTGTGTCAAGTTGTCTGATGGTTCTTCTGTTATGTTATCTTATGCTATGCCATGTCATGTCATGCTGTGTCTTGTGGTGTTGTGTCATGTGATGTTATGTAATGCTATGTTAGGTTAGGGGCTGTGCACAGTTTAAAGCTTCACTTCATACATTATGGCCCTCATTACAACCCTGGTGGTCAGCAGTAATATTGTGGAAAGTACTGCCTACAGGCTGGCGGTACTTTCCACCATATTATGACAATGGCGGTTTGGCTGAAGTACCACAGTGACCACCACATCGATAACAGCTGCCGGGCTGGAGATTTCAATCTCCAGCCCGGCAGCCGTCACTGTACCGCCTGCGGGATAATGACCCCACCTACCGCTGTGGTTTCAGTGGCTTCCTTACCGCCACGAAAACCATAGAGGTAGGCACTATCAGTGACAGGGAATCCCACTCACTGATACAGGACTCCCCCACCCCACCCCTCTCTCCAGATACCCCCACCCCCTTTTCCTCTCCAAACCCCCCTACATTCATGCCCCCTTCACACATACATGCATACACACATGCATCCACGCATGCATACATCCATAGACACACACATCCACACACACTTTCATGCATAAATGCAGACACGCATTCACAGAACACAACATACACGCACTCACACCTCCATACACGCACATACATTCAACACGAAACACACACCCGCATACACGCACGCACAAACATTCACACACACCGCCACACACACACACCACCCCCACAACCCCCCGCTGTCGGAGCACCCACTTACCTGTGTTCAGGGGGTCCTCTGCAGGAGACGGGACGGGGCGCTGCTGCCCGCAGCAGCGTCTGCCAGCAGAACACCGCCAGGCCGTATTATGGGTCATAATACGGCTGGCGGCGGTCTACTGCCGTGGCGCTGCTGGTGGCAGCAGTGCCATCTTACCGCCATCCGCCGGCATGGCCACAGCCGGATTTTCGCCATTCTTCTGGCGGAAATCCGGCTGTGGTCATAATATGGCGGACGGCTGGTAGCTGGGGCGACGGTCTTTTGGCGGCTGTCGCCACAGCGGTAGGTGGTTTTTACCGCCAATATCATAAGGAGGGCCTATGTTCTTGAAACTTCTCCACTTTCACAAAGTATAAGGCTGTCAGTTTACAAAAAGTGATAAAATGAGGCCACGTGACACAAAAGGAAATTCTCCTGCTGTGCTCCCAGGACCACTACTTGCCTTGTCACTGGACTGCTGGGCGGGCGTATTCCCTGCTCACCGGAAGTGTCCAGTCCATTGAGCAGGACTTCCGGTAGGCGACGAATGCAGATTGCGTCAGGACTGAGGCATCTCCCTTCTGCCCCTCAGGGCTCAGTGCGACCCTCAGCAGGACGGTGGACAGACTTGATCAAGTTTTTGACACATGTTTACAAAGCAGTAAAAGGAGGAGCGCTGATATTTGGGTATGATGGGTGCAGCCATCACCATAGCAGCAGGTGCCGGGCCCAGGAGTGTTAGGGGTTCACTACACACAATTACTACACAATCTGAGGATGGTCGCATTTTTTTCTTGGCTTGCACTAGGGCCTTTGGCACTCTTGCTACACCAACCAAGGCACTCAGGTCCTGCAGAAGCCCACACAACTGTAAATTGTAAGCCGAAACGTGTCCAAATTGGAAATACTATCTCTGTGAGATTTGTATCAGAATATGGCCTACCTTTTGACTTGTCCTTTTGGCTGCTAAGAGCGGGGGAGTCTGGGCTCCCTTGCTATACTCTGCTAGATGTTTTCATTGGCTGTGACTAGTTCACAGTCGTTCAATGTAAGTGGCCCATCCTTGGGAATGAGTGCTGATGGGCTTTACTGTGTGAAAACGTTGTCTCGTACCATGCTGGTTGTCTAGTGATGAGTCAGCGCTAACCTATTGGAATGGGTTATGCCCTGCGCATGCACAAGGAATGTTCTATCATACAATTCACATACAAAAACTGAATTCAGATGGATTACTGAATGCACCAGCAGGGTGCTCGGAATGCCTGTGAAAAACCATCCGAGTGATGGATGGAATGCTTGAATTATTCTAAGCCACTGGTGTCATATTTGGACTCTTGCTCGAGGAAAGACTGCTAGTTTAGGCATGACAGTGCTTTTGTTTGTAGTCGCAACTGTCGCCCCAACCCTTCCGGCTCACAAGCAGTATCTCACCAGAAACCCAAACAGTAAAAGGTGATTTGTGGCAGCCTTTACGCATGGACCCAAGAGTGCGACGCCTCAGGGGAGACGTGGTTAAACGGAGATTACCCTTTTCTCACATGAGCAACAAGTCTCAGCCACACACAGGCAATGAAGGAGATGCAGTAAAGTTTCAATAGGTTTTATTAACAAGACTGCAATCTACGGTAAATTGCATGGGCTGCTATGATTAGGATAATGAACAGTGCAAGAAGCTGAATTGTAAAGATGAGAGTCGTGAATACAAAGACCCCCACCAGCTTGCAATAACTTGAGATGTGAGATAGGCCCTAATACCCTAGACTGATGAGCCTGATCTCTAACCTAAAGAGAGCTAGGTGTGTTAAGTCTAATCTACCAGTACCATGTCCATGAGAAGACTCCCCTAACCCTCGTTACCTTGGAATGAGGTCTCTAGATCAGACTCCGTGGGGACACAAAGGCTGAGTCTGCATCAAGGCGACGTGTAGCATAGATAGTGTTGATGGCATAGGGTAGGAATCCCTCTGATAACCTTGTCTGCGTGAGATGTATTTATACAGATCTTGTAGGACCCCTGACACAGGTATATTCCCAAACAATAGATAAGAAGGCATACTTGGGGCGGAAATTGCATAAACAATTCTCTCAAAAGTACATCATGTTCCTGTCACACCTAAGTGGGAATGGGACATGATGTGAATACCTGAGTATATCACTTGTCTTTGAAGCTGATAGTGACGCCTTCACAGAGTGGCACTGATAACGTGAAATCAAAACATCTTCCTAACTATAAACATAGCAGCCATCTTGGAAGAAATAATTAAATAAATGTGCTAAAACAGAGCAGGCTAAGTAGGTTAAAAGTCACTAGGTGAAGGGGGCACAGGCATGCAAGCCGAAGGCTCAGCTAAACTTTTGATTCCCAATAAAACTAAATAGGATCCATTACACCGGGAACCCCTCGGGCCGCATCCCAATCCATCATTTTTCGCCTGCTATCCAACCTCAGTTTGCAACCAGTCATAATCAAATCAATCTTAACCCTGCTCCTCAGAGGGACAGTCCCACCCAAAGCTTTAGGTCAGATACTCCCTGAATTGAAGCACAAGCAGCCCAGGACCGATTTCACCCTTATTAGAGCTCTTCAGGCAGGTATATTTTGGCTTGAGTGGCACAGAGAGCCTTAGATGCTTGTCTTGGCATACAATGGTTTGGGATGTGGCCTCAGCGATTGTCAGTAGCTAACATTAGCTAACAGTAGCTAACATTAATCCAAGCATTACGTCCATCACTGTGTTTTTGATGACTCACAACTCCTGTGCTGCATAGTTTTGTAAGCAGTGATTGAAAGAGGCTTATTTTTTTGCCCCCTCAATAATGAACAGAAGATGATCTGGACTCCCGAAGGCCTTACACCCACTGGAACATTTACAGGCATTAGAAAACCCAATAATCTGTGCATTTTCTCTTTGCCATATCAGACCTAGTGGCTTTGCCAATGCTTTTTTGCTGGTTCTGCTAAAACAAAAACAATCTTCATAACCGATGCTGAAGAGCATTGGCAAAAACGTGTGGTGATACATGCACATGCATTCTTCAGTATGCATTGCATGTATGCGCCATGATGCAATAGCGACCCAGTGACACCAGGCAAGAATGACGGGACGGCAACTTTTTTTTTTTTTTACACACCTTTCCAATTTGGTTGATGCCTGTCTTGGAGTGGTAAATAAAACTTTGCGGCTGCCGGGCCTTAAAAATGATTTTATATTTTAAATAAAAACAAGGTGGGAAGGTGTCACAGTGTAGGGGAAGCAGGCAGGGGCTGTGTGGGGTGTGGAATTAAAATAGAAATTTTAAAAAGTGTCAAATGAGCTGGCAGGTGGGAGGAACAATGAGAGAGCAAAGGTGGCGACTGCAATGGAGATGCCGCATACATGGGAGGGCAAGGAAACACATGCACTCTCATTGGGTGTTGAAAAAAAAGAAAAAAATAGTTCTCAGAATATGAGCAATGGAAGGAAACAAGACATCCATTCAAAGGGGGTAAAGAAGCTAAGTTCCAGCAGAGGGGAAACATTACAAGATGATTTAAAGCTGTTGAATTAGAAACAAGCAAATGAGATGACTGAGAACCCCAAGGAATGGGCCTCCGAATATTGCCTTTGTCCACAGTAAGCTGACGCCTGGAAATATGCAATTCTGAAGCTGTGGCATTTTCCTCATAATTATGTATTTGTCACATAATGTTTCATCGGCTGCATAATCTCCAGATTTTAACATAAAATTGTTGTTTTTAGCTGAAAGGGATTAAAAGTTACTAAAGCGTGGTTATACTTGTGAAATACGCTTCACAAAGGTCGCCTTTCTGTTGCTTATTGCTGTATTTGGGTGTAAAACTGGTACTTATGTGGTGAAACCTTCGCCCAGACAGTGGATAAAAAATCACAAAATAGTAAAGTGATATTATCACAAAATATGCTTCATAATTAGCCTTTCTCTTGCTGCGTAATTTAGTCAATCCCGCGGCGTAAATTGGTCATTTGTTGCCGCATAATTTAGGTGGCCCTGACAATAGGGCTTCAGCAACAGGCAGGAGAGACCTAAAGCACATGAATGGACCTAAAACTGAGTCATTCATGTGACTTAGGGACATCCTTTCAACCTTTGTTCCGCGTTATTTAGCTGTTGGCAACCTGTAGGCCATCATTCACAGAAGAGGGAGATATGCGGCGTTGTGAACTAAAGCTATCGTGGAAACTGAATCCTCCGGAGGCCGCACACAGGGAGTTCAACGCGGAGTTACTAAGAATGCCCCAAAATGAGGCTCAAATGGAAGTGAGCGATTCATTCTTACTGAGTGAGGTGGGGCATATTGACGTCCCTCGGATTGGGACCCACTGCGCACACTCCCAGGGGCGTAGCTTGGTCAGTATGGTGGGGGAGGGGGCGTTAGCTTCAGACCTCTCGACAACCAGGCTGGACATGATGGTGAAATACATTACACAAGCGGGGCGCACGCGGGGCGCTTAAGAGGTGGTGGAAAGGGAGACCGGTGTGGTCTGGCAGGTGCACTAAGTGAGAGAGAGCGCGTTATTTACTGAAACAACCAACACTTTTAAGTCTTTGCAAACAGAGAGAGGGAGAGAGAGTGCGTTTTCGTCTGTGTGTGAAATTCGCAGTGAAATCCGACAGGCACCTCATCACCCCCAACCGAAAGCACCTGCACCCAACTCTTTATCACCAAATACATTTATTAGGGGCGTGTAACACCCCCACAACTCCCCTGAAGCTACACCCCTTGCACTCTCTCTCTCGTAGAAGCACATCACGCACACACACACCCCTAAACTCACACACCCCACACACATAGAAGACGTACATCACTCACACATGCGCAAGCACATACCTCACAACCCACAGAAAAGACCCTCACACATAAGCACATCACTCATACACACAGCCACACACACAAAGACATCTCACAAACACACAAAAGCAAAGACAGACACATGCACGCACAAAGCACATGCACAGAAGCATTTCACACCCACCTACAGAGACGGATACACGCCAAAGTATGCACAAAATACAGACACAGGAGCGCAAACACAAAGCACAGGCATACACACACATGTACACTAACACTCAGAAGTACATCAGACAAACATAGATACTCTAAACACAAACACACAGACACACATCACGCTCATACTATCACAGACACACACAGGTACAAACACACACTCAAGAACACGCACACAACGACAACACATACACACACAGGCGCACAAACACACACCTACAGACTCACACTCTCTGTACCAAATACTGTTCTACACACGTACACTCCCTTGCAGCCAGTCCCGAGCGGACACGCACCCCCACTCCTGTACCCCGTGTGATACGCGCTGCGACGCCCATCTTCGCAGGGAGTACCGCGACCTTTAAGCTCTGGGAAGCAGGTGTCCTGCACCCCAGCCCACTCTCCAGGCAACTGAGCAAGGCGCACCCCTTATCAGATGTTAACTGCCCCGCTGGTGGCCACGCCCCCCATTCCACAGCAAGGGCTGGGGGCGAGCGATAAACACAGACCACGCCTCTCCTCTGTGACTGATGACGCTGCCCGTTCCCCAAACCTGTCCCGGAGCAGGCCTGGCTGCCACTGGTGCACCCCACGCTGCAGGCACTGGCGAGGACTGCAGGGCTGGTTCCGTAGGAGTACACACTTTTCAAACACATTACATTTCAGGATAGTCACTATGTCAAACATTGGCAAGTGAGTACAAGCAACTTAAGATCTACCACCGGATGTACGCGCTGCTTATTTTGCATCACTTCCGGCCTTCGCCTCTCCGCATACAATATTAAACTCTAATATCTTCTGACAATATTAACCGCATGTTTACTAAATTCTGAATATTACTTTGCAAAATTCTGTCTCTTTAATCTTGTCAACGCCAATTATCCATTGAGTTTGTAACATCTGCGGAAGAGGATTGTGTGGCTGGAAAGCTTATGCATTCAGCCATCTAAGCGCTATATCTCATACCATGAGAACCGCCCCTCGGTGGCCCTCACACTCGGTCAGTCAGTCAGTCAAAATAACTTTATTCTGCGATTAGCCATAAAAGTAAACATGCATACATAAAAATCATCATAAAATACAGTACTTATGACATTCATTAAAAGTAAGTCTATTAAATCTAAGCTTACCACCCAAGCTTACTAAAACAGTAAGATAATAAATACTTATAAAAACGTATATAACAATAAGACAATATAGTAATAGGACAATGCCTAATTTCTCTTAATAAATAGTCACATTACCAGTTCATATCGATTTCTAATGGTGATAGCGGATTTAATAAAACTAAGAATAGAAATGCAGATTTGTTTGGATGAGAGGCTTTGGATGCCAATCAATCCTTCTTTGTAGGAAGAAGTGTGCAAGTTGCGCAAAATGGGTAATAAAAAGGATTTCCTGGGAACTGAATAAAGTTTACAAAATAAAATAAAGTGGCAAGTGCTTTGTTTTGAAAAGTTATCACAAGGGCTTGGGGGTAGTGTTTTTTCCCACACACATTTTATCGGGAACGCCACTCTAAAATGGATCAAATTAAATCTAAAAGATACAAGTAAAGAGTATAAAGAAGGGGTCGGGAACCAAACAAAATAAGGTTCTAACAAGTCTGATGATAGAATTTGTATATATGAATTAAAAGAGCTCAATTTCTCTGCCACTTGGTATCTAAGATTAATAACATACTCTTTATGTCGAAGTTTAACAATTTCTTTCGCATTAGCTGGCAGGAGCTCTGGTTTAAAATACATAAACTCCAAATCCAAGTTTCGGAAGCCATTGTGAACAAAATTTAGCCATGGAATTTTGTTACAGTTTGATAATGAGAAACAATCTTTTACACAATCATGTGTTAAAGTAGCCGCCGGATTTGACCATACTTTTATCCATAGCAAAAGTGGGGCAATATCTATCAGATCTGTAATGTAGCGGATTCCCAGTTCCTCATGGCATAAAATGTTCGCTATGTTCTTAGGTACCATAAGTAACCGATGAAGGAATTTATTCTCTGCAAGCTGCAAAGTGCTTGGACTGGTATATCCCCAAAGGCCACCCCCATAGATCTGCCGAAACACATTTAGAGTTGTAGAGCGTGAGGATCTGATGAACCGGTCTATGCCCTAATCTGCGAGCAAAGCGAAAGATTGCCTCAACATTTCTTGCCAGTTGTTGAAGCTTAAAATTCAAATGGGATTTCCAAGACAGAGTGGAACTTAGATACAGACCTAGATAGCAAAAGTCTTTTACCTTTGTCAGGGTATTGCCCCCATTCTAAAACATCTGGTACGAGTATTTTTAGGACCGCAGGTCATAACATGTGATTTTTTTAAATTGACTTTCAAATCTAGCTCTCGTGTGTGTGTTAAGAACAGATCCAAGAGAGTCTGTAGACCATCGGCCGTGCGGGCAATTAAAACAGCATCATCGGCATATAATAAAATTGGCAATTGTCTAAAACTCATCCTTGGGAAATCCTTACCATTTTGGACCAAACAATTATGCAAGCCATTTATGTACAGTAAAAACAGGAAAGGTGCCAGTGTGCAGCCCTGTCTAACACCTCGAGTGGAAACAAGGGGATGGGACCTTTCACCGTGTTGTCCAAACTGAATTAAAATATGGAGGTCAGACTATAAGCGTTTGATCAAGTTTAACAAATCTTGCTCAATCCCCATTGTATCCATTATGTCCCACAATTTTGCTCTGTTCACCATATCAAATGCACTAGACAGATCTATGAATGCTAAATGGATAGGTTCCCTTTTGGCAATTACATATTTACTGAGGATAAGATGTAAATTTAGGGCCTGGTCCACTGTGCCTAATCCAGGCCTAAACCCATATTGAATTGGCGATAAAATGTTTGACCTTACACCCCAATCCTCGAGCCGGGTCAGGATGACACTCCCCAGTATCTTTGCCGTGGAGTCTATTAAAGAAATGGGTCTATAGCAGAAGGGGTCAAGCCTGTTACCCTTTTTGAAAATCGGAACGATAATTGCCTTAACCATGAGGAGGGAATAGCGCTTTGAATAGCACTGTTCAGAACGTTTGTGATTAATGGAACCCACAGATCAGGTAGAGATTTAAATAGATCCACCGGTATCCCATCAGGGCCAGGAGCTTTCCTTAATTTCATTTTAGTTATTGCTGCACTGATCTCATGTGCCTCAAGTAAAATGGCGCTCTTAGCTGGAATTGGAGTAGCCAAACGTGGGGGGCCACATACCTCCCCTCCGTCATTGGGATTATTTGCAGATTGAAATACAGATGAAAAATGGTCTACCCAAACCCCCTCTGGTATCAAACAGTCATCTTCCCTGTTTTCCTTTCCTGAAAAATATGGGTGATTAACCACCTTCCAAAATTGAGAGGGATCCCGTAGTTCCGTCGCTGCCATAAGGTCTTCCCAAGCGCTAGTGCGTATTTCATTCTTTCTCTCTTCTAGGACTGATTTATATCGGCCCCTGGCCTGTTTAATTAAATCCCGATTACATGGAATGGTTTTGATCGCTAACTTTATATCTCTATGGGCAGCCGTACAGGCAGAGTTGAACCACCGTTGAGGTTTTACATCTTTGGGATGTTGGGCACACAACAATGCCTGAGAAATAGCACAGCTTAAAGATTCAAAGGCATTTATAAGGTGGAATGGAGTGGGTTGCAGGGACAAGCAAGTATTTATGTCAGCCTTGTTTTGAGTGATAAGGTTCGTATGGAAAGTGTTCGAGTTTACTCTCTCCCACCTTATGCGAGGGCCAGAATTTCTTTTGAACACCTCTTTCCCTTTATATGCAATCCTAGGTAAAATTACTCTAGTTTTAAAGGATAGTTTTATGCTCAAAGGGTTATGGTCACTAGCACAGTGAGAATTAATTTTAAAATCCGCTATTGAACGTGAAAGTGAGGAGTTAATCAGAATAAAATCAATAATGCTGCCGTTAATACTTCCAGTATAGGTGGGTGTTTCTCTTATCTGACTGTTTGCCATATCCCTTGCAAAGGCAAGATCAAATTTATAAATGAGAGTGTTCAAGGCATTTCCTAAATTAGAGTGAATAAAATGAGTGAGTGACTCTCTGCCTTCTATAGCGGTGCCACATAAATGAGGTAATTCATACTTGCATAACTGAACATTAAAATCTCCAACCCAGATCGTATCAAATTCCCTGTCCTGAAGTTTCCCGGCTGAGTCTAGTTGGTCTGTAAGCTCTTCGAGACTTCCTGGCGGAGCAGCACTTGGAATGTTATTATAAAAGTTTAAGAGTAAAATATATTTTCGTCCGGATATTGATAATAAAACTACCACAAAAAAAGCAGAAGACCAAATCAATGAAACCTCAATTTTTGGGAGTAATAATGACACAAGTACCAGAAGGCCGCCACTTGCTCTGCCTGCTCTAGATGGAGTAGCTGGCTGAGATACAGAGTAGTAGCCGTCTAAATGGAAGGGTGCCGTAAGCCAAGTTTCTTGAAAACAAATGATGTCAAATGTGGATATAAATTCCAGCCATTCCAAATTTTCAACTTTAGAACGCAACCCAGCAATATTCCAACTAATTAAGGATAACAATGCGTTACTTTGCTGGGGCTTTTTCCCAGACTCCTCGATTATGGCCGTATCTGTTGTAAGATGTGGAAAGCTAACTAACTCATCAGGCCCTATGGGTGATTGCAAAAGTGTATGCACTCCCATCAGCTCTGGTTCCTGTAAATATTCATTTGGGAGCCCCAAACCCTCCGATTGTCAATCAATTGCGTCAAGGGAAGAGTGATTTTGGGTAACCCCAGAGTCAAGGGTGGGGTTCTGTAAAGGTGCCTTTGTTAGAATATTTTTACCATGAGAAGCCCTCATAGGAGGAAGTGGTAAAGTGGGCGGCCTGTAGAAGAAGCTTAATGGATAGACTTTGATCCCACCTTCCCCTTTTGGACTCGATGGTAGAGACGCCAACAAATGATTAACACAATGAGAATTTGCAAAATTAATCACTATGCAATCGCCTTCATATGCTTTTTTAGACAAGCCTAACCACTTCACCCTTCTAGCCATAATTATTCTATTATTTAAATCATCTTGATGTCTAAGTTTTTGGCTCATCCAATGTGCACATTTCCTTATTAGCGCATGAGTATCTTCCTTCTGAGCGCAATCAAGAGGTGGAACATTTGCTAAAACTAAAACATATGGCAAGCTATCCGGAGGAAGCTGTAGAACCTTCTTTGTGCTAGTGGAAGATCTAGGTTTAGCAGCAGTTTCAGGCCTCGGTAAATCAATCGCGCCACCAGCCAGAGTAGACCGGGAATCGGTTAATAAGTCATCATGGGGATTGCGGGTAGGTATGCGATGGGACGGGAGTTGGTTGCAGTTCATTAGACGGTTAGGCTGCTGAGAAGCATTGAGATCAGACACCAGTTTCGGAGTAGAGGGAGGGGAGTTTGAACTAGATTTTAGAGTGGGCTGCTGAGGCAGATATTTAAAAATAGTTTCTTGTAACTGCTCAAATTTGGAATCAATGAGTAATGTTAGCTTCTCCTCTAAAGCCAAAAAAAAAGGTTTGAGGATTGAGTCTAAGTTGGTCGAATGATTATCTCTTAAAATCCTGCGGTCTGAGACTAGATCGCCCAATGTTGAGATTTCCTTTGGAAAAGGGTCGGCCGGGATATCTGTTGGTGTGGAAATACGTTCCTTAACCTTTGTTGGGTGTTTGAGTAACTTATTACACTTACAGGATCCTCCAGCTTTCCTTTTTTTTGGGGGAGGGGGAGTGTCAGCTAAGTGTTCGTTGTTAGCTATGTTGAACGGCTGTAAAGAATGCGAAGCATTAACGTCATCTTCAGGCAGAGGCAAGATAAACTCACGGGGAGCAATTGGAAAGACTGCGGACTGTATATAGGTCGTAGGTTCTAAAGAGGTTCTTTGGGTCAAATTATTTGCCACCCCAATTCTTTTTTCCACTTGGACAATTTCAGTTTCAATGGCCCCGATAACTGAAGATAAGTAGCTAGTTATTGATGATTGGACGGGCATAGCGTGTGCTCCATCGGCCCCAGGTGTGGTGGTCTTTCTTTTACCCATGTCTTGCAAGTAATAATGGGGCAAAACGCCAATCTAAGCCGATATGAGTAAAATACAGGGAAGTAGTGGCAGGGTGAAAATAGTAATTAGATAAATGGAACTGCTCTCTTAGCGGATCTTGCTTAGATGTCAGTTACTTAGGGCCTCCTGAGCCGTGAAACCCAAATAAGGGGGGTTATGAAAGAGCAATCACAGGAGAAAGAAATGCAGTACCTCTTAAGAGTCTGATGAGCCTGATCCAGAAGTCCCAAGTGAGTTCTCAGGGGGGTGGCCCAGCCCAGCCTCTTCCGGGCGCTGACGGGCGAAGGACGGGCCCGCCCTTGGCCCGGGCTTCGCCTGGGCGCCGCCTGCGCGCATCCCGCGACAGCGGGAGCGCAATCCAAGTTTAAAGGGCTCCTGCCCTATGGTCCACCTCCTTCTGAAAACGCGCGTCCCGCGACAGCGGGAGCGCAATCCAAGTTTAAAGGGCTCCTGCCCTATGGTCCGCCTCCTGCCTCCTTCTGAAAAAACACTCACATTCAAACGCTTCCCACTTAGGATCAAAACAAAGCAAGGCCCTTAGAAACAAACCTCCTCCAGGTGGGCAAGTACTTCAGCGCCCTACATAGGTGTAGAAAGCGCTATATAAAAGTTCCAATACAGTTCAATTATGAGATATAATGTTCCAGTTAGACCCATGAAATATCTGCGAGTGGATTAACAGGTCAAGAAATCTTTCTTTGAACACGCAGACCTAGTCTCTGACCATTGATCCCACACCCCAAACCTAACTCTTGATGTAACATTTAATGAAAACCACACAATTTCTGCAGGAAGTGCTAATCTATCGAAGAGTCCACAGGTTGGATTCCTCCACCAGACTTTCTCTGTAGTTCGGAGGTTGTCGATACTTCTGCGGTTCTAGCACTTTCTCCAGAAATCACAGGATTTCACATTTCCAGCCAGGCTGATCGGATTTAAGAAAAATCCTTGATTGATGGTTTAAAAGACACCTTTCTGTCAGCTGTCAAACGACTCGGAGAGGCTCCACCTGCTTAAATTGTGCAGGTGCTGAGCCTATGACCACTGGCCAGTACATAGCTAAATTGGTTTCCCCGCACTTACGAAGTCCAGGGTATTGGAACAGGAATTTGTAGGGGCACCTCTGCTCATGCAGTGGTGCCCACACACACAGGTATCTGCTCCCTGCCCGTAGGGCTGGAAGGGCCTATCTTAGGGGTAACTTACAGTGACCTGGAGCAGTGACCAGCAGTGAAAGGGTGCATGAACCCTTTCACACCTGCTGTTAATGACAGGCCTGCAGACACATTTTGCTTGGGTTCCCATGGGTGGCATAATACATGCTGCAGCCCATGGGGAACCCCTGGTGCCCCAATGCCCTGGGTGCCTAAGTACCCTAGTATACTAGAGACTTACAGGGGTGCACCAGTATGCCAATTGTGGGGTGTAAAAGGTACCAAGGCAACCACATTTAGATGAGAGAGTACACTCACTGGGGTCCTGGTTAGCAGGATGCCAGCGAAAATAGTCTAAGCATACTGATAGCAGGCAGAAATTGGGAGTAACCACACCAAAAAGAATGGCTTTCCAAAAATGCATAAAATAACCTTTTTGCCACATTAATTGGTCAACTATGCCACATATTTTGGTCCTTTCTGCCACATAATTCCAGGGGCTCTGCATATAGCTAAAGGGCTAGTAGGCCTAATGGAATATTTTTTAAACAAGGCCCTTAAAACACAAACTACTCCCAGGTGCAAACATATTTACTTGCCAGTTGGTACAGGCGGAACTGCCTGTGGGGCAATGAATAAATAATTGTACTCCAAGAATGAGTGCTTACTGAATCACTGTCCCTTACCTGCAGTCTGGGGAGTCGAACAAAACGCCCATGATTTTTCACACGTTTGAGGAGAGCGATCTTACATGATATTAATGATTCTCAGTCAGTCTTGAACTGAAATATTAGTTATAAAATATTGACCATTGTACAGCATAATCAACTGCAAGCTTTCCTTGAGGTTGGTTTTATAAATACACGCACACAGCTCAGGTTTCACAGACCCAAACATGTGTAGTTCATCTAGTCAGGTTTCTGCTTTGTATTCACAGCTGGTGTACACATTATAAAAATAAAACTACAGGTCCCAGAATGCAAAACTGAAACATAAACTAAATGAGCGAATCACACATCGAACTAGAGAGCTGGACAACATTACTAATACTGCTCCAAGGGCTGGTTTCCAGCTTGAATCACATTATAACAATAAAACTACAAGTCCCAGAATGCACAGCGAAACAAACTAAATGAGCGAATCATGTTTTGAACTAGGGGGATGGACAACTCTATGAATGCTACTTCAAGGGCTGGCTTCCAACTTTATGATATTGCAGTTGGAATGCCCTTTTGAATAGCAGTGTATCACAGTAAAAACACAGCAAAGCCAGGGTTTCAAGACCTTACCCGACTGTTCTCATCACGCACTGCAGCTACAGCTCATGAGCCAGGGTTGCCTGCCTCACAGGCTTGGAAGGGGCCGGAGTGCAGAAATTTCAAAAGTATTTATTAAGGAGTTCAGTAAAGTTGTATTAGTGCGCTTAAACAAATATTTCATTATTCCTGGAGGACCAAAAATCAAACATCTTCAAAGCAGAAAATAGCTTTAAAGCGCTATGCAGTAACACAGCTGCTGCATATAAATGTTAAAGCACTACATAGTGAGGCAATGTCATTTTAAAGCCATATCGGGCCTATATATTCCATGTCCAGCCACTCCCGGCCCCTTCAGCTCACTGTTACAGCTTTTTTTTTTCTCCATTTGTAACATTTTTCTGTTTAGAGTGCATCTAATGTAAAAATGTAAAAATAACTCTGGTGATTAATGTTCTTTCTGGAGAGAGAACATACTTTTGTCTAGTGGAAGCTTGATCTCATTATAAGGTAGCACAGAGAGATAATGTAACTGGTGAAAAGAATGTGTACTAAGCAGATCAGAGTGCATGTACTGTAAAAATGTCAAAATAACGGAATATTAATGTTCTTTCTGGAGATATAATGTAGATTCATCTAGTGGAAGCTTGGACTCATAAGGTAGCACAGAGGGTTAATGTGCCCTCTGAAAAGAACGTGTACTATGCAAATCACAAAGTGCATCTAATGTAAAAATGTCAAAATAACTCTGGCGATTTGTGTTCTTTCTGGAGAGCAGTGCTTAATTTGTGCTTGTTGTTTCCAGTGCTGAGCACCCTCACTTATTTTTGAGGGCCGGGGCTTATTCTTCTGCCTCAAGCAGTTGCTGCGACCAAAAGACACATATGGGAAAGACGGAAAAAGGGAAAAATGAAAAGGCGTCACAAAGGAAGAAAGTAGAAAGCTGCTGGAGTGAGCTGAAGGGGCAGGGAGTGGCTTTATATGGATTGAAGAGGCCTGAGATGGCTTCAGGATTACGCCGCCTCAGTATTCCATGTTCGCACATTTAAATGCAGCAGCTGCGCATGTTTAAGAAGAGGGCTTTGGGCACCGGCAACTTTTTATTTACAAATTAAGCACTGCTGGAGAGAGAATGTACTTTTGTCTAGTGGAAGCTTGGACTCATAAGAAGGTAACGCAGAGGGTTAATGTACCTGCTGCACAGAATGTGTGCTCAGCAAATCACAAAGTGCTTGTAATGTAAAAATGTCAAAATAACTCTGGCGATTTATGTTCCTTCTGGAGAGAACATACTTTTGTCTAGTGGAAGGTTGGGCTCATTATAAGGTAGCGTAGAGGGTTAATGTGCCCGCTGCAAAGAACGTGTATCAGGCAGATCACAGAGTCTATTTAATGTAAAAATAACTGGTGAATAATGTTCTTTCTGGAAGTAGAACATACTTTTGTCTAGTGGAAAGGTTGGGCTCATTATAAGGTAGCGTAGAGGGTTAATGTGTCCGCTGCAAAGAACGTGTACTGGGCAGATCACAGAGTGCATTTAATGAAAAAATAACTGGTGAATAATGTTCTTTCTGGAAGTAGAACATACTTTTGTCTAGTGGAAGGTTGGGCTCATTATAAGGTAGCGTAGAGGGTTAATGTGCCTGCTGCAAAGAACGTGTACTGGGCAGATCACAGAGTGCATTTAATGAAAAAATAACTGGTGAATAATGTTCTTTCTGGAAGTAGAACATACTTTTGTCTAGTGGAAGGTTGGGCTCATTATAAGGTAGCGTAGAGGGTTAATGTGTCCGCTGCAAAGAACGTGTATCAGGCAGATCACAGAGTGCATTTAATGAAAAAATAACTGGTGAATAATGTTCTTTCTGGAAGTAGAACATACTTTTGTCTAGCGGAAGGTTGGGCTCATTATAAGGTACCATAGAGGGTTAATGTGCCTGCTGCAAAGAACGTGTACTAGGCAGATCACAGAGTGCATTTAATGAAAAAATAACTGGTGAATAATGTTCTTTCTGGAAGTAGAACATACTTTTGTCTAGTGGAAGGTTGGGCTCATTATAAGGTAGCATAGAGGGTTAATGTGCCTGCTGCAAAGAACGTGTACTAGGCAGATCACAGAGTCTATTTAATGTAAAAATAACTGGTGAATAATGTTCTTTCTGGAAGTAGAACATACTTTTGTCTAGTGGAAGGTTGGGCTCATTATAAGGTAGCGTAGAGGGTTAATGTGCCTGCTGCAAAGAACGTGTACTGGGCAGATCACAGAGTGCATGTAATGTACAAATGTCGAAATAACTGACGATTAATGTTCTTTCTGGAGAGAGAACATACTTTTGGCTAGTGAAAGCTTAGAGCCATCATAAGATAGTGTGCAAAGTTAATGTGGCCGCTGCAAAGAACGTGTACTAAGCAGACCAGGGTGCATATAATGTAAAAATGCCAAAATAAATCTGGCAATTAATGTTCTTTCTGGAGAGAGAATGTACTTAGGGGAGAGCCAAAATAAATGACTCTGATTAGGTAACAGTGTGAACAATGTGACCAGCACGCTTTCTGCACTGTTCCCGCTGTGAGCGCCATGGCCGCAATGGACCATGAAGGGGAGAAACAAAAGAAAAAAATAGATCACCCACGCTGAAGTATATTGGCAACTGTGCAATAATCCATGTAAGAGGGTCAGCCTGCAAGGCGATAAGAAAACCGCGCCAAGGCTGGACAAATGTAAAGCATTGTCCAATGACATCGAGGGATTTTTGAAAGGCAAGTCCACAAACAAGTGAAAGTGATGGGTATGACATGGGCAGTGGTTAAAAATCCACAGATAGATAACAGGTTAAAAACCGCTTGCGCGCTCGACCTAAAAAAGGCCTCAAAATGCCCTGTTAGACTAGCCTTTTGGCCACTGCCTGATTGCCCAGTATGCCAGTCAGACCCTGAAAGTTTACTGACCTGCTGACTGATTAATCCATTCCAAGGCCTGGAAAAATGTTCTTCAGGGACTGACATGAATTCATGGACTTCCTCCAATTGATCAATCAATGTCTCTGTATTGAAGACATTTCTGATAATTGGGCACATCATTACAGCCGATCAACACTCAACAAGTTTGGCACAGTTTGCTCTTTGGCAGTTTGAAACGTAGTACAGTTCACACACCTTTACTTGTGGGGGGAGATTTCTGTGCAAGATATGTTTTTGTTATTTTTATGGGGGAAATTTTCTGAGTAAAGACATTTTAGAGAGAAATATTTGGCTACAATACACCGGTAAGTTTAAAAAGATTTTGTTTCCTTTACCTGTACTTTGGGTAGGTTTTCTCCCATCCTTCATTTTCGTAAATATTTACAAATATTAAGAAGATTGCAGAATAAAAAAACAAAGAAACTTTAGACGGTTTGAAGAAGAGCCTTGAGAATTTCAGCCAATTACTGAGCTGGTTGAAGCATTCTTCAAAAGACACTCACATGGCAGACACGTCGGTAAGCTGGAGAGAATTCAAACCTAACTTTCAAACTTTTTGGGTGTTGTGAAAAGTAAATAAAGGAGAGCTGGAATGTTCCTCACCCCTCCTCCACCACACAATGTGTTGTAGCAGATAATAATTCCCACCCTCATCTAGGACACCCCCCTGTTGCCCTTTCTGAAGGGTTTACAGCTCACAGGCAGTATGTGAAGGGATGCACCCTCACAGAGCCCTGGACCAAACAGGACATACCATGTCTATGATTGCTGAGCTTCTTTGATAGGAGTTAGGTTGACAAAGCCGTGGCTCTGCTTTATTCGAGAACATTACATTCGACCTTTCATCAGATCATTATAGCTGGGGAGCGAGGCTGCTCTGTTCACATCCGCCCTCCTTTGGCTTGTGTCTGTTCTTTTCAGACTAGTGTTTCTGGCACCGTGCTCAGTGACATGTAGTGACCTCAAGCCAGCATCAGCTAAAACAAGAAACACTGCCTTAGCGAATCCTCTGGCCTCCTTCCTGTCACTTTATCAGGAGCCACGTGAGAAGGAGTGAGCACTGATGTCTTAATATTCTAAAAACCATAATTATTTGCAACGTATACACATTATTTATTTTTCATTTACATTTTCAAAAGTCTGTAGCTTTCATGGTGACTCTGTATTTTTCATGCTGTGTTCTGTTATGCTCTATGTTATGCTATGTTATATCAAACTATGTTATGCTATATTATGTTATGTTATGAAATGCTATTCTATATTATGTTGTGCTAGGCTATATTATATTAGCTTATATTATCCTATGTTATGCTATGCTATATTATGTTATGTTATTATATGCTAGGCTATTTTGTGTTATGCTAGGCTATATTATATTTTCTTATATTATGCTATGTTATGTTAAGCTATATTATGTTATTTTATGTCATGTTATGCTATGCTGTATTATGTTATGTTATGCTATGTTATGTTATGTTATGCTATATTATGTTATGTTAAATTATTTTATGTTATGTTGTGTGATGTTATGCTATGTTATGTTATGCTATGCTATGCTATATTATATTATGTTATGTTATGTTATGAAATGCTATGCTATAATATGCTATACTAGACTATATTATATTAGCTTATATTTTCCTATGTTATGCTATGTTATATTTTCTGTTATTATATGCTATATTATGTTATGCTGGGCTATATTACATTATCTTATATTATGCTATGTTATGCTAAGATATATTATGTTATTTTATGTTATGCTATGCTGTATTATGTTATACTATGCTATATTATGTTATGGTAAGCTATATTATGTTATCTTATGTTATGCTATGCTGTATTATGTTATGCTATGCTATATTATGTTATAGTGAGCTATATTATGTTATCTTATAATATGTTATGCTATGATATGCTATATTATGTTATGTTATATTATGTTGTGTGATGTTATGCTTGGCTATATTGTGGTATGTTATGTTGTGCTATGATATGCTGTAATATGTTATGTTATATTACGCTGTGTGATGTTATGGTATGTTATGTTATGCAAAGCTATATTATGCTATGTTGTGTTATGCTATGCTATATTATGTTATGTTATGTTATGTTCTGTGATGTTGTGCTATGTTATTCTATGCTATATTATGTTATGTCATATTAGTTGCTTATAAAGTGCTTAACACAGTATGGGGCTGCCTCCAAGCTCTAGGGGGCAGTAGTTGAGAGATCAGGGTGGATGTAATGATGTAGGCGCTTCCTCCAAAGCTACTTGTACGGTGCCTGCCATTTCCTGTTTTTCCAGGAGTGGGGAAACAGGTTCTTGCTCCCATAAAAAATTGCCAGAGTCACAACGGTGACAGCAGCCATAGCGGTTACATTTGTTGGATAAATTGGCAATATTTCCCTACAGAATTCACAGGCATATTGAAAAATGGGTCAATTTCCTCAGAAAGTTTTTTGCATTACATAGGTTGAAGTAATGCAAACACGCAAGATCATCTCCACTGGCCGAAAACCTTTCAGCTTGATTTTGTGCGGACCAGCAGTCTCGTAAAAATATTTTTACTCTAGGCTTTGCAGGCTGGAGGTTTAACCTTTGACACAGGATGAGTCCTCCAATCATGCCAGTGGCTTGAGTGTCTTAACCAATAGCGCAGCAATTGTCAGGTGGGTCTTACTCACCCAGAGCTGCCACCCACTCGGGTCTGAGAGCTTCCCTAACCCACTTTCAAACATTTTCAGATCAATTCAATTGGAGAAAATGCTACAAGCCTAGGAATCACTTGTGTACTCCCCAATTAAAGTCCTACTAGCCTCTGTGCAGATGCTTGTATTGGGCACATAATCAATTTATACAAGTATATTTATAGTTGATTCATATTTCAATATACAGACATTCATGATTTCAAGAGTGAAAAAGCTGAACTGATAGTGCAGGGGACGCAGTGCTCATATAACACAAGGAATACAAATAGTGCACAATAATAACACACTGCACTCACCAGTGGTTATGTCACTGAAAATAAGTCCTTAAGGAAGCCCATGCATTAGGCTGAACCCTCATGTCTAAGTAAGACCTCAACCATAAGGGTGAATCTTGTTGACGTTTCAATCCCAAGCACCTCAAGGAGTCTCCTCAGGATGCCGTCGTCCACCTATCACAAGCGTCTAGTCTAGGTCATCCAGTGCGTCAAGTAATTCAAGTGTCTGCCATTCAGCGCCAATCTAAAGAATGTTGCAATCATTCCCAAGAGTTTACGGTCACCATACGGTTTGCGTCCAACAATTGCATCATCTTCAGAGGTTCATGGATCCACCATGGTCCTCATTCTCAGCGCGTCGTGCCAGCGTCCTTCTGGTCCTGCCTCTCATAACCGTTCTCTTCCTCCACATGCGTTAAGATGAATAGCCTCATAGATAAACAGCGCCAATCACCCCGTCCAGAGATCCAGTCTGAGATCAAATCTCAAAGCAACCACTCTTCAGATCAATCTGAAACTCCGGCGATAGGATGTCACTCTCAACTGCCTGAGGGTTGTATAAGTCAAACAGAAATTCTCAAAAACAGTATGAAGATGCTTCTCGGAGCAATCCCAACTAGTGAAAATGGGTAACTCGATCTCACATAAATCTTGTACAATGTCTGCAATATTTCAATTCAGAATTAACACTCTTTAAACTAAAAGTTGAGCCATTTGCGTTAGCTCGGTAAAGGTCTTGGGATTATCTTTCAACCCGGCAACAACAACATCAAAGTCTATATAGAGATACAAATTGAACGATTATGAATATATCACAAATGTTAAATATTGCCTGTATAAGATGCACAAAGGTATACAAGAAAAGCACATAAAATGCAGTGCTTTAAAGACTCAATTCTGTCTTCTTACCCTGGAATCTGATGAGTTACAAACGTTTCTGGCTTGAAAACTTTGCAAACATTACTCCCACACTCTCTGTTGAATCTCTGGGCTTCTTTCTCGATCAAAACCTAAACATCAAGCGGGACTTCAAAGCTAAAGATAAGTCCACCAGATTCCATCTGCAAAAACTCAAGAATTGAAAAGATGTTATGTCCATTCAGGATGTAAAGCTACCTGTGGAGGTCAAAGTTATCTTCTGACACCGGCTCTGCCCTCCTCACCATCCTCACAAAAGCTGACTCGCCCGACTAAGAGCTGGTCTTCATGCTTCTACTGGTTTCGTACCAATCCAAAAAATTGTGATAATATCACCTCTGCTCTTGGCTACCTCGGTTATTTCCAGATGGAGATGTGCTTCGCCATGAGACCTAAATATCTCATGTGCAACCTCCAAACTTGGAGACATCTCTCCCGGCAGTGATACCAGGAGGTACTTTTACCCTCCACTCTAAAGTCGAAATATCTCCCTCCACACCCATTTCAAGACCACCCTTTGGAGGTCCTTCTCTGGTTATGTTCCCAGAACCTGAAATGATCTCCCTCTTCCTATCAAGAGTGCTTCCTCGTTTCAAAATTTTAAATCCTTATTAAAGAAATGACTCTTTGGGAAACATTTGTGCCTAAATTCTTATTTCCACTATTGCTGCAAACTATTTCAGTGCATTCCTAATTCCTTGTCTCTGATCCCAGAGGGTTTCGTCTCCGGATATTCTCTGATCCCTTATAAACAAGGCTCCCTGTTTTCCATCTTTACAGATTTTTACAGATAAATACAGACAGAAAACAAAGTGTTTGCTGTCTGTATTTATTTTTAAAAATGGAAAAATACAGAAAAATCTGTTTATTTTGAGTAACTTTCCATACGGTTTTCATCTGTTCCAAGCCAACCGCTGGGCAGGTAGATGGCATGGAGAGATAAAAACAAGATGAGATTTCCTTACATTTAACATATGTCAACATGCATGTATATTGTAATACTAATATTTACCTGCGGGTGGATTGTTAAGTTAAATTTGGCTGCTTAATTTGCTAAAACACAACAGGCGTCAAAGTATAAGCGCACGTTTATTAGTTGAATAAATGTGGAAATATACCATTTTACACCTTCCTTTATTCACAGAACACAAAATAAATATGGATAAATACCAATAAGATGGCCAAAAAAATATGGATGAATACAGACGGAAATGCTAAAAAAATAAAGACCATAAAAACGGGAGCCCTACTTATAAACTATTTTCTTACCTTATTGTAGGAGGCTGGACTGGCTTGTAGTGAGTACCAAGGGGTACTTGCACCTTGCACCAGGCCCAGTTATCCCTTATTAGTGTATAGGGTGTCTAGCAGCTTAGGCTGATAGATAATGGTAGCTTAGCAGAGCAGCTTAGGCTGAACTAGGAGACGAGTGAAGCTCCTACAGTACCACTAGTGTCATATGCACAATATCATATGAAAACACAATACACAGATATACTAAAAATAAAGGTACTTTATTTTTATGACAATATGCCAAAGTATCTCAGAGTGTACCCTCAGTATGAGGATAGCAAATATACACAAGATATATGTACACAATACCAAAATATGCAGTAATAGTATTAGAAAACAGTGCAAACAATGTAGTTACAATAGGATGCAATGGGGACACATAGGGATAGGGGCAACACAAACCATATACTCCAAAAGTGGAATGCGAACCACGAATGGACCCCAAACCTATGTGACCTTGTAGAGGGTCGCTGGGACTATTAGAAAATAGTAAGGGTTAGAAAAATAGCCCACCCCAAGACCCTGAAAAGTGAGTGCAAAGTGCACTAAAGTTCCCCAAAGGACATAGAAGTCGTGATAGGGGAATTCTGCAGGAAAGACACAAATCAGTAATGCAACAATGATGGATTTCCAAATGAGGGTACCTGTGGAACAAGGGGACCAAGTCCAAAAGTCACAAGCAAGTCGGAGGTGGGCAGATGCCCAGGAAATGCCAGCTGTGGGTGCAAAGACAGTAGAAGCTGAAGATTCTGCAGGAACGACAAGGGCTAGGAACTTCCCCTTTGGAGGACGGATCCCTCACGCCGTGGAGAGTCGTGCAGAAGTGATTTCCTGAAGAAAGACTGTCAACAAGCCTTGCTAGCTGCAAATTGTGTGGTTAGGGTTTTTGGATGCTGCTGTGGGCCAGGAAGGACCAGGATGTTGCCAATTGCGTCTGGGGACAGAGGGGGCGTGGAGCAAAACAAGGAGCCCTCTCAGAAGCAGGCAGCACCCGCAGAAGTGCCAGAACAGGCACTACGAAGTGGAGAGAAACAGTGCTCACCAGAAGTCGCACAAAGGAGTCCCACGTCGCCAGGGGACAACTTAGGAGGTCGTGCAATGCAGGTTAGAATGCCGTGGGCCCAAGCTGGACTGTACACAAAGGATTTCCGCCGGAAGTGCACGGAGGCCGGAGTAGCTGCAAAAGTCGCAGTTCCCAGCAATGCAGTCTGGCATGGGGAGGCAAGGACTTACCTCCACCAAACTTGGACTGAAGAGTCACTGGACTGTGGGAGTCACATGGACAGAGTTGCTGGATTCAAGGGACCTCACTCGTTGTGCTGAGAGGAGACCCAGGGGACCGGTGATGCAGTTCTTTGGTGCCTGCGGTTGCAGGGGGACGATTCCGTCAACCCACAGGAGATTTCTTCGGAGCTTCTAGTGCAGAGAGGAGGCAGACTACCCCCACAGCATGCACCACCAGTAAAACAGTTGAGAAGGCGGCAGGATCAGCGTTACAGAGTTGCAGTAGTTGTCTTCGCTACTTTGTTGCAGTTTTGCAGGCTTCCAGCGCGGTCAGCAGTCGATTCCTTGGCAGAAGGTGAAGAGAGAGATGCAGAGGAACTCGGATGAGCTCTTGCATTCGTTATCTAAGGAAATCCCCAAAGCAGAGACCCTAAATAGCCAGAAAAGAGGGTTTGGCTACTTAGGAGAGAAGATAGGCTAGCAACACCTGAAGGAGCCTATCAGAAGGAGTCTCTGACGTCACCTGATGGCACTGGCCACTCAGAGCAGTCCAGTGTGCCAGCAGCACCTCTGTTTCCAAGATGGCAGAGGTCTGGAGCACACTGGAGGAGCTCTGGGCACCTCCCAGGGGAGGTGCAGGTCAGGGGAGTGGTCACTCCCCTTTCCTTTGTCCAGTTTCGCACCAGAGCAGGGCTAAGGGGTCCCTGAACCGGTGTAGACTGGCTTATGCAGAAATGGGCACCATGTGTGCCCATGAAAGAATTTCCAGAGGCTGGGGGAGGCTACTCCTCCCCTGCCTTCACACCATTTTCCAAAGGGAGAGAGTGTAACACCCTCTCTCAGAGGAAGTCCTTTGTTCTGCCATCCTGGGCCAAGCCTGGCTGGACCTCAGGAGGGCAGAAGCCTGTCTGAGGGGCTGGCAGCAGCAGCAGCTGCAGTGGAACCCCAGGAAAGGCAGTTTGGCAGTACCAGGGTCTGTGCTACAGACCACTGGGATCATGGGATTGTGCCAACTATGCCAGGATGGCATAGAGGGGGCAATTCCATGATCATAGACATGCTACATGGCCATATTCGGAGTTACCATTGTGAAGCTACATATAGGTAGTGACCTATATGTAGTGCACGTGTGTAATGGTGTCCCCGCACTCACAAAGTCCGGGGAATTGGCCCTGAACAATGTGGGGGCACCTTGGCTAGTGCCAGGGTGCCCTCACACTAAGTAACTTTGCACCTAACCTTTACCAGGTAAAGGTTAGACATATAGGTGACTTATAAGTTACTTAAGTGCAGTGTAAAATGGCTGTGAAATAACGTGGACGTTATTTCACTCAGGCTGCAGTGGCAGGCCTGTGTAAGAATTGTCGGATCTCCCTATGGGTGGCAAAAGAAATGCTGCAGCCCATAGGGATCTCCTGGAACCCCAATACCCTGGGTACCTCAGTACCATATACTAGGGGATTATAAGGGTGTTCCAGTAAGCCAATGTTAATTGGTAAAATTGGTCACTAGCCTGTTAGTGACAATTTGAAAGAAATGAGAGAGCATAACCACTGAGGTTCTGGTTAGCAGAGCCTCAGTGAGACAGTTAGTCATAACACAGGTAACACTTTCAGGCACACTTATGAGCACTGGGGCCCTGGCTGGCAGGGTCCCAGTGACACATACAACTAAAACAACATATATACAGTGGAAAATGGGGGTAACATGCCAGGCAAGATGGTACTTTCCTACACTTATATTATCACATACTCTGTAAAGATGTAATGTCCATCTCCTCTAAACTGAAAGTTGGACATGTCTTGATCCTTAAAACTATATTTCTATATCCTTCCAGCATTTTCCTTCCTATTCTATATGTCTTTTACTACAAACATATACATGTTCTGCTATGTAGTTCCCTGCATACCCAGTCTTGTATTGAGCCCCACCTGGTTCTTTAGTTCAACAGATATATTCCATCACACACCATCTCCAACAACTGCCTCAGCGCTTTGTAACCCATCTCTGCTTTAAAGTAATTGTAACTGCTGGCCCTGTCGTACCTCCACTCCTCAACTTATGTCCAGGTGTTTGGTTTGATTCTGCTCTGATACCTTCCTGCTTCTCGTTGGCTACTACGAGTATTTGTGTTTATTTCAACCTGTGCTGTTGTTCAGACCAACCCTCCCACCTGCTGCTGCTTTCTATTAATTGCAACTAAATTGTGTTCATGTTGTGGATGCCCTCGGTGTTTGTGCACCGCAGCAGGCGCTGGGCGGAGATGCTTTAATACATAAATAAAATAACATTGACTTAATGGCCTGTCCAAACTTCACTAGCTCAGTACATAACCAGGGAAAGTCATTGCCACAATAAACAAAGCTACATTAATGGGAGCACATTCAGGAGATGTTTCCAGGGCTGGAGTGAGGGTGGAAAGAGATCAAACACAGAATACTTTGAAGTCCTTTCCAGATGTAGTCATTCATTTACTCTTACAGCAGGCAGCCAGCATCAGTGTCAGGATAGATACTCCGTTCTCCATCCCTCTGCTTCCGGGGTGTGGCTTTGAGTCAGCTCTCACTGTCTCACCAGACCATGGTTTCTTGAAAAAGATGATATGTAGTACACATAGCCCCCGTGCCTTTTGGTCACCACTCTTCATCTGTTGGCTGGTTAATTGTCATTAATAGTTTGCCTCCACCCAGCTCAGTATTTGGTGAGTGTTCACCCCACTTTTTGTACCCTCCAGTCATTTACACAGAAAATAGTGCACTTCAGTGTCGAAACTCGCGTAGCGTGTGGTTAAGCGTCCTCATCGGCTAGACTGTGTGCGTCTCTGCACTTGTGGCAGTGCTTAATCTGTGTTTGTTGTTTCCGGTGCTGAGCACCGGCACTTATTTTTGAGGGCCGACGCTTAGTCTTCTGCCTCAAACGTTTGCTACGAGCAAAAGACACATATGGGAAAGACGGAGGAAGAGAAAAGCGAAAAAGAATCACAAAGGGAGAAAGTAGAAAGCTGCAAGAGTGAGCTGAAGGGGCAGGGAGTGGCTGTAAATGGATTGAAGAGGCCCGAGATGGCTTCAGGATTACGCCACCTCAGTATTCCGTGTTTGCACGTTTAATTGCAGCAGCACCATGTTTAAGAGGAGGGCTTTGGGCACCGGCACCTTTTTATGTACAAATTAAGCACTGACTCGTGGCCCCCAGAAAGATCTTCTGTGAGCTATGTGGTGCATGACGCATAAAGGGCAGTGCCAAACTCCGAAATTCAGCGGCACTGGGCAACATACGTCAAACCTGAGCTTCCTCTTCGTGTCCCAAACAAACACCACGAGTTTTGGGAAATGGGTGTTGACAAGCCTTAAAAAACACCCTTTCCAAGATGGTGGTCTGTTCCTAGGATGCTCTATATGGTTCCCAATCCAAGATGAAGTAGAGCCTTTTCCTGTTTGTTTCATGTACAAGGAGGCATAGCCAAGTGATGAGTTCATCGCAACGCATTCATTCACATAGTTTCCATGTCTTTCTCCGTCTTCTTGCTACTCTTGTTTTTCTGATTTTTACTTCTGCAAGTTGGGATTACTAGTGGCTTCTTCTTCTGAATGTTCTTGATTGGCTCTTTCTTTCTACCCGGATGTCACGGGTAGTTTGGTGCCTAGCTAACCACGTTAGTGTTATTCTTTATCCTCTGCATCTACAAGAGTGCCCTAGAAGTTTGTTTTCTACTTGTCTGTCTCTCCTCCTCTCCGGGACCCTCTTAAAGAGACACTTGACACCTTTCACGTGCAGAGCTCTCTGCAGGCTGCCAGAGGGGCTACTGGCAGAAGACACCCTTTTGCCAGGCACTCAAGAAGGGGCTCCTAAGACCTTCTCAGTTCCCAATTCTTTTGACTGACCTACACTTCTGGATCTTTTTTGAGTCGGTTTCTAGTGCTAGTGAGATCCATACTTACACAGCCAGTTGGAGACACCATGTCGCAGAGAGAAACAATGTATTCCATAGATAAAGTGGGCACAGTCCCTTCCTAGTTCATCATTTTGCATGCTTTTATTAATGGCGCCACCTTGTGTCTACTTTGGGCATTACAGGCAAGCCGGACATGCTGGCTTTGTCAATGTTTGTTTGCTCTTGCAGTTTGCACACATTGTGACCTTAACTTCCATACAAACCTGTTTGATGTAAGTAGTAATTACTAGCTTGTGTTTCACGTACAGTTTGCTGAAGTAGATTTTCATCGGCACTGTAAGCGACAGGATGGTTGTTAGTGTACCAGGGATACACTTTATAAGAATATCAGGGGATGAAAGGATGAGAGGTCACCACTGGCAGACCCACCTATGTCCTGCAGGTCACATATAGATCCCAACAGAAGGCCTAATATAGCGGTACATATAATGATCAATAGATGCATGCTTATCGTGTGCATTTTGGAAAATAATCGATAGAAACGTCGTTATTCAAACCGATATCAGGATGTAACATTTCATTTTTCATTTTATGTTTTTAGCTTCTATATAGAACAACAGGTTACAAATTGCCTCACTTAATAATTAAAATAAATTATAACATTCATACAATTTATGTTCTAATATCAATCATTTTATTCACTTTTTCTTGGGAACGTAAAATCATTTGCAGATTGTTTTACTCATGCACCAGGCTCTGGGCCTAAAGCAGAGCTTGTTGGATGGGTACTCCGTCGTTGATTTGACGGATATCCCATCTGACTTATTACAAGTGCAACAGGATGTAATGCCCTTGGATTAGGCAGACGGGGTTTCAGTTTGTGATGGGGTACCTCCTCCGCTAGATTCCAAATCAGACCTTCTGTCTCGTGAGATGGGGGCTTGCAGAGAGTCAGAGGACAATTGTACTGTGTTGCCGGATTGGACAGAGCAGGTAGAGGCTCCCGCTCTGCCTCGGAGCGCCCAGCTAGGGCTCTCCAGCCAATCATAACGCTGTTCTGAGCAGCGTTACGATTGGCCGCAGGGCAGGCTGGGATCCTGTGCCTGCAACGCAGCAGAGAGCAGCGGTAGCTGCCAATACCTGCCTCGATCTGCTCAGGAAGATGTGCAGGACCCATGCACACTAACTCTGCCACTCTCCAAAGGGGCTGAAGAATGACCAGATTTCCACAGGTTTGAGAATTCCCAAGACCTGGTCTTCAGGGGCTCTCTCACTCACACCTGTAGGAAGAGGGTCTGAAACACTGTGAGCTCAACTGGGGAAGAAAAGGGTAAGATTGATTCCAAGAGCAGTGAAAATCAACAAAAATTCTAACACAACTACACAGGACAAGAAACGTTGCAGGTAAACCAAGGAAGATGTGAGATTAGGCATCGAATGCAATCATTAACGAGAGTGTGTAATCTGGAAAAAGCAAATAAAAACCTCTACAAAACAAATTACTGATAAAGTTGCAATGAGGTAACAATGTCCGGGAGGTACCTCTGAGACCGCCAGCAGGTGTAGCTGCAGGCCAAGGTTGGACAAGACGAGATGTGAGAACATTTAGAAGATTTACTTTTGTCAGCTAAGAAGAAAGGGGCAGAGGGACACGATAACAAACTATCTCTGTACAGACGTCTCCGGAAGCAAAAAATGGATGAGAAATTGGGGGACAAAGGTTCGATCAGACGTTTGTCAGAAGATTCAGAGGGGGTGAGTTGGTTCACTGAGTTGGGCAGTGACTGGGATATCTGCTTTGTGTCCATACCCATGCTTGTGGTCTTACGTTACCGTGGGCTCTGGGAAGAGGTAAGTTCACTGCAAGGGAGGTTGCAAGTATTGTGTGCGCGCTGCAGGCCAAGCACCAATGGGTGACTGGTATGAAAATGAGCGGGAAACTGCACCAGATGCAGGGACTATACTTGCTGCACCGGGTTCGGGAGTCCTTCTTCAGACGAGAGACCTCACTGCTACAAGGTGTAGCTTCAAGAGTCAGATATACCCTAAGAAGAGGAGGATTGTCTCTGATTGTAACAGAGTTCAGCATCATTGAAGTCAAGTTCGAAAGGCTTCCTCGACTAAGAAAAGGCCTTGATGCCTGTCCGTCTTACAGACCTGGATCTGGACCTTCAAAGCTCTCCTCCGTTTCATCCAAAATAGTCGCCCAGTAGTGGGAAAAGTTACATCCAGGTCTGAATGGGGTATTGGGACTTTACAACGGGCAGCTGAGAGCTTTGGGATAAGAAAGATGCCAGAATTTCAGATTAATCATTCAGAGATCCACTTTTATAGATCCTCTGCCTGGCCCAGTTTCCTCTTCTGCAGTCCCGCTTGAAGAGCCTCATTACAGGCGGAGGGCGCTGTTGGGATGGTTCACACGAAGGCGATACCAGGCAGCAGCAGCCTGGACCAGCATCAGCCCTGAGACTCCAGATTATCCCTAGAAGCATCACATATGACCCACTGCCTCAGGAGGGGGCGGACAATTCACATCTCCCTTGAGTTGGCAACAATTCTTGCTTCTGCCCCCAAAAACCTCGCCACAGTTTTCTGAATAAGCCCACAATGTCTCTGCCTATATGACACACTAAATTAAGAAGCCAGGTATTTGGAATTCTCAAGAAAGGGGTAAATTCTAAGTCTTGGAAAGATTACACCGTGCAGAATCACTGTATCCGAATCTGCACATTAGAACAAAGGCAAGCTAAAGAGAGTGCCTTAATGACGGGAGAGCTACCGAGGGGAGGAAGGTTTCAGCATCTTTCATACTCAACCTCTCCCATCATTAGGCGCCGGGCTTCGCTCAGCTTCAAAATAACCGGGTACATCACCTAGACTGCCTTTATATGTGCGTGTTTTCCCACTGTTTATGGATGTTTAGCTGAAAAAGCAGAGCAATCTATTATTTCCAACGAACAAAACCCAATATACCCAATTTTTCATGTAATACTCCCTAATCAGTGCTCAATTTGTGCTTGTTGTGTCCGGTGCTCAGCACCGGCATTTATTTTCGAGGGCCGGGGCTTATTCTTCTGCCTCAAGCATTTCCTGCGAAACGTATGGGAAAGACGGAGGAAGAGAAAAACCAAAAAGTTTCACAGAGGGAGAAAGCAGAAAGCTGCAGGAGTGAGCTGAAGGGGCAGGGAGGGAGTGTGAATAGATTGAAGAGGCCCGAGATGGCTTCCGGATTACGCCGCCTCAGTATTCCTTGTTCGCACATTTAATTGTAGCAGCCGCGTGTTTAAGAGGAGGTTTTGGACACCGGCACCTTTTTATTTACAAATTAAGCACTGTCCCTAATTATCAATGATAGTCGTTGGGAACAATAAACCTATCGGTCTTGATGGACATCCCTCCTTCCTGCCTTCAGTTTAATTTTAAAATGTCCCTCTCTTGCCCTGCCAGAATAGTCGTCCAATCCACTCAATTTGTATCGATGGCATTGACCGGTGTTCCAGGGTCGGAGATAACTCGCTACAACGTCCACCAGGTGGGGCCCGTGTACACGTGGAAGGTAGCTGGGACCGGTCAGTTCGTCTGCATCCAGTGTGTGATCGTTTAGTGTCGAGTGACATTATTGGGAGCATCATCGAACGGGTGGTGACACACTGCCTTGCTTTTCCTAACAGGTGTGGGATACACCCTTTATCTTGGGATTGAGTTCTGCATCCACACGTGCCAGCATCCGGGGATCCTAAAGGAGCTTTAGACAAACAAGAGAGGGAAATCTAATGTCTCTACTAAAATGTATCTATTCATTTATTAAACACATTTATATAGCGTGGGCCTTGCACAAGGGCAGCAGAGTGCTTTACACATACCAGGAAATGTAATGCACAGCACACAGAAGAGGCCAAAGGATGAGTAAAGGTGTCAGCACAGGAGTGCGAGGGAGTGTGAATAGTTTACAGCAGATGAATAGTCCCAGATATAGGCTCTGGAGAGAAGATACTCCAGGTGTTCTTAAATGAGAGCAGGGTAACAATGAGCTTTACCTCCTCGGGTACACTGCTTTTAAGTCCTGGGGACAGTCATTATAAGCAGGGCTCCCACTTTTCCGTTTTTACTGATTTTTACAGCTAAGACTGTTTATTTTCCTGTCTGTATTAATCTTTAAATACAGAAAAATACGAAAATAGGCCTTCTTTGGACTATTTTTTCTACTGTCAATCATGAGTGCCACGTCTGTAGGTTTATAGATTGAGAGTAGGGGAGATGAAAAAAAGACAATAGATTTCCTAATTACGCTTAATTAAGTGCAGAGCTACATGTAATTATGTTATTCTACAATGCAAGTATTTTCAAAAAGTGATAGTGCACTGTACACTGCTGAAACATTTGGGACATTCAAATGCGACTATACATTTATCAGTTAAATAAATGTTGAAAAATACCTGCTGCAGTTTCATTTATACAGTGAACACAAAATAAATATGATTAAATACAGAAAAAATGATCAAAAAGTAAATATGGATAAATACAGATGGAAATGTTGAAACGATAAATGCCATAAAACTGGGAGCCCTAATTATAACACCTGGTTTAGTGTTTTGACATCTCTACCTTTTGGTATTTCTGGAATCAGACAAGATTTGTTTCTGGTGCATTGTTTCTGTCCTCTGATCGTGAGTACATGGGCAACCCAACGTACAGACTTTATGAGCGATAAGCGCCATCTTGAAGTTAATTCAGGCTTCAACGATTTGCAAATTTAGTTCACTGATGATGGGAGAGATATGTGAGTTCTTGGCTCCTTTCACAAGATGGGTGGCTGCATGTGGGAAATATTTCTGGAGGACGGGTAATTGTTGCGTTGGGAAATCCAGCTAGCATTGCATGTCTGCTGTCTAGGTGCCCTTGAATTGTGTTTCGGAGGCCTTTGAGTGGGATGGTGGATTTCAATTTTTGAAGAACTGTAAGAAGCTTTAAAGGTGGGTATATTGGCTTTAGAAAATCTGCAGCCTTCCACCTAAATCAGTAGTAGTGACATCCTTGCACTTCTTGTGAAGCTCAATAATTAACAGAATGTGGGCTTGCAGCATTCATAGAACATTAAAAAGCCAGAATATGCCATACACTGTGGGACAGAGCGAAGCAGTCAATATGCTACCAACTATGCTTGAAATAAACTCCTTAAGAACTTTTTTATGTGCAGGAAAAAATAAAACATATCCAGAAACATGAGACAGGAAGACTTGCGTAGGTTGTGTAGCATTTAAATTATGACTTTCAGATTGGAAGCTTTGAAACTGTCCCTATATTGGCTAATGTGTTTTCTCTTCTGATGTCTCACAGAGTTCACCCTCTAGTCTATCAGTGCTCAAAGTGAGAAGACTAGGAAAGTCACTGAGTGCCCGGCCTTCTGTTTTGCTTTCATAATTTTAAAATCTAAACCTACAGAACCCACCTGCCACCTCTCCTAATTATTGACTTACAAAATATACTCCCAAACATTTAGCCAAATAACTACTTAGCCTACCAAAATGGGGCCTAGTTCCAAAACTGTAGGCAATCTGATGGAAATGGCTCTTTTTGTCGCGCTGCGATGCACGGCATGAGCCGAACACTCGGCTCGGGCTGCAGCGCTCGGCTCTGGGACGCGCCGCGCCCCCAGCCTCTCCTGCATTACTCGAGGCCCCAAATTAGGCATGGGGCCTCGTTTCTTTTCTGGCGCGGCGTGCCCTAATTAAATGATAGCATTTCCCCCACTTACCTGCTATTGCGTTCCTTCTCTTGCTGTCGCCCTCGTTTTTCTCCCCTTTTATGTTTTCCCTTTTTCCCATCATTCCCCTCTCTTCCCAGCATACCTTGGTTCCCTACTCACTATGGTGCCTTGTCTATTGCCTTCTATGTATTTTTCCCTATCCAATATAGTGTCCTTTTACTTCCTGCCGGTTGTTTCCTGTTCTATGGGTATTTAAGGGCTGTGATTCTTTTCCTTCTTGCGCTGCAACACTTCCTTTTGGATGGTGTCTTCGCTCCTTCTCCCTCGCATCAGATACTGGTTCTGCTGTTTGTTCCAGTTTTTCCTGTTCATTTTTGGCCTCGTGTTCTGAAATTATTGTTCTTTTGCTTTTATTCCAGGATATCCTTTTTGAGGTTTTTTCCCCTTTTTAGGATTTTTTTTCACTCTGGCACTCCTTCTGAAGGACACGGACTGCCCTTGGCGTTCCCATCGCCTGCAGCACCGTGGCTACCAGAAAGAGTCGCCCCTATCTGGGCCAAGGCGGAACCTACAAAAACAAGAACCTCGTCACTCGTTCAGCGGACTCCAGGCTCAAGCAACGAGTAAGTCGTGACACTTTTTGCAGGATTATCCCCATATGTTTGGCTTCTGACATGTTTTTGGTCCTGTGCTGAATTTTGTTTTAGCTGCTTTAGGACTCTGGGTACTTTACCGCTGCTGATCAGTGCTAAAGTGCAAGTGCTCCTTGTCTAAATTGCATTGGTGATTGGTCTATCTATGATTGGTATATTTGATTTACTAGTAAGTCCCTAATAACATGCACTATGTGTGCCCAGGGCCTATAAATCAAATGCTACTAGTGAGCCTGCAGCACTGGTTCTGCCACCCATATGAGTAGCCCTGGAAACATGGCTCAGACCTGCCACTGCAGTGTCTGTGTGTGCAGTTTTGAACTGCCAGGTTGACCTGGCAAGTGTACCCACTTGCCAGGCCCAAACCTTCCCTTTTGGTACATGTAAAGCACCCCTAAGGTAGACTCTAAGTAGCCCCATGGGCAGGGTGCAGTGTATTTAAAAGGTAGGACATGTGCTGGTGTGTTTTAGATGTCCCGATAGTGAAATACAGCTAAATTAGTTTTTCACTAGTGCAAGGCCTATCTCTCCCATGGGTTAATATGGGAGTACCTTGAAATATCCTTCAGGTGTAATTTCCGATTGGGAGCAGACAGAGATTTGGAGTTTGGGGTCTCTGAACTCACAATTTAAAAATATATATTTTGGTGAAGTTGTTTTTTTAAATTGTAAGTTTGAAAATGCCACTTTTAGAAAGGGAGCATTTTCTTGTTTAACCATTCTATGCCCCTGCCTGTCTGCGGAATACATGTCTGGGTCAGGATGACAGTTGGGTTGTTTGTGAGTTCACTCTAGACAGTCACACAAAAGGAGCTGAGGTGTGCCCTGCATATCCTAATTTGTCTTCCTGGGCTAGAGTTGTGGGAGGAGCTGACAGTTGCACCTGAATAGGGCTGTGTCTGTCCTTACCAAAAGCAGTCGTCAACCCCCTGAAGTGTGTCTGGGGCCAGGGCAGGAAAGTCAGGGTCTTGTGCACTACAAAGACTTTCGTTTGATGTTTGCCTACTTTAAAGGTGAGGTGGGAGGGTCAGAAATATGTCTTCGGAGGCTTTGTAGCCCAAAAAAATGTGTCTCTTTTATTGGATGATATGGTGATAAACAAAAAAATACTTAAATAGCTATCTTTTATATTGGTGGCACAGATCTTCTGAAGGGGGTGACTTCCTCCTCGATCTTGACAGCTGTGATTTGATTGTGTCTTTCTTCTCTTGTTTTCTTTGTAGGAGTCGAACCCAGCAGTATGGCTGCCATAGTCCTCCAAGGGAGAAAAACAACCACAGAAAAAATGGCGGTGAGTATACGAACCCCTTCCTTTAAGTTTGTTTCCCTTCACCAAACATCAATAGTATGTAATGTGATTTTTCTCTTCTTTTATTGCTCTCTAGGTGTATCCTGAGGTTCCAGGTGAGCATGAAGGGGAGGAAGGAGAAGAAAAAACAAGTGCAAAAAGAAAAACAATCAGGAAATATCAATGTATACCAAAAAATATGTTGTCTTTTAATGTCAGCGTTGGGCCGAGGGGCTCATCTTGGGGTATATCACTAGGCTTCCTGCTTCTTAGGGATAGCATGCAGACTGCAGAAGGTGCACTTCTCCCCATATGCGGCTCACTTTTGTGGTGCCCGTCCTCCCCTCTCCTATCTACCCCTGTCCCGGGCACTCACCGCCGAGGCTGCAGCTCTCCTGAGCTATGGCAGGAATTGTCAGCATCTCTGGCACAGCCCCAGCAGTCTGCCTCAAACCATTCCTTGGTGGCATCCTTCTCCTGTTCTCTTGTCCCACCGGGGTCTTTCTTCTCATTTTCTTGCACTCCGGCATCCTCATCTTCTTCCTTTCTGGCGTCTTCCTCCTCGTCCTGTTCTCCGATCTTCTTGTCTTTTCTCTCCTTCTGCGTCTCTTCTACTGCATTGGCACCATCCTCTGTTGTCTTTCCTTTCTTTTATATTCCTCTTCTGGGCTTCCTGTGTTTAGTTCTTCCGCTTCCAGTTTGCGTGTTTCTTCCTCTTCTTTCGACCCTGCGATTGGTTCCACAGGTAAGTTGTCCCTTGTTTTCCTCCCTGTTGGGACAAGTCCTTTGTTATAGTTGCTGTCTCTTGTTGTTGTTTCCTAATGTCTCAATTTTTCTCCTTCAGGGGATGCCACTTACACCCTGGCTGTGGATGTGGCTTCCCTGACTCAGGTAAGGAGTGAGGTTGGGGAGTACTTTTTCACAGGCAGAAATTAGTATAAGTATTGGACCTCTGACACCACAACTTTAGAATTCTTCTGGACTGTGGACATTCTACCAGGAAGAAGAACTGGATGCTGCAGGAGGGACTGACACTCCCTGCCTGTTGCTTTGCTGTGCTGGCCTGCTGCTTGCTGCTTCTTCCTAGGAGTGAAAGGACTGGACTTTGCTTTCTACGTCCTGCTTCCAAATGTTCTCCAGGGGCTTGGGCTGAGCTTGCCTCCTGTTAGAAGTCTCAGGGGCATCAAAGACTTTATCTGCCAGCACGTGGGCTCCCTTGCTGAGAGTCCTGGCTCACCAAGTGGTGCCAAATCCAAATTCCTTGGCTCTTAAGAGTGAGTTCAGGTGTAACCCAGAAGAAACCACGCACATCAAATCCAGAGTGGCTTCAGAACCAGTGCCGGTGTCCGACTGCGTACCACTGCCTGCACCGAAGCCGTGGTCCTCGCTGAGTGTAACGACTGCAACTGATGCCGCAGGCCTGATCCCGCCGCAGCGCCTCTAAAGTCCTGCCACAGTGTGAGTCCCAAGTGCCATGTCACCGATGTCCATGACACCCGACTCCGTTGCAACACCTGTGGACCTGTGGTGTAATTTCGACACCGCGAAGTCGACGCCTCATGTCTTGACGTGCTGGATTCATCAATCTCTCAGGATCGTAAGGAGCCGATGCCTCACCACCGATGCCGCATCACTCCCCCTGTAACCGTAAGGAAGCGACACCTCACCTCCCCGGTAGCAGTAAGAAACCAACGCCTCACCTTCCCGGTAGCAGTAAGAAACCGACACCTCACCTTCCCGGTAGCAGTAAGGAACCAACGCCGCACTGGCTCCAGCGACACCTCACCTCCCCGACTCTGTGCAACGGTTTTGTTTCCTCATTTTCCAAAAGTACTATACCTAGGGTCCGTGTGACTCTGTGACTGGCCACACCGGCTCGCGAGTGACATCGGACTATTAGGAATGACTCCGTCAACATGTTGTAATAGCCCCAGTCAGAGCTATTGTGTTTCTAAGTGCTTTACTGAGGTTTCATCTTTAAAAATGTGTATCTTTGCTTGTGTATCTTGGATTTTTGTCATTTTGGTCTTGTTTCACTCAGATAAATATTGGCTATTTGTCTAAACTGGTGTGGACTACTTTTGTGGTGTTTTCACTGTTTGTGTGTGTGTGTACACAAATGCTTTACACATTGCCTCTGAGTTAAGCCTGACTACTTGAGCCAGGCTACCAAGGGGGTGAGCAGAGGTTATCTTAGGTGTGTGACTCCCTTACCCTGACTACACTGAGAGTCCCTACTTGGACAGGGTGCAAGCCATTGCCAACTAGAGACCTAGGGCCATATGTACGAACACTTTTTCCCATAGACACAGAATGGGGAAAAACCTTTGCTACATCTGGCCCCTAATTTCTAACACTGGTGATCAGCTGTGAGGCTAGGACTTGTATTCGTACTTTATATACGGTGATAGCTGCACACTACTCCCATATCGCAGACCATTACATCTCAACATACTGGTTTGATTTTTTTCTTTTTGCAACTTTTGAGTTTGATTCACAATCATGTCTCAGTCTTCTGAGCCATCAGTTGGGACTGCAGAGTTGGTGTTTTAACAGGAGAGGTTGGAGACCTATTCTGTGCCTCAGCTCAACGTTCTGCAAGGAGCTCAAGTGTCCTATGAAAGGCCTCACTAAAAAGAAGGAGCTGCAAAAGGCACTGAGGGCCTGGTTGGCAGCCAAGGAGGCCGATGAGCACACAGGGGAGGAGCATGCTAATGTGGAGGGAGAGGAGCAGGACCTGCATGATGATTTCATGGAGAACCAGGATCTTCCTGGGAGAAGGGCACCTTCCAGGGCAAGCAGCAGTGTTTCCTCAAGAGATCTGACCCCAGAGGAGCTGGAGGACAGGCGGGAGGCAAGAAGGCTCCAAGTGGAGCTGGAGAAGCTCAAGCTGAAGCATGAGACGGAGCTTAATTTGGAACTAACCCGTTTCAAAAGAGAGGCAGAGAAAGAGAAAATCGCCATTGAAGAAAATAAATTGCTTTTAGCTCAAGAGCTGAGCTTGAAGGAGCTGGACCCAAAGAGCAGGTCCAGCACAGATGGTGCCACCAGTTCTCTAGTGCAGTTTGAGGGGAAAGTACATAGACCTAAGGATGTGGAGATTTTTTTTTTTTGGGGGGGTTGACATAGAGCAGAAGTTTGGGGGTTTTGAGGTGGGAAAGAGGATACACAGATTGAGAAAAATTGGGAGGCAGGCCTCTGGACGTATTTCTCAGTGGAGGGGAGGGACACCTTGTTGGCCTTAGAGGTAGAGGATCAGATGAGGTGCCTTGCCATGAAGGATGCTCTGACCATGAGGTATGGCCTCACCCCAGAAAGTTACAGGGTAAAGTTTAGGAAGAGTACTAAACTTGGGTCTCAAGCTTGGGTGGAGTATATTGATTCTTTCTGCAGAGCGCTGGAGGGTTGGGTAAAGGGCAGCGAAGTAACAGACTATCAGGGATGGTACAATTTGATTGCCTGGGAGCACTTGTCTAGTCATTGTTTTCCAGAGTTATGCCAGCACTTGTTTGACAGCAAGCTTACTGACCCCAGGAAGCTTATCAAGGAGGCAGATCGCTGGCTCGGCACCCGGGTCCAAAAGAAGTTGTATGTGGGAGACTCAGCCAAGGGTGGGCAGGGTCCCCAACAGAAGAAGGAGGGGGGATCAAGGGAGACACAGACAGGTCCCTGGATAAGGGGGAGAAAAAGGGGGAAAAACTCCCATGTCCCTTCTGACAAGAAGGAGGAAGGTTCTGGTGGGCGGTGGCCCAGGGCACCCCATTCTCAACCCCGTTGCTTTGAGTATTCCCAGCTAGGACACAAGAAAGGAGAATCTGTCTGTCCTCAGAAACCCCCACTGGTAGCACCCCTACAGAGGTAGTCAATGTGGCCTTGGGGGAGGTAGTCCCCGTGGGCAGGTCATAGACTATGCTGTGATCTCCCTTAGTTGGGAGGTGGATTCAGAGGGTGAGTTGGTGATCCCTGAAGGTGGGAGTAGTCACTCCCACCAGGTGTCAGTGAATGGGGTACCAGTCACTGCTCTGATGAACAGTGGGGCTAGCCATTCCATGGTTGTAGAAAGGCTAGTCTCGCGAGAGCAGTACACCAGGCAGGTGTGTAGAGTGACTTCAGCCCATTGGGAGGACTTTTTCTGCCCGATGGCTCTGGTGTCCCTAAAGTGGGGTGGGGAGGTGAACCCAAGAAGGGTCATAGTTAGTCCCCAGATGCCCATAGACTGTGGTCTGGGGAATGACTGCCCCCAGTGTCGGGGGAACTGAGAGAGACAGCCGCCAAAGGTGCTCCAACAGTTCAGTTTTCTGGGGTTAACACTCCAAAGGCAAAGGTACAGGACACCAGCAAGAGGGGCAGGAGGAGGGAGAAACCACCCTTGTCCTCTGCTCAACCTGAGGGTACACACCCTTAGTTGAGTGACCAGTCTCAAGATACCACCCCTGAACTGGTAAGAAGAGAGATGGAAAAAGGGTGCAAAGCACCTGGACTACTGCCCTCCAATTTTCAAAACCACAGAGGCTAGAGACCCCAGGATGGCCTGGGGCCTGGCTCTTGACACTGACTACTGTCAGTGGCCGCCTCTGTTGGTTGTTGTCCTTGTGGTCAGAGTTTTCCCTGGGTTGGGGACCGAAGTCAGACCCAAGGGGTGGAATGGGCCACATCACACTGTAAGCCATGGTGGTACTGTCTGCCTATTGAGATACATCTCTGAGCAAGGTAAGGTTGAGTGCTGCACAGATGGACTCCACAGATAAGGAGAAGGGTTCCCCCTGGGCTAGTTCAGTGGGCCCTGAGAGTGTAGACATAGGGATCCACCTTGGTTTAGCGAGGCGTAGAACTGGGAAGAGCACCTGCATTACTGGGCCACTATCCAGGTTCTATCGCCCTAAGCAGGGAAGTCCAGCAAGGTATTGATTGGCCTACCCTGGCATTATGCTGGAAGAGGGTGGTGTTGGAAATGGCCTCTTTTGCAGGGTTATCCCTAAATGTTTTGCTTCTGACCTGTTATGATCCTGAGCTGAATTTCGTTTTTGCCAGCTTTAGGACTCTAGGTGTTTTATCACTGCTGACCAGTGCTAAAGTGCAAGTGCTCTCTGTCTAAATTGCAATTGGTGATTGGTTTATCCATGATTGGCATATCTAATTTAATAGTAAGACTCTGGTAGAGTGCACCAGGTGTGCCCAAAGCTTGTAAATAAAAGGCTGCTAGTGGGCCTGCAGCACTGATTGTGCCACCCACATGAGTAGCCCTTCAAACATGTCTCCGGCCTGCCACTGCAGTGTCTGTGTGTGCAGTTTCCAACTGCCATTTCGACCTGGCAAGTTCACCCACTTGCTGCGCCTAAACCTTCCCTTTTATTACAAGTAAGTCACCCCTAAGGTAAGCCCGAAGCACCCCATGGGCAGGGTGCAGTGTAATTAAAATGTAGTACATGTACTGGTGTGTTTTACATGTCCTGCTAGTGAAATACAGCTAAATTCTGTTAGTGCAAGGCCTATCTTTCCCATAAGTTAACATGGGGATTGCCTTGAAATATCTTTCAAGTATAATTTCCCATTGCGAGCAGACAAAGATAGGGAGTTTGGTGTCTCTGAACTCACAATTTTAAAATACATCTTTTGGTGAAGTTGTTTTTTAAAATTTTAAGTTTGAAAATGCCACTTTTAAAGTGAGCATTTTCTTGCTTAACCATTCTGTGCCTCTGCCTGTCTGTGGACTACACGTCTGGGTCAGGATGACAGTTGGGCTGCTTGTGAATTCACTTCAGACAGTCACACAAAGGGAGCTGAGGTGTGCCCTGCATATCCTGATAGGTCTTCCTGGGCTAGGGTTGTGGTAGGGGCAGACACCTGCACCTGAATATGGCTGTTCCTGTCATTACGCAAAGCAGTCTACAACCCCCTGGAGTGTGTCTGGGGCCAGGGCAGGAAAGGCAGGGTCTTGTGCACTACAAAGACTTTCCTTTGAAGTTTGCCTACTTGAAAGGCAGAAATAAGTATAAGTATTGGACCTCTGAGACCACAACTTTAGAATCCTTCTGGACTGAAGACATTCTGCCAGGAAGAAGAGCTAGATGCTGTGGGAGGGACTGCCACTCTGTCTGTTGCTTTGCTATGCTGGCCTGCTGCTTGCTGCTTGTGTCCTGGGAGTGAAAGGACTGAACTTGGCTTTCTACATCCTGTTTCCAAAGGTTCTCCAAGGGCTTGGTCTGAGCTTACCTCCTGTTAGAAGTGTCAGGGGCATCAAAGGCTTCATCTGACAGCACCTGGGCTCCCTTGCTGAGAGTCCTGACTCACCCAGTGGTGCCAATTCCAGTTCCTGGGCCCTTGGGAGTGAGTTCTGGTGTAACCCAGAAGAAACCAGGTACATTGACTCCAGAGCGACTTCAGAACCGACGCCACTCTCCAACTCCGCGCCGCTGGCTGTAGTGCAGTTGAGTGCAACAACTGCGACCAACACCGCAGGCCCGATGCAGCAGCAGCGCCTCTGAAGTCCCACTACAGCGTGAGTCCCAAGTGCTGTGTCACTGAGAACTGTGACACCCGACTCCGCTGCAGCACCTGTGGCCCTCTGGTGGGAATACAACACTATGAAGGCGACGCCTCCCATCCTACCAGGCTGGATTCGGCGATCTCTCCTAATAGTAAGGAATAGACGCCTCGCCACCGATGTCACATCACCTCCCCTGCAACCATAGGGAACCAACACCTCACTTCCCCTTCCTAGCAGTACGGAACTGACGCTTCACCTCCACTGTAGCAGTAAGGAACCGACGCTGCACGGGCTCTAACAACGCCTCACCTCCCAACTCCGTGCAACATGATTGTTTCCTTGTTTTCCAAAAGTGCTCTACCCAGGGTCCATGTGACTCCGTGACTGGCCAGCACTTGCTCGTGAGTTGTGTCGGACTGCTGGGAACGACTCCGTCAAGACATCGTAATAGCTCCAGTTGGAGCAATTGTATTTCTCAGTGGTTTACTGAGATTTAATCTTTAAAAAATTGTATCTTTGCTTGTGTATATTAGATTTTTGTCATTTTGGTCTTGTTTCACTCAGATAAATAGTGGTTATTTTTCTAAACTGGTGTTGAGTACTTTTGTTGTGTTTTCACTGGGTTACTGTGTGTCTGTGTGTGTACAAATACCTTACACATTGCCTCTGAGTTAAGCCTGGCTGCTTCAGCCAAGCTACAAACGGGGCCTGCCACTGCAGCCTGAGTGAAATAACGTCCACGTTATTTCACAGCCATTTACCACTGCACTTAAGTAACTTATAAGTCACCTATATGTCCAACATTTACCTGGTAAAGGTTGGGTGCTACGTTATTTAGTGTGTGGGCACCCTGGCACTAGCCAAGGTGCCCCCACATCGTTCAGGGCAAATTCCCCGGACTTTGTGAGTGCAGGGACACCATTACACGCGTGCACTGGACATAGGTCACTACCTATGTACAGCGTCACAATGGTAACTCTGAACATGGCCATGTAACATGTCTAGGATCATGGAATTGTCACCCCAATGCCATTCTGGCATTGGGGAGACAATTCCATGATCCCCGAGTCTCTAGCACAGACCCGGGTACTGCCAAACTACCTTTCCCGGGGTTTCACTGCAGCTGCTGCTGCTGCCAACCCCTCAGACAGGTTTCTGCCCTCCTGGGGTCCAGCCAGGCCTGGCCCAGGAAGGCAGAACAAAGGACTTCCTCAGAGAGAGGGTGTTACTCCCTCTCCCTTTGGAAAAAGGTGTCAGGGCTGGGGAGGAGTAGCCTCCCCCAGCCTCTGGAAATGCTTTGATGGGCACAGATGGTGCCCATCTCTGCATAAGCCAGTCTACACCGGTTCAGGGATCCCCCAGCCCTGCTCTGGCGCAAAACTGGACAAAGGAAAGGGGAGTGACCACTCCCCTGACCTGCACCTCCCAGGGGAGGTGCCCAGAGCTCCTCCAGTGTGCTCCAGACCTCTGCCATCTTGGAAACAGAGGTGCTGCTGGCACACTGGACTGCTCTGAGTGGCCAGTGCCATCAGGTGACGTCAGAGACTCCTCCTGATAGGCTCCTTCAGGTGTTGCTAGCCTATCCTCTCTCCTATGTAGCCAAACCCTCTTTTCTGGCTATTTAGGGTCTCTGTCTCTTGGGATTCCTTAGATAACGAATGCAAGAGCTCATCCGAGTTCCTCTGCATCTCTCTCTTCACCTTCTGCCAAGGAATCGACTGCTGACCGCGCTGGAAGCCTGCAAAACTGCAACATAGTAGCAAAGACGACTACTGCAACCTTGTATCGCTGATCCTGCCGCTTTCTCAACTGTTTTCCTGGTGGTGCATGCTGAGGGGGTAGTCTGCCTCCTCTCTGCACTAGAAGCTCCGAAGAAATCTCCCGTGGGTCGACTGAATCTTCCCCCTGCAACCGCAGGCAACAAAAGACTGCATCACTGGTCCTCTGGATCCCCTCTCAGCACGACGAGCGTGGTCCCTGGAACTCAGCAACTCTGTCCAAGTGACTCCCACAGTCCAGTGACTCTTCAGTCCAAGTTTGGTGGAGGTAAGTCCTTGCCTCCCCACGCTAGACTGCATTGCTGGGTACCGCGAGATTTGCAGCTGCTCCGGCTCCTGTGCACTCTTCCAGGATTTCCTTTGTGCACAGCCAAGCCTGGGTCCCCGACACTCTAACCTGCAGTGCACAATCTCCTGAGTTGTCCTCCGGCATCGTGGAATCTCCTTTTGTGACTTCGGGTGAGCTCTGGTTCACTCCTCTTTGTAGTGCCTGTTCTGGCACTTCTGCGGGTGCTGTCTGCTTCTGTGAGGGCTCCCTGTCTTGCTGGGCGCCCCCTCAGTCTCCTCACGCAAGTGGTGACATCCTGGTCCCTACTGGGCCACAGCAGCATCCAAAAACCCTAACCGCAACCCTTGCAGCTAGCAAGGCTTGTTTGTGGTCTTTCTGCGTGGGAACACCTCTGCAAGCTTCTTCATGACGCGGGACATCCATCCTCCAAAGGGAAAGTTCCTAGTCCTCTTCGTTCTTGCAGAATCCACAGCTTCTACAATCTGGTGGCAGCTTCTTTGCACCCTCAGCTGGCATTTCCTGGGCATCTGCCCAATCCCGACTTTGTCGCGACTCTTGGACTTGGCCCCCTTGTTCCACAGGTACTCTCGTCTGGAAATCCACTTTGGTTGCATTGCTGGTGTTGGTCTTCCTTGCAGAATTCCCCTATCACGACTTCTGTGCTCTCTGGGGAATATAGGTGCACTTTACACCTATTTTTCAGGGTCTTGGGGTGGGCTATTTTTCTAACCCTCACTGTTTTCTTACAGTCCCAGCGACCCTCTACGAGCTCACATAGGTTTGGGGTCCATACGTTATTCGCGTTCCACTTTTGGAGTATATGGTTTGTGTTGTCCCTATACCTATGTGCTCCTATTGCAATCTATTGTAACTATACACTGCTTGCATTACTTCCTTTTGCTATTACTGCATATTTTTGGTATTGTGTACATATATCTTGTGTATATTTGGCATCCTCATCCTGAGGGTACTCACTGAGATACTTTTGTCATATTGTCATAAAAATAAAGTACCTTTATTTTTAGTATATCTGTATATTGTGTTTTCTTATTATATTGTGCATATGACACCAGTGGTATAGTAGGAGCTTTGCATGTCTCCTAGTTCAGCCTAAGCTGCTCAGCTATAGCTACCTTATACCAGCCTAAGCTGCTAGAAACACCTCTTCTACACTGATAAGGGATAACTGGACCTGGTACAGAGTGTAAGTACCCCTTGGTACCCACTACAAGCCAGGCCAGCCTCCTACATTGGTCGTGCAGCGGTGGGATAAGTACTTGCAACTACTTACCACTTTGTCATGTTGTACTTTTCATAAGAGAATAATATACAAAACAAGTTCAGTGTATGTACACCTAACCAAAAAGTTTTGCTTTTCTTCTCTTACTCTATTTGCTAAGTGTTGAAAAGTACCTCTAAACTTTCAAAAAGTTTCTAAAAAGTTGAAAAAGTTTTTTTTCTGTTTCCTTAAAAAGTTCTAAAACTTTTTCTTTCTTTTTCTGTCCCTAAAACCTTTTCTATCATGTCGGGTACAGGTCCTACTCTTGATCTGGTCAGCTCTGCTTATGACCACCTTAACTGGAAAGGTGTAAGGAGTCTCTGCATTGATAGAGGTTTAGGGGTAGGGAAGAATCCCTCTAGAGAACTGTTGATTAACATGCTCATTGAACATGATAAGGCCTTAGCTGGCACGTCTGTTGAGAAGTTAGCAGATGGTTCACACTCTGATTCTGGGGCAGCCCCAGCAAGAATGTTAGATGGTATTCTTTCCAACTTGCCCCTTAGCAGACCTCCTAGCATAACTGGTACTAATGTGAGCTCTCATCACAGTAGGGATGTCATTCCTTTAGGCCAGGTTGTTAGGGTGCCAACTGTTAGGGAGAGGTCTCCTTCTGTTCATTCACATCATTCTTCTGTGTCAAAGCATGCCCAACCCACCCACCCCGATGACAGAATGTTAGAAAGGGAGCTCAATAGATTGAGAGTGGAAGAGACCAGGCTGAAGCTTAAACAGCAACAGCTGGCTCTAGACAGGGAAACTTTAGACTTAGAAAAAGAAAGACAGAAGTTGGGGTTTGGACCCCATGGTGGCAGCAGCAGTATTACAGATAGGAATCCTGTGAAAGAGCATGATTCTAGGAATCTGCACAAGATAGTTCCCCCTTACAAGGAGGGGGATGACATTAACAAGTGGTTTGCTGCACTTGAGAGGGCCTGTATTGTACAGGGGGTCCTTCAAAGGCAGTGGGCTGCTATCCTATGGCTATCTTTCAGTGGAAAGGGTAGGGATAGGCTCCTTACTGTGAAGGAAAGTGATGCCAATAATTTTACAGTTTTGAAGAATGCACTCTTGGATGGATTTGGCTTAACCACTGAACAATACAGGATTAAGTTCAGAGAAACCAGAAAGAGTCCTCACAAGACTGGGTAGACTTTGTTGACTATTCAGTGAAGGCCTTGGAGGGGTGGTTACATGGCAGTAAAGTTTCTGATTATGAAAGCCTGTACAATCTAATCTTGAGAGAGCATATTCTGAATAACTGTGTGTCTGATTTGTTACACCAATATCTAGTGGACTCAGATCTGACCTCTCCCCAAGAATTGGGAAAGAAGGCAGACAAATGGGTCAGAACAAGAGTGAACAGAAAAGTTCATACAGGGGGTGACAAGGATGGCAAGAAGAAGGATGGTAAGTCTTCAGACAAGGGTGGGGACAAATCTAAAAATGAGTCTTCATCAGGCCCACAAAAACACTCTGGTGGGGGTGGTGGGTCCAAATCCTCTTCTAATCAAGTAAAGAAACCATGGTGCTATTTATGTAAAGTAAAAGGCCATTGGACAACTGATGCCAGTTGTCCAAAGAAAAGCACCAAGCCTCCCACTACCACAACCCCTACTGCTGCACCTAGTGCCCCTAGTAATAGCAGTGGTGGTGGGAGCAAACCTACTAATAGCCAATCCAAGGGAGTAGCTGGGCTCACTTTTGGTAATTTAGTTGGGGTTGGTCTTGTTAGGGAGACCACAGAGGCTGTGCTAGTCTCTGAAGGTGCCATTGATTTGGCTACCTTGGTTGCTTGTCCCCTTAATATGGATAAGTACAAGCAACTGCCCCTAATAAATGGTGTTGAGGTTCAGGCCTACAGGGACACAGGTTCCTGTGTTACCGTGGTAATAGAGAAACTGGTACACCCTGAACAACACCTACTTGGTCACCAGTACCAAGTGACTGATGCTCATAACAACACTCTTAGCCACCCTATGGCTGTTGTAAATCTCAACTGGGGGGGGTTACTGGTCCAAAGAAAGTTGTGGTTGCCTCAGATTTACCTGTAGACTGTCTACTAGGGAACGATTTAGAGACATCAGCTTGGGCAGAAGTGGAGTTGGAGGCTCATGCAGCAATGACTGGGCATATTTTTGCTTTGACAAGGGCTCAGGCCAAAAAGCAAAAAGGACAGGGTGACTTGGATCCTGGAACAATGGACCAAGTGCTCCCTAAAGCTAGGGTTAGTAAAGGTAAATCCCTACCTACTATCCCTCCCTCTACAGATGATTCAACTTCTGAGGAAGAAGAATTTCCCCCCTGTGCAGAACCTTCACCAGAGGAGCTGGAAGCAGACACTGCTGAGCTTTTGGGTGTAGGGGGGCCTGCCAGGGAGGAGCTGAGTGTGACACAGCAGACCTGTCCCACACTAGAGAGTCTAAGACAGCAAGCTGTCAAACAGCAAAATGGTGATGTCAGTGACTCACACAGAGTTTACTGGGAGGACAACCTCTTGTATACTGAGGCAAGGGACCCAAAACCTGGAGCAGCCAGGAGATTGGTCATTCCCCTGCAATACAGAAAGTTCATCCTAACTCTAACCCACGACATTCCCTTGGCTGGACATCTTGGGCACATTAAAACATGGGAAAGGCTTGTCCCCCTGTTTCATTGGCCTAGGATGTCAGAGGACACAAAAGATTTTTGTAAGTCCTGTGTCACCTGTCAAGCCAGTGGCAAGACTGGTGCCACCCCAAAGGCTCCCCATATTCCACTGCCTGTGGTTGGGGTCCCCTTTGAAAGGGTAGGGGTTGACATAGTCGGCCCCCTTGACCCTCCTACTGCTTCAGGCAATAGGTTTATCTTGGTGGTAGTGGACCATGCCACAAGATATCCTGAAGCAATTCCTCTTAGGACCACTACAGCACCTGCAGTGGCAAAGGCCCTCCTGGGAATATTTTCCAGGGTGGGTTTCCTAAAAGAGGTGGTATCAGACAGGGGTAGCAACTTTATGTCTGCATACTTAAAGGCCATGTGGAAGGAATGTGGTGTAACATACACATTCACCACACCTTATCATCCACAAACAAATGGACTAGTAGAGAGGTTTAATAAAACTCTCAAAGGTATGATAATGGGACTCCCTGAAAAACTCAGGAGGAGATGGGATGTCCTGTTACCTTGCCTCCTTTTTGCTTACAGGGAGGTACCCCAGAAAGGAGTGGGCTTCAGCCCCTTTGAACTCCTATTTGGACACCCTGTAAGAGGTCCTCTAACACTTGTTAAGGAGGGTTGGGAACAACCTTTAAAAGCTCCTAAGCAAGACATAGTGGACTATGTACTTGGCCTAAGATCCAGAATGGCTGAGTATGTGAAAAAGGCCAGCGAAAACCTTCAGGCCAGCCTAGAGCTCCAAAAGCAATGGCATGACCAGAAGGCTGTTCTGATTCAGTATCAACCAGGGCAGAAAGTGTGGGTCTTGGACCCTGTGGCCAAAAGAGCACTCCAAGACAAATGGAGTGGACCCCACATTATTGTTGAAAAGAAGGGAGAAGTCACCTACTTGGTTGACTTAGGCACTGCCAGGAGTCCCCTTAGGGTGCTCCATGTCAATCGCCGAAAACCCTACTATGACAGGGCTGATCTCACCCTGCTCATGGCAACAGATGAAGGACAGGAAGAAGAGAGTGACCCTCTCCCTGATCTCTTCTCTTCCACAGAAGAAGATGCTCTAGTGGAAGGTGTAGTTTTGGCAGATTGTCTTACTACTGAGCAGAAAGACCACTGCATAAATCTCCTGGGTCAGTTTTCTGAACTCTTTTCTACTGTGCCAGGCACCACTTCTTGGTGTGAGCACACTATAGATACTGGAGACAGCCTGCCTGTCAAAAGTAAGATCTATAGGCAGCCTGACCATGTCAGAGACTGCATAAACCAAGAATTTCAGAAAATGCTTGAACTGGGAGTGGTTGAGCACTCTGAAAGTCCATGGGCCTCTCCTGTGGTACTTGTACCAAAGCCTCACTCTAAAGATGGGAAAAAGGAAATTAGGTTTTGTGTAGATTACAGAGGTCTCAACCAGGTAACTAAAACTGATGCTCACTCTATACCCAGGGCACATGAGCTCATAGATATACTGGCATCTGCCAAGTATCTAAGCACCTTTGATTTGACTGCAGGGTATTGGCAGATCAAGTTATCAGAGGATGCTAAAGCAAAAACTGCATTTTCGACTATTGGAGGGCACTACCAATTCACAGTAATGCCCTTTGGTTTGAAAAATGCACCTGCCACTTTTCAGAGGTTGGTGAATACAGTCCTGCAAGGGTTGGAGGCTTTTAGTGCAGCATATCTAGATGATATAGCTGTCTTTAGCTCCACCTGGGATGATCACCTGGTCCACCTGTGGAAAGTTTTAGAGGCCCTGCAGAAGGCAGGCCTCACTATCAAGGCTTCAAAGTGCCAGATAGGGCAGGGGAAAGTGGTTTATCTGGGACACCTTGTAGGTGGGGAACAGATTGCACCACTTCAGGGGAAAATCCAAACTATAATAGATTGGGTTCCCCCTACTACTCAGACCAAGGTGAGAGCCTTCCTAGGCCTCACTGGGTATTACAGGAGGCTCATAAAGAACTATGGCTCCATAGCAGCCCCTCTTAATGTCTTAATGACCTCACTTCTAAGAAAATGCCTAAAAAGGTATTGTGGACAGCTAGCTGTCAGAAAGCTTTTGAGGAGCTGAAACAGGCCATGTGCACTGCACCTGTCCTAAAAAGCCCATGTTACTCCAAGAAATTCATTGTTCTAACTGATGCATCTGAATTAGGGGTAGGGGCAGTCTTATCACAACTCAATTCTCAGGGCCAGGATCAACCTGTTGCTTTTATCAGCAGGAGGTTGACCCCTAGAGAAAAGTGTTGGTCTGCCATAGAGAGGGAGGCCTTTGCTGTGGTCTGGGCACTGAAGAAGTTGAGGCCATACCTCAACTTCATTGTTCAGACAGACCACAGACCTCTGCTTTGGCTAAAACAAATGAAAAGTGAAAACCCTAAATTGTTGAGGTGGTCCATATCGCTACAGGGGATGGACTATACAGTGGAACATAGACCTGGGAGTACCCACTCCAATGCAGATGGACTCTCCAGATAATTCCACTTAGACAATGAAGACTCATCAGGTCATGGCTAGTCTTATTGTCCTTCGTTTGGGGGGGGTTGTGTAGGAATGTACCATCTTGCCTGGCATGTTACCCCCATATTTCACTGTATATATGTTGTTTTAGTGTATGTGTCACTGGGACCCTGCCAGCCAGGGCCCCAGTGCTCATAAGTGTGCCCTGTATGTGTTCCCTGTGTGATGACTAACTGTCTCACTGAGGCTCTGCTAACCAGAACCTCAGTGGTTATGCTCTCTCATCTTTCTAAATTGTCACTAACAGGCTAGTGACCAATTTCACCAATTCACGTTGGCATACTGGAACACCCTTATAATTCCCTAGTATATTGTACTGAGGTACCCAGGGTATTGGGGTTCCAGGAGATCCCTATGGGCTGCAGCATTTCTTTTGCCACCCATAGGGAGCTCTGACAATTCTTACACAGGCCTGCCACTGCAGCCTGAGTGAAATAACGTCCACGCTATTTCACAGCTATTTACCACTGCACTTAAGTAACTTAAAAGTCACCTATATGTCCAACCTTTACCTGGTAAAGGTTGGGTGCTAAGTTACTTAGTGTGTGGGCACCCTGGCACTAGCCAAGGTGCCCCCACATTGTTCAGGGCAAATTCCCCGGACTTTGTGAGTGCGGGGGACACCATTACATGTGTGCACTGGACATAGGTCACTACCTATGTACAGCGTCACAATGGTAACTCCGAACACGGCCATGTAACATGTCTAAGATCATGGAATTGGAGACAATTCCATGATCCCCTGAGTCTCTAGCACAGACCCGGGTACTGCCAAACTACCTTTCCCGGGGTTTCACTGCAGCTGCTGCTGCTGCCAACTCCTCAGACAGGTTTCTGCCCTCCTGGGGTCCAGCCAAGCCTGGCCCAGGAAGGCAGAACAAAGGACTTCCTCAGAGAGAGGGTGTTACACCCTCTCCCTTTGGAAAAAGGTGTCAGGGCTGGGGAGGAGTAGCCTCCCCCAGCCTCTGGAAATGCTTTGATGGGCACAGATGGTGCCCATCTCTGCATAAGCCAGTCTACACTGGTTCAGGGATCCCCTGCTCTGGCGCGAAACTGGACAAAGGAAAGGGGAGTGACCACTCCCCTGACCTGCACCTCCCAGGGGAGGTGCCCAGAGCTCCTCCAGTGTGCTCCAGACCTCTGCCATCTTGGAAACAGAGGTGCTGCTGGCACACTGGACTGCTCTGAGTGGCCAGTGCCAGCAGGTGACGTCAGAGACTCCTCCTGATAGGCTCTTACCTGTGTTGCTAGCCTATCCTCCTTCCTAGGTAGCCAAACCTCCTTTTCTGGCTATTTAGGGTCTCTGCTTTGGGGAATTCTTTAGATAACGAATGCAAGAGCTCATCAGAGTTCCTCTGCATCTCTCTCTTCACCTTCTGCCAAGGAACCGACCGCTGACTGCTCAGGGCGCCTGCAAAACCGCAACAAAGTAGCAAAGACGACTACTGCAACCTTGTATCGCTGATCCTGCCGCCTTCTCGACTGTTTTCCTGGTGGTGCATGCTGTGGGGGTAGTCTGCCTCCTCTCTGCACTAGAAGCTCCAAAGAAATCTCCTGTGGGTCGACGGAATCTTCCCCCTGCAACCGCAGGCAACAAAAGACTGCATCATCGGACCTCTGGGTCCCCTCTCAGCACGACGAGCGTGGTCCCTGGAACTCAGCAACTCTGTCCAAGTGACTCCCACAGTCCAGTGACTCTTCAGTCCAAGTTTGGTGGAGGTAAGTCCTTGCCTCTATACGCTAGACTGCATTGCTGGGTACCGCGTGATTTGTAGCTGCTCCGGCTCCTGTGCACTCTTCCAGGATTTCCTTTGTGCACAGCCAAGCCTGGGTCCCCGACACTCTAACCTGCAGTGCACAACCTCCTGAGTTGTCCTCCGGCATCGTGGGATCTCCTTTTGTGACTTCGGGTGAGCTCTGGTTCACTCCTCTTCGTGGTGCCTGTTCCGGCACTTTTGCAGGTGCTGCCTGCTTCTGTGAGGGCTCCCTGTCTTGATGGGCGCCCCCTCTGTCTTCTCACGCAAGTGGTGACATCCTGGTCCCTTCTGGGCCACAGCAGCATCCAAAAACCCTAACCGCGATCCTTGCAGCTAGCAAGGCTTGTTTGTGGTCTTTCTGCGTGGGAACACCTCTGCAAGCTTCTTCACGACGTGGGACATCCATCCTCTGAAGGGGAAGTTCCTAGCCCTCTTCGTTCTTGCAGAATTCACAGCTTCTACCATCTGGTGGCATCTTCTTTGCACCCTCAGCTGGCATTTCCTGGGCATCTGCCCAATCCCGACTTTATTGAGTCTCTTGGACTTGGTCCCCTTGTTCCACAGGTACTCTCGTCCAGAAATCCACTTTGGTTGCATTGCTGGTGTTGGTCTTCCTTGCAGAATTCCCCTATCACGACTTCTGTGCTCTCTGGGGAATATGGGTGCACTTTACACCTATTTTTCAGGGTCTTGGGGTGGGCTATTTTTCTAACCCTCACTGTTTTCTTACAGTCCCAGCGACCCTCTATGAGCTCACATAGGTTTGGGGTCCATACGTTATTCGCATTCCACTTTTGGAGTATATGGTTTGTGTTGTCCCTATACCTATGTGCTCCTATTGCAATCTATTGTAACTATACACTGCTTGCATTATTTCCTTTTGCTATTACTGCATATTTTTGGTATTGTGTACATATATCTTGTGTATATTTGGCATCCTCATACTGAGGATACTCACTGAGATGCTTTTGGCATATTGTCATAAAAATAAAGTACCTTTATTTTTAGTATATCTGTGTATTGTGTTTTCTTATGATATTGTGCATATGACACCAGTTGTATAGTAGGAGCTTTGCATGTCTCCTAGTTCAGCCTAAGTTGCTCAGCTATAGCTACCTTCTACCAGCCTAAGCTGCTAGAAACACCTCTTCTACACTAATAAGGGATAACTGGAGCTGGTACAGAGAGTAAGTACCCCTTGGTACCCACTACAAGCCAGGCCAGCCTCCTACATATATCTTATAATAATAAAAGGAAAGATGTGATGCTTCTTCTCACATGAGAAAATCACAATTTTCTGTAAAATGCCCTTTTCAAAATGGCCACCAAATGAGCACTCAACAATGATCCATTGTGATCTCATTCCGCTGATAAACCCATCATAATGATAAACTTGACCGCCGTCTTCAAAGTTATGAAAACAGCCGCCATTTTGAAGGAGCTCTCTTTGCTATTGGCGTGGAATTAGGCGATTTCAAGACAGAAAACCCCATCACTTTTTACAGAGATTATTTAATACTCTGTTTTTGTTCCTTATTTAACATTGAAATATGCATCATTTTTAAATAAATTAATCCGTACAAATGAATTACAAATACAAGCGCTATTTTCAGAGTGTTTATCATATTTGAGATTTTGACAGAAGTGTGTCATATTTTTTTACACAGGTTTTCAAAGTTAATGAAACACGCTGTATCCTGTTCCTCGTTCGCTATTGTTTTCAACGGGATACTCCACCCTTCCAAGATGGCGGCCGCAGTCCGCGGCTCCCTGCTCGGCTCTGCCCTCCTCCTCCCCCAGTGTTGTCACTGGTGCAAAGGTGCACAAGTCTGAAGTCCTGAGTCCAGGCTGCGCCTCGGTCACCCCATCATCAGTGCCGGTGCCCGGGGGGGGCTCCTGTCTCAGAGCGGCGCAGAGTACCTGCCATGGGGACTGAGGCCCTGGTGGAGCTGCTGGAGTCCTACAGGGGGAGAGATAGGCTGGTGAGTTCAGGCAGCCCCCACTGTCTGGAAGGGGGGAGGTGGGGGTCTGTCAGTCAGTCAGTTATGTGGTCGTGTTAGCACTTGCTCTCCTTCCTCTTATAATTTCGTTATTGGTGTTGTGACTTGTGTCAGATCTGCTCCAGTGTATCTCTTGGGCCTATACAGACAAATTTGGTATTTGAGTAAATGTATTTTACTTAGCTTTTTTAATTGAAACCTTCGACCCTTTAATTTCGTGTAAATTCCATAGTTGGGGGAAAAAGTCGCATCTTTATCTTACCGAGGCTGAAAGTGGAAGTTTGAAATACTCATTTTGGGGTCTCTTTATATCTAAATGATTATTAGCCAATCCATTCACCCACAACGTGTGCATTATTTTAAAACGTAATGTTTTGTTTCTGAATCGTTTAGTGATGCTTTCTGTAATTGACGTCTGGTGACCTGAGTTCAGGGAAGATTAACATCAACTGTTTTTCCATTGTTATCCTCTGTAGAAGGAAGGGGGGCCACTAGCGTTTGAACCTCTGAGCTACAGGTGGTAGTAACGTTTGCAGGTGCATTAACTCACGAGCTATCTTTTATAACAAGCCTGGATGCGTAAACCCAGAACACATGTGTGCTCGGGTACACATTACGTATTACTTAATATATTTTTTTAAGTATTTCAAATCTGTGTGATCAGACATGTGGCCTATCCTGCCATTATCAAATGGATCCCAGGTTTTGTGCTCTGTCTGAAAACTTTGGCCCTCATTACCAGTGTGGTGGTCTTACGACCGCCGCCAATGTTGCCGTCCGAGTGCCACATTAAAAGGCTAGTGGTCGTACCACCAAGGAAACACCAGCTCCTCCAGGATCTTGGATCCCGGCGGTCTGGTGGTGGCAGAGATCCTAAACTGCCAGGGTAACACCGCCATGAAAAGGCTGGTGGAGAACAGGTGCAGGGGGTCACGGGGGACCTGCACTGCCTATGCACTTGGCATGGTCAGTGCAGCCCCCCCCCCCTTCCTCCTGCCCAGCACCATCGAAATTTTGCAGACAGTGAACAATACAAGGGTGCTGGTGGACCCTGCGGGCTACAGTATTGTCACCGGCCCAGTTACCAGCCAGTGACAATACTGTAGCCTGTTTCCCACTAGGCTGGGGGGCAGAAACTGAGGTTTCCTCCCACCAGCCTAGCAGGAAACTCTTAATGGGGCTGGTGGGGAGGTAGCCTATCTGGCGGCAACCTCCCCGTCGGAAGTTCGGCAGACGGTGAAAACCTTCTGCTGACATCATAATGACCCCCTTTGTGTTGTGGAACCCAAAGTACAGACCCTACCCACTTTTGCTTTCCCTTCAAGTTCATCTCATAAAAGTCTGGGCAAAAGTGTCACGTCGGTTCTTCACCTGATAAACCTGAAATCATGCAGGAAAAGGATAATATTTAATATAAAGTGCTACATAAAACACATTCATTTATACTTAAGCTGTGAGAACCTCTTAGTGATGTAAGGTTATTACACCTGCATTTACTAACAAATCAATCAATCAGTGATTTCTAAAGTGCGGCTAATCACCCGTAGGGTCTCAAGGCTCTGTTTGCGGGTGTGCCTTTAAACGAAGGACATAGTGTTCAGAGAAGTGGTAAATCTTGAAACCGGAACCAAAAGTTCACCAGATTAGCCAAGCAATGTAATATTTTTATCATATCTTGTAGTAGTTATATTGGCTCAGCTCACGAGATTTTGAGAGTGGCCTAAGAGTGTAAGTAGTAGGATGGAACAGTAAGTGCCAGGTTCCCTTACTTCAGCATTAATAGGGGAGGGGTGACATGCAGATTATTGCAGTGTGCACTGCATACTCCACAAGCGTTGCTTACGTTGCACATCCTCGGGTTGGTGCAGCATTCACTGTTGTCTTTGGGATCCTGTTGGGAGTCTCTGTAGTATTTTAGAACCCACTGAACACTTGGTATATAAACATTCTCCCTAGCATTGCATCCCTCTATGCTTTGAGATACACAGAAGTAAAGTGATTTGCCCCTGATCACATATTTTTTGTCAGATGTCAAAGCCAAGATTAGGACCAGGTATTAGGTGAACAATTCATGCACCTCACATATCTCCTCCTGCTATCCTGCCACCTGGACACATCTGGGAATTTCATTGGGGTGCAGCATTATAATACTCTGATTGAAATAAGTGGCTTTTCAGTCCTTTTCGGGAAGTCTGCATCGTGCCATAAAAGGGTGGAGCTTTGTAGAGGCAGCTTCCCACATAGAAGTAGACCTGGGAGTAATTTATTTATGATGTTGTAATAAGAATACTTTTGGCGATTCCATGTTACTCTTTGACACAGATTTTGCAATAGTTACATCACTCGTATAATCATGAAACATTTTGGGAGAAAATAAGCACAAAAACAACAAATGTAGCGAGCGCTATTTGCTGTGCTGTTGTTCATGTTATTTTGCATTTTGCACTGTTTTCTTAGTGCAAAATGCATGCTTGCATCCGTTTGCGACACAAGGGTGCATTTTGTAAAATGCTATTTAGAAAATAGCAGAGTGCCAGGAATAAGTTGAGGGAAAATGGGTCAACTACTGATGTTCTAATGCATTTAGCGCTATTATTAAGGGTAAAATGTATCCTCTCGTCCATTTTGGACTCAAAGGGGCATTGTTGTGGTAAGACAATAGCCCTAAATACCGAATTACTCTTCTTGCATAATTATGCAGAATTTGTGGAAATGTGTGGTATTTACGCTTCAGCAAATGATGCCCACCACTACACATAAGTAGAAGGTTTCTCATGGGAGTATTTATTGAAGGAAAGTACACGTTAAACCTAATGTGAACTTGATCTAGCACTAGTGAGAACGTCTCTTTCTGATGTCATGGTCTTGTATGGCAGCTTGGTTTTACGTTCTTTGTCAGCGAGATACATGGTCAGCAGCATCACTGAGTGATGTGCTGAAACTCGAGTACTTCCAGTGCTGAACTGAATTTGCACATGTGTGCTTTTTTGTAATGTATTTGGAGAGATTTATTTAGTTGTCAGAATTTTGCCGAGGTCTTTTGTGGGAGTGGCTTGGTATGGCATTGGCTTACAGGTCCTGTTAGACCTGACAGCCTTAGGGTGGTCACCCCTAACTTTTTGCCGCCTCCCTCCACTTTTGAGATACTGTTTTTGCTGGTTTTTAGACTCTGCGCACTTTACCACTGCTAACCAGTGCTAAAGAGCATATGCTCTCTCCCTTTAAACATGGTAACATTGGATCATACCCAATTGGGCTATTTAATTTACTTATAAGTCCCTAGTAGAGTGCACCATATGTGCCCAGGGCCTGCAGATTAAAAGCTACTAGTGGGCCTGCAGCACTGATTGTGCCACCCACTTAAGTAGCCCTTAACCTTGTCTCAGGCCTGCCATTGGAAGGCCTGTGTGTGCAGTTTCACTGCCAATTCGACTTGGCATTTAAAATTACTTACCAAGCCTAAAACTCCCCCTTTTCTACATATGTCACCCATAAGGTGTGCCCTAGGTAACCCCTAGAGCAGGGTGCTGTGTAGGTAAAAGGCAGGACATGTACATGTGTAGTTTACATGTCCTGGTAGTGTAAAACTCCTAAATTCGTTTTTAACACTACTGTGAGGCCTGCTCCCTTCATAGGCTAACATTGGGGCTACCCCCATACATTGTTTGAGTGGTAGCTGCTGACCTGAAAGGAGTAGGAAGGTCATATTTAGTATGGCCAGAATGGTAATACAAAATCCTGCTGACTGGTGAAGTTGGATTTAATATTACTATTTTAGAAATGCCACTTTTAGAAAGTGAGCATTTCTCTGCACTTAAATCCTTCTGTGCCTTACAATCCACACCTGGCTGGGTTTAGTTGACGGCTCCTTGTGCATTCACTCAGACACACCCCAAACACAGGGTACTCAGCCTCACTTGCATACATCTGCATTTTGAAAGGGTCTTCCTGGGCTGGGAGGGTGGAGGGCCTGCTCTCACACAAAGGGCTGCCACACCCCCTACTTGGACCCTGGCAGACAGGATTGAACTGAAAGGGGACCTGGTGCACTTCTAAGCCACTCTTTGAAGTATCCCCCACTTCAAAGGCAGATTTGGGTATAAAAACAGGGCCTCTGCCCCACCAACTCAGACACTTCCTGGAGAAGATACCTGAACCAGAGTCTGCACCCTGACAAGAAGAACTGCCTGGCTGCCTAAAGGACTCACCTGACTGCTTTCTGAAGAGGACTGCTGCCTTACTGTTGCCCTGCTGCCTTGCTGCTCTCTTGCTGTGCTGCAGAAGTGCTCTCCAAGGGCTTGGATAGAGCTTGCCTCCTGTTCCCTGAAGCCTCAGGACCAAAAAGACTTCTCTCCTGCAGCTGAAATCCCTGTGCGGTGAAAATTCGACGCACCGCCTGCCAAGAACGACGCACAGCCTGCTCGCTGTGAAAAATTCACCGCACGCCGAGTCCGGAACGACGCAGCCCGACTTCATGACAGATCGATGCAACGATGCGACCGGAACTTCAACGCACAGCCCTACTTGATTGACGCAAGCCGACTCAGAACGACGACGCCCGACTTCCTGGGAGGAATCGCCGCAGCGCCTGCCGTGCAGAAGAAAATTCCACGCATCCATAATCGGAATTGACGCAGCCCCTGTGACTTTGCTCCGCAAGCGCAGGATTCCACGCATTCTCCCCAGGATGCCTGAAAACCCCGCAACCCGAAGAGGATCCAGGTCCGCGTACCGGAAATCGACACAACATTTTCCCCGCGTGGAAAATAATGGCGCAAGTCCGTGTGCGAAGGGGCGAAACCGACGTACACTCACCGTTTTCCACGCATCTCCTCCTCTGCGGTCCCTTGTGAGGATTTTTCAACGCAAACCAGGTACTTTGCCCTGCAAGAGGCACTTGTTGTTTCTAGGAGAACTTAAGACACTTTTTTTATTGCTTTTACAGTAATATTTTAACTATAAGACATTTGATATCACTTTCAGTGATATCCCTACATTTGCTTATTTCATCTTTTATCGTTTTGACCTGCATTTATCCAGATAAATATTATATATTTTTCTAAACACTGTGTGGTATATTTTTGTGGTGGTATATTGTGATATTGTATGGTTTATTGCACAAATACTTTACACATTGCCTTCTAAGTTAAGCCTGACTGCTCAGTGCCAAGCTACTAGAGGGTGGGCACAGGATAATTTGATTGTGTGTGACTTACCCTGATTAGGGTGAGGGTCCTTGCTTGGACAGGGGGTAACCTGACTGCTAACCAAAGACCCCATTTCTAACAGGTCCCAACTCCTAGTTTGTTATACAGCCCTAACAATGGCTTGTCTACAATTAGAGCAGAGTTCGGGCTCACACAGCCATACTGGCATAGAGACCATTTTTGATGTTGGATTATTGATCCATCCTCAGGGGGAGATGTATATAGAGCTGCATATCATCTGTGTATTGTATTTTAATCGAATAGTTTTGGCTAGTATAAAATAATGCAAGCTTAAGTTAAGCATATTTCTCAGAATGCTTGTTGTGGTTCAAGGGCAGTCAGAGGTTGGTAACGATGGAAAGTTGTGGGGTTGTGCAGAACCCCACTTTTAGACGAGTATACTCATGAGGCAGAGCCCTGTCAAAACATGACAAGTTAAAGCAATTGTTTTGTGATCTGCTGGGGAAGTATAGTGGTTCTGCCCACAGGTCAATGAGTAACAGCATTGCGTGGTTGCGTCTGTCGCCGAAACGTGTATTCGTACTTGGAATTAACGTAATCCAAATCCATATCATCGTCTTCTTGGAAGAAACTGTTCCTTAGCCCTACTTTGTAGCTACGTGTGCACTTTTGCAAAGGGGAAGCAGCACATTTTCGAAGTTGTGATGTGTCATTCAGTTTGTATTTCTGAGAAGGAAATCCTGTAGCTGTTTTTATCTTATTTTGGAGTGTGTTTTTCAACAAAGCCCTTTTGGTTAGCTGTAAGGATCCAGTCTGTCCTGACACTAACCTTTATCGTGTTCCTTCAGCTGTGGCTTGCACTGCAGACTGAGGCCTCTGTTTGTACATTGTCCTTGTGGATCTCTAAATAAACACAACTTCCAGATCCGCACACACACCGCAGTGATGAAATGAGTGCAATATGATGCTACTCCAGTCTAGAAACCTGTGAATAGGAATATAGATTTTTTATTTTTTTAAAAACATTTTTAAGTGTTCCAATGCCTAGTTCCTCAGGTTGCCAGGTAATAAAGAGTCCTTAACAGCAAGCAAGGGAATGCAACAGTCTAGCCCCTAAGCAACAAGCTGTGGCAGGATGATATCTTAGATAGAAACAGCAGAGTTACCTTGGGAAGCTGTCCCATCTTCACTTCTGTTGTCCAGACCCAGTGAAGCAAGCTCTTGGTCTGCTTTGGTATCCCAGCGCTGCTTGGTAAGTCTGGGATCCTTGAGGCAGTGGAGCTAGAAGCATGCAGTAGTTTCCTAAGGCCAAGAACCCTGGCCTTCAGCTGAATTGAGATTTAGATCCATCTGTACCATTTGTTGGTGTTTCCCTCCATCGGTGCCCACATGGCTGTGTTCCAGAGGAAGATTTTTTAAGTTAGTTCAGGTAGTTTTGTTAGTGCCCCAAAGCAGCCAAATTAAAGCTGAGAAAAAGTTTGACAATGTTTCGAAAACCATTTCATGACCAGGCTGATCTACCAGAACCTGTGTTGGAAAAGGATGTCTGCCCGGACTGAAGAAGTGCCTCATCTGAGATCTTCCAGGGAAAGTTCTAAGTACAATCTAACTGCAATCTGGGCACATGAAGTCCTGTTTGTCTTCGACTGATGCACATCATCCCATGTGGTACATAAAATTTTCAAATGAAGAAATGACCTGGAGAAGAGTCCAGTCCAATCTGGCATCGTCAGATGGGCAGCAAAAAGGTACTTACTCTATCTTGGATTTATTTTTTACTTTCAAGTTATTATTCCTGTCTCCTGGTCTCTACCAAATGTATCTTGAACTATGGCTGGGTGAACTTCTTCAGCCATCTTTTGCTCCAGGTGTGATGAGCCTAAAGGGAATATCCTTTTTGGCATTGCCTACCTGTAGGAAAGTACCATCTTGCCTGGCATGTTACCCCCATATTTCACTGTATGTATGTTGTTTTAGCCCTTGTGTCACTGGGACCCTGCCAGCCAGGGCCCCAGTGCTCATAGTATGTGCCCTGTATGTGTTCCCTGTGTGGTGCCTAACTGTATCACTGAGGCTCTGCTAACCAGAACCTCAGTGTTTATGCTCTCTCTGCTTTCCGAAATTTGTCACTGCAGGCTAGTGACTAAATTTACCAATTCACATTGGCATACTGGTACACCCATATAATTCCCTTGTATATGGTACTGAGGTACCCAGGGTATTGGGGTTCCAGGAGATCCCTATGGGCTGCAGCATTTCTTTTGCCACCCATAGGGAGCTCTGACAATTCTTACAGAGGCCTGCCACTGCAGCCTGAGTGAAATAACGTCCACATTATTTCACAGCCATTTACCACTGCACATAAGTAACTTATAAGTCACCTATATGTCTAACCTTCACTTAGTGAAGGTTGGGTGCCAAGTTACTTAGTGTGTGGGCACCCTGGCAATAGCCAAGGTGCCCCCACATCGTTCAGGGCAAATTCCCCGAACTTTGTGAGTGCGGGGACACCATTACATGCGTGCACTATACATAGGTCACTACCTATGTATAGCGTCACAATGGTAACTCCGAACATGGTTATGTAACATGTCTAAGATCATGGAATTGTCACCCCAATACCATTCTGGTATTGGGGGTACAATTCCATGATCCCCCGGGTCTCTAGCACAGAACCCAGGTACTGCCAAACTGCCTTTCTGGGGTTTCCACTGCTGCTGCTGCCAACCCCTCAGACAGGTTTCTGCCCTCCTGGGGTCCAGGCAGCCCTGGCCCAGGAAGGCAGAACAAAGGATTTCCTCTGAGAGAGGGTGTTACACCCTCTCCCTTTGGAAATAGGTGTGAAGGGCTGGGGAGGAGTAGCCTCCCCCAGCCTCTGGAAATGCTTTGATGGGCACAGATGGCGCCCATCTCTGCATAAGCCAGTCTACACCAGTTCAGGGATCCCCCAGCCGTGCTCTGGCGCGAAACTGGACAAAGGAAAGGGGAGTGACCACTCCCCTGACCAGTACCTCCGAGGGGAGGTGCCCAGAGCTCCTCCAGTGTGTCCCAGACCTCTGCCATCTTGGAAACAGAGGTGTTGGGGGCACACTAGACTGCTCTGAGTGGCCAGTGCCAGCAGGTGACATCAGAGACACCCTCTGATAGGCTCTTACCTTTCTTGGTAGCCAATCCTCCTTTCTTGGTAGCCAAACCTCCTTTTCTGGCTATTTAGGGTCTCTGCTTTGGGGAATTCTTCAGATAACGAATGCAAGAGCTCACCAGAGTTCCTCTGCATCTCCCTCTTCGACTTCTACCAAGGATCGACCGCTGACTGCTCCAGGACGCCTGCAAAACCGCAACAAAGTAGCAAGACGACTACCAGCAACATTGTAGCGCCTAATCCTGACAGCTTTCTCGACTGTTTCCTGGTGGTGCATGCTCTGGGGGTAGCCTGCCTTCACCCTGCACCAGAAGCTCAGAAGAAATCTCCCGTGGGTCGACGGAATCTTCCCCCTGCTAACGCAGGCACCAAGAGGCTGCATCACCGGTCCTCTGGGTCCCCTCTCATCCTGACGAGTGTGGTCCCTGGAACACAGCAACTCTGTCCAAGTGACTCCCACAGTCCAGTGACTCTTCAGTCCAAGTTTGGTGGAGGTAAGTCATTGCCTCCCCACGCTAGACTGCAAACCTTTGTAGTGCGTGATTGCAGCTGCTCCGGCTTCTGTGCACTCTTCCAGGATTTCCTTCGTGCACAGCCTAGCCTGGGTCCCCAGCACTCCGTCCTGCAGTGCTCAACCCGCGGAGTTGGCCTCCGACGTCGTGGGACCCTCCTTTGTAACTTTGCGTGGACTCTGGTTCACTAATCTTCTAAGTGCCTGTTGGGGTACTTCTGCGGGTGCTGCCTGCTTCTGTGAGGGCTCTCTGAGTTGCTGAGCGCCCCCTCTGTCTCCTCCTCCAAAAGGCGACATCCTGGTCCTCAGCAGCACCCAAAAACCTCTACCGCGACCCTTGCAGCTACCAAGGCTTTTTTGCGGTATTTCTGCGTGGGAACACTTCTGCAAGCTTCATCACGACGTGGGACATCTTCCATCCAAAGGAGAAGTTCCTAGTTCTCTTCTTTCTTGCAGAACTCCAAGCTTCTTCCACCCGGAGGCAGCTTCCTTGCCCCTTCATCCGGGGTTTTCTGGGCTCCTGCCCCCCCGGACACTGTCGCGACTATTGGACTTGGTCCCCTTGCTTTGCAGGTCCTCAGGTCCAGGAATCCGTTGTCAGTGCACTGCTGGTGTTTGTTGTTCTTGCAGAATCCCTCTATCACGACTATTGTGCTCTCTTGGGGTAGTAGGTGTACTTTACTCCTACTTTTCAGGGTCTTGGGGTGGGGTATCTTGGACACCCTGACTGTTTTCTTACAGTCCCAGCGACCCTCTACAAGCTCCCATAGGTCTGGGGTCCATTCGTGATTCGCATTCCACTTTTGGAGTATATGGTTTGTGTTGCCCCTATACCTATGCTTGCCTATTGCAACCTATTGTAATTCTACACTGTTTGCATTACTTTTCTGACTCTTACTTACCTATTTTTGGTTTGTGTACATATAACTTGTGTATGTTACTTACCTTCTTACTGAGGGTACTCACTGAGATACTTGTGGCATATTGTCATAAAAATAAAGTACCTTTATTTTTAGTAACTCTGTGTATTGTGTTTTCTTATGATATTGTGCATATGATATAAGTGGTATAGTAGGAGCTTTGCATGTCTCCTAGTTCAGCCTAAGCTGCTTTACCATAGCTACCTTCTATCATCATGAACTGCTAGAAACACCTCTATTCTACTAATAAGGGATAACTGGACCTGGCACAAGGTGTAAGTACCTCTGGTACCCACTACAAGCCAGGCCAGCCTCCTACATTGGTGGTGCAGCGGTGCAATAAGTACTTGTAACTGCTTTACCACTTTGTCATTTTGTACTTTTCATAAGATAATCATATACCAAACAGTTCAGTGTATGTACACTTAACCCAAAAAGTTTGCTTTTCTATCCTAAAACTTTTTACAAAGTTCGGAAAAGTTTCTTAAAACTTATAAAAGTTAGAAAAAGTTTTTTTCTCTGTACTTTCTAAAGTTCTAAAACCTTTTCTCTCTTCTCACTATCTCTAAACCTTTTACTATCATGTCTGTGGTAGATTCCACTCTCAAAACTGTCAATGCTACTTATGACATTTTGAACTGCAAGAGCTTAAGGAGTCTCTGCTTAGATAGAGGTTTAGTTATAGGACAGAACCCTACAAAAGAGTTTCTGTTTAACATGCTTATGGTGGATGACAGAACCAGTGTGGCCCATCAAATGAGAGGTTAGTAGAAGCTTCCCAGTCTGATTCAGAGGAACCCCCTGAGGAAGCTGGGGAGGGTTCTGACAAGGGTCTGCCCCCTGCAGGGCACCTAGTAACGCTGGTAGTGATAGAGGTTCCCATCATAGTAGGGCATCCTTTATTCCTAGAGGCCAGGTTACCAGGGTCCAGACAGTTAGGGACAGGTCCACCTCTGATGTTTCCAATTTGTCATCTGTGTCCATGCATTCCCAACCCACCCACCGTGAGGATAACTTGTTGGAAAGGGAACTCAAAAAGTTGAGGGTTGAAGAGACCAGACTGAAGCTTAAACAGCAACAGCTGGCCTTGGTACCTTTATTTTTAGTATATCAGTGTATTGTGTTTTCTTATGATATTGTGCATATGACACCCGTGGTATAGTAGGAGCTTTGCATGTCTCCTAGTTCAGCCTAAGCTGTTCTGCTATAGCTACCTTCTATCAGCCTAAGCTGCTAGAAACACCTCTTCTACACTAATAAGGGATAACTGGACCTGGCACAAGGTGTAAGTACCTTTGGTACCCACTACAAGCCAGGCCAGCCTCCTACACTACCTTCTCATATATAATGGCATCCACTTGTGTCTCAGCTGAAAGAGCCATAGCCTGCCTAAACGTCTCACAAGTGTACATTTGTGGTAAGGGAAATTGTCTGATTTAATGAGAAAAGTGCTCAATCTATTGAAGAATTCTTAATACTGGAAACCATCAGCAGAATTACCTGTGCCATAGGCAGCACACTCCAGTGGTAATTTCTCTGGCCGATTATGCACCTGTAAAAAATCTTTCAATAGAGTATTTACCATTACAACAGATCTGAGCATTTTCTGTTGCCACCTAACTCTAAATATGTCCATGCCTCATTTATCTGAAAATTTGCTTTGCCTTTTCTCATCAACTAACATTGGGCTTTTTGACTCAAGTGTTGATAATTATTCCCCTTAACTTTCTTTGCAAGGCTTCAAATGCTTTTTAATTTGTTTATATCTACTTTTAATGCTTTTCATGTTCTTCGTAATATGTATAACATTTCATACATTTTTAATAAACCTTGGTTTGAAACTTTTACATTCTTTATTTTAAAACTTTGTTTCTATTTGTGTGTTTAGCCTGTTGAAATAAAATTTGAATCAAGGGACACATTCGGAAGAGCCTGCTTGTCTCTCCGGAGCAGGTTCTTGTGAAGACTTTGCCACTGCATTTACTCAAGTCCGTGGGCACCGTTTGATATGCCGCCTACTGGATTTTCTATACTGGTACCATTCTTGTATACGTGCTACAAGGCCTGCAGGAGAAGGTTCTACCAATTAGTCACCAAAGTTTGTAGCTTCCTAAAGATTGAAGCTGTTGTATGATTTTACATTTTTCCATCCCAAATCATTCTTAAATCCGACAGCCTTGGAAAGTGCAGTCAGATTGTAAGTTGAAAGTGCAGTGTGATCACTTGAGAACGTGACCACATAGCACCTTCCATTTGGGAGCAGCTACAATGCCGAGTGATGCTCAGAGTTCCATCCCAGTGCCTGCTCTGTTCAGTCTGTGCCTTTAGCATCAGCTTGGAGAATGTAGCAGTGTCCTTCCACCAATGTGCAGATGCCTTGAAAGTATACGACAAAATATTAATAACAGAAGCGTGCCAGCTTGGAGAGGCTTTATAATTAAATGCGCAAGAACAGCATGAGGATCAACTCTGATAAAACAAAACTCCTTCCATTCTCACCCTCAAGCACATTTAAATGCGATGTCTTTCTTCTGTCTTTCTCAGTGTTTAGGTCTCTAAGCCCTTGCTCCAGTCCTTTGCTGCTGTGCAGACAGCAGTGTGAAGGAGGCAAGTGCAGGCAGGAAAGGAGATAAGCAGGTTTTTCCACAATATCATTTTGTCGACTCTCTTCTCCTATTGATAATGGTAAATTGTTGAGCTGTATTTAAAACTCTAATAATTTATGGTGCAGATATTTTCTATAAGACTGTTAAATATTATATAAAATGTGAGCGCATTAATAGTTTAAAATCTGAAAATATAAAAGCATTTTTAGTATTACTTGAAATAAAAAGGGAGATGTATATTTACACTGAAAAATGTATGTTAATGGGTTTTAGGGACGTGACATAAAAAAGAAAATACCTTGAAAATTCATCACTTGTGGCTATCAACACTACCGTCATGCTAACCGCCCCAGCTTTATGCTTTTTTACTCACTCAGGATCCCAGGAAACATCCCATCAGCAGCTCAAGTTGTGCCAGGTGCCCACATAAGCAACCCATAGTCTGCCCCTCTGTCCATCCCAGGGATTCTCCTAGGGTCTTCAGTCTCCGAAGAGGTACCCATGCATGCCAACACTCAGTCACTCTTCCAAACAACTAGACACTGGCAGATTTCAGGTGTGCTGATCCATCCACCCACCGGGTTAATCACATTCCTACTCCATCCACACAATACCAGGCCCTACACATGTCCTATACGCATCATCATTGAGCCGTCGATGGAATGGAACTCCCTCCTCTATATCAACTTCGACTATGAGAAGACATTCAGCAGCATGGGCAGAGAGCCCCCTTGGAAACTCCTCTGCCATTACGGTGCTCCATGTAAACTTGCAAAAATCACCAGGAACTCCTATTGGGGAATGACCTGAACGATAGCCCATGGAGGAAAACTCACAGAAGCCTTCCAAGGGTGGACCGGAGTCTGCCAGGGTGGTTTGCTCTCTCCCGTTCTCTTCCTGCTGACCATAGACTGGATCATGAAGACATCCACAGCAAGGAGTACAAATGGGATCCAGTAGACACATTGGATGCAGCTCAGCGTCCCTGACGTTGCAGACGACCTGGCCCTACTCTCCCATACTCACCTGCAGATGCAAGAAAAGACCTACAATGTGGCAGCCACAGCAGCACAACTTGACCTCAGCATCAGGGAAAACCAAGATCCTGAAGGCTAACACGTCCAGCACAACTCTTGCTGGTGATGCGCTGGAAAAGGCTGAGGCCTTCACCTACCTGGGCAGTGTCATAGACGAGCAGGGCGGCACAGAGGCTGATGTCAAGGCAAGAATCGGCAAAGCAAGAGCTGCGTTTGTTTAGCTAAGGAAGATCTGGGGCTGTAAGGACCTAACTCTACAAAGCAAATCAGGCTTTTTAACACCAACGTAAAATCGATTCTCCTGGATAGAGCAGAAATTTGGAGGACAACAGTGACCACCACCAACAAATTCCAGACCATCATCAAAACCTGTCCGAGGAAAATCCCCCAAATTCCCTGGCCAAACACCATTCGCAGCAACAACCCATGGCAGCAGACTTTTCTACTCTCTGCTCATGAAGAAATCATGAAAAGACGATGGGTCCGGATACGTTGCAGCCTTCACAAGCCTGCACCAAATACCACCAGGCAGGCTCTGCCTTGGAACCCTCGAGGGAAAAGTGGAAGGCCAAGAAACACCTGGCGCCAAGGCCTTGAGGCTTACTGCAAGGAGATGGGTTACACCTGGAGTCAGATTGAAAGAAAAGCCCAGGACAGAGATGGCTGGAGAGTCCTGGAGGGATAATAGGCATACATACGTAAATATGTTCCAACCAGGCCATCAAACTACCTGCCTGCTGCCTGCTGAATCCTGTAGTTTTTCCACAATAATTGGCAGTGTCCGCACTGCTCACTAAAGGAACCAATGAAAGCATGGTGCACTGTGCAGTCTCATGCTCCTAATTTTATAACCTTTTATAATTTGTATATAACATAACGGTGGTATAATTTCAGCACTGGCTTTTCTGCTCAGTCTAAAGTTATGTGAGTCGTCCAGGGACTAAAAATTAGATGTACAAACAGGAGGACCATAGAACAAGTGCTTAACCTATGGCTGCCCTTCAGTTCCATGTCTAAACTATCCACCTAACTTAAGTTGCCTGTTCCTACTGGATGGTTGTGTGGTCGGCCTTCTTCAAAATCGTCTGAGTAAACCAGAAAAGAGTGTAGGGGAACATACATCTCCTGTTAAAGCTACTGTATAGTACTTTTGGTTAATGCAGAAATGTGTGTGCTATTGTAAAGCCTGTAGTTCGAACCTGTACCTCTTGACAACATTTCTTGTTATTTATAACGCTTCACAACTGTAAAAGCGAGTCAGCGTACCCATATTATCAATGAGCAAAGCCAAAAACTGACATGTAAGCAAGTAAGCGTCGTAAGTAAAGGTAAGGGAGAAAACATGATCACATACAAGCTGGGAAGGTGGGACAGTTACATCCAGTGGACAGTAAGTAGTGGTAGGTTCCGTACCAGTTGTCCGTGAAGTGCTCCTGGCTGGATTAGGGTATTTACTTCTTTCTGAACTGTAGCTCTGATGGTCTGGGCCCGGTGTGTGGCTTGATAGTGCGTCCTAACCTGGGTGCCTTGCCCAAAGTGTACCCAGCCTTTCGTTTCAGGTTTGCTTTGCTTTGAGATTTGACAACCATGGAATAGTGTGCTACATTGACCTCCGGAGGTGCTGACTTTTAGCTGTGAGGATGTTGGTTAGGACTGCCATGTGTTTGATGCAGGACGTCATATATGGGATCTGGACTTGAGTGGCAGCCAGTCGGCAGCTTCATAAATGTTTGTACATCCTTTGAATGGTAGGGCAACATGCAGAATGATCTTCACTGGAACCACGTGAGCATCTGTTATCACGGTGCCACAATCTAGCTCAGAATCGACCAGTGTTCAAACAGTGGTGTTTAAGTCAGCTTTATGACGGTGTTCTTTAAGTGTTTGTTGGTGGGATGCTAATGTCGGATAGTCTGAGTTTGTTGTGGCGAAATGATGATTTCTGAAGAGAGTTTGCTGTTGGTGATTCCTAGAAAAGTTGCATTTGTAGCAGTTTATGTTGTGTATACGTTCATGTTTATTTCTGAAGGACGATCCGAGGTCTGGGCTTTTTTTTTGTAGATGATGATGAAGAAAATTAATTTTGACTGTGTGGTTAGCACTCGGCCTGCAAACTTGGATGTAAGTCAGCATTCGAGTCTCAATGTCCTTTTGAGTCTCAGTGGCCTTTTGAGAGGGGGATTTCTGATGGTGGTTTGTATCATCTCCAGGCTCCTGAACTTGACTCCTTCACTGTCGACAGGGACTACCAAGATGCTTCATGTTTAGGCTGAGATCAAAATGGAGACCGTGGGTGCTTGGGGTACTTCAAAACTCACTTGCAGCTACTTGGATATAGAGGTGTCTGGTCAGTCCTAAAAAAATCTACTTACCCACTTGCTATGGTGAGTCAGATTTTATCAGGGAGAGCTATTTGTAGGGCCTACTGGTCCGTTCTGGCGAGAGAGCTTGAGCTGGCAAAGAACAGGCATTCTGTTAATTCAGAATGTAAATGAGAAATAAAAATGTCTTTAAATCTTGTTTTTATCTTGTCACATTTGCTGTGCCTTCAAAGGCAGAGGTCATATGCTTACCTTATATCTTCTTACAAACTACTGCTTACTTTATCCTGGGGATTGGTGTTTACTTTTCTTTCTCTGACCGCAAAGTTAGACAGTTTGTAAAGTGAACTGTCTGACAAATGAGATGAGGTACAGTGAGTATGTTTTTCTAACACACAACATTTAAAGAGCTTGTAAATGAACAATACAGATATTTTTAAATATACCAGCAGTTAGGAAAACGCATTTGTTTTGTAACTCTGAAGTGTAATGGAAACAAAGATTTTGATAGGATCAACCCAATCAAAACACTACTTGCTGATGTGCAAATGATAGATTTATTTATTTAATTTTTGGGGAGGTTTTATATAGCATGAACATGACCCATACGGGTGTCAGGGCACTGTTCAAAATAGCAGACATGTTGAACAAGGAGAGGTAAAACAAATAGTAAATACTGTACATATAACAAACGGGTTAAGCGTATGCAAACGAGAAAAGGAACAACAAGAAACATAATAAATATAATATAACAAAATTGCCTAGTAGATTGGGAGTCCAGAGATTAATACACAAAATAATAGTCAATTTGAGTGACTTCAAGTCTACCGTTGAAAGTATTTATTCAGCAGCAACGGTTTTACTTCTTTTTTTTTTAAGGAGGTGGTCGAGGGGGTTAGATCTGGCTTGAGGTGGAAGTTTGTTCTAAATTCTTGGGGAAAGACTGGAAAATGAGGAGATACAAGTTCTCTTCTTTTTGAATTTCTGTGGTTTCAACAGTAGAGAGTTAGAACTTCGTAGGGAGTGACTCATATGAGATAGTTTGGGGGTTTTGCCAGATAGGCAGGAGTGTTACGACAAAGAGCTTTGTGTTTCAAGCAGGCTTTCTTCAACTGAATCCTAGCTTCGGGAGAGATCCATTTGAGTTGTATTAGATGTGGTGTGACGTGATCATGTTTTCTTGATCCAGTGATGAGTCTTGCAGCTGAGTTAAGTGTAGCCCTTAAGGGAGCCAGCCTAGCTTTGAGTAAACCAGCCAGGGTCATACTCCTGTAATCTAAACGGGAGATAACGGGATTGGACTGCTAACAGGAAGTCTCCCGGAGGCAGAAATTGTTGGATTTTTCCTTAGTGTGTTCAGTTGGTGATTGGCTCCTCTGGAGGTTGCACTGATGTGATCTTGCATACTCGCGTATTTATCCAGAGTAATGCTTAATGATCCAATGGAGTCAACACCATGTGGGGTGCAGTTGACCGCTCTTAGTTGTTTGAGCCGTTCTTCTGTGGGGGCAGAGTGGTTGTGGGGTGCGATCAGGAGAAATTCCATCTTGAGTGTGTTTAGCATAAAGTTATTGCGCGTTAACCATTGTTAGATTTTACAGTAGGGCAAGAGTTTTGATATCTTCGGGTGTGGAAGTTTTCAGGTACAGTTGAGTCTCATCTGCATACATGTGATAATGTATGTTTCAGTGATTCAGAATTTCGGTGAGAGGTTCCGTGAACAAGTTGAAAAGCTTGGGTGAGAGTGTGGATCCCGGAGGCTCTCCAATTGAGACTGGCTTAATATCTGAAAGGGCTCGATTGACTTGATTCTTTGCATTCTGTTATGAGGAATGAGGCAAATTAGCTTAAAATGGAACCTGATAACCCCATCCTTTTGTCTAGAAGGTCAATCATGTTTGACCAAATCAACTGCAGAGCAGAGATCAAGAAGTATAAGCAGGCGAGGTTTGCTCTGGTCGAGTAGTCTCCGGGCAGCATCTAAAATGTGAGTTAAAGCTGCTTCAGTGATGTGACCCTTTTTCATTGCTATTAGTCAAGGAGCTGAAACTGCTTGATGTGGTTGCAGTGTTGTATGCGTGTGCATTTCTCTAGTAGTGTTGCTAGAGTCATGATGTTGGTAATTGGAGGGAAAGTATTGAGGTCTGACAAGTCAGCATTTAGTTTTTTTGGGATGGGGGTGACCTGTCCCATCTTTAGGCAGCCAGAAAACATGCCTTCCAAGAGAGATGCAAAGACAATGTTAGTCCAGAGCAGGAGTATGGAAGATTTAAGCTCTTTGAATAATTTGGCAGGCATAGGATCATTGAACTGGTTTGAGAATTTTATTGATGTTATTGTTTTGAGTAGCTCAGCATCATCTGGTAGTTTAAAGGTATCCCAAGTAGCATTATTTGTTGTCATACTATCAGTAGAGCCAGTATGAGGGAGACTCTACATGGGAAGCTACGGCTAGAGACTGGGCTGGGCCCGACTGAGTACATGTGGAGGCGAGTTGCAGTTCTGATTCAGACTTCCTAGTCTCTTCAATGAAATGTGCTGAGAACTCATCACAACATGGGAGTGACTCACTGATTGCAGAGTGGTGGTTAGTTGAGGAGGTAGCTTCTTTTTTTTTATGATTTCAAATCATTTTTAGGTGCGTTTTTGGCCTTGTCCAGATGTGACCCAAAGTGTTCAGTTTTGGCGCTACTGATATGTTTGTTACACAAGCTTCTTGTTGTTCCCAACTACTTAAGGTGTGTTATGTAAGGAGAGTTTCTCCATGATTTCTCAGTAGGCCTTAATTTGCGCTTTTTCTCGTTAACCCCTTGGCTGCCAGGCCTTTTCCCCCTCAGGTGCCAGTCCTTTTTTTGGCTATGTGGGGCAGTTTGCGCTTAGGCCCTCTTAACTTTTTGTCCACATAAGCTACCCACGCCAAATGTTCATCCTTTTTTCCAACACCCTAGGCATTCTTGAGGTACCCAGAGTTTGTGGGCTCCACTGAAGGAGATCAAGAAATTAGCCAAAATACAGCGAAAATTTTGTTTAAAAAAACAAATGGTAAAAAAGGGCAGCAGATGAAGGCTTGTGATTTTTACTCTGAAAATGACATCAACAAAGGGTTTGCGGTGCTAAAATCACCATCTTCCCAGCTTTCAGGGACAGGCAGCCTTGAATCAGAAAACCACATTTTCAACACAATGTTGGCATTTTACCAGGACATACCCCATTTTTACTATTTTTGGTGCTTTTAGCCACCTTCCAGTTCTTGACAGAAATGGGTGTGAAACCAATGCTGGATTCCGGAAAGCTAAACATTTCTGAAAAGTAGACAACATTCTGAATTCAGCAAGGGGTCATTTATGTAGATCCTACAAGGTTTTCCTACAGAAAATAACACCTGAAATAAAAAATATTGAAATTGAGGTGAAATAAAAAGCAGTTTTTCTCCACGTTTTACTCTGTAACTTTTTCCTGCGAGGTCAGATTTTCAACAGTCATATACTGTTACGTCTGCTGGACTCTTCTGGTTGCAGGGATATATTGGGCTTGTAGGTTCATCAAGAACCCTAGGTTCCCAGAGCCAATAAAGGAGCTGTACCTTGCAATGGGTTTTCCTTGTATACCTGGTATACAGCAATTCATTTGGTGAAAAATAGGTATCAAAGAAACCTTTGTATTTCCAAAATGGCCGCAAGATAAGATGTTGAGAAGCAGTGGTTATTTGCACACCTCTGAATTCTGGGGTCCCCATACTAGCATGTGAATTACAGGGCATTTCTCAAATAGTTGTCTTTTTTACACACTGTCTTGCATTTGGAAGGACAAAATGTAGAGAAATACAAGGGGCAATAACACTTGTTTTGCTCTTCTGTCTTCCCCCAAGCATCCCGATAAAAATGGTACCTCACTTGTGTGGGTAGACCTAGTTCCCGCAACAGAAAATGCCCCAAAACACAACATGGACACATCACTTTTTCCCAAAGAAAACTGGACATATCAAAATTATCAAGTACAAAACTACCTGTTTTGCGGTGGGGTCACCTGCGTTTTTGGACCTGGGCTCAGCAGCCATATAAGGAAACCTACCAGACCCAAACATTTCTGAGAACTAGACACCAGAGGAAGTCCAGGGAGGTGTGACTTGCATGGATCCCCCAGTTTTTTTCTTACCCAGAATCCTCAGCAAACCTCAAATTTAGCTAAAAGAAATAACTTTTTTCCCACATTTCTGTGTGGGATCACCGCACCAGGACAAATTTCTTACCACCCAACATTTCCCTCTGTCTCCCGTTAAAAATGATACCTCACTTGCGTAGGTGGGCCAAGTGCCTGTGACAGGGAAGAGCCAAAAACATGTTGAAAATTAGGGGGAACCAAAGTGGTCCCAAAAGGGCAGTTTGAAAAAAAACATTTCTAGGCTGACAAGTGGGGCAGAATTTTTATCGGTATAGATGTGACAATGCTGGAATTTTGTGGATTCCTGGAGATTCCAGAAGGTTCCATCACAAAAATCTGGGGAAAATGTGTGATTTCTGCAAAGTTGGAGGTTTGCAGGGCATTGCAGATAAGAAAATGGTGTGGGCGCATCTGAAGTACACCACCCTGGACTCACCCAGATGTTTCGTTTTTAGATGTGTCTAGGTCTTGTGGATTTTTCTACATGGCAGTGTCCCAAAGTCCAAAAAGTGAGCCCACACCATTCAAGTGGGACGATTTTGAAAGTTAAGCAAGATCTTGTGGTTCAGATGTGAAACCAAAACCCAAAATAATCAAATGTCCTCTTACTTGCTGTGGGATAATATGTTTTAGTTTATGGGGGAGAGCTGAATGACGTTTACCCACTTCAGTTGGGGTGGGAGCATAACCATGCCCATACTGGTTGGTAGCCACCACCCCACTATTTTTTTTAATTCCCTGGCATCTAGAAGGCTTTCTTCCCCCCTGGGGAGTGGATCGGGGGGTAATTGCCCCATCTGCCCACCAGTGGGCAGAACAAATTTGGCCCCATTTATATGTGGTGGGGGTATGGCTATAAAAACAAAATATTCCCTGGTGTCTGGTGGGCTCTCTGCCCCCGCTTGGGGGCAGATGGGCCTTCCAAAAATAGGCCGATCTGCTCCCAAAGGGGCAGATATAGCCAGCAGTAATGTGCCCCCATGGGGAGCGAACCTTGCCCAAGGGGCTGTCCCCCCCATACAAAACACACACATACACACCAATCCCTGGTGCCTAAGTGGTTTCTGCCCCTTCCCCAGGGGCAGATCGGCCTAATAGAAATAGGCCGATCTGCCCCCAAGGGGCGCAGAAGTGGCCTAAAATAAATTTGAGGGTGGAAGGGGAAGCAATTCCTTTTGATGCCAAGGTATTCAAAGGAGGACATTGGAGCAGTTTGTGCATGTCTCAGGGTGATCATGGAGTGATAGATGCATGCTATGCCGTCTCCAATGTTTTCAGGTCTATCCAATCTGATGAGGTCATAGTTGGGAGGAACTTTAATGTGAAGAATAAGTTAGGAGGAGTTGTTGAGCCACGTTTCAGTTAAGATCAGGAGGTCAAGTATTTGCACCAGTATTAGATTGGCAATGTCAGCCGCGTGTCTCACTGCTTGCCTGCAGTTAAGACGCATAGATTTGATATGCGTTTTGGTTCCTATTGCCTCTTGGTGTGATTATGGGGACAAGTAGTAAATAATCTTTGTTCATAGTTCTAAGGTTGAGACTGGGTTCTCTAAATGGGTTGGAGGGAATAGATTGAATATTGGTCGGTGAGAGTGATGGGTCAACATGAGTGGATTTGTGTGATAGAAGGAGTGAGTGGATGTCAGCATCAGGTAGATGGTCAGTAACCCTCTGGGTTCTGGAATAGGGATGGAGATTGTGGCGGACTCTCCAATGCAAAATCTGTGGGTTTTTGTTGCTGAAACCCAATTCCAGCGCATTATTGTTTGTACGCTATATAGTTTTTCAGTGAAACTGCATGTCAGTGGGGAAGTTTGTGGCCATTTCAATAGGAAATGAGCTCTATGTAAATTACAGTCCACTACCATATCACGTTTAAGTAATATATTTCTTAAAATTGAGAGTTTCCAAAGATAAGCTGAGAAACATTCTTGCTGCCGCCCTGATGCCAATGCGGTTAGTGAACTAAGAGGCAAGTCGGGGTCTTGAGAGCCCTATACATGGGCTAGATTTTTATTATACATGGAGCAAATGTTTTGTCTTTTAAATCAAACAAAATAGTTTTTATACTGCAGACATGGTGAACTCACATATTTGAAGGTGCTTTCATATGTGATGATGAAGAAAACTGAAACTCTGTGAAATAATATATTTGCCTAGGATTGCACAAGTGTATTACATCTAGGTCTTGTAGAAAATTAGGTCACTAGACCTTCAAGTCTGGTAACCTTTTTATAATTTTTCGAGGCTTCCTGTAGGATACTCCAAGTTAGGTTTTTGGATGGTGCGGTTACACTCTCAAAGGTCTTCGGTGGTAGAGCATAACCAGGATGATTCCTCTTGGAAGCACTGATTGTTGATCTGCCCTCCTGTGCATTGTGCCCGTAGATCAGGACACTTTGTTATGGCTGCCAGCTGGTCGGAGGTGTCCTGGTGCAGACATCTGGGAGGAGGCACGAATATGGCAGAAGTCTCCTGGCCGTGGCCTCTCAGCTGAGCCACTGCCGCACCGTGCTCCGTCTCTTCGATGACCTGTCGATGTTCGCTTACTCCAAACAGTATGGCCTGGGAAAAATGGTAAGTGACATCGACCTATTTATATCACTCTGTATTTTTTATTGTTTTTAAATCCACCTGTTTATCGTAGTACTTCAAGGTGTCTCTCTTAGATTTTGTTCATCCCTGTCTGATTTCAGTCACTCAACCAAGCCACTCGGATACACGACCACTGCATTGTGGAAAAGCACACATACAGGCCACTACACCCAAACAACAACTACTTACCCTGAATAATTGGATTATTTTCCTGCTTGGGAGTGGGTTTGTCTGGTTTTTGCCTGCAGGTGTCCAGAGCCGTGCTTTCACTCTCCTGCCACGGTGCTCCACAACACTTGGTGGACTGGCCTCACATGTGCGCCCCTTGTTGGAGCCAGAGTCTTTCGCATACATCACTGCTTCCCTTTTACCTACAATGGGAACATTGCTTTCTGCAGACGAGGGGCAGGGCTAGCAACAGCTTGGCATCCCCCAGAAACAAGAGCTCTGGTTTCCTCCCATTATCCCCACAAAAGCAGCCAACCCATCGGTTGAACATTCACCACCCTCACCCCTCGAAACAACATCAGCACCTCTCTGTCCACCTCAATACTTCTTGAACTTCACAGGTACTATCCTCATCGGCAAGTCCGCCTACAAGCCTATCATCAACACAGAGAACCTTATCGGGCAACGTTCCACGATTTCCTATCTTAAATGGTAAAACATCAGTGGCCTTTCTGAAGTTCCACCAGATAAGTGCAGTATCCTCCGACAAAATAAGTAGATGCGAATGAGGGGATTTCTCTTAATGTAAAGAACTACATAGCCCCTTCCATGAGCACTGTGTGTACCTATTTGTAATATGGTTTGTAGTTTATGGTACTCTGCCATCAAAATGAATGGAGGGATTCGTCCTTGTCCATTTACTTTCAAGGATATCCACCAGCATTTGTTGGGCGTTTGTAAGTGGCCTCCTGGACTCTTGAAGTTCTGAATATTGAGCAGACCACCCTGCAAATTGATAAGCTCAATGGATTTTTGAACAATAGGGACAAACTTGTCGTAAATCAAGTATTAAAGATGTAAACCATGGGAGAGGTCACAACCATAATTTCCAGTGCTCCCAGGTACCCTGGCCCCCTTGTCTCAGTCCACCGGCCCTCATTGAGTTTGACTGTATCCTCATGAACTTCAGCATCCAGAGGCTACTTGCCATGGTGTGTGGTGAGCACCTATGGTGTTATCACCTTATAGTAGCTCCAGGTATCCCCTCTCAGTGAAGTGTAGGCAGTGTCTAGAAGCCAGGCTCTCTAGAGGTATCTGTGGATGAGCAGCCAAGACTTATCTAGGAGTCATGCAAAGCTCATGCAATACCACTGTAGTCATACAGCACTCACACACATCAAAGAACCCCACAGTGTTACAAAAATAATGGTACTTTATTATGGTAACACAAATACTAAAATGCTGAATAGGAAATACCCCAACTGGAGGTAATTAAACACACCATTATATGTACATTAGAAGTCAGGAATCAGCATAAAAGGCAATAGAAAACAGTGAAGGCAATAGTAGGTACTGAAGGCCCTAGGGGGAGACCAAACCATATACTAAGAAAGTGGAATGCAAAGGTCAGGCCCCCACCCAAAGAAGTGGAATCGGCAGAGGGGAGCTGCAGGAACAAGGAACCCCAAAAGGTAAGTACCAGAGGACCCCCCAGCAACCAGGAGAGAAGAGGTAAGTACCCGGTTTTCCCCAATCCCACCAAAAGGACTTCTGAAGAGGATTTTGCAAGATCCAGAAAAGACTAGGTGGATCCTGGTAGAGGAAGACCTGGAAGAGAAGAGGACCAAGTCCAGTTCACATTGGAGCTTCTGGTCGTGACAGGAGCCGCTACCCACCCGTCTGTGGATTCAGGACCAGGTCGATGGTGGACAAAGACAGTCGGCAGTGCAGCACTGGAGCAGCTGAAGAGTTCCTGAAGTGATACAGTCGTCGTCTCACGCCAGGAGAAGGATTGTAGTCGGTCAGTGGTGTGGAAAAAACGCCAACAAGCCTTGGCAAAAGCAAATGTTGTGGAAGAAGAAATGCAGAGCTACAGGAGACCAGCAAGGTCCAGGGGGACTCAGCCCACGGAGTGGAGTCCCGACTGACCCTCATCAGCTGGGAGAGTCACAGGAAGAGGAGGGACGCACGGGCGGCAGGCACAGGAGTCGCAGTGAGGCCCATGAAGCACATCTACAAAGGAGTTCTGCGTCGCTGGAGCAGCACGCACAGGGCTGTGCGTCGCAGGGAAGAGTGCTGGGGGCTGGGGCTACACGGAGCCTGAAGACCCCTTGGAGGAGATGCCAACAAGCCTTGGTAGCTGCAAGAGATGTGGTGCACAGGGGTAATGTCCTACGTGGAGAAGCAAGGGCTAACCGTCTCCCAAGTTGGACAGCTGGTAGAGAGGACCAAACGGACCAGTCCAGACCACCATCTGTGATGCAGAATCCACGCAGCTCTGGAGGAGAGGAGATCCACGCAGCCGGTCGTCGTTGCAGTTGGTGCCTGCAGATGCATGAGAGAGTGACTCCTTCACTCCAAGGGAGATTCCTTCTTTCTTCTTGTGCAGACTGAAGACTGATCGCTCTCAGATAATGCATAGCCAGGGAAATGTTGCAGTCAGTTCCTGGAGGGTCCAGTTGCAGTTCCAGTGGCCAGAAGTTGAAGTAAGCATGGCAAAGGACTCCTGCTGGAATCTAGCACGTGAAATGTGAGGATCCTAAATAGCCCAGGAAGGGGGATTGGTCAGCTAGCAGGGTGGCCACCTATCAGGAGGGGGCTGTAACGTCACCTGCCTGACCTGGCCACTCAGATGCTCCCAGGAGCCTCTGCCCACCTTGGATTCAAGATGGCAGAATCAAGTGGCCACCTGGAGGAGCTCTGGGCACCATCCCTGGGGTGGTGGTGGACAGGGGAATGGATACTCCCCTTTCCATTGTCCAGTTTCACGCCAGAGCAGGGACCGGCATCCCTGGACCTGTGCAAACTGGTTTATGCAAGGAGGGCACCAAATGTGTCCTTCAAAGCATGCCAGTGGCCATGTAATACCTATTTCCAAAGGAAATCCTTTGTTCTGCCTTCCTGAGCTTGAGCTGGTCAAGCAGCAGGAGGGCAGAAATCTGCCTGTAGGATGACAGAAGCAGGGGCTGCCCAGAAAAACCCTGCAAACTGGTAGGAGCAAAGCTACAGGTCCTCTAAGGAGCCCCCAGAGTGCATGGAATCATGCAACCAATACTGGCAGCAGTATTGGGGTATGGTTCAGACACGTTTGATACCAAACATGTCCAGGTCCAGAGTTACCATTGTTTAGCTGGACACAGTTAGTGACTTGTGTCCACTACACGGGTAAAATGGCTTCCCTGCCCTCACGAAGTCCAGGAATATGGAGCTGGAGTTTGTAGGGGCACCTCTGCTCATGCAGGAGTGCCCTCACACACAGGTACTTGCACCCTGCCCTCTTGGCTAGGATTGCCTGCCATAGGGGTGACTTGCAGTGACCTGTAGTGAAAGGGTGCATGCACCTTTTCACACAGGCTGCAATGGCAGGCCTGCAGACACTTTTTTCATGGGCTCCCATGGGTGGCATAATACATGCTGCAGCCCACAGGGAACCCCTAGTTCCCTTTGCCCTGGGTACATAGGTCCCATATAGTAGGGACTTATACGGGGGCACAAGTATGCCAATTGTGGGGTGTACAAAGTCCGGAGAACCAAGTTGAGGGGGAGAGAGCCCAGTCACTGTGGTCCTGGTTAGCATGATCCCAGTCAACAGAGTCAAAACACTGACAGCAGGCAAAAAGTGGGTGTAACCATCCCAGAAAGAATGTACTTTCCTACAAACGAAGAACAATAAGGCTAACCTTGTCCAGATGAGTATTCATTGTCTAAGTGGAAATATCTGGAGAGTCCATCTGCATTGGAGTGGTTACTCCCAGGTCTATGTTGCACTGTGTAGTCCATTCCCTGTAGGGATATGGACCACCTCAGCAGTTTGGGATTTTCACCTTTCATTTGTTTTAACCATAAAAGGGGCATGTGGTCTGTTTGAATAAGGAAGTGAGTGCCAAACAAGCATAGCATCAGCTTCTTCAAAGCCCAAACCACAGCAAAGGCCTCCCTTTCTATGGCTGACCAACGCTTTTCCTTGGGGTCAACCTTCTGCTTTTAAAAGCTACAGGGTGATCCTGGCCTCCTGTATTCAGTTGTGACAGTACTGTCCCAATCCCTACCTCGGAAGCACCTGTCTGGACTATGAACTGCTTGGAGTAGTCAGGGCTTCTTAAAATAGGAGCAGAGCACATGGCTTGTTTAAGTTCCTCAAAGGCCTTTTGACAGCTAGCTGCCCACAAAACTTTCTTGGGCATCTTTTTGGAGGTGAGGTCATTAAGAGGGGCTAAAACGGAGCCATAGTTCTTAATGAACCTCCTGTAGTACCCAGATAGGCCCAAAAGGCTTTATCCTGGGTCTGGGTAGTAGGGGTAGTTCAATCCAAAATAGTTTGGATTTTCCCCTGTAGCGACTGAATCTGGCCTTCACCTACCAGGTGACCCAGATATACCACTTTCCTCTGCTCTGTCTGGCACTTAGAGGCTTTGCTATTGAAGCCTGCTTTTTGAATGCCCTCCAAAACATTCCACAAGTAGCCAGGTGATCCTCCCAGGTGGAGCTAAAGACAGCTATATCATCAAGATAAGTTGCTCTGTAGTCTTCCAACCCTTGGAAACTGTATTCACCAACCTTTGGAATGTGGCAGGTGCATTTTACAAACCAGAGGGTATCACAGTGAAGTGATAGTGCCCACCAATGGTAGAAAATGCTGTTTTAGGTTTAGCATCCTCTGATAACTTGATATGCCAATAGCCAGCAGTCCGATCAAAGGTGCTTAGCTACTTGACAGATGCCAGTGTATCTATAGGATAGGATGGGATAGGATGAGCATATGTTTTAGTATTGTTGAGACCTCTGTAGTCTACACAAAACCTAATTTCCCTTCTTTTGCCATTCTGGGAGTGGGGTTTTGGAACAAGCACTACAGGGCTAGGCCAAGGGCTGTCTGAGGGCTCTATGTCTCCTAGGTCTAGCATCTTCTGAACTTCAGACTTGATGCAGTCTCTGACATGATCAGGTTGCCTGTAAATTCTGCTTTTAATAGGCAAGCTGTCCCCTGTGTCAATGGTGTGTTCACACCATGTGGTTTGATCAGATGTCAGGGAGAGCAGTTCTGGAAACTGTCCTAGGAGGTTTCTGCAGTCCTCTTTTTGGGACTTAGAGAGGCAGTCAGCAAGGACTACCCCATCAACTGAGCCATCAGCTCCATTGTGGGAGAAGAAGTCAGGGAGAGGGTCACTCTCTTCTTCCTGTTCCTCATCAGTTACCATGAGCAGAGTCATATCAGACCTGTCATAGTAGGGTTTAAGGCGATTTACATGAAGCACCCTGAGGGGGCTTCTGGGAGTGCCTAGGTCTGCCAAGTAGGTAACCTCACCCTTTTTCTCCACAATGGTGTGGGGATCACTCCACTTGTCCTGGTGTGCCCTGGGAGCCACAGGCTCCGAGACCCACACGTTCTGTCCCGACTGATACACATTTAGTACAGCCTTCTGGTCATGCCATTGTTTCTGCAACTCCTGGCTGGCCTTAAGGTTTTTAGTGACCCTCCTCATGTACTCAGCCATCCTTGATCTGGGGCCAAGTGCAAAATCCACAATGTCTTGCTTGAGAGGTTGTGCCCAGCCTTCTCTAACAAGAGCAAGAGAACCCCTAACAGTGTGCCCAAACAGAAGTTCAAATGGGCTGTAGCCCACACCCTTCTGTGGGACCTCCCTAAAGGTGAAGAGGAGGCATGGTAACGGGACATTCCACCCCCTTCTGAGTTTTTCAGAGAGTCCCATTATGGTACCCTTGAGAGTTTTATTAAACCTCTCAACTTAGCCATTTGTTTGGGGGTGGTGAACTTGTAAGTCACACCACATTCCTTCCACATGGCTTTCAGGTAAGCAGACATGAAGTTTGCACCCCTGTCTGATACAACCTCTTTAGGAAAGCCCACCTGTGAGAAGATGCCAAGGAGGGAGTTTGCCACTGCTGGAACTGTAGTGGTCCTAAGAGGAATGGCCTCTGGGTACCTGGTGGCATGGTCTACTACCACCAGTATGAATCTGTTCCCAGAGGCTATTGGAGGATCCAGGGGGCCAACAATATCCACCCCAACCCTCTCAAGGGGTACTCCAACCACTGGAAGTGTCATTAAGGGAGCCTTTGGAGTGCCACCTGTCTTGCCACTGGCTTGACAGGTGACACTGGAGCAACAAAACTCCTTTGTGTCTTCAGACATGTGGGGCCAGGGAAAATGAGGGACAAGCCTGTCCCAAGTCTTGCTTTGCCCCCATGTGACCTGCCAGGGGAATATTATGTGCCAAGGTCAGCAGAAACTCCCTATACTTCAGAGGGACCACCAAACTCCTGTTGGCACCAGGCGTGGGATCACTTGGTTCTGAGTATAGGAGACTGTCTTCCCAGTACACTTTATGGGTGCCACTGATATCCCTGCCTATTGTGCTGCAGCTTGCTGCCTCAAGCTCGCCAGTGTGGGACAAGTATGTTGTTTCTTCCAGAATTCCTCCCTGGCGGCCCCTCCTGCACACAAGAGCTCAGCTGTGTCAGCTTGCAGCTCTTCTAGTGTAGGTTCCACCCAAAGAGTGGATTCTTCTCCCTCAAGAGTTGAATCCTCACTGGAGGTTGGAGCAGGGGGTACATTTTTACCCTTCCTACTCTTGGGTTTAGGAAGCTCTTGGGCCATTGTTCCAGACTCTAAGGATCCTTGCTCTTTTTGCTTCTTTGCTTGTGCTCTTGTGAGGGCAAAGATGTGCCCTGGGATGCCCTGCATTGCTGCATAGGCCTCCAGTTCCACTTCAGCCCAAGCAGAAGTCTCCAAGTCATTCTGGAGTAGACAATCTACAGGTCAGTCTGAGGTAACCACAACTTTCTTAGGACCGGTGCCCCCCCCCCTCACCTCCCCCCCACCAGCAAAAACCAGTAACTGCCTTAGGGTGACACAAAGTGTTACTATGAACATCAGTCACTTGGTATGTGCGACCAAGTAGGTGTTGCCGAGAGGACATCAGTTTCTCAGTCACCATAGTGACACTGGCATCTGTGTCCTCAGCCTCAACACCATTTATCAAGGGGTGCTGCCTGCACTTGCCCATTTTAAGGGGACAGGCAGCAAGGGTGGCAAAGTCAGTGCCCCCATCAGAGTCTAGCACTGCCTCAGTGGTCTCTCTAATCAGCCCAGAACCCACTACATTCCCTAAGGTGAGCCCAGCTGCACCCTTGGGCTGACTACTGCTAGTAGTCCCACCACTACTGCTAGTAGTCCCACCACTACTGCTGGTAGTCCCACCACTACTGCTATTGCCAGGGGCACTATAAGTAGAACTGAGGCTGGTAGTGGTGGAGGGCTTGGTGCCTTTCTTAGGCTGTTTCCTGACCTACGGCCTTTGTTTTACAAACATAGCTCCAAGGCTTTTTAAAGTTAGAAGAAGATGTTTTGTTCCCGCCGCCAGAGGAATTTTGTGGGCCTGATGAAGACTCTCTTGATTTCTCGTTGTCCCCACCCTTATCTTGATGCTTACCTGCTTCCTTCTTTTTGTCGTCACCCCCTATGTGAGTCTTCCTACTCAGCCTGGTGCGGACCCACTTTCCTGACTTCTTTCCCAGTTCTTGGGAGAGGTTAGATCAGAGTCCACCAGGTTCTGATGCAGCTGATCATATGCACAGTTATTTAAAACGTGCTCTCTTAGGATTAGGTCCCTGGTAGTCACTAACTTTGCTCCATTGCAACCAGACTTCCAGGGCTTTTACAGAGTAGTCCACAAAGTCTACCCAATCTTGGGAGGACTCTTTCCTGGTCTCTCTGAATGTGATCCTATACTGTTCAGTAGTCAGACCAACCCCATCTAATAGTGCTGTATTCAAAACTGTGTAGTTGTCTGCATTTTCTTCTCTGACAGTACGGAACCTGTCCCTACCCTTATCAGAGAAGGAGAGCCACAAAATTGCTGCCCACTGCCTTTAGGGGACACTTTGTACTTTACATGCCCTCTCCAAAGCAGTGAACCACTTGTATATGTTATCACCCACCTTGTAAAGTGGGATTACCTTGTTTAAGTTTCAAGAGTCAAAAGAGTCCTCCCTGACCCTGGTGTCCCTGAAACTGAAACTGCTGCAACCACAGGGTGCTAATCCCATACCCTGCCTCTTTCTCTCCACTGCCAAGGTCTCCCTGCTGCTGCAGCCTCAGCTTGGCCTCCTCCAGCCTCAGTTGCCTGAGTTCCCTATCTAGGGAATCCTATCCTGAAGTGGAGCAGTGGGTCCTCTCGGATACTGAGGAGACATGAGAATGGGCAGAGTAGGATCTCTTTCTCCTATGGGGAACCCTCTCTACCAGCCCTCTAGGGACAAAAGTGGGTCTACTTGTATGATCTCCCTTCCTACTACCTGGAGTGCTTCTAACAGGGCTGTGATGCTCCTCAGGTTCTCGCTGATCCTCCCTGGGTACTTCCTGGTCCTCATCAGTGTCTGAATCTACTCTCTCTAGTACTGGGGGGTCAGATTCTGCTTCTCCCGTCCCCTCCTGATTGCCAGCATGTTCCTGGTCAGCCTGGAGAAGCAGGCCTAGAAGCAGACTCTTACTTGGATTTCTCCCTGTCTTCAGTTTTCTCTCAGAACACATCTCCCTCAACTCTTGGAAAGTTAGACCCCCATATTGGGAGCCCAGGGCCTCAGAGGTGTGCTGTATTGAGGACATGATGTCTAGCTAGAGTGTTGTAGGTGACCCTAACTACTGTAACTACTAGGCTCCCAAAGAAGTTTGGAGCAAGGGCTATGCTGGACCCCTAGCTCACCCAAACTTAGGAGACTAAATCCCTGACATTAAGTGCAGTTTGTACCCATTAGTGAGCTAATGGTCTTTCCTGTAGAAAGTACCTAGTGACAGAGTGGTAAGGCAATTGGAAGTGCTTATCCCACCGCTGCACCACCAACGTAGGAAGCTGGCCTTGTGTGTGGTGAGTAACTATGGTCTTACCACCTTTTATCAGGTCCCGGTATCCCCTATTGGTGAGGTGTAGACAATGTCTAGGAAGCCAGGGCTTTCTATAGGTAGTTGTAGGTGAGCAGCCAAGACTTATCTAGGAGACATGCAAAGCTTATGCAATACCACTGTAGTCACACAGCACTTACACACATGAAAGAAGATACTCAGTGTTACAACAATAAAGGTACTTTATTATGGTAACACATTAGAATACTGAATAGGCAATACCCCAACTGGAGGTAAGTAAACACACTTAGGGCCTCATTCTGACCCTGGCGGACGGCGGAGGCCGTCCGCCAGGGTACCGCCGCTGAATGACCGCACCGCGGTCAAAAGACCGCGGCGGCCATTCAGACATTTCCTCTGGGCCGGCAGGCGCTCTCCAAAAGAGCGCCCGCCGGCCCAGAGGAAATGCCCCTGCAACGAGGACGCCGGCTCAGAATTGAGCCGGCGTAGTTGCAGGGGTGCGACGGGTGCAGTTGCACCCGTCGCGTATTTCAGTGTCTGCTTAGCAGACACTGAAATACTTTTCGGGGCCCTCTTACGGGGGCCCCTGCCGTGCCCATGCCATTGGCATGGGCACGGCAGGGGCCCCCAGGGGCCCCGCGGCACCCCCTACCGCCATCCTGTTAACAGGATGGCGGTAGGGGGTGTCAGAATCCCCCATGGCGGCGCAGCAAGCTGCGCCGCCATGGGGGATTCTAAGGGCAGCGGTAAACTGGCGGGAGACCGCCGGTTTGCCTCTTCTGACCGCGGCCGAACCGCCGCGGTCAGAATGCCCTGCGGGGCACCGCCGGCCTGTCGGCAGTGCTCCCACCGACCCTGGCCCCGGCGGTCTAAGACCGCCGGGGTCAGAATGACCCCCTTAATATGTACATTAGAAGTCAGGAATCAGCATAAAGGGCAATAGAAACCAGTGAAAGCAGTAGTAAGCACTGAAGGCCTTGGGTGACCAAACCATATACTAAGAAAGTGGAATGCGAAGGTCGGGCCCCAACCAAGGAAGTGGAATCGGTAGAGGGGAGCTGGAGGAAGTAGGAAACCCACAAGATAAGTATCAGAGTGCCCCCCAGCGACCAGGAGAAAAGAGGTAACTAGTTCTCCCCAAACCCACCAGAAGGATACAGACAAGACTCCAAGAAAACAGAGGTGGATCCTGGTAGAGGAAGACCTAAAAAAAGAACAGGACCAAGTCCAGCTCATGTTGGAGCTTCTGGTCGTGACAGTAGCCCCACTACCCACCATCTATGGATGCAGGACCAGGTCGACGGTGGAAGAAGACCGTCAGCAGTGCAGCACTGGAGCAGCTGAAGAGTTCCTGGAGTGATGCAGTTGATGTCTCATGCTGGGAGAAGGATTGAAGTCGGTCGGTAGTGTGGAAAAACCACCAACAGGCCTTGGCAAAAAAAATGTTGTGGAAGCAATGCAGAGCTGCGGGGGACCAGCAAGGTCCAGGGGGACTCATCCCACAGAGGGGAGTCCCGAGTGACCCTCAGCAGTGAGGAGAGTCGCACAAAGAGAAAGTAGACCCCACAGGTGACCCACAGACAACAAGCACAGAAGTCACTGTGAGGCCCACATGGCACACCTAGGAAGGAGCCTGGGTAGCTGCAAGAGACGCGTTGCACGGGTGTACTGTCCTGCGTGGAGAGGCAAGGGCTTACCGTCTCCCAAGTTGGACAGCTGGTAGAGAGGGCCAAGGGGACCACTCCAGACCACCACCCGTGATGCAGGATCCACGCAACTCTGGAGGAGAGGAGATCTATGCAGTTGATCGCCATTGCAGTTGGTGCCTGCGCATGCAGGGGAGTGACTCCTTCACTTCACTCCAAGGCAGATTCCTTCTTGTGCAGACTGAAGACTTGTCGCCCTCAGAGGATGCACAGCCAGGGAAGTGTTGCAGTTGCTGGAAGGAGCCGGAAAAACAGTTTTGCAGAGCAGAGGCGTTGCTGTAGATGCAGATTGTCGGTTCCTGGAGGGTCTAGTTGCAGTTCCAGTGGCCAGAAGGTTAAGTAAACGTTGCAGAGGAATCCCGCTGGAATCTTGCATGTTAAATCTGAGGACCCACCCAAGAGGGAGACCCTAAATAGCCCAGTAAGGGAGATTGGTCACCGAGCAGGGTGACCACCTATCAGGAGGGCCTGTGACATCACCTGCCTGACCTGGGCACCCAGAAGCTCCCAGGGGCCTCTGCCCACCTTGGATTCAAGATGGCAGAATCAAGTGGCCACCTGGAGATGCTCTGGGCACCATCCCTGCGGTGGTGATGGACAGAGGAGTGGTAACTCCCCTTTCCATGGTCTAGTTGCACGCTAGAGCAGGGACAAGGGGGGTCTTTGGACTGGTGCAAACCGGTTTATGCAAGGAGGGTATCAAATGTGCCCTTCAAAGCATACCAGTGGCTTGGGGAGGCTACCCGTCCAAGCCACGTAACACCTTTTTCCAAAGGGAGAGGGTGTTGCCTCCCTCTCCCAAAGGAAATCCTTTGTTCTGCCTTCCTGAACTTGAGCTGTTCAAGCAGCAGGAGGGAAGAAATCTGTCTGTAGGATGACAGCAGCACGGGCTGCCCAGGAAAACCCTGCAAACTGGTAGGAGCAAAGCTGCAGGTCCCCTAAGGAGCCCCAGAGTGCATGGAATCATACAACCAATACTGGCAACAGTATTGGGGTATGGTTCTAACAAGTGTGATACCAAACATGTCCAGGTTCGGAGTTACCGTTGTTTAGCTGGACACAGTAAGTGACTTGTGTCCAATACACGGGTAAAATGGCTTCCCCGCACTTACGAAATCTAGGAAAATGGAGCTGGAGTTCGTAGGGGCACCTCTGCTCATGTAGGGGTACCCTCACACACAGGTACTTGCACTCTGCCCTCTGGGCTAGGAGGGCCTACCATAGGGCTGACTTACAGTGACCTGGTGCAGTGACCTGTAGTGAAAGGGTGCATGCACCTTTTCACACGCTGCAATGGCAGGCCTGCAGACACATTTTGCATGGGCTCTCATGGGTGGCACAATACATGCAGCAGCCCATGGGGGACCCCTGGTGCCCCATGCCCTGGGTAGCTTATACTAGAGGCTTACATGGGGGCACCAGTATGCCAATTGTGGGGTGTACAAATTCAGGAACAACCAAATTTAGGCGTAGAGAGCACAATCACTGGGGTCCTGGGCAGCAGGATCCCAGTGAACACAGTTAAAACACATTGATAGGCAAACAGTGGGGGTAACCATGCTAAAAAGAGGGTACTTTCCTACAGATGCGAATGAGGGATTTTCTCTAAATGTAAAGAACTAAGGGGGTCATTACGACCCTGGCGGACGGCGGTAATTTGGGAAAGGTACTGCCAACAGGCTGGCGGTACCTTTTCTCAAATTATGACATTGGCTGTTTGGCTCAAGCCAAACCGCCAATGTACCGCTCCGTCTGCCGGGGTGGTAACAGCTGCCGGGCTGGAGACTTTGGTCTCCAGCCCGGCGGCTGTCACAATCCCACCCTTGGGATTATGACCCCGCCTACCGCCATGGTTTTTGTGGCAATCATACTGCCACGAAAACCATGGCGGTAGGCACTATCAGTGCCAGGTAATTCCTTCCCTGGCACTGATAGGGGTCTGCCCCGCCCCCCTCCACGGAGTGCTCCCCCACCCTCCTCCTCCCGACCCCCCGACATCCACACACCCACACGTACACACATACACACTCATACAAACACGCATGCCCACATCCACCCACGCGCACGCACATACATACGTCCGCCAGCAAAACACCACCAGCCCGTATCATGGCTCGTGATACAGTAGGCGGTGTTTTGCTGACGTGGCGCTGCTGCTGGCAGCAGCGCCACTTTACCGCCGTCCGCCACCATGACCGTCGACGGAATACCGCCAGCCTTCTGGCAGTATTCCGTCTACGGTCATAATGCGGTTGGTGGCTGGTAGCCACGGCGACAGTATGTTGGCAGCTGTCACCGTGGCGGTATGCGGCATTTACCTCCAATGTCTTAATGAGGCCCGAAGTAGCCCCTTCCATGAGCACTGTGTGTACCTATTTGTAATATGTTTTGTATTCGCAGCCCCCCACATTTACATGCTTGGTAATCTGCCATCAAAACAAATGGAGGGATTCCTCCTTGCCCATTTACTTTCAAGGATATCCACCAGTATTTGTTGGCCATTTGTAAGTCGCCTCTTTGCCCTTGAAGATCTGAATGTTGAGCAGACCACCCTGCAAATTGATAAGCTCAAGGGATTTTGAACAATAGGGACAAACTTGGCGTTAGTCAAGTATTAAAGATGTAAACCATGGATCAGGTCACAACCATAATTTCCAGTGTTCCCAGGTACCCTGGCCCCCTTGTCTCCACCCACCGGCCCTCATTGGGTTTGACCATCAGGCACCACCCCATGCCTCAAAAGACTCTCTCCACTTGGGACAGACTTCTGAATGCATGTGTATCAAGTTTTCCTACCAAGAATTTCCAGCCATTCAGCTGGTGGCCATCTTCATGTGACAAACAAACCAACCAAAACTTTGAACACCAAACAGTAAAGTGACAACCCGCTTTCAATCAAACATTGTGGTTGCGTGTTGGAAAATCAATTGAAGAAGTGAACAACTTCCAGGTAGGGCAGCGGGCAAAATTCACTCCCACATCTATAGACAAGCAAACTGCATTCCAGACCTGCATCTGCAATGGTCAAAACATCTTTAATGAGCCCTTCCGCATGTAGTTTGGATGTGTAGATCATCCGTGGATTTGATTCTATCCAGAATGATCTTTAATGAAAGAATTTATCAAAATTGGGAGCGCGTCAGGACTTTGTACTAACCACCCAACTGGCACCCTCTGATGTTGCCATTGATTAAAATTTTCCTCATAAATAGGAGGAGTATCTCACATTTAGTAGGTAAGATTAATCTTGTGCCTAGACCCCTGTTCTTCTCTATGGCTTTCAATGGACTGATCTCAACATGAACGCTGCTGCTTTCGGTGTCGATGGAACGGTGTTAATGTTGCCCTTATCCCTGCACACTTATAGTGCACTTGAAGAAGGTGGACATTAATCCAAAATCCAAACTTTTTCCACTACACTCCTCAAAAGTATGAACATTGCAAAATTTAATAGGTGTCCAGTTAAACCCCAAGTATATAGTTAGATTTGATTTTAGCAAATCTGTAAATAATGTAACTTGCATCCCAAACACTCTCTTCACAATAATAGGCTATGCTGTAAGATTGGCTCACTTTGTCTACCCAGTGGGTTATCTGCCCGAGCTGTTGAGGCACAGTCGTAACTTTAATTGTCTTGATTCCCCTATTTTTCTCCCACAACAGGAGCGGGACCCAGTGGTGCGGTGGCTCTCGGTCCTCTCTAATGTGGCGGATCAGCTCTACTACCCCTTCGAACACGTGGCCTGGGCCGCAGACGCCAACGTGATCCACGCAAAGTCCGACAAGTGGTGGACGTTCAGCACTGGGCTCTGGGGTCTCTCGCTCTTCCTGGGGATTGTGAGGTGAGGAGCCTTGACGAGTCGATTACGCCCAGGGGCCTGGTATTTCTGCAGGGACGGTGGTAGCACAGGCTCTGCAGTGGTGAGTTTTTGGAAAGCTGTGATGCTTCGTCCAGCGAGAGGAGAGGAGGTAGCTGGGGAGGGTGTGCAGGAGAGCGGAGCATGTAAGAATGTGTTTCCACTCTTACACACCCCAGAAAGGGGTCTGTAAGTGTAAGAAAGGAAACTGTGGGTCAGAGGGAAAGCTAAGGTATCATAGTCTGCACAGTTCATAGTTGAGGGGTTTCCAGGTGTGTCAAGTTGGCAACAACTGAGGTGCAATCCTTTTGGGGGGGAGAGTTAACCAGTGTCTGTGTGTCAGTCCACCTCTAAGCTGGCTCACAGAGCTGTAAGGCCAACAGCTCCCTTCTTTGGTAGGAGAGTAAGGGGCGCCCTGATAGCTCAGGGCAGCTCTCAGTCAGGACTGAGGTGGCTCGTCTTGGTGTAAGGTCACACAGTAGTGGTAGAGCACGCGAGGATGGAGGATTGTCTGTAGAGGCGTGGTGGCACATACATTGCAAGCTCAGTGCAGGAGAGGATTGGGGTACATTGTTATGTTATGCAGATTTGTACAGTGCACCTAGGATGGTATTCTGGTGCTGGCATGTGTGAGTCTAGCCACTCCTAGGTCTTAATGGGCATTAGGAGAGGAGAAGAACACAATGTTAGGCAGGGCCAATGGAGATAAGAATTGAAGTGCATTAGCAGAGGTGTAAGAAACATGCTGCTGGAGAGATACATTGCTAGAGGTGTCTCTTTTGGTAAGAAGTGCGCTAGAAAGTGAGGTACATTGCTGGAGGTGCCTCTTGCGGTAAGAAGTGAGGTACATTGCTGGAGATGTCTCTTCTGTTAAGAAGTGAGGTACATTGCTAGGGGTTCCTCTTCGGGTAAGAAGTGAGGTACATTGATAGAAGTGTCTTCTGGGAAGAAGTGAGGTACTTTGCCACAGGTGTCTCTTTCGGTAAGAAGTGAGGTACATTGCTAGAGGGGTCTCTTACGGTAAGAAGTGAGGTACATTGCTGGAGGTGCTTTTTCCGGCAACCAGTGAGGTACATTGCTAGAGGTTCCTCTTGGGGTAAGAAGTGAGGTACAGTACTAGAGGTGTCTCTTCCGGTAACAAGTGAGGTACATTGCTAGAGGTGTCTCTTCTGGTAAGAAGTGAGGTACATTGCTAGAGGTTCCTCTTCGGGTAAGAAGTGAGGTACATTGCTAGAGGTGTCTTCTGGAAAGAAATGAGGTACTTTGCTAGAGGTGTGTATTCTGGTAAGAAGTGAGGTACATTGCTAGAGGTCCCTCTTCCGGTAAGAAGTGAGGTACATTGCCGGAGGTGCCTCTTCCGGTAAGAAGTGAGGTACATTGCTAGAGGTGTCTTCTGGTAAGAAGTGAGGTACTTTGCTAGAGGTGTCCATTCTGGTAAGAAGTGAGGCACATTGCTAGAGGTTCCTCTTCGGGTAAGAAGTGAGGTATATTGCTAGAGGTCCCTCTTCTGGTAAGAAGTGAGGTACATTGCCGGAGGTGCCTCTTCCGGTAAGAAGTGAGGTACATTGCTAGAGGTGTCTTCTGGTAAGAAGTGAGGTACTTTGCTAGAGGTGTCCATTCTGGTAAGAAGTGAGGTACATTGCTAGAGGTTCCTCTTCGGGTAAGAAGTGAGGTATATTGCTAGAGGTCCCTCTTCTGGTAAGAAGTGAGGTACATTGCCGGAGGTGCCTCTTCCGGTAAGAAGTGAGGTACACTGCTATAGGTGTCTTCTGGTAAGAATTGAGGTACATTGCTAGAGGTCCCTCTTCCGGTAAGAAGTGAGGTACATTGCTGGAGGTGCCTCTTCTGGTAAGAAGTGAGGTACATTGCTAGAGGTCCCTCTTCTGGTAAGAAGTGAGGTACATTGCTGGAGGTGCCTTTTCCGGTAAGAATTGAGGTACATTGCTAGAGGCGTCTCTTCCGGTAACCAGTGAGGTACATTGCTATAGGTGTCTTCTGGTAAGAAGTGAGGTACATTGCTGGAGGCGCCTGCCTGTTCTGGTAAGAAGTGAGGTACATTGCTGGAGGCACCTGCCTGTTCTAGTAAGAAGTGAGGTACATTGCTAGAGGTTCCTCTTCGGGTAAGAAGTGAGGTATACTACTAGAGGTGCCTCTTCTGGTAAGAATTGAGGTACATTGCTGGAGGTGCCTCTTCTGATAAGAAGTGAGGTACATTGCTAGAGGTCCCTCTTCCGGTAAGAAGTGAGGTACATTGCTGGAGGTGCCTTTTCCGGTAAGAATTGAGGTACTTTGCTAGAGGAGTCTTCTGGTAAGAAGTGAGGTACATTGCTAGAGGTGTCTCTTCCAGTAAGAAGTAAGGTACATTGCTGGTGGCGTCTCTACCGGTAACCAGTGAGGTACATTGCTAGAGGTGTCTTCTTGTAAGAAGTGAGGTACATTGCTGGAGGCGTCTCTTCTGTAAGAAGTGAGGTACATTGCTAGAGGTGTCTCTTCCGGTAAGAAGTGAGGTACATTGCTGGAGGCGTCTCTTCCGGTAAGAAGTGAGGTACATTGCTGGAGGCGTCTCTTCCGGTAAGAAGTGAAGTACATCGCTAGAGCTGTAGGCTACACCAGGGGGCAGAGGATGTTTGAGGTGTAGGGTACGCTGTGATGCATGGACGGTGAAGATGATGACTGAGGGTCACTGACATAGGACGAAGGGCTTCAGTATGTAGGGCCGCAGGCGGAGCAGGGCTGACTGGAGGTTCATCATGCTTGGGGAGTGTAAGGATGTGAAGCAGGGGCATCACTCCTCTAAAGTCGGGCATCTGTTTGTAAACACGCGTCCCTGAGACAGCCCAGCACTCACCTACCCCAGGCCAGGAGCAGAGGTGTAGTCTGATTCAAAGGAGTCAGCTCTCAGGGCTCCCCTGAGTTACTGTCAGTAACTTTGTTGGTAGAAGTGTTTATTTCCTGCAGTCACCAGAGTCTCTCTGGCTGTGCTCAGGGGACTCCCCTGGCTGCCTCCGGGAACCCTGGCTTCGGGCTGCTGCTGCAGCTGGCGTGCGGATGCTCAATCTTCATAAATGCTCTTCCTTACTTTCTTGCCTTCAGGTCACTGTGGGTGTTGTTCGTGATGGAAAGAAAGAGCAGGCGAAGGCAGGAGGCCAGGTAAGGACACCGCTTCATTCCCTCTCCCTGCTGCTGCAGTGAGCCTCAGCAGGGCCTGCACACTCTGCTGAACTGCTGGGTCTTTCTGGGCAAGTGACTTGTAATAACACTGGGCAGCCGCAGGGGCCATGCAGTCCCTTCAGGCTATGCATCTGCAGCCGTAGGGACCGTGCACCCGCTTCCATGTACTCTTCTGCGGCCATAGGGACCATGCACCCACTTCCATGTACTCTTCTGCAGCCGTAGGGACCATGCACCCCCTCCATTGACCCTTTTGCAGCCATAGGGACCACGCACCCGCTTCCATATACCTTTATGCAACCATAGGGACCGTGCACCCGCTTCCATGTACTCTTCTGCAGCCGTAGGGACCATGCACCCGCTTCCATGTACTCTTCTGTGTCCATAGGGACCCGGCACCCGCTTCCATGTACTCTTCTGCAGCCGTAGGAACCATGCACCCGCTTCCATATACTCTTCTGTGTCCATAGGGACCCGGCACCCGCTTCCATGTACGCTTCTGCGTCCATATGGACCATGCACCCGCTTCCATGTACTCTTCTGCGGCCGTAGGGACCATGCACCCGCTTCCATGTACTCTTCTGCGTCCATAGTGACTACGCACCCGCTTCCATGTACTCTTCTGCAGCCATAGGGACCATGCACCCGCTTCATGTACCTTTATGCAACCATAGGGACCATGCACCCGCTTCCATATACCGTTATGCAACCATAGGGACCCTGCACCCGCTTCCATGTACTCTTCTGCATCCATAGGGACCATGCACCCGCTTCCATGTACTCTTCTGCGGCCATAGGGACCATGCACCCGATTCCATGTACTCTTCTGCGGCCATAGGGACCATGCACCTGCTTCCATGTACTCTTCTGCGGCCGTAGGGACCATGCACCCGCTTCCATATACTCTTCTGTGTCCATAGGGACCCGGCACCCGCTTCCATGTACGCTTCTGCGTCCATATGGACCATGCACCCGCTTCCATGTACTCTTCTGCGGCCGTAGGGACCATGCACCCGCTTCCATGTACTCTTCTGCGTCCATAGTGACTACGCACCCGCTTCCATGTACTCTTCTGCAGCCATAGGGACCATGCACCCGCTTCATGTACCTTTATGCAACCATAGGGACCATGCACCCGCTTCCATATACCGTTATGCAACCATAGGGACCCTGCACCCGCTTCCATGTACTCTTCTGCATCCATAGGGACCATGCACCCGCTTCCATGTACTCTTCTGCGGCCATAGGGACCATGCACCCGATTCCATGTACTCTTCTGCGGCCATAGGGACCATGCACCTGCTTCCATTTACTCTTCTGCGGACATCGGGACCAGGCACCCGCTTCCATGTACTCTTCTGTGGCCATAGGGACCATGCACCCGCTTCCATGTACTCTTCTGCAGCCGTAGGGACCATGCACCCACTTCCATGTACTCTTCTGCAGCCGTAGGGACCATGCACCCACTTCCATGTACTCTTCTGCAGCCGTAGGGACCATGCACCCACTTCCATGTACTCTTCTGCGGACATCGGGACCAGGCACCCGCTTCCATGTACTCTTCTGCAGCCGTAGGGACCATGCACCCGCTTCCATGTACTCTTCTGCGTCCATAGTGACCACGCACCCGCTTCCATGTACTCTTCTGTGGCCATAGGGACCATGCACCCACTTCCATGTACTCTTCTGCAGCCGTAGGGACCATGCACCCACTTCCATGTACTCTTCTGCAGCCGTAGGGACCATGCACCCGCTTCCATGTACTCCATCCCCATCACACCTCATTTACAGTGTGCAGCTACACCCAGTGCGGGCCTTCGCAGGCGTCTCGGTCCACCCCTGCCGGACGCTTGCAGATTAATCAGCCAGAGAACGAGGGGCACTTTCAGTTCATTTAATAAACCAGCTCAGAATGATGCCAGTCGCACTGCACCTTCAGAACAATCATTAATACAATCACTACATCTGGACAACTTGAGAAAGCTCTTCTGTCTTGCGTTGGGGACACGGATGCCTCCACATCAGGAGTAATCAAATCCACTTCTCAGCAAAGCTGCTTAACCCTTGCGCCCAGTGCAACGCCACTTCATTTGCGCCCCCCTGACGCCACCCCTAACGCTAAGATACGGCGCACCATGGTGGTAGTTAGGGGAACTAGAGTCAACTTCCTTTACGCTAGTTTGAGCTTTGCAGTATTAGCGTCAAAAATTTGAAGCTAATCCTGCAAAGCCATTGAGGCCCATTATAACTAATGGTTGCCTACTTTAATGCCTGCTCTCAGCGGGCGTTAAAAGTGGCGAAAAAAATGACGTAAAGAAATCTTTTAGAACACCCCCTTCGCATACATTATATCTGGTGCAGGCATAACGTTGTGCAAAGGGTTACAAAGTAGTGCAATGCATGCATTGCGCCACTTTGTAAATTTGGCGCATCGATTTTGGACTAGTTGGGTCACATTAGCATAAAAAAATGACTCTAATGTGGCGCATGTGGCACTTAAATCTGCCCCTTAATGAGACGTATGGTCAGTTCCCTGGAACATCAGTAGCACTTTTCTCACTATACATTGCTGTCTCAGTCCATCTAAAGAGAAAGTGATGGGTAAGATCGCTCAGCGTTGTGGCAGTATCACAAAAACTGAGCCTGGTATCACAAAGCGCCCACTTAATATGACACAGCACTTGTCTAATATATAGCAACGGCATAAATGCACATACTGCCCTATCAGTACCCAGAATGCCACAGTGGTGGGATCACATATCTCTGGCCTACAGCACTGTCCAGGTCTGATATCACACACAGTGATGGCCAGTGCGCACCGTTCAAAATTGGTCAAATTCGTTCCAAGGATCCTTTTTGCCTTGTCTGGTGTGCCCAGTCCATATAAATGCATCGTGCCTCATGAATATGTCCCTTGCGTGCAAGAAGAAATGAGGATGAGCCCTTAAAATGACGACCCCTTGAAAACTATGGTGCTGAAGGCGGGTGGGTGGAAGGGGGGGGGGGATTCCAGGATTGCGCAGGTATGAACTGGTCTTACCTAGTTAGGTGAGTGTGTGTTGAACTGCTTTCCAGAAGCTGCACCCTTGATCTCCTTCGATGATAGGGGGAAGATAGGTGGATGGACCACGACCACTCGCATTACACACTCTACTCTATACATGGCAACATATGGGGAATACCTAATAGTTTTAGAGGCATATACATTGCAAAGTGGTATCTTGTTCTTAGCTTTCATCAGGATTAAGGAACCGTGAGAAAGTTGAAACATAATTTTAACCTCCCTGTCTCCATCATGAGGTTTTGCATGCATGCCATTAGGAGCTTAGGAACTGACTTAGAACTTGGCGGAGGGGTTGCTCTGTCACAACGGTGGCAGATATCCCATCCACCAAAATCTAAATCCCATGATATCCAATGGAATTTAGGTTTCGGCGGACAAGATATGTCACCGTAGTAACGGAGTAACCCCTCTGCCTAGTTCTAAATCAGGCCCTAAGAGCTGCTCTTCATGAGCTTACCCTGATTTTTTTCATTATCTGTCCTCTGCAGAACAAAGCACTGAGCAAAGATCTAAAATGACTGAGCCACGATCAGACAGGGCTGAGCTAAGACCCCATGTCACTGGCACAAGCCGGTACATCAATGGTTCAGGATTAGTACTGACCTAAATCACAGCAATGGCTCAAGACGAGAGAGGGAAACTGCTTTGAGCCATGTCTACTCATTACTAGCCTAAGACAATACAGCACGGGTCAAGATCTGATGGTGACGAGCCAATTCCACGTGCTGTTGGGCCGAAATCAACCACTCACTCATCCCAGATCATGCAATACTTACTAAGCATAACACAGAGCAAGCCAAGAAGACATACTAGTGGGTAGAAATTATCATCCAGATTCTGCGGAGTCATATGTGCAGTTCTAATCCTGGTAAATTGGTACTGAATCTCTTGAGGCATTGAGACTTTCGTCCAGTCTAATCTTTCACGTGCAGTAGACTGCATACATATTTCTGAAGATCATGAGATACTAGCTGTTAAATATTATGTGCCACATGTCAGAGGCAATCTGCACATGTGGTCAGTTTAAGACTACCATCAAGGACCGTATGAGTACTCGATAGTATAAGTGTCTCATGTATCATTGTGTCTCGAACTTAGCCCCGCCCATTGGCCACACCCATCGCTCATTTTAAAGAGTACGTGCACTTATATTTTCCCATTTAAAGCACGGCTCCCGTGGCTCTTTCAGCATAAACCTCTGACTTGGTGGTCTGTCCACTAAATGGCTTCCAGATCACAGATGGCCATCCCACCCTGTTGAGGCCGGGAAAGCCATTCCTCGGTTTCCCTTCTCAGCCTGTGTGCTCGATGAGATGGGCAGGGAAAAGCAGAATTGCCCCAGCACACAGGTCAATACCACCCTGCGTGGCTGGCCATTTACTTTTTGCATTTTTGTCACGTTTCCTGCCCATGTCTGGGCACGGCGAACACACAGGTGGGGACATTGTAGAATGGATCACACATGCAGGGCGAAAACCCCTTGCCATCTCACCCTTCTGTTTTTCATACTGTGAAACCAAACCCACAAACGCCTTCTGTCGGAGTTCATTTTCTTATTGTAAATAAAATGTGCCAAGTTGGGGTTTTAAACTTGACACCAGCTCAAGCATCTGCCGTGGCGTCTTACACAATAGGTAACCCAGTTCGAGTTCAAGCCGATAGGAAATGGGCGTATATGTGTTGCCGGGCCCAGCCATCGATTGGGACTGGGGCAGAGTCAGTCACACCAGTTTGTGGACTCTTCTGAGCTACTTCGAGGGTAGTTCATTCCTTGGCAGTTTTTAACTGAGAACCAGGCAAAGCCTTCTCCCCATCACCTAGTGCAGTGGTTCCCAAACTGTGCGCCGTTAAAAGTTGCCAGGGGCGCCACGCACATTTTGGAAACATGATATGAACATTTTTAAAAAGATTTATGCCGAGTTACATAAGCCCCACCTGTCAAGGTCTTGCCCTCTGCAGCATGGTTTCACCAAACGTGATTAGTTCTTTATTCGTCATTGCCAGCCGGTCGGAAATTCAACTAATGTTCTGTTTTTAAAACAGATGGATATTTCCCAGGGGCGAGCACGAGGCCCCTGTGTAGTTTCTGGACAGGAGAAAACTGCTAACAGCTTGATTCAAAACACACACAGAAGTTGAGTTTGTTTATTTAGGTTAGAAGACATTATTAGAATTATTAGTTCCTTGTTGATGACCAGTCCAGGGGAAAATTGCAGCATTTCTGCTTTGTGAAAGATTAACCTTCCACCCTTTTCTTATTATTAAGCACACCTTTCCTTTTTTCCCCATTTGTGTTTACTAAATGCTAGTAAATTGTTAAAAATAAATTATAGGACCACAGTCCTCCCTCACTTGCATGCCCAAATCAGATTACTTACTGAGTCTTACTGCCAGGGGAAGGCAATTTTCGTTGAGATGCCAGAAAAACGGCTATGGGAGGTACAGACCAAGTGGAACTTGGAAAGCACAGCTATCAAAAGCTGAAGCCTTTGAAATAATTTAAGGCAGCAGTGCCTCCTAAATTCTCAAGAAACTGCAGAGTGGGAGTGTGAACGGCAGTGCTTAATTTGTAAATAAAAACGTGCCGGTGCCCAAAGTCCTCCTTTTAAACATGTGGCTGCTGCAATTAAATGTGCGAAAATGGAATACTGAGGCAGTGTAATACTGAAGCCATCTCAGGCCTCTTCAATGATTTTAAAGCCACTCCCTGCCCCTTCAGCTCACTCTTGCAGCTTTCTGTTTTCTCCCATTGTGACACTATTTCGTTTTTCTCTTCCTTGCTTAGCACCGGAAACAACAAGCACAAATTAAGCACTGGTGAATGATTAAGTACTGTTAAGTAGTTTTAGAGGAGAAAGTGTCCAGATTGAAGGCAGAATGTGTGCACCAAAGGTGAGGTGTGATATGTGTGTGTGGTCAAGGCAATGTAATGACGTTGTAAACAGAGAAGAAAATACGTGCATGGAGGACAGCAAGTGTGACATGTGGCTACATTTTTTAGACGTTTAAGAATGAGAGGTTGAATTGGAGGAGATGTGGTCTAGCAGGGAGGAGGAAACATACAAAACATCCATGTTATGCTCGTTGATATATATAAAGTACTCCCGAGGCTGGGCTTACATCGCCCACCCAAAAAAAAAAAAAAAGTAACATAATGGGGAGCCGCGGGCAATGGCAAATATAGGTGAAGGGAGCCGCGGGTCGAAAAAGTTTGGGAACCACTGACCTAGTGGAACCGCATCCCTCCAACTGTAGCCTCCTACTCGCCATATTTTTCTAAGCCTGCTTAGTATTTACAAATGAACTTCTCCTACCAGCTGTGATTCAATGCAATATTTCTTTACATCTGATATTGTAGAAGGAAATGCCCTCTGCTTCGCTGAGAGATGCACGGGACACACAGCTCCTTTGTGGAAAGCAAAACCTGTAAAAGTCAAGTTCATTGAGATGCGAGAACAGGATGAATACAAAACAAACATCCGCAAAGAGCCCAAGTGCTCTTCTGCTTAAGCAAATATATTTTTTGTAATTTATTTATTCTAGTTTTAATGTATTTCTTAGACCTGCCTCTCATTTCATGATCATCGCCAACTGAGCCGTAACAATCACGTTAAAAATTAATTTTATATGCTGTACGTTTTGTTGACACTGTAAATTCACCGTGAATGTAGCAATACAGAGCACCGGACGGGGAATAAGACCTCGCCGTGCCTTCGACCACACCTCGTGGCCCCAGAGTCCTCTGCGCACTCCAGGGACATGGTAAGAGGCCACGCCCAACAGCGAGGCCACGTGCCCTGAGCTGAAGCACAATGCATTTGGGCATCAGGAGAAGGCATTGGCGCAGGCCACACGACCCCTCCAAACGCCCACGCTGAAGCCCCACAACTCTGGGGCCCCAGGACCCGCTGCGGAGAGCCTTTGGCTGCGCGCAAAGGACCCAGGAGACTCTCCATCCCCACAACTCTGGGGCCCCAGGACCCGCTGCGGAGAGCCTTTGGCTGCGCGCAAAGGACCCAGGAGACTCTCCATCCCCACAACTCTGGGGCCCCTGGACCCGCTGCGGAGAACCTTTGGCTGCGCGCAAAGGACCCAGGAGACTATCCATCCCCACAACTCTGGGGCCCCAGGACCCGCTGCGGAGAGCCTTTGGCTGTGCGCAAAGGACCCAGGAGACTCTCCATCCCCACAACTCTGGGGCCCAAGGACCCGCTGCGAGAGCCTTTGGCTGTGCGCAAAGGACCCAGGAGACTCTCCATGGCCTTTAACCATGCCCTCCGCGCCCTGCCCCTTGTGCCCAGACCTCTTCTCTGTGCGGGAGGGCTGCTCGTTGGACTCATCCTGCCCCCCCCCCCCCCCCACTCCTTTCCCCAGAACCCCTTCCACAAAGTCTTCGGAAGAGCTCCGAAGGCCCATATCACAGGCTGTGGCTTTTGGCCACAGCCTGTACACATTTCCCTGTGCCCGCTCTGTGCTCTGGACCCATTTCATCATTTTTGGCTCACTAACTACATTGTTCTGTTTTTTGATTGCCGGGACTCAGTAGAGTCTGGCAGGTCCAAGATGCGTCCACCCTTGTTGCTTGGGCCCTGGTTTTCGAGACACAAATACCACAATGTAAAAGATTTGAGGAAACTAAAATGGGACAGTGTCTGGGTGTGGGGTTTTCTCAACAGTCTTAGATTCCAGACATTTGTTGGCCCAGTGCATGGGGGACTGGTGACCTCGCCAATCTGTGGTCCATCGTCTGGTTTCGGGGTAGCCGTCCAGAAAGCGATTTTTCTCTTTTTGGGAGCAAAATGTGTACGTCATAAATAAGGCTCTCACCTTCCCTAGCCCACACACACCCCAGGATCAGAGGATGCTTACCCAGTTTCCTTATCCAAATCTAAACCTTTTTCCTGTGTTGTGGGGTGTGCAAATAGTTACAGATCCCTCAAAAGTTTTAGTATGGCCAGTCAATCAGATTGCTTAATTCTGCAGATCCATCTCTGAGCTGTGAACATTGAAATGGCCTTTGTGCAAAAAACTCCTTCATTATATCAGATTTGAATCGTTTACACTCGGATCACATTAATTTGTGCAATATCTGTCACCAAATATGAACTGTGCAAAGTCCACCCAAAACCCGTTTCTAACATAAACATCTCAAACTAATGAACAGATTTACATGAAACCACAAACTGCCTATTCTGAGTAAAGTTCCATATTCAGGCCAAGATCGGTGGATTTCTGTTCTACAGTTTCCACTCTAGTACAGAGCATGTACAAACCACATATGTCTAAAGAAGAAATGGTCCTCCAGTTACTTCCTGTTTTAAATACGTTGATGCGACTCACTTCCTGTGTGGTTGCGCTAGTCCTCAATATGCATTGTGAAAAGTTTCGTTCTAATTGCTCGCGATAAATAAATGTTCAAAATCTGCTGTTTCCACAAAAATAGTATCCCATTTTCTCAAATGCATATTTTAATCCCAGCCGTGCCAGATTTCTTGGATATCCATAAGATATACATTTATAAAAAGTGAATCTAGATGAGGAACATTAATCGAGGGAGTTATCCAGAGCACGCGACTTGGGTACATCCTGCCGTAAATTGCTGATAGTAAGAAGAACTTTAAGAGTCTGCAAACTGATATGTGATTTTGTTTCTTCTCTCTCATAGAGAATATTCCCAGTTGAACCTGCAAGAGATGAACATCAAGGTGACGCACGAGGTCTTGTCTGTGGTCAGCAGCATGGCGGATCTCTCCAATGCCATCCACTGGATGCCACCGGGATTTCTGTGGGGCGGACGCTTCCCCCCTTGGCTCGTGGGTCTTATGGGCACCATATCTTCTGTAATTGGAATTTACAAAACCACGGTGGGATCTAATTCTGGAAGCCTCTGACCAAACCTGCATTGGTCCGCTCGGATCCAAGTTTAAGCACGAGAGTCGTAATCCAGCGATTTTGTTTTTACCAAGTTGTGAACTAATTATACATTCAGTGATGGATAAAAGCCAACACAGGTTTCTTTAATGCTTCCATTTGTATCCACACACATATTTTCTCTAACATCTCATGGATTAAGCACCGGGGACAAATTTGTCTGATTCCTTCATTCAGACATCCATCTTCCAAATGTACTCTCCATGGTAAATTGAGGAATTACCATCTTCAAACAGTTTGAGGTTTGTTATCTGGGTTATTCATTTTAAACTAGGCTAAAATTGTTTGCCTATTTTAAATGTAGTGTGGACACATTTAAGTTAGAAATAGTTGGTAAAAACCATTTTAAGGAGCTATTTCTTAATCTTGGCGGTTCGTGATTTAAAGCTTTGCCTGTAGCTTGCTTGTTTTACATCTCTAATTGGGCAGATGTACCATTCCAGGCCTCGCTGATTTGGGCCCTTAAGCCAAGTCCCAGTAATTGTCAAAGCTAACATTGCACATTTATTTTATGAACTAAGGGGCAGGTTTAGAGCCCGGCAGATGGGCTGCTCCATCACAATGCGCTGGACACCTTTTCACCCTCTGTTTGTCCCATGTCAGGTGTGTGAGGATTTTTTTTGGCTGTATTTTACTTTTTATTGTCTGAGGATTTACAGATCTGAAAATGCAAATCGGACACAGAGTAAATGGATGTTTCCTATGTGCCATAGGGAACGGGCAATCCATACCGTCAGAACATGTCTGCCCCAAAACATACACACAGACTCCCCATTTTAGAAATGACTGAGCCATGGAGATGTGTGATCAGAGTTTTTTAAAGCGTGAATGTCTCCTTCGTGGGGCCAAAAAAAAAACTGTGGAGTTGGTGACTTCCCCAATGTCGTGACGTTTGTTCGAGGAGTACATTGTGGGAGTTGTATATGTGTTGTGCCTCAAATAAACCAATCGCATTTCATAGCAGGTGAGGAAATACCTGCAAGCACATGTCTAAAAACATGGAGTCCTGGTGACACGGCTCCCTGCTCTCCAGTGGCTTGCTACATACAACTTATGTGGACGCAAAGTCCTGTGCTTTGTTGAGAATCTCTCTTGACGGCACCCTGTGCTCTGCAGATTCGTATTTACGTGTCTTGTCCCATTTGTGTCTCATTTCCTAAACTTTCACATTTCTTTTCTGTTTTTTCAGTTGTTTAAATGTAGTGTTACTGCCCTCTGCCCAAGCAGCAGGAGTCCTGTGCTGGAAGTTCATGCTGTCTATGCAAGTGTCAACAGAAGCTACCTAAATGTATAGAATTTATAATTTCAGCCTATTTTGTGCGCACAAACATAATGAAACACTGCTCAGGTAGCTGAGGTCTCGCCTGTCCTCACTTTAAGCGGTTAGTGGCTGCGCTCGGTGATTGGCTGCAGCAGAGGTTTAGCCTAGTGTACCCTGTTTGAGACCATGCTGTCATTGTTCTTGAATAAAAGGTGGCACACTTTAATCCTGAGCAACTCTTCAATGCGCAATGTCGAAAAGCGTTTACTTCCCGTAGCTGTTTCATACTCCTGGCTTCTGTATCATTGATTCATTAAGATGCACTGAAATGCTGGCAAGCTGGCTCAGTGAGTTAAATTAAATGTCCACTGCTTATACCGCCTGTGGTCTGCATGTTCCAGATCTGGATCCTTGCAGGGCTAACTTGGGCCTCCATCCTTCTGAGGTCGGTAAACGGATTAGATTGGGTAGCACCTCCTACCCACAGGCTTAGGCACGGCTGACGTGTGGTATGAAACGCTGTATGAAAATAAGACATTGTTATAAAAATAACCTTTGTGAATCACCCCCTTTCATTCCCGCCTTGAGTGTACGAAGTGTCTTTTTGTGTTCCCCATATACTGTGGGGTTTAGGGGTGCACGCGCACCACTTATTCATATTTTGAGGTCCTCTGGCATTTTTCATCAGAGACCTTTAACCTAGCCGCTTAAGTTATTCACCTGATTATGAACTGATAATGAATTCTTCATTCTCTGCTCCACAATAAACTAAACTGATCAGAAGTTCATGTAGGTTTTCCGCCGTGTTCTCCCCTCCTCGAGGCTCAGTTGATGTTCTGACAGTAAAGGCCCTCGGGAGGAGTGCCCCGATTACCCCATGCGGCTAACAGAGGTACCTGGTCCATCGAGAATTTCAAGTTTCGTGGAAACACCACGGACCTTTCAGCCACTAATCTCCAGGAGAATCTGATGGAGTGAAACAGGAATTACCGGGAGAATCTAACCGAGAATTACCGGGGCAGAGAATCTGACCGAGAATTACCGGGGCAGAGAATCTTACCCAGAATTACCGGGGTTGAGAAACTGACCCAGAATTACCGGGGTTGAGAAACTGACCCAGAATTACCGGGGCTGAGAACCTGACTAAGAATTGCCATGCTAGAGAAGTTGGCCCAGAATTATAGGGACAAATAGACTCATCCGGAATTACCAGGGCAGAGAATCTAACCCAGAATTACAAGAACAACGAGTGTGACCCGGAATTACCAGGGCAGAGAATCTGACCCAGAATTACAAGAACAAAGAATGTGACCCGGAATTACCACGGCATTGAATCTGACACAGAATTACCAAGGCAGAGCATATGAACCAGAATTACCATGGCAGAGAATCTGACACAGAATTACCAAGGCAGAGAAACTGACAACGAATTACCATGAGAGAGAAGTTAACCCAGAATTACTTGAGCAAAGAATCTGACTCAGAATTACGAGTTCAAAGAATTTGACCCAGAATTGCCCTGGAACAGAATCTGACCCAGGATTACCAGTGCAGAGAATATGACCCAGAATTACCAGGAAACAAAATCTGACCTAGAATAACCAGAGCAACGTGAATAATCTGAGCCATGTGTTATTCACCATTTTGGTGAATTTCGTTGATAATCCCCTTTTACTCACTAAGGAATATCATCTGGAATTGTTCAATCCAGCCTCGGGGGGTCTCCCTGGGAATATATGGGGGCCCTAGTGTTGCATCTTCCGCTCCTCATTTGGGGTGCCCTCTAAGCCTTTCACCGGGACCTCTATGCCTCTTACCAGTTCTTAAAGCCTGAAGGTCGCTGTGGGGGGATCTTATTGGCGCTTTGTCTAGTCTGTGCTCACAATTGAGGTGCTTGGACGGATTCATGCCGCTTTACTGAGGTAAAACAAGGGCCCTACCAGGGTGATCATTGACCCCACCATAGGGGCACGAACTTGGGCTATGTCCATGAACTCCCATCAGAGGTAAGACCTATGTAAACAGGGCCAATGGAATTATGCGATTGTGCGACTCTGGCGATTTTCGCATAATTATAGATTTGCTGCATTTGCCGGATAATCCCTTATCTGCCACATAATCTGTCGATTTTAACGAAAAATAATTTTGTTTCTAGCTCAAACGGTTCAAAAGTTACTGAAAGTGTGATAATGTGTTGCTGCACACCTTCTGTTGCTTATTGCTATATTTGGGTGTTAAGATGGAACTAATGGCCAGAGAGTGTTACCAAGTTTAAAAATGCTGAAATAATGAATCAGTACTATCACAAATTGTGTCTTTTCTTGCCACATAAATTTACTCAAACTCTGCTGCATAATTTGGCCCTCAACTGCCGCATAATTCCAGTGGCACTGCCTATAGGTAAGGAAACTCCTTGAGTGAGTGATGACATGAGGTCTTTTCCCCGGCTGAAATCCAAGCTTCCCTATAGCATTCTCTGTCCATGCTTGCCTGGGGTCACTTCTGGGGGTACCCCGAAGCTTCGCCTAAGATGCCTTCTCGCAGGGGTGTCCCATGGTAGATCTGGGCCCAGGCAATGGTTTCCTGGCATACCTTCTAATTCCCCGGCCCCAAAGAGCAGACTCTCTTCAGGTACTCTGTTACCCCTCAGTGACCTCTGAACTCCTGAAGGTTACTGACCCTCACTGAGATGTGTGTTGTTTTTAGGGGCATGTGCCTACAGGCACTCCCAGTGCCGGTCAAGAAATGAGCAAGAGACGGACTCTGGGGGCGGGAGAGGGCACGCAACATGTGCCCTCTGATCCTCGTCCGATAGAACACGGGCATGAGTGAACTCTGGTGTAGACGGCCTCAAGTACCCCCGTTAGTTACTGTGGGGGTACAAAGACAGCCACTTCCTTCGTGGCAGCGACCCCGGCCTTCTGTTTCTTGCACAAAAGTTGTTTTTGTTATGTAGCGCCTATGTCGTTTCTAAGCACGGCACATAATAGATGTTAATGGTATCAGTTTTAATGGCACTCAATTTAAAGTCCTTGGAAGGATGAAAGGCTGAGACGGTCTTGCTCCCAATCCTCACATTGCCCCAGATGTTACCGAGGAGCGTTAACTCTCTGAGCCATCTTGCCACCTTCTTAAGTTGGCTCCTACCAAATCATGAATGTTCTAGAAAGGTACAGACGTGTCTTGTTCTTGAAAACAAAACAAACTAGTGATCTTCCAGAGAAAAATCACTACTTAGAGCTCCGTTTCTAGCAAGGACAGGGTCCTGTGACTACCGTGAAAGTAGTTTTCATTGCATGGGAACAACGCATCCCAGGTGTGAAGGTTAGGTAGAGATCTGCGGCAGTCTGGTGATAAGATGCATATGGACCGCTCATTTCAATTGTAGATGTACACGGTTCTACTTAATTGGGTCATTTTCTTTAAGTCGTTGTGAGTTTCTGGTGGGAACCCGCTGCAAATAGAAATATTGTCCAGTGAGGATCAATCCCACCTGTAAAAGTGCATTACACGTTCTGCTAGGGGGGGGGGGGGGGGGGGGGCACTGTAATGCCAGTTCCGTGCACGCAGAGGCCCCCGTCAGGTGCTGCCCCCTGCTGAAAGACGTGGGGGGCAGACATGGCCTTTGGTGGTTGGTTGGGGGTGATAGGTGGAGGCCGTGCGCGTCTTTAGGGCTGAGGTCCAAACGCCTGACCCCTGAGGAAACCTCTGTTATTCGTAAGTGCTACAGTGGGTCCCAGGTGGGACTCGGAGTGATGTCTGACCCCCGATCCACCCAAGTGGGGACCAGCGCCCTTAGCAGCCGGACGGCTGTCGCCCCCTGCCCCCTCCTTTCTAACACCTGTCCCCAGCTCTGCAGATAAACTAGTACCTTGACACCTCGAACACACAGGGAGCACGAGACCCCGAAAGTGTCATGTATTTTGGAAATGTGTAAGACCACCCCACCCTCCAGCACCTAAACGTGAATACTTCAATGCTTGCTTTCTTTCCGTGTAAAACTCGAATCCACCACTAGATGGCGCTGCAGCATAAGTTTCAACTTCTATTGTACTTACTTTTTTTTGGAGAAGGTGCAATTAGAGTAAGCATTGGAAACTGGAGTCACGGGTTCGAATCATGGTCATGTCGCTAGACATGACATTGTGTGATTCTTAATCTCTTAATCTCCCTGTGCCTAAATGTGTGTGTTAGATGTGTTTGTGTAGCCCCCACTCGATGTACGCGATCGTCTCCCAACTCCCCCATCTATCTAATATACATACAAAGCTAGATACATACATACGGACATACACACACACACATACATAGCAGTACCCCCCTCCAGGTGGGAAATGCAAGATGCGCCTAGGTTACATAGGGAGGCGCTTTACACGTAGGAGAAGGTGTCCTCGTTATATGCACATAAAATACTGGGTCAGGCACAGGCCTCGAGCCAGGCTACAGACACCCACATTTCATGACGTCAGCATCCAGACATACACGGACTACAGCCCGGAGAAGCGCCCATTTGACCTTGAGGGGTGAGATGCCCCCGGAATGTGATCCGAGGGCGGGATCCCTCATTTCAAATCCCACGCGCCCACTCCCTCCAGCACAGATTAACTTTACACCCCCCCCCCCCCCCCCCCCCCCCCGAAAAAAAATCAGTTTGGGAAGCAAGTATCTTGGAAGAGAACTACATTAGCATTTTTAATAGAGCATTTCAGCGGGTGGTTCAGGTCTCAATTAACCCTTCGATGCCGACGGGACTTAATTATAGTTTCTGAAGCTCATTCACTCAAGTTACCACTTTGTCCTTAAAAATCACCCAAATGAATGAAATGCATATTGTTTTTAATCTTAAAAGTGTGAATACATGGGGCGATGTATTGGCTCCCTTTGACCTCCCTCAACATGAAAAATATGTGGCCAGACCTTTATGCCAAAAACCCTTTATTTTTTTAAAGTTGTGTGCAGACCTGCTGTGACTTCCCATCCAAATTACTGTGATCTCGACTGTAATAAGATATAGTAGTGCCCGCAGTGAGGTTCATCTGCAGTCAGAAAGCACCTGAAAGAGTGTTCACTGTTACCCGGCAGCGGAGGGGGGTGAGTCCAGAATAGGCCAGAATAGTCCACAGACCCCACTCAGGTCTTTACAGACCACGATCTGAGGGCAAACACAGTTAGATTTCCCATTACAGCCTCTGACGGGGAACTCATGGCCCAAAACTGCCCAGTTGAATGAACTTCACCGCACGGGACTTTTTTTGCACTCAGTTATGAGTTTTCCTCAGTGTAATTTGGAGTAGCATCTACTATTGGTCTCGCACATGGGGATCCTGCAAAATGTAATGCGACAGCGAGAGAGGGTGTTCGTGGGAGAGTAGAGACAAGGTTCAGATAGATGAATGTCTGGCCCGCGCTACATGGAGGAAATGGACAGATCGAGCCAGCTTATGGTCATTATATGTTCCCCGTTTAGGTTTAGCGCTGAGAAGCCGTACTAGTGGCGCTCTAACTGCCCAGGTACTTGGAACGTAACCTGCATGGAGGGTGCTCTGTCCCTCTCCCATCTCTACAAACATTTGCATGCCTACCCGCAGTGTCAAGTTTGTCATGACACGACCAGGACCTCTATCCTTTAACCTCACATAAAGGCCCTCAATAAATGTTCCGTACAGTTGGAGCATCATGGTGCCACACTGTTGACAATCGTGTGCTACACAAGCGCCATAACTTAATATAATATGGCATAAAAATGGAATTTCCTCTAAGACAATAGATCAGGGCCCACGTCTTTGCTTTCAGGGCGGATGTTCATGTACAGGAGAGGTGTCTGCTTCCTCCAAGAAGAAGTTTTGCCCTCTATGGAACCCCTTCCCCCATCCTCCCTGTTCCCATGCTGCTGGGACGCGGTCATCCATCTCGCGCCAGACAGGTGTGTCGATAGACTTCCGCGATGGAGCATCCTTGGTTATGGCGGTCGCACCACGCAGCCCCCCTGATCAATGGCCTGTCACCACCGGCTGTCTCTGGGATCCTAACATTTGCATAATTTATTCATTTAGTTCATGTCATATGGCGCCAAATAGGTTTCCTTGTGACAGCTTTAGAGCGATTTGTGAGAAATTGGTTGTAAGGTTCTGGAGAACGATCTGGGCACCTAGAGGGAGGGTGTAAGGAAAAAACGGAATCCTTTGGGAACAAGAAGAGTTCCCTCTCTCCCAGGTATGATGGAGGAAGAACATTCGTGTTCACCTGGGATTGAATTGTTGCCCGGGTGGTTTCTAGGCACTGCTCCAGCACGTGGCGGCCATTTTAGTTGTTTCGTGCTGAGTCCTTCATCTCAGGATCCGCTCACCCTGAATGTAAATCCCACCCCCTCAAACCTCAGGTCTGAGTGTGCGGCCTTCTGGAGCTCTGAAAAGCAAACACCCAGCGCTTTAAATAGGCCGGTGCTGTCCGGTACGGCGTACCGGCGCTTTTTTATTTTGAGAGGGAGAGTACCTGCACTTCTCAAGAAAAACGTAATACTTTAAATTCCAGAGTACCGGCCCTTCTCAGAACTTCAATGTTTCCATTTCAAGCACTGCTAACACCTGAAGTCCCCCCTTCGGAAGCTGCGGTCACTGCTGCAGATATTGCTTCATGGCAAAGTATTCATGGAGCTGTCTCGGGAGACCAACGCTCACTGGGTCACATGGAAATACAGGAATATCCTTAAGTCCCTTTAAACACCAGTACTAGTGGAAAGGTTAATTTAATCAAACTCAGTGCCTAATTTGAGCCGGTGGTTTCCGGTGCGGGGCACAGCACTTATTTTTGGGGGCTGGCACTTAACTTTCTGCCTCACGCATTTACTGCGAGCAAAAGACACATATGGGAAAGACAGAGGAAGAGAAAAATGGAAAAGCATCACAAAGGCAGAAAGCTGCAAGAGTGAACTGTAGGGCAGGGAGTGGCTGTAAATGAATTAAAGAGGCCCAAGATGGCTTCAGAATTACGCTGCTTCAGTATTCCGTGCTCGTACACTTCATTGCAGCAGCCGCATGTTTAAGAGGAGGGCTTTGCGCACCGGCACGTTTTTATTTACAAATTAAGCACTGATCAAACTGAATCCAAATCTGATATTAATGACATGACCAGGACCACACAGTTTAAGTGTGAAAAGTGGGATAAGAAATCATCCCTTCTATTTCAACATTGTGCCCTATAGGACATCAGAATTGTCTAAAGTTGCTGATGTATAGTTCAGTTAGGAATGAGTGTGCACATTACAGTGTTTTGGCAGCTCCCACACAAAAGGGCAGATGTCCATCTCAAAAACTGACCACTCCTTAAGGTTTTTCGTCTGTGCTGCGGGTAGGCTGCAGAATGCGGGACGCATGTTCCTCTCTGAGACCTATTTGAAAGAGCTTAGAACATAGAGACCCCTGCACAGAGACCAGAAGTCACAAATTCTTCAAAGCAGTCCGAGAAGATGCGTCCTTGGCTTGACCTGTGAGCTTCTGGTGAGATGGGAGGACCAAAGGCCACTTAAATTTTTCATCACACAAGCAGCCCTTTTCAGTGCAGTGGGGGTCATTTCACCTTCCGCTTTTGGTGACATCATCTCCACTTTAAGGGTTTCCTATCGCCTATATGCAGGTAACACCCAAATCTTATTTTTGTCCCAGCCTTGACTCCATACCTCCAATTGCAGAGATTATACGACCTGGCAATGGATGATTCTTCTCTCATATGGGATGACCTCGCGTAAAACTGAGATTATCATCCGCAGCGGTCTCTGCGTCAACTTCTTTACCCAACGCCGCAAGTTTGTCTCCGTCAATTTCAGCTAAAAATGTCTGTGTGCTTTCCACCTGCACCATGCGGTTGGAAACTTGGATTACTGCGATATCCCCTGAGACCAATACCCAATCTTGAATGTACTCAGGATTAGGCCTGGGCAAGAATTTACATTACGCTGTATAGTTCGCTAATCATGTGAATTCGCTGTAGATAGGCGCATAGGAACAGAACACAAGGCGCTGTTTTTAGCGGTGCCTTCGTTTAAATGCAGTCACTCCCCAAAATTTGGGCCAAGGGTGCATTTTGCACTAAAACATAGGCCCTGATTTAAGAGGGCCTAGTGCCACCTTAGCGTAATCTTTTTTACGCTAAGGTGGCGCTAAGGTGGCCTTGTCCCTGCGCCATATTGCAATGTGGCCCAATGCATGCATTGCACCTTCTTGTAATCCTCTGTGGTATGTTTTGCCTGCGCCTGGCATAATGTATGCAAAGGAGACGTTCCCCCGTTAGGGGACCGGAAAAATGGAGCAAGGAAATCTAAGAAATTTCTTCACGTCATTTTTTTCGGCACTTTTAACACCTGCTCAGAGCATGCGTTGAAAGGGGGCGCACCGTTGTTTACAAGGGCCCCTATGTGCGATGCAGGAGTAGCACCAATATTTTGGTGCTAACCCTGAACAGTACATCAATAGCGTCCAAAATGTTGACGCTATTGCCCCCTACCCTGCTCCATGGTGCGTCGTATTCTAGATATGGTGTACACATGGTGGCGGTAGGGGGGCATTGAGGGGTGCAAGGAAAGTGGCGCTGCACTGGCTGCAATTCCTTGGTCCTCACATCCATGCCTGCACTCACTCATGTTCTCAGTCTTTGAGCGTGCTGGGGCTTCTCCACTGGAGCTCCATCCCTCTGAGACCGAGCAAACCCCACTAGCTGCATGAACATACTCACTTGGGTCCATGTTTATGAGAAAATTGGCAGTGCAATGCGTTGTCATTTTCACAACGCAGGGATGTGCCGTATTTAAGTGAATACGGAGCACCCCTGTGTTGTCCCCTGCGCTGGTACTAAATTAAGCTGCCTGCGCAAACGCAGGCATCCTTGCACCTTCGTGCAAGGATGTCTGTGTTGAGGGGTGTGATTGTTTATGTGTGGGAAGGCGTCCCTTCCCGCACATAAACTATCACTAATGGCGACTTGGCACTTCTGTGTGTGCTGCGGAATGCCAAAGCGTTATTTTCAAATGATTGTTTATCTGCACATAAACAATCATGTCTGGCATTTTGCTCTTTCAATGTGTGCAGCGAATGCAGCACGCATAGAAAAAGCAAAAAACGAAGAGGAATAAAAGTATTCCTCCTCGTTGTGCCTTGGTAACGCCACCCCTGGGGGTGACGTTAGAATTTTATGCTGCTTCTGGTTTACGATGTTTACGAAATCTGGTAAATCTGAGGCAGCGTCAAAATCCATTGCACGCCTCTCTGACACAGAAAACTGCATCGGAGGGGCCCATATTTACAAGGAGGCGTAACGCCACACAAAAAGTGGCGTTGCGTCACATAAAGTGACGCTCCAGTGGCGCTAGGGGCTCATAAATATGCCCCTTGGTCTCCTTGAACCCTCTACACTCTGTACCTACCCCAGCCTGATCTGATGTTGTCCCATGTAGACTTTTCCTACTGCTGGGTACTGTGGTTCTGGTGGACAGTCTGTCTGTCCCAGCTCCTGCCTCTCCCTCGCTGTCTCTTACTCTCCTTCAGATGCTCCTCACACCCGCCCTTTGTCCTCGTGGCACCCTCTCTGGCTTTTCCTCCTCTTCCCTTTCACTTTCTGTCTCGTTACCTCTCACTTCATTATCCCTTCCTTGATTTCTTTTCCAGTCTCCTTGTAAGTCCCTTTTCTTTGTCACTTGCTCTTTCACGGCCAGCGAAGGTTTCTCTTTCTCTTGTTTTCCCGTTCTCTCCAGTTGTCTCCTAGAGATCTCCCCCCTCCACCACTCCTCGCTGTCTACTAGTGTTCCCTCCACCTCTCTTCCACCCTGAGATCTCCCCCTCCTCCACTCCTGACTGTGTACCAGTGTCCCCTCTATCCCTCTCCCTCTCACAGATCTCCCCCTCCTCCACTCCTCGCTGTGTTCCAGTGTCTCCTCTATCCCTCTCACAGATCTCCCCCTCCTCCACTTCTCGCTGTGTATTAGTGTTCCCTCCACCTCTCTTCTACCCTGAGAACTCCCCCTCTCCTCCACCCCTATCTGTACTAGTATTCCCTCCTCTCTTCCTCTGAGATTTCACACCCTCCTCCACTCCTCGCTGTCTACTAGTGTTCCCTCCTCCTCCTTCCTTCCTCACAGAGAGCTCACCCCCTCCTCCACTCCTCGCTGTGTACTAGTGTTCCTTCCACCTCTCTTCCTCTAGAGATCTCACCCTCCTCCACCCCTCCCTCTTACTAGTGTCCCCTCTATCTCTCTTTTTCAGAGATCTCATCTCTCCACTCCTCGCTGTCTACTAGTGTTCCCTCCACCTCCCTTCCACCCTGAGATCTCCCCCTCCTCCACATCTCGCTGTGTACTAATGTCCCCTCCACCTCTCATCTCAGAGATCTCTCTCCCCTCCACTTCTCACTGTGTACTTGTGTCCCCTCCACCCCTCTTCTTCCTAGATATCTCACACCCCCTCCTCCACTCCTCGCTGTGTACTAGTGTTCCCTCCACCTCTCTTCCACCCTGAGATCTCACCCTCTCCTCCACTCCTTCCTCTGTTCTTCCATCCTCATCTCTTCCTCTGTGATCTCACACCCTCCTCCACTCCTCCCCGTGTACTAGTGTTCCCTCCAACTCTCTTCCTCTCAGAGTTCTCACACCCCTTCTCCCCGTGTTCTAGTGTTCCCTCCTCCTCTCCGAGATCTCACCCTCCTCCACTCCTCCCTCTGTTCTAGTGTTGCCCCGCCTCTCTTCCACCCTGAGACCTCCTCCCCCTCCACTCCTCGCTGTGTACTGATGTCCCCTCTACCTCTCCTCATCTCAGAGATTTCACTCTCTCCTCCACTCCTCGCTGTGTACTAGTGTTCCCTCTATCTCTCTTCATCTGAGATCTCACCCTCCACTCCTCCCTGTGTTCTAGTGTTCCCTCCTCCTCTCTTCATCTGAGATCTCACCCCTCTCCACTCCTCCCTCTGTTCTAGTGTTCCCTCCTCCTCTCTTCCTCTGAGATCTCACCCCCTCCTCCACTCCTCGCTGTGTCCTAGTGTTCCCTCCACCTCTCAGAGATCTCACCCTCCTCCACTCCTCGCTGTGTCCTAGTGTTCCCTCCTCCTCTCTTCCTCTCGGAGATCTCACCCTCCTCCACTCCTCCCTGTGTACTAGTGTTCCCTCCTCCTCTCTTCCTCTCAGAGAGCTCACCCCTCCTCCACTCCTGCCTGTGTTCTAGTGTTCCCTCCACCTCTCATCCGAGATCTCACCCTCCTCCACTCCTCCCCGTGTTCTAGTGTTCCCTCCTCCTCTCATCTGAGATCTCACCCTCCTCCACTCCTCCATGTGTACTAGTGTTCCCTCCTCCTCTCTTCCTCTGTGATCTCACACCCTCCTCCACTCCTGCCTGTGTTCTAGTGTTCCCTCCTCCTCTCTTCCTCTCAGAGAGCTCACCCCTCCTCCACTCCTGCCTGTGTTCTAGTGTTCCCTCCACCTCTCATCCGAGATCTCACCCTCCTCCACTCCTCCCCGTGTTCTAGTGTTCCCTCCTCCTCTCATCTGAGATCTCACCCTCCTCCACTCCTCCATGTGTTCTAGTGTTCCCTCCTCCTCTCATCTGAGATCTCACTGTCCACTCCTCCCTGTGTTCTACTGTTCCCTCCTCCTCTCTCCCTCTCAGAGATCTCACCCAGGCCCCCCTCCCACCTCCAATGTGTTTATCCAGCTTCACAGAGAGTTCCTGGAACTCGCTGGAGTTTTCCGGACTGATCATCATTCCTTTTAGAAATTAACCTTCATTTCTCTGCGATGTGGACGTTTTACTACCTCACAGGAACCTGGAACATAAAAAGAATGCGCCGAGTCACCTGTACCCGCTGCCCACCTCAATGAGGATTAGATGCTGCACATTACGTAAATCTTGTCCAACCGCTAGAGACGTCTTGTAGCGCACGCCACGATCGCTCTGCAGATTAAAGCGCCTACAGCCAGCAGCCTGTGTGTAACGCGCGGGTAACAGATTCCATTCCCGGCGGTACACACACTGCTGTCCTCCGAGGGTTAGTTCACAAAACGGCTTTCCGTGGATCCGGTAATTGTAAACAATAGTCAATGTTTAGCGCCACGAGACTGTGATAGGAAGCGCGCTCCTTGAAATGAGATTATTGTTGTATGAATGAAGCCAGCACTTAAACTGAGCACTGACTGCTTAACAAAGACGAGCAAACTTTTCACTTGTGAGGTTTAAATACGTTGCAGTTCCTAAGGGTAACAAAGTTTTGTTAAGTCCAAGATTACACTTAAAGAACAATTTTCTCGGGGCGCCGGAGAGCTATACCCACATAAACAAAGTGGACGGTTGCTGATATTTTTTTTTCTGTAAAATCTCTTTTATGCAGAATGTAGTAGTGCATCATTTGTAAAGGGTGCAAGATTTTGCACACGTCCCTCACACCCACTATGTGCATATGTAACATGAATGATCCAGGCGTGCTTGAGTAATAAACTAGTGCTTTGATTCCGAGGATCGCGTCACCTGGCCCACTGAGCTGCTTTTACATATGTTAGTTACTTCCCTTGAATCACACATTATACATTATACAGCTCGGTGGGCTTGGCACCTGTGCCTCAGCGCCCTGTGCAGGATCACTCTCCCGCACGGTAACCTTGCGGTAACCCCTGGAATCCTGAGTGTTCAAACCCAACGCCATTAATGAGTAATGCTGATGAATAGTGAAGAGCAGAGCTGGTCGTGCCCTGTAGGCTTCGCCTACCTGAGGCATACAACACCTGTAGATCCGTAGATTAATGAGTAATGCAGGTCAGGGCAGCCCCAACCTGGGGCCCACAACATCAACAGGTTGGTGAATTAATGAATTAATGAATAGTGTAGGAGATTAATGATGCAGAGGCTGGTCAGGGCGTGGTAGACACGACCTGGGGGTTAAACACCCCTGTCGCACACCTGCGGAGGAGGCAGCACCACCCCAGGCCCATGTATCGAAGGTGCAAGGTCAGAGGCGTAATTCAACAGCTACAGAAGCCATGTTTTTGTAGAAGCAAGAAGCCATTGTTGCATCTCAACCACCTTAACCAGAGGGAGCTGAGCATTTGCACCCCCTTTCCTACCCCCTCTGCACTCCCACTCACTGATGTCACATGTCTAGAAGTGGGGGAGAGTCACATTTCAAAGCTGCAAAGTTTTGCAAGGTCTTATAAACTGCGTACATTTTTGCCTGCAAAAAAAAGGTTTTTTTTTTAAGGCTATTGTTAATAAAACTAATTGGCGAGAGAATTTGTTTAAAAAAGTATGGTTTTGCAGTGAGTTTTGTTTTACTGCAAAAACTACATTTCTGGTGTATTTGTCTTGCATCCTCCGCAAGGATTGCCAAGCTTTCACTGTTTTGTTAAAAAAAACAAAATGCAGTGGACAAACTTTACTTTGTACAGTCTCTATTCCTGACCAAAGCTATAAAAGCTGGGAGGTCCACTATGTACCCCTGTAAGATTTTCAGATTCTATATGGGTGGGGAGCGTTTGTTCTATATTAGTAAACAAGTGGACAACACATATAAAATTAAATAAGAACATGTTTTGCTGGTGACGTCGGGCACCTTATATTTGTGTAGGAGCAACATTCAAAGACTGCTTGGTAATTTTTTAAAAATTTTAATTCAAAATATTTTCTACATGTTTTAGAAGATCACAGTTTGTATTTATTTCTTCCTTAATGGCTATGTGGCCTATACAAATGTGCTTCTCTAAAAACAACAACAAAAATGAACAAGAACACCAACAACAAACAACAACAACAAACAGCAACAACGAACACTAACAAGAACAACAACAAGAAGAACTTTTGCTGATTGGCTGCCCGAATATGACAGATGGTCAGAATTTCATTTTTGCAGAAAGTGATTCTGCCACATAAGCGTAAGCGGTGGGATTTTCAGAAAAGACAATCGCCACCCACTTTGTGGGCATCTCAAGGTGATGTCATACTGCACGTGGAACTGCTGGTGGCATCTTGAGCTCGCCTCACTAGTGACAGAACACACCACGCCACACGGCTAGTGATGGCCTCCAAGATGGTCGAACGGTGGCTCCAACCTGAGCAGTCCAGTCACCGGAGTCTAATGGGAGCCCTAGCCCTGGCAATGAGGTGACTCAGTGAGTTAACAAAGGCACCACTAGACTGAAAATACAAGATCAACCAAGTAGTTGGTGGACTGTTGATGTGAGATTATCAGCCCACAACACCGTTACACAAGCCACTAGATATCTTGCCACTCAGACCTGGAGGGAAAATAAAACTTGTTTTCTGAATAATTCCGATGGACATCCTTAATACCTAGTTCCAGTCCTGGGCACCACCCAGAAATGTTTACGATGCACGAATGCTAAAGATTTGGGGATTGGTGGGGCTTCTTGGTCAGTTGAAAAACTGTGATGTCCCAGTAACATGATCTACAACTTCAAAGCATTATATTTCAGCCCAGACTGGGCCGAATATCTACTCATCAGTAGAAGTCTGTGGGGGGGGACCCCAAAAATGTGAAGGCTCAGACTTAAAAGCCTAATGACTTGGAAGGCCAACTCCTGATGGGTCCTTCTAACAAAGGTCATTGTCCTGGGGGTTCAGATTGAGTCAGTGGTTAGAAGATGAGCTTCTACAAGTGGTCAAAATGACACCCATCTCTCACTGCGTGCGTATCAGCCACCCTCCCACAGCCCTTTGTACATCATCCCCTGGTCACACGGTGTGCCAGAAGACGCCTGGTCTGCTGACTTGACTACAACAGATGGTTTTGCCAGGTCTGTTCCCGAGGTGGCACAATGGCTTGGCCAGCTGTGGCACATCTAACACACAGGCACACAGAACTGGCAGGGGTATTTGAGGACATGGGGTGACTTGTCAAAATATGAAGTTATTTATACCCAGATCAATCCCCTCAGCTCGCTGAAGAATTCTGCTTAGGTGTGACCACTTCGCTATGAAAATGTCACCCATCCATGACTTCTTGATAGAGGCCACAGGCTCCACGCCGGGGGTCAGAGACCGTGCAGCGATAGGATTTTGGCCCAACCGACCACCCTCATGTCTTCATCAAACTGGGGGTCTCAGTGAGAAACCTGGCCTTGCCTGCCATGCCACCACATTTACTCCTTCTACGCCCAGATCCAAGTTGTGCCAGGAACCCAAAATAAAGCCATCTAGAACAGCACTCATTAAACCACTCGCTCACCCCATTACACTGGGATACCCCAGGGATTTTTCACATAGGGCAAGAACTTTTCATGACTCTTGAAAGTTGGAAACCATCCTTTTCCAGGTCTTGGCATCAGCCACTAACTAACAGCCCTTGGAAAAAACAAAAAAAAACACATACACACACTTCATTTGTAACACAGCTGGATCCAGGATTCTGGTCTACGAACCACCACCCAGCCATGGCGGGAAGTGTAAGAACAACTCGTGTAGGCTGCAGGTCCGTGCTGTCCTTTCACGAATCTTGGGCAACTTTCAATGCATGGTTGACCTGTGACTGTGAGCATTTCGAAAAGTGGATGACAATACATTGCTATAGACCGGAGATCCTCAAACTGTGGGGCGGCCTTAAGTGATCCCAGCGGGGGCACCTGGCTCTGGTTAAGAGATAAGAAATGGGCGGCAGTAGGCCACTTTGTAATGGTCCATCAATAGCATCTTTTGTTATCTATATCCTATCTGGGTGTACGTGTAAAAAGGGTAACAGAACTTAACTGCAATGTTTAATTATGTTTACACATTCTCTATTTACAGAATAATTGTGAAAAATTGAGGTGCAGCAATGTTTTATTTTTTCCCCACGGGGGTCGCGGCATTAAGAAGTTTGAAGAACACTGCTATTGGCCATACTTCAAACTTCCACCTCAGAAACCATCTGCGTACAAGAGCTTGGTGGGTGGGTAAGGAAGGTGGACTGTGTACCAAACCTACTGACTCGTAAAAGTTCCTGCTGCTATCACAAGCCCCATGCGGCCCACAATAAACGGCAATTCCGGCCACCGACCTGTGACCCGGAAGTAATTCCTGATGGCCATTGGCCACAGCTACAGCTGGAACTGAAAGGCTTGCTCTCCAGCAGCCGCCCAAATGAAAAGGAATTTGGGTGGACAGGACACCCCAGCTAATAAGTGTTTTAATAAGAGACGTTGCAATGAAATAAAGCCATCATTCAGTGCTGTAGTTGAATCATCTGTTTCTAGAAAGTTATTGTTTCTGTTCTCGTTCAAATACCCACTGTGTTCTAGTGAAAGAGTGAAGATCTAAACAAATGGTGTCATTAAATAAGTTGCAGCCTCAGCTTTAGTAGCTCTTGCATAGATGACCTATTGGCTTTGCTAATGCTTGTTTCTCAACCAGTAACCCTGGTCCGAATGGAGACGGCCAAGCCAACTAGGCCTATTTGTGCTGCTTGCAGGACCAAACTGGGCCTGGGCTGGCAGCTTTAGGAAGGCGGCTAATGGTGGTTGAGTTGCAGAAGTGCACACTTATAATTGGGGTTCCCATTTTTATAGTTTTTTTTTAAATATGTATTTCCATCTATTTATAAATATTGTTTTTTTGTAAATATTATATGTATTCATATTTAATTTAGATTTTGTGAAAACATCTACGTAAAGCTAGTACGTTTTCAGTTATTTAACTGGTGAATGTACACTCATACTCGAGTGCCTGATAGGTTTCAGTGATATGAAGAACCATAGATGATAAATCAATACATTGCGTGCAATCACGCGCTTTATAGTATCAACCCTGTGCACATGTGCAGCGGTTTAAGACTCACTAGGAAGCTTTCTCTCCTTTTTAACTGCGTTTCCTTTCAATACACGCAGCTACTGGCCTGGCATTCATGGCTAACTGCATTTAGAAGCGCTCAAAAAAGGACCTAATTTCCACTTCTAGCCACATTTAGAAATAGACACAAGGAGGAAAGTAGCTGGCGCCTGTCTGTATTTATCTGTAAAAATCAGTAAAAATGGAAAGCTGGAAGCCTTACTTGTAAATGGCCATAATGCTTAACTTTTAGCTCTTGTTCAAACTTTAGCAAACTTTGGTCATCACAGCCGCTCAAGGGGCGTGTTCGTGAACACTGAGAGCTCATTGTGTTAACACCCATTGCAAAGAGACATCATGGAGGCATTCCAGCCCAGCGTTCCATGGGCCTACGCAGCAACCCTTCAAGGGACTTAAGCATGATTTTTGCAGCAGGATTTTGTCATTTCCACCTCCGGCACCCGCTGTACCAATGGTCTCTAGCTCGCGAGCACGGTCCCCCAGATCCTCAGTGATGGGAACATTCTGACATTTTTCAAAGATGATTAGCAACCAGGCAAGCAGCTTTGTGGTTGGACCTGATCCAAGCTCCTCAGAGGAAAACACAAGGCTTTATTAATGTTCCTTGCTATTTTTCTAGCTGGCTTCCCACTGCCCTGCAAGTCCAAGATGCTTCGTAGCTCAGCAACCACAGTGGTGGTATTCACTGCGGGCCTGCATAACGCGGGATTGTGATTGGCCCAGTCATTTTGGTGGCTCTGCAGTGTGTCTTTGAACACCAAAGTGATATTGTTGGAGCTTGAATGACTCTTGGCTCGTAGGTATTTGGGTGTTTTGTGGAGCACCGTCTTGTGGTGGACAACTATGTGGTGCCTCTGAGGACAGATGTGAAGTTCATGAGTAACCATGTTTTCAGCTGGGGATGGGCGGATCCTGTGCAAGGGTTGGGTCACCTCTTGGTATCTCCCATGACTTCTGTGGTTGTTCTGCACTCCTCTGGGCCATGAACCTTCTGAAGTTTATGTAGTTCCTCTAGGCCATGAACCTTCTGAAGGTCATGTAGTTCCTCTAGGCCATGAACCTTCTGAAGGTCATGTAGTTCCTCTAGGCCATGAACCTTCTGAAGGTCATGTAGTTCCTCTGGGCCATGAACCTTCTGAAGGTCATGTAGTTCCTCTAGGCCATGAACCTTCTGAAGGTCATGTAGTTCCTCTAGGCCATGAACCTTCTGAAGGTCATGTAGTTCCTCTAGGCCATGAACCTTCAGGCCATGAACCTTCTGAAGGTCTAGGCCAGGTACCTTCTGAAGATCATGTAGTTCCTCTAGGCCATGAACCTTCTGAAGGTCATGTAGTTCCTCTAGGCCATGAACCTTCTGAAGGTCATGTAGTTCCTCTAGGCCATGAACCTTCTGAAGGTCATATCGTCCTTGACGTTTCTTGGAAGGAGGGTCATGCCTCCTTGAATAACTAGGTTGTCAGCCTTTTCTTGAACACTCCCTGATTAAGTACCAAGCATGACTTCTGGGCACCAGTCTCCACCGCCCATCATACTTCTTGTGGTTGGATCTGGTAAGCAGTGCTACTGGTTGCACTTTGGCCAATGTTGCCATTAAACAGGCAATATTTCACAGTCCCTTAGATGAAGAGCGCCGTTGTGTGTAGGTCGTTTTCCTAGGTGCCATGGTGTATACATGCCAACAAGTACCATTCAGGTGGCACAATCACAATTTTTAAAGCCAAAAATAGCTTTAATTTAGCTTTGTGCTGCATAAAAATGGCCCTTATTCAATGCAAGTCCATGAGGAATCTAAATCCCCCTGACTATTTTTTCAAAATGCCTCTCTTACCTGTTTCCAAATGTTGGCATTTACACCTGGGTGTTGTACAGGGGGAAACTGTGTACCAGGATCTACACGGTTTAACGCCCCACACCTTGACCCTGACCAGATCTGCTACACCAGAGGACCAACTCCGAACATTCTCGCCTCTTCCCAGGGGCGTAGCTGTCAATAATGCAGCAGGTGCAGTGGCACCAGGGCCCACGTGTGCAAGGGGCCCGCGTCTGCCTAGCTAGTTTACTACAGATCCCGGAGGAGTGGCAATCACCTCGGTAGCATTAAAGCCCAGACCATCCTTGATACGCCTCTGTACCCTCCCGTAAGTTCGTGCAGTGATCCTGGGGGTTGCACGTAACAGCACGAACATACAAGGAACCCGGGAAAATATGGAGGGAACGTGTTTTTAGAGAGATCACACAGTTTGTTTAAGTCAGGGAGGCGGGAGTAGAGCTAATGTCTCGTGTCCCCCACAGTGGCCACGCCCCCTGCTCTGCCAGCAGCATCAGTAGAAGGGCTTGACACGTATAACATACTTCCCTGGGGGCTGCAGAAAAGGCGCTCGAACTCCGACTTGAAAAGGAACAGAGATAACTCATAAAAAGGAAATTCTGACACTCTACAGCTGTGTGGAAAATACCTTCTGTTCTGATAACTTTCCTTCGGCTTGTCGGTGCCCGGCGGCGTTCGGCATGCCTCTTGTGACCTGTGGCACCTGCAGAGTTCAAGGCCACCCGCCATTCATCATCCTTTCCTCGTTCGGGAGACCACGTTGCCATAGCAACGCCAGCTACATGCCCCGAGGCCTGAGACACACCAGCCCCTGTTGGTACTTGAACTCAGGAAAGAACTAGAAATGTCTCAAATGTTGAGAGCAGGGCCGGAGTACCCAGGGGGCTCTCATGAGCAATAAATTGTTGTATGTTGAAGGGGTGTACTCTGGGTCTGGGGGGACAGCCGAGTTCTCAAGACCCTAGAGGTCCACTTTGGTGAGATCCGATGGATCTGGAGGAAAAAAGATTCCGGGCGTAAGACTGTTTTAAAATCATTGAGAACAAAAGTTGCCCATGAGTGAGCTCTTGGTGCAAGGTGAGAGAGACACACTCAGTAAGTGAGACCGTGCTCCCATGTGTGAGACCCGCACTTGAGTGAGATTGTGCTCCAGCTTGATGAGTGAGTCTGTGCTCCAATGTGTGAGACTCACACTTGACGAGTGAGTCTGTGCTCCAATGTGTGAGACTCACACCTGATGAGTGAGACCGTACAACATGGTCCAATATTCATACCCAAAGGAGTGAGACATTGCTCTGAGGTGTAAGACCAACAGAAGTGAGAGTGTTCCGTCATGGTGAGAAATCAAGCTTTATGTTAAAGAATCTGCTCCAAGGTGCGTAAATCACACACAGCGAGACTGTGTTCTAAAGTGGGAGACCCTCCATGAATGAGAATGCACCTCATGGCATGAAGTCTTACTTGATGAGTAAGATTTTTCTTCACAAAATAACACTCGCACCCAAATACACTGGCCCAACACCTGAGGTTCGCATGCAACGAGCCCCCCCAGTGCACTACAGGGGGAACTCGAGTGAGAATGCACTCCGCACTTAAAACACACATCCAGTGAGTGAAATTATGCCCCTAGGGTGACCCGCCCCACCCACCCAACAATGTACCAAATTCATTCCAGCTGAGTTAACCTGCGCCTACAAGTAAGATTTTGCTGTAAGCAGCTAGACCTGAACTAAATAAGCGAAACTGTGCAATTGTTTGTGAGATTCACACTGGAAAAGTGATCCTATTTTCCAGGTGTGACCCTCACCCCTAATGAGTGACACTGTGCTCTAGCTGTGAGTGGCTCAGATAATGATTGAAAAAGAGCTCCGAGGTGTGTATGGAAACACTTCTGAGGTTTCTCAGTTATCATCACACTGTTTTAATACATTTCCATACAAAAACTATGGCTGCAGTTCGTGAAATGTCGACCAAAAAAGGAGGAGGGATGAAAACAGTTAGTGGGCAGATCTACGGACACATTCTGGAAACTTCCATGGCGAGGTGGGGAACATGAGGGAAGAAGCTTATGGGAAAGACAAACGTCAGCCGTGGGGTGAGGACCCAGGAGAGGGCCCAAGACCTGGTTATTCCAGAAGACCCTGCAGCAACATATAACAGCGCCTGGATACCCTCATGGGGGATTAGGCGCTCTACAAATCCACCGTGAGGAGACATTTGAGAGAATATCACCAGGGACCTACGGCGAAACCCTAAACACAATGTGAGGAAATCTAAGCACAAGCGGAATTAAACCACAGAGACCCGAGCTGAAGGGACCTCAGGGGAAGAGACACCCACAGCATCCTTAGAGGAAGAGACAAGCACAGCATCCTTAGGGGAAGAGACGAGCACAGAAGACTGAGGCAGAGACAAGCACATCATCCTTAGTGGAAGAGACGAGCGCAGAAGCCTGAGGAGGAGACAATCACAGCATCCTTAGGGGAAGAGACGAGCGCAGAAGACTGAGGCAGAGACAACCACAGCATCCTTAGGGGAAGAGACGAGCGCAGAAGACTGAGGCAGAGACAACCACAGCATCCTTAGTGGAAGAGACGAGCGCAGAAGACTGAGGAAGAGACAAGCACAGCATCCTTAGTGGAAGAGACGAGCGCAGAAGACTGAGGAAGAGACAAGCACAGCATCCTTAGAGGAAGAGACAACCACAGCATCCTTAGAGGAAGAGACAATCACAGCATCCTTAGGGGAAGAGACGAGCGCAGAAGACTGAGGAAGAGACAACCACAGCATCCTTAGGGGAAGAGACGAGCGCAGAAGACTGAGGTAGAGACAACCACAGCATCCTTAGGGGAAGAGACGAGCGCAGAAGACTGAGGTAGAGACAACCACAGCATCCTTAGGGGAAGAGACGAGCGCAGAAGACTGAGGAAGAGACAACCACAGCATCCTTAGTGGAAGAGACGAGCGCAGAAGACTGAGGTAGAGACAACCAGAGCATCCTTAGGGGAAGAGACGAGCGCAGAAGACTGAGGAAGAGACAACCACAGCATCCTTAGGGGAAGAGACGAGCGCAGAAGCCTGAGGAAGAGACAACCACAGCATCCTTAGGGGAAGAGACGAGCGCAGAAGCCTGAGGAAGAGACAACCACAGCATCCTTAGTGGAAGAGACGAGCGCAGAAGCCTGAGGAAGAGACAACCACAGCATCCTTAGTGGAAGAGACGAGCGCAGAAGCCTGAGGTAGAGACAACCACAGCATCCTTAGGAGAAGAGACGAGCGCAGAAGCCTGAGGAGGAGACAACCACAGCATCCTTAGTGGAAGAGACGAGCGCAGAAGACTGAGGAAGAGATAACCACAGCATCCTTAGGGGAAGAGACGAGCGCAGAAGACTGAGGCAGAGACAACCACAGCATCCTTAGGAGAAGAGACGAGCGCAGAAGCCTGAGGAAGAGACAACCACAGCATCCTTAGTGGAAGAGACGAGCGCAGAAGACTGAGGAAGAGACAACCACAGCATCCTTAGGAGAAGAGACGAGCGCAGAAGCCTGAGGTAGAGACAACCACAGCATCCTTAGTGGAAGAGACGAGCGCAGAAGACTGAGGAAGAGACAACCACAGCATCCTTAGTGGAAGAGACGAGCGCAGAAGACTGAGGTAGAGACAACCACAGCATCCTTAGGGGAAGAGACGAGCGCAGAAGCCTGAGGCAGAGACAACCACAGCATCCTTAGGGGAAGAGACGAGCGCAGAAGACTGAGGCAGAGACAACCACAGCATCCTTAGGGGAAGAGACGAGCGCAGAAGCCTGAGGAAGAGACAACCACAGCATCCTTAGGGGAAGAGAAGACTGAGGTAGAGACAACCACAGCATCCTTAGGGGAAGAGACAAGCACCGAAGACTGAGGTAGAGACAACCACAGCATCCTTAGGGGAAGAGACGAGCGCAGAAGACTGAGGTAGAGACAACCACAGCATCCTTAGGGGAAGAGACGAGCGCAGAAGACTGAGGAAGAGACAACCACAGCATCCTTAGTGGAAGAGACGAGCGCAGAAGACTGAGGTAGAGACAACCACAGCATCCTTAGGGGAAGAGACGAGCGCAGAAGACTGAGGAAGAGACAACCACAGCATCCTTAGGGGAAGAGACGAGCGCAGAAGACTGAGGCAGAGACAACCACAGCATCCTTAGGGGAAGAGACGAGCGCAGAAGACTGAGGAAGAGACAACCACAGCATCCTTAGGGGAAGAGACGAGCGCAGAAGACTGAGGAAGAGACAACCACAGCATCCTTAGGGGAAGAGACGAGCGCAGAAGACTGAGGAAGAGACAACCACAGCATCCTTAGGGGAAGAGACGAGCGCAGAAGACTGAGGTCGAGACAACCACAGCATCCTTAGTGGAAGAGACAAGCACCGAAGACTGAGGCACAGACAACCACAGCATCCTTAGTGGAAGAGACGAGCGCAGAAGACTGAGGTAGAGACAACCACAGCATCCTTAGGGAAAGAGAAGACTGAGGTAGAGACAACCACAGCATCCTTAGGGGAAGAGACAAGCACCGAAGACTGAGGTAGAGACAACCACAGCATCCTTAGGGGAAGAGACGAGCACAGAAGACTGAGGTAAAGACCATCACAGCACCCTTAGGGGAAGGGATTTATGATGGAATAATGCATGCACTTACAACTCATGCCTTTACAACGTGGTAAGTACAATGCATGGTCATTACCACACATGCACTTACAACGCATGCCTTTACAACGTGGTAAGTACAATGCATGGTCATTACCACGCATGCACTTACCACGAGATGTTTTTACAATGCATATGCTTTTACCACGAATGCCTTTACCACGAAAATTTTGTAGTAAAGGCATAGTTGGTAAAGGCATATGCATGGTAGAAAGTAGAGGTAAGTATAATATACATTTTATATGCATATATATATATATGTGTGTGTGTGTGTGTGTATATATATATATATATGTATATATATATATATATATCTAGACACACACACACACAAACTCACCTTTCCACCCAAAAACCCTACCTACCCTAAACCCTACAAATTACCTTACCACCCCAAGACCCATACCCACCCTAAAACCTAAAAAATGCCATTACCACCCAAAACCCATACCCACCCTAAAACCTAAACACCCCTTACCACCCCAAAACCCATACCCACCCTAAAACCTAAAAATACCCTTACCACCCCAAAACCCATACCCACCCTAAAACCTAAAAATGCTCTTACCACCCCAAAACCCAAACCCACACTAAAACTTAAAAATGCCCTTACCACCCCCAAACCCATACCCACCATAAAACCTACAAAATGTCCTTATCACCCCAAACCCCATTCCCACCCTAATACCTAAAAATGCCCTTACTACCCCAAAACCCAAACCCACCCTAAAACTTAAAAATGCCCTTACCACTCCAAAACCCAAACCCACCCTAAAACTTAAAAATGCCCTTACCACCCCAAAACCCATACCCACCCTAAAACCTAAAAAATGCCCTTACCACCCCAAAACCCATACCCACCCTAATACCTAAACATGCCCCTACTACCCCAAAACCCAACCCCACCCTAAAACCTAAAAATGCCCTTATCACCCCCAAACCCCATACCCACCCTAAAACCTAAAAATGCCCTTACCACCCCAAAACCCATACCCACCCTAAAACCTAAAAATAACCTTACCAACCCAAACCCCATGCACACCCTAAAACCTAAAAATGCCCTTACCACCCAAAACCCATACCCACCCTAAAAACTAAACACCCCTTACCACCCCAAAACCCATAAAAAACCTAAAAATGCCCTTACCACCCCAAACCCCATACCTACCCTAAAACCTAAAAATACCCTTACCACCCCAAACCCCATACCCACCTAAAACCCAAAAATGCCCTTACCACCCCAAAACCCATACCCACCCAATACCTAAAAATGCCCTTACCACCCCAAAACCCAAACCCATCCTAAAACCTAAAAATGCCCTTACCACCCCAAAATCCATACCGACCCTAAAACCTAAAAATACCCTTACCACCCCAAAACCCATACCCACTTGAAAACTTAAAAATGCCCCTATCACTCCAAACCCCATGCCCACCCCAAATCCTAAAAAAAACCTTACCACCCCAAAACCCGTACCCACCGTAAAACTTAAAAATGCCCCTACCACCCCAAAACCCAAACCCACCCTAAAACCTAAAAATAACCTTACCACCCCAAAACCCGTACCCAACCTAAAACATAAAATGCCCTTACCACCTCAAAACCCAAACCCACCCTAAAACTTAAAAATGCCCTTACCACCCCAAAACCCATATCCACCATAAAACCTAAAAAATGCCCTTATCACCCCAAAACCCATACCCACCCTAATACCTAAAAATGCCCTTACTACCCCAAAACCCATCCCCACCCTAAAACTTAAAAATGCCCTTATCACCCCAAACTCCATACCCACCCTAAAACCTAAAAATAACCTTACCACCCCAAAACCCATGCACACCCTAAAACCTCAAAATGCCCTTACCACCCCAAAACCCATACCCACCCTAAAAACTAAACACCACTTCCCACCCCAAAACCCATAACCACCCTAAAACCTAAAAATGCCCTTACCACCCCAAAACCCATACCCACCCCAAACACCCCTTACCACCCCAAACCCCATACCCACCCTAAAACCTAAAAATACCCTTACCACCCCAAACCCCATACCCACCGTAAAACCTAAAAATGCCCTTAGCACCCCAAAACCCATACCCACTCTAATACCTAAAAATGCCCTTACCACCCCAAAACCCAAACCCACCCTAAAACCTAAAAATGCCCATACCACCCCAAAATCCATACCCACCCTAAAACCTAAAAATACCCTTACCGCCCCAAAACCCATACCCACCCGAAAACCTAAAAATGCTCTTAGCACCCCATGCCCTTATATATATATATATATATATATATATATATATATATATATATATCATTCAACCCACTTAATACTTACCTGTACTTACCTTTAAAACCTTTACCACGCATACACCTATACCATTCATGCCTTTACAATGAAATTCGTTGTAAAGGCATGCATGGTAAAGGTATATTCGTGGTAAAGGCATGCGTGGTAAACGCATATGCGTTGTAAATACATCATGGTAAATCCATTTCGTTGCATTCACCGCAACGTAAGTGATGTTTCCCTAGGGGAAGAGACAAGCACAGCAGATATAAGAAGAGGGTAGCACAGTGCTTTGAAAGAAGACGCAGGCGCAGGGTGCTTCAGGAGGCAGGAGAAGCGCAGGGTGCTTCAGAAGGGACGAGCGCCGGGTGCTTCAGAAGGGACGAGCGCCGGGTGCTTCAGAAGGGACGAGCGCCGGGTGCTTCAGAAGGGACGAGCGCAGGGTGCTTCAGAAGGGACGAGCGCCGGGTTCTTCAGAAGGGACGAACGCAGGGTGCTTCAGAAGGGACGAGCGCAGGGTTCTTCAGAAGGGACGAGCGCAGGGTGCTTCAGAATAAAGGACGGGCAGGGGTGCTTCAGCTGAAGGGGCGAGCGCAGGGTGCTTCAGAAGGGACGAGCCCTGAGTTCTTCAAAGAAGAGACAGGCACAGGATGCTTCAGAAGGGACAAGCGCAGGGCGCATCAGAAGGGACGAGCACCGGGTGCTTCAGAAGGGACGAGCGCAGGGCGCATCAGAAGGGACGAGCACCGGGTGCTTCAGAAGGGACGAGCGCCGGGTTCTTCAGAAGGGACGAGCGCAGGGTGCTTCAGAAGGGACGAGCGCAGGGTTCTTCAGAAGGGACGAGCGCAGGGTGCTTCAGAATAAAGGACGGGCAGGGGTGCTTCAGCTGAAGGGGCGAGCGCAGGGTGCATCAGAAGGGACGAGCGCCGGGTGCTTCATAAGGGACGAGCCCTGAGTGCTTCAAAGAAGAGACAGGCACTGGACTGCTGTGGGTGCAGGAAGAGGCCTGGACTGCTGTGGGTGAAGGAAGAGGCCTGGACTGCTTGTGGTGCAGGAAGAGGCCTGGACTGCTGTGGGTGCAGGAAGAGACCTGGACTGCGGTGGGTGCAGGAAGAGGCCTGGACTGCTGTGGGTGCAGGAAGAGGCCTGGACTGCGGTGGGTGCAGGAAGAGGCCTGGACTGCTTGTGGTGCAGGAAGAGGCCTGGACTGCTGTGGGTGCAGGAAGAGGCCTGGACTGCTGTGGGTGCAGGAAGAGACCTGGACTGCTGTGGGTGCAGGAAGAGACCTGGACTGCTGTGTGTGCAGGAAGAGGCCTGGACTGCGGTGGGTGCAGGAAGAAGCCTGGACTACTGATGAGTGCAGGAAGAGGCCTGGGCTGCTTGTGGGTGCAGGAGGAGGCCTGGACTGCTGTCGGTGGAGGAAGAGGCCTGGACTGCTTGTGGGTGCAGAAAGAGGCCTGGATTGCTTGTGGTTGCAGGAAGAGGCCTGGACTGCTTGTGGGTGCAGGAAGAGGCCTGGGCTGCTGTGGGTGCAGGAAGAGGCCTGGACTGCTTGGGGGTGCAGGAAGAGGCCTGGACTGCTTGTGGGTGCAGGAAGAGGCCTGGACTGCTTGTGGGTGCAGGAAGAGGCCTGGACTGCTTGGGGGTGCAGGAAGAGGCCTGGACTGCTTGTGGGTGCAGGAAGAGGCCTGGACTGCTTGTGGGTGCAGGAAGAGGCCTTGGCTGCTGTGGGTGCAGGAAGAGGCCTGGGCTGCTGTGGGTGCAGGAAGAGGTCTGGACTGCTGTGGGTGCAGGAAGAGGTCTGGGCTGCTGTGGGTGCAGGGAGAGGCCTGGACTGCTTGTGGGTGCAAAAAGAGGCCTGGACTGCTGTGGGTGCAGGAAGAGGCTTGGGCTGCTTGCAGGTGTAGGAAGAGGTCTGGACTGCTGTGGGTGTAGGAAGAGGCCTGGACTGCTGTGCGTGCAGGAAGAGACCTGGACTGCTCGTGGTGCTGGAAGAGGCCTGGACTGCTGTGGGTGTAGGAAGAGGCCTGGAGTGCTCGTGGTGCTGGAAGAGGACTGGAGTGCTTGTGGTGCAGGAAGAAGCCTGGACTGCGGTGGGTGCAGGAAGAGGCCTGGACTACTGATGAGTGCAGGAAGAGGCCTGGACTGCTGTGGGTGCAGGAGGAGGCCTGGACTGCTGTGGGTGCAGTAAGAGGCCTGGACTGCGGTGGGTGCAGGAAGAGGCCTGGACTGCTTGTGGGTGCAGGAAGAGGCCTGGACTGTGGTGGGTGAAGGAAGATGCCTGGGCTGCTGGTGAGTGCAGGAAGAGGCCTGGAGTGCTCGTGGTGCAGGAAGATGCCTGGAGTGTTTGTGGTGCAGGAAGAGGCCTGGACTGCGGTGGGTGCAGGAGGAGGCCTGGACTGCGGTGGGTGCAGGAGGAGGCCTGGGCTGCTGGTGAGTGCAGGAAGAGGCCTGGACTGCTGTGTGTGCAGGAAGAGGCCTGGACTGCTGTGGGTGCAGGAAGAGGCCTGGACTGCTTGTGGGCTTAGGAAGAGGCCTGGACTGCTGTGGGTGCAGGAAGAGGCCTGGAGTGCCCGTGGTGCAGGAAGAGGTCTGGACTGCGGTGGGTGCAGGAAGAGGCCTGGAGTGCTCGTGGTGCAGGAAGAGGCCTGGACTGCTGCGGGTCCAGGAAGAGGCCTTGACTGCTGCTGGTGCAGGAAGAGGCCTGGACTGCTCTGCTGTGGGTGCAGGAAGAGTCCTGGAATGCTGTGGGTGCAGGAGGAGGCCTGGACTTCTTGTGGGTGCAGGGAGAGGCCTGGGCTGCTTGTGGGTGCAGGAAGAGGCCTGGACTGCTATGGGTGCAGAGAGAGGCCTGGACTTCTGTGGGTGCAAGAGGAGGTCTGGACTGCTGTGGGTGCAGGAAGAGGCCTGGACTGCTAGTGTGGAGACTTCTGGGACAGACGAGATGGTAGAATGGGGAAAGAATACGGTCCTGAGGCTGGACTCACACACTGCAAACACCTCAACATGCATACATACCTGTGGCCAGTGTGAAAATACTGTGGCTGTTGTGTGTCGCCAGGCAGCGCACAATGGGCCATATTTATACTTTTTGACGCAAAACTGCGCTAACGCAGTTTTGCGTCAAAAAAATTAGCGCCGGCTAACGCCATTCTGAAGCGCCATGCGGCGCCGTATTTAATCAATGACGTTAGCTGGCGTTAGCCGCCGGCGCTGCCTGGTGTGCGTGAAAAAAAACGACGTACACCAGGCAGCGCCGGCGTAGGGGGATATGGAGCTTGGGCGTCAAAAAATGGGGCAAGTCAGGCTGAGGCAAATTTTTCGCCTCAACCCGATTTGCGCCATTTTTTTCGACTCCCAACCCCCATAGAAATGACTTCTGTCTTAGCAAAGACAGGAGTCATGCCCCCCTGCCCAATGGCCATGCCCAGGGGACTTCTGTCCCCTGGGCATGGTCATTGGGCATAGTGGCATGTAGGGGGGCACAAATCAGGCCCACCTATGCCACAAAAAAAATTAAAAAAAATACTTACCTGAACTTACCTTAATGTCCCTGGGATGGGTCCCTCCAGCCTTGGGTGTCCTCCTGGGGTGGGCAAGGGTGACAGGGGGTGTCCCTGGGGGCATGGGGGGGCACCTCTGGGCTTCTTCAGAGCCCACAGGTCCCTTAACGCCTGCCTTTTCCAGGCGCTAAAAAACGGCGCAAAAACGGCCGTATGTCATTTTTTTTGACCCGCCCACTCCCGGGCGTGAATTTTGCCCGGGAGTGTAAATACGGCGCACATGCCTCGGAGTCAATTTTTTAGACGGGAACGCCTACCTTGCATGTCATTAACGCAAAGTAGGTGTCCACGCTAAAAAATTACGCAAACTCCATGGACTTTGCCGCTAGACGCGTCTAACGCCAAAGTATAAATATGGAGTTAGTTTTGCGCCGGAATTGCGTAAAAAAAAACTACGCAATTCCAGCGCAAACAGAGTATAAATATGCCCCAATATGCGTACAGTGCCAGGTGGTGCTGGTCAGAAGAGAAAAGGCGGGAAAAGTGAAACAAAGAAAAACAGACATTGATAAAGTTAATAGGTAAGACCTTGGCAAATCTGCACTATTCGATTTAGTTTATACAACCATTTTCTATTGGCATTTAAAGTGTAAAGGTAATAAAATTAACAAGCAGTGCTAAACCATCACAAAAGTGTTAAAAATGAAATGAAACCAGATATTGTCCTTGCACTGAACTGGACTACTTTTTAGGTGGATGTGCACAAGCTAAGATGCCATCTCTGAGAGTGAAGACAGCCGATGGCCGCAGCGGACTGGCCCGCTGCCACATGAGGTGATGGGCAGAAGCAAAATGTTAATGGAGCTTGGAAGGGCCAAAGGGGGTGGGGGAAGGAGAGAGAGAGAGAGAGAGAGAGAGAGAGAGAGAAAAAAAAAAAAAAAAAAAAAAAAACCTGATACCTCACAATATGACGCAACCAGTAATAAAAACTAAATAAGGGGAGAAGCACAGGGGAGGCAGAGAATGGCTTGAGTAAGACGGGCACCACGCAGATCGGAGTCAGGGGTGGCACCGCGCGCCAGGCCGCACAGGACCCGACCCCCGTGTGGCAGCAGACGAGGGGTACACGGGTATCCGCCGGGGCTAAAACCCCACTCTAGGGAAGAATATTCTATACATCTTTTATGGGCAGACGGGCCATGCGGCCACCTCCCCGGTAGGCTGCAGGCTGGGGGGCTGCTGTGCCCCACCCCTGCCCGCCTGGCCTCATTCTAGACACGGCCCCCTGCTGTGTGGAGCTGGTTTGAACCTTTTTTCCCAGGAAGGGTTGTAAGCATTTAAAGGCATCACTTCCTGCAAGGTGCGCCAATAGATGAGCTTCAGCCTGTGTGGGAAGGATGCGTGGCACATGCGTGGCACCCGCGTGGCTCGGGTGGCACTGAGAGGGGACCCTGCTGGCACTGGAAGCTGTGGGAATCCTGCGGGCTGCTTCAGAGTGGATGTTTGTGGCAGTAAAGCAGCGTGTGTAATCCCTCTGAAGCAGCTGCCCTGGCCCTCCTGGGACTGAGGTGTGAGCATGATTGATTTGTAGCGAAGAAACACACAGACCGCCACAAATCAACACTTCCGTCCGCTAGACCCCGCCTCCCCGACACAGAGATGACTTCACACTCAGGTTCCCAGCCTTCTGCTGTGGTGTGTGAGGGCACATTCCTTCCAGGCAGCTGCTAGAGCTCCCCAGTATCACCCTCCGAGCACCAGAGCTCCCCGTGGCACCTTTATCATAGCAGACAACCCCAGAGACTCACGGAAGACATCTTCATAGCAAAGAACCACCGAAGCTTCTCCGTGGCACCCACATAGAGAACAACCACCTGTGATCCACCTTGACACCCTCCGACTAGGCAACCGCCGAAACATTTCCATGGCACCCTCTGAGCATCAGAGTTCACCCTTGGCACCCCCTATAGCAGACAACCAGCATGACTCCTTCATAGCAGACAACCATCAGAACGTCCTCATGACACACTCTTAGCAGACAACCACCAAAGTTTCTCCGTGGCACACTCATAGCAGACGCCCACCAGAACTTCCTCATGGCACCCTCATAGCAGGCAACCCCCAGAACGTCCTTGTGGCACCACCATAGCAGAGGACCACCAGAACTTTCTCATGGCACCCTCATATCAGACAACCACCAGATCTCCACGTTGGCACCTTCATCATAGCAGATAACCACTAGAACTTCCTCGGGGCTCCCTCATGGCAGACAATCACCTGTGGTCCACCTTGGAACCCTCCAATCAGGCCATAGCAGACAATCACCTGTGATCCACATTGGCACCCTCCGATCAGGCCACCACCAGAACTCTTCCATGGCACCCTCATAGCAGCCAGAGGTCCTTCATGACACAAACCTTCCAGGCAACTACCAGAGCTCCCCCATGGCACCGCCCGTCCACACAACCTCCAGAGCTCCACGTGGCCCCCTCATAGCAGACCACCAATGCGTCTCAGGGCAAACTCCTTCCAGGCGCAGTGCTTTCCCCGGCACCCACCCTCCTATGACACCAATGACACACACCTACCACAAAACCACACATACTTCGTCCACCGCATACTCCCTGATAGCAGACAACCATCAGAACTTTCTCATGACACACATTACAGAAAACCACAAAAGTTTCTTCTTGGCACACTCATAGCAGACAACCACCAGAAAGTCCTCGTGGCACCCTCATAGCAGGCAACCACCAGAACTTCCTCATGGCATCCTCATAGCAGAGAACCACCAGAATTTCCTCCTGGCACCCTCATAGCAAACAACCACCAAAGCTCTCACTTGGCACCTTCATCATAGCAGACATCCACCAGAACTTCCTCGTGGCACCCTCACAGCAGACAATCACCTGTGATCCGCTTTGGCACCCTCCGATCAGGCCATAGCAGACAATCACCTGTGATCCACATTGGCACCCTCCAATCAGGCCACCACCAACACTCTTCCATGGCACCCTCATAGCAGCCAGAGCTCCTCCATGACACAATCCTTCCAGGCAACTACCAGAGCTTACCCATGGCACCACCCATCCACACAACCTCCCGAGCTCCACATGGCCCCTCATAGCAGACCACCAGAGCGCCACATGGCAAACTCCTTCCAGGAGCAGTGCTTTCCCCAGTACCCACCCTCCTATGACACCTACGACACACACCTACCACATAACCACACATACTTCATCCACCGCATACTCCTACCACAGAACCACAAGCCGTCACCCACGGCACACTCTTAACACAGAACCATTAGGGAATCGGCCATGACACAATCTTCCCACAGAACCATAGCACCCACAAACCAGAGCACAAACCTACCACAGAAACCCATAGCATTTGCCCACAGCACACCACTACCACAGGACCACAAGGCAATCACCCTCTCTCAAAACTACTACAGAACCGTAAAGCAATCGCCCACACATACTCTTACTGCAGAACTATAACCAGGGCCACTGGAATTACATACTTGTGCGCCCATGGCCATTGTCGCATAATTCTTGGTTTGCTGCATTTGCCACACAATCCACCATCTGCTGCATAATCTGCAGATTTTAGAAAAATTGTTTCTAGCTCAGATGGTTCAAAGGTTGCTAAAAATGCAGTAACATGTGTTGTAGCTCAGTGAAAGGCTCTTTGCCAAGTAGGACTGGTCACTTTTCTGTTGCTTATTGCTATATTTGGGGGTTCTACTGGTACTAATGAGGTGTAACCAAGTTTAAAAATGACAAAACAATGAAATAATAGTATTACATTATGTGTCACATTGTGTCGCTTAATGTGCCTTTTCTTGCAGCATAATTTACTCAACCCTGCCGCATAATTTATCCCTCTCTTGCCGTATGATTCCAGTGGCCCTAACTATAGTCTCTTCCTCTACAGCGCCCACAAGACCTTCGTTTATGGCACAACCTACCATAGATCTACTCAGCTTTAGCCTACAACGTAATCATACTACACAACCACAAGGCCATCTCTAACGACACAATCCTACTATGGAACCACATGACCATCGCCCACGACACACACCTCTTACAGAACCGCATGAGAATCCTCAATAGCAAGACCTACTACAGAACCACAAAGTTCCCTCCACAGCACACCCCAACCACAGAACCCCAAGGCCTTCACCCGCAGCACGCTTCTTCTACAGTACCAGAGGTCCTCCTTCAAGAAGTCCTTCGTGGCCCACTCCTACCTCAGAACCACGCCATCTGTCTGTCACACAGTGTCTCACTTGGGACTGTTAAAGGGGACGTACAGCTTAAACCCTCATGGACAAACCTGGACCAGTTGTGACTTCACCATCTGTCTCCTGATCAGTTACACACAGTCCCCTAAGGCTGGCTTACTTTTAAACAGGTTGGGGACTGCGCCTGGGCCCTGGTCCCTAAAGAGTGAAATCTGGGATACCCCTTCCTCCCCATCCCTACGGCACCCCCTCACCAACTGGGAAAAAAAGGCGCTGACAGAAATTAACCTGAGACAGATGGGTTTGCGTTTGAGAAACAATTTTCAGGCCGTGTTTGTTACAAAACACATATTAGAAACATTGGAATACCACACTTTGTGGTTCAATCAACACTGTGAAAATTACAAATACAGAAAGCATTTGTTCAAATCTAGACATAAATCAACTAACCGCATATTCTTGGTCAAGTTTGGCCCCTGGTCCTTAGAGCACTGAATGACTAGTGAGCCCAAGTGCTAGCCACGGGGCTCTCCCATAAATGCATATGGACACGGTACAAGGCAAACTCCCCCAGTCCTCCTCACAGAGAGAGAAGCCACGGGCCAACAAGCCAGCTGAGCCCGAAATCACCCATGCCAGAGCAACCCCCGGCACCCTTTGGGAGATGGGCCTGGGCAACCAGGCCTGATCACTGTCTTCTAGCCCAAGGTCCCACTCCCCACAATGTCAGGGCAGAGCCATAAAGAACCCATAGAGCCAAGGGCAATCGTTGTAGCTGACGTTCCTGGCACTGCCTTATAATCCATAGTACTTTTGGCCCTGTTTGAAAAACTAAATGAATTGGGAATTTGCCTGCCTTCTTGCCCCCGCTGCAGAGGTGCCTACCAGGTTTGTTGCCAAACCTGACCTCCTCACCACCACAGACTTGGTTGGTTAACTGACCAATCAGATCTCCCCCATAGTTGGGCTTCCCTGAGATTTGGAAACGATGTGCACCGGAAAGGCCAACAAAGTTTGGATGAACAGTTGATTGCCTTGGGCGGAAAGGTGAACATCTTTGTGGGAGAAGTCCTCTCCTCTGAGGCAGCCATGGGAAATTGTCTTCAAAATGGCTGCTTTGAGGAGCCTCCTCAACCTAGTATTGAGGCGCCTCACTGACTCTTCAGACCCTGACTCGTGGCGGCCAATGGGCCCGAGCACAGTTTATGCTCAAGTACGCAAAACTTGAAATTAAGCACCAACAACAGAATGCTGTTAGTGCCAAGCTCCCCCCAGGCCAGGCATCGCCCGCACCTGTAGCCGGGGCCCGCCATTATGGGTTGCTCTTGTAATTCAGAAAATACAGAGATTGGTTAAATTAAATGTTTTGGGTAACAGATCCCAGAAACTGCAAGCATCACATAATTTTACCAGCTGCTTCTATCAGATAGATCTCAAAATGGGTAGTCCAGGCAATGAAACAGAAGTTTTCCTTGGATTTTCCTTTAAGTACGGGTGAACTAGAAGCCTTTGTTGTTCCCTCTCTTTTTATGTTGAAGACCCCCTTCAACGATGCAGCACAGTACTGTCAAAACAGATCCTGCGGGTGTCACCATATTGCATACAATATATGTGGGGCGATAAAAATATTACACCCACTACCTCCCTTCTTACGTCATCAAGGTACGTAATGTAGTGAATGTGTAAATTATATGAACCCCGACGCGATGACGTGCAACCCTGCTGAGTCCATGTTTTAGTAAAATTGACGATTTCTCATTGACCCTTCCACATGGCGGGTGCGATAGATAGCACTTTAATTGCTCTGTCCATTGTGATTTCACTCACACACAGATTCAAGGCACTACACCTTCCTGAACAGCTGCATCTCACACCAACAACCACCCAGACGCCTAGTAGCAGGATTCCTACTCGCACAGATCCCACGCATACACCAAACCAGATCAGGAGGACGGGCGTTCTCTTACATTGCTCCTAAAGTCTGGAACGGCCTCCCACCACACACCAGAGCCTCTTCCCCTCTTGAATTCTGCAAGAAGCGGAAGACCTGGCTTTTCAAGTAACCAACCTACCATAGGCAGGGCCAGGTGCGCACACGGCTCAGCGCCAGGATACCCTCGCGGCTGGTAGTGCGCTATACAAATACACATAGCATAACACATATCAAGGCTACAAAATCTTTCATTGGTAACAAGGTCAATGAAAACTCACATATATTTTTCAACTCATAACTAATAAAGTAATTTTTACATTAAGATATGAATTCTGAATCTATAGGTGTTATCAGTTCAAATTAATTTCCCCAAATATTTAGACATTTATTAAGACGCTGGTGCGTCCTTGTTTGTGCACGTGCTGTGTTTGCACGTAGATTACACTTACGGGCCGATGCCCCAGCCGGCCAGGCAAGGGTTAAGCGCAGATACGTCTATCCTGTATTTTTTGGCAGGCTCGGGCGGCAGCTGTTATTTTCAAAGTGATATTTCACTTCACGCAGGAGGGGTTGATGGCGGGCGGGTGGTTGTCACAGCTGAGATTAACACAATGAAAGGCAATTAACTCCAAGCGCACGGGCCCTTCCCAGCCCTGGGGGAGCCCCCCCCCCCCGACCGCGGCTGCAAATGGCACCTCGAGGCACATTAGCCGGTCCCTGGGGGTCAGTAGAGGCTGTCGGAGGCGGGTCCTCACCGCAAAGGTGCCTTGTGATGTGCCCCGTTGTAAATAATACTGCTGAGTATCTGTCCCTGGGATTAAAAAACATAATATACGAGATAAGGTACCCCCAACTGTGTAGTATATTCGTACTTGTTAGGTCTTTATTTATCTGAATGCTGACATTTTGCCTGTGATACGATGACCAGATCTTTAGAAGCAAAAACCAGGACATTTTGCAGAAACAGAAGAAGGACTACTACTTTACACCAATAGAGCGTCGTGGAATGACAGCTCTCGTCAACATAGGAACACAGAAGAGGCACTATGAAAAGGAATAAAATGCAGTTTTTAAAACCAGCATCATACCGGTTAATTCCATTTCTGACTTAAAACAGCTGTTAACTAGCAAAGCGTTAGAGCACCTGAAAAAGTGCTTTTCACTGTTTTCAGTTGCCCCCTCCAAAAACCGTGACGGAAGCCAAATTTAACGAAATCTGCCAGGACAGCTGGTGGAAAACCGGGACTGTCCCGGCAAAACCGTGATGCCTGGTCACCCTAGCCTGTGATAATGTGGTACGGAACTCTGAGGACATCCTGGGGCTGAACTCAGTGGTACTCATATTGACCTTTGACCAGCGCAGAAGGATGAAAGGCTGAGCAGACCCTTAGGGATCTGAACATGTGACCATGAGTGAAACACAGATCCCTGGAGCGGGCGAGTTATTCCACTGATCTGCCTGACCAGCAGTCCACATAGGCCTATTATCCAAAGGTTGCAAAGCTTTACAAAACCTTTGCAAAGTTCTAGGGTTCACTTTGCAATTGTGTGAAGGTATGAATTGTTATGCTTTGCCTAATTTTTCTTGAATATTTATGACTTTTCTGACAAATTATATTCAATATTTTCTTATTTTCCTGTTTAACACTGAAATTGCTTCTGCGCATGATATGACTCACAGAAAACCGTGAAGGTTAACTATGTAGAGGAAAGGTTTGCACACAATTTCTACCCTGGGCTCGCTTCAATTAGAGTGAAAATTATCTCTCTTTGCTGTGAAAAGCATTTTGTGATCTGCAGAAAAACATTGCACAGTCTAAGGGAAAGTCAAACAGGGAAAGTTTTGCAAAGGACGAAAATCCAAAACTTTGAAAACTCTTACCCTGAAAAATTCTTCACCTAAGGTCACAAAGACCCTCAGAGTCTGGCGGCGCATTTTAAAATGCGGGTGGATTGTCCTGTGAAATATAGGAATCACCCCCTCCCAGCTCCCCATCTAGCATCCAAATATGTTTTTGCAAACTTTCACACACTGCCCCACCTTCACTGAATTCATCATCTACATTTAGGCCTTGTTGTGACTGGTGGCCAGGGTGATGGTGGAGTGAGGGTCTGACGGAGCTTCAGAAAAGCATTAATACACTCCTTGGGAACATTTCCAGTCTTGTGCTCCAATGAGACAGAGAGGCCTTGGAGGAGGCGGGGTGTTGTTGTGAAGGGGGTAGGGCTTCGGACCAGATGGCGGCACTCCTGTTTTGCCACTTTTATTATTAAGAAAATAATTAACATGCATTGGCAGTGCCAACAGATCTGGCTTTAAAGGAATGTTGATTGGTAATGAGAGGCATTACAAGTAAACAGCATGGGAATAGATATGTATTTTTATGGAAACAAAAAACTACAGAATTATATTGGTGAAGGTTAAAAGGTCAGGTGACAGTTGGACTGTAGAGCCGGGCCTAAAAATCCATGTAGGTTAAGTACTGCCCTCCTCCTATTCATGCTGCTGCCAGAGGAAAGCAACACAATCTAGTTATCTAAGGCACTTTAATAGCATTGTAATGACATGTGTGCCCCTGAAATTTCAAGCATATGCAGCTGGATAAAGGAATAACATGACCACAGTTGCCTAAAGGGAAAACCTCTTTTTTGTGGAAGCACACAACTTCTGTTCAATCACAGTATGCTCTCCTGATGCCCAACATGTGGGTGGAGCCAAAGCCCCTCCGTAGTGATGCTCAAATGGTTGTCTGGCTACAGCTGCCCAGTCAAACCAGATGATAAAAACCTGCCACTTAAAGCTGGAACTTACACAGTGGTCAGTGCTAGGTGGCAAGACAGCTCTATGAACCCACTCCCTGAACATCACCTCTCCACTGTATTTCAGACTGATACCATCAGTGTGAGTTAAATACGTATAACTCACAGCTCTCCGATACCTCAGTAAGATCCTGACCTCTTAGTGTAATCAAAGAATAGCACGGCGTTGAGCTCCCCATCAGTCAAGGGGACACTATACCTTCAGCAAGATGTCCTAAAGCTCCTGAAACTGGCATCATTAATTTGGTGCACGCGTAATTCCATGGGCAGAGATTTGACTCTTGCTGTATCATTACCTGTAAAAAAAAATAGGGGGCATGCACCCTATTGCTGATCTCTAGATCTGAGACCACTTCCTGCCCTTTCACAGATTCAAGATGGCGACCGTTGCACAAACCGTTTCAGCATCAACGCATAGAGTGGACCGTGCTCACTGCGTCTTCATGGCACCGTGTGTACGGATCGAGGGGGAAGCGGAGCTTCAGCAGGTCCTTGGCCTTGCAAGAAGACGTGAAGAGGTTGGTGCAAACCTTACAAAGCTCTTCTCTTCAATCTGAATGTGACCTGGAAGGAGCTTCCCAAGGGTCTTGGCAACAATTTCAGCCTGCTTGTGTTTCCAAGATATCCCCCCAGTCTTAAATGGAATGACTGCCCGACCATTCAAGTTGCTCTGCAAGGGAGATATGCTTTTGTTAGTGGTAAATGACTGAGGTGTTGATGCTCGGCAGCGCATTTTGCGTGGTAAGTGGCTGTCTGCCTGTTCGTGACATTATGAGTGTCCGCCAGGCTGACCCTCACTCAGTCGGACAATCGTCATACGCTGGAAAAATAGGGAGGGCAGAGCCCTGATGCCCAACCTAAGGAGCCACCAGGATCTGAACGAATTCCAACCAAGTGTTTTCCGAAAATCCCAAAATGTGTCTGTGGTGTAGACCCACACCCTGATAAATTCCCCCAAACAATATTATTTACCTTCAAGTGGCCATCGGGTAATTACAAAGAAAGGCACATGGACACGGGGTCGCCATCAGCATGAGCCAACTCTGTCCTATCCTCACACTAGTTGGGTGAAGAGAGGTTTCTTTCTTCTTATTTACCTTTACCTTCTCATCCTTCCTCACCGACAGAACCCAGAGAGTCCGACTCTCCTCTTTCCGCTCCAAAGCCACCAACCTCATCTGCGGCGTCCCCCAAGGATCCTCCCTCAGCCCTACGTTGTTCAACGTCTACATGACCCCCCTCGCCAATCTGGCCCGCCAACATCACCTCAGCATCATCTCCTACGCCGACGACACCCAGCTCGTCCTCTCCCTGACCAAAGACCCACTCACCGCCAAAACCAACCTCCACGAGGGACTGAAAGCCATCGCCGAGTGGATGAACGACAGCCGCCTGAAGCTCAACTCTGACAAGACGGAAGTCCTCATCCTCGGGCGCACCCCTTCGGCCTGGAACGACTCCTGGTGGCCCACCGATTTCGGACCCCCACCCACCCCAGCCAGCCACGCAAGAAACCTCGGCTTCATCCTGGACTCAGCCCTCACCATGTCCAAACAGGTCAGCGCCGTCTCCTCTTCCTGCTTCAACACCCTTCGAATGCTCCGCAGAATTTTCAAGTGGATCCCAACAGGAACCAGAAAGACGGTGACCCAAGCCCTCGTCAGTAGCAGACTTGACTACGGCAACGCACTCTACACAGGCATCCCAACAAAAGACATCAAACGACTCCAGCGTATCCAAAATGCATCCGCCCGCCTGATCCTTGACATACCCCGCCGATGTCACATCTCCCCTCACCTGAAGGACCTCCACTGGCTCCCCGTGGACAAGAGGATCACCTTTAAACTCCTCACCCACGCTCACAAGGCTCTACACAACACCGGACCTACCTACCTCAACTCCAGACTCAACTTTTACGCCCCCACTCGTCAACTCCGCTCTGCCAATCTCGCCCTCGTCCCCAGGATCCAGCGCAAGACCGCCGGCGGCAGATCCTTCTCCTTCCTCGCCGCCAAGACCTGGAACTCTCTCCCCACCTCACTGCGCCAAACCCAGGACCTCCTCGCCTTCAGGAGACTCCTCAAGACCTGGCTCTTCGACCGCTAACAGCTCACCCACCCCCCCCCCCCCCACCAGCGCCTCAAAACCCTGACGGGTATATAGTGCGCTTTACAAATGTTATGATTGATTGATTGATTGATTAACCCTTATTTTGGTTCAGCTATTGCTCTGACACTTCCAGCTGACTTGTGCTCCTAATAAACCTTCCTATTGCATATGTCTGATGTCTGAGCACTGCACAACATAGGACCGGTACACCTCCACCACCTCACCTTCTACGTACCCAACAGATGTCTCCGTTCCTCCCAGCTCGCCCGTGTACGCATCCACAAGATCTCGAAACGTACAGCAGGAGGAAGATCCTTCTCCTACCTACCTAGCAGCCCGGACATGGAAGGCGCTATCTCTCAAGCTCAGGCAGACCGCATCACTGAACCAGTTCAGGAAGGACCTCAAGACCAGGCTTTTCGACTGAGCAGCACGCCCACATACAGCGCCTTGAGACCCTATGGGTGATTAGCCACGCTCTACAAATTCATGATTGATTGATTGATTTATTCCTATAGTTTCCAAATAATGTCCCAATACTGCAGAGTTATTAAGCAAAAAACTACACAAAGACTGGAGGCGGATGAAACGTCTCCTAAGATTTGTATTGATCTCCACACCTTGTGGGAGTCACAAAAATCGTCAGTGGTATGCGTGGAATTCTACTCACACCTTACATTACCCAGAATACACCCGCTGAACTGCCTGGAGACAGGCAACACACTGGTTTTAACCACAGAAGAAAGGTGCAGTTGTGCACTGTACAAATGCCAAAACCATAAGTATGTTAACATTTATTTTTGGGCTACATTTACCCAGGGGGCGAAACCTCACCCTCTGCAGCCCCATAAAATATGAGGATGTTGATAGACTTCCTAGTTTAGGAAAAACAAGTTCTTCATCTCTGTTTCAATTTTCAAAAAAAGGTTGAGTGGAAACAAAATGGCTTCCCATTCACGCAAACTGAATACCCAAATGTGCTACATTGCATTTAGGGGTCAAAGCAAGGGCAGAGGGTGGCAGATGTTTTTTCTCGAAAATTGATGAAGTTTAGTTAGATATGTTTCCATCACCGGATGCTTTCATTCTTCTTGTCCCACCCCCTTCAGAACACCCCCTGCTCATCCTGTTCCTCTGAAGATGAAACAAGTGGCAGCCTGTGTACTTAAAACACTTTGGGTTTGTGCTCAGCATGGGTGGACAGCTGCAACAAGGGTTGGAAAGGCTCCCAGAGTCTATAGAGAGAGGAGCTGAACAGGCCCACATTCAGCCATGATTCCTGTACAAAGACGGGATGAGCGCAGGATGGTGGAAGGAGAGATCTGGCTGAAAAGAGCAGGTGCGGCCTTTATCGATGGATGCAACTCTACTTTCTTGGCCAAAGCCATATCCTTCTTCCATTTTATGCCTGGACTCTTTCCAAACTCCTCTTCCTATCAAAAAACACTGCCTAGAAGGGTTTAGACGAAGTTTGCCCTTCTTCGCGTTCATAATGCAATCGCTTCCGTAGGAGGAAATGCTCCTCACATCAAAAGATCCTTTAAGGTTGCAAATGTCAAAGATCACATTCATTTGCCCTTCACCTACAAATTACCGAACTTAATGATTTCAAATAAAATATATTTTTTGTTACTTACTCTAGTCAGGATGTGCTGTAACATTACTGGCTTTTACATACAGTGGAGGGCTGCGGGGGTCATGGGTCTAATCAGACTACAACCTTTGAACAGAAATATTGAAAAGGAGAAATCTTCCAACATTTTGTGTACATTTCAGCATGTTTAGGGATTTCATAAAAATCCCCCTTGATACACAAGAAAACATGTGCAATCTTACTTTACCTGCAAATTCCCTGTGGTCTTCACTTCCTACTGGAGGTTGGCTGCGCGATAGAAAAGCTAGGGGACTGAGTTTTGCAAACATTTACACTAATAGCTTTTTTCCTATTAGAAAAATATATTTCCACTTGAAGAGGCTATTTCCTTTAAATCATCCCAAAATATTGGGGTCTTATGTGAACCTTTCCTTGATCTAAGCAAACTCAAGCCAAACTTTTTGGATGTAAATATACATCTGCAGATTTGGTTTTGGAAAAGCATTCAGAATATTTGAGAATTCTTGCAAAGCTACACCTGTAGGTGTTGTTCCGTTACTTACCGGTAATATTCATTACCCCGATTAGGGGGTTCTCCTCGACCCAGTCCAAACAAATGAGGGAAGAGGACTGGGATGAGGAGGACCCCATAGGGGTAATGACCCAATTCTTGATGGTCACCCCTGCCGTCTCCTGAGAGCACCAGTGCTCTGCTGTACATGTAGTTTTTCCAGAGACGTAAAATCCGTCTACCGCGTAAATGTCCACAGATCCTGATTATGTGAACTAGGATCTGCTATGTATGCCTGCAGCAGGCACTTTGTGAGCCTAAGTACAAGTTATGTATGCAAAAAAAGGCCCATATTTATACTTTTTTAGCACCGCATTTGCGTCGCTTTTTGACACAAAAACGGCGCAAACTTACAAAATGCAATTGTATTTTGCAAGTTTGCACCGTTTTTGCGTAAAAAAATGACGCAAATGCGGTGCTAAAAAAGTATAAATTTGGGCGAAAGTGTTTTGTGTCAGGACTAGTCTGTCGTGGCACAGAAAAGCCTCCTTTCCAGCTGTCTCTGAGCTGAGATGTGTCTGGTGGTTGATTCCGGAGACACATGTTCTCTTCCTGAGATGCATTTCCTGCTCCCCCACGTAAGCACATCTTGTGATCTTTGATAAAATCTCTCTGTGCATCCCAGATGTTTAAAAGTAAGAAACATTCTTTCAACGTTTAGCAATGGACTAACCATTCTATTAAGGCATTTGTGGTAAACTGCAGTCTCGGGGAGAGGGCAACAAGCTCCCAGACAACATGCAACCCACCCTGGCATACTCCACCGTAGTCTAACCCAGTGCAGCGCCACTTTTCTTGTGCCCCTTAGCGCCTCCCTAACGCCACCACGTGTGTGCGGAATCTAACATACGGTGCACCATGGTGGTAGTTAGGGGAACTAGCGCTCTGCAGGATTAGTGTCAGAAATGTTTACGCTAATCCTGCAAAGCCATCGAGGCCCATTGCAATCAATGGAAGCCTCCTTTTAACGCCTGCTCCGAGCAGGCGTTAAAAGTGCTGAAAAAAACGGACGCAGATAAATCTCTTAGATTTCTTTGCGCCATTTTTTCAGCCCCCCCTTTGCATTCATTATGCCTGGCGCAGGCGTAATGTAGCGCAAAGGGTTGCAAGCATTGGGCCACTTTGTAAATATGGCACGTGATTTTGGCCTCATTGGCCCGCACTGGCGTACAATATGGTGGTAATGTGGCACAAGGAGGCACTAGGGTCTCTTAAATCTGTCCCTAACATTTTACAATGCCTCGAAAATCCAGAGATGTGGTCAGGTGCAGAACAAACACAAAATATTTTACAATATGACACCAGAAAAAGTATTTAAAGAAATGAATCAAAAACACACATTTAAGAAGCACCTTACGAGAATATGTTGGTTTGAAAAAAAAAATCAACATATTAGATTCTTTTATAAATAATAATTTGGTCGCTAAAAAGGTTGAAAAATGTTGGTATTCCAAAGATAGCGTGAAACGTGATTTTAAATGTCCATTCTCTCAGTAACATTCCTGCCAATGTGCTGATACTTTTCACTCATCTGAAGTACCTGGGGGATCCCTACCTAGTTGTCAAATTGTGTTTCTTGCAGCAGTTCTCTAGTTGTCAGTGAAGATACATTTATGGAGACATAAACAAATAAAACAGAAATGCATCCTCCTTTCAAGTATTTTATTTTTTTCAGGCTTACTTTCCAATTTTGTGAGATCTGAATTTCCTTACTGTAGGCTTTGTGACTTACTCCGACCTGGCTAATTTACTATTCCAAACCCAATCGTTGTCAAGGTTTGTGTTATATTTCATGTGAAGCCTAATGTAGAAAAAGTTTCTGTTGAAATAATCTTAGTTAAAGTAAGGGTCTGCTTACAAATGTGGCTGCCTCCAGTAAAAAAAAATATATAAATATATATATTTTTTTATTTACCAAAGTGTAGGTGAGTTTTTTTCTCACTAAAAGTGTATTTTTCGCTAAATACTGTCAGATGACCAATAGACCGAGATCTAATATTTGGGACATGACTTAAGAATTGTTATAGAATGATTAAATACCTTTAGAAGAGTGATATCAGAGCCTCTCTAAGAGAGGCAGGAACTGCCTGCTACTAAAGGGTTCCATTTGGGGGAAAATCCCGTCTGTGATTGCTTAAATCTTTGGGAATGTCTTTCTGCAGGCACATTCGGGTTTCAAGTGGCGCTCATGGTGTAGCATTTAACTCTGAGTTTTGGGCTGCACCCACTGGAGGCAACAGACCAGTGTTCTTGGAACAGAATTGGCATTCCCTCAAGTTCTGCTTCAGACTGAAAACTAGGCCTGGGCGAAATTGGAACTTCGCAAGAGTAGTTGGAGTAATTTCAGTAATTACATGCCGTGATGTGCATAGTGTTACAAAATTCCCAAAATGACGCTATTACTCCAGCTTGAGTAATCATCAGAAATGTGGGGCAAAAAACAGTGAGTAGCTGTTGACAACTGTTCCTAAAACATTTAGCACTATTTCTTAGCACAAAAAGCATCCTTGGGCCCATTTTAGATGCAAGGGTGAATTTTATACTAAGAAAATAAAGCTAAATGCTGAATTACGCTTCTCATGCAAATACCCATAATTACCAGTGATTGTTTGGTAATTACGAGTAATTGTGCTAGATAGAATTACACCAGTTACGCCCAACTCTAATGAAAATTACTCCATACGGGGCTCAGAAAGAGAATTATATGGCATCAAAGATCACCAGAAGTTCATGTTTTCTTCTATGGACTTATCTGGTTTATTATTGAAACTGGTAGGCACAGTGTCACTTGCACATTAATGTATAGAGGCAATGCAAACAAACCAAAATATTTTTAACTCTTCCCCTTAGCCTCCTAAGGTTGGTTTGTGCCAGCCCCGAGGTATTTTCTTTCACTTCCCATGCTCAGAGCCCCTCCTTTCTGATCTCCTTGCCTAGTTTAGTTTCTCAGGAGAGCCTGAGAAAGCCCCTTAAGTCTTTGTGTGGGAACCGGATCAAGATAGGCTGGTCGGTCAGAGGCTTGACCTCTTGACCCGGATTCAATTACTCTTATAAACTCTGACGGTTGTAACTTCCGGGGGAAACCATTATTCACACAGGAGGGAGGGTGGCCTGCTGTTTAGGTGTCTGAACCAGGAGAAGGCATCAGTCACGCAGGAGGGGTCGTGACTCTGGCGCAGGGCGGTGCTGAACCAGAAAGCTGCGCGTGGCCGTTTCCCCAATCTTCGTCTTCCTTTTATCTAATCTTATAACCCTACTCACTGTGGATTTTCAGATCCAGGGTTAGCCAAAACCTTTCTTATTTTTCATCCGCCCACTACAACATACAGAATGGGGCAATGGGTCAGCGCACTTCACCCATTGGCTGACTTCACTGCAAATTAACAAGGAGCACATTCACAGAGTAAGGGTCCCTTAAGTGTCAGGGACTACTGTGGCAATGTGTGATTTTTGAGAGCACAAAATAGTTTGGATGTTAGCCACTGTTTTTTTAGATTGAAGAAGGGCCGCCAGCGTGCCCCACAATGAAGTTTTTCAAAAACCCTGCTAAAACAAAACAAAACAAGCATTGAGAAAGCCAAGGACAGACTAATTGACTTTGCCAATGCTTATTTAAACGAGTTCTGAGTGCAAAGGCCTCTGTCAATGTGCGCCTTCCAGCTCTCTGGAAGGCCCAGGGTAAGCCTGTGTATTACTGTAAACACAGGACTCCCCTAAGGGAGCCGCTCGCCTCCTTCGGAAATTAGCTGCATATTAGCTGCATGTGGCAATAAAAGTGTCCACAGTTTTAATCACATATTTACTATTTACATAGAACAATGCTGAGGCAAGACAGTCTCTGAAAACTCATTACGCCCTCGACAAAGGCGTTGAAATACAAAGAGGCAAAGTGATGTGCCTAGGATCACACCGTTTGTACCCAGTATGAAGTTAAGTTAGAGCTGCAATCTTCTGGTCCCAGGTATGTAGGGTGGCCAGATTTTGATGAGCAAAAACTGGGACAGGCCAGACATAAAAGGACTAAATACTTTACTCTCACTTTTATATCTGGCCTGTCACGTTTTTTTTGCGTAGCTTTGTGAATGTGTGCCTATAGGTGTGTGTGTGTGTGTATGTATGTGTATATATATATACACACACACACCCATATATACACACAGACTTTTGACATTTACAAGACTTCACATATAAAATTAGCTATGGTTTGAACTCCCACCCTGCAACCCCAACCCGCCCCCACCCACCTCTCTCTGCTCCCAACTCCCTCTCTCTGCTTGGAACAGACAGGGGACTCTGTTGCCTGACAGTATCAGAGAATTACTTTCATTATTTCATACTTTGTAGGCGTCTGTTAAAGGAGAGCAAACCTTTAAATTATGACTGGCAAGATAGTTTGACCTTTGTCCCAAAAACCGGGAAATTTATTTAAAATTAAGAGCATCGTCGGGACACTGGGACAGTCCTCTAAATACCGGGACTGTCCGGGGAAATCCGGGACGTCTGGTCAACCTACACGTTTGCCCATTTTGTGACAGCCGCCAGTCCTCCAGGCGCTAGACCTCTGACATTGACAAACACATTCAACCAAGAGAAGCCGGAGTACTGGAAGGTAGAGCTGCAGGCCAGCAGAGGCGCTCAGATTTAAACAAGCACTGCCACCGCCAACAGCAGGCCTTCTCCATGTATCCGGACATCCGGTAGGAAGGACTTTGTAACGCAGATGGGCGGAGCCCCTGGTTTGTGTAAAGTTAGTCTGTCCCTGCAACCGGAAGCCATGTCAGTCACTCCCGACAGGAGGCTGAGTCAATGGGCTAAGGGCGAGGTTTTATTGCAAGTATTTTTTTATGAACTGAGCAAATAATAGCTTAGCAAAAGGTTCACAAGTAGCCCCGTGGGAAAAAAGTGGGTTGGGCTGGGGTAAAGCCAGTCACGTGTCAGGCTCTTTCACAGTAATGTCCTGATGTGAGGCCTCCTCATTACTTTAATGACGAAGCAGTACTGTCAATTATTAGCAGCAGGGAATCATCACAACAAATTGTGATGCTTTGGGCCTCTCTTGCGTACACGTGTGCCCTGGTGCCACTGCACATGCTGCACACACGCTGCCTGTACCCTCTCGGAATTGACAGGCGTGTTTAATGGCAGAGAATCTCTGGGCGACTTCTGGGCGCTACGTCACCTAGGCCTAAAGTCACCTCCGCTGCATTGTTCAATATATGACTGGCCGCGGCGGCCTCTCCTGATCTCTGGTCCCATTAGAAGGCGGGTGATTCCCTTCTGGTTGAACAAGCGCTCCTCCGGGATCAGGTAGTAGTGATAGGACATGAAACATGGGTGTCTGTAGCGGGGAGAGGCCCTGCCTCAAGGCGCATCGGGACACGGCCACAAGTACCTCTTGAATTTTCAGAGGCAAGGCCGGCATCGCTCCTGTAGACGGGACCTAAAGAACTCATAGCTACGCAGTGCAATAAAATTAGATAGATAGATAGATTGCAATCTCGATAGATAGATCAAGTAATGATAGAAAGATCAGACAAGTAATGATTGACAGATAGATATCACTTTTTAACTTATGTAAATATAAAAACAATTTATGTTAACTTAGTTACCTCAATAGCTCCTTCAAAATATGTACAGTTTATTGCAGGTTTCAATAGTTTGCACCTTATTATGAAAACGATTCCATCGGAGACGGGGGCAACCATATGCAAATCAGTCTTGGCCCCGCCCCAAAAAGGACAGTTCCTTCCGACCAGCCAGGCCGCAAGCAACCACAGGCATGTTTGGTCCTTGCTGGCTCCGATCAGTGAGAGATAATATACATATATGTATAGCGCTTACTACTCCTGTTGAGGCGCGGAAGGTTTTATTGAGTAATTGGTAATTACTCTATGCCTCGTTCCAATTCTCCTGTTTTGCTCACTGTGCCACAGTTGTCAAGGACAAACTGCAAGCAAATGAATCTTCACCCATCTTACACTGTGTTTCAATGAAAGTGGCTTAAAATATTTTTAGTTTATATCTATCGAGGGTGAGGAGGTGAAAAATACATTGATGCCATCTCCTATCATGAAATCACTCAACGAGCACGCGCTTAAATGGGACACAGCCAGTGCTTAATTTGTGCTTGTTTCCGGTGCTGAGCACCAGCACTTATTTTTGAGGGCCGGCTCTTATTCTTCTGCCCCAAGCATTTACCGCGAGCAAAAAGACGGAGGAAGAGAAAATGAAAAAGCGTCACAATGGGAAGAAGCAGAAAGCTGCAAGAGTGAGTTGAGAGGGCAGGGAGTGGCTGTAAATGGATTAAAGAGGCCCGCCATGGCTTCAGGATCACGCTTCCTCAGTATTCCGTATTCCCACATTTCATTGCAGCAGCCGCATGTTCAAGAGGAGGGCTTTGAGCACTAGCACATTTTTATTTATAAATTAAGCACTGGACACAGCTCACACTTTAAGGCTGTCTCTAGTCCGACAGCCTTGTCACAGGGAGCAATAGAACAGTGGACACATGAAGAGATGACGGAGACCAGAAAAAGAGACAGCATGTGACTCCCGACACAAGATGGCTGCTGCAGGGAGCAGGAAGGGGCAAGAACAGAACATAGAGAGGGCAGATGGTGGGTATCATATGAAGACAGATTACTAAAACATCTTTGAGCCAGCACAGGCAATGCCAGTAAGTCTGACTTTGACTGACAGTCTTTGGGCTTTGACAGTGCTTGTTTTGTTTTGACATAGTTTTTCTAAAACATATTGTAGGCGGTAGCTGTAGGACCCTAACCAATTAAGAAAACGTTGGCTAAAAGAAAAGTCTTTTTATGACCCCAAAAAAGCAGAGTTTGCCGTGTGGTCTACAGCACTGAAGGGATCTACTTTATGTGCGGATGTGCTCCTTGTGAAAGGGACAAATCCTTCCCTTAAGGTGAAGACAGCCAATGGATGAAATGGGCTGACCCACCGCACCGTATTGTAAACTCTAGTTGGAGGAAAAAGATTGTCATTAACACAGCAACTGTCCAGTTGCTAAAGAGGGCTTGCTGAAAAGTCCTATCAGTAAGTACATGACATCTATAATTGTAGTAAAATCAAAAGGTTTTGGCTAACAGCAGACCTAAAAAGCTCAAATTCCTAAACAAAGTTTGCCAACATCTCAGCCTTCGGTTGAGCCTTACATGTTAGCACGGCTGGACCTGTCCATGGATACCAGAGACCTTGAAGACAGAGGTCATGCTTGGCTGTCTCTCCACAAAGGTAGGTTGCATCAAGACAGTCCTGGGTTCATTCTCCTCCCTCTGTAGTGACAGATCTCAGGTTGGGAAGATTGATGGGCAGGTACCTCACATGCACCCTCACGGTTGAGGAACCCACAGCGATGTATCGCTCCTGACTATGGACCAAGGCATTTAGCCCTGAGATCTTGGCCAGCCTCACACCACATCAAGAAACAAGGATCTGTGGCCGACACCCGGCCCTACCGGAAGGTCTCATTGCGCAAGCGTATGTTCCTCCACGCAAAGACAAGGTGGCAAGTGTCGAGAGGACTGAGGGACCGGAACCTTTCAATATAGGCCTCCGCCACTCGTGAGTCACTCACTATCTAGTGACAGACCCTACCGGGTGAGTGAGCTTCTAGCCGACATGAGTAGGGTCGGTTCTTCACTGCATGTTGTCGGCTCACAAAACTAATGGCACGTGTAAATTTGACTCACTCATGCAGAAATCCCTATTAGGTATTTAAAACCACTTTGACATTATCAAAAGGTGATTTTGTACTCAATAACCTCGTGCAAAGATCTTTGAGTGAGTAAGTCAACTCTCAGGGGCGTGGAGGGGCCATCCAAGGGCAGGAATGCACTGGAATGTTCTGCACACCCACAAAAGGTCTTGTTTGTGACAAACATTTTCATAACCCATTTCCCTTTAAGAAATGGATAAATATTTACTCCTTTCAAGGGCAGGAGTAAAATCACTTTCAACGAAGGAAGCAGAATGGGAACTCCACTTAAAGAACTTACTGGCTGGCCTTGAGAGGGAAAACATATTTTCCTGATGGAGAAGAAAAAAAAATACAATTCACAGATGCATTTTTACTGATGAGAGACATCTTTGACTAACATCATGTTCAGACAGTGATGCCTTCGTGGCAGATAAAACGGGGATTCTCAAGAGATTTCTCCTGTAAGCCTTTGAGAATTCCAGAAATGAAAAAAATACCCAACTGTAGGTGTGAATCTGTGATTGTAAATTTCCTTGCGACTGGGGCTTGTTATGGCTCTGGGACTTTGCGCACAGCGGTAGGGCGCTGAATAATTCCAGTCTTTGGCGATTTCTGGCCCTCAAAATCATCGTTTCATAAAAAAAATGAAATATGAAAACCAGACCCCCTCGATTTAGGTCCGCAGCTCCTCCCCGGAGACCTCCCCTTTCAGGGCCAGCCTCAGCTCGCAGATCATTAAAAAGCGCTTAAAAGCCCCTGCCTGCTCTTTTAATGTTAAATTAGAGCTGCCAAGGGTGGGGGATTATCGCCCATAAATCTAATGGTACATCCCGCCCCTGGCGGGGGCTGTGGGGGACGCTCCGCACTGCAGGAGAGCACTTGAGGGATTCCCGAAGCAGCTCTCACTTACTTCCGCTCCCTGGGATTTGAAATCCCATTTCTAAAGTACTTTTAGTTGAATCGGTGTCACGCAATAGCGCCAAGAAGTCGTGAGACATAGGAGAGTGCCCAGATGCCATGGCCCTTTGAACCATGGTATTATACACAAAGGCCCATTTCTGAAATCACTCAAAAATATCAAGAATTTGTATACAGGTTAGTCGTAACAATGAAAAAAATAAAATAAATGTCTGGCTTGTTGAATAGGAGGCTGTCTGCCCTTGATTCCATCTCATGCCTCTTTCTTCCACCTCCCTACACTTCCTGTCTCTTTATCTCATGAATACGAGGCTGCCTGCTCTTGATTCCATCTCATGCCTCTTTCTTCCACCACTTACACTTCATGTCTCTTTATCTCATGAATACCAAAGCTTCCTGGTCTTGATTCCATCTCATGCCTCTTCCTCCAACCTCCCTACACTTCCTGTCTCTTTATCTCATGAACAACAAGGCTGCCTGGTCCTGATTCCATCTTGTGTCTCTTCCTCCCACCTCCCTACACTTCCTGTCTCTTTATCTCATGAATACTGAGGCTGCCTGCTCTTAATTCCATCTCATGCCTCTTTCTTCCACCACCCGACACTTCATCTAATGATTACTGAGGCTGCCTGGTCTTGATTCCATCTCATGCCTCTTCCTCCCACCTCCCTACACTTCCTGTCTCTTTATCTCATGAATACCAAGGCTGCCTGGCCTTGATTCCACCTCATGCCTCTTCCTCCCACCTCCCTACACTTCCTGTCTCTTTATCTCATGAACACCAAGGCTGTCTGCTCTTAATTCCATCTCATGCCTCTTCCTCCAACCTCCCTACACTTCCTGTCTCTTTATCTCATGAACAACAAGGCTGCCTGGTCCTGATTCCATCTCATGCCTCTTCCTCCAACCTCCCTACACTTCCTGTCTCTTTATCTCATGAATACTGAGGCTGCCTGGTCCTGATTCCATCTCATGTCTCTCTCTTCCTCCACCCTGCACTTCCTGTCTCTTTATCTCATGAATACCAAGGCTTCCTGGCCTTGATTCCACCTCATGCCTCTTCCTCCCACCTCCCTACACTTCCTGTCTCTTTATCTCATGAACAACAAGGCTGCCTGGTCCTGATTCCATCTCATGCCTCTTCCTCCAACCTCCCTACACTTCCTGTCTCTTTATCTCATGAATACCAAGGCTTCCTGGCCTTGATTCCACCTCATGCCTCTTTCTTCCACCTCCTACACTTCCTGTCTCTATCACATGAATACCGAGGCTGCCTGGTCTTGATTGCATCTCATGCCTCTTTCTTCCACCCCACACTTCCTGTCTCTTTATCTCATGAATACTGAGGCTGCCTTGTCTTGATTCCATCTCATGTCTCTCTCTTCCACCACCCTACACTTCCTGTCTCTTTGACTCATATTCTCCCTTCACCTCTATCTCACTCCTGCAGGTTCCTTTTCATTTCTGCAGACCCTCCTTCCACTGTTTTCTCCTCTTCACCTTCTTCCATCTTTACCCCTTTTCTGCCTCTCTCTTTCTCTTGTTCTGGGCCAAAGTCAAATAATGAAAAATAGGTGCTGTACCTAAAAATGTGTGCAGGTGGGCCCCACCTGCAACCACCGGCTCAAATTAAGCACTGAAGGTTTATGATTTAAAGTATGAAAGTGCTTAGTGGTTTGGGGTTAGCTACAATCTTCAAAATAAACTATTGATTGGAAAAATAATTTTGTTAAATGGATACTAAGGGATAGTCTATGGCACAGGGATGGTCCTTGAATCCCAAGGACTTGGCTCCACAATTTTGTAGGTGAACCGACTGCCATATTATGACTTCCCTGCAGTTCAGATGGAAACTTTTTTACTGAAAGTGTTGACACCAGCACCAGCACAGCGAAAACACTTTTGGCAAAATTGCTGGTCAGACAGCCACCATGTAATGGCAACCCTTGGAAGCAACATAACTGTCAATATCCAGAGACGGAGAGAGAATTTCCTCCCTGGTGTGCCCAATGACAGAAATATGAATACCAGTGCAGCATATTTGATAGTGGACCACTTGCAAATGATGGGAAAGAACACAGATTTTCAATCTAGTGGCAATCCCAGAAGGACCAGAGAGGGTGCAGACTTTAACTTTGCACCAGTTTTTTGTCACTGTTAATCTGTAATTTCTTCATGGGCGAGTATACCGGTCCACTTTTGGGTGGTGAGTTTTGCATGTTTTAAATATGTTTGTGGTTTGTGACCTGTGAGGCAGGCTATCGGGTGCTTGAGTTCAAACCAACTGGTTTGTCCCGCTCGCACTCAAGGCCGCTAAGACACTAGAACAAGGGGTAGAACAAGGCCCGTTTGATACAGTGGCGCTTCTGTCGACCATCTTTGTTCTGTTCTCCTTGAATTGTAAGCACAGCTGTGGTATAGGAATTCAGGTCCACGGTCTCCGACAAAACAGATCTTGCAAACTTTCTCATATAGGATAACATTTTACAGGTGCATCAGTGTTATAGAAAATGTTGCGATTTTTTGTATAAATACTAGTAAATGGTGTTTAGATCACAGCAACAGAAGGTTCTAGAACCTTCAGGATTTTGCTAGTGTTCATCATGTTAAATGCCAAATACTTCCTATATATAACATAAATACATATTTATTTTATTCCATTTTATTTAAGATATTGTTTTGACCGGGCATTGCGTTTATTGGGATTACTGTGACATTCTTTGAGTTCCACACCTGATGTCAACGCCTCACCTTAGTTACATTGGAAAAGTTCAGAATATTACTGTAGTGTCAGGGACCCTCTGTCATCCAAGAGGTAAGTGACTGTACCCAGCAGGGACAGAACCCAGAGACCTCTCACAGGCCCAGGGCTAGGGCGTGTCTCGCAAACTTAAAATGTGAGCACCAATGTTATCATGTTGGCAACTTTGTAACCTTGGGGAGTTGTTAAGTTTGTCAACTTGCCTACAGGCTAAAATCTCCCACCAAAAGATTTTGCAAGACATTTTTTCAATCAAAAACTTTTTCTTGTGGGAAATTGTTACATAAAAAATCGCATTTACCGATTATTTTCCCCTGCAAAACCTATTTTCTTTTTCACTTGCTTTATTTAAAATAAAATGTTGCCAAGTTGGTAAAGTTTCAGAGGTGACAAAGGATCCTAAGGATTTCAAAGACCCCATGCTGCGCCATAAATTGTCCTGTTCCTAATTGAAAACCCTATGGGTTTATCACTACATTTACAGGTTGAGAAACTGCCATGTTTCAACAGGGTGACTTCAACGGGCTCAGTTCTCCAAAGCTGTTAAGTCGGAGGCACTTTCGCCATTCTGTCACAGCTGCAAAAGCCACACCCCTTTTTAAGGTGGAGCTTCCATTTCTGATTTATCCTGCCCAAGACTGCCATGCGATTCACCCAGGGATCCCCACCTTCACGGCAGGGATTTATTTGCTGAAAAGTGGATCCCCGTTAAGTAAATCCATCTAGGGGCAGCAATTGCCATCTCTACCTACAATAAATAAGAACTTTGACAAAACTGGCATGCCACATGGTTACTTGGTTATGGGCGGTTCACACTTGATAAATTTGCCCTCTTTTGTTCTGATTGTTTCATTTCACACTGATATCCCAAGTTAATTATTATATTAACCTTAGTAAATAAACTCATAACCTTGCCCTGGGCTATTAAAACTGTAAGGAGTGATTGTTTTTTTAGAGCATTCATAGTAGGGACCCAAAATATTGTGTTCTAAATATTGTCTGGCAAAAACCTTGTGTTCTAAGTATCGTTGGATAAAGTATTGCCTTGTTGAAGATAAAAATGGAAAGTCTACACCCAGTGGACAAATATTTTGATAACTATTTAGTACACAGTTATTATGTGAGATAATATTTTTGTTATTGTTATTCTGGCATGCAGCACTATCATTTCCCATCAATAGGATGGGTTTGTGTATGTTATTAACACACAGGTACAAACTGTGACCCAGCGTACGCAGCCGAGCTACCTTTTCCCACACTGTAGAGCACCTTGGGTGCGGCACTGGGTGGAAGAATCTGAAGGTTGTCCGTTCACGGCACACGCCACTGGCGACACCTTTGTATATGTTTTACCTCCACGCCCAAGTTCTCAGACATGTTCTCTCTTCTGAAGCGTGGGAAAGTTACGAAATGTCCTCAATATCTAGTAAGGGACGTTTTCCTGGGACATTGCCTTCTAGTTGATGTGCAAGTTTCTGGTCCGTGAGAGTGGTTCCCACAAAGATTGCGGCACGGACAAAAACCATATGCATGTGAAAGCTCAAAGCCACACACCTCCATCGAAGGACTAGGGTGGGAGCTTTTCGACCAGTAGAGGTGGGAGCACCATGGTGAAATACAGAATTTTCTTCAATGCTTTGGTATAACCACGTATTGTGGAGGTCTTTGAACCTGTAGGCCATCTTCGAACACAATCTGGGTCCAGCCACATGCCAGTGGCAGAACAAGTGCCTTGATATTTTACATGTCCTGCAAATTCACAGGGATGAGTCACTAACAATATTTATTGTATAACCTCAAAATCAATCAAGATGCAGTTCTTGTTCTCAGACAAGACATTGCCCCTTACAACCACCATTAGATGTGCTACGACGAACCGGCGGGATTACATCTATGAGAAAGCTTCCATTGTCTAGGAGTTTCGATTGGTCTTTTTCTTTCTAAAAACAAACAAAGGAAATTAAAAGGATCATATAAAAATGTGAATTTGTTGTCCCACTTAGAGCTCCTGGTACTTTCAGAAGTCATTCTTTGATCTTTCTTAGTCCTAGAAACAGAAGATTTGAAGTTTGGTTAGGAAGACCTGACCATACACATGTACCACTCCATACACTAACTCCCCTTGCTGTACAGATGGTTTAGTCCTGACCATCCCGTACCCCCTCTAGACTCCCATGGAGGGTTCCAGTACATGCCAACCAATCGGTTCAAAGATAGTCTATCTCCGATGACATCTTCTCCTGACCTTCACACTTCACGTACTGTTGATGCTCACTCATTACAGACTCCATTGGTGGTAATGTTGTTAGTGCGAATGTGCCTCTTGACTCTTGAGAAAGCCTGACTGGAGGCAGACAGACAGACACACATACAATCACACACTGCCTGCACAAACACACACATGTGACTCTCTTTCTGTCTGCCTATTAGTGCCTACTAGTTCTGCCACTAATTCCAGTAGTGCTGGAACAATTTTTCAGAGTGTGAGTGGGGAGTGCTACTATCAACATTAAGGGGGTCATTATGATCCCCGGCGGTTAAGCCCGCCATGCCAACGTCGGGTGAAAACAACACCACCGGCATGGCGGGCTGAACCGCCATATAAAGAACACATAGAGAGCCACCATAGGCGGCCCTCCTCCACCGCCAGGCTGCCTCCGACAGGCAGCCTGACGGTGGACGGAATCATTATCCAACAGTGCGGCTCTGCTGCCCCTCGGATAATGATCCCGACTGCCACCGGCACCCGCCAGGGAAAGGCTGGCGGAAGGGGTGCTCCGGGGCCTCCTGGGGGACCCTGCACTGCCCATGCACTTGGCATGGGCAGTGCAGGGGCCCCTGTGCAGTGCCCCATCGTGCAGGTCACTGCCCGGTTTATGGGCAGTGATCTGCGTGACGGGTGCAGCTGCACCCGCCGCACAGAGGCATTGACGGTGGCTCCATGTGGAGGCGCCAGCAATGTCCCGGCCCTGCATTCTGCTGGGCCGGCGGGCAGAAACAATGCTTCTATCTTTGTATGTTGGGTTCCTAGTGCCTCTGACTTCTGCACCTCTCTGTGGCTTGTCACATAGGCCTGGGAGCAAGGGGGATTTCCGCCATTTCTTTGGCTGGACAAAAGATGGCAGCCACCCTTGGCTACTGTGTGCCCTGGCAGTACTGCTGCACCCCCTCTTTAATAACAACTTGTAGCCTGCTTCGCCCCGCTCTCTGTCTCTGCCTCTAGGGGTTTCTTTCTCTTTGCGTTTATGTCCGCTTGTCTGCACCTCTCCAGAGTATTCCAACCGGATTCAAAGCCTTGGCTAACCAGGAACACTGATTAGGTCTGTAAGACCTATTGTTACCAATTCACGAACAGACGCACGTGTACTTTGGCTCCTCCCAGAGCAACCTCCTGTCACCTCACGCTATTGGCTGTTTTGTGACTGCTTGCATTGCACGAGGGACTATTTTACAACTCAAAACAACATTGAATAATGACATATCAAATCTAGTATCTCATAGCTCATTGTATCCAGAGGGCGGTCTGTTTCTCAATGCAGCAGGCTTTTCTTTACCGTTTAGTCAGGACTCGAAATGAAGCCAGTTCTGTTGGCTTTGCCAATGCTTGTTTTTAAAAGTTTCCTTTCCCATTTCAGCCCATAGAGGTCCGAAGGTGACTTTTTTGCACGTGTCTCCATAACATACTCATGACACGTACTTCATAAATGAGGGACGGGACTGTTTTCTTACACGGATTCTTTAAAAATCCATTTTCAGCGCCACCAGCATCCTCGTTTCTACCATGCAGAGCATCTCTAAATGTCTCCGAGAGGAAGTCAGGGGTGTTGGCAGGGACCTTTTCTGTGCGCGATGGGGCATCTGGGGTGCCGGAAAGCCATGTCAAGACGTGGTTGTACAAGGTTCCGAACCAACTTCAGGCCTCAGTGGCCCACACAGTGCCCTGGTCCAATCCCTGCCAGCTGCACCGGAACATCCTGCCAGCGGGGACCCCCCAAACAAGGCCCCCTCTGTGCAGCTGCCTTCCGCAGTCCGTTGAGGGGCTGACCGGTGCCAACCTCGGCCATGCTTCTTGGCGCGACCCACAGGAGGGGAGAAGAGACCCCTTGGCACAGGATGGCCTCATGAACCATGGGAGCCGGTTCTAGGAGCACCTGGGGAGACCTGCCTTCTAGAGACAAGTTGTAGCGCCAAGAATGCGCTGCGCCTCCTGCCAAGTGGCACCACAGAGGAACCCGAGCCCTTGGCACAGGCTTTCACAGGCCGCCAGCTGTCAAAAGCCACAAGCTTTCCAAAACCGCACACACCGGCTTAGGCACCTGATCTGGCGCGCAGAGCGATGTCGGCTCTTTCTGATTGGCTGCCAGCCAGGGTGTCTAATCCACGTCAGATCTTCATGATAACTGCAGGATATTAAAATGAATGTCTGGAGGATTGATGCTGTGCAAATGCACCTCGTGTGGATACCCTAAAACCCGGGGATGGGTGCGACCCTCGTTGGCCCATGTTGGACACCGTTGCTGTAGTGCCTTGGAGACACCTGAAAGTGCTTTACAGCTGTGAGCAGTCACGCGATGACGTGCGAGATATTTGGAGTAAAAGATTCATCTGATTGGCTCAGCCAATCCCCCGCTGATCCAATAGCAGGGCACGTTAGTTACAGCTATCTGTAATTGGGACACGTTTAACTAAAGTAAGGGGGTGGGGGAATGGTCCAAACTTAATATTGAAGCAAATGTGATTGTGTCCTCTATGCTCCATGTTTGTGTTAGATTGTGTCCTGTGTGCTGCATGTTTGTGTGTGAGAGTGATTGTGTCCTGTGTGCTGCATGTTTGTGTGTGATTGTGTCCTGTGTGCTACATGTTTCTGTGGCATTGTGTCCTGTGTGGTGCAGGTTTGTGTGTGATTGTGTCCTGTGTGCTGCGTGTTTCTGTGGGAATGTGTCCTCCGTGCTACATGTTTATCTATAATGGTGTCCTGTGTGCTACATGTGTGTGGTTGTGTCCTGTGTGATGCATGTTTGTGTGTGATTCTTTCCTGTGCGCTGCATGTTTGTTTGAGATTGTGTCCTGTGTGCTGCATGTTTATGTATTATGGTGTTCTGTGTGCTACATGTGTGTGCGGTAGTGCCCTGCATGATGCATGTTTGTGTGTGATTCTGTCCTGTGCGCTGCATGTTTGTGTGTAATTGTGTCCTGTGGGCTGCATGTTTGTGTTTAATAGTGTCCTATGTGATGCATGTTTGTGTGTAATGGTGTCCTGTGTGATGCATGTTTGTGTGTAATGGTATCCTGTGTGATGCGTCTTTGTGTGTAATGGTGTCCTGTGTGCTGCATGTTTCTCAGTGATTGTGTCCTTTGTGCTGCATGTTTGTGTCTGATTGTGTGATGTGTGCTGCATGTTTGCGAGTGATTGCATCCTGTGTGCTGTAATGTGAGTGTGATTGTGTCCAGTGTACTACATCTTTGTGTCATGTGTGCTGCATGTTTGTGTGTGATTGTGTCCTGTGTGCTCCATGTTTGTGTGTGATTGTGTCCTGTGTGCTACATGTTTGTGTGTGATTCTGTCATGTGTGCTGCATGTTTATGTGTGATTATGTCCTCTGTGCTACATGTTTGTGTGGGATTGTGACCTGTGTTCTGCATGTTTCTGAGTGATTGTGTCTTGTGTGCTGCATGTTTGTGAGTGATTGTGTCTTGTTTGCTGCGTGTTTGTGTGTGATTGTGTCCTGTGTGCTACATGTTTGTGTGTGATTGTGTCCTCTGTGCTGCATGTTTCTGTGGGATTGTGCCCTCCGTGCTACATGTTTATGTATAATGGTACTGACTGCGGTGCTAGTGAAGGGCTCAGTGTCTGCGGTGCTGGTGAAGGGCTCAGTGTCTGCGGTGCTGGCAGAGGTGTCTGTGGCAGTGCCTCCTGTCCACTAGCGCTGGCAGAGGTGTTGGGCAGTTCATCATCTAGGCTAGTGTCAGGGGCCCCTTGTTGTGCCACAGTGTCCCTCCTGGTGTTCACAAGGTCCTTCAGCACCCCTACAATGGTGACCAGGGTGGTGTTGATGGACTTGAGTTCCTCCCTGATGCCCAAATACTGTTCCGCCTGCAGTCGCTGGGTCTCCTGAAACTTGGCCAGTACCGTTGCCATCATCTCCTGGGGATGGTGGTAGGCTCCCATGATGTTGGAGAGGGCCTTGTGGAGAGTGGGTTCCCTGGGCCTGTCCGCCCCCTGTCGCACAGCAGTCCTCCCAGTTCCCCTCTTTTCCTGATCCTCTGTCCCCTGAACCGTGTGCCCACTGCCACTGCCCCCAGGTCCCTGATGTTCTTGGGTTTTCCTGGGTTCCCTGTAGTGGTGGACACACTGCTGCTTGACGTGTCCTGGGGACAGAGGGATGGGCCCGCTGGGTGGGTGCTGTGCTGGTGTTTCCACAGAGGGGAGGCTCTGTGGTGGCATGTGCCAGTGTGTGAGGAACCGACTGTCCCGAGGTCCCCAATGGGCCGGGCTTGTCATCTAGATCCAGCTGGACAGAGCTGCTGTCATCACTGTGGGACTCTTCTGTGGGGGGTGTGGGCATGTCTGGAACCTCCTGTCTGGTGACGTTGGGTAGGGGTCCTGCAGGGGTGTAAAGGCATGATTATTGCATCTGTGTGTGTCATTGTGTGCAATGGGTGGGTGACCCTGTACCCAAGTGCTTGCATTCTTGTCTAGGACCTTGTGTGATATTTGGTTTGGGGATCTGTGTGGGTATCTGTAGTGGACATGCTTTGCTGATGGGTGTCCATGCTTTGGTGTTGCATGCAGGGCTTGGTGTTGGGATGGGTGGTTTGTGATAGTGGGACATATGTGAGGTGTTGGCGTGATGGGGGTGAGGGTGAGGGTATGGGGGTATGTGGTAGCATGCAGGTAGGATGGAGGATATAATAGTTAAGATTTGACTTACCAGAGTCCATTCCTCCTGCTACTCCTGCGAGACCCTCAGGATTCAGTATAGCCAAGACCTGCTCCTCCCATGTTGTTAGTTGTGGGGGAGGAGGTGGGGGTACGCCGCTAGTCCTCTGAACTGCAATCTGGTGTCTTGAGATCACGGAACGCACCTTCCCCCGTAGGTCGTTCCACCTCTTCCTGATGTCATCCTGTGTTCTTGGGTGCTGTCCCACTGCGTTGACCCTATCTAAGATTCTGCACCATAGCTCCATCTTCCTAGCAATGGACGTCTGCTGCACCTGTGATCCGAATAGCTGTGGCTCTACCCGCTGATTTCCTCCACCATGACCCTGAGCTCCTCCTCAAAGAACCTGGGGTGTCGTTGAGGTGCCATGATGTGGTGTGGGTGATGTGTGAGGTGGTGTCTGTTGTGATGTGTGAGGGGATGTGTGTGTTGTGTGAGGTGCGTGGATGTTGTGTGAGTGATGGTGTTGTGTGCCTGTGGATGCTAGTTTGTTGATGGTGGTGTCTCTCTCTGTGCTTCGTTCTCAATTTTTGTCGTAGGGGTTTGTGGGTGATGTGGGTGTGTGTTTTATAGTGGTGTGGGTGTGGTGTGTGTATGTGTATCAGGTGTGTGTATTTCGATTTGTCCAATGTGGTTGTGTTTTGTAAATGTGTGTGTATTTTGAACACGGCGGTGTGTACCGCCAATGGAATATCACGGTTGAAAGACCGCCGCGTGGATTCGTGTGTCGTGATAGTGTGGGCGTATTCCGGTTGGCGTGACGGTAGAGGTTTTGTTATCGCCAGTTTATCACTGACCTTTGGTGTGGCGGACTTGTGTGGTTGTCTAGATATTGGCGGATTCCGGCCTGTGGGTCGTAATAGCTGCAGCAGATTTCCACGGCCGCAGCGGTGTGTTGGCGGTCTTCGGCACGGCGGTAAGCGGAATTTACCGCCAATGTTGTAATGAGGGCCCGAGTGTTTAAAGGAGTAGTTTTCAAACGTTTTAATGCTGCCCTCCGCCCCCACCCCCAGGTAGAAGAAAGAAATCATCATCCCCCCTCAGAATTTTTTCATAATCATTTTACTAAGTTGACAATGTTTAAATATGTGTAGACTTATTTAAACATTGTAGTTAAGTTATTTTACTTTATTAAAAATACAATCAATTATTTTCTGCTCAAGAAAGAACACTGTTATCTGCATGTTATCTACATCTTTGGGCCAGAGCCTCACCCCTCCTATCACTTAACCCCCCCCCCTCTTAAGGTGGGGCCTCCCCGCAGTTTCAAGACCCCTGTTTTAGAGTGAGCGATGGAGTGAGAGAGTCACTCTAAAACACATCAGGACAGAGCATGGGCCTTGGGACCATCAGGAAGTGACGTCACGTTACCATGATACCGTTTCCTTGCGCCACCCCTTCTTTTTCAGCTGACAGTAGTTATGTTCAGCCAGTTCCAAATCGCTCGGAAATTCGGCAGAAACAAAATTGAAGACCAGGACATGACGTGATTTGCCGGAGTTCACACCGTTTGGGCAAGTGGTATATCTGGGGTTATAGTTGCATAGCCCATATTTACAGCATCAAAGTGATTTGATCTTTTTTTATCTTGGATAATTTCTTTAAGTGCTGCGTCCTATTCGTCGTACTATTAAGTGTGAACGTAATCTCTTCATTTTTTAAAGAAACTTTCTACAAGTATAAAGTTGTTGATTAAATGCTTTCGCCCTCATGTTCCTATTTCTGAGACATCTGAAGTTGAGTAGCTAAGTATAGTTAGTGTCTGAGGAGCACGAAGTTACTTTGACTTTCCCAAAATCACACAATTTGACCAATTTTAGAAGCTGGGATTCGAGTGTACGTGGAGTGATTCCAGCGGTGGATATTGCATGTAAAGGACCCCCCAGAGCACACATACACACACACAAGGAATCCCCCTGTCATTGTGGCGTACCCTGGGTGGACAGGATGCTGGTAGCCTTAAGTCATTTCCGCTTCCGGCCCACCCACGCGGACACCAGATGCTGACGCCCCTGGGCTATGGAAACATTCCCCCAGTGGGAGATAAGCAGGAGGCATCCCTTCAGCACAGGAAGCAGAGGTTTTTCCAGCTGCTGAGCAGATGTTGGGAGGCTCTTGGTCTCACAAGGCCTCTAGGCTCGAAGCCTGCATTCAGCAGGGTGCGCATGCGCAGGAGGGGCTCAACCAGACAACTTGATGTCTTGATAGCACGGCCAGTGCAAGATAGTAATTGTAATGCTAATTTGCCCTTATGTAGCGCTTACTGCCTCTGACGAGGCGTTGAAGCGCTTTACTGTTATCTTGTTTGTTCACCACTGCTGACAAACGTCAATATTATTTTTTGTTACCTAATTAATGCATCTAATTATCGGCTTCTTGTCAAGTTTAGACTGGAAAAAGTCTGAATTACTGCTATGTCGTACATCGGGACTGTTTGGTTGGTGATGGGCGGTCCCCGGATGGACGTCAACCGGACCAAAATGTTAAATAAACACATTTACACCAGGTGGCGCACGACAATGCAGTGAAATATGCAAACTGGGTCTGGGAGGCATTTGCAGACAAAGACGCGCCTCAGATGGTTTAGTGGTGAGGTGAATAACCAGTTTCTCTGCACTTAATTCCATAATATCAAAGGTTTTGACCCAGACGTGTAGTCCAGAGCCTGTGTCACGCATCAGTCTGTGAGATGCCAGGCCCGGCGCGTCAGTGTCTGCGTGACTCACCTCTGAGTCAGTGCGGACACCCCGTGTCCCAGCCAGGCGCTCGAGCTAAATGAGAGGGGCAGTGCCGTGTGCCCAGAGCCCCTGGCTCACAGAGAGGGCCACCCCCCCATGCAGGGGGTGAGAGGCACCCTGGTACCCACACACCGACTCAGGGAGATGTCTTCATCTGTTCACCCAGAAAACGGGCGTTAGAAGGCTAAACGCAATGTTTCTGGCTCCGCATTGCAGCCTTTAGTCTGAGCCCATAGCACCCCAGGTCAGTCCATAGCTAATATGTACATTATAAATGGCGTTACATTAGATAGCTGAGTGGGTTGAGCGCCGGCTACAAAGAACTCTTCATATCTGAAGGTCCAAGGATTGAATCTTTGCAGGATCAATTGAGCCCATTATTGAAACAGTACCCACGAGACAGTTCCCTTTGTAGTCTACACTATAAACGCCGATGTCGTGTTAATATAGTGCCCTAATTCATTTTTCCCAGATGTGCCACAATAAAGTAGCTGTGATTCTAGGGCAGGGAAGCCATTTTTGGCATGTACGTCACTGTTTTATATAATGTGTCTATGCATTTAACTATTTATCTGGTGCCTTTGTTTTTCAAATCTCGAACTACAATTGGTATCAGGTAGCTCTTTGTCACCACATAATCTAGGATCCAGTGTGGGCTTTCACTTAGCAAAGCATTGCATTCTGGGAACTGCAGTCTTGATTCACTTCAGTTGAACCAATTGACCTAATGTGCCGTTTTCGGATTGCAGCCATTTACTATGGCAAATGCCGCAACTGAAACATGGGGTACATTGGATCACAGACACACAGGCTAACCCCAAAATTCATGACAGGTGACAAGGTGCCTGAAGCGATACTCCATCACAAACGTGACGGACATCCCGCACGCCATACCACGAGAGCCATAGGATCAGTGCTAAATTTGTGCTTGTTGCTTCCGGTGCTGAACCCGACACTTATTTTTGAGGGCCGGGGCTTATTCTTATGCCTCAAGCATTTGCTGCGAGCAAAAGACACATATGGGAAAGACGGAAGAAGAAAAAACTAAAAAGCGTCATAAAGGGAGAAAGTAGAAAGTTGCAGGATGATCTGAAGGGGCAGGGAGTGGCCGTAAATGGATTGAAGAGGCCCAAGATGGCTTCAGGATTACGCTGCCTCAGTATTCAGTGCTGGTAGCTTTCATTACAGCAGTCTAGTGTTTGAGAGAAGGGCTTTGAGCACCGGCACCTCTTTATTTACAAATTAAGCACTGCACAGGATGTAACGTACTAGCAATCCAAGGATGGGACAACCATCATGTTGGGGCAGGGCAACGAGCGGGGGTTCCGCCTTATATTGAAGTGAGGGAATCACCAGATTTCTGAGGGCAGAGCCTCAATGCGCTACAGTGTCCTGTCGAACACCTTGACCTGATAGCTCTTCTGGCACACCAGGAGACACTTTTCTGCCTATCATGGTATATATATTGTTTTGCTTTGAGAGTTTGTTTCTGCAAAACAAAAAAGAACGCTGAGAGGCCTGCAGCAGCATGGCACTGTGACTGCAATTCATAGTTGCTGCAACTGCATCCGACGCATGCGTGGATGAACTGCCGACAGCCTGGGGACTTCTGACCTGGGGGGTTTCCATGCATTGGTGGGGCGAAAACTGTTAGTGAAGGGTTACAGTGTTACCCGCACAGGCATGCCCATGGCCCACCTAGCACCCTGGCAAAGGCCCAGCACACTGCCACCTGCATCCCTCCACTGGGCCAGTTTCAGTTTTTAAGGGGTTCACATTGTCCCCCCTTCATTTATTAACCAAATGAGCACATCCTAAGTACACCATAAACTTATATTTCCAAGAAGTGGTCTTTGTGCAACACAACTGTTCACAATAACTGACATAAGAAGAGGCATAGCGCTGCATACATGGCCGTGCGGCCTGTGCCTGGACTTCATGGTGCTTCTTAGAATTTGTAACTCATGTTTGAGGGCAAACAGTACCTAGGAGCAGTTCTAGAGAGGAAATCTAGATCAGAAGGGCACCACTGATACCCTCTGCAGCCACCTTGGTGCTAAGCGCCAACCCAACCATCACCAAACCATCCAGACTCTAGGCACTAGTAATGTGCACTAGTGTTGCCTCTATCAATGGTGCTCATTTTAACAACTCGTAAAATGAAAAAGTGGTTGGATCCAGCCCGAAGTCAAACCTTTCATCGACCAGACCATCTGCACATCCTGACAGCAGGCGCTCAACACAGTGAGCTTTCTTTGTAAGCAGGTGAGTTACACCCTCTACTCGTATTATTAAATGATGAACCATTCATCCTTCAGGACCATGAAAACCTCAAAGAGCGTGAAGTAGTGTGAGCTGTCTCGAGGACGTGGGACTCTGACCTAAAATAATTCAAAGGGTCATCTTCTCAGGCCCACATTGTGTGTGAAATGATAAAAATGTTTTTCATGCACATTTTCACACGAACTTTTTAATATCAATGGTATGACTGTGACAGTTTTGTGGTTTGTAGTTATTAATGGGTTGTGGATTGTTCTGCTATTTATTTTTACTATGTTTCATTTTAAACCTTTAGTATGTATTGACTTTGGTTTAATTTCCCACCCCTTTTCCTGGACACAGTGAGTGGGCTTCGCTGTGGGTCCCATGCCTCCAAGTCTGAGAACTGAGACCTGTACGCAGGCTTAAGTTACACCTTCAGGACAGCGGGGAAATGTCTGGTGATGGCCTATTTTATCTAAAGGTGGACTCACCTGATGGTGAATACCTCTGACTCTGACCCAGCCCTGCCGGCTTTCACGAAGGCACTAGCTTCCCAACGAGGTATTTATCAAGTGACTTCAATAAAGCGCCGTATTCTGAGTTCTCAAGTTACTCTATGCGCTGTGAAATGTTCAATCAGCCCTTCCATTTCTGCAACTCCCAACGCCGACCTCAAAGAAACACAGCACTGTCAGGAGCCTGGCACCTGCTACCAAAAACACAGCACTGTCAGGAGCCTGACACCTGCTACCAAAAACACAGCCCTGTCAGGAGCCCGGCACCTGCTACCAAAAAACACAGCACTGTCAGGAGCCTGGCAACTGCTACCAAAAACACAGTACTGTCAGGAGCCTGACACCTGCTACCAAGAAACACAGCACTGTCAGGAGCCTGGCACCTGCTACCAAAAACACAGCACTGTCAGGAGCCTGGCACCTGCTATCAAAAACACAGCGCTGTCAGGAGCCTGACACCTGCTACCAAAAACACAGCACTGCCAGGAGCCTGGCACCTGCTACCAAGAACACAGCACTGTCAGGAGCCTGGCACCTGCTACCAAAAAGACAGCACTGTCAGGAGCCTGACATCTGCTACCAAAAACACAGCACTGTCAGGAGCCTGGCACCTGCTACCAAAAAACAAAGCACTGCCAGGAACCTGGCACCTGCTACCAAAAACACAGCCCTGTCAGGAGCCCTGCACCTGCTACCAAAAAACACAGCACTGTCAGGGGCCTGGTACCTGCTACCAAAAAACACAGCACTGTCAGAAGCCTGGCGCCGGCTACCAAAAAACACAGCACTGTCAGGGGCCTGGCATGGGCTACCAAAAAACACAGCACTGTCAGGAGCCTGGCATCTGCTACCAAAAAACACAGCACTGTCAGGAGCCTGGCAACTGCTACCAAAAACACAGCGCTGTCAGGAGCCTGACACCTGCTATCAAAAACACAGCACTGTCAGGAGCCTGGCACCTGCTACCAAGAACACAGCACTGTCAGGAGCCTGGCACCTGCTACCAAAAACACAGCACTGTCAGGAGCCTGACACCTGCTACCAAAAACACAGCACTGTCAGGAGCCTGGCACCTGCTACCAAAAAACAAAGCACTGCCAGGAACCTGGCACCTGCTACCAAAAACACAGCCCTGTCAGGAGCCCGGCACCTGCTACCAAAAAACACAGCACTGTCAGGGGCCTGGTACCTGCTACCAAAAAACACAGCACTGTCAGAAGCCTGGCGCCGGCTACCAAAAAACACAGCACTGTCAGGGGCCTGGCATGGGCTACCAAAAAACACAGCACTGTCAGGAGCCTGGCATCTGCTACCAAAAAACACAGCACTGTCAAAAGCCTGGCACCAGCTACCAAAAAACACAGCACTGTCAGGGCCTGGCATGGGCTACCAAAAAACACAGCACTGTCAAGAGCCTGGCACCTGCTACCAAAAAGCTATCAAAAACACAGTACTGTCAGGAGCCTAGCACCTGCTACCAAAAACACAGCACTGTCAGGAGCCTGGCACCTGCTACCAAAAAAACAGCACTGCCAGGAGCCTGGCATGGGCTACCAAAAACAAAACAGTACTGTCAGGAGCCTGGCACCTGCTACCAAAAAACACAGCACTGTCAGGAGCCTGGCACCTGCTCCCAAAAACACAGCACTGTCAGGAGCCTGACACCTGCTACCAAAAACACAGCACTGTCAGGAGCCTGACACCTGCTACCAAGAAACACAGCACTGTCAGGAGCCTGGCACCTGCTACCAAAAAACAAAGCACTGCCAGGAGCCTGGCACCTGCTACCAAAAACACAGCCCTGTCAGGAGCCCAGCACCTGCTACCAAAACACACAGCACTGTCAGGGGCCTGGCACCTGCTACCAAAAAACACAGCACTGTCAGAAGCCTGGCACTGGCTACCAAAAAACACAGCACTGTCAGGGGCCTGGCATGGGCTACCAAAAAACACAGCACTTTCAGGAGCCTGGCACCTGCTACCAAAAAACACAGCACTGTCAGAAGCCTGGCACCGGCTACCAAAAAACACAGCACTGTCAGGGCCTGGCATGGGCTGCCAAAAAACACAGCACTGTCAAGAGCCTGGCACCTGCTACCAAAAAGCTACCAAAAACACAGTACTGTCAGAAGCCTAGCACCTGCTACCAAAAACACAGCAATGTCAGGAGCCTGGCACCTGCTACCAAAAACACAGCACTGTCAGGAGCCTGGCACCTGCTACCAAAAAAACAGCACTGCCAGGAGCCTGGCATGGGCTACCAAAAACAAAACAGTACTGTCAGGAGCCTGGCACCTGCTACCAAAAAACACAGCACTGTCAGGAGCCTGGCACTTGCTACCAAAAACACAGTACTGTCAGGAACCTGGCACCTGCTACCAAAAACACAGCACTGTCAGGAGCCTGGTACCTGCTCCCAAAAAACACAGCACTGTCAGGAGCCTGGCACCTGCTACCAAAAACACAGCACTGTCAGGAGCCTGGCACCTGCTACCAAAAAAACAGCACTGCCAGGAGCCTGGCATGGGCTACCAAAAACAAAACAGTACTGTCAGGAGCCTGGCACCTGCTACCAAAAAACACAGCACTGTCAGGAGCCTGGCACCTGCTACCAAAAACACAGCGCTGTCAGGAGCCTGACACCTGCTACCAAAAACACAGTACTGTCAGGAGCCTGGCACCTACTACCAAAAAACACAGCACTGTCAGGAGCCTGGCACCTGCTCCCAAAAACACAGCACTGTCAGGAGCCTGACACCTGCTACCAAAAACACAGCACTGTCAGGAGCATGACACCTGCTACCAAGAAACACAGCACTGTCAGGAGCCTGGCACCTGCTACCAAAAACACAGTACTGCCAAGAGCCTGGCACCTGCTACCAAAAACACAGTACTGCCAGGAGCCTGGCAACTGCTACCAAAAACACGGTACTGTCAGGAGCCTGGCACCTGCTACCACAAAACACAGCACTGTCATGAGACCGGCACCTGCTACCACAAAACACAGCACTGTCAGGAGCCTGGCACCTGCTACCAAAAAACAAAGCACTGCCAGGAGCCTGGCACCTGCTACCAAAAACACAGCCCTGTCAGGAGCCCAGCACCTGCTACCAAAACACACAGCACTGTCAGGGGCCTGGCACCTGCTACCAAAAAACACAGCACTGTCAGAAACCTGGCACTGGCTACCAAAAAACACAGCACTGTCAGGGGCCTGGCATGGGCTACCAAAAAACACAGCACTTTCAGGAGCCTGGCACCTGCTACCAAAAAACACAGCACTGTCAGAAGCCTGGCACCGGCTACCAAAAAACACAGCACTGTCAGGGCCTGGCATGGGCTGCCAAAAAACACAGCACTGTCAAGAGCCTGGCACCTGCTACCAAAAAGCTACCAAAAACACAGTACTGTCAGAAGCCTAGCACCTGCTACCAAAAACACAGCAATGTCAGGAGCCTGGCACCTGCTACCAAAAACACAGCACTGTCAGGAGCCTGGCACCTGCTACCAAAAAAACAGCACTGCCAGGAGCCTGGCATGGGCTACCAAAAACAAAACAGTACTGTCAGGAGCCTGGCACCTGCTACCAAAAAACACAGCACTGTCAGGAGCCTGGCACTTGCTACCAAAAACACAGTACTGTCAGGAACCTGGCACCTGCTACCAAAAACACAGCACTGTCAGGAGCCTGGTACCTGCTCCCAAAAAACACAGCACTGTCAGGAGCCTGGCACCTGCTACCAAAAACACAGCACTGTCAGGAGCCTGGCACCTGCTACCAAAAAAACAGCACTGCCAGGAGCCTGGCATGGGCTACCAAAAACAAAACAGTACTGTCAGGAGCCTGGCACCTGCTACCAAAAAACACAGCACTGTCAGGAGCCTGGCACCTGCTACCAAAAACACAGCGCTGTCAGGAGCCTGACACCTGCTACCAAAAACACAGTACTGTCAGTAGCCTGGCACCTACTACCAAAAAACACAGCACTGTCAGGAGCCTGGCACCTGCTCCCAAAAACACAGCACTGTCAGGAGCCTGACACCTGCTACCAAAAACACAGCACTGTCAGGAGCCTGACACCTGCTACCAAGAAACACAGCACTGTCAGGAGCCTGGCACCTGCTACCAAAAACACAGTACTGCCAAGAGCCTGGCACCTGCTACCAAAAACACAGTACTGCCAGGAGCCTGGCAACTGCTACCAAAAACACGGTACTGTCAGGAGCCTGGCACCTGCTACCACAAAACACAGCACTGTCATGAGACCGGCACCTGCTACCACAAAACACAGCACTGTCAGGAGCCTGGCACCTGCTACCAAAAAACAAAGCACTGCCAGGAGCCTGGCACCTGCTACCAAAAACACAGCCCTGTCAGGAGCCCAGCACCTGCTACCAAAAAACACAGCACTGTCAGGGGCCTGGCACCTGCTACCAAAAAACACAGCACTGTCAGAAGCCTGGCACTGGCTACCAAAAAACACAGCACTGTCAGGGGCCTGGCATGGGCTACCAAAAAACACAGCACTTTCAGGAGCCTGGCACCTGCTACCAAAAAACACAGCACTGTCAGAAGCCTGGCACCGGCTACCAAAAAACACAGCACTGTCAGGGCCTGGCATGGGCTGCCAAAAAACACAGCACTGTCAAGAGCCTGGCACCTGCTACCAAAAAGCTACCAAAAACACAGTACTGTCAGGAGCCTAGCACCTGCTACCAAAAACACAGCAATGTCAGGAGCCTGGCACCTGCTACCAAAAACACAGCACTGTCAGGAGCCTGGCACCTGCTACCAAAAAAACAGCACTGCCAGGAGCCTGGCATGGGCTACCAAAAACAAAACAGTACTGTCAGGAGCCTGGCACCTGCTACCAAAAAACACAGCACTGTCAGGAGCCTGGCACTTGCTACCAAAAACACAGTACTGTCAGGAACCTGGCACCTGCTACCAAACACACAGCACTGTCAGGAGCCTGGTACCTGCTCCCAAAAAACACAGCACTGTCAGGAGCCTGGCACCTGCTACCAAAAACACAGCACTGTCAGGAGCCTGGCACCTGCTACTAAAAAAACAGCACTGCCAGGAGCCTGGCATGGGCTACCAAAAACAAAACAGTACTGTCAGGAGCCTGGCACCTGCTACCAAAAAACACAGCACTGTCAGGGGCCTGGCATGGGCTACCAAAAAACACAGCACTGTTAAGAGCCTGGCACCTGCTACCAAAAAGCTACCAAAAATACAGTACTGTCAGGAGCCTGGCACCTGCTACCAAAAACACAGCACTGTCAGGAGCACCAGTGCTGTGCTGAAGGGGACAGTCCGGTGTGGCTTCACCACTGGCCCAATGGGACAGAGGGCAGAACCCAGGGTGGTGCCATAAGGTACCCTGGCTCGCCTGGCAGAGGGCGAGTAGGCCAGGCCAAGGGCTGTGTCAGGTGAGTAGGGGAAGCGCCTCGGCTGAAGCTGCACTGTGTGACCCTGGGCAGGGCCAGCAGGTGATCTGCGGACCCACTAATGCTTTCCACCTCGTTGTGCCTGGGCTTGGGCCATGTACAACTGTCCCACTTCCGGTGGGCATACCCAATCCTGTCCCCGTGTACACAAAGCCGGGAATGTCCCAATACTCAAAGATTGGGGAGGTGTGGTACTTGGAAGTACTACACCCCCCGCGGATCCTGGCCGGTGGGGGTGTCCATCATCTTCGTCTCCCAGTGCAAGGCCCCCCTGTGCCCTGGCATGCCCGGGCATGGACTGATGCTGGCTGCCCGCGGGGCACTCTTTGTCAGGAGGTGGCCGGGGCCCAGAGAGACATTCCCCCGATGGACACAGTCTGGCAAGGACCGTGGTTCACGAGAAGACGTGCTTCGAGAGGCCAAGCTTTGAATGGGCATAGTGAAACTCTGGCAATGGTATATTTGCTCTTAAGGCACAATAGACTCCTAGTGGCACACAGGTGTGTCTGACCCTTGGCACTCCAGCTGCATTTCACTGCCGAACAGCCTGCAAACATGAACGTATATGAGGGATAGACACGTGCCTAGCTGGTGACTGCGGACCTAGCTTCCAATCTCAGCATCATTATTTCACCAAAATGTGTGACCTTGGGCACATCCTTTTATCCTTCTGCCAATGTGCATCGATATAACGCCAAAAAATGGAAGCACATAGAAGCAGGCAGATGGTAGAGATGTAAGTTATATCAAATAAAAAACTGGACTGGACCAACCTCAGCCCAGACTTTATTGCGATAGGTCTGCATGGATATTGTGTTTGATGCCGTGTTAGACGCCACACGTCCCACTAACCTGGTACTTATATATATATATATATATATATATATATATATATATATATATATATATATATATATATATATATATATATATATCGCTAAACTGACAGTCGATGCCCAAGCTGTAAAAGAAGAAATCAGGTTGTGAGTGTCTTAGAAATTAAAGACAAATTATCAGGTGTTCTTCCAGGTGTGCGCCTAATGCTTGTGAAACCACAAGGAAACAAAGCAGCGCTATGTACGGTAACATAGTGCACAGCACAATCCTGGTCACCACTGAACTTGGACCAGCTCTTTCTGCAGGTTTCTTGAAGTTTGCATCAAAACGTAACCTAATCGTTTGACACAGAGAATGGCGGCTTTTAGAGCACTGGGCCGCCTTGGCCCGAGCCCTGCGCACTAGTCGTGCGTTGGCACTTCCACCCTCTCACCTCGCGAGGTGGGAGGGCGGAAGTGCATGATCCCGGAATCGCCCCTGCCACGTCATTTCCGGGTCCGGTCACTGGCCCCACATCCGTTGGTGGGGGGTACTTAAGTGCCCCCGAGAAAAGGCCTCAGCTTTCCCCTGAATGCGGCATGGGTCTGGAACGGCGTGCTGCTAAAGGGTGCAGACATGTTTCACAAGGATGGGGTGCATTTATCTGATGCAGGCACAGACCGTTTCATCGCGAACATTGGGCCTTTTCCCACAGCTCGTTTGGGGGTGGGAAGGGCAAAGGACCTTTGTGCCCCTGGTCGCCCTTGTGGCAGGAGAGGAGATACTAAAATCACCCTAAGCACCAGAGGGGTCCCCAAGGCAGGGTCCCCTGGATAACACTGAAGATAGGATCCTGCAGTCCTGAACCAACCTGCGGATGTACACACCAGCTTGGGGGTTAGGGATTCCAGATCGCTGGGGTGGGCATGGGGCTCCCACTCCTGGTCACCCCATTGCACCCCCATGGCAGATTGGTGTTTTTGGGGAGGGTGGTGGAACCCGGAGTACGAGGACAAGGGACTGTGAAGTGTGGGGAACCGCCCCCGAGGGATACAGGTGAGGTACGGTTCACCTGTGTGGTTCAACGGAAGTTCGGGATGCGGATGGATCCATTAGATGCCTGGGTGTTAGCAAGATTTAAGACTTAATTGACTGAATTTTGTAAGACATGTTATGAATTTATTGATGTGATTTTTAATTTAAATTAACTGTATGTTTTTTAATCCCAACGTTGTAAATAAAATCCTTCCAATGCAAAACAAACAGGGGGTCATTACAACCCCGGCGGTCGGTGCTAGTATGGCGGTAGTACCGCCAACAGGCTGGCGGTACTTATTGCCATACTATGACATTGGCGGTATGCCTGAAACCATACCGCCAATGTACCACACCGACTGCCATGGCGGTAACAGCCGCCGGGCTGGAGATATATATCTCCAGCCGGGCGGCTGTCACTGTACCGCCGGTGGTTTTGTGGGTTTTATGCCGCCACAAAAACCCTGTCGGTAGGTGCAATCAGTGCCAGGGAATTCCTTCCCTGGCACTGATAGTGGTCTCCCCTGCCGCCCTCCCTCTCCCCAGAGTACTCCCCCACCCTCACTCTCCCCCTCCCGGCCCCCCCCACATATACACACATACATGCACATACATACACACTCATACACACATGCATGCCCACATTCACCCACGCATGCATACATTCATACAAACACACAGCAACACTCACTAACATACATCCAGGCACACATGCAATCACATGACACAACATACACGCACACTCACACCCATTCCTGCACACACACATTACACATGCCTCACACCCCATGCACACATACACAGTCACACGCACCCCCACATACACACACAACACCCCCCTCCCCTGTCGGAGCACCCACTTACCTGCTTGCAGGGGGTCCTTCGGCAGGAGACAGGACACGGCGCTGCTGCCAGCAGGAGCGTCCGCCAGCGGAACATCGCCAGGCCGCATTATGGATCATAATGTGGCCGGCGGTGCTCTACCGCCGTCTGCCGCCATGACCGTAGCGGGAATTCCACAAGCCTTCTGGTGGAATTCCAGCTACGGTCATATTATGGTGGACGGTAGGTAGCCACGGCAATGGTCTTTTGAAGGCTGTCGCCGTGGCGGTAGGCGGGATTTCCCGCCAATGGCAAAATGAGGGCCACAGTCTTTGTCGGTTTACCTATGCCGGGTGTTGGGGTGAGGGACATCTGGTGGCCTCCGGGTTCTAAAAATCGAGTCTGTGAGCATTCCGGTGACAATGGAATCATCTTCGAAGCGCTACGTATCCATAGCACTTTGGGGACACGGAAGAGCTCTATAGAAAACATCCAAGCACCGTAAGACATCTCTCGCCTTCTAGTTACGTGTGCCCGAGTCTTATGCCGTGAACATGCAGGCCCTGTCAGAACTTCCATTGCAAGCACTGGACCTGACATTTGCTTTTGGGGGGTCACAGATACCTTAGTCCTTCCGAGCTGACGATATGTCTGAGATAAAGGTCAAATCAGGGTTAAAAGCTCCAAGTGAATCTTTTGAAATCTGTGTCTAAAAACGAGTGATGCATCGAAGCCTCGCGGCTTCTGGGCGCTAGCCTTGCATTCTTTTTGGTGAAGGGATAGTGACTGTAGAAGGGCCCTATGTTATCACAGACGTGAGGCGTCAGGTTGATGCATCAGACCACTAAATGCCAAGCCAGGACAGCGGACCCATATTTCACTCGCATGACTCACACTGGACAGTTTAAATCCCATGCAGATTGAGGTATCCCACAATCCTCTCTGCCCAGACCTGCCTGACTCACACAGCGAAGCACAAACACAAATAGGACTGAAGCATTCAAAGCCGTACCTTGATTTCTTACTCTGCATTTTCAGACATGAAAGGTTTTCAAGCAGTCCAGGGCGTAGTATCTCCCACCTCAAACCCGTCCGTTGCCATTTACACAGCTCGGTGGGTTTTACTCCTGCTGCACATATCGGCACCTAATCCGCGGGTCACAGGTTTGAATTCTGATACAATCAGCTCAGCCTTTCATCCTTCGGAAGCTGATAAACTGAGTACCGATGAGTTAGTGATGGAAACAGCGCAGTGACAGACGGGAGCTTGGTTTGTGAAGGGGGCCCAGTGTTTTCTTTGTGTCTATAGTTGTAGGCGGAGGTTACCGACGCTCATGTTTGGGAACCAGGACTTATCTTTGAATATTGGCCCTAACCCAGAGCCGGAGAGAGGCAGGCATGAGAGCGAGAAAGAAAGTACAGGAAAACAGTGAGTATGCGAGAAAGCAGGAATGAAAAAAACATTTCCAAACATGAGATAAAGAGGCAGGAAGTGGAGGAAGAGGAAGAAAGATGCATGGGATGAAGTCAAGGCTAGGCAGTCTCTGTATTCATGAGTGAAGAGACAGGAAGTGTTGGGGTGGAAGAAAGAGGCGTGAGATGGAATCAAGGCCAGGCAGCCTCGGTATTCATGAGATAAAGAGACAGGAAGTGTTGTGTGGTGGAAGAAAGAGGCATGAGATGGAATCTTGACCAGGAATCTTTGGTATTCATGAGATAAAGAGACAGGAAGTGTAGGAGGTGGAAGAAAGAGGCATGAGATGGAATCAAGACGATGCAGCCTCTGTATTCATGAGATAAAGAGACAGAAAGTGTAGGAAGGTGAAAGAAAGAGGCATGAGATGGAATCAAGGCCAGGCAGCCTCAGTATTCATGAGATGAAGAGACAGGAAGTGCAGGTTGGTGGAGTAAGAGGCATGAGATGGAATCAAGACCAGGGAGACCCAACATTTGCAGAGCTAGCAATGGCTCTTAAGAAAACCATTTTATATACTTAAAAAGAAAAATGAGCACTCTATGTTGTGTGAGTCTTAAGAGATCATTTGCTCACTCTTGTACAATAAGGACCTGCAACCAGAAATACAATAGATTTGATTGTCCGTAGCTCTGAACATCAGAGAGCTGGCACCCTAAAACAGAAAAAGCAAAAAACAACACAGCACTAGTGGTGTCTTTCCATTCTAAGAAAGACTTTTTGGGGGGGTGAAATAGACACAGTTACAACAATAAAACTCATCTGTGCATTCTTTTCCATAAATATAGGCAAATCTATATGTCATTTCCAGCGGTAGCCCTGCATCCTGACCCCCAAACACTCTGAAGGATGAGAGCTGTTGATTTAAAGGGTCAAAGTATGACCTTTCATCTCACAGAAGCTCTTAAGATAGTTAAACTGCCCTCATTTGACCATAAATTGTCTATTTTATGGTCCCTTCATTTCTCCTGTTTTTTATATTTTTATAAGTCCTCCCAAAAGAAAGAAAACCGGCTTCATCCCTGATAGTCTTTAAGAATCTTCACCCTACAATCCACTGCCCTCCTCCTAAGAACAAGAGAGCAATCCTGGACCTGCCCCTCTTAACAGCCCCCCCTTACACCTGGGGGCCGCTGCACAAAAGCTGCAGTGACCCCACAGAGTGACCTACAGATGTCCTGCCCGGGCATGCCCAGCGCCAACATTTCAGTTATGGGGCGCATTTGGCCAAAAGAGGGGGTCATCTGCATCTGTAAGGACATTGGGGCGACCCCTCCTGGGTGAGTGTGACCGAGGTCCAGACATGTCCAGGCAAAACTCGGGGGTCTGCCCTACACCCCCCTGCCCAGTGAGGAGGTCGGCATGAGCATCCCTTTGTGAAATACTCTTTAATGTTCATGAGAGTCTCCAGGTTTTCCCTAAAATGCCACAAGTTTGGGTGAAACTCGGGCGCACAAGCTTTGCTTTACAAGGCGTTTGTAACATGGACCGAGGAGCTTTTCCTTCTTCCCAGGACATTTTGCAGCCAGGTCACTCCACTACCTAATAAAGCGCTTCAAGGCCCGCAAGAAAGACTGGGCGCTTTGGTGATGGTGCATGCATCAATCTGTCTGTTTCTTACAGAACAAGCACCAGGCGCCCTTAGGGTTTCTGGCGTCCGACAAAGCCCAGTGAAGGGGTGCTGATGGCCACAGACACTGTGCTTTCATTGCCTTTGTACAGCGCTTACTATACCTGGCAAAGCATCGAAGCGCTAAACACAGGATGGCACGAACCCGGGGTTAGTGCTGTGTTTTTCCTCGTGATTGATGCTGGTTATTGGGATTAGACTTGTGCTCTGAAGGAAAACATTCCCTGCATTTACTCCAGTCTCTTTGTGCTGGATTAAATGAATAGGCGTTTGGTTGATCTTCAGTTGAGGGCAGTTTGTGAATCCATCCAGCGCTTGGGGTATTAACAGAGGCGGGTACAGGAGATCAGTTTCTTCTTAGGTTGCAGGGGTCTGACTATGGAAGCAGAGGTTGCGGGCTTTGAAATGAGGTGTGGGCAATTTGCAGGAGTACAATGACAGTGTGAAGGCAGGCAGGCATGGGCTCAGAGCAGGCTGTTCTCAGGGAGAGGGGGCAGGCACTGCCCAGATCAGCCCATGAACAAGCAGATCCTGGAAGAACCTGGGCGCTGTATGCTTGGTTATGTGCCATTTATATAGCGCCTATTCTCTATGAGGGCTACTTCAATGCAATGTACGCGTTTTTATGCACAACGCACCAGTTACAGAGTCCCACACGAGGGTGAAACGCGTGTACACACACGGTGTTAGGCGCACACACTGTGCCATTCCTATCAAGCACACACGCCTGACAGGTGTAGAAAGGCTTCTTAGCGCTATCGGTGCAGAATCCAGACGCTGCTCTTCCAATGTTCCTCTATCCAGCTCTGCTGTCCTTGGTTCTTCGAGTTCTGCGCACCTCGCAAACCCCAACAGATGAATCTAAATCTGTCTTTAGTACCCTAGGATTGAGCCCCAAGCGCAGCTCTCCTGAGGCACCTCATTCCGGACCGACTACCTCAGACAGGACACGCATCTCAGCTCTCCTCCACGGCTCATGCCTGAGGCCTACATACCGGAGCGTCGATGCACCTCGAAGGTGAGACCCCTGCACAGCTCTGCTGATGCACCTCAGCCCTGATCTGCTGCTAGGCGCTACGCCAGCACTGAGAGTTCTTAGTACCCACCACGGTGTTGGGCCTCTGCCTTCTGTGGACACCCACGCACATCTCAGCTCAGTCCTGATCTGTTGCTAGGCGCTACGCCAGCAATGAGAGCTTTTAGTAACTACCACAGTGTGGGGCCTTTGCCTTCTGTGGACACCCACGCACATCTCAGCTCATTCCTGGTCTACTGCCAGGCGCTACTCCAGCACTGACTACCACAGAGAGCTCTGAGTCTATCGCAGTGTGGGGCCTCGGCCTTCTTAGGATACCTGCGCACAGCTCTGCTCATGCACCCCGGTCCTTCTCAACTGCTAGGCGCTACTCCAGCACTGACTACCACAGAGAGCTCTGAGTCTATCGCAGTGTGGGGCCTCTGCCTTCCGTGGATACCCGCACAGCTCTGCTCATGCACCCCAGTCCTTCTCAACTGCTAGGCGCTACTCCAGCACTGACTACCACAGAGAGCTCTGAGTATCTACCACAGTGAGGGGCCTCTGTCTTCTGTGGACACCCAGGCACAGCTCTGCCGATGCACCTCAGTCCTGATCTGCTGCCCTTATCTACACGAGTGCTGGGGCACTTCACAGCTCTGACTTTACATTCTGCTCAAATTAACTCATAATAGTACTAAAAATGTACTCATATTTCCCTATACTAATCCACCACTAATTCCTCTTGGGTTCCGGAGTAGTGTGCTACTTGCTGAAAAGTGCTTCGACGCCTCGCCAGGGGTAGTAAGCGCTATATAAATACTATTCCAAAACAATACAATACAATATCAACCTGGCCTCTGACCTCTTGTTATTTATGCAGGAAATGCTGCAACCAGGGCCACTAGAATTATGCAACAGAGGAGGGCCAAATTAAGTAGGAAGGCATGACAAATTATACGGCATAACATGCCACATTTTATAATAGTATTATTTCAATATTTTGTCATTTTAAAACTTATTTACTATCTCTGGGCATAGGTTGCATCTCTTGGGACCAGTTTAACACCAACGTATAGGAATAAGCAACAGAAGGTGACCAGTCACTCTTTGCAAAGAGCCTTCCACTGCGCGGCAAAACGCATCACAGTGTTTTTAGTCACTTTAGAAACATTTGAGCTGGAAACATTTTTTTTGTTAGATCTGCAGATTATGCGGCAGATGATGGATTATGTGGCAAATGTGGCAAAATCATAATTATGCAAAAAACGCAGGTGCTGCACCTTTGCATAATTCCAGTGGCGCTGGCTGTAACTGACAGTCCTGAACATTATTAAGTGTAAAGTATTGTTCTGTGTCCCCCGTGTCCCAGTCACTAGTTCTGGTGGTTTCACCATCTGAGATCTGACATTGGGCACCAAGGTCTAGGCACTCTACTCTATCACTTCTGGGTCATACGAGAAACTGGGCACCCTGTGCCATGGGCGTGCGTGATGCCCAGGCCACATTCTGCAGGACCGCAGCCTGCTCTTCTCTTTGGGTGAGAAGGCTGAGGCGGTCCACTGCATGTGAGAGCCTAGGACATACCTGAGGAGTGAGTCACTCAGGTGCAAGTACCTGAAACACCTTGTTCATCGCAGGTAGGGCTGTGATCCTGCCCCCTCCCCGCTCGCAGTGTCAACACAAAGGCCTTCTGTCTGTCATTTCCGTCTGGCAGCAAGAACAGGTCATTTCTGAGCCGGTCACTTAGTGTCATTCATCAGCAGGAAGCGGGCAGAGGAATGAGTGTTACCGGATCTCTCTCCGCAGAGAAAGCGGAAGCAACATTTCCACCTGTGCCGGAGTCAAGACAAACAATCCTCCTTTTGTGTCTGAAGCGTCAGTGCTTAATTTGTGAAAAAATTAAGTGCCAGGGCCATTATCAGGGGTCCAGGGCAGCATGCACCACCCATTGCCCCAGCCAATGACACAACCAACACAACTACTACGCATCACACTCCTCCAAGTGTGACAATTCAGACTATTCCAGGTCCCCAAAACTATATGCATTGCTTGGGAAGCAGGAATTAGACGTTTTAAGGTACATGTTGTGTTTGAAAAACAGCGCCACCATGTGGCAGACTTTCAAAAGTACCTGTGTTGACAATTAAGTGCTGGTGCCGAGCACCGGAAACCACTGGTCCAAATTAAGCACTGACCCAGCCTGAGTTCAAGCACGGCACGTCTCTTGATAGTAATATTTTATGCATGAATTATGTAGTTCCTTGGAATGGGGTTTACCACAAAAAATTAGTTATTAAGAGTATGGTGCAAAAATATCAACTCCAGGATATGGACTACAACTGTGGTACACAGGCATTGAGAAAATTTCCCAGCATGAGGAAAATCAGCTCGACAAAATGAGGAAATTCCAAAATGATAAAAATTCCTTTTCCACAAAATAGTATGTTTTCATGGAAAAGCCATAGGTCATTGAGGGAAGGTAATAAGGTAAGAGTGAAAGGAGTATAGGATGGTAAATAGATGAGGTAAGGAGAAGTAATAAAAGTAAAATTAAAGAAGGAGTAAGATGGGAGGTTAGAAGATGTAAGGGTATTGAAGGACAGGAAGGCAGGTGAAAGAAAAGAAGGGAATAACGGGAACGGTAACAAGGGAGCGTGTACGGGAAGGGGGAAATGTAAATGACTAGCAAGAAGTAGTAAAAGTAAAAAATGAGTAAAGTGGGAGAATATGGGACATTTGTGTATTAATGAAAAGAAGGGGAATGAAAAGAGGGAAAAGTAGTGGACGAAGAGGAAACGTAGAAGTGGTAGGAGAAAGCATTGAAAGTAAAATTTTAAAAATGATTAAAGTGAGACAGAAACCTGTGGGTATAAAACTATTAAGGAAGGAAAAAATTATTACAAAAGTCTTGCCAAGAAAAAAAGTGCTTGAGCCACTTTATATAAGAAACCAACCCCCCTCATGAAGCATCCCAAATTGTTCAGAGTTCAGTAGTAAAATCCAATAGTTATCCAAGGTTCTTTATTGTAAACTTCAGAACAGATTCAAAGGACTTCTTGTACTTGAAACCCTCATAATTCCATAAGCACATTAAGCCAACAGGTGTTTCATCTCTATGTCACACACACCTTCAACTTTGTCTGGGCTACATTCAAGCATAAAAATACTTTAACATAATTTCTTATAGTTCAATGTGATCATTACCACCATGAAATTGAAAAGTACAAAAAAACACAGTGTAGTGATGGATAGCCTTGAAAACAATTAGACTGATCGTTGGCATTGTTAATTAAATGAAATATGTTAATTTAGGGAAACATCCTTTTTTACGACTTTTTTTTACGAAGGTCGTGGTTAACGAAAGCGCAACAATGCTTTTTTTAACCACGACTTCGTTTTTTTGTGCCTTAACTACGTATGTTCTGAACAACGAACATGCGTGGTTAAGGTACAAAGAAGGGACTTGGCGAAGGTAAGTGGTGGGTTTTAGGTTTTGGGGTGGGGTTGGGGGGGTGGGGCGTTTTTGGTTTTGGGGAGTGGGTAGGGGGTCAGGGGGTTTTAGGTTTTAGGGTGGTGTTGGGGGGGTGGGGCGTTTTTGGTTTTGGGGAGTGGGTGGGGGTCAGGGGGTTTTAGGTTTTGGGGTGGGGTTGGGGGATGGGGCGTTTTTGGTTTTGGGGAGTGGGTGGGGGGTCAGGGGGTTTTAGGGTGGGGTTGGGGGGTGGGGCGTTTTTGGTTTTGGGGAGTGGGTGGGGGGTCACGGGGTTTTCGGTTTTGGGGTGGGTTTGGGGGGGTGGGGCGTTTTTGGTTTTGGGGAGTGGGTGGGGGGTCAGGGGGTTTTAGGTTTTGGGGTGGGGTTGGGGGGGTGGGGTGGGGTGAGGGATGTAGGGTGAATGGTGCCTATTGCTAATGATTTTATCAGGAATGCCTTTACAACGAAATATCGTTGTTAAGGCATTCATGGTAAAATCATTAGTAGTAGCAACGAGGTCGGTGTTCCGACCTCGTTGTTAAGGCAGTAGTTTTTTTTGCAGTCGTTGTTTCGTCGTATATCCGTTAATTTACCTCTCACAACTGAAGACAGATCACATATCTCCCACTTTTCTATGTGCATTAGGAGATGTGGCCATCGTACACAGCGTATTTAAATTTGTAATACAGAAAATGGTTTCTGTTAATGGACACCATGAAATATTACAATCATAGATTTATATAACACGTTTGATTGTAATAACAGCTCATATGGACTGTTTTAATTTGAAGTGATTCAGCTGAAGTGTTAATTAAAACCTGTTAAAGTGCAAGAAATTAGATTTCACAGGTAATCTATGTTCTTGTCACATTTGCTGGGTATTCAAAGACCGAGGTCAAAGGTCAGGCGCTGTCTTCCAAGGGCACTTGTTTACTTTTCTTTCTCTGGCTTCAAAGTGAGAGGATTTATGTGACAATCTTGTTGGATACTAGGGTAGAAAATAGTTTTGTTGTAGCACACAACAATATTAAAATGAACTGTGTATTTCAGAATATATCAGCATTAGGAACACACATAAAGCACATTTCCACACATTTTCGTTTCTGCACTATATAGTTTTATTAATAAAACTGTATGTCTGTGCAAATAAAATGGTAATTTCCATTGAAAATGTGTTGTCTGTAATGGCAGCATGCTACCACACCATGAATACTCCACTCTACGCCACCCCACTATACTCTGCACCACTCCAGTCCACTCTTACTCTGCACCACTCCACTCTGCACCACTCCACACTTCACCACTCCACTTTAAACCACTCCATGCCACTGCACTCAACACCTCTCCATTCAATACCACTGCACTCTATGTCACTTCATGCTACGCCTCTCTATTCTACTCTGTACCACTATACCCTGTGCCAAAGCACTCTTCACCACTGCGCTCTACATGACTCCACTCTAGGCCACACCAATCTACTCTGTACAATTCCACTCTATGCCACAGTACTCTGCACAGATGTGCAGCACTGCACTCTATGCCACTGTACCCTATGTCAATACACTCTATGCTAATGCACTTTACTCTGTAACACACAACTCTATGCCCATGCATCCTATGACAATGCACTGTATGCCACTCTAATCTACCCACCACCACTGCACTTTACACCATTTTACTCTATGCCATTCCACTCTATGACACTCTATGCAACTGCACTCTACCCTGCACCACTCCACTCTATGCCACTTCACTCTACTCTGAAATAATCTTATCTATGCCACTGCACTCTATACCCCTGCACTCTACGCCACTACACTCTATGTCACTGCACTGTGTGGCACTGTATGCTGCACCACTCTATGCTGCTCTACTCTGCACCACTCCATGCCACTGCATTCTACACCCTTGCTTTCTATGCCACTGAACTGTACCATACTCTACTCTGCACCACTCTCTGCTACTCTACTCTGCACCACTCTGTGCCACTGCAGTATACGCCACTACACTCTATGCCACTGCACTGTGCAGCACTAAACTCTATACTGCACCACTCTCTGCTACTCTATTCTGCACCACTCTATGCCACTGCATTCTACACCCTGGCATTCTATGCCACTGCACTGTATGGTACCATACTCTACTCTGCACCACTCTATGCTGCTCTACTCTGCACTACTCTATGCCACTACACACTATGCCACTTAACTCTGCACCTCTGCCCGCTGCATCGCTCTACACTAAGCCACTCCACTCTTCACCACTCTGTCAGTTGTGATTGAAGCCAAGTGTTTCAGGTTTATATCTCTGCAATCATGTTGCTAAATGTAGTGTAGCGCTGAGAACTAAATGAAATCCTGGCCCCTTGAGTTTGAATGTGAGGATGCAGCGGGCTAAAATGTTGTAACTAAAACTATTTCTTCTAAAGAAAATCATATTTCAAATTAGTTTAAAAAAACAACAAAAAAACAAGGAAAGTACACATAATACAATTGCATACATTATAGTGGCAGAGATGATATTCAGAACCAGCCTCCTTCATTGATGCAAGAGAAAGAAGCCGCATGCCCTGCTTTCATCTTGTATTCCATACTCCTGCATGCCTGCCCTTCCCCCCACCACGAACCCGGGGGCGCTAGGACCCAGGAGCCGGCGCTTCGCACAGAGCCCTTCTCTACAGTGGCCGGGGCTGGCCACGCCCCCTCATCCATATGCAGATCAGTCCCCTCTTTGTCCCAGGCTCCCCTTCTGCCGGGTGCTCCGACGCTCCTCCCGGCGGGGAGGAGCCGGGACAGGCCCGGGGAGGAGGAGCCGGGAGAGGCCCGGGGAGGAGCCGGGACGGGGCCGCTTCTTGTAGGCTTTGTCCGCGGAGCAGCTACCAGACTCACCCTGAGTGTGCCGGGGGCAGGAGCGGGCTGTCCGGGGAGGACGGAGGGTATGGTGCCCTGAGAGCTGCCTGTGTCTGAGGAGCCGCGCAGGTGAGCGGTGCGGGGGGCTGGAGGGTCCGAGGGGTCCGGGGAGAGGGTGGAAGGGACCCCGGGGGTGTGGGGCTGCACCCCGGACCGAGCTCTGCACTGGTCCGTGTGTCCTGTGAGGCCTCCACCTTTGCTCGGTAGACTTCTGCCCACGATTCCTTCAGCTACCCCCTGCCTGCCCAAGTACAATTCTACCCAGGTCACCGTCCGGCCCTCCGCCTGCCCTTTAAAACTGTTTCTAAGTTGTCACCAGGCCCTCCAGCCTGTCCCTGTAAAGTTCTACCCACTTTGTCGTCCGGCCCTCCGACAGTCCTGTACAGTTCTGCCCAAGTGGACTTCCGGCCCTCCATGCCCCTGTAGAATTCTACCTCCACCATGCCTCTGTAGTACTCTGCCCACATTGGTGTCAGTGCCATCTCCATGCCCCTGTAGAATTCTACCTCCACCGTGCCTCTGTAGTACTCTGCCCACATTGCTGTCAGTACCATCTCCATGCCCCTGTAGTACTCTGCCCACAGTGTGTCAGTACCCTTGGCATGCCCTGTAGTACTCTGCCCACATTGGTGTCAGTGCCATCTCCATGCCCCTGTAGAATTCTACCTCCACCGTGCCTCTGTAGTACTCTGCCCACATTGCTGTCAGTACCATCTCCATGCCCCTGTAGTACTCTGCCCACAGTGTGTCAGTACCCTTGGCATGCCCTGTAGTACTCTGCCCACATTGGTGTCAGTACCTCCACCGTGCCCCTGTAATACTCTGCCCATATTGGTGTCAGTACCATCTCCATGTAGAATTCTGCCCACAGTGTGTCAGTACCTCCTGCATGCTCTGTAGTACTCTGCCCACAGTGTGTCAGTACCTCCTCCATGCCCCTGTAATACTCTGCCCACATTGGTGTCAGTACCTCCTCCATGCCCCTGTAGTACTCTGCCCACATTGGTGTCAGTACCTCCTCCATGCCCCTGTAGTACTCTGCCCACATTGGTGTCAGTAACTCCTCCATGCCCCTGTAGAATTCTACCTCCACCGCGCCTCTGCAGTACTCTACCCACATTGCTGTCAGTACCATCTCCATGCCCCTGTAGAATTCTGTCCACAGTGTGTCAATACCTCCTGCATGCCCTGTAGTACTCTGCCCACAGTGTGTTAGTACCTCCTGCATGCCCTGTAGTACTCTTCCCACAGTGTTTCAGTACCCCCTGCATGCCCTGTAGTACTCTGCCCACAGTGTGTCAGTACCTCCTCCATGCCCTGTAGTACTCTGCCCCCGGTGTGTCAGTACCTCCTCATGCCCTGTAGTACTCTGCCCGCAGTGTGTCAGTACCTCCTCCATGCCCAGTAGTACTCTGCCCGCAGTGTGTCAGTGCCTCCTGCATGCCCTGTAGTACTCTGCCCGCAGTGTGTCAGTACCTCCTCATGCCCTGTAGTACTCTGCCCACGGTGTGTCAGTACCTCCTCCATGCCCAGTAGTACTCTGCCCGCAGTGTGTCAGTACCTCCTCATGCCCTGTAGTACTCTGCCCACGGTGTGTCAGTACCTCCTCATGCCCTGTAGTACTCTGCCCACGGTGTGTCAGTACCTCCTCATGCCCTGTAGTACTCTGCCCGCAGTGTGTCAGTACCTCCTGCATGCCCTGTAGTACTCTGCCCACGGTGTGTCAGTACCTCCTCATGCCCTGTAGTACTCTGCCCCCGGTGTGTCAGTACCCCCTCATGCCCTGTAGTACTCTGCCCGCAGTGTGTCAGTACCTCCTCATGCCCTGTAGTACTCTGCCCGCAGTGTGTCAGTACCTCCTCATGCCCTGTAGTACTCTGCCCGCAGTGTGTCAGTACCTCCTCATGCCCTGTAGTACTCTGCCCACGGTGTGTCAGTACCTCCTCATGCCCTGTAGTACTCTGCCCGCAGTGTCAGTACCTCCTCATGCCCCTGTAGTACTCTGCCCGCAGTGTGTCAGTACCTCCTCATGCCCCTGTAGTACTCTACCCGCAGTGTGTCAGTACCTCCTCCATGCCCCTGTAGTACTCTGCCCGCAGTGTGTCAGTACCTCCTCATGCCCTGTAGTACTCTGCCCACGGTGTGTCAGTACCTCCTCATGCCCTGTAGTACTCTGCCCGCAGTGTGTCAGTACCTCCTCATGCCCTGTAGTACTCTGCCCGCAGTGTGTCAGTACCTCCTCATGCCCTGTAGTACTCTGCCCACGGTGTGTCAGTACCTCCTCCATGCCCCTGTAGTACTCTGCCCGCAGTGTGTCAGTACCTCCTCCATGCCCCTGTAGTACTCTGCCCGCAGTGTGTCAGTACCTCCTCATGCCCTGTAGTACTCTGCCCACGGTGTGTCAGTACCTCCTCCATGCCCCTGTAGTACTCTGCCCGCAGTGTGTCAGTACCTCCTCCATGCCCCTGTAGTACTCTGCCCGCAGTGTGTCAGTACCTCCTCATGCCCCTGTAGTACTCTGCCCGCAGTGTGTCAGTACCTCCTCATGCCCCTGTAGTACTCTGCCCGCAGTGTGTCAGTACCTCCTCATGCCCCTGTAGTACTCTGCCCGCAGTGTGTCAGTACCTCCTCATGCCCCTGTAGTACTCTGCCCGCAGTGTGTCAGTACCTCCTCATGCCCCTGTAGTACTCTACCCGCAGTGTGTCAGTACCTCCTCCATGCCCCTGTAGTACTCTGCCCACGGTGTGTCAGTACCTCCTCCATGCCCCTGTAGTACTCTACCCGCAGTGTGTCAGTACCTCCTCCACGTGGATTCTGCCCACGTTGCTGTTTCGAGCCTTGTGGGGGGCCCCAGGAGTGGAAGTGCACCCCCTTGTTGTCCTCTTCCACAGAGGCCCCGCCCCCCGCTCACCAGGGCAGTGGTGTGCACAGGCCGGCGCTCTATCCTGCCCCAGCAGCACACCCGCCCTCCTCCGTGTCACACTGTTTGCGCTCTCTGTTTGCTTTCCCCCACTTCCTTTGATCTGCTCTGTGCACGCAGGTTCCGTGCACGGCGCGGGTGGCACACTCTTCTTGTGTGCACAAGCGGCTGTGGGGCTGTGCACCGGTTCTGCTGTTTGAAGTGTGGGGTGTCGGGTGCTGAGGAGCACACAGTGCGCACTGCACTCCCACTTTATTTTAAGTGCACTGATGTGGCTTTACTGGTGTTACTTGCACTGTGGTGTGCTGTGGTGCGAGTCAGTGCTCAGGTTGTGTTTTGAGGCTCACACTTTGGGTTCTTCCAAGCACACGGACTGCACAATTTACTGCCTGTTGCCATAATAAGGGTCTTGTGTGCTGTGCATGGTTTGCACGGGTGGAATTAAGAAATGAGTGTGCTTTGCACAACATGCTTTGTACATGGTGTTACAAAACGGCTACCTGGTGAATGGTGCACAAGTTTTATCGAAAGAAAGAGTCCATGACGCACTTCTCCCGTGTGCATGGGCGCAGGGCGGTGTGGGAGGTATATTTCGTTCTTCAGAGTAGGGGTCACCGGTGTACTGCGGTATTTTGGCATTTCATGGACACTGTGACCGTTGAAATAAATGTCTTCACTGTTCAAGGTGTCAGGCACAAGTTTTCACCAGCACAGATGTCCTCCATGCACTGGTGGAGGTAACCTCAGCGGCAGCCTGCTCCCTGAGGGTTGTGCACTGTGTCTGCAGGGCTCCCTGAGGGGTGTGCACTGTCTGCAGGGCTCCCTGAGGGGTGCGCATTGTGTCTGCAGGGGTGTGCATTGTGACTGCAGGGCTCCCTGAGGGGTGTGCATTGTGTCTGCAGGGCTCCCTGAGGGGTGTGCATTGTGTCTGCAGGGCTCCCTGAGGGGTGTGCATTGTGTCTGCAGGGCTCCCTGAGGGGTGTGCATGGTGCCTCCAGGGCTCCCTGAGGGGTGTGCATGGTGCCTCCAGGGCTCCCTGAGGGGTGTGCATGGTGCCTCCAGGGCTCCCTGAGGGGTGTGCATGGTGCCTCCAGGGCTCCCTGAGGGGTGTGCATGGTGCCTCCAGGGCTCCCTGAGGGGTGTGCATGGTGTCTCCAGGGCTTCCTGAAGGGTATGCATGGTGTCTCCAGGGCTCCCTGAGGGGTGTGCATGGTGTCTCCAGGGCTCCCTGAGGGGTGTGCATGGTGTCTCCAGGGCTTCCTGAAGGGTATGCATGGTGTCTCCAGGGCTCCCTGAGGGGTATGCATGGTGCCTCCAGGGCTCCCTGAGGGGTGTGCATGGTGCCTCCAGGGCTCCCTGAGGGGTATGCATGGTGCCTCCAGGGCTCCCTGAGGGGTATGCATGGTGCCTCCAGGGCTCCCTGAGGGGTGTGCATGGTGCCTCCAGGGCTCCCTGAGGGGTGTGCATGGTGTCTCCAGGGCTCCCTGAGGGGTGTGCATGGTGTCTCCAGGGCTCCCTGAGGGGTGTGCATGGTGTCTCCAGGGCTTCCTGAAGGGTATGCATGGTGTCTCCAGGGCTCCCTTAGGGGTATGCATGGTGTCTACAGGGCTCCCTGAGGGGTATGCATGGTGTCCACAGGGCTCTGAGAGGTATAAATTGTGTCTACAGGGCACGGTTCCATTGCCCTACTATCTGCATTAAATGGTGTATGCCTGGCACAATTGACTATTTTTGTGGTGTTGCACAGTGACGTCACACAGTATGATGTTATGTAATGTTTATTTGTGTACTGAACTACCAGCCGCGAGGGTATCCTGGCGCTGAGCAGGTGTGTGCACCTGGCCTGCCTATGGCAGGTTGGTTAATTGAAAAGCCAGACCTCCGCTCCAAGAGGTGGAGACTACGATGTTAGCGCTATATAGTGCTCGCTACCCCTGATGAATGGTTCTGCTCTCTGCCCTCTGGGGTCGTGCAAAGTGTCCAAGTGAGGTGGATCATCGCTCTGGTGTCTGATTTGATTGACTGGTGCGCTGTATTTTCACATTATGGACCGTGGTGCCCCTCGCTGCCCCAGGGTCTGGTGGCCCAGTGCATGACTGCCATGCTTTTGCCTGTGTTCTGGGCTCGTGCACAGTCGTTCACAAGAGTGTGCACGCCTTAGTTGTCTCTACTGGCCGTGGCCCTGAGTTTTCACAGCAAACACATTGGCTCCATTGTCTGTGTGCACTGTAGCTCCTCACCAGCTGCACACACCTTCCTTCGTGCCACTCACTTGTCACTAATATTTCACGAGACACACATTGTACAGCACGTTGCCTCGGTTTGTATGCCTCAGTCCTGTGCCACAGATGACGCACAGTGCATTAGTCTTTCTGTGTGCCTCACTCCCTTGGCACAAGTGCAGATCACTCACAAATCACACAGTGCATTTCCCTTTCATCACACCTCACTCTTGCCACAGATGGTTCACAAGATGCGCATCACACCGGTCTCTCTCCGTACCTCACTCTGTTGCGACTGATAGTACACAGAACACGCTTCGCATTAATATTTCTTTGTGTCTCACTCCCTTGTCTCGGGTAGTTCATAAGAAACGTTCTGCATCAGTCTTAACGTCTCACGCCCACTGATGGCTCACAAGATACGGTGCATCAGTCTTTGTGCCTCCCCTTGCACTGATGGTTCACAAGACGCACGTTGGATCGCTTTCTTCGTGCCTCACTCCCTTGTACAGATGGCTCACAAAACACAGTGCATCAGTCTTCGTGCCTCACTCCTTTGCACTGATGTCTCACAAGACACACAGTGCATCAGTCTTTGTGCCTCACTCCCTTTCCACTGATGGTTCACAAAAACACAGTGCATCAGTCTTTGTGCCTCACTCCCCTTGCACTGATGGTTCACAAGACGTGGATTGCATTGCTTTCTTTGTGGCCCACTCCCATGTACAGATGGCTCACAAGACACAGTGCATCAGTCTTTCTTCGTGCCTCACTCCCTTTGCACCAATAGCTCACAAGACACACAGTGCATCAGTCTTTCTTTGTGCCCCACTCCCTTGGCACTGATGGCTCACAACACACACAGTGCATCAGTCTTTGTGCCTCACTCCCCTTGCACTGATGGTTCGCAAGACGTGGATTGCATTGCTTTCTTTGTGGCCCACTCCCATGTACAGATGGCTCACAAGACACAGTGCATCAGTCTTTCTTCGTGCCCCACTACCTTGGTACTGATAGCTCACAAGACACAGTGCATCAGTCTTTCTTCGTGCCCCACTACCTTGGTACTGATAGCTCACAAGACACACAGTGCATCAGTCTTTCTTTGTGTCTCACTCCCTTGTCTCGGGTAGTTCATAAGAAACGTTCTGCATCAGTCTTAACGTCTCACGCCCACTGATGGCTCACAAGATACGGTGCATCAGTCTTTGTGCCTCCCCTTGCACTGATGGTTCACAAGACGCACGTTGCATCGCTTTCTTCGTGCCTCACTCCCTTGTACAGATGGCTCACAAGACACACAGTGCATCAGTCTTCGTGCCTCACTCCTTTGCACTGATGTCTCACAAGACACACAGTGCATCAGTCTTTGTGCCTCACTCCCTTTCCACTGATGGTTCACAAAAACACAGTGCATCAGTCTTTGTGCCTCACTCCCCTTGCACTGATGGTTCACAAGACGTGGATTGCATTGCTTTCTTTGTGGCCCACTCCCATGTACTGATAGCTCACAAGACACAGTGCATCAGTCTTTCTTCGTGCCTCACTCCCTTTGCACCAATAGCTCACAAGACACACAGTGCATCAGTCTTTCTTTGTGCCCCACTCCCTTGGCACTGATGGCTCACAACACACACAGTGCATCAGTCTTTGTGCCTCACTCCCCTTGCACTGATGGTTCGCAAGACGTGGATTGCATTGCTTTCTTTGTGGCCCACTCCCATGTACAGATGGCTCACAAGACACAGTGCATCAGTCTTTCTTTGTGCCCCACTACCTTGATACTGATAGCTCACAAGACACAGTGCATCAGTCTTTCTTCGTGCCCCACTACCTTGGTACTGATAGCTCACAAGACACACAGTGCATCAGTCTTTCTTTGTGCCCCACTCCCTTGGCACTGATGGCTCACAATACACACAGTGCATCAGTCTTCGTGCCTCGCTCCTTTTGCACAGATAGCTCACAAGACGCACAGTGCATGTCTTTCTTTGTGCCCCACTACCTTGGCACTGATAGCTCACAAGACACAGAGCATCACTCTTTGTGCCTCACTCCCCTTGCACTGATAGCTCACAAGACACACAGTGCATCAGTCTTTCTTCGTGGCCCACTCCCTTGGCACTGATAGCTCACAAGGCACACAGTGCATCAGGCTTTCTTTGTGCCTCACTCCCTTTGCACTAATAGCTCACAAGACACACAGAGCATCAGTATTTCTTTGTGCCCCACTCCCTTGGCACTGATGGCTCACAACACACACAGTGCATCAGTCTTCGTGCCTCGCTCCTTTTGCACTGATTGCTCACAAGACGCACAGTGAGTGAGAGTCCCCGGCGGGACCCATAATCCTGTGCTGCTCCCAGGGCTGCCACCGCACGCCGGTATGCCAGCACGCTTCCTGGGCACATGCTAAAATGTTTGCCCGTCCACCAGATCAGAGCGAGGCATTACAGCCCTGCACCGTGTGCTAAGTGTCTTAGTATAGTGCCCTCGGCTGCAGTGCATTATGGGAGTGGGAAGGGAGCTGAGTGCATGCCCTCAGACCCCTGTGACCTCACCTGGAGCTCGGGCACTCCCGTGGTGAAGGTGTGACATTCCACCACATTCCTGGAGTGCCACAGGGACTGGTGGGTGCCCGGAATCTCAGCGCTGCCCTGCTGGAGAGGCGGGCACGCTTGTTATGTTATATTCATTTGTATAGCACATTAATCACCGGAAAGGGTATCCAGGCGCTTGTGTGTACCTCCACCCTGTGTAGTTTTCTGGTCCCCAAGGTGCTTATGTGAAGAGTCAAAACTCTAGAAATGGCTCTGATGTGTTGAGCGAGCTCATTCCATGTCTTGGGCATGATATAAGCGAATGAGCGACCTCCAGTGTTGATGTTGCGGCTGCTGGGGAATGAGTGATAGTAAGGCAGAGTGTAGGTGTCTGGTGGGTTGATGAAAGTGCATGCACTTTGGAGGGTTGTCCTGAAGAAGTGAGGAGGCTCTAATGTGCAAAGGGAGGTCCTGCCATGTCTTGGGTGAGATGTGCAAGAATGAGTGACTTCCTGTTATGATGTAGCTGCTGGGGAATGAGTGACAGTGAGGCAGTAGTAGATGTCTGGTGGGTTGGTGAAAGCATATACACTTTTAATGGTTGCCCTAGTAATGCCATGGTGGGCAGCACACCGTTGTGTGGCCGATGCCCTCACTTTTTATTGTGCCTGATAATCAGATTACGCACAAACACCCTCCCCCCACCGAGAGAATCGCGCTAAGAAGCCTTAATAGTGTTGGTTGCCGCTATACAAAGGCTGTTGACGCAATATAGAAAGTGGCAGCCCAGTTATGTAGCGCCAAGCACTTCTTGCTAAACAGGGCAAGCTGCCCCAGACATCAAGGGGCCGGTGACAGTGTTTGCTGGTCAAAGGTCCGTATTTACAGGCGCCTTCCAATCCCGGCTCAGCAATTCTGCTGGTGTTCGTGTTATCTTGGGGCTGGCCGTCGCCTCCTTCCTTCCGGGAATCCGGCTGACTCTCTGTGGCTACCATCTCTTGCTCCTTAAGTGCCAGGGAGGGCGAGCCCGTCCAGCTGTGGGGTATGAAATATTCCTACTGGTGCGTCCTTGATGCCCCCTAGAGGACCCGGAATTGGAAGGCGAAGAAGGGCGTCCTGCTGGCCTTCTAAGGGTGCAAGGTTACACCGTCAGGCAGCTGAGGAAGCTGGGCTGGAGTTGTCTCAGACAGTCACATGCGTATTTCTGTCACTTGGTGTCTGTGCCAACCTCTGCTGGAGGTGCCCAGGTTAGAGAATCTCACTCAGGGTAGTGGGCACGGCTGGGCATGTCCAGTCTGCCCCTGGTTGGACCTCCCCGCCTTCCAAAAGCCTCCATCACCAATTCTTTTAAAATATACAGTGGGCTTTGGCTCCGCCCAGATGTTGGGCCCTGTCACCTCATGCTAGTGGCTGTTGGGGCATCACTCCGCCTCCCATGAAGTTATTGCGTTGCCATGCATGACGCGCTATTTTACTTCTCATAAGCGCACCGAATCACGCAGAAAGCAGCCCTTTTGTTTTGCCTGTCAATGCAGCAGCTGTTAGAACACTTAGGTTTTAAAATGCAAAAAAAGGCCTTGCTTCGTTCTTTATAAAAGCACGGATTCGCTTCCGGCTGCCTGAATAACATGTCTTATTCGCAGGTTGAGGGCTTGGCATCCCATGGATGTGCGCGCTGGATATATAAAGTTAAACACTTCATTTCCTTTCATTTCTTGTAAATTCCCGGAATTTGTTTTGTGTTTTAATGTGCTTTAATAATTATCTCGCCCCAGGCCTGTAAGGCTTCAGTAAATTGTACCGTGAAGGCAATTTGTATTCCATTTTGAGTAATTATGTTGATTCCTCCGGTTTCCTAAATCTTCTCCCCCTCCTGTACCCTGGGTGGGCGAGGCCTCCCCTCCCCTGAACCCTACAATGGCGCTGCTGTGCCCTTGTTGGTGGGTGAAGTCATTTGCTAGCGGCTGAGTGGGAGCTGTGCCGGGACATGCCCTCTGAGGCCTTCCCTAACCGGGTAAAGATGGCCGGCCTGTGGGCAGGTCTGTGAGGGACTGTTCTCCACCACAGACCTCCGCAGGCACGTCATTGGACGTGCTGCTCAGGTTTTACCAGGTCTGGGGTGCTTTTTGGGGCCTCTCAGAGGGAATGAAAGGCTTCTTTTATTTTACCCACTTCAGAGGTTACAGTAAAGTCACTTTATTTTTTTTTCTTCAAATGGGATATGTGCCATTAAAATCTGGTGCCGGCTGCCACTCATGTTTATTGGCGAGTTAAGGACTCATGATTATGTGCACCAACAATCTGTGCCACCAGGTGTCCAGTCCGGTCGGGCCCAAACCTTCAAGTTTGTGGCTGTGAGATGGGTAACTGGGCTTGGCTCCTGTGCTGGAGAAGCTGTGGGTGGCATATTTAGTGGCATTTCTGCTCCCTGTGTAGTAGTAACCCTCAGTTTTGGGGCTATCCCCCTGCCCAGAGCTATAAACAATGATTTTGCACAGTGTACTTACCTTAAGTGCATTTGTATAGCGCCTTGACAGGGTTTCTAAGATTCCGAGGTCCTTTTAGAACCTAGGCCCTATTTACAGTTCTGGGGTTCTTGTTGACTGGAACTGGTGTGTTTTGTGGTCATGTTTCCTTTGTTTAGAAGTGAGTCTTAAGGAAAAGAGCTGGCAAGGTTGGACCCACTGTTGTGGTGTTTAGGGGGGCTGCAGGGCCGGCTTTGGCGCTGGCGGCGCCCTATGCAACAATATTTTTTGGCAACCCCACACTACCTTCCGGAAATGTGCCCCTCTTCTCTCCTTAGCCCCCTTTCACATACATTCATCTGTGTTAAAGCGCTTGTAAAGGCTGGCTTTACTAACCGCTCAGCTATCCACACAAGATGTATTTCTGTTCTTTGCAGCAGGTATATTAACCCTCTATGCTACTTTATGGCGAGTCAAAGCTGCAGCTGGACAAACTCCCATCTCTCTCCCTAGCAGGAACATTAATCACAAGAGGTCTCTTGACATTTTAATTGCATCCCTGAGGTTGGACCCACAAGGAACCTTTACAGCAGGTGCTTTTAAATCGCAGGTTTCTAAGTTATTGCTAAACACCACCCACCAGAGGTCTGCACCCCCATTCCAGGTCAGCACCCGGTGCGGCCGCACCGCCCTAAAACCGGCCCTGTGGGGCTGTGCCGTATAGCGCCTGGGAAGCATTTGACTATGGATCGGTGAAAATGAATGAATAGATGTACATGCCGAAATATATTGTGGCTTGTTTCATTCTGATGATGTGCTGAAATATTGTAAGGCACATGAGCAAAGCCGGCAATTGCCCAGGGCCCCCCTTCTTAGATTTAGGCAACATGGGGCTTGAACTGGCAAACAACGGGTGATAAGATTCAAAATTGTTCCAAACAGGAGCCCCAAAATATGTCTTGCCCAGAATCCCCAAAATCCTTACGATGACACGTGTGTACGTTTGTCCATGTCCCTGCCTTGGGTGGATGCTGTGTTTCCGCACCCCTCACACTGCAGGGCGTTACCCTAGAGCCACAGCAGTGTTTTGATTGGAGGCAAAATTGTGGGCTCGGGGACGTGACACTTCCCAGGAATCTGCCCTTTGCATGCCGGGATTTTTAAATCTAGGTTTAGAGCTGATCTGTCAGCCTGGCCCATTCTTACCAAATCTTTAAAATATACGTACTGTGCGTTGTCGTCACCCGGACAAGTATTCTTCAGCGCCTCGCCTCTCGCTATTGGCTGTTTGGCGCTTCATTCCGCCTCCTGTGCATTGCACGATGGAGTATTTTACATTTCAAAAGTATTCTGAATAATAAATCGTTAAAAGTCTATCTCTTGAGAACGTTTTTATTTTATTGGTTTCCCTTCAAGTTTTTTTAAATAATGTTTCTCTAATGTTTTAGAAAAGGACTAAATGTACAAGCCAGAACTTTTGGCTTTGCCAGTGCTTATTAAAATTGTGGTCGCCATTGATGATGTGGTCTGAAAACACCGGCTTGCCTAAGGCAAGTTATCTACAGGGGCTGCTTATCGGTTGGTGTGGAAGGCTGTCAGTACAAATGTCGCCCAGTCCCAGCATGCATTGCTGCCCATCAGAATCCTGGGGCACTGAATATTTAAGGGATAAGCCCTATGTATTAGGGGGCGTGGCCGCATCGCAGAAATCGACCGTTTACTAAGGTAAGTGAAGAGATTGCTAGTCCCCGAAGTGCGCAACCAGTGGGTGACTACACAATCCCACAGTGCTTAATTTGTGCTTGTTTTTTCCGGTGCTAAGCACCGGCACTTATTTTTGAGGGCCGGGGCTTATTCTTCAGCCTCAAGCATTTGCTGCGAGCAAAAGACACATGAGAAAGACGGAGGAAGGAAAAACTAAAAAGCGTCATAAAGGGAGAAAGTTGCAGGATGAGTTGAAGGGGCAGGGGTGGCTGTAAATGGATTGTAGAGGTCCGAGATGGCTTCAGCATTATGCTGCCTCAGTATTCAGTGCTGGCAGATTTAATTACAGCAGTCTCGTGTTTAAGAGAAGGGCTTTGAGCACCGGCACCTCTTTATTTACAAATTAAGCACTGCAATACCACGACCGCAGCGCACGCGCTCCTGCAGACCAGCAATCATTTCTGTAGCATTTGGCAAATACTTGAATGCCCAGATGTGGGTTTTTAATCGGTCTCTTCTGGCCCCAGCTGTGCTAGGGCCACCTCACCCTCTTGTGTTATTGTTCCGCAGCTCTGAGACGAAAATTGAAGGCTGCCCGAGCCGTTTTTAGTGCCTCGTTTTACAAAAATAAACTTCTGTGGGGTCACTGTGCACCGCCCTGTCTCCTGCGGCCTTCCTCCACAGCTCAGGCCTCTGCGTCCCAGCAGAAGTAGGCGGCAGGGGCATCTGTCACTGGTAAGTTGGCGAGTAAGAATTGCCATCTCTGAGCGTGATTTTTGGGCGCTAGGCGGGCACCCGCAGATATTTTCCCAACACGTGTGGTCGTGACCGTTCACGCTCGGAAAGCTGCCGCTCACACAGAAAATCTACTCGAGCAGCAGCGAAACCATCTCGAGCAGCGGCGCCTTCTGGCGCAACACGAGGTGCCCTTTGCGCAGATTTACGCACGGCCAGCGTGACCTGCCGATCTCTGCCGCTCACAGAACTCCGCAGAGTCTCGCAGAGTTTTTATGTAACTCTACGAGTCCCACCCACCCCTGGACTTCAGGCCAAGCAGACGTTTTTGTTTTTTTTGGCCTAAATTGAAAGTACTTCGGACACTGTCCCAAACTGAACTAGCTTAAACGTAACCTTGCCAGCCCAAAGACATTCCTCGAAGATGTTTTTAGTGCAGTACGTTTCTGGCTATTTTTGTCCGAAAGCAGATGGAGAAACATCTTATTTAAACTTGACATTACCACAAACCCATCTTTTGTGGTCCAGTCTGATGCATTCTGGGATGTGTTTTGAGTGGAGACAATGTTCGCTTTTTGTGTTTAGTATTTTACACAGGGACTGCCTTTAGTTTAAGGTCTTTCCGTTTGGCTGCTAAAGCACTGTCGTATTTCAGCAAAGCTATCAACAGTGCAGCAGGCGCAGTGGCACCTGGGCCCCGTGGTGTGAGGGCCCCCTTTTCATCGACTGGTGTTTGTGTTTTTTCAGTGTCAGATCATGGGATCTGAGTCCATTGCACTTGCATGTATTAGGACACGGCGCCGCGGCTGCGTCACTGACTCAAGTGTGACCTTGGTGCTATTGAATGTGTAGAACTCAAGTCGTACCTGAGTGGGATAAGCGGGAGATCCCGGAGTCAGGCTTCCCGGTCCTACCCCCTACTTAGAAGACACTAATCAGAATGACATGTCACCCTTCCTCCGGTGATTGCAGGGACGTAAGAGTACTAATTTAGTACAGGAACGTAATGGTACCCCAATTCTACACCAAAGTAACATCCTTTCCCACCTGCGGACAACAGGGGCCGGATTCACAAAGGCATTTGCACGAGTAAATTCACCTAACACTTGATTTACGCGTGCAACATATGAACTTGTAACATTGGATCACTGTAGTATAATGCAATGTAGGAGTAAGTCTTCTCGCGTGCATGAGGAGTGGGCATGGGAAACCTTCAAATTTGGGAGTTTGCGTCTGAGACAACCTTTTTTTTTCAGTCCATAGTGTTTTCAAAAAGGTTGGAGATCTCCTCCTACCAAAGGAATACATAATTTTCCAGTTTTGAAAGGAGCAGTGAACTCCCCCGAAATGTAGCGGAAGGGGTTTCTGTTTGGAGAAAATATTTTCCTCGTGGAGAAAAAAATAGCAAGTGGAAACGTGCATTTAGTAAGCATTTACGCATGCGTAATTGTATGTACAATCACGCTTGTGTAACTGCAGTAGTGACTACTTCCGGAAAGCTGGTGGCCATGGTGGCAAGAGGCTTCTCAGCAGAAGCATCTGAGTGAACCAGGGCTCCTTCCGGTCAGGTGGGTAACTGTCCATAGTGCAGCAGGTGCAGTGACCCAGGGGTGTGAGGGGCCGGCTACTTCCCACTAATAGCTGTTTTACTACTAAACCCTGGCATGGGGGACCCTTTTCCGGGCTTTCATTAGGGCCCAGGTACCATTGCTCCGCCCCTGCGTCCAGGCTTCCTCATTGGATGTTTTGGGGCTTCACTCGTGACGTCAGAGCAAAGAGTGGAACATTCTGGGAGAACATGTATGGCACAGGCTGTGCAGGCATGAAGGCCCCAACTACAAACTTTGTGTTACAACTTGCTGTAGCGCCTACGGGGCTATCCCTGCACTAAAGATGAACCGGTTCTAGCCGCCCGCCGCCTCGGTTTAATAAACATCTTTTGGCCTGAGGTCTGTCTTTTGAGGAATTCAAGTGCCTTTGAAGTAAGTGTCCATAACGAGGCGCAGCGCGTGCTGTAAGGGTTGGGTCTGAGAAAAATCATTTTTATTATTATTATAATTTTTATTTTTTTTTTGACCTCCCTGGTTCAGTGTGAGCCCGGTTTACCAATATATTTTTGCTTGAGCCGATGTAGAACGTAGTCGACTAAAAGTACAATTTAGACAGGATAATTTACACATTCATTCATAGAATCATCTTTATTTAAATTTTGTATTACTAAATTTCACTCTCGTGGTGGCAAATCTACCAGCACTAGACGTTTACAGCCATTGCACGTTTTCACCAAAGTTAGTTTCGACCAATGGAGAGAATGCACACAAACCTTGCAAGTGTGTCTGGACGTTTTGTACGCAGGGAGATTAAGTGATTTCCCCAAAATCTCACGATGTTGAATATGCCAAGGCCAGGATTTGACCCTGGGTCTTCGGGTTCCAAAGGCAGGCGCTATAGCCACTAGGCCACATCTCCTCACAACTTGCAGACAAGTTCCCAACTTGGAAACAAATGTGGAATTGGCTGTCAAAGGGCGGGTGGGACAGGGAAGGAAACATCCCCCATATTTCAAGGTTTGTGAGGTGTATCTCCACAGAGAAATATTATTTCCTGCTGAAGAAAGAAAGGTTACTTGTGCAGGTGCACTATTCCCAATTACTCGTGTAAATTTCTGCCTTATGGAATCTGCTTGCGTACATTTTTACTCAGTAGGAGTAGTCTTGGAACTCTGACACTGTCATAGATTCACTGGAGCAGTCCTGGTTATCTTCATAAATTGGGGGTTCGAGGAAGATGTATCTCTGGGCGAACTGGGAAAAAAATTGTGGACATAAACCTGAGCATCATATTTATGTATGCAAAATTTCCCAACTGGTGAACATACAGTATTCCTGCTTACTGATGGAAATGTGTGACTAGCATTTCCAGAAGTACTCCAGAAAGTCTTCGCAAATTACATGAAAGTTGGAAATTTGCTCCAAATGTAGCTGAAATCCTCCAGAGAGTAAGTTTCTGACATTCCACGCGGGGTCTTATTGAATGAGACTGAGTGAGCGTTGATTTACATTCTGGACCGAGCATCATTGTTTTTGTTCACCTTGGACCTCTGAAGTAATGCTTTCATTTTCTTTTCCAGGAGTGACCACTGAAAATGTCTGTCAGCAATCACGAGAACCGGAAGTCGAGGTCCAGTTCGGGCTCGATGAACATCCAGCTGTTCCACAAACCGGGCCACGCCGACAGCCTCCTGACGCACCTGAACCTGTTACGCAAAAGATGCCTCTTCACCGATGTGGTGCTCCAGGCGGGAAACCGCACCTTCCCCTGCCACCGGGCTGTTCTGGCCTCCTGCAGCCGCTACTTCGACGCCATGTTCAGCGGGGGGCTGAAAGAAAGCCGCGACACAGAGGTCAACTTCCGCGACGCCTTACACCCTGAGGTTCTGGAACTTCTTCTGGACTATGCGTATTCTGCCCGCGTGATCATCAACGAAGAAAACGCAGAGTCGCTTCTAGAGGCTGGGGACATGTTGCAGTTTCTTGACATCCGCGACGCCTCGGCTGAGTTCCTTGAGAAGAACCTCCACCCCGCCAACTGCCTGAACATGATGCTGTTGTCAGACGCGTACTGCTGCGAAGGCCTCTTCGAGCTCTCCTGGAGGATGTGCCTGGCCAACTTTGCCTCTGTGTACCAAACAGAAGACTTCTTGAGGCTTCCAAAGGGCAAGCTCATGGAGCTGGTAAGGAGTGAAGAACTGGAAGTGGAAGATGAAGCTATTGTCTATGAAGCTGTGATTGGGTGGGTGAAGTTCGACCTCCCCCGGCGCCATGACGACTTGCCTGACCTGCTACGCTGCGTGCGTCTCGCTCTCTTGCCTGAGTCCTATCTGAGAAACATTGTTGCAGCTGATGAGTTGGTGTATGGCCACAAGTTGGGAAAGGAGATCGTGGAGGACGCGGTACGCTGCAAGATGAAGATCTTACAGAACGACGGTCTGGTGACTGGCTTTTGCGCCCAACCTCGCAAAATCAGCCAGGCTTTGCTGCTCCTCGGAGGCCAGACTTTCATGTGTGACAAAATCTACATGATTGATCAGAAAACCAGTGAAATCATGCCTAGGACTGACATCCCGAGCCCACGCAAGGAGTGTAGCGCATGTGCCATCGGGTGCAAGGTGTACGTGACCGGCGGCAAAGGATCCGAGAACGGGGCCTCCAAAGACGTTTGGGTGTATGACACTCTTCACGATGAGTGGTCCAAAGCTGCTCCCATGATGGTGGCCCGGTTTGGCCATGGTTGCACAGAACTTGACCATTGTTTGTATGTGGTTGGTGGCCACACAGCTGTGACGGGCTCTTTTCCCGCCTCCCCTTCGGTGTCTCTGAAGCAGGTGGAACAGTATGACCCACATGCCGATAAGTGGACGCTGATGGCACCTCTCAAAGAAGGGGTCAGCAACGCTGCCGTGGTTGGAGCCAAAATGAAACTCTTTGTGTTTGGTGGCACCAGTATCAACCGTGATAAGCTGCCCAAAGTCCAGTGTTTTGATCCCTGCCTGAACCGGTGGACTGTTCCAACCACCTGCCCGCAGCCCTGGCGATACACAGCCGCCGCAGGGCTGGGCAGCCACGTAGTGGTCATTGGTGGAGACACGGAGTTCTCTGCCAGCTCTGCTTACCGCTTCAACAGCGAGACTTACCAGTGGTCAAAATTTGGGGACGTCACCTCCAAACGCATCAGTTGCCGGGCTGTGGCTTCAGGCAACAAACTGTATGTGGTTGGGGGATACTGTGGTGCGCAACGCTGCAAAACTCTGGACTGCTACGACCCTTCGTCGGACACGTGGAGCAGTGTGACCACGGTCCCATACTCCCTGATCCCAACAGCCTTCGTCAGTACGTGGAAGTACTTAGCAACTTAACACACTCATCCCATGAAAGGTAACTATATGTATTTTTTTTTTAAAGTAATAGTAACCATGTAAATTTATGTTTTGCAAATTTATATTTTAGGGGCCTATGTATCTCCGAGGCGCACATCGCCCCTTGCATTACTTAGGTCTGGGGGTTAGTTGTGTTTTGAGATTTTAGCTCACACTGCTGCAAAAGGGAAGCCAGTACAACAGGAAAACAGTTTGATAGAAAACTATATTCACCCCAACTTTTTCCAAAATGTTTGTAGCCAAGAGTTCAAGATGTTATCTTTCATTCAACCACAGAAAATATATAACCTTATAGTGAGTGCAGATGTTATTTACTTTCAGCTGAAAACAAGGCCTCTGTGTCGAGACTCGTTGTAATAAAAGGTTCCCCCCACTTATACGGTTTATCCCAGTTATGCCTTCGGTTAAAGGTTATCCGGTATAGACTGCTGACCCTCTTAAACCCGTCTCCTCACTGAATCATAAACTGGCAAAGCAGCCATGTGCGTTTCATTCATAGTGTGCACTCCTTACTGGGGGTACTTCACCCTCCAAGTACATTTCTATATGACAAAGATTTTTGTCTCCTGTTGAGGTCCAAAATTCTTCTCCAAGTGCATCAACTGGGGATGTTTCACCATCTTGGCGAAATTGCCTTTTAAATGCCTGAATATGGCACTCAGATAAAAGATGGCCAGGTTACTTCTTCCAAAGCATCAGGGGTGTTGCAGTCCCAGCACGTAAATGTTTTAGCAACTTTTGTTCTGTACCACACAGCGCTTGGCAGGCAAGTGCAGCAAATTAATATTCCGAGAGAGAAGGCAGGGGCTGCCAAGGCCTCTTTTTCCAGTGGCCCTGACAAGGAGTGAGGATGTGTGTGGCTTAGGCAGGCTTCCTGCAGCGCTCGCGACCTGGCCACAAGTTGTCCTCTCCTCCCACACCTGTTCTTGGGTGCCGGCTGGTGGGGCACCCGAGGGGCTTTGCTGTTTTCTCCCAGCTGCCACACAATGTGCCCAAAGTGGTGATCGGCACACTCGCCACCCCTTGGGCTCACACCGCCTTCGCCATTGTGTGCGCGTTTACGTCCAAGCGCCTTTACGCACAGTGGTGGTGGCCAGCTTCTATGAGCTATTAGACTAGTAATGTTCTCGAATATTGAGGGGGGGCATTTAAATACCTTAAAACGCTTGCATGCGTCTTCCCCTCCGTTTCTCAGGAGACGGCCATGCAGGGCAGAGCGCGACAAGCATTGGCTCAGCACCAGAACAGGGACAGGCTCTCTCTTGTGTAATTCTCACGAGTCTCGGGGACCCTCTTTTTAGGACTTTCCCTTTTGGCAGATGGTGAACTGAGGTCCAAGGAGCTATTGTGCCGAGGATCACACATTCACAGGAGGGACAGCAGGAGTAAAACAGGTCTCCTTCTCTTAGAACTCAGTACTTGAGGTCTGATTCACAACTTCTCTTACATAATTCAGTTGACTGTAGGTGGTCCGTAAAGAGCATTGAGAGTATGAAAGTCAGCACTTTGCTCACAGGGCCTGCTTGCGGAATGTCAGATTTGAAAAGCCTGCGGTGAGATGTTTGCCATTTATGGTTGAGCAGACTAGATCCTTTAGGTAAACACCCCCCAAACTATCACATTTTAGAATACATATATTTTTTGCAGGTAGATTCCTACGCTGGAAACCCACAATAATTTTCTTAGGTCAAAGGCAGGAGTAAAAACGTTTCAAGGGTGAGAGAGAACATCCCCATATTTAAAGGGGGTGTAAGTTAGGAGTTTATCCACGAAGCGTAGGGGAAATCCCTTATTATGGGAAAAAAGACACTTACATTTTGTAAGTAAATCTGTATCACACTTACAAATGTTGAGTTTTCCCCCGATTGAAACTCTGTATGTGTAAATGTGAAACTACGACTGTCCTGACTACTCCAGGGAACCTTAGCAAATTGCTAAAACAGAATCAGAAACCTGCTGAGAAACTTGGACATAATCTTTGAGTGTAGATTTCTTACCTTCAGTCCTCTCCCTTTGTAAATTGGCACTTCGCCCCCAGAGATACTTTATTACACCACCACAGTAGATACAAACCTGTTCCTTACGTCGTACGTCTCCTTGCAACGTAGGAGTAACATCAGACAGTAGATTTCCTACCTTCAGTCCCCTCATTTGTAAATCAGCCTTTCGTCACGCGAGCCCGTTTTTTGCCATCACAGTAAACACAAGCAAATTCCTAAAAATGTCAGAAGTCTTTGTAAACATTGGTGTACTATTTGAGTTCATTTCTTTCCTTCGGTCCACATCCTTTATAAATCAGGCCTTCACCGCAGGAATATCTTTCTTCCACACCGCGCCTTCAGAGCACAGAAAGTGGTCCTGGTGACGCGTTCCTTTAACCAGATATCACGTGTTCGTATTTTATTGCATCGCACCTACGCTGGAGACGTATTCATTGTTAACTACAGTGACAACAAATCAGCAACACGTGGTGGCTTGGCAGGTAGGAGGACGCAGAGTTTATTGCCATCTGCTTTCCCTGCAAGGGGGGGGGGGGCAGTTTTATCGTCCTGTTTTCATGCACCCCCGTTGAAAAACAAAAGTGGCTGCTTAAAAACAGCTCTTGGTCACCCGGGCTGGTGTCCCCTTTCCATGGGAAAGCCCATCTCCCATCCAAGATGTCAGCTGGGGGCGGGGTCAGAGGTCGCAAAGTGCCGCTTTGGTTTAAAGACCCGACCAGCTGGTGGTAGCAGTGTGAGGTCCGAGGGAGGGGCAACTATTCGCGGAATGGGAGAAGCGCCTAAGTTTCTAATTACACTCTGGTTTATAGTTTTCCATCTCTGACTCGTGCAGGAGTTGAGGGGATTAGTTTTCCTACCCCGTGTTCCAGCGGGGTCCGTGCCCGCCGCTGCTGCACGTGTGCTCTTGGGCAGGTTGGTGCCCGCGAGGCACGCAGTTCTAGAAGCTAGGTCCTGGTGCCCTACAGGTAGCTGTTGTACTCCAGGGCCATGCCTCAAGGCGCTTTCAGACGCAGTATGCTAGTAGCGCTTTCTTTTTATTCAGCCTGTGTGCTCCAGTCTGACCCGTTATAAAGTCGGGACTACAAATCCCAGAGTGCACAGAAAAACCTAGACTGGATGTGCTGTTTTTATGTCAGCCTGAGATGCCTTTCCCAAATTAACCCTTTAAAAAAAAAAAAATGAGCCCCAATGTGGTAATTTGACAAATTGTCATAACAAATGGACAAGGATTCCTGCACTATGGATACACTTGGAAAGTGAACACATTACATGAATTGTGGGTGTCTACAAAGAAATGGAAATCAGTGAAGAATTAGGAAATGAATAAAAACACAAGGATTTTTACACTTCCTGTAGCACATTTTGAGCGCCCTGTGCCTGTGCACCTTGGCCGCACGCATCAGGGTACCCCTAAGAAGTCATCGACTCGTGCGCTTTGGTTGCAAAGACGCCAAGGGAGCCTGGCCACGCAGTCATACATTGTTGTTGAAACAAGATTAGTACTTTCTAGAAGTGCGGGCAGGAGTCTCCAACCTTTCCTCTTATTCAGTACTAAACCCAGCTAGATTTGTTTTTTCTTAATTTTCATACGGGGCCTTGCTCTCACCATTTTGCTGTGGTTGATCTCATCACGTATGAACCTGGCTGACTGAAAAAAACACGCCCTATAACCTACAGAAATATTAAATAAACCAAGAGAAACTGTCTTCTTGGAGTCACTCTAGCTTCTGGGTGTCCATTGTTGGTCCAGCAGGGCTGCATCCCTGACAGATATTTAGGAGATCCCCAATATCGACAGATAGTGAATCTAAATAGTGAATCTAAATGAGGGTGAGGTAATAATAATTGGGTAACCTGAAAAACAGGTTTGCGTCTGCTTACCCCCCCCCCCCCCCCCCCCCCCCACCTTCTATAGGTTAGAAATATCCTCTACGCTTTTTTCCAGTTCCCCGTAAGTGCGTTTGGCTTCAGGTATGAACAGGAAGTGATGCTTCAGAGAGCAGAAAACCTGATTGGCTGATAGTGGAGTGGGAGGAGCTTCCTGTTCCAATCTTACCTGCACTAGAAAAAGCACGTGGCACTAACACATTTACAACAAGGGGGTTATATATTTGTGTTTTTCTTTTAAAGTTGTTACCGTTTTTGATCCACACACGTGGTGGGTTGCAAGGCCGCCTGGGAGAGAATTTATTCACATCTGCCGGATTTTTGATGGAGGTAATGTTTGGCAGACCTCGTATTCCTCCATAAGTGAATTATTCTATACTTTAAGAGCCTATCAAAACACCAAAACCAACTCTTTCTTGTTGCCTTTGTCTTGAAACTGAAATATAGAGAAGTAACTGCATTTTAGCTCCCTCGAACAGTACAGGAAGTGCATGATTTGAAAATGTAGCTTCAACGAAAACAGGGACTCCAAAATAACTGCCAATGTCTTGCCTAAATCAAATTTCTTCCTTAAAAATATTGAACCTATGTTTACTTTCTATATATGGTCAGGTTCTCTTCCACATACATTTCCTTTGGGTTAATGCACAGTTCTAACTTCAGTCCTGGTATATTTAGGCGCAAGGGCCTGATAATGGATTACAGGCCGCTGCTAAGTTTTGTAGGGCTATTTTTGTGCAAAGTCTTGATTTCTGTAGACTGTTTTGGAGTCTGTTTTTGCAAAATATATTTTTGCACTCTGTTTTCCCATGCCTCCACCCTACTCCCACCTAACCTCCTAAACATCATGCTGTAGGAGTAAGAGATTTTGTAAGTCCATGGCTTCCTCAAGTCAATATATGTGGATCACAAGATCTCTAAAGTCCTTGCGTATTAATTTTCTCCCCCACCGCACTGCACCACCTCCCGCTCACAGTTCAGCCTGCATTGGGTGACCGTATACGATTCTCCATTTTGTAGTGGCCCCATCCACCTGCTTCAGATCCACATATGCAAATCTTGGCGTGAACGCTTGGATCCATTGAGTCTAATTGCGCGTGTAACTGGCTCAGTTTATTGTGATGCAAATTTCTGTTTCTGAGCAGCTGTATTCTTGCACTCTGGTCCACCTCGCTGGACCGTTCCAATTAAACGGCGGGGTGGGGGGGAGATTAAATTGATATCTTGCTAGGCCCTTGAATCTAAACTTGTAAATATTTTTCAGGTTGGTTCTCCGGAGCTCTAGGATGAACAGAAGCTGCATCCAATGTGAGGCTTTGACAAAGACTTGGAACAAACAATACGCGGGAGGCGAAGAAAGGCATTGTACGCGTGCTGGAGCGCGGGCCTTCCCATGGCGAAGAATTCCAGACGTTTCCATGGTGGACGCATCCAAGTTCTGCTGACAGAAGGGGTGTGGGGGACAAAAGGGAGAAAGCCTCAGCTGTGAAGAAAACAACATGGACCTGCACAGTCCTGAGAGGAACACAACATGGCAGCCACCGCAAGCTGTGAAATCAAATGTACTTTTTACTTTTTAAAAACGTTTTTTTTGTTGTTTTTTTAACATAGGCATTTGATGTTTTTCTAGGGTCTTAAAAACTGCCAAAGTGACCCCCAAACATCTAAGGGTCTTTAATAGTCTCCTAGCTGTTCCCCCCCCCCAGTAGTCTGGTACTCAGCTTACCAGAGCGACAACAAAACACACTAGGAACTGCTCGTCCCCTTTATTTCGTGAATGTAGTTGTTTATTGGTTTTCTTCAGGATCTGAACCGTGATGCAGTGCTTGAGAAGACAGAAACTGATATCAGAGTTTTGTTTTTTTTCAATTTTTTTTATTTATTATTTTTCTACAGAAGTTTGCTGTTTGTCTATGAAGGGTCGTCACAATGTAGGCAAGCAGAAAGTAGCCAAAAGTTACATAAATGCAGTGTTACTTGGGAGACTGAATTGTAGGTTAAATACAAGTAGCCTTTCATTATTTCTTATTGGGCCAGGTCTTGTCGGGGAGGTGGTGATTGTGTGGAATTTGGACCGGTAATACAGGGATAAATAGGTTTTGTTGTGTCCATTCGGGTGAATAATTATTTCTTGGGGGACTCAGGCCAGGTCTGTGGCTCTGTAATGCTGACGTGTGTGGGCCAGAGAGAGTCTTACTAAACCCTCCTTACCTCTTCCAGCCCGATGAAGCTTGTCCAGAAGCGCCCAGATCTCCCTACAGTGGTGCCTGTCCAGTCTTTCTTGAGAAATATGTTCCTGGCTTCACATTTGTTGGGGAAGCACATTTGGTTTTCACCTCTGACCTTCTTTCTAGGTGCCTTCATAGGGCTCATCTAGTATTTCCTGTTTAGTGACGCAAGGATGACAAGTACTATAGTCATAGTTGTGAATGTGAATAGATTTATTTATTTATTTTGTATTTTTCCATGAGACATTTTCTACAAATGTTCCCCTCTATTTAACTATCGTCCCCCCTTCTACATAAGAATTGTTTCTGGAAGATCCTTTTCAACTGATATCACTTGATCTCTTTTCTCAGACGTCCCAAGCGCCTAGAGGTCATTTGTTTCCACTGAGCACCAGAGAGGAATCTTTATTCCAATACTACTATCAGTCATAAAAGGGTTTCCCCAGGCCATGCAGGAAAAGTGCCTCTTGAGAAAGCCGCCATCTTGTGATGGCAGGAAATCTCCCAGCATCCCTTGCTCCCTGCTTTGCCCCGAGCTGTGAGTGTTTGGTCTGACAGGTGATGTCTTGTATTAGAGAGATCTGACGCTATTTAGCAGCTGGTTCACTTTTTTATTCCTCTCATGTCTCGAAGATGGTCGCTGATAGATTTGACTCATAAAATCCTTTTTTATTTTTTAAATCTTTTATTTTTCAAAATCCCTTTATGCACATAAACCCTTTGTTGCCATCAGCACCACGGTCTTTATTTGCAGGATTGCTTATTTAAACAAAAAATATTTTCCCCCGTCATCAACCAAGATTCTTTTGCTATAAAGCAAAGCTAACCACCACTCCCCAATACTCGCTCTGCTTTTTACTAAAGGATACGTAAATCGGAGTTGCAAAAAAACACATGATTATTTTTATTTTTGGGTGGATGGTGTGGGGCTCAGGGTAAAATATTTGGAATATTTTGTAGAAGAAGGATGTGCAGTGTAGTTGTGAGACTGGACGGAAGTAGCATCTCGCCAGTCTGTATTTCAGACTCGAGGCGCTATAATGCTTAAAGTGGTGCAGAGCAGTGGCGCTGGAACCAGGGGTGTGGGAGGTGCTGCAGCGCCCCCATAAAACTTTAGTGTTTAGATGGACTAAGGGAGCAATAAAGGTTCCCTTGGAATGTTTTTCTTCTGACAGCACTTGTTGTGATGTCAGAGGCAGATTGTCATGCACCCTCTCTTGCCCTCAGTAAGAGGCTGCTATTGGCCAGCATCTCTAGCACTGCTGCGCGGTGGGTCCCTGTGCTGTGGTACCTAAAGGATGTGCTGCCTCAGTCTAGCGCTGAAAGTCAGGCTGGATCTGTAAAGCTGCTGCCAGGGCCGGACTATCCCATCGGGCATTTCCCTGGAGGGCCTTGGGCCATAGGATGATTGGGTTTTTGGCGGCCCAGGGCCTGCTGCTTCTTCTCTGGCATTCTGTGCAGCTTCTGAGGGTTGTTACAGCCGGCACAGTGAGGGCATAGCCAGGAAGAGAGAGGATGGAAAGCTGATGAGTGCACAAGGATGGGGAGAGACCAAAGAGGGAGTGGGAGAGAAGATAAGAGACTGAAAACGGATGGAACAAGAGAGGGTCTGGTTTGAACATTTTTGGCAGGGCTGCATGTGGTGCCCAGACTGGCACCGATCGCAGGATACTTTGTCCTGCTGAAGGACCACCCTGCTTCTGAAGGCAGGACAGCATCCCCCACAGGCAGGTGTAGTTTGTGTACTACACCTGAGTGCGGGGATTTGCCTGAGGGTCCCTAGGGCTCTAGTACCCCTTGTGGGGGTGGGGGGGGGAGCACACTGATAGTTTGCAACTTAATATTTGGTGCATAGTCAGTGCATCGCCCAAAAGCCTCATTACCCTTGCACCCACACCTGTTATACGACCTTGGTACAGGGGCATAGGTGTTTCCTGCATTTCCATGGGACCACCCCCCATCCATCGCCTGTGGGGGCATAAGATGTGTGCTGCTCAATCATCAGAGGGACCTTGCCAGTACCTGCACCCCCTTCTGTTACACCAAAGTGCTCAGGCTTGCAAAACAATGCATGCAAACACTAATCGCCCCTGGGGCATTTCCTGTTCTGCATCTGCAGATGCTTTTTGCCAATGGAATCCTAAAACTAAGTCATGACATTCACTTTGATCATGTAGAATGTCCTTTCCTACCTGCAGACCCTTTCTCACTCTGCCCCAGCAGTGTCCTGGTCTGAATGAGCTTCAGCCCGTGTCTAGGCTCCTGTTTGCGATCTTCTGGGGACATCGAACACATTGGTGCCAGTTTCGTGAGTGGTTCTGTGGCTGTGGCTCGTGGCACACGAGTCTGTGGGGTTATGGTCTGGTTTCTTCGGATAATGTGTTTTTTGTTGAGGGTGATTAGGACGGATATCTGTGGCATGGGTGAACCAGGCATCTGTGCCATGGTGCAGACCGAAGTTATTTTGGAACTTTTCACTGAGAAACCTTTGAATAGCAAAACCACAAGGAATGTCTGACTCCCCTCCAGCACCTCAAGGGCGAGGTCATTTCTAGACCACAGCCTTTCCCTGGGGACTGGTTTCTCAAAGGTGTTCCCAGGTTATGTGCCTGAAGCTAACCTCTTAATTAAAAAAAACGATTAAACTGACCTTTAATGTACAATACCTAAGGCTCATGTGATTGTTGTGTAATTGTTGGGTATGGGGCATGTTGCCATCTTTAGACCTCTGACCCAACTTTACTACTTTTTGCTAAAACAACGCGTCTCTAATCTCCCCTCTGGTTGTAAAGTTTCATTTGTTTCTGTGTCATACTGTACTGTTTAATATTTCAGCCAGGAGCTGCTTTGATACGTTTAATAAAAACATTTTAAACACAGATGTGGTCTTTCTTATACCTCCTGTCGTTGGGGCTGGGGCGGGATAAGAGAGAGGACAGTGAAGTGAGAGGGGGCCTTTTTAAAATGGACATAATGTGTTTTTCCAAAATTACGTTCTACCTAATGTTATAAAAAGAAAGAACCTTACAAATGAATTAAAAATTGTCTCAGGGGACATTATGGTTTCAATTAAAAATAAACATCACTGACACTCATCACTACAAACCCTGTAACAACCCCCAATCCCCACCACCACGTCACTGCATTCATGATGACTTCAGTAGTGCCTAATGGCCTTGGTATGTCCCAGTGCACCTAGTGCTGGGGATAAAAACACCAACTAGGCATGAGGGGTGTTCTTGAGAATACACTGGGTGCTTCATTTTGTGGTAAATAAAATCACAGAGAAAAAGTTTTTTTTCAGCCCGGTGCCGGCACTGTTGAATGCTGGAGCTGCCAAATACCGAGGCTGCCGTCTCTTGATTCCGCCTCATGCCTCTTTCTTCCACCTCCTACACTTCCTGTCGCTTTATCTCATGAATACCGAGGCTGCTCGGTCTTGATTCCACCTCATCCCTCCTTCTTCGACCACCTGACACTTCCTGTCTCTTTATCTCATGAATACCGAGGCTGCCTGGTCTTGATTCCACCTCATGCCTCTTTCTTCCACCGCCTACACTTCCTGTCTTTTTATCTCATGAATACTGAGGCTGCCTGGTTTTGATTCCACCTCATGTCTCTTACTTTCACCCCTAAACTTCCTGTCTCTTTATCTCATGAATACTAAGGCTGCCTGGTTTTGATTCCATCTCATGCCTCTTACTTTCACCAACCTACACTTCCTGTCTCTATCTCATGAATACTGAGGCTGCCTGGTCTTGATTCCATCTCATGCCTCTTTCTTCCACCAACCTACACTTCCTGTCTCTTTATCTCATGAATACTGAGGCTGCCTGGTCTTGATTTCACCTCATGCCTCTTTCTTCCACCCCAACACTTCCTTTCTCTTCATCTCATGAATACTAAGGATGCCTGGTCTTGATTCCATCTCATGCCTCTTTCTTCGATCCCCTTACACTTCCTGTCTCATCTCATGAAAACCAAGGCTGCCTGGTCTTCATTTCACCTCATGCCTCTTTCTTCCACACCCTACACGTCCTGTATATCTCTTGTGAATACCAAGGCTGCCTGGTCTTGATTCCATCTCATGCCTTTCTTTTGCACCACCCAAAACGTATTGTCTCTTTCTCACTCTTGTAGGTTCATTTGCATTCCCGTTTTCATTCTTTCTCACAGTTTTACTGTCTTTCTCCCTTCTCTACTTTTCTCTCCCTCTCAAATCTGATGTTGAAAAATAAACCCCACTCTCCAAAAATGAGTGCCGGTGCGCACAGCTAGCACAAATTAAGCACTGCCTACGCCGGCCTCAGCACAACTTGCACCTGAACTGTTTCTTCCAAGGCCTCTGATGTGCAGCTGTATCACCCAGCACTGTTGTTTAACTTTCTTCTCTTCAGGTTAGGACTACCTCAATGTTTGTTTGCTACAGTCCATGTTGCACAAGCAGCAAAAATACTAGAAACAGATTTGCACTCTTTTTTTTTTTTTTTGCACCAGAGCAAAGTTTCTGTTCTGCGCTCTCTGGACTCTTCGCGGATGCTGCAGGCTGATCTTGCAAAGTCCTGCCAGTCGTTGCGCGTAGAAATGAACGTCAAGCGTTTCAGTGCCATACGTAACTACAGATGTTTCCTTGGAGAATACTTGCTGGTTATTTTGACAGCCAGACTGGATTGTGATAACTGTTGAATGGACGATTCTAAATTTAGATTAATGTATAGCCTTTAAGATTATAATTTTTGGGAGTTTTTTTTTTTTTAAATACAATCTGAGATTGATGGGGACAAGGGTTAAATCACATTCTGGTTGTGATTAGTTAGATGACTTGTGTCAAAGTGTGTGGTCTGTGGCTGGCAATACTCAGCGCCATCATCTTTGATGCCAAAATTGACCTTTGTGCCTCCTCCAGAGATGGTTCACTTCCTGGGTTAGACTCTTCAGTAGAGCTGAAGATCTGGGAGGGACTTTAGGAGCCCGCCCAGAATAATACTTTCCTGGGTTTGATTCTCGACTATGGCTGAAGTTCTGGGCGGGTCCTACAGGCCTCACTTACTTTCTATATTCTCCCCTGTAGTGCTGAAGTTCTGGAGGTGGCTTGACGAAGCCTCTTACAGGTGTTTCACTTCCTAGGGTAGATTGTTGGCTAGTGCTGAAGTTCTGGAAGGGGCTTTTATGAGGCTTTACAGATGTGTTTCACTTCCTGGGTTAGATTCCTCAGTGGAGGTGAAGATCTGGAAGCAGTTTCAGGAAGCCTCTTACAGATGTTTCGCTTTCTGTGTGAGATTCTTGGATAGAGCTAACCTTCTGGCAGGGACCTAGGAGAGGGGCTTTATAAGGTTCTTAGAGGTGTTTCACTTCCTGGGTTAGATTCTGGAGTACTGCTAAAGATCTGGGAGCGACTTTACTAGGCCTCTTGGAGCTGTTTCACTTCTGGGGTTGGATTCCTCAGTAGAGCTGAGGTTTTGAAAGCAGCTTTATGAGGCCTCTTGAGGTTTTTCCCTTCCTAGGTTAGATTCTTGGGTTGAGCTAACATTCTGGCGGGCGCTATGAAGCCTCTTAGGCACTTCCTTGCTCAGATTATCAGGCAGAACCGGAGTGGTATTTTAAGGAGCTGGAAAACCCCAGATGGGGTGCTAATTAGAGAAGCAGCTGGCTGCCTAGCTTAGGAGGGCGCCTAGAGTAACGATGAGAAGGCGCTGTGGCTGCCTGCACAGCCTGATACGTAAATGTCTGATTCACAAAGCTTTATGCGCTTGTAACTTCCGCTAACAAATGCAACGAGGGGCTCATAAGTGCAATGCCGCTTTGGTCATTCACAATATGTGGTTCTGCACTTTTAAAAGACTTTACTCGCGCGCAATCCTAGCCAAGCGGTTCATTGTATTTTGTGGGATCCCCACGGGACTACCGCCTGTGAGGCCCAACTCACTTATGCCCTCCAGTCTCACTACACTCACAAACCTGAGTGTTTGTGGGGATTGGACAAACGTTTCCTGGCTTGTCCCCAGCCTGGAAGCGGTTGAACATCACCCTCCAAGGGGCAGAATGAAACCCCTTTCCAGAGTATGAAGCCAGTTTCCATAGGGACGTTGTTTCTTTATGGAAAAAAAAAGTATTATTGCACCCAAGTGGGAGACTTTTACATGCTTAATTTATGCTATGTACAATTATACACGTATAACTCCCTTCACAACTTCACAAAAGTCCCTGAAGTGCTGCTGGAGTCATGTCCTGTCCCAAAGAGCTGTTGTCTAAAGAAAGCCCCACAAAAAGGCAAATCAGCAGAGATTGGCTGCCGTGGACTGCTAGGCTGTGGCCCAGTGCTTAATTTGTGCTTGTTGATTCCGGTGCTGAGCACCGGCACTTATTTTATGAGGGCCGGGGCTTATTCTTATGCCTCAAGCATTTGCTGCGAGCAAAAGACACACATGTGAAAGACGGAAGAAGGAAAAACTAAAACGGGTCATAAAGGGAGAAAGTAGAAAGTTGCAGGATGAGCTGAAGGGGCAGGGAGTGGCGTAAATGGATTGAAGAGGCCTGAGATGGCTTCAGGATTACGCTGCCTCAGTATTCAGTGGTGGCAGATTTAATTACAGCAGCCTCGTGTTTAAGGGAAGGGCTTTGAGCACCGGCACCTCTTTATTTACAAATTAAGCACTGCTGTGGCCAATACAAGCCTTGGGCACAGGGTCTCGCCTGAGCACCCTAGGACAGGTCGCAGGGGTTTATAACCCTCCACAGAAAAGCTGGAAGAATAATGGCAAGGAATACCCCTGACTATATTGCCATAGGACACCCAGATCCGAATCCCAGCGCACCACTGGCCCCTTGACAGAGCCGTGTGATCCTGTGCATGACTTTTACCAGCCTGTCTGAGGGGGTCATAGGCGAAATCATCACCACTCTCCAGTTAGCGCTTTAAAAAGATTTTGTACATTCACACTCGGGGGAAAGGCGTCCGGCTCCAGTATAGCAGGGGTGGTCAGGAAAGGACATGACCTTTGAACCCAGCGTGCAGCACGCACGCAGTGTTATAGTTAGACGCGTCCCGTCCATCCGGCGCCATCCATCAGACCCTGGAGGAAGCGGAGGTTGGAGTCTCCTGTTTCACAACAACCACATCCCCCCACCCCCCCAAGGGATATCTCCGGGGTGACCGGTCAAGCAGCAGAGAGAGGTTTGTGATGACCACAAGGTGAACCGTGGAGGGCTGGGGTAACGGGAGTGACGGCGAAGCCGGTGGGCAAAAGGGCTCAGCATCTCTGGAATTTCGAAACTTGTTCTCATGTCGGGCGCATCTACTACAAAGACTAGAATATGCTGTTTTTTTTTTTTTTGAAGTAGGTAAATCAGTGAAATAAGTTACAAATAATTTGCTACTGTGAAGATGAGACTTGTTAAGGGTTCATTTTGACCTAGGTAGAAGTAATGACGACAAAGGCCCAGATTTAAAGTTTGTCAGAGAGGGTACTTAGTCTTGGGGGAGATTCTCCGCCAAACTGAACTTCCACTCCCTGGTTTGCAGGCAGTAGGACCTCAAGTATGTCAGGGGTGTAGACTGCTCAGTCCCTGTCACTGACATACTCCCTCTACCGAAGGTTTGTCCCTTTGACCTCACCCAATTTAGAGTGGGAGGTCAAATGGACAGGTTTTACTTTCACACACCATCAGAAATGTGGCAAAAAGTGAAAGAAAACAACTTTTAAGTGCCCACCCTGTGATGAGAGGAAACTCCAATGCTAAGGGAGGCCTTGTTTTTTTTTATTTTCAGAGGAAATCCCGCTTTTGAATTTTATTTCTAAAAAATAAAAAAGGTATTGAAAATGTGCCACATGTTGATGCTGCAGTCCGGCACACTTTCAGTACAGTGACAGAAACACTGTGACAGCAGTTACTGCCAATGTAAGGGATATCCACTGGGGCGGCAGACATCTCTAAATTTGGAGTGTGGTTACCCGCCAGGATGATGGATTATTTTACTTTGTTGCTTGATGGAGTAAAATCCATACTCTGAAGTCTAAATCAGCCCCCAAAGTGCCCTGTTGGACAGTCGTCATCTCCTAATCCTGTTTCCATCCTCCCACCGTGACACTTCCGGCAGTGGCACAAGTGTAGCTCCCAGGGCTTCTTTCACCTCTTCAGTGTGCTACACCGGAACTCACTTCTCAGTCATTAGCTCTGAATCTCAGCCCATTGAAGACTGACCTCAAGGAGCATGTCATCTCCAAAGACCAGGCCCAAAACACGCTTACTGCTGGATCATCTTCATGGAAAATATGCACGAATTATAGAGTTTTCTACTTTCTCGTCACCAGTTACCCTCTGCAGTCTCTACACAATCTCTGTGTATACCCACGAAACACTGCTTCTCACCTGTGTTGACAAATTTCTAATGTACATTTCTTGACAAAATGCTTGTTTTGTTGACAAGGAGACTTGATGCAACAATAAACGGCAGCCGTGTGACACTTTCCGCCATCCCCAACAGCAGTAACATCCCCTTGCTGTCCGTGCAGGACCCCTTTTTGCCCCATTTTTAGGGTCGAGCCTGCTTTGCATGCGCTCGCGCATGCGTTTAGCAGGGAGACTCTTTTGTATTTAGAAAAGGGCTCCGAGCCCTGTCAACTTCACGTCAATGCTTTTTATTGGTTCGTGGGCTTCCCTAATAAAATCTGCTTGCTTTCATTAGCCGAAGGCACGCATACGTCATGCCTTTTCCGGTGGCTAGCCCTCCTCCAGCGCAGCGACCAAGTACAGAAAACATGCGAGGCTCGCTGTTTTCCATCGGGCTCGTGGACTTTTTAAAAAACTAATTTACGAGCCCGATCTCGCTTGGCAGAAGTCGAGCGCTTTACCTACTTGATTTCACTTTTTCGGGTTACGTGCATAAATGCACTTTTGCCCGATAGGTGAAAAGTCGGGTTAGGAGTTTACAACGCGATCGGCTCTAACACGAGCAAACGCGAGACCCGATGCATTGTAAATGCTTGTTTTTGTTGCTGCTGTTTAATGTTCTCTTCGTGGTTTAGAAAGGTGGCCTTAGTGTCAGTTTTCAGAAATACAGAAGGGCCTGTATCCCCCACCCCTCAGTAACTATTTGCTACTGAGAAATGCCAGTTGTCTCCCATTAAAAGCACTTCAGCAGTGCTGAGAAGTGCTGGTACTCTCCCATTAAAAGTAATGCAGCAGTGCTGAGAAGTGCAGGTCTGTCCCATTAAAATTATTGCTCCACTACTTAGAAGCGCAGGTTTCTTCCATTAAAGGTAATGCAGCAGTGCTGAGAAGTGCAGGTTTGTCCCATTAAAATTATTGCTCCAATACTTAGAAGTGCAGGTTTCTTCCATTAAACGTAATGCAGCAGTGCTGAGAAGTGCAGCTCTCTCCCAATGAAAGCATTACAGCAATGCTGAGAAGTGCAGGGCCCTCCCATTAAAAGTATTGCAGCACTGCTGTGAAGTGCCAGTACTCACCCATACAAAGTATTGCACCAGTGTTGAGAAATGCAGGATTCTCCCATGAAAGCATTGCACTAGTGCAGAGAAGTGCCAGTGCTCGCCCATTAAAAGTATTGCTTCAGTGCTTAGAAGTGCTGGTGCACTCACATTTAAAGAATTGCACCAGTGCTAAGAAGTGCAGGAACTCCCCCATTATAAGTATTGCACAAGTGCTGAGAATTGCTAGTCCTCTCCCATTTAAAGTATGGCACCAGGGATGAGAAGTGCCAGTACTCGCCCATAAAAAGTATTGCACCAGTGCTGTGAAGTGCTGTTACTCGTCTTTATAAATTAGAAAAGTGCAGGTACTCAGTACCTGGCAGCATCCGCCCACTTCCAGCACTGCCTCCAGGATTCCACAGCTCCGCCACAGACAGTCTTGCCACAACTCAGTTTCAGTAGGTGCAATATCACCAGGAGGTACCATCCCTATGAGCCTTGAGGCACCCCTGTGCTTGGGCACCACTCAGGGGCTGCCAGGGGTGGGAGCTGCCCTGCCAGGCTCACCTTAAGGCTCCCCTGAAGTGGGGCGGCTCTGCCAGGTTTATTGGGGTACAACTGGCACGGGCCTTGCCCCCCCTGGGTGAGGGGGCACCAAGACAGCAGGAGCAGACCTCAGCTTACTTTCTGTAGGTTGCCCCCTCCTTCCCTTCCCCCTGCCCCTCAGCAGCAGATAAACCCTATAGAGGGGCGATGGGTAAAGCGTATGATGTCATCATGGGTCAAAGGGCGTGTGGTTTCACTTCCACTGCTGGTGCCCTTTTGGTAAATAGACCTGCAGGCCTGTGTGTCATTGCCCCTTTTCTGATGGAAAATAATCACTTTAAAGCTTAAAATTGGACATTAAATGCAAAATCGTGTTAGCATGACGTGATATGATATCTGTGTTATTGCATGTTATGTTAGTGTATAATATGGTTTAGTAGGATAGGGTGCGGTATGGTGTGTTATTGTAGGCTATGTTTTGCACGTGTGGAATGCTATTGAAAGGTTTGTTATAATATGGTCTGGTAGGGTAAGGTCTGGTATGGTAAGCCATTGCAGCTTGTTTTATTGCTTGGCATCATCTGGTATTTCATGGTACCGTGTGTTATTGCATAAAATTGTTCAGCATGTAATAGGTTGGTATGGTAAGTTATTGCATGTGATCTCACATCGCATTAAAAAGAATGTTATTGCATGGGTTGTTATGTTATTTCATAATATGGTGTGGTTTGCTATGTCATCACAGTTTGTTATTGCATAGCGTCATATGAAATTGCACTGTGTGGTATGTTATTGCATGAAATTGTATAGCATGTTATAGATTGGTATTGTATGTTTCATGTGATCTAATATTGCATTAAATGGTATGTTATTACATGGTTGGTTATGGTATTGCATAGTATGGTCTGGTAGGGTAAAGTGTGGTATGTTATGTCATCACAACTTATGTTATAGCATAGCGTTATACGGTATTGTACAGTATGGTATGTTATTGCATGAAATTGTACAGCATGTTATAGACTGGTATGTAACATTATTGCATGTAATCTAATATTGCATTAAGTGGTATGCTATTGCATGGTTTGTTATGGTATTGCATAGTGTGGTCTGGCAGGTTATGGTCTGGTGTGCTATGTCATCACAGCTTATGTTATTGAATAGCGTCATACGGTATTGCACAGTATGGTATGTTATTGCATAGCCTCATACGGTATTGCACGATATGGTATGTTATTCCATGAAATTGTACAGCATGTTATAGACTGGTATGTAACGTTATTGCATGTGATCTAATATTGCATTAAATTGTGTGTTATTGCACGGTTGGTTATGGTATTGCATAGTATGGTCTGGTAGGGTAAAGTGTGGTATGCTATGTCATCACAGCTTGTGTTATTGCATAGCGTCATACGGTATTGCAAGGTACGGTAAGTTATTGCTTAGCGGCATACGGTTTTGCACGGTATGGTATGTTATTACATAGCGTCATACGTTATTGCACGGTATGGTATGCTATTGCATAGCGTCATACAGTATTGTATGGGGTGTTATTGCAGGAAATTGTACAGCATGTTGTAGACTGGTACGTAACGTTATTGCATGTGATCTAATATTGCATTAAATTGCATGTTATTGCACAGTTGGTTATGGTATTCCATAGTATGATCTGGTAGGGTAAAGTGTGGTATACTATGTCATCACAGCTTATGTTATTGCATAGCCTCATACGGTATTGCACGGTATGTTATTGCATAGCGGCATACGGTATTGCATGGTATGGTATGTTATTGCATAGCGTCATATGGTATTACACGGTATGGTAAGTTATTGCATGAAATCGTACAGCATGTTATAGACTGGTATGTAACATTATTGCATGTGATCTAATATTGCATTAAGTTGAGTGTTATTGCATGGTTTGGTAGGAACTGGCATGGCAGTCATTTATATAGTACTTTACCGCCCCCTGAGAGTGAGTAGTAATTTCAGGGATACGCCTCCCAGAGTTCCAAGCCTTTTTAATTATTTTGAGTTTGGCAAGCGCACGTGACAAAGGCCCCCTGTTAATAAAACACGACACATCATGCATCAGTGCAAGTACCGGCGGGGGCGCAGCACAAGAGTGCAGCGCGTGCAGTGGCACCGGAGCCCAGGGATGTTAGGGCCCCTATCATGGCCTTCCTTGCTTACCAGACTGTGGATAAGGGGGGCGGCATTCTCCTTGTTTGCATGAGAGCACCCGTGCTGCCCCGGCTGCATACCTAAGGTTAGATCTGTAGTTCATTTTTGTCATATTAAAAAGTGAATACTTTGCGTTGTCCTATGACGGTTTCATTTTTCAGAGTAGTTGAGTCGATTCTTTTGTTTTAACTCTTTGATCCGCGCCCGGAGTGGGAGGGCTCCCTGGCCGCCTGTCCTTTGCGCACGAGTGCGTCTCCCGCGCGGGCCCCATCCTGTGAAATGCCCCCGACGTGCCAATGTCTGTTCCCCGGATGAAGGGGATTAGGGGCATTTTACAAGAGCAGCCGGTAATCTGCCACTGGCTGCAGTCAATGAATCGGGGGATTGCTGTCTGTCGGAGCTCAGCATCTGCCTGCGAGGATCCCCTGGCCTCGGGGGGGAGCCGGGGACACCAGCGAGTGCGAGGGACCGGGTCCTTCACAAGGTTATAATAATAATAAGGTGTGGCAAACACCAGTGTCTTTGTGAGGGATTGGGCCATTTCACAAGGTTATACCAAGAACATGGGGGAAACACCCGCTCTGTGTGAGGGACTGGGTCCTTTAACAAGGTTATACCGAGAACATGAGGGAACACCAGCTCTGTGTGAGGGACTGGGCCCTTTCACAAGGTTATAGTTGAGAACATGAGGGAACACCAGCTCTGTGTGAGGAACTGGGTCCTTTCACAAGGTTATACTTGAGAACATGAGGGAACACCAGCTCTGTGTGAGGGACTGGGTCCTTTCACAAGGTTATACCGAGAACATGAGGGAACACCAGCTCTGTGTGAGGGACTGGGTCCTTCCACAAAGTTATACTAAGAACATGAGGGAACACCAGCTCTGTGTGAGGGACTGGGCCCTTCACAAGGTTATATTTGAGAACAGGAGGGAACACCAGCTCTGTGTGAGGGACTGGGTCCTTTCACAAGGTTATACTTGAGAACATGAGGGAACACCAGCTCTGTGTGAGGGACTGGGCCATTTCACAAGGTTATACCGAGAACATGAGGGAAACACCCGCTCTGTGTGAGGGACTGGGCACTTTCACAAGGTTATACCAAGAACGTATGTGAAACACCAGTGTGAGGGAATGGGCCCTTTCACAAGGTTGTACCAAGAACGTGTGGCAAACACCAGCGTCTGTGTGAGGGACTGGGCTCTTTCACAGGGTTATAACAAGACTGTGTTGTAAACACCAGCATGTGCGAGGGACTGGGCCCTTTCAGAAGGTTATACACAAAATGTGTGGAAAATACCAGCGTCTGGTGCTGATCCCTTTTCACAAAGTTATAACAAGAACACGTCAGAGACTCCAACATGTGTGTATGAGGCACTGGGAGCTTGTTACAAAGTTATACACAAAAAAATGCCGGCAACACCATTGTGTGTAAGGCACTGACCCTTTGATAGGGTTATCATAAGAACGTGTGGGAAACACCAACATGTGTGAGGGACTGGGCCCTTTCACAGAGTTATAACAAGAACATGTGGGAAACACCAACATGTGTGTGAAGCACTGGGCTCTTTTCACAAAGTTATACACAAGAACATGGCGGGGTCACCAGCGTGTGTAAGGTACTGGGCCCTTTTCACAAAGTTATACACAAGAACATTGCAGGGTCACTAGCGTGTGTAAGGTACTGGGCCCTTTTCACAAAGTTATACACAAGAACATGTCCGAGACATCAGCATGTGGGGTACTGGGTCCTTTTCACAAAGGTATACACAAGAACACCTCAGAGACACCAGCATGTGAGGTACTGGGCCCTTTTCACAAAGTTATACACAAGAACATGGCGGGTTGCAAGCTGTGTGTAAGGTACTGGGCCCTTTTCACAAAGGTATACACAAGAACATCTCAGAGACATCAGCATGTGAGGTACTGGGCCCTTTTTGCAAAGTTATACACAAGAACATGGCAGGATCACTAGCGTGTGTAAGGTACTGGGCCCTTTTCACAAAGTTATACACAAGAACATGTCAGAGACATCAGCATGTGGGGTACTGGGTCCTTTTCACAAAGGTATACACAAGAACACCTCAGAGACACCAGCATGTGAGGTACTGGGCCCTTTTCACAAAGTTATACACAAGAACATGGCGGGGTTGCAAGCTGTGTGTAAGGTACTGTGCCCTTTCACAAAGTTATACCAAAGAACATGGTGGGGTCGCCAGCATGTGTAAGGTACTGGGCCCTTTTCACAAGGTTATGCACAAGAACATAGCGAGGTCACCAGCGTGTGTAAGGTACTGGGCCCTTTTCACAAAGTTATGCACAAGAACATGGTGGGGTCGTCAGCGTGTGTAAGGTACTGGGCCCTTTTCACAAGGTTATTCAACAAGAACATGGCGAGGTCACCAGCATGTGTAAGGTACTAAGCTCTTTTCACAAAGTTATACACAAGAACATGCAGGGTTGCCAGCGTGTGTAAGGCACTGGGCCCTTTTCACGAAGTTATACACAAGAACATGTCAGAGACACTAGCATGTGTAAGGCACTGGGCCCTTTTCATAAAGTTATACACAAGAACATGGCGGGGTCACCAGCGCGTGTAAGACACGGGCCCTTTTCACGAAGTTATACACAAGAACAAGGCGGGTCACCAGCGTGTGTAAGGTACTGGGCCCTTTTCACAAAGTTATACACAAGAACATGGCGGGGTCGCCAGCGAGTGTAAGGCACGGGCCCTTTTCACAAAGTTATACACAAGAACATGGCGAGGTCGCCAGCGTGTGTAAGGCACGGGGCCCTTTTCACAAAGTTATACACAAGAACATGGCGGGGTCACCAGCGTGTGTAAGGCACTGGGCCCTTTTCACAAAGTTATACACAAGAACATGGCGGGGTCGCCAGCGCGTGTAAGGTACTGGGCCCTTTCACAAAGTTATACACAAGAACATGGCGGGGTCGCCAGCGTGTGTAAGGCACTGGGCCCTTTTCACAAAGTTATGCACAAGAACATGGTGGGGTCGTCAGCGTGTGTAAGGTACTGGGCCCTTTTCACAAGGTTATTCAACAAGAACATGGCGAGGTCACCAGCATGTGTAAGGTACTAAGCTCTTTTCACAAAGTTATACACAAGAACATGCGGGGTTGCCAGCGTGTGTAACGCACTGGGCCCTTTTCACGAAGTTATACACAAGAACATGTCAGAGACACTAGCATGTGTAAGGCACTGGGCCCTTTTCATAAAGTTATACACAAGAACATGGCGGGGTCACCAGCGCGTGTAAGACACGGGCCCTTTTCACGAAGTTATACACAAGAACAAGGCGGGTCACCAGCGTGTGTAAGGTACTGGGCCCTTTTCACAAAGTTATACACAAGAACATGGCGGGGTCGCCAGCGAGTGTAAGGCACGGGCCCTTTTCACAAAGTTATACACAAGAACATGGCGAGGTCGCCAGCGTGTGTAAGGCACGGGGCCCTTTTCACAAAGTTATACACAAGAACATGGCGGGGTCACCAGCGTGTGTAAGGCACTGGGCCCTTTTCACAAAGTTATACACAAGAACATGGCGGGGTCGCCAGCGCGTGTAAGGTACTGGGCCCTTTCACAAAGTTATACACAAGAACATGGCGGGGTCGCCAGCGTGTGTAAGGCACTGGGCCCTTTCACAAAGTTATACCAAAGAACAGGGCGGGCACTGGGCCCTTTTCACAAAGTTATGCACAAGAACATGGTGGGGTCGTCAGCGTGTGTAAGGTACTGGGCCCTTTTCACAAGGTTATGCAACAAGAACATGGCGAGGTCACCAGCATGTGTATGGTACTAAGCTCTTTTCACAAAGTTATACACAAGAACATGGCGGGGTCGCCAGTGTGTGTAAGGTACTGGGCCCTTTCACAAAGTTATACACAAGAACATGGCGGGGTCGCCAGTGTGTGTAAGGTACTGGGCCCTTTCACAAAGTTATACACAAGAACATGGCGGGGTCACCAGCGCGTTTAAGGTACTGGGCCCTTTCACAAAGTTATACACAAGAACATGGCGGGGTCGCCAGCGCGTGTAAGGTACTGGGCCCTTTTCACAAAGTTATACACAAGAACATGGCGGGGTCACCAGCGCGTGCAAGGTACTGGGCCCTTTTCACAAAGTTATACACAAGAACATGGCGGGGTCGCCAGCGAGTGTAAGGCACGGGGCCCTTTTCACAAGGTTATGCAACAAGAACATGGCGAGGTCACCAGCATGTGTAAGGTACTAAGCTCTTTTCACAAAGTTATACACAAGAACATGGCGGGGTCGCCAGCGAGTGTAAGGCACGGGCTCTTTTCACAAAGTTATACACAAGAACATGGCGGGGTCGCCAGCGCGTGTAAGGTACTGGGCCCTTTCACAAAGTTATACACAAGAACATGGCGGGGTCGCCAGCGTGTGTAAGGTACTGGGCCCTTTCACAAAGTTATACACAAGAACATGGCGGGGTCACTAGCGTGTGTAAGGTACTGGGCCCTTTCACAAAGTATATACAAGAACTTGGCAGAAACACCACAGTTTGCGTGAGGCATGCACCTTTTTACAAAGCTCTTAACACGGACATGTTGGACAAACTAATGTGTCTGTCAGGCAGTGAGCCGAGGTGTGTGTGTGAGGCACTGAATACTTTTCACAAAGTTATGTGACAGAAAAGCCCAGGAAACTCCACCTTGCGAATAAGATATTAGGACCGAATGTGTCCCAGGGAAAGAGTGAGAATTTGCTTACATTTGTACAGATTTCAGAGGTAAATCTTGGATGCACCACTATGTGGGAGACCAGAGGAGTTCCTCGCAGGTTGCGGGTTGTGTAAAGTGCAGGGGACGATGGTGGGCCCGCTGTGCCACTTGACACACGGGTGGTCTAACGCGGCGCCTTCTATGTGTTCCAGGAGTTCCCAGTGGAAGGCAAGCATTGGCCACAGATGAGGCCCAATCCAAGATGGTGGACCCTCTTTGCGATTTCGTGTGAACTTCCCAGTCCAAGCCGAGGCAGAGTCTCTTCCTCAAAGGTCTGTTTCTGTTTCTGGCTATAATGAAAGACAACAGTTAAAAAAGATGAACATGTTGCAACATATTTCAGTCCATGATTTGTCAACAACTTAACTACCCCCGCTATGCATTTTATGTCCTATTTTATTGCGACCAAAGATGACTCATTCCTTGTGATTTTAACCTTTTTTGATGCCTAGTGCAGGTTTTGATATTTTTCTTGTTATTTTCTCTGTAAGTAGTTTTCGGCTTCTAGAGATAGAAGAAATTGTCGGAGACAGAAACGTGAATTAGTCACGGCGCCCTTTTCACAAGGCTTTTTACAAGAACATGTCGGAGCTGTGCACAAGAACACATTTAGCATCCAGTGGGCCGAATTAGCAAAGTATATAAGTCTGTGATTGTTGTGACTAAGGGATCCCCAGAGGTAAGAACTGACGCACCGCCTTCCATTTGCTACCCCAGGCACTGCACTTTTCTTTTGCAAATCATGTCTTCAGGTGTCAGTCTAGTAGCCTCACTAGTCCCAGAATGCACTTCTTACTTACTAGGAAGCTTGTGCTGGCAACAGGATATGTACGACCCAATGACTGCATGTCACCAGCACATACGTTTTCCAGTTCTGGGTTTTGGTTTAACGTAAATGCAATCTGGGAATTGTAGCCTTTTTCATTTTAATTGAGCTCATTGGACTTACACCTCGTTGCTCAATCAATCAAACATTTATAGAGTGTGGCTAATCACCTGTGAGGGTCTCGAGGCGCTGAAGCTGTATACTGCTGCGTGGAGGTATGATCATTCAAACATCCAGGTCTTCAGTTCTCTTCTGAATCATTGGACTGACAGTGCGGTCCTGAGTTGCAGGGGAGGTTGTTCCAAGCCTAGGCTGCCAGGTGTGAGAAGGAGTGTCCTCTGCTGTTGACTCGACTGATCCGTGGGGGGTCTGCGAGGGAGGTTGAAGCTGATCGGAGTGTCTGGTCCGTTGATGGAAGGTCATGCATTTGTTGATGTATGCTGGTCCTTCATTGTGCAGGGCCTTGTAGGCGTGGGTCTGCACCTTGAACTGGCATCTCTTCTGATTCTGTAGCCAGTGTCGTTTCTTGAGATGGGGTGTGATGTGGGTCCTTCTGGGGAGGTCGAGCATGAGTCTTGCCGCTGACTTCTGTATTGTCTGGAGTCTCTTCAGGAGGCGTGCTGCGATTCCTACATAGAGAGTGTTTCCTTAGTCCAGTCAGGGGTAGTGTTGGGGTCCGTGGGCAACCGTGTGTCGGTTCATGGTGAGGTGTTCCCAAAGAAGAGGACTTCCGTTTTCTCGGTGCTGAGTTTTAGACAGTTGTCCTTCATCAGGTCCGCTACGTTCATCATGCATCTGTGGAAGTTAGTTTTTGTGGACGCAGGGTCTTCATCCAGTGAAAGGATGAGCTGTGTGTCATCGGTTTAGGAGATGATGTTCAGTCCGTGTGATCTGACAGTGACGGCCAGGGAGGTCATGTAGGTGTTGAAGAGGGTCAGTGTGAGGGATGACCACTGGGGGACTCCACAGATGATCATCTTGGGCTCTGAGGTGAACGGTGGGAGACGGATCCTTTGGGTTCTGTTGGTGAGGTACGAGGCGATCCATTTGAGGGCATTTCCTTGAATCCCGAGGTGGTGTAGTCCGTTGATCAGGATGTGGTGAAAGACGTGTCAAACGAGGCGGGCAGGTCCAGGAGGATGAGGGCTGTATTTTACCATGGTCCCGGAGGGCTCTGATGTCATCTGTGGCTGGGGTCAGGGCTGTCTCGATGCTGTGGTTAGCTCAATCAGGATGGGAATGGATCCAGGAGGTTGTGGTCTTCTAGGTGTTGGGTAAGTTGCTGGTTGATTGCTCTCTCACAGACCTTTGCTGGAAAGGGGAGTAGAGAGATGGGCCGGTAGTTCTTCAATTCAGCTGGGTCGGCTAACAATAATATGTAAAAGCAAATTTGAGGAATGAAAAAGTGGTGTCCTGGTGCCAGGGAGCCACCTAGTCACCCTAAACAGGATGTCTCTGTGACATGACTCATCTGCAAACTATTCAGTGTAATTTGTTACATCTCAGAGGAAAGATATGCAGGTGGGAATTTCCCTTCAGGAAGCATAAAAATTAAGAAATGTGGGCATGGGCTACTGGGCTGCTTAGCCGGTTTGGCAGGACCGTTGGCAGCTCTTTAAACTCCTGTTGACAGATTTGTAACTTTCAAGATTAGTGGCCATTACCAAAGTGCGAGAAAGTGTAAGTTGGTTGCCAGGCTCAGCTTCAGCACAGGTGGCACCCAGTGCGACAATATTTGGTGCTCCTCAATGACCACTTCCGCAACAGACTCACTCACTACCACGCTTTAAAGGTGCCCCTCAAGCCTCCATAACACTCCCTCTCACATGCCTTTATTTTGTTTTATAGAGCCACTCACGCCAATGTAGGGAGTCAGAGCACTTTACATTACACACACATTACACAGTGACAATCATGTGTAAATCCGTGTACAGGAAATGGTCTGCATAGTGTCAAATATCACCCATACCAGTAGGCAGTATAGTTTGAATGCTTGGTCTGGAAAAGCACAAACTCAGAATGTAAAACATACTACAATTGTTGGGGGTTCTCCTTATAATAAGAATTGATATCTACCCAAATTAACCCTTTTTGCAACATTAGGAGAATGAAAGGCAGGAAAATTCATACCGCTCTAATCTATACCTTGCAAGCAGCTGTTTGATGACTGTTAATAACTCCATATTCTCTAATAGGATTCTAACTTATAAACTACAAATAACAAAAGGATCTCTCTGGCAAAAGCAGTGACCCACTGACCTATTTACATTACATGCACTTTGTGAACTGCTTGGTACGTGTTTTTTGCAGCAGGCATATTAGCCCTGTGCACTACCTTACGATGAGTCAAAACTTCCATAGACAAGACTCCAATCTTTCTTCATAAAGAACATTGATCACTGGCATTATCGTGGCATTTGATTGTTGCCTGAATATTACTGGAGGCTAGGAACACAGCAGCAGGTGCTTTTAAAACCATAACATTCCTGCAACCGCGCCCCCTAGCCAAAGTCAACACCCAGTGATTTGGCACCAGTAATACCACCCTAGAGTCAGCCCTGGTGGATGACTTTCTCAATATGTTACCCTCTGGGACCCCAGGCCCCCAGTTAGGCAGAGTGTTAGACCTGGCAGCTTTTTTGCATGTCTTCCCTGTCTTTTTGCCTTCTGACCTCCTGGTTTTATGATGTACTGGACTCTCTGTTTGCTGGTTTATTGTCTCTGCGCACTTTACCACTGCTAATCAGTGCTAAAGTGCAAGTGCTCCCTATTGAAATTGTACTGTTGATTGGATTATCCATGATTGGCATATTTGATTTACTGGTCAGTCCCTAGTAAAGTGCACTAGAGGTGACCAAGGGCCTGTAAATCAAATGCTACTAGTGGGCCTGCAGCACTGGGTGTGCCACCCACATAAGTAGCTCTGTAAACATGACTCAGACCTGCCACTGCAGTGTCTGTCTGTGCAGTTTTAAACTTCCAATTCCACTTGGCAAGTGTACCCACTTGCCAGGCCTAAACCTTCCCTTTTACTACATGTCAGGCACCCCTAAGATACGCCCTAGGTAGCCCCAGGGAGCAGGGTGCAGTGTATGCTTAAGGTAGGACATATACTAGTGTGCTTTATATATCATAACAGTGAAATACTGCCAAATTTGGTTTTCACTGTGCAAGGCCTATCTCTCCCATAGGTAACCATTGGGGGCTGCCTTTAAATATCCTTAAAGCACAGATTCCCTTTGAGAGCTGATACAAATGTGGAGTTTAGGGTCTCTAAACCCACAATTTAAAAATACATTTTTTAGTGAAGTCGGTTTTTAAATTGTCTGTTTGAAAATGCCACTTTTAGAAAGTAGGCATTTTCTTGCTTAAACCATTCTGTGATTCTGCCTGTTTGTGGATTGTCTGTCTGGGTCAGTTTGACAGTTGGGCTGTTTTGCACCTCTCTAGACAGTGGCACAAAAGGGGGCGGGCGTGGCCTGCATATCCTAATGAGCCATCTGAGCTAGAGTGGAGGGAGGAGTGGTCGTTCACACCTGAAAGGACTGTGCTTGCCCTCACACAATGCAGTCTCCGACCCTCTGGTGTGCATCTGGGGCCAGGACTGGACAAGGAAGGATCTTGCAAACACTTGAGACTTTGCTCTGAAGTTTGCCAACTTCAAAGGCAGAACAGGGTATAAGAAGAAGACCCAAAACCCCAGACTTTTAGAATCTTTCTGGAATCAAGAGGAATCTCTGCCCAGGAGAAGAGCTGAAGAGCTGAAGGAGGAGTACTGTCCCTTTGCTGGGTTGCTTTGCTGGACTGGCCTGCAGTTGCTGCTTCTGCCTGAAAAGAGGGCAAAGGGTGAACTTTGATGTGTGTCCTGCTTGAGAAAGTGCTCCAATGGCTTGGAGTAGAGCTTGTCTCCTGTTGGAAGTCTCAGGGACACCAAAGACTTCAGTTTCCTCGACCTGCAGCACTGGGAACTGTGTGTTTTGTGCTGTTCAAGAGGAGAAACCACTGTGACGCCACCAACGACGCCGCTGGCCTGCACTGTGACCTGCTGTCGCCACACGGAGTCGCATTGCCCCGCTTCGCACTGTGACCCTGGTTTCCCCGACGCCGTCATCCGACGACTTCACCGAGCCACTGCTCGCACAGCGACCTGTGGGCCCCGCACTAAGGCATCGCCTGCTCACACCGCAGCCTGGGCATCCCCGACGACACCGCTCCTGCTGACACCAGCGCCACTGCCTGCACTGTGGCCTGTGGACACCGCTCGTGAGGTACACGAAGCACCGTCCCATCCCACATTGTAGCCCCGGTCCACCGACGCCAGCACCATCAACTCCTGTGTCATCACCAGGCATCCCTGCCTTCACCTTGGCCTGTGGACACCGCTTGTGAGGGTCACAAAGCACCGTCCCATCCCGCACCGCTGGCTTGGGCCTACCGACGACAGCGCTTCCGCAACTATGACGAAGCTGCCTGCACCGTGACCTGTGGGCAGCGTACGTTGCATCGTCCCGCTTCGCACCGCAGCCCCGACACCATCCACGCCAGCGCTCCTGACTTCATCAGCCTGGAGTTCGATCTGCAACGCATGTGAGTTCAAGGGCCCGAAGAGTCCTGCACTGACTCTGGAACCGACCCCGTGATGTCAGCGACGCCACTCTCCAGAGCTCACCACGAGGATCACGGCACCCTACAAATCCAAGGTACTGTTTGCGGGTCTTCCCGACACCGTAGCTGGCCCACGATGCCATGGCCAGCCTGAACTGTTGGTTTTGTTGATCAAGACGAGGTGATAGCCCCAGATGGAGCTATTGAACTGTATTTTTGAGTAAATCTTGCAGAATTCATATTTTTTATTACTGTATGTTGGATTTTTATTGAAGTTGGTCTTGTTTTAAAAAGATAAATATTGGCTAGTCTTCTAAAACTGGTGTGGTGTCCTTTTGTAGTGTTTTCACTGTGTTACTGCTGTGTGTTATGTGCAAATGCTTTACACATTGCTTCTGAGATACGCCTGACTGCCCGTGCCAAGCTACCAAGGGGGTGAGCAGGGGTTATCTGAGCGGGTCTCTCCCTTATCCTGACTAGAGGGAGGGTCCCTACTTGGACGGGGTGCAAACCGACTGCCAACTATAGACCCCATTTCTAACACAGAGCACTCTTAAGTTTCCAAGATCTATATCCAAATATCTCATCCAGTCCAGCCAGATGTTTTTTTTGCATTCTGGCACTTATATTCCCGATTTAATAACAGGATAAACAGTGCTACATATCCCAGAATACAAAGAAAGACCTGGACTGGATTAATTTCTCCTGTGTGGATCTGGTAAACTTGGGAGCTGTGCTTAGCAAGCCAATGGTATGATCTAGAACTCTGAAATCACGCACCAAGACAGTGGCAAGGCTGAGTCATCAGTGCCCTAGGAAGGGGTGAAACGGGTCCCTACTAGCCCAGATGCCTCTGTGCTCCCAGAAGCCTTCAGCACTGAAGAAGAAATTCTGAGGTCTCAAGCTTCCGAGGTCTAAACATGAGTCATTCGTCCAGGCTATGGTTTTAATTTGCATTCTGGAACTTGTAGTCCTCATTTCATATTAGCATAATCATGTTACAACTCCCAAAATGCAAAGAAAACACACATACTAAGTGAGCTAACAAGAGAGCACTGAAAGGAGGTGCGGGCACCTTTTCGGGTTGCTAAAAGACTCCAGGTCACTGGGGCTAAGATTACCAGATGACTCCTTGTCACCAAGGACCACAGTGCTCCAATTCTAGGTTTTCCATTAGCAATATAGTGCATATTGGGAGTTGTAGTCCTGCTTCAGTTTGTTCATTCAGTCCAATGAACACCTCAAGTAGAATAGTTTTCAAAAGAAAAGTCCAAAACTGGAGAATTTGCATCCATGTTCTTCTTTTATCTTCAACCTTGGCCCAAATTAATAAATTGAAGCCTTTTTTTAATAACAAATCATGGTTAACAAGTGGGCAAATCCAGGTCATTCAAGTTATGCAAGCAACAGCTCCCAGCATGCCTTCATTTGATAGATGAATGGTCAGAACTGAAAAAGAGGCGTTCAGGCGACATGGAGTCATCTGGTGTACCAATGGCCCTTTAGGTAGATGGAATGATTCTGACAAGTGGTGGGGCGGGGATAGTCAGCCTACAGTCTTTATGGAGGCCAGAAGGGCACTGCAGTCTACCCTAGTCTTTCTCAGGCAGATTCTACTACATTTATCACTGTGTTACCTCCTCTTCCTAAATTAAACTTACGGAGAGTTCAGGCTACATACTGCACTCACTTGTGTAGAGCGTGTGTTACAGGCCCCATACACCTCACTGTTGGACCTGGCCCTTTTTGCAGGGTTACCACCAAACTTTTTGCCTTCTTCCTCCAATTTTTTCTCACCTGTTTTTTGTTGGTTTTAGGACTCTGGGCACTTTACTTCTGATAACCAGTGCTTTGTCTAAAATCTATTGGTGATCTGTTTCTCCATCACTGGTATATTTGATTTACTAGTGAGTGTCTAGTACAGTGCATGTACAGTACAGTACTGAGCTTGCCTTCTACTAAGAAGTCGCAGGGCCATCAAAGACTTCACCTGCCAGCACCTGGGCTCTCTTGCTGAGGGTCCTGACTTGTCAAGTGGTGCCAAATCAAGTCCCTTTGCCCTTGGGAGTGAGTTATGGTGCAGCAAGGAAAAAACTAGTGCATCGACTTCCAGAACGACTTCGGAACCCGTGCCACTGTGACACCGTGCTGCTGCCTGCACCAGAGCTGTGGTCCTTGCTGAGTGCAGCAACCGCGAACTACAACACAGGCCCAATGCCACCGCAGCGCCTCCGAAGTTCCACCACAGCGTGAGTCCTGAGTGCCGAGTCGCTGATGTCCATGGGACCCGACTCCGAGTTCACCGCAACACCACATGGTGTGATCGTGACAAAGCAAAGTTGACACCTCGCCTCTTGACCTGCTGGATTCATTGACCCCGTCTTGTCAGAAGGAACCGACGCCTCACCACCAACGCCACATCACTACCTCTGCAACCGCAAGGAACTGACGCCTCACCTCCCCTGCCTAGCAGTAAGGAATTGACGCCTGACCTCCCCTGCCTAGCAGTAAGGAATTGACGCCTGACCTCCCCTGCCTAGCAGTAAGGAATTGACGCCTGACCTCCCTTGTGGCAGTGAGGAACCAACGCCACACCGGCTCCAGCGCCGCCTGACCTCCCCGACTCCGTGCAAAGTCTTTGTTTCCTCATTGTTTTCCAAGGTACTGTACGTGGGGTCTGTGCGACTGCGTGACCAGCCCGCACCCCCTCGCGAGTGGAGTCGGACTGTTGGAAGCGACTCCATCAAGATGCCGTGATAGCCCCAGTTGGAGCTATTGTGTTTCTAAGGGCTATACTAAGATCTAATCTTTGAAAAATTTTATCTTTAATTGTGTATGTTGATTTTTGTCGTTTTGGTCTTGTATTACTCAGATAAATACTGGCATGGAGAGAGAGATAGAGAGAGACAGAGCGAGAAAGAGAGAGAGAAAACACGCACACACAAAAATACTTTGCACATTGCCTTTGAGATAAGCTAGATTGCTTGTGCCAAGCTGTTGGGTGAACAGGGGTTATCTTAGCTGTGGGACTCCTTACCCTGACTAGAGTGAGGGTCCCTGCTTGGACAGGGTGCAAACCACTGCCAACTAGAGATCCCATTTCTAACACTCACCCTAGGGCAATCAGCAGTAAACTCCAGGACAATCCTTTTGGTATTCATAGCTGCCAAGCTTCCCAGGTCCATGAATGAGTAGTTTGAACCAGTCCTTTTTTTCCCTTTAAATTCTGGGACTTGTAGTCATATTTATCACAGCTTAAAACCAAGACTATAAGCCCCAGAATCTAAGAAAAACTGAGATTGGATTTAGTCATGCATGTACCTAAGAAACTTGGCAACTATGAGTATTTCAATCGCAGCTTCTCACCACCCCAACTATTCACAAAACCCTGTGTACAAAGAGTTCGGACATGGGGCAACCTGGGCTTGAACATAGCTGCCAAGTTTCCCAGGTCCATGGGTGATGTGCTGCTATAGTCCAGGTTTTTTCCTTTGAATTCTGGGTCTTGAAGTCAAGTTTTATATTGGGATAAGCAAGACTACATGTCCCAGAATTAAAATAAAACTCCTGGACTAGAGCAGCACATCATGCATGGACCTGGGAAACTTGGCAGGGCTGCTTGTAAGCATGCTGACGCTCCCCCATAAAGGGAACATATGTCGTTGGGAGCACGGATGTCTTATTCCTTCCTCCCTTTCTGTAGTTGGAACAGGAGGTGTGTCAGCCACCTTTGAATGAATTTACAAACGTAAACGCATGCATACGTACCCTTAGGAGTGTTTTTTTTTTGTGTTTTGTTTTTTCTTTTGCTTAGTTAGATGCTGTGCCAATGAGCATATGCACTGTGGCCATTTGGTTAAAAAAAAATGTTTTTTGCAAAGCCATTACGTTTTATGGGCAGCACCTATTTGCTTTGCCAATACTTTCTTACTCATTTTTTAGTCATATTCAGGCCACCGTTTGACGGCTAAATGTTTTTTTTACTATGTATTATTTTCAAAATGCTAATGTCTTTAATAGAGGCTTACCCAGGCCAGACTTATTGACTTTGTCAATGCTTGTTTTATCACGAAACTGTGAAGAATGGTACACGTGTTACATCTGCCAGGCCCTGTTTGCTTCACCATTGTGTCAGACTTCTACCTCAAAGCTCGCAAGTTGCCCAGGTCTATGGGTGAGTGGCTCATCCATTACAGGCGTTTTCCTTTGCGTTCTGGTACTTGTAGTTCTGATATTGTATTGTGATAACCAGGACTACAGATCCCAGAATGCAAAGGCACGAGTAGCAGTAGATGATACACTTTCTCGCGAGCCTGGGAAACTTAAGAGCTGGCGGGGTTGAACTCCATGTGGGTCTGCAGCGTCTTCTGAAAACCCGCCTTGGATAACCTTCGGCCAGCCAGAAAATCCGCCCGGAACACCAACCAAAGCCTTAAATCCTTCATCTGAAGCTCTTTCGGCTGCAGACAAACGAGATGACCTCGTCGCAGTAATGTTGGAAATAAATAAATAAATACAGACGGTTCTCGAACTATGCTAGCTCAGCCTTTCATCTTTCACGGACGAACGAAACGAGTGTCATCAAATCGCGCCTAAAATGAGTTTTGTTTCGTCACAAGTGTTTACAATATGAAAGCATAGAACAGACATACATTTATTTCAGTGAAACGTAACATTCCAGTTTAATGTGAATTGTCTGCCTGCGGGTGTATGACGCTGCTGAGAGGGAAGCCGCTACTTATTGCATGAAATGCGGAGCAGCCGCACGGGCGGCCTCGCAGGCGCCTCTGCTCGGCTTCAGGGCGCACAAGATGGCGCCCGGTCCGTCTCCGGCAGCAGATGGGGTGAGTGTCTCTTTCTCAAGTGGCTGTTGTGGGAACAGGAAGAGGACGAACCGGTTTGGCGAGGGCGGCGTCGACTGATTTAGAGACGTGATTTCTTATTTTTGGAGATTTTAGACACTGCGCCGACTTCCGCCCGCATAAATGCAAACTCCCTTTTCACAATCCCATCGGAGGAAGAGGGCGATTGCATCCTCCTAGGACAGAGGTCTCCAAACTTTTTAATGCCGCGCCCCCCCAGCTGAAAAATAAAAATCATTGGACCCCCCTCCTCAGAATTTTGCACAATTATTATATAAAGTTGGCAATGTTTAAATATGTCTACACCTATTTAAACATTGCAGTTAAGTACTGTTATCTTTTTTAAAATGCAATAACATGCTTCTGCTTAAAACAAAGGCCTGTTATGTGTGTAATGCGTCTTTTGTCCAGAGTCTGGCGCCCCCCTTGTGATCACTCGTGGCCCCCCCAGTTTGAAGACCTCTGTCCTAGAAGCACATCTGTAAGAAAAGAATGGAACCACAGGATATCTGCCACGAGCCCAGTCGTGGCACAGTCTGACTGTTTTGTTGACTTTAGTCAGTTGAACTTTGAATTGTGGGACTTGTAGTCTTCATTTGGCCATTGTGAGAATGGACTTTAAATATAGTGCAAAATACTTTTAGCCCAGAAATGTGGCCTGTCAGACGTAACATGGGGCGACTTGGCAGCCACGCTTGGCTCGAGTGACCTTGACAAGGTGACAGGCAGACAGTGACGAACCGTGAGCAGTCAGGATGTGAGCCCTGCGGTGGGTAGTGCAATCTTTCAAGCTTCAGAAAGTTTTCAATTAAAAACTTCAATAATCAGAATGCAAAGCAGCATTACCTTAAAAATAACCCAGGAGGCTGAGCATCGCAGATCTAACGTGCAGCAACCCGAGAGTGGTAAATTAATTCGATTTTGAAAATCGAATTGAAAAATACTTTTGTGATTTGCCTGGTAAGGTCAAAGCTTCCTGTAGGAAAGAATTAACAGTCTGAAGCCAAAATGACCCGATGCAGCCTACTCTGGACTGACTTACAGGTTTGAATATCAGTACAGAGTATTCCATGTCTGCAGGGCACAAGTCCTAATAAAAGAAGTGGGGAACTAGCCAAGTTAGCCAGTATTCAGTTAACATCACAGGAAGTGGCATCACAACCCAAGACCTCCCAGGAAGTGAGGTCACAATCTTATTTTAACACCTCACACATATATCTTTGGCAGGTTTATCATGCGTGCATTTGAGCACATTATGAGATTTAACAAATTAGATTGTGCGTGGGTTGTGCCAAAAAAGTAATGCCACCCCAGCACAAAATCTGGACCTCAATTTATACATATATATATTTTTTAAACTCTGCCACAAAGAGATTGACAACAAGGACAAAGGAGGAGAGTAAATCTTTTCTGCTCAATTGTTTGCAAAGTCTGCATTTTCAAATAGCTTATGGGGTTAAGGCACTCGCTGCACTGATCTGTGTGTGCTCAGACATTTTCAGGGAAGGATAGAGGTGGAACAATAAATCTGGAGGTTAAGGCATTTGCTGGAAAGATCTCTGTTTTATCTAGTTCCAGTTTTGAATCGAAGTAGCACAGAGGTTAATGTGTCTCCTGCAAAGCACATCATGTAATATGCAGAACTGTATTTAATGCAGCTAGGTAAGTGAGTTACTGCATCTAACACAGAGACCCTTTTGTTACCTGCAGTTCATATATTGTACTCCTAATACAGCGCAGTGAGCTATGAAGGACACGTGACTACGAGACCTTGCAATCCTCACTGACTGATATAACACATCCTGTACATCAACCATTTACACACACATGATTTATTGTCAAGGTATAATGTGTACATGTGGCATAAAGCGCTCTGACACCCTGCGCTGTTAAACAAAATAAAAAAGGTGGTATTTATAATTTGTGTAAATACTGTGACAGCACATCTGTCATTCTTATAATGAATGCATATCTCTTATGTAGGGACTGAACAAAGTCAGAAGCCTACCTCTCTTAAGTACCTGTGAAGTAATAACAAGCTGTGAGCCTTTGTTTCCATCCAGTGGGTTTGCATTTAGGTGTGAGGCTCCTGATAGCCCCCGGCCAGGCTACTCCACCAGAAGGGGGCCTGATGGTCCCTTAACTTCAGCCTTTGCTATGGGCCCAGCTGGAATCTGACCAGGCCCCTCCATGCCTGTCCCTTGCTGTGCCTTGTGAACATGTGTCCCGGTAGGGCATATTTCTGGGGGAAGTTAGGGACTTCCTTGCAGGGTAGACCCTATGAAAATAGTGGTACCCTTGAATTGTGCCCTGCTTGTCTGGTGAAAGAAGAAAGTCTCAGCAACCACTATTTGACAATAGATAACGACATCAGAAGCATGGCAGACTGAAAGGCCCTACTTGGGATCCAGACCTCTGAGGTTCAAGTTTAATACAGGCACACTGACCTACTGGTTACCTTTAACACTACTAGCACCCTTCCAGAGCCCACATCACTACCAAGTGGCCTCACTCCATGTGTGACACCTTTATCCAGGCCTTTTTTTTTTTTTTTTTTTTTAGCCAACCACACTTTGCATACTAGGATTTTTGTGCTCATACTTACAAAGTTAAAGCCACACTACAAGTCCCACAATGCATCAGATTGCTAACAATGCAGGTCTAATCGAAGGGGCCTCATTAGATATTTGTACGTATTCCCCTCCTTGTTTTGCTTACTCCTTCAGTTTTGCCCTCAAGTTCATTATAGTTTCCTTGTGTGCTTTACAGGAAGGATGATGGGTAGAGCTGGGAATAGAGCCAGCATGTGGCATCAGCACAGCACTTTTCCAATCTTGAGTTATCTTTTTTCATGTCACGTTATTCTGGGACATGTAGTCTTGGTTCATTTTAACTGAGGTGATTGCACCAACACATCGGATAAAAAATGCTACCTGAATGCAAAGTCCCAGAATGGAGCCCTGAATCCCGGGAGCTATCTGCTCACCCCAGCTATGACAGATCTCAGTAGCAGGTGCATAACCAACTAAGCTATCTTGGTACCTTTCTGTGTTGCATCTCATGCTCCCTGATTTAAACTGTTTCTGTTCTGAATGTTTAATAATGTGATGTGAATTCTGCCATATCGATGGCCTCCCTGGGTCTTTGAGGTTTGTTACACTTTGGCTCTGGTTTCAAGAATTCTGTCACAGTCCAGACTCTGCTGTTTGTGAGTTTTAATTTGTCGAGGCAGAGTGAACCCAGTTAATGTTCTGTTGATGATAATTAGATGTTTTGAGGGGTTGGTGGGTGTCACCGGGGATTTAGCCAAGATATTTACACGCTAACTGGCCTATTTAGCTTATGGACTGTCCAACAAGCTGGTATGTAAAAGAGATAGTCAATGAAATGGAAGTCAACCAATGAGGGGAAGCTTCTGTGAATGACAGAGTGGGACAGCCAATCCCAGAAGCCCCCCTCCCTAATGGGTCATCCGCGGCCTTGTCATGTACCAGAGTGTATCTGAATGGGAACTAAAAATCAGATTTCCCAGCAAGACAAACTAATAGCTGGAAGTGTATGTAGTCTTTGCCGGATATTGTGTTAGAAGTGAAAGTCAAGAAATATCCTTTTATAGTACAAGAAATAATGACTATACACCGGTGCATATGAAAGTGAGAAAGGACATTAATGTGCTTTGATATTATTCATAAATACTATTGATTGACAGGCTGGTTCCTCAACACATTAGCAATTTGGCCTTCGGTCCTTGAATTCAATGTTTGAAGGAGTATGGAGAGCTTGACGTATGGATGTAGTATGAAATATGCGATCGTGGGTGAGGTGTGATTTTAGAATATGTGGGGTATGGTTGGGAACTGCTTAGTAGTACTCAGTCGCGGCTCGCAAAGCATTGAAGGGGCAGGGCGGCGCGTGTGGGGGGAAGGGAACAAAAACATTAAATTCGGGAAAGAAAATTAAAAGAATAAAAACTAACCTCCAGGCCACGCCCTGCTCCTCTGCTGGTTGCAGGCACAGGCTTCCACCCTACCCTGCGCCAATCCTGGCGCTGCTTGGAGCAGCGTTAGGATTGGCTGGGAGCTTCCACCAGTGCCGGGCTGGAGATAGCACAGTGCGCATGTGTGTTTGGTTGGCCCGAGACGGCCGGCCAAACACACATGCGCACTGAGGGGAGTGCACTCGTCCCCGTCATCCCACACGTCCCCGCCTCTTTCACAACCAAAGGATAGTAAACAGTTTATCATCCTTTTGTTGTACAAGGTTTTGCAGCTGCTGGCGGGGGGGGGGGGGGGGTGATGCTCCTCGTCCATAGCTGAGGCGCAGCCATTGGTATTACTCATGTGTATTGTTGATTTTTGATTTGTTTTCCATTGAAAATCCACGCTTAGAGCGTATACATTTGTGAAACTTAATATTTACATTCTATTAGAAAGGAGGGCGAACAATATAGGATTTATTATGCATTAAATAGCTTTCAGAGAAACGTATTCATGTGGTTGAGGTGATGAAGTAGGTGTCTCCAACTGTGACATTTAAAGTATTATAAGTGAGGAGTTATACCAAGCACAGAGCTGGCAGATGCTTTGCTGCTTCTGAGGTATTTCCCCTGCTTCTGCCACCCTACATTCTTTGAGCCAGGGGCCCTCTCATGGTTTTGGGGTACCAGAGTGCATGCACAGCTCTGCCAAGTGTTCCAGGTCCATGCATGACGTGCTGCTCCAGTCCAGTTTTTTTAATGAATCCTGGGATTTGTACTCTTGCTTATGCCGATTAAAACAGGACAACAAGACCAGGAATTCAAAGGAAAAAACCTCGGACTGATCACCAGGGCCTGTAAAGCACTTTGGGCATCTCCCCTGCAAAAACACGCTGTGATGGGTCGTTTCCTGGTAGTTTATTCATCGCCTGGAATCAAGATTTCTTTAATTTGCTATGTAACTGCAGAAATCACACGTGTGTAGCTTACAGTGTAGAAGTATACTCCCTACTCCTTTCTTGTATGTGTAATAAACCTAGGGATGGGCAAAATGTGTGTAATTTCCTTTTCCGCAATTGTGTGAAATTAAAAAAAATTATTAGGAATGCAAATCTGGCATTCCTCTTTTTTTTCGTAGCTCAAAGTGCGAAATTGCCTCCAATTTGGACACGAGAATGTATTTTATGCTTCAAAAAATACCTGCAAAAAACACACGAGTGCCGTAAACAACTGCCACTTTTATCCCGGTTGTCTACGTTGTTTCTGTTCCCCCGCACTCATGTTTTTTCTGCTAATGCGGTCTAACTGTAACAGTGCTGTAAAGACATTAAGTTCAGGAGTTTTGCGTAACAAACGTAATGCGTAATTTGTGACATTACTCAATTGTTCACCACAATTTTTGCATCGGCTTAGTTAAACCAAGACACTTGAGTTTTTTGGTTGTAAACGGCTGGGGAGTTCACGGCAGTACTGGGTGAAGTCATCCGGCTTGCATTTTGCTCTATTTTCCGCGACAGGCCTTCTTTCGCAACCCCCTCCCTCCAGTCCCACACAAGCCTATCCGTGTGCCACTAATAACATCACCGCTGAGCCCCTGAAAGCAGCATTAAATCACAAACTCCCTTTTCCATTCCACCCCCTACTGTCCACAGCATCACTGGAGCGGTGCTCAAGCCATTCTGCTACAAGGCCCTCTTGTAGTCCGCCCCCCTCCTTAACCTCCCCCCCTCCCCCCTTGCTCTCACAAGGCACTTTTCAATCTCCGTTTTATGGTCAATTTTAAAACCGTTTTAGGGCCCCCCTGAAACTTCAAGCGGAGACCTGTCTGCAAAATCGATAGCAATTTGCTCCGCAAATTCCCATTTTCCACATCATTTTGCCCCTGTTGATATTTATGCGGCTTGTGTCCGTCAAGGGCACCGTAAATCCTCCAGGATGGAAGTGTTTGCTCCTGAGCGCCGCCGGCAGCTGCCCACCGCCCTCCCCAGGGATGCGCACAAGGCCTCGCTCGCAGCAGTACCTCTGCTTGCCTGTAGGTGTCAGTGTGTCATCCTTCTCTGGAGGGGTTTAGAAGGGGCTCCAAGCATCGTTTCCCCATTTGCTCCTAACTACTCACACTCTGGGGCAAATGTAAAATTATCTCAAGTAACCCAGCCAGGCAAGGCTGCTCCGCTGTGGCGGAGGAGCATTGATCCCACCCTCCCCCTGACCCCCTTACCCCACCAGCAGCAGCAGCTGCAAACCTTTTACTACAAACAAATAATAAACTATGTTTATTATTGCTTAATAGTGGAAGGGGCTGGGCCTTGGGGCTGTGACGAGGAGGAGTGCTCAGCACTCCCCCTCAGTGCGCATGTGTGTTTGGGCTGTCATCTTGAGCCGGCCACACACACATGCGCACTATGCTCTCTCCAGCCTGGCACTATGTTGCGGGGCTGGAGAGAGCAGGCACAGGCTTCCAGTCTGCCCTGGAGCGCCCTGGCTGTGGGCTCTCCAGCCAATCCAAACGCTGCTGTCAGCAGCGTTCGGATTGGCTGCAGGGCAGGCTGGGGGCCTGTTCTTGCAGCCGCTGCAGAGGACCGATGCGGTGGTGGCGGCGGTGATGCAGGTACGTTTTTAAAAAAAAAATTACTCCCACCCCACTCCGCACGCACCTACAAAGCGGCGTGAGCCGCTACTGAACCCAGCACAGCCGCTACTGATCAAACACTGCACTGCGTTGCATGAAAGGAAGCGAGCAGGGCAACGTCCTATCCACTAACATCTGTGCTGTTGCTCTCTTGCCAAAATGTGTCTGCCTTGCGCCATACACAAACATGTGCATCATAGTGAAAATGTGTGCGCAAGTCTGTCACAAGTTGTGTACTCAGAGGGTACCCTTCCAGTACAAAACACTACACCCAGACTCATTTTTATTTTTGCACTTTGTAAGTGTGCTGTACAGTGCACCAAACATGCAAATAGGGAACATTTGGAGAAAATCAAACTTTCGTCCTACTTTGTGCCTGTCTCAAGCAGACACACACATTGGCACAAAGCCTGTCTACAGTGGTTAGTAGGCAGGGGTCTGAGTCACAAACCCTAGTAGGTAGCATGGGAACGCTCATCTGCCACCAGTGGTACGCCTCCTTAATGCAAAGTGTTGTACAGCTCTATTTGTGTTACTGTTATATAACTTTCCAGCACAAAACATACTTTGTCCTGGAATGTGAATCCTACAACAACACTTTTGTTGACCTTACACTGGCGCAAAGAGTTAGCACATCTGAGCTTATGTGTCACAAGCGCTGTATGACCAGACTCCTCCCTGTGTTAAGGTGTTAGACCTGGCAGCTTTTTGGCGTGTCTCCCTTGTCTTTCTGCCTTCTGACCTCCTGGTTTTGGACTCTGTTTTTGCTGGTTTATTGTCTCTGCGCACTTGACAACTGCCAATCAGTGCTAAAGTGCAAGTGCTCCCCATATAAATTGTAGTGTGGATTGGTTTATCCATGATTGGCATATTTGATTTACTAGTTAAGTGCACTAGAGGTGCCCAGGGCCTGTAAATCAAATGCTACTAGTGGGCCTGCAGCACTGTTGTGCCACCCACATTAGTAGCCCTGTAAACATGTCTCAGACCTGCCACTGCAGTGTCTGTGTGTGCAGTTTTGACTGTAACTTTGACTTGGCAAGTGTACCCACTTGCCAGGCCTAAACCTTCCCTTTTCTTACATGTAAGGCACCTAAGGTAGGCCCTAGGTAGCCCCAAGGGCAGGGTGCAGTGTATGGTTAAGGTAAGACATATAGTAATGTGTTTTATATGTCCTGACAGTGAAATATTGCTAAATTAGTTTTTCACTGTTGCAAGGCCTGTACCTCTCATAGGTTAACATGGAGGCTACCTTTAAATCTGATTAAAGTGTAGATTCCCTTTGGGAGCGGATGGACATGTGGAGTTTGGGGTCTCTGAGCTCACAATTTAAAAATACATCTTTTAGTAAAGTTGATTTTAAGATTGTGCGTTTGAAAATGCCACTTTTAGAAAGTAGGCACTGCGACCCTGGTCACACCGACGCCGTCATCGGACGACTTCACCAAGCCGCTGCTCGCACCGCGACCTGTGGGCCCCGCACTCTGGCATCCCCTGCTCACACTGCAGCCTGGGCATCCCCGACGATGTCGCTCCTGCTGACACCGGCGCCGCTGCCTGCACTGTGGCCTGTGGACACCGCTCAGGAGGAGCACAAAGCACCGTCCTGTCCTGCGCCGCAGCCCCGGTCCACCAACGCCAGCCCCATCAGCTCCACTGTCGTCACCAGGCATCCTTGCCTGCACCGTGGCCTATGGACACCGCTCGTGAGGACCAAGAAGCACCGTCCCGGCCCGCTGGCTTCTGCCTACAGACGACAGCTCTTCCGCAACAGCACCGCCGCTGCCTGCACCGTGACCTGTGGACACCGCACATTGCACCGCCCCGCTTCACACCGCAGCCCTGGTCTCACTGACGCCGTCACCGAGCCGTTGCCTGCTCTGTGACCTGTGGGCACCACACGTCGCATCGTTCCGCTTCGCACCGCAGCCCTGACGCCATCCCCGCCAGCGCACCTGACTTCATCAGCCCGGAGTTCGATCCCTGAGGCGTGTGACTTCAAGGGCCCGACGACTCCTGCACTGACTCCGGAACCGCCGCCGGCGACGCCGCTCTCCGGAGCTCACCGCGAGGGTCACGACGCCCTGCGAATCCAAGGTACTGTTTGTGGGTCTTCCCGACAACACAGCTGGCCCGCAACACCGAGGCCAGCCTGAACTTTTGGTTTTGTTGCTCACGACGCCGTGATAGCCCCAGGTGGAGTTATCGACTTCAAGGAACTGTATTGTTAAGTACATCTTGCAGCATTCATATTTTTATTACTGTATGTTGGATTTTTTATCGTATTTGGTCTTGTTTTATATAGATAAATATTGGCTATTTTTCTAAAACTGGTGTGGTGTCCTTTTGTAGTGTTTTCACTTATTACTGTGTGTTATGTGCAAATGCTTTACTCATTGCTTCTGAGATAAGCCTGACTGCTCGTGCCAAGCTGCCAAGGGGGTGAGCAGGGGTTATCTGAGCGGGTCTCTCCCTTATCCTGACTAGAGGGGAGGGTCCCTACTTGGACAGGGTGCAAACCACTGCCAACTAGAGACCCCATTTCTAACACTAGGTCAGTGTCTCAAGCTCAAGATTGGCACACAGCTGTCCCTGTGCCCCACACTCCTCGCTGCCTGTCCCTGTGCCCCAGGCTCCTCGCTGCCTGTCCCTGTGCCCCAAGCTCCTCGCTGCCTGTCCCTGTGCCCCAAGCTCCTCGCTGCCTGTCCCTGTGCCCCACGCTCCTCGCTGTCTGTCCCTGTGCCCCACGCTCCTCGCTGCCTGTCTCTGTGCCCCACGCTCCTCGCTGCCTGTCTCTGTGCCCCACGCTCCTCGCTGCCTGTCCCTGTGCCCCAGGCTCCTCGCTGCCTGTCCCTGTGCCCCACGCTCCTCGCTGCCTGTCCCTGTGCCCCTTTCTGAGTGCCCCTATGCCCCAAGCTCCTCACACTGGCTGCCCCTGCGCCCCATGTCGCTCGAGACCCCTGACTGTGCCACTGTGCCCATGTGCTCCAGTCTGGCTGCCTCTCTGCCCATAGATCCTCGCTATCTCGTCACGTGATCAGCTTCCGCAGAACTTTTACTTCGTCTTGAAACTGACGCGCTGTGTAAGTGGCGCCGCGAAGCCCTTGTGGACCAATGAACTGTCAATTTTTTCTGATGAGACAGTTCGGCAGAGTTGAGCTTTAGTGAATCTGAGGTCTTTATGGAGACATTTTCCACATTTTGAAGGGCAACAGCATCTTCCCCTTCCCCCGCATGCATTATTTAAAGCCCCTTGACGCTGACGTAGAACTGAGCTCACTTAATGGGCTCCGAGCTCAGTCTCTGGAAATGACATAATGTTTTGCCTCAAATACTCTTTTTATGGCACATCTCATTATCTATTAATACTTTAAGAGGCTAACGCAGCCAGGCCGGTGTCAGGGCCCACTTTATCACCCTGACCCCCTTATAGAGAGAAGAACTGGGCACGAGATGCCAGCTGCAGGCTTCTGTTACTCTCAGTGCGTGTTTGTCATTGTTTCATTTGAAAACAAGCATTGCCAAAGACAATCTGTTCAGTGTTGCCAGCCAGCCATGTGATGTTTTGGTTTGTCTTGATTTTTGTAAACCTTTATTGGTGGGGAAGCTGCCTAACCCCTATCTATCTATCTATCTATCTATCTATCTGTCTATCTATCTATCTGTCTATCTATCTGTCTGTCTGTCTATCTGTCTGTCTGTCTATCTGTCTATCTGTCTGTCTATCTGTCTATCTATCTAAAAAAGGACATTGCTAGAATATTTTTTTGGTTTCAGAAAACAGAAATTGTCATTGTAGACACTGGGGCTAGAGGGAGTTACTTTGTTCGAGTATCTGCTCCCAGTGAGGGAGCCTTCACTCATAGTGAAGCTAGCCAATGGATGAAGTGGGCTGTCCCACTGCCCTGTGGTTTGGTAGGCCGGGGAACGGAAAATGTGAATGATGTACCAATAGGCAAATGGACGACAAGGGCTGGCTGAGAGCTCCTATAAGTAAGGGCCATATATCTGTGTGTGTGTATATAAAATTATGAAGACACACACAGAAATACGAAAGCTTAAAGTTCATGCCCTCCGAGCAGTCGTAACAGAGTTGTACAGCACTGCTCAGTTTTCTCTCAGTTTATATACTTCATGAATTTGTGTTTCGCACCTTCACAGGCTTTGTTCAGAGACAAAATCCCACTAAAGTAGACTTTGCAGGGAACTAAATCCTTGTTTTCCTGCCACAGTGGTGGTAGAATTGGAGAATTTGCTTTGTTTTTTTGTGAACATTTTCACCAGAAAGCAAAGTTTTGCAGCGTTGGCAAACTTCACTGTCTTTGTGAAGAACAAAGCTTCTCAGCTCTTCAAAACTTCAGGCAAAATGTCAGTTTCTCCCACCCTTGTTGGAGAGGGATCATTCGCCTTCCACACACAGATCCGGAGGGCGCCACTGAAATCTTGTAAATGAAGTGGGTGTTGCTGAAGGGAGATGTGTCAGCTATAGTTCAATTCATTGAAGTAGGGGCTGTAATGCAGTTATCTGCGAAGATGTGAGCTGTTGGGCAGATGGTGTCATGCAAGCAGACATCTGGTTATTACCAGCAGATGCTATCTAGCTGTAATGTTTCTGATTGAAGTACAGAGGAGGTCAATGCTAGACAGGGCTACAGGAATTATGTGGCAGGGGAGGGCCAAATTATGCAGCAGGGTTGCCTAAATTATGCTGCTAGAAAATACAAACTATGCCCCACGTTGCAGCACCTTTTGTGGGAGTATTACCTCATTATTTCGTCATTTTTGCATGCTAACCCTATCTGGGCAAAGGTTCTGCCTCATTAGTGCCAGTTTGAGTCTCATATGTATAGCACTGGGCAAGATACAGATGATCAGTTAACCTTTGCCAATAGCCGTCCACTGCGTGGCAACACCTGTGGTCACGTTTGTAATAACTTTTTATCTGTCTGACTTAGAAACAATTTGTTGTTGGAATCAGCAGATTTTGCAGCACATGATGGATTATGTGGCAAATGTGGCAGAACCATAATTATGCTGAAAACATTGCAATCGTAAAATCGCATAATTCCACTGGCCCTGTTCATAGATCGGCAAGCCATTTTATTGTGACTTTGCAATATGTAATCTATGACATAGTTAACAGTAATTGTCTCTTTTGGAAGCTCCAACTCACTAATGCTGTAGCTGATGTGACTTGTCATCTAATACGATGGTACAGTTACATCAACCCATGTTCGCAATCCTCATTTGTAAAATGAACCCAACGTCACAGCAGGCGCATTAACCCTCTAAACTATATGGCTGACTGACCCAGGTAAAGACAGGAAGCATAAGTGGATGGCAAGGTACAGCCAGTCTAGGAAAAAACTATTTTTTGTGGCACTAGCCTTCATCCGTGTCTGCTTCTGGGAAGAAGAGGGGTGGTATGTTACATGCACTACTTGCTTGTGTAATGTGTAACCGGGTCCCTGCAGCAAATGCCTCAACGCTGGGTTAAACATTCACCTGCTTCCGGCTTTACTTTCATAAGGCTGCCAATTTTACCTGGCAATAATACACTCCCTTAATTTAGCCCTCCGGACTCCAGGCTCGCTGCGTCCATTTGTGATAGACTGTATAAAGTTCATTAAGAAGATTAACGTGTGTTTTTTAGTCTGCAAAGGCCAAGGGCCTAACTTTGAATGAACACAAACTCCCTGCAGAACGATGCTCGATCACAAGCAAGATGGCCGCCGGCGGAGACATACTGGCATTAGGAACACGGAGGGCCCACTTCCTGTTTTCACTTCCCAGGACACTTTGCACGTGTTGCGAGACATTGCGGATGCAAAGACATCACAAGACCCCGTTTTGGGGGTTTCATTCTAAATCCCCTCGTCTTCCTAAAGTTAATTTAAGAGATAAAACTCGGCTGAAGAATGAGTTTATTGAGTGTGATTACTGTTCATCTCGTATTTGAGTTCCAATCACTTTACCACGTCCCTGAGTAAACCGTGAGTGCTCCCAAATTAATTGAAATAATCCTAAACTTTGAAACACCAATGGTAAATATCAGAGCCTACCAAGCATGGTGCCCAAGAATCTCTTACTGCTACAGGGTTAGGCCTAGGTGAAATTTAATTACGCCAGCCTAATTGGCATAATTTCAGGACTCTGGTGGTCTGCTTGTTGCCCAAAATTCCCGAAATTACGCTCGCCGTTATGCCACTTTGATCAATTATGCACCGTTAGCTGTTAAAAAATTACTTCAAATGGCTCAATTCACAGTAATTCAGTGTAAAAATTACCCGAATGCACACAAATGACAGAATACGAGCCTGTTGTTAGCTGTGCTCTTGTTTAGATGCATCTTTGTGCCAATAATTGATGCAAGCGTTCATTTTGTGCTACAATATAGCATGAAATGACAGATTTGCATTTTGCATAATTACACATAATCTTGCCGTAATTACGGAAAAGCAACTTTCTCAAATTTTCATACCCCTGTTGGTCTATACCTGTGAAACTAGGACACTTGACAAGTTATCTCAGCTTCGCCACTCAACCTAAATTTTCTGACAATAAACACTACAATGCAGAGCTAGGCAGGGTCCACCATCCAGTGACATTTCCATTGGGGGGGGCATCCTATTGGCCTTGCCATCTGAATCAACACAACCCCATGTGTCGTCTAACTGGAAGCTGTGAAACTAGGAAACATCTTTTAATTCAGGGCCCTCTTCTGGTCAAATTGTGTGCTGTTAAGCAATTGTTTTTTTAAACTTATTTCTCCGCCCCTCTTTTAAAAAAAATTTGGAGTGATTAAAATCAATGTAAAAACTGCTGGTAAGTGTGTGGTTAAAAAAAAAGAGACAGTATGTTCCCTGGGACATCGGGGAGGTGCCCATTGTCATGGTTCATGAACCAAAATTCAATATGGTGGTCCATGTTTAGCCTTTCCAGCAAGTAGTGGTGTGCTCAGTGGCGTAGCGTGAAGGGTGCAGGGGGGGCCGGCCGCACGGGCGCAACATCTGGGGGGGCGCGCTCGCACTCGCGGGTGCTAAAATCCACGGGTTAGGGGGCGCAAATTACTTGCCTTGCCCCGGGTGCTGACCACCCACGCTACGCCACTGGGTGTGCTGCAGTCTCCGGTCTACCACTGTTGCAAACTGTTTGATCCTGGGCAAATCATACTCTCTGTGCGAATCTTTCGACTGGTCTGAAAATATGTCAGCACTTTGACACTGGCATGACTGGGGATACTCCCAGGTCAGGGCCATAGTGTGGTTCTTTAGCACATTCCTGGCTGTTTATCAGCCGGGGGCTGGGTTTGCATCAATAGATGAAGGTGGTCCTGAGGCTGCATTGTACAGGACCCCTCCTGTCCTACAGCCCCCTCCACACCGCTGACGGGTATCCTGCAGAGGGTTGGAAGAGTGACAGCTGCTGGTCCTTTGAGATGGTTTACATTGTAGAGGAGCCAATGGGCGTCTCACAGGACCCGTTCCGTGCACAGTGGATTGACTATCCGTGAAATGGATTCTCTCCACCGCGGTTGTGAAGCCACAACCACACATCAGGGTTCAAACTCTGTTTAATTACGAACAAGGCCACGAGTGTTGTCCGTAAAAGTGATTTTTAGGTACGAGAGAGCAAGCGCTCTGGCGTGTTGTCAGTCTGCGGGCTTTCAACCACGCCCACCGCACGCCTATCACTATCACTCACTTATGGGCTTGCCTTTCAAAAATCCTTTGTCATTACTGGTAAATGCTTTACGTTTGTTCCTCCTTGGGGTAGTTTTGTTACCGCCTTGGACACCGATCCTGTTATATGGATAATTGCACGTTTGCCGATACATTTGACTGCGAGCAAACTTCTTTTTCCTTTTGTATCTCTCCTTCACTCTCATGGTGGCCGCAGCACTTTGACTCGGCTCACTTATGTCAACTGTTTTACTTTTCAGTTTCAACTTATGTGGCAAGAAAAGTTCAGTTAGAAATTTACAACACTAATAGCCCTAACTTTGAGCAAACGCGAGACCCATTGCATTGCAAATGCTTGTTAGGGCAGGCATACACACACACACACACACACACACACACACACACACACAAGTTTGCTTAAAATGTTCAAATAATTCTAAATGTACCTGTGTGTGTGTGTGTGTATATATGTATGTATGTAAAAACTATTTATTAATATATGCAATTAGTTACATTTAAACATTCTAATCATACATAAAGGCATGTGTATTACCTCATATAATCTCAGTGAAAGGTAGTTGGACATAATGCTTGTGGCAATGCACAATGTCTGTCAGTGTCTGTCTTGTCACCTCGCCTCTCGGGTGACATCCGAAAGCTACAGTGGCCGAGCCTAAGGGAAGGTGTGCACAGCCATTGGACCTGCAGCATCCTACAGACACCAGCGAAGGCCACTCGAGTCATGTCATTCTGAGGCTGCAGCTTTTTCTGCATAATATTAGATTTACCACACTTATGAATAATTCTCCACCCGCTGCATAATGTGCAAGTTTCCATGAAAAAACTTTGCAGCGCTAATGGATCAAAAAAGTTACCAATACGATTATTTGAACACCTTTCTGTTGTGATTGCTGTATTTAGGTGGTAATGAGATGAAACCTTTTCTCACACAGTATTAATGTGAGTGAAAATGACAAAATAATAGTGACAGATAATCTGTTGAGTTAAGCTGCATAATTTGTCTTTTCATGCCACATAATTTTGCCACCTCAGCCGTATAATTGAGTCTTTGTTCCTTTATAATTTCAATGGCCCTGCTTATGAGTCACTTCACATTTTGTCCCCCAATCTGTGTTCTTAGTGCGGGCAACCTTCTCAAAAATAGAAAAAAATATTAGACTGAGAATGAAGCGCCTGGATGCCTTTACGGGTGGTTAGTGTGCTATACAAATTGACATAAAATGACTTATGTACCCCACCAACTATATGCAAATCAATCTGAGGGGCTGATTTAAAATTTGGGAGATGGAGGGTAGTGTTTTGTGTTGGCGGAGGACATTGTCCCTGCCATCATGAGGGACCTCAGCCTGCCAAATCCAGAGAGGCCCGCCAGCCACATGGACACATCTTAACACTAACAGGAACAACATTCACAATGATTCCTGACAATGTTGTAAAAATTTGATGGACAGCTCTGTCAAACAGGGCGAACAGCTTTCAAACTTTTACACAGTTTTTCATACCCGGTGTCTCCAGAACCCACTGAACAACCCACTGTGCCATCTTTGTCCACCATGTTCAGGTAAACAGTTTAGGACATGGCCTTCCATTTTTTGCACCTTGCCTTCAAGGTGTCACTCCCTGGCTCTGTGGATCAAATGATGAAATCTGAGATTTTCTGTTGTTTGTTAGGGATGTATCAAAGGGCCAGATGTAGCAAAGGTTTTTACCCATTCTGTGTCTATGGGAAAAAGTGTTCGTACATATGGCCCTAAATCTCTAGGATCCTTCTTCGTCCTATTTAGCGTCAGAGGATGCTCACCCCGTTCCCTTGTAAACCCCTTTATTTTTCTTCTGTGACCTGCGATTAAGGAAAATTCGCAAATCATTTGTGTTGGGCGATCTCTGCACAAATGTTCAGCCTCCATCAGCCAAACTGCGAATGCTGAAGAGGACGTCGAACAGTCCGACTGAATTTCTTTAGTATTTTGTTGCTGTTGGGTCTTCCGCAAATCCGGATACGCAAATAGTTTGCATATAATTGGGGATGTGTAAAATTCTCATAAATTGCTTTTGTGTAATTAAGTAAAATTTCTACGAAATTACGCAAAACTTTGAATTTGCACAATATTTTAGTATAAAATGCATTCATGAGGCAATTTTAAAAAAAGCACCCGAACAACAGTCGCTCGTGCAGTTTTTCTTGTGCATTTGCAGTGAATTTCTACCACGAATGGCACATACTTATGCAATGTGGCGTAATAGTGTAATTTTGTGTAACAAGCGCAACGTGAAACTCCTAAAATTTCATGAATTACACTGGCGTAAAACATTTTTGGCCCAGGCCTAATATTAATACACAGCTGGTAAAAGCTGACCTCTTCCCCTTTTTTAAGTAAGGGAAGGTCTCCTGAAAATGACTGAAATTTCACAAGTGGACTTGAAATTAAAAAAAAATGAATTAGTGTTACTTCAACCTAACTTTTTCCTCCCCTTGAAAGTCGTGCCCCGTTCAGTAAATTAACTGCAGCCAGTATAAGGGACCCTGTTAAATATATGTATATGTGTGTGTGGAGATAGAGAGAGATTTAAATACAGTACATACCGCACGCTACATTTTTCTAGGCGCTTCAATAAAAGGTTCTTTCATAATCCACCTGGATGCATCTGTTTGCCAATAGGCAGTTCATACCGTGTGGAAATAATGCTGTTTTTCTCGTGCACCCCTGAGCTCAAATAAAGGCCCCTTTCAGCAGAGTGTATATTTTCGCCTGCCTAGCAACAGATAAGCCTCTTTCGGTGTCCTCGGCAACAGTCCGACTTCAAAGCGCGCAGGCTGCCTGCGGCGTGGCAGTGTTTGTGTTGTCTCTGCAGAATCTGAGATAAAGTTAAGTCGGGGCATTGATACCTAACTAACCACCAGGTCATTAACTGTTTCCTGCAGCAGGCCCGGCTGACTCTGGCTGCAGAGCTGACTTGCTAAGTTGTGAACTTTCGAGGCACTGTAGGGTTGATGGGTAAAGCGAGGTGAGCTCGATGTGAGGCGTAGAGCTCTCAAGCAGTCCAGATTTAAAGCACCCTTCACTCCATGTGTAGTCCAGTACTCCCCATTTACACACCGTGCACCACAAACTGAAAATGTCACACAACTAAACACTGTTCGTTTTTGTCGACTTCTGAAGGATGAAATGCTGAATCACTTGGCTAGTCACGTAGACTGCACCGCAGCTGGCGCGCCTCCATCTGAGCTACCTGAAACCACAGGCCACATATGCAATTCAGAGAGCCTCGAGGTCTCGCCAGAGGGATGAAGCGCTATATTAATCCACACAATACCATATGCCATGGGGTATAAATATAAAAACTATTACTCACTTGGTCTTCGACGTACGCACTGGCTCTTAGTCGACGAGACACCGAGGGACAGATTCACAAATTATGTTGCACAGGTTTCCAGTGCAAATGTGTGGTCATTCATTCATTACAGGTGTCACACACCAACCTTTTCCAAACAGTGGGTTTTACAGTATGTTGTTTCTGCCTTTCATCATATACAGGAAGATGCATCTTAGCCCAGAAGTCAGGATCAATTAAGCATATAGTAAGTATAAATATGTATTACGATTTTGTAAGTATGTATTAAGTCTAGTTTAGCCGTGGTTCACAGCACAGACCCACATTACTGCAAAAGTAATGATCTGCACCCATAAAATAGCTTCCTGCAAATGGTTGCAGATTTGTCCATGGGACAGACCGGGGGGGACCAATGCAGATCCATGAGGACTGCCTCTATGTCAGATTCTCAGATATACTAAATACATAGATTATTATAAGATACATTTAAATACTTGGAATCTACATGGAACATATTTATATAATAAGCAGAGAACATGCAAATCCGCCATGGACCCGGCCCTTCTGGACCTACCTTGGACACCCTCCTGTCTCAAGTAAGCATTAACTCGTGGTTGTTTAATGTGGGTCCCGAAGCATTGACTTCGTCCCAAATTCTCAAGATAGCCACATAAAGTAATTTTCCAAAATGTGAGACTAAATGGAACCAACTCATGTAGTGAGTGTGTCATGCAGTGCTTCGTTTGTAAATAAAAACGTGCCGGTGCCCAGATCTCTCCTCTGAAGCGCGCGGTTGCTGCAAATAAATGTGCGAACACGGAATACTGAGGCATTGCAATCCTGAAACCACCTCGGGCCTCTTCAGTCAATTTACAGCCGCTCCCTGCCCCTTCTGTCACTCTTGCAGCTTTCTGCTTTCTCCCCTTGTGACGCTTTTTCGTTTTTCTCTTCCTCTTTCTTTCCCATATGTGTCTTTTGCTCGCAGTAAATGCTTGAGGCAGAAAATAAGTGCCGGCCCTCAAAAATAAGTGCCGGTGCTCAGCACCGGAAACAACCAGTACAAATTAAGCACTGGTGTCGTGAGGTTATTTTAGCATCATTTTATGGGCATGTTGTTTTAACCATAGGCCTGCAGCTCTGCTCTTTAGCCTAGCAGAAGTTAATTTTACTGTTTTACCAGACGCCTCATTTTGCGGTGATGTTTTTATTTCTTTTTCTAATTGTTTGCTCTGCCTAGGAGTTATTTTCATTTCTTACCACAACATTTTCACTCTGTGTTTGCTCAAGGCTATACACAATATTGTTGTCGGCACAAAGTAGAACATAACATTCCCTGCCACTTCACGGAAACATATGTGTTCTTATGTTAGGGCAGTTTTCTTAGAACACCAGCTGTTTTATTATACAACATCTCTCTGCCCAGCCAGAAACTGCCACTGCATGTGGTCGCTTCATTGCAGCTGTCTGCTTAGACTTGACGTCTTTTCCGCTTACACGGGAGAGGACTCTCTGTAGACCAGCAGCCCTCTTCGCTACCACCACATTCAGGTATGGGGATGGTGTCTTCCCAGGGGTCCTGAATGGCGGATTAGGGCAAACGCTGCTGTGCTCCAACATAGTACCTTAGCGGCACTGGTAGGAATTCCTATGTTTAGCATTGTGACACTATGGTGGGAATTTTCCTGTGTTTCACCTTTTTCGTCACTGTTCTGCTATTAGCACATTTCATTAGCCTAATCATTGCAGTACGTGCCTTTCTATCTAGTGTGCCGTTGATTCAATAACATACATTGAACCAAGTCCTCTTTCAGTTTGTCTTTGCATGTGTGAGACGGATGTAACTGTGAGAAAAGGATGAGATCTGTTCATCCACGATTTCCCTGTGAAATCAGAATGTCATGCGCATGGCTGCCACACATTACCTTTACTCTTGTGTACTGGTGAGATACTGCTAGCGGGTCGGAAGGGTTAGGCCGACAATGTCACACGGTGTGGGATTGGACTCAGCTTCCCATAATCCAGTGGGGCAGCTGCCTGAATCCAGCAGTCTCATTGGTACAGTGAAAGCCAACTTGACAAGTGATTACCCTGAAAATCTGGCATTGATCCGGCCATCCTGGACTTATGTTAGAAACCGTATAGTTCCAATAGGAGACGCAAGACTGTACATCAGGTTTGAGATACAAATGTGAATGTTGGTTCTTTGGTTAGAAAGTCACTGTGTGAAAGCTTGTAGATAATGAGTAATGCTCCTGCGTTCAAAAATACAGTCCCTTATCCAGTGGGTGAATACTTAGAGGTCAGTTGAAGGGTGAGTTAAAATTCAGTGACCTAAAGTTTGATCCATGTAGAAAAAAATGTTCTGATTGGAATGCTTGAGTTATTCTGAGTCACTTGTAAATATTCTGGGCTGAATTCCAGTACATTGTATTTTTGCCCATGTCATTCCACACAAAAACTCCCTAATGCAAATCAGACTTGATTCTGCTACAATATTTGTAGTCCAGCCCAAATCATAAACCAAAGTCCCCTTCAGATGGGAGAGCAAGCAATCCCAGATTGTTTTTGGCCTACTTGGGCTTCATTAGTAACATGTGCTGCGTCCAAAGGCACCGTAAGCGGGGGACCCAAGGCTGAGTGGCACCTGAGAGATCTAAAGTTTGCTCCAGCTCAACCTGAAGAAGGATCATTAGTTCTGTTGTCCATGTGCTGAAACTGCAAACTCGAATTTAGAATCAGCCATGTCCCATTAATAAGCATTACATCTTTACTAGAGTCACAATGGAATTGCCAACAATGCCCCCTAGATTGTCAAGGTATCTTCCAACAAAGCTGTAAACCTGCTACAAAACATTCATTTTTGTGTGTTTTATCTCTGCTCAGTGCAGAAAGACATCCATAAGTAATGTTTAGTGGGTCCTTCATTTAGATCCATTGCAAAGGATCTCATTATAAACGCGTGGTAACCCTAATTCGAGAACAAGCAGCAATTTTCACCCGAACAGAGGTTAAAAAATATTCCGTAATACCACATTAATTTCCCCAACCAATTTCTCTGTGTAAAACCTGGTAGAATATGTGCATAGAAAATAAATGAGAAAAAACATGCAGTTTACTATGCTGTTTACAGCCCATGGTGAGGTACATTTTATGGAGAGCTAATACCACATGCAACTGGTAAATACCCCTTGCAGCTGGGTCAGTATTCAGCTGTAGTATTTTCCAGTATACAAAGTGCTTTCAGCACTAGAATTGTTGCTGGTAAAGTGTGTTAACATAAGGTGGTAAGATCACCTCCCCCACCCACTCTCCTCCTGCTGATAGAGCTGGGCAGCTGCAGCCTGAAAGGACAATACATTGTCAATGTTCTGCACTCCATATACACCATCTCTTTCATCAAGAGGCTGCAGGAGAGGTGGGAGGCACAGGGTGTGCTCTTTCATGATGCTCCCTCTGAGAGATGAGGGCCTTGTTTGTTCTTGTTCAGTGGCTTCAAGGATTTTGTTATTACTCTGGATGCATTATAGTGCCTGGTCTTCAGGCTTCTTTCTCCCTCTCAGGTTTGCTTCTTGTGTGACCTTCCAGTCACAGGCCACCCTCTTATCCTAATGCGCCTTATCTGTTCTCTCTTCTCATTGGTTGTCATGGTACTGATAGAAAGGTCTATGAGTCACCGAAAATGCATCTTTAACAGCCAGTCGGAAGCCCTTCTGGTGCTGGTTTCTGTTTACGCCTTGGAGCTGGCTTCCATGTGACTTGGCCTCTGTGTCCTCCAGGCCAGTGGTTCCAAACCTTTTGACTTCTGTGGACCCCACTTTATCATTACTGGAACCCAGGGACCCCCATTGAATCATTATTGGAACCTGGGACCCCCCCACTGAGTCATTACTGAAAGCTGGGGACCTAATATGTTAATATTATTTAATTTTCTAAGCAGTCGAGGACCCCCAGGGGTCCCCGGGCCACAGGCTGGGAACCACTGCACTAGGCGGCTCATGGCAGCTGATGCACCGGTGAAGCCATCACTGTGTTTAATAGAATTAACCGCTCCGGGGGGTGTGCATTATCCAAATGAACCCACAACCCATTCTGTGCACATATTCTCACAAATTAACCCTTAGCACACTCCATTCATGATACTAACTAACCTACCTTACAATGTGTGCATTAGGTGAATTAACAACGCAAATAAACCCAGACAAGGGTGTGTCAATGACCAAAATGAACCCACACCAATGCGTGTGCTATTTACAAATGAGCTTGTGACACAGGAGGAGCACTAGGCATGACACACGCTAACCTGTGCCACTGAGTGTGCAGGGCGCACATCAACTCATGGCGCAGTGTATGCGTGATGCACACTAACCCGTGCCATAGAGTGTGCATGACTCACGTCAACTCATGGCGCAGTGTACGCATGATGCACACTAACCCATGCCACTAACCCGTGCCACAGAGTGTGCATGACGCACGTCAATTCATGGCGCAGTATACGCATGATACACACTTACCTGCGCCATAGAGTGTGCATGACGCACATCAACTCATGGCGCAGTGTACGCATGATGCACACTAACCCCTGCCACAGAGTGTGCATGACGGACGTCAACTCATGGCGCAGTGTACGTATGATGCACACAAACTCATGACACAGGGTGTGCTTGACACACATCAACTCATGGCGCAGTGTACCCATGATGCATACTAACTCATGGCACAGAGTATGCATGATGATAAGAAAGTAAACAAATCCTGGGGAAGCACAAAACCTATCCACCACTTTGCACACTACACAGTCAAACACACCCACCAATGATCCGTCTTGATAAAGGAAATATCTGGAAAATGATTTAATAATTAATCCCATATAAGACACATGAATACAATACCTCATAAGAAAATAAGTACTAAGAATAATACTAAAACCAGTCAATTAACACCACATAAAAATGGGAGACAAAACACAAGACAAATTTCCTAGTCTATCGTTTTATGCTGTCCAAAGTTTGGTATATACTGTCCAATTGATTTGTATGTCCAATCCCCAAATCTATTTTAGGCAGTTCCAAATGGTCCAGCAATTCAACAAGTGTCGACAGAGTATGCATGATACACATCAACTCATGACACAGAGTATCCATGATCCACACAAACTCATGACACATGGTGTGCATGATACACGTCAGCTCATGATGCAGTGTATGTGTGATACACACTAACTCATGACACAGAGTGTGCATGACATACGTCAACTTATGATGCAGTGTATGCATGATACACACTAACTCATGGCATAGGGTGTGCATGATACATGTCAACTCATGACACAGAGTATCCATGATACACACAAACTCATGACACAAGGTGTGCGTGATACACGTCAACTCATGACTCAGCATACACATGATGCACACTAACTCAGGGCACAGGGTGTGCATGAAACATGCTAACTCACGACACAGTGTATGCATGGTACACACTAACTCATAACATAACGTGCCCATAATACATGCTAACTCATGACAGTGTGTGCATGATACACGTTAACTCACAACACTGTGTGCATGATGCACGCTGACTTATGACTGTGCGTAATCCATGCTAACTAATCACAATGTGGGCAGAATACATGTTAACTCATGGCACAGTGTGTGCTTGATACACACCAACTCATGACACACAGTGTGCCTGATACACATCAACTCATGACACAGTGTATGCATAATACACGCTAACTCACAACACAGTGTGTGTATGATACATGTGAACTCATGACACAATGTATGCATGATACACACTAACTCAGGACAGCGTATGCATAATATACACTAACTCATGACACGGTGTGCATGATACACTTCAGCTCATGACACAATGTGTTCATGATACACGTTAACTCACAACACAGTGTGTGCATGATACATGTTAACTCATGACAGTGTGCATGATACATGTTAACTCATGACACTGTGCATGACACATGCTAACTCATGACAGTGTGTGCATGATACACGCTAACTCATGACACAACGTGTCCATGATAGACGCTAACTCATGACAATTTGTGCATGATACATGTTGACTCATGACATATTGTCTGCATGATACACATTAACTCATGGTGCACTGTATGCATGATACACACTAACTCATGACAGAGTGTGCATGATACACAATACATCACACCACAGTGTGTGCATGATACACCCTAACTCACACACTGCGCATGATACATGTTAAATCACACCACAATGTGTGCATGATGCATGACAATTAATGCATCTACATTTTCATGACACACGTTAACTCAGCACACGATGTTTGCAAGATGCACATTAACTCACAGCACAATGTGTGCATGATGTAAATTAACCTATGACACATCGAATGGAGAAACCCATCACCACAGAAGAACCAATCGAAAAGTAGAAACACTTGGCAGAGAACGAACCAATCGCAACAAACGGACTCATGATAAAGAACAAACTCACCACAAAGGACAAATAAAAGAGCCCATCGCAACGTCCAGACCCTTCACAAAGAACTTGACTCACCACAAACAAAAAAACGCATCAAAAGAAATTACCCCATCAGAAAGAACTAACCAATCAGAAATAAATGATTCATTTCAAAAGGAAGAGCCTATTGAAAGAATAAGCCCAATACGAAGAACTAACTCATCACAATGAGCAAACCCATCACAACAATTGACTCCATCCCATCACAAAGAATGAACCAATCACAACGAATGACTCCATCCCATCACAAAGTATGAACCTTTCACAACAAATGACTGCATCCCATCACAAAGAATGAACCAATCGCAATGAATGGCCTGAACCCATCACAAAGAATGAACCAATCACAACGAATGCCTCCATCCCATCACAAAGAATGAACCAATCGCAACAAATGCCTCCACCCCACCACAAAAAATGAATTAATGGCAATGAACTGACTATTGACCCAATAACAAACTCATCATCATCACAACGCACAAAGGAGCCCACCACAAAGTATGAACTCATCACCAAGAACAAACTCATCACAAAAACAAATCCATCACAACAACGGACTCCATCACAACACGTTCAAATACTGGGCCTTCATCTCACTTAAAGGAGCCATTTCCATCCTAAAATAAGATTCACCCCTTGCTGGATTTCCACGATCAGCTCATTTTTGGCTCCATGCCAAGAGAGCTCTCCTGGCTGGACCCTGAGCAGAATGAGCTGAATTCCGTGAAACCTTTTAAAGATGGCAGCCCACTCACTGGGCATTTAAATATGCAAGTTTTAAAAGGGGCGTCACTTTATCCTGTCCTGCACCTCTAACAATCACCAACAGTAGGCATTCTAGAACAGTGGTTCCCAACCTGTGGGCCGGGGACCCCTGGGGGTCTGCGATGCCTCCTCAGGGGGTCAGCGACTGCTTAAAAAATATAATAATATTAGGTCCCAGCTATCAGAAATGACTCAGTGGGGGTTCTCGGGTTCCAATAATGATTCAGTGGGGGTCCCCGGGCTCCAGTACTGATAAAATGGGGGTCCACAGAAGTCAAAAGGTTGGGAACCACTGTTCTAGAAAGTTCCTTTGTTTGATGTCAATATTGTGATTTAAGATGTTTTTTAACCTCATTCACCAGAAGGCCCCTTTTACGACAAAAAAAACGACTTTATGTCCCCTACAGAATACATCTTTTCATGCCACTGCATGGTCTATAATCGACTAATTCAGCTTGGTTTGCAGTTGTTTTTTTTCGTTTTTGTTTTTTATTAATATGTCTAATTTTTTGGTGATAAAATAAGGGTCTGGACCTGGAAGCGGAGAAATGTAATATTAAAAATGAACGAAACAGAGCCTTATTTTGTAAATTGGCCCCTTGCTGTGAGCCATCTGATCTCTTCTACCCAGAATCACAATGTAGGGTTTGATAATGTATGTTTTATGCAAAGAGCTCACTGCTCCATTTTACCATAATTGCTCTTTCTAGGATGAAAATTGCACCATCCCACTGGTATTTCAAGCCTTGCAGATGTTCCACTAGTGCGTCTTTGACCATCCCAAAAAGCATAAGTGAGGTAGAGGCGCCTTCCCCAACCCCCCCCCCCCCCCCCCATCCACAGAATTTGCTGGAGAATTACAAAGCCGGTGGAGCCCATTAGACAGCAGCCATGTTACAACTGTGCAATCACCGCTGAAGAATTGCTTGATGGGAGCCTGAATATTAAAGAGCGGGGGAGGGGCCTAAGCGCCCCTTTGCAGACCTTTTATTGAGCCCTAACAAGCTACATGGGGATTTCAGAAGATGCTGAATCAAAAACGCCCCAAAGTCGTCGAGCATGGGAGCGATTAGGCAGCTGCGTGCACATGGCGGCCGCCTCTTGGCGGTGTGCCTACATTAGGCGGGCCAGGCCAATGGGCTCTACCGAGCAATGCAATCAAGCGCACAGCAGGGGTCGATCCACGGAACGAATTACTAACCTGCCAAGCACAAAATGACCTTTTATATGATTCAATAAGGGGAATAAGTTTCTTTTGTTAGGGAAATTGCCTGCCAAACCTCCACGAGCTCTCAGCCCCATGGCTGTCACCCATCTCTTCAGCAGGAAGTCCTGTTTTTAAGCCGTGGCCCTGGCGCAATTCATTTGTGTCTAATTTTGTTGGAGTTCTGTAGAAGGTGGGAGATTTGTGTTAGGATGATCAGACTTAGGTGTTGTGCTTATTACCTCTTTAAAGAATATTTTCAGAAGCTCTGAATTTTTTCATTAACTTTTTGAATTTTCGGACTTCTTGGTAACTAGACTCAGCCTCTCAAGGAGAATAGTTTGTCCCCGCCCTCCTGTCTAGTCCGCAGGCCCGCCAGTGCTTACTTTGTGCCGGTGGTTGCAGTTGGTGGGCACCAACGCTTAATTTTGGAAATTGAGACTCATTTTTCATCACTAGACTTTGACCCAGAGCGAGAGAGAGAAAGACTGAAACGAGAGAGTGAAAGCAGAAGAGAAAGATAGGAAAAGAGAGACAAACGTAGAGATTGATAATAACCTGTGATAAAGAAATTCATAGATGGGGATTTAAACTACCACCTTGGTTATTAATTGAGAACGCTCAAAATAAGATTGGGCCTGGGTCGAAATTTTAATTATGCCAGAGTAATCATAGTAAATTTGGTAATTTCACATTCCTCTTGTGATAAGAAATTAACACAAATTACACAATTACATCCATGCGTATAATGTAGAGTACTTTGGCCGTAATTCAAGAGCACTGGATCAGAGAGATGACGGCTGCTCTTTCATGCTCTTCCTGTTCTTTTGCTTTTAGCGCTCTTTCTCAGTGCGAAATAAATCTTCAGGTCCATGTTGGACGCGAGGGAGCACTTTACGCTAAAACAAATAGCACTAAATGCTGGATTACACTCCGCATAATCCTGAGTAATCGTTTTGCTGTAATTTCGCTTAATTACACTACATCAAATTATACGAGTTACACCAACCCCCTACAATGTTTGAGAGCAACATTAATGAAGATTATAGGTTGACAAAAGGATTCATGATGTGGATAGTGAGTTCTTGGAGTGACACTGTCGAGCATTGGTAAAAGGTGGTTGTGTGGGCGACTGATGCTTGACGTACATGACGGTATGCGTCAGTTTGTGACCCTTGACGCATACACGTCCAATGCTGGGTGTTTGGAGCTCCTACGGTAGGTGTGTCTGCAGGTGAGGGTTGCTTTGTTGGTGTTCAGTGTGGGCATGGGATGTTTGGTGTATGTTCACGGGTCCAGAGATGTGAACACGTAAACATGTGGTTATCTGTTGGTTGTGCTCTACAGGGGTGTGTGTCTGTGGTGCTTACACTCCAACATGGTGAATGTCTAGGAGTGTATCGATGATTGTGGTTTTGTAAGCATGGCTGAGTGGTGTGTTGAAGGGAGGTGGAACGGTGGGTTTTAGTCCTGTGTGATAGTGGGTGGGCGGCTGCATGTACGAAGGTTTGCGTGTTGACATTTTATGGTGGATGTGTTGGTATATGACGTTGTGTTTGTGTCTGATTCACCTATGTATTGTTTAGGGCACTACATTCTATTTGAAGAGGTGCACTGCTTTGCACACATATATAGGTATATATATATATATAAACAGATATGGGTGTATAGACAGAGCAGGTGTGGGTATGGACAGCTGGAGTAAATTTGAGCCTGAGAAAAAAGATGAGACTGAGACAGTGAACAGAGGTGGAGAGAAGGGATGCGAGAGAAATGAAGACAAGGGAGGGAACGAGAGAAGAAAATAATTTTCTTTTAAATCGCAGCAGCAGTGAAGGTCTGGCCAGTAGGAGTCTAATTACGCCCATTGCTGTAATCCTGTGAGGAATGCCAGGCAGCCTGGCTCCCTTTGTTGAGGTTTGCCTCAGTTGTCTGGCAGGAAGCAGCGAGGTGGATTAACATTAAAATCAAATGTTTCATAAAGCGCCCAGCGGACGTGGTAAGAATTCCTCTCGTCGCTGCCTGCGGGCTGCAGCACAGATGTCTGCGTGTAATTAGAAAGACACAACAGGCACAGGGTTTTTTTGTTATTATTAATGTAGCAAAAGGAATTGAATTCTATGACACTTGTCTGCTGGTTTTCAGATTTTCAGGTCTGGCAGCCTCATATGCATGTTGGCTGACAGGAGTACAATATTATTGTGTTATTTCACGCCACATGGTCACTGGTGCAGATTAAAACCTGTGTTTGCGAATAGCACGATAAAGCATTTTCACTCATTTGTACAAATCCAGTCTAGACCTGGCCCACTGATGTATCGAACAGCAGGGAGGGACTCCCCTTGTCCTGGCACCAAGATAATAGAGAATGGTAGTTGCGTTTATATAGCACTTCATATGCCTGACGAAGCACCAACGCACTTTGGTTATGGGCAGCAAGGCACTACATAGGTTGCACTTAGTTGGAGTGGCGCCGGGTTGCAGTGTTTCATGTGAAAGATGTGTTTTAGTGTCATGCATGAGGACCAGAGTGGTGCTTTTGGCGCAGGTGTCTCCAACGAGCAACTCGTGAGCTACTAGTAGCTCTTGAGCTACCCATAAGTAGCTCTCCTGTATGTAGCTCAGCTCACAAAAACTGAATATTTAAAACAAACATGTAAATTTGCCTGATGTGGTCAGTATTAAAATTTTAATAAAATTTGTAGCTCTGGATGATTGTCATTGAACATAAGTAGCTTTTACTACAAAAAAAAGTTGGAGCCCCTGATTAGTGCATCAAATGTAAAGTGTAGTGGAGAGATGCGCTGATGAAGGTTACATAGACGGTTGTTTGTGACTGAAACGGTGTGGTTTGTGGAAGTGTTTTGGTTCTGTGTGATGAATAGTGGCTTGCTCTTATCGTGTTACTGCGACTGTGAGGCTGTGATTATGCGTGGAGTTGCGAGAAGGGGATTGAGACCCAGCTGTGTATTGTGGGGGACGTACATTCTTCTTTCTCTGATGGATATCCTGAATCAATTGAAGTCGTTACCACTCTCTTGATATCCAGGTGGCCTTACACGTCCTGTCTTTGCTGCAAGGGAGTTTAGTAGTTTTGCTGCCAGTAAAGAGAAGGTAGGTCCACTGACAGGTGAGGTCTTGTTGGGTGAGGCAGTCAGCGGGGGTGATGGTGTACAGTGAATACTTTGATTCTCTGAGTATCTTTGAAGGTTTACTGAAGGAAAGGAAAGGAGGGCTTGTGCCATAGATGCAGAACACCTTGATGGAGGTCTGGCCAAGGTAACCAGTCAAACTCTTCCAGTGGTGGGTAAGTGTGGTCAGTAATCTGGATATTTTAAAGCAGCAGACCAGGAAGGGTTCAGCTCCTAGCTCAGGTAGGATGATGTTACCCCGAAACTTCTGTTGAAAAGTCCATGAAATAGTTTGCATGGTGTAGAAGGTGCTTCTTGTGACATATTTCACTTCATGACCAAGTGAATCACTGGAGTCCAGATCACTCCCCTGTATCCTACTTCATTAGATTTCATCAGAGGAGGGTGAGTTTTTCAGGGGTCATGAAGTTGTGGGCTGGTAGTCTTAGGTAAGGGTCTTAGGTTTGGATGGGTTAAGGTTCAGGGGGATTCTTGGCATCCATTGGACGACGGCTCAGAGGCAGGGATCTACTGCTGAAGATGGGATTCAGAGCTTGAGGGCTTGTCAGGTGTAGTGGGGTAAGCCGAAGGACTTGATGAGACCTGGTGGTGACCTGAGGGAGGCACTGCAGAGAAGTAGAGAGATGATGCTCCCTTGAGGTGCCCTAGACTCGTCATGGGAAAGAGATCCCGAGAAAGAGAGGGGTGGAGGATACTTGATGCCTCTGAGTTTTTAGATCTTTTCCTGAAAGTTAATTTCCTTTAGCCTGAGTGGGAGGGATGCTTTGTCAAAGACGGTGGACGGGTCCAGCATGAGAAGTACGAACACTCCTGTTTCCTGACAAAGTTCCCTTCAGGTCACTGCACGTAGAACATGAGGTTGATTCAACATCTCTGCCAGGGCGGAAGCCTTTTTGTTGTTAGGAGAGCAGACTTGTTTCTTTCATGAAATAAAGATTGAAGCAAAGGTAGCTCTCCTTGCTGTCCAGTGCCCCTGGCCTCATATTAAAGTTCCCAAGCTCTGCTGGCTGAGTGTTGGTGGTATTTGGGTTCTAATGTTACTCCGGCCTCATATTAAAGTTCTTGAGTGCTGTTAGCTGAGTGTTGGTGGTGTGTGGGTTCTAATGTTACTGCAGAGCCTCGGTCTCATATCAAAGTTCCTGGGCTCTGCTGGATGAGTGTTGGTGGTGTGTGGATTCTAATGTTACTCTAGAGCCTCCGGCCTCATATTTAAGTTCTTGAGTGCTGTTAACGAAGTGTTGGTGGTGTGTGGATTCTTATGTTACTCAAGAGTCTCCGGGCCTCATATTAAAGTTCCTGGGCTCTGCATACTGAGCACTGGTGGCGTGTGGGTTCTAATGTTACTGCAGAGACTCTAATTTCATATTAACATTCCTGGGCTCTGCTGCACGACTGTAGGTGGTGAGTGGGTACTAATGTTACTCCAGTGCCTCTAGCCTCATATTAAAGTTCCTGAGCTCTGCTGTCTGAGCGTTGGTGGTCTGTAGGTTCTAATGTTACTTCAGAGCTTCTGGCCTCATATTAAAGTACCTGGTCTATGCTGGATGAGTGTAGGTGGTGTGTGGGTTCTAATGTTAATCCAGATCTTCTGGTCTCCTATTAAAGTACCTGGTCTATGCTGGATGAGTGTAGGTGGTGTGTGGGTACTAACGTTACTCCAGAGCCTCTAGCCTTATATTAAAGTTCCTGAGCTCTGGTGGCTGAGCATTGGTGGTGTCTGGGTTCTAATGTTACTCTAGAGCCTTCGGCCTCATGTTAATGTTCCTGGGCCCTGCTGGCTGAGCATTGGTGATGTCTGGGTTCTAATGTTATTTTGAGCATCCGCTCTCATATTAAAGTCCCTGATCTCTTCTGGATGAGTGTTGGTTTTGTGTGGGTTCTAATGTTACCCATGCGCGTCTGGACGTTTAAGCTGCTGAGCCCAGTGAACCCTCTTGGGAGAAGTGAACGTGCTTTTCAGGACAGAGTTGAGGTGTCTAGGAAGGCTACAAAGGTCTGTATCCAACAAGCCTCTGAGTCAGCAGGTGTGATGGACGCCACCGATGCTCCGCCCTTGGAAAGCTGCTCTGTCTGTCTGTTTCCAGTTCACCGAAGCAGAGAGTCCGCTTTTGTTAATCTTGGGCACTATCACTCTCCTGCTGCCCAACGTGCTTAAAGGTGAGGGGTCACCTGGACGTGTTTGGGGTCACGCTGAGGCACGTTTTACCGCTGAGAGTTGACTGCACAGCTGTGAGGCAGACACATTGCTAACAATATACAGGGGATGTTCTTTGGGTCCATCCTCTTCCAGTGATTGGTTTAAAGGGGCTAAGTGAAAATACCGATCACGTCTTGGCCCACCTAACTAGTGGTTGCACGTAATGCTGTTGGATGTTTGGATGTATTCTTCCACCTTCACTCAAGTGCTTGCATTGAAAGGCCTAGGAACTACTTCACAACCATTGCCCTCTTTCTCCCCGAACCTGGTGGCTCCTTCCCGAATAACCCGCTGCAGTGTGTTAGCTGCATACATAGGCACATGAAACCCAGACCTGTTGGCTTTGCCAGTGCTTGTTTTATGCTTGGCACAGGGGTACTTTATGCACACTAGGTGGAACTCGTTAGTGTGCCTATTTGGGTACCCCGCAGGTAGTTTTACGTTGTTTTGTGCTAGCATCTGTACAACACTTCATGCCCGTGAAGAAGGTATGTCATGCTGGAGTTGATGCTTCAGATAGGAGCTTTTAATGCATGGCCAAATGCATTCTGGGATTTGTGGTCTAGATTTATTTCAGTTAAATTGGACTAAACTCACAGATTACAAAGGTTTACAATAGAAAACCCAAGACAGGAGCCTTTCATCCACAGTGATATGGTCTCTTCTGGCAACCGTATCCTTCCGGCAAGAGTCCCAGTATTTCAAGGGGGGGGGGGGGGAGGCGGAAAACCGAGCAGTGGAACAGTCTACCTGACTACGCAATGAACTTAGAAATGTAGCTGAATGCACTGAGCTGCATGCAGAAGGAACCAGCACTGCCCAGCTGTGCCGCGAGAGCAGCGCCCAGCAGGTGTGAGACAGGCCAGGTCAGGCAGGACAACACTCTCCCTCTCTCGCTTTCTCTTTTCATCTCTCTCTCTTTCCACATGGCTCCCTCTCTCCCTGTCTATGTCCCTCTCTCCCTGTCTATGTCCTTCTCACTCCCTGTCTATGTCCCTCTCTCCTGCTCTCTCCCTCTCTATGTCCCGGTCTACCTCTCTATGTCCCCCTCTCTCTTTCTATGTCCCTCTTTCCCTCTATATCTCCTTTTCTGTCCCTCAATATATCCCTCACTCCAGGTCTCCCTCTGTCCCTCTCTCCCTCCCTCTCTTCCTGTCTCCCTCTCCACACCCCTCACTACCTCTCCATCTCCCTCTCCTTCCCCTCTCTACGTCCCGTCCATCTCCGTCCTGTCCCTCTCTCCCTCTGTATGTCCCACTCTCTCCCTCTCTATGTCCCTCTCTCCCTCTGTATGCCACTCTCTCCCTCTCTATCTCTATGTCCCTCTGTATCCCTCTCTACGTCCCTCTTGCTCCCTCTCTATGTCCCTCTCGCTCCCTCTCTATGTCCCTCTCTCCCTCTCTACGTCCCCCTCTTTCTTTCTATGTCCCTCTTTCCCTCTTTATCTCATTTTCTGTCCCTCAATATATCCCTCACTTCATCTCTCCTTCTGTCTCCCTCCCTCTCTTCCTATCTCCCTCTCCACACCCCTCACTCCCTCTCTATCTCCCTCTCCTTCCCCTCTCTACGTCCCGTCCCTCTCTCCGTCCTGTCCCTCTCTCCCTCTGTATGTCTCCTTCTCCCTATGTATGTCCCTTTCTCCCTCTATATGCTCCTCTCTCCCTCTATGCCCCCCTCCCCTCTCTCTTTCTCTCCCTCTCCTTGCCCCTCTCTCACCTCTTTGTCCCTCTCTCCCTTTCTATGTCCCTCTTTCCCTCTCTATCTCCCTCTTTCCCTCTCTACCTCCCTCTTTCCCTCAATATGTCCCTCGCTCCCTTTCTGTCCCTCGCTCTCTCTCTATGTCCCTCTCTCTCTCCCTCTCTCTGTCACTCTTTCCCTCTCTCTCTCCCTCTCTATGTCCCTCTCTCTCTATCTATGCCCCACTTTCCCTCTATAGCTCCCTCTCTGTGTCCATCTCTACCTCTCAATGTCCCTGTCTCCCTCCGTCTCTCCCCAGCTCCATCTCCTTGTCCCTCACTCACTCTCTATCTCCCTCTCGAGCTTCCTCTCGCTACGTCCCTCACTCACTCTCTATGTCCCTCTCACTGTCCTGTCCCTCTCGCCCTCTGTATGTATCTTCCTTCCTCTGTATGTCCCTCTCTGCCTCTGTATGCTTCTCTCTCCCTCTCTAGGTCCCTCTCAACTTTTTCCTATCCCTTCCTCTCTGCCTCTCTATGTCCCTCTTTCCCTCTCTCTCTCCCTCTGTGTCCCTCAATATGTCCCTCGCTCCCTCTCTGTATCCCTCTCTATGTCCCTCTCCGTATCCCTCTCTCAATCTCGATGTCCCTGTCTCCCTCCCTCTGTTCCTATCTCCCTCTCAACGCCCCTCTCTATATTCCTCTCTCCCTCTCTAGCTCCCTCTCTACGCCCTTCATTCACTCTTTATGTCCCTCTCTCCGTCCCATCCCTCTCTCCCTCTGTGTGCCACTCTCTCCCTCTGTGTGCCACTCTCTCCCTCTCTACGCCCCCCTCTCCCTCTCTCCCTCTTTACGTCCCCCTCTCTCCCTCTCCACGTACCTCTCTCCCTCTCTATGCCCCTCTCTCTCCCTCTCTATGTCCCTCTCTCCCTCTGTATGCTACTCTCTCCCTCTGTATGCCTCTCTCTCTCTCTCTACGTCCCCCTCTCCCTCTCTATGTCCCCCTCTCTATCTCTCTCTATGTCCCCCTCTCTCCCTCTCTACGTCTCCCTCTCTATGTCCCTCTCTCTCTCTGTATGCCACTCCCTCCCTCTCTATGTCCCTCTCTATCCCTCTCTATGTCCCTCTCTATCCCTCTCTACGTCCCTCTCTATCCCTCTCTAAGTCCCTCTTTATCCCTCTCTAAGTCCCTCTTTCCCTCTCTACGTCCCCCTCTTTCCGTCCCCCTCTTTCCGTCCCCCTCTCCACGTCCCCCTCTCTATGTCCCACTCTCTCCCTCTCTATGTCCCTCTCTCCCTCTGTATGCCTCTCTCTCCCTCTTTATGTCCCTCTGTATCCCTCTTTACGTCCCTCTCGCTCCCTCTCTATGTCCCCCTCTTCCTCTCTACGTCCCCTTCTCCCTCTGTATGCCACTCTCTCCCTCTTTACGTCCCCCTCCCCCTCTCCCTCTCTCTCCCTCTCTATGTCCCTCTCTCGCTCTGTATGCCACTCTCTCCCTCTCTACGTCCCCCTCTCCCTCTCTCTCCCTCTCTATGTCCCTCTCTCGCTCTGTATGCCACTCTATCCCTCTGTCCCTCTCTGTCCCTCTCTCTCTCTGTATGCCACTCCCTCCCTCTCTATGTCCCTCTCTATCCCTCTCTACGTCCCTCTCTGTCCCTCTGTATGTCCCTCTCTCCTTCTCTACGTCCCCCTCTCCACGTCCCCCTCTCCCTTTCTCTCCCTCTCTATGTCCCTCTCTCCCCACTGAGATGGCACTATAGAAACATATTACATATTATCTGTTTTTTATAAATTTTTGAATGAGGGTTACTTTGGTGCAGTTAGCTTTACAAAGCTGTTTTCCTCAAAGCTCAAATAACAACGGGCAATGATAAAACCTTGGAGAATGATGAGGGCCAGTGAATTTAAGTGATTCTGTGGCTGAACACTTCCCGCATGATTGACGAGTTATCCTATTTGCCACATAATTCTTCACATGATTTGCATGTTTTGCATGTTTCACAGCAGCGTCGTTTCTAGCTCATAATAGACCCTTTTGGGGTTTGCTGTAAATCTATAAAGCAGTTTTTCAACAGCGTTAATTTCATAGATATCTTTACAGTTGAATTCACAAATCGGGATAAATTTCATCAACCAAACTAAAATGATCTGAAATGTGATTGGTAGTTGTAAGGGTTTGTTTTAACTTTTTGTCAATCTTTGATTCTGGTTAAATTCAAGGAATTAAGGTACAGTATTCTTTTTTAGATCGAGCGCGAAAGCGCTCTGACGCGTTGTAATTGATCTGTGGGCTTTTAACCACGCTCACCGCACGCCCATCACTATCACTCGTTCGTGGGCTTGCCTTTCAAAATCCTTAATCATTGGTAAATGCTTTACGTTTGTCCCTCCTTGGGGCAGTTTTGTTACTACCTTGACAATCGCCCCTGTTACACAGATAAATGCACGTTTGCTGATAAGTCTGACTGTGAGCGAACTTCTTTTTCCATTTGTGTCTCTCCTCCGCGCTCACGCACATGGCAGCCGCGGCGCTTTGAATCGGCTCACTTATGTCAGCTGTTTTACTTCTCATTAGCAATTTATGTGGCAAGAAACGTCCAGTTAGGAATTTACAACGCCAGTAGCTCTAAGTCGAGCAAACGCGAGACCCGTTGCATTGCAAATGCTTGTTTCCTGCTTGTGGCCGGTCATCGGCAGAAATGAACAACATTGGAAAGTCATTAATAGGGTGGGCCTTCCTATGCACGGACCTAGTGGTCCTGTAGTGCCCAGCCTATTGAAAGAGTTTAATAATGGTCGAGCAGCTCAGGAGATATTGAAAAGAAATCTATTCCACCTCTAAATAAGGTGAGGAACAGAAAGTTGGGCGCGCGGGCCTCTGCCATTATTGCATGGGCGCCTTCTATAAATGACCCTCTGAGAGTTTACTTCATATTTTCTGTTTCTGTCATATTGGTCTTTTTCATTTGTATTTACATTATTTTCTCCCTGGCTCTATTTGTTTCTTTTCAATATTAACATGTTTTGTTCATGATTTTTTTTATTTACAACTCCCTGCTAGCGCGTGCGCTGATGGTAGCACTTTATTTTTTTAACACAATATAATACAAACAATAACAAGTGTAAGCTTTAAATATCAGATGCTCTCAAAATAAAGAAATGCAATTTATTTCAGGACCTGCCCTGGTACATGCTGGTGTTTTCTTTACCAATGACGTTTTAAAGGATTCTGGTACCTTAAGGACCAAGGACGCCATCTTTGTTGAGGGTCTTCTCCCCTAAAACCACCAGGCTCTGATGATGGACAAAGAGTGGGACATCTAACACATCCAGACGGATAAACTCCTAGTGCTGCAGTCTCTCCCTTCTTCCGCTCCCCGCTGAGAGCACACTATTGGCCACCGCACAGGGTATGACATGGCTGCAAGTGGAATGTTAAGCCGCTCAGGTTCAGTGATGCAGCGATAACTCCCACATGCCGACGATGACGCGCATTGTTGGGTTAGGGCCTGTGGCGCGCGAGGGTCTGGATCCAAGCTAGATTTACAGAAGATCCACTTAAGATCTATTTACATGAAATAAATCTAGATGGGAATAGTTTACTTGTCGGTGAGGGAGTATCTGAGGGAATATCTGAACATCTGGCATTGATCCCAGCCTTGCGAGTCAACAGTGGCCACCCCTGGTCTAGTGACATTGATAGAGAGAGAGAAGCGTCGAGGGTAATGGAGGGCGGGGTTCGAACATTTCCACTGCAGCTGTCCTCTTCACCATGACGGGACTTCTGATACCTGCAATTTTACATCTTGTTTTTTGCTTTATTTTTCATTATTAGCAATATATCACCTAGTTTGCTAGTAACATTCTCATCATCAAGGACTTTAGGAGCTCAGTCGCGTGCACAGTGTACATGGACGAGTGCACACAGTAATATACACATCAATCCAGTCATAAAGCCAATGGCAAGGAACAAAAACAGGAAAGCAAGAACACCAACATTGGAGTCATCAGTAACATCAGTATAATGTTGCGCACAGGTGAGCGGCACAGGGAGGAGTGGGGGGAGACATCCCCTAGCGCAGGGTTCTGCAAAGTCGGTCCCAGAGAGCCGGGTTCATGCCAGGTTTTTAGCATATCCACATTTAGAAAAAAGATGTTTCAGAATTCTACATTTTTCTAAATGTGTATATGCTAAAAACCTGGCATGGGCCCGGCTCTCCAGGACCGACTTTGCAGAACCCTGCCCTAGCGGCCGACGTGTACTGGCATCCCACGCGTACAGTATTCAATACAATATTCACTTCCCTGGGTAAAATGCAACTTGTTCCCAGAAGCACTACAGTACGTTGGGAGGGGGTCAATCTCATAAGTGCACGGGGTTCCTCAGACACCTTCACCGTGGTCTGGCCTTGTTTTAGGACTCGAGATTCAAGATGTGCGTCTCCCAATTCCAAGGCCATTGCTATGTTTAAATAATAAAAAAGCCAGATCTATAAACTTGTGTAAATGTTTGTCTCGCTTGGCCTGCGGGTGAAGACCATGAAGACATGATTCTGGGGAGACCAACAGTGTGTGATCCGTGATCGCTGTTACCACCCTTTCGACTTCTCCCACCCTTGAGACTTCTCCCACCCTTGAGACTTCCTCCCACCCTTGAGACTTCCTCCCACCCTTGAGACTTCCTCCCACCCTTGAGACTTCCTCCCACCCTTGAGACTTCTCCCACCCTTGAGACTGCCTCCCACCCTTGAGACTGCCTCCCACCCTTGAGACTGCCTCCCACCCTTGAGACTTCCTCCCACCCTCGAGACTTCCTCCCACCCTCGAGACTTCCTCCCACCCTCGAGACTTCCTCCCACCCTCGAGACTTCCTCCCACCCTCGAGACTTCCTCCCACCCTCGAGACTTCCTCCCACCCTCGAGACTGCCTCCCACCCTCGAGACTTCCTCCCACCCTCGAGACTTCCTCCCACCCTCGAGACTTCCTCCCACCCTCGAGACTGCCTCCCACCCTCGAGACTGCCTCCCACCCTCGAGACTTCCTCCCACCCTCGAGACTACCTCCCACCCTTGAGACTTCCTCCCACCCTTGAGACTACCTTCCACCCTTGAGACTACCTTCCACCCTTGAGACTACCTTCCACCCTTGAGACTACCTTCCACCCTTGAGACTACCTTCCACCCTTGAGACTTCCTTCCACCCTTGAGACTTCCTCCCATTCTCTGTGGATCACTGTGCAATCCCATACCACGTCGTAGGACCCGGCGTTGGGTATATTGCACCTTGGACAGGTATGAGGTATGCCAGGGAACATACAGTGAAGTTGGTGTGGCATCGGGTAAGTTTGGGGGGGGTGTAGTTAAATTGGGTAAAGCAGAATTGGGGGTTTCGAGATACCTCTTTGACCTGTCAGCTTTGTCCGTCAGTGGTTGTGGGAGGACTGCAGTCCATTTGGCCCTAGACCCCTCATGTGGTCTGTCGGAGTGGGGTTTAGGGCAGTGTAAAGCACAGCCATAGCGCGGCGTGCCCCTCCGTGTGTCAGGAGTGTGTGTAGGACAGAAGATTGGGGTGGTACAGTGTATCATATGTTGTAGTGTGTGATATACATAGGAATTGCCCTACTGTTAGCCCATGTGTGTCCATGGTGTCTTGTGAGGACATGAGGGTACCATCGGCCTCCCATGAAGTTTATTCATGCCTCTTTCCAGGGTGCCAGATGAAATCTAAGGAGCACCTCTGGGACTGCTGGGTGCAGCCACACTGGTAGCAGTGGAGAGTATGGTCCCCATGTATATACAGACCTCTGCCAACTAAAGCGTGCCACCCTCATCTGGCGCGTCTCTTGGTTCGAGGGTGGTTCTGAATGTCTGATAGCCAAGTGTATATCAGGGTAGTCCGCAGTACCTTGTGCACAGTCGTCTTTTGAGGGCAGGTGATATCACTCAGCGACCGTATCGGCCATTGTAGCCGCACTGCTGCGTAGTATAATTCATAGTTGGGGGCTCCCAGGCCCCCTCTGGTCAGAGGCCGTTGTAGCTTGGAGAGCGCCACCCTCTGCCTGTGTGGGCCCTGTATCAATTCAGTAAGGAGACCATGTAATTCCTGTAAAAAGCTCCCAGGTGGGTGTATTGTAGTGCCACAAAGAAATGGAGTAAAGGGCAGTATTAATATCTTGGCAATCGCTATCCATCCTAATGAGGACAGCGGCTGAGATCTCCAAAAATGGAGGGATTTATGAATCAAGACCACTGTTTTGTCTATATTGCATTCTCTAAGATTGATGACATTCTGGTAGATCTGTACACCTAAGTACTTAAATGAGCCAAAGCACTAGTCAAGGCATATTCTCAGCATGTCCCCTCTGTCAGCATCCCCGAACGGGGAGAGGGGGACCAGGCAAGATTTGGCCAAGTTCACCCAGAGACCCAATAACTAACCAAACTCTTCCAGCAACTCCATCAGCGCAGGAAGTGAAGTGGCTAAATTGTGTAACAAAATCAGGGTGTTATCTGCGTCTAGCGAGACAACATGCCGTTCACCCTGTATTAGGATACCCCATTGGGGCGCTCGTAATTGCAGGCTACAAGCCAGTGAATCCATGGCCAAGGCAAAGATCAGAGGTGACAAAGGGCATCCCTGCCTCGTACCGCATTGTACAGAATTGTCCTATTTGAACCCGAGCAGTCGGGTTTTTGTAGAGGGTGCAAACCCACCCGAGTTATCCTGGTCCAAATACCATTTTTTCAAGTGTCAGATATTCCCAACCCAGGATATTGAAAGCTTTCTCGATATCTAACTTTACTGCCACCAGAGTCTGTGCCAGTGTTATTGGGGTCCCGATGAGGAGCTGCAATCAACGGATTGTCCCGGTATGAATCCGGGGTGATCATTGTGAACAAGGGTACTAATTACAGGAGACACATATTGGCCAGCTCTTTCCCTAAAATCTTATAACCTAGATTGAGGAGTGACAGCGGGCGGCAGGATTGGACATCCAGTTGGTCACGGCCCTGTTTAGGAAGGACCATGATCAATGCCTTTTAGAGTGGGACTGGGAGTTGGCCAAGTGTACAAACCTCGTTATACATGACAGTCCCTGGTGTCTTGTTTCAGGCAATCTGGGCAATAGCTGTCCCCGCCTCCACAAATTGAAGGGGCGCCTCCAGTTTGACCTATTGCAATGGGTTAGCGTGAGCAGTGGTAGATTTCGAAAGAGCTGTTCCAGTTGGCCAGCGCGAGGTGCATCGGTGGCTGCATATAACGCTTGGTAATAGATTTCAAACACATTTTTAATATCCGCCTGGGCATTAATCACCATTCCATCCTCCAGTTTGATGGCTCTTATCTGTGCCCTCTGTTGGTCTTCTTTCACCAGCCAGGCCCGGCCTATCTCCGTCTCCATGGAGATTCACGATCCACCGCCTGTAGCCATGTTTACTCAACCTTGTCTCAGCTTCCGTGTGGCTGGACCACAGTAGTCGAAGCTGCTGCTCAACGTGGACAGCCCACCTGGCTACCTCTGTCTCAAGAAGACGTAGTTTACTCTCTGTTGTTAGTAGGTAATTTGTCAGGACTTGACGGACCCCTGGTGTTGGCGATGCATTGGCCACGTATGACCACCTTGTGGGCATCCCACTCCGGGGCCCCAGTGAGGGTAGTGTCCTTATAGCTATCAAAGTAGTGGGTGATAGATGTCGCTGTAGTTTCCTGTAAAGGGGGTGGGGATCAGCTAGGGCTTCTGTTTGGAGCTTCCAGGTAGGTATGATGGGACGTTGTTACGCCAGTGGAGTGTCAGCAGTGAGAGGCAATGGTCTAGTAAGGTGGGGGCCAAGTACTCAGAGTTAATAATCTGGCTGTCCAAAGGGGTGCTGCAAAGAAAGAGGTCCAATCTGGTGTGTATCACATGGACCAGGAAGCAGCATCCTGGGGGTGATGACGACGCCATGAGTCATGTATATGCATGCGTGCTATCCAGCCCTGAAAAAACATGGAGCGTTAGCGAAAGGTGGAGTGGACCTGTCTTGTGTAATGTCCGGAACACAATTGAAGTCGCTCCCCCAGATACTTGAAACATGTGGGTCTGCAAATAGTGCTGGTGTGTGTGTCAAAAAAGGTTGCTTGGTTGGCGTTGGGTGCATAGACGCTCACCAGAGTTAACAGGTCCCCATCTAGGTGGTCCTCCACAATTGCATATCATCCTCCATCATCTATCTGAAGTGCATCCCCCACAAAGAGGGCCCCTGGGGCTACCCATATTAATAGTCCCTGTGCATAGGCAGAGCCTGTGGCACCCTAAACCTGGCCTCTTCATTTAGATTGGAGTTTATGCAGTCCTGTGAGTGTCAGATGTGCTTTCTGGAGGATTTCAAGGTGGATGCGCCTGAGCTAGGCACGCACTCAATATCATTTTGTGGGGGTTGCCATGCTGTGGACATTCCATGTGAGTAAATTGGAATTTGGGGTGAAAGTACGTGTTTGTGTAGTCATCGTAATAAAGAGTTGCAGCCCTCGGGCCACGGATCAATGTATTTCTCTCCCTTCCACCTCCTAAGTGCTACTTCGACTAGCTCCTAGGTGTGTCTAGGTGCAAAGTGTCCAAAGAGACCATGGTTCGCGATAAGATGTATGAGATTCCTTAACTTGTGTACAAATGTAACTATCCTTTCCCCTGTCACCCCATCCCAGGTCAGAAGGACAACTTGTCCCCAGTCAAAAGCAAACATCCAAGAAAAATAAACCCAAAGATACCTCATAAAATAAACCATGTCCTGTTCAGTGTCCCCGTGGGGGCATGGTACACCAATGAGCAGAGGTTCGTCAGCGATATGGGGAGGCCCCCTACATCGGATGGCCAGGCATCCGGGCCCAGGGTGTTGGTCTGCATTGCGCTGGCAAGATCAGCCATCTGCTTCTTAGTCTGGGCAATGTCCATGCCCTTTATAGATCATCTGCCAATCTCGGAGTAAGGTTTGGGCCCCTGACTGGATCCCCAGTGGAGGATTCTGACAAACTAGTGTTTGATCCAGTCTCCGAAACTCGGTCGAGTTGTGGTGCCTCTTATGGGTTGTGACTATGGTGCAGTGTCTTCCACCACTGCCTCTGCCTGTTCCAGTACCACTTGCTCACGGGTTGGGTGGCCTTCATTTTTCTACATCTCTGGCGTCTCAGGCGGGGAGTTAGCCACGTAGATGCGGCTAGGTCATTAGTGGAGGGGGAAATTAAGCCCTTAGCGTGAAGCCATGTCCACACCGCCTCGGGGAGGAGAAGAAGTGGGTGGTCTTGCAATAACATTGCATATTTCAGGTTCAGCTCCCAGAGCCACTGCTTGACTGCTGTGTAGGTACTATCGATCCATTGAACCTCAGTGGTAAAGTCTGGATACACCAAGATAGTATCCTTCTCATAGCACCAAGGCCTTACTGTCCCGAACAGCTGTAGCATCAGACCCCTCTCCCTGAAGTTAAGAAAGCCAGCAATAACAGGTCGCGGTCCAACCCATGGTTGGGGTGGGGAAGGGTCCCAGGATGCGATGGGCATGTACTATCGAGAACGATTACCGTACTCTCCCAATCAGCACTGCGTCTAGCAGCCGGTTCTCAAGAAAGAGTTCCATGCTCGCCCCTCACAGTGTTTGGGGAAGCCCAAGAATCCAATGTTGTTGCAACGGGAGCGACTCTCCGCATCTGCTGCTCGTCTGTGCAGGGAGGACATTTTCACCTACGTTTCCTTCAGTTGCATCTAGAGTTCAAGCAGCATTGGGTGGCCTGAGATCAGCGAGGATTCCCTTGCATCCACCTTCTCCCCCAGCTTGCTGTGGTCAGTCCGAAGTGGATTTACATCTTGTGGCACTGCATCTATCTTACGTGGTGCCTTTCATGGCATGGAGAATATTCTCGAACTGTGCTGAGTGAGTGCGCAACATAGACTCCAGTTGGGCCAGTGGGCCGAGAGCCTTCTCTGAGGGAGCGGTCATTGCTTCACCATTAGTCGGGGCAGAGGAAAGGCCTTTACAGGGCTTCGGTTTCACCATCGTGATCTCCACAGGCAAGAGGAGGTGCGTGGTGTAGTATCTGTACCCCGCCATGTTTGTTGCTCTTTTGGTCCCCAGGGTCGGCAGATCACATATATTGCTGGTCCAGCCACACTTACAAGGCGCCTGGTCACAGTGCCATGTAGTCGGAGTAATGCACCTGGGAATGTGGGTCCAGCGACCGGGGGATACGTCAAGGCCTGCAACATAGTAGTCCCACCTATCAGTTCCTGGCTGGCAGCTCACTCAATATGGGATGATTCCAGGGCTCCACAATTCAGCGGGGGACCAAAATATCCTGCGTGTCCCTTCACCTGGTGTCTTGGCAGCCTTACAGTGGATGGATAGTGGGCTCCACTGATAGGGGGAACTGCACATTCAGTGGACAAACTGCAAGCAAGCAGGTCGATCCTACAAACAGGGGTGTCCCAGGGAGCTGCCCCCTCTGACAGTCTCTTGCCCCTCTGCACTGGGGATCCCCGTGGTGGGCGGTAAACACTGTAGGTAACAGTTGGGCTCCTCGGTGCCACTCATATATTGGGGCCTGTGCACTTCCAAGGGGCAGCAGGTCTTCCAGGTCACCGGACAGGCCAGGGGCGGTAGGGGTGCATGCTCCTTCTAGTGCCCCGGCCAGCAGCTGAAGCCCACGTCTCAAGTGCCGGGGCCTGGGAGTCTTTGTATCCACAGGGAGTGGAACCCCTTGGAGGGCAACAGCTTCAGGCTTGTGACAAACAGTGAGGGAGTTAGCGGGTCCCGTGGGCAGTAGACCTCATGTAGGCTTTCCAGCTGCCGCCCGGTCACGGGCACCCGTGTTTCTAGAGTCTGTGGGCAGTGTCACAGGCACCCTGATCTGTGCAGAGTCTGTGGGTCGTGTCACAGGCACCCTGATCTGTGCAGAGTCTGTGGGTCGTGTCACAGGCACCCTGATCTGTGCAGAGTCTGCGGGCTGTGTCACGGGTCCCCCGCTGTGTGCAGAGTCTGCGGGCTGTGTCACGGGCCCCCCGCTGTGTGCAGAGTCTGCGGGCTGTGTCACGGGCCCCCCGCTGTGTGCAGAGTCTGCGGGCTGTGTCACGGGCCCCCCGCTGTGTGCAGAGTCTGTGGGTCATGTCACGGGCCCCCCGCTGTGTGCAGAGTCTGCGGGCCGTGTCACGGGCCCCCCGCTGTGTGCAGAGTCTGCGGGCCGTGTCAAGGGCACCCAGATGTGTGCAGAGTCTGTGGGTCGTGTCACAGGCACCCTGATCTGTGCAGAGTCTGTGGGTCGTGTCACAGGCACCCTGATCTGTGCAGAGTCTGTGGGTCGTGTCACAGGCACCCTGATCTGTGCAGAGTCTGTGGGTCGTGTCACAGGCACCCTGATCTGTGCAGAGTCTGCGGGCTGTGTCACGGGCCCCCCGCTGTGTGCAGAGTCTGCGGGCCGTGTCACGGGCCCCCCGCTGTGTGCAGAGTCTGTGGGTCGTGTCACAGGCACCCTGATCTGTGCAGAGTCTGTGGGTCGTGTCACGGGCCCCCCGCTGTGTGCAGAGTCTGCGGGCCGTGTCACGGGCCCCCCGCTGTGTGCAGAGTCTGCGGGCCGTGTCAAGGGCACCCAGATGTGTGCAGAGTCTGTGGGTCGTGTCACAGGCACCCTGATCTGTGCAGAGTCTGCGGGCTGTGTCACGGGCCCCCCGCTGTGTGCAGAGTCTGTGGGCCGTGTCACGGGCCCCCCGCTGTGTGCAGAGTCTGCGGGCCGTGTCAAGGGCACCCAGATGTGTGCAGAGTCTGCGGGTCGTGTCATGGGCACCCATGTGTGCAGAGTCTGTGGGTCATGTCACGGGCACCCCGATGTGTGCAGAGTCTGCGGGTCATGTCACGGGCACCCCGATGTGTGCAGAGTCTGCGGGCCGTGTCGCTGGCTCCCCCTTGTGGGCAGAGTCTGCGGGCCGTGTCAAGGGCACCCCGATGTGTGCAGAGTCTGCGGGCCGTGTCATGGGCACCCATGTGTGCAGAGTCTGCGGGTCATGTCATGGGCACCCCGATGTGTGCAGAGTCTGCGGGCCGCATCACGGGCACCCCGCGGTGTGCAGAGTCTGCAGGCCGTGTCATGGGCACACCGTGTGTGCAGAGTCTGCGGGCTGTGTCATGGGCACCTGGTATGTGCAGAGTCTGTGGGCCCTGTCAGGGGCACCCCGTGTGTGCAGAGTCTACAGGTCGTGTCACGGGCACCCCGATGTGTGCAGAGTCTGCGGGCCGTGTCGCTGGCTCCCCCTTGTGGGCAGAGTCTGCGGGCCGTGTCAAGGGCACCCCGATGTGTGCAGAGTCTGCGGGCCGTGTCATGGGCACCCATGTGTGCAGAGTCTGCGGGTCATGTCATGGGCACCCCGATGTGTGCAGAGTCTGCGGGCCGCATCACGGGCACCCCGCGGTGTGCAGAGTCTGCAGGCCGTGTCATGGGCACACCGTGTGTGCAGAGTCTGCGGGCTGTGTCATGGGCACCTGGTATGTGCAGAGTCTGTGGGCCCTGTCAGGGGCACCCCGTGTGTGCAGAGTCTACAGGTCGTGTCACGGGCACCCCGATGTGTGCAGAGTCTGCAGGTCGTGTCACAGGCACTCCGATGTGTGCAGAGTCTGCGGGCTGTGTCACGGGCACACAGATGTGTGCAGAGTCTACGGGCTGTGTCACGGGCACACCGATGTGTGCAGAGTTTGCAGCCCATGTCAGGGGCACCAGTGTGTGCAAAGTCTGCGGGTTGTGTCATGAGTACCCGTGTTTGCAGAGTGTGCGGGCTGTGTCAGGGGCACCCCGATGTGCGCAGAGTCTGCGGGCCATGTCATGGGCACTCCGATGTGCGCAGAGTCTCCGGGCCTTGTCACTGGCACCACATGTGGGCAGAGTCTGCAGGCTGTGTCACGGGCACCTGTGTGTGCAGAGTCTACGGGCCATGTCATGGGCACTCCGATGTGCGCAGAGTCTCCGGGCCGTGTCACGGGCATCACGTGTGTGCAGAGTCTGCAGGCCGTGTCACAGGCACCCTGTGTGTGCAGGGTCTGCGGGTCATGTCATGGGCTTCCCGTGTGTGCAGAGTCTGCGGGTCGTGTCACGGGAACCCGATGTGTGCAGAGTCTGCGGGCCGTGTCATGGGCACCCGATGTGTGCAGAGTCTGCGGGCCGTGTCATGGGCACCCCGTGTGTGCAGAGTCTGCGGGCCGTGTCATGGGCACCCCGTGTGTGCAGAGTCTGCGGGCCTTGTCACTGGCACCCCGTGTGTGCAGAGTCTGCGGGCTGTGTCACGGGCACCTCGTGTGTGCAGAGTCTGCGGGCCGCATCACGGGCACCTCGTGTGTGCAGAGTCTGTGGGCTGCATCACGGGCACCCCGTGTGTGCAGAGTGTGCGGGCCGCGTCACGGGCACCGCATGTGTGCAGAGGCTGTTCGTCGTGTCATGGGCCCCCGTGTGAGCAGAGTCTGCGGGTCGTGTCACGGACACACCGATGTGTGCAGAGTCTGCGGGCCGTGTCACGGGCACCCCGTGTGTGCAGAGTCTGCAGGCCGTGTCACAGGCACCCTGTGTGTGCAGGGTCTGCGGGTCATGTCATGGGCTTCCCGTGTGTGCAGAGTCTGCGGGCCGTGTCATGGGCACCCGATGTGTGCAGAGTCTGCGGGCCGTGTCACGGACACCCCTGATGTGTGCAGAGTCTGCGGGCCGTGTCACGGACACACCGATGTGTGCAGAGTCTGCGGGCTGTGTCACGGGCACCTCGTGTGTGCAGAGTCTGCGGGCCGCATCACGGGCACCTCGTGTGTGCAGAGTCTGTGGGCTGCATCACGGGCACCCCGTGTGTGCAGAGTGTGCGGGCCGCGTCACGGGCACCGCATGTGTGCAGAGGCTGTTCGTCGTGTCATGGGCCCCCGTGTGAGCAGAGTCTGCGGGTCGTGTCACGGGCACCCCGTGTGTGCAGAGTCTGCGGACTGCATCACGGGCACCCTGTGTGTGCAGAGTCTGCGGGCCGTGTCACGGACACCCCTGATGTGTGCAGAGTCTGCGGGCCGTGTCACGGACACCCCTGATGTGTGCAGAGTCTGCGGGCCGTGTCACGGGCACCCGATGTATGCAGAGTCTGCGGGCTGTGTCACGGGCACCCCATGTGTGCAGAGTCTGCTGACTGCATCACGGGCACCCTGTGTGTGCAGAGTCTGCAGGCCGTGTCACTGGCACCCGATGTGTGCAGAGTCTGCGGGCCGTGTCACTGGCACCCGATGTGTGCAGAGTCTGCGGGCCGTGTCACGGGCACCCGATGTGTGCAGAGTCTGCGGGCCGTGTCACGATGCGTTCCGGGTGCAGCCACCCAGGAGTCGCGGCCAAGGGCCCAGTCCCTGCTTCACTCCATCCCATCTGTTGCATCTCCCAGGCAGGGGCCAGATGTCGGTCCCCCAGTGGCACCCAGACAGCCTCAGGCAATCAATAGTGGGTGTCACTGGTCCGGATGCCGCAGGGTGTGACAGGATTTTATGGGGGTCCCGGCGGAGCTTGCTAGAGTGCCTCTAGCCTCGTTGCCATCCTGGCCAATCCCCAATCGTACATGTTCTTAATGCACTGTCTGCTGCTATTGCAAACCCCTGGGGCACGGTGCCAGTGGTCATTCACCATTAGCTCAACCTGCTCAACGCTGGATGGGTCGGTGTGCATTACAAGCCCTGCAGAACTGGTCCCCTGCTGGTTTGGGACTAGTCTCTTGCTGGTTTAGGACTGGTTCTTGCTGGTTTAGGACTGGTTCTTGCAGGTTTAAGACTGATTCTTGCTGGTTTATGACTGGTTTCTGTTGGTTTAGGACTGCCCCCTGCTGGTTTAGGACTAGTTCTTGCTGGCTTAGGACTCGTTTCTGCTGGTTTAGGACTGTTTCCCTGCTGGTTTAGGACTGGTCCCCTGCTGGTTTAGGACTGGTTCTTGCTCAGTTAGGACTGGTCCCCTGCTGGTTTAGGACTGGTTCTTGCTGGATTTGGACTGGTCTCCTGCTGGTATAGGACTAGTTATTTCTGGTTTAGGACTGGTTCTTGCTGTTTTAGGACTGGTCCCCTGCTGGTTTAGGACTAGTCCCCTGCTGGCTTAGGACTGGTTCTTGCTGGTTTAGAGTGGTTCCTGCTGGTTTAGGACTGGTTCTTGCTAGGTTAGGACTGGTCCCCTGCTGGCTTAGCACTGGTCCCCTGCTGGCTTAGCACTGGTCCCCTGCTGGTTTAGAACTGGTCCCCTGATGGTTTAGGGGTAGTCCCCTGCTGGCTTAGGGCTGGTTCTTGCTGGTTTAGGACTGGTTCTTCCTAGGTTAGGACTGGTCCCTGCTGGCTTAGCACTAGTCCCCTGCTGGTTTAAGACTGGTCCCCTACTGGTTTAGGGCTAGTCCCCTGCTGGCTTAGGACTGGTTCTTGCTGGTTTAGGACTAGTCCCCTGCTGGTTTAGGACTAGTCCCCTGCTAGGTTTGGACTGGTTCTTGCTGGGTTTGGACTGGTTCTTGCTGGTTTACGACTGGTTATTGATGGGTTAGGACTGGTTCTTACTGGATTAGAATGGGTCCCCTGCTGGTTTAGGACTGGTTCTTGCTGGGTTAGGACTGATTTTTGCTGGGTTTGGACTGGTCCCCTGCTGGCTTAAGACTAGTCCCCTGCTGGGTTAGGACTGGTTCTTGCTGGGCAAGGACTGGTTCTTGCTGGTTTAAGACTGGTTCTTGCTGGGTTAGGACTGGTCCCCTGCAAGTGTTGGAAGCACATTACCATCAAGGCGCTGTACTCTTGAAGAGAAGAACAGCCGCAGGGTAGTAGAAGCACTGGAGGATGGCTTGCGAAGGCTGGGGCACCCATTAGGGTTGGAACTCAGGGGACCAGGGCCAAGGAAGAGCCTGAACATGAGAGCTTCCAGGGCTGTAAACGGAGAGCCAGAAACGAGAACTTTCCTATTAACTAGTTTATGGTGTAAGGTTCCTGCTTCTTGTACTAACACTCTGCTTTACTCTCATTTTTTTATGGGCGAGTGCAGAGCGCTCAGTCCATTCAGTAATCTCTCTTTGGGTTTCAAACCACGCCCATGCCACGTCAGTCACTTACATTGGTTCCTGGGCTTGCCTTTTAAAATCCGCTTGCTTTCATTTGTGAAAGGCGTGCATACGTCATGCCTTTTCCGGTGTTTAGCCCGCCTACACGGCACCGGTAAACTACTAAAAACATATGAGGCTCGATGTTTTCAGCCTGGAGTCCGGACTACTTTATCTGTTTATTTTCCACGCAGCGCGATCGTGCTGCTGTTTACATAGCGCGATCGCGCTGCATTTTTATTCTTCTTTACACCGCTAATAGCTCTAACTCGAGCAAATGCAAGACCCGTTGCATTGAAAATGCTTGTTTTCATTGTCCTTTAGTTCCCTGGTGTTAGTTGTTGAAGTTTGGTGCTTGTTTTTCCTTTCTCATGTTCGTACTGCGGCGCTCTGTCCTGCCCCTTCCATATTGGAGGGTTGTTTCCGGGTCACCAGTGGGCTTGTCATAGCTTCTGCTCTGGAGAAGCGGACGTGTTGATGCAGCAGGTGGTTCCATTCAGAATGAACCGTATGCTCTGTTATATTTTGCATTATAAGGCGTGTAGAGGTTGTCCCGCTCCTCTCTTCCAGGCCGTGCCCAGACTATCCATCTCCAGCTGAGTCCAGCCCCAATCATCTGTTCTCCACTCAGCCCCTCTCTTCCCTTTGTGTATATCCTTGGACATGAGTTTCCATTTCAAGTCTGAGATTGGTATCCAAGACCACCTGTGCAGGCCTCTAACCCCTACACCGCCCATTTGCGGCCGCCATCTTTGAAAGTGTTTTCTTACATTTTACAAACACCATTCCAATAAGGCGGCCCTAATGTGCACACATTCTTGCAGCCATCTTTGAAAGGAGTTTCTTAAAGTATAATAAAAACCCATTTAAAGATGGCTGCCATGGATGCACGCATATTTGAACGAAATGTTCAAAGTGCATGAGGGTTGGGGGGGCAAGTAAATGTTTGGTGGTGTGGAGATGTGGTTAACTATCAGAAGGTATGGAAAACAGTTATAGATGGATAGGGAAACAAAATATCGCATCATATGCAATGTGTGATACAATCGCACCGGTGGAAGGATGCGTGCCATCCAGTCAAAACACTGTTAGCCTGAAAATGCTGCTGGGTGGGACAAACACAAGAATAGAGAGGGAGGGCATCAAATTCAGGGCAGGGACCTAAGAAGACAAGAAAGTCGTCCAATCACGAGTATTGGGCCTAAAGCCGATAATGAGTATTGTATTGTGGACAAAATATCTTCAACAACAGCTGAAACTCTCTGTTGGCAAGATCTAAAAATCTTGTGACTTTTTAAGTAGTTTTCTAAGCTCAATTACCCTTTTAGATGTGATTAACGAAAAGTACGCTGGATATCTAAAATTATTTTCTCACATTTCTATATTAGATTTGTTTTGTTGTTTTTTGTATAGTTCTCATGCAGTCAGCGCAACTTCCAAGCACTAATAGAGATGTATTTTCATCCAAACAGTGAGCTAAATAAATACTGCGGTTCACTTGCTCGATGATAACACGATAGTACGCATCACACTATATTTTGAACGCACCACTAAAGCTTGTTCCTATGAGTTTTAAATATTAATGATGATATCCCAAGTGTCTAGTTTTTTTAAGCCATCCCTCCATTCCTTAATTTATATTTAATTACATGGCAGATGTGTGCATCTGTTCATTGGATCACACTATGCAAATGAGTAAATGTTTATGCATGCATGAGAGCATGCATCACTAGGTCGCTGTTGCCCAAATGGGACTTGGTGGTGTTGGAAATGGCGGTAGATGAACAAAATAAAAACTTCATAGCGTAAATGGAGACACATTTCTTGCCTTAACCAGAGACACTCAAGTGAGAGCATAAAACATGTATTGCATAATTATATGTAAATTCAGACCTATGCATACCTTGATGCAGGTGAGGCCTAATGTTTATAGAAGCCACATATGGAATGACGTCCCAACAGATTTGAAAACCAAAGTAGGTGTCATCAAATATGAACATTCAGGAACGCAATTGATGGTAACTATTAAAGATTAAAGGGTGATCCCATTAGAGTGAATAGAGAATGTTTTTTATTTGAGGTTGACAAAGCCTTGCAAAGAGGGTGACCTTATAGACGTCAACACAGGCATGTTGCTTTTTTGAGGATGAATATATTTAAACAAGCATTTGCAATGCAATGGGTTTCGCGTTTGCTCGAGTTAGGAATTTACAACGTTAATAGCGCTAACTGGACTTTTCTTGCCACATAAATTGAAAATAAAAAGTAAAACAGTTGACATAAGCAAGTCAATTCAAAGTGCCACGGCCGCCATGAGCATAAGAGCGTTTGGCTCCCTGTATGAATGTCTAGAAAGGATCGCGGCGGGGATGAAAGGCAAACTGAAACTGGGGGAGGGGACATCGCACGCTGTAAGAGGAGGAAGCGTGGCGTAGTGTGATGGCCACCAAAAATGTTCACTTAGTGAAATCACCTGGGAGGGAACTCAGCATACAAAGGAGGGACATTTTCACAAAATGCACCAATAAAAAATGAAGCATTTAAGACAAGCACAACAAAGAGTGAATAGCAGTAGTGGGTGTGGTTAAAAGCCCACAGAGAGATTAACACAGGCCAGAGCGCTTGCCCGCTCGACCCTAAAAAGTGGGTGGCGCACACCAAATGAGGGTCAGTTGACAGGTGTGATTATAAATCAAGTTTTTTCATCTAAGTTTTGGTTATAAAATAGCCAGAGAACCAGGGGGCATTTCTGTAATGCTCCGGGACTCCTCTACCATCCTTCGACATCCTGGGGCATACTGAGCCTAATCTGGTCCTGCAGTCGGGGACCCCGCTGTTGGACAGTCTTCAAACTGGTTTTGCTGCCTGCTGAGGACCACAGCTGTTGAGTGGCTGTGTTGAGTGCCGGTGAGCCCTGAGAGGATGGCCGTCTCTGCCCGGGCTAACGTGCCTTATGTGGTGCAATGGTGGTCTGGCTCTGACGATTACCGGGCCCTGGGTTGGAGGGAGCATACAACTCAGCAGACGTCTGACAGCTTGTTAATACGGTATACACGGGTTTTCTGGAGACAGAAATCTGCACATATTTTGAACTCAACATGGGCAGAGTCTCCTCCACCGGAACCCTATGGGCAGCTGGGAAAGCCACGGTGCAGGGATTTACACGATGGTACCTTAAAAGCCAAGAGAAGCATACACTCACTCCAACTCCAATTCCTAAAATGCCATCTTCAAATCTCTAAGAAGCATCAAATCTCCCTTGAAGAGGCCAGGCTATGCTGGAGGGCCTCTACACAGTGCATCTATGAATGGGGGAAATACAATCGCAAGCTGCTGTATTGGATAGCTACCAAAGACGTAGCTTCTAGGATAGTCCCTGAAAATGTGAACCCGTCTGGAGTCCGTAAGCAGACAGCCACGGACGTGGCGGCAGCGTTGCGGAGTACTATCAAGAGCTTCATGTTCACCACCCTCAGCCACAACAAGAGTGAGGTCACCCTAATCTCCATGAAATTCCCCTCCTGAGGCTCTCAACAGCATTGCACAATGACCTGAAAGAGCCCCTATCCCTGAATGAAATTAATGATGCTATTTCTGACATAAAGGAGGGGAAAACACTAGGGCCCGATGGGTTCCCCATAGAATGCTACCAGAATTTCCAGGACCTGCTTGTCCCCCCCCCTTTTTTTGGATCTATACTCTGAAGCAAAAGGCACCAAACAGTTCCTCGCTGGCCTCAACATGGCTATCATATTGGCCCTGCCAAAGGTTGGTCCACCACCCACTCAATGCACTTATTACCATCCGATCTCACTGATTAACTCGGAGGTTAAGATCTATGCCAAGATGTTGGCCAACCGGCTTCAGTGAGTCCTCTCCAGCCTTATTCATCCCAACCAATGTGGCTTCATGCCTACCAGAAGTACTAGACATAGCATGCATCGAGTGCAAGCGGCCCTCGCCTAGGTCCAAACCTTGCAAGGTCTCCTTTTACTAGACTCTGTCAACCGGTCCTTCCTGTTTGGGGTGGTGAACCGGATGGGATTTGGTCCCAAATTCACAAACCACAAATGATTGCTGTATAACTGCCCCTCCTCTCAAGGATGACTTAATGGGACAATATCGGACACCTTTTCAATCCAAAGGGACACTAGGCAGGGTTCGCCCCTTATTCTGCCATCATGCCTTTCCCATTAAGAAACTAAGCTTCTTATACTTGGGTGTTCATATTTCCTGGGATCCGGACCCGGCCTGGGCACTCAATCTCTCCCCTTACCACTGATATGAAACAAGGCTTCCAGGGATGGGAGTGTTTTCCTCTCAACTTATTGGGAAGAGTTGCCATTTTGAAAATGATGATATTGCCTAAGTTCTCAATGTCCATCAACACTTCCCGTTCACCATTTCTTACAGTTGGTTTCAGAAGTTCTTCTGCCTTGTCCGGAACTTCCTGTGGGCAGGCCGACTGCAACATATAGCACTCAACAAGTGCCGGCGGCCGGTCTGTGATGGGGGGATTGGAGGATGTCAAACGTTACTACTGGGAGCCCACATGACGGTGAATAATGAATGGCTAACTGGAGCATAGGGGGGTCCTGTTACTAGCTGGAGCTTTCCCATATGAGCCTCAATGCCATTGAGGGGCTCCATAATCCTTACCTCTCTCCCTGAACTGATGACAACACCTGTCAGGACTTGGCGTGCGGCTCTACGCTTCATGTGATGGGAGAAGAAACTCACACGAATGACTCCCTTATGGGAAGGAGAATGGTTACACCACCCACCGTTGAGGCTTTAGGCATTGGGACGGTATCTGGAACGGGACCACCTACTTTCTTTTCAGGGACTGCAGCATCAGTTCTCTTTATCACAAACAAAGTTGCATGAATTTTTCCAGCTTCACCATGCCCTATTCTATCACATACGAACCCAGACCCCCCTGCCAGAATGTAGCCCACTTGAGGCCAAACATTTGATGGGTGGCCTCGGTAAAGGGGTGATATTATCGGTATATCTCATGCTGGTTAATAACGCTCCTGATACCCCGGCATCTATCTGGAGGTGGTGGGAGGGGTGGCTGGATCGGCTGGAGGATGAAGGCTGGTGAGATGCCCAGATGGCCCCCCATGAGTTAGCTATCTTCTCCAAGATGTGATTGATACACCTTCACTATCTCCACACTACTAATTTTACACCACAACGTTTATGAAAGGCAGAGATGTTGCCTCAACCAACTTGTTTCCGGTGTCCCCAAACAGATGCAGACTTTTACCATAGTCCTGCCCCTGAATACTGGGCTTCTGTTAGGGTACAGGGAGGATGCTGTCCCAGGGCAGGATGGTGGTTTTAACTCTAAAGATGGGGTTGCTCGAAATTTTGGAGGGCCTCTGTGGCCCCCGTGGTGAGCAGAATGGCAGGAGTACCCACAATGGTGGCCAAGCGTGATATTGCCCTTCGTGGAGATCCTCTCGCCCCTCCCCCAATCCGAACTGGCTGCCAAACAGGAATGGCATGGTGTGCCTTGTTGAAAAAGCCAATATACCTTGCCTGGGGCTGCCCGCAAAAGCATGACAGGATTTAGGGCAAATGGTGGCCCTATTACAGACTAGACACTAGTGATTGACAGGGGCGGGCTTGGGAAAGGCAGGGTGGGACTGGTGCATGCATGCTATCGCAATTATATGTCCACCGTGGAATATGCTGTTTTTGCTCGATTACCAAGAAAACAATAAAGTTGGTTAATCAAAACAAACTAGGCAGAGCATCAATGATGGTATGAGAGGGTTGCAACATCCCTCCCTGTGCAATCACTGCCTGTCCTTTCACTCAGTGTGATGTCACTGCACATTACCTAGGCTAATTAGTCCTTTTTCACTTCCTGCCCCTACATTGAAAAAACTAGTCCACCTAGTGTGAACCACAGGGTAGCGAGAACACACACCCACACACATAGTTGTTAAGCTTCCTCCTCTGAGTGTGAAAGAGCAGGTGGAAGTTGGGCTGGAAGTCTGAGAATTGTTGTTATGTCCCCTGGTATCAGGCCAGCTGGCACAGAAGAGTCTACCATGGCCAGCTTGGGATTCTGCAGATCGCTCCCAGCAGCAGCCGAGCAAGGTGCCAAGTTCCTGTCGCAAACAAAAGTGTGCAGCGAATGAAAAGATCTTGATACCTTAGGGTTCTATGAAGGGCTGTGTACGGGGGATGTGTGGGGCACCAGTGTGTGGTGGTTCTCCTCGTTTATTTGTTTTCTCTTTCTGTTTTCATGTGATGAATTTGTGTGAACTCTTCCAATAAAGATTATTTTTTTTTAAGTCTGCAGCGCCTGCTGAGGGTTGGGTGCTGGCCACATCCTAAGCTCAGACCTCCTGACCACTGGAGAGGCGGGCTCACTAAACCATCATCCAACGTGGAGTGTGGCCATCGAAAGGGCCAATTGTTACCTGTTGGGTAAAATCCAAGCCTCTTCTAACGTTTCTGTCATGGCCCATTTAGTCAGTTAGTCAAGCCTCGAAATTGGGCACATTTTTGAATCCACGCTGTGGTTTGAGTGAGCCTTGGTACTCACGGGCAGTGCCGTCAGAAGAACCTTGGCGGCCATGGGATAGACATCTTTAGGGAGCCCCTGTTTGTAACAACTTTATATTTATCACTAATTTTCAGCTAATTCAAGCCCTAATGAAGACAAACAATTTTGAGTTGTGCACTATACTTTTAGAAATGTTGATTCACAAAATCAGCTCAAAGATCAAGCTGCCTGGTGACCGGTCTGCCAAACAGTATCAGAAGAAAGGTTGAACAAGCATTGATAAAGCCATTTCTTTTTGCGAATGGTTCTATCCCTTTTTGCCCTGCAGCAAACAATTTACATAGAATGCATTTTCTAACCTCCTATAGGAAGTAGACAGTAAGGGTGATTTTGTGATCTAGTGCATAATAAATGCAAAAAGGACTTCAAACTTGGCTTTATTTGCTGGATGTTCGTTACAGTAAGAGAAATGGCAGGGTGCAAGAGATGGGAGAAGCAGAGAGGGTGAACAAGAGAGGCGAAGTTGAAGCAGAGACAGTGAGATGAGGTAGAGAGATCAGTGGGAATGAAAGCGAGTGAACATTAGCTGCACATGTTCTTGTGCCCACCAGCCTTAGGGTGGTTTCTCCCAGTATTGGGTGGGTGTGGTCCTGAGTTCTGCGTTGTTCGTCGCCTCCTAGTGGTATCTGGCGTCACTGCGCGTAGTGAAATTATGGCGGGGAAAGTCCCCATTGCCTACCTGATTTTGTGGTTGTCTTGGAGGTTTCTTATCTTTGCCAGAAGAGAATTCCAAGGCACGAAGAAGGAAGTCCCATCAAGGTCTTCTACTACTGACCAAATTCAAAACAATTTTAGAAATACAGGGCAAATGTAAATATTTTGCTGTTAATTATCAAACCCTAATTTGGAGGTAAAATTGCTTTAGGCGGATGATCCTGTCTCGCGAGTGGGTAACTGAAAATGTAACCTATGCGGGATAAAGAAATTGTTCTGCCCTGTGAATTAATATGACTAATGAATGGATGTTCTAAGCATCTGTCACTTCAGTCAGAGATGGTCAGTTGTAGAAGGAAACTGGGAGCCTGACTCACTGATGGGTGCAGCTAGAAGGCTGGTAGGGCTGGGGCAGATCACTCATACATTGTGTTTGTCAAGTGTGTGACTGACAGTGCCAGCCCAACTAACATGTTTTCCTTGCCTCGTGTGTCAGGTGATGACAACTGGTGTCATACAAGTGCTGCCAACAGATGCCTTGAAAATAAGACTGCATGAAAAGTGTTTGATGGACACAGTAGTAATGTGTTTGTTGTTTTAGGATGTACAGTTCTGCATGTATAATGGGATAGGTCCTTTGTGTGGTGGAAGCTTGCACTGCTAATGATCATGCTTACATGTTCTATGTGGGATGGAAGCTTGCACTGCTTATGGTCATGCATACCTGTTCTGTGTGTGATGGAAGCTTGCAGCGCTGAGGCCATTGCAGCACCTGTTGCGGGTGTGCAATGGAGAGATAAACTTCTAATCCCTGTGCCTTACCTGTTGTGTGTGTGTGAGATAGAAACTTGTATTGCCGATGCCCATGCTGCACCTGGTCTGTTTGTGTGTGAGGGAAGCTTGCACTGTGATGGAATATGCACTGCTGATGCTCATGTGATAACTGTTGATTTAAGGTCTTGTGTGCAACAGCAAATGCACTGCATGCGCTCTCTTGCAAAGACACATTGTTTACAACAAGCGGCTTGCAGCCTGACCATTGCTTACCGTTCGTCGACTTTGTCACTCTTAATCGCTCCCTTCTGATTAGCCAGCGTGTTCTAATTTCACTTCTCCTTCTTTCAGCTGGAGCATGGACCAAGTACTGATTGCTTCACCTTGATTGCTGCCCATCCGCTAATTTCCCTATGATTAAGGTACTATTTATTTAAAGCACTCACACTGCATTTTGACACAGCGCTTTTTCGCTCCTTTTGTTATATTTACCGACCGACAGCGGCCGCTAAAACTGTTTGCATTATGTCGACCTTGAAAACAGGGGCTCGTTTGACAGCAGCTAGGCTGGTGCATGGGAATCATGCTTACAAACTCTCTGCGTTCTCTAAAAGTGCAAGCACACAGCTGCAGGCTTCTTCTCTTCAATGACTGAATGATGTTGATGCAACAACTGCGTTTTCGACACCTAGATTTGTTCGTCTACTTCCAGCTTCCTTGACCTCTTCTTGACAGATCCGAGAACCACGTCTCCTTTGCATGTGAGTGCTTTTGTGCTCACAAGTACCTGGTCTTGAAGTTTGGCTAGCAAGGATTATTTAACAGAAAACACAACCTGATCTTCTAAGTTGACCAATCGCTATAGACTGCCCGGGGCAATAGGGATCATCGGTCTTGACAGTTCGATAACATTTACGAAACAATATGGAGCAGAGTCATGCAGGTGAGATGCTGTCAGCCTGAACCCTTCCCATGCTTAACCAGCCATCCTTTGAAGAGTCCTTTGAATGAATGGCTCATTGATGGAACCCAGGTTGATTTCTCCAGACGAGCCGGTTTGTATGGACATTGCTGTCTTCGGACACCGCGCAGGGCATTGTTTGGATGTAAATACAAATGTTATATGTCCAGGATTCTAGAAGTCCCTTGGGGGTGTTGTGTATGTTATGAACAGAATCCCTGCCTACAAGTATTTCACTCTGGCTTGTTGCTCTTGCATCCCTGGCTGAATCTCTGGGTTCACCTTTGTGACATAAGTGGGTGGTGTTGAAAACATTTCCAAACCAACTAACATTCTAGAAATAGCCTTTTCAGGGCTGTGTGTTTTTAGAGTGCTGTTGCTTATGTTTTGTTCACAGTTGTACTTAGGCATTAATTCTGTGTTTAAATTTCTTGTGAATTTAGCATAAATGAATTTCACAAAACATATTACTCCTCATCTTGGCCTGTCAATATTTAACATGTTTAATATTATCGATATATAATCTTTAAAGGAGACGGCATTGTCAAGTACAAAGTAAATGTCTCTTTGCACTGTTGGTAAATATTGCTTTTGTAATAAATAAAATATCCCTAAAAATAAGTTGTTCCAAGTCTTGAGTTGAGGTGGTTGAAAGCTGCTGAATTTTAAAATGTATCTCCGGGATGTATAGTGCAATGTTTTGTCTTATCAGAGCTAAATAAAGTTGTACTTAGTTAAAATGTAATTCACAAGGCCCCAAAAACGAGCAAACAAGCCGCTCTGACTATATGTCAAGTTTTGTAAATTTTTTCAGGGGTTTGTGAGCGTGGCCATTTTAGAAAAGTTGTAAAGCGATAAATAAGAGAATATGTTTGTCTCTAATGCTTTTTAGGTTGAGCCTACCAGATTCTGAAAGGCATAACAGGGATTACTAAAAACGTAGAGGGGTTTGCAGCCCACCCATTGCTTACCATTGGTTACCTTTACTGTCACTCATTTGTCTGCTTCTTATTGCATGGCTTGCTTTTTCAATCCTGTGTTTGTCCCTCCCATGGAGCATAGCCTGTATACCATCTCTTTGATTGACTGGCTTCTGTGCTTTCTCTGCTCTCCTTTTTTGGGACTTACTTTTTCTTTTGTCTAAAAGAGTGCAGGTGTTTTCAAGCTGTCTCAATAGTCTGTGTTTCTTTCCCTCTATGCCAGGGGTCTTCAAACTGGGGCCAGGCCCCACTAGGGGGGGCTTAAGTGATTCCAAGGGGGGGGGCAGGCTTTGGCCAAAAGAAGCTTTATGCTGATAACATGGCTTTGATTAAGCTGAAAAGGTGAGCAGCAATATACTGCTCTATAATGGGCCATAACTAACATGTTTTGTCATTAAAGTCTAAGCCTGGATTATGTGTCAAAAGTGAAGGGACACCAAATACTCTTCAAATCTCAACCCTCACGTCTAATAATCACACTGTGGATACTTTTACAGGTTAGTAAGGCCTGCCTGACCAGAACTGTAAGTTTAGCATCATGTATTTGATTGCACGTTTAAAACAGTGTCAGAACTCGGCTGCAGTGTTTAAGTCTAGACATTTTTAAACATTGCCAATTTATTAGAATACTTGTAAAAAATTCAGAGGGTGGGCCGATGATTTTTTTTTTTTCCCCACGGGGGAGCGTGGCATAAAAAAGTATGAAGACCACTGCTCTCTGTGCTGCTTGCTATCTCTTGCCCCTGTGATTCTCTTCCCCCTCTCTCCATGATGTGCTTGACATTGTGTCCTTTTCCCCTGTGCTGCTTTCTCAGGTACGCTTCTACCCTCTCCCTGGTCCACCTCACTTTCTCTCTCTGCTTTTCTTTGACTCTGACTCTGTGTTGCTTCCCATCGATCCGCGCACTCCGTGATGGTTCTGTGCCCCCCCCCCCCACCACCAAGTGCTTCCCCCCTTTTAAAAAAAAGTCACTTTCCTACTTTTTTCCCTATCAATTAATCTTTGATCATTAAATAAGAACAAAAACAAAAACACCAGCACCATTTTATAGGCGTGAACGTGGGCTGACTTCGGCACCATTCACTAGCCCAGCTTCCTGCCCAGGCCAGGGCTCACTTTGGTGCCATTCACTAGCCCAGCTTCCTGTCCGGGTCAGGGCTCACTTTGGTGCCATTCACTAGCCCAGCTTCCTGTCCGGGCTCACTTTGGTGCCATTCACTAGCCCAGCTTCCTGTCCGGGTCAGGGCTCACTTTGGTGCCATTCACTAGCCCAGCTTCCTGTCCGGGTCAGGGCTCACTTTGGTGCCATTCACTAGCCCAGCTTCCTGTCCGGGTCAGGGGCTCACTTTGGCACCATTCACTAGCCCAGCTTCCTGTCCGGGTCAGGGCTCACTTTGGTGCCATTCACTAGCCCAGCTTCCTGTCCGGGTCAGGGGCTCACTTTGGCACCATTCACTAGCCCAGCTTCCTGTCCGGGTCAGGGGCTCACTTTGGCACCATTCACTAGCCCAGCTTCCTGTCCGGGTCAGGTCTGACGTTGGAGCCATTCCCTAGCCCAGCTTCCTGTCTGGGCTGACTTTGGAGCCATTCACTAGCCCAGCTGCTTGTTCGGGTCAGGGCTGACGGTGTCATTCACTAGCCCAGCTTCATGTCCGGGTCAGGGCTCACTTTGGGGCCATTTACCCCCCTTCACCAGTCCAACTTCCTGTCTGGGCTGACTTTGGAGATATTCACTAGCCCAGCTTCCTGCCCGGATCAGGACTGACTTTGGTGCTGTTCACCAGCCCAGCTCTTCCCATCCGGGTCAGGACTGACTTTGGCACCATTCACCAGCCCGTGTTTCCCTTCCGGTTTAGGGTTGACTTTGGATCCGTTCACCCTCCCAGCTTCCTGCTCACAGTCTCTTATCGAGCGCTCCCACGGCATGCTCCAATCAATGATTGATTCCTTGGTGAGGGATCAGCAGTTCTTGCTCACTAATTTATCTGGAGAATTAAGGGTTTAGAAGTAACGATCCCGAGTCCACCAGGATGATGCAAAGTCTTCTGGTTACTGATTAATCTCCAGCCTCGTGAATATTGATTTTTGCTTCTTCTCAATTAGAGCCACTGAGTCAATGAGAGATAGAGTTTTGATGAAGCGCTTCCAACACAAAGGCAAAGGAATCAATGCGCTAGGATGATCATTTAATCACAGAAGGATTGAGGCCACATCAGCATCTCATTTCAAAACACATTTATTCGGAATATAAATCTACATGAAATCATAAGTCACATTTTTTCCGCTACAATTTTGCCCAGCAGACACTGAGCGGCACATTGCACACCGTTAAAATGTGTTTGTGGTAGTGGGTCTTGTTTGCTGACAACCTTGAATAACAACAACATGTTTTTTTAAATTTCTATTTGTTTCCCTTGTGATTACACATGCACCATGTGTCATGCCATGTTGGGCTATGTTCATCCCGTGGTCTCGACAGCGCCAAGACTCTACCTGAAATGGTCCCTTTGGTTGACGTATTCCATTGATTATTTACTATCGGCTCAATCCTTGACTTGTGCCCAGGACCCGCTCATCTCCCGTGATCCTCACCGCTAGGGCGTCACCCAACTTGAACCCTAAATCTGGAACCCCCAACAATCTATGAACACCCCAGGCCTTCCTCCTCCACAATTCCCCGTTTAGTATTTGCGGGGTGATTTAGGAAGTTCTGTCCAGTTTGGTGCAAAGTTCCCATAAGTTTCAAGAGCAGCATCCAGTTCCAGTCTTCTTTTCGGAAAAAAATTATTTTCTGCTACGTCACCCATCACACTTTTATTTATCAGCATCATTACCAAAGCGGCTGAGTTTTCAGCAGGCAGATTGAGAAAAAGGTCTTTCATACATGGATATGGAAAAATCCCAAATTGACCCTAAGGCCATCTTTGCTGCCCACTGAAGGCGAGCATCTGGAACTAAGGCTGGGGTAGGTAGTGCATCCAGATTAATTTTCCAATCTATTCCGAGAACTTTGTAAAAATCTACCACCAAATTCACCTAAAATGTAGAAATATTTGAGACTTTGTCCACCTTCTATTGGATTTGTTTAAATAGATACTCTCTGATGTGCACGTATAATCGAGCTTGCTGGAGAGTCATTTCCAGACGTATTTATAATCATTCTTGAATTTAAGCCCCACCTCAGTCTCTCCACAGTTCTCTGGAACATCAGCCGTCTCAAACTATTTCTCAATAATGTGTGCTACACCTCACCTCACCCGATGAGCCACCCAAGATGTTGGGCGTCTGGTCCAGCAAATTTATTTCTTTACACTTGTGTTATTTATTCATCTTTAACATTCTTGTGTCTCCCCATCAACTAGTTAGGTCTGGCTTGACTACCCTATTGTCTGTAGACGTATTGTTACCTCTTCTTTAAAGTATGCATTTAGCAGGTGCGGCTCCACTGAGGATGCTGGTTTCTGGTTCAGGGAGGACATGGCCTGGGAGTTCGGGCTGGACTGTTCCATGCGGAACAGGGTCAAGACTGATTTGCATGTGGTTGGGTCCAAACTGAAACGGCATGATGAGCAAAAAAACTGATGGATTAAACCCATCTCTGTGACTGGGGGTGAATGTTTGATTTGGTCTACATTCCTTCTATCAACTTTCTTTTTCCACTCAAGGGAGTGTCACTCTTTCGTGTGATGTTTTTGGGTCCCCAGCTCATCATTCCACCTTCCTGTGTTTAGTTGGGTCCTTGGAGTAAATGGGGGACTGTTTCACATCTGAGAAGTACACTCAATCATAACTGTTTGTTAGATTCTGTTTATCTCCGGTTTCTATTCTATACAGAGTGAAATCCTTTCTGTTCTTTTTTTTTCCCCAACATTGGTAAAGCCGGTAGGGCTGGCTTTAACATGATAATCAGCACTTGTACATGCAGTGTACATAAACAGCTTTTGTGAACGCCTGTGTTTACATGCGTTGCCACATTAAAGCCATAACTGTTGGCTTTGCCAATGCTAGTTTTAATCCGAGGCCGACGGGTCTGATGGAAATCAGGCTGTGTTTCAAGGGCCGTGATGCTTGTCTTCCCCTGATGCCCACAGTCATTCTCTTAAACCTCAAAAAACACTTAGTTCTGAAAATGCAAGAATTGTGGAGATTGGGCGACCGCAGTTATTACTAATATGGGAATTTGGTTCCACGCAGTAGGACTCGGGCACACACAGGCCTGTGGTTAGGCGCACAAACCCCAATGTCTCTAACGTCTTGTTTCAGCTCACACAATAGTATTTGAATGAATTTCCAACTGGCCCAGAGAACTGACATAAAAGACCTCCCTAAAATATCAGTACAGCGGGTGTTTAGCCAACCCCTCGCATTGGGGCTCAGTCACTTGCACACTGGGGCGTAGCTGGGTCAGTAAGTTTGGGGGGTGAGCTTCAGACTGGGGGAGGGGGGCGGTGAGCTACAGACTTTCTGAAAACCAGGCTGGCCTATAGCGGTAAATATTGTATGCGGAGCAGTGCATTGGGGGCCTTAAAGCCAGTGGAAAGGGGAAGAGGTGGGGACTGTAAGGGGGTACATAAAACGCATCTTTTGTGAAATAATCTTATTTTAAGACGTTCAAACAGAGACGTGTATATGTGTGTTGACTAAGTATTTAAAAATTCGAGGTGAAATCCGACAAACACCCCGCCATACCCGACTGGAAGAACCTGCCCCCAACTATTTATGAAGTAATACGTGTATTGAGGGAGTGTAGCGCCTGGAGCCACGCCCCTGCTTGCACACTGGGTAGATCAGTCACTAGTTCTTCTCTGACTTTCAGGCCTCGTGCAACACCCTGCTGGGCCGTGGGAACCGGAAGTGGACCCTTGTTACTGGCTGTAGAGCTAGTGGAAGGCGGAAGCCGGAGAGCCAGGCCAGAAGTCACAGTGACCTTGAATCCTGCGTTCTTCATTGATAGGCTGAGATGTTCTGTGGCTTGTAACGAGGCGCCCTCCCTGGAGCGGCCTTCACAGAGTGATAACAGCCCGTGGGCAGGACACTTTCTCTCCCCCCGTTACTGTTTATCAGTCTTGGAATGTTCGGCTCCACGGATACAGCGCCTTGACTTTGGACCCTCAATGCACTAGATTCGAGTTAGTCTCGGATATCTCTCTGGCACTGTCCGGTACAGGAACCCACCCCATCCTTTACATGTCGCCTCTCTCTGGGCACCGCCACCTCTAAGACCCTTTTTACACGTACGTCTTCTTGGTGACGTATTTGTCGTATGTGGTAAATATCTCCTGTTCCGAGTTTCAACAGACAAATGAGTCACAACATGCAAAATATGTTTTTAACACCCCGAGTTCCGCGTGTTTTGCCTTTTCTCTGGGCCTCGTCCCTCCAGTACATTTTGTGAGGTTTCTCCAGACGGAATTTATCAGGGGAGACCTGCGAGGGTCTCATACTTGTCACACAACTCGTAACTCCGACCCGTGCGTAAACAGGTGTTTACATAAGGATCGTGATTTAGCCCTTACCGCATAATGGTCGCCCTCGCCGCATGACGGTGCCTCATCTCGGATATTGTATGTCTGAAACCTGCCCAAGCTTACTTCATAGATCACTTCTCCTGAAATCACATTAATAACGCAAATACAGTGCACCGGCCCAGACCGCTCCTTAGCTCATCTACCCGACTTCCACTACTAGCTGTAAACTATCTATTACTAATCTCATTAGAAGATAACCGGATGTTTCAAGCAATCTGGCTCTACACCCACAGTTGTCTGCCAGAAAAGTCAAGCTTTGCATCTGGACCACACCTAGTTGTAGAGTCCGGCTGGACTCATACCAGTGTTTTGAGGTGACGCGCTTCCACGAGCCACACCCATCCATCACAGGTGTCACCGGTCAGGTGACCCTGCTAATAAACGGGGTCCGGCGCACGCGCCCGAGGCCAGTTATAGTAACTATAATGCTGTGTCTGGGTCACTCATTTTAGTAGCGTGAGGGGTTAGGGCCCCCAACACTACAACGGAACAGTGGTGGACGGTAATTTTGGGAGGGAAGGGGGGGCGGGCAGGAAGCACACTCATTCATTCACACACGCACGCACACCCAGTCACAAGATTCAAACATACACGCACGCACCAAACATTATTTAAAAAAACACACACACACACTTACCTTCAGCCTCAAAGATCCCAGGAGGGTTGGGACTGCTGCCTTTCATCATTGGCTGACTTTAGGTCAGCCAATGAGGGAAGGCAGCAGACCCAACTTCTCACAGAGTGGGGTGGGGTTAGTGAGACTTCTGACCCCACCCCGCTCTGTGAGGAGGTGTCACTGATTGACTCTCGCCCTGGGCGCTTCAGGGCTTAAACCTGAAGCGCCCAGGTTGGAGTCAGTGGGTGACGCTTCCCTCGGCATAAAGGGGGAGGGCCTTGAGGCACCTTTGCTGAGCCGAGGAGGTCACGCCCAAAGGAGCTGGGACCTCTTCAGCCCAGCGAAGTTCAGCTCAGGCAGCCAGGAGTCTGCGCAAATTGCACGTCTGCTCCTGGCTGCCTGACCTGAACATGGAGAGTGTCTGTCAGGCTGACCTTTGTTCAGCCTGACAGACACTCTTCATGGGGGGCAAAAGGTGGGGGGGCGTGGCCCCTCCGCCCTAAAGGATGGGCCACGGGTGCAACAGAGATGAGTCGGTCTGCCCCATGTGTGAGCCGGCTGCAGCTCAGTCCGCCTCATGGAGAAAATGACCAAGGCGCCCCATGCCTGCCAGCCAAATGTGCATGACCTTGCAGCAGCTGCCTGCTGTGATCCAATGCGTGGTGTCCCCCGAAGCAAGGAGGGAGAGCTGGCCGAATGTCCTGCCCGCTGCAACCCCAGTGCGGCACCAGAGGACCAGAGCAGCGCCCTCTGACCCATTGGGCCTGAGGTGAGCCCCAGCAGGTAACCGCGTGAACCTGCGGGTGTAGAAGAAGTGGAAAACGGGGTGAACGACTGTCAGGTGTCTCCAAGCCTAAAGCGCCTACTCGTTCCCCCGAGAGGCTGCGCGTGCTCTTCCCCACTGGTACAGGGACACCGGGTGGCATACAACATGGTGCCACACTGAGAAGACTGCCCCAGCGACCCACCGGGATCGGAGCAGCAGCACAATGTGAGGTGTTTGCATGCAGCTGACCGGCACAGTGAGACGGCCCTGCCCGCTGAGGACAGGCCCAGTGGCAGTGCATGTCCCCCCTCCCCTGAATGAACTGCAGCTGACCGGCACAGTGAGACGGCCCTGCCCGCTGAGGACAGGCCCAGGGACAGTGCATGTCCCCCCTCCCCTGAATGAACTGCAGCTGACCGGCACAGTGAGAAGGCGCTGCCCGCTGAGGACAGGCCCAGTGACAGTGCATGTCCCCCCTCCCCTGAATGAACTGCAGCTGACCGGCACAGTGAGACGGCCCTGCCCGCTGAGGACAGGCCCAGTGGCAGTGCATGTCCCCCCTCCCCTGAATGAACTGCAGCTGACCGGCACAGTGAGAAGGCGCTGCCCGCTGAGGACAGGCCCAGGGACAGTGCATGTCCCCCCTCCCCTGAATGAACTGCAGCTGACCGGCACAGTGAGAAGGCCCTGCCCGCTGAGGACAGGCCCAGGGACAGTGCATGTCCCCCCTCCCCTGAATGAACTGCAGCTGACCGGCACAGTGAGACGGCCCTGCCCGCTGAGGACAGGCCCAGGGACAGTGCATGTCCCCCCTCCCCTGAATGAACTGCAGCTGACCGGCACAGTGAGACGGCCCTGCCCGCTGAGGACAGGCCCAGGGACAGTGCATGTCCCCCCTCCCCTGAATGAACTGCAGCTGACCGGCACAGTGAGACGGCCCTGCCCGCTGAGGACAGGCCCAGGGACAGTGCATGTCCCCCCTCCCCTGAATGAACTGCAGCTGACCGGCACAGTGAGAAGGCCCTGCCCGCTGAGGACAGGCCCAGGGACAGTGCATGTCCCCCCTCCCCTGAATGAACTGCAGCTGACCGGCACAGTGAGAAGGCCCTGCCCGCTGAGGACAGGCCCAGTGGCAGTGCATGTCCCCCCTCCCCTGAATGAACTGCAGCTGACCGGCACAGTGAGAAGGCGCTGCCCGCTGAGGACAGGCCCAGGGACAGTGCATGTCCCCCCTCCCCTGAATGAACTGCAGCTGACCGGCACAGTGAGACGGCCCTGCCCGCTGAGGACAGGCCCAGGGACAGTGCATGTCCCCCCTCCCCTGAATGAACTGCAGCTGACCGGCACAGTGAGAAGGCCCTGCCCGCTGAGGACAGGCCCAGGGACAGTGCATGTCCCCCCTCCCCTGAATGAACTGCAGCTGACCGGCACAGTGAGAAGGCGCTGCCCGCTGAGGACAGGCCCAGGGACAGTGCATGTCCCCCCTCCCCTGAATGAACTGCAGCTGACCGGCACAGTGAGACGGCCCTGCCCGCTGAGGACAGGCCCAGTGGCAGTGCATGTCCCCCCTCCCCTGAATGAACTGCAGCTGACCGGCACAGTGAGAAGGCGCTGCCCGCTGAGGACAGGCCCAGGGACAGTGCATGTCCCCCCTCCCCTGAATGAACTGCAGCTGACCGGCACAGTGAGAAGGCCCTGCCCGCTGAGGACAGGCCCAGGGACAGTGCATGTCCCCCCTCCCCTGAATGAACTGCAGCTGACCGGCACAGTGAGACGGCCCTGCCCGCTGAGGACAGGCCCAGTGGCAGTGCATGTCCCCCCTCCCCTGAATGAACTGCAGCTGACCGGCACAGTGAGACGGCCCTGCCCGCTGAGGACAGGCCCAGTGGCAGTGCATGTCCCCCCTCCCCTGAATGAACTGCAGCTGACCGGCACAGTGAGACGGCCCTGCCCGCTGAGGACAGGCCCAGTGGCAGTGCATGTCCCCCAGGCCCAGTGGCAGTGCATGTCCCCCCTCCCCTGAATGAACTGCAGCTGACCGGCACAGTGAGACGGCCCTGCCCGCTGAGGACAGGCCCAGGGACAGTGCATGTCCCCCCTCCCCTGAATGAACTGCAGCTGACCGGCACAGTGAGACGGCCCTGCCCGCTGAGGACAGGCCCAGGGACAGTGCATGTCCCCCCTCCCCTGAATGAACTGCAGCTGACCGGCACAGTGAGACGGCCCTGCCCGCTGAGGACAGGCCCAGGGACAGTGCATGTCCCCCCTCCCCTGAATGAACTGCAGCTGACCGGCACAGTGAGAAGGCCCTGCCCGCTGAGGACAGGCCCAGGGACAGTGCATGTCCCCCCTCCCCTGAATGAACTGCAGCTGACCGGCACAGTGAGAAGGCCCTGCCCGCTGAGGACAGGCCCAGTGGCAGTGCATGTCCCCCCTCCCCTGAATGAACTGCAGCTGACCGGCACAGTGAGACGGCCCTGCCCGCTGAGGACAGGCCCAGGGACAGTGCATGTCCCCCCTCCCCTGAATGAACTGCAGCTGACCGGCACAGTGAGACGGCCCTGCCCGCTGAGGACAGGCCCAGGGACAGTGCATGTCCCCCCTCCCCTGAATGAACTGCAGCTGACCGGCACAGTGAGACGGCCCTGCCCGCTGAGGACAGGCCCAGGGACAGTGCATGTCCCCCCTCCCCTGAATGAACTGCAGCTGACCGGCACAGTGAGAAGGCCCTGCCCGCTGAGGACAGGCCCAGGGACAGTGCATGTCCCCCCTCCCCTGAATGAACTGCAGCTGACCGGCACAGTGAGAAGGCCCTGCCCGCTGAGGACAGGCCCAGTGGCAGTGCATGTCCCCCCTCCCCTGAATGAACTGCAGCTGACCGGCACAGTGAGAAGGCGCTGCCCGCTGAGGACAGGCCCAGGGACAGTGCATGTCCCCCCTCCCCTGAATGAACTGCAGCTGACCGGCACAGTGAGACGGCCCTGCCCGCTGAGGACAGGCCCAGGGACAGTGCATGTCCCCCCTCCCCTGAATGAACTGCAGCTGACCGGCACAGTGAGAAGGCGCTGCCCGCTGAGGACAGGCCCAGGGACAGTGCATGTCCCCCCAGACAGTGCATGTCCCCCCTCCCCTGAATGAACAGAATAAACCCTGCGATGAGAGGCCTGGCCCTCCAGAAGGCTACCGTGGCTACAGTGAGAAGGCTGCATGACCAGTGGCCGGGCTAGCGCCACGAGCAGATGCGCCTCACTAAAGGACCAGCAGTACAAGCCTCACTCCCCCGTCTGCAGTGTCCGCCAATTGCAGAGTGACTGCCGCTGTGCAGAGGAGAGGGGAACCCCGCAACAGCCCGGCTGGTGGAGAGCCGTGACCTGCCGACTGAGTAAGGATAGCAGCTGCAGCATCACCTAGTGGTCACTCTGCCGCACTGCACCCAGGGGCATGCTGCAATACAAGAATCATAAGGCAAGCGACCACAGAGAGAGTAAATGAGGCCCTGCTGCACCTGCAATACATTGCCTGAGCTGCTTCTGCATATCACGCCACCTGCGTGACCCACAGTCGGGATAACTGGCTGCAGCCTCTCACAAGATAAGCAGCGCCACCTAGCAGTTGCGCATTGTTCTGCACCCTAGTGCCAGAGAAGGCAGCATCAAGGCCCATGATGACTGCCATGAGCAGCGTGTGAAGGTGCCGTGCACGATGAGAACAGAATAAAAATGACACCAGCGTGTTAGTGCGAGGCAAGCCGACGGTGAGGCACCTAGCAGATGCAAAGTGGTTGAGCAGCACAGCCCGCAGCATCAGCAGGGCTGCTGCAGCGCATAGAGAGAGCGAGAACGTTTGCACATAGACTGCACCCCCAGAGGCCGAATACCACAACCATGCTCAACGAGATAGCACTGCACCTGCACGCCCCCTCATGGCAATGGACAACAGCAAAAGACAACCTATCATGAGTATCACTGCAACCGTGCTAGATCCTTCAGTGCCCGGTACCTCCGCATGAGAAAGTATAGACTGACTATGAGGAGTACGAGCCACTGCACACATAGCCCCTTGAAGCTGTCTAACATCATCAGGAAGATGCCACCACACGCCGCTGGTGGTGAGCGGCCACCACTACAAGAGACTGGACAGGCAGGCAATGCACCAGCAGAGGGTGCCCAGGAAGAACGACTGAGTGCGTGAAGTCAGAGGTGCGCGGGCGGCCACACCTGGCAATCGGACAGTATGGGCAGGAGCCCGAGTGAGAGAGAGACCCACAGAATAAGTCACAAAGCCAAGTCAAAGAGGCCGCACCAGCGGGCCACACCCCAGCACCAGATGGCCCCCGTTGGCCCATCATTGAGTATGTTACGAGGAATGACCGACCCTGCCAAGTAAACTGGAACAGAGGCAGGAGCAAGCCCTCTAACGACACCGTCTCAAGGTGCAAGAGCTGTGCCCTCAAGTGAAGACAGGAAGAAAGAAGAGGTGACCCTCCAGTCCGGGAGCGGACCACCAAGAACATTGTTGAGGAAGGGACAGGACCTGCATGAGGGTCCACGTAGAGAAGGAATCAAGTCCTATAGACAGGACTAAGCCAGTAAGAGATCCATGTGATGCAACATGTGACCCGTGGCGCAATGCCACCTCAACAAAGGAAATTCAGAGAAGAAGAGAGAGGCATGTGGGATGACGCCATGTCATGAAGGTTCAAGGAAGAAAAGTGTGTGACAGATCCGTCACACACAAGATCAGGAACACCGTAGGTGCAAGAGAAAGAGAGAAGAGCCATAGGACTGATGACTCGTACCAGTACCGGAGAGGGCATCCATCAACACAAGCCAGCCACCACGGTGAACAGACGTCACTGGAGACAGCTCCGTGGGTTGACCAACTGTAAGCCGCCAGCACTCGTGAACCACGTCCAGGCCCCGCGCTTCTCGGTGCGACCGACCAGCCACCTGTCACCGGCTGCTTGACATAGATGGCATCCCTGCTGGTAACTGCACATGCTGAACGAGAACCGCAGGTGGCTACGAATTCCCTCAAGTTATCCCTTCTCCAAGCAAGACACCGCCACTTGCTTATGTAACTATTACTCAGTAAGATCGTCATCCTTACCAGGTGCATCACCCGAACCACCTAAAAGGCACTGCACCACCAGAGTTGACCCGGTGTCAGCAAAAAGACCAGAAGTTGACATGGCATCCCTGGCACCGTGGGAGGCTGACCACGTAGAAATCTGCTCTGAGCCCCCATGAAACGGAGACCTGCAAGAGAGAGCATACTCAACCATTGGAGCATCTACCCTTGGGGTTGAATGAGGCTTGGACGTGGTCCTATTGGGAGTTCTCCAGCGCCCCACTTGGTGAGGCCTATGAGAGGCCCACACAGCCCTCGCAGTCCCGTGGCAATCCAGGAGCAAAGGCCTCAAGGGAATTTCAGTGAGAGGGGAATCCCAACAAGAGAGATGTGTCTGAGGCAGCTCCACGACAGGCACCGGGAAGCACTGAGGTCTCAAACTGAGACTGGTCACTCAAAGACTATCAGACAAAGGCCAGTACACCTGAGTCCTGACGGCCAGAGAACACAGACCCTGAAACAGCCACCCTTTGTGGCTGCACGAGCGACTTGGATGTGACCCTTTTGGCTGTTCCTCAGCGACACCTTCACTCTGCCTGCGATAGACCCTGCACAGTTCACACTGTCCTGTGGCAGCTTGGCAAAAGGGCCTTGAGGAGACTCCTGTGTGATGGAATCCTGACACAAGAGGGAAGCCTGAAGCTGCTCTACCAGCAGACGTTGGAAGGCCCCAAGGCCTTCGAAGAAGACATCCTTTTATTCATGTCATCCTTAGTCTTTGAAGGTTCCCTATCCATGGCCTGAATGCCTTCCAAGAGATCCTTGCAGTGGACTCCCCACCACTCCTGATGCATCCGCATTGAACTTTGTAGATAGACTTCACCATTGCTCGGGATGGGACATCCCAGTGGACTTTGTAAATAGACTGCAACACCGTGAGACCAGGCGGGACAGGACCGACAGTGCCCGAGTGAACTGCAACATCATGGACAGGCGATGGAGGGATCCGGACTTCATCAACACTGCGATTTGTGCCCAGAGTAGTCAGGTACCATGATGCCGGGCACTCCCAGCTGCACCTGTCCACTCATCATGTCCGCCAGACTGCCTGAAGAGGCTCAGTGGTGTTTATTTTAGTGTTTATTTCTCTGCCACAGGTTGGACTTCTTTGTTTTTTTAAATAAAGTTTGGGAAGGATACAGAGTCCGGCTGGACTCGTACTAGTGTTTTGAGATGACGCGCTTCCACCAGCCTCTCCTTGTGGGCTGGTTTCCACACTCACCCCACACCCATCCATCACAGGTGCTCCACCCTGTGGCTGGTGCTATTAAATGTCAGCGCTCCGAATACCAAGGCGGCCCGGTCTTCTATCCGCCTCACTAATCGAACACCAGACACTGATGTCCCTTCACTTCACTCCTGCAGGGACCTGCTTTCTCCTTTTCTGACAGTTTTTTCTATCCGCCTCTTCGTCAGTCGTTGTGCTCCATGAGTGTTTCCCTCTCTTGCTCTTGGGAAGTGTTTGATGAAGAAAACTAAGCACTGTCCCTCAAGAATAAGTGCTCGTGTCCACCACCGGCTCAAATTAAGCGCTGGAAAACACACACATTTCTGAGTGTTCGCCTTCTCAACCGACACCCCCACCTAATGAGCTTTAGAGCAGATTTTCTGAAACGTAATATTACATCATAGTACTGTGATCCTAGCCAAGAGCACATATATTTACGAGTTTGAATTACTTTTTTTTTTTAATACACTGCACAAGCCTGCGCTCGTCAGTGGAGATCTTTAAGCCTCGAAGGACTGACTGCTTGTGCACACATATATTATGAGAGCAGATTTCAGTTTTTTTCTTTGGGAATCGGTGTTAGAGAAAAGCAGTGGGTCTGGTCACGGTACGCAGGCGATCCTGGTGCAGGAAAGCTAACAGTAATTTTCTGAAAGCAAATAACTTTTTGTCCTTTCATGTTCACCCCTCTGTTGTTTCTGGATCTCTTTTTCTTAGCAATCCAGACATTTTTCATCACATGGATATTAATTCGGGCCCCGTCCCCTGCACTCCAAGGTGGCTCCATGCACGCGCAATGCGTGACCTAATATGCGAGACTTCTTTGCTGTGACAAAACGCGCCAATCTATGCCGGGACTCGGGTTAACAACCCCCCCCCCCCCCCCCCCCCCCCCCGAGGTCAGGGCGTGGAACACGAAGCGGAACAAGGAAACATACCTCACATTCCATTTGTAGGAGACCTTGCAGGCCACGCCCTCTTTTCATTCCAATGTAATGAGCAAGGAACTCGCTGTCCCAGAGCCATCTGCAGCCTGGAGCAGGGGAACTCCAGACTTCCCGGCATGCACTGCTTCGGGAGAGTGGCCTGCACCCGAGCTGGTCTGCTCTCTGCTCGTTTCTACACTTGGGCCCTCCTCACCAGTTCAGGGCTACACTCCAACCCTGTGCCAAAGCTTGTTTGTAAAGGGATCCGAAAACTGAGCTGTGTGATATTTCTCGCACTCTCGCGGCTTCCCCCTGAGAGATTCCAGCAGGTCAACCCTTTCATAAATATATTTCAATGAATTTCCATTTATTAAATATATTTATAAACCTATATTTATTATTATATATACTATAGTTAATGGATTCAGAGTTGTATTGCTAGTTTGTTAACTATTCTAATAGTTCATATATTTATACAAAGTTTAGAGAGAGAGAGTGGGTAAAAGGCAGAAGGTGTAACTTTATGTGTTAAATGCTGATCCCATATTGTATGCCTCGGATGCAAGTTGAAGCCTTAGAATCGGAGGTATTTGCCAAGTATGGTAAGTAACTCACTCTATCCCTCCTAACTAGTACTGAGGGCCCAAGGTTACTTCATCTGCTGAACTGTTCTCCTCAAACCTGCAGGACTCGATTGGTTCCGCCACAAGCATTCCCCCCCCCCCCCCTTCCATCATGGTTCATTATTAGGGTCGAGCCTGCGTCGCATGCGTTTCGCTTGCGAGACACTTTAGGAGTTAGAAAAGGGCTCGGAGCCCCGTTCACGTCACGTCAGTTGTCTTTCATTGGTTCGTGGACTTGCCTGTTAAAATCTGCTCGCTTTCATTAGTGGATGGCACGCATACGTCATGCCACATACGAGGTTCCACATTTTCGGTCCGGTTTATGGACTACTTTTTATCTTTTCTTCGCAGCGCGATCTCGCTTGGCAGAAGTCGAGCTCTTTCCATGACATCGACCCTGTTACATAGTTAATTGCACTTTTGCCGGTTACGTAGATAATTGCACTTTTGCCGATAGGTTTCATTACGAGTGAACTGTAGCAGCGCGATCGCTTTGTTTTTTTCTTTCAATGTGGAAAGAAAAATCAGTTTGGGCGTTTACAACTTCTAATAGCTGTAACTCTGAGAAATGCGAGACCCTAGTGCATTGCAAATGCTTGTTACTTTCTACTGTTTCTCCATCTCAGTTTGTTTCACTTATATAAAGCACCTTAATACCACCTGGTGCAGGCGCTATAGAAAAATATTTAATATCATTGGGATTTGCGCATTTCTCGAGTTAACCGTGTTTGCTGATCAAGGTACATCATGCTTTAGAACATTGTGTTGCAGGACATCAGCCATCCTTGCAGGGCCCTCTGGGGGCCCTTTCACATGGCTCTGGATAGACTACTGTTTAAAAGCCAATGTTCTTTTGCTGGCATTTGGTTTTCTGATTACAAAAAGCTTGTTAAGTTTCCACCAAACAGTGTTCCCCTCAGTAACTCCTCTACAAGTGAATACACCCAACAGCCCCTCTTAGAGGCACCCACACCAGACCACACTTTCTCACAATCACCCCTGAGCCAAGGGCTGTGCAGATGCACAGCATCTCCGTGCACCCCAGTCTAAGCATATGGCCCGGATAAGGGCAACTGCATTTACTCTAAAATAGACCTGGATTTAATTTGCGTAGTTTCTTTTGTAGAAATTCTGCGAACTTAAAATGTGTGAAATTATGTGAAATGCTGGTCTGGCATTTTGTGCAATTTTTTTGTAGCGCGAAATGCATCCCCTCGTCCATCGTCTTGGACACAGCAACGTATTTCACACTGAGCAAAAATAGCACAAAATCATATGTGATGCGAACAGCAGCTGATTTCCTTTTGTTTATTTGTCTTGTTCCCATGCTAGGAAGGTGATAGGATTTTTACCCAAACGCAATTTGAAGTACGTGACCTGATGTAATGCCATAATCTTGAGCATTTTGCCCAACGTAAAGTACTGGAAAATACCCAAGATCAAGCTGGCATAATCTAAGGTTTGCCCCCCCCGCACTCTAAAATTGAGCAGAAATGTCCTTTGGTGCTTTGAATGACATCTAAGGGTCAGCTTCAGGCCCATCTTAGACCCAGAGTCACTGGAAGGCACAGAAATACTAAAATAAAGTCCTATAGTGCCACAGTAATAACAGATTCATGGTGTACAAGCGATAGCTAACATGATATCTTGTTCTTGCCCTCGGTAGATGTATATATTTTGTAAATGAGTGGAATACACCACCTACACTGTATGTCATAAGGTGGGTTGGGATCACACTGTCATATCCCAGCACAGTTCGCCCCGTTGCATCCTGGGAAATGCAGTTCACAATTAGCGCTCACTTCAAAATTAGCTGTAGTTTTTCCCCAGAATTGGCGCAGACATTGCTGTATGTCTCTGGGCGCGTGTTTCTGGGGTTAGCCCGTTGTCAGTAGAGAGCAGAAGTGGTAGAGAGCAAAGAAAAGTCAATGGGGTGACCTGTGCTGGGATGAGAGGCAGTGTGCTCCCTCCCCTCGTGTCTGAAAGGCTCCCTTCAGCCAATGAGCTGACAAGCTCACCTGGGATGCACCTGTGTGACTGTGACCTGTGAACGCTTGGGAAGCATACCAATCAATCAATCAACCAGGAATTTGTAAAGTGCATTACTCACCTGTGAGGGTCTCAAGGCGCTGGGGAGAGGGGACGGGGGGGGAGGGAGGGTTAGGTGGAGGTGCCGCTACTGCTCGAACAGCCAGGTGTTGAGAAGATTCATGAAGGTCAGAAGGTCTTTGGTCTGGCACAGGTGGGTGGGAAGAGTGTTCCATGTTTTGGGGGCGAGGTGCGAGAATGAACTACCGCTGGTTGTAATTGTGCTGACGCCTGGGACGGTTGCGAGGGTGAGGTCGGCGGAGCGGAGATACCGGGTCGGGATGTGGAAGGAGAGTTGTCTGTTGAGGTATTCTGGTCCGATGTTGTGCAGTACTTTGTGAGCGTCGGTGAGGAGTTTGAAGGTGATTCTCTTGTTGACTGGGAGCCAGTGCAGGTTTCCCAGGTGGTCTGTGATGTGGCAGTGGCGGGGGATGTCCAGGATGAGGCGTGCAGAGGCCAGCAACCCCAGATGACTTTTCTCTGCTCTCTACTACTTCTGCTCTCTACTGATGAAGGGCTGAACCCAGAAACGCGAGTCCAGAGAACAGCAAAACCTGCACCAACATTGGCGAAAATCTACAGTAACTTTGTATTAAGTGTACAGTATTTACCAGGATGCAACGGGGTGAACTGTGCTGGAATGAGAGGCATGGCGCCCCCTTTCCCCTTGTGTACACTGTATGTCGAATTCCCCCACAGAACTTTTCCATTGATGAAGCGCGCTGCTACAATTGTCGGCCATATGGCGGTAAAAGCAGTAGACACCTCTCGGATCAATGTTGTATTCCATATGAGGAGGGTTCTTAGCGTGTGGCTAGACTGACACGTCTGCACTGCGCACGCCCCAGCTCATATGATGGCGAATGACTAATGTCATTTGTTAACAGACTTTGAAAACACATAGGGGTTAAGAAACTGAATAAATGTCACTTCTGAACTTGGCGGACTTTTCTATAACAAATAAGCACAACATTTGCTGTTGTTTACCTCTATCGAAAGATTGAGTTTTCAACGCCATTTTCGAATCCAAACTGTTGTCTGGATATCAGTATCGTGATTTTTTTGAAACTACGCTGAGTCCAATAATATTTAGTAGTTCTTAGGTCTGACTTGACAGTGCAGCTGTCTCCAGACCTTTTGTCAACAGTGGAAAAAGAGTCTGAAGAAAGAGGGACTTGAGCTCTGCCCAAGTGTTGATTTTAAATACGGATTTGATTAGGAAGTTTTGTTCTGCAGCTCAAGAGGAGTGGTCCTATTGCACTTTGTGACTTGATGGAAAGCCAATGCTCAGCACAGCAAGAATGATTTGGTTAGGGTGGCAAGACACTGATCAAGGCTCAAGGCCTTATCTGTTCAATATTTGAAGGGGTGGGTGAAAAAGTTTGCAAAGTTTTGCCCACTCTGTGTTCTACTTGGAGCGCAGGGTTCCAGTAAAACTCTGCCAACCGCCGGGTGGTGGAGTTTTTTTCACATGTGGCTCTGCAATGTTAAGTAGGCAAGCACGAGCAAGAGTTTGCATCCCCAAGTGTGATTTTTGGGTGCTAGAACGCCTCCTGGCAAGATTTCTCAACGCAGGCAGTCGTGGCAGGTTGTGACCATTCGCAAAGAGGAAACTTTAGCTGAAAAAGAAAATCTACTTGGGTGGCAGAAAGAAGCAGTGCCCTCTGGCGCGCTGCCGTTCACACTGATGTTACAGCGTGGAGCAAGCTCCCAAAGCTAAAAATCAGTGCAGCGTGTCCAAATTCCACCCACTCGTGGAACTCTCCAGAATGTTGTGGAGTTTTTATGTAACTCCACAGAGTAAAAAACTCCGAGTTCCACCCACACCTGAATACTAGAAGGTGCAGTAATGCCAGTAGGTCTGATTTATAATACATATTGAAAAACATATGTGGAGGGTAAGACATGTAAGTTATTACATTTTGTTATAGACTGGTACTTTCCTACATGGCTGCCAAAAATTACCATAGTAGGCGAGGGTTTGGTGCTGGTTTCCCGCCTCTAACAAACACTATGGTAGAAGATTTTCTCTTTGATAATTCTTGTTAACCCTCTTCTGAGGGGTTAAATACCATTTCACCAACTGTCATTTTGTGTATATTTACAATTTTCAGAATGTGTGCTTAGAGGTTGCCTTCTGGTAAAGTATATATTAAGTACCGTAGGCCATAGTTGGTTCTAGCAACAAGTCAATAACCACCGATCTATGACTGGCTAGTTCACTGGAAAAGCTATGTCCAATGCCATGGGTCTTATGTGTGTATAATACACGGGATTCTGTAATTCATGTATAAATGCACGTCTCTAATTTCTCTGTAATGGGAGACTTGTGATGCACGATGTCACTGATTATAAAGAAAAGACATCAGAACTCAACTATTCTAAGTTCTGATGTCACAATGCCTCAGCCAGCAGCCAAGGTGAAAGGCAGGTCAGGTATGGAGCATAATTGAAGCAGCTGTTTAAAGCAACAAACTGAACATTGCTTTTCTTTCTTCTGCTCTATTTTTAGCTTACAATGACAAGCAGAGAGAACATGTTTATTTTTTGCACTCCTTAGATAGGGAAAAACTACAACCTTTCTGCAAGTCTCTACACATTACAAGCCACTGCGGCTTTTTTCTTAACAACTGACTTGTATTGTACTGTTTCTAAAATGTTTGAAGCAAATATCTAACAGGTGTTTGTGTTTATATTTGTGCTAGAGGTTTTATTCTTCATGTTTGCACACATGCTCGCTCTTTCAAATGAAGGAGCTACACAGCAAGGTTTTAAGCAGTTTGAGGGAAAGATGATAGGCTAACATGTATTATATGTGATAAACTACCCTGATGTACGTGATAGGGATATTGCGAATCACTTCGGAGTTCCATAACCTTATAAAAGAACTCGGCCTTTGGCCTCATTCCTCTATATGGTTAAGGAACTCCTTGGTGACTTGCAATATCCTTACAATGTACGGCAGCGGGTACTTTATCTCTTCTATTATGATAAGTTATAACAAAGACAGCAGGCCTGACAGACTTATTGTCAAAAGTGTTTGCCTTAGTACAGTAGTAGGGAAGGAATTTGTATACTATGTCTGACAAACATTTGGAGTTGTAGATTTGCAATGTGTTTATCCTTGTTAGGTCCATTTAAGAGGGGTTGCACGCTGTTTTATCTGTAACGTAGAATATATTTTTAATTATAGGACTGTATGCCTGATAATTGCCAGCTTATGCACAATATTAGAGGTCTCAGTTGGTTATGGTGAAAAGCCATTGATAAATAATGGGAAAAGCAATGTCAAACGCCAAAGGTCTGATATGTTTATTATGAAACGTTCCGACAAAGGTAGTAGGCCTGCCTTATTTGTTGTGAAATGCATTTGTTAAAGGCAGTAGGCTTTTCAAGGGTGCATTGTCATTACAATGCGTTGAAGGTTGTAACTGGTTTTGCATTACACAGAATCTCACAGGTTACCTTGGTAAGCAAGAGGTTTGGTGTTAGTTTATCTCAACCTCTGCCCTTCCAATCAACCCTTGGGTTGGAAGATATGCACTGTGATAATCCTTGTAAGAGCTACTTAAGAGGTGCTCAATATTCTTTTTCCAACTGTACTTTGATAGGTATTTATAATTTTGCTGTTTACCCGATGGCTGTCTTAGGTGAAAGTTTATGCTCCGTGGAGAAGGCCTGAGTTGATTGCACTGATCTGTCAATGACAAAGGCTGTAGTCCTGATTGGTTCGGCAGGAAAAGTTATGTCAGATGGCATTGGTCACCTCTATTTAGTATGAAAAATGACAGCTTGGACATTTATCGTGAAAATCATAAGGCCTTAAAGGGCGGGCAGTGATTACACTTTGTTAAAGCCCGTGGTCCGGTATTTTTTTACATTGAATCTCACAGGTGGCTGTAGGAGGCAAGGAATGTGGTCCTGGTTACTTTCTTTGACAAACCCTGGGGATAGAAGATTTGTACTGTGAGAGCCCAGTTAGGGGGACTGGCGGGTCTGTTTATCTGCCAGGCCCTTGTGCTTAAAAATAAAAATAAAATTATACTTACATATACATAAAGGGTCTTTGGGTCAGCTGTCTTCTGTCACTGTGAGGGGCAGGGGACAATGGGTTACCCCATTTATTCCATTGGCTCAGTTGCCCTGAGTGACCATATTTTGCGCGATCACATGCCCGTCAGCCTGAAAATGAGCGCTTCAGTGCATGGACTGGTGGGTCAAACTTTTACTTTTCCATTTCCTTTTCCTTTTATAAGTCTCTGTATTCTTTTGTTTTCCTTCTTTAGAGTGTCTCTTGCCTCCCCAGATAACCTACTGGGCCACTTCTTCTACTTTTATTCTTTTAATTGGTCTTGCATATGCTTGTTGAGTTTGCATGTTTGCTTTATTGCAGATGTGTACGTGGCTGAATGCAGGCACAAGACAGCAGGTGGATGAATGGATGAACGAGTGCAAGGATAAGTAACTGGGTGCTTGAGTGATACTTTGAGATATTAAACTCGAGTGACAAGAAGCACTTTCTGTTATAAGCCCAGACCGTTTTGCATTGCCAATGCTTGTTAAATGTGGATTTTTCCTATTGTTTTTGTTCTAAATATGTCTTCCCTCGGTCATTTATCATGTACTTGCTTTAAAGCGCTGATATGCCTCTTGGCTCTGGTTCACGCTACATAAATCACTAACGAATAAAAAAGATACAGTTGCAACGTTGGGATTTTTATAAAGATTCCAAGGGGGTTGGGCGCCTCAACCTAGTTTAAAAATGGATACGAAGTAGCTAGAAAGAAGACTCGTTACAAATCAACAACAAAGCTACTTATAAATGTCAATATTCAGGAAATGAAGCAAAGGTTGTATTAGTGGAATTTTGTCTTGATTGTGCAGTGCCATCTTGTGACTAATTTGGAGTACTACAACTTGAAAAGTGATTCAATGGTTTACGTTCTTTGGTACCTAGCTAAGTAGGGGAGATCACGGGGGGAGTTGTGTAAATCACAAGGAAACTGGAATATTTTCTCTCCGACCAGCTAACCCGCATAAAGTATATCTTAACGAAAAGGTCTGGAAATCAGCAAATAAACATCACTTCCGAAATTCTGTAGAGATGTCACAGTTGCCTGAAATTAGGATGATCCTAGATGAGTTTGTTTGTTGTATTTTCTTTTCGTTGTACAGTTTATATTGTTTTTAATTAACCATGCAAGAAAGCTTTGATTGGTTGAAGGTGAGCAAACATTCTGCATTTACGGGGAAGTTCCAGCATCCTAACAATTTCCTCCGAGAAGAATACACACATGGCAAAGAAGCATCACCCCACACCTCCGCCAGCAGCAGTGGCTGCAAATCCTTTAACAACGAAACGGTAATTACCTTTCGTTGTTACAGGGGTGGGGCACTGGGGATGATGAGGACAAAGGGAGTGCACTGTGCATTCCCCTCAGTGCGCATGTGTGTTTGGCTGGCCGTCTCGGAGAGAGCAGGCACAGGCTCCCAGCCAATGCTAATGCTGCTCTGGGCAGCCTCAGGATTGGCCACAGGGCAGGCTGGGAGCCTGTGCTTACTGCTGAGGAGGCGGCGGAGCTGCGGCGTGGCGAGCAGGTAAGTATTTTTCTTTATATTTTTAAATTATTTTAATATTCCCCCGTGCTGCCCTGCCCCTTGTAACCCCCATGAGCCGCGACTGAATACACGTCCAGTTTAGACAGAGAGGGGGTTATTCCAACTTTGGAGGAGGTGGTAATCCGTCCTAAATGTGATGGATTTACCACCAGCCGTATTACGAGTTCCATAGGATATAATGGACTCGTAATACGGCTGGTGGTATATCCGTCACTTTACCGTCACTTTTGGGACGGATTACCACTTCCTCCAAAGTTGGAATAACCCCCAGAGTGTCCTATTTCCAGTGTCCACTGGTGTGGTTTCTGGTGAGTTAGAGAGTCAGAGAGTACTTTACCAGCAGAGTTATGTTCTCTCACCCTCATCGGAGAGCGGTGTAGCAGCCCAACATTCCTCCAAGTGCATGCCAAACTTTTGTGAAATGTACCATCTCACAGTACAATTGCAACACTTTTTTGTTTTGTGACATTGTTAAAAAGAATAAAAAGGGGTCAGGTGGAAAAATAGTACTTATGTGAGGGCATTGGTATAAAGTGAACCAAGTTGGGAAGCAACAGAACTCTGAACAGCCAGCTAGAGCCAAGAAGTGTGATTCAAGGTCATTTTCAAGGGGTCAATTCACAAGTGGGTTTCTGTTGTATGAGATAATTTACTTATTCCTTGCCTGCTTGGGACCCACTAATTTCCAAATCCCTGGGGCCCAAGTTTTGGCGCCCAATCTGTTCTTCACTCAGTCGGTCACTGATGTATAGGGCCACCCGGCCTCGAAGATATAATGCAACCAGCACACAGCCAGAGGTCGGGACTTGGTCCAATGCTATAAATAAAGGGTGGTAGATCGCTCGTAGTCTGTCGGCGATATATCCTTGCAGTGTGTGCATGTGTCTTACTGCCAGCTAAGAGCACACGGCCCAGGTGAGAACCAATAGCCCAGTACAGCTGCTACATTGGCGATGAGGCCGGCGTGCCCTCTGTGTTCTGCGGGGTGTGCGGAGAACTGAGCGGCGCCTGCCAGTCTGCTGCCTGGCACGGAGGAGAGTCACCTTGTCAAGTGGCAAAGCAGCCCACCGGAGACCAGGAGTTACTGCCACTGGGAATCAGCCCCGAGAACGAGTGGCCTGTTATGGCTCATCCGGAATAGTGGTGAGCCCACGCCACGGTCTCCGCAGCAGCTGAAGGAGCCTGCCCTGCCGCCTTGCAGTGGCCTGTGCTACCGCCACACTCAAGACTAGGCCTCGCCAACACACGTGGCCATGTGCAAACCGCCCCTCCCTATCTGGAAGAATCTCTCTATACACCTATAGCACGCTGTTGTGCCCTGCACCTCCGCCATCGAGCCTCACTGATATCTTCACTTCTGAAGCGCGAGCCTGTCATCACCTGTGGCCATGCAAAGGATGTGCAATGTTACAGAAGTAGAGAGGAATAAAGAAATAGAAACAACAGAAGGCACAATGCAAGAGACTAATTGATCGATCAATATATAGGAGACATATGTTTATTACAGAGATTACATTGAGCACAGAGCATGTCCTCCCAGCCGCAAGGGGCTGCAGCTTCGGCACCTCAACGTCGCGCGCCCACACCAGTCGCTGGGGTCCTGCCATTCCGTCAACTTGCAAACCCCACAACGGCCTCCCCAAGGTGCTTAGGACACCTAGGACGTTACTATCGCGCAATCTGTGAAACCTGACGACGCAGTTAAGGGTTCAGTGATGCTCCACATGGTAGGCGCAAACTTTATTCAAAATTGATGCAGCTGTAGCCCCTTATATAGACGATTCGATCCACAACTAAATCCTGATGACGAGAGATTCAAGGTGATGCAGGTCTGCCAAGCTGAAGATGAGTCAGTCAACATTATCTCTGCATGGTTGCACAAACTGACAAGCACCTGCACAACAATTAACAGGCCTGACAAAATCAGGGCCCAAATTGTACAAAGTTGCCATTTCTCTGGCCTGCGAAAACTAATCCTGTGCCAACCCGGAATCACGCTGGATGGCATTCTGATCCTGGGTAGATCTCATGGGTTGATGAACAGGTGATCTGAGGACATGGGGGGGGGGGGGGCAGCTCTCACAAGGAGCGGGTCCGTCATCAACTCTGAAAGCCGTAAAGATCAAAGAGAAACAGGTTGATGCCATCCAGCTCTGCCCAGCACAGCTTCAACCACTCACCACCCCCCAAACAAGGTGATGGATTCTGCAGCAACTGCAGCACTCCAAATGTGTGCTTGGTGCAAGGGAAGCCCTGCATGAAGTGTGCCCCCTGCAAACCATTTTGCCAAAGTGTGCTGTAGCAGTGGTCCGCTGTCAAGTTCCAACTACTGAGGGAGAGGTCAGACGATCCTCCGCCATCTGTCCATTGATGACAGAGAGGACCATTGTTCTCAACAACAAACTGTGGCTATCCATTGCTCAGAAGATGATGATGATGATGAAGAGGTGTTCATCATAGCGTTCACTGGTAGAGACAGCCAGCGGAAAACACCACCACCCACGTGTAAAGTTGCAATTGGAGGAATTGAAATCACGGCCCTTATCGATACCGGGGCATCTGTAAATGCGATGGATGAAACTCAGTTCTGCAGTTTGGTTCCACAACCTACCATCAAGCCAACAAAAGCTAAAATCTATACTTACGGTGGCACAAACCCCATCCCTCTGAAAGGAGTCATCAAATTACTTGTTGAAAGTGAAGGCACAAAGACACAAGCCAGGTTCCACGTGACAAGAGGAGACATGGACACTTTGCTAGGGTACCACACTGCGGAGGACCTGGGGCCTGGTCTTCTTCACCTGATAAATACACCAGTCTCATGTGGATGATGTACTGGCTGAATTCCCAGAACTCTTCAGGGGTTGTGGGTGCCTGAAAGGAGTGAAAGTCAGACTATACATTGATACAACTGTGTGGCCAGTGGTGCTAAGGCACAAGAGTGGTGGTTCACCTGTGCCCGCTCATTGAGAAGGTAGTCAAACATCTAGAGCAGCTGGGCATCATAGAGAAGGTGTATGGTCCAAGTCCATGGGTGTTGCCCCTTGTGATAAACCTTAAGTCAAAACTGGGGCCATAAGGCTCTGTGTGGACCATAAGACTCTGTGTGGACATGAGGTTACCCAATAAAGCAATCCATCACAAGTGACACATCACACCCACAGTTAATGACATAGTAGCAGACCTAAACGGAGCCCATTGGTTCTTCATGACTGACGTGAATGCTGGATACCACCAGCTCATGCTCTACAAAGCAAACAGATATAGCACAACATTTTTGTCCCACATGGGACTCCGCTGGTATCGGTACCTAAACTTTGGAATATCTTCAGCAGCAGAAGTTTTCCAGGATGCAGTTTGTGAAACTGTCTGGGCTGGTTGGAGTGACAAATGAGAATGATGACATCCTCATCTTCTCCAAAACCTTGGAGGATCATCACACAAGACTGAGAGCCGCCTTAAAACACCTAGCTGACTGTAGCCTGATTCTACACTACCAGAACTCTTCTTTTTACACCAACTCAGTGGAATTCTTTGGATATTGTTTTTCCAGCAAAGGCTTGCAGGTTGACCCCAAGAAAGTGATCACCATCATATTGGCTGCAGTCTCATATAACGCTTCTGAAATATGCAGTTTCGTAGGGATGGCCAACTACTGCAGACTCTTTATCCCCAATCTGACCACTCTGTTGGAGCAACTGCGTGCCCTGACTAAACATGAGTGTCCCTGGGGGTGGAGTCACATGGCGGCAAAAGCATTTGGAGAAGTGGAAGACGCACTCTTAGGTGATGCCAATATGGCATACTTCAGTCCCAAATGCCAAACTGAATTGGTGGACCACTGAGCAGTCCTACTTCAAGAGAAGCGTGCAGGATCAAGGGTCCCCATCATCTGCGTGAGCCGATCGCTCACCGATGTTGAAACCCGATATGTCCAAATATCACGCGAAACCTAGGCTATCTTGGAGAGATGCAGGCATTTCCCCTACTACTTCTGTGATCAGAAATTTGTGGTGATGACTGACCACGAGCCACTGTTTCCTTTGTTCGCCAGAACTGCCAGGAGTGGGCCGCCATGCATTGAACGATGGGCTGCAACATTATTGATTTGAAGCGGTGTACAGGCTGGGGGTGAAAAACCCAGCAGACTACCTCTCACGTCACACTCTGGTACCTGAAACGACCACACACACTGAAGACGAAGGCGCAGAAACATTTGTGAAAAGGATTGTCAAGAATGCCTACCCACAGGCCCCTTTCCTAGCGGAAATTCAAGAAGATATCGAATGATATCAGTGTACATGCTTATACAGAAAGCCAGGGAAGCACTCCAGAAGCAACAGTGATACAAATTATTAGATGGAGCTCGACAACTCGCTGCCAAAGACCAAACGGCCATGAACCATATGTGGCGAGTGTGTGTTGAACTCAGTGTCAGGCCGCCAGATCATAATCCCTCACAGTTTGTGGGTGCGGGTTGTTGATTTGGTCAACCAAGGACATGAAGAGCATTGCCAAAACCAAAGCCCACATCAGGGACAAGGTGTAATTCCCAGGGATGTACAAGCTGGTTGACATGAAAGTCACTCATGTGCCATCACACTTGGAGATCCACCGACAGCACCCGTCATTGCAGAGGAAGCCAGTCTCCATCCATAGTTGTCCATAAGCATGGATTTCAGAAGTTTTCCAGATGGACATCTCACCGCCGTCCTCATCGATAGCCACACCAAAGATTTTGCCTGTGGCACGCTGAGCGGCTCCTTGTGTTTTTTTTTGTTTTTTTGTTTATTATACTGGTTTATTATGTTCACACCAATAAAGGTTGGATGGGATGTAGCGTGCCACCCGGCCTCTGCGATATAACGTGACCAGCACACAGCCAGAGGACCAGACTCGGCCCAGCGGTATAAATAAAGGGTGGTAGATCGCTCGTGGTCTGTCGACGATATACCTGTGCGGTGTGCGCGTGAGTCTTATTGCCCGCTAAGAGCACGCGGTCCAACCGAGTACCAGTGACCCAGCGCAGCCGCTTCAATTGACAAGTCTGAGCCATGACAGGGGCATTTAAAATGTAATGAGACAAATTGCATTTCATTTTCCATCTTTCTTCACCACTGACTTGCCTTAGAAATGAAGAGGGCATGTGGTGCTTTGCTTTTAAAGCGAACTGTCTTGTGGGTATTGTAGTACTTTCCTCATATTCACAGCTAAAATATCGTCTTCTGTTTCTCTGGTTTATCTTGCTTTTTGGCTTTGAAAGTCAGGTCATCATAGCCTGACTATTAAAGGGCCACTGAACGTGCGAGACAACGTAAACCACGTTTTACTTCAGGGTTGGCAGCGATATTAAGTAAATCTACAATAATAGTTTGTGTAAAACACATTTATTGCCCGTCCGCCCCCCACAGCTGAAACCTACACACAGAGGCTTCCAGGAATAAAGAGTGCATTTCTTTTATTGTGGAAATAACAAAAAATGCCTCCCTCAAATGTACTGAAAAAAAACAAAAGAAAGCATGGGAATACTTCTTGTGTGAGCATTTATTTTTTACTAACAGTTTATATGCTCTGGATACATCCAAAATAAATTCATAGTAAGTATGCCACTGTCTGGTGGGTACAGTCAAAGAAAGGCTATCTACCAACAACAAAACATGTTGGCATGCCTGTGTTATGCAGTCTGTGGGGCGCATTGCAGACCATAACTGGCGAATTTCAGAGCTTTCTCAATTTTGTGCTCACTTAATCATCCATTAACTGTGCTTTTCTCTCTCTCTCTCTCTCTCTCTCTCTCTCTCTCCCTCTCTCCCTATATATATATATATATATATATATATATATATATATATATATATATATATATATATCAAATCCCAATAGCCACTTAACTGCCAAAGTCTTCTCACACACACACACACGAAAAAAAACTTCTGAAGCTAGCTATGGTTAGATCAAATTTCCATTGAAAAGGCATTTTGTTTTGGTTTTCCACCTGCTCTAGGGTTCTTCATTGAAAGTTTCATGTATATCCATCAACGAAAAGGAGGGTTTCCAGAAGTAACATTTCCCATTTTATCTATAAGAAGATTTTTTGCTCCACAGCACAGAACAAAAGCTGATCAGACATACACCAATGTTGGCATTCAAGTGGACCTCAAACAGGGGCCTTTGCTTGGTCCGGGGTAAATCTGTTCATTAGTTTTTTTTACAAATTGTATTTAGAAAGTGTTTCGGTATGGGCATGAAGAGTTTCTATTTTAGGGACATCTTCACAGCTGACAGGGTTTATTTTGAGTTGCCTATAACTTTAGAACTGTCTGAATTTGCTCTACATTTGGCATATTTTGAGCCTGATTACGAGGCGGTGGCGGTCAGGACGGCTGCTGCTGTGGGAGTCCGACCACCACATTACGACCCGGATTGGTTATCCCGACGGGCTGACGGTGGCGTAAGTCGGAATTAGCCAGGGAGGCACTGCATGCAGCATCACCCTGCTGATTACAACCTGGTTCTCCACCAGCCTTTTCATGGTGGTATCACTGCCATGAAAAGGCTGGCAGAGAACAGGTGCAGGGCCCATGCACTTCGCCTGTGCAGAAAGTGAGCATTGCGAGGGTGCACCCTGCGGTGGCTGCTTTGCTGCCGGCTCAATTACGAGCCGGTGACAATGCTGCCATCACTTTATTGCTGGGCTGACAGGGGAAACCTTGGTTTCCCCCCATCACCCCAGTGGGTAAGTCGTATTGGGCCCGGCTGGGAGGTAGCCAGCATGGCATCAACCTTCCAGTCAGATGTTCGGTGGACAGGTTGTCCCGTCCGCTGAGCTAGTAATGAGGCCCTTTGATTTCTGTGTGTATAGCAAGATCCATCATGGGAGGGGAGATTTATGTTCTAATTACTAAGGTGCTGGTAATAAATTTGCATAAAATTTGGCATGGTGTTGGCAGTTTAAACGCAGTGCAAAAATCTCAGGTTTTATGGAAATCTGGTGGAGGAGGAAAGATAGCGGCTGAGCGCAAAATGGCCGCTTCCCGCTAGAGCTCGACGTCTCCCAGCATCCCCTCAGAAAAAATATCAGACCCCAGGCATCCCTGCTACGCGTTCAAGTGAGAATCTGACACGGAAGTAATGGGGGCATCACCTGGCCCTCTTTTGGTGGTCACGGAGGCATCCCTTTAAAGGAAGCAGACCGACAAGAAGACGGCCAGGCAAAGTGCTCCAAATGGCGGCTCAGAGAGCAGTAAATGTTTTTATGAAACACCGTGCCCTGCTTGTACTCAAGGATCTAGTCTACAAAAGATCATGGCGAGGGCATCAGGTACAAGGAGTTGATCCTGCCTGACAAGGCCCAGGTGGCTGGGCCAGGAACATCTCCTTGAGCAAAGGAACTAAAAATAGACAGATACAGGAGGAGTTTAAAAATAGCTGGCGGTGCCCCATCATCTCTGGCATTTATAGGTAAAGGAGACAGAATGCAGAGCAGGCAGATTCTTATTGCCCGACAGTGACTAGTTCCCGTGGCACAGCAGCAGGGATATTTTGCCAGCGTGGCATCAATGTTTTTTTTGTTTTTTATCAGCGACGCTCAAAGGTAATCTCTAAAATTAGACCCCTCTAATCCACAGTAGAGATGCCCCAGCACTGCTACTAAAAGAAACATCCGTCACGACAATCTGGTAAAAACTTTACAACAGTTTGAATATCTTCAAACTGTTTAGGTGTCTTTTAAGGGAACTAACCAAAGAACAAAAATGTCAGCTCTCACACATCACATGGCTCCTCCTGTTACAATGTGAGGTTTCATAATGAGGCCACTCTTACATACACTTCTCCAATGAACTCTCTGCCCACATATGACAAACCAGTCAGAGAAGGCTGTGACTAAAATCTGCAGAACCTCTCCCCTGCTACCAGTTAAAACTTGCTGAAATAATTTTCAAACATTGGGCACGGAATCCCCCCAGCTTGACGTGTCTTTCCTTTGTTGTTGACTCAGGTCCCTTTACCAGGAAGGGGAACTGGAGATTGTCAGACTGAGAGAGTGGGTTCTACATGTGAGCCCAGCTCATGATTTCTCCTGGTCAGATCCTCACCATCGTTAAAATCACACTGGAGTTCAGGCAGGGGTACCATTGACTAAAAAGGATTGGGAGAACATCATCTGGCCAATTGCACGTTTCTGGTATCTGCTTTCATCAGTCGCTAAAGAAGTTGAGTGAATGGGGTTGTCTACACTCTTTTAGGCGTGTGAGAGTGTTTAGTCTCTGCAGTTGAAAGCTTTGACTTGACCCTGTCGCCTGGTTCAGACAACACATCAGTCTGCTACATTCATGGGACTTGTTCCTCCATCCATAGCAATTTTTACACTATCCTCAGTAGGTTCTTACGTGACTGCATAATTTCTGACTATTACACTGGGTGTGGCTTGTAACAGAGGGATTCAGCAAATGTTCAGATATAGGAGGTCTGATCCATAGCATAATCTACCTATACACCCTCCTGCAGCTCTTTGGAATTTGTCTTATGTCTTAATGTAGGATGAATCTGGCACGATTGTTAAGGCTTCTAAACTAAGCTCTGTGGTATTGAAGTGATGTTGGTCTTCAAGTCTTCTGAGTCTATTTGTGGCCTTTATGTTTTTTAGGTCTTTGGAGACATTTGAATACTCCTTACAGATTGAATCATCCATTCTACTCTAACTGCAGGTCTGTGATTGGATGTGTTTGGATGGTGTTTTTTATCACAGGTTGTTCTGTCTAGATTTTCCTGATTTCCAAGAAGTAAAAACACAGTCAGATTCTTCTCACAGACATCGTAGCTGGAAAATCGAAGCCTGCTACCCCTAACATGGAAGATATTTTCTTGAGAACGTCCATGAGGGAGCTTACAGGCCTTGAGATGACAATGGATATAATGCATGCAGGCTCCAAGTCCACAGCGACTGATCTTAATTCCCTGAAGACAGAACTTAGCTCTCTGCATGAACAGCTTGATGAAACAGATCACAGGGCTGAAGCTGTGAATGAGCACTTGAGCATCCTAGAAACCATTCCTGGTAGTGGCACCTACGCAGGAAGCTGAAGGAGATGAAAGATAGTAGCTGCTGAAATAAGGTTCTCTTCTTTGGCGTGCCAGAGGAGGTAGAGGCAAAGGGCATGGGAGGCTTCCTTTCGGTTTTCATTCTAGAGCTTATGAGGACGAGTCTTAAGCCTGAGTTGGAATTTGTGGGCACATCGGATCCATGATAGAGGAGCTACTCGTCTGAATACTTTGTGACCAATTATCGACTCTTTCCTACTTCATCAGTAAGCTCAGCAGCTCATTCTTGCGGCCAAGAGACATAATGGTCTTTTCTTTTGTGCAGTTTTTATGTTGCTGCTGATTTCTCACATGATACTGTGCTACGTCGGAGTAAATTCTTGGTGTTTTGGCTGACTTTATGGAAACTTGGTATCCACTATGGCCTTTTGGAACCGGCTACTATGCTCCTTACCGTTGATGGCAAGCATAAACAGTTTGAGGATGCAGGTGATGTTGATCATTTTTGGTCTTCTCTGCCTGGATCGCACCTGGAGGTGTTGTGACCTGACCCTGACAGTACACTGCAGTCCGGTTTGAGCTTTGTGCCTGCTCAGCGAGAAGGTCCAAGTGATGATGCTTTGGAGCGTCAGAGGCTGGATTCTGTACCAAAACAATGGGATGGGAAGGTCCATGGAGAAGGATCTGAAGCTGCTGCAAGGGTTCGTGACAACTCGTGCTCCTCCATCAAACTCCGATTGTTGGATATGTCTGTTTCTGACCTTAGGTTTAATGTTGAACTTGTGGTTACCTTCCGAGAGAACCTGCAGTGTGATCCGTATGATACATTATCAGATCACACAACTCTGAAAGAGTCATACACAAACACAATTGGCTCCCCCGCAAATCACAAAAATGTTGCTCATCCATCCAAAGCTCATACAGTGTCTTCTTACCTGCTTCTTGATGACAACTGTTATACATGTCCTTGGACTGCGTAGAGGTGGAGTGGTCCTGTTATGAAATTAGAAATGTGTTTCTGGTAGGGGGTGTTGCAGGGGCAGTGAGTTGGGAGGCTAACTTGCATTTTTAAAGTAGTTTTCTTTTATTACCTGGAGCCGCATTTTGCTTTTTTTTATTTTCATTAACGGTTCTTAACTTTTTAGACTATTACATTCTTGCCTTTAATAAAAATATATTAACTTATATCTGGTGCCTTGCACTTCTACAGTTTTTGCATGTCTGCTGTTTTAGACCAATTCGCATGTAATATAATAGCGTCTATACTAGTCATTGCTGAACTCTCTCTAAATTTGACACCAGTCCTCTGCCTTTCACTCTGTAGTTTCATCCTGTCCTAGATTGATGTCATTGCAATCACAGTTCAAAAGATTGTGCAAACAATCCCTTAATGTTAATGGCCTCACACACTGCATTGAGAGGAAGAAGGGTTTGTCTTACGTTGTCTCGCAATTCCCAAACATCGCCCTATTGTAGGAGACTCTTCTTTCTGCTCTGGAATTGCACATATTGAGAAGCGATAGGGTGGGTTGTGGTGTTAGTAGTAATTTGTTACCTGCTGCCCTTTCTGATACTCTGCATTCTTTCACAAGGTGTGGAGTTGCCATTTTGTTCCACAAAGCTGTACCGGTCACTGTTCTGAAAACGTGGACAGAACTCTGGGCCGTTATGCCTTCTTAACATTTAAAACTCTGGATCTAATCAGGTTCTGATTATGGTGTCAGTGTACGCCCCCAACTATGATCGGGCATCTTCTCTGCATTATCCAGACTGTTGGTTGAGTTTACTCACACCAATACAATAATTGAAGGGAATGGAATACAGTACTTGATCCCTAGGTGGCTTCTTCTGGCCCAATGGACAGAGCTAACGCAAGGGAAAGATCAATCTTACATGATGTAATGAATGATCATCGCTTGAAAGATCCATGGCATTTAACACACCCAAGGGATAGAGAGTATGCATTTATCTCCTGTGCTCATGGAACTTGTTCCTGGATAGACTTCTTTTTAATGTCTCGTGCCCTGCTGGCCTGCCTCAGTGCTGGTACTATTGACACTGGGGGAATCTCTGACCATGCCATGACAGTTCAGGAATTGGATCTAGGGCACGTGTCACCTGCATCCAAGTGCTGGCGGCTGAATCAATCACATTATGATACTCCAGAGAGTAAACAGAAACTTATTGACCATCTGTGGCAATTCTTGTTAGATAATGAATCCTCTACAGCTTCTGCACAGGTGTTATGGGCAGCAGGGAAGGGCACCTTAAGCGAGACATGCAAACTTGATTAGGGAGGGTGATTCGAATTCTCACTGAGACTTATGTACAGCATTACACAGCGGCTTCCATAGGATGGTTGGTGCAAGCAAACTATGATCTTAATAGGCGTCTTATAACTCGAGCAGAATATGCCCAGCTTCGCCTGAAGTGCCGTCACCATGAGCAAAGTGAAAAGGCCGGTAGCCTTCTTGCAGCAGAATTACGGGAGGAAAAATCTGCCATTCCAGCAATCCATAGAGAGAATCAAGGATTGCCTACACACCTGGTGGAGATTACTTAAACATTTACACATTTCTTCTCAGCACTTTCTAGGACAGAGAGTCCAGTTGATAGCACCTCTGGGCTCAATTTCCTGAGGAATCTACACCTCCCTCCTTTTCTGAGGATGGTAGGCAGCTCCTTGAAAGGAAGATCACGGAGAAGGAGATTTCAGAGGCTATTAAAAGTTTGTCTAAGAACAAAGCCCCAGGTGACGATGGTTTTCCGATCGATTTTTGTAAGATTAACAGAGAGTTGATGATCCCGCTTCTTTATAGACTTTGAGGAGCCAGAGGCGGTGCGGTCATTTGGTCAGAGTTTAATAGAGGACTCATCAGCCTTATTTTGAAGCCCGATAAGCATAATACTAGCTGTGTTTACCTATGTAAACTCTGTCTTTCTCTTACACGGGGTATACGTCTTTTATCCGCTTAGCTGTGATGGCGATTGCAGTCATTTTTTTTCTGTGATCTGAGTCTGGGATGAAATGTTTGAGGTTGGTGATTTAATTAATTTATTTGTGAGGTGTGTGTTAAGCGTGAGGAAAGGTTACCTCGGACATTGCTTAAACTATGTTTATTAAGCGAGATTGCTCTTTTGTGTCACGACCTGAATGCCTCTTACCACTGTACTCTGCCAGTCTCTGGGCACCACCTGGTTTCTTGCTTCTTCTGGAATGGCCAAGGTAGGGGCGACCCTTTCTAGTAGCCACGGTGCTGCAGATAATGTAACACCAAGCAGGTTGTAACCTCCAGAAGGAGCCCCAGAGGGAAAAAAATAACTTGGGAAAAACCTCAGATCAAGGAACTCCTGAAAAAGATGTTGAAGGAAAAAGAGAGGCACAAAAAAAGTCTGGAACAAAAACTGCAGATGGAGAAAAACATGTGAAGTCCAAAATCACAACCAGGACGGACGTGTTTGCAACACAAGGAACAGAAGACCAACTGCTTATATACTGACAAACAGGAAGTGGCATGCAGGAAGTATTGAAGACACCATCTTGGATTGGGAAAACCCATATTAAAGTGAATGGGAAAATAGCCATAGTATAAAAAGTAGGGAGCAAAGCATGCAGGGAAGGAAACACATACTCCAGGGAAGGAGAAGATATGGCCAAAGAAGAAAAAAGAAGAAAAATAGCAAAAAACAGGTAAGTAAAACTAAGAGGGCAAAAAGTGGGCACAGCGCGAAACAGAGCCCGAAGGGAAAGTTTCAGGTCGTGCTGCGGCCCAAAAAACACGTTGTGACCCGAAAAGCGGCCTGCGGCAGAAACGGCCATCCGAGACGCAGACGGCCGATTTGACCGCGGTCCACAAGCAGGGCGATGCTGGTCTTCGCGGCGTCACATTTTGTTCGTTACATGGATTTGATTTTTCTATTTTCTTTCATTCTTTCTTAAGTTCTTTTTGTTCCTTTTTTGGAATCTTATTTAGTACAATATTTATATCAGAATGGAGCACACTGTGGAGTACTTGGGTTTTCATTACAGTTCTTTTACATATATAATGAAAACGTCAGTACAGAAATGTATTAAAAAAGGAAATCTGATGGGGACGTTAAAGTGAAAGGGCTAAAAAATTAATGTATTTACTCTTAACTTTGGCACGGTTTGCAGCTCATATTGCTAGACATGTACCATGTTTAACTTACTCCTGGTGTTTTAAGTTTCATGCAAATCCACTGGCGGGGGCACTTAAAAGGGGGGGGCCACAAAGCAGCATTTCCCATTTAACCTGCCAAGGAATATTTTCTCTCCACTGCTGAAACAAGCCCGAAGGGAATGACAGCATAGTTGGCCTGAAGCTGGAACTACCAACCCCCCCATTTTAACATTGCCCCTGATAATTCATCACACATTTACAAAAACTAAGAGTTAGCAGAACATGTTAATTGTCAAACTTTGTGCAAATTCGTCAAATGGTACTAAAGTTACAAGCAAATCAATATACGTATATAACATACCGGTGGTACAGCACCCGCCTAGATATGGTCAGGTCAGAGTTTCCATCGAAAAGGCGTGACAGCATCTCAGATGACATCATTCGCGACATGACTAATGAACAAAGGCGTGACAGCATCTCCGATGACATCATTCGCGACATCACTAATGAACAAAGGCGTGACAGCATCTCCGATGACATCATTCGCGACATGACTAATGAACAAAGGCGTGACAGCATGTCAGATGACATCATTCGCGACATGACTAATGAACAAAGGCGTGACAGCATCTCCGATGACATCATTCGTGACATCACTAATGAACAAAGGCGTGACAGCATGTCAGATGACATCATTCGCGACATGACTAATGAACAAAGGCGTGACAGCATGTCAGATGACATCATTCGCGACATCACTAATGAACAAAGGCGTGACAGCATCTCCGATGACATCATTCGCGACATCACTAATGAACAGCATCCAGTGGTTCTGCTGTTGACCTTACTGTTGATTTTCCCAGTAATGTAAACGATACATTTAGATATTTACGTTATACAGTTACCTTTTTCCTAATGAGTGATTTCAGATCTACTTTTTGTGACCTTAGTTTCAGTACAGAATATCTTTCACTGGTTATCTATATTACTTTGCACTCTGATGGTGGCCTCTTGCTCTGTAAGAATAGTTGAATGCTTGTATATTCTCAGGTGGGCTCATCTTGTTCAGATGCATTGGAGTGAGATGCTATTGTGTGTGTTACTGTATGTTACATGGTGCGAGAGTATATATTTGCACATCTGCTCATGCTGGTCATATTTAGATTGACTTTACATTTGTCTTTGTGTTGGTATTTAAAAGTGTGTGTTTGGTCACATGAGCCTGGTGGGACAGTTCAGTTATTTGTGAGTGTTTCTAAATCATAAAAGGTGTGTTGCAGATGAAGGTTTTTTTTTTGTTTTTTTATTTCCCTGTTATTATTATGTTGGTTGTTTCATGTTTGATGTTGCCAGTGAGATAATGGGCTCATTTGTCTCTATGGCTCTTCTATAGTACATTATGCCTGTTGTTGCCTGTCACTCTCACTGCATGTGCTTGAAAACAAAGATTTTTTTTTATGGGCATGATTGAAGGGGTTAGTGCTACAGAGATATGCTTCTGTAGTGAGTTTGGTAATATTACATGGTGTATTCATAGGCAATTTATGCTGGAAAACAGTTTTACAAAAGTGGATCGTTAGTTGGAGCAGTATTTTAGGCGAGACACGCAGTGAAGGCAGGGCTGGTTTTATGTGTGACATTTCCATATTTTAAGTGTGATTATGCGTGACATCAACACACCATGTGTGACATTGTGAGCGACATTTAATACCCTATTAAATAACCTAAGTCTTGTTTGATACATCGTGCGCATCTGTTATCATCACTCTGTCTCGCCACGCCTCTAAGCATCACTCACATCACCCCGTTACTCGTTACTCCTGAGACGTCAGTGCCGAGTCCAAAGTGCCCCGAAGTAGGAAACCAGGAGTGCAGTTCACCGAGTCTTAGTAGAGACAGGCCTCTCTCTCCAGTCTGCGCAAGCACCCCAACATGTCAAACATGCTACATACATGATGACCCCAAGAGTCCCAACATAACAGACCCTGAGCTAAAACAAGCATTTATCGCTCCAGAAAGCGCGTCCATCAATTGCTCCGAGTTATAATGTGCTTTTACAATAGCCCAAGGAATGGACTAAGTGAGGACCTCTTCTGTCTTGTCACCCACTGACCACCACCTACTCAGCGTGGCCACGGGTGCCACTGAGGCCGTGAAGGGCCACCTCGGAAAGTGAACGACACAATCTCTGGCAGGTTCACCTCCTGTGACGTCAGTGTGGCCAGGGCTGTGCTGTTTTATCTGCATGGACCAATGGAGTATTTTGATACATTTCCATCCAAATGAGTCGAAGCTTAATGGGAAGTCTGTGGAGCAGGCACCCTCTTCTGTGTTTGTTGCACATGCTACCATGGTCACGCACAAGTTGTAGGTGGACAGATGTCTGCCATCACTCTGCTCTTACTTCCTCATGCCACCATCAGCCTATCACTTAGCCCCCTTCCACCCCTCCTCTCCTCCTATCCTCTGCTCGCTTGATGTTTCTTACCCTCTCTTGTGCCTGTACCCCTCGCTCTGCCCCCACACCTCGTTCATAATTCCCCTAAATGTCCCTCACTCATCCTTTTGGTACCCATACCTTCCTAATCTGCTAATACGGCACATCTACCCTTTCTCCCTCTGCTCTTACCCCTCCACCCTGCCTCCCTCTCCTCACTCTCAATGTACTCAGTCTGTGGTAAGGGTGGGCAGAACTTGCAGAGTTTAACTCTGCGTAATTCCACAGAGTTACACAAAAACTCTGCAAAATTCTGCAGCGTTTTTCGAGTGTGTGGAATTCGGGCATGTTGTGCGGCTTGTGCTGATTTTTAGCACTGCACGCTTGTGTTTCACTGAAAAATCAGTACTAATGGCACCACGTGATACCCAGAGGACGCTGCTTCTTTCTTTCGCTCGAGTAGATTTTCTATCAGCAGCTTTCTCAGTACGAGTGGTTGCGACCTGCCACGACTGCCCATGTTGAGGAGTCTCTCCGGGAGACTTCTAGCACCGGAAAAATCGCTCTAGGGAATGCAAATTCTCGCTCACCAACTTAAAGTTGGCAAGCTGCATGCAAGAAAAAACTCTGCCACAGATGGCAAAGTTTAGCAAGAACTGCACGGAATGGACAAAACTCTGCAAACTCCCCCGGCGGAGCAGAATTTTTTTGTCCACACCCTAGTCTATGGCCCGGTCACCTCCCTATGTCCTACCCTCTTGGTTTGAACTTACTCCTCACTTCTCAAACTGCCCTCATTCCAGTTTTGTACATGCACAGCAGACATTTTAACTTCTTACTCTGTTCCTACTCTCCCTCTTCTTATACCTTTTCACAATCCGCCCCTTTCATTTCCAAGCGCGGCTCCTCCATTACGGCGAAGGAGCGTTGCCCCCGCCAGCAGCGACAGCTGCAAAACCTTTTCAAGAAAAAGATAAAACTGTGTTTATTATCTTTTTCTCGAAAAGGGGCGGGCCACGGGGGTGACGAGCACTTGAGGGGAGTGCACTGTGCACTCCCCTCAGTGCGCATGTATGTTTGTCTGGCCATCTCGGGCCAGCGAAACACACATGCGCACAGGGCTCTCTCTAGCCCAGAAACACAGTTTACCGGGTTGTAGAGAGCAGGCACAGGCTCCCAGTCTGCCTGGCAGCGCCCTGGCTGGGTGCTCCCAGCCAATCCTGACGCTGCTTTGAGCAGCATCAGGATTGGCCGCAGGGCAGGCTGGGAGCCTGCAGCCAGCAGAGAAGAAGCGGATGGAGCGGCGCACCGCTCTCGCGTGCTGCTCTCGCGTGCTGCCCCGCCACTTCCGTGCCTCGCGAGCTGCTCCTGTTCATTTCTATTTTCTCCCACCCTCTCACTGTACTTGTTCCCCCAACAGAATCCCTGCCCACTCCTGGTACCCCACTTCCTCAGGGTGTTCAACTCTGTCACTAAAAGCTCCATCTCACAGTCAGGACAAGGGCATCGGGGGACTGCACGACTGTGCACACTTGTGCACTCTGGATGGTCTTAGCCTGGTGCTCACCACTATACCCGCGTCAGCAAGAAGAGGTGCAGTGAAGCTCAGTCTTAAACAGAACAGAACTAGTCTTTGTAAACGCCTCACGTGTACCCTGAAAATCATCTCCACTCTTCAGTCTCAACAAGACTCTAGACAATTTCGAAGTCCTTCTTTAGTCTTCACCAACATGCAGGCAGAAGGACAACAGTAAGTCCTTCCTTGCTTTCTGCTGCCCTTTGTTTCATCAGGGGTAGTACCTTCTCAGTGACATCTTGGCAGAGTGGCCAAGCTCTGCCTGCCTATCCTGTGCCACAGAGGCACACAGAAACATGGTCCTCCGCGCCCCTGCAGGACTCGCTCAGGGGAGCACCGATGCAGTGTTTGAGCTGACGACTCTTCCAACGCTACAAGCCCTTCCTCACAGGTGCTGGGAGCCTTGCCTTCCAGAGTTACATGCAGTGAGGGATGTCCTTGCATGCAAGTCTAAATCTACCATTGGTTTCTCAGAATCATGAGGCCCTAAGGCAGCGGTCATGTGCCCACGTGTGTGCTCCAGCCAATGGCACACTCGGGTGCCAGAAGCTTTTTGCACACATTTTAATGCTTCACAGGTCTCATGTCAAAGCAGTTTGCGTGTGTCAACTGAAGGATGCCTTTAGAGTTTGCAAACAGAACCCTCCATCACAAACGTGGCGCACGACCCGTCCATCGTATTGCAAGTGCATTATAGCATATGGTATCGTAATATGGCAGACTGGATATCCGTTTGGAGCTGGGGCTAAAGACAGCATGAGTCTCTCACCGGGCTAGTCAAGTGTTCAGAACACAAGCTCATCCAATCCTTGGCCTCTCTGCTGAGCGCACAGAGCATAGAAACTTTTATGGAGGCTGTTAGAAAGGAGGAACTTCGTTTCATGTCCATACGGTGGCGCCCTTGTAAAACAAAGCAATATTTCAATCTTCAATGTGCAGTATCTTCTTGGAGGTGACTAATTTTACTAACGGTGTAATGACAGTGGAAGCAGACAGACATGCTAAAAAGACAAAAGATGCATCATCTTTACTAGTTGAAGTGCTTTAGTTCATTTTATTTCGAGGGCCTTTTTTTACGTGTTAGTTTGAGCCCTGGGTGAGCTGCAAACATTCTTTAGAACGTGGGAAAGTTGAGAGCTCCTTGGAAGACAATAGACTGGCCCAGGGCCAATAATTGCTGGAACAACCCTTCTGATCCAATGTTTGTTCTTCTCCCTTTTTGGATTGAGAACCTTCTACCCTGAGCGGAGGGATGATCTAATAGCAATATAGCCTTTCTACCCCTACAATAACTGTTGTTAAAACCCTCTCCCTCGTTAAAGTCAGACAGACTGTTGTTTTGGCCTATAGCTTGAAAAGCGGGCGTTAACAATATCAATGCCCTCTGCAGTAAACTATGTTGCTAAACTGTGATTTATGTTTAAATTACTATATTTGTTGTTATTCAGCTTTTCTTCTGCACGCAGGTTCTCCATGTAGCTGTGATGAAACTAAGAGCACCAAAAACTCCCAGCGCAGCCCCGTAGAACTGTCCCATCTAGAATGCTTAGAGAAAGGACACAACGGGGTAAATCAAGGGTGTGGTGTACCCCACAATAAGCAACAAGGATAACAGGATTGATCAAAGAAATCTAATCAGCCCAGCTGCATTTTCTGAAATGATAACTCCAGAAAGCAGCAAGGCAGCGTCTGAATGTTTTGGGGCGCAGTGTGACTGCAGCGAGAGGGTTCTGGGCGCACTCACAATTCACCCACTAAAGTCACAGGTGCTGTGTAGTCACTGCAGCCCCCCACGCACCGCTCCCACTCACAGCCCCCCTAACTCACACCCACCCTGCAGCACCCTGGAGTACGCTGAAGCGATCTGCCCCCGGCTGCCCCCCCCACACTGGTTGACCCTCCACTCACTTCACTTGAACCCAAGGCAAGTGTTGTTGGGGGGTGTCCTGGAGGAGGGCGGGAAGAGATGCAAGGGTCTGATTCAGGAAGGTTTTGCTATGCAATGGTTGTTTACTCTTGAAGGGCACCTGGCTTGGTCCTGGAATTCCACAAAACTAAGTCACAGCTAAAGGTTTGTGAACTGGGCCCCTCTTGTTTGAAACCCTTTTGGTGATGCTGAGGTGAGGCAGTTTAGTCTATGCCAGTCCCTGCAGGAAAGGGTTTCACAGACTAAAAGATATGTTTTCACAAATGCAGGACCCAGAGGCATGCCAAGGGCCCAATCGGTCCCAGAGCAAGCAAGCATAATGGCACCTATCCCCTGGTAGGGGCCCCTCGCAATCCCAGGCCCCGGTGCCACTGCACCTGCCGCACCAATGATAGCTACCAAGCTGCCATCATGAGGGGAAATTGAAGATATGTGTCAGATTCAATGTTCACTCTAATTTCTTTCCACTTTGTGCGGCAGTGTGAGGTCTCTGTGCGCTGCAGCCAAGGATACGTGCGCCAAGAAATTGACCATTCACGCGAACGCAGCGCATAACTACCAAGATCTTTGGCATTAGCCTCTCCATACCACTCAAGAAAAAAAGGGATATTTGTATAAACATTACTCCATGCAATAGGGCATTAAGGCAGTTTAGTGACCTGGTAGCACACCCCTAGGACATGACCTGTTAAGTGCCACCTACACCCCAGTTAGAGAAAACAGAAATCAGGAGGTTGAACAATTATGAAACTTTAATGAATACTCTCAGTGTGCTGGAGAGGGCCATGCACATCAAATACAGCCAGTTGTATAATTAGTTAACATTTACAATTTGATAAGCACACTGCTGATAAATGCTATGATGCCCCTGCCAAGATACAGGCTGAGAAATGTTCCTACTCCACCCACACATGGACTGTAGGAGGAGCTGCGTCAGAGTTTAGACAAGTCAGGTGCCAACGTTAGATGTGTGACATGTTTGTTTTTCTCGCCGGTCCTTGCCATTCTTCCAGTGCTGATAAACTCGGTCTAAGTCAACTTTCCCATTTGAGAGGTGAGTCTTTGTCCTCATCAGCATATCTAGGTGACTCTCCTCTAGTCTGTTTCTTAATTTGGACTTGATTGAGTTCATGAGGCTGAATCCTCGTTCGCAGTCTGCACTTGAAGCCTGGAAAGTTGCACAGATATCAACAAGCTGAGATACAACACTATATTGTGCAGCATTCCGCAGAGTGAAATTCACCATGTCTTGGAAGGTCCTAAACAATCCGTTTTTTATATGCGCTGCCACCACATACTTATAATCTCTGTACTGCCGAACAACATCACCAGGGGTGTCACGATCACCCAGGACCAAGACCTTCTTATACTTCTCAACAGGTCTTTATACATTCTCAGTCCCAAAATCAAACTGTGATTGTGTTGTTACTGTATGGAAATCAAAGCTTGATTCCTTCAATTCATCTTCTGGGAACCTTCTTTCCAGGTCCTCTCTGCACAAAGCCATCGGATCTCTTACTGTGTCGCTCCAAAAGACGGTGTCGCCCAAGTACTGTTCCTTTATTTGGGTAATTTTTGCTCTTGCGTACTGCACAGCTTCAAAGGTGGTCAAAGAGCTTTTCTGAAATAACTTGCACAAAGATGAAAGTTCACCCAGAATGTCATTTAGTGCTGCAAAGGAAATGTTTAAGTTTGAGTCAGATAGTTTTTTGTAGCAATATTTAGCAATTGGATCATTCTCCTCAACTCTTTCATGATCAAAATATTTGAGAGCAACCTCGTAATTACGCAAGAGTGCACCAACAGCGAAATGCCTTGAAAGCCACCGGACCTCATTGAGTGGCCGAAAGGAGACCGCTTCACATTCAGTGACCAAAGCAATTTCATCCAGCTTGGACTTCTTTAACGGAGAGTGGGAGAACACAGTGGAGACAGTCCTCAGTAATGTTTCCATTTCCCTGATCATCAGCACTTTTTTCCAGGCATCATCAACTCCCAAATCTTCTCTGTGCGCAACACAGTGCTGCTCAACTAGATGAGGAATGGATTGTTTGAGGTGGGTAGCAACACCATTGTTCTTTCCCAGCATCACTGATGCACCATCTGATGTAAGCATGACCATTTTCATAAGGTCCAGCTTATTGGCAGCGTAGAACTCTTTTACAGCTGTAGTGATAGCCTCCGCATTGCATGCACTCGGAGTTACAATTCCCCCAAACACTGTTTTGTGCTCTGTTGATGTTACAGATCGGAACTTGAAGTAGAGGATGAGCATTTTTGTAACTGAAATATCTGTGCTCTCATCAATTATCAATGTGTGATACCGAGCACTGCGAAGTTCTGCCATGAAGTCAGAGCGTATCACGCTGTTGATGGCCTCTAAAAACTCAAAGGCATAGTTCTTGCTCCTCCAGCTGTCTGGTATCTTCACATACAATGCAACGTGGTCACGGATGTCTTGAACAGATAACATTGACGTGTTCATTTTCACTGCTAGCAACACATTGTTGATGAGAATCTTTATCTCCTCAGGCTGGGATCTTTGCCGTTCAACCACTTCTAGTCTGTTTGCTCTGTCACTGGCGGTTTCCGTCAGCATGGTGCGCACTCCAAAACCCAGCCTGGCTGCAGCACTTTTATTTCTCAGAGTCACCAAAGCAGATTCATGAACTTTGCTGCATAGATGGCGTTTCAAGTAGTCCAGCTTCAAGCCATCACTCCATTTCTTCCCAGTAGAAAAGTCCCCTGCAATCTTTGCTTCTGCACATACTTTGCAAATCAGGCCTACTTCTGGATTGTATAGAAATAGCTCTCCCAGTTGTACGCAAACCTTGCTCCGGGACTCCTGTGTCTCAGTCTCCACAATTTCTTTCAGCCATTCTTCTTTGAACACAAGACAGCATTTCGTCCTTTGTGGTGAAGCACTGCTCTCTGCAGAAGTCAATGCTTTGCGCTTGAACATTTTGGTGGTAATCAGTCTGAGCCTTCTGTGCCGCAAAACCTGCAAAAAAAGAGGGACATTATTTAAAGTGAGGAACATTACTTAAAGTTGTTTTTTATGCTATTGAATGCAGTCTTCCAGACAAGACTGAGCTATTTCTTGGAAAATGTTGCAACTAGCGATAGTAGCGAGTAATTACCTGGGGTTTTCTGTTTGATCTCACACCTGCCTGTATATGTAACACTGTCTAAGATCTCTGCAATAGAAGAACAAAATGGTTACAGAACATGCTTGTGTTCCAGTATTTCAGATGCACTACAAGGACAAACTACTAAATAATTACCTGGTCTTTCTGCTTGTAGTCACGTCTGCCTTTTCTAACCAATGTTAGCACTGTCTGAGATGCCTGCAGCAAAAGAAAAGATGGTTAACAGTTGGGTACAACATGTTGTCATATTATAATGTGCCAGGTGACCCAGATGGGGTACCTACCAAATAATTACCTGGTCCTTATGCTTCTACACATGTCGGTCCATTCAAATCTATAACTTGCTCGGTCCGACAAACCTGTAATAGAAGCAAAGGTGTGGATCATGAACGTGATTTATGTAGAGACCCTTAATCCCACCTGGAACGTCTACAGAATTACCTGGTCTTCCTTGGAACTCACGCCTGCCCGTTCAAATCCAAATTTTGGCCGGCTGTAATTGGAAAGAAGATATTTAGTATAGGTTATAGGAGTTACAAAAACATTATGCATGACAGTTTCAGAGCAAGTGAGTGGTTACCTTGGCTTTCAGTTTAGATGAACTCTGGTTCCATATTATCATCCGTTTGGAAACCTACATCACACGTTAGACATTCGATGATGCAGCCTTTACAGGCCTCAAGTTATCTGCTTGGCCACTCGCTATAACTAATCGGATTTTTAAGGGTGAGACATTTTTAGGCCTACTGGCTCGTTCTGGCAAGCTGACAAAAGAAAAGTGTTCTGTTAATTCGGACAGTGAATGAGCAATGAAGGTGCCTTTAAGTCTTGTTGTCTTGTCACGTTTGCTGTGGGGTCAACGACAGAAGTCCAGTGCCAGCTTATGTCTTCTTACAATTTGCTGCTTATTTGATCCTGAAAATTAATGGTTACTTTTATGCTCTGACTGCAAAGTTAGAGGATTTAATAAAGTGTGCTGAGGAGTTCAGTTTGCAAGGGGGTAAATTAGGCAGAGCATTACCCCATAAAAAGGACTGTAAAACTATTCCTGTAGATAGCTTTTGAATGCATCAACATGTTAATACAATGTGTAAAACAGTTTTCCTGCTTTCCATTTGCTGGTTGTTTTAGGCTGTCCACCTGCAATGTGTACCCTCCCCAAACCTTATTTGAATCAACCTTCTGAGTCCTTTCTGTAAACAGACCTGTAGATCTTGTTCTTATCGCATCACATTTGCTGTGCAATGAATGGTCTTTCAAGGATGCTTGTTTACTTCTCTCTTTGGCTTCAAAGTGAGGATTTACACTGCCAATCTTGCTAGATAGTTGCATACAAAAGGTTTTTTTAGCACAGCAACTTTTAAAATGAACCATGCAAGTATTTTAAAATACTTGCATTAGGAACACAAATGTAGCACATGGTTATTTCTGAAGTGCAGTGAAAACACTTGATCAAAACAAGGCATTATACTGCGTGAGGCAGGTTACACTTCACTGTGAAGATTAAAAAAATGTGCTAATAGACTGAAAGCATGTTGACTATTGGCGCTTCACACCACTGCACTCCAGACCACACCACTACATGCTACACCTGTGCCAATGCTCTCTTCACCACTACATCAGTCCCGGCCACACCACTCTGCACAACTCCACTACATCCCTGCACTATATACCATTCCACTGTGCTCCACTCTAATATACTGACACTGAATTCTACAACACTGCATTGTACTCCACTTAATTCAACACCATACTCTGCAATAATGCACTATGCCACTCCAATATACAACACTGCCACTCAATTCCACAATGCCAACTTTCTAGCCACGCTGAAATGCAGCCATGCTAGTGCACATGGGTAAAACATTGTCAGAGCCAATCGATTTTGCATATGTACAACCTACTGGCTTTGCCAATGGGTGGTAGGCTGATGGTGTTTCACATTTCAGAGGCACATGGTGTACGGCTAAGCATTTAGTACCTTCACATCAGATGCTCCCTCAGTATTACGCAATTTATTCGTTTGTGTTCAAAGCCATAACTTGACATTTTCCAGTTCAAAAACTGACTTTGGTCACACCAGCCCCCCTTAAAGCAAAATAAGGCAGTCAAGGAATAAGATGACAGCATGCCATTTACAGTATTGGACACTGCTTGCTTTAACCGTGCCTGCAGGGAGGCTGCCTGTGCCTTGCCCACCCCACATGGGAAATCTGGCTGCTTACCAGTGCAGAGGGCGCAATCACTTAGGCAGTGGACTCGACATGATATGCACAGTCAGCTTTCGGATCGTGGCAATCCAAAAATGTGGTCTTAACAGCCTAAATCTAATATCTCCATCATTCACTCTGGCTTTGCACCCGGTAGCAGTCGCTATATAAACCCGTTTCCCACCAGGCACATTTTTGCCAGCAAGCAACAGGAAGGCCACATATGTCCCCATCTAGAAAGAGACTGCTGCAACTGGCATTCGAGTGCTTAACCTAAATAAACAATTTGCAATCCAATAGGTCTTCATTTGTGAGTTAGCTACTGGTGTTGTAAACGCATAATTGGACTTGTCACAAATTGGTCAACTCTGCCTCATAAGTTGGTACTTTCCCACCACATAATTCCAGGGACCCTGCATATAACTAAATCACTTACATTTGACTTCCTTAATCTGCAGTACAAATTAAAATGTCGCCATTTAGCATCCTAAATGAAGCCTACAATGTTATTTCTGAGAAAATTCCACTTTTACCACCCCACCAGTAGAGTTGCTGGCTAACAGTTCCCAAAAAGACAAGCCCGTACAGAATTGAGAAATATACTAGAAAGGTCACCACAAAGTGTTCAGTGTAATTAGGATGTTATGTTGGCCTGAATTGCATAAAGGAAAGATTAACAGATAAACCCCACTCCAAGCAGGACACTTCTTATCATTTGCCATGTGACCCACTACACCACAGCTGAAGCATTTTTCTGTACATTTTTTAAACTCATCCCTTGGAATGGTTTCACCCTTGTTTTTACTTATACTGTGAACGTGGTTCTCTCTCTTAATCCCTCAGCCCCTCCTCCTACCCTACGTCCTGTGATAATGTCTTTTGGAAGCAGTAGGCTGGGGGAAACTGGGATAGCATGTTAGTAAATAAGAACGTTGTGTTTTATGGAGTCTACATATGTAGGTACTTTATATTAAGATATCAATGGACTGCCTGTATAAGCATTAAGGGCCAGATGTAGCAAAGGGTTTTACCCATTCTATGTCTATGGGAAAATGTGTTCGTACATATGGCCCTAAGAAACGTATTTTCTTGCTAGTAAAAAAAACACAAATATTGGTAAATGTGACCTAGACTTCTTAAAACTACCAACACAATTCTTTGCCCCTGTGCCTTGTGTTTTGTCATCTAGAAGCTTCTTGGGCAGCTTTATTTGCATACATTGCACATTTAACCTTAATTTCGTGAGACTGTGTACACTATGGATTAATTAAAATAGATCACTGTGCACATTTTCTTAACATAGCACAAAGACATGCTAATGCATCCCTCAAACCAATGAATATCACAACCTCGCTCATAGCTAGGGACACAGTCCTTAAAGCTATGTCACTCTCGCACACAGAAATACAGCCCCTGGGGGAAAAAACACCTTGCAGTACAACAGATACAGTTTCGGCATATTCAGGCATCTCTAGTCACTCACAGCTACATATGCAGGTAGAAGGATTGAGACCTCAATCATTTCAAAATCAAAGAAAATACACGTACATGTTGAATGGAAAAAAACAGTTGTTTCCGTCCTGCTCGGCCACGAAGTGACCCTGTTTTCGCGCTGCTTCAGTTTTTTAAACGCAGTGCTGACGTCCTCTCCTGCCTATGCAGGCAGCAACGTAACGTTGCATAAACGTTGCATAAACGTGCGCGCTTTAAAGAGCGTCCTGCGTGGTGGGGGAATGAAGGGTGCGCGTGTGCCTGCGCGCACACCTTATGGGGAACATTGTTCAGATTGGTAAATTATCCAGATTAAATTGGAAAAAGAATGACCTGCTCCCCCTAGCACATGTATACAGGTTATAGCAACCGCTATCCTAGCGCCTAAACCTTTTTGGGGTTCTTCAAAAAATGTTAACACAATATTAGTTCGCAAAAGCACCGCACTAACATCATCACTAATAAATCTGAAAGTTGAAAATGTCTTTAGCTTTTCATTTTTAAAACTGTCTATGTGTTATTAAATGCAAGAGAAACTCCAATGATAGTGAAATAAAAGAGGAATGATAATAGCTCATGACATTCACAAACCCAGCGTAGGAAGTTAAAACAGTGATTATCTTTAGAGTAAATGTTGACAGAGGGTTCAACTCACTTGAAGTCTTTGCTTAAAAAATACTTCCCATTATTTTAAATTAACTCCTTAAAAGCCGTCCTCCTCGCTCTTAAATAAGTAGACATTATGGCGGTCATTCTGACCGCGGCAGGCGGCGGTCGCCGCCCGCCATGCGGTCACCGCCAAATGGCCGCTCCGCGGTCAGGAGACCGCGGATGCAATTCTGGCTTTCCCGCTGGGCCGGCAGGCGACCGCCAAAAGGGCGCCCGCCGGCCCAGCGGGAAAGCCCCTGCAACATAGAAGCCGGCTCCAAATGGAGCCGGCGGTGTTGCAGGGGTGCGACGGGTGCAGTAGCACCTGTCGCGATTTTCACTGTCTGCAAAGCAGACAGTGAAAATCTTCATGGGGCCCTGTTAGGGGGCCCCTGCACTGCCCATGCCAGTGGCATGGGCAGTGCAGTGGCCCCCAGGGGCCCCATGACACCCGTTCCCGCCATCCTGTTCCTGGCGGTAAAAACCGCCAGAAACAGGGTGGCGGGAAGGGGGTCGGAATCCCCATGGCGGTGCAGCAAGCAGCGCCGCCATGGAGGATTCCCTGGGCCAGGGGGAAACCGGCGGGAAACCGCCTGTTCCCCTTTTCTGACCGCGGCTTTACCACTGCGGTCAGAATGGCCCTGGAAGCACCGCCAGCCTGTTGGCGGTGCTTACGTGGTCCCCGGCCCTGGCGGTCATGGACCGCCAGGGTCGGAATGACCCCCTATATCTATCTAGACCTCCATTTGCCATGTACCAGGTACATAACCAATCACAAATTTTCACTCGCCGGGCATGCATTTTGATAACGGACAGTTGGCAAATGTGGCTGGCACTGCGGTATTGCAAAGATGGGACAGAGCTTAAAAGGATACACGCGGATTTCACGACAATAAAGTACGTCCTTTTTCCCTAGGAATGCTGTAACAACGTTTGCTCAATTTCCCAACTGAAAGGCCATTTTCTTATGTTTTGTTTCTAGCTTTTGTTTATGAGCATTTTTAAGTCAAGCATGCAAATGATTGAACTATTGTGGGCTTTTAACCCCACCCACCTCACGCCCATCACTTTAATTTGTTCACGGGCTTGCCTTTCAAAAATCACTTGGCGTTTGTCCCACCTTGGGGTGGTTTGGTTACCGCCTTGGACACCCACCCTGTTACAGGGATAATTGCACGACTGGGGATATATTTCAGCGTGGGTGAACCTTTTTCTTTTGTCTGTGCTTTGAGGCTGTCATGTTGCTCAGAGCACAAACTCGATCAGCAGTATTGTTTTTACATTATGTGCACTCTGATCTGCTTAGTACACGTTCTTTGCAGCGGCCACATTAACCCTGTGCGCTACCTTATAACTCCAAGCTTCCACTAGACAAAAGCACGTTCTCTCTCTTGAAAGAACATAAATCGCCAGAGTTATTTTGACATTTTTACATTATATGCACTTTGTGATTTGCCTAGTGCACGTCCTTTGCAGCAGGTACATTAACCCTCTAGGCTACCTTATTATGAGTCTATACTTCCACTAGACAAAAGTACATTCTCTTGGCTGCCATGGCTCTCATAGCGCGAACTCAAGCAGCAGTATTGTGTTTACATTATGTGCACTCTGATCTGCTTAGTACACGTTCTTTGCAGCAGGCATATTAACCCTCAGCACTACCTTATGATGACGCCAAGCTTGCACTAGGCAAAAGCACGTTCCCTGTCCAGAAATAACATAAATTCCTAGAGTTAATTTGACATTTGTACATGTTATGCACTTTATGATTTGCCTAGCATATGTACTTTGCATTAGACACATTAACCCTCTGGGCTACCTTATGAGTCCAAGCTTCCACTAGACAAAAGTACGTTCTCGCCAGAGTTATTTTGACATTTTACATTATATGCACTCTGATCTGCTTAGTACGCGTTCTTTGCAGAACACATATCCATTCTGGGACTTGTAGTTTTATTTTAATAATGTGATGCAAGCTGGAAACAAGCCCTTGGAGTAATATTCGTAAAGTTGTCCAGCTCCCTAGTTTGATGTGTGATTCACTCATTTAGTTTCTGTTTCAGCTTTGCATGCTGGGACCTGTAGTTTTATTTTTGTAATGTAATACAAGTAGTAAATACAAAGCAGAAACCTGACTAGATGAACTACACATGTTTGAGTCTGTGAAACTTGAGCTGTTTGTGTGTACTTCTGAAACTAACCTCGAGGAAAGCTTACAGTTGATTATGCTGTACAATGAGCAATATTTTATAACTAATTTTTCAGTTCGAGACTGACTGAGGATCATTAGTATCATGTGAGGTGGCTCTCCTCAAGCGTGTGTAAAATCATGGGTGTTTTGTTCAACTCCCCAGCGCGCAGTAAAGGGACAGTGATCCAGTAAGCACTCATTCTTGGAGTACAATTATTTATTCATTGGCCCGCGGGCAATGTCGACTGTACCAACTGCCAAGTAAATATATTTAGCACCTGGGAGTAGTTTGTGTTTTAACCCCTTCACCACCATAGACGCAATGGTTACGTCCGTGGCTGCAGCCCCCAGAGTGCCGCCCCATCAACCTCCCCAGGGCAGGGCTCCTGACCCCCTCGTGACGTGCATTTCTCTTCCGCTCGGGAGGAGGGGGCCCGCAGAGGCATGAAAGGAAAGGCCTTTCCTTTCATGTTTCTGCAAGCATTTCTGCTGCCCGATCGCGATGCCACTAGACATCAGGGATTTTTTTTTTTTTATACTTACACATAAGGGGAGCGGCCCCTTGGGCAAGGGCCGCTCCCCAGTGTGGCAAAATATTTTGAGGCCTTTTCTGCCCCCCTGGGGGCAGATCAGCCTATTATAATTAGTCCGATCTGTCCCCGGTGGGGGGCAGAAACCTCTAGACACCAGGGATATATATATATTTTATTCACTTTGTTTTTTTGGATGGGGAGCCTGTATTTAGGCCTGATATTTTTATGAGGCCAATCTGCCCCCAAGGGCGGCAGAAACCACTAGGCACTGGGGACTTTTGTTTTCCGTCAATTTCACGCAAGGGGAGCAACCCCTTAGGCAAGGGTTGCTCCCCTGGGTAGTGTGCTTCACATGCACCCTGCACCATTTTCTTACCCACAATGCCCTGCAAACCTAAAACTTAGCTGGAAAAAACACATTTTTCCCACATTTTTGTGATGGAACCTTCCAGAATCTGCAGGAATCCACAAAATTCCTACCACCCAGCATTGTCTCATCTATACCGATAAAAATTCTGCTGCACTTGTCAGCCTAAAAATGTTTTTTTCCAAAACTGCCCTTTTGTACCCACTTTGGTTCACTCTCAATTTCGACAGATTTTTGGCTCCTCCCTGTCACAGGCACTTGGCCCACCTACACAAGTGAGGTATCGTTTTTACCGGGAGACTGAGGGGAATGTTGGGTGGTAGGAAATGTGTCCCGGTGCGGTGATCCCACGCAGAATTGTGGAAAAATGTTGAGGTTTGCTGAGGAGTCTGGGTAAGAAAACATTGGGGGGATCCACGCAAGTCACCCCTCCCTGGACCCCCTCGGTGTCTAGTTTTCAGAAATGTCTGGGTTTGGAAGGTTTACCTAGATGGCGGCTGAGCCCAGGACCAAAAACGCAGGTGCACCCTGTGAGAAAGTAGCCTCTTTCTAGCCTTGTTACCCCCCACTTTTGGCCTGTTTGTGAGTATATGTCGGGGTGTTTTCAATGTATCACTGGGATCCTGCTAGCCGGGGCCCAGTGCTCATAGAGAAGACCCTATGTTGTCAGTATGCTTGTTATGTGTCACTGGGACCCTGCTAGCCAGGACCCCAGTGCTCATAAGTTTGTGTCCTATATATGTTTCCTGTGTGATTCCTAACTGTCTCAAAGAGGCTCTGCTAACCAGAACCTCAGTGGTTATGCTCTCTCTTTACTTTAAAATTTGTCACTAACAGGCTAGTGACTAAATTTACCAATTCACATTGGCATACTGGTACACCCATATAATTCCCTAGTATATGGTACTGAGGTACCCAGGGTATTGGGGTTCCAGGAGATCCCTATGGACTGCAGCATTTCTTTTGCCACGCATAGGGAGCTCTGGCAATTCTTACACAGGCCTGCCACTGCAGCCTGCGTGAAATAACGTCCACGTAATTCACAGCCATTTACCACTGCACTTAAGTAACTTATAAGTCACCTATATGTCTAACCTTCACCTGGTGAAGGTTGGGTGCAAAGTTACTTAGTGTGTGTGGGCACCCTGGCACTAGCCAAGGTGCCCCCACATCGTTCAGGGCAAATTCCCCGGACCTTGTGAGTGCGGGGACACCATTACACGCATGCACTATACATAGGTCACTACCTATGTATAGCGCCACAATGGTAACTCCGAACATGGCCATGTAACATGTCTAAGATCATGGAATTGTCACCCCAATACCATTCTGGTATTGGGGGGACGATTCCATGATCCCCCGGGTCTCTAGCACAGTACCCGGGTACTGCCAAACTGCCTTTCCAGGGTCTCCACTGCAGCTGCCAACCCCTCAGACAGGTTTCTGTCCTCCTGGGGTCCAGGCAGCCCTGGACCAGGAAGGCAGAACAAAGGATTTCCTCTGAGAGAGGGTGTTACACCCTCTCCCTTTGGAAATAGGTGTGAAGGCTGGGGAGGAGTAGCCTCCCCCAGCCTCTGGAAATGCTTTGATGGGCACAGATGGTGCCCATCTCTGCATAAGCCAGTCTACACCGGTTCAGGGATCCCCCAGCCCTGCTCCGGCGTGAAACTGGACAAAGGAAAGGAGAGTGACCACTCCCCTGACCTGCACCTCCCAGGGGAGGTGCCCAGAGCTCCTCCAGTGTGTCCCAGACCTCTGCCATCTTGGAAACAGAGGTGCTGGGGGCACACTGGACTGCTCTGAGTGGCCAGTGCCAGCAGGTGACATTAGAATCTCCTTCTGATAGGCTCTTACCTCTCTTGGTAGCCAATCCTCCTTCCTGGGTAGCCAAACCTCCTTTTCTGGCTATTTAGGGTCTCTGCTTTGGGGAATTCTTTAGATAGCTCATCAGAGTTCCTCTGCATCTCCCTCTTCACCTTCTACCAAAGGATCGACCGCTGACTGCTCAGGACGCCTGCAAAACCGCAACAAAGTAGCAAGACGACTACCAGCAACATTGTAGCGCCTCATCCTGCCGGCTTTCTCGACTGTTTCCAGGTGGTGCATGCTCTGGGGTAGCCTGCCTTCTCCCTGCACCAGAAGCTCAGAAGAAATCTCCTGTGGGTCGACTGAATCTTCCCCCTGCTAACACAGGCACCAAAATACTGCATCACTGGTCCTCTGGGTCCCCTCTCATCCTGACGAGCATGGTCCCTGGAACTCAGCAACTCTGTTCAAGTGACTCCCACAGTCCAGTGACTCTTCAGTCCAAGTTTGTTGGAGGTAAGTCCTTGCCTCTCCACGCTAGACTGCATTGCTGGGCACCGCGTGATTTGCAGCTGCTCTGGCTCCTGTGCACTCTTCCAGGATTTCCTTCGTGCACAGCCAAGCCTGGGTCCCCGACACCCCTTCCTGCAGTGCACAACCTTCTGAGTTGTCCTTTGGCATTGTGGGACTCCCTTTTGTGACTTTGCGTGGACTCCGGTTCACTTTCCTTCCAAGTGCCTGTTCAGGTACTTCTGTGGGTGCTGCCTGCTTCTGTGAGGGCTCCCTGAGTTGCTGGATGCCCCCTCTGTCTCCTCCTCCAAATGGCGACATCCTGGTCCTTCCTGGGCCACAGCAGCACCCAAAAACCTCTACCGTGACCCTTGTAGCTAGCAAGCTTGTTTGTGGTCTTTTGCATGGGAACACCTCTGCAAGCTTCATCGCGACGTAGGACATCCGTCTTCCAAAGGAGAAGTCCCTAGCTCTCTTCTGTCTTGCAGAACTCCAAGCTTCCATCCGGTGGCAGCATCCTTGCACCCTCAGCTGGCATTTCCTGGGCTCCTGCCTACTCTCGACACTGTCGCCACTATTGGACTTGGTCCCCTTGTCTTACAGGTACTCAGGTCCAGAAATCCACTGTTGTTGCATTGCTGGTGTTTGTTCTTCCTGCAGAATCCCCCTATCATGACTTCTGTGCTCTCTGGGGGTAGTAGGTGCACTTTACACCTACCTTTCAGGGTCTTGGGGTGGGCTATTTTTCTAACCCTCACTGTTTTCTTACAGTCCCAGCGACCCTCTACAAGCTCACATAGGTTTGGGGTCCATTCGTGGTTCGCATTCCACTTTTGGAGTATATGGTTTGTGTTGCCCCTATACCTATGTGCTCCTATGGCAATCTATTGTAATTCTACACTGTTTGCATTACTTTTCTTGCTGTTACTTACCTAATTTTGGTTTGTGTACAAATATCTTGTGTATATAACTTATCCTCATACTGAGGGTACTCACTGAGATACTTTTGGCTTATTGTCATAAAAATAAAGTACCTTTATTTTTAGTAACTCTGTGTATTGTGTTTTCTTATGATATTGTGCATATGACACCAGTGGTATAGTAGGAGCTTTACATTTCTCCTAGTTCAGCCTAAGCTGCTTTGCCATAGCTACCTTCTATCAGTCTAAGCTGCTAGAAACACCTCTTCTACACTAATAAGGGAAAACTGGACCTTGCACAAGGTGTAAGTACCTCTGGTACCCACTACAAGACATGCCAGCCTCCTACACACCCCCGCAAAAACAGGTAGTTTTGTATTTGATAATTTTGATTTGTCCAGATAGGGTTTTGGGGCATTTCCTTTTGAGTGCACTAGGCCTACCCCCACATGTGAGGTACCATTTTTATCGGGAGACTTGGGGGAACGCTGGGTGGAAGGAAATTTGTGGTTCCTCTCAGATTCCAGAACTTTCTGTCACCGAAATGTGAGGAAAAAGTGTTTTTTGGCTAATTATGAGGTTTGCAAAGGATTCTGGGCAACAGAACCTGGTGAGAGTCCCACAAGTCACCCCATCATGGATTCCCCTAGGTGTCTATTTTTCAGAAATGCACAGCTTTCGTAGGTTTCCCTAGGTGCCGGCTGAGCTAGAGGCCGAACTCCACAGCTAGGCACGTTGTAAAAAACAGCTGTTTTCTTAGTGAAAACGTGATGTGTCCACATTGTGTTTTGGGGCATTTCCTTTCGCGGGCGCTAGGCCTACCCCCACAAGGGAGGTACCATTTTTATCGGGAGACTTGGGGAAACGCTGGGTGGAAGGAAATTTGTGGCTGGTCTCAGATTCCAGAACTTTCTGTCACCGAAATGTGAAGAAAAAGTGTTTTTTTGGCCACATTTTGTAGTTTGCAAAAGATTCTGGGTAACAGAACCTGGTGAGAGCCCCACAAGTCACCCCATCTTGGATTCCCCTAGGTATCTAGTTTTTAAAAATGCACAGATGTGGTAGGTTTTCTTAGGTGCCTGCTGAGCCAGAGGCCAAAATCCACAGCTAGGCACTTTGCAAAAAACAAGTCAGATTTCAATGTAAAAATGTGAGGTGTCCCTGTTGCTGGCATTAGGCCTACCCATGCAAGTGAGGTACCATTTTTATTGGGAGACTTGGGGGAACACAGAATAGCAAAACAACTGTTATTGCCCCTTGTCTTTCTCTACATTTGTTCCTTCCAAATGTAAGACAGTGTGTAAAAAAGAAAAGTCTATTTGAGAAATGCCCTGTAATTCACATGCTAGTATGGGCACCCCGGAATTCGGAGATGTGCAAATAACCACTGCTTCTCAACACCTTATCTTGTGCCCATTTTGGAAATACAAAGGTTTTCTTGATACCTATTTTTCACTCTTTATATTTCAGCAAATGAATTGCTGTATACCCGGTGTAGAATGAAAACCCATTGGAAGGTGCAGCTCATTTATTGGCTCTGCGTACCTAGGGTTCTTGATGAACCTACAAGGCCTACATATCCCCGCAACCAGAAGAGTCCAGCAGACGTAACGGTATACTGCTTTAAAAAATCTGACATCGCAGGAAAAAGTTAGAGTAAAACGTGGAGAAAAATGGCTGTTTTTTTCACCTCAATTTCAATATTTATTTTATTTCAGCTGTTATTTTCTGTAGGAAACCCTTGTAGGATCTACACAAATTACCCCTTGCTGAATTCAGAATGTTGTTTTATTTTCTAAAATGTTTAGCTTCCTGGGAACCAGCATTGGTTTCACACCCATTTCTGTCACTAACTGGAAGGAGGCTGAATGCACAAAAAATTGTAAAAATGGGGTATGTCCCATTAAAATGCCAAAATTGTGTTGAAAAATTGGGTTTTCTCATTCAAGTCTGCCTGTTCCTGAAAACTGGGAAGATGGTGATTTTAGCACCACAAACTCTTTGTTGATGCCATTTTCAGGGAAAAAACACAAGCCGCCTTCTTCAGCCCTTTTTTCCCCATTTTTATGGGGGAAAAAAACGAAATGTTTGCTGTATTTTGGCTAATTTCTTGGTGTCCTTCAGGGGAACCCACAAAGTCTGCGTACCTCAAGAATCCCTAGGATGTTGTTAAAAAGGACGCAAATTTGGAGCATGTAGCTTATGTGGACAAAAAGTTATGAGTGCCTAAGCATGACCTGCCCCAAACAGCCAAAAAAAGGCTTGGCACCTGAGGGTGAAAAGGCCTGGCAGCGAAGGGGTTAAGGCCCTTGTTTTAAAAAAAATATTCCAGTAGGCCTACTAGCCCTTTATTTATAGGCAGGGCCACTGTAATTATGGGGCAGAAAGGACCAAAATATGCAGCATAGTTGAACAATTAATGTGGCAAAAAAGTCCAGTTATACATTCACAATGCCAATAGCTCCAACCCAAGTAAATGTGAGACCTATTGCATTGTAAACGCTTGTTTCACTCAGGTTCTTCTCCAGTTTGTGAACTCCCCTCAGAAACAGGAAATGATGTCCAGGGACAGGAAGTAGTCTCTACATATCCAGTGGAGCAGAAACAAACAGTCTTTTCCTGCTAGTTGAAAGCACAAAAACAAACACAACCTTTTATTTCGTGTCTTTATTATTTAGAGTTGCCCACAAGGCTATACTCCTGGTCTCATGTGATGGAATTTTCTGTTTCAAAGGGAAAAGGAAATTCCCGAAATTTATTTCATTGAAAGAAAGCAAAATACACAAAAAGGGAAAAGTAAGCTATATGAAAATGCTTTGAATTAATACATTGAACAGATTGTAAATAATATAAATTGCGTTTTAATTTTGCTAATAGCTTAGGTTTATGGCATTCATGTTCCTTCAGTAGCACGTTTTCTGCTCCAATAGCCAAGTTCAGGATTATTACCATCCAAGTGGAAAAGCAATCTGCTTTCCCAGTACAATGCATTACTTCGCTTGATTGTGCCAAGGAATGCTCTGATGCATTGTTTAGTCTAAGTGCCTAGAGTTATTACACCCGTAATTGTTGAGAATTTCTTGTTTAGATTGCTGAAAGCTGAGAAAGGGCCATTCAGTTTCTGGTTGAAATGTCAGCTGCAGCAGGGCACAAAGAGCCTTGGCCAACATAACTGGAGGCCTCGATACTGAAAGCTTGTTACAACCGAGCACAGCTCAGTAGCATGCAGGAAAAGACTCTAAAAAGGTTGTTTAAAGAAAAATCCATTGCAAGTGATCAAAAGCATTTTGCGGTTTGATGGCCAGATTGTAGAGGGTTTCCCCAACCATATTTTTTAGAAAGTATCAAAGTTAGGAATATTCAAGGTTGGAGGCTGAAACCCAGACTGGGTCACGTGTCAAGCATTTTTAAATGCATAAAGCCCAGCAGAGACAATAGGAAGGAGTTTGTAGTGGGAAATACTTGTATTTTCTGTGCTAAAAGCGACCTGACTGTCACCCTTTGTATTCTGTGCGACAATCAACAGCGAGAGAAAGAAATTGCTACGCCAACATTTCGAGAAAACATAGCAGCCGTCATGTACCATGGTTGCTGGTATACATTATGAATTGTACTGGCTACTTATGCCATGGTGTAGCTAGGGGTTGAGCTATTGTAAGGATTATATAGGCTGGGAACGGAGTTTGTGTTAGAACTTGAGGTTTGGGATGTCGGCTTGATCTTTAAGAGCACTGCACTTTTCAATAGTTTGTACATGATTTAATATCAATTTAAACAAGCATTTGCAATGCAATAGGTCTCTCATATTTCAAACAAGTTAATTGTCATCTTTTGACAACAGAGAAAAAACAAAAGCATGAGTGGAAACTTAGAAAAGACGACTTAATAAAATAAAGTTAGATTTAAAAAATAAAAAACTTTGCAATTTTGTTTGGCCTGCTGGGCACGTTTTTGCCAGTCACAAGCCTTCTGTTTGCGGGTTACGGGAAGTTAGAATGAAATAGTACCTCGATCACATCGGGAGCAGAGGACGGGCACTAATTGAGTTGAAATTCATTGAGCCTGTGACGTTGTACATCATTACAGGTCCCCGACACACCCTCTCAGTTTCCAGCAATTAGGTATTCTCTTTTTTAGAGCTATCTTAATATCTACAAACGTAGTGTAAGGAAATGTCTCTTTTTCCATGTTCACTCTCCACATATTTGGTTTGATGCTGCTGGGTTTTGGACTGAGAGTGCACTGAGGCCTGCTAACCAGACCTCAGTGCCAGTGTTCTGACCCCATATACATTGCATGTCGAACTGGATACACCCAACTGTCAAGGACTGACAATTATAAGTCCCTAGAATATGGTACCTTGGTCATGTAAGACTGAGTGTCCACTCACGGTTGCAGCACAGTTTGTGCCACCCTGTGTGGGACAAAGTACAAAATGGCTCCCAGCCGGCCTCTGCAAACTAGAAGGGCAGAGTTTCACTTCCAGTTTGACTTTGCCATGTACATCAATGGCAAAGCCACCCTATCCCTTGGCATTATATAAGTTTCCCATAAGGAAGGCCTACAGAGCCCTATGGCAGGGAGTGTATTTTGTTAAGTAGGACATATGTTTTTAATATTCCTTAACAGCAACACTTCCAAATTGTTGTTTTGCTGTGGATAAAGATAGTAGCCCAGTGACTACCACAGGGGTACCAGTTGGCACCCCAACCCCGCTAACTCCTGAATGGGACTATCTAATTGGCTCATGTAAGGTATCAAATTAACTGTGGTATTAAATCTGATCAGAGGCCCACGTCGAATTTAATACAACAATTCAAGTTTAGCAACCTTTAGAAAGTTGCCACTCTGTTCTCCAGCTAGCCCAGCGGCCTCAAAAAAGGCCCTGAAACACAGACAGCTTTCTGACCGCCTGGGGAGGTGTGTGAGTGACTCCCCAGACCAGGAACAAAGGCAGTTGCTGAAGGGTGAGGTGTTATCTCCTCTCCCAGGATGAACACTCAGGGTGTTAGCCCTTAAGGCAATCTTCAAATGTGAAGCCGCCTTTGTGAGAGGAGTAGCACAAACACCTCTGAGCAGGATGCCTTTCCTGCAGAAAAAGTAAAGACCGGGTGAAGGAGGGAAAACACACCCCAAACTGGTTTTGCGGTGTAGTGTAGTCATTTTTAATATAGCTTCATGCACGTTAGATTAACATACTAGGCCGCTGTGCACTTTGCCCTAGATACATTTTATTCAGCCTCGCACTGTTATTTTACACTAACCAGTTTTACGGTCTTGTTTTAATTTTCCTCTATCACACTATTTAGCTTATTTCAGCACTGTGTTCCCAAATACTGCATTCTTGATCGCCCTGTGCTTCAGTCAAGGCTACAGTCTGGTACATTGACGGTAAACGTGGTAGAAGTTTAGTCTCTGGTATTCGTAGAAAATACACATCGTAACGCAGGGACATTTTCTTAGAATATCTGCGTGTTAGTTATAAAAACACTTTCTAGTCCTAGTACACGTCAGGAGGGAGATTCCGACCAGAAACCTACAACTAGATGCTGACTGCCCCGTTGAAGATGCAGATGCAGATGACAGGCCTTTGCTCAGGTATGAGGGTTGATGTCCTCCCGGGGGAACCTGAAAGGCAGGCTTAGAGCTTCACATGCTGTGCTCGAAATAGAACTTAGAGACAACATAATCTAGTTGCACTATGATAGCCTTATTCTTGTGCTTCACTCTCATTGTTACTATTTTAATCCTACTGTGTTGTGTAGTTCTGGTTATTGCAGCTCACGCTTTGCTATCTAAAATGCAGTCATTTTATTAAACCAATCTTTAAAACTTAAACTGCCTTTGTAATTTCTATATGAGACTGCACTGTGTATGAGAGAACCAGTTGTGACCTGAGTGACCACGACTTCCCTGGGAAGTACTAAGATGTCATGCGCTCGGCTGCCCAATTGTCTCTTCCCTTTGGGAGAGATGAGGCACTGCTAGTTAGCCGGAGCAAAACCCGGATTTAGAGTGACAAGGGTCCTTCAGCGTGGGTCAGACCTAGTCCCCCACACTGCAAACGACCTTGCCGCTCAAAATCCAGTAGTCTCAATAGGATAATGAGAGCCTACGCGACAGCGATGGACGTGGATCCCTATGGTAGCCACACCTCTAGGGTGGGCTACTAAGCTCCTACCAAGCAAGGAAGGGTTGTGCCAGCTTGAAATGAAAAAAATATGGCACTCCGGGATAGCTAGATACCACACATTACAGGAGCGAAGGGCCATATGTACAAACACTTTTTTCCCATAGACACAGAATGGGTAAAAACCTTTGCTACATCTGGCCCTTAGTCACCAGGTAGGAGGCGACCAAGTAGTCCATTGGCTAGTGACCGTGTGGTCCCACGGTGGCACTTTCCTGGAATAAATAAGGCCCCTCTGGCCCTCATACTACAATGGAATCAGAGAAAGGACCGAAGCAGTACTGCTCTTGAACCCACACAAAGAGAGGACTGCACCTTGGCTAGCAAAGTTTGGACTGTGTCTGCGGCTCCTGGCTGGGGGAATAGTTGATTTCAAAGCCCCAGCCTACAGCAGTGGCTCAAATGATCAGTTGCAATGGCACAAGAGCTGAAGAGGTCCAGAACGAGAAGTAGGTAACCACTGCAGACATTTTGTCGCAACCAGTCACCCAAAAGGACAAATCTGAGATAGCTAGTACTCCCAGGTCAAGCAGACTTGGGTGCAACTTTTGGCTAAGTCCAGATTAGTTGCACCCAAGGGACACTAGCCACTAGATAAGGATTTCATCACAACCATGGTGCGGACTGACCAGTAGTCCAGCACTGGCTGGCCTGCTACTGTAATATAGTGGACTTCGAGCAACCCCAATTTCTGTGGTCAAGTTTGCCCCACTTCACCTGTGGCCCAAGGAGCACACACAAAGACATCCCAGTTCACTGCACCACAACTGTAGCATCCTTTAAGTAAGTTTTGCCTGCATCCCTCAGCATACCCATTCTGTGACACTATCAGCTCCCACGCCCTCACCTCCACAGACTACCTACTCCCTGGTGACCTTAACTTTCTCCTGGAAAGCACCCACAACTGCAACTCCCCTGCCCTGCTGGACAACCTTGCAAACCTCTGCCTCAAGCAACTGGTCACCTCACCCACCCACTAACCGGGACACGCGATTGACGCCATCTTCACCTCCAGCAGCCACATCGCCTTCACTCACACCACCGAACTCCACTGGACTGACCACCACTGAGTCCATTTCTCCTTCCTGAAACCCCCCCCACCAACCACCAACAACATCCTACTCCCTACCGAGAGTGGAACAAGATCTCCAAAGAACAACTAATCTCCAACCTTGCACAAGCCCCACCTCCCAGTACCAACGACACCAACGCCACCGCCCTCAACCTCACACGATGGCTAGAAACCTGCATAGACTCCCTCGCCCTATTCAAAATAAACAACAACACCCGCACCATCAAGACTGCCCTCTGGTTCACCACAGAACTTCAGTCCTCCAAACGAGAATGCCAAAAAATTGAGAAAGCCTGGCGCCAAGAACCCTCAATGAGCAACTTCTCCGCCCTCAAATCAGCCATGCGCAAACATCACCAACTCATCCGGACCACCAAACAATCCTTCTACAAAGAATGCATAGACAACAACACACACAGCAGCAAGCAACTTTTTGCCATCATCAAAGAACTCACCAAACCTAAATCCTGCACCATCGACCCTCCACACTCCCAAGACCTCTTCAACTCCCTCTCCAACTACTTCCACCGCAAGATCGCAGACATACACGACAGCTACACATAGTCATCACCAACCATTACCACCACCGACACAGCCAACACCACAGCACCCTGCCGCACCATCACCTGGACCCCAACCGATGAAGAAATATGCAAAACCATGAGCTACATCCACTCAGCCTCCCCTATAGACCCTTGCCCCCACCACATCTTCAAGAAGGCCAGCCACATCATCGCTCCCCAGCTCCGGGCCATCATCAACAGTTCCTTCGAGACTGCAAACTTCCCAGATATTTGGAAGCACGCCGAAGTCAACGCTCTTCTCAAAAATCCTAAAGCAGACCCTGAAGACCTCACAAACTACTGACCCATCTCTCTACTCCTTCCCCGCAAAGGTCATAGAGAAGATAGTAAACATACAACTGTCTCGCTTCCTAGAAGACAACAACATTCTCAACGTCTCCCAGTCTGGATTCCGCTAAAACCACAGCACCGAGACTGCCCTCATCGCCTGTACAGACGACATCAGTACCAGACTGGACAAGGGCAAGACAGTCGCCCTCATCCTCCTAGACCTCTCCACAGCTTTTGACACAGTATGCCACCAAACCCTCCGCGCACGCCTCTTCAACACCGGAATTCACCACAGAGCCCTGGACTGGCTCACCTCCTTCCTCTCCGAAAGAACCCAAAGAGTTTGCCTCCCTCTTTTCCGGTCTACAGCCACCAAGACCATCTGTGGGGTCCCCCAAGGATCCTCCCTCAGCCCCACCCTTTTCAATATCTACATGGCTCCTCTCGCCAACATCATCCGCCCCCACCGCCTCACCATCATTTCATACGCTGACGACACCCAGCTCATCATCTCCCTTACAAGGAACCCATCTACCGCCAAGAATAACCTACACGCCGGACTCCTCGCCATCGCTAACTGGATGACAGGATGACAGCAAGCCACCTCAAATTGAACTCAGAAAAAAACGAGATCATCATCTTCAGCCCCAACAAAATAGCATGGAATGACTCTTGGTGGCCCACCACCTTTGGAACACCCCCAACACCCACCACCCACACACGCAATCCTGGCATCATACTGGACTCATCGCTCTCCATGACTCAGCAAATCAACGCCATATCATCCACCTGCTTCAACACCCTTTGCATGCAACGCAAGACTTTCAAATGGATTCCTTTAGAAACAAGAATAACGGCCACTCACGCCCTTATAAGCAGCAGACTGGACTACGGCAATGCCCTCTACACAGGGACCACAGCCAAGCTTTAGAGAAAACTCCAGCGAATCCAGAACGCAGCCGCACTTCTCATCCTCATCCTCAACCTCCACCACCACCAACACATCTCCGCCCACCTCAGACCCCTGCACTGGCTGCCCATCAACAAAAGGATAATTTCAAAAATCCTTGTCCACGCTCACAAAGCCCTCCACGACACCGGACCGTCCTACCTCAACAAACGAGTCAACTTCCACAAACCAACTCGACAGCTCTGCTCTGCCGACCTCGCCCTCGCTACAGTCCCCCGCATTCAACGCTCTACCTCTGGCGGCAGATCCTTCTCCCACCTCGCTGCCAAGACCTGGAACTCCCTCCCCACCAACCTACGCAAGATCCAGGACCTCCTAACCTTCAGAAAGCGCCTCAAAACATGGCTCTTCGAGCAGTAAAGCACCCTGAGACCCTACCAGGTGAGTAGTGCGCTTAAGAAATTTGTTTGATTAATTGATTTATCAGGACCACTCAGAGATGGTCTATGGCAGTTGTCCTGTAAGGTTTAGCTCTTGCCTTAAAAACAATCTAATGGCCAGGTGACTGTTGAGAGTCCACTGTGGCCCCCTAGACCTCTGCCCGGCTGGAATTGGTCACCTAACCTGGGCCAGAGTAGTCAAACTGTTTCAAACATTTCCTTAGGTTTTGTTGACCAATGTGGTTGCAGTTAAGTTACAATATGTTCTAAAATCTGTATCTCCAGAACCCTCCAGTGGGTTTTGTTCACAAGTGTCTTTTAAAATTCCTAAAAATATAATCTAATTCTATAAAATGGGTGAATTCTTTCTTTTGTGTGTTGTGACCTTCTGAATTCTTTGGTGTTGTTAAATGGTTTACACCTAGCCCCTTTGCTAAGTCTTACTGCTGGCAGCCACAGCTACCCAGGGTTGAGCTTAAGTAAACAAGCCAGACTGGACCCAAGACAGTATTTGCGAGTGTACTGCACAATAGAGGCCCACAGCCATAGGATATAGCACACCCAGGTATTCACAGATTCCCAAAAACAACCTTATTCTAGAAGCAGATGGAGTTTTTCGGATAAGTTGTGAGGTATAAAAACAGGAGGCAATTATAGTATTCCCATCTTTCCCTGTATGACCAAATTGTGTGATTCTGGGTAAATAAATTGGTTTTGAGCCTCATTTTCCTTATTGGCTAATATTATAATATACGTGCTAGAATTCAATCTAACTTCCATTGCTCAGTGCCATTTAAAACTGGGTGTGAACACTAAGGCCCTGATTTATGAAAAGTTAGCGCCACCTTTGCATAATTTTTTGACGCAAAAGCAGCGCAAACTTACAAAATAGTTATTTTTTAAGTTTACGCCGCTTTTGCGTAAAAAAGTGACGCAAAGGCGGTGGTAACTTTTCATAAATCACGCCCTTAGTATGTGAGCATGTGGCCTTTCTGTTAACTCTTAATCCCTGTACTGTGACCCCATGTCCAGTGAGTTGTGTACACCATATGGGTATCTATTTACACTGAGCGCCACGCCCTCTAGTGGAGCACACGTAGAACGGAATCGTATTCGCATCATTACCACAATTGATCTCAGTGAACGGAAAGTTGTTTCAATGCATTAGAAAGACTAATACTTTCTCCCACTTAATTCCTCCTTGTACCGAAATCTTTACACTTATTGTTGCAGTGCTTCCAGTATTTCGCAGCACCTTTGCCACACCGAGTTTGTATTAAAAATATATAATAATGCAGTTTTCAAGAAATACTTTTTATTGATCGAAATTGCACTCGAGGGATTTTATTTACAAACTTTACAAATGCACACATTGCACATAGTTTTTAAATACACACAGAAAATAGTTTATTCAGTTTTATAAAAATATAACATAAAATGGGGACAATACTAAAATAAAGAGACATTTTTGCAGTGGAAAATTTGGGTTTCTTCAGCATTTTTGAAAAGCAAAATATTTTGAGACTTGGAGGACAGAGATGATGCTTTAAAAATGATTTTGAATTATACTAGTTGCAAAGATTCTTTTTCCAAATACCTGGGAACAAACTTTTACCAGAGTTCATACAGTGATATTGGACTAGCTCTACTGCAAATTCTGTTGAAAACATTGGAAGGCTGTCAATTTAAAACCAATTCTAAGTTAATCCACTGTAAACGTTTTAGAACTAAAGGTGAAGTCTTTTTTTCAGCAGAATTAAAAGTAATTTAGAATTTTTCCAGTTACAAACCATTTCTATTAGCACATCATCTAAGCTTTTCATATGTATTGGTAAATTATGGCTACACAATGATATCTGAATTGTGCTAATTCTTGAATTTCTACTTGTGTCGCCTAGTCACAAATATTTCACTCACTTATTTGTGATGGTACATCATTTAAAAAATGTTCTTTCAGTTTCACTGTTTCTTGGTGAGAGCTGGAGAAGACCATGAACGCTGTTAAGCATAAAATAAATTAAGATAGGATGAACATGAAAACATAAGCATAGAATTAAGACAAGTACAAATGTTACGAGGCAGAGAAAGTTGGAAGACGAGACCTATCGCTCTTCCTCCACCTTAATCTTTGAGGTTTCCTAAGTTTGGGAGGCCAAGAAAGAGTAAAGTGCAATAACCAACACAAGAAAAGATATGTTTAGTAAATAGTATTTTAGCAGCAGAAAGGAGGTTGCAGGTGTAATTGTCTGAAACTACATAGTTGGCAATGGCGGTTGCAAGATGCAGTAGAGCAAAAGTGGAACCAAAAGGAAAACCTTGGCTATGATCCACCAAAGATGGCGCAAGTGTTGCAGGGAAAACAATGCATCGAGGGGGCAGATGCGCCCAAGGCGGAGATGAAGTGCGACTAGGAGTTTGGTCTTGGTGGGGCGAAGGGGTGTAGGTGTAGACAATAGAAAGCCCACCATATTCTTAAAGCGGAGAGATCAAAGGATATACCATCATGGAGGCTAAGAGAGAGATGAAAAAAAGACCAGGAAAAGGTCTACAGAGAAGAGAGAATCCAGGTCAAAAAAAGATGATGGGTGCAAGAGGGCCTGTTTTATGAAGGAGCAAGAAGTCCCATAAAGCACAGAGAGTCTAGCTGAAGACCCATCACCTCTAGAGGCAGCAAATAGAAATAGGTTGTTGGTGGGATGCAAAATAGCAGTTCTCACAATGTCACAAATTCTTGCATTATCCACCGACGAGTAGTATGGACGGAATGATTGAGGGAACTAGCAGAGTTTAGAGAGAGACACCATAGTGGAGGGGTAGTGGTGAGAAGATTGACTGACCATGATACCAAGAGGACCAAGAAAGTTCATCCAGACATATCAACTCACCCAGTAGTGGAGTGGAGTATGCGATGAATGAGATGAGAGGAGGCTTGTCAGGAAAAAGGCTTTTTATTGGGATTGGAAACAAAATCTGACCTGCTGTGTGCACAGGGGAGTAATCGGATTGACAATAAGACACCGGAGAATTTAGTTTGAGGTAAGAGATCTGGAAGTAGGCAATTGCTTGCGATTAGGTATAAATGACAATCGAGACACCTCTCAGATGTTATGACCTAATTCAATTTGAGGCTTGAGCTTCAGATGTTTATTCATATATTTTTAATGTACACGCCTGTGGAGCACACAAGGAACGTGGACACTCGCCAAACTGCTTTCACACAGCTAGGCAGGAGTGACCCTTTAACAAAACATAAGGTTTGACATTTTATGAAATTACCTTCAATGGTGTCTGATTTTACTTTTTACCCAAAATATTTAGGAATGTGTGATGTAAAATAGTTTGACCGTGTTTTTTCAATGTATTTTGGCAGCGTAAGAAAACCATCTAAGCCACTGACCGTGATGAGCGAGGCCTATAATTTGCCCATAGGGTTCAAGAAGCGTCTCCTTTTAATTTTTGGTGCGGCCTAGTAATTACATCTAAATTTGCTGTGCAATTTAAGTCTCCTATAATCAAACCTTAGGTGGCCTAGATATACAAATCTAATAGCACAGTACATAGACACAACACCCTCAGGCACAATCACCTAGCACAAATCCCCTCGGATCTTTTTGCATTTTATTTATTTAAGGAATACATTCTTCTTGAGAAAATTGACATTGCTTTTTGGTCTTTGGTTTATACCGCTTAATGCCCAAAACCCCCCAACAGTGCCTTGTCAGAGAGCTGATCTCTTGTTGGAATTATTTCCGACTTTTTATTCATAAAGTGAATATTACAACAGTACATTGTTGACAAAAGCATATAACATCCCAAATCTCGAAGCACTCACACAGATATGTTTATACTACACTGAAATAAATACAATTGATTCAAGTATCCCTGAAAAATATTAAAGTTACTGAAACCTTCTGAAATTACACAAAGACCCCTTAAAATTGATTTAAAAAAAAAAAAAAAAAAAAAAAAAAAAAATGAAGATTGGAATTAGTAGAAAATCACACATTTAACCTCTCTGTTAGGGCAACCCTTACATTTCCGGTGGACTGTTCGAATATCTGGTCTCAAACAAAATTAGTCCGATTACGTTCCATGCTCATCAAAGGGCACTCGTTTTTAATTTTTTTGTGGGAGCAATTTTATCTCTAAGTGTTTAGACCTTCAGACTAGCAAGCAAAGATTTTGGAGCAATGTTGCTAGGTCGTGACTCTGAAACAATCACAGAATCCAGAGTTGCACTCCAAGCTTCAACGCTTGAAGAAGTCAAGTTGTGTGATGGTGTGCAAGTCATTCCCTTGTTAGAGTGCAGCCATGACTGGCCAGCTCTATAAAAGCTCAGAAACACATGCGCTTCGCCACGCTTCGCATTGAAGTCCTCTCCAATTGACCATTTACTATTTCTTGCCATGGCTCCGCCCCTGAATTGGGTCCATCGGATACGTGTAAAATAAAATGGCGATCGTCTGCACGCATTAAAGGCAAGGAGTGGTGAGGATAACATGGTCAGTGTAGTCCGGCTCAAATCTCCTCTGGCTTTCCAATGTCCACACAAATCCTGGTGTACAAATGATGCCTTGTGATGTTAACAACTTTATACTGGAGGCTGTTCAGACCATCCTGTTTCATGTTGGCTCGGGCATATTGCATGAGGACGACACTACGCAGAAACAGAAAGAAGGTTGAAAAAGCACAATAAGTCACAAGATGATTGCAGCACTATTAATATGCATTTCTTTATAGCATTACGGAGCATGGTTTTAGGAGGTATGAAAAATAAAGATGCAATAAGTTGACAATTATCTAAACATCTGATGAAATTCAGTACATTTGTGGGTCTCCAAATGATTGGCTCAGAAAACAAAAAAATAGGAGAAGCCTAAAATAGGGTAGAGCGCAGATGCAAACACTTGCCTGAAAATTATGATTTCTTTTAGGTTTTTTTTCCGAGTCTGCAATAATCCTAAAATCTCTTAGACCTGCAGTAAGTCTTCATGAATATTACAATGGTCCTAACTTCTGTCTAGATTCCGTAATGATCTTAAGTTCATTGTAGAGTCCACAAGCATCCTAAGTTATTTCTTGGGCCTCTTTTCTTGATTTATTCCTACCTGGGCCTACAACAGTCTGAGGTTCCACGAGGCAGCCTCCATTGATCTTAAATTCCATCTTGCACCTGCATTAATCTTACATTTTTGCCAGAGTCTTTAATGATCTGAAGTTTTTACAGAGGCCAAACGAGATCTTAAGTTCTTTCATGAGCTTCTCAATCTTAAGTTATTTCCAGAGACAGTAATGATTTTAAGTTCTTACCAGAAGTAGCAATGGTTACAAATTCTACATTAGTCTCTAACAAATTCCTGTTTTCTACTGGATCCTTTTCTGTGCCTTCAGTAATAGCATATTCTTACTTGAACATGCAATGATCACAATTTCTTTCATTCTCCTGCAATATTAGATTCCTGAAATGAGGCTCCTGTGATCCAAAGTTCTCTTCTGAGTGTACAATGAACCTGCTCGGTCTTTATTTTACTGATCTGGCCAAGATCTTGTGCTTGGGATGTCCACATTCATAACCCCTAAATCACTGTTCCTGCTGGAGATGCTGGAGTTCCCTACCCATAGTTTGTAACTAACTGCAGATGCTCAAAACGTTTCATCATTTCTCTGTTCGGTGGTTTTGTTTGTCTTGTAAGTGAACACCTTCTCTCGTTGCATCTCATTGGCCAGGCGCTCTCACTGGATGAAGTCTAACTGATTTTCAAACTTCCAATTTTACCATTCATTTTTCTTGCTGCTTTCACCCTTTGTGGACTTTTATTCAACTTTTCTACATATATGTTTCCTGCTATTTTTCTATATTTGGAGAAATTCCTCTTATTTTGAACACGGCAACTTTCATATCAATGCTGTATGTTTTCCCCTATGACATTTACAACCACTTGTACCTGTTCTCCTACTTTATTTTTACTTGCGTTTGGTGTTTTCATTGAAGTTCTTAGTTTGTTGCAGTTTTTGTACTTTTGCTAAGAGTTGCCTAGACATCTGTGTCATGTTACTGAAGGCGATTCAAAGGCATCCTCATGAAATCCTGCCTACCTGTGTGCCCTGGACTGCAGGGCACACCCGTACAGAACAGTGTCTCCACCATCTTGGGACTGGTCCATAATGCATTACTGTAAGTCTGTGACCTGCAATATGTGTATTTAGCAGAAGAGGAAGACGCAACATTCACTTTTCCATCCAATCTGTTCAATTATAACACATTGTTTCATCCCACCTTCAAAGCCCAACACCAAACTTTACAAACCATAGGCTAGCCTGCAGTAGGGCCACGCGCATGGATTACTAAGGGCCTGATTACAACTTTGGAGGAGGTGTTAATCCGTCCCAAATGTGACGGATATACCACCAGCCGTATTACGAGTTCCATAGGATATAATGGACTCTTAATACGGCTGATGGTATATCCGTCACTTTGCCGTCACTTTTGGGACTGGTTAACACCTCCTCCAAAGTTGTAATCAGGCCCTATGTCTGCTATGTATAAACATTTGTAATGGAGTTAGTTGTTTGTCTGTTTCTCAGTTGTATACATCTCACCTTCACTGTGCACCTCACTTGCTGAGCGCCCCTTTTTAACTGTGGATTACCACGTTTTAAGGTTGCATGACTGTTACCACTGTAAAGCTGCTATAAAATGTTTGATCATTTAAAATATTTTGGACTCACTGAAATTTATGTCCCACATGAAGTACAGAGATGATGTTCTCTCGCTCACTTTGAACTTATCATGAGTATTGGAATATTGGCAGCAGGGACCACAGGATGCACACAGTGCATCGGATACCCAGGTTCTGAAGAATGGGGCGCCCCAATGTTTGACGTAAATGTCGGCTCACATTAGTTGCACTTTGTAACTGGTCACTGACACCCATGGTTTCATTTTTTTTTTTTAATTCAGTTGTGCAATTTTATTTCCACTAGAATTTCTAACCAAGGCTTTGGTACCTTTTATCAGAGTATTAGGCCCAGGTGATATTTCAGTTATGCTTGCAGAATTTCATGTAATTTCTACCACCTCAAACTACAACTGTGGTGCGAAATGCCCGAGATGATGCCATTAAACCGCGTCTGGTAATTGAGACTTTGGGTAACAATTTCCATTGCAGGGGCACAGAAAGAACATGAACAAAACAAACATGATTAGCGATTGTTAAATGAGTTGTGGAATGGGAATTTATGCAATGGTTTAGCCCAAAATGCTTCCTAGTGCCAAAAATGGACGTTAGAATGGATTCCTTGCTAAACATTTGTGCAAATGCAGAAATCGGCGGATCTGTAATAACTCAATTTTTTGTGCATTTTACATAATTTCCACCATTACAATTATACAATTTTCAGTCAGCCCCAAATAAGATATCCCCTGTGCATCATTGTATCACTATGTGGTATGGCAACTTACTTCTTTTTGTTGGTTTCATTGCCAGGATCTCGATGATGTGGAATCATTTTGGACCTGGCCATGACACTGTTGGGCCGCTCCACCCTCATCCCCGCGGCGACCACCCTGTGATGGTGAAAGCAGACCATGAGCGGATGAAAGAATGGAAGTTTGTCAAGCACAGTCAATGGAATAACCGCCCTAGACACGGTTCAAAGTAATGCCACTCACTATCACTCTAGATGCACCAGGAGAATAATTGAGCTTTTGGTAGAAAAGTAGATGAAGGACGGGAGCAGATCTACTATTTGAAAGTTTGAGAGTTTCACACTACATGGAGGAAAAGCAGTGGTTCCCAACCTTTTGACTTCCGTGGACCCCCACTTTATCATTACTGGAACCCCAGGATCCCCACTGAATCCTTATTGGAATTCATCCCCCCCCCTACTGAGTCATTACTGAAAGCTGGGTACCTAATCTGTTAATATTAGTTAATTTTCTAAGCAGTCGCGGACCCCCAGAGGTCCCCAGACCCCAGGTTGGGAACCACTGATCTATGGAATAAGGTGCATATTTTTTTCCAGAGGAACCAAGAAGTCTTTCAGCATAATAAGGATATCTTTTCCTAATTAAGTATTTAGGACTGAAGTCAAAAATAGCTTTACAATATACTTGTTTCAATCTTCTCCTTCATTTCTACAGGTAGTCCACAAATTTTCAGTTCAGATACATGGTTTCTGCCTCTAAGGTTGCAGGGCGAATGTTGGGGGTCCATTACATCAGCAATGCCTTTACGTAGAGGTAGGTATCATTTTAAGCTCACATCATTTATGTGCCTATAGTAATTTGTTATAGAAATTATTACGATTTGCATTAAAAAAAACATTTTACATTTATAAAGTAAATATATATTGAAATTAATGTTAACATCCGAAAGTATTTAAAGGAAAAGGGAAAGAAAAAAATGGCTAAAAGGAAAAAGAATGAAAGAACAAGAGAAGTTTAGGAATGAAGGAAAAAGATGATAAGATGGAAAGAAGGACAGACAAAGAATTAAAGAAGGAATTCAGGAAGGAAAGAAGACAGGGATGAAGGAAAGAAAGGGAAGGAAAAGGAAAGGTGGAAAGAAGGAAACGGGAAAGGAAGGACAGAAAGAAGGGAAAGGAAGGACAGAATGAAAGAAGGGAAAAGTAGGGCAAGAACAGGAATAGAAGGAAAGGAAGGGTAATAAGGAAGGGAAAAAGTGAAAAACATAGGAAGGAGAGAAAGAAAGGTAAAGAAGAAAGAGGGAAGAAAAGGAAGGGAATAAAGGAAGGACATGAAGAAAGGAAGGACATGAAGAAAGGAAGGACATGAAGAAGAAAAGGAAGGGTTGAAAAGAAGAAAGGAGCAACAGGAATGAAAGAATAGGAGGAAGGACAGAATGAAGAGGAAAAGACAGAAGAGGGCAGAAAGGAGGCAAATAAAGGAAGGAAGAGAAGAAGCAAGGGAAGCAAGGAAAGGTGAGAAATAAAAGAAAATAAGGAAAAAGGGTAGGAAAAATAAGGAAGAAAAGAACGAAGGGAGACAGGAAGAGAAGGAAGGAAAGGACAAAACAAAAAGAGAAAGAAGGAGGGAAGAAGGAAAGCAAGGAGGGAAAGGAAAAGAAGAAAACAAAGAATGAAGGATGGACAGGGCAAAATGATGGAAGACAAGAATGAAGGAATAAAAAACAGGATGAAAGGGAAGAAAAGGAGGAAGGAAGATGAAGGAATGGAAGAAAAAGGGAAGGAAAAGATGTAGGAAGGAAAATGAAGGGTTGGAAGAAAAGAACAAAGGGAAAAAGCAAGGAAGGAAAGAAGGTAGGTAACTAAGTAAAAAAGGAAACGTGAAATGAAAGAAGAAAAAAGGTAAGGAAGAAAGGACAGAATGAAATAAAGACAGCAAAGGGAAGAAAGAAAAATATGAAGTGAAGAAAAGAACGAAGGAAAAGAAGTAAGGAGGGGGAGAGTTAAGAAAGGGGAGGTAATGAAGGAAATAACAAAAGGAAGGTAAAAAAGGAAGAAGGAAGGAAATGAGGGGAAGAAAAGAGGGAAGAAAGGAAAGGACGGAAAGGCAGTATGAAGAAAAAAGAAAGTGAGGAAAGAAGGAAGGAAAAGAAGTGAGAAAAGGACTTAAGGAAGGATGGGGAAAGAAAATGAGAGAAAGAAAGGGAAGTAAAGTAGAAAAGAAAGTAGGAAAAGAAAGGAACTAAAAATCAATTAAGAGGAAAGGAAGGGAAAGAATGAAAGAGGGTGGAATAAAACTTAAAGGGATGAAAACGGAGGAAGGGAAAGAATAAGGAAGGAAGGGGTTAATTTAAGGAAAGGAAAAAGTATAGAAAGAAGAAAAAAGGAAGGAAGAGAATAAGAAGGAAAGCACAGAAATGTCAGAAGGAAGGAAGTAAATCGAAGAAAGAAGAAAGGATAGGAAAGAAGGACAGAAAGGAAAGAAAAGTAGGAAGGAAGAGAAAAATGAAGGGAAGGGAAAAAGGAAGTACACACTGGAAGGGAAGAAAAAAATGAAGGGTTGTAAGGAAGAAAAGAGGAAAAGGAAGAAGTGAGTAAAAGAAGAGGAAGGAATGATTAACGAAAACAAGGAAAGAAGGATAGGAAGAAGAAAAATGGGGGAAGGAGAGAAAGAAGGAAACAAGGAAGGGAAGAAAGATCTAATAAAGGGCAAGAAGAAATAATGAAAGGAGAAATTGAAAGAAGGAAAACAAAGGACAGGATGAAAGAAGGAAAGGGTGGAAGAGAAAAAAGGAAAGAAAGAGGAAGAAAGGAACAGAAGGAAAAATGAAAGGAACTGTAAGAAAGAAGGAAAGAGGAATGGAAGAAGAAAAGGAGGGAGAAGGAAAAGAAGAAAGTAAAAGGAAGAAAAAAGGAAAGAAAGATGACGGGAAAGAGCAATGGAAAGGGCAAAGGGAAAAAAAGGAAGGAAAGAACAAGGGGAAGGCAAAAATGAAGGACAAAGGAAAAAATGAAGGGGTGGAAGAAAAGGAAGAATGAAGGACTAATTGGAGAGAAGAAGGAAGAAAATGGAAAAAAGGACGGAGGAAGAATAAAAAGAAAAAGTGGAATGACAAAAAGAAAAGATAAGAGGGATGAAGGGGAGGAATAAATTAAAGGTAAATAAAGAAGGAAAGGAAGAATGAAAAAAAAGAAAACGACGTAAAAAGGAAGGATAGGATAAAGGGAGGAAGGAAGGGGAAGAAACAAGGAAAGAAAAATGAAAGGAAAATAAAGTGGAGGAAGGAAGAAAAGAATGAATGGAAAAAGAAATTGAGTTAAGGAAAGAAGAAAGAAAAAGAAAAAAGGAAGGAAACAAGTGAACGAGGAAGGGAATGGAAGGAAGAAAAGAGCAAAGAAGGTTAAAATAAGGGGCATGAAAGAAAAAGGAGAAGAAAGGAAGGAAAGAATGAAGGAAGGAAAGAAAGGAGGTGGCCATGAAAAGAAAAAAACGGAACAGATGAAAAGGAAGGGATGAAAGACTGAACGGAGGGAAGAATGAAAGGCAAGGATCGAACAGAGGGAAACAAGAAGAAAAGGGAAATAATGGAAAGAATAACAAGAACGAAAAGACAAAAGGAAGAAAGAATGAAAATAAGTAGGAAAGGAAGGACAGGGTGAAATGAAAAAAGGAAAATACAAAAGTAGGAAGGATTACAAAGGACGGAAGGAAGTGAAGAAGAAATGCAAGGAAAGAAGAAAAGCATATAAAGGAAGAATAGGGAAGAAGGAAAGTGAAAGGAATAAAGGAAAATTAATTAAGGAAAGAACAAACTAAGGGATGAAGGAAATGGGAAGGACAGAAAAGAGAGAAAAAGGAGAAAAGAAGTAAAAAGGGAAGAAAGGAAAGGATGAACTAAAGGAAAGAAGAAAATAATTAAGGGATTAAAAAGGAAAGAAAATAGAAAGAAAAGAGGATGGTAAGAAGGAAACAGGAAGGCAAGAAAGAAGGACTGAAGGATGGAATGAAATGAAGGAAAGCAAGTACAAATAGAAGAAAAGAATGAGGAGAAGGAACATTTACAGAAGGGAGGAAAGGAAAGAGGGACGGGAAGTAGGGAAAGGACAAAAGGAAAGGATGGATAGAAAGTAGGGAAAAGGGAGTGAAAAAAGGAAAGCAAGGAAAGAGTGAAAGAACACAGGGAAGGAAATAAGGTCCATGGAAAGGAAGGAAAAATTAAGGAAGATAATCATGAAGGGAAGAAAAGAATGGGAGTAAAGAAAGAATGAAGTAGTAAAGAAAGGGAAGAACACAGGAAAGGAGGAAGGGAAGGAGGAAAAGCAGAATGAAAGAAGGAATGGAAACAACGGGAAGGAAGAAAAAGAAAGAAGGAAGGAAGGGGACAATTTAAGTATAGGGGAAGAAAAGGGAAGGAAATTAAGGAAGGAACAAACGTAAAAGTAAGGAATGTAGGAAAGGAACAAGGAAACGAGGGAAGGAAAGAAAGATGGAAGAAATTGAGATATGAAGAAAAGAGAAGGAAAGAAAGGATGAAAGGATGTGAGAAAAGGACTATCGGAAGGAAAGGAAGGATGACGGAAGGAAGAAGAAAGAAAAGAAAGTAAAAAGAATATAAGGAAGGAAAGGGTAAGAGGAATGCAGTGAAGGACTATCGGAAGGAAAGGAGAAAGAAAAACATAAGGAAAGAAAAAGGCGAGGGAAGGAAAAGAGGAAAGGAAGAGAAGGAAGGGAAACAAGGAAAGAAAAAATGAAGGAAAGATAGGAAAAAGAAAGGAAAGGACACGCTGAAAGGAGGAAGGAAGGAAGGGAACAACAGAAAGGAAAGAAGAGAAGGAAAACAAAAGTAAGGAAGAGGGAAGGAAGGGTAGACAAAAAAAGAAAGGGAAGAGCGGGATGAGAAAGGAAGGAAAGAAAGGAGAGAAGGAAGGAGAAGGAAATAAAAAGAAAAGAAAGGACACGCTGAAAGGAAGGAAAAAATAAAGTGATGGAAGAAAGACAAGAATGAAGGGAAGAAGGAAGGAAATAATAAAGGAAATGAAGGAAGGGAAAGAAAGGAAGAAAAGAAAGGGAGGAAAGAAGGAATGTAAACAAGTAAAGGAAAAGAAAGGAAAAGGAAAAATAAAGGAAAAGGGAAAGGAAAGGAAGGGGAAAAGGAAAGAAGGGATTGGAAGAAAGGAAAGGGAAAAATGAAAGGGTAGGAAAGTATTAAAGTGAGGAAAGAAGGAAAACAACAATTAAGGAAAGGAAAAGTGGAACAAATAAAGGAAAACATGAAGGGAAGAAAAGAAGAAAGGGAGATAAAAGGGATGCAAAAAAGGAAAAAATGAAAGCAGGAAGGAATGAAAAGAAACTAAGAATGAATGTAACAATTAAGGAAAAAGGAAGGAAAAGAAGGGCAGCAATTAAAGGAAAGAAGAAAGAAGAAGAAAAAAGGAACAAAAGGTAGGAAAGTAAAGAGGAAAGTAAGGATAAAGGGATGAAAGACAACGAAAAAGAGGAAAGAAGAAAGAAGGAAAGAAAAAGGCTGTGAAGGAAAGCAATGGAGAAAGAAAGGGAAGGAAAGAGAGGGAGGAAGGAAGGTAAGGAAAGGACAAAAAGGAAGAATAAAAGAACAAAGAAGGAAGGATAGGAAGAATAAAAAGGATGGAGTTGGGTAAGCTGAAAGTAAGGAAGGGAAGAAGAATGAAGGAATAAAGGGAGGGAATAAAATGAAGAGAATGAAGGAAAAAAGAAAGGGAAAAAAGAAGGGGAGACAGGATGAAACAAGGTAAATTAAGAAAGGAAAGATGGGATGAAAGAAGAAAAAGAGCAAAAAGGAGGAAAGAAAAAGGAAAATAGAAGGAAAGAAGAAAGGCATAGCGTAAGGGGGAAGCAAAGAAAGATGTTCGGTGAAGGAAGAAAAGATTGACGGGAAAAAGGAAGAAGGAAAGAATTAAGGAAAATGAAAGTGAAAAAATGAAGAAAAATCAAAAAAGAAGGAAGGAAAGGAAAAGGAGTGAAATGAAACAAGGGAAGGAAAGATGCAAGGAACAGAGATATGAAGAAAAGGAAGTAGGAAAGAAAAGAAGGAAGAAAAGGAAGAGAGGAAGAAAGGGAAGTAAAGGAGAGAAGGAAATGAAGCAAAGAAATAAGAAGAGGAAAGGAAGGAAGAAAAGGGTTGGAAACAAAGGAAGGAAATGCTGGGAAGGAAGAATGAAAGGAAAAGTAAGAAGGGAAAGGAGGAAGGAAAGGAGAAAAAGATGTAAATGGGACGGGAACGAAGGATAGCAAGCAGGTAAGGAAGGGCGAAAAAAGGAAAGAATGAAAGTAAGGAAGGAAGGAAAAGAAATGAAAGGAAGGATAGGAAGAAGGAAAGAGAATTAAAGCAGTCAAGGGAAAAGGAAGAAAAAAAGACGATATAAATGAGCAAAGGAAAGGACATAGGAAAGAAAGAAGTCATAAGGAAAAAACAGGGAAGATAAAAGAAAGGAAAATGAGAAAATTGAAGGGTTGGAAGCAAGGGAATAAAGGAAAGAATGAAGGCATAAAGGGAGGGAGGAGGAAGGAAATCAAAAAAGGAAGGAAAGGAAGAACGGAAGAAGAAACCAGGTGAGAAGGACAGGGTGAAAGAAGGAAATGCAACAAAAAAGCAAAGGAAGAAGAGGAAAGGAAGGAAAGAAGGATGATAAGGAAGGGAAGCATCACATAACGAGGGAAAGAAAGAAGAAAGAAAGAAGAAAGAAAGAAGAAACAAGAGAAAAACAAAGAAAGGAAAAAGACACACGGAAAATGAAAGGACAAATGGAAGAAAGAAATGAAATAAGGAAAGAGTGAAGGAAGTAGGAAAGGGTGAATAGAAGAAAGGAAAGGACAAAAGGAAGGAATGGAAGAAGGAATGCAAAGAAGGAAAGAGGGAAGAAGGAAAGGAAGAAAAAATAAAAGGATAGGAAAGAAGGAAGAGGGTGGAATAAAGGGAAGGAGTGAAAGAAGGAAGAAAAGGTATTAAGAATAAAGAATGACGGAAAGAACAAAGTCAAGGAAGAAGGGAAGTAAGGCAGAAAATAAGGCAGGAAAAGTGGAAGGGGAGGACGTAGTAAAAACTGGAAGAAGAGAATGAAGGGAGTTGACAAAGAAAGAATGGAAGAAGTACTGAAGGACATAAAATAACTGAAGGAAAGAAATGAAAGTAAGTGAAGAAAGGATAGTACAAATGGAAGGAAGGAATGAAGAGAAGAGGGAGGAAGGAAAGGAAAGTGATAGGAAGAAGAGAAAAATAAAAGAAAGGCAAGGAAGAAAAAGGCAAACAAGGTATGAATGAAAGAACAAAAGGAAATAAACAAGAAAGCACATAAAGGAAAGAAAAATTAAGGACAAGAACAGAAGGGAGGAAGGAAGGGAAGATCATAGGAAAGGAGTAAGGAAAGGAAGAATAGAAGGAAAAGCAGACTGAAAGAAGGAATGGACGTAAGAAAAGATGTTTGGTGAAGGAAGAAAAGAATGACGTGGAAAAAAGAAAGGAAGGGAAGAATTAAGGAAAATGAAAGGGAAAAAATGAAGGAAAAACAAAAGAAGAAGGAAGGTAGAAAAGGCAAAGGGGAAGGAGTGAAAGGGAACAAGGGAAGAAAAGAAAGATGAAAGGAACAGATATGAAGAAAAGAAAGGAAAGAAAGGATGAAAAGAAGTGGGAAGGGGACTTAGGGAATGACAGGGGAAGGGAGGCAGAAAGGGAAGGAAAACAGGAATGGAGAAGGGAAAGAAAGAAAAAATGTAAGGGCAGAAAGGATGGAAGAAAAATAAAGGGGTGACAAAGTAGTATGGAAAGGGTAGGACAAAGGAAAAATATGGGTTTAAAAAAAAAAAAAGAGATAGAGGCCGGAAAGAAGGAAAGAATGAATGGAAAGAAAACAGAAATGGAAGGATAGGAAGAGAAAAAAGTAAGGAGAAAGGGAAGGGGAAATAAAGAAGGGAAGAAGGAAGGACACACCAGAGGAACAAATGAAGTGCTGTAAAGAGGAAAATGAAGGCAAGAAAGGGAAGAAGTGAGGAAATCAAAGAAGGAAGGAAAGAAGGTGGAGGAATGATGAAAGAAAACAAGTAAAAGGTTCATATGAAGTGAAGGAAAGAAGGAAAGGATGTGAAGAAGAAAGGATAGGAAGAAAAGATGGAAAGAAAGCAAAGAGAAAAAAGGTAAGATAGGAGGGAATGAGTGAAGGAATAAAGGGAGGGAAGAAATAATGAAAGCAGAAATGAAAGCATGAAAACAAAGGAACAAAAGACAGGATGAAAGAAGTAAGGGGGAAGGGTAGGGAGGAAAAAAGGGAAGTTAGAAAGTAAGAAATTGGGACGGAAAAATGAAAAAGGAAAGGAAGAATGGAAAAAAAGGGTGTGAAGAAGGAAGGGTAGAAATAAGGAAAGGAAGGGAGGGAAAAAGAAGGGGAAGTAAAGCAGAAAGAAGAAAACTAAGAAGGAAAAATGAGAGAAAGGAAAGTTGATAGGAAGGAGCGATGGAAAGGACAAAGAAAAAGAAGGAAAGCACAAGGGGAAGGAAAAAAGGAAGGACAAAGGAAAAAATGAAGGTTTGGAAGGAAGGAAAGAATAAAGACAAATGGAGAGAGGAAGAATGAAGGACAAAAAAGGGAAATGACAGGATTTAAAAAGAAAGGGAAATGGGGGAAGGAAAGGATGCAAGGGAGGAAGGGATTGAAAGGAAGAAGGAAATTAAGAAAATTATGTAAAGTAAGGATAGGATAAAGGGAGGAAGAAATTTAAGGAAAGACAAACAGATGATAGGAAAGAATGAAGGAAAGGACCAAGTTAAGGAAGGAAACAAATGAAGGGAAGAAAGGGTCAATGTAAAAGTAGGACAGAAAAAGGAAGGGAAAGAAGGGAAAAAGGCGTGAGAAGTAAGGAAAGATCAAACAAAGAGGGAAAGGAAGAAGAAACAAAGCAAAGAAAGTAAAAAGGAAGCGAAGAAGGGAAAGGAAAAGGACAAACTGAAGGGAAAGAAAGACATAAGGAAAGAATTAAGAGAAGTAGGAAAGGAAGAAAAGGGTGAATGGGAAAAAGTAAAGTACAAAAGAAGGAAGGGTTAGAAAGGACAGAAGAAAAGAAGGAATGTAAGGAAAGAAGAAGAGGATGTAAAAAGTGAGAGAAGGAAAGAAAGGGTGAATGAAAAACCAAACTAAAGTATAAAGGGAATGAAGGCAAAAAAGAAAAAAAAGAAGTAGAAGAAAGGACAGAAGGAATGGGCAAAGTAAATGAAAGAAGAAAATAAAGGGATTAAAAAAGAAAAGGAAAAAGGAAGGAAATGAAAGAAAGGAGGGCAAAAGGAACTAGGAAGGAAAGAAACAAAGGAAAGAAGGAATGAAGGATAAAGGAGGAAGGACTAAAGGTCGAAAGGAATTAAGGAAGGGAAGTACAAATGGAAGAAAAGAATGAACAGAAAAAGAATTTAAGGGAGGGAAGGAAGAAAGGACGGAGAAGAAGGGAAAGGAGAAAGTGAAAGAACGAAGGGAAGCAAATAAGGAAGCACACAAACAAAAGGAAGAAAGAAAGAATTAAGGAAGAAAAGAATAAAGGGAAGAAAATAACAGAAGTAAGGAAAGAATTAAGGAATAAATAAAGGGTAGAAAATAGGAAAGGAGGAAAGAAAAGCAGAATGAATGGAAGTAAGAAAATATGACCGGAAAAGAGGGAGGAACAAAGGGAAGGAAGAAAAGGAGACAAAGTAAAGCTGAAGGCAATTAAAGGAACAAAGGAAGGAAGGAAAGGAAAGGAAAAAGAAAAGGAGGAATGAAAGAAAGGAAGGAAAAATGAAGGAGAGGAGATACGATGAACAGAAAATGAAAGAAAAGATGAAAGGAAGTGAGAAAAGGAAAGGAGGAGACGGGGAAGGAAAAATGAAAGGGAGAGGGGAAGTACAAAAGAATGTAACAAAGGAAAGGATGAGGGGATGACAATGAAGGACTATAGGGAGGAATGGAGACAGGAAAAAATATAAGGGAGGCAAAAGATTAGATGGAAGGAAAGAAAGAAGGAAATGAAAGGCCAAAAGGAATACAAAAAATGGTAAAGAAGAAAAGATAGAAAGGGAAGGAAAGAAAGGTCAAAGGAAGGAATGAAGGAAGAGGTGGGAAGGAAGGGTAGACAAGAAGAGAAAGGGAAAGAGAAGGATGAGAAAAAGGAAGGAAGGAAAGACCAGAAAGGAAAGACCAGAATGAAAGAAAAAAGGAAGGAAAAAATAGAGTTGGAAGGAAGACAAGAATAAAGGAAAATAAAAATTAAAGCAGGAAGGAAATAAGAGAAGACAACAAAATGAGGGCAGAGAGGAAAAGAAGGAAGGGAAGTAAAGGTAAAGGAAAAGAAAAAGTATAGCATGAAGGAAGAAAAAATGAATAAAAGTAAGAAAAAGAAAGGAAATAAAAAAGGAAGGAAAGGAAAAGGGGAGCAAATAAAGTAAAGAATGAATGAAGAAATGAGGGAACAAATTACTGAAAGGAAGAAAAGGAAGGGAAAGAAAAAAGAAAGGAATATTAAAAGGATTGAAGAAAAAGGGAAGGAAAGAAGGAAGAAAGGGAAACTTAAGAAAAAGGGGAGCAAATAAAGGAAAGAGTGAAAGGAAGAAGAAAGAAAGGGAAGTAAAGGAACGGAAGGTTGAAGGGATGAAAGAAAAGGAAAGAAGAAACAAAAGGAAGAATGAATGTAGCAATCAAGGAAAGAATGAAAAGAAGGAATAAAAGGCTAAAAGAAAGGAATAAAGAAAGTAAAGATAAAGGGAAGAAAGAAAAATGGGGAAAAAGAATAAAAAATTAAATGGCTGTAAAGAAAGAAGAGAAGAAAGGGAAGGATAGAATGAAAGGAATGGAAGGTAAGGAAAGAATGGACAAAAGGAAGAATAAAAGAAGGAAAGAAGAATGAAAGGAATGCAGGTGGGAAAGAAGGAAGAAAAGGTCAAAGGAAAGCAAGAAAATGAAGGGAGCAAAGAAAGGAAGAAGGACTGAAGTAAGGAAGGACAGGATTAAAGAAGGAAATGAAAGGACAGAAGGAAAGGAAGGGAGGAAGGGATTAAGATGAAAAGGAAGACAAGGGAGTAAATAAAGGACAAAAGGAAGGGGGGCAAAGGAAGGAGGGACAAAGGGAAGTACAAAAAGGAGAGAAAGGAAGGAAGGAAGCAAAGAAAGGAAGAAAAGAGGGAAAGAGGGAAAGAAAGGTGATAGGGAAGGATGGAAGAAAGGGGTTGGAAGCAAAGGAAGGAAAGAATAAAGGCAGGGAAAGAGGAAAGAAAGGAAAAGTAATAAAGTAAAGGAGGTAGGAAAGGAGAAAAGAGGGGAAGGGAGGGGGCAACAGGAGAACAAAAGGAAATAATTGACAAAAAGAAAAAAGAATGAAGGATAGCAAGGAGGGAAGGGAGGAAGAATTAATGAAAGAAGAGAGATGAAAGTAAAAAAGGAATATTAGGAAAAGAAAAATTAAAGGTAGAAAGGAAGGAAAAACAATTGGTAAGCACACTTGAAAGAAAGAAGAAATGAGAAAAATAACAGGGAACAAAAAAAGAAAGAAAAAATGAAGGTTTGAAAGTAAGGGAACAAGGAAGGAATGATGGAACAAAAGAAGGCAAGGATGAAGGAATGTAAAAGAAGGAAGTAAATCAAAAGGGTAGTAAAGGAAGAATGATGGAAGAAAAGGGGAAGGAAAAACAAAGTGAGAAGGACAGAGTGAAAGAAGGAAATTGAACAAAGGAAGGAAAAAAGAATGGAACGGAAGAAGGAAGCATCGCACTATAGAATGAAGGAAAGAATCAAGAAACAAGAGAAAAAGGAAAGAAAATAAACAGACACAAGGAAAAGGAAAAAAGGACAAAAGGAAGAAAGAAAACATTAAGGAAAGAAAAGAAAGGAAAGAATGAAGGGAAGTAGGAAAGGTTGAAGGGAAGTAGGAAAGGTTGAATAGAAGAAAGGATAACATAAGGAAGAATTAGGAATGAAGGAAGTGAAGGAATGCAGGGAAGGAAAGGAAGTTAAAGTAAGGAACTAAGGGACAAAAGGAAAGGATGAAGTAAAGGAGAAAGAATGAAGGGATTTCACACAAAAAGAAGAGAAAGTAAAACACACTGGAGGATAGAAAATGACTAAAGGAAGGAGAGATAGAAGGAAATGGAGGAATTATAATACAAATGGAAGGAAGGACTGAAGAGAAGAGAAGAGGACAGAAGGAAGGAAAGGAACAAGTGATAGGAAGGATGGAAAGGACAGAAGGAAAGAAAGACAGCAAAAAGGAAAGACGAAGGCACAGAAGGCAAGAAAGGAAAGACGGCAAACAAGGAAAGAATGAAAGAACAAAAAGGAAAGAAACAAGGAAGCACACAAAGGAAGGACAAATGAAAAGAGAAGAATGAAGGGAAGAAAAGATCAGAAGGAAGGGAAGGAAATAATGTAGGAGTAAAGGAAGGAAAGAATGTAAGGGGAATAGAAGGAAAAGCATGATGAACAAAGGAATAGAAGTAAGTGAAAAAAGAAAAGAAAGGGAAAACATGAAGGCAAAAACAAAAGGAAGCAAAATGAAGGTAGGAAAGGAGGAATGAAAGAAGGAAACAAGGGAAGACCAGAAGGATGCAATGAAAGGAGATAGGAAGAAATTTATTAAGAAGGACGTAAAGAAGTGAGAAAATAACTTAGGGAATGAAAGGGGAAGTACAGAAAGGGAAGGAAAACAGGAATGGAGAATGGAAAGTAGGAAATAATGTAAGGAGACCAGGGATGGAAGAAAAAAGGGGGGACAATGAAGGAAAATGGGAAGGAGAATGGAAACAACAGAAGAGAAGGAAGAAAAAATAAAGAAAGTGTGACAGAAGGAAGGAAATGAAAGAAGGAAAGGTAGAGTAGAAGGTAAAGACATGGCAAGAGTGAAGGGAAGGAAAGAATGACAGAAATGGAAGTACAGAAAGGAAAGAATGACGTAAGGGAGAGGGAAGGAAGGGTATAAAAGGAAGAGAAAGGGAAGAAAAAAGGATGAGAAAGCAAGGGAGAAAGGGAAGGGAAGGAAAGAAAGGAGAACAGGTCAGAAGAAAGGAAAATGAAAGGTTGGATGGAAGACAGGAATGGAGGGAAGAAGAAAGGAAATGGGGAAGGGAAAGAAAGAAGGAAAAGTAAGAAATATAGAAAAAAAATTAAGTAAGAAAAGGAAAGAATGAAAGGGATGAGAAAAGTACAAAGGAAGAACAGGAAAAGAAAAGAAAGAGAGGGACAAAGGGAACTAAAGAAGGAAGGAGGGAAAAGGGAAGAAAAGAGTGAAAGAAAGGGAGGAAAGAAAGATGAAGGAAAGGACAGGGATGGAAGGAAGAAAATGAAGGGAATGAAAGAAGAAAGAAAGGAAAACAAGGAAAGGACAATAGGAAGGAAAGGGGAACAAAAAGTAAAGGATAAAAATCAAGAAGAAGTGAAGGATAAAGGGACAAATGACAAGGATAAAATAAAGGGGAAGAAAAAAGGAAAGAAAGAAAGGGCAATAGGAAGATGAACATGATGTAAAAAGAAAAAAGGGAGGAAGAAAGGGCAGGAAAGAGTGGATGGAATGAAAGGAAGGGGAAGAAAAGGAAGCAAAGAATGAAAGGGAGGAAGCAACGGAAGGAAGGGAGGAAGCACAAAAAAGTATAAAAAGGAACACAAAAGGAACAAGGAAGAAACAAAAGGCCAAAAGAAAGGAAGAAAAGGAAGGAAAGAAGAATGGATGATTACATGGATGGAAGAAAGAAGGAACAAGGATAGGGAAATAAAAAGTAAATAAAGAATAAAAAGGAAGGGAAGAATGAAAATAAGAAAAGGAAGGAAAGGGAAACAAGGAAAGGAAAAAGAAGGAAAGGAAATGGAGCAAATAAAATAATGAAAAGAAAAAAGTAAGGAAGAAAAGGCCAAGGGAAAGACAGGAAAGAAAGGACATAAAGATTAGGGATGGGAGAAAGAAGGATACAAGAAAGGGCAAGAAAAAGGAAAGAAAGGACACAAGGCAAAGAAAAGGGTGTAAAGAAAGAAGGGAGGAAGGAAAGAATAGAAGGAAGAAAAGAATGAAAGGGAGGAAAAAGACAGTAAAGAAAAAGGACAAAAGGAAGAATAAAAGAGAAAAGATAGAAAAATGAGAAGAATGAAAGGAATGGATGTAGAAAAGGAGGGAGCAAAAACGGTAAAACAAAGAAGGGAATAAAGCAATGGAAGGAAAGAGTGAGTACAGGAAGGGAACAAGCAATGGAAGGAATGAAACAAGGAATTGAGGAAGGAAATAGGAAAGGAAAGGAGAAATGAAAGAAGGGCAGAATAAAAGAAGGAAATGAAAGGGAGGGAATAACAAAGAAAAGGGAGGAAGGAAAAGGTAAAATGGAAGGAAAGCATGCAAAAGGGAAAGGAAAGAAAATGAAAGAAAGGAAGAAAAGGAAAGAAATAATGAAAGTAAGCAAATGGAAGGAAGGAAGGAAGGAAAGGAAGAAGAAGTGGACAAAGGGAAGGACAAAGGTAAATAAAACAGGAATGAGAAAGTAATTGAAGAAAGGAGGGAAAAAAGGAAGGAAAGAAAATTGATAGAAAAAAGCAAAGAGACGTATAAAAGGAAGGAATGAATGGAATAAAAAGGAAGAAAGGGACACAATTAGGGAAAGGAAAAAAGGAAAGAAAGGGGAGAAAATAAAGAACGAATGGAAGGAAAGAATAAAGGAAGGATAAGGGGATAAAAGAAAAAAGGAAACAAGTAAAGAAAGAATGAACAAAGTGAAAAAAGATTAAAAGTAAGGAAAGAAGGTAGAAGCGTAATGAAAGGAAGAAAGGAAGGTAAGAAAGACAATAGGAAAGAGTGAAAGAAAGAAAAGAATGACGGGAATAGAAGAAGGCAGAAAAGGGGAACAAGGAAAGGGAAAAGGGAAGAAAAAGTAAAGAATGAAAGGAAGAAAGGAAGGAAGGAAGGAAACAAAGGGTGAAAAGAACGAATGGAAGTAAATAAAGGTAGGATAAAGGAATGGAAGAAAGAGGGAAAGAACAGGAAGAAAAAGGAAGGAAGAAAAGAAAGAAAGAAAGGGAAAAGGTGTAAAGAAGGAAAGATAGGAAGAAGGAAATAATGAAAGGAAGGAAACAAAGGGCAGGCAAGAAGCAAAGACACAAAGGGAAGGAATGAAAAATAAAGGGTTGAAGGAAAGTAAGAAGTAAAGAATTAAGGGGAGGATGAAGGAAAGGAAAAAAGGAGGAAGTAAAGAAAGGACAAAAGGAGGGGAGGAAAGAATAGAACAACGGGAATGAAAGGAGGGCAAGGAAAGGCTAGAAAGAAATGACAAAAGAAAAAGACATGAAGGAAAGGAAGGGAGAAAGGGAAGGAAAGACAAGAAATGAAAGTGCGGATCGGAAGAAGGAAAGATAGGAAGAGAGAGCAAGAAGGGAAGAGAAGAAAAGAAAGATAAGAATAAGGGAAGGAAAGGACAAAGGAAATAATGAAGGCAATGAAGAGAAAGAAGGAAAGAACAAAGAGAAGGAAAAAAGAAAAGTGTTGGAAGGGAAGAAAGGAAAGAATGAAGGAATAAAGGGAGGGAAGGAGGAAGGAAAGCAAAAAGGGAGGAAGAAGATCAAAAAGAAAATAAAGAATTAAAAGAAAAAATGGAAATGAAAAAGGAAGGAGAGATGACCGGATGAAGGAAAAGAAGGAGGGGAGGAAAGTAATGAAAGTATGATGGGAAAGAACGGAAGAAAGAGAAGGGAACGGAAGAATAGAAGGGAAAAGAAGGCTTGAACAGAAAGAAGGAAAGAAAACAAGAGCAGAAAGGAAAGGGACACAAGAAAAAAGGAAGGAAAGGGACAAGGAAGAAAGAAAAAAGCAGGAAAAAAAGAATGAAGGGACGTAGGAAAGGGTGAATAGAAAAGGAATGACAAAAGAAGGAAGGATTATGGGGAAGAAGGAATGCAAGGAATGACAAGGGGGAGGAACAAAAGGAAGGAAAAGATGAAAGGAAAAAAGAAAAGCACTGAAGTATAGGAAGGAATGAAAAGGGAGGAAGAAAAAGAAAGGAGTGAAAGAAGAAGAAAATATATTAAGGAAAAAGAAGGAAATGAAGGAAAAATTCAGGGATTAAGGGAAGTAAGGCAGAAAAGAAGGAAAAAAAGGAAAAGATGAAAGGAAGGAAAGGATGAAGTAAAAGTTTGAAGGGATTAAAAAAGAAAGAAGGGAAGCAAGGAAAGAAGTACTGGAGGATAGAAAAGCACTGAAGGAAGGAAAATATAAATGGAAGAAAGGAATAAAGGGCCTGAGAGAAAGCAGGAAAGAGGCTAGGATAAAGGGAAGAACAGAAGAGAAGAAAAGAAGGGAAAAGGGACTAACAAAGGCATGAAAGCAAAGGTAAAAAGAAAATGTAAAGAAAAAATAAAAGTAAGAAGGAAAAGAATGGAAAGAAAAGAACTAATGAAAGGGAGGAAAGATGAAGGGTTGGAAGGGAAGCAAGGAAAATAAAAAGAATGGGAGGAAAGGATAAAGTAAAAGTTTGAAGAAAAGAATGAAGGGATCACAAAAGAAAGAAGGGAGGAAAGGAAAGAAGTACTGGAGGGTAGAAAAGCACTGAAGGAAGGAAAATATAAATGGAAGAAAGGAATAAAAGGCATGAGGAAAAAAGGAAATGTAAAGAAAAAATGAAAGAAGGAAAAGAATGGAAAGGCAGTTACTAAGGGAATGAAAGGAAGGAAAGATGAAGGGTTGGGAGGGAAGGATGAAATAAAGAATGGAAGGAAAGAATGAAGAAAATAATAAAAGGAATGAAAAGGTGAAAGGGGAAGGACAAAATGAAGGAAGCAAAGGAAAGAAGAAAGGGAAGTAAAGGAAAGGAGGAAAGAGCAAAGATAAGGAAAGAAGGAAGGACACGCCGGAAGGAAGGGAAGGGGAAAAGGAGGAAGACAAAATGAAGGAGTAACAGAAAAAAGAAAGGAAGGAACACATGGAAGAAAAAAGGTAATTATAATGGGAAAGAAGGAAAAAAGGATGGGAAGGAAGAAAAGAAGGATGGGAAGGAAGAAAAGAAAGGAAAAAGGAAAGGAAGAGGGGAATAATGGAAGGAAAGGAAGAAGGATCTAAGTGGAAAGAGAAAGAAAGCAGAATCAAGGAAAGGAAAAAGAAGAGAAGAAAAAGGGGCAAAAGAAAGTACTAAGGAAAGGAAAGGGTGACTGGAAGAAATGAAAAAAGACAAAAAAGAAAGAAGGGTTAGAAAGGATAGAACGAACCAAGCAAGGAAAAAAAAAGAGGGGCTAGTAAAACAAGAATGGGAAGGAAGGATGTAAAGGAAGGAAAGGAAAGGAAAGGGAGGAATAAAGGGAAAGAAGGAGTGAAGGGAACAAAGGAAAGAATGATTAAAAACAAAATAAAGGATTAAGGGAAGGAAGGAAAAAAGAAAAAATGAATGAGGAAGGAATGAAGTAAAGGAAGAAAAGAATAAAAAGAAAAAAGAAAAGACATGAAAAGGGAAGAGAGGAAAGAAAGGAGGAAAATAAGGACTGAACGACAAAAACGAAGGAAAGAAAATATAAATGGAAGGAAAGAATGAAGAAAAATAAACAATTTAAGGCAGGGAGGAAATAGAGGGAAGAAAGGAAAATGGACAGGAAGCAGGGAAATGGTGAAGGAAGGATAGAAAGAAAGGAAAAGATGAAAGGAAGAAAGTGAAGGAGGAAATATAGGGAAAGAAGAGAAAGGAGAAAAGAAAAAAGGAAGAATGAAGGAAGGGAAGGAAATAAAGCACAAAAGGAAGGAAAAACAAAGAAAAGAATGAAGGGAAGAAAAGAATGTGAGAAGGGAAGGAATAAAGGAATGGAAGAAAAGTAAAGAAGGCAGGAAAGGAGGAATTTAAGAAAGAAATGAAAGAAGGAAATGCAGAAACAAAAAGGACAAGACAAAGAAAGAATTAAACGAAAGGAAGGAAAGAAAGAAAGGATGAAAGGAAGCCAAGAAGGGAAGAACAAAGGGAGGAAGGAAAGAAAGGATGAAAGGAAGTAAGTGGAAAACAAGGAAGGATATAGAAGAAGGAAAGAAAGAAGAAAGGAGGGAAGGAAGGAAACAAGCAAAGAAAGATGGATAGTAAGGAAGATGGGAAGGTGTAAAGGTAAGAAAAAATAAGGAAAATAAATAAGACAGGAAAGTACAAAGGAAAGGAAGGAAAAGGAAAAAAGAATGATGGGATGAAGGAAAGAGGAAAGAAGGAAAAAAGAAAAAAGGATAGGAAGAACTAAGGAAAGGAAAATAATTGAAGAAAGGACACACCTGAAGGCAGGACAAATAAAAAGGTTTGAAGGAAGAGTGAACAAAGGGAATAAAGAAAGGGAAGAATGAAGGAAATCAAAGAAGGAAAGAAGGTAGGAAAAGTAGTAATGGAAATGAAGGAAAGGAAAACGGGACTAAAGGAAAGAAAACTCAAAGAAAAAGGGAAAAGGTGGAATGAAGAAAAGAATGTAATGAAAGGATAGGAAGAAAGGGAAAGAAAGAAGGAGGGAAAGAAAGAAAGGAAGTGAAGAAGACAGGAAGGGAGGATGGATAGGAAGGAAATAATGAAAAAGGGAAAGAGGGAAGTAAGAAAAGTGAAAAAAGAAGGAAGGGGAAGATAAATGAACAATGGATAAGAAAGAAAAGCTAGGAAAAAAGGGCAAAGGGAGAGAATAATTTAAAGATGAAGGTAAGCAAGGAAGAAAAGAGAAGAAAAACGGAAAGAAAAAAGGAGGGAAAAGCAAAGTAGGAAGGAAATAAGATGATGAAACTTAAGGCTCAAAAGGAAAGAAGAAATGAAGGAAGAAATATAAAAGACAAGGAAGGGAAATAAGAAGGGAAGGAAAAGGACTAAAGTAAAGAAGGAAATAATGAAGGAAAAAAATGAAAGAAATGGGAAGGAAGAAAAGAGAAAGGAAAGGAAGGACAGGTAGAAAAGAAAAGTCAAAGGGATGGAAGAAAGGAAAGAAGGGAAACGAAGGGAAAGAAGGAAGTAAATGAAAGGAAGGAAGTCTTGAAGGCTAAAATGAAACAAAATGAAAGAAGAAAGAATAAAAAGAAGGAAAATGGAGAAAAGATTAAAGAAAGGGAAGGAAGGAGGGGAGAAAAGAAGGAAAGAATGAAGGAAAGGATAATGGGAAAGAAGAAAAGGAAAAAGGGAAGGAAAAATGACGGGAAGGGAAACGTAAGAAAATAATTAAGGAAAATAAAAAAAGATAAGGAAAAGCAAATGAAATAAAGGGAAGAATGAAAGGAAGGAAAAAAGTAAGTAAAAGAACAGAAGGAAATGCAAGAAAGAAAGGGAGAAAGAAAAAAGGAAGAGACAAATGAATGTAAGGGCAGAAAGGAAAGAAGGAAAAAGGAAAGAATGAGGTAAAAAGGGAAGGAAGGAAAGCAACAGAAAGGACATAAAGGAAAGAAGGGTTTCAAGGAAGTAAGAGAAGACCAAGGTAAGAAAAAGTGTAGAATGAAAATAAAGAAATAGGAAGGAAAGGTGTAAAGGAAGTAAGGAGATAGGGAAGGAAAGAAGAAAGGTCACTCCAAAAGCAAAGGGAGGAAAAAGGTGTTGGAAAGAAGAGAATAAAGTAAAGGAAGGAAGGGCAGAATGAAGAAATAAAAAGAAAGTTAAAAAGAAAGAAGAAAAGGAGGTCAGGAAGGAGGAATAAAAGAAGGGATAGAGACAAAAGGAAAGAAGTAAAGATGTCAGAATGGAAGAAGGAAAGGAATAAATGGATGGATCAAGAAGGAAATAAGACAAGAATGGAAAGGAATAATAAAGCAAAGAAAGTAGTAACCAAAGAAAGGAAGGCAAGAATGGAGTACGGAAAGAACAAAGGGAAGGAGGAAAGAAAAGGAAGCAAAAAGGAAAGTATGGAACAAGGAAGGAAAGAAGGAAAAGGAAAGAAAAAGGAAGGGTGAAGGGCCAGAAAGAAGGAAGGGAATAAGGAATGGAAAATAGGAAAAAGGGGCAAAGGGAAAAGGAAGTTCAAAAGAAGGGAAGTAAAAAGGAAAGTAACGGAAAGGAGGTAATAAGAAAAGCGAAAGAAGGAATGGTAAAGGAGGAAAGAATGAAGGGAAGGAAAGACAGTAAAACAAAAAGGAAGGAAGAGAATGAAGGAAAACACGAAGAGTGGGAAGGAAAAGAAGAAAGCAAACAATGGAAAAATGGCCAAGAGGAAGGGAGGAAAAGAAAAAGGAAGGGAAAGAATGAAGGTTGTTGAAAGAAAGGGAAAAAGGAAGTTAAGAAAGGAACGAAGGAAGGAAGGTAAAGAGCAAAGGGAAGGAAAGATGGAAGGAAAGACCAGAAATAATCAAATAACGAAAGAAGGTCAAAAAATGAAAGAATGAATAAAAAGGAATAAAGGGAGGGAATAAGGAAGCAAAGGAGGAAGGAAATGAAGGAATGAACAGAAGGGAAATAATTAATGGAACAGGAAGGGAAGGACGAAAAGAACAAACGGAAGAAAAAAATGGATGAAAGGAAATATGGAATGAAAGAAAAGAAAGGGAACAAGGAAGGGAAAATAGAAAAGAAACAGAATGAAGGGAAGGAAGGAAGGAAAGAAAGAGGATTAAGGCAACACCAAAAGTAATGGACAGAAGAAAGGAACAAAGAAAAGGAAGGGAAGAGGAAGAGATGAAGGGAAAACAGAGGGAAAGGAAGGAGGAATGTGAAGAAGACAGGAAGGGAGGATGGATAGGAAGGAAATAATGAAAAAGGGAAAGAGGGAAGAAAGAAAAGTGAAAATAGAAGGAAAGGGAAGATAAATGAACAATGGAGAAGAAAAAAGCTAGGAAAAAAGGATAAAGGGAGAGAAGAATTTAAAGTTGAAGGTAAGCAAGGAAGAAAGGAAAGAAGAAAAACAGAGGGAAAGAAAAAAGGAGGGAAAAGCAAAGTAGGAAGGAAGTAAGATGACGAAACTGAAGGCTCAAAAGGAAAGAAGAAATGAAGGAAGAAATATAAAAGACAAGGAAGGGAAAATAAGAAGGGAAGGGGAAGAAATGGAGGAATAAAAAGGAAGGAAGGAAAAATGAAGAAAGGAAGAAAAAATGATAGAAAAGAAAGAAGGAAAAGGAGAAGGAAGGAAAGAAGAAGGGAAATGAGAAGGAAATAAGAAAAAGAAGGAAGGAAGGAAAGGAAAGAAAGGAAAAGGGAAGAAAGGAAGCACAATATGAAAGGAACTACCAATATGAAGAAAGAATGAAAAGGGAAGAAAAAAGTAAAGGAGGATTATGGAAGGGATAGCAGGAAGGAAAATAAAGGAAGCAAGAATGGAAGATAAAGGAAAGAAAGCAGGAAGTGAAAGGAAAGATGGTAAGAAAGGAAAGAAGGGAAAGATTGAAAGGAAAAAGGAAGAAAAATTAAAAACTGAAAAGGAAAGAAGGAAAAGAGAAAGGTATAAAAGAAAGATGAAAGAAAAGACGTAAAGAAAACTGAAGAGAAAGGAAGGTGGGAGGAGGGTAATAAATAAAGGATAGTGAGAAGAAAAGATATGAAGAACGGAAGGATATAAGGAGAAGAGAAAGGAAGGGTGAAAGGAAGACAAAAGTTGGGAAGAATCAAAGAATGGAGATGAAGAAAAGATGAAAAATGAAAGGAAGAAATGGAAAAGAGCAGATAAAATGAAAAGTAGAAAAAACTAAAACTGAAAAAAGGAAATTAAGAAAGTAGAAAAAGGAAAGCCAAAAACTAGATAGAAAGGAAGGAAGTGGCAGTATTAAAAAGAGCCATAACGAAATACTTCAAACAACAAAAAAAAATGAAAGGAAAGTGAATGGAATAAAGAAACAGAAAAAGCAAGAAAGAATTAAAAAGAAAGTGGAAAGAAAAGGAGTGAAAATGACGAATAAGAAAAATGCAGTGAATTAAGGTGAGAAGGAAGAAGAAATTACAACTAAGGAAAGAAGGAATCTGGAAATTAGCAGAAATAAGGGGAAAATAAACAAAATAAAAATTGTAAACAGAAGAAGAGAATAAGAAAGGAAGGAAAGAAAGGAAAGGCAAAAGAAAAGAAGTAGATAAATACATTAGAAGCTAGAAAAAGGAGAAAGGGGAGAAAGCAAGAAAGGGCGAAAAGGAATCAAAATGGAAAGAAAAGAAAGAGAAAGAATCAAAGAAGGGGAGTGGAAAAGAGAGTAAAGAGAAAAGGGTGTATATATAAAATACACTTACCTTTGAGGTAAAGGCCATCAAAGTAAAATTCATCATTTTGCTTTTTAATGACATTGTGAAATGCAGAATTATTTTAAAACAATTCTCACTAGACCTCAATTTGCAAGTTGTTTTTTCAACATAAATATTGTGCTCAAGTAAAAAAAACAGAATGCAACTTTGCCAGATTTTTCCAGAAAAATATTTTGTTGGCACATAAAAATAAAAAAATCACTAAATTATGAATCTGATGTTATTTCTTTCTTGGAACCCATGTTTGTTTATATTTCCCAACACTTTTTAAAAAACAGAACTTCCTGAAACTCGTTTTCCATAGCATTTCACAATATTTGCAGAAGTTAAATCCCACAACTGGCGCATACAAGACTTTCCTTCTTCCAAGGGAATCCGTGTCAGCGTAGCTAGCTGCAACCATTACTGAACCTTTGTTATTCTTCACAACCCATCTGAACTGGCTTGCATCCAATGTGATTTAACTAATCTGATAATTGGTATTTTAAAAGTAAAAAGTGTCTATAGCATTTGATAGTTATACAAGCTGGGAAGGGCTTTATCGCGCTGGTGATAGGAGACAAAGGTATATTTCTCGGTAGACTGCTGAAGTTTTTTTTAGGATCTAGATTGCCTGAAGTATCTGCAGCTCATTCAGTCAAATTAACATTAGTTGGGGAGCTTTACACATTTCTCTTACAGGCACATGCAGAATTTATTGTTGTGGTGAAATGATATCCAGGTGACTTTAATAGACCCCCAGAATACCAGAACATTTCATGAGCACTACTGAGAATTAGTTGCAAAACATAGAACCTTTTAGCTAACACATTTGGAAGATTTTGCTATAAAATTAATCAGCTGACCAAATCTTAAAAACTAAAATTCACGAGGGCTCTTATATGTTTCGATACAGTGGGCGAGATGTAGCCTCTGCAGTAGCTGTGCAACATATGTGGCTTCTATTAAAACATTTCCAAGTCAGTTTGTGGCTGCAAATGTGCCTGAAGTTGGCTGGTTGTGTCGGACATCTAGCAAAATGTATTAAAGACCTCATGTCTGGGTCAAAAGTGATGTCACTTACTACAGTGTAACAGGGTCAAAGGGCATGTTCTGTTGATTTTACCATCCCCAGGACCTTGTCACAACAGCACTGTCTGATCATCGTGTGTGTGAAATTTTTTAAGTTCGATAACAATGACCAAATAGGTAACCGCTTCCATCTGAACGATTATTTCACTATCACTGTACATGACATCATTGACAAAAAAAAAAAAAAAAAAGATGGTGTGTTGGCAATCAGATTTGAATGTTTAATATGAAAACTATATACACAAATCTGCACACACAATTAGTAATTGTTACTTATAATAACTATAATTATGAAATATGTGTGGAACATTCACTGTGTCGAAATCTTGCATGACATTAGAAATTTCCTGCATTTTTCCGAATGTTTAAGAACAAGACCTAGCCAAAAACAAAATTACAAAATTTCACTTCCACAGGTCTATTGCACATGACTAGTTTCAAGGTGCTGTCTGCCAAATTTAGAAAAGATGAGTGCACACAAACCTTGAATACATTTCATCGTCTTCTCCGCCCCAGCCCCAGAAGGCATTTGAAAACCCGTTCACTTTTTGAAACTGGGTCTTGGAGAAGGCGGTCACCCCTCCGAAAAGAGTGTTATACAGTAACCTGTTAAAAGAAAATGTGGAAAAATGTATTCTAGTTCTCTATTCCATTTTAGACATGATTTTAGGGTTTATTGAAGAAATACATTGATGCATATGAAATGTTTTGGCATCACAAGACCAGTATAACTCAAGTTAATTTGCATTTGACTAAAATAAATACAAATTAAATTTTAAAAAAAAGAAATTACATCAGCAGTTCTGGCCCAATTTTAAATAGATTGTGACATTTTTCTTACACCAGTGTAATCTTGCGGAATTGCTGAAATGGGACTTGCTTAATGTGTGGCAAATACTGCCCATTGTGTATAATGCACGATTTCACAACATTTTTGGTCATATGAATGATTTGAGTAGAAAATGTATTGCAGAGAAATTTTCTCCTTGAATGGACATTTTATACTCCACTTACTCAGCTATTTGTATCTTGAGTAGCTTTTTGTTTGAGGTATACCTGATGGAGAAGAGCTACTTGAGATAACAGGAAAAAGGGTTTCCTTAATGGTTTCCACTTAATACGAGTACGTTTGTAAAAATTACATGTATTTCGCAGGCCAAGTGATTCATGGTTTAAAATGGTTAGGAAACATAATTTTTTATTTTCACCCTTCACTGAATGCCTACAGTGAGAAATAGATGGAAAATTGTCAGCATAAAATGCCATCAAATTTGGCACATGCATAATATACTTTGGGACTATGAGTGCCCAAACCAAAAAAAGAAGAGTTGTACGAGAAATGCATTTTGTGAATACGTGTGTATCTAGGAAGTGATATCCTTTGAATAGGCCAGAACAATATATCAATATGTGTATGTAATAAGAATTAAAGCAAACAAAACATACTAAACAATTTAATTAATGCCTAACTAGTAGAGCTGGAACGAGAGAGGCCTTTTTCTTGATTTAATCAGTTTTTGTCATGTAATTGATTAAACTATCTAGCTTATTTTATTTGGTGAACCAGCATGGAAAACACACTGAATGATATGAAAATGGTGGTGTGAAGCATCTCATTTTAAAAAGTCTTATTGAAATATTGCTTATAATGGGTTTTATGCTATTATTTTAAAAGCATACTCATGAGGTAATGAGAAAGTGTGACAGCTAAATATATATCTGTATACAGTTATATATATATATATATATATATATATACATACATACCCACACACACATACATAGGTTGTAAAAATGCATTTTTTGTTATGTTGGTATAGCATGAAGAAAGCAAATATTTTGCAAAACATGTTAAATGGAAATAAATTGGATGTAAATTGAGAGTAAAATTATTTTAGAACTGATAACAAATAATTTTGAGATTATTTGTTTCATAAGAGGGACTGTAAGAAATTACCTTGGAAAGTATTCATTCATTATTTCTCCTTCTTAGCCAGGGGTGACATCAAACCCACTCTAAAGTGAAACGTCTTACGCAGAAGAGGGGGGTGGCGGCTGCCTGCGGCCAGAGGAGCTGCTCTTCAGCCAGATGTTGAGGCGCACAGCATTGCTACTGATGCTGGAGAGCATCAAAGACTCTGCTCTCACTGAACTTTACCCAAGTCCATCCATTTCAATGGTCCTTCCACAGTGTCAGCTGGTGCACTGCATACTTCCTAAAGCCACATGCAGGGTCCAGCACTAAATAGAACTATCTCACAAACTGGTGCCAGGGCACTGCCAATGGGCAACACCATACATACCCTGCAGTAAAGCATTCAGGCATGGTTAGTGCCTTTTTAAAATATCAGTAATTACACGAGAGAGCGGAGGGATGTGCACAAGTTGAAAGAAGCTTGTTAAAGGGTGAAATCTATTTCTGCCTGCCTTGACAGTAGACGATCAGGAATTGTACAGCCACTCCCCCTCCGTCCCAATAGGGAATAGAAAAGGCAGCTGTGTGCTGTGGCAAGGTCTTTCAGATTCCAGTTCACCAGTTACAAATTGTACTTAGTTCAGAAACAATGAAAAATGCTCTAGAGGTCTGACCACAGACACAGCAAAGGCAAGGGAACTGTTGGGGAAAAAAAGACACCATAACCAGTCTCCAGATGCACCTGGAATCTTCTCAATGGAATTTCACCCAAATGCACCACATCTGACCAGTAGTAGCCATTAGCTACTGACCCTCAGGACCTTCAGCCAGAGAAATCATATAGGCTCCCTGGCAAATGCACAGCAACAAACATTATGTTTGATATAAAAACATGTTGGGTGAGGTTTGCAGGAAAATTAGTTATGGGAGGAGGTGCAAGTAAAAGGCTTTCTCTGGGTCTACAACAGCAACATTCTTCAGTGGCCCAAGCCCTGCAGTAAAGAACCTTTCCAGAACCTTCCTGTCGAAATTTAGCAGAATTCTTGCCCAGTCTGGATTTGCATTAAAATTATACATTTACATTTCATGCTGCATTGCTTCTATACCATATGTAGTACATTAGTGCCTGTAATCCCTATGTAAAAGCATGTTTCTGATTTCTTTATTACAGTTGAGTTGTTAATGACATCTCTAGTCACCAGTCAAATAACTGATGCAGCTGCTCAATTGTAATACGTTATTACAGTTGAGTGGTGACGTCTTTGGTCAACTGGCAAAGGTATTATTACATTGCTACTCAACTACAGTTGAGTTTTGAAGTCATAATGCCTGTGCCCAAGGTGAAAGGCAGATCATAGACCATAATTGCTTCTGCAGTCTAAACAAGCATTGGCAAAGCCAATAGGTCTTGCCTATGCGAGAGCTATTAGCTTTGACAATGTCTTTTAGCCATGTGCGCAGCATGACT